>NW_028327173.1:21995000-26995000 GCF_987537825.1 Furipterus horrens
TTTCATCTGCCCCAAAGCAAACAAGACCAAGTGTCAACCCCAGAAAGCTAAAGGTCTCAGCTACATGGAATCCTCACCTACCTCTAGGTTCTACAATAAATTTCTAGATACCAGTACTCAGAGTTTGCCATGGCTAAATGCCTAAGGAGACACTAGCTACAAAGATAGATAAACCCTGGGCTCTCGAAAGTCTAAGTTTGTGTACAAGTTTACATCTCACTGCATAAAATCCAGCCAATCAGCAGCAGTTAGGCGAGGGGTGGGTTCTATTTCATATAGTCACCCAGGCATCCAGGCTTCTTACATTTCCTATCTCCAGGGAAAGAGACAGAGGAGAAGATCACAGGGGAGTTTTCTGGGCAAGGCCTGGGAGGGGTGTCTATTACTTCTGTCCACTTTAAACTGACCACTAAGCTCCACGGCCCCACCCAGATGCAAAGGTGTGAGGGCTGGGAAATATCATCCCTGGCTGGCAGCTGCTTCCACCGGCAACTCTACACTGCGGAAGAGAAGCAAGGGTGATGGTGGACAGCTAGCTTGCTTTCTGGGCCACAATGCTTAACAGGCCATTGGAAAATAAACCTCAGTGCTAAAGACAAACAGTGAATTGTTGAATGAGCCGAGAGCAGTAGCTGCACAGGACGGAAATGATCCAAGGAGATCAGGAATGTTTTATAGCCTGTCCACACACATCTCTGGCATCACTGAATCACATAATTTCAGAGCTGGAAGCAGCTTTGGGGTTCCGCTAAACTTAACTCCTCAGTTTAGAAGTCAGAAGAGTGAACTGGTCCTGAAAGGAACAGAACTTGGTGAAGATGATGAGCAAACTAGCAGCTGCGCTGGGACGGATCCCAGGCCACCTTGTGCCATGTACCACCTCTTGTGGCAGCTCAGGCCTGCCCGAGGAAGCGATACCTTGGCTCTTTGTTCACTTAAAAACTGAGAATTGGTTTTCTTTTCTATTTAAATCTAAGGGAAGGAGGAGGTCAACACTTGGGAGGTATTATTTGGGTACCGTTTCTGCCGACAAAGAAACAGAGTAAAGTCTAGAACTACATGTCCAAACCTGCCTGCACCAAGAGGACAACATCCCTGGGTTACCAGAGTCCCTTGCACAGCACTTTCTGATGTCCCAAAGGTTCAAGGAGTAAGGGTTTAGGATAAAGGGGACATTTTCTTACCTCAGCAACAGTCCCATTAGGTCAAGGAGTGGCCAACTCCATTCTGGGGGAAGTCGCATCATTGACCAACACCTGGTGACACTGTGGGCAGGACCCAAGTGGGGCAGGGTGTAGGCAGCACAGCCTTTTGGCCTGAGACGCAGGCTCCAAGGGGCCTTAAATTTTGGCTGCTATTAACTAGCAGACTTGGCGAACAATCAAGGTAAGGTTTGGCTACAAAAACAGACTTTGACCTTGAACCACAGGATCCTACTGTGAGTGGAAAGATTGCTCAGGACCCCAACACTGCTGCCCACCTGGTTTTGTATATCACCGGCTGCCAACTCCAACCCCCATCACGTCTGCCCACACCCACCCTTTGGCATTATATAATGCAACACATGGCAGCCCCCTGGGTCACTGCAGTTGACTTCCCAAGCCCCAGGCCAGGCAGACCTTGCTTCCTCCCCTTCCGCAACCCCCTTCAGCCCTGGTGTGGCTGTGCCGACCTGTGTGAACTTGGGTGTCAAGCAGAATCTGGGAATTTGAATACAGCTGCCCCAAGGCATGGAGCTTCTTAGTGACTCAGTTTTCTTAGCAATCAAAATGGAGGTAATACGTCCTACCCCTGGGAAAATTGTGAAGATTAAATGAGATATGGTCCACAAAGCACCTGGTGCACAACAGGTAAATATTTATTCCAACGCCCGCCCCCCCCAACCCTCCTCTATATTCACCTCAGCTGTCATAGCTCATGGTCCAAATGGGTAAACAGAATGTCCTCCCCATAGTCCTGCAGGGTTCCTGGGCCCAAAATTGCTCCCCAGAGGCTGTGGGTGCACAGCAGGGGCTGGTGTCTCACTGGGAACCTCAGTAAATCCCCCAAAGCTTGCTAGCTGAAAGAGTATGAATAAAGCCAACGGCGATAACCCAGAAAGACGGGCTGCTGCCCTGTCTCGGGCAGCCCTGTCCAGCAGGCTTGGGCCTCTCCCCTCTTCAGCTCACACCACTCCTCATTAATCAGGAATAACTTTCCTGATTTAATACAAAGCTCCTACTAACAGGTTTGTCTCTGTATGGCAAATCTGCCAGCATTTAGGATGAATCAAACATATTTACTTTTCAGATATTAGGGGTTTGATAAAATCCATAATGCCTTTGGCCTCAAGCTCTCTTCCTATTAATTATTAAACCCTTGTGTGTTTCGAGGGTAATTGAATCCATGTTTCTAATTAGTTTACACTTAATTCATCAGAACAATTTTTAAAGGGCTGATGGATGTCCCAATAAGCCTCATGGGCAGTTTAATGAATCTGTAGTTAAAAAGAAATTGGACACACACCAAACTGTTAACGGTGGTTACCTCCAGGGAGCAGGCTGGGACAAGAAGGCACTTGCTTTTTTTTTTTCACGTGATACACTGCTGCACTGCTTGACTTTTTAAAAGTAGTGAGTTCTTATTACTTTTACTGTTTTAGAGAAACTGCTGAATAAGGAAAATGGAATGAATTTTTAAAAAGGAAATAGAATGAATGCAAGTGAGTCCCAAGCAGTGAGAAGGCTGCTTGGTTTGAGGGAAGCCTGGTTTCTGGCTGTAGGAGACCCATTAGCCACTTAGCAGCTTAGAGAACTGAGATCCTTACTAAACCCCATAAAGAAAATTAATACCATCCATCTCATGGGTGTGTTATGGGATTATTAGAGAACACTTGTAATGCCTGGTGTGCCTCTACTTCCCTTAGGATACATCACAAGCTCCCCAGCATGGCAGTAGGACCCCTGATGATCTGGCCCAGCCACGGCTCCGCCTCCCAACTACCCCTCACCCACAATACACCCATCGTCATTGGGCACCTTGCCTCTCTCTCATTTTTTGCCTGGACCTGTACACGTACTATTTCTTGATCTGAAACACTCTTCCCATCCCTCCTTTCATGCCCTGTCAGGGATCCCTTCCTCCAGGGAGGATCCATTCATTTACTCCATAAATACATATTTGTTGAGTACCTACTACAGACCAGGCCCTGGAGCTGGAGTGCAGAGTAAAACAGAAACAGTCTCTACAGTCAAAAGGCTTACAGTCTTGTGGGAAATAAGCATAAATCAAATTATTACGCACACACACACACACACACACACACACACATAAAACCACGAAGGATGGATACAGGTAATCTGAGGGGTTATCATCACAGGAGGATTTGATCAGGTTGAAAAGTAGGGGTGTCTCAGAGGACTCCCTGGTTGAGGAAGTGACAAGTGAGTTGAGATATGAAGAATGATACAAAGGAGCGGGTGGATGGAGGGGGGACATCCCAGGCCCCCAGATCAGAATCCACAAAGATCTACTCAAGACTAGGTCAGGTTCCTCAGTCACAGCACTCTGTACTATCTTCACCTCTGTTTCTCTGTCTCCTTTAAGAGATTGAAAGTTCCCCAAAATCAGAGGCTGTCTTGCGAACTGTTGTACACCAAGACTTGGCGTTCCTGGCAGGCATTCAGTAAACACTGAATAAATAAAAGTAAGTGGGTGAATGACTGTGTCTGGTACGATGAAGGACCCAATACAGGTGTCCCGTGTCATTACTTCTTCTTTGTCCTTTCCAGAGTCCTCTCTCGGCTTCAGTCCTACACAAGGATGCTTCTTCGTCCCCATGGATCCTTCCAGCCACCTCCTGCCCACAGGAGCTCATACTTAAGGAACTTTGGGGAGTGCACCCTCCACGGACAATCCTACTGATATACAAGGCACGTTTTCTAAGGAATCCAACAGACAGGTTCTTTAGGGGCATCTGCTGTGATACATATTCATAAGAAGACGGTAAATCTGGCAAATCGGTGAATTTTTTACAACTTCCAAACAGGTGTCTAACGCCATTTGAGTGAAATCTGCAACCAGTTCCAAATGACTAACCGCACTCCACCTTAGGCTGATGACAGAATGTGCACTGCCAGTAATTGAGGGAACGAGTCGTAGTGTTTCCCATAACTTGAGCCCAAATGTCTAAATTAAGGGATGCTTAGCTGTGCTTAACTGGTGCAGTCATCACCGGCGCCCAATAAACTTTCCAATATACAGTGATGCAGTTTATTAGCAACGTCTCCGTAGATTATGTCCGCTTGTGTTCCATTAGAAAACTTCACTCTGCATTAAACTGCAATGTAATCGGACGTTTGCCAGCACGGAAAGGCCATCTAATTGTGCGAAAGCAGAGATGCGGGGATTGTTTCAGTAACTCACCCAGGCAGGGCTGACACTGCATTCTCTGGAAGGCTCTTTGTTCTTTCCTCGCTAATTTCCCAACTCCTACAGGCTTCCCGGCCCTCAGGACCAGCTCCTACTCCCACTTCCCACCCTGATCCATTAGGAGAAGAATCTGATCAGCTCCTATTGTAAATTTAATTTCGAGCAGCCAGACGCTGCCTTCTGGCACCCTGGGATGCTGCTGCTTGTGAATAGCCCTAGATGAAATGTGAGATGCTTTCAAGAAGATGGCTTTGAACTCCTGGTGGAGAAAGGGAGTCGCTGGGAGATGAATGGCATCTGCACAGACAAAGAGCTGTGCATGGTGTGCCTGTTGGCACCTCTTCATGAACGATGCCAGGTGCAGCTTCCAGGACCTGGAATCGCTGAGAGTTCTCCCTTTCCCAGAGGAGGAAACTGAGGCTCAAATGAGTTGGCTCATTGGTCCGAGGTCACTGACATAGAAATGAGATTTGAATCCAGGTGTGTCTAAGACTGAAGGCCTTAACTCCTCAATCACCCACCTTGGGATCCCTTAACCTTAACACTACTGGCCTTTGTGCTGGGGGGCTGTTCTGTGTCAGGTAGGATGTTTAGCAGCATCCCTGGCTTCTAAGACCCCCTAGATGCCATAGTCCCTCTCCAGTCGAAGCCCCAAATATTTCCAGACATTGCCAAATGTCCCCTGGGGCTCAAAATTGCCTTCAGTTGAGAACCACAGCTCTAGCTCCTGACTTATAAATGTACTAAGTTTTTCTGTATGTGTCTTTTTTGCTTAATTGTGTTTTCTATTTTTTCTGCAAATATATAAGTATTCCCTTTGTTTATATCTCATCACAGTTCAAATGTTTACACACAATGTTTAATTTAACCCTCACCAACCAACCCGTGAGGTAGACATTAACATACCAATTCATAGATGAGCATACCAAGGATAAGGGTCAGAGTGACTTGCCAGTGCCAAGTGTCTGGGGAGGAGGTGGAACTCAAACTCGTATCATCCCCCTGGAAATGTCTATTTCGCTCATGGCTCTGCCACAGCAAACCATGGTAGAAGCCTTGACTCACGGCCTCAAGGAGCTTAGAATCTAAGCAGGAGGGAAGCTCATTGCTCACGACACAACCCATGAGCAAGCAGCTGGAGAAAGGTGAGTTGAAGGGGGTTGGGAATTGAGATGGGAGGTGACTCTCCTGCCTTGTGTTGGAACGCCTCCATAAATTAAGTGGAAAGGGTCAGTATTAGAAATAAGGGAAGAAAAGAGAAATGCACTAAAAATGTACAAAGAGCAGAATGTCGAGTTGTCGGCAATAAACAGCGAAAGCACCGAGTGATGCAAGCAGAGAAGTACCCGCTGCAGGCTTCTCGGTGGCTCTGCCCCACTGTTGGGCTACCATGGGATCAGTAATGCCACCCACAGGGAATGACTCCCCGTGACACCAGGACCTTCTTCAGGGTCTCTCCTGCCCTCCACTTCTGCAGTTTCCTAGTCAAAAAAGTCTAGTGGTTGAGCCACAGATGAAGTGTCAAGACAGGTACTCTAGAACAGTCCGAGTGTCTAGGTCCTAAGAACAGAAGGGGAGGGGAAATGTGAATCATGTTTACAGAGCACTAAGGGGTAACAAGTGGCTCACATGCAACAACCCTGTAAGGCAGGTCAATGTCACCTCCCTTCTAGAGATGCAGCTCAGAACAGACAAACCTTGCACAGGTCATGGTGCAAAAAGAAAAAAAAAAAAAAAAATGCAGAAGAGAGCTGAGTATAAATCTAGGCCTGGCCCGTCTCCCAGGAAAACACCGTGAGAGGAGGTGACCTACCTGTTCTGCCAGATGAAGGGAGGATAATGTCAGTGCAGCAAACATGCTGGTTGGCTGTGAGAACACATTTTACTGGAAACTAGAATTCACTGCAGGCTGATCTGGCTTGGTTTCTGCTTCCAGATCAGACACTGTGGAGTCAACCACCAGCCCTTCCATTTTTTTTAAAATTCCTACTCCACAGTCCCTGTAAACCCACACTCGACTCTGGGGACAATGCTTTCCCATAATGTCACACAGATTTACAGCATCATTTCTCTTCATTGTTCCAGGGCAGGCCACCACCAGCTCCTGCCTGGCCTGGCAGCCACCAGTGCGGCCCCCACCCCTGAGCATTTTCCACACTGCAGCCAGACCGTGCCAAACTCCTCCGCTTGAAAACCTTCATTAGAAGGTCTCTTACCAAACACCCTACTTCACAGAAAAGACTGAATGTTTTAAGATCAGGAACAAGACAAGAATGTCTACTTTCACCACTTCTATTCACTAATGTACTGAAGGTTCTATCTAGTGCAAAAATTTTTTTAAATAAGTGCAACTAGATTGGAAAAGAACTAAAACTGTTTTTATTCACAGATATAAAAAATCATTAGAACTGTTAATAACAAGTGCAGCTAGGTCATGGGATATAAGATCAATATATAAAAATAAACATTACCTCTAGATATTATTAGATATTATCAATAAATGATTCAAAAATTAAATTAAGAAATAATTCCACTCACAATAGCATCAAAAAAAAAATCTTAAGAGAAAAGTCCAGTTCAAGGTGGAGAGAGGCAAGACAACATGTTAAGCTCCCCTTCAAGCTAACCCCCTAAATTCTCATGGAAATAGATTGAGGAATATAAAAGAGAGACTATGTATGTCCATGTCGGAAAGTAGGAGAAAGAGACATACCTACATGCTAAAATCACTAAGGAATTTCTATAAGGTGCAATGCCAGTAAAATCCAATTAAGAAAAAGGCTAACTAGATAAGATGTTGACATAGAAATACGTTTAAAATGGGTTCTGAAGAAGTAACTTTTACCTAGTAGAATAAAAATCACAGGAAAAGCAAAGAAAACTTACACTTGAAGACAGAGAAAAGAAAATAACAGTAAAGAAGCTTAAAAACACAAAGTATTAAATATTATACAAGTATGACACAAAAGAGCAAATATATCAGTCATCACCAAAAAATGTGAGAGAATTAAACTTTCCAGTTAAAGAATCAAGACTCTCAGGCAACATTTAAAAATAAAAATCCAACTCTCTCTTGTACTAGGAGATACACCTAAACAATGACATAGAAATATTAAAAATAGAGAAATTGGTAAAAGGGACTCAATGAATGCAAACCTAAAAGAAAATAAAGGCGGTAATATTAGTATAAAAGTAGAAGTTAAGGCAAAAAAAACATTTGGGGATAAACATAATTTTTATATTAAAATATGTACATAATTCACTCTGAAGATATAAATTTTAAAAATACATGCTGAGGAGGATAGCATCAAAATATATAAAATAAAAACTTAGAAATAACAGGAACAATTGACAAAAACAATAGTGAAAATGTAAAAGCAACACGCTGCTTATCCTCAACAAACATAATTTAGTCAATAACAATTAGAAAAATTAAATTAAACTAACAAAAAATTTCCCCTTCATCCAAAGAATCTATGTTCTTTTCAAATACTCATAGAATATTTACATAAAATAATCTTACACTGTGAAACTAAAGTCAACAAATTTTCCAAAGTAGAAATCATAATCTAATCACAATGCAATACAACTAGATAATAATTTTTTAAGTATAAAAAAATTACTGGAAATTTTGAGGGAAAAAACCCTAGAGTCAAGGAAGGAACAAAATTGCAATTAGAGATTCTTTCTACAATAATGACTATCCATCAAAATTAATGGGATATGGCCAAAGTTGTACTTAGGGGAAAATGCTTCTTAATGTTTTTATTATCAAACAAGAAATAATGAAACTAATTCAATCCACACAATCAGCAAGAGGGCAATATCAACCTAAGGTGAGTGGAAGAAAAGAATGAATAAAGATAAAAAACAGAAATCAGTAAGTTAGATAATAGGGAAAGAACAAAATTGATAGGCCCAGAGTTGGAACTTATAAAAGACCAATAAGATAAGCAAACTTCTGGCAAGATGAACTGAGTAAAAAGACAAACACAAATGCGCAGGAGCAGGTGCAAGAATGGGGATGTGATCCCAGACACTGTGGAGATAGAAATGTTTTGGGGAAACAATTCTACACCGATACCCTTGACAATCTCCATAAAATGGGTGATTTCCTAGACCAACATACATACAGAAACTGTCTTGTGAACATAAACAATTTCACAAAAACCCAAGGGTCCCCACCAAACACACTTGTTATCCCCCCTCTACACCCAAAAGAGTGTCATTTCAAAAAAATGTCAAGGAGCGCATTTTCCATGCTATTTGGATTGCCCTCTGGGGTCATTTCCCCTCCAAGGTGGAGTGCCTCTGCTCCAGGCTGCTAAGAGGCAGAACACTCTCTCCAGCCCTGCCCCACTGTGACCCTGAATGGCCTTGGCTACTTCTGAAACAGATGACATGAGCAGATCAGGAAGATGACAGAGGAGAAGCCCATGCAAGGATGACCTAGTGATGGTACAAACCCTGGGAGCCTCCTCCTCAAACACAGCTGGTTGGCCAGAGTGGGCTGTGCAGGGGCCAGGTCACCAGCCAGGGCCTTCCCTGCCAGACCACCTCCTTTTGTCATGAAACCCCCACCCTCCCAGTGAGCCCCATCTCTGGCGAGTCTTCTAACACTTCACTCAGAGCCAACAAACCCAAATGTCAGAACACAGAGGTCTGACCATACACGCGTGGACCCTGCCCCAGTCGGCAGAATTGGAAAGTTTGCCTCCAGCCGTCCATGCCTCCCAACCAAGCGCCTCATTAGCCTGATTGGACGTTTTATCTTTCAACATTCATTCAACATTCACCAAAAGTCAACGCAGGTGCCCTACATAGTGTCACGTCAAGCTCAACATCTGATGTGAGGATTCGCTCCCTTGTGACCTCATCCAGTCTGTCCCAATCTCCCAAATTAATCTCCAGCCCCTTGTCCTTAAACTCTAAACTCACATATCCAAGCCCAGGCCTGTCTCCCATTAGCATATAACCTCTATGAAGACAGGCTTTGTTTTGCTCACCGCTATATCCCCAGCACCCAGGCTAGTGTCTGGAACATAACAGGTGCTCATGTGCAGAATATTTGTGGAATGAATGAGAGAAGGGACCCTAGTCCCTTCACCCAAGTTTCACTCAACACCTAGTGTGTGTCAAACCCAGCTGCGTGTCAAGGGAGATGGATAAACCCAGTCTTGTCTAAAAGAAACTACTCGTCAGTGGGGGCCACATGCCCCCACCTCTGCCGCAGGCCTGGAAGCCTCACCTCTGCACTGCCGGGAGACAGAGAGAAGAGCGGGCAGGCTGAATTGTAAATGTTGTTGGTGACCCTGCTCCAGGCATCTTCAACAAAGCCTTGAGGTTAAGGACTAGGCAGGGAACCTCTCATTAGTATACCATTAATTAGCACCCCAAGATCCTCAGGACTTGGCTGGTAAGCCATTAACCCATTAACCCTTTGGCCTCCCGGGGAGCCCAAAGCCTGGCTGGCAGGACTAGGACAAGGCTTGCAATGGAGCAGGGCAGGCCACAGTCAACAAGCCCTGAAAGCGATGACCCTGGAGCCCTTACCTTTGCCCCCGAGAAGTCTGCCCTTTCTGCAGAGGTGGGAGCTTCCATCCCTGTCTCATTCCTCCGTGTGACCCCCGCCCCCTGCTCAGGAGGCAGCACAGGGTTGCAGAAAAGCAGTCTCACCTTCTCCGTTGTTTTTTCTCTCTTCCATCAACTGCAATAGGGTTTGAGAGTGGGATTGTCCCCAAATTTCTGACTATACACCCACAGCCAAGGCTACACAACGCAAGGCAATTTCCACCAAAGCATTAATGGTTTTCAAGTATAACAGGATGCAAGACACAAGCCACTATTATTATTAAGACACACTTCAACTCATATCTGCTGGATTCAAGGGGAGAAAATTAATTTCTGCGTGTGCAAAGAATATACACCAACAGATATACATACATACACCCATATGCATACAAAGTCAGTTTTCAATAGAAAAACTTGAATTTCTCTATAACCCTTTTATGTCTTCTGTCGCATCCTTCCCAATATCCAATTCATCAACCCTGACTATTAGGTACTTCTAGGCAGGAGAAAGGAGCTGGGAAACACAAAGAAAGCAGAGGAGTTGAGGGTGGGCCTCATAAAATAAGAGGTCTTTGCTGATGACCATGTATCTTTCACCCCAATGGTTTCCTCCCCTCCGTGAGCTTGGCTCAGGGCCCTGCTACTTGCTATGGGGAAGAGGGCAGGTGGTACCTGGTTCGCAGGTTCTCTGGCTGGGGTGGGCCATCAAACACCGATAGGACATCAAAGTCCTCTTCCAGGGCGAAGGACTGGAAGACAAGCTGGATCCTGTGCTGGTCCTCCGCGGTGATGGTCCACGTGCAGTTGGCATAATTGGGGTAGCCATACGGGAACCCTGGGCTCTCCACTGTCCCATTGGGACCCTGTAGTTGGAATGTGCAGTTCTGGCCTGGGAGAGAGAAAAGGAGCAGTTCAGTGTGGCTGAAGCACTCAGCAAGCTTCCGGCGAGACGGGGGCCCCGTGTGAGAGAATCATGAACCCGCCTTTCCAAGTGCTTCCTCTGTGCCCGTCACAAAGGAAGGGAAGGTAGGTGACTGACACGGAGTGTGAGTGTGTTGTGCTTCGTGAAAAATGGGCATCATGACAGCCAAGCCTCAGAACAACGCTGAGGTAGGACACTGAGGCTTAGTCAGAGCGAACTAAAAGGCAGCCAGACAGGGCAGAACATGGACTCCCCTTTACATTAGATGCCATCGTGACGATTTCAACCCTTCCCCGTCTTCCACAGCCTCCTGACCTCCGGGTCCCACATCTCAGCTCCTGCCCTCTCCTCTCACATCCCATAGAAAATAAAAGCCATCTGTGGGGATCCCTAATTCCAACCCCAACCAGCCTGTCCCACACTGTCTTCCTTCCTCCTACAGAGGAACCACCTCTTCCTTTACAAAAAAAAGGGGGGTGAGGGGTCTATGGAAAGTAAACTCACAGGATGATCTGATCAAAAATTCCTAAATGGGCAAATCATGCTGAGGAGCCATGCTTCAGGCCTATAACTTCTTTAGTAAAAGGTTTTTATCCTTGCCTTAAGGAAGCCTTCCCCGTTGTTTCTGTGTTAAATATGCCTTTGAAGTGCCACTTGTCAGCACCCAGGAAGAAAAGACACCCTCAAGAGAGCCCATATTCTCGTTACCCAGGAATCCCATCCCTGCCTCGCTTTCTCCCGCCTTCCTGGGATCTTCCTCATGTTTCCTCCCTAATTCCAAATGCATAAAAGAAGCTGCAAACTGTCCTTCTAAGGAGCATTTTCTACGTCTGTTGAGATCTTGCTTCAAGGCATATCCTGTGGCTCAAATAAAATTTTTAAAAAATTATCTATAGGCTTGGACATTCTTGTATCAACGATAATCTTTCCTTGTGCCCTCCAAATCCAACTCCTCCCTCCTCTTCATGAACCTTACATATGCTTTTCTCTTCTGTATGAAATATATATACGATTAAGTGTTTCCTCTCCATGAGAACCTTCCCATTTTAAATGTGTTCAAGACTCTATTGTTAAGAAAACAATTCCCCATTCCACTCCTCATCTCCCTCCAGCCTTATCTCTGTCTTCTTCTTTACAGCCAAATTTCTCAAAAACACAACCTGTCTATAGTTTTTGTCTCCATTTTGTTCCCTCGCATTCACTTTCCAGTCCTGTCACTTCTACCTTCTGGTCCCAGTGACCTACCCAAACAGGTCTGCTTAGGTCAGTAATGGGTCCAGCAGGTATTTTATTAGCTTTCTTGTTACAGAGTTCTCTCTCAGCTGCCTCTAATACTGTTGTTCACAAACACCCTTCTTCTGGAAACATTCCTCCCAGGCCAGAGGTCTCAAACTTCACTGTGAATGCCCATTGGCTGGGGACAGGGCTGAAATGTAGATTCTGATCCATGACATCTGGGTGGGGCCAGCGTGTCTGCTGCTCTAACTCATTCCCTGGTGATGAAGTGAAGCTGCTGCCAGGATGGCCTCATTACTCTTCAATAAGAAAAAAAATCACTTAAAGTCTACGATGGTCTCTGCACAGTCTGGCCCCTAGTAACCTCTTAGCCTTGTGTCCACTAGTTTCAGACAAACTCTGCCCTTCTCAGTCCTCATACCTGCTACACTCATACCACACAGCCACAGGGCCTTTGCATATGCTGTTTTCTCTGTGGAGAACACTCTTCCCTCCCTTCTTGGCATATTTATCTTCCAGATCACAGTCAACCCCCTATTATATGCTCTCATGACACCGTAACCTCTCTTTGGTAGCATTTATTATAGAAGCAAATTCCCATGCTTCCATGTCATCATTTCATAAATATCTGTCTCCTTGCCGGGATATAAGTTCCATGAGAAGGCACACTATATGTGAGTTTTCCCATTTTTAAAGCTACACATCAAGCTCAGTACCAGGCACATGGTAACGTCTCAGTAATTTAACATACTATTTGTATTTGGTGAGTGTTTGGTTAGACACTCTTAACAACTTCATATATATTGACTTGTTTGATCCTCACAACAGCCCTATAAGGTGGATAATATCAATATCACCTTCATTTTACAGGTGAGGAACTAAGGCACAGAGAAATTAAGGGAGGGGACCCAATCACACCATTACTCACAGGTAGGATTCAAATGTAAGCAGCCCACTTCAGATCCACCTTCTTAACTATGATGCCAATAAACTGACTCAACCTAATTTGTCCAAGCCCCTTTTTTAAAGTTAGGGATTAACAGACAAAGGACAGTTGATCTCTAAAAAATGACTAATATTGGAAAAAAATAAGTCTTAATACAAAGTATCCCAGTGAAAGAGATAAAAGTTAAGGTCTTCTGAATAAATGCTAAATTGACATTTAATAAAATAAGACATGTGAACCTGATTACAATAAGCATTCAGGACCAGGAGAAAGAATATTTCCTTAACCGTGATAAAGCATAATTTTAGAACAATTACCCACATCTTACTTAGAGTAAAACACCTGATTAAGATCAGGAATGAGACAGAAATGCTACCATCACCTCTGAGATTTCACGCCTTATTGGAAGAGCTGGCCTATGCAACACAAGGAAAGGTAATGAGAAGGAAGCAAGCATATGGTTTGCAGATGATATGTTAATATGCCCAGAAAACCCAGGAGAATCAATTATAATGTTGTTAGAACTAATAAGAAATTTCAATTAAGTAGCCAAATGCAAAAATAAATATATAAAATCAATAACATTTCTGTACTCCAGAGACAGATGAAAATGTAAAGAAAAAATATGGTTTATGATAATTACAAAAGGCATATAATAAACAAATAAACTCAATAAGGAATGCATATACACTGTATAAAATAACTTTTATAGAGGGATAAGAATTTTTTAATAGTTGGAAAGACATAGCACACTCTTCAGTGGAAAGACTACTGAAAGGTTAATTTAGAATATTAACCTTTTGAAAAGCTATTGAAAAGTTAATTTATAAGCTTAATGTAATTCTGATCAAAAGCCCACTGACTTGTTTTAAATTTAGTAAAACTATACCTAAGTTTAACTGGAAAAAGTGTTACAGACAATGCAAAAAAAATTTAAAGGTAGTAAATGTGGTAGTCTTATCCTACAAGATATTAAAGAGAATCATCAAATGACACTTTTGAAAACTGTGGAGGAATAGCCTTAATACACATAAAAACTGAAATACATGTAAGACAATACTTGAAAATCAATAAGAAAAATTTTGGGAAAAGAATTATCTCCTCAACTCACACCACATACTAAAATAAATTCTGAGTAGATATAAGCTTTAAAGAAATCAAGCCAAAAAATTAGAAGAAAACACAAGCAAATAATTATCTAACTAGATTTTTCTGAACCTAAAAGCTGTGGAAGATACTACAAGATTGATGTGGAAGGTACTATAAGGTTAGTAGTTTTATCCAAAAAGTATTTATGATTGTATGTCAAAAATAGAATCCAATTCAAAAGGTATACAAAAATGTCATTTAGAAAAGTAATATCCTTGATATAGAAAGAATTTGACTAATCAATAGAAAAACAACAAGCACTATAATTGAAAAACTGGACAGGGTTTTGAACAAGTTAGTTCACAAAAGAAGACATAAGTAGCCCAGAAACTAGAAAAACATCCAACCATAGTAACAATGAAATAAGGCTTCTATCTCCACAACTTCCAAAGGAGTCCCTTAGTTCACTTCCCTAAAAGTCCCCTCACTGGCAATAACACCAGATCTTCTCAGCTCACATTCTAACACCTTCCTGGTGATGTCACTGTATCATGTCATTCATGCATTCATGCATGCATGCATTCATTCTTTCATTCCTCTAGGTTAGACGCTGTGATGGACTATGGGGCTCAGATCACAGACTAAACATAAGCAAATACATCCACATGGCAATATCCTGCTAAAGGGATGCACAGAGTAATTCTGGAGTACAGATCCCACAAGAGCTACACCTTCGCAGCTACCCTCATTCATGTCCTGGACAACCATTGCTACCAACATTCACTACCATCCCAGCATCCCCGACAGCTGCCTTGGCTCAGACTAGCTCAGTTCTGTAGTTTCTGATGCAGAATCCAGGTGTGAACAGTGAAGAAATAGGTGAAGGGGGCTGGGAACAGAGCCCCAGGGAACACTTTCCATGTATGAAGGGCAAGAAAGGTGACAGAGTAGGGGACAGGGAGGCGAGCAGAATGGTGGGAGGAGAGCCAGAGGGCAACTGGATACAGAAAAAGGTGACTTGATGTGTGGAGCACCAGAGAGAGGCTAAGATGAGGGTCTTGGAGGAGGTCTCTCCATCTGAGGTCTAAATTGGTCATTCTGGATGGATGTAAGAATGCTGAAAGTGGGAGCTTTGTCCTTGTTCCTACTTCATCCTCAGTGCCTACGACTCAGTATTTGCTGAACAGATACATGAATTTCAACAATGGCAGATGGGAGTGGGGCAAGGTAGACAGAGGACAGATTTTAACAGGAAAAGGCAGGATTGGCTGCTGAGAAGGTAGAGGCCATTATATTTTAAATAGTAATTTATGCATTTTTCTCATTTTAGAAAATTTGGAAAATAAAGGCAAGAATAAAAAAAGAGGAAATATTATAATCTTACCTTCCTTCCAGAGGCAACTGCTGTTAATATTTTTATTTATTTATTTTCTATTTTTTTCATGCACATTTCACACTGGTGAGTTAATGTGTATATAATTCTGTGTTCTTTCTCAGTAAATTATTCTCCAGTAAAATTATAAAAGGCTATGGGCACTTATAATCTGCATAGACACACATATATGCGACACAAAGATTACAAAGAAAAATTAATCTCTAGCTTCTATCCCTTGTACTCAATCCAAGGCAACTGCAGTTAACAGGCAGGTAGGTGTGTGTCCTTCTCCAACCTTCTCCTCTCTCATGCACACAAATGGACATAGTAAGGGAGAATTTTTATTATTTTGTTTCGAAAATATAATGGGAGTTTAGCTCATTTCTCTGCAACTTGCGTTCTCACTTAACAATGCATCAGGGACACCTTCCAGGTCAGTAGATACATATCTAACTCATTTTGTATATAAATGGGTAATATTCCACGGTATAGATGCATCTGAATTTATTGAACCACTCCCCTGCTGATGGCCATTCAGGTCATTTCTTGAGTTTTCTTTTGTAACAACTCAGTAAACATTATAACATGAGCTTATCCCCGAGATAGTGAATCTGCTCATAAAAAGCATTTTAAATGGATGCACAACATTTCAATATACGGTTATACTAGAATTTACTCAACCACTCTCCTATTGTAAAACAATTCAATTGTTTCTGGATTTTTTTTTTTTTCCTGTTATAAATAAGACTCGGACTCAAGGCCTAGTGACAGAATGCTGGTCAGTGCAGTGGAAAATGCTTTTCCATGGCCCAAGTCCCAGAATGAATGTTCACTTTTGCAATAGTGACATCCAGCTTTGGCTTCGGGGGAGGGGCCATACTGTCCATATTGGGGCAGCTGACCTCTGCAACAGGCATTGTTGGAGGTGGTTAGGTAGGGCCAGAAGCCTGACTCGTCGGGAAGTCTCCCTGAAATCAAAGGTATGTCAGTGAGTTAGGAAAGTTATAACCTGGAGCAGCCACTCCAGACTGAAATGCCAGAGTGGCTAACTGTCCTTTCATGCTTACAAAATGCTGTGTTTCTTCCAAGAAGAAGGCGACCTGTTCCTCAGCTCTAATCACCAGCTTGCTGCCCTGTAGACAGAAATGCTGCTCTAGACTTTCCTCTGGGGCACCTTGCATTCCCTTCTCAGTACCCAGGATGGCGTCTGCCTTCTCTCACCCAGGCCTCCAAGTCACTGCGGCAACAAACATGGCCAAGACCCATTTCGGGCTCCAGAACAATCCTGGAGAACTAAACAGACTTTTCAAGTTGCTGTTCACGTATTTGTTTTTGGATGATTTCCCTTGGACAGACTTCCAAAAGTGCCGGTTACTGGGTCAAAGGAGATGACCTTTCTGAGGCTTTGGCTCTGGATCTCTCCTTTGGTTTCTTTCTTTCCAGTAAATGTGCACCAATTACAGTATCCCTTGCTATATCGCAGTTCACTTATCGCGGCCTCACTGTATCGCAGGATTTTTAAAAATATCATGTTTAATTATTTCTCGCGGATTTTTCTCTGTATCGCGGTATTTTGTGGTACTGTATACGTATGTTGTTAAAGTTACGTAGGTTTAAGAGTGTAGAATAAACGTAAGGTTCCTACTTCGCTGGGGGCATCTGGAACGTAATACCCAGGATAAGTGAGGGAATACTGTACATTCTCAGCAGCCATGTGCAGAATGCCTGTCTCAAGGTGTATTCACAACATTGTCTGTTAGCTGATTGAGAAGTTCCTGCCCGTTTGATAGGTATAAATAAATAAATAAATAAATAAATAAATAAATAAATAAATAAATGCTATCATTTTATTTAGCATCTCTTTGTGACTCAGATTCAACATTTTTTTCTACCGTTTCCTAATTTTAATCCTTCCTTTTGGGAACTATCTGATAAACTCTGGCTCTTTTTTCAATGTGGTGTTTGTTTTTTTCTTACTGATTTACATATTTATGTCTTCTGTGCCTCAAATGCAGTACATATGTACACTCTGTAGTGATTTTGGCCTTTTTATGCTGTTTCACATAGAGGTTTCTCAATTTTATGTACTTAAATCTTCTATAAGCTCTTACTATGTTTGTTATCAATTTATACTAACTCTTTATAGAATCAGGGTTTCACTCTTGTCATCTTTATTGAAAACATTGTGTTCTAACTGGCTGTGTGCTTGCTTTAGTTTTACTCAGATTGTTCATCTAGATTAAAATGTTCAGTTTGTACAGGCAGTCACATTTACCTGTCTTCTTCTTGGTAATATATTTCCTTTGTTGACATTCAGAAAGATTTCATTCTGGCTTCTCATCTCACTCAACAGAAAAGGCCAAGTCCTTGCTGTGCCTCAAAAACCCTACCTGAAAGGATAACCACTACCCTTGAACTCCTTCTCCTGCCTCCCATCGCTCATCACTGTGACCACCAAGCTGCCTCCTGGCTGTTCCTTAAGCCCATCACACACACACCCTGGGACACATGCATTTGCTCAATGTTCAGGCCAGAAAGCTCTTCCCCTCATGCTATGTGATCCACTCCCTCACTTCCTTTAGTCTGAGTCAAATATCACCTCCCCAGAAACCACCCTAAATAAAACCCCAGCCCCCCTCTTCTCAAGCCAGGTGTGCCACAGAACTTAGCACCCTCTGACATATATGTTCCTGTTTATTTTCTGTCTCCTCCTACCCTCCATTAGAATGCAATCTCTAGGACAGGGACCTATTTTGTTCTCTGTTCTCTCTCTCTCCAGCACTCAGGCCTGTACCTACACAGCAGATATTCACAGAAGAGCTGTTGGTTAAATGAATGAATCATGGACGTTAATCCCCCATCCAGCTCCCTGTGCTCAGAATGCTCTCTCTCTAGTTCCTTCACCCAGCTAACCCCAGGTGCTTTAACATTGGCTGTCTCCTCCAGGAAGCCTTCTGGGAACCCTCAAGACAATGGCCAGTATTCTTCCTTTGCCTACTCCTTGCTAGTGAATGAATTAGTGAATATCATTGCTTCATTAATGGTGATATCATGATATGTTTATGTGGCTTCTCCTATAGCAGCCTCCTTGAGATTTTCTTATATCTTTATCTCCAGCACCTCATTCAGTATTTGCCCACAGCAGACACAGAGTACATATTTTTAGAATGAATAGATGAGTGAAATGAATTATTTTTAAAAATAATACTCAGATTAATACCTACCAACTTCATTTATCTGTCTATTTACGGTTCTGGAGGTGGCTTCATGAAAAGGTTATGAAAACGTCTTGGATTCAAATTTCCATTATGCCAACTTAATACATTATATAAAACTCTTTAAACCTTAGTTTCAATATCTTTAAAATTAGCACCCACTTCTAGGGTGGTTGTACAGATTAATGTGATAATATATGTGCTTGACACACTGTAAGTGATCAATAAATACCAGCTAATCTTTCAATAAAGGTTTACACTTTTCATTATATATAGTCCCAGTCATATCTTGTTAAGGTCATTCTCAGACATTTTATGCTCTTTTTGTTGCTCTAGCAAATGACATTTTTCCCATTATTTTTTGTCCTAGTTGGTTATTACTGTATACAGAGAACCTATTGATTTTTAGACTTTCATGTCTCATCCAACTGGTTTTCTGAACTCTTACTAATTCTAAAGATTTCTCGGTTGATTCCCTTGGGTGTTTTAGGTGCACAACCATGTTGTCGACAAATAATGATAATTTTGAGGAGACAGCTCTTTTGAGAAGTTTGGCAGGAAAATTCAATTCGATTCTGCAAATATTTATTGACTGCTAAGGTCAATTTTGGACAAATTTAGTCGAAGATGCCAGTGGGACATCCAGATGGAGATGGTCAGAAGGCAATTAGGTCTGCAGACTGGAATTTGGGAGCACAATCTGGGCCGGAGGTGTGGATTGGTCGGAGATATGCAATTAGTTGAAACTGGCCTGAGAGGAAATGCAGAGGACAGCTGCAGATGCGGGGTAAGTCATCATGCCAACTGACGGTGTCTCACCTGGCACGTGGAGAGCCAGCCATATCCCCTGAGTCTACGGCGGGACTTGGGCCCAGCTCCATGCATGCCTTCTGCCAGGAGCACCTTGTCTGCAGATGGGAGGAGCAGGGGTCAAACAGTATCTCTGGCCCTCTACAATTACCCTTTAGGAGTGGACCAGAGGCCACAGCTGTAGAGATGCTGGCATTGGGTCCCGAAGCCCCTCTCCCCCTCTTGCTGACATATCACGCTTAGGTCACACCAAATAGCTCATCATCTACAAACACCCCAGGCCCTTTCAGGCCTTTGCAATGCTTGGCCCTTCTCCTAGACTGCCCTTTCCCTGCCTTCTCAACCTAGCAAATCTTACTCACTGTCCCAGATCCAGCTCACAGAGCACCTTCGCTGAAGAGCCTCCCAATGGTTTAGTGGGCAGCTAGGTTCTCCCTCTCCTCAATAGTCACCTACCAAATTCCCAGCTCTTCCTTCCCAATCTATGCCTTTCAAAAAAAAAAAAAAAAAAATAACATGTCACTTAAAATCCTTCCATGGCTCCTCTGGATAAAGCCCTAGATCCTAAACATGGCACACAAGACTACCCACAAGCTGGCCCTTGCTTCTCTCCCAGGTTTCCCTTCTTGCCACTCTTTCAATTAAATGACACTCCAGCCCAAGCCAGGCTCCATTTGGTTCCTTTAACGCTCCACATTCTTTTCCTCACTCTGGGTTCTCAAACTTGCTGTTCCCTCTGATAGAAGCATCCTTTCCCCATCCTCTGGCCTGGCCAATTCCTATTCATCTTTTAGGTTACAGCTTAAACTTCACCACCCCCAGGAGATGGTACTGTCTGCCACACTAAGGTGTATTGTCCTCATCCCAACACACACCCAAGTACACACGCTGCTGCGTGTCCTCACCGCACCCTGCAGCTCTCGATCCCCACACACATCACACAGTCTTTCAGTATCTCTCTTCCCTAGGAGGTGTGGATTCCTTGGGGCAGGAACCACGTTCTGTCACACTCACACGGATCCCCAGCATGTTGCCCGGACAACAGGTGCCCAGTACAGATTTGCACGAGTGCTCCTCGCACGCAACTCTACAAGGTCATACATCCTGCTGAACTGTAGACCCAGAGCCCCTCCAGAGTCCTGCTCCTCTCTGTGCTCCTAGTGCCAAGCTCAAGGCCTGATATAGATTAAAGATGTGCATTGAGTTTTAGATGAGAGGATTATCACAGGTGTTTTTGCATTGATTTTTTTTTTCCCTAGCAGTCTTAACAATCAGAGAAATTTCCATTAATGCGTGTGTGACAGTCTAATCCAGGGTTTCTGAACCTCAGCACTACTGACATTTTAGGCGGAATAATTTTTTGTGGGGGACAGCCCTATGCATATAAGATGTTAAACAGCATCTCTGGCCTCTACCCAGTGAATGTCAAGTAGCTTCTCCCAGTTGTGACAACCAAAAATAACTACAGACAATGACAAATATCCACCAGGAGGGAAAAATCACCCCTAGTTGAGAATCAGTGGTCTAATTCTTAGCTCTTTTTGGAGTTCTTCCTGAAAGCTAGAAGTAACCTTTCTAGAATAATACATGTAGGAATATCACCACCCATCTTTTGCATTCATTTCAGGGGATTCACAGACCAGAGAAGCTGATCCTTGAGCCTCCCAAACCAGAGGTTCTTTACCTTTGTTGAGCCAGGACCCCATTCAGCCGCCTAGTGAAACCTTCACAAATGATGTTTTTAAATGCATAATACAAAATATATAGAGAATTATATTGATATATAGTTTTTAAAATATCCTGAAAAGTTATCATATACATAGTAATATAGATAATCCTTTATTAATACATTATTAATAAGATCTGGTACTGGGACTGACACATACTGTGTGGTTTGAAGCATAAATGCTGTGTTTAGACAGCTGCAACTACTAACCATCCTATGAAAAGAGCTGTGATCATATCAATGACCAATTCATAGGTACTGCTAATACTGTTGCACTTTGTGGCCTATACTCATGGTTGATAGAAGTGCTAAGTTTCAACAGGAGATTATTTCTTTTAAAAAAGATGCAATTTCATTTAAGATAGGGATCCCCTAGATTCTATCAAGAACCCAGAGGTCCAAGCCAAATTCAATCTCCCATTCAGCAGGTCTGAGGAGAGCTGCTTAGCTCCAGGCCCCGTGTGTACAGGGGCGAGGAGACAAGGGGGTGAATTCTGTACATGGTCCATGTCCTGAAGGAGTTCACAGTGGAGTACACAGACAGACAGACATAGTCCATTTTACTGACTGTGTCTCCACTTGACAAGTGGTTCAGAGAGACCTCTTTGTTGGATCCCAGGGAAATAGCAGAGAACACATACACACAAACCCAGAAAGACTAGTGCTTTTGTGCAGGTCTGAGAAGGGAACCAACGTTTATCCACGTTTCACTAACATTACCTCTCTAACATTTGTAATGACCTCACCGAACATGCTCAAGGTCAAACAGGTAGCAGTGGTAGACCTGGGATTCAAACCAAGATCTGTGCAAAAGCAAAGCCCGCAAGACTCTAAGGATTCCTCCACTCACCACCTGGGGACACCCGTCCAAAGCTAAGGTCCTGTTTCCACTCGGCACCCAGAGCTGGGGGCACAGCCTGGGATTCACTGAAAAGAAGTCACGCAGTTGCTGTGCCTGAGAGACTGGAAACAAAGCAGGGTGTCCTTCTTCCTCTCCAGCCGGGAAGCATGCAGCAAAGGCACAGAACAATGGATGGCAGACAGGGTGAGGCAGCAAGCCTGTCCCTGTTCCACATCCAAATGCTCTGTGGGAACAAGCCCAGGCTGCTCAGCTTCCTACTTCTAACTCCAGGCTCTCTGATTTTCCTGCACATGCTGAACACAGAAGCCACTACTGTGGACCAAATATGATTTTCCCTGCCCAGCGATACAGACACAGCTCATTTGTCATTGTTTTGAGCCAACACCAGCCAGGGGTTATTTATTATGTTGACGGGGGAACCCGGGGCCGGCAGAGGTATCTCGGCATTGCTGATGGCAGAGCCCCTCATTCACTGAATTGTGCCACAGTCCTGGATCAGCACTGAGAGAAGGGGCAGGTGTCTGGGGACAGCTGCCTCTGCCAGGCTGGTCCTGCTCCTGGCTGGGTCTTTCAGAATGAACATAAGGAGCTATCACTGTGTTCTCAGCTGAGAACATGCCTGAGCTGTGGCTTTTGTCCAGGGGACAAACACACAAAAGTTCAGGGCTTAGCAAATGCTTGATTCATGCATTGATTTATTTAAAAATTAGTATTGAGCGCCTACAGTGTCCCAGGTACCAGTTCTTTTCCTCCCATAAGCTGGCCATGCTCTGGCCTCAGGACCTTAGCACATGCTCTCTCCTCTTCGGCAAAGTTCTGCCCCCAACCCCCGTTATGGCAAAGTCCTTCTCCCCGTTTAAGTCTTTGCTCAACATCGTTTTCTCAATGAGCTCTACCCTGACTACTCTTTATAAAACCACACACAACTCTGCCGCTCTCTTCATCCCTGGCACCTCCAATCTTCTTTGCCTAATCTATGGTTTCTTTCCTTCATAGCATGTACCACTCTACAGCAGCGATATCCAACCAGAGTGTCACAAAAATGTTTTAAATATGTAATACCTGACTATGTAGTCAAGGGCACTGATCTCTTTTCTCCTCAATTGTCAAATTAAAAAATGACAACAGTCAACACAACAGCAGCCATTCGATGTGAATGAATCAAAATCACCTATTTTGTGTCAGATGAGCAAAAAAAAAAAAATATTTTTGGTGTACCACAAAATTTTAGCAATTACTTTATGCATGCTATGAGCTGAAAAAGATTGAAAATTGCTGCTCTATAGAATCCTATGTAGTTTACCTGTATATTGTGCTTATTGTCAATTCTGTTTCCTCCTGCTGGGATGTTTAATTCACAAGAACAAGGTCTTTGTATCATTCACTGATAAATTCCAAGTGCCTAGAATAGTGCCAGGCACATGGTGGGCACTTGGTAAATAGTTATTGAATGAATGAACTACACACTCACAAATACACAGCTCATGTAGCCCATCTCCCTAAAGACCTAGGATGCCAAACCAGCTGCTGTGGCTCTATCTGAGAGCAGTTTGTGAAGGAAGAGCCCCAATCCAGAGCCCAGTGGCATCAGACCTGGGGAGGGGTCCCTGGGTGCCATTGCCCACAGCTTCCAAGGCTATCACCCCCCAGACTGACCTCTGAGGGTAGACAGCATGGTCTATGGTCTGTCTTTTTCATCCATATGTCCCTGAGGGCCCAGTACAAGACTGCCCATGGAAGCAGGTCCCAGTAAACACAAGGTGAAGAATTTCAGCTGTCCTTTATCAAGTATTGTCTGTGTGGCTGCCCAATGCTGAGCTCCTTATTCACATTCTGTCTTCCAAACCTCCCAAAAAGGTAGGTATTAGTTTTGACCCTGTTTAACAAATGAAATTTAGGCTGAGTAACTTGTCCAAGTTTACATGTATAATAAATGGCAAAGCAGAGGTCCAAACACAGGCTTGTCTGACTCCTGAGACTGAGGTCTGAAAGTCTGTGTTCTATGCTAGCAGTGGGATGAAAGACTGGGAGGGAGAGCAGGAGGTAAAAAGAAAGAAGGGGAAGGGAGGGAGGAAGAGAAAGATGAAGGAAAGATGGAAAGATACAAGAAAGGAAGAGGAAAAGAGGGTGGGGCAGGCCACATGCCAGATGTAGCACAGATGTCTGAAAGAGGTAATCGGCGCTAAGGAGCTGATCCTTCTGGCTGGACATGAATCCACCATAGCTCTGTCCCTTCCTCCTCAACTGGAGTAAGAACAGAGATGGCACCTCTTATCCTAGAAGAGACTTTAATTCTTTTCAATCGCTATCTCTCCAGCTTGAATGAACTAAGGGAAAAATAAATGTGAGTGAGTAGACAGATAATCTAAAAATTGTGTCAGGGAGTAGTGGAGAAATGTACTTCCTCTTAAAATCTCTATAAAAAGAAACCATCACAGCTCCATCATTGCCCCTTACCCACATACAGGCACATTGTGGTGAACGATGCAATTAGACTGGGCATGTGATGGAATCTGGTTCAGAACCTGCTCCAATGACCTGACTTCTGCTTAGAACATGTGTCTGGCCATTTCCCCTGTCACCCAGTGCTGGCCTTAGGGGCCTTCATTCACCCTGGCCTTCTCTGGCCTGGTCAGTCAAAGCTGCAGCCTATACACCTGCCTGATGCCCTAGTAGCCTCCTCGGTCCAGCAGAGAGCCCCACCCACAAGCACTCACCACATGAAGTTACTCTAAGGGCTTCTGAGAGAACTACTCTGTAGAGTTTTGTGAACGAGAGTGCCGGAGATCCTTCAAGGACTCCAGAAATCCTGCCAATGCTCCCTCCTTTCTCCTGGGGACACAGCAAAACGGTGTCACCACGCCAAGACTGGGGCAGGGATTACTGGGGCCATCTGCTTGGTGGCCTGGAGAAAATCAAATGTATATGTTGAATGAATGGATGACTGAATGAATGAATAAATAGGTCTTCCAACGGGAGAATCTGTAAAGAGGAAAGTCTAGTAGGGGCCTTTAGAATCTAGTTAGTCTCTATGCTGGGGATTTCTGGAAGAAAAACAAACAAACAAACACCGGCTTGGAAAGTAGCATAGAGCTGCAGAAAGAACAGAATCAAAGCCAACTCAATGGACACTTACCAGGACCTCTCATAAAACAGCAGGATCCTACGTTGTCAATGCTTATAGTTGAGGGGCAGCTGGAAAGCAGGTATATGACAGGGAAGGGCAGAGAATTTATAGAAAGAAGGAAAAAAAGAGGAAGATGGAGTACCCCACTGATCTCCACCGCAGTGAGCTAAACTCTGCCACTGTCTGGGCCACCCTTTAGCTCAGGCTGGGGAACCTGTCCTGTCCCTACTTCCCTGTACTCTCCTGGTGATACTTCCCATGTAAATTCTTAGGATCTAGAGGTACCCATCTTCTTGTGCCTCCCAAGAGGGAAGTGTGGGTCTGATCATGCACAACTAGAGAAACCAAAGGTGCTACATCTACTCGGGTGATGGAGCAGGAATCCAAAACCTCTAAGGCTGGGACCCAAAGCCTCTGACTCCTGACAGGTCCCATAGATGCAATGTCTTCTCAAATCATGTATGTCCCTGAAATGGCTAAGAGAACATGGCCACCTGTAGCATGGAGACTGTGCAGGCCTCACTTGGGCGGACAAAGCAGGAATACACTTATATTTAACCAACACATGCCCCCATAGTCACCTGTTGGTGGGAGAAAGTATATTACGGTTCAGCAAGGCCTTTACAGGGAAGGCCCTGGTACCCCTCAAGCCCCTTTCAGTCCAGTGGCCTCTGCTAAGAGATAGTGGGGAAGGGCAACTGCACAAAGTGCTGCAATTCAAACTGTGCTTGGGAAGTCACCTCAGCAAGATGGCAAAAAAAGGAAGCCCCAGACTTTGTTGCGCCACAAAAACACTAATTCACAATATATGGTCCAAAACTTCTTTGTGAGAATTCCAGAAACTATTTAGGAAGTTACAGTACACTAGGCAAGCTCAAAGTCAAAAACAGTCACATTGAAAAGGGTCAGAAAAGCCATTTCACAGCAACCACAATAGTGTTTACCCCAAGCTAGCGCAGCTCAGCAAGACTGGGAAGAATATCCCAACCAGCAGCTGCACCCTTGGCAAAGAGAGAGAAGAACGGAATGTACGTCCAATAGTCCTGCTTTTCAGAGAACTACCCAAGGGACTGGTTTCTGTCTCTGGACTTCGAGTACAAAGAGGAAACCAGTGTACTTTGGACGCACAGGAGCCCTGAAGAACAAGAGAGAGCTCAGTGCTTGCTACAGCACCAGAAAACCTGCAGTTGTAACATAGACACCAGAGAGAGCAAAAAATAATAAACTCCTGAAAAAAACAAACAAACAAACAAACAAACAAAAACGGCAATTGAGAAACTATATATAAAAGCCCAGGGAAAACACATTCCTGGACAAGGTTTGAGAGCCTCCAGAAGCTCTAGCCAGGCTAATTGATGAAGGTCTTTTCCTGTATGAAGCCAGTCCATAGAGACAGAAAAGGTGGCTGTTTTTTCAAATGCAACCACAGCAAAAAATAATAAGGCACATGGAGGAACAGAGAAACAGGGTCCAGCCAAAGGAACAAAATAAATTTCCAGAAACCCTAAAGAAATAAGAGCTCTATGGATTACTGACAAGGAATTCAAAATAATCATGTTAAAGAAACTCAATGCAGTACAAGAGAATACAGACACCTAAGCAAAATCAGAAAAACAGTGCATGAATAAAATGAGGATATCAACAAAGAGACAGAAATTATAAAAAAAGGTCAAATAGAAAATTTGAATCTGAAGAATATGATAACTGAATTGAAAAAATTCACTAGAAGTATTCAACAGCAGGCTTGATGAAGCAGAAGAACCAGTGAGCTCAAATACAGGTCCTTTTAAATTATAAAGTCAGAGGAACAAAAAAATAAATGAAGAGAGTAAAGAAAGCCTGAGGAACTTAGGGAATACCCTCAAGAGGATCAATATACACATTACAGGAGTCCAAGAAGAAGAGAGAGAAGGGAGCAGAAAACTTATTTAAGGAAATAATGGCAAAAACTTCCCAAATCTGAGGAACAAAATGCATATCCAAACTTGAGGAGCTCAAAAGACTCCATCTAGAATGAACCCAAAGAGCCCCATGCTGAGATACATTATAATCAAGCTGTCAAAAGTCAAATACGTAAAGACAGTCTCAAAACAAAACAAGAGAAGATCAGTTTGTCACATACAATGGAGCTGTCCTAAAATTATCAGTGGATTTCTCAGCAGAAACCTTGTAGGCCAGAAGAGTGGAAGGATAAATTCCAAGTGCTGAAAGAAAAAAGTGCCAACCAAGAATATTATAACTAGCAAAACTATCCTTCAAAAATAAGGAGAAATAAGGACCTTCCCAGATAAATAAAAGCTGAAGAAGTTCATCACCACTAGGCCTGCCTTATAAGAACTGCTAAAGAGTTCCTCGAGTTGAAATAACAGGATACTCCTAAGTAACATAAAAGCATATATATATATATATATATATATATACACACACACACACACACACACACACACACACACACACACACATGGTAAATATATAGAAAATAAAAAATCATGTAATACTTTAATGTTGGTACAAAAGTAACTTTTAAATCTGGTATAAAATTTGAAAGATAAGTGCATAAAAAATAACTATAATATAAAACTATGTTAATGAATACATAATATAAATAGATATGATTTGTGATATTGATAATATAAATTGGGGGGAAGGAGAGATAAAGGAATAGTTTTTGTATGTGATTAAAGTTAAGATGTCAGTTTGAAACAGATTGTTTTAACTAACTACAGAAATTCACAAAAGAAAATAGGAAAGGAATCAAAGCTGGTCACTACAAAAAATATTAATGGAACATGAAGAAAGGCAGCAAGACAGAAAAAGAGGAACAAAATTACTATAAGACATACATAAAACAATTAACAAAATGGTAATAAAGTAAGTCCTTCTTGATCAGCCATTACTTTGAATGTAAGTGGATTAAATTCCTCAGTGAAAAGATAGAGTGGCTAAATAGCTAAAATAAAATCTAACTATATGCTCACTATGGGACTCACTTTAGGTTTAAAGTAAAAACTGACAAAAGTTTAGCTAGAATAACTAAGAAATAAAGCAAGATTCAAGTAACAAAAATAAAAATGGGATAGGAGATATTAAAACTGATGCCACAGAAATAAAGATCATAAAAAACTATTAACAATTGTATGCCAGTATATTAGATAACCTAGAAGAAATGAATAAATTTCTAAAAGCTTATAACCTACCAAGACTGAATCATGAATAAAAAATTTAAATAGACTTATAACTAGTAAGAAGATTGAATTAGTAATCAAAACCTCCCAACAAAGAAAAGCCCAGTACCAGATGGCTTCCGTAGAGAATGCTACCAAACATTTAAGTTATAATTAACAACCCTTCTCAATTTCTTCCAAAAAACTGAAGAAGAGGGAATACTTCCAAACTTATTTTATGAAGCCAAATCAGACAAAGATACTACAAAAAAAAACCCAAAACTACAGATCCATATCCCTGATGAATATTAATGAAAAGCACTCAACTAAATACTAGCAAACTGAATTCAATAACACATTAAAAGGATTATAACCATGACCAAGTGGGATTCATTCCTGGAACATAAGAATAGTTCAACATGCAAAACTCTATGAATGAACTTGGACCCTTCCCTTCCACCATATATAAAAATTAACTCAAAATGGATTAAAGATCTAATAGGCATAAAACTATAAAACTCCTAGAAGAAAACAGAGAGAAAGCTTCATGACATTGGATTTGTCAATGACTGCTTGCATATATCACCAAAAACACAGGAAACAAAAGCAAACTAGACAAATGGAACTACATCAAACATAAAAACTTCTGCACAGCAAAGGAAACCATCAACAATGAGAAGTCAACCTACACAACGAGAGAAAATATATGCAAACCATGTGTCTGATTATCCAGACTATATAAAGAACTCACATAACTCAATGACCAAAAATCAATAATACGGTTTTTAAAAGGGAAAAAACTGAAAGAGCCATTTTGGTGACGATATGCAAAAAGTCGACAAACCTGAAAAGATGTTCAACATCATTAATCATCAGGGAAATGCAAATCAAAATGATATATCAATTCACACCTCTCAGAATGGCCTCTAGAAAAAAAAGACATCAAGTGTTGGTGAGAATGTGTAGAAACTGGAATTCTTGTACACTGTTGGTGAGACTGTAAAATCATGTAGCCACTATGGACAGCAGTATGAGGTTTCCCAAATAATTAAAACACAGAATTACCCTGTAATCCAACAGCTCTACTCTTTGATATACACCCCCCCCCAAAAAAAATGGAAAATATCTGCACATCTGTGTTCATTGTAACATTAATCATAACAGCCAAGAAGTGGAAGCAACCTAAATGTCCATCAACAAATGAAGAAAATGTAGTATATACATACACTGAAATATTATTCAGCCTTAAGAAGGGAGGAACTCCTGTAATATGCTACAATATAGATGAACCTTGAGGACAATAAGTAAAATAACCTTATCACAAAAAGACAAATACTGTATAATTTTACTTATATGAGGTATCTTAAGTATTGTCAAGCTCTTAGAAACAGAAAGCAGGATGATGGTTGCCAGGGGCTGGGGGGGAGTTGGGAAGGGGGAGTTGTTGAATGGTTATAGAGAGTTTCAGTTCTGCAGGATAAAAAAGTTCTAGAGCTCTGCTGCATAACAGGGTGCATGAGGCTAACACTCCTGTACTGGACACTTAAAAATGGTTAAGATGATACGTTTCCTGCAACATGGTTTTTGCCACAATAAAGAAAAGGAGAGAAGGCTTGGGAGCTTGGGTGTGATTTATTGAGAGCAATGAGAAATGTAGTAGGACGACAACCAACTGCTGACTTTAATTTCCGCTCTTCTAATTGGGGGGTGGGGGTGTATGTCCTCTCCTTCCACATGCTCAGAGGGGCCTTTCCAAGCTCCCTTTCTCTGATTCACTTTTCTTCAGAGCACTTATCCCCACTCAACATCATGTTACATATTTATTGTACTTACTTAGCTGTTTATTGTCTGCAAATGAGCAGACATGCAAACTCCCTGAGGGCAGGGATTTTTTTTTTTTCTTGTTTATTACCGAATCCTCAGAGTCTAGAAGAGTGTGTGGCCTACAGCAGATCACAATAAATGTCTTGAGTGAGTGAATAAATATGAATGAATGAAGATTGGGAGAGCCAGGATGGGGCATCTGAAGTCCGGGGCTTTGGTCCTGCATTCGACAATCTTGGTAAAGAGAGCAAAGCGGGGAAGGAGGTAGACAAGAACAGACTAGGATGAGCAGATGTCTTTTGGTTGGGCTTGTGGGAGCGGTCAGACCAGCTTCTGGTGTATGAGGGATGTGGAAAGCTTGTCCACTCGAGGGTCCCTGCCCCCGGTGCCTTCTGGTTCAGCGAAAGAACACACACTACGCCCATCAGCTCTTGCTGGATTGATGTCGCTGTTTTTTCCTTAAAGTTACTGAATCGACAGACTCCACCTGTCAGACCAAAAGTCCTCCGTCGCCCCCACTTTTCATATCCTAGTTCAGCGCTTCTGAGCATTCATTGGGTCTAGGCCTGGCCTAATATTCTGCATTTCTAACAAGCTTCTTTGCTTAGAGAGGCTGATTCTCAACCTTGGGGCACCTGGGAGGCTTTGTAAAATCTCAATGCCCGGGTCCCTCACCCAGATCAATTCAATTAGCACGTCTGGGAGTGGGACCCTGAAACGGTGCAGCCAACATTGAGCACTAGCTCTCCAGGGGCTCTCCAAAGGCAGACTCACAGGAAGCAAAGCCACAGCTCTGGACCCTGCAGCCCTTCTCAGCCAGCTGCTGTGCCCTTCCTCAACAGCCTCGGGGCTGCGGGAACTTCACTGTTGCTGCTGAAGGTCCATTGAGAGCCATGTGTTGACACCGGTCCACTTGGTCAGTACAGTTCCCAGCCAGCTGGAGGAACCTGCCTATTTTTTTCTGCCTCCTGACTTCCACTGATCACTTATGTTTCCAGATAGCAGGGAGCTGTTATCCCTTGTAGTCTAGTAGAACAATGGTTTTCAACCAAGGGCCTTTCTCCCCCTGCCCCAGAGGACATTTGGCACTGTCTAGAGATATATTTGATTCTCTTAGATCCAGAACCCCTGCTTTCTCCTGACCCTCAGTATGAGTCCTGGCCCGGTCTTCGATTCATTCACGGTGCATTCTCTCTCTGTGCCAGATTATCTCACCCAGCATTTTAATTTTCATAGATCTCTCCCCACCCGTGAGAAAGGACTACACATACACATTTTCAAACCCCATCTGTGCTCATGATTCAAGTTCTTCCTCATGAAACTCCTAAACCCTATGTCAACCGGGCATGTGGCCAGTCATCCCAAAAATTCTGAGAGGTAAGGAGACATCTGACCAGGGGACAGAGAAGCTCGCTACAGAGAGTGTAGCCTGATTCCTATATGTCTTCATATCTGAATCTCAGCAGTGACTCTGCCAAGCTGCCCTGTCATGCATGTCCTGGGCACTTGCTGTAGGCCAGGCCCTGCTTTAAATGCTTTGTCTCATGCAATCCTCGCAACAGCCCAGGGAGGTAGGCACCACTGCTGTCACCAGGCACAGGGAAGCAGACTGAGGCACAGAGAGAAGTAAGTCACCCAAGGTCACACAGCTAGAAAGCTGTTGAGTGAGGACATGAACCCAGACAGTCCAGGTCCAGAGCCTGTGGGTTTAACCTCTACACCACAGGGCCCCACATGCCTTTCACATAAACAACAAGCCAGGCAGGTTTGGATTCTGTTCTTGGTATTACAGATGAAAACCAGCTTCTCAGCAAAATAATCTTCCCAAATCACCCAGCTGGTGAGCCGTAGATCAAGGATTTATCTAAGACAGACTCAAAATTCCATGCTCAGGCCAGAGGAGAAAAACAGGACACAGAAGATGGGACCATTCACTCAATCATCTATTCATCTATCCATCGTGCACACAGCGTACATGGATTGTTGCTTCTTGAGGGCCAGGCCTACGCTTCGTGCTAAGGATCCAGAGAGAAGTCATCAATGGCCCATCTGATCAAGAGCTCACATCAACTTTTGGAGACAAGCTGTGGGCTGGTAGGTGGACTGTCGGGGGAAAGAGGATACAGAAGGGCAGGGGAGTCTGTTGAGACTTGTCCTCTGGAAGACCAAGCAGTTATGCAGAGGAAGTCTGGGGAGCTCCAAGTGGGCACTGCTCATGTCCCAGGTGACACCCCTCACCCACATACACAGTCACATTGCCTTCTTCCCATCTGTCCTCCTCCTGGCTCATGCTGACCTTCACAACCATAGGCATAGGATAGAAGAAACCCAAAGGCACTGTGTTCTCCCCCAATGGATCGATGCCAGGTTGGCATCCCAACTTATCATCCCAAGGTCCCAGAGAGAAACCAAATTGTAACTGTCAGGAACACGAGAGAACTGTCAAAAGCAGATAAAATCAGCCACGTAAATTGTGAAACCGAACTCACAGTTCTATTTGTTCTGCGAGAATGAACATCTCACTTTTTTTCTTTTGTCAAGATAGAAAATAAAAACAAAGACAGACTAGGAGCCTTGTAAGGATTTCAGCTTCGTGGAGAAGCCTACCACCAAGTCTCACCCTCTCACCTCATAAACCAAATCCACTTCCACTCATTAAACCCACAGGAAGTCTTAGGATGGGAGTGGGTAGGTGGGTACACCATCAGAAATGGTTATGACCCTGTACCTACCTTTAAAGAAAGCATGGTATATTGGTCAAAAGACAATCCTGTATTCAGCTAACAAAATCAGAGTACAGTGGCAGCCCTGACAGAATAACACAGAGGAACAACTCAGGGAGTGAGTAATTCCACTATGGCAGAACAGAGTTGGCTTCTTGGAAGAGGTAACATCTGCAATGGCCTTGAAAGATGAATACATTTTACCTGATGGAAAGGGAAGAGAAGGGAATTCCAGAGACAAGGGAAGGCAAATGTAAATGCAGAGGCTGGAGCAGAGTAGAGAAAAGCACACAGAATCAGGAGATCCTTCAGAAGTCAATCTATATTCTGTGCAACAGCCAGACTGGTTGAAGAGGGATTCCTGCCAGGGATGCAGGGCCATCAGGTGTCCAGGACTCCCTGGGTTGGAGAGTGGGTGCAGCCCTCATGTGCTCCCAGATACATGCACGTAGGCTGTGTACAGACGGTGATTGCACACTTCTCATCACTCCTGTCTTGGACATGTGTACACGCATGTCCATGCCTGTCTGCATGCGTGCGAGCGTGTGTTGGTAGCGACTTGGCAGGCCATTCTGCAGAAGCCTGCAGTACTGTTGCCACTCACCAAAAGAGCACCAAGCAATGTAGGTCAAGAAGTAAGGACTGTGTTATTATTACTAGTTACTAGTGAGGTTATTTAATAAGAAAGTCACATCCAATTGAGACCCTGATGGGAATTGTCACCAGGAGGAATATAATTAATTACACTAACTGGAGGCGCTCCAGGCCCCGCCGTGTGCACACCTCCACAGATCCACGCGGAGATGGACTCTCCCAGCCCCGCTGCCACATGGAGGCACTTCCTTGGACGGGGCCTCCGTGCCAGACCCCGGAACAGCGAACCTGCACTGCCCCTGTCCAGGCCCCAGGACAGGTTCTCCAGGGGGTGTCTCCAGGATGCACTGGGATCCCCTTACTCACACCATCCAGGGCCGGACAGAGACAGAAAACCACAGAGAAATCCAGGGACTCAAAGAAAAAACAGACAGAAGAGTGATGGGCAGGTAGAAAAAAAGAGAGACAGAGGCAGACACGGCGAGGGATTGCAAGGTACAGAGAGGGGGAAACTAAAGAGGAAAGAAAAGGACACCAAGGAACAGAAGTGACAGAAACAGACAATGCAGGGCAAGATCACATCAGGGCAGAAAAGGAACAATCGAGGGAGGGATGTAGAGTGAGAGACAAGAGGAGCCACACATTCCCTTGGACTCATGACAAAGGCTGTCATGTCACCTAACACGAAGCCCCACGTGAGTTACTGGGAAGAAACAGAGACCACATAGATGTAGGCCATTGGGAGTAGTTTAGCTTTATGTGGAAGAAGAACAGGGCAGTAGCCAGAGGGGTTCAGGGCCCAAAGAGAGCCCCCTTTTGTATTTTGAACATGTTTTAAATTTAATGAGTAAATAGGTGGAGAAGAGACAAGAGGCAAATCCCAGAGGTGAGACAGAGACCTGGGAATGGCAGGAGGGACCCCACCTCTTCTTCGGGGAGTTGGGGGAGGGGGAGAATGCCACACGTGCAGGTAACAGGCAGGAAGGGTGGCAGGATGTGGGACAAGCCCATTCTTGCTGGTATGTTTGTTCTGACCGGCCAGTCATCTTGTGAGGGAGCCGGGAATTTGTGCCACTCTCAGGACTGAAGCAGGAAGCTGACCAGGTGGCCGACAGAAAGAGGGCTCGGCTGTGCTGGACTCAGACCACAGTGGCAGCAGGGTGCCCAGCCCGGGGGCAGGCAGAGAGCTCACCTGTGGAACGGAGCCAGGGCAGAGCAGGGGCAGCAGAGGCCTACAGGCGAAGGGTCCCGACTGGCCTTGGTCATGAGGGGAAGGGGCTGGGAGAAACTGCCAGAGAACGGAGGTGCTTTGGGGCTGGAGGTCTCCCATTTTGAAAGAGGTTTTGCACGGCTGGGCACTGCCCACACCTATCATTCCGCCTGCCTCCTGTGCCTTCTGGTTCCTGGGTGCTCCTCGCCCAGCCCTGGCAGGCCATGACCTCAATGTGCTTTTGCCTGTGGTTCTTGGTTCCTCTGCCTGTCCAGGCATCTCCCTCGCCTTCTCAGCTGTCGGCTTCAGCTGCTCCCCGATCCCGCTTCTGCTCCACACCAGGGCCGTGGGCATCCTTCCTCCCACACTGACTTTGAGCTCAGCCCAAACTGATTTGAGGGCTTCTCTGCTCAACATTCAGTGATGATAGCTCAGAGGCAGGAAAGCCCACGTGGCAGAACCCTGCCTGGTCCACCCACCCTGGCTCTGGAAGCGTCTGAGGCTCCTTCTCAGAGCACTCAAAGGACTGAAGGGTGAAGACACTGAGAGAAAAACACGGGCTCATAGAAACGGTGGGGAATCACATCGCTTCCAAACGCTGCACCCCAGGCAGTCTGAAGGTGTGTGCCCCGCCCCCTCTCCTCCCACCAGAAAGCACAGAAGGCACTGGGTCCAAGTCAGCAGGTTCTCAAAAAGGCTGCAGTTCCCCTGAAGGGAAGTCCCATGTATTAAAGGAGGCCCGAAGGTCAGACGAAGGTGCAGACCCTGTCCTGCTGAGCTCAGAGCGCCAGGCTGGTGCCTCCCTGAAGGACCCACGTGGCCTGTGGGTTCTGTCCAGCTGCGGCCTGGCTGGGCCCTGGCTGTTGCCAGGCATTGTTGCCAAGCACAGACTCACATCCTGGGTCATCAGAAAGCTGCCCAGAGAGGGAAAACAGCCCTCAAGTGTGGTCTGGGGGTCTGGCATGTAAACTCTGCCACTCAGAAGGGCAGTGACTTCAGGAAGGAGACTTCAAGGTCAAGGCCTGATCCACCCCTGGGCCTAGGAGCTGGGACCCAGGCTAAACAAGATGCTCATGATGCCCAACTCCTAGCACACACACATTGGCATCTCCAGACACAAATGTCCATGCGCATTACATACTTGCATGCACCTTGTACACAGAGTTCTGCCACGTGCACACAGCTCTCCAATACATAGTGCACGCCCCACACTCCCATGCTGTCACTCCCCCACCCTAGATGGAGGGCTCTGTGGGTTCTCCTGCTGCTCCCTGCCCTCTACCAGGACCCCCATGGCCTTCCTGAAGAATCTGTGTAGATCTCCAGGTGTCTCTTTCATCTGATGAAGTGCATGTCTGGTGAAATTATGTGTGTGTGAACATACATGTGAGTAGAAGCCTTGTATGCACATGTGCTTACACACATAAGTTAGAATACATGGAAGGATACATATAAGTATGGGGGTATTTAAAGAGCCCATAATATCTACAATTTAATCTGCACTGCCCCCTATGGCGGCGGACACGCACGCATTCAGGGCCATCAGCCACATGGCTGCTCACTGCTCCCAGCAGACACCCCGAGCATCCCACAGCACAGCGGGGAGGAGCCAGCATGGCCTATGGAGTCAGACAGACCCGAAGGCTTAGCACCTTGTGCCACTTGCTAGCTGTGTGACCTTGGGCACCCTGCTTACCCTCTCTGAGCCTCAGCTCCCTTCATCTGTAAAGCAAGGATAATAACATTTATTATAATAACAGGCATGCTGGGAAGATTAAATGAGATTACAGATGTGAAACACCAGGCACAGGGAACTCAATAAACATTAATTACCACTCATTCTCCTCCTTCTACCCACCCTGTGCCTTTCATTCACACAACTGATGAGTATTTATTGAGTGTTTACTGAGGTGCCAATTCCCTGAGCTCATCCTCACACAGCTTGGTTTCTGGGGGCGGGGAGGCAGATGATAAGCAAGTAAACAATAAGCAAATAAAATAACGAGCACCATCAGAGCTACACAGGAGCAAGTGTGGTGGAGCTTCACTTGCAAGGGTCCATCTCTGACGATGTCACTCTGGAGCAGGGACCTGGAGGAGGAGTAAGACTGAGCCACTAAAGATCTGAGGGGGAGAGCATTCCAGGCAGAGGGAAGATCAGGTGTAAGTGCCTGGAGACAGGAACAAGCAGAGGACCAGAAGGCCGGCACTCCTGGGTGTAGAGAACGCAGAGGGAGAGGTGGGAGACGAGATGGGGGCAGACGGACAGTCTGGGTGCACGTGGGGGATGGGTGACCCAGTCCGAACCGCGTCTTTTAGGATCTCTCTCTGGCTGCTGTGGAAGAATGAGCGCAGGTGAGCAGAAGGGAAGCACTGGTCCAGCAGCCAGGCAGCTGTTGTTTGAAGGACTCATCCTGCTCCATCCCTACCCCTAACCCCAAAGCCCTGCTGCCTCCCATCCATCCTCGGACTCCTCTCTCAAGATGCCTTCTCTGCTGACTCCAGACTCCAGAGGTCACTTTCCAACTCTGTGAGCACATTTTCAAAGGCCACGTCCTCCCTCAGGAGACACTCTCTGGTCCCCATTTCTGCGCATTCCCAGCACTTGGTTCCTGGTTTAAAGGACAAACCAATGCCGTTGATGCTCCTTTATGTGCCTGCTCACTAGATACACAGCACACAGTAAAAGCTCAATAAATGTGTCCCTTCCAGACACAGCTCACACGCTTGACCTCTAGGGAGGAAGAGTGATGGACAGGGGAGGACTCTCCTCTGAGCACGGCCCCGCACTGCGGGGCCGGCAGAGCACCATGGCGCCCCTCCTCCAGATAAGAGAGAACAAGAGGCCTGGACATCCTGTCTTGCTGACTGACTTTGTCAACATCCCCGTTCCCTACCAACGGCTACATCCCCACTCTTGCCCTGTGACATGTAGAATTCATCCTAAGCTCTGATGAGCAGCCGGGGGCACACAAAGAGACCCACCTTGCTTGTTACCCACTCCTCTCTGTGATCCTTCTTCTAGTTAAGACTCAAATACTCCTCCTCTATTACTTTCCCAGCAGAGCTCCTCATTCCCTCCTCTCTGCTCCCAAACTCATTCATTCAATCAGCAAACTTTGGTTGATCATCTAAGCGTCAGTTTCTGTACCAGGTCCTGGGACAGAATAATGATGGATACAACATGGTCCCTCACCTGGTACAATCTAGCACCTTCTAGTAGCACCTCTCCCCTTAAAAATATCACTTCTTACCATACCTATCTGTCCACCAGATTGTCAGTTCCTCCAAGCCCAGAACAGTGGCTTGTTAAGGATGCTGTCCCCACATCTAGCACAGGACCCTGCAAGAAGTGGTCTGAATAATAGAAAAGGCAACATTTTACAACATCATGATGGTTCCGTGAATTCAGCCAGCCCGTATCTGTTGAAGCACACACTGTTACGGGCTGTGTAAAAGGCTGCGTTTGATACTCCCCCGCTCTCAGTCCTCCTTTCCAATGGGAAGCCTCGCAGCTCAGTGGAGGAGAGCGTGCCCGGGGACGGGGGCTGTGCAAATGAAAGGTGGGCTGGCAGAGCAGGAGCGAGCTTTGGGGTGCTGTTCTGCCTCGCGCTTGCGTCCCCATCACTTTAGAAACATCTGTTTGCCTGAAAACAGCCTGCATACTTTGCCCTCAGACTTCAAACTCTTTTTTTTAATCTCAACTCATCATAGCAATAGCCTGAAGAGGGGGAACTCATCAAATGGGAGTTTCTTTTCTCATTTACAGGCCCAAGGGATGAAGAGGCTGAAAAGATCCCTCCAGGTTAATTCAGAAATGTGACAACTTCACATTTTCATTTTCAATTAAGTAATTACTACATCGCCATAGTAACACTTGCTGCCCTATTTTAGATTAGAAAGGGGAAAAAAAAAAACAAGCATTAACACACATTCATTACTAACTTTTATATAATCTAGAGTGAGAAAGACCTTACTCTATATAACACAAAACAGGAAAGCCAAAACATGGACAAACTGGATTGCATAAAGTTGCAGAAACTTGATATGTATAAACAAACAAACAAACAAACCCCAGAGTCTAAAGACAATCTCTAAATTTGAAGGAGAACTTGACCACACTGCTACAGATTTAAAAAGCCAGTGTATTCCATGTGCAATAAGTTCTTACAAATCAATAAGAAAAAAATTGAACAATGCCATCGAAGATAAGCCAAGTACATGAACAGACATTTTGAAGGAAAAGGGATACAGATGACTAAGAAACATGAGAAGATGTTTAATTTTATTTATAATTAAAGAAATACAATAATGAAATATCTTTCTGATACACATTAAATTGGTAAGTTTTTAATTTGATGGAAAAGTGGAGAGCAGTGATCCTGGACCAGTATCTCAGCATCACCTGAGACTTCGTTAGAAATGCTAATTCTCAATCCCATCCCAGACCTACTCCACCACAGAGCTACTGAATCAGAAACTCTTGGGTCCAGTCATTTGTAGATGGTTCTCAAGCATTCTGACGTGTAGAGAAACCAAGAACTCTCTGATACTCTTGGTAGTATTTAAATTGATGTCATTTGGCACTTTTGTTAGCATAAATGCATTACTTCAAAACAATAAATCCATAAATCCATTCTATAGACTAATTCATTCATGTTGAAATCATTCACACACCACACGCACACACACACACACACACACACACACAATTATTGTGGTATTGTTTAGGGTAGCCAAATTAGAAAAAGCTTAAATAACAAAGGATTGATTGAGCCATTTATGGTAATACGTGGAATCCAATGTAACCATTAAGAAGAATGAGATGAATCTACATATGCCCACCCAGAAAGATGTCTTCAGTATAAGAGATATTGTTAAGAGAAAATGGCATGTTACAGAACAGTATATTGGATGTATTGGATGTATCTAGAATGATGCCATTTGTGTGAGATATAAAGAACTGGTTATATTGTATCTCTACTTTCTTATGTTTTGAAAGTTTCTGGAGTAATTTAGAAGAAACTATTAATAAGTGGGACTAAAGATGTGCAGAGGGGAGGTCTTTTACCACCATGTACTCTGAGTACATATTACTTTTACAGTAGTTAAAAAGTAGTTAAAACCAATTAACTTAAAAGAAAGAGAAAGATCTGCCAGAACATGGAGGAAGCTGGACTGCCCACCTGGACTTTTGACATATGCAAATGAACCGTATGCAAACCAACCAGGTCCTAGCCCCTCCCATAGGAAATAAAAATGAACTTTGCTTGTTCCCAGAAGAAATGTTGATAGACTTAGCCCAATATGTTGACTGGCCTAATGGGGGAAAAGTGGGGAGATCTAAATTACCTGCTGAATGTGTTGATGGGTAAACTCACCCTAACTGAAATGTGTGTTTGGCAAAGGGTGGAGATGACACCTGCAGCAGCTCAGGCAGACAATTTCTCTAGGCCTCTATGGGCAAATGGGACTGTCCTCTCCCCATTCCCCATTCCCCATTCCCCTTTCCCCTTTTTCCTTGCTCCTACAGGCCCTCAAGTTGGTCTGGGAGTTTCCTCTTCCCTCTATCTCTCTCCACCCTTTTTCCCCCAACAAATCCCTTGTTTAATTCTAGAGTGGTCTCTGGGTGATTACTCAGAGCAAGGCTACCTGCCAAGATCAAGCAAGAGAGAGAAGCGTGGCTGGGACAGAAGAAAATTAGATCATTTGGGTAACTGCATTCTGGAGACTCTTCAGGCCCTAGCTAAGAACCTCAGAGACTTCTTCAGTGCTTTGTCTTCAGCCATCCAAGCTGATAAAGAACAACTAAAATCTGTGTCTCCAAACTGGTGGCTTTCATTATACATTACTTGGTTAATAAAGAAAAAAAAAAAAAGTATTTTGTAAACAAGGCCAGGGCCTCCGAGTCACCTGATGTCCCTTCCTGCTGGCCCATTCCACCCAACGGCGGGTGCTGTGGACTGTTAGCCACTGAATCGCATTTGGGTTCCAGTGGAGTGCAAACAGGTGGTCTCCATTACAAATTACACATGTGTGTAAACACCAGTGTAGACATATCTCATATTTGTCTGTCAGAGTCAATAAAGACTGTTTGTTCATTAGAATAGACATAGTCTGTTTTCACAGAGGTACATGAACATGGTTTATGATGGTGTTCTAGGCCTGGTAGATCAAGTGTTTTCACTAAGAACATCACGGGAATTGATAAGAGAATGATGTAAAGGAGTCCAGGTTCCTGTCCCCAGGCAGTCCTTCTAAATAGCCATTCTATTTTACTCTCCCAGTCAGCCTTTATCTCTGCTTTTGACCAGCCAGCCCATAGTGGGCTTGCTTGGACAATAAATTCGAAAACCCTGATCCATCTATTATTCAGTCATTCTTCCATCCACCCATCCTTGGGTTCTGTTTTTATTCATCTATCAAAACACTCATAAATCTAACCAGTCCATGACCCTTTTCATTGTCCATTCCCTCAAACCTTTCATACAATCCTCCCATTTCATCAGCATAATCCTTCAAGCCAATCCTTCCATCTATCCACCCATCCCTCTATTCATTTTTCCTTTATTCATCCATTCCATTCATCTGTCCTCTATCTAGTCCATCTATCCTTCCACTTTACCAGACTATCAATCAATCCATATTTTTCTATACTAGCTGTTAATGCATTCATCCATACTCTCTACATAATAGCCACGTCATCTGTACATCCATCCCAAATACCCATCAATCCCATCTAGATATCCATCCCATCCACCTATCCATCCTCCTATCACCTACTATTTCTCCTATTCATCTATCCAATCATTCATCCATCCCCCCTCAACCATTTATCGATTGCATCTCCAATTCAGGTCATAAGAAGAAAACAAATGTGATTGAATCCCTACTACTCTCCCTAAGACCAACTAAACTCTTTTACCCAGGACCTATCTGAGGACTCTGAACAGCAAGTTTTAATCCAAACTTCACATCCATCCTCTTTCTTTCATGCCCTGACTCCACTGGTCTCTGATCATCTGTGACTTCTAGGTACAAACAAGAACAAAAACATCAGGCTCAAAATCTTCCTTTAATTTCTAGTGCCTACCCTGGACCCAAGTGACCACATGATTTTTTTCCCTCTTACTCCACTCCCAATTTGAACTCTAGCCTCAGGTGAAGCACCAGCCATAATATAATGTTTATGCCACTAGCCCACTTTACACCCTGGTCTAGCCTGGTCCAACTTGGCCTAAAAATACTTCCAATCCAGTGCCATTCAGCAAGGTTTCCACTGAAGAATGTGTCTTCCAATTAGGAAGGCAAGCAACCTAATATTTAATAAACATCTACTACAAGGTAGGAACAATCTTAGGCACTGTTTGACATCTAATTCCATCTTCACTGCAATTCTCCGATTTAGGCAAAGAGGCACAGAGAGGTTAAAGAATTTGTCTAGAATCACGCAGCTGCTGAAAGGCAATACAAGTACTCAAACTCAGATGTGACTCCAAAGCATTGCCTCTTTCCAACTCTAATAAGCTGGCACTGAAAGAACTGTTTCCAAGCTAACCAAGAGAGGGGAAATCAGAATGATAAGAAATAATAGCCCCATTTTCCTGACTGCTTCTCTAACTAGAAAGACAGAGGGAAAGAGGAAAGAAGGAAGGAAGGAAGAAAGAAATTATGTGAATTATAAGCTATAGCATATACTGAGTGCAAACTATGTGTCAGGTGAGGCTAAAGGCTTTCTATATGTTATTTCATTAAAAAGAAAGTAATGTTACTTTGATGATCCTCCGGGGGTCCCTCCGCTACAGACAGAGATGGGTCCAGGCTCTTGGTGTTGGCAAACAAAGAACTGAACAGACCACATAAACAAAGATAAGCGAAGCAAGTGAAAGATTCTGGCATAATCCTCTGAGAAGCAGGAAAGCAGGAGGAAATCTAAAGCCAGGAACACCCACCACAGCCAATATTGACCATCAAAATATCCAGGGAAATAAGTGGAAAACCTGAGGATCAGGATCCACTTGATTAGAGAGACCAAATCCTGAAATGGCCCCATAGCTTCCTGCAGCTGAAGTGGGCAAGCAGAAAGACAGGAAAACCCAATCGGTTAAAGAGGAATGCCACGATCTATTGTATTTACAGGTTTAACACAGCAAACCAAGGTGAGTAACTACTTGGCAGAAAGCACATCATTGCAGTATGTTAGAGATCACCTCGAAAGTTCTAAGTTAATTCTTCCTTTGCTCCTAGTAACTAATCCCCTCCCTACTCCCAGCCCTAGACAGGAGGTAAGAGAAAAAGGAAGAAGAGATAGGGACTCTAATCATGGAGAAAGCGTCAAGAATTGCATTTTACCAACTAAGAATTATGTGCAAAAATGAAGTCCTAAGGAACATTACACTATAATATTTAATTCTGAAGTAAACACATTTACAAATTCCAAAGTCAAAATCACCCCAACTCACAAAATCCTCATTTCTTCCAGAAACCAAAGCGACAGTAGCTTCAGCCTTGGTTCTCTCGGCTTCATCATCCCAAGACACGGGAGCAGGCCATTTCTGACCAGAGAACGGCTCTCTCCTACTGAACAGGCTACAGGTTGTACTTATGGAGTTTTTACTTCAGCTTCTATGCATGCAATTTCCCAAATCCTCCTTGATTGCCCCCTCAGGGCAATCACACTAATTATCAGGTGTCACAAGGCGATTTTCAGAAACCAGGCAGCTGACCAACAACAGCTGCGGTGTCTCAGGACTTCCTCATTCCTATTCTGTCTCCTGCCTCACCTCCACGCACTGTGGGTGAGCAGGTCCCAGCAAGGTGTCAAGGGGTTGAGGAATGATCATTTCCTCCAGAAGAACTTGAACAACTGAAGTTCACCCTGTCCACAAGCCCATCCATAGGTAGGAATTCTCATGTTTTTGCAAAAACATAAGGATGCAAAGCCTGATCCATTCACATGCCACATGACTATGGCCAGCTGCCACCACCTCCTTGAGCCTCTGGTCCCGCCACCTGTAAAAAGGAGACGGTAGGAGGGCTCATGTCTATAGGGCGGACGTGACACTGCAGTTCATTTTCTGATGTAACACTTGGTTTGACCTTTCTCTTATTATTAACTATTAAGCTTATTTCCATTTTTCCGTCTATTATAAGTAATGCTATGCATCTTAACACATACATGGTTGACTGCAACTCTGATTATTTCTCCAGGGTGAATTCTTTGACATGGAATCCTGAGTCCAAATAGATGAACAGTCTTACGGCTGTTGATAATGTATTGCCAAAATGCTTTCCAGAGAGTTTGTAGCAATTTATACTCCTCCAGGCAGTTTATGAAAGTGCCCATCACACTGCACTCTTCAGCAGTTAGCACTTTTCTCTGGAATAATTTTTATGTTTCTTTTTACCATACACATTCATATACAATCTTGCATGAATGCATAAGTATGATCTTATTATGCATATTGGGTGTTTAGTGCTGTTTTACTTTTCTTGTTTTCACTTGGCTTGCTCTCCCTCGTTCCCCATCCTCACCTGTCTACACTACTCGCTGGCCAACGCACGTCCCTGGGTAACCCACATTAACAATCTCATTGGCATCTTTTCATACTTTTGCTCATAAAACCATATACAAATATAAAATGTACACACTCCCATACACATATTTACATACATAGTAGGGGGTTGGCATTGTTTATCTCTTTGAAATGGTATCATATTGTACACACTTCTCAGCATTTTGTTTTCCTCACTCAATAATAATGACGTTTCAATTAAATGAAGTAATGTCTACAGAGTACTTAGCACAGCGACTAGAGCACTGAGTATGTGTTATTTATTATTGTTGTTGTTATAAATTTAAAAAAAAAACTGGCATTCTTCCTAATGCTCAGATGTTCACAGCCAAGGTGCCTCCCTCAGTCTTCTCGTTCCTGCTCGGGAAGGAACAGGATAAGGCAAGGTCACTACAGCGGTGCCCGTCACTTTCATATTAAGGGAGTCATTCTTCATATTAAGTGAGAACCTACTATTTGCCAGGGACCGCTGGGGTTCCAGAGGTAGGAGAAGCCAATCTGCACAGTCCCTGCCCTCCTGAAGCTTACATTCTGTGAGACAGCGGTAACAGCAAATTAGTAATCAATGTATAAGTATCACCTGAGACAAGCTCTCCAAGGGCAGAAACACAATTTTAAGAGAATGATCTAGACCAGGGTCCAGGAGGAAGAAGTGAACCTTGAGCCAAAATGTGCCCAATGAGTCACAGTTAATGACGCGAAAGGGGACAGAACCCTCCAGACAGAAGTATCAGCTGGTGCAAAGGCCCAGAGGCAGGCAGGAGCACGGCCCTCCAGGGACCGGAAGGCGGGTGGAGGCTGGAGTGCAGACCTCTGAGCAAGGCATGGCGCCTTGCATGTGACTGCCAGTAAATGTCTGAAGGATACCTGTGGCCCTACCCAGAGTTTCAAAAGCAAGTTTTCTCCCAAAGCTCCTGATCCCGCTGAATGCAGCAGGCCTCGTTGCCTTGGCAACCATGACCCAGAACCAGGCCAGGCCTAAGTCAGTGCTTCAGGTACATCATCTCACTGCATCTGTAAAAAGATTTTGTGAATTAGGAATTATTGCTCTCGTTTTATAACTGAGGCCAAAGGAGATTATTAAGTCTCTTATGCAGGCTAGGGCCCAGCAGGACCAGGATTTAAGCCTAGGTCTCTCTGAAGCTCCATGATGTACTTCTGAGAATGCCCAACACTGTGCTCTGAGGTCCTAAGCAGTGATTTAATAGCTACCTCAAATTGTGACTCACCAGCTTTCCCTGCAGGTCTGGGATGGGAACCCAGCTCGGCTGGCTCCAGAGTCCAGGCTCTAAATCACTCCACAGCACCACCTGCCCCTCCCCAAGCTGGGTCCCTCTGCCCCAGCCCCTCAGCACTTCTCTGCTCGGGAAGGAACAGGATAAGGCAAGGTCACTACAGCGGTGCCCGTCACTTTCATATTAAGGGAGTCATTCTTCATATTAAGTGAGAACCTACTATTTGCCAGGCCCTTCGAGATCTAGTTCACTGAAAATTGCCTGCTCCACCTACATCTGCCCTCACATGTCACCTCACCCAACAGTAATGACCCCCCACCCACCCATATACACTAGAGATATTTGCTCCATCTGCTGGGCTTCCAAAAGTCTTGGTTGGTTCCATCTCTTCATTCAATACCCAATAAATAGTCATTGAGCTCCTACTATAATACGCATAACACACTATTCTAGAAGTCACTGTTATTCAGACCACAGAGGACAAAGCAGACAGCATCCTTCATCTCATAGAAATCACTTGAGGAGACAGACAGTAAATGAGGGGAAAATACACCTATAATAGGCCAGGGAGTTAAAAGAATTACGAAGAAACCTAATACAGAGTAAGTGAAGGAGGGTGTGACTGCGGAAAACAGAGCGGGGGAGGTCTCTCTGAGGAGGCGACGTCTGAGCAAGAGGAAGCCATGGAGTGAGCCTGTGGCTCTCCAGTGGATGGGGGACGTTAAGCGGAGCTGGGCGGGGTGTCTGAGAAACAGTGGGAGACCCACTGGCCAGAGCACTGAGTGGGGCAAGTCTTAAGGGAGACAAGTTCAGGGAGGAAACCCAGGGGCAAGAACACGGAAGGGACCTTGACTTATTTCTGAATGCGATGGCAGCCTCAGAGGATTCCGTGCAGGGGAAGGAATGATCTGGCTGACACCGCTCAAGGCTCTCCAGCGGCTGGGCTGGCGAGAAGCAAGAAGTGAAGGAAGGAAGCCACGGAGAGGCCTCTGCAGCAGTTCAGGCAAAGGAGAAGCTGGCTCGGACCCCAGCATGCAGGCCTGACAGAGGTGCCAGGAGGGTCGCATCCTGGGTTTGCTCCTGAGCTGATGTGGGCGGAGGGGAGAAGAGAAGGGCAGCATGGGAGATGACTGCCAGGTGTCCGGGCACCACACTACACCGTTGCCTGCCACAGGTGCCTCCCCCACGGGAGTGTGAGCTCCTCCAGGCAGCACTGCACAGTCAGGCCCATGAACTTGGCTGCGTGTGAGTCAGAAAGTATCGCTGAGCCTTCCTTTTGCTGTTATGGCCTTTGAGGACTAGACAGGGGTCATCCTGTCCCAGCTGCCCCCTCAGTCTCCAAAGAGGTTCTTATCCTTGTACATCAGATACATACATCCAAGAAACAATGCATCTGAATGATCAGATCAGACAACAAATTTGTCCTGGGAGTCCAGGCCCACAAGTGGCCCCTCTCTGACCGCTCAGTCTCCTCTCAGACACCCAGCCCTCAGGAGAGGGGAGCCCTGAAGTTCCGTGGCAAGTTCCTTACAAGCCCAGGGAAATCCAGTGTTTGCAAGGCCTTGGTGAGCCTGCCACCATCTCCATTCAAAGGAGGCAGGATGTCGCCTTTGTACAGATGTGAAACTGAGGTCTAGAGAGTGGCAGGAACATGTGCAAGGAGTGATGATGAAAGATGAGAATGGCCCCTTCTCTCCATTTTCTTGTGTAAAATTGTAAAAGAAAAAGTAAACAATGTTCTGCTCAGCAGCATGAGCTGTGGGGTCATGCATCCATAGGTTCTAATTTAGCTTTCACATTTACCAACCATGTGTTGACCTTGAGCCATTAGAGCCTCAGTTTGCCCACCGCAAAATGGGGGTAATAATGCCATCCCCCTGCATGGGTGGTGATATGCGGTAGCGACAGTCCTAGCTCCATTCTTCACCTGCTTTGTGATCCTTGGCCAAGACATTTCATTCCACCAAACCTCAGTTTCTGTCGACAAAATGGGAATAACTAGACTACCAACCTCAGCGGGATCTTGTGGCCATTGGCTATGATAACATAGATGATGCATCTAGCATGGTGTCTGGGCACAGCAATGTGCACAACAGAGCCAGAATCAAAACTTAACAGGCATCCCAACCAGACAACACCCTGGAGAAGCGGCCTCCAGGGCCATTTACCAACAAAAGCCACTAAGTAAAGAAACTTTGGTTTACTCTTCTTTGTCTTCCCTAAACTAACATCTGCTGGGTCCCTGCCAAAGATATATCCAGAAAGTCATCCCTGAGAGCCCCTGGCTGGATTCATGCCCTTCGCCTCTGCCCATAACCCCCATCCCAGTCCCATGCTAAACTCTATTGTGATACTTCCCACGCTGCACTTAAGTGACCCATTTCATATCTGTCCACCCAAGAGGTGGGGAAGGGAGAGGGATAGACCATGCATGTCATCAGCTCCATAGCCGAGAGCCGCGCACAGTACCCAGCACAAAGTGGGAACTCGGTACAACTTGGTTGAATGGATGCACGGATGGCTGAATGCATGAAAGGAAAGAGAAAGGGATGGAGGGAGGGAAGAGGAAAGGGTCTGGGCATTGCTACTGTTTCTCACTAGAAAGCTGGTAACTTTCTCTGTCATCCACCACCTGCTCCTCTTGCCTTGGATCTATTATTCCACTCAGTTTTGGTTCTTCATCTGCAAAGCAAATGTATGGTGCCCGGCTTTAACCTGACATCAGTTTCTACCAAGGAGTTAGCCAAGGAAGAATCAGGTCTGACTCCAGGACAGAGGCATTTTAAAGAGGGGTCCCATTTCCTAACCATTCACCTGCATAAAGCACATTCTGCATTTACTCCTCTGGGGACAATGAAGAAAAAAGAAAAATGAACAATTTATTTTCTTATTTAAATATGTCACAGAGATAAGCAAGCCAGATGATCAACGTCTTTGTCAACATGTCCTCTCCGTCTGGGTAAGGGCTTTCAGCTCCTCCAAGGCTGGCTGGTATCTATGGCTGTGCCCAAGGTGGGGGGCAGCTCCAATCATTCCTCCTGCATGGGTGGGACTAGGTCCTGCCTGCCTAGGTCCCTCTCAGCAGCAGGTGATGCTGACCTGCTCAGGCCCAGGTCCACTGCGGCTGGGTCAGGGAGTACACATGCACCCCACTCCTGTCTCCAAAGAGGGGAGAGCTCCCACTCCATGCCCCCAAGGGCAAAGTCCCTCAGACGCGTATATTGCCCCAGTCTCACTTTGACACACACCCCTCCCCTGCTGGGGGTGGGTGGTGACTTGTCTAAATAGCAAGTTTGGGGAGAGAACCCAGCATGATCAGCTCAGTCCCACCTGTTTCTCACCTCCCTAAACTTGTCCAGCAGGCTTGCCTCCTGTTTGGAAGGCCTGAGGTTGTCACCTTGTGCCCAGGAGTGGGTGGTTCTCTGCCAATGAAAAGTGATGTATTAGCATGCCAATCTGGCCGCATAGCTAAGGCTACGTTCTCCAATCAGTATTATTGATAATGAAACCGACATTCTGATCTCTCCATTTGATACTGCTTGTGTTTTTCACTGAGTTGGTTTCAAACATGAGAGGGGGAGAAAGGTGTGGAGGGAGAGTGTAGAGGTGGGATTGGACAAGATCAGTGTTCCCTGCCTGGGAATCCCAGACCCCTGCAGGTCTCCAAAGGCACTAATGAGAGTAAGTGGGCCATTTTCAATATTTCAAAGGGCCTAACAGAAACTGCATTTATCCACAATCAAAATGCACTGGCCAAATAAGTGCCAAGTGTCTGCTTCAGGCTGGAACTTTTCCCAGTCAGTGAGGTCACGCTGCCCTTTGTCAATTCTGATTGGAGGGACCCAGCCACCACCCTCCAGGGACCCCACAGGCTTGATAATTAAGGGATGTTGGGTGCCCCAGCCCCTCTGTTTACTGCATGAAAAACTTTAGCCCCTTGGCAGGGCTGTCTGCTGCTTTGAAAGGGGGAACTGCAATGAGGTGCATTCAGGGGAGTGAATGGGGGCAGTCTCGACCTTAGATAAAAGGGCTGGGAATGGGTTCCCAAGAAGATGCCTTTTCCCAGGGCCAAGTCACCCAAGTTAGGAAAAGGCACATCTCACGGCCTCAACTCAGACAATATATGATGAAAAAAGGAGGGCTGAGGCCACAGGAGGGTGGAAAGGGGGGCTGGAGTTGGAAAACAGGAAAGGGGAAAGGTGGGAAGAGGGGCTGTATGTCTGCTTCTGCCCATGGAATGTGGCTTTGTCCTCCTCAGTCTGCAGGCTGGTTGGGGGGAAGCTGGGAAACCCAGTAAACTCTTCCTGCACCGTGGCAGAGTTTCTCAGTGACCGTTGAAGGGTGGATGGAATTTGGGGAGAGCTGATCAGTGCCAATGGGCTTGAAAATAGCTGACAGTTATATACGTCTTTTGGGAATGAAAATGGGGAAAAGGATCAATGCCCTTCTTAATTCATGCAATCTGGTGGAAACAGGGACTAAGGGTGTTGGGAGGAACTCAGTGAACAGGAAAGCATCCCCAGTCATACAAAGCTGGGCTGAGTTAAGGGTGGGAGAGACTTTTAGGAGCCTTGATCCTTGCCCCCACCATGTGTATGGCAGTCTCGGCACACAGAGGAGGGGGGCGCCCTTCCACCCATGTTAGAGGGGTGGGGAAGGCTCTCTTGCCACTTGCCCCCTCCTTCTTGCCACTCACTGGGCCATGTTTTACCAGGGGCAGAGGCGCTGAACTGAAAGGCAAAGCGTGTCCACCAGATGCCCCCTCTTCTACCTGAAAATGGGGGTTAGAGCAAGCCAATCATTCTCCGGCCCAGAGCTGGCTGGGAAAGGGGACACCAAGTATGTCCCGAGGACTCTGTCCCAGCCCCAATTCTGTAGCCGCTCTGACTACTCAGTTCCCAAGACGTAAACTCACAGCGGCAGGTGGAAACACCACTGCTCTCAGGCCTGAGCCGTGTTCTCCAACACAGGTACCCAGAGCCTGTACTTTCAGGGGTATCGGGCACAGGCCCAGCTGTTCAAAAGCGAACCAGTACCTTCCCTTTCTTTCTACTAGAGTTCCTTGTCCTTCTACCCTATCCATGGGAACCCCAGCAGAGACAAGGTGTCAGTCAGTGGCAGGTGTTAGTGGCCTTTCAGCTTAAACTTTTTTGAAGGCTCACTCTTACCCAGGAGTTCGTCTTTGCCACTTCAAGGGTCCCGACTTCTCATTGACCTCACCGCCCCCCCATCCCAGACAGTAGAGCTACACCCCTGTATCTCTCTGGCAGAACTGGGCACCACCAATGGAAGGAAGGCAAGAATGGATGTGGAAGACTTCATGTCGCCACCACCAATGCCAGAGTGCTGGGTCCCACTTGAGTGCGACTCAATTGTCTAAGAGGGTAAGCCCACAGCAGCAAGAGTGAGGATGCGGGGAGGCTCAAGTGCTTTTTGGGAGGTAGAATCCACAAAATGTGATTAGTGACAGAGTGGGTGGGCGTGGAATTCAAGATGACTCCCAGGTTTCCGGTTTAGGAAGACACATGGCTGGTGAAGCCATTCATGGAGGTGGGACACAAAATGTCTGGGATGGTAAGACTGCGGGGGGGATGGGTCGTGATACAGGTGACAACAGGAAGGAAGAATTCGGTTTGTGGCATGCTGAACATGGGACCAAGGACCATGGGGTGGTGTGTGGATCTGGAGTTCAGGGGCAAGGTCTTCATTGGAGACCTGGATGTGGAATGTGCAGATGACCAGCCTTTGGAGAGCGGCATGAGAACCACAGGAAGGAAGGAAATGTAGAACAAAAAAGAGCAATATGAAAGTAAATCTAATTGGGAGGGAGTGAGGGGCAGAGTGAGATGCTGAAGAGGGGGAAGGACAGGCGGAAGGTCAAGAGGTGGGCTGTGGCCAGACTGTGAAAGGTCTAGAGGCCAAAAGAGATGCTTGGATGTGGGCAATAGGAAGTCACGTGGTGCCCTGGGCTGAAGCACTTCCCCTGGAGTGGGAAGGTGGAAGCCAGATGACAGGCGCTGAGAAATGAATTGGCAGACACCCTCTCAGGAGGCAGGGCTGGGAAGGGAAGGAGACAGACAAGGTGACAGCCAAAGGAGGGGGGCAGAGTCAAGGAAGGGGTGTTGTTCAGTGTGTTGTAGAGATGGAGACAAAATGTGTTTCCGGACTAATGTGAAGGAAACAGCAAGGAGGGAGGAATTAGAGAAATGAGAAGCAGAGATACCAGGGACAGCAGTAACCTTCCTGGGTGTCACCAAGCATAGGACCCTCAGCGCTTCTCCATCCAAATTCAGCAGCAAGGGTCACATGGTTTTTTCCTTTAGTGTCAATTTTTCTGTGATGTAAGAAAACAAGGTTGTTCAGGTGAGTGAGTGGGTGGGGCTGCACACAGATGAGAACGGTCTCCAGACGGATGGAGCCTGTGGTTCCCAGTGGCACAGAGTCCGGGCAGGAGGCACCAGGGACTGAGCTGAGTGGGAGAGGCCGACAAAGGATCAAGAAGGAAGAGGAGTAGCGTTGGGTCTGATTAACTTCTACATTCCAAATCTGAGGCCTGGGGGACATTGGGTGGGTCCACATACACACAAATCTGCCCTTCCCCCCACAGCCTGACCTTAATCTCTCCAGACTGATCAGCTCATTTTGCCTAAGGTATTAATGGCTAACCCTTCTCAAAATATTTAATTTTAACAATGACTTTCAACTCAAAGATTTCAGAAACAACAGAATCTTCCTGAAACACAGCATTGCTCTGCATCCAAAGTTTCCACCGTCCCCTGGCCCTAGCCTCTCAGCGATCCCTGCTCCTCGGGAAATCTGCCATAACCTGGCGCAGCCACAGGAAACACAAAGGAAAACCTCGCCAAGTCTGCGATTGCAGGAAGCAGCTTCCAGAGTGTTCGGTTTGACCTGACACCCACTGATGAGCATTCATTCATTCAATACTGACTGAGTGCCTACCATGCTCCAGGCGCTGTCCTATGTGCTGGGAACACAGGGGTGAATAAAAGAACCCAAGCCCCTTGTCCATGGGCCATGGACTCATGGGCCGAAGGGGCCGAAGGGATGCGTGCTCAGAGCCAGGTGCTCTGCAAACATGGGCTTTTATGAGCATGACTGTGAGCTCAGGCTTTTTGTCTCATTTTACTAATGTGGCAACTGAGGCCCAGAATGAACTAGAGCCAGGATTTGCCCTTACTCTGAAGTTTGTGCTCAGAACGTGTGACCCATAGTGCTTCTCGGACTCTCTCGGGCACAGGAGTCACCTGCTGTCTTGTTAACATGCAGATTCTGATGCAACACGTGGGCTGTGGAGCCTAAGAAGCTGCATTGCTAACGGGCTTCCTGGCGAGGCCTTGAACCGCACATTGGAAACCAAGGCCTAGTGTTCCCCAAACTCATCTGATCATGAAATCTTTTTTTCCAGGGCATGCACTTAATACTCCCAACCTCACCTCCTAAAACCCAAGAACTATCTGGCTGAATAAATGAATGAATGAATGAATGTACCCCTGAGCCTCCCAGGGTCTCTGTACTTCCTAGCATCCCTCTTTGCATAACTGACCCTTTGCCTCGGCTTCCCTATTGAGACCCCTGGCTCCTCGCTGGGACTGCAGACTCTCTAAATGCCCCTCTGCTGGGGCCTGGGGCCTGCCCCAGACCAGAACAAAGTGAGGGGGGGGACCTGGACTCCTGGGCCCCATCCTCGGGTTCCTCCCCAGCCTGCCCTGAGCCTGCCTGGCTAACCCCGCCTCATCCTGCCTGTGATGCCTGTCTGAAAACGCCCGCTGCCTCCCATCACAGGCCCTAGAAAAATGGCATTCCGTTGCTTTGCATCTGCTCTTCAGTGAATATTAAATCTAAAGTAATGGGAATTAGTACATGGAGGATAAGACTCCCCTGAGTGCCCTCACCTAACAAATCAGGAGCTGCTAGAAGCACTTGGTGATTCAGGAGCTCCAAGCTGTCAGACCAAGCCTTACCAACAGGTCTTTTGTTAAGTGTGCCAAGCAGTTTAGGAATGTTAATTCAGGCCTGTGGGGCTACTGTGGTATCCCAGTCCCCTCTGGGGGCTTCCTCATCTCATCAGCACAAACATGGTTACCTCTAAGGGGCTACAGCCTCCGGGGACATGTCCTGGCTCTCCCAGGGCTGGCCTGAAAGTAGAGGGGGTGGGGCAGGGGGACCCAGGGGGTCAGGGCTGCAGATGGCAGCTCAGATAGTGGAGCCTCTGCTCCAAAGCCATGCAGGACCCAAAGCCCTTCCTCTGCTCATTCTTGGGTGCAGTCACCCAGGGTCTTGGAGGGTGTACAGGGGAATATGAATCTTTGAAAGCCTTGCCTCCTGTGAGCTCCACCTTCAGTCCTGGGAAGCAGTATCCCCAAGAGTTCCCACCTGCAGACCTGGGGAGCAGTATACCTAAGAGCTTCTGGACACATTTAATCTGCATCATCATCATCATCATCATCATCATCACCCCAGGAACTTGTTCAAGAGGCAGGCTGCACACCTGCTCCTGGATACTCTGATTCAGATCAGGGGCAAGCCTAGAATCTACATGTGTAACTGGGAAACTGGGGTACCATAGTTAAGTCTGTGGGCTCCAGAATCAGAATAGGTTTAAATCCGCCTCCCTAGCTGTGTGGTCTTGGGTGAGTAACTTAATTTCCTTAAACATCACTTTCCTCAACGGCACAATGACTGACTTTCCAGCAGCGTCCTAAGGTTTAAGGGGAGGAATGTCCAGCTCTCAGCATGGGTTTTGAGTGTCCGCTGAAGGGACCGCTTCCAGCTTCCATGACAATGATGATGGTGCTGAGGCAGGGGGAATGCAAACTTGACATCCCACAAATGCGACTTGCTGTCTTAGGCCTGTATCCAGGCTGCTCCCTCTGTCTGGGACCTGCTGCCCCATATTGTCCTTCTCCAAGGCACACGTGCTCACTCTTGGGTGAAGTCTGCCATGCTACCCCCAACTCCTCCTCTATTCACTTCCCTTTTTTCTTTGGGAGCTTATAATGAATTGTCCTTGGGGGTATTTAAATGGTATTTGTATCCATGTCCCTCAGCCCAGGGCCACTGCACTAGGTACCAGTGGGTGTTCAAATGACCCAGATCACTGCTCCTATGCAGATAGGAGCAGCCAAGGGCCTGAAAAAAATCCTCCTTGTTGATGGAACTGTGGGCTGAGCCTGGCTAAAGGAAAGATCATGGAGAGGGAGGGTCCTGGGCAAGGTGCTGGGGTGGAGGCAAAAGGTCAAACATCACGAGGAAGCTCAAATGGATGATGAGGTTGGGGTTAAAGAGGGGGAAGAATCCTGGTGTTCAGGAAAGGAACAGGACTGGAGAAAAGGGGAGAGAAAAGTGAAGGAGTTTGGAAGAAAAGAGGCGAGGGAACAAGAAAGGCAGAATGACCAAAATATTGAGGGGCACCCATGATTTGGACAAGGAAGAGCCCATAGGTCTCCCCACTGGATGGTGTGTTGAAATGGCCTGCTGAGTCATCTCCACGCAGGTAGATTTCCTATCTTTATTTTTGTTCTTGATAAAAGTTTAGGGATATTCTCAGCGAGGCGGGATTCACAGAACTGTGATTTATGACCCACACTTTACGGGGTGAGAGTTTCATGGACTTTCGACAGTATATCAAGATGTCTATCCTCTCTGGGTAGGCGGGGGCAGGGTGGAGGATGCACAGAAGGCAGAGGATTCCCTCATCCCCTCCTTGCTGACCTCTCCCCAGGGGCCTCCAAGCCTCCACACCAACACCTGCCTTCCCTGCTGGTGCCCTCTACCCTCGTGGTCCACTCCTTCCTTCAGAGACCTGCACAAGGCAACCAAGCCAACGAGGCCACGCCCCTTTTCACAACCCTCCGGACTCCTCATTGCCCTTATTCAGTTAGCAGGCCTTCGCTTCACACTGAACCGCTCTCCTAGACCTTGAACATGACCTGCTTCCACTCACCTGAGAGCTTTGCAGACAGGTTTCCATTCTCAGCCTCCTTTCCCCGCTGCTTCTCTTCATCTGCTCTCTGCTATCTATCCTGCAGGTCTCAGCCTAAACTTCACTGGTCTGTCAGCCTTCCCTGAGCCCTTGAGTTCAGAGCGTTACCCCTCTTTATTTTTTTTTTTTCAGATTTAATGTGTTTTATTGATTAAAATATTACATTTGTGCCAATTTCCCTTCCCTCTGCTCCCCTCCACCCGGTGACCCCCCTCCCTCCAGTTGTCCCCCCCTTTTAGATTATGTCCATTAGTTGTGCATACAGTTCCTCCCAACCTCTCTCCGTCTATTCCATTCCCTCCTACCATGATCCCCAATTCCTATATCATCTCCCTCCTTCTCCCCACTCCCCCTCCCTGTTGACCTCCCCCCAATATGCTTCCCGTACCCACAGTTCCTTTACCACTCTCGTTGCCTGTTTGGTTTGCCTTTGTTTCTTCTCCCTAGCTTCTGTTTTTTTTTAAACCACCCCTCTTTATTTTTAACTGTGGCAAAATAGATACAACATAAAAGTTATGTTAACCATTTTTAAAGAGTCTGGTTCAGTGGCATTAAGAATATTCACATTGTTGTGTTACCATCACCATCATCCATCCAGAGAACTCTTTTAATTTTGCAGAGATAAAACTCTGTCCCCATGAAACAACACTCCCACTTCCCCTTCCCCCAGTCCCTGGTGACCGCCCTTCTACTTTCTGTCTCTGTGGAGTCCTCTAGTCTCAGCACCTCACATAAATGGAATCATACAGTATTCGGCCTTTTATGACTGGCTTGTTTCACTTATCACAATGTGTTCAAGGTTCACCCATGTTGTAGCATGTATTCTTCCTTTTTAAGGTTGAATCATATTTTGCTGTATGCTTATGCTGTTCTGTTTATTTACCTTCCAGTGATGGATACTTGGTTTGTTTCCACCTTTTAGCTATTGTGAAGGACACCACCGTGAACATTTGTGTAGTTGCCTTACATACCCTCATCTATGACACTTGTCTACTAGTAATCAGAGAAATGTCAATTAAAACAATGAGATGGCCCTGGCTGGTGTGACTCAGTGGCTTGAGTACAGTGCCGGTCTGTGGGCCCACGGGGTCACCAGTTGGGTTCCTGGTCAGTGCATATGCCTGGCTGGAGGGCCCAGTCCCCAGTTGGAGGTATGGGAGAGGCAACCACACATTACACCAAATGGACATAATTGACATTAATAAAGTCTTTTAAATAAATAAATAAATAAAACAATGAGGTGGCACTTTAAACTCACCAGAAGGGCAAAAATCAGAAAGGTAGATAATATTAGATGTTGGTGAGGACACGGGCAGATAGAAACTCTTGTGTACTCTTGGTGGGCATGTGTCCTGGTACAGCCATTTTAGAAAACATTATGGCAGAACACAGCATGTTAACTCAAGGAGCTCCATGCTCCATCTGTATAGCCCAGAGTTATTCTCACGCAGGGTCCTGAGAGAGCATGAGCAAGGATGCTCTTTGGAATTTCACAGGAGGCCAGGAGTTACAGACAAGCCATAGGTCTCTCTCCTAGGGGTGCGGAAACACAGAACGTGACGGCTGCACAACACATAACGCCCCCAGCAGTCAGAATCTGTAGACTAGACACACATAGGGAGCAGGGCTGGATCTTTATAGCGCTGAGTAAATACAGTAAGAAACTGGTTGAAGTGTATTGTTCACTGTCATTTAGGTAAATTAAAAATACATATGCACACAAAATAACCCTACATATTTTATAAGAATCCATGCATATTTTAAGACATTGCAAACATATCAGAATGGGTACTGATGGGGGAGGAAAACAATGCCTTAGGATTAGGCATAAAGGGAGGAAAATGTTTAAATAAAATGAGAGGAGTCTGGCATTGACAGAGGATCATAAAGTGTCATGGTCTGAGGGTGAGATTAATTCAATGTTATGCATCTGGGCTCAGGAGGAGGAGGAGAGGGAGGAGGGAGAGGAGAAGAAGAAAACAAAAATACCCAACTGTGTCATCCACATGACTCAGGAAAACTATCCTTGTAACATTTCCCTCTTTCCATGTTTCCTGGAACAAAATGTCATGAGCTGTGAGGCTCGGTTGTCCTCAAATATAGGGAATTTTCCTCTTGCAAGAGTTTAGAGGCCTCAGCGCAGAGTCTGTCCCCCAGATGGATGTTAGTCAGAGTGAAGCCTGACAGTCGGCTCCCCCAGACTGAACTCACAGCGATGCTGCCCGGGGTGTAGAGGTAAGGAGGGGCTGCGGCAAATGTCCGATGGGCTGTGGATGGGAATAGCTTGTGTCCTTCCTTTCCAGTTCTTGGGAACAGCCACACATTGGAGTGTAAGAACGGATCAGGGCCAGGAAGCCCAGAGAGTTTACCCTCCTTCACCCACCACCCCTGTGCCCTGAAGGCCAGGCAGGCTCACTATAGAAGTAGTGAGTTTCACCTCCATAAAAGCCAAGCTGGTCTGGCCACAGGGCAGGATCTCCCACTGGAGGAGGCTTAAACTAGTAACCCCTCTAATATCTCTGGATCATTTTTGTTTTGTTGATTAAAGAGCTTCCAAGTCCAGCACTATATAGACATGTGAGTGTCATCTCCATTTTACAAGTAAGGAAATGGAGGCCCAGGAAGATGAAATAATTCTCCCATGGTCACATAAGTTGTAGAAGCACCCCCAAGTCTGGAAGGCTAGTTCTCTGACTCTCAGGTCAAATTTCAAGATATATATCAAATATATCAGAATGTCTTCCTCCCAGCTGTGGACCTGCTATGTGTCAGCCCTTCTGGGCCTGCACAAATGACAAGGGCCAGGGCCACACAGGTCCCTGGGAGGACGGAATGCCATCCTTGAGGTATCTGTTTTCATTCTAGAACCATTTTAACATGGATTGAAAATAAATCACTCAACTTTCACCTCCTTCTGATGGCCAAATGATATACAGAAGTCCACACATCATCACCAAGCCTCACCCAATCTGTGAACCTTCTTGCATTCTTGACCACCAGCCCTGAAGTGGTGATGGAGGAAGCAATGAGGGTCATAGGTGGCAAGTGAGACTCAGGCTGGGGTGGAGCAGAGTCAGGCGGCCAGCCGGCACATAGACAGACCTCCCAGGGCCTGGGTCCACTCTACCATGCTTGCTTATCTCAGAAAGGGCCATCAATCATACATACCAAATACCTGCGCATTCTCTGATAATACACTTGTGTCTCAAATGGTCTAAATTTCAAAGTCTCTGCTTTCTCCCCTTAAAGTTACAACTGTCACATTCGCTTACTTTCATTCAATAAATACGTGTAGCTACTTAAAAATGGAACTTATTCTATTTCCTATTTGAAACCCTAGAAGATGGACACACAAGTTTTTGGAGGCATATAGATTATAACTGCACTTAATTGAGTATAAATTAGACATTGGCAGGGAGGAAGGCTATTTGTGCCGATATAGGAGCCCTTATTTTCTGCTCTAGACCACGTGGGAGATGCTCAAAGAAATTTCTAAGAGTCATCTTGGTGCTCTCAGTAACTTAACTATACATACATTATTTTTAGCACCATAAAAGTTCCTTATAATGATGATTTTCAAGGACAGGACTGACATCTTCTTAGAGATCAATTCAGTTTAAAATTTTCCAAAAATACAGAAACAAATAGGTAGAACATGAAAGACAATTTCCAGTGGTGAGATGCCCCAAAAGAGGAGGGCCAGAGGAGGGCCCCTAAGCCACCCAGGACTTTGTTCTCTGTGCGTGCAGCACCCCACTAGATTTAGGGTGGGCATATCACCCTTCTCTGCTGTTGGGTTTGACACGGGCTGCAGTGGGGCTCCGGGCATGTGCCGGCATTTTTCTCTGACAGGGTCTGTGGCGGTGGCCGACAGGACTCCCAACTTCTCCCTGAAGGATGACCCCTTAGAGCAGGAGAGTGATGCCTCCAGCATTTTAGGATCCATATCAGCATGGAAGCAAGGGCTGATGGGGACTTTCTGTCTGCTGGAAATCTCACAGTTTAGACAAATAAGAAACTGAGGAGTTCTAAGGAGGAAGATGAAGATGCTACAACAATGGGAAGTAAGTTGTTTCTCGTGCCCTCCCCATTTCCTCAAAGTGCCCACTCAGTTGTCTATATAACCCATCACATCTCCCAGTATCCCATCCCGATTCACCCAGCTCAAGCCACCCCAGTACATCCTGACTCACCCCCATCTCACCCTATCCCACTGTGACACATTCACCTCTAGCCCACCATATCCTAAGGGTCCCATTCCACCTCGCCCTAACTGCATCCGTCCCATCCTATCCCATCCCATCCCAGTCTAACCACCCAACTCAACCTAACCCAGTCAATCTCCTGAATACTCTATATCCAACCCTCTCAATCCAACCTCAAACCATCATAATACACTCAATCCTATTCCACAACCCATCTCAATCCATCCCAATTCATTCTATCTATCCCATCCCAATACATCCTAATCCACTCTTGACCCTATCCCACTCAATCCTTCCCATTTAACCTCAGTCCATCTCAAATTAGTCTACTTCTCCAATGCCACTCCGTCATATTCCATTACATTCCCTCCCCTCTTATCTCCTGCTTGGTCAACCTTCTCGTTCGTGATTTACACAGGGCATCACCATTCTTCATATTACATGAATATACATGAGAAAGCCAATGGGACTCACCCTCCCCCAAAGATCTAAGAGCTAAGTGTGTGCTTGGGTAGAAGACAAAAAAAAAACCAGACTCTCCTCTTTAAAGAAGGAGTATTGAAACATAATCCAAGGGGTTGAGCTCTAAACAGTCCAGAAAGAAAATAAATATGATTTTCTTTGTTTCTCTTAACATACAGGAGCCAAGAAAAATCTCTAACAAATGCAAAATCATTTTCACGTTGAGGAAACCCCCACAATGCATGACCCACCCTTTGCTTTCTGTGGGTCCGAAGGAGAGCCAAGTTCTATTCAAAGCCAGTGAAACCTGAGATAGTGTCTCCGTGAGGTAAGAGGACTCCAAAGTAATGCTCCACTTGCAGGTTCATCCAGATATTCCCGATACAGTGGAAAATCTCTGCAGTCAGAGAAGGGGTGGTTGGGAGACCGTATCCCACTCAAGGAATGAAACCCAAAGAGGGCAGTGCCAGTGGCATTCTCCAACCTCTAGAGGAAGGTAGAGAGTCCTCCCCCTTGACCACTCCTGGAAGAGAGGCAGTAAGGTGGGCTAATGTGTTGGGTGAGTTGGCCAAGATCTAAGAGCTGTGCTTTCAGTGTGGAGAGTAAAGAGAAAAGACTCCTGGTGGTGCACATAGTGGCAGCTTAGAGTGGCATAATGTTGGAACTGTTCTCTTGTGATTCTAAGAGGCTGGTGCAGAAAGCAAGAAGGCAATAGTAATAATAGAGGCAACCTCTACCATATACTGATGCTAACAATGGACCCTATGACAAATGCTTTCTGTGAATTAAGAGTATGGGCCCAAGAGTCAGGGAGCCCTGAAGTTCAACCCTGCCTCCTTTACCTATATGCTCTACAACCTTAGACAAATTGCTTAATTTCTGAACCTTGGGCTTTTTAAATATGACATTATAGCGGTTGGATGTTGTTGTGAATTGAAAAATAATGTCTATAGAACATCAGCCAACTATTATTAGTAGGATGCAGAAGAGCATGGACTACCTCCCACTTGGGGATGTCCCTTTGCCTCTCCCCACTTCTCCAAACCCCTTGCTTTGGGAATGTCCTACAGGACATTCTGAGCGAAAGGGATCCTTGAGTTCCAGAGAACCTGCTGCTGGTCCTCTTAAGAGGAGAGTCTTATGGAGAGTCTTCTATGTGCTGTGATCTGGGCTACTCTGCCCTGCCTGAGTTCACAGACCTTTAGGGAATAAAGACGGGCTTCATCTCACTAAACAGGACATTCTAAGACACCCTGATGATTTAACAACAGGGGGCATTTGGAGACTTTTGAGAGCCCTCAACAGAATTCAGTCTAGATGGATGTTCGGGACTAGAAGCAAACCAAGGATAAATTTGCAGTCACATCCCAAGAGCCATAGTGGAGATGGGTGGACCAGAGCTGCTTGAGGACCAGAAGGTAGGGGTCAGGCTTCAAGTGCCAAAAGCAGTACAGCAGAACTGAGAAAGGGGAGCAGTGGGGGAAGCAGGGCATGGGCTGGAGGTCTGGGCAGGATTCCAGGGGTATCGACCAGCTGGGTCCCCTTAAAAGTCAGACAGCAGTGTGGTTATGAGTCAAGGATTTAGAGTCAGGCAGACTGGGTTCAGACCTGGCTTGGCCATTGACTTGTTGTATAAATAAGGTCCGTGTCCTCTCTGAACCCACTTCTTCGTGTATAAAATGGGGATAGTAATTGTGCCAGCCTCACCGGGTTGCTGTGCGATTTGAGTTAATATATGCAAGTGCTTGAGATGATGCCAGCACTTGGTGAGGACTCAGTGAACATAGTCAGCTATTAGTGTTACCCCCCTGGGTACCCAGATGCTTTCTGAGCACAGTGGGTGGGGAAGGACATGATGAGGGCACACAGGCTTCCTGGCTGAGTCTTTGTCCTCAGTGTTCCTGTTTCAGCCCCAGCTTCCACTTAAAGGGCATCTCCAATGAGGTAGGTACACGCCGGGCCTGTTGCATCTCTGATTCTAATCCTTCTCACAACATAGGAACGACTTGTCCCTTTTGCAGGTGGGGAACCTGAACCTTAGAGAGGTCCGAAGATCAGCTAGTTCTTCAGCATGGAACGTCGGGCACTGCTGAGCAAACAGATTCCCTTAATCTGCTGGAGGGACAAAGATGATAAAGCAGAGGCAGGTCAGATGCATGAGTTAAGGTGGTGCTGCCAGAGCCACCTTCTGGACTCTTCTTGACCAATCCAAGATCCCACAACCTGGCTCTCCAGTCCCCTTTCCACATGCTTCTAGCCTCATTTGCAACAAAGCCACACAGCCACCAGCCTGAGATATGGTCAACATTGTCTGCTGCAGTCAGCTAATTTTTTTTTTAAAACCATAAACCCACAGTTCAATTGCAAATGGAATTTCAAATTCATACAGTCATGCCTGAGCAGTTAAATGCCTTCACTTTTTAAGGGGCGGGGGAGTTGTATTACCAGGGCTCATTGTTGTAATCGTTCTGGAATATAAGGAGCTATCTTACCCATCTATGACATTTAGGTTGCTGGGGGTGAGTAACAACAGGGGACTGGGTGTCATTGTTATCTCTGGCTTCCTCGACCCCTAACACTCTTTATTTAGTTGTATTGGTCCCTAAAAAATGGTCCAAAAATATGTTTAAATCACCCATTGATTTAACAACCCTCTTTCAGACACCAGTTCTAGGCCTGATTCTGGACTGGGTGATGGGACTAAAAGAGAAATAAAACATTGCCCCTGCCTTCAGGAAGCTCACATTTCAATACACGAAGCAGATACATAAATACTTTGAATACAACTCAATTAGTACGATAATAAAGCACGGGGTATGGTCAGTGCTCCAGGCTGCCAGGGGCCTCTGATAACAAGCACTGAGGCAACACACAAAGTAGAGAGAATTTTAAAAAATAATAATTTGGTAATTGCATTTTTTAAAGCAATGAAGTGGTTAGCAGGAGGAAAAAATAAAAACTTTGTTGGAATTCCTTATACTTATAGTTTAATATTACTTTTATTTTGAATTACTTATTAAGGAGATGGGAGGCATTACAGCCTTTTCAATGCTCAGAGCCTCTGAATCCAGGGTCAAGTAGCCATGTTTGAGAACAACTGAGCATATGAAATGTACAGAATTTGATGGCCACCTGATAACGGAAGAAGTTGAGGATGATACTCAGGTTTCTGGGCTGGGTAACTGGGAGGCTGCAGGTATCATCAGCCTACATCGGGAATACTGCAGGCTCAGGAGAGAAGCTAATGAGTTTGCTTTGGAAAGGCAACATCTAGGTGAAGATGTCCAAAAGCCAGCCAGATAGATGGGCTCCCCAGACCCAGAGTTTGTGTGCAACACAGCCAATAGGCATCTATCGGGAGAAGCATATTGGCAGGAGGTCTGTGTGGTCATGGAAGGGATAGACCTGGATGAGCTCACCCAGGGAGTGGTGAAGGAAAATGAGGGAAAGCACAAGACTGCAGGAAACCATACTTACAGGAAGGAAATAAGTGCTACTGTAGGGAATGAGGAGGAAGAGCCAAGAGGTAAGAAACAAATCAGCAAAGCAGTGTCCCAGAAGCTCAAGGAAGCAAAGATTTTAAAGGAATAACCCAAAGCACTCAAAATCAGAGAGGTAAAGGAAGATAAAGACAGACAGAAAGAGAGAGGAGGAGGGAGGGAAGGAAGTAAAGAAGGAAGGCAGGAAAGAAAGAGGAAGGAAGGAAGGAAAGACGGGAGAGAGGGACGGAGGGAGGGAGAAAGGAAGGAAGGAAGGAAGGGAGGAAGGAAGAGGGAAGGAAGGAGGGGGAGGGAGGGAAAGAAGGAAAGAAGGAGGGAAGGAAGGAAGGGAGGGAGGGAGAGAGAGAGAGAGAAGGAAGGAAGAAAAAGAAAAGAGAGAAAAGCCAGCCACAGAAAGAAAGATTTGGCAGTTAGGGTGGTCATCAGTGATCTCTCCTGGAGAGTTCCAGTTCTGGGGCCAGAAGGGGGATGGTAGGGCATGAATGGTCACAGGAAAAGTGAGAAAAGTGAGTAGAAGACTCCCTTGAAGAGAGCTGACTTGTGAAAGGGAAAGAGAGAGGGATGGCAGCTTAAATGTCAACAGGGACCAGAAGTTTGGTGAGCTTATCTCACATTGAAGATTAAAGCTGTTTATAGGCCAGCGGGAAACATAAGGAGGAAGAGTGACTGACAGGTAGTAGGGAGAGGAGGTCATTCATGGCAGACTCCAAGGAGGCTGGGAGCAGGGGGCAGAGAGGCCAGGCCCAGATGGAAGGGGCTGAGTGCGGGTCACAGGTACAGGTGGGTGAGGAGGCGCTCCTTGTCAAATCTTTATACTTGTTTTATCCAGTCATCACTGGCTAACGAATGGAGATGGTGGAGTCCTGAGTGTCTTTTAAAGTCAACAATGTGAAGAGAACACAGAATGAATGTGTTTCCCTCTACAATGTGCCAAATCCTGCAATCATCTGTCACCAAGTCCATTTCCAAATCTTTGTTGCTTGCAAGGCCAAACAGCACGTCTAAATGCAGGGACGGTTTCAAAAGAAATGGATCAGGAGCACTGGAAGCTAGAGCAGGCCTGCCAGAGAGCAAGCACCTCTCCCCCAAATAATTCGCCGCCACCCCAACTTCTCTACTGACATGAGAGTTGCTGGCAGATGATCTTTACAAGGCAGGATTCCAGCAGCGCCCAAGCTCCTGTGAGCGGGCCTTTTTCTTTCCTGGGAGGCATGCCATATCCTGGGGCCTGGAGCAAATCTAGCTGGAAAAACAGTTCCATCACATCAGGGGCAACATCACGCCGCCTAAGCCTGTGCGGGGCCACACCTGGACGAACTGATAAGGAAAGGCCTGACAGCCAGTAGCAGCGGCCCCTCGTCACCCCTACGGCAAGTCTGGGTGACCCGCGGCGTCGTTGTGAACTGCACAGCCACCCAGTGGGTGTGGGTGTACGTGAGGCCATAGTTCCTAGGCGCGCGCACCGCGGGCGCCCCTCTCTGGGTGTCAGCGGCTATGACTCCTAGGAGAACCCGAGAAAGTCCGGTCAAGTAGGGGTGGGAGAGCTGGGCTGGCTCTGCGCCCTCCCTGACCAGCAACCCTAACGTTCCCGGCTAAGGAGCTGGCGACAGGGTCTGCGGGGACCCACTCACAAGATCTGGAGCCCAGAGTGGGTCGGAAGGCTTGCCAGGGAAGGGGCGCACTTTTCAAGAAGGGACACTGGGATACTGGGGTGGCCGAGGTAAAGCCTTCAGAGGTTCAATCGGTGGTTTAAAACAAAACAAACAACAACAAAATCCAACTCAGCTCCAGGCCGGGGATGCCCTGAGTCCAGGCCTGGCAGCAGGTGTCACGGGTGTCAATCTCCGGGCTAAATAAAAATGCGGCCCCAGGCGTCGCCCGTTGGAAAGGTCTCCACCCGGGCACACGGAACTTTCTAGGCTGTAGCTAGAGCTGAGCCTCGGAGAGGTGCAGGGGATAAAATGAGAAGGTACCAGCAGAGGCCAGTCCTCACTTGAGGACTGGGTTCCGTCTAAGGGCCGCGTGCCTTACCCGGTCCACAAGCTGCAGCCAGATACCCAAGAAGTTCGGGACTTGTCTCACCTGACAGGTCTGCCCCCCTCCCAGGCTTGGTCGCCAGGAGCAGGTCCTACCTCCCGCGCCGCCGCTGCCGCAGCCCGGGCGATCGGCTGCAGCAGGGCGCGGGAAAGGGTACTTTGGCGCGGAGTGGGAACCGATGGGAAGGTGGCGGCGCGGAGCCTGACGGTGACACTCCCTCCACAGCCCCCGGGTACAACACCCACTCTCGCCTCCTAGTCGCTCAGGATCCCCAGCCCCCACCTGAGTTCTCCCGCAAACCTTGCTTGGGGCCCCTCGCTCTGGGCCCGCGCCCACCAGACCCCCATTCCAAGCCCAGAGCACGGAGGGAGGAGGACTCTTGGGGAAGGGGATGGCGGCCGCATTCTTGGGGTGGCTCCGGAGGGGGCGCGGGCTTCCCTCTAGAGAAAATGGGCGGGGGCAGGGCAGACCCTGCAGGCCCCGGGACGGGTGTGCCTCCCAGAATGGGGAAACAGGGGGAGGGCTCCAGGAAAGTTTATCGCGGAAAAGCTTAGCATCCTGGGGGGTGGGAGACTGGAGAAACTGAAGCCAAGGTTCGTAGACCCTGCAAGCTCTGGCAGGGATGTCTGTCTCCCAGGCCCCCACGCCGGCCGGATCTGGCCAAGTTGCGGCTGGGTTTGGGGGCGGCAGTGAGGGTGCGGGTGGAGGTGCAGACACTGTTGGGTGGGTGGAGGCTGGGGCTGAGGCCGAGGGTGGGCGACTGGGAGGGTGGAAGGTTAAGAGGGAGGGTGGAGAAAGGAACAGGGACCGGGTCGGGGCTCGGGCGGGGCGCGCGGCGGCGCAGCAGGACTCACCCGCGGCAGCCGAGGCACTGAGCAGCCCCCAGCCCAGCAGCAGCAGCAGCGACGGCGGCGTTGGTGGCGGCGGCGGGCGGCCCCAGCGGCTCCCAGCGCCCGGCACGAGCGCCGAAATCCCGGCTTCGCTGCGAGCCCTCCCCACGAGGCAGCCGCAGCGCCCCTGCTTGCGTCCCAGCGAGCGAGGCATGGCGCGGCCGGCAGCGCCGAGGGAGAGGCTCCGCTCGCCGCTGAGGAGAAAGGAGGTCAGGGGAGCTCTGGAGCTTTTTTCTGCTCGGAAAAAATCCCGGTACGCGGGAGCCCTGAGCTTCTGCGGCTGGAATGAACCAAGTGTCCGCCCGGCCGGGGAGAGGCGCGCTGCGCTCTCGGAAATGACTCCCTCCAATCCCGCTTCGCGGGGTTCGAGCCGCGGCGGGAGGGGGGGCGGGGGTGAATTATCCCCGGATTAATCACTCCGGAGCCGCTTCTCCGCCGCTCCAAATGCAGGGGGTGGAGGCACAGCAAAGGAAAAAATACTGGGGGGTGGGTGTTCGTCTTCAGCGCCACCTCCACCTCCAAATCTAAACCACAAATTACATCCTAAGGGTTGTTTATTCCTATTTGTTTTACAATTGACCAGTTTCTTTTAAGTTGAGTTCTCTCATTTTCATTTGTAAGATCACCCGTTAATATAACCCCCATACACACACCGCACACAGTGATACAGACACACACGCACTCACACACAGGCGGCGCGCGCGCACGCACGCCTCTTCCACGTTTGGAAATTGGAATACTGTCTGGGAAAAGGTAACCAAAGAAGGACGCGGATCCCCAAGTCACGGCTTTTACGAGCTGATCCTGGGTGGTGGCTTTGAACTTGCGATCTAGGGTAGGAGCCCAGTTCGCAGTAGCCGCCTCCCCATCCCTGATGATGGGTGTTTGTGCGTAGACCCAGGGTTAAGAATTGGAAGGCGGGTGGGATGGAGGACCCGTTCCTTTGGCTCCGAATGGTCCTACCCCTACCCTGAGACAAAAACCTCAGGATGGAGGAAGTGCCTGTGTGCTCTGGGGAAGGGACTGGGGGGAGGGGGGCGCGGTGAGGTTGTGGAAGGATGGTGCAAGAGTAACTTACACAATTTATCCTCAAAATTAAGTCACCAGACCCTGCTTCTTCTCACCCTCCCAGCCTTGGCCCCAAGCCAGGCGAGTTTCTCCTCGTGGCATGAGCCGCTCTCCACCTCTTCAGCGCAGCCGCTGCCGCCAAGGCCCCAAGGGCTCAGCGTCAGTCTCCACCCCATCCCCCACCCCCACTCGGTCGCCCTCTCAGTCTTGTCTTCCCTTGGCTTCTCCATCAGTCAGGATGTCTCCCTCGCTGTCTACACCAAACTCTGGGCGAAAGAGAAGAGACACTGGCGGAGGGGTGAGGGGGAGGAGGCGGGGAGGTACAGAGGAGACTTGGAGGGGCTAGTCCAGCAGAATAGCACTAGCTGGTGAGTGCCCAACCCCTTTTGCGGGAGGCACCCCGGGGAGCCTGCTCCTGGGGCTTACAGGTTAGGCCAAGCCGTATCTCTGGCGTCTTCGAGCCCAGGGGCAGGAGTCTGGGAGTTTCCAGGAAAGAGAGTGGAAAGAGCAATGCGTTTGCCTATCCCAAGTAGGGAAGGTGGTGGGCAGAGCCAGAGGAGTGGATGCTTGCCCTTGCTCCCCAGAGCCATGATCTCCCAGCTCCCTTAATGCCCCTCTCCCTCCTCTAGCCCAAGTTCTTCGGGTAGCCCTGTGTGAGCTCGTCCCTCTGGTGGGGGGCCAGTCCGGTGGCCCCTGAGTGGGTGAGCTTCCTCAGAATCTCAGGCCCCATCCCCACCCCCAACACACTTGCTTTTTCACCCCTCCCCATGCTGCCTCGCTGGGTGCCAAGAACCAACCAAAGCAGCCAGAACTCCGCTGTGAAAGGCCTGCTTTATGTCCCTGGGGCAGCAGGGAGGGGGCTTGTCCTTTCCATTGTCCAGGCCCAGCCCCCAAGGAGAAGGCTCAGCCAGCCACACTGGCCATGGCCCTACCAGACCTGAAGAGCAGGGAGGGACAGAGGGACTGACTGGCTGGGTGGTGAGTGGGTGTTGGCTCTGGGGTGACTGTTGTTGGGATATTCCCTGGGGTGGGCCCCATGGCTCCTAAGCTTGGGCCGTCCCCCTCTCCTGGAGGCAGGGTTCTCCTCCAGAGAAAGGAGTTGGCAAAGATAACTAGCCCTCCCCTGCAGCCCACAGCTGGGCAGAAGAGAGTCTGGGCTGCTCTATAATTCTGGGGCGCAAGGCCAGTGGGCTTCCCCCACCCCCTTCTCAGACCCAGAACTTTGCCCTATGGCTGCAACTTGCAGCTGATGTTTACCCCAAAACTCTCCCTGGAAAAAGGAACATTTGTCATCTTTCTCCCAGGGGGCTGTGAAGGGCAGGGTACCCTCTTATCCCTGTAACCAGCCCTATTACTCACTTCCCCTACAGTTCATCGCTCTGTTCTATTAGGATCTTCTTACCTTTCTTGAGGCTTCCTGGGCTCTGGGCCCTGTGCCAGCTTTTGCTGTGGGCAGTGCAGAGACACACTGTGTGTGTGGTCCGCTTGGGAGGATGTAGGGCAAAGACAGAGACTCCCACACAACCCATACAGCCAGGAACATGTTACTGAGACTTATCAGACAGTAAGATTTTCCAGGACTTGGGGATCAGTAGGATAATTTCAGGAAAGAAGTAGAATTTTGGCTGGACCCTAAGGCCTGAATAGAGACTTTGACAAGGTGAAGATTGATTTACGCAACAAATATTTATTCAGGATCATTACATGCTGGATACTGTGCTAGATACTGAATATATACCCCAGTGAATAGCCCCTGGCTCATGAAGGAAGGCAATAAATGAACAAATACAGTCAAACCTTGGTACTCGTCAGCTTCAGAACTTGTCAAACCCTGTACTCATTGCATTTTGACGAGAAATAAACGTTTCAGCACTTGGCACTTGCCCGGGACTTGTTGCCGTTGGTACAACTTGTATGAGTCATGATGCCACACCGCAAGAGGAAATGCTTCATCACTCCTCACTTGTTTGGCACTCGTCAGTTTCGGCATGCGTCAAGAGTTCCAGAACAAATTAACAACGAGTACCGAGGTACCACTGTATATATCAAGATACTAATTGAGAATGCTAGGAAGGAAAAGTTCATGGTGCTATGAGAAAGAATGCAAGGGGGGTGCATACCTTAAATAGGTGATCTGGAAAGGTCTCTCTGAGGTGGTGAACTTGAAGGTGGGTTTGCAAATTAAGCAAGATAGCCATGCAAAGAGTTAGGAAAGGGCTTTTGGTATAGAAAGCATGGCGAGGGCCTGAAAAGTGGAGAGGAGCCAAGGAGATGAGGACAGGGCCCAAGCCAGATCATGAGGGACTCAGGGGAGGGTGAGCAGTGGGAAATAGGAAGCATATTACTTTGTCGGGGCTGCCATTACGAAGTACCACACACTGGGCGGCTTAAACAACAGAATTTATTTTCTCATAGTTCTGGAGGCTAGAAGTCCAAAGTCAAGGTGATGGATGACAGGGTTGGCTCCTTCTGAGTCCTCTCGCCTTTTCTTGAGAGATGGCCGTCTTCTCTCTATGTCCTCACATGGTCTCCCTTCTGTACATGTCAGGGTCCAATTTGCCTCTTTTTATAAGGACACCAGTCCTACGGGATTATAATCCACCCAAATCTCATTTCAACTTCATTCCTTCTTTAAAACTTTGTCTCCAAATATAGTCAGTCACATTCTGGGATTAGGACTTCAAAATGTAAAATTTTTTTGGAGGGGGACACAATTCAGTCCATAATAGGACGAGAGGACTTTTTAGGTGGAGGAGAGAGAGCAAATGCATGACAATCAGAATATATATTTAAAGAGATCTCTGTTGAGGCTGTGTATAGCATGACTGCTTTAGCAAGGAGATTCTGGAAAGGTGGATAGCGCTGAACACCAGAGACATGGATTTTACATTTCTGGGAAGTAGGAGCCAAGTGGCACAGCCTGACCTGTACTCTGACTTCTCTGTGGGGCATACACAGGAAAAGAAAGGGCAGGAAGAGGGGAGATCTGGGGAGGTTACTGCCATAGTCAGCTGGAAGTAATGTGGACGAAGGCAGAGATGAAGGCCCTGGACATTTCTGCAGGGCTAGGGAGAAGCAGGAGTCCAAGAGATGATAACCTTCCCTAGGAGAATGTGGCTCAGCCCAGCCACCAGGGCTGGCTCCATGTCTGCCCCTTCTGTTCTCCCCAGGAGCAATAGGCAGCCATGGGTCAGGGGCATGCCACTGTCACACTGCAAAAAAAAAAAAAAAGCAGAAGTCCAGTGAGGTATAGTGACTCACCAAGATAAGCCTAATATCCAGATAAGATCAGAGTTTGTTTCAGAAAGAAAACAAGATGTGATGCTCTGCAGAACTTTGATTTAAGTAGGGATTGTAGACTGATGCCCTGAAATGTTCATTCTGACCCAAGAAGAAAATAAAAGCCTTCTGAAGGAGGAAGGGAGAGGGAGAGAGAGGGAGAGGTGAAGAGAGAGAGGGAGAGACTCAGCAAATGGGATGCTTTAGCAATCAGGGCAAGAATGGAGCTTGAGAGGCAAGCAGGAGAGCAGAGAAGGGTTACAGAGCAAAGGCGAGGAAAAGCTGGGGATCTGAGTAGAGGGAGGAGATTTTAAATTGTGAGCAAGATTAGACACAAGCTAGTATTTCCCAAGGGCTCGGCTGTCACTGTAGAGATGACAGTGATCTCCTTCCTAAGGAAAGGTGACCGAAGGTGTTTAGGAGGAAAAACTAAGCCCAGAACAAACTGTAGGGAGGCTGTAGTCCTCAACAGCCAGGAGGGACAAATGAGAAGGGCCCACAGTCCAATGATACCAAATGCCAGGGCCATTGAATTGTGATATTTCTTGCAGAGACTTCTCCATTTGTGCAACAAGGAAAGGGACAGAGTTCCCGTCTGTGGCAAAAGAAGTTGCATTTTTCTTCTACGTGTCAGAGGCCATAATCCACAGGAGAGGGTCTATTCTAGGCTATGAACTCTATTTGAAGTTCTTCCCATCAGAGATGCCATCATGCCTCCTCCGCTTCACTCACTCTCTTTCCTCTGACTGCAAAGCCCTTCCCCCTCTCACCGGGTGGAGTGCATGATTCCTCATCATCCCTTGGCTCTCATCATCTGCACCCATAGTCTTTTTGAAACCCCCCACACCCCTGCTGACTTAGATGGCTTCCTGGCAGCTTGGACAGCTAGCTGGGCATCAAGAAGGTATGCTCCCCCTTCTGTACTACAGAGCAGTGGTTCCCCACCAGGGGTGAGGCGGATCCCACAGTGGACATTTGGCAGTGTCTGCAGATATTTTGTCACCACTGGCACCTAGGGGGTAGAGGCCAGGAATGCTGCTAAACATTCTACAATGCCCAAGGAAGTTGCCCTCCATGCCCCCACCAAATTATTTGGCCAAAAATGTCAATAGTGCTGAACTGTCACTGAAAAGTGTCTGCCCAGCCAGGACTGCATTTTCCAGTCCCCTCTGCAGTTGGGTGCAGTCTTAAAACAAGGTTCTAGCCAAAGGAATGTGAGCATAAGTGGTGTGTGCCACTTTAAGGCTTATCCCATAAAGTTCTTACTCATCCATCTCCTGGCTGCAGAGCCTCAGATGGAAGAAACAAGTGACTTACCTGTGGAGGAAAGTCACCCACCAAAGAGGGACACCTGCATTGGCCCCTCATATGAGCAATTACTTTTCACATCACTGAAATACCGAGGTGTGTTACAGCAGCTAGCAATACCCATATACACCCGTCTGTGTTGTTCCTGTAGTTTCCTGTGCAGTCATTCCCTTACTCGTCACTCATTTATTCCTTGGTGCCATCATTATTAGTCTGCATGCCAGGTGCTAGGTGCTAAGGAAACAAATATAAAGAAGGACGAGTTGTTACCAGTAGTTTCTGTCCTCAGGGGCCTGTTAGTTTATTGAGAAGATTAGTTTTGTTAATTACTCTGGGAGAAAAGCAGGATGTGATGGAAATGAAAAGGGCCCCTGGCTCTGCCTGGGGAGAGGGACAGGTGAGAAGACGCACTTTGCAGGAAGGAAGCAGTGCAGTCCAATGCAGGGAGGCGGACACAGCTCGAAGAATCAGGTGCACTCCCGGAGGTCCCAGACGCTGGAGGAAGGGGAGGCAAGACCAGTCTCTTTGTAATTGTGGGCTTTCTCACTTGTCTCCCCACCATGAACTGGGAGCTCCTTAAAAGGCAGAAAACTTCTCCCAAAGTCTCCTGAGTCCCCAGTGCCTGGATTGTGTCTGGCATTCTCTCCTCTTGGATGTCCCATGGGAGGCTTTACCCTAGTCTACTTACTCATGACTGAACTCACCCACTTCTAACCCTTCACCACAAACCGCTACCTCTCTGCTCAGTCCCCCATCTCAGGAAATGGTTTCTATGTCCCCAGTTCCTGATCCAGAAACCCGGGGGGGTCTTGGACTCCTCTGTCACACAACTCCCACATCCAGGCAGTCCCCAGGTGCCTGAAATTCTCCCTCCTTAATACTGGTGGACTCAGGTTGGTTGAGGGCCTCGGCACAGAAGAAAATATTGTCTCTTAAAAAGAAGAGAGACAGGGAAAATAAAAATACATGGTTTTGCGGGGCCCTTCAGAAGTTAGGGCCCCGGGTGCGCGCCCGGTGTGCCCACCCCGCCGTTAAATCCACCTTTGCTCCTTAACATATCCCGGGTTCCAGCCAGGGCCCCCATTGTCCCTCTGGTTCCTTGTAACAGCTGCGGAACAAGGGCCCCAACTCTGCTCTTGCCTCACTCAAGCCACCTTCCACTTTGCCACCAGTTTATCTTTTAAAACACTAATCTGATTCCACAGCTCCCCTATCTTCCCCGGCTATCAGCCACGCCTACAGAGTAAAATCCAAGCTCCCTGCTAGACTCTCCCCACAAGAGCCTCTGTGACCTGCCTCTGCCTGCCCCTCTGCCCTCCTGGTCCCTCACTCCCCAGCCCCTGTGCTCCAGCCATGTGGAGGCCCAAGCACTCCAGAAATGAGCCATGGTTTCTCCTTTGCCTCTGGGCCTCTGTGCATGCTTCTGCCTCTGCCTGGAATGGTCTCCCGTGTCTGGCATTTTCCTGTTTGTCCTTCAAAACTCAGTCCAGATGTCATCTCTTACAAGCAATCTTCACCAGTGCCAGTCAGAGTGCCTGGTGCATGGTGGGCACTCAGTAGATCTTCTCAGGGTGGATGGATGAATGGATGGATGGATGGATAGATGGATGCTTGAGCAGGTGCTCAGTAATGTTTGTGAAATGGACCTACAGGTGTCTCTCCTGGACTTCATTATCAGAGTTCCTTAAAGAAGTGCCTCCTCTGAGTCACGGTTTAACGTTATGCTATCTTCAGAGAATCTGGTGTGAGAAACTGACCAACCTAACGGCATTTCTGTCTGTCTGAAAACAGAATTGAATATGTTGCCCACTATGTCACTCAGTGTCCTTTATGAAAAGGACTCATGATAAATTCATGCTTGGGGTTATTTCCAGGAAACATTTTGTCTCTGGAGATGAAGACTTGTGTTTCCTGACATCAGAAAATAAAAACTCTGTCTTCCAATGTGTTTCATTTTTTGCTTTCGCTGACAAATAGGGATGCCCAGTTTTATTACCTTATTATCTCCATGTGTTCTGACCAATTCAGGTGCCTGAAAATAGCAACTCTTTCTGCTTTCTTTAGATGGAGGAAGTTCTTGCTTTATTCTTTGACGCCATAATTTTTACTTCTTAATTAGAAAGCTGCCTCATCATCTCACAGGTCAGCTAGTATAAATCTTAAAGGAATACATATTGGTGACCAATGTCCTGGCATGGAAGTAATGGAAGGAAGGCCAGAACACCAAGCTTCTAGTTGAAAGGGACCCCATATAGAGCCTCTTCAGGAATTTTGGGGGCACCCAACATGATGGGTATCTGGCAGGAAGGACAAAGGAGGAAGCAAAAGCCAACGGGATTCTGACTCTGCTGCTACCTTACTGGGCCTCCACTGACAAATCTTTTCCTCCACCAACTACGTTCTTCCTTTTCCCTAACTTTAAATGGAGAACTCATAGGCTGCCATTTTATATTAATAGACAATTATAACAACAATAATCAATATCTTTTATTGAGGGCACACTGTGAGCCAGACACTGTGCTAAGAACTTCACATGGATGTCCCTATTGGAACCTCTCCCTCTCTGAACCTGTCTATAGCTTTTATCTTTTGCAGATGATTAAATTCCAGAGAAGTTAACCATGTGCAAAGCTACCCTCTAGTAAGTAGCGGAACAGAAATTCAAGTCAAGTGTGTCAGCTGCTATTGCCCAAGCTCTGTTCTTTAAAAAGTATTTATTGAGTGTTTATTTGTTGCTTTTAATCCTCACCTGAGGATATGTTTATTAATTTTAGAGAGGGAAGGAAGGAGGGAGTGAGGGAGGAAGGGAGGTGAGGGGGGAGAGAGGGAGAGAGAGAGAGAGAGAGAGAGAGAGAGAAACATCTGTGTGAGAAAGAAACATCAATTGGTTGCCCCCTCACCCACGATCTAGGTAGGTATGTGCCCTGACTGGGGATCAAGCCTGAAACCTTTTGGTGAATGGGATGATGCTCCAACCAACTGAGCCACCCAGCCAAGGCCACCCAAGTTCTTAATAATGTCCTCACACATGGACAATAAATGGAAGCAATAAGGAGGGGTGAAATCCATTGGGAAATGGTAGGAGTGGCTGATGGTGTTTCCAGGAGAGAGGAGCCACAGAGTCACAGCTTTGCTTCTAGAACACTGGTGGATGTCTTTTTTGAAGCCCTGGAAAATGGCTGGCTGCTCTGCAGCAGCGCTCTGTTGGTGGGATACCATCCAAGGGAGATGCATCCCCCTGTCTGCACCTTCTTCTTCCTTCAGTTTCAATATTTTGTCTCTCAAGAATGGTTGCCTGAAATCTCCCTATGCACAGGCCTGCCTCTGGGCTTTTCAACTCATTAGGCATCACCAACATGGTAACAAGGGGTCTCTGTGGTCTCCAGGGCCCTCAAAAGAGTTTGAGGCCCACAAACGTTACTATTAGCTTTACAACACAAAGAAGAAAACTGCAATGTTGAAATCAGTAAATATTTAATTAAACACAAGATGTAACATCATGTCAACTTCATTAACTGTTGCATTTAATCGTCATAAAGATTTCATTCCATTTGACGACAGTTTGTAGGTTGGAGCCTTCTCACGGTGCAAGGTTTCCTGGGTAGGCAGGAAGATTGGTGAGAAATCACAGCAGACCATACATTGAATAAATTACTCATGGCCAAAAATTTTCAAACACAAAATGGCAAAATTTTTTTCAATTTTCTTCTATAGCTGAGCAGTTAGATTTATGTTGGGAGGCGAATGTGTTTAAAATATGTTAGATGAGGGATAGGCCTACAAAGCATAGGGCCTGTGAAGATCTTGAAAGAGCTGCATGGCCCACTTAGCCTTCTGAATTTTCCAACCTAGCCATGTTTGTCTCAGGGATGGAAGCCAGGTGAGTTGAGGCTTTTGGCTGGAGAATAGGTAGGGAGAATTGCCTCCTCCTGAGGCTTTCCTGGTCCCAAAGTAAAAGAGCAAGAAGAGTAGGATCCTGGACTTCTGGCCAAGATGGAGGCATAGACAGACATGCTGCATCTCCCTCCATAACTAAGAAGGAATACAACTAGAAATCAAAACTAGAAACAACCAGAAGTTCCAGAAAATCAAACTACATGGAAGTCCAACAAACAAAGATATAAAGAAGAAATACTCATCCAGACAGGTAGGAGGGGCAGAGCCAGGGCGGAGAGGATGCAGTGTGGTGGTGGCAGCAGCCACGGCAGCAGCAGGCTGGCAGAAAGCATAGTCACACATTTTAAAGTCAGGAGGGACACCTGGGGACCATTCCCAGCTCCTCACCGGGCCCCGAAGCTCACAGTCCTAGCACTGGGGAAAATCAAACCTTATTGCTTCTGATAGTGCAGACCAGTGGGGGTTGGGGCGGAGGCAGAAACTGCTGGTCTCAGCAGAATCCGCTTGTTTAAAGGGCATCCATGGTCCTAGAATGTCCGCAGACCCATCCACTCTGTGAATGACAGCCAGGGCAGCAGCTAGAGAGACGCCAGTCCAGTGCAGAAGTGGGAGAGGTGCCTAGAAAAGGTGCAAGCACTGGTCAGGTGACATTGTTCCCTCTCAGAACCCTCCCCCACATACAGCGCCACAACGTGGTGAACCAGGTCGCCCTTTACTGATGAATCCCTAAGGCTCTGCCCCTTAAAACGTAACAGGAGCGACACCTGTACCTGGGACATGGAGGCAAACAAACACAGGAGCCTGTCAGAATGAGGAGACAGAGAAGTATGGCCCAAAAGGGGGAACCGATCAAGGTTCTGGTGGGAGAACTAAGCAACAAGGAGATAGCCAACCTAACAGCTGAGATAGACAACCTAACAGATGCAGAATTCAAAACACTGGTGATAAAGATGCTCACAGGCTTGACAGATATGCTTGAGTATGGCAAACACATAAGAGAAGAAGCGAAGGTTATGCTAAGTGAAACGAAGGAAAATCCACACAAAACCAATGGTGAAGGGAAATAAAGCAGGATTCAAATCAATGATCTGGAACATAAGGAAGAAAAAAACAGTCAACCAGTGCAGAATGAGGAAGCAAGAATTGAAAACAATGAGGAAAACTTCCCAAATTTTTCGAAGGAGATGGACATACAGGTCTGGGAAGCATGGAGGGTCCTGGGCGAGCTGGATCCAGAGGGGATCACACCAGGATGCATCATGATTGAGATACCAAAGGTGAAAGATAAAGAGAGAGTCCTGGGGGCAGCAAAGGAGAGGCAGAGAGTTGCCTACAGGTGGGTGCCTATAGGACTATCAGCTGATTTCTCAGAGGACACTTTGCAGGCAGGAAGGGACTGGCAAGCAGTATTCAATGTGATGAAAGGCAACCTGCAACCAGGACTACTCTATCCAGCAATGCTATCATTTGGAATGGAAGGGCAGATGAAGTGCTTCCCAGACAAGGTAAAGCTAAAGGAGTTCATCATCACCAAGCCATTATTATATGAAATGTCAAAGGGACTTACTTAAGAAAAAGAAGATCAAAACTATGAACACTAAAATGACAACAAACTCACAGCTATCAACAACTGAACCTAAAAAATAAAAAAAATCCAACTAAGCAAATCAGAATAGGAACAGAATCATAGGTATGGGGATCATTTGAAGGGTTATCAGCTGGGAGGGTGGAGAATGAGAAATGGGGAACTGGTGCAGTGATTAAGAAGCATAATCGGTTGGTACAAAATAGACAGGGGGAAGTTAAGAATAATATAGGAAAGGGTGAAGACAAAGAACTTACATGCATGACCCATGGACATGAACTAAGGGGGGTGGGATTGCTGGAGGGAAGGGGGGTACTGGGCAGAAGGGAGCAAAGGGGAAAAAAATTAGAACTACTGTAACAACATAATTAATAAAATATACTTAAAAAAAAGAAAAGAAAAGAATAGCAGGATCCTAAATAATGATGGCTGACATTCATTGGATACATGGCATGTACCGGACTAACTACTATAAGCACTGGACTTATATCTTCTCAGTTTTCCCAAACCACTGTAAGGTCAGTATTTTACTATCCCTGTTTCATAAATGAGCAAATTGAGGTCAAAGTGGTTACACCACCTGCCCGGGGTAATTTAAGAATTTTTCCAAACTAAAAATAATTTAGAGATGAAATGGTGCCCATGACCACTTCAAGCTCTAAAAAAAAAAAAAAAAAAAGCAGGGACCAGGCCTATCTTTTTCACTATTCTGTCTTCGGAACCTGAACACTACTGAGCGTGTAGACCTCTGTGTGCTGGAGGAACAGAACTGTGTGCTGAGTGGAGACTGGACTAAGATCAGTTTTCCCCATACCTGCTGTGTATCAGGCGTCTATGGAATGCTTTGCTCCTCCCACTAGCCTGTGACAATGTCTGGGCTAGAGGTCTTCTTCATCTCCCAGCCTGCACCCTGCACAATCCTGGCCCATCAAAAGGCTTAGTTGATGATTTGAGTCCTTTCCTCCATCACAGAGCAATCTCCCAGTACAGCTGAAGTTTTTCCGTCCTATACATTGCACAAAATCTGTTATTTAAAAACTCCAGCCCTAACTGGTGTGGCTTGGTTGGATGTTGTCCTGCAAAGCAAAACGTTGTCAGTTCGATTCCCAGTCAGAGCACATGCCTGTGTTGTGGGTTTGGTCCCTGGTCAGGGTGCATATGGGAGACAACTGATGAACGTTTTTCTCACATTTCAATGTGTCTTTCCCTCTCTTTCGCCCTCCCTTCCCTCTCTCTAAAAATAAATTTAAAAAATATTTTTAAAAAATTCCAGTGGCACACATTTTGATGTAATCATAAAGGAAACTAACATACAGCATTTTTACATGTCCCTTATATGCCAGGTGTGGCTTGTGGAACTTCCCATGTGTTAAGTAGTTGTTTAGTAATAAAGCATCTACAACAATTCTACAAAACAGGAGTTTTTAAAAAATTATCATCCCATTTTACAGAGGAGGAGATCAAGTGTTATGAGCTGAGTGGCGTCTTCCCCAAACTTATATGTTGTAGTCCTGAGCTCCAGGACCTCAGAATGGGACTATTTAGAGGTTGGGCCGAGAGTGGTTACAAGGTAAAAAGAGGTCATCAGGATGGGCACTAATCCAATATGACTGGTGTCCTTATATGAAGGGATTAGGACACAGATATGCACAGAAGGAAGACCATGTGAGGACACAAGGCGAAGATAGCGTCTATGAGCCGAGAGACGCTTCAGAAGGAACCAGCCCTGCTGACACCTTGATCTTAGTCTTCTAACCTCCAGAACTGTGAGGAAATCCATTCCCGTGGTTGAAGCCATCCAGGCTGTAATACAGCAGCCCTAGCGAACAAATACACCAAGGCACGCAGTAACTTGCCTAAGCCTGCCTGGCCAGAAAATATAACTCAGAATTTGAACCCAGGGAGTCTGCTTCTAGAACCTCTCTGGTTTGTGAGAATGAAAATATTTTTTCTCTGTGCTGTCCACTCGAAATATGGCTACTGTAAGTAAGGAACTGAAATTTTAATTTAATTTACATTAAAATTCAATTAAAAAGAAGTAGCCATAGGTTGCTGATGGCTACCATGTTGGATATAGTCTTTTACTGTTGCTAAGTACATCACTTAAATGTTTTGCAGAATCTTCTAGAAACCTCCCTTGTGTGCTCAAAAAAATAAAAACAAAAAACAAAACAAAACAAAACATGCCCCTGCCTTCGTTCCTCATCCCTGCTGTATTTTAGAGGAAACTGCCTAACTCTCCAGACTCCTGCGGCCTGGGCAGGGCAGGGATGCTGGAGTTCTGCTCCAAACACGGGTGTTAGCCAACCAAATGCCAAGCAGCACAAACACTGAGTGACATTTTCAGAACTATTAATATTTCATCAGAAGTGATCACTGTTTCTTTAAATACACTATTTTAAAAGGTTTTCTACATTCTTAACTATAATTTTATTCAGTCTAGGTCCTTGGAATTTTCCCCACAGGAACACATCTTCAATTTTATAATGAAAATCAAAGGGGAATGAAGCTCGGATTTCAAAATTTAGTCAACATTTTCAGGAACTTAGGCTGCCTGTGGAGAGCAAGATTGTGTATGGGGCACTTAGCGTATGCCCAGCACTTTCTACACAGTATACGTACTATTAATTTATCCAACACATATTTATTGGGTACCTACTAAGTGCCGTAAGTGTGATCTTTATAATTATTAACACCATTTTATAGAAAAAAATGTCTTCTTATCCTCTGTTTCCTCTTGAATGTTGCCTCCTCCAAGAGGCCTGCCTGGACCACCACCTAAAGCTGCCGCTGTTCCTCTTCCCATGGCCTCGCCTAGCTGGTGAGTTGCCATCAGAGCCCTTACCGCACTTGAAATTCCTGTTTATTTACTTGCTTTGCAAGTTTGTGCTCTCTCTCCCTGCCCTAGAACACAGGCTCCACACGAGCAGGGTTTGCTTCGCCTTCAGGCTCCCTCAGTGTCCAGCAGCAACACCCTGCACAGGAGAAGGGCCCAGCCAATACTTGAGAAATGAATGAATGAGGATGGGAGAAGTGAAGAAAGTTGTGAGGGTCACCCAGGCAGGAAGGGCAGTGCCAGGATTCAACCCTTCATCTGTAAGCCACCATCTGCTCTGTTCACATCTCTGCCTCTTGCTCTTCCTTCACTGGGGAAATACTGAAGGCACCACCACCGGCTCCCGGGAGCCAAAGCTCCCGGGCAGAAGGAAGTGCTATGTCAGTTCTGAGTTTAAGAAGCCCCTTGAATGAGGGGAGGAGCCCACTGAGCAGCCAACAGGGAACGGCGTTTCTCACTGTACCTCAGACCCTGACCCCCAGTCGCACCGGCTCGGCTCAGCGCCCACCGAGCCCTGGGCCCCCTGAGGTCCCTGAACCCAGCGCAGGAGGGGAATGGTCATCTCAGTGGCTGAGAGCCCGGGCGCAGGGGCTGGGTTTGAATACCAGCTCCTGTCTTCCTAGTGGGCCTTGGGCACACCCCTTTATGAGTTTGATCCTCAGTTTCCTCAAATGTAGAATGATTTTAAAGAATGGTACTAACTTCATGAGCTTGTATTAATTGAATATGACGACACAGAATGCCCAGTGCTTGGCATACAGTGAGCGCCCAATAAAAATGGCAGCTAGGGGTAAAATGAGACGATGGATCGAGATGGATCCAGGGAAAGGGCCCCTGGCAGGCGCTGAGGCTTGTGCAGAGCGGCAGGGTAGGCAGGGGGGCGGCACCCTGGACTTAGAATTGGGGAAAGCTCTCCGGGGGCCCAACCCCACCCCCATCCCACTGGAGAGCCTGGGACAACGAACCGAGTGCCCCGCGCACCCAGCCGTTGCTTGTGACACTCACAGAGGAATTCCAGTGCTAGACCGGAAGGGTGCGGGACCCACCGCTCGCAAGACAGCTACCTTTTAAGGAGTGGGGACCCTTCCTGGGACGGTTCCTGGGGCGGGCTGTGGGCGCTGTACACTCGGACGCTTTCTTGCCAGGTGCTGGAGAGGGGCCGGGAGCAGGGCGTGGGGCGAGCACAGCGGGGCTGGGCCGGCGGCGAGGGGTAGGGCCGTTGGCCCTCGGGGTGCGCGCAGGTCCCTGGGCAGGCCCGTGTGAGAGCCCAACAGCGGGCTCCTGCCCTCGAGGGGCCTAGCACAGTCTCTGGCGCTCCTCCAGTCTTCTTCAAGGTTGAGCGGGTGAGAATGGGCTGAGCCCGGGGCACTAGAGGGTGTCACAGGTGTGTGGCCACGGGGAAGGGCCAGGGGTTGTGGGGAGAGCCAGCCCTCCCCCTCCAGATGTTCCCAGATGTCATTCTGCGCACCTAGGCACCTGGTTCCTGAACTCGGGGGGATTCCAAGGTTACTAAGCTACTCCTTTTTGTTGACTTTTAAATATTTCCTTCTCAGGGAGAGGGGGAGGGGGGCAAAAGTCAGAAAAGAGCAAATAAAAACAAATCAAAAGAAGCTCCCCCTCCCTCAAAGGAAGCTGACCTCCATCCACCCATTAATTGCACACAAACCAGAGGCCTCTGAGCACCCTCTCATTGCTAGAGCAACAGCCAGACAGAAGGGAACTGCTTCTGTCCATCCTCGTCTGCCTCTCTGGTGAATGAAGGGTGATGGTGGATGGTCCCCTTGTCTCCGAACCGTGGGTGGACAAGGGGGCTTCCTGAAAGAGAAGAGGATGATGGCCAGTGGAAATGGGTTTCCTTCATCCTCGGCCCTGGTGGCCAAGCGCCCCTCAGCCCTGGGCCCATTCCCCAGATACATCTGGATCCACCATGATACACCCCAAGACAGTCTAGACAAGACCTGCCATGAAATCTGGAAGAGAGTCCAACGCCTGCCCGAGGCCTTGCAGCCCCCGGCCCTGAAGGAGCAGCTCTCTGCCCCTACGGCTGGGACTCGAAGAGACAATGGGCTCAGCTTCCAAGAAGAGTGAGTATCCCCCACCTCTGCATGGCCTGCACCAAGGGAGGAAGGAGGAGATGAGGTCACACCTTCTGGGTGAATGTCTGGCTCATTCTTCAGTCTGGTTAAACCCTAAAGACTGTATACTTTCCCTACCCCTCCTCCCCCATAGTCCTTTGTCCCATCTTTATAGGACAGTTAACTGGGATCCTGAAGTTAGCTGGCTGAAGGGTCAGGCCAGGGCTCTCTTTCTGCTGCCTCTTCACCAGCCCACCGAGGGGCTAGTCCTCATCCCAAAAGCCTAAACAACCAGATGCGAATCTGAGGACCTTGAAAAACCACCGTAACCAGGGCCGAGGGCCAGCTGCCCATGGCTTTCTCCAAAGACAGCTAGAGGATTCCTTCCCCCTCCCACCTCCAAAGGCTAGGCATTGGCCCAGATGAGTCTGGTGGTTTTAAACCACATCTGGAATTTCCTAATACAGGGAGCAGCTGTCCCATTCAGACTCCACAGAAACTGCTGCAGGAGCACGCATCAAAATATTTACTGGGAAGGCACTGACATATTCAGAGGACATAATAGAAAATTAAAGTGTGGGAAGATGGCTGGAAATAGCCCATTTCCTGATAGGAAATCCTGTGTCTGGGAAACACAGCTAAATATTTCTCCACCAGGGCAAAGTTGAGCAAATATTGTTGGGGATGGATATTCACAAGTAGCGGAAGTGGGGGCCTCCTTAGGAAACACAAGTAAATGTGCCGTGCTTATCAGTGCTACTGTTGAGCACCTGTTCAATGCTTTGCATCTTCAAAGTGGGCTGCAAACATTAATTAATCCTCCCAGAGCCCCAACGAGACAGGTATTAGTGTCCCCATTTTACAGATGGATTAAGTGTTAATAATGAAGTGCTAATTAAAGACTAAGTGATAATGAAGTGTCGCCCGTTCCAACACATGCTCCAGCTCAGTTCAGAGCTGCTCTGGAGCAAATATCAGCTGAGTCTGGTTTCAGGGATTTCTAGGCAAGAGCGGAGAAAAAAAGGCAGCGTTCAACTGCTACCCAGGTTTCTTCTGCCTGCTACCCCTTTCTGGCCTGCACACAAAGGTGGAGGGCACTTTGGCTGTCATTGCTTCCCCGGCCTTGCACTCAGCATGATATGGCTGGGACGGGAATGGCTTAACTATGGCCAAAATCTTTCTGTCCAGCCCTCCCATGGCATTGAGCTCCACTCCCCTGCCCGTTGCCATCTGCTCTGGGACAGGGTCTTGGCAGGGGACCCATAGGGCTGTGTTCAGGCTCTCAATGGCCAAGGAGCTGCTTGTCCACTTGGTGAACCAGGGTCAGTGGCAATTTCCGGTAGATGGCACCCTCTCTGCCAGGTCACACCTAGTTAATGGAGACAAATTCCATTTCCAGTCTGCACTTGGCCGAAAAGTGAGCTGCCCCACCTTTGGCCAGTTGCTTAATCCCATTTAGCCTTGATTTTTCTCATCTGCAAATTGTGGCTAATACGCCCTGCCTTGTCCATCTCAGAGTTGATAATAAGGATCAAATGTGATGGGAGGCAGGAGACTGAAAACTGCATTATACAAATGAGGCTCTCCTTAAATGTAATTCTTAGGATTGGGGTGTTTTTGTTGTTGTTGGCTTCAATCTGGGGTTTTCACATTTTGTTTCTAGACCCTGTGGTGCTGCAGGGGTCACCCTGGAGTCCCGGGGTCTGGTGGCTGGGGCCCAACCCCCCTTTAGCCAGAGCTGTTCTGCTTTAAGAGCTTTTACTTACTAGAGTTTTGAGTAAAGACTGCGTTTGAAAAAGGGTTCTGCTACTGAGAAAAGAGCTGGGAAACCACTGACTTAGGTGAATACGTGATATCATAATCTGGTAGATATCAACCAAGTAGAACACAGTGAGCTATTCTTGAAAGAAAGGCAGAGTCAGATAACTCTGGTTCCAGATCGCATTTCAGCTCTGTGCCAGCTGTGAGATTTGTCTAATTTATGTGAGCTTCAGTTTCCTCATCTGCCAAATAGAGATGATTACTATGCATTTCATAGGGTTGTTGGGATGATTAAATAGGATATTTAAACGTTCCTGGTAATAACTAGGATTTGCAAAAATTCTTCATAATGATGATGATGATAATTTCTTCAAACCCTGCAATTATTATACAGGGTGGGTACTATTTTAAATTCCCCCTCTTTTAATTTTTTTATTATGCAAGTTTTCAAACATATCAAATAGTATAGTAGATGTCTATGTGTCTGTCACTGAGTTTTCCAAATTTATGCCATTCTTGTTTCAGTTTCTCCCTTTCCTGTTTTGAAATGAAATCCTTTTACATATGAGGTGACAGGTTTGGGTGTGGGGGTTAATTCCTTTGCCCAAGGCCCTACAGTTAGGAAATGGTGGGGTTTCAGAAAACAAACCCAGGACCATCTTAGCCACTATGCAATAGTGTTGACTATCTCCCCCTAGAAACTGAGGCATCTTTTTGGATAGTTAGAATATTTGTCAGTCCCATATTCTGAATGATCACATGTGGATAACAGATTTCAAATCCAGGGAGCTGTCCAGTGTGTTTTAAGATGGCTTCAGGCCCACAGGAGCCCTCGCAGCTAATCTTTCTATTGCTTAATTTGTAGACCCGGTTTTGGCTGTTTCCTGCTAAGGGGCAGCTGGATAAGTCTGTTCTAGAACTCTTGAAAGCCAGACATCTCAAGTTTGAAAGGGATCTTGGAGGCCATCTTCTGCTGCTTGAGTCCCTCCTCAACACCCTTGCCCAGTGGTTATCCACTTTTACACTTTCTTAGGTGGGGAGCTCACCACTTTTTAAAGTAGTCCTTTCCTTTCTTATGAACCCTGACTGTCAAAAGACCACTTTCTTCTTGTACTGAAATCTGTCTCTCTCAGACTAATGCCCATTGATCTGGATTCTGCCCTTAGGGCTCCAAACCAAAGTCTATCCCTTATTTCTCTCAATAGCCCCTTAAATGTTAAAAGATAACAACACTATTTCTCTTCGGATTTCTGGTTTTCTACATGCTAAATTTCTCTGGTTTCCTGAGCTTTCTGTCACGTGCCAACTTGGTTAGTTTCCTGCCCCCACCACTGGTCATGTGGCAATGCAGCAACCAGAACCAGGTACAGAAATTCAGGTATGTTCCAATCTTTGCAGACGGGATCCTTCCTGTTAATATTCTACAATGGTGATTAATGCCGTGTTTGCTTTTCTCCCCAAGCCAACTTCACTCTGTGGGCACATTTTGAGTTTATTCACTCATTCATTCTACAAATATTAATTAAGCATCTACTATGTGCCTGGCACAGTGCTAAGAGCTAGTGGGAGAGAGCTGTGAACCAGATTGGGGGGGGGCACCTTCCTACTGCTTACATTCAAGTAGGGGAGAGAAAGAGAAAACATGTAAATAAAAGACTAGGATAACTTCAAATGTGAAAGGAACTGGTGTTCTAGTTGGAGAAAGCCAATAATAAACATACAAAAATAAAGCAGATAATTTCAGATAGCAACGAGTGCTCTGATAGAACTAAAACCATGTAAAGTACTAGGGAGAGCATCTTTAGGTAGGGTGGTCAGGAAAAGACTCTCTGAGAAGAGGTGGTGACTTGAGCCAAGACCTGGATACCCAGAAGGAACCAATCAGGTGAAGGTCTGGGAAAGGCTGTTCAGGCAGAAAAAAGAGCAACTGCAAAGGCCCTGCGGTGGGAGTGACTTAGAGAGGGACAGCGTGGCTGGGGTGTATTGAGTGATGGATGTGGGGCGAGGTGATATCAGAGGCAGGTAGGAGAGGTCTTAGAAAGCTTGAAAGATCACTGTTGGGAATTTATATTTGATTCTTTGGGTTATGGACACGCTTCAGAGGGTTGGGGGAAGGGAGTGTAATTTGATCAGATTCACTGATTTTTAAAGATCTCTCCAGCTGCTGCATGAAGAGGACTTGCAGGCATTTGAGGGAGGAAGTTGGGAGACCTCTAGGAAGATGCTATGATAGTCCAAGTGTGGCAGGTGGTGGTGCCTGGATCAGAGAGATTGCAGTGGGGATGGAAAAGTGGGGGACTCAGCATGTATTTTAAGACGAGGCAACAGATCTGCTGGTGGTTTGGGGCACCCACGTGGAGACATCAAGTCTGACGCGAGGTGATTGGACAGTGTTACCATTTATGGAGGAGAACAAACAGAGAAGTCGGCTATGGGGGTGGAATCAACAGTTCTGTCTAGTGTCAATTAAACTCCAGAACCGTGTTGAGTTATCTTTTAATTAGTCTTAAATTTGTGCTTTGAGAATTGTGACCAGTCACTTACTAACTAAAATTCCAGGGTTCCTTATTTATTCATTCCTCCTCATTACTACAACTGCGGCACCTCAGTCGGGGGCTTTTGATTTGCTGTTGCCTCCATTGTCCTGACTATGAAGTGGCATTTGTTCATTCTGTCATTTATACAATCACTCAACAAACACTCACAGCTGCCTTCTTGGTCCCAGGAACAAACCAATCCTTTGTGTTGCTGTTATTTAAACAATTGGATATATCCATTTTTTTTTCTGGAAAAGTTCCTTAGCATACATCATAACTTGTATTTATTATTATTATTTTTTAAAAGCTTGCAACCTGGTGATGGGGGTGATAAGGACAAGACTCACATTGGGAACTCAGACTGATGTCCTAGAGCAGAAACCAGCTCGGAAGACTTTGGGAGTTCAATGTTCTAGGCTCTTGTTTTCTCCCCTTGAAGGGTCAAACACTTATCTGAGAATCTGAAGAAAGCTTGTTCCTGAAACACATCCTCACTTTGTAAATGATTTCAGAGACTCCCTGAGCCCCAGGTTGGAATCCTTTTCTCCTGGATCCAACACTTAAGTGTCTTTTTCCCCTGAGCTTGCCCAGGGCTGAGACTCAACCTCTGCTGTTACCCCAATCACATTGACATCAATGCACCCCCATCCTGGTTGTCAAGTGAATTGGTGGATGCACTGGTGCTGGCAGACAGAGGTCCAGGGCCCTCTGACCCGACCCTACTCCAGTCTCTGCACACACCCTGTATTTGCCTTCCTGATGATCTTTGAATTCTGGTCTCCCTGCTCATCTTTCTTCTGCCATTGTTACATCTCATTTCACATGTCTGGTTCCTTTCCTTCCTGGATGTCCTTCTGCCTTCACCAGCTTCATCTTTCTGAAGCACATCAACAGAGTGGGTCAGTCGTCTTCCAGGGCCCCCTCATTGTATTCTGAACCCCTTGACCTGCTTTCATGAGGCTGAGTAGTTGTCCCTTCCTACATCTCTAGATGCACATCTTGCTGCTCTTCTCCACACTCTGTAACCAAGATGTGCTACCGGCAGGTGCCCATCTCCTTGCCTTTGCTCAGGTTATTCCAGTACCAGGAGTGCCTTTTGTCCATATCTCTGCCTATTGAAATTCTACTTGTCCTTAAAGAACAAGAATAAGTGTGTCATCCTCTGAATTTTTCACTACTCACCCCATGCAACATTTTTTCTTCCTCTCTCTTCCATGTTCATCCTTTCAATTTAAATAAATAACACTCCTTCTCTTTCCTAAGGGTTTGAAGGTGATGACAATATCAGCATCAGATAACAATAAAATAAGGAGATGGGGATTTGAATCCTAGCATAGTTCCTAGTTATAACCAAGTTACTCAAACTTTCTGTGCCCCATTTTCTTCATCTGAAAAATGGAAAGAATCATAGTGACCTCCTTAAAGAATTATTATGGAGGTTAATGAAATAAGGAATGTAAAGCTCATAGAGCACCTAGCATAAGATAAGGACTCCATGTTCATCATCACCATCAGCATCATCAGAATCATCATCATTGCATCACTATCACTATCATCAGTAGCAGCAGCATCACCATCAACATCAGCAGCAGCAACAGCAGCAGCATTACCACCATTATCAGTATCTTTGCCATTGGCATCATCCCCATCATCTTCATCACCATCGGCATCATCACCATCACCATCAGCAGTAGCATCACCACCATTATCACCATCGTTGTTGTTATTATCAAGGATAAAATGACAGGGATTAAATAATCAAGAATGGTACAGGGAGAGGAGATTTATATTCCAGAAAATCTAAGCTAAGGGAAACTACTCAGCTGAGGACAGCATTTTGCTTTAAGATTCTTGGCAGCTAAGGCAAAAAGGGAACATCAGAGTTGGTCTCCATAACTCATTATCTAATAAGAGAAAGCAGGTGAGCTCATCAGGAGAGACCAAGCAGAGGGGTCTTTACATGAGGATGAGGCGATGGAAGAGTCAGTTTAAAACCAGCTCTCCTGTTGACCATTGGCCAGAGGGGAAGATACACGTCCTGTTTGGTTTTGTTGGTGCATTTCTGGCATGGGATTTCTGATAAGGTGGTCACCTGGCACAGATTGTATCTGCTTTATGGCAACAATACTCCTCCCCCTCTTAAGAGCAAGGGCTGTGTCTTACTCATCTTTGTCTCCCCAGCACCCAGCTGAGTTCCTGGCATTTGATGACTATGCAGTGTATATGAATGAATGAGGAAATGAATGATGGATGAACCATAAAAGTGCCACTGCAAGGAGGCTGAGTGAGGCCCAGAGGTGGCCAGGATCCAAGCAAGAAGTCACGATCATCAGAGGAAGCATTGAATGACACAGGGACAGAATATCAATAAGCCAAGACATTGCAAGGTTTTCCCCCTCCTTCTGCCTTAAGCTGCAGGGAAGGGAGGTAACATTTTCTTGAGCACTTGATATGTGCCAGGCTCTGGATTTTAATTCTGTTTATCATTGTCTTAGCAGTAGATGGTTGATATTACTTCCCTTTTACAGATGAGGAAGCTGAGGCTCAGAGAAGTTAGGCAACTTGCCCAGAGTCATCCAGCTTAAATGAGGCAGAGCAGGACTAGGAACCTGGTGGGGCTTCAAGGACAGAGCTCTTTCCCAGCCATCAGGAGCCCTTTAGAATAGTCCTTCCCCTTCCGTGTCTGCTTAGCACTGGGAACCATGAGCCGTGAAGGGAAGATGAATCATGATTAACGTCCCCTGTCCCCCCTTTTAATTTAATTTTATGGTTTGGGGACTTGTGTTGCAGGTTGTGGGAGCCTGCAGAGACGGGCCACCAGTGGTTTGGTTTAATCCCCCTTTTAATATCTTTGTTGCAACATTCTTTCCAATTCAGCTCCCAAGTCACATTAAAAAATACCTCTTCCTTGGGGTAGGCCTTCTCTTATTAAACAGATTCAAATGAAAAGTTTTAAAGATAATTTGAACAATAAGAATCACTCTGTAGCTCCCAGCCGAAGCTCCTTTATTGCTGTATTTATTCCTCAGATTTTCTTGTCTCATTCCCCAGCTCATTCCCCAGCTCACGGAATCCCTCATACAAATCCTGGGCCCAGCTCAGGTCTGAGCTCTGTTTTCTAATCTTCTTCTTTCCCCTCCAGGCACTGGAGGGTCAGGGAGGAGGCGAGGTGGGAGGTGCCTCACTTCTACCTGCCAATCAGAGAGGAGTTGGAAAGTGGAGGGCAATTTGCATCGGGTTTGGTGCCTTCCTGTAAAGCATTTGCATCTAAACCTTATTAGTTGGGGGCAGAGGATGGAGGACAGATATACTTGCTCCCTGTTCTGGACCAGCTGAACTGCCATTGCCCCGAGGGTGCCCAGGAATGTGCATTGGAAACAAGCTCTGCAGGTGACTTTCGGGCGTGAGTACAGAAAGTTCTCTCATGAAACCTCAGGCTTAAAAGGGACACAGCTTTGAGAAGGAGGTGCTCCAAAGGAGAGCATGCAGCAAGGAGACTGACCTTTACTGAATTCTAAGTGTTTGCCAGGGACATTGTAAAAATGACTCTACTCTCTGTAAAGGCCCTCACTAAGAAATGGGATGAACGCAAAGTCCAGGCTCAGCCTTTGGGCAGCTAAGGGATTTCAGTGTTACCTCCTTTAACCCCACCACACCCTGGGTGGTGTCACCATCCCCGCGAGGCTTCAGAACCTTCCCCGTCTTTCCACCCCCAGCTGGCAGGGCCCTGGGCTGTGAGGGGTCAGTGGGGCTCCAAGCCCACAGCCCAACTTGGCTCTCCCAGGCCTCACAGTCTCTCAGTCGGAGCTGCTAACATTTGCATAGCGCTGTTACAGTTTACCAAGTGCTTTCACATCCATCAGCTCACTTAATCCTCACTGGAGCCGGGAGCGTGGAGGAGGAGCAGCGGGCAGAGTGAAGACTCTCTGCCCAGCCCCCAGCCCCCGTGAGAGAGGGCCCAGCAGACAGAGCTCCGTGGGTTTCCGGGTACCTTTGGGACACAAGTGTGGGGGCCCTAGGATGGCAACTAAATCTGCAGCTTCTCTCAACTGCCCCCTCCACCCTCCAAATGAAAAAATTTGGCCCAGGCCCCTCAGGTTGTTAGAGGTGAAGTCTATCTTTTCCCTGGTTCCTTCTCTTCCTGCTGGTTTTTTACAAGACTGTGGTGGTGGTGGTAGTGGGGGTGTGTGTGTGCATGTGAATGCACAGGATGTATATGTGTGGGTGTAGGGGGTGTGAACATGGTTGTGCTGTGTGTGCATGTGTACTCATGTCTGTGGTATATGTGTATAGCATGTGTGTGTGCATGGCTTGCTGTGTGTATATGCACATGGGTTGGTATTTGTACATGATGGCTGTATGTGTGCACATAGTTGCTGTGTGTATGGCTGTAGTGTGTGTGTACACATGGTTATGCTGTGTGTGTGTGGTATATGTTCATGAGTATAGTGTGTGTATACATGGCTGTGCTGTGTGTGTGCATGGGTTGGTGTACGTGCACTCCTGTGCTGTGCGTGCATGGGTGTGGTGTGTGTATGGGGAGGGGGACCCAGGGTAGTTCCTTGAGTCCTGGATCTGGAGGAGAGGTAAGATGGAGGAAGACACAAGGTAGCTTTGACAGAGATGGCTGTATCCCTTCCCTCTACAAGGGGCAGGGGCCACCCTGGGTGCTGTGACATATGGGGAATGTCCGTCAGCCAGATCCAGTGAGGGTGGAGGCCCACTGGAGGCTGGTGCCAAAACTCCTGCCTCCACGATGAAAGCCGTTCCTTGTCTGAGGCCCTTGAGTACCCCCTTGCTACCCCTACTCACTACCACAGCTCCTCCAAGTCCCTGAGTTGGACACACACGCACCCACCAAGCCCTGCCTTCGGCTACCTCATCCTTCTAGTTGCTGGCTGGCTCCTGGCCTTTGGCCGTCCCGCAACTGAGACTCAGAGAAGGGAAGTGAATTGAGGTCACCCCATCAGAAAGGACAGAACTGAGGTTTGAATGCAGGTCTCCTGGAAGCCAAGGTCTTACCCTTTCTCCCACTTCTGTTCTGGGAAGTGTAAGGTAGTGGCTAAGAGTAGAGATGTGGAGCCATGTGGACTTGGTTCCCAGTCCTGCTCCAGCACTTACTCTCTTAGGTGAACTTGAATTCATTGTTCAATTCCCGAACCTTAGTCTCCTCTTCTAAATTGGGGATAAAGATGTTTACCTATTCCTCAAGGTTTTTGCGGAGTCAAGTGCCAACTATATAATACCTGGCACCCAGCAGACAGAGCACAGGTCCTGGCTCAGGTTCAGGCCCCTCCTACCACTCCTCTGGACAGCTCCCTGGAAGAAGCCAGACCCTGACACTTTCCTGCTGAAATCTCTCCAATGGATTTCCTGCTCCTTTAGAATAAAATTGTGTAGCCTCACTCTAAGACCTGGCAGGTTCTGGCTCCTACCACCTCTAACCTCACCTCCTGTGACCTCCCCACCCTCCAATGAATGTACCCCATCCACTTGAGCATGGTCACACCAATGCACCAAGCTCTTGTTTACCACGTGATCGTCACACATACTGTTCCCTATGTCTGGAAAGCTCTTCCTTGCTCTCTTTACCTGGCTAAATGCCCATTACCCATTAGGCCCCAGCAGAAAGGACATTTCCTCAGGCAGCCCTTTTCTGCTCTCCTGTCTTAGGTGTGCACCCTTGGTCTTCTCACACACAGCACTTCACGTTGGTTTTCAGAGCAGAGGAGCCTAGTGGTTAAGAGAGTGGCATCTGAGCAAGCCTGCCCCTGTTCACCACTTTGTCCCTTCTTAGTTCAGTGACCTTGGGAAAATTCCCTAACTCTTCTGTTTCTTGGCTTCTTCGTTTTTAAAACTGGGATCATTGTATCTCTCTGTATCAGTTAGCTTTTGATATTTAACAGACCACCCCAAAGCTTAGTGGCTCAAAACAACAACTGTTTACTTAGCTCACCTTTCTGTCTTCAGAGGTCTGGGCTGGGTTCAGCCAGGTGGTTCTTCTGGTGGGAGCCGGGCTTGGCTGGGCATGGGTGGTACTCACCCAGCGTCTGCAGGGCAGTTGGGTCTGGCCAACTGCTGGGGTTTGCCTCTGTGGGATGTGTCATTCTTCAGTGGGCTCTCCAGGGCTTGTTTGCCTGGAGGTGACTGAATCCCAAAGGAAACAAGAGGCCGAGCCCTAATGCCCAAGCACTTTACGTTATTACATGAATCGAGATGAGTAGAAATTACCAAAGAACCTGGATACAGGATACCAAAGGTGTGATAAAATAGGGCCATTCATGTCATCCGACTACCACAGTGCCCCATGGGGGCTCTTGTGGGGGTTAAAATGAGGGTTTTGCATAGAAGATGTTTAGCAGTATCTGGCTGGTTAGTTAGTGGTCCAGAAATGCTAACCCTTCTTCCTGTTTTGTGAACTAGGACCTGGCAAAGCTTGCTTAAGCTTTGGCCTCCATTAACGGGTGGGGATCTGAATCCCTTTCTGCCTCCCTCCAGAGACTCAGTTCGTAGCCAGTATACCTGGCTGTTCTACCCATGCAGACACGTAGGGAAGTCAGAATCTCATCCACAGTCAGAAGGTCAGTCTGTGGTGGACCGCTATCCAGGCCCAGGTCTATGCGGGACCCGGAGCCTGGCCCACGCTCCACTCCTCAAACAGCCACGTTGCCTGGGTGCCCAGTTTGTGGATGGTCTGAAATGCCATGGCGAGAAGAAAATATTTGTTTTGATGTCCTCTTCCAGCACTAACAATTTTCTGCTTGCATTTTTTGTTGTTGTTGTTTGGTTTGGCTCAGATGAATAGCAGTTTTCATCTTTGCTCTGTGTTATCCTGTACACAGAACTGCTGTTGGGGAGCTAACAGCATGCTTGCTTAGTCATTATTCTGGGAAGGGGTGCCAGTCAGTCAATAGCCTTTATTTTTATATAACTCTGTACACTGCAAATGCAGAAAATAACGAACAGCATCCACATACAGAGCCTCCCTCAGACACCTATCATTTCTGGAGGTGGGCAAAGCTCAGGTGCTGGTGGCAGCCGGAGCCATGGCACCAATTCTGACTCCTGCTTCCTTTGTCAGCACTCAGGAGCTGGGTTAACCTTCCTGAGTGATTTACTGTGATAGTCTGTGGAAGATTTCATGGTTTTTACCAACTCAAAGAAGAAAGGAAATAGCACAGGAGAAGTGCCAACACTGGCAAAACTTCTTAGGAAGAGAGGAAAAAAGATTCCAGAAATGCAGGCAAGCAGACTTGATGTTGAACCCAGCAACGTTTTAAGAAGAATGAAAAATCTTTTTGTGAGCTCCAAGGTGGTTGCTAAGAAGTGGGTTGTGTGTTGGATCTGCCAGGGGCCTGCCTGGTGGAGGTTGGGAGCTCTTAGGACTGGACTGAGCAGGGTAGTTAGTGAACAGATCCCAGGGATGCTGAGCCAGAAGGGAGGACAGGAAGTGGAATCAAAGCCAGACAGGTTGCAACCCATGCAAGGAGCTTTGGCAACAGAGCTCTTGATCTGAAGAGCTCCAAAAAATAAACAAGTTGTAAAGATAAGTTCATGAGCAAGTTCATACATTTATTTATTTAACAAATACTGAGCTGAAAAATGAATGTACACATTTTGTACACATTTCGAGGGCCAGCCATAGTGACAGCATCTACCAGGTTTGCTGGACTTCCATGCACTTTGATTTTCTGGATCTTATGGTTGTTTCTGGTTTTGGGGTGGTTGTGTTCCTTCTTGGTTGTGGAGGGAGACGCCGCATGTCTGTCTGTGCCTCCATCTTGGCCAGAAGTCCTCCTAGTGAATATTTTAATTGAATTATTATATTCTTCAATTCCTGAAGTTCTGTTTTTTAAGATATTTTCATTTTGTTCACGCATCATTTTCCTGATTTTCCTTAGTTGTCTGTTTTCTCTCGAAGTTCATTGAACTTATTTAAGATGGTCGTTTTTATTTTTGTCTCATAATTATTAGGTCTTCATTTCTTTAAGGTTGTTTCTGTGCTGGCTTAGGGGAGGGGCTCTCATGGGTGAAATAATTTTTTTAACCATTTTAATGTAGCTGGTTTTGGCTTTGCACTTTCCTGGGATATTATGACTTTTTAACTGGTTTCTGGAGTTCTCTTAAAGCGTTTTTAGACAGTATATTGTTAAGTTCGTGTCTCTGTGGAAGAACAAAGTGTGGGGCTTCCTATTTTTCTAAAGGATTGGGCTGGCCTGGCAGAGGGTCCCTGGTTTATTCTTTGGGTGTTCTAGAGGGAACAGGCTATGAGGCAGAAGCCTGTCATTCTTCCAAAGTTGTGTAGTTTTTGTATTTTATGCTGTTTTAGTTTGTAACTAGCCCTATAGAAATAAGGTGATTAAAACAGGGGGAAATGATAGCAGGGCCCAGGTGTTAGAGTTTAGCCTTAATTGATAGGCTTAAGTAATTGAAGCTGTGACTGGATAGACTTTCTTTATCACCAAACCTTTGCTTCTGGAATTTTGCCTAGAGGGTGGCGGCAGGCAGCAGGACCCCAAATTGCTTTTCGGTAGCATAACTACTATTGAATCAAGATTAAAGCATTTCCATCTCCCTAAAAATTATCCTGTGTCTTGTTGTATCATCCTTTCCTCTAGCCCCATAGCCCAAGGCAACCAGCGATCTACTTTCTGTCTCTATAATTTTGCATTTTCTAGAACTTCATGTAGACTTTTATGCTTTGCTTCTTTCACTTAGCGTAATGCTTTTTGAGATTCATTTGTGTTGTTTTGTGTATCAGTATTTTGATCTTTTTTATTGCTGTGGATGTCTGTGACGCGATATTCTAGCGTCCGCATCGTTTAGAGCTGCGACTCAGAACATGGCGCGTTCCTAGAAGCCGCTTTCGGCATCAGTGGGCGGCGGCGCGTGGACTTGCAAGCGTGGGGCGCGGGACCAACCGACGCCACTTCGTGTTGGACAGTGGAAGCTGGAGAGCCGGGCTATTCGGACTGAGCCAATTGGTTTCCATGGATCTCAATAGTGCCAGCACTGTTGTTCTTCAAGTCTTAACTCAGGCCACCAGTCAGGATACTGCTGTGTTAAAGCCAGCTGAGGAGCAGTTGAAACAGTGGGAAACACAGCCAGGTTTTTATTCAGTGTTGCTGGTAAGTTGCTTAAAAATAGTTATTATTTTTAATAAAATGAGACACTATTCTATTGTTTTAAAAACCTACTTGTGTTGGTGGTTTACTTAGTGAAACTGATCCAAATGTTTGGCTGCCATTGCACTGCCATTTACTAATTCGAGGCATGGCACTTGGAGGACATTTAAGAGATGTTTATTGTTGGGTGAGTATACCCAAGCAGGGTATTGGTAGTATCTGCTTAGAAGGTTACACTGCCAGTTTTCTATTTTAGCCTGTAAATGCTGCCCTCAAGACTGTAAAGGAGGAAAGAGGAAGGACATCTCTAAAATCAGAGAAGGAAAACTCTGACTCCAAAAAACCTCCGCTGCCTTGCGGCATACCTCTTCAGGGGAAAGGCTAAGGGAGTAAACCCCGACAGAAAATCCGGAGCCGGAGTCCCTAAGGCGGTTTGACATTGTAGTCAACACCGGCAACTCCTGCGGCGCACCTGAAGCCAAGCTGTATTGACTTTGTCTTTCCCTTGGACCCTTCAGCTGCGAAGAGAGGGGGGGTCTGCTGCATGGGCAACAGCAGACCCTCCATATCACCCTGCCCAGGCTCTGTAGCTTCAGTTTCACTTGAGAGGACACTCCAGCGTCATCGCAAGATGTCGACTCAACACGGGAGGAGACAGATACCGGTTATAAGCTCATCCGATTGGCGAAGGAAACGAGCGCCAGGGGTCTCCTCTGACGGTGGGAGAGGTCATCGCACCTCACTGGACAGCTACCGTCTCGCCATGGCTCGCCTGCCCCACTGGGTGCGTGGGGATCAGAGAGGCGCCTCTCGAAAAGTGGGCCACAAAACACCCGCACCAGTTAATTCCAAGCAAACAACAAGAAAGAAGCCTCCGGCTCTTCGCCTCGCTAGCTGGAACATCAGGACCATGTGCCCCGGACTTACTGCAGACCTTCCGTGGATCAAGGGTGCCAGGAAAACCGCTGTCATCGATAGGGAACTGGCACGACTAAACATCGACATTGCGGCTCTACAGGAGACCCGGTTGGCCGACAACGGAACTATCAGAGAAACCAACTACACCTTCTACTGGCAAGGGAAGTCTCCGGACCAACCAAGACAGCACGGTGTTGGGTTCGCTGTGAAGAACACGCTTGTTAACTCCATAGAGCCACCCACAGGAGGCACAGAGAGATTACTTACCCTCCGATTGTCAACAACTTGCGGCCCAGTCAGCATTCTTAGCGCGTATGCCCCAACCCTCTGCGCCACCACCGAAGAGAAAGAACAGTTCTACCATGCACTGGACGAAGCGTTATCCAAGATTCCCAGAAGTAACGCTCTCTATCTCCTTGGAGACTTCAACGCAAGAGTAGGAGCCGACCACATGGCCTGGCCCACCTGCCTTGGAAACTTTGGGAGAGGAAAGATCAATGAGAATGGTCAGCGACTGCTTGAGCTTTCGTGTCACCACGGCCTGTGCGTGACAAACACATTCTTCAACTGCAAAGAGATCCACCAGGTGTCATGGAGGCACCCCCGCTCCCGCCATTGGCACCAGCTTGACCTCGTCATCACCAGAAGAACGGATATTGGCAGCACCCTCCTCACCCGCAGCTACCACAGTGCAGACTGCGACACGGACCATGCCCTCGTGGTAAGCAAGGTGCGCATAATGCCGAAGAGGTTGCACCACTCCAAGATGAAGGGTCGCCCACGCATCAACACCAGTTGTGCCAGCAACCCAGTTAAGACCCAGCAATTCATCAACAAGATGGAAGATGCACTCAGCGAGGGAGTGGCGGCAGATGACATTATCGAATCCAATTGGCCACGTCTCCGCGACGCCATATACAACTCCGCCATTATTGCTTACGGGAAGAAAGAGCGGAAGAACGCTGACTGGTACGAGGCTCACTGGGAAGAAATGGAACCCGTGATCGAGGCTAAGAGGAAGGCCCTACTGGCTTACAAGGTCACGCCCACTCCCAGTACACTTCAAGCTCTACGGGCTGCCAGGAACAAAGTCCAGAAGACCGCCCGCCACTGTGCCAACACCTATTGGCTAAACCTGTGCAGAAGCATTCAGGAAGCCGCCGATATAGGCAACGCACGAGGAATGTATGAGGGTATCAAGAAGGCAACAGGCCCAATCCCCTCCAAGATCGCCCCCCTTAAGTCCAAGACAGGTGAGGTCATCACTGACCAGGAACAGCAAATGCGGCGGTGGACCGAGCACTACCCCGAGCTGTACGCAACGAAGAACACCGTAACAGACACTGCTCTTAACGCCATCCCAGACCTACCAGTCATGGAGGAGCTAGACACCCCACCTACTGCGGCAGAGCTCAGCAAAGCCATCGACCGCCTCGCTTGCGGGAAAGCACCAGGAAGCGACGGAATCCCTCCAGAAATCCTAAAGAGCGGGAAACCAGTCCTGCTACAGCCGCTCCACCATCTACTCTGTCTCTGCTGGAAGGAGGGTTACATCCCCCAGGATATGAGAGACGCCAACATTATCACCATGTACAAGAACAAAGGAGACCGCAGCGACTGCAACAACTACTGGGGCATCTCTCTCCTCAGCGTCGTCGGCAAAGTATTCGCCCGGGTCGCTCTTGCCCGCCTGCAGACCCTTGCTTCCCGCGTCTACCCAGAGTCCCAGTGCGGCTTCAGAGCTGGCCGATCAACAGTGGACATGATCTTCTCCCTACGCCAGCTGCAGGAGAAGTGTCACGAGCAGCATAAACCACTCTACCTCGCCTTTATTGACCTCACGAAGGCGTTTGATCTGGTCAGTCGAAGCGGACTCTTCAGCTTGCTACGGAAGATTGGCTGTCCACCACATCTGCTTGCTGTGGTCATGTCCTTTCACGACAACATGCACAGCACGGTGTCCTACAACGGCGCAACCTCTGAGGCCTTCCCAGTCAGCAGCGGAGTAAAGCAGGGCTGCGTCCTCGCGCCTACGCTGTTCGGAATCTTCTTCTCCATGCTCCTCCAATACGCCTTTAAGGACTGCAGCGAGGGTGTCTTCATTCACACCAGATCCGATGGCAAGCTCTACAACCTGGCCCGTCTACGAGCCAAGACCAAAGTCAAAGAGGTGCTCATCCGTGAGATGCTCTTCGCCGACGACGCAGCTTTGACATCACACTCCGAAGAGGGACTCCAGCAGCTAGTCACTTGCCTTTCCCACGCATGCAAGGAGTTCGGACTAGCCATCAGCCTGACGAAGACGAATGTTATGGCTCAAGGCACGGGGACTCCCCCATGCATCACCATCGACGGATACACCCTGGAGGTTGTCAACGACTTCACTTACCTCGGGTCCACCATCTCGAGCTCTCTGTCAGTCGACTTGGAGGTCAACCGGAGAATCGCCAGGGCAGCCACAGTTATGGCCAGACTGAACCGGCGAGCGTGGAACAATTCCAGCCTCACTGAGAAAACCAGGCTGCGCATCTACCAAGCCTGCGTACTCAGCACTCTCCTCTATGGCAGCGAGACGTGGACCACCTACGCAAGGCACGAAAGGAAACTCAACAGCTTCCACATGAGGTGCCTGTGACGCGTCCTGCATGTCGCCTGGCAGGATAAGGTCCCCAACACCGAGGTGCTGAAGCGAGCCAATATGAGCAGTTTGCATGCAGTTCTTAGCGAGAGACGCCTCAGGTGGCTCGGCCATGTCAAAAGAATGGATGCAGGCCGTATCCCCAAAGACCTCCTCTACGGCGAGCTAGCAGAAGGCAAGAGGATGACAGGGCGCCCAAAACTGCGGTTCAAAGACATCTGCAAAAAGGACATGACACAATGCTCCATCAATCTCAACACATGGGAAGTTCAAGCAGACGACCGCCTAGCCTGGAGGCTCGCGGTCAGGCAAGGTACGTCACGCGCGGAGGCTGCGCGCAACGAGGAGGCGGTCCAGAAAAGATCGAGGCGGAAGCAGCGTCAACAGCAGCAACAACAGCCATCTGCCTTCACCTGTAACAAGTGCGGCAGGGATTGTCACTCCCGAATCGGACTGCACAGCCATTCTCGGCGGTGCAGATAGACTCTCAAGAAGCTACGCCATCGTCTCTCGAGACGGACGGCTGCCGACGACGACTGAGCTGAAGTTATGTGCCAGGCACTGTCCTAGTTCCCCAGGCCTCTGTGATGAAGAAGATACAGTCCCTGCCCTCAGGGAGGATATGTTGTTGTGAGGAGTAAAGACATAAAAAGGATACTATATGATGGTGGTAAATACAGGGAGGAAAACAAACAACTTGATGGAGCAGAAACTGCCTAGTAAGGTGGGGCAAGGGAGTGGGTATAATGACATTTTTAGAAAAGGGACAGGAAAGGCTACTTTGAGAGTATGAAACTTGAACTAAGGTGTGAATGATGAGAAGGATCCAGTCAAGGGGTGATCTGACCTTCCATAGGACATGCAAAGGCACTGGGGCCGGAATGAACTTGGCATGTCAGGAAATATTTATAAGGCCTGGGTGGCTGGAAGAAGGGGGATCCAAAGTGGGAGGGGGTGCAGGAACCACTTCGTGTAGTGCCCTGGGGATCAGAAAGGAGTCTGCATTTTATTCTATGTGTAATGAGAATCCACCTGAGGATTTAAATGGGGGGATGTTTTGATCTGAGTTCTGAGAATGTCCTATTTCTGAGCACATGCACTTTTCTAGAACAAACAAGAACAAACGAATTTTGCTTTCATGGGGGTGGAGGGGACAGTTCAGGAGACCCTCCATCGGGGACTTGTGACTGCACTGAAATGACTGCAGCAAGTTTTTGGACAAAGGCTGCCTTAGAGAAGTGGCGATGGGATGGAAGCGACTGGACTGACTGATTGATTCCCTCAGAGAGTTGATCCAGGATTACTGTCAGGCTATGGGGAGGATCTCCAGTAGCATCCCTAAGGCTCAGTCCTGGAGTCTATTCCTTTCAACGTTTTTATCCACAAGTGGACGGGAGGCTCAGAAGAGGTGCTCCTCAGGCAGGGGACAATGGGCCTCTCAAGAAGCTAGCATTCCCAGAAGGGGTGGTGCAGTGCCAAGAACAGAGGCTGCGGGTCCTCCGTGTGATCCTGAAGACCTAAGACCATAGCCTTAGAAGGGCAGCTGGCAGGGATCTGTGAGGGACAGCTAATGCCACGAGGACAGGCTCAGGATCCACCGCAATGATCCTCCACAGCCTGGAGAGATGGGATGAGCCCAGCGATACCCTCACTGCATTCAGATTAGGGAGCAAAGCTCGGCATTGAAGCAGCGCTAGGAGACCTCAATGGGTAACATCCCTGGAGAGGAAGCAGGGGAGTGGGAGGAAGCGGTGACAGCAGCCAACTTGTCAGTATCCCCATACCAGCCTCTTGACTTTCTCCGTGGCAAGGTCCTTAGCCTCTTGCAGGCTCACTTTTCCTGTCTGTAAAGTGAGGGTGATAACTGTCTATGGCCCTGGGGTGTAGGGAGGATTATATTGAAGCATATAGACAGGTGGGTGTCTGGCTTCCTGCTTGTAGTGAGTTCATGGCAAATTCAAGGGAAATAGGAGTTTGTCGAGGCTGTTCTGGGGAGGTGTGGGTGCTCTGGGCAGCCCTTCAGGGGCACACGGAGGACCCACAGCCTCCGTTCTTGGCACTGCACTGCCCCTTCTGGGAATGCCAGCTTCCTGAGAGGCCGACTGACCCCTGTGACCTGTGGGGGTGGGGTGGGGGGGAGAATGGGAGTATGAACAGGGTTCACACTCAGCTCCTGCAGGTTTTTTTCTGCCAGCCTGGTTCCCCAGATGGGGGAGGGGTCGGAGTGTCCTCTCAGGGACTGAGCAGGGACTTCCTGCGGGACATTTTTTGGTGCAGCGACCTTGAGCCTTGTGTGTCTTTTAGAGGCCACTTTGTCTTCTCCTTAGAGCTTCTACTTCAAAGGACTCAGGGGTGAGACTTGTGTGTGCTCACGTGTCATGTAACATTTTGATTAAAGAATAACAACCAGAAAAATACTAGGGCATGACTACCCACGATGAACTGCTTTTAGTTAATAAGTTTTAATTTTAGACCATCCTTTGAGGTTACTTTAGGTCTCTGAGTTTCTGTAAGGCTGCCTCGCAGGCCTCCCCTGAGCTTGGCAGGTGAATATGTGGTCTCTTTTCTTCCACATGTCTGCCTTTTGGTCATAAATCAATCCAAAGGATGTGTTGATGATCAGCCATTTAATTGGATAACTAGGTCCCACGGTGCTGGGAAGGCTCATTCCTAGGGAGTCTCAGAGTCAGCATTTGTCTTGTTGGACAAGGCGGACCGCTGGGAAAGGGGCAAGACCATAGCCTTAGATGGCGTTTAAGGTCGAATTATTATTATTGAAAAAGGCAGGTGAATGAGAGGCAGTCAATCCTTTATGTCCTCGTTCAAAAAATATTCTGAATCATTTTTAATTTTTGAGCTACCATGATACTAGTCTTTTTGCTGCTTGTCTTAACTTTTGTTTTTCTGCACCTAGTATAACATTTACACATGAGGAACATGAATAACAGTATTATACTAGTAACACCGATTAGTAACAGAAAGCATCTAATACTAGATGAGGAAGAGTCTAAGGGGAACAAGCATCCCAGCCAACCAAAAACCCTTTTACATGTATCGTGATAATTTTTTAAGCTAATAACATATTTTCCTTCTTTGTCCACTGTTATTCGTATCTTTGATATGTTTGGCCAAATGAATTAAGACTTTCTACTATTTCAATATACAGAGGCTTTAAATTTTCTTCTGGCCAGTAAGTTTCCATAGAAATGACTATATTCAATTTCCCAATATATTGGATTTTCATTATCAATATTATCATAGGTCTTATTAACCTCAAAGTTATCTTGCCTATAATTTCAGTATTATACTATATTCCAGTAGTACTTAATGCAAACTTGGTGTTATTACAATAAAAATAACTTAAGTGTAACAGAATTCTCTGACCTTTCCCAGCAAGAAAAACACTTCTTTCTTATATACCAGATCATGCTATTTGTTGGGTAGATACAATAGGCCAGGATTGGGTGAATTCAGTATTCCATATAGATTCAGGGCATAACCATTCACCTTTTTGATTTTCACAAATAATGAGATGGGTTCCCATTGTTTATTATTTTTAAATATGGCCCATCTACTTCCCATTGGAAATATCCTAGTGTTGAGATGGTCTCTACGCCAGCCAGTTGAACTACTAAGAATTTAACCTTAGGATCCAACCAAGGTTCCTGGGCTTTTAAGATACAATGTTGTCAATTACATATCCCATCCAAAATTTTCCAAAATCCAGGGGGCCCATATGAGTCCCATCAATGTCTGGCTTGGGTTTCTACCCCCGCTATAGTTGGCCACTATTTCAGAGCTACTTCACATTCCATATGCATCAGCATAGACAGTGGGCCCTGTCGCAGGCATGTTCCCATTGTTGGGTTTGTGCAAGCGTTTTTCTAGTCCGTTGAGTCTGTTCTGTCCATTGAGCTAAGGCCCTGTTGGCTTCCCATGCTGCTTGCCACTGTTTTCCTTCTCTCTGAAACCGCATTTCCTCTATGTGACCTATTTTAGATAGAACCTTTTTCTCAATGAATGACACTCCTCATTAGCTGCAAGTTCAGCTTGTCCCAGAATACCAAGGCCAGCCCCTAATCCTGCAACTATCCCCCCTTTTATTTCTTTTAGAGGGCTAGTGTTGCTGGATCCACCGGGAATGTTGTTGTCATTGGGTAGCTATGGCTAGGGGGCAGTTGGGGTATACTGGATGGACCCCAAAATGTTGAGTTTCCCGTGGCATAGTTATTTGGGGTAGAGGTAACCCCAAAATGAGCTAGAGTTTGAGTATTTCATAGTGCTTCCCACACTCGTTCCTGGATGGTGAGCTATTTACAGACATGTCTACCTACCCAATAATTTTTGAAATGGAGACTCAGTGATTTTTTTGTTTGTTTGTTTCATGGACATCCAGCCACAAGAGCATGGCTGGTGAGTCCAAGGACAAGATATACTGTGACAATTATGGCAGTTGACTGCAAGCCTTTTCCCATTGCATCCAGGTATTTTTCTTAGCTTTTCCTCATCTATTCCTGTAGCTATGCAATACTCATCTAGATTGGATCCATACATAGTTCTACTAGGAGAATTATCAGGGAGGTATTCTTGGAGGTATTTGCCCAAGAAGGGTCTTTTATAATAGATAAATCCAGGAAAAATATGTACCAAAGCTTATATTGATAGTAGGAGAAGACCAATATGTGGCCAACAAAGCATTAACTTCATTATCATGACTAATTAGAATGTCATTGTCTAGTAGGTGGGAGAGATTAACCGGTATGAAAGTTAAATTTTTCACATCTAATAAGGGAGGGGGTCTGGGGAGATAGATATTGTTTTTATTAGGAAGCCGTATAAATATAAAAAATCATTTTATATACATTCAATCAATAGCAACATCAATTTGTGAGCATACAGGTGTTGATGTCTTGGGATAGCTATCTGCCTTTGTGGTCGGTGGTTTCTCATTCCTGAAAAGTCCTTTGTCTCTGCTGTAGATGGAGGCCAATGTCAGAGACAGTGACAAATGTCCATTTGCAGTTAGGCCCCAGATAAGGTCCCCTCTAATCGTGTTGGAGAGTTTTTAATGTCTTTTTCCAATGGACAAAAATCTGGTTGTAAATCGTGGTCTTTGAAGTCTTCTCTCAGGAGCCCACTGTGAAATGTGACTAATTTATTAGTCTCTATAAGCTGACTAATGAGCCCTTAGTAATCGGTCAGTTGTCTTTTTGCATCTATAATGACATACCTTTAGAATGTAGAGGTAACTTCCCTTTTGCCCAAGCCCCGTGGGCACAAGCTGAGACCACAAATCCCCCCGTTGTTATTGTTATCATGTTAGTTGTTGACTGTTAACTAGCCCTTACCCACCTGTGTAAAAGAAGTATATGTCCATCCTTTCACCTTTTATCCAATCCCAGAGGTCTCCCCCACTTTGCTTTCTTCTGCCCCCCTAATCTATCACCAGTGGTTCTTCATGCGGCCCTCTTATGGCTCCTCCTTTGATTCTGATGTGTAAAATACTGTGCTGAACTGCCATTCTCCGGCACATTTTCTCATTCCGTTGAGATATCGCTTCCCGGCAATTGTTGTCAGTTTGGCTCAGATAAACTCACCAAAAAGTCTCAAAAACAACAAAACAAAACAACCAGAAACCAAACACAAAGTAGAGTGGATCATGTGTGATAAACCCATGTACCCATCATGTAGCTTCAGCGTTGATCCACATACGGCCAATCTGGTTTCATCTGCTGCCCCCTCCCTTCACTCCCCTCCCCAGGCTGGATTCAGTTTAAAACAAATCCCAGACCAAATTTTATTTGTAAATGGTTTAATATATACCTCTAAGGATTCTTTTTGGTTGTTTAGATAATACCATTATCACAATTAAAAAAAAAATTCACACAATTGTAGTAAGTCTAATTCAGAAAATTGATATACAGCTTGCTTTGTAACAAATGTCTGGTTTCTGTGACTCCAGACTCACCTGTTCCCTTTGAGGATGATGATGTAGAGGAAGAAGGAGGATCTAAAACTTGGGACCATGGATCGGCAACCTCTTTATTCCAGTTGTTCCTGTGGACACAGGAGTGAGAATGAGACCTATTTATAGACTAAGTCTAGGCGTGGGAAGGAGAAAAGAAAAGGAATAGCAGAGAGGAGAGAAGACAGAGAATGGGGGTAGGAGGAAAGCGCCATTGAGGCTGGCCTTGCCCCGCACCCGATTTTGCTGACATCCAGAGCCCCCAGGGCTGGGCCACCGCAGCGAAGGCTCTCAGCCAATGAGCTGGGGGGTGGGGTGGGGGGTGTCAAATGCACAGGTATCTGTGCTGAGCTTGCACGTGGGTTATCTCAAGTTCTCACACCACCCATGAGGGTGGGTGCTGCCAGTGCCAGACTCACATCACAGGGGAGTCCCTGAGGTGCTAGGATCTGACATGAAGTAAGGAGTGGTGCCTGATTGCAAACCAGGTTCGTTTGGCTGGAATCTGCCTGTTCCTGGCACCGCTCCCTGCCTCCAGACCCAGGGAGGCTACACGCAGGAAGCAGGCTGTCTCAGTTGTTGGAATAGCAGGCAGCACATTCCTGAATCTTTAGCTCTTCCCACGTGCCCGAGTATCCTGGCCACCCCGCCCCTTCCACATGAGCCCTGAGCCTCATCAGGACCCAGCAGCTAAGGGATTAATTCCCAGCACAGCAGAAGGCCTCTAGGACCGAAGCCCGTGCCAATTCTGTTCGGTTGTCAGATGCAGTGACTCTACTCCTGCTTCTTTGTGTGGTGATATGTGAATCATTGTGTGCCCTCACGTGTGTGTGCATCAAACACACATATGTGTGTGCACATGTGTGAGTGTGTATGCGCTCATGCACAAAGGCCATTACCGGGAAAGCATGCTTTGACTCTAGTCACTGTTGGTGGGACTCACCGAGCCCTCGGAATGGGTTTCAGAGCAGGAACGTGGGCCAGGCCTCCCCAGCTGCAAAGCTGCATTTCCCCCTCTGATCTCTTCTTCACCACCTTTACCACCTTCTCCCAGGGCCAACACACTGAGCAGTTTCCAGAATGCTCTGTGTAGACCACCTCATCTGCCCTTCAGGGGAGCCCATCACGTAGGGATGGCAGCTGGTTTTAAACTGGGCGCTGGTGATTCTCCTGGGAGTGCCAGGGTGGAAGATGTTTCCTTGTGAAGGAGGCCAGTGGGGTATGCTGGGCCATGAGCAATGCCAGCAGGATTGCCAGCCTCTCCCACACCTGGAGAGAGTCAGCAACCAGGAGCTAGAGAGTCCATGGGACCATCGGGCCCCATCAGGCTGCTGCTGGCCATCAAGGGTCCAGCTGGGGGCCAGGGTCTGAGATGTGGGTAGAGGTCCTTGTTTAGACACAGGTACATGCTTGTAAATCCATGCAGGAATCTGGTGCTTCCAGGAAGTGGGGCCCCGTCCAGAGGCCTGGATCTGAAATTAAAGCTCAGCTCACTCAGCAAGATGCAGTATCAGGAAGGGACCCAGGTGCCCTGATTCCCGAAATCACACTCTAGGTACTGTGCCTGCTGACATGGCATAGAGACCTCTGGGGAGTCCACTGCTGGTCCATATTCTCTCTGGAGAAAGCAATCGGTTTTTCTTGCCTTCCCCGCCCCTTTGCCCTGGGGCCTGTCCCTGCTGCAGAGCCACTCTTCCTGACCTGGCACTAAAGCCACCTGTCTATCTGATCTGACCTGTTTGCAGAGCTCTGGAGCTCAGCAGTGACAAGGATGAGATCTCCCTACTGGTGGAGCAGGAGTTCTTGAGCCTGACCAAAGAGCACCTCGTCCTGGTCACAGAAAGCTCCAGGGAGCTGGAGTCCCCTAGCAGCTCTCCAGAGAGGCCCAAACAGCCAGCTGCCAGCCTTCTCACGCCTCCGCTGGTGGTAGGCAGCAGGGAGCTCCCAGGAGCACCCCTCACGGCCAGCGACCAGCTGTTGGAGCGGAAGGTGGCCGTGTCCATTATCGGCAGCAGGCAGAACTGCGATTCTGCCATGACGACAGTCACGGGCATCCTACGTGCTGCCAAAGCCAAGAGTGTCAAGGGGACAGATGACAGGGGCCACAGCCTGGGTGCCTCCAACTCAGAGATCAGCAAGCTCCTGGCCCAGTTCCCACTGAAGTTCAAAGAAACCTCCAAGGCCCCCGACAACAAGGTGGTGCTGGAGGAGACACGTGTCATCAAGGATTTCCTGCAGTACAGCATGTTCAGTGGCCCCCTACACAGGGAGCCCACAGGGCTGGGCCCATACCTGCTGCTACCACCACCGCCTCCTCCTGCACCCACTGACAAGCTTCTTGAGCTCCCTGTTCAGGAGAAGCAGCTCCCGGTGTTTGCCAAGATCTGCTCCAAGCCCGAGGCGGACCCTGACGTGGAAGGGCATCACTTGATGGGTGAGTGAGGCTGAATGAAGGGCTAGCAGGTGGTCCTGCAAGGAGGAGAAACTCACCAGAAGGCCAGTCAGGCAGCATCTTTGTGCAGGTTAGGATGGCCTCTCTGGTGGGTGTAGCCCCCAGGCGGGGCTGTTTTCATTTCCCTGTGACCCCTGGGCTGGATGCCCGTGTACAAGGTACAGCTAATCCAATGTGCTTTGAGAAGAGGGACAGGCACATTTGGTACCTGGCTCATTTTTGAGTCCACTGGGCATCCAGAGCACATGGAAGGAAGCACTTGCCCCAGCTGAGTCCTGGGTGGAGCTGCAGAATGGGGACTTTATGCAGGAGAGGAGAGAGATTTGATTGGCAGCTGGGGTCATTTGGCTTTGGGTGGAGGGGCCTATTCTGGCAATGAGTCCTGGTCCTCTCTCTGGGGCAGAGAGAGAATATGTAAATCTTTCAGGATCAGTTGAGACTGCTGGCCCTGGGGTTTGTTTTCAGCACCCCGAGGGCCTTAGAAAAGTGCATTTCTGTCCTCTAACTGAAGAGTCCTAATCTTTCCCAGGTGAGGCAGCCACACCCCTCGTTTCCCATCCCACTCCCAGGTTCTACATTTTGTGCCTATTCTAATTCAGCCACTTAGCCTGGATGGTTCCAAAAAGGCAGGCTGATGGCAGTGGCACTTGCCTGTAGTCAGCTGTCACTAGGAGTGAACCAAAAGAAAATTTATCCCTAGTCTGTGAGGATATTAAAGATACCTGTATTGGGAGGACCCAAATCCATGTTCCTAAAAAAATAGGAATACGGTCACCCTAGAGAACATTCTGTGTGCTGGAGCATTGGGGGAAGGCCAGGGAATCAGAGCTGTGGACAACCAGCTGGACTCTGGGTCTGGGGCAGCCTCTAGGAGCCAGGGGACTCTTTGGGGTTGCTGGGCAGCATGTGTGAGAGGAGTAGCCCTACCTGGATGGGACTTTCCTCCCACCTCCTTCTCCAGGAGGCACGCATGGATGTCTCTCTCTGACAGGGCTGCTGGGTTGGAGGCCGCCTGCCCTGCCCACACTCCCCACCACCCGTGTGTACCTCTCCATACAAATGTGTGGGCAAAGCTGTGCCAAAGGGGGCTTTGCAGGTGCAAGTGTATTTGTTAAGAAAATGCAGGTGTGGCTGCATCTGTGTCATTCCTGTGTGTGGAGTTGTGTACATGTGAGTGAGTCAAAGAAGTGACAGGCAGGAATGTGTGTGTGTGTCTGTGTGCACAGATGCTGGAAGAGAGAGCTTTGGAGATGAATGAGCGGCAAGCGTGTTTAAGGCGACTGGAGGTATGTGTGAGAGACTGGAGGTGTGTGGGTCCCTGGGGAAAAGGCCATTATTATTAGCGGGTACTGTTATTTCAGCGCACTAGCTGGGGGCCATACTCAGCAACCAGAGAAACTCTTGGAAGAGACTCTAGGGACATGTTTTGCTAAAAATGTCATTTTTCCCCCTAAATTGGTTTGAACTAGAGCAGCTCTCTCCTTTGCTGAGATGGTGCTAGAAGGACAGGTCCAGTCCTGCCCAGACTCAGCACCAAGGCCATTGGGCTGAGAAGGAGTGGGGAGCAAGAGCTGGTGGGATCAGATCCACTCCCAACAGGTGATACTGGACTCAAGTTCCTCTGATCTCATGGCTACCGAAATGATCTGAAGTGTCTGCTGTGTGTTCAATGCCATTTCCCAGCCAAGATTCATGGAACCAGGACCCCCAGGCTGGGGAGGGAGTGAAGGGAGCTGGGAGGGCCAAAGCCTCTTCCCTGCTCCAACCAAGCAATGATGTCTTGATTTTGTTTGAAGAAAAGTTCCATTGCTAAAAAGGAAATGTGGGTGAAGACCACTGCTGCAGAGGGTCCGTGATGGTCCAGACAGTGTCCTGGCATGGAGGGAATGCCGGTCTATTTGAGGAGAGAGCTGAGCCTGGCGCTGACCACATCCTATGACTCACTCAGTCTCTGATGACTCTTTGCTTTGGCCTGCAGTCCCCCATTGCCTGCCATGCCCTCCTCCCTCATACCCCTGGCTGAGGCATTGCTGAAGGGCCACTACCTTCTGGAAGCCCTCTGACCCTCTCAGAAGCTTTCTCAGCCACCCTCTCCTACCACTGTGTCCCTCTGTCACCTCACAGTCCCCATCTGCCTCGTCCTGAAGCTATTTCTGGGCCTGTCTCTCGCTTCCTCCTTGTAGTGAGCTCCTGCAGAGTCTGGCTCTGACTCATCATAGTGTCCCCAGCACTCAGGTCAGGGCCAGGCACTGATGAGTGAGCTAAATCACCTGTGAGCATCAGCACGGGAGCAGAGTCCATGATGAGGGCCAGACTGTGGCTCAGACCATGTGTCTGTGGGAACATGTGTCTCCCCCACTAAGCCAGGGGCTCCCTGAAGGCAGGAACTGTGTCCAAGTCAGCTCTTACCTGGAACCTGGCACTGTGGAGGGTTGGAAGGAAGGAAGGGAGGAAAAAGGAGGGAGGGTGGGAAGAAAGTCGGTAAAGGAAAGGAGGGAGGAAGGGATGGAGGGCAGGAAGGAAGGAAGCAGGAAAGAAGGGTGGATGGGAGGAAGAAAGGAGTTCGGGAAAGGGGAAGACCAGAGGGAGAACTGGGCAGTGAAGGCCTCAGAGAGGAAATTGGAATCAGATATGGCCAGAGAGAGAGCCCAGAGTGGTCTGAGCCTGAGGTGTGTGCTATGGAGAATCCATTACTTAGTGTAAATAAGTTGCCCTCCTCACCCTGCACCTAGACTTGGCCTTCTAGAATTATTGACTCAGTTTCCCTGTTACTGTAGGATGGAACACAGGCGCCAAGGAGCCAACCAAGGGTCCAGAGAGCCTCTTTGTCAGCCAGTGGCCCCAGACTCAGAAGGACATCTGTGATAACGAGTGTCACAGTGACCCATCAAGCTCCACATCCATGGCACTACCCACCAAGAAGTCTGCATGGCCAATGGAGAAGACCCTGTTCTATGAGTTCCTGGGGGCCACCAAGAACCCAAGTGGGCAGCTGAAGCTTCACAGCAAAGAGGTGGACAAGCTGGAGCTGAAATGTAAGCTGGCCCTACCCAGAGAAAGTTGGTAGAAGGGAAGTCAGGACCTGTCATAGGCCCTTGGGAGTGGCTCTGCCATCCAATGGCTATCTCACGGGCAAGTCACTGTCTTTCTCTGGGTGTCAGTTTTTAAACCTATGAAATGCGGGAAATCACTTCTCCCTATGTTGCTAATTGGGAATACAATTGCTACAGGAATGCTGTTGGTTTTGGGGGTCACATGGGCATGGTTGGTGGTCAGTTTGAACACACACCCAACTAAGTGTGTCCCTTCAAGTCGCTCAGGCCAAAGAGCAATCCATGCTTCAGATTATGTGTACGTTGAGATTATGTCCCTGTTTTCTCTCCCTTGCCCTCCTACAATGGTTTTAGTCAAACTTCCTATCTCAAAGAAGATGTCAATAAGGGGAAATTGGGGCCTCATCTCTGACTTTATAAGCTCTCAAGACTTCTAGAGGGAGAGAGTTAAGAATTCATATTCTGAAACAATCCAACCAACTCTCACTCATTCAGACTAATTTCAGGTTATACCACAGTGAATTATATAACGTTTTAAAATATTTTTTAAGAAAATAATTCCAATATAGAGATACCAAGCTGTGCAAGGTCCTCGGGGGGCTGCTTTAGTAATTTGATAAGAATGACTTCCAATGCCATAGCAATTGTTTGTATAAAGCCAGATTTTTCTAAAGCACTTGAGAGAACTTGGTTTTGCCCATAGGTGAAATATAGGCCTACCAATATGGTTTATTGTGTGCTCTTGTGAGTTTGCGCCCTTCAGCAAATGATGGAAAGAGAAACTCCAAGGCAGACCCAGCTGGGAGACTCACCCCTTCCAAATTGGCAAGGTGGGAATCAATGATGTTTTCCTATAGCTGGAAATTCACTGGAATTTAAAGAACCCAGAGGAGCCTAAAAGAGCCAACCTCTGAGAGTGTTAATCCCAGGGACAGTCATGCTGAAGGGGTCCTGGCCTCTCCCATTCTCCATCGTTGAAACACCCTACCTCTCCTGTGACTTACAGTTAACCCGCCTGGGGTAGTGGCAGACAAGAACTTCAAGTACCCAGGGAATGTCTTCACCCCACGCTTTGCTACCACCTTGACCTCAGCATCCCTGAACCAACCGCTCTGGCTCAACCTGAACTACCCACCTCCACCAGCATTCACGAATCACTCCACCTTCCCGCAGTATCAGGTGAGTGAGTGGGTGCTGGGCCTGGCTTTCCATGTGGCTATTTGTGCAGGTCGCTGCCATGGAGGAACTTCAGCTGGCAGGAAGCCTAAATCACAAAAAAAAAAAAAAACGTTTACACTAGTTACTTAATCCTTCACCATGGCCACATCAGACCAAGCACTTGGTACACATGCACATAGGTGCACACAGATGGTTATGCATCGTATTTCTATTTTCCTTTGTCTGGGTTCCAGTTCTCTCAGGGCTATGTGCTCCAGGGCTGTATTGCTAGTTTTGGCCTGTTAAGTGCTGGGCTCCTGGGATAGGATGACAGTGTAGACCTTCTTCCCCATCCACTTCCTCTGACTTCCCTTATAGTTGGGTGACATACATCCTAGATTACTCGGGACAGTTCCAGTTTAGGTCTTGTGTCCCAGAAGAATTATTAATAGCACCTCCTTCACTCTTAAGCATCCTGGTGTAGATGACACATCATATGGCCACTTCGTTTAAACTTCATCCGAGCAGATTTAGCTGAGGTGGCACCCATGCTTGGTGTTGGGCTCAGAGCTGAAATGAAATTAGTAGCCAGACACAGAGGGATCCTGAACCACTGGTAGCACGGTTGGATATTTTACTCACAGGGCTTATTTATGCAGGGAAAATGTAGTTTCCGTAGTCTGTCTATTCAACTTAATCTCCCTTAAGAGCTGCCACCTACTGGGTAGAAGAAAGCAAAAATCAAATGAATGTCCACTCTGGTTTAAACTACCGTCCAATCCAATAGCTTAATTGTTCCTTTAGGTAGTGCTCAGCCTGTCCAGGAAAGCTGCTCGGTGTCTAAGATTTCTGTCTTCCGTTCCCCTCCATGGCTCCCCTCCAGAGTGGCGTGGTGGTGTGCGGGAAAGGCTGGGAATGCATGCCAACATGGGGGGCCCTGTTCTCAAGAATCTGCGGCCCCAGGCTGGCCAGGCAAAGCCTGAAGAAGGCAAGTAGAGAAGGAAATTTGCCCCAGAGTCTTCTTGTCCTGTCTCTGGGGCCCTCTCCTTCCCCGTCATTTCCTCTTTTACAACAGACCGTAAGCTGTCTGCCCTGCTCCATACAGAGCCTCTCTGAGCTGGTGCACCAGACTTAGCCCCTGAATCTTAAGTGAGAGCTAAAGGAATTTAGCAAAATCTCTCTTTTTCTCTCCAAAGCTTTCTTTTCAAGACATTGTTTTTTGTTTGTTTGCTTAAGAGAACCATCTCCTCATGTGGACAGAAGGCCCCCCCACCCCACCATCGAGGCGAGAGGTGATCATGCATTGTGATCCAAGGGGAAGTCAAACTGTGTCCTTCCTACGCCTATAATATCCTGTCCCTTCATAGGTCCCTGTTCGTGTGCTGTTGATCCAGCAGCCCCACCGGTATCCATCCACCCTTGCATGTCTGTGTTTGCTAGTTCACTGTTCGGTCACGTGTTCACCTACTTACTGACTCGCTCGTCTTTATTTACTTATTAACTCATTTGTTTAAATAATTAAAAAACTCTTTGCTTTGCACTGATGAGAGGCCAGCATTGACAAGGCAAGGGGATTCAGGGGTGACTAAGAAGCACGGAGTCTAGAACAAGCTAGGAACCAGCCCCAGCCCAGCACCATGTGCATCCCCACTGCGGGAAGAGAAACAGTTGCATAATGTTATGTAGTGTAAACCGATTCCCTCTAAAGCGCACTCACGGGGCTCACCATGTAAAGCTAATTCGCAATGGTTTGCTTTATAAAGTGCATATAATATCTCTTTGCTAAGCTGACTTCTTCTGACTCGACTTTTTGGAGTGGGTGAGATTTGGACACATATTTTTTAACTTAAATGTATCGGGGTAATGGTGGCTAATAACATTATATAACTCTCAGGTGTACGGTTTTATAATGCATCATCTGTATAGCGCATGGCGTGCCCACCACTCAGAGTCTAGTCTCCTTCTGCTGGCATGTATTTCACCCCCTTTATCCTCTTCATTCTCCCTGCAGCCCCTTTCCACTCTGGTAGTCACCATACTGTTGTCTATGAGTTTGTTTTATTTGTTCATTTGGTGCTTTCTGTTTTATATCCCAGCTATAAGTGAAATCATGTGGTTCTTTTGAGCCTGAAGGTCCTTTTGCTTAAGAGAGGCTAGCGTTTGTACTGCAGGGCTGACTCCCAGGTTCCTGGCCCCTGGGCACATGTGGTTTGATGGCCCTGGTGAGGAGGGCCCCTGGGCTCTGCAAGGCAGTGTAGGTGCTGACTGGGCCCAGCTGAAGTCCTCTGTAGACGCTGACTCCACCCCCCCCCCCCAACCCCCGTGGTAAAGGAGGACAGGATAACTTACCTTCTCCCAGTCTCTCACAATCAAGGGGCCTGGGATAATAAAAAGCCAGGCTTTGGAAGCTGCAGACTTCTGTGTAAAGGAATTCTGCTGCTTCTGAGCTGTGTGGCCTTGGGCAAGTTGGCCAAATGCTCTGAACCCAGGGGTCCTCGCTTGTGGAATGGGCTCTTCGCAACACAGCAGCAGCAGAAACGGCAGCCATTGGGCTCGTTGTGAGGTTAATTGAGTCCATGGATGGGAAGGGGCTCTGTAAAACCTAAATGATGCAGGTGTTAGTTTTTATTATTATTCAGCCCTGATCTTCTTGGAAGACAGGGTCAGGGTGTGAGAAACGCTCACAATAAAAACCGGGACAGAGGACTTGAGCAGTAAAGCGAGGTCTTTATTCGCGAGTCTGCAGAGCCAGGCACACCCTCACAGCCAGGAGAATGTGCGCGCCAAGTAGACAAAGGAAACTGGTTTTATAGTCTTAGCTTTCCCCACCCTGAAGTGATTATTTTCTCCACCCTAAAATTGCCATTCTAAAGTGAGAGCGATTAGCTTCCCCGCCCTAATGCAACTAGTTTCCCCTGCCCTCTCCTTCTTCCCCGTTTCTCCATGACCGGATACTCCGGAGGTACAATCTAACGCCTTCATCTAAATGCCCCTATTGTGATTTGTGAATATGCCAATGCTGTCCACTCCCTTCTCAGAGATCCTTTAATTACATTTGCCCTTAAGACCCTTTAATTACATTTGCCCTTTGTTACGAATGACTTTGCTACTGGTTTGGGAGTCACTATGACCTTGTTTCTAACAAGGGGACTGGCTCCACAGGCCTTGAGGAGACAGAGGAGAGAAGCAGGGAACAGTTTATCCTGGTCTCTTTGCCTGTTTGGCATTAGGGATAGTAAAGATGAGGGTCCAGATCCAATTGTTCAGACCTCCATGTGGAGGGGCACAGCCTGGAGGACAGTCCCCACGTCTGAGGAGCTCTAGGGGCTCCTGGGCTGCTTGGCACAGAGCAACTCCACTCCCAGTCAAGGAGGGCAGGTCCCAGTTAAGAAGGGTGGGTCCCAGTTAAGTAGGGAGGATGCAGGGTAAGAGGCCATGGCCTCAAGCAAAGAATGAATGTTTGTTTACTCATGCTTGTGATCTTACAGGATTGCAATTCAAACAACTAGAAAAGCCCTTAAAGTCATATAGTGTTGCTTATGCTAATGACTGTGGCACCAGCTTCTGCAAGTTTGCCCCAGGACAGAGCAGGGATGGGCAGCTGTTTGTCTTGGGCAGATCCTAGGGGAAACCTTAGCCCATGCCAGCTTGGGGATGAGGGTGCCCTGAGGAAGTTTGCTGTGCAAAGCAGAGCTGAGTGCTAAGGGGGGTGGAGGGGAGGTATGGGAGAGTGAAACAGTGGCAGAGACCCTGGCCTTAGAACTCACTGAGGGCTGGAAACAGGCAGGGTGGCCCCATCTGTCTGACTTCTCTGACCAGGTTCAGGCCACAGCTGGAGTGCCAGGACCAGGCTGTGGTCATGGTGGTGAGTGGGGCTGTCCCAGGCTATGTTTGGGGCTTGGAGAAAAAAGGACCAGGTGCACTGGTTTCAGATGAAGGGTTTGGTGTAGGTGGAAGGGGCTCCACTGAGGTCAGGTGTCAGATGCACAGGAGCAGAGAGCAAGGAGGGGCTCTGAGAGGATGTGTGCTCTCAGGGACTGGAAGAGGGGGTACTAGGAGAGCTGGACATTTCTCTCCAGACCCCATATCAGGACCCCAGGGCTCTGAGGAAGCCATCAAGGGCTTAGTGTCAGCCATCAACACTGATAATGGACACAAGGTGAGCCCAGGATCGAGGCAGCATTTAGGGTACAGAATCTTCCGGAAAGACATCCTCCTCTAGAGGTGCTTTGAGTGTTGAGCTGAATTTTGGGAGGTGCCTCTGGATTAGCAGGGAGGGGCAGCCTGAGACTCCAGGGGTCCTGGGTCCTGGCCTGACTCCACCCACAGCAGCTGTTCTGTGTGTGTGTATGTGTGTGGCAGGGTGGGGAGTGGGGGGTACACAGGAGCACCAAGGCCACCCTGGACCGTGTTGTGAAGGAAGTTTTTACTTTTCATTTGTCTGAACTGCCAGAGTCTCTTTATGTGTGTGTGGTGGGCGCAGTGAGAGATGCTAAAAACACCTAACATGCAGATTCCTTACTGTGCTGTGCACTGTTCTAAGCCTGTTACATGCATGAACTCATGTATCATCACACCAATGTTCATCATAAGGTGCAGATACAGGTGTGTGTGGACATAGAGACAGACAGCAGCAGAGACCCCAACTAATACACCGGGGTGTACAGTTGCACGTTTATATGCAGAAATACACAGCTGCAGACACAAGAGGAAGTCCACATGCAGATGTGCCTCAATGAATATGACTGTACACTAACATACGCACACAGATGTCCGTGGACTCCTCACATCTTGGGACCGGAATGGGGTTCGGGGAAGGACCTTAGAAAAGGGATGTCGACAGCAATAAAGAGAATTTGGCTATCTTCACAGGCCTTACAGTCTTGAACACACATGATTTTATAGGAAAGGGAAAAGAGGCTCAGAGAGGTAAAGTGGCTTGCCCAAGGTCACACAGCCACTAAGGGACAGATCCGGAATTCAAGAGGCAGTCAGGTTCCTGAAGTTCTGCTTTTAAATACTCACCAGAAAAGGCTGTGAATCCTGCTAAACAGGGCTTCCTGCGTGGTGTTAGTCGTGCACACCTGGCCTGATGCCGGCGGTCCCGGGAACGGCTGGGTCTGGCTTGCGGTGCAGTGCGGTGCGGTGGGGTGGAGACCCAAGCATGTGAGCTGGAAACTGGGTTGAGTGGCTGCTCCTTCACTGAGGGCTCTTTGTCCCACAGCATTGAGCCCCTCCCTTCTCTCCCCAGGGCCTGTACCCACAGCGGGCAGCCAGGATGCCCTATCAGCAGACCGTGCACCCCCAGCTGGGGTGTTATCCTCGACAGGTGAGTAAATGGCTTCCTCACCTCTGTCCCATCTCCCCAAAGGCCTTAGGATCAGAACGACATCTGCTCCCTGGACCTGGTCACCAGCCATAACTTTTGGCCCACCCTGGGCCCAGAGTCTGCACCAGTACCAACCTGCAGGATAAAAACAAACTGGTGTCGCTAGGCGATAATGACAGCAGGCACTGACAACCCTGACTGTGTGCCAGGCCCTTTTCTAAGGCCTTTACCTGCATAACTAATTTAACCTTCACAACCACCCTATAAGGGAAGTTAGAGGTAAGGAAACTGAGGCACAGAGAGCTTAGGTCATAATGTTAACACATAAGTTAGCTTTTGCTGTGGCAAAACAAAAACAAAACAAAACAAAAATGGCTTCAAGATCTCATAGACTTTCAACAAAAAATAATTTTCACTGGCGGTCTGTGGATAGGCTGAGCTGGGGTGAGACTGTGTCCACATATTCTCCTTTGGGCATGTGCTGATGATACAGCAGCATTTGCTCCTGCCACGTGGATGACAGGCAAGTGGGAGGGGCGAGCAGAAACACCCAGTGCCTCTGGAGCCTCCGCTCAGAGCTGGTACGTGGTAATAAGTGCCCGCCTCCCATCAGCCAAAGCCAATCACATGGCCTTTCCTAGCATCCATGGCCATGGGGTCATGCTCCTCCCCTGTTGGTTTGTTGGTTGAAATACAAGACCCCTAGTTAAATTCAAATTTTAGATAAGCAGCGAATAAAGTTTTGGAATAAATATGTCCCTAATATGGCACGGGCCATATGTGTACTAATCTATTAGTTGTTGCTAATGAATCCATTTGTGATTCAATGATATGAAATTTGAATTTAACTGGCTGTCCTGTGTTTTTGTTTGCTAAATCTGGCACCCCTACCCTGATGGGAAGGTCGGGGTGACTGCCCGCTGGACAGTATCACAATGGCAGAATTGGGTTTAACCTTGGGCAGCTGGCATCAGAATCTATGATCCCAATCACCATGGCTTACTGTCTCGTAGACATAGATACACAACACTATAGTATCAAAATAAAGCTCAGAGACAAAACTACAAATACAAGATCACAGAGATACAGCTATATACATGCCACCAAGCTGTGTGTGCACTGTGCAGGCACCCCCAGAACACAAAGCAGCATGCTCAAAGGTGATGAGTGTCTTGGGGTGGGGTGGGGGGTGAGGAAAGGCCCTGCACCCTCACACACAGGTGGACAGGCCCCACACTCAAACTCACAGACTCCACAGCCTCTCCTCTCTCTCTCCATGGAGCCCCACTCTCGCTCTGCAAACTGAGCCTCTGATCTGAAGGCCGTGGGACTCTTCCAGAGGTTATAGAAGGGGCTGCAGGTATGGATTACTTGATCATGTGGGCCAGGGCTGCTGCCTTTTCAGCAGTGGAAGCTTTGCATCCTGAGATGGAGAGAGGAGAGACAGTCTGGCTCATGGAATCTCAGCCACGTCACCTCCACCACACGAGCAGTGATCCATCCACCTAGTTTTAAAGACCATGTTTTCAGACAACATTATGTATGTGCCTATATTTGAAAAAAGTAATATAAGGGCGCAAATCTTAGAGGCAATGACTGTTATCGGTTTCTTAGTTATTTTTCCAGGGATGTCTGTTTATACAAATGTTTTCGTGCGCATGTGGCTCTCTGGGTGCACGCTCTATCACCGCCTTTGTCAGCAAAGAGTCTATCCTGGAGCTGGTTCCATAGCAGTATACACAGCTCTGTCCTGTGGTTTTTATCAAGTACATGGAGTTAGGGGCACATTGTAAAATAAAGCTTGTATAAGCTCTAGGACCAGAATCTTTTCTCTCACGTCCGTCTCTTCCCAGGTCCACCTTCTCCCTCCTTGCCATGAAAACCAGGGGTATTTTTGCCACATGGACCCACAGGCGCCTGCCCTGGGAGGTGCTTTCCTGGGTTCTCTCTGGATCTTTCTGGCCTTTAGTTCATCACTTTGGGGTTTTGGTACCTATACGGCCACTGGGGAAATACAGGAGGGCCAGCAGGAGGGGCTGAGACCTCCAGAGTGAGCAGGCACAGAAGGACAGAACACTAAGTGAGCCGCTTAACTTCTCTGAACCTCAGTTTCCCCGTCTCTAAAACAGAAATACGAATGGTCCTACCTCCCAAGGCTGTTTGCAGTTTGAATGAGAGAATCTGTGTGAAGGGCACCCCCTCAGCCCTGAGAAGCGATAGCCTCTGTGAACGCTGTGTTAGATAAGGAGGTGCGGGGTGCAGGGTGAGTGAGGGCCATCAGCGTGTGAATTCCCCAGCAGCCTGCTATTAAAGTGGAAATCCAGAAGTTTCCCCAGTTTTGACTGAAACTTGCCATAGTACACGGGGGGATGGATGTCAGCTTCAGCCAAGAGGGGGTTCTCTGATGTTTGGAGCCATCAGGAGTGTAATGCAGTGCTCATAATGTGATGAGCTCCATGTCATTTTAGGTACTCAAGCAGACACTTCATGGCCTCTTCTTTACTCCTTCTACTTCCTCTCGCTTTCTTTCTTGCATCCATCCAGCATATGTTTATTGAGCAGCTACTGTGTGCCAGGCATTGTCTTAGGATAGGAAATGTATCAGTAAATAAGACAGCTGGGGTTTCTGCCTTGCCAGGAGCGTGATTATGTGAGCCTTGGTTTGGGGTGGGATTATGATCCAGGGGGCCCCCAAAGTCTCACTGAGTTCCCATTTTTCTCTAGGATTTGAGCTGAATCCCACTGCCCTTTTTTTTTTTTTTTTTTTGCCCTTTCTCCTAGACTCACACTGTCCAATACTGTAACCACTAGCCATGTGTGGCTATTTAAATTTAAATCAATTAGAGTTAAATAAAATTAAAAATTCAGGTTCTCACTCACTTGCCACATTTCAAGTACTCAATAGCCACGTGTGGCTGGTGGCTGCTGCACTGGGCGGCGCCAGTGTGGGTCGTTTCCAGCATCCACCACAGGAATTTCCGCCGGACAGGGCTGCTTGTACTTGGAATCTGTTGAGATCCTGAGATAGAAGCCAGGAACATTTAAATCTCAACAGCTTTTTTTGGGGGGCGGGTGGGATAGTGGAAGACTTAACGATGAATAAGGGGCTTTGAGGATGGTTATTGACAGAAGAAAAGTGGGAGCAGGGAAGAGAATGGAAATACTTATTTTCTATTTATTATGTCTCAGCCTCTTTAGTTACATCAACTGATTCTGTCCTCATACAGCAGAGATAGTGTTTGCCCATTTTACAGATAAAGACACCGAGGCTCAGCTAACTTGAGTCACCTGCCACACTCATGCACAGAAGCTGAGCCCTGGGCGTTTTCCGTTCCTACAAGGTGCCTTCTGTGTACTCCACAGAGACTGAGGGGTGCAGGGCGGAGGGATGGGGCTGGGGTCAGGGCGAGGGCTGGGGACTGCGACGTTTGGAAGCAGCGGGCTCTGCTGGACCTCTCCCCTCTCTCCTCTCGGACCCACAGGTGACGCCATACAATCCACTGCAAATGGGACAGCAGATCTTCCGCTCTTCCTACGGCCCCCTGCTGAGTTACGTCCCCTTCGTCCAGCCCAACTACTCGTACCCTCAGAGGACGCCTCCGAAACTGTCCACCAACCCCCGAGACCTTTCCCCCATGGCAGGAGACGGGCCGCAGTTCCTCTTCCCCCAGCCATACAGGTGAGTCTTTGACCTGCGCTGGAAGTTCGACTTATAGCGAGAAAGCTGCTGGAGATGGGGGAGTGGGTACTCGGGACTCCGCTGCTGTGGGGAGGGGGGCGATCCCGTGCCTGTGCCTGGTTGCTGGGTGGGTCCTGGATGGAGCTGGCGTGGAGGTGAGCAGGGTCTGCGGCCTGGCGGCCCCTTCTGGTGGCCCATTTCGGGGTTACTACGGCACAGTCAGGAGTGAGGGCACTCCAGCCCAGCAGGTGGCAGGCGCTGGAGCCTGGCCATTTCCCTTTTCCCATTTGCTTGGTTTACAGCAGGACACGGCCAGGTATGCTTACAGCTCTCCCCACGCACTACACCCTGAGCTCCTCGCCAGGCTAATCTCCTGAACATCCCATTGGCTTCGCGGCGGGCCCTGCCGAAGGATCCTCTGCTGCTTATCAGGGCTGCTCATGCCTTTCCACCGAGGTGCCCCAAAGAGCAGAGGGCGGAGGCTTAGCCGCAAACAGCCGACAGCAACTCGACCAGTTAGCTGAAAATTCCACACAAATGTAAATGTGCTGGTTAGGTCATAAATTCGTGTGCGTTGTTTTAACGCGACTACCCAGAGCCTCTCATTCCCACTCAACAAACCTTCAGCTGATACAGACGCTCTCGGGGGAAGGCAGTTGCATTCCCGGGAATCCGAGTCTCCCGGGCGCGCCCTGGGAAACGTGCACCCAGTTTCAGAAACTCAGTTTATAGAATTAAGGCCGAACTTGCCAATCTGACATCGATTCCCCACCTCCCCATCACAGAGCGTCACTGTGGTGTTGATGGGTGTCCCCAAACTCTCATCCTGTCAGTCAGCGTTTCCCCGAGTGTCTTGTTTAAAGGGCTACATGCTAGAAAGAGGTTTCATAGTCCCATCTGTTTGGGAAAAGCTGTGGGAAACAAAGATAAACACACTTCTTAACTGTTGGAATTCTCAGATCATTTAATTTCCAAGGGTGCATGGAGAATGTTCAAAACGGTGATCAATAGTGTTATTTGAACCTAAAACCCACAACCCTGTTTTTCTCTTGCTTTCATTTTTCTCTTTTCTCCTTTACTCTCTCTTTCTCCCTCCCTCCCTCCTCTCTTCCTTCCTTCCCTCCCTTCTTTCTTCCACTCTCTTTCCTCCCTTCCTCCTTTCCTCCTCCTGCCTCCCCCCCCCCCCATCTTCTTCTTGTAGGACATATCAAAACACCCTGGAAAGCATACATTAATTGACATGGTTCATATGAATTTAGCCTGAGGGGCATAGATGACTGGGACATGGTTCCTTCCTTCAGAGAGCTGGGAGGGAGGGAGATGTGGCTGTAAGGACGTTAGAGCCATGACAAAGTGGAGACCATCAAAGCTGCTCAAGGACAGAGAAAGGATCTTTGCTGGTTGACCAGGGAGGGGGCTGCTGTGATCAGCGATTAGAGAAGGGCCTTCTGGGTGGTAGAAGCGAGGCCCCCGATCGCAAGGGGTGTGGCAAGCTTGAGGCCTGGGCGATAAAGGCATCTGGTTGAATTATTAGATTTGTCCCTGAAAAAGGTGAAAAATAGGATTGGGGAAAGAAGCTGGGCCTGGGTTCTTAAAGGCTTCTGGCTGCTAGGCCTGGGAACCCAGTGCAGATCTGCGCACAGTAGCATGAACCGATGGGCTGGAGTGGGGAGAAACTGGAGGAAAGAAAGGGTGTTGTCTGGAGGTGGCTGTAGGGGTCTGCGGGAGAGGTTCTCACCTCCTTGGAGGCAAGAGTAGATGAGACCACAGAGGAATCAAGACGGACTGACTGCCAGCAGTCCAGCACATTTCCCATATTCCACGCTGTGACTCTGGGCTCAAGGGAAGAGAGACTTGCTGTAGAACTGGCTGTACTTGGGAGGGAGCAGTGAGGGCAGAGGGTTGAGACCCGGCCCCTGGCTGGCTACACGAGCAGGGAGAGGAACAGGAGTGGGCAGGAGGCTGAGGAAGAAGCAGTTTTAGAAGTGGGAAGGGCACCTGGGTCCCGGTGGACCCATCACGGCGGAGGTGGAGAGTGACAGGAACGGTGGCAGTCAGCGAGGCGGAATGGTGGCCACAGTGGTGGGCAAGGCCAGGAAGGAGAGTGAGGTTGGAAAAGCAAATTTGGCAGGGGGTGTGGCCTGTGTCCCCAGAAGGAACAATTTGTTCTTTCAAAAAATATTTCTTGAGTGTCTTCTGTGTGCCTGGCACTGTTGTAGGCACTGGTGACTGGAGTGAACAAGACCAACTTTTCCTTCTCATTCGAAGGGGAGAAATAGACAACAGGGAACTCAACAAGCAGTATTCTCGCCAGATGCTGGGGGTTAGGGGAGAGGGAACGAAGGGACGTCTCTCGAGCTGAGATCTAAATGAAGTGAGAGAATGAACCAGGCATCTATGTGGGCGGTGAGCACTCTGGGCAGAAAGCATGGAAATTGCAGCAGCAGCCCCAGATGTGGGATGCAGCTGGAGCACCGTGAGTGGGAGAGAGAGTGGGCAGCGCTGAGATCAGAGGAGCAGCCAGGGCCAGACCAGGTGGGGCCACGTAGCACTGCACGGAGGGCTTTTCGGCTGCTGCTATTGTTTTTTTTTTGTTGTTGTTGTTGTTTTTTAAAGACATTAAGACTTAAACTGGTGAGGACATGTTCTAATTTTCTTTCCAGAGAAGATGATGTGGGCCGAGGTATGAGGAGTGGATTGTGGGGTCAGAGCCTTTGCCGGGGTGCAGAATGAGAGCTTTGATAGTTGTCTGAGCCAGAGGGGCTGGTGGCATGGATGGAGGCAGTGGCAGTAGGACAGGGGACAAGCGAAAGAGCTGGAGTGTTTATTGTCATGTAGAATGAGGAAGAGAGGTATCAAGCATGATTCCCAGGATTTTGACCTGAGCGGCTGTTTAAGTGGCAGGGCTAAAATACCAAGGTCAAGACAGCTAGGGCAAAGACCTGTGGATAGGAGTTTGGTTTGAGATGTGTAACATTTGAGATGTGAGTGGAGCTGTGTGAGGCTAATGGCAACACGAGTCTGGGGCTCAGGGCAGAGGCTGGGGCTGGTCACGAAAACCTGGGGGTCGCTGGCATACAGATGACTTGGGACGGGATGAGACCACCCAGCGAGTGTGTGTACATAGAGAAGAGAGGAGGCCCAAGGACCGAGCCCTGGACCTCCAGCATGTGCAGGGGTTGTGGAGATGCAGAGGAACTAGCAAAGGGTCTGAGAAGGAGCCGTATGAGGTGGGAGAAAGGGTGGAGGAGAGTGTACGGTGCAGGAAGTCAAGCGAGGCGATTGTTTCCTGGAGGAGAGGAGGAGCGATAGCAGGTGATGAAAACAAAACCCAGGCGCTGTAGGAGGGCGTGCAGAGCCCGGCACGGGTGCTGGGTTGGGGTTACCAGTGATCCTGGAGGGAACAAGGCCTGGGAGAGGCTGCTCTGGGTGGGGGAGGATACAGGACCGAGGTGAGGAGTTTGGTCTCGGAGACAAGGAGGGTCAGTGCTTCCTCTGGGTCAGGAGCAAAGGAGAGAACCAAGAGGCTGAACTATCTGAAGTGGGAGAGGAAGGAGCAGGCAGCTTCTGTGTTCTCGGGGAAGGATCAGGGGAGCCTTCCCTCCCCTCTGCCAAGTCAATTTGCATACACACATCAGGGTACAATAGCCATACAATTTATCTTCCAAACAACAATATTGAGAGCTAAACGGAACACAAATAATAATTACATTGGAAATAGCAGTGTAGAAACTGTCCCAGGCAAACCGGGACAGGTCACCCTGTTCAAGAGGCAGTTCAAGCTCTGCCTGCTTCCTCTGGGAAGCATTCCTCGACAACTCTAGCCCACAGGGATGACCTGTCTTCCTGGCCCTGTGGTGTTCATCTTGCCCAGACCACACCCTTGGCAGCTGATCCAATCAGAAGGGCCTGAACACATAGGGTGTGGTGACCAGATATGGGGTGTACCCTGGGTAATCTGTTACTGAGAATTATTAAGTATGAAGAATTGGTTATGGCTTTTATTGTATAAATCAGAGTAGAATCCAGGGCATCTCTATAGTAACATCACTTTCAATCATTTATATTCCATCATGATTTTTGAAAGAAAGAATAAGAGGTGGGGTTACTGCTAGCATTAATTGTTTCTCAGGCCCTGACCTCATGCCAGGTCCTGGGCTGGCTCTGGGTGTGAAATGGTGGGCAGTCCAGACAATGTCCCCACTCTCATGGAATCTATTTTAGTGAGAAGGGGACTAACCATCAACCAAAGCCTGGCTTGTTCACGGACACTCAGTGAGCGATAGATCCCGATACCAGCTGAGGCGTTACAAATTAATGTGCTGGCTTGTTTGTATCGCTTCTCTCCTCCCTGGCCCCCCTTTCTGTTTTATCAATTCCTGGGACAGTGTCATGAACATGAACATCTTCTGTAATATGCATCTGCCCAAACTGAAAAGTGATTGAGAGTCCCTGGATTAGACCAAATCCAGTCTTTTGCTATGCTGCAGTTTGTACTGAGCTCTGCTCCCATTCATTTAAAGTATCCTCGCAGATGGATAACGAAATTGCAATAGGATCCCAGAAGTGTGAGTAAATGATTCCATCTGGAGCAGTCAGGGAAGGCCTCCCAGAAGAGATGGCTTCTGAACTCTCTTTTGAGGTATGAGTAGGAGTGTGCCAGGTGAAAAAGCACCAGTGTGTGTATTTCTGCTCTTCCAGGGTGAGGCTCGGATCTTCTTGGCTCCTCCTTCTCCGAGGCTCTAGCAAGGTCCCAGGCACTCCGTGGTGCCTCAGTCCTTACTTCTTGAACTGGTGTTGAAACAAAGAGCCTGCGTTAGCTTGGTGCTGATGAGGGGCTGGGGACCCCTGGGATGGTCTGGACTCCCAAAGTGCATCTGGGACATGGCCCTGACTTCTCTGTTGTTGTGCAATGTCCTCAGGGACCCACCTGGTCCTCTAAGGCAGGTAGAGGGGCTGCAGGACCACAGGTAAGGTGCTCAGATCCAGAGAGACTCTGTGTGTCATGGTCCTGGACATGGTGAGAGTGTAGGCTCTATAGAAATAATCCCTACAGACTGCGGGGGGCTTCCTGACCTATGTAAGTGGCAGGAAAAGCTCTTTATTGTCCTCCAATTGTATCACTTTAATATTTTATTTTCCCAGAGCCAAGGCATTTTTATGATGCTCGAGCTTTTAGCCTCCAAGCCTGTCACGATCATGACAGTCTTTGACAGCCACAAAATTAAAATATTACTTTGCCTAATATCTCCGCCAACATCAGGAATTTCATCCTGATATCCATCATCTTTGTCTTCTAGGTTTGGCTCATCATCTGGGGGCCCCCTGCTGAACAGCCCCTATTTTTCCTCCAGTGGGAATGGCATAAATTTTTAGGTCTCCTTCTCTCCTCCCTCCTCCTACCTCAGCCTTGGATCAAGGCTAAGGGCTCTGGAATTCTGGATGCTACAACAACTTGGTAGGATGTTTGGAAAGCCAAGGTTCCGGCAAGGTCACAGACAGAAGACAGCAAGACCAGACTCATCTTCTGACCAACACACACACACACAGCACCCCCAACCCCAGTGTCACACCCACTTGCTCAACTGCTTATACACCTGTATTAGCTAACATGAGTGATTTTTGTTTTTGTTGTTGTTGGTAAAATAGAAGTAAGACCCTTAATTTTAGAACGTTTGTATTTTATGATAAAAGTATGGCCTGCTTGAAACAGAGTGTGCCTGTTCGTTTGTTTTTTATTCTGTTTGCTGTTATTGTTATGTTCTGCATAATCCTCACAGCTCATTTTCTCCACATGACTCATTATTTACTCAGGATATGAAAAGACACCATGGCCTGAAGTCCTGAATTGCTGGTCTCTAAATATAGGACCCCAGAGGTCATAAATTTGAGGGCCGATCTCTTCTCTTCTGTGAGCCATTCACTTCTCAATATCCCAGTTTATGCACCCCAGGAATGGATATAAAAGAGATGCATCCTCTTCTATCCTAACCAGGTGACAGTTTTACAGAAAAAAAAAAAAAAAAAAAAAAACCCAAAAAGCTCTCTTGGACACAAGATGGGAAAATGTATCATCCTGGAAATGAATTCCAAAAATAATCCTAAATGTGACAGACTATATCCAGTGACTGTATACCAATGCCAACTAGCTCCAGGTCAGTCTCAAAACTGAACCTAATGGCATTGCCCTTGGATCTGTCTCAATCAACTTTTATTAGTGACTTGGTCACACTTATGGAGACATACTCTGGGAAGAGGAGATGACCTGAATCAGTTATACACATGTCCTTTAACTCTCCTTTTCTCCACCCATGGCAGGCATAACTAAGCTACTGCTCCAGTGAACCTGGACAAAGCCACAGACTTATTCTCCTTGTGGGGGTCCAGGAAGCCATCAGTGATCAGGGCTGGTCTATGAAGTGAAACCCTTGTGCAATTCCTTGGCAAACTTTAACAAGATGGAATTTAAATAGAGGGTTAATGTAAGGACCTACTTCTGGGTCTAAAAATGGACTTTGGATGGACCAACACTATCAGTTCTAAGTTGCTCTATTTCCAACACTATTAATCACCTGAAAGCTGAAGCCAGCCCAACCTGAGAAAATCAGGGGTCCTGATCCTGATGGCAAAGGGGAGCTGGGGTCTAGAAGTCACCAGCGTCTCAGAATGGGTTTAAGGCCAGTGCCCACAAGAGTATCTCTCTTGCCCTCACAGTGTGATGCCATTGGCCTCCCTAGCTCCCTGCCCCTTTTTTCTCCTCGGTCCCTGGAAATCAATTTCTCTCCCAAGTTCTCTTAGGATTTAGGCCCCTAGATGGTCTAAGCCTGGGATACCCTCCTCAGTCCTTCAGCCCTTCTCCAAGGCTGACTCTACTTTTAGTATATAATTTTTTGTTGTTATCCTTGATTCAGTCTAGATTGGCCATAGATGCTAGTTACCTAGAAGTTCTCAAAAATGCAGGAGCTCCTTTATTCCCTAAAGGGCTTCCTCACATTGCACCTCGAGGTATTAACCCAGATAAGACCATCATTTACTGCCCTTTCTTAATCTCAGAGTATTTGAAGGCAAAAGAGAGTAAGAGAAAGAACATAGATTTTCCCTAGGCCACTTCGCAACTTGATCTTAGTCAGAGAACTTAACCTCACTGAACCTCAGTTCCATTAATAGAAATTTAATTGTGAGGATTAAAAGATAATGTAGACTTGCCCTGGATGTATAGCTCAGTTGGTTAGAGCATTGTCCCAATACACCAAGGTTGCAGGTTTGATTCCTGGTCAGAGCACATTCAATGAATGAATGCATAAATAACAAACAGATTCTCTCTCTCCCTCTTTCTCTCTCCCCCCTCTCTAAAATCAATAAATAAAAAAGATAATGTAGACTTAATGTATTCTTGTGCTTTTAAGATGGTAGAATAATTATGTTTCTGTCTCCTCTGAAAATTTACCTTTAAATAATAAGAAGAGCAAGGGAACTTACACAAACTTTATTCTCAAAGAAAGTAGGAGAAGGCAGCAACCCATCTGCTATATACCAAGGCAGAAATAGAATGGAGGAATAGTAAATAATGCCTTAGAAGAACAGGGGAAGATCACATAGGTATGCTGGCTGAAGGAGATAGAGCCAAATGAAACAAACCACTTTCCCATGCAGAGTCCTGAAGGTTTCAGGAACTGGAGGTGCCAGGTGCTGGACACCATGAAAGGTAGTGCTGAAGTTGAGGGCTTGATATAAGAGGTAGCTCCTACCTTGGTCCCACAAAGCCAGGGGCCATGAACAGGTCTATAGGAGACAGGAGGCATTTTCTCTGGAGCAAACTCAGAGGCCATGTGTATGGATTGTGGACACGAGGGCCCAGATGGAAAATGGAGATTGAGTGAAATACATACACATCCAATGTCAAGCTAGGCTTTAACCAAGAGGCAAGAGTTTGGAGGGTCCTTCAAAGAAACTGAATTGCACTTGGAGGTCCAAAAGAAAATTGCCCTATGATTATGCCCTTCAGAAGGAGCTTCCCATCAACTTTTTGGGACCTGATGCTTAATAAGAATAGACAATCTCCATCAAAAAGCAGATCAAAGCAAAGGCAAAGGGAATTAAGAAAAGAGACAGACCATAATATTCTTGGGACAATAAGAGAAGATAGTACACTTTAAAAATAAAGGCAACATGTTATATGCTTATTTTAAAAAATCAGAACAAGAAACTGCTTTTGAAATTAGAACAGTGATAGCTGATTTTTTTTTTCCAGTGAGAAGAGTTGGAAGCTAACATCAGAGAGATCTCATGGAAAGGAGAATTTAAAAAAGACATGGGGATAAATTATGAGATAAAAGATAGGAAAATGAGAAGATCAATCCAGGAGGCCAAATAGCTGGCTAACAGGAGTATTAGGCAGAACAGTGAAAAGAGAGGGGGTGGGAAGTATTAACAGAAAAAACACAAGTAATTTTCTTAGACTGAATGGTCCAGATGAGTGCTCTAAAAAGTGAACTTAAAAGATCCACATCAAGACATATTGCTGTGAAATTTCAGAATGTCAAGGATAAAGGCAAGATTCTAAGCTTTTCAGAAAACCCACTCACATACAAATGTTCAAGATTCAGAATGGCATCAGATTTCTCAACAGCAACATGGGAACCTCGAAGGTTCTAGGACAAAGCTGTCCCAGAGTCCTTTGAAGTAGAATGATTTTCAATCTAGAATTCTAAAATCAAGCTCATATCTGTGAAGATACAATGAAGATGTTTCAGACATGCAAAGTCTTAAAAAATTTACCTCCTTGCACCTTTGTTGGGACGCTAAGGGAGGATGTGCCCCACGAAGATGAGGAACCCAACACAGAAGAAGACGTAGGATCCAGGAAAATAGGTACTCAGTGCAGCCTTGGTGGGAGGGAGGCTGAGGGGACCCTTGAGGGGATGAAAGAGGAAGTTCTTAGCTCAAGAACAGAAACCTGAAGCTGAGCCTGGAAAGTTAGGGACCTCAGATAAGAGGGGTGTCAGGGGAGGGGTTGGGAGGAACTGGAGGAAAAGAAACTGATGATTATTTTGACAGACTTGACTATGTGGAAACTTCATGAATTGTATTGAAAGTTGTTTTATAGTGGTTGATGGGAGTGGAACTATTTAGCTATTCATTTGAATTTTTAAAAATGGTACAATATTTACATGATCTTAATAACAAAAAGCCCAAATATGTATCTAACCTAAATTATATCATAATTTTTGTGGGAGGATGGAAGTGAAAAGAGGGGCGTGAATAGAGCCAAAATCTTCACTTATCATACTAGGAAGTCAGCATGTAATATCTAAAATGGATGACTTGAGAGAGAGTAGAATTCCCATAATTACCTAGAAATCTGGGAGTAAATCCTAGAATAAAGAGCCAAGGCAGTTGCAGTTGTTGCTTATGGGAAGCAGGATGGTCTTGTGAGTGGTTGTAGTGCAGAGATCGTTGGCTTCTTCATGAGCCTTTCAGCATCATTTGACTCTTAAGTCATGTGCATGTATTACTTTAATAAAAAGCACTTATTTGAAAGAAGAACTTGCATGTAGAACACCCTCTAGTATGGTGTCTGGCACATGGTGGTGTCAAAAATGCTTGTGGGATTCTACGGAGCCCCATTCTGACACATCTAGAGTCCTCGGCCCAAGCTCCCTTCCCAGGAAGTCTGGGAATGGGATTTTCATAAGTTTTTATGAAATTTTTTTTCCCTAAAAATTTCTTTAGGAGGAAACTTAGTTGTGGGAGAGCTGGAGCCAATGCCTGATGCCTTCGCAACCCTCTGCACCACTTGACTCCATTCGCCTCCCTGGGCATTCCAGGAACACTTGGGGAACAGCGGGCGATTGTCTGGATTGAAAACTCGCAGGTCTTTCCTTTGCTTCTTGCAACCACCTCTCTGGCCCATCCATTTGATACATATTTGATACTGGACTCTCTCCCAGAATTTCAGTCGGGGTGCCCCGTGCAGTAGTTAGCCCAGACACTGAGACCAGATGCTTGGAGTTAAAGGTTTACTCTATTTGGCCAAAACGAAAGGACAGAAAAGCAAGATCTCTCCAATCTGTCCTCTTCCTGCTTGACAAGGAAACAGTACCTCAGCTATTTATGCTTATGTTGTGAGAACAAGCGGTGCTGGTTTGAAGAACCAAGATTCTGCAAAATATTGTGCGTCAGTGATGTTATCTTTTCTTTATTATTTACTTTAGGGTTTTTAAAATGATGCTATCTTTAAAGCAAAAAGCAGAAACAAGGCATCTTATACCTTTATTATTGTTTAAGCTATCATTGTTCATGCTTAACTGGTTATATTTTTCTATTATTTCAATAAAAGTGTACTTCTAAACATTTCTCCTGAAACTTGCTTTAGAGGCAGGCCTTCAGAACATGACTAACATACTTTCTTCACCTTTTGCCATAAGCGATGTGATCCCCAAAGCAACTGAGATGTTTAGCTAATGCTGTATATCTCTGGACTCCATGATCTAATACCTAAACAGGTTTACTGTTACCTGTTGGTTTCATAGCCACCGAGACTTATTCTTAGAGATGCAGCAATGGGTCAGACAGACACAGTGCCTTCCCCATGGATTTTAAACTTCAGACCTTAAATCCTAGTTAAATGAAAGGTGATGAGGTCATTAAATGGACATTGGGGAGCATAGAGCAGGACACCCACCCCTGTTCAGAGTGTCAGAAAAGTGATGTCTGCTCTTGTAACATTCTTGGTCCCTATCTAAGCTGATGTTTTCAAGTTGCAACTACCCAGTCTCCTTCCTCAAAACGTACTTTATCTGCAAATATCAGAGGCAGATTTGACGGTGGGCGCACCAGGCACGCGCCCTGGGCCCCGACTTCTGAAGGGCCATGCAAGTTTACAACTTGTATGTAATTAAAACTGCACATATGAAACGAAACTTGGTGTCATTGGGAAAAAGTGTAAAGTTGGGGTTTTGTGGGGCCCTACAGAAGTCGGGGCCCAGGGCGCGTGCCTGATGCCCCTGTGCGCCTGCCGTTATATCCGACTCTGTAATTAAAACTAATAGTAGTCTGTGCATGATTTAAGCAACAAAGTTGAGGAGCAGAATGTTTTTGTGGGTTCCAGAAATAGTTAATAAAATAACAGCTACTAATCATTGAGCCTTACAATGGAACAGGCAGAGTGCTGTATACATCACCTTTATTATCTAGTGTAATGTTCATAATAACTCTATGATGTAAAGAGTGATTAAGTATCTTATTTAAGGTGAGATGGTAAGTGACTCACAGTCAATATTCTTACCAACTTTTCCTCCCACTTCCCTCTTTTTAGCAACACATCCCAGAGTGAATGAATATTGTTGGAACTTCTATGGTTAATGACTAGTAAGTTTTCAGACATTCTAAGACATTTTCTAGTGTTAAACCACTGTCACAAGCAGTGGAAGGCAGGGGTTGATGACTGAGAAACAACCAGCTCTGGGGAAAGGAGAGGATCATCTGGAGAAAGAGACAATTTTTAGTCTTTGAACTCCTCCTCCAGTTCTTAAGTACTCTTCTGAGGCTTACTCTCTCAGGAGGGCATCTTCATTTCTTGTGTTATTTCCTTTTGGAACCAAATATGCATTTATTCCTTCATCTTTAGTAATAGGACTCCAGTTTTTGGGTTTACACACAACTACCCAGAATATATGACTTAATTCTGGCCAAGTGAAATTAGGCAGGAGTGTTTTGAGTAATATCTGAGAGCAAAGCTACATTATAAAGTTGATAGAGCAACAAGATAGAAGGAGCCAAGTCTGTGAAAATTGTGGAGGTGCCAGGCCAGCCTTGGAGTGCCTATCCTCAGACTTTGTTTCTGTTAAGGGAAAGGGCATGTTTTTTAAAAGCCATTGTTATTTTAGTTTCTTTCACACATAGCCAAACCTATCCTTATTGACATACTAAAATAGGAAGTAACACCATTTCTTCAAGAAGGCTTTCTTCTTCTTACTATTAGATGTTCTTGAGATCAGGTAACATCATCCATTCATCCATCCATCCATTCATCTATCTATCTGTCCTTTCATCCATTCATCCCTTATTCATCCATTTTTTTCTATTGATTCTTCCATCACTTAGTAGACATTGAATGCCCCCTTGCAACAGGTCCTGAGTTACATAGCTGGACATAATATTCTCTTCCCTTATAGTTATATTTTTATAAAAACAGAAAAGTTTTCAGCAAGGGAGGTTTTCCTTGCCACAGCCATAGAACCAAAAGGAGAAGGACAATATTGGCTTAGTGGGGTCAGTCTCATACATGAACATATTTACCATCTGATTCACTTTACAATGAGGGAAACAGGCCTAGAGAATTCAAAGGTTGCCAGTCCACATTTTGAGGGATTACATCTATCAAATGAATGGAGCCAAGCCCACCCTATCAGTCAGGGTCCAGGCAGACGATAGAACCACTTCAGTTATTTAAACAGAAATTATTTAAAATATATAAAGAATTGTTAACATTATATTGAAAAACTGAAAAGGCAAAGAACTTTAAGGGTAACACAGTAGTAGCAACTGCAGAAAGAAGCTACCATCCAGAGAGAAGAAGGTAGAATTATTAAAATTTAAAATCCTGGTGAAAGAGTATTAAGGAGCTGAAACTCAGACATCTGTATACGGGGACAAGGTACTGTTTGACTGGGTTGGTGTCTCTGGGCTCAGAAGAGTTGCTCCATGAGGTAGGGGCCCAGACCTCTAAAGAGGTGGCACCAGTTTACTGGTGTTGGTATTCTAAAGGGGCACAGTGAGGCTGGTTCTATGAGTGTTAGAAGAATGGAAAATTGGATAAAATTGGTGTTATTGGAAAACATTGGCATTGCTAGGGTGGTGCTGACTGGAATAGGAGCCAAACAAGAATGAACAAGTCTATTCTTTCTCCTGCAGCCTTGGGTCTCCCTTTAGTGACCCAGTTTGCAGAGAGCCAGTAGGCAAAGCAGAAATGTGTCAGGCAAAGTTTTCAGAGCAGTAGAAGTGGGTTTGAAGCTATGTAATGAAGGCCTAATGATTGGAACGATAGACTGAATGCTTGTTCCCCATCCCAAATTCGCATGTTGAAGTCCTAACCCCAATATCATGGTATTTGAAGATGAGATGTTGGGAAGCAATTAAGATTTAATGAGGTCATGAGTGTGTGGCCCTCACGATGGGATTAGTGTTCTTATAAGAAGAGATACCAGAGAGCTCCCTCTCCACATGCACACAAAAAAGAGGTCACACAGAACAAATAGCAAGCTGGTGGTGACTTACAAGCCAAGAGAAGAGGACTCAAAATGAAACCCAACATAATGGCACCTAGGTCTTGGACTTTCCAGCCTCCAGAAGTGTGAGAAATAAGTTTCCTTTGTTTAAGCCACCCAGACTCTGATATTTTGTTATAGTATCCTGGATATATGAAAACATCCCTCCCCCTACAAGGACACTGACATGGAAAATTTGGGGGGTTGATGAAATGCCCTGAGGTTGTCAAATATGGAAGTGACCACCTCAAGAGGTATCTTCTGGGACTCACCTCAACCAGTTTACCAGCACCCCCAGTTTTATAGAACAGTATGTAGGTATTCCTGGAGAATAAACTTCCTTGGACAAGACATTTCTACAGAATATTTCTCCTAATCTTCATGCTTCAGAAATCACCCATTGTCCTTCAGGAATCATCCTAGGAAGCAGGGGGATTGGGTGGGGGATGATCAGAAACTATTAATCAACAAACAAATCGTATTCTTGCTGCATCATAAAGTCTCAAGGCTTAGCTTCAGCAGTTTATTAAATTACTGGAATGCCAAGAAAAATAGCTTTAATAACACATTTCTGCCTATCTATTATTTTTTTATAACCCAGAGCAAAGAATTAAAAGGCTTCCTACCATTTAAAATAGCATTTTTTAAATTAAAATAAACATGTTAGGGGCATCTTTTTTTCTCTCTTAACTCAAAAGAGAAGCCACTGATTTGGGGTGTGATTACTCTAAGCTGAAATTTTATGGCTAAAGCTTTGTTTAGTATAAAGGAAGGAGGAGAAATGGTTTTCCTTGGGAGGTTTAAAAGTACGTTAATTAGAACAGGTGGATAGGCAAGTCCCCCCTGTCCTCTTGCGTGGTTTAGTGCGACAAACACTAGAGTCAAGAATTATGTTGAAAAAGCTTAGAATGGTCTAGGGGACCATCTGGTCACCCAGATGGGTCCTCATTGGGGGAAGAGCTATGGTGAAGTGTTCACAGTTCAGGCTCTACTTCTGAGGTTTGCAAATTCAAGAATACCATCAGTGTCCTTAGATCTGGCCAAATTCATAGGTTGATGTATAAAACCCAGTCACAATTTATACCTAATCAGGTACTCCTTGATAATTTTTAAGTCACTTTTTGAGCTCCAAATATGAAACACACACTGTGTTATGAACCATAGATACAATAGTAAACAAATCACAGTTCATGTCCATGAAGAGCTTATAGTTTGGATGATGGAAACAGTGAAAGATACAGATAAATGTAACGTAAAATGTTTCTATAATAGTAGGACATAGCTGTGAGATACAGAGGGTTGTAGTATTAGTTGTACATTACTGTGTAACAAATTATTCTAAAACACAGTGGCTTCAAATATGTATTATCTCTATTTCTCTGGGTCAAGAACATGGGCATGGTTTAGCAGGGTCCTCCACTTCAGGTCTCCCATAGGCTGCAACCCAGATGTCTGCTGGGGCTGCAGTCTCATCAGAAGGCTCAACTGGGGAGGCTCCACTTCCAAGTGACCACTCATGTGTTTGTTAGCAAGATTCAGTTCCTTGCAGACTACAGACTGGAGGCATCCCTTGGATCCTTGCCACGTGGGACTCCCCCTAGAGCATCTCAAAACATGGTGACAAGCAAGAAAAAAAGGCAAGAAAAAGTGCCAGCAAGAGTCCACTAGCAAAATGAAGGTCACGGTCTACCTGTAACTAACCCAGCCATGGAAGTGCCATCCCACCACTGTTGCCACATTTTACTCATTAGCTATGAGTTACAAGGTCCAGCCCACCCTCAAGGAGGAAGAGCATGGAGTCCATAGAAGCCAGGGAGCTTCCTGGAACAATAGAGCCAGTAGAACATAGTGGTTAGCAGTAGTTCTAGAAGCATCTTGCCTGGATTCGAAACCTACAATCTTTCCTAAGTGTCTTCTCTGAAATAGACATCTTTTTCTCAGCACATATGTATTGTAGACCTATGGATGTGCCAAGTACCATTGAAGGAGATGAGGGTGAGCAGTGAACGAAACAACGTCCCCGTTGTCATGGGATTTGCAGTCTAGTGAGGGAAGAAATTAACATTGCTACTGTCATCACTGGTATATTAGTGGAGACCAGAAAAAGTGAGGGAGCAGCGTGCAGATATCTGGGGGAAGAGAACGCTCCAAGCAGAGGGAATTGTAACAGCAAGTAAGTAGTAGTTGTGGAAGTCAACTAAAATATATGTAATAACTAGCAGTGATAAGGGTCGTGTAGAAGAGTTAAGCAGAGTAAAGGATTGGTTATATATTCTTTTTTTTTTTTTTGATAAATTTTATTTTGAGATAATTTCAAGTATTCAGGAAAGTTGCAAGATTAGTACAAAGAACATCAACAGACTTTTCATTCAGGTCCCTAACTGTTAACATTTTACCACCTTTGCTTCATCTATTTATGTTATTATTTATTTTTGAAAGCAATTGACAATAAATTGCTACAATTCTTCTTTCTTCCTAAATACTTCAGTATGGATGTTCTGAGAGCAAGGACATTTTCTGTACACAGCCCCAGTACAAATAGCAAAATCAGGGAATTAACTTAATATTATTATCTAGTCTGCAGACCTTATTAAAATTTTAACAGCTATACCAATAATGCCCTTTATACTTAAAAATAAACAAATAAATAAATAAAACGCTGTTTTTTTCTGGTCCAGCATCCAATCAAGGATCACATGTTCCATTTAGTTGTCATGTCTCTAATCGGTAATAGTTGTTCAGCTTTTCTTTTGCCTTGACATTTTTGAAAAGTACAGGCTAGTTATTTTGTAGAGTGAGCCCTCAATTTGGGCATATCTGCAAGACAGGAAAACCACAAAAGTAATGTGTGCTCAGTGCATCACACTAGGAGGTACATGAGGTAGCTTTATCTCATTACTGGTGTTAAGCACAGGGAAGTCTAAGTGCAAAAAGTAAAAACAACATCTACTTTATATAGTCATGAAAAGTAAATACGATACCATGCGTAATGTGTAGTTCACGACCTTTAGAAATAACTCAATGAAAGTAAACTACTATCGTTATTAAATAGTGATTCTTAAGCTGAGATCTAAAAGACAAGAGGACTGGGGTAGTGAAGTAGCCATGGAGTTGGGGAGACTGGAGAGTCCAAGTGTGGGGGGCAGAATTTTCAGATGATCTCCAAAGACCCTCATCTTGTCTAATCCCTCAGTTTCCTAATCAATTTCATAATCTGGTTATGCTCTGTAGCACAGTTATCTAAGAAAGAAAACTTATCCTCAGAGAGACTGAAATAATCACATGAGCCCTGTAAAGGGACAAGGCCCTTCCTGGTGAAAGAAAGCCAGAGAAATTCAAAGAATGATGGGGATTTGATGTGTGAGAAGTTCTCAGTCGCTGGCTTTGAAGATGGAGTTGTCCTGTGACAAGGACAGGAGAGTGGATTCTCAGACCTGGGCAAATCTCTTCCCCCACCTCCACCCCTGCCTGGACAGCTGGCTAGGAACTGAATTCTGCTAATAACCTGAATGAGTTTGGAGGAAGACCACTGAACTCCCCATGAGAATGTCACCAGCTGGCACCTGGATTTCAGACTTGTGAAGACCTGAGCAGAGAACCCAGGCACTTTTCACCTACAGAAATCATGTTTTAAGTTGTTATATTTTTAGTAATTTATTGTGCATCAAAAGAAAACACACCCAGGGAACAACATAAATATCGGAGAGAAAGAAGGCATGATGACATTGGGGAACCAAATAGACCAGCGTGTCTGAATCAGCAATGGATGTGGGGCTGGGACTGTGGAGGTAGTCGGTGTGTTTAACCAGCCAAGGAGTTCAGATCACTCCAGTTCAGCATTAACTGAGGACCTTGGTGCCAGGCCTTGTTCTGTGACAGGCTAGAGACCCAGGGGTCAATAAGACCTAACTTCTGCTCTCAAGGAGCTCACAGTCTGTTGGGGAAAATCATCTCAGTGGTCATTGAAGGTATGCAGACTGGCAGTTTCATGAAAGCAGGACTCCTTGTTTCATTTGCTGTGGATCCCAAGTCCTTGCCACAGTGCCTTACATAACAGGTAATTATAGCTATTTGTTGAGTGGAACTGAAATGATATTTCATCTTAGCTAGTGATTTTCAACCAGGAGAACTTTATCCCTCAGGTCAAGGGCCAATATCTGCAGATATTTTTGGTTATCTCAATTGCAGAGGTGCTACTGGCATGTAGTGGGCAGTGGCTAGGGATGCTGCTAAATGTCCTGCAATGTAAAGGACAGCTCTCTACAACTAAGACATAGTTGGTCCAAAATAGTGCCAAGATTGAGAAACATATCTAGAGAATGGTAGATTCTCTAATGCTTGCTACTCGCAGTCTCTGCATGTCCTCTCACTTGGGCAGGATTGGATAAACAGGGAAATTTCCTTTGCCACATTCTCTTGGAATAATGAAGTTCAACTGCCTTTCACTGGCATTTCTTTCTGTCAGACTTTTAACTGATTAGAAACCAATGACCTCTTATGCTCGGTCCCCTGCTTTGGTTTGGGAGGTACCAAGTGCTGTGCTGGTCAACGTTTAACAACCAGCTCTCAAAAAGACGTGTATGGACTTCTGGCCAAGATGGAGGCCTAGAAAACACACTGGGTCTCCCTCCACAGCTAAGAAGGAATACAACTACCTCAAAACTAAGACAAGCAGAAGTTCCAGAAAATCGAACTGCATGAAAGTCCAACAAACAAAGATATAAAGAAGAAATACTCATCCAGACATGTAGGAGGGGTGGAGCCGGAGCAGAGAGGATTCAGTGTGGTGGTGGCAGGCCAGTAGAAAGTGTAGTCACATGTTTCAAAAAGTGGGGAGGGACACCTTGGGGAGGGACACCTGGGGAGCGTTCCCAGCTCCTGACCAGACTGCGTAGCTCACGGTCCCAGCACCAAGGAATATCAAGCCTCATTGATTCTGACTGTGCACACCAGTGGAGGTTGGGGCAGAGGAAGAAACTGCCAGTCACTCAGCAGAATCCAGTCATTTAAAGGGCTCCCACAGTCCTAGAATGTCCCCAAATCCACCCACTCTGGGAACAATGGCCAGGGCAACAGCTAGAGAGGTGCCAGTCCCATACGGAGGAGGTGGAAGAAGTGCCTGGAAAAGGAACAAGTGCTGAGCAAGTGGCATTTTTTCCTCTCTGACCCCTCCCACACATACAGCCCTACAGCATGATGAAACGGGTCACCCTGTACTGATGAATATCTAAGGCTCTGCCCCTTACAACATAACAGAAGCAACAGCTCTACCTAAGACACAGAGGCAAACAAATACAGGAGCCTGTCAAGATGAGGAGACAGAGAAGTATGGCCCAAAAGAGGGAATGGATCAAGGTTCCAGTGGGAGAACTAAGGGACAAAGATATAGCCAACCTAACAGATGCACAATTCCAAACACTGATGATTAAGATGCTCACAGGCTTGACAGATATGCTTGAGTATGGCAAACGCATAAGAGAAGAAGTGAAAGCTATGCTAAGTGAAATGAAGGAAAATCCACATAAAACCAATGGGGAAGGGAAGGAAACAGAGGTTCAAATCAATGATTTGGAATATAAGGAAGAAAAAAACAGTCAACCAGTACAGAATGAGGAAACAAGAATTGAAAAAAAATGAGGAGAGGCTTAGGAACCTCTGGGACAATTTTAAATATGCCAACATCTGAATCATAGGGACGCCAGAAGGAGAAGAGGAAGAGCAAGAAATTGAAAGCTTATGTGAAAAAATGATGAAGGAAAACTCCCCAAATTTGGTGAAGGAAGTAGACATAGAAGTCAAGGAAGCACAGAGAGTACCAAACAAGCTAGACCCAAAGAGGACCACACCAAGACACATCATAATTAAAATGCTAAAGGTTCAAGATAAGGAGAGAATCTTAAAAGCAGCAAAAGAAAAGCAGAGAGTTACCTACAAAGGGGTGCCTGTAAGTCCGTTAGCTGATTTCTCAAAAGAAACTTTGCAGGTAAGAAGGGACTGGCAACAAGTATTCAATGTGATGAAAAGAAAGGACCTACAACCAAGATCACTCTATCCAGCAAAGCTATCATTTAGAATGAAAGGGCAGACAAAGTGCTCCCAGATAAGGTAAAGCTAAAGGAGTTCATCATCACCAAGCCCTTATTATATGAAATGTTAAAGGGATTTATTGAAGAAAAAAGATCAAAACTATGAACACTAAAATGACAACAAACTCACAACTATCAACAACTGAATATAAAAAATAAAAACAAAATCCAACTAAACAAACCAGAATAGAAACAGAATCATAGGTATGGGAATCATTTGGAGAGTTATCAGCTGGGAGGGGTAAGGATGAGAAATGGGGAAATGGTGCAGGAATTAAGAAGCATAATCAGTTGGTACAAAATAGACAGGGGGAAGTTTAGAATAATATAGGGAAGGGTGAAGCCAAAGAACTTACATGCACAACCCATGGACATGAACTAAGGGGGGTGGGATTGCTGGAGGGAAGGGGGGTACTGGGCAGAGGGGAGCAAAGGGGAAAATAATTGGGACTACTGTAACAACATAATCAATACAGTATTTTTTTAAAAAGACATGTGTGTTCTGTATATATATCCATAGGTTTGTTAAAACATCACTCATAGGCTGTGTAGCACACAATTTGCAAATAATAAAACATGTAACATTGCTTATTATAAACAACATATTGTCCGTTGACTGTCACAGAACACTTTGGTCGCGTTTTGCTGAACACTTGTATCTATAGCCCACCTGAGGAAGCAATTGAATGAGTGTAGCTTTGACACAAATGTTGGCTGATCTTCTCCTTTACATTAACAAGTAAAATAAAAGTGAGACAACGAAGGCATGCCAGAGCTCCACTCTCTTGTCAGTGATATGAACAATTGCTTTACTGAATCAGATAATAGTTTTCAAATACTGGAAGAATATTTCCTCAATTTTTGTGCCATTCACAATGTAACATTTACAGACACGCCAGGCTTTTAAGTTTAATTTGCATTAGTAACATTTTCTCCATCACTTTCTTAAGTCTAGACAATCAACAAAACAAAAAATCAAGCCCTGATTTGTAGCATATTCAGATTTCCATGATGTAAATAGAGCCACCAATGTGCTATCACTGAGCACTGAGTTGGGAAGACATGCACAGTAACCCACCATTTTATAGTACTTCAACCCTACAGGTATAATAGAATCACATAACCCCAAGAGCAGAGATAGTAGTAAAACACTGTAAAATGATTAGGTAGTGATGAGTTTTGAGTATGCTATCTTGGTTTTAATAAAATTTGTTTTAATTGTACGTTCAAAATGAAATTTTTAATAATGTCTGTATTTAACATCTGACTCACAAAAATCTCAAAAAATTTAACAATTGGCTCTTGGAAGCTGATATAAGCTGGCTGTAATCCTTCAGTGGTTTAGTGATTTATCTTGTTGGGACATTGGGCTGATGGTCAGACTTACTCTTTAGCTGACACTTTCAACAGAACCACTCACAGAGAGTTATCTTCTAAGGTCTGGAGATTGTATACTGACCACACACATACAGTGTGCGTACTGATCACAGTAGAGCTCATCCTATTGATCTTTCATGTCTCCCAACCCTATTGGCCTTATCAATATAATGGGAAGAACATATTTCATTTAAAATCTGGTGAAGACTATTGACTTTCCCTTGTCCTTCTCACTGTGTGTTTCCCTTCCAAGCAGCAGTGGTGTTGAGAAGAGCAGGGGAAGACATGTGGCTTCACAAATCCTTAAGTAACACTGGCTGCCACGGGCTCGCAGGAGAAATGGGCAGGAAGATAACTTGCTCCAGATGCTCTCAACCATGCAGGCTCAGTATATTCTTTTTAAAATCACCCCTAAGTTCCTTCCCCACATGATGTCGCATTTAAGCCCCTCCCCAAACCCCTTCTCTTTCTACCCAGTTCCTCTCTGAAGTGTAGCTAGCTTGACTCCATGATGGAACAGCTCCATTTTCAGGCCAGTTTTCCATTTACGGTGTACTTAGTAAGAGGAGCAGAGCCCGGGGAGTGGTGGCCATATGATTTACCCCTTGTGAGGCCCTCTTTTCTGCTGTACCCAGCCATGACCATGATCTACATCACTCCTGTGGTCTCAAGAAGATGAATGCTCAGCATCCTCTGAGTTATCCTGCCTGTCCCATGTCTTAACTCCTAATGCTTTCTTGAATTCCCCAAGTTAATATATATATATTTTTTATTTTCCACAAACTGAACATAAAACACACATCATCCCTAAACACATTTAGCTACTTAATTAAACCTTATGCACTACCAAACCTCTTACTAAATACAGTCAATACACTTAATGCTTAAACTACAAATTCTCCTCTTCAAATGCAACACATATTTTTTGGTCAGTTTTAGACATTAAAAACATTATTTGCTTTATGAAAAGCATTTATTTATGCTTTTTAACAAACATGCATGAGTGCCAGGCTTTGGGCTAACGGTTGGGGTATTTCAGTGAATAAGAAAGGCAGAAGTGTTCCCTCCTCTTATGAAGCTTTTAGTCTGATGGAGAATAGCATTTAGCAAATACATACACAAATATATAGTTTAAACAGTGACACGTGCTATAAAGGCCAAGCATGGGGCTCTAAGATGGGGGTATATACTTAGTATCGCGGATGAGGAGAGACATTACTGCAAGATTACAGAGAAGGAGCTGGGGTGGATGGCTCCTGGGACAGGGAGCCACTGGTTCCAGCACACTAGGAAGAATGAGAGGTCTCCAGGGCAGGGATGGAGGAGGTGGGTGATTGAAGTAAGATGTGAGTCGAAGGCAGGTTGAGATGACACAGTCAATTAGGACCTGCTATAGTTTTTATTCTACCCTCAACAAACCATTGCAGTCTTAATACAGAGGAGTGAGTGTTCCAAATCAATTTCTAAAGAGATCACTCTGGATGATTGGTGAAAAGTGGATTGGGGAATGAGGACAAAAGGGGAAACAAAATTGATAGGAGGAAGTTGTTGTAGTCCAGAAGAGAGATGACGGTGGTGTGAACTACAGCAATTGCACGGGAAAGGAACATAAATGGACAGATTTGCGAACATATTTAGGAGACAGAAATGACTGAATACACCGGAGAAATTGTGGTGAAGGGGATGAATGAATAGGAGGTGTCAAGGATGGAGGCCAGGTTTCTGGCTGGGCAGAAGGAGGGGTCATTCACTGGGAAGACTGTGTGGACACCAGCTTAGAAACACAATGTCTGACATAGAGGGAAGGCAGGCTTGGTGGGAAGCACAGAGAGAAACAAGACAACATGAGCTAATTCCTTTTATGTCTCATCAAGAAGAACAAATTAGACAAAAAGGTGATATTCTAGTGATAAAATCTGCTGGCTGTTTTATCTCCCACCCTCTCTAATAACCAACTATTCCTCAGTCTCACTGTTTTTGGCCATTCATGCAACAATTTTGACCAAGTTCAAACACTCCTAGACAGTGGTCCTTAAAGTGTTGAGCAAGTAGCACTAGTGTTATACCAGATGATTGCGAGTGACATGGAAAATGATTTTCCCCTGCTATATGGGTATGGCCTCACATCACATTGAATTACATAGTGAAAAAGTAATTTCCTTTTCAATTCTTTCTTAGGCCTTCTGATTACATCTGGGAGAAAGGCTCTGTTTGGTGCTAGCATGTCTTTACACCTCTCTAAAACTTGATAATCTCTCTTTTTAACAAAGAGAGAACAAGGCCACAATCTCAAGCATTTTTAGCAGGACACAGTCTCCAGCTGGAATTTAATAGCATTATCTTGTTTTCACTGTAAAAAAATAGTTAAGGTTACTTGCTATTTATGGCAAGTAGTATTGGTTTTTTTTATTTACAGGAGTGATATAAATAAATTTTTTAAAGCTCTAAGTACAAAAAGGGACTGGTGAAAATATTAATTAAATAAGAACACATGTGCTACATGAATAAGACAAGTATCCTGGAGGAGGAGCACAATGATCAAAGTCTGCAAAACATGGCATGACAATGAAATGGACATTTTTTAATTCTGGCATCTGCTGTCCCTTCTTGGGCAGCATTTCTTGGTTTGCTGTGGTGAATCATGTCCTCCCTACTTTCAGCCCAACCTGCTTCCAGTAAAGTTGATTTCACTCTTGAGTCCCAGGGAGCAGCACTGAATATTTCATTGTCTTGGCCTGTGATTGGCTTATTGATGGACATGTGATCCAAACCAGGCAAACTAGGCCCAGAGCTGGGATTTGAACCCAGATCTCAGCTCAAAAGCCAGAGTATGTGGGAGGAAGGTGAGTGCAGCCTGAAACCATTGCACTGCCCTCCCTCTCATATACTATGGCATCTGGAGGATGAATAGCAGAATAAAGTTAGGAGGTGAAGAAGAGGGGTGATAGATACAGTGAGGCTACAGATTTAGTCAGGTACCAGAACTTAGCCTTGTAGACCTTGGTAAGAACTTCATTTTGAATGCACTCCTAAGAGCAATAAGAAACCCTTGAATGATTTTTATCAGGAAGGTGGCAGACCTCGATTTGTATTTTTAAAGGCCACTGTGGTTTTCATAAAGCACTTAGCATGGAGTCTGATCCCTAGTAATGTAAGTATTAAATTGGAGAATGCTCAGTGTTTGCAGGCTACAGAATTGGGGCTCAGTACATGTGCCTCTTCACCCACTTCCCCTCCGCTTGTTCCTGAGGCTGCTTCTGTCAGTAAGAGCCTCCCAGGGAAGTAGAGTCTTAAATAGGACGTAGCCTTGCCCAAGGGCACTGAAGTTTAGATGGAGCCTGTTAGCTGAGGCCAAAGGCAGGAAGCAAAGGTTAGTGCTCCAGGTGCTTTTAAATTTTGGTAGTCACTGAATTTCTACAGTTAATGAAAAAAAAAAAAAAAAAAAAAAGTGGGACCCTAGAGTGAAGAGTTAAGGTCTATAGAAATTTTTTAAAAAGAAAGAAAAAGCAAAACCAGCGACTGATGGTCTGACTTAACACAGGTTACTAGGCTCAGAAAAAGCTCCTTTTCTGGGTCATGGCCAACATGCAGACAACATGTTTAGCCTACAGGAAACAAAGCTTGTCGGCTTGCAGTCCTTGTTTGCACGTGGGAATGAATGCACAGCTACAGGAGGAAGATGAGAGTGTAATTTGGAGATAGAAGTAGTCAAAGGAATTCAACTGAGAAATAACATCCTGGCACAAACTTAAGACATAAAAATAAAATCAATTTCACAAGACCCAGAGAGCCTGATTCTTGTACAGTTTCCTATTAGAATCGCAACAAACTCTGGCACCCCCAGCCTCCTACCTCCTCCCACCAATGTACCTTTGCTGCAGCATCAGTGGGAATCTTCCATCCCTTAATCCCTCACCTGCCTCTCTACAGAGAGGTTGGTGCACATCACTCCCACTGCGGCCCATTCCCCATCCCAGGCCCCCTGGATTCAGAGTCATACCCAGACCTATCTCACTCCCCTGACCTCTTGCTACCCTGAACCCGGACTGGCTTCACCATTTCCCCTTATGCCTGGACTCCTTCCTTTGTCAGGGTAGTATGGCTCAGTAGTTACAGCATAGTGACTCAATCAGTCTCTGGAGCTGGACAAACAGATCTGGGGTATTGAGTAGCAGCCAAGACAGAAAGCCTTGGTGCCATGGTGCTGAGGTCTGATTCCTAGCTTCCCTATGAGCTACCTTGGATGGGTTATTTAGCCTTCATGGGCCTCAGTTTTCTTGTCTGTAAAGTGGGAATGATAATATTACCTACCTCCCAGAGCTAGGAGGTTTATTACGTGAAGGCATAAATATCATGAACTGAGAACAGTTTTTGATACTTAAAAAGTGCTCAGTATGTCTTAGATATTATTAGAATCCTCTCCCTGCCATTTACCAGCTGTGAAACCGTGTGCCCATGATTTAATCTAAGCCCCAACTTCAAAACTACCTTCCTTGTCACCCCGCAGCAGTGTATTCATTTCTATGAACAAACAGGAGTGGTTCACAGACAAGCCTTGACAGGTCTAAGGTCAGAGTGTTTTCTGTGTGTTCGGCCATGACCCAGATAATGACTCCTTGCCTGCGTTTGGTAACTTGTGTCATTGTTTCTTTTCTCCCTTAAGAATTCATCAGTAGCAGCATCTTTCTACTTCATTCCTTTCATCTCCTTCTGACTCAGACACTTGGTCAGGTTTCATGCTTTATAAAAAAAATGCAGAGCTTAGTTATTTCCAAATGCAAAGCCTGGGTCATCTCAAGAATGGAGTTGATCACAGGATTACAGGAGGTATTGTAGCTGGCCTTGATGAATGGCCTCAGCAACTGCTGGCAACAGAAACCTGGAAGTGTCCTGGACTCCTTTGTCTCCCTCTCTGGCATCCAACTAGTTTGTCACTAAGTTTCATCAATGCTAATTTATTATTATTAGTTGTAGTATTTTTAAAAACAATTTTAGAGCAGTTTTAGGTTCAGAGCAATATTGAAAGGAAGGTACAGAGATCTGCAATACTACCTTCCCTGCCCCCCCCACACGCACAGCCTCCCCTGTTATCAACATTCAGCGCCAGAGTAGTGCATTGACCCATCAAAATCGCCCAGCATCCACGGTTTACATTTTGGTTCACTCTTAGTGTTATATATCCTATGGGTTTGGACAAACGTATAGTTACATGTAATCATCATTATGATATCACATAGAGTATTTTCACTGCCTCTGTGTTCTGCCTTTTCATCCCCCTCGCCACCCCCTGAAAACCATGGACCATTTTGCTGTCTCCACAGTTTTGTCTTTTCCAGATTGTCACATACTTGGAATTATATAGTGTGAAGCCTTTTCAGATAGCCTTTTTTCACTTTGTAATATGCATTTAAGATTCCTCCATGTGGTCCCACATCATGTGATTTTTATCCTTTATTCTGTTAATGTGATGTGTCACACTGACTGAGTTGTGTATGTTGAACTCTTCTTGCATCCCAGGGATAAATCCCTGGTCATGGTGTACAATCCTTTTCATGTGCTATTGAATTTGGCTGGGTATTATTGTGTTGATGATTTTTGCATCTGTGTTCATCAGGCACATTTGTCTGCAGCTTTCTTTTCCTGTGATCTATTTTTCTGGCTTTATCAAGGCCTCATAAAATGAGTCTTTGGAAGTATTCCCTCTTCTATTTTTCAAAAGAGTTTAAAAAGGATTTGTATTAATTCCTCTTTAAATGCCTGGTAGAATTGACCTGTGAAGCCACTTGTTCTAGGCTTTTCTTTATTGAGAGGTTTTTGATTACTGACCCAATCTTACTTATTGTTTGTGTGTTCAGCCTTTCTATTTCCTTCTGATTCAATCTTGATATGTTGTACATTTCTAGGAATTTATCCAATCCATTAATTCTAGGTTAGGCAATTTGTTGGCGTATAATTGTTCATAGTGGTATTTTATGTTCCTTTGCATTTTTGTGGCATTGGTTTACCATCTTCTTTCATTTCTGATTTTATTTGAGTGTTCTCTCTTTTTTCACTTAGTCCAGCTAATGTTAGTTGATTTATCTTTTCAAAAACCAACTCTTACTTTAGTTAATTTTTTCTATTATTTTTCTGTTCTTTATTTTATTTACTGCTGCCCAAATCTTAAATTACTTCCTTCCTTCTGGTAACTTGGAGCTTAGTTTGTCTTATATTTCTAGTTATTTCAGGTGTCAAGTTAGGTTGACTTGAGATCTTCCTTCTTTTTGAACATAGGTATTTATTGCTATGAATTTCTTTCTTAGCCCTGCCTTCTTTGTACCTCATAAGTTTTTATATATTGTGTTTCATTTCTGTCTCAAGATATTTTCTAATTTCCCTTTTTATTTCTTCTTTGATTCCCGGTTGTTCGGGAGTGCATTGTTTAATTGCCATGTATTTGTGAGTCTCTCCATTGTCCTTTTGTTTTGGTTTCTAGTTTTATTCCATTGTGTTTGGGAAAGACTTGGAATGCTCTCAAGCTTCTTAAATTGCTTAAGACTTCTTTTGTGGCCTGGCATGTGATCTGTTCTGGAGAATTTTTGTGAGCACTTGAGAAGAATGTATATGCTGCTGCTGTTGGGTTAAATATTCTGTTTGGTTATATCTTTTAGGTCCCTTTGATCTACGGTATCGTCCAACCCTGCTGTTTTCTTATTGATCTTCTGTCTGGCTGATATATCTATTATTAGAAGTAGGCTATTGAAATTTCCTACTTTTTATTGTGCTGCTGTCTATTTCTTCCTTCAGATCTATCAATGTTTGCTTTGTATATTCACACACACGCATGCTGTGTGCATACATATTTGTAAGTGTTTGTCTTCTGGTTGAATTGACTTTTCTGTTATTATGTAAAGACCTTCTTTGTCACTTGTAACGGTTTTTTACTTAAAGTCTATTTTGTCTTTTATATAAGCGTAACTATACCTGCTCTCTTTTGGGTACCGTTTGCATGGAATATCACTTTTCCATCTCTCCACTATCTGCTATGCATATTCTTAAATCTAAAGTGAGTCTCTTGGAGATGGCGTATAGTTGGATCTTTCTTTAAAAATCCATTCAGCCACTCTGTATCTGTTAAATGGCTTCATTCAATTAAATTTAAAGTAATTATTGATAGGTAAGGACTTACTGTTGCCATTTTGTTCATTGTTTTCTGTCCATTTTGTAATGTTTTTTGTTTCTCTCTTGCTGTCTTTCTTTGTAATGTGATTTTTTTTTTTGGTTAATATATATTGGTTCTATCCTCTTTATTAATAGTTTTGATATCCACTATAGGTTGTGTTTCTTTGTGGTTATGGAGCTTGCATAAAACTTCTTATAGTTATGGCAATCTATTTTAAGCTGATAACATCCACAAAAATCTTCAATCATACACAAAAAACTCTACACTTTTACTTCTCCATACCAGATATCGTAATTTACATATTTTCACATTGTGTATCCATCAATAAATTTTTGCAGCTATAGTTATTCTTAATATTTTAGGGTTTTAACTTTTATACTTGAGTTAAACGTTTATACTTGGATTTATATACCACAATTACAGTATTGCTATATTCCATATTTGTCTAAATATTTACCTTTACTGTGGGATTTATACATTTGTGTGGTGTTGAGCACCTTGTCATTTCAACCTGAAGAATTCCCTTATCATTTCTTTTAAAGCTGGTGGAATGGTAATGAATTCCCTCAGTTTTTGTTTGTTAGGGAAAATCTTTATCTCTTCTACATTTTTAAAGGGCAGTTTTTCTGGATATAGTATTCATGTTTTGCAGGGTTTTCTTCTTTTAGTGCTTTGAATATGTGTATATCATTCCACTCTTACCTGGCCTGCAAGGCTTCTGCTGAGAAATTTTCTAACTGTCTTTAGGTGGTTTTTTGTATGTGATAAATTGCTTTTCTCTTACTGCATTCAAAATTCTTTTTCATCTTTATTGATGATTTAGTTATAATGTGTTGCAGTGTGAACTTCTTTAGGTTCAACCTATTTGGAATCCTTGAGTATTAATGAATCTGGATGTCCATTCCCTTCCCTGATTTGGCAAGTTTTCAGCCATTCTCTCTTTAAAAAATATATTCAAGAGTATATATATTTAATTGTGGTAACATTAGTTAATAACATAAGTTTTAGATGTGCAACATTATAATTTGATATCTGTATACACTACAATGCTCTTACTATCAAATGTTTAGTTTTCATTACCCTCCTCCACCTCCTTCATCTCTGATAACCACCAATATGTTGTCTGTATCTATGAGTTTGTTTTGTTTTGTTTTGCTTGTTTTTTTTCGTTTTTTGCTTTATACCTCTGAGTGAAATTGTAGAGTTTTTGTCCTTTTTCATCTGACTTTTCACTTAGCATTATACCCTCAAGATCCATGTTGTCACAAATGGCAATATTTCATCTTTTTAATGGCTGAGTAATTCTTCATTACATACTCTACCACATCTACTTTATCCATTCAGCCATCGATGGACACTAAGTCAGCCATTATTTCTTTAAATTAAGTTTCTGTTCCTTTCTTTTTTTCAATTCTTTCTGGAACTCCCACAATGCATATACTGATTTCTTGGTGATATCCCAAAAGTCCCATAGGATTTCTTCACCCTTTTTCGTTTTTTTCTTTTTGCTCCTCTGACTAGATAATTTCAAATGACTTGTCTTTGAGTTTGCTGATTCTATCTTCTACTTGATTGAGTCAGTTTTTGAAGCTCTCTATTGAATTTTTCGGTTCAATCATTGTATACTTCAGCTCAAAATTTTCTTTTAGTTCTTCTTAATGGTTTCTACTTCTTTATTAAACTTATTGCTTAGCTCATGTATTGTTTTCTGGTTTCATTTAATTGGCTATCTGTGTTCTCTTGTAGCTCATTGAGCTTCTTTAAGATAAATATTTTGAATTCTTTGTCAGTCAGTTTATAGGTCTCCATTTATTTAGGGTCAGTTACTGAAACTTTATTTTGTATCTTTGGTGGTGTCATATTTTCTCGATTCCTCATGATCCTTATAACCTTCTATTTCTGTCTATGCAATTGAAGAAGTAGTTACCTCTTCTAGTCTTTACAGAATAGTTTCATCAGCAAAAGCCCTCCTTTCACCCGTCAGCCTAGCCAGAGATTCAGGGTGGGCCATGTGGCTGAGCCCATGATGTGGTAAGTTCAGTACCAGGGTGTACAAGTGGGTGTGACTCATACTGGAGTCTACAAGAAGTCTCACAACCTCTTTTTCCTATGGGGGAATTTTTAGTGTTGTTGTGCCAGATTAGGAGAAGGGTGATGTGGTGAGGTAAAGGTGTTCTTATAATTTTCAATGCATCTTCTCTCATTTCTGTGGTCCACTAGTGTGCTGTAATCTTTCACCTGGATTCCAGAGCTCTCATAAAAGCACATCTGTCTGTGGATGACTATTAAATTGATATTTTGTGAGGGCGCAAGAGCTAGGACCTCCCATTCCTCCATCTTGCTGATGTTACTAAGGCTTTGCTTTTTAAATTCAGTCTGACAATCTCTATCTAATCATTGGAGTGCTTAAACTATTTACACTTCATTAAATGTAATTATCAATATGGTTGGATTCAATTTTATCATCTTGAAATTTATTTTCTGTTTGTCCCATCTGTTCTTTTTTTCTTTTTTCCTATCTTATTTTATATTGAGTGCTCTCTCTGTATAATTTTTTAGTATTCCACTTTATTTCCATTTTGATTTATTAACTATATTTCAATGTTTTAATTTTTTTAGTGGTTGCCCTAGGATTTACTATATGCTTCTTTAACTTATGAAGTATAATTTAAGTAAGGTATAATGTATGATCCCTTTAACATTGTAGTAAAGTCTGCGTTACCTTAAAGAGACTGTTGGTAGAAATATGGATGTTAAAGGATATTCTGGTGAGAGCTCAGAAAGAAAAGAGGAAAGCTACAAAGAGAAGATCCTATCATCTTAGAGAATACCTATGTAATCATGAATAAAATTTTGTTAAAATTATGAATGTTAAAAGTGTTTTAAATGAGGCATTATACAGAAATGAGGAAATGTTATTGGAATATTATTACAAGTACTATTGGAAACTGAGGAAAGGTGATCCTTGTTATAAAGTGGCAAAGGGCTTAATTAGCTGAGTTGTGTTTTGTTGGGTGGGAAGCAAAATGGTGAAGGCGTAGTATAGTGTCTTCTTGATGTGAGAGGAGAAAAATAAATAGAAGAAAAGACTACTAAGCCAACCCCCCTGCTCCCCAGAACTCAATGGTTTAGAAAAATCTCAACCTATTTGGATAGCATGCTCTGAAAATGAGGCCAAGGGTGTGGCTGAAAAACCATTTGCTAAAGAATCTAGGCACGTAACTCATAGATTCAATAAACGGTCTCAGCAAAATCCAGAAATAAAGGTGAAGTTGTGCAGGAAAGATACATGGAAGACTCTTCTATTAGCTTGGCCTCTTGTGAATTGCATGGAAGGCCAATAAGAGTTTTGAAAATTTTATACTAAGTGCAACACTGCCAACCTAGCCTGAAAAGAACAATGACAGCATGAAAAGAAAAAAGAATGACTTCAAAGGCAGAACCACAGATGACAAGGCCAAGGAGACTACCACTGCCACCACCAGACTCAGAGAATAGGGCAACTACCACCTAGGACAGAGGGTGGGCCTGGAGTGCAAAGCTTCAAGTCCAAAAAGACTATTGATTATTATCAATTTATAAAATATAACAAAATTCACCCTGCTAGATTTTGGATTTGCTTAGGACCCTTAACCCCCTTTTTTTCCTTTCAATTTCTCGCTTTTGGAATGGAAATGTCCAGCCCGCACCTATATCACCGTTGTATTTTGGAAGCAGATAACAGAGTCATAGAGCGAGAGGAATTTTGTCCCAAGATGAATCATACGCCAAGTCATATCCATACCTGATTTAGACAATATTTCAATGAGCTATTGCATGTACATGCTGGAATCAGTTAAGACTTTTGGGGACATTGGGATAGGGCAAAAATATTTTGAATGTGCAAAGGACATGAATTTTGGGGGGATCCAGACTGCAGACTGTTATACACTGAATTGTGCTCCCCAGATTTATATATTTCTAACTCTCATTACCTCAGCATGTGAAGGCAGAAATAAGATGCCAAAGAATGTCAAATATTGCCAAAGAATGCCAAGGAATACCAAATCACCAAAATGTAGGAAAGAAGCATGAAAACCATTCTTCTTTAAAGGTCTTAGGTGGAATCAGTCCTAATGATACGTTGAGCTCAGATGTCCAGCCTTCAGAATTGTGAGGCAATGCATTTCTGCTGTTTAAGGTACCCACTCTGGTGGTACTTAGTTACAGCAACCCTAGCAAACTAATATAAACACTATGTTTTATTTCTCCTCTCTCATTCTCTGTGCTATTTTATCATACTTTTTATTTATATGGGGCTAAAATGCTCATAATACATTGTTATTAATTTTGATTTAAATAGTCAATTATCTTTTTTAAAAATTGGCTTCAACTTTTGACAGTCTTATGGATGTAAGATACTTCACTATGGTTTTACTTAGAAATTTGTTTTCTGATTTCTTATGAAGTTGAGCATCTGTTTTTTAATGTTTGTCATTTTTGCCTCCTATCTGTCAGGTGACTGACTCCTCATGGCTTTTATTTTTATTTTTCAGGATTTTGAGTGTAGTACCTTTTATATGCTGATTACTAATCCTTTTAGCCCTGGCTGGTTTGGCTCAGTGGATTGAGCGTCGGCCTGCGAGCTAAGTGTCGCTGGTTCGATCTTCCAGTCAGGGCACATCAGAGAAGGAAAACTCTGACTCCAAAAAACCTCCGCTGCCTTGCGGCATACCTCTTCAGGGGAAAGGCTAAGGGAGTAAACCCCGACAGAAAATCCGGAGCCGGAGTCCCTAAGGCGGTTTGACGTTGCAGTCAACACCGGCAACTCCTGCGGCGCACCTGAAGCCAAGCTGTATTGACTCCGTCTTTCCCTTGGACCCTTCAGCTGCGAAGAGAGGGGGGGTCTGCTGCATGGGCAACAGCAGACCCTCCATATCACCCTGCCCAGGCTCTGTAGCTTCAGCTTCACTGGAGAGGACACTCCAGCGTCATCGTAAGATGTTGATTCAACACAGGAGGAGACAGATACCGTGTCACTCCCGAGTCGGACTGCACAACCATTCTCGGCGGTGCAGATAGACTCTTAAGAAGCTACACCATCGTCTCTCGAGACGGACGGCTGCCGAACTAATCCTTGCGGCATACCTCTTCAGGGGAAAGGCTAAGGGAGTAAACCCCGACAGAAAATCCGGAGCCGGAGTCCCTAAGGCGGTTTGACGTTGCAGTCAACACCGGCAACTCCTGCGGCGCACCTGAAGCCAAGCTGTATTGACTCCGTCTTTCCCTTGGACCCTTCAGCTGCGAAGAGAGGGGGGGTCTGCTGCATGGGCAACAGCAGACCCTCCATATCACCCTGCCCAGGCTCTGTAGCTTCAGCTTCACTGGAGAGGACACTCCAGCGTCATCGTAAGATGTTGATTCAACACAGGAGGAGACAGATACCGTGTCACTCCCGAGTCGGACTGCACAACCATTCTCGGCGGTGCAGATAGACTCTTAAGAAGCTACACCATCGTCTCTCGAGACGGACGGCTGCCGAACTAATCCTTTTAGCCTTTCCCAATTGGTGGTTGTTTCCCTTTATTTAATGGGCTCTCATAATGGACAAAAGAAGCTTAATTTCAATGAAATGGAATTTATGCTTTTTATTATTTATGCTTTTGGAGTCTTATTTAAGAAATATCTTCTCATTCCAAGATGGTAAAGATATTATTTCCTATTTTGTTTCTAAAAGTTTTATAGTTACCCCTTTCACATGAAATAATTAATATATCTAGAATTGAATTTTGCATATTATTTGAGAAAAGATTACAATGTACTATTTTTTCTATAAGACTACTAATTCCCCCATTAAGATTTAAGGAAAGAGTCATCCTTTCTATACTCATCTGTAATGCCAGTTTTTGTATACTAAGCTTTTAAATACATGTGGGTTTGTTTCTGGGCTTTTTAATTTGTTCCATTGTTCTGTTCCATTTATTTCTTCCTGCAACGAAAGAATACTGCCATAATTATTATATTTTTATAATAATATCCCCCTCACTAATCTTTCTTTTCAATAGTTCCCTTTGCTCTTTCACATGAATTTTAAAATCAACTTGTCAAGTTCCATGAAAAACCCTTTCGGGATTGTAATAGAAATAGGATTGCATTGACATTGTTACTATTTGAGTCCATGTGTCCACGAATAAGGTACATTTCTCATTTTTAAAAAATCTGATTTAGATCCATTAATTTACGTCTTCCTTTTAATACATTTTAATACACTTGCGTAATTTATTTCATGTCTTGCATATCTTTCATTACATTTGTTTTTCATTTCTTTTGCAATTGAATCTGTGTATAAAGATGAAGTTGTCAATATACACATTGATTTTGTATGCAGAACTTTGTTAAATTTTCTTAATTTGCATAATCTGCAAAGAAAGAATAAATATTCTTCATAGACAATCAGGACACTCAAGAATAAGGATAGTTTTGCTTACTCCTTCCCAATCTTTACGAGTTGCGGTTTTTTCCTTATATTTCTCAGTTAAGCCTAGAGTAGAATGTTGAGTGCGACTCGTGACAGCAAGCATCCTTGACTTATTTCCAATTTTAAAAAGAATTTTTTAAAATTTAAACTCTTCAGTATGTTCTTTGCTATTGTAGATACCCTACATCAGTTTAAGGACATCTCCTTTTATTCTTCACTAGAAATAATGTATTTTATTTTAAATCAATGCATGTTGAATTTTATTGAATGCTTTTCTGTGTATCCTGAGACAATCACGTGCTATTTCTCCTTTAATCCATTAATGAGGTAAGTCACACCTATTGATATTTTATCAATCATTTGATATTTTGTTTAAGTTTTGTATCTATGTTTATGAGTGACATTGAACTGTTATTTTGTTTTCTTTTGTTACCTTGTTGGTTTTAGGCATCAAAAGATACTAGTCCCATGACATAAGTTGAGAAGTACTCCCTATTTTTGTAGTATCTGAAAAAACTTGTGCAATCTTGGAATGGTCTAGTTATTAAATGATTGATAGAACTCATGACTATGCCTTCTGGGCCCTGTATTTTATATATGAAACCATTTTAAACTACTTATTCAGTTTCTTTAATTGTTATAGAACTGTTCATATTATCTATTTTGTTTTTGATAAGTTTTGCATTTTTGCTAGGTTATTACTTTATTTTACTACATTTTAAAGTGTACTATAAAGTTGTTCTAACAGTTTCTTATTACCATTTTACTTCTGTGAAATGTTTATATTGTGTCCATTTTTATGCACCTAATATACAGGGGTGGACAAAAGTAGGTTTACGATTATTTGTATGGAAAATAATATAATAATTAATAAATAATACAAGAATAAACTCTGTTTTGCATACTAAAACCTGTAAACCTACTTTTGCTCACCTCTATATTTAATTGGTTGGTGCAAAAGTAATGTCTGACTTTTTTTAAAAGAAAGTTTTAGATAGTATTTATTAAATTTGTGCCTCTTCTTATAATTTTTTAATGTCACATTGATTACTTTATACCTTATTTTTTCAGATTATCAAAATATGGTTCATAATCATCCACAATATTTGCACCCATGTTCGTCCCATCTAAAGACCACATTAGAAATGTTTTACTCTATGAGATTCACAAAGGTGCCAATGTAAGTACAGCAGCAAAGTCTATTCAGTGTGCTTATGGGGATGATGCAGTGACTGAAAGAAGTTGCAGGAGGTGGTTTTCCTGTTTCTGAAGTGGGGATTTCAGTTTGAAAAATGAGCCAAAAGAAGGTCATCCAAAAAAACTTGATTCTGAAGTATGGGAAGCTGTTGTCACAGAACACCCCACTGCTACCTCTAGGGAACTTGCAGAATAATTTAACGTAGCCCATACAACCGTGCTACGCCAACTGAAAAGGATCGGAAAGGTTTCAGTAGTTGGAAAATGAGTCACACACAAACTGTCTCCAGATAATCTGCAACAGTGTGTTGCTTGTTGTGAATCATTGCTTTCGCGACACCTTCAGGCACCATTTTTAAGTAGTCTTGTTACAGGTGCTGAAAAGTGGATTCTTTACCATAATGTTAAATGCCACCGATTGTGGATCAGTTGCAGAGGAAGAAGAGTTCAACAATCAAGAGGAGGACTTCATCCAAAGAAGATTATGTTGAGTGTATGGTGGGATATGGAAGGAATTGTCCATTATGAACTGTTAGACAACAATCAAACAATTACTGCTTATCTTTACTGTGGACGACTTTGTTGTTTGAAAGCAGCTTTGAACCAAAAGCAACCCTCTTTAGTCAACAGGAAGGGTGTCATCTTCCATCACAATAATGGTTGTCCTAACACAGCTCGACTCACCAAAAATTTCTTGAAAGAGCTTGGTTGGGAAATATTGCTTCATCCTCCATATTCTCCTGACCTTGCTCCTTCTGATTATCACTTGTTTCATGGACTACAGAACCATTTTGATGGTCTTAGGTTGACATCGAGAGAAGAGGTTGAAAATGAGTTGGATTCATATTTTCCTTCAAAACCTAAAGAATTTTACAAGCGTGGCATTTATAAGCTATTTGACAGATGGAATGAGGTTCTAGAAAGCAAAGGAGGTTATGTTAATGAATAAATATTTTCATAATCATGGGCTTTTTCAGTTTTAAAATAGACCTCAAAATCAGATATTATTTTTGCATTAACCTTATATAAGACTCTTACCAAATATTTGATAATTATTTCAGTCTTTTTTTTTAAAGTTATTTTCTAGTTGACCTTATAGATACTTAGAATATATATTGAAGTTTCTATGTGTGTTTTTATTTTTTAATTTGTTTATTTTATTTAGAGAGAGGGGAAAGGAGAAAGCGAGGGAGAGAAACATCACTGTGTGGTTGTCTCTCACTTGCGCCCCCAACTGGGGACCTGACGTGCAACCTAGTAATGTGCCCTGACTGGGAATCGAACCAGTATTTCAGTCTTTTTAAGTATTTACTTTTGATTGTGGATTGCCTCTAATATACATATTTCTAATTTCAGTAACTTTGCTCTTTTTGTTATTTCTTTCCTTTCACTGTTTTGGAGTTTAATCTATTGTGATATCTCCAGACATTTTTCATGTTGCATGTCACTAGTTGGAGTCTAGTTTGCAAATATGCATTAGTCCCCCTCCGACTTTCTTCTCCTTCCCGCTCCTTGGAGAGTCAAGCTAGCACCCAGGTGTCACATGGCCACAAACAGGCAGGGAAAAGGGAAAGCCAGGCCTGAGTTCCTGAGGAGACATGTCACCTCTCAGCTGGCGGATATTGTCATGATCATGGCTTGAGATGCAGGTGCCATCTCAGCACGGCTCTTTCTTACATCACCTGATATTTGGGGGCTCATAAGTGGAGACTTGGAAATAGAATTAAGCTTATGTTACATGTGCTTCCTATGATTATTTCTATAAGCATTGTATTTTGAGTACATGGTTCCCAGAGGAAAAAGAGAATTTATGATTCCTTGAAACATGATAGGACTGCCAAAAAAGCGTGAAATCAGTTGCAGAAGTTATGGTTCTATCTTGCCGCAATGGTGTTGCAAGTTTTTCCTCAAGGTTGGAGATAAACACAGCTTTTTGAGAAAGGTGTCCCGATGATTCTTCATCATCAGCCCCCCTCTCTACATCTGGATCCTCCCCTCTTCTTATCTCCTAAGGTTTAAGTCTAAGTAGGAGGCTTCTAAGGTAGAAAGCAGGTACAAAGGAAAGATGAGCCTCTTGGGAGGCATGTACTCCTGGCATGGTAGACTGTTATATTCTACTTAAATGTTCTCTAAAGAAGAAGTGTATCTACTTGGCCCACTGACTTTGGGCTTGGACACATTACTTGCTTTGCCCAATGTAATGTGAGTGAGCTTGACCTATCGGATGTCTGAGCAAAAGCTTTAAATGTGTGGTTTGTGTCAGCCTCTTGCTCTTCCCCTCTGTGCTGAGAATGGATATCTCCCACACAAGGAATGCTTCTTCCACCTGGGCCCCAGAATGAGAAGACACACAGAGCAGAGCAGAGTAGAACCACAGCTGTCGGCCAGCCACCAGCATGAACATGAGCATAAACTAAATAGCTGTTGTTTGAAGACTTGAAGCTGGGTGTGGTTTGTTATACTTCCAAAGCTGCCTCATATACCTGGCTTCACCACTTTGGGGCCATGTGATCTACAGAGTGGCTTCATTTATTCAACCCTGGCATTCACTCATGCCTGCTATGTAATAGGCCCTGTTTTGAGCACTCCTGATTAAAGAGGACTAAGACAAGTTCCTGCCATGGGGGAGCTCTCCATGTAGTTGGGGAGAGTTAAGGGCTACGTTAGAAACTAACACAAGGGTTGAGAGAAGGAGCTTGACTCAGTGAGACATGGGAGACTTACTAGAAGTACTCATGCTCAATCTTAAGGGACAAATATGCAAGAAAATAAGGAAGGAAGGAAGGAAGGAAGGAAGGAAGGAAGGAAGGAAGGAAGGAAGGAAGGAAGGAAGGAAGGAAGGAAAGAAAAAGAAAGAAAGAAAGAAAGAGAGAGAGAGAGAAAGAAAGAAAGAGAGAAAGAAAGAAAGAAAGAAAGAAAGAAAGAAAGAAAGAAAGAAAGAACGAACGAACGAACGAAAGAAAGAAAGAAAGAAAGAAAGAAAGAAAGAAAGAAAGAAAGAAAGAGAGAAAGGAGAGGGCAAGTTTTTCTTGGAGAAGAAGTGTCATAGGCAGGGGCTCATGACAAACTGAGGGCTGCTTAGGCTGGGGCTGAGACCAGAGGGCCTCCGAAAATCTGCTCTCGCCCTCTTCAATTTCATCTATACCCTGGATTTCACTAAGAAAGCTCAGACTCACTGCCCCAAGTCAGCAGTAGTCTCTGGCTGGTGCCTCGTACTATGTCTAGACACCCAAATGAGCACAGTGAATTGCTTTGCTTTGGGAACTGACCTAGGAGGAAAGTGGCAGCTCCTTGGACTGAACAATTTTGGAGGAGGAGTCTGTGCTACCACCATCAGCCCCAGGCACCAGGGCAGGAGTCGGGGAAGCTTAAGTCCAGGCTGCTGCATTCTCACCACGGTTGACAAAGAATGACTGATTCTGAGTGAATAATTTACTTTTTGTTTCCACATTCATCAGACCAAATGAAGAGTTCCCCCATCTGATCAGAATGGATTGCCCAAGTTAATCCCAGAGTCTGTCTGGGGGAAGTGAAGCATGGTAGAAAAGTAATATGGGAGGTTTGCTGCTGGGAAATATATTGAGTCCAAACAGGAGAGAGATGAGAAAGAGGCCTAATAGCAGTCCAGAAGAACAAGATTCCTGAGTGCTGAATCCTGTAGTTAACTCCCAAACAGGTTCGAGATATTTCATTACTGTCGTGACCATACCTAGTTACACTTTTTTTCTCTTTAATTTATTTTTTTAACTTATAATGAAGAGCAAAGAATTGCAGCTGTGTTAACCCAGACTAATTTGTCTGATTCCTGTGTCTCTCATTTTTGATGAACAACAAGCAGCCACACTTGGCTTCTACTGATGAATTCCCCTTGAATCTTGAGCACCTGCTATGTGCCAGGCACCATTCCAGGCACCAGGCAGGCAGCAAGAATCAACCATAGTTTCTGCTCCATGGAGCTTACATTCTTCTAGAGAGGCTTTGGATGTCCTCCTCTGACATGACACTGGTCAACATGCCCACCAAGACTGTGCTCTAAAACTCTGTCCCGGCCCCAAGTTTCTGGAGGTCCTTTTTAATACCAAGTTAGTTTCATGTGTGTTCTCTCATTTGATTTAGACAATAACCCAGTGAGGTAACTTATTAACCCATCCCAGAGCAAGGACACTGAAACTTGCAGTCAAGGGATTCCTTGCAGTAAAGGATACAAAAGGCCAATGGGGAACCACATCTTGGCACACCCTCCATTGTCTAACTCCTTCTGCTGTTGGTTGTGAGACGAAGTCTATTTGCCCCCCACCCCCAGCACACTTCAAAAAGAATCTCTTCTTAAATCCTGCCATATGTGACTACACAAATAATCTTGAGAACATAATGCTAAGCCAGTTACAGAAAAACAAATACTGTATGATTCCACTTACATATGGAACCTAAAATAGTCAAATTCATAGAAGCAGAAAATAGAAGCAGGAGCTGGGGGGTTGGGGAAACGGAGAGTTGTTGTTTAACAGGTACAAAGCACCAGATATACAGGGTGGATAAGTTCTAGAGACCCCCTATACCCCATTGTGGTTATAGTTAACAGTAGTGTGCCGTACACTGAAAAAGTTGTTGAGAAGGTAGAAGTCATGTTATGTGTTTTTCACATACACAGAAGTGTTCCTTCTTTTCTCCTGTGATCTGGAAATGTGGGCCAAATCATTAAGACCAACAGTACGTGAGAAAGAGGAGGAGAGGAGGGAACTACTGGATTTTCCCCAGGTGTTGTGGGATGAGGTTACTCATTCAATCAATCAACAAGTATTTACTGACCACAAACTGTGCCAGGCATTTACAGAGGCAACAACAGAGTAGAGAGACATGATTCTTGTCTTCCTGGAGATTAAAATCTAGTGGGGAAGGCAATGATAAATGAGTAAACATACTTCCAAAACAATTGTTTCAGGCTACAATAAGGGCTGCCAAAAAATAGGGGGGGGGGGGGGACATGGCATGACAGTAACCTTGGGCTGGGGTGTAAATATGGTGGGCCTCTATGAGATGGTTGCATTTGTACTGAGACCTGAGAGCTAAGAATAAGCCAATCATGCAAAATAAATAAGTAAATAAATAAAGCTGGGGCAAGAGCATTCCAGGAAGAAGCAACAGCAAGTGTAAAGGTCTGGAGGTTAGAGAGGCCTTGTTGTAGTCAAAGAACATAAAGGAGACCCATGTGGAAAAAGCATTATGAGCAGAGAGAGTGTTGCAAGATAGGTTTGGAGAAGTGGGCAGGAGTCAGATTACTCCAGGCTTGTGGACCCCAGAAGCACCTTGAGCTTTATTCTAAGAGCCACAGGAAGCAAAGGGAGGATTGTGAGCAGGTCTTATGGGATAAAACATGTGCTCCCACCTTTCTGTTTAAAAAAAAAGTCACTGCAGCTGATGACTGGAGAATGGACTATAGGGAAAAGGAGGAGAAGCAAAAAGAGCATTTTGGAAGCTATTCAAGGGGTGGTGGTCAAGTTTTTGCTCCAGAAGTGGTCATAGGGAAGAAGGCAGGAGAAAAGACTGAGATGAAATATGGAGGTGAAACTGATCAGATCTGCTGATGGATTAGATGTGCAGGGTAAGAGAAGGCAAGAATTCCTCAGATTTATGTCTGAGAAATTTCATAATTGAAGGTGACACTTTAATGATGTTAAAAAAAGAAAACTAGAGGAAGACCAGACCTGGGCCCATGGTGAGTGGAAATCAGGAGATATCAACTGGACACCCAACTGGAGACAGCTGTCTATGTGTGCCTTGTGCTTGGGACAGAGACTTTGAAACCAGACAGTGCAGTACATCCTGGAGAAAGAATTCTCATAGGAGTGGTTGGGCCTTGTTAGAAATCTACTTTTTCATGAGCAAGAGGATTTATTTAAGGATGGATGAAATAAAAAATTAGGTTTCAGAGATTTCCGGCCAAGATGGAGGCATAGACAGACACGCTGCGTCTCCCTCCACAACTAAGAAGGAATACAACTACCTCAAAACTAGAAACAATCAGAAGTTTCAGAAAATCAAACTGCATGGAAATCCAACAAACAAAGATATAAAAAAGAAATACTCATCCAGACAGGTAGAAGGGGTAGAGCCGAGGTGGAGAGGACACAATGTGGTGGCGACAGCAGCAGTGGCAGAGGCAGGCCAGTGGAAAGCACAGTTACATGTTTTAAAAAGTCAGGAGGGACACCTGGGGAGCGTTCCCAGCTCCTCACCAGACCACGAAGATCATGGTCCCAGCACTGGGGAAAATCAAGCCTCATTGCTTCTGACTGTGCAAAGCAGTGGGGTTTGGGGTGGAGGCAGAAACTGCGGGTCTCTCAGCACAGTCCACTTGTTTAAAGGGCCCCCATGGTCCTAGAACGTCCCCAGTCCCATCCACTCTGGAAACCACAGCCAGGGCAACAGCTAGAGAGGCACCAGTCCCATACGGATGTGGGAAAAGTGCCTGGAAAAGGGGCAAGTGCTGGACAAGTGGCATTGTTCCCTCTCAGAACCCTCCCCCACTACAGCGCCACAACGTGGTGAAACAGGTCACCCTGTACGGATGAATCCCTAAGGCTCTGCTCCTTACAATGTAACAGGAGCGACAGCTCTACCTAAGACACAGAGGCAAACAAACACAGGAGACTGTCAAGATGAGGAGACAGAGAACTATGGCCCAAAAGAGGGAATGGATCAAGGTTCCAGTGGGAGAACTAAGGGACAAAGATATAGCCAACCTAACAGATGCACAATTCCAAACACTGATGATTAAGATGCTCACAGGCTTGACAGATATGCTTGAATATGGCAAACACATAAGAGAAGAAGTGAAGGCTATGCTAAGTGAAATGAAGGAAAATCCACACAAAACCAATGGTGAAGGGGAGAAAACTGGGGTTCAAATCAATGATTTGGAACATAAGGAAGAAAAAAACAGTCAACCAGTACAGAATGAGGAAACGAGAATTTTTTAAAAATGAGGAGAGACTTGGGAACCTCTGGGACAACTTTAAAGGTGCCAACATCTGAATCATGGGGGTGACAGAAGGAGAAGAGGAAGAGCAAGAAATTGAAAACTTATGTGAAAAAACAATGGAGGAAAACTTCCCAAATTTTGCAAAGGAAATAGACATACAAGTCCAGGAAGCACAGAGAGTCCTGGACTTTAATCAAGACATGTCATGATTAAAATACCAAAGGTGAAAGATAAAGAGAGAATCCTAAAAGCAGCAAGAGAGAAGCAGAGAGTTGCCTACAAAGGGGTGCCTATAAGATTCTCAGCTGATTCCTCAAAAGACACTTTGCAGGCCAGAAAGGACTAGCAATAAGTATTCAATGTGATGAAAAGCAAGAACCTACAACCAAGATTATCCAACAAAGCTATCATTTAGAATGAAAGGGCAGATGAAGGGGCAGATGAAGTGCTTCCCAGACAAGGTAAAGCTAAAGGAGTTAATTATCACCAAGCCATTATTATATGAAATGTCAAAGGGACTTACTTAAGAAAAAGAAGATCAAAACTATGAACACTAAAATGACAACAAACTCACAACTTTCAACAACTGAATCTAAAAAAGAAAAACAAAATCCAACTAAGCAAATCAGAATAGGAACAGAATTATAGGTATGGGGACCATTTGGAGGGTTATCAGCTGGGAGGGGGAAGGGAGAGAAATGCAGGGATTAAGAAGCATAATTGGTAGGTACAGAATAGACAGGGGGATGTTAAGAATAGTATAGGAAAGGGTGAAGCCAAAGAACTTATATGCATGACCCATGGACATGAACTAAGGGGGGTGGGATTACTGGAGGGAAGGGAAGGGAGTTACTGGGCAGAGGGGAGCAAAGGGGAAAATAATTGGGACTAATGTAACAACATAATCAATAAAATATACTTTAAAAAAAGAAGTAGGTTTCTTCTATTTAAAGATTTTTAAAATTTATTTTTAGAGAAAGGGGAAGAAAGAGAGAGAAAGAACCATCAATGTGCAAGAGATACATCAATTGTTTGTGGTTGCCTCTTAACACTCCCCCAGTTGGGGACCTGGCCTGCAACCCAGGCATGTGCCCTTACTGGGAATCGAACCTGTGACCTTTCAGTTCACAGACCAGCACTCAATCCACTGAGCCGCATCAGCTAGGGCAAGAAGTAGGTTTCTTATTTTCACAGACGTTGCTGTTGTTTTCTTTTCTTGAAACAGTCACTGTCTCCTCATGCCTTAGGAGGCCGTTTTTCCCCAGAAGGCAGAGGAGTTGTGAGGAGGGGTCGGGCTCTGGAGCTGGGCCTTTTGTCATCCCTATATTTCCTCATTATCAGGCTGTCCCTGGAATCCAGGATCTGCAAGAGACTATACAGGCCACAGAGGGGAAGGTGACATTAGCTGGAGACCAACGCCATTGTTCCCCTGAGCTAATCCCTCCACTACCATTATCCGCTGCTATGTGTAGGAAGCCATTCAATGGGCTGTGGGCACACTGGTTTTGAGGTCCATGTGGACTTGTCCTCATCAGATTCAGGAGCCTGATGACCCAACCCAGAGGTCCGCCAACTACGGCCTGTGAACCAAAGACAGCCTGCTGCCTGTTTTTCTAAGAGAAGTTTAATTGGCACACAGCCATACCCATTTGCTTACATATTGTTTATGCTTGATTCAAGCCACAGCAGCAGAATATTGAGTCCTTGTGACAAAAACTATTTGGCTCTCAAAGCTGAAAATATTTACTATATGGTTTCTTTTACAGAAAAAGTTTTCAGACTCCTGGCCCAATTAGTATACCTGGATGTATCTGCAGAACTTCATGGTCATCTCCCTCTATTGTTGCTTTGCTGTCTCTTTCCTAGGCCAGCAGCCTGGACAAAGCTTCTTGTCCTTCCAGGAGACCCCATGTTGTGGGAATGACTTGAGGAAAACACTCCCAAACAAGGTATCCTTGGACCAGCCTCCCAACCTGGGAACTGGAAGACAGACAGCTTGGGAACTGGAAGATCCTCCAGGACCTAACGGTGCTGAAGCACCAGCTCATTCAGAACTGCCCGTCTGCCCCTAGAAGCAAGAGTGTGTCTGTTCAGTGCTCTGCCATGAGGCGACTGGGGAAATGTCCTCATCTCCGCCTCTGCCTGTGTGTTTCCCCACTTCCATCCCTAAGGCTGCCCAGCCTCTGTCTCACATTAGTATCCTCAGCAGAGAGAGCTGGACTGGTCTCAGGAGATGACTTTGTCCTTTGAGCAGAGCTTTCTGGCTGGAACAAGTCAGACACCACTAGCGTGCCTGTAGCTTGCCTGCCACTTGACTTAGGTGCTCTCCTGTGATGGCATTCGTGCAGTCTGGGTGGGGACAGTCACATAATAGCAGTGTGACTTCTGCAGAAGGACTCCATTGTAAGGGAGCAGTGGATATGCCTATTTGGAGACTACATCTGTTCTGTGTTATGATGAATACTGACCTGGGTATCATTTCCTTCAGGTGGACTGAAACAATCCTCAGAGTTTTTGCATTCAGGCGCAGGGGTCCATAGGGCCTGGCTAGATAGTACCTGCCCCACAAACCCCAACACTTGTTACCAGCTAAATGCCCACCCCGCTGTGGACCTGAGGTTGAGGTGGCTGAACAGAGAATCATCTTTCATCTAATTTACTTGGGAGGCTGCATCCATTCCCTTCCATACTTTTCCTCAGTAGGACATTGCTGTCCACAGCATTTCTACCTAAGTCTGCTTCTCGATGAAGCTCACAAACTATTCAGAGAGATTTGTCCTCCCCACTCCCCAAAATCTTGAGTGAAGCATGAAAAATTCAATCATTTGGCTCATTCAGACTTTCCAGATGGCTGATGTTGGGCAAGAAATGCATCCTGCTGATGGATGGCACTTTTTTACCTTCCACCCACGTGTCTGACATCGTGCAGATGAAGGCATTTGAAAAAGAAGATTGATTTGTTTTATTAACAAGAAGTTATTAAGTCACACTAACTTTTGACAAGTCCCATATAATCCCACTGTTCTAATACAACAACCATTTCTACTTCTGCGTATTTCCTTCCTAGTTCGGTTCATCTCAGACACATATCCCCAGGGAAGGGCAAAAGTAGGTTTACAGTTGTGAGTATGCAAAACCAGAATTTATTCTTGTACTATTAGTTATTAATTATTGTATTATGTTCCATAATAATAACTGAAAACCTACTTTTGCCCACCCTTGTATGAACAGAATTGCAAACACAATTTTCCCACTATTTGCTGATCTGCTTCTTTCATTTACTATTTCATTCATACACATTTGCCCTCTATTTCCACATTATCTTTAAAATTATTGAGCTTAATGATTTCATATTAGTCCTTTGGAGTGGAGATACCATTTTCTTAATGTAGTGTTTAAGACCATGATCTTGGAGTTAGCCTCCCTCATTTGAAACCTACCCGCTGTGACCTTGGGAAAGTTAGTAATTTAATCTCCCTGAGCCTCAGTTTCTACATCTATAAAATGAAATCAATATTAATCACTGAGGGATGTTGTCAGAGTTAAAATAAGATAATATTATATAAGCATTAATCAGTATAGGCTGTGTGTTGTATAACAAATAACTCCTGAGTCTCAGTGGCTTAAGAAAAAAAGGGCTACTTTTTCCTCCTGTTACATGGATTTCGTGGGGTACTCGGTCGTGGGAAGGGGTTGGTGGCAGTGTGGTTCTGCTTATTCCAGTTACTTAGGAACCCAGGATGACAAAGCAACCATGTCACCTGTTTGCTACAATCTTGACAGAATTGTATGTCCCCACCCAACAACAAAGGGGACAAGAAGTGTAGTCTTAACTTGTGTCTCAGGGACAACTGGAGACATTTGATAATTTCCACAACATATGATTGTGGAATTATGTATATGTTATTGTGCTTCTTTCTACAACGTATAATTAAAATGGAATGATACATATAAAGTTCTTAGCACAGTGTCCTAGGAACATGGTGAGTGCTCAGTTATGGTAGGTGCTATCATTTTTTTTTTTTTGTCATCTTTTTGCAATTATAGGTCGTGCTTTAATAAACATCTTTATATGAAAGTTTTTTTGCTTCTATTGAATTGGTCCCGAGGGATTAATTCTCAAAAGTAGTGTTAAATGCCTGAGCTTTGGGATCAGACACAGGAGGATTCAGATTCTGGCTCTGAAACTTACTGGACGGCGAACAAAGGCCAGAAAGTATATGAAATCCATGAGGATTAAATATCCATTTAAGTTTTGTTACATAAACTGATTTAGGTTTCTTACCCTTGACAGGATATCTCCCATTTTTGGTGGTTAAAATTTTCTAATTTTTATTTTTTGGTATTGACCAGAGGTAATAAATGTTTTGTATTTTGTACAGTATGTTACACCCTCTACAAGTACTGTTTCATCTCTGCCTTGTGTTGTTAGTATTGACAGACTGGTGTGTGGTCTTGGCCTTACTGAATTCTCATTGGTTGAATATACCTGAGGTCGGTCAGCTGGTGAAGTCACTCACAGGAGCTGAGGCAACATCTGAATAACTGCCTTTGTGGAGACAAGAGGGGCGGCCACATCCTACTCGCATGTGGTGTGAGAGTCTAGCTCCAGACCCAGGGTCTAGCCTGAGGCCCCAGGTTGCAACGTGTGTGGTGGCTTTGCTTCAGATTTTGGGCAAGCTGCTTAACAGTTATGTGCCTTCCCATATTCCTTGGTAAAATAGGCAGTAACATGTTGGCATCAAACAGAGGCAGCACAAACTTTATTTTTCTTCTCTTGCATAGAGGCAAAATGTCTTTATGGCTTTTGTGAAGCAGTCATATTGGAAAGAGGATCACTGTGGATTTGTCTATTAAATATTTAGATTGGTGGCTCGTAACCCTCAACATCTATTAGAATCACCTGGAGGAACTTACAAACATTCATGCCTGGAGCCCACCCTAAGGGATGCTAATGTAATGGGGCTGGAGTGTGGTCTGGCCATTGGGAATTTGGAAAGCTCCCCAGGTGATTTTAATATTCAGGAAAGCCGAGAACTGTTGACTAGACTGTGTGTCCCAGACTTGAATGTGCTGCAGGATTTCTCAGAGGGCTTGTTACAGCCCGGATTTCAGGCACCCACCTCTAGGTTTCTATGTCAGTGTTTAGTAGATGTGGGCAAAGCCTGGGAATGTGTGTTTCTAACTTCCCAGGTGATGCTGCTGCTGGTCCCAGGGTGACACACAGAGGGCCGTGGATGACGATACCATTTGTTCGGTGGGTGTTTCCCTCCTGTGAGGGGCTTTGAACGGGGAAGTTGGGGCAGGGTTTGTGGAGGCAGGAGAGTAAACAGAATGTCTTCTCTTCATCGGCCCCAGACCCAAGAACCATGAGACTCCTTTTGGAGATTCTGTCAGTCAGGCTGCCTGGTCCACAGCGTTTTCCTTTAAGGAGCTAGCAGCCAGCTGAAGTGCTCGGGCCGGCTTGGCTCAGCAACCATGCACCCTCAGCCCTCCTGTGAACTGGAGACATCAGTCTCCCTCCTTCCATTACCTCCATTAGCACGGTTCTTTGTGGCAATTCCTCTTCCTGGCTGCTCAGGCTATAAAGTGCTGACTGTGAAGCCACTCTTGCTGTCTGAAACTTTCAGGACTGGAAAGAGGGATACGATAGTCTCTGACTCAGGGGACCAGAACAGCATTGGGGTAGGGAGGCTCATGCTGCAGTAGCGACCCTGGGTGGGAGCAGGGGCAGGGACAGGGGCTGTAGGTAGAAGAGGAGCCCTGCCAGAGCCGCTCTGGGCCAAAATATTCCCAGATGAACTGGCCTTAAGATACCTGAGCAATTTGAGGACAAAGCAGGTATTTATTGCTCTATTATTTTCCAGATAAATGTAGTTTTGAGGAGAGTGTGTGTGTGTTAGAGGGTGGAGGGAAGGCGAGAGAAAATGGTGGAGAAAGCATTGGGGTAGAAATGTAATATTTTTGCATAATAGCTGAGTGACTGGTGTATACATTCTGTGGCATGGCTGGGGGCAGGGCATGGAATTTAATCATCATGAGTTTACAGAGGGAAAACACTCAGTCCCGCAGACCTGCTTTGGCAGGCAGAGAATCTCAACAAACAAGCAAGCAAGCAGACAGAGCAAACCCAGCCACAGCTAACACACAGCACTGACTTTGCCAGTTATTATACTAAGCACTTCCTTACATAGAGTCACTCATTTAATCTTTACCTCAATCCTAAGAGGTAAGGACTAGAATTATTTCCATTGTATAGATGAGGAAACTGAGGCACAGGGAGTTTAAGTGACTTGTTCAAGGTTACACAGCTTATAAGGATTTGAACCTAGGAACCTTGGTCCCAGAGTCCTCCTGCCTAGTCGTGGGGGGAGGGGCCTGTATGTGAGGGGTTCTGGCACCAGCTCAGAATTCGCATTGATCGCTTTTGAAATCTGTGGTTGGATTCTGCAGGCTGAGGCCAGGGGCATGGCTCTTTCCTAGCCCAACCATATTAGATCAAGTGCGCTGCCTGAGTCTCACTCCTTTCTAGAGTTTTTTTCTTTTCTTGAAGGTTCCTTGTGCAAAGTGGTGCCTGGTCTGTGTTCAGCAAGAGCTCAGATCCTTGGCACAAGTGAGCAGCAAAGTTAACGCTGCTGCCTCTCCTCTCTGTGTGCAGCGGTCCTCCCTCTGCATGTCACATGGTACCCAGAGCCCCCACTACCATGCCCCGCCCCCCAGACATGCCTCCCTCATCCCTTTCCAGAGCAGGCTCTCTTCCCAGTCTTCCAGGCACTTCCTAATACCCTGAAATACATCCAATGGGTCCATCACTGGAGGGGGGAAACACTACATTCCTCCCCCCGACACACAAACTTCCAGCCACCTTGAGCACACACCCACTTGCCCTTCCGTCTTCACGTTCACTTTTTCTTCTTCCATCCTCTGATCTTTACTCCTTTCTACCTGGAGGACACAGGACGAAGAAAATGGACCAGGAGTTGGTCAAGGCACATCTAGCTCTGACACTTACTGACCATGAATAATGGTTGGCAAATCCTGCAGCGTTGTTCAGACTTACCAGCAATAACTATGGCATCAGGCAGACCTGGGTTCAAATCCTGACTCTGCTGCTTTGAGACCTAAAAAAGAAGTGACTGAGTCCCTTTGTATTTCTTGTCCCTGTTCTATAAAATGGAACAATAATTCTGATCTTATAGGGTTACAAGGAGAAGCAAATGACTGCCTGCCTGTGAAGTGCTCAGTGCAGTGCCTGGTATAGAGAGAAGGCTTTCTTTTAATGGTAATTATGATAGCTGTCATTGTGATTATTCCCCTCCCTGGCCTCAGTTTCCTCAGGGTTGGCTTGCTTGATTTCCCAAGATGCTCCCAGCTCCACCATCCTCTGACTCATTGGCTTTCTTCTTGTTTCAGGTTTTTTATTAGATTTCTATAACTGACTCATCTTTCTCCATTTCTCTCCCTTATCATCACCCTCCATGAAAAATGAAACTTCCTTCCCTTTGTACTCAGGCCATTGCCCCTTCATCTCTGCCAGGGGAAGGGGTGGAGATGGAGGGTAGAATAATCCAAGCCAGCCAGCCCCTTGCATGCCATTGCTGCTTTGAGTCAGATTCTGTTGGATTTATAAGGCATCTGAGGAGTAGGTAGTCGATATGAATAACCATTATGTTGGGGAGGGCTTTTTCTTCTCCCTCTGACTGATGACAGCTAAATTACTGCTAAATATAGGCCTTGAATTTGCATGAATCTGCAGCTTGCCACAGTCAGGCTGGGGGTTTTATTGACAGCCGAGGCATGGGAGGCAGGCAGGCCAGGCACCTGCTCTGATACACCTCTTCCAGAGGAAGCACAGAGTCAGGGAGAGCCGCCCCTCCCTCACTTCCTCTCCGAAGCGTGCACTCTTCTCTCCCAGCCTCAGCTCTCTTGGGTCCAAGGGGAGAGCCTAAGCTTTGGGTTGGAATCCAAATCTGCCATTTAGCTGTGTGATCCTGAGTAAATTACTTAACCACTCCCAACCTCTCTACCCAGCCTCAGTTTCCTCATTGTTACAATGAGTCAATAATAGCATAGACTAGCTCATCATTATTTCACATAAAGAGAAATTTGGAAACAAGCTCTTCTGAGTTTCTATGTTGCTGTTTCGGCATGTTTGCTTTTTTGTCCTTAGGTTATCATTCCAAAATTCCAAGATGGCAGCCCTAGGCATTAAAATCTGTCACAGTCAAATTCAAGGCAAAAAGAAGGAGGCAGCCTTCTTATCACCTCCCTTTGTATCAAGGAACATAATCTTGTGGAGAAGCAGCCAGGAGATTCCCCCATGATCCCTTGTGGCAACAACAACAACAGTAATAATAGCAGTAGCAGTAGTAACCTTTATGGAGTACTTAATACCTAACAGGCACCTTCCTAAATACTTACATGGGTTCACTTACTCAATACTCACAAAAGTACCAAGAAATTGGTGCTTTTTCTAAGAGGCAAAATAGTAAAAAGCAAGCAAACAAACAAACAACAAAAAAACTTGCCCGAAGCTACTCAGCAGGTAATTGTTAGAGATGAAATTTGAATCCAGGGAGTTTGTCTATAGAGCTCAGACTCTGTAACTGGAGTTTAAATGACGGTCATGTTCACTTGCTTAGCCTAAACTGAGGCCCTGGAGTTGAAGAAGGGACTTACCTTCCTAAGGACACTAGATGTGCCTGATACAGAGGACAATTGGGGTTCTATAAACTAAGGAAGAAGGGGAAATGGCTTGGGGTTAAAACAGTGGTGTGTGGTCCACAATGCACTGGTTGTTGAAGGACAGAATGCCCCTGTCCTGGTCTGCTCAGGGTTTCATAACAAAATAACATAGACTGGGTGGCTTAAACATCAAACATTTGCTTTTCACAGTTCTGAAGGCTGAGAAGTCCAAGGTCAAGGTGGCAGTAATGTACGTTTCATTCTGAATGAAGCCTCTTCTCTTGGCTTGTAGGCAGCCACAGTCTCTGTGTGCTCACATGGCCTCTTCTTTGTGTGCATGTTGAGAGAGAGAGAACAAGCTCATCAGTGTCTCTTCTTGTAAGGCACTAACCCCATCATGAGAGCCCCATCCTGATGACCTCATCTAAATTCACTTACCTCCCAAAGGCCCCATCTCCAAACAGACCCACATGGGGATTTAGGGCTTCAATATATGAATTTGGGAGGGGACACTATTCAGTCCCTGGCAACCCATAGCGCTTTTTCAAAAGTAGGTGTCCAGGAAATGAGAGTTCCCCTCTCCTCCTCCTCCACTTGTTGGTTAAATTAGTTATTTTGACCATGTAATACAATACGAACCTTAAGACACTAGAACTTGGTTGGAGACAAAAGACAAGGAACAGTTAAGTCATGGCTCACTATGGTATTTATTTAAGGGCCCAATGCCCAGGCTTGCTCAGAATTAGACCAGATGGAGCAGCGGGTCCAGCTTCTCCTGTCGATGGTGGTAGCCAAGCTGCTGAACTCCCAGCTCTGTCCTAGGCTGAGACACAATGGAGCAGACCTCAGTTAACTGAGAGACAGGTTTTTGGACATCCTGGGCTAGACCGTTTTAGGATAGAAAATCTCAGCTGGCAGAACCAGTTTTGGAGAATGATAATTTTCTGTGGCTGGGGAAAGCTGGACTAAATGTGGATGAGGCTCAGGCTTAAAGCCTGTGATATAATCAGAAGATATTTATGGAGGGATCATAGTGAAGTAGAGACAAAATGGATGGTATCACGTCCAGCCAGCCTGCCTCCAATGTCTCAGTTGGCTGAGCTGTGGGTGGGCTGATAGAGGCTTAGACAGAGCAATTGTGCTGCTGTGAAGTCTGGAAAAATATCACCAAAGGAGGAATACTGGCATTAAGGATCGGTTGCTTGGAGGTGCCACTTGCCATGCAGAGGAAGCCAGAATGGGGGTGAAAGTGGGTGTGCCAGCTGCTGGGAGCTAATGTTGCCATCATGGGGAGAAAGCCAAAAAGGTGACCTACCAGAAGCCAAGTCCAGATCCTTGCCAGTAAGGAGTGTGGTTATTGTGGATATCAAAATGTCAAAGTATGGAAGGCCATGCAAAAAGAGGGCCCTGTGGCATCACTGAAGGAGCCGGGTCAGCACAGTGACAAGAGAGCAGGACTGGCCAGTGGGCAGCTCCCAGGCTGGCCAGGTCTGAATTCCAGCTTTACCATTCCTAACTTGTGACCTTGAACAACTACTAAGACACCCCAAATGTCAGCTTTTTAAAAAGTATCTGGCTAAAAAGACAATCATAATTGTTGAGGATCATAGGAGGTATGTATGCAAAGTGGCCAGAATTGTCTGGCACACAGTAGGAGATTGTGGGCTCTGTCTCTTTTAAGTTAACAGGAAGTGGGATGGATACAGGCTGCCTCTGTCCCCACGGGCCTCCCTAACAACGAGGAGAGCTACCCCAGGCTTTCATCATGAAAGACTGGTGCTGGGAACAACGTCACCCTGGGAGAAGCTCTTTGAACCCCTTCTTGATGAAAGATGAATCAATGGTCAGCTGCATTTCACAGGCAGGCCCTCTAATCCCAACTTTTCATCCAATTTTTTGCCATCTCCAAGGTCTCTATAGGGGATGCCCCAGCCCCTTTGTTCTCCAGGATGGCCCCTGAGAGGGTTGCTTTGAGGCCCCAGCCCCATGGCGTGGACCGACCCTGGAACCAGGATCCTAGTGGCATTTCTGAGGGTTGTTGGCAGTGCTTGCCCATTCAGTCTCCACCCCTCTGGACATCCTTGGTCAGCCCTAACCTACCACAAAGCAAAAGCAGGGGAATCCCTGTGGGAGCTTGAGGTAGCTGCCCAGTGCTTCTCTGGCCAGACCCCTTGGCTCTGTTGGATTTTTCTACCCCCCACCCCTATCCAATCCTTCAAGGGACTGGTGAGGAACTGACAGTGCCCTGCTTTCTGCCTGGGTCTTCTTCAACATCCCCACCCCCAATGAGCTACTATGGTTTTTCTCCTGGAATTCCAAGAGACCTCTTCTGACTCTCATTCTCCCTAGGCCCTGCCCTGCACTTCAGAAACATCTTTCCCTGCTCATCTGACCAGAAGCACTCATTCCCCTTGGACCCTGAACTGATGGAGCAGGTCTGCCCCATCTCTCAGAGCTTGGACCCTGTCACCATGACTGGCTTCCCTTGACACTAGTTCAGTTCGCAGTTGCCTTGCATTCATGCCAGCTCCACATCCTTGTCCCTGGATGTGTCTGCCATCTTCCCGGCATGGTAGCATCCAGCCAGTCCCTGCTCAGCTGGTGGGCATGGGAGCTCATAGGTTGGAAGCAGGTATTCTAGGACACCATCTCTCATTCCCCTGTGGACCTCAATTTTGGATGTAAAATATTGTGTAGGTGAGCATGTCCAACTCTTTCTTTGAGTGGTGCATGACTCACCAAAATGTTACAACTCAGTGGGTGAGAATCCTTCTCAATACCTCTGTACCACAATACACCTTTGTGGTCTAAGGAAGGACTGTGACTTGTTCATCTTTATAGCAGTGGTTTCTAGCCAGGTGTCTGACAGATAGTAGGTGCTCATTAGATATTCACTGGGTGAACAAGTGGTCAGCGAATGAATAGACTAAGATGGGATGCATCCTGACTCTACTAGGGAAGGCAGGAACTCCCTCTCCAAAGCCCCCGTAGAAGAACATGCATCTCTGCACAGATACTTTCAGAGATGAGGGGTTTCTTCTTTCCTAAGACAATTTATTACACTGCTTCTCCTCTACAGAGCTCAATCTAGTTTTTCTTCCACTTCTACCCTGGGCTCACGCTTTGGCCTCAGAGGCTGCTCAGGATTCATCCCACTTCTTGGCCTTTTCAAGAGACCACTCATATCAGAGGTGCAGGCATCACCTTCTAAACATCTGCCAATGCTAATACAGACAAGTGGAAAAGGAGTCCCCCATCCTGGCCTTCTGGGAGATGTCAGCCTCAGACGGATCACTCATGTAATTCTCTTGACACAACAAAGAGGGTAGGAACAAAAGAGAGCTTCAGAGCTCATATCAACTGATCACCTTAATTTACAGACCAAAAAACAGCTGATGTCCTGAGATGGGAAATGATGCATCTGGAACCAGAACCAGCTTACCTGGTCACCAACCCTGTATGCCTCCTTCTAGGCTCTGCAGCCTCCTTCCTGTGGTTCGTGGAGCAACACGTGAGGGTAACCAAAGTCTTTCTCCCCTGGGATTGTTGGGTTTTCTGGGATTTCCCAGGGACTTGGCTGCTTCTCGCTTTGTTGAAGGATAGGAGGTCCTAAGAGTCAACACTTTCCCCTCTGTGGATGAACTCTGGGCAACCAACCTCAGACACAGTTTAGGGTAGAGTTTAAGACATGGCCTCTGGAGCCAGACTGTCTGGGGTTCAATCCTGGTTCTATCACTTCCGAGCTGTGTGACCTCAGGCAAATGGCTTAACTTGTCCGCATCTCAGCTTCTTCGATGGGGTAAATTAGTACCAATACATAGGGCTGTTTGAAGCTTCAATGGGGAGGGAGGGTTTTGCTCAGTGCTGGGTAGGTGCCAGCTGTTATGAGTGCTGACTCTCATCCTGATTTCCTTGCAGTTGCAGGATCCAGCTCAACTATACCAAGGATGACCGCTACAGTGACCTCAGCCAGGTAACCTTCTGTGCCACAAGGAGCAGTCCCTGGCGTACCCAAAGGGGGACTCTGCAGGGTCTCCCGTCTCTGAAGAAACCTGGGGCTTAATGATGCTTCTAACAAACCCATCTGAGAAGGCTGCTTCCACTGGGCAGTGTGTACAGTAGTTAGAATCAAATGGGCTCTGGGGTTGACTGTCTGGGTTCACATTTCAGCCCCACCACCTTCTAGACATGAGACCCTGGGCAAGTTATTTTGATTCTCTTTGACTCAGTTTTCTTATTAATAAAGTGGGAGGGGATGATAATACCTGCCTCTGAGCACGGTCAGAATTAAATAAGTTAACGCAGATGAAGGATGATGTCTGATGTTCAAGAGCATATCATTGTTAGTAGTGATATTAGCTAATATTTATGAAGTATTTAGTGTGTGTCAGATATTGTTAAAAAGTGCTTTTAAATGTATTAATTCATTTAATTTTCACCACAACCCTATGAAAGCTATATGAGTTTCATCCTCTTTTGCCAGTGAAAAAACTAAGGGATGGAGAAGTTAAGCCACTTGCTTGGGACTGAGATTCACAGCCAGATGCTGGCTTTGATGCTCATAGACTTAGTTACCCCTGGACACCAGAGGGGTGTCACACATAAGAACTGTAGCTACAGAACTTTATGACTGGTATTGTCATTTGCGACGTATCTCAAGCAGGCATGAGGCCACCTGGAGCCATCTTTCTCCAGAAAACCTGAGCCAGCATTGAGGATACAGATTACCATAGGGAAATGTGGTAGAGATGGATTGCTAAAGTTACCATGTACTAACCACTGACAATGTGCCCAGGTTGGCAGCCCAGGGGCAAACCTGCTGCTGATGCCATCTCCTAGGGAGCACCGGGCAAAACCTGCTATCATGACTTGGAGTGGTTTCATTAGAAGTATGGCCCAAATTGGTGATGGGGAAAAGAGTGGGCAAAGCAGGGCTCAAGACAGCCTGGGCTACCCTGGTCTAACCTCTGGCCCATAAGACATGCATGGGCTTTCCTGGTCCACCCTGAGACTAACTCGGCATGTCTCAGGCTCCAACCTATCAGCATTCACACCAAATCTCAGATCTTCTGGCCATTCCTGAAATGAAGTCAATCCATCTTTCTAGCCCTCAGCTTTCTGGGACCATGGCCAACCCAGATCTGTATCCTGACTGCTAAACTCACTCTCTGCACCTCAGAAAGCTACCAGACCACCCTGCCTGTGTCTAAGCAAGACCAAGGTCAAGGAAGCAGATTTTGTCCTTTGCTATTACTATAAAACTATAAGACTTCCATCATGCCTAGCACACCGTGGGTGTCAAGACTATCACTATAATCAGCACACGGTAGGTATCAAAGTACCATTGTGCCCAGTATATAGTAGGTGTTCAATAAATATGTTACTGACGTTGTAGGGTTGAACTATGCTGGGGAAGATGCTGAACTGGTGGTCAGATGGCAGGGGGCAAAAAACCTGGTCTGAGACAGTAGTGGTTCATGATGAGGTGGTGGGGGAGAAGGTGGGGATCCCTTCCAGTCAGATACAATGATCATATCTTCAAAGAGAGCACCCAGAACCCTTGGCACACTACCTCAGTCCATGCATGCAGTCCTCAGCACTCGGGGACCCTGCTCAGGTCCCTGGCAGCAAGACATGTTCTGAGTTCCAGGTAAGCAGCTCTGTGTGCTCCAGACAGACAGCCATCAGCACACCAGCAGAACAACAGCCAGAGGGCTCAGGATCCCAGGAAACAGCACTGAGGACTGTGGGTGTGTGTTGGGGCTGATGCATCCAGGGGGCAGTACCTGGCTTTCCATAGGGCAGAGCCCGGCACTTGAGGAAGCAGTGCCCGATACTCTGGCTGCAGTTGTAGATCCTCCAGGAGGCAGCGTTCATGCAGGCCTCCTGGAGATGATGCTGGGTGTTCCATGTTCTGCATGCATCATGGGCAACTAGTCATGGAGACATGTATATGGGTTTCTGAACTTCAGGCTATTCATCTGAAGGCAGCTGTCAGGGGTCTGGCCAGAACAGAGCAGTCCCACCCATCCTTGCTGAAGGTCTGGTTGGTCAGGCAGATTTTGGATGATGACTCTAAGCAGGAGCCCAGTTTTGTGCTCTGGACTGCTGGGTTGGGAGAAGGACCGCATCTGAAGATCCTCACATTTCAGAGACTAGATCTTCCCTTCTCTAGAGTCAGGGTAGGGTTGGCCTGCAGTGGGAAGGAGCAATCCTTTTTATTGTATCTTTCTTGTACTGACAATTTTTCTTCTAGAAATATTCTATGCTTATATGATTACTTTTGCGTCAATGATAGAACATTCAGTACTTTGCCTTCGAAAATAATTAATATATCTTGGATGTGCCTATATCAGCTGTTTCTTCATTTTACATGGCTGCCTAATTTTCCATGACATAATGTCCTATAATTTATTGAACTAGTTCTTTATTGATTGACACTTAAATTTATTTCTTGTCTATTTCTACCAATCCTATAATGGGACATGTCTTTAGCACATGCGTGAGCATATATGAAAGATAAATTCCCAAAAGATAGATTGTTGGGTTAACATGTTTGTCCTGTTTTAATATTTCTTTGGCTAGGGTGTCCAATATTCATTTATGCAAGTCGTCGTCGGCAGCCGTCCGTCTCGAGAGACGATGGTGTAGCTTCTTAAGAGTCTATCTGCACCGCCGAGAATGGCTGTGCAGTCCGACTCGGGAGTGACATGGTATCTGTCTCCTCCCGTGTTGAATCGACATCTTGCGATGACGCTGGAGTGTCCTCTCCAGTGAAGCTGAAGCTACAGAGCCTGGGCAGGGTGATATGGAGGGTCTGCTGTTGCCCATGCAGCAGACCCCCCCTCTCTTCGCAGCTGAAGGGTCCAAGGGAAAGACGGAGTCAATACAGCTTGGCTTCAGGTGCGCCGCAGGAGTTGCCGGTGTTGACTACAACGTCAAACCGCCTTAGGGACTCCGGCTCCGGATTTTCTGTCGGGGTTTACTCCCTTAGCCTTTCCCCTGAAGAGGTATGCCGCAAGGCAGCAGAGGTTTTTTTTTTTTGGAGTCAGAGTTTTCCTTCTCTGATGTGCCCTGACTGGAAGATCGAACCAGCGACACTTAGCTCGCAGGCCGACGCTCAATCCACTGAGCCAAACCAGCCAGGGCACTACTACTAAACAAAATCTTCATTGGAATAACAAGTTCTTCTCTATGAAATTTCCCATGTAAGTGAAACTAAATTTCTCCCTAGAGACAGTTCCTTTCCCAGAATGGCCTAAGCTCCATAACCTACTGCCTAGAACACAAAGAGACTAATCAAACCTTATCAGCTTACAATACTCAAAATTTGACTTTCATGAGAAAAGTTCATAAATTTATATTTGCAAATGTAATTAATATCACTAAAATCAGAGGTTATGGCTTATGTTCACTAAAACTTAGATTACTTAACGGTCTTATTGAAACTATTTTCTTATAGGACATTTGCCATAAAACTATATATTCCAAGAAAGATATCATCCAAAGAAGCAACACATTCCATTGTACAATTTTATGGGTTTTAAAAATGTTGTTGGTAGCAACTTGAAATGCTTTTGTCTAAAAAAATAAACAGACAAATAGGTATTCAAAGATGATTCTGTGTGACAGAACTTCTCAGTAATTGAATAAATAAAAGATCAAACTATTTCATCAATAATTTCTAAACCGAAAGCAGGACCCAGAGATTGAACTCATTACGACCTTCCTCTAAACAAACTTTGGACAAATCAAAAGAATTAGAAGCTACTGATTATACCACAAATTATTACTCTATTGACTTTGTCATTAAAAAAAAATCAGCCACCATGGCCAGGTGGGCCCCCGTTGTACTAATGCAAAGTGGGAAGAACACGCCCTCCCATCACGGGAGGGAAGTTGTAACCTGCCATAGCATCACCTAGATTCAGCACAGGTAGGTTCCAGGTTTGAAATACAGTGCAGCTACAAGTGTGTCTAAACACAGGGATGATGCTAAGACTTGCAACAATAATGGCTGTGACGCAGCCAGAAATGCCCCCAGTGGTCTGACAGAAGGTGGAAAGAGACATGTCTCATGACATACCTGTATTCTCCATGGTGGTGGCTGTTGCAAGTGTCGGAGATCTTGTACGCCAGGTGGACTGCAGGTGCACTGGTGGCAAGCGTGAACACTAGTGCCTGTGATCATGGGGAAGGTGTTATACTCTGCAATGAGGTTGTGGATGTTCCTCCTCCTGCAGCAGCCATGCTGTGGCCAGATGGAGCCCCAGTTAAGAAAAGAGGTGGTGACTTTAGCCAAGGGAATGTTGCCACTGGGTGGTATGTGGTCAGAATTAGGAAGGGCAAGGACAGGGGGCAGTGGTTTTCCTATGGAGCAGGAGTGGTGTCCATAGGCTCCTCGGGGTCCATGGCAGGGATTTGGTGAACTGCCATGGATCTTACACTGCCACCTGGAGATGATATGACTGTGGTGGCATAGTACGGAGGAGTCGTGTCCATTTCGGTGTCATCATCCTGTAAAGCGGGCCGAGAGGTCAAACGTGTAGATGCTCTGGCAGTGATGGTAACAGGGGCCTGCCCCATTTGAGTGGCCAGGGGAAGGGTTCCTGCAGGCACCGAGGCAGGTGGAGGCAGAGAAGCAGCAGGCTGAGTGACCTGGGTCTTGTCCCCCGCAGTCTTTTTCCTTGGACCCTCAGATCTTTCCATGGTGTGCAGCTTTGGGTCCATGGCAAGGCAAGGAAGTTTAGCAGGCGGGGGCAGCTCACCTCGATCCCACCGCAGTGGTGGCAGTGGAAGCAAGAGCGGCCCAGACTGCTTTCTTTTGCGGGGCCTCCTGCTGGCAGAGGCCGGGGGAGAATTGCTGCTGGATTGCTTCTCCTTCCCTACACATACTGAATCTGGAGTGCTGGGCAGATGCCCACTGCTGTGGGGGCTGTCCCCATGATCCTGCCCTTTTTCCTCTACCTGGCTGGTCTTGTGTGCCGGGCCTTTTGGGGACTCTTCCCGGACCTTCCCCACCACCTCCTTAGGGAAAGGAAGTGGGACGATTATAGAGGGTCCCGGCTCCTCAGCCTTGACTGCCTGCTCAGGTGGTGAGCGCAGGCCAGAAGATCTGCGACCTGAATGACGAATAGGGCCCGGTCTCAAGCTTCCAGACCTCCCGGATGTACAAGCAGGAAGCACAGGCTTCTGCGGGGGGTCCTTCCATTTCACCAACCGGTGGACTTCCATAGGGAAGCGCACTGTCTGTGGGAGAGGACACCGCCCTCTCGGGACAAGGCCGAAGGCCGATGGACCAGCAGCATGACAGAAATGAAATAGTGGGTGGAAATGGTTGACAGCAGGGTGGTCCCAGCCAGGTGGGCCATAATCACGGGTGACAGGGTGATGGCCACCAGGCAAGGGATGGTGGCCGCGGCGGAGGCGGCAGAAGAACAAGCGAATCCGAGAAAGGAAATTGCCCATGTAGGGGCAGTTGTGCGCCAAACGAACTCAAATAAGAGTGGAAACAGGGAGAGTCTCTCCTTTGCTTCCTCCTCCTCTGGGGTTCTAGCACGCACTGAACTGACTTCAGCCAGGACCTTCTGATGTCTCCATGGAAACATCAATGGACCTTGAGAGGTCACAGAGGAAGGGGCGGGGCCTCCCTGAATGGCCAATCCCATCATGACCTTCTAGCACCTGGGACCTGCATCTCTGTGTAGCAAGTGTTTGGCACCTGCCTTGCCCTCCATGAGGCCTTTGTCCCATACCACTGAGGCCCTACCTGCCTGACATCACCATGTCTGGCCACTGGCTCTGTGGGAGCTTTGGCGCCTGCCCCACTGTTGTCCCAGGGGCCAGGTCCTGCAAGTGAGAGTGGAAATATTCTAAGAAAACATGGTGGATGTTTTGGCAGCACTTATAGAAATGTTACAGGTAACCCAAGGACACACATGCTGCATGGGGAAGCCACACCTATGGTCATGAGGAAGCCAGCCTGGGGCTTAGCTCTCACTGTCACCATATCCCAAGATGAGCTTGTCAAAAAGATACTCCACCAAGCCAGGCTCCTGAGCCCACCTCTAGTGGAAGCTGGTTTCATGGTGAAGCTGGTTCCATGGTCCCATGGGTCTCAGAGAAATCACACAGTGGGGGTCATTTGGGTCAGTGGCCAGTTTGTGCAATTTACATAATGACCAAGTCACGATCTCGGTCAAGTGTAGTGCACACGTCACTGCATTCAATCCCCCTTCCACTTGCATGGGCTCCCTTTGCGGTGTTCTGAAGGGAGGTGGGCCACCTAGTAGGTTGCCGGTGCCTTTGGTTTCTCAGCACGTTTCCTCTCATAATGGGACTCGAGAAGAAAACATCTGGCCGAGTTACCCAAAGCCACACCACCCCAGTCAGAGCAGTAAGACATAGACAGTAGGTCTTCAGTGCTGGGAATAGTTCAAGGTGTTTGTGGGGTCCTGGCTGGTGGCCGTGGAGACTGTGAGAGGCTGGCTAGGATTTAGCCCAAGCCCTCTTGAGGCAGGAATTTGCATCAAATGACCATCTGACCCACTCTTTTCGTTTTGATAAATGTCACCAAATTCCCCAGAAAAGAACCTGCCCCAATTTATGTGTCCACCAACAGGCATGAGAGTGCCTATTTCCTTATCCCAGGCTACCACCGTGTCTTACCAAATTTCTGAATTTTGCCAATTTTATAGGTGAAAAATAAAATTTCATTTACATTTGCATTTCTTTAATTATGAAAGGTGGTTTAAAAAAACATTAAAATACGTTACTAGCCATCTGCAGGTTTTTTTCTGAGTTGTCTATGGTTTGTTTTTTGCCCACTTGTTATTTTCTGTTGGGTTATTTATCACTTTCTTATCGATCTCTAAGAGCTTTTGATACATTAAGTAAACCAGGCCTTAGTCGTGTGAGTTGCAGATACATTTTTCTCAGGTTTTTGGTTGACTTTTGAGTTTCCTTACTATACTTTCCAAAGTTCAGAAAATTTAATTTTTCTGCTCAAATGAATCAATGCTTTACTTTTTCAGGTTAGAGTTTTCTTGCTTAGAAAGTCTGGCTCTACTCCATAGTCATGAAGAAGTCTCCCATATTCCTTTTGAGTATTCTTATGCATTTATTTTTTTATGTTGAAATCCTCATTCCATCTGGAAGTTGCTTTAATGTGAGAAGTGAAGACAAGATCCAGCTTTACTTTCTTCCCAGATGGCAGGTCGGTTGTCTCAGCTCCACTTCTGGAAGAATTCTTATGCCTGACTTGAAATACCATATTCATCCTGTATGAAATTCCTGTGTGTTATTAGATTTCTCTCTTAATTCTATTTTCCTTTACTCAACCAGCTTGCTTTTTGTACCAGACAGTTTTAAGTATCATAGATTTTTATTATGCTTTAATATCTGGCAAAGTTTAAGAATATTAGTCTTTTTTTTAATTCTAGAATTTTCCTGGCTAGTTATCACATGTTGGCTTTTCCACTAGATTTTAAGTCAGCTTGCCTGTTCTTCCTCACCATCCCCCTCAAATCCCATATACATGCTCATGGGGTGACATGGCCGCATGAAGACCTCCTTCCCAGGGAGAGAGCAGATTCTCCTTGGGTTGTGGGACTCTCTGGATGGAGAACTCGGTGCTCAAGCTGCCCCAGGAAAAAATGGTGTCATCAGCCCCGCCTGTTTTCAGAGACCAACCCCCTCCAAATAAGTTGTTCTCAGGTGCTATAGGTGAAAGGATTTAATGATTAAACATGTTGGGAAAACCTTGGGTTAAAGTTAAAACAAATTTTTCTTAATCAACCATTTAGCAGTTATTAATGGGTATTCATCACGTACCAAGTGTTGGTACATTACACAAAAGCAAACTCAGAGTTTGTGTTCACTCAGGCTTGGGAGTGTAAGCTCGGAGGGAAGCCCAGGGAAGGTACTATGAGAAGGAACAGCCAGGTAAGAACCTAACCTTCTCTAGCGTGAGACAGGTCTTGCTGAAAAAATGACATTTAAGTAGATTTCTTAGAACTTTTACCATAAACGCTAGCAGAGAGAACCTGGCAGAGTGCTAGACTATTCATGTGACCCTTGTGGATTTATATCAGCAGGTGCTCTGTGGCAAATGCTAACCTTTGGCCCTACTCAAGGTCTGTTACCCAGATCCATCTCATCTGAGCCAGGTGTCCTTAGAGAGATTGCTCACCCTCTCTGAGCCTCATTTTTCTCATCTGTGAAATGATGTAATAGGACTGCCATATTCAATGCCACAAACTCAGTGATTTCAAACAAGCATTTCTTCTCTGGAGGCCAGGTGTGCAAAACCAAAGTGCCAGCAGGGCTGCACTCCTTCTGCACGCAAGGGAGGGTCCTTTCTTGCCCTTTCCCGCTTTTGTGGCTCCAGGATTTCCTTGGCTCATTGTTGCAACACTGTGATCTCTGCCTCTGCCTCCACATGGCCTTCTCCACCATTTCAGTGTCTTCTCTCCTATCTCTCGTAAGGACACTTGGCATTGGATTTAGGGCCCACCTGATCATCCAGGATGATCTCATCTCAAGATCCTTAACTTAATTACATCGGCAAAGACCCTTTTTCCAACCAACATCACAATAACCTATTTGGGGAGAACCACAATAAACCCATTACGAATGCGAATCATAGAACTCCTTTCAGAGGACGGTCCTATGGGTTTGTTAAGACAAGGTCTGCGAAGCTGCCTGCCTCAGAGTGGGATGGGTGCTAAATGCTGGTTTTCTTCTCACTGCTCCTTCTCCAGGTGTCTCTATCCTCAAGAGGGTTTAGCACTACTAATTCACAATGAAGTGGGAGGGTCCCAGAGTTCTTCTCCCCCCACCTCCACTGGAGGCAATTTCCTTTTAAATGAAGCATCAGGGGAGGGTAATCCCTCTTTTTTCTCAGGGCTTTCCCTTCCTGAGGTAGGGGTGGGGGGACACTGGGGTCATTTATTATCTTTCTCCCAGAAGCTCCTAGCCAGCTGCTCCCCTGCAGTCTTGGTCATCTCCAGCCTGGACCCATCCTTATCAAGCCTTCTCTTCTTATCAAGACATCTATCTTTATCCAGACATGCACAGATGTTTCCAGGAGCCGAAGGTCAGGGAGCTGGCAAACCCTGCCTGAGACATTTCCCACTGCTCTGACAGCTCCCAGGGGACTCCCATCTTCAAAAAGCGCCTGGATGCTTTTCTCATCATCTCCTGGGTTTTCTCTGCAAAACAAAGACAACCTCTTAACCTCTTCTTTTTTCTGACTTGCCTTGTTGAGATGCTCTTGTCAAGCTGATGTTCAGGGGCATGAGCTAGATACTGTTCATGGGGAAAGAAACAAGCACGCCAGGAACCAGCTTAAAGGCTCCTGTGCTTCTGGGGGCATTCATGGCCCTGTCCTGCATTTCAGTTCTTCCAGGCACACCGACTTCTCCCAGCTTCCTGCCTCCACAAAGGCAGTTCTGTTTCTTAATCCCTGGGTCCCTCTGTCCCTGGCTCTTCTGCATCTCCTTCCTACCTCCATGCCCTTCCTCCTACTGCTCCCATACCCACCTCGTAATGACAAATTGATGGTAATTGCTTAAGTGCACCTGTTCAATCCTCCGACCGTTGAGAGAGAACTTAATGTCCAAAGAAGCCCCCAAGGAACCACATGCTGCTTGAATTATGAAAAGGTGAGTGGGGAAGGGTGAATTTCATATGCAGAAATCCTTTTTGGCATTAAAGTTTCATGGAAAAAACTGAACCTTTCGACTCATATAGCTGGTCAAAGCTTATCTTCTTTCATTCAGCACACATTTATTGGGCTATTATTTCGTACAAGGCCACAGTCTAGGTGCTATAGAAAAATAACTAATTAATTAATCAGTCTCCCTCACTTCCATATGCATATACCTTGGAACCGACAAGCTAGTCTGAGATAAAACTATACCCAGATGGCCATCATAATATACACTCACTTATTCATCCATCCATCCATTCATCCATCCATACATCCATTTATTGACCGAGCAAGTACTTATTGAGTGTCTGCTATGAGCCAGGTTCTGGGATAGGCACTGGAAGTACTGAACTAGGCACAGAGTAAGACATTTGTTGGAAGGCAAAAATGATGAAAGTTTTGAGTATGTTCTTATAAGGGAGATGCTGAATCTTGAGCAGATATCATTTGGGCAGAATGCTTCAGTACATGCATGTAAAATATAAGGAAGGTCGATCTCCCATCCCACTTCCATTTCTCCCTAGAATTTATGTGCATTCCCAAGGTTCATGTTTTTTTCCAAGGTCCATTCCACCTTCCTCAGGAAGCTCAGCCCCGTAAACTTTTTCTTCCCAGGGTAACCTTCTTTCTGCTTCACATTGATCTCAATGTGGTATCAACCTCTTGTTCTTGATTTCCCCAAGAGTCACCAACACAAAGCATTTGTGTGTAGGTAGCAGCAGGCCCCTCACCCCTGTCTGGCTTATCCCATCCTGAACCCAACTTGCAAATCCAAAGAGAGGTAAGCTCTATGAAAAAGCACCAGTGTACCCTCATCCGTATGTGGATCTCATTAAGACGAGAGCAATATGGAGATTCAAGTCCCCAAGACAGCAATGGAAGCCCCAACAAGGTGGATAATTTGTCTATATTGTTCACTGCTAATACCCTCAGGACTTCAATTGGGGTTGAGAACAGTGCCTGGCACATGGTAGGGACTCAAGATATACAAGTCCAGCCACTGTTAATATAACAAGAATGATTTGCATGATATTGATGTAACCTGGCAGCCAAGAAGAGTGGACTGGAATGCGCATGCTTGAACAATGACTTCCCTGTACTAATCAGTGGAGGCGGTAGATGCCATGGAGTGAGCATGTGTACTATGTGGCTGTCACATTCAAAATGACTGAGCAAGTAGAGCAATGGATCTGCATCAAATTTTCCATTAAGTTTGAACATTCCTTTACAGGAACTATTTGGATGATTCAGAAGGCCGCAGCTACAGGCAACTGGTGATTGGCAGCTTTATCACGAGAACATGCCTACTCATGCATCATGTCTTGTGCGGAGTTTTTTGGTGAAACATCAAATCACCCAGGTGACTCAGCCCCTCTACAGCCCAAATTTGGCACCCTGTGACTTCTGGCTTTTCCCAAAACTAAAACCACCTTTGAAAGGGAAGAGATTTCAGACCATTGATGAAATTCAGGAAAATATGATGGGGCAGCTGATGGCGATTGGGAGATCTGTCTGAGGTCCCAAGGCACCTTCTTTGAAGGGGACTGAGGTGTCATTGTTCAGTGTACAATGTTTCTTGTATCTTGTATCTTCTTCCATAAATGTCTCTATTTTTCATATTATATGAATGGATACCTTCTGGACAGACCTCATATTTACTGAATTTGTTGAATGTATTATGCCACACCCCAACCCCTTCAAACTTTTAAACTGAAAAGAAAGGTGGGGGCATAACTGTAGCATCAGCAATGCCTCGGCACAAAGCTCTTCAGCATTATTCCATCACGTTTAGATGAAAACTTAAAATGCTCTGCGTGACTCCATGCTCCCATTGATGCACACTGCTTCAGACACACTGGTGCGACTCCCTTGACGGAGCCACTCACATTGCTGCCACAGTGCCTATTGCAGAGGCCCTTCTGCCCAAATTGTAGTTCTCTACCACCCCACAAGGCTCACTCTCACCTTCTTCAGGTCTCTGCTCAAATATCACCTCCTGCCTCATTGTCTTCATTATATGTACTGCCGCCTGCCATTATCTTAAACCTTACTTATGGATTTTCTCTTTCCTCTGAGCATGGTAGCTCCATAGGAGCAGGAGCTTTGTCTGTTTTTGTTCACTACTGTATTCTTTTTTCTTTTTAATTTTAATTTCCACTAACATTTTTTAAGTATATTTTATTATATTGCTACAGTTGCCCCAATATTTTTCCCTTTGCTCCCCTCTGCCCAGTACCCCCCTTCCCACCAGTAATCCCCCCCCTCCTTAATTCATGTCCATGGGTCATGCATATAAGTTCTTTGGCTTCACCCTTTCCTATATTATTCTTAACTTCTCCCTGTCTATTTTGTACCAACTGATTATGCTTCTTAGTCCCTGCACCAATTCCCCATTTCTCCCCTTTCTCCCTCCCAGCTGATAACCCTCCAAATCGTCCCCATACCTATGATTCTGTTCCTATTCTTGTTTGCTTAGTTGGATTTTGTTTTTACTTTTTAGATTCAGTTGTTGATAGTTGTGACTTTGTTGTCTTTCTAATGTTCATAGTTTTGATCTTCTCTTTCTTACATAAATCCTTTTATCATTTCATATAATAATAGTTTCATGATGATGAACTACTTTAGCTTTACCTTGTCTGGGAAACACTTCATCTGCCCTTCCATTCTAAATGGTAGCTTTGCTGGATAGAGTAGTCTTGGTTGCGGGTCCTTGCTTTTCATCACATTGAATACTTGTTGCCAGTCCCTTCTTGCCTGCAAAGTTTCTTTTGAGAAATCAGCTGAGAATCTTATAAGCACCCTTTTGTAGGTAACTCTCTGCTTTTCTCTTGCTGCTTTTAAGATTCTCTCTTTATCTTGAACCTCTGGCATTTTAATTATGATGTGTCTTGGTGTGGTCCTCTTTGAATCTATCTTGTTTGGGACTCTCTGTGCTTCCTGGACTTGTAGGTCTATTTCATTTGCCAAATTTGGGGAGTTTTCCTTCATTATTATTTCATATAAGCTTTCGATTTCTTGCTCTTCCTTTTCTCTTTCCGGCACCCGTATGATTTGAATGTTGGCACGTTTAAAGTTGTCCCAGAGGTTCCTAAGCCTCTCCTTATTTTTTTCAATTTTTGTTTCCTCATACTGTACTGGTTGACTGTTTTTATCTTCCTTATATTCCAAATCATTGATTTGAACCCTGGTTTCCTTCCTTTCACCATTGGTTTTGTGTGGATTTTCCTTCATTTCATTTAGCATAGCCTTCACTTCTTCCCTTATGCATTTGCCATACTTAAGCACATCTTTCAAGTCTGTGAGCATCTTTAACACCAGTATTTTGAATTCTACATCTGTTAGGTTGGCTATCTCCTCATCGCTTAGTTCTACCATTGAAACCTTGATCCATTTCCTCTTTTGGGCCATACTCCTCTGTCTCCTTATTTTTACTGGCTCTCTTGTTTGTTTCCCTCTGTCTTAGGTAGAGCTGTCGCACCTGTTACGTTGTAAGGGGCAGAGCCTTAGGTATTTGTCATTATGTGGTGACCCATTTCACCATGTTGTCGTGGCTGCATGTGGGGGAGGGGTCTGAGAGGGAACATTGCTCTTTGCTCAGCACTCATCCCTTTTCCAGGCACTTCTCCCACTTCCCAGGAGCCCCTCTAGCTGTTGCCCTGGCCATCGTTCCCAGAGTGGGTGGGTTTGCGGACGTTCCAGGACCATGTTGGGTCCTTTAAACAGCAGACACTTCTGAGAGACTGGCAGTTTCTTCCTCTTCCCCAATCCCCACTGGTTTTCATAGTCAAAAGCAATGAGGCTTTCTTTTCCCTGGCGCTGGAACCTTGAGCTGCACAGTCTCGTCTGGTGCTGGAAGTGCTCCCCAGGTGTCCCTCCCTACTTTTTAAAATGTGTAACTGTGCTTTCTGCCATCCTGCCGCTACCACCACTGCTGCTGCCACCACACCACATCCTCTCCACCCAAGTTCTGCCCCTCCTACCTGTCTGGCTGAATATTTCTTCTTTATATCTTTGTTTGTTGGACTTACATGCAGCTTAATTTTCTGGAACTTCTGGTTGTCTCTAGTTTTGAGATAGTTGTATTTCTTCTTAGTTGTGGAGAGAGATGCAGTGTGTCTATCTAGGCCTCCATCTTGGCCAGTAGTCTCTACAGTAACATTTTTTTAAAGATTTTATTTATTTATTTTTAGAGAGAGGGGAAGGGAGGGAGAAAGAGAGGGAGAGGCACATCAATGTGTGGTTGCCTCTCACATGCCCCCAACTGGGGAATTGGCCCACAATTAGGCATGTGTCCTGATGGGGAATCGAACCAACAACCCTTTGGTTCACAGGCAGACACTCAATCCACTGAGTCACATCAGACAGGGCACTACTGTATTCTTGGTGCCCAGAAGCATGTCTGGGACACAGAGGACACTGAATAAATATTTGTTGTTAAGTAAATGAATGGTGAGGAGTGAACATGGACCCTGTCGCAAAGCTATTGATAGGGGTGGGACTCGATAGAGTCCTGGCAGAGGAAGATACAAAGCATAGTTGAGCAATTTGGCAATTAGGTCAAGCTCTATAGAGGCAGATCAATTAGGCCATGAGCATTTGTCAAGAATTGTGGTCCATGTGGTGCCCTTATGTAAATGTGAGAAAGGATGCCCCTTCCTTCAGTGGGATGTGGCCGTATGCAGGGGGTGCTACATGGTGAGTGGAGTGTGGACTGGATTTCCGCTGACACCCACTGCCCTATGGGTGAGTGCCTTTGCATAGGACCCATCTTCGATAACCCTACCTGACAGTTTCAGGGCATTGAGCAGTCAAAGTCTTTATAGGGACAAATATGAGTGCCCACCATGGCATTTCTCTGTTGCCAAGTCTAGGGGAAAAAGTAACTACCCTGAGTTTCAGCATGGTGAGGAGACTTGCTGGAAGTCACATGGTGACGAAGGGGCAGAACTGGGATTTGAGCTCCTTCCAATCAAATGCTCAGTGCGTGGACTGGCACCATCCTCTTACTACTCAACGTGTGGCCTGAGGACCAGCTGTGTTAGCATGTGTACATTAATGTTTAGAAATACTATAGTCTACTGCTCCTGAATTCCATGTTGTTACTTTTCTGGTTTTCTCTCTATTAGTTTTCTATTCAGTTTGAGGCTGGGTCACCCTACTTTGTCCACAGCGCCAGCCAGCTTGGAGTACCAGAAAGAGCATTGAACATTAAGCTGTGATTCAGTGTGCGATGTGGAACAAATCTTTCATTCCTTAGAGCAAAGACTTACTAATCTGGGGGAAAAATAATAACCGAGCACTTTTATGGGGTTTAGATGACATGATGAATGTGAAAATACCTTGTCAATCATAAAATTCTTTCCAGACGTAAAGGATTATTGCTTCCACAGTATATGTGAAGGCCCCTGGCAGAGACCACTTATTTCTAGAATGCTCTTCCATCGAGTTAGGAATAGGGAAAAAATGAGTGATCTGGGGTCAGTAGACCTCAATTAGCAGACTGGAATAGACACAAACATCTATAGATTTATTTAGCTTACAGGGGTAACTAGCTGACACCTGAGGGCTTCACACAGGGGTTAGTCTGGTGAAACTTTGAAGGGGAAATGTGGGTAAAGATTAGGTGGGGACATTATCCAGGGAGGGAGACTTATAAAGGTACCATGTGTGGTGAGTTATTGGGAGGAGAGGAAGGCTTGTGCAGACAAACTGCCTGCTCCCTTCCATGCTATCACACTTTTCATGTTGCATTCAGATGCTCTGCACCATGTGGAAGTGGTCAATAGCACTGGAGACCCTTGGTTGGTAATGAGTTTGGGGAATGCCATTTCTTAGGAGAAAGAACCTCAGACCACAGGGGTGTTCTTGGGAATTCAGCTGGATGCTACTGACATCACTGTCCACCTCTTTCAAAAGTCTGGACACAGTGAGTGTTTAGTAAATTCTCAAAGAATGAATAAGCAAATGAATGAATGAATGAATGAATGAATGAATGGAGACCTTTGCCTTTAGGAAGCTTTATCCATCTCAGTAAGACCTACCCTAACTATTCTGTTTAAATTAAAGCTCACCCATCTCTGCTGCTCTCCATCCCTCTGCTGCTCTATTGCCTTTCTGTGTGTGTGTTCACAGCATTTATTCTCTCTTAACATACTATATAATTTACTTATTTATTTACTCCCTGTTTCCCACTCCCCAGAACGGAAATCCACTAGAGCATGACTCTTTATCTTTTTTAATCCACTGATACAGTGTATGGCACATAGTAGATGCTCAACAAATATTTGTTAAATCAAATTGAATTAATCAAATTAGAGAGAGTGGCAGTATTACACATAAGTTCTTGTCTGGTTCTGCTACCAAATTCTTGTGTGACCAGGGTATATGCCTTCTCCTTTCTGTGCCCTGGTTTTCCCATCTGTATAGTTAAGAGGTTGGATCTATCTCTAAGGGCACTTTCAGCTCTAATTCTGTGGCTCTGCCTCTCTGACAGTTACCTTTGGAAGACTGTCTGCACAAAGTGGTGAAAAGAACTCTATAAAGGAGATGAACAGACCCGGGTAGGAGTTCTTACTCTAACACTTCTTAAATCCTGAGACTTTGGATGAAACATTTGACTTCCATTCCATCTGTGATGCTCCTAGCACAGTTTCTGGTATGTCTTAGCTTCTTCCTTCTTCTTCTCATCTGGGCCTGGATGCCTTGTTGTGAAATGAGCCTCAGTTCACACAATCACATAGCAATGGACTGAAAGAACTTTGCAAACTGTAAAGTGTCCTCAAATGTAAAGGGTTATGATGGTCACATACACACATACCCAACCCCTGGCCTCCCTCCACGCAAATGAGACTGAGATTACAGTTGCTATTTATACCCAAACCTTCTCATGATTCACTGGCCTCACTGCTCATCAGAATTGTTGCATCTGATGAGACCAAATCCACATTGGGTTTATCAAAGTCTAATTAAAACTTGATCATCGTGTCTAACATGTTGCCTTATTATTTTGGCTTAATTAGGGTGATGAGAGGAGGCTGAAAGCAGCAGTTCCAGCAGTGCTGTGATACAACATCTGGAGAGGAATGGGGCTTAGCCAGATGAGCAATTAAATTGAACCGCACACAAAGCAAGGATCTTCGCATCTGACAGCTGTCTGGTCAGCCCCTCCTCAATCCAGGCTTTGTGAAAGCCAGACTGATATACTCTCTGCTCCACCTTTTGAAGTGCTAGGAACTGACCAGACCCTTTAGAGAATATGGTGGCAAAGCCACCACTGTGGGGAAAGTCCTGCTGTCATCGATTTTAGTCACCAAGGGAAGGAAAGTGAGAGCATCTGGCAACAAGAGGAAATTAATTTACCTTTGGTCTTGGATTCAGTTATCTGGGGTCATGATACTGATATGAATCATGCTGGCAAAATTCATGAAATGTCATCACTTATCTTTTCAGTTATGAATAACCTGAGATTGGGCTTTTCTGCCTCTGCTCCCAGGAATAGGCAGCATGCATGGAGTAAAATGTTCAAAGAAAACGCTCACGAATACCAAAGCTGTAAATTGTTCCATTAGACATAATGTAATAGTTAGGGTAGGCTAGCTGCCATAACAAATAGACCCAGTGGGAAGAAACCTCTGAAATGCCTTCCCATGATCCCCATCTCCTGGCTTCCACGCTCTTGTGTAGTTCCCTCCCTTTGAGTGTGAGCTGGACCCAGTGACTTGCTTCTAAAGAATAGAATTCAGCAGAAAGATGAGATGTCACTTCTGAAATTAAATTATATAAGATTGTGACTCCTTTTTTTGCTCATTAGTTGATGGCTTATTTCACTTAGCACAATAGTCTCTGGTTCCAGTCATGCTGTTGCAAAGGGTAGGAATTCCTTCCCCTTTCTGCTGCATAGTATTCCATCATGTAAATGTACCACAATTGAGCCAGAGACATGGAGACATGGAACAGACTGACAGCTTCCAGAGGAAGGGAGGGAGTAGGGAATGGTGGAAATAAGGGAAAGGGATTAGTAAAAGAACATGTATGAATGACCCATGAACATGGACAATGGTGTGGAGATGGACCATGAGAGCGGAGGTGGTGGTGGTGGGGTATGGACTGGGTGGAGGAGAGCAAAGGGGAAAAATTGGTACAACTGTAACAGAATAAACAAGAATTTAAAAATAAATCCTTAGGCCCAAAAGTAAAAACATAAAATAAAATTGTGAGATGATAAATTGTTTTGAACCGCTATGATTAGGGGCAATTTGTTACACAGCAGTAAATAACTACTACAGATCACAATATCCATAGTGGCTCAAATACAACAGAAGCTCATTTCTAATACTTGTAACCTTGCTTGTAGAGATTGTCATTTTCAATGGCTTCCAAGATTGCCCTTAAGTTGTTTGTCTCTATTCCAGCTGGTTGGAAGAAAACAAGAACATTATGGAGCATGGAAATTTTTTAAAAACTATTTTTAAAAATTTAAGTTGTGGTAAAATACACATAATAAAAAATTTACAATATTTTTTGTTATTGAATTTTTAGAGAGAGATAAAGAGAAACATCAATTTGTTGTTCCACTTAGTGATGTATTCATTGGTCGATTCTTGTATGTGCTCTGACTAGGGATTGAACCCACAACCTTGGTGTATTGGGACAATGCTTTAATCAACTGAGCAACCCAGCCATGGCTAAAATTTACAAATTTTAACCATTTTAAGTGTTCCAGTTATTGGCATTAAGTACATCCAGAAAACAACTATCACCACTATCCATCTCTAGAACTGTTTTCATCTTGCAAAACTGATGTTTAGGGATCATTAAGGATGAAGCCTAGAAGTGCTACACATGATTTCTCCTCTAATTTTAATGGCTAGAACTTAGTTCCATAGCCACACTTAACTGCAAAGGAGACTGGGAGAGGCAGTCCAACTGCATCCAAGGAGAGGAAAACATAGATTTTTGGTGAGAAGCTATCAGTTTTCCTCACACTTACATAAAATAGTATCTACATTCCAAAACTACGCCACACTATTATTACAGTTGCCAACACCACTCACTCAAGGACAAACTAACCCGCAGCCCTGCGTGATTATGCTAGCTCCACAGCCCCTCACTGGTATGTGCTTAATTTCAGAAGCAAGGACTTTCAAGAGAGAGCTTTAAAAATGTAGATGGCAGATTCCCTGGTGTCTCTCTGAGAAACTTTGCAAAATGTACTCTAGACATGCTATATCACCATATTAATGTTTGCCCCCAGTGCCCTTTGTGATGGTTTTTAATTGCTTGGGACACTTGCAAGAATCCAGAATTTTGTTCTCTAAAGTCTCTCCTCTTCTGAAGGTGGCTTTTTCTTCTTTTAAATCACTGTCTCATCATATCAAAGATGGCTGAAGTGGAGTCAGTGGCTCCACATCATATAACATCTTCTCTTCCCCAGCTGGATGACAGCAGCTTCTGAGACAGGTGCTCTGGGGAAGCCCTGCCCACCCCAGAGAGGGTTCAATTTCATTGTCAAAAGTAATATGCCCTCTGGGGGCCATTTGAATCTTGCATTGCCTGAGATATGGCCAAGGTGACTGGTTCCATTTCTTAAATCTCTCATTTCCAGCATCTTTTAGGGTCTATTTTTATGAGAAACTGTACTGATGAAACAAAGAAGGAAGAGCAGGTACCTTGAATCTCTTAGGTTTTCTTCAAGCTCACATATTAGAGTTTGGGGTGAGTGGCTTTGCAAATTTTCTGCCTATGAAAAGTTCATTTTAAGACCCATTACCTTAGAAATTGCCAAAGGGTCTCAAATCTCCATTTCTGTATAACTAGCTGGCAGTTTGGGGTACTCTCGCTCTACTTACCTGATTTTGGGCTATGCCATGGTGATATCTGAGCAATTATTATTATTATTATTATTATTAGTAGTAGTAGTAGTAGTAGTAGTAGAAGATATTGACTCATGGTGGAGTCATTACCTAGCACTTAGGGCCCACTGGTCCTATTCTGGGGTCAGAGTCCCCATCCTCAAGGATTTCACAGTCTAGAGAGAGAGACATAACTTTAATATAATGGAGTGAGAGTAGGTAGAGGTATACAGGGGATGCTGTGGTGACAGAAAGGAGGGTCATCTGATCCATCCTAGGGAAGGAGGGGAAACCAGAGAAACTTCTTAAGAATGTAATATCTAAGCAGGGTTGTAAAGGATGGGTCGGGGTTAGCCAGGAAGAGCAGGAAGATAGAACATGTAAGGAAGAAAAGTCAACATGAGGAAACTTAGAGACATGAGAATGTGTTACCTACTTGGAACTGCACGTATGGGGGAAGAGAATGCAGGGTGACAGTCATAGGCTTTGGAGTCTGACAGACCTGGAGTCAAATCCCAGATCCACCAGTTTTTGCTGTATGTCAAGGGGCTTGTCATTAACTTCTCTTTGCCTCAACTTTCTCATCTGAAAAATGGGGTAATGAAAAAACCCACCACATAGGGTGGTTGAGAGGATGAAGAGAAATGTGCATGTGGCATTGCATCTAGACCACATAAAAAGATGGATAAATGCTATTGTCTAGCAGGCAAATATAAATGTGAGTCTGGCCTTAAGGAGGTAGATCTAGCTAGAGTTGTAATCTGGGAGTTATCAACATAAAGATGATCAGTAAAGGCATGAGAGGGAGTAAGACTATCTCTGTTAGCTTTTGCTGCATAGGAAATCACCCCAAAACTTAATGGCTTAAGACAACTGTGTATCATTTTTCATGAGGGTGTAAGTTCTGTGACAGAGTCCAGGCTCAGCTGATCTCAGGTTGGCTGAGGCTGGCTGGTCTCACATGGCCTCACTCACCAGCTGCTGCGTTGGTTGTTGGTGAGGTAACTGGGCCATAGGACTCTCATTATCCAAGAGGTTAGCCCAGGCTTGCTCCCATGGCAGTGAGGTTCAGGCTTGTAACTGGCACAACATTGCTTTGCCATATTCTGTTGGTCAAAGTAAATCAAGGCCAGTCCAGCTTCATGAAGTAGAGGAATAGATTCTGCTCTTGTTAAGTTGCAAAGTTACCTTACAAAGAACATAAAAACAAGGAAGGAGAAATAAATGGAACCATTTTTTGCCAATAATCTACCACAGAATCCATCCAAGGTTAAGGTATAGAGGGAAAAGAGAAGAAAGCCTGACATATAACTCTGTTATTCAAGGTCAAGAAGAGGAAGACTGAGTAGCCTAAGAGGTCGTGGGAAAATCAGAATAGTGTAGTTCACGGGAGTCAAGGAGAACACAGTTTCCAGAAGGGAGAAGTGGTGAACAGCATCAAGGCTCCTGAGAATCCAAGGGACATAGACACTGAATGGTGACCATTGGAACTCATTATGGACATTATTGGTGACAACGGTGAGGGAAGATCACTGGTGAAAGTGAGACTGCAGTGGGTTGTTTATAGAGAGAGTGGGTAGCAAGAATCAAAGACAGAAACGGCATTGACAATATTTTCAGACTGTTTTAGTAAGAAAAAAGGAGAGAGACCTGGTAGAAACTAGTTAGGCGAGGATAGATTCTTCCAAAAAAAATTTAAGATGAGAGGGACCTGAACAAGTTTCAATGCAGCTGGAAAGGAGCAGGTAAAAGGGCTATTGGACAAGGTAGGGAATAGAGGGGGTAAATAAAAAAGAGACCTGAACAGCAGAGGGGAGTGAGAACCAAGCCGAGTATTACTTTCAGACAGAAGAAGACACATTTAACTAGAGAGAGAGAAGAAAGGATAGTTTTAGACTGAGAACAGGTTATGGAACGAGGCTGAGGTAGTTGCTCTTCCTGCTCAGAGAAAAGGGGGAAGTGAGCATAAGAGGGGGTTAAAATCTGCAATAACTATGGTGGAGAACAAGAGAGAGATGACAAGGGAAATAGAGAAGAATTGCCAGGCAGCATTGAGGGTCCATTTGAAATGGGAGACCATAAATTTTGTGGCTCCAGTGATTTATAGAGGCACCAATCTGTGTGGATTTCCAGCAGTGCTTAGCAACCGGAGATGAGCAATAATTGGATTCATCCAAAGTTGGTGTTTTGCCAGAAGTTGGGGGAACGCTGAGGCAAGGCTATTGGTAAGAGAGAGGTTGAAGTGATAAGAAACGATATCTAAGCTGGTTAGGGAAGGAAGTAAAGACAGAAAGGGCTGATATACAAAGAAGAATGAATGCTGGTGTCATGGGCCAGCAGGGTAACATCTCAAGTTCATCTCTAAGGCATGAACTTCACAATGCTTTATATTGGTCTTGCGCCTCAGTCTTCTCCATATGTTGGCATCTTTCAGTTTGCTCATAATTAAGCAGTCTACAGTCCAACTATCCTGACCATTCACCACCCATAAAGCAGTGGAAAGGGCACATGGTCAGTAGAGACAGGACTCTGAGCCTCCATAGTGGACCCTTCCACAGGCTTTCCATAAATGTAACCAGTACCATTCAAGTGCTCAGGTCAAAATCTTGAGGTTCATCCTCAAGTCCCCCACTTTCTTTTACTCTGTGTCATCAAACCCGTCACCAAATTCTCTTGTGTCCAGTTCCTAATACATCTCAAGCCTGTCTATTTCTCTCCATACGTACTACCGTCACCTGAGGCCAAAGCCACCATTATTGCTTACCTGTGCCTCAGAACTAGTCTCCCTGCTGATCTCTTTGCTTCATCCTCTGCCCCCTCAAATTTACTCTTCACACAGTAGCTGGGGTGCTCTTTTATGCAGATGTGAGGTCATATGTTGTGACTCCTCTGCTTAAAAATCCAAGACTTCTCATTGCTCTTAAAGTGAAATCAAATTCCTCACCACGGAGTTCAGGCTGAGCAAAAATGCAACAGGAGGGAGCACAGCAAATATGGTGTATGACAAGTCCAGTTTGGGTTACAGGGGAAGGATGTTTAGTGAGGCAGGAGAGTTAGGCAAAGGCTGGGCCACCTGGACCTTGAAGGTGGTGGTGACAAGAAGTTGGGGAGAGTTACCTTATGAGAAGACCACTATGGCTACAGTGTGGAGACCAGACAGACAGGAGGCTATAGTGACCACAGTAAGACCAGTTCCAGGGACATGATAATTACTCAGGCAGCAATTCATGGCAGCTTGGACTAGCTGGTGTCAGATGGATAAAAGCAAATGGTTTTGAGATATATTTTAGGAGATAAGATGAAAGGCTTGAGCCTCCCATTCTATTCCCTGCTCCTCCATTTGCTGGCTGATGCCTACTCATCATTGTAAGGTCCACCTTCCCAGAGAGTCTTTCCCTGACATTCCAGATGAGGTTATATGGAAGCTCAATAGATGTCTGTGCAACTGACATGTCAGAGAATATTCTAGTAAAGGTGAAAGAGACTTGAGCATGGGAAAAGTCTGGTAAAGAATGAAAGAGTGAAGATAGCAAAGAAAAGAGGTTATCAATGGAGGCAGATTCCCAAGGAGGAGAGGAACATGAGATCCAGAATCCAGCCATGGAGCAGGGGAAACACCAATCCTGCGCTCCCATTGTGCTGGGTGTGCACTGGGTGACAGTGACCTCACACCAGCAACTAGACCCGTGGCTATCAGCTCTTCCTAGTTTGATGCCCCTTTGTGAACGTCAACATATTTCCTGGAATTTTAGATGTAGCTGTACCTTTAATAAGCTATTGATTGAGAAAATGCATAATGGCAAGATGCTCCACGAGTTCAGAAAAGCTTCTAAATGAGTTCTCTTTTGGTTAATCATGACTTTATTCACTTTTCTTTAAAATAGTACATGTATGTGTGAAATAATTTTTTTTTCTAAAAAATGCCTGATGCGATAAAACTTTGCATATCTGGATGCCCTCTGCCCTAGGTTCCCGAGTCTACAGACTGGGAGTGGGGATTTAGTCTGGATCATTTTCTAACAGGAACTGTTACCATCTGTGACTACCTGTTTTCTCCTAGACTAGGACTTCCTTAAGGAGGAGTCCTGCCTTTTTCATTACCCCAGCACTTAGCATAAGACATAAGACAAAATAGATTTTTTTAAAATTCTGCTTGAAAGAATAAAAATAGAATTATTTACATGATGAATTTATTATTACTTAAAGTAAGATAGTCTCACATATTCAATTTCTTTTAAAAGTTCTGATTTCTTTCCTCCTAGTGATTAAAATAATTCAAATTCAACCCATTTTCTTAAGGTCCTCATTTTGGATTCCCTTCTATTTAAACTGAGGAAGCCTGCCCTGGCTGGGGTTCATTTTTCTGTTTCTAGACAGTCTCAGCAATGCATCATCTTAGGAACGTGCCTGGCTCATCCAACTAAACGTGCAGGCACATCCTGTCCTTCAGATGTTCCATCCAGCTCAAAACCTGCATCTCTGCATTTGCACATGCTTATTTAGCTAAATGTGTCTTGTAGGATTAGTTTAAGCCATTGCACACAACTGAGTTTTTATTTTGAACATTCACATACAAATCTGAAGGGACGAATCACCTAGCCTTCTGCGAATGAAATAAAGAGGTATTTCAGTCCTTGGCACTTTAATCCGATCCTTTTGCTGGGCGAGAGCAACCGAGACACCAAATCTCCGGATGTGATTCTTTAACTTCAGGCTGTCCTTGGAATAATGGAGAGGAAGCTGGCTGTGTGAGATCTTGGGGGCACTACTCACCAGGAGCAAACTGACAAGTGGATTTGAAAGTTCAATTGGAGAATCAGCTGCCATTTCATAGGCGGCCCCCAGTCTTACAATTGAGTAACCGTGGTTCTTCCAGCCATCGATTTAAAGTGGTGGAAATGTCCCACGTGGGCAGTAGACAGTGAGAGAGTTATTGGTTTGGAGATGGGAAAGACTGAATGGAGGCCTTGAAATAGATGGAACATATGCACACAAACACACATATTCACACGTGTGCATATACACACTCGCACATGTGCATACATGCACACAGATGCACACAGGACCCAGACGCTGCAGATGTAGACTACTGCTCTGATTGGCAGGCTCCTGTATATCTTCAGCCTCTTCTCCCAACATCCCACCCAGCCCCTGCCTCTGTGAAAACTTGGCTGTTGCCTGAGGACATCATTGCTCAGGCAGCCATCTCAGCTGGGAATTATTATTATTACAAACCCAAGAATAGTATTTCCTAAGGTCTCAGGACCGAGGAGGGAGACCTTGTTGTCTTCTTTATGCCATAGGGCTGCTTCCAGACTCTCTCTCTTTTCAAAAGTGGCCGCTCTTGAAACTTAGGTGCCCGAATATCCCCAGCTTCCAATTGCTGCCACAACTGGCCTGGTCATTGCCTCTTTTCACTCAAGACTTGTCAGTTCTTTTTTTTTTTTTAGGTAAAATTCAACCTTATTTATTTTTTAAAACCAGACCACAAAGAAAATATATCACATTCTTACAACAGCAAACAGACAGGCTACATTATTATTTCAAGCAATAAATTGACTGACTTGTTGGTTATTTATCTTCCTCTATGTCCTAGCTGCTGAGTACCTGAACATATATGACTCATCTAACACCCTTTGGGATTGGGCTGAATTGTGTCCCCCCTCCACCAAATTCACATGTTCAAATCCTAACCCCCAGTACCTCAAAATGTGACTCTATTTGGAGACTTTTAAAAAAATTATTCATGACACTTGTTAAAGAATATATTAAGAAAGCCAAGGCAGATTTTATCTGGGAGGACTATTGCGATAGGCATAGGGACTTCCACATTGGGGTTGAGCAATAGAGGGGAGAGATTGGCCTCAGCTCTGAACACAAGAAAAAAGTGTGGATTTTATAACCAAAGAATCAAGTAAGGGGGTGGAGGATAAAAATTCACTAAGATGAAGCCTCAAGGGTAAGGGGAGAGTCTGTCTAAACCAACGTAATGAGATTCTTGCTGCAGGCACCTTAGGGATGGTGAAGGATGAGGAACCGATCAGATATTGAGGGTGTGGAATTCTGGGTAAAATGACATAACAGGAATCTTGCTAAAATTGGACAACGCAGAGGTGAACATGGGAACGCAATAGTCAGAACCTATTTGATAAGATTTCAGAGGAGTCGGACTAAAGTTTGGTCAAGGAGAGAATCTTTGTCACGATAGGGCCTTTACAAAGGTCACTAAGGTGATATAAAATCATATGCCCGGGCTCTTATCCAAATGACGGGTGTTCTTACAAGAAGAGAAGATCAGAGCACCCACAAACACACAGGGGGCGGGACCATCATGTGAGGACACAGTGAAAGTACAGCCGCCTGCAAGCCAAGGAGAGAGGACTTAGAAGAAAACAAGCCTGCCCACACCTTTGTCAGGGACTTGTAGCCTTCAAAACTGTGAGAAAGTAAAATTCTGCTGTTTAAGCCATCCCGTGTGTGGTATTTTGTTATGGAAGCCCTTGCAAAGTAATACATCCATCATTTGGGTTTTTATACCTCATCCTCCTCCAATGATTTTTTTCCCCACTCCAACACTGATGTCCAAGGCTTCCCCTGGACCCTAAAATGTCACCCCAAGTGATACTTGCTACCTACAAAATTATAAATCCAGCACCCTGCTCTCTGACTACTACCTATCCTTACACTCACTTTTTCAAGTGCTCCCCACTAATCATTCTGAACCCCAAATTTGATCCCCACCTCTCCAACATACGGGTGCTTTGCCACCCTCTATCAGCATCCCTTTGTCTTCACTTCCCTTCTATGATCACTCAGATTTGGGGGTTCATTGCTACAACCACATCCTTGCAAAGAGCCTCGACTCCCTTGCTCATCTCCTCATTCATCCTACTCTTCTGAGAAACTCCGGCTGGGGGTGAATGCTGTTTTCTCCATGCCTGTATTCAAGCAGGTTAAGTGCATGGCATGTCCATGCTGACCAGTTCTCCTTGTTTCCTTTTTTAATGTGACTCTCTTCTTCACTGACACTTACATTAAGAAATAGTATACTAATCCAAATGAAAATCAGCCTGCCTTTCGGACCCCCAGCGGTGGCCAGCAATATCACACTACTTCTCACTTTCCATTCCCCATCGTCCCTCTTGCAAACCTCCCGTGCCCCAACTCTCTTGGTTTCCTTTATAGCAAAGGTTCGAGGAAGAGATGGCCACATTAGGCTCTATGCTTGCCCATCTCCTGGCTATTCCTTGACTCAGTGCAGTCTGTGTTCAGCCGCCACTGCTCCTCCAGCTGTAACTAATTTTGTCAAGGTTACCAGCAACCTCCTTGTTACTAAATCCTGCACACTCCACCGCCTCATTTTCTCCTACTCAACCTCTCAGCTTCACTTAACACAGCTGATCACTCCCTCCTTCTCCAGGCTTCCCTTTCTCAACCCGATTGCTGGGTGTTGGGCTTCTACCTGGTCTTCTCTGCATGCCCCGGACTCACCTTGGCACCTTTGCTCTCTCTTCACTCTCCTCACACTCTCATTCATTTCCAGAGCTTTGGATGGCACCCCAGGCTGGTGACTCCCTAATTTATATGCCCAGATCAAAGTCTCCTCTGACTTCCACGTGTGCATAGCCAGTGACCTCACTGACCTCTCCACACAATTCTCAGATTTAACGTGTCTAAATGTCCTCGGGCTCCTCTTGCCCCACATCCAAACATCTAGCCTTTTCCACTTTTGCAAAGGGCGCCACACTCTGCTCATTTTCTCAAGTCAGAAACCTAGACACCGTCCTTGCTTCTCCTCTTTCAACCCCTCCACCCACATCCTATCTGTTATTGAGTTCCATTATTTCCATCCCCTCAAATAGCTTGAAACAATAGACTCTCCTCTCGTTGCTGCCGCTGCCGCCGCCCACCTGTCCCAGGAACTTACATTTCCTACTAAGACAGCAGCGCTGACCTCTTCTACATTCCCCGATTTGGCTCTTGGTTTCTCCAATTCATTCCTCACACAGCAGTGAGAGAAATCTCTTAAAAAACACAAATTGGACTACGGTGTTTCCCTGCTAAAAACCTCCAATAGCTTTCTATTACGCTTAGATAAAATGAGCGCTTCTTATGCTGACTTAGCTGGGTCTCTGTGGTCCGGACCATGTCTAACTCTTATCCTTCCATTCTTTTCTCATCAGCCCTATTCCAGCCCCACTTTCACCTTCTCAAACAGAAGCAGCATTTTGTTATAATCAGGCTTTACAGATGCTGTTCTATCTGCCTTTGACATTTCCCCCTCACTACGTGTGGCTGGCCCCTTATGTTTTTGTTTTATTTATATTAAAAAAAATAGTTCTTATTCTTAAAACAAAGTTTATATATATTGAAATGAACAAACATAAGCCATAATTTTAACAAATGGATACATCTGGGTTACCCAAATCTCTGTCAAGAAAGTTATTTCATGTCTTCTCCCACTCAATACCCACCCCCAACCCAAAGGCAAACCCCTGTTCTGAATTTTTTTCACGTTGGTTTTATCGATTTTAGAACTCTCTATACTTTTGTGTCTGGCTCCTTTTTCTCAGTATAATTATAATATCTATGATATTTATCCATGTTTCATGTGTCTATGGAATACACTTTTATTGCTGATTAGTATTCCACTCTATGAACATATCACATATTTTAAATTCCATTCTCATACTAATATATATTTGGATTGATTCTGGTTTTCAGCTATTTAGAATAAATTTTCCATGAACAACTTTTTGAATGGACATTTGCTTTTATATCTTTGAAGTAAACACCTGAACTGGAATTAACAGGTCACAAGGTAGTTCTAAGCTTATGTTTGTAAGCAACTGTCAGAACTTTTTTCCAAAGTAGATGTACCATTTTATATCTCTGCTAGTAATATATGAGAGTTCTGTTGCTCCATATCCTTAGTAACATCCTGTTGTCAATCTTTTGACTTATTGCTATTCTAATGGGAATAAAGTAGTATGTATCAGATATTAGGCATTTTTGTTATTGTCCTACAGGTCCCTGAGACTCTGCTAATTTTTTTAAATCTTTTTTTCCGTTGTTTGGATTAGATAATTTCTATTGATATATCCTTAAATTCCTTCTTTTCCTCTCTTATCTCCATTCTGCTCTTGAACCTACTCATTGAGTTTTAAAATTTCTGTTATTGTGTTCTCAGTTCAAAATTTCTTTCCTGAGGACTTTTTATTTTTCTAATGGTCTCAAGAGTGTTTACATTGCTTGCTGGAACATGTTTATAAGAACTACTTTTAATCTCTGTCAGATAATCCCAACAACTACGCCATTTCAATGTTGGCATCTATTAATTGTCTTTTACCACGAAAGTAGATTTTCCTGCTTCTTTGTATAATTAAGTGCTTTTTGGATTATATTCTGGACATGTTGAATATTATAAAAACTATGAGTGTTATTTAAATTCTATGCAGGTGTTGATATTATTGTTCTCATAGGAAATTAACCTAGATAGTATCAGGCTTCAAGTTCAGTTGGTATGATATTTTCAGTGTCACTTATGTCTTCCCTTGTCTTTATTATTTTCTTCCTTGCATTTGATTTAGGCTTATTTTGTTCTTATATTCCTAGTTTCCTGTGGCAGGAACTTTGTCCCTGATTTGAGAACTTTTCTCGCCTAATGCAGTCATTTTATGCTGTAAATTTCCCTCTCATCACTGCTTTAACTGCATCCCACGTATTTTGATATATGTATTTTCATTTCCATATACTTCTATGTATTTTTTAAATATTTCCTTCAAGAAATCATCTTTGATCCTTGGATAATTTGGAGGTGTGCTGTTTATTTTCACATGTTTAGACATTTTTATTTACCTTTCTGGTATTGATTTCTAGTGTGATTCTATTATGGTCAGAGGACACTTTTTGTATACCTTAAGTTCTTTTATTTGTTGAGATTTAAGTTTATGGTCTGTCTTGATGTATATCCCATAAGTGTTTGAAGAAAAATGCATTCTGCTGTTTTTGGATAGAGTGTTCTATATATTAAATTCATTTGTTGTGTTACTCTGATGTTTTTATCTCTAATAATTTTTTTCCCTAAAGTCTACTTTATAAGATACTAAGATTTCCATTCCCATCATTTAAAAAGTCAATGTTTTATGGAATTTTTTTTGATGCCTTTATTTTCAAGCTACTTATGTCATTGAATTTGAAGTTAGTTTCTTATAAGTAACATGTAGTTTGTCATGTCTTTTTTTACCCACTCTACCAATCTATGTCTATCTTCTGATGGGTGTATTTAGACCAGCAATTTTCAATCTTTTTCATCTTGTGGCACACATAAACTAATTACTAAAATCCTGCAGCACACCAAAAATATATTTTTTGCTGATCTGACAAAAAATACAGATACAATTTTGGTTCATTCACACCAGACAGCTATTGTTATGCTGGCTGTTGTCATTTTTTAATTTGACAGTCTAAGGGGAAAGAGATCAATGCCCCTGACTAACTTAGTCATGTGTTGAATGTTTAAAAAAAAATCACTGATTTAGACAATTTATATCTAAGGTAATTATTGATAAACTAATGCTTAAGTCTGTTATTTTATTATCTATTTATTTCCTCTGGTTCCCAGTCCTCTTTTTTTCTTCTTATTTTCTTTCTGGGCCTTGAATATATTTTAGAGTTCCATCTTAATTATTTATAGTGCTTTTAAGCATGTTTCTTTATATAGGTTTTTCGGGGGGGGGGGCGTTCCTCTGGGTATTACAATATACATATGTGACTTCATTTACTGGTAACTTTTTAACCACTTGGAGTGAAGTATGGAAACCTCACTTTCATTTAGATCCCTTTGTCTTTCTCATTTTTATGTATCTTTGTCTTGAGTATCAGATGGTGTTAAAATTTTTGTTTCAATCATCAGATAGGATTTATAAGGTGCATGAGGAAAAGGATAATCTGTTACATGTACCCACAATTCTGTGCTCTCTCTCTTGTTATTTCTTCCTTCCTGATGCTCCAAGATTCCTTATTTTAATATTTCCTTTTTGTTTGGTGAACTTTATTTTTCACTCTATTAGGGTAGATCTGTTAGTAACACACTATTTTAATATTCCTTCTGAAAATGTTTCTATTTCTCTCTTCATTCCTGAGGAATAGTTCTGCTGGTTATAGAATTCATGATTGATAGTTCTTTCCTTTCATCACCTGAAAAAAAAATATTGTATTACTCCCTTCTGGATTCCATGATTTCAGATGAGGAATCTACAATTATTTGATTTAGTGTTTTCTTACAGGTAATGTGTCCTTTTGTCTCTGGCTGTTTTTAAGACTCATTCCAGTTTTCAAAAGTGCAATTATGAAGTGCCCTGAGTTTATCCTGTTTGGGGGTTTGCAGAGCTTCTTAGATCTGTAAATTTATGTGTTTAGCCAAATTTTGGGAGTTTTCGGTCAATATTTCTTTAAAAGCTACTTTAACCCCATTCACTTCTTAGTGACTCCAATGACACAGATGTGGATATTCTTGTCCCACAGGTGACCGAGGCTCTGTTTATGATATTTTTATTCTATTTCCCCTCTTTTGTTTACATGGGATGAATTCTATTGTTCTGTCCTCAAGTTCACCAGTTGTATCTTGTCATTTCCTCTCTACTATTGGGCCCACACAGAAACGTTTTTATTTATTATTGTGTTTTATTAGCTCTATAATTTTCATTGGTTATTTTTATAACTTCTATTTCTTTGTTGAGATTTTGTATTTTTCATTTGTCTCAGAAAACTTTGTAATTAATTATTAAGTATTTTTATGATGGCTACTTTAAAGTCTTTGTCATAAAATTCCAACACCTGTTTCATCTCAGGGTTGGCACTAGTTGCCTTTTCTAATTCAAGTTGTGGTTTTCTTGGGTTTTGTTTAATGGATACTTTTCATCTGTACCTTAGACATTTCTCCAACATATTAGGAGATCCTTGATACTGTTTAAATCTTTTATTTTACCAGGCAGCTACCTTGCTTAGTATTTAGGTTTAGCATGTGGGCCTTAGCCTATTTTTTGGATAATGCTTCTAATGGTAATTTAATTGGCAGCACCTTTGTGGTGGCATTAATATTTTAGTCTGCTTGTTTTATTTGATGCCAGTGGGGCTCCCACTGGTCCTTACTGGTGTTGTTTAATAGGAAGAAAGGGATTTCTGCAGGTTACATGTCTGGGGGAGGTATGTGGTGGGAACCCTCTACAGGTGTTCCCCCAACAGCCTGGTTTTTTCAGAGGAAGTGAGAAGAATTTGGGGCCTGTGGAGACAGTAAGACTTCTTGCCATCCCACTTGTCATGACTGAGTCCCCTTTTTAGTGCTGCCTGTCCCCACTGGGGAAGGAGAGTCTCCAACCCAAGGGAACAGAGGCTTTCACCTTGCTATATCCTGATCTTTCTTCCATAGTTGACCCACTGGTTTCCATATCTTTTGAGGGAAAAGGAGAGTCTTAGATCCATTCAGATAGGACACTTTCAGCCCTGGTCAATTGATTTCCCTCACTGGGGATGCTGAGCTCACCCAATATTGCTCAAGGGATTTCTATTCAATCTAGGAGAAAAATGAGTTGGCTCGGACTGCCTTCTGTTGTTAGTGGGGAGGTCAATAAATGTGGGCTAAATGGCCTTCCTTTGTTGAGTTGGGTGGGGGGACCTGAGAAGCCCTGCCATTGTGATGTTCCTCTCGTCCTGGTGCAGCATACCAACTCACCTTCTCGCTACCTTACTACCTAGCTAGTCCTTTTTTTTTTTTTTTTCAGTATAGGCTTTTATTTTATTTTTTTTTTCAGATTTCATGTGTTTTATTGATTAAAATATTACATTTGTGCCAATTTCCCTTCCCTCTGCTCCCCTCCACTCGGTGGCCCCCCTCCCTCCAGTTGTCCCCCCCTTTTAGATTATGTCCATTAGTTGTGCATACAGTTCCTCCCAACCTCTCTCCGTCTATTCCATTCCCTCCTACCATGATCCCCAATTCCTATATCATCTCCCTCCCTCTCCCCACTCCCCCTCCCTGTTGACCTCCCCCCAATATGCTTCCCGTACCCACAGTTCCTTTTCCACTCTCGTTGCCTGTTTAGTTTGCCTTTGTTTCATCTCCCTAGCTTCTGTTTTTTAAACCAGTCCCTTTAACATCTCATATAACAGTGGTTTGGATCTAATGAACTCTTTCAGTTTTATTTTGTCCTGGAAACACTTTCTCTGTCCTTCTATTCTGAATGACAATTTCGCTGGATAGAGTATTCGTGGTTGTAGGTTTTGGATTTTCATTACTTTGAATATTTCTTGCCAGTCCCTTCTTGCTTGTAGGGTCTCCCTTGAGAAGTCAGCTGATAGTCTAATTGGGACCCCTTTGTACACAATTCTTTTCTTCTCTCTTGCTGCTTTTAAGATTCTCTCTTTATCTTTAATTTTTGACATTTTGATTATAATGTGTCTTGGAGTGGTTCTCCCTGGGTCCAGTCTCTTGGGAACTCTCCTTGCTTCCTGGACCTGCAAGTCTATTCCCTTCCCCAAGTCTGGGAAGTTCTCCTTTATTGTATTTTCACTCAATTTTTCAAGTTCTAGTTCATCTTCCTCACTCTCTGGCAAACCAATGATTCTTATGTTGGGCCTTTTATAGCTGTCCCAGAGGTTTCTGATCCTCTCATTGTTGCTTCCCATTTCCTCTCGCTGCATTGGTTGACTGCTTGTTCCTTCTCCATATTCCAATTTGTTGAAATGAACTCTGGATTTTTTTTCCTCACCATCTGTCTCGTATGTGGTTTTGTTCCTTTCGTTATGAATGTTTTTCGCTTCTTTCTTATCTTTTTCCTGCTCTTTTGTGAATTCTGTAAGCCACCTGATAACAATGGCCCAGAACTGAGCCTCTGACAGGTTTCTTATCTGTTCATCTGTCAGGTTCTCTATCTGTTGCCTGGTGAGCTGTGTCACCGGGATTTCTATAGTTGTCTGCCTCATTTTGACAGATGCGTTTTGTTTTCTTGGGCTGGCTATAGGGGGCAGTGCCTGCGTACGCGTCACAAATCAGTGACCGGCGCCTGTCCGCGACCTATTTCACAGCCCTGTGGTGCTTTCTTTGGGGGCGGGGGTCCAAGATGGATTCACACAGTTATTCAGCTAGGAGACCGGGATCCGTCCTCCCGCCCCCCTGGGCCTCACTGTTCAAGGCGATGTGGTGGCTGCTTTCCCCAGCGCTGGGGTTGCGCACTGCCAGGGGCTTGACTGCCGCCGGGATTTTTCGCCGCCCGGCCGCTCCAGGTGCGACCGCAAACAGCGCTGCCCTCTTTAACTCTTACCTGCCCAAATGGCACCGCTGGTTTATAACTTCATATGTTGGGCTTCCGTGTAGTTTTATTTTCTGGAATTTCTAGTTATCCTTTGTTTTGAAGTAGTTGTATTCCTCTCTAGTTGTAGAGGGAGACCTAGCGTGTCCGTCTAAGCCTCCATCTTGGCCGGAAACTCCCTAGCTAGTCCTTTTTACTAGAGTGCTCCTTTGGTTATCTTTTGCACCATTTCCAGGCTTTATGGCTGTACTTAGTGAAGAAGTGAAGGGGAAGATATGTCTATATCATCTATTTGAACTATTTTTTGTTGTTGTTGTTCATTATTTTTTGTTCCTCTGTTATTCTTTTTCTGTCTTTTTAGGGTTAATTAAATCTATTTATTACTTCATTTTGATTACCCTCTTGACTTTTTGTCTATGTTTCTGTGCAGTATGTTTTAGTGGTTGCCCTGGAGATTATAATATACATCTTTTATTTGTTACAACTTTCTATGTTATATCGTAGGAGTTTTATAGATTTGCATTTCACATTTAGGCTATGGTCCATTTTAAGTTAATTTTTGTGAAAGGTGTAAGATCTGTACCTAGATTCTTTTTTTTTTTTTTTTTTGCATGTGGATGTCCAGATGTTCTAGCACCATTTCTTTCAGAGACTCTTCTTTCTCAGTTGTATTGCTTTTGTTTCTTTGTTAAAAATCAACTGACTGTACTATTTGTGTTGGTCCATTTCTGGTCTGTCTGTTCTGTTCCACTGACCTATTTGTCTGTTCTTCAACCAGTCCAACACTGTCTCATGTATAGTACATCTTCAGTGGGGAAATGTCAGTCCTTTGTTCTTCTCCCTCACTATTGTGTTAGCTCTTCTGGGTCTTTGCCTCTCTATATAAACTTTAGAATCAGTTTGTATATGTACACAAAACAACTTGTTGGGATTTTGGTTGGTATTGAATCTATATATCAAGCTGGGAAGAACTGACATCCTGACAATATGAAGTCTTCCTATCCATGTATGTGAATATTTCTCCACTTAGATCTTTTTTTGTTTCTTTTACCAGAGTTTTGTAGTTTTCCTCATATAGATCTTACGCATATTTTGTTAGATTTATGTCATAGTATTTTGTTTTTTGGTGCTAATGTAAATGATACCGTGCTTTTAATTTCAAATTCCAATTGTTCATTGCTTATCTATACAAAAGTAACTGGCTTTTGTATGTTAACCTGTATCCTCAAATCTTGCTATGATCACTTGTTATTCCAGGAGTTTTTTTTTTTGTTCTTGTTGATTCTCCAATATTTTTTATATAGATAACTATGTCATTTGTGAACAAAGACAGTTTTATATCTTGCATCTGCAGGCTGCACTTGGGGTATATGCAATGTACCAAAGAACCAGAGCTCTGCTTGACATGCTTTAGAACATGTCTAGATCTTTTTTAAAAAATTCAACCTGTTTCCTTTCAGGGAAGATTATTTTCACTCTGAGTCCTAGTCCTTGGAAACACCTGTTCTGTTTGGCTGCTTTCACCATTTTAAATGTGTTGTATAATAGCACACAACCTGGCCAGCCAATCCCTCTTATGGATACCATGCCCTGGGGATCTAAACTCTTGGAACCCCAGAGCTCTCCAGTCCAGAAGGAGTTCTCTGAGAAGCCTGTTCCTTTCTCTAACTGTGATTTGGCTTATTTTACCGATATCAATCATCTAGACCCTTGTCTGCTGGCAACATATTTTACTTTTCAGAAAATCTCCAGTGTTCAGGATGGAAGGCTTCTATTCTTGTTCCATATTTCTATCCATTGCAACTTATCATGAACATCCATGGCTTATTTTTCTCCAAAATCTATTGACCCATCTTCTGGTTTTTAAAAAAATCTTGAATTTCCTTGGGAGAGTTTCTTTCTCCATTCTAAGTTCCTGAGGTTTGGGTGGGATAGACCATTGTCAGCTCTCACTGGAGGCACTAATCAGAGTAAGCCCATCAGTGTCTGGCATAACTTTAGGCACTGGGATTGGTACAGGCATGATCACATGACCTACTGAGACCTACTGAAGTTAGACTCAGGATTTTGTGTACACTACTGAGAGAGAGAGAGAGAGAGAGAGAGAGAGAGAGAGAGAGAGAGAGAGAGAGAGAGAGAGAGAGATTCTTCCTGCTGGGTATAGATTGCAATGGATGAAAGGTCTGGGTGCATTTGCAGTCTTCTTATGCCCACAAATGAGGAACCTGTCAAAGACAACACATTGGGGAGATCAGAGTCAAACCCAGAGATGGAGAAAACCGAGTCCTGATGACATTGTTCGGACCCCTGCGTGAAGCCATGCCTGAAAACCACTCTGCCCTCTGAAGTTCTCAGTTTTGTGGTCCACTACATTCTATTTTGGATTAGTCTTTTGTTGTTGTTGTTGTTTTGAATCTTATTTTATTTATTTTGATTTTTTTACATTACCTTTTAGTCCCCTTATTTAAGTTAGATTTTCTGTGATTTGCCACAAAAAAAAAAGTGAACAATACACTATTCATTTTGTCTTTAAACACTTCCAGCAAAATGTTCCTCACTTGCTTTATCTTCTGTTGTGTGCTGGCATTGCTGCTGACCTTGGGTGCACAGTCTTTGACTCTGACTTTCCCATGGACTTTGGATTTATAGTTTTCTATGGGCTTGATTTTGGTGTCCTCCCAGAGAAAAGCCTGATCCTGATCCCACAACCCCACAGTCCCCCTGCAATGCTTTCTCCGGAGTCCCTGACCCTGCCCTAAGCCAGACTCCAGACTTTGGTTTCTACCCTGGCACTCCTTAGATTCCACATCTGGAACAAATGTCAGTGGAAGTATTAGAATTCATTTAGAATTATCCACAAGAATAGCTTTACCCCACTCAACCTTTCTTCTGATCTGTGCATGCTCAGAACTAGGCAAACATCTCCAAGCCACTTTCTCTTTGAACCATGTTATGGACATATGTTTTTGCTCATCTTTGAGCTTGAGAAACCAATCTTACCTCGCAAACCAAGTTTTATTAAGCTCCAGAGGATACCCAAGAGAAGAGAAGAGGAAACCAAGGGGCACGTTCAAATGGGATGCTTGAACTTCTTTTAGATGTGACATGGACTGCCTGTGTGTCACATCAGTTTTATTCCAACTTCTAACATGAGTTGAAAATGTTTGCACCACATATGTTGGTAAAAACCCAGTGAATTATCACAAAGCCAGCATCTCAGGGTGTCTGTTCCTGCTGCCTTGACACTCAAATTCTTGAAAGTGTCTGAAAGCAGAGGTGCCACCCAGGAAATAGCACTTCATTATTTTGGATTATCCTGCAAGATGGAAAGAATTGTGAATTATCTTTTCTTGCTTTACAAATGAAAGTAGCAAAGACTGAGAATATGGGACCACAAAATATGTGTCAGAGTCTGAAAGGCCAAAATTAGCTACACTTGTCCTTCTAATATGTAGAAAAAGGAATAAAAGTTCAGAGATGTCAAGTGACTTGCCCAAGGTTAGTCAGTTGGTGCCAGAGGCAGGATGAAGACTTAGGTCTCCTTGCTTCCAAAGCAAGTGCCATTTTGGTCACATCCTCTGGGGCTTTATAATCAGCAATAGAATTGCTTCTGGGTCCTATAGGAATATCTGATTTTTGATGTTTGAAAATCAGGGGAAGTTCAGATTTAGTTCTTCATGTAAGGGAGTATATTTATTAGCTATTTTAGGACAATAAACTACATCGAATTTAGTGACTTAAAAAAACAACCATTTATTATTTCTCCCCAGTTCACTGATTGGGTAGACAACAACTCTCCTGGTCTGGGTTGGGCCAGCCCACTTACAACAATGCTCAGTCATGCATCTGCTGCCCGCTGGGGACTGACTTGTCTAAAGGAGGCTCGGCTAGGATGGCTTATCTCTGCCCTATGTGGCTGTTCATCCTACAGCAGGAAAACCTGGGCTTGCTCACATGATAGTTGGGTATGTTTCCAAGAGAGAATGTGACTATCCAAGGCCTCTTGAGAGGTACTGATTCTATCTCCCTTCTATAATTTTCTGTTGGTGAAAACAATTCATGAGGCCAGCCCAGATTCAAGGGGTAAGGAAATAGACTCTAATTCTAGATGGGAAAATGTGCAAAGTCACATTTCAAGAGGCATGGATTCAGGGAGGGAAATGATTGTGAATTTGCAAACAACCTACCTCGGGAGACATGACAGCTTCTTGTTTCCAAAAAAGGGCCCAAGCCATCCTCGTTCTTGGCATAAACATAGCAAGAGCTTAACACATACATGCCAAATGAGTTTTGCCATCTCACCATTTATGAGAATATGTGTGGGTGAGTTTATGATTTATGTCTATACGGTTGTGTGTGTGTGTATGTATGTAATGTGCATGTATACATGTGAGTTTGTGTTCTTTGAGGTCTTTTGAGATGCCTGTTTCTACAAGAACAATTATAAAGAGGGCATTTCAGGACCACGGACAGGAGCCAAACCTGAGCATGCAGGTGATGTCGGGTCCCCAGCAGAGCCCATTTCAAGTGGCAGACCATAAATTAGACTCTGTTCCTGGTAGCAACAGCACATTGGGTGATAGTTTTCACTTTCTGAGATGAGAAAAGCCTCAAATGCATCTGTACAGAAAAGGAATTTTCTGGAAGACCATCTCAAAAAAAGAAAACACTAGGGAAGGGAGATCAGATTTGTACACAGCCATCTTCCAGAGGTCTTGACCCTCAGAAACAACAACAACAACAAATTCAGCCCCTGATCCCACAGGTGCTTACCTGAGGCATCCTGGCCACCACCACTTCCAACCTTTCAGTACTCCCTAACCTCTCCTAGCTTCGTAACCTCAGAGTAGACAAAGTGCACATCTCTTAGCTCAGCCACCCTGGGGTTACAGACTTTCCCCCAATTAATATTAATTACTGAGCAGACACTTGACTAGCTGCTAGGTACATAGAGTGAAAATAATGGTCATGGCTTTTGTTCATATACAGCTCAAAGTCTAGTAGGGAAGGAGACCATAAACAAGGAAATAATCCAATACAGAAATACATACAAACTGTGATCAGCAATTTGAATGAAAACAGCAGGGTGCTTTAAAAGAGAATAAGAATGAGCCTCCAGTTTAAATCGGGTGATTTAGAAAGTCCTCACTGAGAGAGCAATTTGCAGCTGAGATGTAGGGGATGTCAAGGAGACCATCCTAAGTAGAGGAAACAGTAGGTATAAAGGCCCTGGGGCGAGAACAAAAGTTTATTACTTAAGCCCCTGAAAGAAGTTCAATGGCACTGAAGTCTTGTGAGTAGGAGAGAGAAGTTCAAGATGCAAGTGTAGAAATAGCAGGGGCCAAATGATGCTTGGTCTGGTAGGCTACGTTATGGAGTTTGGATTTTATTGTAAAAGCAATAGTAAAATGGTGCAGTGTTTTCTCAGATCTCCTCAGGAGATTCAGATACGGCCACCTTCATCTGTGCTGAGAAATCTTAGCTTAGCAAATATTCCAGGAAAACCAAGAGGGAAGCACCTCTAGTCCATCCCCTTGTCCCCAAAGTGGACAGAATTGCCGGACAACTTTCTCATCCTCGTGGACCAGCCCAGAAGTGTCCAGCATCTATGGACCATGCTGTACAGTCTCGGAGTGCATGTTGGTCCCCCTGTCAGGACTGACACTTTTTCCCTCCTAAGACTTGTCTTCTCTTCTTCTCACGCACTATGAACCCAGGATGTGCTGGTCATTCCTGTTTTTGTTTGCACTTCCTGCCTGGCCCCTGGATTACAACTCTCCTGACCCATACTTGAAGCCCTTCAGCCAGAACACACCTGACTCTCCATTCCTTTACTCTCCTGGAGGTCCTCCCTCTTGTCTCTCCCCTGGGCCCATTCACCTGCTAAATGGTCAAGTAACTCAGCTTTTGGGGAGAATTTTGTCTTTGCTATGACTTTGAACCAATGGCTCTCAACAACCACCTTCTTGACAACCCTTCAACCCTTTGCACTATCCTGAGAAGTTGAAAGGTATCTCCTGAACCTGTTGTATCTAATAATAATAGCACACCTTTATGAGCTCTTTCTATATGCCCAGCATTGTCTTAGGTTCTTTCCATGCAAAACCTTATTTAATCTGCGTACAATACTGAAATACAAGGCTGGCAGATTTTATTTTCCAAAGTGACCACCATACTCCTGTTTCATATGCTCTTCTACATCCTTCCCACTCCCCCATTAAGAGGCAGAGTTTAATTCTCTGCCCTTGAACCTGACTGCCCTGTCACTCACTTTTAATCAATAGAGTGCAATGGAAATGACTGAGTGATTTCTAAGGCTTGGTCCCATGAAGGGGTGCACTTCCCCCTGGTTGGCTGGGACTCTCATTTTTGGAACTCTGAGCTCTCATGTAAGAAGTTCCACCCTGAGACTATTAAGCTGGAGAAGCAATGTGCATGAACCCCAAGGAGCAGCCCCGCTATGCTTGCAGATGACAGTGGGTACTATCTGCCAGCCACGGAGTGAGCACCTTGGATGTCCAGCCCAGAGGAGCCTTTGGACAGCAGCAGCCCCACATGATGTCTGATTGCAGTCACATGTGAGCCTCCAAGTGGATCTGCCCAGCCTTGCCTTCCCCAAATTCTTGACCCACAAAGTCAGGAGTGGTTGTTTTAAACTGGTAAGTTTTGGGATCGTTTGTTAGAAAGCAGTAAGAACCAGAGCAACAGGAATTGTTCTTGGCCCTGATTTACAGCTGAGGAATCTAGAACCAAACAAAGTAAATCCCTTGCTTATAGGCAAAGAGCTCATCAGTGACAGGACTGGAACCTTCTGTCTTTCACACCACTAGACCTGTGCTGTCAATCATGTGCTGTCACTATCCCTCTGTTAAGCAGTGATCTGTGCAGCTCAGCTATGGGGATGATACAAGGTTCTGAGCTTGCGAACCCCACGTTGGGATGGAATCCAGGGTTGAGAGCTCCTGTTCCAGGTTCATGTTAGGTATCAACCTCAGGGATTGCCCTTTTGCCTCCCAGGTATATAGATGTGCTAAGGACGGTCTATGAATCCTGCCCACCCTGTTCAGTAACTAGCAGAAGGTAGCATCAACCACCAGTAAGAACATGGACTGGGTTCTGCCATTTAGTGGTCCTATGACCTTGGAGCAAGAGGTTCCCCACCTCTCTGAGCCTCAAGTTTCTCAGCTAGAAAATGGGATGATTATAAAACCTAATTAAAGGTGTCTAGGGTGTTAAACAAAATAATGTCTGTAAAGTACTTCTCACATTTCCTGGCAGCTGATATGTTCTGTTGAAATGTTCCCTCAAGCTAGAGACAGATTCACAGTGAGCTCTGCAAGCCCCTTGCCCTGCCTACTGCTCCACAGAGCCCTTCAACAGTACTTAAGTCTCCTGGTTGTCCTTACAAAGGCTGTGACTAAAGGTAGAACCTCACCTTTTCAAGTTGGTAAGAAAATATAACCTGAGTGAAAGGAGACTGTCTTACCCAGGGACTCATGTCCTTATTTTTCATTTGAAGGCAGAATTGTCATGGCAGAATAATGAATTCAGGTACCTTACTTCACTGGCTCTCATCTCATATGGAAAATGTAAATGATCTTGATTACTTCATGGTGGATGTGAGCAGTCAGCGACATGATGGGTGTCAGAGCTTGAGAAGAAGAGAAGTTTTCCCCTCCCTCTCTGCTCTCCTTTGGCCCACTCTCTAAAGGGTGGCTAAGTACTGCATCTCTCCCTCCCCCGTCTGATTGTAGTCAGAGATCATAGCAAGGGCTGCAAGGGGTTGGATTCCTTCTATGGAAACTCAAGCAGAGCTGGGGACATCCCCTGACTCCCCTCTCTGTGGTACTCAGAGGTCTCTTCTATCTCTGGGAGACAGGAAGAGAGAAGTTTTGAGTTTCTATGGGGCTCTGGGCTGTCACATGGACTTCAGGAAGCCCACGAGGAAGCAAAAGGATGGTAACAACTCAAGGTCATGGGAAGAGTACCGGATTTGAGTCAGAAGACCTGCGTATCTTTCCCTTTTTGTCCATTTCTCCTTGGCATTGAGCACCAGTTTCTTCCCCTGTAAAAATGGGACAATAGTATGACTTTCTTAGAGTCTACTCTCACAAAACTAAGACAGCATTAGCAGGAGTTCTCAGGCAGCAGTGGAGGCTAGAAGCTTACTTCTGTGCACAGTGTATTATTTCCATTCTCCTGGAGCTGAGTAAACTTTCTGCAATTGTCACATAGTTCTTGCCCCTGGGAAAGGCAGCATCCTATGGAAGCACGTCTACACTCACCCTCTAGCTCACTGTCCACATCCAATTCATCATCAGGTCTAATGAATTCAATGAGAATAATTAGTAATTATAGAGCATTTGCAATGTACCAGGGATGGCTCAAGGGCTCTACATGGACCATCTCATTTTATTCATAGAATAGTTGCTATGAGGTAGTTGCTTTTGTTATCCTAGTTTACAGATGAAGAAAGTCAGTTGCAAAGAGGTTAAGTCACTTGTCTAAGTTCACACAGCTGGTGAGGGGTCCAGGAAGGCTTTGAATCCCAGAGGTGGGCTCCAGAGCTTTTGCACAGAACCACAGCACAAATACTGTCCCACCGCACCTGCCATTATCTCCTCTTACCAAGATTCCTGGATTCTCTTCTTGGTATAACTGCCCCTGTTTTTATCCTTCTCTAAACTGTCCTCCACACAGCTACCAGAGAAATACTTCTAAAACACAGATCTGATCACATCACTCTCTGGTCAAGGCCCATTTTTCTGCAGGATGAAGTCCAGCCTACTTCAATTGGCTCATAAATTCCTGTGCAATCTGGCTCCTGTCTGCCTGCTTCCCACTGAACCTTGTTCATCTTATACTCAGGGACACTAGAGTGTTCCATACTTTTTCACTGTGCTTCACCTTGGTGTATTCAATTCCTTAATCCTCCTGAAATGCCTCTTCATCACTCAAAAAGTTCTACTCATTCAACCCAAATATGAAGCCCACCCCAATGCGCCCAGGGCCCTGACTTCTGCTCCCTGTGTGTCCTTGGCCTTGTTCACCTTATAGTACCCATCGCCTTGGAAGGCAACAATGTATCTGCAGACCTCTCTGTCCTGACAGACCATTAGTTCCTAGAGGTGGGATCCTCTTTAGGTACCAACAACTCCTACAAGGCCAGTACAATGAAGTATTAGCAAACAAGTGCTGATGAATACTTTCAGGTATGAAAAATTGTCACTGCTGTTATGATGGCTCTTGGGCCTCCAACCTATCACCTTGGCTTCCTATAAGAACTCAGCCTCAGCAACTCTGCCTGTGTCCCTCATCTCCTCCTAGGTGACACCCAAACCCAGAGGTAGATGGGTCTCAGCATCCAGACACATCCCTACTCCGCCTGTCTTTCCCTTCTTACTATTCCAGCCTCCCAGACTCATTTAGGTGCTGAAGAAGAGAGCTCACTGCTTCTATCACCAACCCAGACCTGGTAGGGGCAACTCGTCTCTCCTGTTTTCTCACCTAGATTTAGCTAAGACAGGCACAGAATCTTTAAGAGATGCATTATTGAGAAATCAGGGGAATCAAAGAAGAGGGCAGTGGCTAGTGAAGGTAGGATTTTAGGAACCCCAGGCTTCCGCTTGTGTCTGCCCTGCATCCTAGGCTGTGAGCTTCTCCAGGGCATCTTAGACTCACTGAAAATATTTGTGGAATACATGAACGAATGAATGAATGGCTTGTTGAGTCACTCACCCTGGCAGATTATTTGGCTCAATTTTTTCATTGGGACACTGCTAGGAGTAGCCCCTCTGGGTCATGTGTGTAAGGGTCACTGGAAAACACCTAGCACCATATGCCTTGTCAGAAGAGCAGAAGGCTATTCCTTTAGGACTTCCCAGGGCACAGGATGCCTCAAGGCCGAGCCCCTGTCAGGGGGAGGAGACACCGGAGAAGAACCAACATTTTCCTGTGGCCCGAGACTGGAATTCCAATTGTCCACTTGAAAGGGAGACAGACCATCCTCCGACTTATCTCTGCGTCAGCCTCAGGGTAGCCCTGTGAGAGGCTGCCAGGGAGTCTGCCAGGTGTTTCATTTTTAGCATTGGTGTGTAAATGACATCTAGCTGCCTTTCCGGCCAGAGGGAGGTTTCTGCTTAATTCAGGCTCTGGAGAGATGTCTCCGGCAACCCAGCAACCTGGCAATCCGCAGCCACAGCGGCGAGGTTTCTCTCATTGTACATGCAGGCCCACCTCTTCGTTCTGCTCCAGGAGGCCTTTGCTATTTATTGCACACCCTGCAATGCATGTGCTGTCACCTCTTCTGAGAAGCCTTCCCAGCCACATGGCTTATAGCCCCTACCGGAGCCTTCTCTCTCCCTGACTGTATCTCCCGCACATACCCCAACCAGGTACCTATAGCTTTTGCTACATAATAACCACTGCATAACTTGTGGGCTTAACACATTAAGCATCATGAGCCCACAGTTGGGTGGTGGTTATTTTGGTCTCAGATGGCTTCAGCCACCTGCCAGCTAGGTTCTGTTGGCTGGGGACATGGGGTCATGGAACTGCATATTGTTCATCCTCTAACTCAGCGGTTCTCAACCTGTGGGTCACGACCCCTTTGGGGGTCGAATGACCTCTTCACAGGGGTTGCCTAAGACCATCGGAAAACACATATATAATTACATATTGTTTCTGTGATTAATCACTACGTTTTAGTTATGGTTGGGGGTCACCACAACATGAGGAACTGTATTAAAGGGTTGCAGCATTAGGAAGGTTAAGAACCACTGCTCTAACAGGTTAGCCTGAGCTTGTCTACATGACAGAGGCAGGTTCCCAGGCTATGGAAGAAGTTGTGGGGCCTTGTGAGTTCTAAGCTTAGAACCAGAGCAACGTCCCATCTGCCCCATTCTAGTGGTTAAAGCAAACTATAGGGGCTAGCTCTGACTCCAGGGTTGAGAAACAGGTTCCACTCTTGAAGGGAGGAGCTTTGAGCTCACATTGCAAAGAGGCATGCATATAGGGATGGGAAAAAACCCATCTAGCATAAGGAGTCTGTTATTGCTGTTTTATTATTTCAACTTGAACCTGATAAGGAGTAGGTCTGAGGCTGCAACCTAGGAACACTGGCTCCAAGTCACTGTCAAGAGAAAGTCTAGTGTTTCACCTGTAGCTTGTGCTTTGGTGTCTACACACCTAGATCTGAATTCTGTCTCTGCTGTTTACTTTTCATGTGACCTTGGGTGAGTCACTGGCTCCTTTTGAGCTTCCATTTACTTTTCTACAAAATAGGGATATCAATAATTCCAACTCCACAAAGTTGTAAGGATTCAATGAATATAGCTGTAAAGCCCTTAGCCCAGTGCCTGGCATTGTAAATGCTTAATGAAAGTGGCTTTTATTGTCAGTATTATCACTAAAAACAACAGTCATTATTTCACCTGCCACAGGTAAAGCAGTGAAATTTACATCCCAGATTCTCATACCACAAGTTCCTCAAAGGCATGGACTATATGCACAGAAATATTTATTGCATCTTTGTTTATAATAGGAAAAAATTTGAAAGCAGCATAAATATCCAACAATAGGGCATTAGTTAAATGAATTTTAGTACATTTACCGAAAGGACTGCAGTCTACAGTCATTAAAGATGATGTAAAGCTGTGTGTGCTGACATCGAAAGCTGAACATGACATATTGTCAAGTGGAAAAAGGAGTTACAAAGTAGTACATGCAGCACAAAGGCCATCTACGCAAAATATATTTATATGTAGATATACACCTAGAAGTCTTAGTGGAAAGACATAAAAACATTAATGTGTCTATCTTCATGTAAGGGTATAGGATTGCTCCCCCTTTTATTTTAGCTTTTTAAATTTCTCTCCAATGAAATGGGTTCTTAATTAAATTAAAAAAAAAAAAAACAACACTATGGTGGGACAGTTGCTCTGGTTCACCATTACGGCAGGCTGCAGAACCAATGCCATGTGCCAAGCCTTGAACTTGGCACTAAGACTTTTTGAAGCTTTTAATGTCAGGCTCTGTGCTGGGTGCCTGGTTTGATAAAACTGGCTTCTCCATGAGGTTCTGTGATGTGTTCCCCCAGAGGTCCTCTGAGGATTTAGGAAGGAGTTCACTCCTAACCCTCATCTTGGGGCTATTTCCCCTGAGGGTATCTACAGCTGCTGCTTTCTCTTCCTGTTCTTCAAACACCCCAATAAGTTCCCAGGAAGTCAGTGCAGAGGGCAGGAGAGACGGGACAGCTATCCTGAGGAGCTGCCCTCTTCCCCACCCAAGTAGCCTGAGAAGCGGAGGCAGAAGGACTGGACCAAGGTACCCAAGCTGCAGCCCAGGCCGTGACCATGGATGGGAGCTAGAGGGCCCAGAGCAGTGGCTGTAGGGCTCCAGCCTGCTGTCTTGACTATACAGAGTGCGCCCAAGGGAGATGCCAGTCAGACCAATACTCTAGTACAGGCCTGAAAGGAAAGGAGACTGCATTACCCACCCTAGTAAGAGCGGCTGAGCTATTTAGAGACCAAAAATGTCCATTAGCCATCATTTCACCCAGGAGAGCCCTCGTGCCTTCAGGAAAATGAATACTCCACTCCAGGTAACCCTGCCTCCACAACTGACTTCACTCAGGGGTTCTGGGCACTGTCCTGTGTTCTGAAGCCTCTCCATTATGTCCCTTCCTTACTCACTGACCTAGTTCCTCCTGGAGGGGCCTACAGTTCAATGTATCTTCTTAGGAGTTTGCCAAAAGCAAAATGAACGATCCCAACCAGTCACACAAGAGGAGATTCGATGCTTTTCACCAAAAAGGTATTCACCACATCCTGAACTATCATGTATGGGTAAAGGTGGGCTACCTGGGGGAAGGTGGTAATCCAAAGCCATGGCTGTATTCTGGGAGCTGGGAAAGATTGGGAGTAGCTTCTGAAATGGCAAAATAACTCGGCGTTCCAGGGATATAGGAATCAGGGGATTAAGGTAATTCAGAAAACAGGGTTCCGGAGTACCACATATTGATTTTTAAACTATTTAGCTGAGGCTTTTCCCCCCTACCCCTCTGGGTAGACCAACAAGGCCACGTCCCTGGTTACTCACAGGGAAGCACAGTGGATATGCATCTGTCCTTGGAATGCCAAAATGCAAGCATTTGTGGGCGAGTGTAAATGTGATGTTGAGTCACAATATTGTTAATTATGAGGAAGTTTAGGAATTGAGGCAAACTTTCTCCCACCCCCATTTGCTGACAATTAAGGCAGGCTGGCTGTGAGTTTCCAGCCCTCATCCTTTCCTTTTCCAGCTCCCATAATTGGATTAGAATGGCTCTGTTAAACGAGCATGCCTCCAGACTGGAGCTAAGTTAGAGCCCTTTATAAATTAGGCAATAATTTGGGATATGTTTTCCCATATGCTATCCAAATTTAGGCTCTCTGGGATTTTTGCATGAGGCACCAAGACATGCAGCAAAGCCCAGACTTCTGCGATATTTATGGTGCTTGGGAGGCGTGTGGTAGTGGTGGAACCTCTGGACTTTGTAGTAACCACTCAGATGCCTCGTCTGACTTTGCCATTCATAACCTGTGTGGCCTTGAACAAGCATCTCAATCTCTCTGCGTGTCTCAGTATTTTTATCAGCAAAATGGGAGTAATAAGAGCACCTGCCTCGTACGACTGTCATGAAGTTTAATAAGATAATTCGTGTGAGGTGCTTAGAATGCCATCTGGCAGAGAGAAACTCAGCGAACATTAACAAACCTACTTTTGCGATTAAAGTTCATAAAACTCCAAGAACACAAAGGAATCTCAGTGCACAATATCTTTTGGAAGAACACAAGGCAAATGTGGCATCTATGAGCTCTCAGACAAGGTGGCCTCCCTGGTCACAATTTTCTACCTTAACCCAGCTCAGAAGAAACAAAGTTCCTGCCCAACTTCATGCCTGCACCCTGTCAGCTGGATGTAGCTGCAGGAAAACCCCAAACCTGCTCTCTCTCTCGCTCTCTCTCTCTCTCTCAGTTTGTGTCCACCAACCTCAAACAGACCCTTAGTGCAATGTGGTAATTTTCCTACATGCTCCTGGCTCAAGTTCTCTCCTCCACCCCTAGAAAACTATTTTATACCTCCTTCTTCCTCCTTCTCTTCCTCCTCACTCTTAGCTGTAACCTTGCTTCCTAATTCCTTGAGAAAATGGAAACACTCCAAGGAGAGCGTTCACAGGTTTCCAACACCTCAGCTAACAGCCTGACTGATGCTTGCATCTTTGTCCCTAAGTGCTCCTCTCTCCACTGCTGGCCTGCATGTGCTTCTGTCTTACACTGCTCTCCCACTGCTTGGTCCCTGGGGCTCATCCCTTTTTGTCTGATAAGGATGTCTGTCAACTTGAAAATATGTCGTCTGTTTCCCTCACATCAATTTTCTTTCTCTTTTAGGACATTCTCATAAGCCTCCAAGTCCTTGACTACACCTCTCTTACCCCAGGAGCTGCCCCATCCCTCCACTCTCTTTACAGTAAAGCTTTTCAGAAGCATTGCCTGTCTTTGCCCTATCTGCGTCCTCTCCTTCCTATTTCTCTTGAACCCACTTGATCAACTTCCATTCCTATGACTCCAGCAAACAGTGCTTGTCATGGTCACCAGCACTTTCATGCTGCCTAATTCAAGGTCGATTCTCAGGACTCACCCTTCTTAGCCTTTCAGCAGCGGTTGACATAGTTGATCATTCCCTCCATCCTAAAACATTTTTCTCTTCATTTCTGGTCCTCCTCTTGCCTTATCAGGCAAGAAGTCTTCTCGACTTTCTTTGCTGGTTCCTTCTTATCCCTCTTGTCTTTCAACATCGAAGAGCAATTCAGCTCAGTCTCAAACTTTGCTCTCTCAGACTTAAAGTGTTTGATACTGTGACTTTAAATTTCATGTCTAGGCTGATGACTTCCAAAGGTCTGTCTCCACCCCAGACATTACCTATTGAACATCTCTATGTGAACATTTAATGGACATCTCTAAGCTAAAGTATCCAAAATTGAACTCCAGGTAGCTAACCCCACACTAGCTCCTCTGAAAGTCTTTCTAGCACAGAAAATGGCAACTTTCTTTTTCCAGTTGCTCAGGGTCCAAGTCTTGGAATTATCATGACTCTTCTATTTCTACACTTCATATCCAATTGGTCAGCAAGTCTTGTTGGTTCTTTTTTTTTAAATAATTAAGCCAGAGTAAGACTACTTGTCATCACTAATGCTACCATCCTGGCCAAAGACATTATCATCTTTCACCTGGATTATTTCAATAACTTTTTCTATGGATTTAATATCTGTGTCCCTGCAAATATATATATTGAAACTTAACCCCTAATGTGATAGTAGTAGGAGATTAGTAGGAGATAGAGCCTTTGGGAGGTGATTAGGTCACAAGGTTGTAGTCTTCATGAATGGGATTGTGCCCTTGTTAAAAAAGCTCCCACGAGCACCCTCACCTCTCCTACCACGTAAGAATGAAGGGCAAAGACAGCTTTCTATGAACCAGGAAATGAACCCTCACCAGTCACTGAATATGCCAGCACCTTGGCCTTGGACCTTTTGGTCTCCAGAACTGTGAAAAATACAGGTTTGTTGGTTTTAAGCCATCCAGACTAAGACAGCCTTTTAATTGATCCTCTGGCTTTCACCAGAGCACTTCTACTCTAGTCTTCACATAGCAGCTAGGTGGATTTTTGGTCTTTTAAAAATACACCCCAGAGCATGGCACTTGTCTCCTACAAACTCTTCCTTAGCTTTCCATTTCACTTCAAGAAAAAGCCAAAGGCCTTGGAATGACCTGCACAAGCAAAGCCTCCCCTACCCTTCAGCACCTCATCTCCTATGACCCTTGTCTGCGTGCACTCTATTCTAGCCACACACCCCTGAGAGCCTTTGCACTAAGTTGATATCTCTCTCTTTAAAAGCTCTTCCCCCGGACTTCCGGCCAAGATGGAGGCTTAGACGGACACGCTAGGTCTCCCTCTACAACTAGAGAGGAATACAACTACTTCAAAACAAAGGATAACTAGAAATTCCAGAAAATAAAACTACACGGAAGTCCAACATATGAAGTTATAAACCAGCGGTGCCATTTGGGCAGGTAAGAGTTAAAGAGGGCAGCGCTGTTTGCGGTCGCACCTGGAGCAGCGGGCGGCGAGGAATCCCGGCTGCGGCCAAGCCCCTGCCGGTGCGCGACTCCGGCGCTGGGGAGAGCGGCCCCCACATCGCCTTGAACAGTGAGGCCCAGGGGGGCAGGAGGACGGATCCCGGTCTCCTAGCTGAATAACTGTGTGAATCCATCTTGGACCCCCGCCCCCAAAGAAAGCACCACAGGGCTGCGAAATAGGTCGCGGACAGGCAGGCGCCGGCCGGTCGCCGATTTGTGACGCGTACACAGGCACTGCCCCCGACAGCCGACAGCCGGCCCAAGAAAACAAAACGCATCTGTCAAAATGAGGCAGACAACTATAGAGATTCCGGTGACACAACTCACCAGACAGCAGATAGAGAACCTGACAGATGAACAGATAAGAAACCTGTCAGAGGCTCAGTTCTGGGCCATTGTTATCAGGTGGCTTACAGAATTCACAAAAGAGCAGGAAAAAGATATGAAAGAAGCGAAAAACTTTCATAACGAAAGGAACAAAACCGCATACGAGACAGAAGGAAAGGAAATAAAATCCAGAGTTCATTTCAACAAACTGGAATATGGAGAAGGAACAAGCAGTCAACCAATGCAGCGAGAGGAAATGGGAAGCAACAATGAAAGGATCAGAAACCTCTGGGACAGCCATAAAAGGCCCAACATAAGAATCATTGGTTTGTCAGAGAATGAGGAAGATGAACTAGAACTTGAAAAATTGAGTGAAAATATAATAAAGGAGAACTTCCCAGACTTAGGGAAGGGAATAGACTTGCAGGTCCAGGAAGCAAGGAGAGTTCCCAAGAGACTGGACCCAGGGAGAACCACTCCAAGACACATTATAATCAAAATGTCAAAAATTAAAGATAAAGAGAGAATCTTAAAAGCAGCAAGAGAGAAGAAAAGAATTATGTACAAAGGGGTCCCAATTAGACTATCAGCTGACTTCTCAAGGGAAACCCTACAGGCAAGAAGAGACTGGCAAGAAATATTCAAAGTAATGAAAATCCAAAACCTACAACCACGAATACTCTACCCAGCGAAATTGTTATTCAGAATAGAAGGACAGAGAAAGTGTTTCCAGGACAAAATAAAACTGAAAGAGTTCATTAGATCCAAACCACTGTTATATGAGATGTTAAAGGGACTGGTTTAAAAAAAAACAGAAGCTAGGGAGATGAAACAAAGGCAAACTAAATAGGCAACGAGAGCGGAAAAGGAGCTGTGGGTACGGGAAGCATATTGGGGGGAGGTCAACAGGGAGGGGTAATGGGGAAAGGGAGGGAGATGATATAGGAATTGGGGATCAAGGTAGGAGGGAATGGAATAGACGGAGAGAGGTTAGGAGGAACTGTATGCACAACTAATGGACATAATCTAAAAGGGGGGGACAACTGGAGGGAGGGGGGCCACCGGGTGGAGGGGAGCAGAGGGAAGGGAAATTGGCACAAATGTAATATTTTAATCAATAAAACACATTAAATCTGAAAAAAAAAAAAAAAAAAAAAGCTCTTCCCCCAGATGTCCACCTGACTTATGTCATTGGAGTCTTTGTGCACATATGTCATTTCCTCAGAAAGCACTTCTCTGACCACTTCGCCCCCATCACTCCCAAGCTGCCTTACTCTGCTTCATTGCTCTTCACATTACTTACCCGATAGCAGGGCTTCTAATCTGTTTTGTTCACTGCTACAGCCCCAGAACCTAGCACACTTAGCTCTCAATGAACTTCTGTTTCACGAATGGATAAATGACCTACCTTTCAACCCCTTGTCATGGGCATACTGAGATTACAGTGTTGGGCTGGCAGCGTGATGAGGTCAGTGGAGGGACCTGGGGGATGGAATCAGTTATAAGTTATTTATGAAAATCTTTCTCACAGAATAAGATTTGGCTTGGGGGAAGATGACATTCAAGCCTTCGAAGGTTCTACAATTCCAACATTTCTGTCTTAGTTTGCATAACTGCAGAGACTACCACTGCTGAGGAAGGAGAAGGTTCATGAATGGTATGTGTACCAGTACTCACCACAGGTCTGCAGACCACTGTGACATGTTGGTCCATGGACATGTTATGTCTCCCTTGAAATGTTCTGGTGGGCAGGGAGGGGTCTTTCTTTTCTCTTTCTTTTTTTTTTTTTTTTTTCTGTTCTCCCCTGAACTTTGTGGTTGTCACATAGTTGGGCATGTAGTGAAGGCTTGTTGATAAATCGGTTGCTCCAAAATTAAGAGCCATGAAGGGCTGGGAGATGTTCTGCAATAGGGTACACAGGCTGACTCTACCATTAGCACTTTAATTAATTGATCATTTTTGTAATTACAGTGAGTTTGTTTACCTATGTTCCTGTCCCAGTAGAGAAGGGTTGGACAGTGCTGGCTATAACACCCAAATTTTAGTGGCTTAACAAAATAAAAATTTATTTTTCACCCATGAGAAGTCTAGTCAGGTGTTTTATGAAGAAATTCTGGGTCACAGAATTCCTTCTTTGACCCAAAATTCCTTCTTGTGGTTCCACAAACCCTTAGAGTCTTGAAGTCCTCTCTTAGACCCCCTTCTGGCAGATGCAGAAGGAGAGCAAGTGTCATGAATAGGAGGATAGTAAGGGCCAGGTTTGGAAGTAGCAAACATGCTTGCTCTCACTCCATTGGCTAGAATTCAGTTCCATGATCATATGTAGCTGCAAAGGAAGCTGGGAGATACATCTAGCCATATGCTCTGAAGGAAAAGAAAACGGTTTTGATCAATAGCAGTTTAGTGGCTGCCACAATCGAGAAACTAAATGTCAACATTAGCCTGACCTGGGCCACATAATGACAACTTCTGTTTCTTGGGTAATCTTGAATAGGTTAAAATCACTATGCTTCACTTTTCTTGTTCCAAGATATTCTCTTCTCCATTCCTCCCTCTTCCACATCTTATTATCTTCTTCAGGAAGGTGAAATGTTTAATATGTATTTGCCCACTGCTTGGCTAGTTTTTCACTTTTTAAGGCTCTAATGACTGGCCTATCTCACAACCTATCCTGACATCTGGGATCTGCTGCAGAGAGGCTTAGTGGAAATGTCCATCTGGTTACACTATTATTATCAGTTATTGAGAGCATCCTGGCAAAGGCAGGAAAGAGCTCATGGTGTCCAAAGAGCACCCATGGCCAGGAGGCTCAGTGCAAGGGTTCCAGTATCAGGGGCAGCATTTAGAGTCCACCAGGACCAGTTTTGCGAGTTCAGACATCTAATATGATGTCTGGGGTTACTCTCATTTCTACAAACTAGGATAAAGAGACATTGATCTCGTAAGTACATTATGAGGATTGAATGAGATCATATATCTAGACCACTTAGAACTCTGTCTGGCATGTTAGCTGTTAATATTATTGTTATATCACCGCTATTTTGTCATAATTATCAGCTATCCTTTGCTTAGGACCTTGATTCAGAGAAGTTTTCCTTTGAGGCAGTTTTCACCTTTGTAATCCAGTGCCCAAATGGCATACCCACAGGCCCCTGAAGTAGATAATATTTTTAAATAGATGTTGCAACTCAGTTGAAAGCCAAGCTTTGGCCTCATGGCCCAACTTTTCAGATGTGTTCTGAGTGCTTGAACTTTGATCAGTGTCAGATTCATCTGTCCACACTTGCCCTGCTTTTCCATAATTGCACTTGTTTCTTGCAGCTCAGTCAGAGTTACACTCATTGGATTGGTTATTCTGAAAATCCTCACTTTTCCAGCAGTTTCATGTTCAACCAAGCTGCAATTGTCTTTAAATTTCAGCTCAAAGCCGGAGCCAGGAGTCTCTCTGAAACCTGTCAGAATTCAACCCTTGTGAATGAGGGGAAGAGGTTGACCAGGCTCTCCAATGCTCCCTGTTGGCCCTCCTGCCTCAGCAGAGAGGCATCCTTCCCTGCTCTCTGGGGACTTACTGCAGACAGCTGGGGGTCAGTAAGATAGCCAAAAGGTCCACCGGATCAGGCCCTCTGGAAATGAGGATCTCTGATGAACAGGTGGCCTCTCACTCCAAGCAACATGCACCAAACAGACATTCCAAAGAGACAAAGGGATGCTGGCAGCTCGTGGAGTTCATTATGGCAAAGATGTGAGCTGAACAGAGCTGGTTCTCTGCTAACATCCCTCCGCAGCATCCGCCCATGCACACAAAAGTAATAAGGTTTAACCCTTCATGGAGCTTGCTTCCAATGTAGCTCTCATTAGTCATACATGTAATCAGTTAATAGAGGAGAATTTAATAAACACTTGTTATGTTGCAAGTACTAAGATCAGCGTTAGACTCGCCCATATGATAAGGCTGCTTCTTTCCTTAAGAACCCATGGCCGAAATGCACAGCAGTTTACATAATAGTGGACAAAATGCTTCAGCAGAAATGAGGAGTGAGGATTATGGGAACACGAAGAGGAAAAGGGTAAATTTTGCCTGCCAGGGGATAGTGAGTCAGAGATGGCTTCATGGAAAAGGGCATATAGCAGAACTGAAAAATCAGAGAACCACAAATGTGTTAATAAGGTTGTTTTGGTTGCAAGTTAAAAAAAAAAAACTGGACTGGTTGGTTTAAATAAAAGTGAGTTATTGTAAGGATGCTGGTTGTTTCAAGGAATCCAAGGAGGATATGAACGAGCTAATCTAAAAAATGGTGAAAATCTAGAAGTTTGGGAGACCTTGGCCTCAAGAATCTATGATTTTTCTTGCTAGAGAGCATACGTGGACATAACTCCTCCACCAACTCCTCACTTCTGGGTGTCTCAGCCCAAAATTGTTCCACCTTTTTAGAAGCATTGGATTGGTCCATTTTGAGTCAGAGGTTCATTTCTGGTTTGTAGAGCTGTACCTGAAGATCCAGCATAGAGAGTTCAGATGCAGCCACTGAATCCAGGGAAGTCCCCAAGGAAGAGGGCTCGTCATGGTCTTGATGTCCACCCCAAGAGGTGGCTACTGTAAGGACACAGGGCATTTGGTCGGATAGAGCAGTGCTGGTAAGTGCATTGAGGCATGAAGGCATAAAATGTGCATGATATGATTGCAGCAAAACAGCAAGCTTGGGGGCACTCTCTGTGCAATCTCTATGACATTGCATGTACACTGACTATCCATTAATCATGTCATGTTTTGTGTGCATGAGGAAAACCTGTTATTTACAATCTTTTTAGTTAAGGCTTGTGGGCTAACAAGCAAAAATGGGACTTGGTTAGAAACATATGAGGGGCAAGGGGGTCACAAATTGAGAGGCAAAAAAAAAAAAAAAAATCACACTTGGAATTGGAATTGAAAGGACCTGGACTCCTCCAGGAAATCTATATGACAGACACCTCTCTGCCTCCCCTGCTCATCACTGCTGGAATGAATGGCATGGAACAGTGTATAGTAGGTGTAATAAGTTTTCTAGAGAGTTGGAAAATTGCAGTTTTGTCATAACTTAGAGGATATTAAAGGCGAGGTAGAGTGGTTTATGCTGCTCGTGACACTTCTCCTGCAGCTGGCGTAGGGAGAAGATCATGTCCACTGTTGAGCGGCCAGCTCTGAAGCCACACTGGGACTCTGGGTAGATGCGGGAAGCAAGGGTCTGCAGGCGGGCAAGGGCGACCCGGGCGAATACTTTGCCGACGACGCTGAGGAGAGAGATGCCCCGGTAGTTGTTGCAGTCGCTGCGGTCTCCTTTGTTCTTGTACATGGTGATAATGTTGGCGTCTCTCATATCCTGGGGGATGTAACCCTCCTTCCAGCAGAGACAGAGTAGATGGTGGAGCGGCTGTAGCAGGACTGGTTTCCCGCTCTTTAGGATTTCTGGAGGGATTCCGTCACTTCCTGGTGCTTTCCCGCAAGCGAGGCGGTCGATGGCTTTGCCGAGCTCTGCCGCAGTAGGTGGGGTGTCTAGCTCCTCCATGACTGGTAGGTCTGGGATGGCGTTAAGAGCAGTGTCTGTTACGGTGTTCTTCGTTGCGTACAGCTCGAGGTAGTGCTCGGTCCACCGCCGCATTTCCTGTTCCTGGTCAGTGATGACCTCACCTATCTTGGACTTAAGGGGGGCGATCTTGGAGGGGATTGGGCCTGTTGCCTTCTTGATACCCTCATACATTCCTCGTGCGTTGCCTATATCGGCGGCTTCCTGAATGCTTCTGCACAGGTTTAGCCAATAGGTGTTGGCACAGTGGCGGGCGGTCTTCTGGACTTTGTTCCTGGCAGCCCGTAGAGCTTGAAGTGTACTGGGAGTGGGCGTGACCTTGTAAGCCAGTAGGGCCTTCCTCTTAGCCTCGATCACGGGTTCCATTTCTTCCCAGTGAGCCTCGTACCAGTCAGCGTTCTTCCGCTCTTTCTTCCCGTAAGCAATAATGGCGGAGTTGTATATGGCGTCGCGGAGACGTGGCCAATTGGATTCGATAATGTCATCTGCCGCCACTCCCTCGCTGAGTGCATCTTCCATCTTGTTGATGAATTGCTGGGTCTTAACTGGGTTGCTGGCACAACTGGTGTTGATGCGTGGGCGACCCTTCATCTTGGAGTGGTGCAACCTCTTCGGCATTATGTGCACCTTGCTTACCATGAGGGCATGGTCCGTGTCGCAGTCTGCACTGTGGTAGCTGCGGGTGAGGAGGGTGCTGCCAATATCCGTTCTTCTGGTGATGACGAGGTCAAGCTGGTGCCAATGGCGGGAGCGGGGGTGCCTCCATGACACCTGGTGGATCTCTTTGCACTTGAAGAATGTGTTTGTCACACACAGGCCGTGGTGACACGAAAGCTCAAGCAGTCGCTGACCATTCTCATTGATCTTTCCTCTCCCAAAGTTTCCAAGGCAGGTGGGCCAGGCCATGTGGTCGGCTCCTACTCTTGCGTTGAAGTCTCCAAGGAGATAGAGAGCGTTACTTCTGGGGATCTTGGATAACACTTCGTCCAGTGCATGGTAGAACTGTTCTTTCTCTTCGATGGTGGCGCAGAGGGTTGGGGCGTAGGCGCTAAGAATGCTGACTGGGCCGAAAGTTGTTGACAATCGGAGGGTAAGTAATCTCTCTGTGCCTCCTGTGGGTGGCTCTATGGAGTTAACAAGCGTGTTCTTCACAGCAAACCCAACACCGTGCTGTCTTGGTTGGTCCGGAGACTTCCCTTGCCAGTAGAAGGTGTAGTTGGTTTCTCTGATAGTTCCGTTGTCGGCCAACCGGGTCTCCTGTAGAGCCGCAATGTCGATGTTTAGTCGTGCCAGTTCCCTATCGATGACAGCGGTTTTCCTGGCACCCTTGATCCACGGAAGGTCTGCAGTAAGTCCGGGGCACATGGTCCTGATGTTCCAGCTAGCGAGGCGAAGAGCCGGAGGCTTCTTTCTTGTTGTTTGCTTGGAATTAACTGGTGCGGGTGTTTTGTGACCCACTTTTCGAGAGGCGCCTCTCTGATCCCCACGCACCCAGTGGGGCCGGCGAGCCATGGCGAGACGGCACCTAATTGGCTGGGGCTGCCCAGCTTGAGGCGGGCGGTAGCTGTCCAGTGAGGTGCGATGACCTCTCCCACCGTCAGAGGAGACTCCTGGCGCTCGTTTCCTTCGCCAATCGGATGAGCTTATAACCGGTATCTGTCTCCTCCCGTGTTGAGTCGACATCTTGCGATGACGCTGGAGTGTCCTCTCCAGTGAAACTGAAGCTACAGAGCCTGGGCAGGGTGATATGGAGGGTCTGCTGTTGCCCATGCAGCAGACGCCCCCTCTCTTCGCAGCTGAAGGGTCCAAGGGAAAGACAAAGTCAATACAGCTTGGCTTCAGGTGTGCCGCAGGAGTTGCCGGTGTTGACTACAATGTCAAACCGCCTTAGGGACTCCGGCTCCGGATTTTCTGTCGGGGTTTACTCCCTTAGCCTTTCCCCTGAAGAGGTATGCCGCAAGGCAGCGGAGGTTTTTTGGAGTCAGAGTTTTCCTTCTCTGATTTTAGAGAAGCACAATCATCTGGAATCCACTGAGCCCGAGGCCTGTGGGCGGATGGACTGGGGTCCAGGGAGTGTGGGGCCCGTTTGCTCCTTCGACCTTACGAAGGCATTTGATCTGGTCAGTCGAAGCGGTCTCTTCAGCTTGCTATGGAAGATTGGCTGCCCGCCACATCTGCTTGCTGTGGTCATGTCCTTTCACGACAACATGCACAGCACGGTGTCCTACAACGGCGCAACCTCTGAGGCCTTCCCAGTCAGCAGCGGAGTAAAGCAGGGCTGCGTCCTCCCACCTACGCTGTTCGGAATCTTCTTCTCCATGCTCCTCCAATACGCCTTTAAGGACTGCAGCGAGGGTGTCTTCATTCACACCAGATCCGATGGCAAGCTCTACAACCTGGCCCGTCTACGAGCCAAGAACAAAGTCAAAGAGGTGCTCATCCGTGAGATGCTCTTCGCCGACGACGCAGCTTTGACATCACACTCCGAAGAGGGACTCCAGCAGCTAGTCACTTGCCTTTCCCACGCATGCAAGGAGTTCGGACTAGCCATCAGCCTGACGAAGACGAATGTTATGGCTCAAGGCACGGGGACTCCCCCATGCATCACCATCGACGGGTACACCCTGGAGGTTGTCAACGACTTCACTTACCTCGGGTCCACCATCTCGAGCTCTCTGTCAGTCGACTTGGAGGTCAACCGGAGAATCGCCAGAGCAGCCACAGTTATGGCCAAACTGAACCGGCGAGCGTGGAACAATTCCAGCCTCACTGAGAAAACCAGACTGCGCATCTACCAAGTCTGCGTACTCAGCACTCTCCTCTATGGCAGCGAGACGTGGACCACCTATGCAAGGCACGAAAGGAAACTCAACAGCTTCCACATGAGGTGCCTGCGACGCGTCCTGCATGTCACCTGACAGGATAAGGTCCCCAACACCAAGGTGCTGAAGCGAGCCAATATGAGCAGTTTGCATGCAGTTCTTAGCGAGAGACACCTCAGGTGGCTCGGCCATGTCAAAAGAATGGATGCAGGCCGTATCCCCAAAGACCTCCTCTACGGCGAGCTAGCAGAAGGCAAGAGGATGACAGGGCACCCAAAACTGCGGTTCAAAGACATCTGCAAAAAGGACATGACACAATGCTCCATCAATCTCAACACATGGGAAGTTCAAGCAGACGACCGCCTAGCCTGGAGGCTCGCGGTCAGGCAAGGTACGTCACGTGCAGAGGCTGCGCGCAACGAGGAGGCGGTCCAGAAAAGATCGAGGCGGAAGCAGCGTCAGCAGCAGCAACAACAGCCATCTGCCTTCACCTGTACCAAGTGTGGCAGGGATTGTCACTCCCGAGTCAGACTGCACAGCCATTCTCGGCGGTGCAGATAGACTCTCAAGAAGCTACGCCATCGTCTCTCGAGACGGACGGCTGCCGACGACGACGAGAGGATATTAAAGAGCAAGTCAGATGTCTCTTTATGTACTTGACCTCTCTCTCCATCTCTCTCTCTGTCTCTCTCTCTGTCTCCATCTCCCTGTCCCTCCCCCACCCCCTGCACAGCAGTTATCTCCATTTCCTAACACCTTCTCAATTTCCTTTTGGAGAATCATCTCCTTCTGGTGGATGTTCCCACTCAGTGCCTTGGTACAGTCCAAAGTAAACCCGTGAATAAAGACCATCTCTTCAGATTCTGTCTCCCTGAACTTTGAAGTGTGAGCAAGGACACAAAATGGAACAAAGTGTTCTTAGTGCGATGTTGGATCCAGGTGTTGACTTCCCATCACAGAAGCTGAAGGAGTCCCTAGGGGATGCTCCTATTGCTGCCTTCCTGTCACTGTTCTGGTTCAGCAAAGATATGCTTAAGACCAAGGCTCAGTGATTCTGATCCCCCTCTCCATTTTTGTTGGAGGCCTATATTAAGGAAAAGAGAGGCAGAATATTACTGCCACTCAGCAAAGCAGTTCTCTGTCCTTGCTGACTATAGTAAAAAAATTAACTAGAGCATTTTGGAGTTTCCATAGCAGGAAGCAAAGCAAAATTGTTTAGGGGTTCAAGTTAACTGGCCATTATTCATAAAACTACTGTGTGAATTATAGCAAAACTGAGGAGGGTGTGGCTTTATAACTCAGTTCAGGCAGGCACTCATTCTTACTGGACAGTAGACCTGTTCTGATTAGTCAGTACAACATGCTAATTTGTTGATGTAGCACCATATCAGCTGCTAAATATTTGGGATCACATCTGTATTTACTATGTGTAAGGCATTTTGCCTAGTGCTTTATGGATGTGATCTCACTTAATCTTCACAGATTTTATTAAACAAATATTTATTAGGTATGGGTCTTATGGGTTTTATTTACTTTATAGATGGAAAAACAGAGGTTCAGAGAGGCTGGCTCCCTGTCTCTCGGTAGTACAACTAGTGAATGGTGGACTCTGAATTTGAACCCAGAGTTCACACTCTTCACTGCTTAGTCATCCCACCTCAATTACCCACTTCTTCAGAACAGTCTCTACCCTGAATTTATGGTTCTTTGAGCCATGGCTTGAAGTGTTAGTTTTACCTTGACTTTCATTTATCACACTGACAAAAGCAGGAAACACAGGTGTGGGAAGAATTAGAGCGTACTAGAGGAACTGGCCTCATCTGGAGATTCAACTAAGGGGGCTGAACCACATCAGTGATTTTGCACTTTTATCCTTAACCAGCAGAACACTTTGTCCAAACGTGATTTTACACGGAAGCTCAGTGCTGAAAGCACTCGTGGCTCTGGCTGGAAACCACTCATCTAGAAGAGAGCCGAGATCCTCCTGCCTGTGATACCCCCTGAAATGAGGTAAGTTGGAGCGGCATGTTTCAGTGTTCCCCTTGCACACACTGTGCAGCGAGAGCTCTGGGCTGGTAGCTGGCAGGACGGACTTCGCATTCCCCATCCCTGCATGTCTTGACCAGGCTACTGGGTCATTGGGCACCTCAGTCCCCAAGATGTGTGGGCTGGGACTCCTCTTCTTTTAAAGAGCTGGAGACTCTTTGTGAGTCCAGGTTCTCACAGTTCTTCCCAGCAGCACTCCAGCACCTGTGATGCTGTCCCTATACCTCTACTCAAGCTTCTGCCTCCATTTCCCTCTTTCCTGCAGGGTTACCACCAGGAACCTAAACCTCAGCCTGCTTGGCTGGGCCCTGGTTCACCGCTCGGGCCTCTCTACAACCCTGTCCTCATCTTTTCTCATCTACTCCTCTAAACAGACTATTTGAATCATACCACAGTGGCACAGGATGGGAGGTTGGTCTCCCACAAGCAGACCTTGAAGATTCACGTGCAAATGGTTTGTTAGGAAGTGTTCCCAGAAAATCCCATCAGAGAAGTGGGAAAGTGGGACACATAAAGGAAGGAGCCAAGCAAGGTGTGATCTTAAGCACAGACCCATGGAATGGTAACTTGGGCTTAATCCCAATAAGGTGCCTCTGAAGACAACCCAAGTCACACTTCAGAGCTGCTCCAGGCAAGGCAGGGGAGCTGAAGTGTTTACACTCATTTGGCTCTCTGTGTGCACAACGTGAGCTCCTGTAGCTCACAGCAGCCCTCCAACAGAGAGATGCAGGAGCTGGAGAGGGAGGGAAACCATACTGGGAGCTGTGTGCACAAACGTGGCGCAGAGATCTGGGGGGAGGTGGGGCAGAGCGGCGATGGCATGTGCCTCACACACCAGACTCTGGGTGTGGCCCCTCGTTGGCTGTATCTTCTCTGCTGTGACCCACACTCTCAGTGGTTGGCTTTCTTGGGGTGTGAAGGTGGACAGATCATAGTGACTACCTCCTTGATATTGATCCCTTCTTTTTTCCCACTGAACCCTGATTTCCATCAGAACAGCAACATGCCCAGTCCTTGGAGATGCACCATGATCATTCTCTAATTCAAACATGAAAATACTGGTCCTTGCCTTCCTGGCAATTAGGGCTGGGCTTTGGACTTTTGGGGCTGTGAAAGAAGAGGGGGGAAAAATATATATATATATATATGTGTGTGTGTGTGTGTGTGTGTGTGTGTGTGTGTGTACTCCTGGTTCCTGGCACAGAGCTCCTAAATCCCCTGGAATTTCCTGAGTGAGAAGTATGTCTTTTGTTCTAATGAGGTGACTCTTGGTAAGCTCTTGGATAGTTTCAGAATGGGAGCTAGGCACCAGTAAAGCTGAGCCATGATTAAAAGCTTGGGATTTTCAGCCTCACTCCATCCTCCAGGAGGGAGAGAGGAGCTGGAGATCAAGTTGGTGATTGATCCTGCTAATGTGATGAAGCCTCCATAAAGACACCCAAAGTATGGGGTTTGGAGAGCTTCCAGGTTGTTGAACACATTCATGTGCTGGGAGGGTGGTGGTGGTTCACTCAAACTCCATGGAGACAGAAGCTCTTGCATAGCACACAGGACCCTCCCACAACATGCCCTGTTTATCTCTTCATCTGGCTATTTATCGTATCCTTTATCATATCCTTATTATATAATAAACTGATAAATGTGTTTCCCCTGAGTTTTGTGAACAATTCTAGCAAACCATTGAACCTAAGGAGGGGGTCATGGGAACCCTGATTTATAGTTAGTTGGTGAGAAGTACAGATGTCTACCTGAGACTTGCAATTGACATGTGAAGGGGGGGCAGTCTTGTGGGACTGAACTCTTAACCTGTGGGATCTGAAGCTATCTCCTCATAGTGATGGAGTTAAAGTGTAGGCCATCCAGAGAATTGCCTGAGTGTGGAAAGATTCCCTGCACATTTGGTGACCAGGAGTGAATGGTGACAGTTGAGAGTAAAGGAGAAACACAGGAGTGCATTTTTCCTATACCCTGGCCCCTTGGACCTGCGTAGAAATCTTCTGAGTGGTTTTGGGAAGGGGTCTAATTCTCTAATAAAAGGGGAAAGCAGGGTTGAAGCAATCTCTCCCTCTTCCTCATCCTTCTTCCTGCCTTGAGCATGGGTGCTGTGTTCAGTACTGTAGCATCCATCTTGTAACCATGAAGAAAAATGCAAAAATAAAGACCAAGAGCATCTCAAAGACAAAGAACACCTTTGATATCATCGAGCTGCTGAGTTATTTCCAGAACTCTCCTACCCCTAGGCTCCTTGTGGTGTGAGAAAAACAAACTCCTATTTGTCTAAAACACTTTTGACTCATTTTCCTGTTACTTGCATCTGAGTGCATTGCTCAGCCTGTGGGAGTCTGGGTTGACCTCTCCGCACCCCTATGAGCACTGCATAAAGGTTGGATGGTGACCTTCCTGGGAGACCAGCCCCAGAGCACAGCTCTCTGCTCAATCCTGGTCCTGTCTTTTTCTTGTTATGGGTGGATCATAAAGATGCAAATATCTTGTGGTAAGTCATAAATGAGGAGCAGGCCAGGTGGACCAGCAGAATCAGGAAGCAGAGCTTGGAAAGATTCCCAGAGGAATAAAGAAGGAGAAACCTTTTTAGGCTTATAAGTAAAGAGAGAGCCAGCATAGGCACTTCTGAGATATGACAATAATATTGATTTTAAAATACAATCATAAATGCAGCTGCCATTTATTGAACACCCACTGTAGTTGACCCTTGAACAACACAGGTTTGAATTGCACATCCATTTATACATGAATTTTTTCAATAACTACTGTAAATGTATTTTCTCCTCCTTATAATTTTCTTAATTAACTTTTATTTTCTCTTGCTTATTTTATTGTAGGAATACAGAATATAATACATATGACATACAAAATATGTGTTAATCAGCTGTTTATGCCATTAGTAGCGATTCCAGTCAATAGCAGGCTAATCAGTAGTTAAGTTTTGGGCAAATGAAAAGTTACATGTAGATTTTTCACTGTGTGAGGCAGGGATCAGCACTCCTAACCTCTCTACATTGTTCAAGGGTCAACTGTATATGCTTGGCGCTTAATATTCATGATCTCTCCTGCACAACCACTCGGTGAGGTGATTATTATTTCATCCATGTTTCAGACAAGAATACTGAGGCTCAGAGAAGTGAGGTCAGTTGCCTAAGGTCACGCAATTAGTAAGGGAAAGAGCCTGAAGACATACCCAGGCTGTCTGACTCCAATGTCCATGCATTTTATCTCCATGGAGAAAGGTATCCTGGGTGTGAGATGCTGCAGTGGGTAGAATGTAGGTAGGGGACAGGAAAGGAGATGCCCAACCCTGGCCTTTCCTGTAGTTCACTGTACACTCTCCAGGCTCCACAAACTCCTTGGACCTTCTACAGCCTTGAAACAATGGCTGTTCCTGATGATAGCAGATCTGGATGCTACACATCAGCACCAGCCTTTAGTCTCAGAACAACCACAAAAACGTGTTCTACAAAAAAGTGTCCCTCTAAAGTGTGCCATAACCAAGCCTTGGCAAGCTGTTCACCTGTAAAAGTATGAGCTTTCTCATCCACTGGCATTTTTGCTGTTGTGTGATGGGACAAGTTGCTTTGGAAGGAGTGAGCCCTGCTCCTTCTTCCTTCTATGTCTAGCTTACACCTTTCTGAAGGCATCCTCGTTAGATTGCTCCAAGTGTCTCTTGAGAGCCAAGTCAGCTTGGACTGCATAACACCAGAACCATGGACAGTTCCTTCCTTGTTTGCAACATTTCAGAGATCCCAGATCCCTTAAGCTGTTCATGCACCTCTCCCTGAGCTGCTGCAAGTACTGCGGCTAATGGCTTAAAACTTTGACTTTCTCTGGAAATTTGCCTTTGGCTGATAGGAAACCACCTTTCTACCCCAGCCTAGAGAAGCCTAAGGGGTTACATTTTTTCCCCAGGGGCATCCATTCATTGGCTGCCATGAGGACACAATCACCTGGCCCCTGTCTCAGTGAATGACCACCCGGGTGGTTTACACTCTGGAGCACCTCTTGGGTCAGGCAAGGCGAGGCTTTACCTGAGGCCACAGCCTTACCTGACTCTCCATCCCATCCTGCTTTCTTCTTGTCTTAACAGGTTTTCCTAAAGAGGTCTCTCTCAACAATCATATGCACTAACATCCCTCAGAGTCTGTTTCTAGGGAATCAGACCTAAGACAAACCCTGTGCTAAAACCACCTTTTATAAATGCCGTTAACCTTGGGTACTAGGTAAGGACTATAGCCTGAGATTCATTGGAACCCCGCAGCCAGACAATCCGCCAGCCTCACAGCCTTGTCATCTCTGGCTGTTCGCCTCACCTAGGAAAGCTAACTCTCTCACCCCGACTCTCTCTCTTGTCCAGCCCTCTCACCCCCATGCTGCTCTCTGCTTCCTTACCCCGGATCCGAACTCACAGCCCTGCCCTCCAAGTCCTTCCCAGTCTGTTTTCCAGACTTTCCCACGTGCTTGGACTTTCCCCAGAGCACTGCTTGTACCTCCCACCTGAACTGAGAACGAGATCTCCCCAAAGGACTCTGCTGCTTCTGCGGTCATCGCAGGCTGAGGCTGCTCATCCTGCAAAGGTACAGAAGCTCCGGGAAGCATCTCCTCACTCCTCATTTCCTCACCACTTCCAAGCCATGATGCCTCCACCCTCATATTAAAATGAATCTCCTTTGTTTCTCGTGCCATCTGGCCATATCATTAAAACTCACCAATTGCATATCCTTTGACACAGCAATTCCTTTTCATATGAAAATACTGGTGCAAGGTGAGAGACTATGTGTAAGAACATTTGTAATGGCTTTCAGCAGTACAAAGAAAAGAAACTGGAAATAATCTAGGTATCCATCAATAGGAAACTGACAAAAAAATTGTAGTCTGCTGCACAGTGGGCCACCACACCCCTATTAGAATGAAGCAATACGTTTTTTCTATGGACATAGGAGACATGCATGATATATAACAGTGTGTTGAGCAGAAAAAAAACTGTGGATAACACAGTATGATCTCAGTTTGATAAAGGAAAGGATAAAACATGCATATATTTATAAGATTAAGAGGATTATCTTAGGCTGGACAACCCTTATGGTTCTGGCCAAATACTCAGAAGTGCCACACACTCTTCAAAGTCCATCAAATGAGACCAGAAAGCATGTAGCTCCTGACACAATATACAGATTCTTGCTTTGTCTTCCTGGCAGGGGTTTAATAGGTGGTGGTGAGAGTCAACAACTCTGAAAGCCCCATTCCTAAGGCTCTTTTAAATATACACTGAAGTTGTGAATATGATGGCATTCCCATCTCATCCCTACAGACAGAGAGATCCCGACAGGACATCTGCCCTGCATGCCAAAACGTTGCCATGGAATTCAAGATTCGTTGCCTTCTCTTTCTGTATCACCTCCGCACCCCCCGCCCCCTAAATAGAAATCAACTCCATCTAGCTTCATTTCCTCCCTTCCTGTTTTTGCCACTAGGGGGCTGGTGGAAGCGTGTGGGGCAGAGGCACCACAAGGAGAATGTGGAGGTGGGAAGGAGTTGTGGAGAAGCTTTGACTTTGCACTGATTGCTTTTATAAGGTTTGAATTTGCTGCTAGAGTCTGTATCATCTTGGTAACAACAAAGAGAGGTTAAAGACAAATTTTAAAAATACCAATTGACCCACCATGTCCACAGTTCACTTACTGAAAGAGAAAGCTCTGATGTGGGGTTTCTACGGAGGGCAGTGGTTAAGAACTGAGACCCTAAAATCACATTTCCTGGGTTCTAAGCCTGGCCCTTATTCGCTTTGTGACATCAGGTAAGTTACTTAATCTTTCTGCAGACTGGCTGCACAGTTTGTGCCCTACACAACTCCAGGGGGCACCATTGACATAGACCCCAATGAGAATGACAGCCACCCTTGGAGCTCTGTAGTGCAGTGGCACCGGGAAGCCCCACCTCTCTTTGTTTTCAGTGTCCTCATCTATGAAGTGAGGGTAATCATAGTACACACCTCCTAGGCTTATTCTGGGTGTTTGGTGAATTAATCCATGGTGCATAAAACTGTACCTGACATTTTGAAAATATGCAGTAAATGTTAGCTATCATTATTATTACCATCTCCATCACCACCATCATCATCATTAACACCATCACCACCACCACCATTGTTATCATCACCAAGAAAAGTTTGTGGAAAGGTCTGTGTCTTTAGATCCCAATCTGATGAGCACAAACTCCAAGCCAAGCTTGAACTCTGTCCAGAGGAAAAGCCTTTATGTTTTTTCAGGAATGAGGGTCTTGTTGCCTAAAATCTCTGTGAGAGAACTCTTCTCCAGGGAGGCTGATGGCCTGAAGGGAATGGTACCTCCAGGAGATGGAGCAGATCTGGAAAGCTCCCTGAAATTGCTAGAAGCCAGAGAGGAACATTCCATGGTTCTGGTCTTATGAAGTTCAAACTGACTTTGCTCTCTCCAGCACTCTGACTCCTGGCTTTGCCACAAGCAAGCTCATCAAGAAGGTCCTCCTTTTAAGACTTTGCCTGAGCTCTGATAATGTGTTGCCCTTATTAGAAATATTTGCACTTTAAAGAATTCTTAATCCAAATTAAAATGAAATATCTTTGATGGTGGAATTTATAGACTTTTAACAAAAGAGAGTAATTTGGACTTAGGGCACTTCCAAAAATTTCGCCTTGCATGGGGCCATCTCCAGCTAATGCTGAGAAGCATGTGTCCTTTGTTATTTTCACAAAGGCGTTCCTTGTGATCCTATAAATATGTCACCTTGAGTCAAACATTCAGGAGCAGAGAGAAAGGAATGTGTCACATATAGCAGAATCTGTGCAGAGAAGCTGATGGTACCAGCTCACATTCTGGGATGTTCCACCATTGGAGCATGACCCAGAGTGCTATTCATGGGAATGATAGGCAGGGTCCTAGCCCTTACCCTGAAATGATACAGAGGGAGAGAGTGGTAGGTTGTGGGGAGACTTGCCATTGCCTGACCCAAGGCTTATCTTTGGCACATTGACTTCTGGTTCTGGTTGGTTGCAAAGGAAACAAGAAGCCAAAGTTGCAGGCAGTTTTTAGTTCTCAAGCCAGGAATTTAGGATTATCTTGGATCTGGTTGGGGGTGGTGGAGGTACGGAACGGGAAAAAAGCTATTCTATATCCATACCAAGCACTAGCCCTGAAACGCCTTCACCTGGCAGCCCTGTTGGGCCTGAGATGGATTTCCCTGGGAATGGGCTGGCATGTTTCATGTCACCTTCCTCCCACCCATTCACTTACTCCCTCCCTCTTTTCCCCATCCTCCTCCAGTGCCTGTGAGTTCACCCAATACAACTCTTTAATCCCATACTACAGCTAACAGACTTTTGGGCCACCACCTACCCCTCCTACAGACCTTCCCAGTACTGGGGACACCTAAACACACATATCGGGATTGTTATCTGGAGACTTCACTATTAGTTTCCATAACATCATTGTGCCTGGAATTATTCCATGCCCTTCATAACTGCTACCTCTAAAATTCATAGGTAATCCACAAAGTTTCTTGTTATACCTGCTCTAAGGATAAAGAAATTGAGGCTTAATTCTATTCATCTATAAAATGAGGAGAATAAGATCTACCTTGTTCACTGCTGTGAGGTCTGGACATAATATTAGTAATGGGCACAGTATGGGATAAGGTGCTCTACATGCATTATCCCTGGACCATATCCAACCCATTTTCTAGATTATAAGCTCCTCAAAGTCTGGCAAAATGCTTATCTTAGTTTTAAACTTACATTATTTAAGAAAGGTCTTGCTCCTGGATAGAAGCTGTGGTGGAAATTAACAATTCATAGAGGGCTCTTTAGAGATCACTGTCTTGTTATGGCCTCCCACATCAATATGCCAACTTATTGGGGTAGAGTGATAACCATAATTATCATCGTCATCATCATTCTTATTTATTAAGCATCAAGTATAGGCTTTGGCCTAAGCTGAGCATGTTGTAAGCATGGTGGTATTTAATTCAAGGAAAGTTGGCACCAGCCCAAGTTCAAGATTACAGAATATAGAAAGGAGGTCATAACTGCATACCCTTAACCTCTCAGATTTACCAAACCCTACCCGCAGGCCCCATTATTCTTGAGGTGCATGCCTGAATTATCCTTATTGTCCTGGTTTTCTTGACAGCTTAATTGCCCAGCAACTTATTTGGAGACTATAGAAAACTCGATCTCCCGTGCTTCTGCTCCCCACCTCCCTCCTCTCCTAGCATCTCTACATTGAGTCTAAAATACACTATCAAACCCTTGATTAGATATTGACTTCTAGAAATCTATAATAATACTAATAGCAGTTACTGTTTATTGATCCTTTGCTAACTACGTTAGCTCACTTGGCATCACCACCACCCTAAGTTAGTACTATTACCATTTCCATGTTACAGATGTGCAAATTGGAAGTCATTTAGTCAATGTCACCCACGTGTGCCTCACGTCATAAACTGAGCCCTTCTCCATTGCACTTGAACGATCCTACCGTCACCGTACGTCTAAGTATTGTTCCAACCATAGCAGAAATAGCTCTGAGGGCTTTTCCAGTGGAAGTAGTCTAATGTAGACAAAAAGGTGTGAGTTCTCCTAGTCATGACTTTGGCTGAGTAGTATGTCTAGCGAAGATAGAGATATGGGCTGTCAATTGAGGTTACATCACAGGAATAAAAATGAGATATGAGAAGTTGGGCTATGATGTGTTGAAAGTTTGGAGCCCTAGGTCAGAACGTCTCTGTAAACAGACCTTCTGTTTGGAGATGATTAATTGTGATAGACATTACTAGAACTTATAAATATCTAATTCTTCTCTTTTTCCTGGAGAGCTTTTAAGTTAGGTAGTGCGATGTGACTAATTCTGGTCAAGGCTGTGAGCTGAAATAATGTGTGCTACTTTGGGGAAAAAGCAGTAAAAAGCTCCCAATGACTCTCCTGTCCTCTCACCTGCCATGGCGAAAGTGTTAAGTTGTCAGATTCACAAGATGGAAGTCCACCAGGTCTGTAAATCACTGCTTTGAAGGGAGCTGCCCTGGAGAGCTACTGAACCTCCTGCAGACTTTGCATGAGTATGAAACAAATCTTTGTGGTGTTAAGCCACTGATATTTTGAGGTTATTTGTTAGTGCAGCAAACCTAGTCTGTTATGACTAATGCCCCTACATGCCTGGTACACTCACCTGACCTGATGACTAATGGGTTGGGGGAAGAAAGGCCAGTAACTGGCAATGAGCTGAGCTGCAAAGATAAGGTGTGGCCAGATATCAAGGATGGGGACCGAGCAGTCTCAAACGCCTCTTGAACAAAGATTGAACAGTCAGAGGTGAAAACCAAGAGCAAGTGACAGGTTTACCGAAAGGGCCAAAGCCAGACACAGAGCACAAAGGAGGAGGGTTGATTTTGCATGCATCCCACGGAAGGTCCTATGCAAGCAAGTGCAATTGCTGGATCATCTGGCTTCTTCATAATGCAGTGAACTCTTTGGAGAAAGGAACCAAATCTTGTCCAGATTGGACATCACCCTCAGTACTTTGCTCTCTTCATTGTACATCTTGAGCTGAGTGGATCTGAAAAACTTGCTGAGTTAACAAAAGGAAAGCCAAGTCTTGCTTAAACCAGTCCTGATTTTCTCCCTGAGATTTCTTTAAGTTGACCTAGACATTTTCCATAGCATAAATTATTTACTATGAAATTATTTGATTAATATGTGTCTGTCCATTTCACATTAAGCTTCATGATGACAAGGCCTGTGTCCTGACTATTTCTAGATTTTACCATGAGGTCCAGTCTGTGGTAGGTGCTCAATAAAGGTGTTGAGTGAATTACTAGACTACTGATCTGTGAATTCAAGGGGAACTTCTTACCAGCTGGATGTCTCCAGGTCCTTCACAGCCAGCTTGCTCTTTGCCACGTCTTCAAAAAAGGTCATCCAGTTCTGACCCTCTCGGTCCCCAGTCCTGCCAACCTCACTGACATCCTAAGGGAGCTCTTGTCTGGAACTTCTCTGGCTTTCCAAGACAGGAGCAGTGAGAAATGGGCCCTTCATTTAGCTGATTGAACCAACAAAAAAGAAGTTTGAAACAGAAAATGAATATAGATCCAGCTGCAGCAATTAGAGGGGAAATCGATAGAACATCATCAACAGCATCAGACCTGTGTAAGCTGGTGTCTCCAAGGAAGGATTGGCAGAGCAGTGTTCATTTCATTTTTGTTTTCCTAACTTAATCCCCAGCAAGTGAAGAAGGATAGGTGTGGTGGGTGGGCAGGGCTCAGGGGAAAGGAGAAGAGGGAGGAAGACAGACAGGATGGGATGAAAGAGGACCACAGCATTCCTCCTCACACCACCGCCTCTGTCCCATGTAGGCGAGTTCATAGTAGGAAGTCTGAACTTTATATAGCACCAGTTGGAAATTCAAAAGGACCTGAGTTTGAATCTGAAACCACCATGTACTAGTAGTTAGCAGTGCCTGAGCAGGTCACGGAGCCTCTCTGAGCCACACTTTATTCACCTGTAAAATGGGGGCTGTGAGGCCTGCTCCACACAGTTCTCATGGAGAATCAATGAAAAAGCCCCGATCGCAGAGAGCTGCTGACCCCATTATAGATGTTGATTTTGCTAATGCTTCCTTGACCTGCAATTTGACCCAATCGAGGTTCTTCTCTCCATTTTCAGCTTCACCTCATGGGAAGGCTCTTTGCCTTTGTTGGGCCACACGTGTCTTTGAGAGTTTAGTAATAAAGCATGGATTTGGGATTCACAAAGATCTAGGTTTCAATACGTTTCATTTCTTGCTGGCTCTGGGAATGCTACTCAACCTCTCTGTGCCTTAGTGTTTTCACAAATAAAATGAAGATAACAATGGACCTATATTGTAAGGTGTGTAAGGATTAAATCAGTTAATACATGTAAATACATTAGTGCTGAGAACAGGGCTTGGTACACAGTAACTTTGCGTAAATGTTTACTGTTATTAACAAAAACAGTGGAAACGCCTCTAGTTAAATGCTCCCAGGCACATGCATGCATACAATCTCATGAAACCAATCTTCAATTGCTGTTCAGTGATTCCTGCAGCGTGGAGTCTGACTCTAGCCTGGTATTTATTACTGTGCATTCCCTGAGCCCCAGTCTAGAGAATCAGATCTGTTGGTTAATGCAAGCCCCACATACCCTGCTGTAATACGTCGTCTCCAAACTCTCTCACATGAAATCAATTCCACGGCTCTCAGCTCTGTCCATTTGAAAGGCTGTATTAGGGCTCTGCCAGGCAGCGATTTCCTGCAGAGACTCTGAGGCCAGCAGTCAAAACTCCAGTGTTCAAGGAGCTCAGCAAACTTTGTCTGGTCTGGGCTGAAGTTGAAAATACTAAGTCAAAAATGCATTTAAAACTCATCTTTAGAATCTCTGTTGTTTACCCTTGTGATCATATAAATGACAGGGAGCTGTGGCTCACTGCCACTGCCCAGCACCACAAGAGAGTATTGTATTATATATCGTTAAACCAAGCTAAGATCAAAATTCAAAATTCGAGTGTGATTTCTACTGAATGTGTATCACTTTTTCACTGTGGTAAGATTGAAAACTTTTAAGTTGAATCATCGTAACTTGGAAATCATCTGTATATATATATTTATTGAACTCCCACTCTCACCCAGTTAGGAGAAACTCTCCCAGGAAAGAAAAATCAGACAGAAAGGAGTTGACCTAGTGAAACGGTTTTGGGTAGAGTTTGCAGGGTGGAGAGGGGAAGAGGGAGAAAGAGAAAAAGGAAGGGGGAGCCCGGGTGGTGTGATCCTGGAGCACAGCATAGTTTCTGCCACTTGTCTCCCAGCCCAGTCCCCACAGGTCCCATGGCAGCATCCCACGGTAAGGGTGTGCGATGAGACCCTTTCAGTAATTACAATATATCACGGCACAAACAGAACTGTTTTAGGGCTGCACTAACCGCCTGTGGCATAGAGTGGAAGGGAGGAGGGAGGCATCTTCCCCAAACTTGCCACCATGCAGAATGGCACAGTGGCAGTTCTGGGGCCTGGTGTCTCAGTTGCAGAGACTGAGGTGCTGGGAAGCAGCAGCTGTGGAGACCATGGAGCCTGGCAGAGCCTCTGAGGCCATGGGAGATGACCCCTGGGAACACAGAGAAATATTTGTAGGGCAACTAGAAATTATACCCCAGTATTTGGGGACAACAAATCCGTGAAATCCGAGTAGTTAGTAGAAAGGTGATCTCATTTGCACATAGAGTCAGGCAAAGCCTGTGGTAGTCTTATTTACACTACCTTCCAAAATTATTGTATGGACATGTGGTGATATGTTTAAAGGGCTTGGTACATTGTAGACCCTTAAAATGAAAGTTGTAATAACAGTGACTATTATAGTTGCTACTGTGATCACTATGACTGCACAGATCTGGGTAGGAGTGCTGGTCACCACCAGTTCTGGGTGACTGGGCAAAAAGCATGCCAGGGGGAAGGAAAAAAAAACCCCAAATCACAGTTTTCTAAGTTTGCATAATTTCAGAAATTTCCCTCCCAGTACTCTGGAATGAGGAGTGGTTGGCTGGCCTGCTGATGGCCGTCTGTGGCTTAAGCATGACAGGCTGAGGGCTGGCAGGAAGGTGGCACAGGAAATTGGGGAGTGGCTCCGGTGGGTAAGCCTCGTGGACACAGAGCCCATGCTGGGCATAGTGAAGTCCTGGAGGGCCTCCACAGCAAGTTCATGCTGTGTTCCTGTTGAGATGGGGTCATGGAAGTAGCGTGTATCAATACTGACTACATGCTACGTGGTGAGACCTGGCACTAAATAAAACATGGTCTGTCATGAGCACCTGTTTCTTGTGCAAATCAGCATCCTCATCCTTCCTCAGGTAAGATACTCAGTTTCTCTCTAAGCAACCCCTCTCCTAGTCTAAGGTTAAGCCAATCAGAGAGCTCTGCATTCACCTAGCTATAGTGATTGACTCAGGGATAAACACAAGACCCAATCAGAACTTGAGGGTGTAATAAGTCTTATTGGGAGGGATTCTGGGATGTTTTCTTCGCTAAGCTTGAAGCAGAGAGGGTGTGATTACTGGAGCTGCTACGACTCTCTTGCTGCCACAGGGAAATGTCTATTAATGGAGCCAACCTGGAAGGAAAAAAAGCACAGAGATGGGAGAGAAATCGGGTCACCCATGCTTGAGCCCCTGAACCAAACGGCACCTGAAACCCGTCCTACTCCCTGAATCTCCCATAAATTCCCTTTTATCCAACCAGTTTGGATTAGGTTTCCTTTAACTTGCACCTGGAAGGGACCTAACTGAAACAAAATCTTTGCCTTCAGAGACTTCACTGTCCAGAAGGGGGTATAGACAAGTAAACAGTTATAGAGGCGGTGGTATCCTCTCCAATAATATGAACAAGGGCTGTGAGAGCTCCCAGGGCTGTGTGTGGATTGGAGGTGGGGGCCACTCAGTCCTGAAGAAAGGGGTAGGTAGACACAAGGAAATTAGGGGAGGTGAGCATGAATAGAGAACACCTCTGTCCTCACTTGTCCCATTCTCAGTAACTTCCAGACTTATCCTACTTCCAATTTTTACCTTGTCTACTCCCTGCTTTCAAATAAAACTGATCAAATATTCATCCACCTACCCACTCATACACCCACCCTAGCTTAACTACAGTTTCACCGCCTATTCCAGTAGTAAAGCTAAGTCAATAGTCTGTACTTGGGTCCCTTAGGGGTTTTGTGCAGCTGTGCCTGGGGTCTTTGTGTAGAGCAGTCAACTGTTTTTACCCTGAGACTGTTAGGAACTCCCTGGAGAGAGAATTAGTCAGGGATAGGCATGGGGAAGAGAAACAAGTTGGAAAGTGGACTCCAAAGGGCCACAACCTCTGCTCAGAATCAGGTTGTCTTGGTGACAAAAGCATCTTTCTGGCTCCTTCAACAGCAAAACATGGGTTCTCCTTTTTATATGTAGTGAACTTCATATAAAAGGAGGGGTAGAAGTCAGGTTTACTAATTATGCCACTCATTCTACCTTCATTCAACTATCCAACCACTGATGGTCTTACATCACTAATTGCTTTACACTGGGCATCTTCTGTGAAATTCAGGTGAGCTTCTCTGGCTGCCTGTCCTCAACTTCAAAAGGGAGACAGGTTCACGCCTGACTCAACTTGGAGTTAGGGATCCATTCCTGATACTCATAATGCTAACAATTACAGTATTTTCATTAATTCTACCAAGTCCAATTATTTTGTTCATGAGATTTTACTGTCTAAATACAACAGTAGTCCTCGGTTAATTCAGAAAATTTGGATAGCACACAGGAAAACACAGAGGAAAAATACTCATAATCTACCACCAAGTGAAAAGTAAATGTTTGGAAAATGCATGTTTCTAAGTACACAGACATGTACACACACTTTTATGGTACTATGTATATTGTTTTGTATCCTGCTTTTTTTCATGAGGCAATATCTTACAAACATGTCAGTAAATACTCTTTTAAAAAAATATTTTATTTATTTATTTATAGAGAGAGGGGAAGGGAAGAAGAAAGACAGAGGGAGAGAAACGAATGTGTAGTTGCGCTTTGTGCACCCCCAACTGGGAACCTGGCCCGCAACCCAGGCATGTGCCCTGACTGGGAATCGAACTGGTGACCCTTTGGTTTGCAGGCTGGGGTTCAATCCATTGAGCCACACCAGCCAGGGCTAAATATTCTTCTATCCCTTAATTTTAATGGTTTCCATAACTTGATTAATCAATTGCCTGTGATTAAATATGCAGATTATTTTCAGGTTTCATTAGCACAAATAATTCTTTATTGACTGTACTTATACATAAATATTTGCACCTATATTTGCTTTGATTATTAAGGTAAATTCCTAGAAGTAAAACTGCTGAGTCAAAGGGATGTATGCGCATTATTAAGGCTTTTGATAGATATTGCCAAATTGCCCTCTACAAAAATTGCATCAATTTGCACTCTCTCCAGCACAGTACGAGAATGCCCAATTTCCCACACTCGATTTAATTTGCATATCTTTATTTTTCAGTGAGGCTGAATGTTTTCTCATATGTTTATTGTCTATTTGTAATTTTTCTTTACTGAATTGCCTACTTATGCCAATTGCCCATTTTTATGGGGGTGCTTATCCTTTCTGTTTTGACTTCTGAGAGTTCTTCATCTGTATAACCTTTTCTCTATAATATATGTTTATTATATTTTTCCTCAGTGTGTCCTTTGCCTTTTAATTTTGCTTATGGCGTTTATTTGGACCCAAGAAGATTTTATTTTTAAGTAATCAAATTCATCAATCTTTTCCTTTATTGTTTTTGCTTAGAAATGCTTGACTTTTAGTGATGCTTAAAAAGGCCTAACCACCCAAAGTTTATATAAACATTTCTCTAGAACATTCCTCTAATTCTTTTGTGGTTTCAATTCACTTATATTTAACTCTTTAAGCACCTAGAGTTTATTTTGTTGTATGTTATGCAATAATGTTTTAATTTTAACTATCCCCCCCAAATAATTAACAAACCCTCCTAGCACTGTGTCATCCTTTTCTCCCTTATTTGAAGCAGAGCTATACAACTTAAACAGTACCTGACTTCTCTAGAGGTAACAGTGATTTCTCTGAACAGGGTGGTTGGCTGAAGGGAAGATAGACCATGAGGATTTCATCTCTGCCTCAGCTGGTCTTACATGTTCATTGTTATTTATCCAACAGTATTTACAAAGTGCCTGCCATGTGAATTCTGGGAGACAGTGGGAATAGAGGGGGAATAAGAGGCCATTTCTGCTCAGCACTCTCCAATACCTCTGTCAGATGTGTGGAGGATGCTTTAGTGTGCCCCTTTAGTCCATGAAAGACTAAAGGACTTACTCACCAAGTGGTCAGGAAAGTTGGCTGATAGCCCATCACAGTTCCCTCCCTGGGCATTGCCTTTCTTCCCTCAAAGAGTGCTGCCACTCCCCAGGGTATATGCCCTCGCCAGGTCAACCTACAACCCATAACTGGTTTATGAGTAGGGCCAAGGCTCCAATCCCCTTGCCTAAATTCAGGACAGCTCTGAAGGACCATCCCCATTCCAGAGCTCCCTGTCTGATCTGCTGAGGTCTTGGTCACAACTACTACATCCCGGCTCAATACCTCCATCTGCCCAATCAAGTTCCCTCATTCATTCCCTTCCAGGTATTCCTGAGAGCAGCGCCCCCGTCCCCACCATGCCCCACTCCTGTACAATAAACTTCCTGTATGTAAGTCTCCTGAGACTAGGTGAAAGGCCCTGGTTCTACTTGACTGAGGGTGATGGATAGTTGCGAGGGTGACACCTGGGGCCACAGCAGGCTGGCATGGGCAAGACTCCACTCAGCAGGTTTGGCACCATCTTCTTTACCTTTTTCCTAAGAACTTTATACCTTAGACGTGTATCTCTGGAATTACATAATGAACTCTGAGTAGGAGAAGCACATTTTAGCATTAAAATTTTAGCTTTAGCAACAGAATTGTGGTTTCCAAAGACCTCTCCTAGACACATGTGCACCAATTAGGCCTTAAGCTCAACAACACGATACTAACAAATACCACGATTTAATTGGCTTGTTCTCACCCAGTCCCACCTGGCAGTGCTTCCTATCCCTGATGTGAACAAAACTTGGCCCTTGTACTTCAGGCTTTAAGCGCAACAAGGTTCTTCTTGTAACAATGTTTTCATAGTTACTTTCATTTTTTCTGGCTGATGTTGACAAGTGTACATGTGTGAGTCTTCGTGAGCATGCGTGTGTGTTTACAGGAGGCATAGAGCTTGACATCAAGGTCAGGATTTCTCGTCAGATCAATCACGACAAAGGAGACAGAGCATCCTCCTGAGATGTCTGTATCTAATCACACATTTTGCTTTTGCACTTTGGCTGCAGCAAACTCAACAGCTCCAGACAATGAGAAGATTTATCACCTCATATTATAACCTGTCCAGAGGTAGGGCAGTCCCCAGGTTGATGAATTCAGTGGCCCATAGATGTCACCAAGGACCCAGGCTCTTTTTATATTTTCTCTCTGCCATCCAAAATATTTTGGCTTCGTATTAATCTGGTTCTCTCCATAGCTGCAACCATTTCTAGACATTACATCTAGACCTATGACACTAAGAAAAAGACAATACCTTCTTTTCTGGGGGTATACTTTCAAGAGCAAGCAAATCTCTCCCAGAAGCTCCCCTGAAGACTCTCCTCACCCTTGCTTTCCAGAATTGATTCCCAGTCACTGCCAGTAGGAATGCTGAAAGCAAGACTGGCTTTGCTCATCAGGAAGCACCAGCAAGGCTGTGTCCACTTCTTTTAAGGCACAGGGAAAGCTGGCTATCCAAAACAATAGGGGTTCTAGTGGGAAGAAGGGAGGCAGAGGTGGGAATGGATATTGAGGTAGGAAACCTCTATGTCTGCCACACTTACCAGCTCACTAGGCAAAGGGGGACCAGAATGTTTTGCTTTGAGGTAGCCCAGGGGAGAGGTGTAGGACAGGATGGAAATGTAAGAAGAGAAGATGAGGCTCATGCTTCACAGGTGTGAGGGGACCTGGATGCCTTTGTGCCAACTGAGCAGCAATCTCCTTGTGCCCAGAGCTCATTGTGTCGGTCTGCCCCTCCCTAGCTGGGATCCAAGCCCTGGTCTGTTTGACATCAAACCTTAAGCACCTTCCTCTCTGCCTTCGTTCTTAAAGGATTTCCTATAGTTGAGTAATCACAGTAGAAGAGGTCAGCAGGGAACAGGATAAAGAGAGCCCTAAAGAGCAGGCTTCTCTCTGAGCTGCCACAGATCTTCTAAACTTTGGGGCTATCGCACACAGCCCCCAATCCTTCAGACAGACCTTTAGCATAATCTTTAGGCTGCAAAGGTTAGAGCAAATATTGGTAGGGACAAAAGACATCCAAAAGAGGAGTAAGAGGTCATTACAATCAAACACTGAGCTACTTTATTTGTCCCTTGCCTCTTGGCTCAGACAAATGATGTGCTAGGGTATTTAAACACATTTACAAAGGTGATTGCCCAACCACGATTTGCTGATCTTGGAGGAATCATGCAAGTCTGGTAGGGGTTGTGAGTCTGGGAACAGGTAAATGTCATTCATATGTTCAAAGCCTTGGAGAGAGTGAGTTCTCTAAGCCTTTGTCTGCACCTGGGAAAGTGTATGCAATGTCTGCAGGGGCTGGACACTGAGTGCCCAGATGAGGACTCCAGGCTCACAGCTGGGCTGCACAAGCACAGTTAGAACAAGTCATGTCGGACTGACCTGATTCCCTCCTTTGTCAGGGACACTTGAGGATGAGTGTGAGGGCACATGGTGGAAACAAGATCAGGTCCTGCAAGCCCCAGCGCTGCCCAGATGCAGCAAATGGACAGACTCAAGTCTCTCAAGCCAGTCTTGCTCAACCTTGGCAGTAAATTAGGTACTACAGAGGCATCTGTCTGGTTTACCAATCTGTCTGCTGCTGGGAGATCCCAGCACTGTTCAGCGAGAACCCCAAACAAATCAACAGAGCTTCTGAGCCCCGCAGTCATTCATTCACTCATTCACCCACTCAATTACTCATTCATGCATGTCTGCCAGATATTTATGAGTGCTCACTATGTGATGCCAAATGCTAAGGATACCGTGGGGAATAAGACACAGTCCCTGTCTACATGGTGCCTAGAGGCCAGTGGGACAACAGGGAAGGGCCACTAAACTCATATCCCTCATTTGGACTAGAAATTTTAACATACATGAAAGTCACCTGGGGAGTTTATTAAAATGCAGATTCTGACTGAGTAGATCTGGATGGGCCTGAGATTCTGTATATCTGATAAACTCCCCAGAGACGCTTGTGGTGTGTCTCCTTGAATCACTTTGAGTAATGAGAAGCTAGAACACCTCACGGGACAAGGCGCTAATTCCCTTTCCTAAGAAGACAAAACCCTAGCCATCATGGTATCAGAGGTCTACTGGTGAGCTCCACCCTCCTAGATGTCCAGAACTCGTTCCTGTCACTCACCTCAGTGAGGGAATGATTTCATTCCAGTCAACCTAATGCTGGTTTTCTGGATGCTCCTTTGTATGTATTAGAATCTCTGAGCTCCAATGACAATAAGAGAAAGATGATCTGAAAATAATCAATTTAACCAATTCTCATCTCTCTTCCCCTTCTGAAGTGCCTCACCATTATCATCATCACCATCATCACCATCACCAAGCACCCTCATTGTAGCAAACACACAAACATCGCACGTACTGTAAGCTACACATTGTTCTTAACATATAACCAAGGGTATCAGCACACTTAAATTCCACAAACAAGCCTATGGGTAGGTTCTGCTAATAGGTAGGAACATATTAGTACTCCCAGGGAAGGTAGGCACAGAGAGGTTAAGTAACTTGCTCAAATTTACACAGATAGAATAGAATTCATGCTTCCTGCCTCCGGAGCCCATGCTCTTAGCCATTTCGCTCTATATTATATCAGGAATTATGAAGACTTTGCATTCCTCCAAGTGAAATCCAGGAAAGTGCCAAAACCCAATCGGGCAGAGCCTCTGGGTCCTCTGACAAGTCTCTGTGGTGCTGCAGCCTTGGGGGAGGAGGACAGGACAGGCAGAGAAAAGTGGAGTTAGGGTGCATGGACAGGAGGGCTTTGAAACCTTGATGAGATTAGATCTGCCTGTTAAATTGCCTGTAACTTTTGGGTGGATTTGGGGAGTTGAGCGGAGGTGGAGGCGAGTTGTAGCCATTGTTGCATAAAAACCAGGCACCAAAGGAGGCCATTTTCCAGGCTCTTGCTGCAGAAGCTAGAAAATGTTAAGTCTGCGGGTGCAGACTGTGGGCACCCAGTGGCCCCAAGTCCAGGTGGGAGTTCCCTTCCTCACTCAGTGCAGGAATCACTTTTTAGGGGTGCCCTGTGTCTGGTCTAACTGCAGAGGCACCCCAGGGAAGCCAGCCACACCATCACTTTGTTCTCCACTCTATCTTCTCCCTCCCAAACCTTTTCTCAGTGTGAGAATAGTGCCTTGAGGAGTGAAGGGGGGACAGGAGATGAAAATCGCATAAAAAATGAAATCGTTTAAAATGTATTAAGAGCTCACTTGTTTGCATTGTTATTGTCCCCAATTTCATAAGCTTAAACTAAATTTTAAATTTAGCCTCGTTTATCCAAAGCAACTTCGATCCATTGGAGTAATTGACAATTACATGGAAACAAACTTCGTTCTAAATGCAGTTTCCCTAGCTGAAGCCTCAGCAAGATCAGGCAGATAAAGGACCCATTTGGTCATCCAGGCTGCAGAGGCTGGTGGTGGGTGACAGGCGAGCACAGTGGGGAGGGCTGTCTGAGCCCCAGCAATTGCTGCTTTGCATAATTTGAAGTGAGCCCAGCACAGCCCTCAGGCTCCTTTGATGTGAGTGTCCACCTCTTGCTTATTCTCTAGGTCTGCTCCATGTCAGGGAGGAAGATACCAGGGACAGAGAACCATACTGTTTTGTTCTCTTTTTAAAATTTTCCATGTAATGAAAAGTTTGTTACTTTATAATTCTGGAACTCTCCTTTCTCCCTCTCAAAATGGGAAAAAGTTTGACCTTGGATTAAAGTGAAAAGAGTGCTGAATTGTCAAGAGACCCAGGCTCTCCTAGATAAGCCATTCAATGCTATGTGAACTTGAACCATTATTATCCCCTCTCTGGATCCCAGTTCCCTTCTATGTAAAACAAAGGGGTGGTGCTAGCCAATCTCCAAAAATACTCACTCTCAGTGAATTAATGAGTACATCAGGTGGCAAGAATTTAGGAAGGGAGTGGCAGGAGATGGGGCTGAAGGGGTGGTGAGGGGTCACATGGCAATAGGGTTTGGGCTGCTGGGATATGAACAGGCACACTGGAGAGCAACGTGGTAGGGCTTAGTCAACTAAGGAAGAAAAAGCCCTATGAGCTCACGATTCCTCAGCGAAATTCTCACACCAGTGCGTAAGGGATGTGCACAGAAACATGCATGGCAGCACCATCTGTTGGGGAGGGAGTTGGAGGTAATTCAGACGTTCCTGCAAAGCAGTGGAAGCAATGAAAGTAGCTGCACGCACAACAAGTGTGGTCAAGAGTTTTGGCCAAGATGGAGGCTTAGACTGACACGCTCGGTCTCCCTCTACAACTAAAAAGGAATACAACTACCTCAAAACAAAAGATAACTAGAAATTCCAGAAAATAAAACTACATGGAAGCCCAACATATGAAGTTATAAACCAGCGGTGCTCATCCGGATGGGTAGGAGGGGCGAGAAAATGCGGTGCTGTCCGCAGTAGTAGTGGGCATAGCGGCGGGACTGCGAGAAACATCAGGGGAACAATCCCGGCTGCAGTCAACTCCCGGCAGCTTGCGATCCCAACACTGGGGAAGGTAGCCCCCCCATTGCCTTGGACGGTGAGGCGCAGAGGGTGGGGGGATGGATCCCGGTCTCTCAGTGGAGAATAACAGCAGGAATCCACCTTGGACCCCCGCCCCCACACAAAGCACCACAGCACGGCGAAAAAGGTTGCTGATCGCTGCCATCGCCAGGTAATGACGAATGCACAGGGCTCCACCCCCTATAGCCTGCCCAGGAAGCAAAGCCAAACACAAGTCTGTCAGAATGAAGCAGACAACAAGTGAAATCCCAGTGACGCAGCTCACCAGGCAGCAGATGCGAAACCTGACAGACAAACAAATAAAATCCTTTTCTGAGGCTCATTTTAATGCTATAGTTATAAGGTGGCTTACAGAATTAACAAAAGATTTGGAAGAAGACAGGGAAGGAATGAAAGCTACTCATACTGAAATGAACGAAAACACATATGAGACAAGTGGTGAGGAAATGAAAACCAGAGATCAAATCAACAAACCGGAACATAAGGAAGGAACAAACAGTCAACCAGTGCAGGAAGAGGAAACAAAAAGTAAGGAAAGTGAGGACAGGCTCAGAAACCTCGGGACAGCTATAAGCAAATGAACATTCGAATAATTGGATTGCCAGAGGGTGAAGAAGAACTAGAAATTGAAAAATTATGTGAAAAAATAATGAAGCAGAACTTCCCGAACTTGGGGAAGGAAATAGACGTACAGGTCCAGGAAGCACAGAGAGTTCAAGGAAAACTGGACACAGGGAGAACCACTCCAAGACACATTATAATCAAATTGTCAAAAGTTAAAGATAAAGAGAGAATCTTAAACGCAGCAAGAGAGAAGAAAAGAATCATGTACAAAGGGGTCCCAATTAGACTATCAGCTCATTTCTCAAAGGAGACCCTGCAGGCAAGAAGGGACTGGCAAGAAATATTCAAAGGAATGAAAATCAAAAACCTACAGCCACCAATACTCTATCCAGCGCAACTGTCATTCAGAATAGAAGGACAGAGAAAGTTCTTCCAGGACAAAATATAACTGAAGGAGTTCATTAGATCCAAACCACTATTATATGAGATGTTAAAGGGACTGGTTTAGAAGGAGGATCAAAACTATGTACATTAAAATGAAAACTGCATCACAAGAACCAACAACAGAAGCTAGGGAATTGAAACAAAGGCAGACTAAGTAGGAACGAGAGTGGAAAAAGAACTATAGTTACAGGGAACCTATTGGGGGGAGGTCAGCAGGGAGGGGGAAGGGGGAAAGGGAGGGAGATGGTACAGGAATTAAGAAGCATAGTGGGGAGGGGGAATGGAGTAGACAGAAAGATGTTGAGAAGAACTATATGCACAACCAACGGACATGGACTAAAAGGGGGGGACAACAGGAGGGAGGGGGGCCACCAGGTGGAAGGGAGCAGGGGGAAAAGAAATTGGGACAACTGTAACAGCATAATCAATAAAACATACTTAAAAAAAAAGAGTGGTCAAGAGCTAACACAGTGCTGAGTGAAAAAATAAGAAACACAACAAGATCTTTAGCACAATACTATTTATGTAGATTAAAACAATCCTTATTTTCCAAGGATACATATGAATTCAAGAATATACATGTATACTCTGTCTGGTTGCCTATAAAAAAGAAAGAAAGAATGAGAAAGAAGAATACACATAAATAAATCAGAGCAGTCTTGCATGGATCATGACCTTAGTATCCCACAAAGCAAAAGTGTGATAACTTGACCCATTTACGTGGGATCCAGGAAAGATCCCCCAAACAAAGCAAAGCAAAAACACCATGCTAACAATAAAAAGCATTCCTCCCTTTCTCCTGTTGGTGATAGGAAACAAAGAATTCTGTTGTTGTTTTTTATAAGCAGGAAGGTAATAATTTTTTTTAATGTTTTAGAGTGATGTCTCAAGTGGCTCTGTGGAGAATGGATGGGGGAGAGGATGTCTGGGGCTGGGGAACTGGTGAGGAGGCTGCAGCCAAGTCTAAGGGTAGATGATAAGGTGGTAATGAAGGTCATGGTCAGGTGGGGTCAAAGATAGAGAGGGGCAAGTGAACCTTTAAGGAAGAGATGGGCTGTGAGCTGGTGGGCCACCTGGTGGGTCCCAGAGGAGGCTAGCTCTTGTGTTACAAATATTAAGAATGCAACCGGACTCAGGGGCAGAGGTAGTAATGCAGGCAGAGGCTGGGTGGAATTATACCCCAACCCCAACAGCCCAGAGCTTTTGGAAGAACACACCTGGGACCCCAAGGCCAGCAGGGACTTCCCACAAAATAGAGCAAGGAGGTGCCATCAAACAGGGTAGCTGGAGCTGGGAAACAGATAGGCCTGGCATTTAGGGAGGAGACATTGATGTGCTGAAAGCCACCTCATAACTGGCTCAGGAATTTTGCAAGCCATTGGCAGCTTGACATTGGCCATGGTGGAAGTATTTATACCATAGAAATGAGCAAATGCAATCAGGGTTCTTTCTCTTGCCTTAGGGATCTGGTTAACCAGCACACCAGGGCAGGTGATGAGAGAGAGGCTGACTCCAGACGAGTCCCCTGGAGGCCAGCATCCTTCACACACACGTGGAGGGCTTGGAGCCTACGTCTATCACAGAGGCCAAGGGCTGTGTGTGGGGAGAGAGAGGGGACAGACAGGCCTGGAGGAGCTCTTAATAGCAGTGAGACTCTGATACAGACAAGGCAGACAGGACAAAGCCTTGCCCCAAATGGAGCTGCGGACATTGGAGAGAAACTAAAGCAGCTTACTTGGTGCTTACCAGGACATCCCACACTTGGGAACTTACTTGAATAATTTTATAGGCCAATTTTTAAAAAGGGAGCTGAGGGAAGTAGAACCAATGAAGTGAACATAGATGTAACATTTATTTTGGGATATGATGGACAGTTATTCATATTTACATTATTAGAGAATATATAGAACCATGATTTCTGCTTTTAATTTCTGTAGCAGGTTTCCTGTACTCAAGACAATTTTTATTATGTTTCTGACACTTAAGAATTGATTCCTTCTGGGAACCTGGGAATGAAGGGGACATAGGTCCTCTCTTCATCCCACATTTTGTTTATAATGATAAGAATGACATTTATATAAATGCTTCCCATGTACCAGGCTCTATGCTAAATATGTCACATACATGACCTTTCTAAATTTTTGTCTGTGAGAATTATTATTCTGGCTCTTTACAATTCTCATTTTATGGGAAATGAAATTGATGCTCAGAGAGGTTAAGTAACTTGCCCAGGATCACATAGCTATGAGGAGGCAGAAATGAACTGAACATGGATCAGCCTGCTCTTAACCATTGTGTTCTATTTGCCTTTTTTCCTAGAGGCCCCTCACTTTGAAATCAAGGTAGCACGTCACTCTCAGATCAGCACAGATCCTTTTACCACCTCTACAATTCCCTCTTCCCAGCCCTGAAATTCTCCTTTCCTTGTTTCTGACTTGTCATTTCTTAAAGCCTTCTGGGAAAAAGAGAGTGTTAACTGAGCAGTAAAGGAAGTTTCCAATCTGGTCTCACCCACGAACATTTATGCATTTAATCCAGGGACTGGCAAACATTTTCTGTAACGGGCCAGACAGTAAATACTTTTGGCTTTGCAGGCCATATGGTCTTTGTTGCAATGACTCATCTCTGTTGTTGTATCATGAAAGCAACCATATGTATGTAAACAAATGGGCGTGGCTGTGTTCCAATAAAACTTGACTTGCAAAATGAGGTGTTGGGCCAACTTTGGTCCTCTGGCCCTAGCTGTCTTAGGAAAGCAGAGGAGGAGCCAACACTGCCAAAGGGGCTACTGATGAAGAAGGCTTTCTCCCGGGTTGCTGTCTGGGGCAGGTGAGCTCTGGCCACACTTATCATGGGAGCCCTGAAGTGACTAGGACACCAGCAGAGGGCCCAAGTCTCTGAGGCAGGGGAGAGAAATTTCAATTTGAATCCTTTGTCCTTTGCCTGATTCATATTCTGCTTCTGACTCAACCTATTTATCAAGTCTCCTGTGACAGCAATTTTCCATCCATTGTCCCCTGTAATCCTCATGTTACCCTTGCAGGGTTAGCGTCTCAGCGGTGAACCTTGACCTTGGACTTTTGAATCAGATTTGCCTACTTTAACCAGGGACAGATAAAACTGAGCCTTGGACATTCCCGCCCCATTGCCCCATTCCTTCCTCCACTCCCAGGCAGCATGGACCTCCCCACCTTGTTCTCCTTTCTCGCTCTGTACCTGCCTTGCTCCACCTTGCCTCGTCTGCTCCTTACACTCTAACCTGGGGGACACTGGCTCTCCTGTTCTGACCCTGAGTGTCTCAAGGGCACATACTTCTATCATCTGGCTCATCCCCATCCTGTCCACTTATCTCTAACCTTCCAGACCCATACTGGTGCCTCCTGGAAGTCATCTGGCAATGGCCAGTCATGCAGGTGAATCTACTCACCCAAGGTCACAGAGCCAGGGCAGGTAGGTTGAACCCAGGTGCATTTACTCCAGGATCACTGCCTTGGATATGATCTGGGCCATGGGGAAAGAGAGAGGGATGGCCCCAAGGTCAAGCTGCTGATCTTCCAGGACACTGATGTTTGTTCCCTGCCCAGAGCCTGGGGGAACCACTGGAAACAGAGCTCAAAGGAAATGACTTTCTGTGGCAGACAAGCCTCAAAGTTGATTTCCCAGGAGGAATCCAACAAGGCCCTTGAAATGTGGACATCAAGGAGGAAAATCAATCATCTTTTAAGTTTTCACCTGGATGATTGATCCACTGTTGCCAGCCCCCTTTTTATCTCTCTCAAGTCCTCGAACGTAGCCTCTCCCTCTCACTTCCACATTTTTTCCCCTCTCATCATTAAAGTGTGGGTTTTCCTGGTTCTGATCTGAAACCAAAATACATTGCTTTATGCCACCTGACCAGGTATCGGTCACATGCTTCCAAACTTAATTTTTTCGGAAGGAGACAGGCCCTGGTGAGCCTACTAGGAGGGAAGGAAGAAAACTAGCATTTGCTGAGTTCTCACTATGTGGCAGGCCCTTCTTACCCTGTCCACTGTTAATCTGGGAGTTAATCCTGTCCAGCTGAGTCTTAGGACCCCCCCACAGCTCAAATGAAGACCCTGAATCCAGGGCAGAGAAATAACTTGCCCTATGCCAAACGTGGTTTGCAGTGGTACGGTAGAACTGAAGTGGAAACCGCTGTTCTGCCTCATTTCCATCAGGGCTGGGAATGAGCACCCAGCAGGAATGCCCACCCTAGCTGGGCAGCATTAGAACCTCTCCTGACCCTGACCAAAAAGAGACTGAGTCGCCTAGGAAGCCAGCTCTTGAGTAGTATAGGAGCTGCAGGATGCCGTTCACTCATTTGGGATGTACAGAGTGGCAAAGAAGACCAAGGAAAGCCTGAGGAGGCGAGACTTGAGCTGGGTTTTGAAGGAGGCATTAGGAATCTGGGTCTCTGTGACAGCTTTTAAACTAGATCTTAATAAAAGTGACTGGAGGGGCCTGATGCTGTCTCCCTGCTCTGTGTGGTTAGTTGTATCCTTTACTTTGTATTAAAAGAACTCATTTCCCTTTCCTGTGGCTGCTGGCATCTTTCCATCAATCGCATCACTGTCACCTTGAAACAGTCACACCCCAGGGGATGGGGGAGGGGCACCCATGCCTTGGAAAGCATAGGCACTGATGTGGGGCAGGAGGACACCTTTGGGAACTCCTGGTCCTCTCTAGAGTCTGAGGGGCAGGTGGGGAGAGGAGGGGAGGAACTGCCCACCTGGCAGGAACCAAGAAATGGGAACTCTTACTAAATAATTACAGAGGGCTGCTGAGGGATTGTAAGCAGGGGGCTAACATGATCGATTAAGATGTTTTAAAGTACACCCTGGTTGAGTGGCTCAGTTGGTTGGAGCATCGTCCCATACATCAAAAGGTTGTGGGTTCGATCCCTGGTCAGGATACATACCTAGGTTGTCAGTTTTGATCCCACATCGGGGTGCCTATAGGAGGCAACTGACTGATGTTTCTCTCACATCGATGTTTCTCTCTCTCTTTCTCTCTCTCTCTATCTCTTCCCCTTCCTCTCTCTAAAATCAATAAACATATCATTGGGTGAGGATTTTAAAAAGAAAAGATGTTCTAAAGAACAGCTGGGGTGACAGCTCTGACAACATCTCAGAGGCTGGTTTGAAAAGAATCTACTGCTGGTGACAGAACATGGGTCTTGGGAGGAGCCAGCAAAAAATCAGGTGTCGGCGCCCAGCCCTTTCATCTTGCAGGAAAGGGAGAAATCAAGAGTCCTTGGAGAGGCTGGGGTCCTATCTGTCCATAGTCACAGGTCTGAATTCCAACCCAGGGGAAAAGGGTCTCTTTCCACCCAGAGGGCTGAGAGATGCTGACAGGCACAAGAGCGGCTTCTGATGTACAAGCAAGGCTTTTACTGAAATAATGCTACATAAAACCACCCCAAATCTAGCCACTTACCACAGTAGTTATTAATTTTCAAACCCACAGATCTGCAGGTCAGTGGGGGTGCCTCCTGCTTCAGACCATAGGTTAGCTGGAGAAGCTCTCCTTTGTGTGTTTCATTCCAGAGCCCAGAATGTCCTTCTCACCATGGAAGGTGGGTGCTTCCAGTAGGGGGAGCAGAGGCAGGGATGCATCCTATTGTCACTTCTACCCACATTCCATTGGTCAAAGCAAGTCATGGCCAAGCTTAACATCAGTGGGATGAGGTGAAGGTGGGGTGGCAGGGAGGAATTACCTGTGGAACTTATCTAACTATCATAGCTACCAGCAAGGAGCACTCACTGACCCAAGAGCAAACCTGCCTGGTCACAGCAGGGAAAAGTACCACATGAATGGCCATGCTCTCACTGGGCTGTGAGAAGACCAGCTGGAGAAGGCCAGCAGGAGTGCAAGAAGCCTACCTATAGCTCTTTCTTTTCAAGGACACCACCTTGAAGGAGGGTCAGGAATTAGGCAGCGATCGCATGCATTTAACAGGGGAAAGAGTAGAGTAGAGGTCATATGACTTTATCATGAATGATATTCACCCTGAGGTTGAGGTGTAGCTTGGGGCTGGCCCACCAGGGGTCTGTTTTCCTGGGAAGCAGAGGAGCCTGTGAGGAAGTGTGTCACCCCAGGAAAGACCAGGTGGAGGTGCATGACGTGGAGAGTGGTTGGGGGTGGGGTATCAGAAGAGGGAGAGACTAGCAGCACACCTCCTCCATTACATCACTGGGCTTCCAGGAACTCCTGTCTGGGTACAAGGTAAAAGGATTCCCCTGGACAGTGAGAAAGAACTCAGAGAACTGCTGCCGAATGGTTTCTGGAAGCTTTGGAACCAGAACGTCTACAGCAACTGGTGGTATCAGTAGGCATAAAGTCTGACTACATATAACATAAAGACCCAGGGAAATAAGCCAGAGAAAGACAAAAACTGTATGGTCTAACTCATGTTTGGGGTCTAAACTCCCCCCCCCCCCAAAAAAAAACTGAACTCACAATACAGAGAACAGAGTGATGGCACCAGAGGTGGGGGCTGGGTTTGGAAATGGGTAAACTAGGAAAAGGTGCGAAAAAGTACAAACATCCAATTATAACATCCATAAGTCCTGGGATGTAATGGGCAGCAGGGTGACTACAGCTAACAGTACTGCATTGTACACTGGGCAGTTTTTAAGAGAGTAGATCTTAAAGTTCTATATGGATTTACCTATTCTGGACATTCCATATAAATAGTTGTGACTTTTCACAGCTGGTTTTCTTCACTTAGCACAATGGTTTTAGAGCTTACCTGCACTGCAGCATGTATCAGTACTTCATTCCCTTTATACTTATAGTGTTTCCACTAAACACACCAATGTTTTTTAAATTTTTTCATTACGAGAAGAAACTTGTAACTGTGTACAGCGATGGATATTAACTAAATTTACGGTAATGATCATTTCACAACATATCAAACCATTATGTTGTATACCTGAAGCTAATACAATGTTATATGTCAATCATGTCTCAGTTAAAAAAGAACTCAATGAAGATAATTTTACAAGTTATAGTAGATAATATTTATTTGTGTTTTCTAAGCACTTACATAATGAATATGAAAAAAAAAGTTTGGCTTTTATTTAAATAAAAGGCCAAAATGAAAGTGGCTTAAACAAGCTATCATGGTGGCTCCATAGTGTCTTTAGGGTGCAAGACTCTATCATCCTCAGCATGTGGCTTCCATTCTCAAGGCCATCTTGTGGCCTAAGGTGGCTGCTAGAGCTCCTGATGTCACATCTTCTGCATTCTGGGAAAAATAAGGGAGGAAGTGGAAGGGAAGTGGGAGGGTGTACCTTCATATTTTCATCATTTGGGGGAGATGGGTCTGCACAGCACTTCTGCTTAAATCTTATTGGTCAGAACTTACTTTTTCAGCAAGAAAGCTGGGAAGTAGTTTTTTGGCTGAATGGCAATATTTCTAGCTGAAAGTTGAAGTTCTTTTAACTAAGAAAAATAATGTAATTGGTATTGAGGGACCACAACCATTCTCTTTCAGAGAGAAAACACCAGGTAGACAACATTGGTACTGAACAACATCAGCCTTGATCTAGAACCAGCAGCTATTCTGGTAGTAGTTGCAATATCGGTGTCTTCAGCATTGCTGCAAGAGTGGACACGTGCAATAGTTGGTGGCAGAAGCCATTTCCACATTGAACTTGAGGTGACAGGAGAATGGACATCAATAGATGTAAAGAGAAACAATACTAGAGCACACATGGACCCTGGCAGGAGACTTCCAGAGTCCTACAGAGTCTGTTAAGACTGAACTAGCAAAATACTGTGTGTGTCTGAAATTGTGAGTGCTTGCTTAGCCCAGGTGGAATAGCCCAAGAGACAGAGGTTACGAGTCTTTGCCTTGTCCTGTTGATGCCTTTTTGGTCACATAGCACCCACGTCTTCAGCCTTCCCCCCTCCCCATGACTCTTCCCCGAGCTTCTTGGCTGCCTGTGTTACTGAGTTATGGAAATTGTGCTCTAGTCCACAGGGACTTCTTAAAGCTAAGAGCTGTTTGTGGGACCTGAAATTGTCTTCATGGTGATTTCATTCAAAGTAATAACAGCATCAGATGCTATAGAAATCTCATCCTCATGATCATAAGCATTTATAATAGCCCATCATTGAACAAGTGCTTATATTGGAGGGGAATTTCCATGGAGAAAGTCAATCTTTTCAAAAATGTTAATTTTTTTGTAAGGAAATCAAATGAGATGCCAAATTGTCTCTGTCATTATGTTGCCCTTCCCTCCTGAGCACTTAATGCTCTGATCAGTATGACATTTCACATGCAGCAATGCAGATGGGGAAATTTGCCTCCTGATGGAGACCCCTCATTTGCCCATTTGTCAGCTCTGCTTAAGCATCGATTGCCTGCTCTGGTTTTACAGTAGACAGATCATAGTGACAAAGTTAGAGACTCCCTCCTCCTCCCACCACATACCTTAAAGGGTTGGCTGCACTTTGCGAGGGCAATGAAGAGAAGCCTTACCATAACAAATAAAATTGAGCTTTGAAAGACAGCATCAGAATATGTGGGTGAGGAGTTGGGGGCACCCAAGTCCTGACCAGTCTTGTTTCCTTCATAAAAGGTCACCCTGGGCTATGTCCCTTGTCTCCTTAGTTGAGGCTCTGGCTCCTTTTCTGGGACCCATTCCAGTTCCATATGCCGCTCTGCTGCCTCACAGTACTTTTGGAAACACCTATTTGGGGTTCCCTGGTGAGCCTCCTTCCCAAGCACACCCCAACTATCCCAGCCACTCACCTCAAGAATGAGCCCAGACATTGACCAAGGGCTTCTGGGTATGTAGCTGTCTTATTCTTTCGGTGATCTATTTATTGTCTCTAGGAATATCAGGCTTCTTAAAACCCTAAGAAAAATGTGAGGTCTGAGAAAGACAACTGTTGAACTCAAAATACAAAAAGAAAGCAGCAAAATCAAAATTAATAAGTTTGTTTAAATGTTTGTGAAGTGCAACATTCAGTTGCATTCATTAACGATAAATTTAATATTCATAAAAATGCCATTACACTTACAAACTATTTGCAGGTTAAATTGCCTCACTTCACAAGAATTCCCAAGGATGCATAATGATTACTGAGAAATTGTAGCCAACGATAAATTAAACAAGTTACTGAGAGCAAATTCTCTCAAAATCAAGAGCATAAAAGATCCTTTCAATTTTTATAACAAAAATTTATATTTGATGCTAACTGTACATATACATTTTCATATATTTGATGTAATGTGGGGTAGAAACTCCAGAAATGAGTGTTCAGGGCCTATGAAAGTCATCAAAAGCCTCTGAATGTGTGATCTTGGAAGACTGTGATTAAATATTTGAGAATCTGTTTTATTGTACACCAAACAGTTTCAAAGCCACTGTGGCAGTGGTTATATAAATTATGGTAAACAATGGACTACTATGCAGCCATTGCAAAGAACAAAGTGTTTTTGTATGTACGAATAGAAGACATCCAAGATATATTATTACATGAACAAAGACGTTGCAGAACAGTATCTTCAATATGATTCATTTTGTGTCAAAATACTTCGTGTGTGTGTATATAAATAAATATGCAAATGCATGCTGGCATATGTGTAGAAAAAGTCTATAAGGAGCCACAGAAATAGCAGTCATTTATCTCTGAAGATCAGAAATGAGGAATTGGAAGTGGGGGGAGGGGACTTCTATTTTTATGTTATAATAATCATCTGAATTGCAAGAAAAACATTTAGTAGGTGCATATATTAATTTATAATTTTGAAAATAACACCCAAATTACTGAAAAAGACTTGTCTGCAAGCAGATAGGAAAAGGAGAAGTTCACAAACCAGGAATTGGCACTATTACTCTTGCACTGTCCCTGGTGAGCACCTGAGCATGGAGACCTGAACATCTGTCGGTACAGAGGTGAGCATCCAGGGATGGTCAACAGTCTTGCCATGGCCTGAGAAGAACACCCTCCAGATTGTTGTCCTTCATTCCACATCTGCCAAGCAACCTTCTGATTCAATGTCATTTCAGGATTCCACCAATATTTATTGAGCACTGATTGTATTAGCTTCCTGTGTCTGGTTTAACAAAATTAGTGGCTTACAACAACACAAATATATTATGTTGCAGAAGTTCCAAAGAGATCAGAAGTCCTAAATGGGTCCCAGTGCACTAAAATAAAGGCATCAGCAGGGCTGCATTTCTTTCTGGAGGCTCTGGGGGAGAATCCACACTTTGCCTTCCCAGTGTCTAAAGCCTGCCCTCATTCCTTGGCTTGTGGTCTCTTCCATCTGCAAAGTCAGCAGCATTGCATCTTCAAGTCTCTCTCTTTCTCTGACTTTCTGCTTCCCTCTTCCACTTAAACAGATGCTTGTGATTACATTACACCCTCCTGGAAAACCCAGGATTGTCTCCCCTTCTGAAGTTCAGATGATTAGCAACTTTAATTCCTCTTTGCCGTGTAACCTAACATGTCACAGTTTCCAAAGATTAGGATGTGGCCATTTGGGGGGGGGGGGGCTATTATTCTGCCCACCACACCAACTAAATGTCAAATACATCTGGGAAGCTGAGAATACAGTTATGCATAGACACAATCCTTGTACTCAGGAGCTCTCAACCTGTAAAGGAAGCAGCAGCTATGCGTGATCACATGTGGGACTTGTGGGACGGAGTGGCGAAAACCAGTTTTGAGAACTTGAGCTCATCATTTATGTCAAAGGTGAAAGCATCCATTGAAATATTGCAGGGTGAGAACTGAAATGATTTATTGGAGTGAGCTGTCAGTGCACTCTGCATCCACAACTACTCAAGGGGGCAGGTAGGGATGTCCCCATCACATTAAGGCAAGTGGGGAAGGCGACTTTGAAGGAACCTCTTGGTGAGCTTGATATGTGTCCTCTGGAGACAGGGAGAAACAATGGTCTAGTGTCTGACTCTCGTGGAAAAACTCTAAAGCAGGAGGTCAAGACTTGGCTGATGGGTAAAGGAGAGAGAAGCCAGATTGCCCTGGGGACTGGCTATACTTCCAGCAACAGAGCAGAGTGAGGTGGAGGCCAGTTCTCCACGGGCCAAGTGGATCCAAGGAGAGAATTTCCTGGAGCCATCTTCCAAAGGAATGGACCCAAGAAGGGGTCTTGAGTCAGCCTTGAACATCATTCAAGCCCAGAGAGAATCCACACCAATCACCACAAGTTCAGTAAGGCCTTGCCTGCCCTTCCTTTCTCTCCCTCTTCCTGATTTATCCCTGGAGGAGCCAGAGACAGCCTGGTGGGGGTGGAGAGGAGGGGGAGATGGGCAAGCAGAGGAAAAGAAGGCAACCCCATGGCCTGTTGCTTCTGCCCCTGTGGTGCTGAAGCAAGCCCAAGCTGGGGAAAGGAAAGAGCTTTCACTTTAAATAAAGCTTTGAGTTTTAGCTTTTATACCACCCTGGGTGTTGTAATTACTAAAATGAGATCATTTGGATACCTAAAAGTGACCAGAGGACTTTGTTATAAAGAAGTGATCAACCCAAATTATAAGTTCACCCCAGAAATAGGAAAGCAAAGATGAAAAGGACAAGTGTGAGAGAAAAGAAGTTGTTTTCTGCTTCACCTGAGCCTCCTCCTGCTCAGTCAGTGGGCTTGTCCTAAGTGCTTCCGTTCACGACGGAAACCCACACCAAGTTCCACCTGGCTGGTCCCCGGCGCCCAGACCATTTCTTGCCAATGCCTCCCTCTAGGTTTTGGATCCCAGCCTGTATTCTCTGCTGTTGGGTTGGTACTGCTGCTCCAGTCCTCACCCACTGACTGGCCTCAGTCAGGTCCCAAATTTAACCTGCCCTTAGGGTTCCATATTTCCTTCAGAGGTCACCTACTTATCTGAGGCCAGCAGGTCCTAACCCTGTTCAAGGTCTCTCCTTTCACCCCAGCAAGCATCTAGGCTGTCTTTCAAACTCACCAGAGTTTGTCCAGTTTGGACAAAGCCATCTGTGCTTTTTCCTTCAGGCCTGAGTGACCAAGATGGGGGCATTTGTGGTTGATTCAGTCATCTCACGTGCAGACTGAGCTGCTAGATGGCCAGAGCAGGGCCGGAACCCGAGGCACAGGCTCAGAAGGCAGTCCCATGCCATGTGTCCAGGGCATCTGTAAGCCTCCCCTTCACTGCACTTCCTCCCTCTGCTCTGAAATCTCACCCATGGCAGGGAAGGGTTGAAATCCTTACTGTGTCTGCCACTTCCAGTCGGGCTCCGGTCACCCTTTGCAGTTTAATGGCTGATCACTCATCCACCTGCAGCCTCACTGGGCTCACTCACACTGCGCAGCTGTTCAGAGATGACAGTAATAACAACTACAACAGCAATAATAATAACAGCTAGTACTTCTGTAATGCTTCCTGTGTACCAGACACTCTTGTAAAAACTCTCTATGTATTAAATTTTCAAATCTCCACTTCAATCCTGTGAAGTCAATACTGTTATTATTGCTTTTTTTTAATTGATGAAGAAACAGAGGCACAGAGAGGTTAAGTAACATGCTCAGGGTCACACAGCTAGTAAGGAGCAGAATCAGGTTCTAACCTTAGCACACTGACTCCAGAGTACAAGACTTAATTACTTTGCACTTCTGTTTCTGAAACACAATGAGGGCTCATATTTCTTTGCCTTTATTTATACTGCTCTCCATTTGTGACTGCCAGATCAAATGTTCTTTCTCTCTTAAATTTCCCTGACCTCCACCCCCTCCCAGCAAGAGGACTTCTTTGCTGCCCATCTGGGCTCTCATTGCATTTGCTATTCACTTCTGTTAGAGGATCACATAGCACTGCCATTGTGTGCACCTAGGTCTGTTTTCTCAGATAGACTGTGGACCCCAAAGCCAAAGGTGGTGTTTAAGCAGCCCCAGGACTTATTGCAGAATGGCAATGAATTGAACTGAGTCTCGCATCTATGAGTCTCACACCTATGACTGTGTCCCACCTCCCTGATTCAAGCAAGGCGATTGCAAATATCTAGGCTGTTGGGCTCTTTGACGTAGCTGAGGGCCTTGAGAGAAGCTCAGAGCCTGGGTCAAGCATTGAGGCCAATGCAGTGTTGTGTGCTACAGGGCTGCCTGGGGCCTGATAGGCTCCATTACTGCTGTCTCCTCCCCTGCGCTGCCATGTGCTCCAATTCACTTTGTCCTCACAACCTAAGCTGAAGCCTGGCTGGCCCGGCAGGCTCAGGGGACTTAGGCACTGACACATCTGTGCCAGCTGAAAATGTCGACCGGTCCCCTTGCCTTTCCCAACACTGCTGCTTCCAGGACTCAGAATCCTGGGGATGAGGCCACTGTCTGAAGGTTCCAACTGGAGAAAAATTCCAAGTCCAGGATGACTAGGAAAGAGGGATAGGACAGACGCCTGAGTCACTGCATGAGCCAGTAGGAAATTCTAGTATGTTCTTTTCCAAGACCTTCCCCAGGCACCCCTGGTGCCCTCCAGACTCCTTCTTTCTTGCCAGAACAGAATTCTTACTCACCATTCCCATTTCTTTCTTTCTCAGAGCCTCAGAACTGGAAGCAGCCTTCAAACTGGGTCATGTCCAGCTGCCAACACCTCATTCCATTGCTGATTTTGCTGGGAACATCATTGTACTGCTAAACTCCCCTGATGGCTGCCAATAGCTCTTAGGGCACATTTCAAAATCCTCTGTAAAGGCCATCATGATCTGGCCCTGCCTACTTCTCCAGTCATGTCTCTGGTCATCTCCTGTCCCTCACTATGCTCCAGACACATTGACCTTCTCTTCCTTTCTTCAGGTTCTACACTCCCTCTAGTTTCCCCCTCTCCTAGCTGAACTCATCTGTCAGAGATTTCTCCACTTTAATGGTCTTTTCAAAGAACTTACTTCATTGATGTATTGGTCTCCTGCTTCATTGATTGATTCATTCATTCAGTCAGTCAATCAATCACTTTTAGATATTCTGCTCTTGGGTTCGAGCTACGTGCCTGGAATTACGATTGGCCTATTCTGTGGGTCCTGCTAGGGTCAAGGCACAGATGAACTTCTCCCAAGGATCAATCCACTGCCAAAGGCCCAGGGGCAGTGGTTGCTGGTGGTCAAAAGCAGACCGTGTGCATATTTTAAATGCTCCCTCTATCATTACTGCTGTGAACTTGGACAATTTGCTTTGTTTAGCTTAGTTCCACCTCAGTTTCCCTATTTATAATATGGGAATAATTATAGTCTCTATTTCTTAGGATTGTTAATAAAAAGCCACATAGGATAGTGCCTGGTACATAGTAGTCATTACATGTTTCCTATGACAATATAGAAGAAACTTTATATCTATAGTATTCCTTACTGTATCCCATACATAATCCAGACTATACAGTAGTCCCTCTCTATATGGTGGTTCACTTATCAGGGCCTCACTGTATTGCAGGATTTTAAAAAATATTATATTTAATTATTTATCACGGATTTTTTGCTGTATTGTGGGATTTTGTGGTATTGTATACATATGTTGTTAAAGTTATGTAGGTTTAAGATGTAGAATATGGTGCGACATCACAACATGAACGGGCATAAGCCTATGATCTCATTACCTGAATGATTATCTGTACATATAGACCTCACTTAATCCTGTCTGCATCACTGCCTCCTGAGACTCAACAGTTTGGCTGAACTAAGTGGCTTGGTTGGTAAAGAATGGGGTGGTCTGTGGGCTTCACTTCTGTTTTCTATCCTAATGGCTTGGACAGAAAGGGCCCAGAGGTCTGAGAGGGGAGAAATTTAAAATATTTCCCTCAGCCCAAACTAAGTATAGTGGGCAAAAGGGTTTTGGACAGGTGTAACGTGCCTTGTATACCTTCCTCCAAAGAAGCCCTTTTTTTTTTACCTAATGTGGGACATTGAAAAATTAATCCCTGCCTTTTGTTATCTAGTGGTTATGGATTGAATGATGACTTTTAACCCAGTTGCCAAATCTGTTGCCCCCAGAATACAACAAGGATGCCAGCCTGTTAAACCAAGCACGCCATTGTCCGGAGACAGCCAACTAACCTGGACTCTGCATGATCCTTCCCCATGTGGGAAGGCCACCCTCCTCTCTACACCTCCACTCTTATTAGGAATTTATGGACCCAAGGGTAGGTAGGACAACAACCATGCCCAGCTTGAAACAGCTAGAGGAGCTTGAGACCTTCACCCATTGTCCTTTATAAGATTATAAAGGGTCTTAAGTCAGGGGGCGATGTTATTTTTTATTGTTATTAAAAAAATAATCAATTAATTAATTAATTTTTTTTTAAAAAAAGAAGAATATAGGAAAGGGTGAAGCCAGAGAACTTGTATGCACAACCCATGGACATGGACTGGGGTGGGGATGGGATTGCTGGGGAGAGGCGTTGCTGAGCAGAGGGGAGCAAGGGGGAAAAAATTGGAACTATTGTAACAATACAAGCAATAAAATATACTTTAAAAAAAGAGTGTAGAATATGTTTAAGAACCTAAGTAGTCTTTATAAAAGTGTGGAAAAGGTTGATAAGGGAATGGGAAAGGTTAATCAGGGACTGGGAATGGTTTATAAGTATGTGGGAAGGGTTTATAAAGCCTTAAAATATATATAAATACTAAAATAAATGTAAGGTTCCTACTTCACAGATTTTTACTATCACAGGGGTGGCGGTCTAGAATGTCTCTCAGCTACCATAACCCCTTTATGGTTCTTTTTCCTAGAGGCAACTCTAATACTAGTTTCTTTTCTTTTTTAAAAAAATACTAGTTTCTTATGTATTTTTCCTGAGATACTCTATGCATTTACAAATGTATGTGTGCATCTCCATCTGTTTATCCATCCATCCATCCATCCATGACCTATTGGCATCAAATGATAGCATTCCACATACTCTTTTGATTTCTGATCTTTGCTTTTATTCAGAAAGATCTCCAATCAGCACTCAAAGTTCTTCCTCCTTCCCTCTGAGGGCTGAAAATGTACAAAAGATGCAAGAAGCACAGACCCACCACCTGCTGACTCACAGGGCTCCTCTTAGCCTGGGCCCTCACTTCACAATCCTCTTTTCTCTGGAGGTTTAATGTAACTAAGATAGGGTTCCCACACTTCAGTGTATAGAAGAATCACTTAAGAGATTCTTAATAATTCAGATTCCAAGGACCCATTCCCTAGAGATTCTGATGCAGTATGCGCAGGGTGGGCCCAGAAACATGCGGGTGATTATGATGTGGAGAGTTCACAGAAATAACACTGCCACAAGGAGAATTTCATGCCCAGAGAGAGGCAGGGTGTTTGGGGCTTCTATGATTCATGCATTACTCGGTGCAAGGCCCTGAAGCTCAAACGTACAGTCAAGCCTTTGCAACCTCATGATCTAACTGGGTGGCAAAACTCGCTATGAAAGGTGCAGGCAAAGAGAAGTGAGCAGTGCTGTGGTTTCAGAAGACAGGTTACTGAGGGTTCTGGAAGTTCTCCTGAAAGAAGGGGGACTTGAGAATGACCTTGAAGGATAGAGAAGAAATGGGTGGTGGGAAAGAATATTGACTGACTTGGACTACAAAGATGTGCTGGGAAAATATCACAGCCAGGGAGAACTTGGTCACAGCACGTTGTAGGACACTTCTGTGCAAAAAAATGCACCTACTCTGAGCAAATGGTGCAGGGCTGGGCAACTAGATGGTACTGATGGGTAAAGTAAAAGCAACCTTCCTTGGAGGATAGGGGGTCCACATTTGTGCCAGACTGACCTGATCACTAAGAGTACAGTTGAAATTTCAGCTTCCACTCATCCTCTTGGCCTTTGCGCAGTACACAAACTGCTCAACCACACATGAAGACATGGGCAGAGGTAGACCCTTAAAGAAATAAGTGCTGAGATATCACAAAAGCAAAAAACATAGGAGAAGCAGGCTTGGGCATGGGAAAAGTAATGAAGTTAACTCTGTATTACAAAGTACAGGTTTGGGGGTGATTCAGGTTAAATCTATTCAGTAAGCAGCTGCATAATGGAATCTGGGCCAACCCCCGGGAAGAACTTGGACCCTTCAGTTGTAGACTGGTCATCAGGATACAGCTCTGGCTTACAGCCGGACCCCATAGCTTAGTGGAAGAGTAGGACAGGCATATACATTGTGCATACACACACCCACATATATCATTTGGAGAACTGTCTGATGGGATATGTGGTACAGTCTGGGAGCTCTGAGCAGAAGGCAACAGCAAGTGCCAAGACCCCAGGAAAGAAGTGGACTTGATAGACAGGCATGGCTGGGCTAAGGAAAATAGGGAAGGCTTAGGCCATTTGGAGTGGCTGGCTTCTCCTATTCATTCATATCTCAGCTCAACTATCACCTGGCATAGCCTTCCAGATCACCCTAGAAGAGTAATCCCCCAGTCCCTTTCAATCCATTATTCCATGTCATATTCTTCTGAGCACTTACCCTCATCTGAAATTATCTTATTTTTTATTTGCTGGTTGACTTTTTTATATATTTACATGTTTATTGTATATCTAATTTCATCGAGGTGTAAACCTCCATTGAGGCAGACACTTTATCTGTTTTGGTCAGCCCCATATCCTCAACATCTGGCACATTTAAAGTGCTCAGTAGATACTTTCTGATGAATGAAAAGATTAAATAGAAACATGCACAACTCCACTGCCAGCAGGAGACTTTTCTGTATTCCTTTGTCTTATTCGTGGAAGAGGCAGCCTTTTATTTCCCTGACCTGAAAACCCACCCCTGTAAGATTTCTGAAGTTCTGCCTTCCTGGAAAAAGCCCTCCTGCCTGTGGGCTGTGGCTGTCAGCATAGCTGTGACCAATCCACCTGTGGTCATCCTTGTGGCTGCCTTCCCCAAGCCAGCCAGACTTGGCCCATCCCCTAACACCCCTTTCTTCATCTAGCCCTCTTTCTACCCTCTCTCCATATCACTTTGCTGCAATGACTCAATCAGGAATTCAAAGTTTTTTTTTCTTTTTTCTATTAGTGAAAATATTTCTGAAAATTGAGGAGACAGCATGGTTCTGGAAGTATTCAGACATATCAATATGCAGGCATAGATATATTTAGTTGGAAAATGCACAGGGACTTCAAACTTACAACAAAACCCTTAGCCAGAGGGAAGACTTAGTGACTTAAGGAATGTCTTTTAAGCCAGTATCTCACTGGACCAATGGGTGGAATTATTTCAAGGTAAGTAAGTCAGTCCTGTTCTTCTAGGATCAGATAGCTTTGAGAAATTTAGTGACCCCCAGCAACCCTGGATAAACCGTTAGGGCTCAGCTGCAAATCTGAGAGCAATCCTTTCTCTATTACAAAGACCTTTGAAATGACATCAATTATCTTCCTCCCCAATCTTTAAATAAAATTCTATTTAAAAATCTATTGTAATGTAAAAGTGCATGTTCACTGAAGAAAATTTAAAGACAATGATAAATAGGTGAAAATTATTATTGCCACCATTTTATAACCTCCATAGAAAAGATCGCTATTAACAGCTAGTGTTCTCTCTCTTTCTCTCTCTCCATCTCTCTTTTACCATCTAGTCCTTTTTTCTTAAGAAGGCACATGAGACTTCTGGCCAAGATGGAGGCCTAGACAGACACACTGAGTTTCCCTCCAAACCAAGAAGGACTACAACTACCTCAAAACTAGAGACAACCAGCAGTTCCAGAAAATCAAGCTGCATGAAATTCCAACAAACAAAGATATAAAGAAGAAGTACTCATCCAGACAGGTAGGAGGGGCAGAGCCAGGGTGGAAAGGACACAGTGTGATGGCAGCGGTGGCAGCAGTGGTGGCGGTGGGAGTAGCAGCCTGGTGGAAAGTGCAGTCACATATTTTTAAAAGTCCAGAGGGACACCTGGGGAGCACTCCCAGCACCAGACCAGACTGCACAGCTCATGGTTCCATCGCCGGGTAAAATAAAGCCTCATTGCTTCCGACTGTGCAAAGCAGTGGGAGTCGGGATAGAGAAAGAAACTGCAGGTCTCTCAGTAGAGTCTGTCATCTTAAAGGGCCCCTATAGTCCTAGAATGTTTGCAGACCCACCCACTCTGGGAACAACGGCCAGGACAGCAACTAGAGAGGAGCAAGTCCCATACAGAAGTGGGAGAAGTTCCAGGAAAAGGGGCGAGTGCTGAACAAGCAGCATTGTTCCCTCGCAGACCCCTCCCATACATACAGTCCCACAATGTGGTGAAAAGGGTCACCCATACTGATGAACACCTAAGGCTCCGCCCCTTACAATGTAACAGGTGCAACAGCTCTACCTAAGACACTGAGGCAAACAAACACAGGAGCCAGAGAGGTATGGCCCAAAAGATGGAGCGGATCAAAGTTCCATTGGGAGAACTAAGCGACAAAGAGATAGCCAACCTAACAAGCTAGGAGCTAGTCAACCTAACAGATGTAGAGTTCAAAACACTGGTAATAAATATGCTCACAGGCTTGACAGATATACTTAAGTATGGCGAACACATAAGGGAAGAAGTGAAGGCTATGCTAAATGAAATGAAGGAAAATCCACACAAAACCAATGGCGAAGGGAAGGAAACTGGGGTTAAAATCAATAATTTGGAACATAAGGAAGAAATAAACAGTCAACCAGTACAACTGGGACAACTTTAAACATACCAACACCTGAAACCATAAGGGTGCCAGAAGGAGAAGAGGAAGAGCAAGAAATTGAAAGCTTATGTGAAAAAATAATGAAAAATAACTTCCCAACTTTGGCAATGGAAATAGACATACAAGTCCAGGAAGCACAGAGAGTCCCAAACAAGCTAGACCCAAGGATGACCACACCAAGAAGATTCAAGATAAAGAGAGAATCTTAAAAGCAGCAAAAGAGAAGCAGAGAGTTACCTACAAAGGGGTGCCTATAAGACTATCAGCTGATTTCTCAAAAGAAAATTTGCAGTCAAGAAGGGACTGGCAAGAAGCATTCAAGGTAATGAAAAGCAAGGACTTACAACCAAGATTATGCTATCCAGCAAAGCTATTTTTGAGAATGGAAGGGCAGATGAAGCGCTTCCCAGACAAGGTTAAGCTAAAAGAGTTCATCATCACCAAGCCAGTATTATATGAAATGTCAAAGGGACTCACTTGAGAAAAAGAAGGTTAATATTATGAACATTAAAATGACAACAAACTCACAACTATCAACAACTGACTCTAAAAAATAAAAACAGAATGTAACTAAGCAAACCAGAATAGGAAGAGAATCATAAGAATGTGGATCATTCAGAGGGTTATCAACTGGGAGGCGGAAGGGGGAGAAATGGGGAAATGGTGATGGGATTAAGAAGCATAATCGGTTGGTACAAAATAGACAGGGGAAAGTTAAGAATAACATAGGAAAGGGTGAAGCCAAAGAACTTATATGCATGACCCATGGACATGAACTAACAATGATGGGATTGCTGGAGGGAAGTGGGGTACTGGGCAGAGGGGAGCAAAGTGGAAAAAAATGGTACTATAACAACATAATCAATAAAACATACTTTAAAAAAAAGTCACATGAAATCTATCCTGTAAACGTTTTTCTTCCAAATTATGTGGTCACATGAGTGGGACCCTGTTTTGCATGGCTTTACTGTACACATTCATATTATTCTTGCTTCATGTTATATGTAACCATCCTCTTTTGCTGGGCATTTGAGTTGTTTTAATCCTCTATGACCTTGTCTGTAAAATAGAAGCAATCAAGGGATGGACCTCACTCACAGGGATAAAATGAGATAATGCATATGACGAGTTTAGCATAGTGCCTGGCCACTTTATGTGCTCAATAAATATTAGATTTACTTATTATCATCAACTTTGACCTGATTAAAAATACTGTAAAGATGATCCTGGTAGCTAAAACTCAGTGTAAATCCTTGCATGTTTCCCTAGAACAAATTTCTAAAAATAGGATATCTATATCCAAGATTATGAATCCTTTTAAAGATTTTGATGTGGATTGCTAAAATCCATTGGCATGAGTGCCTATTTCTTGTGCCTGCTTCAGCACTCAGCAATAGTATGTATTATAATAGTTTTCAATTTAATATTGTTTACATTTGAATGTGTTTACTAATGAGGATGAACATTATTTTCATATGTTAGGTTGGCCACTTGTATTTCTTCATTTGTAATTTATCAGTCTGTGTGCTTTGTCCAATTTTTCCTGTTAGGAGCTTATTTTTTCCTAATTGGTATTAATTTCTCTATAGTTAGGACATGAACCTTGTGTGTATATGTGCGTGCATGAGAGAGAGAGAGAGAGAGAGAGTTCTGTTTGTGTTCTTTACACATGATTTATGGACTTCTTGAAGAAGAGAAGTTTTAAAATATATATGTAGTCAAGTCCTACATTTTCTTCTACTACATCTTTTCTTCCTTTGCCTTTAGGTTTAGAAATCCCGTCTCTGCTCAGAGGCCAAGCATTTAACCTCGTTTTACCTTTATTTTATTTGTTTTATGGTTCTATTTTTTACATTTATTTTTAAATCAATTTGGTCTTCATTTAGGTATGCATTAGGATGCAGTGATCCAATTTTATTAATTTCCAAATAATTAGCAAGTTACTTTGCCACATTGTATTGAATAAACTATTCTTTACCCAATGGCATGAAATGTTGCCTTGTTTATGTGGGTCTGTTTGGGGGATTTCTAGTATATTACACTTATGTCTTCATTCTTATACCCATACCACACTCTCTTAATTAATGCACCTTTAAAATATGTTTTAATATCCCAAAATAAGTGCCTCCTTAAATCCACTGTTTCAATTTTTATTTTGATGTCTCCCACGTTTATTCTTTCAGAATAATTTAAAAGCCAGTTTGCCAAGTTTCAAAAAAATTCTATTTAAATGTTTATTAGAATTATATTTTACTTATGAATTAATTAGGAGTAAATTGAATTTTTTAAATGTTGAGACTTCATATTAAGAAACATGGTATATTTTGACAGTAATTCACTTTCTCTTATGTTCTAGAGCAGTGTTTTTAACTTTTGTGTTGATACACTTGGATGGATTTCAAGTCACCATTTAATTGAGAGTCTTTTAATTTTAACAAGGGAGCTTACTTATCGCATGTATATCTGTTGTAACAATTTTTAAGAAAATGGAAAAATAGGTCACTTTATTTCTGTTATTTTAAGGTTTTGTCTTTATGCTTTCTCATTATTTTCTTTGTTTTTGTTGCTGCTGTTCTCTGGAAATGCAACTTTTCTGTAATTCTTGCCTGTTGAATTTGAAGTTCATATGCTGTTTTTCTCCTAAAAAGTTGTTTTTAAATTTCAAAAAATAAAAGATCAAATTCTCCCTACTTTATGTAAAAAACAAAGCCTTTATCAATACCCTTGTGAAAATAGGAAAGATATAGTAAACTTTCCTTCTTTTCTCTAACCTCCATTCCTTAGTTAAGAAAAAAATAAAGAAATGCAAGATATTAGATATGGTTAGAATTAACTTATTTTAAAGTTTTTAAAAAATATCTGTACATTATGAAACTCCATTAAAGATAATCATTTAGCTTTAGCTCCATCTCATAGTTTACTCTTCAGTTCTTGAAATCATGGCTTCTGCAGTCTTAAGTTCTGTATTTAATTCATTTCTTAAGCATTAGGCCATATCTTTAAGTGATTTATTTTCATCACAGTCCCACAGGATGTGTACTTCTGAGCACTTATTTCATGTCTGAGAAAACCTTTCTACTGTCCTCCCAGGAATGATAATCTGGGGTGACGATCAGAATTCTCCATTCCATTTATCCTTTCATACTGTTCTTTCTCCCCTGGTGTTTGGTTTTATGGAGAGAGCTAAAGCTAGCCTGGTTTTCTCTTTTTTGTAATAAACTTTTATTTTCTCTTACATTTGGCAACTCCTATTCCTTATCTGTATGATTCAAAATTTTCACAGGAATGTTTCCTGTTGTTGGTCTAGCTTCCTCTCCTGTTGCTCATTCCGTCCTTTCAATTTGCAGAAATAACAGCAAGTGTTTTTTTCTATTTTATAAAAATAATTAATTCAACCTAATTTGCTGTATTTTCACCTATCTGTATTGAAGTTACCACCCCGGTGGTGTATTCTTCCTTTTCTTTTATAACTTTATTTTGTTCCTTTTTTTTTCTTTTGAAATCAGGGAGAATTTCTCAAACTTGATTTCTACATTGCTCTTAGTTTCTTGAAGAATCTCACCCGCTGTCCTGTGCCTTTATCGTGATCTGTAAATTAGCAGTTACATTCCAGTTTCATGCATTTTCTCAAGAAAATTAATGTGTATTGTGTGCTTCTTGTGCACCTGACATTGTGCTAAGTGCTGACCACACATTGGTATCCTGCATAAGCCCTGCAACACTCTCTAGGGAGAAGGCACTGTTCTATTTCATTGTAAGTATAGTTGGCATACAATATTATAGTAGTTATATTAGTTTGAGGTGTACAGTAGTGACTCGACATTTTTATACCTTACAAGGTGATCATCTCACTAATTCTAGTAATCGCTTGTCACCACATAAACTTATCACCATATTACTGACTATATTCCCCTATTGCTTTTTCACCCATTCCCCTACTTCCTTTCCATTGGGCAACCACCACTTCATCTTTGTTACTGAGGTTTCTGAGTCAGTTTTTGTTTTGTATTGTTTGTTTGTTCTACATTCCACATATAAGTGAAACTATATGGTATTTGTCTTTTCTGACCTGTTTCACTTAGCCTAATACCCTCTAGGTCCATCCATGCTGTCGCAAAGAGCAAAATTTCATTCCTTTTTATTGTTGTGCAGTATTTCCATATATATATCACATCTCCATCCATTCATCTCTCAGCGGAAGTTTAGATGGCTTCCATGCCTTGGCTATTGTACAGAATGCGACGATAAACAGTGGTGCATCGTATATCTTTCCAAATTAGTGTTTTTGTTTTCTTTGAATAAATACCTAGGATGAGAATTGCTGGGTCATATGGTAGATCTATTTTTAGCTTTTATGAGGAATTTACTAACTATTTTTCATATTGGCTGCACCAATTTACAATCCCACCAACAGTGCACAAGAATTTCCTTTCTCCACCTCCTTGCCAACACATCGTCTGTTAAGAAGACATTATTTAAACCCCATTTTTATAGCAAATCGGTTTTCTCTTGAACTTAGCTGGGACCACAGAGCCAGTGAGTGTGGAGCCGATGTTCACCAAGACTCTTCACCCTCACCCTCCATGGCCTTCTGGCCCAATTTGTATTAATTTATCCTTTCTTCGTATTTTCATGGCTGGGCTTCTGCTTTAGATTCATAGATGCAATGACATTTTGAATCTTATTGAGAGGAATATTAAAAGTTGTGTAAATCATCTCCTGCTTCTTTCTATAATTTTACTATTTAGGAAGACATGTTATCTGATGTCAAAGACGGACCCCTTCTTTTGAACAAGCTTTCTTTCCACAGTTACTTTCTTTCCCTCTGCTCTCCCAGGTTCAGAAGGTTGGGGAGACACTCAGTATTTGGCTCACTCACTATTGAGAGTTGAAATCAGTTCCAACTGAGATGTTCAGAGTGGAAAACTGTTCATATCTGTCAGGTTTAGGCAAAAGGGAGGAGAGGAAACTTAGGTTTCCTATAAATGCACAGAACAATCCAGACATCCAACAGTTTGGGGGAGGTGGGAAGGAGAGAGGGAGGCAGGTGCTTTGAGACTCTAAGCACCAGGAAGTGGCCTGACTGTTTCTGTGAAGCATCCCAGGGCCATGGGGCAGTGGCTCTTGCTACCCTTGGCCCTGTCCGGAACTGATGTCACTTGTGACTTCCAGCTCCCTGAGACCCTGTGCCCCTAGCATGATTCCCCAAACCCTGGTTGGATCCATATGTGCCCCTGATGTGCCCACAGCACACCCTCACTGCCAGGCCTTTACTTAGAGATAGGAGAAGGGGCTATAATAATGAAGTTCTGCCAAAACCTCTTTCTTTAACTTAGGAGACACTAAAATCCATTGTCCATAGGTTGGGTGTTTTTAAAAACTGTATAAACCAGGGGCAGGCACTGAGTGGAGGTAGGGAAAAGAGGGAGATAGGGAGTGGGGACATCTATAATAGTGTCAACAATAAAAATAAAGTTAAAAATTTTTTAAACTATATAAACCAGCTTAGGTTATTCTGCTTAAACCGTTCAATGCCTCCCTATCACTCTTGAAATCCAGACTTCTCTCTGGGGTCTGTGGGGCCCACCAAGACCTGCTGTTTGCCTTCCCGGCCTCCCCGCCCCCCCTACAGTGCTCTCTGCCCTCCCTGTCGACACCCCAGCCAGCCACACTGCCCTTCTCCAGATGCCTCCAGCATGCCAGGCTGCTCCTGCTCCCCTCTCAGACCTGTTGGAATTATTCTCTCCCTGTCGTCCTCATCACTGGCTCCTTATCATGCAGGTCCTAGCTCAAAGCTCGCCTCTCCTAAAAGGCTTTCTTAACCACCTATAGAGATAACCTGCTGCCCCCTGTCTGCCCCTGCAGGCTCTCCATTGAGTCTAACACAGGTTCTCACTTAGAAATATCTTGTTTATATCTTTGTTTATTAGTCTTCAGTCTGGCTCCTCAAACTGGAATGTAATCTTCATGAGAACAGAAACTGTGCCTTTCCTGTTCTGTGTCCCCAGTACCTAGCACTGTGCTTGGCACACAGTAAGGATCAATACTTGTGTGAATAGGTGTCATCCATTCTCTGCAGGCAGTCAGCTCCCCTTCCACCAGAACAGCCTGCCTTCTATCATGTGCATTTCCAACAGCCTTGTCACCTTCACAGCACGAGTCTATGTTCTCCCCTGTCTTTATATTCACTGGTAATTTTAATCTGACCATTGGTGGAGAGAAGGAGGTGGGGCAGGTGGAATCTCTAATGAGAGCTGACTTTCCTTCAAGTTCAAACTAATCTAAATCAAACCCTTTCTCTCTTTGCCTGACCTCAGAGGTCATGTTAAAGAAGTTGGAAAGATCTCTGGGGAACTGAATGACACACAGTTCTACCTGGAGTGACACCTGGTGGGCCAGGTGACTTCTAAGATCAGGAGGGTCCCATCAGCTTCTGCAGGAAAGTCCCCAGGTCTCTTTGAGGAAACCAACTGTTGACACAGGGGGGCATCCCATGAGAGAAGTCTGTGTGTAAATCACCAATGAGAAGCTGATGAACCCTTCTACTTGGTACTGTTCCCAAATCAGAGCTCCCCTGACCCATCCATTCCCTGAAGTCCCCTGACACACAACTTTCAAGCAAGAACTCCTGGGAGACTCGAGCTCAGATGCAAGGTCTATGTCCTGCCCAGCAGGTTCAGAGTGAAGCTGGGCACATACCTGTGTAGCCTGAATTCCAAATTCACAGATTTATAAGCTCTGAGCTGCAGGGAATGTGCCCATCGAGCCCAGGCTCCTCACTTGACAGACAAGGCAGCTCCAGCCAAGAGAAGGAAAGACACTTCCCCCAAAGGTCATCTTGGTAAGCAAATGAAAGAACTTCCACTTCATCCCTAGTCTCCTGATTCCAGCCTAGGACATTCTCGCTCCACTGTGCCTCAGTTTCCCCAAATATGCAGGATTCTCAGCTAGGAAGAATGAAAAGCATCCAGTACCTGCTACCCCGCTCCTCCAGCCTTGCCAACAAGACAATTCATCCCCCAGAAGGCAGGTAGGTCACGCTTACAATGTCTTCCCCCACCCCTTCCACTCAGGGAGAAGGAAGGACCACCTGACAGGAGAGAGAAGAGCCTGAGCTCTGTCTGACACTGCAGCGTGCAGCGGAGGACAGGCACTGCTCGAAGTTGCGGCCCAAAGCTCCATGTTCCCAAGTGGCCTCACCTGGCCCTGCTTCTGTGCGTGGTTGACTCACAAAGGCAGGGAGTGTCGGACCCGACTCTGGGCAGAGCGTGATTAGCTCAGTGTTCTGACTCATGAGGTGATGTCAAGACCATCCCAGGGCACATAACCAAACATTCCAGAGAAGAAAAATGGCCATCATTACCAATCAGAGAGGAATATTTTAAACACCTTAAATCGATAAGGCTTAGAATTGGGCCTGTTTCTCCTCGTTTCTCTCTGCAGAAGCTGTCGTGGAAAACCCCAGCGCTGTAAAGCGTATCCTTCTCCGAGCAGCAGCCAGCCCGACAGGCTGTCAGGAGATGAGCCGTGGGAGAAGCCCCGATTAGGAAGCTTTGCATTGTAAGTGGGGTCCGACTTCTCACCCTGGGGTTGGCAGGGCCCAGCCAAGGAGAGCAAACTACGCATTTGTCTCCATCACAACATTTCACTGCGCTAAAGAAAACCACCTGATTGGCAAAGAGTAAACTCACTTAATAAGCTCTCTCCCTGCCAGACATGGATTAAAAGTGATTTTTTTTTTTTTTGCCTAAATTACATTTTATTTTCTCACCAGCTGCTAACTCTCTGAGACAGATTGGGAGATAAATTATCACAGCAGTGAATGAATCTAATTTTTCAATATAATTCACGGTAATGCTATATTTTCCATACAAGATGGAAATAGCGCTGGCTCTTGGCCAAGAACCAAACTTTCAAAAAGCCCCACAATATCCTGGACTCTCAGAAGTCTCTGTGTTTGGAAAGTACAAACTGAGAAGCTGACAGAGAAAAATCCGGTAGGCGTGGGCAAGGGTGGGGACAGAGACAAGAGGAGGACTCAGAGAGACAAGGACAGAAAGCAGATAGGGAGACAGATGGACTGAGATGCCTCCACTCTCTGCCAGCTCAGGGCAGCCCAACCCCATAGACCTCCCTTCACCTCCCCCGCCCCCCCAATTCCTGGCTTGTTTCTTCTTTCTGGAATGTTTTTCCCCCAGTTCTTCACATGGATGGTTCCTATTCATCATTCAAGTTATGACTCAAATGTGAGACGTCATCTTTGGCCATTCAGTAGGAGAGTCCCCTCCCAATCTCCTGCTATCACACCAGCCCATTGTGTTTTCTTCGTAGGAGATCCCACTGTCTATTTCTTGTTGTTGTGGGGTTCCATGTCCCTCCATAGGATGTCAGTATCATACAGGGAGGGTCCTTCCCAGTCTCGTTGACTGTCTGGTACAAGTGGGTAGTCCATAAATATTTGTGGACACTATGAAATACAAACAGGAAAGGCAAGGGGAGGAGTCGAATTTATTGCAAACACCTCATGAGGTGCTTAGTCCCAGCAGCCCAGTGAGGGTGTCACGTAGCAATTTGTTACTGTTAGTGGATTATTGATGGAAAATTGCGAGAAGGAATGGAGAGAGCAGCCCTTGACAAGACAACCTGGCTTGCCCGTGAGCATGGCTGCACCTTGTGTCAGAGAGCAGTCTCTCAAGGTTCATTTTTTTTTTTCTGTGGGGCCCTCTGCCAATACTTCAGGAGAAATTGAAAATGGTAACTATTATGAAGGCTGTTCACTAACAAGTCTTTCACAGTCAGAATTAGACTGAACACAGCTGAGGCCAGCCTGGTGCTGCCTGACCTGCCTTCCCTTCTGTCCCCCCTGGCGACCAGAGATGCAGGCCAGAGTGCCTGCCTGAGCGGCGGGATCTGGCATTGAGTCCAAATGAGCTTGAATAATTGAAAGAAGCAGCATCTGCTATAGGGGAGAAGTGTGGCCATGCTGTTTGCTTTAAAGAGGCCATGACCAGCTCTGGCTTAGATCTGTAGGGAATATAAATGATGCTCTTAAGTCCCTGTAATTTACAAGTCATCATTTGCACAAAGCTCTGTGAGAAAGGGTATGGAAACCATATATCGAATGCCCAGGGCTCTGGGGTATCATCATTCTCTCTACCTATGAAACACTGGCTCAGTCTTGAGGACTCAGCTCAAGTGCTGTCCCTGCAGAGCCTTCCTAGAATGCCCATCCCCAACCCCAGTTTAACCTGTCTCCCTGGGTCTTTTCACCTGCATTTAGTCTGCACTGCAGTTTTACTTTGAATTATGGTTGTTTGTTTCTGTCTCTTTCAGTGAAAACTCACCGAGAGGTGAAACCACACCTGAAACCTCTTGATATCGCTGTCCTTCCTCTCCAGCCCTTCTGCTATTTCTTTGCCTATTATATAGAATCAATTAATATGTACTATGTAGCATTACACTAGAGAGGAAGCTGGCTAGCCACTCTCTTTTGGTGCCCAGCCAAGGACCATATACATTAGAAAAAGTCCGTGGTGAATTCAGTGAACATGAGGGGCTGGAGAGAGAGAAGGGTTATTTACTTTGTGGTGAAACTCTTTAGTGGAAGTTTGCCATTTTTTGCCCCAAAGCGATAATAGTATTTCAATGCTCAGTTGAGATTCCCCATTTCCCTCCTTGCAGTTCATTTTAGATGGGGATGATTCTACCCTTCGTCCCAGGGTCAGGACTCATGACCCAGGTCCAAGCCAATGACAGCCCCATACTCCCAGGCTTGGCTAGGGATCAGGGGCTTGAAGTCAACAGGGTGCCTGGGGTATTTGGTGTGATTCCTGGGCAGGTACAGGTGTTTTTACCAGCTATGCTCAGTGCTGGGAGTCGTAATCTCTGGAATGGCTGCCACCATGGATGGCACTAACACAAGGAGCCTGAGATTCCCCCCCGAAAAGAAATAAAAAACAACTAAAGACAACAGTGAGTGAGAAATGAGGCCTGAGTACACCCATTGAACCTTGAATCCAATTTGACTTGAATATGGTTTTTCTACCCTTGGACTTTTCAATAATGTGAATTGGTTTGTTTGTCACTTGTCATAGAAACACTCCACACCCCCACCTCAACTAGTATATCCTTCATGCCAGCACGGATGAACTGTGACCTGAGTAATGAGTAGGGAAGAGTCAATCAATGTCGTCAAGGAAATGTTCAACCTCACTTATAATCAAAGAAGAACCAGTTAAAACAATGAGACAGCATTGTTTGCCTAGCAACCTGGCAAAGGTTAAATGTATCGATAATGCTCTGTGGTACCTAGGTAGATAATGCATAATAAGGGTGCCATGTAAAGGGTATTCATAAATTGCTGGTAGGAGGATAATTTGGAGGGTGATTAATAATACACATTAAAATCCTTAAGAACGTGCAAACTCTTTACATGCATCCAGAAGAGAATCCTAAAGAAATAAGTAAGAATATGTGCATTTTGCTAATAGAATAAACATTGTGGTAGGTGTTTATAAAGCAGTGAAAATTTAAAAATAACTTAAATGTTCCACAATACAAGATAGGTTAAGTATATTTTGGTGTATTCCATAATAAAATATTATGTATTTATTAAAATTATGTTTTAGAATAGAATTTATTTATATGGAAAAATGTAATCAGTGATAAAGTAGCAAATAAAGTATTATGTATATGTAAAAACATGAGAGAGACAGACAACTGGTAATAAGAGTTTTCATTCTGAATAAAGAGATTAGAAATACTTTTATATTTTCTTGTTTTGCATTTTTCCAACTGGCTCAGCTTTCCAAATTCATTACATATTTGACCACTACTCACCACTCCGATGGCTACCAACCTGGTCCAAGCTGCCATCAGCTCTGCAGTGGATGACTGTGATAGGTTCTAAATGGTGTCCCTGGTGCCCCTTCCGTATACTCTCCATACAGCAGCTGGGGTGAGCCTTTCAACACCTTTATGAGGTCATTTCTCTTGTCTGCTCCAAACACTCAGTGGCTTTCCATCACACAATAAAACCCAAAGGCCTAGTTATAACTTAAAGTTTCCCATGCTTGTGCTTAAACTTTACTTCATTGAGGAGGCCTTTCATGATCACTCAATTTCTAATAACATTCCCCCACCTCCTCTGTCATCTTATTTTGATTTAGGACACTTATCAATACCTGGCATTATAATTTAAATAAATGCAATTTGGTTTGTCACATACCTCTCCCACTTAAATATTAGTTCCTTGAAGGTAATACAAGTGGTCTGTTTAATTCATTATTGTATCCCTAGTGCCTAGGACAGGGTCAAGACCCTAGAAGCACTCAATAAATACTTGTTGACTAAATGAATAAATTAAAATTGATTGTATTTACTTTTTAAAAAATGTTCAAACCCTATTTAAGAAGAGGTTTCTAGAGAAACGCAAAGACAGCAGGAGAGACAAAAACAAAGACACTAGAAGAAATTGAAGCCTTAGCACCTACAGATGCAGGAAACAGTAAACACAGCATAACTCCTAGCCTTACATATTTTGATACTCTGTTGTTGGGCACATACACACAGGTATTGTTATATCTTCCTAGAGGATTGACATCTTTATCAAGTAATGCCCCTTCTTTGTTCCTAATAATTTTTCTTGCTCTGAAGAATGCTTGCTGAAATTAAGTAGCTACTTACACTTTCTTTTGATTTCTGTTAGCATGGTATATCTTTCTCTGTTCCTTTTTTCCCTGGATTCTTTGAATATTTTTCTCTTTGTCTTTATTTTCTGCAGTTTCATTATGATATGCATATGTGCATTTTTTTTTAAATTTACCCCGCATGGTATTCTCTGATCTTCCTAAGTTTGTTTGGTATTTGTTATTAATTTTGGAAATTTTTCATTATCATTAATTCAAATATTTATTTTGCATTTTTCTTCTCCTTCTCATTTCATGTTTCCTGTATCTTGCAGGAAATTTTGAGAAAGAATTGGTGAACTTGAAAAGCAGTCAACAGAGTCTCCCAAAACTGAAATTGAAAGAAGAAAAAGAATAACATAGTCTTAACAGAGCACTAAGAATGTAGGACAGCTGCAAAAGCCATGCTTAGGGGGAATTTATAGTACTGAATATATAGAAGGGTTGAGCAAAAGTAGGTTTATAGTTGAGAACATAAAAAATACAGAATTTATTCTTGTATTATTATTTATTAATTATTGTATTATCTTCCTTATGAACAACTGTGAGACTACTTTTGCCCAACACTGTATATTACATAAGAATAAATACCAGATAGTCAACATCACTAATCATTAGAGAAATGCAAATTAAAACCACAATGGGATATCACCTCACGTTTATCAGAATGGCTATCATCAATAAATCAACAAAAAACAAATGTTGGCAAGAATGTGGAGAAAAGGGAACCCCCATGTGTTGGTGGGAATGCACCCTGGTGCACTCACTGTGGAAAACAGTATGGAGGTTTCTCAAAAATTAAAAATGAAACTGCCTTATGACCCAGCAATTCCACATCTGGATATATATTTGAAGAAACCCAAAACACTCATTTGAAAGAACATATGCACCCCTATGTTCACTGTAGCATTATTTACAATAGCCAAGCTATGGAAGCAACCCAAGTACCCATCAATAGATGAGTGGATTAAAAAGCCATGGTATAACTTCCAGCCAAGATGGAGACCTAGACAGACATGCTGTGTCTCCCTCCACAACTAAGGAGGAATACAGTACCTCCAAACTAGAGACAACCAGAAGTTCCAGAAAATCGAGCTGCATGGAAGTCCAACAAATAAAGATATAAAGAAGAAGTACTCATCCAGACAAGTAGGAGGGGTGGAGCTGGGGTGGAAAGGACATGGTGTGGTGGTGGCAGCAGCAATGGTGGTGGCAGGCCAGCGCAAAGCACAGTCACACATTTTGGGGAGTTGGGAGGGACACCTGTGGAGCACTCCCAGCACCAGACCAGACCACACAGCTTATGGTCCCAGCTCCAAGGAAGATAGGTCCTCATTGCCTTTGACCATGCAAACCAGTAGGGGTAGGGGCAGAGGAGGAGACTGGCGGTCTCTCATCAGAGTCTACTTGTTTGAGGGAGCCCCATGGTCCTAGAGCGTCCGTGGCTCCACCCACTCTGGGAGCGACAGCTGGGGCAGTGGCTGGAGGGTTGCTGGTCCCATATGGAAGTGGGAGGTGCCTGGAAAGGGAGCAAGTGCTGAGCGGGTGGCACTGTTTCCTCTCAGGCCACTCCCCCACAGGCAGTGCCACAGCGTGGTGAAACGGGTCGCTCTGTACTGACTAATACCTAAGGCTCCACCCTGTACAACATAACAGGAGCGACAGCTCTATCTAAGACACAAAGGCAAACAAACACAGGAGGCTGTCAAAATGAGGAGACAGAGAAGTATGGTTCAGAAGAGGGAATAGATCAAGATTCCAGTGGGAGAACTAAGTGATGTGGAGATAGCCAACCTAACAGATGAGGAGACAGCCAACCAAACAGATGTGGAGTTCAAAACATTGGTGATAAAGATGCTCACAGGCTTGACAGATATGCTTAAGTTTGGCACTCATAAGAGAAGAAGTGAAGGCTATGTTAAATGAAATGAAGGAAAATCCACACAAAACCAATGGTGAAGGGAAGGAAACTGGGGTTCAAATCAATGATTTGAAATATAAGGAAGAAAAAAACAGTCAACCAGTACAAAATGGGGAAACAAGAATTGAAAATAATAAGGGGAACCTCTGGGACAACTTTAAATGTGCCAACATCCAAACCATAGGGGTGCCAGAAGGAGAAGAGGAAGAGCAAGAAATTGAAAACTTATGTAAGAAAATAATGAAGGACAGCTCTCCAAATTTGGTGAAGGAAATAGACATACAAGTCCAGGAAGCACAGAGAGTCCCAAACAAGCTAGATTCAAAGAGGACCACACCAAGACACATAACAATTAAAATGCCAATGGTTAAAGATAAAGAGAGAATCTTAAAAGCAGCAAGAGAAAAGCAGAGAGTTAACTACAAAGGGGTGCCTATAAGACTATCAGCTGATTTCTCAAAAGAAACTTTGCAGGCAAGAAGGGACTGGCAAGAAGCATTCAAGGTGATGAAAAGCAAGGACTTACAACCAAGATTACTCTATCCAGCTAAGCTATCATTTAGAATGGAAGGCCAGATAAAGTGCTTCTCAGACAAGGTAAAGCTAAAGGAGCTCATCATCACCAAGCCATTATTATATGAAATGTCAAAGGGACTTACTTAAGAAAAAGATCAAAACTATGAACACTAAAATGATAACAAACTCATAACTATCAACAACTGAATCTAAAAAGTAAAAACAAAATACAACTAAACAAACCAGAATAGTAACAGAATCATAGGTATGGGGATCATTTGGAGGGTTATCAGCCAGGAGGGAGGAGGGGGAGAATTGGGGAAATGGTGCAGAGATTAAGAAACATAATTGGTTGGTACAAAACAGGCAGGGGGAAGTTAAGAATAATATAGAAAGGGTGAAGCCAAGTAACTTATATGCATGACCCATGAACATGAACTAAGTGGGGTAGGATGGCTGGAGGGAAGTGCGGTACATGGCAGAGGGGAGCAAAGGGAAGAAAAAAATGGGACAGCTGTAACAACATAATCAATAAAATATACTTTAAAAAAGCCATGGTACATATATACAACAGAATATTACTAAGCTATAAAAAAGAACAAAATCTTACCATTACGTATTATGCTAAGTGGAATAAGTCAGTCAGAGAAAAACAAATACCATATGATTTCACTTATGTGTGGAATCTTATGAACAAAATAAATGAATAAACAAAACAGAAACAAACTCATAGATACAGAGAACAGACTGACGGTTGAGAGGGGAGTGGGATTGGGGAACTGGGTGAAAAAGGTGAAGGGATCAAAAAGTGCAGACTGGTAGTTATACAATAGTAGTGGGGATGCAAAGTACAGCATAGACAATATAGTTACTAATATTGTAATAACTGTGTATGGTGTCAGGTGGGTACTGGAAATATCAGAGTGAACACTTTGTAAAGTATATGATTTTCTAACCTCTATGCTATGCACCTGAAACTAATATGAAATAATATTAAATGTAAACTGTAATTTTTAAATGTTAAAAAATAATAAACACCTAAAATCAATTATCTGGGCTTCCATCTCAAGAAGCCAGAGAAAGAAGGGCAATATAAATCTAAAGCAAGCAGGAAAAAAGTTAGAGCAGAAATAAATAAAAATGAAAACAGGAAATAATGGAGAAAAATAATAAAACCAAAAGCTGGTTCTTTGAAAAAATCAATAAAAATAATAAACCTCTGGTCAAGCTAACCAAAAAAAAGGAGAAGACACAAATTACTAATTAATATTACAGATGAAAGAGGGTCATTAGTACTGATCCCATGAACTATAAAATAATAATTTAAAAATATTATGAAAACTCTGTGTCCACAATTAGATAACTTAGATGAAATGGGTCAATTCCTTGAAAGACACAATCCACAAAAACACAACAAGAATTAGATTATCTTAATACACTCACATCTATTAAAGAAATTGCATAAACAATTAATAACCTTCAAAATAGAAAGCATCAGGCCCAGATGGTTTCACTGGTGAATTCTACCAAACATTTGAAGAAGAAATGATGTCAATTCTCTACAATCTCTTCCAGAAAACACTCTACAATCTCTTCCAGAAAATACAAGTAAATAGTACATTCCCAGCTCATTTTATGGTTTCTGCATATCTTAATACCAAAACCAGATAAAGACATTACAAGAAAACTATAGACCAATATATGTATTCTGAGCACAAGCTACAGAATCTTCAACAAAATACTAACACATTGAATCCAACAACATATTAAAAATTACATACCCTGACCAATTAAGATTTAGTCCTGGTATGCCAATCTGGCTCCACATTTGAAAATTAGTTGATGTAATCTGTGACATCGACAGACTTAAAAAGAAAATTATTTGATCATGTCTATAGATGCTGAAAATGCATTTGACAAATTCCAATGCTCTTTCTTCATAAAAACTCTTAACAAACTAGGAGTAAAGTGGGAGTTTACTCACCTTGATAAAGAGCATCTACAAAAACGTATAACTGACATCATACTCAATGGTGAGAGACTAGATGATACCCCCAAGACCAGAAACAAGGCAAGGATTTCTCCTCTCACCATTCTTACACACATCATCCTGGAAGTTTCGCCTAATGAAATAAACCTGTAAAATGACATTAAATGTGTACAGACAAGAAGGAAGAAATAGAACTGTCATTGTTCACAGACCACATAATTGTCTATGTAGAAGATCCCAAAGGCTCACAAAAACTAGCACTAATAAGCAATCTCTGAATTGCTCGCTTCTTCAGCTCCAAGTTTGGAATACATGAGTCAAAATAAAAACATTTAAAAAGCCAGCCCGACTTAGTCTCTCTACCTTTTAGAGCCTCCTTATATTTTATACACAAAGTATATTGTCCAGAAATTTTAGCTGTGCTTAGTGGAAGGAATAGGGAAAAGTACATGTAACCCATCCACTCAGAGCAGAAGTCCTGGTGCCATCTTTTTAATACATAAAACAAATCATGCCTCCTCCCTGCTTAAAATGTTCCAGTGGCTTCTTATCCAACTACAGTCAAAATCCTTTCCCTAGTCTTCATACCCTCCTCTCCGGGCTCGTGTCTCACTGCACTTCTTGCCCATTCAGCCAAACTGGCCTCCTTTGTCTTTCTGAAACATCTGGGTTCATTCTGCATGAGAACCTTTCCAGGCAGTGCCCCTACTGCCTGGAGAGATATCCCTATATTTTCAGATCTCATTGTAAAAATAGCCACTAAAAAGATACCTTCCCAAATACCTAATCTCTATCATAACCCACATAAGCACCTTTTTTCTGGGTTACACTTACTTCTCTATGTTCCATTATGATTTGTGTGCTTGTCTCCCTCAGTAGAATACCAGCTCCATGAAAACAGGTATTAGGTGCTTTATTCATATTTGTATCCTCAGACCTAGAATAGTGCTAGGCACAATATAAGTGACCCCCCAAAAAAATTGTTGAAAAGAATGAATGAACAAATGTACCTGCATCAACCACTTACAGTCTACCAGTGCCTGGGAAAGACGGGTCAGAAGCAGTCAGTAGAGCAAATGCAGTGTCAACAATAACAAGAGTTGTGACCTATTTTCTCCTAGCCAGGTATTCAATTAAATAATGCTCAATTAATAATATGTGTTACAGCAGACAAAACATTTTTATAGCTTGTAAGTGAAAAATAATCCTTTGTAAAGTCGCATTTAGGTCAAATATTTGCAAATGTGGAAATCAATAAAAATAAAAACACTATACATAAAAATCTCTGTAGTATAGCAAACTTAGGCTAAGAGAAAATTAATTGTTCATTTTTAGTATTGTAGTAACATTTATCTGATTATAAAATAATGCACTCTCATTGTTTCCAGAACACAGAAAAGAACAAACAAGAAAAGAAAAACTGTGGATAACCACTGACAACATTTTCATATATTTTCCTTTTTTTCCCTGTGTAGATTTAGATATAGATTCACAGAGACATGGATTTGATTTTTGCCTAATTTTGGCTTGTAATTCAAAGAGAGAGAGAAAGAAAGAGAGGGAGGGAGGGAGGGAGAGAGAGAGAATGAGATGAGAATATGGTACTTTACCTATTTAGGAGAAACCATTATGAGGATAAATTTTGTCCTGATATTGGCTGCTACATATATGGAAAAACGGGCAAAGCAAAGATTGTCAAAGAATGAGGAGTTCTGAATGCTTTTGAATAATTCATGAGAGAAATGAATTTGCATCACTTGATAGCCTTTCAATTATTTTATACTCTATTATTTAAAAATAAAGTAAGTCAATAAGCATTCAGCTTAAAATATAAGAAAGTATGTTTGGCTGCATGAAACAGAAACTCTAACTTAGGGATAAAATAGACTCATGAAAATATAAGGGGTCCTAATGGAAATTCATGGTGAGGCAGGACAGTCAGACCTCATGGGGACTGCAAGGAAAAAGGCAGTTAGTCTCTGTCTTCCTTGCCCTGTGGTCACAGGGTCCCTGGTCTCCCCTTGTCTCTGCACAGCTCTGTATTTTTCCTTATCAGCTTTCACAGCTCAGACTGGTATCCTTCTTTCCCCTAATTACAGTTTGCATGTAGCTTTGCTGGTGACAATACTGATCTGTACATCTCTGATATAGCAGCTTGGCTTCCCACAGTTAACAACCATGGTCTTTGGGTCTCTTAATTGCACTTCTGGTGACTAGGAATCAAATGGTTAATCTTATCTTTTGGAAGACCTGTGCTTGCATCAGACAAATATCTATGGCTAAGAAAGGAGATAGGATCATATATTGGAAAGGGTGATAGCAACAGAAACCTAAAAAAAGGAAAAAAAAAGTAAATGATAAAATACACAAACCTAAACTAATTAAGCTAATAAAAACAAATTCAAATTAACAATATTAAAATCAGAGAGCTATTATAACAACCCACATAAGATAATCTTTTCAATTATGAATGTATCTATGTCAAATTATCAAATAATTTTAAATCTCAGTAAAATATGACAAAAATGTCTTTAAAAACATGTCATTGCAAACTTGATGCAAGAAAAAATAGAACACACTACTAGGCTTAAAGAAGGAATTATTTCCAAAGGCTATTAAAGTGTGCTGCTAATTATCCCTAATATAAATGATTTTTGTGTGCTATAAATCATTTTAAAACAAAGAAAGGAATTTCAGGGTGCCCATATTAGTATGAGGTCAGCATGATACAAAGCCTGAAACCTGATAAAGATATTACAACAAAAGAAAATCTATACCCACACCATATTTGAATACAGATATAAAGTATTGAAATTAAATATCAGTAAACAAAATCATAAAAAGAAGAATATACCAGCAGCATACATGATTTATTCCAGCAAAACAGAAGTGATTTATAATGAGAAAATCTGTTTATAACAGCCATACTTTGTATAATATATGTTATCCTGGAAGATCTTAATAGTTGTTAATATTGCCCATTTTATTATTTATGCACATATTCTATTGTAAACACAATTAATAATCATATTTATACCAGATACAACATTTAACGAGTCCTGGAAAAAAATTCTTAAGAGAGTCATGTAGTGTTACCTGTAACTAAATATAGATTTCCAAGAATATAAGCAAATTAGACATTGTAGAAGTGCTAAGCTAATTTTCAAATATTAAATAAGCACTCAAAATGCTTTAAATTCTTTTAACTAGTTGCCTGTTGTTAGTCATCTATCCATGTAAACGTTGACGTGTTAGGGGTGTTTTTCATGTCACCACTCTGCCTTTGTCCATTCACTGGCTGAAGTGCCTAGAGTAAACTCATCAAAATTTTCCTTCCACTTAATATATGTACAAATGCTACAGGAAAAAGGCATAAGAACAAAAACCCAAAGAAAATCAGAAGGAAGAAATAATAAATAAGGAAATTTAACCTAACCTAGTAAATATAATTAAGAACAAGTGCACATCATTTCAGTAGTTAAGAAACAACACACCATTTCAATGAGTGACACAAAAAATTTAACACAGAACTTCTGGTCAAAATGGAGGCCTAGACAGACATGCTGGGTCTCCCTCCACAACTAAGAAGGAATATAACTACCTCAAAACTAGAGACAACCAGAAGTTCCAGAAAATCAAGCTGCATGGAAGTCCAACAAACAAATATATAAAGAAGAAATACTCACTCGGACAAGTAGGAGGGATGAAGCCCGGATAAAGAGGACACAGTATGGTGGTGGTGGCAGCGGCAACAGCGGTGGCAGTGGCAGGCCAACAGAAAGTGCAGTCACACATTTTAAAAAGTGGGAGGGACACCTGGGGAGTGTTTCCAGCTCCTGACCAGAACACACAGCTCACGGTCCCAGTGCCAGGGAAAATCAAGCCTCATTGCTTCTGACTGTGCAAACCAGTGAGGGTTGGGGCAGAGGCAGAAACTGCTGATCTCTCAGAAGAGTTAGCTTGTTTATAGGACCCCCAGAGTCCTAGAACATCCACAGACCTACCCACTCTGGGAATGATGGCCAGGGCAACAGCTAGAGAGGTGCCAGTACCATATGGAAGTGGGAGAAGTGCCTAAAAATGAGGCAAGTGCTGAGCAAGTGGCACGGTTTCCTCTCAGATCCCTCCTCACCACACAGTGCCACAATGTGGTGAAATGGGTCACCCTGTATGATGAATACCTAAGGCTCCACCCCTTACAATGTAGCAGGAGCAACAGCTCTACCTAAGACACAAAGGGAAACAAACACAGGAGCCTGTCAGAATAAGAAGACAAAGAAGTATGGCCCAAAAGAGGAAATGGATCAAGATTCCAGTGGGAGAACTAAGCCACGAGGAGATAGCCAACCTAACAGATGAAGAATTCAAAACACTGGTGATAAAGATGCTCACAGGCTTGATAGATATGCTTGGGTATGGCAAACGCATAAGAGAAGTGAAGGCTATGCTAAATGAAATGAAGGAAAATCCACACAAAACCAATGGTGAAGGGAAGGAAACCAGGGTTCAGATCAATAATTTGTAATATAAGGGGGGGGGGACAGTCAACCAGTACATAATGAGGAAACAAGAATTGAAAAGAATGAGGAGAGGCTTAAGAACCTCTCAGACAACTCTAAACATGCCAAAGTCTGAATTATAGGGGTGCCAGAAGGAGAAGAGGAAGAGCAAGAAATTGAAAGCTTATGTGAAAAAATAATGAAGAAAAACTTCCCAAATTTGGTGAAGGAAATAGACATACAAGTTCAGAAAACACAGAGAGTCCCAAACAAGCTAGACTCAAAGAGGACCACACTAAGACACATCATAACTAAAATGCCAAAGGTTCAAGATAAAGAGAGAATCCTAAAAGCAGCAAGAGAAAAGCAGAGAGTTACCTACAAAGGGGTGCCTATAAGACTGTCAGCTGATTTCTCAAAAGAAATTTGCAGGCAAGAAGGGACTGGCAAGAAGTATTCAATGTGATGAAAAGCAAAAACCTACTACCAAGATTACTCTATCCAGCAAAGCTATCATTTAGAATGGAAGGGCAGATGAAGTGCTTACCTTGTCTGGGAACTTTATTGATTATGTTGTTACAGTAGTCCCCTCTGCTTCCTTCTGCCCAGTACCCCGCTTCCCTCCAGAAATTCCACCCCACTTAGTTCATGTCCATGGGTCATGCATATAAGTTCTTTGGCTTCACCCTTTCCTATATTATTCTTAACTTCCTCCTGTCTATTTTCTACCAACTGATTATGCTCCTTAATCCCTGCACCATATCTCCATTTCGCCCCCTCCTCTCTCCCAGCTGATAACCCTCCAAATGATTCCCATACCTATGATTCTGTTCCTGTTCTGGTTTGCTTAGTTAGATTTTGTTTTTACTTTTTAGATTCAGTTGTTGATAGTTGGGAGTTTGTTGTCATTTTAGTGTTCATAGTTTTGATCTTCTTCTTCTTAAGTAAGTCGCTTTGACATTTCATATAATAATGGCTTGGTGATGATGAACTCCTTTAGCTTTAGCTTGTCTGAAAAGCACTTCATCTGCCCTTCCATTCTAAGTGATAGCCTTGCTGGATAGAATAATCCTGGTTGCAGGTTGCCTTTCATCACATTGAATACTGCTTGCCAGTCCCTTCTTGACTGCAAAGTTTCTTTTGAGAAATCAGCTGATAGTCCTATAGGCACGCCCCTGTAGGCAACTCTCCACCTCTCTCTTGCTGCCCCCACGATGCTCTTTATCTTTCACCTTTGGCATCTCAATCATGATGCATCCTGGTGTGGTCCCCTCTAGGTCCAGCTTGCCCAGGACCCTCTGTGCTTCCTGGACCTGTATGTCCATCTCCTTCACAAAATTTGGGACGTTTTCCTCATTTTTTTCAATTCTTGCTTTCTCATTCTGTACTGATTGACTGTTTTCTTCTTCCTTATGTTCCAAATCAATGATTTGAGCCCCAGTTTCCTTCCCGTCACCATTGGTTTTGTGTGGATTTTCCTTCATTTCACTTAGCATAGCCTTCACTTCTTCTCTTATGCATTTGCTGTACTCAAGCATATCTGTCAAGCCTGTTAGCATCTTTATCACCAGTGTTTTGAATTCTGCATCTGTTAGGTTGGCTAACTCCTCGTGGCTTAATTCTCCCACTGGAACCTTGACTCATTTCCCCTTTTGGGCCATACTTGTCTGTCTCCTCATTCTGACAGGCTCCTGTGTTTGTTTGCCTTCCTGTCTTAGGTAGAGCTGTCGCTCCTGTTATGTTGTAAGGGGTAGAGCCTTAGGGATTTGTCAGTACAGGGCTACCTGCCCCACCACGCTGTGGCACTGCATATGGGGGAGGGGCCGGAGAGGGAACAATGCAGCCTGCCCAGCACCCGCCCCGCCCCCACAGTCACCTCTCCCACTTCTGCACCAGACTGGAGCCTCTCTAGCTGCTGCCCTGGTCGTCGCTCCCAGAGCAGGCAGGCCCGCGGACATTCCAGGACATAGGAGACCCCCCCAAACAAGTGGACCCCGCTGAGAGACCGGCAGTCCCCACCTCCACCCCAACCCCCACCAGTCCACACAGCTAGAAGCAATGAGGCCTGATCCTCCCCAGCGCCAGGACTGCAAGTCATGAGGGCCGGCAAGGAGCTGAGAGTGCTCCCCAGGTGTATCTCCCGACCTCTTAAAACATGTGACTGCACTTTCTGCTGCCCCCCCCCCTGCCACCGCTGCTGCCACCACCAGATTGAGTCTTCCTCAACCCGTCTCCGCCCCCCACCCCACCTGTCTGGATGAGCACTTCCTCTCTGTATGTCTGCTTGCTGGACTTCCATGCAGCCTGGTTCCCTGGAACCCCGGGTTGTATCCAGCCTTGAGGCAGTTGTATTCCTTCTTAGTAACAGCTATTTCTTATGTTAAGGCTTTTAAAGAACAGAAATATCCCTTTTTATATTTAAAAATAATACTCATACACAAAAATACAACTGTATGTGTAATGATAATTTTAAAATTATATCAACTTTAAAATAAGAAACAGCCCTGGCTGGTGTGGCTCAGTGGATTGAGTGCTGGTCTGTGAACCAAAGGGTTGCTGGTTCAATTCCGAGTCAGGGCACATACCTGCGTTACGGGCCAGGTCCCCAGTTGGGGGTGCGTGAGAGGCAACCACACATTGATGTCTCTCTCCCTCTCTAAAGACAAATAATAAAATATTTTTTAAAATAAAATAAATAGAACAATGATGCCAGATAAGTGTATAATTATTTATTATTTTTGTGGGAGTTTTGGATAAAGCAATAATACATGAAACTGAATTACTTGAAAGAATTGTTTCTCAGACTTTGGCAAAGACCAAGTGTTCTGAAGAGAAATAAAAATAATGATAATAATAATGACAATGACAATAATAATGATAAACCTATAAGGTAAGGTTACTACCATCCCCATTTTATAGCTGAGATTAGAACATTTCTCAAGTGTTATACACTTAGGAGAGATGAAGCTGAAATTTCAAGCCAGGAAGTCTGGTCCAAAAATGATGCTCTCCACCAATACTGTGATACGCCAGGCACTAGGATCAGCACCACGTGTGCATGAAGTTCTCTCAACATCTCTGAGAAATAAGTATTCTTTTCTCCAATATACATTGTGGCAGCTATGCAGTAAGATATAGTTCCAAAATTCAATGGGCTTTTGTAAAACTCATAATTACAAAAATATACCTACATAGAAAGATTTTAATAATTAAATTTTAAATAAAAAGGCCCAATAGCAAGCATTGGGTTTGATATAATTACAAATGAGAAAAAACGTATCCATTTAGACAAAGACTAGAAAGGATTATGCTAAAATGAAGAGAGTTGTGGGAGGATAACGTGTGTGTGTGTGTGTGTGTGTGTGTGTGTGTGTGTGTTTCACCAAAAGCCCATAGAGAACTTTTAATAAATAATCTCAGGTTGCAAAATGATATGTAAATGATGAAAATGAAAAATACTGTGAGGATTTGTGTTGAAGCATCTATTAACGCATTAAGTCAGAGGAAGATTTTTAACTGTGGAATTTTAAGTATAAATCAGTGTATACTTAGGATAAATGTTGGAGAGGATGGGAAAAGAGACAGAAATAATTACGCATGCAAACAACTGCCGTCTCTGTCACTCCTGGGGCTCCTCGCCTTTGCTCAAAGCAATCTCATTAAGTCACTGTGTCCAGCTCCCTAACCCAAGGCAGGACTACACCTGCAGCAAACCAGATGGATTGAGAGCTCTCTGGCCTCCAGCATAGAGTCCACCCCAGCAGCCAAGCTATTGGCCACCAGTATTTATACCAAACTGCTTCATACACATGTTAAATTTAGGTGAACTCAATCCTACTCACTGGACAAAAAGGAAAAGTGGGGATGAGGAGGAAAAAATAACCATATTTTAAAACATTTTCCAAAAATAAAGTTCTTAAATGTCAGTTCTCATCAAGAGCTCAACCAAAGACACACTATATTTCAGTGCTGAAAGAAAACACTGCTGCATTGGACTTACTGAGAGTATTAAGTGTATTTTGAATATTAATTTGAATATTAGTCATCCTTACCTTATACTCCAGCTTCAAAAATTAACCCAAAATTAAGATGCAATTCCACTGCATAGTCAAGAATGAAGTAGAGATGAGAGGATAATACAGTCTGTAATCCATTCAGTCAAAAACCAAGGCTTATTCACATAAATAATTTAAATCTTTTCTACAAGTGTAAAGCCGGCATAATTACTTTTTGGTGCTGTGTACAGTGCAGTTGTATTAATTAGGTAAACTATTCTACTTCTATAACAAAAACACCCCAAGACTAAGTGGCTTAAATAAATTAGGAGTTTGTTTCCCACTATAACAGTGCCAACAGTCTAGGCTGGGGTTATGGGTAGCATACTGTTTCTCCAAGTGCCTAACCAGGAAGCAGAAGGAATACCAATGTCAATATACCCAAGAGGAAGTCTGCACAGAGGAGAGCAATAGGGAAGGAAAGAAGAGGTGACATTGTTTCTGAAAACTATCATTTAAGATTTTTTTCAATTTCAAATCACAAGAAAACCAGCTCAAACCAATTAAAAAAAAAAATTGAAAAGTCCAGATATAGTTTTGGCTTTAGATCAGGGTGTCTCTACAGACAACTGACAAGCACTACTGACATTTTAGGCCAGATGATTCTATGTTGTGGGTGACCTGTTCTGCTCGTTGTAGGATGTTTAGCATCATCCCTGGCCTCCAGTAGTAACCTCTGAGTTCTGACAACCAAAAATGCCTCCAGACATTGTCAAATGCGCCCTGGGAACAAAATTGCCACCCCCTCGCCCTCGCTGAGAACCACTGCTTTAAGAGAGCTGACCTAGTGAGTGATTCAAATGACACCACCAGGACCCAGTTCTTCATGATCAAGGCTCATACCTTCTGTAGCCTTGCCTTTGTCCTCAGGAACCATGCAGTGCTCCCTTGGCAGCTCTACACCCTCACCTTGTGGTAGCAAAATGGCTGTCACAGGACCAGACCTCACAGGCTCATACCCCACTATCCAGGGGAACAGAAGTGGTTTCCTGTGATCATTTGTACTGAGCAGAGATCACCTCTTGGGGTGCAAAATCCCCTACATATGTCTCCTCTCCCTTCTGTGGTCTGATTAAGTAGTGCCCATAGCTGAGCCTGTCCCAGAGGTGAGGGGGACAAAGAAGCTGATTGTCTTAAGCCCACAGGACCCACTGCTAAAACTGGGATAAAGTCAGCTTCTATCAAGACACATGGCTGAAGAGGAAGCGAGGGTGGTGCCCCCAACATGTCTGTGCACCAGTCCCCAAGCAGAGCATCCTGGCCCGCAGCTGTTCAAATTCTGTGCAGCAAAGCGGCTCTAGGGAGTTGCTGCTGTGTGGGAGAGACTACCCACAGCCTGAGGAGCCTGCAGGAGAATGGACCACTCCAGCCCTAACAAAACATGCCCTTCTGCCATCCCTGCCCCCTGAGCCAAACTCTGAAATGGTCACAAACATGAGCAAGTCCCAATTCATCTGGGAGAGAAAGAGAAACGCTGAGCTGGGAAGCTGGACAGACCCTGTCCCTCCCCACTGCAAAGGAACTATTTTGAGGGGGCGAGGGGTAGAGCTGGCCTTAAAACAAGTTTAGAATTTTTATTACCCAGGACTAGACCATTTTAATTACTGAACTGAGACTATATTTGTGGTATAAAGTGACCAGAGATCTTTTTATTACCGAAAAGCCAGGATAAAAGCCTGAGATGGAGATTTCATCCTCAGGCAAGGGAGAAATGGTCCTCAGTAGATACATTTTAAGGGGAGAGTGGGAGAAAAAATAAAACGATGCTTCAGTCATAGCCATGGGGCATGCTTGCCCAGTGCACAGGTTCCAGGTCCATTAATGGAGCCCTGGGAAGAGGATCCAGCAGGACTGTGGACACACATAAGGGCAGGGGAGGCAGGCAATCCCACCCCCTCCTACCAGGGAGTCTGGTCTGACCCATTGATCTGCAGAGCCCATGGGAAGAGGCTGCAAGTGATCAAAGAAGCAGTGGGTTGGGGGCAACCACAAGGCCAGGTAGGGGCAGACAAATGCCACATAGCAGAGAACAGTGGTCCCAACAGAAACCTTTTAAAGGCTACCCTGGAATGTGCTAGGGAACTGTAATCTCCCCTCCCCCACCCCCAGAGCCTGATCTAGATGACCAGGCTAATACTGTCATTATTTACTGTCTGCCCTGATTTTCTTGCCTTCTGCCCCAAAGCACAGTGGCCTGGAAAGCAAAGGTTACACCATGTGCTGCTAGGCCAGGGGGCTGAAGGATTTGGGGCTGGGGCCCTCAGTTCCCCTGGTTCCAAGCGAAACGTCACACGCAGGCACTTAATCTCTCTCCTCGCTCCATGAAGATGTCGGAGGGCCATGCCATGCTGCTCACAAATGCTCCCCGCCGGCTTCCTGTTTACTGGGCTGGTGTGGTCCTTAATGGGGCAAGAAAGCAAAGGAAATGCCAGGAATGAGCCCAGCCTTAATAAAACTGAAGCAACGAGCAATGCGGGGCTCACAGAACCTTCTCCCATTTTTGACAAGTGTATGCTAATTGCATTCTGTCTCCTTGCAAATTACAGCTATTCCTTGGGTTTTAAAATTTTTGACATTTCATTTTGATTGCAGCGGCTTCTTGTTTCATCTGGTGCTGAGAAAGGGGAGGGGCTGGGGGGGTTGAGAGCAGACAGACACTGACCTCATGGCTGAGGGGCAGGTGCTGCTGTAGGGTTCAAGGTCTTTGGGTGGAGTTCCATTTTTGACTCCACAATAACCTTGAGTCTGGGTGATACATGGGGCCTTTCTGCTTCTGGAAGATTTACACAAATTGAGTCCAAACCTCCGAATTTCACAGCTCACACGGATCCAGGGCTCTCCCTGTGATTTCTGACAATTCCTGACCATACCTCTTTCTGGGTTGCTCTGATTTTGCTCCTCTGGCCAGGTGAACCATCCTGATTCATCTGTACGTCAACAGATACACATATCTCAAGAAATCCAACCACAGGTGTGATTCTATCATTCAATGTCTTATCCGAGGGGTGAGGAGTCACCCAGGAGTTCCATCCTGTACAACATTCTGTGTCCCTAGTTCAGAGGTTCTCCAAGTGTGGTCCAGGGACCCATGTAGGTCCTCAGACTTTTCCAGGGTATCTGTGGGATCAGAACTTTTCATAACCACACTCAGTTGTTATTTGCCTTTCCACTCTCATTCCCACCAAAATGTCCCCTGGAGTTCTCCAGCATCTATGTTATGTCCAGTGATGTCTGGAGGGCTGGTGGAGTGTGTAATTGTCTGCTCTGGTGTCTTAAAATGTTCTCAGTTCCAATTTCTAATATTGAAAATATCAATAAATATAACGCACATAAGCAAAAGTTCTTTAGGATCTTTGACAATTTCTAAGACACCAAACTGCTGCAGGGGCCCCTCTCAAGCCCCGCTGCTCTGGCCTAGAGACTGCGCCCCTCCATGCAGTCCCATGGTGGGGAGTCCAGTTAGCCCTGCTCTGATTGCTTTGCAACCCAAGGGCAGTGTGAAGCTGGTCCATCTTCCACAGCCCCCCTGGAAGTCTGGTAAATAACTATTTTCCCATCTCTCCTCAAAAATCTCTCAAATCTAGCAGAACAACTCTACAAGATTTGTGACATTCTTGGGAAGGGAGGGATGTCTTGTGTAATCCTCACATTCTTACGATCTAAGTCTTTTTTCGTGGGCGAGTGTCGAGTGTTGCTGCCCATTTTACAGCGGCAAAATGAAGACTCTGAAGACAGATGGTGCAGATTGGATTAAAATCCACTAACCTGTGATTGTTGGTTTGAATGGAACCTCTCGAAGTCTGTTTTGAAATATTCTCCCTGTGTTTGCTCTTTTCCCAACGTCTCCTCTCTTTCCTCTTTCCTCTCTTCTTGCTCCCCCTCCTTCCTCCCTTTGAATCCCCTCCCCTCATTTTCTTCCTCTAAGCTATTTAAAGTGGTGCTGTTTTATCGTTGTCACTCTTTCCCTGGAAATAACAATGAATTTAAATAAACACAAATGGCAGAGAAACCCAGAGAGTGATACTTGAGCAGAAGCCACGGACGACACTGTCGGAGCCAGTTTGTCAGTCCCCTGACTCTGGGCAGAACTAGAGTCCTGGGATGAATTCGGCAGCCCCTGAAGTCCCCCCAGCTCTCAGTGGATGTGACTGCTTCTCTCTCTTCAGCCAGCAGCAATGGGGCTCATTCCGCCCCCTTGAATCCTCTTAACTGTCTCCATGGGTCCTATTTCCACCCTGTTTCAGAAAAGGAGTTTTCCAACTAATGTTACAGCTACTCACTCTTCCATTACTTTTTCTGAGGCAGGATCTGATGAGAGGAAAGTGAACAAGATGCCATCTCTGCCCTAAAGGACAGACCAGTAAAGAGAAAGAGACATAATCAGATACAGTGCAGTAGAATAAACATGGAAAATATGCCTAGAGCACCAGTCATAGAGTGTGTGAACTTGGCTGTGGCCCCTGGAAGGCTTATGGGGTGGCACAGGGATGGGAGAATGGGGCTGAGAGAACAGAAGGAGTTAATTGAGCTGGCTTCAAGGACTCAGGAGCCCAGATGGCAAAGTCTGGGTTACAGGTTATACAAACTACAAACTAACAGTAATATCTTAGGGGCTTGAATGTGTGTCTGTGTGTATTTATATGTATAGATATATATATAGATATATGTGTGTGTGTGTGTGTGTGTGTGTGTTCACGAGTCTGCAGAGTCGGGCACACCCTCAGCCAGGAGAATGTGCGTGCCAAGTAGACGAAGAAAACTGGTTTATAGTAATGCGATTATCTCCCCCTCCCTAACACGATTGGCTCTCCCTCCCCTCTCCTTCTCACCAGTTTCTCCATTACTGGTTACTCTGGAGTTACAATCTAACATAGAGAAGGAAAACTCTGATTCCAAAAAACCTCCGCTGCCTTGCGGCATACCTCTTCAGGGGAAAGGCTAAGGGAGTAAACCCCGACAGGAAATCCGGAGCCGGAGTCCCTAAGGCGGTTTGACGTTGTAGTCAACACCGGCAACTCCTGTGGCGCACCTGAAGCCAAGCTGTATTGACTCCGTCTTTCCCTTGGACCCTTCAGCTGCGAAGAGAGGGGGGGTCTGCTGCATGGGCAACAGCAGACCCTCCATATTACCCTGCCCAGGCTCTGTAGCTTCAGCTTCAGTGGAGAGGACACTCCAGCGTCATCGCAAGATGTCGATTCAACACGGGAGGAGACAGATACCGTGTCACTCCCGAGTCGGACTGCACAACCATTCTCGGCGGTGCAGATAGACTCTTAAGAAGCTACACCATCGTCTCTCGAGACGGACGGCTGCCGACGACGACGATGTGTGTGTGTGTGTGTGTGTGTGTGTGTGTGTGTGTGTGTGTGTTTTGAGGTTGGGGATGGAAAAGAGTGAAATAGAAACAGGAACTTCTAGCAGTTGTTTTTTGTTTGTTTTGCTTTGTTTTTAGAAAGAAGGAGGGGAAGGGAGGGGGAAAGAGAGAGAAACATTGATGTGAGAGAGAAACAGCAATCGGTTGCCTCGCGTACGTGCCCCAAATGGAAACCGAAGCTGCAACCTAGGCACATGTCCTGACTGGGGATCGAACCTGCAACCTTTCACTTTGTGAGACAATACTCCAACCAACTGAGCCACACCAGACAGGGCCAGGCTGCTTTAATGAAGACAGTAGAGTGTAGCGGTTAAGGACACTGCCTGTGGAGTTAGATGAACTTGCCTATCACTAACCTATATGACTCTGGACAAGTTCTTTATACTCAATTTTACCATCTATAAAATGAAACTTACTATAGTAACTATTTGTAGAGTTATAGATTAATATGTAAATGTCGGTTGCTAAAGCTTTTAGTACTGTTATTAAAGAATAACTGAAACAGTTTGTGTAAAGCATTCAGCACAGTGCCTAAACCACAGTAGACCAACCATGTAAGGGAAGGAGTTACAGCTCAACATCACCCTCGGTACCAGGGACTCAGTTTCCCAGGGATAACACATCAGGCATGATGGCAACATGTTCCCAGACCCCCTTCTTCAAACGGAGTAGGGCTCCAAACACTGACAGGCAGGAGTGTGTATGACAGAGAAGTATTAGGAGATGAAGCCTGGGGGTGAGTGGCAGGTAGAGGACAGCCGAGGTGGACAGCTAGCAGCTGAGCCTGTGTTTGGACAGCCGTCATCAGTGGTTGTCCTCCGATGAAGTACGTAACCAGGCTCGGGAAGATGAGGGCAGCCCTCACAAGGAGGTGACATTTCAGTTAGATGTGAGAAAATGAGTGGGAGTTATCCAAGATTGTGTATACAAAGAGTCACATAAATGTCATTTCTACCACACTTCTCGAAATAGCACCGTGGAACTTTCTAGCATATTGGCTCGTGCTTTTTAAACTTGAGCTTTGTGATTCTGTTGTTGGAATCTAGCATATTAACACAACTACAGATGACGGGTAATAGGTAAGGAACAGCTGTCTTATCAATGAGGACATTGAGAACTAGAAGCTGGTACTGATGAATTATTTTCTAGTCTGTATGAGAAAGAAATTCTGATACATCTCTGTGGTGCATTCCAGCTTACAAGTCATTGTCAGCTCATTCAATCCTCAAAACTCCCTCTGAAGTAAGCGCCAGGATCCCCATGTTACACCAGAGGCGGCATGGGAGCTCGGTCCTTTGGGGCTTCTTCCCAGAGGCTGTATAAATCTTTTTTTTTTTTTCAGTTACAGTTTACCTGCAATATTATTCTGTATTAGTTTCAGATGTACAGCATAGTGGTCAGACAATCACGTACTTTACAGAGTGGTCCCCCCTGCTTCAAGTCCCACCTGGCCCTATACAAATTTATCATATATTAGGGGCTATATTCCTTATGCTGCAATGAACAACTTTGTGCCTATTCTGTAACTACCAATTTGTACCACTTACTCCCTTCACTTTTTTCACCCAGCCCACCAAGCCCCTCCCCTCTGACAACTGTGAGTCTGTTCTCTGTATCTATGAGTCTGTTTATATTTTGTTCATTAGATTCATGTGAAATCATGTGGTATTTGTATTTCTCTGTCTGGCTCATTTTACTGAAGATAATACCCTCTAGGTCCATCCATGCTGTCACAAAAGGTAAGATTTCATTATTTTCTATGTCCGAGTAGTATTCCATTTGTGTATATGTACACAAATGTACATATATGTACACAACTATTGTATCCACTTGTCTTTTGATGGGCACTTGGTTCCGCAGCTTGGCTATTGTAAATAATGCTGCAATGAACGTAGGGGTGCATATATTTTTTTCAAGTTAGTACTTTGGGTTTCTTCAGATATATTCCTAGAAGTGGAATTGCTGGGTCAAAAGGCAGTTCCATTTTTTAATTTTTTTGTGGAACCTCCATACTGTTTTCCATAGCAGCTGAACTAGTCTGCATTCCCACCAACAGTGCACAAGGGTTCCCTTTTCTCCACATGCTCCCCGATATGGGTTGCTTGTCAGTTTATTGATGATAGCCATTCTGACAGGTGTGAGGTGGTATCTCATTGTGGTTTTGACTTGCATTTCTCTGGTGATTAGTGATGTTGAGCAACTGTTCATATGTTTGTTAGCCATCTGTATGTCTTCCTTGGAGAAGTGTTTATTCAGGTCTTCTGCCCAATTTTTAATTGGGTTGTTTGTTCTTCTAGTGTTAAGTTGTCTGGGATCTACATTTTGGATATTAACCCCTTATCAGATGTATCACAGGTGAATATCTTCTCCCATTCATTAGGTTGTCCTTTTATTCTTTTAGACTCTGGATAGATTCATGACAAGCCATTCAGGCTTCTGCAGCCAGGCTCCTCCTCACCTTCAGTGGCTCCTGACACAAAGCCAATTATGGAATTTCTTATACTATCCTGGCCACGAGCAAGGCAAAGCCAATAGCCTGTGTGCCTCTCAAGTGAGTCTTCTGAAATATTGAAGTCTCTGCCGTAAGGGAAATTGACGCAGGCCTTTGGGATGGGCAGTTTTATGTGTCAGATGGGCTAGGCCATGGTCTGTAGTTAATTAATCAAACATTAGCCCGGGTGTAGCTGTGAAGGTATTTTAGGGATGTGACGATTCAAGGCTCTAATCAGCTGACTAGAAGTAAGAGAGGTTACCCCAGATTGTGTGAGCAGGCCTGACTTAATTAGTTGAGAGGCCTTAAGAGAAGTTGAGGCTTCCCTGGGGAAGAAGAAAGCCTGTCTGTGGGCAGTAGCTGCACCCAGTGCCTGAGCTCCCTCTGGTCCTTCTCTGTGGTTATGGAACCCGCCTAGAAAGCCCCCACAATCACAATGACCCATTCCTTGTAATAAATCTTTTGATGCATATCTTCTATCAGTTCTGTTTTTCTCATTGAACTCTTACTGATATACCCTTTTTCTGAGCATCACCTCTGCCTCGGATTATTGCCATAGGCTTAATGCTGGGACCTCTGAGCCCAACCTTCCTCCTTCAGTCCATCCTTCATATCCTGAATATCAATTCTAAAACGCAGATCTAATGTTTCTTGGTTCCAGTTCTGGGATTCTCTTACCACAATCATGGTCAGGGGTCACCAGGGCCAATGAAGAGGAGACAGAACCCTGAAGCTCACAGGCCTCAGGAAACGTGTTAATGCTGCTTGCTGGCAGCTAAGAGTGCTGATCACTCCCCCTTTCTCCTGAATTCCAAAAAAGAGACACAAATTGCCAAATGGGGAACCAATTGTTGGTCATTGGAAGCTCTCTAGTAGCAGCTACATTGGAAAAGATGGCTTGGACTTGAGGGCAAAATGGAATGTCCTACTCCTGCTCCTGGGAATTAAAGCTAGCCAGGTCCACATCATAGGACCAATCTGACTTCTCCCTCTGGTTCCAGGGTGGAAGATGGCATTCCTGGATGGGAAGACCTGTCGTGGTGAGCTGGCAGGATGGAGGGAGAGATGTAGCTTTGCTCTTCAGATTTAGCTTTGAGGCAGGCCATGTCTGTATGAGAGATCGTCACTGTTGCTCTCTAGTAAACATCACCAGTGGGTGTCAAGCTCACCAACAGAAAGAATACAGTTCCCAGAGGGAGAAAGGTGATATAGGGAAGAGAGTACCCAAGAGCGCTTTCTTAAAAAGCAGGGTGCAAAAGGGTTTCCTCAATGAGGGATGTCATCTGTGAACATGCTTTTGCCACAGTGCCATGCCTCAATGGTGGCTCTATGGACTCAACTCTGATAACGGTATTTTAGGCTAAGCCTTTCCCGCATTGCAACTTCTTTCATAGTTCCCTCCCATCCATCCTCTTCTCTATATATTACAGAGGAATCACCTAGAGAGATGGCAGATGGCAAGTTAGAAACGCAGCTATATGTCCTGGTCAGAGATATTTGTCCTCAGAAGTCTCGTCACAAAATCAATCATATTAACTTGTGATGTACAGCCTTAACCAGAGCCCTGGGAACAACCACTGATAAACCCGGAGCTCCCAAGGTCTTGGCATCAATGACATCATTTATATATGTTGTCTCCAAAGCCCCACAAAAAAACATGGTTTCATTCACCCCAAGAATCCCAGTTCAGACAGTCTAACTGCACCCCAGTCACGATAACCAGTTTTTAAAAGATCTTTAAAATAAAAGCGAGTGCTGGATCTTACAGAGTTATAAAAAGCACTATTCAGGGAAACAAAGACAATGAAGGCTGAGGCCAGCTGACTGCAGGCCTCTGCCTTGGATGCCGAGTGCCCAATAGAGCTCTCCCTGAATCCTCCCAGGTATTTCCCTTCTAAGCATCCCCAGTACTGTTCTGATGAACGATGCCTGCACATTGCTGGAGGATAAACTCCTAATTCCCAAGCAAGGCTCACAGAAACTTCACAGAGAGGTGGCCTCACCCCCACTTTCCTCTACCACCCAACACCCACTACCCCTGGACTCTAACTTTGCAATATCCTTAGGAGGGTTCCTGGAGCCTCCCTCCCATTGTTACCCCTCCCTGAAGTCAGGAACATCCTTCCCTATTCCCTGCCTCATTGATCGGTGACTTCTTCTTCAAACCTTCTGTCAAGATTCTCCTCCTTTGCAAAGTATTTTATTTCCAACATTCAGCGATGATCATGTGTGCTGCTCATCAGATATTTCATTTTTTCCAACATGCCAGGCACAGGCCTTTCCAGTATTTGAGGCCATGTGACTGGTTCTGGCCAAGGGGTCATGAGCAGGAGTGGCATGTGTTCAATCTGGGCCTGAGCATCTGGACTCTCTAGAGTCCTCCTCGCCCTCTGGCATAGCAACCTGCAAGGTTCCAGATAGCAGCTGCTCAGTTAACCTGGATCCCAGAGGAAGAATGGTAATGTGGAACAGAGAGCCCTGCCAAATCCCAGTGGAGATGGAAACCCTTGTTTCAAACCACTACAATATGGGGGTTGTTTGTTATCACAGCATAACCTAGCTTAGCAGGTGGATACATACGCCCTGATCAAGTTGGTCTCACCTTCTTTAGGCTGAAACAGTACCCTGTCTTTTCTCCATCATTGCCTATTTCAGTCACACGGTTACATGTGCGCCCCTCCAACATCAACAAGACCAGGACTAGCTCAGGGACCATATTTCATGTACCTTCTTCACATCCCATTATTCAGTCCAGGGCCTGCCAAGTAGCAGTCATCAATACACAATCATTGTGTTGTTATTGGTTGTTTTTTCCTCCTCTTCCCTCTTGTGCAGGTGAGAAAATGACCTTGACAGTTTCCCGTTACTCTTGCTGGCTTTCTCCTGCTGCTCAGGTTACCAGAATTGATTTCACTTCTCCTGTTGCTGGTTCAATGGGGGGTCAGGGAGTCAAACTTGTTCTGGTTTATACATCCTCATCACCAATAAAAGTCTCAAGGATCTGGCTTCTGAGCAGTTGTTGTAAGTGAGAAATAGGGTCCCTGGGACCACCAATAACTCTGTGGCAGCATTAGCAGACAGCCGGGGCAGCCCAGACTGGATGTTCAGGCTTCTGGATGCTTGTCTCTGTCCCGGGTCTATTCAGATACAGTGACACACACACACACACACACACACACACGCACGCACGCACGCACGCATGCACGCACGAAGTCTCCACATCGTGGCCAGTGGGAACCAGGTCTGGAGGGGAATCAGGAGCTGCCTTGTGTCTGAGACCCGTGTGCTTCTCCATTTTTTATGCCTGTGTATGCAAAACTTCAGATGCTTGTGGGAGCCTGGAGCTGGGGCCTCTCTTGCTGTTCCTCCCTTCACCGTGGCTGCCCTTCTGTCAAGGATCTGGTATCTGGCCCTATCCAGTCCTCTGTTGGGCTTGAGCCTGGAGCTGACTCCTAGCTTGATCAGCCGAATTCTGACTCCTGGGTCTACCTCAAGCCAGTCCCTCCTCCTTCCTTGAGACAAGTGTCCTTGTGGTGACCTTCACACTGGCCCAAGCAGCCCTCTTTGTCTGGTACTCCAGTTGATACTGAGAACTCCCACACCTGAAAGCCCTGTGCTATGCTCACCCTATCCCACCTCTGCACATAGTCTTACTTAGAGCAGTTTGACCAGGAGGAGTAAAGTCTACCAAGCTCCCTCCTGTATCAGGTTCCTTTGGATGTGGTGATTTGGGCAAGTTTCCAGGAACAACTCTCCTTCTTGGCCATTTCTCCCAGGCTGGTCAAAGTCATCGCTTTCTCCTTATCAAGAGTCCTGTCTTCTGGCCTCATGCCCTCTGCCCTAAGAAAGATGCAAAGGAGAAATCAAGCTGGTCACCTAAGCTATAGTCTGAACTTTCGCCTTGACTAAGAATGATCTGGTTGTAAGGAAAAGATAAACCCACTCAAATAAGTGAAAAGGAGTATACTTAGGCCTCATAGGAACTGAAAGTTTTAATGGCAGAGTGCATTAAGGGCCCTCAATCTTCCCATATGCCTTATTCCCATGCTCTTGGCCAATGAAATCATGCTAAGCAGCATGTGACCAAAGGTTTGGAAATCACATGCATGATTAGACCAACTGTCTTGCACTTTGCCATTGTCCTGAGAACAGCATGCCTGCCTAGTCCACTAGTCCCAGGAGGAAAATGAGAGACATGTGGAACTGAGTCACCACCAATTTAGCTCAGCTTAGATTAGCCAATCCTAAGTCAACCACAGAGGCAGGAGTGAGCCTGGCTGAGACCAGCAGAAACAACTAGCTAAGCCCAGCCTAGAGCAGCCAATCCCAGCAAATCAAAAGATGCTTGGGCTAAATAAGTACTTGTCGTATGACACTGAGACTTTGTAGCTGTTTGTCATGCCATGTTTTTATGACTATAGGTAACCTCCAAGTGTCAAGCAGTGATTCTGTCCGTTTCTGTTTCTGCTCTCACATTCCTGATGGTCTCTTGTCTCTGCTTTGTTCTGCTCTTTGGCTTCATCTATTCTTTTTCTAAACATCAGCTTCTTTGCTGTCTCTTCCCCTTATACATGATTCCTTCCCAGATATCTGAGTTGGTTCTTAGGAATCTACAATCAGTTCTAGAGTGTCTGTCAGCATCAGACCACTTCCTTTGTCAAATTCAGAAACACAGATGACTTCTCTCACTGCTCTACTCCACAATAAAGCTGATGGCCAATCAGAACAAAGCCCAACCTGAGAAACACAAAGGAGAGTTACATGCTTTCAGACAGGTGGGGTGGAGGGTGAAGGAACACGGTCTCTTCCTATAAGTGGTCCATCCCCAAAAGGAAATTTAGGGAAATGTCTTGTTACAGCAGTGAAAATCCAAAAATGAATTCTCAGTAAGTTACTCTGCTACTCATGCAAATAATCATTGGCCATAAGGAGGGGAGAATGCTGGGATTTCCACCTAGATAAGCTGGTGTGTGTGTGTGTGTGTGTGTGTGTGTGTAAGGGAGGGTGGAGGATAAATAACTGAGATTGAGAGGACTAGGGATACTGAGGCAGCAGTAGGTCTGACCCTGACTCACTGGCACTAGAAATGAGAAAGAAGCCCAGTTACATTGAAGCCTACTTAACAGGAGTTGAGAGAAAGACTGATATGGTGGGCACATCCCCAGACATAAGAACACCAGACAGTCCAGGTAATTCTGAGTTTTATCTGATGATGAAGGTAATTGAATAAATAAGTCTAGATGAGCAGAACAGACAAAGAAAGAGGTGGTTCACAGATGCTGTAGGGCACAAAAGGGCAGGGTCAGTGCATAGACAGCTCTTGATATCAGCAGTCAAGGAGAAGCTATTATCCTGAGGTTGGGATCTGATAACCATCCCCACTTTGGGAGCCAACTGGTCTCAAGAGAGTTACACCATTAGAAAGGTGGATGAAAGCAGGTATTGGAGAACAAACTGAGAGATGGGAACCCTTGTTAGTGACTACATAAACTGGTAGAGGCATTCTGGAAGGCATTATGAAAATATTTCATGAAATTAAGTTTGCATGAAGTCTGTGATCCAGCAATCCTCTCGTGAGTATAGAGCCTGAGACATTTCTGAACAGATGCATGAGTCACATGTGCCGATGACCATCCTGACAGTTTTTTGTTAGCCAGAGCTGGCAGAATGGATAAGAATGAGATGGTGGATGTATCTGAAGTGATAGACGAGTTATGCAACAGGCATAGATCTTAAAAACAGAGTGCAGAGGAAAAAATAATTAAAGAAGCAGAACAAGATTTATAGAACAATACCATTAGTGTAAATTAAAAATGCATACACGCCACAAAACAATATTAGAATTTAACAAGGATCAATGACCGCATTAGGCTGTATATCTAATACACACTAGAGTGAATACCTAGGGAGATAAAGGAATAGGAGTGAGGAAGGAGGATGAAGTGGGGGAAAAAAACCATAAAATAATGGAAGGCCTTGCACAGACTTTTTATGCGGATGACCTATGATAGAAGGGTATGATTAGCATAGTATCTGTAGCTGAGATCTTTTTGTTTGTTTATTTAGTCTCAAGTGAGCCCTCCGTGGGACTGGTTTGGGGGTGGGGCTGTTGGGATCACGGGGGGCATGGTACCACAAAGATCCCTGGGGCAGATGGCCACAGTCAGGGACTTAAAAGCAGGGAGTGGAGGGGTCATCAGCACAGGCTTTAGAATCAGACAGGCCTAGGTTTCAATCTTGACTTCACTACATACTAACTGTGCAATCTTGGGCCAGTTGTATGACTGTGGACAGATCTCTGAGAACTCTCCAAACCTCCACCTCCTCATCGGTAAAATGGAGAAAAGAATACCCCGGTTGTGAAAATCAAAAAAGGTGATGCCCACAAAGCACTTAGTAGCACAGTGCCTGGCTTCATAAATAGCAACTCTTAGTCTCCTGGGTTTTTCATCCAGGATCCTTAAACCTCACTAGTTGTCAAAATCTAAAATGTAACTTCATTTCCATGGTTCTTGGACAGCTGCTTTCTGTCAGCAAAGACACTGGATCAGCAGCCGCTGGGGCCACTAGTGGGACAGGACTGAAAGACTGTGACCAGGTGGAGGGCCTGGTGGCAGCATCCCAGGACCTAGGCAGACCTGGAGGCTGCAGTCCAGGGGCAGGCAGATCGGGTCAGCTTGGGGTAGGGGTGGAGGGACGTAGAAATCATCAATTCAGGGCATTGCGGGGAGGGCTGGCGGGTGGCGGTGGGCAGGACTATGGGGGATGAGAAGATGTTGTGAGCTCAAGAGACTAGAGAAAGATCAGGTGGGATGGAGGCCCAGAACCTTTTCCTTAATGCTTGCCATGGCCCTCTCCAATCCCTACCTGCCTGTGCAGAGTTCCCAGCGCCCAGCCCCAGTGTTAAAGGTAGTGCCCTACACTGGATCATTCATCTTCTAAGCTTGCTTCCTACAAATAATGTCACCACTTGTGGTTCCTCATGTTGGTGAAAACCAGACTAGTTTTCTTTGAGAAAAGACAGGGCATTTTGCTCCTCATGGCGTAAATGCTGTGCGTGTTTTACACCAAAGCCTGAAACATCTGTATATGTTCCTCATGTGAGGAACCCCTTCTTTCCTGACATAAGCTCCCTCTGGAAGGTGTGATCTATCTTCTGTGGAAATCTCATGGGCCAAAGGGGCCTGCATGAAATCCTTGTTTGTCCCTCTCCTGCAAACCCTCACCCCATACCCCATCAGTCATAGTTTTGTTGATTTCACTTCCTAGATATCTTCTTACTTCATCCACCTCTCTCTCACCTATGCCCTGACCATAGTCTAAGTACACATCTCTTTACCTTGGACCGTTGACATGGCTTTCCCACCCCAGGCTGCCGCTCTCCCATCAATTCTCCACAGAGCTGAAAGAACGATGTTTCTATAATATAGAGTGGCCATTCAGTCTCTTGCATAACCATTGGCAGTATCTTCCCATTACCCTGAGGATAGAATCCAAACTCCTTAACATGTAACCCAGGGTCCTGCACCATCCAGCCCCTGTCTACTTCCATCCCATGCCACTGTCACTCTTTCTTCCTGTGAATGTCCAGCCAGCTTGCAAGCCCTTTACCACCTCCAGCACTCCAAACTTTCTCCTGGACGCCACACATATTTGTTCCTCCTCATTCTTGGCCAAGCTTGCTTTCAAAGGTTAATTTCACTTCCTCCAGGAAGCCTGCCCTGATTACCTGAGTCCATATTAAAGGTCTTGATGTAAACTGAATTGTGTCTCCCCAAAAGATATGTTTCAGTCCAAAAATCCCCAGTTGCTAGGAATGTGACTTTATTTGGAAATAGACTCTTTGTAGATATAACCAACTTAATACAAGGTTCTACTAGAGTAGGATGAGCTCTAATCCAGTGAGAAGAATCCTTATAAGAAGGGGAGGATCTGGACACATCCAGGGAGAACACCATGTGACCAGTTCAGAGCCAAGGAACACCAAGGATGGCCAGCACCCACCAGAAGCTAAGAAGACACAAGAAAGTTTCCCTAGAGCCTTCCCAGGGAGCTCAGCCTGGCCAACACCTTGAGTTTGGACTTCTGAACTCCAAAATATAACAGAATAAACCACCAATTTGTTACCACAGCCCTAGAAAATGAATGCAGGCCCCAATTCATCAAAGTGTATACTTTTTATGTTTTCGTTGGTTTACTTGTCTGCTCCAAATCAGTCAATAAGCTCCATGAGGGCAGGAACCTCATTTGTCTTGTTCATTGTTGTAGCCCCAGCACACAGTTAGAATCTGTGTGCTATATTTCTTGAGTAAGTGAATGATGAGTGAACCAACAAGAGGGAGATCAGGCTAGGGCCACAAAAACTAGGCTATGGTGGGAGGCAGTAGGCAAGTCACAAAGTCCTTATAGGTCTCCAGGGAATCCTGGGCCCTTATGGAGCCTGCAGGAGGACAGAAGAATCTGTGCTTGCTGCATACAGGAGGGCAGGGCCAGCAGCTAAGGCATTGGAGGGCCAGCTACGCACCAGGCCAATGGTGTGGTCCTTGAGACAGGAGCAAAAGCCTGTCCCACTAAGCTTGCAAGGGTGTTGCCCTCTGGTACCTCTGAGAGATCAAAGGTTAGGCTAGTGTGATTCTAGGTCAGCCAGTGCACATCTGGGATCTCAGGATGGGCACGTGGCATTTTAAAACCACCTCAATCTGGGAAGCCCAAACCAGGCCCAGGCAAAGCCAAGAGTGACAGGAAAAAAGTACATTGCATGTGTAGCATGTGTACTTATTTGTTTATTTCACTAATACCTCAAGTCCATCTCTGTCAGGAAGCAAATCAACTTCTGCAGAATTACTGCCAAGCAACAGGGGCAGATAGCCTAGGGACCAGATTTTAGATAAGCCCCTTACACTGGAAGTGGCATCCAGGGCTCACTGTTGGTCAAGTCTGGAGCACAGTGGGTGCTCAGTAAACATTAGTGAAATGCACAACTCTCCCTCTTTCACAGACATTTGCCAGCTCTGATATCTTGGCCTTGAGCTGACCATTATGGATAATGGGTATTGAAATAAATGTTTAAGGTGGGAGTGAAGAACTTGTCTTTCCATTTGACAAACAATCTGATCCCAAGGCTGCTCTAATCTGTTCTGCTATGCTTACTCCCTTGTTAGACACCCATCTGGTTGACAATTGTCAGGGTTACTTGCCAACAACGAGGGGAAGTGACTCTCACAGGAGAGCTGAGAATGCAAAGCAGGAGGCCTGGGGACTTGTGAGTGACCCCAGGAGCCAGGGCAAGGTTTCCCTTTCTATTGATTCCCTCTCTTCTTCCTTAAAATTGGAGTTTGTGAGAACCAGAAGCTCCATTTGCAACATAGACACTCCTTTTCCAAAGGCCTCATTCAGCTTCACTTTGACCATGAATCAGTGATTCTAGGAAGACACAATGGGACAATGTTCTCTTGTCGCCATGCTGACAGCACTCTGTTTCAACTGTGCCAGCCATGCCAGTGGGGAGGTCATGTGGGAGTTAGGCACATGTGCTCAGGCTAAGCATCTGACTCTGAAGCTACAATATCCTTTCCAATTTCTTGTGAGACCTCGTGGGTTAGAGATGAAATACTTGCCTTGGGCTGGTGATTGTCATATTGAGTTAAATTTGATCACACTAGTAAAAGGATTTGTAATTTCATACTGAAAAATGGACTCCTCCAGAATTAGCAAATGAAAAGATGCTGAAAATAAATTCAACCAATGCAGTCTGTGGAGTTAGAAGCCTAAAGGAGTCTAGGATGACTCTGTGTGTCGTGAGGGTGTGACGTAAGGGAAATGTTGGCAAACGCTGGGATGGAAGGAATTGCTGACCCTGGCTCGAGTCCTGATTATGATCCTCAGGGTCACACTTATATAATGAGTGGGCAGGTCTGCTGTCTGTCCCCTCCTGCCCACCACCTTCCTAGCAGTCTTTAGACTCAGATAACCCTGCTGGCTTTGCCCACTCAGGCCCTGAGCCCATCCTAACCTGACCCAGCCTGGGTGAGAACCCAATAAGCAGATGGATCCAGGGCCAGCCCCTCTGCATCAGCCCAGGATCCTGTGTGCCTAAGATGGATTTTGAACCTGGTTACCCCTGCCATCTGCCTGGAATATAAGGATGACCTCCACGTTGGGGTTGGACATGAACACAGAGAAGTCCTCTGATGAGTCATCCCCCTCTACCATCCAAAACAGAAAATTACTCTGTGCTGAGTACCCATTCAGACACATCTGAGCCTGTGGAAGACACTCCTGAGACCCAAGGCAGGGCCCAGTTGTGCGGGCGAGGCACACAGGCTGAGAGGCAGGGGAAGGGGCTGCCCCAGGGGCACAGGTCACATGTTGCCTAACAGGCTCAGGAACACAGCCTGTGACCCCCGCCTCACCAGCTGGTGGAAGTCACCCAAGGACCAGGACGGTGACATGGGCTTAGGTTCAGTGTGGACATGGTCTGCCTGGGACAGGTCATCAGAGTTTGCTGCTGTTCATGGAGGGGTGACCCAGTGGTTCCCCATGGGAACAGGGCAGCTGCAGCCACTCCCCTCCTCCAGGTGTTAGATCACACTCCTTCCCTCTCATTGTGGAGACTCCTACTCTCCTGACTAGATTGATTAGGTTTTATGTCCAGTAATCCTTTCATGTGTTCTCTCCAAAGCAGTTTATTGTGTAGCGCAAAGATGGAAATCTATTTACTAATCTGTTCAATTTTAACTCAATGCTGCAATCACCCTGGGAGGGGCGGGGAAGGCTGGAGCCAGTGCGGGATCCTGGGGGAGCACAATGAGATCCCAGCTGAGTCAACATCGAAGGTTACTTGAACACAATAGGTTTGGGCTTCTTTTTTTTATAAAAGCAGCTGAAATAGAGAAGGTAGGCTTTTTAAAGGGAAAGTGCCACTTGCATTTTCTCCATCTCAATAGTTGCATTGTGGGATTTTACCTGAATAATCTGGGTAATTGCTTCAGTTTTTTGCTAAACTGAGTGAGGAAGGGGCCTCCTGCGGGGCCTTAAAGAGTCCAAGAGGGAGGGAATCTCACCTTGTCATGGCCTCAGTCAGTAGACAAATGATGAGTCTACCAACAGCTACCCACTTACACGTCCCTGGCCGTAGACTTTCCCAAACTCACCAGCTGCGTGGGTGGCTGTCTATCAGAACACACTGCCTGGCCGCCAGCCAGCGTGAGACGTCATTCACTTGGATTCATGAATTGGCAGCCTGAGACTGAAAGGTAGATGTGCCACCGTTTGTCAGCCAGGCCCAGAGAGTGAGCCCCTGAGCCTCTTTGGGTGGCCAGGTCTTCACTAGGGCCCACCCTCACAGGACCCTCAGCTGACACTGTGGGTTGACTTGTCAGGTCTTCCCCTCCCTGTTGCTCCTTTGGCCAGGGCCCCATGGGCAGTCTACCCTCCAGGCTGCATGAGACCTCCATGAGAAGGGGTCTAGGGACTTCAGCTCAAGTGCACAAGGTGCCCCCTCCAGCCTGTGTGGCCACTGATACCCACTCTGACCTGTGTCCAGGTCAGTGGCCAGACATTTGCCTTGCCGACTGTCCCAGGGAAGACAGGAGTTGAGTATGGGCACATCCCATCTCTGGGTGCAGAAACCCCCACCCCCAGGACCCTCACCCACTCTTCCTTATTTCAGCTCCTGCCCTCAGCTCCCTATACCCATCCCCCAGCACACTGGCTTCATGACTCATTTTGGACACTTGTCTCTAGCCCTGGCCCGATCTCCCAGGGCCTCCATTCTGGCATTGGCTCCCAGGCTCCAAAGCTGAGTATAAGAGGCACTCCTCCCTCCCAGTCTTCCTGAAAGACTGAAAGGCTGGGTGTGTTTTCTATCTGCTTCCTCACCGGGAAAGAGGGGGCAACCTTCTTTCCAAAGACACAGTCCCTTTGCCCATTCATGGTTAACCCAGCAGTAGCATCATCTGTTTTGTTTTGGGGTTTTTTTTTGTTTTGTTTGTTTGTTTTTTTGCATCAACACAATGAAGTCCATGGCCTGGGAGCCCCACTGGCACATCACCACTATCCTCTCTGACATCTGAAAAAATGACCAGGAAGGTTGCTCCTGACTTACCTGTGTCTTGATCTAAATAAGGATATCTTTGAAGGTACTGAGCTCCCCATCCACTGAAGGCATCAGGCTGTCATTTTTTCCTTTTGCTTTTTGTCTTTTATTGTCACCTGAGAACTTTTTTTCATTGTTTTTAGAGAGAGAGGAAGGGAGAGAGAGAGAGAGAAGTATCAGTGGCCTCCTTCCAGTATGCACCCAGACTGGGGATTGACTCTGCAACCTAGGTATGTTCCCTGATAGGGAATCAAACTCATCACCTTTTGGTTACAGAACAATGCTCCAACCAATGGAGCCACACTGGCCAGGGCAAGCTGTCATGTTAAGTGTGATGAAGGCAGCAGAGATGAGAAGATGCTTGAGTCCTCAAGGAGGGGTGGGAGGGGTCCATCTGGCCCTGAAGTGCCAGTGAGGTTGTCACCGAGATATTCACAGACCACAGGTGTGTGTGTGCTGAGCCACCCATTTATAAAGCTTTCAGATGGCCCATGTGGAAATGCTCCTTATTTCAATCACAGATCACATCCACATCAGATAAAACCAGCTTGCTAAATTGTATTTCCTGCACCATCCTGATGTGTGCCCTGGCATATAAAATCAGTCGCTTAAGGGCAAATCAATGAGCCAAATGAAGTCTCTAGGCTCAAGAATTAGGCTCACTGCCTCCACCTCAGTTTTTCAGATTCCAATTCAACTAACATTTATTGAGCAACTATGTTTGCCAGACAATGAGCTCAGTGCTTCCACATATGCTATCTTATGAACAGTTGCAAAAGCTTTGCAAGTGGGTGATATTATGGCCATACTTAAGATGAAAAGGGTAAATGACAAGGTCAGTGGCAGAACTGCGATTGGAGCCAGTTTTTCTACCATTTTGCAGCTACCACAACTTGGTTCAAAGGATGGAATGCACACTTCTCATTAGGGACATGGCTTCTTCTGAGGTCACAGCTCCGGAGTGAAAAGTCCAATGTGCAGTTTGGCTCCTAAGGCCAGCCTGTCCATGAACACAGGGGAAATGAAGTGTGCAGATGCCAGACGGGGCCTCTACCCATGACCTCTGGGAGGCAGCTGATCTAAACTCTAGTAAAGGTGTCACAATAGGTTTATTGATTTTTTTAAAAAAGGAAGTTACATTTTAAAAAGAAAATCACCAATTTTGCCAAAAATCTTCAGCCAGATTCCAGACCCTTGGTACAGCTCACTGCAATTCTGGAAGGAAGGAAGGAAGGAAGGAAGGAAGGAAGGAAGGAAAGAAGGAAGAAGGAAGGAAGGAAGGAAGGAAGGAAGGAAGGGATCTGACTGCAGTCACAGTTTTTCAGCAACACTGGTTTCTATTTCACAACACTCCCCTCTCACTCTCCAAGCACATCCAAATCCAGCTGACCCTGAGCACCCATGGTGACCTTCAAAATAAACCAACAATCTCAAAAACAGCTGAACACACAGAACTGTGTACCAGACACCTTCACACTTTTAATGGAACAATGCTCTAAGGTGGGTTGTTATTCCCATGTTTAAGATGAGAATACTGAGGCTCAGAGTAACTAAGCAAACCAGATTCCAACTGTAATTTCTTCTTTATTATTCATAGCTCCTGTTAGAATCAGAAGACCAACTCCAGTGCCTTTGGGCTTTGTCGTTCTGAGCTCCTGGTCAAATTATGTATATTAGGGAGATGGCATGATGTTCCCGAATTACTCAGTGGCAGAACCCTTTTACAACCTTATCTTTTCGCATTTTCACGGACCACCACAATCAGATGTGAGCTGGTATTTCTAAGAGATGAGAGAAGACAGCCACGCTTCTGCATCTGTCTTTTGAAGAGTAAAGCAGGAGCTTTCTCTGACAGCACAATGTTCCATTGTTCCTTTCAACTCAGGGACAGAGCTGACAGGTCTGCAGAAGCTGAGCTCCTCAATTCCATACTCAGAGAACACTCCTGGAAAGAAGGAGTCCAACTCTGGCCCTAGCTGGGTGGCTCAGCTGGTTGGAGAATCATCCCATACACTAAAAAAGTTGTGGCTTCGATTCCTGGCCAAGACACACACCTAGGTTTTGGGTTCAATCTCTAGTCGGGGCATGTATGGGAGGCAACCAATTGATATTTCTCTCTCTCTTTCTCTTTCTTTCTCTCTCCCAAAAATCAATAAAGGCATACCCTTGGGTGAGGATTTTAAAAAAAGAGAGGCCAACTCCAATGAATGTGACCTAGGACATCCTGATGGACAGGCCTAGGGAAGACACCGATGGGGCTGGGTCCACCCCACCCCCAGCCCCTGTCCCAAACAAGCCTCTGAGAAATGGGTTTGTGAGCAAGTGATTTATGTGGGAGGTGACTCCAGGTGAAAGAGTGGGGAAGAGAAGGAATTCAATGCAATTTCAGACAAGCGGATGACTGGGACTCAGCCCCCTGGGGAAGTGCTAGGATACTTGTAGAACATGCCTCAGAGTTATCACACCTGGAGCACGTCTGTTTGCCCTGGCTGGTTTGGCTCAGTGGATTGAGCGTCGGCCTGCGAGCTAAGTGTCGCTGGTTCGATCTTCCAGTCAGGGCACATCAGAGAAGGAAAACTCTGACTCCAAAAAACCTCCGCTGCCTTGCGGCATACCTCTTCAGGGGAAAGGCTAAGGGAGTAAACCCCGACAGAAAATCCGGAGCCGGAGTCCCTAAGGCGGTTTGACGTTGTAGTCAACACCGGCAACTCCTGCGGCGCACCTGAAGCCAAGCTGTATTGACTCCGTCTCTCCCTTGGACCCTTCAGCTGCGAAGAGAGGGGGGGTCTGCTGCATGGGCAACAGCAGACCCTCCATATCACCCTGCCCAGGCTCTGTAGCTTCAGCTTCACTGGAGAGGACACTCCAGCGCCATCGCAAGATGTCGATTCAACACGGGAGGAGACAGATACCGTGTCACTCCCGAGTCGGACTGCACAGCCATTCTCGGCGGTGCAGATAGACTCTTAAGAAGCTACACCATCGTCTCTCGAGACGGACGGCTGCTGACGACGACGATATCACACCTGAGGGCAACAAAGCTGGGTATTTATCTACTAATCCTTTCCAGTGGCTGGTGGAGAGCCATTCCCAGGAGTATTAATTCCCTGGAAGTCCTGCACTAGAGCCAAGCATGCTCTGACTAGAGAAAACCTTCAGGTAGAGGGACCAGGTGCTCACAGTAGAAAACCATTACCAGAAAAGGAAATGGTGACTGCAGCGGCTAAGGGGCTAGTGATGGGGCATCAGCAATGTCTGCTACCCCAAGGTGTTGCATCCCAGCATCATTAGTTTCAGGTTTGGGAAGTGAGGAGAGAAAGAGAGAGAGAAAAGGAATGTGTGTGCTATGGTGGTAGGATAGTCTACCTATAGTATTTTGAGCAGGAAATTATTTTCTTCGCCACCTCTGTACCTATCTCCTCATCTGTCCAATGAGGACAAGAACATTCCCTACCCCATGAAGTTAGTATTGAATTAAATGAGTTGATATATGTGAACACTTAGTGTCTGGCACATAGTAAGTGCTCAATAACTGATTCGGCTCTACCTGGCCCATAGGGTTGAGGCTATACTGGAAATTCCATCCCCATCCATGATATAAAGATTGGAATCACTCTTAATGCCTTAATCCTGGGGGACAAAAATCCCAGGAGAATCTGGCTAAGATGAATAGACTTCAAGCTCTTGGATAGACCTCACCTCCTGGACACGTCCCAGGCACTTCCTTTCCCATAACTACCACTCCTATTGAGCCGTCTCTAGGACTAGCTTCTGCCTCAATGTCCTGCCCAGTTCACACACCTCAGCCTAGAGCCTTGCCTTGCACACCTGTCCCCCTGGCCCTGTTAGCAGGGCCTCTCCACAGGGGTAGGGGGCACACTGAATCCATTCCCAGGCTGTGCTGGGGTCCTGCTCCAAAGAAACAGCACCCATCTATGTTCTAGTATCACCTAGTACTGGTTATTTGTTCTTATCACCCCACCACAGTTCCTCTTGCATGAAACCCAAAAGGTATGGAACAACAGATCAACTGAATTTAATGCAAGGAAAATTAGCAAAACTCCATAAAAAAAAAAAAAAAAAACTTCTACACTTGAATCCCAAACCAAGAGCACACAAGCAGATGGAAGAGAGACCAGCCATGGCCTATGGCTTGGCAGAGACAGGGCTGGACGGCCTCGTCCCCCCAAGGCAAGGAAACTGGCTGACCCAGTCCTATGTTGATCCAGTGTCACCAGGCTCTTCCCACATCCCAGAGCCAAGGGCAACAGGAGCAGCCAGGCAGGCTGAAATTGTCCAGACCTCTCTGAACAAGTCTTGGGCCTTGGAAGCTACTCTCTAGCTACCCTTTGCAGCGGGGCGGGGGGGGGGGCACCCTTACACTCCTCCACACACACACACCCCCAGGGGCTGGGAGACAGGACAGCATGAGCACCTGAACACCATCGCCTTCTGCCTCTGGCATGCCAGCCACCTCTGCTTTGCTTCCCATGTGGTGGCAGCCCTGAGCCTGCCTGCATTGGGCCTCTCTGGGGTTGGTCCTTGCCTTAGGGCTTGGTGGCCCCCAGCAGTGGCTCTTCCCAGGACAGGGGTGGCTGGGAGGCATTGAAGAAAGCCTGGGGCAGCGTTAGAGAATACTGCTTCGATTTGAGTGACTCTTTTCCTACTCAGAGCTTAGAATACACTTCCTGATGCTATTCACATTTGCTGGGACCTGATAATGGACTGAAATTATCTGCAAAGTTGACTGTTAGGGAAATGGACAGGGTGATGGATTCTCTTAGAGGCACGTGTCCAACGGGAGGCAGTGCCCAGACCCACTGCATTTAGCATCTTTATTAAGAATCTGGTTGAAGGAATAAAAACAGCGTGCTTCATCATCTTTTCTTTTAACTTTTAAAATATTTTACAAATAATACATTTTATTATGAAAACCCAGCTAGGCCAAAGGAAATTTTTAACAATTACTCTACATTCTACTATTTATTTGTTCTGAAATAACCACCCTTTTAGAACACTTTTGTGCAAGTTTTCTATACCTAAATGCACATATATAAACAACTGACTAAAATTTTGGACCTAGGGTTTGTTTGTTTTTTTTAAGACTTTAATGGTTAAAGCCTTGATATAAACAGTTTTTGTCCTGAAAGTGACGGAGACTAGCATCGACCTGAGGAGCAGGCTGTTTCTTCGGGGGGAAACCCTTTATAGAAGCTTTTTTGTTACAAAACATTAAGTAAATACCTTCCTCTTACAGCTCTGGGGGAATGAACTGATATTGAACTACTATACTAGATGCTGCTGTCCCCTTGGAGGCAGTTAGACAGGGCCTGCCCAGTTCACTGAGGGAGAAGTGAGCATCTGTGCCATTGGCCACTACTAGGAAAGATGAACCCAGGAAAGCAGGCAAGACCTGGGCATGTGAGTCTCAGAGGGGGAACCAGGAACACCTGCCTTCCTCTCACCATGTCCTATGGCAGTTGGGCTGGATCTCGGAGGTGCAGACACCTCAGAAGCCTTCTAGTGGTAAGGGCGGTGGCCTCCAGCTCGGTAGACGTGGCAGCATAGTGATGAGGGTTCCTAGGGGACCCCCAAGGGTAAGCCTCAGTCCTGGAGACCCCCAAAGCACTTATTTCTGGCAGGACTTGCCAGTTTTGCTCTGCATGGCACTTCTCTTCAGTTATCCCCAAATCTAATGAAAAGGCAGAGGCTAGCACTAGCTGTGCCGTGAGTAGCTAAGGGAAGAGCTTCTGTGCTTGAGTTACAATGGTGAAGAGCACAGCGGTGGTGGCTTTGCTAAAGCCAGCCTGGAGGAATGTCACTGGTCCCAGACTGGTGCTTGCTGGGAAGTGGAAGCAGGACAATGTGAGCAGATAATACCCTGGGGGACTCTGAGAAATGACCAGATGACCCTTTGAGAGAGGCTCTGTTCCTATAATCAAGCAGCACCCAAGATTTGGAACCTTTGTAATTTATGGAATTAATGGAAATATGTGCTCACAGGCTGGTGATGTCTGAGACATCTTGGTTACAGAAGACATTTGACAGAAGTACAAATGTGCTCTACCTGCGGTTTCAAAACCTGCTTTGCCACCGCCACCTCACCCGTATGTTGTGTATAACTTTCTATATAAATAGATATGGACATTGTAACTCTAATAAATGAATCGTATTTCTCTTTATACATGTAGAATCATAATTCATTTAAACATTTTCTTTTGTTGAAGCACCTTGCAAGCAGAGTGGGTTTGAGGTAAGCAAGGCAGGGATGTGGAGGAAGAGAAGCACTGGCTCTCAAATGCAGTCACGTAAGGCTCCTGTTGCAGGACCCATTTGCGGGGGGTGGGGAGGGATCACGGTCATGCCTGTGTGCTCGGGTAGCTGTTGTCACCCTTGTTCTACCCCTGACACTGCTGGTCTGTGACTGATGTGCCCCCCTCTCTGCCTGGGGTTTTCTTACCAGGTGGGGATCAACACCCAGGCCAGTGGCACCTGGGAGGCCTAAGTGCTTGGCAGACCTTCTCATTCCAGGCAATTAGATCCCTAACTTTAAGAATATCATCTCTTCTGCTCATAGCCTTCACTTTCTTCAAGGTGAGCTTCACACCTTCTCCTGTTCTCCCGATTCTTGTTCTCTCTGGGTCTCTGTCTCTGTGCCTTCCCTACACCTCCCAAACCCCTAAGCTCCTGCCATACCCACCCCCACCACACACACACATTTCTCCCACAGTCTCCTTTGTTGTTATTATTGTTTTGTTTTGTTTTTTGCTTGTTTTAATCAGAAAAGGTGGTGTGGCACAGCGTCTGTATCAACACCAGGCGTGTGAAGTCCTTTCAGTTGAAGATGGTAGATTATGCACAGCGTTTATCTCTACTCCCCAACTAAAATGAGAGCAATCAAATTTTTGAAAGACAAAAAGAATAGGAAGAGAAACATCAATAAGAAAATAGATTTCAACAATTTTCAGGAGCTGCAAAGCAGATGAAAGCATGGTCGCTGTTTTATCATAAAGAAGGAAGCTACACCTCAAAGTCCTTCCAGAGGTGGGTACCGATGACAGCAGAGAAAAGAGAGCTGATTTGCTCTGCTCCGGGGCCTCTGGGGAGTTCAGGACGAGGAGGCACCACACACTGTGGAGGGCAGGTGTGACGCTCAGGGCTGCGGAGATTCAAGTCTGTAAACTGAGTGACCACAGTGTCTAGTGGACTATGAGGAGGGCATCACTGAGCCACTGATGCATACCACACCTGTGCACTCCTTACCTTTGAACTTCCAGTTATACAGAATGGTATTTTTGCTTAAGCTAGTTAAAGTCAAGGCTCTGTCATTACACTGCATTACATCATAGGACTTGGAGGCACTGCATACTGTGGAACTGGGGTGAAGCTCAGGGCTTCAGAGATTCAAATACATTACAGCTATACCCTGGAATGCAAAGAGGATTATTCTCTGGAGAAGGAAAATGGAAGACGATCAGTATTAAGGGCATCAGGTACAGGGGAGGCTGGGAGCCAGGCATAAGACCAAAAACAGGAAATAACAGTCTACAGATGACTAAGACATGAAGGAACTTTCAGGATAGTAGAAATATAAGAAACAAATAATGTACAATTAAGATTTTTAGATTTTTACTTTGCTTCAATAAAAGTTATTTTTTAAGTTGCTCATGGAAAGTTGATACCCCGCAGCCCTTTCCCATGTCCTAAGTCCCATGTCTAACTCTTTAGAAGCCAGGTCTACACCAACCAGGCAAGAGACTGAAAGGTTCTTTATGGGAAAATGGCATGGCCTAAAGGGAAGACTTTACACATTGTCACTTGAGACTCCAAATAAAATGGTCAGTTCAGTGTCTGATCACTCTGCAGTGAAACCTAGCAGCCAATAATCTTCCTGCCCCAGCTCCACACAGAGATTTCAATCATCTACTTAGGGCCTGGTTCATGAATGGGCAACAAAGCACTATTACACTTTTGAGAAAAGATGCCAAGATAACAAAGAAAGAATAAATTAAGTGACATAAAACAACACTGATATCAAAACAGGATGAAAAACTGACAAAAATAGAGATGATGCAAAGCTCAGGATGCTGAGAACCACAAGAAAAAAATATTGCTTCCATTAACAAAGAAGAGGGTTTTTCCAAAAGAAAGAAAGAAAGAAGAAAAGGAAAAGAAGGAAGGAAGGCAATTAGGGAACAAGAAATGGCTATCAGAAATATAGAGTAGGAGAGAAAAAATGAAACAATTCAATAAAAAGTTTAGAGGATAAAGATAATAAAATTGATTACAAAAGAGAACAAAAAAGTAGAGATGGAAAATATGAAAGAAAACACTAGAGCTTTAGATAACCAATCAAGAACTCCAACATATAACTAACAGGAAAAAAAGGAGAGGAAGAAATTTTCAAAGAACTGATTTAAGAATATTTGCTAGAACTAGATTATATCTTCCACTTCTGGGTTTATATAAATTTTTAGAATGTCAGAGATATTGTTCTGAAATATTATTTTATATCCAAGGAGATCCCAAAGAGGAAACAATAATACTATATGCAAAAGGCGAGTCACCAGAATGGCATTTAATCTCCCAAGAACATAATGGGGAACTGGAAGACAATGAGGCAAGGATGCTATAATACCTTAAAATGCATATTATTTTCAGCCATGAATTTTTTATCTAGGCAAAGTATAAATCATGTGAGGATAAAATTAAAATATTTTCTAACATAAAAGACTCAAAAAATGACTTTTCATGCACCTTTCCTTCAAAAGCTACTGGAGGGAAAGCTCCAGAAAAATTCGGGAATAATCCAAGAAAGAAGACAAAGGATCAAGAAATGATAGGTCCAACCCAATAGAGGGGCAGAAGAAATCTCTGAAGGATAGCTATGCACAAGGCCTACAAATTAATCAGTACAGGTGGACATAAGTGGAAAGAATTCCTTACAATGGAATAAAAAGAGGGAAATGATAAAATAAGTGATGATGGAATTCTTATTTTAAAAAATTAATGATAGGTAGATGATAGATCTAACTGATGTTTTTAACTTTTAAAAGTATATGTAGAAAAATATGCACATAAAATAACGAGGCAATTATTAATTCTAAGGAAAAGCAAAAACTGTTCACAAGGGGAAATTTGGTTACAGTAAACTATGATCACTTATTTAAGTAAAAAATGATCTCTAAGATAACATGAAATGATGGGGCTGTGGGGTAAGGTGGGAGAGCTACTGGAAGTAAGCTACATCCTCTCATCCCACAAATCAAAACATAGGTTTATAGACATAAACATAGAAATACAGTTAAAGTTAATACCAACAAACCTGAAAGAGTTTAATGTTGTCTCCTCTCAGAAGATGGCGGGGTAGGTCAGGGACTGCTCTTATTTATTATAAGCCTTTTGTTATATGCATTGCTCAACTATGCATATATTGCATTGCTAAAAAAAATTTTTAGAAGATAAAAAATATTTTTATGTTGACAAATGAACGAGACGATGTCCAGGCCATATAGCGGAGATCTGGGTTCTGTTTCTGTCCCGCCACCAATCAGCTTGAGTGGCTGTCAGCAAGGCACCAGATGTCAGACCTGATCCCATCAGTCACCTGGAACAAATGGCCTCTCTTCTCTGTCCCTCAGACTCTGTGTCTGTAAAAGGGGATCAAGCAGTCACCATAGGGCCTGCTAGATGCTCAGTAGATATCCATGACTTGAACCACATGGGCTGGAGGGAAATCAGATCCAAACATGCAAGATAGGGTCAGCTTTCAGAAAGCTGGGGTACCAGGCAGGACAGAAGTCATTTTGCTGGTTATGCCACCTGTAATCGCTCTTCCCCTTTCCCTTCTGGGGACTTCGCTCTGACAGTGACCATGTACGCCCAAGGACCCACCACAGAGTGTCCAGCAGAGGGGAGGGACCTGATAGCCAGGCGTTGCCTTAGATTGAACGTACTTAAACCCACCGCACATGCTTTACGTGCCCCAGAACCACCTAAACGCGGAGGGAATGTTCCCCCACCCACTTCATTTTCATAATCAGCATTTGCTTATCAGGGGCAGGAGCGTTTTTCCTTTCTGCACGTTCAGTCTGTGATTTCCGTGCCCCGGAGGCCTCTGGAATCCCATTCTGCTCAGGGAAAGTGCTCTTTTCAAGCTGTCAGGAGGGGAAGGATGACAAGGCATTAATGAAGTCAGGTCATCATTTTTTCATGGCGCAGGAGGCCACAGGCAGCTCGCCTGGGGCTCCTCCCTGACCTCCTGCTACATCCTGTACACAGCGCTGCTCTGCAGCTGCTACATACAAACAAGCGCCAGGCGGCAGGGTTCCCTGAGGCCACTGGCTGGACCCCTAAAGAAGGCACCCGGGTCTGATGCCATTAATCACCCAGACGCCACCCAGATGCTCACTTGCTGATTCCTGGCTCAGCTGGGAGCTCCCTCTCCTCCCTGACACAGGGGAATGAATCTGTCCATTTTCTCCCTGTGATTCAGCTAATATATTAACAGGGTTTAAATCACTGTGACTCCCAGAAGTCGGATTTTTGCAGGTTTTCCCCATAAATGAGCCACCCAATTTAGCTAGAAATGCTTACTATTTAAGTAAAGACTATGCATCCATTTGGAAAAAATGTATTTCAAGGTCTATTTAATATCAGATTCCCTGAACTCCTCCCCTAGTCCTGTATAATTCAAAAGCCTCGGTGAAAATAGATATTCATCTGCTGATAGGAATTCACATTTCTGAACTGAAGAAAAAGGCTCCTTTTCTGCAAAGGTCTGTTTTGGATACAGCTGTAAACATCTTTGGAAAATCTGCCACTTTCGTGGCATGGAATGGGGGGCGAGGCGGGGTAGGGGGAGAAAATGCAAAGGATTAGGCTATAATCCCAATCTTTTTAGGGGAACCCAATGATATTCTACTGGTGATCTAGGCCAGTAGTTCATTCATTCACTCATTCATTCATCAACTTTAACTTCAACGGGCAACAGAATCACTTGGAGGGGTTGTTAAAACAGACTGCCGGGCCCCTACACCAGTGTTTCTGACTCAATAGGTGTGGGGTGGGACCCCCTAAATTATACTGGCAACAGATTCCCAGGTGATGTTGATGGTCTGGGGACCACACTTTGGGGAGCAGTGCCCTGGACTTTCATGAATAGCCACATCCAGGAGTTTGTTTTGAGGGGACTCTGCTGCCAGCCCACACTGTCCCCAACCTTCCCCCTGCACACTCCATTGCAGCAGGCTTCTGGGAGCTGGTGCTGAGCTCAGCTGGAAACCCAAAAAGAGCCTCAGCTCCAACCCCTTCCCGGCAGGCTGAGCTTGCTGTTGAACTTGGCCCAGTGTTAGGGGAGTCTGGTGGCCTGACATGAGCCCTGGGCATCTGCCTGCCCAGTGAGTCACAGCTCCCCCAGCCCCTGCAGGGCCAGTTCAGCCCAAGCAGCTCGCTTCGGCCTTGCTTTACGGGCCCAGCACCACAGTTCCCTTGCTGTTAGAGCCCTGTCCCCAGTCCCTTTACCAAGGTCTTGAGCCCAGTGTCTGGCCTCCTTCCCCCCTCAGACAGGGGCTCGACAATGGCCCCTCTGGATGAGCAGCACTGTGACTCTCTGACTTAGGGGGCTTGAGGGGCTGCAGTCACATGCACACTCACCCCTCCCCAGGGAGGGTGGGCTCTCCCAGGGAACAACAGCTTTAGCACTGGCTCAGTCATAACAGAGATGGTCACTGAGATTTTGATGCTTCTAACCCTTCTGAGAGGTTGCAAACTCATCAGCACCTTTCCCCACTGTTCGTACCCTGCCTAGCGCCCCAACTACCTCTGCTTCCTCCTGGCTGAGCCCCCACTGCATCTACCCCAGAACCAAACTCCCACCTGCTTCTCCCCTTGCAACATCTTGGTTAGGACACCTGTAACTGCTCCTCCTTCTTCCCTTCTGGGGGCTTCTTTCATGGCAATGCCCATGCCAATGGACCCTCCACTAAGTAGCCTCAGTCATGACTCCATGAGTCTTTAGCCCAGCCTCACAGAGGCCACCCAATTTCCTTGCCACCTGTCATGGTCAATACTGAGTGGTAGCTGCAAAGCACATACACTCATGGTGAAGAACCTGAGTTCAAGAGACGGACTCAAGTGCGATTGCCTGCTGTCCTACTCACTAGCTCTGAGACCTTGAGCAAGCCATTCATCCCCTCTGAGCCACAGTTTCATCATCTATAAATAGAGATCACAATAGTACCCACTTCATAGGATGGATAAGGATTGAATGAGCTAAGGTGCTAAATTTGTTTCCCATGGCTGCTGTAACTAATTACCCCAAACGTAATGGCTGAAAATAATGGAAATGTACTGTCTCACAGTCCTGGAGGTGAGAAGCCTTAAACAAGACTAAAATCGAGGTGTTAGCAAGGCTGGTTCCTTCTGGAGGCCACGCAGAATCCCTTCTTCATCTTTTCCAGCTTCTGAGGCAGCTGGCATTCCTTGGCTTATGGCCACATCACTGAAGTCTCCGTGTCTGTTGTCACACGTCCTTCCCCTCATCTGTGTTAAATCTCCTTCTGTCTTCCTACACTTGTGATTACATTTAGGGATCCTCCAGACATCAGGATACCTCCCCATTTCAAGATCCTTAACAGTCGCATCTGCAAAGTCCCTTTTGCCATGTAAGGTGATATTCACAGGTCCCAGCGATTAGGAAAGGAACTGGATGTTTTAGGGAACCACTAGTCAGCCTACTACAGGTGCTAAACAGTGCCTTGCATATAGATGCTTTATAAATTACTGCTACTATTCTTATTACTGCTATTATTATCCGTACAATGTTTGTTTGTTCTCCAGTTCTGCCCAAACACCATTCCTCTGATCACTACCCAGCCAACAAGGTTGAAGGAACACAATTATGTGAGGCTTGAATAACTAATGTTTAGAATGCTTAGCCATTTATACCATCTATAAAATTCTTCCTTCCCCATATGTGCTCCTAGCAGGAGGTAGAAATTCTCAATGGAATGCAACAAAAACCCCTCCAGGTAAACTTTTAACTAACAACTTATCAGAGCAAGATGATGCTTTAATGAGTCCTCTGAGCTCTCCAGATACATGCCTGAGCATAGCTTCCTCTGGTCATCACATCCGAGATTCCTTTCAAGGATGTGGCTGAGCTCTGTTCTCCTGCCAGCTGGCAAGAACTGAACAAGAACCCAAGGCTCTTACCTGAGGGGACAACTATGAATAAAAGGTCATTCTCCTCACATCTGTCTTCATCTATCCACAGAGCACATCCACATGCTGTATCTTATTGGATCAAGCTTTATCTGAGCCCCTCTTAGACCTCCTACAGTTTTTTGTCTCTTTGGACACTGGGCACTGATAGAAGTGAGTTTCAAGTACAAAGAGTATGCAAAGCCATGGCATTGGTGAGTGAGGCCCAGGCCTTGAAGTGGCCCATTCTGATCCAAGTTCAGTTCAATGATACCAGAATCAGGGTCATGAAGCCACCAAAGCCAACTAGAGGAAATCTTCAGAGAGAGAGAGAGAGAGAGAGAGAGACAAAGAGGTTCACCAGTCAAGGCCAACGTCTAGAGGTCATCCTCTTTAGGAAGAGCCAAGACAGAAAAAGAGGGCAGGACATGAGAGGAGGTGCTGTGGTCATCTGACTAATTCTAGACCTTTCCTATAAAAGCCTCTTGTGAAGTGTAATTCTTGTTCCTAAGAGTTTAAAGATGATGAATTCTTCATACTTAGCACATCAAGTATTCAGTTTCAAAATGCCTGGAAGCCTATGCCCAGGTGGTCAGACTGAATGCGACCATGGTCAACTGTGCCAAGATAAACATCTCCTCAGTGGGTCCACCATTAATGACCCCAAGGACACATTCTTGGAGGTCTCTCTCTTGAACGAGCAGCTTCTTGTATTCCATGGGGTTTTGTCAGCTGAGGCTGCTATTCACAAGTAGCATAGACTGCGTGGCTTAAACAATAAATATTTATTTTTTACAGTTCTGGAGACTAGAAGCCCAAGATCAAGGCGCCATGATGGTTGGGTTCTAGTGAGCACCCTCTTCCTGGTTTGCAGACTGCTGACTTCTCATTTTGTCCTACATAATGAGAGAGATCATCTGTCTCATGTCTCTTCTTATAAGGGCGCTAATCCCAATCATGAAGGCTTACTCCTTCTTAGCTACATCCCAAAAGTCCCACCTCTGAATAACATCACATTGGGAATTAGGGCTTCAACATATGAACTCTCAGTTTATGGCAGGTCTCTCCTCTGTGCAGATCTTCTTTCACCCATCAGATCCTCTCAAAGCAAACATGGGATCCCCAGGAGGCCCATGAGCTCTCAGTGTCTGAGACTCAGGACCACGTGAACTCCAGCCCTGGGCACTCGGCTCAAGCCCAGGGGTGTCATCTCAGCTGAGCTCTCCACTGAGGACTTTGACAGGAACCTCAAGCCGTGAGAGGACAATTTCAACTGGGTCTGCCTCGCTGCCCGCTCTTTGTTTTGCAAGTTAGCCCTGATCACACTTCCTGGGGTTGGTTATCCATAGCTCTTCTATGTTCCTGAAGTCTTACCATTTCCCACACTCAGTCTGCCTCCCCGCCCTACACCCATCGCTCACCAATCCTCTTATTTTGTCTTCAGGGAGTATCAAGGCCACTGCATGGGAACTCCCCATCTCTGCTCCCATCTTCGCACCATGCTCTCTTTTCCAAAGGGAGAGAGTGGGGCATGAGTCAGCTGTTGGTCTCTGAAGTCAGTCCCTCAGGGCCAGGAGCAGGTCCTGCCTCTGACTTGCTGGGTGACCTTAAGTGATTCGCTTCATGAGCAAAATGAAATAGCAGCAGTATCTTGCACTCACAGAGCTGCTGAGGAGTAAATGAGGAATTAGCATAGAGAAAATAGTGTCTAGCACAGAGTACGTACTGAGTAATGCAAGCGATGCTTATTATTTTTATGTATGAAGCACAACATGTAAACAATTATAAAACAGTGTTGGTAATGTGAATTCTGAAGTCCCAGCTGTGTCTTTTTTTTTTTTTTTTTTTTTTTTTAGCTCTGGAACTTTGAGGAAGTCACTTAACCTCCTTGACATTCAGCTTTTTCATTTGGAAAATGAGGACATGACAGTGCGTATCTGAGGCATGAAAGGACACAATCTGTGTGACATTCTCAGCACACTGGCTGGGACACAGGGAGCCCTTCGTAAACAGGGCTTCCTACTAGAGTAGTGGCCTGTCCTCCCTTCCCCTCTCCAGAGCTGGCCTCAAGCACGTGCACCCTGAGGCCCACCCCCTGTTGTTACCCGTCTCTGACTCGTGGATCGTCAACACCCCCTCTCCTTGCATCCTGACCCTCAGTCTCCAGACAGGCCCAACTTTCCTCACACAAAGAAAAGCCCCTTTCATTCTCTTTAAAAAGCCACCATCTTATTAATCCTCACCCGAGGACATATTCACTGATTTGAGAGAGAGGGGGAGAGAGAAACATCAACTGGTTGCCTCCCATACACACCCCGTCCAGGGACTGAACCTGCAACCTAGGTATGTGCCCTGACCAAGAATCGAACCTGCAACCTTTTGGTGTACAGGACAACTCTCCAACCATCTGAGCCACCTGACTAAGGCAAGGGTGTTCTATTTTTGACTGCAGGCTTCATTTGCTGACAATGGACCATTGCAGGCTTTTCCTGTTTCTCACCAGATGTCTGGTCTGTCATAGGGGCCTCTCAGGATTATTAAGTCCTCGAGTGTTGGTGAACTGTCTGTTGAGACATTTGCTTACTGTCTGCTGGGTTTATTTGGATGGCCTAACATCCCATATCTTATCGATAAGTGGAGGGAGCAATTTACCACTGGTAGCTAAGACAGCTTCGTGGGCAACTGGAATCAGCCCCAGTGTAGAGCGAACTCTCCAAGCCTCTCCTGGGAGCCTTTGGAGATAAACCAGCCCATTAAAGGGACCAGGGGTGTGGGTGCTGTGGGGATGAGACAGAAGTGGGCTGGCACAGAAGGCAGAAAAACATCCAGCGAAAGGCAAAGTGAACAAAATGGAGAGGTGGTGGCTGGGAGGGTGAGAACAGGGAGTTTGTGTCCCTCGGAAGAAAACCTTGGAGAGGAAAGAAGCCCCTCCTGGGAGAGCAGAGACCCCCACCAGATGTCCACCAACGGAGGGGGCTCCATCCCCACATTCCTACAGGTGCACCCACAGGCCCCTGCCAGCCAGGATGTCCTGTTGCTTGAGGCACCATGATGTGCAGGGGTCTGTGAGCCCTGGAGCTCTGGGGACAGTGCTTCATGTGTCCACAATTGAGAGGCACTTACCGGTCCAAGCTGATCTCCTGCCACAAAGACCCAGGAGACTCTCTACCTCAGTGAGTGCCTCGAGGACAGGGCAAAGCTGAGACCCCCAAGCACAATCCCAGGCAGCAGCCCTCTGTGCAAACCTCCAGGTGGGCTTCTGCACCTGCCCCATCCACTCCGGTCACACCCCCCCCCACACTCACCACTCTGGTTCAGCTCAGACCTGCTTCCTTTCATACTGGGAGCTCCAGGGTGTATCTCATTCATCCTGCTTCATAGGACCTGACACATAGTAGGGTCTTAAAACTAATCTTAAATAAATAAATGAATAAAAAGCTCTTGGTCACAGTCAGTGGGCATAATATTTCTATAACAGCTAACATTTATAGAGTGCTCATTAGGCACTAAATCTTCCTTGTAGCATTTAATATATATTGACTCATTTTATTCTCATAAAAGCCCTAAGAACAGGTACAGTTATTATCCCCATTTTACAGATGGAGACACCGATCCTCAGTGAGGTTCAGTACGTTGCCTTAGGATATACGACTAGAAAGTGGCAGAGCCAGGGTTTAAACCTGAGTAGTCTGACACTAGAAATTCAGCTGTTAACTCATGCACTAACTGCTCTTTTAAATATTTAAAGCAAGTTTTCTCACTGGGAGTGCCAAAGGCACCTGTGAGCAGATTAGCAGAATACATTAAACATTGGAGAGATGCAATTCTTGTCTGAAACGGACTATTGCATGGGGACACCCCAGAGGTCTGTTGGGAAGTTGCCATAAGGAGGAGAGGAGGGACGGGGTGGGAAAGATGGCTCACAGCCCAGAAGGGTGGAGCACCGGGGAGCAGGCTGAGGGCTGGGCTCAGAGTGAACAGAAAGGGGGAAGAAGATGATCATCGACCCTCCCAGGCCCTGAGGGAGGCTCTTTAAAGAGACTGAAGATGGAATAAGAGGGCATCCTGGCCTGTGTAGGCTCCATACACAGGTAGGCTGATGCCTCAGGGAGTCACTGAGGGAAGGGGACAAGCTGGGTCCTGTGGAGCTGTCTTAGGTGCCTGACTTGACAGGCAGAGGGTGACCGTCAGTCCCAATGCCAGGACCTGAAGAAGCATAGCTGACTTGAGCTGGAGGTGTTAATATATGACTGATCCAGGAGCAGAGAGAAAGGGCAGGAAGCCTGGGTCCAGCCAGCCAGCCAGCCAGCCAGCATCTGGAATTACAGGGGGCAGGGCTCAGCCCTGAGAGAGGGAGCTGGAAAGAGCCAATCAGAGTGGAAGGGTCCTAGAAATGCAGGTGAGAATTCAAAGCAAGCTCCAGTCCATGCAGGGCACTGGTGGACAATTGGGAAACAGAGGTAGGCATGCAGCCACACAGAAAAGGCTTCGCTGGGGGGAGAAGGCACAGTGGATGAGGGGAGTAGCACCTCAGGGCTCAGGGGGACGCAGGACAAGTCACTTTTCCCCTTCCGGGTAACCGCTCTGGAGCATCAGAGGCCACTGAGCATGTAACTGGGCTTCTCACGTGCAGCCTTGCTGAATCAGGAGGCTGAACCTGAGCATTGGGAGGTTTCTAGTGTCTGTAGCTGAGCCAGGGTGGGACTAGCTGGGATAGGCAGAGGGGCAGGGAGTATCTCATTTTTTTACTCACTCATCTACCCATCCATCCAACCAGGTGCTCTGCTGGAGACTGTAAAAATTAAGATTTTTAAGATCCATGCAGTACCTTCATGAGGCCCCTGAGCAGCAGACCCCTTGACACTGAGTGAGACCGACAAGGTACAGTAGGCTTGAGGATGTGTATGGATAAGTGGTGGGGAGAGTTAGACAGTGGCTGTGATGACGGTGTGTGTAATAGGGACAGTTAGCACACCATCTGCATGGATATTCAGTTTACGTTGTATAAGGATGAGGCTGATGGCTGCTTTCTAAAATGAGCTACATGTCAGGCCCCCTCCCCTGCTCACCCTGTGAATGAGTTCAGTGAAGCGGTTCCATAAGCCATTTCCCTTTACACGGGGAGTATCAGATAATCTTTGCCCAGACCTGGCTGTGTCGCCCTGACTGGGGTTGCCACTTACTAAAGGACAAAGTATCCTTAATCTGGAAGGACTCCAGTGGCTCTCTGAGGGGGCTGAGGGGGTTGGGGGTGAAACTGCTACTCCCAGGTTGTGCTTGCCCAGACTCTGCCCTGCTTCCAAGAACTGTGGGCTCCTTTCCACTGACCTCAGCTGGGAGCAGAGAGGAGGCATTGAGGACCATACCGGCTCCCCCACCAGAAGCCACTCCTCAAACCCTGATGACACGCTGAGTCAGGTCCTCCCTCACTGTGGACCACAAAGGAAGAGCTGGCCCAAATTCAAGTGCGTTTTTTTTTTCCACTGGCTATTCTCTCTCTCTCTCTCTCCCTCTTGAATTTAAGAGCAGCTGTCTGCTCTGCCTTGCTCATTACTGTATCAGTTGGACTTAAAAGAGTGCCAATAATACAGAAGATATTTAATATGTATTTTTAAATATATTAGTTATGTATAAATGAACGAATGAATATTTTAAAGCCATGATTAGCTTGGTTTCCAGTCCCAGCTCAACTACCTAGTATGAAACTCTGTGTTATGTTGACTTGAGTCAATTACCTAACCTCAGTTTTCCTGCAGGATAATGCATGTCAAACACTCAGCATGGTGTCTGGCTCATAGGAAGGGGTCAGAAAGGAGCAGCTTGACCCTAAACATCATTGTAGTTGAAGTTACCTAAGTGCCTTCCTGCTGTGCCCTACATCCTCAGGTGACAGAGAAAAAAATACACCAAAGTGTGATCCTCAGTCCAGCAGCCCCAGCAACATCTGGGCACTTGTCACAAATTCAGATTCCCAGGTCCACTCCAGACCTACTGAATCAGAAACTCTGGAGGTGGGGCCCAGCAATACATATTTTAATGAGCCTTCCTGGTGATTCTGATGCACAGCAATTTGAGAATACTGGACCTAGACCAAGGGGAAGATGGAGAAGGTCAAGTTCCCAGTTAGAAGGCCAATGGCTTCCTCAGATGCATAGAGGCAAAAAAGAAATCTGGGCAGCTTTAGATCCAATGACAACGAAGGTCCCCATTTTGCAGCCACCAGCCTGGCCTCACCCTCTCTGTTGCTGGAGGAGAAGTTTGGCCTCCACCCATGATGAGGAAAGTACCGTGGGCTGCAGGAAGAGCCATGAGTGCCAAAGTATCGTCCCTGGAGCCTGCCTTCTGCTCAGCAGCCTGGGGACCTGCACTGCTAGGGGCTGGCAAAGCAGCGACACAGTGGGAAGCAGGGCTGAAGCAACGGGAAAAACACCTCAAGTTTTCCTGAGCATCCATGTGTGTTGGGGACTCAGGACAGGCGTGGGGAGATCTCTGACAAGTGGTGAGAAAACCTTCATGGTCCATCAAAAGAGTTACAGGATTGGGTAGCATTGGCCACAGGCAATTGCAATTGCCTACTTAGTAAATAGCCCCCAATGGCTATCAGAATCTGCAGAATGTCTGTGAAAGGAAAAGTTGGAGCTGCACCTTGGAGCAAGTGATGTTAGAGAGGTATGTGGCAGACATATTAGGATGTGGGGACCACTAAGGTCCTCAATGGAGGCAAAAAATATGTGTAGCCTTTGAGTGTTAGGAGGTGGAGCAGACGTCAGTTGGAATCACCTTTAAAAAATCACCATTTTCCGGGCCCTTCCCCAGCAGATCCTGACTCAGTTTGTCTGGGGTGGGACCCAGGTACTGGCATACATTTATAAATCTTTCCGTGTGGTTGTAATGCCCAGCCGCGGCTGAGACTGCTCTTCCAAAGGTGTCCCCTCCACTCGGGAGAGCTAATGCACCATCTCATCCATGTCCCCATGCTCGAGTCTTTAAACATCTGTCCAAGTCTCTGTTTTTTCTCAGTGGGAATGTTTGGTGTTGGGACTGGAGAAACCTGATTTGAAAGTCATTAAGACCCAGGAGACAGAAGATGAAGATCACAATGTCAACTCTACAAGGTAAAATCAAGTAGAGAATAGGGCTCTACATCTGTAGCCAAATGAGCTGGCAAAGCCTTCACTGTTGAATTAAACAGACGTATCCATTCAGCACCCATCACAACAGACAACGCCACAGAGACAAGTCAGCCTGGGAGGTTTACTCAATACCCAAGAACTGGTCGGAATGCTGCTTCCTCTCTGCAGAAGACAGAGACGACCGGGAAGGGGCTAAGCTGAGCATGCTCTGTTCTTCTTCCAGACTCATCAATCAGATAAGTCACTTCTCCTCCAGTGAGGGGAAGGACAAAAGCAATCAGAGTTCCTTCTATACTTTTCTGCCCTGGATGTTACAATAAAAATGTTCCCCCCTCCACAGAAACATGTGTTGTGGGGTATAAACGTTCCTCCCTCACATTCGGCATTTCTCTGAGCATTCTTTCTCTTTCTCTCTGAATATCTGAGAGTATGTGTTTTTCTGTAGGTATAGCTGTGTGTCTGGGAGTATATTTATATTCATATAGGTGTCTGTATGCTTGTGTGTTTCTGTCTGATTCATTGGGTGTCTGTGAGGCAAAGCTTGAATCTGCACCCTTTCTGCCACCCAGACCCTCAAATCTCAGCTGTGCCACCTGCCTCCCTGGGTTCTCTGTTTGCTGCTTATACATCCTTAGGGATCTGTTCCCAACATGCACTGTGCTCAGAGAACATGCTATCCCAAGTGGTGATGACCACTCCTCTAACTGGCTAAAATGATTCATTATCACTGTCGGTACCATGACAAGATGGTAATGAGACTGATCTTTGCCCAGATGGGACTTCTCTGGGTGGGGCTTTCCTCAGGTGCTGGGTTCCTGAGCTCCTGGAGGGAATGAAAGAAAGCAAGGAAAGACCAGAGCTCTATCTCTCAGTCCACAAGGTCTAACAAACCCTTAGGACAATTGCAATCATGTATTGGTTCTCCCATGTTCTGGAAAGGCCTAGTCCCTAGCTAAGTCTGGGTGCAGGAGTTAGTCCTTCTCCCCCATGTAGAGATCTCTGAAGGGCTGGCGGTGGCTCTTCACAATCCAGAGCTGGGCCTTCTGCAGCCTTAGGGTTATTCTCCTCTTCAAGTTTTCCCATGGAAACCTTCCTTCTCTTTTTCCATAGCTCCTGCTAGGGACCCTCAGAAATTAATTCTTCCATACTATAATGCTGTGAGAGCATTGGCTTTGGAATCAGACAGAACAGGGTAGAGACCCTTCTCTACTACATGTTAATTGGATAACTAGTCAACTTACCTCTTTCTGAGCCTCACTCTTCTCATCTGTAAAATGGAGCTATTAATGATAAAGATAATTAATATCTATTGATGGCTTACTAAGCATGAAGTACTATACTAAGAATTGTACCTGTATTATATTAGTTATCTATTGCTGACAAATTACAAAATTGAGTGACTTAAAACCACAAACATTTATTACCTCACAGTCTCTGTGGCTCAGGAGCAGGGGCGTGACTTAGCCAGGCCCTCTGCTTTAGTCTCACACAGGCCACAGTTAATGTGCCAGGTGAGCATGCAGACATCTCAAGGCTCAGCTGGAGGACAATTGCGTCCAAGGTCACTCACCTGGCTGTTGGCAGGATTCAGGTGCTCTTGGGCTGTTGGATAGAGGGCCTCACTCCCAGATGGCTGTTGACCAGAGACCACCCTCAGTTCCTTCCCACGGGAGCTGCTCCATGGGGCAGCTCACACATGCAGTTGGCTTCCAACAGAACCAGTGAGAGACTGAAAGAAGGCACACAAGATAAAAATCAGTCTCTTGTACCCTAATCTTGAGTGACAGCTTATCAATTTTGCTGTATTCTCTTATTAGAATCAAGTCACTAGGTCCAGCCCACACTCAAGAGGAGGGAATTACACAGGGCGTGAACACCTGAAGGCAGGAATCATTGGGGGCCACCTCAGAGGCTGCCCACCATATACGTTAAGTCACTATAACCTCACAGCAACACTATGTGAGAGGCATTGTTAATATCCTCCATTAATATTTATAATACCACCGTTATTCAAATAAGGAAACTGGGACACAGAGACTTTCTCAAGGTCATAGAATTGGTATATGAAGAAGCCTGGAAGCCAGCTCCAGATTCTGTGTTCTTAACCACTAACCTGAGGTTGCTGGGAGGATCAGATGTGACACAGTAAATAATAACACCATGGGCCTTATGAATACAAGCTCCTTTCTGCAGTATCTCCCTTCAGCTCTATCTCACTCAGTATCTTGCTCTGGATGAATGAGTGTAAGCCCCTCACCAAGTGTGCAGGTTTTTGTAACCTCTAAAAGTTTACCCTAGCCTAACCATACCTTTCTCATCTGATTGGTTGCCACACTTTATTTCTAACTTCTATTTGGCTGCAGAACAAACTAGCATCCAAGATAAGAGGGGAGAGCATGAGACAGTATCTGTTCTGCACAATGAATCCAAGTCTCCTGGCCTATACAGGCTCCATCCCCGGAGGTGATGAGCACATGAAGATGAACTCACCCAAAAACAGGTGGCTTCTTTGTTCAGTTGGACATGAATGAAGATGGGGGTTAGAATTTGGGATGGAGTTAGGAGGTTCCCCATGTGGACTTGGCAGCAAGGGTGAGCTGCTCCAAACAAGTTAGAAATGGCCTATGGCCCATCTGTAGCAAGTGACAAAGAGAGACCTGTGCCTTCTCACTCAGTGCTGGCCCTGTCTACATATCGGGTCATTGGAGCCATTCTTCCTTTCTCTCTGCCTCCTGAAGAAGGAATGGCTTCTCTTTTAGAGGAAGTTGGGAGGAGGGAAGATGGTTCCATCTTTCTTTCCACCTTTCACACCCTCCTTCATGTGTGTAGAGATGAGATTGTCATGATTTTTAGGATGGAAAGAGGCTGACACACATTGTCCATGTCCCTGTAATGTCTATACTCTCCCACGTGTGGCCTCTCTCATGACCATAGTCCTCATGCATCTAGCAGCTCAAAGTTGTTGTGAAGACCCAGAACTACTCTGAGGTGGGCTCCAGAGTCCAAATGAAGAGGAAGGTCTCAAGAAAACCACTTCAGCTTCAGGTCCAAGCTGTTCTCAAATTCAGCTTTGCCAGTTATAAAGTCAATATTTTTATTCCCATGAAACTCCCATGTATAATTCTAAACTGGTTCAGAACTTTGAGGAGAGAGGAATGTGGTTACTTATGACTCTTACAAACTCCCAACACTAACAGGCAATAAAGGGCTTGCTAAGGTCACCTTTATTGCACATGGTGGAGCCAGGATGAATGACTATGTCTACCAGGCTGTCCATGCACTTCACATTTTATGATATCCTTCCTTCAGCACTGCTGTGGGGAACGTAAGGCGACACAAAGGTGTCAGAGGAAATTGTTTTTTTTAAAGCTCAGCTCCATGTTATCAGCTCCGACAGACTCAGAGACACAATTCCTAAAAGTACAGAGGTACTTCACCAAGTGTCTAAATCAGGGACAGGACGACAGACCTCTCTGGTATATCACCTGTCGTGAATCAGATGGTGTTGCCCTTCTCCTTTCCCGCCATCAGAGAAATGCACGTTCCCACCCCAAAGATCTTGGGCTTGGTCATAAAACTTTCCTTGGCCAATGAAACATGAATGGAAGTAGCAGTGTGTAAGTCAAAGCCTAGCCTTAAGAGGAATCCTATCCTGAAAATTATGCCCTCGGTAGCCTCCTGGCACCAGAAGTATGAGAGACATGTGAGGCAGATCTGAACTAAACCCATGACCTACAGCAAAGCCCCGCCTAAATCAGCCACACCCCAGCTGACCTGTAGAGATGACATGGTACAAGTCATAAATGCTTATTGTTATTTGCCACTGAGTTTTTTTGAAGGGTGGGGGGGTTTGTTCTATAGCATTATTATGGTAATAGCTCACTGCTATGCTCTCCAAGATGATCACAGAAGAGAAGAGTTAGCGGTGCCTAGGTGGTCAAGAACTTCAGAGGGAAAAACTGCAGTGAGTCATAGAAAATGGGCTGGACTTGGAGGTGAGGGGCATTAAAAGTGGACCTCTATCAGCCACACTGATGGGTATACCAGCAGGGGCATGTTTTGACACATACAGAGACATGTATGTGCTAGAGCACTGCACACATGCTCACATATCAGTATGGAGTGTGATGCAGAAGAAACCCATGTATAAGTCTTCAGTGTTGACTTTTTTTTAAAACCGAAGCCATTTTTCCCCAAAGAATTAATATTTTTGTGTTGTTATTACATTAGGTTTATCTGGAGTGAACCATGGATGTGAATTTTATCTATGACTTAAGACAATGATGGGATAAAAAGTTCAAACAGCCGAGGAAAACCTCATTATCAGCACCGCCTCGCTGGGAGGTGAAGCCGTGCCGTGTGCAGCTGGCACACAGGCCTTCCTCGGCTGTCCTCCTCCTGTGAGCTCATCACCTCAGCCATTCAGGTGAGGTTATTTGCCCAATTTAGGAAACCGTTACAAATTGTCTAAGTGGGACTTTTCTGTCACTGAGCTTCATACATACTCACCTGACCACAGGGCGAGAAGGAACGCAGAGGGTGTGTTCCAGGCCAGCCTTCTAGCGCTGAGTTTCCCCCACGTGTTCAATGGAAGAGCAGTTCCATGGAATGTTAAAAAAAATGTTACTTGAAAAAAAATTCACTAGTCAAATAAACATGAGAAACACTGGATTCAAGAAAATCAAACAATTGTTTCTCCTGCAGGACAGAGAAATCCAATGCACATTGTGAACTTTCAAGAGGGAATATTGGATGCGGCTTCTCAAACAATTTGATATCAGAATTCCCACCTCACCCATCCTTTTTTTTTTTTAAGGGATGTGATAGGTCTAGAGTTCCCTGGAACACATTTTTTTTTTTTTTAAGTTATTCAATAACACCCACCAATTCCATTGTGGACCCACTTTCATTATTGGAAAGTTCTCAGTGAGTTCATGTCCTCTGCTCAGGGCTCCCTCCCAATTTCTGGAGCTCTGCAACCAGACTGACCCTTCAACCCATGGTATCCAAACCCAGGACTCTGCCCTCTCAAGTCAGGTTGCCTCGATTTTAATTTCTAGTCTACAGTCTAAGAACTGCTGTTAGCACAGTAAATGAGGGAAATGGACAAAGACACGCATTCTTTGGACTCCACTATGTTTTGAGTTGTTGGAACTCGAGCAAATCACTCAACTTCTCAGAGGCTTAAGTTTCCTCCTGTAAAGTGGGGACAAGGGCATGCATGTCATGGGCCTCGTTCAGAGGCTGGCACATGGAGGCTCTCATGAGCTGGTCACTCTTCTTGTTGATACTGTGGAATCCCATGTTCAAGTCCCTGCCCCTCAATGTAGCCCACAATTGTTTCCAAGAAGTATCCCCTCTCCTCAGGGCTGCAGGTCGTTCCTAAATCTGATTCATGTCAACATTCACTGATGCCTACTGTGTCAGGCCCATCCAGGGCCCTGGGAACATGACGCTTAATAAGATAGAATAATTATCTTCAAAACTCTCACAGCCAGGAAGAGGACACAGCAAGAAACCAAGTTGAAGATGGTTGCTCTCTCAAATTTAGGAGGAACAGAGCGGTCTGAGCTTGCAAGGACAGTGCAAGAGCATAGACCAGCGACTTCCAACCAACGTGCAGCAAGAATTTTTAAAGCATGCTATATCTGACTGTAGTCACGGGCACTCACCTCTTTTCCCTTAGACTGTCAAATAATAATAATAATAATAATAATAATAATAAAGACAACAGCTAACACAATAGGCGTCCAGTGTGAATAAATCAAAATTGTACCCATTTTTTTGTCATGTCAACAAAAATATATAACCTTTTTTTGGTGGGCAACAGAATTTGAATAGTTAATTTATGTGTGCCCTGAGATGAAAAAGGTTGAAAATCACTGACTTAGATGCCTATGCATGTGCCTCCCCCACTGTAGGATGCTTTCTCTCTTCTTTTGTAGCCAGTGGTTTTGCCTGTAAGTGCTGTGCCTCAAATGTTCTCTACCATTTCTAACGTGCTGTGTGCTATTCCTTGATGGCTGAGTGCCTGGAACAGCACAAAATCAGTGTTTCCAATCACCTCAAGAAGAGGAAGTGGAAATAGAAGCCAGGGACTCCATACGGAGATCCTCTCATTTCCCCACTCAGGCAGTTGAGCCGGACAAACTTTTGAAAGTACAATATCATGTTCAAGGGCAAGAGGACAATTTCAAGCTGGGTCAAAACTATGCCCCCTGCTTCTTTCTTAAGTATAAATGAGCAGTGTTTGTTTTTCCTGGATTATACTTAGTAGGCTCTAAATCAGTGGTTCTCAACCTTCCTAATGCCGTGACCCTTTAATATAGTTCCCTTTAAAACCTCATGTTGTGGTGACCCCCAACCATAAAATTATTTTTGTTGCTACTTCATAACTATAATTTTACTACTGTTATGAATTATAATGCAAATATCTGATATGCATTGTTACAAATTGAACATAATTAAAGCATAGTGATTAATCACAAAAACAATATGTAATTATATATGTGTTTTCCGATGGTCTTAGGCGACCCCTGTGAAAGGGTCGTTCGACCCCCAAAGGGGTCGTGACCCACAGGTTGAGAACTGCCGCTCTAAATAAAGGGCTGCCTTTTTCAACCATATCACTATATATTTTTTAAATGCTATTCTTCTCTTGACCTGGCCCTGATGACTTAAGCCAATGTGTTCCTGCTCGTTCAGCAGGTTGTTTTTCAGAGGACACAGAGAGTCAGCTCCCAAACACTCAACTTCCCCAGGGGATTCAAGTCACACAACAGAAACAGAGCTCAGTGTCTGATATCTTAGCTTTGCCAATGTCAAGGATGTGAAACACATTAATGTGCATCCAACTGAGATCATTCATTCCTTCAATAAATGTTTATTGAGCATCTACTATGTGCCTGGCCCTGGGCTCAGTACTAGGGATACCATGACAACAAAAGAGTAAAAGGAGCTCTTATTGAATGCTGACCACATGCCTGACCCTCATTTAATCCTTCAATCTTCACAATAGCCTTGGGAGACAGAGACTAGTACTGTTCAATTTTTATGCATAAAGAAACCAAGGCATAGAGAAGTAAAATGACTCACCCAAGGTCACACATCTAGGAAGGGCCAGAGCTGGGACTGGGGCCCACAGTCTGGCTTGGAAGGCAATATACTTAACCACCCCACTCTGCTGTCTCTAGTGGTGACTGAGACAGATTTGCCCCCAAAGTTGTCCACAGGCTCTTAGGCGAGACAGCCAAGTACACACGCAGTGACAATGGAGTAGGATGAATCTGTATGGAAGGTACCGTGGGAGCTCATAGACGGGCACTATCCCATAGGGAGCATGGAAAGTGACATTTGTAAGCCTTCCCTCTGAGATCCTCCAGTTCAGTGCATCACAGGATTTAACGTCCACTCAGTCACTGGGGAATCTTGTTAAAATGCAGATTCTGACTCAGTAGATCTGCTGTGAACCTGAGAATCTGTATTTCTAAAAAGATCCCCCCCACACATACACAGAGACACACCTTTCTAACAGTCAGTGATGTGAAGCTCTGGGGCAGAGGCAGCCAACATTTTTTTGCCACTAGAACATTACAATGTGGACATCTGCCCTCTCCTGTGTGATGTCAAGCCTAGGTAATAATATCTTAGATAATGATATCGTGGCTGCTGTTATTCCCACCCTGTATCTGCTATACCAGGCACGATGTTAGATTACTAATTGGCTAAACTCAAGAGTTTACTGTGAGCTGGCCACTATTTTATGTGCTTTCATGGACATTTAGCTGATTTAGGAGGAAGGTACTACTATTGTCAGACCCATTTTGCAGATGAGGAAATGGAGGCCTAGGGATTAAGTGACTTAGTGACCGGCCCAAGGTCACACCACTAGTAAGTGATAGAGCAGGGGTTTGAACTCTGCCAGTCTTTGAAGCATGGATGTACAGGGCTCTTCTGGCAGCTTGTCCCTTGGTCTCATTTAATCTCCCACTTCCCTAAGGAAGATGCTCAGGGTGAGAGATGACTTTGGCAGGGCCACTTGGCTGGGGAGAAACAAAGCCAGAGTTCAGACAGAGATGGGTCTGACCCCAAGTTCATTCTTTAAACGACTCTACAGCAAAATAGGAATTGGAATTTCTGCTTGGGCCCCAAGAGGTCATTTTGGGGGTATAATCAGAATTAAGGACCCATTTATGACCACAAAATAAGCTTGCAGACCCGTTAAGGGTTTGGGCCACAATCTGGATCCCACAGTTCTGAAGGGGAATTATGCCCCCTTCACACTTTCGTTTTTCCATTTCAAATAACATGAACAAGATTTTGTTGTCTCTGATCAGCACATATCCATTTTCCTTCCTTTATTTTGGGGAAAGAGAACAGGAATCTTTCTAAGAACATCAGTGCTTGGAGGAAACTGAGTCCCCACAGAGATATGACCACCTGAGACTCAGGGACTGCTGCAGTCCCTCCAGCCCCACCCCTCTCACCCAGCCCCGGCCCAGCTTCCCAACCCAGCAGCCCCGCAGGCCTTGGCTCTCTTCAGCCTCCTGGAAAGGAATAATGTTCCTTATTATTCTGCCTCCTCCTCCCTTCACCTCAGCCAGCTGGCCGACTATGGGAGAGCTGACCCCTCCCACTCACCACCAGGCCTCTCACTGCCAGCATTGCTGTCAGAGCACTGATTGCTAATAAAAGTGGTACAATTGTTGATTGGGAATAAGAAATAAAAGCACTCAAGCTGACCAGCCACTGTGTCAGGCCATGTTTCAAGACTGTCATTCTGAAGCCAAGGGAACAGAAAAAAATTGTTGTCTGCTCAGACCGGCTGCCACACTGCCCAGCCCAGCTCCCCAGCCAGCGTCTATCACCTCTTCTCAAAAGCATTTCTTCTTCCTATGCCAGCCCCCCATGCTCGCCTACAGATGGCTGGACCCCACCCCAATCTCAGGCCATCCTAGGCAGGTTATACCCATTTGTACCACTTACCACTATGGAGAAGCATGTATGTGTTTGTTCACAGTGAGATAGAAGGGCCAGGGGTGGGGTGGGAGAGTCTGGGACCACAGATATTGGGGTGCAGGGTTGGAGAAGGGGAGAATATAGCAACTCAGGGTACAGCAATGTCCAGTCATAGGTCAATCATCAGGACTGCTGCCGACACCAGGCAGGCATCCATCATCAGGAGCCCAGTCCCTGTGCAGCAAGCACCTGGCACAGTTCGGGACCAGGGCCTCAGGCAAGTTATTTCAAAGGGGCTCCAAGCTGAAGCCTCACTGTACAGTGTAGTCGTGGGGGCGGTATTAACTATGGTAGGGAAATTGGTGTCTCCAGAGGAAATGGTTGGGAACTCTGGAAACATTCCAGGGCTTCTGGGTGAGCTCTGGCTGTACTTGATTCAAACCAGAAGGTGGCCCAAGAGTGATGAGTGAGCATTGCTCCCCACTCCAACCCCACACTCCCTGCAGGGGTAAGGAGGAGCCAAGGCTTCTTAAGTGTTTCCTGCTTCAACTCAGACTGGCCTGGGGTCTTTGGGAGAGTTCAGGACTACACCCATAGTTGAGGGGATCAGTGGGCTCAGCCGTCAGGAAGACCAGAGGGCAGAGGCAGACCCAGAGAGGGGAAAGGCAAACAACCCCGAATCACTCTTTCCTGTTTGGTTTGCAAAACCCATATTATTCCCTCATGGTTTCATTGCCTTCTATCTGAGTAAAAATGGTCCCACTAATGTTTTTTAGATCTTTCCCTTAGAGATCTTATTGTATACCTAGTGACATATAATACTCCCTCTTATTACAAATGTGAGATTTGGAACAAAATCCTGAGGTTTTCCTCCACTTGACCAATTTGGGTCATATGCCCATCCCTAAATAAATAACTGTGGAAGAATGTGATATGCAAATGTGAGTAAGATCACATGATTAGTTTTAACCAATCAGGGCCCACTCCTGAGATGGAAGTGGGTAAATACACCCCAAAAGAACAAATGGGAGATAGAGGGTCCTTTTCAAAAGAGGCAAGAGTGAAATAGATGCTGGGGAAGCAGCCAACAAAGACCATGAAAGCTGCCATGTATCAACAAGGGCTTTGTGCTTTATGCAAACATTCTCATTGAATTACTAGCTTTAAAATAGACATTAGAGGTGCTTTGCCCAATGATTCTCACCAAGTCAGCACTCCCCTTTAGGGGAACCTATAAGAATCTCAGGGGTTGGGAGGTGTGTAATATTTTCACATCTAACAAAAAGAAACACTGGATTTTTAATGATTGGGAAACACTGGCCAAGTACATCATGAGTAACCTAAAATTTTGACATAGCAGTCTGGCATAGTGTCAAAGGGTCTGAGCCTCTGAGAACAGACAGACAGGTCTAATGAATCATACTGTGTTACTTACCAGCTTTCTGACTATGCTATGAACTACACGTTCTTATCTCCCCAAATTCATATGTTGAAGCCTAATCCCCAATGTGCTAGTGTTCAGATGTGGGGGCTTCAGGAGGTGATTAGGTCATGATGGTGAGTGGTTTAGTGCCCTTATGAAAGAGACATGAGAAAGATGACCTCTCTCCAAAGGAAGTGCTCGAGAAGGGACAGATCTCTAACTGTTATTATTATGTGAGTGTTGAGAAATTGTGTCACCTGTGCCATGGGGAAGAAAGGGTAGAAAGCCACCAATATAGCCCAACACTCTCATTTTATAGATGAGAAAACTGCAGCCCCAATTGGAGAAAAATGCACCAAAGGAACTACAGTGGATGGATGGTTGAGTCAGAACAAGACATAGTCCAGCTCAAGACATGCTCTTCCCATCAGGCAGCATCTTGTTCTTCGATCACACCCACTGTTCTTCTCTCACCACCAACCCAGCAGTCCATTGCCCTTGTGGAATATCTGCATGATTAGAAGCAGGGGGATGGATCTTGTGACTTGTGACTTACTAGGAAAAGCATTCAGTGTTAACATCTGACCACCTTCTGTCTGTTTTCCTCTGCCAGGTTCTATTCCCAGCCACTATTAATGGCTTTGAGCAGGAGGAAAACTGCTGAAGGGTCACTCAGCTTCTGAAAGTAGCAACAGCAGACAGGGACTGGTCCTCCCCATGCTGGGCAATCCTGTTACTAGGAGATGGGACTCCCTTAATGAGCATCGCTTTGTAGGTCTCCTTCTGATAGGTCTTTCAGACACATGGCAAAAGCACCTTTAAAGACCTCTGTATCTGGTCTCACCTCTCCACCACATGAACATGTACACACATACACACACACACAGTTCCCCTGTATGATGTGACAAATGAGAACCTACCACTGGCCCCAGCATGGGCCAGAGAGCACTCTTTCCAGTAAAACAATTAGGAATGCATGAACCAAGGGCAGCATCTTAGAGATGCTATGGTTTTCCTCTTTCGGCCTGGGTGGACAGTGAGAGATAATCTCATAGAACTTGAACTTGAATCCCTAGGATCAATGAGGCTGATGAGATCCCAGTATATCAGAGGGCAGGTGTCAACAGTTAACCATCAGAGGCAAGATAAATGTAATTTCGTTATGGGCAGCAAGGCTAGAATGGCAATTAACATGGCTTGACCCATAGGCAACTGTGCTGATGCCTAATATATCAAGGTGTTTTTAAGGGGAAAGATAGACAGACAGACAACTAATGTATGCCTTATGAGCAGTAGGCTTATAGCAGTCACTGCCATGGGAAAAACCAATTTTCCCATTCAGTTTCCAGATCTAAGTTAGTTCATGGAGTCAAGAGAGCCTGGGTCCCTTTGAGGAAGGATGGTGTCATGCTTTTGAACACACAAACAGGAAATATACCCCTGATCCTTTCTCAAAGGACTTAAGGCTGTTTGTCAGGGTAACTGTGCATTGAGGAAAAGGGAACTATCCAGATCTTCAAATGACTACTTGGGTATGGAAACAGAGGTGAAACTAAAACATGGTCTGAAACATTGTTATGGCCCTCCAGTTAAAGTCGGGACCATTAGAAGGCAGGTGATCAATGGAGTTCTGGTCTAAGTCTCCCTTAGAGGGTCCAATGGGCCCCAGATCCTGGACCCATCATGTAGTTATTTCCCCTGTTCCCAAGTGCATAATTGGAATAGATATACTTAGCACCTAAAAGAGCCCTCACATTGGTCCTCTAGCCAGTAAACTATTTTGGAAAGAAGGACAAAGTGGAAGCCCCTAAAACTTCTACAGCATTCCCCCGGTTACAAGAGTAAATCAGATGCCATCCTGGATCCTTGAAGGAATTGCCGAGATTAGTGCCACTACCAAAGACTTAAAGGTGTCTCGCTCTGCAATTCTGTAATACTTTATGGCTCATAGAAGAATCAAATGGATCATGGCAGATGAACATAAAACATTATAAGCTTAACCAGGTGGTTGCCCCAATCACAGCTGCCATAAAGTTTCTCTACTGAACAGATCAACACATTACCTAGCATTTGTATATAATTACTAATTTATTGAGTGAATTATTCTGGATATTTATTAGGGAGGATGATCAAAAGGTAGGACACCAACACATATTCACTTGGGCTAGGACTGTGGGTCACTGGGTCAATGACATTTCTGCCTATTGAAGAGATCGTATTTCTCCTGATACCCCAGAGAATGCTAAGAAGCTTTGCACTGAGCAACTTAAGAGTGCCTTACCTCAGGCCCACACCTAAGGCACTTTTTGCCTCCCATCCAGGGGTTCTCTCTTGACGCTGCAGTGTGGGATGTGGTAGGAACATGCTCAGTACTTAGGCATGTACAACCCAGAAGTATGGCTGTTAATGCCCCGTGGGACCAACTTTTACCCAATGGGTGACAACAAGATGAGATATAAATACTTTCCTCTTTATTTCCCTTAATATGTGGTCCTAGAATGCCCTCCATATGGTTTATTGATGATCTTGCAGGATCAACACACTAGTCAGCCATGGTGGTTATCAACTTAACGATGTAACTTATATTGACTCTCTTTCCTTCCCTGTTTCCCTTCCCTGTCCCTCACCTCTGCTTTCTAGGATCTCATTCTCCAAGAAAGTACCCATATACATAAGCCTATGTGTCAAGCTCTGCTTTCTAGAAAATCAGACTTGGTCACTGACATCTGTGGAACAGATGAAGGAAACAGTGTTCTGTTCCCTGACCTTAGTTCTCTTGTTTTGGGATGGAAGAATGGGAGTCCTGGAGTTGGGAAGTCCAACACCACTACAGAATTCAAAGAGTGACCAGTTCACTCCAGCAGAGAGAAAGAATTTAGATAATGGTACTTCTCTTTAGGAGGGAGAAGGCAATTTTTATTCTGGATCATTACAAATAACAGAGCACCTATCAGCAGATTTGTCTGATTCTCAGGGGATCATCTCTGTAGGGCAATTTTAGGGTGAGCAGTCTCTTTTTCTACTGGTGCCTAAATGTCCCATTTAGTGGTTTTCCTTCTTGGATCAAGCAATGCCACTTTTTAAAGGCACACCTCTTTAGAGCAGACATCACCAACTAAAATGCCCAGTGGAGCTGGACAAGGAACTCAAGTGAATGAACGATGTCATTGTTCATTGCGAATGCCTCATTACTTTTAACATTCTTAGTTAAGCATGTTTTTGATAGAATCATTTTAAGGTCAAGTTGAGGTGATGTTTATCTTGTACGTGGTTTTAGTGAGTTGAGCTGGAACACACCTGCTGCAGACCCAGAGGAACAGCTCACCAACCCCAGCCGACACTGCCATTTGGAAATATGGACCCAGTTGTCTGCTCTTTTGATTTTTCAAAAGAAATTATAGACCCAGACATTAACATGGAATCTCCAAATTTTTGAAGCTGGCAGCTAATTAAAAATTTTTGAGAACATCATAAAAACAAACAAACAAACAGTATTTGTGATTCCAATATAATCTTTGTTTTGAAGGATTTGATCTCAGCAATTTCCAACCTCTTTATTTCCTCACATCCAATCAGTTCTGTCAAATCCCACATTATTCATTCAGAAGAACTGATAGAGTACCTACTATGAGTCAGAAACAAAAGGCGCCATCTCTCTGCCTTTTAGTGGCTACCAATGATGGACAGAGTAGCACACAGACAAGTAGAGACAATTGCAAAACAACATGATAAGAGCTATACTGTAAATCAGACAGGTATTGGGGGCACACAGAGGAGAGGTACCCAAGCCAGTCCATAGAAGTCAGAGAAGGCTTCCTGGAATAGACGACAGACACTGAAATCTGACAGATGAATAGAATGTGTTTGACTTAAGAAAGGCAGAGCTGCTGATGGGGGAGAGCATGTCCAAATCTGGTCTTTCTCCCTTCCCACTTTCTCAGCCTTCATTCTGACCTTCATCATCTTGCACTAGAAGTATCGAAGCAGCCTTCTCTTTGGTCTTTCTGATTCTAATCATTCACCACCCTGCTACCAAACTCACCTCTCTGAAAACACAAACACTAATTTCCTTTAGAGTGTCCACATTTCCTAAAGGAGAAGTCTCCAAATTTCATAATCAATACACCACCAGTAAAAACTTTTTGAGAATGAAACTTCACCATAAATTTATTTATTTATTTATTTATTTATTTACAAATTCTATACCTGTAGTGTGCTAATGTATTGTGAAAATTTTGCACAAGCAAAAAATGTTCAAAGATAAAAAGCATAAAGTTGAAAATTATAAAATATGTTTCATATATGAAAATTTTGTACCACTAAATAAAATAATGAGAACAATGTCATTGTTCATTACAAATGCTTCATTACTTTTAACATTCTTAGTTAAGCATGTTTTTGATAGAATCATTTTAAGGTCAAGTTGAGGAGATGTTTATCTTGTACATGATTTTAGTGACTTGATTGGTTGAAAGAAAGGTGTTCCACGGAGATCAAAAGGGGAAGAAGTACATTATTGGCTGCACTCTCTACATATTGCATTTTCCAGTCCCATCTACCAATTATACAGAAGATGTTGTGGGCACCTGGCTAGCAGATTTTCATATTCCACATATCAATTAGCTGTTTTTGGAAACAAATGAGAAGGTGTGGCATTTTTATATTTTGAACAAATGGGTTCAAAGCCCCACAAAATACTTTATTTGGGAGATTTTTAAAAACACTCTAGAAAATTCTAAGTTTTTAAAGAGCCGATATCTGACAGTTTTTGTAGTGACACACTGACAATATTTTAAGCAAAGATCATATAATGGGGGAAACACTTCAAACATCCATTTCTAAATGTTCTTTATTTCATGTAAACCTCTTTCAAAAACCAGCTTCTCACTCATTGTTAAAAATGTCACTTTTACCATGAAAGGGCAGAATACAGGTGTTTACTTTTGAAAATATCTAATACCAACAGCTATCTATCATCACCGGAAAGGTCAGCAAATTTAGAAAACGTTCTTTTTGTAAAAGAATATTATACCTCTCATTGTTAAGTTCAATGAGTGAGCCAAAGACCCTCTGGGTGGCACAAGATCACTCCCCTTCTCATTAAAAAATATTGAAAGACTCTACCACTTAAAATGTTATACTCTGCCACCCATGTCAACTGCTACATGGCTCATAAAGTTGAAGGTGACAGGGGGTTTGCCTTTCTAGCCTTCAACATGGCGGGACTCCTACTCCTTCCTCAGGAGACCTCCTGCTCTCTGGAAACACACACTGTCTGATGAATGAATAAGTGAGGATAACAATGTCACTCCATTTATTAAATATTAGTTAAGCTTAATTTCTTAGTCACTTTCAAAGTCAAAACTAAAAACAAAGAGAGGTTCTGTTAATTTCTCCCCACACCCCGGTGGATAACTGGTAGCTTTGAAGACCACTGGTCTCCAGAGATCAAGTCCTAACTATATATTAGCTGACCTTCCTACTCCCCGCTCCTTCTCTTCCATGTTATGCTCCATCCATGAAAACAATCACTAACATTTAACAGACACTTACTATGTACCAGGCACTGACTGATCCACAGCCTTTACATAGATGAATTCATTCAATATCCACCACTATCCTATGGGATACATCCTTTTGTCATCCTTTTTCACAGTTTATAAAACTTAGGAACAAAGGGCTGAGCAACTAACCCAAGGTTTCAAAGGTATTAAGTGGTTGTGGCAGGATTCAAACCCAGGCAGTTTGACTTCAGAGTCTACAATCCAGGCACTGTGTGCTGCAGTAGCTCCTCTAATACTGGGGTATGCAAAGTTCTACACATCTGCCATGATCTTTCATTCTTCCAGGACTTTGCACATACGATTTCTTTTGCCTGGACCCATCTTTCAAGGTTTAAGGCTAATGGCAGAGCCTTCAACAACCTTCTCTGATCTTGCAGAAAACATTAGTTGCTGCTTTCTCTCTTCACTTGGGGTGTTTTCCTTGCTCACAATGAAGGCCCTTTCTCTGGGAACTGGTCTACTATAAAGGGGAGAAAGCCTGAGCCAAGCTGGACCCATCAGATTTCTTCTCCAGGGAGTTGGGACTTGAACTGAGTGGCAGGGAAGCTGGGTGGGATGGGTCTGGGGTGGGGTGAGGGGTCATTGGGAAGAATCCATAAATTGCTGCTCTCTACAGCAGAGTCCTTGAACTCCCTTTACTGAATTTCCCAGAGCCATTCTGTTCTGTAAGCTTGGTGATCAATATCTTCCTTGACTTCTGAAAGATATCCCAGTATCTTTCATTGACTCTACCCAGAATCATTTTTATTCTCTTCAATGAATAAAGCCAACTTACCAGATCCACTGAGTTCCTGTATCATTTTCCCACGTCTCCATCACTGCCTTTATCCATCTGCACTGTGGTCTTCTGCTTGTTTACAAGCTGTGAGTGCACAGGCTTCTTTTGCATCTCCGAGTTCCAGTGCCCAGCACACACTGCATGTGACCCAGACTGGTGTCGGCCAACGCCTACCAAGTAAATGCACACATGGGTGTGCTCCCCCAGGATGAGGCTGACACATCTGGGTGCCTCCCCTGGCTGGGATCCATTCTCTGTTCACTGATATTCACAGCCAGAGCCATGAAAACACTTATCTCTGAAAAGAAAATCCAGGTTGGAATTATTAAAAGCATTAAAAAATGACCTTCACCTGCTGAAAACATAATCCATTAATAATGTACTTGTACTAGAGAGATAATGGGAATCTCCCACAGGAAGATTAAAGAATGACGAGAATTTAGGGTCAATGCTCCTTCAAAATTGCTTTATCCCCCAGGGTGCAAACAGCAGGGTACACACCAGCCCTCCTGAGGCTGGGGCCGGGGCTGGGAGGAGGAGCTCCAGACAGAGGGAAGGACTGAAGTCCCTCTCACTATCTTCCTTCGGACAGTCCTGCAACAGGCTCTGGTTTGTCCCACTTCTCTCTACCCAGGAGTCATGAATTGTCTGGTCTCTGCCCGTGGGCGCTGGTGCCAATTATTGACAGAAGCAAAGGTTGTGGGCAGGGGGTTCGGGGTGGAACCAACTCTAGAGGTTTGGGTTGTACCCATGGGGGCACGGCTTGTACACAAGCCTCAGACACAGCTAAATCCCCACCTCTCCAAGGACTGAAGGGGGCTCTGTCATTCCTGATTCATGCAGTCGCTGAGTTCCCGTGTTGGAAAGACCTGAAAGGTCATCTTATGCTTGAGCACCTTTTGTGACAGGAGATTTACTACCTCCTGAGACAGACCACTCCATCTTGGAGAGCACTGACAGTTGGAAGGCTCATCCTTACCCTGGGCCCAGATTGAGCTTTTCTCTTCATTGGGGCCCCTGTTCTAATCAGAGCACATCAAGGGCGGCGGGAGAGGCTGCAGTGCGCCGCAGGTGCAGACAGTAAGAAGGAACATTGTCTGCAGAGGATGGGAAACCAGTAATAAAACTGCCTAGAAGTCAATCTGCCTTTTATTATCACCATTCTCTACTCACCGGCAATCTAAACAGTGTTAACTGGTAAAATACGCCTTTATGACAAAAGCTTTTATGTTGTTCCAGTTCTAAACAATGGTTACAGTTACTTGAGTTTTAATAAAAATGATATATATGCAATAAGCTACCCTTTAGCATATTTTTTTATTACTTACCCTTTAATAAATAGGTGTTCTACATGGACAAGTCCCAATTTTACAATTGGCCCCTAACACATGCAAACTCAGCTGCATGCATTCAGTTCCAGAGTAAATTTTTAGGGTTTGGACTCATTCCAGCTCGCTTCAAGCTCAGTTCATGTCTCCCACCCCTGAGCTACTGCAGATCCCTACATTAAACAGCAAATTTTAGAAATAAGCACTGTAATTATAAAAACAACAACAACAACAAAAAAAAACAGAAAGTGAGTTCCTTCAATGATGACGTTCCATATGACCACCTAAAGTTTTATTTGCATGTAAACTTAACATTGTGAAACGGTGAAAACTGCAAACTGCAATATTTTTGGCTCAGTGAGTGGAATTTTTAGTTCATCTGTATTGAATCTGAAGTAATATGCTTAATATTGAAATTCATCCTTCTCTTTCCATTGTTAATTGTTCTTAAACTAACCAATTAGTTAGGAAAATAAAACTGTAATGTTATTATTTATTCCTATAAAACACTGTAGATCTGTGTTTTTCTTTTTCTAAAAAGCTACAGCGACATAATAAAAATATTCACACATTTTTTTAGTCTGTAGTATTTGTTTTATTTTTTTACTGATATATACATATATATGACATATATATACCTTAATAAAAGAAAATTTTCACTGTCTCCTTTTCCTTTGTGATCACTGTGATTATTTGTTTTAGTTTATGTTTATTACTGAAAATAATTTAGTTGTACAGAGGAGAGGGTTGTTAAAAAGTAATCCTCTCTGGCTGCCAACTTGACCAGGTACTTTACTGAATCTACTCCTTGTCTCTGAGCATAGTCCCAGTATTTGAATATCATCACTTCCCTCTGAACTTTTCTAGGCTGATCATCCCCGTCCTCCCAGACATTTCTAGTAAAAATAACTTTCAGTATTTCTGCAATCCCATCATAATGACTATTATTTATCAAAAACCGAGTGCCAGATAATATATATGACCTCATTTGATACCCACTACAACCCTGTGAAGCAGATCTTGTTATTTCCATTTTATGGCTGAGAATACTGAGGCTCAAGGGATAAACTTGTCCAAAGATCACACAGTAGGTATGCAGTCGAGCTGAGCTGGAAAGTTATGGACATGTGACAGCAAAGCCAATCAACACAAAGGTTCAGCATGAAGAGAGTCACCTCCTTTGTTCTAGAAACTGTACTTGTATAATGTTGCCTCTGAACTCATTGTTTTCATTGGCAGCCACAGCAGACAGAGTGGGTCCCACGAGGATGAAGACTTGAGCCATGGAGGTGAGATTTTATCAGGTCTGCAAGAAGAGGGAAGAGCTAACACTGAAATGGAATAAGGGTTCCTCTGTACTGTCCCAGGGAATGGACAAAAATGTCCAAGCCCCAAGGAAAGGGTTATACACAAGTCCTCAACTGCAGACAAGTTCAGTGTCTAGAGAGCCCTGATGCCAGGGAGCTGAGCCTGGGGACAGAGCAGAGGTGACCAGAAAACCAGGATCAGAGCCCCTTCTCTGTAAACAAGTCTGTATGTATCAAGGGGGTTCTGGGAAAAAGAACCAACAACCCCTTGATGGGCTACGGACAGTTGTTGGGCTTCCACCACGGGGTTAGAGGACTTCCAATGCCTTTGCCACCTCCCTATAACCAGCCCCTTTGGGGAGGCCGAGGAGATTCAAACAGATGTTCTTGGCTCACTTAAAACCTCACCTCTACAAAATAGCTAAAAGCATCTTTTCAAGGCCACTTCCTAGAGGACAGAGAGCTTTGGACAGCCTTCTAAGTTGATTCTTATCCTATTATCCCTGACGCAAGGTAGGCAGATGGTGGATCCCTTCCAAGCTGCTGGACAGACTCAGGTCTGAATCAGCTTGTTCTCTTGTCCTGAGCTTGGGTCGACCTCCAATCCTACCTTTGTCTTTTGACTCTGAGTCACCTTATCTTAATCATGAACATTTGGCCTCAGTGCAAGACCTAACAAGTAATCTTGTTCAAGGTCACTTTATTCAGTCCATCCCTAGATCTAGGTTGTTGAGATGTTTAATGTCCCAAATAAGAGGTGTTCATACAATCAATGGGGTACTGAGAATCAATTGGATTCTCCAGCTTCTAGCAACACAAAAATGTGAATAGATGCTGTTTCTAGGGACAGAACTGCCTCACACAGCCAGGAATGGGAAATTAGGTCCAATTTTTAGGGGAAGGAGCTAGCAGAACCAGGTAGAGGACAGGGTCCCTGATAACCAGTCTGGGAAGTAGAGCCTTCTAGGAGCTCCAGCCCTTCAAGAGGATTAGAGGACTAGGCAAGTCTCCAGACAGAAGCCAGTCCTCCGCTTTGCTCTGGGAAGGTGGACGCGAAAGGGGGAGTTCATGGGCAGGCAATCACATGGTGATTTGTGCCCAACCAGGCGTCCATCTCCAGGCCCTTGGCTTAGGGCCATGACACTAGTCTAGACTTACACTAGTGGAGGTTGGCTTCTAACTTGCAGACCTGGGCGGGGTCTGGGGGCTGAGGTAGGGGCTGAGTGCCCTTGGGGATTCTGGCTGAGCAAGGAGAGGAAAGAACTGAGAGGTATGTGAACACTCCCCAAGCACCCCTCAGTTCAGGAAATCAGCATCCTATCTGCAGATCCTGGCAAAAGGGACCAGCCAAGCTTGGACTTCCCCAGCCTGCCGTTGCATCCCGCATATCCCTGCTGTTGCCTTTAGATTAGATTAACTGTGAAGAAATGGGAGCATGATGGTAAATACTGATTAACCATAGCCTTAGCAGGGGAGATAAGTTTCTCCTTCCTATCTCATGCTTCCTCCCTCCTTTCCTCCCTCGTTCCCTCTCTCTCGCGTTCTCTCTCTAAAGAAGCACTGCTCTTTGTCCTGACCTATGGAATGGTGGGTTAATTGGCTTATAGAGCTGCTGAATATGGAACAGAGCCCTAATGGAGATTTAATCAAAGGAGACAGTTGTGTCGAGTGAGGTGTAAAAGCCATTGAAGATGAATGGAGACAGATACAATTTTCCCCCCAGAGTTATTCAGAGCAATTTTAATAAAGTGCAAGTTTAACTATGGAATGGATTGTGTGACTAAGTGTCATTTTGCTGCAGGGCACAGCAGGGCAGGCAAGGAAAGGAGAACTTGGAAAGTCACTTCCACTTCGAGAAGGTGAAGCCTCGCTCTGCTTTAGACAATGGGTATAGGGCCAAAGTTCAATGCTCCCATCCAAATCTACTTTTGCCCAAATGGCCCATCTGTGGGACTCATTTAAATGATGTTTTCTGTATCTTCTGTGGCTGTGGCCAGTGATCTCAGTGGTTAGAGCAGAAGACTCACTGGGCTCAGGTCATGGCTGTGATTTGAGGCCCACAGACCCAGCCATTTACTAGACACCTCATCCTGGATCTCTGCGTCTTTCCCTGCCAACCCCTCTACTCCTTCTTCAGTTCCCAGCTAAGCTGTCCTTCTGTTTGGAAAGGCTTCCCTGGGTCCCTTAGATGTTCCTCCCTGCATTTCTCTAGTGACCTATATATCATGCAATTCCATAATTATTTTTTGTACATGTCTACCATTCCCAGTAGACTGTGAGCTCCCTGAAGCATATATAGACACACACACACACACACACACACACATGAAATTTATCGACTGGAATTATCTTAGACAAGTTATTGAAGCTATTGTGTAGCTTGCTTCCTTGCTCAGCAATACAGTATGGACATCTTTCCATATCAATGCATGTGCCTTTATAACAAGCTCTTTAACAGCTGCACTCTATGGCTCTGTATGAATGTCACATAAATTATTGAACAAATCCCATATCTTTTTCTGCTATCAGAAGCATTGAAAAAAGCATACTCTTATATATGTGGTTTTGGAATTTTTTCCAATTAACCCTTTGATAAATTCTTACAAGAAATACTGTTGAGGTGAAAATCTTGATACATATTTGCAAACTGCCCTGCTACAAAGGAAAGAGGTGTGCTAATGTGCACACCCAGAAATGCCACCTGAGAGTATCTGTTTCCCTACACCCTTTGTACACGTTGTCAATCGTGTTCATTTTTGTCAACCTGGTGGGTGAAACCTGGTGTCTCATTCTTGTTAAATTTGACAATTTAATCATCTAAGAAAGGCACGATCTAAAGAGATGATATAACTATATGTCTTGGCAGAGTCATGAGAAATTCCAAAAGCCATATGAGGGAGAAAAACTTGATAAAGTTTTTCTTGGAGAAACCACCCCCCAAAAAAGAGAGCTGGCCCCTGAAGGAAGAGGCTAGCTGCCCAAACTATTAAATCCAGCTGTAGTCAGATATAGTCTGGTTCATGTACTATCATACCCTAGGGGACTGGGTGGAATTTCTAGATGGCAGCATTTTCTGGCTTCTGGCACCTAAGTCATAAATCTGAGAGGGCCATCTGAGTAGGTGTGTGGGCCAGCAGATGCAATATGCAGGTCAAAGAGACAGTGTGTCATATATATAAGATACAAGGTACACATGATGGAGACATAAGGAACCTAAACAACAGCCCTAGGGTAAAATCAGGAAGCAGGGGGCTGGACAGGGAGCACTTAGAATCAAGGTGCAGGCTGGGGAGGCTGGAGTTGGATGCACCCTGGGCACCCAGAGAGCTAAATATCTCCATGCTCTGGGTGCACCAGTTGTAAAGGCAACTGATGATTTGAAGCCCTACTGACTAGTGGGTGAGGGGTTCCCATGGCCTCCCAGGTTGGACAAGTGGGGGAGCAGTGGCAGATATGGACTGTACTCTTGACAACTGAATCTACCAAACAGAAAGCAAGGAGATGCCTCCCCCAGAAAACATGTAGCTGATTGCTTCCAACAAAGTCCTTTTCCAGCCTAGAGGTGGGAGTAAAGGTGGGCACAGCTATGTTCTCCTCACAGATCAAAGCTGGGGACTCCAGATTCGAAAAGGAATGAATTTGAGCTAATGCTGTTCCCACATTTGTTGGCATGAAGTATCAATGACCTGAGGACACCTCAGTGAAATCCAAGTTGGGAGTGGAGTAGTGTTAGACCTGCAATGCACCAAGGCCAGTCCAGGGGCTCTTGCCAAGCAGATTGATTGATGCTTGGGGCTGGATTCGGGTGATTCCAAACCAGATCCATGAATCTAGTCAAATAAAGCCCAAGCATCCCTTGCATCTGAGAGGCAAATGTAGGATTTAGGAATTAAAGTAAAAAAGTCAAGAGCTGACAGAGCCATCAACTTGAAAATCCAGCTGAGAACGTGTGAGTGAGCATGTGTGTGGATGAGTCTGCAGTTGTGTGTGCGAGTGTGTGAGTGCCTATCTGCCTGCAAGAGCACTCAGGGATGGGCGGCCCTGGCTCTCCTGGTGGAGCTGCTGCCACCACCGCTGCCACTGTCACTGCAGCTGCCCGCCACCCAGCCCCGCACTTCTGGCTGTGCGGATTTGGAACATGAACCATTTTGTGAAATTTGCAATATCTTCCTCGGGAAGAAGCCGCCAGAGCAGCTGTACCTCAGTGCCCAGACTTGCCTCTGTGATTCCACGACCATGGGCCAGACTGTGCACCCTGCCACCACTGGGAGCCGGGAGCCAGGGCCCAGGGGGCTGTGGTACTTGCCACGAAGGGGGCTGTAGCTCCCCAGCCCTGAGTGCTGCTAGAACCCTGAATGGAACCGAGTCTGGCTGAGGAGGCTGCAGATGGCTGAGGAGCCAGGACCACCCGGGGCTGAGAGAGGCAGCCAGGGCAGCAGTAGCTGCAGAGGCCACAGCAGGAGCACAGTGATGGGAGCGAGGCTGAACCTCACTGGAAAGAGCAGGGCACTTGCACTGCCACCCTCCCACTATAGTTTTGCTGTTGGACTCTTCCCTTCCCTCCCCTGTCCTACATCAGGATGATATGAAACTTAAAAGAAGACTATGCATACAGGACATATTCTATTAATTTGGCGGAGAGGGGGAGAGGTGTAGGTGTGAGAGAGAAGAGGTGTTAGATAACCTCCTGTATGTGCCCCAGCTGGGGATCCAACACACACCTAGAATCCCTCTCAAGGCAGAAGGGGGCATGGAGTGAAGCAGAGCTGTAGAGGGATCCCCAGCCCATGGTTTGAGGGATGAAGGAAGGAGATAACATAGCTTATTCTGCATATCTATGGCAAGTGGATAGCTAGATAATAGCTGTGCTACTGCCCCAGGGCAAAAGGTATACATACAGGACTTTCAGGACTTAAAAGAAAGGGCAGGCAGCCTTGAGAAGAAGGTGCCATGATGGGGGAAGCATGATGTGCCATGATGTAGGAGGTTGTTAACAGCCCCGTGGGAAGCAGCAAGCAGCTCTGCAGTGTGTATTCAGGACTCGGCCATGCGGCCTGGGCTAGTAAGAAAGCAGGCCTACTGCTGCTTTGATCATGCCCACTCTCGCTGACACCAAAGCCACCAAGGACTCTGTCTTGCAGATGCAGACTCTACCTGGACTCTTGGAACTTGGGACATATGGAGAGGACACTTTCTTAGGACTTGTGCCTTTCTGGGACTTCACCATGATCCAGTGTAACATGGCACATGCTTTTCTGGACTATTATGTGGAGGCTGAAGACAACATACCCCAGATCCTGAAAGAGAGAACTGACAGATAAGGAATGGGGAACTACTGGGCTTGATTTTGGTTTATAGACTTTTGGGGAGTGAGGGAAGTGCTGGATGTCGTGGGAGAACAGGGCTCCAAGCAGAAGTGCTCACAGCCCCCCAAGGTTGGAATATTGCAATTAAAGATCTGTTTCTCTCAACGCTAATTGTTGGGTCATACACCAAGGTGGTATATGAATGGCCCTGGTTTCCTCGGTAACAGTAGGGGTTGAGACCCTTAGTTAACCAGATGAGGGAAAGTTCCCACCAATGAATGGGACAATGAACTATCAGGTCCCAAGTAAAACAGGAGAATCCATATAACCCCCACTAAGGACATTCCTAGAGCACCCAGAGCAAGAGATCAAGGAGTCTGCACCACAGGGACTCTCTGCTCTGGGGAGAGATGAAAACCACTGGAAATAAATGCATCATCCTTTTTTGTTTCCTTCAAGGGGCAAAGCACAGGTTGTGTGTTTGCAGCTACCCACGTTGGGCCCCAACGAAGGGAGAGTGGCACAGACTGGGGTCGCGCAAAGAGAGTCTGGAATGGGAGGCATGGGGGAGAGTCCTGGGGGATTGGCTGTGGCATTTGGGGGCTCATATATACCTGGGCTCCACAGCAGCCATTTTTCTTGGGAAGAGATGGTCCCTCCCAGAGGAACATCAATTACCTTGCCTTGTGGGATACCTCTCCCCCTACCCTCTGGAAATCCTCTCATCACCACCTCTGAAATTCTGCTCACTCCACTCAGCAACCTTTTGGTTGTTGTTTTATTTTGTTTTGTTTTTTTCACTTTTACTCTGTCTTGGTGTTCTGTTTTGTTTGTTTGTTTTTTCTTTTCTCCCACCTTGCATCTTAACCCTTGCTGAGGAGACAGCAACATAAACAGACTCAGGGGTCATTGGAGACTGATGGTAGAGTGCGACCAATCCATACGCTATCCTGGGGAGCAGACTGGTGCTTCCTGCTTTATGAGGGAGCCATGGAAACACCTTCCTGGCATCCAGCATACCCAAAACGTGGGCTCTGAAAAGGCTACTAGGGGCCCCGCCCTGCCGAGTACAGAGAAATAATCCTGGACAGACTCAGACTAGTGGCTCGGGGTAGGGGGGGCAAACCCACCATCTTCCCTGAAGTCTGAAAGGCATCTGCTACAGGAGATCCAGGAAGCACAGCCCCAAGTTTCTACCCAAATCTCTCTCAGAGATAGTCAGGTCTAGGAATAGTCTAAGACTGACAGCAGGCCAACAGGCAGAGAATGGTAGAGGTGGTTTCTGCAGCAACCTGGGACATTTACTGGCAAACCTCTGGAACCTGTGCAAAAAAAACAGCCAGCTTAGCAGAGCAGCTTGTCCCAGAGGAATCAGCTACAAATGGTAGGTCACGACTAGTTTTCAGAAGGTGGCTGAGGGCCAGATGTGGACAGCACCTGACATTGGCTTACACCAGATTCAGCCATCAGGGCAGTATCCAAAGGGAGAAACCAGAAGGCAAGGTCTAAACTGTGCTGAGACAAATACATTTGGCTCTGTTCTCATTATCTTAGCTACTTTTCTTTTTCATAACCTTTTAAATTATTTTTAAATCTACTTTTTCTTTCATTTTGGATGCTCTAATTTTTCTTCCATATTTCTCACTCTTATCTTTAAATTACTCCCCTTTCCCCTTTTCTCTCCTTTGTTACTTTGTTACTCTTTCTGCATTCCTTTTGCCCATTTTCCTCTTTCACTTCATTATGGATAGTAGTAGTTCTCTTCCCTTTCTCCTCTCAAAATCACTTTTTTTTTCCTTTGGCCCTCTCGTATTCTTTTGCCTTTTCCACTTTCACTACTATTCCATTTCTCTTTCCACTTTTAATATTCTGTGCTCTCTCTTTGTTGATATTGCTGCGGTGACCAGGGAGGGTTTGCTTGTTTTGGTGTAGTTTTTGTGTTGTTTTGATTTGTTCTGACAGCACCAATACAACAGTGTACAACATGTGATGGAAGTTGAACTTCTTAGTCAGCCTAACACAGGGGATCTCCCACCAACAAATGGGTAAGTGATAATCAGGACCCAAATACAACAGTAGAGTCCACATAACCTGCACAAAGCTCATTCCTAGAGCTCCCAGATCAGGAGATCAAGGAGTCTGCACCGCTGGGGCCCACAGGCCTTCTAACACATGAGGCCATGCCACAAGACAGAGAGTCAAACCAAATCAATCTAATAAATAGAAACAAACACAAAGAGGCAATTAAAATGGGGAGACAAAAAAACAACACTCAAACAAAAGAAAAGAAGGAATCTCCAGCAAAAGAGCCAAATGAAACCGAAGCAAGCAATTTATCAGACATAGAGTTCAAAGTAATGTTACAAGGATGCTCAAGGAACTTAGTGAGAACTACAAGGAACTTAGTGGAACCTACATCAGCATGAAAAAGGACATAGAAACCTTGCATAAGAACCAGAAGGAAATGAAGAATGCAATATCTGAAATGAAGAACACACTAGAAGGAATTAAAATCAGGCAAGACAAAACAGAGGACTGAGTCAGTGAGCTGGAAGACACAGTAGAAAAAAAAACACCCCATCATAGCAACAAAATGATAAAAGACTCATAAAGAATTAGGATAATTTAAGGGAGTTTGGGGACAACATGAAACATAACAATAAGTGAATCATAGGAATACCAGAAGGAGAAGAAAAAGAACAAGAGATAGAAAACCTGTTTGAAAAAATAATGACAGAAAACTTCCCTAACTTGGTGATGGAAAATGTCATGCAAGTCCAGGAAACACAAAGGGTCCCAATCAAGATGAACCCAAAGAAGCCCACTCCAAGACATATTAGAATCAAAATGGCAAAATTTAAATACAAAGAGACTATCTTAAAGGCAGAAAGGAGGAGAAATAGCTAGTAACATACAAGGGAGTTCTTATAAGGCTATATGCTGATTTCTCAAGAGAAATGCTACAAGCCAAAAGAGATTGGCACAAAATATTTCAAGTAATGAAAAGCAAGGACTTGCAACCAAGACTATTCTATCCAGCAAGGCTCTCATTTAAAATGGAAGGCAAAATAAAGAGCTTCCCAGGCAAAAGAAGGCAAAAAAGAGTACATCTCCACCAAGCCAGCACTGCAAGAGATTCTAAAGGGATTTCTTTAAGAAGAAGAGAGAGAAAAAGGAACACAGGTTACAAAGGGAAAACATTGCAATGAATAAGTACCTCTCAATAACAACCTTAAATGTAAATGTATTAAACACTCCAATCAAAAGACATAGGGTAGCTGAAAGGATAGAAAGCATGACTCGCCATGGGAGAAGGGGTGGGTGGGGTTGGGGGAAGCAATGGAGGAAAAAGTGGGACAACTGTAATAGAAAAAAACAATAAATAAAAATTTTTTAAAAGAAGAAAGAAAGCATGACCCACATAATGCTGTCTACAAAAGACCCACCTCAGAACAAAATACATACACAGGTTGAAAGTGAAGGGATGGAAAAAATACTCCATGCAAATGGACATGAAAATAAAGCCAGGGCAGCAATACTTACATGAGACAAAATAGACTTCAAAACAAAGGATATAACAAGAGACAAAAAAGGTCGCTACATAATACTTAAGGGAACAGTCGAACAAGAGGATATAATTCTTGTAAACATATATGCACCCAGTACAGGTGCACCTAAATATATAAAGAAAACATTGAAAGACTTTAAGAAAGAGATAGGCAGCAATACAGCAATTGTAGGGGATTTTAACACCCCATTGTCAATAATGGATTGATCTTCCAAAAAAAAAAAAAAAATCAATAAAATTATTGCAAAATTGAATGACGCTCTAGATCAAATGGATTTGATTAATATTTATAGACATTTTACCCCAAAGGAGCAAAATACACATTCTTCTCAAACACAGATGGATCATTCTCAAAGATGGACCACATAATAGGACAGAAAACAAGCCTTAACAAATTCAAGAAAATTGAAATCATACAAAGCATCTTCTTGGATCACAATGGCTTAAAACTAGAGACCAACCTCAAGAAAAAACAAAACTCAAAAAAAATTCAAATACATGGAAGCTGAATAACTTGTTATTAAATAATGAATGAGTTAACAATGAGATCAAGGGAGAAATCGAAAAGTATGAGGAAACAAGTGAAAATGAACACACAACAACCCAAAACCTATGGTACACAGCAAAGGCAGTCCTGAGAGGGAAGTTCATAGCAATTCAGGCCTACCTAAAGAAAACAGAAAAATCTCAAATAAAAAACTTAACCCTACACCTAAAAGGACTAGAGGAACAATAAACAAAGCCCAGAGCAGGCAGAAGGAATGAAATAATCAAGATCAGAGCTCAATTACTTCTGACCAAGGTGGAGGCCTAGACAGACACACTGGGTCTCTCTCCACAACTAAGAAAGAATACAACTACCTCAAAACTAGAGACAACCAGAAGTTCCAGAAAATCGAGCTGCATGGAAGTCCAACAAACAAATATAATAAAGAAGAAATACTCATCCAGACAGGTAGGAGGGGCAGAGCTGGGGCAGAGAGGATGCAGTGTGGCAATGGCAGCAGTGGCAGCAGTGGCAGCAACAGCAGGCTGGCAAAAGCGCAGTCACACATTTTAAAAAGTGGGGAGGGACACCTGGGGAGCATTCCCAGCTCCTGACCGGACCACACAGCTCACGGTCCCAGCACCAGGGAAAATCAAGCCTCATTGTTTTTGACTGTGCAAATCAGTGGGGATTGGGTCAGAAAAAGAAACTGCCAGTCTCTCAGCAGAGTCCACTTGCTTAAAGGGCCCCCACAGTCCTAGAACATCCGCAGACCCACCCATTCTGGGAACAATGGCCAGGGCAACAGTTAGAAAGGTGCCAGTTCCACACAGAAGCAGGAGAAGTACCTGGAAAAGGGACGAGTGCTGAGCAAGTGGCATTGTTCCCTCTCTAACCCCTCCCCCATATACAGCACCACAACATGTTGAAATGGGTCACACTGTACTGACAAATACCTAAGGCTCTTCCCCTTACAACGTAACAGGAGCGACAGCTCTACCTAAGACACAGAGGCAAACAAACACAGGAGCCTGTCAAAATGAAGACACAGAATAGTATGGCCCAAAAGGGGGAAAGATCAAGCTTCCATTGGGAGAACTAAGCAGTGAGGAGATAGCCAACCTAACATACACAGAATTCAAAACACTGTTGATAAAGATGCTCACAGGCTTGACAGAAATGCTTGAGTATGGCAAACGCATAAGGGAAGAAGTCAAGGCTATGCTAAGTGAAACGAAGGAAAATCCACATAAAACCAATGGTAAAGGGAAGGAAACTGGGGTTCAAATCAATGATTTGAAATATAAGGAAGAAAAAAACAGTCAACCAGTACAGAATGAGGAAACAAGAATTGAAAAAAGTGAGGAGAGGCTTAGGAACATCTCAGACAACTTTAAATGTGCCAACATCAAAATCACAGGGGTGCCGGAAGGAGAAGAGGAAGAGCAAGAAATTAAAAGCTTATGTGAAAAAATAATGAAGGAAAACTTCCCAAATTTGGCAAAGGAAATAGACATACAAGTCCAGGAAGCACAGAGAGTCCTAAACAAACTAGACCCAAAGAGGACCACACCAAGACACATCATAATTAAAATTCCAAAGGTTCAAGATAAAGAGAGAATCTTAAAAGCAGCAAGAGAAAAGAAGAGTTACCTCCAAGGGGGTGCCTATAAGACTATCAGCTGATTTCTCAAAAGAAACTTCGCAGGCAAGAAGGGACTGGCAAGAAGTATTCAATGTGATGAAAAGAAAGGACCTACAACCTAGATTACTCTATCTAGCAAAACTGTCATTTAGAATGGAAGGGCAGATGAAGTGCTTCCCAGACAAGGTAACGCTAAAAGAGTTCATTATCACCAAGCCATTATTATATGAAATGTTAAAGGGATTTATTTAAGAACAAGAAGACTGAAACTATGAACACTAAAATGACAACAAACTCACAACTATCAACAACTGAATCTAAAAATTAAAAACAAAATCCAACTAAGCAAACCAGAATAGAAATAGAATCATAGGTATAGGGATCATTTGGAGGGTTATCAGCTGGGAGGGGGAAGGGTGAGAAATGGGAAATGGTGCGGGGATTAAGAAGCATAATTGGTTGGTACAAAATAGACAGGGGGAAGTTAAGAATAATGTAGGAAAGGGTGAAACCAAAGAACCTATATGCATGACCCATGGACATGAACTAAGGGGGGTGGGATTGCTGGGGAAAGGAGGGTACTGGGCAGAGGGGAGCAAAGGGGGAAAAATAGGACTACTGTAACAACATAATCAATAAAATATACTTAAAAAAAAGATCAGAGCTGAATTAAATACTATAGAGACTAAAAAAAAGAAAAAGAATTCAAAGGATCAATAAATCCAGGAGCTGGTCCTTTGAAAAGATAAACAAAATTGACAAACCATTAACGAGACTCATCAAAAAAATAAGAGGGCCCAAATAAATAAAATCAGAAATGAAAGAGGAGAAGTAACAACTGATACCACAGAAATACAAAGGATTGTAAGAAATTACTATGAACAACTACATGTTAAGAAATTGGACAATCCGAGTGAAATGGATAAATGTCTAGAAACACAATTTTCTAAAACTGAATCAGAAAGAAGCAGAAAACCCGAATAGACCAATAACAACTAGCAAAATTGAAGCAGTAAACAAAAAACTACCGATACACAAAAGCAATGAAACAGATGGCTTCACAGGTGAATTTTACCAAATATTCCAAGAAGAACTAACATCTCTCCTTCTCAAACTATTTCAAAAAATTCCAGAAGAGGGAAGACTCCCAAACTCTTTTTACAAAGCCAGTATAATCCTGATCCCCAGACCAGGTAAAGACACAAAAAAGAAAGAAAATTACAGGACAATATCCCTGAAGAACATAAATGCTAAAATTCTCAACAAAATACTAGTGAACTGAATCCAACAATACATTAAAAAGATCATATACCATGATCAAGTGGGATTTATTCTGGGCATGCAAGTTTGAGACAATATTTAAAAATCAACAAATAGGATATATCACATAAACAAAATGAAGGATAAAAATCACATGATTATATCAATAGATGCAGAAAAAGCATTTGATAAAATCCAGCACCCATTTATGATAAAAACACTCAGCAGAGGGGGAATAGATGGAGCATACCTCAACATAATAAAGCCATATACAAAAAACCTACTGCCAACATGGTACTCAGTAGGCAAAACCTAGAAGTGTTTTCCTTAAGTTCAGGAACAAGACCCTTGAGACTTTTCTATCTTCTTTAGGTAGACCTGAATTGCTATGAACTTCCCTCTCATGACTGCCTTTGCTGTGTCCCATAGGTTTTGGGTTGCTGTGTATTCACTTTTGTTTGTTTCCACTTTTATTCAACATAATACTGGAGGTCCTAGCCACAGCAATCAGAAAAAAAGAAGATATAAAAGACATCCATATTGGAAAGGAGGAAGTAAAACTGTCATTATTTGCAGACAACATGATGATATACATAGAAAACCCTGTATGCTCCACCAAAACAATACTTGACCTAGTAAGTTAATTCAGCAAAGTAGCAGGATACAAAGTCAATATTCAGAAATCGATGGCATTTTTGTAGACCAATAGAACTATCAGAAAGAAAAACTAAGAAAAAAAATCCCATTTACTATAGCAGAAAAAAAAAAAAAAGTAAAGTACCTAGGAATAAATTTAACAAAGGAGGTAAAAGACCTATACTTGGAAAACTATAGAGCATCAAAGAAAGAAATTGAGGAAGATACAAATAAATGGAAGCATATACTCTATTCATGGATTGGAAGAATTAACATCATTAATATGTCCATACTACCCAAAGCAATCTATAGATTCAACACAATTCCTATTAAAATAGCAATGGCATATTTCACCGATCTAAAACAAGTATTTCAAAAATTTATATGGAATCAAAAAAGCCTCTGAACAGCCTCAGCGATCTTGAGAAAGAAGAACAAAGTAGGAGGGATCTCAATACCTGGTATCAAACATTATTACAAGGCCACTGTAATCAAAACAGCCCAGTACTGGCGTAAGAACAGACACATAGATCAATGGAACAGAATGGAGAGCCCAGGAGTAAACCCATGTTTCCATGGTCAATTAATATTTGACAAAGGGGGTACAAGCATATGGTGGAGTAAAAATAGCCTCTTCAATAAATGGTGTTGGGAGAACTGGATTAGTGCATGCCAAAAAAATGAAACTAGACCACTAACTTACACCATACACGAGAATAAACTCAAAATGGATAAAAGACTTAAATATAAGCCATGATACCATAAAAGTCCTAGTGTAAAACATAGGAGTAAAATTCAGATATCCTACATAGCAATACTTCTCCCAATATATCTCCTAAGGCAAGGGAGATAAAGGGGAAAAAATAAACAAATGGGACTACATCAAATTAAAAATCTTCTACATGGCTAAAGAAACTGGGATCAAAATGAACAGGGAACTGACTGTATGGGAGAGCATATTTGCCAATGATACATTGGACAAGGGTTTAATATCCAAAATATATAAAGTACTCATATGACTCAACACTTGGAAGACAAGCAATCAAATTTTTAAAATGGGCAAAGGACCTAACTAAACACTTCTCCAAGAAGGACATACAGATGGCACATAGACATAGGAAAAGATATTCAATATCACTAGCCATAAGAGAGATGCAAATTAAAACCACAATGAAATATCGCCTCACACCTGTCAGAATGCTCATCATTAATAAATCAACAAGCAGCAAGTGCTGGCGAGGATGTGGAGAAACGGGAACCCTAGACACTGTTGGTGAGAATGCAGACTGGTGCAGCCACTGTGGAAAACAGTGTGGAATTTCCTCAAAAATTTAAAAATGGATGCCTTTTGACCCAGTGATTACACTGCTGGGAACATGCCCTAAGAATCCTGAAACAGCAATTCAAAAGAACTTATGCACCCCTGTGTTCATAGCAACGCTATGTACAATAGCCAAGTGTTGGAAACAGCTGAAGTGCCCATCAGTAGATGAATGGATTGAAAAACTGTGGTACATTTACACAATGGAGTACTATGTAGCAGAAAGAAGGAATTCCTACCCTTTGTGACTACATGGATGGAACCGGAGACTATTATGCTTAGTGAAATAAGCCGAGTGGTGAAAGACAGATACAATATGATATCACTCATAAGAGAAATCCAATGAACAAAATAAACTAATGAACAAAACAGAACCAGAGACATGGAAAGAGGGAACAGACTGACAGATGCCAGAGGAAAGGGGAGTGGGGGAGAATGATGGAAAGAAGGGGAAGGGACCACTCAAAGAACATCTATGAACACCCCACAGACATGGACAACGATGTGGGGATGGACTGTGGAAGTTGGAGTGGAATGGGTGGAGGAGGGCAAAGGGGGAAAATTTGGGACACCTGTAATAGAATAAACAAGAATTAAAAAATAAGAAATAAATTTTAAAAACTCAAGAGCTGAATAAATTAAAGATGCAGAGCAAGAAGCAAGAAACAATTAGTGAGCTGATGCTAGTGGATTAAGAACTTTGATGTCAACAAGACTGGGATGCCCAGAGCACCTTATTTAAAAAGTCCCATGGGGTAGGGGAGTGTGGGCTGGCCTGAGTTAAAGGCCCAGGTTCAGGCAGATGTTTGCTGCCATTCTTATCACCAGTTGACATAACAAGAGACAGAGATTAGTAACTTCATTGACTGTAGTATCAGCTACAGTGTTACCAGCTCTCCCCTTTGCTGCAGATGCTGAAGCCTCCATGGGTCTGTTGGGATGTCAATGTTCTCATCTGTGCTGGGAAAAGATAGTGAGGATGCTTCCCAAAAGAAATTTCTATCCTACTGACTTTGTGTGCAGAAGTGGATAGAATAATCACGGTATTGCCAGATACTGGAATCTCCAAGACCTGCCTTCCAAAGAGCAGCTGTTCCAGCTCAGCAGCAAGGCCCAGGGCTTTTGAATAAAAAGAAACTAAAAGCCACCCTCTGCTCCAGGAACTCCAACTCACCTCCCTCCTAGGATCCTGCTCCATTAGAAATGAGTAGGGCCTGTCCCACAGATTCTGCATCTTGCTCTTGCCCCCAGTAGCCCTGTTATTTTATATGTTCAAATAGATATCGAATTCAGGTTAATAAATACTCCTCAAAACTTCATAAACAGAAAACCTCATAATAAAAACTTTAATAAAACTCCTCAAGTTTTTTTTCTGTCCAACAAATTCAACTTAGCATCACTAGGCACACAGCTTTTCACCACCCCTGTCTAACCCTTGGCCACCAACTAAACTGAGAGGCAGCATAGCACAATGGTTAAAAACATTGGGGCTTCAGCTGAGCTGCCAGGGTTCAAGCCCTGGCTCTGCCACTAACCAGCTATGTGACCTTGGCCAGGGCATCTTACTAATCTTTTGCTGTGCACCTCTGTGCTTCAGTTCTATAACCTGAAGATGTGGGTAATGGTAGCAATATCTCTTGGGTTTGTAAAGACTGGGTATAGTTAAAGTCCTTTACACAGTATCTCACACACAAGTGCCATATAACTGTTAGCTTTAGTCATTAGTATTGTTTATTCACATCACCTGGCCGAGGATTATGATCCAGATTGGGTAAGTAGGAAAAGCAAGAGACATGTGGGTTATATCTCAAAGTTATTTATTTTGATGAAAAATTATTTATTTACTTTCATATAATAATAATGGTAATAGCTGTGAACTGCTGAGTGCCTACCAGGTGCCAAACACTGTACAATCTCATTTAATCCTCATAGCAATCATGTGAAATCCATGTTATTACCCCCGCTTGACAGATACAGAAAATGAGGCACAAAGAGGTTAACTAGCTGGCCTGAGGTCACAGAGCCGTAAGCCCAGGAACTCAGATTTCACTCCATGTCTGGCTGACTCTGAACCTGTACACACTTTTGTTTTTTTAAGCAATAGGTCAAAAGTAAATGAGAAGAGTCCTGGAAAAAGGTTAAATCCAGTCTGGGATTATTTAGACATTGAGGTAGCTTCTATTTTTTGTTCATAATTGTCTCTTCCCTCCCTGACCTTGTCATGCTTCCCTGTAGGCAGTCCTACTTCCTGCCCCTTTGACTCAAGGCTAAGGCATGTGACTTGCTTTTTCCATTGGTCTGCCAAGTAGATCTGACTTACCCCACATCTGAGCAGAACCTTTCAATGGGCTTTCCGGTTTACCTTTCTCCTTCGAGCTTCTGTCCTCTGCCATGAGAATAATGTGCTGCAGATGGGGGCCGCCTCTTCAGCCAGGGTCCCAGAATACAAAGACAACCATGGATCTCAGCCCAGCCCAGCAGAACCCAGAAGAACCCCACATAGCTACTGCCGACCAGCAGCCTTCACATAATGTGAGCAGGAAATAAATATTTGTTCATGTAAGCCGTTGAGATTTGGCAGGAGGGAGTGGAGTTTGTTATCACGGCAAAAGCTGTCTAATGCAGACACAGTCCCGGGGGTAGGGAGATAGACCAAGCAAAGGATAGGATAATCCAAGCTTGCTGCTTTGCAATTTACTAATCCACTTGGTTGTAAAGAGGGGCTTTATACTATCTTGCTGCATCTTTGCACATAACTGGTGATTTAAGTATGTTGGCTAAATTAAAATCAAAATAATGAAGCCACAGAGGACTCAGGGGCATGAGGGAGAAAGGAGAAAAGTCGCCAAGATCTTTTTAATTTCTCTTCCATGATGGGAAAAGACGGTGGGTGGCTCCGGCAGATGCAGAAAACAAGCCCAGTTGAAACTGTTTTCCATGGAGAAGAGCAAGTCCATGGAAAGGGCTTTCCTGCAGGGAGACTGGAGGGAGAAGCCACGAGAGCCTGCAGAGCCCTGTGGATTTGGCTCCCATAGTGCCCTGGGGGTTCCTAGGGTAAACAGGACCTCTCCATGTGGCAAGTACAGAGTGAAACCTCCAGTCAACCAGCAGGATCAGGGACCAAGCACAGAACCCCTAAATTCTGGCAAAGTACCCAGCAAATAGAGCTTTTGGTCCCAAGTTGACACTTAGCTGGCTTTATGGCAACCTCTGTGTGCAGCTGAGTGCTGGAGGTGACTCTTCCCTGTGTTACGCCCAAAGGTACTTTTTGAAAGTGGGGTGGATAGTGTGAGTGAAGGAAAGTGACTGCTGCCCAATCCCACTCACAAGCCTGCTTGAATGCACCAGCACTTCCAGGGAACGCTGAGCAGGACTTTGGAGAGGGCAGGGGTTGCTGGGCTCTCTGTGACCAGGACAGGAAGGAAATGCTGAGGTCCCGCCATCAGCCTCTCTTATTGGTCCTAGGCCAGCTGAGAGCCAGGAAAAGGCTGCAACACCCCTGAGGTGTTTCCATGGCAACAAGCAGGCATTGCTACTCTTCAGGCAGAATTAGCTGAGGAGGAGGAGGAGGAGGGGAAGGGGTGGGGGAGATGGGAGGGAAGATAATGGAGTAGGAATGGGGTAGGGGGAGGTCAGGAGGTGAGATGGAAGGGAGAGCAAAAAAAGAGAGGAAAGGGAAAGGAAAACTCCAAGGAGAGTCAAAGGAGGTTAAGAAGGGGAGGGGAGGAAGAAAAGAAATGGGAGGGAAATAAGAGGAGGTATATGGAGAGGAAGAAAAGAGGAAAGGGGCAGAGGAATCGGGGGTAGAATGAATGGCAGAAAGAAAGAAAAGTGCTTGTATTGCCTACTTCATGCCCCAGAAGGGGTGCCCAACTACCTCGGACACCATGAACCCCACCCCCACACACACTGCTGGCCCCTGCAAACATGGTGTCAAAGGAAGAACACAGGCCTTGAAGACATGGTGGGAACCCCACTTTGCCCTCCAGGAGCTATGAGATGGGACTGCAAGAAGGTTCAAGAACAAGTTTCAGCCTCTGAAAAATTCTGCCTCTGGCCGCATGAGCATGTAACAGCTTTAGTAGGTGCACAGCACATGGCAAGCACTTAATAGATGTTTATTATCTTTTATGTGTGACTCAGTCACTGTTTAACCTCTGCACCACCATTTCCTCATCTGTAAAACAGAGATGATCTCCACCTCGGAGGGTTTTTTAATTGTGTTATTGCAAGTGCTCAGTAAATGTTAGCTATTAAAATTATCTCCTTAATAACATGAGTAAACATTATGTAATGCCTGGTCCTTTTTTCAAAGCACATTTTCCATTGTCACTTTATTTAACACTTGCAACCACTGTGTGCCGTAGACAGGACAGTATGATTTTCCTTATTGTACCTGGGGTGTAGCTGTAAGCACTGTGCTGTGTGTTCCACGTCCATCACCTCATCAAATTCTAAAAGCAAGTGTTCAACATAAGTCTCATTTTCATTTTAAAGTTGAGAAAACCAAGGTGCCAAGGGGTAAAGGAATTTGCTTGCCACTTGCTGGTAGGTATCAGAACTTGGACTTGAATGCAGAAAAACAGGCCAAGGTAACACAACTAATTTGAAACAACTCCTTTAATTCAGCATTTGTGCCTGAACCAAATTTGTGTTGTACTCGGCAGAGCAGAGTGGAGGTAAGAAGTCTTACGTCTTTGGGGAGTCTCATCCACATGAGATACCTCCTAGGACATCCCTGGCAGACCCTAGTCACTGGGCAGGCTCCTTTGAGACTTCTGACAGTTTAGTCCAGAGCCTAGAGTGGAGTGAGCACTCAAAAAATTATTCAGTGAAATTGCCATTCAAGACCAAGCCAAGAGCAAGGAAGTCTTTTTCGACCAGGCTTCTGAGGGCTTCACACAAGGCTACGGTAAGAGGAAGCAAGGTCATTTATATATTTGTCCCTTGGTTTGTTTTATATTTTTTGAAGAAGGAGGCAGATTGAAAGTATTCCACTTCCCTTATGAAAAAATGCAATACACCTTTGTGTTTGTTTTAAGAAATTGTTTGTGTGTGTGCATATGTGTGTGTGATTTAGAGACAGAAGAGGAGAGGAGGAAAGGGGAGAAGAGGGGCGAGGGAAAAAGAGAAGAGAGAAACTAGGGGAGAGAGGGAAAAGGAAAGAGGAAGAAAGAGACAAATAAGTCACAGGATAGATGTTAAAAGACATGAGAAGAGATAAAAACAATGGTGAAGAAAGAGACACAGAAGGAGTGACAGTCAGATAAATAGACTATGACAGAAAAACATAGGGAAGCAGGGACACAGAGGGGCAAAAAGACAGAGACACCAAAGGAGAGAGAATGACCTTCCTTTTCTTGTTGTCAAAAGAGAAACGCATGTGCTCCATGAATGAAAATGAAGACATATGAAGACATACATGTGGTTCATGTGGTTATGAAAACATAGCATTGGTGTGTGCATAGCCAAGAAAGAGAAACCTCCATCTCTCTCTCTCTCTCTCTCTCTCTCTCTCTCTCTCTCTCTCTCTCTCTCTCTCTCTCTCTCTCTCTCTCTTCCCCCCTACTCTTCTTTAGGAGAGAAACCTGAATCAGCTGTCTACATTCTAAAAAGGCTATGCTCAGCCAGAACAGTGATAAAGGTGTTTTAAATCACAGCTAAAATTTGGCAGCACACATGTGCTAAAAATCCTCATCTCATTGTGAAAATAAAGAAACCTTAATTTTATATTCTGGGAATTAGAATCATCCCATCTCATATCTCAAAGAAATGAGTTTTTTATTGTCACAAATCATTTTTATTGCCACTAACCTTTTAAAATATTGGTATATTTTTTTCCATGATGGTCCTGCTCCTGATATGGCCTCAGTCAGTGTGGATTCGGTGTTCGTTCATTAGGTGTTTATTATACACCTACCAGGTATAGGACCTGGATCGAGCTGTGCTGAATGCTTTGGATAAACAGTAGTTCTTTTCTTGGCTATGGTCTATGTAACTATCACAGACAAGGGCTGGATCAATACCCCACTACTTTCCAGATAATTCACACTAAGATGGCCTTACAGTTGTGTTCCCCAACTGTTCCCAAGGTCAGCCTGAAAGGTGAGATTCCCCACAGTAGAGTGGAGCTTGGACTCATGGCACCACTCTACCCATATACCTGTCCTGATGCCTTTAGTCAAGGGTAAAAGCAGATGTTCTTTGAGGCCCCAACATAAGTTCTGTAATTGTACCCAGTTCTGCCAGGGCCCATGATGCTGTGGGAGGTGAGGAGGAAGGCAGAATTATGGAAATAACTTGAATGTACATTGGCACTGCACGGAGAGCTTTCCCTTTGCAATGATCATGAAGGTGCCCCCCCTACCCTGGAGGTTACCTGCATGCAGTTCCCTTATACACAGCTTCTGGCTTCATATACCTTTCTGCCTGAGGATATTCTCTGGAGACTAAAGAGTGAGTCCCTGGGAGGTGAAGTTCCAGGAGTGACCTTCAGACAATGAGGCATAGGAGTTGGTGAATAATCCAGCTTTGTCACCCCTCAGATGGAAAATTCCGAAGTGTGCTCTACATAGTTTATCAGAGAGTCCCCAGCAGAACCGATCCCTACTTGCCTACAGTGGTAACCCACTCATAAACTCGCCCTTTATTAGTTTTTCTCCCTCCATTGTCTCACTCTCTCACTCCTTCACTGACAACAACCAAATAAACTTCTTTTATCTAAAGTCTTGTTTCGGGTGTGGGACAAGCTAAGGCAGCCCTCACAACCCTGTGGAGGTAAGCTTCATTACTCCTCAAACATCCAGTCTTGGCCAGGGGCTGTGCTACAGGCACTGGGAATACATATATAGTCCCCACCCTCATGCAGCATATATTCTAGACTGACATAGACGCTCAACAATTAACCACACAAATAAATATAAAGCTATTACTGTGTGAAGTGCAACAAGTGAGAATTAGCTGGGCTCTGAGAATGCAAGTTAGGCATGTCTGACCTTGTCAAGGAGGGTAGGGACATCTTTTCCATGGAAGCGACACTTCAGATAACATCAGAAGGAAAAGTAGAATCTAAATATGGAAGATTGAAAGGAAAAACTATTTGGAGCAATAAGAAAACTTAAATGATGGAAGTAAATCAAACAGAGGTTAAGGTCCCACACATATTAAATGGTCGAAATATTTGATTTCAGACATATCTGACTCTGGTATTACAGTCAACAACTAGAATGGGGATGGGTGTGTAGGATTGGGAGGTACTTGTTCCTCTCATTATTCATATTATGAAAAGATGAACTGTAAGCTTTTTTAAATAGAAAAATCTCATAGGGCATTTGACAATGAACTCAATCACCAAAAAAATCTGTATTTGTAATTTAGATAAATGTATCTGTTGCAGCTAAAGGGCAAATATCTGAAAATGTACAAAGTAGATATGCCAAAATCACTGAGAGGTCAGGCATCCTCCCAAGCCTATTTCATGGTATCTAGCACCAAAGTAACAGCAGTCTTTGCAGGAAGACCTAGGGACGGTAGTGGGGTTTCCCTTAGTGACTAATATATGGGAAGGGAATGATCTCTGGGTGCCCAGGGTCATAGGCCTCCCTCCCATTTTAAAGCACAAACCCAAAGAGTGTACTACCAAGGAAAAGAAACACTCTGAAATGAAAGAGGTCATTTTTAGTTCTGGTTAATTTATAAATGTATGTAAAAGATCTATAACTTGCATAGTACCAAGAAGGAAAAAAACTTAAACTATGAAACTATCAAAAAGCAGTAGATGCAAAGAGGCATCAATAGACTGAATTTTAGGGAGAAATGAACCCTTCGTAGAATGAGCAGAAAGTAATGGTGGCTTCTGTACCTGAAGACAAGAACCTTGCCTTAATGCATTGGATGAAGAATCAGGTCTGTCAGGGACAGAGATAATTTTTAAGGATGAATAGAAATCAGCCAAATGTGAAAAGGCAGAAAATACTGGAATCTGGGAAGAGTCCCACACATAAAGATAAGTCACTTGGTTGTATTTAGAAAGTTTGTTGAGTAACTAGCAGAGAAAATGCAGCTGGAAAGTAAAGGAGCTTTTGTAGCCTTGTGATTCTTCAACTTTGGGACCCTGCTGGAATTTAATCCAAAAGTGATCCAAATTTACTTGAAGTTTCTGTCCAGCTTCTTTTCCGGTAAAATTCTGAAATATCAGAGATCAGCCCCTTGAGAGGTCAAGGATTCAGCTGAAAGGCAAAAAGATATATCCTTCATCCCATTTGAAAGAAGAAGTGAACTTAATATAATTGAAGTTGTGTCCCAGCTGTAGTTCAATTCCATTTTTAGTGAAACCTGAATTTTACCAGAGAAAAAAACTTGTGCTCTCTGCAATAAATAAATAAATAAGTGCATAAATATATACATAAGTACATAAATTAATAAGTGAACACACACACACACACATATATATATACACATACACACATAGTCGTGCATGCACCCACAGGACTTTCACTCCATCGATACTAAAACAGCTAAAATTATGTACCTGTGACAGCTTCCTCATGCCACCAGGCCCTTGAATTTGATGCCCTATCAAAACCTGTGAGTCTGGTACAATTTTAAAGTACCTGCAAAGTTCAGTCAAATGGTCACACTGTAAGAGTCAAGTGTCATTATTTGGGCTGACTGGGTATTTAAACATCTTTCTTCTGTTTGAACAGTTACCAGTGGCTTACAGAATTCTTGAAAATTATCTTGTGAGCTGGTGCGAGCTGGCTCAGCATATACTGACTCTATGCCACCTCCAGTGACCTCATTCAATCTTTACTGCCTATCTCTGATTCATTAGAAAAGGTTTTTTTTCTTGGCCTATATTAAAGAAAGGACACCAGAAACTCTAAGTAGATGAGATGCTTGTCCAAGATCATCCTGCTAACTTGAACAACACTAGAACAGACAAAACTAATGGCTAAAATTGCAGATGCCTACCACATGTCAGGCACTGTGATAACTATTTTACACAATTCATTTAATTCTCACCACAATCCTATGAGATAGATTCTGTAATTATTCCTCCCTTTATCATATATTAAAATAATTAATAATAATAACTCCAGAGAAGTTAAATAATTGTCTAGGGCACATAACCAGGAGTACTGAGCCAGGATCCAAACTCAGGTAGTCTAACTTCAACACTATTGATCTTTATCATTATTTCTAGTGTCCCAAATTTTCTGACTTGGCGCCATGATATTGCCCCCTTTATTTTTTAACTAAGACAAAAGTACCTGCTTACTTATATAATGCTTAACTTCATTCTGTGCATAGTGGATCACTCCATGCCTTTTGCTAAAACCCCATTAGGAGCAGGCTTTTTTAGTTTTCCAATGAGGAGGAGATATTTTCCCCAAGCCATCATAATCCCTTAGCCACCAAAGACCTCCACTTTCCAAGAGATTGGAACTGGGACTTGGAATGGAACCAAGAGCCATAAGACAAGTTCCTTGCTTTATGGAACTGCACTCTATAACACATGATATTTATTTATTATCTGATGTCCTTAATATATTTATTCATTCACTAAATGTTTATGAAGAATCTATTGTGTTCTAGGCATGGTGTGTCTAGGACTGTGTAGTCTATGAGACACCATGAGAGCAGTTTCTAAGATCCATAAGCCTTTCAAAGACTCATGGAAATATTGGAGAGCTGAAAATAATTAGTATTATCTTCATAACACAAAGGTTGAAAAATTAAATCAACAAACATCTATTTCAAAGTCTCCAAAATATAACTCTATGTCAACCTGTCAACTATCTTTCAACACAACTCTTAAATAGTTATATAAAACTATATTTAATGTAGTAGTGACATGATAATATATTTGATTTTAAATAAGGTAGGTCTTTAGAAGTAATAGCACCTTAAGCCTATGAAGGTCGTTTAACAACCTAGAGATGCTAGGGAAACAAAGATGCATAAGACCTGATCTCCAGCTTCAGGGGAACCGAATCTTATGTTTTATTTGTTTGCTTGTGTAATTCTATGTTCTAATCAGGAGTTCTCAGAAGGTAAGAATTTCGTCCTGTGTTTTTCTTGTTAAACTTTATATCCCCTTGGCCTAAAGCAGGGCTGCATTTAAAATAGTATCTAATGTGTTGGCTAGACACAGACAATCAGGCTAGTACTGTGATCTCTAATCTAAATATTGAGCAATCCACAAAGGCACAGAAGTCATTTTCTTGCATCCTCCTGCATGCTTGTGGAAACACACACGCACAAACACGCACACACCTCCTTCATTCCCTACCCATTCAACTCCACAGATACAAGGAAGCGAGGAAATCAACATTAGTAAGTAATAGCTACAAAGCACCAGCTACCATGCTGGGTACTTTTCATACATCAAATATGCAACATGTGAATATTCTCCGTGCCTGGGACATTGCAGTGGGCATCACAGATAATCAAGAATTTGCAGTCATTTTTCCTTGAACTGTCTACAGTTTTCCTATCTTCTGTTTGTGATCCCTTTTGCATATCCTCTTGCATGTCCAGTTCGAGATGCGTGCTCCTGAAGGGGAGGGATAATTTGAGGCAGATTATAAAACAAGCAAGCAGTAGTCACCCGAAGAAGGGCTAAATGTCTTAAAATTCATCCTGCTGCTCACTTGAATGAAATGTTTCTCTCTCCCACACTTATCATCCGTTCATTTGGATTCCTGGGTTGATCTTGTCACTTCAGGTGGCTTCCGTGACTTTCATTTATGCATGCTCAAGGCTGCCACTTCTGAACTGGCTGTCCACTGCCAAGGATCCTCAGCCTCCCCCACTCTCATGAAGCCCAAACATTTCCATGGTCCAGAGGAATCGCTCTGTGAGGAGTTGCATTACTCTCGTGTCATTCCCTGCACGGAAGGTGATTATTTCAGAGAGATGGACTCAAAGCTGCGCCAAGCTCAAGAGAAGATAATTGGGAGTGTGAAGGTCTCAGAGACACAGAGAAATGGTCTGTGGCCTGGAGTCCATCTGCACCATTCCCAATTTGACCCACACAACACTACAGGATCAGGTTGAGTAACGTGGCTTTAAAGAACAGTTGCTTAGCATTATAGAAATATTAACTTAAGTGTGCTATGGAGGGCTTTTGCTTCCTTGACTTGAAGGTTAATTTTTTTTAATTTAGCTTTCATTGGCACTAATTACACTGCCAGGCACTGTGCTAAGAGATTTCTGTTCATTATCTCGATGGAGCCCATCTGCAAGCTTATGCAGTAGATATGTATACTCCCATTTACAATTTAGGAAACTAAGGCTCAGGAAAGTGAGGTGAATTGCCCAAAGTCATGGATCTTGTAAATATCTTGAGCTGGATGAAAACCCAGTTTGTCTTTCTCCAAAGACTTGCTTTTAACACTTAAATATTGTTGAGCCCCTCTGTGGGGCCAGAGGGAATGACAGACACATAAATTTATAAGTTCCAGATAGTGTGTCAAAATGGTGTAGGAGAGATATAAACAGGGTTCTGTGGAAGTATGAGGTGGGAGGGAGTAAAGGAAGGGACAGAGGGACTTCACAGAGGGGATGACAGTTGAGCTGGGCTTGATGCTGGAGTTGGAGTTTGCCAAACAGAGGTAAAAGGAAATGGCATTGGAGGCAGAAGGAAAGAGTCAAATGTGGGGGAAGGACCTGGAACATTTGGAGAACGGATGAGGGGGCCGTGAGAATGGCTGGGATCCCAGGTACGTGAGAAGACCTCATAAGACAAGATGCTGGAGAGGTAAACCAGAGTTAGTTTGGAAACCATGGCGACTTTGCATAAGCAGTCATGGTGCAGGAGGGGACTGTGGCTGTCAGAGAAAGGGACTAAAGAGGGAGTTCTGATAAGGAGGCAACTGGAAGAGTCCAAGTAAGAAACTGAATCCTGAAGTAAGGCAGGGACTGTAGAGATGGAAAGCTTTGGGAAATGGTATGAAAACGTCAGTGTACATTTTCAAAAATTGCCTGGGAGATGATCTAAAAGGGAAAATTCTGAGACCCACCCCAAAATAATAGAATTCTCTACCTCTGGAGGAGGACCCTATAACCTACATTTTAACAAGCACCCAGGAGCTTCTTGTGCGAGGTACTGTGAAGAAAACTCCTTGTGAGATATTTCCAGGACAGACAAGCTTAGTAATGGATTGGGTAGGAGGCTGAGGAAGAGAGAAGAGTTGAGTTTATGTCCCCCTTCCTTGACATTTATGTCCCCCATTTCTTCTGATAACTGCTTGATTTTCTTCTGGAAAGTGTCTTTTCCCTGCTCACAGTCCATGTATACAGTTTGTGTAGAGCCCCAGGTGACCAAGCCTAAGCTAATCAGTTCCTCACTCCTTCCTCATTCAGGGATGTGCAGGTGACTCAGCCACAGCCGGCTGGGGAAAAAAGCATGTGATCTTCCTGCTGGCCCTGAACCTGGCAGGATAAGATGCTGCAGCTGCTTCTCCCAGGTAGTGCTTGAGAATAAAGCCAAGAGAAGGCAGACATGAGAGATTCTTTTTAAAAAATTTATTTTACCCCTAAACTTTTCATTACCTGCACCTACAATTTATTACCTTGTTGCTGTTTATTTACCCCAATCTGTGTAAATAACTGCCAAAATGTCTGCTGATCACTTTAAGAAAATCTGATATATAAAAATCTTACCTTACAAATCAGATAAAGAGCTGATTACTTCTATTAAAAAGGGATTCACTCACAGCTTCCTTTGAAGAGAGAGCCTCCCCAAGGCATGAAGTGTAGAATTTGATTTATTAAATTTGATTTACACATGACCTTTTCAGGAGGACACTCTTAAATGCAAAGAACTGTTCTACTAGGATAATTGCTCTCAAAGCTACTGCAGTGTGACTTTGTGGGGCCAGCCAGGTAGCTCCCCCAAGAAACAGCTTCTCTGCCCTGCCTTTTGGGGTCTACATTTGACTTCACACCTTTATAGTCCCCACAACTATAAAATCCAACCTACCTGTAGCAGGCCTGATCTACCTGTTACACAAATCCGATCCCATGTACAAATTGTCCCCAACTGTGAGTTAATGGTAGATGTATTGTTCTCCTTAAATCCCTAATAGAAAACAAGCTCAAAATAAGGTTCTTCAATGTATTAATTAATATATTCATTATTCCTTATTAGTAGCACAGATGAAAAGGCTTCCTGTTAAGGCATGCATTTTTCTGGGTGGACAGTGAATGCATCACTGGGGTTTCTAATAGGTGAATGATCCTCTGTTATTAGGGTGAAAGGAAATTCTGCACAGTTCCAGCGCAGTGTTCAAGGCAAAGCAAAGGATGCTCTCAGCATCTACATGGGCCCTGTCTTAAGCTAGAAACTTCCCTCACACTTCTCATTGCCTAGCACATGGGAGAAGCTCATGGCATGAATCTTCGTTGGTTAAGTCAATGATTAGATCACCATTTGGAGAAGTCTTAAAAGGAGATCTTAGTCATGAAGTCTGTCTATTATGAGGAAGTATTATTTTTTTTCTGGGAACTCCTTTGTTCTGAAACCCAGAACTTGGAACAAAGTTAGGAGAAACAAAACCCTTCTCTCACCTGAGGCAGCAGCAACATCCCTGAGTCTCCAACATAAAACTCCCACATTGAGAAGTGCGATTTCACAGCTCCAGTCTTCAAGCTGCTCCCCTCCATCCCAGGACTTCTGTAAATGCCTTTATTTCCAACCTAGCAAGCCTATTTCATTTTCTCCCCCAATCCATTACAGGGAACAATAAAGCCAGATTTTTCTTTCCAGCCCAAGGCAAGTTCCTGGTTTTCTTTCGTGGTTCCCAAGGACTCATTTTTTTCTCTCTGGCTTCTCCTGCTCCTACGTGTAAACCAGTCAGGGCTCACTCCTCCTCCCTCTCTCTTGCTCTCTTGTTCTGCCTTTAGAAGGAGCCGAGGGCTAAGCTAATCAAACTCCTCAGTTCACAGCACATAATCATCAGCATCTGCCTCTTTAAAGTTCTGTTCTTGCTAGGTTTTTGTCTCATTATTTTCCCCCTTCATTCCCAACTCCCCAGTCCCATTTCCCAAAAGCACTTACTATATTGTGTTTGGTAAATGCCCTTGGATAGGAATGTATCCATGAAAAATCTATAATATCGCTTTGTGAATAAATTTGTTTTGAATGTACACAAGTGGCAGTGTGCTACAGATTTCATGCTGTTTCCTTTTTTCCTTCATCAGTTGTTTTTTTTTGTTTGTTTGTTTGTTTTGTTTTTTAATTTGGGCAGAAAGTTTTTTATTAAAAGTGAATTTCTTTTCTTTTTTTACTAAGTCACTTTTTATTGTTATTCTATTACAATTGTCCCAATTTTTCCTCCTTTGGCTTCCTCTGCCCATCCCACCCTCCACTCCCACAGTCCATCCCCACACTATTGTCCATGTCTGTGGGTCATTCATACATGTTCTTTGTCTAGTCCCTTCCCCTTCTTTCCCCCATTATCACCCTCTCCCCTCCCCTCTGGTCACTTTCAGTCTGTTCCATGTTTCCATGCCTGTGGTTCTATTTTGTTCATTAGTTTATTTTGTTCATTAGATTCCTCTTATAGGTGAGATCTTATGGTATCTGTCTTTCACCACCTGGCTTATGTCACTAAGCATAATAGTGTCCAGTTCCATCCATGCTGTCACAAAAGGTAGCAGTTCTTTCTCTCTGCTGCATAGTATTCCATTGTGTAAATGTACCACAGTTTTTTGATCCACTCATTTACTGAAGGGCTCTTAGGCTGTTTCCAGTACTTGGCTATTTTAAACCGCACCGCTATGAATATAGGGGTGCCTAAGTTCTTTTGAATTGGTGTTTTGGGATCCTTAGGGTATACTGCCAGCAGCAGAATTGCTGGGTCAAAAGACAGGTCCATTTTTAGTTTTTTAAGGAAATTCCATACTGTTCTTCATGGTGGCTGCACCAATCTGCATTCCCAATAACAGTGCACTAGGGTTCCCTTCTCTCTGCATCTTTGCCAGCACTTGTTGTCTGGTGATTTATTAATAATGGCCATTCTGACAGGTCTGAGATGATATCACATTGTAGTTTTATTTTGCATCTCTCTGATGGCTAGTTGTGTTGAGCATATTTTCATATGTCTCTGGGGCATCTGTATGTCCTCCTTGAAGAAATGTCTGTTCAGATCCTTCATTACTCATGTTGCTGTGTATATACTCATTTTGTTATTCTAACTTCTGTACTATACTTCATAATATCCTTTACATTTTGTTTATCAAATTTTATTGATATAGAGTTAACATACTATATTATATTATTTCTGGTGTAAACAGTTATTCAACATTTATATATCTAACAAAGCAACTACCATGCTAACTCTAGTAATTATCTATCACTTTACAAAGTTGTGTTACTGATTATATTCTCTGTGCTTTACATTACATTTACATGACATTTATTTTATAAATGGAAATTTGTACCTCTTATTCTCCTTCACATTTTTGCCCTCCTCTTTTCCCTCTTTACCTCTGGTAACCATCAGTTTGTTCTCTATACCTATGAATCTATGTCTATTTTATTTTTTTGTTTTAGTTTTTAATTCCACATACAAGTAAAATATGCGGTATTTGTCCTTCTCTGCCTGACTGATTTCACATAGCATAATATCCTCTAGGTTCATCCTTGTTGTCACAAGTGGCCAAATTTCATTCCTTTTTTATGGCTGAGTAATATTACATTGTATATATAATATGTAACACATCTTCTTTTATCCATTCATCTATTGATGTACACCTAGGTTGCTTCCATATCCTGGTATTGTAGATAATGCTGCAATGAACAAAGAAGTGCATATGTCTTTTCAAATTAGTGCTTTTGTTTACTTCAGATAGATACCCAGAAATAAAATTGCTGGGTCATATGGTAGTTCTATTCTTAACTTCAGAGAAATCTCCATAGTAGCTGCCCCAATTTGCAATCCCACCCATAGCACATGAGTGTTCCCTTTTCTCCACATTTTCACCAACACTTGTTATTTGTTGTCTTTTTTACAATAGCTGACTTGACAGCTGTGAGGTGATGTCTCATTGTGGTCTTGATTTGTGTTTCTCTGATCATTAGTGATGTTTTCATGTGAACATCCTTTCATGTGTTTGTTGGCCATCTAATGTGTCTTCTTTTGGAAAAAAAAAGTCTATTTAAGTCCTCTGCTCATTTTTTAATCTGAATTTGATTTTATAATGTTAAGTTCTATGAGTTTTTATATGCTTTGGATATTAACCTCTTATAGGATATAACATTTGAAAATATGTTCTCCCATTCAGCAGGTTGCCTTTTCATTTTGTTAATGGTTTCCTTCACTATGAAAAAGCTTTTTAGTTTGATGTTATCCATTTTTGTTCATTTTTGGTTTTGTTGCCCTTGCCTAGGAAGGCATATATAAAAAAATATTTCTAAGACAGGATTCAAAGAATTTACTGCCTGTGTTTTCTGGGAGTTTTGTCAATTTTGGTCTCACATTTGTTAATCCATTGTGAGTTTACTTTTTTTTTTTTTTTTTTTACATGTAGCTGTGTAATTTTACCAGCACCATTTATTGAAGAAACCAACAGTTTTTTCTCCATTGCATATTCTTTTTCCTTTGTAGTAGATTAATTGATCATATAGGTGTAGGTTTATTTCTGGGCCCTCTATACTGTCCCATTGATCCATGTGTCTGTTTCTGTGCCAATATGGTACTGTTTTGATTACTATAGCTTTGTAGTGTAGTTTGAAGCCAGGGATCATGATATCTTTGACTTTGATCTAGGTATTTGGTGTCTTCTGTGGTTCTATGCAAATTTTAAGATTACTTGTTCTAGTTCTGCTAAAAACGCTATTGGTATTTTGATAGAAAATGCATCAAATCTCTACATTGCTTCCATTTTTTAGTGAGAACAATCTTAATTGCCTAAAACTCTCTGCTATCACTAATGATGCTGCTATGAACATCTTTGTCCCTGTTCCAAGATGAAGCCTGACGTTTTCTGAGTATATTCACAAAGGTGAGGTTGTCAGCTCATGGAGCATGTTTACATTTAATTTAACTATGTGAGTTCTAGAGTGGCTGTACAAGAATTGAGGTCCTTTCTTTTGTTTCTCTGGAACCTTCCAACTACATGTTACTACTAAGTATTTTCATTTGCAATTCTCTATTTTCACATTATTTTGTTTAATTCTTGTGATGAACTTTTTAAAATAAATAGGGCAGCTAGTATCCCCACTCTACATTTGGAGAAGAATGAGATCACAATACTAGGCTGGATGCTGTCCATGCTGGAAATAAATAAGCTAGAAGTTGGGTTCAGTCTTTGTCCCAACAGATTCATGAGTAGGAAGTTGAGATCCACTCCAGGGGAGGGGGTGGAGCACACTAGGAGATACAAAGGTTCATCTCTAGATCAGTCGTTCTCAACCCTGGTTGTACATTAGAACACCTGGGAAGTATTTAAGAAATACTGATGCTCATCCCTCACCCAAGACCAATTAAATCACATACTCTGGGGTGAGGCATTGCATAGACACCTTAAGAGCTCCTGAGGTGATTTTAAATGCAGCAAAGGCTACAAACCTTACCCTGGACTAAGGGGCTGGGCTTAGAAGAAAAAGCATCTGGCACTTATCACTGGGTACATCACATCATTGTGATAATTTCTAAACCTGAAGTCAAAGAGGAAGTCCTGGAGGTAAAATACATAGAGAAATAATAAGAAAGAAGACAAATTATTATCATCCACCATTTACTAGCAGAATAACACGACAGGAACTGGCATCACTAGTTCAAAGCCTGGAGGGAACTGAATTACAGAGAATATTTTAATTCTCGCCTAATAATTAGAAACTCAAAAGTTCCAAATGATGGAATAATTACAGAAATATGTGAAACCCTAAAGCCATTAACATGACTGCCATGGATCATTACACAGGCCTAGTGAGCACCCTGCTAACAATCCTGTGCCTCTGACACCCTGTCCAAGGTGCTGAAGCCCACTGCGCTTATTACTGGCTCCCCTCAGACAGTGGAAAGCAGATTCCTGGAGCACTCAACACTGAACCAGCTGGCCCCTGCACAGTCAATTTCTCTTGCATTCTGTAGGTAAATCCCTTGAGACGCTGATGTTCTCAAACCACCAAGAAAGTTTAATCTCCAAATTGGCAGCAAATGGTGCTGACTCTAAAAATAATTCTCCCCTTCCTACCTGGTGTTCCTTCCTCCTGTGTTTTGAAATAATCATAATGTTCAATGGTAAAATAAACTCTATTATGTGGAGGAGAAGAACATTAGAAGGGGAATTATTAACATTAGTTGAGCACCTGCTATGAGCCAGGCGAGGTGCTAAGCAGTTTACACCCTTTATCTTGCTTAAACTTTACAAAAGCTATTATAATCCTTACTTTATGTATACAGTAACAATAGCTTAGAGATGTTAAATGACTTATCCAAGGAAAATTACTTTTAAAAAAGGCAGAAAAGTTATTCAAACCATGTTCTCTCCAATTCTACAACCCAAATTTAGTCTACATCAAGGAAAATCTAATTTGTTTCCAATTATTGCCCAGAGAAGAGATGCCAATATTTCTTTTGTGTCCTGAGTGTATTTGGCAGTTTTAATTATCAGTAGATTTTTCTTAGTATTTAATATGAATTCGTCCCAGGATACTTTCAATGTCCAGAGATGATAGAGATGATCTGATGAATGTTATATCTATGAACTGGCCCATTCAATTGAGAAAGGGAACTTCAGTCTTCTGTAGATTGACCATAAAATCAAATCCCACTGTTTTTCTCTATAAAACCCTGTCCTTTAAAGGCAAACATCCCCAGAAATTAAAATGTATTGGTCTATGCCAGGGTGAAGGTCAGAGGCCCATCCTGGGCAAAGATGTGGTTATGCTCAGTGGTCTTTCATGAGCCCACATACTGCTGCATGCATCTCGTTAATAAAGAAAGTTCTGGGGAAGACCTATATGTGATTCTTTAACATAGTGGTTCTTTGAATGCCCCCAGACCAGTAGCATCAGTATCACCTGGGAATTTGTTAACTATGCAAATTCCCAGGCCCCCTTCAGACCTACTAAACCAATAACTCAGGATTGGTCCTATTAATCTGTGTTATAACAGATAACATAACCACACACTGGTTTGAAGAAACTGCTTTTAAGTCTTCTGCTGCTCAGTAAAGAAATATAGTAAGTGACAAAGTGTAAATCTTCTTTGTCTGTAGAAATTCAGGAAAGCAGTTTCCTGGTCTGGTCAGAGGCATCTAAAGACAAATAGAAAACATGCCACCCTTGAATTTCATCTCTGCTTAAGAACTGCAAGTGGTGATCTCCTCCCGTGGTATTTAACCTGAGTGTCATGGCCTGGTTTTCCAGGTGACTTCTGCCTGACCACACACCAGCACTCTGTGCTCTACATTCAGATGTGGAGATCTGGGTGTGGATGGGGATGACAGAGAGAAGTGAAACCAAAATATTTTTTTTCTGAAGATTTTGGTTTGTCAAGAAATAACACAATTCCCCCCAAAATTTTGCCTCTTTATAAACTCTTACATACCTAAATATACAAAACATGATCATTTTCTGAGCAGACCAAATCATACATAATGAATTTTTATTGGCACCTTGAATAAAGATATGGCAGACATGAATATCAAGTGTGCAGATTAAAAAGCACATTTGAGAGGGGAACTCATGATGCGTGAACAGGGAGCAAGAGAGCACCTGGCTGCTCTTGCAAATCCAAAAATTTCCGCTGGAGAAGTTGCACCCCACAGTCCTGGAGAGACTTGCAGATGCAGCCACTAACCACTGCTAGTTTTCTATGAGGTAAAAGGAGAATAGCTGCAGATGGGGAAAGGCAGTAAATTTAGAAAAGAAAAGGTGGGTTCATTAAACTATCACCCAGTGAGAAGTTTTATGAATATTTTGGAGATAGAGCAAAAAGCCTGGAAATCAGTATGGATTTGTCAAACACAGAATTGGGGTTTTTGTTTGTTTGTTTGTTTGTTTTAGGAACCAGGGGTGTTTGGCCTAAAAGGAACTTTATTTATATATAGGTCTTTATATTTCTGTAGATCTGTTATATGAAGATAAAGGTGTGCTATGTGCCTATCCAGAGCAGAAAGTATTGAAGATACAGTGACCTTGGAGATCACCAAGTCTTTTTCTTCACTCATAGTGGACATCAAAGCTGGGAGAGGTAATGTGGCTTCAAAGCTAAGATCAACACTCCTGACTCCCAGTTTCTTTCCAGCACACTGAGAAACTCTTAAAGAAACGGTCGTGAAAGATAAACTCATTTCCTATTTGCCAGGATCCCAAAACTGGTAGAAAACTCTATAACCTGTGAAGTCCTGTATAGATGTGTTATTATTATCATTCATGATATCAGGTGTAGGGAACCACTCCTCATGGTTTAGGGAATTGTAGCCCCGGCCTGAGCATGACTTCCACTGGCATTCTGGCTGTGCTTGTCTTTAAGTCTTAATATAAGGCTGTGTGTGAAACATAACCAAAGACCACTCAGAGAGTTTCCATGGGAATTAAAGAATGCTTTTTATGCTTTAGAACTTGTTCTGCTTTATCATTAATGTAACATAAACAATCTCTAGCAAGAAATGTATGAAACCTTGCACCTTCTGCCAGTGTGGCATCAAGATGTTTGATAGACCCTGACAAAGACTGGTCACTGTACCCTCCGTACTAGTACATGTAATCTGTTACTGTCAACTGTAATCCTAATGCCTCCAAACTATTGATGATTCATGAATCTTGACCTTGTATCTCTCATGTGTATCCTCCTGAATAAAAGGCATGAGGGAAGAAGGTCTAATTGCTGTTCTCTACTAGAGAGAGTAGCCACCTTCCTTCCCATAGACATAATGAAATGTCCTGGGTATAAGTTTGTTCCGCCGTGGTCATGAAGACTCTGCTGGACAGAGCAGCTTCCAACTGAGCCTAGGGTGTGTGAGGCACATCCACCTCAATCAGGTTCATGTCTGAACTCCCTCCCACTCAATATCTTTATGAACTGTCTGAAGCAGGGCATTGATTTTCTGGTAACAAGCAGTTGGGAAGACAGTGAGTGTATTTGGATGCCTTTAAAACTGGGGCAAATCAAACACAATGAAATCTAACAAGACCAATGGTAAGTCAGGCATTTAATACACAAAACTAATTGACTAGTTGAAAGCCCCATGAGAGAATGAGTTAAGTTGTCTTGTGAGTTAATCTGAGTCAAAAGCTGTCAAAGCATTGTCCTTAGTTGTAATATTTTGAAAATATTTATATAACAAGGAAGGCGATATTTCCATGCTTCATGGTGGTATTATGTTCTGTTCTAGTCATTAGCCTTCATCTAATGGGCTTTGCTGCTCTAATGAGAAGCAGTTGAAGAACTAGAGCCATTTCGTTTGAATAACAAAATTTTACAAAGAGCTTTCACTGTTTTCTGAGGTGTACAAAGACTGCATCTCGGCTCAAGCTGCCATAAAAAATTACCACAGAGTAGGTGCCTTAAACAACAGATGTTTACTTTCTCACAGTTCTGGATGCTAGAAGTCCAAGACCAAGGTGCCAGCATGTTTGGTTTCTCCTGTGGCCTTTCTCCTTGGCTAACATATGGTTTTCTTTTTGCTGTGTCCTCACATGGCCTTTTTCTCTATGGATACACTCATGGTAACTCTTCTTATAAGATTAATGAAATGAGATCCTGGGTCCCTCTGAGTCTATCAAATTCTATGATGCTTGAAGTAATTAATAATAATAATAAGTTGTTTTAGATTTTTAGAGGCTGTTAAGAGGAATCAAGTATTGCATGTGGCTCAATTATACCCTATATTCCCAAATATCACACCCAAAACTTTTACAATTTTATTGTTTTGTCAGGTATTTCAGAAGTCTTACTCTCCCACAGAAGTGCTCTACTTTTCCCATTACCACACCTTTGTCAGTACTCTTCCCTTTTGTCCTAATCTTAATCCTACCATAGCCGGGCTACAACCCATGAAAATTGCACGTGAGGCTAATTTGTCCCTTTTCAGATCATCTACTGCATTCCCAACACTATTAATGTAGCTCACTCTAACAGGAGTGAATACAGTCATGAGGGGTAGTTAGGGACTGGAGTGGGATGACAAGGAATCAGGGTCTATAAATCTTGCTGACTCTGCCATTGATATGAGGCCTCCAGTCTTCCACCAGACACCTAGCACTGCTGTAGGTTGATGCAGGAGGAAAAAACAAAACGAAACCCTCATAAATCACCAAAATGGTGTGGTCTTTATTAATGGCTCTGGACATCATTATAATCTTCTGTTGAGTTCAGCTGGACCAACAGTGGCTATGAGAAACTCTTTTGCCTGGATATGGGCAGACTTGGGCAAACTACACTAAAACAAATGAGTGATCTGATTTCATTAATACACTCAGCAGGCATTTATTGTGTCATGAGTCCTTCCAAGAACTAAAGTTATAGTGGTGAGCGAGAGAGATAATGCCTCTACTCTCAGATTTGTAATCTAGTGGGAAGGAGAAGGGAGACCCCCAAAAATGGCAACATCAATATCAGCAAAAAGATGCTACGCAGAGAGATATAACTGAGTGATAGGATAGAAACCAGAGGGCTAATTTATATTTGATGGACCTCTCTAAGTCATTGACATTTAGATTAAAGTAAGAAAAGAAGATGGAGCTGGTCATGATAAGATTGGGGAGACAGGTAGAGCAAATGGCCCAAAGTGGAAACCAGTTTGGCAAGTCAGAGGAACAGAAATCACAGTGGTGTGGTGAGAAAACAGTGGAAAAAGGGAGAGGAGAGTGGTGTGAGGTACACCCAGAAGGTAAGCAGGGCTTGAATTATATGAAATTTTGAAAACCAGGATAAAGTGTCAAATGGAATACTCATGCTATGGAAAGATGTAGAAGAATGTTTAAGGAGGATGAACATGATCAAATTTTTACTTCAAGTTGCTAATTCTGGCTACCAAGAAGATCAGATATGAGACTATTGCAATACTCAGGGCAAGAAATGAAAGAGGCTGAAACTATAGGAACTAATAGAGATGGAGAAAAATAGATGAAGGGTAGAGTTTGCAGAACTTGCTTATGAGTTGGATTGGAAAGGTGAAGGAAAAGGGAGTTAGGGATAACATGTAGATTTAGGACATTAACAACTAGGGGGATACACTGCCATTTTCTAAGATGGAGGAGAAGAAGGCAAGTTTGAGAGACAAAGCAAGAGTTTTTGTTTTTGTTTGGACCACTTTTAGTTTGAAATGCCTTTATTAGGTATCCATTTGGATGTGTAGGCAGTCAGATATAGGAGTCTAGGTTTACAGAGAAAGGACAGGACTCCAGTAAAGATTTGTGAGTTATTAGCACTTAGGTAAAATTTAAGTCTATAGAACTGGAGGGGGTCACCTAGAAAGTGCATATAAATAGAGAAATGAAAAGGCATAACTCTGGAATGTTCCGACACTTAAAGGCAAGATAGAAAATAATGAACCAGTCAAGGAAAATGTGGCATCCTGGAAGGCAGCAAAAGAAAGAGATTCAATGAGGAGAGAGAATCAAATGTATTAAATATTGCTTAAAGGACAGTTTAGAAAGAACAAGAAGTGACCATTGACTTTTACTGATGATCTTGACAAAAGCCATTGCCATTGAGGGTGGGGAAAGAATAGTGGTGAATGTAAGGTTGAAAGTAAGGAAAAATAAGGATATGGAGACCTTATCAGAATCGAGAAGTTTTCTGTAAGAGAACAAATTGATTGTTGCCAGATGGGAGGCGGTTAGGGGTTGAAAAGAGTGAAAGAGATTAAGAAGTGTAAATTTCTAGATATAAAAATAGCCATGGGCATGTAAAGTATAGCACAGGGAATATAATCAGTAATATTGTAATAACTCTGTATGGTGTCAGATGGGTACTACTTATCAGGGTTATAACTTTATAAGTACATTGTACACCTGAAACTAATATAATATTGTATATCAATTATAATTGAAAAATAAAATTTTTGAAGGTAGCTTGCTGTAAAAAGAAGCAGGTAAATACAGCAGTAACTAAAGGTGAACTGGGGTACAGATAGTTCTGTAAATAGGAGATATGCAATAGAGAGGGAGAACCAGATAATTCATGAAGGGGACATACTCCTAAAATCATCACATATTCCGTATTTGGACCCTAATCTTGACTGTGGTCCTCACATTCTCACCATTCAGGTGAACCTTAAACAAAGAAAACTGCCTTCCCAAGCCCTGGATTCCAAGAGTCTCTGCTAGAATGGTCACATCTTTTAAGCAGGAGGCAGTTCTAGGTCCATCTTAGTGCACTAGCTCTGCAGAAAATAAATAGTCCAAGGGAAAGTCAAACAGAGGTCATATACCTAGAAAGTATGCCATATTGATGCAATTGTTTTTAATCCCAATCTACTGTCCTGGAAAACTACTGTATGTCCCCCTCCCACAGGCTTCCAAGCATTCTAAACCAATAAATATCTTTACATCTTCTCCCGGGCTTTCTTTGGGTGAGGTGCATGGACTGTAGAGGAGCTTTGAGTTCTCCATGGACAATGTTATATCTTATCTAGTCATCATGTATTCACTTAAACACTGACTGGGAGCTCAGTAAATGCCAGCCACTGTTCAATGGGCTGGGGGTAAAGCTGTGAGCAAGAAAAATAGCAAGCCTCTTTGATGCCTGTGTATCTTTCACTCTATTGGGGAATACAATCTGGAAACAAATAATTATGTAAGTGAATAGTTATTACAGTTGAGATAAACTATAGGAACAAGTACAAGATGTTTTAAGAGTGAATACTAGGTGAGAACAGCCCTGGCTGGTTTGGCTCAGTGGATTGAGCATCGGCCTGCGAGCTAAGTGTCGCTGGTTCGATCTTCCAGTCAGGGCACATCAGAGAAGGAAAACTCTGACTCCAAAAAACCTCCGCTGCCTTGCGGCATACCTCTTCAGGGGAAAGGCTAAGGGAGTAAACCCCGACAGAAAATCCGGAGCCGGAGTCCCTAAGGCGGTTCGACGTTGTAGTCAACACCGGCAACTCCTGCGGCGCACCTGAAGCCAAGCTGTATTGACTCCGTCTTTCCCTTGGACCCTTCAGCTGCGAAGAGAGGGGGGGTCTGCTGCATGGGCAACAGCAGACCCTCCATATCACCCTGCCCAGGCTCTGTAGCTTCAGCTTCACTGGAGAGGACACTCCAGCGTCATCACAAGATGTCGATTCAACATGGGAGGAGACAGATACCGTGTCACTCCCGAGTCGGACTGCACAACCATTCTCGGCGGTGCAGATAGACTCTTAAGAAGCTACACCATCGTCTCTCGAGACGGACGGCTGCCGACTGACTAGGTGAGAAAATAAACTAAACTTTGGGGTTAGGAAAAATTGATTAATATAATTTATGGCTGTCTAGTATGAGACCATTTACAAAGTTCTTTCTCATTCATGAAGTCATTATACCTAAGAACAAACTAGAGACATGAGTAGTAACATATCCCACTTTTACTAGGAAAACTAGACTTCAAAGAAGTTAAGTAAAATATTAAATGTCCCCTTATTTTTTTAAATATATGTTTCCCTCTGTCTTTTAAACAATTCTATCAGCCAGGACTCATACTTTATAAGGGTTGGAACCCTAAACCCAAACTAATGCACATAACTGAAAAGATAAGAATTAACATACAGTTCCTTCTTCCTCCATAGTAATGCAATTTTACCTGGACGCGTGGCCACTCAGCTAAATTTCATTGCTCAGTTCTTCTTATAATTAGGTATCACTGTAAGACAGGTTCTCATAATTAAATGTTAGTAGGAGTAAGATAAACAACTTCTGCGTCTTGGCCTTTGAAGTTTGCCCCCTGGAGGTCTTTTACCTTTTTGTACAGAAATTGCCTTCTTACTGTAAACAACTAAAACAAACAGACAAAATATATTCAACATAAGACAACTTTTACAAGACATTGGACATCAGACACCATAAGACTGTGGTCCTTAAAAGAAGGAAAACAAGCAAGGTTAGCACAAGTGGCTCTTGCTTACTATCTGGAGGCAGTTCCCAGGATATAATATAAGGAGGGACAATCAAATAGAACTCAGTGGTCTTGCCAAGTTGAGGAGACATAACAGAGATTGGGAAAGCTGAAGAACCTAGAATTTTTAGGGAAGAGTACCAGAAAAGAGAAAGCTGTACTGAAAGAAAGATGCAGATATCTGCAAGATGGTCTTTTTAAGTCTTTGAGTACTACTCTGAGAATCCATGGGGTAAGATTCAAGACCAGAAAAAAAACTAATAATTGGTAGGCAAAAAATGGTCAGATCTCACAGAGGGGTGAGAATAGTTCACATTCTTGATGCTGGAAATCAAGACTTCTAATTTGAGGTATGTTTACATGCCTCTCGGTCCAGGTGTTTAATGATCCGAGCAGCGAGCTGGACTCACTGGTGCTGAAAGTCTCTGACTGCTCAGGCCTCAGGTTCTTAAAGACATCCTGTGACTTAAAAAGAATCTTGCTGAGTACTCCATCTTCCCTGATGTTGATAAGGAAATCAAACAAAACTAAGCACAAATGGTGTTTAACCTTGATTGCTTTCTGTTAGTGTTTAAGGAACAGTGCATCGGTTCCATAGTCTTAAAAGAATAAGTGATTGGATTTCTGTTTTTCTGTTTTTGAATCTATAGATGCTATATAGACTTGTTTATCAGGAAGCGGTCTCTTCAGTTAATCCTTTAAGCTTCCTCTGTTGTAAGTTTCAAGTACATTGTAATCATTCCTGTAATGTGCCTGTGAGCTCATTCCTGGACCCTCCCTGTTGATTAGCATATCTGCAAAATCCAGTAAAAGGAAGGTGCTTGCACTGCTCAGTGCTGACGTGCCTGAGCCTGCGGCAGCCCTCCGTCCATCCCATTCTGTGTGTTGGAATTACTTGCGTGCCCTCAACCACAAAGTACTACAACACATTTTCAAAAGCCAGAGTGGAGAGATCATGGGTAGAATTCTTGGAAGATTCAGGACTTCACTGTAAGATTAAACTAGTTCTAAAGTAAAAGCCACTATGGAGTTTCAATAATAAAACTTAAAAGCAAGCTACAGAGGGGTAGCTTAAACTGATCCTTAATGATTTAAATTTGCAGCAGAAAAAGTCCAAAACTCTTTAAAAGAAAATAACAAAATCTGATGCTCAAGAGTACACTATACCTAAATCCATAATCTAGTAAAAAATTACTGGCATGTAAATAACAAAGTAAATATAACTTATAACCAAGAGCAATGAATCAATGGGAAAGGACCAAGAAATGACAATATATTGTGGATTTAGAAGAACCTAAAAGTAGCTATTATAAATCTTATAAATATGCTCAGAGAAATTAATTAAAATGCACATAAAAAAGAAATACAAGATATAAAAACTAAAATGAAACTTTTATGCATGAAAATTATAGTGTCTGAAATAAAAAGCAAAGTGAATAGGATTAACAGCAAATTAGACTACAGAAAAAAATTAGTGAACTTGAAGATATAACAGTAAAAAGTACCTCAAACAAAGAACAGGGGAAAAAGGCTTAAAAATAAAAACAAAAGAATCAGTGATCTGTGAGAAATAGCAAACAATATAATGTTTTTGACTCACCAAAAGAAAAAAATGAGAGAGGGGAGGGCAGGGAGTATATATTATTAAATAATTGCTAACTTTTTAAATTTGATGACAAATCAATATATCAGGAAGCTCAATGAACAACAAGAAATATAAAGAAAACTATACCACAGTACATAATATTAAAATGAAAAAGAGAAAATCTTAAAATCACCGATAGGGGTAAAGACATTATGTACACAGTAACAAAGATAAGAGTAACAGCAGACTACTCAACAGAAAAATGTAAGCTATGCAACAGTGGAAGAACATCTTTAACATACTGAAAGAGTGTCACTATACCTAGCAAAAGTATCTCACAAAAGTGGAAATAAAATAAATGTTTTTACAGACATACAACAGCATAAAAAGTTCATCACCAAATTATGATCATTATAAGAAATACTAAAGAAAGCCCTCAGATAGAAGGAAATTAACAAAATTAAATCTGGATCTACACAAAGGAATGAAGAGCCCCATAAGGTAAATATTAAGATAAATATAAAATGCTTATTAATTATTTAGTATTTTTTAAAGTTATTTCTGTTTAAAGCAAAAACATTAAACATTCACTTCTGGTTTATACCATACATAAAAATAAAACATTACAACTCTAGCACAAGGCCAAGAATTCTTTATATGTGAAGTGATATGATATAACTTAAAGACAGCCTATAATACACCAATATGTACATATTTTAATTTTTTAATTACAATTTACTTCCAATATTATTTTATATTAGTTTCAGGTGTACAGTGAAGTGGTTAGAAAATCATATACTTTACAAATTTGCCCCCTGATATTACCAGTACACTGCTGGCAACATACATAGTTATTACAATATTATTTACTATATTTCCTATACTGTACTGTATATCCCCAAGTCTATTTTGTAACAACCAATCTGTATTTTTCAGTCCCTTCACTACAATATGTACACTCTTAAAGCAATTGGTAAAACAAAATAAAACATAGACATATGCTAACCAGTCAAGATGGGAAATAAAATGAAATTACAAAAAATATGTTATCTAAAAACAGGCTTCTAAATACATGACACAAAATGGAAATAACTGAAATGCAAAAAAGACAAATGTACAATTATAGTTAAAGATTTCAACACACCAATCTGATTGTTTGAAAGAATAAGTAGACCACAAAAGAGGCAGTAAGATTTTAACCTCATCAAAACTTTGCCTTAGCTAACATTTCTTAAAACATTCCACTTAACAGCTGCATATACATTCCTTTCAAGTGAACAGTGAATATTCACAAACATAGACCATATTCTATACCACAAAACAATTAATAATAAGTTTAAAGGGGTTGGAGTCTGACGACATTAAAATTAAACTAAAATTTAATTAAAAAAAAAAGATACCTGTAAAACCTCAACTGCTTGGAAACTAAACAACACATCTAAATAAATACATGGGGCAAATAATAAATCTCATGGATATTAGAAATTATTTTGAGCTGAATTAAAATAAAAACACAAAATATCAAAATGTATGGAAGGCACATAAAGAAGTATATCTAGAGAAATTTATATTAAAATGTTTATCGTCGTCGGCAGCCGTCCGTCTCGAGAGACGATGGTGTAGCTTCTTAAGAGTCTATCTGCACCGCCGAGAATGGCTGTGCAGTCCGACTCGGGAGTGACACGGTATCTGCCTCCTCCCGTGTTGAATCGACATCTTGCGATGACGCTGAAGCTACAGAGCCTGGGCAGGGTAATATGCAGGGTCTGCTGTTGCCCATGCAGCAGACCCCCCCTCTCTTCACAGCTGAAGGGTCCAAGGGAAAGACGGAGTCGATACAGCTTGGCTTCAGGTGCGCCGCAGGAGTTGCCGGTGTTGACTACAACGTCAAACCGCCTTAGGGACTCCGGCTCCGGATTTTCTGTCGGGGTTTACTCCCTTAGCCTTTCCCCTGAAGAGGTATGCCACAAGGCAGCGGAGGTTTTTTGGAGTCAGAGTTTTCCTTCTCTGAATTAAAATGTTTATATTAGAAAAGATTAAAGGTCTTATATAAACAATCTAAGCCACTACCTCAAGATATTAGAATACTAACAAAAAGATAGCAACAATCAATAAAAAATAAAACAAATACAATAAAGAAAAATCAATGAAACTAAAATCTGTTCAGTTAAAAGATAAATGCAATTAATAAACTCTGGCTATAATGATCAAGAAAAACGTAGTGAATACATAAATTACTAATGTCAAGAATGAAAGAGAGGGAATTACTATAGACACAAGATGCACTAAGAGCATAAAAGAATATTATGAACAACTTTATGTCAACAGATCTAACAATTTAGATGAAATAGACAAATTCTTTGAAAGGCACAAATTACAAAAGCTAACTCACAAGAAAATGTGAGTTTTGAAAAGCATTATAATATTAAAGAATTTGAATTTGTAGTTAAAAACATCACCTCAAAGAGAACTCCAGGTCCAAATGACTTCACTTGTGATTTTAGTAAGCATTTCATGAAGAAATAATATCAATCTTACACTAACCAATTCTATGAGACCATCACTGCACTAATATCAAAATATGACAAAGATATTACAAGAAAAGAAAATTACAGGAGAATATCCTTCATAATTATAAATATCAAATTCCTTAGTATATTAACAAGTCTAATCCAGCAATGTATACAAAGACAATACATTATGACCAAGTGAAATTTATCCCAGAAGTGCAACTGGTTTAATAGTCAGTCAATATAATTCATCATATCAACAGACTAAAGAAACACTATGATCATCTCAATAGATTCAGAAAAGCATATGACAAAATTCAACACCCATTCTTGATTTTTTAAAAATGTTCAGCAGTCTAGGAATCAAAGAGAACTTCTTCAACATTTATCATAAAGGTCATCTATGAAAAATTAAAAACTAACATCATACTTAACATTGAAGAATTGAATGCTTTGCCTTTCAAATTACAGATAGGGCAAGAATGGCCATTCTCACAATTTTTATTTAACATCATACTGGAGATTCTAGCCAGTGAAATAAGGCAAAATAAAAAAGCAGACAAATAAATAAGAGAACTAATAATTAGAAAGGAAGAAATAAAACTGTCTATATACAGGTTATTTATGTATACATAATATCCAAAAATTACCAATAAAACACTACTAGAACTAATAAGCAAGTTTAGTAAGGTCATGAGATAAGAAGATATGCAAAAAATCAATCATATCTCTATATATTAGTAACAATGGAATTATATGTTTGAAGTACCAGTTGCAATAACAACATAAATCTAAAATAGTTAAGTACAAATTTAATAATATATGTGCAAAATTGGCATGCTGCAAACTACAAAAGATTCATGAAAACGTCAAAATAGATGTAAATAAATGAAAAGATATACCATGTTTATAGATTATAAGGCTCAATATTAAGATTTTATTTCTCCCAAATTGATCAACAGAGTCAATACAATTTCAGCATAATTTTGAAGAAATCCACATGTTGTTTCTAAAATTTACATAGAAAAGCAAAGAAAATTAGAATAGCCAAAAATAGGAGAGCAAAGTTGAAGGATTCAAACTACCTAATTTCAAGACTTAACATAAGGTTACATTAATCAAGAGCTGTGGTTTGGTAATAGAGACATGTAGATCAATGGAACACAAGGGAGTCCAGAAATAGACCTTGGCTATAGTATCAATTTATTTTTAACATAAGTGCCAAGAAAATTTAATGAAGACACAATTTTTTTAATAGATGGTACTGAAACAACTGAAAATTTATATAATCCATTTTGAGTTAATTTTCATACATGATATGAGGTAGAAATGAAATTTTATTTTTTGTATATGGCAAAAAAGATTTGAACACAAAAGATACATGGGTAGCAAATAAGGTCATGAAAAGATACTAGTAAAATTACTTATAGAGAAATGAAAATTGAAACTGCAAGACACCACTGTATACCTGCTAGAATGGCAAAGATCATCAAAATAATTTCTAAAAGTTGAAAATATAAGCTGCTGATGAAAATGTGAAGTAACTGAAACTCTCATACAGTGATGATGGAAATATAAAACTGCACAGCCATTTTGGAAAACAGCATGGCACTATTCCATAATTTAAATATACAGTTAACTCATGACCAAGCACATTCATTCCTAGGTATCTGCCCAATGAAATGAAAGCAAATATTCACACACAGTCTACTTAAGTGTTCATAGCAGCTTTATGCATAACAGAACCTGGAAATGACCTAAATGATCATCAACTGGTGGATGGGAAAACAATGTATAGATCTATATAATAAACTATTTGTCAGCAATAAAAAGGGACAAACAACAAATGAAACATACAACGATATGGTTGAATCTCAAAGGCTCAATGTTAAGTCAAAGAAGCTAGACGAAAGAATGCATATTGCATGATTCTGTCTATATGAAATCTGAAAAATGCAAAACTTGTTACAGTGACTAGGTTAGCGTTAGCTGGGGATGGGGATGAGGTGTGGGGCTGTCTCTAAAGGATGAAAATGTTTTATATCTTGATTGCAGTGGTGGTTACAGGACAGCATACATTTGTCAAAAATTATAGGACTTAAAAGAAGGAACTCCTACCTTTTGTGACAGCATGGATGGAACTTGAGAGTATTATGCTAAGTGAAATAAGCCAGGAGGCAAAAAGCAAATATCATATGATCTCACCTAATACAAGAAACTAATGAACAAAACACACAAACGAGCAAAATAGAACCAGATGCATGTAAGTAGGAACGGACTGACAGTGACCAGAGGGGATGGGGGAGGGGGGAAAGAGGGGAAAGAGATAAGGGCCTAATCAATGAACAAGCATAAATAACCCATGGACAGACTTCCAGCCAAGATGGAGGCATAGACAGACATGCTGCGTCTCCCTCCACAACAAAGAAGGAATACAATTACCTCAAAACTAGAAACAACCAGAAGTTCCAGAAAATCAAACCACATGGAAGTCCAGCAAACAAAGATATAAAGAAGAAATATTCATCCAGACAGGTAGAAGGGCCAGAGCCAGGGCGGAAAGAACGTAATGTGGTGGCAGCAGCCGTAAGCCAGCAGAAAGCACAGTCACACATTTTAAAAAGTCAGGAGGGACACCTGGAGAGTGCTCCCAGCTCCTCACCAGACCTCAAGCTCACAGTCCCAGCATGGGGGAAAATCAAGCCTCATTGCTTCTGACTGTGCAGACCAGTGAGGGTTGGGGCAGAGGCAGAAACTGCAGGTCTCAGCAGTGTCCACTTGTTTAAAGGGCCCCCACGGTCCTAGAACGTCCGTAGACCCACCCACTTGGGAACGACAGCCAGGGCAGCAGCTAGAGGGTCGCCAGTTTGGTGCAGAAGTGAAAGAGGTGCCTGGAAAAGGGGCGAGTGCTGAGCTGGCGGAATTGTTCCCTCTCGGACCCTCCCCCACATAGAGCGCCACAACGTGGTGAAACAGGTCCCCCTGTACTGACGAATCCTTAAGGCTCTGAACCTTACAACGTAACAGGAGCGACAGCTCTACCTGGGACACAGAGGCAAACAAACACAGAAGGCTGTCAGAATGAGGAGACAGAGAAGTATGGCCCAATAGGGAGAACAAATCAAGGTTCCAGTGAGAGAACTAAGCCACGAGGAGATAGCCAACCTCACAGATGACAAGATAGACAACCTAACAGATGAAGAATTCAAAACACTGGTGATAAAGATGCTAACAGGCTTGACAGATATGCTTGAGTACAACAAGTGCATAAGAGAAGAAGTGAAGATTATGCTAAGTGAAACGAAGGAAAATCCACACAAAACCAATGGTGAAGGGAAGGAAACCGGGGTTCAAGTCAATGATTTGGAACATAAGGAAGAAAAAAACAGTCAACCAGTGCAGAATGAGGAAGCAAGAATTGAAAAAAATGAGGAAAACTTCCCAAATTTTGCAAAGGAGATGGACATACAGGTTCAGGAAGCATGAAGGGTCCCAGGAGAGCTGAACCCAGAGGGGACCACACCAGGACGCATCATGAGTGAGGTGCCAAAGGTGAAAGATAAAGAGCATCATGGGGGCAGCAAGAGAGAGGCAGAGAGTGGCCTACGGGGGACTGTCTATAGGACTATCAGCTGATTTCTCAGAGGACACTTTACAGGCAGGAAGGGATTGGCAAGCAGTATTCAATGTGATGAAAAGCGACCCACAACCAGGATTACTCTATCCAGCAAAGCTATCATTTGGAATGCAAGGGCAGATGAAGTGCTTCCCAGACAAGATAAAGCTAAAGGAGTTCATCATCACCAAGCTATAATATGAAATGTCAAAGGGACTTATTTAAGAAAAAGATCAAAACTATGAATACTAAAATGACAACAATCTCACAGCTATCAACAACTGAATCTAAAAAATAAGAACAAAATCCAACTAAGCAAACCAGAATAGGAACAGAATCATAGGTATGGGAATCATCTGGAGGGTTATCAGCTGGGAAGGGAAGGGGGAGAAATGGGGTTATGGTGCAGGGATTAAGAAGTATAATCCGTTGGTACAAAATAGACAGGGGGAAGTTAAGAATAATATAGGAAAGGGTGAAGCCAAAGAACTGATATGCGCGACCCATGGACATGAACTAAGGGGGGTGGGATTGCTGGAGGGAAGGGGAGTACTGGGTAGAGAGGAGCAAAGGGGGGAAAAATTGGAACTACTGTAAAACAACATATTCAATAAAATATACTTTAAAAAATAAAAATTTAAAAAAATAAAAGAACTCATGGACAACAGCATGAGGATTGGCTGTGGGAGAGGGGGGAGGTGGGCAGAGCAGGGGAGAGAAAAGGGGGAAAATCAGACAACTGTAACAGAAAAACAATAAAAATAATAATAAAAATTTTTAAAGAGTTTAATTGTATTGAATGTAAATTATACCAGAATAAAGCTGAGTGTTTTTTGGTTTTTTGTTTGTTTGTTTTTTTAATTAATTTTCCTGTTCCCTTTCTCTTTCCAGCCGGGATGAAGACAAGTCCTAGAGAAGCTACCTTGAGCCTAGAGATAGAAGCCTTGACTTGAGGATGGCAGAGCCATCCTGTTGTCTCTGGGAAATGCTATTTTGTTGACGCCTGTGCCTATGTCAGTCTCTCTATTACAGCAGCTTAGTCCGCGTGCTAATTAAGAGGCCAGCTTCAAGTTCGGCATACCTGGTTCCAGAGGCCCCAGAGCTGGTGCTCCCCGTGTATCTGGTTCCTTTCTCAGGCTCCATCTGGGGGCAAGTGGCTCACGTAGCTCCAGCTTCCCATTCTCTTGCAGTTCTGACCAGACAGGAATCAAATATGCCCCTTCCGACAGGTCCAGCCAAGCCTCCTGACATCTCATTGGCTCTGCCTGGGTCACGTGACCATCCTTGCACCTGTGCACAGGTAAACACGGTGTTATGATTAGCCAGGCTCTATCCAGGGAGTGCCTGCGGTATGGGGAGGGGGACGCTGGGGTACAGTTATGAGGGTTAGGAAGGGGAGCCGCTGGAAGCCAGACAAACAGATGGCCCTGTCAGGGAGGGAGTAAATGAGCAAACGACTTACCCACTGTCACCCAGCAAGAAAGTGACAGGTGTTTGAGGCTTGCCTCCTCGTAGCAGATCATAAACACATTTTTGTTTCTCTTATATCACCCACAAGAGCTGGCACAGAGCACTCCATCAATAGCTCCTGGCTTGACTATTTGTCTTGATTTATTTGCTCTCAACTGGAGTCAGAAGTACCATGGCTAAGGAGACACTCCCAAGAAAAACACATGACACAATGAAAAGACCAGGTCTTGAGTGGGGATGTCTGTGGAGGGAGAGGATGGCGACAGGACAAGTTACCCTTGACTCCACAAGCTAAGGCTGGGACTTTACTCTGACATCACATTTTAATGCAAAGGCAGAGCTCGGTTTCCCCAAATTCAGATCCAGCGCTAGCAGTTTACAGCTGTGTGAACTTGGACAAGTCACTTAACCTCTCTAAGTGTCCAATTTGTCATCTACAAAATGTAAACAATATTACTTCCCAGGTTTGTTGTGAAAAGAGTTTGATGAAGTATGTGACAGCACTTTATAAACCAAAACCACAGTTCTAAACTGTGAGGAGCCATCACTGCCTGGCTGCTCCTTGGGTGTATACGTATCACCTGTCCCTTCCCATCATTTTCTTTCTTCTACTTTATGGTCTCTACCTGGGACCTCTCCAGCTCACTCTCAGCTTCGGTCTCCAGCTCTACATTAGATTTATAGAACAAAGAAAAGGCCCTTATTTGGAAAACACGTGTACCGTTTGCTGTGTCCAGCCTGTTTGCAACATACTAAAATGGTTTAATATGTTGCTAAAAGTTGCAGAGCCAGACGGCGGTAATGGAAGGACAGAAGCCCAAGCCCAGCCTCCAGTGGCCAAATCCAGAGGGAATTTATAAAGACCACATTTCCTTGCTTGCTGGGAGGCACCAGCTGCAGTGAGAGGTGCAGCCTTTGCGGGCCTGGTGTGCACAGCAGCATCCCGGGCCACAAGGTCCCAGGGGTGGGGGTCGGGGGTGGTGGGAGGGAGACATTCTAAGAGCACTCTGGCCAAGTGAAGGGTCTAAATCCAGCTGCACAGCCATGGGACTGGGATACAACAAACTTGTGACCCATCTGTCAGGATCTTTTGCTGAGCGGCCTCATTTTGGGGGCATCATCGAAGCTGTACCTGGGAGACTCGGTCATAAAACACCAGGCTCTGCAAACAGGAGCTGGAGAGACAACCCTGAGCCTGCTTAGCCAGGAGCATTTGCTGAGATGCAGAACCCATGTGATGGCTCACACCATTGCACACGGGGAAGCGCAAATTTGGGCATGCAGGATCAGGTAAACCCTCTGATTATTCACACAGGTGCTCTCAACCCAGATGCACATACCTTCACTCTACCTCACTATTCACACATGATACATGCATAGTGTACACTCATATATATATATACTCAGACACACGCATGTATACACATTCTCTGAAACTATGCACCCACTCACAGGCTCACAATAACTCTCGGGCTTTCCATACGTCACAAGACAGAAGTAGTTGTGCAATTCAGCCATGGCCACACGCTGAGCTATATTCTGACATGCACACTCAGACACCGGAAGCTCCAAATTTGAAGGCTAAGGGCTTTTTCTGTGCATTTCCTTTCCTTGCTGACTTGTGTTTTCGCTCAAGATCTTGGTTCAAGATGTGTTCCTACTGAGCATATCATCTGAGGGTTCCCAGCCATATGCTTACTACAAAAATTCTGCCCATGTGTCAGATTCTGGCATGAATAAAATGCAGCCCACATACGTGTATACATTGCAACAAGCACCAGAATGTAGTTCTCACTGTGGGGTGGATGGGAACCTCAGAGAGAGCCCTGGCTCCCAGCCAGGAAGGGCATATTCTGCTTGGACACAGCTTCCAGACAGCTCCCCCAAGGCTGGCCACTGTGCTCCACCTGCTCAGAGGCCCAGCGTCACAGCAGAACTGGGGTTCCTTCTTCTACAAGGAGAATAATCATAGTCGGGATCTCTGAGAGCTGAGGCCAACAGCTAAGGTCGCTGTTGGAGAGCAGGTGATTAGAAAGGAGCACAGGGCTGCTCAGAAGAGGTCAAGGCCTTGATTTGGACAATTTTGCCTCAGCAACAAGCAGAGCTTTGCTGATGAAAGAAAACAGCCACAAGGAAGCATTGAAGGTTTGCAGAGAACAGAAAAGGGGCAGACAGGTGAAAGGAGATGAGGCAGTCCTAGCAGGATGAAGAGTGAAGTGACCGTGTGAGACAAAGCTTAGAGCCAGACATCAAATCCAGGCTCAGCTACTCACCAGCTGTATGACCACAGCCAAGTGACTTAACCTCTCTGATCCTTCATTTTATCATTTGGGAAAAGGGCCTACTCACAGTGCTCATGGGATAGTGTTGTTGTGAAGATTAAATGACTGAATAGTAATAACAGATAACTCATCGTTTCTACAGAGTCTGACACTTAGCAAATGTTGGTGTTAGTTTCCGATTGCTGCTGTAACGAATGATTGCACTTAGTGACTTAAAACAAGCTATTTATGGTCTCATGGTTCTGGAGGTTAAAGTATAAAATCAAGGTACTGGCATGGCTGGTCCCTCCGGAGGCTCCAGGGAAGGACCTACTCCTTTCCTCTTCCAGCCAGGAGGCTGCTTGCGTTCCTTGCCTCGTAGCCACATCACTCCAGTCTCAGTTCTGGTGGTCACACCACCTTCACCTCTCTTTGGTCGTCCTGCCGTCTCCTTGTAAGGACCTTTGTGATTAAATTGGACTCGTGCAGACAATTTCCATATGTCAAGATCCTTAAATTAAACATACCTGCAAAGTCCCTTTCACTGCATAAGGTAACATGTTCACAGGTTCTGGATATTAAGACAGGGACATCTTCGGAATAGAAGGGGGTATTATTCAGTATACCACGATGCTTAATAAATGTCAGTAATGATTATAAAGCCCTCCCAGCTCCCTTGCCCAAAGTCATATGAATGGGAGGTACCAGGGCAAGTAGCCTAGGTCTCCCTGACCCCAAAGCCATTTTTCTTTCCACTAAGCCAGAGGGTTTTACCTTTGGTCATTGTAAGAATCACCCAGAAGGCTTGTGAAAACAGAGGTTGCTGGGCCCACTCCCGAAGTTTCTGATTCTGATTCTGGTGTGGGGCCTGAGAATTTGCATTTTTCACAAGTTTGCAGGTGATGCTGAGGCTGTTCTTGTGGGTACCACACCTTGAGGACCCCTGTACTACAACACGCTGCCTGCTGTAAGCGGTGAGTTCCCTGTCTTTGCAAGTGTTCAGGCTGAATGACCTTTGGTCACAGAAGTGGTAGGAGGATGGATTGAGCCAAATGCTCTTTATTGTGCTTTCCCACCAAGAGGTTCCCAGAATCCGAGCACTGGATGGGTAGGGGGCCCAGGATCCTACCGGGACAGGTGGGCTCAGCCTCAGTCTATTAGCAGAATGCCCTTTAGAGCTCACGTTTCTTTACCTCCTTTGGAGGGAACCTGGTGCCGTAAAAAGAGCTTGAGCCATTGAGTCTGAACGGCCTAGATTTTGACACCTCCCTCACTCACCCACAGCAAAATCATTCAACCTTCCAGGACCTAAGTTTGTTCCTCTGTAAGATGGAGAGGGCTCTGTGCCTACATCCTAGGGTTATTTTAAGGATTAGAAAAAATAATGACATAATATGACTTACACAGTATCTGGCACATGGAATGAGCCCCAAAACTGTTAGGTCCCCTCTAAGAAAGACATGGAGTGCCTGGGCATGTGATAGGGAATGAGACCCCACACACAGCAGTGCAGGGGCTGCAGAACACAGGAGAAAGACAGGACATGGAGAGACACACAGGCAGTAAAAGCCCAGGAACTAGGAAGCAGAGAGCACTGGGCTGGGAGGGCAGAGGAGCCCGAAGTGGAGGGGGTGGAGGGCTCCCGCCAGCCTTCACTGGCACCTTCAGATTCTTCCCAGTGGGCAGTTAGAAGGGCCACACCTAACCCTAATGCTTCCCCTTGGGTTTCTCTATCTTCTCTCTTGAAAAAGCATCACTGGTTCTATCTTCAGCCAAGGGTGAGAGGAAAGATGTGGAACTATTATTTGTCAAGGGTCCCCTGTGTGCCAGGCTCTGTGCTAGATGCTTTACCTATGCTTTCCCACATATGCTGCCCCTCAAATTGTGAAGCAGGTATGATCATCCCATTATATGGATGGGGAAACTGAGGCTCAGAGTCTTATCTCCCTTCCTCCCTGTTTCAGGTACACCTGCTCATCCCAGCAGCTACTTCAGTTGCAGGACCTCTGGGACATGGCTGCTCAGCTTCCTTCTTTTGTAGTCTTCTATCCATCTGTTGCATTTTGTTACTGGGACTCTCATGAGGCTGCAGGAAAGCTGGGTGTGTGGTGGTGGTGGTGGTGAGGAGGGTGGGGAGGTATGATGGAGTCCATAGCCATTCATCAACCACCTGCAAAGAGCTCTTTCCACTTTTGTTGCTTATTTTTATGATTATTTTCCAGGCTGCATTGCCCACAATGGTTATTGCCTCCAAATCCAGAGGGCCACATCAGCTGCCACTGACTTTTATTCCTGCAAATAAAAATGTAAGCTCCACAACAAGGAAACCACAGGCTAAAGAAACAAAGCCCGTAAACTCAAATTTTAAATGTGGACAGACAATGCCAGTAATTCTCCGGATGCCGTGCCGGCTCCAACATTCCCTCTGCACCCATTGCACGGTGCTCGACTCTCCACCAGAAAGGGTCCCGCCAGACTCAGAAGGGCTCCAGAGGAGGCGAATGGGACGAGTGACAAATTGGGAAGGATTAGCATGAGCTTGCAGGGGTTTGCACAGCCCTCTCCCCCAACCAATATACACAGACTTAAGTAAACTTTTCAGTTCCAAAAAAAAAATTGAAATAAAAACCATCATCTCTTTGGATATTATGTCTTTGAGTGTTTTCTGTGTATATAGAGTTTTTCAACTAATTTTCTATTTATTGGTCTCAGTGGGAGTCTGGTCCCTTCCTAAAGCAGGCTGCTGGGGGTGGCAGGAACAGCTCTCAGGCTATGGGTGGGGGCCAAAGAGGCAGAGACTTCCTGCAGGCAGGGGCCACCTTTCCTGAACACCCTTCCCCAGGAGCCTCCCTCTGCATCCCCCGGTCCCCATTCCAGCCCCCCATCACTTAATTCTATTCTCATGGGACTGGTTATCACCATGAAAGTATCTTTACTTGCTGATGCCTGTCCCCTCTGCTAGAGTATAAGCTCTATAAAGACAGAGAGCTCCTGTGACTTATTTACCTTGATGTTCCTAAGCACGAAATAGGTACTATATAAGAGTTTCTGTTGTTATTCATAAACATTGTCCCCAGCACCTAGAACATTGCCTGACTTGTAGTAGGACTGGAATCAATACTATTAAAACAATTGACTAAACAGAGGAGGAAGACCTCCTGAGGTTGGGTGGAGGGGCCACAGAATAAACCCATCCAACCTAGGGGAGGGGAGTGGCTCAAAGACTCCACCCTTCAGGAAGAGAGGACCCAGGCCTCCTTTGAAATCTCATCCCTGAGCCAGAGGACTGCCATGATCTAGAAGCTGAAAGGGCCTGTAAATATCAGAGAGTCAAACTTCCCTGTATCATGGCTGGCCAGGCTCCACCTGCACTTTTTCAGGATGGGGAGTTCCCTCTCACACAGAACAGCCCACCCATCTATTCAAGGCCCTAATCCCAATGCTGAAGCCTTGCCCTGGGGACAAAGAGATAAAATTGACCACCCTGTCATTCCTGGCATTGCGCTGAGGCCCACGACTATCTCACCACTGGAACGAGGAAACAGACCACTCTAGAAGCAGCCCTGAAATGTTTCTTCTGTCCAGGCTAAATATTTCCAGTCCCTGTGGATTTTCCCCCCTGTGTGTCCTTGCTACCCTGTTATGACCCTTGAACATGTGCTAACTTTGCAATGCTCCCTTAAAAGTATGCTGCCCAGACCACGAATATCACCATATGTTAGGTCTACCTACAGAGCAATTCTATCATCTCCCTCACAAGGCTTCTATTAACACAGCTCTGAGAGTGATTTACCAAAGCAGAGAGCCGAGATGAAGGAAAGGGCAGCACTTGGGGGAAACCCTATCCCTGTGGGATGGGCCAGCGAACGATCCGAGGAGGAGTCAGAGAGGAAGGTGGAGAGAGGAGATGACAGTTTCCCAGATACAAGAAGGACGGGTGAAAGTCCCCAAACTGCAGGCAGTTAATAACCATACAGACCCTGCAGGAAGACCTACGTGATGGGGTGAGGCCATGAACTTCATCTAATAATCAAGTTCATCATAACCTTCAAGTTCGATTTTCCATGACACAGAAGAACCAGAAGTCAAACTGCAAGGTTCAGAGGAGAAGATGAGAAGTGGAGGAGCAGAGGCAGGGAGTGTAGACAGTGCTTTCAAGATCCAAGGGCAGGGCGTTGTTGCTGGGGGCTCTGGGGGGCCCAGGGCTAAGGTGAGAATCCAGCACTATGGTGGACATCACAGTCTGTAGGTCCACACTCTTCTTTCTTCTGGAAACCACATGTCATATTCTTCCCCCAACCTCAACCATTTAGTTTTAGTGGGTCCTGTATCCAGAAGAGGCCTTGAGTCTGAGCTAGGCCAATCAGAGCCCTTCCCTAGGACTTCTCAAATTAGAACCAAGGGAATAGCATATTTTCCTCTCTGGTGTTGACACTTTGGACTTGTGAGTCTAAAAGCAGCAATTGGTCATGGTCCCCCAACCTGGTGGAGGAAACCCATGTGGGATAATTCAGTTGATATGTCAGAGAAACAGAAGCCATGTCCTAGCAGCATGTGACACTTGACTGCCTCTGCCTGGTCTGAGATTTGGTAACTTGAGTCAATAGGGCCCTTTGGAACCTACTCTAACTCAAATTAGGTTTCTGTCACTTTCAACCAAAAGAATTCTAATATCAGAACTGCATGCCAAAAGGTGGGTTCACAATCAGTGTGGTACCCAAGATGGTTGATGCTAAAGCCACTCACAGTTAGGGCCAGAGCAGCCTTCAGGGACCTCTTGCCCCTCTTGAATCTGGTCCCCGGGCTGGTGACCAGAGCTGGCTGTGCCCAGCATCAGCCCCAGCTATGATAATGGAACTGGCCTGGCTGCCTTCAAGTGAAGGTTATTTATTTGTTTCATAAGCAGGAGGGCCCGAGGCACATCATGGCAGGACTCAAGCTTGCCTTTCTTTTCTATTTCACATTATATTTCACCCTGGCAAGAGTGATTCTTCTTGGCCAAGAAATTGATTTTAAATCACCTTTCTTGCTGCTGACAGCCCCATGCCGCCCTCCCTTCGGGGGGCCTTTGCCCTCTCCCTCTCGGCAAAGCCCTCCTCCCACACATTGCCTCTACACACACAAACACACACAGAGACACACACACAGCTCTTCTCCACACTGGGATTTTATCTGTCCCCAATTCCAGGTACTGATGCACTTTTATAACTGAATCCATCTGTGGTACTGAAACCAGTCTGAAGCAACGGAGCCCTGGGAGAGGGAGCCGACTTGAGGAAATGTGACCTCTAACTCTTGGCACCTGCCTCGGGGGAGCAAGCTAGCACCCAACAGGAGGAGCTGACTAGTTGCTCCAGGAGGAACTTAAGGGGACAGAGACTCAGAGGCTGAGGTCTGTGTGCTCCATGGAACAATAGCCTCAGCGCAGACACAAGATACCAAATTAGGAGGAGAAAACACAGAGAGGTGCATAGGCAGAAGTGATGCTGCTGGCAGAACGCCTCCTAGGGCCCTTACCGCCTCCTTTTGTGTTTATGTTGCCGCTGTGTGTTACCCATCCCAGCACCCAGCTGCTGGGCACATGCCTTGGAAATTGGTGCACAGGCTTTGGAGTCTGAAAGGTTGTCATCCCTGTCCAGTTCTGCCACTTACTTGCTGTATGGGCTCGTCAGAGAGGGGTCTGCCAACCTTTCCTTAAAGAGCCAGATGGTAACTATTTCAGCCTTGGCAAGCCTTAAGGTCTCTCACAGCGATACTCAGTTCTGCCATTGTAGAACCAGAGCTGCCATAGACAGTATGTAAATGATGATCGTGACTATGTCCCAATAAAACTTTATTTATAAAAACAAGTGACCAGCCATTAGACCACAATTGGTCCTTCTCCCCCTTAATCCTCCCAATTCAAGTGCAACTCTCAAAATTCTGATTATAGTCACAGAAGCTCAGCCCAGTTGCTCAAAAGAAAACTGCAAAACTGTGAGAATGCAAGACTCTCTGCTGGCACTGAACACACATAGTGCAGCCTAGAGGTCAAGGGCATGGGCAAGGTTCAAGCCTGGTTTTGTCACTTGTAAGCTCTGTAACCTTGGGAAAGGTTACACTTCCCATTCTGCACCTCATTATCTGTAAAATAAAGATGCTAAACAGAGGATGGGGTGTGAGGATTCAAGTAGTCAGTTCATGTGCCAGAGCAGAATCTGGCAGGTAGTAAGAGCTTTATTATTAAGGAGTCCAGTGAGGCTGCAAGAATAGTAATTGAAGGAAGTGTCCATGTGATGGCAGCCTTAAGAGGGCTTCTGAGAGGAGGTGATGCTGGAGCTGAGGCTGATGATAAATAGGAATCACTTGGGCGAGGGGGTATGGCAGGGCGGGGAATGAAAGCATGCTTGAGCATAATTACTGAAGGCAAGAAAAAACAGGTCTTATTTAAGGACTTATAAGAAGGTTTGATATTCCCAGGGTTTGCTGCACAGCAACCAGGGAGAGACCAGGATGGCAAGATAAGCGGGGGCCAGGTCATGCAAGACACTGTGTATTATGCAGTAGAATGTGGTTCTAAATGGAGGTAATATCTACCTAGATGTGTGCCTACTCTGGCTTCTGTCTAAATGGATTAGAGAGGACAAGAGTGGAGGCAGGGGGACTTACCAGGAAACCCATGTACAAATTAGGGCTGGGAAGAGGAGGCTCCCCTAAAACAGGGGCCCTCAGAGAAAGGAAGAGGCACAAGCAAGAGATATTAAAGAGATAGAAGCATCAAGAAATGGATCCTATTGGACATAGGGAGTGGGAAAGAGGGAAGAGTTGATGGTGACTCCCAGACTTTGGTCTAGCTGAAACAATGCCCAACAAAATTCATTGACATCACCACTTCTCTTTACAGACTGATTTTGGGCCGGAACTCAAAAATCATCATGAAGATATCTCTTTGAGATCCTCAGAAGTGGGATCTCTGGATTATATAGTAGTTCTATTTTTAATTTTTTGAGGAACTTCCCTGCTGTTTTCAATGGCTGCTGCACCATTTTGCATTCCCACCAACAGTGCACAAGGCTTCGAATTTCTTCACAGCTTTGTCAACATTTATTACTTTAAAAAAAATAATAGCCATCCTAACAAGTGTGAGGTGACACCTCATGGTGGTTTTCATTTACATTTCTCTGATGTTTAACCGTTTGTATGTCTTCTTTGCATTTCCATTTCATTGCAGCATTATACACAATGGCCAAGATGTGGAAACACCCCAAATGTCCATCGATAGATGAAAAAATATTTAAAATGTAGCATATACATACAATGGAATATTGCTTAACCTTTAAAAAAGAAGAAAATCCTATCATTTGTGACAACATGGGTGGGCCTAGAAGACATTATATGCTAAGTGGGATAAATCAATCACAGAAGGACAAACACTGCATGAGTCTACTTGTATAAACAATCCAAACTAGTCAGTTTATAGAAGCAGAAAATAGATTGGTGGTTGCCACAGGACAGAAGAAGAAAGAGCTGCGAAGTTGTTCAAAGAGTATAAAGCTTCAGTTATACATGATGAATACATTCTAACTAGCTGCTGTACACCACAGTGCCTACAGTGAACAATTCAGTGTCCTGCACTTAAAAATTTGTTAAGAGCATGGATCTCATGTTAAGTGTTCTTGCCACACACAAAAAAGCAAAGGGACACCAAGAAATTTTTGGAGGAGATTCATGCATGTATTACCTTAATTATGGTTATGATATCACAGGTGTATGCATCATCCAAATTTAGAATATAACATACATTAAATATGCACGGTTTTGGTATATCAATTATACCTCAATAAAGCTGTTAGAAAATCAGGCAATCCAAACCTGGGGCAGGAAGGAGCCTGCCAGAGGTCATTTCACTCATTCCTCTGCCTCTGGACCCATCTGTATTCAACCCATGGGAACAGCCAGCCGTGAACGCAGTGATGGACAGATGCTCCAAGAGCTCACAGATCGGCTCTGCTCGCAAGAGGGAGGTGACCACAACGTGGAGGTGAAGGTCTCCAGGCCCTGAGAGTCACAGCTTCTAGCATTTAAACAGAATGGATCCCTGCTTGCTTTTTTTTCTTTTTAAAATTAGCCATCAGGGTCAGTTTTCTTGCTGTAGGGGAAGGGAGGGTCTGGCAGATAGCCACCCCAACCACATCACAGCTAAAGCTCCACAGCCCAACCACGACAGAGGCAATTTATCTACAGCCGAGGGAAAGAGGGGAACAAATGCCGTTTCTTCCCTTTCTGGCCGTTTGGAGCCATTCATCACCTTCGTTATTTTTATAGCTCTCTCCGCGGCCCCCCAGGAAATGTGAACAAATGAGGAACCCGGAACCCTTGCTACCAAGGAAGGCACCGAAGCACAGAAGGTGATTAAGAATGGGATGTCAAATTTCCTCCCTCCCCTGTCCTCTTGCCTCCTGATTTTAACTCCTTCCCATGCCCCAAAGTTCCCCAGATAGGACCTGAGACTTTACATGGGTTGTGGACCAGAATGGAAGAGTGCTCTGAAACACCTGGAGCATCAGCAGACTTTGAAAAGGGGGATTATTATAATGCTTCTGCCAAGTGACCTCTGGTTTAAGGCAGCAGAGTGAGTGTAACAGTGACTCAATGAGAAAGTCAGTGTGAGGTCTGTAGAAGGTAAAGAGTTTTAATGCCCTGAGTAACTTTGTTTGCCTTGCTATAAAGTGAAGAAATTCAATGAAGCGCGGGTAAATGGCAGGAGTAACTATGACTCTCTTAAGGTAGCCAAATGCCTCGTCATCTAATTAGTGACGCGCATGAATGGATGTACCCTGGCTGGTTTGGCTCAGTGGATTGAGTGTCGGCCTGCGAGCTAAGTGTCGCTGGTTCGATCTTCCAGTCAGGGCACATCAGAGAAGGAAAACTCTGACTCCAAAAAACCTCCGCTGCCTTGCGGCATACCTCTTCAGGGGAAAGGCTAAGGGAGTAAACCCCGACAGAAAATCCGGAGCCGGAGTCCCTAAGGCGGTTTGACGTTGTAGTCAACACCGGCAACTCCTGCGGCGCACCTGAAGCCAAGCTGTATTGACTCCGTCTTTCCCTTGGACCCTTCAGCTGCGAAGAGAGGGGGTGTCTGCTGCATGGGCAACAGCAGACCCTCCATATCACCCTGCCCAGGCTCTGTAGCTTCAGCTTCACTGGAGAGGACACTCCAGTGTCATCGCAAGATGTCGATTCAACACGGGAGGAGACAGATACCGTGTCACTCCCGAGTCGGACTGCACAACCATTCTCGGCGGTGCAGATAGACTCTTAAGAAGCTACACCATCGTCTCTCGAGACGGACGGCTGCCGACGAATGGGAGAGGTGTGTGGTATAATAGAGTTTGGGTAGCATATGAACCTAAATTTGAATCTGGACTCCTCCATTGCCTCAAAAATTTATAAACTGGGGATAATGGTATTCATCTCAGAGGGTTGTTATAAAACCTTTTTTTAATTTAACCTGTATATTTTGTTTTCTGGTTTAAAATCTAATACCAGTACTACTTTTCTTGCTGCGCAGATTATTCCAGCCTTAGCCATTAAGAGCCCCATCAGGTTGGCTCCTGTCTTCTTTCAAAAAGCCTCCAGATGTTCCAAGCTCATCTTTTGTTTCTCATTCCTCTCCTCTGGAATCAACCACTTCTTTATAATGGTTCTTTATAACAAAGAGTAGTACTTAGGCCAAGATCTGAGCATTACATGTGCTCATTGTTACTGAGGTGTCATTGCTTCTAGACCTTCTTAACAGACAGAATTAGAAGATACATATATGTGCACCAACCCATGATACATGTATATCTATATTTCTGTATCTATTATATCATGGTTTTGCAAGATGAAAGCAAGGTGAGAAATACAACAGAATGTGTTATCTTATTTCTGCAACTCTTATGTTGGCTCAAATTTGAGTTTTGTTTAAGTATATAAAGAATCTAGAATGTAATAGTTGCAAATTCCCTTTCCATTGCTCTACTTAATAAACTTAATTGCTCTATATACCTCAAGAATTTATACAATAAATGGAATAATATCTACCCCACTCAGTTGTTATAAAACACACTGGATATATTTCAGGATGTGAATCCTAAACGTGCCCTTTAGCAGCAAATTAGTGGCAAGCACCATTCTGGCCAAGCTCTTTGAGTAATTAGCTGACTATCCAAAGTTTGAAGCAGAGTCTTTTATAATATGGAGAGGCATATAGTTTAGGTCCCCCTAGAAGAAGACCCTGAAACAGGATTCAAGAATTAATCATTTATTTATTGGGGTGGCGGGGGGGGGCACCAGAAACACGGTAGGGGAGTAGGAAGTGATCTAGGGAAAAGAAAGCATGCAAGATGTGTGCATTAACTAATAAGCTAACTACTCCATGGAGGAACTGCAACATAATCCTATAAGAAAATACTGGAAAATTCTATAAAAGGCATGCTTCAAAATTATAAACACATACATACACACCAACGTAGGTGGGGAGATTATATACAAAGCCCCATTAATCATTGGTTGAGAACTGCTCCCAGGGTTTGTTTCTCTCCCAGCACATGCAGAATGGCCTCCTATGGCTCTGAGGAAACCCCAAGACCAGAGCTGCAGACACTGCAGACAGATCTTAAAACTTTGCCCCAGATATCAATGTCCATCATGTCCATGCCTCTCTCAAGTTCAGTCTGCTTCTCCAGCTCTCTTGAGCTTCCTCCAAAGGACCAGGTAATAGGAAGAGAAATATGGCAATTCCTGAGCTTTGAGCTTAGGAAGGGAGATTTGTCAAAATGCCGGTTTCATCCTACAAAATATTTATTAACTTGTGACAAGGTAGCCAGGTCTGTTAGTGGTGGAAAAATGGCAACAGGTGTCAGACCTTGGTTCACAACCTCACACTTGAGTTCAGGCTAAGAAGGAATTCAGAGGCAAGACTCAAACTATAAGAGAAAGTTTATTAGAAAGTCATAGAGGTAGAAGACGTGAGCTGTAAAAGGAATGGGCTCAGGAAATGAGTTACAGAGGCAAAAGAAGGGCCCTCAGAGCTTAGGGGAGAGAGATACACACTTGAAAAATGAAACTTGTACGTACAACCCATGGGCGTGGACTGGGGAGAAGAGTACTGGGGGAGGGGGGTGGTGGGAATAGGAGAGCAAAAGGGAAAAAATTGGAACTATTGTAACAATATAATCAATTTTAAAAAATGAAAAAGGGAGGGAAGGTGTGGGCATGCTCTGGAAAAAAGAGGGAAAGAAAGCAGCCCTGGGGAGTGAAGGGGGTCCTCCATAGAGAGAGCCACCCGAGGTCCTCCACCTTGAGGGCTTTTATCTGGAGGCCTTAGGGAAGAATCCCAATAGAACATTCATCAGTCTTCCAGATGTGCCCCTCAGGGTCATGTCTCCACTGGTTGGGCGGCACCAGGGGGTCATAAGTAATGCAGCGGGTCCTGATGTGAGCCATGGTATTACTCAGTCTGATTTTGCTGCTTCTCTGGCCTGGAGTTGAAAAACAGCTGAGGCCTAGATGTCATTTCCAGGGATTAATGCATAAGGGAGTGGTCATGCAAGGGCGTCTAGTTTTGTCCGTTGCTAGGCACCTGGGACTCCATGCCCTGGTGACCCTCTGCACCCGGCCTATCATTTCTACTCTGCTCATGCCTGTCTAATGGCCTACTGTAAGTCTACAAATTTCTTGCAGGTGATATTAAAATATATTATAGAGAAAGGTAGATGGCAGTTTTCTATATAAGAATATGTAAATTTCTGGGTTTGTAAGTATCTGCAGTTGAGAATGAGACAGTGAGGACAGAACCATGAATTCATAAAATGTTTTAAAGACGCTCTCTCCAACCCTTTGATGTGTTATGTTATTAAAGTACAGTAGTTTTATAAAGTACATTGTAAATTTAAAAGTTTAATGCATCATTTGCAGTTTTCCACTGAGTTTGCTCTAAAAAAGGGCAATGAGAAGAAAGGATGTCATCTCAACCTTTCCCCTGGAGAAGGGCTGCATGGTTGGCTTGTTCAGCCAGAGCCTCATCCTACTCCACATCCTGAGGATCCAGAGCTTCTTGCCTGGACAAAGTCACCATGTGAAGATGCAGACTGTGCCTAGCTCAAGTGCACCCTGCCTAGGGGTAAATGAACATTGGAATCTCACCTGCGCTCCCCTCACCAAGTCAAGCACACCAATGCAGGACTGCATCTGCCTAGGAAAAAGGATACCTTTTCTTAATTTGCACAAAGGTACCACAAGGATCAGCAGCATGCATATGTGCAACATGCATTATGTGCAAGCACCAAAGACATCACCATTTTAAGCATCTCAAGACCCGAACACAGGGAGAAGAAAGACTTTTTCAGCATGTATTCATTTGCTAGAGCTGCTGCTATAACAAAGTGCCACAGACAGGGTGGCTTCAACAACAGACATTTATTTTCTCACAGATCTGGAGGCTATAAATCTGAGATAAAGCTTTTATCAGGGCTGGCTGGCTTACAGATGGGTGCCGGCTCCTTGTGTCCTTACATGGTCATCCCTGTGTACATGTCAGCATCTTAATCTCTTCTTCTCATAAGTCTTATTGGAATAGGGTCCACCCTAATGTCCTCAGTTTTTTTTAATTACCTCTTTAAAGACCCCATCTCCAAAGACAGTCACATTCTTAGTTATTGGGGGTGAAGAATTCAACATGTGAATTTGGAGGGGACACAATTCGGCTCATAACACACAGCCACTCAGAAAGTCATTGATGATTCCGAAAATAGAACTTGGTATTTTCCGACTTCCCATCTATGAAGTTCTGGGGCTTCTTCCAGAGTTATCGTGTCCCTGTCAACCCTAGTTTTTGACAGCGGTATAAATGGATTGCAGATGATAAGAAGGAAAAAGTAGTTCTGTCTCACTGCTATTCCTGCTTAGTGAGTCCTGTCGCCATCATCAAATGTAGCCAGGAGCTACAGCTACATAAAATCCACCTCCATTGGTTCCTTTAGTAGAAGGCAGGGTCATACCGGAGCCAAGAGCTCACAGGTGTCAGTTAGACTGTGCTCGGTGAGCAGCCACCTCCCACTGGGTCCACAGAGAGAATGGTCTTCCTCAATCTTAGCTTCCAGAGATATTTGAGTCATTTCTGCATGATAAAGAGGTCACGATGGGAAGGCCCCCTTTTGTGCTAAACTTCTACAGGGAAGAGGCTGTGCTTACCTCCACTCAGGGCTGAGTGGTCCCAGAGCAGTGCCGTGCACAACCAGCACAACTGTATGAGGAAGCCCTGCCACCACACCCACACCTCTTACTTCATGAGTTCTTCCTATCTGTCTCCTCCTTGTCCACTCCTCTCAACCTGTTGCCCGCTCCCAGTTTTTTGCCAGTGTCCCTTACAGCCAATTAACCAACAGACAGTGTGGGAGACTGACACAGATGACTGCCACCTCCTGGTATTCACACCCTTGTATAGTCATCTCCCACGTCATACCAGGGGGATAGAATACTATAGATGGTGGTATGTCACTTCCAATCTCAGGTTGTCAAGACACTGTGGTTTCTGTCTTCATCAGTTTCTTTCTTGGATCACCTGCTCTGGAGGAAGACATGTCATGAGAAACCCTATGGTAAGACCCGTGTAGCAAGGAACTGAAGCATCCTAACAGATGCATGAGTGAGTTTGGACAGAGATTCTCCAGACCCAGGCAATCTTCAGATGACTGCAGCCCTGGCTGACCCACAGCTAAGCTGCTCCTGAATTTCTGACCCATGAAAATTAACTGTGAGATAATAAATGTTTGTTGTTTTAAGCCAGTAAGTGCAGGGTCACTTGTTACACAGCATAAGTAACTAACACAGGCAAAGTTCATGTTGGCTCAAATCAGATCAGCCCCTCACAGAACCACCTCCACTGAGCTATGTTTGGCTGCACCCCAACTTCTATCCGAGGGAGTGATGAGAAAGAACCACATAAAATGTGCCACCAGTTTTGCTATATACCTGCTATTAAGCATATTGTTTATTGCTTCATTAACTTTGTGGTTCTTTTTGTAAAGGGCCATGTGAGAAACACTTTAATAGTTTAGTACAAGTTTTGCCTTTATTCAAGTATTTATTATCTGAGCTCCTACAGTTACAAGTTTACCTAGGGGAGCAAAAGTCTCCACTTATAGTATTAGCCTCCCTCCCTTTCCTATTCCTCCAATACATTCACACCAGGGTCTATTCCCTCCTATCCCATCAATATCTTTGTTGCTCAACCTCCTCCTGGTTGACATGTGATCAATACACTGGGAATACAATGCAAACTGATTGCAAAGTATAATTGCAAATATTGCAGAGAAAGAGGGAGAGATTTCATAAAGTCTATGAGATGCAAGTTGAAGAACTGCTGGCATCCTCTGCAATGGCTTTGACAGATGTGAATTGGGGAGCGTTAGAGCACTTAACCGCTGAAGAGAAGAAAACAGCAAGGACAGCCACACGGGGAAGACTTTGAAAGAGATTGGTTTAAATATCAAAGGAAGAAGAGAGGCTCTCGAGAAAAATTCATAGAGTGCTCAAAGCACTTTTGCAAAAAAAAAATAATAACCTTTTTTATGATCATGCTGCAAAAGTCAAACATGAATTTGAGAATGCTATTTCATTTTATTATATACTTTTGTTGGGAATATTCCACCAGTAAAGGCAGCCCTTGGCTCACTCTGTTCAATCAAAGAGCAGGTGGACAGTTGCATGTGCGAATTCAACTTTGTTAAATGTACAATAAAATAAAGTTATTTAATAATTTTTCTTTTCATTTTTCAAGATGCAGCCTAACAAAGCTCTTTCATAAATATTCACTGTGAAACTTTTGTCCCATCTTTAAGGGCAATTTAAAGTAGACTTTTTCTACCTCCAAGTTTACTAAGGTATCAAAGGCCAACGCTAGCAGAGGAAAAAACATACTTGCCCCAAGGAACTGGCCTGTGGCCTCCTCCCTCATTATCTGAGCTTCATAACTTCCATATGCGACTTCTTGCCTAGACTTCCAGGAAGCTAAGTGCAGGTCTGCTCCCAGTCCCAATGTGTGGGTTTTTCCCACACCACCAAGCAATTCTCAAACACCAGGTGGGTGTCCTACAATTCAACTCAATTCTGATACTGTCTATACCTGGTGATAGTGTCAGATCACGCAGGTGGAGGGCTCAGTCCTGTAAGAATGCCCTCCCCCAATTTCAGACACCAATAGAAAGTCCAGGTTGTCACCATGCTTCCAACCCACCTATCAGAGGTTCCAATGACCCCTTTCTTGGGTTCAATTAATTTTCTAGAGCAGCTCACCAAACACAGAGAAACACAGAGTTACTGGGTCATTGACTTATTATAAAAGGCTACAACTCTGGAACAGCCAGCTGTAAGAGATGCACAGGGCATGATAGATGGGAAGAGGAGTGGAGCTTCTACGCTCACTCTGGGCACATCACTCTGCCAGCATCAACATATGTTCACCAAACCCCATCTTTTGGGTTTTTATAAAGGAATCATTACATAGGCATGATAGATTAAATCATTGGCCTTTGGCAATTATTTCAACCTCCGGCCCCTCTGTCCTCCCCAGAGATCTGGTGGATAGGACTGAAAGGTCCAACCTTCTGGCCACATGGTTGGTTCTCCTGGCAACCAGCTCCCATCTTTAGGTGCTTTCCATAATATCACTAAAAGCTCTTATCACTTAGGAAATTCCAAGGGCTTGGGGAGCTCTGACCCAGAAATAAAGACAAAAACCAAATATATACTTCTTATTATAAATCACAAAGTCAAATTTTGTTGTTATTATGTTTTATTTTTTCTTAGTGTCCATCCTTTACTAAACTAATTGAATACCTATTGTCAATCTAAGAAACATCCAAACCTGGAGAAAATTTGTATGCGTTTATTTGAGCCAAACTAACAATTGCCTGAAAGCAAAATCTCAGTGGATTGAGAAACTGCCCCCCAAAATGTCAGTTTTACCACTTGTTTTATACATCAGAATCAAAGGGGAATACATAAGGTGGTTACATAAAGTCATTGGTGACACATTAGGGAGGCGGGAGGAAACAAAGCAGGGAAATCTCTGAGACTGGATAAAAGATAAACGGATAGGCACACACTTCTTTCGGATCGGTGGGTATAGAATAATTAACAACTAAGATTTACAGCACACAGAGATGGTATTCAGGAGAACAGGAGAACAGTGGGCGTTCTATGGTCTCTGGTGGGAGATTGTGCCCTGAAGGGTCTGGAAAAGGCGGATTATTCTGACATTCCAAAGGTATGTTATCTTAGATGCAAAAAGACAATGGGCAGGCTTAGTTAAGGTAAAGACTGACCTTTGTCAAGGAAGACACCAGCCTAGGACATGACTATCCACCATGACTCCCTTTTAGTTCAAAAGTTTTAATTTCAGACTATCATCCTATGTGGTTATTTTCGGTCTCTGAGCTTGTTAGGGCTCCATGCAGGCCTCCCCTGAGCTTGTCCTATTTAAATGTGACCCTTTTTCCTCCACAGTATGTTGTAGGCAAAGTGTCTTAAATCTGTAGAAAGAGGCAGCACATTAATTATTGACGATTTCTGAAGCTGCTGCCTGGGAGGTCACCGTAGACTTTGACCAGCCCCCACAGCCTCTTGACTGCCTTTAACCAGGTTATCCCATGCCCTTCCACCAGCCTATTCCCTTGCTCTTTCTAGCACATGGATCTCTGGATAGTTTTCCACCTACATTTCTGTCCTCCCAATCTGGGCCTCCCTTTCCCAATGTGGACATTCCCCTGCCTGAAATATTTGCTCTCTTTCCAGATCTGGCAGATGGTGTCTAGAAAGTTAGAATGGTCCAACAGCCCTATTTTCAAGTCAACAAAGTTCATCTGAAGGCCACTCTAGAGTTACTTATTCTGATGTTTACTCTCCTCACCTCACCCAGACACAGACTCATTTTTACTTTTTCAGCCTATTATTAAATATTTAAGGTAGACAAAAATGTATACAGATGCACTGAATAACTGTGCAGTGAATACCTGTGTGCCCTACCCACCTTAAGCAATAAAACATGAGTACAGAGGTAATGCCTTCTATCTCCAGCTCATTTTCAGTTATTAAAAGCAGCAGCCAGAAGAGTTGTATTTGAGGACAGTCCAGGGATTGGAACAATCAAGAACAATAATGGACACAGGGACCATAGTTTCTGGCTTACAAGTACTCCCACAGATACTTAGTCTTTTCTACAATATGACAAGATGTCTGTTGTTCTTCCCACTTAGGAATGAGGGAAAAGGTTCCAAGATATGGTAGAGTGCGGTGGGAAGACATGGACCACGGAGCCTGAAGCCTGAATTTAAATCCTGGCTCCAGTACATGCTGCTTGTGCAATGTAGGTCCAGGTACTTAAATGTCCTATGCTTCCAGCTTTCCCATCTCTAAAATGGGGGTAATATTTCGTACTTCATGAGGTTTTCCTAAAGGTTCCATGCATGTTTCAAAGAGAGCCTGGCACACTATAAGCGGTATGGAAGAGTTTGCTGCTGCTGTCACTGCTACCATATTATTTTTTATTGAGTTTAGAGAGAGTGAGAGAGAGACATTAGTTTGTTTTTCCATTTAGTTATGTATTCATTGGTTGCTTCTTGTATATGTTCTGACCAGAGATCAAACCTGCATCCTGCTGTATGGGGACGACACTCTAACCAACTGAGCTACCCGGCCAGGGCCACGACAGTATTGTTACCTGAGTTGCCCAGTAAGGAGAGCTATATTCTTCTGCATAATTTTCTGCCCTCAAGGGTCTCTAATGCCTACAGCTCCTATCACAGATTTGGCTACACGCACACTCGGGACTCATCTGGTACTTAGGAGAATTTAAGAAGCTTACAGCCTGCTGTTAATGACTCATCCTTGTCAGCCTGGGTACTGACCTTATGCCTCATGAACACTGAGGGTGTGTCTCATGTCTTAATATTCATTTTTCCAGGGCTATGAGGCAGGAGGGGAGTGTTCTGCAGTCAGATCTTCCTGAAGCTGACCACCTGCCAAAACTACTCCAGCATCATCCTCTCTGGCATATCCTTGCCTGGCTAGTGGGACACCCTTGGACTGCTAATCATTTCATCACGAAGTGAAACCCTTGCATAGTAAACATGTCTAACATCTAAATCTGAGACTTCTCTGGCCTCCACCAGCCCACCACTAACTAGGTTCTCTTCTGGCAAGAGTCACTCAGTTTGGGAATGGCACATCTTCATTTCTACCAAGTTTCACTTTCACTTTCAACTACATAATTAGATTTTTAAAAATCTATGGCCTCTTGCTAATCAGACTCCTGCCCACAGAGCTTATAAGCAATCCAAAGTATTGGAGTAGGTTAGGCTTTCACACAAATGCAATTGCATTTTATTGCTGCCAATTCTGAATTGCTGAATAATGATATTGATTCCTCAGAGAGGTGAAAGACAAATACATGGCCACTCAGCAGCCAATTCATTCCTTTAGAATCTGGTGCTGCCACAGACTATGTCTTGCTTTTCCTCATTTTTGGTCATGGCAACCTCAACCATTGAGAATTTTTTTTTTAATGTTTTTTATTGATTATATTGTTACAACAGTTCCAATTTTCTCCCCCTTGTTCCCCTCCACCCAGCACCCCCCTTCCCCAGCAATCCCCCCCCAAGTCCATACCCCTGGTTCGTAAAAATTAACTATCCCCCCCCCTCAAATATTAGGACCCTTTGTAATCTTGTAAAGGACAATGGGCGAAGGTCTCAAGCTCCTCTAGCTGCTTCAAGTTGGACATGGTCGTCGTCCTACCTACCCTTGGGTCCAGAAAACCCTAATAAGAGTGGGGGTGTGGAGGGGAGGGTGGCCTTCCCACATGGGGAAGGATCGTGCAGACTCCAGGTCAGTTTCTAGGTGGTGTTCAATGTAAGCTAGCTAAACCTAGTCCTATTTATTCTTTTTAAAATTACATGACTTCCTGAAAGTTGAAAAAGAAACTTGGCATACTCTCTCTTCAGCAAAACAACTATTTAATTGGTGAAAGTTATTTTTTAAAATTATTTTAAATCTTTAGAAGTTTTCCTAAGGGCATAGAGCAAAGGAAGAAATGTCACTCAAGAAAATCTACTAAATCTCAATAAGGACAGTGGGAATGTATGACATTTGAGCCATAACTCACTCCCTTAACCCCTACCCCCAGCTCCATATTATAGAAGTTCTACCCCAAGTCCATATAACCAAGAAGAAGGCTCCCTCTCCCCCCTGAGCTCCCAGTCTAGAGCTACTATTTTATCTTGACAGGTGCAGTCAATAGGCCTTTCCCATTCCCTTCCCCAGCCTCAGGTTGCAGGAAGTCTATTCTGGTTGACCCTGCAGAAAGAACCAGTCTCCCTTCCCTCACACATAGGGCTCTATTCTAGGTGTACTAGGCCAAGACTACTGGGGGCCAAATCAGTCTATCCTTTGTTCACTTGTAAGGAAGAAGTTTCATGTTACTAGAGATAATGAGCAACATTTTTAAATGGAAAAATATCAATCCATCTGGAGGATGTGACAATTATAAATGTACATACATCTGATAACAGAGAATCAAAATACAAGAAGCAAAAGCTGGGGAAAAATATACATTTTGACAATACTGGCTGGGGACCTCAATGCTCTTCTTTCAATAATGGATAGAACAATTAGGAAAAACTCAATAAGAAAATAGAAAACTTGAACAAAACTATAAAACAGCTAGACCTAAAAACATTCATAGAACACTCCACCTAATGGCAACAGAATACACATTCTTCTCACACACACATTGAACATTCACCTTCACCACGGAGTTAAATTAGAAATTAATAACAGAAGGAAATTCTGAAACATTACAAATATATGGAAATTAAACAACACACTTCTAAATAACCAATGGGGCAAAGAAGAAATCACAAGGAAAATTAGAAAATACTTGAGATAAAGGAAACAAATACACAACATATCAAAACCTATGGGATGTAGTTAAAGTAGTTTTCAGAGGGAAATTTATAGCTGTAATCACCTATACTAAAAAATATTTTAAAAAAAAAACAAATTAATAGCCTGGTCTTCCTCTTAAAGAAACTAGAAAAATAAGAGCAAACTAAACCCAAAGCAAGCAGAAGGAGGAAAGTAATAAAGACAAGAGCAGAAAAATAAAATAGAGAATAAAAGCAATAGAGAAAAAACAACAAAAATTAGTTCTTTGAAAAGACTTACAAAAATAATAAACCTTTTGCTAGAGTAACCTAGAAAATAGAGAAGACTTAATACTAAAATCAGAAATGAAAGTTGAGCTCTTCCAGCCAAGATGGAGGTGTAGACAAACATGCTGCATCTCCCTCCACAACTAAGAAGAAATACAACTACCTCAAAACTAGACACAACCAGAAATTCCAGAAAATCAAACTGCATGGAAGTCCAGCAAACAAAGATATAAAGAAGAAATACTCATCCAGACAGGTAGGAGAGGTAGAGCTAGGGTGGAGAGGATGCAGTGTCGTGGCAGCAGCAACAGTGGCCGCAGCAGGCCAGCAGAAAGCGCAGTCACATGTTTTAAAAAGTCAGGAGGGACACCTGGGGAGTGTTCCCAGCTCCTCCCCTGACCTCAAAGCTCATGGTCCCAGCACCAAGGAAAATCAAACCTCATTGCTTCTGACTGTGCAGACAAGTGGTGGTTGGGGTGGAGGCAGAAACTGCCTGTCACTCAGCAGAGTCTGCTTGTTTAAAGGGCCCCCACGGTCCTAGAACATCCGCAGACCCACCCACTCTGGGAACGGCAGCCAGGGCTACAGCTAGAGGGGCATCAGTCCAGTGCAGAAGTGGGAGAGGTGCCTGGAAAAGGGGCGAGTGCTGGGTAGGCATCATTGTTCCCTCTCAGACTCCTCTCCCACATACCGCACCACAACGTGGTGAAACAGGTCGCCCTGTACTGACGAATCCTTAAGGCTCCACCCCTTAAACATAACAAAAGCAATAGCTCTACCTGGGACATGGAAGCAAACAAACACAGGAGCCTGTCAGAATGAGGAGACAGAGAAGTATGGCCCAAAAGGGAGAACAAATCAAGGTTCCAGTGAGAGAACTAAGCCACGAGGAAATAGCCAACCTCACAGATGACAAGATAGACAACCTAACAGATGAAGAATTCAAAACACTGGTGATAAAGATGCTAACAGGCTTGACAGATATGCTTGAGTACAGCAAATGCATAAGAGAAGAAGTGAAGACTATGCTAAGTGAAACGAAGGAAAACCCACACAAAACCAATGGTGAAGGGAAGGAAACCGGGGTTCAAGTCAACGATTTGGAACATAAGGAAGAAAAAAACAGTCAACCAGTGCAGAATGAGGAAGCAAGAATTGAAAAAAATGAGGAAAACTTCCCAAATTTTGCAAAGGAGATAGACATATACGTCTGGGAAGCACGGAGTGTCCCAGGTGAGCTGGACCCAGAGATGACCACACTAGGACGCATTATGATTGAGATGCCAAAGGTGAAAGATAAAGAGCATCGTGGGGGCAGCAAGAGAGAGGCGGAGAGTTGCCTACAGGGGGATTGTCTATAGGACTATCAGCTGATTTCTCAGAGGACACTTTACAGGCAGGAAGGGACTGGCAAGCAGTATTCAATGTGATGAAAGGCAACCTGCAACCGGGATTACTCTATCCAGCAAGGCTATCATTTGGAATGCAAGGGCAGATGAAGTGCTTCCCAGACAAGGTAAAGCTAAAGGAGTTCATTATCACCAAGCCATTATTATATGAAATGTCAAAAGGACTTACTTAAGAATAAGAAGATCAAAACTATGAACACTAAAATGACAACAATCTCACAACTATCAACAACTGAATCTAAAAAATAAGAACAAAATCCAACTAAGTAAACCAGAATAGGAACAGAATCATAGGTATGGGAATCATTTGGAGGGTTATCAGCTGGAAGTGGGGAGGGGGAGAAATGGGGAAGTGGTGCAGGATTAAGAAGCATAATCAGTTGGTACAAAATAGACAGTGGGAAGTTAAGAATAATATAAGAAAGGGTGAAGCCAAAGAACTTATATGCATGACCCATGGACATAAACTAAGGGGGTGGGATTGCTGGAGGAAAGGGGGGTACTGGGCAGAGAGGAGCAAAGGGGGAAAAAATTGGAACTACTGTAACAACATAATCAATAAAATATACTTTAGAAAAAGAAAAAATGAAAGTTGAGGCATCGCTACTGACCATACCAAAATTTTAAAATATATATATAAAGGAATACTATGAATAACTGTTTGCCAAACAAATCATATAAATTAGATGAAACAGGATATTCTTAGAAAAACACAAATTACCAAAACTGACCCAGGAAGAAATAGAAAATCTGACTATAACAAATAAGAGATTGAATTAATAGTTTTAAAGCTCACCACAGAGAAAAACTCATGCTCAGATGACCTCCCTGGTGAATTCTACCACTCAGAAAAATCAATATCAATCTTTCATGAACTCTTCCAAAAAAGAAAAACTTCCCAACTCATTTTATAAGGCCAGTATTATCCTGATATCAAGACAAAACAGACATTCACCTGAAAAGAAAACTACAGACCAATATCCCTTATGAATATACTTGTGTAAATCTTCAACAAAACATTAGCAGCTGATACTCACAATATATAAAAAGGATTATACACCAGGACCAAATGAGATTTACCCCAGAAATGTAAGTTGATTTAACATCTAAAAATCAATTCATGTAATATACCAAAAACAAAAAGAAAAGGACTATTTCAAAAGATACAGAAAAAGCATTTGACAGAATTCAATACCCTTTTAAAATAAAAAATAGTCAAAAATTATAAAAAGAAAAAAACTTTTCAATTTGATGAGAGCATGTAAGAAGAATCCACAAACAGAACAGAATGGAGAACATCTGAGTGCTTTTCTCCTAATGTCAGGAACAAGACAAGATGTCCACTCTTGCCACTTCTACTTAATATTGAACTGAGGATTCTTAGGTTTTGGTCAGTACAATTAGATAAGAAAGAGAAATAAAAGTCATCCACATTGGAAAGGAAAAAGTCAGACTATCTTTCTTTTGCATGACATAGTGTCCTCTCTAGAAAACCCTAAGGAATTGACTAAAAAAACTATTAGAATTAATAAAATAGGTCAGCAAGGATGAAGAATACATGATCAATTTATAAAATAAATTGTATTTATGTACACTGGCAAGAAACATTATGAAAAAAATGAATTTAAGAAACAATTCCATTCATAATAGCATGAAAAAGAATAAAATACTTAGGAATAAATTTAACAAAAGAAGTGCAAGACTTGTACACTGAAAACTACAGAAGAATATTGTTGAAAGAAATTTTTAAAATTAAAAGAAATGGAAAGACATTTTATATTAATGATTTGGAAGACTTAATATTAAGATAGAAAAACTTGCCAAATTCATCTACAAATTTAACACAACTGCTCTCCAAATACCAACTTCCTTTTTTGCAGAAATGAAAAAGCTCATCTTCAAATTCATATGGAAATCAAAGGGATCCAAAATAGTTAAAACTATCTGAAAACAATACATTTGGAAGTCTCATACTTCTCAATTTCAAAACTTGCTACAAAATTACACTGTAATCAAGACAGTGTGGTACTGGCATAAAGATAGACCTATAGATCAATAGAATTGAACTGAGAGTCTACAAATAAGCCCTTACGTTTATGGTCAATTGATTTTCAACAAGAGTACCAAGATACTTCAATGGAGAAAGAACAATTTTTCAACAAATAGAGCTGAGACAACAGTTATCCTTGCAAATACATTAATTTGAACCCCTTCCTCAATTATACACAAAAATAATTCAAAATGGATCATAGATTTAAATATAAGTGTTATAAAATGCTTAGGCAAAAGCATAGGAGTAAATGTGTGACTTTGGGTTAAGTAATGGTTTCTAATTACTATACCAAAATCACAAGCAACAAAAGAGAAAGAAAAGGTAAATTGGCCTATCAATATTAAAAACATTTGTGCTGCAAATGATACCACCAAGAAAGTGAAAAGTCAATTGATGGAATAAAGTAAAATAGTTGCAGATCCTATATCTAATAAGGGACTTGAATCCAAAATGTATTTTAAAAACCTCGACAATTCAACAATAAAAATATAAATAATACCTGCTTCAAATGAGCAAAGGATCTGAGAAGACACCTCCAAGGAAGATATACAAATGGCCCATAAGTGCATAAAAAAGACATTCAACATCATTAGTCATTAATCATCAGAGAAATGCAAATCAAAACCACAATGAGATACCACTTCACACCCACTAGGATGGATCTAACTAAAAAGACAAGCAATAATAAATGTCAGCAAGGATGTGGAGAAATAGAAACCCTCATACATTGCTGGTAGAATTTTAAAATGATGCAGCCCCTTTGGAAAACATATTGGCAGCTTCACAAATATTAAATTTAAAGTTACCACATCCTCGCCAGCACTTGTTTGTTGATTTGTTGTGGATGGCCATTCTGACAGGTGTAAAGTAGTATCTCATTGTGGTTTTTATTTGCATCTCTCTGATGGCTAGTGATGTTGAGCATTTTTTCATGTGTCTATGGACCTTCTGTATGTCCTCTTTGGAGAAGTGTTTGTTAAGGTCCTTTGCCCATTTTTTAATTGGGTTGTCTGTTTTTTTGATGTTGAGTCATATAAGTTCTTTATATAGTTTGGAGATCACCCTCTTGTCTGAGGTATCATTGGCAATTATGTTTTCCCATATGGTTGGTTTCCTTTTCATCTTGCTGATGTTTTCTTTTGCTGAGCAGAAACTCTTTAGTTTGATGTAGTCCCTTTTGTTTATTTTTTCCTTTATTTCTCTTGCCTTAGGAGATGTACCCATGAAAATATTGTTACATGGGATATATGAAATTTTCCTGCCTAAGTTTTCCTCTAGGACTTATATGGTGTCACAGCTTACATTTAAGTCTTTGATCCATCTTGAGTTTATTCTGGTGTGTGGTGTAAGTTGGTATACCCGAAAACTCCTAAAACCCTAATTCAAAAGAACTTATGCATCCCTATGTTCTTAGCAGCACTGTTTACAGTAGCTAAATGCTGGAAACAGCCTAAGTGCTGATCTGTAGAGGAGTAGATTAAAAAACTGTGGTGCATTTACACAATGGAATACTATGTAGCAGAAAGAAAGAACTCCTGCCATTTGCGACAACATGGATGGAACTAGAGAGAATTATGCTTAGTGAAATAAGCCAGGCAAAGAAAGAAAAATACCATATGATATCACCTAATACAGGAAACTAAAGAACAATACAAACAAAGGAACTAAGTAGAACAAGGAACAGAATAACAGTTATTAGGGGGGAGGGGGGTGGGAGAGAAGGGGGATAAGTAAGGGAAGGGTTTAGTCAAAGAACATGTATAAATGACTCATGGACATAGACAATGGGGGGGATATGATTGTGGGAGAAGGGGTGGGCCGGGGGGGAGCAATGGGGAAAAAATAGGGCAACTGTAATTGAAAAACAAAATAAAAATTCTATATAGAAAAAAATAAAAAAATAAAATAAAGTTACCATGCGACTCAACAATCCCACTCCTACACCTACACCCGTACATCCACATAAATATTTGTAAACAAATGTTCATGGCAACATTACTCATAACAGCCAAAAAGGGGGACCAATCCAAATGTTTATCAACTAATGAATGGATAAATAAGATCTTGTTTATCTGTACAATGAAATATTATTTCACAATAAGAACAGATAACATACTGATATGAGCTACCACTTGTATAAACCTTAAAAAATCATCCTATGTGAAGGAAGTCAGTCACAGAAACCATATATTGTATTTATATGAAATATCCATTTATATAAAATATCCAGAAATGTCTAGAATAGGAAAATCTATAAAGAGAGAAAGTGTATTAGTGATAAACCAGGGCTGATGTTGGGGTGGAGCCAGAGAGAAGGACATGGGATGTGACCATTAATGGGCATGAAGTTTATCTGGGAGCTACAAAAAAATTCTAAAATTTGATAGTGGCAGTGGTAGCACAACCCTGTGAATATACTAAAAAAACATTGAATTCTACATGATAAATGGGTTAATTGTGTGATATGTGAATTGTGATTCTTAAGGTAAACTATGGGCTTTAGTTAAAAACAATGCATAAATATTTTTATAAGTATACAGTTGTAACAAATGCACCACAAGAATGCAATATATTAATAATTGGAAGGGGGTGTATGGGAACTCTTTGTACTTTCTGCTCAATTTTTCTGTAAACCTAAAATTATTCCAAAAAATAAAGCCTATTAATGTTTTTTTAATTTCCCAGTCACTTCTCATACACAGTCATGTTGCATATCAGTGGTTCAAGCACACAAAGATGCTCAATTCTTCAGAGGTGGCAGTTTGCTCCTGTCCCTTTCCACAAGGAAACAAGAAATTATTTTTGAAAATAAATTGTCGTGTAATATGTGATGCATCTAAAAGAATACATGTAACCTACATGTGAGTTATGTCGTCGGCAGCCGTCGGTCTCGAGAGACAATGGCGTAGCTTCTTGAGAGTCTATCTGCACCGCCGAGAATGGCTGTGCAGTCTGACTCGGGAGCGACAATCCCTGCCGCACTTGGTACAGGTGAAGGCAGATGGCTGTTGTTGCTGCTGCTGACGCTGCTTCCGCCTCGATCTTTTCTGGACCGCCTCCTCGTTGCGCGCAGCCTCCGCGCGTGACGTACCTTGCCTGACCGCGAGCCTCCAGGCTAGGCGGTCGTCTGCTTGAACTTCCCATGTGTTGAGATTGATGGAGCATTGTGTCATGTCCTTTCTGCAGATGTCTTTGAACCGCAGTTTTGGGCGCCCTGTCATCCTCTTGCCTTCTGCTAGCTCGCCGTAGAGGAGGTCTTTGGGGATACGGCCTGCATCCATTCTTTTGACATGGCCGAGCCACCTGAGGCGTCTCTCGCTAAGAACTGCATGCAAACTGCTCATATTGGCTCGCTTCAGCACCTCGGTGTTGGGGACCTTATCCTGCCAGGCGGCATGCAGGACGCGTCGCAGGCACCTCATGTGGAAGCTGTTGAGTTTCCTTTCGTGCCTTGCGTAGGTGGTCCACGTCTCGCTGCCATAGAGGAGAGTGCTGAGTACACAGGCTTGGTAGATGCGCAGTCTGGTTTTCTCAGTGAGGCTGGAATTGTTCCACGCTCGCCGGTTCAGTCTGGCCATAACTGTGGCTGCCCTGGCGATTCTCCGGTTGACCTCCAAGTCGACTGACAGAGAGCTCGAGATGGTGGACCCGAGGTAAGTGAAGTCGTTGACAACCTCCAGGGTGTATCCGTCGATGGTGATGCATGGGGGAGTCCCCGTGCCTTGAGCCATAACATTCGTCTTCGTCAGGCTGATGGCTAGTCCAAACTCCTTGCATGCGTGGGAAAGGCAAGTGACTAGCTGCTGGAGTCCCTCTTCGGAGTGTGATGTCAAAGCTGCGTCGTTGGTGAAGAGCATCTCACGGATGAGCACCTCTTTGACTTTGGTCTTGGCTCGTAGACGGGCCAGGTTGTAGAGCTTGCCATCGGATCTGGTGTGAATGAAGACACCCTCGCTGCAGTCCTTAAAGGCGTATTGGAGGAGCATGGAGAAGAAGATTCCAAACAGCGTAGGCGCGAGGACGCAGCCCTGCTTTACTCCGCTGCTGACTGGGAAGGCCTCAGAGGTTGCGCCGTTGTAGGACACCGTGCTGTGCATGCTGTCGTGAAAGGACATGACCACAGCAAGCAGATGTGGTGGACAGCCAATCTTCCGTAGCAAGCTGAAGAGTCCGCTTCGACTGACCAGATCAAACGCCTTCGTGAGGTCAATAAAGGCGAGGTAGAGTGGTTTGTGCTGCTCGTGACACTTCTCCTGCAGCTGGCGTAGGGAGAAGATCATGTCCACTGTTGATCGGCCAGCTCTGAAGCCACACTGGGACTCTGGGTAGACGTGGGAAGCAAGGGTCTGCAGGCGGGCAAGAGCGACCCGGGCGAATACTTTGCCGACGATGCTGAGGAGAGAGATGCCCCGGTAGTTGTTGCAGTCGCTGCGGTCTCCTTTGTTCTTGTACATGGTGATAATGTTGGCATCTCTCATATCCTGGGGGATGTAACCCTCCTTCCAGCAGAGACAGAGTAGATGGTGGAGAGGCTGTAGCAGGACTGGTTTCCCGCTCTTTAGGATTTCTGGAGGGATTCCGTCGCTTCCTGGTGCTTTCCCGCAAGCAAGGCGGTCGATGGCTTTGCCGAGCTCTGCCGCAGTAGGTGGGGTGTCTAGCTCCTCCATGACTGGTAGGTCTGGGATGGCTTTAAGAGCAGTGTCTGTTACGGTGTTCTTCGTTGCGTATGTGAGTTATGTAGCATGATAATTAAGTGACTACCCACCTCCAAACTCGAGTATCACAAGCCTGCTGCATCCACTCACCTCCTGCCTCCCCTCCAACAGAATAGCCCTTTTGCTGAAATGTGCCTACCCATCCCTCGCTTTTTGTGAGACAGCGTGGTCAGGAAGGCAGCTCTGGAGCCTCACTGTCTAGATCTTCGATTGCCATGGCGGCACACAGATTCTAAAATGTCCCCAGTGGTTCCAACCAGCTATGTTTTGAGCTGCTCTATGGGAAGGCCCACAGGGCAAAGGACTGAGAGATTCTCAGTCCAACAAGCCCAGGGACCTGAATCTTGCCAACAGCCCCATGAATTTTTGAAAATGTGTCCTCCTCCAACAGAGCCTTGAGATGACTTGAAGTCCTTGCACACACCTTGATTGAAGCACTGGGAGAAACTCTCAGCCAGAGAGTGGACGCAGCCAAGCCACACCTAGATTTCTGACCCACAGAAACTGTGAAATGAGTACTGTTGTTTTAAACTGCGAACTACAGGAGTGATTTGTTACACAGAAATAGATAGCTACTGTGGCCTCCGCATCCTACGTGGTTTGGGGCAAATAATTTATCATCGCTGTGCCTCAGTTTCATACCTGTGAAATAGGGATAGTATCTTCCAATAGTGTCTAAAGAGGATTAATACATAAAAGGCTTAACATTGTGAGTGCTCAGTAAATTTAAGCTATCTATTTGGTTACATGATATCTGTATGGATTCTTCATTAAGTATGCATCCAAGATTCAACTCTCCTCCTCACTTAAGCACACACTGCTGACATTGGGATATTGGAGAAGGGGCTGGAAGTCCACATTAGCTCTGCCAGTTTATGGGAACTCTTTCCTTTTTTTATTTATTTTTTTGAGGTGGGGAAACTAGTTTTAGGAACTGATCCCCAGCTGACAAGATGTGATTTATTGAAGTTTGTCTAAACCGACTATGTTCAATGTTCAGGGGACTTCCATGTCAAGAATTGGTGAGCCTCCCCTGAAGACATTTCTGTTGCCCAGGGGAAGATCATATCCTACTCTGCTCTCAGTTTCCCTGGCTGACAAACACAGATCTTTGTAACTTGTTCTCTGGCTTATATCTACCGTCTTCTGGAGCCTCTCTAGAGATCTGAGATCTGAGTGTAGACACGTGGAATTGAAACAAGATGCAAATTTAGTGATTTGCTTATTCTTCAGTCATTGACTTATGCCAGGCACTGCACTAGTTCATGGGGTTCAACACCTAGTACATTTGAGGGCATTTGTTAGGATTCGAGGACTCATACAGAGTCCTTAACTGTCTGCTTGGCTTAACTATTCTTCCTTTCTCTCCCCAGGACCAGGTTCTGTTACTCCATTTTCCTGCATTTCCTCCTCTGTTAAGCAGGGATTCCTGGAAACCTACCCTTCCTTAGAACAGTGTTTCCAGACTAGCTTGATGATAGGAGTCACGTGGGGACCTACTAAGTACAAATGTCCAGGCCTCACTCCAGACCTCAAATCTAAATATCCCGGGGAAGAGACTGGAATCTATTTTTAATAAGCACCTCCAGGAAATTATTATCATCAGGCCAAGTTTGGGAAACACTTGTCCTAGAACATTTTACTTTTATCTTTCCTCTGGTTCTGGGCTGGCGAATAACTGCCCATGGCCCACATCACTAATTGATCACAGGGACTCTTTTATCCTGCACCTGGTTAAGGCCTCACACCCCTTAACAAGCCCTTCAGGCAACCACTGCACTCATCAGGTAGAATTATACTGGAGATAAAATGTAATTGCCATCCCTGCCCCAGTTAATATATATTCGTGTGGTGTTGACATTTCTGTGATCTGTTAATGATGGCTATGCAAGCAGTCCAGGTATAAGGATGCTGGGAGAACCCAGCCCCATCTCAGGCATTATGCTCTCAATTGATGGACAGCTCCACAGACATATGTCTTCAGAGAGAGGTCCAAGGCCCTTATGGTGAGCATATCCCTCCAGTTTCCCCAAATAATAGGTCCACAATGGTTTAGGGTGTGGTAGATAAATCTGATATGAGTGTGTCTGCTTGCCATTTTGAGAAGACACTAGAAGAACGTGAGGTGGGGGAAGGCTTTGTAGGCTTTTGAAAACCTTTATAAGTGTTGGTCAAAATATAGACAGCCCTCTGAATGGGGGTTAGAGGCCTATGATGGCAGAAGGTGCATAAAATGTCCTTGATTTCTGGGAACCACAGTGTCTCTATTTTCTCTATATTACCCTCAAGATGCCAAAGTGTCACTATTGCTAAAGAAACTGGCTGGACCAGAATCAGGTAACAGAATAAGAGAGCCTCTGCCTGCAAAAGGCATTGAAGTTAGTGGGGGAGACAGATAAGCAGGAAATCGCGGTATTGTGGAGTAGGGTGTCCAATAAGATCCAGAGGGAATCATGAGGAAAGACAATAGGAAGAGGCTAACTCTGTCCAGGAGTGGAGAACAGGGGGAAGAATATGGAAACAAAATAAGGGATTCTAACAGATCCTTCTTAGGGAAGTAAGAGTTAACCCCATGGAGGAGTTGGTGGGGGGGGTGCATTCCAGCAAAACATTGCACAGAGACCTATAAGTGCTTAGTTTGGGGGGGTCAGTGAAGAGGCGCAGCATGGCTGGATGGCAACGTGTGTGCTTGAGTGGGAGTAGAGGTGGAAGAGCAGCATATGGCTGGCCATGGGGCTGGAGAGGGCAGCAGCTGACCAATCCAAGAGAAGAGGTCTTACGATATTGGCATCTATGGGTTCCTACTTGAACGCCTGTGTCCTGCCTAATCATCCTAGAGGAACTCACCAGTCCATAAACCTGTACATATGGAGCATTTTTGGTGCCTTCTCCTTACATATGAAGGGTAATCAAAGTTCACCAGATGTTTGAAAAACCACTCTCTTGTGAAAAGAAAGATTAACATAAGCAAGCAGGAGAAAATAATCAGAGGAAATAGTAACAATATAGGGAAAAAATACCCTGTAACTATAGGATTCAGAGATATAGGAGGAAATAGTGTATCCTTAAACAAGAACATACAATTATTAATGAAAAAATGTTAAGAGTTCTTGAAAATTAAAAACTACCATAAAAAAAATAAACAACTCAGTAGAATGGCTGTAAGACTAAGTTAAGGAAACCTCTAAAGAGAAGCATAAAACTCCAATGAGATGTAAAATGGGAGAATGTATAGGGTTATAATGAGGAGAGCTGATATATGAATAGCAGAAGTTCCAGAAAGAGAGAAACCAAGAGGGAAATTATTGAAGCAATGACTCAAAACATGAGTTTCTAGATGGAAAGGGCCACCAAATACCAGAACCAAGGATAGAATATATCTCCCATTCACTGATATTCAAAGAATCAAGAACAAGAATAACATCAGATTTCTTAACATCTACACTGCAAGCTAGAAACAATGGAAAAATACTTTTAAAATCCTGAGGAGTGGGGAAAGGGATGATTTCCATTCTACAATTTTATATTCAGCTAAACTATTAATCAAGTGCAAGAACATAACGGAAAATCATCTCATACACACAAGATCTAAAAAATATTGTATCCCATAAACCCTGATGCAGAATGCTACTGAATGATGTTCTCCACCAAGACACGCGAATAAATAAAAAATGGGGAAGTCCAGGATCCAGGAAATAAAGAATTTAATACAGAAGACAGTCAAGGGAATTCCCAATATGATGATGAAGGGAAGTTCCAAGATGACAGATAAGTGGCCGACCAAGTTGGAGAAGCAGGACCAAGAAAAGAATTAAACCAATACATAATTTGATATATATCAACATATTTAAAAGAAAATTATAATTATGCCAATGAGCTTTGGGATGAAATAGTGATGGGTCCATAGAAAACCAAGTAAATGACAAATCAAGGCATTATAACCCAAGGAAAACAACAGGGTGGTACAGGAAATGAAATATAATCATGGTACACTATGTAACTCAAGCTGAGAATAATAGCACCACAATAACATAAATACTGAATACTAATATTACCCAAAAAATGATGATATCATCATTTGGGGAGAATAGGAGGAAATGTCCTCATGGGGGGAGAAGAGAGGCAAATCCTCTTTTTACATAAAAACGTTAATAAACGATAAGTAATTTTAAAAAAAACAATAGAATAAGCATGTTATTTAGAAATATGGAATGAATACTGGAAGAAAACAGCTAAAAGAATTAAAATGGTTGCCTAGGGAGAGAATGAATCAGGAGAAAGGAAGAATATTGCCTTTCTTTCAAAGCCTTGCATAGTATTTATTCTCTTAAACTAAGTACATGAAATTTAAATATGAGCTGTTTATTAGCTGACAGCATTGAACTAATGTTAAATTTCTTGGTTATGATAATGGTATTATGGTTATATAGTAGAATGCCTTTAATTCTTAAGAGATACATAATGAAGAATTTAGGGGTAAAGCAATACAATGTCTGTAACACATTTTTAAATCATTCACTTAATAATAATAGATGAGCAAATAAATATTTATGACAAAATATAACTAGCAAATCTAGTAAAGAGTATACTTTTCTTTCAACTGTGCTGTCATTTTCAAAAACTTTTTAAATAAACTATTTAGGGTAAAACTAGGTACATGTGTTACTCTGATAAAAATTTAAATTTAAAAATAAAACATTTGGCCAACACATGACATGTATAAGCATGTTAGCTATCATTAGAATTTTTATCATCATTATTTTTCAGAGTCAATAGATATAGTAGTATTAGACCACTGATTGTTATACCTGGATAATAATAAGAAAAAATACATTAAACAGCCCTGACTGGTGTGGCTTAGTTGGTTGGGTGTCGTCCTACAAAGTGTAAAGTCCCTGGTTCAATTCCTAGTCAGGGCACGTGCCTGGGTTGCAGGTTCAGTTCCCAGTCAGGGCGTGCACAAGAGACAACAGATCAATGTTTTTTCTCACATCAATGTTTCCCTCCCTCTCTTTCTCCCTCCCTTCCCCTATCTCTAAAAATATAAATAAAATCATATATCGTCGGCAGCCGTCCGTCTCGAGAGACGATGGTGTAGCTTCTTAAGAGTCTATCTGCACCGCCGAGAATGGCTGTGCAGTCCGACTCGGGAGTGACACGGTATCTGTCTCCTCCCGTGTTGAATCGACATCTTGCGATGACACTGGAGTGTCCTCTCCAGTGAAGCTGAAGCTACAGAGTCTCGAGAGACGATGGTGTAGCTTCTTAAGAGTCTATCTGCACCGCCGAGAATGGCTGTGCAGTCCGACTCGGGAGTGACACGGTATCTGTCTCCTCCCGTGTTGAATCGACATCTTGCGATGACGCTGGAGTGTCCTCTCCAGTGAAGCTGAAGCTACAGAGCCTGGGCAGGGTGATATGGAGGGTCTGCTGTTGCCCGTGCAGCAGACCCCCCCTCTCTTTGCAGCTGAAGGGCCCAAGGGAAAGACGGAGTCAATACAGCTTGGCTTCAGGTGCGCCACAGGAGTTGCTGGTGTTGACTACAACGTCAAACCGCCTTAGGGACTCCGGCTCCGGATTTTCTGTCGGAGTTTACTCCCTTAGCCTTTCCCCTGAAGAGGTATGCCGCAAGGCAGCGGAGGTTTTTTGGAGTCAGGGTTTTCCTGACAGTTTTTATTCCACCATTCTACCCACCTACGTACCCAAGGCCTACAGCCTGATCTGTAGCACTGGAAACATAGGCAAATATGCTCCTTCCTCTTATACAATGCTCACAGGCCATTCTATGTGACAGTTCTGGTCACCTCTGGTTTGAGATGGTCCAGAGAATGGCTAATGCCCTGGTTAAAGAGATATCAAAAAAAGTTGAGTCACAAATCTTAAAAGAAAAGGTAGTTTAGGGTGCCTCTCAGGTGTCCAACTTGATGAATCTGGGTGAATGATAGGATGTTGCCTAGATCATGATTGGCTCGCTTGACCTTCACAGAATGTTGCACCAGAGTTGTTTAAGGGTCCACGCTGACTTCCCACATCCAGGGCCATCCCAAGACCTAAAACCTGTTCTTTTACAACATTTATTTCTAAAAGTGTTACATTCACACCTGCCCTATATTACTGTTTTCTGTCCACTTGACAAGAGTTGTAAGGTCTTCCCAGACTCTAGCCGAACAAGTTAATGACTCATCTCCTAACAAGCCAAGTAGAACTGCAAATTTAGAAACTGCAGTGTGCACCTCCCCACCCTGGGTCACTTACACATGCTTTAAAAAAAAAAAAAAACCTTATAGAGACAGTCTCAGAGAAACTCCTCTGTATATGACTCTGTTCTGAAGCACCAGGTCATTTCTATTGTTTTTTGCCTCTAGGTTGAGTCCCTAGCCTCAGAGTAACCATATCGTTTCCTGTGGTTGTGGGTACGGGTGTGCGCGTGCACACGCGCAGACATACATGCAAGTATACACACAGTCCATCCTTATTATTCACAGATTCCATGTTTTTGAATTTGTCTGCTTGGTAAGATTTATTTGTAATCCCATGATTTATTTGTAAGCCCATAATCAATACTCGTGGTGCTTTCACAGCCATTTGTGGCCAAGGCCAAAGCGACAAAAAATTAGTTACCTGACAGAGACAGTCCAAGCTGAGGCTGAACAAGGGCACACTGTGCTTCTCGTCCCAGCTCTCACACTGTAAACAGGCGCCCCTAGGTTCTGTGTTGTATCGGGGAGTGCATCTTCGTGCTTTTTGTGGTGATTTGCTGTTTAAATGGCTCCCAACCACAGCACTGAGGCACTGTCCAGTGCTCCTGACTGCAAACGGCTGGGATGTGCCTTCGGGAGAAGATACATGTGTGAGGTGAGCTTCGTCCAGGCATGAATTACAACGCTGTTGGCCATGAGTTCAGAGTTAATGAGTCAACAATATATATTAGATAAGGGTCTTTAAAGAAAAGCACACATAAAACAAGGTTATGTATTGATCAGTTGACAAAAATGGTGCAACCTGAAGCTTACAGGAACCTAACCTAGCATTACTCCCAGAAACAATGATTCAGTATTCATTAATTCAGTGTTGGTGACAACTTTGTACAACACAATTACCATAAATAACAAGAGTCTACTGAATATGTGCTTTTGTGTGTACCCATATATGTCTATATATAAGGATAGGTACACACACACACACAGAGACACACACAGACACACACACACACACATATATAATTTTTAATGTCTTTTTGAAAAGTAATATAAACAGGTCCTCCTTTGTTGACCTGTTTTTTACAAAAAGCATCAAATGCACTGCCCCCAAGGCAGCATGGATGTGGCTGAAAGGGGGCAGGAATGAAACAGAAAAGGCATAGAAAGAGTCAAGCTGGCTGACTACATAAGTCAGGGAGTTGCTTCCCTTTGCAGAACTGTTCAGGTCCCCTCCACTGTGACTACTCCTCTCACAACCAGCACCTCTAAGAACCTCTTGGCTCTGGTCAGCAATCCCTGCACCTGCGGTGGTCCTTTGCAGCTGCTCCTGAATAGACCCAACTCCAAGGACTGGGCCCCTACAGATAGGGATGAGATTGCTTCCCATGAGCACTGGCTGGTGCAGTTCAGTAGATTGAGTGCTGGCCTGCCAACCAAAGGGTTCCCAGTTCGATTCCCAGTCAGGACACATGCCTGGGTTGCAGGCCAGGTCCCCAGTTGGGGACATGCAAGAAGCAATCACGTATTGATGCTTCTCTCCCTCTCTTTCTCCCTCCCTTCCCCTCTCTCTAAAAATAAATAAATAAAATACTTTTTTAATTGCTTCTTATGAGAAGAATGGATAAAGATGAGAGACTTCCCAATCTTTCTGACTTTGGCCATGGAGAACTCATGGATAGAACAAATATATAACTCCAGGTACTATATCTGGACCTCTGGTGACCTATTTTAAGTATGATTATTTATACAATGTCTGCCACATGGTAGGCATTCAATAAACACAAACAATAATCATCTTAACATTAATGAGCCATTCTTTCCCTTAAAAATATGATTCTGAAAAATCTGACTCATTCCTAATGATTTTTTTTTTAATTCTTAAAGCCATTTTCTTTTCTTCACAGCAGAGAAACACATCTTTAATTCTGCAACAAAAGTCACTAGGTAAAGACGATTTGATGCAGTGACCTTGAGTTATTGAAAATGCTTGAGGAGAAAACATCCATGCCATTAACAGAAGCTCAGGCTGTCACTGAGCAGCTGAGACAGAGTCCAGTCTCCACTTGGCACATGCTGGCATCCCTATTCTCAAAGCTGGCGCCCCAGCCCACACAGCTTGCTGGCACTCGGGTCCACACAGATAACTGACATTCCAGTCCAAACAACTAGGACCTAGTTTACACAGCTGGCTGGTAATCCAGTCACACAGCTGGAACCCAGTCCTCACACCCAGCTGGCACCCCAATGCACACAGTTGGCACTCGGGTCCATACCACTGGCTGGCGCTTCCATCCTCACAGCTGGCTAGTAGCATAGTCCACACAGCTGGGGCTCCAGTCCACACAAGATGGCAACCCAAACCACACAGCTGGCTGGAACCCAGGACCTCATAGCTGGCATCCACTCCACACAACTGGTGCCCCCAAGAGCTGCTGCACTACCTGGGAAGCTTCTTCTCACTGTGCCTTGCTCTTTACCACAGAGTCTGTGCTGGCCTCTGAACACACCTCAGATGGCTATTCTGTTCTCACTAAACGATACAAGCTTCAATTACACCGAATGGGGGTTAGGTAACAAAGCGAGTAGAGCTTCCCAGCCAGAGGAGTTTAAGATACAAACACAAGGAACCTCTTTCTTTGAAGGTTCTCAGAAAGGAACACGTAACTGAAGTTCTACTCAAGGGCTTGTTGGGGCTCCTTTGTCCTGTGCTGGGAAGGAGGTGGGTCCCTTCAAGGTACAGCAAAGTCAAATGCAAGGGCTACATCAACAGCAAGGGCCTAGTGAAGTATGACTCTGACTTATGAAGGTCTCTCTGTTCTCCAAAAACCCATGAGGCAAACCCTAGTGCAGATGAACACTTGATTCAGATTGCAAGTGCAGAGGAGCACCATGAGAGTCCAGGATACCAGCCCAGAGAGCACACAGGTGGTCCAGCAGAGAGTGAGGAACAGTCTTCTTCTGAGGTGGAACATACTTTAAGGGCACACATGTAACCATGCCTAACTTTTTATGATCATTAAGCTCATCTCTGATGATCTTTAAAGAGATACCTCAATGCAGCACTTGTCAGAAAGACCTGGGGAGAGAGACGCAGGCCATGAACATACCTGAGAGAATCTCCAGGGAGGACAGCTCACTTAAGCTCGTGGTTCTTGGTCATTTATGACACAGTGGCCCTGCCTCTCAGGATATGTGTTACCTCAGGCATGTATCTCCCCCTCTATCAATATTGGTCTGCTTAGATTGAAAATAGGGAGGTTGATGCTTATCTCTGAGAAGTTCCTTTTACCGTAGTCTTATCTAATCTAGTTTGATTCTCTCTCTAGGGCATTCGAAAGTGAGATGGAGAGACCACAAATGTTAGCCATGGATACTTTCCACATGCCTCTTCAGATCTGCTCTCCATTCTTCTCTTCCCTGCTCTGTGTTCTGGGAAGCTGATTTCTGCCTGTGAATTGCATCAACTGGCCTCCCTGACCTCTTGAATTTTTATCCAAATTGGCCAGCATGAGGCTCCAGCAGGAGACTGAAGAGAGGAAGGAGAGAGAAGCAGGGGAACTTATTCCCACAGCTCCCTCCCTTCCAGGCTATGGTTTGGCAGTGGCTGAATTCCTCCACCTAAGGCTGTGAATAAGCCCTTCTCCCAGGCGCCCTTCTCATTACTACAGCCCTTGCCTAGGTCATAACACCACTCTCTCCCCTCAACCCTGCTGATCTACTGGAGGAAGTGGTTTCCCACATTGCCAGTACTGCGTGCTTCAGTGGGGTGGCCTTGAACTCTGCAATGGTAAATAACTCCTTCTGTAAACTCTCTTGATCACCTCTTTTGAGCAGGCCACCATCTGTGTCCTGCTGGATCCCTGACAATATAGGGAGCTAAACTGGAAAGGTTCAAGATTTAATCATTAAGATTTAATCATCAAAGATTAAGATTTAATGAATGATTTTAACTTGGGGGAAGTTATGATGACCCTTGAAGAAGCAGGACCATGTGACTCATCAAAGGGAAGAGTAGCTGTCGGATGACTTTTTAGGATGCACAAGGCCTGACCATGCATCTCATACAAGAGACCCTGAGGTCCCTTACAACAAAGCCCTGTGCCTGAGCTGGCTTGAATGGGCTTCTGAATCTTGTGCTTAATGACCTCTGATTTAAGAACACAGGCCTATCTCCTCCAGGAGGGCATCTGACTGGAATTCCTACTGGTAAAGGATCTGCCTTTCTTAAAGACCAACGGAGTGGGTGGGTTCTGTGTCTGGTCTTTAACACCCTGTATTCTCAGTCCAAGCCTAGCACCTGGGGAAAGTGGGCCTTCAAGGCACCATATTGAAGGAATCAAAGGAAATACTAAAAAAAGAATGCATTTGTTGGTTGCACAGCCACAAGATCATTAAAGAGAAGATGCTTAGTTGAGAAGGATGGCTGGGATTTTGCTAATGGGCTAAATACACACCAGAGCCCACTTTCTCTATTCCACCCAAACGTCCTTTGATTTATCAATGTTCTAAGGAACTGGCTACCCCTGGTTGACCAGAAATTCCATCCCAATCTCAAACGAGTACTAGAGAAGAAGGAACATGCCTTTGGATACACAAGACCTGAGCATTTTGCTTTCCAGTTTTCAAATGCAAAGAGCAATAGTAAGAGATTGGAGGGGAGAAAAAAAATTTGGCTGGATTTAGAGAATAAATATTGCTAGGACTGTAATTTCTCAGAACTAAAAGGAACATTCAAGGTTGGCAAGTCCAATCTCCTTCCCAAAAATGGTAAAATTGCCCTATGCAAAAGCTGGGAGCCCTCTTGGCCAGCTCAGAGAAGTCCCCATACTTCCTCAGAGTTCTCTGCCACCTAACAAAGGCCTGGCATCTCAGAGAAGACAGACAGGTGGTGTTCAATGCTCACCTGCAGTGTGAACCATGGGGTAATGGTATCCTCACTATGGGTTCCACAGAACATGCAGCAGCACAGGAAGCACATGGAAGTAGTAAGGACAGGGTCAGGGATGGACAGTCATGATCATGCCCTGCCCATGCCCCTGTGAGTATGGGACCTCACAGGGCAGGAGCTTTGGGCAAACAGGCCCAGTCATGGGTGGTCACACCATCCACAACAGGGTCATACTCCCAGAACCCAAGAACTCACTGGGCATTGCCACATCTCTGTCTCTTAGCTTGTAGTAGGCAGGTATGTTCTCCAGCACCCTCAGGAATCCAGGCTGGGACTGCTGCCACTGAGAAGACACCACACCCACCAGCTCAGGAGGCCAGATCAAGCTTGTGCTTCCAGGTCCATCTCATAGAAGCTACTCTGCTCAGAACTGCTCCCTCAGAAGTATAGACTATATTGCATTGCATGCCATGGCATGACATTAACTCCATTTTACATATAAAGAAACTGAAGTTCAAAAAGGTTAAATCACTTGTCAATGGCTAGAAAAGAGGGGAGAAAAGATGTGAATCACAGTTGGGTTTCTAGCCCCTGATCTTCTAAGAGCAACAGATATATGATGAAGAGTGAAGAGGGAGCAGGGAGATGGAGAAACCAAACCTGCCAAGAGAATAGGAGAGGCTTTGAGGAAAACACAGGCTGAGCCTTCAAGGTCAGGCAGAGGTTCTCCTGGTGTCGAGGCAAGGGCAATTCAGTCAGGGCACAAGAGAGCACCAGCTCAGAGATGCTAGATGTCCTGCTGGGTCAGGAAAACTGCGGTCACTCAAAAACACAGGCTTCCACAATGGTAGCAATCACTCTGCACAGGACCCTGTGCCGGGTACTCTAAATCCATTCTGCAAATGCTGATAGAGTGCCTTCAAGGTGCTCGACTCTGTTCTGCAAGTCAGACAGAATCCCCTGCCCTGGGAGAGCTTACATCTAGTGAGAAAATCAAACAATAAAATAAATAACTCCACAGCATGTTAGATGATAAATACTGTGCAGGAAAATAAAGCAGGAAAAGGGAAATAAGCAGAAAGATCTAGAAGAATAAGATGGTCAAGGAAGGCTTTATAAGAAGTATATATATCTAAGCAAAGACTTGAAGGGGTAAGAGGGCAAGCCATTTAGATATGTAGGGAAAGAGCATTCCAGGCAGAGGAAGCAGCAGGTGCAAAGGCCCTGAGGAAGAGATGCTTTGGGTGTTTGAAGAGCATCCAGAAGCGAGTGGAGAGAATGGGAAGAAGGTAACTGGATTGATGGACTCTAGAGTCAGCTATTGGGGGACTTTTCTGTGCCTTAGTCTCCTCATCTATATAAAGCATCACCTTCCCCAGATAGCCAGAGACCAGGACATTCCATGCCTATGGTTTCCACTGCCCTCTCCCAAATCCTTCCCTCTCACCCACACAGGCTCTGGCTCACTGCCCCACCCCCTGCCAGTACCTGGGGGAGGGAAGGGGGCAAGGGTCACCCTGGAGCAGGCAATACAGGATGTTACTACCTTTGCTTGAAACAATAATAAAGCCAACTAAAATTGTCTCTTTTTATATGACAATTCTAAGCATTCTTTTTTTTTTTTTTTTTTTTTTTTCCGTGCGTCCCAGCCCGCCCGGGGGTCCCTTACCTCCTTGGCCCCCTAGGGGCCCGCGCGCCCGCACTCCGCGCCGCGTCCCGCCCGCCGGCCACTCACAATTCTAAGCATTCTAATGATAAAATACTCTTCCCCAAAAAGTTCTTCATTGCTGCTTTTACTGTTGAATTTTAATATATATATTTAATTTACATGTAATATATATTCAAATTTGCTCTTTTACACTGCTTATCCTTGAATGAACATTGCATTCATCATTGACGTTAATCCAGACCCTTCCGGTCACACAGCTGGACGCATGCATGGGGCCTCAGCCACACATGTTCATCCCCAGAGTGCCCCAATGTTCAGAATAACTCAAGCTCATGACAGAGGCATTTTATGTGTCTAACTCTCATGACACTACATATTCTCATGTTTAAACAGAAGCTTCTAAATAAACAATGCTGGTAAAGATCATCTTTGGAAAACAAAGAAACTGCACTTGAGTTACTTCTTTTCTTCCTTTCTCTGTGACCACATGGAATTTTTATTTGTGTGTAAATTATTAAAGCCCCAAAAGACAATGCAAACTGCAAGGTGCACCATCTTTTCATCTGGAAAGTGCAAGTTTTAGCTGGCACATGAACTATTTTCCTGAATTTGGATAATATCTTTAACATGGAAATAAATTCTTTTTAAATTATTGCCTGTTTTAAACCAAAGAGTGAATCAAGAAAACAGAAATTTACCATTACCATGTGTTATCGAAACAGACCAATACACAGATTTAAGTTTTCCCCTTTTTTCAAAACATACATTAATATAATTTAAAAGTACTAGTCCATTACTTTAAAAAAAAATTTTATACTGTAATATTTATTTTTACTTTTTTTTTTTTTACTTTTTTACAGCAAACTAACACATATGAAGTTCAATACAAGATAATTTTAATGAGTTTCTTTTCTAGCCATTCTTACTATTGGTTTCATTTCATAATTGGTACCAAAAATAATTTTAGTGAATAGAGGAGGGACATTGTTGAAAGACTGATCTACTCCAGATGTCAGTACGTGCCAATCGCCCCAACCAGATTTCAATAGACTTGGACTGACCCCCATCCTACATGCCTCACTACTGCCTCCTCTCCCTTTTCTAGGCACCCCTCTGCTTCCTGGGAGAACTGAGACCCACTCTGGTCCAGGTTTCATTCTATTAAGCTCCCTGGGCTCCAGAGTAGAGAAGTGGGAGGAGCTCTGACCTCATACAGGAACACTTTCCTGGGGGCTCAGTCACTCCACCTGCCCCTCAATGCTGCCACCCATGAGACCTCACAGTCACCTTTCACCTCCCGGGAGGACTCTGACCCAGGCCGACTTCACTGTCCACATGAGCTCAACAATCCCTGTGTCTTTCCAACAACTTGATGACCCCAGATGCAGGGAATGTTTGCATCCACTCAATGCGTCTCAATTAATGGTAACCACATTCTCCCAAATACTCAAGACAAAACCCACATTCACTCCTGCACTGACCCCAGCAGCAAGCCCTGGATGCTCTACCCTCAAAAGCACCCCACAGCCAGTTCATCCACTATTCAGAGTCCCAGAGTCCACCACCTCAGCCTGGTCACCGTCACCTCTCACCAGATTCCTGCAGCAGCCTCTCATTTGTCTCTTCTCCCACTCTTGTTCCTTTCAATCTATTCTCCACACGGATGCCATGTGACTTTTTAAAATATTTAGCAGATGAGGTTATTCCTCTGCTTAAAACCCATCAATGGTTTCGCATTACACTTACAATAACTTCCAACTTCCAAACATGGGCCCCAAATGGGACAATGTCTCCTGCCTGTCTCCTCTATCCTTTCTTCTGTAGACCTGCCTACCACTCTTCTTGTGTCTGCTACACCTGTATTCTTGCTATTCCTTAAGCACACCAAACTTTTCCGACCTCAGAGCCTTTTTACTAACTATTTCCTCTACCCACAAATTTTTGTGTGAATGGCTTCTCATCCTATAGGTCTTTATTCAAATGTTACCTTCAGAAAGCCCCTCCCTGATAATCCTGCTAAAATATACTCCACCCCCATGCCACTCTTCATCCCTTGACTCTGCTGTTACCTTTATACTACCTGAAATTATGGAGTTTAAATTTGTACAATAGTTTAATCCAACTTCCCTAGTTGAGGGGAAAGACTTTGTTTTATGGGTTAGGCCCAGAGTCCATATAAATGCCTAAAACCTAATAGATGCCTAGTAAATGCCTTGAGTGAATTAACCCATCAAATCCCAAGATTATCCCTGGATTTGATCATCCTCTAGAAATACCCAGTATCCTGAAATTTGACATTCCAGAATCTCAGGATCTGGTCGTAGTCTTTGATTTTCCCAGCTCTCTCCCACCCTGTCCTACCCTTACACACATTCCTCCTCCAAAGGTTTATTTTCAGCCAATAGACTGACATCCATGAATTTCAAAAGTCAGAAATTTGGGATGATCCTTGACCTCTCCTTCCCTCTATGTCCAAATCTACTTCCACATCCTGTCATTTCTACCTCATACTTATCATTTGAATTCAGCTACTTCTCTCCACCTCCAATGTCAGCACCCAAGTCCAAGGCATCATTATCTCCAGGCTGGAAAATAATAGCTCCTAAGTGGTCTCTATCCTTCCTTGACCTCCTCCACCAACAATCTCCTCTTCCCACAGAACCCAGAAAGGGCTTTTAAAATGGCAATTTTATCATAATACTCCTACTCTTTAAAACCTCTAGTGACTTTCCATTACTCATAGAATAAAAATGAAATTCTTGAACATAATTCATATCATCCTACAGCACCCTGCCCCCCGCCCCCACCCACCTGTCTCACCTCCTCTTGCCTTCCTTCCTCCTATTCATTAAAGTCCAGGCACACTGGCAGGGCTCCCTTCTGTTTCCAGATGTACCTTGCTTCTTTTAAGTTAATCATTTAATATATATGTATATTTATTGAGACAAACTGTATACTGGTACTGGGGTGGATACAACATGGTGAACAAAAGATAAAAAGTAGTGAAGGATGACATTATAAAGAAATCGCTGTACAATGCAAAGGCAGGGGGTGAATAGTGCTATGAGAAACACTTATCAGGGAAAGGGGACAATGACTCTCCGAGATGCCGTGCTAGGTAGTGGGCCAGGAACGGCCTCCCTGAAGAAGTGATGTTTGAGCAAAGAGTTAGCCATCAGATTACCTGGAGGGAGGGTTTTCCAGGCAGAGGGAAGAGCAAATGCAAATACCTGAGGCAGGAAAGTGTTGAATACTGGTGACTGAAAAACAGCAACAAACCCCAGAGTATTTGCAAAGGTCTGTAACACTTTTCCCATCCCCAACATTTGCCTCTTTAAATTCCCAAATGGCCTTTAGATATTCAATCAAGCGGGTCATTTCCTCAAGCAGACTTTTCTGACCCCTGAGCCTGGATCAAAAGCACTGTTTTAAACACCCTTGGTTCCCTGCTCTGTTTCTTAAAAGACTTAAGCACCATTTAGCTTATGTATGTGGGAAATTGTTTAATTAATGCCTGTCCACTAGATTATCTGGCTCACACTTAACATGTACATTGGCCGCTCTAGGGCAGAAGAGATACTGCCATTTTGTGCTCTTTGATTTGATGACTTACTATCTCCTCCCTGCTCCTTAAGACATACTATTTTCAAACATGGTTCAATATAATTGATCTGGCTACAACTTTACTTACCATAATCACATCTTTCTAAGAGTACTGCTTCATTCTCTTGATTGGACTTGGATGTTTTGTCATTATCAAAGTGGGTCTCTACCTTTTCAAGAAGTCGATTTATTCCATCAGATGTTGGGTTATTATAGTTTCACTCCCAGAGATTATTGTGAATTTAGCAGTCTCCTTATTTGCCTCACCCAGGCCCCTATTAAAGGATATTTCTTCCAGATCCCTACTGCCCAGCTTTCTTTCATGTTCTAATTTACCTGACCATTCTCATGATCTGTCATATTTAAATGGTTTGGAGGGTAGACACCTGACAAAAGGCCACAACTACCTTAGATCCAGAGGCAGCCACTGCTCCTAAGCCTTCTGGAACCCAGTCCACTATTCCTCTGTTCTTGGATTTCTTTGAGTGTTCTCATCTCTCTACACTAATTCTTAAAATTCATGGGCTAGCTAGATATCATGTGGCCTGGCTTTTTTTTTTTTTTTTTAAGGTAAATCAATTTAATCCTTTTTCCTGAGAATATGACCAAAGCTCAAGGGATGGGAGGGCTGTTTCAGATAGTAGCTAAGGAAGAATTTGGAAGAATGCCTTGAGTTGGGATGATAGCAAACCAAATACAAATGCAATGGAAACTTATAAGGGAAGACAGGAAGTGGACATTGGGTGGTGGAGGCAGGAGAGGGACTCTACTACTAGAAGAATCCAGAACCCCCTTAGGTCCAAAAGTAGCCACTGTGTCCCATCCGTGGAGCCCAACCCAGGTACCTCTGCTGTTCCCATGAGCTCCCTTCTTTCCACGTGCATTCTTAAAATAACTACCTCTGCTTGAAACAACTTAAGGGAGTCCTTGTTCATTTATTTAACAATGCAAGACATTGTTTTAGGTGCTACAGATATAGCAATGAACAAATCAGCCAAAATCCCAGCTCTCATGGGATTTGCATTTTAGTGGTGGACTATATAAAATAAACAAATAAACAAATATGTACCATGTTAGATGGTGATCAAGTACTGTAAAGGAAAATAAAGTTGAGTAAATAAGGGAGTCAAGATGGTGAAAAGATGCTTCCACTTCTGGAACTATAGCCAACGAGATTCTCTGAAAGGCTCTTGCACTCAAAAACCATTATATACTGCACAACAAATACAAAATGTTTTTGCCACATATTGGACTCTCGAGAAGTGGGGTAAATCTCCAAGGGGCCCAAAGGGAAAAGACCATGAACTATGAGTAATGGTGGAGTAGGAGGCTGCAATGAGAAATGTAATCTATGGACTGAGACTTGAGCCAGTGGCATAGTAGGAAGTAGAGCCTAGACTCAGATTTAGCCAGGAATCCTGAAAGGGGGGGCTAAAAAGATTTCTAGTTAATGGTACCCTTTGTTACCTGGCACAAGTAAATATAAATCTTCTCTGTAGGAAAGCATCCTCAATTTACTGCCCCAGGTTTTCCACAGATTAAGATCAACTCATCCTCAAAGAACACTAAGTATCAAGGAAACAAAGTACCAGGAGTAAGAGCAGAATCAACAAACAACAGATTTAACCACACATAAAGACTTTAGATACCCAAACTATGAGATACAGAATATAAAATGACTTTACATGAAATGTTTAAAGAAATGAAAGACAGAATCACCAAAATGAACAACAAAAAGATTACATAAAACAAAACACCCCCACCCCTATAAAAAAAACCAAACAGATTTCTAAAGAACTATTTGGGAGGCTAAATGGTAATTTTGTATAGAGACATTAAGAGAGTCTCTCTGATAAGTAAGCATTTGAACACAAACCTGAAAGACGTGAGGAAATTAACCGCACAGATTTCTGGAGATAGAGTGTCCCATGGGGAAGCAAGAGCCAGGCAAAATAGAATGTGTGGTGTTTGGTGAACAGTAGTCAAGGTGTCTTTAAAGTCAACTGAGTGAAGTGAGAGATGTAGACAAGGAGGTGAGAGGCCAGACCATGAACAGTTTGTGGATGATGATGGGGACTTTGTGTTTTACCTTGACTGAGAATTTGAGCAGAACAGTGATACATGATCTAACTTTTCTTTTAAAAGGATCACATTAGCTGCCATTTGGTATATAGAAAGTGGGGGGAAGGGGCAAGGATAGAGGCAGGGCAACCAGTTGGAGGCTTTATAGTCATCCAGGCAAGAGATAAAAGTGGCTCAAACTACTAACAGAGCAGATTTGGCAATGGTGAGAAATAAAAAATTGAAGATATATTGTGCTTTTTAAATAATAACACAATTTCAGGTGGGGTGTGAGAGAAAGCAATGAATCAAGGACAACTTCCAAGATATTTGGCCTGAATAAGTGAAAAATTAAGTTGATGTCAATGAGTTAGAGAAAACAGAGGAAAGATTAAGTTTGATAGAAAAAATGTTCAGGAGTTTGGCATGGGACATGTTAAAAGTGAAGTGTTCGGTAGAGATCCATGTGGAGAAGTCAGGTAGGGAGGCCAATGTGTGAGTCCGGGGTTCAAAGGATAAAGTCAGTATAAAGAGTACATCAGCATCATCAGCATCCAGATACTAGTTAAAGCCCTTCTACTGGATAAGTTAAAATAGGAACATGAGACTCTTGAGGTCCTGAGGACAGGATGAATGTAGAAGATACTAAAAGGGCAAAGCCAACGAGGGACAAAGAAAAACAAGAGAGCTGGATGACCCAGAAGCCAAGTGAACAAAGCGTTTCAGGAAAGAAGTGGTCAGCAGGGTCAAGTGCTGCTAAGAAGTCATAGAAAATGGCTCCTGAGAACCACTGGTTTCTGAGATTGACCTCTGGATGTAGCAACATGCAGTCATCAGTGACCTTGACCAGACATGTTTTAGTAAAGGGACAGGGACAAGCTAATGGAAGGAGAGAAAGTACAGACAGAGCACGGGTGACTCATGAGGAGTTTTGCTGAGGAAAAAAAGCAGAAAAATGAGATGGAAAATAAAGGGAGATGTGTAGGTCAAGGTCAAGGTCAGTAGAAGGTAAGTGATCTCCAAACCATGAGGCTTCCTGGGGTGACAACCTCTGTGCTCACTGCAAAGCTCTGATCAACCTGCCAACTCTGGGGAGGGATGAGTATGAACACCAAGGCAATGGGATGCCCCCTCTCTCCCACCTCACATTCCTAGCTGGGCTCTGAGAACTTCAGCGTTCCTGGCGCGACTGGAAAATCTAATTGGAGTAAGGCTCTGCAGTTGCAGTTGGCGCCAGGGCGGGCTCACCCCTCATTACCCTTTGTGATCAGGGCCGGGGAAGTTCTGCTCAAAAGACATGTGTAATCGATAAAGCGAAGTAATGGGGGAGGACTGTTATCTGAGGAGAGGAATAATTTTATTATTTCACGGCTCTACCAGGAGCCTAGCGTGAAGGCAGAGAGTTGGTATGAAGCAGCAAACACGCACAGTCTAAGCCACTCCCTAAAGGATTAACAAGGCAAAGGACCGGCCTTGGAACTGTTCAGCAAATATTTGCAGTTGGTGAAAACATCTGGCACTTGCCCTTGCACAGGTCCAGAGAAAGGGAAAGCAGAGCAGACGCAGGGTGGGGCACCATATGTACTGGCTGTTGGTCAGCACTATACCTTTTTTGTCATCTAATTATCATCACTACTCCCTAAACTCTATGCCAAGGGTATCATTTCCCTCATCTTACAGATGTGGCTCTTAAGTAAAGGGTTGCCAATAATTGGTAACAATTTATTAAGAATTTCGAACTTGCAGATGCAGGGCTAATGTATTGTGTTATTGCATTAATCCATGTAGCAATTTTGTTCCTTAAGTACTATTAGCTCCATTTTACAGATGAGGACATAGAGGCACGAAGAGGCTTATCCAAGGGCCTTCAGGGAAAGTTGGTGTCTAGGGTGACTACGTATAACAAAGGCTCCAGGTGTCCTACAGGGCAGAGCTGGGATGTGAATTCAGAGAACCCTTACTATGAAACTTATGCCCTTTCACTGCACTGTGCAGTCTCCCACCATTTGGCCCTGCATCTCTGTGTTTTCCCAAAAGAGCTAACATATGTGATAGCTTGGGCATGCAAGCCTGTGGACATGAGAGCTCATGACCTCTGCCTCCTTCAGCCCTGAATTCCATCTCCAGTTGGGCTACAGGAGGGTATGGAGGTTGTAGTATCCCCCAGGAGCCAGAGAGTCCACCCTCTATATCTGCCAGCATGAGGGTGCTCTGCACTTCTGTAGGTGCCCCTGTCTCCACTTCATTGTGTCTTCCCCAAGCAGCACCCAGGACCCAGGAAGACTCTCCTAGGCTGGAGGAGATTTTCTGTTGAGTTTTCTGGAAATGACCTAGCAAAGTGAACTTGACTTGTACTTCAATAACTAGGGGAAAATCCCGGTTGCCCCACTCACTCAGTGTTCTTGGTTAGACTGCTCCATCTCCAAGGTTAGCTTTCTTATCTTAGATTGAGGATAATAGTTCCTGTCTCCTAGCTGTCCAGAGAGGACTAACTAAGAGCAGCCCCTAGCTCTGTACCTGAAATGCAGTCTACAATGTCGATGCTCTGCCTCTTCCTTTCTCCACTTTTCTTTAAAAGGAGACTCATTTTTTTTGCATGCCCCATAAGGCTTCTGTGAGCCTGAAATGACACAATGCAACCTGGCAAACTTTAGGCACTGAGTAAATGCTAATTTAAATCAAACATCCTAAAATGATTGACTTTATGCTGCCAGCCTGTACACAGCAGGCTGGTGTAACCAGAAAGAGAGTCCCGCTCGTTTTGTGCAGCCAGGCCCAGCCCAGGCCTGTGATCTGCGGTCCTGGCTTGGCTTTGCTGGTTTTCATCACAGCAGCTCTGAAAGGGCCCCGGCTCTGCGGGAGGGGAGGCCTCCGTGTGTGCAGTGAAACCAAAGTGATATTTCTAAGGCAAAACTAAGCGCGTCCCTACCCCAAGCTAAAAACACTTCAATGGCTCCCTGTGGCCCTCAAGATCAAGTTCAAATTCTTGAACACATTTTACAAGCCCTTTGTGATCTGGCCTGTGTCCATGTTTAGGCTCATCTTCTGTCGCTCCCTCCTTCCTTCTCTACAACTCCAAACACTCTGAGTCTCTTTCAGACACTCTCAGCGCCCCCCAAGTGTCCCCTTTCATGGACACATCACATGTACCAGAGATGTTTTATATCTGTTTACACCATAAGAACATAAGCTGCATTAGGGCAGAAGGGTAGAGTCCATCTATTTCCTGGTAATTAGCAGAGTCTTTCCCACAGTAACAATTGAGCATATAACTCTTATTTTTTTACATTTTGAATTCCATTTATTTAAAATGTCCCTGCTTAATTATCTTATACTTTTTTATTGTTGTGGAGCATATAACTTTTACAAAGAGAAAAATGTTATTATTCAAGTGAGTGAGAAACACCACTTTCTTTATGGCCCCCACTATCTTGCTCAGTCTGGTAAGCTAATGCAGTGTTCTGAGCAATCCTGACACCAGACCTGTCTCATGTCGTTGAGGGAGGCCAAAGGGAAAGGGTCAACATCAACTACTTGTCCATAAGGCTTAGAGAGCAGCTGTCCCCAGTGCCGGAGACCATGTGTTCATGCGTGCACGCGCACACATGGATTCACTTACACGCACTCAGATAACACCATGCCTGTAGGTGAGGGTGCATGTGTCTCCATGTAACACCTTTAATACAAGGGTGCATTTCTGTGCATGTGTACTTACATGAATAGCCCAACTGTGTTGTTTACATCCCTCTTAAATGCTTCCATCTTTTCCCCAAAGTCTCTTCTCTCTTGAGCCACCCCTTGGCTCTTTCTTCTCTCCTCTAGCCCCATCCACATCCCTCTCACCTATCATTCAGCTCCATTCCTGACTCACACCCCATTCAATCTCTTTGCTCAGCAAGAAAAAAAACCTGCAGGTAATCAAAACAACCCTTTTTAGAAGGCAGTTTAGCTCAAACATATTTTACTTAAAGATAACCCAGGGTCTCACGCAATCCCCAACTCAAGCCACTCATCAAAGCAGTTCTTCCAAGCACATCTTTCATTTTGGTCCAAGAACCTTTCATTAGAAAAACCATGAAAGAAAACATTTCCTCTTCAGAGTGACAAACCCAGACATGACATCAAAGTGGGTCCTTCTGCATCCAGCAGTACTGTAGGCGATGCAGTCTGAGGTTTGCGTGGGTTCTGGGCTTGGGGAGAGGGAGGAAATTCATGTTAGGTGAGCACCTGTGTGTGCCCAGCCTATTCCCTGATGGTTTATGACACTGTTTAATATCATCCTTGCAACATCATCCCTAGGCTTAGATAAAGAAACTTAAGATCAGAAAGGGAAAGTAACTTATCCAAGGTCCACCAAATGAAGGCAGAATGAGGACTTGCACCCACGTCTGTCTGGTCCTTGGGTCCACACTCTTTCCACAACCCCAGATGTCTCCTCTCAGTGTATCAAAATACATCAGGGTCAACACTGTGATGAGGACTCTTCAATGTGTATGAAATACATAAGTCATATTTGGAGAGAGATAAAAAGCGGAAAGTGAGCAAGAAAGAGGCAGAGGTCACAGCATGTGGGAGCTAGGCAGGACCTCAGATTACTTTGTCTAACCACCTCATTTTACAGATAGGGAAACTGAGTCCAGAAAAGAAGAGTAACGTATCTGTGGTCTCACAATAAGCTAGTGCCAAGTCAGACTAGGTCCCAGGTCCAACAGCAGCTTGTCCAAGTTCATTTGGCTACATCTCCTGCTGTTCTGCAAGCAACTCACATTTTATTTTGATGCTGACTCGAATGTAAGTCCCCTGTGTCTTCCAGAGCTTGAGACCAAAATTTGTCTGTCCCTGGTCAAAAGGCACAAATTTCTAGTTATAAGATAAATAAGTACTAGGGATGTAATGTACAATGTGGAGATCATAGCTAACATTAATGTATGGTATATAAGAAAAGTGTTAAGACAGTTAATCCTAAGAGTTCTTCTCACAAGGAGAAATTTCTTTTCTTTTGATTTTATCTATATGAGATGATGGAGGTAAGCTAAACCTATTGCAGTATCATTTCACACTACAGGTGGACCAAATTATCATGCTGTATATCTTAAACATTATACAGTCCTGTGTGTCAACTATTTCTCAATAAAAATGTAAAAAAATAATAAAATAATAATTTTAGGAGGTGAGGGGAAGTGGAAGAGGGTATAGGGAGGATGAATGGTGATGAAGGAGATGACTTGGGGAGATGAACACACAATATACAGATGATGTATTATAAATTGTACATCTGGAAACTATTATTAACCAATGTTACCCAATAAATTCAATTAAAAATAATAATAGTAATTTTTTTTAAATGTCTGTCCCAACCAGAAAAAATTATTGAGAGATCTCTTCCCTGGCAGTGCCCACATGTCTTGCCTTTTGAGTTCCTCACTCAGGAACTGGAATCCCCACCTGAAAAACCATACCCACTGCAGCCTTTGGGCAGCCCAGCAGCTGAGGCTCATGACTGATGCCATGGATGCTAAATCTTGGTCAATATCCTACCTAGGGATGCAGGTAGCGCTCTGCTTTCCAATACAAAAGGCTGGCTTGTTTCCCACCGTGGCAGCCAAACCTTTCCCATCTTCATGGAGCAGCTCTAAGGCTTCTCGTGGAAAGGCCGGTGATGGGATGGAGGTTCCTGCTCCTCCTACAGGCCAACTCTGGAGCCAGCCCAGACCTCTCCATCTCTGGTGCAGGGCAGGACTCTCGAAAACCCAAGACTGGGGACCAAATAGATATGCCTTCGGCTCAATATGTAAAAACTTTCCAACAATAAATTTAAGCAATTTCACTTGGGGCTCTCACAATTTCCTCCACTCAGACAAACTGCTTTTTATTTCAAACGTTCCTGAAGGAAATTGGCCAATTGCTTATTTCACCTGTCAATGCCATTATGCTGAGCCTGGCGGCAAGACACAGATACAACCTGGGGCTTTCTCTGAATTGGATCCTCACAAAACTGGCCACTACAATAGGGGTCCAGCCCAGAGGGCCTGTGGATGTTTGCCCCCCCCCCTTGGAACTCCTCAGAGCGCTGGGGCCAAGGCAGGGCTCTGGAGAACTAGGAAAAATAGAATTAAAATATCCATCTTGGCCCCCAAGATTAACAGTTACATCCTAAATCCAAGGGGGCGAGGTGAACTGCAGCCACCCTGGGGTGGCAACAGCAGTCAGGGAGATCACCCGGAGGAGACAGGAGGTGTCAATAGTGTCCAAGGAGTTTGATATTAGCAACAGCAGCTCCATTTATTGAGCATTTCTATGTCAGGTGCTGTGCTGGGCATTTTACATTCACAACTGCAATAAATCCAAACTCCTTACCATGTTCCCTGGAACAATGACTGGTACCTGGCAAGCACTATCCAAGCGTTAGCCAATGGTGTGTTTGTTAACAAGGGCCTCCTAATGAACCCCCAAGCCAACTCTCTCTGGCTTGGAGTAAACAAGCTGATTCTACATGTTCTTAAGTCACCCTAGTATGAGAGATGGACTTGACTGGAAGCACTGATCATTTGAACTGTCCCTCGTTTGGGTCAGGACCTGACTGGTCAGTTGTGTGATCCCCGCTTTCTGGCCTTGGCAGATGATGCTTTCTGCACACCTCTTTCCCTGGAGCCCAAGCAGCTCAGAAATGGTGCGTGTCCAGTCACCTGCACCGATAGCGGTGCTTCTCCCCTCTTACCCACCGCAGGAACGGTTTCACCTGACACTTCAGGTGAAAGGAGACAGGAATTTACTTTTTACAGCCAAAGCAGAGTTGTGGTGAGCAACTCCTGACTCCAGCATTGCCATGACAACACCTGGAAGACATCCATGGCTGAGAGCTGAGGTCTGAGAGCTGAGTGTCTCAGGTGGACAGGTTCTGGAAAAGCATGTCCAGGCTAAGGAGAGATGGGCAAGCAGGAACTTCATAAATAACAAGGTTGGCCGGGGGACACTGAAGGTTAGAAGCAGGTCTCCTGGTAACTGGTCTCTTTTCAAATGAGCTGCTGACCTGTCAGAATCTGTGCCTTTCTGTGATAGGAGAGTGTGCCGATTCTTCCACTGAAATAAAAGCGAGTGCATGCAATTTGGACTGGGTGGAGGGAGGGGAATCAAGAGAAGGAAGAGTAATGGCCATTCATATGACCCAGGGCCACTAGAACACCCCTTTCTGGCCCTCCTCTTGCTTCTCCATCTCCAGGCCCCCTTCATGGACACTTGCTTCATTACAAGGGGCCTTATCAGACTGCCTGTGAATCTGAGGACCATTCGCATGCAATCTCTGTGTTATTTTTCACGTGAAGGGTCTCAGGAAAAGTCTAGCTTTTTTTTCTGCATTGCAGTCGTCCTCAGTTGGTGCCTAATTCCCATACTTTTCCTTGTCTGGTCTGTATGTTTGGGCTCAAGGCTGGCACAATGACCCAACTGCAAAGGGTCCTGGTGACCTGATCACCTGGCATATAGAAGTGGTCAATTAACAGAACTGCTATTGTTAATATCAGACTCCTTGGACACCAATGCCTCCTCCTGCCTCCTTTAGGCGGTCTCCTTGATTGGTTGATCTGGCGAGGGAGAGATTACAGGCCAGTGTATGGAGCATCTTTCAAAGCATCAGAAGTGCCTGAAGAAAGAGCATGCTGACCTCACAGGTAAGCAATCCCCGTGCCACTGGAAAGGTTTACACAGAAGCTGGATACCTGTCCAGGTGGAGAAGTGGTAGGTAAAAGGAATGAATCTATAAAGGTCTTTCTCAGCCCTGAGCCCATGATTTTGAGGCTCTTACAGCCTCTCCACTCAGGATGGATTCCTTCTGGCAAAGTTTTGTGTGCCCTTGCCGCTCAGAGGATTCATTTCTTTGGCAGAAATGGCCATGCCAAATGGCAACAAAAGTCTACTTTCTCTCTGTTTTCCTCTGTGTGCATCCTCCCCAGGGGCAGGCAACACCTCCCCTGTTCTTCTTCTTGCTCAAAACACAACCAGGGTTTAGTCCAAGGGAGTGAGTTTTGTTTTTTGAGAAGCCTTGTTGTCTTTCAGGAAATAAATAAAGAGGAAGCAAGTAAGCAAGAGAGGCAGAGAGACGGGGAGTCTGCAGTTCTCTCCTAGAATTTTACTTCCTTGGGAGACACCCTCAGGGATCACTCTAAGCTGTCCCTAAACATGCAATGACCCACTGAGAGGAGAGGGCCCCGTGTCTCTGCCCTGGAGCAAAGGCAGGCCTGCTGCTAGTGAGAGGGATCTTCCTGGCAAAGGAAAGCAAGGGAATAGCCTGACTTTCAGCTACCAACTACCTACTCGGACGAAAACCACGCTGGTGCCATGAGACACTTAGACAATTCCAGAGCGCATGCAATTTCTCAAGAGTGGCTAAATTTATTATCTCTTCCAAGTTCCTTGTAGGAATTAGCAATAAAAACTCTAAAATGTCAGTGCCCTGCTTACTTGTTCTAAGGGACAGGAAGACAATGTCCCACTTATAGGCCAATCTTAGTGAGGAGAATCCCAAGGGATAGAGTGGCAGCTTAAAGACAAATGCTACAGAATAAAGTACAGAGCTCCAGACTCCGTTGTCTGGCTGCACCAGTTCAGAAGAGTAGAACCGCAGACACTTTCTGGTACATGCACCAAGCCCTTATCTTTGAATTATTCCGTGATACACTAGAGTGGCCCTCGGGTACCATGTCTGTACCATGTGGCTCTATCCCATGGCTATAAATGACTGGCACATGACCAAGATGAGCTAATCCATTTTCCACTCAAAAATGTAAACTGAGGGACAGGACTGAGAGTTCAGAGCTAATAGCAGTGCTCTTGGGTCAACCAGAGGCAGTATTGTTGCCAGTGAAAATCATGCTCTTCCATGGAATCACATGGAAAGCATTTCAAGAACCCATGTACAGGAGATTGCGATGTGGCAAGGTTTGTTCAGGTGGAAATCTGCCCCTGGGTTTCCAATTTCCCATCTCGCTCTGCTCCACCATGGAAAATGTTCAACCATGCCTTCAGCAAAGCCAAAACAAAGACCAATAAGTAGTTTCTGTTTTGTATTAAAGCTTAGTCCTTTGGAGCCACCACAGTCTGCTGGCAGCTCTGATAGCTGCTAGACCTTCATGGTCATGTGCTCCTGGACAAGAGAGAAAGAGAGAGAGAGAGAGAGCTTCTTTGTTCCCCTGGGGTTATAACCAGGAGCTTTTTCAACATAACCAGTCAACTTCCCAAGCTTTCACAGGTTTTAATAGGCCCAGCCCCTAGTTAGACTGACAGGCTACTATAGTCAAACAACTCCCACTATGCCATTTGGACGTCTACTGCATGTGTGCTTACCTCCCTCTGCTCTCCTCAACAATCTGGTACCAGGGGGGGGAATGGAGGAGTGTTAATCCCCTTGGTGGAGAAATGCTATAATCCCCTGGAGTGTGTGAAGCTATAGCTTCCTGGCTAAGCAAACAGGCTTATGTTCCCTAGTTTATTAAACTCAATATCTAATTCCCTTTGCCCTCTTTTTTTACTAATAACTAGTTAACTACCTACAGTAATATTATCACATGAAAACCTGTTAGAAATGCAAATTATTGCAGAGAGTTGGGCCCAGTAAGTCCACCAGGTGATTCTTAGGCTAACTAAAGTTTAGAGAAGCTTTGTCCTAGAGGGAAGGAAGTTCATGAACTCCTACTGCTAACTCTTTCTCTCAACTATACTGTTCAACGATTTTTTAAATTCTGTGAGACACACAAATATATTTTCAATAAATCAGATATATGTTTCATTAATTGGTGTCTATTACTTGCAACCAAGAGAACCTTAACTAGCAGAGCTGGTGGAATAACCAAAAGCCTGAGATAACAGAAGCAGAGCCTCCATCCTCCCACCCCACCCCAGTCATCACCACCATCTCCCAGGGTTGGCTCACAAAAACAGGTCAGCCTTTCCCAGCCCACTTCTTGCTCCTCCCGTGGGTGTCACCTAGCCCCTCCTCCTGTCCCCTTTTTACCCTCAGTTCTTTGGAGTTGCCCTTTTATTAACTTGCTTTTTCAGTTCACATTTCTCCTTTGATCCTTCATTTACCATCTCAACCTAGAATCTGACATGTCACTGTAACACCTTGACCCACCCCCTTTTTTTAGGCAATGCTATCCAGGCTCCTCCCAGATTGCCACTCTGTTCTCCAAAGAAGAGGCATCCCCCACTTTCCCCAGGAATTCATTTCTCCTCCATTTCCTTTAAGGAGTGGGAGCTTCTCAAACCCTGAAGAGAGCACCCAGCATCACACAATTAGCAAGGGACACATTCAGACACCAAACCAAGTCTACCTGACTGCAAAACTCAGGTTCGTTCTGAAGTATCATAGTTTTTCATCTGCAAACAATTTCCTTAATCTTTCTTCCCTGAGTGAGGAGCAGTGGCCAAGATGAGAGCCTTCTCCCTGCTCCCCAAACCTGAAGATTGGGCTCTGCAAAGCAACAGATTTTGCCCTTCATGTGCCCTCGTGTGTGTGTGTGTGTGTGTGTGTGTGAATGTGTGTTAATAAGTTCAGCTCCAAACAGCTGTTTGTAAGTTCATTTGTTTGCAAGTCCAAAGAACCTAGTGAAGGTTAAGCTCGGAAACCCCAGGTAAGTTTCCACCAAACAGAAGAATGAGCTGATGCCTCACAGAATCTTCTGTTTTGCTCTGGTATGTGTCCTTTTCCCAAAATATCCCTAACTTCTCCCATTTTGGAAATCTATTGAGGTGGGCAAACTGTTCTTTCAAAATCACTAGAAGAGGAGTCCTTGGCAGCTCTACTATCAACATTCACTTTGACCTTGAGTAGACGTGGGGGCCCTGAGTCTGTGGAATCATTCGTGGTTCACAACAGCAGGGGTGCTTTCACCATGGCCATGTTCTCCAACAGACACTTCTGCTTCTCCTGAACCCAAATTAGGCTAATGAGCCTCTCCATTGAGGCTGCCACTCTCTAGCCACATACTCAAAAGTTTTTCCACTGTTTTATTTTTGTCAATGGCTTCTCATCATGTTTTGCTGATTACTGTCAGTGGCGTGGGCACAGAATTCTACATGTTGTCTGATTCACTCTTGATCCTTTACAGTCATGCTACTGGCACAAGAAAAAAACAACAACATTCCATTTTCACTTGCAACATCCATTTTCTCACCATTTTCAATTTTTGAAATTATTATTCCATTTCGGTTTCCATTGTAACCATATGTCTCTTCTAACTAGCATTTTCAATACACTTGCTCTCTGCTTATCTACTTATTGGTCATGATGATAAGAACATTTGTAAAATACCTTTAGCCTAAGTACAAACACAGCAAACCTACCATTACAAATCAAGTGACAGCTGGTACAATTGGTGTCACCGTCTGTCAGTGGCAGGAAGACTTGAAGTGCTTTGGAGGTGGAGCAGGATTTTTAAACTTTATCTGTAAATAAAGTTTTATTGGAACACAGCCATGCCTATTTTTATTGTCTGTGTCAGCTTTCAAGCTTCAATAGTAGAGTGGAATAGTTGGGACAGAAACTATATGGTCCTCAAAGCCTACAGTATTTATGATATGGCCTTTTACAGAGAACGTTTGCCAACCCCTGCTCTAGAGCAGTTATGGAAATTAACACACTTAAAGTTTGCAAGCTGAGAGACATACAGTTTGAGTCCATGTACAACTCAGGTAGGAGGCCCTCATAAAGCTCATGTGCATGAGAGCCTTTGAAAGAATTGATCCTCAGTAAAAAAGGAACCAAACTCAAATACCTGACCCAGTCGGAAAGTTTTAGGCAATGCACAGAAGAAAATTTGTCATTACTAGATCATGACTCTGACTCTAACCCAACCTTAGCTTATTTCCATGGATATCCACCTGAATCTTGGAGGGAAGTGGGCCATCTCCGTCAATTATAGTCTAAATAATGCGACATAACAAACCACCTCAACATTCAGTGACACATAGTGATGAGCATTAATCCTCACTCTAGCCTCTGCAGATCAACTAGGGAGGCTCTGCTGTGACTGCCTCTGTCCCCTATGTCTCATTCTTCCAGGACAGTGATCTAATGAGGAGAACACATTCTTCTCCTGGCTATGGAAAAGCCCAACAAGGCAAGTCCAGCTGCGCAAGCCCTTCCTTGTTGTACATCCACTAATGTGCCATTAGCCAAACCAAGTCACATGGCCAAGCCCAACATAGGCAATTGGGAAATACACTTCTCAGTTTCAGAGGAAGGAAATTAATAATTGCTGAATAGTATGATACCTAAGTAAAGACTGGAAAGACTGTTTCATCAAACTCTACAAAATTTTTGAAAATGTCTCCAAAATAGTGCAGCACAAAAGGGGGAAAGGTTTTCTCCTTTTCTCTCTACCTTTGCTTCAGACTACCATTCAGCCTTGGTGCTCAGAATGTGTCTCTTGAGATATGGCGACAGTAACAGTGAGACCACAGTGATACCTGGTGGACACTGCTGGGCCTGGCAGACCAGCGGCAGAGCTCAACAGGTTGCCCAGAAGTGCGGGCGGAGAGGCCGCAGTGTAAGCAGGGCAGCAGCAGTGCCCAAAGTTTCCAGCACCTGCAGAGCAGCCAAGGCGTCCTCAGGGTCTGGCCAAGGCGTCCTCAAGGGTCTGGCCAAGGCCAGTGGAGCAGCAGCACCCCCTAGAGGACAGCATGGTGCTCAGTAAAACAGCAGCATACTGGCCCAGAACAGCCAGAGACACACCCGGGAATCCTCAGGAAACCATGAGATTTCTCGCAAGGGCTAAAATTGGGATACGAGGCAGTGAAACTTGAGTCACCTCATTGATACGGACAGACTGGTGGGTCCTGGAGAAATTTAAATCATACAATATATAACTAACCCTGAATCCGAGGCCTCTCAAAGCAGAGGACAGATTCCCTTAAGTATGCTCTCTCATATGCGCACGCACGCGCGCCCGCGCACACACACACACACACACACAAGCTCTTGGATCACACCCATTAGAAAGAAGCAGGTACATTAGCTTCTCATGGCATTTCTTTCCTTCCTTCTATAGACTCTTCACACATAGATCCATACCTATTCTAGCCTAGACAGGCTGGTGAACTGTAATTAATCCTGCACCTGGGGCAGGGTGGGGTGGGGGCGCTAAGCAACCTCAGTTCTGGAGTCTCTGGAGAAGTGCATGGAAGTGCCTCTTTGTGGGGAAGCTCGTCCCTGCTCTCCATCTGTCCAGACCCACCAGACTCTGTGGCTGGTGATCATTAAGCAGTAAGTGCAGTCTTAATGGCGGCTAATGGCAGGCTTAAGTACTCCGTTACCCAGAGGAACTCCTGGGGTTGGCTCACTTACATGTATCGAGTGGTCCTGCAGACCCATGGCACTGCTCCTCCTAATGAGAAGATTGACTAAATGTTGAATTCGATCCCAGGAAATGACTGGGAAGATGGAGGGAGCCATGCCAAGGCCCTTTGTGAGGGCCCCGTGTAAGGGCATAGCCTCCTTTGTGGTTCTCCTGGGACTCCAGCTGCACAGGCCACCCTATAAAAGTTGAATAACCAAGGTGTTGTTAGCAGTTAATAGTAAGGCAGTCAGGCCAGCCCTGACCTTTACCTCTGCTCCACATCAGTCACCATCCCCATGACAACACACTGGAATTCACGCTTACCAAGAACTACTCTGCCCCGGAAATTCACTCTGCTCATGGTCACGCACCCTCCAGCTCTCTCCAACCAGCCTCCCACCACCCCTGCCTTTCCTATAACATTCTCTAGCCCAGTAATGCCCACACATTTCTCCCAAGTAGTCAAGCCACAAACCAAGAAGTCATTCCAAATACTGTTTTCTCCTGGGACCCCCTATATCAATTCACCATCAAGCCCTACTGATTCTCCCTCTTAAATGTCTCTTAATTCTGCCAGCTCCTCTCCCCCTTTTCTCATCCAACTTACCCTATGATCTCTTGCTTGAATTACTACAGTGGACCCCAATGGCAGGGACTCCATTGTATCCATCTTCGTATCTCAGATATTGCTCCTGGGTCTGGCAACAAGATAAGAACTCAGAAAATGCTTATTGAATGAATGAGTGAGTGAGTGAGTGAATGAATGAATGAGCCAAAGCATATGCACGAGTAATTGTTCTCAGTTTATCTCCCCTTCCCCATACTGGCTATATGCACTTGGACTAGTCACGACTCTCTCTGAGCCTATTTCCCCGCCTATTAAACAGAGATAATCCAATCTCAGGTAGAGTTGTTATAAAAATGAAAGAAAATAATACTAAAGGAATTATGTTCTGGTATTAATAACCTGAGAAATAGTGACCTACACCAAGTAGGATTTTTCTTTATTTTTCTGGTAAGAACCCAAGAAGGCACCATTGCTAGCATTGGCTCAGAGGCTCAGGGGCATCTAGGCCAAAACTTCTCTGATATTTTGACCTTTTCCTTATGATTCACTCATGGTAACAAAACGGCCATTGTTCCTCCAACATACTCCAACAGACCCAGTAAAAAGAAGGAGAAATACTCAAGGGCAAAGAGTAAAAGGGGTGCATGCCCCTGAGTTGGCCCCTTTTGAAAAGCTCCACACGCTTTCAATTTGTTAAAAAGTAAAGCTTTGGACCAAACATCAAACATCTGCTTGAATGGCTGTATCAGGGTTCTTGGTTGCAAACATTGGAAATATCTCTAGTACATTAATAGCTTTAAATGAATTCCTTGGAATGATATTGAAGAATGACAAAATTAATAGGAGGAAGGACTGGAAAATAAGTAAGAATGAAAGGCTCCCCCAAGGGCCAGACACAGAAAATGGTCTGGCCAGGATGTCCACTGCAGCAGGCCACTGACACTAGTCACTAGGAGCCACCAGAGCTACTACCATGAATTTCCAACCATGGTTCATTTTTGTTTGTTTGTTTGTTTGGTTGGTTGGTTGGTTTTGGGTTTTTTTGCATAATTTGTTCCAGAGTCTAAGGCCTGCACAGAGCAACCAATAACCGCAAGGAATCATGAGAACCCTGAAGTGGCAAGGGAACGGAGTGGTTACTGAAATCCAGAAGAAAGAGTCTTACAAGATGGAGTAGCATCTACAGGATATGTGACATTTAGAAGAGGGACACAGTCAGTGTCCAGCACAAACCACCCTTTTTATCCATAAGCAACCATTTTTGCCATCCTTCTTCTGGATAAACAGTTTATGTCTTTAATACAGAGAGCAGCTAAAGTCCATCGGCCTTCATATCATTGCAAGGTGATGTCAATTCCGTCAAACTCTCTACTGAAACTTAAAAATTTAGTCACCACCGATGTTCTTCACATAAGGTAGTAGAAGAAAAGGGAAAGCATAGGGGGGACAACACAAAACTTAGTTACTACTGCCCACATCTTTATAGCTGAACATGAGGCCTAAGTGGGTAGCAGGGTAGCCCTCTTCCACTACCCAATCCATGTTCCCTATGGTCCTGAAGAAAAGAACACCTTGCATGAATGGGGTTTACTGCCTGCTGGGATGACCTAACCTTTCAGTCCTGTGATATCTAAATCTTTGGTGGTCTTGTCTTTATTAGGTTGCCACTGTTTTCCATTGATTGTGACTACTGGGCAAGGAAGTACTAAGAGGTGTCCTGGTGACCCTGGCATCCCAAACAGGGTCCTTCTTGTCCCCATTGTGTGGCAGCAAGCCAATTTCTTCCTGGTACCAGGATTACCACCCTGGCCAACACAGAGATGCCCTCTTCAGCCTGTTGCTTCAACAGCACAAGGATCCTAGACTAACCAAGGGACTCTTTCAGCCTCTACTTTTCAGTGAAGCCCAAGGACAAAGAGACAGCAAACAAAAAACCTTGAGGTAGGTTATTGGGTATCATAGTGAAAGAACTACTTTCACTTCTACCTTGGTGCCCATATTCATGCATTCTGGCAACAGGAGATGTGGCACTGCACATTGGCTACTGGTTTAAGATATTTAACGCACCCAGTAGAATCCCATCCCAACTTCACAGATGCTGTCCCGACAACCACCATATATATTATCAAGCCGGCTGCTTCTGAATGGTGGGCCATATGGCAAGATCAGTGAATTCCAGGAGCTTGAGTCTATTGTCTAAGTTTTTAGCCCTAAAAAATGTCCCCAGGCTTGAGGAATTATTGTATAAGATACCATGGAAAGGCTTTGGTTCGCCAAAGAATTAGAAAATGTATTAGCCAGTAACACCAGAATTCATGGAAGTCAAAGGGCTTATCACCTGCCCCATCTCCTGTAGCAGGAAGGTGAAACAGCCTGATGAAGCTTCAGGGTGACCACCTCTACTTGTGGGTTATTAGAGAAATTGCACACATTATCTCTGATAGTCTGACACCTCCATCTGGCCTCAACAATGCTGGGATTGCATTATCCCCACTGAGATCAGGGATCCCAGTTCCATTTCCGGCTTACAGGTGAATCACTACAGAACTCTTTAAGGATTCTGCTGTCCATTGTCAATGCATTTAATACCTTGGTGAAAGGAGTGTGTTTTGGGCCCTCCCAAGTTATGTGGCTGGGGCAGGTGGGTGATCAGTTTGTACATCAATGATCTATTCCTTCATTTCCATCCCCTGCACCTTCAAACACCTTCCTCTACAGCAGTAGTTCTTAGCCAACCCAGAGGACATTTGACAATGTCTGGAGGCATTTTTGGTTGTGACAACTTGGGGGATGCTAGTAGAATCTCGAGGTCATGGATGCTGCTAAACACCCTACAATGTACAGGAAAACCTCCCACAACAAAGTATGCCTGAAAAGCTCTGGCTCCTTGATCTCATTAACTGTAGAGTATTGGGTCCAAACCTGTATACCAGTCCTTCTTCAAGTGTGGTCCCTGGACCTATGAATTTTTTAGAAATGCAAAATCTCTGGCCCCACCCCAGACTTTCTGAATCAGAAATTTTGGGGGTCAGCTCCAGTGAACTGTGACTTAAAAAGCCCTTCAAGTGATTCTAACCCTAAAGTTTGAGAACCACTCTAGTAGACCAAAGGCTGCCAAACTTGGTCTGTATAGGGCCGGATGATAAATACTTTAGGCTTTGAAGGCCATGGTCTCTGCCACAACTACTCAACTCTGCCTTTGTAGGGTAAAAGCAGCTCTGAACAACACACAAAATAGACATCGTTATGTTCCAATAAAACTTTACTTATAGACACCACACTGTGAATTTCATATAATGTTTGTGTATCACAAAATATTACTCTTTTTTTTTTTTTTTCTCCTCCTGTTTAAAATGTAAAAACCATTCATGGCACCAGGGTCACGCACAAAGACAGCAGGCTGGCTGTGACCCCAGGTCAATCCCTGGAGTAGACTACTAACACCAGTGCTCAAGCTGGCACGTTCCATCCTGAATCCCAGGGGAGCACACCCACGTCAATGAATTTTGCCTGAAGAAACAGTGCAAACCTTACCCTTCTCCCTCCCTCTAATCTCCTGTCAGTGGTCTCCAGTGGCTGAACTGCTTCCCAGGGCACAGAGCAGGTGCAGAAGGGTGAGGAGTAGTGCCAGTGGGGTGGAGGGTGGCACATGGAAGATTCCATCATATTCAAGTCAGGGCAGGAAGAGGGAGGCCACTTTCCCCCAAGCTCCCTCAAGGGGGCCCTGCCTTGCAAAAGAAGGGCATGGGGTACAGCAGTCCCTTCTTAACCACAGTTTTGCTTGTCATGGTTTCAATCACCCACAGACAATTGTGGTCCGAAAATATTACATAGAAAATTCCAGAAAAAAACAATTCATAAGTTTTAAATTGTGGAGTGTTCTGAGTAACGTAATGGTGAAATCTCACACTGTCCACTCCACCTGCCCAGGATGTGAATCTTTCCTCTGTCCGGCCAGCATATCCACACTATTGACACTACCTGCCCACTAGTCACTGAGTAGCCATCTCAGTTATTAGACTGACTGTCACTGTATCGCAGTATGTGTTCAAGTCGCCCTTATTTTACTTAATAATGGCCCCAAAGCACAAGAGCAATGATGCAGGCAATTCATATATGCCAAAGAGAAGTCCTAAAGTGATTCCTTTAAGTGAAGTGGTGAAAGTTATTGACTTAATAAGGGAAAAAAGTGTCTGCTGAGGGGGCTTAATATCTACAGTAAGAACTAATCTTCTATCTGTCATACCAGATAAGTATTTTGAAAGAGATCACATTCACATAACTTTTATTACAGTTTATTGTTATGATTACTCTATTTTATTATAAGTTATTGCTGTTAATCTCTTACTGTGCCTAATTTATAAATAAACTTTATCATAGGTATGTATATACAGGAAAAAACATAGTATGTATGGGTTCTGTACTATCCGTGGTTTCAGGCATCCACTGGGGGTTTTAGAACGGAACAGCCATGGGTAAGGAAGGACTACTGGACTGTGAAAATTTCAAATGACCGATATTCACTATGATGGTATGTTTTCATCAAGAACCAATTGTTTGTCTTAGTATCATGTTGCTACAACCCAAATTTCACACAGACTGGATCAAAAAATGGCCTCCACCAACTCAGACTTAAGGTAGGAGATAGCCCCCACCCCCACATGCCCAGGGAGGGCTCACAGAACACTGTCTCCCTGCGCAAGTCTCAGACCATCAGCACCCCAGTCATCGGCATGGAGGTGCCCATGCGTCACTAAGTCCAACGTCAGTGGAAGGGGCAGGCCAGGATGTGACACAGCCCAGACACCATCAGCCCCCCATGCGAACTGGGCTCCATTTCATTTCCCCTGGATCCTGAGCGACGCCAGAGTCATGAAACCAAAGACGGCGCTTTCACACTCCGAGGGGGGCTCCTTGACAGCAGTTTACTGGGACCATTAACCAGCCCTCAAGGCTACTCTTGGACCAAGGCTGCCATGAGGAACCGCTGTGATGAACACACACATCGCTCTCGGCACAGAGTTGCCACCATCACACCTGCACATGTTCAGGGAGGTCCCCCAGACAGCACACTACAGGCAATGCCACACACATGCTTACACACAAGCACAGACACGTGTATCTTTTCTTAAAATAGAATTGTGTTGCAGAAAATGCTATTAGTATCTACTTAGAAAGCCCGGGGGCCCTGCGTGGGAGGCAGGTCAGGGGCTCAGGGAGAGGAGCAATGTGGAAACAAGACATAAATGGAGTGGATGGAGGCAGGTTTATCCTAAGTTGTTTTATGCCTCTCACAATGGCTGTTGACATCTCAGAAGTTAGGAAATGGAGAGCCGAGCATCTTCCACTATCCACTCAAAGGAATGGCTATCTGAGAGTGAGTTCTGCAGGAGGGAGAAAGGATGGGGAAGGCATTTGCCCTAAGTGATGGACCAGGAAGGATCCCTCTGTAATGAAGACAGCCTCCATGCTAGAATCGCCCAGATCCAAATCACAACTGCACTGGTAAGCTGTGTGCCCTTAGGCAAACTACCTCACCTCTCTGAACTCAGTTTCCCAGGTTCATAAACTAGGTTACCGTGAGAGTTCAAAGAGATGACCTGTAGGAAGTACTTGACACAACATCAGGCATAGAGTAGGCATTTGACAACTGCTATTTCTCTTTTCTTCCCTCTTCCCATGGAGGGAAAGAAAGGGACATGAAACCCCTTCTCACAGAAACACTCAGTCACCACATCCTGGACTTTCTATCAAAATTTCATGTTTGTTCCTGGGTGAATTCATCCTGGGATTTTGGGTCTGGTTTTGTCCCTGGTGTTTTGGGCCTCTGCCTAATTTTTGGTCCCACCACTGGAATTTTATATTCTCCCTCTGCATTTCCTCCTGTGAGCCCCTTTTGCTGACCCTGCTCCCTGACTCAAGTCCATTCTGCCTTTTTTCCCAGTTGTTTCTCCCTCCCTCCTCCCTTCCTTTCCTCCTCCACCTTCCTCCCTCCTTCCTTTCCTTCTTCCCTTCACTCTTGTCTATAATAGCTATAGAGAATCTGAAACATGTCCAGGACTATGCTAGGCATGCAGCCTAGACAAGAAACAAGCCAGAAACAAGACAAATGCGGGCCCTGATCTCAAGGGCTTTCAGTCAGGTAGGAGAGACAGACAATGAACAAATATATAACAGGATGTTAAAATGGAAGCATTAGCCAGGGCACCAGGAGACAATAGCACTCATATTTCAAAGAAGCTGCTAGCCCATATGCAGAATTTACAAAGGAGGTTGTCAAAACCAGTTTCATATCAAGTCCAAAGTTAGACTTGGAGAAAATATTTAGCAAAGAATTTCTTGGGATGAACTGCACTGTGAATGCCACCCCCTCCCAGAGGAAGGAGTGGGAGGCTGTGGTAGCCACTCCTACTGTTTACCGGTGTTTGGTCTTTCTCTACTTCTGTGCACCAAAGGTACTGTTCCTCATCCCCCTCCCTTGAAATTACAGATGACCATGTAATCCACTTTGGCCAGTGAATTTATGGCAGTGCACAGCCCTCCGGCCCCCTTTTCCTTTGTCGCGGCAACTGTGAAGCATTTTTTCTTATTACTTAATTTGACTAAAGTTATTCAACCCATCCATAGTTCTGCCAAGTGCTGAAAAAGCTATCAACAATATCTGAATAAATAGCATCTAGTTAAAGTAAAAAATATTTTCTCATATGAAGCAAAAGTTCGCTAAAAAATAACTTTTCCCATGCAACATTTTTTAGTTGTGGTAAAATATACATACCATAAAATGTAGCATTTTCACCATTGGTGGGGTACAGTTCAGTGGCATGAAGCACATCCACACTGATGTGCCACCATCACCACCATCCAGCTCCAGATTGCGTTGTAGAAATGTTTTTGATGTGGAGATGCCATAGGTCAAAGCAGTCAGCACTTGGAAGACAATGGCCCATAAGGGTTGTCTGACTCTGTAGGAAACTAGAGCCAGAGTTGAACCTGTGTGGTATTAAGCCACTTTGGTTGGATGCTATTAAGTCAGCATAACCTAGCCCAGTCTGGTAAGTGCACAGATGCTACCTCCTACCCCCCAGGGGACAACAGAGCGGCTTTGACAGACTACTTGGAGAAATTAAATGGGCTCCCTGTAGTTTCACTTGAGAAATCCAAATGTCAAGAGGCTGGCTGCAGCAACCTTTGGAGCAGTGGAGAGGGCTACGGTTCGGGAAGTGACTTATTCCAGAGTTTGCTAGAGCAGAGGAATGACAAAGGTTTAACCAGAGTCTCACATAAGTCAAGCACAAGAGTACGCCAGGGAGGAGATCATCTCAGATCCCATCAAAGAGAAAGCAGAGGCACAGATGGGCTCCTAGGACAAAGCATACAGCCAAAATAGAGATGCATGTGTTCTAGACCAAGGGCTGCAGGTGAAAGATCCCCAGGGATTAGGGACCTTCAAAGCTCTACAAAAGCACCCATGAGGGGAAGAGTTCACTTTTAACATCTGCCACATCAGAAGAACGTTGAAGCTGGTCATCACCATGGCAACCATCGAGAGAAGGCTTCCACGGTCCCCTTATTTCTTCCAGCATTCCCCCATCTATCCTGGAGGCATCATAAGCACAGCTAACAAGATGGAAAAACAGTAGAAATACTAGTGAAGAAAGATAGAAAACACAGCACACCTCTGTTTTCCCCAGCAGCTCCCAGCCTGCAGCAGACCTCGGGGAGGAGGGAGAAAGTCACACCTGTAAGGTAAAATTACAGGGCTGCATATTTTAATTACTGAGTTAGAAAAAAAGTGGAAACTTAAAGAACACATAAGACTTTTTGTTATGTACTAACAATTATCAATGTCCAGCTGGCAGGAGAACTAGCCCCACAGAATGGATTTAAACTGGGACAATGGGAGACAAAAATAAAGTTGCTTTATGATTACATCCTGCAAGTCATGCTTATTCAACATGATGATCCAAATAAATCTGCAAATATTTTCCAAAATCAGCAAAGTTGGGTAGAAGATTTGACAGGAGCGTTATGGCTAAAGAAACTATTTGTGAATAAAAATAGGAACTGGTCAGCCACAGGCATAGGACAAGAAGAAAACCATTGGATGGTCTATTCTAGCCCTGAGGGTTCAGATCACCTTCTTCCATGGCCTTGGTCCTTCAGTTTCCAGTGGCATATTTGTTGCAAATGTAGAAGATGATTCGTTAGGGTGTCTTGGCTTCACAGTATTAAAATTTCAATTCACAAATATAAATCCTATGATTCTAATTCCACTTGTGCCAAGTGTGATGGAAAATGGTCAATTGGCTTTCTGCATCCATTCTCACTTCCTTCTACTAGATATTCCTATACTAGAAAGGCTGAAAAGATTTTTTTTTTTTTAACCCACGTTTCTCAGACTCTCTTGAAGATTGGGATCTGGGTGAGAAATTGGTTTCAACAATCAGATGCACTTAGGTGAGATATTTGCAGATGAAAGTGAAGTAGACACTATTTTCCTGCTGATAAACAAGTGCAGAGAGACGCCATTAGGACTCCATTTTAGTAGTGGTGCTAGCAGCAGCAGATTCCTGAGCCCTAGGTCATAGAGAACTGTGTGCTCTTGACCTCTGTGATTCCAGGGTCAAGCCCCTCAACTCCCACAAACCAGATATGCCCAAGGCAATAGCTCTCCAGATATTGCCTGGTGGAAATAATTCCTGGAGGTCCAACTCAGAGCCTCTCCTCCAACCCTCCCAACAATGTTGGAAGCAGCTAATTTCTCATAACAAATAAATCTCTTTCTTCTTAAAATATCCAGAGTTTCTGTTTCCAGCACTGAACTTTGACTGATGCAGCAAAGCAGCTTCTGATTATGATCTATCTTAACATTCGGCATGGCCACAAAAGAGAAAATGGTCAGAACACATGAGTAACCATTCCCCTGAATGGCAATATTTCTCAATAAGGTCTAATGTCATACATCAGACTCTTATGAAGTTCACTGTCATAAGTCACTATTACTGAGTTTGCATAATTCTGGGGCATGTACTAAGCTGAGTTTCTATACAGGGTGGGGCAAAAGTAGGTTTGCAGTTGTGAGTAGGCAAAACACAGAGTTTATTCTTATATTATTATTTATTTATTATTGTATTATTTTCCATATATACAAACAACTGTAAGTCTACTTTTGCCCTGCCCTGTATGTAAGGTTCAGCCTAAGTCTGGACCCGGGTGAATTCACCAAGGTACATGCCACCCTATAATGCCTTGGAGGAACAGAGCGCCTAGCTTTCGCTGGTTGCACCTCAACTTTGCACACACCTCAAATCCAAACACCCATTAGTCCTTGGCTCTTCCTATGCCTCCAGACAACCACTTCAGTCCTGGGAAGACCAGCCCTATCAGGCTCTTGTAGCAGATTTGGACTACCTAATCATGTTCTCCATCCTTCTTCTCCTGCTTTTGTTGCCCCCTCCTATGACAAAATCACCACATAGCACTAGAGCCCAGTGAGGGGCTCATCAGGAAACCCCATAATTTTGACTAGAAAAGCCCCATTTTGAGGCATTTTCCACCCAGGCATCACAAACCCAAAACACAGAGCAGGTGCCTTCCACCATAGTAGGGAGTCATGCATCAAAGTCAGTGAGTTGGCAGAGGCCACGTCAACAATTTTCTCTTAACTCTTCCTTTGCTGTCTTCCATATGAACTCCCAGGACAGAAGACGATCTTGAAGATGGAAACTGTCCTATTTGTCCTTCTACTCCTACCACCCAGCTCTGGGCCATGCAGGGAGAAGGTGTTTAGTAGTGATTTGTTGAATGAATGAATGAATGAATGAATGAATGAAGGAATAGCACCTCTGTTTTCCTGCCTTTTTTCTTCCCACTCTCCTCTTCTGCTTTACATACCAGTCACAGAGGATAGCTTTCATTTAACCCTCTCTCTCACCCTCCACGTATGCATACACTTTTCCCACTGTATTACACACACACACCTTCAAGTCACTGCTTAGACCTCCACTTTTTCCAGGAACCTTTGCTGGATTCTTTACCTAGTTTCTCTCTTTAGACATTACCATACCTCCCTGTACTTCCTCCCTCATAGCACTCAATCATCCCTGAGCGTAACTCCTTGTCCAAGTGCCTGTCCTCCCCACTATATGGTAAGCTTCAAGAAGGCAGTGAACCACATGCCCTGTGAGTATGTGTTGAATGGATAATAAATTTCTCTTTCAAATGCATGCCTTCAGAGTTAGGACCTTTTCCCCAAGAGCCTTCAGGCAGATTCTCTACTCAGAGAGCATAGAAAGGAACTCCAATCTATATCTCTGCCCTTGTAGGAGACGGCCCACCTTGTCCTTGATCTGCCACCAAGTTTGTCAAGCTTAACTCACCCATCAGGCACCACTGGTCTCTTGGGGGTTGATATTTGTGTTATCTTCTATGCTATATTTAACTACAGCAATTTGGTTTTGCTCTTTATTTTTTTCTTATGTGTCATTTTAGCCTATTTTATTCATTTTTATTTTCTCCTGTTTTCTTTATTACTATTTAAAGGAAGTTTTATTGTAAGAAGGTCTAGCTCTAAGCAGCTGTCTTGTCCTAAATGAGGAACACAAAAGTCACTCCCAACCTCCTCCCATTCCTCCCCACCAGCTGGCACTACAGAGCCATTGCCTGTGTCCAAACAAGACCTTGTCCAGTGCTGGGGGCATCCCCAAACTCTAAGACTTTGCAATAAGATAGTGAAAAGTTTCTCATCACAAGTCACTACACCTGCTCACAAAGGAGAGCCAAAGGCCAGGATTCTCTGGCCTGAGAAAGTGAGTAAGTCCAGACTCCAAAACCAAGCCTACCACTTGTGCACGCATCTGCGTTCCCCTGGAGCCAGGTTCAGGATCCTGCATCTCTAAAGTGTGAGAAAATCTCTAAAATGTAGGTAAATTAGCAAAGAATAAATCAATGAGTAAATGAAAAGATGAATGAATGGACGGATGGATGGATGGATGGATAGATGGGTGAGTGGTAGATGAATGAAATAATCAATAACTAAATAAATAAAAGTAAATTAATCAATGAATAAATAAACAGATGAATAAACAGATGGATTAAATGGGCAGAGCGCAGATGGATGAATGAAAGAATGAATAAATAGAAAAGTGAATAAGTGAATTAGGAGATGAGTGATTGGTGAGTGAATAGATGAATGAACAAATAAATGAGTGAATAATAAACAACTTTGACTGGGCCCTACAATTCAGGTATAAACCAGGCCCAAGTTCCTAGAACAGTGGTTCTCAACCTTCCTAATGCCGCGACCCTTTAATACAGTTCCTCATGTTGTGGTGACCCCCAACCATAAAATTATTTTCATTGCTACTTCATAACTGTAATGTTGCTACTGTTATGAATCGTAATGTAAATATCTGATATGCAGGATGTATTTTCATTGTTACAAATTGAACATAATTAAAGCATAGTAATTAATCACAAAAACAATATGTAATGATATATGTGTTTTCCGATGGTCTTAGGAGACCCCTGTGAAAGGGTCGTTTGACCCCCAAAGGGGTCGTGACCCATAGGGTGAGAACTGCTGTCCTAGCAGGAACCATAAATCAGACAGTTCCAGGAAGTAGAATTATTTACTAAAAATACAATAAAGAAATTAGAAACTAAAACCTGGGACCATGCAGAGTGCACTGATTAGTTTCCAGATCTAGGAGAGTCTTCTGCATGGCCTCTCAGCCCTACCTACTGTCTGTCACCGGAGCTGTGGACATTCTGAAAAGGACACTGAGAGACAGTGTGTAGATATTGAAAGAGTGTACACTTGATCAAGACAGTGGTCCTTCACCCTAGCTGTGCTTTACAGTCACCAAGGGAACTTTCAAAAATGGTAATGCTTAGTCCCCACCCCCAAAGACTTTGATTTAATTGGAGCAGTGGCAGAGGGCAGTGGAGGGGCAAAGGGAGGTAGACACTGCTTTGTTTTGTTTTGTTTGTTAAAGCTCCCGCAGATTCTAATGTGCAGCCAGGGTTAGAACCACTGGTTCCATGGTGAATAAATTTTAATGTAGGCATGTGGACACATCATTTAGATGCCAGTGGCATCTCATGTCAACAAAAAAAAATTAGCCCTTCTGCTATTTTTTTAACCAAGTAATATGTGAAATCTATATCCTCACTCTACAAGATTTACTTTATTGCTTACCCTACCCACACTGTCTGGGAGGAACAGAGTCACTGCATGACCCTCCTCCCTCACCCCACACTCTTGTATGATTTTACAGGGGTGGATAGTTAGCCCAAGGGCAGAGTTCTGGGGTAGAGGTCAGATGGAGTAAAACTCAGGAGTGAAACATGATTCCAAAAAGGAAGAAGACACAGGGAAAGAGAGGCTCAAAGATGTCCAAAATTCAGACCACCTGGTCATTAAAAATATTTCTTTTTTACATTTGGATGTAGCCACTTTTATGGTAGCATAATGGTCAACACCAAATGTCTCCTCTGTCAAAATTTCTTGTTTAGGGGACAAGATGGCAGATGATCTTTTGCAAAGCAAGGAAACAACAAGACCCCTGGTGACCACATAGCCAAAGGACAGGCAGGAAATCGGGTGGAGAGCAAGCCAACCACTGTGACCAAAAAAAAAAAAGAAAAAGGCAGTGTTCTTGGTGCCTGGGAGCCAGAGGCCTGGGGAGGAGCTTCTCTGCTTCAATAGAGGGACATAAGCTTGGGCCATGAGACAATTTCAACAGTGTATTTTCTGCTTCTTTCCTGTCTGGGTTGCCTTCATCTTTAGGAAACATCTTTTTGAAAGGCCCCATGCCAAAGAGATAAAAGGAAGGGTTTATAGGAAAAAGAGAAAATCTCCATCTCTCTTGGGATGAACAATAGGATTAATGCAGAGTAGCAGTGGAACACAGGCAATTTGCTCACCTCTCTCCAGTACTTGTTCCAAGAGAAGATAAAAAAATATATAAGGAGGGGAGGAATCTTGGAACTTAAATTTCACAGAAGGTAAATTCAGGATCAATAAAAAAAAGCGCTCTTTCACACAGCAGGGAGCAAGTTTACAGAACTCATCATCCCAAGAGGAGATGCAGCTGGAAACATAAATAGGCTCCCTGAGCTCACAGGTATATAGTGAATAACTGAAAGAAGGGGGTGATGGCATGTTGACATCTAGGATTATCTTGCACTCCCTTGATTTGCTCTTCCACTCCCTGGACTGAAACAAGATCCAGGACCGTAGGCACCGTGGAGATGACCTAACGTGGTGATCCAAGGATCAACAATCGCCTAGGAAACTAACTTCCTTCCTTCTTGCTTCCTTCTTATAAGTGCCAGTGTCAGATTCCATCTGTTAAACATCTTCTATTTTCCAGGCACTATTACTTTACACCCACCATTTAATTTAAATCAAGCATCCAAAAAGCACTTACTGGGTACTCTTTTGTGCTCACCACTCTATGAAGTTCTATGGGTAGTGGAGAATTAAAAGACTGCCATCTAGGTCATTAAGGAGTCTATGGTACATTTGAGAAGGCAGCATAAATATGCATACTTTATTAAACAATTGACAGATACAGGAAACCACTGGAAAAGATTGATAGATACAGGAAACCATTATGTATTTGAGGCATGTAAGATAAGAGACTAGTGGGGGCTGAGGACCTAGAAATCGTGTGTTTAATGGAGTTATAGCAAAGTGGTGAAGAGTAAGGCCCTGGCTCCAGACTACCTGATTCAAATCCCAGCTGTTGCATGTACTAGCTGTGGGATTTGGGTAAATTACTCAATATCTCTGAACCTCGGTTTCTTTACCTATGGAATGAGGATAATAACAATGCCTTCCTCATGGAGCTGCTAAATGATTAAATAAATTAAAGCTTCCAAAGCATTTAGAATAATGCCTGAACAAAGTAGGTGCTTAATAAATGTTCATTATCAGTATTTGTATCCGTGGTAAGGGTCACCGTGAGGACAATGGTGACCAGAAGGCAGGCCAAGAACTTCCTCTGCTGTCTGCCTGTGGTCAAGATGAAATTCTAATTCCTTCAACAGCCTGCAGAGTCCCAAATGCTGTAACCCTGGCTACTCTGAAATCTCAGCAGGCCCGCTCCCCGGCTCATTGCGCCGAGATACATAGGCCTTCTCGCCGCTGTTCTGTTCCCCCAAGGACAAGAGGAGCTCTTTTCCACCTCAGAGTCTCACATGTGACTTCCTTTGCCTGGAGCATCACTGCTCTCCATGTACTTCCACTAGCTGTCTCCCTCTCTTAAATGTCATTTCCTCCTAAAGGCTATCTGTTGCAATCTGTATCTGTCAGGGTCCTGGTGGGAAACAATGGCACACTCCCAGGAGGGTAATTTAAGGAGGTTTGATAAAAGGACAATTTAGAAACAGGGGGGTCAAGATGGAGGGAGAGACAAGGGAAAGAACAGAAACAACCTAGGCCAGAAGGAAGAAGGAGCAGGACAATGGCTAAGCCAGCCCAGGTGATCCCACAGAGAGGAGCTTGGAGACTATATCCCCCAATCTCATCCTCCTCTCTCTCTGGCTGGAGATTTCCTTTGGCTAACTCTACTAGAGCCAGAAGACAGGAGAGCCCACAGAGGCAGTGCATCCAGGTCAGCGTGCCCCATCACAGACTGGGGTGAACAGGGGGTCAGGAGGGCCTGGAGGAGTGAAGGGAAGCTATCTGGCATACCACCCAACATGAAGCAGGCTCCCCATATGACTCTTCCAATTCTAACCTTAATCTTGTTCTCAACTGAATTTAGAACATTTCATATTTATTTAAGATCCATCTCTTATCATTGCCATGAGCCTCTGGGCCATGTTGGCTTTGCTTACCACTGGGTCTCCACTGGGATACATCACGAGGGTCATAGTATATGACTGGAAATGTTTGAGACCAGTGAATGAATGGATAAAGTTGCCACTGCTCAAGAAGTGATGGTGAAAGATCCAAACTGTGTTATCCAAAGATGTGTGGCCATCTCAGGTTTGGCCCAGATGAGTAGCCAAGAAGAACAGTAAGCAAGAGATTCAGTCAAAAGACAGGGATTCCCTATAGGTAGAGGCTAAACCCAGAGTGGCAGGATCCTAGTTCCAGTGTGCTTGTCCATTTTGAGCAAGACCCAAGTCAACAGCTGAGAATATGAGATGGAGTCCAATCCCCAGGAGGAGGTGAGCAAGAACCAGGCAGGTGACAACTGGGATGCTTGGGAAGAGAAGCAAGTCAGACCCTCTGTCAGGGAGATGGACAAACCAGCCTCCCTCCATTCTCCACACTGCAGACAGTATGATTTTTCTAAATTATAAATCTGATCATGTCATCCCCCCGCCACAGAAACACTCCCACTCACTTTCTCAGCAAACATTTATTGCATACCTCTGATGTGCGAGCCCAGTCTTCTTAACCCAGAAATAAATCCCTGCATATCCTGGCCCCTACTTGCCTCTCTAGCCTCTTCTCACACTTCCAGCTCCAATGCATGTGTGTTCTCTCTCTCTCTCTCTCTCTCTCTCTCTCTACCCAGATATCCAACATACCTGTCCTTCTTTCCCCTCTGTATTTTTTCACATACAGTTCCCTCAGCTGAAACACTCTTCGCTTGCAATTCACTGGTTAAATTTTGCTCTTTCCCCTGAGTCTCAGCTTCGACCTTGCTTCCTCTAGGAAGTCAACCCTGATCTTCCAAGGTAGAGGTAAGAACTTCGCCTCTAGGCTTTTGAGTTATCTCAGCAGCCTGTACTTTCCTCACCAGAACATTTGTCACTCTATATCATAGCTGCCTATATAAGTGTCTGTCTCCTACTTAGACAATGAATTTATGAAAGTAGGGCAGAGTTCTATTTTGTCCAGTATGGTACACCCAATCCCTAGAATAGTGCCTAGTATATAATAGGTGTTTGAAACATTGTTCAATGATTAAGTAGATGGTGGATGGATGAATGGATGGATGGATGGATGTGGATGGGTGGATGGCAAGCACATAACTGATATTAAGAGAAAGCTTTGAGCCCTGGCTGGTATGGCTCAGTGGATTGAGCACCGGCCTGCAAACCAAACCAAACCAAAAGGTTGCAGGTTCAATTCCCAGTCAGGGCAGATGCCTGGGTTGCTGGCCTGGTCCCCAGTTGGAGGCGTGCAAGATGCAACTGATCAATGTATCTCTCACACACTGATGTTTCTCTCCCTTTCTTTCTCCCTCCCTTCCCCTCTCTCTATAAATAAATAAATAAATATAAAAAAAGAAAAAGAAAGCTTTGATTCAGTACAGTTCAGCAGAAACTCATCAAAACATACCGAATACTGGACCAAACACAGGAAGAAAGCACTACTTATTCCAGGCCACCATGGGGTCAGATACTCTGAAAACACTAACAAGATTCACCATACGAGGTTTTATCACCTGTGCGTGGGCAGGGTCAGGGAGGACCAGGCTAATATTACTCAAGAAAGACTTCTAAAAGAAGTGAGTAGTGGCACTCAAAGGAAGTGATGCACAGGGGTAATAATACTGTCACGGCCTGCATTATGGAGCGCTTAGTTTATGTACGGCTCTATGCTAAAAGCTCTATATATTTTATTTCATGTAAGTGGCAGAGGCAGGATGTAAAATCAAGGCCTGATTCCAGGGTTAAACACTTAATGAATATGTTACAAAGTCTCTACAACTCAGTAGAGGAAACAGGGATATGTCCCAAGCAAGGACATCCAACAAAGACAAAGATGGCCATAAACAAGTCTGGGACAAGACCTGGCAGAGTATCAGCACTGGCAGGTATAGGGAAGCAGCAGGCTGAAGACAAGGGACAGAATCCTGCTTGAGACTGATGATCAGGCTAGAGACTTGAGAGGTGGACCCACAGGCAATAGGATGTTGGATGGAATCATGATTACTAGGGCTTGAGACAGCACTTTGCGTGGGTGAGGAAAGACAGAGGACCACTTAGGAGGCTTTAGAGAGAGCCCAGAGACAGGTGACAAGTAACTGAACTTAGAAGGTGACCTGGGAAAATAAAGGGGTCTTGGCAGAAGAACACAGGGTAGAACTGTGGTAATGAGAGGCTGTAAGCTACCCCATTCAGCCCTGTAATTCTGTTTTTACTCTCAATGCAAACTAAAGTATTGAATCAGTTCTGGCTCCTGCTGCAGACCCAAAAGCTGCTTCTGTTTTCATCTGTCAATTTAAGCAAACCTGATAAACTGCCTTGCTGTTGCATAAACAGGTGCGTGGATCTCAGAGTCATTAGCCAGCTCTGGTTTCGGAGTCACTGACCTCCAGTCTCTCCAGGATACTGAGAGAGAACCTTAATTTAATTGACCTGATTTTTAAAAAAATTTCTGTGATGACTTTAATGAAAATAGGCTACTAGCAGAGAGTTCTCAGTGACAATAAAATTTCAAAGGCCTGAAGAGCTTCAACAGTCAACCAATCTACCACAATGAGCCTGATTTCCCTGGTGGCTTGACTGGCTCCCAAGAGTGTTAACTCTTCTCCCAAGTGAGACCCCTTGACCAAGCAGGATCAGCCTACCCAGTAAAGGTGTCACCTTGGACTTAGAGATGAAGGGCAGAGCTTGATGGAGGTACATGGGAATGTGAAAGCGAAAACCCAAACCTTCCTGCTGGGTTCCCTGAGTGGAGGAAACCATCATTGACTCCAGGATACAAGCCAGGAACCTGAGATGCCTCCCTCTTCATCACCAATTAATCACCAAGTTCTGTCTATTTTAACTCATTAATATCTCTCAGAGCACCAAGTTATAGCCATCTGTACTATATTATCTCCCTTGGTTACTACAAAACAAATTCCTATCCACATATTTCTACATTTTGTGCTTCAGCCACAGTGAGTGGCTTTCCTATGCCTCCAGGGTACCCTTTATGTTCCATCATTGCTACTAGGGAAGAAGGCCACACATGCACTGGGCATCTTGACAGCAGGGGCAGATGAGGTAGGAGTAAACTTTAATGGCATCACACTTAACTCTGTATTCATTTCCTAGGGCTGCTATAACAAATTACCACAAACTTGGTGGCTTAAAACAATAGAAAGTTATTCTCTTGCAGTTCTGGAGGCCAGAAGTCCAAAATCAAGGTTAGAGGGAGGATCCTTCCTTCCCTCTTCCAGCTTCAGGTAGCTGTCAGCATTCCTTGGCTTATGGTTGCATCACTCCAATCTCTGCCTTCATCTTCACATGGCCGTCTCCTCTTCTCTCCATGTGTCTTATGTTCTATCTCTTATTAAGACATTTGTCATTGGATCTATGGTCCACCAAGGTAATCCAGGATGATCTCACCTCAAGATTCTTAACTTAATTACATCTATAAAGACACTTTTTCCAAATAAGGTCACATTCACGAGTTCTAGGATTAGAGCATGAACATATCTTTTCGGAACCTGACCAGAGAAGGCCATGTTGTGGGTAACTCTTGAGTGGGAGGATAACTGTAGACTGAATATTTGTGTCACCTCAAAATTAATTCCCAATGTGATGGTATTTGGATGCGGGGCTTTTGGGAGGTGATCAGATCATGAGAAAAGAACCCTCCTGAGTGAGATTAGTGCCCTATAAAAAAGATCCTTCTACCATGTGAAAACACAGCAGAAAAGACTACCATCTATGAACCAGGAAGCAGGTTTTAACCAGACACCAAAGCTACTGGCACCTTGACCTTGAACTTCCAGCCTCCAGCACTGTGATAAATTTCTATTGTTTATAAGCCACCTAGCTATGTTAATTTGGTACAGCAGCCCAAATGAACTAAGACAAATACCTTTCTGGAAATATAAGTAGCAAATGAGGTACAGCAGTATGACTCAGCAATGTGACAAAAAAGGGCAAAGGTGTCAGCTAATTTGTTCTTTAAAATATAACCCAGTTTTGTCATTAAGTCCTGACCCCCAAGGAACCCTGGAAGGTGCCAGAAGTAGACCAGAGTCTGAGGCCTGAGCCTATCCCTGCTTCCTCTGGAACTGGGGTCCTATGACATAGCCTGCCCATCATCAGCCCTTGTCCTAAATGCCGAGGCCCCTCATCCTTAAGCCTGTCTCATGAGCTTCAGGAAAGGAGCTGAATGAGAGGAAAGACTACAACAGCTGGATTTGAATCCTGGCTCAGCCACTTCCTAGTTGCTTCCGTTTCCATAAGGGAAAATCATGATAGTCACCTCTCGGGGCTGTTAGGGCACGAGAAGTATGAGCACTGTGCCTGGCACATAATGGGGGTTCTAAAAATGGTTGGTTTCCCTACCCACTGCAAAGGTCACCTGTTCCTTCTGTCTCTATTGAGGAAGGATGGCCCCATATCTCTTTCATCCTGCAGGCATCCAATCTGATGAGGAGGCTTGAAGAAATAATCAATGAGAAGAGAGGAGCTATAATAGACTCTATGCAGCACCAAACAAGCTTGGGTGAAAACTCCTCCTCCCTTATTCTTTAGGACCAGGCAATGCTTCAGCCCCTGCCATCCTGCATTAAGCAATGTTTCAACTCTGTGTCTTTCTTTATCTAATAAATGGGGCCACTGGGTGAAAGCATGCACTCCTTGGATAACTTAGCATGCTTTCTAATTCCCTCCTGGTTATTATATAGTGTATGATATTATTCACCTAATTTTCTGTTGCAGGACCAAGGAGGGGCTGTCCAGGTCATACTCCTGGTGTTGTAAAAATCTAGCACAGCTCATATCCTTGGGGTATGACAGGTGCCAAAGATTCCAAGATCCCATAAGATACTTGTGAGCAAAGAGAAAGAAAGGGAGCAGTGAGAATAAACGTCACCAATTGGGGATTAAAATCCTCTGATGTCTCACCACCCGCACTCACTGCTGTGTATTGGGAAATGTGACAGTAAGGGAAGGTGGTGACACTAGGAGAGGCTGTGCAATGCTTGGCAGTGACTGTAAAATGTTGCCTGGGGAGGGGTTTCCTCCATCTTGGGGAGGATCATCCCTCTTTAAACAAAAAGGCTTCACATTGCCAGCCTCTATGCAATTGGCTGTTAGGTTCCATTTGGATAATAAAACTTTGCAAGTTATTGCAAGCAGAGAGTCTTTGTCATCATTAAGCTACCCTAATGCCCCAGGGGCCACAATAACTGAAAAGTATCTGGTCCAGCTGACACAATGCACATTTTTTTGAAGAAAACTCTAGTCTGGACCAATGATTCTCAATTAAAGGCAATTTTGCTCCCCCAATGCCACCCCAGGAGATAGTTGATCATGTCTGGAGACATTTTTGGTTTTCACAACTGGAAAGGTGCTACTGGCATCTAGTGGGTAGACGTCAGGGATGCTACTAAACGTCCTACAATAGCTAGGACAGCTGTCCAGGGCAAAGAAGTATCCAGTCTCCGTATCTGTAGCCTGAGAAGTTGAGAAACTCTAATCTAGGTCCTTCGCCCAAAACAATGCCGAAATGTGTCCCTGAGTGGGACCCAACTCCCTCCAGCAGCTCAGGTCACGCCCTGGCATTGCAAGCTTTGGGGGTGAGCCGTTTTTCCTCCCAGTGCTGGGCCCACCCCGCTCTCCTGCCCGAAGCCCCGCCCCCTCAAGGATAGCACTCACGTGGCTCGGATGAAAGACTGGTGCCGCAGGCCCCCACGGCAACTTGATTGCTTTTAATTAATTCTGCTTGATTACAGCACAAGGGAGTCGCATCGAAGAGATAAGACAGGCTCTTTATATTCTGTCTCATTAAAAAAGTTTGGATCAGGAAGCTTTTTCAAAGAGCTATGTGTCTCCTTTACTTTTGTGTCACTTTTAATTGAGGAGGACACAGGGAGATACGCCGAGCTGTGCTGAGCAGAGACTTGTAAATGAAAGATGAAATGCTGAGGTCCCTTTTGGGGGGGAAAAAAAGCAGCTAGGATTGGGATCTGGGTGAGATAGCCAGGACAGAGCCAGTCCGTGGTGGCTGAAAGAGCGTGTTGGTAGAGAAACTTCCCTCTTAGTTCACTAACACGAGTGCACTAGTCCAGATCTATGGAACAACACGGCTCAGGTTCTTTACAAGGCGCAAGAGACTCTAGAGGAGAAGCTGGGAGATTGTGCAGCCGTGATAAGAGAAAAGGGCTGGGGAGGATGGATCACCACCAATTACCTGTACCTAGGTTCACTAGCTAAAGACCACCGCTTCCTCAGGGAAAACCAGCCTGACTTCTTCATGTAGATTTAATCTCCTGCACTACATGCTTCATCTTTCCAGCAAAGGCATCATGTTGTATTAGTTATCTATTGCTGCATAACAAATTACTCCAAAACTTAGTGGCTTAAAAAGGCAAAGAGGCCCCTGACTGGTGTGGCTTAGTTTGTTGGGCATCGTCTCACAAAGTGAAAGGTCACCTGTTCGATTCCCGGTCAGGGCACATGCCTGGGTTGCAGGTTCAGTCCCCGGTTGGGGGCATGCAAGAGGGAACAGATCGATGTTTCTCTTACACATCAATGTTTCTCTCCCTCTCTTTCTCCCTCCCTTTCCCTCTCTCTAAAAATAAATAACTAAAATCTTTTTTTTTTTTAAGGCAAAGAGGGAGCTTCTAGTCAAGACAACAATATAGGTAAATGCAATACTCCCATCCTACCACAATCACATCAAAATTACAACTAAACTACAGAACAACCATCATTCAGAACCACCTGAAATCTAGCTGAACAGAGGTCCTACAACTAAAGATATAAACAAGAAGCCACATCAATACTGGTAGGAGGGGCAGAGATGCAAAAAGGGCTCGTCCCATACCCAGGTGCGGCGGATAAAAATCAGGAGGGACATCTCAGCTGCAGAGGTGCCCCCTGAGGAGCTTCAGGTCCCAGCCCCACACAAGGCTCACCAGCCCAGGTTTCCAGTGCCAGGAAGAGAAGTCCCCATAACTTCTGACTGTAAAAACCAGTGGGGATTGTAGCTAAGTGAGGTGGAGTCCCAGAAATTCCTCTTGAAGGGCCTGTGCATGAACTTACTTGGACTTACTCCCTCTGACTCCATTGCTGGGGAAGCAGCTTGAATGGCACCAGTCACATACAGAGAGGAACTGAATTGCCTGACATCAGGGTGAGAGATGGAAAAGCAGGTTTCTCCTAAACAGAAGTGCTGGCAGAAGCCATTGTTCCTTTTCTGAGCTCTCCCCTCTCGGAGCCAGCAGGCAGGGTCCATATCTGAGTCTCCATCAACCTGACTCACACTGTTGACTCTTCTCTGGTGATTCCCTGATACTCTGCCCAACCCAACTAGTGGACCCACCCAATCTATTTCCAGTAGCTTTTCTATATAAATGGCCTGTCTTGCCTCAAGTTTCAGACTTTCCTAAAATCACTCAAACAAGCAACGTCTGGCCTTGTACCTCTCACTAAGCAGCCCAAGGCCCAGCACTAGCAGCAGCCAGCCTTGGTTTGCAGCTTGGCCTCTCCTGGGCACCTCCAAGCCCAGAATAAGTGGCAGCCATCTGAAGGTCACTTTGTAGCTCATGCCCAGTGGCTCCAAGCAGAACACAGGCAGCAGCTGACCTTCACCTGCACCTCCCAGGAGTCTCCAGAGCCATTGCACCCAGTGGACAGCTTCAGACCAAGTCAAAGTACCACTCAACCACTTCCACTAGTGACACATGCAAGGAACATACTCAGTGAGCACCAGAACCTGCTCTTTAGGATGAGCTCCTGCACAGCTGATCCTCCACAATGATCAGATCCAGTCCTTGTAGCCTATTGATATGCCAATAGCAATAAAGACTCAACCACAACAGAAGGGTTGTTACATGATGTCTAATCACTGGGGTGTACACCTGAAATGAATACAGTATTATATGTCCACTATAATTAAAAAATAAAAAATGATTTTAAGAAAGGCAAACATTCATTAGCTCATAGTTTCTGGACACCAGGAATCTGGATATGCCTTAGCTCAGTACATCAGGCTCAGAGTACCACAGGGTGCCACAATCAAGAGGGGTGGGATCCACTTGCAAATTCACTGTCATGGCTGCTGACAGGCATCAGAAGATCTTCTTCCAAGCTCATTTCTGTGGCTATTGCCAGGCCTCAGGTCCTCAGTAGCCATTGGCCAGAAATATGCCCAGAACATGGCAGCAGGCTTCCCTCAGAGCATATGAGCAAGAGAGTGAGAGAGGACAGCTAAAGACAGAAGCCAGAGCCTATTTGTAACCTAATTACAGAAGTGACATCCCATAACTTTTCCTATAGTTATTAAAAGTGATTTCCTAGGTCCAGCCCACACACAAGGGGAGGAGAGTACACCAAGGCATGAAAACCAGTAGTCAGGGACCACTGGGGGCCACCTTAGAGGCTGCTTTTCATACTTGTTGCATTGTAATAATATGCCTCTTTTTCTAGAACAGTTACTCCTTGAAGCTGGGATTCCTGTTTATTTACCTCTGAATCTACAACACCTAGCTCTGTGTCTAGGGTATGCTGGGCACTCAAGGGGTGTTTTATAGAATAAACAAACACATAAATGCATGCATGAATGAACTAATAAATGAATACACAAATAAATGATATAAATCTTGTCTTAAACATTATTTGTACTCGTGAAACCAGTCCTCAACAAAAACATGTTGGTCTCCAAAACTACAATGGCAAGAGCACATATATCCATATTTTCTAAAAACTCAGTTACGTTATTTAAACATAAATTTGAAATAACAGAATGCGATCATATTTTATTCTATTTAACATCGGGCCATTACTATCCTCTCCTATTATGGTCTAGTCTGAGTTCACTAAGATATTTTCTCTTTGGGAATTAATGACTGATAGTAAATCAATAATGCTTTAAAAACAAAGCTTTTCATTATTTTAAGCTGCTACCTGGGTGACACTAAAGAGTAAAGCAATGATCAGAAGTAAAGCCGTTGTGTCTAGACTTAGTCAGTTTTTATACAAGATCGATAAGCAGAGGAGCTGGAAACCCAGGAGCAGAAGTTTGAGTGGGACCAGGAGAGGCTGGACCCTGAAGACCCAGCACACCAACTGGGATGAGGCCAGGACTAGAAGGTGAGCCCAGCTGAAACTGGCTGAAATGTCAGCTCATGCCAGTGGTGCCCCAGGATCTAAAGAAGAGCTAACAAGTGCTCAACACATGAACAGTTTGTTGTCAAAGCCAATTCAGCCACAGGAAGGTTTAGGAGACAATAAGTTTAAAGGCAGATGCAAAGAACCTGGAAGGAAGGAAGAAAGCTTAGGGTCCTAAGGCCCTGGGCTCAGGGACAGAGTGTCCCATTCCCAGAAGGATGGTCTGAGCCAAGTATGATCCCAATGACTGGAATACACTGCCAGAACATAAGGGGGGGGAGGGAGGGACATGCCCCAGATATCGGGAGTGCTGTGGTTTCAGGATTAAACACACAGCTTCTCTTCAAGATTGGACTGAGTCATTGAGGTGCTGAATCCTAAATGAGACATCCTTAAGTTGCCCTTTCCCTGGAAATGAATTGGGCCCATATCCTGGAGGTGGAAGGAAAGGAGATACAAGGCTCTAGAAGGAGATCCAAGAGCCTGTACTTCCCGTACAGCTGGTTCCCCACCTCCTGGGGGAGGGGTGCCTCTCTGCATAGCTCAGATTCAGAGCCAGCATTTTGGGCCACAGTCCCACTGATCGGGGCTTCAAAGGGGTCAAACAAAAATGTGTGTGGTCATTTTATGGATGCTCTCTTCTTTCCTATAATATTAGGTGAGAGGCACTCAAAGGAAATGTCCCCAGGGAAAAAAACCTTGGTCAATGACTTAAGTCAGCTCAGCTCTAAGCATTAAGGTAAACCCTCTCCCAGTCCTGGTTCCAGCTTTAAACAAATCTTTCCTCCCAATGAAATGGTAAGAGCTGAGTTTGAGGTCCAAGCTTTAGGTTGGAAGAAGATGAAACAGACCAAACGTTTTAGGCCATTGATGCCCACATAGCTAAGGTGAAGGTGGCCGCTCATGGCCAAGGTTAGCTAACTCATGCACCACAATAAGTTTGGAGCCAAGGCTCCTGGCAAGAAAGTGTTCTTAACCAGCCTCAGGTTGTTCTGGGTTCCTAGACTACAACCATCACAAAATCGTATCTCAGTCACAACACAATATTACCTCCAGCAGTCATGAGACCCAACTTCATGCCCAAGAATCAAACTGGGAGACGAGGACTCTTGGGTGCAGAGCTGAGGCATCCATTGCAATTCAGGATGGAGACACCAGCATCAAGCCTGGAATGACCAGAATTTGGTGTGCATAAAGGCTAACTCTTTTAGAAGATGGCAGAAACTACCTACTGAATCAATCCTGAGGAAACTACTTCCGAGAAGTTAATTAGGATAAATCGTTCAGTGCGGCTATTTGTTTATTTATTTTTTTAACATCAATGCCTGCCTGCGATGTGGCAGGCACTGTGGGGAATACAAACACGCTCAGGGTATGCGCTCTGGCCTCAAAGGAGCTTGTAATCTAGCGAGGGAGACAGATGCCAACATAGTTAACACAAGGAGGAAGGCAGTAGGGGAAGGGCTGAGCATGCAACTAATAGGCCTGCTGATTCAAATTTAGTAAATTTTATGTTTCATGTATTTTACCACAATACAAAAAAGACTAAAAAAAATTCTTGAGTTGATTAGTATGTACCAAGCACTATGCTATATGCTAGCCCTCGTCGGCAGCCGTCCGTCTCGAGAGACGATGGTGTAGCTTCTTAAGAGTCTATCTGCACCGCCGAGAATGGCTGTGCAGTCCGACTCGGGAGTGACATGGTATCTGTCTCCTCCCGTGTTGAATCGACATCTTGCGATGACGCTGAAGCTACAGAGCCTGGGCAGGGTAATATGGAGGGTCTGCTGTTGCCCATGCAGCAGACCCCCCCTCTCTTCGCAGCTGAAGGGTCCAAGGGAAAGACGGAGTCGATACAGCTTGGCTTCAGGTGCGCCGCAGGAGTTGCCGGTGTTGACTACAACGTCAAACCGCCTTAGGGACTCCGGCTCCGGATTTTCTGTCGGGGTTTACTCCCTTAGCCTTTCCCCTGAAGAGGTATGCCGCAAGGCAGCGGAGGTTTTTTGGAGTCAGAGTTTTCCTTCTCTGATGTACCCTGACTGGAAGATCGAACCAGCGACACTTAGCTCGCAGGCCGACGCTCACATACTAATAAAAATGATACAGAATCCCTGCCCTTAAGAAACTCACAGTCTGAGGGAGCAAGGCAAGAATTAGGTAAATCTCAACTCATACATCACCTCTCCCAGGAAGCCTTCCCTGATCTTCCCATCCTGAGTTAGATCAGTTTCAGGTTCTCCCTCAACAGCCTGTGCTGGTTTGTTTGATAAGTATCTTCATTTACTCAGTAAATATTTATTAAGCTAGGTGTTAGGAATATATAACCAAATGAGGTTTTCAATGTAAAGGAAAAAACAAACATGCAGATGAATAAGTGTACCAAAAAAAACTACTGCACTTCTTTAACTCACAGACTGAGCTTCTGAAAGTTGTGTTCAGTAAAGGAGAGAGGGATGGATGGATGGGTGGATGGATGAATAAATGGGTATCTATTGTATGAAGGAGTATATCACAAAGTATGTGCCTATAAATATGAACAGGAGTCATTTAAACTGGATTTCCATAGAAGAGTAGGAGTCTGTCTAGAGGAAGAGAGGAAAGGCAACTCAGGAGGGCATGGATGTGGGGGGAAATCCTGCAAATTCCAAGTAGCAGAGGGTTTGGTTGCTCTGAGGAGTTTGCAATTTTTGTGATGCAAATTGGAGGCTGTGAGAGCTTTTTGAGCTGAAGAATGTGCCTAACTCTTTATTGCAGCCTGCTCAGTCTGCCATGGGCTGGAGGAAGTGAGACTGAGTCTGAAGAGGATGGCCCAAGGCCAGGTAAGAGTTATGTTTACTTCTGGGGGAGAAAGATAGATGGAGAAAGGTGGCTGAAATTAATAAATGTTTAGGAAGTAAACATTATTCTTGGAGACAGATCTGGCAACCAATTGGACAGGAAGGTTTACCCATTTATTCAACAAATATTTATGGAACATCAGCTATATCGTAGACACTACTCTAGACTCTGAATCAGAAAGCCAATGTCTTACTCCTGTGAAACTTATGTTATGGTGGGGTGAAATAATAATAGTAAAATAGAGAAACAAACAGAAGTTAACATGACAAAGATGTATCAGCTTGGGCAAGTCACTTAATTTTTCCATACCTCAGTTTCCTCATCTGCAAAATGAGGATATTAATAGTATTGACTTCATTGAGTGAATATATATAAAGAGTTTAGAATTGTGCCTGACCCATAGTAAGTACTGTGTGATTATTAATTATTATAATTAAGAAAATAATACAGGGTAATGCATTAGAGGGACTTTAGCGGTAAAGGAGTTACAGAGAGAAAGGGGGTTCTTTCACCTGGCACCTTGGTGCAAAACCCAACAACTAGTGTTGAGGAAAACTGGTCTTTATTTACAACATTCCAACCTGGGGAGGGCAGTGAGCACTTCAGCTCAGAGCCCTGTTCTCCCACAAGACGCAGCACTTCCCTTGCTCCCCAAATGGCTATAAGCCAAAAACATGCCCAGAAGTTCCCCATCCCTTATCTGTCAGCTCTCTCCTTCAGGATCTGGGGTACGATGCCATCGGCCTCCGTATAACAGTCCAGGAAAACACATGACATGTTGCACTGATCACGCACAGTTCTCTCTTTGCCCTTTCAAAGTTGCATGGTATCCTAGCCAAAATGCTTGCCCCCTATTTTTAAATCCCTGACCGCATCTTGTGATGCAGTGAGCATGGTAACTGGTTCTGACCATTCACAGAACCTTGCCCAAGCCCTGTATGCTCTTTCCTCACCATTCCATAGTCAGAACTCCTCCCACCTCGTTGGGGCCTTGGAAGAACCAAACCATTTGCATAATTAAGACACTAGTTACCAGCTATAGTTATGCAAAGGCATCTTAAAAGTTGTTCCCTTCCCTGGTTGCTGTGGCTCAGTGGATTGAGCTTTGGCCTTTGAGACAAGTATTGCTGGTTCGATTCCCAGTCAGGACACATGACTAGGTTGCACGTCAGGTCCCCAGTTGGAGCCGTGAGTGAGAGGCAACCAACCACACAGTGATGTTTCTCTCCCTCTCTTTCTCCTTTCCCTCTCTCTACAAATAAATAAATAAGCAAACAAATAAATAAATTATTTTTTAAAAAGCTGTTCCCTTCTCCCCATCCCCCAACCCACAGGCTCTGAAGATTTTTTGGGGGGGGGGGGCAGACCCCCACTCTGTAACAAAGGTAAGGAAAGATAATTTTGGTTAGCAGGTTAAGAAAGGCTTTTCTGGTTACTTGCTCTTCAACCGAGACCTAAAAGATGGATGAAGGATCCCAAATTGCCAAGTTCTGTGGAAAAGCACTCCAGAGAGATGGAAAGATCCTGAGGCTGGAATTAGCTCTGAGCATCCAAGAAATAGGGAGAAGGCCATCATAGCCAGAGCACAATGAACCAAGGATGGAAGTGAGGAATAAAGCAGGGGCCAGATCACAGAGAGCTGAAAGGTCATGGGCTTTATTTCAATAGCAGTGGGAAGGAAGCCATCAAACGGTTTTACCAGGAGAGAAATACCACTGATTCCTACTTTTAAAACATCTCTCTGGTTGCTTGTAATATAGGTTGTGAAATATGGCTACTATTTCCTCCAATCCCTGTGTGCACATCCCCTGGCTGTGATAGTGTCCCTCCCCCATCAAGGGGGGCAATCTATTTCTCCATTCACTTGAACCTGAGCGGGTCTCATGACCTACTTTGATCATCAGAAGGCAGTTGAGATGACATTTGGAAGTTCCAGGGCTAGACCTCAACAACACCGTACAGCTTCTGCTCTCACCCTCGTGCTACTTTGTTTAGTAATTATATTTTTGAATTTTTTTAATTTTATGACGTTTGTGCATCACTGGGGAGCCTTGCAGGCTGAGAAGAGAGGGCCTCCCTGAGCCCCAGGGCTAGCTAATTCCTAGAGATGGTAAAGAACTTTGATGAACCTACCTTTCATATGCAAACCAACCAATCCTGAGCCTATACCCCAACCACCTTTATTATCTAACTCCCCACACCAGGCCAATATTTCCCCTGCCTGAAATCAACCAGTGGCAAGTATCAGACAACTGGGACAGTCTTTGTGCCTCAAAGCCCATCAGAATTATTCAACCGTGCTGGTCCTGAACTGTTTACCTGCCCTGTTTACTTGCTTCCCACAGAAACCCCAATAAAGGCCTATGTTCCCCTCACTTCCTTCTGCCTCCTGTCGGACGCAGGAGCTTCTCCAGGGTCCTGCATGGAGTGCCATGGCTCTTGTTTCCAGAGGAACAAGAGTGACATTACATTTTTCTTTCCATGTTGTCACCCAGCCACTTTTAATGAAGACCTGGGCACAAATCACCCTGCCATGTGAAGAAACCCAGGCTAACCTGCTGGAGAATGAGAGCAAGTAAAGCAGAGATAAGCTGTCCCAGCTGAGGGTCCCTGAACCTACCTGGCCCAGATGAGCTGTCAGCTGACTGCATGCAGCAGAATGAGTGACCTCAGGTGAGCCCAGCAGAAAAACCACCCAGGTGAGCCTGGCCCAAATAGCTGACTCACAGAACTGTGAGCAAACCAAACGGTTACTGCTTAATGCCACTGTCAGAGCAGACTTCTTCTGAGAAATGTGGGAGCAAGCAATGGGTTTATTGAGGGGTGGAGGGGAGAGGCAACTACCAGACCAACTCAAGAGCCTGTAGGAGCAAGGGAATGGGTACCAAGAGAATGGGGGGCAAGGGAATGGAGACTCCTGGTTCTCCACACAGACCCATAGGAGTCCCACTGAGGTCCTTTTTTTTAACTTGCCAACCACACATTTCAGCGAGGGTGAGTTTGCCATATTAGCATATTCAGTAGAACATTTGCATCTTGTTGTTGTCAGTCTGACCAGGTTTGCATCCTGGCTTCCTCTATATTCTGACATCCACTTAGGTTGGTGTGACTTGTTTCACAGCAATGGATAACTGATACCCTGCTCTGTGGAGAAAGAACTCTCTAAGAATAAGAGTGAAAACCAATGTTAGAAGACATTGGTCCAGGCGAGAACTGACGTGGCCCAGGCAAGAACTAACTTGGCCTAGAATGGTAGCTGTGGAGATGGAGAAAAGTGACCAGAACAGAGAGACGGTTTGGAGGCCAGTGACAACTGCTGGTTCCATGTGGTTCTGAGCAGAGAAGAGAGATGCCACATTTTTAGCCTCCGTGGTCTGGCAAACAGCAGTGTCATTTACTGAGACGTGAAAAACTTGGGGAGGAGTGGGTTTGGGTTAGGTGTGGCAGGAGATCAGAAGGTCTCTTCTGGGTGGATTTAGATAGAAATGTCTATTAGATATCCAAGTGGAAGTGTGGAGTTCCAAGTTGCACATTCACAGTGGAACTCAGGGGAGATATCTAGGCCGGAGACACAAATGCGTGAGTCATTCAGCTTATGGAAAGGATTTAAAGCCATGGTGCTTAAAGCCAAGTCTTATGAGATCACCTAAAGAAATGTAGCAAGAGGAAAAAGGAGGGCACAGAGTCTCTAGGGTTTCGATGCTGAGTCGAGGAGGAGAGAACAAAGCAGACTGAGAAGGAGCAGGGAGGGAGGGAGGGAGGAGGTGAGCTGGCCGGCGTGAACAGACCAAGTGTTTCAAGGAGAAAGGGGTCGATAGTACTTGTACTGCTGGGCTGGGTAAGATGAGGAAAGAGGACGGACCGTTGGGCTGCATGTGGGTTGTTGACCACAGTAAGAGCAATTTCAGTGGTGTATTGAGAACAGAAGCCAAGTTCAAGCATGCGGAGGAGAGAAGGGTGGGCGTGGGGTAGAAATGAAGACCGTGGGCCCATCAACTCCTTTGAGAAGCTTTGCTGTGAAGGATGGTAGGAGAAGGAACACAGAGAAGGGATGTGGGCTCCGGGGAAGGCACTTGGAACTTTTGCCTTACTTTCTTGTTTTTATGAAATGTTTCACACATTCAACAGAATAACTATAGCATATATATATGCTGTTTGAAGGCAATTTCTCCTTTTTTTTTTTTTTTCTTTAGATGAGTGGTACTACAGCATTTTGCATGCTAATGGGAATGATCCAGTTGAGAGGGGAGGAACTGATGATGCAGGAAAGAGGATATTTACAGGAACAAAGTCCTTGAGAAGGTGAGAAAGAACGGGATCCAGGGCAGAGTGGAGGGGTCGGCCTCTGTTAAGAGTAGGGACACGTACTCTATTGCAATAGGAGGAGGTTTGTCCATTTAGTGATGGGAAGACACAGAAGTTCTTGTCTGATTGCTCCTAAGTCTCAATGAAGTACAAGGCAAGGTCACCAGCTGACAGCGAGGAAGGGCGGGGGGAGCTGGCGACTGAAGCAGGAAGAAGCTGCTGTCTCAGAGAGGGAAAGGGAACACCGGGAGCAAGCGTCGTGGCATGGCTGGGCAGTGTTGAATTCCCATCTGAGGTTTGTGGCCATGAATCAGCAGGGTTAAAAAGGTTTCTTCAGACAGGCTCAGAGGAGTAGGTGTCAATCCAGGAAGGACCTTTGAGCAGGGTTAGCCAGAACAAGGGTTTTGTCAGGATGGAGGTTTTGCTAGGGAGGCAGTTAAGGACATTTATAAGCAAATGATTATAATACATCCTGGGCAGGCTAAGGAGAGAGGCAAGCAAGACACAGGGTGATGCCCAGTTTCTTCAACGCACCTACAAGTAGGTACCATTTGCCAAAATGCCATTCCCACCTAGGAGGAAGCCAGGTTTGGGGACAGGAAGACTCTCAGGAGAGATGCTGATGGTTGTGTCTGTGGGGATGCAGGTGAAGAGGATGCCATCTCCCCTTGACTGGCCCCTCTCACCTGTCCTTGGCCCCCAGCTGGGAAGGCGAAAACAAGCTCAGGGGCCCGGTGCCCACTGCCCTGCACAGCCAGCTGCAGCTTCTCTCCTTCTTTAGGAACCTGTCAGGGGCTGTTTGCTGGTCTTTTCAGTTTAATACATTTTAATCAGAAAATTAATCAGGAAACACCAGTTCAGCAGATAATTGAACAATGAGGAGACACGATAATTGCTGTTTAGTCTAATTAACTTTGTTAAGTCTTTATTGGTAACAGAGACTTCCTGAATAGAACTTATTAAATGTCCTTCCCTGGAAAACTCAATTCCCCATTCAAAGGAAAAGTTCTAGGTTCTGTCTTTGTGTTGTTTCCAGAGAAAGGACGTCCACCCCGCAGCAGTGCAGCCAGCCGTCCGGCAGAAGAGACCCTTCAGTCTCTCTACGGGCTCTGCTTGGCTTTCTTCTCCCTGGAATCCAAATGGCCAGGCTCAGATGGGCGGACCAGCTGCCTCTGCCAGTTTGGAGAACCTCTGCTCTAGGCCACCTGGTTCTCTCCAAACCACGTGACTTACAGCCCATTAGTCCTGTTCTTTTATGCTTTGGGGATCTTCTTGAATAGAGCCATGCTGAGTCATGGGGAGAGCACCAAGGCCCCATCAGGGGCAGAGACCTCCTATGCAAACCACCTACAGATAAGAGCTGGCATACATTATGTACCAACAGGCAGCTGGCTCCTCATTGTGCGAATGCAGGCTGTTGACCTGAATTTTCCAAATAAAGTGCTGCTTGATCCATGCAGCCCCTTTGCAAAGATGGTGCCTCCAGGGCTACGAAGGTGTGCAAGGTGGTTGGTTCATGCACTAAATGTTTTTCTCCTTGGAATCTCTTCTCACTTTTTCCTCTGCAATCTTTTCTTATGTAGGCCCTCTCAGAGGGGACCTGCTTCTAATCTGCTGCCTCGCTACGCACAGCTGGTTCCTGCCCTGAGCACAGCTCCCACTCCCCCCATGGAGAGCAATCCTGGTATCAGCGACCAGCAGACACATTTGGGACATCTGGTGCATGGAAGCCCTGGAGATTTTATTGGATGGCCCACCACGGGAACTAGAAAATAGGCGTTACCTGCAAACTCAAACGCAGACATTCTGAATATGCTCGGATGAGAAGAGAAAGCCTCCCTCTCCCATTGCAAATCTGCACCATCATCTTCAGTTTCACCACCAGGAAAAGAATTACCAAGGTGCCACTTGCCATCATGTCCATGACCCCTACCTCAGGGATGCTTGTCCTGGGAGGTCCCCTCCTCTCTCCTCCTTGTGAACTCTTGGCACCTGAGAACTTCAGCACCTGTTCATAAGTACCAAACGGTTTGAGGTGTTCTAGACAGTCTTTGACAAGTGGTATTATTTTAGTGCTCCCTGTCATGTTCGACACCAATAGGCCAAAGAGATATTAAATTTACTTCGGTCCTGCATGTCAACCAGGGTGACAGTGAAATATTCCAAGGCCAAAGGAAGTGTAGATGGTTTGTTTTAACAGGCAAAGAAATGAAGTGTGACAGGCAACTGTTTTGCCTAATCCAGGAGAGCAACCCCTAACTGATGGAAATTAACCTCTCAACCTTTGCTCCGGCTCCTTCTGCATTTCCCAAGGTCCAGCGTGCGGTGCTCGAGAGCAAGCTGCTACCATGGTCTCCAGTGAGGTCACAAGGCTTCTGAGCCCAGCTGACCTCTCCCAATGCCGCCAGATGTCCACCCCTGATACCTTCACTCGGGATTCAGCTGTTTCTTCTGTACCGCGGGTCATCTCTTCCCCCGATCCACCAACCCCAACTGCCTACATCACTACAGCCAACAGGCTAGAACTTTAGCAAGACTTTACTGAAGACTTGGCACTCATGGAAAGGACATACAGCATAAAGAATAATTTAGAGCTACTAGCAGTGGCCAGTGGCCAGGCCCAAACCTGATTTCAAAGCCTCTCACCGCACTGCCTCTCTGCCCGGCTGCCAGCCAGCCGCCTTCCCTCTCCAAGCCCTGACCTGCCTCCCAAGTCCTCAGATACGAACTCCAAATAGTCAACAGTTGGGACACCCCTGAGACTTACCGCCACCCACCCACAGGTTTGAGATCTGGCATCAGGTCCCCAACAGGACAAGCCCGCAGGAGTCCCACAGCACATTTCCCAAAGGCTGGGCTTCTGGAGTGTAGCTAAGCTGAGTGGTTGAGGCCAGCCCAGCCCCCTCCCACATTCTTCCCAGAGCAGTGGCCTGAAGATCAGGCTGCGCATCCCTTCTGTGTTCTCTGCCTTCCCAATTCCATCTTTCCTTCCAGCCACAGGCTGGAAGAAAAATCTCACTCTCTTAATTCAAATACTACAATTTACCAGCACAGCCATCTGGGTCACAACGAGAAAGGAAACCTGTCTCTGAAGGAATGTGCAGAGGCCGGCAGACCCTCCTGATTTACATTACTAAGCAGCGCGCCTAGCATCTCAGTCTGAAGCAATTGCATTTAGGTCTTCTCCAAGAAGCAGACAGTGCACTCGCTTCTCATTTGCACAACTATAACGGCCCCACTCAAGGTGCAGACAAGAACAAAGGGACAGTCTGCCCCAAAGGTAAATTCCAGTCTCCACCCTGAGAAATAGAAACTGTATAATTATAAACTTAAGTTTTTCAGCTCCAAAAATTGTAAGGCCTCATCTACCAGGTGCCCCATGATATAAGGAATGGAAGGAGGTGGATAAATTTAAAGGTAAGGATAGTGTTTTCTCTCTAGAGACGCTAATGCCCAGCTCAAGACTCTCTGCATACATAATAGGTTCTCAATAAATAATTATTAAATAAGATGGTGCAGACAGGAGGTGTGAGATGCAGGTGTGGGAACCAGAGAGAGACCACACACATGTCTTTATAAACCAGAGGAGGTCTTGTCACACAGGAAGATGCTACTGGTTTAGAGAGGCCAGGTTCCACCATGCAGACTGAGCACCCAGGCCTTTGGCCCTGATTATACCCCCAGCTGAAAACACATGGTGTCTATAGAGTTTGGCTGTGGGTTGTATAATAGTGACACTAATAGCCATGTGATAATAATACTAATAGCCAGTATAGCAATGTATGTATCAGCTCATTGTAGTTTGCCAATTCTTGAGCTAGGAAGTAATTAAATATAAGGGTCTAAACTCTTAACAATTATCCACATCCTTCTCTAGAAGCTGAGGTGAGCAAGCCTCAGAGTATAAAGCATCAAAGCTGCAAAGAGTCCGACTTTGCTTATCAGCCTGGACCTTAGCCTCAAACCTGCGTCCTGGACCTGTGGTCCACACACCCAGTAATCTCAACCTTTTTCACACTATTCACTGGTGATCCTTTCCTAGCTTGGGGATGGCTATTAAATCCACAAATTAGGAAGGATAGGAGATAGAGGTTAGAATGGGAATGAAGAGGGTAGGAAGCAAATATAGACCAGATGAAAACAGAACATGAAATGGGACTGGAGATTGGGGATTATGACCATGAGGGTGATGATGATGCTTACTCTGCACCCTGTATTAAGTGTTTTGCATGCAATATCTCTGTTATGAGTTGAACTGTGTATCTCTCCCCCCAAAATTCATAAGTTGAAGCCCTAACCCAGAGTACCTCAGAAGGTGACCTTATTTGGAAATAGGGTCTTTACAGAGGTACTCAAGTTAAAATGAAGTCCTTAGGAGGGTCCCCAATCCAATATGACTGGTGTCTTTATCAAAAGGGGAATGTGGAGACAGACATGCACACAGAGAGAACTCCCCTCCCAACAGGACTCCAGCCTCCAGAACCGTGAGACAATAAAGTTCTCTTGTTTCAGCCACCCAGTCTGTGGTAGTTTGTAATGGCAGCCTCAGCAAAAGAATACAATCTCATCAAGCCATTACTACTATTCTGGGAGGTCAGCTCTGTTATTATCCCCATTTTACATGAAATGAACTTTACAGGGGTTGAGTAGCTTGCCTACAATCACACAGAGGGGAAGAAAGGAAGTTGGAATTTTAATCAAATGTGCTAGATTCCAAAGAGATAAATCTTCCAAGCAAAATATTCCATCCCTAAATATGCAACTTTTTGCCTCTTTGAGCTGAAGGCAATTAAGAAGCAGATACAATAAAACCTCTGTATCCTCCCTAATTTGCCTAAAACAAACATGAAGTTATAAAGGTGTCCCTTCCTTCTCCCCCACCATACCAGCAAGGACAATGGTTAATCCCCAGAGACAACTTAGACCCTTATCAGTGAAGAAGGCACCAGCTTAAATAGCACATCAAACCATACTCTTGTTTACTGTGCTTTCCCTGGTCGCACCAACCCCCCAAAAGTGGCCTCCCCTACAACTTTCTTTCTTTCTCTCATTGTTGAAGATGACATTTAAGCTTGAGTTCTAAGCCACCTCTCTGAGTTACTCATTTTTCCCTGGGTATCTCCCATGTAGATATGAGGTATACATGTTAATAACCTGTTTTTCTCCTGTTAATCTATGTTTTATTACAGAAATCTCAGCCAAAGACTCAGAAGAGTAGAGGTAAAAGTCTCCTTGCTCCTCTACTCATTTAAACCACATTGCATGGGATGGAGAAGAGGATTGAATGGCTCTTATCATTTTTCACACATAGCTGCTACCTGCACCCCACCCATAAAGGACAAGCCCTGATCTTTCACCCCTCTTTGAAGGCCCCACTCTTACCCTACCCCTACCCCAACTAACCACGCTCTGTCTTGGGAGAAGGCTTGGCTCTGAGAATCAGAGTTAGTTCCAGAAAGTAGGGAGCTTGGTAACTGTGCATTGTGCTCTCTCCCTCCAGCACTAAGGGACCAGTGGGGTTGTCAGCCTACCTAGAGCAGAGCCCATCTGGTCCCTGTGGTACCCCGCCCCTCACCCAACAGGCACTATGGTTGGCCTATCTCTTCTTGTTAGGCCTGAGGGGATAGGAAGCAGCCTGGTCAGCAGCTTGATGCAGCATCTTCTGCCTGGAGACCAAGGCTCTGCTGTGGAGATGCTATGGCTGCCAGCCCTGAGTCACCTTGTCTGCTCCAGAGCATCGCTCCCCTGGCTAATTATCCCAGGACCAGTGCTGTCCGGAGGCCTTGTGCACAGAGACATCCACACGCATGGCCTTTCACAAACAGAAGGGCCTGCTGAGACTGTTACAATAGCAGAATTGGCAGACTCCAAGAGGTAATTAGTATTTAAGAGGCATAAGCTGACAAAGTTAAAAGCTAAGAAATAAACACACACACATACTCTCACACACATTTTCAAATTATTCTTTTTTTTTTTTTTAAGAGAGGAAACTTTTATATTTATTTTTAGGGAGAGGGGAAGGGAGGAAGAGAGGGAGAGAAATATTGGTGTGCAGTTGCCTCTCACAGGCCCCCAAATGGGGATGTGGCCCGGAACCCGGACCTGTGCCCTGACTGGGAATTGAACCAGTGACCCTTTGGTTCTCAGGTCGGCATCAAATGATTCTTAAAGACTAAACAGAAGATATGGTCCCTATCTGAGAAGCCATTAAGGAAAGATAGGATTTTACACCAAAAGAGACTGGGGCTCTCCCAGACATTGCTGCCTGGAACAGGCAGCCTGGGTGGGCACCTTTAGTTTGTAGGGCTCTCATCTTACCCTAAACCCTGTTCTTCCTGCACCATCCTTATCTCTACCAATGACTCCACCATCCTGCCATACACGTGAAACCCTCAGAATCCCTCACCCTTGTCCAACTTAGGCCCCATATTCTAGGAATTCATCCTTGGCATGTAGCTCATATCCAGGCCTCTGCCCTCACTCCAGGCTCTTCCTAGGCCTGGACCACTGTTACTTCTATCTGGTCACTCCACCACTCAAGCTGTCCTGCATAAAGAGTCTGACTGTGTCATCTTCCGCTTTCAAATCCTTTCATGGTGCTCCACTGCCAATATACTCCATGACACTCACCCTTGATCTTCAACACTGAGTTTGAACTACAGATCTACCTAGCTTCCATGTGGCCTTGGACAAATTACTTAATCTCTCCAAATTCAGTCTCCTCATCTGTAAAATAGAGATAATCTTACTTACCTCAAAGGACCATTGTGAACAGTTAAAGTGATCGGCACCTTGAAGATGTTAACAATCCAATAAAGTGTGGCTTCTATGAATAGAAGTGAGACAGCGTTTGTCCAAGGTTACCTGGTAGACTAGTAGCAAGTCCAGATCTTCCACTATCCATAGCACCCCAGAGCCATGCATACTAAGTGCTCAACAACTATTTGTTGGATGAATGATTGTCAATCAATCAATTGATCCAGCCTCCTGTGTTACCCCTCTAAGTATTACCTGCCATGAGTCTATTAAAATACACTCAAGACACGGTAAAGAAACCCAACTTTCTTTTTTGGCTCATGCTAATCTTTCTGAAGACTCAACCCCCAGCCCACCCCCATGGGTGCTCACATCTAGGATTGTGTGAACAAGACCAAACTAGCTCTTGCCAGAATTCCTAAGCCTCCTGTCCTGACTTAGCTGGGCTTTTCAGCCTGAAAAGGTGCTGTTGCTGTTTTCCCACGTGAGGGTGTCTTTCTCCACACTGCAATCTGGCAAAGATTCCCTGAACTCCTGTAGCTGACTCAGATGGGACTTCAGGTGGCCAGAAAGTTGGACCAAAACTACCATCTGTAATAGAATAAATTCTACCTGTTGAGGGTGACACTGAGTGGAACCACTAAGCCCTTGAATGTGGGCAGTATAGGGACAGACCCAAGCTCAAAGGACTTCTTTAAGATGTGTGGGAGGTCAAGAGGGAACCAGGCCTCCACCCTGCCCCCATGAATTAGCCTGGACTGACCACAGTCCTGCTCAAGCCCTCAGCCCTTTGCTGCCTGGGCTGGAAACCCAAGCATCTTCCTTGACACCTTTCTCAACTCACAACTCACCCCCAACACCAAGTCCTGCCAATCTTTTCTCCAAATCTGTCCATTTCCCTCCAACACAACTGCCACCATTCTACTCCAAGCCACCCTTGTCCCTCTCCTGGGCTGTTGCAATAGGCTCCTTCCTGTCCTCTCTGCTTCCAGTCTCACCCCTGCTACTACCAAAATAATCTTGATAAAATATAAGTCCCACCTCATTGCTCCCCTGCTTACAACTTTGCAAAAGCCTCTCAATGCATCTGGAAGAAAGTCTAAAATCCTTAACTTGGTTGAGACTGTCATTCATTGCCTTTGGCCCTACCCCCTGACTTGTCTGTGTTTGGAGTGCCAGATTCCTTCCCCTCTCTGGGCCTTGGCCTGTGGTATTCCCTCTGTCTGAAATGCCTTTCCCCCTCTTCTTCACTTACTGGGTTTATTCAGTGAGATCTATGGAGTGCCAGGAATGTGTCCGGCACTGTCCTCACAATGTTTAGAATCTCATGGAGGAATCATAGATTAATCAAATAACCACAGAGTTATGTAGTTAAAAACTGAGATCAGTGCAATGGAGGAGAACACAAGGAGACCTAACCTCGCAATCTAGGAGGGCTTCCCTGAGAAAGGGATCTGTAAGCCGGAGGTTAGTTGTTGTTCTGGAACTGATAAGATAGGAAACTGAGGTGGCAAGTGGCCCTATACCCCACTAAGTGCAAAAAGCCCACCTACTGTGAGAGTAAAAGACCAAACAGATGAGAGGTAAAGACGGTCTTAAAGCACAGTGTGTCCCTAGTCCCCAGCCTGAGGCTCCTGAAGCCTCTGCCTCTTATTTTCTGAGGTACCTCCCTCTGTTTTTCTTTCAAAGACTAGTAATGAGTGACCCATGACTAGTACAATGATAAGGCTTCCAGAAGACGGCATAGCCTTTGAAATCAGAAACTTGGCTCAAATCCTAGACTGTCCACTCGCCCCTGTATGTCCCTGGACCAGTTCCTTTCCCTGGGTGACGTTCAGTCACCTTATCTGTAAAACGGGACAATATTTCCCCTTTGAGATTCTCGTGAGGATGAAATGAGATGGAAGGTGTGTCATTTCTATAATGAACTACAGAAGCACCGATGGGCTTAGGCAATTTGCCAACCGAGTGGGGGTAAAAGAGTGATGGGGGGTCTTTTGGGCTCTGGGCCAGAAACCAAACATTGTCATGGGTGTGCTCAAAGAGGCAATGCCAGAAAGAACTCAAAATTTCTCCTCCTACAGCAAAGACAGCAATACCATTTAAGTTGTTGATATATTCCATTAAAATTGTTTAACTTGCTGGCGGAGAAAAGTGTAATTGAATTCGTGAAGCACTCAATCATAAAGAGGTTCCCAGACTCCTTTCCTCCACCTCCAGACTCCAACTATGAAGGGAAAAAAGGGTGGTATCAAAAATGTCTGCTATGTGGGACTTGACCAGCCCTCCAAACAGACATACTGGAGTCTTAATATAGAACTTAGGGCATTCAGCAGGCAGAGATCAAAATGCTACCTGTACTGTTGGGGACTCAGAGAAGGAAAACTCTGATTCCAAAAAACCTCCGCTGCCTTGCGGCATACCTCTTCAGGGGAAAGGCTAAGGGAGTAAACCCCGACAGAAAATCCAGAGCCGGAGTCCCTAAGGCGGTTTGACGTTGTAGTCAACACCGGCAACTCCTGCGGCGCACCTGAAGCCAAGCTGTATTGACTCCGTCTTTCCCTTGGATCCTTCAGCTGCGAAGAGAGGGGGGGTCTGCTGCATGGGCAACAGCAGACCCTCCATATCACCCTGCCCAGGCTCTGTAGCTTCAGCTTCACTGGAGAGGACACTCCAGCGTCATCGCAAGATGTCGATTCAACACGGGAGGAGACAGATACCGTGCCACTACCGAGTCGGACTGCACAGCCATTCTCGGCGGTGCAGATACTCTTAAGAAGCTACACCATCGTCTCTCGAGACGGACGGCTGCTGACGACTGTTGGGGACTATGGCCCAGGTGACAACACTGAGCTTCCTGATCCCACCCCCAGCATCAAACAGCCTCACACATCCAGCCACAGGGCACAGTAGGACTGCAAGCAGAAGGTCCCTAAAGGAGAGAAAGGGGGTGGTCAAACTCAGGACAGTCAGCTCCTTCTGTCAAACTCACTGGTTAGAATAATCACTTGTCCTCCCTGAAAGAAGAGAGAAAAGGGGGCAGGAAGAAGCCAGGAAATGAGCACATCCTCCTAACATCATTCACCCCATTCTCTGCCCCGTCTACTTTTGTCTTCCTTTTGGCTCTACAAAAATGCATGCCTTTCCCACCCCAGGGCCTTTGCTCATGCTTTTTCTTTTCCTTCTCTTTAGTTTACAGATGCTCCTCAACCTCCATGGGGTTATGTCCCAATGAGACCATCATGTAGAAAATATTAAGTCAAAAATGCATTTAATACACCTAGCCTACTGAACATCATAGCTTAGTCTAGCCTACCTTAAATGTGCTCAGAACATTTACCTTACCCTTCGGTTGTGCAAAATCACCTAATATCATGAACGCACTGTAGAGTATCCATTGTTTACCCCTGTGATCGCACGGCTGACTGGGAGCTGCGGTTCGCTGCACCTGCCCAGCATCACAAGGGAGTATCGTACTGCATATCGCAAGCACAGAAAAAGATCAAAATTCAAAATTTGAAGTACAGTTTCTATTGAAGTGTATTGCTTTCACCCCCTCACTCTGGAACCATCTATGCTTGGAACATTCTCATCCTTTTTTCCCTCGTCTGACTCCTTACTCCTCATTCAGGTTTTAGCTTAAACATCACGTCCTAGGAAACCCTTCCTGATCTCCCACACAAGGTCAGCTCCCCTTGTTATCTGTTCGCCTTGCTTCTATATCTCCTCATTGCAGCACTAATTATGCTTCCAAATATGTAATTATTTGTATGATTATCTACCTAATGTCTGCTTTCATGGGAAGACTGAGTGCACGGAGGGCAGAGGCTACGTTTGTGAAGGTGCCCGCGACACAGGGGAGGTGCTCAAAACACTGCCATTTTTTTTTACTATTTATTTATTTTTCAATGATATTCTTGTATTATTTTTAGTTTGGTTTGCTTTTAACAGCTTTACGGAGGCATGATTAGTATGCAAAAATTGCACATATTTATTGTATACAGTTTGGTGAGTTTGGACACACCTGCATACACCCAAAAACCATCAAAACAATGTAACCAACATATCCCTCACCTCCAAACACTTCCTCACACCCTCAGGGTTTTTCTAAAGGTTGGTTGGTTGGTTGGGTTTTGTAATAAGAACACTTAACATGAGAACTACCCTCTTAGTAAAAATGTTTAGGTCACAATATAGTGTGGTTAACCGTAGGGACAGTGTTGAGCAGGAGAACTCTAGAAGCTACCACTGAACAGCCATTCCCTACATCCCCCTGCCCCAGCCCCCGGCAACCACCAGTCTACGCTCTGTTCTCCATGAGTCCGACTATTTTAGGTCCCTCACACCAGTGGAATCACACAGTATTTGTCCTTCAGTGACTGGCAGGCTCATCTCACTTAGAATAATGTCCTCCTGCTTCATCCATGTGCTAGCGTATTGAGGGTTTCCTTCTTTTCTAAGACTGAATAATATTCCATTTTATGTGTATACCACATTTTCTTCATTCATTCATTCATTGATAGACATTTAGGTTGTTTCCATACCTTGGCTACTGTGAATAATGCTGCAATGAACCTGGGAGTGCAAATGTCTTCTCCAGATCCTGATTTTAATTCTTTTGAAGTGGGACTGCTCGAACGTATGGTAGCTCTAATTTTAATTCTTTGAGGAACCTCCAAACTGTTTTCCATAGTGACTGCACCATGTTACATTCTGTGAGTGCTCAAAATATTATTGAAGGAAAAGCATTTTACAGCATTACCTCCACTGTAATAACCCTGAGATGGATACTCTTAGTACCTTTATTCTACAAATGGGGAAGCCAAGGAACAGAGAAGTTAGATAATTTTTTCAAAGCCACACAGCTAATGAGTGGAGCTAGGATTACGATGCAAGCAGTCAGCCTGCAGCGGTGCTATTATTCACCACTGCACTGTAGTGCCCTCTAAGGAATGGGGCATAGGAGAGGGGTGTCCCAAGAATAGAGAGGTAGAGAAGGGCTGCAGTGCAGGGGGAATTTGTTCCACAAGAGACTAGCCAGAGAAAAGACAGAAGAGAATATTTCAGTCTCCACATTGAGGTAATGAGTCAGGGGACACCTATAATTTGGGGGTAAATTTTGAGGGAATAGAGAGCCCCAGGGCTCACTTCTGCCTCTGTGGAATCTAAATTAAGCCTGACCATCAACTCCCATCCTGGGTGTGGCTCTCTTGGCCCCAGCTATGGGGACCTCTGCAGGGGTTGTCAGCTCACCTGAGAAGTAATATCTTCCTCACTCCAGTTGTCATGAGATGATATACACAAAACACTCAGCAGAGCACCTGGTATAGTAAGAGCTTGATAAATATTTTTTAAAACCTTTCAGAAGGGCTCACATGGGAGGCACAACCCTGACCAAAGCCTAAGAGATGTCATGGGATGCCTCTCCCTGGAAGGCTCATCTCTAATTAACTTGGCCAATGAAGTCCTACAGAGATGGAATGCTGCCAGCCCCATGTGTCCACACCTGCATGGTCAACATCTGGCAGGCTCATTGTTTTAAGTGATGAGCAGTTGTCATTTTGTCACCTTCATGATAAATCACTTTAAGGACTCCCTTCTCTCAATAGCATAAGTAATTACAGCCCTGGTATCTGGGGCCCTGGCACCAATTAGGAGGGAAGCAAATGATGCTGGAGCTGATGCTGACTCGTTTTTCTTTTTCCAAAGGCCTAAGGCCACAGGGGCAAAACTTGGTGGCTGAACCCTTCCTGGGCTGGAAGACTGGAAGATGAAGTCCGCACCAAGCACCCCTTGGCACAGCCAGAGCTGAAGCCTGAAGATGGAGCCCTTCACCATCCATCCCCAAAACCCCCAATCCCTTTTCCCTAGCTGTCTTCAAGGCATGATTCCCAAACAGACCAGTGATTAGGAGGAAATGTCGTCGGCAGCCGTCCGTCTCGAGAGACGATGGTGTAGCTTCTTAAGAGTCTATCTGCACCGCCGAGAATGGCTGTGCAGTCCGACTCGGGAGTGACACGGTATCTGTCTCCTCCCGTGTTGAATCGACATCTTGCGATGACGCTGGAGTGTCCTCTCCAGTGGAGCTGAAGCTACAGAGCCTGGGCAGGGTGATATGGAGGGTCTGCTGTTGCCCATGCAGCAGACCCCCCCCTCTCTTCGCAGCTGAAGGGTCCAAGGGAAAGACGGAGTCAATACAGCTTGGCTTCAGGTGCGCCGCAGGAGTTGCCGGTGTTGACTACAACGTCAAACCGCCTTAGGGACTCCGGCTCCGGATTTCCTGTCGGGGTTTACTCCCTTAGCCTTTCCCCTGAAGAGGTATGCCGCAAGGCAGCGGAGGTTTTTTGGAGTCAGAGTTTTCCTTCTCTGATGTGCCCTGACTGGAAGATCGAACCAGCGACACTTAGCTCGCAGGCCGACGCTCAATCCACTGAGCCAAACCAGCCAGGGTAAGGAGGAAATGTATTGTATAATAATAGGGATAAACAATGAGGCTAGATAATAAGAAAGGGAAGTGCTTAGGAATATTTTATCTATTATGTTTTCTTGGTAGATACAAAATGTATTGAACCGGTAGAATTAATAAACACCCAGGGCAGCAAGAACACACTCCAGTCAGCAAGAATCTTAGTGATCCACAAATGGCAGTGAAGAAAAGACTGGATGATCCTGGCATTCTTGTAACCTGAGGAAATCTTGGAACAGAGCTTGCAAGATGTTTGTGCACAGGGGGGAGAATGAAAGCACTTGGGGCAGGCTTGGGTGGCCCGAAGGATATATGGAACCCAAACACTTAAGGTCTTGGGCATAGTACCTGCTGTCACTTCTCCTACTTCCATGTTGCTACCAGCATAAAAAAATTACCCACATCATTCACTTGCATGTCTATCCTTGGCCACAAGTTGAGGAAGGTCATTCTCTTGGCAGCTTTCATGATTCTACTTGAGAGTCTCCTATCTTGATTACTCTCCCTGCCCCTTATCAATAGCCAGGGAGGCATGGGAGACTTCCTGGAAGTGATTAGCAAACAGACCTGGGCAATAAGACCAGAAATCCAAGGCTGAAGAGAGGTACATGATTAAATAAATTTGGGAAATGCTGTATAACTGTGACCCATTGTTTAACTCATTGTTTCCCAACCTGCTTTGATCAAGGGATCTTTTTTCTGGATATCTAATAAACAACCTGAAGAACTCTCTTTAAGAAAAGAAAAAAAAAACTCTTTGTGAAAAAAGAAAGGGGGGAGAGAGAGATGAAGGAAGGAAGGAAAGAAGGAAGGAAGGACCCTTTTTGTGTGTTTCTTGGCATAACTAGATTGTGACTTGAGGTAAGAGGAGGGACTGGAGCCTGATTGAACCCAGGGCCTCGGTGACTTCGTCAGAAAGAAGATGCGGAGGCAGCTGTCTTCACCTGAGGCGACTTCACCTGAGACTAATAGTAGCTCATAGTTACTGGACACTTACTTTGAGATCCTGGGTTTCCAGGTGCAGACAAGGAGGCTTAGAGGAATCAAAAGTAATGTATCCGGTGATACATAGTAAATGATCAAGCCAGAACTGAGCCTTGTCCTGCCTGACTTGGGTATGTCACATAAACCCTCTGGGTTTTAACTTCCTTATTTATGATATGAGGGAAGTGATCATTGCACCTATGCTTATAAAGTTGTGGTGAGGATTAAATGAGATAATAAAGGGCTTACTGCAGGGCTTAGCACACAGTAAGCTCTTAAGAAATGCTGTCAGTACAGCAGACCTCATACAAGGCTGTGCTTAACCTCTTCAGTGACAGGGAACTCATAATCTTCCAAAGCCCCTGACACTTTGGGGCAGCTCTAGCTACTAGAGTCGTCACCCTGCTACTGAGCCAAAAGCCTGTCTTCCCCCTTCCCTAAGTCATGACTCTGCAAAACGCCCTAACCTTCCTCCCCTCTGCAGCTCTGCTGAGATCACAGACCAGGACAGCGCCCCAGAGTCTGCTCCTCTTCCTCACACACAGCCTCTCCAGTGCGTTGCGTTTGCAAGACAAGGCACCTGTCATCAGCTCAAGATTTCTGAGCATTGCTTTCTCCCTCATCACCGGCTCTGGGAAGAGCTCCTGGTTTTTCTCTCTGGAAAGGCCAACCTCTGCCGCAGAGCACTCAGCCCATGGAAGCTGAAGTGGGGCAAGGGCATCCTGTGGATGATTGCAAAGGGGGACCAGGCAGCCTCACACCGTCCTCAGCTCCCCCAGGAGTCCAAGAGCAGGAGAAGGGACACGCTGGTGAGCCCACCCCATGCACTTCATTTCAGGTGGACTGAGATCCATTAACCATTGTCAAGGCCCTTGGGGGAAGGTCCCGCCTGCCCGCTGGACCCGGAACCAGTGGGCCAAGGTCCAGGGAGGGTGGCAGGACAAAGTACACATCCCCAATAGCATCCTGAACATGAGGAGTCCTTGGGAGGGACAGAGGATGGAGGGAGAGGTCAGCATTGTGATGGTTTAACCCTTAGGGGGCCCCTAGCAAACTGGGCCAAAGAGAGGTTAAGTCACTTGCTCAAGTTCACACAGCAAAGAAGCAATGCAGCTGGGTTATGACCCCAGGTGGTCTGGCTCCAGATCCTGGGCCTTTAATCTCTGAACTACACTGTCTTCCCAACACTCTACCATCTGGAACAGTCCAGGGAAGAAAGGGTCAGAGGAAGGAAGGTTAGAACTGAAACTGAAAGGGTGCAGAGAATTCAGAAAGGTGGAGACCGAGAGAAACGGCATGAACTAGGGGACCCACATGGAGAACGGGCCGGCCACGTGCAGTGGGCAGAGAGGATGTCTGCTGGAGGAAGGGGGGCGGGTTGTAGGGCAAAGGTGAGAACTACCACCTCTCAGAGGAGACAGGACATGGTGGAGGGAAGGCAGAGTCCCTCTTATACCTCATCTGGGACAGAGACACAGAGATGAATGAAATAAAGTCCCCACCTCAAGGAGCTCAGAGTCTTGTGGGCAAAGGCCATCCGTGCCCATCTCAATGGGATGGGCTGGAGAGGGCCCTGCCCAGGCCTCGTTGCTGGGACTCTGAAAGAGAGCATCTCCCCAGGAAGGGAGTGTGGCTGCTGCTCAGCCGCATCCATAGAGCAAGTCAGACTCTGGTGGGAAAGCGTCTGGAGTCCCATTAGTGCTGAAACGGCCCAGTGCCGCCTCCCTCCACCCTGGCAAAGAATTAACTCCATGACAGAGATGAAGGAGATGCTGAAGTCCCCCATCGTCTTCCCTAACCTTGAGACAAATTAAATCAAATTCCACTGCACGGCCTGAAGGCATAAACTTCGTTTGCTGCACCAATATATTCTGCCAGGCAGGCAGCTCCCAGGTACTAATTACTTTATTCAGCAAGTTAAACAAACGATATGATATCTAAATTCAAGGGAGAGGCACCCAAGGGTTATTGAACACCTACCACTGGGACTTGCCAATGAACAGAATAAAACAGAATTGCTAAACTAACAGCTCAAAGTATTTATCTGTGTATCCTTCAAGGTTTAGCTCAGGGCCTCTGTTCACCCTCCACCAGGAAGCCCTCCCTATTGACATCGTCTCTATGGACCTTTTCTCTCCTGAAGGCTGTACAGCCTGGTGGTTTGGTCTTAGCTAGAAGGGGGTTCTCCCATGGACTAAATGTGTGACTTGGCACATTGCTCAACATCCAAGTCACTCTAAGTTTGTCTCTTAATGTCAAGTGGAGATAATAATAGCTCCTACTTCCTCAGGCTGTTGCCAGGGTTTCTAGGTAATGCATGCAAGGATGTCAGCACATAGTAAAATTTCCATAAATGGGAACTATTTCTATTATTATGCTTATTGGTGTTATTACTATTTTGTTGTTAATAACCATTGCAATGTTGGGGTCTCCGAGGGATTCCCAGTGAGTAGCAGCCATTTTCTTGGCTTCCTCCTGTACGAAATTTTTTAATAAAACAGATGGAGATCAAAATATTGACAGTATTACCGACAGAGGCTGACTTGGAAAATGTAGTTTCATGTGAGAGAGCATGGGACAGAGACTGAGTCCTAGGCTTAGTGTTACAGCAATGCTGACCGGGACAGGCTTCTGTGAGGGAGGCCAGTGCATCAAGACAAACAGCTGGGGAAGAGGGCAGTGCCCTGGCCAGGTGGTTCAGTTGATTGGAGCATTGTCCCATACACCAAAATGTTGCAGGTTCAATTCCCAGGCAGGGCACATACCTAAGTTTCAGGTTCAATCCCCAGTTGGGCCATATATGAGAGGCAACCTATGTTTCTCTCTCTCTTTCTCTCTCTCTTCCCCCTCCATCTCTCTAAAGTCAATAAACATATCCTCAGGTGAGGATTTAAAAAAGAAAAAGAAGACATACTGTGGGCACATTCCTCGCCTTCTCCTCCAGGCCAGATTACTCCCAAGAGAGAAGAGGTACCTCACAGGCATGCCTCTTTGTTCTTCCTAAATTTACCAATTGGTAAGATAAGAGTTACGTCATCTCCTCAGGGCAGTTAAAATAAATGGGGTGGAAAGGGATCCAGAGTTATACTAACTGAACTCCTTCCACAGGAAGAACCCTCCAGAGTGAGAGGAAAGCCTTTCCCAGTAACACATAGGAGACAATGGCTATGGTAGCTTTGTTGTCCCACAACTTGGATTTGAGTCCATTCACCCCTCACTCATATGTTGTGTGATTTGGGAAGAAAACCTTACTCTCTTTGATTAAGGTCCCAATCAATCTGGCGTTAGCAGCACACCAATCATTCAGAAGAAGTTGCTTACACTTCCCTGAGTTTGTCCATCGGTTCTTTGTTCCCAGAATCCAGACACTTCTGTGACTCCTGAGCCTGGCATCACCTTGGGATTTTGGATTTCTGGTTTTCCTCCATTCATATCTTCACTGCTGACTGCCGTCCACTTACAGATCTTCTAGAGCAGAGACCAAGTTCACACTGACCCAAGCAGAACCAACCCAACCCACACACACTCCCCAAATGTCCTTCAGATCCAGACTTGCCTCCGACAGAACTGCCACTGCTCTTGATTAGACCCTTAATCCTCCTGAGACTAGCAAAAAATAATTCTCTGGACTCCCCATCCTCCTTCTCTTTCTGCCCAAATCTAGCGTTCACACCACTGGCTTCCCAGTGGTCTTCCTAAAAGAGCCACATCACTCTCCAGGTTAATGGCCTATAGGAGTTCCCACCAAGGTCCCCAAGACCTGCCCCTGCCTATCTCTCAAGCTGCAGGTATTACCTCACTCCTTGTACTGGAGGAGTACTAAACTGTTGACTCATGGTGCTCTTCAAGACTCCCTACCTTTGCACAGGCAGTTTCCTTTGTCTGGAATACCTTACCTCCTCCTCTGCCTTTCATCAGTCTAATTTCTAACTCCCACACAGCCAGACTCACCTCTGGCACATGTCCATTGGGAAGCTTCTTCTGACTCCACTCCCACAAATGGGTCTGCGTTCATCTTACATGGTCCTCTCTCTCGCACTGCTCACTGCACAAGGTAACTGACAGCTTACTTTTCTGTGTCCACCACCCAGTTGTGGGCACCCTGAGGGCAAGGATACATCTTATTCATCTTTGGTATTAAGAGGAAACAATGATGGCCATTCATAACAAGAACTGGCTATGGCTGCTTTTACATCCTAGAGGAATGACAAAATTCCTATCAGAGGACATGGCTTCTTATTTAGGAAAATATATGGAGGCACTTGTTTGGAATGAAATGTGATGATCCCCAAGGCATGGCCTAGAAGAAGCAGGCACATCAAAGAGGTAGGGAAAGGTTCAAGTTCTTCCGGCCAGTCCAGGAGAGGAAGCATACAGCTCTTGGGAAAACAGAGGGAGCTGGATAGTGTGTAGAAAGAGCCACAGGGGATGGTGGACCAAGCAAGTAGGCTGAGGGCCTGAGGAGGAGAGGTGGACAGTGGCCATCTCTGGGGCAGGGTGGGACTTGGAGAAACAAGGTGTCTAATCTTCAAGTTTAAAGTGTTTCCAGAACTGTGCTATCCTGTGCTGTAACCCCTCCTCTGGCCTTCCCCACCCATTACTCCAAACCTTCAGGAAAAGTCTAACATATGACAGCAGCCATGTGGTGATGCGGCTTTGAGAGGAATGAATGGGAACAAAGGCTTCGTCCCCCATGGGACACAGTGGGACAGCTAAGGAGGGGAACTGACCAGCGCATGACTGAGAAGTCAGAGGGAGGAAAAAGTCAGAATTAAAAGGTAAGCATGAGAAAAAAATTGCCCCCGAGATTTGCAGAAAGCCTGGGGGAGGCATTGAAAGACAGAGAGGGCTCAAGTCATATTCTTTAGGTATTAAAGATTTACTGCTCAAAGTACACGCAATTGAGTTGAATTGAAACGGGTCAGTTTGGGGATCTCTGAGACTGGCAGCTGTCTTCCATGACACATGGAAGAGAAGGGGATGGTCCAAAATGCTTAGCAAAGAGTAGTTCCCGTGGTTGTAATGGAGGGTAAGAGACCAGAGGCTTTTGAGAGAGCTGAGCTTCAGCTGACAAGATTTTTTTAGAGAAACTGACGAGAACAACAGAGGAAGCAAGAGAGAACCCTCGGGGAACATCTGGTCCTCAGATGGCAAACAGAGTTCAACATATGTGCCGACTCTGATCGCCTGGTAGTGGTTGTCTAGGGTCCAGCCTTAGAAAGAATTCTAAGGCTCCGTCTGGAGTCAGCAAGAAAGAAGTCAATGTTTGATTAATACCGTCTGCCACAGGCACGGGAAGGGGAATGATGGCATGTGTGCCCTATACTTGCCATCCCTAACCTAACCCCACTTCTCTTTCTATAGATGGCAAAGAAGAGGAACTTACCCAAGTGACAGAGTCAGTGGCTAGAGTCAAGTCTAAGATCAAATGTAGGGCTCTTCTTTTGCACTGCGTTAATTCCCTATACGTGAAACCCAAGGTGGAGAAGTGGGGAGTTAGATCTTGGCTAACTCTCTGGTCTAACTAACCAGTGCAGAAGCACAGACCGTGCCAGAGGAGGGTGGAAAGGGAAATGGTATTCAGTTTATATCAGGAATAGGTTTGGGCCAAATAGTCTCTTTGTTCACTTTGAAGACATGCCACTTCAAGAGCTGCAGGTTGGGTTAACATACCAGTGTTAACAGGATCCAAGCTCAAGGTGTAGTGATAGAAATCCCCAGGACCAGGAAGGAAGACAGCTTGACCTAGGTAGCCTGAGCAAGTGTCTTTATAGTCTTACTCACCCACTTAACAAACATTCTCGGAGCACCTTTGAGCAAATACTCAGCCAGAAGCTGGGGCTTCAGCTTGCGCGTCATTTACATCTATGAGAGGGCGGAGACAGGCATGGAGCAGCTAATTATGCAATTAGTTATTTGATTAGAAACGGAGATAAATGCCATAAAGAGGTACACGGAGCTCTGACAGCAAAAACACCGGGATCTGATGTCCTCTGGAGCAGGAGGGAAAACTCTCCTGAGGAAGTGACATTTAAGCTGAGACTCTCAAGATTCAAACAGGAGTTAGTGACAGACTAGGGGTAGAGAGAGGAAGCTACAGGGAGAAAGACAGGAAGAGAGAGAGGGTGGAGGGAAGAACAAGACGTATTAAGGAAGTGAAAGACCAAAAGGCCAGATTTCCCGTCAAGATGGCTGCGGAGGTAAATGGTGGTATTAGCATCCTTCCGCAACCACATCAAAATTACAACTCAACTACGGAACCACCATCATTCAGAACCACCTGAAATCTAGCTTAATGGAAGTTCTACAACTAGGGATTTAAAGAAGCCACGCTGAGAGTGGTAGGAGGTGGGGAGACACGAAAGGGACCCTTCACACACCCATGGGTTGTGTATAAAATCCGAAGGGATATCTCTGCTGCGTAGCTCCCCTCTGAAGAGCAAGGGGTCCCGGCCCTACACTAGGCGCCCCCATCCCAGGATCCCAGTGCCAGGAAGAGACGTCCCCATAACTTCCAGTTGTTAAAATGAAAATTCTGACTCCTATCAGGAGTGGAGGCTGACGTCGGTGTTTCTAACACGCTCCCTGTGGATGATGAGGTTGATGTGGCTGATGATCTCTGGACCACTCTTTGAACAGTAAAGAACTAACTGACAAGTTGTGAAGGACTGGGCATTAGCAAATTGGGCCAAAATTGGAAGAAAAAGACACCCAGGAGAACTCTGTTCGATGAAATGAAATCCTTTTGGATTATTTCCCACAGTGTGCCAGGCCTCTCACATGCTGGAGACATGCAAACAGTGTACAGTCTTTGTCCACAGGAGAAGGTGCCCAGAATCTGGTGGGATAGAAGAACACACACACAGCACCCAGGCAAGGGGTAATCACTTCCATAAAAAGAGCCATGGACCCTAGAAGGAGTGACTAGGAAGTGAAAGACTAAAAAGCCAGATTTCCAGTCAAGATGGCTGCGGAGGTAAATGGTGGTGCTAGCATCCTTCCACAACCACATCAAAATTACAACTCAACTACAGAACCATCATTCAGAACCACCTGAAATCTAGCTTAATGGAAGTTCTACAACTATGGATTTAAAGAAGAAGCCACACTGAGAATCACAGGAAAATCAGGGAAGACTCCTCAGGAGAGGTGACATTCATGGAACAAATAAGATTTCACCAGGGAGAAGGCAGGAAAAGATAAGCAAAAGAACCAAGGTATTCCTCAGCCAATTAATATATAATAGATGAAAATTATTTAAATAGAAAAAATCAAAATGTGAAGAGGCATGAAGACCCCAAGCTTATTGAGCTTAAGGTTCTTAAGAGAGAGGGCTAGTGGAAGGCGGGGCTAGAAAATTCATCCAATGTCATGTTATTTGGGGTCTTGAATGCAAGACTAAAAGAAGAGAAATTTAGAGGCTTACTAGGTTTTTACTAAAAAATGAAAAAGCCCCCAGGCAGAGTCTGGGGCCAACTTTGCGAGCTCAGGTTCTGCAGCGTCCTCACAAGGGTGCCCAGGACTGAGGGGCCCCATGCAGTTTGCAGAAGCCTGAGGCCCCAGCAGAATCAATACAGAGCAGCTTTCCAATGTCTGCGCAGCAATGCCAGAAGGCAAACATCAAACACCACCGGAGAAGGCTGGGGGACAGCGGCTGGAGAGAGAACCTTTCAGGACAGAAAAGGCCACCTCTGAAAAGGACTCACTAAGGAGGTAAACCTGAAGCTCCTCAAAGAGAAACCCATCAAGTTGTGTTTACAAATTGAAGCCAATGAAAAGAAATGGGTGGTTGGAGACGGAAGAGCTTTAGAAAACATTTTAAGAGGCTTCAGGAAATAAACAAGCTAGCATAGAACTGAACCTCCTCCCCAAGCTCCCCCTCCCTCCAGAACCACTACCTTACCCCATCCCCATAGCTGAGGTCATGTGACCCCCATCTGCACCCCCAGCCAACCCCAAATACCCAGTCCATCTCTTGTTTCACGTTCTGCAATTGTTCTCAGTCTTGCCCCAGACATGAAATCTCTACCTTATGTCTGAGATTGCTGGATCTGAATTCCAGCAGACTGGCCTGTCCTGGTCTTCCCAGGTGGATACCCCACCAAGCTCTCCTTCTCTCTGGGAGTTCTCACCCCAACTGCTGGGCTCCCAATACCCACAGTTATTCCTCTCTGATCAATGGGTGGCAAGAATGACCTGAGCCATCTGAACCAGTCCTTCCAGAGTCCAGATGCTAAAGAGCAACAATGACGTCTTCTAAAGGCAACAAGAGCTGTGGAAACATCTGCCTGACTTTTCCCTTCTGTTCTCATCTTTGGGTGTTTCTTGAACATTCATTCATTCCCCAAGTATTTGCAAATGCTTGTTCAGAGTCAGACGTTAAGCTGAGGATACAGAGGTGTAGCCAGAGAAGTGTGTGTATACCTGTTCCCAAATATATATCAGTATGTGTATATAAAAATACTTACCTCCATTTCACAGTTCTGTCCCAAGAGGGTCTAGAAGCAAAGACACCCCCATAGTAACTAGCACACTGAGCACCTAGGTCTTGGTTCCTAAATACCATTCTTCACTAAGAGGAATCACAGCTCTTGAAGGAAATGGCTGATGCCAGGACTTGGGCAGGAAAAATAAAAGCTGAGCCTGGAACACTTTGCCTTTATCTGGGGCTATTCCTTCCTCCTGGGCTCCCCTCCCACAATTCTCACTCCCTCCTATGATGACACCCCATCACATAAACAGCACACCCTCTGTGTCAATTCTCTGTTGCTGGTTGAAGATGTGGCAAAGCACTGTGGGCCAGCGCAGCCCCTTTGGAAACCCACGGACCTGGGTGCAAACCCTGGCTCTGCCTGATACTAACTTAACCTGTCTGAGACTCAGTTTCTTCTTCTGTAAAATGGGAATATTGATACCTACTTCCTGGAGTGCTGGAAGGAGGCTTCAGCTAGGTGATCCATGTTAAGCCACTAGGCTCAGTGCTTTCCAAAAAACACTAAATGTTGGTGTCTTATTCAGGATGATGTGTTCTCCTTCCCTGTGATTTCCTGAGCTCTGCCTCTTCTCCTTTTCCCCTCCCCCAACATTCAGCCCCTTGCCTGGCACTCCAGGAGTGACCCGTGTATGCTTCTTGGATTGCTTCCTTGAATTGCTGGCTGATTTTTACCAATTGGCCCTTATTGACTGGAATGTGCTGACTGACACTTTCCAGCTGACACTTAACATGTATCTTTATTTACTGAGTGAGCTTTTCCTACCAATGCCCACTGACTGACACCTACCCCAGACTGTCCCCCACAGCATCTGCCAGGGCCCCCAGCCTCCTGAGTAAAAACAGACAGGAAGAAACACTCTCTAACTCTCCTCCACCTGCCTCTTTCTTGGCTCTGACACTCCCATTTCCCTGCCCCTCCACCCCACCTCATCTCTGTCTCTGTCCCTTGTCAGAGGCTGGCTTTCTCTGTGTCTCTGTGACCCTGTTCTGTCACCGGCTCTCTGCCTGCCTTTGCAGGCCCTGTCTCTATGGCTTTTCTCCCTGCCATCATCTTCCCCTCCTACCTGAAAGCCACACACACACCCCCACCGCCACCTTGCTGATGGCTCTCATTGTCCACACTCAAGGACAAGGCATTCAATAGCACAATCGCTCATTTGTCATTACCTCTTTATTGTTCTCCTGGCAACAGACCATCTTTTCCTTCCTCCTCTTAGGGAATTCGATGCTGATGGTTTTCCTTATCAACTTCATCTGGGGTGCCTGCTCTTCCCCTCTCTTCCCTTCCCCCATCTTACAACCTTCAGCAGTGGCATCATCTAGAGATCAGGGGAGGCAGCTCAAATCTGGACTGCAGAGGACCTCCATGGGTCCTAGAGAGGCTTGTCAGAAGCAGCCTAAGGATCCCCCAGCTAGCGTGTGGAACAGGGAAGGATGCGGTCACATGTGTCACACACATGAAAAGACATGCTCAGCAGGAGAACCATCTCAGACTCCAAAGGCCATGTGTTGGAGCCACTTTGAGGGCGTGATGGGGGGCATATACAGGTGCTAGTGTGCTGGAGGGCATGGTGCCTGAGAGTGCAGATGTGACTGTTGGAGGGAAAGGCATGTGCATTGTATTCGGTCTTCTGTTCTGATGAAACCAATTAGTGATGTGTGCCACATCTAAACAAAGCTTCTAACACTATCACATTGTTTTTTCCAAAGAACCACAAATCCTAAACAGGAGCTGTTCCTTCAGCGCAGCTGCCAGAATGAAGAAGACACACAGAGCAGAGACATGATGTCTCACCTGCAGATAACACGTAAAGGGAGGGGGACATAAACACATGTTGTTTATCAACCAATGAAATGTAGGGGCTGTTTGTCATGGCAACATAACCTAATGAAAGCTGACTGATACTATTCATATGTCAATGGCTCCTGAATGTATATTTATCACCAGGTAGACTGTCTTCTCTGAGCTCAGACTGAGATACCCAACTGCATATTCCAGGCCCCATGTGGGTATCTAACAAGCATATTAAACATAGCATCCACAATGCGACTAAACAAAACTTTGAGAACCACCGCTCTTCTGCTTACTACCACATACAAGTTCTGTGCCATCACTTAAAACACACTAAGTGACTTTATAGCTCTCTGTTGTCAACTTGGTATCACTCGTGCATACATCGTGCCACATGTTGCTGTGTCAGAGTGGACATACCTTTTCATTTTATTTTCAGGCTTTGTATGCGATGTTTTTCAAATTATAAAATAATACATGCACATAGTAATAATTTAAATGTACAATACAAAGCTTATCAATCACCGCTTTCCTAGTCCCCACTCCACTATCCCTCCTCTAATGGAACCAACATTAATATATAACCTGTTACGCAACCTTCAAGTGGCCATCTATTGTTAATAATTTTAGATGTCCCTAAAATCATTAATGCAAAAATCTGCCCTCTATAATGACAATTGATAAAAGAAGACAAGGTATGAAAATATATTTCATTCACAAATTCTTGACTCCCTGGAAGCTGCCTGAGTCTCCAACAAGAATGAGCACCAGAGCTGGCTGGTTCCCCTGCAGTTTGAGTAGACCAGCAAATGGTAGACCCTGTCTCTAAGAGGAGTATCTGTGGCAGGGGCTATAGGTCTGGGGGAGAGGAAGCTTTGTACGCAGGAGGTTGTGAGTAGATTTCAGGTGCCTGGATCTCCAGGTTATGGTCAGATATTGTGGAATTTGGTGGCCTAAATTATGGATCAGGAAGACGTGGGTTTAAATCCCCCTCTGCCATTTTCTGTGTGCTGTTAAGCAATTTACCTCTCTAATTCTCAGTTTGCTTGTCTGAATAGCAGAAATAAGAATAGCACCTTTGTATTAGTCAGAGTCCAATCAAAAGCACAGAAGCCACTTTACACACTCTGAGTCGAAAGGGCTTTATGGAAGAGAATTAGAAGCTTCCACAGCTGTTGGAAGTGCTGGCAAAGCGAGTTGGGAAAGCCACATTGAGGACCCTGGCTACTTCACTTCAGCAGGTATTTTTCCCTGCAAAGCTCCTGCTGACCTTCTCAGGCTGCAGGGATGAAGCAGGTGAATCTCAGGAAGCCCGTCCATCTAGAAGGTGCTTCCAACTTCATGTCTCTCTATGTGCGTGCTTGCCTGCAACTATGTCCGGAGAATAATGGCCTTACCTTCTCTGATTTCCAAATCTCCCAAGAGCATCTCTCTCAACTGACTGGAACCAGAAACCACCTGGGAAAAGCCATTCTGGGAAATGTAGGTCCCAGCTTCTCCTCTGCAAAGCAAAAGACTCCTGACAACAGTTGGTAGTCATGCCAGGTAGACAATTGACAACCCAGCACGACCTGCTGCAGAAGATTCTCATGAAACTAAATGAAATAATGCAGACAAATTCTTAGTGAAGTGCTTGGCACACTGTTCATGCTCAATAAGTGGTGGTTGTTATAATAATTTTAATCCTGGAACTGGTGGCTTCTCACCCAGCCCAGCACACCCACTCCATTCCATGTTGCAGAAAACCACAGGCATTTGGATCCCTGTCAGAAGATACCTCCCCCATCACCTCGCATCACACAGCAGGTTCTATCATTTCTTTTCAGATCCGATTATAATGGGAACATTTGTCAACTGCTGATCCTTTAATTCCCCATAAGCACACATTCTAGCTGAATGTATTCAAATCAATTACACTGAGAGACATGAACTAAATTCTCTATTTCTCTGTCTCCCACTTTTTTATTCCATGGCAATTGTACCCAAAGTCATTGAAAAAAAAAAAGTGCATTGTTCTACAGGTGTGTCTTTGTCATCATCCATCAATCGAAGCATGAGGAAATTCAATAATAAACCCATTTATGAGCAAGCGGTTGCAGCCTCACAACCGCTATCACCAAACAAATGCATTTCCAAATAATGAAATGTTTCCGATAAGAATTTCAAAACCCAAACTGCACGCAAACTTACTTCCATAAAACTTAAATTCAGACCATTCCATGGGTAACAAAATTATTCTTGTAAAGAACTCAAACTGATTGGACCTCAAAATTCAAAATTCAGTTGTAGAAAATAAAATCAGTTATAAACTACAAGGGCCTTTGTCAAGCCATCCCAGGCTCTGATGCACAATGCAAACACCACATGGCCACAGGTCAGTGCTTCCTGCAAAGAAATCAGTTTTACAAACAAACCTGTACCCAGATCCGTAATACCTTATCCTGATTAATGATGGGCCCACACACTGTCTCGTCCATTGTGACCAAGAGTAAAGCTACCTTCTTAGGAGCAACCTTAGCCTTAAAATTGCAATGATCTCCAGGGGAAAAGATCCAATTTAAACATATCCTCCATTTAGCTGAATTTATTTAGCTCTTTTAAACTTGTTCTTTGCCGTTACCTGTATCCTCCAAAGACATGCCCCACATTGCTATTCTATATAATAACCTCTTGGGTCAGAAGTCTTTAATGATTTTAAAAGCAATTTAAACCCCCCAATTGACCATGATATTAGTAAAGGACAAGTCAGCACCCCAAATTAATCAATGTTAGGAAGTCAACTTTCAATTGGCTGTTTGCTTGTTTTTGAAACCCTAAACTCATATGCACAAAAATCTATTCAGTCTGTCAATCCATGTCTAGGGCTGGGATGACTAAGTCAGGAGAAGTCCTGAGCTTACATTGTAGTCAGGAGAAACAGATAAGTGAGTAAACAAACAAGATCTCTTCAGAATGCACAAGGATGACATGACAGTCTTTCACTTCACATGTCTGGGCTGAGGTGGGACCAAATCTGTAAGGAGCCAGGGAAAGAAAGTCCGTGGCAGAGGTCAGAGCACATGCAAAGTCCCTGTGGCAGGGAAGAGCTTGCCAGACTCAGGAGATAAAAATACATTGCCAAACAGAAATACATACACAACATATACACCAACACACACCAAAGATTTTCTAAAATGTTATATTAAATACTGAGTTGATACAAAACAATTTATAACATATTTATAAAGAATAACAATAAAAGGATCACTCGTGTAACCCCCCCCCCATCCTGCCTAAGAAATAAAACATGATCATTAAGTTGGATCCCTACATGATCCTCTTTGATACCATTCTTTTTCCATCCACCCAAATTCTGGTCCTTTGTCAAATATAAAGTTTGAAAATATGTTCTCCCATTCTGTAACTGATCTTATGGCTTGCTTTTTTACTCAGAATTATCATCCTGTGTTTTATTCATGCTGATGGATTTTTCATTTTCATTATTGTGTAGTATTCCATTAGATCAATTGGGTCAAAAAGTATCCATTCTACTGTTGATGGACATCGTTTAGTGTTGTTCTTTCACATGCATAGTTAGTTTGGACATTCAGTTTTCCTCTTTCATTCAGTGCCTATTTAATTTTTTTTGCCATTTTTTTATTGGGTTGTCTGTCGTCCTCTGATTGATTCACAGGGTTTGTTTTTTACATATTCTTAATATTAATCTTTTGTCACTTTTGTGTGTTGCAAATAATTTCTTCCAACTTGTGGCTTGTCTTTTCACTTCTGTTAGGGTGTCTTTTGATGAATAAAAAGTCTTAATTTAAAGGTGGCCAAATATTTCAATTTTTTGTTAAGGTTACAGTTTTCAGGTTTTAAGAAATTGTTTTCTTCCCTGAGATCATAAAGACATCCTCCTACACTTCTCCTATGATTACAGTTTATTTGTTTCTTTTTATCCTCACCTGAGGACATGAGGGAGTAAGAAGAAGGGAGGGAGAGAGAGAGGGAGAGAAACATCAATATGAGAGAGAAACAGCGATCAGTTGCTTCTCATATGTGCCCCAAACGGGGACCAAACCCGCAACCTAAGCATGTGCCCTAATGGAAATTGAACCCATGACCTTTTGGTTCATGGGATGATGCTCCAACCAACTGAGTCACACCAGCCAGGGCTCTATGGTTACAGTATTTAAGAACATGGACTCCCCAGTCAAAATGCCTTGGTTCAAATCCTAGCAATGAAATCTTGAACAGTTACTTAACCTCTCTGTGCCTCAATATAATCATCTGCAAAATGGAAATGATGTTAATAACTACATCATATAGCTGACAGTAGATTAAATAAATTAATATGCATAAAGCAGTTAGAACACAGTTTGGCTCATGGTATTATGTGCCAGTTCTTATCATCATCCTCTTCTTCATCATTATCAAAAAGTATTATAATATTGCCTTTTATATTTAAATCTTTAATCAACCTGAAATTGATTTTTATATATGATATGAGGTATTGGTCTAACTTTTTTGATACGAATAATCAATTTGCCCTGCACAATTTTTTGAGTCTTTCTTCCCTGAACTGCAATATCAACTCTGTCAAAAATGAAGTCTTCATTTGTGTGTTTGTTCTGAGATTTCTAGTTTCTTCCATTGGTTTATCTGTCTATCCCTAAGCTAAGGATGCTCTGTCTTAATTACTATAGTGCTATAATGATATTTGAAGAGACTAGCTCTCCAACTTGCTCTTCTTTGGTAGTAATTTGGTCATTCTTGGCTCTTAGTTCTTCCACTTATATCTTAGGATCAGCTTGCCAGTATCCTTGAAAAAGAAAAAGAAAACCATTGGATTTTAACTGGAATTATATTGAAGGAGTAGATCAGTTTGAGAGAGTGATAGTTTTACCTATTGCCTCCCAATGCATGAACTCTGTGTACTATTATTTAATCACTTTCTTCTGTTCAGAAGAAAGCTGACCTTCTAGCTCTCATCCTCATGCCAGACAATTTGGTTCCTCCCTGTGCTTCTTTGGTGCCTTTCCAGCTGTTGCCTCAGTGCTGGAGCTCAGAGGGAGGGAGTCTGTGTAAGTCCACGTGTGGGGCCCTTTAAGAGGAACTGCCTGGGACTCCTGTAAACCTCTGCCTTAGGCCACATTCTCTGCTGGTTGTTTTTTTTTTTTTTTTTTTTAATATAATTTATTTATTTGTTTGTTTTATTTTTAGAGAGAGGGGAAAGGAGAAAGAGAGAGAGAGAAACATCACTGTGTGGTTGCCTCTCACTCGCGCCCCCAACTGGGGACCTGACGTGTAACCTAGTCATGTGCCCTGACTGGGAATCGAACCAGCGACACTTGGTTCGCAGGCCGACGCTCAACCCACTGAGCCACAGCAGCCAGGGGCTCTCTGCTGGTTTTTACATCCAGAAGACATGGGTACTTCTCTTCCTGGCACTGTAACCCTGGGGTGAGGGGCCCAGTGTGTGGTTGGGACCCATCGCTCCCCAGGGGCAACCTCTGCAGCTGAGATATCCCTCCTGATTTTTATCCACCACACCTGGGTGGGACCAGCCCATTGCATGTCTCTGTGCCTCCAGCCAGTCTCCGTTTGTCTTCTTCTTTATATCCTTAGTTGTAGGACTTCATTCAGCCAGATTTCAGGTGGTTCTGAATGGTGGTTTTTCCATAGTTCAGTTGTAATTCCAGTGTGGGAGGATGCAACTACTATATTTACTTACACTGTCACCTTGACCAGAAATTCAAGACAAATCCTGGTATCTACTTTTAAGTACAAGTTTTACTGTTCATTGTTGATGTAGAAAGTGTAATTAACTTTTTGTATTAGTTTTATATCCAGTGGCCTTGATAAACTCTTTTGTGAATTCTAACTATGAATCTGAATATTCTTTGGAGGTTTCTATGTTTATAATCATGTCATCTCAAAATAATAACAGTATGATTTTTCTTCCCAGTTCTTATTTCATTTTTTCCCTTTATTTGCCATGTTTTATTGGCTAGGGCCTTTGGTGTGCTGTTGAAGAGCTGTGGCAGTAGCAGGCATCCTTGTCTTGTTTCTCAGATTAAAGGCAATCCTTTCCATTTTTACTTTTAAATATGATATTTGGTGTAGGCTTTTGGTAGGAAATTTCATTCTATTTCTGGTTGGCAAAATTTTTTTAAAAAATCTTAAGTGGATGTTGAACGTGATTAAATTTCACATCTACTAAAATTACTATATTACTTTTTTCTTTATTTTGTTATGTAGAGAATTACATTAGTTTTTAATATTTGAATGTTTACCCAATTTTACATGCCTTGAGTAAACTGGATCATGACATATTGTCACTTCTCTACATTGTCAGATTTGTTTACCAATATCTGATTTTAAATTCTCTATGTTCTGGAGTGAAATTAGTCTATAATTTTCATTTTTCATACTGTCTTTGTCAAAGTTTAGTATCAAGATTATGCTAGCCTAATAAAATGGGTTGGAGCATGTTTCCTCTATTTCTTTATTATGGAATAGTGTGTGTAAGATTGAAAACACCTATTTTTTAATGTTTGGTGAAATTCACCAGTAAAATCATTTGAGAGGTTCTAATGTTTTCTTTAGGGTATATTTTTTAACTAATAATTCAATTTATTTAGTAGTTACAGAACTGTTCAACTTTTATATTTCTTCTTGATTCTGTCTTGTAGTTTTTATTTCTCTAGCAGTATTTTTATTTCGTCTAACTTTCCCAAGTATTAACATAGTCTGTTCATTATAACTTCTTATCTTTTAAATCTCTGTAGCATCTATAAATGTTGCCTTTTACATTTCTTACATTGCTTTATCTGTCTTCTTTTTTTTCTTGATCAATTCACCAGCGATTGTCCAATTTTATTAGTTTTCTCAAAGAAACAACTTTTGGCTGAGTTGGGTCTTTCTACTATAGGTTTTATTTCCATTTCATAAATGTTTGCTCTTGTTTTCAATATTTCCTATCTTCTATTTTGGATAACTTTTATGTTGTTATTTTTAACCCTTCAGTTGGATATTACTTCCAGTGTTCTAAACCAGGGGCAATTTTGCCTTGTAGGGGACATTTAGCAATATCTGGAGACATTTTTAGGTTGTCACAACTAGGGGGAAGATGATATTGGCATCAAGCGGGCAGCAGCCATGGGTGCTGCTAAACACCCTATGATACACAAAGCAGCCCCCCCACAACAAAGAATTTCCAGCCCAAAATGTCAGTGCTGATGAGATGGGAAACCCAGTTCTAGTTTATGAATCTTTAGTCTTTCTTCTTGTCTAATAACAGCACTTAATATGCTAAAAATTTCTTGCTGAGTACTGCTTCAGATGCAGCCCATCAATATTTTTTTAATTTAAATACAGTGCAATTGACTTTCTTCTTGGTGTACAGTTCTATAAACTTCAATATGTGTACAGATTCTTGTAGCTTCCACCACAACTGGGACACAGCACAGTCTTGTCCCCTGCAGAAAACACCCTCATGCTGCCACTTTGTAGTCAAACCAACGACCCACTCTCTCTAGCTAGTTTTTCCAGAATGGCATATAAACAGAATCATACAGTATATAACTTTTGGAAATGGCTTATTTCACCCAGCATAATGCCTTTGAGATTCATCCATCCTACTGCATGAATCAATAGTTCATTCATTTGTATTGCTGAGCAGTATTCTATTGTACAGATTACTACAGTCTTTTTGTCCATTCATTCCATTGGACATCACAGCTAGAACTGTTATTTGTGTGCAGATACTTGTGTGAACATAAATTTTTATGTCTCTAAATACTCAGGAATGGGATAGCTGGATCATATGGTAAGTGCATGTTTAATTTTATAATAAATTGCCACACTGTTTTCCAGAGTGGCTGTACCATTTTCATTCCCACAAGCAATGTTTCAGAACTCCAGTCATTCCACATACTCATCGGCATTTGGTGGTGTTAGATTTTGTTTTGCTTTGTTTTGTTAGTCATTCTAATAGGTGCGTAGCATTTTGGTTTTAATTTGCATTTCCCTGATGTCTAATTATGTTGAGCATCTTTCCTTGTGTTTATATGCCATCTATACAGCTTCTATAATGAGATGTCTGCTCAGATCTTTGCTTTTTTCAATTAAATTATTTGAGTGGGGTTTTTTTTGTTTTGTTTTGTTTTCTTTTTGACTATTGACTTTTTTAGCTATTTTATTGAGGTTTAATTGACAGACAATGAACTGCAGATTATTAAAATGTACAGTTTGGTAAGTTCTGACTTATGTATATACACTCATAAAAATGTCATCAAAACCAAGATAGTGAACATAACCACTACTCAAAAAATTTTTCTTTGGAATCCCTCCCTCTCTTCTCCCCTCCTTCAATTCCTAGGAAACCATGTATCTGCTTTCTGTCACCACAGAAAAGCTTACATTTTCTAGAAATTTATAAAAATGAAGTCATATAATATGTACTCTTTTGGGGTCACTTCTTTCATTTAGCAAGATTATTTTTGAGATTCATTCATGTAATGTGTGTATCACTAGTTCATTCTTGTTTCTTGCTTAGTATTGTTCCATTGCATGGATTTGCCACAGTTTACTTATCCTTCACCAATTGATGAATTTTTTTTTGTTTTTGTTTATTTGTTTTGAACTAGTCTTTAAAAACAAAAGATGTTAGCTGGTATAACTATTCATACATAAATATTTATAGGAACATATACTGTACTTTCTTCTTGGGTAAATACTTAGGAATGAAATGGAAGATCATATGATAGATGAATGTCTAACTATTTTTTAATTTTTATATTTATTGGTTTCAGAAAGAGAAAGAGAGGGAGAGAGAGAGAGAGAAAACATCAACCTGTTGTTCCGCCCATTTATGCATTCATTGATTGATTCTTATATGTGCCCTGACCGGGGACCAAACCCACAACTTTGGCATATTGGGTCAACTCTCTAACCAGCTGAACTACCTGGCTATCGCATGTTTAACTTTTTAAGAAACTGCCAAACTGCTTTCAAAGCATTTTGCCCTTTTTGCACTGCCACTAGAAGTGTCTGAGAGTTCCAGCTCCTTCACATCCTTGCCATGCTTGGTAGGGTGGGTCTTTTTAATTTTAGTCATTCTAGTAGGTATGGTTTTAATTTACATTTTCCTAATGATTAGTGATGTTGTCTACATTTTGTATGCTTACTTGCTATCTATATATCTTCTTTGGTGAAATGCTGTTTAAATCTTTTGCCTATTTTTTATTGGGCTATGTGTTTTCTTATCATTGAGTTTTGAGAATTCTTTATATATTCTGGACACTCGCTCTTTATCAGATACATACTGTAAAAATGTTTCCTTCCAGTTTGTGACTTGTGCTTTCATTTACTGAACAGTGTCTTTTCAAGAGCCAAAGTTTTTCATTTTGATCAGGTCCACCTTATTAATTTGTTCTCTTATAGATATGCTTTTGGTGTGTTATCTAGATATATTTGCCTAATCTGAGGTCACAAAAACTTTCTGCTGCTTCTTTCTATCAATTCTATAGTTTAAGATTTCACATTTACTTCAATGATCAATCTTGAGTAAATTTTTAGTGTGTCAAGTTATGAATCAAAGTTTGGGGTTTTGGGTTTTTGTTTTGTTTTGGGTTTTGTTGTTTGTTTGTTTGTTTGTTTTTTTGCATATGGATGCAAAGTATTCGCCCGGGTCGCTCTTGCCCGCCTGCAGACCCTTGCTTCCCGCGTCTACCCAGAGTCCCAGTGTGGCTTCAGAGCTGGCCGATCAACAGTGGACATGATCTTCTCCCTACGCCAGCTGCAGGAGAAGTGTCACGAGCAGCATAAACCACTCTACCTCGCCTTTATTGACCTCACGAAGGCGTTTGATCTGGTCAGTCGAAGCGGACTCTTCAGCTTGCTACGGAAGATTGGCTGTCCACCACATCTGCTTGCTGTGGTCATGTCCTTTCACGACAACATGCACAGCACGGTGTCCTACAACGGCGCAACCTCTGAGGCCTTCCCAGTCAGCAGCGGAGTAAAGCAGGGCTGCGTCCTCACGCCTACGCTGTTCGGAATCTTCTTCTCCATGCTCCTCCAATACGCCTTTAAGGACTGCAGCGAGGGTGTCTTCATTCACACCAGATCCGATGGCAAGCTCTACAACCTGGCCCGTCTACGAGCCAAGACCAAAGTCAAAGAGGTGCTCATCCGTGAGATGCTCTTCGCCGACGACGCAGCTTTGACATCACACTCCGAAGAGGGACTCCAGCAGCTAGTCACTTGCCTTTCCCACGCATGCAAGGAGTTCGGACTAGCCATCAGCCTGACGAAGACGAATGTTATGGCTCAAGGCACGGGGACTCCCCCATGCATCACCATCGACGGATACACCCTGGAGGTTGTCAACGACTTCACTTACCTCGGGTCCACCATCTCGAGCTCTCTGTCAGTCGACTTGGAGGTCAACCGGAGAATCGCCAGGGCAGCCACAGTTATGGCCAGACTGAACCGGCGAGCGTGGAACAATTCCAGCCTCACTGAGAAAACCAGACTGCGCATCTACCAAGCCTGCGTACTCAGCACTCTCCTCTATGGCAGCGAGACGTGGACCACCTACGCAAGGCACAAAAGGAAACTCAACAGCTTCCACATGAGGTGCCTGCGACGCGTCCTTCATGTCGCCTGGCAGGATAAGGTCCCCAACACCGAGGTGCTGAAGCGAGCCAATATGAGCAGTTTGCATGCAGTTCTTAGCGAGAGACGCCTCAGGTGGCTCGGCCATGTCAAAAGAATGGATGCAGGCCGTATCCCCAAAGACCTCCTCTACGGCGAGCTAGCAGAAGGCAAGAGGATGACAGGGCACCCAAAACTGCGGTTCAAAGACATCTGCAAAAAGGACATGACACAATGCTCCATCAATCTCAACACATGGGAAGTTCAAGCAGACGACCGCCTAGCCTGGAGGCTCGCGGTCAGGCAAGGTACGTCACGTGCAGAGGCTGCGCGCAACGAGGAGGCGGTCCAGAAAAGATCGAGGCGGAAGCAGCGTCAACAGCAGCAACAACGGCCATCTGCCTTCACCTGTACCAAGTGCGGCAGGGATTGTCACTCCCGAATCGGACTGCACAGGCATTCTCGGCGGTGCAGATAGACTCTCAGGAAGCTACGCCATCGTCTCTCGAGACGGACGGCTGCCGACGACGGATGATCGCTTGTTCCAACACCACTTGTTGGAAAGAATATTCTTTCTCTATTTGATCTTCAGTGTTCCTACCTATAAGTGGCAGTCTACACAGTTGTCTCTTCCTTCCTCACATGGTTTGGATAAGAATAAAATGTTGTCATGGTGTTCACCAGAGTATAAGTTATCTGAGGGGACATCTGAGACAGAGTACGTAGTGACTAGATGTGTGGGTTCTTGGGTGGGTTAGACCTAGTTCAAATTCTGACAGTCACAGTGCCTGCATCTGAATCTTATCCCACTAGTTACTCTTACTTTTTACTCATATTTTCAGAACTTCAGGAAGTTATTAAGTCTCTCTGTTTTTCATCTGGAAAATGAGCCTAATAGATCCTTCCTTGTAGGATTTATTGGAAGACTGAATGCGATAATGAATGTAAAAAGCCAAGCACAGTGTCTGAAATATGCTAAGTATAAATAATAGCACCCACATTAATTTTTCACTGTTGTACCCTCATTGTCTAGTATAGTGCTCAATAAGTATGATTTAAATAACAAATAAAACCTGTCTATGAAAGCGTTTGTGTTATGTAAATCCCCCCTCATGGGTCAGGAATGTTGTTATTCCTGTTTTTGTTGTTATTTTTATATTCAAGCCCTCCCTGACCCTCGCCACACTGTGTGCTCCCCACTTTCATGGGATGTGTCATTTGTGAGAAGCTGAACTATTTGTAATGTCCCTCCTCCCTATAGTATGAGCTCCTTAAAAGTAAGGATCTGCTGTGCCTTGCTCATCTCTGTATCCTCCACTTCCATCTCAGTTCCTGACAGAGAACAGCCCCTAAAACATGCTGTAATAAGGGAGTGTAAAGTGCAGCATAAGGAAAGTAATCAATAATTTGTAATGATTATGTACAGTGCCAAGTGGGTACTAGACTTATGGGGAGATCACTTTGTAAGTTATATAAATGTCTAGCCACTATGCTGTTCATCTGAAGCTAATATAATAACAAAGGTCAACTGTAATTTTAAAATATTTTTAAAATTTAAAAATTGTTGAAATAAAGGAATAAGGGTTAGGAGAAAGGAGATTTTTAAAAAGTATTCTTATTTCTTTTTTGCCAAGTACCTAAGCAAACGTGAAGCAACTTTCCAAGCCAAGGCCAACTAAACATAGGCAATATCAAAGCTCTAATCATTCATTCTGTGAGACCTCATTTCTAGTTCTACTCTTCTATTCATCACCACTACCCATAGAGCATCGGCGTCAGACCTCGCATGTGGCAGAGGTCCCCAAGTGACAAGACTGTCAATCCTTCAGCCTGACACCTAGTGGCTAAAGTGGGGAATGCAGTCTACTTTTCAAAACGGCTCCAAGGCAAAGGGTCTCAAAGGCATAGTCTCCTTAACATAAACTCAAAGACCCAGGGCTTACCTCCGGACCTGTGACCAGATTCCAGAGGGTGGATGGGGGTTGGTAATTCTATGACACTAAAAAAACTGGAGAGAAATAAAATTGCAGACTTTAAATGAGTAAATTATGTGGTATGTAAGTTACATCTCAATAAAGTTGCTTTATTTTCATTTTTTTTTTAAGTAAAAGGATCAAGAAAGTTAATGGGCTCCATCATTTAATCTTTTTGTTTTGTTTTGTTTTGTTTTGTTTTGGGTAACAAGGTGCTTGTTTTACAATCAATCCATAATTTTTTTAAAATAACAGCCTTAGTGTTTTACAAAAACAAAAGTCTGTAGTCTTTTTCATAGCATTTGTCTCTTTAAAATAGAAAAGCAAAACAAATAAAACCAGTAACATATTTTTAGATCAGTCTTGGCCCTATGTGGGCCAAGAACTACACCCTGAGAATCTTCAGTCTAAGCACCCAGAAAGATTTGAAGTGTCTCTAAGACCATAGAGAGAGTCTGAGCATCTTGGAAACCCTGGAAAGAGTTTGCATGTCTGTATATAGAGAAAGATTAACTCTGACTCAGCTCAAGAACTCTGAAAGGAAGGAACGTTGCTGTTACTTATCATTTAAGATCTCCTACTGGTCAGGGAGAGTAAGGCAAAGGACTCTACCTGGAACCATACATACATCATATCATTTAATTCTCATAACACCACCACATCCTGGACACAGAGTGAATGCCGAGCAAATTACCAGAAGCCAGGCAGTAGCATTGTCCCCTCTCTGAGTCCTCCCCCACCACAAACAGCCACAAAGCGGTGAAGCATGTGGCCCTGCCCTAGCAATTACCTAAGGCTCCACCCCACACAATTTACAGGTGTCTTTGCTACATAGACCACGTTACTAAGACAGGGAGTCAAAGTAGCTCTACCTAATACAGAGAAACAAACACAGGGAGGCTGCCAAATTGAGGAGACAAAGAAATATGACCTAAATGAAAGAACAGAACAAAACGCCAGGGAAAAAAAACAACAACAACAATTAAACAAAGCAGAGACAGCCAACCTATCAGATGCAGAGTTCAAAACACAGGTGATCAAGACTTCCAGCCAAGATGGAGACCTAGACAGACATTCTGCATCTCTCTCCACAACTAAGCAAGAATACAACTACCTCAAAACTACAGACAACCAGAAGTTCCAGAAAACCAAGCTGCATGGAAGTCCAACAAACAAAGATATAAAGAAGAAATACTCATCCAGACAGGTAGGAGGGGTGGATCCAGGGTGGAGAGGATGTGTCGTGGCAGTGGCAGCAGCAGCAGCAGCAGTGACAGGCCAGCAGAAAGCACGGTCACACATTTTTAAAAGTCGGGAGGGACACCTGGGGAGCGCTCCCAGCACCAGACCAGACCACGCAGCTCATTGCCCCAGTGCCAGGGAAAATCAAGCCTCATTACTTTTGACTGCGCAAACCAGTGGGGGCTGGGGTGGAGGAAGAAACTGCCAGTCTCTCAGCAGAATCCGCTTGTTTAAAGAGCCCCCACAGTCCTAGAACATCCGCAGACCCACCCACTCTGGGAACGACAGCCAGGATAACAGCTAGAAAGGCGTCAGTCTCATACGGAAGTGGGAGAAGTACCTGGAAAAGGGTAAGTGTGAGAAAGTGGCATTGTTCCCTCTCAGACCCCTCCCCCACAAATAGCACCACAACGTGGTGAATCAAATCACCCTCTACTGATGAATACCTCAGGCTTCACCCTGTACAATGTAACAGGAGAGACAGCTCTACCTAAGACACAGAGGCAAACAAACACAGGACCCTGTCAAGATGAGGAGACAGAGAAGTATGGCCCAAAAGAGGGAATAGATCAAGGTTCTAGTGGGAGAACTAAGCGACGAGGAGATAGCCAACCTAACAGATGCAAAATTCAAAATACTGGGATAAAGATGCTCACAGGCTTGACAGCTATGCTTAAGTATGGAAAATGCATAAGGGAAGAAGTGAAGGCTATGCTAAATGAAACGAAGGAAAATCCACACAAAACCAATGATGAAGGGAAGGAAATCAGGGTTCAAATAAATGACTTGGAACATAAGAAATAAAAACACAGTCAACCAGTACAGAATGAGGAAACAAGAATTTTAAAAAATGAGGAGAGGCTTAGGAACCTCTCGGACAACTTTAAACGTACCAACATCTGAATCATAGGGGTGTCAGAAGGAGAAGAGGAAGAGCAGGAAATTGAAAGCTCATCTAAAAAAATAATGAAGGAAAACTCCAAATTTGGCGAAGGAAATAGACACACAAGTCCAGGAAGCACAGAGAGTCCCAAACAAGCTAGACCCAAAAAGGACCACACCAAGACATATCATAATTAAAATGCCAAAGGTTAAAGATAAAGGGAGAATCTTAAAAGCATCAAGAGAAAAGCAGAGAGTTACCTACAAAGGGGTGCCTATAAGACTATCAGCTGATTTCTCAAAAGGAACTTTGCAGGAAAGAAGGGGCTGGCAAGAAGCATTCAAGGTGATGAAAAGCAAGGACTTATAACCAAGATTACTCTATCCAGCAAAGCTATCATTTAGAATAGAAGGGCAGATGAAGTGCTTCCCAGACAAGGTAAAGCTAAAGGAGTTCATCATCACCAAACTGTTATTATATGAAATGTCAAAGGAACTTACTTAAGAAAAATATCAGAATTATGAACACTAAAGTGACAACAAACTCACAACTATCAACAAGTGAATCTAAAAAATAAAAACAAAATCCAACTAAGCAAACCAGAATAGGAACAGAATCATAGGTATGGGGATCATTTGAAGGGTTATCAGCTAGGAGGGGAAAGGGGGGGGAAATGGGGCAGGGATTAAGAAGCATAATTAGCTGGTATAAAATAGACAGGGGGAAGTTAAGAATAATATAGGAAAGGGTGAAGCCAAAGAACTTATATGCATGACTCATGAACATGAACTAAGAGGGGTGAGATTGCTGGAGGGAAGGGGGGTACTGGGCAGAGGGGAGCAAAGGGGGAAAAAATGGGACAACTGTAACAACATAATCAATAAAATATACTTTAAAAATAAAATTAATAAAAAGTTAATATGGAAAAAAAACACAGGTGGTCAGGATGCTCAGAAAAATGATTAAGTATGGCCACAAAATAAAGGAAGAAGTGAAGGTTATGCAAAGTGAAATAAAGAAAAATATACAGGGAACCAATGATGAAGGGAAGGAAGCTGGGATTCAAATCAATGATTTGGAACATAAGGAAGAAATAAACATTCAACCAAACAGAAAGAAAAAACAAGAATGCAAAAAAAATGAGGAGAGGCTTAGGAACCTCTGGGAAAACTTTAAATGTACCAACATCTGAATCATAGGGGTGCCAGAAGGAGAAGAGGAGCAGCAAGGAATTGAAAACTTATTTGAAAAAATACTTAAAGAAAATTTCCCTAATTTGGCAAAGGAAATAAATATATAAGTCTAGGAAGCACAGAGAGCCCCAAACAAGTTGAACCCAAAGAGGACCACACCAAGACACATCATAATTAAAATGCAAAAGGTTAAAGAGAGAATCTTAAAAGCAGCAAGAGAAAAGAAGAGAGTTACCTACAAAGGGGTTTCTATACGATCATCAGCTGATTTCTCAAAAGAAACTTCAGAGGCAAGAAGGGACTGACAAGAAGTATTCAAAGTGATGAAAAGCAAAGACCTACAACCAAGATTACTCTATCCAGCAAAGCTATCATTTAGAATAGAAGAGCAGATAAAGTGCTTCCCAGTCAAGGTAAAGCTAAAGGAATTCATTGTCACCAAGTCTTTATTATATGAAATGTCAAAGGGACTTATTTAAGAAAAAGAAGAAGATCAAACCTATGAACATTAAAGTGATAACAAACTTACAACTATCAACAAGTGAATCTAAAAAACAAAAACAAACTAAGGAAACAACTAGAACAGGGACAGAATCATAGGTATGGGAATCATTTGGAAAGTTGTCAGCTGGGAGCAGGAAGGGGGAGAAATGGGGAAATGGTGCAGGGACTAAGAAGCATAATTGGTAGGAACAAAATAGATGGGGATGTTAAGAATAGTATAGGGAAGGGAGGAGCCAAACAACTTAAATGCATGACCCATGGACATGAACTAAGGGGGAAGATTGCTGGAGGGATAGGGGGTATCACGCAGAGGAGGGGAAAGGGGGAAAAAGTTGGACAACTCTAACAGCATAATCAACAAAATATACTTTTTTTAAAAAAGGGAGCCCAGAACAAAGCATTATGTAAGACTTTGCTCTTGTCTCTGTCACTCAGACTGGATGGTCTGATCAGGGCTGAGGCTAATTCTCACACTCTCTACCTACATTAGGTCAGAGGTTGGACTTCAGATGAAATCTTCACCCCTGGTACTTCTGTAGCAGTATCTCCTTTCAGTCTTCCCAGTCCTGAGAAAGGTGTCCATGTAAATGCTGGGGCTATGCCTCTGCTCAGAATTCTCTGCTTAAATCTGTGCAGATGTCTGGAAACTCTTGGGGATACTTTGTCTAACTTCTTTGCTCATTATGCTGCAGAAGGAGAAAACTTGGAAGACACCTAAGCTTTTAGTGAAAAGAGAACAACTTTCTTTCTAACCAAGGGGCTTCTCAGAAGCCAGCCATTCCATGCTATTTCCTTGGTATCAGTAGTCCTCCCAAAATCTTAGCAGGTTGATAAAAAGAAAGAAAACCCTATCCCTCCAGATATTCACTGGGTGACTGCTTTTAACTGTGTCCTGCCCACTTATGGGTGAGTCACACAGGCCTTCCCAGAGGCTCCCTTTCCTGCACTCTGGCTCCTTCCCATCAGAAGGCAGTTGCCAAGGGCACCACAGGTACCAGCCTCCTGCCACCCCCCTGAATCAAGGCTCAATCTACATTGAAAGAAATTTCCATTGCACAGCTTAGCAGATTCCAACATTTACAACCCGCCTCAACTCTGGGGCAGGCATGGCTTCCTTACAGAGGCCAGCCTTCCTCCGCAGTAGGTACAGCCTATTCTTTTGCCTGAAATGTTCAAGGTGCTACCGAGATTTGCTTACAGGATTAATTCACTTAAGGGATTGCTCCTGAGCTGGGAATCATAGAGTAGAAAGACAACAAAAGCTGGTTGGCAGAGCCATGCAAAGACTGAATGAGATAATGCAGGCAAAGTGGTTGGCACAGAGCAGGGACTCAAGAAAAATCCATTCGGAAGGTAAGTGACGACTGTCCAATGAAGGTACTAAGAGGTGGGGACCATGTCACCCTCAGTGTTTGGGGACTCAGCCTGGGGATGCTCCTCCAAATGCATCCTTTCGAGTCCTCCCGTCCCCTGACCCTTCTCCAGTTTGGATTGTCTACGACTATCTGGTGTCCTAGAGGGAAAAGAGAACCTAACTGCAGATGCCTTTCTGGATCTCATCTGGAAATGGTGTTACGTCTAATTTGTAAGCGGATTCAACAAGGCTTTCAAAGAGCAAAAGCTCATTCTTGCCTTTCAGGGTTCCCCATGTTACCACCAACCCCAGGGTGCTTCCTTGCTCCTATACCCCATCCCATGCCCATGGATAGAGATTCCATGGCCTCCTCCACACCCCAAAACTGCAGGAGACTGGGAAGACTGCTTGCCTGGTAAATGCAAGTCTCCCAACAAGCCAGGAAGAAGCTTCATTGCCTTCTATTGCCTAGCCTCAGGAGTCACAGGGTGTCACTTGTGCTGCACGTCATTTGTCTAAGCAGTCACAAAAGTCACCCAATTTCAAGGGGAGGGCCATAGACCTCATCTCTAAGTGAGAGTGATGTACAGGTCACTGCATTTGTTTGTAGGGCTGCCATAACCAAACACCACACACTGGGCAACTCAGACAACAGAACTGTGCTGTCTCACAGCTCTGGAGGCCAGAAGGCCAAGGTCAAGGTGTCCGTAGTGTTGGTGCCTTCTCAGGGCTGTGGGAGAGGGCCTCTTTCAGGCTGCTGGCAATTTTTGCTGATCCTTGGCTTGTAGAAGCATCACCTGGATCTCTGCCTTCATCCTCTCATGACATTCTCCCTCTGTGTTCAAGTTTCCCCCTTTATAAAGACACCTATCATATTGGATTAGGGGCTCACCCTCCTCCAGTATGACCTCAACTTAGCTAATTATTGGGTTGGCCATAAAGTTCATTTAGTTTCTTCCATAGAATGACTCTAGCAGTGCTTAGTTGTCTTTAACTTCATTCAAAACAATTTTGTTAGATTGTATTATGACAGCTGTCATATCAGTGTGCATTTAAAAAAACTTACCAAAATGGGCGAATTTTTGTGCAGCCATTTTAATATTGAAGATGGAAGAAAATATACAACATTTTCAGTGAACTATGCTTTATTATTTCAAGAAAGGTAAAAATGCAACTGAAACACACACGAAAAAGATTTGTGCAGTGTATGTCAAAAGTGTTCTGTGACATTTCTTGGTACTGTTGAAATTCTGGCCAAATAATTCTTTGCTGTGGGGCTGTCTTATGCATTGGAATGCAGCATCTCTGGGATCTACCCACTAGAAGCCAATAGCAGAAGAAAGCCCAGATACTCAAAATATCCAAATCAATAAAGTCATTGGTGGAAATGAAAAATGTATCTTTGGAAAAATTTAACGAACTTTTTGGCCTACCCAATACATCTGCAGTGACCCTGTTTCCAAATAAGGTCACATTCTAAGGTAGTGGGGGTTAGGATTTGAATATATGAATTTGGAAGAAGACAAAATTCAACCCATAACAGTCACATTATAAGAAGAACATGTAGGATGGGAGATGTTGTGATAGTCATCTGTGGAAAATGCAATATGCCACAGGCATTCCCCCTCAATGGCCAATTAATCTCCACGCTTTATAGGAAGCCTCTAATCACACAGAGAACTTACTACAAATGGTAGATGTTTCCCAACCACTTTTGCAATCTTAGGGTTCTCTTTAATTAAAGAGATGTTAGGATCCCCTTCCACTCTAAGAGCGGCACAGTCTGCACAATTAGCTTGTTAATTTGAAATACATTTTTCAAATCATTCAATGAAATCCAAATCAATCACTTGCAGAACTCCTGAGGCATCTGCTAAACATGATCTGGAAACCTCAGATCCAGTCCAACAGGAGGCCCAGAAGCATTCTGTGCACAAGCAGGAGTGAATGCCAGGTCCAGACGCACCCCTGGGCCTGTCCCAGCACAGAACTCCCCGCCACCTGTCTTCCACTCCAGAAACCACAGGCTCCATTATCTACAAGGCAGTCTCCAAAGTTCCATCTCCTCCCCCCCCTGTGCCCCAAAACAAACAAACAAAAAGTGGGAGTTAAAGTGGGGTTGCAGATTCCACCTGAGTATGTACAGTCCCACCTACAGGAGGTGCCTTGAATAGGCAAATGGATAGACACCAGAGTAGAAAAGCAGTTACTCCCAATAGAGGGGCTGGGGGTGGGGGGAGTGGGAGTTACTGTGTGTTGGGTACAAGGTCTAGAGTTTCTCTTTAGATGATAAAAACATTCTGGAAATGGATAGCGGTGATGGTTGTACAACATTGTGAATGTACTCGATGCCACTGAATTGTACACTTAAAGAGAGTTAAAATGGCAAATTTTATGTTATGTGTATTTTATCACAATATTTTTTTTAATCCTATTTCCCTAATCAGTATGACTTAGTTGGCTGGGCATCATTCCCCAAAGCAAAAGGTCACTGGTTCAGTTCCTGGTCAGGGCACACGCCTGGGTTGAGGGTTCGATCCCAGTAGAGGCGCATATGAGAGACAACTGACCGATGTTTCTCTCCCTCTTATTCTCCTTCCCTCCTCCTCTCTCTAAAAGTAAATAAATAAAATCTTTTTAAAAACTAGATGCCTTTTGGGGCAGGTGGTGAGCTATGAAATACCAAGACAATCAAATTTTTCTTAGGGTCCATCGGTGTCTAAAGCCCTTTTATATCTCTTAACTTATTGAATCCTTTTTAAAACCCTAAAGATCAGGTGCAATTGTGGCTATTCTACAGATGAGAAAATAGAGGCTCAGTGAGGTGAACTGCTCAAGGTCACAGGCTGAGTGAATGGCAGGAGGCAAAGAAGTCCATGCAAGTGGCAGGCCCTTTAAGGAATAGAAGTTTTTTCATTTCCCAGGTTCATGGGACACCAGAACCGGAGGGACTCTTAGAGGTCTGGTTCAACCTCTCCAGAGAAGGAGAAATCTACAGGTCTGCCTGACCAAAGATTTTGGAAGTCACTGGTTTACTCCCTTTGTTGTCAGGTGAGTGGTAAAAAGTGAGGACTCCGCCCTCCTCTCCTGTCCCATCCATGTGACCTTGAGTGTGTCACTGAACTCCATATCACATGCATTAAATGGTCATAATCAAAGAGGGCCTGCTAGACAAGGACTGACGAACAGGAGAGCTGAGTGATGTGAAGTATCCAGTGCAGAAGAGGCTGCCCCTGTATTTACTCAGGACAGACACACAGCCAGTCCTGCTGCAGAACAGAACAAGAGAGAAATAAGAGGGCCAGCTCCAGAGACAGACGGCTGCCTTGGGCATTTGTTATTATTGTTAACAGATTTACCGAGACATAATTGATGTATAAACTGCACATGTTTAAAGTGCCCTGCTTGATAAAGTTGGACCTATGTATACACCCCTGAAACCATCACCACAATCAAGATAACAAATATCCCCATCCCCACCCCAAACATTTTCTTGTGGCCTTTGTAATCCCCTCTGCAGGCACTCCTCACTCCCCATCGTCCACCCTCCGCTCTCCAGGCAACCGTTGATCTGAGTCCTGTCACTAGAGATTAGCTTGTATTATGCAGAATTTCATATAAGTGGAATCATACAGTTTGTACTGTTTTATCTCTAACTTCTTCCACTCAGTATTAACTGTTCTGGGATACAGCCATGTGGCTGCACACATCAATAGTTCATCCCTTTTTATGAAATTCAGCATTATTTCATTGTATGAGCTTGCCACTGTTAATCGGCTCACCTGTTGGTCAACATTTAGGCTGTTTCCAGTTTGGGGCTATTACAAATAAAGCTGCTGGGAACATGCCTGTCCAAGTCTTTGTGAAGCTATGTGTTTTCATTTCTGTCGGGTAAACCCTAGGAATAGCAATTCCCATGGTAAGTGCACACTTAACTATTTAAGAACCTGCCAAATTGTTTTCCAAAGTGTTCACACCGTTTTACTTCCCACCAGCAGTGCGAGACTTCCAGTTTCTCTAGATCCTGCCAGCATTTGATATGGTCGGTTTTTTTCATGTTAGCCTCTCTAGTGGGGGGCGCAGTAGTATCTCATTGTGGCTCTAATTCTCACTTCCCTGATGACTAGTAATGTAGAGTATTTTTTCACGTGCTTATTTGCCTTTGACAGACATCCTTTGGTGACGTGTCTTCACATATCAGTCCCCACCTCATGGGGTTGTGAGAGTCTCTCCCACCCCGGTGTCCTGTCTGCCTGCCTCACACTTGCTCCACAGAACCTTAAACGCAGGACCGCTACACCTGCTCCTGAGCTTCCTCCTTCCTGGAAGGCTCCTCTCCCCACGCGTGCACACACACTCACTCATCACACAATTCCGTTCCCCCTCCAGCCATGGAGACCAGAGACAGGCATCAGGAGCAGAGGCATATTGGTCTGGGTACCCAGGGACTACATTTGACAGTCTGTCTCTCAGACCCTTTAAATCACTCCTGAAAGACAATTGATATATTAAGATGTTTTTCTCTCTGCTTAGGATTCCAACCTATTTGTTTCCCCGATGAATGCTGTCTGTGCAAGGCATGGGGAGGGACGAAGCCACTGAGCTGCTGCTGAGGCCACTGAAACCCCTGAGTCAGCACACCCCCACCCCCTTCCCCAAGCACCACCATGGCTCTCAGAGGGAGGGAGCAGACCAGGTAGCATCCTGCAGCCCCCCTTCACCCCCAGGCCCTGCTTACTTCCCCCCTCCAGCCCCTCAGGTCTCAGCAGCATTGACATGTATGTAGCCTGAGCCATAGGAAGGTGTGGATATTCCCACAAGGAAAAAGAAAGTGACCCCAGACCAGACCAAGCCAGACCTAGACAGGGCTGGGAGCTGGCCAAGATGACAGGACAGATATCTGGGACTCAGGCTGGGAGGATGATGTGGGGGTTCAGAACAAATCACCCCAAGATGTGCCTCTGTGGTATGTGCATTATTTTGAGCCAAAGGCAACTTATACCCCTCCTTTAACTACTTAGAAGAACTTGAATTATGCCCACACATAACAAGAGATTATCAGAGATAACCTTTGTTGACCTACCTATATGACAAGGCAAACTACTAATTAGTGAGCATGTGCTCTCTCTGCAATGACCTTTTGAGACCCCAAGGCACTCCACCTCATCCCTAGCTCCGAATGGCTTTTATACCCACTTTACCTTTCTGCCTCTGAACCTCTTGTGCATGTGGGGTATCTGCCTCTCTCGTGTATATGGGGTTGCCATACACATGTATGCATTACATTTGGTTATTATCGCTTATCAATCTGTCTCATGTCTATTTGGTTATTTGACCAGACTGTAAGAAACTTGAGGGTGGAGGGAAGCTTCTTCCTCCCCAACAATGACAAATCAAGTCCTACACAGCCTGGACCCTTGGCTGCAGAAGTACAGCAGAGCACACCACAGGATTTGGGGACAATGCCTGGGTAAACTAGTGAGTTAGAAGATCAGCCAAGAACAGTGCTTCTCACCTGTAGTCCTACCAGTCACCTGAGAACTTGTTAGAAATACAAATTCTCACCTCCACTTGGAGACTCTGGGTGTGGGACCCAGGCACCTGCTTTAACCAGCCCTTCCCTCCTGGTGACTCTGATGCAGCCCCAAGTGTAAGACATCTGGCCTTGCAGAGGGAAATTCTAGGCAGAAGGATGGATCTAAGAACACATCAGTTTTCTTCAAGGACGAGGCAGAAGCCACTCTGCTCACAAGCCAAGCACAAGTTTGACAGACAGCTGAATCCTGGTTCACCTTCCCACCCTGCCACTTCCTGGCTGTGTGACCTTGAGCCTTTCTAAGCCTCTCCTTCCTCCTCTGTAGAAACTGGACAAAGATAACCTTATAGTGTTACGCCGAGGATTTAAAAAGTCGTATGCATGGAGGACAGGACACACATTAAGCCAGAAAGAGCAGCTGTATATACTTGCCATAAGCCCAGATGAGGACTCGGGGCACGTTTGACAAAGTGGTTCCTTCCTCATACCACTTCAGTGCCATCTTTGGTAAAGTGCTCATACTAACCTTCCGAATCTAAGAGAACAACTTTGAGAAGGGCGTCGACCTGGGCAAAGGGCACCCTGGAGTCATGCAAAATATAATCATAGTGGTCCTGACCACGTGTATTATTATAATGCGTGCACCCTTAGGGTGCACAAATGGAGTTCACAGTCCAGGCAGGGCAGCGTGCAGGGGCCAGTCCCCAGAAGGTAATACCTGGAACGTTCTTTCCTCTATTAGCCTCAGAAATAACCTCAGCCTCCATCCTGGGGGAAGAAAAGGCTTGTCCCCAATATTTCCTACCATATTCAGGGGTGCTTCCCCTCTCCTGGTCACTTCTTGCTCTCAAGCCAGTTGGCAAGCCCCTCCCACCTCGCTCCTCCCACCCCTACCCCACCCCCACCCCCCCACACCTCCCACCCCCCTGCCATCCTGTATCCAACCGTTCTCAGAACTTAGTCCCTCTGCCTGTGCGCCCTAAGCGTCAGTCACCAGCCTGAGCCTGCTGCAAGCAGCTGACCAAGGAGAGGGTGGGAGGTTACAGATCAGCACCCACTTGGAAATGTTTCAAAGTTGAATGGTCATCTCAGAGTTCCTCAACCAGCCCAACATGGAATTTGTCGTTAGTCATCGTTCTTCTGGGGCCGAAGCGGCTGTCCTGTTTGGTGCATTTCTCTACCATGAATGTCCTTTCCCCTCCCCTTCTCCCTGAGTCTCCCAAGACCCTGAAAACGCCCTTCCTCGTGAGCTGCCAATGAAATGTTCTCCAATTCCCCCTAGTTTGTTTGTAAAGCAGTTTAGTTCCAGATTGAGCCCCCTCCTTCCAGACCATGTGAGGTAAGGGTAGGGAGAGAGCCTTCCCTTGAATAATCAAAAAAGCCTATTTATAGTGTTTTCAAAAATAAAAGAGCAGCCTTCTTTCTGTCGGGCACCTTCTCACCCCCACCTGCAGTGTAAAAGTGGCTGTAGGCATTTCTGCTTTTAAGTAGCAATTTTTTGCCTTACCATTACACATTTGCAATGCACAGAAACCCCTGGAAATTCCTCAAGTTTTTATTAAAAATTCCAGATGGTACAACAGAGATTTCAGACACTACAGCTTCTGTTAACAACAGGAAATTAATAACCAAATGACTTGCAGTCATTGTCATCTGGAAGCAGGGTAACAGTGCTGGAGGCACAGAGCTGTGGATTCAGCAAGGCCTGGGTTTGAATCCTGGATCTCCCGTTTATTAGCTGGGACACCTGTTGAGGAAGTCACCTAAACTCGCTCTACCTCAGTTTCTTCATGTGCAAAATGGAGAAGCAACAGGGCAGTCCGCTCTACTACAATACAACCGCATGCCTAAAAAGCACCACTACGTGTTAGTATACAGTATTCCCTCACTTATCGCGGGTATTACGTTCCAGACGCCACGTGAAGTAGGAACCTGACATTTATTCTACACTCTTAAACCTACATAACTTTAACAACATACGTATACAGTACTGCAAAATCTCACAGTATAGTGAAAAATCCGTGATAACTAATTAAATATAACATTTTTTAAAATCCCGCGATAGTGAGGCCGTGATAAGTGAACCATGATATAGCGAGGGGCTACTGTAATAGAAAAGTATCCTTGGTCTTGGTTTCTGGCACAGAGCTCCCAAAACCTTTAGAATTTCCCAAATTATAGGAGAGTCTTCTGTTATTTCTAATAATCCCCTTTCAATCATACCTCCGTTTATGCTAAGGAGGTCATTTGGAATGGAGCCCCTAGGTTGCCTTCCTGATGGGACTGGTCACCAGAAAGACCATGTGATGAGAGGGTTGGAACTTCCAGTCCAGAGATGGGAGGGGAGCTGCAGATGAAGCTCTATATAAATTCTTGAACAACAAATTTAATAAGCTTCTGGACTGCTGAACACTTGGAGGTGCTGGGAGGATGGTGGGCCTGGAGAGGGCATGGAAGCTCCAGGCCCCCTCCCCCGCCCCTCATACCTCGCCCTATGCATTTCTTCCATTTGGCTCTTCCAGAGTTGAATCTATTATAATAAACCAGTAAATGTGAGTAAAGTGCCTTGTGGAGTTCTGTAAGCCATTCTAGCAAACCTTAAGAGAGGGTCATGGGGACCTCCCATTTATAGCAGGTCAGTCAGAAGTATGAGAAGCCAGGGACTGGTGACTGACATCTGAAGTGGGGGCTGCCTGGTGGGACTGAGCCCTTCAACAGTGGGTCTGAGCTAACTCTGCGTAGTTAATGTCAGAAATGAATTGACTTGTTGGGCATCCAGCTGATGTCTAGAGACTCAGACAATTGATTGCTGTGTTGGAAAACACTACAGACTATAGGTAAACAAACTGTGGTTTATACATACAATGGAATATCATTCAGCTTCAAAGAAGAAGTAGGGGAGGGTTGTGGGTGGAAGTGAGAGAGGGTATAAGGGGGATAAATGGTAATGGAAAAATACAATAAAAATAATAAATAAAAATTATAAAGGAAATTCTAACACATACTACAACATGGATAAAACTGGAACACATTGTGCTAAGTGAAACAAGCCACTCACATGAGACTACCTCCTAGGTAGTAAGTGGGGGGGGGGGGGGGGTGCAGGACAGAAGTTTCTCTTGAGCCCACAGGGTCTTTGCTGCCTTTAACTCAAAATAACTCACTTACTACCTAGACGAATTTGAATTAGGGGCCTTTCCCATAATAGGGATTATCAGAGATCATCGTTTTTGACCTATCTAAAGGGCAGGTCCAACTTCTAATTACTGAACATCTGTTCTTATCATCCTGCCCTTTGAAGGCCCTAAGGCACCTTACCTCACCTTTAGCTCAGCATGCCATATATACCTTATTTCAACTTTCTGTCTTTGACTGTCCTGTGTATGTGGAGTTCCCATACATAGGTATGTAATTAAATTTAATTATTTTCTTTAGTTAATGTGTCTCATGTCTGTCTGATTATTAGACGAGCCTGAAAGAACCTTAAAGATAGGGGTAATTTTCTTCTTCTCCCACAAATCAAGACAAGGATTATGTGATAAAAAGCATATGAAATTTTTAATAGTGCCTAGGACAGAGTAACTGCTCAGAAGTGATGTTACTGATTGTGATGGTTGGGACAAGCACAGTGGTCACTGTGGGGCCATGGTTATTATTCATATTGTTATACCAAAGAGAGTCACCCAGAGCTGGACCAAGCGAGACTACCCACCCAACTTACAGATGGCAGGACTGAAGCCCAAAGAATCTGAGAAATCCCTCAAGATCATACAAAAGTCTAATACAGGTGATTAGTTAAAAATATATATACTGATACAGAATTTGTATTGTGTTCCCCAGGTGCCTGGTAGTTCATCGCTTTGCCCAGGTCAACAGAGCTATCCGAAAAATGCTCTCCACCTTCAGGAAATTTGATCCCGTTTTAAAAGGCAAAGGAAATAGGTAAAACTTTCAGTTATGTCTGAAAAAGCAAGACTAATTTTTCTGGTGGCTCCTATTACCTTGAAAAAGCAGATCTGCCCATCAAATGGCATTTTACCAGCTGATCAATTTGGTGTCATTCTCATTGAATTAAATCAAATTGAAATGTAATTCTCTTCCCAGAACAAATCCCCCTGCAGGGACTTGCAGCGTAGAAGTGTTTGACCTTGTGCTGGCTGCCTAGAGGGCTTTCCAGAAAGCTGGGGGTACAAGCAGAGTCTGCAGAGCTCATGCCCTGCCAGGCACAACCCTCTCATCTGACTTCTGGGTTCAACTGCTGCACATTCCTGGGACAACAGAGATGCCCAGGTAGCTTCTGTTGACCCCTGCAGGGACATGGTCAAGTACCTGAAGATGGGCTTACACCTCAGAAAGTGAGCTGGCATATACAAAGGAGCAAGGAGGAGTCACAGCAGGAGAGCTCCTGGTACACGGGGAGCCTTGTACAAATTAGGAAAAGGCTTTCCTTCTAAGTAGAGAAATTACAAAATGATACCCCTCCCCCACGATAGGGAGAAGGTGCTCCATCCTGTGGACTATGGCAGCCCCAACCAGGGTACAAAAATTAGTGGTTGGTAAGTTCAGCCCCTCTCACTCCCCACCCCCAGTCTCAACCCACCCAACCACAGGTAGTACTGCTAGTCACATCCCTGCTGAGGCTACCACAGTAGGCTGGGTTCCGAGAGATCCCTGGAGCAGGGGCCCAGCCCCAGCAGAACATGTGAATGGCTCAAAGTATCCAGGGGCCATTGGCTGAAGTAGCTGCAATTGTTCCCACCAAATCCTGGGAGGTCCAATGAACAAGCCCATGAAACACTCTCTCCCTAGAACTTCCCATGAAACCTGAGGTTGTGCAACTCTGACCTATGACCCACCTGCCCTTTATCCACCCCTCCATTCCCTGCCTTGGGAGCTGGGAGACCTTGCATCAAACCTTGGCTCTACTGACCAATGACTTGGGCCAGTGACTTAACCTCTCTGAGCTTTAGCAAAGCAGTAATAATACCTGTCCACAGCACATGGGAGTGAGTCTGAAACCTGGAGGAAAATCCATGCAGAAGGATGTGCTATGCCATCTGTTGGCATGAACCAAGGGATGGCCTGAAAATGTGACTGAAGAATCTGGGAAGACCCAAATGTCAATCATGGTATGGTCATAGGGAGGCGAGTGAAGGGTGATGGTAATTGAGTAAGCAGAAACCTAATTAACTAAATCAGTTGGCAAGACAGTGTGAACAGAGAGAACATGCCTAGCCTGGAGCAGAGATAAGGGGAGCCCAAGGAGCCAGAAGCTGGCCATATTTATTCTGCAATAAATTTACAAAATTGATGCCAAGCTCAGAGGCCTCAGAGCAGCCAACCACTCAGCCTTCTCTTAGAGACATCGACCTCTCATCAACCCTTTCAAGCCGCAACAATCCTTAGTCCCAGGGTTGTTATAGGAATTAAATAGCAAAGTGCCTGGCACATAGCAGGTGGCAAATGAACTAACATTCCCTTCCTGCTCCGTTCCTTTGATTTCCTAGAATAATAACCAACGTCAAGTCTTCCTGGCCACACGCACATTTCCTCCTGGATTTTCCTGACACCTGTGCTCTTCCCTGCTCTGGTGTAACTACCCTCCCCCCATGTAGGCGTCCATCACGTTCCTTTCCTCTGTGCCCAGTGGAGTGTCACTGGTATTGGCAAGGAACTGCCCTCTGTTCTAAAGTTACTGGGGAAGGCAAAATTAATCAAATAAGCACACCAATATCAACTTGCAACTGCCAAGCGCTGTGAAGGGAGGGTACAAACAGAGGTAGTGGAGGCCATGGTGCTCCCCTCAACCTCCCTTCGGGATTCAGGCTCCCGGCCCCCCACCTGCCAGAAGTGTGGGGTGAGGACAGCTCTCGCTTGAGTCTTCTTCCCCAGGAGTTGCCCTCAGCCTTCAAGATCCACCTCAACAAAAGGTCAGCTCTCTCCCTGGGGCCACCACCTCCAGTGTCTGGTCCTTTCTGGTCTGTTGTCTCTAGGTGAAAACACTGAAGGACCATCCCAGCTCCATACCCCTCCTGGAGTAGACTTTGGCCTTGTTTTGCTGGAATCAAAGCCCAGCTTCTCCACCAGCCCATTCCTCCTCCCTTCACCGCCTTCCCCATGGGTATTGACCCCATAGGTGCTCTCCTAAAAAGCTTCCTGCACAAAATTCTCTGTCTCAGGATCTTCTTCCCAAAGAACTCACCTAAGACAACATATCAAAGGAGGATTGATCTAGTTAGAGGGTGATGGCCGTGAGTGGGGGTGTGAGGGTCACAGAACACTTTCCTAACGAAGGTACATTCGAGCAGAAATCTGAGGAATAAGAAGTTATCTGGATGGGAAATCTTCTAAGCAGAGGAAACAGAATATGCAAAGACTCTGGGAAAAAGAGGAAGCTTAGGCCAGTATGGCTGAAATAATGAGAGTGAAAATTATCAGGAAAGGGAGAGAGGCAAGAATATAAACACAGGTACAAGCCAAAGGAAACGGGGCTTCATAGGCCAAGTTAGGTTATGAGCTAACCAAAAAGATAACTGTCTGATTCATGAGTGCATTAGTCTGGTAAGGCCGCCATAACAAAATAAACAACATACCATCAGCTGGGCTGCTTAAACAACAGAAATTCATGTTCCCACAGTGATGGAGGATAGAAGTCCAAGATCAAGGTTGGACAGGGTTGGTTTCTTCTGAGGCCTCGCTCCTTTTCTTGCAGATGGTCACCTCGTGCTGCCTCCTCTCAATGCACAAACATACCTGGTGTCTCTCCTTGGTGCCCAACTTCCTCTCTTACCCCTCAGATTGGATCAGGGCCCACCATAATGACTTCAATTTAACTTAGTCACGTCTTCAAGGTCCCTGTCTCCAAATACAGTCACATTCTGAGGTCCTAGGAGCTAAAGCTTCAACATATGAATCTGGGGAGGACACAAAACACTGATGTTTTCAGTATGCAAGGTCCTACAAGTGTATAACACATATATCTCAATAAATTAATAATTTAAGTAGCCAGCTTTGTTGAAAATGAAAAACAACATTGTATTGGATCAGCCCTAGGAAAAACAAAATATATGATTGCCCTATACATGTCCTTTGAACTGTATCCTCAACTGCACCTTCTAGGGCCCCTGACTCTGCCGTCTCAATCCCCGCTTTTTGTTCACAGATCCTTCCTTCCTCTGCTCCAATCCCAGGCCAGCTGTCTGCCAAGCACTGCTGGAGGAAATCAAGTAGCTGTGCCGATCCACTCCATTACAAATGCACAGCCTCCACCTTCTGCTAAGCTCTCCGCTGCCCTGCAAGCCTCCTGTTCACTCCCAGTCAAGTGCAGGTTGTGTTCTGCTCAGCGGCTGTGCTAAGCCTTCCCGTCATCCGTCAGCACTGTGGACCCAGCCCTGCCCCTCACTCTCAGAAGACCATCTGTCCTACCTCACAGAGAAAGGAGACGTCAGTTTCTTTCCTCGCCCCCTTCTAATTTTCCCAAAGCTAAGTAGAGGAAGGCATGTGGCGTGGAAGAAGGAAAACAAGGTTTGGCTCCAGGCAGACCATCCACCATGTAAGATACAGTATTACCTCACTTATTGCGGGTATTACGTTCTAGAGCCCTACGATAGGTAAAAATCCGCGAAGTAGGAACCTTACATTTATTTTAGTATTTATATATATATTAAGGCTTTATAAACCCTTCCCACACACTTATAAACCATTCCCAGTCCCTTATTAACCTTTCCCACTCCCTTATTAACCTTTTCCACACTTTTATAAACACTACTTATGTTCTTAAACGTATTCTACACTCTTAAACCTACGTAACGTTAACAACATACGTATACAGTACCACAAAATTCTGCGATATAGTGAAAAATCCGTGATAAATAATTAAATATAATATTTTTTTAAATCCCACAATCAATACAGTGAGGCCACAATAAGTGAACCACGATACAGAGAGGGACTACTGTATTCCTTCTCGGGAAAACTCACCTCACCTTCCTGAGACTCAGTTTCTTGATCTGTGAGAGAAAGGTCATTGCTTCAAGATGGCACCCTAACGCCATTGGAATAAAGTACAGACTCTTAACCATGGCCAGGAAAGAGGGTCCTGTGTGACCTGACCCTATCTACTCTGACCTCATTTGCTGCCCTTCTCTTCCTGGCTGGGTTGCTGCACCATTATTACCTTTTGGCTGTTCCTGGAACACACCAAGTTCATGCCCACCTCAGGGCCTTTGCATAGGCTGTTCCCTCTGCAGGGTCTTGCTGCGACAAATTGCCCTTCATAAGCAGTTCTCCTCAGAAGGATACCCCTTATAAACTAGCACTTTCCCTCATCTTTTCTAATCTCTTTGCTCCACTTTACTTTTTTTGTTTTCACTTATCACTTAACACTCCCTGAAATTACATTTCTTTGTTTATTTGTTTATTGCCTGTCTCCCTTACAAAACTGTAAGCTCCAGGAGGGCATGGACTGCGTCTCGGTCACAGTGACCTGCAGTGGTAAAGTTAAATGCCTGACACATAGCTGGTGTTCACCAAATTATGTTAAATGAATAACAAAAAAGATCTAAGATGGCTATCTAGGGCCATTTCTTTGCTGCCTATACCACAACCACCACTCCCCCAAGAAATGATTAAGCCCACCTTTGCATTCTAGTTCTAATATTTGGTGGAGTGAGAGTTGTCAACCACCCCTGACATGACCTTCCCCTTGGCCAGTGATTGCTAGGGGGTGGGCACATGACTTGGTTTGAACCAATCAGAGTCCTTCCCTGGGATATCTCAAACTACAGCCAGGAAAAGAGTAAAATTTCCCAAGAGACAAAATGGTGAGACTGGGAGCAGCTGGTGGTCTTTTCCCAGACGGCCTGAAAGAGATTTCTAATGCCCTGTCAATACAGCCCTTCCTGTAAATTAGACACCTGCGCCAATAATCTCGTTGTCTCAGCCAGCATGCATTGTGATTCTGCCACTCCAAAGAATTCTGCTGTGATAAATGAATCAATGGATGCCAAATGCCTGGAACAATGCCTGGGTCAGAGCAGACGCATAACTGTTGTTAGGTCCCTTCGCACTACCCCTGGATTTCATCCTTCTCTGCCTCCTCTCTTCCCATCTCACATGGGGGTGTCCTCCTCCTGTCCAAGACCACCACCCCCCATCTCTACTCGAAATCTGCTCTTTCAGGAAATAATGAGCTCCTATGAGGCAAGGGCTGTGCTGGCCCGTCTCTTGGCCCTCTGAGTCCAGCACACAGTAAGTGCCCAAAGTGCCTGTCTTGGTAGCAGAGTCAGAGCTGAGAAGAATGAAGCTTCAGGCTCCTTATAAACTGAAAAGAGCTCCATAAAATGTGTAAAAAGGGAAGGGCTGTCTGTATGTAAGGGATTGTGATTGCAGTTTTATTAGCCAAATAGATAACCCTCACCATGAAAGAAGCCTTTCTGGAGTGATGGATGGCTCCGAGGGCCCGGAGGGATGTGAGTATTTCTCAAGGGCTCCAGCCAAACAAGTTAACTGCATAACATTTCTCTCTCCATAGCAACCAGCCTGGTCCCCTCTGCAGGGCCACAGCACCTGTGGCTTGGGAAATCCATCAGCCTTCCACAGCCCTCTATCCACTGGGCACATTCACTCAAAGACCCCAGCCTGTGCATTGGAGGAGAAAAGACAAAGTTAGGGACGGTGAGGGGGGCTGGATCCAGAGTCCATAAATGGGCCAAACCAGGGGCCTCCTCTGCCTCTGAGCTTCTGCGCATTCTGCTCAATAGCACCTGGCCTCTGTCATCCTCCAGCAGACGCGGGAGTGGACTCCCCCAGTGGGACTGAAGAAGGAGGTGGGAAGGGAGCCTCTTCGGTACCAAGTGCTGAGCACTTTCATTGTCAAAGTGACCCAGAGGCAGGTCATCTCATCCTGGTTGTGGAGATGAGAAAACTGAGGGGGTGAATGAGGTGAGGGAACCAACCCAAGGTCACAATCTAGCATGTGACAAGGCCCCCCAGACTTATGCCCCAGCCTGTGTTCTTCCCTCTTCATGATCCTACTTCCTCACCAACTTCCCACATCATAGGTGATCACAGCAGGACCAGAAGCAAGAGGAGTGGAGCTGGCTGGGCATCCCGTAGGGAGGAGAAGTTCTCCGAGGGCCCCTCCCAGGGATCCCAGGCTCCATCCAGAGAATGGTCATCAGTGACCTGGAACACAGACACCTACCCCCTTGAGTGTCAACACAGGGGGCAGTGGAGACAGTAAGTGTAGACAGCTCCTTCAGGAAGTCTCAAGGAACAGAGAGAGGGAGGTTTCGTAGGATACAGGCAAGCCGCCTGAATCAGAGAGAAAGAGTCCATGGAGATGAGGAGGTTAAAGACACAGAAGAGAGAGACATAATTCATAGTGTGCATTCCTGGGGGTGGGGGGAAAGCCCATGATCTAAACCAGGAGCCCACAAAATTTTCCTGTAAAAAGCCAGAGACATCAGTAAATATTTTCAGCTTTGCATGACCTACAGTCCCTGTCACAACTATTCAAATACCATAGCGGTGCAAAAGCCACATAGACAATGCATAAGTAAGTGTGGTTGTGTTCTAATAAAACTTTATTTACAAAAACACATGGCAGGCTGCATTTGACTCTGTGCTGTAGCTCACCAACCCCGATTAGAGCACAGGGTGCAGGGGATGAGGTACTTGGAGAGAAAGAAGACCTTGTCTGTCCGTGCAGAGCCATCCACAGTGCAGGAACATAGTAGGTGCGCACTGAACATTGACCTGAACTATTGAACTCCTAGGCAGGAGAGAAAAAGGTGTTGGATAAATTACAGAAGTATGTTGAGAGAGGAAGTTCAAGTGTGATTGGTGTTCATCCACTGAAGAGAGGACAATGTAGAGTTGGTGTCCTCAAGAAATGGTAAAGGCTCCACAGCAGGCAAATATCAGATCCCAGTGACTCCAACAGCTGTGCCCAGCGGGGTTCATTAACAAATCCCCCAGAAGAGGGAGGTCTCTAGTGAGGACTGGAATGCAAAAATGAGAGGCAGCTTTGAAATCTGCTGATAGCGCACAGCCATGGGGGTGATTGGGTACCAACTAGGACGACAGGCCACAGCTCTGGGCGAAACCTTGTGGAGAGAAGCCAGCTGGTTCGCTAGCCCAGCACTTTCAAATCACTGGACAGGCAGAAGCAATGATTAACTCCACCCGGCTCCACCCTGGGCTGCTGTGGAGGTCCAGCAAGTTTTAAGGCTGAAAGTTTAAAAGCTTTGGTTTCCAAGCTGCCTGCTACCTGTGGCCTCCTGGGGCTGCACTCTTTCCCCAAAATTCTTTGCTCCATGAGGGCTGTAGGCAATGTTTCTATTTCTCAGAAAATCCATACAAGAGCATCTCATACATTCAAAGAGGAGGAAGAACAGGGAAAAAATATGATTGACGTCTTAAGCTCCTGGGGACCCTTGGGGATGTGAATGTAGGAGATCGAAGGACGTGGTAATACAGGGATAGTTACTTCTATGAGAAATGACATTTTCTCTTGCTACCTGCACATCTTAATCTATGGTGAGTGCCATCTGCAGACATTCCTTTTCCCTAGAATGATTCCCACTGTGATCAAGGGATGCAACAGTTGCGATGCTTGCTGCTTCTTTGCACTGAGGAACTCACTTAGCTCCCACCAGTTTCCAGTTGGTCTCCCAGCAGAGGCCACTGTGGGTGTCCATGAGGCCTCTATGAGTTGCCAACCAAGAGCTACAACAGACACAGTCTCTGTGACAACTATTATTATACCAGTTTTGTGCAAGAGGAACTGGAGGCACTGAGAGCTCCCATGAGGGCTAAGCACCTGGATTCACTCTCGCACATTACACCAGGGAATGAACTCAGCTGCCTCCAGGACCCTGGCCTATAAGGGAAGTGGGTCATCTGCCCAGGCATATGCATTGTGAGGGGAGGAGACCATGGCAAATGGAGAGGATGCCTGTCTAAGCGGGCTGTCACTGGTGGCCAACCTCTTGAATGCCATGCACGGGAAGCTGGGAATGTGGGCCTAATCTTACCAGGTCTTCTGATTTTTCAAGAGAAGTCAGGATCCAGAGTTTCAAATGAAATCTGATTTTTGGAAACAGACTCAAACTTTAAAAAATTTGCTATCAAGCCAAACAAAACTTATATTTGGCCAAATCCAGCCCATTAGTCAATAGTCTGCCTCCACTGTACTGTGTGTGCTATTCCCACCCGCAGGGTAACTAATATTCAGCCCCATTTAACAGACAAGGACACTGAGGCTCAGAGGAAGAAGTCACATCGCTGATAAGTGCAGAAAGCACCCTGCCAATGCCAGTTTGCCTCTCCAGGTAGTGAAAGCCTGTCGTGGGTGGTTCCCCAAATTCCTGGTGTCACTCAGTGCTGCCTGAGGGATGAGGACTGAAGCTCTGAGGCAACATCCCGAAATGTGACACCCCAGCTGGGTTCCTTCGGCATCAGATTTCACTCCTACTTGGGTTCAGCTGGTACTGTCAGCCGTTTCCCCAGGGCCCTCACTGACTGATGGAGGAGACTGTAATCTCAAGGAGCCAGAAGGCTGGGTCACTGAGAAAACGGTGAGTAGACCAGGTGGCCAAGTGCCCCAGTTAAAACAAAAACAAAGGGAACCCAATTCTCCATCCAGAACCTGAACTTCTGTTTCTGAGGATGGTTCCCCTTGATTGAGCCTGGTTGTTAAAACCATCTGGTCCGACATTGCTTTATGAACTTTATTATAAACTTCCAGAAGGATGTGAGCTGAATGCTGGCTCAATTAGGAGAATTTGTAATTTGCCAAACCCCGTGAGTGCTGATCAAACCTGGAAGAAGGTCTTTGGTGGCCAGCCACAAAGCTCTGGCCTCAACTTTGACCTGTACAACACTTTTTATTAATGACCTAGTTGAAAATATAAAAGGCCTGTTTACCAAATTTGTAGTTGATTTTTTTTTTTTTTTTAAGATACACAGACTGCAAAAACATCAATAGATCCAGATGGCTCTAGACAGGCTTGACTGATGGGCTGAATCTAATAAGGTAAAATAAAACAGAGATAAATGGCAGGTCCTGAACTTGGCTTCAAAACAATAACTACTCAAGGACAGGAATGAGATGAAGGGGGGTAATAGGACTTAGCAGCAGCAGGTTTTAAAACTTAGAGCTTTAGTCAACACAGTCAACATGGCTACTGTACACTAAAAGAATAACCAAGGATGTTCATCACAGCATTATTTATAATGGCAGAACATTGGATACAATCTAATTGTTCAGTCAATATGGTTCATCTGTACAACTGACAAAAATATACCCACTAAAAGTAATAATGGCATAAGACTATATTGAATGACATGCAAAATATTGTTAAGTGAAAAACAGGTGACAAAGCAATATGTGCAGTTTGAACCCATTTTTATTTCTTAAAAGGGTATTTTTAAAATCCGTGAAAAGGTGCACATGAAAACATGAACTTGGCATTTGCTGGGAGGTATTGGGGTGACTTGGGTATGGGGAAAGGCCTCAGTAAATGTGTAAAGTTTTTTGAAGACTTTAGAAAGTTAACATAATAGACATATAGAATTCTAGTGTCTGAACAGTTGGAAAAAGAAGTCCTGCTGTTCTTTGACACAACCAAACAAACGTAGGGGCTTGAGTCTAGTTCCAGGTGCCACACTTAGTGACAGAGGGTGAGAGCAAACAGTTTGAGTGCTTACAGTGTGACTGGAAGTGTGCTAAGTTCTTTTAATCGGTTATCTCAGTGGTTCTACCAGGTTTTCTCCATTTTCTAGATGAGGTTCAGAGAGGCCGAGGAACTTTCCCAAGGTCACACAGTGAACAGCAGCATCAGAATTTTCTGGAGACATTGGACCCAAGAAAAGGAGACTGCAAAGACAGACAACTTCCCTGCAAATATTGCAAGTGTTTCCGAGTGTGACGCATCACCGACAGGCTCACCCTCAGAACCCTCAATGCCAGGGCTGGCCACCAGGGCTTTTAATTGACTGAAGGTCCCTAGTCTTCTTGGGAGAAACTGGGAAGACACCATGAGGACTGAATGTTGGGGCCACTGGGACTGAATTTCAGAACCACAGACACTAGAATTAAGACCCTCTCTCATAGGTGAAGAAAGTTCAACTCTCAAGTCTGGGAAAATCAAAGAACAAGAGATTGGGCTGGGGGGGAAATCTAGGAAAGCTAGCACAGGGTGCTGTCAAAAAAGTAGTCACATCCTCCCACCTCAACTCAGCCCAGCCTCTAAGGCACTCAGTTGCAGCTCCTCATCAAGAACTGAAGAACCTAAAAGATCTGTAACTCCTTGGGTACCAGCCCATGTTAGGCCAACTGAAGGGTCTGTCATGCCTTTGAAAAATCTCCATTTGAGGAGGAAATTCTGTGGCAGTGGGTCCAGAGAGCAGGTCAGGAGAGCAAGGCCACCTGAAGTCTTGGGAGAAGGGATGGCAACTCTGAGCACACATTTCCCCCTGGGTGTGATCAAAGCGAGCAACCTGCGACTGAGGGTTTTAAATACCCTCTCCTATCTTGAAAACACATGAGTTGTCTGGAAGAAGAAGAGACCTGCTCAGTGCGAACTCAGGGCAGAGCCAGCTTTGGTGTGGCAGGAACCAGAGAGGCACATTTCAGATCTCAGCCACTGATCTCCTGCAATCAATGGAGTAGCACAGACCTCAGAAAGCAGTCCTTTCCCTGGGACAGGTATTCCTGCAGATGTCACGCTGTCACTGGTCAACAGAAGCAGTGTGGAAGGGGTTGTGCCCTAAACTTTGAGGGCTATGAGGGTCAGAAATTTGACTCAACATTATTTCCACAGGTCCTGAGCACAACCCGCATTATAGTACATGCTCCAAAAATTTATCTATTGAATTAATTAGTGAGATGAAGGGTTAGGCTGGATTACCACTAAGGGCCATTTTGGAACTATGAGTCTATGGTCCAGTGGAACGTATAATCAATTTCTATAAAGTCCTGATTATTTCCATCATGACTCATTTTGTCCTATTTCCATGCCTTCATCGAACCCAACTGCTGATCCAGCGGGTGGATCACCCTGTACCCGTTTCAGCCATAACATCTCACCCTGATTGGTTGCCTCACCTTCAGGTGCCACATAGCACCCCATGATGCCACCATGCCACTAGGCCACTTAACCAAGGTCCAGAAGTTATGCATTTGGTTCTTTCCAATACTTTACACTTACATTGTAGGTAGCCACAAACACAGGTACTCAAATATGTTTGTTTTCTTTCTTGGTTATTTCCTTGGAGACTACAACAAAAAGAAAAAAAAAACTGTTCAATGTCTTTGCCCAGGTGATGACCAGCTCTTCTGACAGATTTGGGGACTTAAACAGTTGTCCAGTCCCACAGCAAGCAGACAATGGATCTAGAACGTTCTAACTCAGACACTTAGTTGTGCTACAACATCCCAGAGATGACTTAGGATGGGAAGTGCACAGGGTTGTTCTTCAACTCATGTCTATCATCTCTGAGTCACAAGATCCAGGATAAATGTCCTTCCCCTTCACATACCCTTTCCTGAAGCTCTTCCGATACAACACCAGAGTCTGGGAGATGGGTCCCAGGAGGGTGTCTCCTGGCACAAAATGGTTCCCCTGAAATTCATTGTTTATTTCCTTTCTTCTTGCGGTTTGTCAGTGGGACAGGGGTGGGAGCGGGATGTGGGAAGACTGCAAAATAACCCACTCTCGCATGTAGGCTTTTGTGAGAGTGATCCCTTCGGATAGTAAGGTGTATGGGGCTCAGGTACTTCATCGGGAAAAGTGAGCAGAAAACTCTCATGTCTGGGATTCCTAACCCAGTGCCATCACCTCTAACTCTGCCCAACAGAATAAGCTGGACAAAAACCTAAATGGTTGCCTGGCACTTATGAGGCCTCTGGCAAGGCAGACTGATTTCTAGGACCACCAGCAGGGTGTGGTTCCATGCCCCTCCTTCCCCACCTACCCAAAGTTAGCTCATAGCAAGGCCTTCCTTTCGTGCTCATTTAAAGGCCAATAACAGACCCCACAAGGTTCTGGAATGTGCTGTGGGGCATCTGTGTGCTGGTGGATGGCATGCATTTCCCAGCAGATGGGGTCATTACATAGGGGGACCACCTCCCCCCACACTGAGGCAGTGAGCTCGGGGTGCTGTCCATCCCTGCCTTCCCCATCATGATACTGTCTCAGGTATTTGCTTCATTGCAATTTGTCATGCAAAAGGTCTTTCTTGCACTATATTCCAGGCTAATTTTAGAGATTTGTTTTCACCTTCCGACATCGATTCCTGGGGCAGCTTGCAAGCCGCCTGGAACGAAAAATCAATGGTGACAGCAGCAGAGTGGGCCCCGTTCTTCATTAACCCGGAGCTCCAAGCAGCCCCAGCCCTGGCTTCTCCCTCAGCGCTAGCTAGCCCTGAGCAAAACTGGGCAGCGGGAAGTTTTCCTTTGGTGCCCTTGACCTTTCTGTTCTGAGCCTTTGCAGTCTTCTTGTTTGCCCTTTCCCCTTTCCCAAAACTTACTCTCCATCAAACATAGAGATGGTGAGGGGAAAACAAATGAGCAAGGTCCACTGAGCGCTGTACATATGCCAGACGCTAGGCAAGGCAGTTGACAGTGTGAGCCCACTGAAGTCTAACAATCATTGTCAGAGGCTGATAGCACCCCTACTTCACAGGCGAGGAAACTGAAGCATAAAGAGATCAAGAAACAAGACCAGTGTCACACAGCTAGAAAGGGGGAGCTGGAATCAGAGCCCATGTTCTCGCCATTGCATGCTATCCCACTGATCACTGCCACGGAGCAGGAATCTAACTAAGGTCAGGTGTTTGGGAGCAGCATCCCCCAGGGACACAGAGAGGGTACTTTACCCTGCATCCCTCAGCTCCCACTCAGCAGAAGGCTCTGCTGAGTTCTACACACAGCGACTGGCCCTAATGAAGTCTCCAGGGACACCAGGCTGTGGTCCTGAGCCTCAGCTCCACCCCCAGGAGGTGGCAGAAGGGGCGAAGGAAGTTCTAATTCAGAATTCACAGGTTCCCGGAGCAGATTTGCAACCCTCTGGCCAAAGGTCACCTGCAAGATGTGCAGAGCAAAAGTGGATGCCGGAGATCTTTGAACGGAGTTAAGAAGAGCAAGGCAGGCACAGAGGCAGTGAATTCCCAAGTGCAGAAGGCGGCAGTGCTAAAGAAGGTCGAGGTCAGCCCTGTTCAGTGCCGATACAAAGCGAGCCACATAGCTAACAGTAAATGTTCTAGTGGCCACACATTAAAGGGTAAAAAGAAACAGGTGAGATTAACACTCATACTTATCCCAACGTATCTCAAATATTATTTCAACATGTGATCAATATAGAAACTTATTAATGAGATTTTACTTCTCCTTTTTTACTAAAACTCCTTGAACTCTAACATGTATTTTACTCTCAGACTGGCCAATTTCCGGTACTTGGTAGCCACAGGCGGCAAGAGGCTGCGTGCTGTGCAGCACAGGGCTAGATCCACGGTTTTAAAGTGATGTTGCATGAAACTAGCACTCCTCAGAAGTGTTCCAGGGGTTCCCTAAGTGTGTGCTTTCCATTTCAGTTTTATGGATTTTAAGTTAGTAATACACATTTTTATCCTCACCCGAGGATACATCTATTGATTTTAGAGAGAGGGAAAGGGAGAGAGAGAGAAACATCAATGTGAGAGTAACATTGATCCAATGCCTCCCATACACACCCGAGCAGGGATCAAATATGCAATCTTTTAGTGTACGGGACAGTGCTCCAACCAACCAAGCCACCCGGCCAGGGCAGTGATATACATTCTTTTAAATCACTTGTTAAATTTTAACACATTGAAGATGATCAATAGGAAAATTTGTTTCCATATTTGAGATGAAATATTAATTCATCTTTTCATAGGACAAGTATATAATAATAAGCATCTTAATCCATTTTAAATATTAGTAATGTATTAGATTTCAGTGACGTAATAACAATAACAACCAGCATTTATGACACATTTACCAGGTTGAAGTGCTTTACGGGCATCAGCTCATCAAACTCTCACAGCAAACCTTTGAGGTGAGTAACAGTATTTCCTTCGGTGGCACAGGAAGGGGCTGAGACTGGGCTGTCCAACCATATGCTCAGTGTGGCCAAGTGCAGTGTCAGGATTCAAACCCAATACTGGCCGTCTGACTTCTACGAGCTCTATAAGCCCCAGGCCACCATTGAAAGCAGAACAATCCACCATACCAGTATAAATTCCAATGCTTCTCAAACTTCAGGCTGCCTCCTGTCAACTGCCCCCGGCAACGAGGGTCACAGCCCACATCACCCACTGTCTCATCCGGCAAGCAAGCCGCACACCGTTCTGCTTAGTTGGACAAATACGGGCTGACACCGCTGTGTGTCAGTATCAGTTGTGGCCTCTTCCAAGCCAAGATAAAGCTCTTTAAATCCTGCTTAGCCCCAACCACTGGGGAGAGGTGAGATTTTGTCCTGTACGTGATATGATGCCAATGAAGTGCTTAAGCAGAGGCAGTGACCACACATAGATCAGACGTGCGTTTTACAAAGATCATCTGATATCTGCAGTGAGGGTAGATTGGAGGGTGTTAGGTCTAGAGAAAGGAAATCAGAAAATTAGAAAACTGTTAGAGTGGTAAATATGAGACGGGGCCACAGTGGTAAAAGCCCTGGGTGTTGGCGATTGAGTAAGCCATTGAGTGGCGGCAACACAAAGTGAAGAATGATTTTGGTGTCTGGTTAAAGTAGTTGAGTTAATGGTGGAACCATTAGCTAAAACAGACATGTAGGAGGAAGGTCTTGGTTGAAGGTGATGAGTAGACATGAAGTTAGATTTTGATACTGACATTGTAATTGACTGCTAGACATCCTTTCAACCCCTCTGCCATCTCTGAGGAAGTCACTGCAGATCCAAGGTGGGCCCTAACCCATAAACCCAACTATGATAAGCCAGACCCTTGCCAATGACTGGTTCAGAGCGTAGGTATAAGCCAATGAGCACATAGCATTCCTCTGTGACTTTATTCATGTCAAGGCCATAAGTTGGCCTATTCAGACCATAAGAAAACATCTTTCATCAACAGTTTTGGGAGAAGAATGCTCTCCTGCTAAGAACAAGGCAACAAGTAGTCCTGATTGCTACTGACAGACTCCAGCAGTCTGGGGATAAGGCAAGTTTGAGAGACGAGTATAATGAAGAGATTGAAAAACCTGGACCCTGGATGAACTCATTGAGCCACTGGATCAAGCCACCCTATCATCTTATGTGAGTCAACATATCTCCTTACTGCTTAAGCCACTTTGAGTTGGGTTTTCGGCTACATGCAGCCACAAGCCTCTTAACTGATATGGATAAGTTGAGTTGAGGCAACCTTGTAAATGGTGCCCCTGGAGTTGTGCGACACAGCATCCCCAGAGTGACTTGTGAGACACGAAAGAAAAGGTGCCCTTCAGGCAGATGACTCTTCAATCCGAAGCCTGGGAAAGAGGTCAAGCTGGGGATACAGATCCAGTGTCATCAGATGGGATGTTGACTGAGAAAGTAGATAAGGCTACCAAGGAAAGCACATGGAATTCGGAAAGGAGAGGAGAGCAAGGTGGAGGGAGGAACCCTGGGAAACACTAGCACTGGGAGGGCTCTAAAGAAAAAGGAGTAGAGGGAAGTGAAGTTCAAGATGTGGGGAGGAGGCTGAAAGAATATGGCCATAGAAGTGGGGAGAGAAGAAAAATAAAGGAAGAAATGAGAAATAAGGGATGTGGCAACTGCTAGATGGTGAAGAACACTATGGAAAGAGACATGGATATGGACCAAGGGGGAACATTAATTAAGGGGCAGGCTCATAAATACAGTTGCTTAAATACAATGGAAGTTCATTTCTCTCCTGCATGACAGTCCAGAGAGAGAAGTGGTCCAGAGCAGTAGAAAGTTTTTTTCCACTAGGTCTCAAAGGATGCAGTTTCCTTCCGTCTGGCTGCTCAGCCATCCCGCAGGGGCTTGCCTTTGTCCATATAACCCCAACGCTTGTCTCTGGCTCTTACAAGTTCCAGCCCATGGAAAAGGGTTTCCCTTTCCAATGTTCAGTACAAACAGCTTCCATATATGGCTGTGATCTGGATGGAAATTACACATATCCTTTTGGCAAGAACTGAGCACATGGCCACACCCATTTTCAAGGAGACTGAGACAGAATAGACACTTGGGGACACTTAACAAGCTCTGGCCCTGGGTTCTGGGAAGTTGTGGGAGTTGCTACAAGTAACTACCCTTCTACTCCTCAAGTTTATCATCTAGGTTTATCTGCATTAATATCGTAACCAAGTCAAATGGATAATCTTATGGATAAGGTCTAAGAAGTTAATGTGTGCATGGCAACTGTAGTTGATAATACCGTATTGTGTAATTAAAATTTGCTAAGACACTAGATCTTAAGTATTCTCATCAAAACAAAGGTAAATATGTGAGGTGTTGAATGCATTAATTAAGTCAGTTGCGGGAATCCTTTCACAGCGCATAAATATATCAAATCATTGTGTTGTACACTTTAAATATATCACAATTTCACTTGTCAATTATACCTCAATAAAGCTGGGAGGGAAACTTGGAAGGGATAAGGAGAAACTTCTAAAACGTTAATACAGCGGCGCGGGGGGGGCGGGGGGGGCATGGATAATCTGAGACACCCTGAAGAACAACATGGAAGTTCTTTAGGCTCACACTCCAGCTACCACAGCTTTGCCCGCTCAGGAAAGGGCCTTGCAGCCCAGTTAATGCTGCATGACCTGCTGTGTGTCAAGGCCCCTCCCCGCTCTGCTTCCCTGCCCATCAGTCCATCTGGGAAAGCATACCAGAGCCAAGAAGAAAGGGGAAAGCATCACATTCAGGTGCTCTGCATTATGGAGGTCATGATTCCCTTTTTTATTTTTAATCTCCTCCTGACCACTGACTCCTCAAAAATCCCTTCTCTTGGCCTGGTCTCCCCTTATAAGTATGCCTTTATTTCTCTCTTTCCCTTCACCAATACAACCACCAAGTTGTTCCCAAACTCCCTGCAATCTGGCGTCTGCCCCATCACTCGGCTGAAACGGTCACTAAGGTTGTTAAATTTAAGGGTCTTTTTCTCAGCCCTCTTCCTCCTCCACCTGGCTAGGTCTCATTAGACACAACTGACCACCTTCCTTGAAACTCTCCTCTCTTGGCTGCTGTGATGTGCCACTCCACACACTTGCCCTCCACCTGCTTCCTCTCTCTCTCTCCATCTCTTAGTCCTGGCTCCACATCTTCTTTTCTGTGACTCCTCAAAGACAGACAAAGGCAATGCAAACTTCTGTACAGCGCAGTCACGCTGCTAGCTTCGTATAGTGGAGAAGACATAACCTAGGCCCAAATTTCATATTTGCCACTTGTTTGCTGCGTGACCTTGGCAAGTTACTTAGCATCTCTGAGTTTATTTCCTCCCTGGGATAAAAATACCTCCTCTCAGGCTTTGTATTATCAGTGCAGGCGACTGCTTACTAAACATCCCCCCAAACTTCAGTGTCTTAGCAAACGTGTTACAATTCAAGGGGCCAAGGAACTAACTACCATACAAAATTACGCAGCAATTCAGTCCAATCGCTCCACCATCTCCTAGGGATGGACTTTCTGTTTCAGCAGCCCACAAGGAAAAAGAGTGAGCAAGTGTGTAGAAGATTGGGTGTAATGATTTTAGGAGAGAGACATGAAAGTGGCATGTATTACTTCTACCCACATTCCATTGACCAGAACTCAGCCACATGACTTTACCTGATAGTAAGGGAGGCTGGGAAATGTAGCTCCAGGAGAAGGAGGAAAGGGGATTTGATGAGCACATAGTGTCCTTTCTATCACGGGGTTGCTGTGAAGATGGAAATAACAGAAGTGAGTCCCATGGCCTTTTGGGAACATAGTTGTTGCTATGTGAATAATAGACATTAGTAGCTATTTTTGTACTGTTTGCAAACTTTGCCAAATGTTTAAGTCTGCACAGATCAAGGTTGAGATAAATTCAGAGACTGAGGGAGCAGACAGCAAGGAGGGAAGCAACTGTTGTGGCCAGAAATGGAAGTGCAGGCCAGCTCTGGGGTTTAGCGTTGGAGTAAGAGCAGGCAAATGTGGGCAGGGAGGGGCTCGCAGGGAACAGGGAAGAGAACCCAGTGGTCTGGGCACCACCTCTGATTCCCTGACCAGCCCTGGCTCCCACCTGAGCTCCAATGCGCTTAGAAAGATCTGAGTTTCCTTGGAAACCATTGCTCTGGTCCTCTCTGCACATTATCAGCCAAGTTGGTTGTAATCAAACCCCCACAGGGCAGAGAATGAGCTCTCAAACTGCCATCCTGGGGTTCCATCCAAATTGCTTGCATTTCCGATTTAAATTGGTAATTTTCCCACAAGTGCTCCCCCTGCCCATCCTGAGATTTGTTGAGAAGGGTAAGTTCTGGACAGGCACCCCGACACAGCCCAAGGTCCTTGGGAATGGCTCCAAGTAGTCCTGAGTTCTCTGGCAAACCAGAGCCTCAGGACAGCCACACGAGGCCAGGACCCTGTCCTCAGGCTCCTTGGACCACAGAGGAGACAGCCTGGACATTAGCAGTGGAGAAGGGCCTACATGGGCCACTGTGGGGGACCCCAGAATGGTGGGCATCATTGCCCAGACTGAATTGGGGGGGACAGACTATTGTACCTTCTGCAGGTACACACTTTCCAAGGGAAAGGGATGGGGACTGCACCAGAGCACCAGATAATCTTAACGTTCTTGGAGCCGAGGCCACATGACTCGGGAGAGCTGGCAAGTCCCAGAGAGCTACACAGAAAGCCTCCAGGGGACGGTCTGAGGCTCCTTGCCTCCATTCCCTTGGTCACAAGCCAGGGAGCCTGGACCCCTTCCCCTTCCCTGTCACATGGGCAAAAGGCCTATCTCAGACAAGGACAAACACAGACACACACTTAAATAGTCAGATACACACATGTATGCACACGTGAATTCATATGCATTGGAGAGATAAACAGGTACCTGTAGATAGGCACATGCCTATGTACTTGAAGATCATACATACTGCACCCCCTCCAAGTACAGCAGGCATGTTCACGTTCATGGTAGACATCGATAGTCAGGTTGCAGCACAACTACACATGATGGCCTCCATGAACACACACACACACCCTGACATAACCTCGCCAACACCTACGACACCGTTACTGCCCCAGATGCATACTCAGACACACTCGAGACAAGGAGGAGGGAGAACTGGACTGGGAGGTGGACCCTGTTTGCTGGGTGGCTACACAGGGGCAGCTTGGATTCTAACTTACTAGGTAGTTCCAAGGAGATGTGGCCAAATTGAATCAAATCCTTCTGCCCCTGAGAGTCTAACCTAGACATGAACGTGAAGGCAGGTGCGGAACATCTGGGTGGGGCAGCGTGGGGCCTTCCTGGGGAAGCAGGTTCCCAGACTGCAGTAGGGGTCAGGGGCCAGGAACAGCCTGTGGGGGAGGCCTTATTCCCAAAGGTAAAGCTGGGTGTCAGGGCCTTTCCCCGGCGGAGAAGAACAGGAAAAACCAGGACCCAGCCAGGGCCTGAGCACCAACAGCGAAGAGGACGACTGAGCCTGTGGGCCCTGGGTGGCCCTGCTCTAGGATCCAGTATTCGAAGAAGTACAATGGTACCGCCGCCCCCACAGCCAGGCTGGGGTCCCCGCTCCGAGCCAGGCTGGTCAGCCTGTCGGACTTGGCAGGCTAGGCCTGCAGCCTCTATTTGGATCTAGAGCCGAGGAGACTACGGGAAGACAGACCTCAACTTCTGAGCCAGCCAGACCGCAGACGCTGCTATTCCCTTCGCTGCCAAGAAGACAACTGGAAGACCTGCCCTCCACCTGCAGAACCTGCCCTGAGAGCCCTGTGTCCCCACCACCTACACGGGTCTGTGTCACACTGGCTCCCCAGTCTCTCCTCCGCCTGCTGGGAGCTGGGAGCTGAGCTGCACCACTGAGGAGTGGGGAGCAGGTGCTGGATTCGAATGCGTGGCTGTCCCCACCATTTCTCCTCCAGCCCCAGCACTGAGAAGAGTCTCACAGAGTTTCACAGCCCACCCGCTTCTTTCTAAGCAGACAGGTGTGAGGGGAAAGAGGAGAACACAGCAGAGTAACCGCAGCCAGCTCTCTGCCGCTGTGACTGCACCTTCCGGCAGTCTGCTGTGGGGAGGAGGTGCAGGCGGGGGAAACTTCAGAACATTCAAAGTCTTCCTACCACCCAGTCTGTCTGTCTGTCTGTCTGTCTGTTTCTCTCTCTCTCTCTCTCTCTCTCTCTCTCTCTTCTCTTCCCCCTCCTCCCTCCCCATATACATATTACTCTCTCTGACTAGAATATCCTTCCACCTTCTTGTCTCCCAGAAAACTCTTATTTAAACTACAAAACCCTGTTCAGGTATCCACTCTTTTATGAAATCTTACCATAGCACTCACGCTGTCTGATGAACTATTCAGTCCTTCCTCTGGGCTACCTGCATCATACCTATGGTTCTGGTTGTCTATTCATGTCAGATGGCTGTCTTCCCCACTTGACCATGAGCTCTTTGAGGGTGGGAGTTCTATAAAACTTGTCTCTGTACCCCCAATGCCAGCTCAGGGTCTGACAGAACATGTCTAGGAGAAGGAATGTAATAAGAAGTTAAGACAGGGGGCTCTGAAATAAGCCTGACCTTAGTCTGAGTCCCAACTCTGCCCCTTTGAGCTGTGGGACTTGGACAAGTGGTTTCAACTCTAAGCCTCAGTTGGCCTGAATGTGAAATGGGAAGAATAAAAATAATCACTAGCTCATGGATTGTCCTGAATAATAAATGATATAATGAAAACTGAGAGGTTAGGCCAGAGTCAGGCACAGTAATTATCTTTGTGATCGTCCCATGAGTGTCTACGCTGTCAAATCTTTGCTAAAAAGTCATAATGACTCCCATAGAGTTCTTTCCCCTGGAGAGAACGTGAGCAAGTGAACACAATTAAATGTGATGAGTTCCATGAAGAGCAGAGGTGCTCTGGGAGCCCAGAGAAGGAACCACTACATTTATTGGCCCTGTGTTCCAGTGGTTACATTCGTTGGTTTTGGTGTCAGGAGGTCCCAAGTTCAAACCCTGACTCAGACAGTAACTAACTGTGTGAACTTTGGGAGATTATTTAAACATTCAGAAACTCCAAAATGTAATGGAAATTTAATTATACAAGTAATACAAAATAATATTTGCCAGGGGTGAGCCAGGAAGACTTCCCAAAGAAAGTAACATCAGGTCTTAACAACTACATGGGGGTTTTCCAGGTAGAAAGGGGTAGCCAGGGCTTCTGGCAGAAGAAACAGTAGGTTCAAAGCCTTGTGACCAGAAAGGATGACATGCAGTGTGTTGATTCCAGGTCACAGTGTACAAAGGGGAAGTGGCAGAAGAGGACCTAGAGAGAAAGGCAAAAGCCAGATTGGGACCAACCTGGAATGTCATGCTAAGTGGCTCCTGGCACACACCTCCAATGACAAGAGTCCTTCGTCTAGGATGTGCTTGGGGTGTACTTAGGGGCTCAATAAATATTAGTAGGAAAAACAAAGAAATGAGTCAATAGCACCAAGACCCTGACCCCTGGCCTTTCTCTCTGTTGGGATTCCGGTTCTGCTGTGAATTAGCTACAAGGCCTTGGGCAGGTCACATAACCTCTCTGGGCCTGACTTCTTCACCTGAAATTGGACGGGGGCAGGCAGAATCATCACACCCTCTCGGGAGGTTGTCCTGTGGATAAATGAGAACGTGCCACCAATACTTGCCACAGTCGGGTCTCACGTTCTTGGTCACGACTACTCCCTCTGAAAGTGACTCTTCTGAAAACACATGACTTACTCCACTACAAAATCTTCTTGAAAAATTCCTTTCTACGAGCTTCTCATACAGGATCTCATCTGGTCTTCCAAACATCCCCACTAGGAAGACTTTATGATCCCATTTTACAGACAACAAGCTCAAAGAGCTTTAGCAATGTGCCCAAGCGTGTGCCTAAGTCACACAGCTGAACAGAGTCAGATTCAGGACCCAAACCCCAGCTTCTCTCATTGCAAAACTTGCCACCACATTGAAGATTTCTTTAAAGCAATAAAAACTTTTAAAAAATAAAATAAAACACGACCCTGGTGGAAACCCCAATTTATAAAGCAATTAAAAGCAGAGCTTCTCCTGTTGCATCAGGGGCAGGGGGCAGCACCCCTGTTACTTTTTCACGTGTCCCACTCACCCACCCAGCAACCCACGTCCCACTGACCCCTCGGGCTCCCAGGAGCACAGGCCAACACCACTGCACTTCACTCCCTCCCATCCAAGCCTCATGGCCCTGAAAGTTGGACCCACCAATAGGCCTGACATCAGAAGAACAACTCCTGTGCTCTGCAATTCCCAGAATAAAAAGTATTCCTTCTGATCCCTATCCAGCCTCCTGATAAGCCAGGCTGCCACGTCTTAATACTCCTCCTGCTAAGGTGCCTAAAGGTCCCTCAGATGTCTGGTTCCAGCCTGCCAGCCTTTGAACTTGAGACATTCTAAGCACCTAGTAGTCAACTTAATAATTTGAGGAAACTTGAAAGATGGTCCAGGCAGCCGTCAGCCAGCTCTCCTCTGCAGAAAATCTGGATGGACTGGATGCTCTCCCTAAGGACTCGTCTCCAGAGATGGCTGCTTGAATCAAAGAGTTAGGGATCATGGAAAATTTATTTGCAGCCACAACAGGATCTTGTTAGCAAGCTGTCCTGGGGATGGGAGGTGGGGGTAGCTCACCTATATCTCTATCAGAAGCTGCATCCTTGGACAGTTAATAATCAGCTCTGCTTGGCTTAGCCCTATCAGAGCCCAGAAATTGGCTTTATCTCAAGGCCCCATGGCCTCGAAACCGTGTCAGAGATGGCCTGACTCCTCTGCCCTCTGGCTAAGGACAAACCACAGCAGTGTGAGCTTCAGTGAGTCCCCACTGTCCCTATGGCCTGCTGTGACTCTGCCTCCTTCCCTGAAAAGACGCAAGTGGCATGGGAGGGCTTAACCTTCCTCCTCTCAACAACTCCCCACATCCTCACCCTCCTCCCTCCTCCCATCCAAGGGCAATGTTGTAGTCATGTTTCCACAGCCCCACACCTCCTCCAGGGTCTGCACCCAAAACCTCTCCCTTCCCTCTGGCCAAGAGCAGGCTCAAGAGTGCCCCGATGCTAAAGGCGGTTGGTGGCCTTCCCCAGGCGGCCCTAGCTTGTGTCAGGAAGATCCGGATTCAAGTTCAGTTTCCATCACTTAGCAACTGCATGACCTTGACCCAGTCATTTCATCTCAGCATCGCAGACTCCCCATCTGGAAAGCGGAAATAATAGTCCCTAACCAGAGAAAGGATTGCTGTGAAATGAGTTGGTGGTGCCTTAGTACATCTCTGTCCTTTCATTACTCAAGGAAATTTTGTCATGTAAGTATTAGCTCCCTACCCCATCAAGCTAATGGTCTGTCTCTTCTTCCCACCACCAGCAGCCTTCTTAGAACTCCCGAGCATTCAGCCCAGCCTAGCCCACTTCAAACAGTGCCCTGTCCTGCCTCTCCCCTAGGTCACCATTGACCACTGTTCACCTAATTCAATGGCTTCTTCTCAACTGTCAATTGAGGCACTTGTTGCTTGTACCCACCAGCCTTTTTCCTCAATTTCTCTCCTCCTTTGGCTTCACGGCTCACTATCCTGGTTCTTCTCCAACTTTTATGAACACCCCCTCCCCACATCATTTCTGACTCCCCTAGATGACTAATTGCACATTAGAATCATTGGGGGAGCTTAAAACACACTATCCAGCCCTGCCTTGCAGCAGCGACTCTTATTCGGGTGGTCTTAGGAGGGCCCAAGTTGCAGCTGTCTTTGAGAACCACGGCCCTAGATGAAGACTATGCCCTAGGTCTTTCCACTTGTTAATATTATTTTCATTTTACAGACAAAGAAACAAACTAATAGGGGCTTAGCTAACACAGAAGTTCATGTTTCTTGCAGGCCTGAACTCTACAAGTCCAAATGAGTTTTGGCAGCTCCACAGTCGTCAGGGATGCAGAATCCTATGGCCACGGGGCGCAGAGCAACTGCTCATTCTAGTGCAGGAAGGAGAACAGAGCAGAGTGGTAAAGGCATGCAGGGATGACTGCCCCTCCCTCCTCACCACACACAGTTCAGCCCATGGTCACGCCCAGCTGGTGGAGGAATCCAGTGTTGGAAAACTTTAGTTTCAGGTAACAGCTAATAAGCTTAGTAATCAATGTATGTAAAAAGCTATTTTTCAGTAACTGGAGGTATGACCCCCGTTGACTCCAGGAGACCATAAGCAGTCCCACCTTTGTGCTTCAGGAGGACTGCAAGCAATCAGGATGGTATCTGAGCCATTGTGCTTCAGGGAGAGACTGCCCAGGATATAGATAAAGACCACCTGCCAGGACATAGAGACCACCGCCCAGGACTCAGATGAAAGAATGCTGCAGCTTTGATTAACTTTTCCCCTGAATTCTAGATCCCTTACCTACACTTTTTTTCTCCTTATAAAAAGGGTCCATTTATGATGAAATTTAAGACAGTCTGTTATGGTACAAATTCGTTGTCTTCTCAGGTCGCCAACCATCTGAATAAAGTGCCCAGAAAGACTCCATCCCTGTCTGCTTACTGGGTCTGGTAGATGACAGGCTGCCGAACACCAGCTTTTCCGGTTTCACAGCCTCACAGGGGAGGTTGGGACGCATATAGTCTTTATTCCAGGTGGCTGTGTGCAGCTAGAAGTTGGGGACTCTGATTACTGAGGAGGAAAAAGAGTGGCCTCTGCTGCCCTTTTCTCCCTCTGCAGCCTATCACATAGCCACCCTAGGCCCTCCACCGCTGCCCCTGAGCATTTCTGCCTGGCCACACCAGGGGCCCCTCAAATGCCCCTGTTCAGCTGGCACTCGTCTCCCTAAAACCCATGAGGCAGCAGGGGTTCTTGAGATTACAGACCTGGCTCCAACATTCCAGTGACCGTGGAACCTTTGTTTTCATACCTGTAAACTAAGGTAAGTTATATATTTTATGGGTTGTTGGAAAGATCAAACAGTTGGCTTACATAGAAACACCTGGTGCAGTGCCTTATCTATACAGTAGGAGTTCAATACACGTTGGTTTTCTTTCCTTTCTTTTTTCTTTCCTAGTCTAGAACAACAATTCCCTTTTCCATTCTGTGCTTCCCCCAACCCCACTCCCAAACTGATATTATATATTTGGCCAACAGGCCCCAAGAACAAAACCCCTAGGTGTGGCATTGATCTTATGTCAGATCACAGAGCAGGGTTGGGGTTTGGGAGCAGAAAGCAGGAGAAGAAGGAGAAATTATCTCTACAGGGAAGGAGCTGCTTCTCCTATTCAGACACTTCCCAGGAGAGAGGACGAGGCAAGATCTCACCAACACTGATGGCTCAGGAATCCTTCCCCCTATCTGATCTGTATCCCCACTTTTACTTCAGGGGAAATCTTTTTTCTCTCCTTCACATTCTTTTGTATGACTCATGGCTATAGGGTTGAAGGACGAATGCAGTGTTGGTCAAAGTCAAAAGTCTGGCCAACATCACAAATCTCTAGTTATGGGCTGGCCCAGTTCCCCAAGCATGGACTGATCCTGGACCCCGGCCACAGACTGTCTCAGACCCAGTCACAGGCTGCCACAGGTTGCACTTTCGTACACCTTTGCTACTCAAAGTGTTGGGGCCGAGCAGCAGCAGCATCACCATCACCTGGAAGCTTGTTAGAAATGCAAAATCTCGGGCCCTATTTGAGACACTTCTAAATCAGAATCTGTGTTAATACCTTTAAAAATCAAATCAGCTGTAGCCTGTGTACAGGCAGAGACACAAAACCACTTGAATGTCCAGATTTTATCTCCTCTCCTTTTAGGGGAGAAATAATTTGACACAAAAAGAGGGAGTCTTGCCCTGTATCTCCTCTTTCCTTCCTCTTGCCTTCCCTGGAAATCCCACTTCCACAAGGTGACCCCTGGTGTCCTCAACAAGACTCTAAGCTCCTGTTCTCCCGGCATAGCTAACTCCATCCACTGAGCCAGTTTCTCCAGTACATATACGATGCTGTGCCGAACAGACAGTTCCTGTCCCCGTGAAAGGTCAGTCTGGGGACAGGATGATGCCAAAGTTCCTACAGGACACCCAGCTAGAGATGTCCAGGAGGCAATTCAGAGAGGAGTCAGGGCAGGAGTCATTCTCCCAAGTGCAGTGGACATACATTTTAGAAAGTGTCAAGAGCTACGAACATCATCAGGAGCTTTCCTCAAGGCACAGACTTTAGCCCTGCCTTTCTCATTACAAAGCCACATCCAACTTCCTTCGACTGGGCCCTGCTCCATGCTAAGTGTGGCAGAGGCAGCACCCTTGGAGATGAATCCCTGGCCCAATGGACAGGGGTTCCAGCCTCTTGATTACCTGCTGGTAGGGAGTCTCATGATTGCAATCACCTGATTAGTGATTCATGCGCTCAGCAGAGCTAAGCAGAGCGCCGGCCCAAGAATCTGGGCCAGATTGAGTGGTCACAGCTCTAACACATTGTGATGTAGGCAAGGTTTTCCTTCAGCGCTGCCCCCCCTTCACGCCCACAGTCCCCTTCTTCCGTTGTACATTCTGTTCCCTGCACTTCTCCAGAATTCCCAATGTGCTAACTGGTCTTCGCTTCCTCCACCCTCCTAAACTCAGGCTTTTACCTCCCTCTCTACTCACCCCCAACCCCTATTTTCCAGCCCGCATACTCACCACACGCACTCTTGGCCCTTGTAAGCCCAATTAAGTCAACAAATCCACAGTTGATTAAATACTGAGCATTTAGTGTAAGGATATATTATTTGGAGATAAAATGTATGAATGGTACTATGGAATTATATTTTTGTGTGCTTTAATTGTGTGGGTACAACTTATAATCCACTGTGGTTTTTCTGTGGTCAGTGGGTAATGGATATTTATATCACTTTTGTAGGATTCAGAGGCTAACGTAACTAATATCAGTGATACAGAAGACTAAGGCCATAACTGTTCTTCTGACAGAGGTAGTTAGTTAGAACTGTGGTCTCCTGGCATTCCTCCCTTGGGTAGAAAGCGATCCCTAGGTAAAACAGCACTCCAGTGTAGAAAGACCCTCTTCTCTGCTGCCACCTAGGATGCGGTTTCCAGGAATTCACCATGAGAGGGACTCCCTTTCCTGCAAAGCCTACTCCCCCAGCGATTTTATCAGCCTGACTCAAAAGCCTTAAAAAATTAGGTATTCTTTTTAACTCTCTTAATTCTGCTTCCAGAAACGAATTCTAAGGAAAATGTGTGTGCAAAGATATTTGTGGGGTACTGTTTTTAAAAGCTACAGATAAACATGGAAAGAACCTGGATGTAACACACACACACACATGAGATGCAATGCTAGTTGTTTACCTACTGCGTCTCCGCCTGGACCCACCTTTGCATATTCTCCTCGGTGGTCAGGGCCAGGGCTCCGCACACCCCACTTCCCAGACTCCAGGACCAGCTGGCTCCCTGTTACTTTCTGGCAATGGGAGGCACTCGAGGATGATGGGAAGGCGGGGGGAGAGGAGGGGGTCTGTACCCCTGTTGCCTCCTTTCCTGCCAGCACCCTCCTGCAGTGGTAGCAGTCGGCTCCAGCCTCCACTTTCTTCCCGCGCTCTCAGACGCAGCCTCCTCGGACTCCTCCAAGACACCCCAGCAGCTGATGGTACCCTTCTTCCAAGTTCTGAGCCCCCTGAAGCCCTGTTCCGAGCTCCGAGGCTTTTCTTTTGCTCCTCTAAGTTCCCTGCTCCCTGCAGTTACTATCTCCGGGTCACCTCTGTGCCTCTCAGCATCCGTGTAGCCAACTCCCTGCGTTGAGTTCCCTCTATTTGAAATATCTTGTGTGATGTTTGATTTCCTAACCGGATCCAGGCTAATACAGATGCCATTTCACGGCCATCAGATGGAGAAAAATTATATAGTAACAATATCAAGGGTTAGTTAAGATGTAAAGCAACGGGAATTTTGTACATTGCCGATAGAATTGTAAATGTATATAACCATGTTCAAGAGCAATTTGGCAGGCAATATCTAGTAAAGTTGCAGACACATGCCCCCTTCAACCCTGCACTTCTGGTTCTGGGTATGATCTCTAAAGAAATTGTTATAGATTGCACAAGAAGATAGCATCATCCTTTATTTTTACTATCAGTAGGAAATGGATGAGTCAATTGTGGTATAATGGAATACCACAAAACAGTTAAAAATGAATAAATGGAAGTTACATACAGCAACATAGATAAAACTTAGAAGCATCATTCTGAGTGAAGAAAGCAACATACAAAAGGATGTGTATAGCAGAATATCATTTTTTATATATCTAGATTTTAAGCCTACAAAGCAATACCGTACATTGTTAATGGGTACATTTGGATATAGTAATGAGAATATATTCACGCATGGGAAATGAGAAGCATTAACTCTAAAACAATGGTTAGTCAAAGGAAGAAAAAAAAATTGAGGAAGGGAATTCAGAGGCCTTTGGCTTTATTTCTTAAGCCACAGTTGTGAGCACCATTAAAATGTGAATCTGGAAGGCAAGGGCTTGAAGGGGGGCATGGAATCTGTGTTTAGGAGGGAGTTTGAGGAAGTGGGGACCAGTTAGCATATCATGCATCAACATCCATTATAATGATTATATGAAAATATGATTTATTGACATGAAGAGCTGTTAAAAACATAGTAAGTAAAAATTAAGAGTGCAAAACAGTATGTATTTCATTACCACCTCTTTATATATTTCTTTTAATCTTCCACTCAAGGATATGTTTATTAATTTTAGAGTGAAAGGAAGAGAAAGACAGAGACAGAGACAGACAGACATCGATGTAAGAGAGAAACATCGACTGGTTGCCCCCACCACCACCGTATATGCCCTGACAAGGGATCGAACCCTCAACCTAGGTATGTGCCCTGACCGGGAATCCAACTTACAAACTTTTGATGTATGGGACAATGCTCCAACCAACTGAGCCACTTGGCCAGGTCATCATTAGCTCCTCTTTATAGGATAGAATATATGTATGTGTGTTAGGGAAAATGGCTGGGAAAGAATACACCAAAATGGTAATAGGGTCTACCTCTGAGTAGGAGGATTATAGATGATTTTTATTTGCTTCTTTATAGTTATGTGTATTTTCTATTGTTTCTAAAACAAATGTGAATTTCTTATAAAGTCTTAAGGATTTTTTTTTTTAACTTAATCCTACAGAAAGCCCCCTCTTATCTGCTGCTGTGATCTCAACATCATGCTGTGAGGTTTCCTAAAGCATGGAATGTAAGATGATAATGCAGATTAAGTGTTTCTTATTTTTGTAAGTATATGTTTATTTTAACGTATATCACAAAAAATAAATTAGTTTCAACAAATGGTGCTGAGACAAGTGGACATCCGCACACAAAAATAAATAAATCTAGGCGCAGCCCTGGCTGGTGTGGCTCAGTGGACTGAGTGCTGGCCTCCAAACCAAAGGGTCACCAGTTTGATTCCCAGTCAGGGCACATGCCTGAACCCAGGCATGGTCCCCAGTTGGGGGTGTGTGAGAGGCAGCCACACATTGATGTTCTTCTCCCCTCACTTCCCCTCTCTCTAGAAATAAATAAATAAAATCTTTTTTAAATAAATAAACCTAGACACAGACCTCTTCACAAAAATTAACTGAAAATGGATCACAAACCTAAATGTGAAATGCAAAACTATAAAACCCCTGGAAGATAATGCAGGAGAAAAATAAATTAGCACATCAAACCCATGATTTTGGATTGATACTCAAATTTTTTTAAATGGAATTCCTGCAGTGCTGGAAAGGGGGTTGTCTTTTCAATAAATGATGCTGGGTCCGCAGGATATCTATTTGGATAAAATGTAATTTAAATCCTTCTTCACTGTACTCAAAAATCAGTTCCTAGTATCTAAATGTTAAAGATAAAACAATAGAGCTCATAGATGGTAAACACAGGAGAATCTCTTCATGACTTTGGGGTGCAAAGATTTCTTAAACAGAACAAAATATTCCTAATCATATAGGGAAAGACTGAAAAACTAGACTACTTTAAAATTAGGAACTTCTGTTTATCAAAGAACGCCATTCAGAGATTTTAAAAAAAGAAAAAAAAAAAAACAGAGTGAAAAATGGTTGCAATATTTATCATCAACAACAGACCCACTTCCAGAATATATAAAGACGCCCTACAAACCATCGTAAAAAGATAGCCCGCACAACTGAAAAAATGAGCCAAACACTTAAACAGGCACTTCACGGAAGATGCCCAAACATCTCACAAACATAGGACATGTGAGCAGTGCTTGTGGAGAACTGGAAATAGTCTCTTTCTTAATCTGAGAGATAATTAGACAGCTACATTCACTCTAAGGGTTTCCAAATGTTCAATTCCCAGAATTATACATTTAAAACTTATGTACTATATACATCCGTAAAAAGATTGCTTAAAATGAAATTTGGGTAAATAAATTTTGTCCTTCTGTTGATCTAAAGACAGTTTAGGAATGTAACAATGCATTACCTAACTTTCAAAAAATGATAGGAAGATAAACCAAAAATAAATTAAAGTGATTACCTTTGCAGGGAAGGGTGAGAACAGGAGGGAAAAAATAGGAATAAAAATTAGATTACTCTTCATGTATCTTTCCACAATCTTGATTCACAATCATGTATATAATTAATATAATTTAAAAGTTAATTAATTTTTTCAGAAATATTAATCAATTTTAAATTAATAATCAAAATAGTACATAAACACTATAGGTATTATCTGATCTAATCCCCTCAATACTGCCATGAAGTAGGAACTATTCTTGCCCCCACTTTACAGATGGAGCATGAACGCACAGAGAGCTGGTAGCCCCCAGACCCGGAATTCAAACCCAAGTCTCTTGCTCTTAAACAGTTTGCCAAAGGTTTTCATTTGATACCAACTTGTCAGAATTTCCTGTGCCACTCATTTAAAAATGCAGGTTTTTATTCTAATGAATAAGAACCTCTGGAGATGGGGCCCAGGAATCTGCATTATTAATGAGCTCCAGTTGATTCTCAGCCAACCTAAGGTTGAAGATGGCTGTCCTTCACTGAACTGTCTTCCCCAATACACAGTGACTAAATGTTCTAGTTACCATGTAATAAATTACTGCAAGACTTAGTGACATAAAGCAATCACTGTTTTATTTTGTTCCCAAATTTATGGTTCAGCCATTTGGTAACAGCATCACTTCCGCCAGTCCCAAGCCCTTGGCCCAGATTCAGAAGGAAAGAAATTAGACATCACCTCTTGATGGGGCACAACGAGGTCCTGCTGGAGTTGCAGCTGTCCCTTCAAAGGGCAATCTGTCACTCAAAGCCTGTGCTCACATGCAAAGTCTGGTCAAATCAACCAGGCCGCTTCAGTGTGCAGCCTAGAGAGGACATAGCTTAAAGTTCATCAAAGTCACTTTTTCAACAGGCTCCCTCATGCTGCATGGTCCGCCTTTTCTGCTTCAGGAAGAACCAGAACAGCTGCAACACGCATCTCAAAAGTCACCCTCAGGAAGTGCCCTCGGTGACAACACTTTCTTGGCAGCTCATGATCTCATGGGCTAATCAAAAAATGTGTTCACCCAGCCTCCTTCTGCATTCAGGTGGCCTCACCTGGGGCATAGGGTAAATTGGATGGGAGCCTCAGAAACAAAATGGAAAAGGTTCAACAAGAAGACGTCATTGACAGAGTGTAAATCGGTATAACCTTTCCAAAAAGCAGGTTGGCCATATGTATTAAGATGTAAAATGTGCATATTTGTTGACCCAGCATTCCCACTTCTAGGATTTAACCCAAGGAGATAACAGCCGAACTGTAAGAAGATGGATGCATAAGCAGGTATGCACAGTGTTGTTTATAATAGTGAAACATTGGAAACAGCCTTCATGCTCACAAGTGAGTGATAGATTAAGCAAATAAGTTATAGCTCGTTAATACTAATTTTCAAAGAATGAAGTAGATCTATATGGACAGATATGGAAAAATCTCTAAGATACAGTTAAGTAAGGAAAAAGTATTTAAACCATATACATCATAAATCACATTTACATAAACCATTGTGCTTCAGCCCAAAGAGAGATGGCCAGAGGAAGGTCCCCTAGGTGGTAGCATTTGGTGTGAATTTTGCTTTCCTCTGAATTGTTAAAATGTTTAATAATGATGAGGAGGCTTCTATCTCCTATGGGCTGTGAACTGTTGGAAATCCCTTACATGTGTTAATGCACTTTATCCTCATAAAAACCCTATGAAGTGGATAGTGTTATTATCTCCATTTTAGAGACAGGGGTACTGAGGCACACAGAGGTAAAGCAGCTTCCCCCCAGTCACGTGGCCAGCAAGTGGCAAAGATGAAAGCTAAACCCAGGCAGTCAAGTTCCAGAAAACATTTTCTTAGCCATCAAGCTACACAGTCTCTCCACAATATTCGATACAGCATTTTTACCAAAATAATAAAGCCATTATTTGTAAGTCGCCAAACTGGTCTTAAGATGCTTTCAGTTTTCAGAAGAGTCCCTGTGAAAGATCTTCCTTCCCAGTTACTCAGCTGGATTTACAGACAGAATTGCTACTGGGAGAAGTTCAAGGGAAGTGACAAGGTTAGCCCCAGGAAGCCCCATGGAGCAAATGGGATGTTAAGGAGACCCAATGGGAGGCTTTATCCTCTTGGGTTGGAGTGTGGGATCCTTCAAGTTTGTCGTTGACCAAAGGTCAAGAAGGAGACCCCTAGAGTCTGCAGACCCAAGCCACAGCTGCTGCCCTGGGCCCCACTCATGATTAGAAAAACTTATGATACAAAGCTGCTTCAAATGAGGGCCCAATGGCTAGAGAGTGAGATCATCAGAGAGGTGATGTCAAAGGATGCAGGGGTCCCAGCCAGAGTCCAAGTCTGTGCATCCTTGGGCTCAGGCATGCCTGCAGGAGGGTCAGGCCAGCCCACCAAGAGCTGTGGTACAAAGGATGAAAGGGCTCTCCAGGGGAAACTCATCCTAAGGGAAAGGGGAACTGAGGCCCAGAGCTTGGTCCAAACCTGAGGGTAGAGGTGTTTCTGAGCCCAGCTCTGCAGTGTCACCTGATGCCCCAGCACAACTCCAGTGGCCTTACGCCCAAGACCTGGTACAGGAGGCCTCCCTAAGTGCAAGGTAAAGTTTGAGGAGCTGTTCATTTCCTACCTCCATGGGTTCCTGCAAGCAGCTGAGTCAACAGTAGTCCCTTGGGGTCCTCAGCATACACAGTGACACAGGAGTTGTGGCCCCTCCAGCCTCGGGGACACAGCAGACACTTTGGACTTTAATAGGGACAGGAGGGAAGTGGTGGACACTTGTGGTTGTCAAAGGCACACGAGGTGACCTTGGGGTGCCCAGAATGGCTTGGGAAGGGATTTATGGTACCAGGAGCTGCCTCGGGGCAGTTAGGGGTTAAGTTGCCCAGGGAGAGTATGTGGTGTGAGAGGCAGAGAGCCAAGTGCAGATCCTCAGAGGGACAGGAGAACAAGAGGGTTTGCAAGGAGACTGGATGCGCAGTCCTCGCTGTCCAGGCCTGCCTTAATAAGGAGGGGGTTTGGGTTCTTCCCACCTCATCATTCCCATTACTGCACCCCAGTCTCTACCCACTCCTCCTTCTCCACACTCGCTTCCAATGCCCCCACGCACAGTTTTGGAACCCAGGCCTGTGTCTTCCTGCCATCTGGAGTCCTGAAGAATCAGATAGGGATGCCAAGTTGGAAGCAGACAGGATCTTACTCTAGAAACTTTTCTTTTTAAAGCACAGCAAGAAACAAATGGCTCTGCAGTCCACCGGGATCGCCTTGGGTAGGAAATTTAAAATGCATTAAGGTTGAGAGACCTATAAACATGTCATAACACGCTCTGCAAGGTACTGCCTCTGACTTGTGGGCATGGGAACCCCAAAGGGCACAGGCAGGCACATTCACCGCACAGAGATGGGTGCACACACCCAGCTCCAGAACACATTCCTTCACACCTGTGCACATATGGACGTGCACTCTCCCCATGAATGAACACATGCAGATCTGTGCACACAGTCCCCCAAATAGATGTGCACATGCAGACCCTGCACACACATACAGGAAGAGATGTGCAACCACACTCAGCCCCATTCTTATGCATAAATATACACACCTGCCACAACCACACATGCACACAGATTTGCACATGTAGTCATCCCACAAATGTGCACACATCTTCACCTTGTGTACATACAGATACATACACACACACTTCCTTATTTATATACATCTCAGAGATAAACACAGGCCCCAGATCACCCTGGATCAGAAACAGACATTCTCATTCCACACACAGACACACACACACACACACACACTGATCCCACCCACATCGACATGAATGTGTCTGCACATTCATATAGACTCATCCAAAATATAGACATTCATATGCATACACACTCATCCCACACCAAATGTATCCATTTACTTTGTCCAAAGCAAAGATTTGCACAAAGATGAATGCACACCCACCCACATGCAGTGTGTATACATATGCAACCCACAGAGATGCAACATAATCAAATAAACACTCCTCATTCCTGCCCACTTCAGCAACCATCTGGGTGACCATTCAACAGCCTGGATGCTTTCTTTCTCTAAAGTTTCTCTTCTCAGGAAATGGTGCCACCATTTGCCCCCTGACTCAGCCAAAAACCTGCGCGTCACCCTAGATTCCACAATCCTTCTCACCTTCGACCTCCAGGCCCTTTGGAAAACCCATCATTTCCATCACCGCTGGAGCTACTATTCTCCATGGCACTGTCTCTCATCTGCACCACTGCTACAGCTCCTCCCCGATGGCCTCACTGCCACTGATGCCACCTATGATCCATCCTCCATGTGGCAGCCTGGAGCAAAAGACCTTTCAATGTCTTCCATGGCAGTGTAAATAATGCAGACTCCCTACCCAAGCCTACAAGTCTACATGACCAGACCTCTGTCTGTCTGATGCCAGACCTCATCTTGCACAGCCCCTCCCACTCTCAACACATTGGCCTCCTTTCACAGTCTCAAGCAGGCCATGCCTTCCTCTTTTAGGGCTTTTCATATACTGCTCCCTTCACCAGGGAGGCTCTTTCCCTGACTCCTCCTACTAGTCCACACACACCCTCTAGTCCTCTATCAAAATGTCACCTCCTCCAAGAGGTCTTCCCTGATTATCCAATCCTAACTGGATTCTCATTATTCTCAGTCCACTGTATCTTGTTTCCTGCATAACACTTAAAAATTTTCTTTATGTTTATTGTCTGTGTTTCCCTCTACACTTGCCCTATTCCATAGAGTAGCCACAGGTGGCTATTTAAATTTAAATTAACTAAATTTTTTTTTAAAAATTCAGCTCCTCAGCCATACTAGCCTCACTTCGAGTGCTCATTAGCCACATGTGGCTCCTGGCTACTCCACTGCGCAGTGGGAACATTTCCATCATCGCAGGAAGTTCTCTTGGATAGGGCTTCTCTAGACTGCGGCTCAGAGAAAGCAGTGCCTCCTCCATTCACGAATGGTCCTCTATGCCCAGCATGGTGTCTGGCACACAGTAGGGGCTCAGGAAATATTTACTGAATGAACTCACACATGTGCACACAGTCATAAAAGGAGATATGCCTTTTCACATTCAAATGCCACCTCTTTTGTGAAGCCTGGTCGTCCTTCCCTTCCCTTTCCGCCAGCCCGGAGCTCGTACCTCCATGACAGATGTGTCTTTGTTCAGCGCAGACCTGAGTTTACTGCAGGTACTTTTACCCCATCCTGGCTATGAGATAAGAGGAGAGGAGAAAGTATCCTAAGCCATGTCTCCATCAAGATCCCTCACCATCCATCTCCGTGGAGGCCACAGAGTGACTGGCTGCATTAAAAGTACTAACCCTGGACTCAGGCGATCCCAGGTCATACCAGCTCTGCCTTTACTAGCAATGACTTCGTGTAGCTTGCTGAACCTCTCTGAGCTTCCGTTTCCTCATCTGTAAAACACACATAATCACACATACTTCACCGAAGGGCTAGTAGGAGTAAAAGAGAGAATGCACGTTGAAGATGTTGCACAGTATTCCCTTGGAGGGGTTTTGTCTGTCTACCTTAGCAGAAGGAGGACTTATTTATACCCTGTCAGCTATATACAGTCTCATGCGGAAACTTCAGTTTATTCCAGTAATGTCTGAAATTCTTCATAAATGAGTGTTCTGGGTTACTACCCAGATGGCCTAATGATTAACTAGTCTCTGATCATGGCCCAGTGGCTGCACTTCTGGAGCAAAACAATCAATGGCAGTGTCTCAATAATTGGTTTACATAAGATTGAAGACTAGAATTCATACCGATATTTTGTTACAAGCAATCTATGACCACCAAGGAACCCAACACGTGGTCCTCAGGTATTATCCCACCCAGGATGGGGCAGGGTCCATGACTGAGCTGCCTCAGTCCTTCTGGCTTAAGACTCTTCAGGCAGGATGATGAGGAAGAAAGTCCTGGCCAAAATTAATGATCAGAAAGGAAGGATCTCAGGCTCCATGAGGAAGCAGCTGACTCAGGAAGAAAACGGAAGGGAGATCAGAGGGAATGTAGCCGTTGGGTAAAATACAGTATCGTGCAGTGGCAAACTTATGGACTACAATACCAATCCCAGTCTGCTCCTCCATGGCTGGGTGACCTTGACAAAGTTATTTGTCCTCTCTATGTCCTTGTCTGTGGAACAGGGATAATAAAACCTACTTCAATGGATTGTTTGGGAAGTAAATTAGTTAAGATTTATAAAGGGCTTAGAATGGAGCATGGCACATGTTACACTCTATGTGAGTTTGTTAAATAAATTGGAGAGAAGAATCAAAGAGAACTAAGAATTAGGTCTGAGGAATCTCCCTATACCTTTGCCCTCTCTTCACCCCTAAGTCTCTTAGCAAAACTCTTCCCATTTTCTTTAAAGCTCTCTGCACCCACCTACCCTCTTTCCTCTCCTCTGATTCTAGGCAGATTCCATCAGAGACCCAAAGGGGCTATGAAGAATATACAAGTAACCAAAATATGAGGGGAAATGCTCAGCCACTCATCCTCATTTTTATCTAGGGTGTGGGAATTAAAACTACAATAAGAGATCTTGAATGGGTCTTACAGAGGGCCAAGAGGTGCTTAGAATGCTTTCTGAACAAGTGCACCTTTGTTCAATTGGAAATCTTAATGTGGCGTATAACTCTCTGGGTAGGCTTCCGACATCCATGATTCAGAATTTTTTTAATACTGAAATAATATTGGTATATAACAAAAATTGCCTGCATTTCAGTACTTAACAACAATGCCGTGTCCCAGAACACCAGAATATTAAATTCTAAAAAGTCTGAGAATCCCCTTATGACTCCCGGATTTCATGGTCAAGAGTTGTTTGGGTAGAAAATCCATAGTTTGTCCCCTGAGACAGCCCCTCAATATTGTGAAGCCTGGGATCAGGGGTGTGGGGCAGTGGGGTAGGGAAGAGGGAGGAAGTAGGAAAAAATAGATCACTGAAAAAGACTGATGGGCATCAGGCCAGTGGTAGACAGCGTAACAGCCCCCCAAAATGTCCACATTTTAATCCCCCGGATTTGCATATGTTACCTTACAAGGCAACAGAGACTTGGCAGATGTGATTAAGTTAAGGATCTTGAGGTGGGGAGATTATCCTGGATTATCCAGGTGGGCCCAATGTAATCATAAGGATCCTCAAAAAAGGGAGGCAGAAGGGTCCGAGTCAGAGAAAAAAAGATACAATGATGGAAGCAGAGGTTAGAGTGATGCAAGACAAGACAAGGAATGCAGGAAGCCCATAGAAGCTTGAAAAGGCAAGGAAACGGACTCTGCCCTAGAGTCTCCAGAAAGAACACAACTCTGACCTCTAGAACTGCAAAATAATAAAGTTGTTGTTTTAAGCCACAGAGTTTGGGATAATTTGTCACAACAACAACAGGAAACAAGTACAGAATCCATAACAGATATGAGGGCGATTAATGCAACGAAAGTTTGCTGAAGGCCTACTATGTGCCGGCCACTGCTCCAGGCACCAAGAAGGCAGACAAGTACTCTTTCTTAGAGCTTCTCATTCTAGCTGGAAGAAACAGATGTCAAATGAGCAACAGAGAGCGTGATTTCAAATAGTTAAAAGTACATGAAGAAATAAGACAGGGTGACATGATAGAAAGTCATGAGTTGCAGAGGAGGACTACCTCGGTTTGAGTGGTCGGGCAAAACCTCTCTCTAAGGAGGTGGCTAGAATGATGAAGAGCTAGTAAAGATCTGGGAGAAGAGCATCTTCAGCTCTATGGTTTAACTTTTGCTCCATAACCAACCACCCCAAAACTTAATGGCTTAAAACAGCACCATTTATTTGCTCTCAGTTTTGCAATATTGGCAGAACTCAGTGGGAACTGTGCTTCATGAAGCATCAGTTGGGATGGCCCAACTGGGGCTGGGGGATATACTTCAATAGGGTTCACCCATGTGACCTAGAAAGTTGATCTAGCTGTCAGCTGGGAGTTCACCTGGGGCAGCTGACTGGGTATGAAAATTAACCTCCACATAGACCTCGACAAGGCTGCTTGGCCTTCCTCACAGTGTGGCAACTGAGTTCCAAAAGGAAGGAAGCAGAAGCTGCTAGTCCAAAACTGGCACAGTGTCATTTCTACCACATTGTGTTGGTCGAAGCAATCATAAGCCAGCCCAGATTCAAAGAGGCAGAAAAACAGACTCCATCTCTCAGCAGGAGGAGGGACCAATGATCTGTGGTCATCTTCAATCCACTACATATACCAAAATCATTATAGTTGTACAAGCCCTGAGGTGGGAATGACCTTGTAGAGCTTGCGGACAGAAGTGTGGCTGGTTAGCAAAGAGGAGAATGGTAGATGAGGTAGGTCATAAAGGAGGTCAGCTACCAGATGGTACACAGTCTGTAGGTCATGCTGATAAGGTTAGATAATACTCCCAGGTACTGGGGAATCACTGAAGAAGGGAAGTGACATAATCTGATAGCAATTTTTGTTTATATCACTCACTACTGAGTAGAGAGGGGCAAATGTAGAAACAGGTTATGGCAATGGGACCGTTCATTGAGGCAGGAAACAGGAAGGGGCACAGGGCTTGGTTTTTGTTCACTTTTTCTTTTTTGGTTAGCTGTGATGGAAGAGAGATGGGGAAGAGAGAACGAGAGGTCAATTTTAGATTAGAAGTGTTTGGGGAGCAACAGAGAGTGGCAGTTAAGTGCAGGCCTTGGTCATTGCTAACTTGTGAGCTCAAAGGGGTAGCCTTTCCTTTCTTAACCTTAGTTTCCATAAAATGGGGATAATAATATCTGTCCTATAAAGTTATTGGGCAGGTTAAAAGAGGTCATTAATTCCTTCATCAAATGTGTATTGAATGCCAACTATGCATTTGAAAAAGACTTCAAATGACTCTACCTCCATGGAGCTTATAATCAAATGCAAAATGATATGCAGAAATAATTCAGTGCCTGACACATAATGCTGTTCAGTAACTATTTTTATTGTTGCATTTGAGGGGCCCATGGCACCCCCAAGGTGGAGAGTTTCAACCGTCAGTTGGATATTCAGCCTGACTATCTGAGAAGCAGCTCAGCTGTCATTTACTGAACAGCTACTATGCTCCAGGCACTGCATTAGGCTATTGCCCATCCACTAGCTACTCTCATCTTCCCAGGCCTGGAGCTATCAAGAATTGGGGGGCTCAGATGTCAGGGTGAATAATTGACACCAGGGGCCCCAAGGGCTGTAGGATATGGTCCCTGATGTGTCACAGACACACAAGTGGGCAGTGTGTCACCCCTGCTTATTCTAGAACTCAGATGATAGGAGGTAATTCCTGTGTGCCAGATACCAATCTAACTTTCCTCATGTACTATCTTATTATAGCCTCACAATAGCCTTATGAAATAGGTTCTGTTGGCATCCCCATATCACAGATGGAAACAGTGAGGCCCAGAGTCACAATGCTAGTTATTGACAGACCTGAAATTTGAACCCAGGCAAGGTGACTCAAGGGACCAGTACCCCACACTGCCACCGAGACATCATGTAGAATTCCCAAACCTAAGGATGACAGGAGACCCTGGGATGACCTTCCCCCTTCTGGGGGGAGAATCATGAGATTCAGCCAGCCTCTCTGGAGAGGGACCCGGACCCCGGCAGTGTGGTGCTGCAGAAAGCGAACCGGCTCAGGAGCAAGGTCACCACGGGGCCAAGGCCTGGCTCTTCCACTTCCTAGCTGCAGACTCTGGGGAAGAACCTTAGGTTCACTTAGCCTGGGCTTCCTTTCAATGCTACAGAGATATTCATTCATTCATTCATTCATTCATTCAACAAATGGATATTGAATCTTTTACGTGCCATGAGTGAGTCACACACTGTCCCCTGTCCTCATGAAGCTGGCACTCTAGCCTGGAAGACATGAGAAAACAAGTGAGCAGACAAAATAATTCCAGCCCTGGCCGTGTAGCTCAGTTGCTTTGAGCATTGAACCAATATGCCAAGGTTGTGGGTTCGATCCCCAGTCAGGGCACATACGAGAATGAACTAATGAATGTATAAATAAGTGGGACAACAAATCGATGTTTCCTTCTCTCTCTCTCAAAATCAATCAATAAAAATACTTCTAAAAATAATGATAATAATAATTCTGAACCGTAATGAGCACCATGAAAGAAATTCACAAGGGGCTGAGGGGAAAAGCAGGGAAGGGCCCTACTTTGAATAATAAGAGTGGCCCCCAGAAGGATAAGAAGGAGTTGACCACACAGAGAGGAGGAGCATGAATATCTGGGCAGAGGGACAAGCGTGTGTAAGGACCCCAAGGAGTGTGGGGACCAGAGGAGCCCAGCATGGCTGGTGTGCAGTGAAGAGATCATAGCATAAGGTGCTCATCACTGTTTCTGGCTTGAAAGAGGATCGTGCCAGAGCTCTGGCCAGATAGTTGGTTAGAGCGTCCTCCCTATGCACCTAAGTTGTGGGTTCAATCCCTGGTCACGGCACATACAAGAATCAACCAATGGATGCATAAATAAGTGGAGCAACAAACTGATATCTCTCTCTCTCTCTCTCTCTCGCTCTCTCTCTCTCTCTCTCTCTCCTTCCTCTCTGTAAAATCAATAACTAAAATAAACAAATATTTTTTTTAGAAAGAAAGAGGACCGTGCTTATAAGACAGTGAACATGACACCTACATGTGGTAGACACTTAGTAAATGTGAGTTTTCTTTTTCCTCCTGGAGTGGAGTGGGTGCTCTGGGTCCAGAGAGAGGCTTGGTCTCAAGGACAACACTCCTGGCCATCTTCAGCCACAAAGCCCTGATGGCTCCTCAGGGACCCCAAGCACCAAGCCTATTTGCCACCATCCAAGTGCACACTTTCTCCCTAATTATTTCTAATTGGAAGAAAAATTGTTTGGCAAATCAGCTGGCATCTCCTCAGCTCTGGTGTCCTAGCAACCCAGCTCCCGGTGTGACACCAGAGAGAAGGCGGTTTGCCACATCCGCACTGCAGGGAGCGCCAAGCAAGGGCAGGCGCCACCGCTATGCCCCCAGACTGGCATATCCCCTCCCTGCTGCACCCTGTCTGCACATGCGGTGCACACACGCGAACATGTCCACGCACATTCTGCAGAGGCCACCAGCGCTCGGCCTGCCTGAAACGTAACCTTAGCCTTTCTGGAAAGCATAAAGTGTCTCAGAAATAGATTTCTAATTTTCCAGCCACCTGCTCAGCTGAAAGATACTCTGGAGTTTATAATTACTTTTCAGGCACCTTAACTAGAGTCTAGTTTCTAGGGCAACTTGAGGCATCTCTTAATATATTTATGGATAAATCGCACCTTGCAGCTCAGCCAGGGTAACAAGAAAGCGTCCCAGCCAGGCCCAGGGGAGGGCACTGGCTGCCAGGGTCAGGCTCTTTAAGAATAGTCGTACTGGCCTCGAGGGCGCTGGGGAAAGAGAAAGTGAGATTATTGGGTACAGCTCCTGGCACAGGCTACGGGAAGTTCTCTGAGAATATTTAGCAGTGGTAGTAATAGTTCTAATGAGAACAGACGGCATGCCCTCCACCTTCTGGGAGCATGTAGCTCAAGGGCCAGGCCTCAGAGGCAGAAACATCCCCTGAGAGTTTGGTGGCCAGACCAGGGTTCAAATCCCCACAGCACTATTTACTGGCTGTGTGATAATGTCAAGTTATTCACCCTCTCTGTGCCTGAGACCTGCCCCCCCCCCAACCTCAGGAAGTAGAGAGAATGATGGTACCCACCTCAGAGTTGTGATGGGAATTAAAAGAATTAATTCAGCCCTGGCCAGTGTGGTTCAGCGGGTTGGAGCATTGTCCTGTAAACCAAAAGTTTGAGGGTTCAATTTCCGGTCAGGGCACATGCCTGGGTTGCAGGTTGGTTCCTGGTGGGTCAAGGCACATATGAGAGGCAACCAATCAATGTTTCTCTTTCACATTGGTGTTTCTCTCCCTCTCTCTCTCTCCCTTTTCCTCTCTAAAATTGATAGGCATCTCCTCGGGTGGGGATATAAATAAATAGAGTTAATTTGTGAGAAGTGCTTAGCATGACACCTAGCTCATAGTGAGCTCTGAGTAAATATTCTACTACTGTTACTATCGAAAAACATCACTGAACAGCCTCCACAGAGTCAAGAAAGTCCTGCGTGGGCTGCACGAGACAGAGATGGCTTCAGGGACCTTGCAAACTAGAGCAGAGGTCTCCCAGGGGAGAGAAAATATATACATATTTTAACTTCAATTTGAATTTTTATCACATCCTTTCTCATTTGTATTTTATGTATGTCATATGATGAGTATATCTTATAAATAAATATATATTGAGGGCCCTCAAGACAGTTTTAAGGATAGGGAATATGATTCAAAAAAGAGTAAAACAAATTATTTCTAAAGGAAAGGACCCTACAGGTCAATCAGCCAACCCCCACCTACACTTTACACATGGGATACTGAGAGCCAAAAAGGGAGTCACACTTAATCTGGAGTTACACCAGAAACAAGGTGCCAAAGCCCAAAAAGCTACAGCCTCAGAACTCAACAAGAGACAAAAGCCCCATGGGCAGTGCAGTCAGGAAGGCTTCCTGGAGGAGGGCAAAGGGACCAACCTTTGAGTGGAAGACTAAGGCCCAATCCCAACAAACTCAAAACAGAGAAGAGGAGCCCTTGTTCATAAAGCCACCCAAACTGGGCTCCCCAAGGGTCATGGCATGGGACGAATACTCCCACCAGGGCCAATTTAAACATCAAAAGTTTTACAGCTGGCAAACTACCTAAATCTGTAACAATCTGGAGCAAACTGACATGCCCTGGGGGGACTCTCCCCCAGGTCCTAGTCACTGACCCTGGCACCCACTCACTCTGCGTTTCCACCTCCTCTAGACCCTTCCCTCAGCCTCCCTTCCTCTGCCTAGGTTTTGGAGGCAGTCTTTCTCTTTCTTGATTTATCTGGTCATCCTCCCAGCTGGGGTGAGGGGCCTAGGTGCCGGGGCACAGGGGGCAGGGGCGGTGGGGGGGGGGGAGCTGCAAGGCACGGGGAGCTGGTTTCCTCCCTGGATCTGTGTATTGGGTCCTTGACTCTCCCCGACTCTGCTTGTGTGTCTGGGTCTCTTCCTCCTCAGTACCTCTTCCTCAGAGCATGTCTGTGGGGCTATCACTTCTCTGCGACTGTTTTCTTTTTAATTGAATTTACTCATGTGACTGGTTAATAAAATTACATAGGTTTCAGGTGTACAATTCTATAACACATCATCTGCATATGGTATTGTGTTCACCATCCAAGGTCAAGTGTCTTTCCATTGTGACTTATCCTCTTTACCTCTTTTACCTCCACCACCCTCCTTTCCCTCTGGTGATCACCATGCTGTTGTCTGTGTCTATGAGGTTTGAGGTTTGGTTTGGTTTGGTTTGGTTTGTTTTTTTGCATAATCCCTTCACCTTTTCCACCCAACCATCCAACCAGCCTCCCCTCTGACATTTCTCTCTCTCTCTTTCTCTCTCTTGGCTCTAAGTATGTGTGAATGGAATGGAGGCAGTGGCCTCTAGGTTTCTCTCAGAGTCTGTCTGTCTGTCCGCCTGTCTGCCTAACTTCTCTCTGGACCTCCCTCTCTAAGTTGGTGAGTGTAGCTCCAGGGCCAGTAGCATTACTTTGGGGATTTGGCAGAAATGCCCATTGTTGATCCCAGCCCTACAAAGATTCCTCCTCAACCAAATCCCACTGAGCTCTTTGTCAACTAGGCCTGGATTTCCACGTTCATCTCGCATTGCCCAGTTTTAGCAAGAGTCCTACTAACTTAGTTCAGCCAGAAAGCCCCACCCACCACATCTGATCATCCTCCACCACCCCGGGGACGATGTCTGATCACCCTGGCTTGCTTCAGCAAGAATCCCACTAGGTCGGTTTAGCCAGAACCCCCTTCCCCTGGTACTTCTTCTCAGTGACTTTCCATGCACTGACACCACCCTGCTCCTTCCTGTAAATTTCTACTTGACACACTGTATTCACAGTTGAGCCCAATCTCTTTCCCTCCCCACAAAATCCCATTTACAGTGGTCGCTATACTGATCATGATAGCACCTTCACCTTGAATAAAGTCTTCCTGATGGTGCTTTAACCAGAGTTAGTGAGTTTTGTTTGGTTTTGTTGTTTTAAATAGCCACGCAGATGGAATCCCAAAGCTCGGGGAGCCAGGCCTAGCATTCTGTGTTTCTATACGCCCCTCCAGGTGGCTGGGAGCTTCTGCAGGTCAAGTCCAAGCATTAAGCCAATCTCTGCCTGGCTTTCTTGGGAGGTAGGGATGGAAGGTGCCCCTTGCTCTAGGCCTTGTCTCTCGCTGTGTCATTCTCCCTGTAGGTCCCTGTCTGCCTGTCACACTTGAGACCACTGGACAGGAGGCAGCTGCATCCCCAGGAGAGCACTTCATTTGCTGTTCCTTGCCCCCAATAGCTCCTACGCAAACACAGAGAGGACAGCTGAGAAAAGGAGAACTGCCCAATTAGAAGCACAAAGCTGCTTGTTTACTGACCACAAAGCCTGGGAAGGCTGCTGTGGATTAATTGGGAAACATTCACTGCTTCCTGTGCTGGAGACATCACAAGGCCATGGCCAGATCACCTGTTAGCGGGCTCTCCCCTCTGGCTGCACGGAGAATCACCTGGATGCTTTTAAAGCAGCCTACATGATGGAAAATACTCCTAGAGAGTCTGATTCAGGTGATCTGGGCTGAAGCCCAGGCATCACTATTTTTAAAATACTACCCGGGTGATTCTAATATGCATAGAGCAAGCCCTAATGCAACCCTCAAAACCCCTTAAAGATGGAGATCAGGAGTCCCCCTTTTACAGGTGGAGAAGCTGAAGCTCAGAGAGGGAAAGTGCTTGGCCAAAGTCACATAACTAAAAGTGACAGAGTCAGGATCTGAGCCCAGATCTGCGGCCCATGTTGTTTATTCCACCCCATACTATGCATTTTGCATGTAACCCTGTCATTCTCTGTGGCTCACTTACTCCTGGTCTCCCAGACTGGCTATGTGTTGCCCACTCCAGCCAACCCAGTGGCACACACACACACACATACACACACAAACACACACACACACACAACACTCCATCCCAGTTCCCTGCAATTCTGAAGGCCCAGCCTGGGCAGCCAGCTCTGCACCTCGGAAACAGTTGAGCTGTTACAGGACCCTTCCTGGTAAGTGAACTCTCTTCCTGGGGCTGCTTGCAAGATATTTACTTCCCCACCAGGGAGCGTTCCTCCCTAATCCCCCAGGGGGCCTCCCTACATCCCCACCTCCTGCAAACACTCTTCTCCAGGGCCCTGCCTGGAATGCGGGCCAGGAGGCTCCACATTATGTAAGATCGCACTTGCTTTCTGGAGTCCAGACAGACACAGGCTCACCACAAGCATCGGCGCTCGGTGCTTTGCAGCCACAACACCCACAACAGCACAGCTGCCTGACAACAGCTTCTCAGACTGCACCATGGCAGTGCCCGTCCATATGAGTGACCCCAGACCTGCAGGGGCCTGGACCACAGGCCCCTCTTAAGCTCAAAACGTCTCTGAAGCCTCATATTTTCCTCTTCAAAAGCCACACGAACATTGAATTCTATTCCATAATGTGTCAGGGTTTGTTTCAATTTTTTTTAATGCCTATTGATTGAATTTTGACAAGGAAGATGTATTAACTTTTATAATGTAAAACATTCGATTAATAAGTAAATGTGACATTTGATTAATAAGTAAATGTGAGGCTTCTAAGTCCTTACCATCAAGTAAATTTGAGAACCCAGGGAGATGCTGGGTTTACTCTGTGGTTTTATGAATTCTCAACACACCTAGGGTGTCCCCCAGGGTCATCCATAATGCATTCCTTCCTTCCTTCTCTCGTTCACTTATGCACCAAATTTTTCTGGAGTGTCTACAGTGTCCCAGGCAAGGGGCTAGAGTCTGGGGATATAATGATAAGTAAAAGACAAATGTTCCCTTCCTCCAGGGAACTTCCAGTCTACTCAAGGGATCAAGATGTTAACACACACATACACACTCACTCACACACACAAAAGTATAATAACTTGTAATAAATGCGCTTTAGGAAAAGAAAAGGATGCACTGAGCGAGAATAATTGGGGAACTAAAACTGTTTCCAAGGAGGTGACATTTAAACTGAGACATAAAAGATGAGTAGGAATTGGCCAGGTAAAAACGAGCAGTGGGAGAATGTTCCAGACATAGGTAATAGCCCGTGTGTGGAGAAAAAGTAGACAAACCCCAAACCTTTCAAAAGGCTCAGAGATAAATCCTTCATCCTCCACAGCAAGAGCTTGCAGGCTGGAAGCAGGGGCAGCCCCCTCCCTGAACCCCGGAAGGCAGCCAGGTGCTCTGCCAGGCGCAGCCCAACTGCAGTCTTCTGGCACAAGACCACCTGGGATCACACAGCCAGCCTCTGGCTCAGCACCAGCCCTGGAGGAGAACCTGGAGCCAGGTGGGGTGAGGGCTCCTGGGGCCCACGGATTCAGCCCCGGGTGGGAAAGCTTGGGACTGTGGTCAACTCTGGATCGCGGCCAAGTCCAAATGAATCTTCTAGGATTTCCCCGCATCTCCCCTGATGTGTGGCAACAGCACCTTTGGGGTGCGTGGGCTGGGGAAAACAGCCTTTAGGTACCACAACGCCAGCTGCCCTTCTGAACCAGGCCTGGTCAGAGATTCTACCTGGTGCCAAGGTCAGCGTCTCACCTGTGCTCCAGTTGTGGGTCCTGGGCCTCTGGTCCTGATTCGACACCCTTCCTGGCAAGCCAGTTCCTGTGCAACCGGAGGCTGCCCCCTTCCCGTAGGCTGGGCCCTCTGCCACCGCAGTGGTGGCAAGCTCATTCTGGAGTCTGGCCCCAACCCCATTATGCTGTTCCCCAGGAAGCCTCCCACCACTGCCCAAAGTCCTGGGTGATTCCTCGCAGTGACCTTTCTAAAACCACAAATCTGGTGGTGCTGCTTCTCTGCTTCAAACACCTCAGTAACCTTTCCATTGCTCTTAGGTTAAAGCCCAAGTTTCCTTATAAAAGTCAGACAAGTTCTGCATCCCCCCACACGCTCCCCCCACCCTCACCTTCCATAAAGACTTGTAAACACCCTAAACCTTTACCCTGGGCACCCCTCCACCCAACACAGCTGAGCTGGGTCTGGCATCAGAGAATGCTGCCCAGGTGCTGAAGGCAGAGGCAGCGGGAGCTGGGAGCTACAGCCAAGCCTGGGCCTCTGCTGCCTCCCAGAGGCTGAATGGAGCAGCACAGGCAGGTGAGTTTATTTTGCAGGAACCCAAGAGTGGGGCCCATCTCCCCAGAACTCACCGGTGGTGAGCAACGTCCAGTCAAAGGTGGGGCCAAAAGCAAGGGCCTCAGTCAGTGGTGACATGTCCGGATCCAGCCTAATAATCCCTAAACACCCTTCTATTATACATCAGTCTTAACACTTTGTAATTTACCTGTTCCTCTGTCTGGCTCCCCTCCCAGACCCTATAATCTGAGGCACCTACCCACAAAGTAATCCTATGCCCTCTGGTCAGACAGGTTCTGCATCCTCATGCCCTTACCCACTCCCTCTCCTCTTCCCAAACCCCTCTGTTCTTGGAAACCATCCCAAGACAACACCTCCAGGACAGCTTCAGCCTCTCCACACATGTCCTTTCTACCACCTGCTTGAAGTGGTTCCTGCTTCTCCCGCCATCACCGTCACATTTCTTCACTCATTCATTCATTCACTCATTCACCAAATACTTACAGAGAGACTTGTAGGTGCCAGGCTCTATGCTCGACCCTGGGGTAATAGCAGTGAACGGACAGACAAGATCCCCATCTCAGGGAGTGTACCTTCTAGCTGGGCAGATGAACAATCAGGGAAATGGACAAGGTAATTTCAGATGGTGACACACTAACTGATGTGTTAGGCAGCACTGGGAGGATGGCAGTGGGGAGAGAAATCAGTGATCAGGCTTAGCCTCTCTGAAGCCAGGTGTGATAGTTTTAAATATATCCACAAATTCTTTTAAAACATGTCCACTGCTTTCAAAAAGTAGAATTTAATTCCCCTGCCCATAAGTCCCTTAGTGCACGCTGTACTTGGTGACTCACTTCTAAAAAAGTAATATGGCAGAAGTCACGGTATGTTGCCCATGTGTGACTTCCAGGACAGGGCACAGAGGCATTGTGGGTCCCTCCTGACTCTCCAGCTCTCTGATGGATCACTCTGTCTAGGGGAAGCCAGCTGCCATGTCATGAGGACCCTCAAGCAGCCCCACCACATAGACACACTATAAGCACTAACAATAGTACTAATAATCGGTAGGAGGAGAGTGCTTCCTCTGTGCCAGGCACTCTCCTAAGACCAATCCTCACAGCAGCCCCATGGGGAGTATACCATTATTACCTCCAAGGATGAATTGAAAGCACAGGAGGGTGAAGTCACTTACCCAAGGCCACACGGGGAGGACGTGGAATTTGATCCATCAGCAGAGTGCAGGCTGAGCCATACCAGCCAGTGTGTCCTGCCCATCCAGACCACAGCCACCTGGACCCAATGGTGGCCCGTCCACAGGGGGAGGAAGTGGGTCAGTCATCTGTTCCTTCAGCTAGATGGGGGACAATGGACACAGAGGCCAAAAGAAGCTAAGTGTCACCAGGAAGTACCAGGGAAAGAACAGCCTTCAGGGCCAGGTGTCAGAGAGGACAGAGCAGCAATGCAGACAGGAGCCAAGGGGAGGGGCCTGGGGACAGCCTGGATCCTGTCATCTCTTTATTTCCAAGCTGCTGGAGGCCTGGTGGTCCAGCAGCTCCTGCCCTCAGAGACCTGGACCCCGCTGCATCTACAATAGGTCCCCTGCATGGGGTAAGCTTGAAAAGGTCTCCCATCAGGCTATCAGAATAGCTTTGGCTAGAACATACTGTGTGACCTTGGACAAGTTACCTAACCTCTCTGAACCTCAGACTACAACTCCAAGAAATGGAGTTTGGTAAGAATTCAAATAAATACTGTACGTGAAGAAGCTTAGGTGCCTGTCAGCACATAAAAGGTGTGAGGTAAATAATAGATTTTATCAGGATATTTCTGGTGCTTTTCTCCTGCCCAAGCCCTCCTGCTGAACTGATTCCTGGGTGAGCACAGCTTAGACTCAGGCTGGGGCCCTAGGTAAGTGGGCCGCCCTTTGTGCCACAAGCCCTTGTATGCCCCATTTGAGTGAAAATGTTGCTGTCAGGCTTCAGAGTCAACTTTCAGAGAGCTCCCATATGCCCTCCACCCATCTTCCCCTAAGGTTAACATCTTACATGGCCAAGGTGCGGTTATCAAAACCAAGAAATTAACACTGGCACAATACTTTCAACCAAACTCCAGAAGTATTCTGACTCCAACTCTACTGATGTCCCTCTTCTGCTCAATTTTGCAATTTGCTGAGCATTCTGTGCCAGAAGAGAGATTTTGCAGGCCCGGCCCTGCCCTCAAGGGCCCTCGTGGCCTGGATGAGAACAGATATGAGCATAAAATAATTACCCTTCCACAAGACCTGGACAAAGGAAGGAAGGCTTGCTGGTGGGGCAGAGGGGAAGCCCTTGGTTCCAGTAGGGAAGGGGTCCCAAGTTGAGCTGAGCTTTGAAGGACAAGTAGTGCTTGGTCCCTCTTCCTCCTTCACCATCTCCGGAAGTCAATCCTCTTCCACAGGGTACATACAAGCCCAGGGTCTACTGCAGGCCCATTTCCCACTTACAGTGAAGACGAAGGATGAACCACTGAGTGAATTAAGGCTAGGAGCTCCAGAGGCAGACAGGGGCCAAATGCCAGCTTCACTGCTGTGTGACTCTGAGCAGGTGACTTAACCTCTCTGGGCTTCAGTTTCCTTGCTCTTTCCCTCCACCTCTCTCAATCTCAGTTTCAGACGCTGCGTCTCAGGCTGTTTCTGTGAGATGCAGTGTCTTCCGGCCTCTAGTTCCTCTCACCTCAGCCTCCCTCAGCCATGGCTCTCCCCCATCCCAAACCCCTTGGAGTCCCATTAATTTTGAGAGTGTGTCTTTATGGATTGCCGTTTGGCCCAGTGCTGAGACTGAGAGAGCCGTGTAATTATCCACTTGGAGCCGAGAGGAAGTGATAATCAGTTCTCCCTCCCTCCTTCCCTGCCCGCCTCACACTCAACCATTTCGCTCAGACATCCCCAGCAAAGCCAATTATGGAGGGACCCGCCGGCTCTGATCCTCACCGCCTGAGTCCTTTGGTCTGTCCTGGATATCACAGCTTCATCTCCAGACCACTATCTCCAGCCAGTTCTCACCTGTGCTCCAGTCTCGTCCAGCCAACTCTCCCTGGGACATCTCCCCGTACAGCCCGCAGGCCCTCAAACCCAAAACCTGCAACCCTGGACACACCATCCTGCCACCAGACCTGCTTCCCCCATCCCTACTCGCCTCCTCCTCCTCCTGCCCTACCCCACTCCCGATCTCCTGGAGCACCTGCCACCCAGGCTCTCAGAAAGACACACACATCATCCTTGCCTCTCTGCCTTGGCTAATCAGCCACAACATTCGTTTCTCTGTTTACCTCAGTCCAACAGGCCCAGCTGCCATGTCCTTCGCTTGGACAGCCTGGGGACCCTTCAAACTGGCAATGTCCCAGTCTGACTGTATCATCTTCCCCTCCAATCTCCCGGCCTCTACCCATGGCACCCCCCCTCCCCACCCCCACTTCCCATCACTGATAAAACCTCTCCGCCTCCTCCTACTTCCCCCACATGCAGCCAAACAGTCCCCATGTTGTGACAAGAAAATGGACTTTGAGGTCAGGAAGAACTGAGCTACCACCCCAGATCCATTATTCCCTAACTGTGTAACCTGACCCTGACCCTCAGTTTTATCATCTATAAAATGGGGCTAAGGGTACCTACCTTACAAGGCTGGTGGGTAGGTTGGATGAGAATGTCTGGGATTATAATCTCAAGTGACTAAGGGCCAGGCTCATATGATACATGTGTGAAGGCGTCTGGTGGGGTCTGTAGCAACCTGGAGAGCAGATGCCCCATCAAAAGAGGGCAGCCGTTCATCACTCCAGCTATTGATGCCACAGGGAATGGGGTCCTATGTTGTCAGAACTTTCCATTTTTTCAAGCACAACCCCCATCCATGTTTTTCATGGGGAATCTCCAGGTTTGTATATGTTGCCAATTAATTGAAATGTTTCTTTAGCATCATGAAGGTTGAACCAAACATTTGCCTCCAGGTCTCCCGTTTGTCTCTGATGTATGTGAGGAGTTGGGCTAGTTCATGTTCACAACAGTCAATAAACATCAATTCCCTTCTCTGCCCTTTTTATTGATTCTCTCAAAAGAAAAAGAAAGAAAAAAAAAATAGAGTCTCCCCAAGCCATTCCTCCCACTGCCATCATCATCACCTTCATGCAGTCCTCCCTGGACACCAGCCACCGGGCCCTGTCCACACACACCCACACCCGGCAGAGCTCTAAGCCCTTCACTCAGGTGCCTCACCCGCCTCCCCGGCCGATGGGGCAGAATGGAGCTCTTCGCCTGGGTCTGACGCTTCATCGTTGACAAAGCCTTCCCTTTCATTTTCACGTTTATCTTTTTAACAACCTATAAAGTAGTTGTTATTGACCCAACACCCAAAGGAGGAAAGTGGAGTCCAGAGGGCAGAGTTCAGTCAACAAACACTTATTAAACACCTGCTGTGCACCAGGCTCTGTTAAATGACAAAGCCAAGGTGACACAGAGCATCCTTGGTTGCGAGTGACCAGAAACCTAAATGCAACAGGCTCAAAGGGACAATGCAGTGGCTTACTTGCATGTGGGAAGGAAAACAATACAGTAGTCCCTCTCTATATTGCGGTTCACTTAACACGGCCTCACTGTATCATGGGATTTTTTTAAATATTATATTTAATCATTTATCGTGGATTTTTTGCTATATCATAGGATTTTGTGGTACTGTATACATATGTTGTTAAAGTTACAGAGGTTGAGGAGTGTAGAATATGTTTAAGAACATAAGTAGTGTTTATAAAAGTGTGGAAAAGGTTAATAAGAGTGGGAAAGGTTAGTAAGGGACTGGGGACAGCTTATAAGTGTGTGGGAAGGGTTTATAAAGCCTTAAAATATATATAAATGCTAAAATAAATGTAAGGTTCCTACTTCGCGGATTTTCACCTATTGTGGGGGCGGGGGGGGTGGGGCGTCTAGAATGTAATACCCGCGATAAGTGAGGGAATACTGTACTGTTGTGCTCCAAAGATAAAGGGAGCTGGGGACACAAATGCCTTCTGAGCACTCACGTGCTCCTCTCTTGTTTCGACCTCCCTTTCTGTCCCAGAAGCATCTGTCTCACCCAGCAGAGCCGCATGTCCAAACAGTAGGCCACCAGCAGGTCCAGGGCCTCACTTCTCACTGTATTCATCGTGAGACGGATGCTCGCTGTTCCATGTTCCAAAGTCCCAGGGAAGGGCCCGGAGTAGATCAGCGTGGACTTCGTTGCCACACGGGGCCAATCAACTGAGTGAGGGAAGTATAACTGATGAGCTCAATTTGGGGCTATTCCCTCTCTGGGCCAATCAACAGACAAGAAGGGAGCAAGCTCTGTGAGATGCAGCTGCTTAGAAGAAGGATGGGAGAATTCTGCAGGAAATGAGATTGCTGTCTGTGCAAACAAGAGATGTCTCAGTTTGGGCTCTTTCAAAAGCCAAGTGTGAAGAGAAGTGGGGGGAGACAGAAGAGGGTAACGGGAGATAAACAGTTAGGAAAGGGGACTTGACTTGGGGTGGTGAACACACAATACACCGCTCCCAGCCTTAATAAACATACTCTGAAAATCACCTGGACTCATGTTGTGAAATCTTTCCCACGCAGTCAGGAGCCCACACACTACAGGCCAGCCTGAGGCAGACCCACCCCGTGCTGCTGCCCGTCCAGGAACGTCCTGACCCCTCTGCCCACTACCTCCCTGGCGAGAGGCAGCTGCACTTTCTCTGCCCATTGTCCTCTAGCTTCTGTCCCCACCATTCTGCCGAATTACTCCAGCAAAGGTCACAAGGGGCCTCTATAGGCCTCTCGGCAGGGAGGTTGTCCACCCTGGTTTCTCTGTCGCCAACTCTTCTTCTCCACAGGCAACTCCTTCTTGCCTGCTTCCTAAAATGTCAGTGCCCCCCAGACCTCTGCCTGGACCCTCTTCTCTTCTCACTCAGCACACTCTCCCAAGGCTGCCTCGTCTCCTCTAGCGGCTCCCACCACACCCTTGGGGCTGAAGACTCCAGCGGTTGCTGCCAACTACTGGCTGTGGACAGTCCACGTGACTGTCCTCCATGCCCTCCCTCTCAGCGCATGCGACACTGAACTCACCAACCCCCGAACATCCGGGAGGAACCTGTGCATCACCTTACCCTCTCCCCTCAAAAACCTGCTTTTCCTCCTGTAGCCCTTATTTCTATCAGTGCAGCCACTGCCTGCCAGATCACCGAGATAGCGACCTGGGAACCATCCTGGGTCTTCCTCCTACCGCCCCTCACCTCTGCACCCAGTCAGACCCAAACACCTCCAGTTGTGTCACCAAATTTCCAAATCCATCCCTCTGGCTCGTCTCCTGCCTAAATCATTGCAGTAACTTCTTTTGTGGTTGCGCACGCCTCCTCACGCGTACAGAGAAAGCTTTCTAAACGTACAGTGATCCTTGTTCATGGCTTCCATGTTGGTGCGTTTAAATACTCACTAACGTGTATTTGCTTAACCTTTAAATCAAAAGTCACGGTGCTTTCGCAGTCATTCATGGACATGCCCAGAGCAGTGAAAAAGTCAAGTCCCCCGACGTGCAAGTTGCCAGCTAAGGATGAACAAGGGGACACTGCGCCTTCTTGTCACCGCTCACATACTGTAAACAAATGTTCTGTTTCAGGTCGATTTTTTTGGCCACTTTTTCACAGTTTTGCGCCTTTAGGAAGTGATTTTGCTGTTTAGCCTGGCCCCCAAGTGCTGCGCTACAGTCCAGTCTAGTGGTTCTACATGGCGGCAGGCTGGGATGTGCCTTAGGCGGAACATGCGTGCGTGAGATGGGCTTTGTTCAGGCATGAATTATAGCGCTGTTGGCCGTGAGCTCAGGGTTAATGATTCAACAATATATATTGAATAAGGTGTCATGAAATAGAAACACACCTAAAACAAGGTTAGGTATTGTTCAGTTGATGAAAATATTGCATCCAGAGACCTGCGAGAACTTAACCCTATGTTTCCCCCATGGGCAAAGCTTCAGTGTTTCCTAATTCAGTGCTTGTTGTGACTACACTACATAACTTCCATGAATAACGGAATCGACTGTACCAATCTGACTGTTTCCCCAGGACTCCCTCTGCACACAAGATAAATCCAGACTCCTTAGCATAGAGTGCCAGGTTTTCATGGTCGAGAAGGTCCTTGCTGACCTTCCAGGCACCTCGCCGTTTGGTGCCCCCACCACTCCCTAGTCAGCCCACCCTCAAAAGTTCTCTGATTGTCTCCCGCAGAGGTCCTCTCTGCACCCTGTGCCCTCTGCCTCACATGCCTCTCCTCCTCAACCCCTCTCAGGGATCATCCATACATCCTTCAGGAGACAGCTTCAATGTCACCTTGTCTGGGTCTCCCTCTCGCAGACCCTCACGCTCCCTTCTCTAGTCCAGGTCTCTCGTGGCACTTCTCACAATGCTACACCTGATCCATTCATGCATCTCCCCTCTCCTATACTTGGCTATAGTTTTCTGGGAAGAACGTGGAGGGGGGATAGATGTGTGTCACTCTCTTTGGAGGGGCCGTGCATTTCAAACATACACATTTCATTCAACAACCACAAACGGAGACCTAACTTGCTCCCAGGCAGCATTCTAGGCACCAGGGGTCCAGCCGTGAACAAAACAAAGCACTGCCCCACATGCGTGCAACCCCGTGCCCGTGGTGTGGCCTGCGTCTAGGAGGAGTGTGCACATGCGGGGCTGTGTTGTGCTTGCTGTGGGCCTGCAGTGACTGTGGCTCTTAGACACACCGTCCATTGGATTCCAGCCCTGGGTGACCTGTGGATAATTGGGCCAATAGGCTGTGTCTGTGCAGGACTGAGAAACCCTCCCCATCTCTCCAACAGCCAATGCAGGGCTCAGGTTTGCCTTTTAACCCAAAGGCAACATCCACACACCTGAGATTTTCTCAGGCAAGTACATCTGTTTCCAGCCTCCCACCCCTCCACCCCCCGTTTTCTCTGCCACCCTGCATCTCGGTGAGAAAAGGCATGGGAACAGGGAAACAGGGAGAAAGTCGGGTTGGGCGAGTACCCGCCCTGTGTCAGGTGTGCGTGGACAGTTCACATACATCAGAGGTAGTCACAGAAGGGGCTTCCTCTGTGCCAGGCACTGTCCCTCCGCTGGCTGGGGTGATAAGGACGCCAACCCACCAGGCTGCACTGCGTCACACTCAGAGTCTTCTCAGGACACCCCTCACGGGCACAGCATGTCTCCTTCACAGCAGAGAAACAGGGCCATTGCCCAGATCTAAACGTAACAGAGGTGAGACTCAAACTCAAGAGCATGAGACTCCAGATGTGGGGGCACAGGGCCCGAGGCGGGGGGGTGGGGCCCAAATGCAGAGGTCCCCTGCCTTAAGGAAGTTACCTGAAATGCCTTCCCCATCAAACAGGAGGCACCTGCTCTGGGCAGGACCTGTGTGGTCCAGCCTCTTCCCTCTGGAGCTCACCCTCAGGGTCTTTCTTACTTCACCAGTGTGTCTTTGGACCCCCTCATCTGTGCATCTGGGGGACCCTGCCTGGCCTCTTCTGATCCTCTCTTTATCTGTGTAGCCCAGAACCAAACACAGGTCCTGGCACACAGCAGTGTCTCAGTGATGATTATTGAATTTAAAATAAGGGTTAGTGGAAAGACCAACGTATGTGGTGTTGTAAGGAGCAGCCCCATAGAGGGGAAGGGCAGTCATCCATGCAGGGTCTGGGGAGGGGCTTGGTGTGTGTATTTTGGACAGGGGCTGTGTATAGAGGGGAGAGGATAGCTCTCTGCGCCACTCACCAGGCATTCAGTGTTGGGGTACAAAGTCTGAACTAGATTCCAGCAGCAACAGGGTGGCAGGGAATGGCGAGACTGTTCCATGACCTCCTTGCAGTCTTGAGAGGCTGTGCAGCTGGTACTAGACTTACTAGCTGGTAATCAAGACCAAGTTGGTGAGTTCCCGAGGGTCAGGGGCCGGTCCACTTCATGCTCACAACAAACCCCTAAAAGTCTATTGGTGTGGATTGACTTGTTCCTTCAACAGAAGAGTCCTACCTGGAGCAAGCTCAGTTAAGATCAGCTATTCCAATACAATCTGACAATGATGTGGAAGCTCAGGGCCATGGAAGCTGAGATGGGTCCCCAGGCCATCTAGAGCAGCACAGTCAGGGAAGGCTTCTTGGCGGATGCGGCCAGGTAAGGAGAAAGGTAAGAGAATGGCATCCAAGTGGGGGCAACTGATGGAGCAAAGACATTTAAGCTAGAGATAGAGTTTGGGGGTCACGGCATTTCCAAAGGTAATGGAAGCCAAGCCATGAGAACTGAAGGCCACTGAGAAGGGACCAGAGAGAGAGAGGAGGGACTGTAGGCCGGAATCCCAAGAGGTAGCAGTGGGGGGTTTCTGGAATTTCAGGAATTTCTGGGTTCCTCCCACATAAGGCCAGGGATGCAAGGACAAGCAGAGGGTCAGAGTGGACCTGTGGTTTTCCTCTGAGAGGATGCCAGGATTCTGGGCTCAGCACCCTGTGAGGATGGAACCCCTACATTTCCTGGGCTGCATCAGAGGCAGTCTGGGAAAGCTGGGGCCCAGCCAAGGGCCGTGCTCAGTGCAGCTCCTCCTCCTCCTGGGCCAGCGACACACCCAAGCTGAGGCTCACTCCCAGGCTCTGTCCCAGGAATGTGCTTCCCCAAACACCCTCTCTGGTTCTGACATGCGTTCCCGGTGCCTGCTGAGTCCACTGCCAGCTGTCGGGAGCCAGTACCAGGAGAGTCCGGAGGAGCAACCACTCAGGTAAGGTCATCTGTATTCCAGTGTACTCTGTCCCTTGGCACACGTGAGAAAGGGAAACTTCTCTGGTGGAGAGTGGAGGGAGGCCGGGGCACCTCCACCACCCTGGGTCCTGGTGGTAGAGAGACAAAGGGCTCCTCCTTCCTCTGCTCTGGGTTTTTCCCACTCTCCCCCACTGAGCAGAGGTGGAAGCCAGGGACTGAGTGGATAGGGGATTCAACAGGGGAACCTGGAGCCAGGCAGGCGGAGCCGCTCTGCCTGGGCCTGCTCAGCCCTACCCTGCCCCACCCCACGTGGGCCTAGAGCCCCTGGGGACTAAGGGCTGGAGCCTCCCTGATTTTTTCCTGAGAAGCTGCCAGGATCCCACCCACCTTCAGCAGGACTGAGCAAAGAAGAGCTGATGATTCAGAGCAGGGATCCCACATCCAAGTGGAGGGCAGTGTAGACAGAACAGTGGAAAAATAGGGTAGGGAGCAGACACCCTAGCCTCCCTTAGCCAGGACCCACCTGGTATAGGAGGGAGTGGGCACAGAACAGGCACCCAGGTAGCTTTCTAGGAAAGGGTCCCAGGCCCAGAGTGTGGGTTCTGGAGTTAGCCTGCCTGAGTTCAAATCCCAGCTCTGCCACTTACCAGTTGTAAAGCTTTGAGCAAATTAATTAACCTCTTTGTGTTCCACGTTCCTCATCTGTAAATTGGGAGTAAAAAATGTCACACCCTTTCCTACAGTTGCTGCTGTATTGATTCATGCAAAGTGCTCAGAATTATGCCTAGTGCTGCATAAACACCCAACAAATGTTGGCTCTTACCTCTACCCTGCTCAGCTGCTGCAGGGGGTCAGGACAGCATGCTGACCTTCAGCCTGGACCAGCAGTCAGAAGGGCATCAGGAGCCCCTTAAAGCAAGAGGCTGTTCCGACAGACTCTCTGAGATCCTGGGGGCCCAGCAGGGTGGGACTAGTGCATAGGTTCCCCCTCCCCCGCCCCCCAGCCCCTGGCCAGAGGAACCACCCAGAGGAGTTCCAAGAGAGGCCTTGGGCACCCCTCACTCTGAAAAGCAGTCGCATTCCTTAAATGGAGGTAAATCTGATTCCCGGGTGTTTAACACACCAAACTCACCAGCAGAAGTAGCAAAAGCAGCATTTCCCATTTTGGCGTCTTGACAAAGCTGTTCTGCATGATGATGAAAACAGGTTCTGTGGTCAAAGGAGCTTGGACAAGACTACATATTCTCTCCCCCTTTTAGAGATTCACAGTGTAAAGTTGTTAGCGTAGTCAAATAAAGGGACCTGCTTAACTTTGCCGAACGCAACCTTTGCCTACCTTTTGTGAACACAGATACCTTGTCTCTCACTACTTCTATAGCCAGCCTACGGCACAGGGCTCCATGGAACAGCAGTTTGGGGGACACTGCATTACCAGGCTCCTCTAGGATGTGTATTGTATAAAGAGAGCCATTGCCCCCTATGTCACCTTTAAGCTGGATTGCCACTTGCCTTGCTTCAGGTGAGTTGCACCTGAGCAGGACACTGCCTGGATCATCTGACTAAGTGTTAGACCAGGTGGGAGTTTGGGAATAAGTTCCCAGCCTCTCCAACCTCATCCTCCAAGTCAAGGAAAAGGCAAAGAGCAGGTTTCTCTTGGGAAAGGCTGTCAACAGCGAGAGAGCAGTGCACAGAAAGGAGAGGAGCCCTCCCAAGGCTCAGCCCCCCGAGGAGGGGGCCAGGGTTGAAGCAGAGGCAGAAGGCAGAACATTCAACCTGCCTAAGCCTTCACGCCACAGGACTGCCATACCAGAGCCGCAGGCCCTAGGAGGAATGAGTGGGTCCCTGGACCCACTTTCACCCACTTTATGGGTAAGAGTTGGGTTCTGGACTTAACTACTTACGCTTAAAACCCAGCTCTGCACCTAATAGTTGTATAACCTTGTAAAATTCTCTACACCTCAGTTTCTTCCATCTGTAAAATGCGTTCAATGATAGAACCTAGCTCCTCTGCAGCTGTAAGAATTAGATACAATGGTATGTTTCTACAAAATGTTGAGCGAGTACTCTGTAAATGTAGGAAATTATTATCATTCCCCTGCAGCGGCAGCCGACACCTGGGTCCACCATGAACTGGGGGGTCTTCGAGGGGCTCCTAAGCGGGGTCAACAAGTACTCCACAGCCTTCGGGCGCATCTGGCTGTCTCTGGTCTTTATCTTCCGAGTGCTGGTGTACCTGGTGGCAGCTGAGCGCGTGTGGAGGGATGACCACAAGGATTTCATCTGCAACACCCTCCAGCCTGGCTGCCCCAACGTCTGCTTCGATGAGTTCTTCCCCGTGTCCCATGTGCGCCTCTGGGCCCTGCAGCTCATCCTGGTCACATGCCCCTCGCTGCTGGTGGTCATGCACGTGGCCTACCGGGAGGCACGGGAGAAGAAGCACAGAGAGGCAGTGGGGAAGGATGGCGGGCGCCTCTACCCGAACCCCGGCAAGAAGCGGGGCGGGCTCTGGTGGACGTATGTCTTCAGCCTGGTGTGCAAGGCTGGCATAGACTCTGTCTTTCTTTACCTGTTCCACTCATTCTACCCCAAATATACCCTCCCCCCTGTGGTCAAGTGCCACGTGGCTCCATGTCCCAACACGGTGGACTGCTTCATTGCCAAGCCCTCAGAGAAAAACATCTTCACTCTCTTCATGGTTGTCACAGCTGCCATTTGCATCCTGCTCAACCTCGTGGAGCTGGCTTACCTGGTGAGCAAGAGGTGCCGGGAGTGCCTGGCAGCGCCATCAGCCAGGGCCACCAGCACCTCTTCCTGCAAACAGGACGACCTCCTCTCAGGCGACCTCATTTTTCTGGGCTCAGACACTCACCCTCCTCTCTTACCACACTGCCATCAAAACCATGTGAAGAAAACCCTCCTGTGACGGGCTGCCTGCCCTGGGATGATGGGGCTGGCCTGGGTTGGAAGGCCCGGGATCTCTCATGGATGCAGTCTTAGGGGTGGTAAGCTCCTGCTCCTTGCCCCAGATGTGTGGCCTTGGGCACCTCAGTTTCCTTTTGAGTGAAATGGAGATGATGAGGTCTACCTTGTAGGGTTGTTGCTATGAGGCAGAGTTTAATTAGAGAACAGATATGCAAGCAAATTTAATGTGTGGGACCCACGGTCAGGGCGTAATAAAAGTCAACTCCTCCAGCCCTGGCTGGTGTGGCTCAGTTGGTTGGAGCGTTGTCCCATATCCAAAGGGTTGCGGGTTTGATTCTTAGTCAGGACACACACCTAGGTCGCGGGTTCGATCCCCAATCTAGGCACATATGATCAATGCTTCTCTCTTGCACTGATGTTTTTCTCTCTCCCTTCCTCCCTCCCTTCCTCTCTCTCTAAAAGCAATGAAAAATTGTTCTCAGGTGAGGATTAAAAAAAAGTCAACTCCTCCATTGATTCAAGATGCTCTTCTGTCCTTCAGCCTTTGTGACCCTTACCAGGTCATTGGGTCACTCCCTATGCCCCTGCAGAGGGTTGTACTTGGTCTAGCCAGATGAGAGGCCATCCTCTCCTCCAGAATGTGTCCCCAGGACTTCTGGGATCATGCTGCCTGCTCATGCCTTTATGCTCAGTTACAGTTTTAGGCCTATGGGTTGTCCACAAAAAGAATGGATCTTAGTACATGGGGAGGGGTGTTCGGCAGTAGAAAGGCCGTGGACTTTGAGTCAGAACCCTTGCACTCAAGCCCAAGTTCCACTGGGTCCCTGAAAAAGTGACCTCAGCCCCTCTCTAAAATAGGTTAATAATACTGAGCCTGTGGTGTTGTAGCGAGGACCTCATGAGGTCACGGTCGTGGATACAGTTAGCTGGCTGTGAAAGGCCACATAAGTGTTAATCATTGGTATTAGGAAGTGCTAGATAAATGCTAGTAGGAAATGAGGCAGAGCCCCTCCCTGGCTACAAATTAACCTTCACTGCCCCAAGGCCCCTCTGCAGCACCCCTGAGCCACACTCCGACCCCTTTGGAGGCCTGCCCCAGAGAGCCAGGCCCACAGAGGATGAACAGTGAGGCTGTGCCTGGCCCCATGCTAAGCGGGGCATTTCATGCTGCCGACCACATTCCTTGACTCCACCAGGGCAGTGGGGTTCCCTTGTCTAGAAAAACCATAGTCAGAGAAAAGGGCAGGAGAGAGACCTGGGACAAGGGGACAGAGAGCAATGCCATTGGTGCTGACCTGGGCCTGGCAGGATTCCAGGTTCCTGCCCTCCCTCACTACAGTTTCACCCACATACCTGCCAGACCGGGGAGCCAGACCCGGCCATGCCTAGCCAGGCCAGAGAGAAGGCGTAGGCAAGGAGAGAAGAGCCGCAGGTGTTTGCTCTGAATATGTGCCCGGGGAAGTCCGCCCGTCAGCCTGCCCACCCGCTCACTCTCCTTGACTCATTGGCTCAGAAAGCCCCACCCAGCAGGGAAGTAAAGAACAAAAGCTGCCTTTGGGAGGCCCTCAAACAGAGAGACCAGACCAGGGACCAGGGAGAGGCTGCTGGACCCAAGAAAGGTGAGGACCAAATCGGGCAGGAGGCTGGGCTGGGAAGCAGGTACCAGCAAGGCTGAGAATCCCCACTGTGGATCCCTGGAAAAAACCCAGGGAAGCCCCAAAGAGAGAAAGGAATGTCCTTCCAGACTGAAGGGAGCACCGAGGACCAGAGGAGAGACAGAAAGAGGACGACATGGGGTTTGATTTAGCTTAGCAAAGATCCCTGGTGTGTTGACTGGGCCATGCCTGGTGCTAAGTGCTGGGGGAGACAAGGGTGCTACCCTCCAGAAGCTAGCAGTCTGGCATGGAAGACAGGTAAACAGACCATTAGGGTATCAGTGATGCAAGGAAGAAGGAAGAAGTTGCTCCGAAAATGTCCCAAGGGCATGAGGTCTGAAGATGCTGAGATCTGAGTCAGGGACAGAGGAGGGGCCAGGGTCAGAGGTGGGACAAGAAGGCATTCAGATAAGGGGGTGTGGTGGATGGAGCACACAGGACAGGGGCCTGAATGGAAATGATAGATTTGGCCAGCAAACAACCACTGAGCAAACGGAGAAGGGGGTGTCCCTGAGAGAAAAAGTAAATGGACAGAAAACCGCGCCAGAGCCAGAATCCCGCCTCTGTCACCGCCCCGGTCCCTCCCTAAAGCCAGAATGGTTGGAATTCCAGAGGAACCCACTGTGGTCAGGACAGTCAGCAACCGGAACCAGCACCCATGGCAGGGGGTTGGATGGGGGGAGGCAGGAAGATACCAAGCCACCATGGTTTTAAAGAGAGAGCCTGTTTGGTTTGGGAAGGAAGGTTAAGAGGGGATGTCCTGGGGCCAGAGAGGAGGAATGAGAATCGATATCACGCAGGAGTCTGCCTAAGAGGCTGATATGAATGATGCACCCACTTCAAGGCCTGGCTCTTGTTGGCACTCAGTAAAAGTTGGGGGAAACTGGAGGATAAAGACAGGCACCCCTCCCCTGCTACCCTGGTCCAGCCGTGGCCGCCAGTGGAGAGTGGATCATTCAGTCCGCACCTTACTACTTCTTTAGAAGTTGGTGACCCACAGGGCTGAAACTTGGGGTCAAAGAAGTTGGCAGGCACATCCATGCAGACAATTATTCTTCACATGTGTCTATCACTTTATAGAATAAAATATTCCCTGATTGTGGAACTGGACGACAGAAGTTCAAGACCAGCTCTGCCACTTCCAGCGGTGGGGCCTTGGCGGGTGCCTCTCTGGGCCCTCGCTTACTCCCCTGTGAAATGGGGGTAATGGCAATGCCACCCCACCAAGTCACTGAGGGTGAAGGCATGATGGCACAGTGGTGGTGAAATGGTTTTCCCAATCACACCTTTAATAAAGGACACGCATTTCCAGGTTCTCCCAGGCCTCGTGGCCCCCAGGCCTGAGTGGGTGCACACAGGTGTACACTGCCCGCGTGAGGAGCCATCACCATGAACTGGGCATCCCTGCAGGGCCTCCTGAGTGGAGTCAACAAGTACTCCACGGCGCTCGGCCGCATCTGGCTGTCCGTGGTGTTCATCTTCCGGGTGCTGGTGTTTGTGGTGGCCGCTGAGGATGTGTGGGACGATGAGCAGAAGGACTTCATCTGCAACACCGGCCAGCCGGGCTGCCCCAACGTCTGCTTCGATGAGTTCTTCCCCGTGTCCCACGTGCGCCTCTGGGCCCTGCAGCTCATCCTGGTCACGTGTCCCTCGCTGCTGGTGGTCATGCACGTGGCCTACCGCGAGGAGCGAGAGCGGCGGCACCGCCTGAAACACGGACCCAACGCCCCGTCCCTGTACAACAACCCAAACAAGAAGCGGGGTGGGCTCTGGTGGACATACTTGCTGAGTCTCGTCTTTAAGGCTGCCGTGGACTCTGGCTTTCTCTACATCTTCCACAGCCTCTACCAGGGTCATTATGACATGCCCCGCGTGGTGGCCTGCTCGGAGCCACCCTGCCCCCACACAGTGGACTGCTACATCTCCCGACCCACAGAGAAGAAGGTCTTCACCTACTTCATGGTGGCCACAGCTGTGATCTGCATCCTCCTCAACCTCAGTGAGGTCATCTACCTGGTGAGCAAGAGGTGCCTGGAGGTTCTTGGCTCCAGGCGCCAGCGGTCTCGGCACCGGAGTCACCTGCATGATTCGTGCCCGCCATATGCCCTCTCCCAGGCAGAGCACCCCCAAGATGGGAACTCTGTCCTAATAAAGGCCCACACAGCCACGATGGATACAGGTGGGTATCCATAACCTGCGAGGTTGGCAAATGGACCACCATGTCCCCACCTGCTCCCTACGGCCACAGCAGGGCAGTGACACTTTCTGCAGCAGAGCATGTAAGGAAAGTGGTTATGGGGCTCAGGAAGCCTACCCAGGGGCCAGTACTGGGGGACAGTTTTGTCTCAGGGACAAATCCTGAGCCCCAGGGAAGGGGGTTTAATGGCAAGGATTTTATATATGGTAACAGGGTGTGTCACAGACCTGAAATATGACTTTCTCAGTACCTTTCAGACCAGGTCGGGAATGATGGGTAGGAAAGCATGGGGTGTGCAATGGACCGCTCTGGGCACCTGGGCCCCAGAACTTCAGATCCTGTTTCACCCACCAGCCACCACACACACACTCGTGCTCACACACACAGTATGTCCTCAGGACGTGGTAGGGAACACCCAAAGGCAGAGACTGCTCTAGGGGTTTCTGGACTCCACCCCCAGCTGGCCAAGGCAGGGGAGGGACCGCGGGGTCCCTGTGCTCAGCCTAAGTCAGTTCTCAGCACCTGTTGCTTAGGAGGCAACTGTGCTTAGGAGGCGCCCGCCTCCTAGATCCGGGCCTCCCTGGCCCTGCCCAGCAGAGGTCACAGGAGTGGGGGGAGTGCCCTCTGAGGGTGGGAGGGGAAGGCCCAGTGGAGGGGGGATGGTGCTGAGCACCAGTCCGGGATGAGCGTCCGTCAGGGTGTTGAGGAGGCACATCCCCACGGGCAGGGACCCATGGAGACCGTCCGAGCCAGAGAGACCCTTGTGGGTCCTCATGTTTGAGGAATTTTCCTTCTCTTCCCAGCATTCGCATTCCCTCATTCTCCCCCGCCCCCGACCGCACCACTCAGACTTTGGCAAGGCCCCAAACCCCACCTCCAGCCTGGACCTGCCTGAGGCCCAGAGCCCACACCAACTGTCCGTGGGACAACCCTCCAGGAGGCCCCCAGGCATCTCCCACTCAGCAGCTCCCAAACCTGCCCTCCTCCCAGATCACTCCCCACCCTGTGAATAGCCCTGCCATCCACCCAGGTGTCCAAGCCAGGAGCTGGCCTGCAGCCTCATCCCCTCCTCCTCTCCCAGCCCCTCGCTACTGTCATCCCAGTGCAGCAGCAAATCCCACTAATCCCAGCCCCTCAGGTGCCTCCTGAGCCTGCCCCTCCTCTCCCACCCCACCCATCTGCCCTCTACTAGAAGGACAGGGTGGTTTTTCTATAGACAAACCTGACCACGATTTTCCTTCTGCATTAAAAATTCTTCTACCACCACCCCCTTCCCTTGCCCTAAACTTGGACCCCTCTGACCTCCCCAACCTCTCTTTCTGCTTCCTCCCTCCTTGTACCCACCAATAATACCAAAGGGCTCATGGCTTCCCCACCAGACACATCATGCTGTGTCATGCCTCATGCCTACAGACATGTTGTTCCCTCTTCCTGAAATGCCCTTCCTCCCTCCTCCGGCCCCCTCCCTAGAACCCCAGGTTCAGCCTTAACCACCTCCTGCATGTAGCAGCCTTGCTTGTGCCTCTGTTATTCCCCCCAAATTGGAGTGGTCGTTTCTCCCCATCAGTCTGTGAGCCCTTCACCGGTAGGGCAGGACAGGACGCTGAGTCATCGGGGCCCGGCTGCCTTCAATAAATGTTTGTTACCTGAGTAAATGGGCTGTGAGCTGCTGGGCGGAAGGGAGTGAGTCTTGTTGATCTGAATCGTCCACCACACCTAGCTCAGGGAGTTCGGCAAAGCGTTTTCTCTTTATTTTTTCTATGTTTGTTTTGTTGTTGTTTTATTAACTAGGTTCAGCCTAAAGGTCTTATTTACAGGTGAGGAAACTTTGGCCTAAAAAGGGGAGGGAACCTTCCAAACCCACACAGATGGGCTGACTGTGGGAGCTGGGGCCCCTGTGGTCCATGGAGAGCCTCCATGTTCACCTCTGATTATGGGACAAGATCAGAGAGCTACCCCATCATAGGTTGGGGTCCCTGGAAGCAGACCCAGTGGCAGAAATTTGTGTGTGTGTGTGTGAAGGAAGGAGCAATGGAAGCAGGATAGGGAAGGGGCAGAGCTGAGCAAGGTATGGGCACTGGGAAACAGTCTTGGCCTGAGCCCCATTGGATGAGGGGCCTGGATCATAAACCCCACCATAGAGTTTTCCCTCTGGATGCAAGGGCATAAGGCTTTGAAACACCCAAATCAGTCAGTCAGTGGTTTCAGGCCACCTCAAGAATAGGCGGGCAGGCAGGAGGGAATCGGGAGCTCCCACCTACTCAAGATCAATTCTCCAGGGGCAGCTGTAAGCTATGAGTGACCAACATTCACAGCAGTTGGGGAATGGGTGTTCCCCAGAAAAGTGGATATGCCATCTACTGAACTCCAGGAATCCAGGGCAACTCTGTCTCCAGTCCTGGAGAACAACCAATACAGAACCAGGTGAACCCACACTGCTCAGGCCAAGGTAGCTCCCACATGCAGGCCAGTGGACCAGCCATCGTCCGCTCCCTCTGAGACCCCAGATTCCCCACTCCAGGGTGAGAGCATCCTGGGCCCTGACTACTCTTGGGGCAGTCCTCTTCACAGGTGCTGTTCCCAAAGGTCTTGAACCCTGAGCCACTGAGCCAGACGAAGACCGAACACTGTCTGACCAGCCTGGGACCCCTGGAGGGAGCTAGATAATCCTCAAGCAAACATTTCAGTGATCCCACTCTTATCCTCTGTTCCACTCACACTCTCAAGACCCCCACGCTGCCCTGAGTACGACTCTCAGACCTTTCTACCTCCGCCTTCTTGAAACTCTTTGCTTAGCTTAGGCCCTGCCATCTTTCTCTTCCACCTTCTGCCGGCCCACATTGCTGCCACCTACTTCTCCTCATTCTTAGAGACTTGAGCACAGGTCTCAGGGTCTTCTGGTATTCTCAGGGCCATGGGGACCACCTGTGTGTCACTCTGCCCTTTTCATTCCATGCACTCTTATTCTTTCATGATTTCCTCTCCATTCCATTTAGCTGCCCACTCACAGGACCACACCCTAGATTTTGTCATCACCCAGAACTGCTCCACCTCTAGAATCTTCCATTTTCTTCAAACTGACAAATGTTTATTGTTCACTATTATGTGATAAGCCCCATGCTAGATGCTGAGGATTCGTCTGAGAAGAATCAGACGCAGTCCCTGACTTCATGGAGCTTCCATTCTATGAAGAGAAAAGCTGCTAAACTCATAATGTGCTGGGAAAGCACAGGGGTGCGGGGAGAGGTGAACCCAACACCAGACATCCAGGAAAAGGTCCTCTGAGACTTCTGAAGTTGACACCTAGAGAAAGGGGAGGATTTTGCCAAGCAAGAGCGGGGAGGGGACTCCAGGCAGAAGGGATAGCTCAGGAAAGGCCTGGAAAGGAAGAGTAAACCAGGTGAGGGGTCAGGCTGAAGCAGACAGAGGCTAGGTCACACAGTGCTTCCTCTGTAAAGCCCTGTGCATGCTTTGGGGCTTGATCCTAAGGACGATGGAAAGTCATCGGAGAGATTTAGCACAGAAGTGGCACAATGTTGTTTGCAGTGCCTGAGGTTACAGAGCGGAGAAAGAAGCCAGAGCAGGGTCGCCTATTTGGAATCTGACACCAATAATCCACGTGAGAAACAACGAAAAGGAGCCTAAACTAGGGTGTGCGCGGTGGGGGTGGAAAGAAGCAGCTGGATTTAAGAAATGTTTGCACAATAGAATCAAACAGATCTGGTGAGCTGATTAGGTGAGGGGATGAGTTAGAGACGGGAGTCAAAGACACCCAAGTTTCTGGCTCTGGGTGGTGGTGCATTCACCAGGGGAGGAACAGGTTTCAGACAGGGTTGAGTCTGAGGTACAAATAAGATATCCTCTTTATCTCCTCTCATTCATGAACCATCTCAGCCCTTGGCTCACTGTGTCTCTTACTATTATGCTTATTATCATTCTTGATGCCTTCACATCCAACACCTTGACCTCTCAGTTCCTTAACTTCCTGGCTTCTAACAACCTTTTTCTCCACCCTTTGAACTGACCCACATAAGTGCTCACACCCTAGATCTTCTCTGTACCAAGAGCTGCTTCATCTCCTATCAATCCAGCTCACTCACTCTGGTTCCCACTCTAGCAATCCTTCTGCTCCATCTTTTGACCCATCACTATTTCACCATCCATCACCCCCTTCACCCCCTCCTTTCCTTCTCTATCTTGGACTCCAGGAGCCCTCATGTAATTGCTGATGTGTAGATATCCTCCCCTCCTTTGCCTTTCGGTGCTTCTATCGTTACTCACCAGGCAGGACCCTAACTCTAGGCAAGCCCAGCTCTCCATGTGGCACCTGTTCCAGAGCCCCTGGAGAACAATACAATGGACTGAATGATTTCAGTGGAAACTTCTGACCACAAAGCTCAAGTGGGGACTCAGGACCTCTCAGAAATTCTTCATTTCCCTAACACTTTAACACTGTTCTCAAAGTTGGCTATATCCTGCCTTCTCCTCCTTCCCTGCCCCTCTAGCAGCCATTCTCCTCATCTTCCATTTCAGCTGATAGCCAGGCATTGCATGCCTCGGAGACACAGAAGCAATAGGCAAGCACCACTTTACCCCCTCCCCACCAAGTCGGCCCCCCTCCTGGGATGAGTGCCCGTTTCAGTCTGCCTTCCTCCCTGTAACGTGGATGAGGTGTCCTTGCTCCAGGTCCATCCCTCTCTGCTTGGACCCCGGGCCCCATCACCTCGCACTTACTCTGGACTGCATCCCACAGTGGTTGCCTTGCAATCCCCTTTCTGTAAATACTCTATAAGATTCTCCTCTGCCTTCACTTAATCTCCTCTTAACATGACAGCCTTCTCCAGCTACTGGCCCTTTTTCAGAAAACAAAACCCTCTAAAAGTCACCTGTACATGCTATCTCCACTTCCTCATCACAGTGACCCTTTCTAGTCAGAACTACTCATCAAGGTCACCAGTGGCCAACAAGTTGCCAAATCGAAATGGTCAGTCCTTCACCCTCCTCTTGCTCCCTCAACAGCATTTGGCCGTTAAGCGCTCCCTCCTAAACTCCAGCTTTCCTGGGCTCCCAGGCAGCACCCTCTCTTGGCTTTTTTCCTACCTCAGTGATGGGTCTTTCTGAATCCCCATCAGTGCCTCTCCTTCCTCTTGCTGATCTCTAAATGCGGAATGCCCCAGGGCCCAGTTCCCCACCCTCTTTTCTTCTCTATATACTTACCCCTCTGTGATCTATCTTGTCTGGTACCATCTAAAAAACTGCCTATAAACTGAAGACTCCCACATGTGTATGTTCAGACCCAACCACTCCCATGAGTTTTAGATCATGTCTCCAAACTCCTGCTGGTCATCCAAAATAGAACTCCTAATCCCCCTAACAGTTTCATGTTTTCTCCCTGCCCTCCTCACCTTGGAAAATGACATCTCCATCCACCCAGCTCCTCAATTCAAAAATCTATGTCTCTCTTTCTTCATAGTTACACCCACCACTAATTAGCAAGTCACATTAGATACAATTCCAGAATATGTTCAAAGTCCATTCCCTTCCTACCATCTCTGAGTGCTTCTACCCCAGGCCAAGCCACCTCACTGAACACCTAGATGCCTGCCCCAGCTGGCTCCCAGCTTCCACTCCTGCTCCTCTGCAACTCTTGCTCCTTATGACAACCCGAGAAATCTTTCTATCATGTAAATCTGATCAGTCAAGTCACTCTTTGCATAAACCTTCCCAGTGACTCCCCATTGTGGCCATAAGAATGAAAATAAACCAAACTCCTTTCCACAGCCTGCAAGGCCTTCCATGGTTAGACCTTGGCTGCCTCTGCAAACTCATCTCCCTGGGCTCTCCCCTTCTTGCACGCCCCGCCCACACTGGCCTTCTCCCATCTCAGGGCCTTTGCACTGGCTTCTGCTGGCAACACTCTTCCCCTAGACCTTCACGTGACTGTCTCCTCTGCATTCATGTCTCAACTCAGACATCCTCTCCTTCGGGAGGCCATTTCTGACCCACCCTCCCCAGAGGAAGCACACACATCACACACCATCACTCCCTACCACATGGCCCCATTTTTTTCTTCTTTGTAGCATTTACGAGTACATGAAATGTTCTTATTTGTTTACATGTTTATTCTCTGTGTTATTGCACTAGGATGAGCTCCCTGAGAACAGGGACTCTGTCACATTCCTCCTTTACCCACTAGCATCTAGAACAGTGCTTGGCATACAGTAGGCACTCAATAAAAACGTGTCACCTGACTGAGTGATTGACACCCAAATAGAAATGTAAAGTGGGCTGCTGGGTAGAAGGGGAAAAAGAACTGCTCAGGAGATACGGATTTGGGAGCTGTCAGTAAAATGCCTGAATATAAGATAAGATTTTGCTCCAAAATTACCCCTCAGGTAGGAAGGATTTGTCATATGCAAGTCCTTATAAAGTCAACATTATGGTACATGCTCTCAATTACTGCCTTTTGAACAACAAAATGTTCTTTGGGGGGAACTCATTAGCCTGAAATAACCTCAATCAATGAGGTTGTGGATTTTCCTGGGTCTCTTGGCAAAATCAGAAAAAAGTGGAAGCAAACACATTACACACAGATTCAATCATAGTTCCTGGGAGTGTTGCAAGTATTGTCTTTTTCAGCAAGCCCTTTAAAAAAAAAATCACTTGAACAATAAAGGAAGTGATTATGTTGTGGAGATGACAAATACACACCTACCAGGTGATTTGTTTTTAATTTATGCAAACCTAATATTATGCAACCAGGCTTTTGTGATGAAGAATAAAGTTCCCAGCATCATACACAGATTGAAAAAGCGTTATGTCGCAAATATTCAGGCAAAAATAAAGTGTCTGTGTTCTATAAAAGGTTAATGATAACAAACAAAACTAATGATATTGACATAGGTGTTTAAGAAAAATGTTAAAAGCTAAAATAAAATTGCTTCATGGCATATGAGTGGAGAAAAAATAATACATCTTACTACACTGTTTATATAATATGCGATTTTTTTAATGTATAGCAAACTAAGTTAATAAATTATTTCAACCATGTTAAAGTTTATGTGTTCAAATTAGCCCCCTAACTTTTTGGAGGGTCTCCTCATTGGAAATATAGGGGTTGCTTTTTATCTGGAGTCATCTTATATCTGGGCCTGTATGGTCGGAATTGGGAATATTTCAACATGGTGAGATAAATTCAGTAGAGCAGAAAGAAGGTCAAGGGCCCCAAGAGCGCCAGAGGGGATGAGATGCAGAACCCAGGTGGAGGCTCAGGCTTCAACAGGAAAACCACAGGTGAGCTATTGTAACAGGAGGGGAGGAGGAAAGGGTGAGACCGGTGCAGGCCATCCCACTCCTCACGGCAGCTTCTCCCCAGCCTCTCACTCAGCGCCTTCCTCCACATCTGTTCGTGTTTGTTCAACAGGTCAGCAGGTGACCTCCTATATAGGCACCTCCCGACCTGACCCTGAAACCTTCTCCCAGTCTTCCAGAGCCCTCCATTTGCTTCCTTCCATATCCAGACTAAACCTGGGCTCCACCATTTCCCACCACCCCCATTTCACATGGGGACTTCTCAACTGATGTCTGCCCCCCTCTACTAGACTGCAAACCCTAGGAGAGCATAAACGGTACCTGTCTGGTTTGCCAATGTACCTTCAGGCCCAGCACCACGCTGGGCATGCAGTAAAAGGGTCATAAATAAGTGCAAAGATTTAACGACTGGAATGAATCACCATCCTGCCGATATCCCCATTGTCCCTCCGTCCCTCTTGCTTAGCAAAACTCCAAGCCCAGATCAATCCAACTGTGTGTTACCATCTCTGCTCCCTGTGCGAGGTTCTGTAGAGTGACTCACATAGTCAGAGCAAGGCCAATGCCGATTCGTGTTCTCCAGCACAGTCTGACAGTCCTCGCCCTTCCCTGCTTTGATCTCTCTGCTGTTTTTCGTGGTGGTAGCCCTCTCAACCTTCCGCTCTCACCTCAGACCTTCTAGCCAGTTCCACCTTGATTTTGCCCCACTTCTCAGAGGAAGTAGAAGCTATCTGAGAAGAATGCTCTCTCATCCATGGCCACCAGACCCACAGACCAATCAGAGTCCACACCAGTCCTCCCTTCTTCCCCCGCACAGTAGAAAGTGCTGAGCCTGCTCCTGTTAATGCTCTAATCTCCCCACCTGTGCTCATGGTCCCCTCTCTCCCCACCTCTGTACGCTCTCCGGTCTTTTCAACCTTTAACTCTCTCTCCGGCTCTCTCAGCATTTAACACGCTCACATCTCTCCCATCCAAAGAAACAAAAACAGAAGCTTCCTGACCCCATGTGTCCTGCGGCTCCCTCCTTATCTCTCTTGGCTTTCACTACTGCGCCCCCTGAAACAGAGGTCTGCACTTACTCTCGCGACTTCCTCGCCTCCCACTCACCCCACCAGCTACCATCCAGCCCCTGCCCCACCACCCCACTCCAACCACCCCTGCCCTTGCCTGGCACACCTACGATTCCTCTGTCACTAAGCCCAGTGGGTTCTTCCAGTCCTTGTCTTCTATAAAGAACCGGTTAAAATAGCAGATGGCCTCCTTCTTAAACCTCTTCTGATGCCACCGATACTTTATGTGTCCTGTCCACGCAGCACTTCTCTTTCCCTCTAAACGGGGGTACCAAAGGCTACTGCTGGTCATGCGTCCCGGCCCCTCGACCTCAGGGTGGATGTGTGCTCCAGGTGAGGCTGCTCAGGTTCTTCCCCAGATTACTTGAGCCATTTCTAAGGGAAGCATGTAGCAGCAAAACCTGGGGAAGTGTGAGCTCAGAGCTGCTGGCAACCGTGAGCAAAGCCTTGTGCAAAAGCCCAACAGTACTTGGAGAGAAAGAAGCCTACATGTGAGGCAAGAAGGAGGAGAGGTCCGAGACGCATCCAGACCTGACTCCAGCCAGGTGCTTCTCGAGCCCTGAGGTATTCCTGTCCTTCTCACGTTTCTACAAACCAACCAATTCCCCTTTGTACCCAAACTAATCCAAGCTGGAGTTCTGTCTTTTGCATTCAAGAGCCCTGATTAATCCACCCAGGCTTCATGAACACGTGCCATGCCAAACCCCGCATCAACCTCCTTCAACGCCCCCACGCCCACCCTTCACTGGGGAGTTCCTCAGGGCTCTGTCCCGGGCTGTCCGCTCTCCCTGATCCCCACACCCTGTCCTCTCCCATGGCCTTCATTACCACCTGGACGCTGCTGACTCCCACATCACCCTTCTTCTGTCTTTTTTAAAATTTTTTCTTGTGATAAAACATACACAACATGAAGTTACCATTTTCACCATCTTTAAGTGTACAGTTCGGCAGTGTTAATTACATGAGCGATGTTGTAACAACCATCACCACTAACAAAAACTCTGTACCCATTAAACAATAACCCCCACCCACCCCTCCGCCCTAGCACCTGGTAGCCTCTAACGACTCACTGTCTCTATGAATTTCTCTAATGTCGGTATTTCATAGAAGCGAAATCATGCACTATCTGTCCTTTTGTGTCTGACTTCCTTCACTTAGTATAATGCTTTCAAGATTCACCCATACTGTAGTGTGCATCAGAACTTGGTTCTCTTTTATGACTGAATAATATTCTGTTGTATGGATTCACCACATTCTTCCTTTAATGTACATTTGTCTTGGCGATTGTGAACAGTGGTATGATGAACACTCAGGTACAAACCAGTATTTGCTGAATCCCTGTTTTCAGACCTTTCGGGTATGTACCTAGATGTAGACTTGCATGGTCGTATGGTGACTCCACATTTGACTTTCTGAGGAACCGCCAAGCTGTTTCCGCAGCAGGTGCACCGTTTTGCAAGTGGGCTGTGATGCATAAGGACGCCCTTTGTTCTTCTCTTTCCTGAGCCCAGTCCCCGCATCCAGCAGTGCCTGGATATCCTCAAACCACCCAGCCTGGCATTTGGATGCAGAGACAATCTGGCTTGTGAAAACAATCAGTCCTGAGCCACACCCGACTCCCGAGGCTCTAGGAGGGCTAAGTGTTAGAGGTTAGCTGAGGCTCAGGGATGGGGTGAAACTGTCTATTGTGCACTTGCATCATCAGAAAGGGTTTTTATAGGCCATCTCAGAAAGTCCCGATGGCCTCGTCAAAATGGCTGGATTAGAATGTCATTTACAAACACACATATCATTTAGCAAACTCCAGGCACGATGACACCATCATTTTCTGCTGCTGCTCCAACCTGCTCCTGTCTTGATGCTCCCAACTCAGCTAATGGCAAACCATCTACTCAGGTGTCTATGTCAAGACCTCTCCAACTGACAAGAATGGACAGTTCAGGAACCATGGCCCTGCAGCCCAGACCTAGTCTAGCCTCTACTCCCCAGTGCTCAGTGCCCATCACCTCCTCAGCCCAAGGTCAAGGCTCCGGAAGGTCCCACACTGAAGATGGCAGGCTGATTTCAGGCATATTGCACATGCCTCACCCCAAGCTGGCTTCTCCAGCCACCCCGATACCCCACACCCTTGCAGCTCCAAGGACAGCCCAAGAAAATAGCTTCCTCCCATCCAGGAGAGAGTAAAGGCTGGGTGAGGCCAGACAGCCAATCCTTTAGTACCAGGTGGGCCTGGTGGCGAGGAGGGGAAACAGATGAGGCTCGGTCAGTAAAGACTTCCTGGAGGAGGAAAGGTGGTCAGGGAGGAGCTTCTGGAGGGTACGAGGATGGGAGGCTAAGCTAGAAGGGAGCTGATGGAACGGCTGCTGTGTGCTGGCCTGGGACAGGAGTGTAGTGTGCTTGGTGGGTTTCAGTCACGCATTCTGCACGTACTTTTGTCTATGAAGTGCCAGGCACTGCTTTAGGCACTGGAAGGGCACCCATGGACACAACAGTCAAAAATTACTGTTCTTGCAGACTCTAGCAATGGGGAAGACAATGAACAAGAAGAATAAGCAACATATCAAATGTGTTACATGATCATAATACTAAGGAAGAAAATAAAGCAGGAATAGGGTAAGGAGTGTTGAGAGGGGGAACTGTAATTTGAGATGGGGAGGCCAGGGAAGGCCAGGGGCAAGCCAGGCAGAGATCCAGGGGAAAGTACACCAGACAGAAGGAAGGGCAAATCCACAGGTGCTGAGGCTGGGGAAGACCCTGTGTGCACCCAGGAGAGCAAGGAAGCCAATGAGATGGGGCCACGGGAGAGCCAAGAGGCCTGGAAAATGAGGCCAGAACTTTCATTTGAGGCCTGAGAAGCCCAGGCTCACATAGGTTCCTTCAAGCCGTGCTGGTGCCTTTGGCTGTCACTCTGAGCAAGCGGAAAGCCAGTGGTGCATTTTGAACAAAAAAGGTGACTGTGTTAACAGCAGATGGATGGGAGACCAGTTACAGGCTATGCAATAATGCAGGGGGGAATGAGTCATGGCTTTAATGTTACCAGGAGGACATGAATGGAGTGGGTGAGAAGTGGCCAGATCCTGAAAATATTATGAAAGCCCCACCGAAATGATTCACTGACACTGAATACAAGGTATGAGAAAAGAGTCAACAACAACTCTCAGGTGTGGGGCTTGAACTAGTGGATGAGTAAAACTGCCGTTTACTCAGACCGTAAGTAATAGGAGGTTGGAGAGGAGAATAAGGAGTAGGTTGCCAGATAAAATACAGGGCACCCAATTAAATGTGAATTCCAGATTAAGAACAAATAGTACATTTTTTAGCATAAGACTGTCCCATGCACTATTTGAAATTCAAATTTAACTGAGTCTCTGGTTTGGGGTTTTGGGGTTTTTTTGTTGTTGTTTTTTTGTTTTTTGGTTGTTTTTTTTTTGCTTTGCTTTGTTCCTCAATCTGGCAACCCTGATAAGGAAGGAGCTTAATTTGGGACAGGGTACGTTTGTGGTGTCTACTAGAGATCTATAGGAGGGGCGGGGTCGAGAAGCAGATGCACAGTGGTCTGGAGTTTGGGGCAATGTCTAGGCTGAAGGTAAGTAAGTAGGAGTTGTCAGCCTAATTTTGATATTTAAACCCTGAGACTTGATGACATTATCAAGAGACTGAAGACAGAGAAGAGAGTCCTAGGCCTCTGGCCCGGGGCACCCCAGTATTTAGAAGTCAGGGAGATCCGGAAGAACCAGCAAAGGAGGCTAAGAAAGGCCAGAAGGGAAGGAGAAAAGCCAGGAGAGTGTGATATTCTGGCAGCCAAAAGCTGCTGGGAGAGAAGGGAAAGATGAGGGTTGGAACTTGACCATGGGATTTAGTTATGGGAACCCTGACGAGAGCAGTTTGGGCGGACTATGAGGAGCAAAAGCCTGATTAGACTGAATTCAAGAGAACAGAGAAACACATGGAGATAATAAATCAAGACAACTCTTTTGAGGACATTTGCTATAAAAGCGTTGGAACAAATGGTGCAAATACTAGAAGAAATGGGGTCAAGGGAGGTTTGTTTATTTGCTTGTTTGTTCTTAAGATGAAGAAATACCAGCATGTTTGTTTTAATGGAAAAAATTCAGTGAAGAGCAAAAGAGTGGTGATGGAGGAGAAAGAGAGGGGATGAAGTGAGGTCCTGGGTGGGGGGGGAGGGTAGGATGCAGTACACGGGTAGAATGGTTGAATCCTGACAGCAACTTAAAAAAGTCATGTATTACTTCCTTTATTCAAGGATACAACTGCAGGCAGAAGTTGCAAGTAACTCAGGGTGTCTTGGAAGGAAAGTAACATTATAGCTTGGGCCTGGGACATGTCTTCCTCCCTTTTCACAACCCCAGACATGCTGGAGCAGGGCTGAAAGTCCCCATCCCTCCGCCTAACCTGTTTTCCAGTGGGTTCTACCTGCCCCACCTCTCTGCTCAATGGAAGAGAGGGCCCAGGCCCCTGCCGCACACGCACAAGGACAGGGAAAGTTCCAGCCAGAGAGAAAAGGTCCTGTCCCTTCCCAGGAAGCCCCTGCCTGAGGCCTGGGCAGAGCTGCACACACAGGGGGCGGCCTGAGAGCAAGACCAGCCTGGGCCAAGGTCTGGGCTGGAAGAGGCACAGTGACAGGCTTAGGACCTGCCACCCTCAGAGAGCAGGTGTGTGTAGGCTCTGAAGGAAGTGGGGGTGGCTGGGATAGCTGCCAAGGCCCAGGTACATCCCAGCCTTGCCCTGAGGTGGGGGGATGGCCTAGTTGGCCTCCCACACATCAGTAACCCTGCTCAGGGAGCAGAACTTTGATGTGGGGCAGCAGGGCCTCAGAGCCTCTTTCTGGAGTGGAGGCTCTTCCAGCTCCCTCCAGAATAGGCAGAGGTCAGTTGTCGGGGTCACTGCCTGATGTCAGGAGTGAGGAGACAGCATCTGGAAGGGTCCAAATGATCAGACCTAGGAAATAAAATCACCTGGTCACCGGATCAGAATAACCCAGCTGCGCACAGAAGCATCACCACCCGCCACCACCTCACAAAGCCCTGCCAGCCACCTCTGCAATCATACCCATTCACAGCCAGACATATCAAACACACACACGCACGCCCCATCCTGCCCCTTTAACATACAGCTACCCAATCTCAAAAACAAACAACTCTCACACGTAACCTAATGTGCAGCCAACATTTACTTTACATATCTCAATAGTAACTTGGTGCCAACTACTTCCAGGCCCTGGAGGTAGAGCAGGAGCATAACCAGCGAGCTCCCCGCTCTCCTGGAAGTAATTTCAGAGAAGGTTCTGCAGAGTGACTACTGAGGAAGCAGGGTGAGGTCACTTCAGATGGGATGACCAGCCAATACTTCTAGAAGAAGCTGAGACCTCGATAAGGAGGAGGAGTCTGCTAGGTGCAGAGCAGATCAGGCAGAGGGAACAGCAAATGCAAAGGCCAGAGGCTGGACTGAACAAGGCTCGTGTGACCAGGGAGTAGTGATCAAGGGGACATGTGGTAGGAGGTGAGGCAGGATTGGGTTATTTGAGGCTTTGCAAGCCAGTGTCAGGAGAGTGGGTGTGAGTATGAAGGTAATGGTAAGTTACCACAAGGTTTTGATGAGGGAATGACATGATCTGATTTATATTATTAAAGCACTACTTTAGCAAGCAGAAACCATGGGAGAAGTTTTTGTTTGTTTGTTTGTTTGTTTTTTTCAGTTCTCAGAGTGGAGAAGGCATTTCTAGTTATGAGTAAACCCAGAGACCATAAAAGATAAGATTGATACATTTGACCACATTAATAACAAAGTTTAATTCTAAACAAAGTCAAAATACAAGAGGAATCCTTTATATTTGTACCATTGACAGAGGGCTTCTTTCTATCTTTCTTTAATATGTAAAGAGCTCCTAAAGAATAAATAATAAAAAGTTGATCATCCAATTGAAAAATGGGCAAAAGCAAAGGATAGCTCACAGAAAAAGAAACCCAGGTGCCCTTTAAGTATATGAAAAGATGCTCATTCTCACTCAGAAGAAGAGAGATGCTGATGAAAAATATAATGAGATACCACTGACGAAGACCACTCAGTGTGATAGTGTTCTATATTGGCAAGAATATGAGAAAACAAGCCCTCTGTGTCTGCTGGCAGTGTAAACTGATACATCTATGGAGGGGATTTAGCACTATTTATCAAAATTGTAAATGAGTCTACAACTCTTAACTACAAAATTCCACTTCTAGAGATATATCTAATAGATATAATAAAAATCTGTTAATGGTGCTTCATCCAAAGATATTTATTGCAATGGTGTTTATAATAGAAATAAATACAAGATTGGAAACAGCCTTCATTTTCATTAATATAGACCTGATTACATATATTATTGTACACATACTATTCAGCTGGTGTTTTGGTTTTTGTTGTTGCTTTTGGTTTGGGGAGGTGCTTCTTTTATTTTGTTTTTAGGCAGCTCTAACTCTACTGATAAGGGAAAATGGAATACTATTCAGTTATTTTTTAAAAATAGAATGAGCTAGGTCAATGGCTACTGAAAGAAGACAATGTCTTAGATTTTGTTAAATAAAAATAGTGCAGCATGTGTCCACAGCACACTTCCATCGGGTAAATGTATGAAGAAGACGGTCTATATAGTTAAAGATGCACAGTTGATCTCAGGAAGGAAAAACAAGTAACCAGAAACCTGGTGGTTGGGAGGCAGCCCTGACCACATAGTCTGGGGTTTGGGGAGAAGTCAGTTGTGCTAGAAATGTGGGATTCATCAGCAAGTGGGTGGTTTTGGAAGCTCCAGGACTCGGCAAGCTGACCCAGGAGACAGGAGACTGAGCCCTGGGACATGCTCATGCTGGAGACCAGGATGGCAGGCCTCCAAGGTCCCAGGAAGTGGAAAATGTGGTATCCAGGAAGGCAAAGGAAGAAAGTTTCTTGAGAAGCAAGGGGTGGTCAGCTGAGTAGGTGCTTCTAAAGGTCCAGGAGGATGAGGACAGAGAGGTAGTGATTAGATTTATCATCATGGAGAGCCATGGTGCCCTTGATGGGGTTGTCTTTAGTGACATGGTAGGGATGGAAACATTGTTCAAATGCGTTGAAGAGGGACCAGGAGGTAAGGAAGTGGGGATCTGGTTTTGCTCTGAAACGCAGCAGAGCAGCAGGTGGTCGAGAGCAAGTGGCAGAGTTATGGACCCCATCACACTCACACGTCTCCCCACACCAGCATGTGCACACAACCACCTGCACCACCCAGCACGGCTGAGTCTCAGTGATGATTTTCAAGGCCAGGACCTAGTGAGTGGGAGCATGGCTGGAGCCTCCAGAGCTGGCTCTGCTCTGACCATCTGTGTGACCCTGGGCAACTCACCTGGCGTCTCTGTGCCTCCATTTTCTCATGTATAAAAGTGGGAAGGGTCATACATCACCATCTAGCACTGTGAAGATGGCATAAAGCCTGCGGGACATGACCTGGCACAAAGACGTCTCAGCGCTCGCAGGGCTGTGGTAGTTCTCTATCATAGCAATTTGCAACCCTTTTCATCTCACGGCACACCTAAACTAATTACTAGAATACTGCAAAAAAATATATCTTTTTGCTAATCTGATTTAAAAAATAGGTATAATTTTGATTCACTCACACTGGGCGGCTACTGTTCTGTTGGCTATTGTCGTTTTTTAATTTGACAACCTAAGGAAAAAGAGGTCAGTGCCCTGGACTGACTAGTCAGGTATTGCATGTTTTAAAAAATTCTTGGGGCATACCGGTTGAAAATCGGTGGTCTAGCACAATGGGTAGGGTGACGGTGTAATTGATCTTCCCAAGTTTGGGGGCACTTTGGAGAGTAAAGGGGTGTGCCGTTAGTTACGCCAGAGCCACGGGCATACATGAGTAGTCCTGGGGAAAATGAGTCACCCTTGTGGCAGCAACATTGTCGCTGTTGGGACTGCAAGGGCTGAAGCCCTGAGTGACTAAGATCCTGGGTCCCTCCGGGAGATCGGAAACCCTGGGGTTTCCTCAGACAAGGCTGGGGCACCAGGGACTCTCCGTTTCCTAAAATAGGGCACACTGGTAACTGAGACAGAACATCCTCGTCCGCAGCGCCCAGCCCAGCTGCAGGCTTGCCTCCCTCAGCAGGGGCCCCACCAACCCCACCCTGCTCCCCCAGGATCTGCGCTTTGTAATAACTCCAGGCAACTACAGGATTCCCTTCGCCCCTTCCACCCAGGTTCTCCAAAGTGCACATGCTCCTTCGAGAACACAGCCTCAGGCAGCAATGCCATGCAGGACCCGTGGTGCCGGCAAGGCAGGTCCCTAAGAGTGTCCCCACGTGGTGTCCAGACCGGGCGGGACGGTGACCTGCAGGGCGCGGGCACAGTGTCAGTAGTAACGCGTGGGTGAGTCGTGATTGCAGTCGGTCCCGGAGCCACAGCACTTGACAGTTTATAGTGCTTCACGCCCCTAATCTCATTGGAGACTTTGCAACAGCCCTGCCCATGGCCACCGAGGCCCCCATTCGCACAAGAAAAAACTGAGTCTCGGAGAAACTCCTGCCAAGGTTGCCCTGGGAACCAGCGGCGGCGTGGGGGACGAGGACCTGACCCCCTCCAGCAGGCTCGCAGGCTCCTCCCCCGACCCACCTCCCTCCGCCCGCCCCCCGCGGTGTGCAGGCTGCCTCAGAGTCACTGCAGAGCCTCTGCTGCGGGCCTCGAGGACGCGTGGGGTCCTGGCCCCTGTGGGTAAGTGCCGGGTGCGAACGGGGCACCCCCCTCCCCAGGAACCGCGAGCGCTCGGCGGACTGGCGGCGGCGGGCTGCGACTTCATCCTGCGCTCCCCGCCAGGCTGAGGATCCCGGGCGCGGGGAAGCGGGGTGATGGAGGGGCGACCCCACCGCATCCTGTCCACCGCCTTCTCAGCCCCTCGACTCTGGGCGGGGGTCGGAGCTCCAGCTGCTGGAAGGTTCCCAGACGCCCCTCCTCTGTCTGCAAGCTCCCCAGCTGCCTGATACAGAAGAAAATATGTGGAAGGCGAGTCTCCGGAAGGAGGACGTGTAGTATTTTAGATTTTGTGGGAAATCCGCGAAAGCGAAAAGCCAATGTCAGAGGAGGATTTTCGACTGCGCGGAGCTAGTGCCCCTACCCGCCGCGCTGTTCGCAATGGTCAGCTGTAGTTTTATGCTGGGGTGGGGTTGAGGGTGGGGGGTGGGCATGACCGAGTGGATACCAAAGCTGGGCGCTACTCGGTGCAGGAGGGGGAGAAAAGCGGGTGACTGGGAGCTGGTATTGGGGGACTGCATGCGGTGGGGAACGAGAACCGGCTCCACCAGTCCCGGCCCTGGGCTTGGAGGGAAATTCTTTGCGGGTGAGTCTCGTCCCTGGGGTGTGTCAGGCAGGACCGGGCAGACAGGACCAAGGGTGGAAGGTGGGGGCTGCACTGGGTGGGCTGCCTTGGCAGGGGATCAAGTGGAAGCCCGTGTGGGGATTCCTCTCCTCTCGGGGCTGGCAGACAGCGCTCCTACCTCCGCCTCAGCTTTCTTGAGTTTCCTCCAGCTGAGCGGCAGGCTGGGGAGGAATTGGCCTCATGATCTGTCAACAGCCCAAGAAAGTCGGAGTTATTTGCCTTTAGAGATAAAGACTTGGGCGTCAAGGAGGCTTGGGAATTCTTGGAAGTCACCCCTCTAGTAAGTGGCAGAGTTGAGGTTTGAGTCCAGGTGTGACTCCCTACTCCATGCACATCCCACTGCCCCTCTCCCAAGGCCACGTCTTAGGAGGAGCAGAAAAGGGGAGAAGAGAGGGTGCCCGGGGATGGGGTCTTCCGCAATCACCCCACCCTGCCTGAGATTTCCAGAGAAGAGACATCAAGAGGGCTGAAGTGCTGAGCAGTAACTGCACTTTGTCTCCAATGAGGGGAAGTCTTTCCCCCAAGCTACCTCATCTAGATGCCCCCCTAGGGCTCCTGCCTACACCTCCCAGCCCACCCCCCAAGTTGCCTCTCTAACAATTCAGCAGTCATTTGACTCTTCATGCAATATGTATCGAGTTCCTACTATGTGCCAAGCACTAGGAACTAATAAAGCAGTAAGCGAGACAGCTGACATTCTAGTGGGGGAGACAGACAATAAATACAAACCAAAAATATTTTAAATACTTTCACTTCCAATGGTGATTGCATGCTATAAAGAAAATAAAGGAGGCCGGGGCAGAGTGACTGGAAGGAAATGGGCCCCCAGATTCAGGGTTATCTGGGAGGGCCTCTAAAGCAGTGATTTTTAACCAGTGTGGTGCAAAATTTTTAAAACATGAAGTTCCTGACTAGTTAGTCAGAGGCACTGACCTCTTTTCCCTTAGGTTGTCAAATTAAAAAATGACAACAGCTGGTGTGAATAAATAAAAATTATACCTGTTTGTCAGGTCAGCAAAAAATATATATTTTGGTTTGCTGCAGAATTTTGGTAATTAGTTTGTGTGTGTTATGAGGGGGGAGAGGTTGAAAAGAGCTGCTCTGAGGAGACGTTTCAGCAGAAGCCTCAGGGGCGAGAAGGATCCAGCCACTCGAGGTTCTGGAGGAAAAGCATTCCAGGCCAGCGGAAAAACTTAAAAAGCCCTCGAGGTCCCCAGAGGGGCTGGAGCATCGAGAGGCAAAGTGACAGTGCAGGAGAGAAGAGGGGGAATGCAGAATCTGGGGGCGATTCTAAACATAATGAGAAGCTCATAGAGAGTTTTAAACAAGGGCATAACATGATCCAATTAAATGGACTCTAGGGGTGCAGGAGCAGACACGGAAGGCCAGTGAGGAATCCGTGGCAGCTGTGCCAGCGAGTTGATGGTGGCTTGGACCGGGATGGTGGCGGTAGAGGGGTGAGAAGCCACTGTGCAGGGGGTGGACCGACAGACATCATGCATGTTCAGAGTTACAAACCCAGCTCCAGGAGCACTTACATGTGCATGCAGACCCAACAGGCCCACGTGAAGAGCCACATGCTATCACACCCATTGCAGCACACAGGCACTAGGAGCCCTCAGACAGACCCACCCACCCACACCCTGTGAGTCAGTCCCTCCAGGACTGAGGAACGTGTGTGATCTGGAGGCCTGAACAAAGCGTGTTTCCCTGGCATCCAGCATGGCTTGCCGGGGGGGGGCTCCCCCAGAGCCTGGCACAGGGAGCAGGGTGTTCTATCTCGATATTTCTCTGGATCTAGTAGTCACCTAGAGCCAGACCATTACTGCCCTTTACATACGCCCCAACAGAAAATGGTCTCCCCACTTCCCCAGCTCCTGGCTGTGAGACCTTAGGGAGGTTATTTCTCCTCTCCCAGCCTCAGTTTCCTCTCTATAGAATAAGATTGAGCCCCGGCCTCACAAGGACGGTAACGAGGCATCGAGGAGGTAAGTTGCAGAAACCTGGTCTGAGGCAGGCATCCCACAGAGAGGGGGAGAGAAGGTGGGGGACAGCACAGCCCTGGCTGCCACAGTCCAGCCTTGTGTTTTTTTAAGATTTTATTTATCTATTTTAGAGAGAGGAGAAGGGAGGGAGAGAGACATCGATGTGTGAGAGAAACATTAATTGGTTGCCTCTCACACACCCCCAGCCAGGGACCCAGCCCACAACCCAGGCATGTGCCTTGACCTGGAACGAAATCTGTGACCCTTAGGTTCCCAGGCTGGCTCTCAATCCACTAAGCCACACCATCCAGGGCTAATTGTCTTTGGTTTTTGTTGTTGTTGTTGTTGTTGTTTTTAATTTAATTATTTGATGAGAGAGTGAGAGAGAAACATCGATTTGTTGTTCCACTTATTTATGCATCCATTGGTTGATTCTTGTGTGTGCCCTGACCAGGGATCAAACCCAGAACCTTGCTGTATCGGGACAACGCTCTAACCAACTGAGCTACTAGGCCAGGGCGTCCAACTCTAGTTTTAAATGAGTGGCTTGACCTCTACACATTTCATGAGTGGTCAGCATTTATTGAGCACTTACTATGTACTAAGTGCTGTGCAACCTTTATCTTCATCTGTAAATGAGGATCGTAATAGTATCTCCCCCCTGGGGTCATTATAAGGATTAAATGAAATCCTGCACATAATGTGTTTAGCTTTGTGCTTGGTTCATAGTAAATAATAAATGGTAATTGTTATTATCAGCGAGTGCACATCCCCTTCCTTCTGGTATCCTAGCTCTGTGACTTTGGGCAGGTTACTTACCCTCTCTGCCTATTTCTTATCTGTACTCTAGGAAGCATAATATTTCTGATTTCATAGGGTCTTTGTGATGATCAGATGAGTCTATCCTCATAAAGAACTCAGAACAGTGCTTTGTACATAGTAAAAGCTTGATAAATGTCACCTATTCATTAACATGGTTTTCCTGTGATTCCATCAGTTGCGCACAGCCCCCGGCGCCACTATCAGGCACCTGGCCCCCAGCACCCCTACCAGGCACCATGGACTGGAAGACACTCCAGGCGCTGCTGAGTGGCGTGAACAAGTACTCCACAGCATTCGGGCGCATCTGGCTGTCAGTGGTGTTCGTCTTCCGTGTGCTGGTGTACGTGGTGGCCGCAGAGCGCGTGTGGGGGGACGAACAGAAGGACTTTGACTGCAACATCAAGCAGCCGGGCTGCGCCAACGTCTGCTATGATGACTTCTTCCCCATCTCCAACATCCGCCTCTGGGCCCTGCAGCTCATCTTCGTCACCTGCCCCTCGCTGCTGGTCATCCTGCACGTGGCCTACCGGGAGGAGCGGGAGCGGCGGCACCGCGAGAAAAACGGTGACCAGTGCGCCAAGCTGTACGACAATGCAGGCAAGAAGCACGGCGGCCTGTGGTGGACCTACCTGCTCAGCCTCATCTTCAAGCTCCTCATCGAATTCCTCTTCCTCTACTTGCTGCACACTCTCTGGTATGGCTTCAGCATACCGCGCCTGGTGCAGTGCTCCGTGCCGCCCTGCCCCAACACCGTGGACTGTTACATTGCCCGGCCCACAGAGAAGAAGGTCTTCACCTACTTCATGGTGGGCGCCTCTGCCATCTGCATCGTGCTCACCATCAGCGAGATCTGCTACCTTATCTTCCACAGGGTCCTAAAAGGCATGCACAAGAACAGGTCCCCAGGCGGCCGCAACTCCAGATCCTCAGCCAGCCGCGCCTCCACCTGCCGCTGCCACGGGAAGCTGGAGGAGGCTGCGGAGCTGGTCCCTCACTCCAACAGTGATAAGATGCATGCTTCAGCACCCGCCCTGACCCCCATCTGACCACAGGCTGGGAAGCAATACCAGGTCTGCCCATGGGGGCAGGTCAGGAGGGGTTTAACCTGTGCTGGGTGGCCCCTCTTTGAATTCACCAAGCTATCCAATTTTGTTTTTGGCAGATACTTTTTGAGCTGGGCACTGTGCTGAATACCTGAGTATAGGTCACACCACAGGCCCAGTGCCAGCCCTAGGGGAAGACAGACATTGAAACAAACACAATCACTACTGCTCAAGGGGATGCTTAGGGTACTCACAGTGGGGCTTCTACCTAACCCAGGAGGGGGCAAGGCTTCTCTGAGGAAGTAATGTTTAAGACAGGTGAGAAGTGCCTCCAAGCAGAGAGAATGACGGGCGTGGAGGCCTGGAGGCAGGAGAAGAGAAATGCTTGTCCTGGGTTGGATACACCAGACCAAAAGGAACTTTCCTTCCCTTGGAAGAAGCACCCAGATTCCTGCGGTGCAGAGGAAGAATTCTCCGAGCTTGGGAGGTCTGGAGTCCTGAGAATGGGCTTGGGAAGAAGAGGAAGAGGAGGCTCTGGCCACACCAACCCTTCCTCAAGACACCCAGGGATCCTCTGAGCCATCACTGATCTCAAGGAAGGTCCCCCTCCCCCAAACTCCACTCTTCCAGCCTCAGGAAGCTTTGCTCCCGTCTTTCTCCACAAATGTGCTCAGGCTGGTGCTTCCTTTCAGACCCTGCTCTGTGGGACTCAGGGTCGATGTCCTGATAGGAACATCCCCACAGCAGTTTCCTTGAAATCAATAAAGGCTGTGTTTTATACAGGTTGGCTCCATCCTCTCTTCTCCCACACTCCCACCCACAAGACCCTGAGGGCAGGGAAGGTAACCCTCTGAGCTGAGGTGAAGCCAGGATGCAGGCTGAAGTTAGGCTGGGGTTGGGATTGACATGTGGGAGCAGGGGTGGAACCTACTGTGATTGGAGATGTGGTCACAAGAGGGCGCTATGCTCCCACTACAGCCAGGCTTCCAGCCATTTGTAGGGAGATCCTGTCCTAGCACATACAATCACTGCCTTCTCGTTATTGACAAATCACAGTTCCTGCTCCTTTGTCACCCAGTCACTATCATCACAACCGCATTCCCACCCTGTGTACACAAAATCCCTGGTAGTCATACTCTCACTCCTTAGATATACTCCCAGGAGGCCAGCTGTCTCTTCTGAAGGCATGTAGTCCCAGCCTCATCCAAGTATTATTCAGCTCTTTTCATTTTTCCTGAGTATTTTATCCACACCAGGCCGCTGGCAGGATGCTGGGACTGCATCGGGGGTAGGAGCTGAGCCCAGAGAGACTGAGAGAGATGGAAACACACTCATTGGCATTAACAACCCCTGGGGAGGCACCCAGCCCCACCCCCAGCACTGTGTGATGACCTGAAACTTAGGGGACACCAACATCCAAGTCCAGACCAGGATACAAAGTAAAAGAGGTGCAAAGGCTATACTGACCTAGAGGAACGTTTCGTGACCATTAAAGCCAAGGCCAGGAGCCAGAACTCCAGGAGGCAGACAGCCAAGAGCCAATGCAGGCAGGGAGAGGCCAGGTCATCGTGCAGAGAGAACAGACTGTGATTCACCTTTGCTCTCAAGTGTGGCCGTTACTGAGATGATAAGCCAGCCAAACTGAAGGGCCCAGGTTGGGCTGACACCCACCCTCCAGGGCTGAATCATAACTCAGCCACTTCACAGTCACAGCTTCACCATGCTACACCTCGGCACCCTTTCAAAACCTTAGTCTCGCCACCAGTACAATGGGAACCGTATCAATCAGGGCCCTGGCAGGAAACAGGTGGCCCATTCAAACCAAATGACTGTTTTAGAAGGTATGGGCATGATTAAGGAAACCCACAAAGGGTAACTGCAGTATCCTGGGTCTGGTACCAGGGTAGCAATGGGCAGAATTGCCACACAGGAGCTGTGGGTCGCATCCAACCACAGTGACCAAATAAATACCTCAATTTCACTCTCTCATTTCCTGCTCACGTACCAGTGGCTCCCACGGACCCAACCCAACCAGAAGCCAGAGGGTAAGGGTGCCTGCTGAGGCGGTCAGCCTCCCAGGGTGCAGAACAGCGTGGAGAAGGAGGAAGAGTAGATCAGAGGGGCAAAGGCAATATACCTACGCCAGCAGTCAGGGCAGTATCTAGGATTGTTGCAGCTATAAAAGGAGACACTGTTGGTAAAACATTAGTACGGAGCTAATATATCCAGTAAATATCTAGGTACAGCCGTGCTTAGGAGAAGTCTCTGCCTGCTGCCTAGGACATGTGGTACCTCACACCCAGCTTGAACTGATGGTTGCGAAGGTCTCAGGGACAAGTGATCTCTATCTACTTGCCACCGTGCCTCCCAGCATTTTCCAGGATGTTCCAGCTGCCTGGCCAAGAGTGGCTTAGAGATCAGAGCAGTCAGAAAACATCATTGGCTACCCCAGCACGGATTGAGCTTCCATCCTGACCCTGCTTCTCCAAGGCTGTAGGCCAAGACCATGGATGAGGATGTTCCAGCCCTGGATGTCCTGCCTTTGGTCTGACAGCTATTTTAGGCATCACAGCTTATGGTTCTCATCCAGTATGTGTTGGACTAGTGTTCATCACCCAGAGTCTCCAGTACACATCACTGTCACCACAAGATAGCTCTCATGTCCCCTTGGCCCCCACTGCTCAGGGTACCCACCTCTATTTCCTCCTCCCCTATTGCATGATAATTCACTGGCAAGCTTCCCTCAATCATGCACATGATAATTTCAATTTCATATATACATCCTTCAAGCCTACATCTATTGCATTATGCAGTAGCCACCCTGCAGCCCTAGGTAAACAGGAAATTATTTTGTATTCATCACTATGGTCGAAGATTCATTATGGACTAAATGTTTATGCTCCCCCCCCCCCAAATTCATATGTTGAATCCTAACCTTCAGTGTGTTGGTATTAGAAGGAGGTAATGCCTTTGGGAGGTGATCAGATCATGAGGGTGGAGCTCTCATGAATGGGATTAGTGCCCTTATAAAGAGACATGAGAAGTGTGATCTTTCTCTCTCCACCACGTGAGGACAAGTTGAGAAGACAGCCTTGTGTACACCAGGAACAGGGCAGTCACCAAGAACCCAACCATGTAGGCAGCCTGATCTCAGACTTCTAGCCTTCAGAACAGTGAGAAATTTATTTCTGTTGTTTAAGCCCCCCAGTCTGTAGTATTCTGTTATAGCAGCCTGAGCTGACTAGGACACTTGGATTACTGCAACAAACTCCCTCCTGCCTGCTCCGGACCCTGGGAAGCAGACACTGAGGAAGAGTGAAGAGTACAAAGGATGTTCTGGGGAGAAAGACCCATGAATGGAAAGGGGACAAAGTAGGCTGAGCAACAAGACCTAAGGCAGGGAGCTCTGTGTCTGGACAAAGATTGTCTCTTAGAGGAGCCTGCATTGAGTGGAAATGGTTGGGCTCGCTCATCACCTGGGGCCACCCCATGCAGAGCTGGGCCACCTGAACATCTGAGGCAGACCTGAAAGTGTTAAGGAAATGGGAAAAGTCTGTGTTCATGCTGCCTGTCACTACCAGAACCAATAAGTAGAGACAAGGATTGAATCTTTATGGGTGCTTTATTCAGATGGTCAGCGATCTAAGAAAACAGCGGGTTATGTACCCTCAAAGCCTGTCTTAATATCTCATTTCATGCCAACCCTTTTATAAGGAGAAGAAAGGGTAGGTATGGATATTGGGGAAAAAGTTAATTGGATGAGAGTTGCAGTCCTGCAATTTTCCTAGTGCTTCTTTACCTGTGGATCAACAATTCTTTATCTGCATCACTTGCGTTCCCTCCCTGGAACACAATGGCTCAGACACCACCCCCAAGGCTTGCAGACCCCTGGAGCACGAAGGCTGAACTGCTTGTGGACCTCCTAGAGCCACATATTCATGCATTCCAGTTCCTGGATTAACAGTTTTCCACATGCATTCGTCACTTAAACCTATCAACTAAGGCTAAAATCTTTAACTTTTGAGTTCCCTTATCATTAATAACTGGAGGCTGTCAGCTGACCAGACTCTGCACAGCTAGGCAGCAAGGGGGGGGGGCATCTGCTGTTCACCACCCACCCCCATGACCTATTCCCAGCACAACAGCCAGGGTGACCCTGTCAAAACTGAAGTCAGGCCATGTCACTCCTCTGCCCCAAACCTCCAAAGTCTCCCTTTAAGAGCCTGCAAGCTCTGCCCCAGCCCAACCCCAGCGGTTCCCTTTCTGAACCCATCTCTTCTCTTCACTCACCTCACTCCAGCCACACTGACTGTTCCCCAAGTAGGAAACATCAGGCATGCTCCTGCCTCGGGGACTTGGCACTATAGGCTCCCTTAGCCTGGAATGGTCTTTTCCCCAGAGGGCCACAGGGCTCCCCTCCCTTCAGGGCTTCCCACATAGGACCGTCAGCTGTCAGCCCCTTAGAGAGGATGTCCCCTCCCTTCTCTTCAAAATGGAACTGCCACCCCCTGCATCCTCAATCTTCTCTTCCCACTGTGCTTTGCACATGGCATTTATTACCCCCTAACAGATTCCACCTTTTATTTTCTCTGTCTCCCCCCAGCTGGAACCTAAAATCCAGTAGGACGAGGATTTTTGTTCTCTGACTGCTCTTCAGTGCCCGGGACAGTGCCACAGCACCAGGGGCAATAAGTATGTTGAATTAATAAATTCATATATGGGCCCCATGCCCTGTTAGGCACTGGAGATGTACACAAGACCCTGCCTGCCCTCAAGGAGCCCGCAGGCTAAAGGAGGAGGGGGTAAACACAAGTAAACAATGCACCAAGGCTGAGGGAGGGGAAGTAGTGTGGAAACGTTCACAATAAAACACAGGACACAGGACCTGAGCAGCAAGGAGAGGCATTTATTCATGAGTCTGCAGAGTCAGGCGCACCGCCAGCCAGGAGAATGTGTGCGCAAAGTAGACAAAGAAAACTGGTTTTATAGTAATGCGATTAGCTCCCCAACCCCTCCCCCCATTTCTCCATTACTGGTTAATCCGAGTTCACAATCTAACACAATTAACTACTTGTCTAAGGGTGTGATTAACTAAGGGTAATCTAGTTATGTCTACCCCCAACTTATTTGCAAAGTTATCTGGCTACATCTTCCCATTTCTCTGTGTTTGGTGATGACAATCATCCTCCTTTTGATCCCAGAGATATATATGAGGAGCTGCAAAATGTCATTTCCTCGCCCCTTTTCCATGATTCATCTGTTAATTATCTCCTACTGGTTTGAGAGTCACTGGCTTGCTTCTTTACCCCTCACAGTACAGCGTTGATGAATGGTGTATAGTTTCAATTTGGCAAGATGAAAAACTTCTGGAGATCTGTTGCATAACAATAGTACTTACACTATTAAATGGTAAATATTATTTTGTGTTTTTTTAAAGTAAAACTTTTTAAATGCACCCAGGGACAGTACCTGAGCCCCTGAGAGCACAAAGGGATGCCTATCCCAGCACAGGACAACCAAGGGGCTTCTGAGAGAAGGCAGCTGGAGCAAAGACCTGAACAACTCCTAGGGTTCTGCATGTGAGGTGCTCCAGGCAAAGGGAACAGCAGCGTGGATACAGAAGAGTGCACAGCGAACCACAGTCAAGTCTGGCCAGATAACCAAGTGAGAGGGGAGAGGGGAGAGGGATGAGGCTGGAGAAGTGGCCGAGGCCAGGAGGCGATGGGGAGCCATGGAAGGGCTTAAGGAGGACAGTGTTCTGGTCAGGGAAGGGCAGGGATTGGCTTGGAAGGGGTTGGGCTGAAGGCTGGAAGACCATTTGGGAGACCACTGGGACGGTGGCCTGATCAGGGTCCAGGCAGTGGGAACGGAGAGAGAGGTGGGGTTCTAGGAATGTTTTGCAGGGGCAATGGCCAGGTTATGGCGATTGCTGTCTTGGCTGATCCCTCTTTCCCTGGGAAGGGGCCCTGTCATTCAAACCCTGACTTCCAGAGCACCTGAAGAAGCAGAAGATCAGGGTGAGGGCAGCCTTGATATCCCCACTCACTCCTTGCTCCTTCCCAGTAGATGGATCCAAAAGGCTTTGGGAGAGCCTGGACGCAGACGCAGAAGAGGTCTGGGAGCAGAGGCTGCCGTGGGGCGTGACAAGAACCCGCCTCTAGGGACCTCTGTTCTCACGACCTCAGGGGTCAGAGCCAAGTGGGTGCAGTTGTCAGCTCTGGAAGCCAGGAGACTCACCTCGGACTGATCCTGAAGTTCTGAGGTGAGCCCATCCCACTCACTGCCCTAAAAGTCCTGCTCATGCTGAAGGCATGACCCCCAGGGACCCTGGGACACTAGGAGTCCAAGGACTAAATCCTACTGTGGAGCAATAAGGACGTTTCTGCCCCCGCCTGAGCCATCCCCACGGCCACCACTCCGCCCCTGAGCTTCATCCCCGGCTCCACCCCTCCCTTATCTGCTCTGTTGACATAAGAAATGTCCAAACCTGTAAAACATTTTTATGAGTTTGAGTCAAACAAAGGATACACCTGGAAGCAAGATCTCAACAGATCATAAGATAAATACTTCCAAGAAGTGACAGTTTGTAACTTTTTTTATACATTTGGAATTAAGGAGGGAACTTAAGAAAAATTACTCAAAGGTGGGAGAAAACCAAACAAGTTAAGTATGGGATCATAGCCTAGTTAATGAGATACTGCTCTCTTGAGAATGAATGGTCACCCTTCAGAAGGAGGGGTCTGAAAAGGAGCATTTGGAAGAGGCATCAGCCTTGATTCACAGAAACATTAAACAGGGCTTACTTAAAGCAAAGACAAGCCTTCAACCAAAGAAGTTACATGCCTGGGATGTAGCTACCCACCATGTCCTGCCTAGTTATGAATGTATGATCAAATGACCGTGTGAGGTTTCTTTCCATAGAAACCCCCCGCCTTTTTTTTTTTTATGTCCACAGCTCCCACCAAGACCAACTCACAAACCCTTGTGGTCCCCGACCTTTTGTCACATGTTTTTAGCCACCCCTCACTTGAAAGCTTTCCGTGTATGATCTCCTATTAACCCTGCACCATATTATTGCTTATCCCCATTCTGCAGAGGAAGAAACTGAGGCACAGGGGTCAACTGCAAAGTCTCAACTTCAGCTCTACTGACTCCACCCACCAAGGCAGTGAAGTCTCAGCAGCCTGAGGCGGCAGCCCCAGGTCCTTGGGCCTTTGCTCTTTCTATTCCTTCTGCCTAGAATGCTGTTTGTTCCCCGACTCCACGCCCACCCCAAACCTGGCTAATGCAATCTCCTTCAGGAAGCGTTCTTACCCAAGTGCCCTGTTAAGTCACCCTGTCCTCCTCAGGAGAACTTTGCACATTTACCATTTTACTGTTCCCCAAGGGCTGATATGCTCCATTCCCACCTCCTGCTCCAGCCAGCGAGAGTGGGTGGCCAGACCCGTGGCACAGCAGACCCTCATGACTGTTCACCAACAGGGTGAAGCCTGAATGAACGACGGTGGCTCTGCCCACCCCACCCCCCACTTAGAGGCACAAAAATGGGATCCCAGCTAAAGGTCAAGACAGTCCCCCCACCCCAGTGTCAAGTGGCCCATGGGAGTTGCTCAGTGACCTCTGATTGTGTAGCCACCCAGGAGCAGGGATGTTTGAGCATCCTGCAAGGACACAGGCTCCACCACGGACTCCAGGGACACTGTGGTCACCCATGTCCTGGTGGCCTTTATTGTCCGTTTCCGGCACGGTGTGGGGCACACTGGCTGCCTGACATACAGTGGTCTCCCTTCTGCTCACCACGCACAACAGGCCCCCAGGGTCAGAGAAAGGCCCTTCCCGGGAAGCCCTGTTACGTCAAATTCCCAGGCTCCAACACCCAAGAGGCTTATAACTTCAGCATTAATTATTAAGGGAACTTGCATCACATACCAGGAGGCACATCTTGTGGGGAAAGATGACGGGGATATCTTCCACGCCTCGTGGCAGACGCTCGAGTGTCATGCAGGACAGGTCAGGATAGACGGGATTCTGGGACACGACCTGCCCCAGAGAAGGGGAAACGCCTCCCGCGTTGGCCCGGGCAGGGCAACAGCTGTTTCTGGAACCAACGTGGGGACGGGGGGTGGGGGTGGGGGGTCCGTCGGAGTCCCCGAGGGGATTTAGGAGCAGCGGTCTCCGTAGGGGTGGTGTCTAACGGCATTTAGCTACCTGATGCGGCACCAGTGCTGCCTTGGGACAGTCTCCTCCACACTCGTCCCCACCTGCCCACCCTCACGGCTCTCAGGCCAGTGGCGGGGGTCAGCAAATTCTTGCTGTAATCCTTTTCAATCCTCCCCCACCACCACCCCCCCCCCCACACACACACACACACCACCCTGAAAAACTTTGCCTTGGAGAACTCCTGTTCCATCACCAAAGAAACCGCGGCTCGGAGAGCGGACCGCCTGGAGCAGCAGTGGGTGCAGGAGGAGAGTCCCCTTCACCCCCGGCTCCCAGGGTCACCTCCGCAGCCCCTTCCTTGAGAGTCGTGGGAAGGAGCGGGCACCTCGCCTCCCATCCCCCGGCTCTGACAAGCTTTGCCCGGCCCTCCCGCGGCGCTTCCTGCCCCTGCCCCGCCCCTCTGCGCTATTTAAGGCGTCCCAGGCTCGAGGCGGGGTCCAGCAGGGCTCCTCTGGCCACCGCGCGTCCCCACCGCCACCTGGGCCGCCTGGCAGCAGGCGGTGAGTTGTGCTTGGGGGTGGGGGACTGGGGAGCCACCTGCCCCCTGACCGGCCCTGAGGGTTGCTGCGCAGTGGGGGGACCAAGGTGGCGTGGGTGCAAACCACCACCGCCACACCCTTCCAATCAGCCCGCGCCAGGCTTTGTGCTAAGCAAGGTCCCTAACCTTCTTTCTTGTATCCTTCCAACCCCAGGAGGAAGGTATATCGCTATTTCCATTTTACAAGAGAGGAGGCTGGGGTGTTAAGAGGTCGTCACTTAAGCCAGGGCCCAGTTTGTAAGAAGGGGTCAGGATTGGAACCCAGGTCTGGTTCCAGAGCCTGGCTCTAAACAGCTTTGCTTTGCTCCTTTTTCCCGGTCCTTCCTTCCCCCTCAATGCCACACGCCCCCCTCGCCCCCAAGATGTTCTGGGAACTTTGTGGCCTGTGCCTCCACCCTGCTATGACAATTCAAGAGTCTAGAATTTGGCAGCAACAGCTTAGAGTGGGGACGGGTGGTTGGAGGTAGGAGGGATACACAAAAGGGGCAGGATCGGGCGTCCATACTTAAGTGCGGGTCACTACTGCTGGCAGGGGAAGCTAATGCAGGGTGCTGCCTTGAGGGCCCGACACCCCTCCTACCCAAACTCGAAGGTTAGAAGGAGATGTGAGGAAGAGAGGAGGGATCTGAAGCTTTGGGCCCCCTGAGAGGCTGACGATAGCACCCCCGCCCCCTTCCACTGCCTGGGGACAGCCTGTCCTAGACAGAAGGGAGGAGGGACATGGCACGGCTGTGTGACCTTGGATGAGTACCTCAAATTCTCTCAGGAGCCTCCACTTGATCGGAATCTTTTGGGGGCTGTGGACATCCTGGGACTCCAGCTGGGAACCAGAGGGACACAGATGTGTGACTGGACAGGACTGTAGCTGTACCCTTGGCCCGAGCTTAGCAGCCATCATCCAAAGATCTGCTTTTAGTCCTCACCACCCTGCTGGGCGTGAGTCCCCAGTCCAGTCCCTTCCGCCCCTTGAGCCTCAGCTTCCCTGTAGGTGTAGAGGGCATGGCGGACCTCGCTGCAGGCTTGCTGTGAGGACAGCTGAGAAGGGTGCCATGCTGAGGTGTCTGTCCTCTGTCTTCCTGCAGACGGAGGCCCAGGAGCCATGGGCGACTGGGGCTTCCTCGAAAAGCTGCTGGACCAAGTCCAGGAACACTCAACTGCGGTGGGCAAGATCTGGCTGACAGTGCTCTTCATCTTCCGCATCCTCATCTTGGGCCTGGCCGGTGAGTCAGTGTGGGGCGACGAGCAGTCGGATTTCCAGTGTAATACGGCCCAGCCGGGCTGCACCAACGTCTGTTACGACAAGGCCTTCCCCATCTCCCACATCCGCTACTGGGTGCTGCAGTTCCTCTTCGTCAGCACGCCCACCCTCATCTACCTGGGCCATGTTATTTACCTGTCTCGGCGTGAGGAGAGGCTGCGGCAGAAGGAGGCGGAGCTGCGGTTACTGCTGGGCAAGGACCCAGGCGTGGAGCGGGCGCTGGCAGCCGTGGAGCGTCAGATGGCCAAGATCTCGGTGGCAGAAGATGGTCGCATGCGGATCCAAGGGTCACTGATGGGCACTTACGTGGTCAGCGTGATCTGCAAGAGCTTGCTAGAGGCGGGCTTCCTGTATGGCCAGTGGCATCTCTACGGCTGGACTATGAAGCCCGTGTATGTGTGCCAGCGCCCACCCTGCCCCCACCTTGTGGACTGCTTCGTCTCTCGCCCGACGGAGAAGACTATCTTTATTATCTTCATGCAGGTGGTTGGGTTCATCTCTCTGTTCCTCAACCTGCTGGAGCTGGTGCACCTGCTGTGCCGCTACCTCATCCGGAAACTAAGGGCCCGGCAGGGCCAGAACGCCCCTCCAGCTCAGGATACCCCCTCGGAGCCTCGTGCTGACCAGATCTTCTACCTCCCCATGGACCAGGAGCCCTCATCCCAGCCATGCCCCTCCTACAGCGGGCCCCCATTCAGTGAGCAGAATTGGGCCAACCTGCCTATGGAGAGGCTGGCTTCTTCCAGGCCACCCCCCTTCCTGGACCCGTACCCCCAGAGCAGCTGGAAATCCCCTAATAGCTCCATCAGCAATGCTTCCAAGAAGCAGTATTTGTAGGAACCTGGGGCTTATGCCACCCAGAAGCCAGGCCTGGGAAGTCTGGCTGCCTTGGGTACCTCCTCCTTGAAGGCTCTGCCAAAGTGACTTAGGGCTGGAGGGAATCGGTGCTTGCTGGCCACAGGGCCTCCCTGTAGGTCACCTGGGGCCTTTCTGGTGACCAGAGGACACCATGGTTTCCCTTCCAGAGCCTGGCTTTGTCCCAGGCACAGACAGAGCCAGCTTGGGGTGCTCTTGGCCAAAGGTGTGGGCCCTCTGACCTCTCACTCGGTTCGGAGGGACCTGGAGCCAGGTTACTCCACCCTTACCATCATGGAAGATCTCCTCCCCGCTAGTTGCCCTCACACCATCTCCTCACAGGAAAAGGCTGATCAAGGCTGCTGGGTCAGCCTTGATTACACACACAGAACCTGTGCGGGACCTGGCCCTGTCAGGGGACTGGTGTCTTGTTCTCATCACTCCTTCCTAGTGCCACTGTTTATGCTTCTAAAATAAACAGGACTTGACCACAAGCGAGGTGTGTATATTGGTGCTGCTGTGATTTGCATCAGGGTGGGAGTTGAGGGGTGCAGTTGCTTTCCCCAGGCTTGCTTTTCCGTCCTGTATAATCTGTTTTTGGCCTCTGTAACCCCAACTCCAGCTAGCACCTTAAACCCTCAAACTCATAGATGCTGCCTCTCAGCAATCCTGAGTCCTAAACATTCTGTCTTTTGAAATGCCTCAGGCGCCATTCCCTTTTCATTCCCACTGCCCCAGCCTCCTCAAGCTGTCCATTAATCAGTGCTGTCCCATGGCCATCCAGTGTCCCAGCCACTGTCTCCTGTAGAGTCCTCCCTTACTGGACACACTTTGTCCGAAGCCTGCCTGCCAGCTGAGCCCTTCACAGTCCAGCTCAAATGGGCCTGCACTGCCTCCCACTTCATCCTGGCCCCTTGGTATTCGGGAAGCAGGTTTAGATCACTTACCTCCTCCTACCTTGGTCCTTTCTGCCCATCAGAATGAGCAACTCAAAGGCCTGCATCGTATCTCCCTCCACCCCATGCACCTAAAACTCACTCGGTGAGAACAGACAGTGACAGTATAGAGAGGTAAAAGGCACTGTGGAGGAACCAAATCTTTGCTTCTGAGTGGCAAAACTTGCAGGAAAAATAATGAACAATTGAACTGGATCTTGGCCAGTGAATAGGAGCTCACTGGGGAGAGGAAGAAGACACTGAGTATTCAGAAAGAGAAAACAGTTTGTGCAAAGGTATGGAGGAGGGGAAGGGCTAGGTGGTTGTGGGAGGTGCTTAGGGCCTGAGGAGCCCTCCAGGAAATGGGAGGAATGCTGAGAATGCACCCAGTGTTGGTAGAGTTGAACTTCATGTGGAAGGTGACCAACGGTAGAAGGAGTGGCCCTCGGAGGCAAGATGGTCGTCCTCCACTTCCCAGGGCGATCTGGGGCTGAGGTTGGGGGAAGGAACAGGGTGCATCTTACATGGCCACATGCTCCTCCGCAGGTTGGCAACTTGGCCCCTCTCTCATCAAGACAGGTCTCCAAAACACCAGCTCTGTATCCCTCACCCCAGGGCTCATTCACTCACTACTTACCCACCAAGTCTGAGTGCTCAGCCTGATAAACTACCAGCCCTCCTATTCCTCCAGCTTTGCTCCCCATTATTCCCACTGAATCGCTGAGCTCCAATAGACCAGCCTCCTCCTGGTCCCCAAACTCACCCAGAATGTTCCCACCCTGCTCCTTTGCAAACCTGGAGTACCTCTTCCTGCGCACTTCCAAACTTCATCAGTCCTTTAAACACCCGTGAAAAGGCAGAGCCTGGATGATGAGCTGTGACATCAGAGGGTCCTCAATTTAAATGATGCCTCTAACATGTACAAAGCCATGTGGTCTTAGGTCAGTCATTTCTCTTCTCTGGGTCTCCATTTTCTCAGCTATAAAATTTAGATAACATCACCAGCCTCACAAGTGAGTGACAAATAAAAATAAGAGAAAGTATATGAGTATGCCTGGCTCCTAAAACTCATGCAATAAAATCCAACTCACCCTCTCCAGCAAGGTCATCGTAAGTTCTTTCTCCAGGAAGCCCTCCCTGACTTCTCCAGCCCATCTCCAGTGATGATCTCTATCTCTCAGGAATCTGAACCACTGCTTAGTATGAGTCTATTTCATCTCCCCAGTGAGTCTCAAAGAATAGCCAGGAAAACAGTTTTATCCCCCATGGGCCTAACCCTGCATTCACTTTGACTATAATAAGAGATTGAGTTAGGGCAAAAAGTAGGCTATTCACACACTGGAAGGGCATGATCCCAGAGGCTGATGTTCTCTTCTAAGGGATTCACCCCCCAAATCAAGATGAGAGGCCAAATCTGTTGGTCAAAGCTTAGCGTGTTAGAACCAGCCCATTCTGGAGGCCTTGGGAGCCTGTGCTTCTGCTATTCCCTACCTGTCTGGCTCATAAAGGTAGAAGACAGGTTTAGGTGAGTAAGGAGGGCATCCTTCCTCTCTCTCAAAGCTCATCAACTCTGAGCTTGGTGTTGGGGCTGCGGTCAGTTCAGGGCTCAGGTGTTTGGACCTTTGGCAAGGCTGGGGCTGGGTCCTAAACGCAAACACAATGGCAAATGGGCTGCGGGGGGGGCAGTTAAGGGTGGGGATCGTGTTTGGGGGATAGAGGACCACATGGACTGGGGTGGGGGCAGTGCTGTAGAGTGAAGACATCCAGTGAAGAGTGACTGTAAACTTCATCCCATCTGTGTTCATTTCCTAGAGCTGTTAAAGCACCACAGACTAGGGACTTCAACAACAGATACTTATTCTCTCACAGTTCGGAGGCTGGAAGTCCAAGATCAAGGTGTGGGCAGCGTTGGTTCCTTCCAAGAGCTGTGAGGGACAAACTGTTCCAGGCCTGTCCCCTAATTCCTGGGGGCTTTGCTGGCAATCTGACATTCCTTGGCTTGTACAAGCATCTCCCCTATCTCTGCCTTCAGCTTCACATGGTATCATTCCTATGCCTGTATCCATCCCTGTGTCCAAAATTCTTTTTTATAAAGACACCAATCATATTGGATTCGGGCCACCTAATGACTTTATTTTAATTTGATTACCTCTGTAAAGATCCTATTTCCAAATGAAATTATTCTAAGCTACTGACGGTTGGGACTTCAGCCTACCTTTCTAGGGGTACACAATTCAACCTATACCCCCACTCTACCAGCCCCAGCTCACCTCCAAGCCTTGTCAGGGGTGGCCAAGGAGAACATTAAGTAGACATTGAATGCAGGCATCTCCTTGGTGACGTGGCCTGGGTGGAACAGAGCAGAGTCACAGCTCACTTCTCCCTTCGCCTCCATTGCCCTCCCGCCAGCCTATCCCGCCCACCACCAAAATCTCAGTTGGGTACAGGCAACTCTCAGTCACAGAAAGTGCCATAGGAGGCCTGACTCCTGGCTCCCATCCTTCGCAGTTGCTCGACTGTGGTCCGTTTCCCTCTCTGGGCCTCATTTTCCCCATTGTGAAATAGAAAGATTGGATGAGAAACAGGTATGTGGCAGCTAGGTATGAGGAGCACGGCACGGAGTAACATGTGTCACTCATCATTGATCTGAAGCTCACGGGTGATTTAATTAGAACAAATTCAAGATTATTTCTGTAACGGGATAAATCCCAATTACTTGAATTCATGTTGCCTTCCTCGGAAAGAAAAAAAGGGGTTATGTGGAGTACACTGGGAATTCTGCACAACCCCAGGTCATCTTATCTGGGACCCATGGGAGCACGTGAACGTCATGGGCCGTGCATAAACAAAGCAGAGAACGGCTGGGCTCAGTGATGTCAAAACTTCTTTCCAGCCCTGGCTGGTGTGGCTCAGTGGATTGAGCACCAGCCTGCTAACCAGGAAGTCACCGGTTAGATTCCAGTCAGGGCACAGGCCTGGGTTATAAGCCAGGCCCCCATTTGGGAGCATGCGATAATTCCCTCACACAGAGATGTTTCTCTCCCTCTCTTTCTCCCTCCCTTCCCCTCTCTCTAAAACATAAATAAAATGTTTTAAAAAAAACAAAAAAAACCTTCTTTTCAATTGAACGTGCTGGCTCGCTGACCACTGGGTTGCTGACCTCATGATTCTCCCAGTGCCCAGTGACCTCTAGCACTTGACTGGGGGTCCTTTGTTTCCTTTTTACAGTAACCTCAGCATGACCACTGACGTTCGTTTGCAGGAAGAGGAATCCATCACAGGAATGCTGGAACTTCTGTCCCCACCTTCCAGCTTTTCCCACTAGCCTTGGCTCTGACCTCAAGGGCCACATGAGGATCAGTTCTTCTGCTCTGCAGTCACATAGAGACAGCCACCTGGCCAGACCTGAGCCTGCTCTTCTGCTCCTCCAGCTGACTCTGATCTCCAGACACCTCTGACCAGCCTGCAGTTCATCTATGTTCCTCTCGATGCATGTCACTTTCCCCTGGGTGCTGCTAGACATAACACTCCAAGTAATCAGAATCCCGATGATCACCTCTCATTTCAAAACCTCTACCTTACTTTTTAATTGAATTTCTTGGGATGACATTGGTTTGTAAAACCATCCAGGTTTTAAGTGTACAACTCAATAAAAACATGTGCACACAGCATCATGCGCCCATCACCCCAAGCAAATTCCAAGCAAATTCTCTTTCTGTCCCCATCCCCCCCCCCACACCTTTGCCCAACCCCATTCCCTCTGGCTATCACCACACTGTTGTCTGTCTTTGTGTTATGTATATATGTTTCTTTGGTTAAACCCTTCACCCTGTTACATAGAGTCTCTCAACTCCCCTCACTTCTGACAGCTGTCAGAGTGTTCCATGTATCCATTCCTGTTTCTATTTTGTTTATCAGTTTATTTTGTTCATTAGATTCCACTTATAGGCCAAATCATATGGTATTTGTCTTTTGTTGCCTAGCTTACTTCACTTAGCATAATAATCTTCAGGTCCATCCATGCTGTCACAAAGGTAAGATTTCCTTCTTTTTTATGGCCATATAGTATTCCATTGTGTAAGAGTACCACAGCTTTTTTATCCACCCATAAACTGATGGACACTTGGGCTGTTTCCATATCTTGACTATTGTAAACAATGCTGCAATGAACTTAGGGGTGCATATACAAGGAGGGACCCCCCAAAATGGAATTATCTTCTAGAGGACTGACCCCTTGTAGTAGAGGCTTCCCTGGCTATAGATGAGTGTTCTAGGAACCCATCTGTATCAGTGTACCAGCTGGCATTGTTGTGAGAGGCTGTGTTTGATTTCAGTGAATTGTTTTTAAAGACTCTTTAAACACATTTGCCCATTTCATGATGGGTGATTTATGAGCGTACCAACCCACACCACGCTGGGTTTCAGCAGTTTTTGACCCAAAATGGCATGAATCCCATATCCCACCCCTCCCTATTTATCCTATCTCGCTCCAAGTGACTTTTTTGTTTCCCCAGATGAAAAAAGTCCTCAAAGGAAAACGTTTTACCAACATGAAAGAGGTGAAACAAAACAAGGCAGAAGCACTAAAAGGCATCAAAATAGACAAGTTCAGAAATTGTTTTGAGCAGTAGAAAAAACATCTTGGTATTGCATCAAATGGAGAGTACTTTGAAGGTGACTGAGGTGTGAACATGTAAGAATAAAAGAGCTATTTTTTATAAATAAATTATGGGGTTTTTGGGTCCCCCCTCATATTCTTTCAAATTAGTGTTTCAGGTTTCTTAAGGTATATTCCCAGAAGTGGGATCATTGGGTTAAAAGGCAGTTCCATTTTTAATTTTTTGAGGAAACTCCATACAGTTTCCGCAGTGGCTGCACCAGTCTGCATTCCCACCAACAGTGCACCAGGGTTCCCTTTTCTTCCCATCCTCGCCAGCACTTGTTGTTTGTTAATTTATTGATGATGGCCATTGTGGCAGGTATGAGATGGTATCTCACTGTGGTTTTAATTTGCATCTCTTTATGATTAGTGATGTTGAGCATTTTGTCATATGTCTATTGGTCATGTGGGTAATATGGACATTTTAATGATGTTAATTCTTCCAATCCATGAGCACAGTATATGCTTCCACTTATTTGTATCTTCCTCAATTTATTTCTTCAATATATTACAATTTTCTGAGTACAGATCTTTTACTTCCTAGGTCGAATTTATTCTTAGGTACCTTATTTTTTGTTGCAATAGTAAACGGGGTTGTTTTCTTAATTTCTCTTTCTGATTGTTCATTATTGGTGTATAAAAATGCCACTGATTTCTGAATACTAACTTTGTATCCTGCTACTCTGCCAAATTCATTTATTAGATCTAGTAGTTTTTTTGGTAGTCATTAGGGTTTTCTATGTACAATATCATGTCATCTGCAAATAATAACAGTTTTACTTCCCCCTTTCTGACTTGGTTGCCTTTTATTTCTTCTTCTTGTCAGATCACCGTGGCTAGGACTTCCAGTACTATTTTGAATAAGAGTGGTAGAAGTGGACATACCTGTCTTATTCCTGATGTTAAGGGAAACACTTTTAGTTTTTGCCCATTGAGTATGATGTTGGCTGTAGGTTTCTCATATATGGCCTTTATCATGTTGAGGTATGCTCCCTCTATTCCCACTTTATTCAGAGTTTTTATCATAAATGGGTGCTGGATTTTATTAAATGCTTTTTCTGTATATATTGATATGATCATGTGATTTTTATCCTTCATTTTATTTTTATGATGTATAACATTTATTGATTTGTGAATATTGTCCCAACCTTGCATCCCCAGAATAAATCCCACTTGATCATGATGCATAATATTTTTAATGTATTGCTGGATCCATTTTGCTCATATTTTGTTGAAGGTTTTAGCATCTATGTTCACCAGGAATATTGGCTTATAATTTTCTTTCTTTGTATTGTCTTTATTTGGTTTTGGAATTAGGATAATACTGGTCTTATACAAAGAGCTTGGAAGTCTTCCTTCCTCTTGAAGTTTTTGGAATAGTTTGAGAAGGATAGGTGTTACTTCTTTTTTGAATGTTTGGTAAAGTTTGCTTATGAAGACATCCAGTCCAGAACTTTTGTTTGTTGGAGTTTGTTTATTTGCGCTTCAATTTTATTAGTTGTAATTGGTCTATTCACATTTTATGATTCTTCCTGATTCAGTTTTGGAAGATTGTACATTTCTAGAAATTTATCTGTTTCACCCAGGTTGTCCAATTTGTTGGCATATAGTTGTTCATAGTATTTTCTTACAATCCTTCATATTTTGGTGATGTCAGTTTTTACTTCTCTTTCATATCTGATTTAACTTCTGTGGGTCCTCTCTCTTTTTTTTCTTGATGAGTCTGGTTAAAAGTTCATCAATCCTGTTTACCTACTCAAAGAACCAGCTTTCGGTTTCATCAATTTTGGGGGCTTTTTTTGTTTGTTTGTTTGTTTTTAGTCTCTGTGTAATTTATTTCTACTCTGCTCTTTATTATTTCCTTCCTTCTACTTAGTCTGGGCTTTCATTTGTTTGTTTGTTTTTTCCTAATTCTTTTAGGTGTATGGTTAGATTGTTTGAGATTTTTCTTGCTTCTTGTGGTAGGCCTATAATGCTATGAACTTCCCTCTCAGGACTGCTTTTGCTGTGTCCCATAGGTTTTGGGTTGTTGTGTGTTCATTTTCATGTGTTTTCAGGTAACTTTTTACCTTGATTTCATTATCCCATTCATTGTTTAATAGCATGCTATTTAGCCTCCATGTGTTTGAATGTTTTTCAGTTTTTTAATGGTAGTTCATTTCTAGTTTCATACCACGGTGGCCAAAGAAGATGCTTGATATGATTTCTATCTTCTTGAAGTTGTTAAGACTTATTTTGTGTCCTAACATGTGGTCTATCTCTGAGACTGGTCCACATGCACTTGAGAACAATGTATATTCTGCTGCTTTGGGATAAAATATTTTGTAAATGTCAATTAAATCCACCCAATCCAGTGTGTTGCTTAAGGTCACTGTTGCCTTGTTGATACTTTGTCTGGAAGATCTATCCATTGATATCAATGGGGTGTTAAAATCCCCTACTATGGCTGTATTGCTGTTGATCTTTCCCTGAATGTCCACCAAGATTTTCTTTACTTATTTAGGTGCTCCTATATTGGGTACATATACATTTACAAGGGTTATATCCTCTTGTTGGATTGATCCCTTTAGTATTACGTAGTGACCTTCTTTGTCTCTTGTTATGGCCTTTGTTTTGAAGTCTATTTTGTCAGATATAAATATTGCTACCTCTGCTTTTTTTTTTTTAATTTCCATTTACATGAAATTATTTTTCCATCCTTTCACTTTCAGTCTGTGTGTGTCTTTTGTTCTGAGGTGGCTCTCCCGAGACAGCATATATATGGATCATGTTTTCTTATCCATTCGGCTATCCAATGTCTTTTGATTTGAGCATTTAATCTGTTTACATTTAAAAACTTCTACCTTTATTAATGCAACCTAGAGTTACATTAACTTTTCTATTTTCTCTTTTACATATATATATATATATATATATATATATATATATATATATGGAAATTTGTATTTGGATTATAAAGGTAATGCATGATCATTGTAGACAAAAAGATCCCACCATCCAGGAGTAACAACTGTTAATAGTAACAACTAATCCCCTCCAGCATCCTCCATGCATATTTTAAAATAAAATCTGAGTAAAAGTATACCTATAACTTAGTATTCTGCTTTCTTTTATTATATATTAAATTATAAGCCTTTTCCCCATGTCATGAAGTATCTTTGGAAACACCACTCAATGGCTTTATGATACGGCTTTGTCATTATCTCCTTTAACGTGATCCTGATATTGGATTTCTAGATTGCTTGCAACTAATTATCTATTATCTATTATAAATTGTACTATGCCTGTACTTACATGTTTTCCAAACTGGCTATTTACTTAAAATAAAGACATTCCAAGAAGTAAAATTACTAGGTCAAAAGGTATGAAATTTAAATTTAAAAAATTAGGGGCTTTTTTTCTGATTGTGAAAGTAATTCATTGTGGATGAATCAGAAATACACAAAAGCACAAGCACATTACAAGAAGTGAAGGCACCAACTACCTCTGAGAGTGAGAGAGAAGGTGGAGGTGAGAACAGAAGAGCTGATGAGAGAGGTCTGCGGATCCCCTCCTCCACTCCCAGCAGCTAGGTGATCGCCCCTCCCCCACATTGAGGTGGGGCTGGAAGCTTATTCTCTGGGAAACACCACGCACAGTAGAGGGTGGGGATGTTATAAAGAACATACAGTAATGGAAGCTCACATACTGAATGGTAAGATCCTCGGTCTTCTCCCAGAACGCAGGTTGATAGTTAAGGCTATAAAAAGAAAATCTGATCTAGCTTGTGGAAGACTACCTTGAGGAGGTGAGCTTCAGCACCTGTAAGGTGAGGGGGACTGATCCAGAAAAGAGATGGGAAGAGCATAGCAGGCAGAGGGAACAGCATTCTCCAAGTTCTGAAGAAGAAGGAAGGGACTCAATATATTCATTGCTCAGGATTATTTTTTATATGAACTGTAAGATGCTTTCCAGAAAAAAATCACTTATGTATTCAATAGCATTGTTTGAAAGTGCCCCTTTCAAATTACCCATAACAGCATTATTAAAATTTGTAATTCCTTTGTTTATTAAATATTAAGCAGGCAAAAAAAATGGTATCACCTTTCAATACATAAGCATTGATTATTAGTGAGGCTAGCATTTTAACATATGCTTTCTCAGCACTTGTATTTCTTCTGTACACTTTTTTGCCCATTTTTCTCTCATAATCTTATCAATAGATGCAGAAAAGCATTTGACAAAACCCAACACCCATGCATGATAAAAACTCTCAGTAAACTCAGAATAGAGGGGAACTTCCTCAACTTGACAAAGAATAGCTTAAAAGAAAAAAACAGCTAACAACAGAATTAATGGTAAGAAAGTAGATTTCCCACTGAGATTAGGAACAAGGCAAGGATGTCCCCTCTCACTACTCCTTTGTTGAACTGAAAGGAGTTGAAAACTCAGGCCACACAAAACATGCACACAAATGTTTATAGCAGCTTTATTTATCATCTCCAAAACTTGGGGACAACTGAGATATCCTCCAGAAAATGGATGGGTAAATAAACCGTGGTACATCCACACAATGGTATATTGTTCATCACTGAGAAGAATAAAGCCATAAAGCCATGAAAAGACATGAAGGAAGCTTAAATGCATATTATTTAGTAAAAGAAACCAACCTAAAAAGGCTACATACTGTATGATTCCAACTATATGCCATTCTGCAAAAGGCAAAATTATGGAGACAGTAAAAAAACATCGGTGGTTGACAGAGGTTAGGGAGGAGAGAAGAATGAAGAGGCAGAGCATAGATGATTTGGGGGCAATTAAACTACTTTGTATGATGCTGTAATCATGTGGGATCAGTACAAGGATCAATGGAACAAACTGGGAAGTCCAGGAATAGACTCACAAATATGCAGTCAGTTGATTTTTTTTACCAAGATACCAAGGTAAACAAGTGGGGAAAGGGTCGTTTTTTCATCAAATGGTGCTGGGACAATTGGCTGTTGGGGGGAAATAAGGAGCCTGAGCCCTTACCTCACACCATTCATAAAAATTAACCCACAATAGGTCAAAAACCGAACCAGGAGAATTAGTCACATAAAACCTCTAGAAGTAAAAAAAAGAGAGAGAGAGAGGAATTCTTGGGTTGGGTAAAGACTTGTGAACCCAGGTACAGTAAAGAGTTTTTAGATAGAACACAAAAAGCACAGGCCATGCAGGGGAAAACTGATAAATGGGACTTCATCAAAAGTAGTAACTGAGCCCTGGCTGGTGTGGCTCAGTGGATTGAGTGCTGGCCTGTGAATCCAAGGGTCACCAGTTTGATTCCCAATCGGGGCACATGCCTGTGTTGCGAGCCAGGTCCCCAGTTGGGGGTGTGCAAGAGGCAACCACACAATGATGTCTCTCTCCCTCTCTTTCTCCCTCTCTTCCCGTCTCTCTAAAAATAAATTTTAAAAAATATTTTTAAGTCGTAACTGAAATACTGAATAATATTAGTGATTAAGGAAATGTAAATTAAAACACAATAAAATTCTACTATAAGAAACACTAGAAAGGCTAAAATGAAAAAGAGCAGTCATACAAACAACATGGATGAATCTCAAAAACATGCTAAATTTTAAAAAAAAGACCGAACAGACAATATCACACATGATTCCATTTATACGAAATTCTAGAAAAGACAAAAGTTCAGTAAGGAAGGCAGATTGATGGCTGCCAGTTCTCTGAGCTGTAACATGGGGAGTTATTTCCATTAGTACCTTCCTCACAGGGTTGTTGCAAGAATTAAATGAGATAACCTCTGCAGGGATATTAGCACAGTATCTTGCACATGGGAAGAGTTCAATGATTGTTAACTGTATTTTTTTAAATGACTGATATATTTGTTGCAGAGCCTGCAAGGACTCACCCATGTCATGTTGTCCTCTTCTTTCAGACACACTGTAGACCCCACTTCAAGCCTCCGTGCATCTAGGGAGGACCACGCAGCTAATTTTCACATAGACTGTGAATGAAAGTGATATGAGCTACCTCTGGACAAGGCTGTTCAGTGTGGGTCACCTTCTCCATGCTCTCTGCTTGCTGGAGGTTGGAGAGGATCCAGTGGAGGATTCTGAGACCCTAGGAGATGATGAAACCACAGTATGGAGGGAGCCTGGTTGAACTGTGAAATAAACAAAAAAATAAACCTTTATTGTATTAAACCATAAAGAGCTGAGTGAGCTTTTATTGTTGTTACAGCATTAGCCTACCTGACTGACCCAACATACGTATACGGGGTGAGGCATTAAGTAGGTTTACAGTTGTGAATACACAAAACAGTTTGTTCTTGTTTTATTATTTATCCGTTATTGTATTATTTTCCATACAAACAACTCTAAGTTTACTTTTGTCCTACCTTGTATATATATAAACTCTTATATACGTAAATCCATATACAATATTGCTCTATCCTTATTCTTCCTACTCTGAACACTCTGAAGTACTAAGTACTTTCTACTCTGACGTAAGGTTCAGAAAGGTTAAGTAACCTGCTGAAAATCACACAGACCCCAGGTAGCAAAGCTAGAAATTAATCCTATCCATATATTTGATTTTTCATTGATTTATCAACAAACTATTTCTGCCGTCTGCTCTGCAGCAGGCCCTGTGCTGGGCCTGAAGACACCAGGAGGCAGGGAGACCAAGTCCTCAAGGTGCTGATAGGGAAACAGACCCATGACTCGAGCTACAGCCCCAGGCAGAATGCAGCCTGTGCGATGCAGGTCCCTCTCGGGTCCCCTCCCCCAGCTCCGCTACCTCCCAGAGCTGCGGAACCCCAGCAACAGCGCAGAGACGTTTCCTGAGGCCTCTGTTTTCCTTGGCCCTGCAGTGGGAGACCGTGTGCCCGGCAAGGTGGAAAACAAGACGGGGCGGGGGAGGTGAGGCGCGGGGAGCAGACCTCCCAGCAACCTGTCCATGTCGCTGGTGGGAGCCAGCGAACAGGGGGGCTGCCCTTCCACACACCCCACCCCCAGCCCGTCCAGGCCATTGTTCCCGTGTTGTGACAGGGGGTCCGGCTTGCTCTGGCGCAGGCCGAGGGCTTCCTCCCCGGCCGGCCGTGCTTGGACAGCTGGAGGAAACGGGCGGCTGGAGAGCCAGCGCTCCACTCCAACAACAACACGCTGCCCGCCTGCTGGCGGCCTTGCTGGGGGCCAGCTTGGAGCCAGAGAGGCCACCCTACTCCACCCCACCACTGGCAAAACATGTTTTCTTGTTTGCTGAGGGGGAGGAGGGGTCTGTACCCATCCTGAGCAAACATAGGAGCTGATAAGCCCGGAGAGGCCTGGCTGCCAGGCTGCCAGCTGGGTCTGCCAAGGCAGGGACCCAGCCAAGACCACCCGGAGGTCACCCAGGCCAGCGTCAGATTGGGGACAACGAGCAAGGTCCTGGACACTCTGGTGATAAAGTACCGAACCCCAAGGCTTCCTTCTCTGACAAGGGAAGGCTGCAGGGGCTGCCAGGCCACAAGTAGCATTGTTGATCTCAGAAGCACAGTGGGCTAACCTCTGGGAGCAGGAGGGCACCCACCCACGGGGTGCCTGCTTCTGCTCAGTCGGTACCAGTCCCTTCCCCAGCATCACTGCCTCAGTGCTCATGTATGACAAGTAAAGATGGCTGCCCTCACCTTTGTCAGATGTGAAGCCTGAGGCTCAGAGAGGCAAAGTGACTTGCCCATGGCCACACAGCAGTGGTCTACAAGTGGGATACAAACTCACGTCTGCCAGACCACAAAGCCCACGTTCTTTTCATCATGCCCTAGCAGCCCCCATAGCCCTTCATGCTGGAGGCTACCGTGTTAATTTCCTAGGGCTTTTATGAGAGCCATTATCAACATGCCACAGCTACCCCTCATTTTTTTTTTTTTAATCAGGAAGCTCAAACAAGCCCATTAGGTGAATGTCTTAGTTTGGAGTCCCCCAAAGTAGACCCTGAAGTAAGGATTTGAGTGCAAAATAGTTTATTCGGGAGCTGATCCCAGAAAACTCCCACAGGGAAGAAAGATAGAAAGGGAGGAAACTAGTACAGGTGCATCAGCGGACAAGGACCGCTGTGGGCATCTGGGTGTCAGTCCCACTGGGACTTCTGGTTCACCACATAGAACAGAACTGTCCCCTGAGATGCAAGGACACCGAAATATTGATCCACCACTCCCACCCATTTTTAGTTAAGGGCTGATCCTGGCACCTTAACTTTTCAAGCTTTCAGACTGCGCTATGAGAGGGCTGAGCATATTCCTGAAGCCAGAGAATGTCCTCAGGCAGAAAAATGCAAGTTGACATGACAGCCTGAGCAGGAATAGTCGATGCCAAGGGGACATGAGTGGAGCACTGACAGACCTGCAGCAATTAGTACAACAGGAGCGTCACCTCCAAGTTAACAATACCTTATTAATAATGCATTATTATGATCAAGTTAAGAGGCTTTTATAGTAGTCCAGAGGAGAAAGTACTACCCACTCAGCCTCCCCTAAGCCTTACAGGGATCACTGAGGAAAATGTTCAAAACTTAGGTCTGCGCAGAACTCAGATCGAACACTGATCTAACCACCACCCATTCTGCATTGCACGAATGACCCTGATTCTTCACCCCTCCCTGAACCCACAGCCTTTGCCATTTGATTTTGTAGTTTTTCTCACTGCAGAGATGGGTCTACTTTCCTACCCCTTGAATTTGGGCTGGCCAGGTGGCCTGCACTAATAAAAAAAATTTCTTTTTAAGTAACAGATGTGACATTGGGCCCATTATGAGCCGAGGTTCCCAAGGCCTCTGCTCTCTTGCATCGTCACCACTTCAAGAGGACACTCCTGGGCTAGCATGAGCTGGGAGGAGAGACATGTGGCCCAGAGCCAAGCATGGCTGCCCGTCACCCCACTCAAGGCAGCCTAGCTCAGCCGACAGCCAACCAACCCCGCACATGTGAATGAGCCCACCCAAGATCAGCAGACCTGCCTAGCCAGCCCCCCATTTTACTCCCAGCCTGAAAGTCTTTAATTCTTATTGTTGTACACCCCTGAGATTTTATGGTTATTATGCAGAAAAAGCTGACTGATATACTACCCAACCGGGGATTGGATCATTGCACTCGGGCTTTTCTACTAATGGCTGACCAGCTTCTGCTCACACACCTCCATCAACAGGAATCTGATTACCTTTCAAGGCAGCCTATTCCAAAAATCTTTTCATATTTTTGGGCTCAAATCCCTCCCCGTGTCCTTCAACCCTTGAAACAAATTCTTAGACCCACACGAAAGTGGCCGAATCTGTCTCCTGGACCCATCAGCATGTTCATACAGATGTCATCCAACCACTTCCGAGTCAGCACGCCCAGAATGAAAAGCTTCTTTTTCCTCTCTCCATTTTGCTCAGGGCATCTCTGAAGTCTTGCTCTTCCTCACCCCCTAGGCTGAAATGATTGCCTAGTCATGAAGATTCTATTTCCTCAGCCACACAGCTCTCTCCAGTACTGGTCTCATCTCTCTGACCTAGATCCCTCCAACAGTTGCCTCTGTGCCAACAGCGAGTCTCACCCCCCTCCCCCATTTCTCCCTACAGACCAGCTACACTGCTTCATGCATCTATCTTTCATTCAAAGATGTTACCTTGCACCTGCTCTGTCCTAGAAACTGTGCTAAGGATAACGAAATGAAAGCCACAAGCTTTATTCTCAAGGAGTTCATTTAATGACGAACTCACCTTTCTAGCACAAGGATCTGATGATGATAATATTATCTTTTATTGAATGCCTATAATATACAGATCATGTTTTTTTGAAAGTACATATTTTAAAGATAAAGACATTGAAACAAGGAACGGCGTAGGATAGAAGAAGCAACAGGAAGGCACCTAGGCAAGGCTTTGCTTTGGCTCTCTAGAAACGTTGTGGGAAAGAAGTGAGCCAAGGCGGGGCTGCTGTCAGCTCACCGAAGAGTCAGAGAAAAGGGGGCCTCGGGGACAGGTTCTGGGGGTTAGCCTAGGACAAGGTGCCACTGCCCATTGCTCCCCTGGTTGCAAGTCTCGTGGGGTCCCTCAGAGTTTAGGAGATGCGCACATGACGGGGAAGAAGAGGGGTAAGGGAATGACAAGAGTACACTCCTGGGAGGGAGAGCGGCGATGCCAAGTACTTTATATCATATAATATCTCAAGTCTTTCCAACAATTCTACTGAGCTTTATCCCATCCAGTTTCACAGGTGAGGAAAGTGAGGCTTAGGAAGTTCAAGTGACTCACTCAAGCCATAGCTCATAAGTGGCAACATCTGGTTATTGGTCCCGAAACTCAGGCTCTCTCTGTAGCACCAAACTTCCTTCCAAGCTGTTATCATGTTGCCCCCCTTCTCAAAATTTTAGCAACTCCCATGTCCAACAGAATAAAAGCCCATCTCTTTAGCATGCACTTTGGAGCCTCGCCTGTTGCTATGCTCATACCCGGCCACCACAGTCCAGTTGCTCACCTGCCTTGGCTTGTGCTGTTTCCTCAGCCTGGGTTGTTCGCCCTCATATCCTGACCTACCTATTCCTCAAGACCCAGCTTAGGTGCACCTTCTCCAGGAAGCCTTCTCCTCAGCTGACACGACTTGCCAGTGTTCCCTCAACACTGTCTCCCAGCAGACGTAGGGGTCCTTGTAGGCAAAGGCTGAGCCTGACCCACCTCTGGGTTCCCTGGCTGCAACCCACTGATGTTGCGCTCAGTAGCTGTGGGCCCAGGTAACAGAAACCAGTTGTGCAGATTCATTCAAACAATATTTATTGAGCACCTACTATGTACTCAGTCAGGATTCTTGGTTGTAAATAGTAGTAACAACCTTGGCTAACATATCCGGAAAATATTATTGAAGGGATATAGAGTAGAAACAGGAAGATTAAAAACAACATTTGGAGAACCACCAGGAATCCAGGGGAGGTTCATCAGGAGGAGCTTACATTTTTGAAACAGAGGTGAAGAAGGACCTTAGAGATCATCCATTGCACCATTTCCCAAAGTGTTCTTGATGGAACACTATGAGGATAGGAGTAAGAGAGAGGTTAAGTGAGAGACACCAGCTAACTTAGATTTCTTTCCTTCAGGACTTCTCCGAGCCTTTGCTATGCCAACACGCACTGTGAAAGTCCAGGACTGAAAGAGGTCATCAACTTTGCCCTTATTTGACCAAGCAACCCTCTTCTTGGGGAGTATTCATTGGACTAATGTTCAACAGACCACACTTAGGGAAACCCCGATCTAACTCAACCCTCAGTTTCAGGCAGGGAAACTGAGGGACTTTCCTGGCCTCACTGGGTCCCTGGCCTCCTGACTGTCAGCCTGGGACTTAGGAGAGGGACTCGTTCCAAGGAAGAGGAGGCAAACATGAGGCAGGAACCTGGGCCACGGGAATCGCTGAGGCACCACCAACATGAGCTCACCCTCCAGGTGCAACTGAACAATGTAGCCCCTCTAGGCTTTCAGGGCCCACTTCCACCCTCCGGAAACCCCTTCTGGGGACGAGGGGGAGAACAGTCATGGGCAGCACTAGGCAACTAAGGCCCAGCACCCAGCTGCCTGGGCACCAGAGGAAAGGGGGTAGGGCAGCCAGCCATCAGCAGGAACTCAGGGCCTGGCTGTGCGGCAGGTATGTCGGAGTCCAGCCCCAGCTCTGCCACGTGGCTGTGGGACCTGGGGAAAGTTTACTTAATTCTCTGAGCTTTCATTAGCTGAAAAAGGGATCAATTGAAACATAAATGATTCAGTACAGTATGAAGCATTCTTCAGACAGGAAGAGTTATTGTTATATTGGAGACAGCTTTGAAACACTGGGGGCACTTCCCCAAAAGGAGGTGTCTCCTACTTGGTTATATCTGGCGGGCATAAGAGAGCATTAATACTGACATGTGCGTTCCAAATACATTCCCTGTGTGCCGCTGCTGTGCCAGGGGCTGTGCCCAGTGTTACATGCACACACACAGCTTCACCGCCATACTCTTGATCAGACAGCCCAGGCTGCCTAGAATAGGCTTTCCCATCTTCATCTGGTGAATTTCTACTCGTCCTTCCAAACTCAGATGAGATGTCACCTCCCCAGGTCTTCCTGGCCTCCACTCCCTCCAGGATAAGTTGGGTGCCTCCTCTGTACTCTGTCTGTACAGATCCTCATCACTGATCTTCCTACCCCAGAGTAATTTACCTATTTGTACCCCTGTCTCCCCAGTAGACTGTGAATGACTTGAAGGCTATGGGCCTATACAGGTTGAGTGAATAAATGTATCATCCAGCGTCCAGTTCTTTCTGTTGTGGGAAGCCTGGGGTCTTTCCTCATACCAACACTTGCAACAAGAGTTTACATGTCTTGCCTGGCTGGTGTGGCTCAGTGGATTGAGTGCTGGCCTGTGAACCAGTAGGTTGCAGGTCTGATTCCCAGTCAGGGCACATGCCTAGATTGCAGGCCAGGTTCCTAGTTAGGGGTGTGCAAGAGACGATCGATGTATCTCTTACACACTGATGTTTCTCTCCCTTTCTTTCTCCCTCCCTTTCCCTCTCCCTAAAAGTAAATAAATAAACATTTAAAAAAATAAGAAAGAGTCCACATGTCTTCACATCTGCCCCAAAGAAAATACATCCCACAAAGCATCTGTGTGCTGGAGATTTTTTAAGGAAGACAGAGTACATGCACACCCCACAGCAAGATCCCCCCCAAATAATCATCAGACATGTTTATCCCCAGTTTCCTTCTCACCACCAACAGTCCTTGGTGTTAGGCAGACTGATGCTCCCCGCAAGATGCCCACATCCTAGTCCCAAAAACTTGTGAATATGTCCGGTTACATGGCAAAGGGGAATTAAAGTTGCAGATGGAATTAAGATTGCTAGTCAGCCCTTACTGCCGTGGTTCCGTTGGTTGGGCGCCATCCTGCAAACCGAAAGGTGGTGGGTTCGATTCCCAGCCGGGACACATACCTAGGTTGCAGTTTGATCCCAGGTTGGGGGGCCTGTCAGAGGCAATCAGTGTTTCTCTCATTCTCTCTCTCATTCTCTCTTTCTCCCTCTCTCTCTCCCTACCACCACCCCCCCTTCTCTATCTCTCTTCCTCTCTTTCTAAAAAAAACACAATGAAAAAAATGTCCTCAGGTGAAGGTAAAAAAAAAAGATTGCTAGTCATCTGAGCTTAAGAAGGAAGATGACCCTAGATTATCAAGGGAGTCATTAAAAAATAGAGGAGGAAGGCAAAAGTGGTGTGATGTGAGGGCTCAGGCTGGCTTTAAAGACGGAGAAAGGAGAAAGGGGGCCATGTGCCAAGGAACAGAGGTGGCCTCTAGAAGCTGGAAAAGGCAGGGAAACCGATTCTCCCAGAGAAGAACGCAGCCTGAAGACACCTTGACTTTGGACCGATGAGACCCATTGTAGCCTTCTGACGTCCAGAACAGTAAGAACACATTTGTGGTGTTTTAAGCCACTAAATTTGTGGGAATTGGTTACAGCAGCAATAGGACATTACCACATCATCCTACCCTTGCCCCTTACCATGCCCAGACGCTCCTGTCTCAGGCAGTTCCACTGTGGCCCCAAATTTGTAAGACTCCCCACAAGCCCTGCCGTTGCCAAATCCCACCCTCCTAAAAAGGCAGTTTAGCACCCATCTGTTGTTATATCCCCTTGATAAGAGGGCTCACAACCTAGCAACGAATCAAAATATTCCTTCCAAACAGAGCCCTCTGCGCTCTGTCATCGACCCGACCACTCTGGGACCCGTGGTGAGTTCTTTCTGTTCTGAATCTCCCTCTTTCCATTGAGGGCCAGCGCTTTTATTCTGGGGTCCTCTGGTACCAGTTTTTGTAATGGGGAACTCTCTTTCTCTGTCTGATATAGAGGGACAACCCCATTCTGGAATGCCAGATGGTTGGATGGTGTCTCCCCTGCTAAGCATCTGTCTCACTGGGCTCCTAAAAAGGATAATTTGGAGTTACAGTGGCCACTCTGGGGAATCTTCTGAGATTCTGAAATTAGTATACTTACATGCACAATTAGAGACTCAGAAATGTGAAACAAGCTGAATGGAAGGCCTTTTTCAATTGGTATTTAGAGGCCTCTAAAAATTAAATGATTCAAAGATTGTCTTAACATCTCTTTTGTCTTTTTGCTGAGCCGTGACAGCTTTCAGGGAATTGATCTTTACCGGGGGATCTTCACCCTCTAAACATTGCCAGAAAGTCCCTTCATCGGAAACTCTAGCTATTTATGTATACAGACATTTTGGTCCCTTCTCTTGTGTCTCCCTTGCAGAGAGAATTCCAAATCTTTCCTGGACAGTGGAATCCATTCTTTCATGGACATGCAGAAGCTTCTAAATGACAAATTGACTTTTAAAAAAATAAAAAATAAAAAACCACCTCTAAAAGGATCCTAAAAGAAACTGCTCACCTGAGCAGGTATTTAAAATTTCCTTTCTGTTTTCTCCCACCTGAAACCTGACAAGATATAGGAAAGGATTTAATAATTTTTTATCATAAATCTGGCTAAACTGGAAGCTAAATTCACAGTCTAGTAGAAATTTTTTAAAAGCCTCCTCTCGTAAGCTAAGATAAAACCATATACCCAGAGAGAAAGAAAGAAATTTGGAAATGGCTAGGTAGATCCACCTATAATGTCACTTAACTTATAACCCAATTCTTTGGAAACTGAGAGCAACTGTCCTTAGCTTAGAAACATTTGCAAAACCAGAAATGCAATGCTAGAAGCAATTCAAAGTCGCCTGCTTTTACCAACAACGCCTATTACTCAGGCTGAAGAGAAAAGTAGGAAACAAGGATTTATGTAAAGAACACAAACCGATGCTCTGGCTCCAAGGCTCCTTGCCAAGGACAGCTACAAATCTTAATTGTCTGCTCCACGAGTATTAAAGAGAAAAAGCCTTAGCCATCTGAATGAATAAACTTAACCTATTGCAATTGTTATAAATTAGTGGAGGGCTTTGCTTTATTGTACCTGTCTCGTGGCTAACATTTTCAAACAAAACTCTCAGGTCTCTGGTTGTGTATCTCTGTACATGTGTATGTCTAACCCCAGAGGATATTGCTAGAACTGGTTTGTAAAGAACTCTACGTACTTGGCTTAAAGGAATTAAGCACTTCAAATAAAAATTTCTTTAAAATATAATAGAAACTAACCCAAATGTTTTTTGGGATTTAAGAAAATACTTGGTATTAAAACTAGTGTGGGTTTGGTTTGGTTAAGCAGGCACGTCTTCAGAGTTATCAGCATTAAGTATAGTACTTTTTATTTTACCTGGGATTACAAAAATAAGTTCATATCATCTCCATTACAAAATGTGTCAGCAGGAAAAATGTCTTGGGATAACAAATTATTATTATTGTCTGACATCTCTTGGAGTTTTCATGAGTAATCTAAACACAATTATTAAGAACTAATAAACTGTTACAATAACGTTATTAAAAGTCCCTGGGATGGGGGAGAAGTACAGGTATCCCCCATATAACACAGCACTTCTATAATACGTTTTCGCTCTAACACAGTTAGAGAATTAGGGAAAACTCCCATGTAACACGAAATTAGGGAAACCCCCATACAATACTGAATGTAATAAAAGCTTTTAAGAGCAAAAGATAACTCATTTAAATTTTTTCACTTGAGCGCATACATTGTATCAGTTTCCTCTAAAAAGCATAAAGAAAGGCCTACACGTAACTGAACAGTTAGTCATATTTCTGAAGTGAAGATCCTTGCACTGAAAGGATCACAAAGTTTAAGAGAGAACTTCAGAAGTGCTTAGCACCGTATAAGGAAATGTATAAAGATCTCTCAGCTAAAAGCAAACAATCTAAAAGAACAGATTTTTTGCAAAAAGTAGAGCATAGATAATGCTGAAGAAAGTTCAGAGGATGAGGACATCTTGTCAAAAAGAAAACGCGTTCGGGTAATGGAGCTTAGTGGTGACAACGAAGAAAACATTACTTAATTCGTATTAATATGTAATACTCTTGATGAAAATTGCTTTAATAAAGATATATCTCTTAATTATAAAAATATAATAGTTTTTTTTTTAATTTTTGGAACCTAACCCCCATTTTTGTACTAGTTCTTTGTTTCGTATAACATGGATTCTCATAAAACGGCATTTGTTAGGAACTTAACAACCATGGTATACAGGGGTTACCTGTAATAAACTAAAAGATATAAGTAGGATAAAAGGGCTTTTTTAGGTAAAACTTTTTAGCAATAATTGTATGAAAGATGTACTTAAAAATAGTTTTCCCAAAATCTTTTGGTAACATCAAACCTTAGTGTTTTGCTAAGTTAAATAATGTGTCAAATTAAATTCACTGACTATCTAGATCATTTCCAAATAAGATAATACACTATAACATTAATTGTTAAATAAGTCTATCTATTTTTGGTTTCCTTCAGAGAAACTAAAATATAAATTCAGATCTGCTAATAAATATGTTTTGTACTTTGTTGAGGAAGCATAAGTTTCTAAAAATTATGAAATATATTTACCAGTAAAAGAACCTATGTTTCCAGAGGTTATAAAATATATTCATAAATTTGCCAATCTAAAGAATGCTGATTACTTACTTTTTCATTGCCTTTAAAAAATAGGTTTTTAAGGGTTAAGAATTCTGACTAATATGGAAGGAAATAAGAGGTGTTTTCAGTAAAAGAAGATAAAGGAATGGAAATGCATTTTGATGAAATTAAAAGAAAATTGATAATCCCAAAATAAGTTGATTATTTCTGAATAAGAAGAGACAAACTAAAAGAGACAGGAAAATCATAGAAGGTGTGTGAAACAGAAATCTTGAAAAAGGAATTTTATATGTGGTCAAGCTATGTGAGATTAAAATGAATTTAATTAAATAAGTAAACTGAAAAATTAAAAGTAAGCTGCTTCAAAATTAGAGTTTGGTTCTTTCTCTAAGGACAAGGTTTTCCTGTATCACTGGTACGCTCTGAAGAAACAATTATAAAAAGGAAGGCAAAAATTTTGTGTTGTGTTAAAATTATGTTCTGTGCTCTGTTTCATTAATCTTCGATCGCTTAGATAAAACAAGTCTTTTTAATAGTAAAAGAGCTATATTTTGCTTATAGCTATTTAACGTTCTGTATTTGCCTGTGAAGTCTTTGTCACTATGATTAAATAGATAACTAAATATTGTTTCACAGTGACTTATGATCCCATTTGACTATTTTAAAACTTAATATGTTTGACAAACTTCCCCAAAATTAAATCTTTTTCTTAACCTGAAAATAACTTTAAAAATTTTAAGAACAATCCCTCAAACATTTCAAAGGACAGCTCTCTCTCTTTATGAAAGGGCAAATTTAAACTAATTAGGCCTATTCGATATGCTAAAATTAATGTGAAGCATTGTCAAATAAGAAATAATAATTAAATTGTATTTGTATACATATATTATTGTTGTTAAAAATAAATGTTCTAGAAATTGTACAAAATTTCTAAGAATCTACAATCTCCTAATATAATGTTTTTATTTGTAATTCTAGTCGTAATACTAAAATGCTGTGTATTGCAGAAAAAAGCAAATCTCTTAGTCAATTGCATTGTAATCAGACCTTTAACCATGTCAATTTAAGTCTTTGTCATTAACAGAGCCATCATTTTGATACTTTTCCCAAATATGTTTTATCTTCACAGAGATTCAGATCAAGGACTCTGACACTTATTCTAAAATACAGGTTTCTGATAAACTTTAGATCATACCTTGAACTGGGTGAAGATTTGCTGAACTCTAGGAAAAACTGGATTCATAAAACTGTTAGCAAAAGATTAAGAACAGCCCTGCCTGGTGTGGCTCAGAGGATTGAGCCTTGGCCTGTGAACTGAAAAGTCGCCTATTTGATCCCCAGTCAGAGCACCTTCCTGGGTTGCTGGCCAGATCCCTGGTTAGGGGTGTGCAAGAGGCAACTGAAGGATGTACCTCTCACACATCAATGTTTCTCTTTCTCCCTTCCTTCCCTTAGCTCTAAAAATAAATAAATAAAATGTTTTTTAAAAGATTAAGACCAATAAGCCCTGGCTGCTGTGGCTCAATGGATTGAACGTCAGCCTGCGAACCAAGTGTCGCTGGTTCGATTCCCAGTCAGGGCACATGACTAGGTTGAACACCAGGTCCCCAGTTGGGGGCGCATGAGAGGCAACCACACATTGAAAAAAAAAGATTAAGACCAATAAAAATTAATAACACGGGACTGAATAAACATAATTATAATATTAACTTTTTATTTGAAATATTACTAGTTCTTTAATCTTTTGTTTTCCTGCCATATATAAACAAACCTTTTCTCTTAAGCTAGTTTTTGAGTTCATTCAACACTATCATGAGTGAAAATAATAATATAGGTAACATTTGGCAGCGCTTCCTCTGGGCCAAGCACTATCGTTAGTGCTATACATGTATTAACTCATTTCATCCTCCCAACAACTCACTGAATCAGGTATTTCACAGTCAAGAGAACTGGGATAAAGATTTTAAACTACTTGCCCATGATCACACAGCTGAGATTTCAACTCAGGCAATCCAACTCCAGAGTCGGTTGTTAACCACTGCAGGCAGTATCCTGTCTCCCAGAGCACGAATAAATGATTAAATGAGGCATATGTACATGGATGCATGTGTGGATGTACGTCTGTGGGTACAGATGCTGAGAAACAAATTCATTAAGGCAGGGTACCTGGGCTCAAGTTTCTCACAGTCCAACCGGTAGGCAGACACACAGCCCATCCACACGTCCGGTTCTCTGAGAGCTCCTGCATGAAGCTCCGGGCGCAAAGGGGAACAGTGCCCAGATGGGGCGGGTGTGTGGGGGCAGGGAAAGCTTTCTGGAAGACATGGCACTGAATTGAGTTTTGAAGGGTGTGTGGGCAGGCAGTCATGGACTGAAAGGTAGCAAAGGACATTGAGTCAAAAAGACCGTGAAGACTGAAAGAGAAATATAGAGACGGGACCAGACACTGGGGACAGAGAAATACTGACTGTAAATTACAGAGGCAGAGAAAAAGCCGTAGAGGAAGAGGCAGAAAGCAGCTGACTGTGTCGTGACTACTGCTCCTGGCCTGACCTTCCTCCCGCTCTGGGACAGAAAATAGCCTGGCTGACCCATAGTGTGCAAAGCATTTCCTGTGCAGCCCTGGGGACCCTTGAGCTGTACTTTCTCAGGGGTGGGGCTGGCTGCGGGCAGTGAGGGCAGAGAAGGAGGGGACAAGAAGTCCTGGGCCTGGATGAATTCTCCAGGACTAGAGCGACTGAAGATGGGGAGGAACTGGCAGGTACATGTCAGAGTTCCTGTATGTGTATGGGTGTGCACATGTATGAGAGTGTCTAGGATGGGGCGATGCGCCTCCATGTGTGCACGTGGCTGAGCCTAAGATTCTGTCGCTTCATGGAAAATAAAGGTTAGATGAACACACGGCTGGTCATGGTAGCCACCTCTCTAGCTCTGAGAGCCTTTATAAGTACACAGGTCATTTCTCTGGCTAGCTGCCAGCTTCAGTGTTGTGGAACAGCTTCCAGTAGACTCTGTCCTACCTGGTTCCCAAGGCACCACCTCTGCATGCTGCCTTCACACGTCCATGACCTGGTCCCAACTTTTGCTGGGGACTGAGTGATCCAGCCAGAACCTTCTCTGAGGGCCCTTCCCAAGGAAAGGTTGGGAGAAGTTGGGGGACAGTTAGGCCTGACTCCCAGAACCCAAAACATGTAATTGGGGAAGATCTCCTGCTCTCAAAGAGGTCCCAAACGTCCCCTAGTGAGTTTCCCACACCTTCTTCCTAGCCCCTTCCCCAAGCTGCCCACTGAGTTCCTGTCCCCACCATCTTCAAGGTTGTTCTTGGGATTAAACCGGCTCTCCCCATCCTGTCTTTATCCCTCTATCCCTAATTCCCTCTATTCCTATTAGATTTCTATCTTTGGATCTAGTGCACGCCTTTTTCCTATTTGACGGATCTGCTTCCAACAGCATTCCAGCAGAAACTGGACGGCCATCTGTGAGGTCTGCCACAGAAGGACTTCTACATGGGGAATTCCTGCCCAGCAGGGAGGCTGGGCTTCCATTTCAGCTAGGCAGACATGTGCTCTGCAGGAGGCATTCCAGGTGAGACAGGGGTTTTCAGGACACCCAGAATTTATGTTCCCTCCACTCTCCACCTAAGCCTGAGGTCTCAGCCAGGTTACCTTTCCACGACCTTTTGGCTCAAACCCTGACACACCTAACCATCAGCCAGGATCTTTGATTCCACTGCATTAGGACCCATGGAGCTCACCCCAGAAGACCACAAAAGGGCTGCTAGGCTGGAAGTACACTGGCTTCATCTGGCCAGGCCATGCCAGGCCCTCCTGGCCTTCATTGGGCCTGATCCCTTGGCCCCCCCAAACAGCTACACAAATAAGAAGTGTCGCCATTCCTGCCTTCCCAAAAGGAGACCAATGAGTTCCTGGATTAAGGAAAGGAAAGTAACATTCGTTGAGTGCCTATCATGTATCTCCTTTACCTGACACATCAACCCCTCTAAAAGGGAATTGCTTATCCTGGTGAAGAAGGTGTCCCAGATGATGCTAAAGCAGGATTCAGAGTCAGACTGTGTCTGAAACATGGCAAGGACAGTGCCCCCTTCTCTCAGCACCTCTCACAAGGGGAGGGTCTCACTTGGGGGTACGGCATACAGGATGTGGGATCCTGGAGAAAGGGAGGCCAGAGCAAGGTGAGATTTAACCAGGCCAGCTCCCAGGACTGGGTCAGACCCTCGGGGAGAAAGGGGGCAGGGGCAATGAGCTTTCTTTCCTGGGGATTCTGTGAGAGAAGGCTCACATGCCACACTGATCTGAAGCACAGAGACAAGGTATGATCTGCATTTAGTGAGAGGAACCTTCTCCCTACTTCTTCATGGAGCTCAGAGGTCCAGTTCAGATAGGACTACGGGAAGCAGGATGGGACCTGGCACCCAGTCTGTCTGAGGGTTTAGGGGCTCTGCAATGGCACTGGACATAGAGTAAGGGTTCTTCTGGGGCCCCGAAGACCTTCTGGGGCTTGCAGACCGGGGCCAGCCATGAATTAACAGGCTACTAACCCATGTGAGGTAGCCTAGGGACTCTCTGAGTAGGTAGAAATCTGGATCCTAGAGATGGGGGGCTATGAGGCAGGAAAAGTGGAGCATTAAGGTCAGTGGGGTTTCATTTGTAGCCACAGGTCAATGAGGCCAGGAAAAGTCACATCTCAAGCACTTTTAGAGGGAGATCAAGTTCAAAGAGGCCAAATCTGTGGTGGAGGTGGTGGAGCCACTGCCAACCTGGTTCTCTGACTCCGCAGTCATGGTCTTTCCAAAATACAGGTCTACCAGGGCCACCTCTGAGGCCCAATTCAATGCCAAGGTCCCAGGAATCCTCTTGGTGACTCCCACCTCAGTTCCACTTCTAAACCCAGTGTACTTCCAGTAAGAAGCCACCACAGCAGAGAAGCCTGAGCCCACATGGCAAACCCCTTCCCTGCCCAAGAGATTTCGCACCTGTTCCTCCTCTAATGTCATTTAAGAAACTGTCTGCCTTCTCTGGGACCTGTGGCCCTATCTACAGGCCACTACAGAAGCGGCCATGTTCTTACCTAATACTGCTTCTCCAGCTACTACCTACTAGTCCAGGGACAGGCCCCTGGGCCCCTGTGTCCCTTCTCTGGGATATCCGGAATAGGAAACCAAGGATCAAAACTTGTCCGGTGACAAAACCTCTAAGATCCAACATGGGAGCTCTCAACACCCCTGGTTTTCTTTCCGTGGCAGAAGCAGGTCTTCAGTGAGAGGCTGGGGCCTCCGTGGAGAGACACAGAGGTGAGCGGCAGAGCACTGGTGTACTGGTGACCCTCCTGTCGGCTGCAGAAGCTGCTCTGTGACCTGTTAAGGTCTTTTTGCCTGAAAAGTGTAAGTTGGATTTTGGTCGCTTGCGTAAGGCTCTGTCCAGCCCCCACATGCCCTTTTCCATGCATCCCAGAATAGGCAGGACAAAGAGCAGCAGCTCTAGGGAAAAGAAAAGCTGGTGGCGGGAAGGGGAGTGGCGGGGAAGGGGAACAAGTCGGGCTGTCCCTTGGGTTTCTCCCAACAATGGTGTGGGCAGCACATTGTGTTTTTCTGGGTCGAGACACCTCCCCAGATACCTGCACCCCTCACCTGGCAGTCAAGTGAGGCAGAGGCAGGAATGAGCGGCAGGAACACTCGCTAGTATCTTTAGAAACTATTGATGCCTGGGGACCAACTCTCTGACCACAACTCACGCAGGCAGGAATGGAAAGAGAAGAGGTCAGATGGGAGACAAGAAAACAACTGGTTCTGTGCTAAGGAGGAAGGGAGTGATCCCAGGCTTCGGTGAGGAAAGGAGCTGGAGACTGGAGACCTCTGACCAACAGAAGCAAAATGGATGCTTGACCCTACTCAGACCTTCGCTGTGACCTCGAGTCAGTCATTTCTCTTTATTTTCCCTCAGGGTCCCAACTGTGAAGGAAGCAACACGTTCTGAGCTAGAGAACTCTGATCTCCCTCAAGTTTGGGGACAAATGTGAGATTCCAGACCCACTCCTAGCCTTAGTATCTGCCAAGCTCCTCAACACTCTGACTGCTGTGATTCGTCTGTGTGCCTGCAAAAGGCGGGCAAGCCTATGGGGCTGACACCAGTGGCCTCAGATACCAGGTGTGCCAGGGTCTTCACTGCTGTGCAAACTGATGGGAAAGCAAGGACAGGAAGCCGGGACTCTAAATAGGCAGGGAGGGTAAGCTACTCCAAAGGCAAGACTCAGCCCAACACTAATGCCTTTAGGCCAGCTTGATGTTCAGAGCAGAACCACAGTCCATGTCTTAGGAGCCCAGCTTCTCTGGGGCAGGGAAGCGGGGGGGATGGGGATGGGGTGGGGGAGGGGAGGTATGCGGGACCAGAGAAGAGGAGAGGACACTAACAAGGCTAGTCAGGGGACCAGTAAGCAGAGCAGAGCTTACAAACTGTAAATGGGGACAACTAAGGTCCAGGGGTGCCCAGGTGTCAGGCACACCAGGCTGTCAGCAACAAAGCTAATTCCAAGGCCCAGCCGCCTGCCAAGACTCAGAGACCAGGCCAGGCACATACAGCTTAGCATGGCAATTAAGGAGAGACTCAGAATATGTGCAAGAACTACAGCCTACGCTTGGGAGGAGGCTGTGCAATTAATGTCTGGGCAAGGCATGTGAATGGTTCTAGTTTCCAGGCCACGGGTGGGAGACAAAGGGGAAAGAGAGTCTAGAGCAGCAGCCTTGGGAATAAAGAGTCTTATGGCCACTGTGGCTCCCGCAGCTACAATTCACGGCTGCCTGGGGGCGTGGACCGCAGGCAAGTTGTATTTGACTGTGAGTCCTGGAGGTGACTCAACCCTGCAGCACAGGATCTACGTGCATGGCCTTTGCAGCCCTGCCTCAGAGGTCCCCGGCGTTTGGGTGCTGACCCGAGTGTCCTCTGATTCACTCCACTGGTGGAGGAAGAGCACCATGGGAAGAGTCCAAATGCCTCAGACACTCCAAGCAGCAGAGGGCCACTGTGTGTGTGTGTCAGCTCTCGGTTAGCCGAGTCCTCTCTTCTGGTCATTTCCGTGGCCGAGCACGTCCTCCAGCTCAGCGCTGTCCAACAGAACACTCTGCAATGATGCACATGCCCTCTCTCCACTGTCCAATGCAGTAACTACCAGCCACATGTGGCTACTGAGTTTTTCATTTTAGCTCATTTTTCCTTTCAATCATTGCATGTAGCTAGTAGCTACCATATTGGACAGCTCAGTCTTGGCTCTTCCACATGGTGGGTGGGGAACTAAAATCCTCTGAGGTCCAAACACTTAACCATATCCTCGTGCCAGGAACGATCAGAAAGGGCTCTCTCTTCAGGGTAGCACAGAAGTGACAGAAACAAGAGGGGAAAATGAAAAGAAAAGAAAGGAAGACACACCCGGGGGGGCGTGGCATATGCATTATCTTATTTCATCCTCACAGAAACCCTTGCAAAGGAAATACGATCATCCTCACCTTCCAAAAGAAGAGACTGAGACTCAGAAAAGTCTCATAATGGGCTGAGGGTCACACCGTTAGTTAGAGGCAGAATTGAGGTTTGAACGCAAGCACCTGACTCCAAAGTCCGTGCCCTTCCACCCCGTCACACAGCTGAGGAAGAAAGCGCCCCTTCCTGGCACCAACGGGTTGGGGCTGCGCAGGGCCAAGCCACGGGCTATCAGACTGCTCTCTGACTTGCCCCTTCCTGAGCTAGGTCTGCCCTGTCACAACTTCATGATTTGGCTTAACATAAATTTCTGGAACTCAGACACAATCAGATTCACACATAAGGCCAAAGGCACGTGGCCAAAGAAAAATTATCTGCTTCTAGGCCATCCATTAGTGCAGATAATTAACCGTTGATTTGATATTCTTGGCATAAAGGAAGGCAGAGCTCCGCTTTGTTTGGGCTGATATTAAAACACCTCTTACACATGCTGATTTGCTCCCTCGCTGGAGGACCGGACAGCGGGGTCAGAAGTGAGCTGGAAGGGAAGGAGATGAGGGTGGAGAAGGAACTAACATTCCTTCGATATCTGCTATGCGCCAGGTGCCAAGCTAAGAAGTTCAACAGATTATCTCAAGCAATGATCATCCCTAGGGGGTAGCTATGACTGTGGTTTACGCAGCTCTGAAGCTCAGAGAGGGGAGGCGACTTGCCCAAAGACACACATGCATTTGGTAGTGATAGAATATGGCCTGCCTGACTGCAAGCCCATTTTACATCACGCTGTCTCTTGGCAGAGATCTAGAGAACCCAGCACTGCTAAAAGGCGTCCTGAACTCTTCTCCAGCTCTACCTGGCATCGCGCCTGAAGCCAGGCTCCTGCGGCATACAGCCTTCCCTTCTCCCCTTCTCTCAGAAGTTCAGGCTCCCATGAGCAGGAGAGGACCCCTGCCCCCAACCCCATTGTGCAATCAGTGACAATGAGAGGCAGGCGTCCCCTTCTTACCCACCACTTTCCTCCCCACCCCATGGGGTGCTGCCAGTTCAGCACAATAGTGCATTCTGTGTCCAAGAGCCTCGGCTGGCGGTCCCCAGCCTTTTGCAGCCCCTCCAGACAATGGCAGAGCCCAGAAGGCCTGATAGCTGGTGACAAATGTATGTGAGCTCACGGGAAGTGGCCTTCAATAGTCCGATAGCTTCCTGTATCCTGACATTGTAAAGGCCCACTTCCTGTGCTGTCTCCGAAAATATAGCAAGGAGAGCCGGGGGCAGGGGCAGACACAGGGCGTCCAGGTCTACCCCCACCCCCAGGCCAGGCTCTCCTACAGTATTCCAATATTCATATCCCCCAAGGGTGCCATGCCTCACCCAGTCTCTAATTCTAGGGTGAACTCCCTGCTGGCCTCTGACTTGTTCCTTCACCTCCTGGCCAAACCCTACCCAAGCCCAATCAGAACAGAGCGGCCTATTTTTAAAGGTCCCTCCATCTTCCTCAGTACCCCTTTCCCCGCCCAGTTCCAGGATCTGAGGCTTTCTGCTGGGAAAGGTTATCCCCTTGTCCCGGCGCACTGATCTCTGGTGCACATGAAACACACTTCCTGGTGTCCGCTGGTCACTGGGCTCTGGGTGATAACCTTCGATAGGCTTATAAATGCCTACTGAGTCGCCCCTTCCACCTTATCTGCCTGGAGTGGACGATCACAAATCCTTCGGCTTCCTCCCTGTCACAAAAAGCTAAGCACAGCCAGACGGCAGGGCAGCAGGTAAAACTGAGGGGCCTGGTGAATTTGGTTAAATTTAGTTTTAAAGCCTAGCTCTACCAATCGTATCTCGATAGGTAGTATAAAAAATAATGCAATAATTGATAACTAATAATATAAGAATAAACTGTGTTTCGCAGACTCTCAACTGTATACCTCCTTTTGCCCACCCTGCATATACTCCCGAGGCAGCAGAAGACACTAGCCTGGACCTGACTAGCAGCAGTCAGTGACAAGGTCAGGACCTCCGGCGGACTGACCTCACATCTTGACCTAAGTTCTGTTTCGGTTCTTCAGCTCTAAGGTGGAACAACCCCCTGGCTACTTTTCCATGAGAATTGGGAGAGGAAAAGACCTCGGAGCTGTCCTCAAGACCTGCCCAATCAGCTCCCAGAACAACCCCGAACCCCTAACCCACGGTGTCTTGTGATTTTGCCCTATGTAATCTGTAACCTACACACCATCTGGGAGTTCGGGCTTTTGAGCTTCCTGTTCTCCTGCGTGGTGGCATTCATAATAAAATAGGCAATATTCCTCCACTGCATTTCCTGGTGTTTAGTGTTTGTCTCTGCTAGTGAGGGGTGGATGAACTCTTTCTGTTCTGTAACACAAGGAGCCTCCTCTCTCTCGGGGCTCCAGCTGGACACAGGAAAAGCGTTTCCCACACAACTTGCCTGCCTGCAGAAGCTGGTCCAAGAGATCAAGACTGCCTACCAGCTAGCAGGGAGGCCGGGGCAGGAGGGGAGCTAATGTGCTGAGTGTCTCTGTGGTGTCAGGTACTAGGCTTCCCTAGTGACACAGGTGGTGGTCTAGGTAGTAAATCTTCATTGAAGACAAAGACCCAGAGAAGTTAATTCACTGGCCTAGGGTGGCCCAGCTAATGAGAGGCGGAGCCCTACCGCCCCCAGGGCTGCTTGGCACAGGTTTAAGTGTGTGGGAAAGGGGAGGCTGCCATTCGTGGCCTCCTCTCACACCCCCTTTAGGATCTCCACTCCGTATCCCAGACATTGAAAGCCCTCCCCCAACTTCCCAGCACTGGAGGAGCAACCCTGGAGAGGGGCATGGGACTACACCCACCCTCCAGCAGCCTGACTCTGAGCATTGTTCTCCGCTTTCAATAGAGCATGCACTGAATCAGCCTCAGGCCATTGTGGTCGCCTGACGGGGTGGGGGCTGGTGAGGAAGACAGGACAGGTCAAGAGGTGACACCCTTTCATCCCTCCTAGCCACTGGAGACCACCGAGCTGCAGCGCAGCCAGGCCGGAGCCACAGGCCCCGTGTGTCCAGGAATCAAACAAAGAGGTCTCTGGAGATGGGAGGAAGGTGGAGGGGAGGAAGCCCTCGCTGGCTTGCCCACCCTCCCCCACCACTGTCACAGGGGGAGAAAGGCAGAGACCTCAGAGGAATCTGGAGGGACAGCTGAGCCGGGCTTGGCTTCTCTCCCTGCCACTGAGCCCGTGACAGCCTCTGGGTCTCCCTCATCTGCAAACACGGAGACATCACTCCCTGTCCTGCAGGGACTGGGGGAGGGTGAAATGCAATATTCAGTCCAACACGGGCTGAAGCTCATTGAGCAAGCGGGTTCTCCTCTTCTTTTCTGGGATTGGTCTGCCTCAGTTTTCCAAGACTAACAAGGTCCACGGGAGAAAGAGGGGCAGCCCCCTGGCCCTTTTCCAAGCAGCAGGGAATCCTGGGACTCTAGGAACTGCTGGCTCCTCCTCTGTGGCACTCTGACCTAAAGCACACCCATCTTCCTGCCTCCTGGACCCTGGGGAACCAGCAGCCGCGGGAGACCCAGACCTCTGACCTCAGAGGGAGCCACTGAGAGCTGGGGAAAGGCCATGTGCCATCAGAAGTCCCTGAAATGCTCTCTAGCCCACCTACTGAGGCTGCATGGAAGTGACGGGGGTGGACGGGGGGGGGGGGGGGAGTTCCAGGTCAAGTCCAGGTGCTCACTTGCTATCCTCAGCCAGTGCAGAGCCCCAGAGAACTACTTCTGAGTCACTTCCCCTCCCTGCATTCTGCTTAAGTGAGCTCAGTGGGGAAAGGCTTTACTAGAATATCAGCCTGAACCAACTCAACCAGGCAGGTGACTCTTCTGGAAAAAATAATGGAAGTGATGTTTGGATTCTCAGTGCTGTGTCTATCACTCCCTACCTAGAAGAGTACAGAGACAGGCAGGGTGCAGAGGTGCAGGGGGACAGGGGACAGGGGGACCCAACGCAGCTAAGGGCGGCCCCTTCAAAGCCAGCATGCCCCCATGGGGAGAGCCTGGGGCCGAGGCCAGCCTATGAACGGGCGTCTAGAGGAAGGGCATCCAGGCTCTGATAAGGCAGGGGAACAAAAGGACCCGAGCCTGGGGCCCCTGACTGTTCCTTCACCCCAGAGACCACAGGGATAATCAGCTCCCAGGGCCTTCCGGCCTCGGGAGTTTAGGTCCCACCCTAAGGCCTCTTGGGGACAGGAGGAGGAGGAGGAGCCAACCCCAGCTTCAGCCCAGGCCCAGGCAACCAGCCAGGGACCAGCAGGACCTTGCCTGAGAGGCTGGGCACCCCACGTCCATGGCTCTAGCTGCTGCCACCCTCCCCTGTGGAGATTTCCACACACACAGTCCCTTCCATGCCTCTGTCCTGTCTAGCCTCCTGTGACAGACTGAATCATCCCCTCAACTCCCAAAATCCATATGTCGAAGCCCCAACCCCTATACCATGTGACTATTGGGAGGTAAGGCCTTTAATGAGGTGATTAAGTTAAAATGAGGCCATTAGAGTGGACCTAACCCAATGTGACTGGTGTCTTCATATGGAGATTTGGACACAGAGACACCAGGGCCTCCTGTGCACAGAGGGACCGCATGTGAGGGGGCAGCAAGAGGTGGCCACCTGCAAGTCAAGGACAAAGGCCACAGAGGAAACCAACCCTGCCTGACCTCGATCTCGGACTTCCAACCTCCAGGGCTGGGGGAAGATAAAGGTCTGCTGGGTAAGCAGCCCAGCCTGTGGTGTTTTGTTGCAGCAGCCATGAGGAACTGAGACACCTTCCCTGCCTCATCTGGGGATCATGAGGGGTCTGGGGGGACTTCCTCCTCACACTCTCAGCTGAGCCTCACATCAGGTTGGTGCTCCAAGAGTCACAATAACCAGGCAGGACCCCTTCAGTCCAGCTTCTACGGCCTCCTCCAAAATCTCCATTTGCCTGCAGGCCAATCAGTGAGCCAACCAAGGCAGGGCTGTGTGGGTGCTGGGGACAAAGGTGTGATGGCCACTGTAACAAGAAGATATCTTGAGACCCACAAGCAAAGCAGGCAACTCCACAGAATATAACAAATTTATTATAGGGCAATTTACTTACAGGGATGTGGGGTCGGAGTGGACAGATGACCAGCGGTCCTGTGAAAATGATTTTCCGCTAACAGGCCCATTGCAGTACTTTTTTAATAGTGTAACTGAGGAACAAACAAATGACAAGACCAAGAATGCAGGGCCCGTACCTCCTGGTGGTATGTGGCAGATGACTGTTTATAACCGATATGCCTATCAGTTTGATATTTAGCTCAGTTGTAATACCATTCCAACTATTACTAACAAAAATATCTATGGCTGCATATTCAAGGAACACAAATAATCACCTAGAAGGCTTTGGTATGCTTTGCTAAGGACATTAAGGTTGGTCGAAGGTCACAGCATGGGAACTCCAGGGCACAAAGATGGAGTCGGCTTTGTGCACATCCGCGTCTATACAGGAGCCATCTGGGGCTGGCGACACCACCAGGTTCCAAGGCGGCGCAGGAGCGGCGGGGTGATGGGGGCCCAACAGGAGGCAGAGAAGCATCAAATGGCAGAGCCAGAGGACCTCAGGGCCGAGGATCAGCGCACCTGACCATCCCCCAGCCTCTGCCACGGCGTTACTGTAGGCCTCAGTTTACCCTCTCTACTCAGGCAACCCCTTATAGTGCCCAGAGGGAGACCAGAGTCTTGAAGTGTGGGTAAATCCATGGGCTGGAAAAATACCACTAATCAAAATAACCAATTTTTCCCAAGTGCTAATTACATATGAGTCTCTGTTCCAAATGCCTTGCATGTTTTGTTTTAATCCTCACAATAACCCTATGAGATAAGTAACATTTTAGCCCCATCTGACACATGAGATTGAAACACTGAGAAGTAGCTTGGCAAAGGCCACACAGCTACGAGCAGCAGTGCTGGGCTTTGAACCCAAGCAGGCCAGCTCCAGAACCAAGCTTCTTGGAGGGGCTAAGGGAGGCCCCAGCATGTGCCAACAAGGCAAAGGCCAGCCAAGGACAGGCCTTTAGGGAAACAGCAGCTGAACAATAATCCACCTTGTCATCAATTGACTGAATTATAAACACACAGGACTCCATCCGTGGGACAGACGGTGACCTCCTAGCCTCCCACACATGGGGAAAACAGCTTGGAGAACACCAAAAGGGCAGAGCTACCCCAGAGGCTTATCTTTGGTCTGTGCACCAGGAAAATGAAGCCGGGAAGGGGGCAGGAAAAGCAAGCTGCAGCCTCCACCAGAGGCGCAGGTCTCGTGAGCTGCCGGCAGAGAAGCTGTAGCAATGCCCACTCTGTGCCCGATGGCAAGCTGGCCCTGGAGGGCGTCTGACCTCATTAGGTCAGCTGGGCTGCAGGCATGATGACAAGATGCAAACTGGGATGGGGGCAGGGCACAGGGTGGCTGCAAGCCTAGCTCTGCCAAGAATTCCCTGTGTTATCTTGGGTGAGCCATTTCCTGCTCTCAGCCTCAGATGCCCGCTGTTAGCCTAAGGAGACCTGGCGCCCTCCTACCTTCTATCTGAACTCCTTGGGGATGAGGGACGCATGACAAAAGGACTTCATAAAAAGGCAAGAAGTTTACGTCAGCTCCTTGATGCAGTGAGGAAAGCAAAGCCTGCCCTGGCTGCAAGGATTCCTTCTGCCTCACCCTGCCAGCCTATCCTCCCCTCCCAGGCCTCAGCCAGAGGGAAGAAGTGAGGGGAAAGTGGAGACAATGCAGGGACACTCCAGAAGCAGCAGTCCCTCGGGCTCCCAGGCACATTTCCTTGTCCCACAGGGTCAGCCCAGCGGTGTGCTGAGTCTCAGGGAGAGCCCCACCTGGAAAGGGCTTCAAGTGGTCCCCTGGGCTGCGACCCAGGGCCTTCCCAGCCTCCTCGGAGTGTCCCCACCCACCCTGCTGCAGGGCTTTGATCACTGCTACACGAAGGGTTTCCTGAATGCTTTCCTGAGGACATTGTTCCCCACTGTGGAGTCATCAAGGTCAAATTCATCACGGGCCATGCTGGTCCAGGTCCTACCCAGTGGGGGAAGCCAGCCCTCTGCCCAAGCCCTACTTCCCCTGAGAAAAGCAAGGCAGCCATGTCTTTGGGTTTAGCCCTTTTACTTGCCTCGGGGAAGGTAGAGCTGTAGCCAAACACTGCTGCCCTGAGACCGAGGCTGTTGCCCTCAGAGTACACACCTGGCAGTCCCACCTTCCAAAGGGGCTTGTCTCCGCCCCGCCCCAGTGGCCGCTCATCCCACAGTCACTCTCAGAGGCCTCCTCATTCATTCAACGTTTATTGGAAATGACTCTGTGCAACCCTCTGCGAGGAGCAGGGATGAGTGAGACGTGGCCCTTGCCCCCAAGGAACTCAGTCTGGGGGGAAACAGGCACACGCACATCACAGTGCCTTGGAGCAAACGCTGCAGTTGACTGAACACAGGGCAGGAGGGGCAGGCGGGGAATGACAAGCCCTGCTTAGGGGAGCACATACAGCCCCCCATAGGCTAAACCCTGGGGTGGCCAGGGAGGCACGAGGCACACTGCACACCGAGGCAGCAGAATTTGAACAAGGCCAATCCGCTCAGGATTGAGGGGGATGGACGAGGCTGGAAGACAGTGAAGGATCTTGCGTGGCTCGCAAGGCGCTTTGGTGAGAGGAGCCACGGGGTCCTTTAAGGAGTGACCTTACCAAAGATGTGTTTTAGAAAGAAAATGCTGGCAGAAATGGGGAGAATTTTCAGGAGATCAAAAATTTAGGCAAGAGGCGATGAGCAAGAAGAGAAGGAATTCCAGATGTAGAAATGAGTTGCCACAGGTTGGTGACAGAACCCAGGAGAGGAGCTGGAGGGGCAGAGTCAGAAACCTCTTGAGCAACAGGACAGAGGAGACAGATTATGCCAAACACTGTGCTCGGTGGTTACAAACATCCTCTCAAACTTTGTCCTCTGAGGTAGGCAGAATTATCCCTATTTTACAGATGACGCTTAGCAAAGTTGTGACTTTCCTAGCCACACCAGAGTTAAGCTTCAAACCCAGACCAACACTTTTAACCATCAGACTACAGCAGTCCCTCTCTATATCACGGTTCACTTATCACGGCCTCACTGTACATGGGATTTTTAAAAATATTATATTTAATTATTTATCCCGGATTTTTTGCTATATCACGGGATTTTGCAGTACTGTATACATATGTTGTTAAAGTTATGCAGGTTTAAGAGTGTAGAATATGTTTAAGAACATAAGTAGTGTTTATAAAAGTGTGGAAAGTGTTAATAAGGGAGTAGGAAAGGTTAATAAGGGACTGGGAACGGTTTATAAGTGTGTGGGAAGGGTTTATAAAGCCTTAAAATATATATAAATACTAAAATAAATGTAAGATTCCTACTTTGCGGATTTTCCCCTATCGCGGAGGGGTCTAGAACGTTATACCCGCGATAAATGAGAGAATACTGTATTTGGAAAATCCAGACAGAGATGTGCAGTAAGCTGTTTCAAGAATGATCTAGAGTTTATGAGGAAATTCACAACTAGAGGTGGACATTTAGGAGTCATCAAGTTAGATACAGGTAGTGGCTGGAGCCACAGACGAGGCTCCAACTGTCCAGCAAGAAAAAAAAGCCAAGGAGGAAGCTGGAAGAACGCCTGCATTTACAGGAGTGGGGAGCGCGGGTACAGGACGCTGCGGGGGCGCTGCGTCCGGCGAGAACCCCGTAAAGAGCACTGAGTACTGCCCATGGCCACTGCATGACTAGGGCTAAAACGGGGACATGAGGTTTGAAACTACAAAGGCTTTCAGCCGAAATGCCTTTGCTGCTGTTGCGGTGCAGGAGAGCACGCAGCACAGGGCAAGGCGCAGCCCAGGGATGGGATGGGGACTTGAGGAGCTTGGTTTAAAAAAAAAAATCACCTTGAAGATTGCACCCAAGAGCCGCAAGTGGAGAGCGCCAGGCCACAGGGCTATGCAAATATTCCCAGCTGCACTTGGCAGCTCAGGCCTCGAAGCAAACAGAAGTGGACAGTGGAGCCCGGGTCAGAAGGGGCACAAGGGCACAAAGGACTTCGGACCCTTCCAGACAGGAGAGCTGCCCTTGCTGGGTCGCCAGTAAAGATCTTGAAAATCTCAAGTATTTGAAGGAACTGTTTGGCATTTTTTAACAAAAAGAAAGCCAGGGTTTATCTTTGCATTATGTAAAAAGGATGTGATAAACAGATAACAAATGTTAACAAAGTTAATTAAAAACAAATGACCTTTTTAGGTATATCAAGAGGCACCACTGGAACTGATATACTCTCTCCTCTACCCATTCTCCTGATATGTGACATTTCTGGACACCCCACAACACCGTCCTCCCCACTTCTCATCTCTGCCCTTGCAGACGGCACCGATGGAACTACTCTTCAGCAGCACAGGCCTGGCGCCTGCAATCCCCCAGCCAGCCTGGTTCTTATGTGAGGCCGTCCTTTCTGTACACTATCCCCATGAAGCCCTGAGCTGTGAGGGCCCCTGTGACCACTCTTCCAGTCAATGCCACTCTCGTCTCTGGCTTCCCGCCTCCCCAGGACCGTAAGGACACATGCAACTATTGCAAAAAAATTAAAGTAGCTAATATACCAGGGGGAACCCCCCCCCCCCAAGCACCAGAATTATCTCCTGGAGGGCAGGCCCCTTTTAATGCAGGCTTCCGCCACAAGGTGAGTTCTCTAGGAACCCATCTGTATAAGTGTACCAGCTGGTGTTGTTGTGAGAGGCTGCTTTTGGCTTCAGTGAATTTTTCTGAGACTCTTTCAATGCATTTGCCCATTTTGTGATGGGTGATTTACAAGCACACCTGCCCACACTGTGCTGAGTGTTTAGCAGTTTCTGACCAAAAACGGCATGACCCCCATGCCTCACCCTCCCTATCACCCCATCTCACCCCAAGTGACTTCTTTTGCTTCCCCAATGAAAAAAGTCCTCAAAGGGAAAGTTTACCATGTGGAAAAGGTGAAACAAAACAGGGCAGAGCACTAAAAGGTATCAAAGTCAACAAGTTCAAAAACTCCTTTGAGCAGTGGAAAAAGTCTCGATAGGTGTATTGCATCAAATGGAGAGTACTTTAAAGATGACTGACATTTAAACATGTAAGAATACATAATTTTTGATAAATAAATTCCCAGATGTTTTGGGTGTCCCCCCTTATATATTGAGTTGCCATGGACTCTGCTAGGAACGTTACATATTACCTTCTCCTCACAACCGCCCAGCAGAAACAGGCCTTCTTATGCCCATTTCACAGATGAGGATACTAAGGTTCAGAAAGGCTAAGAGGCTTGCCCACGGTTGATCAGCTAGTTGTTGAGGCAGGATTCACAATTCAGGTCCGTCAGACTCTAGATCCCACTTTGTTTTTACTCCACCATGTGGCCCTGGTTCCCCACTCTACAAGTGCCCAGAGACCCAGGCCAAAGTGGAAACGTGAGCTTTTTCATGGCCGTAGCCAGGCTCCCAAGTGATTCTGAGGACCCCAATCCCACAGTGCTTCGCCCCACTGGCAGCCCGTGGGAAGCCAACAAGAGTCAAAGGGCTCCCTGGCAGGCCTGTCCTGGCAGCTGCCCAGCGGACTTGTGCTAACACAGCAATAGACACAGGAAAGGCTCCAGAGAGGATGGAAAAGCACCAGATGCTGGGCCGCTGACGAGAGAGAGGTGACTCCTGCCTGCCGTGCTCAGGCAGGACAATGCTGCCCTAAAGCCACCACCATCACTGGGCTGGGAAGAGACCCACGGTGGAACAAGCAAAAAAGCCCCAAGCACATCCGCTTACTAGTGTTTCAGTGAACATGACCGTTGGGCCAGTCCAAGACGGGGTCACATGCCTCCAAAGTGAATCAGCAGGCACGGAAGAAAACCCGCTCATGCCCTGGTTCGTCCCAGCAACCCTGGCCTGCCGTTGCACACGTCCACTTCCGCCCTGCTACTTAACGTCACCCAGCAGGCAAGAGCATGCACAATCCTACAGCAGTCTAGAAGCAGATCTCAGCCAGCCGTGGGAAAGAAAGCTCACCGAGAATATAAATAGACTTGCTGGAGGCAGAAATTCAGGGAGGGCGAGCCCCAGGAAATGAAATTATTTAAAAGGGGGCACAATTAAAGTGAGCCTGGAAGAAGGGAGCAACTTGGGCTTCCTCAGTCAGGCACTGGGAGGAGGTACACTGGCAGAGACAGGGTTATTCTAAAATATTCGAAAACCCAAAATATCTTAGTCTATCTACGGGGAAAAAATTTTTGGTGTTTTTTTCTGTAGCTTTTCTGTACACTTATGTTTTGCTTAGGCTGACATTACACTACATATGTGTGGTATGCTCAAAACTGTCTCAAGGGAAACCACTCCTGGGATCTAATATTTGCCACAAATTGTTAGGTTGCCAAATAATTAATTAATCAATTAAGAGGAGGGGGCAGATGAGAGGTCACAAATTGGCAGCCATTAGGTCAAATTAACCCCATGGGTATGCTAGCATGCTTAGAACTTTTTTCAAAAATGAATTGTCACCCTGGCCAGGTGGCTTAGTTCATTGGATCATTATCCCATGTGGCAAAAAGTTGCAGGTTCAATCCCCAGTCAGGGCATTTATGGGAGGCAACCGATTGATGTTTCTCACATTGATATTCATTCTCTCTCTCCCTCCCTCTCTCTCTAAAGGTCAATAAAAAATAATTTTGAACCCTGGCTGGTGTGGCTCAGTGGATTGAGCGTCGGCCTGCGAACCAAGTGTCGCTGGTTCGATTCCCAATCAGGGCACATAACTAGGTTGCACATCAGGTCCCCAGTTGGGGGTGTGAGTGAGAGGCAACCACACAGTGATGTTTCTCTCCCTCTCTTTCTCCTTTCCTCTCTCTCTAAAAGAAAATAAAATAAACAAACAAATAAATAAATTTAAAAAATAATAATAATAATTTTGAAAAACATAGTCTCAGGTAAGAATTTTAAAAAATTAAACGAACTGTCGACATTTAAAAATCATAAGATTACATACACACACAAACACATGCATAAAAATCTGAAAAAATCTGGTATCATCGGGCAAGCAGCAGAAATAGGAAGATGCTGAGTAGCGACTGCCCCCTTTAGGCAGACCTGTGCTTTCCAGTTCCTGGCCTTGGCTCTGACCGCTGTAAGCACTCCTGGTTAAGCCCAGTGAAGGGATCCCGGGCTTGGTCATGCTCAGGACTGCCACAAGGGGGCAGCACTGGCCAGTCAAATGCCCGCCCATCAGCCAGAGCCTGTAACCAAGTTCAGCTTGGCATTTTCTTTCAGAACCAAAATTCCCATTCTTGCTTCAGCAGCAGACATTCCTTCCCCATGAGAAGCAACAGCACCTGATGTCAACATTCTCACTAACCCTGGGTGACCTGACTTGCTCCCTCCGCCTCTCTGGCCATCACCTCCCACATCTTTCCAGCTCCTCTCACTCCACAGCTAGTATCTCCACCTGTTCAGGAAGTCTACCTTCATCACCTGTTAACACCATCAAGCCTCAGATCCTGAGATAGGAAGCAGGCAGACACCATTTCTCTTTTTAAAGGCAGTTCGTTCTTCATCAAATGTGCACTACTTGCCTTTGAAAGCTTACTTAGGTTAAACCTCAGCTGATTTCATGAGACAATAGGTTCTCACTGCCTCTTCCTGCCCTCGGTTCTCACTCCCCATCCCACCTCACTGGCAGCATCTTAAGTGGTCGCTTCTAGTACAAACTTCTACAGCCCTTTAGGGAAGACATTTGGTATAATGTGTTGAGACCCTTAAAACTGCTCATACCATTTCATCCAAAATGCCATTTACTCTTCCTACCATTTAGTCCAAAATGCAGGAAAAGTCTTACACCTGTACAAGATATGCATTGCACTGTTTATGCTAGTGAACAACCAGAAACAACCCAAATGTCCACTAGCAACAAGGAAATGGTTAAAAACACAGCAAAATGTTAGCTTTTAATTGTGTTAGAGCCCTGGGAGTGTACGTACTACAGCCCTTTTTAAAGAATCCTTACCAAATGCTCTTTAAAGTACATACATTACTTTTATAGGGAAAAGTGTGTGAGTGGCTGTGTTTGTGAAATTGGAAAACTTGATAGCAACTGTTAAGCTCCCTGGTCTATTCTAATTTAGATTTTGAAAGGTCTAATAAGCCTCGTAACATCATGACAGAGAAGTTCTTGGGAATCTGTGCCTACAGAACCCACCACCTCCAGGACCCCATGCAACCACACGAGTGAAACAAAGCTCCCAGGATCCTGGGGGCCTTGGTTAAGGGCCAATGTTATCCTACCCTGAAATGCCCACACTTGCGTAGCTCCTAAGGAGACCCCAAACACCACCTGGAAGATAGGATTAGATTAGTATGGTTCTCAGATGCCACTTTAATCAAGTTTTGCACTATACAGTGATGGGGGGGGTGAAAGATGACAATTTTTGCACAAATTCACCTGCCCTGAGGTGAACAGCCTGAGCTGTCAAGAACAGAAAAGTGCTCTCCTTCCCACGGGAACCCCCCACTTCCTGAGCTGGTAGGACAGGATTTCCGAAAGAAGGACAGGGCAAACGACTGAAGGGAGCCATGAGTTCTTCCCATGCAAACTCTCCTAAGGCAACACCCCATCCCATGCACTTCTGCATGAGGCCAAACCGCCTCCCTGTGGAGACAGACAGCCAACATCCATGTCATAACACTACTTCCAGCAGTGCACCCAGAAGCCCAGGAGCCTGGGCACTTGTGGCCACCATACAACAGATGCAGCCTGCAGGCCAGAACCCACCAGGGCCTTCCTGTTCACTGGCCCCTCAGCTGCTAGTATGTCTTCCTGACCACAGCAGAGCAGCCAGTGTGTGTGGCTGCGTGGTGCCAGATGGGCCAGAACAAGCAACAAAGCAAATCAGATGTGGGTTCTGGAGCTGGGTCAACATGGTGGCAGGACCAGTCACAGCCTACAGAAGGACCTATAGGGCCCTGTGTCCTCTGTTAATTCTTCTCCGGGCGGTTTCTGTTTAGGACAGCTTTAGGGGCAAATTCCAGCTTGTCCTTAAGGCTCACCACTTGGGTGTGGTCCTTGCCTAGCAGCTCATCCAATTTGCGGTCCTCCCGACGCTCTGAGATGCTCTTCTCCTCCTCCACAGGCTGGGGATCCTTTCCTCTGATGAACCATTCCAGGTGGTAGCCCACAGCCCCGACCACGAACGCCACAGGAAATGTGACATAGGGAGCATAAGTACGCACTACGGTCCAAAGCACAGGCCACATGGCATCTGCAGAAGAGCACAAGGCAGCATTAGGGAGATGCCATCACCCCCTCCCCACCAAATGGACCACCTAGCAGGGCTCCCCACTTACCAGGCAGGTTGGCACAATGTGCTGAGCACACACCCCATGCAGAGCAATGCAAGAAGGTACTTGGCTTTATGTAAGAGTTGGGTCCCTAAAACAATCTAGAAAATGTCAAAAGATTCTATTGTTAGAGAAGGGGAGAAGACTTCCCCAAGAGGGGACCTCTGGGCCTTACCTAACAAAGCTTCAAGCCTGTTCTTGACCCCAGGCCTTCCTTCCACAGTTTGCCAGCCTTTCAAGAATCGGAAAGAAATCTTTCTGTCATGTCCACCTCCTGAGATGGATAGCATTATCAGAGGATTAGGTAATTTGTCCAAGTCTCAACTAAAAGATCGTTCCGCTTGCTCCTGTAGCTACCTCTGCAACTTAGCTACCTCTGGCCTAAAATGAACAATCAAAACCTCACCAAGGCTAAAGTGACACTCTCCCTTTCTCTCCTTGGGTCCAGTTCTCTTTGGAGAAATCCCAGCATTCTGTGGACCTAAGACAATAATGGGCCATCAGCAGGGGGGAAATGCAGCAGATCCAAGATTCCCCTCCACACTTGCTATCTTAGCACCAAGCACTCGGCCGGACAATTCACACACTGGTCACCATCTGATCCTCACAACCCCTCTATGAGGTGTGAGCCAAGATTTCTATCTGAGGCCACAAAGGCTCTGGGACATTGTATTAATGTGCCCAAAATCACTAGAAATGACATAGCCGGTGATTTTGAACACAGGTCCTCCAACTTCAAATCCTGTGCTCTTTCTAGTGGAAAGAATACACTGCATAAAAGTGTATGGTTTCTGTGCAAATCCTGAATTTGGGGAAAGCGTCTATGGTTTTTTCCCTTTAGCTTGGCACTTTGCTACCTAGAAGAGCTCCCTTTTCTGCAGACTCTAAGATTATACTCAGAGATTTGTGCAATTATAAAATTTAGTTGTTCAAAGAGGCACCCCTAAAAAATCTCAAACCTAATACTTCTCCATCTTCTTCCCCAGCTTTTGAGCAAGTTCTCTCTTTATAAGGAAACACTTTCCCTAAACAGCAACTCTCCATTCAGATTTCCAATTTTCATTAAAACATAATAAGAGTCCACAAGTATTACCTGTCACACATAGCACAAGGTCTCTCTGCCCTACTCACATTCTAAACATTTTCAAATAAGTCAGTTAGTTCCTTTAGTTAACATTTATAACCACTCCCTCTGTGTCACACACTGTGCTGGCCTACCCCGCTGTCTGAATTCCTCAAAACACTAAGCTCCAAGAGGGCAAGGACGAAATCTGTGGCCCAATGCGCCCCATCCAGTCCCCCATCCCTCCCACCTGGCCTGGCATAAAATGCTCCAAAATATGTGTTGAATGAACGAACGACAGCTCAAGCAACCCACTAATGTAGAACCACAGCAGGAATCCACCCGCCCGCCTTTGAAAGGTAGCAGGAACACAGCAGGTGCCTTTGCTGATTACAAGCAGCGAGATCCTCTAACAAGCCATCTCCAGGGTGGCAACATGAAAGAGGCAAAAGTGTCTGGCAAATACTGTGACGCATGTTTCCAGCCGAGCTTGAAGGGAGCCTGAGCATCCGGTAAAGGTCAAATGGGTTGCTGGCAAACCTGCCCCTGTGCCGGGAGCCCGGAGGCCCGAAGAGACTCAAATCTGCAGTCTGAGATTTGAGAATTGCTAACAAGGGCAGAGGAGACCTAAGAGGGTAGAAGATTAACTCTGACCGTCCCTCGAGGCCGGACCAGGGATGGGAGCGCAAGTGTGATCAGGGTCCAACGTATCTACTCATGTCCCTCCGCTGGGCTCCCTGTGCGCTGTCCCTGTCCCACCAGCAGGGTCCTTCCTCACCCACGTGCCTGAGGCCGAGAAGCCCTGGACGCAGAGGGCCGGCTGGGAGGCCAGACTCCACCCCCGAGCCCCGGGAAGAGTGGGTGCCGTCGGGCCTGGCCAGGGCCGGAGCGGACAGTCGTAATCACCCCTCCTGTAACTCAGAGGTCAAAGCTAGGATCCGTCGCCAAGACAACGGGCGGCCATGGCAGCCGCCCCGGGGAAGGGAACTGTCGGCTGGGACCGCGTGCTCACCTGAGCCGCAGCCGCGCTCCTGCGTCGGGCCCCCGCCCTCCGCCCGCTTGCGGGGAACACCGTTGTCGCCCCTCCCAGCTGCCCGCGGGGCCTCGCCCGGGACCCCGCCCACCGAACGCCGGCTCGGTCGGAGCGCAGGGACTGGCTGAGCTCCAGCCAAAGGACCCGAGCAAGCCAGGCGTCCGCAACAGAATCCGGCTGCGCTGAGTTAGACACACGCCCCCTGGGGGTTAGGAGGTTTATCAGTGACGTAATCACGTGCTTTTCGGGTGGAGAAAGTGAAAGGTCATCCATTCATTAATTCACCTTACGTTTACAGGAGTCTTCTAAAACCCAGGTGTGAGCGCACACACACAAAAAAAGACCTGATCCTTGGCCTCAATATAGTCTATTGCTTAAGAACTCTTCATATCTGAGCTAGCTTTCTAACTGTGACCTTGGAAATAGTATTAATCTGTTTTAGTCTCCTTTCCCTCTTTTATGTGAAGGTAGTAACACCTATTTCACAGGCTGTTGTGAGGGTTAGGTAAGATTAATGTATGTAAAGTGCTATACCAGGCACATAGCAAGCAGAGAAATAAATGGTACTATTGTTAGTCTACAAATAACAGAAACTGTATAGTAAAACCTAAGTTTTACCTGACCCTTCAGGTACAAGTATTCACTCCCTCCTCTTTGTCCCCACTTCTCCCTGTACAGACGTCTATTTTATTGCGAAAAGAAAAAACACGGCAACGCTCAGGCTCCATAATGCTCCCACCTAGCCCTGCCTTTCCGCTCTCATGCCACTAGTCTCAGCTAGGCTTGTTCATTTATCATTAGTAATACATGCTAAATCCTCCTAGTCCTCCATGCAGACCAAATTTTTTCGTACCTCTGAGCCTTTACTTATGCTTTTTCATCTACCTGGAATGCCCTTCCCACCCTTCTTTACCAAGTGACTCCGGTTCATTTTTCAAGCTTTAGGAATACCACCGTAGAAGCCCCCTGGGCTGCATTATTACCCTTCCTCTGTAGTCTCAAAGAGCTCAGTGCTAAGTTCTGGCAGTGGAAATGGAGAGAAAGGAATAGCATTAAGAAATATGCAGGAAATTGTCATTAGCAGAACTTGTTCACTAACTGAATAGGTAGAGAGGAGAAGGGAACAGAATTACCTAGAATAACCAGCATTCAGTCAGCCAATTAACATGTGTTAGGCATCAGAGATGCAAAAAAAATGACTGGGACAATACCTACCCTCAGTTCTCTGACTGATGGGCAAACAGACTGGTCTACAAAATATCAATAGAGTGTGAGAAATGTGGCAACAGAAGTATGCACAAGTGGCATAGAGAAGGAGCCCAGAAAGAATTAGGGAAGGCTCCCCAGAGGAACCTGCCCTTGAGCTGAGTCCCAAGTGATGGCTAGCAGTCCCATCAGGCACAACGTAGTAGGGCTCAAGACTTAAGAATCAGATAGACATGGGTTCAAATCCTGGTTCTGCTGACTGCAAAGCTCAGAAAAGCTATTTATGCTTTTAATTAGACAGTAATAGTACCCACCCCCTAGGACTGTTCTGAGTACTACGTCGCCTAATGTGTATAAAGTGCTTGGCGCAGTATTCAGCATTTCCTAAATGCTCAGTAAATAGTCACTGGTATGTTCAGTGTACTCCAAATCTATGTCCCCTTCTGTAATGTCCTATGTCCATTTGTGGCATTACTTAGTCACTAAGCCAAAAACCTAAATGACACCTTCAAAGTCTCTTCATCTTTGCATTATTCCCAAGATCCAGTTTATGCATAGCACCTATGCCTTCTGAATGTCTCTCAAATTAATCGTTATTATCTCTTATCTAAACCACCTTAGCAACTCCCTCAGTGGTCTCCCTGCCTTCCATTTCCCCTTTCAGTGCATTTCCATTCTGTTGGCTAAAGGGTCTTTCAAAAAATTAAATAAAATTTAAATGAAATCTCCAGCTTAACCCTCCCCCCATCCAGGGGTCCCTTTCAGTCACATCTCCTCCCTGTTCTCTTCAATCTCTGCTCCTGCCCATCATACCCCACACATACCCTCCCATGCCTTTGCCCAAGCTACTCCTTTTGCCTTCAATAAATGTCCTCCCTTCTCTTTCTTGATTACAAAACTCTAACTCACCTGCAAGACCCAAGTCAAAAGGACCCTCTCGCAGAAAGTTTTCCTAGACTCCCTGGATGCTCCCCAGTCTCTTCAGCTCTTCTGAGAGAGTAGGTCTCCCTTTATACTGTACCTTTCTGTTTATGTGCCTGGCTATGGCCAGACTACGAGCAACTCAAGCATAGGGAGTGGATCTAATCCTGCACTTATCCAGCACGACCCAGGCCACAGTACCCAAAGGAGACTACCACCCATCAGCCCCATGTAGGGAGACTTTAGAAATCTTGTCTGTAGAAAGCTGACCACACAGTTGAGATGCTGACCTGTTTCTCCCTGTCCATTCCCATATATATACTTCATGGTCCTGGGAAAGCTGGCCCAGTTTCTGGGAAAAGACAAAGACCCATTAAAAAAAAAAAAAAAAAACTTAAAAAAAAAAACAAAACATATAATGTAGAAGGTTAAACTCAGACTCAGCCACTTCCCAGCTTTGTGATTTGGGGTAAGTAGTTTAGCCTTTCCAAGCCTCAGTTTTCTCATCTGGAAAATGGTGGTGATAACAATACCTGTTTCATAGGATTGTTCTAAGGATTGTCTAGTTCAAAACTCACCCATGACCCAATATTAGAGATGAGAAACAATCTCAGAGAGGTGAAATGACCCACCCAAAGCCTCACTTTGCAAGTCTACAAGAAATAGACAGATGAGCCTTTCTAGTGGAAAGTTTTGGGCAGTCATCCAATCTAGGTGTTCCCAGACCTAGATGCCCATCACAGTCACCTGGAGCACTTGTTAAAAACTCTTCTGAGGGCAGAGAGTATACGCACTAAGTCTTGGGCAGGAATCTGAGATCAGCCTGAAGCTGATTCACTTTGGGGAATTTGGATCCCATGGGGGCCCTCTTCACCTTCCAGTGGTCTCATATGAGTGTGTATAACCTCTTGCCTTCCAGGCAGTCTCCCAAACCAGCCTGTAAAGTATCTGTTCATGCCACTCTCCTGTTCAAAACCCTTCCATGGGTTGGTCTAGCCACTGTGATCCCTGGGCCTTCAGGACCCAGGCCTACCCTCCTTGAGTTGCCCAGTGTGACCAAGCCCCTGCACTCCCAATGCCTTTCTTCTCCAGGCCCTTGCACAGCTGTTCTCTGATCTTGGGACCTTCTTCCCAGCCCCAGCCCTCCTTCAGTGGCTAGTACCTTACCATCTTTCCAGTACTCAGCCTTATCTTTTATCTGCTTGTTCACTGGTTTTTCCCATAAGACTGCAAGCTCCATAAAGGTAGAATCTACACTTGTTCAGGGCCATCTCCCTGGTGTTGCTGGATGCCAACAGTGATTCCTGATAAATATTTGCTGAATAAATAAATGAGAATTGACTAGTCCAGTGTGACTCAGAAGAGCAGCCAACCCCTTGGAAAGCTTTTCCTCCTACCTCAGGGTGACACATCAACCCCAGCGACTTATTTAGGGAAAGGTGGCTTTCTGGGTAGATATATCATCAAACCCTTCCTGGGCTTGCAAGGCTGTAGAGCAAAAAGTTCATGGTTAGTCTGACCTGGGTCGAACCACCCTTAGCCCTGTGACTTTAGACAGGTCACTTAACCTCTCCTGAGCTCCCGCTTTCTCATCTGTCATAAAAATGAGCCACATTCATGTAATGCACTCACCCTTTGCCTGACCCACAGTAAGTCTCCAATAAATGTTAGCCATCACCACTAGGTCTGGATTGCTATTTAGCTTCCCAGGAGAGTTCTGTTCTCTGCTCTCACCAGTGTCCAGCCCTAGGAGGCATCAGAAAATACGTTGGCCCTAAATTGAAGTTTTTCTGCTGCTGATCAGGAATGACTGGAGCAGAGGGAACACTGGGCCCTCAGGGGAAAGGAAACCAATATTTGTCCATCTCAAAGAATAACCACATTCCCTGTTTATTGAGCATGTGCTGTGTGCAAGGCATTGGGCTGGCTCTGGGCTCCCCTCTCTGGGAGAACCCTGGAGGACTGGGAGGCAGAAAGGGAAAGGAGTGAAGTAAAACACCTCCAGGAGGGCTCAGGTCCTTCTGTGGCCACCCAGGGAGCGGAATCTTTCCCCAGCTGGCTCAAGCAATCCTGACTCTCCCCAAACCAAGAGCTTGGGCTCCCTGCCTCTCCTCCCTCCACCCCAAGTCCCCCATGCACAGCGCAGAGGTGGCTTCTTCAGAAGAGAGCGGCCGGCTTGAGTGCAGTTCTGCAGTTTTATTTTTCCTGGGATACTCAAGGGGATGTGGGAACAGCCACAGGTGTGGTGAGGGGAAGCCCCCATCTCTCATCCCCAGCATCTGGGAAAGGAGAGAGGCCCAGGCGCCCTGGTCCTGGGTTGGTCCAGCCACTGTGGTCCCTGGGCCCGGTGGGCTGAGGGCTGAGGGTGGAGCCTCTGGAAGGGTGGGGCGGGCTCCTAGGCGGGGTTCGGGATTCTTCATAAAAAGCCACGAAGCTGATCCCCACGAAGCCCAGCCCCGCGGGGTGGTGGGGTGGACGCAGAGCCCAGATGGGGGACCCGGCCCGGCCTGGCCCGTAGGGGGGGGTGGGGTTTGTAATGGCAGAGATGGTACCCATAGGTAGGAGGTGGGGGCGAAGCCTCGGACCAGGAAGGAGGGGGGTCCAGTTGGGGGCGCAGAGCGGAGAGGCACGGCCCCCAGCCCTGCCCGGGCGCCTTCGCGTGGGGTCAGGAAGGTAAAAAACCCACGAGAGTGTGACGGGCAGGAGGGGCCGGGGCGTGCGGTGCCGGCGGGGCGGGCGCACGGGGCGGCCCGCGTTCACAGTGACCTCGACGCTGGGTGTACAGTACGGGTAGAAAACCACGGGCCCGGCCCGGACTGGGCAGGCCGGGCGGGTCACAGCCTGGTCTGGGCCTCGGGGATGTAGATCTCGATGCTGTCGGCGCTCTCGGTTGCCGAGCTGTGACGGAAGGAGGCGGCGCGTTTGGCCGCCAGGAGCCGCTTGCGCGCTTCCTGCCGCTGTCGGTCCACCGAGTCCAGGGAGCGCTCCTTCACCGGCACGCCCCGGCCACGCGAGGGCTTCTTTGGTATCGGCGGAGGGACCTTCTCCTCCTGTCGGGAGAGGGGCGGGGCTCAGTTTGGGGGCGGGGTCTCACCTGACCTCCCAATTCACACCCCCAACTCCCAGGATTAACCTCCTGCGGCTCTGAGCGGTTAGAAGCTGCTCTTTCTTTGTGCCAGCACCTGAAGCCCCAGGTGTACCCACAAGGTCAAAACCCATATTTTTCTTTAAGAATTGATTCGAAGGCCCTTTGGTGGCACCATTCTTGACAACTCGAATCAGAGGGTTGGCTCCCTCTGGGAAGTAAATGTTTTCACTCCAGGTCAAGAGAGACCAGGCAAGGCAATGGGGGTCACATACCAGGCTTTGAGGCCCCATTACAGACAAGGTCTAGTGAGATGATGGCTTTTAAGAGACTCTCAAGGTTTGAGCTGAGGGCACTTCGCCTTTCGGGAAGCTCTAGGCCTGCTTTCTCAAGCTGCAGCTAGCCCAATGTCAAGGTAGTTGCTGCCACCTCGGGTTTCCGCCAGCTTAGGCAGTGATAAACACTGGGGCAAAGCAGACAGCAGTGACCAAGAGTGTGATCATTTTGGAAGAAAATGGTCACCATTACCTATCCATGGCTGCCTTTGCTGCCTATGGGTCTCTTCTCCTATCTCCAACCTCCCCACCCCCACTCCCCCGCACCATATGCCTCCATGGGGAAGGGCATTTTCCAGGGTCTGGACTCTTGGTTTGGAGGAACCTTCCCCCACCTTAGGCTCCAGGAGTTTCCAGCTGTTGGCCTTGAGTTGCTGTAGCTCCAGGAACTTGAGGGTCACATCCTCTATAGAGAGCTGCAGGAGGTCCCAGAAACCCGCCAGGTCCTGGAAGGTGGGCACAGGGAACGCAGTGGGGTCCTGCAGAGAGAGGGAACAGGAGAGGCAGCCAGTCAGGGAAGTCTGAGCCCCAGCCAGGACCAGAGAAAGCCCTGCCCACCCTCACAGTCAGGAAGCTCAAGCTGGGAGAGTGGGGTGGGGACCAGGAGACAGGGAATCAAGAAAGCTCAGGCTTCCCGCTCTTGGATACAAACACCTGGCCTCACGTCCAGGCATACACACACGCTGGGTCACACCAGGTACACACATCTGGTAGGCTCGACACCCAGGGGAACTCACCATGCTTTGCTGACACAGCCGGAAGAACTGCTGAACCTTCTGGGACAGGAGAAGTTGTGTGCTGCCCACAGCACTGCGGATCTTCTCCAGGACTGGGGAGCAGAAGGAGATTGGGGGGGGGGAGGATGATGCATTTCCTTCCCTAACCTCCAGGAAGTCTGCCCTGACCCTCACCCTTCCATTATCTGACACTTTGTGTCTCTTCCTGCCCCCTCCCCACTCCATCCTCAGCTTCCTAACAAGCAGCTCCTATTCCACTTCACCAGGGAGACTGTAGCCTCAGACACTGATGCTTCTTCCTTCCTACAACCTACATTTCCTGAGTGCTTATACTCTCAGGTCAGAGAACAGAGGACACCAGCTCCAGCCTAACCCCATAGCCCTATGGCTGAGCAGGCACTAGCTCCATGACCACCTACTGGCTGAACTGTGTCACTCACCAGTGTACACCTCCTTAACTCATTAAGAATTGCTAAATAATTTCATGTGTATGACTCCTGTCGTCTGAGCCACTATGCAGTCAATTGGGGACTCTGGGGTGAGGCTCTCTCCCCCCAGATTGACCTTGCAGGGGAGGGGCACGTCTTCCTGGCTTAATCTTCATCTATGCCTCGAACATGACCTGACATTGTGCATTGCCTGCCCCTCTGCCTTAAATCCTGGTCCCACCACTTGGATCTGGCCCAGATGCCTACACCAGCGCAGATGGGAAGAGTTCCCTTGGCCCCCGTGGACTTGGTGTCTTGGACTAGGAGTCATCTCCTAGAAGCCCTGCTCCCTCAAACTGGAGCTAGCCCAAGGTCAAGGTGGCTGCTGCCATGTCGGTGTTCTGGCAGCTTAGCCCGATCACTTTCCCAAGTCAAAGCCCTAGCTTCTAAAGCTGCTCCCTGTTTCCTTCCAAGAGCTCCCAGAATGCCCTGCTGCCAATGGGGACCCATCAAGGTCTGGTGCCAGAGAATCAAGCTGTAGGACCTCAACCTCCCCTCCAACAAAAGAGCTCTTCTACGGAGCTGCTGCCCCTCCGCCCCGGTCTTGATCCCTCCATGCAGTCTTCTCACTCACTCTCCTCGGGCAGCTCATAGTCCTCCGCCTCACGCTCCATCTGTTGGCACCAATGCTCCAGCTTCTCCACTTCCGCCCTCAGCATCTTGATGAACCACTCGCCATCCCGCGGGCAGGGGGACGTGCGGCCTGAGTCGGGGAGGCTACGTGAGCCACGCTCCATCCAGGAGTCACGGCGTCCGGCCCCGGGGCCGGGGGTGGGGGCAGGGACAGGGCCTGGTGACCCATCGGTGGCCGGCGGCTCGTACGGCAGTGGGTAGCCCTCGCGGTAGGCCCACTGGCCCTGCGTGTGGACCGTGCGGAAGACTGAATAGGTGGGGGCCCGGGGCCCTGGCTGGGGTTCAGAGGCGTGCCTCTGGAAAGAGCGTCCGAACTGTAGGGCCTTGTCTTCTGTGGCCACTGTGGCCAGGCCGGCCAGGCCCTCCAGTTCCAGGTCTGCCTGCACGCCAGCTGTCACACTGTTGGAGCGCTTGAACCTCGCCCGCCTGGTGAGAGACGTGGCTGTCATCTCTGCCCTCACGAGTATCACCCCAGCCTTTACTCCCACCCCAGACTAAAAGGAAAAGGGATGAGAAAGGAAACCTACAAAGTGATCCACAACCTTTAACTATATTATTCCTTGCGATAGGTGGGTATATATTATACTTACCTGTTGCACCACCTCTGGACAGGGTGATACTTAAAACATTTAACATGCGCAGAACTACTGGCATACACCAGTGGGGACAGACACAGCTCAAGTGCTAGAGCAATGCCTTCAGAAGCTGGACTGGGGCGGTGGGGGAGGTTACCAGAGGGGCTAGGGAGGGGCCAGGGTGGTGGCTCTTTACCAATGAACACAGAAGTGTTGCAGCATTTTAACAAATGCTATGTCTTTGCTAATTTACACCAGATGTACAGATATGTCCTTGGCTTTACAGACACATGAATAAATTAAGGCCCAGGGAGGCCCATAGGCCCCCAGATACAAAGTATTAATAGCAGAGCCAGGGTTTGGACCCAGGGCTGCAGCTCTGTCCACAGCCCAAGCACTTCCCAAGGCACCAGCTGCCAGAACATCAGGAAGAACTGCCTTGGAACAGCTGGGAGGAAGGGAGGTGGCAGCAGCTGGGAGGACTTCTCTAGGGACCACAAGGGCTCAGCCCAGAGCCTGGCCAGACACAGTCAGCTGATGCCAATGGAGTTGAATTAAGTTGTTGGCAGGAATGACATAAGGCCTGGAAATTTCTTGTCTTTGAGTTAATAATAGGCAAATCATATACAAAACAGAAAGTCAACTAGCCTTGCTCTTCCCCCCACCTCTGGGTTCTATGAAAAAGTCAGTGGCCCCCTGAGGTGCATGAGGCTGTCGGGGGGGGGGGGGGGTTCAAACAATACTGGAAGTGGGAGTCAGAAGACGCGGGGGTGAGTGGAGAGGTAGACAGAAGTTTGAAGTCTGGAAATTCAATGACCATAAAAGAAAGTCTCTTGTGTCCTAAACAACCTCTGCCCTTGTATGGTCAGGAGAGAGGGGCTTGACAGCCAGCTCTAGGGGCCCCTCCAGCTTCCCAGTAGGTTCTCCCAACCCCCACAACTCCAGCCTTCCTCTTGCTGCCCAGGCCTTCTCTCTCTCCCTCCCTGCCTGCCTGTCTTGCCTGCCTGGTTCCCTCCAGCTGGCGGGCTGCCTGCTGGGAGCCAGTTGCCATAGAAACCAGGCCCAGAAGGATGCTGCAGGACCCAGGAAAAAGAGATGCACTCATGTGCAGTATCCAACAAGCCCTATGTCCCAGCCCCCACCCAGAGAGAGAGAGAAAGCAAGAATAAATCACATTACCTCCCACATGATCTTCACCTTGGTGTCTGCCCTGTTTTGCCCTGGTCCAGACTTGCATCACCCTGTCTTGACTATTGGATCTACCTCTTTTCAGATATCTCTGCTTCTGCTCAGTATAGCACAGAAGAGCACTGGATTAGGAGTCAGACGTGAGTACTAAGGCTGGTCCTGTCACTATGTGCTTTTAGGAAGTCACACCCTCCAGCTAAGTCATCTAATTATGTGTGTGTGTGTGTGTGTTTGTGTGTGTGTGTATAAAACATATGATTAGAGATTATATATAAAACAATAACAATGGACCAGGAATTGCCAAGGTCCCTCCTCTCTATAAAATTACACCTTACATATTTTAAGATCTGGGACCCAACACTCCCTCACCAATCCACCCGGAACTGGAGTAGTCTTCCTCAAGTTGACTTCTGCTCAATTCATTCCCCTCCTCAGACCTCTTCCATGGCTTCCCATTGCCAACCAGATACAGGTCAAGCTTCCTCTGCTAGCATCTACCCAATGCATTCTCCTGGTTCCCCAAGTAGATTATACTGGCCCTGACTCAAAGCCTTTGCCCATGCTATTCCTCTGCCTGAAACAGCCTCCCTCTTCCTTGCTCCCTGTCCATTCTCTGCCCAAGTCTCCTCTTCCTCTGTGCATCTCCAGACTGCCCCCAAGACCACCCTGTGTACCATAGCTCCCTCAGCGGTCTTCTTGCATTTAGAGATAGTCTCACCATTTGATTAAACTGTTCTGCGTTTCTAGTGAGAGTCTTGTGTGTCTAACTGAACTATTAGGATGCACTTTGGTTCCCTTTGAATATTTTTGTGCCTTTGAGCTCCTTCAGGACTCCAGAAGTTGCAAACTACACAGATAAAAGATGGGGCGTGCCCCAATAAATATAGTATTGAAGACCTGCCTTCCCTGTTTGCTTTCCTGTTCTCCCCATGGAACATGGATCTGTCCCTTGGCACCACTGGGCTTGCTGCCTTTCACCTGTCCTCTCAGAGGTCCTGAGAGGACCACACTCTCTTGATGGAACAGGCTACACAGTCTGGAACAGAAGCATAAGTGCCCCAGGCTTCATGGTTCTCAGTCAGTATTTCATGGAGCTCTCTCATTGGGTCTACTTCAAGGAAGCCCAAAGAAGTTGAGTTTATGGGATTACTGAAATCAAGATCTTCATTGACACTCCCAGTTAGGGGACAGAGAGTTGCCCAACACAAGGAGGGGTTGGTCATTCTTGTGCAAGTGGCATTTACAGCCAGAAGTGTGGGACAAGATCACCCAAGAAAAGAGCAATGGAACAAAGATACAAAATCCCAGGGGAACCTGGACATTTCAGGGCATGGAGATAGTGTAGCCCCCAAGGTTCCCAAGCCAGAGAGGACAAGGAAGAAAACCAGGACAAGACACCTAACGGCAGATAGGGGACATGTGGGTCTCAAGAAGGGATGAGCAATCAACAAGAAAAATGTAGCCAGTTAAGAAGGAAAGGTGTCCATTGATTTGGCAATATGGAAGAAGGCAGGGGTTGTCAGGAGACAGAGAAAACTAAGCAAGACAACTCTTGAAAAGAGCTTGTTGAGAAGGGAGGAAGAGAGAAGACAGTGTATCTTCAAGGGAGATTTTGATGGTTGACAAATTGCATCTCAATAAATCTGGGGAAAAGAAGGGAAGAGTGTTTTGTTTAGGATGGTTCTCACAAGCCACATCCCAAGGTGGCATGGGGGGGAGTCTGGGGGAAGTAAGCAGAATAATGACTGCCCAAAGAGGTCCATGTCCTAATACCCAGGACCTGTGAATGTTACCTGCCATGGCAAAAGGGACTTCGCAGATATGATTACTTTAAGGCTCTTGAGAAGAGCCTGGATTATCCACGTGTGTCTAATTTAATCACAGGAGTCTTTATAAGTGAAAGGTGGAAGCAGGAAAACCAGTCAGAGAAAAAGTTGGGACGATACGCTCAAGGCTGGAGTGACGCCAGGTGAGGACTCAGCCTGCCATTGCTGGCTTTGAAGACAAGAGTGGGCTATCGGCCAAGGAATGTGAACCGTCTATAAACTGGAAAAGGTGACAAAGCAATTCTTCCCTGCGTCTCCAGAAGGGATCAGTCCTTGATTTTAGTCCAGTGAAACCCAGTTCAGACTTCCAATCTCTAGAAATATAAAATAATAAATACATTCTATTGGATGCCACTAAATTTGTGGTAATTTATTACAGCAGCAATAGGAAATTAATACAACCTGTAAGGAGAAGTCAATTGAAGATAGATAAGAGAGGGCTGGTAGTCCAAAGAATCAGAAATTAGGGGGACCCCAACACCCTCTGAGCACTTAGTACGTACTAAGCACTGTATATGAATAAAAACGCTCGATCCTCACGAACAGTCCCATGATAGGGATGTTGGTACCACCCCTACTTACAGATGAGAAAACTGAGACTTAGACAAGCTAAGGGACTTCCTAAGATCACAGTTATCAGTTTAGTACAGTCTGGTTGCAGAGGCCAGCTCTTAAACCACTACAGTCCACTGACCCCCTAGGACTGAGGGCGAAGGGCGTCTTTAATCAGGAACAGATGCCTCACCCCTGAGTCAGGACTGGTGGAGGAGGCAAGGGAAGAGACGCAAGTGAGTTAGGGGTTGGTCTGCAAGTGGAGAGAGGACCCCCCAGATAACCTCAGCCATTACAATGAAGTGAACAGGGTAGAGTGGTTGTCTACTGGATATTTGGGGGGGAAGAGGTGAGGGAAGAAATAAAAATGAGCAGCTTTGGAGGGGCAGCCTAGCAGAGTGCTTAAGCACATGTACTCTGGAGCCAGCCTTCCACAGCTTGTGCCTCAGTTTCCTCACTGATAAAGGAGAATGATAATAGTACCTGCTCATAGGATTGTTATGAGATAATAAATGTAAGAAACTCAGAATGGTCTGCTCATTGTAAATGTTGGCTATTATAGGGAGAGGCAGGAAGGACTATAGCTCTTGCTGAAAGGAAAGGAAGCTGGACAAATAAAAGAATGGGAATGCAGCACCGAGAACGGCTAGGGCATTGTAGTTATTATTGTGATTGCTGTTGATTGTTTCCATCTGTTCCCCCACAGCACTCTGAATAAAACTTCTTTTATACTCCATATCACATTGTATTGCAGTTACTTATTTGCATATTATCTCTCTCTCTCTTACTAAATAGGGCAGTTGTTCATCCTTAAATGTCACTTGACTGGTTGACTGGAAGAAAGGATGGTAGAGACCACAAATCATCCCCAACATCCGTTCTTCCTTAGTTAAGAAAATCCCAGTTTTGAGCTGGACACATGTCCACTTCAAGTAAAGATTCATTTACCAATCTCCCTTGCAGCTGGATGTAGCCATGTGGCTAAGTTCTAGCTCACAGGACACAAGCAGAAGTGATCTGTGCGACTTCCAGGAAATGTTCTTAAAAGGAGAAATGCCCTTCGTTGTTTCTTCCCCCTCCCTGCTGAGAGGAATTTGGTCATGATGGCTGGGCCTCAAGCAGCCACCTTGGAACATGAGTTGGAAACCAAAGGCTAAGGAGGGAGGAGCAATAAGATAGCAGGAACCTGGGTCCTGACACTGTAGAGCACCTACCAGCCCTCAGCTGACTCTCTGGACTTCTAAGCAAGAAAGAAAGAAACTTCTATCATCTTAGGGCAGGGCACATGCCTGGGTTTCAGCCAGGTCCCCAGTTGGGAGCGCAAGAGGCAATCACACATGAATACTTCTCTCCCTTTCTCCTTCCCTTCCCCTCCCTTAAAAAAAAAACAAAAAACCTTCCATCATATTTAAGTCACTGTCACTTGGGGGTTTTACTGTAATACACGGCCAAATCTAATCCTCACTATAACAGATGCATTTTCAGGGTAGTGAAGTCCAGGGCTTATCTTCCTATTTAGTTTTGCATTTGGCAGTATTTGCTGTGGTCTTCACCAGTAGCTGTAAACACAGGGTAGAAGCTGGCTTCAGTTACAGATTGTCACTAATTCCCAACACCTTTTATAATATTTTCTCCGCAAGCCTTTTGATAAAGTTGAAGAGGCCTCCTCCACCGCTGAGTCCTGTAGGGTGACAAGGATCACATTTCTGATGATTCTGGAAGTTGTTAGCATGGTCACTTCAGGGAGACATTTCTACTGTGATTCTCTAAGGCAGAACTCAGGCGAGCTTTGCTCATGGCCCTGGGGATGGGGACCCCTGCTCTAAGGGATAGCACAAGAGGCTCTGGGAAATAAAAAAAACTGGCTCATCCCAAAAGACACAGTGTCCAAGGAATGCTCAACATCCAGTACTTGTCAGCAGGTTTTGCCAGGAGTACTTGGCAGCAGGCTGGCACGCGGTGTGAGGGGAGCAGGCAGGGAGGAGTAAGGGCAGGGATATTTCAGCAATGCTCAGCCACTCTACTAGCTCCCACTTTGAGAAAGCATCTAAGAGCTTAAATATGGAACCGATCAGGGTCCCCAAGGTGGGGATAGGGTGGGAGACTTTAAGTAGAGTCGTGACGGTCAACCAGGAACCATCTTGGAGTTGATGGCTGAAGAATGGAGGCAGGGTCCGTGCCCAGGGTTTGTGGTCAGCCAGCAGCTCCCTGCTGTTGCAGGACTATCCTTGGAACATAACTTCATGCGGATGGAAGTGTCCTTCTTCCCCAGGGCTCCAGGGGCTCTGTTCTTTCAGCACACGCCCTTCCCAGGTCCCAAAGCCAGAAATGACCATGATGCCAAGGAAGGGGCACTGGGAGTAGGATGGCCTTCCTGTACAGAGTTCTCCAGGTGGCCCTCGTGGGGCACAAGTGGATAAAAGCAGGGTTGTCAGATACAGTTTAATTTCAAATAAATAACAGAAAATTTCTGTTAAGTGTAAGTATGTCTCATGCACTATTTGGAAAATACACTAAAAATTATTCATAATGTATCAGATAATAACATTTAATTGGATGTTTTGGAGGTTTTATTTTGTTTTGTTTTTGCTAAATCTGGAATTTAAGATAAGATCTTGGTGGGATGGGAGGAGGGATCTAGAAATGGGAGATACAGGGGATCCCCCAGTTAGAGAGAGTTAGAGGCAAATATCACATGGTTTCTGTGTTCTCAGAGGGCCCCAGGAACATTTTCCTAATATTCAGCAAGAACATTTAATGCATTCTTTTATCATGGCCCAGTGTGTGCTGGGTCTGGGAAGAAGGTAGGATGCCCTAATACAGAGCTGGAAACTATTTCTTAATTATGCTCCCTCTCACCACAGGGCCTTAGTGCATGCTGGTCCTTCTGTCCAGAATGTTCTTTTTCCCCTTTTCCCAAAGTTACCTCTCAGATCGTCCCTCAAATGCCACTTCCTCAGGGCAGCCATGCCTGACCACTCTGGCTGGTCAAAGCCCCCTACCATACACTCTCATCACCTGCGTAGCTCTCCTTTGTGGCACCTTTCACTGCTGTAACTTCTACTTCATGTATATGAGGTTCTTAGATGAACGTGGCCATAAGCTTCCCAGGGCAGAGGCTACGTCTGGTTCTGCTCACCTTTGTATCCTCAGTGCCCAGCAGAGTAATCGACAAATAAGAGGGAGGCAGTAAAGATCTGTGGACCCATGACCTTGGGTGAGGGTGCAGTGCAGATGGAACTGTAGGGGCACCAGTTCCCACCCCTGTGTATTTCTAAGCCATCACCACTAGAGATGAGCAACTGGAAGGATCCAGAGATGACTCCTCCATATCAGAAGCAATAAATCTGAATTCCTCACCCAATAGGTTAGAGAGGAACACCCTGAAAGGCAGAAAAGAGAGGCCCTTCCTCCCTGGCAAGTTTTAAAACCAAAGTACAGAGAAAGAGACAGATACTGGAACCACTGAGACAGGAGCAAGGACAAGAGAGCCCAAGAAAACGGGGTGGCAGCAGGGGGGTGGGGGGCCTAGTCCTGGATATTTGCCTAGAAAGGCTGCTGGTATTCATGGCTTGCGTTTATGTACCAGTTGGGGCATGGTGTGTGGTAAGTCAGACAGAAAGTGCCAGGGACATAAGGGACAGAAAGGACAGTGCAGGTGTATCGCTAAGGATGCCTTCAGCAGACAAGCAAGGGAGCCTGGCCAGAAAGACGTGCCAGATTTCTTCTCTCCCCACCTGTCACCCCCTCTGGATTTCCAGTGTGATCACCTGTGACAAGTAATTGAGTTCTTTAGACATTTACCCAGCAGCATCTCCGGCCCACCCCACCACAACCTCCCTGAGCACCTACACAAGAGCAAGGAAGACCTTACTGTCTGCCTGTCCCTGCCCTTCCTGACTTCACTCCAAATGCTTCCCAAATTGGTCCCCTTCTTTCTGATTCTTCTGCTATCAGCCTAGTCCAGACAACTGATCAATACTGTAGACTGAACCAAGTTAGGAAGCTCCCGCCCACCCCTTAAGCATATAGAAATGCTGGATAAAATAAAGTGAAAAAGATGGATTGCCTATAATGCCAAGCTTGAAATAAAAAAGAGAAATCTTCAGGTAACCAGAAACAAAAAGAAATGCGAAACGAGTAGTGAGCGGGAATCTAAGCCAAATGAAGCAGAGGAATGTCAGTCTAGACATATGCTAGAGTCTGGATGGTAACAGCCAGGGAGAACAAGAGAAGAGACCCCACGTCTGTGCATTCTGGGGAGCTGGAAGGAGACCTCATGCATAAAGGCAGCAGCCAAGAAGGGTCATTTCATTTACAAACTTGGACTAGAAAACTCACATCATGATTCAGAAAAGTGGCCAGGAAGTAAGATGCTGAGAAAACAAAACATTAAGGCTGCTTTGTGTGTGGGTGTGGGGTTCAAACGAGTACTACCAGTGAAATACAGAAATCTCCAGCTAAGATATAACTCTAAAACTGGGCCCAAGCTCAAGAAGTGCTTCAGCATAAAGGAAATTGAACCCATGAGGAAGGTGTGGGCAGTAACAAACAACAGTGAACACATAAATTCTTAAAACTGTTTGTAAAACTGAACTATGAAACCATAAAAGATATAGCAACAACTGATTTAGAAGAGTTTTTTAAAGAGGTGTAATCAAAATACTATTAGATAAATATAACACGGGAAATGGGAGGAGGGAGTTAAGAAGGAAATTAAAGTGTTCCAAGGTACTTGTTTTGTGCCTAAAAAGGACAGAAATAATGACTAATTTTAGACTTCTTTAGAAAAATATAAAACCAAGCCTTGGCCTGGTAGCTCAGTTAGAGCATTGTCCCAATACATCAAGATTGTGGGTTCGATCCCTGGTCAGGGCACATACAAGAATCAACCAATGAATGCATAAATAAGTGGAACAACAAATCAATATTGCTCTCACATTCTCTCTCTCTCTCAATAAATAAATTTTTAAAAAGAAAAATATAAAATTAAATATCTTTGTTAAAAATTTGAAAAAAATTGCTACTAAAATGTAAACTTTCAAACAGTGGAAGAAAAAAAAGAGATAAAGTAAATCTGAACTGTTGAACAGAAGGCAGAAAAGTAGTGAAGGAGCACAGTAAAGAAAAGCATATCAAATAGATAATTTTTAAAGAGATGATAGAAATAAATGCAAGTAAATCAGTAATCAAAATATATATTAAGTGGATGAAATAGGTCTACTAAACTCTAGCTCCAGACTGCTTACAAGCAACACATCTTAACAGGAGGATGTAGGAAGGTTGAAAATAAAAGACGGAAAAAGATAAATAGGAAAATTGACTAAAAGAAAGCAGCCATAGCAATAAAATCAGGCAAAACAGACTTCCAGGCAAAAACCATTAGCAAAGATTAAAAGCAGCCTGTTTAATGATAAAGGCGCCTACCTACCAAGAAGATAATAATAGTCATAAGCCTGAATAATTCTAAATAGCACCTTCTCAAACTAAAATAAAAATATTTTTTTAAGAATAAGAAAATTACAAGGAAAATGATACATCCACAATCATGGTGAGACATTTTAACACACCTTTCTCAGAAATGGTAGCTCAAACATCCAAAAAGTCAAAGATAAACATTTGAAAAATATAATTGATATGTCTGATCATATATGTGTGCATATGAGGAAGGAAGCCTCGATAAACTCTAAGGAATGACTATCATTCAGAAGGCATACTATGACCACAATGTAGCAAATTTACATTCAATAGTATAAAGGTAGACCCTTCCCAAATACATTTGAAAACTAAAAAAAATCTTTTTAAATAATTCAATGGTTCAAAAGGAAATTACAATGGAAGTTACAAACCATTTCAAACTAAACAATAAAAATAGTGCATCTCCAAACTTATGAGATACAACTATAGCAATTTATTAGAAGGAAATTTATAGCCTTAAAAACACATGTTAGAAAATAAGAAATCATGTTCAAAAGACTGAAAAAAATGGCAAAGATGGTAGGAAAAAGAGAATATAATAACACAAAAGTAGAAAATAGAAGAAAAAATATTAATGATCAAAGAGAAATAAATAATAGAGATGCTCACTGAAACCAAAAGCTAGTTTTATAAATACTAATAAAATTTAATTTAAAAATATATTTAAATGATAAAATATACAAACCTCAGGCAAGACTCATCAAGAAAAGGAGGAAAGACTGAAAAAGGGCATAACCAATAGATATAATCAAAGTTTATAAAATTATAATACTATAACAATATTTGTGACAAAATTTTTAAAAATTGTCAATTTTTGTAAACTGGTCTATTTTTTAGAAGAATATATATCACCAAAATTAACTCAAGAAGAAAAATAAAACCAGACTAGATCAATAACCACTAAAAAAATACTGAAGCTGTAGTTCAAAAAGTTTCTCCTACCCCAAAAGGCATAAGGCTGAGAAACATAGGCAACCTTTACCAAACCTTTAAGGAATAGATAATTCCTACTTTACACAAAGTGTTCCAGAGAACAAAATACAGAGAGTGCTATCAAACTCATTTTAGGAGTCTAGCATAACCTTAAATCCGAACTGAATAATAACAATAAAGACAAAATAGTAGGCCAATATCACTTATGAACAGAAATATAAAAATCTTAAATAAAGTAATAGCTATTACAAAATCCAGCAAGGTACATATAAATTATAAAGCAAGTCTGCGACCAACATTTCTAGAGTTCAATATACCCATTCTTCTCTTTGTCTATTCCACAGCCTCCCTTGCAGCTAGATATCACCATGTAATGAGGTTTCAGCCAATGTGATGTAGGTGAAAATCTTTTTTAAAAGGAAGGGCTGCATCTCTTCTTCTCTCTTCTTCCCTCCTACTGCTCAGAATGCAGATAGGATGGCTATAGCTTGACCTTCGGCTCCTTGGATATGAAATGATACACAAAGGGTGGAAATGCAGCAAGACAGAAGGAGCCTCGGATCCTGACACTTCACTTCTATATCCAGGCCTTTTTTTTTTTTTTTAATGAGATGGAAAAACAGTAAGACACTATTGAGGACCTATTACTCACAAACTTAATCCCAATCGATAATAGTATCAAACATATTTATCCCAGAAATGAGAAAGAATAGGTCAACATGGAAAATTCATTAATACTGTATAATTCACCGCATTACAAATGAAAAGAGAGAATCTATGATCATATAAGTAGATTCTGAAAAAAAGTCCACTCTGACTTTCTACTTTAGAAATAAAATAAAATAAAAACTCTTAGCCAACTAGGAATAGAAGGGAATTTCCTCAACCTGATAAATAGCATTCATCAAAATATGTAGCAAGTGGGAATTGAGAAGACCCCCATTAACACCAGGATTGGGATCAGTGTGGTATACTCAACAGCAAACTAGAAGTCCCATTCAATGCGCTGCTACCAAAAAAAAAAAAAAAAAGGCAAAGAAAAGAAAACAGATTTTTAAAAAATATATATCTTCATTTGAAGAAACAGAATAACTGACTATATAGAAAACTCATTATGATTTTCAGTTAAACTATGAGCTTAATAAGAGAGAGCCAAAAGTTGCTGAATATAAAACCAATATATAAAACTTAACTGTTCCCATACACCAGCAGTGCCCAATTATAAAATACAATAGAAAAAAAAAATCCCCAACACAAGATGTTCCAAAATGCAAAAGACCATCACCTTTCTTCTCCAGATCCACTATTACTTCCCACAAATTCATTCTCCACTCAGCAGCTAGTGATCTTTTGTAAACATAAATTAGATCATGTCACACTGCTTTAACCTTTTAATAGCTACTCGTAGGTTATAATTAAATTCTACTTCACCATGCCCATGCTCAGCATGACCCGGTCCCCACCACGGCCCCATCCCATTCCACACCAGCCACATGAACCTTCTTTCAGTTCCCTATGTAGGGCAAACTTTTTCCTGCCCCAGCACCTTAACATATGCTATCTCCTCTTCCTGGAAAGATTACACCTCCAGCCCCTGCACCGCAATCATCACCTGAGTGTTTCTAGTTAATCCTCAAGTCTCAGCTTAAATGTCACCTGCTTAACCTAAATAAAGTCCCTTCTCGTTTACCTTCTGCTTTTTTCTTTCATATTCCCACCATGATGGGTAAAAATATCCCATTACATATTATACTATAATGAGTAATCATATTTTTATTCATGGATGATTTATTCATTCCCTGATTCACCTCTAGACCATAACTTTTATGAGGGCAAGAGTCATATCTTTGATGTTTCCCTGAGCATTTAACAGGAGCTGTCATATAAAAGGTGCTTAATAACCATTTTCTGAATGAATGACAGAGTTTGCTGATTCAGCTGAAGTCTCAGTAGAATGCCTACTGCACTCTTCCCAGGATTCAGCCTTGTTAGGAAGAATGGGGAGACCCCATAGGTGTATCTGGATGAGAGACCAAGAAGTCTGATGTGGGAGTAAGTGGGAGCACATGGGTTTGGTTTATGATCTACATACAGTGCAGCATTAGAGTGTGTGGGGGGTGGGGGGGCAGGGTTCTAAACACCGAGCTGCATCTATCTATAACTCCTAAGCCACCTCTCAAGAAGTGCAAGTCATGGACTTGAGGAACTGGGTTGGCCATGAAGTGCTACTTTGCTGTGCTCTTTGTGGAATATTAAGAGTTTGCAGGACAGGACCTTTCAGGAGTGGTAGGGGCAACAATAGCAAATTTTTGCCCCCTTGATGGGGGCATTTACAGGCTCAGGAGCATGTGAAGCTGCAGAGAGCTAGAGTGAGAGTGGAGAAAAATGGTGAATCCCACAGGAACCCCAAGAAGATTTGGTCAGGCACACACACACACAAGGACATCGTAGGGGTTCCCAGAAATAGTTGGGGGAACTTTAGGGAGGCCCAACAATGGCAACTGGAAACAGCTGCAAGGGACTGCTACTGGGACTCTGGTTTTATTCCTCCAGTGGGTATGGCCTGGGCAACACAGTTTACCGTGTAACTCTTACAACCAGCCCCAGGCAGGTTCCCAGACACCATACTTAGGGTCACTGGGCTGGTAGCACTGCAGCCCAGAGGGCAGATGGGCACTGTGGAACTGTCACGTGGTCATTAGAGAGAGCATCTTCCCACAGGAACTCAACAACAGAGGGACTTCTCCCAGTATGCCCTCCTAAGCTCGCAATGCTAATTTTTCCATTCGAAATTAAGGAAGCAATGTTTCTGAGGTCACCTAATGCCAGGATGCTGGCTGCTGGTAATTCTACCATCTTGGGCACACCACAGACTCAGGCACATAATAGGTACCCCCAACTGGTTAAATGCTGCGTGAGCCAAGTGAGGAGGAGTGTTATATCTGCCAGGGGCCCCTGAGAGGCAATCTTCATTTTTATTTGTTTCCCTTTGAGCCCACATACTTGTACACCACAGGAAGTAACAAGAGATTAGCAAAATCCTGTTATCTCCTTTTAAGGGCCATTGTTGGAGGCCTGCTCAACACCTTCCACTCCCTTTCCTCACCGCTGTATATCGCCTGTCCCCCACAGAGCACCTGGGACAGGCTTGGGTACAAGGAGAGATCTGATGCCTGCCCATCTCTGTGGATAACCCAAGAGGCTGCTCTGGCTGCTCCCAATTAAAAGGGCTGAGTCTCATCCAGGAACAGAGGGTGCCAGTGAAGCCGATATGCAGCTCTCTCCTCCCCCAAGAAACGTGAGATGGCCCCACTCTGACCTACCTCTTGTCCTCTTCCACCTGTACGCCTATGGAGTGGAACTCTCTTCGACTCCTGTTCTCCGTGTCTGAGTCTGAGATGGTCTCCACCTGGGGGTAAGGTTGGGCGTCAGTGGTGGCGCTAGACCAGCGATGCAAGCCCTTCCCGGGGAGAAGGGCCAGCCATGTTTGAGCCCCGAGCCAGCTGGCAGATCCTGTAACGACAAGCTGCCTGAACAAGACCCACGAAGTCAGCAGCATCCAGGGGCAACCTCTGGGCACTACTCCCCACTCACCAGTGGGGCTGATGGTGCCTGGAGAGGGGACGAGGGAGTGAGCGGGCTAGGGCTAGTTGAAGCAGCCTTGTTGATGACCAGGCACAGAGGCTACCTGCAGCTCAGAGTAAGCCAAGGAAGAGGTCTATGTACCCAGAAGGTCCCAATGAGCTACTCAACCCATCCTCAACAGGCCAGGGCCCGAGTTTTTGTCCGCCCTCCTCCTTCCATACCTGCACCCCAATGGATGGCCGCCACTTCCGCTGCCGTGCCAGGCTCCGCAGCTCCTCCCTGCCAGGAATGGTCTTGATGATGAGTGTGGGGGGTTTGGGGCTGGCCCGAGGTGGCACCGGTGCCAACTCCAGAGTGCGCGCACCCATGACTGGGCCGTCCAGCCCGTCCGCGGAGCTGCAGCGCCGGGCGGGGCCCTCGGCCGCGGTGAAGCTCTCGTGGGCGGAGTCGGTGCTGCTCTGGGCGGTGATGGAGATGCGGGGCGGGGCCTGGCTTCCCGGCGGGATGGGGGGCGGGGCCTTTCTGAAGTTGAAGGCTGTGGCCAAGAATGCGGAGACACAGCGGGTGAGAAACGCGCCCCAGCCAGTGTCTGTGGCCGACCACCCCACACACCCACGCGGTGCCCAGGTCTCCATGTGCTGCCACGTACAGAGCCATGGGTTGTTCTCCCCACCATCCACTCCAGAGGGGCAAGCGATCTGCCCAAGGTCACACAGCACAGCCGTGGCAGGGGCCTGAACCAGAGCCCAAGGCGCTCTCCAACCTAGGGCCTGGCTGGCGGCAAACTCGGCATACTCACAGGAGCCGGGCCTCCCTGAGACAGAGGCAGGGGCAGCAAGGAGGGGCAGGCAGTCGTCGTCTTGAGAGCAGCCGGCCTGGATGGCCCGGAGGTAGCTGTGGCTCCGCATGCGGAAACACCCGGGCAGGTCCAGGGCGTCCACGGCTTGGGATTCAAGCTCCCCAAACACAGACCCGCACACAGCCTCCAGTTGCTGGTTCAGCTCCTCGCTGAGCTGGGGAACAGGGACCAAGAGGATAGTTATTGGGATGCTAGGACAGGGTGGAAGGTGTCTCTGAGGCACTCTACCACAGGAATATGTCTAGATCTGCAGAGGCTCTGTGTCTCTGTGCCGACTCTTCTGCCTTTGGACTAAAAGAAGCCCTCACTCTCTGCAAAGAAAGATGGAGGCACCTTTACCCAGTGCTGCTCCCCAAAATGCTTGAAGCCAGACTTAGGGATCCAGTCTTTCCTCTAAATACTCCTTCCTCCACCCCATCTATGCCTCTCCCAAATGTGTGGCCTCCAGACCACCCCATCTTCCTCCCCACCTGGTCCCAGCCCCTCGCATTTCTCCCACCTGATCCTGAGGGACAGGACCAGGGACATAACAGCCACCGTCCTCCCCAGTATGGCAGTGCAGAGCTGCAGGGAAGGCCACCTTTTATTATTTATGACCCACTACATTGCTGATTAAAAGCAACCTACAGAGATATATACCATGCAGCAGGACAGACATAAATGGATAAGTGATGGAGTAAAAATTATTAACCTTCAAGTGTTCCAGCCACACACACCCCCTACCCCCCTCACTTTCTGCCCACTAACTAGGACTCTGGTTTAATCCACTGGTTCCTTCTCTGCCCTTCACTTTTAAGGAGAGTTCAGCCATTGTTGGATGAGCTTCTTGTTTTTATTTCTGATATTCGGTGATGGAGAATCCATAGTGTTAAAAAAAATTAAATTAACTAAGAACAAAAACAAAACAAAAATTTTATTCACAGAACTCTGTCACACAACACTGCACTGAGACTAAATATACCACAGAGGCTGCAGCTTCATTTGTGTTATGTGAAAACACTGGTGCAAAAAAATAATAATAATAATAAAGGTAGGAAAAGAAGGTAGTCCAGTGGTAAGCTCTATGCCCAGAGCACAGGATGGGTTCACATTTGACCCTGAGCTTCAGAGCAGCATCGAGGAGTATAGCCTCTGGGTTGCCTGCATGGGTTATGAAGTGAGACCCACTTGAACTCAAGTGCTGGCTCCACTACGTCCTTGCAGGCTGGTGTGAAAAAGTTACTTAAAGTTTTGGGGCCTCAGTTGAATCATCTGTCAAATGGGAATGATAATGGTACCATCTTCATGGTCTATTTGAAGGACTCAATAAAAACCTGTGAGACACTTGGTGTAGATACTCGTATATAGTAAGTGCTCAATCAGTGGCATTTGAGGGTCTCAGGGCCTATCTGGTAAACACAGGCCAGTGCTCCTGTCACTGAGCCCAGGAGAAATTCCCCTATGAGTGATTAAACAGCAGCCACAGAAAGATGGAGGCATTTTTGCCCAGTGCTGCTCCCCAAAATGCCTTGAAGCCAGACTTAGGAGTCTAGTCTTTCCTTTAAATACTCCTTCCTCCACCCCCTCTATGCCTCTCCCAGATGTGTGGCTGTACCTCCAGACCACCCCGTCTTCCTCCCCACAGAATGAGCTCATGGACAAGGGCCTCAGTAGCAACCACATGGTGAATGTGATAGCAAGTGTCCCATAGCTGCATCTTGTGACATCTCTTAGGAAAGACTCATGGCATCATATTTATGTGCAGGCCATGGAGGTCCAAAGGAGTGGCTTGATTCATCTGTAAAATGCAGTTCAGTGTTTTCATACCTGAGCCTCCAAAGCATAATATGGTATCATGAGATTCTACATCAAACTGAGGAGGAATCTCCATCCCATTCTACCGGTGGGCAAACGAAGGCCCAGAAAGGGCAGATGAATTATCTAAGGATGCCCAGCTTGTAAGTGGCAAAACCAGTTAAATGCCATGTTTCCTGGCTCTCATGCAAGGCTGACTGAGCATCACAATCTCCTGGGTAACTTGTTAAACTGACATTAATTAAATCCCCACCTCAAGAATCTGAACCCAGGGCTCTTTAACTATATGCCTCTCTTTGCTTTGGCTCCTTTGAAGCTCAGAGCCAAATGTGCTAGATTCAGACTCAGTGGTTCCAATGTGGAGCCACTGATTTAAAAAAGGACTGTCCAGACTTCTTTTGACAGCTTTTTCTAGAGGAACTTTATTACAGGTGCACAGAAGTCACAGGCCATGGAAAAATCAATCCAAGATCCTGTAGAAGTTAAATTCATGCACATTTGACTGGCATAAGCTACATTCCTGTGGCAGCTGTGGCTTTACCATGACTCTTGTGAATCTCCCTCTCAGTTTCCAATCTGTGGACCTCTGAGGTACCTAGGAACAGCAGTGGCAGGATATTTTCTGAAGCTCAGGAGCTGATCTAACTCCTGCTACTTCTAGGACAGGCTCAGGGTACTCCCCCACTAGAACCAATCTGACCCAGAGGCTCCCTCATGGAACACAGAAGAGCTGACCTAACCCCAGCAGAGAGAATTCTGGTCTCAAGTCAGGATAGCAGGGTTGGAAGGACTCTCGCTCTGCAGCTTATCTCTTGTACCTCCAGCCCTCTTCTATGTAAAGCACTAGGCATAATCTCTGGCATAAAGCAGATGCTCAATGAACATCAGTTACTATTGTTAGTAGCAAAAGGTTCTTAAATCACAGTGAAAATGCCTCTCAGAGACCTCTCTTTCTCAGAGGTTCTGAAACTCTTGAAATCCCAACCATATGCTATCCCCACAACTGACTGCATACGAGGCAGGGGGAGGGTGGTGAGAAGCTCCCTAAGGCCACACACCTATCTCTACAGGCCAAGAAGAGCTTCTGGAGTTCCAACAAGAGACCAGGACCCAAAGGAAACTTAGAATCATATAGACTCCCAGAGGAATGTTGCACTGAGTTGATCTTTACTGTATTATGATTATAACATTGTAACATTATAATGTGAATTCTTCTATTATCCCTGGACTGCCTTCCACCCTGCTTCCCCAGCTCCCACCTTCAGGAGAGTCAAAGTCAAAAGAATCCTCTTGGGAAATAAAAAACCTTAGCCTTTTTCCAGACCAGACTCAGAATCAATAAATATGTCCAAGGGGTAGGATATTTAAAAGAAAATACTTTGGGATTAATTAAAAATTGTACACGGTAGAGTTGGTGGGTCCAATTAGGGGCTAGATAACATACCATATACTTTATAGATGTCATTTAGTTTCAGATAACCTTAAAAAACCCTCCCATTTCAAAACACTCTAAAACACCGGGTGAAATATAACAAACGATTTATATGCATAGCTGAGCTCGCAAGAAGCCAGATAAGTCCCCAGGGGACAAAAGCAAAGAGGAGACTGGAAAATCAGAATATTAACTGTGTGAGCCAATGCTTCAAGCAGCCCAGTGGAGGTGGAAGGTGTGGGGAGGGGTTGCTGGTCTTGGTAACCAAAGGTCTTAGGTTTTAACACCCACTTGGGGGCCACTGTAAGGCTTTGAGATTGGAATGAGAACCTGCATAAAAGTAGAAAGGGAAAAACATTTGATGAAAACACGGACTAGGAAAAAATATTATTAGATAGACTGATGATAAGGAAACCAGCCCATAGTCTAGGCACTGTGGGGAAGAAAAAGGAAACAAATCTTCTAAGAATTTGTACCCACAAGCTAGTCTTCACACAGACACAGGATTCTGTGTCTGTATGGGCTGGCATGGGCTAGACCCACCTAAATTAAAAATTAACATGAAATGTCCCAGACCAAGAACAATCTAGTAGAAGTGACTGAAAAATATTTTCTGAGGCCCTGGCTGGTGTGGCTCAGTAGATGAAGCACTGGCCTGCAAACCCAGGGCACATGCTTGGCTTGCAGGACAGATCCTTGGTTGGGGGCACACAAGAGGCAACCACTCATTGATGTTTCTATCCCTCTCTTTCTCCTTCCCTTACCCTCTCTCTGAAAATAAATAAATAAAATCTTAAAACTATATATATTTTCTGGGGACCTACTCCTAACCCAGGCTGCCCAGGATTCTCACAGATAAAGCTCCATTGAAGATTAGCTAGCATTAAACTGAGAGGCAGAAATCTCTGACATGGCCCCTAATGATTTCCAACTCCTGGCATTCACACCTTTTTGCAGTCTGCTCCTATGGAGTGTGGACTAGACTTATTGGTCCATTTCTAATTGATAGAATATGGCAGATACAATGGACTGTCACTTCTGATATTTGATTACAAAAAGGTTGTGGCTTTCATGTTGGACATCTTTTCTCTGTCTCTCTCAGAGCCTTTGCTCTAGGGGAAGTGGACTGTTATGTTGTGAGTAGCCCTATGGTAAGTCCCACAGGTCAGGAAGCCGATGCCTCTGGCTGACAGCCAGCAAGGATGTGAGGCCTGTGGACAGCCATGTGAGTGAGCAGGGAGGCAGATCTTCCTCCAGTCAACCCTTGAGATGACTTCAGCCCTGGCTAACACCTTGACTGAAGTCTTGTGAGACACTTAGCGAGGTGGCACCCAGCTATGCTGTGCTCAGAGTTCTGACCCACAGAAACAGTGAGGTAATAAATATTTGTTGTTCTAAGACCTTATGTTTGGGGTAATTTATGATGTAGCAATATATAACTAATAAAACTATGACACAAACAAGAACTAAGCTGTTATTGAGTTAAGCCATTGAGAATTTAAGGTTCACTAGTAATAGCAGCTAGTGGTACCTTAGCTGAAACAGATTAGCTTTCAAACGATGTTTAAAATTTCTAAAACTGAAAATATAAGAAGAGAATAAAAGTTTTGAAAAAGACTATAAAGATTTGAAAAGAAACAAAATCAGGTTTCTAGAAATGAAGAAAAAGTCAGTGACATTAAAAACATATTGAGTTAAATATTAGATGAGACACAATTGAAGAAAACATCAGTGAACTAGAAGATGCATCTGTGAAACTAACCAGAAGGGAGCAGAGAGACAAAGAGATGGCAAATCTGAAGGAGCAGTTAAGACACACGGAGGAAAGAATAAGAAGGTCCTACATACAACAAATAGGAGTTTCAGAGGAGAGACTAGATAGAATATGGAGGAGGCAGTATTTGAAGGGATAATGATGGCAGCTGAGAAATTTCTAGACTTCCAACTTCAGGCAGGACAAAGAAAGGGGGACACCAAATCTTATACCACCAAGACAACTATAAAGCTGGACAAAACTGTCCAAAGCAACCATTTTATCAGTCTGGAAAGCAAATCAAAAAATGTATTAATGAAAATGACTGAACTTTGGGTAAGAACAGCGTGAGTCTGTGCTATTTTTGCCTGGGGCTGCCCTCATTACCTGAGCTCCCAATAGTACAAGGGTGGGGCAGGCTGTGAAAACCAGCTGCTTCACTGCAATGGGAAAGGGGGCCTCACTTAATTTGAAGCATCGTCAGTTAGAGTGTCAAGGACGGGAGAGCCAGCAGCACTTAGAGGCTGAGGTTTGGGCACTGTTTTGGACAAGCTATGGACTGGTGGACTAACCAAGGATTTAATGGGGGTGTTCCAAGGGAGTGAGATAGCTATTTTATAAGCTCTCCACATATCCAGGGTTAACTAGAGGCTGGGTGCATGCACAAAAGAAGCCAGAGAGGCTCTGAGCCAATGAAGTCTGTGCACGTGTTAGAGGAAACACAAGAGAACCTGGTGAAAAGTAAAAACCAGGACAGGCCTGAAAACAGCCTGAAGGTTATACTCCTGAACCCACACATAGAACCATAACAGAGAGAAAACGTCCTACTGGCTTGTGGATTTTGAGCATAGCCTCTCAGCAATCTCTGGTTGAACAGTAAGCTATGCGGACATAGGAGCAACCCCTAGAAAACCAGGCTTAAAAATAAAAACAAGATTTGCATTTGTCAGGAAAGATGGATTTTACAGATTTAGTCCTGAGAGTAACAAATAAACAAAACAATAACCACCTTCAAGAGGTAAAGAAAGAATCCAGAGTTGCTACATTACCTAAAAATGTTCAGTATTCAACAAAAATTTATGATACATTCAAGTAAATGAGAAAATGCAAACACTCCCAAATGTTTGACTTATCAAAGACTACAAAGCAGTTACTATAACTATGTTCAAAAAGTGAAGAGTGACTTCCGGCCAAGATGGAGGCGTAGACAGACATGCTGTGTCTCCCTCCACAAATAAGAAGGAATACGACTACCTCAACACTAGAGACAACCAGAAGTTCCAGAAAATCAAGCTGCATGGAAGTCCAAGAAACAAAGATATAAAGAAGAAATACTCATCTAGACAGGTAGGAGGGGCAGAGCCAGGGCAGAGAGGACGTGGTGTGTTGGCGGCAGCAGCAGCAGCAGTGGTAGTGGCAGGCCGGTGGAAAGCACAGTCGCACATTTTAAAAAGTCATGAGGGACACCTGGGGAGCGCTCCCAGCTCCAGGCCAGACCATGCCGCTCATGGTCCCAGTGCCAGGGAAAATAAAGCCTCATTGCTTTTGACTGTGCAAACCAGTGGGGGTTGGGGCAGGGGAAGAAACTGCCCGTCTCTCAGCAGAGATCGCTTGTTTAAAGGGCTTCCACGGTCCTAGAATGTCCGTAGACCCACCCACTCTGAGAATGATGGCCAGGGCAACAGCTAGAGAGGCGCCAGTACCATACAAAGTGGGAGAAGTACCTTGAAAAGGGGCAAGTGCTGAGCAAACAGCATTGTTCCCTCTCAAACCCCTCCCCACAAGCAGCACCACAATGTGGCAAAACGGGTCACCCTGTACTGATGCATACCTAAGGCTCTGCCCCTTAAAACGTAACAGGAGTGACAGCCCTACCTAGGACACAGAGGCAAGCAAACACAGGAGCCTGTCAAGATGAGGAGACAGAGAAGTATGGCCCAAAAGAGGGAACGGATCAAGGTTCCATTGGGAGAACTAAGTGATGAGGAGATAGCCAACCTAACAGATGCAGAGTTCAAAACACTGGTGATAAAGATGCTCACAGGCTTGACAGATATGCTTAAGTATGGCAAATGCATAAGGGAAGAAGTGAAGGCTATTTTAAATGAAACAAAGGAAAATCCACACAAAACCAATGGTGAAGGGAAGGAAACGGGGGTTCAAATCAATGATTTGAAACACAAGGAATAAAAAAACAATCAACCAGTATAGAATGAGGAAACAAGAACTGAAAAAGATGAGGAGAGGCTTAGGAACCTCTGGGAAAACTTTAAATGCACCAACATCCGAATCATAGGGGTGCCTAAAGAGAAGAGGTAGAGCAAGAAATTGAAAACTTATGTGAGAAAATAATGAAGGAAAACTTCCCAAATTTGGTGAAGGAAATAGACATACAAGTCCAGGAAGCACAGAGTCCCCAAAAAGCTAGACCCAAAAAGAACCACACCAAGACACATCATAATTAAAATAACAAAGGTTAAAGATAAAGAGAGAATCTTAAAAGCAGCAAGAGGAAAGCAGAGAGTTGCCTACAAAGGGGTGTCTATAAGACTACCAGCTGATTTCTCAAAAGAAACTTTGCAGGCAAGAAGGGACTGGCAAGAAGTATTCAAGGTGATGAAAAGCAAGGACTTAGAAGCAAGATTACTCAATCCAGCAAAGCTACCATTTAGAATGGAAGGGCAGATGAAGTGCTTCCCAGACAAGGTAAAGCTAAAGGAGTTCATCATCACCAAGCTATTATTATATGAAATGTCAAAGGGACTTACTTAAGAAAAGTATCAAAATTATGAACATTAAAATGACAACAAACTCACAACTATCAACAACTGAATCTGACAAATAAAAACAGAATCCAACTAAGCAAACACCCAGAACAGAAACAGAATCATAAGTATGGGGATCATTTGGAGGGTTATCAGCTGGGAGTGGGGAGGGGGGAAATGGGGAAATGATGCAGGGACTAAGAAGCATAATTGTTTGGTACAAAATAGAGAGGGGGAAGTTAAGAATAATATACGAAAGGGTGAAGCCAAAGAACTTATATGCACAACCCATGGACATGAATTAAGGGGGTGTGGGATTGCTTGAGAGAAGGGGTGTACTGGGCTGAGGGGAGCAAAGGAAAGAAAAAACTGAGACTACTGTAACAACATAATCAATAAAATATACTTTAAAAAAAGGTAAAGAAAGTCATGTTTGAAGATTTAAAGTAAAGCATTGTAACAATGACTTAATGAATAGAAAATCATAACAAAAAATGGAAATTTTTTTTTTTAAGAATCAAATGAAAATTCAGAAGCTGAAAAATACAATAACTGAAATAACATAATTCACTAGAAGGGCTCAATATAAGAAATGACCAGTAAACTTGAAGCTAGATCAGTATAAATTATCCAGTCTAAAGAGTGGAAGGAAAAAAGACTAGAAATGAACAGAGCCTCAAGACCTATGGGACAATATCAAGTATAACAATACATATGTAATGGGAATTTCAGGAGAGAGAAAAGGGAAGAAAGAATATTTGAAGAAATAGTGGCCAAAAACTTTCCAAATTTGATGAAAAACATTAATCTACAGATCAAAGAGGCTCAATGAACCCAAAGTGGGTTAAACATAAAGAGATCTATATCCAGACACATTACAGTCAAAATGTGAAAGTTGAAGATATTAACAGCAGCAAGTGGAAAAACAGTCCTCATATACAGAAAAACAATAACATGATTAACAACTGGCTTTTTATCAGAAACAATGACATCTAAAGGCACTAGAATGGTACAAGTGCTGAAAGAAAAAACTGTCAACCAGAAATTCTATATCTAGCAGATGATCTTTCAAAAATGGAGTAAAAAAATAGCCCTGGCTGGTGTGGCTCAGTGGGTTGAGCACCAGCCTATGAACCAAAAGGTCATGGGTTATGGGCCAGGTCCCCAGTTGGGGGCATGAGAGAGACAACCAATCAATGTTTCTCTCCCTCTCTTTCTCCATCCCTTCCCCTGTCTCTAAAAAAATAAATAAAATATTTAAAAAAGGTTTTAAATAATTAAAAAATGAAGTTAAAATAATTTTCAAATAAATATAGACTGAAGAATTTATTGGCAGCAGACCTATCTTACAAGAAATACTAATGGAAGTTCTTCAGGCTAAAAGGAAGCAACACCCAATGGGTCACTCAAAATCACAGGAAGAAGCAAAGAGTACCAGAAATGGTATATATGTGAAAAAATATAAAAGATTCTATAAATATATTTTTCTCATTTCTTTAAAAGAAGTAAGATTGTACAAGGCAATTTATAATATCATCATTGGTGTATAATAATCGCTGGGTTTCTAACATATATACAAATAATGTATATAACAATAACAGCACAAAGAGGAGAGAGAAGAAGAAGATATATTGGAACAGTGCTTCTATATTTTACCAGAATTAATTAGCTTTTAATAAGGTAAGATACACACTCTAGTTCCCAGCACAACCACTAACAATTTGAATAATATTGTAAAAGGAATTAACAATAAAGATACTTAAATGTTATACTAAAAGTATTTTTTATTTAATGCAAAAGAATGTAATAAAGGAAGAACAGAGGAACAAAAATTATACAACATAATTCAGTTACATCAATAAGCACATTAAATATAAATGAACATGCCTATTCAAAAGGCAGGGATTGTCAGACTGAATGTAAAGGCAAATGGGTTGAAAGTAAAAGGATGGAGAAAGATGTACCAGCAAACAGTAACCATAAGAGCATTTTCCAGATTTGATGAAAGACATGAATCCTCAGACTCAGGGAACACAACACATACACATATCAAAATGAAACTTCAGAATATAAAAATCAAAGACAAGATCTCAACAGCAATCACAGAGAGATAAAAATTACCTAAAAAGGAAATTTTATTAATGGCAGACTTCTCAACAACAAGAGAGGACAGATGGCAAAAAAATATCTTCAAAACACTGAGAGAAAAATAAATATAGATCTAGAATTCTATAGTAAACTAGATTATGTTTAGTTTACTACTTAACATTCACTGAAAAATTACAAGGAATGGACTTTAAAAGGAAGGAATGAAGTATAAGAAGATATAGGAGGGGGAGGTAAAGATGTAAGTATATATAGTCAAGTACTCATAGCATAAAATGTAACAACAACAATAGAGACTAATTTGGAGTGGTAAAAAGAAGATGGAACTAAAATACTGGGCAACAGCAGTGTAAGAAGGTAAAAGGAAATCAAAATTAAGGTGTCCTAAGGTCTTTCCATTGTTCAGGAGAAGGGTAGAAGAAATTGTCTACTTTAGACTTTGCAAACTCAAATTTGAACATTAAAATTACAGGAGCAACCATAAAGAATGAAAACAGAATAATACCTGCCAAGCCAGTGTGATGTTTAGTGGGGAGAAAGATGAAGAAAACTCAATTGACCCAAAAGAAGTCAGCAAAAAAGTAAAGAAGCATCACCCAAAAGGCAGGATATATAAAAGGCACAAGGTAAGACGACAGAAATCAATCTAAGTGTATCAGTAACTCACAATAAATATAAATGTACTAAACACTCAAGCAATTGTCAGAATGTATACAAAATCTAGCTATAAACTATTTATAAAAGATATGCATAAAATGTAAGAAGACAAAATGCTTTTGAACGATGGAAAAATATGTTCTGAGGAAATACTAAACCAAAACATAGACTTAGGGGCAGAAAACCTTATTACAGATAACAGGATGACATCTCTAGTGTGTTAAACCTGTTTCCTCTTCTGTAAAACAAAGATTATAAGCTATACGTCGAAGGAGAAATAGGTAATATGTACACAAAGTGCTACGCAGAAGAAGAAGAAAACAGAGAAGAGGAATAGGGAATGTTGAAATGGGGGAGGTCTAAAACTAACGTTTTACAATATTTGGGGAGAGACTTGAAAGAGCTGAGGGAGTGATCCATGGGAGTGTCTGAGAAGGAGAGATCCAGACAGAGGGAGCCCCAAATGCAAAGGCCCTGGAGCACACCTGCAGTGTCCCTGGACCAGCAAGGGGACCAGCATGGCTGGAGTGGGTGTGGGGAGGGAACGGTGCGAGGAGAGGAACGCAGGGTAGCAAGAGCCGGGTTATGCAGGGTCTTCCATGTCACAGTCAAGTCCTTGACTTTTCCTCTAAGCAATCTGAGGGTTTTGAGCGAATATAATTCTATTTGTAAGTGGTCACTCTGACTAGATTGAGAGAAAATGAAGTGAACAAGGGCAAGTGCCAGAGACCAACTAGAAGGCAGAGCAACAGTTCAGACAAAAGAACATGGTGGTAGTGGAGGTGGTGAGGACCAGCGGGAGCCTGGATACGCTTTGAAGGTGGGACACACAGGATTTGCTGAAGGATTAGATGCGGGATGAGAGAGAGAGAAGGAAGTCAAGACCGACGCAAGCTTTTAGACCAGTGCTCCTGGAAGGATAAAGTTGCTGTTACCAGAAATGGAGAAGATGTTGATGGAGGGAGTTTCGGAGAAAAGGGTATCAGCAGTTTAGTTTTAGACATCTTAAGTTTGAGAAGTCTACTAAACATCTAAGTGATATTTTAATATACCATTAGATAAGCATGCCTGGCATTTATGGGAGGGTTTAGGCCAGAAACATATATTTGGGACTCATCATGCTCTCAAAATAATCAAAGTCATGAGCCTGGTTGAGATGAGCTCACCTAAGAAATAAGAGCAGACAGAAGTGCAGGAACTAAGCCCCAAAAAACTTCAATGTTCAGACCCTTGGAAGTTGCAGGCATAGACGGAGAATAAATAGCCAGTGACGAATCTAGAAGAACCTAAAAGGTGTGGTGTCCTCGAGGTCAACTGAGTAAGGTGATTCAGGAAGGAAAGTTTCATCACCTGTGTTAGCTGTTGCTGATGGGTCAGGAAAAACAAGAACTTCGCATTAACTAGTGGGTTTAGCAGCAGAGGCTGGTCTGATGGGAGAAGATAGCTGTGCCAATCAGATTCCCTGATTCAGGAAATGTAACAAAGGAACGCTGAGAGGCTGCATCAGCAAACAATAGGGGCCAATGGAGACAGCCTTTTGCATTGGGTTTTGCATGGCTTTTCTTCCCCAGCAAACAGTAAAAATAGCCAACCTTTATGGACTGCTGGTTATGTGCCAAGAACCCTATTATGAAGCTTATTTTTGAATAGGAAAAATACGGCTCAAAAAGTCAAGTAACTTGCCCCTGGTCACTCAGTTGGTGAGTAGCTGGGCTGGAATTCAGACCCACCTCATCCATTTAATTACTAAACTGCCTGCTTCCCTTTAGTTAAGGGAAAGTCTACACTTAGATATGGAACTCACAAAGGTAAAATACCAATTGGGGGCCAGGTACCTTGTGTTTGCATATTTTCTCACTAAAGGATCACAAAAACCCTGTGAGATAAATACCAATACTATGAGAAAGCAGAGGCATGGAAAGATGTCTTGCTGGTGGTCCCACAGGTAGAGGTGGTGGGGAAAGAACTCAAGCCCAGATCATCTGAGACAGCAGCTCTCTCTGCCCCATCTGTACAACCAATTCTGCCTTTTGCATCGGGAGAGCTGGGAGCAATCAGGCCAGGTCAGGCTGGGGACCCTGAGAGAACTACAGTTGCCCTTACATACATATCACTTTGCGGGTACTTGGTTTCTAAGGATGTGACTCTGAGATTCCCAATCCAAATCAGGCCCAGGAGTCCCCAGGCAGGCTTTCCAGCTCCCCAGAATCAGACCTATGCTCTCTGCCTGGCCAGACCTTTGATGTGAAGGCCTAGGCTGAGCACAGGACTGAATCCCCTTCCCCGCCCTCTCCTTCAGGCATGCTGGGCCTCTCCCTACCTGTCCGGTGGTGAGGGACCGGGTGTAGCCAGGGATGGAGCTCCGGGGATGGATCCGGGGTGGGACGCAGCAGCTGGGAAAGGTCAAAATTCTAGATTCAGAATGGGGGTCAGTAAGGAGGTAGGGGAGGGGAATGAGAGCGCCGGGGTCCCTGAGAAGGTTCTATCCCTCAGAAATCCCCCAAGATCCCACAGAAAACTGTTGGGTAAAGAACTCTCCCGAAGAGGCACTCAGACCAGTTGAACTTTAAGCAGGGAACAGACTAGTACTTGATCTACACACATCTCTTGCAGGGACCCAACATCTGCCTCCCACTGCCCCTGACCCCCCGCCCCCACCTCACCCGGACCCTCCCAGGCCTTACTTGATCCGGGCCTGGTCCACACTGGAGGAGCGGCGGGAGGTGAAGCGCCGGGCCACTGCTTTGGGAGATGTCTTGGGGCTGCCATCTGAGTCTCCACTCTCCTCATCCCCCATGGCTTTGATGTAGCTGCCACTCCGCATCCTGCGGCAGGGGATCTCCCCGTCCTTGCCCCCGGTTGGGTAACCCCCCCAATCATCTTGCGGCACCTGCAGGGACAGGGGCCTCTGTCTCTCAGACACATCCCTACTGAATCTGCAGGCCAGGACCCTCTTCCCTCACTGCCAGTGACCCCTACTTGGGCCGGCCACACTCAGGAGCCATAATCTCAGAGCAGGAGGCACATCTCGGACCCATACCCTCCCTTACAGGAGGTCCTTCACCATCCTGCATAAACCTTTTTACCACTCAATTCAGGGCCACCTAGAGAGTCTGGGTGAACACTGACACACTAGGTGCCAAAAGGTTGAAGGTCAGAGGCCAAAGTGACATGTCAACCCACCCCCAGCAATGAAGGACCACCTGGCCTCAGTCACCTGTCACCCTTCCTTGTCCTCACCCTTATACCCTGCTTCTATCCTCACACCTCCATCTCTCCTGCCTTTCTTCTATGAGGAGCCACAGAGGGTTTTAAGCAGGGGAGGGACACCAGATTTGTGTTTCAGAAAGTGTCCCAACAGACCAAACAGTGGATGGGTTGTGGAGGGTCAAGAGGAGGGCAAGGCACAAGGGGCGGGAGAGGAATCAACTAGGAGGCCGATGCTGTTATCCAGGCAAGAGATGATGAGGCCTATATTAAGACAATGACAATGAGGAGGAAGAGAAGATGGAAATGAGAGGTGTTAAGGAGCATCAGTGAGCCTGATTAGATGTGGGGGGTGAGGGGGCGAGGAAAAGTCGAGGATGACTGGGAGGCTGCTGGTTGAGGACCTGGGGGATGGGGCTGTCGCTCCCTGAGCCACAGAATCCCAGAGAAACAGGTTTGGGGGGAAGATGGTAGGCTCAGATTGAGCATCTTGAGTTTGGCAGAGGACTGTTGAGCAGGTGGTTAGATGCTTGGTTCTGCAGTTCAGTGGGGAGATCTGGGATGGAGGCAGACATGTGGGAGTCATGGGTGGCAGCTGAATCCATAGAACTGAATGAAAAAGCCCAGGGGAAAATAGAAAGAGCTGGGGAGGGATCTACTGACATTTAAAAAGGGACTGCAAAGAAAGGAAGAGGAGCCTATGAGGTCACCTGAGAAGGAGTGGGCAGAGGGGTAGGAGGGAAGTCAGGAGAGTGACATGTCATGGCAACAGGAGACATTTCAAGAATAAAAGGAGTTGATAATGTCAAATGTCAAGTGCATTCAGAGGTTAGTAATTCAAGTTCAGGAGTTAGATCTATGTTCAAATTCTGGGACTATCACTTGCTAGCTAGGTGAACTTGAGCAAAAGTGATTAGTCTTTAAGCCTCAGTTTCCTCGTCTGTGAATTGGTAGTTATAGTTAGGCCAACACCCCAGGATTGGTGGGAAAAATGAGCCAATACAGAGTGCCAGCACATAGTAAGTGCTCAGTAAATGCTAACTATTATAAGCTTTGAAGGGTACCTTTCAAGGAAAGCTCTCAAGAGACCACTGCCAGGACACTTTAGAGGACGGGGTGTGGCAGTCAGACTGTAGTAAAGGGGAGAATGAAAGGAAGTGAAGAAGTGTGGTCTGCGGCCTAAGAACTTGGTTATGAAGGGAAGATAGGAGAGGGAAATGTGGTAAAGATTTTTTTTTTTTTTTAGGATGAGAGACTTGGGCATGTTTTCAGGATGAGGAAAAGAGCCAGTAAAAATAGTCTTTAGATGTGGGGAGGGAGGAGTACAGACAGCTCAGGGGTAGAGAGGACCCTGGGGAGACAGGATAAAGCCCTGCTAGATGAAGCCCATCAGCCTGGGATGGGTGGCCCTGGCATCTCCTGGGCCAAGAAGGAAGGGATGAGGGTGGCTGGGGGTCTACGTGAGTCTACAGGTGGGTTGACAGAAAGGTGAGGGAGTCCATGATGGTTAGCTTACACTGTGAATAGAGGTGCAGGGGAGAAGGCTGGGGCAGGGAGGGAAGATGTAAAACACCCATTACAAAATTTTTAAAAAGGTTACATTGGGGTGGGACTGGAGGTCTGAAAGGGGTCAGGGTTCAGGGGAGGGAAAGAGACTCTAGGGAGGGGACAGAGATGAGTGTGTATGCAGGGGCCCCATGAAGGAACCAACAAGAAGGGACAAGGTTGAGGGAGAGCTGGAGTCCAGTGAGAGGAACAGAGTCTCCATAAAAGGTTTGGGGACACAACACCACCACCTCGTCTGATGGGGTCAGCTTCCCCTGCTTTTGTACCTGGGGAGCATCAGGCTGTCTAGAAGGTCCCCACAGCCCCTCGTTCTCCCCAAAATGGGTTCAGACTTCCTAGTCTTAAGATGCCCTAGAACCCCAGACCATGATGGGTCATTCCCCTTCCCCATACTCCACAGAGAGGGGCCACAGGCAGGCAGAGAGAGGCAGGCCAGCAGACGGGACAGCCAGGGCGCACGCTGCCACACTGCAGGGCTCCCACTCCGTAGCCACTGCGGAGATCCTGGCTCCTCTGCAGGACAGTGTGAGGTGCATATTAAAAAGGAAGCCCCCAGGGAGGTCAGGGCAGCCCGGGAGTGGCAGCAGGGAGCAGCGGAGTGGCAGTGGGGCTCCAGAAACAACGAGGGCTTGGTTAGGGGACAAGGGTCAGTACTTCGTCCCCAGCCTTTTTTGTTGGACCCTTCAATTGCCAGCAGGGAGGAGCTGTTTATCCAGGAAGAGGGCAACCCAAGGCCAACCCAGAAGTCCTGAATCCTAGCAGTCTCCAACCTCCCCTTCTGTTTCTCACCCCTTCCTGCTTCCACTGGGACCCATTTGTTCCCTTGAGCTTTTGTGAGTTCCCTGCCAGGAGAGCCCTCCTGTGTAAACAACTTACCCGTAAGACCAGTGACACCCAAAAGACACATGCAAGCTCAATTCCCACACCTCTGAACATGCTGTGGCTTCTTCCTGGATCACCCTTAATCCATTTTGGCACTGAGATTCAGTTCAGGGGACATTCTTCCCAGAAGCTGCTCTGGCCACCATCCCTCCAGGGCAGGTGAGATGCCTCCTGCGCTCCCGTAGTGCCCACCACTCTCTCCTACCCCAGCCTGTCACACGGAATTCTGTCTGCTTCTTCACTGTCCCACCTCTAAACTGAGCTCCTCACAAGCAGCATCTCTTGTGTCCACAGCACCCAGGAAATAACTCATTGAATGAACGACTGTGGATTAACTATGTGGAATGTGGGTTTGGGGAGTAACCATAAGTCTGCTGAACTTCCAGAATTTGTATTGAGTTTTCCTCCTAAAACTATGGGAGGCTCAAGAAAATATCTCAGGGGGTATGGGAGGGGTGCCTGCGACAGAGAAGAGGAAGAGGAATGGTGAGATGAGCCCCTGACTCCATCTCAGTAAGAAGGTGAAGAGTGGACAGGTGGGGTGGATGAAGGAAGTCTCCAAAAGAAGGAGGCAGAGCTTCTAAAGCCTCATCTGCAGAGACCGTGGACATGGTGAGACAGGATGGGAACAGCAGGCCAGCCATCAGCTGCACCATCCAATCCCAGGAGGCCCTGTCCTGGCTCAGACTTCAGTGTGACACCTGCCTAGGAAAGCCCACAGGACACGCTCCAGGGCTCTTCCGCAGCCTCCCGGGTGTCCTACCGCAAGCACCCCAGAACGATAAACCTCAGCAGAGGCACATTCTGGAACTGACCTTCATAGTCAAACAGTATCTGGACCACCCAGATATGAGAAGAAGAGGTCTGGCAAAGGCCTGAGGGCCGGAGACGTGCTTTCCAACTGCTGACCTCGGATCTCAGGGTAAGTTACAGCTCAAGAGCACCACGCTGTCCTGCCCACAGCCTACCCTCCACCTCATTCTGCCTCCAACCTCGTAAGACAGAAGCCAGCACCGTCTGTCCAAAACAGCCAGTCAAGGGACATTCTCCTGCACTGACACACAACGTCAGAATAGAAGGACCCCTTCATTGCACAAATGGGGAAACTGAGGTCCCAAAGGGGCTCAAGGTCTTACAGAATGAAGTAGGGCAGAACCTCCCTGCATCCAGGCCCTCTATCATGGCGACAGCTGGCTCTCAGCTGACCCTTTCCATAGCTTACTGGGTGACAACACTGTGGGGGCTGACGACCCTGTTCCCCACCCCCACCAAAGCCTCACCTGCAGATAGTGATAAGTCCTGGTTTTGGCCTTGGCCTCTGAACCCAGGAGCCCCTTGCCTGGCCCGGCCCCTGGGTATCCATCCCGGCCCTGGCCGACCATCATGGTATGCCAGGCACTTCGCTTGACCGATTGTCCATCCAGGGACATGGACATGCCAGTGCAGGCAAGACAGCGGCCTTCTGACCCACCCGAGCGCCCCTTGAAGCTCAAGTCCCGGTAGGACCCATCTGGAGCCTCCAAGCAGAAGGGGCCACCTGGCTCCCCAGGAGGCCGCCCACCCGCCAGGAAGCCGCTATCGCTGTCCAAGTTGTCGTCAGAGCTCCACCAGCCCGCGGCCTTGGTCTGGTGCCGCCCGTCCCCCTTGCGGTCCTTGCTCTTGCTCCTCTTGCCATGCCGGGACTGGTGGTGGTGGTGGTGGTGATGGTGATGGTGGTGGTGGGAGGCGTGGGGTCCTCCAGAGCCTGGGCCAGGGTAGCTGTCTCCTCCAGAGCCACCTCTTCCGTCAGCCTTGGGCCCGTTATAGTCCCGCTTCCCCGGGGCCTCCAGAGAGTGGGACTTGGCAAAGAGCTTCTGCACAGAGTGAACCAGGTGCCGGATGCGGCTCGGGCTCTCACTGCGGGCCTCCGGGGCAGAGCCAGACCCCGGCCCTGGCCCAGGCCCGGCTCCTGCTGGGCCTCGCTGGTAGGGTAGTGTGTGGAAGCCATCCTGTTGAACCGGCAACTGCTTTTCAAACTGGTCCAGGAGTGTAGGAGGCAGGCGGGGGGCACCCTTGCCCTGAGGGTGGCCCACGCAGTCTTCACAAGTGTCGAAGGGGCCCTGGCCGGGGTACATCCTGGGGAAGGTGCTGCTACCCCCTCCAACTCCAGTGCCCCCTGGCCCTCCCTCAGGGCCTACCGATGGCCCCTCACTCAGGCTCAGGGGCCCTTCGGGAGAAAGGTGTCCCAGGCCACCTCTCGGGGCACAGAAGCGGGGCTCGGTGGAGAAGGCCTCCCCGGAGCCCAGCAGGTACGGGGCCCTGGCAGCAGGGCCCACGTCCATATGCTGCTGGTCAGCAAAGCGGGCTGGGCGGGGATGGCTGCCTCGGTCGCCATGGTAACCCCTCATGGCCTCAGCAAGGGCTCTTCATGGTGTTGGGGGCCAGGCCCCAGAAACCTCCTGGGAAAACAGGAAGAAAGGGGATTCAGATTGAACAACAGGCCACTTAACCTAAAATTATCTTTTATTAGGTATTCCAGTATCCCTTTAGGTAATGCATATGAGTTTATGGTGATTAATTGTACTGTCTTTCCACCAATGGGCTTAAAGTCCTTAAAAGAGTCATTCTAGACAAAGACACTCACAAGGGCACAAAATAATACCATCATTCATCAAATGCTGCAAATTTGATAAATACTTATTCACAGGAAGAAATGCCCTCAGCCAAATAGGTTTTTTTTTTAAATCCCAGGGTTACCAAAAATAAAAGGATACCCAAACAGATGGACAAAATATTCAGAGAAACCAGTCATTAGGTGAACTGGCTTTTAACAAGCTGACCTTAAGCAAATTGATCCAGAGCCACACCTCTGACCCATCCCTACCCTCCTGCACTGTGGTGAAGAGCCAGGCCTCAGGGTCACAGCTCCCAGCAGCAAAAACCAAAGGGAATACAGACCCAAGTCTATATATCCAGCTTGATTATGCAGGAAAACCCCTCCCCTTCCTTCCACACCCTGTTCCTTCCATCTGGCTGCAGGCTCATTCTCCCTCCCGCCCCCTCCCAGGACAGAGGTAGGAAGCAATAACCTGAGATGACTCTTTCCTCTTCCGGGTTTCAAATATTCCCCAATGAAATTTCCCCTTTTGCTTTTCAGCCCCACCTGCCACCCCCATTCCACTCGAGGGGAATCATGAAGGAAAGAGAAACCATAAATGGGAGGAACGTACAAGCAGCACCTGAATTCTAAACTGGGATTGGAACCCAGGTGTCCCCCCTCCCAGGAGCACTGGGTTTGCAGGGCAGAGAGGTGATGGAGAGAAAAAGTTGGAAGCAGTGCCCCTGGCCCCCGTCCCAGGCTTGCCAAGGCCACAGGACAGAGGGGTCAGCTCTCAGCAAGAACTGCCTCCAATCAGGACTCCAGAGCTGCCAGGACAGGAGCTATGGCAGGAGGGGGTGACAGCAGGAGGAACAGGGACTGAGATGCTGGCAGACGGTGCCCTCCCTCAGCCCAGACCAGGCTCCTGGGCCATCTGCTGACTAGGAGGGAATAATAGCCTCAAAGACTCCAGACAACAGCCCCTTCAAGTCTATCCTCCCTTGCTCCCCACCACCACCTCCCAATACCCACCATGTTTCAGGCTTCCTCCAGATCCAACTCACAGCTCACCTCCTATTTCCCAAGCACTTGCAATGTACCAGGTACTGTGGATAACTAATATCCTCTAAACCCACTGAAATCCTGTGTGTAGATATTATCCACATTTACCCGTGAGAAAATTGAGCTTTAAAGGTGCAGCCACAAAGCCAATAAGTGGGTGAGTCACTTTAAATCAAGATTCAAACCCAAGTTACTCTGATTTTAGAACCTCAATCTAATCCCATCTCTCAGACTCTCCTACCACTCACCATCCCGGGTGTTCCATCCTTGATGTCAGGATCCCCACCACCAGGCAGAATCCTAACTTCAGAAGGCTCAGGACCCCTCGTTCCTGATGGAAAAGAAAAGGATGGTGAAGAGAGCATAGGGGAGATTCTCCCAGAGTCCTCAGAGAACCAGCCTCTGGCCTTGACTGGTTCCTTTCCCTACCCCCCAAACCAGGACTGATTATATCCCCCATGATGCAGCGCCCTTGGACCCCCAGGGAAATGAGGTTGGCTTCATTATGCAAATATATGGAAATGAGCTTTCAGGTTGGACTACCTCCAACTGCAGGTGTCTTAGTGATCTGTCCATGGTGCTGAGCCACTGTATTTTCATTGCCCTCAAATATGATTCCATTCCACAAAAATTTGTTCAGCAGCTACCATAAACCAGACTCGGAGTGAGAAGTGTATGGAGGTGATATAAGTGTGATCCCTGTCATTGAGGGGCTTATAGTCTAACAGGGAACAACCTCTTTCATAACTGGGTTATTTTAGGTCCCTGTATTTTTATACAAACTGATCCCTCCTCCTAGAATCTTTCATCCACCTCCCTCCCCCAACCCTTTCTCTTTCCCATTTGCTCATATTAAGCCCCACCTTCCCTCAAAGACTTTCTGTACTCGTATTCTGGGTTATGCCTCTCCATTGGGCTTTTATAACACCCTGGGTTCCCCATGAAAGTAGCTATCATCCTGCATTGAAATTGTCTGCTTCAGTTTCTGTCTCCCCAACTAGAATGTGGTCTTCTGCAGGGTAGGAACCAAATCCTATTTATTTCTGGATCTCCAGCACCTAACTCAGGAATTTGCCCAGAGCGGTTCCTTAATAAATGTTCACTAAGTAGATGAATAGGTGACTGTGCTGGAAAGAGGTACCAAGATGTTCGGCTAGTTCAGGTGAGAGCAAGACCAGATGCAATAGAGGGACACTGAGGAAGACTTCCCAAAGAAGAGTATGATTGAGATGGGAACAAAGGCAGTAGGGGTGACAGAATTCCCAGGGGTGGAAGCAGCAGGCGCAAAGGCAGAAAAGGTGGGCAAATAAGGAATGCTGGGGGGTGGGGTAGGAGAGTGCCAGCAGACACCGAGGGTTTGGCAAATGCTGTCCAGAGGTGGGAGGGAGAGAGCCAGGAAGGAAGACAACTCTAACATTTGCAACAGCCGTGACTGGAAGACTAATGATGCCATTATTAGACACAGGGATATCAGAAAGAAGAGCTAGCTTTGCAGGCATGATTAATTGTAGTGGAAGAGATGCAGTCAGACATCAGGAAGAACTTCCTGACCCCAAGGGATGAGACAGTGAAGATGACTGTGGAGTCACCTGGGAATAGTCCATAAAGGAGAAGGTGAGAGACACCCAATCCCCAGTCCACCTTGCAGCCTGGGTTGGAGAAGACATTGGCTGTCTTGCCTGGAGAGAAACCGGGTGACCTCACAGATCTCAGCTGCCTGGCTCTAGGTGACAATTCTTCTCCATTGCCCATCTCTGGGAAAGCAGAGATGACTTCAGACCAAGATTGCCTCGCAAGCCATTGTTGGAAAAGCACCTGACAGCAACTCCCTGCTTTAGAAAGAAGCTTGGAGAGCCTGGTCCTTCATCCACAGCATGGTCCTCCTCTTCCTGCCCCAGGCAGGAACCACATCTGAGACTCACAGCATGAAAGGACCCTTTGGCAGAAACCAAGGCCATCTAATTTGCATTGCTTGTGGTCACCTCCAGCCGGAGCCTCATGCTGAGCTTCCCAGTGGCGGACAGTCCCAGGATCTCCCCCACCTCACTCCCACCCCACACAGGTGCTGCTGTCATCAACATCTCATCAAATGTCAGTCTCTTTAGTACCCATCCACGTTCTCCCAGCTCTAGCCTCAGGGGAGATGGGTCCCTGTAATTGCTCCCCTCCAGAAAGTCCACCCCCAACTCCCTTATCCCTGTCTGATAGAGCAGCACTGACTAGTGGAAAAAGTACAAGCTCTGAGACTAGAAGGTGTGTGACACTAGCCAAGTTACCTACCCTCTTAAGCCTAATGATACCTGCTTGCCTCTCTCCCAGGATTTTAATATCAAATTATACAATGTATGTGAAACCACTTTATAAACTCTACCAGATTACACAATGTAATCCCTTATGTAAAAGCCTTTATTTTGGATTTCCAAAATGTCCAATGTCCAAATAGTAAACAAGACAATCAAATCCAAGTTACTGCAGGAAGGAGATACCCAATTTATAGATTTACTAAAGAAAAGATTTAATTGATATTGATTTAATTATGTAGGCTTTCTCCTTTGTATTATGTTTTACGATCACATTCCTCCTGACACCATCTTATTACTAAACGTAATTAATAAGAAGGAAAAACAAAGAGGAGACTAATAATTTGATTCATCACCAAGTCCTCTGGATTTTGCTTCCTAACAATAGATCTACCCACTTATTTCCATATCCACCAAATCATTGTGAGCTGACTAGTTGAAACTCATTGTCAACCTCCTTTCCCCTTTCCCCTGGAACTACAGGACACATGATTCACTTCCAGCTAATGATATATACATAAAAATTGGATCAGAGTTTTTAGGGAAGATCTTGCCTTTGTCATAAAAAGGAGTGGCACTTGCTAATACCATCCTTCCCCATCCCCCACCTTTCTTCTCGCCTTGAATACAACCATGATGCCCGAGCTAGGGCAGCTGTCTTACCACTATGAGAGAAAAGCCTAGAGAACTGCAGAAATGCTAGTCTTGGGGCCATTGAGCCATGGAAATAACACAAGCAGTTGCCTTCCTCCAGGCCTAACTGTGGTAAGAAATAGACTCTGTATTTAAATCACTGTTGGCCAGATTTTCTGTATTCGCAGCAGAAAGCACTGCTAACTAATCCAACTACCTCAGAAACATCACCTCCTGCCTAGACATCTGCAAAAGCTCCTAACTGCTCTCCCTGCTTCTGTTCTTACCCTAATGCAATCCAAATGGTCATCTGAAAACACAAATTTGATGATGTCACTTGTCCGGTTAAAACTCTTCATTGGCTCACTGATGTTCTGAAGATAAAACACCTTAACCTGTCCAACGAGGCCTGCAGGGCCTGGCCCTTCCGAATTTTCCCACTTCCTCTCACAACATGCTCCCCCTGACTTCCTCTGCTCCAGCCAGGCCAGTCTTTTCTGCAGTCCCAGGATCCCTCCCAGCATGAGGCCTGTTGCCCCCGTCCAGAAGCTTTGCCCGCCCACCTCTGCCTTGCTAACTCCTACACACCCTTCAGATCTCAGCCCAGTTGTTGCTTGGTGGGGGAAGCTTTCTCTGGCCTCCCCGACTAGGTCAGATCCCCCTGCTGTTTGCTCTCACGGCACTGTGGACCTGGATAGCTCTTAAATCATTACCATTCTCAATTTGAGTGACTCAGAGATTGTCTGTCTCTCCCACTAGGATGTAAACTCCATGGGAGTGCAGGAATTTCATCCATCTTATTCACTGCCTTATCCCCAGGGCTTAGAACAATGGTTGGCATATGACAGGTGTTTATTGAGTAATTGTGAGCCTACAAAGAACAAGATCCTTTCATTTATGACATGTTATTGAATTCCTACAACTATTCCAAAGGGTAGATATTATCCCCCTTCCCAATTTACAGAAGAAGAAACTGAGGCTTGAAGAGGCTTACTGACCTGCCTAAGGTCACAGAGTCAGTGGCAAAGCCAGAAGTCAAACCCAATGTGGCCTCACTCCAACACCTTAGCTTTTCCCCCACCTGAGATGCCAGCCCAGAGAAGCCAAACTTATTCAATGCCATTCTGAAGTACACACAGTAATGAAAATGAAATTTTTTAAAAAGGAAACAAATAAAACAGCCTCATACATACCACATACTCTAGAGCTAACCAGAGTGTGGTTTAGCCTTTTCCCCTGTGTGGTGAGTACCAGGTCTGTTCCAAGTCCAAGGTCAGATAAGTAGAGAATAAAGGAAGCTCCCTGCAGCCCTGTGACAACTCTGGGTGCTGGTATTATATTCTCCACTTTCCTGCTCCAAGCCATCTCTCTGCAATCCCAGGACACAGAGAGCCACCCACATGGTGAACCTCCGGACCCCAGGAAACAGTCACTTTTGTCATTGCCTGTAGCTGGCTGGCAAGTGGGGAGTGAAGGAGTCTGGGAGGCTGGCGTGTGTGATGAATTCTCTGATGCAGCTCGAATCTATCTGGGAATGGAAGCCGTGGCACACATGCCGTCACCAAGAAATTACCCAATTTAGCACCAACTGCACAATCCGGCAATTAGTTTCTTAAACCGGAACTTGCTGGGGGCTGCCAGGCTGGCGGGGTTGTTGTTACAAATCTCACTTGGAAACCAGCTGTGTAATTCGCTAGGAGGGTGTCACTGCCCCAAGCAATTACCTTCCAGAAAAAGAATGGAAAATGAGGGAAGGGAAGGACTACAGGGCGTTCTCCTCTCCCCCAGGGCCCTGTCCAGCCAGATTGGTGGATTTTCCTTTCTTGAGACCTAGGCAACTCACAGGCTCTCTGGATCAAAGCAGTTATCAATGGAGACTCTCTGGGTTCATGTCCCTTTCTCCTCACTTACTAGCTATGTGTACTTGGGCAGGTGATTCGCCTCCCTTTGCTATTTTCTCATCAGTAAAATGGGGACACTAATAGAGCCATCAGAAAGGTACTAATGATACAGTGCTTAACAAGGCAAAGCACACAAATCCTTTAGTACTACACCATGCTGAATGCTCAACAAAGGCAGCACTCATTATCTGTACATTCATTTTCATGACTTTTCACTGGGTAGGTCCCTTACTCTCCGTGGGGCAGCCATATAAGACCAAACATTCTGCTGAGAAAAAAACAATTTTTACTCAAGACTGTCCACACCGGGGCACCTAGGGGTCCAGGTGGGCTTGACAGTGTTTCAGGGGTCGACACAAAGCAATGTCTTGGGCAGAGATCAAGATTTCAAATAGCAAATATTAACTGATTCACTCCTTCCTCACAAAGCTGTCTGGGAGAGAGAGCTGTAAGCTGGACATGATGGCCCAGATGGCAGCAAGGGGTACAGTTGCTCTCTTGCTGGGGATCAGCCCATCTAGTCCCTTCACACTGGAGCCTATGAGGTCATCCCCATATCAGTTCCAACACAGCAGAACTTACAGCAGGTGAGGCCTGGAACTCATTTGGCTGCTGTAGATCTGGGCTCTTCCATGCTAGTGGATGAACCATGTGTGTCCTTGGTACTCCAAAAGTTCAGGCTTTGCCTACCCACCCCTTTTCCTGGGTTGACTTAAGCAAAATAGCTAGGATTCTGTCGCAGTTTTTCTGTCCAGTCCTCCACTTTTTCCACCCTCTGTCCTGACAGCAGCTTGGGTGGCTGGGCCTGTGTATCCACTGTGAAAGGGCCAGCTGCTGGGAAGCCTTAAAACAGAGCCTCTGACCTGTAGCCCGCACTCCTGACCCACAGATAAGCATTCCTCCCCTAGCCCCCACACTTCCTCCTGCATCCAGCTTTGCCTGAGCCCCCTTGACCATTTTGACACTGGCTTAGCCCAGCTGCCTTTGGCAGGATCGCTGTATCTAGGCTGGTGTCCTTGCCTCTGGCCTCTCTCAACCTCCTTACCCAGGCCTGTTGCTGAAGACTCAATATGCCTTGCACCCAACCCCAGCCCTTAGGTCCCCAGGGGGAAAACCTTCTCCTGCTCTCATTGCCCCAGAAAATGGAAGAAGGAGAAACAAAATAGAAGGAGGGAGGTTCGGAGTCTTTTTCATTCACTTTTATTACCTTACTCGATCAATCCTTCCTGGGAGTTTAAACTAAGAATTTCACCAAAAGTCGACTTACTGCTCCAAAACAGTCAAGACATTTAGGCAGATCCAAATCTAAATCCATCTCCTGAACCCATTGGACAGTGCTCAGCCTGTGAATAACCCACTCTACCCGTAATCTCTTTGAAATCCCACTTCAGGGGGCTTTGCACTTGATGTTCTCTCTGCTAGAACGCTCTGCCCCAGATATCCCCATGCCTCTGTCTGTCTCATCTTCTGGGTCTCAGCTCAGAGAGGCCTTCCCTGACCACTCACTAAAGGCAAGCCCCGTTCCTCCACGTATGCTCTACATCACTTGTTTTGTTGCCTTCATAGCACTTACTGCTCTTTGAAATTATTTTCATTATCTATTACATGTTCATAGTGTGTCTCCCCATAGCAGAATAGAAACCCCAGGAAGGGAGGGACCATGTCTGCCTCATGTGCTAAGTATTCTCAGTATCTAGAACAATGTCTGGCACCAAGAGATGCTCAAAAAATATCTATTGCATGAAGGAAAGTCTTCATCTGGTGTCATCCACTCTACTCCTGTGCCCAACAGCCCATAGAAAGGGCCTCCACTCCTTTTCCTCCAGAGGCTTCAGGGAGCCCCTGGGGGATTTGGTATTAGAAATCCAACCTGGATTTCTGTTTGCCTGGACTCCTTTTGAAGACCCCCACCCCCACCCCATGAGCATGCCAGAGACAGCAGAGCAGCCCTGGTGGCCAAAGACGGTGTCATCTGAGAGAACTAGAGACCCTTGATGTGCAGACCCCACCCACCCCTTCAGCCAGGGCTGGTGGCCCTTCTTACAACTCCGGGGATCTGGAAGGGAAGGCCCAGCAGCGAACTTATTGCTAGGCGTTGGAAAGACAATCATCTGCCTCCAACCCTGATATTGCAGCTTACCTGCATGACCATAATCAATTTGTTTAACCCTGACTGAACCTCAATTTCTACATCTGTAAAACTGAGATAACAAAACCTACCTCCTAAGGTTGTGGCAATGAGTAAAGAAATGGATCTACCCAAGGCAACTGGCACACATATCTCCTCCGTATGTTGGCTTCTCCTGACTTGAGCGCCCTAGTGCCTTCTTCATCTGTATGTATTTGATGAGATTTGGGCTGGTACTGCCCTGGCTTCCAGGATGCTGCCAGACCTGAGCCAGCCAGGGCCATCAGAGAGTAACAGGTAGGATCCCAAGCCAATGTCAAGGTCCACTGGGCAGCAGTTTCTCATCCAGACTAGGCCCAAGGCCTTTCCTACCTCCTGGCCCAAATGTCTGGTTTCCCTACAGAGTCCAGAGCTTAGGGACTGCCTCCTGGGTTAGCACACTGTCCGATAAACTCTCTCTGAGCAGGACAGGGGCTGCCTACACCAGGACCTGCCTCCTCCCCCAGGCCTCTCTCATGGAGGAGTCAAGCACAGGACTGAACCCCTCACAGCTAGTTAGTTGGCGGACTGCCAGGTTCACGTGGCAGCACCTTCCACCCCTGGCTCTGCCTGATCCTGCCCTAACCCCCAAGGTATCTTAGCCCCTCCTCTCATCTCTGGATTCTGGGTTTAGCAGCAGCCAGGACCACAGTGGGAGAGAGCATGGGGAGAGGAGACAGCACGAACTCTGAGATCCTTCCATAGGGAAGGCCTATCCTCCCAACTTTGCCCTCTGATGCAGTTCAGGTATCCTCTCTTCTAAGAAAACTTCCCTGAGACTGCCCGCCCCATCAACCCCAGGGCATAGCACATGCCACTTCATCTTGGGGCCCACACTTCAACACAGCAGGGTAAACACTGCAGGCGGTGAACTCTTTGAAAATAGTATTCATCTGCTCTATCTCTGTATGAATAAGACCTGGCATATAGTAGGTGCTCAATAAGTTCAGGATCAGTGATTGGCCACCAAGAAGTAATACCCCTCAGATGGTGCTTAGGGAGAGAGGGAGAAACAGGAGAAAGCAGGAGGGAGATGACTTGCTGCAGATGAACCAGAACTCCTCAGCAGGCAGAGCTGGCCCAGGGTGCTGTGGGTTCCCTGAAGAGCTGGAAGTGTCCTGTCCAGGGAGGCATGGAAGCAGAGGTTGGAGGGCCGCTTTGGAAGCTGGTACAGGATGGATTCAGGCACCGAGCACATTTCAGACAGACAGCCTCTGAAGTCTAAGGCTCAGAATGCCTACAGCTGAGCAGGCATTATTTATGCTCAATGCTTTAGATGTACTTTCCTCATATAGTCCTTGCAACTATCATTAGATACCATTATTACTCCCACTTTATAGATGAGAAAATTGAGGCTTAGAAATGTAAAAAAAAATTCCCAAGATCACAACAGGTGATGGAAGAGGAATTTGAATCTGGGCCTCAGTCCATGCCCGACACTCTCAACCACTAAGAGACCAAGTCCTGGAATGTCTAAAGTAATGTGTCTCTTTGGCCAAGCTGGCCCACTGAGGCCACCAGGTGGACCCCCAGGAAGCCTTGACTCATCACTCAGCCTCCAGAAACCTCCTCCTCTGCCATCCCCTCCTCACATGTGGGCATACATATTCCCAAGACTCCTTATTCACAATTGAACACATGTGTTCATCCAAGGGCAGATTACACAGCCATACAGAGTCGTCCAACACAGCTCACATGACATCTGTTCTCACATATATAGCCGTCATCACATAATGTGCACAGAGGCAAAGTTTCCTACAGGGCTCACATGCATGTGCATTGTCATCCAGCGGACCATGATGCTTGTGCACACAGAAGCTGCACAGATATAGAACCTTACTCACATGTCCACATGTTTATACCCATACAACAGATACACATTTTCACTTGGGCACTTGCATCTCCTCAGTATCATACACCAAATCCTCCCCCAACAAGAACCTTATCCATTGTTCCCCGAACTGATAGTAGGCCCAGGTGAGCAATGACGCTCCCTCCCTCTGGGGTTGGCCAGGCAGCCCTGAGAGGGGTAGAAGGCTCAGCCTGCCTGTGATGGATGGAATTAATCTACTGAGCTAGAGAAACTAAATAATTAAATCCCTAATCACCCCCCAAGCCAGCCAGGCCAATATAGCTGAGGGAGGGAGGGGGCTCTGAGGCCCAGACCAATATCCTAGAGAGGGGGGAGGGGCTTGGAAAGAGAGGCACAGACAGAACCCTCTAGGAGGGTTCTTTGGCACAGGCGGACAGACAGACAGACATGGTTCTTCAATGCCTCAGGCTCTCCTTTTCCACGTGGAACTGGAGCAGCTGGAGATGACAGCCCACCAATATCCACTAATACAGAGCGAGAGGAGGGGTACGGTCCTCCCACCCTACCCAGAGCCCAACCTGCCCCTCCACAAGGTGGGTCCTGGAAGAGTATGGAGATGGTGGGCATGACACTCAATGTGCCCAGGACTGTGCCCATCGAAGGGTCTGCCCAAAGCAGAGCTGAGGGTAGGATCAGTCAGGCCCTGGCCCACCCCTGTCCCAATAGAACAGACCCCTCCCCAGCCTGACACAGATGGCAGGGAAGGACCCCTTCACACAAGGGCACCTGCTTCCCCCAGGAAGTGGGTCCAGCACGTGGCTAACAGGCTGAGGATGGGGTAGAGGCCTGGGCAGGGGGGCTAAGGCAATCAGCCTGGGAACAGGCTCCAGTCTGATTGGCTGAAAAGTGGGTCATTTTTCTTTTGAAAATAGTGAGAAAATGGAGAAGTAGGTCGGGCTCTCATCCCCTCAGCCCCAGGCGCCATCCCGGACTTGCAGGGTGGGGAGAGGAGAGTTCTGCACAGGCCAAAGCTCCATCTCCCCCAGAACCCTGCGGGCCCCCAGCAGAGGAGACCAAGGTCATCAACTCAGGACACCCAAGGACATGCACACTCTGAGGCCAGGACTGGAGCACAAGCCTCAACGTGCCCCTGGGGGGCTGGCGTAAAAGGGACTAGAGCCGGGTCAAGCTGGAGGGGTGGGGGGTCCGGCACGCAGAACCCTGAGGAGCCCCCTCCTATCCTCAGGTCTGTCGTGATGTCTTCTCTCCTCTCTTCTCCTCCCTTTCCTCAGCGTCCACGTGAGCAGAGTCGTTGCCATGACACTGCGGGCAGGTGGGCGGCTCTGGTGGCTGTTTAGTCCCAACCCCCACGCTCAGAGCCCAGGTGGGAGGGGAGCGGCTGCGGCGCCCCCGCCCCTAGTCCAGATGAGGGAGGAGATTGGCACAAGGCCCCCATACACCCCAGAACCTGCGAGGGACTCCAGCACTGGCCTTTGGAGAATGAAGCAACCCAGGCGCTGGAGGGCTGTGGAAGGAACTCTCGAAAAAGATCTTAGATTTTGACGTCCCTCTTTCCCCCAAGAGGCTGGAGAACCGTGGAGAGGGGCTGACCCTGCACTCGCATTTCTTTCTCCGTGTCTTATCAACCTTCCTCCCAGCTTTCCCCATGGTCCAGGTCTCAGTCCCTTCATGCCAGCAGCTGACTGGTCCTGCCTGGGGTCTAAACTCGTAGCTCCTCATTCTGAAACACAAGCTCAATTCTCCAAGCTCTCTTGGGAGAGAGCAAAACAGCCTGGGTTGAGACTCAGATTCCTTCCCTATCACCAAACCCCCAGCCTGTCCTCCAGAAATTGGGTCCCCTCTCCCTGAGTATCACCCATACCTGAATGCACATCACAGACTAGGGGGACTACTCACTCCCTGCTAGCCCATACTTGGTCAAGTCACCCACCCCATGAGGAGAGAGGAGAAAGAGTGGAGCAGGGAGAGGGAGAGAGGAGCAAAGGAGGTGGGGGACAGACCTCAGATGCTGTCTGAAGATGCTGTCCTGCCTCCCACCCCATCCGGCCTCAGCAAGTCTGGGCCAGGCCTGAGCTCCCTTAACTCTGAGCACCCTTCTCAGGGTCCATACACCTCTCTCCACGTGTCTGTGAGCCTCTGGGGCTCTGACTTCCTAAGACCCTTCCCCCTGTTCAGGACTCTGCTCCCTACCTCTCTGTTCCTGAAGTGGGGAGCCTGTATCATTAACTGAATAGAACTAGAGGGACCTGTGTATGGCAGTCATCTGCACCCGGCTGACGGGGAAGCATATGTGGGGTGGTGACAAGATCCAAAAGAAAGTGAGAATGGCAGCCAGGGTTAGCTGGAGGGTGTCATACGTGACTGCATACCACACGTATGCATAAAGACACTAATACTTTCTTCCCAACCCTTCTCCTACTAAGACAGATCTGACTGCCTAAAATATATACTCACACAGTGTGTACATGTGTGTGTGCATGCATGTGCGTGGTTGTACACTGTATCTGCTTTTGTCCACCTCTACTGCCAGTGTTCTACATCAGGCCACTCTCATCCTAAGGTCTCACCAAGGCTACTACAACAGGTCCCTAACCGGTCCCCCTGCTTCACATCTTGGCCCAGTTCCATCCATTCTCCTTACTGGCTACCAGTGTGATTTACCTAAAATGCGTTTATTCAACAATTATGTATCGAGTGCCTACTGTAAGCCAGGAACTCCTCTGGATACAGCAATACACAAAACAAATGAAGCTTCCATTCTCATCAAGTTTATGTTCTGGTAGAAAAAGAGAGATGATAAACAAATGTGTGAAATAATGGAGGAGGTAAGTGCTAAAACTTAAAAAAAAATGTGGGGTGAGGGTATAGAATGACAAGAGACTATTTAAGATAGGCTTTGGCCTCTCCAAAAAAGTGACTTTTGAGTAAAAACTTGAATAAAGTAAGGCAGCAAGTCACATGGATTTCAAGCTGAGGGAAAAGCCAGTACAAGGACCTCAAGGTGGGACAGTGCTCAGCTTCTTTGTGGAACCGAAAGAAAATCTGCGTAGGGAGGGCACCTGAGACCAGGAAGGTCACTGGGGGCTGTTTTACACACAGCACTTACGTCATTCAGGCCCCACTAAGCACTCTGTATTTCACGCTGAGTGAGATAGAAAGCCACTGGAAAGGCATGACCTCATCTTCCTCTGGCTGCTCTTTGGGGTAGAATCTGTGGAGGAGGGGCTGGCAAGGGTGGAAGAAGAGGGACCAGCTGGGACAGTTCCTGTCACTGAAACACTTTTTCCTACAGTTGCTCATCTGATGAACACCTGTTCGACCATCAAGCCTTGGCTCAAAGGCCTCCTCTCCTCTAGATCCTTTACCAAACTGCTCCCCTCCCCACTCCAGAACTGACCAACACCTTTTTGGTCCCCACTGCTTCTGATAAACACTTATATCCCCTACCTTCCTTAACACTTTCCTTACTTGGTTCCAGGTTTTTGACCTTCTCTAGATTATAAGTTACCTGAGGTCAAGAACCATCCTCAGTGTCCAGCACAGAACGTGGCACATCATGGGCATAAAATAAACATTGGTTGAATTAATGGATGCACTGGGTGAGCCACATGTGATGAAAACAGGACTATTTACAGGCTGTTATTAATCTGGGTGAGTGAGATGCTCATGGATGCAGTCATGGGCTACAATCCAGGCCAGTGTTAGCATATACTCACAAATTTCTGCATACTCTGTTCATATATATATATAATATATATATAATATGTATATGCATTAGCAATGTATGTACATGTTGACAAATCCCTGTGTTGATATGATTCCTGTAGGTTTTTTCACATGTATACATGCTAGAAAGTGCATTTATTTTGAGATATGCATATTAAGGCATAAACAGGTAATATACACATATAATGTATGCACATATTGCCACATGCCCCATATGTGTGAGGATTATGCACACAGTTGGGCCTACCTACTATCCCTGCCCCTTTCATCCACTAAACCCAACTAGTTCTGCTTGAGTCTTGAAACCTCTATAGTAATGTGACTGCTCAAGCTCTCAAACTCTTTCCCCACATACACCCCTGAGCACCATAGCATCTAATCAGCTTTAGTCTCGGCTCCCATACCCAGCTGTCCCCAAGGCTGTAAGTTTCTCTTCTGCAAACTCCCTTCATTTGGATGGTGGTGGGGAACAATTAGGTCCCCATGACATGAGAATTTGAGAGACCTCAAGGAGTCTGCTTTCTGGAGAAGAGCCACAGGCATCAGAGTGGATCAAGTTCAAGCATGTGGGGAAATCAATTTTCGGACAACCTCAATGTTTAGTCAGAATCAGTCTCTCTCTCTCTCTCTCTCTCTCTCTCTCTCTCTCTCTCTCTCTCTCTCTCTCTCTCTTCCCCCCGTCACATTTATTCACATGTAATACTAAACTCATGTACATATATTCATATGCTATTAACTCATGTGTGCATATATGTGCTCCCACATGTATGTTCAAGTGCACAGTCACACATATATTCATCACTAAGTTAACACCACACACATAGGTTTAAGTAATTGCCTTCACAGTCACATATATACATGGATGCATACATAAGTCATACATGTATATGTGTCCACACTTATACACAAACTGATAAATATGTTTGTACATATTCACACAGCATACTCACACACAGGCAGAAATACACATGCACATGCACTGGAATAGCAGAAATATGCGACCCCTCCTCTGGCCTCTATGCCGTGCACAAAGCCAGAAGTCCATATTCTCTCTAAGGGGCACCACAAGTTTGCATTTGCTCTCTACTCTTGCCAGTCTCCCACTTCTCCATTTGGGAAGTCGTTTCTAATATCAATACAACGTGCCCAAGAGGCAGTCCCCACCCCCTATTTACACAAGTCTTTAATTCTAAAAGGGAAAATGAAAAGAAAATATCAAGGCCAGAGTTCTTCCTCCCAGTACCTCTGGGTATTGTCCATTGCTCCCAGACTCCGAAACAGTTATTGGAGCAAAGGAAGAAACAGTAAGAAAATTATCTCTGGGCCCTAAAATCTCCTAAGATGATTTTTTTTCTTCCCTAGAGGGCAGCTTCATGATGTTTAGTGAACCCCTCCTATCCAAGCCCAAAGGCCCTGCCAAGGGGAGGACAGACCTGGAGGCTTAAAAATGTAAGGTGGGGGGGGGGGGTGACCTGGGCTCAAGATAACAAAAGAAGCAAGTATTTAAAATACAGGAGCTGAGTAGGGAGCAGGGAGGCAAACTGAAGACACTTCCCAGCAGGAAAGCTGCTGCTGGAACACTGGATCATGAATAGCAGGGCTCTCCAAGAGGCCAGGGAGAAGGGGGTGGACAGCCAGCATTCTACATGGGGGTGGAGGGGTGACTGCTTCAGGCAGTGGCAGTAGCTCCAAAGTAAAGTCTTATCAAAGCTGTTATGTAACCAAGGGAGCTGAGAGGAGCACAAACACCTGCCCTCCCCAAACAGGCACCCACACCCACACCCACCACCTCCCAGCACCCACAGCACAGGAAAACTCAGCTCCTCCCAAGCAGCTAGAGGATGGGAGGAATCAACTTGAGTTACATCAAAAACATGATTGGTGAGGGGTTCCTTGTTAATTGAAAGTCACATCTGGGAAGGGATGAACTGGTACAGTTTGGGGTCCCTAGATACCCCATCTCTTTTCTTGAACTTCCTGCCAAACCTAATTTTGCCCAGCTTCATCTGGAAACCCTCTCCTGCCCCTCCCCTCAAGAAGGATCCTATTTGAATATTTGATTGTGCTCTTGAGGATGGGAGGCAAAGCTGCCATCAACCCTTCCTGCTGTTGTTCCCCCACAGTCTCATCTGCATGTCTTGACATTTGGCTCTCATCCCCCTGGGATGACAAGAAAAGGGGCCTGGAGAAATCATTCCATGCTCTATTCCCTTCAAAGTTACAAAGACAGTATAAGAACCCAGAAAACTGAAATGACCCTGACCCTAGGTTGCTGGGGAAAAGATATCCAAGCAAACTGAGAATTGAAACCCAGACCTTACCCCCCAATTTGAAGTTTTTCTCTGCCAGCTCTTCCTCTTTTCCCGTTGCCCCATCTCCAGTAGCCTCCTCCTTCTCTGCTCTATGGCATTGAACAACCCCACCCACTCCTTAAATCCTTTGCTTGGAAATCTTCCTTCCCAATAAAAGCATCTCCCAAATGCTGCTCTGAGGTGTGGTTGGGGTGGGCAGAGCATAAGACAGGCTTGCAGGCTATTTCACTGTACGCTGTCCAAAACTCCAAAGTATGGTGGGCAGGGGGATACCACACAGTCCATGAAATTACCTTGAACTTTTGAGATCTAACCATCCAGGCCTAACCAGCAAAACATAAGCTCTCCTATTTCAGAATTGCCTGGAACCTGAACTTCTGGGACCTAGGGGGAAAAAGGCTGGTGCTAGTACCCCCAAGCTTGTAATACTAAAAACTACATGATAAGAGAGCTCACAGTCACAATACCATCCTCCATCCCTACCCCCACACTAGCAGTAGGGTGGTTTTGCAAAGGGGAAGGGGAAACTAAAACAGGGAAGAAGTCCCTTTTCCAAATACCATGAATAACTGTGAGGCCTAAAGCCATAGAGAGGACCCCCAAACCTCTGTTTCCATCCAGGAATTCTATCCTTGGAAAGTGGGTTATCTGGGAGAATTTTTCCAGTGAGCCCTCAGCACTGTCAACTGCCTTTCCATCATCCGCCCCAAGGCAGCCCCATTCAGGACCCAGGACAGTTCCGAAGGAGCGCATTCCCCTGAGTCCCTTTCAGCACTCGGGACAGCTCCCAGGGATTGAGGGCTGCGTGGCCAGAAACCCAGCCTGCCAGAAAGGAGCAGGCTTGCCCTACCACAACCCTCTTCAGAACAGAAGCCCCTCTTCCCTGCCCCCCCCCCATACTCGCTCCCATCCACCGAAGGCATCTGGTACCCTTCCCTTCAGTCTCTGTCCAGAGAGTGAAAAGAAACCCAGACAGGAGGCTTCCCTGAAGGAGCCTAGAGACAGGACCCCACCCACCTCCTTACAGCCCTGAGCCTCTCAACGCCACTCACAGCCGGTTCTAAACACCACTTTGCCTTCCTAACCACCACCCCCAAATAAAAGAAATACTCACGTGGGGGCTCCCAGCCCTGTAGGCAGATGTAGTGAAGGGAGGCAGAGAGATGTAGCTCACCACACCCTGTTGTGAGCCCCCTTTCTGAAGGAGCCAGCTCCCATCTGAACTGGGGGGGAGGAGAGACATGTGGAAGCACTGAGTGATGGGGAGGGGAAAAAGGAGAGGGAAGGAGGCAGGAGCAAGGGACTGCAGGGTGGGGGTGTTGGGATGGGGGTGAGGGAATCCTTTTTAATTTCATTCTCTTCCTATGCCTACATCAGCCCTGCAGGCTCAGCTCTTTAATATTTACACATAGGAAGAGAAGATGAGAAAGAATAGAAAGAGAGGGGGGCAGAGGATACCTGAGCTCAAAGGGCATAGAGGCAGGGGCCTTTAGGATCTGGGAGCTTGGGGGTCCCACACCATCCCCAGCCCACTGCCTTCTGAGCTCTTGACTGGAAAGAAGGAAGAAGAAACCCTGGGACTATTTTGTCCCTTTGTTAACAAGGCACTTTGAAGCTGCATCAGAAAAAGATCAGATCCCAACCCACATACCTGGACACCCCCACAAACCCAGATTTCTTGGGTGCCTTATGTGCAGATGGTAGAGGCAATATTCATACACAAGCATGTTCTGGTGCTTGAAAGCATGTGGGCTGCAGTGTAAAAGCACATGAACATGTCATCTATCGTGTACAGGTTTAATCAAGTATGTTTTGAGTGCATTGACATGTAACAACCCAGACAATCATATGCAAATTATGTAACCAATTGTGTAAACCAGCCCCCAAGTGACCTCCCCTGGATCTTCAGCTACAACCCCAAGGACAAGGCCACCCACCTCCCCAGACTCCCTTATTCACAAGCCCCTCCCTCACAGCCTCGCTTTTTCTTTCTGTGACATGGGGAGAAGGGCTGGTGGGAGGGCATGCAGCATTTGAGCCCAGGGACTTGACAACTTATTAGCAACAATGAGCTGGCAGCCCGTTACCATAACGATGGTGCCACTGCCTCACCCCAGCTCAAACCCAGACTCCCCAGACAGCAGGAGGGCCGCTGAGCCAGCAGCCTCCAGACTGGAAGGAGAGTGGATAAAGAGGGAATGAAGACAAACACTTGTATAGTGGAGGGTGCATCTCTGTTCTTCCAACCCCCACTGAAAAACAAAGCTTTGAGCCCACCAAGTGGGAATGAAGTCAGACTCTGGAAAGGCTTCCTGACCATGGGATGGTAAGAAACTGGAAGGGGTCCATACAAGCTCCGCTAGACAAAAGCTTCTGCTGTCACTTGCTCGCTTTGGCCCCTCACTCCAAGAACCTCTTCTACTGATCTTAGCAGACTAAGAGAAAACCAACCAAACAAGAGGCCCCGCTCTGAATTTTAGTCTTCCCATTTGTAAAATGGGAACAATTATCATTACCATTTACCCTAGCCTCCTGGAAGGTTTAATTAGTGAGGGTTTCAAGGTAACCACAGACCTTTTCAAAATCAGACAAGCCCCAGAAGTTTCCCTACCCAACAGAAACCCACAAAGTAAGGAACTGTCAGACCAACTAGAGGCAAAATGCACCAGAAACTGGGTAGGATGAAAAGAAATGAAACTCAGCCAGCTGAAGCCCCAATATCAGCTGGAGAGGGATGAAAGCTGAAGAAAGCAGGCACTACCACAGGAGAAAGTCTGGGAGTCTGGCTCGAAGCAGCTCTAGCCCCTCACCAGCAGGAATCAAGACAAGCCTATAGCCTACTTTGGTGGTGGGCATGGCTAGGAATCCCTATCTCCAGAAACATCTGTAGCTCCCTCTCTTTGGAAAGGGGTCCCAACTTGAAGTATCTATATATAGTCTTGGGCTTATTGAGTCTTTAATTCTTCTCCCCAAATCTCTGCTCAGTTCTGACAGGAATGGGGAGAGGGAAGAGGTTTCCAGGAATAGAAAGCAACATGGAGGGTTATAAAATTCCTGGGCTGGGACTAACCAGGAACTCACAAACTTGCTGTGTGACCTTGGACAAGTTTCCACCCTTCTCTGGGCTTCAGTGTCTTCACTTCATAATTAAGAGGTTGGACTAAGTTAATTCTAAGGTTCCTCCCCTAACAATCATTTTATAGTTACATACAAGCTGAGTCCTTGGACATGAGCTCCCTGGAATAAAATTCAGTGGGCACAGCCTGTCACATCAGTGGGGCCACAGGGGTCGCGCATGCAGGGATGGTATCTGAGGATGTTCATCCTATGTTCATGTTCCTTTTAGAAACACCTGCCACCCTAGCCCTCCCAGCTCCCTTTTTAGACCCTGATTCACTGCCAACTCACAAAGCCTCTCCTCCTCTCCCTCCTCTCCCCTCCTCTTCTCTTCCTTTTAACCCCAGCACTCAGGAATGCTGGGCAGAGGTGGAGGTCAGTGCTCCCATGGTCAGAGAGAGCACAACAGGGAGTACCAACCTCTAGCCATGGCCCAACACAGCTCCTTGAGTCACCAAGAACTCGGATGGAGCCTTTCTGTACCACTGGCTAGCAGTGTGGGATTATGGGAAATGCAATTCAACTCTGAGCCTCAACATCCTCATCTATAAATTGGCATTATAGTAGACTGAACTACATGAGATTGCTGTTTTTGTAGGTTAAAAAAAAAACAGGAACAGTTGAATACTGGCAATTTCATATGGCTTAACTCGCCCTGCCTGCTTCCCAGAGCTGTTGGGGAGATAAGAAAGAGTTGAGAGGGGAGCATTTTTCAAGAGCCCTGGACTAATATAAAGGTACTTTTATTATTATTATTATTATTATTATTATTATTATTATTATTATTATTATTTCAAAGTGCTTCAGCACAGACCCACCTAGAGCCAGTGGGCTGAACCAATGATCCAGAACTTGGAAATTTAGGGCTCGAAAGTCTAGGAGACATCCACCTGCTGTGATAACTAAGAACAGGGCAGAAGCTTCCACCTGGCCTCCTCAGTCCCTGGTTCTAAAGGTCCCTGGGTGAAACATTACTGAGATGACACACGTTCTCAGGCCCCAAGAAGAAGCACCCATACTCTACAGCTCACCTGAAGCACCGCCACCACCAGAGGCCCCAGCAGGCAGCAAGAACACAACCAGAGCATCACAGAAAGTACCACCTGAGGTAGGTGGAGGTGAGGACCAGGGCAGGGAGTGCAATGCCGCTCTTGCCTTGGGCGGGAGTCGGGGAGGCCATGGTGAGAGGGGATGATCTGACCTCTGAAAAGTCTGATCTCCCTGCCCAAAACCCCCACCACCATGAATCCCCTGGGGTAGCCAGGAAGGAATGAAGCCCAGATGTGGGTGACTCAGAGTGAACCCTGCTCAGTTATATTCTCATACATACGCCCAACACACACACACACTCATACAGGCCACAGATACCTGTATCCACTCACAGAGACACAGGCACACACATACATACACACAGAGACACACAGGTACATGAGGTAGCAACACACTCTCATTCACACACATGTGCACAGATACATACACAGTAGCACTCTCCACACACTGCATACACCCACGGACACGCACAGACACTCGCCCACAATGACACACACTCACTGCATACACTCACTGGCACACACTACTCCCCACAGACCCACACACTCATCACAGACACAGAGTGACACGCACTCACACTCACACACCTGCAGAGGAAACTTCTCTCCGGATCTCCCCAACACCACCAGTTTCCCCCACAACCCAAGCCTCCAGCCGGGCTGGGCCGGGGCTGGCCAACCCCCGCGGCGCTGCCCAGGAGAGCGGGTCCTCGCTCCTCGCTCCTCGCTCCGCGTGTTCCCCCCGCCGGTCCCTCGGGTCGCCAGGCCAAGGCGAAGGCGAAGGCGAGGGCAAGGGCGGGGGCGGGGGCATCGGAGAAGGCCCAGCCCTCGCCCCTCCCGGGCCGGGAGCCGAGGCCGCTGGAGCCCGGGGCGTGGGCGGCGCCGGGGCGGCAGCCAGGCCGAGGACTGGGGGCGCTGCAGAGGGCGCGGCGAGCGCGGCCCGTCCCCACCCCTCCCCGCCGCTTACCTGGCCCAGCTCGGGCTCCGGCCGGGTTACATGGTGCCAGCGGCCCGGGCTGGGGGCGCTGCGGCGGTGGGCAGGCGAGCAGGGACGGGGCCCGGCACTGCGGAGCCCCGAGCGAGCGCCGAGCGGTAGCGGGCGCGGGAGCGGGAGGCGGCCAAGCCACGGAGGCTGGATTTCCCGGGGACCAGGAAGGGGAGGCGGGGGGATCCCGCCCGCGCGCTCCGCCCCCGCCCCCGCCCCCGCGCAGGACTGCCGAGCCCGAAGCCCAGAGAGGGAGGGGTGCCGAGCTCCCCGCCCCCGCACCGGACCCAGGAGGGCCGAGGTCGCAGCCACCGGCAGCCGCCACCGGGGCCCCTGAAGAGCGCGCGCCCAGTTCAGGGACAACACTGGGGAGGCCCAGCTGGGGGACCACCGAGTTTGTGTCCACCGGGGACCCGGGACCAGGCACACAGTGTCACGGCCATGCACAGCTGACCTAGGTACAAGGACCGAAGCCCAGTGGCGGGGCTGTTGGGGTGACAGTCACACTACCACAGGCATGGTCTCGCACCCCATCGAGGCTGTCACACCCTGAATGTCACACACAGCCCCCCAGGCACACCCCCTAGGAGACCCTCCCTCAGGTTTTCCCGGTCAGATCGCCGACTTCAGTTCCTAGCCGCGGTTCACAGAGCCCCCTTCCTCTGCCCCAGCCCCTTCCAGTGTGGGGCGCTGTGCCCGGCCTCAGAGCCACGGACAAGCGTCCCCCACCCACACAGTCCGCACAGCCGAGGCATCCCCAGTATGGAGGGAGAACCCCGCTATACCTGCCGAGTTTGCTGGGGCCCCCACCTGTGCCCACGGTGTCCGCCCACCTCTAGGCCCTGAGCCAGGGGTTGTGCCAAGGTGGGGGCGGAGTGGAGGAGGGAAAGGGGACTGTCCGGAGCACCGGCGGAGGCTGCAGAGCCTGGACACAGGCTGCGGGAGCCAGGAGAGGAGGAGGAAGCTGACTGCAGCAGTCTCTGGCTTGAATCCGTCTTGGCGCCCAGAGCGATGCTGTAATGAGGGGGAGGGGGCCGCACTGGGGAAGCCGCAGGGGGAGGGGCTGAAGATGAGGGGAAGGATTTGATTCTGAATTCCGATTTCGAACGGTGGGTGTGCGGGGATACTACCTCAGGCGCCCAAAGTTGGGGTGGAGAATAGCATGCATCCTTGAAGCCCTGTTCCTCTGTCCCTTACTTCACCTTTTTTGATCTTGGAAGCTTTGGGGTGGTGAAGTGTGGGCTTCGGAGACTGTCTTCCTCTCTAGAAACAGACCTTCAAGTAGTTCCGATTTAACACTCACCCAGCAATTCCTTTCTCCCTGTACCACTTGGTGGTCACTGGCTCTCTTCCTGATAGAAAGGGGGAAAGCCGAGGCACAGAAAGTAGAAGTCACAGGCCCAAAAGAGTTAAAGCTGGGAGTCAAGCCCTTTCTCCTTTCCCCAAGGATATGCCTAAAGATGCCACATGACATAAATGACATAAAGGAGTTTGCAGAGCCCTTCCCTAAGGAAACCTGGAAGGCTGGTGGGAGACTGGCAAACTGGTCATCCATCTATCTTGCTGCCTACAAAATCAGTTCAACCAAGACTTTTCAATCATGAGCCTAGGTCACAAATAATTCCCAACCCAGGGATCAGCCAAAAGCAGATATCAGATAAAATAAGATAGACGGTTGGTCCCAGGAACCCACTTTAGAACTGAAAGAAGTATCTCACTTTCCATGAAGCATAATCATAGCTATCATGAAGGATCCTAAAAGGCACCACCATGTTTTCTCCATTCTAAGATGTACATTTTGTTAACTGAAATTGGAAAACACCTTAAACTGGAGAGGGACATTTAATATGATTTTCTACTTTTTTCATAAAGCTGTTATCAAAGAGTTTATGTGTTTCAGGTCATACTGTAGTTTTCATTTGTTCATTCAACAATCATTTACTGATGGCACCTGGCACCCTGCTAGCCAGTTGGGAAATAACCATTAAGCAGACAGGTTTACCTTGAAAAGTGTTCTCTCCCACCCATCCAGAGACGTATAAAGAAGACGGAAATGTAAACCAATAATTACTATCAGAGCCAGCTTCATGGGAGTGTCTGCTGTGCAGTCACACAGAGCCCACACTTAAAAAGGTACCCACTCTTTGTTTAATGCTCTGCTGTCACTGTCTTGAAATTCCTAATAATTTTTTAGCAAGGAGTCTTACTCTCCACAAATTATGATCGCTATACTAGACTTAATAGAGATGGGCACAAAATACTTTTAGAGTCTAGAGTCAACAGCAGCTCGGCCTAGGTGAAGAGGAGCAATCAAAGAAGTAAAGAAGCACTAAGGAGACATTTGATGAATGGAGTCTCAAAGATTGGGAGAGAGAATTAAGGTAGAGAGCCACACATGTGCAGATACAGAAACTCATCAAAATGTCAATCAAGCAGTACGGCAGACTGGTTGCTTGGTTGATCCCCTCACTGAAAACATGATAAATGATTTTTCAAAATGATAGATAAAATATATTTTTAAAATCTTCTTAAATGCATCAATGAGCTAACAAAAAAAAATTACTCTAGCCAAAATTAAAGTGAAGGCAGAACTAGAGAGGTAAGCAGAGCACTGAAACCAACTTTATTTAGCCTGGGGACTGTGATACCTTGGTTGCAAAAAATGGTACCAATGAATCTCTCACATGACTTTGCAACTCCTTTTATCAAGAGGTGGACTCTATATTCCCACACCTTGAATCTGAATGAACTGTGACTTGCTTTGGTCAATAGAATATCGAAGAAGTCATGGTGTGCCAGTTCTAAGCCTAAGCTCTAAGAGGCTTACATACTTCCACTCCTTCTCTTGGTTTTCTGCTTCCACTGTGGGAGCAAGCCTGGGAAAGTTTGCTGGAGGATGAGAGACAAGGTGCAAGAGAGCCATGCTATTGTAACCAAGACCATCTTAGACCAGTCTATAGACAGACACCCCCCAAACATGTGATAGAGTCCAGCCAAGAACAACAGAAATATACAAAATCTGTCCACTAGGTATCCAACTACATAATATGAAAAACAGAGACATTTATTGAAGAAGATAAAAGATACAAGAAACATTGTACATGAGATAATGATGCCTCAGTCCACCTCAAAGTAGGCACCTCGGGACCTCACACAGTTCTCCCAATTGCCATTAGCTGCCCCATCGTATTTTCCTGAATCTCATCAATGGTCTGAAATCACTTCCCTTTTAAAGGTGATTTTAGTTTTGGGAAAAGCCAAAAGTCACAGGGTGCCAAATCTGGGTTGTAGGGGGGTTGAGTCACCTGGGTGGTTTTATGTTTTGCCAAAAAACTCTGCTCGAGATGTGATGCATGAGCAGGTGCATTATCCTGATGAAGCTGCCAGTCACCAGTTGCCCATAGCTGCAGCCTTCTGAATCATCCAAATAATGTCCACAGAGGAATGTTCAAGCTTAACGCAAAATGTGTGCAGACTCGTTGCTCTACTCACTCAGTCATTTTGAATGAGACGGCCACACAGTACACATGCTCACTCAATGGTATCTACTGCCTCCACTGACTAGTACAGTGAAGTTGTCATTGTTCACATATGCACATTCCAGTCGACTCTCCTTGGCTGCCATGTTTCATTGATGTCACCCAAACTATTCTTGTTATATTAAAATGGCTGGACGTTTTCTGGACAGACCTTGTATACCTGACCGTGGCTGACTACAGACACTTAAGTGAGACCAGCTGAATGAGAATAATCCAGCCAACTTGAGGACCCTTGAACAATAGTAAATGCTTATTAATTTAAACCACTGAGGTTTTGAATAATGTATTGTGCCACAATATAAATAACTGATACAAGTGTATTTGCTAACAGATGAAACTGAACTTCAGTTTTCATGACCTCTCAGGGCACGTGGGAAAGAAGATAAAGCAGAGGGTCTGCCCAAGTTGAGAAAATACTCCCCTGCATAAACTTAGAAGCCAAAAGGGACCTCTCTACTCTAATGCACAGGTAAACTAGAAAAAAGCTCACCCCACCGCCATACCTAGGGAATTGCAAGGAAAATTACCTGTTTTAAACCTTGACAATAGCAATGAGTGTAGGGAGGAAGTATCTCCTCCTGAGAATCCATAACTACAAGTTAGACCTCACACCATATGCAATCAAATTCACTCTACCAAGGTGATCTGAAAAACCTCAAATCAAGAATTTAGTATAAAATGGTCCCAGACTGATAGTGCCCCCAGGTGCCTGGCAGAAGGAAATGTAAATCTTTGTTAGAAGAATTCACCTTCATTTCAGGCCTCAAATAATTTCCACAGATAAAGTTACAGAGAGAATGAATAGCATGCAGTCAAATATCATCAAATGCACAAGGAAACGTACCAAGAACAAGAACCAGCAAAAACAACAAACAGCAGAAACACATCTGCAAGAATTCAACTGTTAGAATTATGAAATACTATAAAATAACTACACACACACACATATACATACCTTTAGAGAAATAAAATAATCCTGTTGCCTTTGGCTTATTTTCCTTCTTTGGCCAGGTCCAGAAGAACAATGTTAGATAGAAGTGGTGATGATGGCCCCTTGGCCTAAAAAAAAAAAAAAAGAAGTGGTGATGATGGGTATGTTTGTCTTCTTCATAACTTTAATGCTCTGACATTCCCTCTTTAGGATGATACTCATTATAAGATTTTTGTAGACCTCTGTTGATCAGCTATAGAAAGTTCCATTTTATGTCTAATTGACTAAGAGTCTTAATCAAATGTATGTTGAATTTTATCAATGATTTTTTGTGTATCTTTTGACATGATCATACGATTTTCTATTTTAGTCTGTTCTGATAAGTTACATTTAGATGGTTGTTTCCTAATATTAAATTTTACTTTCCTGAGATAAATCCAAGTTATTCAAGGAGGTTTATTATTTATGTTACAGATATCATTGGGTTTGATCTGCTAATATTTTGTTTTGGATTTTTTCCATCCATATTAATGAATAAAACAAGCCTAATATTTTCTTTCTTTGATATCTAAGTTATTCTAGCTTCATAGAATAAGTTGGGAAAGTACTATCTCTTTTTATTTTCTCTGTAAAAGTTGGTGTAATATTAGAATAATCTGATGTTTGTAAGTTTGGTGAAACATCTGTAAAGCCATCTGGAACTGGTATTTTCCTTATGGGAAGTTTTTTGTTTTGTTTTGCTTTACCAATGCTTCTGTTTCCTTAACAGGACTATTTTAGGCTTTCTATTCCTTTTTTGTCAGTCCTAATAAGTTATATAGTTTTAAGAATATGTTTATTTTGTCTAAATTTTCAAGTGTATTGCCATAAAGTTGTTGATAAAAATTTCCTATTATCATTTTCATCTCTGCCTCCTCTGTAACTGTGCCCTCCTTTACAATATTTATTTGTGCCTTCTTTCTTTTTCTTGATTCTCATTACCAGAAATTTGTCCATTTTTAATCATTTTAAGAATCAATTTCTTAGCTTTGTTGAAATTCTCTATAGTATTTTGTTTAATATCTTGATTTTTTCTCTTATTTTTATTATTTATTTCCATCTAATTTCTTTGGGATAACTCATTCTTTAACTTACTGCTTACATTGGAAACTTAGTTTTTTAATTTTTAGCTTTTCTTCCTCTTTAATAGAAATTATTCTTGATGAGCTATTTTAAATACATCTCACAGGACCTATAGGACACCACCAATGGGCTCAATGTATTGTGGGAGCCCCAGAAGGAAACAAGAAAGAGAAAGAGGCAAAGAAACAATTTGAAGAAATACTAGCTGGAATTTTTCCAAATTTGATGATAGACAAGAATATAAACATCTGAGAAGCTCAACAAACTCCAAATAGGATAAACTCAAAAAGACCCACACTGAGACACATTATAATCAAACCTTCAAAAACAAAGAGAGAATTCTGAAAGCAGCTAGAGATCATCACATAGAAGGAATTATCAATAAGATGATAAGTATATTTCTTATCAGAAACTTTAGAAGCCAGAAGAGAGTAGCTAATATGTATATTTAAAACGTTAGATAAAAAGAAAAGCTCTCAGCCAAAAATCCTATACCATGAGACCTACCCTGCAAGAAATGCTCAAGGGAGCCCTACAGGTTGAAATAAAAGAACCCTAGACAGTAACTCAAATGGAGAAATAAAGCTATCAATAAAGGTAAATGCAAGAGCAATTACAAAATCTAGTATTATTATAAGAATAATTTGTAACTGTATTTTTTGTTTGTTTTCTGCATGATTTAAGAGGCTAATACACTGAAAGAAAAAAAAACAATTCATGTAAAAGCTAGTTTTACTGTGATTTTGGTTTGTAACTCCAAATCTTATTTTCTACATAATTTAGGATACTAATGCATTTTAAAGAATTATTGGTTTATGTTTTAGGACACACTACTGATAAAGATGTAATTCTGTGATAACAATAACCAAAAGGGGTGGGGACAGATCTTTTCTTATGTTATTGAAGTTAAGCTGGTATAAATTCAGAATAGAGTGCTATAATTTTAGGATTTTAAATGAAATCCCCATGGTAACCACACACAAAAAAAAATAGTTCTAGAATATACACAAAAGGAAATGAGAAAAGAATTTAAATGCTTTGCAAAAAACAACTAAACACAAGAGAAGACAGCAATGCAAGAGCAAGAGTGACTATACTAATATCAGACAAACCAAACTTTAGATTGAAAAACATTACCAAAAATGAAGAAAATAATATAATAAGTGAAAAGCCAGTCATAAGAATACAAATACTCTATGATTCCACTTATATGAGGTACTTAGAGTAGTCAAAACCATAGAAACAGAAGGTAGAATGGTGATAGCCAGTGACAGCGGGGAGAAAAGGAATGGAAAGTAATTTTTAAGTGAGTATAGAGTTTCAGGTTTGCAAGAGGAAGAGAGTTCTAGATATTGATGGTAATAACGGTTGTACAAGAATATGAGTGTACTTAATACCACTGAATTGTCTAAAATTGAAATTTTATATTAGCATATTTTATCACAATTCTAAACATTGAAGGAAAAAGCTGACAAATTTAATTTTGTTAACATTAAATTTATGTTCATCAAAAAATGTAATAAAAAAGACACTATTAAGAGAGTAAAAGTGAAAATCACAGACTGGGGAAAATATTTGCAATACCTGTATACAGTAAAGAACTCATATTCAGAATATATGAGGAATCCCTATAAATCAATGTGAAGCAAAAAAGCTAAGAAAAAACCTGAATAATCATTTCTCAAAAGAGGATCTCCTAGTGACCAAAAAACCTCAATTGAATACCACCACACACCAACAGAATGACTGTACTTTAAAAAGAAAAACACCAAGTATTGGTGAAGTGTGGAGTGCCTAGAACTCTGATGCAGTGCTGGTAAGAGTGTAATGATACAGCCATTTCGATAAGCTGTTTGACAGTATCTCCTAAAGCTCAATATCGTCGTCGTCGGCAGCCGTCCGTCTCGAGAGACGATGGTGTAGCTTCTTAAGAGTCCATCTGCACCTCCGAGAATGGCTGTGCAGTCCGACTCGGGAGTGACATGGTATCTGTCTCCTCCCGTGTTGAATCGACATCTTGCGATGACACTGAAGCTACAGAGCCTGGGCAGGGTAATATGGAGGGTCTGCTGTTGCCCATGCAGCAGACCCCCCCCTCTCTTCGCAGCTGAAGGGTCCAAGGGAAAGACGGAGTCGATACAGCTTGGGTTCAGGTGCGCCGCAGGAGTTGCCGGTGTTGACCACAACATCAAACCGCCTTAGGGACTCTGGCTCCGGATTTTCTGTCGGGGTTTACTCCCTTAGCCTTTCCCCTGAAGAGGTATGCCGCAAGGCAGCGGAGGTTTTTTGGAGTCAGAGTTTTCCTTCTCTGATGTACCCTGACTGGAAGATCGAACCAGCGACACTTAGCTCGCAGGCCGACGCTCAATCCACTGAGCTAAACCAGCCAGGGCATAAAGCTCAATATATACCTACCTTATTACCCAACAATTCTACTACTAGATATACACTCCCCCAAAATGTGTGCATATGTCCACCCAAAAACGTGTGCAAGAATGTTCATAGCAACTTAACTCATAATGACGCCAAAATGCAAACAGCAAAAATGTCCATCGATTATAAAATAAGCGAATAAATGTTGAAATATTAATACAATGGCAATCATGCATCAATAAGAAAGAACGAGCTCGTACTACATACTACAACATAGAACTTATATTTTTGCCTCTCAGAGTGTGGTCCACGGACCGGCAGTATCGGTGTCACCTGGGAGCTTGTTAAAAAGGCAGGGTCTGAGGCCCCACAATAGCCTTACTGAATCAGAATCTGAATTTTAACAAATTCACCAGTTGATGCATACGCATATTAAAATTTGAGAAGCACTATTCTATATCTTATTTTGAGTGATACTTACATGTATACAAATATAAGTTTTCATCAATCTGTACATTTAAGATTTTACTTTAGATTGTACATTTTAAGATCTATACATTCAAGATGCACTTTTTAACACAATACAAAAGTAAGATGATCAAATGCAGCGATTTTGTTTACTAGCATATTCCAAAGGTGACCAGAGGATCTTTTTAAGTACAAACTCGTGGATTTAAACATGTTTTATATATTTTAATTTATTGAAGTTATTCTATTTATGCTGTATTTTTCCCATCTTTGACCAAAGAGAGCCTCATTAAGTTGTCTGCTGGGTCTTTTGCAACCCCTGAAATATCAGTAACTTCCTCACTTTCTAATATAAGAAAATGTTTGCACTCATTTTGTACATTTTCTGTCCAGATCTGAAAAATAGTCATTTTCCCAAGGATCCAGGAGCCATTTAATTTGAAATGGATTAAAAGTTCCAAAGTGGGTACTAAGCGATCTCATTAACTACCCTCAACACTTCTGAAGAAGAGGATAAAGAGATGTGATTCGCCCTATCGGATATCAGGACTTATTAAGAAGGTATAGATAGCATCAAGACCATACAGTCCTGATTCAGAGACAAAATGATTAGTACAATAGACTCGAGAACTCAAATACAGAGTTATATATGGAACTTAGATATATAACAGAGGTGGCATGGCAAGTAAAGGAGAGGAACAGGAGAGGAAATTATCTATTTTATAAAAATAATTAATTGGACTCTTCACATAATACACAAAACTCAACTCTAATTAGGTTTAAAACTAAAAAAACTTTTTTTTAATTTCTAAGTGTATTGTATTGATTATGCTGTTACAGTAGCCCCAAATTTTTTCCTCTTTGCTCCCCTCTGCTCCCCTCTGTTCAGTACCCCTCTTCCCTCCAGCAATCCTACCCCCTTAATTCATGTCCATGGGTAGTGCATATAAGTTCTTTGGCTTCACGCTTTCCTATATTATTCTTAACTTCCCCCTGTCTATTTTGTAGCAACTAATTATGCTTCTTAGTACCTGCACCATTTCCCCATTTCTCTACCTTCCCCCTCCCAGCTGATAACCCTGCAAATGATCCCCACACCTATGATTCTGTTTCTGTTCTGGATGTTTGCTTAGTTTGTTTTTGTTTTTACTTTTTAGATCCAGTTGTCGATAGTTGTGAGTTTATTGTCATTTTAATGTTCATAGTTTTGATCTTCTTTTTCTTAAATAAGTCCCTTTGATATTTCATATAATAATGGCTTGGTGATGATGAACTCCTTTAGCTTTACCTTGTCTGGGAAGCACTTCATCTGCACTTCCATTCTAAATGATTGCTTTGCTGGATAGAGTAATCTTGATTGTAAGTCCTTGCTTTTCATCACCTTGAATACTTCTTGCCAGTCCCTTCTTGCCTGCAAAGTTTCTTTTGAGAAATCAGCTGAGAGTTTTATAGACACCCCTTTGTAGGCAACTCTCTGCCTCTCCCTTGCTGCTTTTAAGATTCTCTCTTTATCTTGAATCTTTGGCATTTTAATGATGATGTGTCTTGGTGTGGTCCTCCTTCAGTCTAGTTTGTTTGGGACTCTCTGTGCTTCCTGGACTGGTAGGTCTATTTTCTTCGCCAAACTTGGGAAGTTTTCCTTTATTATTTTTTCACATAAGGTTTCAATTTCTTGCTCTTCCTCTTCTCCTTCTGGCACCCTTATGATTCGGATGTTGGCATGTTTAATGTTGTCCCAGAGGTTCCTAAGCCTCTCCTCATTTTTTTTCAATTCTTGTTTCCTCATTTTGTACTGATTGACTGTTTTTTTCTTCCTTATATTCCAAATCATTTATTTGAACCCAGTTTCCTTCTCTTCACCATTGGTTTTGTGTGGATTTTCCTTTGTTTCATTTAGCAGAGCCTTCATTTCTTCCCTAAGCATTTGCCATACTTAAGCATATCTATCAAGTCTGTGAGCATCTTTATTACCAGCGTTTTGAATTCTACATCTGTTAGGTTGGCTATCTCCTCATCTGTTAGGTTGGGTATCTCCTCATCACTTAGTTCTCCCACTGGAACCTTGATCCATTCCCTCTTCTGGGCCATACTTCTCTGTCTTCTCATCTTGACAGGCTCCTGTGTTTGTTTGCCTTTGTGTCTTAGGTAGAACTGTCCCATCTATTACGTTTAAGGGGCGAAGCCTTAGGTATTCGTCATACAGGGCGACCCATTTCACCACATTGTGGCACTGTGCGTGTGGGAGAGGGGTCAGAGAGGGAACAATGCTGCTCATTCCACAATCGCCCCTTTCCCAGGCACCTCTCCAACCTCCATATGGGCCTGGCGCCTCTCCAGCCACCGCCCTGTCTGTTGTTCCCAGAGTAGGGGGTCTGCGAACATTCTAGGACCATAGAGGCCCTCCAAACAAGCCAACTCCACTGAGAGACTGGCAGTTTCTGCCTCTACCCCAACCCCCACTGGTTTGCACAGTCAGAAGCAATGAGGCTTTATTGTCCCTGGCGCTGGAACTGTGAGTTCTGCAGTCTGGTTTGGTGCTGGGAATGCTCCCCAGGTGTCCTCCCTACTGTGCTTTCTGCTTACCTGCCACTGCTGCCACTGCTGCTGCCACCAGCACACCACATCCTCTCCACCCCAGCTCCACTCCTCCTACCTGTCTGGATGAGTATTTCTTCTTTATATCTTTGTTTGTTGGACTTCCATGCAGCTTGATATTCTGGAACTTCTGGTTGTCTCTAGTTTTGAGGTAGTTGTATTCCTTCTTAGTTGTGGAGGGAGACACAGCATGTCTGTCTAGGCCTCCATCTTGGCCAGAAATCTAATTCAAAACTCTTAATAGAAGTTATCAGCAAGGGTTCTTCAGAGAAACAGAAGCAATAGGAGATATATATATGTGTGTATATATATCTATACCTATATATACACACATTTATTTAATATAAGTTATATTTATTAAAGCTATATAAATATATTTAAATATGTGAATGTATAATTTAAGTATATAATATATGTAAGTTTTATCATTAATAAATTTATATTTTTGATAAATGTAACTATATACTGAAAATATACAACTATAATAACATAATGTAGTTTATATATTTATTAAAGATATACATGGATTTATTATAAGGAATTGGCTCATGTGATTATGGAGACTGAGAAATCCCAAGATCTGTAGTAGGCAAACTAAAGACTCAAGAGAATCAATGGTATATAGTTCCAGTCCAAGTCCAAAGGCCTTAGAAACAGGAGAGCAGATGGTGTAAGTTCCAGTCAATGTCTGAGTCCAAAGGCAGAAGACTGATGTCCCAGTTCAAACACAGTTGGGCAAAGAGAGTGAGAATTCTTTCTTATTCAGCCTTTTTATTATTTAGGCCCCAGTGGATTTGATGATGCCCACTCACATCAGGAAGGGTAATTTGCTTTACTCGAATGTTAATCTGATCCAGAAATACCTTCACAGACATGCTCAGAAGTAGTATACGCTTAAAGAGATGCTCAAACTTATTAGCGAACTGAAAATGCAAATCAAGACCAGAATGAGACACAAATTTACACCCATTTGATTGGCAAAAATTAAGATATCTGACAACCCCCAATGTTGTAGAGAATGTGTATCAACAAGATCTCATATATTTCTGGTGGAGGTGTAAATTAGAACAACCATTTTTAATAATTTGGCATTAGTTTACAAAGTTTGTTATTCATAGACTCTGAAGGATAATATTCAAAGTATTAACAACCAATACCACATGGGTACTGACCAATCAGATGCCTGACCAACCAGAATGGATGCCAGTAGCTCTACTGGTGTGTACTGGCTGATTACCTATTCTACATACACTAGAGCCCAATAGCAATGTCTGCTCATGTTTATCAAAAGATAGATACCAGAATATGCATAGCAAAACTGTTTGCAGTTGGGGGAAAAAAATACTAGAAACAACCAAAACGCCCACTAACAGAAGAATGGATAAATAATTATGGAATAGTCACACAATGGAATGTTGTACAGAGCATGCAAAAATGTGGATAAATCTTTATTAATAGAATGTCAGGTTTTGTTAAAGTCCCAGAAGATTATATGCTCCATAATACTCCTTTTGGGAAGTTCAAAAATAAGTAAAATTGAACACTATGTTTAGGTCACATATATATTTGATAAAACTATGAAAACAAAAAAGAAAGGGAATGATACAAATCTGGCAAGGGGAAGCAGAGTTATAGAACAGGAGGGATAGATAGCTCTTCTAGCTCTTGAATTACTTGGTGAGATTATAGGTATTCATTAGATTCTTTTATAAATACATACATACATACATACATACATACATTCATACACAAATAAGAGGTCTATGTCCTGTGATGACAGTGACCATGAAGCAAGGATTATGATTCATTCCATTCTGTCTCAGATTCATTAAAAAATAAAAGACAATTTTGAAATATGAGCAAAGAATAAGGAATTTTAAAGAATGACTAAGCCAATAAGAAAGGGAACTAAATATAACTTCTGGAAATGAAAAATATAGTAACTATAATTAGAAACTCAGTAAATGGGTTTAACAGCCAAATGGATCCAGGTACTAATAGTATCAATGAACAGAAAGATACAGCTGAAAAAATACATGTAAAAAGCATCATAGAGAAATAAAGCTTTGCGAGGTTAAGAAACATGAAGGGTAACATAGGATAGCCTAACATGCATCTAATTATAAGCCCCCCCCCCAAAAAAAAGAGAGAGAATGGGGCAGAGGCAATATGTGGAGAGATAATGGCTGACAATTTTCCAGACCTGATAAAGATATTGAGCTACAGATTATCAACAAATTTTAAGTGGGATAAGTAGGAAAAATCTACACCTACAACATCATATTAAAACTTCAAGACCAAAAATAAAAAGAACTTAAAAGCAACCAGCAGCCAGAGCAAAGGCAGGTTGCCGTGAAAGAAGCAATAGATACACTGGCAATTGACTACACAAGGCAACAACGGACACCCAAGGGACAGTGGAATGGCCCACTCAATGTACTGAGGAAACAAAATGGTCAACCTAGAAATCTATGTCCAGTTACAAAAGACTTTTCAAGGATCATGGTGAAATAAAAACATTTCAGAAAAGGAAAAATTTTTTAAATTGCCATCAGCAGACCATTACTAAATTAAATGATAAAGGAAGTTCTTTAGACAAAATAGGATCTCATGTAAGAAGTGATCTTAAGTGGAAGGTCTAGCGTGCAAGAAGTAAGGAAGGACAAAGAAAATGATAAATAAGTGGATACATATCAATAAACCTTGACTGTATAAAACAATAAAAAGGCCTGCTAGGTTTTTCAAAGATAGAAGTAAAACATGACAACAATAGCATATATCTCTGGAAAGGAAAGAATGGAATTAAAGTGTCTAAGCTCCTTGAATTGGGGAGAGGGGTAGAAGGATAACGAGGCTGATTAACTTCAAACTTTAGTAAGTTAAGTATATATGTTAAAATTTCTAGAGTAATCAATAAAAGAATAAAAATAGAGCATAAAACTTCCAAGCAGTTGTAGAAAGTTGAAATAAGAGAGACTCAGTGTAAGTGGGAATTCAAGTCCCATTTCAGGATAATTAGACTGTGGGGATAGTGGCAGGAGATGACATTAATGACATAGGTAAGAGTCAGACTATGAAGGGTCTGGTGAACCCAGCTGAGGAGATGGACTTCTAAGCAATGTGGAGTCAGTGAAGTTTTAATTTAAGCATGACTGATATGATCCGATTTGATTTAAGAAACAGCACTCTGACAACAGTTTGGATATAAACTAGATTTTACACACACACACACAAAATCTCAGAAAGATTATCAGAAACCTCAAACTTCGCCAGTGGGTGAATATAAATGTCATCTCTTACCATTCACAACTAAGTCTTGATAGCTTAAAATCCAGAATTTTTGCAAGCAGCAAAAATTGGAGGCTTTAGGCCGTGATTAGCCAGGCCAGGAATCTGCATGCACAGGCCCCAACTGCCCGAGGAAGCGCCACTCCACACTGGCAGCTGATTCCCATCATTGCCATTGTTAGTGAAATTGAAATGCTGCTGCTTTGGCTTGATGCTTGAGATTAAAGTTATCTCTTGTGAAATAGAGAGAATGCTTTTTCTATGGTATGCTCAGTTGGAGAGATCCTAAAGTGAAATTGCCTGAACTGTTAGTTATATCATTCTTTTTCTCATTGCCATGGACATCCAGGCAGGGACTCCATAACCTCAGGCCCTAATGACTCCACAAGAGTCGTACTCCTGCTGAAACTCCATTCCTATTGATGTTATCACTGCCACCACCCCTAGGAACCAGTGAAGCAGGACTCAACCAAGCCACATTCTGGTGGAGCTAGAATTCAGCTGTAACCTGAAGGCCATGCATTGCAATCAAGGCAGAAAATCCATGTCTTCGCCCCTTGCAAGTAAGAAACTCCTGAAGAATGTTTAGTGGAAGCAAGATAGCTCCATGGTGTTTTAAAGATTAGTCATTTTTAACTCTCTCAATTCTAATTCATAACCCATGTCTCCCAGCGTGCACATCAGCCACCAGAGGGCTGGGTTGGAATTTCCTCTACTATCAGCCACTGTTTTGTGCTTGGAACTAGCGTCCTTCTCCATCATTTAGAATCTATTGCTACAGCTGGTTCAAATACTCAAAAATGTTTCCATTTATAAGGAGTTCTTCCTCAATGGCTTTTGGTCTACTTCCCTACCATTAGGCTTCTGTTGTGGTCACCCCTGTCCATCAGTCATATTTGTATATGTCTGACAAAATTCAGGGCTTCTCTCCTCAAACCTTAAGTAAATCAGTAGTTGTAAATGTACCAGTAGATATAAATGGAGGAAGATTTGCCCAATTTCTCTCAGAAACACCTGAGCCCTTGTTTACACCCAACATTTATATCGTTTGAAAGCAGCTTTTAAAATACTTTTTTTGAAAATACATTTTCCTTTTTTTAAAATAAATTTTAAATAAATGTATTGAATTGCGATTGCATTACACATGCATATGCAGATATACCTACATTCAGTGCATAAATTTGTAAGTGTACCACTTCATAAATATGTCATAAAGTAAACACATCCCTGTAATCAATCCTAATCAAGAAATAACACATTATCTACATTAAAGTGTATGTTTAAGTAAGGAGGACTTGATGAGAGAAGAAAGGGAGAGCCTGAAATCACCCCTGGGTCTGGCTCAGGCAACTGAGAATTGTGATGCCATTCAATGAAATTTAAAAAAACAGGAAGGAAAGCAAGTGTGAAGGAGAAAATTATGAGTATGATTTTGAACATGTTGAGCTGGAAACGCTAGAGGGGTACCCCGGGGAAATGTTCAAACTGGATAGAGAGATTTGATGACCATATTTTCTGAAACAAGAACTGGGAGCCATAGTTTGCAATGGATTTTTGTGCTTCTCCCAGATTCAAAGGAGAAAGTTGTAATACCAAAGTGTTGACATTCTTGGGGTTTTTCAATGTTTTAGGTAACTTTCTCCAGGGCACATCAGAGAAGGAAAACTCTGACTCCAAAAAACCTCCGCTGCCTTGCGGCATACCTCTTCAGGGGAAAGGCTAAGGGAGTAAACCCCGACAGAAAATCCGGAGCCGGAGTCCCTAAGGCGGTTTGACGTTGTGGTCAACACCGGCAACTCCTGCGGCGCACCTGAAGCCAAGCTGTATTGACTTCGTCTTTCCCTTGGACCCTTCAGCTGCGAAGAGAGGGGGGGTCTGCTGCATGGGCAACAGCAGACCCTTCATATCACCCTGTCCAGGCTCTGTAGCTTCAGCTTTACTGGAGAGGACACTCCAGCGTCATCGCAAGATGTCAATTCATCACGAGAGGAGACAGATACTGTGTCACTCCCGAGTCAGACTGCACAGCCATTCTCGGCGGTGCAGATAGACTCTTAAGAAGCTACACCATCGTCTCTCGAGACGGACGGCTGCCGACGAGGTAACTTTCTTAACATTTCTATTTTCAATCTCCTTATTTGTAAAACTGGGATAATAGTGGTACCTACTTTAGGAGTTTTGTGAATAAATACTGAGTGTTTCATGAGCACATAAATATAAAATACTTAGAACAATGCCTGGGACATAAGAAACACTCAGTAAAGGTCAGCTATTCCCACTTACAGGGACAATAAGACTAAATATTTTAAATGAAAACTGCTCTCAATAGTAGGAGACTTAAATTTTCTTACTACAGAACAGGTAGTAGTTTCGCTAAATGGGATCAAAAGGGGCCTATCTCTGGTCCCCACACTTTGGAGAGCATTGCATATCACATGTAAACACACACACATACACACCACAATTTATTTAAGAACACATTTATGTCTCTGTTTCTCTGATCATAAGTTATTGAAACTGCATCAAGTAATCATCTCGCGAAAAAAAGGGCGAAAAAATGATAGTACCATTGACAGTACTAAATATAAACTTTGATATAAAACATTGTCACGATAGTCTTAAAAAAATATTATCTTTTGAAATTTGAACAACAAAACCACAATATTTCCAGAAAGGAATAGTATTTTCTGTAGAACTTATTTTAAAATTTGATGATAAAATGGGCAAACATGTAAGATGGATTTAAAAATAATAATAAAATAAGTAATCACTATTTGAGATGGAGAGTTCAAAATGAGACTAGTAATTTAATGGGCAATATAGTGAAAGAAGAAATTATATATAAAATTTCAAAAAGTAAATATTGCTATATTCAGCTAGATTGTACAGGAACAAGAGTCATTCTGAACTAAAAGCTTGTTTCCTATTTTATTATAGGGAAATACACATAACATAAAATTTACCATCTTAACCATTTTTAAGTGTACACTTCAGTGGTATTAAATGTATTAATTCACCTTACTGTGCAACCACCACTATCTGTCCCCATAACACTTTTCATCTTGTAAAATTTAAGCTCTATACCTATTAAACAACAACTCCTCATTTTCCCCTCCCCCAAGCCTCTGGCAACCAACATTACACTTTTGCCTCTACAATTTTGACTATTCTAAGTACCTCATATAAGTAGAACAGTATTGCCTTTTTGTAACTGACTTATTTCATTTAGCAAAATATTCTCAAATTTTATTCATGTTGCAGAATTTCCTTTTTTAAAGGCTGAATAATATTCTGTTATGTGTACATAGTGCATTTTGCTTAGCTATTCATTGGTAAGTGGACACATGGGTTACTTCCATGTTTTAGATATAATGAATAATACTCCTATGAACACAAGTGTACAGATATCTTTTCAGATCTCTGCTTTCAATTCTTTTGAGTATACATATACACAGGAGATGAATTGCTGAGTAATATGGAACTTCTGTTTTTAATTTTTTAAGGAGCTACCATACTGTTTTTCACAGCAGCTGTACCATTTTACATTCCCACTAACAGCGTTCAGTGGTACCTCGATACTCAGCATTAATTCGTTCTGAAACTTGTGATAGTGCCAAAACCAATGAGTCCCAAGCAAGTGCCAGTGCTGAAACATTTTTTCTCATCAAATTGCGATGAATACAGGGTTTGACGAGTTCTGAAGCTGACCAGTAACGAGGTATGATGTACAAGGATTCCCATTTCACCACATCTTTATCAATATTTTTCCTTCTCTTTTTTTTTTTCTTTTCTGTTTTTAATAGTAACGATCCAAACGGGTGTGAGGTGGTATCTCATTGCAGTTTTTCTTTGTTTTCCTAATGATTTGTCATGATGAACATCATTTCTGATTCTAGTAATGTGAATTTCTCTCCTTTTAGTCTATGTAGCTAAAGGTATGTCAATTTTGTTAATCTTTTAAAAGAATTTTTAGTTTCATTGTTTTTTCTCTGTTTCATTTGTCTCTTTGCTAATCTTTAGTATTTTCTTCCTTCTGTTTGCTTTGGGTTTAGTTTGTTCTTCTTTTCTTAATTCCCAAAGTTGTAAAGTTAGGTTGCTGTTTGAGATCTTTCTTGTTTTTTAATGCAAGCATTTATAGCTATAAATTTACCCCTTAACACTGTTTTTACTAAGTCTCATAAGTTTTTGTATGTTTTCAGTCATCTAATTTCTCTTGTGATTTCTTCTTTGATCTGGTTGTTTAAAAGTATATTGTTTAAATTTCACAATTTTGTTAATTTTCTACTTTTACCTTTCTAATCTTATTCTGTTGGGGTGATATTTTATTGATATCTATTTGTTTAAATCTAATGAAACTTAATCTGTGGCCTAATATTATGGTCTATCCTGGAAAATGTCCCATGTTCACTTGAGAAGAATATGTATGTTGTTGTTAAGTAGTGTTCTGTGTATGTTTTCTAGCCTTGGTGGTTTATTGGTTTATCATGTTGTCTTCTATTTCCTTACTTACTTTTTATCTGGTTGTTCTATGCATTATTGAGAGTGGGGTATTGAAGTCTCTAAGTATTACTATGGAAATATTTCTCTCTTCAATTCTGTCAGTTTTTGCTTCATATATTTTTATTGTCATGAGGTACATAAAAATATATAATGGCAATACCTTATTGTTACATTAAACCATTAATTAATTAATTAAATCTTTAAACCATTTATTAATATATAATATCCTTCTTTGTCTCTTACAAACTTTTTTTATTTAAAGTCTATTTTGTTTGATATTCATATAGCCACTCCTGCTCCTTTGGCTACCATTGCATGGAAAATCTTTTTCCATCCTCTCATCTTCTACCTATTTGTGTCTTTGGGCCCCAAGTGAGTCTCTTCTAGACAGCATGTAGTTGGGCATGTATTTTTATCTATTTTACCAAGCTTTGTGTTTTGATTGCAGAGTTTAATATGCTTACATTTAAAGTACCACCAACAAGGGACTTTTCTGTCTTCTGTATTTAGTTGACTTTTTAGCAAAATATTTAGATGCCTTTTTCATTTCCTTTTCTGTATATTCTAGAACTATGTTTTGTGGTTATTATGGGGTTTACAGTTAATGTCCTAAAGTTATAACATGCTAATTTGCATTTATACCAATAGAACTTCAATAACACACAAAAACTCTGCTCCTTTATAGCTTTGCCCCCATCACTTTCAGTTGTTGATGTCATAAAATTACATTTATACACTGTGTCCAAAAACATAAACTAATAAATGCATTTTTATTCTAAATTATGTAGAAAACAAATTTTGAATTACAAACCAAAGGTACAGTGATCCCAGCATTTATATTGATAATTGGTTTTTCTTCTTTAAATGTATTAGTCTCTTAAATCATATAGAAAACAAACAAAAAGTACAGTTACAAACCATTGTTACAATAATACTGGCTCTTATAATTGCCCATGTATTTATCTTCATTGATATCTTTAGTTCTTCATTCAACTTCCAGTTACTGTTTAGTGTTCTTTCATTTTTCCTTGCAGCAGTCCTTTCAACATTTCTTGTAGGGAAGATCTGGTGGTCACGAACACCTCTGGCTTTTGTTTATCTAAGAATGTCTTAATCGAATAACAAGCTTAGGACTTCCGGCCAAGATGGAGGCTTAGACGGACGCGCTAGGTCTCCCTCTACAACTAGAGAGGAATACAACTACTTCAAAACAAAGGATAACTAGAAATTCCAGAAAATAAAACTACACGGAAGCCCAACATATGAAGTTATAAACCAGCGGCGCTCTTTGGGCAGGTAAGAGCGAAAGGGGGCGGCGCTGTTTGCGGTCGCACCTGGGACAGCGGCGGGGAGAACAACCCCGGCTGCAGTCGAACCCCCGGCAGCTCGTGACCCCAACGCTGGGGAAAGCAGCCACCACATCGCCTTGAACAGTGAGGCCCAGGGGGGCGGGAGGACGGATCCCGGTCTCCTAGCGGAATAACTGTGTGAATCCATCTTGGACCCCCGCCCCCAAAGAAAGCGCCACAGGGCTGCGAAATAGGTCGCGGACAGGCGCCGGTCGCTGAATTGTGACGCGTACACAGGCACTGCCCCCGACAGCTGGCCCAAGAAAACAAAACGCATCTGTCAAAATGAGGCAGACAACTATAGAAATCCCGGTGGCACAGCTCACCAGGCAACAGATCGAGAACCTGACAGATGAACAGATAAGAAACCTGTCAGATGCTCAGTTCTGGGCCATTGTTATCAGGTGGCTTACAGAATTCACAAAAGAGCTGGAAAAAGATGAGAAAGAAGCGAAAAACACTCATAACGAAAGGAACAAAACCACATACGAGACAGATGGTGAGGAAATAAAATCCAGAGTTCATTTCAACAAACCGGAATATGGAGAAGGAACAAGCAGTCAACCAATGCAGCGAGAGGAAATGGGAAGCAACGATGAGAGGATCAGAAGAAACCTCTGGGACAGCTATAAAAGGCCCAACATAAGAATCATTGGTTTGCCAGAGAGCGAGGAAGATGAACTACAACTTGAAAAATTGAGTGAAAATATAATAAAGGAGAACTTCCCAGACTTGGGGAAGGAAATAGACTTTCAGGTCCAGGAAGCACAGAGAGTTCCAAAAAAACTGGACCCAGGGAGAACCACTCCAAGACACATTATAATCAAAATGTCAAAAATTAAAGATAAAGAGAGAATCTTAAAAGCAGCAAGAGAGAAGAAAAGAATTATGTACAAAGGGGTCCCAATTAGACTATCAGCTGACTTCTCAAGGGAGACCCTACAGGCAAGAAGGGACTGGCAAGAAATATTCAAAGTAATGAAAATCCAAAACCTACAACCACGAATACTCTATCCAGCGAAATTGTCATTCAGAATAGAAGGACAGAGAAAGTGTTTCCAGGACAAAATAAAACTGAAAGAGTTCATTAGATCCAAACCACTGTTATATGAGATGTTAAAGGGACTGGTTTAGAAAAAGGAGGATCAAGACAATGAAATCTAAAATGAAAACTGCATCACAAGAAACAACAGAAGCTAGGGAATTGAAACAAAGGCAAACTAAACAGGCAACGAGAGTGGAAAAAGAACTTTAGGTACGGGGAACATATTGGGGGGAGGTCAACAGGGAGGGGGAATGGGGAGAGGGAGGGAGATGATATAGGAATTAAGGATCAAGGTAGGAGGGAATGGAATAGACAGAGAGAGGTTGAGAAGAACTATATGCACAACTAATGGACATGATCTAAAAGGGGGGGACAACTGGAGGGAGGGGGGCCACCAGGTGGAGGGGAGCAGAGGGAAGGGAAATTGGCACAAATGTAATATTATAATCAATAAAACACATTAAAAAAAATAAGAAGAAGAATGTCTTAATCTTTTTCTTACTTTTGCGGACAGTTTTGTCAATGTAGAATACTTGGTTTGACAGCATTTTCCATAGCCCTTTGAACATATCATCTACCCTCTTCTGGCCTCCAAATTTTCTGATGAGAAATCTGTTGATAATCTTACTGACAATCCTTGTATGTGATGATTTGCTTCTCTCTTGCTGCTTTCTAGATACTATCTTTATTTTTTGAATGATCATAATGTTTCTTGGTGGGGTCTCTTTGTGTTCATCCTATGTAGATTCATTGAGATTCTTGGATGTTTCTTTCTTTCTTTCACCAAATTTGGAAAGTATTAAACCAGTGTATCTTCAAATATTCTCTATGCTCCTTTCTCTCTCTGCTCCTTCTGAGATTCCCATGATGCATATGTTGGTTCACTGGATGGGATACCACAGGTCTCTGAAACTCTATTCACATTTCTTTCATCTTTTTTTTCTGTTCCTCAACTGCAATAATTTCCATTGTACTATGATCAAGTTTGATGATTTTCTACCTGCTCACATCTGCCTTTGAATTTCTCTAGTGAATTTTTTATTTCAGTTATTGCACTTTTTATCTCCAGAATTTATTTTTAGTTTCTTTTAGGTTTTCTATCTCTTTGTTGATGTTTTCATTTTTCTCATACATTATTTTCTTGATTTCTCCTCACATATTCCTTTTGTTTTTTTAGTATAGTTAAGACCGTTGTTTTAAAGTCTCTATCTAGTATGTCTGTCTGTAGGTCTTTTTCAGGGACGATTTCTGTGGCTTATTATTCTTCCTTTGACTGAGCCACACTTTTCCAGTTTCTTTCTATGCTCTTGGATTAAATACTGGACATTTAAATATAAAACATGAAAAAATGTGTTTCCATACATTAGACAAATAGTGCAGAACTATGAACCTGAGAGCAGGAAAACAAACATAATGAGCACCATGAAAGGAGAAAGAGAGGGAGAGAAACATCACTGTGTGGTTGCCTCTCACTCGTGCCCCCAGTTGGGGACCTGCCATGCAACCTGGTCATGTGCCCTGACTGGGAATCGAACCAGCGATGCTTGGTTCACAGGCCGATGCTCAATCCGCTGAGCTACAGCAGCCAGAGCCTGAACATTCTTTAGAATTCACAAGACCATGTGTAGCTAAAAAGTAACTTACCTTACTTGCACCTCTAACAATTCCTATCTTGCTTATTAGCACCTTATATATGTGCTATCTGTCTGGAGATATAGTATGGACCATTGTGCAGAACAAAAGATCCCAAGCAGAGTAGGAAGTCTTGCTCAGTTGAGGAGATAAGAAATTGAGATCACAGATCCCGAGGCAGCTTCAATTAGCAGGGCAAAGTTACAAATAAGAAGAACTCTGTAGAAAATAAAAACATCCTATAAGTCTACCTAGGAGACCCCTTTAGTTTATTCTGAGATCCAAGCCATGCATTAAAAAAAGTGGATACCATAAGACAGGGCAATAAAAATATGTAAGGAGATGTAAACTGAAAAATTATCAAAGCTCACACTACGTTGTGAGACATTTGAGCTTTGACCAGCCAGAGTGAACAGCACTCATGAACACTCATGAAACTTCTAAGATCTCAGGATGATCATGCATTAGCAGTGGGGCTAAATTACCCCTAGAGTAAAGGCTACCCCCAAAATAGCCCCAAAAAACATAAAACCAGTTCTCAAAAGGCTAAATATAATATGAAAGTAATTAGCTGCCTCAAAGGACAAGGTCTAAAGTTCATAGAGGAATACACCAAAACTCAATAACATAACTTTTACAATGCCCAACATCCAATCCAAAAATAATAGACATGAAAAAAGTAGAAAAATGTGACACATACTCAAAAGAAAAATTAGTAAATACAAACAAAAATTAACTAGGAGAAAAATGATGGAATTAGGTATATGTTGAATATATTCAAGATTTTGAAGAAAATCATAAACATAAGCAGAGAATAGATTATTTAAAAATAACTAAGTGGAATTTCTAGACAAGAAAAATACAACATGAAAGTCACTGGATGGGATTAATAGCAAATTAGACACCATAGAAAATGATGAGTGAAGATGGGGACACAATAAAAATGATATAAAGTGAAGACCGCAGAGGGGAGAAAAAGACACAGAAAATCAACAGACTCAATGAAACAATTTCAAGTAGTTGAATATGCCTGTAATTGGAATCCCAGAAAAATAGGAGAACACAAAACTGTTTTAAGAAACAATGACCAAAATTTGATGACAACTATAAAGTCATTGAACCAAAAGGCTGGAAGAACTCCAAGCAGGAGAAAAAAGAAGAAAGAAAAGCACACAGTGGCACATTATACACAAATTTCTGAAAACAACAATAAAAGGAAAATATTAAAAGCAGCAAATGAAAAATACATAGTACATTCAGAGAAGCAAAAATTAAAATGGAAGCTAATTTCTTGTCAGAAACTATGAACGTCAGAAGATAATGGAAAAACATCTTGAAAGTTCTGAAAGGGAAAAAAAATAACCCTTTTGACCCAGAATTTTATATGCAGAAAAAATATTCTTTAAAAATGAAGGCAACTGGCTGGATTTTATGGTGTGTAAATTATACTTCAATAAAGCTGTTATGAAAATATAGAGAAATTAAAGATTTTTCAGAACAATAACAAAAAAAAAAAAAAAAACTAAGACAATTCATAATCACCAGCCTAGCACTTGAAGAGATAAAGGAAATCCTTAAGGAAGAAGAAAAAGGATACTAGATGGAAACATGGATTTACACAAAGGGGGAGAAAGTGCTAGGAACAGCTCCTATAAAAGCACTTGTCTCATCCTTTAGAGCTGGGTAAAACTGGGAGCCTGGACGGGCAGTACAATGCCAAGGTCCGACATCTTGGACGTGGTGAAACTGGGATTTGATTCTAGATATCTCTAACTCTGGACGCCATGTTTTTTTCCCTTCTGTATCCCAAGTTTCTGTCATGCCTTAATTTCCAAGCAGAATTTAGCAATCCAAGCAGAAGAACTTGAAGTAATTTGAATATTAAACTGTGCATTTTCATTCAAAACATATTGATACAAAGTTTCTCTAAGCTGACATTGTTATAAAAATAGTTTGCTCCTCTGGCTTATTTCCTTCTCTATGAAAACTGCTGCAGTTCTTTGAATTTTCAGATATAACCACCCCCACCTCTGATTTCCTCTGATGTCGCAGGACAGAAGCCTGGCAGGCTGCCACTGAGGAGGTTATTTGACCACTCAGCCTCCTGAGTGCCTGAAGCCAATAAACTATTTGATAACAGACTTTTCTTATTTTGTTTCCATTAGTATTGAAATGCTAATGATTCTTTCTTACTAGAAAAATTACCATGGTAAAAATTTACCCTGTAACATTAATTACTTATGTTTATTGATAGTTTTGTTTCTAGCAAGAGGTCAATTAATTTGTTTTACTTTTATATATAGGTGCTCGACAAGGGGAAATTATATGTGTGAATTCTGCTTATTGACTTATCCTATGGTCCTGTCAATGTTACTGTCTCTATAATTCTCAAATCAATCATTTAATTTCTTTTTGTGAAGTCTCTGTTGAAAATAGAATGTTTTTATTCATTTTGTTTCTATTTTCCTCTATTTTCTGGGATCATTTTAATTAATTATAATTATATGACATCTTTGTCTTATTACTCCAACAACATCTGGGTCATTTATGAGTCCATCTCTATTGCTTGTTTATTCTCTTATTGATCAGTCACATTTTTCTGCCATTTTGCACATCTAGTGACTTTAATGTATGCCAGACATTGTATATAAAGGACATTTAGAGGCTCTGTATGGTATCTTCCACCAGAGAAAGTTCCACCTTTCTTTTGTTAGGCAGATAGGATAAGGGACAAGTCACCCCAATCCAATCAGGGGTTAAGTGAGACAAAGCTGGATTGTAGTGTGAGTTTGATTCAGTCTACCTCTGATTCATTCTTGTTTTCAGGCTGGCCTTGAAACACCTGAAGGAGATTCAGTTCCACCCTTCGGAGGTTCTGCACTTGGCATTTTAACTTTGTATACTGCCTCCTCTTTATCCCCACCCAGCTTTGAGATCTAGAAATTTTATTGAGGGAAATACCAGCTATGTTTTTGCATCAGGCTGCATTTCTCTAGTGTAACCAAGCAAACCAGGGCTCAGCCATGTGGCGCCTTGACATATGACCCAACAATTAGTGTTGAAGAAAACACGGTTTTATTAACAGGGTTCCAACCACAGGGGGGCTGAGAGCACTCCTGCTCAGAGCCCTCCTCTCCCATGAGACTCAGCACTTCCCTTGCTCCCCAAAAGGTAATAAGCCAAAACCATGCCCAGAAATTCCCCATATCTGTATCTGTTCCTAAGCTGAACCCACAAACAGATCTCCAGCCTCTCTGGAAGGTGCTCCTGTGGGTTTCAGAGTCACCATCTCTCACAACAGCTCTCCTTCAGGATCTGGGGTATGTTGTTCTCAGCCTCTGTAGTGGTTCAGGGAAACATGTGCCATGTTACGCTGGCTCTTGGTGGAATCCAGGGAAGTACACATCCCAACAGAGTGGCTTCTCCATACGCCCTCCAGAAAAGCAGAAGTCTGCAGCTCAACATTCCCGGTCACAGTTCAGCTCCACGCATATCTCGGGGATCTGTGCTGGGTTTGGCAGGCCCCCCACAGCTCCATCAGCTCTGCCGCCATCTTCTCCTTCTTACTCCAGACCTTGTAATGTGCTCTTACTCCAGACTGTATGGCTTCCCCCTTACACACCAGACTTTGTAACCGACTCCAGTCCACAGCCTTTCAGAATGCGTGGCTTCGCCTTCTTCTCTTTTGGCCAGCCCTCATTTAAATGTTCTGACTGGAATTTCCTATGTGACCTCATATCCGGCCCCTCCTATGGTATGCCATTTTTGCCAGTTCTCCCATATCTTTCGCCTTCTTTTGGCTGCCATCTTTAGTCAGAGCAAGAGTTCCCAGTGACCTCTGAGGTGGGCATCTGCCCCCCGCCTCTCACACAGGCACTGTATAAGCTCCCCAGGCTATCTCATGAGTCCCTGAATGCTCTCAGGGTCATGTACATCTTTCGCCCTGGGTGGCAGACCTCTTCCTTCAAGAAAGGCATGGCTATTAACTTGCCATTGTTGTGCAAAGTATCTTAAATCTGTATCATTCACTTTCCCCTTCCCCCAATCAAGGGTTGTGGAGACCATGCTCAGCTATTTTCAGGGGACCCCTGCTCTGCACTCCATTACAGTTGGACTTTGTGTTCTAAGCATTTCTAGATTTTATTTTGCATTTTAGAAGCTCTCTGACTAGCTTCCAAAATCAGTCTCACAGCTTGAAAAATGTCCTATTGTTATAATCAGCTGTGATTTTAGAGACTGCAATTTTTACAGCATCCCCATTTAACTGCCAAAAACTTGCTGATTCCTTTTTCTACCAGTAGGGGCTCTCTGCATGGACCATGCTTAATACTCAGCTCATGCACAAAAGGAGCAAATGCTCCCCAGAAGAAAATATCCAGTGACCATCATCTCAACTCAGAAGGCATATGCCCTTGACAAATGCAAAGCACTATCTGAGTTCCAATTCTTCTAGTCATCGTCGCTTCCATAGCTCTCCAGTACCTTTAAAATATGATCTCTGTAATATATTTGGCTCTTTAAAGTTATTTCAACTAGAGTGCAAGAACCAAAGTACAAGTTTGACCTCAGTGAAGAACTAAAATAAGAACTTTCAATTGTCAGCATTGATTTAAAAGATTGCCAAGGGCAAGTCTATGGTCATGGTGCTAATATAATTTATAACAAAAAAAATGTATACAAGTTTGATCAAAAATTCAGAAATAAAGCCCTGGCTGCTGTGGCTCAGTGGATTGAGCATCGGCCTGCGAACCAAGTATTGCTGGTTCGATTCCCACTCAGGGCACATGACTAGGTTGCAGGTCAGGTCCCAGTTGGGGGCGCGAGTGAGAGGCAACCACACAGTGATGTTTCTCTCCCTCTCTTTCTCCTTTCCCCTCTCTCTAAAAATAAATAAATAAATAAATAAATAAATAAATACAAATAAATAAGTAAGTTATTTTTTAAAAAGCCAGAAATATTCCTTGGCCATATACTGTACAAAGTTTAGATTTACTAAAATACATGCCTTCAATTGTGCTGATAGAAACAACATTTTTCAGAGAATTTAAAGATTATGCACAAAATTTTCTGGATATGCCCAAAGATGGAATATATTGCTAAAATACATCAAAAGTGACCTCTGAACCACCCTCAGACATATGGGTGGATCTCAATGAAGTGCCATTAAATCAATTACATTTAATTTATTTAAGATATAATATGTACTAGAAAAATTAAATGAAACAACTAAACTCATCAAAGAACAAGCCATAGTCACTGGTGAAAAAAACACTAATTTTGAATATATGTTATCAACAGTTACTCAATTTGCACTATTGCTTGCTCTTGAAAATGTTGGTAAAGCCCTGGCCAGTGTGGCTCAGTTGGTTAGAGAGTTGTTGTGTAAACCAAAGGTGTTGCAGGTTTGATTCCCAGACAGGACACATACCTAGGTTCAGGTTTTGCCCCCTGTTTGGAACTGTAAGAGGCAACGCATCAATATTTCTCTCTCACATTGATGTTTCTTTCTCTCCCTTCCCCTCTATTTAAAATCAATAAACATGTCCTTGGATGAGGATTTAAAAAAAGAAAAAGAAGACTATGGGGCCAAGATGGAGGCATAGACCGACACACTCTGTCTCTCTCTACAACTAAGAAGGATTACAACTACCGCAAAACCAAAAATAAAAAGAAGTTCCAGAAAATAAAGCTACATGGAAATCCAATGTATGAAGTCATAAACAAGTGGGGCTCATCCAGACGGGTAAGAAGTGCAAACCTGCGGCTGAGAAAGATCTAACTGTGCTGGAGGCAGCAGCTGCAGCAGCGAACAGCGGGACCAGTAAGCAGACACCTGTATTTGTGGGGAGGAGCCGGCCCCAGCCCCGGCTGCAGACCAGATCTGTCGGCTCGTGATTCCAATGCTGGGGAAGGCAAACCCCATTGGGAGGCAGCTCCCAGTTCCTCAGCGGAGAGTAACAGCAGGAACCCATCTTGGACCGCCGCCCCCAAGCAAAGCGCCACAGTGCGGTGAGAAAGGTCGCCAGGTTGTGACGAGCACACAGGGCTCCACCCAATATAGCGTAAGAGGTGTGACAGCGTCCCGCCCAAGAAGGAAAGATAAATAAAACGGTCAGAATGGCAGAATTAATGATTGAAGTACCAATCACACAGCTAACAAATAAACAAATAAAAGTCTTGACCAATGAACAAATCGCAAATCTTTCTGAGGCTCAGTTCAGAGCTATAGTCATAAGGCAGCTTACAGACCTAACAGCGGGGCTGAATCAAGACAGGGAAGGAATGAAGGCTAGTCCTGCTGAAATGAACAAAAATATATACAAGACAAGTGGTGAGGAAGGAAAAGCCATGGATCAAATCAACAAATCGGAATACAGAGAGGGAACAAACAGTCAACCAGTGTGGAAAGAGGAAACAAAAAGTGAGAAATGTGAGGAGAGGCTCAGAAACCTCTGGGACAGCTATAAGCGAATGAAAATTCGAATTATAGGATTGCCAGAGGGTGAAGAAGAAGAACTAGAAATTGAAAAATTATGTGAAAAAATAATGAAGCAGAACTTCCCTAACTTGGGGAAGGAAACAAACTTACAGGTCCAGGAAGCACAGAGAGTTCCGGATAGGCTGGACCCAGGGAGGACCACACCAAGACACATTATCATCAAAATATCAAAAATTAAAGATGAAGAGAGAATCTTAAAAGCAGCAAGTTAGAAGAGAAGAATTATGTACAAAGGGGTCCCAATTAGACTCTCAGTGGATTTCTCAAAAGAAACTCTGCAGTCAAGAAGGGACTGGCAAGAAATATTCAAAGTAATGAAAAGCAAAAACCTACAGCCACAATTATTCTATCCAGCAAAGCTGTCATTCAGGATAGAAGGGCAGAGAAAGTGTTTCCAGGACAAAGTAAAACTGAAGGAGTTCATCAGATCCAAACCACTGTTACATGAAATGTTAAAGGGACTTGTTTAGGAGAAGGAGGAGCAAAACTATGAACATTAAAATGAAAACTGTATCACAAGAACCAACAGCAGAAGCTAGGGAATTGAAACAAAGGCCAAACCAAGTAGGCAATGAGAGGGGAAAAAGAATTATAGGTACAGGCAACATATTGGGGGGAGGTCAGTGGGGAGGCGGAAGGGGGAAAAGGGAGGGAGATGATGCAGGAATTAAGAAGCATAGTAGAAAGGAGTGGAGTAGACAGGAAGATGTTGAGAAGAATTATATGCACAACCAATGGGCATGGACGAAGGGGGGGAGACAACTGGAGGAAGAGGGGAGGAGGGGGGAAAGAAATTGGGACACCAGTAACAGCATAATCAATAATAAAAATAAATAAATAAATAAGTAAAATATATACAATTAAAAGGAAAAAAAGAAAAAGAAAAATGTTAGTAAAAAGTTATAAAAAACTGCTGAATAAGTTTAAATATTTCATTTTTAAAACTAAAAATACATTTCTATACATATTAGAAAATATTTTTTCTACAGTAAAAAAATTGCATGTGAAATATAAAACCAAACTGAGATTTCAGTAACATATAAGGCAATTAAAACAACAAAAGAAAAATGTTTACATGACAAAGAATAAGATTCACAGACAAATAATCCCAAAACTAATTTAAATATAGAATTATTTTGGCTGTTATTTTTATTTTTCAATCACAGTTGATATATATAATGTTAGTTTCAGGTGTACGCCCCAGTGATTAGACATTACGTAACTTACTAAATGATCATCCTGATAAATCTTGCCCCCATCTGACATCATACCTAGTTATTAGAATATTATTGTATATGTTCCCTATGCTATACTTTACATCCCCATGATTATTTTGTAACTACCAATTTGTACTTCTTAATTTCTTCACCTTTTTCACCCATCCCCAACATCCTCCCATTTGGCAACCATTAAGATGTTCTCTGTATTTATGAGTCTGTTTCTGTTCTGCTTATTTATTTATTGTTTTTTAGATTCAGTTGTTGATAGATATGCATTGATTGTCATTTTATTGTTTATATTTTTTATATTTTTCTTCTTCTTCTTAAAAAAAGACTCTTTAACATTTCATGTAATACTGGTTGGGTGGTGATGAACTCTGTTAGCATTTTCTTGTCCGGGAAGCTCTTCATCTGTCCCTTGATTCTAAATCATAGCTTGTTGGGTAGAGTAATCTTGGTTAGAAGTCCTTGCTTTTCATCACTTTGAATATTGCTTGCCAATTCCTTCTGGCCCACAAAGTTTCTGTTGAGAAATCAGCTGACAGTCTTATGGGAGCTCCCTTGTAGGTAACTAACTGCTTTTCTCTTACTGTTTTTAAGATTCTGTTTTTGTCTTTAATATTCTGTGTTTTAATTATGATGTGTCTTGGTGTGGGCCTCTTTGGGTCCATCTTGTTTAGGACTCTCTGTGCTTCCTGAACTTGTATGTCTATTTCCTTCACCAAAGTCAGGGAAGTTTTCAGTCGTTTTTCAAATAGGTTTTCGATTTCTCACTCTCTCTCTTCTCCTTTCAGCACCTCCATGATGTGAATGTTGGTACACTTGAAGTTGTCCCAGAGGCTCCTTATACTATTCTCATTTTTTTGGAATCTTTTTTTTTCTGTTTGCTGTTCTGATTGAGTGTTTTTTACTTCCTTATGTTGTGAGTCACTGATTTGATTCTTGACTTCATCAACTCTACTGCTGATTGCCATAAATTATTCTTCATTGCAGTTAGTGTATTCTTCATTTCTGACTGGTCCTTTTTCATGCTGTTGAAGTTCTCGCTAAGTTCATTAAGCATCCTTATAACCAGTGTTTTGAACTCTGCACCTAGTAGATTGCTTGTCTCCATTTTGTTTAGTTCCTTTTCTGAAGTTTTGTTTTGTTCTTTCATTTGGGAGATGTTTTTTGTCTCCTCATTTTGGCAGCCTCTGTGTGTTTGTATGTATTAAATAGAGCTGCTACATCTCCTGAGCTTGGTAGAGTGGCTTTATGCAGTAAGTGTCCTGTAGGGTCCAGTGGTGCAGCTTCTCCTATCAATGAATCCTGGCGCTAGAAGTGCTACACCCATGTGTGCTGTGCACACACCCCTCTTGTAATTGAGCCTTGATTACTGTTGGCACATCAATGGGAGGGATTTACCCCCAGGCCTATCAGCCAAAAGGACAGGCTATGACTACTGATGTCCAACCACCATGGAAAATCAGCTGTGCAGAGGCTCACCCCACAGAGCAGGACTCACCTCAGTGGGGCTCTAATGTCATTTTGTCCACCGCTTGAGGATGTTACTTGTAGAGGTGGCGGTTGGGTGGTGATGCTTCATCATAGCCTGAAGCTGTCCATTCATTGATTCTAGGGCCTCCCAGGAGGTGCAGGTCAAGGTCAGCCACCACCTATATTCTTCCCTCGGTCAACCGACATGAGCTACAGTGCAATCTGCAGATGGCTGCTACCTGTGCTGGGCTTGGAGGTGCCTGGACAAGGCCAAACTGTGAACCAAGGAGGGCTGCTGTTAGTGCCAGGCCTGGGGCCACTTAGCAAGAGGTATGGGGCTCGCCAAGGCCAGATGCTTCTTGTTTGAGAGATTTTAGGAAAATCTGAAGCATGAGCTCAGACAAGCCATTTGTATGGAAAAGCCACAGGAAACAGCTTGGGTGAGCCTAAAAGTTAGGTGAAGAAGGCCTCAGGGAATCACTTAAGCAGACAAACAATGTGAGCCTGGTTCATAGAGTCTAAGATCTGCCAGCTCTTTGGGAGATGGCCTCATCAAAGGAGCAATGGCCTCTGCCAGCATGTCTATCTGGGAGAAAGCTGTCCCTCCCCAGCTCTCACCCTGAGGCTGAACAATTCAGTTGCTCCCCAATACAGTTTCCCCTCATATGTCTATGGTGCCTTTCAAGCTGCTGGCCAGTGCTGGAGCTCAGAGAGAGTGAGTCTCAGAAAGTCTTTGCACACCCTCTGTCTCCCTCAGCCTCAATCTCCACTGGTTTTTGTAGCTAAAAGTCATGAGGACTTCTCTTCCTTGCACTGGAACCCTGGGCTGGGGGGCCTTTTGTGGGGCTGGGAACCCTTGCTCCTCACAGGGAACCTTTGCAGCCAAGATATTCCTCCAAATTGTTATCTGCCACATGTGGGTAAGGGACCAGCCCATTACACATCTTTGCCCCTCCTACCAGTCTTGATGTGGCATCTTTAATTCCCTGGTTGTAGGACTTCCACTCAGCCAGATTTCAGGCAGTTCTCAATGGTGACTGTTCTATAGTTTAGTTATAATTTTGATGTGATTGAGGTATACTCTTGATTTAAGAGATGTGTGAACAAATTTAGCAACAAGTTGTCATTTTCTGTTTTTTAAAATAATAGACCATCAATGAAAAATTTAAAAAAAAATAGAACTTATGAAATTCTATAGGAACACAGAAATGGCTGGAACAAATGGTTTAAAAAATCACGTCATGAATGAGTGATTTGTGTGGTCAAAAATATTTTATATATTTGTGATAACAATTTACTATACATGACCCAAATTCAATGTATAAACATAATATATAAAATTAAATTCAGTCATCTTTGATAATTTTCTGACTGTCAATCCTGGAAACCACAGCTTTACACATTTTTCTATTCTGCCATTACAAAGGTGTGTCAGTCAGGGTAGGTGAATGGAATGTATTTTATTTAACAATGTGCTTTCTTGATTTAAAACATTTAAATATTTAGGCATATAGTATATGGGCCTCCATGTGTACTCTTGCCAAGGATTCCACAAATTCTAGGGACAGCATGAACCTAGCACCCCAAACCACAATTACATTTCCAAATTAGACTAATGCTCACTGAGAATTAGGAGTGAGAAAGAATGATTTACTGGCAATATCTCTCTATTAGGACTAGTTGGTGGCAAGAGTAAGAGGGACAGGGCTGGGGGAGTCCTCAACATGATTTTTCTGGGTCACAGCTCCTGTAGCAGGAATGTAGTCCAAGGAAGGGGCTTCAGGTTCTGTTTAGGATGGTTGCAACAACAGGTGGGAAACACGATTCTCCTTCTAGGGCTGGAAGAGAGAGAAAGAGACAGCAAAGCAAATAATCAGCTTCAGAGAGAGCAATCTGGAAGCCTGAAGACGGAACAAGAATAAAACTGAAGTCTGACAGGCTTCTGTATTGAGGCAGAGGAAGCAGGGCGACTGGGTCTGGAGGTGAAGGCTCAGCCAGAGCAGACAGGAAAACAAAGGATGCAGGACTGGCTAAGGAGCCCCAGGCAGTATTCTGCAGAGCCAAGGACCTGGATTGGCACTGGCCAAGGGCAGGGACAGGGTTGGGCTGGGTTCAGAGACCTGGACTGTGATTGAGCTGAAGAGAAAGAGGAATGCAGTCAGGAAGGGGAGCTTTGTTCTTTCTGTATCAGGAGCAGCTTGCCTGCACCACATTTGGGCCCAACTGCCATAGGGTGTGGCCTGGATGGGTTTGGCCAGGGGTTGGAGATTCATGGCCCTGAAAGAGGAGAGGGAGTCCAGGCATATTAACTGATAGCTGCTAAAAAACAGTTGGCAGATGAGTTTTCCCTAGATCCTGGAAAAAAAGGGGTGTGTGACAACTAATCAAGGATCAGCCTGGGCTCCCTTTTCTGCCTTCTGGATTAGGAAGCGTCTTATGTCAAATACTTGAAGGTTTGCAATAAATAAGGGGACCAAGAGTCCAGGAGGAGTAACATTCCTCAGGCTCTTTGCTTCTGGGTCCTCATCCCTTCTCTCCTGAGTGACAGGGAGGGAGGACAGTGATTTCCAAACACTGTAGCTCTAGACAGAGGCTTTCCTTCTGCTATGTCTGATCTCCCAGAGGCAATCAACTCTCAAGTTCTTTTTTCTCCAGGTCAGACACAGAAGGCTAAGTTACACATTTCCCAAAGGAAACTGACTACTTTACTAAGGGAAAAGTCACATCAAAAGCTAGATAGTACAAGACCACAGGGATGGATGAAGCCACAGGGAATCATGTTTTATCTGGACAGAATCAAATTCAGCCTCAGGAGATTCAGCTGGCTCTAGTGTGGACACCAGATCATTTCTCAGAGACCCAACCTTGCATGGTCCCCTGGGCTGAGCAATTCATCCCAACAACAGAGCCAGTGAATTCATAATGTGGGTTCTGGCTGCTTCTTGGCCTTGCTTGACCCGAGATGTTAGTCAGCATTGCATAGAATAAGCCAGCCTAATTCTCAAGAAAGGAGAAAGAACTAATAATTACTGTGGACCAACCGATGTGTATGTGGGCTTTTGTTTAATTCTTCCAACAAGCAAGATAGGCTAAGATTTGTTTGGTGTGAGGTCTTAGGTAACATCCTTTCTTTTCCCACTCCTGCTCCCACCAGGTTTTGCATAGATGTGGAGGAGACTGAGAAGCTCAAAGGAAAAAAAAAATTAACCATGCTCATAGTTGGAATGCTAATGGGAGTCTAGATTCAAGCAGGAAGCAGGTGACCCAGTCCTGGTGAGGAGGTATAAAGCAGAAACCGTTACATGTTGCTGATGGGAGTGTAATTGGTGCAGCATTTTGGGAGGAAATTTTGTAATGCAATTAAACAATTTAAGTGTGCACACAACTCCTTGACACAGCAACTTCATTGCCACAAATTTATTCTACAGATTTTCAAGTAAACAAAGATTTGTAGGCAAGAACATCCATGGCATCACTGTTTACCACAGTGAAAGAACAGAAACACATGCCCATCAACAGAGAAACAATTTAGTAAAATATTCTATGCCTATTAAAAAGAAGGAGGTAGATATCTATATGTGCTTATATAAAAAGATCTATAAGATATAGGAAATGAAAACAATGCAAAAGAGCCTTCTAATACTAAATTACTTGTGAACTTTTAAAGAAAATTGACTATATAAATATTTGCACTGGAACAGAAAACATCTGGAAAGATACATATAACAAGAAACTGAACAGTGACCACTGCTGGGGGACCTTTATTTTCTATTTTAAATTTTTCTCTACTGCTTTGAATTTATTTTCATGAATATGTATTACTTTTTAAATGTAAAAAAGAAAAAAAGAAAAAAGGAATGTGAGACCAATGAAAGGTAATTTATCAAAAAGAAAAGAGGGACTTTTTAGTCAAGTTTATCATTAGAAGGCAACTTCAGTAATAGGACGTGAAGGTCAATAAGACATGGTGGCTGATTGGAGGACCCTTCGCTCAACTTGGCAACATGAACATGCTGCTCTCCTTCATTAAGCTCTCACTCCTTGAGACCCAAGCAGTCTTGCTGTGGGGACTCCAATAACATGGCTGAAGAGAAAAGTGGTTCCCTTCACCTCTTGAAACCAACTCCTGAGTCATCAACACATTAATAGCGAAAGCACCAGTGGCCAGAGCCACTGCCAGGGATTTGCACTCAGTGACAGGGTCCCTACTCAGCCGAAGGAAAAGGCAGCAAATCTGGTGGATCCCAGCCCCAGCTAAGAGCAGAATGGATCTCCAGCTTGGTTACCACCAAGTCTTGGCACAGTGGAGGTGATGACAGAGTTGCAGGTGTCCAACAACAGCAGAAGGGAGCAATCAGCAGGACTGGGTCAGGAATGTATCTGAATAATACAAGCTTGAAAAATCCCAGAAACACTTGAGGAAAATCTAACAGAAACCGGAATGTCTGAGTGAGTCCTTCAGCATCTTAATCTAATGATATTCAGGTTTCATTCATTCATATGATATACTAAGGTCTTACTATGTACAGTAGTGAGCACAGGGGATACAGCCATGAATAAGGTAAGCATGGAAGTTATTGAGTTCAATTGGATCAACATAAATACATTCTGTCAAGAGAGAAAGAAAAGTCAATGAATTACTCAATTAATTGCTTGATTACAATTATGAAAAGAGCTATGAAGGAGCAATCAGATCTAATCCAGTCATGCGTGTGTGTGTGTGTGTGTGTGTGCGCGCACGTGTGTGTGTTTTTTGGCCAAGAAAAGCTATAAAGAGTTACTTTGTCAGGAAGTGAGGATAAAGAGTAATTATGATAATTTAGTGAAGAAAAGTGAGGGACATCATTCCTGGCAGTCAGGTGCAAAAGCCTTGGAGGTCAGTAAACTGGCCTGTTCCAGGGACTGAAAAGGTGACTGAACCCACAGAGAGAGGCAGAAGTGGAAGAGGTTGAGGTCAGGTGGGAAGGAGGAGCCAGAACTTTACAGGCCATTTTGAGGACTTGGGTTTTATCCCAAGAGATTTTAAAAACAATGGCATATTTTTTTTGTATCCAAAAGCTGGCAAAGTCTAGGGAACACTCGTGTTACAAAGAATTTCTAGCCCGTTTTTACAGGCAAGACCAGTGCTCTACAGCTAGAGGGCTAGTATATGTGGTTGTGTTACAATTGGAATCTAGCCCTGGCCAGTGTGGCTCAGTTGGTTGAAGCATCCTCCCATAAACTGAAAGCTCTGTTAGATTCCCAGTCAGGGCACATGCCCAGGTTGAAGGTTTGGTCCCCAGTCAGGGCACATCAAAGGGGCACCTACTGGGTGTTTCCCTCCCCGCCTCTCTCCCTCCCTGCCCCTCTAAAATTAATGAGCATGTCCTCGGGTAAGAATTAAAAAATAAAAGTAAAAATTGGAATCCAAGGTCTCCATAAAGCCCCATCCTTCTTTCTTCTGGCCCCCAAATCACAAACTCATCATCTCAGTAAGATTTTCTTGTTTCCCCATCCAACCTGCTGTAGTCTTCTCTGTAACAGCAGGAGGAGGAGCAGGAGGAGCAGGAGGAGGAGGAGGAGGAGGAGGAGGAGAACAAGAATGAATATGGGAAGACTCAGTCTTATTGTCAGTTAACAGAGACCAGGGAAAGCTTGTTTCTGGAGCTGCCAAACAGCAGATCAAATGCAGACAGTACCAGGTGACAAGATGAGATCCAGGCATGTGACTCTGTGCTACTCTACTCTACTTCCCTATGAAAAACAGTAAACAGCATTTCTAGGACCAAGGAACTATGAACAAGACAACTTTCAGCTTATTTTTATCTTTAGCAATATAAAGAAAATAGGACATGTCTATATAATGCCCTGGGTTGAAAGTGAAGATTAATAAGAAGGATATACGGTAAGTGATGAAAAGCAAGGACCTACAACCAGGATTACTCTATCCAGCAAAGCTATCATTTAGAATGGAAGGGCAGATAAAGTGCTTCCCAGACAAGGTAAAGCTAAAGGAGTTCATTGTCACCAAGCCCTTATTATATGAAATGTTACAGGGAACTATATAAGAAAAAGATGATCAAAACTACGAACATTAAAATGGCAATAAATTCACAACTATCAACAACTGAATCTAAAAAAACAAACTAAGCAAACAAGCAGAACAGGAACAGAATCATAGGTATGGAGATCATTTGGAGGGTTATCAGCTGGGAGGAGGAAGAGGGAAAATAGGGGGGAAAGGTGCAAGGATTAAAAAGTACAAATTGGTAAGTACAAAAAAGACAGGGGGATGTTAAGAACATTATAGGGAATAGAGAATCCAAAGAACTTATATGCATGACCCATGGACATGAACTAAATGGTGGGATTGCTGGAGGGGTGGGGGTACTGGGTGGAGGAGGGCAAAGGGGGGAAAATTGGACAATTGTAATAGCATAATCAATAAAATATTTTTTAAAAAAGAATTGGAGTCTAGGCTCTTCAAAAGAGCTTTCTCCATCCATAGATGCCACTAGGAGGGTGGCCTGGGTGAAGCGGCCAGGGAGGCTGAGCCTCTCTAGGAGGAGGCCAAGGAGGCCGCTTGCCATCCCCCGACCAGGTCTCCCCATCCCCCGGGGGAGGCAGCTGGGCACTCAGTAGTCCTGGAGGAAGCAGCGCACGGAGAAGCAGTAGATCAGCGGGTCCAGGCAGCTGTTGAGACTCAGCAGCGCCAGGCTGAGGATGTGCAGGACGTTGAGCGTGGAGGCAGCGCAGCACCTGCCGCCATGACGCCCTCCTGCCCGGCCACCCAAGGTGCCAGCAGTAGGTGGTAGAGACTGAAGACAAGCAGAAGCCCCAGCACCATGTTCCTGGACGCATGGCGGCATGGACCGGCTGGGCCAGAGGGCTCTGAGAGTGCCTGCACCAGGGTCATGCAGGCCACGAGCACCAGCAGGAAGGCAGCCGCGAAGAAGGCCACGGTGGCGTAGGCCAGGCCTTTGCGTGCCCAGCCAAGCACGGGGCAGCGGACAGCACCGTCCAGCCCCGGGCGCAGCGCGTGCGTGGCGGCCAGCGAGGGTGTGGCATGGGCCAGGCGGGCCAGCCTGGCAGCGGCACCAGTGGCATGGACGGGGCCCCAGCAATGCGATGTGGGCGGTCGCCCTGGGCCCGAAGCCAGGGCTCCGACCAACCCGTGGCGGCCTACACTGATGACTGCGGTACAAGCCACGGCCGCGTAGGTGAACAGGTAGTGCGCAGCCCCAGGCACACGGCAGGTGGCCTCGGGGAAGGGCCACTGTGCCAGGCCCATGTAGCAGGTGAACCAGAGCGGCCGTGTGAGCATGAAGAGCATGTCGGCCAGGGCCAGGCTGAGCTGGCAGAGATGCAGGGCCTGGCCCAGGTGCCTGCAGCCACTGATGAACACCGCCATGGCAGCCATGCTGACGAGCAGCCCAGGGCCCCAGCGCCAAAATGTACACCATGGGCACCACAGTGAAGTGGGCAGGGTCATCCCTAGGGCTGCAGCTGGCAACACCCAGGTCCCCAACACTGCTATTCATCTTGGACCTTGGACTAGGGAGAGAAAGAGGTCACTGCAGAGGCTCACCATCTTCCCCCAACCCCAGTCCTTGCTGGCCTGAGGACTGAGCTTACCCAGCACCCAGGAGGGATGGAGAGGAGGGAATGGACTCCAGAGCTATTTGAAGTTGAGTGGGATTGTTAACAAGCTGTGGGAAGTGAGGAAGAGGCAGAAGTCCCAGACAGCTTGGCAATTTCCATCCTGATGCCTGGGAGGGTGGCAATGCCCTTCACAGAGGGAGCATGGTTCAGATATGTGGGGGCACAGGCGTGTGGGGGCACAGGTGTGTGCAGTCAGCCCAAGCAAGGCTGAGCCACCTGGGAGTTCCATGGAGAACCCTTCTCAGAAAGAGCCCAAGCCATCTACATCAGTGGGGGAACCGGCAGGGCATGGATGGAGGACCCGTCTTATGATGCACTGATCCAGAGGACAGGCCTATGCATGGTGACCCTAGACTTGTCTTGGTAAAGGTCCTCCCCCGGGGCTTGCCTGGAGTACCTTGGACAGAGCTGAAATGGGTTCCACAATGCTCAGGCCTTCCAGCCTGTCCTACCCTCTTGCCTTTTGACCATAAAGAAGTGCTGGATCTGACTCCAAACACTAGACGGCAAAGCAAAAAGAGCACAGGCCCTGTTGTACAGATGGTGTGCTGTAGAATTGTGCACGTGAAACCCATATCATTTTGTTAACCAGTGTCACCCCAATAAATTCAATAAAACAAAAATAAATAAATCAAGCTGAAAATTAAAGGGGGGGGGGGAGGACACAGGCCCTGGAATCAAGCAGAGTCTAGATAAACGCATTTACTTTTCATGTGACCGTGGGCCAATTACTGAGCTTCACTGAACCTGTCTTCTCTGCTGTAAAATGACGATTAAAATACCTACCTCAGTGTTGTTGGGAGGATTATGAGGAAACGAAAGTAAAACTGAGCACTGTGGCTGACCGTGGGGAGATACTTCATAACCGTTAGCTCCCTTCCCCTCTAGGCAGCGCACAGATAACTGTACGCCCACACAGGCACACACAGCATTAGAGGCACAGACACTCTGAGCGAATGAAACTACATAAAGACATCTGTGGGCATATTTCTCTCCTCTCCCCAAGGCAGGTAAGTGCACAAGCCAATGTCCTGTCCCTATTTTGGACACGTAGACAAATTCCTAGGGCGTCCCAAAACTCGGTTCCTCCAGTACCAAAATTTGTATTGCAGTACTTTTGCCTTTGAACCTCTCAGGGCAAGCCTTTGTGGAAGCCTGAGTGGGTGTACTCCTTTCTTGCCCTCCCTCCCCAGCCCTGTCCACCATGGCTCTAGTTCCCGACTGCCCCACCCCGGACCTCCGCTTGTCATCGCGCTAGATCAGTCCTCTCTTACCTCTTGCTGCTCTGGCTGCTGCAGCTCTCTCTGGAGCCCTGGGACCTGGCTTTAAGGAACTAAGACAAAACAGAACCCACTCCCACCCACACATTCCACACCCTCCCATCAACAGATTTAATCCCAGGACATGACATGAAGATTGGGTCCAACAATGCGGGGGAGGGCTGGGACCCACTGTGACAGCTGTGAGCTGGGTTTCTGGGGTGAGGCCAGGTCCCCAAGGGAAGGGAGTGTCACTGCAGGGCAAGAGGGCAGAGGGAGGGAGATGGAAAAGTAAAAGGAAGCCCTGGCAGCTGAACGTCATTGTGCTTACCTGACTTAGGTTTCAGCTGCAGTTTGGGGGGCACATTTCCTGGGGCCTGGCTTCTCCGTGGGCTCAGCAGCCACTGCTGGAGCTCAAGATACTCCTGCTGCTGTCAATCCCTACTGCTCTTCCACACCAGCTGGCCAGCCCACTCTCCTAGCATCCTGCCTTCCCACAGCTGCTGGGTGGGCCCTACAGCCAAGCTTGAGGGTTGGGGGGCGGGGGGCAGCTGTAGCAAATAACCAGCTTACAGGCCAAGCCTTAGTAAACAGGAACCCTCAATCTAATGCCAGCTGTGAGAGGTTTTACTCAAAGTCCTGGCTGGAGACAGCCTGGCAGTGGCATCCTGGAAGGGGAGATGGTGAGAGGCCAGGATGCTAGGGGTTCCAGGCTCTACTTTCATGGGCTTCAAAATTTTCATGCAGAGGAGCAATTCTGGAAAGCAAGGCAGACTGAATCACATTGGACAGATCACCCCATGCACCGTCAAGCTGAAGAGAGCAGGGGTGCCATGCCTGCCCACTTCCGACTTTGGCAGCTGGTGCAGTGGAAAGTGTGCCTTCTGGAGTCAATCAGGCCTTAATTCTAGTCTCAGGTCTGACACACAGGCACTTAAGCTTCCTGAATCCATTTTCTCATCTGTAGAACAGACCAGTATTTAATAATAGCTTTTACTGAACACTTATTATGTGCCAGGCACCACTGTAAGCACTTTAACCCACTAAACCCTCACAGCAATTGTAAGAAGTATTTATCATTATTAAACATATACTGCACAAAAGCTAGTAAGTGGCAGGAACCATTTTCTACCCCTCTCCCTTACTGACCAGCGTGGGTAAATCTTAGCAAGTTTTAAGTCCATTGTGGGAATTCCATTCTCCTTGCTAGTGATTGGTCTAGGAATGGAAATGTGACATAATTCTGACAAGTGGGATGTGAGGGGAAACCTAGAAGTCTTCTAGGATAGCATTCCTTTTTCTTTTCCCCTTTGAGTCTTCAGTGATCCTGACAGCAGTAGCCAATAGACTGAAAGCAGCAGAGCAGAAAGCTGAAAAAATATCAGTCTTTGATGTCATCGCAAGGTGGCCAAATTACCCAACACTGAAAATGAAGCTATGTTATCTCTGGACCTCTTATGTGAGTGAAAGCTTCCTTATTGTTCTGACATTCTATATATGTAGTATGTGTATACTACTACATATATATGCACTAATATATGTATATTTGTGTGTGTGTGTGTGTGTGTGTGTGTGTGTGGTGAAGACGGTTGGTAATGTGATGGTCACTTTTCCTTGAGAATTGCCACACACCTCCCTCTGATTCCCTAGGACCTCTGGGATTGATCCCAGGCTTCCGGCGCTGCTTTAACAGGCAGCACCCCTTGGAGTTGTCTGTCCCCTGCCTCCATGTAGGTATGCAAGCAGCACTGCACTGAGTGCCCCACCTCACCACCCGAGGCTGGCAGTTTCAGGTCCTGTAAAATGATGACTCGATGCCCATCTTTGTTAGCTCTGCAAATCTAAAATGCCCAAGATAAAAAGAAATTGGAAGGAATACTTCATGTGGCTCAGCTCAGAACGGCACAGGCAGAAGCAGGCACTTATACTCTGCCACACTCAGTGTGCATGTCTTTTGAACCAGCACTACTGTCACTTCTAGGAAAGAAAAGTAAGTGTGCAAAGGTGATTTACTGTGAGGTTTACAACAGTAAAAAAAAATGGAAATAATCCCAATGTTGTTCAGTGGGAGCTTCAGTAAATACATTACGGTACGTCCTTACAATGGAATACTACACAGCCATTAATATCAACAAGGTGAAACACACATGGAATGCTGTTAGAGTGTATTAGCTTTAAAAAGCAAGTAATAAAAATTCATTTTTTAAATAAAATTTTTTCATTAAAAATATCCATATAAAGGCAGAGAAAGAAGTTAAAAGGTACAGTTATGCAAAGGCATTGACAAAAGGAAGGCTAGTAAATGCCAAAGGAGAGTGTAGACTTCCAAGAGAGAAAGCAGGGCCAGGTGGACATGATGTCTGTTTCAACACTGGCCATATTTTGACCCTGGATACATTGTATTGGTTACAAGGCGGTAGATTCTGTGTGTCCTTCCATGTTCTTGCTGTGATAGTGACATGGCACAGAGAGGCAAGAGACACTCTACTCTCAGGACTTCGGGACTATACGTCGAGTCTTCAGCCTGGTGGACATGACTATGTTTTGAATTTTGACTATGAACTGGCAGAGATCCAGCAGCAGCAGGAGCAACAGGCAGACGACAGCTGGGATACAGGTGATCAGTGATTCTCTCAGAGACACCAAACTGAAGATAGCCACTAGAATGGAAAGTCAGGTCACTGAGGTTCCCTGGGGGCACCCAGGAGATGGCAGGAGCTCAGGGCTCTCCAGCCAAGGCTGCCCATTAAGTACCCCCCACACCCCTCCCCAAACTAGCTGCCCTTGTCTCCCTTGCCCCCCAGAGAAAGCAGGACCAGAGATTATAAGCTTTTTTGAACTAATGTAACCCCTCTCAGAGGGCAAGGAAGAACCAGGAACAATACAACCAAATAGGGTAGGGAGGTGGCTAGACAGGCATTTTGGAACAAATTCTTCCTACTCCAACACCTTTCTTCATCCTACCGGAGGGACCAGGGGTTGGTGGTAAAAGTGAAAGAAAGATGTGAAAATGAAGGAAGTCCCAGAGGTGGACAGCAAGGCTGGGGGAGGGCTGGTAGTGGTGGCAGCGATGGTGACAAGGCCATGGGTACAGAAGAGCCTGAAGATGTCTGGCCTTTCAAGCAGCAGCTGTCTTTGTACACCAGTTCCTGGGGGCAGAGCTGCTATGAGGGGGGCCCTCTAGGACTTCTTGCCCCAGGGAAATTCTCTGCCTTTCTGTTCAGGGGGCTCAGCTTCCTTGTTCCCACCCACCAGACACAAAAGTCAAGTGGCAGCTGCTACTCTGTCCTTTCATATCAGGGGTGGGATGGGAGGAGAGCAGTAGGAGCTTTTAGGTTACAATACATCCTTATAATGGAATACCATGCAGCCAATAGAGCTGATAAGGTAAATGGTATATTTGACATAAAAGTGTTAACAGTGTACGAGGTTTGAAAAGCACTTGTCCTTGTCTGAAGACCACGGAAACTGCAGTACAGCAGGAAGTGCCCCTGGTTCCAGAGAAAAAGGGAGAGTAGCAACAGTAGAAGGGAACGGAGGAACAGCCAGGTCTTCCCATCATACCCCCCAAAAAGCCCCCCTTTGCCCTGCCCGATGAACCCCTCTTACCCATCATGAGCACGATCAAAAGAAAGATGCTGATCTCCTGCAGCGTCGGCGGGCCCAGGGCCAGCAGCAACCCGGACAGCAGTTCCAGCCAGCCCACGGCCACTTGGTAGCTCACGGGATCTGGCCGACAGCCCAACACCCTCAACGGGAACACCTCGGAAAACTGCTTGAACATGATTTTCTAAGGGCGGCAGGAAACACCTGTCAGCCACTCACCAAGGATCCACTCACTGTCCAGGTGCTTCACAGGGGCATTTGGTGCCGACATCAACTGCCCCAACAAAGGAACTACTCCTCTAGGCTGAGGCCATCCTAGAAAGGAGGGACTCCCTGGGGGTGCTGAGCTTTGGAATCAGTGAACAGACTTCATGCTCCAAGGAAAAGAGCTGGATGGTGAGGCAGAGAGGGACTGATTTTCTCATTGGACTCTTAACCAGTCCCAAATTCCAGGAAGAGAAGCAAGGCTTGGGCCTTCTCACCTAGAGCCAAGGCCTTGGGAACCCACAGCTTCTCTTTCTGCCTGGCCTGGTTTCTCCGCAGGTACTATTCAGGGAATATTTGGGATTGGGAGAGGGGATGAAAGGGCACCCTGTTGCTCATTAAACAGATTCCACTTTCTACATTGTGTGTTGGTGCCTGGGGCCCACTGTAGTAGTTGAGGGAGCTCCAAGTGCTTCATCTTGCTGAGCCAGGCTCCATCCTGGGACACAACCTCACCCCATCCCTCAGGTTGGCTATCTTTTCCTGCTCCTCCCACTTCAGCGCTATCTCCCCTACTCCACGATGCAAGGAAGCTCTAAGCTGTCTGGCTCTGGGGATGAACTTGCCCAAACCCACCACCTTTTGCCAGGACAGAAGGGGAGAATCCAGGCCTGGGAGAGGGAGCTGGAAGGAGTCTCCAAGTCAGGCTTGTTTGAGAGGCTTGTTTGGTGGGCATAAGAAGGAGCAAGCATTCCCCAGAGTCTAGAACTAGACAGGTGGCCTAAGGGCAACTTCTAGGCCTCCCTCCAGAAAAGGGCTCTCGGGATTATAAATTAGGAGTGTCTAGTTTGGGTCCTACTTCCCGACTAGCTGTGTAACCTCTCCATCCTCAGGGCGGGTTTCCTACACTGCCAAGCGGGGATTAGTAAAGCCCTATCTCACGAGGCTCCCAAGAACTCAGCAAAGGAAGGAGGGGAAAGGGGTAGGAAAGGAGCTGTGTCTCTTTTCCGTCCCGTATTTCTCCCCCAGGGTCCCGGAGCATTCCTCCTGGGGTTCTCAATTTGCCTAGACCACCAACGACCCTTCCGTCTATGGAAGATCCACAGAACTCAGAGAAACAACGCAGGAAGGCGTCAACGTCGAAATCAAGGTCCAGGTGCTCTTCCCCCAGCTCTAGCGCCACCTCGCCCGAAGGCAGGCGGGTCAGCGGGGCACAGGTGCAGGCAAATGGGGGCCGGACGCGCCGGGCGCCCGGGTAACTGCGGGGGTAACCGCCGGGGCCCATCCGCCCGCTACCCACGCCACGCCGCTCACCATCTGCTGCGATGCGGGAGCCGAGATCTGCTCCGAGAGCTTGGCCGCCCCCGTGAGCATGAAGAAGCAGCTCAGCAGAACGCGCAGAACGACAGCGACCAGAACAGGGAGCAGAAGCGCCATGGCCACGCAGACTCTCCGCGAGGGCGGGCTCACTCGCCCCGGGTCCGGCCCCGCCGAAAACCCGCCCCTGCCTCGGATGCACTTCCTCCCGTCTTCAGGCTCTCAGAGGAAGCTTGTTAGGACCTCCCTTTCCTCACCTTCCACGGGGGTACTACCCTCTCTTTTGTCCCAGCACCGGCTGCGGGGTCGAGGGTGGGGGCGGGGAAGGATGGGAGCGGCGTTTGCGGCAGATGGAACACTGGGGCCCATTTGGCTCTTAACTGACTAAATGGGTCTCCTTAAATTCAAGGAAATCTCCCAGTCAATGAGGCAGGGCGGAGTCAAACATGGGTATCTGGATGTGTCTTGCAGAAGCGCTCCCTTAGGTTCCAATGACCAGGGCTTCATTCCTGCCTGGGCCACCCTAGCTTCGCGACCTGAGCTGTCACCTGACCTCAGCCGGACTCAGTATCTGCTTCTGTAAATGGGGATAACGCCGCATCAGTCCTCCTGCGTCTGTAATAGGCCTAGCACAATGCCTGGCACGTGTATGAGCTCAAAAAAGTTATTTGCAAATTAGTTATGTTTATGAAATTATTAGTAATAAATCAACGAGTCCTTATAAAATAAATTGCTCTTTTGTACTTTGCCTGAAACCTATTTTCCCTCTGATTTCTCTCAGCTGAAATTAAAATATAAAATGTGTTTGAAAATTCAGATACGTGTGATATAGGAGGCAGTTAGGCGTGAGCAGAGTAGGACCCACAGGCCAAGTACAGGTCACCATGGCGAACGTTCCCCGGGCTCCAGATGCCTAGCCCTTACTGAACAACAATTGGGGTCCTGCTGCCGCCACTCTCTAGACAAACTTCCAGAAGCAAAGGTTTGGTGATATAGGAAAGGGATCTTTATTCAAAAGCTTCACAATTTTGGAATAACATCTTTCCACATGCATTAGTCACTCAGGCCTATTAATTAAAGCTAAACTCTTTTAACTCTTTAGTTACAGCTTTAATCACTTACGTCTATCAGTTAAGGCTAAACTCTTAACACCTGAGTTCTCCTAGCATTTTCCCCCTGTTAGCTTTAATTATCATATTTCTACAGGGTTAGTTTACAAACCAAAACAATGTAAGATACAAAAGCTACACATTCTTTTGGAAGAATGGCAGGTTTTTGCCTCAGAGGTCATTTCCTCTAGATCACTCAAAGAATAACCCTGCCACCCTCTTCCAGGCCAGCCCACCCTAGGCTGCACCCAGAGTTTCTTCCCATCTGTTGGGAAGCACAGGCAGCTGCAGCATGATCATCGAGGCATCCATGAGGAAGAAGAGAGTCCAAGAGCCAGAGAGAGCCTGTGCTCACCAGTCTGAGTCCTCCTTTTATTTCAAATCTTCTTGCTCATAATTCCATGTACTTTGAAGGCATTCAGCTTCTCAGCCAATCTTGTCCTAGGCTGTTTACCATTGCTTTGGGCAACTGCCTCCTACAGCACCTCCCTACTTCTCCCCAGTGATTTGATCATATTTCTCTGTATTATAACAGGCAAAACTGGGAACACGAGCATTGTAGGTTGGGACCTTGCCCCCAGGGTGACCCTTCCTCCCCTAGTAGGTCGCTGGTCATGTGGTTTAGACCCCCTGACCTTACCTCCCCTGGCATATAGCCAATCATGTGTTAGACTCCCTTAGAGGAGGAGCAGGGGTCTGGAGAACAGTCTCATATGACTACCTTGCATGACTCCATTAAGGAGGCCCTCAGGACAGGGAAGTTCTGACGGCATCAAATATTCTTAGTAACAAAACCTCTGTGGTATGTCGACCTGTTTTGGTCAAACTACAGATAACATCTAGGCCTCAGCTGTGTTTCAGCTCCAGGCCCAGAAGAGTATCATGACCAGGCAGGGCAATGCTATGCATCACAGTGGGGCCAGGGCCCACGACTAATGATCCCCTGCCTTGGTGTGGATTCATCAGTGGAGGCTAGGACCCTAAGACAGACTTGGAAAGCTGATGAGTATTCTATTGAGAGCCTCCCCTGAGACCTCCAGTTTAAAGCCCTTAAGACAAAGGACCAGCAAGCACACTCTCCCTCTCCCCTCCCTCTTGTCCCTCTTCTCTCTCTCATTCTCTCTCTCTCTAATGCCCTTGCCTTTCCCCCAGGCACAGTTTCTTTGCCTTTCTTTGTCCTAAGCTCCAAGAGCCCTTCTTTTGCCTCTGCAACTTGCTTCCTGAGTCCATACAGCCTAGTTAGCTCACTTCTACCCCTGTGACTTTTAAAATAAACTTCCACTTATCTTCGAGTGCCTCGTCTCTGAATTCTTTTCTCAGCCAAACTGAAGGACCAAGGTCTATCATCTGGTGCTGTTCCCCATTAACACTTGCAGCTGTGGGAAGAGAGGCTTCCACAGAACAAAACTACTGGCGACTCCTGGCCCATCTGATCCTACCTGGAAATCTGTCTAGACCTGGATGGGCAAACTGGGCCAGATTCAGTCAGCTCTCTGGTTTGTTTTTGATTCCCTCCCCCTTCCACAGCTAACAATGTATGTTTGTTTACATTTTTTAATGATAAAGATTTTTAAGCTAGCTTTCAGGACACAGGAAAATTGTATGAATTCATATTTTAATGTTCAAAAATAAAAAGTTTTATTGAAACACAGCCACAATCATTTGTGTACTGTCTACAGTTGCTTTAGTGCTGCAATTGCAAAACTGGGTACTGTAGTTACCACCTATGGCCTGCAAAGCCTAAAATATTCACTATCTGGTCCCTTCCGAAAAAGGTTGCAAAACCCGGGTCTAGTGGGCCAGAGGGGTTCCCTACAGGGGTCTCAAACTCCCCTGCTGCTTTCATTTCCTGTTAACCACGCTGCTTAAATCTTTTTTTTCCACCTACCCACAACCTGCTGCAGTAGAAGGCAGGCTGGCTGAAAACTAACATGTCCTAGGTGCTTCTAAAGTCCAAGCAGTTTCAACATACAGCTGTGCTATTTATTAATTATAAATTGGGCCTTTCGTTAACTATATCTTTGTCACTAACCCAAATTATTTAATCAATCAATAAAATAGCCGAATTCTCTATGTTGGACACTTAAAATTATATACAATTATGTATAAATGTGCAATGATTAAATTCCTCAACAAAAAGAGAAAAATTATTAAAGCATTTAATCACTGAAAACATATCCACATTAGGAAATTATATTTTAGGATACTTATCTCATACAAAATATAACACGATTATAGAATCTGATAAGCAATATGCATTTACTATTCTTTCTCCTTTATTAATTTTTCTATCCTTGGAATTAAAGTTGTGACTGCAAGTCTTAGAGCAGGGCCAGAAACCAACAGATTTCTCTGTTTTGACTCGGTCAAAGCTGAAAATGTAGCATCACATAAATAAACAGTTGAAAAAGGCAATAAAAATGTCATTGCCTTTTCATGGAGTTCTGGGTAACTTGTCTTTGCTTTTATCCAAAACTGAGTAACAGACATTGATTTAAATACTGATTGTAATCCTAAATCTGAAGATAACTGTGATAGTTTTTCTTCTTCAAAGTCCTTGAGATTACTATTCTGGCGATTCATAAAAGGATTAATTATCCATAAATTTCCTGAACGCAAGTCTTCTTCTGGTGGATAACAGTCATTGAACATTTGAGAAAGTCCTTCCAGGTGCTCAAAAACAATGCTTGCAATACTCCTCATATTTAAGCTTCATGAGTTTGACAATTCGGAAAATGAAGGAAACATGTCATAATCATTCTCTTGTGTGCGCTTCATCCACATTTTTAACTTTTCCTTAAATACATCAATTTTATTATACAAATTGAAGAGTGTAGTCATAGTTCCTTGGAGACTTAAATTTAGTTCATTTATAAGTGAAAAAATATCTGATAAATAGGCCAGCCTAGCAACCCATTCCTCATCAAGAAAATACTTGGCCAAATCTGAATGCTTTTGATTTAAAAAAATTTCAATTTCATGTCGTAATTCAAATAATCTTGTTAAAATTCTCCCTCTCGATATCCAGCGTACTTCAGCATGAAGTGGTAAATTCACATGCTCAGACCCCATCTCTTCACACAAAATTGTTAACATACGTGAATTCAATGCATTGTTCTTTATAAAACTTAAAATTTGTGCTGACTGCAAAAGAATTTCATGTAAGCATGGAGACAACTTTTCTGCTGCTAAATGTTCACGGTGAATAAAACAATGTGTAAATGCCACTGTATTCATAGCAACTTCTTGAATTTTTGCCCTTAAACCAGAATACCTGCCAGTCATGCTTGCAGCCCCATCTGTACAGATACCAACACAGTGTTTCCAATTCAGAGATTTACTACCAATATATTTATTTATTACTTCAAATATTTCAAAACCAGTTATTTGAGAAGGCACTTCAATACAGCATAATAATTCTTCCTTTATATCACTACAATCATTATCAATGAAACGAATATAGCACAAAAGAAGGGTGATATTTGAGATTTCTGAAGACTCATCTATCTGAAGGGCAAACCACTTTGACTCTGTGACTTTTTGAATCAGCTGATCTTCAAGGTCTGCAGACAGTTCATCAATCCTGTGTCCAATTGTACTATTAGAAAGAGGAATGGTTTTCATTTTGTCTCCAGCACTTGAACCCAAAACTTCTGAACACATTTCTACTAAATATGGTTTAATTAACTCTTCAGCAATGGAGAATGGCTTCTTGCTCGCAACAGTTTGGAAAGCAATTAAATAAGAAGCTTTCACAAGTGACTTTTCAACTAGTAAACACTTTTCAAACGAACTGTTTTGACATTCCATTTCAAGAGATTTTTGTTCAAAGAAATCTACTGATTTGTTTTCTAATTCTGAATGTTTTGTCTTTAAATGATGAGAAAGATTTGCTGGCTTCATGTTTTCAGCAGATAAGATTTCTCCACAAATGACACATTGTGGCCTTGGTGAACTTTCTTTTGACCCCGGATAGATAATAAAACCAACTTTTAAGTATTCCTCATCATAAGTCTGAAAAATACCTATTTTTCTTTTCTTTGCAGGTGGAGAATCAGGTTCCACATCACTTTTTCCATTAGGCACAGGTAAATCTGAATGAAATATTTGAATCTGTTATTCTCAAGAATAAATTATATTATTTATGTTTTTCCCCACACATTTAAAAATTATACTTTTTTACTGTTTATCAAAGGAATACACTGAAGTTTGAACACAAACATAATACTTCCATGACACCAATGAAAACAGAATTTCTCCTCTATCCAAAGTTTGGTCATTGGCTGAAGTAAAACTGTAAGGCGTGGTACATGATCCAGCAATGCCATATATTCAGTAGATTACTGGAATTATGGAAGATTGCCCTGGCCGAGTGGCTCAGTTGGTTGGAGTATTGTCCCTTATACCAAAAGATTGCAGGTTTGATTCCTGGGCAGAGTACATACCTAGGTTGTAGGTTCTATTCCCAGGGGGTGGGGGGTTCATATGGGTCCCAATCAATGTTTCTCTCTCTCTCTCTCCCTTCCTCTCTCTCTAAAATCAATAAACATATCCTCAGGTGAGGATGTTTTTTTAAAGAATTAATTACTTTACTTTTAAAAAGTTTAGGAAAAAAGAAAAAACAAACATTGCAAAAGAGCTAACATTTGGTGAATCTAGATGAAGGGTATATTTGTGTTCACTGTGCTATATTTTCAGTCTTTCTGAATTTAGAAATTTTTTCAAATTAAAGTTGGGGAAAAATGGTTAATTATTATTTTTAAGACCCAGTGTTAACTGAGGGTGCAGAGAAATGGATGTTCTCCAGACACTGATGTTGGAGCATAAATTGATGTAATTTTTCAGAATAGTAATTTTGCAACATATATCAAAAACTTGCCCTGGCTGATGTGGCTTGGTGGATTGAATGCCAACTGCGCTGGTTTGATTCCTGGTCGGGGCACATGCCTGGGTTGCAGGCCAGGTCCCCGGTTGGGGATGCGCAAGAGGCAGCATATTGATGTTTCCCTCATACATCAATATTTCTTTCCCTCTCCTTCTCCCATTCTCCCTCCTTCTCTAAAAATAAATAAATAAAATCTTTAAAAAACAATCTGTGACAACTTTTCGATTTGTAATTTCCCTACTTAGGATTTATTCTAAGGACATAATTTGACAAGTGTACGAAGACCCATTTACACAGCTTAACTCAACATTGTTTACAATATTAAAAAGCTAGTAGTAACCTAAATGTCCACTCTTAGGGGGATAAATATGTTATATACACTGGAATCTATGTACATCTATTAAGAATTCCAACATATATTTAAATTTATATTCACACAGAATGGTTTCTCTTGCAATTCAAATGAAAAAGTAGTTTACAACAGTATATAGGAAACAATCCAATATTTAATATAGAAATTTTTTAAATGCATAAGCACACACATACTCACACATTTATTTTATTATTTTTTTAACTTTTTAAAAAATTGATTCTAATGAGAAAGGGAGGGAGAGAGGGAAAGATAGGGAGAGAGCGAGGGAGAGAAATATCGACATGAGAGAGAAACACTGATTGGTTACTTCTTGCATACATCCCAACTGGGGACTGAACCACAACCCAGTCATACGCCTGACTGGGAATTGAACCTGCAACCTTTCAGTTTGTAGGGCGGTGTCCAGCCAATACAGCCACACAGGCCAGAGCATTGTTATTTTTTTTTCATCCTCACCCAAGGACATTTTTTTTTATTGCTTCTAGAGAGAGGAGAAGGGAGAGAAAGAAATATCGATGCAAGAGAGACGCATCATTTGGTTGCCTCCCAAACACACCCTGATCAGGGATGGTTACAAGCCCAGACTGGTGATCGAATGCACAACCTAGGTATGTGCCAACTGGAAATCGAACCTGAAACCTTTCGGTTACAAGAAGATGCTCCAATCAACTGAGCCACACGGGCCATAACCATACCCACACATTTAAATGCCCACTGATCCTTTACTGCTTTCCACATGTGAAATGTGTACATAATATTAGTTCACATACACAAAGAATGTATCATTTTAACAGAAATATAAAACAATCAAATATACTGAGGAAGGAAAATGGGATTCTTCTTGACACCTACCAAAAGAAAGGTACCCTTCAGCCCCTAATGGTGTGGCTCAGTGGGCTGGGTGTCACCTCACAAACCTGAAGGTCACTGGTTCAATTATCAGTCAGGGCACATGCCTGGGTTGCAGGCCAGGTCCCCAGTTGGGGTGTGGGAGAGGCAACCAATGATGTTTCTCTCACATGTGCACATCACATTGATGTTTCTCTCTCTCTCTTTCTCCCTCCCTTCCCCTCTCTCTAAAAATGAATAAAATCTTTAAATTAAAAACAAAAAATGCTTTGAGCCCTGGCTGGCATGGCTCAATGGATTAAGTGCTGGCCTGCAAACCGAAGGGTCACCGGTTCAATTCCCAGCCAGTGCACATGCCTGGGTTGTGGGCCAGGTCCCCAGATGGGAGCACGCAAGAGGCAACCACACATTGATGTTTCTCGTCCTCTCTTCCCATCTCTCTAATAATAAATAAAATAAAATCTTTTTTTAAATGCTTAAAAAATAAAAAGACACCTAAAAGCTCATGATTACTTTTTGAAAGACTAAGTTTTTTAATGCAGTATATTCAGTGAAGTAAAATTCTCAATAAAAACAAAAATCAAAAACTGCTCTGAGCAGAGCTATGAAGGTAACTGAAAATATACAGGTAGTGGGATTAAAACCTGTAACATGGATTGAAACAACAGTTTACAGCCTTTTCAAGTATGAATTCAAATAATTTTCCTGATCACCAATACCTAAGACATACAATTATACTTTTAGTAACTGACAACATAGTGTTTAAAAAAAGAAAGAACTAAGGGTAAATCACTAATGCTTTTTTAAAAATTGTATCTTAGTAATTATAATAGTCTGTCTATACATTTGAAAAAAGGCAGCGTACACAGGTCAGGTAGGAGACGTTTGTCCACTCTACATGAACTGTTTTGTGTGAATGTGGATTCAATTTAGTAGTTATGTGTATATGACAGTTATTATAAAAGGAATAAATTAGATGTTCAAAGTATGTGATCCAAGAATTAATGTTTTCACATTTAAGAAATTGTTAACAACTCTCTTTTCCCTTCTTAAAAAAAAAGAAAATAAACATTCTTCATATAGGAAGCACAAGAACACATACCTGCCTGACATTCCTTGTGTTGTGTATGTGGCTTACAAAAGATGGCCTTGGTCTGTGTGACGGGCTTGCACAATAATGCTTTGTTCTTTAAAAGCCTGGAAGGCTGGGAAGGAAGAATTTTCAAGGCATCTGTCTGTGTACTTCCCTAGTTAAAAACAAATTCAGAAAACAAAAAATTTTTTTTTAGTATCTTATCATGGACAATACTTGCTATCAATTGAAAGGCAGCATATACCAAGAGAAATATAATTCCTCTGAAAGTGTGAATTCAGCCCTGGCTGGTGTGCCTCAGTGGATTGAGTGCCAGCCTGCAAACCAAAGGGTTGCCAGTTTGATTCCCAGTCTGGGCACATGCCTGGGTTGCATGCCAGGTCCCCAGTTGGGGGCATGCGAGAGGCAACCACACATTGATATTTCTCTTCCTCTCTTTCTCCCTCCCTTCCCCTCTAAAATTAAATAAATAAAATCTTTAAAAAAGAAAAAGAAAATGTGAATTCAATTTAAAAAAGTGACTGTGGACTTCAGGCCAAGATGGAGGCATAGGTAGATACACTTCATCTCCTTCCACAACTATAAGAAGGATTACATCAACCTCAAAACTAAAAAAAAAAAAAAAAAAAAAAAAAAAAAACAGAAAATCTAACTGCATGGAAACCCAACAAAGATATAAAGAAGTAATACTCATCCAGACAGGTAGAAAGGGAGGAGCAGGGTGGAGGATGCAGTATGGAGGCAGCAGCAGTGGTGGCAAGACAGTGGCTGTGGCCAGCTGGCGGAAAGCGCAGTCACACATTATAAAAGTTAGGAGGAACACCTGGGGAACAATCCCAGCCCTAGACCAGACCATATAGCTCATGGAAAATAAAGCCTCATTGCTTCTGACTGTGAAAACCAGTGGGGGCTGGAGAAGAGGAACAAACTGCCAGGGATTCAGCAGAGTCCGCTTGTTTAGAGGCCCTCATAGTCCTAGGATGTCCGCAGACCGACCCACTCTGGGAACCACCACCAGGGCAACAGATAGAGGGGCGCCAGTCCCATATAGGAAGCGGGTGAAGTGCCTGGAAAAAGGGAAAGTGCTGAGCAAGCGGCATTGTTCCCTCTCTGACCTCTCCCCCACGTACAGCACCACAATGATGTGAAACAGGTCACCTGTACTGATGAATGCCTAAGACTCCGCCCCTTACATTGTAACAGGTGCAGCAGCTCTACCTAAGACACAGAGGCAAACAAACACAAGAGCCTGTCAAGATGAGGAGACAGAGAAGTATGGGAATGGATCAAGGTTCCAATGGGAGAACTAAGCGACAAGGAGATAGCCAACCTAACAGATACAGAGTTCAAAACACTGGTGATACTGATGCTCACAGACCTGACAAACATGCTTGAGTACAGCAAAAGCAGAAGGGAAGAAATGAAGGCTATGCTAAGTGAAACAAAGGAAAATCCACACAAAACCAATGAGGAAGGGAAGGAAGCCGGGGTTCAAATCAACGATTTTGATCCTAAGGAAGACATGAACAGTCAACCAGTATAGAAGGAGGAAACAAGAATTGAAAAAAGTGAGGAAAGGCTTAGGAACCTCTGGGACAACTTTAAATGTGACAATATCTGAATCATAGGGGTGCCAGAAGGAGAAGAGGAAGAGTAAGAAATCAAAAACTTATGTGAAAAAATAATGAAGGAAACTTCCCTAATTTGGTGAAGGAAATAGATATACAAGTCCAGGAAGCACAGAGCCCCAGACAAGCTAGACCCAAAGAGGACCACACCAAGATACATCATAATTAAAATGAGAATCTTAAAAGCATCAAGAGGAAAGCAGAGAGTTACCTACAAAGGGGTTCCTGTAAGACTGTCAGCTGATTTCTCAAAAGAAACTTTGCAGGCAAGAAGTATTCAAAGTGATGAAAGGTAAAGATCTACAACCAGGATTACTCTATCCAGCAAAGCTATCATTTAGAATAGAAGGGCAGATAAAATGCTTCCCAGACAAGGTAAAGCTAAAGGAGTTCATCATCACCGAGCCATTATTATATGAAATGTTAAAGGGACTTATTCAAGAAAAAGAAGATCAAAACTATGAACATTAAAAGGACAACAAATGCACAACTATCAACAAATGAATTTTAAAAAATTCAACTAAGCAAACCAGAATAGAAACAGAATCATAGGTATGGGGATCATTTGGAGGGTTATCAGCTGGGAGGGGGAAGGGGGAGAAATGGGATTAAGAAGCATAATTGGTAGGTACAAAATAGACAGGGGGATGTTAAGATTAGTGTAGGAAAGGGTGAAGCCAAAGAACTTATATGCACAACCCATGGACATGAACTAAGGGGCGGTGGGATTTTGGAGGGAAGAGGGGTACTACACAGGGGGGGGGGCAAAGGGTAAAATATTGGGAGAACTGTAATAGCACAACTAATAAAATATACTTAAAAAAAGAAAAACGTGCCCTGGCTGCTGTGGCTCAGTGGATTGAGCGTCGGCCTGCGAGCCAAGTGTCGCTGGTTCGATTCCCAGTCAGGGCACATGACTAGGTTGCACGTCAGGTCCCCAGTTGGGGGCGCAAGTGAGACGCAACCACACCGTGATGTTTCTCTCCCTCTCTTTCTCCTTTCCCCTCTCTCTAATAAAATAAAATAAACAAACAAATTAATGAATTTAAAAAAACTGAACAAACAACTTTACTTTAAAAAAAGAAAAAGAAAAAAGTGACTGTGGAAAATATATACTAATTCCTAATTCTTTTAATCAGTATTAGTTCCATTTACTGACTTTTAAAATTACTCTGCCTATAGTAACTACAATGAAAAAATCTTTGCTGATTAGGACAAGTGACTATTCAGAAAAATTAGATCCGACTTCAGACTAAATGCAAAAATATATTCCACATCAAGTAACGACCTCAACATGAAAAATATTAACTTGAAGTCACTGGAAAACTTTCAAATGACCAGAACAAGAAGCAAGTGTTCTTAAATAAAAGACGAGTTAAAAACAAAGCAAAAAAAAGATAGACACATCTGACTACCTTAAATTATTTTTGCAAAGGTCTTTATAACACAAAGTTGAAGGATAAGCAACAGAGTGGGAGAATGCATTTGATTTTTTTTTTTTTCATTTAGTTAGTATTTACTATAAGCCAGGCACTGTTTTAAGCCCTGGGGATACAGCAGGAAACAAGACAAAATCCTTCTTTCATGGGCCTTACATTCTAGAGGGAGGCACAGAAAATAAACAAGTAAAACAAATATATAATGTATAATTTTAGGTAATGATCAAGTGATGTGAAAGAAATAAAGTAGGGTTAGGGAACGAAGAGAGGCAGTGTGAAGGAAGGGTAATTTTGGAGTAAACAATTGAGCAGAGACATTCTGAATATTCAAAAGAACAAGTCACGCAAAGGCCTGAGGTCAGAGGACTCCAGGAAGAGGGATTATAGGTGCAAAAGCCCTGAAAGAGGAAAGAGCTTGGCCAGCTTTGGGAATGTCAACAAGAACAGGCTGAAATAAGTAAGCAGGGGCTAGAATGACACATTTGGAGAGGTAGGCAGAAGCCAAATTCTACAGGATCTGGAAGGTCTGAGTTTTTTTAAAAATTAGGACTGTATTTTAAGTGTGATGAAAAGTCACTGGCAGGCATATTTAAATTTATGTTTAAAATAGATAATAGATGCAGTGAATTATGTAATAATTCAAAGGTATAAAAGTATATACATAAAAAGTAAGTTTTCCATGCCTGTCTGCCATCAATACAGACTCTACCCTGAACACATACACTCTTCTCAAGTTCTTATACATTCTTCCAGAGATGATCTGTCAGTGATTTTCAATAGGTATATCACAATTTTTAAAACATGCAATACATCACTATTTAGCCAGGGGCACTGACCTCTTCTCCCTTAGATTGTCCCCACCCCCCCCAAAAAAAAATAAGTTGCTTCTGACCACAAATGATATATTATTAGCAAGGTTCTGCACCGTGCATTGTCACTTAGCAAACTGTCTTGGAGGTATACAGTATTCCCTCACTTTTCGGAGGTATTACGTTCTAGACCCAGCTTCACGGCCTTATCCACCACAGAGTGATGGATTTCATCAGGAGAGAATCCCTTGTAATCATGGACCAATTCTGGCCACAATTTTTTCCAGCTGGCATTCAAAGTCTCACTCTTCATCTTCTTTATGGCCTTTTGAATATTTTGGAGACACGATGCAATTTTGTACTCACACCAGTACGCCTTTAGCGAGAAGTCTTCATCCGAGTCCATAACTTCAACGAGGTTTTGCAGGGCGTTTCAAGTGTAGAGCGCCTTAAAAGCGTGACTAACGCCTTGATCCATTGGCTGAATGACTGATGTGGTGTTAGGCGGCAAGAAGTCTATATGGACGCTATCATGTGTCAGGTCGACAGCATGGCCTCCAGCATTACCCATTATCAGAAGCACTTTGAAATCAAGGCCTTTCTCTGCCAGATAAACCTTAACCTCCAGGATAAAACATTGATGAAACCAATCAGTCGTGAGGAGTTTCGTGATCCAAGCCTTAAGGTTGTGCATCTGGTACACAGGCAATACATTCTTGTTTTTGTTTTTTAGGGCCTTTGGGTTCTTGGACTTATAAATACGCTGCTAAACGATCATACAGTTGCTTGGTCTTCTTCTGGATGGTGTTTGTATCCAGCGAGATATTCTTTTTTCTGCAATCATTTATCCATACAGCTAATGCTGACTCCATCTTCACCATGATCTTATTGCGGGAATAACCACCCTCTTTGCTGTTTTGTTGAAAGTCACTGATGCCATAGACCTGATATTCTTCTCGTCCTTCTTTATATAGCAAACCGTAGACTCATCGATCCCGTAATGGCAGCCAACAGACGCATAGCTTCTTCTTTCCTTCAACATGTCGAGAAGTTCCACTTTCTCTTTTATGGTAAGCATCTTCCTCTGGCACTTGGGTTCACTGCCAGAATCCTTAGAAAATGCAGAACGTTTGGGTGGCATCACAGGCTTTGCAATAAATTCAGCCTTTAAGGAAAATTTCACAAAACACAACACCACAGAGCAAAACTACGCACAGCAATCGGAGGTTGGAGTGAAGTGGACAAGGCGAGATGCTGAACGTATGCGCATAGTGAGGGATAGCAGACAAACTGATGCTACAGTTACTGAGTCAATAAGTGCCCAGGATACACAAGACAATGCTCTGGTTGGTCGCCCTCCATCAATCAGCCAATCGTATACAATCTCACGTAGGCAAACGAGCTCGAGTGTACATCTCGTTTTCAGTGTAATGTATGTGTTCGTCCCCCCCAACAAACATATTGTAAACAGTGTGCAGTATTTTATTTCGATTTAATATTCTTTTAATGTTAAAATCATTTATTATATTTTTATATATTTTTTGAAAATTTTTAGGCAAAAATCATTAAAATCATAAATACTATGCATATAAATACGTATACGGTACCACAAAATCCCGCGATATGGCGAAAAATCCGCGATAAATAATTAAATATAGTATTTTTAAAAATCCCACGATACAGTGAGGCCACGATAAGTGAACCGCGATATAGAGAGGGACTTCTGTACTACATAACTTTGTATAAAGCTGCCTCCTAAAGGTTTTATACACTGAATTTTTCGCAGGTAACCTGAAGTGTCTCTGCTGTTGAACATTCAAATGTTACAAATCTTTTACTGTTATAAACAATGCTGCAATGACTATCCTTACACATAAATTAAATCTACATGTGCTATTAATCTATATAAGAAGGTCTTGTAAGTACTGTTTGGTGGGTTAAGAGTACCGTTATTTTTCACTCCATAAGGCGCACTTTTTTCCCCCAAAAGTGGGGGGAAACGTCTGTGCGTCTTATGGAGCAAATATTGCGTCAGAGACCATGATGTCGGCAGTGGTGACAGCTGTTAGAAGAGGAAGCGGTGGGCCCACACAAAACCCCTGGGGACACTTAAATGTCCCACTTTACGGCTGAATCTCAGGGCATCTGGTCAGTATGAAGATAGCGAAGAAAGTGATATCAGTGATTGTGAGCATCCGAGCTTCATAAATTCTGACACCAGCGATGATGAGTTCTTGGGGTTCCCAGAAAACTACAAGAGTACTTGAACCTTAAAGTCTCTCCTCATTTGTTAACCACAGTGATGGTGGTTCTTAATACTGCTGTTGACTGCTGTTCATTTTACATGGTTGAAATATTATTGTTATATTTTATTAAATATTTTAGTACACCTTTTGGTTCAGAATATTTTTTTTCTTGTTTTCCTCCTCTAAACCTAGGTGTGTCTTATGGTCAGGTGTGTCTTATAGTGTGAAAAATATGGTATATTAAAATCTGTATGTTACAAATTTTAATTGTGATGGTACTGCCAAATTGCTTTCCATATAAGTCATATCAAATTAAATGACCTTCAGCAATGTACGTGAGCCTGTTTCCCAACACTCTAGTCAACACAGTATTATCAGACTTTTAGCTATTTCTCAGTAAGTGAAAAATTATCTAATTGTGGTGGCATTATGCCCTGGCCAAGTGGCTCAGTTGGTTGGAGCATCGTCCCATCCACCAAAAGGTTGCAGGTTTGATTCCAGATCAGGAAATGTGCCTGGGTTGCGGGTTCATTCCCCCGGTTGGGGCGCGAGCAAGCAGCAACTGATCAATTTTTCTCTCTCATATCGATGTTTCTCTCTCTCTCTCTCCCTTCCTCTTCTCTAAAATCAATAAACATATCCTCACTGAAGATTTTTTTTAAATCTTAATAGTGTCATTAGGTATTTTTCATGGTTAAGCATTACTTGTATTTCTTCTTTTGCGAACTGTATATTCATATCTTTTACCCTGTTTTCCTTTATCCCTTATCTTTTAAAGAATTCTGTGCAGCTTTTTTTGAATGGGTAATGTAACATGTGACATAAAATTAAGATTCAAATTGTAAACAGTGAAAAAATAATTCCCTCTTAAAACTCTCCCTCAGTTGTTCAGTTCTCCACAGAGACACCATTGTTATCTATTTATTGCCTGCCTTCCAGAGGTATTATATATATATAAAGGCATGTGTTGTTTTTAAAGTAGAAATGGCAGTATGCTATACAGTTTTGCACCTTTTTTTCTTATTTACATATAAGACTGCTCTATGTTTGTACATATAGAGCTGCCTCACTCTTTTTAACTGCATAGTATTCCAATGTATGGACATAATGTTTAATTTAACTATAGTCCCAACAGAACCACAGTGTGTTCTTGTGCAGGGGACTCCACCTACCAGGCCATGTGACTAAGTGTGAGATTGGAGAGGGGTGCATTTCAGGCTCTACCCATGTAGGGCTATTTTTTTCTAATTAGTATTATACAATAACTCAGGATGAACTCACAGTGGCCCTGATCACTAATAAAACAATTAGGTTGTTTTCAAGTTTCTGCTCTGAACAATGCTGCAATTATTATCTATGCACATATTTCATTTCATGTATGCGCAAAATATATATGAAAAATAAATTCCTTAAAATTGAGTTCCTGAGTAAAATAGTAGTTACATTTTAAATTTCAACAGGTTTTAACTAAATTGCCCTCTGAAGCAGTTTTAACCACTGCTATTAGAAATATGTAAAAATACCTTAACAATATTGTCAATCATATTTTTCTTTGCCAAACTGATAAAACTGTAGTTCTAACTGGCATTTCTCTAATTTTGAAGTTAAATATCTCTGCATAGGCCTAAAAACTATTTTGTATTTCCTAGTCTATAATCATACTTCTGCTCACTCTCCTAATGGAAAGTGGGTCTTTTTAATGATTCATCAAAAACTCTTTACATATAAAAAGAAAACTAGCCTATAATAACATAAATTGCAACCTTTTCATTTTTTTCATTTGTCTTGACTTTGAAACGTAATTGAAGTTCCCGACACATGTCTTATGGTTTCTGGATTTTACGGAATATTTAGACTTTTCCCACTTCTGCATTAAAATTCTTTCCTATATATTTTCCTAGTACTTTTAGTGGTTTTTACACTTAAGTCTTTTCTCCATCTGGTGTTCATTTGGGATTAACTTGTGAGATATAAATCCAACAATATCTTTTTCCATATGTCTACTCAGTTGCCACACTATTTATTGAATAATCTAGATTTCCTCTACTGATCAAAAATGCCACTTTTATTATTTCTAAATTCCCATATATATTTAGACCTATTTCTAGACTTCCTTTCTACTGAGTTTGTCCACCTATTCACAGCTTCAGTATCAGTTTTTTTAACTATGCAACTTCATAAAACTTGTAGTTTTCCTATAATTTTGCAAACTAGCTCTTCCTCTTCTTCATTGTTTTTCAGAATTTCATTGAAGGTGGTTAAGCATTGGAGTTACACAATCTGATTTGTTTTAAGGTCATTCTGGAAACAGAATGAAGAAAAAAAACTGCAAAGGGCAAGACTGCTAGCAGGAAGACACGTAGGTCATTGCAAAAATCCAGAAGAAAGGTGATGGTGTCTCAAGCTAAGGAGGCAGTGAGTAAGGAACACTGGAGAGGAAGCCTGGGAGGAATTAAAGGGTCTTGTTGTAGACATACTGCTTGAGAGAGCTATTAATCATCTAAATGTTCAGTAGGCAGTTGGATACATGAATCTAGAACTCAGATGTCAGGGCAAAAGAAATAAAAACTGGGAATCAGCCACCACCTAGGTGGTGTTTAAAACCACAAGAATGAAAATGAGTCCTGCAGGAAGTATGTAGATTGAGAAAAGGGACAAGTATGATGACCTGGAATTGAAGAATGCATTTTAAGAAGAAAGGAAAAATCAACTGTGTCAAATGTTACTGAAAAGATGAGAATAAAAACTGAAAATTGCCATTGAATGTGGCAAAATAGAAACTTGATAGTGTCCCTGACTGGGAGTTTCAGTTAAATGATGCAGACAAAAGCCTGACTAGAGTGAACTAAGAAAAGACAACATAAGAAAATGGAGGCAGCAGGTAGAGGCCACCTTTAGGGAAGTCTCTCCAAAATGGAGAGCAGAGAAATGGGACATTGGCTAGAGGGCTATGGTGTTAAAAAGGATTTTTTTCAAGAAGCATGACTGCATGTTTTCGTGTTGATTAAAATGATGACTAGAAGGGGGCCGGGGGTCAATCCAGAATATGTAAAGAAATTCTATAGTTCAATAAGAGAGACAATTCAATACAAAAATAGAGAAAAATTAAAAAGAATAAAATTCAAATAATCAAAACTGAAATAAACGCAAACTCACTAGTACACAGTGACATGCAAAATAAAACAAAAAGATATTACTAAACAGACCAGCAGAAAATGTTTAAATCTGACAACATTAAATGATAGTGAGGCTGTGGGAAAGAAGTACAATCGTAAGTTGTTGGTGGCAATAAATACTGGAATGGCCTCTCTACAGAGCAATTTAAAAACTAAAAATGCAAATATGCTTCAACCCCCAAATTCCTCTTTTCCTTACCTACACTAGACAAACACTTGCACACGTGCACAAGGAGATATCTACAAAGATAGTCATTGTGGCAGAGATTTTTAATAGCGAAAAACTGGGAGCAACCTAACATTTATTAATTGGGCAATGGACAAATAAAATGTGGTACCTACATACAATAAAATACTATAGAAAAGTCAGTAGGAATGTGCCAGATCTATTAGGTATCACATGGATTTTTTAAAAACAGTATTAAATATTTTCCATGGACTTGTATATATGAATGTGAAAAATTAAAAATGGTCTTAAAGGACACACACCAAACTCCTCATAACATTTACATCTAGGAATATAAAAAGTGATTGATTATTTTTTAAAGATTTTATTTATTTTTGTTTTTAGAAAGAGGGGAAGGAAGAGAGAAAGAGAGGGAAAGAAACATCAATGTGTAGTTGCCTCTTGTGCGCCCCCAACTGGGGGCCTGGCCCGCAACCTAGGCGTGTGCCCTGACTGAGAATCAAATCAGCAACCTTTGATTCACAGGCCGGTGCTCGATCCATTGAGCCTTACCAGCCAGGGAAAAAAGTGACTAATTTTTTTAAAAAGAAAATAAAAAGGTAGGATGAAAAAAAACTGTGAGCAAATAAGCCAAATCTGTCGATGGTTAATTCTGGATGGCAGGAACACAGAAGATCAGGAGTTGGCAAAGTATTTGGCTCTGGGCCAAGTCCAGCCCATCACCTATTTTTGTAAATAAAGTTTTATTGGAACACAGCCACTTACTGCACTGCAACAGCAGAGGTAGAGTTGAACAGATACCATGTGGCCTGAAAAGCTCAAAATATTAACTATCTAGACCTTTATGTTAAAAAAATTTGCTGACCTTTACATGTTTTCTTCTTTGTACGTTCCTGTATCTTCCCATTCCACCAATTTAAGACCATTTAAATAACTTGAAGGAGATTCACACTAAAGTCCTGGGGGGAAAGGGGGGGGGGGTTCTAAATCTGACATTAAAAAAAATCAAAGAGTACTACACTATTTGTTATTATTATACTTTTTTAGATCTAATTGAAAATTTTATTCTGTAACATAGTGTAAATCACTAGTTAAAGTAAATTATAGAAGGACTCCACATAGGGAAAACATATATGGGGTAGGACTAAAGTAGCTTTACCGTTGTGAGTACATGAAACACAGAGTTTATTCTTGTATTATTATTTATTAATTATTGTATTTTTTCCATATGAACTTTTGCCAACCCTATTATAGGGCAGTCACATTTAATATGAGAGATGTTTCTGAAAACAATGAATCATTAAAAACTAACACAATTTAAGACTAGTTGTCCCATACAACTTGGAATAGAGCATGTCCAAGCTGACACTGGGTCAGCTTCAATTCCCAGTCAGGGCACATGCCTGGGTTGCAGGCCAGATCCCCAGTTGGGAGCATGCAAGAGGCAACCAATCTCTTGCACACTGACGTTTCTCTCCCCCTCTTTCTCCTCTCCTTCCTCTCTCTAAAAATAAAATAAATATTTTTTAGAAAAAGAAAGAAAGAAAGATAGACAACTTGGAACAGAGCATGTCCAAGCTGACACTGGGTATCAATGAAACCCTCCTCTAGGTTTGGCTCCAATGGCTCTTAGGCAGGGACCTAGATACGCGTCCTTTACAAGAATGGGGTGGCAACTCCTGCTAGAATGTTCTTTTTTACTTTACCTGCTCTTCTTCTAAGCTTCTAGAGAAATGAAGTGAGTGATAATTCTGGGATCTGCTTTCCTCTGGAGGTATTCTGGGAGCTCACTGTAGAGTTGAGAAAATTATCGCTCAGGAAAGCCCAGGTTGCTCTTCCCAGCCAACAATGTGTTATTGCTGCTGCTGCCCATGTAAGGGTAGCTAGAAAGCTGGGACTACTGGTCCAATAGCTAATGCAGTCACACCAATAACTACTGTACAAATGAGCTAGGTACATGACATAGTCAATGGGGAAGGCAGAAGGCTCTGGAACTATTACAAGTTTCACTGGGACTTGCAGTCAAGATGGCGGCACAGACAGACACAGCTCGCCTCCTTGCACAACCACATCAAAATTACAACTAAAATATAGACAATCATCCTTGGAACCATCAGAAATCAAGTTGAATGGAAGTCTGACAACTACAGAATTAAAGAAACCACATCCATCTAGCTGACAGGAGGGGTGGACATGCAGAATGGCTGGTCCAACATCCACGTGTGGCGGATAAAAATTCAGGAGGGATATCTCAGGAACAAGGAGTCCCAGCGTTACACCAGGCCCTGGAGCCCAGGGTTCCAGTGCCAAGAAGATAAGTCCCCACAACTTCTGGCTGCAAATCCAGCAGGGATTAAGTCGGTGGAAGAAACTTCTGGAGTCCCAAGCTGTTGCTCTAAAAGAACCCGCACATGGACTTACTCAGACTCACTGCCTCTGAGCTCCAACACTGGGGTAGCAGCTTGAAAGGCACCAGTGGCAAACAAGGAGGAACTGAAATGTCTGGCATCAAGGTGAGAGCTGAGGGACAGCTTTCTCCCAGACAGAATGGTGAGCAGAGGCCATTGTCCCTTTTCTGAACCCTCACCCCACAAACCACAGAGCTGGCAGGCAGGTGCCATATCTGAGACTCCATCAACCTAACACCATTTGCCCTGCCCTGGAGATGCCTGAGACTGTGTCCCACCCAAGCTGTTAACAGTGACTTTTCCATATGAATTACTGGTCTTGGCTCATGCTTCACAACTTCCTAAATCCTCTCAAATAAGCAACAGCTGGCCTCAGTGAGCCCCTACCCCCTGTATCTCTTGCTAAGTGGCCCCAGGCCCAGCACTGGCAGCAGCCAGCCTAAATTCAGTTTGGCTCTGCCTGGGAATTTCTAAGCCCAGCACAAGTAGCAGCCATCTCAGATTTCTCTATAGCTCATGTAGGGTCCCAGGCAAAACACAGGTGGGGGCTGACCTTTACCTGCACTACCCAGGAAACTCCAGAGCCTGTGCACCCAGGTGACAGCTACAGACCACGCTGGAGCACCACCACCTTGCACCTACAGAGCAGATGCTCCACAGAGCGGAGACTGGTGGTAAGTGGTCATAGCCAGTCCTTGCAGCTGACTGGCTTGGGTAAATCCCTCCCACTGACCTGCCAAAAGCAACCAAGGCTCAACTACAAGAGGAGAACGTACTCAGCCCACATGAAGGGCACATCTCGAGTACCCAGCTTGGGTGACAGGGGAGGCTGTGCCACTGGACCCTACAGGACACCTACTACATTAGGCCATGCTACCAAGACAGGGATTCATAGCAACTCTACCTAATACATACAAACAAACACAGGAAGGCTGTCAAAATGAGGAGACAAAGAAACATGCCTCAAATGAATGAAAAGATCAAAACTCCAGAGAAAGAACTACACAAAATGGAGGTAAGCAATCTATCAGATGCAGAGTTCCAAAACTGGTTACAAGGATGCTCAGGGAACTTTGAGGACCTACCTCAAGAGCATAAAAAAGATCCAGTCAGAAATGAAAGATACACTAATTAAAATAAAGAACAATTTACAGGTAAACAACAGTAGAGTGGATGAAGTTGATAATAAATCAATGATTTGGAACATAAGGAACCAAAAAACAACCAATAAGAACAAGAAAAAAGAATCCAAAAATAAATGAGGATCATGTAAGCAGCCTCTGGGACAACGTCAAGCATTCCATCATTCGCATCATACGGGTGCCAAAAGGAGAAGAGAACAAGCAAGAAACTGGAAATCTATTTGAAAAAATAATGGAAGAAAGCCTCCCTAATTTGGTGAAGGAAATAGACATGCAAGTCCAGGAAGCACAGAGTCCCAAACAAGATGGATGCAAAGAGGCCCACTCCAAGACACATCATAATTAAAATGCCAAAGGTTAAAGATAAAGAGAATCTTAAAAGCAGCAAGAGAGAAGAAGTTAGTTACCTACAGGGGAGTTCCCATAAAATTGTCAGCTGATTTCTCAAAAGAAACTTTGGAAGCTAGAAGGGATTGGCAAGCAATATTCAGTCATGAAAGGCAGGGACCTACAGCCAAGATTTGCTCTACCCAGCAAAGATACCATTTAGAATCAAAGGGAAGATAAAGAGCTTCCCAGACAAGGTAAAATTAAAGGAGTTCATCATATCCAAGTCATTATTATATGAAATGTTAAAGGGACTTAAGAAAAAGATAAAAATTAACAATAAAATGGCAAGAAATACAAATGTATTAACAATTGAATCTAAAAAACAAACTAAGTAAATAGGAAGAACAGACAGAATCGTGGATACAGAGAGCTTTTGATGGCTGCCAGATGGAAGGGGGATGTCAGGAGAATGGCTGAAGAGGTGAGGGGGTTAAGAAGCACAAACAGGTAGGTACAGAATAGCCATGGGGATGAAAAGTACAGTATAGGCAATGGAGTAGCCAAAGAACTTATACACATGACCCATGGACGTGAATAATGGTGTGGGGACTGCCTGAGGGAGTGGGGGTGCTGGGTGGAGGGTGGCAAAGGGGGAAAATTGGGACAACTGTAATAGCATTATCAATAAAATATAATCTAAAAAAAAAAGTAAGTTTCAATGAGATGGGCTCCTCCTAAGAGAAAGTGACTGTGAAGACCTCATCCACACTGGGCCAGTCACTCACTGAAGAGGTGTGTCCTATCACCACCTCCCTTCTTCAGGCTTTTTCGGCTTTCTAAATGAGAGTCCGAGTCACCCAAAAACTCTGGTGGTGGAGAGTGTGTAGCAGTAACTGTCCTTCCGTCACCGAGTGGCTTCTCGCCGGGTTTCTCCTGAGGGTATAGCACCACTCTCCTGTCACAGAAGCTGCTCCTCTCCACAGCCTTTTGTTCCTTCTACTCTGACCTCTGGGGCTGACTCTTTCTCTTTCTGAGGAGCAGACACAGTGGTACTTTTGGCTGGTCGTTCTCTGCAGCTCGGACACTCTGCTGTGTCTGGTTTTGCCCCAGCAGCAGGATCTCCCTTCCTTTCTGGCATGGGCTTTGCCAGAATGGCCTGGACAGACTTCAGATAGGTCATTATAGAGCCTTGGTCTCAAAGTCTTTCCTTCTTCCTCTCTGAACTTTGTTTGGTTCCCCAATTGTATGGTTTTGACTCAAGAGCTCCTGGAATTACAAGGACTACGTTTGGAATTAACAGTAAGGCTGCAGGTTTTCTCCTCCAGAAAAGCCATTTCTTCTAGAGAGGAGTTGGCAGGCCACAGAGGGGATCAGCCTGACAAAAGGAACCACTGTGTGCTCCAAATCAGGCAGCCATTGGGAGCAGCCCCACCCACACCTATGCCAGAGGAATGGGAGGAGGATGAGGAGGAATTTTTGCAGTGGGATGAGTCCCAGGACAACCCCAGTATGCAGGCCACATAGTCCTCCTTCTGGGCTGTTAGGTGCTTGGGGCTGCTGCCCCCTCCGGAACTCGGCGCAGAGCTATGAGCTGGCCCTCTGGAGAGGGCCCCATCACAGTGCTTGCGGAAACACCCTGCCAACATGCTGTTCCAATGGTCCTTGAACTTGCGCAGCTTCCACACCATGGGCACCTTTCCTCTTTCTTTCCATTGCCCGTTACAGTTCTCTAGGTTTCAGAGATGGCAAAACGCTTCGGAAATGTCAAAATGCTGCAAGATTTACTAAAGGCTTTAGTTCACTTTCCAAGCTCACAAGGTGTTTCTGCAATTACCAGATGCTTCAGTTTATACAGTGCTACTTTGGAGATGCCAAAGCATTTAGAAGACTGCAAGTGCTTTAAGGTCTACACCTGACAGCCGGAGCTGCAGCCCTTGGGCAGGCCTGTGGCCTGGAGGTCTGTATTTGATGGCGGCTACAGGGCAGGGCTGGGTCGGCGTGTGGCCCTCCCTGCTCCCACAGCCATGCCAGGACGGCTGCCCCTTCTAACCCTTTGCCACCACAGCCCCAACTGCCTGCTCATCGACCACCCCAATCCTGTGGCCTCCATCAGAGATCTGACTTCACAGAGCCTTTGTTTTTCTAATTCTAGCAAGGCTTCCTTTATTAATTAATGGGTATCAACCCAAGCAAAATTTCAACATCCCCTTCATCAGCCTTGCACAAATTTACCTTCTTTACCACTTTCGCATTCTTTATTAGGAGGGGTTATGTTGTCTTCCAAGTTAAAGCCTCTTTAAATTATGGTAAACTTTAAATGTTTTGATGGTAGCTTTAGAGTTAGCAGATATAGCTTGCCTGCTCATGTTTATATTCTTAATGCCTTGGTGGGCTTTAAAATCGGAAAACCAGAGCAGGCTGGGTGGAGGGGGGCAGAAGGAAAAATTGGGACAACTGTAATAGCATAAACAATAAAATATTCTTTAATAAAATTGGAAAACTGGCTATGACTTGAAGTAAACCTTTTTGTTTCACTGCCACCTCCTTTCAAATCATCAAAATTACTTCATACCCTGAATGGTGTGGCTCAGTGGGCTGGGCGTCATCCTGCAAATCTAAAGGTCACCAGTTTGATTCCCAGTCACGGCACATGCCTGGGTTGTGGACCAGGTCCCTGAGAGGGGACGTGCAAGAGGCAACCGATTGATGTTTCTCTTGCACACTGATGTTTCTCTCCCTTCCTTCCTCCCTCCCTTCTCCTCTCTCTAAAAATAAATAAATAAACTTTCAAAAAATACTTCATGCCTTAGCATAGATGACAGCTTGAACTTAGGAATCCATTATGTCGACATTGATCTTATAGCCATGTTGCCAAGATTTTTATCCATTTATTCCACTATCCTTGCCTGGTTATAAGATCATTTTATGAACTAAAGGGAGTGCCTGCTTCACTGCTACTTGGTTTTTATGAACATTATCTCTAATATTCTGCAGGATGCACTCTTCTAAATTAACAGAATGAGATATCGCAGCAGTAGTCTGGCATTCTTCACAGTTTTATCACATTTAACTTCTGTTCCAAATTTATTAAATTCTGGGCACACTTTTTAGTACTAGCACCACCACGTAATGAATCTGAATGACAGTTATTTGATACAAAAAATGATTTCTAAAGTATCAAAAGCAAATGTTAAGAAAGAAGCCCATAGTCACCAAAAACATTAACCTAAGATCTAAGACATGATGTGATATTGATGATGGGAATTTTGTTTTCCTACTAAGTGATGCTGATACAAGACAATAATGACATAGTTTGTAATCCTTTCAGCCTGCTAGATTTGAAATTATGCATTTCCCCAAAGTTTTTTTTTTTAATTTTAGGAAGTTTAATGATATTTCAAATTTGAGACGTAAAGTGGGGATTTAAATCTTTTATTTTGCACTATTTGCAGCCTGACATAATTCAAGGATGCATAAAATGACACTATACTGAACTTTGGCAAGAGACTACCTAGTCTAAAATTACTTGACTGTAGTAAAACAGAAAAATAAGTAACCAGATGAAATTAACAAGTATTTAAAGAAATTAAGGCACCAGACACAAATGATAAATCAAGAATACATTCTTATTAATACTGTAATTTCAAGATTTGAAAACAAAAATTAATGCACAATATATCATTCCACTTTTTATCTTTTATTTTTTTTAAGATTTTATTTATTTACTTTAAGAGAGGGGAAGGGAAGGAGAAAAAGAGAGAAAGAAACATCGATGTGTGAAACATCAATCAGTTGCCTCTCATGCACCCCCAACTGGGGACCTGGCGCCTGCACCCAGCATGTGCCCTGACTGGGACTCGAACCAGTGACCTTTAGGCTCACAGGTTGGCATTCAATCCACTGAGCCACACCAGCCAGGGCTTACTCCACTTTTTCAAAGACTAAGCTGTAAATAGAAATGTACTCAGATATATACTAGAAGACTATATCCAAAATAAAAATAAGGCAACATTATCAGGCAAATATTAACAATAAAACTTACATATTCGGTGATCTTTGCTGCCTCTGTAGTAACTGCATCTGTTATAAATTAAAACATACATTATCTGCAGTATATACAGAAATAAACCCTGAAACCAAGAAGTTACTTTCCTCTCACTAAGGTGATCTAGAGTCTAGTCCAGAATTCCTCAAAAATGGTCCAAATATACTCAGCCTCAATATCACCTGGCGTTCTTGGTAAAGGTAAGGATCCCTGAGCTGGAATCCCAGTCTACTGTATTAGACCTCTGGTGGTAAAGGCAGCTATATTAAAATTATTTGGGTTCTTAAAAAAATAAATCCTACATGCCACTTCTTTCCCTATCCATTTCACCCTGCTTGCTGCCTGCCCACTTTGCTCCAAGACAGAGGAGCATGTTTCCTCAAGTAAATATAAATATTACCAATAACAGCTACATACACTAGATAACCCTCATTTCCACAGTCTAAACAAATGCCTTTATACCAAGACATACCTTTTAAAACACTGTTAGTGCTCCCTGTGGGCTGGTCAGGAGATACACTTGCTAATGACATCACACAGGTTATAACTGGTGTTGTATCTGTCCTTGCAGAAGGGAGTGCCATTGAAGCCGTTGGTGCCTTAGAAATAATTACTGCTTAAAATAAAAAGGTAAGACCTAATATAAACAAAAGGGTTGCACACACACAGACAAAAACCATATAACAACTAAATTTTCAAGATGCAATGCGGATATCTAACTTTGTGTAATGTTTGGGATGGGTGATACTGTTCAGATTAGTGTTCATTAGGACTTAGAGAGGCTGATTCTCTAAAATTATAAACTTTAAATGACATTTAACAGGTAAAAAATGTAAGGTATTGTCTTCAGGGTTAGCTGGGCTATTCTATTCATGAATGTTAAAACTTCTACACTTAACGTTGCTTCAAATAAAAATTTAAGATGATAATTTTAATAAATAAGTTGATGACATAGGTGTCCATCCACATAAGAACACCAGCTTTGTTAACACTACATCACAAAATGAAAATTCTACCACCTACCTGAGTAATCTCAGGGAATGGATAGTAACAAAAAAGATTAGTTAGAAGTATATCTGGATTAAGATGATGATTAATAAGACTGCAAAGGCAGACAAGAGCCAGACTGTAAGGAGCCAAAGCACATGAGTTCTGTCAATTCAGCAGCACTCCAGGCTTTGATCAGAGAACATAACATCAAATGTTTTTAATCTAGCTCAGAGAAGTCCTACTTCAGGGAACTACTTTAAAAGCATGCCATGCATCTATCTATTCATATGGATATTTTGACTACATTAGCTGTCCTACTTGCAAAATTATTTTATTCTTAGCCAAGAAAAACACTGCTACCCATGAAGAACTGATCTACTTTATTTTCTGATATAATTAATGTGTTGTTCTTTTTTCGTTGGCTACAAACAAGGACTGGATCAAATCTCACACCAGTCACAGCAACTATATTAACATACTTATATCCTCTCCCTTTGTCTGCCCTAATTTCCTATTTTTATTTCTAGTTTATAAACTGAATAGCATATAACCCTAGTATGGTTATTTATATACAGATAAAATCAATCAAACGCAATCAAATCTAATTTTCCTATAAAATTAGTGCTTCTACATTTATTATTCTTGGTGTGTTTGATTATGACAGCAAAAAGCATCAGGATTAATGTTCCCTCAAGGGCAATCTTTAAGGATTCTTACAGGAAATTTTTAGGAAATTCAGGCTATCTGAATCCAGTGAAATTCTGCTTTTATTATATCATTTAAAACTGTATGCTAATATTATATCCTAGCACTGACATAAAGATCCCATTAGCCAAGTTTAATTTTACCTTTTCTTTGTGAATCAGGGTTATTTGTAGTTTGCTGATGACAAAACTCCAAGACACAAAACAGATTACAAAAATGTTTGACGTTTCCTCGCCATTTTATGGACTCATTTAGCTTACCCTGTCTTTTACAAGCATCACACTTGGCCATCTGAGAAAGAAATGTAAAAGAGGATAGGCTTAAAACAATAACAGACAACATTATGAGTTAGTTGAGATCACAAAATGTAAGATTTCTACCAATGATACACCTAATAAGGGGTTATATCCAAAATTCATAAAGAACTCAACACCAGAAAAGCAAACAATCCAATTAAAAAATGGGCAGAGGACCTGAGTAGACATTTCTCCAAAGAGGACATACAGATAGACAATAGACGTGTGAAAGATGCTCAACGTCATTCATCATCAGGAAAACACCAGCTCACACCTGTCAGAATGGCTATCAGCAATAAATCAACAAACAAGTGTTGGCGAGGGTGTGGAGGAAAGGAAACGGTCGTGCACTGTTGGTGAGAATGCAAATGGAAAACAGTATAGAGGTTCCTCAGAAAATTACAAATGGAGCTGCCTTATGACCCAATGATTCCACTTCTGGGCACTTATTTGAAGGAACCCAAAATACTAATTTGAAAGAATAAATGCACCCCTATGTTCATTACAGTGTTATTTACAATAGCCAAGCTATGGAAGCAACCCAAGTGCCCATCAACAGACGACTGAATAAAAAAGCTGTCGTACATGAATATAATGGAATATCATTTAGCCATAAAAAAGAATCACGTCTTACCATCTGCGACAGCGTGGATGGACACAGAGAGTACTATGCTAAGTAAAATAAGTCAGTCAGAGAAAGACAGCTATCATATAATTTCACTTATATATGGAATCTAAAGGACAGAATAAATGAACAAAACTGAAACAGATACATATATAGAGATAACAGACAGAGAGCAGCCAGATGGGAGGACTGTTGAGGGACTGGGTAAAAAGGGCAAAGGGATTAAGAAGTATAAAATGGTAGTTACAAAATACTCATGGAGATGTAACGTACAGCATGGGGAATACAGTCAATAATATTGTAATAACTATGTATGGTGCCTGGTAGGTGCTTGAAATATCAGTGGAACACTTTGTAAAATACACGATTGTCTAACCACTCCGTCATACATCTGAAACTAATACAAAATAATGTTAAATGTAAACTACAATTGAAATATAAAAAATATATATTGTAATTAAAAATATATACTTAATTGTTTCATATAGATACCCTCAATACAGAGAATATAAAAGTTGATCTCCTGTTTCTAAAATTACCAATGAAGAAATCTAAAGATAGGTTCTATTTTTAAAAGGTTGAGGCAGTATATTGTAGTAGGAAGAATATGGGCTTTGAAGTCATAAAGATTTTGATTCATTCAACAAATATCTAATGAGATATCCTTGGTCTTGAACATTAAGATAGGCTCTGGTCATATTAATATTATTATGAAAAAGACATACCTCTCCTCAAGAAAATTCTATTTTGGGAATTGGGGAGACAAACAAACAAACAGATGATTTCACTGGGGTGCTATAGGTGCTGTCTAGCTGTCATCTCCCAGCTTCTTTAAGGACATTTTACTTACTCTTTTTCCATATTTATAAGCTGGCAATAATATACCTACCTCTTGGGATTCTGGTGGGAATTAAACACTTATGAAGCACTGGACATATATTGGTGGTTCAATTAATTGTAGATTTCATTGTTAGCCTTTCAAAAAAGTAATTTTTTAAAAAGGAGTTGGGTACAGAGGTCAGTCATAGTCATTTAACCTAAGAAATGAGAACAAGGTCTGACCTCAAATTCCTCAGAGTAGTCTTCTGTATGAAAGAGTCTTAAGGCAACTTAACTATGTCAAGTTCTAACTTGAAAAAACTCCTTATAAGAAAGCAAAATTTAAAAGAAACATATCCTTGAATAACAACAAAGTCTCCAGAAATTCTATACTCTTTACCCCAAAGATTTCAAGTTTTTAATCAATTGAATTTTGCTTCAGGAGCCCATAGCTTATTTTACCCAGTTCTAAACACAAAATGTTATTCACATAATCTGAACATATTTTAAACAGAAAATAATTTTTACAAACTTCAGAAAGCCAAAGAGGTATATCATATTTACCTGATAAAACAGAACTGTATATCTGGACATGCAATCTTCACAACAGAACTCTTCTAACTTGCCCTCCAGTCGGTTTTCTACCAAATTAGGGGATGTCTGTGAACAATAACGGCACATCCTACAGTAGTTTCCCCACCGTTCTCCAAAGTCACGAGCGGAGAGGGATTTGCAAACTGAGAACCAGAAAGGATGAAAGGAAGAACCAAATTTACATGAACATGAAGGAGGTAAAGTGAGACTCCACAATCTTAGATGCCAACTTTAAGTTAATTCCTAAATACTGGACACAATTATTTGCCTATAGGTTAAAGGATAGTCTCTATATTCACAAAACAAACTCTTCTCACCTTTTTCATATACTCTAAATATTAGGCCATCTATATTCAGAAACATCAGCAGTACATGAATTTCTTAAGCCAAGAAGCCATATGCTTAAGTACCTTCTTCACAAATGGGTGCAAGAAGGAAAAGATCTCAGAAGTCACAGCTCTACTTATGAAGAGATTTTCTGCACTCTATACCAGGGGTCCAACCTTTCCGGCACCAGGAACTGGTTTTGTGGAGGACAATGTTTCAGTGGACTGGGGTGGGGGAAGTTGTATCAGGATGATTCAAGCGCATTACATAAAGGCTCACCTCCTGCTGTGTGGCCCAGTTCTGAGCAGGCCACAGACTTCAGGGCTTGGGGACCCTGCTCTACACTAATGCCATTGATCTAATTATATTTCAAAAGTTTTCTTTACTGAGATTATTGTAACATTTAAAAAAATAAACTTTAAAGTGAGTTAAATATAAATTCAAAAGCTTCAAATTATACCTCATAAAACAAATTTCTTGAAAATTAGCTGTGGATTAATAGTCAACCTAATAATGACTAACTACTTCATAATAACCACATGCCCTGTGGATAAAACTGAACTTTTTCTTTACCTTCACTACAGAATGGTTTATCGACCCCTGAGAATCGTACAGTCTCCTTTATAATTTTCTGTAGTTTACAGTAGTCACACATTGCTATAACTTTATTTTTCTTTCTGTAGTCATCAGAACAAGTCTTGCCACAAAACAGAAACATTTTACCCTGCAGAGAAAGAACAATCATTAAGACCTAATTCAACAGTTGCTTTATCTTTAAGAAATCCTTTTCCTTCTCATTTCAAAGCAAATTAAGTGACAAAGATGAAGAGACAGAAATGCTTCTATGGGATAAGTTTATATTCAATCCCTTTCACAATCTCTCTTTACCTTGAAGAAAAGAAGTTCTGGCTTTGTGGCAAACAGATGGTTACAGTGCTGACACGCGAGTTTACCAACTGCAGGGGCTGCAGCTACTTGCTGGGATTGCGCAGTAAAAGACGGGAGACCAGCTGCAGCAGAGCCACCGATGGAGCTGGGGGAACCGCCGGAGGGGTTACCTCCTCCTGCTGGCACTGTTGACCGGGAGGGCGGCCTTCCTTGGCCCTGAGACAGGGGCACTGCTGAAAAGTTTGTTCCTTTTGGCTTGTTAAATACATTCTAAATGAACACAAATAAGGCAAACATTTTTAACAATTGAGAAGTAATGGAACTCGGTAATTTTTATTTTCTCATTTTAATAAATTAACTCCCATGCAACATTTCTTTAAACTGTATAAAGTAGTATACACAGAAAGAGTTTAAATGGCATACTTCCGAAATAGAAGGACTGAGAAATGCAGGCTTTCCAGACAAAGACCTCTAGTACATCTGACCCTAATAAATTTGAGCAGGTGCCTTCTTTCCTGCAACATAGCCCTCTATCTGCACTCCCATCACAACCAGCCTCTAATGGCTATTAAGAGCACAGTCTTTCTCCCTAGTACCTGGGACACTGCATCAGACACCTGCCCACCCTGGAGGATCACTAAACTCTACTTTTTCTGAGAGTGAGGAGAAAATGTGACAAGTGAAGGCTTACAATTAATTCCATGCCAGGAGTCATTCCGTATCTGGTCCAGGATGAGAGGAAGGGGCACATGAACACATCACCATACCACATATCCAAACTTCCACAGTTGAACAGAATTTTTTTCTAACTTAAATGTAATCTTTTATAAGTATGGACCTTCAGCAGTTAACATCTTGCCACAGACAAATGCCTAAGAGAACTGAGGGGTAAAATACCTGAGGTCATACCTGGAAAGCCACAACACAACCGGAGCTGCAGAAGCTGTATATAGTTCCACTGGACACGGCTAGGTGATACTGAGGGATTGCTGAGGTTTTACAACTGTGACACGAAAACTGGACACCTTGGTAACAAAAATAGAAACCAATGAATAAGTTACACAGATGAGCAAATAATTCAGAAGTGTGTTAGAACAGAAACACAAATTATAATACACAAAAGAAAAATCAAGGAACTTTATATTAACCTGTAAAGCTAACTACAACTTCCTTAATTAAGTCCCATTTACACAAAAACTAACCTGAAAGTTATGTGGTTTTTTTTCTTTACATATATGAAACTACAAAAGAAATAACCAAGGAAATCTGTGCAAATCTATTTTCACTTAAAAACCAGTTCTTTGAAACTAAAATAATCTTGTCTTTATTTAATCTAATAAATTTATTTTACAATAAATGAAAGAAAAGCCATTACATTCTTCTTCAATAGTTACTAAATCTTTAATTTTATCAAATTTAAACATTACCTGAAGAAATAACTGTCTTAACTCTGTAAGCAGATAAGCAATTAATAGAGCAGAAAAGTTCTGTTTTTCCTGAGTCATTCGTAGTCTCAATCATTTCAGCTGAGGGCCTCACTGATTTCCCCAAGGCATATGGAGGAGTCTGGGCTGAATTCTGTTAAGAAAATAAAATAATATTCACATGCCTAAGCATATAGTACATACATGCATATTATTTAAGAAAAGAAAAAAGAAAAGCTACCTATAACCACTGCCTTTGGTTGAAATATTTGAGCATGACAGTGAGGCCACAAAAAGCATAGACTTTTCTGAAAGGGAATGGGGGAAAAGTAAGTTCTTTCACAGAATAATAAAATGTAAATGGAAGAAAGTTAGTAACTACTCAGATATACTAGCAACAGAAAAACACATTAAAAATCATGAATTAAAAGAGTCATCGCATACTTTTCTCATTACAAATAATCAGAGAAAACCAGGTAACCCATGAACCAAAGGCTATGCTCAGTGAAGATTTGGACATCAGTCTAAGAGAGAGTCTAACATCTTTAAGGTTACTTAACTAGTGAGACTCTTCAGGAGGAGTAGATAGAAATGATATTTAATGTATATTAGATTATCCTGCAGAACTGCTTCTTTTCAAGCTGAGTTTCATAATAAAAATTGCCCGTACGTTTATTCATGTTTTAAGAAACAATAATAATAATGGCTACCATTTATATTATTTACTAATATTATTACTTATTGAGTGCTTATCATGAGCCAGGACCCATGCAAAGTAATTCATATGCACTGTATCACAGAATTCTTTAAACATAGCAAGATACTTATAAAAACTAACAAAAAGTTTAAATTATCTTTAGTTAGATTTAACTTAACAAATAAACAGAAAAGTAAGAGATTAAACATATTTCATCTGACTCCAAAGTCTAAGCTCCTAACCACAACAGTTATACTGTCACTGACAGAATATAAGGTCTCTCAGTAAGCAATTATATGGGGAAGTAAACGGTGAGAATACACAAATTGTGAAGTTTCATTACATAATCTTCCTGGTAAAAGAAAATCATTTATGCAGTAGATAGAGTATAATAGCAGTAACGAAATTAGGAATGAAACTGATTTTTGGATTACATAGAAAGATAAAATGGATTCTGACACAGTAGGAACCAGACTGTCAAAAGTGGCAACTCCTAGAGAAGTAATACTTTTCAAAGATGAATCTCCATTACCGACTGCTCAGAGGAATTAAATATAAATCAAAGTACTTGCTAAGTAAAAAAAATTTTAGCCCTGGCTGGTGTAGCTCAGTGGATTGAGCGCCAGCCTACAAACCAAGGGGTCACCGGTTTGATTCCCAGTCAGGACACATGCCTGGGTTGTGGGCCAGATCCCCAGTTGGGGGCGTGTGAGAGGCAACCACATGTTGATGTTTCTCTCCCTCTCTTTCTCCCTTCCTTCCCCTCTCTCTAAAAATAAATAAATAAAATCTTTGGGGAAAAAGAATTTAATTATTACTTATAACCTTTTTCAAATATGTAAGTTTTTAAAGACCCCAAACCATTTAGCAATAATTGACACAAATTGATATATTTAGTAACCAAATGACTCCATTATTCATTATAACAAATAATAAATTACCTGAAGTATTCTAATAAGGCAATGTTGCCAAAATAGTTACAATTCACTCCAAAACACATTAAAAAACGTATTTTCTAAAAGGAAAAGATATGCTTTAGATTCATTGATTTTATCACTTTGTGACTTTTGGTCATAGTTTATTTATAATAATATGAGGGTTTTCTTTACTATCAATATATCACAACAGATCTGACTCATACATAGCAAATCATGAAATTACTCTAGTGAATTCCTGGCCAAGAAAGAAATCCTAAAAAATGATCTAGTTCACATATACCATCTCACTACCAAAATCAACCCTTACAGTATCAATTGCTGGGAAGAGCTCCCTCTTTTTTATTGTGCACTTCATCCCTGCACAGCCATCTCAGAAGCGGTGAGCCTAACTATATGCAACAGGCTGATATCCATACCTGCTTATATGCCGTGACACTTGTTGAAGTAAAAACCTTCTGGGACTGGCGAGGACCAGAGCTACTATAGCAATAGCTCCCACAGTTCTCACAACAGTTCATGGTGAGGTTGTTGGTAGAGTGAAATTTTGAAAAACAGGCATCACTACAAAGACCATGTACCACATTTTGATACTTAGCTTCAAATCGAATCTAGGAAATAAAAACACATACACATACAAAATAAGAAGAGCCAGTTAAAAAACTCTGACCTTTGAGCAGAATCCCAATAAAGGTAAAATATAACTTACATCAGCATTCTTCTGACACGTACTGCACCTAGTTGAAATGCTATTGGTATATATGGTAACAACAGGTTTTTTCTTTAGCTCATAAGAAGGCATGATTGGCTGCAGAAATCTTTGCTAGGAGAAGAATTTTCAAATCGGGTTGTGATTACATTCTTTGGATTTAAAATGTCTCTAAAAATAAATAACAAAGGCACAATGAAATGTGTTCTTCATAATTATAATTTCTTCCTCTTTGTGAGCTAAAATAACTACATTTACTAAGGGCAGCTATTGTATCGTAGAAAATGAATGACCCTGCATAAGGCATCTGGAGACCTGGGCTTAATGATCAGTTCTGAGCTGAGTGGCAATAAGTGAGGCAATTACTATCTCAATTTCCTCATCTATAAAATGGAGTTTATAATACCCAATTTACAGATGTATAAAAAAGAATTATTTTAAAAATATATCCAGCTAGATGCCCAGGACAAAAACAGTGAAGCTTACAACTCCAACCAAGTTTCATTCACTGGAGTAAATGGAATAAGTGGCCATCCTAGTCCAGACCATGAAACACTTGTCCTCTTATAAGCCAACATCTGCCAAGAGTAAAAATATGAGACAAGAAATAAATTTAAAAATAATAAATTTAAAAGCAAGATCTGGGAAACAGTGAACTACCAAAGAGTAATATAAAAAATATTAGCATAACATATCAAATTCAGCTATAACTGAAGACAGCAGAGCACAGATGACAAAAGGACTATTAAGGCTTGGTATCAGAGGAGAGAATCAAGAATAAGACAAAAGAACACAAATGATTGAGTCGTTCTGTGAAAAACCTAAAGTCAAGAGTTCATTGTTGCAATAAGCACCAAAAGTAAAAATAGAGGCAAAGTATTGCCATTCTTCCAACAAATATAAAAATTGAAGGGAATAGTCATTAATTAAAAACACTAGTGCAGGCCACAAAGTAAAAAAAGTTAATGGCAATAATAATATACACTACAATAATCTGTACTAATTACTATGTGCCAGACATTGTTCCCTTTTCTCAAATTATCCAATTTAATTGTCACAAGAACTCTATGAGGTGAGTATTATAACTGCCATTTTATAGATGAGGAGACCAAATCAGAAAGGTCAAAGTCACACAGCTGGTAAACAGTGAAGCCAGGACAGAAATCCCAGCAGTCAGATTCTAGTCTATGGAATTAATCATTTCAGGATTCTTGCCTCACATCCTGTACCTTTATTATACAGAATTGTTCCATGGTGAACTATGTAAGAACAACAATAATAATAAAATAATTTTCTCAAACTCACCTACCTTTAAAAATACAACAGTGAATCTTAGAAACCAAGTGGATATGCTTATACATTTACTAACTTTGAAAAGTGATTTTTCTCTAAAAACTGAGCAATAAAGAATTTTATTTAATAATGTGAATCTGTCAGTGGCATAATGTATATAAAAGTGAACCAATGAGAGTGTCTTTAATGAAAATCTGTGCACATAAATATAAATGTATTCTAAACCTTATGTATCCAAATGAATGTTACATCTTAACATTTATCTAAGAAAAACCATATATCTTCCGACAACATGGCTCAAAATTTTTTTCTAGTTTCTTTTTTAATTTATAAGAGCTCTAAGATCAACTTCTTAATTTCATAGCCAAATAGCATGTTTAACAGTATGATTCAGCTTAACTATGACAGTCAGCTGATAAGGCATCAAATAACTTTTGAAATTTGGAAAAATCAAATCCATGCTGAAAAGACCGATGTGCCAGATAACTTAGTCTAAAGGAATGTTTTGCCCTGACTGGTGTAGCTCAGTGGATTGAGTGACTGTCTGCGAAACAAATGGGTTGCTGGTTCAATTCCCAGTCAAGGCACATGCCTGGGTTGCAGGCCAGGTCTCCAGTTGAGGGGCGAGGAAGAGGCAACCACGCATTGATGTTTCTCTCTTTTTCTACCCCTGTTCCTATCTCTTTAAAAATAAATAAAATATTAAAATAAAATTTTAAAAAGGAATGTTTCATAAGTTCTGCAGGTAATGCCAAATCAAGAGATTTAAAAAACTTTTTTAATAAGAGCAGGTAAAAAGTCCCTGGCACAAATGACATTGTTAAAGAGAAACATATGCATTTGGATGTATAAACTGTGTATGTTCTCTAAATTTTAACTCATTTTCATTTGATATTTGACATGTGAAACAGAATATATAAAAACAGAAAACTAAATTTACTCTTCCAAATCAGCTTCATGAGAATGACATAAAAGGGTTAAACTAAGGTATTAAAAGGGCATTTTAGAACAAAACTGAATTTTAATATCTAAGTAAGATATTTTAAAACTCCACTTTCAGTTGGAGATTTCCATTTTTACAAGATCTACTTTTAGATACCTAAAGCCAACACACCAAACAGATAAAGTAACTGTCCTATATCTCCAAAGACAAAATAGGGGCCTATAACTTATATTAAATATACATAATAATATTAATTTTATTATTAAAAATAGTAATATCCCACTTACTAAGCATTTGCTATGTGCCAGGCCCTGTGCTAACACTGTCTCATTAAAATCTAAGGCAGTAGATACTACTTGCCAAAGAAGAAACTGAGGCTTAGAAAAATAAGATATCTAGCCCAAGGTCATACAGCTAATAACTATCAGGGCCATGATCTAAAACCAAGCTCTTAACTTTCCTTGCTCTGAATTAGTGACCACTGCCAACACCCTGTATTCCTAGAATTACATTACCACCGGAATAGGCAAAACATGCCCAATTCTGCAAAGGTACTAGGATAGAAAGAGAAGTTTATGTGACTTTGCTACTATTTCTTTCTCTTTCTGAGTCTATACATTATTTAAAGCAACAATGATTCCACAAAAAAAGCTTGCAGGAATTTTTTTTAAATACACACATTATATTTGTGGCCATTTAGTTTTTACCTTCTAAAGAATTAAGTAATTTTCATACACTGTTTTATTGTGAGTGACATTATTCTATTCTTCAATAACATTAAAGATAAACAATTCTGAATGGTTGTCTACAATTAAGGATATATGAGTGGTCCTACAATTCCCACAAATTGTTTGCTATTTATTTCCATTGTAAAATTTAATCTGAAAGAGATAAGGAAAACTGGTTTAGGCAATATTTTTAGCACCAAGTCATTTATTTAATGTTACACAACTTTGGAATCTGCAAATTTCTCCATTAGCTAGAAAGCTATTCCCACAGAAATGTGCTAAAAAGATTTAAAGTAGCAACGGCATGTTTGAACTGAACTATATACACACTAAAAAAGTAAAAAGGGAATATAATTAAGAATTTTATACTTCAAGCAGTTTGTGCAGGTTTTCTTGGGAGGAGGTGGTAAGCAGACAGGTGTAGAATATCTGGTGATGCACCGCATGGAGCAAAAGAGCTGAGTAGATCCTGTCTTATTATATGCAGTTTGCCCCTTATAAAGCATTGTTTTACAACCAAAACAAACAATCTGCAAAGCTATAGCTGGAACTGAAGGAAGCAATCTATTTGGGCCAGATGATGCAAGAGGAAACTGAAAGCCTGGGGTCAACTGCTGGGCTATTAAAAAAAGAAAAAGAAAAGTTTTAGTGTCAACACAAACACATATACGTTCTCTATTTTTAGGACAATTCCATCAGTCTTAAAATCGAACATGAATGAGGCAAGAAGCACTCAAGGGGATCTCAAACTTTTTAAACCATGACCCATAGTAAAAACTACATTTCATGTTATAATCCAGGACACATGTACGTATATATATACGTGTGTGTGCGTGTGAATATAACTTAATAACTAAAACAGCAGTTTCATGAAATAATGTTTCCTTACTACACACATCACACTCTGATATAATCTTACTCTATTACACTTTTAAAATGTTAGTCAAGACCAGGAAGAAAAAATTTACACAAAGAGGTACTTTCCCTAAATTCTGCTAGTCAAAATATAACAAATATTAACCGTAATTAACTTTTGCAGTTCTATTTCTTACCAAGAAGACTGTCATTAACTGAGAACACAGCACAATTTTCAATTCACTTTCTTGAGTTTTTGGCTTTGGGGCATGTCCATACTCCTTAAAGGAAAAAAAAAAAGAGAGCGAGAGAGAGAGAAAAATGAATATGGTTTCAGTATTTGAATAAGCTAGAAATTCAAGAAAAAAATAATTGTCATATTCATCTCTTCTACATTCTAACTGTAATCACCTTCACAACTACCTCAAGTCAAAATTTTTACAAGTTATTAGAATAAATTTAATCTTTACAAAAAGGATCTTCCAGAATTGGAAAATCTTTTATTATGGTTATATCTACTTTGCAAATGTAGTCTTCATAGATGAGTAATACACAGCTTTTCAATGCTGAACCCTACCCTTTTCTAAGGCTGTGTTTATGAGGAAGCAACAAATTAAGTTAAATCTGGATAACTTAAGAGTTTGTAAACTTAGTTATTTTAGCCAAGAGACTTTTAAGCCGTCATATCAGTTAACAGCAGACAAACCACAAGAGTTTCAATGCAATCTTCTCATTATACATAAACTCATCACAGCCCAAATCAGATTTACCCTTAACATATTCTTTAAAATAAAATATAATCATGAAACAAAAATTTAAAAATACATATACTGTACCTATCTTGTAAAAGACTGTCTTTATTCTGAGGTCACAACCATCCTAATTATGGGAGGATGTCAAAATAGCCTTACATACTTCAAAATAATAAGCTTTTTAAAAATAGTATTACTTTTCTGAAATAATGATGATAACATATGGTAGTTGTATTTATTTTATTTTATTTTATCGCTTTAAGAGAGAGAGAAGAAGAAGGAGGATGGAGGGAGGGAGGGAGAGAGAAACATGGGTTTGTTGCTCCATCCAGCTATGCATTCGCTGGTTGTCTCCTGTATGTGCCTGGCTGTCAGGAATGGAACCAGCAACCTTGGCATAGTGGTATGACATTCTAACCAACTGAACTACCCGGCCAGGGCTGGTAGTTGTATTTTTTAATCTCCCTAAACAAAGCAAAAATAAATGACTGATAAATCAGGTCCCAGAGTTACTTTTGAAATTTCTTTGAACTATTAAATGCCAAAGACTAATAACCACTGCATTGATTCACCGCCTCCCATGACATACATTCTGGCACCAAATGATCTGTTGCCTATAAGGTAGGCACTATACAGTGTATGCCGTCTTTATAGATGAGGAAAGTGAAGCTCAGAGATGTTCAGCAATCTGTCAAAGGTCACAAAGATACTAAGCACACAGATGGGAATTAAACCCAAGTATCTATGTTCCAAAACCCATGCTATCTCCCGCACAGGTGTACCAATACAACAAAGCATTATTACTATAATGAATTCAAACCCTGACCCCCAACTGAAATTAAGTTCCTCTGTTGACATCTCTCACATCTCACTTTTACTCATAAAAATACATTATTTTTATGTCAATTTGGGTGATAATCTCTTTAATGTCTTAACACCCTTCCTTTTCCCCTGCACACACACACTAGAGTGAAAGGACCATGTCTACCATGGATACAGACCATATTTGTTTTTCCACATCTCTATGCTCAATGCCCGGCATAGTAAACATAACACAACAGAGAAGATAATGAGTTCTGACAGGAGACTGAAATAGAGGTGATCTTGGCTCAAACAGGTCACACGTAATTTCATCTTTCTTAGTTTCAATTTCCTTATCTATAAAACAGAGATATTATCTAACCCATTATACAATAGAAAAAAAATTAATTTCACCCTTGACAGTAAAACTATATCTTAAAAGAGAAAAAAAATTTGGAGGGTGGTCTGTGGGATTCACTTTAAAACTGGTTTCTCTTTTCTATCCTAAAGGCTTGGACAGAAAGGGCCCAGAGGTCTGAGAGGGGGGAAAAACCTAAGATATTCCCCTCAGCACAAACTAAGTATAGTGGGCAAAAGGGTTTTGGACAGGTGTGACGTGCCTGGCACACCTTCCTCCAAAGAAGCCATTTCTTTTCCTAATGTGGGGCATTGAAAAATTAATCCCTGCCTTTTGTCATCTAATGGTTTTGAATCAAATGATGCCTTTTAACCCTGTTGTCCAATCTGTTGCCCCCAGAATACAACAAGGATGCCAGCCTGTTAAACCAAGCACACCATGATCCGGGGACAGCCAGCTGACCTGGACTCTGCAAGATCCTTCCCCATGTGGGAAGGCCACCCTCCCCGCACACCCCCACTCTTATTAGAGATTTCTGGACCCAAGGGAAGGTAGGATGACGACCATGTCCAGCTTGAAGCAGCTAGAGGGGCACGAGACCTTCACCCATTGTCCTTTATAAGAGTATAAAGGGCCTTAAGTCTGAGAGGGGGGAATTGTTATTTTTTATTGTTATAAAAAATTAATTTTTTTTTTTTAAAAAGAACACTATAGGAAAGGGTGAAGCCAAAGAACTCGTATGCATGACCCATGGACATGAACTAAAAGGGATGGGATTGCTGGGGGAGGGGGGCTGCTGGGCGGAGGGGAACAAAGGGGAGAAAAAATGGGAACAATTGGAACAACATAATCAATAAAATATACAAAAAAAGAGAGAGAGAAAATTTTTAAGATTTTATTTATTTATTTTTAGAGAGAGGGGAAGGGAGGGAGAAAGAGAGGGAGAGAAACATCAATGTGTGGTTGCCTCTCACATGCCCACAACTGGGGACCTGGCCTGCAACCCAGGCCTGTGCCCTGACTGGGAATCGAACAGGTGACCCTTTGGCTCACAGGTCAGCACTCAATCCCCTGAGCCACACAAGCCAGGGCTTAAAAGAGAAATTTTTTGCCAGGCTATCTAGTTTAGGATACCACAAATAGAAGAAATGGCATGTGCAAAGGCAAGGAAACAAAACTCAACAGAATAGTATATTTTAGAGTGAAATGCTAATAGTCTGCAGGAGCATAGATTAGAAAAGTAGGAAGATGAGTGATGATATTAAAGAGGGAAACAAAGGCCTAAACATGGATGTCACACTAAAAAGTTTATGCTTTATCATACATGAGGAGACAGGGCTTTAAAGGGACTAATGTCATCAGATCCATCAAGTACAATGTTATCACTATACAGTACAGCGTTTTGATGGGAACTGTACCTGAAGGAAAAGGATGAAGTAGGACATTGTTATAAAAGTTTAAATGAGAATGAAATAGGAAGAAAAAGAGACAAAGTCCAAAAATACTTAAAAGGTAAAATCCACAAAACCTGACAAACAAATGGTTACTTTTTGCAGAAGAGGAGGAAGAATTTACCATATGGAGGAAAATTAAGTGTCACAGATGCCATCATCCCCCACCCCACATCCTGGAGACACTACGTTAGATCTTTTCTCAGCACAGTGCTCTAGAAAGGCATGAAGTTGATGAGTGAGACAAAATCTAATTTGCATTCCTGTTCTGGAATAATACTGGCTTTGAGATGGCATGAAAAATAAATTATCATTATTTATTATTGTTATTTATATTATTTATATTTGTAATATTGCTTTTTTTATGAAATAAAGCTAATAACTACAGAATATAAACTAAAAGAACTGTCCTACAAAAAAATTAATAATTTTCTTGCCAAAACAACTAACTAGTCTTTCCACACTGACCTCCATAAAATTTCAATCTGGGTCCCCTACAGGGAAGCTAAGTACTCTTTCCAAACATGTTAACTTACTCTCCTACTTAAAACCCTACAATGGCTTGCCATTGCTCTCAGGAAGAAAACCAAAATTCATAACAAGGTCCAGCATAATCTGGCCTCAAATTACCTGCAGAGCCTCATTCTAGAAGCAAGATACTATAGGCTCTGAAGTCTACCTGGATCTGAACCCAGTCTTTGCCACTTGTGACCTGTGATCTGTGGTTAAACTGCTTGACTTCTTTGTAGTTTGGTTTCATCTGTAAAGTGGGAATGATATGGTTGTGAGAATGGTGGCTGGGACAATCTAAGCACATGTAAGTATTAATAAGTTACTATGTCATTATAATATAACTGATATTACATGTTGATATATTAATGCCATCTATTAGCACTGTTGTTGTTATAATCATCATCACCACTTCATGTCTTTCTGTTCCAGGTCCCCTGGTCTTGTAGTTCTTCAAAAGAGCCATGAATCTTTACAACTCAGGGCTTTCCTACGTGCAGATCCCTGTGTCTGTAACACTCCTCTTGCCTTTGCCTAGCCTATTCATTCTTCATAATCCAGCTCACAAATCCTCCCCTCAGGGAAGCCTTTCCTGGTCAGCCTCTGCCCCCAACCAAAACTAGGTCAGATTAGCCATTTTATGCTTTCCTTCCACAGCACTTGTCAAAGTTTGTAATTTTATATATTATTTGATCAGTTACTTGTATTTCTCCTGCTGACCTGTAAGCTCTGAGGGAAGGAACCAAGATGACTTTGGTCACTTCCCGGATCCCCTGGCACAGAGTAGATCACAATACTTAAGAGAATAAAAGAAAACTGTCAGATACAACTTTTTTTTTAAAAGGTACCAAGCATGGAAAAATGATAACATATACTGCTTTCTTTTTACAAAATGAAATATACAGTTACCAAGATCTTTTTTCAATCAAAAAACATAAAAACTGGTGTTCTCATCTAATGAAGGGAAAAAATCAGTTTGGGTTGTTTTACAAGCTAGAAATTGCCTAACTAAAAATTTCAGTTCACCAGATACATAAGTGCGGCATTGGTGGTATAGCGGTGAGCATAGCTGCCTTCCAAAAGAAGGAATAAAAATGTTAAGTAAAATGAAATTCTTACTTGAGCATTGTCAGGTTCTTCTTTAATTTTCTCCAAAAGGCCCTGCTGTGGTGCCATTGCTTTGTCACATTCACCATCGAAAGGTTCTTTCATTCTAATTTTTTACGTAAAGGAATTCCCCAGTCTCAACTAATAGATTTCTTCTTGGTAATGGAAAGCTTGGCTCCTAAAACATAACATAAAAGATTGATTGGTACTCAGGTTTATTCCTTTTTTCTTTTTTCATGTTTATCTATATGAAAAGCTTTGTGTTGAGCACAAGGCTTTTCAGCCTTTGAAAAAAACTTTTTTCTGGGGCCATGACTATTCTCCGTTCTTCCTGCCTTCTGCTCTTTTAGTAACTACCTTCACGTAAGAAAACTTTTCTGGCAGTAGTTCCCACTTCCCTAATATTTTATAGACAAGGGCTCTGGTCTTTTGCATTTTGAAAGTTACAGAGGGAATTAGACCTGCAGACCAAGGCAAGGGAGGAAGTTAGAACAGCGGTCCCTAACCCTTTTGGCACCGGGGACCGGTTTCGTGGAAGACAATTTTTCCACCTACGGGGGGCGGGGGGCGGTGAGAAGGTAGAGGGGATACAAAATTAAAAATAATTTCAAGTGCTGGTGTGGGGATGATTTTGGGATGAGTCAAGAGCATTACATTCAAGTTCACCTCCTGCTGTGCGGCCACGTTCCTAACAGGTCCGGTGGTTGGGGACCCTTGCCTAAGAGGAAATGACTCAAATAGCTTCTGACTCCACGAGAATTAGTACTTGTACACCCACCTCAGGTTTTTATTTCTCTAAATGGGCACATTGAACTCCCCACCTCTAACTCAGCCTTTACTGGAGGCCTCCATAATGGCCCCATTTCTTAGCCTCAGATGAACAATAGGTACTTAATGGGTCAAGGTCTCCATGAGAGCCATTCCCATGAATAAGACCCTCTGAGCTCTGATTAACCTTCGCCTTCCTGTAAACAATAAACTCTATTAGACATTCAGCAGACTTCCCTTCCTAGAACAGTAAACATAATAAACAGGACGTAAGAAATCTGACGCAAAAAGATAGCTCCACTAAGTTGTCTTTGGGTAGTCAAGCCAGTCTTGGAATGGGCAACTAAGAGATGGGAACTTCGGTCCACCTGCCAGTTATAATAACCTATGAGCGATCATCTCTTTTTCGACCGCCGTATTCGCTCCGAAACTCTTGTCGCCACCAATAATTCTCACGCGCGTCATCGAGTACAAACACTGCAACGTTGTACCGGCTGGAGAGAAAGCCACCCGCAAAAAGCCAGTCATTCCCTGCAGTGAAACCCGCACCGCACCAGCCAACCACTCCACCCAAGTACCGCCCCCGTCCGACTCCCGCCCCATCACGTGGTGTGACTCCGCCCCCGCACAGCCCCTCCCACTGCCACCCGACGCGCTTACCTTCTGGTCGCCTCCCTATTGCTAGGCAGCACCGGCTGGAGAAGGAGTAATAGGACCCCAGAACCCGTGACGGGTTCTTGAGAAGAGAATTATCTTCTTAGCGGGATTCTTCCGAGTGATCCATCGCACGAAACACCCAGACAACTGCGCGTGCGCTGCTTTAGGCTCCGCCCTCTTTCCCAGTCATGCTCCAGTCCTGAGCTGAGAGGTTCTTCCCAGCCTTCCTCTTTCCTTAGTTATGGTTGGCTTCTTAAAGAGACCAAGACCCAATTGTGAAAAGGTAGAGAAAGGGGTTTGGGGGAGAATATTAGGGGCGTTAGATGGCTCAAGAAGGGTTCTGCATCATTCTATAATGCTCATTTCCAGTAAGAACATAATAATAAACAATAGCTAGTATATATGAAGCCAAAAGCTTGCTAAGCACTTGACATGCATCATACACTTAGTCCTCACCACAACGCCAAGAGGTACAAATTTTTATCTGGGAAGATGTAAATGAAGAGATTAAATTGTGCAAAGTATTTTTTCATTCAACATTGTTTTGGGGATACAACTATGATTTGTAAGGCTGTGTAGTATTCCCCTGGCTGGTTTGGCTCAGTGGATTGAGCGTCGGCCTGCGAGCTAAGTGTCGCTGGTTCGATCTTCCAGTCAGGGCACATCAGAGAAGGAAAACTCTGACTCCAAAAAACCTCCGCTGCCTTGCGGCATACCTCTTCAGGGGAAAGGCTAAGGGAGTAAACCCCGACAGAAAATCCGGAGCCGGAGTCCCTAAGGCGGTTTGACGTTGTAGTCAATACCGGCAACTCCTGCGGCGCACCTGAAGCCAAGCTGTATTGACTCCGCCTTTCCCTTGGATCCTTCAGCTGCGAAGAGAGGGGGGGTCTGCTGCATGGGCAACAGCAGACCCTCCATATCACCCTGCCCAGGCTCTGTAGCTTCAGCTTCACTGGAGAGGACACTCCAGCGTCATCGCAAGATGTCGATTCAACACGGGAGGAGACAGATACCGTGTCACTCCCGAGTCGGACTGCACAACCATTCTCGGTGGTGCAGATAGACTCTTAAGAAGCTACACCATCGTTTCTCGAGACGGACGGCTGCCGACCGATGTATTATTCCATTTTATGAATATGCTAAATTTAACCAGCTACTACTGATGGACGTTTGACTTGTTTCCAATTTTTGGAATAATCCTGCTGTGAGTATTCCTGTATTTTGTAGCAGTTACACACATATGCTAAGTTTACTACGTAGCAGTGAAATTGCTTGTTTTGTATTTGTAAAACTTAACTAGATAATGTCAAATAATTTTAGAAAGTAGCAGTTTCAGTTTGCACTCCACCAGCCATATATGAGAGTTCCAGTTGCCCCACATCCTTGCCAATAATTACTACTGTACATATCTTTCATTTTAACCATTCTGATGAGGGGATAGTGGTATTTCATTGTGGTCCTTTTTTTTCTAACTTTTATTTTTTTAATTGTTTTTCTATTACAGTTGCCCCACTTTTCCCCCCACTGCTCTCCCCTACCCAGCCCAACTCCACCCTCATTGTGGCCTTAATTTGGATTTCCCAGATTACAAATGGTTGAGTCCATTTTCATAGTTTTGAACATCTGGTTATCCTCTTTTGTGAAGTTCCTATTCAAGTCTCTGACCCACTTTTGTATAGGATTGTTGGGCATTTTCTTACAGATATGTATTCTGGATATGAGTCCTTTGTTGAATGTACATACGTATTGCAATTATCTTCTCCCACTCAGTGAGCAGCCTTTCCCCTTTATTATAGGTGTCTTTTTTTTTTTAAAGATTTTATTTATTTTCAGAGAGAGGAGGAGTGAGAAAGAGAGGGAGAAAAAACATCAATGTGTGAAAAAATCATCGATTGGCTGCCTCTCACTTGCCCCCAGCTGGGGACCCAGCCCACAACCCAGGCAGGAATGTGTTGGGATCAACCCCGCCACCTTTTGGTTCGCAGGCGGGTGTTCAATCCACTGAGCCACACCAGCCAGGGCTATTATTTGTGTCTTTGATGAACATAAAAGACTTTTATGCTCAGTGCTTCTTGATGTCCTGTTAAGAAATATTTTCCTACCAAAAGTCCTTATTAATTTCTGGAACTGTTATTTGTCTTATATAGATCTACAATCCACCTAAATTTGGGTTTTGTGCATGGTATGAGGTAAGTCAAATTTCATTTTTTTCCATGTGAATTAAACTGATTAAGCACTACTTTTGAAAAGTCTGTCCTTTCCATAATGCTCTGTATTGTCACCTTTGCATATATAAGTTGCTTCAGGACTGTGTAATCTATTCCTTTTGTCTACCTTTGTGGAAATACCACACTGTCTTAATTTCTGTAACAGCTTTATAATAAATCCCATTATGTTCTTCAAGTTTATCTTGGCTTTCTTGGTGCTTTGCATATTCATATAATTTTTAGAGTCAGCTTGCCAAAAGCGACAAAATTTTCCTTATAAATTTTTGAAACAGCTAGGATTTTGTTTAGTATTGCACCAAAGCTGTAGGCATGTTTTGGAGAATTGGCATTTGTTACTCATTGGGTTGAATTGTGTCCTCCAAAAAGATATATTGAAATCCTAATTTTCAGAATATAATCCTATTTGGAAGTAGTGTTGTTGCAGATGTAATTAAGGTGAGGTCATATAGGTGTAGGGTTGGCCCTTACTCCAATTTGACTAGTCTTTATAAAAAGAGAAGATGTAGAGACATGTGCTGGGAGAATACCAGGAGACACCTGAGGCAGAAATTGAAGTGCTACAGCTGCAAGCCAAGGAATTCCAAGAATTAGTGATAAACGTCAGGAGCTAAAAGAAGCAAGGAAGGATTCTCCCATATAGGTTTCAGAGAGACCATTGCTCCACTGATACCTTAATTTTGGACTTCTAGCTTCCAGTACTGTGAAACAATAAATTTCTCTTTGTAGCACTTCATTACAGCAGGCCTAGGAAACTAAGATAAAATTATATAGGATTGAATCTTTCAATCCATGAAAATGGTATATCTCTTTATTTATGTGTCTATATTTCCTCTTAATGTATTATAGTTTTTCAAGCGTAGGGATCTCACATCTTTTAGGTTTATTCTAAATGTTTGATATATTTTGATATTTTACATGATAGTATTTAATTTTTTTAATTATTTTTAGTATAACCCCTGCCTGCTGTGGCTCAGTGGATTGAGCGTCGGCCTGTGAACCAAGTGTCGTTGGTTCAATTCCCAATCAGGGCACATTACTAGGTTGCACATCAGGTCCCCAGTTGGGGGCGCGTGAGAGGCAACCATACAGTGATGTTTCTCTCCCTCTCTTTCTCCTTTTCCCCCCTCTCTAAAAATAAATAAATAAGTAAGTAAATAAATAAAAATTGTTAAAAAGAATAATATAGGAAAGGGTGAAGCCAAAGAACTCATATGCACAACCCATGGACATGAACTAAGGGGGGTGGGATTCCTGGAAGGAAGGGGGGTACTGGGCAGAGGGGAGCAAAGGGGAAAAAATTGGAACTACTGTAACAACATAATAAAATATACTTTAAAAAAATTTTGTTTAATTATTTTCAGTATACATACAGAATTACAATTAATCTTTGTATATTGGTCTTGAAGCTAGCACTCTTGCTAAATTCACTTATTAATACTAATACTTTATCCATATATATGTATACTTTTATCCATATATTTTAATATTTTCTAAGTTTCCAATTATATAGAGAATAATGACAGATTTATTTCTTCCTTCCCAAGCATATAACTTTTATTTCATTTCTTTACCTATTGCATTGGCTATATTAAACCTCTAGTAATGTGTTAAATGGAAATGGTGATGTTGGGCATCTATATCTTTTTTTTTTTAAGATTTTATTTATTTTTAAAGAGATGGGAAGGGAGGGAGGAAGTGAGGGAAAGAAACATCTGTGTGTGAAAGATATATCAACTGGTTGCCTCTCACATGCCCCCAACTGGGGACCTGGCCTCCAACCCAGGCAGGTACCCTGACTGGAATCGAACCAGTGGCCTTTTGGTTCGCAGGCCAGCACTCAATCCACTGAGCCACGCCAGCCAAGGCTATCTCTTCTTTATGCTATATTGCTTTCAACATAAAATTATTAAATATTATACAGGGGTGGGTAAAAGTAGGTTAACAATAATAATACAATAATAAAATAATTAATAAGTAAATCATAATACAAGAATCAACTCTGTTTTGTGTAAACCTATTTGCCCACCCCTGTATTTGCTTTAGAACTTTTGCAATTACTTGTGGGGAATTACCTATGATAAATTGTTTCCATCTCCACCCATGAAGAGGGAGACTATTTCCCACCCACTGTTTTTGGGTTGGCCTTCGAATTATTTTGACCAATATAATGTGACAGATATGATATCATGTGACTTCCCAAGCATTGGCCTCAATTGTCCTTGCAGCTTCTGCTTTTATTTTCTTGAACCATTCCCACCACCATGTCAAGTTTAGATGCGTTAAACTACCGAGTGATGAAAAATCACATACGGAGAGTAGCCCCATGGCCGGCACCAAGACCCTATATGTGCAAGTGGAACAATCTTAGATCCTCCAGACTGTTAGATGACTGCAGCCTCATAAGTGAGCCCACATGAGATCGGCACAATTGCCCAAGTAAGCCCAAATTGTAGATTAATAAATGCATCTTGTTTTAAGCCAGTAATTTTGGCATGCTTTGTTATTTAGCAATAGATAACTTCAAGAATTGATATCTTGAAGTGGAGTACCGCTATAACTAAAACTTAAAAACGTGACATTGGCTTTGAGGCTAAGCAGCAGGCAGAGTCTGGAAAGACAGCAAAGAGACTATTGGTAGAGACTGGAAGAACAGTGAGAAAATTGTTATCGGAGGCTGTAGAGGGACTCACCAGTGTTATGTAGTGGCAGAATGTTTGGCAGCACTGCCACCTGTACTAACTTGGAAGATAGAAAATGTACTTAATGAACTTGTGGATCTGGCTTAAGAGAATTCCAGGAAGAATATCGAAAGTGCCTATTGATTTATTTTAAACACCTATGATAAGGTATTACAAAAGAGAAATTAGCTAAAGAAGGAACTGTTTCGTTTTCAAGCGGAAGTTAGACCAACTCTATATAAAGAGTCCAGGACCATCTCTCCATCTAACGGAATATCAAAGATAAGAAATGGGCCCTGACCAGTGTGGCTCAGTTGGTTGGGCGTGGCAAGTCAGGGTGCCTGCGAGGGACAACTGATCAATGTTTCCCTCTCCCATCGATGTTTCTCTCCCTCTTTTTCTCCCTCCCTTCCCCTCTCTCTAAAATAAATAAATAAATAAGAAGTGGCATCGGAAGAAAGATTAAATCTAGGGCATTGGCCTCGAAGTTAAGATCAACTTGAGTGCAGGTGTAAGACTACATCAGGAGTTAAACAGTGCCTCATAGACCCTCTTATTTATACAAAGGAGCCTTTAAGAAACATAAGGGCATTGTCCCATAGCAATCTGACACCTAGTCGAGAGAGCTCTGTCTCAGAAGGAAGTATGGGTGATTTGGGGGACATGGAATAAATCACAGTAAGATTCATAAAGCACCCACAAAGCTTTTAAGGGAAATATTTTGGCAAAACCAAAATTTTAGACAATAAGGAGCAATAACAGCTTGAAATTTAAAGGTTCTCTGGGTCCCCAGCTTTCTATGGGCAGAGAGACACTGAAAAAGCTACTCAATTGCAGCCCTGGCTGGTGTGGCTCGGTGGATTGAGTGCTGACCTGCAAACCAGGGGGTCGTCGGTTTGATTCCCAGTCAGGGCACATGCCTGGGTTGTGGGCCACGTCCCCAGTGGGGGCTCGCGGAAGGCAACTGCACATTGATGTTTCTCTTCCTCTCTTTCTCTCCTCCTTCTCTTCATTTTAAAAATAAATAAAAAAAAATAAAGCTACTCAATGGCAAATATGAACCATTTCTTACGGAAAAGAGAAGTTTCCCAGGGTAGCAAAGTCACAAGGGGAGAAGCAAAAAACGTCCAAAAAAAAAAGCGGGGTGGTGTTGGGGGGGGGTGTTGAAATCATTCCCAGAGACCAAAACAAAGAACATGCCTGTCTGTAGAGTCTGAGACTCCAACAACAGGTGCCCAGGTGATGAATTACTATGGATCAATGCTTTCTGTTCTTTCTCTTTTTGAATAGGAATGTCCATTGCATCAGTCCTTATGTCTCTGTATTATCAGGTATATTATGTGGGGGAGAAGTGGGGGGAACATGTGAGTAGTTGGCTGGCTGCAGCAGATGTGGGGAGGGCTCTGGGAGATCTAACTGTTCTAAGTTAAGAGTTTCCACCAATTCTTTTGCCACCACACACCGTTTGAGATGCCTGGTGCTTCTGCATTGAGCCTTTCCGGAGTCCTTTGGAGTGAACTGACTTCATCCTAGGGGATACCTCACCTCTGCAGGTATACAGTTGTTTCTTACCTATGTAAGTTACCACCCTTCTATAAGCTTTCAGTTTTCTAAAATGTGTTGAACTCTTCTGTTCTTTAATATTTCCTTTCCCATTCTGTTTTGCCCTTTGCATGTATCCTTTTTCATTCCTTTAATGTCAGTTTAAGTTTTAGGAAAAAGATACATTTTTAAAAAATCTTTATTTTATTTTTTTTCCATTTCTATTTAGTCCCCTTATACCCCCCAGCAATCACCACACTGTTGTCCATATTTTTAATCAGAATTTAGTCCTGTCAATTCTACTCCCAAATGTTTTTCACTGATTTGCTTTTTGAGGGAAGCAAGGGAACATGTGTGAAGGGCTCATCTCCTGCCGTTCTGCCCCATGCCAGGAAATGGGCCTGTCATGAATGGGAAGCAGTGAGGATGCCAGGGGGCCAAGGTTCATCCTATGGCTGAAGAAAGCCAAGGTTCCAGGCAGTCTGTGCATCCTGTTCGCCACCCACATATGCTCCCAGGGCACTCCATGAAGGAGCAGGAAGGGCTCTGGAGAGGGTGGAAGGACACCAGATCCTCTTGATCCTCTTCTCACCCTGTGTTAGTGGATGGGGGGATGGCTTTCTTTCCAAAGCTGTTCCAATTCTATTTGGAAAGAGAAAGTCTGTAGTACTGGAAAGGTATGTCTGTCTGTCTGTCCATCTGTTTACCTGCCTGCCTGCCTATCAGTGTTCCTCCCTTGGCCTAGAGGATTCTGTCTGTTCTTCCCTGCCCAAGCACCACCACCCCCACCTCTAGATTATTGGTCTGGGCTTCAGAGTCCCCTCCCTACCTCAGCTATATTGGCCTGGCTGAGTTGGGGAGTGATTATGAATTTAATAATTTCATTTCTCCAGATGGATAGATTAATCTATCCATCACAAGCAGGCCAAGCCTTCTCTACCTCTCCCCCTCTCAGGACTGCCTGGCCAATCCCTAGAACAGGGAAGTCCATAGCTTACCTGGGCTTGGGGGCAATGGAAGAAGTTTTAATTGATGTGGAGCAGTGCATATAAATTTGGGCCAGTGGGTTTTATTTAATGATGCGTTTAGGTTTTAACATGTTTATCTGCAAAGAATATATGAAGATAAACATTCATAGCAACATGTATATATAGGCAGGTACTTTTGTAAGTTGTCTGTGATGTAAATTACTGTGAATATGAGTGTGCTAGTACAAGGATGGGATATAAGGAGCTGGGGATTAATGAGGCTGTGACATTATCCTAAGTAGCCTCAGGCAACCTTGACCATGACAAGAGAGATAGGCAGCTTTCTTTATGCTCTGGTTCTCTGGAGCCAGCCTCATGCCTTTCCACCATCTTAGACTTCAGAGTTGGAAGGCACTTTGGTGGTTACATGATCTGAGGCTTGTGAAGTGGTGGAATCCCTGCTGCAGCATTCCAGAAGGAGTCTCCAGCCTCTTTTTGTGCACCTTTCAAGGCAAGGAGTTGCCCTGGCCAGGTAGTACAATTGGTTAGAGTGGTGTCCCAATACACCAAAGTTGTGGGTTCTTTCCCTGGTCGGGGCACATATGAGAGTCAACCGATCAATGTTTCTCTCCACCCCCCAACCCCCCTGACACCCCCCCAGCCTGTTTTTCTCTCTGTCTCTCATATCAATAAACATATCCTTGGATGAGGATTAAAAAAAAAAAAGAACAATGTGTAAATAAGTGGAACAACAAATCAATGTCTCTCTCTCTCTCAAAATCTATTTAAAAAAATAAAAAGGCAAGGCCTCGGCTGTTGTGGCTTAGTGGATTGAGCCCTGGCCCGCAAACCAAGAGGTGACTGTTCAGTTCCCAGTCAGGACACATGCCTGGGTTGCGGGCCAGGTCCCAGGTTGTGGTGTGCAGGTGGGGGGTGGGGGGTGCTAACCGATTGATGTTTTCCTCTCTTTCTTCCTCCCTCCCCCTCTCTCTAAAAGTAATTTATTTTAAAAATTAAATCTTAAAAAAGAAAGGACTAGAGGCTGGAGAGAAAAATGAGACTATTTCAGCAATGCTGTTTCATTTTAAGGCAAATACATTTCCTAGCAAATGTTTAGCAGCAACAAACTAATATCTTCTCTGAAAACATTTTCAGACTTCTAGAATTTGATTAGTAATGCAATGTACCTATAATGTATTAAATTTAAATGTAATCTAAGGAAAAATAATTGAGAATGGATCATACCTTGTTGTACGTGCTTATTTAACCAGCCACAAGACAAGGAGTTAACACCTCACTGGCAGCTCTTTTCACAAAGAACAGCTCTACCATCAGGAGGATTCTGATCACAAGCCAAGCCACGGGAAAGGATTCCTCTTCCCCCTCTTCTGCCCTCACTCTCACTTATGTAATTCGGCTCTAGGGCTTTTAGCAGTCATTGCACCTAAAGTTATCAAATACTGTTCAGCTAGAGCCAGTGCTGTGCGCTAGAGACACATAGATGGATGAAGTAAATTTTGGCTTTTAAAGTTCATGGCTGATGTGGTTCAGTGGATTGAGTACCAGCCTGTGAACCAAAAGGTTGACAGTTCGATTCCCAGTCAGGGCACATGCCTGGGTTGCAAGCCAGGTCCCCACTTGGGGGTGTGTGAGGGGCAACCAATTGATGTGTCTCTTGCACATCAATGTTTCTCTCCCTCTCTTTCTACCTCTCTTCCCCTCTCTCTAAAAATAAATAAAGTCTTTTAAAAATAAATAAATAAAGTCTATGACTTAGATGGAAGGCAGACACGGACAAATTATCAGCAAGAACAGAGGAGGGAGTGATTAACTTGGCCTGGGGGAAGAGCGGTGGCTTTCCGGAAAGATTTCCTGGAGGTAGGAAAACACCTGCGCTAAATCGGGAGGACAAAGGCAAGCAGAGGGAGCTCTGCAGTTAGTGCTGCATCCTCTCTCTGCATGCTCTCTTGCTGTGTCCTTAGCTCTGGGCTCTTCTCTTCTGCTAAACCCAGAAATCCAGAGAAGAGGAAACAGGTTTAGAAATCCCAGAGGCCAGGGCAGGGTCAGGCACAGGTACAGGCAGAGCTGAACGTGCCACCAGGGGAACCCAGCAATCAACCATCTGCCTGTGGCGCCCAGAACTATGCTTGACGACCCTGTGGGAGAGTCCCAGACGAGGGGAAAGGCCCTGATGCTGGAAATTCTTGTCCCAGCTCGCAAAGAGAGCTTACAGGACAATGTGCTAGCCCAGGAAGCAGTTCTAACCTCTAGCTATAGTGGGGATCTGGAATCCTGAGCCAGAGAGTAGGAAAGGCCATGGGGGTGGGGAAAGAAAAGCCATGGACCTCATCTGGCTGAAAGCTCTTGCCTCGTGCATCCCTGCTATGGAACTGGGCTTCCAATTAGTGCTCTTGGACATTCCAAGCAAGCATATCCATCTGTCAGCACTCTATGGTCACAGCAGCCTAGCTCAACACTGGTCATAGATTCTCAAACTAGACAAGGTTCTAGGGCACTAAGGAGAAAAAAATAGAAGGAAGCAAATGAGTGCCTACTGTACCAGGCACTACAACAGTGTTGGGTGCTTCAACTTAATTTTTTAAAACCACAACTCTCAACTTCAGCCTTGTCCCTAAGGAAAGATACACACTAAACTATATTTACAACACTTATCTTTGATAAGTAGAGTATTAGAGGACTTTGTTCCAGTGTTTTACATAATAATGTATTATCAGAAATAAAATATTACTCTCAGCCAAAATGGCAAATACCCAGTATATCTGTAATCTGTATGGATTAAACAAGAAAGAATCTCTAAGGGCTTTTTCAGCTTTATTAGTTTATGATTCAGATGCAACAACTAAAAATATATGTAGATAAGATATATACATGCTGTTTCCCATTTTTTTATGTAAAGGGTCTGGCATTAGCATTATAGTACTGACTTCTGTCCACCCTCTCATTCTTCCTCAGTCCTGGTAGAGACTTCTCCCAATGGAGCGTTTGGAAGGAGAAACCGTGCAGTCTAGCCTCTTTCTCTTTTGTTTCTACATGGAAGCAAGTTGTTAGCAGGGAACACTAGTTGCTTTTTTGGTTTTTCTCTGTCTTAAGTCTCAGAGAGGCAGGCCTGCCTTGAGAGAAAGCTATAGCCTCCAACCTAGTCTTTTCCAGTAATAAGGTGATATGTACTTTTATTTGCCATTTCTTGAGTCTTATTTCTCAGTTGGTTTATAAGTCAGTGGGAAAGAGGAGTGCTAATTACTGGAGCTCCTGACAACCCCCAATACTTTAGTGGAAGGAACACTGAATCAGGAGATACAGATCAAGTTTGTGATCCTAGATCTGCCACTTATGAGTTGTGCCCTAGGGCAAATCACTTACCACTCAGGGCCTCAATTTTGTAACTGATGAAGGAGTCTAGGTTTTTTATTATAAGCAACAGAACACCAGGTCTGGTTATTTTAAGCCAAAAAAGGGAAAATATGTGGTAAGGATATTGGTGGCTCACAGAATGTTGAGAACTAAAGGAAAAGGTTTAGACAGTGAGCAGAACCAAGAACTTCCCAAGATCTGTCAGCCAGAATAGCTTGACCCATGTCACTGCTGTTGCTAAAATAAGCCTGTGCCAAACATTCTGTCTTTTAGTCTGCATAAGCTAAGTGCTAGAAGAACCTCCCAAATTACAGAGGCACACAATGAAAGTTTATTTCTGTCCAACATCGATGCTCCTGGTCTTGTAGCTTTCCTGGGCAGCTCTTCTTCAAGCAGTGTTTCAAGGACCCAGATTCCTTACATCTTATGTCTCTGTTCTATATCTGTGGAGTCCTCTCCCTTCAGCTAATGGTTGGGAAAAGAGAGGGAAAAGATCATGTGTGAGAAGTTTGTACAAGTCAGGCCTAGATGTGAGGCATCATTTGCATCTACACTCCATTGTCAAGAACTCAAGTCACATGGCTGCCCCTAACTAGAAGGAAAATATAGTTGACCTTTATGTCCAGGAGGATAAAAAGATGGGGTTTGGTGAACATTTGACAGTCTCTATCACAACGTCACTTGAACAAGATTCAAAGTTCTGAGAATGGTCATGTTAAAATAGAAAACAGCACTACAAGGTCATGACCTTAAAAATATTTTTTCTAGATTTGCCTCTACTATTGGGTTGGCAAAAAAGTTCATCGAGTTTCTTCCATAAGATGGCTCTCGTACCACTTAGTTGTCTTTAACTTCATTTGAAGTGATTTTGTTAGATTGTATTGTGACAGCTGTCATATCAGTGTGTACTTAAAAAAAACAAAATTGGTGAATTTTTGTATAGCCATTTTAATACTGAAGATGGAATACTCAACCTTTTTGGCATACTATGCTTTATTATTTCAAGAAAGGTAAAAATGCAACTGAAATGCAAAAACAAAAGATTTGTGCAGTGTATGGAGAAGGTGCTGTGACTGATGGAATGTGTTGAAAGTGGTTTGTGAAGTTTTGAGCTAGAGATTTCTCACTGTATGATGCTCCACAGTCAGGCAGACCAGTTGAAGTTGATAGTGATCAAATCAAGACATTACTTGAGGAAAATCAACATTATGCACAGGAGATAGCCGACATACTTGTTATAGTAAACCAAGGCAGGGAGGAGGAGGGAGGCATGTGTCACCCACTAACTCAGCAGTCCTGAGCCTGGTCCAATAATATTGCCAGGCGTTCCAGCATCACAAGGAACACCATGCTAACACCTTGAAATTCTATGTGTCATTTCCACTATCTGGGAAAGAAAGGCTTTGAAACTGTGTACTCATCCCAAGGCCTGGAAAAAGTGGGAGAGGGTCCACAGAAGTCAAAGGAAGGGCCCATAAAATAACTTTGGTTAATTGCCTGCCTCTGGTCACTATCTGTGTTTAAGAGGGAGTCCCTAGTGCTTACAGAGCCCATAAATAACTTCGGGTAACTGCCTCAACTTTAATTAACTGCCTCCTGTCACATATCTGTTTTACAAGATGACCAAATATAGTCTGGAGCAAGATAAGAATTCGGGCTAACAGACCCCCACCTACATTTGGGTACTCACATCCTCTGTCCCCCAGGGAAGCTGGCTCCACCTTTACCTGTCAATCAATATGTAACTTCTTCACCCCATCCTGCCAACTATATAAATCCTCAAGACAAAGGACCTTATGCTCTTTCCACCCTTGCCTTTTGCCACCCTAATCTTGCCCTGCCCTGAACCTATGTCTTTAACCCCCACCTCAGCAAGGCCTGTTCTCTTCCATGAGGACATATCACCAATAAATCTTGCTACATACTAATAGACTTACTGATCTCTAATTCTTTGATTTGTCGGTAAGGCAAGAACTGAGTTTCTCCTGTAACATACTCAGAATATCCAAATCAATCAAGTTATTAGTGAAAATGAAAAATGTGTCCTTTATTTTATGGGAAAAAAATATGGACTTTTTGGCCAACACAATACTAAAAGAGTCCTAATAGTTTTGCCTATATTTATTTTCAAGTATACTCCTAAAACCTAAAATAAAATAACTGGTATGAATTTTAGGGCATATTCAGGTATGGAGGAAATTTTTCATGATCAATTTACATCCAAATCTGAGACCTTATGCTGCTACATTGGCAGAAAATTTAACCTGTCACTATTAGCATTCCCAAGAAGACTGACACCAGAGGTATGCATAGGTCCCAGGGTGGGTCTCATCTGCTACCATTTCATCATGGAGGCTCTGCAGCCATTGGCTCAATAACCATCTGGTTACCTCAGAGATGACCATTGCCCAGTCTGCATGTTATCATCAGGACCTTGGGGCATGAGCATCTTCAGCAAGGATACAACTTCTTTTCTTTTTTCCTTTTAATTTTTATTTACTGATTTTTAGAGAGAGAAAAAACAAACAAGCATTGATTTGTGATGTTCCACTTATTTATACATTCATTGCTTGATTCTTGTATGTGCCCTAACCTGGGGATCGAACCTGGCCAGGGCAAGTATACAACTTCTTTTTCATTTTTATTTTTTCACTTTCCCAAACTTTATTAAACAAAAAGCGATGATGGTAAATCCTAAACATTGTCAATTTTCTGGGATTCTTTGCTCGAAAATGTGATGTTTGATTTTAAAACACATACCAAGGCATACATGGTTTAAGTAGATGAGAGGCTGAAATCCTAAAATTTCATCTTCCAACTTTCCCCAGTCTGTGGTCTGTCTTTGGATTGGCAATAATTGCCTGAACAGCTACTATGGCTTCATTAATTTTTGTCTGTAGCTCTCTGAGCTCTACTATATGTAGCAATCACAGAAGTTGAGCAGCTTCATTAAGAACTGCATCCACTGTGTCAAAACCAAGGATATGCTTGTCCAAAGCAACAGGCAATCCCGATTTTGTTTGATTTGCTTTACAATTACATCTTCTCTGCCAGGTGCTCCTGTACCAAAATGCAAATTGCCTTAAGCATTACCAGGTAATCATCTTGATGTTGTATCTGAAGAAGGTTAACCAAAGCTATTACATCAGCCTTAAAATCAGGAATATCAACATCCAAATTGATCGACGGTTCTGCATTGTCAGCTTTTTTTTGTATATCAGATACTGAGTCCTTGTATTTTTCAGTATTGTCTCCATATTCAAGTCTAGCAACTAAACCAAAAAGCCAGTCAATTGCTTCTTGTCCACCTCGAATCTTGAAAGGACAGTTAACATCTATCTGTAAGATACTTTGCAGTTGAAGCCGTCAGGGTTGTGATAGCAGAGGGCCGTCAGCTTGCTTGCGCGGAAACATGATCCGGACTTCTCGCTCTGGTCCCTTGGGCTTCAGTCAGGAGAGGAGGGGCGCAGGCACTCGCAACGCGGTGAGAGGAGCGGGCAGGTGCCCGGACACTCTGAAATCAAGGATACAACTTCTCATGCCCAGGGTCAAGCCCTCTCCTCCCAGTGCTGTCAATGAACATGGTGCAGGTCCCCTCAAATCACACAACTCTAGAAAGACCATCAACATCTTCCTGGCTTTTCTTCCTTGGTCCTCTTCTAAAGCACTTCCCTGACTCCTCAAACAGCACATACATCCATGAACCCACACTCTCTCCTTGAACACTTGATAATTTTTTCAATCAGATTGATTTTTACAGAACATAAGACCAGCTCTTGACTTCCAGAGATTTTGTTCCTACCCAAGTTCTTGATACAAGCAAGGATGCAAGGCAGGAAAAGTACACAGCAAACAATACAAATTAATATATCCCAAACTGGGTAACTGAGATCAGGATTCAATCTTTCTTTTTCTTCTTAAATTTTTATTTCTTGGGGGTGGGGGGGGGGGTTCAGTCTTTCTTATAGTGTTGTCCCCACCACCACCACTTAGTCCTGTTATCAGAAGAAATCATGTGGACCAACTGCTCTGGTTCTCCTAAAGTTATGCAAAAGCTAGGGCTTATCTCTCGTTGACATTTTTAACTTGTAAGACCACTCAGTTATTAGAAGCAGGAGCCTGCACATTTTGTAGGTTCAACTGCTTTATCTTGCTTAGTGAGACAAACTTTATTAACCTATAAACTGAAACATTTGCTGTGAGGAACTGCTCATGAGTACATTTACTAGACAGGAATTTTAGCTGCGAATGACAGAAAACCCAGTCAAAGTAAGCTAAATACTAGAGAATCTATTGGCTCACATAATTTGGAAGTTTAAGAGTTGGACATCACAAATGGCTGGATTAGGGAGGGGAAGTGTCAAAACTGTCATTATGGAATCTGAGTACTCCATCTCCTAGGTATTAGGTCAGTGGTGGTCATTTGATAGAGTTAGCAGCTTGCTGGGATTCCCCCCCACCGCCATCCCCCTAAACCACCAGGAACTACATTTCTGTATCCAGTGAAAATATCCTTCAGGAATGGAAGTAAAATAAAGACACTGTTAGAGGAGGAAAACCAAAATAATTTGTTGCCAACAGACCTGCTCTAAAATAATTGCTACAGAAAGTTCATCAGATAGATGGCAAATGATACCTGAAGGAAACTGGAGCATCAAAGACAGAAATGGTGAATATCTGGGTAAACATATAGACTATTCTCCTCTTGAGTTAATTTAGAATAGTTGATAGTTGACAGCAAAAATTATAACACTATTTGATAGGGTTTACAATTTGAATACACACGACTATAACAAAATGTAGAGAGAAGATAAAGGGACTTACATGGGAATAAACACTTCACGTGAAGTGGTCAAATATTGATTCTAAATGGACTATGAAAAATTACTTATTTTATTGTGATTCCTAGAGCAGCCACTAAAATGATATACAAAGAGATATGATCATAAACACAATAGATAAGTTAAAATAGAACACTAAAATGTATTCAAATTAGCCAAAAGGTGGCAAGAAAAGGGAACAAAGAAAATAGAGAACAGATAATAAAATGGTATACCTAATTTCTATATACTATATTATGAATGTAAGAATAACTGTTTGAGAAATTAACTTCAGTTAGCTGTCTAGCACAACAGGTCCTTAAATAACGTTTCATTATAAAGTTGATGGCATGCCTTAGCAATTTAACTCTTGTTTATATTGACTTCATCATACTTCGCTTCATTGAAAGTTGCAGAACTTATCCGTGATATTGAAGACTAACTCTGTTCAACATCACCAAAGGGTCTGAATTTGAGGTTAATTGCAGAGGATATTTAGGGACCACAGCAATAGGGGTCAGGAGGTCCTTTTGGCGTGGACATCACATCGACAAGGACCTCATATTTAGACTTTTCGTAGTATTTCTAGTAGTATGGTCAAAGACAGGATTGCAATAAATTAATCGTTCAACCTGATATATCTTATAGTTCTATTATGACTTAAGGAATAGCACATTCATTTGACCCTAAACTTTTTTAGATATTGAGGGTGTTAACTTCTTAAATAGCGTTTAAAATCTGCCATAATTTTTGCCACTCTGTTTGGGATTATTTTAATTTTTTAAATACTAAAAGCTCCCCCAAATGGAAGAAGCCTGAACCTCCTATCTCTGCAAATAATTCTTTTTACTGGGAATTTACTGTGCACCTAGCACTTTACTAATTTTACTTCACAAGCCTATGAATAGGGGCTATAACTACCCACATTTCAAGGATGAAGAAATGGGGATTTACAGAAGTTATCAATAGAGCCAACTCTCCAGTACAGGAAATCTAATTGCCCTGTTAGAGGTCTGAGTCAATCGACGCTGCCTCAGGGTTTTCGGCGGCCATCTAGGTGTAGCTTCAAAGGTTAAGATTGCCGGAGGCCCTAACTCCCCTTCCCCTTCCCTGCCTCCGCTCTCCTCCCAGCGTCGCCTTTTCCAATATAGGGGCAGGAGTCGCGGTGGCCGGCTGCACTGCGCATGCTCGGCCGCAGAGCACCGCGGGAAAGGGGCTTGGCCGGCGCGACCTTCCCGTCCCGTCGAAGTTCCTGTGAGAAACCTCGTGCGGTGACCTTCCGGAGGGAAGTTAGTAAGCTTCTGTACGTGGGTCTCGTATTGGTTTTTATTTCTGTCTTACGGATGGGCGGAGTGTTTCGCCTGTGGGAAGGAGGAGGAGGCGGCACGTAGGACAGAGTTTCTAGAGGCGCTGCCGTGCGCGCGGATTCAGCCGTTATGGGGGTCGGGAATTCGGGGTCAGGGCCCTGGTTTGTGTTTGTAGTTTCTTTTATAATAATATCCTCAGAGTCAGGCTCATTGCCCCCGACTTCCAGCGTTTCTCGCTGCCTACGGCTTTTGCGTCGTCACTGGGCTTTCAGCCTTTGGTCTCGCCGCGGCTTTTCGTTTCTGAAACATTCATGTGATAACACTTGTAGCTTCTTCATTAAGTAATGATTGTTTTCAACCTTGAAAACCTGGGACTCCTTATGCAAATTGAATTTACACGGGATCTCAGCTAAAAAAATGAAAATACAAGACACCAAGTAATTACTTGAAAGTTTGACTCTTGATGAATTCACACTTGAAATGGGATTAGATGCAGGTGCAATCTTTATTTATTTCAGTATTTTCCTTTAGTGTACAGGATTAAGTATGTTGGTTTGCAATGGACCAGTGTTTACAAACGGAAACTTTTTCAGCTTTCTCGGGAAGCAATATGGGCATACTTTTCAATTAAAACAAAAGCTGGAAAGTAGATAAGTGGAGAATTCTTTAAGAGTTGGATCGCCAAAGCACCTGACAACTACTTTGTATTCCTCGTCACAAATTTATAAGAAGCTATAAAATTTATAACAAGAATTCAATTACAACACTTTTCCCAATTTAACTCCTAGGTCTGAGTCAAGAGCACTAGAGGAGCAGATGCCCTTGCTAAAATGGTAACTTTGCTTCTAGGGTTTTCTGTCTGGGAAAAGGGATAGGTACAAAGCTCTAGCCTGCCTCATCAATGACATAGCTACAGGGAATTGAACTATACCCAAATGGCAGGAAAAGCCATTTTCTGAAGGTCTGTGTTAATCTAACACAAATTAATCCTTTGGATATGTCAAAAAAATAACATTTGGTATATAGCACATAAAGTGTATCTTGTGACTTTATTACTTCCGTTAAATTTTTATTTAAAAATGAGACGTGAATGAAATGTTTGCTGAACCTCAAAGGCTATTTACAAGATTAATTTCAAAGTTTTTTGTTGTTCAAACACCTTCCTGATATGATCCCTGTCTGCTATTCCAGCTTCATTTCCTTCCACTACCACTTCTGCATTTTATCTGCAACAGTAACTCCACTCCTTATAGTTCCACGTGTGCTTTTGCACGTTGCCCCTAAACCTGGAATAGCCCCCATTATTGCTTCATAGAAACCTGCTTTCAAACCTAGCTCAAATTCACCTTCTAAAGACCTTTTTGACCATCTTCTCTTTCCTCATTTATGCTTTGTACCTTGTGTACCCTTACCACTTAACATTACTGCAATTTTCATACTGTGCTAGGCAGACCTTTACGAGTATAGGGACGTCCCAACCCCAGTACTGAGGCATTTCATAGTGGTTCTCGTTGCCTACAAAACTAGACATGGACATTTTACTTCTAATTTGAAGACCATTTAGTCTTCAGCCTCCAGCCTTCCTATCAAGTCAGTAAAAGAGCTTGCAGAACTCAGCTGAATAAAACAAATTTTTGCAAAGTGTAACATATAAAGAAGTAGCTGTAATACAAATAAATAAGAGGTTGGAGTACACCTGCTTCCAAGAGTCTCATTAGTCATTTTATTTTTGCTTTTGTCCATAGAGGACACCTTAATTATTGTAGCTTTATAGTAAGTACTCACCTTTTTCTTTTTTAAGGTAGTCTTGGCTATTCTAGGTTCTGTATACATTCTGTACACATTAGAACCTTGCAAGTTCCACAAAAACTCCTGCTAGTATTTGAATGTGTACTTCAATTTAGGGAAAACTGACTTGATAATATTAAGTCAATCAATGAGCATACTCTCTCCATTTATATGGATCTTAATTATCTCAGCATTGTTTTGTTTTCAGTGTAGAGGTTTTGACATATCTCATAGATTTATTCCTGTATTTGGTATTTTATGATACTATAGAAAATAGTTATTAAAAACATTTTCTAATTATTCTAGTATAAAGAAATATAATTGACTTTGGAATATTGACCTTGTTAAATTAATAACTGCAATAGTTGTTTGGAAATCCTTTTCTATTTTCTGTGTAGACAACATGTTATTTATAAATAATGACTTTTATTTATTCCTTTTCAAGATTTATATCTTTTTATTTTCCCTTGCATTATTGACTGGTATAGAACCTATGGTACAATGGTGAAGAGAAGTGGTGAAATTTTTGAATATTGACCTTGTATTAACATGATCTAGTAGCTTTTTTATTCTATTAGTTTTTTACTGGGGGAAGAGACATTCCTTAGGGTGAGGCCCTTCTTCCTAGGGCAAGGTCCCCTGGTGTCTCAATTGAAAGTCCAGGTCTTAGCCCTGGCAGCTGTGGCTCAGTGGATTGAGTAATGCGCCCTGTGAGCCAACTGTCGCTGGTTCGATTCCCAGTCAGGGCACATGACTTGGTTGCACGTCAGGTCCCCAGTTGGGGGCGTGAGTGAGGCAACCACACAGTGATGTTTCTCTCCCTCTCTTCTTTTCCCCTCTCTAAAAATAAATAAATAAATAAACAAGCAAACAAATAAATAAATAAATTGTATAAAAAGGAAAGAAAGTCCAGGTCTTTACCATGTTTCCTTTACTATGCTTAAATTTCAACTCTGTTTTTAGCTCTGCAAAGCTACTATAGTCAAGCCTTATTTTAATTTTCTACATTGGGATAAGGGCTTTCAGTAGAAGCTGAGTTAAAGATCAGGGTGAGGGTAGGTGGTTGAGTCCCAACCTCAAAATAAAAGACAGTGGAAAAATTCCTTGGGTTTTTCATGTGCTAAGAATAAAATCAAAGACCTGGAATTACTCCTGTAAGAACTATCCATATCTGTTCTAGGTAGTTCCTGCCCTCCATCATTGTAAATTATAAAGCCCTTTCAAAAAAGAGTACGTTTGCCTTGGGGGTGATCAAGGAAGGGGAATCCAGATTTGTACTCTGCAGACAAGTGAGGGTGACAGGAAGGGCAAGAGTTTCAAAGGATTTAGCATCAGAGGTGGCAGCTACCAGAAAAGTGGAAAATAGATTGCAGTTAAGGAAAAAGAATACAAGGAACCACTCTGTCCTTGAAAAGGGAGGATGTGGGGCTGAGCAATCAAAAGATTCTCTTGAAGTTCCTCAAATGTACAAAATAGAATTTTTTTAAGCCTGAATGTGCAACAATCTTTTCTTTTGTGGTTTTGGATTTTAGCTATCTATTTACCAAAAAGGAATTTCTTGATTTAACAGTGGGGTTTCATAGGCATGATGGGAAAATAGATTCAAGACATATTTTAGAAGGGGTATTTGACCCAATTGGGTGATTAAATGTGGCAACTTTGGGAATTTAGGACTACGCCTAGATTTCTGGTTTGGGAAGTTAGGTATATATGATAATACCATTTACCAAGAAAGGGACCGTGTGTAAAATAGGTCAATGGGGATAATATAAAAGTATAATTTTAATTTCTTGAATTTGAGGAACCTGTGAAACATTGAATTGAGGTATTTAATAGGTAGTTAGGTATATGGCCTGGAGTTCAGGAATGTACAGGGAAATTAGCCTATAGGTGTCAGCTGAATTCAAGGTTGTGCCCTTAGAGCAAGAAGAACCCTGGGCGTCAAGAAACATCCAAACCTTTAGAGATCTTATATGAGCCAAACTAATGGCATATGTGGGCAAGATCTCACATGCTCTGGAGAGCCTGGGCCACTGTGGCTCAATTGATTGGAGCATCCTCTGTGAATCGAAAGGTTGCAGGTTCAATTCCTGGTCAGTGCACTTGCCTGGGTTGTGCTTGGTCCCAGTCAGGGTGCCTGTAGTAGTCAACCATGTTTCTCTCCCTCTCCTCCCTTCCCCTCGCTCTAAAATCAGTGAGCCTCTCCTTGTGTGAGGATAAAAATGATCAAATGCTCTGCAGAGTAACAGTTTTGAAGTTTCTTTTTATACATTTGAAATCAAGGTAGAGATGTAAGAAAGCTTACATGAAGGTCAGAGAATGCAAGGGTGGGATTGGATTAAGGATAGTAAAGATTATTTGCTATCTTGAGGGTGGTTACATTTTAGGAAGAGGAGTCTTAAAAGGAATATTTCAGCCCTCACTGGTGTGGCTCGGATTGAGCGTTGAACCACAGACTGAAAGGCCACCACTTTGATTCCAGGTCGGGGCACATGCCTGAGTTGAGGGCCAGGTCCTCAGTTTTGGGGTGTGCAAGAGGCAACAGCCCATCAATGTTTCCCTTGCACATTGATGTTTCTCTCCTCCTCATTCTCCCTCACTTCTCTCTTTAAAAAAAAAAAAACAACTATCTGTATTATAAACAAATAAATAAAAGGGGGCATTTCAAAGGTGTGTTAAACTAGATGCACAGAGACAACAAACAGTGCTTTCTTAAGACAAAGATAAACCTTTTACTAAAAAGTTACCGTATATGCCTGGGGTGTGACCACCCACCATGACCTGCCCAGTTAGGAATTTATGATCAGATCATCCTGTGAAGTTTCCATAAAACTCCCTCTTTAAAAATTTTTTTATTTATTGATTTGAGAGAGAGAGCCAGCCGCCAGCGCCTGGGGCAAGCGGGTGAAGAAAGGTTCTGGTTGCTCCATAGAGAGAACCTTGTGCTGGGTCCTCCCTCCTGAGGGCTTTTATCTGAAGTCTCAGGTGAGGATTTCAATATAATACTCTCTGGCTTTCCCAGTGTGTCTCCTCAGGGTCATGGTCTCCACTGATTGCTGGGCACCAGGGGAGTGGGTCAGTAGTCAGCCATGGTGTTACTCCACCTGGTTGCTGCTTTTGCTGCTTTTCTGGGACTGGAGCTGAAACGCAGCTGAGCCCTAGATGTCACTGGAGTTAATGCTTAAGGGAGTGGTCATGCAGGGCTGGTAGTTTTGCCTGTTACTAAACACCCAGGGCTCTCCCCCTTGGTGACCCTCTGTACCTGGCCCATCCTTCCTAATCTGCTCATGCCTGTCTAATTGCCTTCTACACTACCAGAAAAATATTATGTCTAAAGGAACTAATTTTAAAATCAGAACTTGTCTTAATTTTTATTTTATTTTAGGTATCTGAAAACTGTTCCCCAAGAAGAAAACAATGAGTTTGGAACTGGAGGATTCCTTTACATCAAATACTCAAATGAAAGACTCACCAACAGAAGGCAAATGTGACAAGGCAGCAGCACCACAGCTGCTGCAGCTGGACGCAATTAAGACAGAACCTGACAATGCTCAGGTAAAACAGTACCTCGTCCTTTTTCTACAGCATCGTTGAATTATAAATTTTAGTTATTTAGATGATGGTTTATTGGTTGAAAATTTTTAATCCTGTTAAAATTTTAAACATCAAAGCAGCTGATCAAATAATACAAGGTATGAAGTGTTCAGTGCCAAAACCAAGCATATGCAAGAATGTGATTTGAAAGAAGGAGCTGTTTGGAATTGGGTGTGTGGATTGATAAAAGGATTGCTTAGGATATGGTTAACACATTTTTGTTTTTTTATTTTTTTATTTTTCAATTACAGTTGACATATATTATTACATTAGTTTCAAGTGTATATCCCAGTGATTAGATATTACATAACTTACTAAGCAACTGATCATCTTGATAAATCTCGCACCCCTCTGACACCATCCATAATTAGTAGAATATTGTTGACTATAGCCCCTCTGCTGTGCTTTACATCCCCATGACTACTCTGAACAACCAATTATACTTCTTATTCTGTTTTTTAAATTAAACGTTATTGTTCGCACTATTAGTTTTTCCAGTTTTTTCCCCTTTGCCCCCCTCCACCCTGTCCCCCGCTCCCTCAGGCACTCCCCATAGTTGTCTGTGTCCATGGGCCATGCATACATATTTGGCTAATCCCTTCACCCTCTTTCATCCAGTCCCCACCTCCCAGTCTGTTCTGTGTTTCTATGCCTCTTATTCTATTTTGCTCATTAGTTTATTTTGTTCACCACCAATTGTACTTCTTAATCTCTTTACCTTTTTCACGTATCTCCCTGGTCCCCCTTCCTTCTGGCAACTGTCAAAATGTTCTCTGTATCTACGAATCTGTTTCTGTTGTGGTTTTTTTTTTTTTTTTTTAACTCAGTTGTTGATAGATATGTATTTATTGCCATTTCTATTCATATTTTTTATTTTCTTAAAGAAGACCCTTTAACATTTCATATAATACAGGTTTGGTGGTGATGAACTCTTAGCTTTTTCTTGTCTGGGAAGCTCTTTATCTGACTTGATTCTAAATGATAGCTTTGCTGAGTAATCTTGGTTGGAAGTCCTTGCTTTTCATCACTTTGAATATTTCTTGCCAATCCTTTCTAGCCTGCAAAGTTTCTTTTGAGAAATCAGCTGACAGTCTTCTGGGACTTTCCTTGTAGGTAACTAACTACTTTTCTTTTGCTGCTTTTAAGATTCTCTCTTTGGCCCTGGCTGGGTAGCTGAGTTAGTTAGAGTACCATCCTGTTACACCAAGGTCGTAGGTTTGATCCCTGGTCAGGACACATAGAAGAATCAACGAATGAATACATGAATAAGTGGAACAACAAATCAATGTATTTTCCCTCTCTATCTCTCTCTCTCCCTTCTCTCTCTAAAATCATTAAATAAAATGTTTTTTAAAATTTTTTAAAATAGGAAATCTGAAAAAGTATGGGCTTTCATTCACAATGATATATAATTATCGATCCATTATGTTTATTGAAAAAGTAATAAAAAAATAACATGCCTCATTTCAGAAATTTAAAATGCAAATAAATCACCACAAATGCCATAATTCATCTGCTGCTGCCTGAGCTGCGAGCCTATCTTTCCTGCTCCTAGCCTTAAGAGCTTTCCCCCTCTGCAAAGAGGAGCCACCACCACAGCTTCTTTCTCCGTTTGTGCCCCCTCCAACAGTCTCCCCCATGACCCTCACCCTCTGAGTTTCTCTGTCACTCTGTTCTCCCCTCCAGCTCCCTTGGACACTTTTGGACACTGTTTTTAGCTTCCTTATATTCCACGTCACTGATTTGATTCTTGGCTTCATCTACTCTACTCTGTTGAGTCCCTGTAAATTATTCTTCATTTCTGTTAGGGTATCCTTCATTTCTGACTGGTCATTTTTTCATGCTGTTGAAGTTCTAAGTTCACCGAGCATCTTTATAGCCAGTGTTTTGAATGCTGCATTTAATAATTGCTTGTCTGCATTGTGCCTAGTTCTTTTCCTGGAGTATTTTTTTCCATTGGGACATATTTTTTAATCTCATTTTGGCAGCCTCCGTGTTTATATGTATTAGGTAAAGCTGCTACATCTCCTGAGCTTGGTGGAGTGGCCTTATGCAGCTTATGCAGTAGGTGTCCTTTAGGGTCCAGTGGCATAGCCTCTCTGATCACCCAAGCTATGCACTTGAGGTGTACCCCACTATGTGGGCTGTGTGCACCCTCTTGTAGTTAGCCCTGATTGCTGTTGGCATGTAAGTGGGAGGGATTTACCCCCATGCTTATCAGCTGCAAGGACTGGCTGACCGTGGAGAATCAGCTCTGCAGGGGCCTACCCCACAGAGCAGGACTTACTTTAGCCAGGCTCTGGTGCCTGTTGAATCCGCCCCTTGACTGTGTTGCTTGTGGAGGTGGTTGGGTGGTGATGTTTCAGTGTGGTCCGAAGCTGTCCACTGGTTGTGCATGGTTCGGGACCTACGAGGAGGTGCAGGCCAAGGTCAGCCATAGCCTGTGTTCTGCCTGGGGCCAGAGCTACAAAGTGATCTGCAGGTGACTCTTACTTGTGCCGGGCTTGGAAGTACCGAGGAGAGACCAGGCTTCAAACCAAGGCCAGCTGCTGCTAGTGCTGAGGGTGGGGCCACTTAGCAAGAGGTAAGGGCACACTGAGGCCAGATGCTGCTTGTTTGGGAGATTTTAGAAAAATCTGAAGCATGAGCCAAAACAGGCCACTCATATGGAAAAGACACTGGAAACAGCTTGAGTGGGCCTGAAAGTTGGGTGGGGCAGGTCCTCAAGGAATCACCTGGGCAGGGCAAACAGTGTGAACCTGGTATATGTGGCCACCCACCTGTCTGCCAGCTCTGTGGAGGGAGGGCTCTTCAAAGGAGCAATGGCCTCTGCCAGCACTTCTCTGTGGGAGAATGTTGCCCAACAATACAGTCCCTCCAAGTATGTCTCTGGTGCCTTTCAAGTCACTGCCTCAGTGCTGGAGCTCAGAGGGAGTGAGTCCGTTTGCAAGTCCTTTAAGAGGAATTGCCTGGCCCCTGCCGGTGTGGCTCAGTGGTTGGAACATTGTCCCATAACAGAAAGGTTGCAGGTTCGATTTTTCTGGTCAGGTTACATACCTCGGTTGCGGATTCGTCCCCCATTTGAGCAGGGGGCATGTGCAACCCCTGGTCCTGTCGCAGGTTCCCAGTCTGGGTGCAAGTGAAGGGAACTAGTCAGTGCTTCTCTCACATCGATGTTTCTCTCTGTCCCTTCCTCTCTCCCTCTAAAAAAAGCAAATGAAAATGTACTCAGGTGAGAATTTTTTTTAAAAAAGGAACTTCCTGGGACCTCAGTAACCCTCCATTATCCTCAGCATCAATCTCTGTTGGATTTTACAGCCAGAAGTTATGAGGACTTCTCTTCCTGGCACTGAAACCCTGGGCTGGGGGGCCTGGTGTGGGGCTGGAAGCCCTCACTCATCAGGGGGTACCTCTGCAGCCAAGATATTCCTTCTGATTTTTATCTGCCACAATGTGGGAACAGCCCATTCTGCATTTCTGCCCCTTCTACCAGTCTTTTTCTTTTTTTTAAGATTTTCTTTCTTTTTTAGAGAATGGTAGGGAGGAAGAGAGGGAGAGAAACATTGATGTGTGAGAGAAACATCTATTCGTTGCCTCTCTCATGCCCCCAACCCCGGGACCTGGCCCACAACCCAGGCATGTGCCCTGACCAGGAATCAAACCAGCAACCTTTCAGTTGGTGATAGTGTGGAATGTTGTTCACCTAGGAACTATCTGTTGTTTTTTCAATCCATACGCTTTCAAAAGCATAGATCAAGTTAAGGTAGATTGCCTGCTGCTTTAAAAAAAAAAAATCCTCCCTTGTAAAACTTATTCATCCCAATCTAACAATTTTTATGTTCAAGGCCGAAGTCCCATTTAGATATATAGAAAGTAATGTAGTAATTGATGGGTGTTATTAGCAAAACGTCACCAAAAGACCAGTGCTTACCTGTGTACTATGGTTCGATTCAGTTATACAATTCACTGAATAGACTTGAACATAATTTTATCATTTTCGATCAAATAAGTAGTTGATTAAAACACACTGTATTGTTTTCTTTTTTTTTAGGAGCATTGTCAAGCGCAACAGTCCCAAACTAAGGAGAATGAACAAAAAATAAACACTGCATTTTCAGACAGTGGTAATAGAATTATTTAAGATAATTATATTTATTCTGACCAATATGATAGCCAATTCTCCTTTTTTAGAATGCCTTTGAATAGTTCATTGTATTGAGTTTTAAGTCCAGAAGTAACCTCTAAAATAAAATGAATGAACACTTAATTTTATGTAAATACTAATTCTTTTCCTTCTTGTTTTGTGTTTTTAGCTTCACAGTCGTCTACAGACACTCAGCCTTCTCTGGCATCATCTGGCATGAATAAAATGCTTCCTTCAGTTTCAACTACAGCTATTCAGGTTTCCTGTTCTGGTTGTAAGAAAGCTCTCCAGAAGGGGCAGACTGCTTATCAGAGGATAGGGTCCTCTCAGCTTTTTTGCTCCACACCATGTGTCACTAAATACATTTCATCTCTCAGTTCACCAGCTCTTCCCAAGAGAACTTGTGCTAACTGCTCAAAGTATGTAATTCTAAATCATGCCTCCTTTTGCACTCTTCTACCTAGATCTTGGTTAGAGTCCTGACTATAGTTTTGTATATCTTCATTTTTATTCTGAAGAAGTATCACTTTGGTTTAGGGAAAGAAGCTGCTTTAGCTTTCAGTTCCTCTAATAGATTCTTTAGAAATAGTTTTTTTTATTGTTTGAGAGATTTACTGAATTAAAAATGTGAGTTCTGGTTGCACGTCAGGTCCCCAGTTGGGGGCATGAGTGAGAGGCAACCACACAGTAAAAAAAAAAAAAAAGTGAGTTCTATTTCTCTTCAACTTTAAACACAAAGTGACCTCCAAAGCTTATTTTCTTATTCATTTGAATTCTCTTATCAGTGGGATTATTGTATGCCCACTTTATTTTATCATTTAACTGTGTATGGAGCAACCTACTAAAAAATAATCATAAAACAAGTATTTTGGATCTTCCAGGATATAAAAATTATGTTTCTTTTGCAGCAGTAATAAAGTTAAAAATTGAATAGCCATAGGTAAACATAGATGGATGGATATAATCTTTTCAGCATTTCTGTGAACTATTGTTGTGGTCTTAATTGGTTACTTTTTTTTTACATATGTAAGTCATTTTAGATGCAGAGAAAGAAAGTAGTAGTAATTTCATAATGAATTCATGGAAAGTGTTTCAAAATATCTTATTGAACTGTACTCATCCTTGTGATGATGCAGTGACCCCGGGTAATCACACTGTAGGAAGCAAAACCTTGCCTAAGAGGGGACTGCTATACATGCTGAAGTTTGAAAAGTATCAAGAATTTGTTAATAGTCCGATCTGTTTTGTTAAATGTACATAAGAATTATGATTATTAAATAATATACTTTGTGATCAGCACAATACTGGCATGAAATAAGAACTCATAAATGTCAGGTAACACTGTTATTCTCTTAACTCACAAACTCTTTAATGGTTGTTTCAGTTCCTCATTTTGCTGCTGCTTCAGATCTTATCCATTACTTCAAGTCTTACTCCCTGGAGCTTGACGTACCTTTCTCTTGTCTTTTTTCAACACTTTAATACTATACTTTGTCTTTTTTCTTTTTTGCTATGGGCTCTACGGCACTCTTTCTAGCCTGTTTGCTTCTTCTGCAGAAGCATAAAACTGGAACGGACCTTAGAGATCAACCAGTCCATTAATACATCTTTAGCAGATCTCCCAAACAAAATGAAAAGGCTGAAGCAGGAAAGATTTAGTGTGTAAGTTGTTTTCTAAGGGAAAGAAATTGAATATGAGCAAAAAGATGAAACAAGTTTTGCTTCCTTTGGAATAAATTTTTTTGATATAAAATACTATTTTATAGGTGATGGTAGTGCCTAGGCTAGGAGAGGCCATCCATTGTTCAGAGGAACCTGTGCTATTTTCAAAACCTTTTTTTTTATTCCACATTCATTAACCTCTTATATTAGTATATAGTTCTCAAGATTTTAGCTAACTATTGTTATTGTTGAGGTTTTGTAGCAGTGGTTTAAAATCCTGAGTTTATGAAGTTCTTTCATGAATAGATGAAAAATAGCTTTGAAAGTGACATTTTAAACGGTGTTAATAAGGCTCTTTGACAGTCATATATGTAAGGAGTGTCATTTCTGCCCTTTAGTGTCCCAGTTGAAACCAATGAGAGATCCTGAGAGCAATCAGTAGAGTTCAAAATAAGCCCATGTACTAATGCTGATGACACTTATTTGTAGGGAAGTTGTTCAGACCTATGCTCAGTTTGTTTAAGCTAATTTTGGCACTTGTAACAAAATTCACTTTTTTTTAAATCCTCACCAGAGGATTTTTTTTTTTTCATTGCTTTCAGAGAGAGGAAGTGGGGGAGTAAAGGGGTAGAGAGAGAAAGATATATTGAGAGGAGAAAGAAACGTCGATTGTTTGCCTTCATGTACCCATCCGCAACCTGGGTATGTGCCCTGGCTGGGAATCAAACCCTCAACCCTTTGGTCCATGGGATGATGCTCCAACCAACTGAGCCACATTGGCCAGGGCCAAAATTCACTTTTTGAGTTTTTACTTATAAGGCCTTGGTAGATTAAAAGCCAGCGATGTAGTACACTAATAGCATAAACCAGTAAGCATTTCTAGAGTTCCATACTTTGTCATCTGCTTCTTTTCCCATCTGGCCAATTTTGTGTCTTAAGGTCTGCCTCAAATATCTTTACCTCTTGTCTATTCCCACATCGTTCCTTCCTCTTTTACTATCCTCCACCCACCCAGACTAATTGCTCCCTGGTCTGTTTTCATAGTGTTCATAACTCCCAAAGCATTGGTCATAAAAGTAATGTTTTTAAAGAATGACACTACTCAAGTTTTTTTTTCCTAGCAACAAGTATTTATTTTTAAAATATTTTATTGTTTTTTTCCCTTTACCCTTACCCCCCCACCCACACACACACTGTCCAGTTTAGACACTGAACTTCTTAATAGTAGGGACTGTATTATTATTATCTTTATATCCCCAAGGCCTAAACACTGCGTGGCACAGTGAATCCTAGAATTTTTTTCATGAAGTACAAGGATAGCACAACTCAAACTGCATTTAGAGCTGTACTTTAAACCAGTAAAATGACTGATGATGTGATAATGAAATGAACCTGTTCATTTTGGTACTGTTTAAGAGTAGAAAAATCATACATAGCACACTATGACTTTGTAAATCTTAAAGTGTGAAAATAGCGCTGATTTTAGGGGTATTTTCCTCTGAAAAACTCTTATCCTGAAATATTGGTATTCTGGGGGTTCTATCTAGGTAGCCAGATATCTTGGTATTTCTTGTAACAGCAGTTCTCAGATTTTCTGGTCTCTAGATCTCTTTACAGTCTTGAAAATTATTGAAGACCCAAAGAGTTTCAGATAGGTTGTATCTACCAATATATATTGTGTTAGAAATTTAAACTGAGAAATTTTAAAACTACTTAACTCATTTAAAATAATAAATTCAGTGCATGTTGACATATATTTTTATGGAAACTAGCCATATTTTTAAAATTTATTGAGAAATTCTAAGAAAAATTTAGTGACTATCAGTTTTACAAAACTGGCTGGGTTTTCATATCTGCTTTTGTATGCAGTTTGTTAAAAAATAATAATTTGGCTGAAGTCTAAAGAAAATCTGGCCTTCACAAAATATGTAATTGGAAAAGGGAGGGCTATTCTACTAGCCTTTCAGATAATTGTGGATACTCTTCTTTGATATATCAGAAAACAACTGTTAATTGTAATGTGTAATCTGAAACCAGAGCAATGAAGTTTTTCTACTGTGTAAACTAAAATTCATCAGTCTATCTGTATTTTGGTTCTTTTAACCACAAATGATTTTTGTTATGTGCAATCATTGAAAAATACTGGTCACTGAATTATGCAGGTCTTCCAAATGTTGACATATTTCATTATGCAATATTTTTAAAATCACATTTAAAAAAATCACTCATCTCATCAAGAAAGTCTCACAGTGATAGGGAACGCTTAAGCTGGAGGTAGCAGATAATGTTTTCCAGAATTCTTATTTTCAGTGAAAGCTCAAATTTTATCATTAGCAATACTGCCAATGTTGGAATACTGCCAGTTGTTTTCCTTGAAGTAACAGTCTTACTGTATTCATTATTGAGAAAATACCTGCCAGGTGTCCACTTCTTGATAATAGTTTGTCTTAACAGTAAAAACGTGTTTCATGGAAAATGTAGGTAGCTTAGGTTGTAACTCAACATTCCCACGTGTGGTTTTTCTTGAGACAGCCGTCATACTTGGGTGCACAGGGATAACATTTTTTACCTATATCCCATTTCATCACACAGAATATTAAAAAGATTTGATGTATTCAAGGATCAAGTTTCATAAAGCGAATAATTTTTACAGCAAATGCTTGGCAGTGAGTAACACTAGTACTAGCACATTTTTGTGCCACTGCCTTGATTTGTGCTAAGGTTCTGGCAGTTTTACCCACCATTGCTTTAAGTTCCTCCCAACTTACTGAGGTAAAATTCACATAACAAAAGGCCATTTCAGTAGCATTTAGTACATTGATAGCGGTGTACAACTACCACCTCTAAGTAAAATGCCTTTATTCATTAAGTAGTTTCTCCCCATTTCCCTCTCCTTTCCCCTCAGCCCCTGGCAACCACCAACCTGTGTTCTATCTGTGGGTTTTACCTGTTCTGGATAGTTTATATAAATGGAATCCTGCATGTGACCTTTTGTGCCTGGCTTCTTTCCCTTAGCATGTTTTTGAGGTTCATCCGTGTTGTAGCATGGATATCAGTACTTTGTTCATTTTTATAACTAAATATTCCACTGTATGAATATACCACAATTTGTTTATCCTTTCATTCATTGATTAACATTTGGGCTGTTTTTAATCTAACTATAGTGAATTGTGCTGTTATGAACATGCTTGTACATGTACTTTTTTAAAGTACTTGTTTTCAGTTCTTTGGAATACAAACCTAGACATGGAATTACAGGGTCCCACCATTGCTTTTGGATCATCAGGTAAAATGTACAGTGAAAAAGGCAAATAACATCTTAATGTGAAATAGGCTGATGTTATTACTGTTTCACCGTTCTTCAGGTGAATGAAACAACAGGGGGGAGGATTGAGGGAGTAATTTTAGCTTGTGAAGAGAAACTATAATTATGGTAAAAGTGTTTAATGGTGCCCTTGTTATTTATTTTTATTAGAGAAATTTTAAATCTAAAGGATGTGATCAGTGTCCCGCTGGAAGATACTACCTCTAGCAAAACTTTTTGCGGCCAATCTTGTCTAAGAAAACTCTCTGTTATCCTATATACTGACAGCATTTCAACAAAATGCAGCATGTGTCAGAAGACTACTTTTGTAAGTTGCATTTTTTTAAAAACCTTTAGGAACTCTGCTCTGCTTAAACAACAGAATTTTTACTTGATCTTTTATATTTTTTCTCCTAGATTCAGTATGAAGTAAAATACCAGAATGTGAAACATACTCTTTGCAGTAATGCCTGTTTCTCAAAGTTTCACTCCACTAACCACCTCATCATGAAATGTTGTGAGAACTGTGGAACTTACTGTTACACTACCTCTGATCTGTTCCATATACTTCAGATGGAAGGACAGTTCCATTACTTAAATAGTTCAAAGAGTATTTCAGCATGTAAGCAGGTATGAATAAAGGTCTGTTGTCTAAAGTGAGGACCACTCCATCTCAAATTGACTAAATAGGACTCAAATGAAAAATTGAAGATTTGAGTTCCTTCCATTAATTGGCTTGTGAATGGTTTCACTTTAGGAAAATGTGGGAATACAGATTTTAGTACTATTAGGAACAGTTTTAATTGGTAAGATGATAAAGCAGATGAAGTAAAGACTTCTGATAGTTCCTTGTAGTATAATAATTAATAGGTGCTATATGGTGATCTTCCTAAAGAATCTTGGGGTGATCATCTGACCTTGAAGAAAGGCAAGCAGATAGAAACTTGTTTATAAACTACAAATAAAGATAGCAAAAATAGCAGCAGTCTACAGGTAAGACTCAGCCACAAAAGTGTTTTTATATTTTTAATTCCATTTCTTTTTTTACACCTAAGCATGGTTAACCTGAATTCAGAATGTCATATTTTTTCTGAATCAGTCATAGGAGGAAATAAACCAATGAAAAATAATCCCTTACTGTTGCCAGGAGAGCCTAGGGTGGGTGATTCTGAGTAGAGAAGCTGGCCCTGCTTTGGTAGACTGAGATGACACAGTGGTCTGAGCCCCTTTCATGAGGTGGGACTGTCACATATCTTGCTTGTTTAGATGATGCTTTGAGACCCAATTCTCTCCCTATAAATTCTTTCTTAAAATCAAGCAACTGAACATGAGAGTCTTAACAAACCACAGTTCAAATAGGTCATTTGTGAGCCACATCCTTTTTATGGCAGCTGCCCACACCAGAGTATCATGTCTTGGGACTAGAAATAGGAGAGTGGAAGGCCTGGAAGCCTTCCTGCAAAGGCAACGAATGCCATTCCTGGTTTTCCTTCTTTACTCCTCACACTCAATAAATAGGCCTTGTCCTGTTTTTAAGAACTTGTATTGAGTACTTATTCAACCTGTGGGATGGGGCAGGGCTGATTTGGGTAGATGTGTTAAAAAGCACCACTTAGGTGGCCCTGGCCAGGGAGCTCAGTTGGTTGGAGCATCATCCCATACACCAAAAAGTTGTGGGAGACAACCGATCGATGTCTCTGTCTCTGTCTCTCCCCACCCCACTCCCCTACCCCTTTCTGCTCTCTAAAAATAATCAGTAAACATCCCCTAGTGAGGATTTTTTAAAAACACTGGGAAAAAAAACACCACCACCACCACCTAGGCTATGGCTGGGTAGCTCAGTTGGTTAGAGCACTGTCCAATATGCCAAGGTTGTGGGTAACATCCCTGGTCAAGGCACATACAAAAATCAGCCAATTAATGCATCAGTAAGTGGACCAACAAATAGATGTTTCTCTCTTCTCTAAAATCAATAAATAAAAAGTTTTAAATTATTTTTTAAACAGTACCACCTAATACTATGCACAGCATTTAAGACAGTGCTAATAGAGAAAACCCAAATTATTAGTTAACTATGATCAAGAATTAGAAAATGTTCAACTCTGAATCTAAAAATGGATTGGCTTTTTAAAGAGTAGATTGTTTGGTAGAAATGTAATGATCTTGGCTAGGTCTTCTTGAGAGTATATTAAGTATTAGTATTCCCATATGACTAATTAATTTTAAACTATACCACTATTGTTGGTTAATGCTAAATACTGGTGAATTATTAGTGGTTTCTCAAAATATAAAAATTTATAATAAGATAAAAGTACAAATTTTCAAAATTATGCTCTGCTTTTTATTCCCTTCTTTGCCAATATCCTGTTCTTTCACAGAAAAAAGAAAATTTGTATAGGGTGTTTTGTCTTTGTACTTTATGCCCCCCAAAGCCATCATTGTTAACTTCCTAAATCCAGGAATGATGGTTCTTGTTTTATTAGAATAGGTGATGAATCTCAGTTTCTATCCTTTTCCTTTGCACATTTACTGCTTATTGAGCACAGTATGTTCTATACCTCTTACTGCTTGTATACTTCCTTTCAATGTGCTTGCAGTTTTTACCATGTAAGTTTGCCTAGAAAAAGTGACTCCCTCAGCATCTTGTACAGTATGTTAAGCCCTTTTTTAGCTCCTCCTTAGCACCAATAGAAGGCTTTCCTGAGTTGATGTGCAACTAACTAGGCATTGAGGAAAAGCCTATAGTCTTAAGTCTTTTCTTTATTCATAAAATTGGTTTGATTACCTGGCATGGTGAACATATTTTATGACCACTTTCTTCATCGCTTGCATATTTATTATAATTGCTATTAATATATCCAACAAATAATACAAATAGTTATCTAACAGATTGATCAGTTTCCTGCATATTAATCTTTGTAACTCAGTGCTGCCTTTTCTGGTTTTTAAGAAAGTAAAAATGTGGCTTCCCTGTCATTTGTAGAGCCAATGGTATTGGGTATATTTTTATGATAGCATGTTAATAATTTGTCATATACCAGGAATATATTATTTTAATCTCTAACAGAAACCAGCCAGAACACTTATGTCTGGTCTTTGCAAATCATTGAAGCCCACAGATGAAATGATTGAGATTACCAATGACCTGGGGAAGACAGAGCTCTTCTGCTCTGTTAATTGTTTCTCTGCTTACAGTAAAGCTAAGATGGAATCTTCTACAGGTAATATTTGCTTAGTAATCAGAGGGTTAGTAACTCCTGAAGAATATTACTACTTCCTTTAACTTATAATCTTGATTCATTTCCAAATTAGATTTAAAAGTCAAAACCATTAAAAACTTGTTGCAAAGAAATGGCTTCCAGTATTTTTGTATAAAAGGAAGGATACTTCACCAGACATTCAATGTTTGTAAAGCTTGTTGTATTAGAATAGAATCCTGTACTTTGCCCTGCTTTATTTTCACATAAAGTAGAGCCAGTCGGAAATAATTTGAAGTTCACTAATAGAAAAGCACAGATAATCCAGGGCCAACTATACATTCCCTCAAAGATCCACATAGAGGGCCAGTGGTGCTGTTTACATACAGTGCAGTGAATGACGCCTCTGGGACTTGCAAACTGACATATTATAGAAATCTCTACAAACCTAGCTTAGATAGCAACCCAGCTCCATTTGTGTTGAGGTTTGTGAATCCTGGAAGAGTTAGAAGTGATGCCCATTAGGAAATCCTATAGGAGTCTCTTTTTTGTTCTTCATGGTAATTTCATAGAGATCTGCTTGAAATTTCAAGCAAATAATATAAAAGACTGAAAAACTGTGTGCAAAGGTAAAAGATATAAAATGATAGGAAATGTAAATCATTGGTTTAACATTGTTATTGATGTTATCCTAAAAAACCCTACTATACACTAAGCCCAAGAAAAATTACTCCACTACCCAGCAGCGCCTAAAGTTATTAGATATTTGCATTATTCATGATTGATTCTGCCTGATTTATAGAAAATCTTTTTATTTTTATTAGTAAATATTTCCGTGGTGCATGATACTTCTGCGGAGCATCTTTCTCCAGAGAAGCAGTTTTCTCCAAAGAAAGATACAACTCCAGTTATTAGCAATATAATGTCATTGGCAGATATGCATGCTGACCCACCCGTCGTGAATTCTGATGTCTTACAAGGTAAAAACTGCTGTGATATTTGACATTTATACTGTTTTGCCATACTTGATGAATCTATATTCTAAATGTTCTTTGTGTTGCCTGATATAAAAGCAATTATAGTTTATGATGCTGTTTTATAGATTATGGTATAAGATCTTGAATTTATGCTTTAACAGGTACAGTTTCTTCAGAAAGTGGAAATGTCCTATCAGATGTAAGCTTTTTATTTTTATTTCTTAAGCTTTTCTTTATTAAACATGTGTATGTGTGTATCTGTTTATATTAATTCCTATTTTGATCCTAGAACTCAAAAGAGTAGAGCAATAAACACCTTTCGGTATTTATATTCAGTTTCCCAAATCTCAACTTTATATTATTAGTAAGAATATTTTAACAGAAGTATTAGTCATAGCTTTGTCCTTTGCATTATTTTTCTTAATATTAAGCAATTCTGCTCACCTGAGCAATAAAAAGTATTTTTATTATAATTACCAAAAGACTCTTGAAAATTAATGTTGAATCTAGATTGCAAATAGAGATAAATTATAAATAATTGTTAATGTTTCCCTCTAGTGGAGATCACACTATAATTCACCCATTCACTTTATTGTGTTATTAGAATAGGTGCATTTGCTATTTTAATTGATTACTTGGAAACTTAAAACAAAATGATTTTCTAATTTTCTCCTAAAGGTGTCTAGGAGTTCACCCAGTGAGTCATGTAGTGGTGTTACTAACCGCATGGAGCAGCCAAGCCTCTCGCCATCTCCATCAGTACTCATTCAGCATACAACGGGCTCTGGTACCGAAGTACAAAAAGACCAAGTCTCAAACCAAGATGCTACACACAATAAGAAATCTTTGAAAATAAGTGATAGGCTATGTCACCCAAAACTTATGTCTAAAGTACAAAAAGTTAAAGGTAAATCAAAAAGCATTAAATTTCAGTGTTCAACTTTTCAGAAGTTAGAAACCAGTGTTAAAAGAGATCCAACATTCTGTTACTCATGCCAGTTGTTTTGCCAAAAAAAATATAACTATGGAAGAGACTCATTTACAACCCAAGGAATTTCTAATTGGAAAAAAACTCTGAAAAATTTCAGAAAGCATGAAAAAAGTAAAATGCATTTGAGGTCATTGCAATTTTGGAGGGAATACCAGTTTTGTAATGACACTGTCAATGACAATTCATCTATTCATTCCAAAGAGATCGAAGGAAATAAAACGTACCTAAAGCTTATAATTGAAAATATTCTATTTCTTGGAAAGCAATGTTTACCCTTAAGAGGAAATGACCCGTCTATTTCATCTGTGAATAAAGGCCATTTTTTAGAATTGTTAGAAATGAGAGCAAAAGATAAAGAAGAAATATTTAGACTTATGAGTTCACAAGTTGACTTCTATAATAGTACACAAATTCAAAATGATATTATTGAAATAATAAAGACTGAAATGTTGTATGATATTGTGAGTGAGATCAATGTTGCCTCAGCTTTTTCATTAATATGTGATGAGGCAACTTATAGTACCAGTAAAGAACAGCTTTCAATTTGTATAAGGTACCCGCAAAAAACATCAAAGGCCATCTTAATTAAAGAACGATTCTTGGGTTTCATAGATGTTGAAGAGATAACTGGGACCAACTTACACAGGACCATCACAACTTACCTGCAGCAAATTGGAATTGATTTGAATAAAATACGAGGCCAGTCCTATGACAGTACCAGTAATTTGAGGATAATATTCAATGAAAGTGCAGCAGAATTCAAGAAAGGAGAACCAAGAGCTTTATACATACATTGTTATGCCCATTTTTTGGATTTAGCAGTGGTTAGGTTTTGTAAAGAAGTAAAAGAACTCCGAAGTGCTCTAAATACTCTTGGTTCTTTGTTCAACACTATTCATATGTCTGGGGAAATGTCTGGAAATTTTCAAAAGATTTATAAGCTGAGTCAGAATAAAGCATGCAAGAAACATGTGTCACAAGCATGTTGGGCGGTCCATGACCATACATTACTATCTGTGATTGAGGGTCTTCCAGAGATTATTGAAACACTGGAAGCTGAATCAAGCCATTCTTCTAACATAAGTTTGGCTGATGAATTGAGTGATTTGTTGACATTGGTTTCCAAATTTGAATTTATCTTTTGTTTGAAGTTTCTTTATCGAGTATTAAGTGTTATAGGAATTATTTCCAAAGAGCTTCAAAGTGAAACCATAAATATTTTTTCTTTGTCTTCAAAAATAGAAGCAATTTTGGAATGTTTATCATCTGAAAGAAATGATATCTGTTTCAAAACTGTCTGGGATGGAGCAGAAGAAATATGTCAAAAAATAACCTGTAAAGGTTTTGAAGTTGAAAGACCTTCTTTTCATAAAAGAAGAAAAATTCAGAAAACCATAGATCTTGGAAATTCACACAGTATGATTTTTCCTACCTCAACAGAAGAACAGTATAAAATTAATATTTATTACCAAGGATTAGATACTATATTACAGAATTTAAAACTATGTTTTTCAGAATTTGATTACTGCAAAGTGAAGCAAATTTCAGAACTATTATTTAAGTGGAATGAACCCTTAAATGAAGCAACAGCCAAACATGTCCAAGAATTTTATAAACTTGATGCAGACATCATCCCCGAACTTAGATTTTATCGGCAATATGCAAAGCTCAACTTTGTCATAGATAATGATCATATCAACTTCATCAATCTTGGCTATTTGTTTATTCAGCATGATCTTCATAGTAATATTCCTTGCTTATCAAAGCTATTATATATTGCTTTGTCTTGGCCGGTTACTTCAGCAAGTGTTGAAAACTCATTTTCTATACTGCCTCGTCTTAAAACATATTTATGTCATACCATGGGACAAGAGAAGCTTAGTGGCTTGGCCCTAATGGCTATTGAGCAGGAACTGGTAAATAAACTGCTGGAGCCTGAAAGACTCAATGGAATCATGGAGAAGTTTATAAGTCAGATGAAAGAAATGTAGTCCTTGTTAATTTGAATTTACCTGAAAGAATTTTGTATTTCTATTGGAATGTAAACTTTTATATCAAATTTTTGTCTCTTAAATTTTTTATCTTCAACTTGCCTTTTTCACTTTACATTGTATTTTTGAGACTGTCCCACATCAGTATAGTTTCTTGATTCTTTTTTATAAAACTGCATAAGATTTAATTGTATGGATATACCATAATATAGTGGGATAATCTCTACTAAACATTTAAATTCTTTTTTGCGAGTATAAATAATGCTTCATTTAATAACTTTGCACATAAGCCATATGGCACAGTAGTAAGATAAAATTTTAAGTTAGAATTACTAGGTCAAAAGATTTGTGCATTTTTATTTTTGATTGGCACATTGCTTTCTACAAGGATTGTGTAAATTTATAGTCCCACCGACAATATGTGAGTCAAGTATTTTTATTTTTGCTGATCTGTTAGATAATGGTATTTTGATCTCTATGGAGATTAAATCTCAGGGGAATTTTGTACTTTCACACTTAAGAGTAAGGATGAGTGTCTGCTTGAGCCATTTGTATATCCTTTACTGTGAATTATAACAGTTAAACATTAAGACCAAATATTGCTGTGTTTTTGCATGAAACAATAGCCGGATGATACAATAGGACTTCTCAACCTACTTTATGAAAATATGACTATTTTTCAAGTAACCCCCAAAAGACTATCTACCTTTATACTTTGTAAAAGTTAGGTAACAAAAGAAATCTGTTCCTTGAAGATCTGAAAGAATTTAGTGGTAGATATAGCTGGGCCTGGAATTCTTTTCCTTCTTGGGGAAATATTTCTCTGCCACTTTTCCCTTGCTGTTTCTTTCATCAGTTTTTATAATCTACAATTTGTCTTAAAAGACCATCAATTTCATGGAGGTTTCCTTTCATAAGTATTTGCTTAGAGTTGTAAAGAGTATTCTCATAATTTTTATTATATATTTATACTTTGTTCATTGATCTTTCTTTACATGTTTTCTTTCTTAATTATATCAACTAGTGATGTTTTTCATGCATTCTTAGATTTATTAATCCTACTTTATTTTTCTTAATTCTGGTTGATTTTAACATACAAATATGAAGAACAAAGGTAACATTTAGTCCTATTAAACCCTAACATTTTTCCATGCTCCCAAATTTTATTTCTGGAATAAAATATAAAGCTCCCTTAAAAATATTTTCCTGATAACATTTCTATTTTCTCTAGAGAAGTGACAGCAATTATTTGGTGTTCATCATTCCATGGATATATAATTTTATGCTTAGTATACAGCCACGTTTATAAATTTTACATAAAACTTTTGAAGTTGCGTTGTACATAACTTTCTGGAGTTTCCATTTTTTACTCAATGTTTTTGAGACTTACTTGGATTTCTTGTTCATTTATTTTAACTGCTGAATAATAAGCCATTATGAGTATGCAAGTTCATCCTTCATTTAAATGGATAATATGTTATGATTTTGCACTTTTACAATACCCCAAGGATCATTTTTATATGTCATTTGCACTTGTACGTTCAACAAGTATCTATTGAAACACTATAGAGCAGAATTATTCAAGCTGCTGGAGATCCTGCAGAGAATACAATGAGAACCTGACTCCAATGAAACTTAAGCTTTTTAATATGGAAATACAAGAAAGATACTAGAAGAAGTTGCTTACCACCTATTTTCATGTAGATGGACGATAATACAGAAGAGAGTATTTGTATGCTGTACTAGGATAAAAGAGACTAGAAGATGTGGCCATCTTAAGGCCATACCCAACCACTCATCCCTGGCACAACAGTTTGGAAGATTTGCTCTAGGGTGCTTGCCTAGGAGTGGACTTGATCAGCCAAAGCTATATGCATCTTTTCACTTGAATTAGACCTCACAGTCATACCATTTTTTCTTTCCCACCAACAGTATCAGTGTCTCATCTATTCCACATCCTTGCCAACATTTGGTATTCTCACTTTATTCTTTCTAAAAAATTCATTGATTTAGACTTTATTTTTAAAAAGGTTTTTCTACTTTTATGGGGAACAGGAGGGAGATGGAGGGAGACACACATTTGAGAAATGCCATCAGTAGGTTGCCTCTCACATGCCCCCAACTGGGGACCTGGCCTGCAACCCTGTCATGTTCCCTGACTGGGAATCGAACCAGTGGCCTTTGGATTCTTAGGCCAGCGCTCAATATACTGAGCCACACCAGCCAGGGCTCAACTTTCATTTTTTAAAACACTCACAGCAGTTAAATCTTCCCTGGTCAGGTAGCTCCACTGGTTAGAGTGCTGTCCTGATGTGCCAAGTTGTGCAAAGCTAAGTCAATATTTCCCTTCCTCTCTAAATTTTTTTTTTAATTCTGAGTGCCTACTGCATGTATTTTCATTTTTTTTTTTTGTATCATTATAACAGAACTTTTCTCTAAAGTCACCGTTGTCTACCATGTATTTTTCTCATTTTCCTTATTTTCTAGCTATTTACAGTTGCATTTCTATCTTGTGGAATGAGTTAAGTTAAAGAAGCTTTTTTTTTTTTTTTTTAATTTTCAAAAATTTTTTTACCTTAGTAGACTATAAAGTCAGTAATATAAGACCTAGGCCTGAAAAAGGAAACAAAAGGAAAAGCCGTATCTGTTGAATACCTATGTGACCTAGTACTTTTCTGTGCTTTATTTCATTTAGTTCTCACAACTTATTCCTCTATAGAGGAAACAAAGACAGATATTATAGGTCACAATTCATTATTGTGAATCTATGATTTGTATACCCAGGCAGTGTGACTCCAAAGCCCATTCCCTCAATCATTCTGCTCTACCACCTTTTATACAAACTTTTCACAGGTATTTCTAGTTATAAGATTACCAGAAGTGCATTCAAGAATAAACATGGCAGAAATAAAAGTGTAGGTTTTAAAAAGCAAAAACGCATGTTCGGCATTTACAACAAATCTTGTTGACCAAGTAATCCGTGGTCCCACAATGAGATTAGGTAGTGACAAACTCAAAAGCAGGTATAAGACCTGAATGGTATTAGCTATCTGTATAGGTCATGAAGGAAAAAGTAAGGAGATGTCTGATGGCCTTGAGAATAGATCTCCAAAATCAACAGGGTCCCACTGGAAAGCATGCAGGCCAGTTTGAAAACAGCCAAAACAAGAAAGACTCCTGAAGATGCCAATTTGCAGGTGAGTGTAAGGGGGTTGTGCTAAATTCTGAAGATATTCAAGTAGGCTAGGTCCTTAGGAATCTTGAAACAAACCTAAGCTTCATTCTAAAACAAAATTCATTTAAGGAGAAACTGCTGGCTGTAGATTACCAAGTTGTGAACAGGGACAAAGGAAAGACTGCAGATTGAAGTGAGGGAGAGAAGCAAAAGAAGCAGACTCAGTAAAGATAACGGGATTTCAAGAGCCTTGATGCTAGAAACATTCTTCTCTCCCTCCTAAAAGGAAAGTGGATTCCACATAGGAGTGAGCAGCAGAAAAGAACTGTGAAATATAGTACAAAATTAGAATATAGAACAGTAGTAGTGAGTCCTTACAGAACATGTATATTTCAATGACAGCTATAAAACAATATTAAATCAGAACTCAGATGAATAGATAAAAAGACTTGAAAAGTGACAATTCAAGAAATGTTAGACATTAAAAGGAATAAAAATCACTGGAAACTACAAGGAACGCACAAGTGAGTAAACAATTGATCCCTAGAGACATAGAGGACACAAAGAATATGTTTTCAGTCAAAAGACTTATGGAATACTACTTGGCCATAAAGGAAATCTTACCCTTTGCAACAGCATATAATGATGTGGCGAGCATTATGTTAAGCCAGAGAACAAGTAGTATGTACCCTATGATTTCCCTCATGTGGAATCTAATGAGCAAGATAAAATAGAAACAGACTGACAGCTGTCAGAGGGGGATGTTACAGAGCTTGGTGAAATTGTTAAAGGGATTAAGCAAAAAATAAGAACAGTACAGTGATTACCAAGGGAAATGTGAGTGGGGGGAGGTAGAAAGTACAGGGGGGATAGTGATGGAAGGAGCCCTGGCTGGTGTGGCTCAGTGGGTTGAGCACCAGCCTGTGAACAAAAGGGTCACCGGTCTGATTCCCAGTCAGGGCATGTGTTTGGGCTGCAGACCAGGTCCCCAGCTGGGGGGCATGCAAGAGGCAACCACACAGATGTTTCTCTCCCTCTTCCTTCCCTAAAGAACTGAATACAATCTTTGGGGAAAAAAAAGTGATGGAAGGAGACTTGGGGTGGTGAACACTACAATATAGATTATGTATTACAAGATTGTACACTTGAAACCTATATAGTTAACCAATGTTACCCAATAATAAAATATATACAAAAAAAGAGAAAAAAGGATTCAAGAGAAAGCATACTGAATATAGAACATCTGGTATGTCTATAAAATCCTCAAATACAAAGCAATGGAAAAGAATGATGAAAATATAGCAGTCTTTATGGTACTACCAATTGCTTTGTTAACTTCACCATTCTAAGATTTAATATTTGATGAAAAGAAATCCCTTTAGGTCTATTATTGCCTAGGGCAAATTCCCCCTTTTTTAAATCTTTTAATGCTTATTGACTTAAGGGAAGGGAGAAAGGGAGAGAACATCAATGTTTTCTGTCTCCCACACATGTCCCAACTGGGGTCTGAACCCACAATCCAGGTACGTGCCCTGACTTAGAAGTAAATTTGATGACGACCTGGTTTTTGGGATGATGCCCAACTAAGTGAGCCACACCAGCCATGGCCCAAAACCCTTAGAGACACTACGCCTTCCCCCTTGTTCAAGGTAGGGCTGCTTTCCAACCTGTTGGGATTACTCTCCAGCATCTTTCGTTTGGGTGTCTTCCTCCATACCATAGGCTGAGTCCTTCTCCAAAGTCCCCCTCTTCCTTACTGGCCTCAAATCACCAGTCCCTTTTCCTCTTAGAAATATAGACATTCCTTAATTATTTTATGGAAACAGTATAAATATTCCAACCATCTCAGCTGAAGCCATCAGCTATTTGAGTGAAACAGCCATCTTAGACAATATCTATCCACCCCAACAGTCTTCAGAAGTCTCCAGCTCCAGCCTCTATTTGCCTCGTTGAGCCCAGTGGACCGTTTGTTGTCCTAAGCTACCAAGCATTAGATAACAAATTGTTGCTGTGCTGAAAATTGATCATGGGGCCAAGGAATAAGGCAAGTTAGGAGGCAGTTTTAATCTAGGTGTTTTCAGTGCCTCTTGTTCAAGTGGTTATCAAAAACAAGGGAAAGCTTAGGATAGAGATCAAAATCCTTAACATAGTCTAGGCACTCCATCATCTGACTTCTGGCTTCTTATTACCCAACTCCCATGGTCTTTTTTTTTTTTTTAATGAAAATTCACACAACAAACAATCCTCCCAAAGTATATAATGTAATAATTTTTAGTATATTTAGATATGTACATCTGTCACCACTAACTTCAGAATACTTCCATTACCTCAAAAAGAAACCCTGTATCTTTCAGCAATCACAACCCTATTCATCATACTCCCCTTTCTCAATCCCGACCCCGAGTCCTAAACAACCCAAAATCTACTATATATTCCCTATTCTGACCATTTCATATAAACATTGGGTTGGCAATATAGCCCGTAATATTTTTTCTTACGGTGGCTCTAGTACTTCAACTTCATTAGAAACAATTTTGTTAAGACTGTATTTTGACAGCTGTCATTACCAGCATGCATTTTAAAGTTTATTAGCCCTGGCAGGTATGACTCAGTGGATTGAGTGCCAGCTGTGAACCGAGACCCTGTTGAAGCACATGCCTGGGGTGCAGGACAGGTCCCGGTTGGGGGTGTGCGAGAGGAAACCGATTGATATTTCTCACACGTTGATGTTTCCCTCAGTTTCCTTCTCCCTCCCTTTCCCTCTCAATAAATACTTAAAAACAAAAAACATTGGTGAAAATTTTGTGCAGCCATTTTAATACTGAAGATGGGAGATACGCAACATTTTCAGTGCATTATGCTTTATTTCATGAAAAGTAAAAACATACTGCAAAAAGATTTGTGCAATGTGTATGGAGGTAATTGATTGAACGTATCAAGAGTGGTTTGTGGGATTTCTTGGTACTATTGACATTTTGGGCAAAGGATTTTTTGCTGTGGGGCTGGTCTTGTCTTTTGGGCCAACCCAATAGAATCATCTAGGTTGTATTTTATAGCTGGCTTCACTGAAGTGTTTTTCAAGGTTCATCTATGTTGTAGCACATGACTATTTCATCCCTTTTTTATGGCTGAGTAATATTCCATTTAAGCAATTTATCCTTCCGTGTTTTCATTATTATGAATGATGCTAAACATTCATGTACAAAATTTTGTATGAACGCTTTTTCTTCAGGTGTTAGACTTGCTGAGTCACAGGGTAATGGTTTGAGCAACTACTAAGACTTTCTCAAGGTGGCTGCACCATTTTAAATCCTACCAGTAGCGTGTGATGGATTCCAATTTATCTGCATCCTTGCCAAAACTTTTTTGATTGTAGATATTCTAGTAGGTGTGGAGGGCTATCTTCCCCCTCCCCTGAGCTTGACTGAGGTTTAACTGACATAATTGCGAAGTATTTTAAAGTCTACATTATAATTTGATGTAGTCATATGCTGCTTAATGGCAGGGACACACTCTGAGAAATGCACCATTAGGTGATTCCACGGTTGTACGAACATCAATGTATTTACCCAAGCCTAGATGGTAGAGCCTATTACTGTACAAAACAGGAGATTAAATCAAGCACAAGAAAAATGATGCATTCAAGACACAGTAAACACAAGGTGAGGCTGCTGCTGGTGTAACATGGCATATTGACAGTAAACATTTTTTATAAGTAGAAAGAGTACTCTAAAATAGCAATAAAAAGTAAATGCATAAACCAGCAAGTCATTTATTATGAAATATTTTGCAACGTACATAACTGTATGTTCTATACTATTATACAAATGGCAGCGCAGGTTTGCTTATACCAGCATCACCACAAGCAGGTAATATACATTGTTATGTCACTAGATAGTTTTCAGCTCTAGACCACTGTACATGCAGTCCATTGCTGGATGAAACATTAGGCGGCATGTGTGTACACATACATTGTGAAAGCATCCATCACCTCAAATTTTTTTTTAGACCATTCAAGTTCTAAGCAAATTTCAATTCTACAATGCACTGTTAATGTAGTCAGTCACCATGTTATTTGTTAGATCCTTAGACCTTTTATTTTATAGCTGTTTTGAAGTGCTATCTCATAGTTTTGGTTTGCAATTCTCTATTGATCAATGTCATCTTTTCATGTCCTATTGGCCATTATCTTCACTGAAGAAATTTCTATTCAAACCCTTGGCTTATTAATTTTTTTTTAATTTATTGATTTTGGAAAGTGGGGGAGGTCAACTTGTTGTACCACTTATTTGTATGCATTCATTGGTTGCTTCTTGTATGGACTGAACCGGGGATCCAACTCACCCTGGTGTATCAAGACAACTCACCAACTGAGCTAACCAGCCAGGGCCCTCATGTACTATTTTTAATTTTTTTAAAAAATTGTGTCATCTACATATTCTGGTTATAAGTCCCTAATTTGTTACATGATTTGCAAATATTCCCTCCTTTTTTGGGTGGTCTTAACACTTGCTTGGTGTCCTTTGAAGCACAAAAGTTTTAATTTGGTTATTTCCAATTTGCCTATTGTTTTGTTCTTGCATGTTTTTGGTCTTTTCTAAGACTCCTTTGCCAAACTCAAGGTCATTAAGATTTACCTGTTTTCTCCCAAGTTTCATAGTTTTCATTGCTATATTTAGTTATCTGGACCACTTTTGGAAATTTTTGTACATGGTGTGAGTTAAGGGGCTATATGAATCTTACAATCAGCTGGGATCATGTTGATTCTATAAATCAGTTTGGAGAATACTGCCACATTAACAACTCTTTCAACCCATGAACAGATGTTTTTCCTCAGGCATGTTTGGAGCTCAACCTATTTTTGGTGCAAAACATTACATGCCCCAAATATGTGTTAAAATCTTGTGGACTTCACCATGTCCTAAATTCTGAGCTTCTTAGGCTTGCCCTCCCCCTACACTTTGTCCTCACAGTGACATCTGTCAGGCATTGTGCCAAGTACTTAAAACCAACTACTAGTCAACACTCAACCCTGCAAGGCAGGGATTATTTAATCTTATTTTAACATTTGAGGTTTAGTAACTTGTTATAGCTAAATGCTCTTGCCCAGGGCCCCCAATCCCTTCACTACTAAAAAATCTATTATTTTCTCCTAAAGACTCTGTGGTCTAAAAGATTACCAAAATTAACATTATTTCTCTACTCTGCTATCAAATATAAATCTGTGTATCAGATCTTCTGATTACATAATCTAGGGAGAGAGTCCTCAACCTGTTGACCGTCAACCCCGATGGACCATATTTGAAAATACCATGTTCTCCCCTTTTGTGCCAGAAAATATGCTAAATGCTTTGTGCATCATCTTTTATCCAAGGGACCCAATTAAGAAGGTAGTAATGTTCATTTTACCAGTAAGCAAACTGCAACTTGCTAGATAATGCAGCTGGGCACATTGCAAAATACTTGTACTCTAGTAGTTAAGACCCCATTATGCTCCTCACTATCTTATTAATTACACTGCAGATTGTTTTTGCCTTGAGATCCATAAAAGCTTCAGATCAGTTGGCAATCAGAAAGGAGTAAGAGAAGTTGAACCAGGACATGGACTAAGATCTTTGATTTGGGATGGCTGGCCTCCCAGTTTTTTTTTTTAAATATGGCAACCACAGATTAAGTAGAATGACTATGGTCATGAAGAAAAGAGCGAGACCTTGGTCTCCATCCCTAGTACTGACTAGACAGTTTTTCAAAGCAAATTCCACTGCACCAGTGACTGCTGTGACTTTCAACTCTTTCTTTGTGGATACTTTAATCTAAAATAAACTCTTATGAATTCCAACTTTCATCTCCTGAAATCACAGCAAGCTCATAAATTAGCACTTTGGGTAAAAAACCTATAGAGTGAAGGCAATTTTAAAATTTTGATGTCCAAATCAGGTTAGGAAAGATGGGCCATCTAATTGATTAGTAATTAAGAGGCTGAAGCAGCTCCACCAAAAAAACCTCAAGAAATATAAGTCCTGAATAATCTGTTCTATGTCTAGAATATGGAATGTATTTTTTAAAAAGTAACCTAGAAACAAGTTGATGACATAGGAAAATTCTAGAAAATGAAAGAGCACTACTTAAAAACAGACTAAAAGGACAATCTGATTTTAAAATGTCTTTATTAACAACAATTAGGTTGCTCATTCCTCTTTGCCCTCCTCCTCACTGGTTTCCTGGACACAGTTCACCTGATCCTGCCAATCAAAGGAAACAATTACTCCCAAAAGATGTAAAAATCCGTTATCAAGTCTGTTAGCACCAACCAAGTAAAATTCCTAATACCAGAGAAATATCAATCAAGGAACATGGTATCAATAATATATAATAGTCTAACGTTTCTTTAGATGTAGAGATTGTTGAAATTTCAAATTTATGAGGGCCCTTTAAAGCTGAGCGAGACTTATCTATACATTTAATTCATTAGATGAGGAGATAGTAGGCTACTATCCACAGCCACCTTTTCATAAAATACTTTTATTGGACAGACCCATGTCCACTGTTTACACATTGTCTATGATTGCTTTCCAGCTATCACAACAAAAAGTTTACCCTTTGAAATTGCCAACCATTCTAACAAATCATTTATATCATTTTGTTTGCCATCTATTCTCAACTATAGAGGACCCCACCATATACCTATATAGATGAAAAATAAAACAGGGAACTTCAAAACTTCCAAACCCTCCTCTGCATAGTGCTACGGGCAGAAGTAAATACATACATACACACATTTCTTTTAAAATTAAAAATTGAAGTCCCTGTTTTTCTGAGGCTTGAGCCAAAGCAAGAGACAAAGCCTACCACCTCAGAAGGCCGTTAAAACAATTCACTATTTAAGTAGTATAAAACCTATTTCCTACAAGAAAGTTTTAAGGTAGAAGAAATTAAAACAAGATAGTCACACATAAGTAATTATTTTTGTACCAAGAGTCCTTTTTTCTGAAGACAGTTTACAGAATAAGAATCACTTAGCTTACCTCAACGCTTCCTCAGTCTAGCAAGTTTTGGCTTGCTTTCCTTCTTGGTTGACTCATGCTGTGTGATGTCTTCACAACAATTATCCACCTGTTTTTAAAATTTTAATTTTATTAAAATAAATGCTCAACATATTACATTCTAACTAATATTTAATGGCTGTACTTTATGTTTGGGTTCCAATCAGTGGTTGTTTTATTTGACTATATTATTGTTACACCAATATCATATTCTGTAAACTTTTTCATTAGTATACAAGAAATTTTTCCTCCTACCAATGACTAGACAGTTGTTCCCCTACTACTTACTGGATAAGGAAAAAGAATCTTAAGGAAATTCTGAACGGGTCCTAAGGTGAATTTAAGGCACCGAAAATACAGCATTTCTCCACTAAGTCAAGCCTTTTCTACTCTTCTGATTGTTTTCTCTACATAACTATGTTTTTTTTTTTCAATTCTTCTACTATTTAACATTTTTGTAACATTCCCCATCATCACTTTCCAACTCACAGACATGTACACACCTATTTCAAAAACAAAAATACAGGAATATTATCCTAAGTGAAACAAACATCTTAAAAATCAAACAACTTGCCCTGTCCAGGTAGCTCAGGTGGTTAGAGCATTATTCCAATATGCCAAAGTTTGCACAGGTTTTGATCCCTGGTCAGGGCACATAAAAGAATCAACCAAGGATCCCAGCTGGTGTAGCTCAGTGGATTGAGCACTGGCCTGCAAACCAAAAGGTGACGGGGTTGATTCCTGGCCAGGCCCCCAGTTGGGAGCGTGTATGTGAGAGACAACCAATTGATGTTTATGTTTCTTTCCCTCTTTCTCCCTCCCTCTTCCCCTCTCTAAAAATAAGTAAAATCTAAAAAGAATCAACCAATGAATGCATAAGATGAACAACCAACTGACATCTCTCTCTGTAAAATTCACTAAGAAAAAAAAATTCAAACATGTTTTACCCCACTTAGGTAAATCAAATTATTTTACCATTAAATAGAAAAATCAAATCCCAAAGTCCTCTACTTCTAAGGTTAAGATTTATAAGGACACTTACTTCAAGTGAATGAGAACTCCAATATCAGCCAACATCAACCATTCGTACCTAAAGAATAATAAGAAAAAGTTATTATAAAAGACAAGGGTATAAGGTGTGAAAATGCTAGTTAACTTCAGAGACCAAGATTAGGGGCAAGTTACAGCATAAAAAAATAGGAAGAAACTTCATGGAGGGGAGATCTAAAATTATTCTTACATAAAATAAAAGTAGACACCTGAATTAGAATGAAAACTGTATCTTCTTTAAAATACAAAAGCCTAACTGCTATTTTCACCAGTCTGAGTACAATAAAGTTTGACTGCAACCCAAAATATACTATCCCTTATGTGAAGGTATGTGACAACGTTTACCTTACCAAATGAGTTTTAACATCGGCTCTCTTTTCATAAAGCACATACCCTGTGCCCCATCCAAGTATGCCTTCCATTCTCAGGTGGACTGACCACCTTCAGCAGGAGTCCTCCAAGAGTACCCCTCCCCATTTCCTAGTACACAACTATGCAGTTGTTATCCTGCAATCCTACATATTTGCCTCTCTTTCCCTCTAAGTCCTCACTGAGTTTTAAGTTAGGGCAGGGAAGCTAAGCCTAATCGGGACAGCAAGGAACCTGAGTTTTTTCGGAGGGAGAAGACATTCATCTTCATTGTATATACCTGCAGGGCCACTGCACAAAAACCAGAAAGATCAGCCTTAATTCAAGTTCCAGGTTTTTCTTCCTCCCTTCCTCCCTAATTATCACTTACTGCCAAAGGTATATGAAAGCTCCCTGTTGCACATGTACCATCCATAAGGGATACTATATCGTTTTGCATTCTTCCCATTCTCCAGATTATCCTATTCTGCATCCAGCCCCCCTTTTCACCCTTTTAATAAAATCTTCAGCACTGGTGTTCAAAAAGCAACACTTTTATGGTTGATGGTTTACCAACAACTGTGAGATCTTTCACAGTTGAGTCTTTAAAAAATTGCCAATCATTATCTAGCAGCAATGACAGATGATTAGGAACAGTCAAATCCTCTTGAGTTCTTTCCCTAATAGGCAGCCATTTGAGAACTGCACTAGCTGACAAGAGAACTGAACATTATCAGCTAAAGCCAAAACCAAATAAAGGTCCAGAACAAACATCCCGGCTCTCTAAAACCTGTCCAAAATCATTAAGGGCAAGACAGTAAATGCAGGACTGTGGATCGTGTCACTGCAGCTGACAATGATTAACAATAGAAGACATGCAACCCCCATTAAGGTTAAAAGTCCAAAACTAGTCACACGCATCTATCTCTATTGGGGGAAAGTGAGACTATTATGTATTCGTTGTAGGTTTTGCACCTTGTATGAAGAGCACCCATTGCATTTCTTTCATCTTTCAGAAAGCACCTGTATCTGTTCCAAGGGCCTAACAGTACGAAAATGCATTCTGGCATCACACCTCTGAACATCACACCATTCTCATTAAAAAGAATAATTTTCATTTGTAGCAAGAAAAGATTATGAAACACAATGCAAGCACCTCAATAGTGTTATTACTGAAACCCATTTACTCCCAGCTTTTTGACTGAGTGGTTTTTTTAAGACCCTGTACACTAAGATTCACAAATTATAGCTATATACAAAACTAGTAAGAATCGACCTAAGTCACAGATTTCTCATTTGAAAGTGCAAAAGCCTATTCATCTTAAGCAGAATAAAGCAAAATTAACCCCCCACCCCAATAATGTTCCTGAAGTCCATATTACAAATACATTCTCTCAAAATTGTTATTGACTGCTAAGAAATGAACCAGAGCTTTTATTTCTAAACAACCCCTAAATCACGGTAGCAAGCGTTGGCCACCGATTTAAATGGATAATGCCAGAGGAAAACCCCATTAGGACTGTATGCCAATTTAGTGAGTCTTGTCACTAATACCTAGCATGGTTTGCTTTGCATTATATTCATAGAGAGCTAAACTAATCACCATTTGAGCTTTCATCTAGCAGGAGTCAAGTTATTTGCTTGAATGGACTACATATTAAAGTACAAATTTGTCCCCACCTTGTGAATTGCTTGCCAAAGAGCAAGCCATTTTTTCTTGATACAACGGAAGAAAAGTCTTAGTCATGAAGCAGTTTCACACATTTATGAAAAGTAAACCAAACTTTCCAGTTACAGAGCAGAAAGCATTATACATGAAAGCTATTTGTCATGCACGCTAGCTAAAAACCAGTTCAGAGACCAAAGTTGAGTTGAGGTCTGGAACAATAGTTGATGCAAAGCTTACGTCCTAAGCAACAAAAGGTGTTTCTGAAGACTCTTGGTAATTAAAACATTTTGGATTACAACATCACATCCCTAGAGCTAAGGGAACCAAATTCCAAAAGCTACTCTGAACATTTGCAGTTTCCCTACAAAATACGACGAAGTCTTATGATTGGGAAATGATTCCCAACATATATTCAACTAACTGTAGGCAAGTCAATGTGCCACACCAACATCCCCCAGGTTTAGAGTATAAAGGTACTGAGTAAAATCACGGAACTTGAACTATTCACATTAGTTTCCCATCTAAGCCCAAGTTAGTTAAAAGGTGTTTCCATGGAGCTCATTTTTTAAAAACATAAATCACATTACCAAAAAAAAAAAAAAAAAAAAAAACCAACTGTAATTTTTGTTAATTCACTCAACCTGCAGAATAATTACCTCTAAAATTGCAGTCTGAAATTATTGATATTGCTGACCTATGGGCAGGTCAGTTTGCTTCAACAGAGACTAATTATCACATGCTACAGTCCATTGTCAAGATGCTAAAAGCAGTCTATCTCCCAAGTATGGTTTGGTTCCCTTTCCCCCACAGCACTGATGTGTTCCATGTTATCTTCAGTTACAATGCAACTAAAGACCACACAACTGAATCATATACCAAAGAATCAAGTTTGCACTTATCTGAGAACTGCCAACAGCACTGAATTCTGCCTGACAAATTACAGCTCTAAACCCAAACCCACGCAGTTTTGATAAGCTAGCTTTACCGTACAGGTGTTAGGTGCTGCACTGTTATTTCATTGTCAGAAGTGTGATGTCAGAATGCCCACGGAATAAAAGTACATAGCAAGTCACCAAGTTAGATTATATTGCTTGTTACCTACCTGTATGCAGTCGGCAATGAGAATCTTGGAGCAAGCAGGAATACTACATCCGGGTCCTAATGTCCATTGCCATTTGCGGTACTACGTTCCTCACAGTTACGCACTGCAGAAATGCTGGCTAAATGCAGTTATGTAGCAGGCCACTACTTTAATAGTGCATAATTGCAGTCCAAGAACACCAGAAAATATTCCGCCAAAACTTAGTGGCTTGCCCAAGAAAAGCCAAGTATCTAAATTTTTATCTGCCATAATATGCCACTTATAAAAATTGCACAAGCGTAACATTACAATTTCCCAAGTTATATTGTTTATATTAGTGGTATAATACATCTATAGAGTTGTGGGGTTTATAGTACTTCTTAAGGAATGTAATTAGTGTTCTAAGAAAAGAGGATTGTGATTTCACTAAATAAGAGCCAAATGGGTTAAGCTTTTAAGATACCTATTAAATATACTGAGGTCTCTTAAGAGAATGCAGTTTTTGAAGATTAGTAGTAGTAAGTTTAAAAATGATCAGTGTTCCTCTTAAAACAAAATTATGAGGGAAAGGAGAGAAGAGGAAAATGGGGCCAGGTGATTTCTTTAAATGAGAAAAATGGCTAACTACTTCAAAAGTACTACCTTCCCTTTCCCACCCAAGTTTCATCAGCTTTTAGGCAACTACTTTTTAAGATTACTTAAATTCACATTTGGCTAAAAACTATCATATACATTGCAAGACTTACAGAAAGTCTATTTGAGTAGCTTACAACCCTTGGTACACTGCTACTTCAGTGATAAAAGTAAAAAACTTAGTTGAAACTAAGCAACATTATTTGCTAAACAACGTTTAGCAATTCTACAGCCCACAGTTAAGGCCATCAAAACCACAACTTTCAGCAGATTATCCATTAGCATCCTTCACCACTCTTCAAAGGTACAGTACTACCAAAAGCTTATTTTAGGGGTCTGTGCCAGCATCCCTTATAAAGAAAGGCATGTAATCTGAAAAATAAACTGAAACATTAATTTTATAGGCAGATTTTCCCATTTCCCCACCAGCCCCCACCCACACACATACAAGTTCACCCTCCATGGGTGTCCCATGAACACCCCTTATTTTATTAGTGGAGTCCCTACCACACAATTCAATCAAATTGTAATGGACTCCTTTCACATCAAGACCCTGGTTTCTATATAGAAAAATCTCATACATATCACCAATTCATAACTTGACTGGGGACAAAACTTCCTCATTGATATAATTATGGTAGAACTACCACCCATTTCCAGGTGTCTTGGTGAAGAGAAATAATCAACATTTTCTAACGAGTCCCTTAATTAGCACACTATGTACCTGTCAGTCACACAAACAGAATTGGGTGACATGCCTTTATACTCCACGTGTTTTACTTTTAGTACTACCCAGTTTCCCAAGCAAAAAGTGCTCAATTGTTCCAACAATGGATTTCCCTTTGTACTCAGGCACAATTCTAAACTTCAGCATTTTAACAAAGATTTGATTTAGAATTTTACTTTTGCCAATTAGCACCAAGAACTGAGGTGAAAAGGAAGACACATTCCATAGTAAGAGTTCTATAATGGACAAATTTGAAGGGAACCGTAACTAAGAACAAGCCAAACCATTCAATTGCTTTGCCTACTTTTAGGAAGCTGTTCCCTCTGCTAACATATGTACACTGGGAAAGCAGGTTCCCACTGTTGTACTAACAGACAACAGTAACAATGTACTTTAATATTAAGTCAAAATATCTTACTCTGAGAGGAGATTCAATGAAGTTGACAATAAATTGACAACACCATCAAAACACTCCAAAGCTTTATGGTGGGAGGGACATTTATAATTGTACTGTGTAGCGTAAGCAACCCTTCTCCAGATTTAGTGCTGCATCAAATGGAACTATGGAAAAACATATTAACAAGTATTTTACAATTAAGAATGGCTATCTGCAACCCTCTTTGTTAACAGTCACCACTAACTCTTAGAAGAGAGCAAGTAGATTTTTAGTCCTACAGATTTTGCCCAAGTAAGCAGCATAAGGAGATGTAAAAGTTCAGAGTACAAAAGCATATATAGCTATACCTAGTTTATGGTTACTATACTTATTACTTTCAAGTTGAATTTTTCAGACTAAACCCCACCTTTGTAACTCGCTTAAATTAATACATGAAAAGATTTCATGTTTAACAATCTTTAATTCAAATGTGAAAGTTCAATACAAGCCATTTGTAGGGCTTGGGACTTACTCTTTTAAAAACAAGAATGGAGGAATGCAACAAAATGATCTTTCCACTTTTTCTTCAGAAACTTCCAAGGAAAGGATAGATCATAGGGCCATAAAAGATCCATTTAGTCATACGCACTTTCTCCCCCTACCAATAATCTTACACCCATTCCATTATCTTAATAGACATTCCTGAATGAAGATTTACAATTCAGCTTTGCTTATATAACCATTTAAAAGTACTTAGCACCACTTGCTTCCTATAATGCCAAACAAATCAAATCATGAAAAACTACTTCAATGTGCATTTCTTCTTTTTAAAACAAGGGGGTCCTTATCTGTAGTAAGGACTACTTAGCCTACAAATACATTTCCAAGAAATGGCATATGCCATTTGAAGGTCTAGATTCTCATGCTTTCAAAGTGGAATACCTAGCCTAATGTGCACAGAAGCATGAATGGCAAAGTTGAAAGTCAATATTATAACTATTTTATCTATTTATTTGAAGCACAGTAAAAAAAAAATGGTACACTTTGGAAATTCAGTGGCACAAGGTACACTGCCATAACTTGAGGGACATTATACAGTTAAAAAAAAAGGAAAAAGGAAAAAAAATTCCGTTTCAAAACACTGCATTACATAATTTTACCTGCCCAAACAGACCATTTACAAATATTAGGTCAATAAACTGCTAACATCCATAAAAAGGTAGCTTTCTTACTAAAATGCAAGAATTTAAAAGATAGGTATCTAAACAAGAAAGGACAAAAACAAACTGGAATGAAAGCCTAGATGTCACATCTAAAATCGGGGTTTTTTGTTTGGGCCTTCATACTCTTCTCTCCCTCTACCATATCCTGCTGGAGTTCCAGGCCCCATTCCTCTAGGACCCTGTCCACCCACAGGTCCCGCACCTCCCTGCCCAAAGCGCTCAGTACGCTATGGAACAGTAATCAACAGTTCATTATATGTAGTTGATGTCCATGTGTGTTAAGTAAATATTTTAGAAGGTTCCGTAGTCAACGTTCGTCGATACAATCACCAATGAGTCGATCCACAGGTACCGGGAACATAGAAAGGAAAAAAGGGTAATTTGAAAATTAGTTTACGATAATACATGCCTTGTGGTATGTTCCCACTTGAGCCATTCTCATACACCTGTTTCAAAGAACAGATCTTCCCTGTAGTGCTAAAAAATTTAAGAATTAGTGTAGATGTGAAAACCCATTCCAAAATGAGTTTAAGAAATTTCACATCAGAATAACCCACTGAAAGGCTTGCGAACTTCTCACTTTCAAGGTCTTAGCAGGAAATTTGATTTCCAAGTAAGCCTAACAAGCCCAACCAGACAGATTCAATTCACTCAATGAAGTGACAAAGACCTACTCACCAGTTAGTGGCATGTGCTGCATAAGAAACCTTGAGCTTTTCAAGATCTTAAGACACATCTGCTAAGTTGCAGAAACCTTAAAAGGTTCAAAGTTTTAATAAAATGCTACCAGACTACAAAAAAAGCATAAAAGACTAGTAGATTTAGTCACTTAACCGGCACAGTAACTTCATTAAAAAAACATGTTGCCATATTCTCACAGGTATACCACTTTCAGAGCCATCACTATATAACCAGAGACAATTATGTTCACAGCACTAGTCTGTATTATTGCAAATTGACTAAATATACAGCCCACCCCTATAACAGCCCAACTCTTCCCTTAGGTCTTTGCAAAGTCCACTGGCACTTAGCTACAATTCCATGTTTTGGGTATCTCCCAAACAGCCTAACACCAAGCTTAAGTGACTGCAATAAAACAGGAGTTCATTATTCCATCTAGTTTTAGGTACTTTCTAAGTCTTAGAAAGCTATGTACCCAAACAGAAAGACCCTATAGATATGCAAGCACAGCAGCCTGAACTATCTTTCAAATTCCATTTTAAATACATCAGTTACTAAGTATTACTCCAAAAAACACAGTAAACAAAAACAAAAATGGCATCAGGGTTTAATTGTTCCTATACACCATAATTTTGACATGCTTCTTACAAAATACTATAGGTGCTATTTGAAAATACTGAATCTCAATCCTTTAAACTATTTTTTTAAATCCTAAAAATTTTAGGGTTTCAGCACACTATACTATATATTTCAAAAAGCTAAAAAGGAAAAGTTAGGGGTTTCATAATTATGTTATTACAACATATTAGAACCCGAAGGAGCTACCTGATACATGGACTATAGAAACGTAACTGTGGGAACATCAAGTCAAGTTAGACTTCTAACAAATTTGCTTACATACCTACAATCTGCCTTAAGGAAGCACATAAGCCAAAATGTTACCCACATTATTTTTAAAATTCAATTTGAAGGAAGCTAATAGCACATTTAACTCATCAGCCATTTATGGTTCTAGTTCCCAAAAAGCCATTAGTGGATTTTTAATAGGCGAGGTCCCATACTAAGTCCTTATGTTCCTATTTGTAAAATTTATCTAGGGAGTTACATGCTGAAGCTTCCTTCTTTGCCAAAATCCTACAGGTGAACTAATCAGATTCAATTCAGTTTTGAAAATGCACTCTTCTCTAAACCCACTTCTGAAGTCAATATCATTCTAAAAATTTGCGAAGCCCTAAATACAGCCACTCAGACCAATTCACTAGTGTTCTAAAGCATTCAGATAGGCTATCTGCACAGCTGAAATATGATAGCATCAAGAAGGTTCAGCTCAAATGCACACAACTAGTATGCTTAAAATTATTGATTTTTTTGCTACTGTGTAGCAAAAGAGGATGTCAGTTTATTTTAGAAGGTGTACCTATAGACGACAGCCCAATAGGTGGGAAACGACGAGTCAAAACATTAAACAATTCCCTTTTATCGGCTAGAAGCCACACCAAATATAGGTAGAAGTCCTACACATCACTGAAACATGCCTAGAAGCTGCAAACTACTAGTCTAATTCATACTTATGGCAAATACCAACTGAATGAACAACAGTTTGCCATTTGATTACTCTCACTTGGATGTAGAATAATCATGTACATTAGCTAACACTTAGAATTTGGATTTGCCATGCGCTGGAGTGCCAAAGTACACAAGCAATATAATGGAAAGCTCCTAAGTCTACTTATTGCCAAAGAAACCCCAACATACTAACAGCATTGACTTCCCATTGGCAACCGTATCTGTTTAGGTTACCACACACTGAATTCTTCTATGTTGCCAAAGTATTCCTCAGTATTATGATTTACATGATAGGGGAACTAAAAGAAGTCCAGTCACCTACTTTAAAAAAAAAACAAACACGTAAGTTGTGAAAATGAAAACTTCCTTTGTACTACGTCCCACAGGATACATTACCATGTCGCTTCCCATCATGGAACCACTCATGGTTGCTGGTGGAACTCCAGGATTAGCTTCATAACCTATTCCACCACCACCACCTAGAGGTGGAAATTTCTGGCCTCCTGAACCATAGGGATCTAGAAAACAAAAATACTGGTTACAACTCAACCATAGTATCGCTCTCCAATGGTATTGCTAATTTAATTTTCATGCTTACCTCCCATGTTCATTGCTCCTCCACCACCCATTCTCATGTCTCTTTCTCTCTGAAAGAAAAAAAATCATACATCTGTACAATACCATTTTTGAGAGCACCAAAAACCCCCCAATCTTAATTTGTTTTTCATGTAAAAAAGGGTTAAGGCAATTTAAAAAATCAATTTCTGAAACCAGTTACTGAGACTCAATTATCCAAAGACCTAAAAGCTTCCTCCCAACCAATCTTTGGCCAAACCAAAAAGATAAAACTCAAATTCTACAGTGTATCAATCATAATACCTTTGTTAAAAAAAAAAAAGTGGTTATAATGTGAAATGCTGTATTTAACTGATTAAAATTTCATTCTAGGTACCTACAAGTTTTGTAGACTACTCCAATTAGATTGCACTAGAAGTTTACTTACTGGATCCATGTAGCCCATTCGACTGTAACTTTCCTCTCTTTGGCGTCTCATTTGTTCTTCCATCTCACGCTGACGAATCATCATCTCTTCTTCCCTTCTGCGTCGTTCCTCCTCTTGCCTGGAAAGGTCCATCAAGCTCATAAACCAAAGTGTTATGCACATCTTTTCAAATTCAGTTTGAAAAAGCTAGTAGTTTGCCTAACAGCTTTACAAAGAGTAGAGCAAACACATAAGGCCCAGAGAGCCCTGGCTGCTGTGGCTAGTGGGTTGAGCGTCAGCCTGCGAACCAAGTGTCACTGGTTTGATTCCCAGTGAGGGCACATGACTAGGTTGCACGTCAGGTCCCCAGTTGGGGGTGTGAGTGAGAGGCAACCACACAGTGATGTTTCTCTCCCTCTCTTTTTCTCCCTTCCCCTCTCTAAAAAAAAAAAATTAATTAATTAATTAATTAATTTTTAAGGGCCCAGAGAAGAGGAATTTTAAAAGATGGAAAAGGGGATAGTTTTTTAGAACTAATAGTTTATTGGTTGGAGTATTGCCCCAATATACCAAGGTTGATGATTTGATCCCCAGTAAGGGCACCTACAAGAAGCAACCAATAAGTGTATGAATAGGTGGAACAAAAAGTCAATGTGTCTCACTCACTCTCCCTAAACTCAATAAAAAATAATAATTAAAAAAAAGAAAGCTGGGGAAAGGGAGTTGCCCTAGAGGCATTCTGGCAAAGAAAATAAGCATTTACTTACAATAATCTTACACATAATTCCAATTTAAGTGTTAAACCAACACTAACTCTCTGTACTTCATCTGACTCACCTGCAAAATTTAGGTTCATCTTTTCTCTAAATGTTAATGAAAGAAAAAAGCTTAAGTTTAACAAAATTTTACCTTAACTGCATTTCTTTACGTTTCTGCATTTCTTGATTGTGAAGTTCCTCCATTCGCCTTAGTTCCTCCTGGCGTCTCATCAGATCTGAACATTGGAAAATATTGTTTTAGAATAACTTTAATGAGATTCTGATAAGTCAAAAAAGCAACAATCCCATCAGCAAAACTCAGAGGGTCATTTACCTTGACGCAAAAGATTTGCCTGATGTTCATGATAGGCATCTTCCATTTCACTTTCCAATTTGTCTTTTGCATCTTTCATGTTTTTTTCAACTTGTTCCCTTTGTTGTTTCTCCATTTCATCTAAGGACTTCCATCTCTGAGAATATTCATACTCAAATGTGCCATGCTGAGCAAAACGAGGAGGGGTTTCTCTCTCCCTGACAATATTTAAATATGAATCAATTTGGGGATGCACACAAGAAATACTACCTGACTCCCTTAAAATCACTGGTCTTTCCCCCTGGCCTATCACTTGCAAGGAAAACCATGGGGCAAAGACCACTTTGGGTCATATAAAATATCTTCACAGCAAAAACAATGTTATGTCTCAGAATGCTACAGTAACAGAGAACATGGACATTGAAGATAAATCCTAACTGCCTTATTTCCTAATTGTTTCCTCTAGCCAAATTCCTATTCAAGGAAAATGTTCCTATCCTTAAAAATGAAGATTCAGCCCTGGCTGGTATAGCTAAGTGGATTGTGTACCAGTCTGTGAATCAAAGGGTCAATGGTTTGATTCCCAGTCAGGGCACATGCCTGGGTTGCAGGCCAGGCCTCCAGTTGGGGGCATGTGAGAGGCAACCACACAATTATGTTTCTCTCCCTCTCTTTCTCCCTCCCTTCCCCTCTCTCTAAAAAATAAATAAAATGTTAAAAAAAATTTAAAAGAAAAATGAGGATTCACCCTGACTGGTGCAGCTCAGTTGATTGAGCACCAGCCTGCAAACCAAAGGGTTACGGGCCAAATCCCTAGTTGGGGGTGCGCAAGGGGCAACCACACCTTGAGGTTTCTCTCCCTCCCTTCCCCTCTATAAACAAACAAACAAACCCTTAAAAAATAAATAAATAAAATTTCACAAAGTTTTTTAAAAAATGAAGATTCTGCCCTGGCGGGTGTGGCTCGGTGGACTGGGCGCCGGCCTGCGAACCAAAGGGTCACTGGTTCAATTCCCACTCAGGGCACATGCCTCCGTTGCGGGGAAAGGGGGGGGCAGAATACAATCACACATTGATGTTTCTCTCCTTCCCTCCCCCTCTCTCTAAAAAATATCTTTTAAAAAAATTTATAAATGATAAAAATGAGGATTCTTATACATCATGCAATTCTTTTAAGAACAAGACATGACTGTATGTGAAATATACCTATCTCGGAAACCAAATCTAGGTATCTGAGTAACTGCTTCAAAACCTCAAGCTTTCTGAGGCTGATGTCTTCATTAAGCATGTTCACTTAGAATTTTGCCTATTTTAAACAAAACTGAAAAATTACTACACATTATCTCTTACACTTAAAAAAGCTGCCCAAAAGTTTAATTGATCTTACTTTTGATACATTGGATTCTTCTGTGCAAGTTTTTCAGGAAGACCATCTTCGTCATCTAATTGTTCAAGTGGTTCCACAATGACTGGACGAGGAGTTCTAATAACAAAAAAGGTTCCATCTTATTTCCCAGTTTTACTGCCACTTCCTCATACAAAATTATAAACAGAAATTATTAAAATAAGCACAAGAACTTACGTTGTCAGTAAGAAAACACCTTCACTGCATCTTTCAAATGCTTTTCTTGCTGCTGGTTTAGAAGCAAATTCAACAATGCCTTTCCCTGTAGATCTTCCACGATCATCCACAATTACCACGGCCCTTTCAATGGGACCAAACTGACTAAAGGCTTCTTCCAACAGTTCATTGGAAACATAAGGTGAAAGATTCCGAACAGAAAGGGCAGCAGCATGTGTGGCAAAGCGAACCCGAAGCTGTCTACCTCTCATGGGTGTATCATCAAGTTCAGCTTTGGCAATTTCAGCCAATGCTCTAGATTCCTGAAAGGTATCAGACGCACTCATGTTAGTGACCTCAAAAACAGCCTACTGCCCACTCTGAAAGTTATAAGCCTAACTCCCATTCCTGTTCTTCCTCCAGCTCAAAGTAACTTCACGCAGTCTCCCTAACACCATTCACACAATAGTAAAATGCCTTCCTTACCCACCCACTTCCCTGGTCTTAGATACCAACAATTATACACTGTATAGCAGGTGCATCTTTTCTGCAAGAATGATGAAAATTTTAAGGACCAATTTATTCTTGTTCACTGAAAAACCAATACATTTGCAGCTGCAAAAAAAAGGGGGGGGGCTTTAAATCAATTATACATAAAAACCCAACAAACTCACAAGTTTAATAAACCCGAATCCTTTGCCTTTGTTGATGAAAACTTCTCCTGGTTCTCCATATTTAGCAAACAGTCTTTTGAATTCATCCTCCGTAATATCAGCAGGTAGATTCCCAACAAACAACCGACAACGCTGGGTGTAAGTTTTCTCTCCAGGTCTCCTCAACAGAGACAAGTTAGCTTTAAAACCCTAATGAAAAAGAAAGGGAATTTTCAGACACCAGTGACCTCTGCAAAGAGGGAAACCCACTAATTTTTGTTTTGCCCAAACTAGATGTTACCGATTGGGTTGCTCTTGTTTCAAGTCAAAGCAAGGAAGGTCCCCACTATATTTGTGGGATTTCCAACATAATAACTATCCTAACATCAAACGACCCAAATCACTAAAAATACTCGAGAATTGACATTTAGAACTCTTTACAGAGATGACTCCATCAGCAATCTCGTCATTCCTATATGCTGAGCGTCCCTATTCTAATTCGTAGCACACAAAAGTTAAAATGATGGTCAAATATTAAATGAAAAAAAGAAAAAGACCAAAATCCCGTCGTCACCGACAGGACTTGGACCTGCACTTTTCAAACCGTAAGTCTCCCGATCTCCCGAATTCTACTCGGATTTTCAGGATCTTCTGGCTTTATCAGGGCCCCTCGTGGCTTCTCAGCGCCTCTTTCCTCTCAGCGACCCTCCCTCTGCCCCTGGCAGCAGTGAGACCAAACCCCGAGCCGGACAGCGGACACAAACTGTCGCCTCCCGCTCCGGCGGCCAGCCCCGCCCTCCGCCGCTAGCGCGCAGGCGCCTTTCCGGACTCTGACAAAATGGAGGCTGGCGTGGGGGGGGAAGGGGACGGGGAGGGGGCCGCGGCCATCTTAGGAAAACCGACGCGTACCTCCGTGAAACACTCACCTCAGAGTCGGAAATCCTTTCTTCGCTGCGGCCGCCAGGCCCACCGGGCGGGGGTCCCTGGTGGTGCTGCTGGTGGTAGGGTGGGTGGTGCTGCCGGCCTCCGCGGGGCTCACCGCCTCCTCGGTGCGGCGGCTTGGGGTGGCCACCAGGAGTTAGGCCCGGGCCACCGCCAGGCTTCGGCCCGCCTGGCATTTTGCCGCCTTTGGGGCCGCCGGGTCCTGGGCCCTGCTTAGGCCCGGGGACCGGGACCCCCGTGGGTGGAGGCGGCGGACCCCCAGCCTGAGGTGGGGTGGTGGGGACCACGCTGCTCGGCGGCGCAGGCGGGGGCGCCCCGGGCGGCGCCGTGGTGACAGCGGGCGGCGGGGTCGGAATGGGGCCTGGCCCGGTGGTGGCCCCAGAGGTCGGAGGAGTGGCGGGCGGTGCCGAGCCAGAGGCCGGCGGAGCGCTGCTTACTCCAGGAGCGGGGCCGGGTCCCTGAGGAACGACGGGTTTGGACGAGTCCTGTGGCGGTGGCGGCTGCTGATGCGGTGGCGGCTGTTGATGTGGCTGCTGAAGCGGCGGCGGCGGCGGCTGCTGTGGTGGCGGCTGCTGTTGCGGCGGTGGCTGCTGCTGCTGTTGGTGTGGAGGCGGTGGCGGGATCGGCGGTTTGGGGCCACCCTGGCCTGGACCGGGACCCATGGGTCCGCGGTTCTGATTGAGGCCCATGCCCGGCGGCGGCGAGCGAAAGTCGTGGAGGCCGCCACGGCCACCGCCTCCTCCTCGCCGATGGAAACCGCCACCGCCGCGGCTCCGGAACCGATCCCGAGACATGTCCGTGATCAAGGGGCGGTCGAGACAGAAGCGGAGAAGACGCTCAGGGAACGTGGATGCCACCTTGCTTCGCACAAAATGGCGGATGACACAGGCTGCGCGCCGCCTTTGTCCTTTTCTTATATAGGCCTGCAGGCTGGTCCCGCCCACTTCTTGATCGGTAGCTCCAATAGCCAGTTACAAGTGCCGTACTTGATGACACTAAGTAACGAAGCGCTAATCTTTTCTATTGGCTCCTGGGTGAGAGGCGGGAGGAGTGAGGGGGCTGAAGTTTCCAGTTGGCCAATAAGCGGAAAAGGGGTTGGCTGTAGGCCGCTGTGATTTGCTGGGAGAAATTTGAATGGGTTCACCAGACCAATTTTTTTCAGGAAAGCGAATTACAAGGGCTCTATCAGTTCCGAGGGAAACAGATGAAAGAGCCTTTTTCTTTCTTGATTGCTCCTGAAGCAGTCGGCTGTTGTCCTTGCCCAGAAAGAACATAACGTTCTGTGGTTCAAATTCATAGATTAAGTGCCTGCTATCTACTCTACCTTGCACTGGGGCCAGTGAAATTAGAGAAATAAAGTCTTGTCGATTTCACACACACGATCTTACTGATTTCATTTTGGAACCCCACTGGACTACAGGTTTGTCTATCAGTATAGCCTTCGCAATAGGCTTAAGTGAGTGCATTACAAACACAAATAATGGGGACTACAACTTTTTTTTAATCCCACTACCATTCAATTTTTGAACAGGTTAAGATACCTTAAAATTATAATGTTAAAATATCTATATGGCATCAATAGGCAGTATCCTCTTCAAAATCTCCAACTTCTGTGAAGTGCACTAGCCATAACACTTAATACCCATCCTAGTTACTGTCATCTATGGAACTTTTGGTGGATCATTCCTCCCTCCAGTAATATGAGCTCATGGTTTATTGTCATCCTTTCCACCTCTATTTCTGTTCATCATTCAACATCTATGTGGGTGACCACCCAATACTCTCGTTAATTCTTTACCTCCTCACCTCCAACAAACTTTCCTTCCATCCTATATCAGCTGCTCCAGCCCCATGTCTGCCCCACAGATCATCCCTGTGTTTGTTATTGCCAGTAAGTATTCCATCTCTAAAATCTATTTCAAGAATCCCAACTGCCCTGGCTGGTGTGGCTCAGTGGATTTTGAGCGTCAGCCTGTGAACGGAAAGTCCGCTGGTTTGAATCCCAAATGCAAGAGGCAACCAGTTGATGTTTCTCCTCCTTCCTTCTTCCTCCCTGCCCTGTCGCTAAAAATAAGTAAAAATTATAAAAATCTTTTTTTAAAAAACCCAACTGTTTGATCATAGTAACTGATTCTTTTGCTTCGTCAAAACCTCCAAACCATTAAATATGACTTTTTCAATATCTCTCACATTCTTATAACTTGTGTCACACAGTTTAGAAGTTAAGTTCACCTACAAACACAACTCTTGTTTTCCTCTTTCTCCATTACAATCACCTGGTAAAACCCCATTCTAGTTGGACCCAACAATTTACCTTCTTTAACAAGGGCTGAGGCTTTCAGTTTAAATTCTTGACCACAAGCCTTTTCCTGGCACTCTTACTGAATTTTCCGAGTAAGTTCACTTTCCCACTTCCAGAGAGAGTGTATTTCATGCCTTCTCTGTTCAAACTCCTACACATTCTTCTTTCACTTCACCATAACTAATGACTGCTCATATCTGAACAAAAATCATCAGGGAGGAACATTCTCATCCAACTGTGTGAGAAATGTTCACAATAAAAACCGGGACACAGGACTTGAGCAGCAAAGCGAGGCGTTTATTCACGAATCTGCAGAGTCAGGCACACCACCAGCCCAAAGAATGTGCTCGCAAAGTAGACGAAGAAAACTGGTTTTATACTAATGCAATTAGCTCCCCCTCCCCTCTCCTTCTCTCCCGTTTCTCCATTACTGGTTAACCCAGGTTCACAATCTAACGTGATTAACTACTTAACTCAGGGTGCACTTAAGGGTAATCTAGTTATAGGTCTACAGTATCTCCGACTTACTTGCAAACTTATCTAGCTACATCTTCCCATTTCTCTGTTTGGTGACAACAATCTTCCTCCTGTTGATCCCAGAGATATGTGTGAGGAAATTCGGAATGTCATTTCCTCACCCCTTTTCCATGATTCATCTGTTAATTATCTCCTACTGGTTTGAGAATCACTGGCTTGCTTTTTTATCCCTAACAACTGGAAAGTCATGAGATAATTTATACTGTGGGGCTTAAAAATTAACTTTCCTCCCACATTCTAAGATCTTCTAACTGGGCTAATCCAATTAATATGAGATAGATTAACAGAAGAAAATGTCCAAAATTTATTATAGATGTACATTTTGGGGTGCCATAAGATAGGGACCCAAAGACGCATTGGGCAGTTGAGGTTTGTATGTTATTTTGGACAAAGGAGAAGGGGGCACGGGTCTGGGATTTAGAAAAAGTTGTAGTTCACAGGTTGATAGATCAAACATGTAAAATTCTTTCTGGGCCAGAAATAATGAGACACAAAAGGAAGTTCAACAAACAGGCTTTGCTAGGTTTTTCCCTGTCTGCCACATTTACTTAATGTTATGATGCTTACTTCCTCCAAGCAGGTTTTTCTATCTGAATTCCTTTAGACCAGCAGTTCTCAACCTGTAGGTCGCGACCCCTTTGGGGGTTGAATGACCCTTTCACAGGGGTCACCTGGGACCATCGGAAAACACATATATAATTACATATTGTTTTGTGATTAATCACTATGCTTTAATTATGTTCAATTTGTAACAATGAAAATACATCCTGCATATCAGATATTTACATTACGATTCATAACAGTAGCAAAATTACAGTTATGAAGTAGCAATGAAAATAATTTTATGGTCGGGGGTCACCACAACATGAGGAACTGTATTAAAGGGTCATGGTATTAGGAAGGTTGAGAACCACTGCTTTAGACAGAAGGGAGAGAGAGCTAAGGTTTTTTTTGTTGTTGTTTTTTTGTCTTTTGTTTATTACTAACCATTTTAAAATCAATATTCCAAAAGACACATTTTGGGGTGGTAAAACTTTGCCCCCCGCAACTACCCATCTTCTTATCCATCTGATACCGTGAAAGATGTGTCTTTGCCCCTAACAAAGGGCACTCCCCACCCATCTCCTGCCTTTTCTAGGACTTTTCCTTGTATCATCAATTACTTCTACTGGATCATTACTATCTTAAAAATAAACAAAAACCTTCCTGTTATTTCATTTCTTCACTCCTCTTTGCAACAAAACTAAAACAAGTTGTCTACAACTATAGGTCCCCATTTCCACCCCAATCTGTTTAACCTGCTTTTAAACTTGTCAAGGATACCAATGATCTATATGTTGCCAAATCCAATAAAAACTCTATACTCACCTCTTTTTACCTGCTAGCAACAGCAACATACAACATAGATGGCACTCGGTCTTTCATGAAACACTTTTCTCACTGGCCTCTGTGAAACCACATTCTCACAACTTCCCTCCTGCCTCAGGGATCTGTCTTCTCCGCTGACTCCTCCCTTGTAGACTTCTAAATGCTGGGATCTTTCAGGGCTTATGTCTGGGCCATCTTCAAGACTTCAAATACCACCTAAATGTTAATAATCTTCACTGTTATATTTTCATGATAGGGTAGATCTCTCATTTGAGTTCCTACCTCATGTGTCTAACTACTTATTAGGTATCTCCACTTGGAGTTTTAGTGGCATATCAATTTAATGTGTCCAAACTGGAGCTCTCCATTGTGTCAACTTAATCTGTTCCTTCCCCTAATTTTTCCTCAGCATAGTAAATAGTGTAACCTCCTTGATAAAACAAGGATTCATCCTCTTTATAAAATCCCAAATATTGGTTCTACCTCCAAAGTATATCTCGATTCCATTTACTTCTCTCCATCTCTGTCACTGTAACCTAATCTTTTTCACCTTCACCTCTCACCTAAATTAGTGCAGCCATTATTTAACTTGTTTCCTTGCTCTCTTTCTGGCTCCTCTCCAATCCATTTTCCATATGGCAGGTAGAGTGATCTTTCAAAAATATATAATTCAGATGTCACTTCTCTCCCATATTTAAAGTAGCTTCCATTTAGAATAAAATCCGAACGCCTTAGCAAGCAAGATCTACAAGACCTGACTCAATCTGACCTCTGTTGCTTTGACACCTTTTCTCTCAAGTTCCCTAACCATATCCACAGGAAGCCCCAATCTGATTTTTAGGATTTATGAAGTTACTTTGCATGCTTTTTGCCTTGGCATACTTGGACTTGCTGCTTACTCAGTCCAAAGTGCTCTCCCCCCAACTTTCTGCAGTTTTTGCTTCTTCATTCGTCTGTGTCAGCTTGAACGCCACCTCAAAAAAGCCTTCCCTGCCAATTACCACATTTAAAGTAAGCCTCTCCTCTCTGTCATACCACCCTGTATGTGATGTAAGGTATATGATAGCTCTTTTTACAATTTGTATTTATCTTGTTTATTTCTTCATTTGTTTATTGTCTGTCTCCTTTGTTAGACTGGGATTCTGTCTGAGTTCTTATTTAAGGCAGCATCACTGGTACGTAATACGGAGAGTAGCCCTGAGAAGCTTAATAAATATGTGTTGAATGAATAAATGAATGAATGAAAGCATAACAATGAAGAACAGTTTTTAGTTCCATCTCCAGCGCCTTGTACCAAGGTCCTTCACATTTCTGACACACTACCTAATGGGTACACACTCCTTAGGGAAGTCATGATGTGTGAAGTGCTTAGTACTAACTACTCAGTAAATACTACTTATTGTTATGGAAAAACCAGAGACCTCTAAAGGGACTTGAGTGTTAGAACCCAGAAGACAAATGGAGTTAAGTAATAAAAGTTTGGTTAGTATTTTCTTCTTGAAGAGGCAAGGAAGTTTAAAATGCATTTTAGAAGAAAATCTATCCTTGAATTTAACAGTAGATTAAAGAATGATCCACCACAACTAAGTAGGTTTTTCTTAGGAATAGTAGGATGTCTATAATATTAGGAAAGCTATTATGATATTAGAAGAAAATTATTAAGCTAATACATCCCATCAATAAATCAAAGAAGGGAGTTCTGCCAAATAGCTCAGTTGGTTAGTGTTTTCCCCAATACAGCAATGTTGCAGGTTCCATCCTGATCATGGCACATACAGGAATCAACCAATGAATGCATAAATAAGTGGAACAACAGGCTGATGTCCCTGTCTATCTGTCTGTCTCTCTCAATAAATAAAATATCAAAGAAAGAAAAAAATATAAGAAAAAGCATGTAGAATCTCAAAAGGCATTTGATAAAATTCAACATCCACTGAGTTTAAAAATTTTTTAGTTTGGAACAGGAGGATAATTTTTCTTTTAAAAATCTTTATTATTTTGTTGGGTGAAAAAATGTTCAGATAATACCAATTGCATCTGGAAATGGAAAATTGCTGATTTCCTCCATTCTACATAATGGAAAGAGCTGCCACTTAGTGGCCATTTGGTACTTTGTACCAGACAGCCCATTATCTCAATCAATGTTCACAACAATGCTATGAACTAGATACTATGATTATTCCCATTTTACAGATGTGGAAACAGGCTTACAGAACCTAATAACCTTTTCTAATGTTACATAGTTAATGAACGATAGAGCTGGAATTTGAATTTAGATCTCTTTGACTTTAAATTACAAGCTCTTAACCATTCTGCTATACTTTCTCCTCTTCCATTCTAGATGTTGATGCTTAGGTCCAGTTGTAGGTTTAGTTATACATTTTTTTCAAATTACATGAGTAGTACACTACTTACATGTTTTCTGTAAAAGATTCAGATAGTGAATACATTTGTGTAGTTAAATCCAACCTCCTTTACTCACTCTTCCCTTATTGTTAAAAATTTCATATGTGTACCAAAATGAAAATCCTTTTATTTTTATTTGTTTTTTTAAAATGTGTTTTTTAAATATTTTTATATATTTACTTTTTAGAGAGGGGGAAGGGAGGGGAAAAAAGAGGGAGAACAGCATCAATGTGCGAGAGATACATCAATTGGTCGCCTTTTGCATGCCCCCAACTGGGGAGCTGGCCTGCAACCCAGGCATGTGCCCTGAGTGGGAATTGAACCAATGAATTTTGGTTCGCAGGCCAGCGCTCAATCTACTGAGCCACACCAGTGAGGGCCAAAATTATCTTTTTTAAAAAGCAAATCTGATGCCTCTTATTTTATTTTTTTAAGATTTTATTTATTTATTTATTTTTAGAGAGAGTGGAAAGGAAGGAGAAAGAGAGGGAAAGAAACATTAATGTGTGGTTGCCTCTTGCACACCCCCAACTGGGGACCTAGCCCACATCCCAGGCATGTGCTCTAAGAATAGAACTGGCAACTCCTTGGTTTGCAGGCCGGCACTCCATCCACTGAGCCACACCAGCCAGGGATAATATCTTCTTTAAAACCTCTTGTTGTCTTCACAATGCCCTTAGGGGAAAAGTATAAAGATGGCCCTCCATTCTCTGTCCATCACTTTCCTCTCCAGTTATTTCTCCCTCTTGCATTCTTTGCTGCAGTCACACTGACTGCCTTTTGGTTCTTTTAAGTTATTTTACACTCTTCTGAAATTAACCTCTCTCCACTTTTTTGGTTAGCTCCTATGCATCTTTGAGGACTTGACTTATACCTGCCATTCTCAGAAGGCCTTCTGCGACCCCAAAGATCAAGTTGCTTCATTTGATTGGCACCCTCTACGGTCACTCTTGGTTTGCAGGCTGACGCTCAATCCAGTGAGCCACAGCAGCCAGGGCCTACGTTCACTCTTATAATACTCATCCCATTTTATTGTAGAGACTTTCTAAATTGTACCCTCTTGACTGGAAGATCTTGAGGACAGTGACTGAGATTCTCTTTCAACCATCAAGTCCCCAGAGCCTGGTGCTGGGTTACTCAATAGGTATTTGAATAAATGAATGAATCCATTATCTTTCATTTTCTGAGCCATTAAAAAATGTCCCTAGTCATGAATGACTAATTTCAGATATTAAACAACTCCATAGTTCAAATGTGTGGTAAGCTATACTGGGTGGTATGTGTGAACAATCTTTAGCTTCAACACTCTGAATTGGATGAACTTATGATTCAAAACTATAATTACAATAAATGAAAAGTATAATAATCCTCTGGTTTGACTTTTTATGAGGCCTAGAAGGTTAAAGGATGGAGATAATATTCTTGATAAAATATATTGCTAATCCTCAATGAATATTAATTGTACTGACTAAATTTACATCTTCAATGTATCCCAGGGCCTAAGAAACCATGTTGCTCCATTTAATTTGAGTTAATTTTGCTTCATAGTTCCACCCTCGAAGGAACTGTTCAGTTTCCAGATCGATCAACACTTGTCTCTATAGCTTCATGTACACAATAAAGACCTCAAAGTATTTTGTTTGGGAGCAGGAAAGAGGGTACCTAAACTTCCAAAATGCACACACTGCCCTTTAATTTAAAGTAGTTCCTAGATCCACCCAACTGGCAAACTCTAAGGGTGCAGTAAAGATCCGCACCACCAGGTGTCTCAGTGGCCATGCCACTGCCTCCATCTTCTTGGAAAATAGCTAGCTGCACACACTCCATTACGCCATTGTTTTGAGCCTCCAAACAAATAACCTTCCCGAAGGGTTGGTTTCAAAATTTCCAGCAGATCTAATCAGTACCTACATTGCCTCTCTCAATAACAGAAACATTGGATTAACCTTAGTTTCTCACTGTTATTGCTTTCCTTTGTTTAGAGATAAGATGCTGTGTTTGTAGTACATTTATTTATTTAATTATATCTTTATCTATTTATTTATAAGGGAGGGGAGGAGTCTTAGCCTGAAGTGATTATGGTGTTCTACCTGATTTTGATCACCTCTCACCCCTACAGTTAACTGAATGTCCTTCCAGGCTTTCTCCACACTGGTACTATATAGTCTTAAAGGCATTTATCACTCTTTGTAGCTAAATTAGCCACGTGAGCTGATTTAAAAGGTCAAAAAGAGAACTTAAAGAATCACCAAATGGAGTAAGATAACATAAAGACAGATTGGACATATATGAATTTTTACCATAAGGGAACATCAGAAATCAATGAGATAAAAAATAAATAGTCAACAAATGGTACTATATTAGAATAACTAGTTTATCAAAATAATTATCAAAGTAATTCCAGAAGGATTAAAAATATAAATACATTTTAAATCAAATCCTGAAAGGATGAGAAAAAAATAGAAATGAATATCAGATCTTTGTCAGAAAGAGAAATTTCTAAGATTAATTTAAGTTACAAAACAAAATATCAGTAGCAAAAATTAAAAGTCAAACTGAAAAAAATAATTACAAAGAAAAATTATAAATGGTTAATACCTTTAACATATAAAAAATTTATACAATTCTATAAGAAAAATCACTAGATCCCAATAAACAACCAAAATAAATATAATATGAAAAATATTTGTTTTCACTATTAGTTTCAGAAATGCAAAATAAAATGAAATAATTATTTTTCATCTAAGTTAACACAAATTTAAACAGCCACTACTGATATGACCCTTTTGGAAAACAATTCAGCATACCTTTGAGTAAATGTATTCTTTTTCTCTCTTTCTTTCTCTCCTTCCTCCTTTTTAGTCTCCCTCTCCCTTCAACTCATTCTTCGCCTTTTTCACTCATCATTTTTCATTCAATAAATACCCTCTGTATGCCTGCTAGGTGCTGGAATCTAGCCTAAACTCTAAGCTCAGAAAAAACTTTGTGTACAAATTTATTCATCTCAACATAATCAGTAATAGCCTCAAGTTGAAAACCTCCTGCATTGTCATCCATAGACAAGGTGACCAAATGTCCTATTTTACTCAAGACAATCTTGGTTTATGTCAATGTCCTAGTGAAATTGGAAAAGCTGGTGTTCCGGCAGCCTGTCATCTACCAGACGCAATAAGCAGAGACAGGGATTGAGTCTTTATGGGCGCTTTATTCAGGTGGTCTGCGATCTGAGAAGATGGTGGGTTTGTACCCTAACGGACCGTCTTAAATTCCATTATAAACAGACCCTTTTTGTAGGTAAGGGGTTTGGAATTCGGGGAAAAAGTTAATCAGATAAAAGCTACGGCATTCTTTCTTCTCTGTCCTTGGCAGGTGGTCTTTATCTATATCCTGGGCAGTCTCGCTCTGGAGTACAATGGCTCAGATACCATCCTGATTGCTTGCAGTCCTCCTGAGCACAAAGGTGGGACTGCTTATGGTTTCCTGGAGTCAAGGTGGATCATACCTCCAGTTCCTGAAACAATAGCTTTTTACATACATTGATTACTAAGTTTATTAGCTGTTACCTGAAACTAAAATTTTCCAACATTTGAGTCCCCCATTACTAGTGTAAATAATTATTAAATGGTGCCCCCTATTAAAACAATTTTCTGGCTGATGGCAGTCAGTTGTCTTGAGAAAGGGCCAGCTTTTCTAATTTGTACAAAAGCACCATTGGAATTAACCACTGCCCACGGAGTTACTGAACGTATGTGACTTCTGGTTTTCTCTCTATATTTTTATAATTCCCAAATTTTCTAAAATAGACTTTATATGCATATAGGCTTTATAAGAATTAACTCATTACATTTTCATAACCCTATAATTATTTCTTTTTTAATTTCACTGGTTTTTTAATTTGAAAACATTTCAAGTTATTGATTTGAGAGAGTGAGGAGGAAGAGGGAGAAACATCAATTTGTTGTTCACCCATTGATGTATTCATTGGTTGATTCCTGCATGTGCCCTGACCAGGGATGGAATCCTCAACCTCAGCACATCCAGTCAGTGCTCCGAGCAACTGAGCTAGCCTGCCAGGGCCTTGCTTCGCTGTTCTCAAAAGATAAGAAAATTGAAGTACCGAGAGATTAAGTTACTTACCTACAGTCGCATTGTTATTAAGTGATGGAACCAAGATTCACACCCAAACAGTCTATCTCCAGACCTTTAAACACTAAGGTAGCCTGCCCATAGGAACAATTATAACCAATTGGGCTTGTTTTTCATTTATGGGGAACAAAGATTACCTATGCTCATGAACGTTATTTGAAAAGTGTTTACAAATAATAGCCCCAAAAGATTTCTCTTTATTTCTTAGAAATATTTAAAATCTTCTTTTAAATTCACTAATTAGAAACAAAACACATTTAAAATATAGTTGATTTTTTAAAAACATAAGATGCAAAAATTTATAAAATAATAAGCAAACTATAAGAATCCTAAACATCAAGTCATAAGTATCTTTCTGATATATGGTTATATTTCTGTTTAAATTTTAATGTACATCAACTACACACAATAAAAATATCTGTTTTAAACATGTTGGTGGACAAATAATGTTTATCTTACATGATTAAAGTAAATTAAACAATATGCATTACTATTAAAATAAGGAAATGTAAAAAATTACGTAGATTTATGACTGTTATTAAAGATTTATAGAAACAACTGTATAATGCTACCTTTAATTATGTTAATCTAAAATAAACTTTAAAAATCACTTTTTTATTATACATTTCAGAAGAACAAAATTTAAATTATCTCCTTAAATGGGACTCTGGTATGTTCAAGAATCATCAGTCTGAATCATACTATGCGGGGACAAATCAATTAAATTCTCTCTTTTTTTAAAAAATGATTTATTTATTTATGTTTGTTCGTTAGTTAATTTATTTATTTTTAGAGAGAGGGGAAAGGAGAAAGAGAGAAAGAGAAATATCACTGTGCGGTTGCTTCTCACTTGTGCCCCTAACTGGGGACCTGATGTGCAACCTAGTCATGTGCCCTGACTGGGAATCAAACCACAACACTTGGCTCTCAGGCTGATGCTCAATCCACTGAGCCACAGCAACCAGGGCTTAAGTTCTTTTTAACGGGCTTAAGTGTTCCCAAGTCTCCTGGGCCATAGATTCACAAATCATATTGACGTTTAGCTATAGATGTCTTATCCATTAAGTGTTGACATTTCCTAATTTCATTCTCAGACACTGGAAGCAGCTTAGGTTGGCTAAGAAATGAAACAGATTCAGGTTTCCATCCCACCTCCATCTCAGGCCATTGTCTCTTGGCAAGTTTCTGAACTTTCCTAAGTTTTGTTTTCCTCATTTGTAAAATAATAAAATAATAACACGTCCTAGTATTGGCTTGAGAATTAAGTGAAATGGGTGGCATCAAGCACCTAACATAGTCTGGCTTCTAGTAAATTCTCAATTAAAGTTAGTTATTCCCAAGCTGGTGTGGCTCAGTGGATCGAGCACCGGTCTGTGAACCAAAAGGTGGGGAACCAGGACACATGCCTGGTTTGCGGTCCACATGCCTGGTTTGCGGTCCAATCGATATTTCTCTTTCTCCCTCCCTTCCTCTCTCTCTAAAAGTTAAAAATAAATAAAATGTTAAAAAATAAATAAAGTTAATAATTATTATTATTGTGGCATTCAATTTCTGGGAACCCAACTGGAGCACTTATGTGGTGGGTCTGGTTGGATGGGGTAAGATTTGAAAATAACCTCACTGGCTTGAGCAAGGAAACACACAATGGAAGCTCAATTTGAGTGACACTTCCCCAGAGGACATAAGGAAACAATTGAGACTGGCGGGGCAGAGCAGGCAAGATCATCAATGTTGGTTGGTTTTTGGTAGGCATGCTCGGTCCTGCAGGAGGGTATCTGGGCCAAACTGGATTGAATTTTAATATCCTTCAGACCACAAAGGGGATAGGCTTCCTGCACTCTGAGCACCACAACGAAGAAAGACTGTTTGGGCATTCCACTATCCCCTCCAAATAATCACAGGGACTGCAGCAAGAGCAGTAAAAGAGCCTTTGTCTCATCTGCCTCCCCTCACAGGCTCAGAATAGAGCCTAAGCTCCAAGGCTCTCATTATCATCCCATAACATGCCTAGAGGCTCATGGACATAGTACCATAGGAATAGGGGCACAACATGGGAGGCAGCATACCTTGAAATCCCTTTCTCATCTTTCAAAGTTCAACTCTGGATCAAGATTGTAAAGCTTAAATCAGGTAATGCATAGTAAAGCTTAAATCAGGTAATGTATATTTAGGACATTGCCCACCACAAATTACTGGGTGTTATTCCTCTGTACCTCCATGTTTCACATGACCTGGAATGCAGAAAGCATTGGTTGATTATTGGTCTTCTTCCCTGGGCTTTCTTAAGCAGGGCCTGTCACTTGCTCCTTTGAGCTCCTCATTTCCTGTTCTTGGCCTGCCATTGTGCTTATCACAGTACATTACATTTCTACTGTCTGCTAATTTCCATGTTTCCTCCACAAGGCAGTGAGTTCTTTGAAGACAGAGACCACATCCTTTGTGAATTCCTATCTTTGGTGCTTAATTAATGTTTCATGACTGTTAAATAAAGCAAAGTACATTGAAAAAAGTATGCATTTTGGAATCTTTATAGACCCAGATTTGAATCCCAACCTCAGTACTGAAGCTGTGTCCCTAGCAATTTACTTCTCTGAAAACAGGGATGAAAATAACTCCTAACATTTTTGAGGATTAAATAGGCTAGTGTAGGAAAGAATGTAGCCCATGGACCTGGCCAATTTGGTGCTCAGGAAATGAGTCCCCTTCACCCTCAAGAAATTTATACCAATAATACAAGTCTCTTGAGGTCTAAGTTTCCTTCATTTGTAAAATTCTCATGGAGTAAGAATACATGAGAACAATGTAAAGTACTAGGATGTCTTTGACTAAGCAATGGCTGTGTTAGTTGAAGGTAAAGTCTAATGTGTTATCCCTAAGCTTAATTGTCTTCTTTGATATCTACAGTACTGGAAGGAAAATACATTCTCCTTGGGGTTAATTCAAGGAACACTACTAACAGGAGGGAAAGTTGGGAGCAGGGTTCATCAGGGAGGCCAGGCTCCTCTTCTCCACTTTGGGCAACAGCATGTTTTCCCAGCCCTCTTCATATACACTAATAAATCCTGCTAAGTGCTCCCCACCCCCACCTCTGGGACTTTTGTGCATCACCCCAATCCAGACCAAGGCTAAAAACATGACTCGGGATACATCAGGCCTGGTGGATGGCTGACAGCAGGAACTGAGTCTGACAGAGGGGGTTGGGTTTTAAATAAACACAAATCCGATTGAACAGAAGGAAAAAGACCATGAGAAGCGGAGGTAAACCAAAGGGGTAAATACAGAGATTTTCCTACCAAGGCCCACGTAAACCAGATTCCAAGGTTGCGTGGTAGCTCCTCCCCCAAAGCCTGATTACCCACCTCCATCCCTCCCCCACTGCCTTTTCACTGCTCGCTGCATTTAGACCAGGAACCACGTGCATGCTGCTTCTTCAGAGCCCTCCTGGGAATGAAAATCTTATGCTTCTCGAGCAGCTGGGGGATCCAACGCAAAGTCAGGGCAGGCTGCCCCTTCTGTGTTCTACAGTTGGCCCCAATTATTTGGGAGGAAAAGCTGCGATCACACAAAAGATGACTGTAGGAATCAATGGCCTAAAATTCTGAACAGCAGATTCGCAAACTGGATTAAATCCATGACGCACCCCCAGCCCTTCTGACTTAATTCAGCACTCTTTCACCACTGCCCTCTGCCTCCTTTCCCTTTCCCACTGCCTTCCAACTGTGGCCTGCTTGGTGAAGAATGACCTCTTCTGCCTCCACTGTCTTCCCTGAGTTAAGAAAATTTTTAGGAAAATTACCTCTGCCTCATAAGCCTAAAATCATGATTTTGAAAAAGCTCAAAACCCTCAGTTCTAAAACATTAGCACCTCCAACCTCTTTTCTTGGGATGTTTTATCCAACTCCAATGAAAATTGCCTTATGCTATGTTTCTGATCCTCTCATAATTTTCAAGGCATTACCTCTCTACCCCAAGATGTCTTAAATCAGTTTCTTTCTTTTAAAAAATATTTTATTTATTTTCAGAGAGAGGGGAAAGGAGGGAGAGAAACATTGATTGGCTGTCTCTTGCATTCAACTGGGACCTGGCCTGCAACCTAGGCATGTGCCCTGACTGGGAATTGAACCAGCAACCTTTTGGTTCACAGACCAACACTCAATCCACTGAGCCATAGCAGCCAGGGCTCAGTTTCTTTTTTATAAAGTAAAAGCAGCAACAACAAAATAAAAAATGTTTCAAGAAATACAGATAATCTCACTCTCAAGAGGAGTGGTAGTTAAGTATAGCTCTTGGGAAGGACATAGACTCTAGAACTAGAATGTCTGGGTTTGAATCCTGGGTTGGTCGCTTACTAGTTATATGGCTTTGCCTAAGTCCCTTATCCTCTCTGGCCCTTGAGAGAGATGTCTTCATTTGTAATACGGGGTTGATAATAACAGTACTTACTTTTAGCATTAGAAGAATTAAATGAGTATTTAAAACACATAGAACAGCACCTAGTACATGAGACTTGCTGTAAAACATATGCTATTATTTTACTAGAATATAGATTTGAGCTTTAATATATAATTGCAACTGGAATTTTTAAAATTAAATATAACTTATTGCATCTTTGAGTTTAAAGAAACAAGCAACTCAGGTTTGTAACAATTGATTATCTAAAGATTTGTTTTGCCTTACCAGAAAAGAAAAACACACAATCTAAACCAATAACTCCTTTTCCCTAGGATATTAAAAATTCTTTGATTTTATGTTTGTAATTTTATATTTTTTCTTCCTATGGTACCTGAGTTTACACTTTTTTATTACTGAATTTATTGGGATGACATTGGTTAATAAAATTATATAGGTTTCAGGTGTACAATACTATATGCAACTGAAATTTATATCCCAGGTCTTTAACAGCTCAGCCACCCTGGTACATTCTGAGAAGCCACAATGCCCAGTCCATTCAAACCATGTTTCAACCTTGTACCTTTCTCCCACTTGGATATTTGAATGCTTGTTCTTACAAGAATAAATTAACTTTCATCCTTTAAAAAAGAGAAATGAATCCATCTAGTCAGAAAGTCTGCTTTGGTGAAACATCAGTGGCTCAATTTCTAGGTTTAAAGAGATTTCAACTCATGGAAATAAGATTGTTTACAGAGTTGAATGCAGGAAGAGCAGCCTTTAAAAAGGACATCTGGGACTAACCTGTGGGTTGGAAGGGTCAGTAGAGTCCATAATCATAGACAGCAGATGACAAGTTTTAATGCCATGAAATTTAGCTCCTGTTACAAGCACACAACTACAATTTTACTTTGAAAGGTTGCTAATGTGGACACCCTTTGAGCCAGTCCAGGCTTCAGCCCTCAATCCTTATTGAAACTTGGTAATTTTTCCTTGGCTGTACACCAAAGCCTTCAATCTCCAAAGAGGAATGTTCAGGAGACAGGGGCAAGGGTACAGTCAAAAGGCTACAAGGAGCCTCCACTATAAAATAGAAACATTGAGGCCCTGGCCGGGTAACTCAGTTGGTTAGAGCATTGTCTTAATATGCTAAGGTTGTGGGTTTGATCCCCAGTCAGGGCATATACAATGAATGCATAAATAAATGGAACAACAAATCTATGTCTCTCTCTCTAAAAAAAACAAACAAACAAAAAAACAGTGGAGAGAATACATAGAGTAGAAAAGATAGAGGAAAATGGACAACCATACCAAAACCTGCTGGAAGAAAGATTACTTCCCCCCCCTTTTTCTTTTCTATTTGTTTTCTTAATGCTAAGTATAACACATCACAAGGAGGAGAGACTTTTCTTGGGAGGAGGTAATAGATCATAGTTATGTAGTAAAGTTAATAATGTTTTGTTTCTTTCATGGCACGTACCTAATTTATCATTTTATTAGTTGGTTTCTTGGTGATTGTCTGTTATCCCACTACCTTGTAAGCTCCAGGAGGGCAAGGAATAGGCCCTCGGTCTTGCTTATTCTTGTATCCTCAGCAACCAACACAATGTCTGGGATATGCTATAGATTTTAACATAGAAAACAAACTATGAAAATACTAAAAGGAAATACTAGGAAACATTATTTTTATATTCTTCGGGGTCTATAAAACCTTCCTGAATGTGAGAGAAAATCAAAAAGCCATGAAGAAAACAAATGGATCTGACTACATAAAAATAAATTTTTCTGCCTAATGAATAATAATAAACAATAATTATTAATTATTTTATATGTGCCAGTTTCTGTTCTAAGCAGTTTACATGTCTTAACTGATTCAAACATCCGAATAATCATTATGATGCAGGTACTGATATTATCATCTCCCTTTTACAGATAAGGACACTGAAGCACAATGAGATTAAATACTTTGCTCAAGATCAAACAGCTATTAAGTGATAGAGTCTGGAATTGAACTAATGCAGTCTAGTTCTACATTTCAATAAGAATCATACAGATAATCCAGTTAAAATATTGGCAAAGAATATGAATAAAAAATTCATTGAAGAAATAAACACATATGGTTAATAAATATCTCTCTCTAGTAAGGAGTAATTCCTAAAACTATAACGACGGTGAGTCACTACTTTTTACCCTTTAGATTGACAGAAAGTAAAATATTGCTAATATCCAGTAATAGTAAGGATATGGGGAAATAGAGTAAACCAGTAAAACCACTTTCTTTTTTTCCTTTTTAAATTTTTATTTATTCATATTGAGAGAGAGAAACATCAATTTGTTGTTCCACTTATATATGCATTCACTGGTTGATTCTTGCATCTTCCCTGACCAGAGATCAAACCTGCAACCTTGGAATTTTGAGGCAACACTCTAACCAACTGAAGTATCCAATCATGGCTAAAACCATTTTCTTATTTAATTCAATGGGTCATTTTTCGTTACTCTAATGATTGATTAATCAATGAGTGTGGATTCTCAAATTGTTCCAGATTTGACCAATGGGAGTCCCTTCAAGCAGGTTCATGTATCCTTTTGACATGTCCCATCATTCTTTGAGCACAACTTATTTTCTGGCACAAAAACATATTTATTTACAGGCTCATTCTGTCTCTGCTCTGTAATCAGTCATTTTTCTAAGGGGCCCTGGTTTCCTGTAGAAACCAAATATATTTAGTGTCATTGCTTTTACGTACTCTTGAAGGGCTAGAAAATGAATGTATGTAAAAGTGCTTAATGATAAATAAAAATATTTCAGACAGAAAATTGTATATACAAGGGAGGGACCCCCCAAAATGGAATTTATTTATTAAAAATTGTGTATTTTTTATTACGTTTAAACTTCAGTCACTTCAAAGTACTCTCCATTTGATGCAATACACCTATCAAGACCTTTTTTCCACTGCTCAAAACAGTTTTTGAACTCATTGACATTGATGCCTTTTAGAGCTTCTGCCTTTTTTTGTTTGTTTGTTTCACCTCTGCCACATTGGCAAAATGTTTCCCTTTGAGGACTTTTTTAAATCTGGGGAAAAAAAAAAACAAAAAAACCCACTTAGGGCAAGATTGGATGAATAGGGAGGGTGGGGTATAGGGGTCATGCCATTTTTGGACCAAAAAACCGCTAGACACTCAGCATGGTGTGTGCACTCATAAATCAGTCATCATGAAATGGACAAATGTGTTGAAAAAATTTTCAAAAAAAGTTCACTGAAGCCAAACACAGCCTCTCACAACAATGCCAGCTGGTACACTGATACAGATGGGTTTCTAAAGAACTCACCTCATGGGGGAAGCCTGTATCACAAGGACCCACCGTCCAGAAGATAATTCTGTTTTTTGAGGAGTCCCTTCTCATACAGTATGGTAGTTTTTATTAAACACACACATATGAACACAGATAGATATAGCAAAGTGCTTAATGATGGCATTTGTGGTGGGGGCTTTTTAATTTTAATTTGTATTCTAAGTTTTCTGAAATGAGGTATGTTATTTTTTATAACTTTTCCAATAAACTTTTTATTTTAGAGTAGATTTAATTACAAAAAAGTTATAAACATAGAAGAGAGTTCTCTTAACACCCTCTCTGTATACTGCATTATTAACATTTTTTGTCACAATTAATGAACAAATATATTTCTCTTATGCCCAACACTCAGTTTCCTTTATTATTAATGTTTTTTGCCACAATTAATGGGCCAATATTAATATATCATTATGAATGAAAGTCCATACTTTATTCGGATCTCCTTAATTTTTTTTAACATACACACTCGACTTTATTATCATTGTCACCTAAAGCTTGATTTTATAAAACACAAAAAGGCATCTTCAAAAATTCTCTATCACCAAAATTTAAACAGTAGAAATAGTGATAGCTTTGTAAGTGTAAATTATATACATTAAATCAAATAATTGGTGATTTCTTTCAATATGGAAACTATACAAATGAAATAAAGGGCAAAAGGACCTAATGCAACTTGACCTAAAGGTCTGATTACAAAGGTGTCTAGCTTTATAGCAAACGTTTTCCCATCTCGTTACCACCTTCAAAGAAAATGATGTGACAGCATTCATGTCACCTGTTGGGTCCCTTTCAGACAGTATACAAAAAACTAGGTGAGCTCTACAGAAAGTCAAACAGGTACCAGAACATGGGACAATTACGCACAGTTCAGTAAAGTATCATGTTAACTTTTCCCCAACTAAACAGCAATGAAATACATCACGAGCTATAGTCAATCTGACTCAGGAAACACACGTGAGAATTAGGTTTGTCCCTGGCTCCTCTTCAGTCAAGGACAGGGACTTTGTAGGCCACCACGCTGTTTACTTTGTGGATTGTAGTGCAAGACCGCAGGCGGACCTGCTCAGAATTGATGATGAACTGTGGTCCCAACTCCTCCCACTTTTCGGGAACGACCAGATCTTTGTCTGTGTAGATCAGCAGGTCAAATGAGCAAGAGACTTCCAGCAGGGGCAGAAATGTCACCGTGGCTGTGATCTGTCTGATCACTGAGCGGATTTCATCCTGGGTGGCTTTCTGGGATTTTTCTCTGGGCGTACTGTCATCTTGCAGTTTTGTTGCACTCGATATCAAACTGCCATCTTTTGAGGACCTCACCACTCTCAGTTTCTGAACTGAACATTTGTATAAGCAGTCTTTTAGTTGTTCTACCACGTTTAGGTATTTCGTGAGCTCAGGATCAGTAGTGATGAGCAAGGTGAGTCCGTATTTGTGCACGTGAGTAAAGGTCTCGGAGGGATAGATGCCGCGCTGGTATAAGATGCTGTTGATGCCAAACGAGAAGAACTCGGCCACGATCTCGGCACTGCTGCGCAGTGTGATGCCCTGCTCCCGGGAGAACTGCCGCGCCATGGCTAGGCCTACAGCGGCGGCGCGGGCCCCCAATACTCGGCCACTGCAGGCTCCCCATATTTCCTTAATTTTTAAAAACATTTTTAAAAATTTATTGCCCTGGCTGGTGTGGCTCAGTGGATTGAGTGCCAATTTGAGAACCAAATGGTCATCAGTTCAATTCCTAGTCATGGCATATGCCTGGTTTGCAGGCCACGACCCTAGTTGGGGGCATGCAAGAAGCAGCTGATCGATGTATCTCTTGCACATCGATGTTTCTTTCCCTCTCTTTCTCCCTCCCTTGCCCTCTGTCTGAAAATAAATTAAAAACATCTTTTAAAAAAATAAAGACACACCTGGAAGCTGCACATTCCATTCATTCTGCTCATATTCCATTGGCCAGAAACTAGTCACATGGCCACACCTAGCTGCAAGGAAGGCTGGGAACTGTAGCTAGTTCTGTGCTCAGCTAAAAACTTCTATAACAATTAAAGAAGGGGAGCCGGTACACAATGGAATACTATGCAGCAGAAAGAAAGAAGGAAATCCTGCCTTTTGTGACAACATGGATGGAACTGGAGAGTATTATGCTTAGTGGAATAAGCCAGACAGCAAAAGACAAATATTGTATGATCTCATCGAATACAGGAACCTCATGAACAAATGAGCAAAATAGAACCAGAGGCATGGAAACAAGGAACAGACTGACAGTGACCAGAGGGGAGGGCAGAAGGGGAGAATGGGGGAAAGAAGGGGAAGGGTCTGGTCAAGGAGCAAGTATAGATGACCCATGGACATGGACAACAGGGTGGGGATTGACTGTGGGAGAGAGGCAGGGGTAGGTGGGGCAGGGGAGAGCAACAGGGGGAAAATGGGACAACTGTAATAGGACAACAATAAAAAAGAAAAAAAATAAAGAAGAGAAGTTGGGATTTTGGGGAGATGATCAGCATTCTCTGCCAAAGCTGGAATGTGAATATCCTTAGGGTAAAAATCCAGGGGAGGGGATTAGGGAAAAAAAAGAAAATCCAACACTTAATGACTATTAATCATTACCTTTATTATCGTCGTCAGCAGCCGCCCGTCTCGAGAGACGATGGTGTATCTTCTTAAGAGTCTATCTGCACCGCCGAGAATGGCTGTGCAGTCCGACTCGGGAGTGACACCGTATCTGTCTCCTCCCGTGTTGAATCGACATCTTGCGATGACGCTGGAGTGTCCTCTCCAGTGAAGCTGAAGCTACAGAGCCTGGGCAGGGTGATATGGAAGGTCTGCTGTTGCCCATGCAGCAGACCCCCCCCTCTCTTCGCAGCTGAAGGATCCAAGGGAAAGACGGAGTCAATACAGCTTGGCTTCAGGTGCGCCGCAGGAGTTGCCGGTGTTGACTACAATGTCAAACCGCCTTAGGGACTCCGGCTCCGGATTTTCTGTCAGGGTTTACTCCCTTAGCCTTTCTCCTGAAGAGGTATGCCGCAAGGCAGCGGAGGTTTTTTGGAATCAGAGTTTTCCTTTATTATATTACCATCAAAATTTCAATGTGAACACCAGACTTTTTCTTTTCACTAATGTCATTTGGCTACCCCACTGCTAAGAAGTTTACACCAACCACTTTCCCTCCACAGAGTCCCTAACCTCATGCCATTTCCACTTTTCTCTATTCTATTTCATTCTCCTTTCCTGCTCTTCTCAGGAGCAAAACCAAACTACTCAATTCACTAGAAGTGGTTTATTAGCTACAGTCATGCCCCTAAGGGTTTACCTTCTACTTCAAAAGGATTAGCAAGATACTCTCCCAAAGATAGACTTTCCTTTAGAAAAATTATTAAAAATTTCAGGAACTTTTACACCAAGAACAACTTTCTCGCTAACAGAGATGGTAAGTTTTTCCTCTGTATGGCTTTCCTTAAACATTTCTGCACATGGGAACCAGGAACATAAGCTGAAAACCATTGTTTACACCAGACTCCCTGGCCCCATGTAAGATTATAACATTAGAAAAGTTTGTTTTCAGGTGCCTTTGGTTTTTCCCTACAGTCTTCCCTTTTTTCCTTAGCCTGTCTTCTCCTTTTTTTCCCCCTTCATGTCATTCTCAAGCTATCTTCCTGCCTTTGCTTTCTCTGAACAATTTATGAACCACATTTGACTAAGGCATAAACAACAGTGGGTCACAGAGTTACTCCATTTACATTTTAACAGGGACTAGAGGTTGAAGCCTAAGATGTGAATATATAAATGGGAGAATTTCAAGTATCTCATCTTTCTCTGGGGAAACTCTTCATCCTCAATGAATTGCATTCAATTCTTTTACATAAGTTAGTGTATGAGGTCTGTCCAGAAAGTATCCATCCACACACTATAAAAAATAAAGACGTTCATTGAAGAAGATACAAGAGACAAAAAACATTGTACATAGGACAATGATACCTCAGTCCCTTTCAAACACATCTCTGGACCTCACACAATTTTTTTTCTAATCGCCATCAGCTGCCCCGTCATATTTTCCTGAATCTTATTGATGGTCTAAAATCCCTTCCTTTCCCTTTCAAAGGTGATTTTAGTTTTGAGAAAAGCCAGAAGTCTCAGGGTGTCAAATCTGGGCTGTAGGGGGCTTGAACCACCTGGATGATTTGATGTTTCACCAAAACACTCTGCATGAGACATGATACATGAGCAAGTGCCTTGTTGTGATGAAGCTGCCAATCACCAGTTGCCTGTAACTGCAGCCTACTGAATCATCCAAATAGTTTCCATGGAAGAATATTCAAGCTTAACACAAAATTTGATGCAGATCATTACTCTCCTCATTCAGTCATTTTGAATGTAACAGCTACATAGTACACATGCTCACTCAATGTGTCCACAGCCCTCACTGACTAGTACAGTGAAGTCCTCATTGTTCATGCATGTGCATTCCAATCCACTCTCCTTGGCTACCAGGTTACACTGATGTCGTGCAAACCATTCTTGTTATATTAACAGTGGTTGGTCTTTTTCTGGACAGACCTTGCATATAATTCTAACACTATAATCCCTATTTTATGGAAAAATTGAGACTGAGACAGATGTAACAATTTGAATCCAGATCTGTCTGAATTCCGAAATCTGCACTGTTTCCACAATAGCAGCTGTGACTATTGGCCTGAAGCAAAGAAAGTTAAGGATTGCCTCTGTCTCAAGGGGCCAAATCTTCTCTGTAACTATCCTTAGACAGACCTTGTGTGTAAATTAGCAATATAGTGGTTGCAGGAGATGGGTAAATTCTGTTCCCAGACAGACTCAGTCCTTTTTATGCTGTTTCTCAAGAAGCAGCCTACATCAGAATCATCAGGGGCCTTAATCAAAATGTAGCCTTCTAAATTCCTTCCCAAACTACTGCTTGTAACCTCCACGGACACAGTCCTGGAATCTGCCTTTTAAATAAGACTCTCCAAAGCATACTGAGTTTGTAAATCACTGGTTTAATGAATAAACAGAAAAAAAAGAGCTGTCATCTTCCCAATTACTGCCCATACTTTTGTAATTTTATAGCTTGTTAGCACTCTTGTCAGAGGCTGGGAAAGAGAAATGTTAGGATTCATTCTTCCAAATTATTCATATAACAATTATGTATTGCATACTTTCAAATGTGCCAGGCATAGAAAAGCAAATACATTGCTTTTGAAATGTGTTAGGAGGGAGAACATAAAACTGGGAAAGGGAGATTTGCAAGCAGTGGTCAAGAAGGAATTGAGAAAGTATTTGGTAGATCACTCACATGGACTCTCAGTGTCTCCAGAGAAGTAGCTGCGATAATCTGGGTCTTCATAGGAGTTGCTAGTTTCCTGTGTGCTCGGGCTTTCAAGTTATAGGAGTGGAATATGCTTCTCCAGATATGCTGGTCAAAGATGGAGAAGTATGAGAGCCATTTCTCCTCTGCTTCCAGTGGAGAAGCCAGGTCACTAGCTTTGATCTTGCTGGGGAGTTCAATGTGTCTATATGCGCAGCAAATCCAGGTTTTGTAGGACCTTAGCTTTTACAATTCTGGAGGCCCTCTTCAAGAAAGAAAATACAGGATTTTGAGTACAATATTAAGTGTAAATGTGGACACTTGTTTAGAATAAGAAAAGAAATTAAGACAAATTATTGAAGACTCAGAGACTCAGATCTCCCTTTTCTGAGATACTGAGGCAGTTTTCCAGAAATGCTTACACAGAAATGTTTCTGGATTGCAAACTGCTTCCTCTCCTCAGCTCCCAGATTACAGTTTCCAGCAATTCCCACCTCACACAGGGGCCCCTGTAAAGGGCCCTGAAACATAAGCTTCATTAACTTCACAATAAATCCTCCTTCCTTCCTTCTTGCCTCACAGGGCAAAGTGCTAATCTTTGCTCCAGTTGCCTTTGTTGTAACCTAGCTCAGTAAATATGCACAAGGTCAGGTGGTACACTGATTTAGGTGGGGAACAAATCTGACAGAATAAATTCTGATGATGGTGGTGTGTAGGGAGAGAAAATGGATTTTGGGGCTTGAGAGAGTTATCCCAACCCATTTACCTTAGAGAATGTGGAAACAACAAGGGGCCTGGGAGGATTCCAACAGAGTTCTGTATTTACTTCAGCCTGGCAGTGCAAGCTGGATAACAAAATTGTTTTGGCTTGAATTTATTAATTTACTTATCTTATCAGAGGTATCTCTCCCCAGCTACAGTATTCAAAAATTCTTACTGACTGTCACCTTGTATAAGTAATACACATCACAAAAGAGAATAAATAATATTTTTTCTTTTTAAAAAATTCTATTTATTTATTGTTAGAGAGAGGGAAAGGAAGGGAGAAAGAGAGGGAGAGAAACATCAGTGTATAGTTGTCTCTCACACACCCCCAACTGGGGATCTGGCCTGCAACCCAGGCATGTGCCCTGACTGGGAATTGAACTGGTGACCCTTTGGTTTGCTGGCTGGTGCTCAATTCACTGAGCCACACCAGCCAGGGCTTAATAATTCCATAGTAAAGGCAATTTGTTTAGTAGATAAAAACTGGTATACAAGGGAGTGGCCTTAGTAGTAAAAGTGCTAAGAAGTAATGTTTTGGCGCAAGCTACTTATTTTACAGATGCTAAAACTGAGGCCAGAGAAAAAGATATGTTCAAAACTAGATAGGCAGGCAGTAACAGAACCAAAATAGAACTTCTGGTTCAGGCTTCTCTTTGATCAAACAACCTTCCCACTCAAAATCTTGGTTTCTAATAGATGGCAGAGGAATGACTCAGGAGGCGAACAACAATAACTTCCTGTTAAATTGGATTTGGAGCTGTGGCAACCTGGTGGTAAAGTGATGGGCCAGGCTAGTTCTCTGCTGAGAAAAGTGAAAATCCTCCTAGTAGTGTGAGAAATGCTCACAATAAAACACGAGGACAGAGGACTTGAGCAGGAAAAGCGAGGCATTTATTCACGAGTCTGCAGAGTTGTGTGCACTGCCAGCCAGGAGCATGTGCACGTGAAATAGACAAAGTAAACTAGTTTTATACTAATGCGATTAGCTCCCGCTCCCCTCTCCTTCTCCCCTGTTTCTCCATTACTGGTTAATTTGGGTTCACAATCTAATGCAATTAATTACTTAACTCAGGGTAATCTAGTTATAGGTCTATCTACAATTTATTTGCCAAGTTATCTAGCTACATCTTCCCATTTCTCTGTGTTTGGTGATGACAATCTTCCTCCTTTTGATCCCAGAGATATGTGTGAGGAGCTGTGGAATGTCATTTCCTCACCCCTTTTCCGTGATTCATCTGTTAATTATCTCTTACTGGTTTGAGAGTCACTGGCTTCTTTGTCCCTTACACCAGTATTACAATCGTTTGTTAAATTAGTATTTACATTATTATGATTTCATAAGCATTATTCACATGTTATGTGGAATATATACTATGATCATACTTTAGTGTTTGTCATTTTGTTGTTGGTTTTCTCTACAATTATTGCTTCACTTTTACATTTGCTTAGTTTTCTTTTTTCTTTTTTTAAGTATATTTTATTGATTATGCTATTACAGTTATCCCAACTTTTGCCCTTTGCCCCCTTCCACCTGGTGTCCCCATTCCCTCCAGCAATCCCCCCCACTGCTGAGTTCATGTCTATGGGTTGTGCATACAAATTCTTTGGTTTTTCCATTTCCTAAACTATCCTTAACATCCCCTTGTCTGTTTTGCACCTACCAATTATGCTTCTTAGTCCCTATATCTTTTCCCCCATTCTCCCCGTTCCCCCACCATGCTGATAACCCTCCAAATGATCTCCATATCTATGATTTGTTTCTGTTTTAGTTGTTTCCTTAGTTTGTTTTTGTTTTTTAGGTTCAGTTGTTGATAGTTGTGAGTTTGTTGTCATTTTAATTGTTCATAATTGTTATCTTCTTTTTCTTTTTAAATAAGTCCGTTTAGCATTTTGTATAATAAAGTCTTGGTGATGATGAACTCCTTTAGTTTTACCTTGTCAGGAAGCACTTTATCTGCCCTTCCATTCTAAATGATAGCTTTGCTGAATATAGTAATCTTGCTTGTAGGTCCTTCTTTGTCATCACTTGGAATACTTCTTGCCAGCCCTTTCTTGCCTGCAAAGGTTCTTTTGAGAAATCAGCTGAGAGTCTTATGGGAACTCCTTTGTACATAACTCTCTGCTTTTCTCTTCTGCTTTTAAGATTCTTCCTTTATCTTTAACCTTTGGCATTTTAATTATGATGTGTCTTGGTGTGGTCCTCTTTGGGCCTAGCTTGTTTGGGACTCTCTGTGCTTCCTGGACTTGTATGTCCATTTTCTTGACCAAATTAGGGAAGTTTTCTTTCATTTTTTCAAATAAGTTTTAAATTTCTTGCTTTTCCTATTTTCATTTTGGCACCCCTATCACCTGGATTTTGGTATGTTTAAAGTAGTCCCAAAGGCTCCTAAGCCTCTCCTCAATTTTTTTTTTAAATTCCTTTTCATTTCTGTTGTTCTGATTGAATGCTTTCTCCTTCCTTGTGTTTCAAATTGTTGATTTGAACATCAGCTTCTTTCCCTTCACTACTGGTTCCCTATGGATCTTTCTTTATCTCACTTAGTGTAGTCTTCATTTCTTCCCTTATGCTTTTGCAGTACTCAGTGAGTTCTCTGAGCATCCTTATCACCAATGCTCTGAACTCTGCATCTGATAGGTTGGCTATCTCTGTTTCATTTAGTTTTTTTTCTGGAATTTTGTTCTGTTCTTTCATTTGGGCCATATTTCTTTGTCTCCTCAATTTGGAAGTCTTCTTGTGTTTGTACCTGTGTATTAATTAGAGCTGCTTTGACTCCCTGTCTTAGCACACCTGTAAATTGCGTGGGGTGGAAACTTAGGTATTCACCAGGGTGTGGTAACCTGCTTCACTGCTTTGTGGCTTGAATGTGGGGGAGGGGTTGGAGAGAGGATTATGCTGCTACCTGGCTGCTGGAGGCTTACTCAGCACTCACCCTGTTTCCAGTCACTTAATCTTTTTTCCATATGCGACTGGCACCCTTCTAACTGTAGTCCTGGTGGTGTTTCTCAGAGTGTGTGGGTTTGCGTAAGTTCTAGGACCCTGTTGGCCCTTTAAACGAACTCCCCTGGGAGACTGGTAGTTTCTTCTGTCACCCCAACTCCCACTAGTTTTTATAGCCAGAAGTTATGAGGTTTTATTTTCCCAGTACTGGAACCCTTGGCTGTGTGGCCTGGCTTGAGGTTGGGATCACTTGCTCCCGAAGTACCCTTCCCAATCTTTATCCACCACATGTGAATGTGGGACCACCCTTTCCGCCGGCCGTCACCACTGCCACCTCACCTCTGCCACACCACATCCTTTCCATCCCAGCTCCCCAGATCCACCCCTCCTACCTGTCTGGATGAATGTAGCTTCTTTAAATTGTTGGTTGTTGAACTTCCATACAGTTCGATTTTCTGGAAATTCTAGGTGTTTTTTGTTTTGAGGTTAGTTGTGATCCTTCTTATGGTTGTGCAAGAAAGTGTAGCGTGTCTAACTACTCTTTCATCTTGACCAGAAGTCCATTTGCTTAGTTTTCAATATTCATTAAGTTAACCTTATGTGTTTCATGAGATCTACTATGTGTTTTGCAATATTATTTTTCAACTGGTCAAATATCAGATATTCAATCAATTTCATTTCCCCTCCAGACATCTCTGTTCCAGAGCCTTCTCTTGCTCTACTCTGGAGTAAGAGCTGGATTTCTAGGTTTGCCATAAGCTATTACCACAGGATTCCTTTTCACTATTTTCCTGTGTTGTGTCTTAGTTTCTTCCATCATATTTCATTTTCTTTCTATATTTGTTACCTTGTTTTACTGGAGTACAGCCTCCAGTAGTTTCTCTATTGAGGAGACATATAAGGTAAATCTACTGAATCCTTCTAGATTGGAGATATCTTAATTCTATTCTGATACTCAATAGTATGGCTGGATGAAGAAAGCTAGGCTGATAACCCATTTCCACTCCCCACCCCCCCAGAATTTGGAAATGCCCCATTGTCTTCCAGCTTCCAGTGTTATATTCTAATTTTAGAATGTCATCTGGTTTTCCTATCTCTGAAAACTTCCAGGATTTTCTTTTTGTACTTTGTAATTTTAAGAGAATGTGCCTTCAGGTGAGCACATTTTCATTTATTGTTAGACAATTTAGTAGGCTTTTCCAATCTGTAATTTCTCTTAACATAGAAGTATATAAAATACTAATTGTGCATGGATTCCTTCTTAACACAAAACATTAATAATATAATTTAATTCTCTTAAACTTTTCTCAATTAAATTATAAAGCTTCCCAGAGTTACAAGATGCAGACCAGGAAGAGAAATGTTTGCTGAGATTATGAATGACCAGAGAATATTGAACTCCATTTAAAATTATATCAATGACATTAACTTCAAGTGAAGTATAACACAGCTCATGTTAAATATACACGTTTTCTAAATTTTACTTTTTCTCAAGTCTATTTATGTTAATTAATTGATAGAATTTTGTATTTCTTGGTTCTTCAGATATGTCTATGTCATTGTTTCTAGTTCTTAAAACCATTACATTTGATGGGGTCCTAGAATATATTAATGTCTTCCATTTAAAATTATGAGTTTTAAAGACTTCAGAACTTGAAGAAATATTAGAATATTGCATTCTCGTCCTGGCTGGGTAGCTCAATTGGTTAGAGCACTGTCCCAATACGCTAAGATTGAAGGTTCAGTCCTCGGTGATGGTACACGCAGGAATCAACCAATGGATGTGTAAATAGGTGGAGCAGTGTTGATGTTTCTGTTTCTTTCTCTTTCTCCCCTGTCCTCTTTCTTTCTCTCTCTAAAATCAATGAATAAAAATAATTTTAAAAAGAATCTTGCATTCATACATATTCCTAGAGTGAGACAATTAATTATTTTGAATATTTTAAATGATATCTCACCCTGCCTGGTGTGGCTCAGTGGATTGAGCACCAGCCTGTGAACCAAAAGGTTACAGGTTTGATTCCTGGTCAGGGCCAATGCCTGGGCTGTGGGCCAGGTTTCCAGTTGGGGGTGTGCAAGAGACAACTGATCGGTGTATCTCTTGCACATTGATGTTTCCGTCCCTTTGTTTCTCCTTCTCTCCCCCTCTCTCTAAAAGTAAATACATAAAATCTTTTAAAAATAAATAAATGATATCTCATTTAATTTTGAATATCTCATAGACTTTGTCTGATTTCAAGCTATAGCTTAAAAGATCATCCTACCAACTTTTGAGTGGCCAGGGTTCTTTGGGGAAGCCTAAAAAGAATTATGAGCCCAAACTTGCATGAGAAAAGTAAGAGTACCATGGAAGAAGATTAGATTTTCTTCGAAACAAAGCATTTGCTCCAGGTGTTCTAACAACAATTGTTAGGACTTCATAATCCTAGTGTTAATTATTAATACTGTAACTATGACCAAGATTCAAAATGTTTCTCTAAATTCCTTGGTTATAAATTTGACAATACTCCCCTCTTCAAATCTGTTGATTCACCTGTTAATTCAACACCCACTAAAAGAAGAAAGGGTCTTTCCATTTATCAAGGGCCTACAATATGCTCAGCACTAAGCTAGTTATCCACAGACGTGACTTTATTGAATCTTCCGAGGAACTTGCAAGATGGGTGTCATTATCCCTGTTTTACAGAAGTGGAAACTGAAGTTAGGAGGGCAGCTAACTTGCCCAGATTCACCTATTTAAAAACAAAATAATAATAATAGTAATGATAATGATGATGATGATGTTATTTGCCTTTAAAATTTTGTGATAAAAATCACGTAAGAGCTCTTATTTTAATCATTTTTTTTCCTTAATCATTTTTTAAAAGACTTGATTTATTTATTTTTAGAGAGAGGGGAAGGTAGGGAGAAAGAGAGGGATGAAAACATAGATGTGTGAAGCACCCATTGATTGCCTCTTGCATACCTCCAACTGAGGATCTGGCCTGCAATCCAGGCATGTGTCCTGACTGATAATCAAACCCAGCAACCTTTGGTTGACAGGCTGGCGCTCAATCCACTGAGCCACACCAGCCAGGGCAGAATCTTAAAGAGATGTTTGAAGACCCATGTTCATAGCAGTATTATGCACAATAGCTAAGAGGTGGAAGAAACCCAAACGTCTATCAATAGATGAATGGATAAACAAAATGTGATACATCTATACAATGGAATTTTATTTAGTCTTAAAAAGGGAGGAAATTCTGACACATGCTATAACATGAATGAACCTTAAAGAATTACACTAGGGACTTCCAGCCAAGATGGAGGCCTAGATAGCCACGTTGCGTCTCCTTTCAAACTAAGAAGGGATACAACTACCTCAAAACTAGAGAGAACCAGAGTTCCAGAAAACCGAGCTGCATGGAAGTCCAACAAACAAAAATATAAAGGAGAAATACTCATCCAGACAGGTAGGAGGGGTGGAGCCAGGGCGGAGAGGACACGATGTGGTGGCGGCAGCAGTGGCAGCAGCGGCAGGCAAGCAAAAAGCGCAGTCACATGTTTTAAAAAGTCGGGAGGGACACCTGGGGAGTGCTCCTGGCACCAGACCAGACCACACAGCTCAGAGTCCTAGCGCCAGGGATAATAAAACCTCATTGCTTCTGACTGTGAAAACCAGTGGGGGTTGGGGTGGAGAAAGAAACTGCCGGTCTCTCAGCACTCTGCTTGTTTAAAGACCCCATGGTCCTAGAATGTCTGCAGACCCACCCACTCTGGGTCCCACCCTGGGAACGATGGCCAGGGCAATAGCTAGAGAGGCACCAGTCCCATATGTAAGTGGGAGAAGTACCTGGAAAAGGGGTGAGTGCTGAGCAAGTGGCATTGTTTGCTCTCAGACCCCTCCCCCACACACAGCACCACAGTGTGGTGAAATGGGTTGCCTTGTTCCAATGAATACCTAAGGCTCTGTCCCCTTACAAACATAACAGGAGCGACAGCTCTACCTAAGACGCAGAGGCAAACAAACACAGGAGCCCGTCAAGATGAGGAGACAGAGAAGTATGGCCCAAAAGAGGGAATGGGTTAAGGTTCCAGTGGGAGAACTAAGCGACGAGGAGATAGCCAACCTAACTGATGAGGAGATAGACAACCTAACAGATGAAGAGTTCAAAACACTGGTGATAAAGATGCTCGAAGGCTTGACAGATATGCTTAAATACGGCAAATACCTAAGGCACTAAGCGAAGACTATGCTATCAATGAAATGAAGGAAAATCCACACAAAACCAATGATGAAGGGAAGAAAACCAGGGTTCCAATCAATGGTTTGGAACATAAGGGAGAAAAAGACAGTCAACCAGTACAGAATGAGGAAGCAAGAATTGAAAAAAATGAGGAGAGGCTTAGGAACCTCTGGAACTACTTTAAACATGCCAACATCTGAATCATAGGGGTGCCTAAAGGAGAAGAGGAAGACATTGAAAACTTATGTGAAAAAATAATGAAGGAAAACTCCCCAAATTTGGCAAAGGAAATAGACATACAAGTCCAGGAAGCACAGGGAGTCCCAAACAAGCTAGGCCCAAGGAGAACCACACCAAGACACATCATAATTAAAATGCCAAAACAATAAATGGATTCATAATGGAGAAGTAATAAAAAAAATGCAACCAAAAAAAAAAAAAAAAAAAAAAAAAAAAAAATAATAATTAAAATGCCAAAGGTTAAAGATAAAGGGAGAATCTTAAAAGCAGAAGAGAAAAGCAGAGAGTTACTTAAAAAGGAGTTCCCATAAGACTCTCAGCTGATTTCTCAAAAGAAACTTTGCAGGCAAGAAGGGACTGGCAAGAAGTATTCAAGGTGATGAAAAGCAAGGACCTACAAGCAAGATTACTCTATCCAGCAAAGCTATCATTTAAAATGGAAGGGCAGATGAAGTACTTCCCAGACAACGTAAAGCTAAAGGAGCTCGTCATCACCAAGCTATTATTATATGGAATGTCAAAGGAACTTACTTAAGGAAAAGAAGATCAAAATTGTGAACACTAAAATGACAACAAACTCACAACTATCAGCAACTGAATCTAAAAAAGAAAAACAAAATCCAAATAAGCAAACCAGAATAGGAACAGAATCATAGCATGGGGATCATTTTGAGGGTTATCAGCTGGGAGGGGGAAGGAGGAGAAATCGGGGGAATGGTGCAGGGATTAAGAAGCATAATTGGTAGGTGCAGAATAGACAGGGAGAAGTTAAGAATAATATAGGAAAGTGTGAAGCCAGGGAACATATATGCACGACCCATGGATATTGACTAAGGGGGGTGGGATTGCTGGAGGGAAGGGGGGTTCTGGGCAGAGGGGAGCAAAGGGAAGAAAAATTGGAACTACTGTAACAACATAATCAATAAAATATACTTAAAAAAAGAAAGAATTACACTAAGTAAAATAGGCCAGTAACAAAAAGACAAATATGGTACTGTATTAGTCCACTTATAAGAGGTATCTAAAGATATCCAATTTATAGAAACAGGAAGTAAAATGGTAGTTTTCAGGGGCTAATAGAAGGGGGAAATGGGGAGTTATTGTTTAATGGGTACAGAGTTTCAGTTTTGCCAGATGAAAAAGTTCTGGAAATGAATGATGGTGATGGTAGCACAACAATGTGAACATAATTAACACTACTGAAACATAAACTTAAAAATGGTCCTGGCTTGTGTGGCTCAGTGGATTGAGTACTGGCCTGTGAACCTAAGGGTCGCTGATTCAATTCCCAGTCAGGGCACTTGCCTGGGTTGCAGACCAGGTTCCCAGTTGGGGGCATGCGAGAGGCAACCAATTGATATATTTTTAGGATATTGATGTTTCTCTCCCTCTCTTTCTCCCTCCCTTTCACTCTCCCTAAAAATAAATAAATAAAATAAAATAAAATAGATTCTACTTTCAATTCTTTTGGATATATAATTAGAATTGGGGTTGATATATAACATGTCAGTTCTATTTTTAATTTTTTGAGGGGCCATTATACTGGTTTCCATACTGGCTTCACTATTTTACATTCTGTTATTTGCTTTATCTATATTGACATTTCAATTGAAATTGCAGATCAATAATGTTTTAATTTCCTCTCACATAGCCAGTGGCCCCAAACTGAATCTGTATATTTTGCTGCCACGCAATCACAGTAAAACAAATGTTCTTGATGAAGCAGTAACAATTATTAATTTTAATTTTATTAAATCTTGACTCCTGAGTACATATCTTTCTAAAAGAAAATATTTTATTTTATTTTTTATTTTATTTTTAGAGAGAGGGAAAGGGATAGAGGAAGAGAGTGAGAGAAACATCGATGTGTGAAAGAAACACTGATCAGTTGCCTCTTGCACACCCCAACTGGGGACCTGACCTGCAACCCAGGCATGTCCTCTGACTGGAAATCAAGCTGGCGACCTTTCAGTTTGCAGGCTGGTGCTCAATTCACTGAGCCACACCAGCCAGGGCTCCAGTAAATATCTTTTTAATATTATGTGTGATGAAATGTGATAAAGCCATAAAGCAGTTAAGCTGCATATCTCAAACTATGAAGTCTGTTTTAAGGAAAAGCACTTGTGGAGTTGTTTGCGCTGTGAGCAGATTTAGCTGCCGTTTTCACAGAAGACCTTTTTTCTTGAAAGAATGATTGACAAACTATGGTTATGCAGACTTGGGTATGTGGCAGATGTTTTCTCAAAATGGAATGAAATGAGACTCTTACTTCAAGGAAAATAATTGACAGTATTTGTCGCCAATTATAAAATTCAAGATTTTATGTGAAATTAGAATTTTGGAAACCTTGTATCTGCCAATACAGTAGATCCCACTTATTTGGGGGATATGTTCTGAATACCTCAGTGGATGCCTAAAACCTCAGATAGTTCCTAACCCTATATACACATATATAGTACTGTGTTTTTTTCTATACATACATACCTATGATAAAGTTTAATTTATAAATTAGGCACAGTAAGAGATTAAAAATAATTAATAATAAGACAGAACAACTATAATAATCTACTGTAGTAAAAGTTATGTGAATGTGGTTTCTATGTCTCTCTCAAAATATCTTATTGTAGTGTACTCACCCTTTTTCTTCCTGTGATAATAGAGATAATATGATGCCTATGTGATGAGATAAAGTGAGCTGGACAAAGATGATTCACTTCTCAGGTAGGATGGAGCGGGATGGCATGAGCTTTCATCACAATACTCAAAATGGCGCATATTTTTAAACTTATAAAGTATTTATTTCTGGAATTTTCCATTCAATATTTTTGAACCAGACTTGACTTCAAGTAACTGAAGACATGGAAACTGAAGCCACCATAATGGGGGACTACTGTATCTGAAGACTTTTATGATAAGATTGGTGGTAACATTAGTGAATGAGATTGTTGGTATTTTATAATGAAATGTGTCAGTATTTGGAAGATCAGCATAACATAGTGTACCAGTATTTTCCAAATGATCAATGCAAGGTGCTATAAAATTAATCATAGAGAGAACATCCATTCAAGGTAGAAGATGGACAAATGTATTTTAATGTAACAGAATACAGAACTCATTGATACAGTTTCAGAGTCATTGAAACTACTATATGTTGATTATTGGTGTAATACCAAAGAAAAGTATATTTTAAAATACTGCTCTTTTTTCCCATTATATAATCTGTGTGAGGCCAGATTTTCTTCAGACTTCAACCAAAACAGCATATCTCAGTAGATTGAATGCAGAAGATATGAGAATCCAGCTGTTTTCTATTAAGCCAGACATAAAAGAGGTTTACAAAAATGTAAAACATTCCACTTTCTTTACTAATTTTTTTGTTCTGCACAGTATAGTTACTTTTAATAAAATATATTATTTTTATTAGTACACAATGGGTTTATTGTTATAATTTTAAGTGCATTGTTAAATATTTTAAAACTTTGTTTTAATTCTAAATATTGTGTGTGTACATACATGTATATATATGAAGTTCCATTCTTAGTAGTGTAAAGGGGTCCTGATACAAAGAGCTTGAGAATCGGTGATTTAGAGGCTGAATGCAACTTGATTAGAACAGTTTTATGAATATAATGCTGCTCTGAATGGTATGGCTTGGTTGGGCATCATCCCTCAAAGTGAAAGGTCACAGATTTGATTCTCAATCAGGGAACATGCCTGGGTTGTGGGCAGGTAGGAGAGGCAATCAGGTGATGTTTCTCTCGTGCATCAATGTTTCTCTTCCTCTCTTTCTCCCCCCATCTCTCAAAAACAAATAAATAAAATCTTTTTTTAAAAAGATTATAATGCTTAAGATGGTACAGTATTCCCTTACTTATCGCAGGTATTACATCCTAGACACCCCCCTCGATAGGTGAAAATCTACGAAGTAGGAACCTTACATTTATTTTAGTATTTATATATTTTTTAAGGCTTTATAAACCTTTCCCACATACTTATAAATCGTTCCCAGTCCCTTATGAACCTTCCCCACTCCCTTATTAACATTTTCCACACTTTTATAAACACTTCTTATGTTGTTAAACATATTCTACACTCTTAAACCTACGTAACTTTAACAACATATGTATACAGTACCGCAAAATCCTGCGATATAGTGAAAAATTCGCTATAAATAATTAAATACAATATTTTTAAAAATCCCGCGATACAGTGAGGCCATGATAAGTGAACCTCGATATAGAAAGGAACCACTGTATATGGAAAGCTTGAAAAAGTGAAAAATTGGAGGTAGGGCAACCAGTGAGGAAGCTATTAGAATACAGTAGTTATAATGAACAGTCTATAATCTTGATGGAAAGAAGAGCAAATGTACAGGGAAAAGGTTTCAATGCAGTAGAAACTATGACCAGGGAGGAAGGGAAAGGGGGTAAAAGGGGGAAAGAAGGGGAAGAGTCTAGTCAAGGAACTAGTATAAATCACCCAGGGATATGGACAACAGGGTGGGGATTGACTGTGGGTGGGGGAGGGCAGGGGAGGGGAGAACAATGGGAGGAAGATGAGACAATGTAATAAAAAAACAATGAAAAAAGAATACTCAAAACTATCAAAAAAATACCATTTTAAGTGTGACTGGCAATGCTCAAGAAACCTGGTAATATATTTAGTTGGTGAAGGTACAGACAAACAATAACTTTCATACATAGCTGATGGATAAACAGACCTTTACTAAACATTATTATCTATCAATGATTAAAATATGCATGTGTGTAGACTCAGAAATTCGACATTTAGGAATTTATACTAAAAATGTTCAGAATTAAATATATATGTATATATACATATATATATATAAATGCATACATATTAACAAAATGGACTCTAAATGTTTATAGAGAAAGGTTAAACAAGTTAAGTTATCCACACAATGGCATAGAATGAAGCCTTTGAAAAGAATGAGTCAATTTTATGGGACTAATATAGAATTATCTCCAAAAAATATTGTTAGTGAAAACACAAGGGTGAGAATAATAGGTATAAGATGCCATCCCTCTATGAAAAATATATGAGAGTGAATATGCATTGTAGATGTGTAGCCTCTGGAGAGCTATGTAAGAATAACAGTGTCTGCCCCTGAGGAGGAGAATTAGATGGCTGCAAGACAATAATGGAAGGGAGATTTACTTTTCACTATATAACTGTTTTTATTTATTTATTTAAAACAACTTAAAAAAAAAGATTTTGTTTATTTTTAGAGGAGAATGGAAGGAGAAAGAAGGAGAGAAGCTTCAATATGTGGCTGCCTCTTGCAAGCCCCTAAGTGGGGACCTGGCCTGCAACCGAGGCATGTGTCCTGACTAGGAATCAAACCAGTGAACCTTTGGTTTGCAGGCCAGCGCTCAATCCACTGAGCCACACCAGCCAGGGCTTTATATCTTTTTAAAATTTCATGTCAGTTATATCTATTATATTCAAATTTTTTACTTAATTAAGAAAAGTAAAATATTTCCAACAACATTTGGTGAAGGTCTTATCTATGGTTGATGTAGTGAAATAGACAGAGACAGATACTACGGACATGGCAAAAATAGAATTGATTGGTTTTGATAACTGACTTGATTTTGAAAGTGTAGGTGGTGATAGGGTTAACAGGAAGGACAAATAGGAATTAAAGATGATTAGTTTTCCAGACAAAGTGGCTGATGTCATAACCCTGAAAGAAACACAAAAGGAGGAGCAGATGATGGTGGGAAGGGGGATGAGCGATCATGAGTTTCAGGCCCAGATATTTCTACCAGTTGTGAAGGATGCACCTATAATTTACTAAATGCTGCTAACATTCAACATAGTCTCTTTAATTCATACAGGGAAAAAAAAAAACCCACAAGCAAAACAACCATACAAAGTAGGAATTACTACCCCCATTTTATAGGTGACAAAATAGCCATATTGAGGTTAAAAACTTGCATAAACCTGAACAGTTATTAAGTGGCAGAAGCCCTTTTCGAAAGAAAGCTGGTCTTGTTCTTCGAGAACATCTCCCTCCCACCTGCATACCAAACTGGCATTAGACTGGCAAAAGAAAAGGCTAAGAGAACAGTCTTTGGACTTGAACAAGCTTGGTTTCAAATCCTGTCTCTGCTAATTTCTAGCTGTATGACCTTGAGCAAGTTAATTTCCAGTTCTAAACCTTATTTTCATCTTTAGTGTCTAGTAATAAGATTTAAGTGAGATGATACAGGCCCTGGCCAGGTAGCTTAGTTGGTTAGAACATTGTCCCGATACACCAAGGTTGCAGGTTTTATCCCTGGTTTAGACACAGACAAAAATCAACTAATGAGTACATAAATAGGTAGAACAACAAATTGATAATTTTCTCTCTCTATCCCTCTCTAAAAATCTATTTAAAACTTGAAAAAATAAATTAGGTGGTACATCTAAAACCTTTGGCAGCTCAACTGTTATATTGATTATATATGGGACACATCAGATCAGTAAATTGAAAATAAGAACTTTAGATTTGGGGTTAAGGTAGGAGTATAGATTTACCTCACATAATATCATTCAGTTTTTGCCATGATAGCTCTTGAAAAATTGTTCCATTTTTTTCAGTCAATTACTCATTTTTCCCCATTACATTTTTGCTTAAAAACATATTTAAAATATGCTATATTTTTATAATATTTCAATATTGTAGTTTTAGGCAAGCCAAACACTTTTCCTGGCACAAGAGTTTTAACCAGAAGCTATCATATGAACAAATTTGAGTTGTGCTCTAGATTTAGATGAACACAAATGTTTTGTTTTGTATATATAGGCTAAGTGAGAAAGTGACTTCTATCAGTTCTGTGTATATGTCATTTCCATTTTTTGAAGTACTTTTATATTTAGCCTTTATTTTGCTCTATAGGTGGTTTTCCATATTTAAAAGGTATTTATTTATTTATTTACTTATTTTAAAGAGAGGGGAAGGGAGAAAGAGGGAGAAAAACATCAATGTAAGTGAGAGACATCGATTAACTGCCTTCTGTATGTGCACTGACTGGGGACCAAACCCAAAACCGGGGCACTTGCCCTGACCAGGAATCAAACCAGAGACCTTTCAGTTTGTGGGATAACGTTCAACCAACTGAGCCACATGGGCTGGGGCACAATTTATTTTTAAGTACATTTAATTGTAAGATAACCATGAAGCCCTAAAAGATTGAAAAACTGGTGAAAATGGCCAATGAAAGAACAACTTCCTTGCACCTCTTTGTCACCTCTCAGAAACACATCTCCTGTTCCTTTGATGAGTTTTAAAAACTAATTGAATTACATGTTATATACAAAAGATAATAACCTCCAAATAGCTATTTATTTGAAGGCTAATATGGTATGTTACATAATATACATCACATATGTTATATAATATGTATTCGTTATATTATATATCATGTAACATTATATAATGTATACCATCTAATATACAATATAATAATATATTTATAATTATATTATATATTATAATTAAATATGTCATTATATAACCATGACATATATTTATAATTATATATATAATGTATACCATATATAATTAAAATATGTAATATGGTATATATTATAATTATGTCATTATATATTATATAATTCTGTTTTTATTGTTTTCTATTTCTTTTCATTGTCTAACACATTTTTTTATTTTTAAAAATTGTTTGTGTATTTTGGCATTGTGGTAAGAAGGATTCTAAGTTGACTTCCAAGATTTCCACACTCTAGTGTACGCACTCTATAAAATCTCTTCTTCTTAAGGCACAGGTGGACATGTAAATATAATGAGATATAATTTTGTGATTAGATTATCTTATATGGAACAAATGAGGGCATTTTGGAGATGTAATAAGGTCCCTAATCTGTTGACTTTAAGGAAATTAAAAGAGAGATTATCCTATGTGGGCCTGACCTAATCAGCTGGGCTTTTTTAAAATAGTATTTTCTTCCGTTGCCATTTATTTCCCTTATAACCTCATCCCCCACTGCAATCACCACACTCTTGTCCATGTCCATGAGTCCTTTTTTCTTTTTGCTTGATCCTTCCACACGCTTAAATGCCCCCCTTAGCTGTCATCCTGCTTTCTATCTATGAGTCTGTCTCTATTCTACTTATTAGTTCAGTTTATTCATTAGATTCTACATATGATGAAATCATATGATATTGTCTTTCTCTGACTGGCTTATTTCATTTAGCATAGTGTTCTCCAAGTCTATCCATACTGTCACAAAGGGTAAGATTTCCTTCTTTTTTTTACAGCAGCTGGGCATTTTCAAATGGGGTCTAGAGGTCAGAGATGGAAGAAGTTACAGGAATCTGAAGCACCACATTTGCTCACACGTTGGCCTTAAAAAAGCAATCTGCTATGTCGTAGAGAGGGCAGTGAAGCATAAAATGGTAGGCGGCCCTTAGGAACTGAGGGCTTCAGTCCTAGGACTGGAAGGGATTGAATTTAGCCAACAACTAATGAGCTTGGAAGAGGACCCCTGAGCCTTAGATGAGATCAAAGTTCTGGCTAACATCTTGATTTTAGCTTAATATGAACAGAGCAGAAGACCCAACTAACCCATATCCCAACTAAACCATAACCCATGCCCAGATATCTGCCCCATAAAAACTATGAAATAACAAATTCATGTTCTTTTAATCCCCTACCTTTCTAACAATTTGTTATGCAGCAATAGGAAATGGGTACAAATGTGTATAAATTATCTATTGCCACAATAATTCTATAAAACAAATCACCCCCAAACTCAGTGGCTTACAGGAACTGTCATTTATTATTTGTCATGACTAAATGGGTCACCTGGGCAGTTCTGTTGACCTGGGCTGGTCTAGGCTAATTTCACTTGTACTTGTTTATGAATCCATAAACACCTGGTGGATTAGCTAGTCTAGAATTACCTCAACTGAGATGACTTGGCCCCACTCCACATGGTCTCTCATTTTCCAGCAGGCTAGTCTGTGTTTATTCTTATGTTAGTGACAAAATTAGCAAGAGGAAGAGAAAACACACAAGCACTTTTTCAATTGCTTACATCAAGTTTGGTACTGTTCCATTGGCTGAAGCAAGTCGCATGAAAAGAGAAATTAAAATATATCCATAAAAAGACTTATGAAAAAGATGCTTATAGTAGCTTTATTCAAAAGAACCAACAACTGATAACAATCCAAATGTGTATCAATAAAATAAAGAATAAACAAGTTGTGGTATACTGACAAAATGAAATAATAGCAATAAAAGAATGAACTACTGATAGAAGCATCAATGTGAATGAACATCAAAAACATTTTGTTGACCCAAAGAGGTCAGACACAGAAGAGTACAACTGAATGATTCCATTTATATGCAGTTGAAGAACAGGTAAAACTAATATATTGTAATAGAATCAGGATAATAGTTGCCTAAAGGGTAATAGTGATTAAGTGAAAGGGGGCATGAGGGTACTTTCTGGATTCATGGATATGTGCTTTATCTTTTTTAGAAAATATTTTTTTTACTTATTTTTAGAGAGATGGGAAGGGAGGGAGAAGGAGGGGGAAAGAAACATCGACATGTGAGAGAAACATCAATCAATTGCCTTCCATACACACCCCAACTAGGGACGGAACCCTCAACCTATATATATGCACTGACCAGGGATCAAGCCTGCAACCTTTTGGTGTATGGGATGACTCTTGCCCACCCTCAACTGGGGACCTTGCCCACAATCCAGGTGTGTGCCCTGACTAGAATCAAACCTGTGACCTTCCGGTTTGCAGGCTGACACTCAAATCCATTGAACCACAACAGCCAGGGCTGTGCTTTATCTTTACTTATGCATTTATTGGTTGATTCTTGTATGTGCCTGGACCAAGGATCAAAACCACAACCTTGGTGTATTGGGGTAACATTCTAACCAACTGAGCTACCCGGCCAGGGCTGGTTTGTGCTTTATCTTGATTGGGGTGGTGGTTACATGGGCATATAAATTTATCAAAACTCATTAAATTATACACTTTAGATCCATGCATTTCACTGTTTCTAAATTTTACCTAAAAATCCCCAAATAAACAAAAAATGATGTAGTGGAAAGAACATGTGTTGGTGTAAAAAGCTTTGGGCTTGAATACCATTTCTACTTACTAGCTGTGTAAAGTCACATATTCATTAGAGACCTAATCTGTTTTTTACCAACAAAATAGGAAAGTTGTTTACCTCATTTTATTTTATTGTGGAATAATACACTTAACATAAATTTACTATTTCAACCATTTTAAGTGTACAGTTCTCTGGCATTAAGTACATTTATTGTTTTGCAACCATCACTATCATCCATCTCCTTAAACCTTTCACCTTACCAACTGAAACTTTGTACCCCTTACACACTAAATCTCCATTTCTCTTTTTCCCAAGCCCCTGACAACCATGCTTCTGCTTCCTGTTACTGTGAATTGGATTACTCTAGATATTTATTATTAGTGGAATAATACAATATTTGTCTTTTTTTTGTGACTGATTTATTTTACACAGCATAATTCTTCAAGGTTCACCTATGCTGTACCATGTATTAAAATTCATTTTTTAAGGTTGAATAATATTCCATTGTATGGATATACCACATTTTGTTTATCCATTCATCTGTTGACTGACACTTGGGTTATGTCCACCTTTTGTTTATTATGAATAATATTGCCAAACACACGTGTATACAAATATCTGTTCAAGTCTCTGCTTTCACTTATTTTGGGTATATATCCAGAAGTAGATATGGTAAGTCATATAGTAATTCTATGTTCAAACTTTGAAGAGTTGCTATACCATTTCCACAGTGGCTGCGCCATTTACATTCCCACCAACAATGCACCTGGGTTCCAATTTCTCCACATGCTCACCAATATTTGTTATTTTCTGTTTATTTGCTTCTCTTTTTATAATAGCTATCCTAATGTGTGTGAAGTGGTATCTTATCTTGGCTTTGATTTGCATTTTCTTAATGACTAGTGATGCTAAGCATCTTTTCTTATGCTTATCAACCATTTGTATGTCTTCACTGGAGAAATGTTTATTCAAACTTTGCTCATATTTTAAAAGATTATTTATTTATTTATTTATTTATTTATTTATTTACTTTTAGAGAGAAGGGAAAGGAGGGAGAAAGGAAAGGAGAGAAACATCAATGAACGAGAGATACATTCATTGGTTGCCTCTCACACACTCCCCACTGGGGACCTGGCCAGCAACCCAGGCATGTGCCCTGATAGGGAATCAAACTGGCAACCTTTTGGTTGCAGATTGGCACTCAATCTGCTGAGCCACACCTGTCAGGTATTATTTTTTAATTATTTGTTTTTTGTTGTTGTTGAGTTGTACAAGTTCCTTATATATTCTGGATATCAATCTCTTACCAGATATATAATTTGCTAATATTTTATCTCTTTCTGTGGGTTATCTTTTCACTCTGTGATAGTATCCTTTGGTGTACAAGAATTTTATTTTTGATGAAATTCAACTTTTTTTCTTCTTTTGTTGTCTATGCTTTTGATGTCATATTCAAGACATGGTTGCCAAAATTCAATGTCATGAAGTTTCCCTTATATTTTTGTCTAAGAGTTTTATAGTTTTAGCTTATGTTTGGGTCTTTGAACAATTTTGCGTTAATTTTTGTATATGGTATAAGCTAAGGTCCAACTTCATTCTTTAAAAAAAATTTAATCCTCACCCAAGGATATATTTATTGATGAGAGAGAGAGAGGGAATGCGGGGAGGGAGAGAGAGAGAGAGAGAGAGAGAAGGAGAGAGAAACATCAATGTGAGAGAGAATCATCAATCAATTGCTTCCCATACCTTCCCCAACTGGGGATTGAACCCACAACCTAGTTATGTGCCCTGACCAGGGATCAAGCCTGCAACCTTTTCGTGTATGGGATGACGCTCCAACCAACTGAGCCACACAGCCAGGGCCAACTTCATTCTTATTCATGTAGATATCCAGTTTTTCCAACACTGTTTGTTGAAAAGACTATCCTTTTCTCATTAGATGGCCTTGGCACAACCTTGTCAAAATCATTTAACCATATATGCAAGGGATTTTTTCTGTACACTCTATTCTATTCCATTGGTCTGTATGTTTGTCTTTTTTTTAATTATATTTTATTGTTTATGTATGTTTGTTTTTATGTTAGTACTATACTGTTTTGATAACTTTAGCTTTGTAATAACTTTTATAACCAGGAAGTGAGTCCTTCAGTTTTACCTTTTTTTTTTTCCTTAGAGACAGTGAGGAAGAAAGATAAACATCAATGTGAGAGAAAACCATCTATTGGTTGCCTCCTGTACGTGCCAGGACCAGAGACTGTACACCACCAAACGGGATGGAACCAGCAACCTAGGCATGTGCCCTGACCAAATATTGAACCTGCAGCCTTTCAGCTATGGGACAGTGCTCCAAGTGAACCACACTGGCCAGGGTAGCTTTGCTCTTCTTTTTCAGAAGTTTTGGCTATTTAGGTTCCCTTGAGATTCTATATGAATTTTAGGATGGATTATTCTAGTTCTGCAAACAACCTCATAAGGATTTTCATAGAGATTGCATTGAATCTGTAGATCACTTTGGGTAGTATTGACATCTTAACAACTTTAAGTCTTCCAACCCGTAAACGTGAAATGTGTTTCCATGTTTCAGACTATTTTTGTAGTTTTCATTTACAAGTGTTCCACCTCTTGATTAAATTAATTTCTGGGTATTTATTGTAATCATTTTTATAAAAAGATTTTATTTATTTATTTTTAGAGAGAGGGGAAGGGAGGGAGAAAGATAAGCAGAGACATCAATGTGTGGTTGCCTCTCTCATGCCCACAACTGGGGACCTGGCCCACAACCTAGACATGTGCCCTGACTGAGAATCAAACCAGCAACCCTTTGGTTCGCAGGCAGGCTGGTGTTCAACCCACTGAGCCGCACTAGCAAGAGCTATTGTATTCTTTTCAATGCTACTGTAAATATAATTATTTTTGTAGTTTTCAGATTTTCATAGTGTAGAAATGCAACTGATTACTAATTTTTGTGCGATGGCACTGTATCTTGCTTCTTTGCTGAACTCATTTATTAGTTCTAACAGTTCTAGGGGTTTCTACAAATAAGATCATATCATCTCTAAACAGAGAAATTTTACTACTTCCTTTTTAATTTGGATGCTTTTATTTTTTTCCCTTGCCTAATTGCTCTGTCTAGAATTTCCATTAATACATTGTAGATAAGTAGTGAAAGTGGGCATTCTTGCCTTGTTCTTGATCTTAAAGAAAAAGCTTTCAGTCTTTCACTACTGAGTATGATCTTTGCTGTGGGTTTTATGTGGCCTCTATTATGTTGAGATAGTGTCCTATCCCTAGATTGTTGGTTGTTTTTATTATGAAAAGGTATTATATTTTGTCAAATGTTTATTTTCTGTATCAATTGAGACAATAGGTGTTTTTTTCCTTAATTCTGTTAATACAATGTATCACCTAGATTGATTTTTATATGTTGAACCGTCCTTGCATTCTAGGAATAAATTTCACTTGGTTATATGAATAATCCTTTTCATATGCTGCTGAACTTTGTTTTGCTAGTATTTGATTGAGAACTTTTGCTTCAATATTGATAAGGGTTACTACTGTACAGTTTTTTCTTGTTGTTTACTTGTCTGCCTTTGACATAGTGTCATGTTGACCTTTTAGAATGAGTTAGGAAGTATTCTCTACTCTTCAATTTTTGGGAGAGTTTGAGCAGGATTGATGTTAATTCTGTAAATGTTTGGTGGAATTCATCAGTGAGTACATCTGGTCCTGGGCCTTTCTTTGTTGGAAAGTTTTAAATATTGATTAAATCTCTTTACTAGTTAGATTTCTTCAGATTTTCTATTCTTAATTATTCAGTGTTTGTGGGTTATGTGTCTTTAGGAATTTGTCAATTTTATCTAGGTTCTCCAATTCGTTAGCGTATAATTTTTCATAGTAATCACTTATGATCCTTTTTATTTTTATAGAATTGGTAGTAATGGCCCCATTTTTATTTCTGATTTTACTTGAATCTTCTTTTTTTCTTTGTCAATCTAGCTAAATTTTTGTCAATTTTATTGATCTTTTCAAAGAACCAACTCTTGGTTTTGTTGATTTTCTCTTCCTGGGTTTTTGAGGGCTAAATAATATTTAACATTTCTAAAAAAGAAATACAAATGGTCAAAGTCATATTTTAAAGAGTTCGGCTTCCTTAAATAATTCAAATAAATTAACAATAAGATAGAATTATTTTAGCAAATTGGCATTGCTAAAAACAGAACTCAGCTGGAATTCATCCCTTTGTGTGTGGGTTCAGAGACTAGAAGGAGATAGTTAGGAAGCTTTAGGGAAGTTGGTAATATTTTATTTATTGATCTGTGAGCTGGTTTTATGTTTTAAAAATTCATCAAACAATGGGGAGTTATTGTTTACTTGGTACAGAGTTATAGTTTTACAAGATGAAACGAATTTCTGACTTGGATGCTTGTGATGGTTGTAGAACAATGTAAATGTACTTGATGCCAATGAATTGCACACTTAAAAATGGTAAGATAGTAGTTTTACATTATATGTATTTAACAACAAATTTTAAAAAGCATTGAGCAATATAGTACTTATAATTTGTACACTTTTCTGTGTGTAAGTTATATTTTAATTATTAAAAATGTAGTACCTAGGTTATTTGCTTGTAGTAAGCTGACACTGCTGATGCATGTATAAATAATACCTTTCTGGAAGGCAGTCTGGAAGCAAGTATCAAAAGCCATAACATTTGACTCAGCATTTATCCCAAGGAAATATTTAAGATGTTTGCAAAGCTGTGTGTAAAGGACATTTACTATAATGTTGTTTATTATAATGGTGTTAACAGCAAAAAACTGAAAAACAACTAAATGTCCTATAAAAGGGGACCCATGCTTTTCAGCTTGGAATGAGGCCTGGGTACAACTTTTCTGGTTGTCTTGAATCGGGGTCCATCTGACACCAGCCACCTCCATCCACCATGCCACCAAAGTTCGACTGCAACGAGATCAAAGTTGCATACCCGGGGTGCACCAGTGAGGAAGTCAGAGCCTCATCTGCCCCGGCCCCCACGATTGACTTTGCTGAAAGCAACCAGTGGTTGGAAGGTTCTGAGAATTCCAGTGAAACTGACCATTCAGTACAGACAGGCCCAGGGTGAGGTAGTACCTTCTGCCTCTGCTCTCATCATCACAGTCCTCAAAGAACTGCCAAAAGGCAGAAAGAAGCAAGAAAACATTAAGCACACTGAAATACCATTTTTTTTTTTTGAAATACCATTTTTGATGAGATTAACATTGCTCAACAGATGTGCCACCAATCTCTAGCTAGTGAACTTTCTGGAACCATTAAAGAGATTCTAGGGACTTCCCAGTCTGTGGGCTGTAATGCTGATGGTTACCGCCCTCGTGACATCACTGATGACATCAAGAGTGGTGCAGTGGAATGTCCAGCTAGTTAAGAACTACAAAGGAAAGTATTTCAATTAAAAACTGTTTGATAACAAAACAAAACAAAAAGGAGGGAGACCCAGAAAAATATGTCCTATAGCCACACAATGAAATCTATGAAGCTGTCAAAAATGTTGTAGGTTAACCTTTATCAGCATGGTAATATGTTTATGCTATATAAATGAAAAAGTTAGACTTAAATATGAAAGATATAAAGAACAACAAAAATTTGTCAATGATCATTAACTTGGGCAATGTGTTGGCTTTTAATTTTCTTTCTTTTTGCTTGTCTGGGTCTTAAATTTTCTTTAAGGAATATGTTATTGCCTACAAGTTATTAGCAACTAGAAAAAATAGTGCTTGGCACACAGTAGGTGCTTTAAAAAGATAGTGACTGTTTCTTCCTTTGGAAAAGTAATTGTTCATTACTTGCATTAGTTACAGTTCTCCAGAGAAAGAGAATCAATAGAAAAAATATATATATTTATATATATACACACACATGCAATTTAAGGATTATGGAGGCTGACAAATCCAAAATCTGCAGGGTGGGTCAGCAGTCTGGAAATCCAAGGAAGAGCCAATGTTGTAGTTCAAGGCTGCCAGTTGGCAAAATTTCTTCCTTTGGGCAGGGTGAGGGGGGTGTCTGTCTTTGTTCTATTAAGGCCTTTGACTGGTTGAATGAAGCCTACTGAAATTATGGAGGAGAATCTTCTTACTCATAATCCATTGATTTAAATGTTAATCTCATCCAAAAAACACTCCCAAAGAAATATTCAGAATAATGTTTGACCAAATATCTGGGCATCATGACTGAGTCAAGTTGACATACAATTAACCATGACATTACCGTTCTATGAGTCTTGGCTGTGGGCACCTGGTGAGAGGTTGAGGAAAAGAAAGACTTAGCTCTCTGGGCCAATTGAGTATTTCCAGGTGACATGGACTTTCTGTGTGGAAGCCAGCATGCTCCAAAGCTCTTTCAATTCGCTTTAGTTAAAGTTTTCACAAACTGCATAACATTTGGTTGTTTGCTTCACTCTAGGAAGCGCCCACTTTAGGATTGATCTCATGGGCAAATGCACAAGATTAGAACGATTGAAACTGAGGAAAACTGACATTCAGGGCCTAGGAGAAAATAAATGTTCTTCCCATGTGATTTCCTCTTTCTCAGCCCAGGAGTTGGATCCTGCTGTGTCTCCTACTGTTCAGGTGAGGCTACAAAGAGAGTGAACTATGTTGATCTGTCAGGTCCGTCTGTGCCTTTCTGTGTTTTCAATTTTTTTTTTCAAAATTTGCCTGTACGCCTTCCCTTACTGCTGATCATTATCCTTCACTTTACAGTTGTTAGGTGATATTTATTTGTAGCTTACAGAGACATTGCAAACTGGGGGCTTTGCAGGCACTTCTTGTTGACATATGTGGGAAATTTAAAACTATTTGACTTAATAGACAGCACTCAAATACCTGGAAATTTTGTGGTCTATCCATACAATGGTATATTATTCATTCATAAAAAGAATGAAATACTGTAGCAGTTATAGCTGATATACAAAATCTGTCCAGAAAAACCATTGTTAATATGGTTTGCATGAAATTGATGTAACCTGGCAGCCAAGGAGAATGGACTGGAATGTGCACACTGATGACGTCACAGTACTAGTCAGTAGGGGCAGTAGACGCTGTTGAGGGGGAATGTGTATTATGGGGCTGTTGCAATCAAAATGACTGACCAAGTAGAGCAATGGATCTGCATCAGATTTTGCATTAAGCTTGCACATTCCTCTGCACAAACTATTTGGATGACTCAGAAGGCCGCAGCTACGAGCAACTGGTGATTGGCAGCTTCATCATGGCAACATGCTCACTCATGCATCATGTCTCATGCAGAAATTTTTGGTGAAACATCAAACTACCCAGGTGACTCAGCCCTGCTACAGCCCAGATTTGGCACTCTGAGACTTATGGCTTTTCTCACAACTAAAATTACCTTTGAAAGGGAAGAGATTTCATACCATCAATGAAATTCAGGAAAATACAACGGGGCAGCTGGTGGCAATTAAGAGAATTGTGTGAGGTCCCAAATTGCCTACTTTGAAGGGGACTGAGGTGTCATTGTCCTACGTACAATGTTTTTTGTATCTTCTTCAATAAATGTCTCTATTTTTCATATTACGTGGCTGTATACTTTCTGGACAGACCTCATATGTTATAACATGGATGAATCTTGACAAGAGTATGCTAAATGAAAGAAGCCCAGCACAAAGATCATACATGTTATATGATTCCATTCATATGAAATGTCCAGAATAGGAAAATCTATCTTGACAGGAAGAATATTAGTATTTGTTTAGGGTTTGTGTTGGGGGTCGATAGGGGCAGATAAGGGAGTGATAGCTAAAGAGTATTTTTTTGAGGTAATGCAAGTGTTCTAAAAGTGACTGATGATCCTTGCATATATCTGTAAATATAGTAAAAAGCATTGAGTTGTATTCTTTAAATGTATGGTGTGTAAGTGACATCTTAGTAAAGCTGTTTAAAACATTGAGTTCTGAGTATATTTCCGAAAGAATTGAAAGCAGGGTCTCAAATACATTTTTGTACATTTGTATTTATAACAGCATTATTCACATATTTGAAAAGTGGAAGCAACCCAAATATCTTCTGAGACTGTACTCTCTCCTGGTTTTCTTGCTACTTTGCTGATCTTCTTTCTCTTTCTGAGTTACAATGTTAGGCTGCCTCATGGCTCAGTTTAATTTATACTCTCTGGGTAATTCTATCCAGTCTTATGGTTTATACTGATTTCCACATTTCTTTCTCTAGCCCTGTTATCTGTCCTGAGCTTCAGATTCAAATGTCCAACTGCTCATTTGACGTTTTCACTTGGACATGTAAGAGATATCTCATGTCTAAGACGTTATTTTTACTCCTTTGCCCCACTCCCTCAAATCTTCTGCTCTGCTCTTTTCAATTGCAGATAATGGACAACACCGTTAATCTAGTTGTTCAGGCTGAAAAGCCAAGAGTCATCCTTACAGCATCTTTTTCACTCATCCCCAGCATCCAATTTATTAGCAGCAATCCTATTGATTAAACCTCCAAAACATATCCTGAATTCAACTACTTTTCACTATTTCGACTCTAAATGCCCTAGGCCAAACCATTGCATTTTTCACCTGGACTACTGCAAAGCCTTTTATGCCCACTCTTGCTCCGTTATGATTCATTCTGCACATGATATCTATAAGGTTCATATCACTCTTTTTAAAAAATGTCTTTGGCAGTTTTCTCTCTTATACAAAATAAAATGAAAAGCGTTTACCAAGGCTCTACATCTCTGATATCATCTCCTGCCCCTCTCATTCAATTCTAGTAATATTGGCACCTTGCTGTTCTTGAACATTTCAAGTTTGTTCCTGTTGAGGAACTTTACACTTGCTGATTACTCTGTTCCTCCATTTATTTGCATACAGCTCCTCTTGCTAATTATTTAACTATCAACTCAAATGTCACCTCCTCAGAAAAAAAAAAATTCTAGCTACCATGTTTAAAGTAGCCCTACTCCAACCACTTTTCATCCTAGTACTCTGAGTTACTTTCTTCTTGTTAACATTTTCTGAATTTATCTAATACATCTAAATGTCCCATTTGTTTAAAATACATTTGAACCTAATGGATATAGTTTCTTTAAGTAGTAACCTCTTTGGGGAAGAAATGCCAAGACTCTTATATAGCTGCTCTCTCCCTGTGTGCTTGTGCCTAAGATGGTGCCTGTGTGTGTGAAGTGTTTTGGTGTTGAGGAAGCCTGAGACCTTGAATACATTTGGTCTCCTTGTACTATTCTTTTACTTCTCTGGGTGTTCAGCAATTTGTTGGTCAGTGAGTGGTGTATCTGTCTCATAGCCTGGCCTCTCTAAGCTTGTTAAGAGCCAAGAAGCCAACCACAGCTCTTCCTGAGCTTGGCTGTTACTACATTTTGTTCCCTGCCCAGTGAAATCTGTTGTACAAAGCTACTTCCCCTTATACTTGCCAGTCAGTTTTCTTGGCTACCTTTCCTGTTCTTCCACAGGGTATGTGGAAACTTTCGGATACATGTTATTGATTGATTGATTGATTTAAAGTAAACTTGCTTTTTAATGGGGGATGGTAAGGCAGGGCTGTCTGGGCAGGAATGGGGTTAGGGTGTCAGAATCACATCCCGCTGTGGGATGAATTGGCTCTGGCCTCCTGGATCTGGCTCCGTAGCCTATGAAAAGTGGTCATGAATTACTCCACAGTGTCCAGGGCATAGCAGCCATGACATACCAGCAAGGAGATGGGCAACGGCCATAAGACTTCCTGGCATGATGAAGGCAGCTCCAGGTCCAGGGTCCCCATGGTTGGGGCCTTCCAGCCAGAGCCCAGGAGAGCCAGCACCCAAAGCCACTGTGCTAATTTCTTCATGGTCGCTTCAGGGCCGCTCTGCCACTCTCCTTGCTCTCTTCATTCAGCCCTCTGAATAGATTTTATATCACACCCGAGCTAAGGGCCACTCACCTGCAGAACTCCTTCCAAGATCCTGTAGCTAATTTTGAATAGTGAACTTTGCATTCTGTGTATTTTAAAACTTCCTCCACACCCCATCACATAAGCCTCAAGACCCATAAACTTGGATTCACCCCTCTGAGTGTGCTAAAAGACACTCTGAGTTGCTAAATGCAGGCTTTCTCCTTCTTCTCAACAATACCAGGGCATCGCTTTTACTTATATGTACTGTTTGCTTGTTGTTGTGGGTATACATAGTCTGCAAGTCATCTCTACTTGGAATTCCAAACAGAAGCAAAGCAAAAATGCTATTTAAAAAAATTATTTACTAATTTTAGAAAGAAAGAGAGGAAAGGGGAGAGAGAGAAACATTGATTTGTGGTTCTACTTATTTATGCACTCATTGGTTGACTCCTATAGGTGCCCTGACCAGGGATTGAACCCACAACCTTAGTGTATGGGGACAAGGCTCTAACCAACTGAACTAACCTGGCCAGGGCTGCTTTCTATTTTGAAGAGCTGGAGTGGGAAGATAGTGACACACGTCTCTCAATTGCTGCTTCTCTTATCTCTTCCTTCTTCCCTCTACCCTTTAATTGAGTAAGGATAGATGGGAAGAGCATCTCCTTTGGAGTACAGAACTCTATAAGATTCTCACTGTATGCTGAACTTCATAGGTTAAATGGAATTAAGAAAATTGAGCAAATTCTTTCACTTTCTATGAATCCTGTTCTAGTACTTATTTGCTGAATAAGGAAATAAGTCTCCAAGCTATATTTCAAACAAGCATCTATAATGAAACATGATTTAAAGAAGAAAATTAAGATGATCCAGTTTGATATTTGCAAAACATTATGCCATTATATTCTGCTTTTTAAAATAGAAGTCAGAAAATTAGATTTGTATGTGAAATATCCCATTTTAAATGTTGACATATAATTCAAAAACTTAAAAATATATAAAAAACAATTTGCTCTTAATGGTGCTAGCAACCAAAAGTGGTCTAAGAGATTCAGAGATATTAACTAATTTCTCAACAATCCATTTTACATTTGAGGGAATTGATGTACAGGGGAAGTTAATTGACCAAGATCACATAACTATGCTTGGTGCAAACCAAATACGTGTCTGTGGGACAGATTTGTCTGGAAGGCCATGAATTTGTGATATCCAGTTTATGATATATTTGAATAGCCCAGGGAGAAAAAGGCTTTGCATTTTGGCTTGGCTTCTCTGCTAAATGACCTTGGCCTGGTCACTTAATCTATATAAATCCCTCTGAAAAGTTAGGATGATTAACCTTGCAGCGTTCACTAATGTTGGTTTTCTCTTTTCTCCTTCCCTATATGGATGATTGTACTGAACAATCAGTGTGCTTGTATATTATCTGGAATGCACAAATTGTGCCAATTGTTCAAGTCTCAATACATTCTCGGTACTTCTAGAAACAACCTGATATAGGAGACAGCCTTAGGTTGCAGGTCAAGATGCCTATTTCAGCCCTGATGCTATTACTAATCCTTTGGGTGATTTCAAGCAAGTCACATCCTTCCGGGCCTCTGTGTCTCCATCTTTAAAATGTGGAATTAGATGAAACCTGGCTTTAAACTGTGTTCTGAAAAATGAAACATTTCTTTAATGGTGGGAGGGGGCATGAAAAGGAGAAGAGAGAGGGCAAGGGGGAGTTCTGGTGAGTAGGTTTATGGGTACCCTGTTTCCACTTCAAATTTAAAACTTCATTTTAAGTCAGCAGATTTTATTATAAGGGAATATTCCACTACTGAAAAAACAGGTGGAAACTTCTAGACTTTTCATGTACACCCATTCCCTGGAACTATCTTTTCTTGACTTCTCTTTTTATTTCCTTCTTGTCCTGGACATGGAACGAAAGGGCTTGACAGGTTTGTAAAATTCTGGCTGAAATATACATTTTTTCTTTTGGTTCTTCTCTCCTCTTTCCTACCCAGAAATGAAATTAAAGATGAACAGGCCTAAGTAAGAACCAGCATGGAAACATCCAGCAATTTCACAGATAGTTTTTAACAAAATGTGATGGGTTAATGAAGTTCTGTTTCAAAACAACTACCTAGTGACACACAAAAGTTAAAGTGACATACAGAAGTTTACGTCTCATTATTCTGTGATTTTGGAAGTTGCTTTAAATGTTTTCTTTTCTTTTCCTTTTAAATCATGGGAAATGATCTTCAGAGGCAACTTTTTTGTGTGTTTCTCGCTTACATGATCTTCCTAAGCTATCATCATGAATTCCATTAGGGTACTTTTCTCCACCCAAAGCTGGGGGACTGGAATGGATAGAGGAATCTTTCAGCCCTGGCTGGTGTGGCTCAGTGGATTGAGCACCAGTCTGCAAACCAAAGGGTCACCAGTTTGATTCCCAGTCAGGGCACATGCCTGGGTTTCAGGCCAGGTCCCCAGTTGTGAGCACACAAGAAGCAAATACACATTGATGCTTCTCTCCCTTTCTTCCCTCTTCTCTAAAAATAAATAGATAAAATCTTAATAAATAACTAAAGAGGACTCAATCACGCACCTATTCTCTTCAGTTACCCTCAGCTTCCATTTCAGGGCAAGATAGACCCAAATTTATTGTCCAGTTTTCTGCTTTAGAGATTAAGGTGCTTATCCTTTAAGTCAAATTCTCAAAACTGCTTCCATGGTGGTGACTGAGGACACATATCTGCAAATCATCACACGTCTTCAGTGAAGAATTACAATTTTCTTAAAGTATCATGGAACTTAAATCTTCTAGATGAAAAATTTATCTTTTGCTTTCAAGATAGTTTGGTACATTGAAAAGCCTGGATGAATGTCACTGAAATCTTGAGTCTAATTTCACACCAGCTTCTAGGTTCCTTGGGACAACTTTCAATACTTTCCTTGACCAGGCTGCAATTTTACCATTGGGAGCATTGGAGTAGATGGTTCCCAAAATTCTCTTGATTTAGATATTCTAAGGACAAATTACTATTGAGGAAATTATCTGCAGCTGTTTGTTCAGTCTTCAGAATCAACAAAGGATCTGATTATGAGGTTAGGCAATCAGAGTTGACCCTTAATGTTTTACGCCCTGTGCTTCAGACCATGCTGTCTAAAGGCAGGAAAGCTGTGTCTCCTTCAAATGACTGGCCATTCACTCAGTGGCTGGGATTCTTCATGATCAGAGGTCCACTGAGAACTTCAGTTCACCATCATTTTCTCTTTACAATGGTATCTCTGCAGACAGGTGCAAGATGGTCATCTGGACCCCTCAACAAACATTTCATCCAATTCTCCAGGTAGCCCTTTCACTAATTTCTTTCATTCCTCCTTCATCACTGCATCATGGTCCCTTTAAGGCAGCGGCCATAGTTGAGTGGTGGGAGTAGCTGCTGGAAGCAGACTTGCAGGATTTGGCCTACACTGGGCCAGTCACCGCGCAGGCTCAGGACCGGGGGCTTGGTGGGAAAGAAAGGCGGGGCTTAGGGTGCGCCTGCGCACCAGGGGCGCGCGCAAGGGGTTGGTTTAGTGATCCCTTTAAGAAACCACAGGCGGAGGAATTTCTCTGAGAGAAAATAATCCTACTCACGGGGCCCCTTGGAGGCCATTAACCCCCCGAGTCCCAGCCCCCCTTTCTTGGGCAGGCCCTAACGCCCACGCGCGCACGCGTGGGATCTCAAGATCTCCGACCCAGCGCGCGACATCCGCCCCCTCCCCACTTTCAGCGTAGGACTCGGCTGGGTCCCGGGAAGCTGCCGCGAGGTGGCTGTGCCTGCAGTGTGGGCGGGGGCCGGGGGCCCGAGAGCTTTCACCGCCACCGCGCCGGGAGCCACAGCGGTTCCAAGCGGGGCCCAACATGGCGGAGAGAGAGGTGGAGTCCGGCCCCCGAAAGAGGGTAGGTGAGGTGAGGCAGAACTCGGGCGGCGGGGGGCGGGGCGGGAGCTGCGTCCCGGGGCCGGGGCTGGGGCCGAGAATGGCCAAGCGCAAGCTCGTGGAGGGGTCGCCGGGTCCCGGTGGGGGGAAGGTTGCGGTCAGGACTGAGGCAGCCTTGGGTCCGAAACGCGCTGGAGAGTGGTCCTTCGGCAGGTGGGACAAAGATTTGCTGCTGGTTTGGAGGGGGAGGGGCGGGGGCTGTTGTTTGCTTTTAAATTTTTTTCCAGTCCTCGGGGGTCGGTTACTTGAGTCAGGGGAGGGAAGGTGTCAGATTCTTAAGTACATCTTTAGTAAGGCAGAGTCTGGAAGTTTAGGTGGGGAGAGGTCCGGTGGGGGTGGTGGTGGCGGGAATAAGTCGTGGGGCGGGGGGGGGTCTCATGAGGGATAACCAGAAGGTTCTTAAGTAACGCCATCGCTAATTCATTTTCCTGCCTCCTTTACCTCCTTCCCCCATAACCGTTATAGAGCAAGGTGGAGGTGGTGCTGTTACCTGTGAAGAAGTGGGGTCATTGGCATGTCCTGATTTAGGAGAAAGATTTTGGCAACTGTAAACGTCATGTTCTAGTCTAGCCTTTTTACCAACAATTAAGAACATGGGAGAGTATGATAAGTTTTGTTATCACAAGGATATACCCAACCAGCCTGCAGAGGTGAAGCCAATTCTATACAGATGTTGAATGCTGTTTAGAATGCCTTTTAAAGTTTGTCTTGAAACTTTTAAAATTTAATTCTGAATGATTTTTTTCAAACGCAGAACATTAAAGTACCATCGATTGAGCAATATTTTCCAGACTTTTACTTCCTCCCCGCATAGCACATTAAGCAGTGAGTTTCCTATCAGGAATATTCCTTTTAGGAATGGTCTCAAAGTGATCAAATTAGTTTTAAGCCATTGGTGGAAAAAATTAGTACTTTATTGAGAATGCCCTTTCGATTTAGCACAAAATTAGCAATCTCGTATATGATACTACAGCTCATATTTTGAGTGAGTGCTTATTATGTGCCTAGCACTGAGCTTTCTGGGAAGATTTTATCTTCACATTAATTCTACGTAAAACGCATTTTTCAGATGAGGAAATGTAGCCATAGAGGGGTTAATAATTAAGATCAGATAGGTAGTTAGGACAGTGAGCTGAGATTCGAATCCAGGTCTGTTGCAACTACAGTGCTTGTGCTGGACGCTACATAGGAGTTTCTTTAGTCTATGTTCCTCTCAGAAGCTTGAATTATAAACAATCAAAGAAATGTCAAGTGGTATTTTTTTTTTTTTACAATTTACCAGGAAAATATGTTCAACTACACAGCAAAATTGAGTTTACAGGGAGCATCTCTGTATATTCACAACCTAGATTTACCATTAGCATTTTACGATACTTGTTTTGTCACGTTTATCTTTATAACTATCCTTTATCCATTCATTGGTTATCATTGCATTTCATTGTATTTTGAGTAATTAAACTTTAATGTTTATAGTCTTAGGTTTATAAAATTTTAGATCCTCCTCATGCAATAATAAGTCATAGAGAGAACAGGTTAAACTGTATAATAGTGTGTCCAAATAGTCCATTTAATATAAATATTGGTTGTGAAATGCATGATTTGAAATTTAAAATTTTTCTTCAAGCTGAGTTTTACCTGGATCCTCCCTCATTAGGCTTGAGTGAAGGCATATGACATATAGTCACCAATTAAAATAGGGTAAATTACTTTAGATGTGTAATGGTCATTTAAGGAGATCTCTGAATTCATCTACTAAGATAGAATGTTCCAGAAAACATCTATGCACTTTGGTAACAAATTCAAGTAGATTTTAAATATATTCTTTCTTTTAATACATTTAAAAGGTGTTACATTGGTAGAGTTGTCTAAACTTTTAACAACGTGTAATATACACAGCTTTTGTATAGGTTTCCCCATTTTACTTGTTTCATGGTGGTGGAAGGTTACATTCAGTATCTTTTGGACTCCATAATCCATTTTGTTCTTGATATTTGTTTAGAATGTTCAGTATAGTTCCAAATGGTACATGTGGTACGTGTGTGGTTTTTTCTTTGTGTGTGTGTGCACGCGCATGCACTTGATGAACTCCATGTGGATTCCATCTCGGGTCTGCGTGATAAACTCCACATGGATTTTATTTGTATACTCCAAGGAGATTAGTAAGGACTATGTAGTACAGTATCTTTAAAAATAATGTGACCGTTTGCCTTGAGGTAAGTTAAAATAAATAGGCATAGATAATAACTTTATGTAATTTAATCTGAAATTGCATCGATGACATGGTATTGTATTTATGATACAACCTTTGACCTTTATAATCACACATTGCAAAAAGTTGTTGAACACATGGTAGTTGATGAGCTATATGCTAGGCATTCTGCTACAGTATTTGTGATCATTTAGGATACTATATTCTGACTCCTGCTAAATTTTGAATTCCTTTATGGTAGAGCCAATTTCATTTGCATTTTTCCATCTCTTAACACCTATGACCTTCACATAATAGAAACTCAAAACACATTGATTTTTGGTAAGAAAAGTTTATGTATTATAGTAGAGGTTCTATGGCTTGGGTACCAAGTTATCTGCTTTGTATTTTTGGATGCTTCTGTAAATTTTTCTTATCCTCTACATCCCAAAGTTCTTTTTCTGTGGATCCAGATTTAGGGATCTTCTGATTTTTCTGGGTTATGGTTAGGTGGGAGAGTGTATTTTATCTTATTATTATAATTTTTAATCCTCTGTCTAGGATATATTTATTGATTTTAGAGAGAGAGGAGGGGGAGAGGGAGAGAAGTTGAGAGGGAGAGAGAAAGAAACAGAAACAGAGGAAAAACATCAATGTAAGAATCATCGATTGGTTGCCTCCCATATGTACCCCGAATGGTGATTGAACCCGCAATTTAGGTATGTGCCCTGACCAGGGATTGTACCCACAATATTTTGGTGTATGGGATGATGCTCCAACCAACAGAGCAACCCGGTCAGGGCTGGGAGAGTATATTTTAAAACTGTTGGAGTGCCCTGGTCGAGGGCTCAGCTGATTGTAGAGTGTCGTCCAGATAATGCCAAGGTTCCTGGTCAGAGCACATACAAGAATCAACCAACAAATGCATAAAGTGGAACAACAAAGCGATGTTTCTCGCCCCCCCCTTCCTCTGTGTCTCTAAAAAATAATTAAAAAAAAAAAGACCTTTGGGTTAATAACCTTAAAGTTCTTTGTAGACCTGCCCGAAGTCTTATTTTCATGCTTGTGGGCAATTAGAATAATAGGTATTAATTAGATAAGATTAATATGATTGTACTCAGACAACATCTGAATGCCATTCTCTCAATTTGTGAACGTGAAGAAGCAGAGTATGAGTGGATCATACTATATCTGTCTATCATCTCTGCTATAGAAAGAACAAATTCACTTGAAGGTGTCAAATATGCACACCCTTTCTCTTTTTTAAAAATTTTTGATTGATTTATTGTTTTTCTATTACAGTTGTCCCACTTTTCCCCTCATTGTTCCCCCTACCCAACCCACCCCTTCTCCCACCGTCAGTCCCCACCTCATTGTACATGTCCATGGGTTATTTATATTAGTTCCTTTATTAAACCCTTCCCCTACCTGTCCTGCTTCTCTCCCTCCCCCCTCCTCCTTCTTGCTAACTGTTAGTCTGTTCCTTGTTTACATGCCTCTGGTTCAGTTTTGCTTGTTTGTTTGTGTTGTTCATTAGTTTCCTGCATTCTCTTTCATTTAATTCAGGATATTTTTGAGATATGAATATTTTGTACAAATTTATTTTATAAAATAAGTTAATTTTTAAAAATTTATTGATTTTTGTTTGTTTTAGAGAAAGGAAGATGGTGGGGGGAGAAACATTGGATTTTGTTGTTCCACCCATCCATGGATTCCATGGTTGCTTTTTGCATGTGGACTGACTGGGATAAAACCCAAAACCTTGGTGTATCAGGAGGACACTTAACCAACTGAGCTACCCAGCCAGGGCCGTAAACTAAGTTTTAAAATTTATTTGTAGGCTTGTTGTAAGTAGTGAAATTATTTTATGCTTGGATATTATAATAAACTTATAAAGTATGGGATCTCACTAAATCTGGTGGCCATACTTTTTTGTGAAATCGATGTCTTCAAAGATGATGTAGAAAATAATAACTTTGTAAATGTATATGTTATTATCTGGTCTAGTAAGTTGTATCTATTTTTGTATTTGAACTACTCTGTATATTAAATTTGATTTGGTATGCTTAAAAGAAAGAGAAGGAATATTTATACCTAGTATACTTCCATTTTTGTAAAAACAAATTGTTCTTCCTCCCTTCTCCATGTATGTGTCTATACCTGTGTATGTATGAATTTGGAGAAAGTTGGGGAGGATACAGGTCAGGCTCTTACCATAGATCACCTTCAGGGGTGGGATGAAAAAGGAAATGGAGATTAAAGGGGAAAATTTTGCAGAAATTTTTCTGGTATAGTAGTGAAAGTGTAGACTGTCAAAAGTTATCTGTATTATTATTGTAAGTATGTAAAAATTGAACATAAAAAATACATTAAATATTTTAAATCTGTGATTGATTTTTAAAGCTACCATTTGTTGCTTCCTTTGAAAATGGAATGATTCTCTTATTTACAAAAAAAAATTAGATAAATGTAAAATTGCAATTTCTGTGGATATTTAGAAGATTTTTTAAAAAACTTATTTATTTGAGAGAGAGGGAGAGAGAAAAATAATGATTTGTTGTTCCACTTATTTATACATTCATTGCTTGCTTCCCGTATGTGGGAGAGATGAAACTCACAACCTTGGCACACCTGGACAATGCTCTAACTGAACTACCTGGCCAGGGCCTAGAAGATATTTTTTAACTTAAAAAGTTCCTGAATTCCATATTTTATTGGGTATAACTAATTGTAAATGAATTCACACTATCCCAGCCAACTGAACCACACCAGTCAGGGAGGGCATGGGCTTTTCAAAGTCAGGTTATGGTACAGTCTTTGGTATTTAGCAATATTGGGATAGTAGCACCCCTACATACTTTCTTATACTTAAGGAATACTTAATATTTTAATTTCATTCTTACTGTTTTTCTGGCTTCCCAGGAGCTTGGGCTAGCTGTCTTCTTGCCTTCGACCAAATATAGTACCCAAGAAACTTTTCTATCCAACAGATAGACTGGCTACTAATATAAGCTCTTTGAGGTCAGGGATAACATGTGTTTATCTTTCTTTACATCTCCCAATATGTTGTCTTATATAGTTTAAAAAATATCTATTTATTTTTAGAGAGAAGGGAAGAAAGGGAGAAAGGGAGGGAGAGAAACATTGATCCGTTGTCTCTTGTGCGCCCCCAACCGGGACCCGACCCTCAACCCAGGCATGTGCCCTGACCGGGAATGGAACCGGTGACCTTTCAGTTCACAGGCCAGCACTCAATCCATTGAGCCACATTGGCCAGGACTGTCTTATAAATTTAAATGTTTTATGTGTATGCTCACATGCTACACATTTATAGGCAAAAATTAAAAAAAACTTAATGTTTCATAATTCCTTATCAGTATAGGATATAAGATATAGATTGGTACAATAAAACTGCATGTTTCTGTTGCCCAATTTTGTCAACTGAATCAACGTTTTGCCACTTTCTTGTCTCATCTAATTCATTCTTTCCTTCCTTTTTTTTCTTTCTCTTTTTTTTTTTTTTTGTTGTTGAAATAATCTCAGGCATCACATCATCTTAATCTGTAAATATTTCTGTATGTGTTTCTAACAGGTAAGAATGAAAAAAATACAATCACAATGCTGTTATGGCTAACAAAATTAAGACTTCTTTTTTCTAATCTGTTCAAATTTCTCTGATCCTTTAAATATCTTTTTACTTTTGGTTTGCTTAAATCACAATCCTTATAAGGTTTACCATCTCATTTGATTTATATGTTTCTTATGTTTCTCTCACCTTTAACCACCCCACTTTATATCCTGTACCTCCTGCACTTTTTCCCATGCTATTTATTTGTTGGAAAAACTACGTCATTTGTCCAGGAGAATTTTCCACATTCTGGATTTGGTTGATTGAATTCTTGTGGTGTCAGACATGTTCAATTGCCCTTCATATTCCCCACACAGTAGTAGTTAGATATATAGGGCAGTAGTCCTCAACTTTGGCTGAAACTTTAGTAGTGGTACCTGGAGAGCTTTTATAAAGTAGTTTTTTTTGTTTGTTTTGTTTTGTTTTTAAGAGAGAGAGAGAAACATCGATGTGAGAGAGATACATCGATTGCTTCCTTCCTTCCCATACGCGCCTTGACCACGGGATTGAACCCGCAACCTAGGTATGTGCCCTGACTAGGAATTGAACAACTGACCTTTCGGTCCACAGAACAGCACTCTAACCAACCGAGCCATACTGGCCAGGGCACCTAGAAAGCTTTTAAGTATCCTGATTGTCAGGTCACATCTCAGATCAATTAAATCAGAATTCATGGAGTGAATTGTAGGCATCGATAGTTTAAAAAACTTTTTTTCCTAAGTGACTTCAGTCTGCTACCAAGGTTGAGGAATTAGTAGAGCTTGATGAAATTTAGGTTCCGTTTCTTTAGAAAGAAAAATTCATAAATAGATTGATTACATATAATTTATTTCCAGTCAGACAATTTTAAGAATGAAAGCGAATGCTATTTAATAATTACACTGGGACAGTAGCCATAAACTGACTGTCCTGGACAAATTAGGGTGTATAGTTATCCTGTTAGATGATATTGTGAATTCTTGTTGCATCATTCTAGGAATATGTAAATGGTTGTTGCACTTCTAGTGCTATTAAAATTGATCAGTTTAGGTTGTGTCAGTGGGATCCAGATACTATAGTTTTTTAACTTTGTACCTAATGAATTTATCAGCCATTGATGATTATTGCCTACATTTATTTCATTAGAAGAGCGATTTTTCTATGTATTCTCCTATATTTATTCACTGGAATTCTTCCATAAAGAATTCCTTCATCAATTATTTGTTTGCCCTGTAATACCATTTGTACAAGAAAAGCAGAGTGAATTGATCCCTTACCAAATCCTAAAGGTGATGTTTGGGAGGGGATATTATGGTGAACTCATGTGTTTTAATATATTTGTTATATTTAAATTAATTGGCAGTATTTTTACTTATATAAAAAATTTTTTTAAAGATTTTATTTAATTTTAGAGAAGGGGTAGGGAGGGAGAGAAACATCAATGTGTGATTGCCTCTTGTGTATTCCCAACTGGGGACCTGGCCTGTAACCCAGGCATTTGGCCTGACTGGGAATTGATCTGGCAACCCTTTGGTTCGCAGGCTGGTGCTAAGTCCACTGACCTACACCAGCCAGGGCTTGTCAGTATTTTTTTTAACTCTATTTTATTGATTATGCTGTTACAGTTGTCCCAGTTTTTTCCCTTTGCTCCCCTCTGCCTGGTACCCTACTTCCCTCCAGCAATCCTCCTCCCTTAGTTCATGTCCGTGGGTTGTGCATGTAAGTTCTTTGACTTCTGCATTTCCTTTACTTTTTTTTTTCAGGTATATTTTATTGATTATGTTGTTAACAGTAGTCCCAATTTTTTTCCCTTTGCTCCCCTCCACCCAGTACCCCCTTTCCCTCCAGCAATCCCACTGCCCTTAGTTCATGTCCATGGGTCGTGCATATAAGTTCTTTGGTTTTGCCCCTTCCTTTACTATTCTTAACTTCCCCCTGTCTATTTTGTACCAACCAGTTATGCTTCTTAGTCCCTATATCTTTTCCCCATTCTCCCCCTTTTCCATCCCTCCGATAACCCTCCATATGATATCCATATCTATGATTCTGTTCCTGCCCTAGTTGTTTGCTTAGTTTGTTTTTGTTTTGTTTTTTAGATTCAGTTGTGGACAGTTGTGAGTTTGTCGTCATTTTACTGTTCATAGCTTTGGTCTTCTTTTTCTTAAATAAGTCCCTTTAACATTTCATATAATAATGACGTGGTGGTGGTGATGATTTCTTTTAGCTTTACTTTGTCTGGGAAGCACTTTATCTGCCCTTCCATTTAAATGATAGCTTTGCTGGATAGAGTAGTCTTGGTTTTAGGTCCTTCTTCTTATTACTTTGAATACTTGCCAGTCCCTTCTTGCCTGCAAAGCTTTTGAGAAATCAGCTAACAGTCTTATGGGAACTCCTTTGTAGGTAACTCTCTTGCTTCTTTTAAAAATGTCTCTTTATCTTTAACTTTTGGCATTTTAATTATGATGTGTCTTGGTGTGTTCCTCCTCCTTGGGTCCAACTTGTTTGGGACTGTCTATGCTTCCTGGACTTGTATGTCTATTTCCTTCTCCAACTTAGGAAAGTTCTCTCATTATTCTTTCAAGTAAGTTTTCAATTTCTTGCTCTTTCTCTTCTCCTTCTGGCACCTCTGTGATTTGGATATTGGAACATTTAAAGTTGTCCCAGAGGTTCCTAAGCCTCTCCCGCTTTTCTTCCCATTCTTATTTCTTCTTTCTGTTGTGGTTAGATGTTTATTTTTTCCTTTTTTTTTTTTTCCCAGATACTTGATTTGAACTCTGACTTCCTTCCCTTCACTATTGATTTCCTTTGGATTTTTCCTTATTTCACTTAGTGCAGCCTTCATTTCTTCCCTTATGTGTTTCCTGTACTCAATGAGTTCTCTGAGCATTCTTATTATCAGTTTTTTGAACTCTGCATCTAATAGGTTGGCTCTCTCTGTTTCGCTTAGTTCTTTTTCTGGAGTTTTGAACTGTTGTTTCATTTGGGTCATATTTTTTTGTCTCCTCAATTTGGCAGCCTCCCTGTGTTTGTTTCTGTGTATTAGGTAGAGCTACTTTGACTCCCAGTCTTGGTGCACCTTTTATGTTGTAAGGGGTAAGGCTTAGGTATTGCCCAGCGTGGGGTAACTCGTTTCATCACTTTGTGGTGCTGTATGCGGGGAACAGGTCAGAGTGGAAACAATACCACTTGCTAGGCACTCACCCCTTTCCCAGTCACTTCACTCACTTCCCACATTCATCTGGTGCCCCTCTAGCTGCTGCCCTGGTGGTAATTACCAGTGTGGGTGGGTTTGCATGCATTTGAGGACAGTGGTGCCCTCTAAATGGATTCTCTTGAGAGACAGGCAGTTTCTTCTGCCGCCCCAACCCTCACTGGTTTTCACAGGCAGAAACTATGAGGCTTTATTTTCCCTGGCGTTGGAACCCTGGACTGCAAGGTCTGGCCTGGGGCTCGGCTCACTCCCCAGGTGTCCCCCACAACTTTTATCTGCCACATATGAATGTGAGACTGCCCCTTCCACTGGCTGCTGCTGCCTCACCACCACCACGTCACATCCTCTCTGCTCTGGCTCCTCGTCTTCACCCCACTTTCACATCTGGATGAATATTTCTCCTTTAAATCCTTGGTTTTTTTCAGACTTCCATACAGTTCTATTCTCTGGCAGTTCTGGTGGTTTTTTGTTTTGAGATTAGTTGTGATCCTTCTTATGGTTGTGGGAGGAGGCGGAGTGTCTGCCTATACCTCCATCTTGGCTGGAAGTTTTTTTTTTTTTTTTTAATGTTTAAATTTGTCACGTTTTTGATCACTGGCTATCTAAGGCTACCATAACAAATCACCACAAATTTGGTGGCTTAAAACAGCAGAAATTTATTTGCTCACAGTTCTGGAGGTTAGAGGTCCAAAATCAAGGTGTGCAGAGGTCCATGCCGTCTCTTGAGGGCTCAAAGGGAGAATTCTTTCTCTCTCCCAACTTTTGGTGGTCTCAGATGTACCTTGATTTGTAGCAGTGTAAATCCAGTCTTTGCCTGTGTTCACATGGTCTTTTCTCTGTCTCTGTCTCTTCTGTTTCTTCTAAGGACAGTCTTCATTGGATTTAGGGCCCATTGTAATCTAGGGTGATCTCATCTCATCTGGAAAGAAGTTTATTCCAAAAAGGTCACATTCTGACATTCCAGGTGAACATACCCTTTGGGGGCCACAGTTCAGCCTTCAACAGGGTCTTTAAGGTTAGCACCTGAATCCTTTTTAAAAATTGTTATTATTTTATACTTAAATAATTACCTTAAATTTTTTAATGTATAAAATATAACACAAAATTTACCATTTTAACCATTTAAAATGTATAATTCAATAGCATTAAGTATATTAACAGTGTTGTGCAACTATCACCACTCACTGTCTATTTAATCCCAAACAAATTCTGTATGCATTTAAGAATAACTCCCCATTTCCCTTCCCTCCAGATGCTGGTGTGCTTTAATCTACTTTCTGCTTCAATGATTTTGCCTATTCAGATATTTCATATAAGCTGAATCATACACTATTTGACCATTGACCTTGGGCTTTTTCACTTAGCATAATGTTTTCAAGGTTCATCCTGTTTCAAGATTCATCTCTTTTAATGGCTGAATAATAGTCTATCATATGTATATACTACGTTTTATTTATTCATTCATCTGTTGTTGGACACTTGAGTTGTTTCTACCCTCTGGCTATTATGAAAAATTCTGCTGTAACTTGCTATACAAGTACTAGAGTCCTTTTGTTTGGTTTTTTTGGCTGCATAACTGGAAATGGAATTGACAGTCATCTGGGAGTTCTAAGTTTATCTTTCTGAGGAATCACCAAATTTCCACTGAGGCTGCACCAGTCTCCATCCCCAGGAGCAGTGCTGGAGGGTTCTGATTTTTCCATATCCTCTCCAGCACTGCTCTTTTTTCTTTTCTTTCTCTTTTTGGTAATAACTATCCTAATGGATGTGAAAGTAGTATCTCCTCGTTTTAATTTATGTTTTTTTAATGACTGGTGGTATTGAATATGTTTTCTTATACTTATTGGTGATTTGTATATCTTCATTGGAGAAATGTCTTTATTTTACTTTGAAGACTTTATTTTTTAAAAGATTCTATTTATTTAATTTTAGAGAGAGGAGGAGGGAGGGAGAAAGAAAAGGAGAGAAGCACCAATGTGTGGTTGCCTCTTGTGCATCCCCAACTGGGCACCTGGCTTGCAACCCAGGCATGTGCCCTGACTGGGGATCAAGCCAGCGACTCTTTGATTCGCAGGCCAGTGTTCAGTCTACTGAGCCACACCAGCCAGGGTGAGGATTGTTTATTTAAATTCTTTGCCCTGCCCTAACTGATGTTTCTCAGTGGGTTGGGTGTCTGCCTGTGATATGAACCGAAAGGTCTCAGGTACAATTCCCGGTCAGGGCACAGGCCTGGGTTGTGCGCTAGGGAACGAGCTGCGAGTGTGCGAGAGACAACCGATTGATGTTTCTCTCCTACATTGATGTTCTCTCCCTCACTTTCTCCCTCCCTTCCCTTTTCTCTTAAAAAAATAAATAAAATCTTTAAAAAGTTAAATTCTTTTCCCATTTTTTGTTTATTTATTTATTTAAATCCTCACCTGAGGATATGTTTATTGATTTTACAGAGGGAGGAATGGGGAGAGAGAGAGAGAAGAAAGCAGAGAGAGAAACATTTATGTGATGGAGAAACCTTTGATTGGTTGCCTCCTGTATACACCCTGACTGAGGACCTGGCCTGCAACTCAGGCAGTGTGCCCTGACTGGGAATCGAATCGGCATTCTTGGGGGACAATGCCCGACCCACCGAGCCACACCAGTCAGGGCTCCTTTGCCCATTTTTAAATTGTGTAGTTTGTCTTGTTTTAGGAATTCTTTATATATTATGGATATTGAATTCTTAACCAGATATGTGATTTGCAAATGTTTTCTTCCATTCTGTGGGTTGTTTTTTTTACTCCTGATAGGGTTCTCTGATCCCCTAGTTTTCAGTTTTGACGAAGTTCAATTTATCTGTTTTCCTTTTTAAAAATAATTTATTGATTTATTTTTAGAGATAAGGGAAAGGAGAAAGAGAGGCAGAGAAACATCACTGTGTGGTTGCCTCTCACTTGCGCCCCCAGCTGGGGACCTGAAGTGCAACCTAGTCGTGTGCCCTGACTGGGAATCGAACCAGCGACACTTGGCTCGCAGGCTGACACTCAATCCACTGAGCCACAGCAGCCAGGGCTTGTTTTCCTTTTGTAGCTTGTAATTTTGCTGTCGCATTTAAGAAACCATTGCCAAATCTAGGATCAGTAGTTTTTCCCATATGTTTACGTCTAAGAGTTTTACAGTTTAGCTCTTTAATTGGGTCTGTTATCCATTTTAAGTTAATTTTTGTTTATGGAATGAGGTAATTGTATGATTTTGCTCTTTTGTATGTGGATACCCAGTTTTTTCAGCACCAAGTGTTGAAGTCTGTTTTTTCCCCGTTGAATAATCCTAGCACCCTTGTCAAAAATCAGCTGACCTTTGCATTAATCAGCTTGGGCTGCCATAACAAAGTACCATAGACTGGGTGATTTAAACCATAAAAATTTCTCATAGTTCTGCAGGCTGAGAAGTCCAAGGTCAAGGTGCTAGCAAGTTGTAGGTTTTACTCTGAGGCTTCTTCTCTTGCTTGTTGGCAGCCCCTGTCTTGCTGTGTGCTCTCAGGATCTTTTTGTGTGTGCTCAGTGTTAGAGCAAGCTCTCTGGTGTCCTTTTTTAAAATACGGGTACTAATCTTATTATGAGAGCCCTACCCTATGAGTTCATGAAACACTATTTACTTTCCAAAGATCCCATCTCCAAATACTGGAGTTTTCAAATAGAAATTTTGGGAACACATTCAGGACATACCAACAATATACGAGGTCTGTTCAAAAATGTTCCAGCCATTGTTAATATAACAGTTTGTGTGACATTGATGTAACCTGGTAGTCAGGGAGAGTGGACTTGAATGTGCGCTTTGAACAGTGATGACTTCACTGTACTAGTGGGGCGATAGACACCATTGAGTGAGCATGTGTACTCTGTGGCTGTCACATTCAAAATGACTGAGCTAGTAGAGCAATGGATCTGCATCAGATTTTGCATTAAGCTTGCACATTCCTCTGCACAAACTATTTGGATGATTCAGAAGGCTGCAGCTATGGGCAACTGGTGATTGGCAGCTTCATCACGACAATGTGCCTGCTTATGCATCATGTCTCGTGCAGAGTTTTGGTGAAACATTAAGTCATCCAGGTGACTCAGCCCCTATACAGCCCACATTTGGTACCCTGCGACTTCTGACTTTTCCCAAATCTAAAATCACCTTTGAAAGGAAAGAGATTTCAGACTGTTGATGAGATTCATGAAAATGAGGTGGGGCAGCTGATGGCGATTGGGTGAATTGTGTAGGGTCCTGAGATGCCTACTTTGAAGGGGACTGAGGCGTCATTTTCCTATGTACAATGTTTCTTGTATCTTGTATCTTCTTCCATAAATATCTCTGTTTTTCATATTACAAGGCTGGATACCCTCTGGACATATTTCTGGACTCTCAGTTGTGTTTCATTCATTGGTCTGTATGTCTCCTTGTGTCAGCACTACACTTTTTTGTTACTGTATATTTTTCAGAGAGAGTAAAAGGCAGGGAGAAAGAGCGCGTGAGAAACATCAATTGATTGCCTCTCCCGTGCCCCCAACTGGGGACTTGGCCCGCAGCCCACGCCTGTGCCCTGACTGGAATTGAACTAGAGACCTTTCAGTTCACAGGCCAGCGCTTGATCCATTGAGCCTCACCAGCCAAGGCAGCACTACACTGTTTTGATTACTGTAGCTTTGTAAAAAGTTTGAAATTAGGAAACGTGAGCCCTTCAACTTTTTTTTCTTTTTCAAGACTCTTTTGGGGATTTGGGATCCCTTATGATTCCATTTGAAATTTTGGATATTTTTTTCTCCTTTCAGTAATAAATACCATTGGGATTTTGGTAGGGATTGAGTCGAGTTTGTAAATCTCTGGAGTAATATTGTCATTCTAACACTATTAAGTCTTCTAATCAATGAACATGAGATGTCTTTTCATTTATTTAGTTCTTTAATTTCTTTCAGTAATGTTTTGTACAAGTCTCTCAGTGTAGAAGTCTTGTACCTCCTTGGTTAAATTTTTCCTAAGTATCAATGGATGTGATTAATAGAGTAAAACAAACCATACGATCATCTTAGTTGATGTAGAAAAAGCATTTGAAAAAAATTCAACAACCTTATACTATAAAAGCACTTAGTAAACTAGGAAAACAAGGGAACTTCTTCAACATGATGAAGGCCACATATGTAAAGTCATAGCTAGCATCATATTTGATGGTGAAAGACGGGAAGTTTTCCTCTTAGATCAGGAATAAGACAAGGATGTCAGTTTTTGGCACTGATATGTAATGTAGTATTTAAAGTTCTAGTTAGCGCAGTTAGGCAAGAAAGAAATAAAAGGCATCCAAATTGGAAAGAAAGAGGTAAAACTATCTCTGTTACAGATGGCATGATCACATATGTAGAAAACCCTACATAGAAATCCACCCAAAAAAACCACAAAAACCCAAACCCTGTGAGAGTTAATAAATTCAGCAAAGTTTAGGATTAAAATATCAACACAAAAAATTAGTTGTATTTATATACACTAGCAATGAATAATCCCCAGAGGAAATCAAGAAACTGATTTCATTTATATTAGTATGGAAAATAATAAAACATTTGTGTTCCTGTATCCTATTGCCTGAACTCCAGTAGTCCTTGAAAGTTTCCTTCCTTTTTGGCTTATCCTGTACCTTACTATCTCAGGCTTGGATTTAATTCCAAGTAGCCCTGGAACCTTTCAGTGGGAAATGGCAGAGAGCTCAATCTGAATTCAGACAAGCTTTTTGATGTTAGTCTTTTTGAGATGGTATCAGTTGTGTATTTCTCATATTTTCCTCAGCTCACATCTGCCCTTTTCTCCTGTTTTGCCGCTGAAATTCTCCTTAAGATCACCTAAGTGACCTAAGAATCACCAAGTCTAATAGTTGCTTTTCAGAACTAATTTTCCCTTCCTTCCTTCCTTCCAGGAAAAGAGAAAGAGAAACATCAATGTGTTGTTCCACTTATGTAGTCATTAGTTGATTCTTGTACATGTGGTGACTGGGATTCAAACCCACAACCTTGGCATATTGGGAGCAGGCTGTAACCAACTGAGCTACCCTGCTAAGTGCAGAACTTTTCTTATTTGATCTTTCTTAGATTTCTGACTCTATTGCCCATTTCTTCCTTGAAACTACTCCCTTATTTATAAGATAGCATTTTCATGGTGGTTCTCTTAAATTGCTTCTTTTAGGTCATCTTTGACTCTTTGCTGCTCGATAAGTATTGTTTTCTTGGCCTATATTTTTCTCGGGTAATCTCTTTTACAGCAGTAGTGCTTTACTTGTATGTTGATGTCTTACAAGTATTACTAATCCAGTATGCCTAAAATGGAACTCCTTTTATTTATTTTTTAACTGAACTCTTACTTAAGTACTTGCTTTTCCAAATAGTGCCCCATTCCTTCTCTACCTGTTTTTCCTTCTGTCATCTCTCTTTTAATTATTGTCTTAGTCACTCAAGTTAGGAACTCTTGAGTAGTCTTGCTTTTCCCTCTTCCCCTATTCAGTTTTAATTGTTAAGTCTTGTGGAGATTACTTCAGAGATTATTTTAAAACCTTGATTTGCACTGCTGCTACCCTAGTTCTGGTACTCATTTTGCTTGCTTTGTCTTCTTACTTTTCGTGCCTTAACAACTCTTCTTTTTCCTTTCCTTTTTCTATTGTTTTTTCTACCCCATTCATTTTATACACTGGAGACTGCTTTATATTTGAAAATGAGAAACTGTTCATCTATAAGATAACAAGTTGGCTTCCTTAATACTATTGCAATTCAACTCAGAGAGAGCAGGCTGACAGCTTGGGGCTGGGGGTAGTTGGGAGGGTGGAGGGATTGAGCAAAAAAGGAAAAAAGAAAGAACTCTTAGGGACAACAGTGTGGTGATTGGGGGTGGGTAGAGGGGTGGGTGGAGGTGGGAGAGGGTATAGAGGATATAAATTGTAATGAAAAAATGCAATAAAATACAATAAAATAAAAAAATCTTAGAACACTTTAATTCCATTTATTCATGACTTCTATGAAATTGTTGTCATGTATTTTAATTTAAAGTTATTGTCATATACTCAATTAAAAAATGTAAACAATTTAAAACAATTGCATAAAAGTCGCAAGGGGAATAAATGTAGTTAAATTGTTTTAAGATTTTATATTTTTTCAGTTGGAAAGTAAATGTATTCATTACACACAAAAAAACCCCACTATTGCAATTCCCCAAGATAGGCACTGTTTGTATTCTTTCCCTGTGGCAAGAGGCAGGTTGCCTCACAGCTCTCGCTCTCCTCCTAGAAATTTACTTTTCCTTCAGGAGAGTTTCTTTCTGATTTTCTCTGCTACTGTCATGCTAGTCTTGGTAGGGGTTCTACTTTGGCCCTGCAGCCCAATGTAGAGACAGAATCTTTGCTTAATACCATCCAGAACAGTTGAGACCAGTCTGTGACTTTTAAACAAGACTTTATTAAAAGTTTAGAATATATAGTAGGAAGGAATTATAAAATACATATAATTGGCTCTTACATATGGCTGATCAAAGAGAAACGGACAACATTAACTTGCTGAACCTTCAGCCTGTCTTCTTGTGAGCAGAGGACATCTTTTCTTTGGAACTAAGAAACAGGTTAAAATCTGGGGGGGGAAGAATTCATTTTTTGCCCTTTCTTCTAATGATCTACTGTCCTGACATATAACGTGTTATTTTTTGGCTGATTGAATATCAGTTGACTTTAGGAGATTGTCTCCTCCAAAGTTGTATTGTTTGTCACTCTTTGGCCCCAATAGAGCAAATAGACCAACCTCAGCCGTATGAGTGGTTTATTCAATGAATATTCAGGACATGTCAGGCATGGTTTCAGGTGCTGGAGAAATAGTAATGAACAAGAAAGACAAAGGTTTGTGGTAGTGGTGGGGGCAATGTAAAAAATAAATAGGTAAAATTATTTCATGTAGTGAAGAAAATAATATAGCATACGATAATATGATAGTGATTGGAGTGGGAAGAAATGATGTTAGATATTTCTCTGAGAAGCCATTGTGTGGTTTTAAAATATGATTTATTTAAAAGATTCCTTTAGATTGATTCTGTGTACAGGACAAACTTCAGAGAACAAGATGGGAAACAGGGTCAGTTAGGAGGCTGTTGGTGTAATCCTCATGTGAAATAATCATAGTTTGGATAGGTGGCAGTGGTGAGAATTGATTGTTACATATTTTGGAGGTGGAGTCCATTGGACTTGTTGGTGACTATAGAGAAATAAAGGACACCACTGACCCCCAGTTTCTCACCTTGAAAAACTAGATACTTCCCTGGCTGATGTGGCTCGGTTGGTTGGCACGTTGTCCTGTAACTGAAAGGTTGCCAGTTTGATTTCCAGTCAGGGCACATATCTAAGGTGCCGTTTGATCCCTGGTGGTCCTAGTGTACACGGGGTGGTGCTGGTGGGGTGGGTGGGCAATCAATCAGTGCTTCTCTCTTGCATCGATGTTTCTCTATCTTACTCCCTCCCTTCCTCTCTCTCTGAAGAGAAATGGAAAAATGCCTTTGGGTGAAGATAAAAAGAAACAAACAAAAACTAAATAGTGGCACATTAAATGGAGGTGGAGATGAATGAGGAAACTATTATTTCTTGACTTTAGATTACTCTCCTAATATGATTTGCTGATCATTATGTAATGACTTTAGTGTAGTGTCTGTATCAGAGTTTTTTTATCTTGGTACTATTGACATTTTGGGCCAGATAATTATTTGTTGGGGGTGGCATGAGTTGTCCTTTGCATTGTGGGTGTTTAACAGCGTATTTGCCATCTGTCAGCTATGTGCCAGTAGCACTGATTCCCTATTTGTGACAACTAAAACTATCTCCAGACATTGTCAAATGATTCCTGAGAGGAAGGGACTGGGGGCGGGGTGCAAAATTGTACCTACATGAGTGGTACTCAACCATATATCCTAACGACTTGTCCAGAGTTTTGACAAATGCATATAATTTGGTAACTGCCACTATAGTCAAAGTAGAGAACAGTTGCATCATCCCCCAGATTCCTTCATGTCCCTTTAGAGCTTCGCCTTTCCCCTACCTCTAGCCCCTGATCTATTTTCTATAATTTTGCTTTTTCAGAAAATCATATAAATGATATTATAAAGTATGCAGCCTTTTAAGTTTTGCTTCTTTTACTTGGCAAATTGTTTGGAAATTACTCATGTTGTTGCATTTATTGGTAACTAATATGCCATCTTATGGATGTACCACAATTTGTTTATCATCTTGCCACTTTATTTCTTAAATATTTATTTTTAGAGAGAGTGGAAGGGAGGAGAGAAACATTGATATGTGAGAAAGATTGATTGCCTCTCGTACACCCCCCACTGGGTACCTGGCCCGCAAACCAGGTATGTGCCTGACTGGTAGTCGAACCGGCGACCCCTTGGTTCACAGGCCGGTGCTCAATCCACTGAGCCACGCCAGCCAGGGCTGTTTTGCCACTTTAAAGACAATTGTATGTATTGTTTCTAGTTTTTGGTGATTTTGAATAAAGTCATTGTAAACATTTGCCTATAGGGTTTTAAAAAAATGTACTGTATTTATTTTAGCAAGAACATACTACCTTTAACAATTTCTAGTTCCAAAAATATTTATTTATTTTTTAAAATTTTATTTTTATTGTTTTTCTATTACAATTGTCCCACTTTTTTCCTCATTGCTACCCCCCACCCAGCCCACCCCTTCTCCCACAGTCAGTCCCTACCTTGTTGTCCATGTTCATGAGTTATTTATATTAGTTCCTTTACTAAACCCTTCCCCTACTTACCCCCTTCCCTCCCTTCCCCCTCCCCGCTGATAACTGTTACTCTGTTCCTTGTTCAATTTTGTTCATTTGTTTTTGTTGTTCATTAGTTTCCTGTATTAGGTGATATCTTATGGTATTTGCCTTTCATTGCCTGGCTTATTTTGCTAAGCATATTCTCTCTAGTTCCATCCAGGTTGTCGCAAATGGCAGGAGTTCCTTCTTTTTATCTGCTGCATAGTATTCCATTGTGTAAATGTACCACAGGTTTTTAGTCCACTCATTTCAAAAAATATTTAAAGCAGAGTATACAAAAGGAAAAAAAAAACTTTAATCCCAAAAAAGAATTAAAAGAAAAAAGCTTATTATGTTAGGTTTAATTTCTTTATATATATTTGTTCAAATTTAACTTTGCACAATGAATTTGAGGCAGTTTACAAAAAGATAATTATTTAAAAAGATGAAAACAAATAAGGATGATGGGTTTCTAAATACTTTTATTTCTCCAGTATCTATTAGGTATTCTTTTTATATTTTATAGAAGCCCTGGCTGCTGTGGCTCAGTGGATTGAGCGTTGGCCTGCAAACCAAGTGTCGCTGGTTTGATTCCCAGTCAGGGCACATGACTAGGTTGCATGTCAGGTCCTCAGTTGGGGGCGCGAGTGTGAGGGAACCACACAGTGATGTTTCTCTCCCTCTTCTTTCTCCTTTCCCCTCTCTCTAAAAATAAATAAATAAATATGTTTTATAGAGAATTTTTCCTTACCAACTATTTGTTTTCCTCATTAATTGAAATATGTTAATACAAAGGAGTAATTTTAAAGAATGAGTCCTGGCAGCCTCCACAAATGACTAATGAAGGTTTTCTTGGGAGGGCAGGGAATGTGAGGAGTATCATGTAAAGCATTCTAAGTGGATTTGTAAATATTTATTTTGTGTCAGTTTATTGTATCATCTTTGATCAGTAAAAACCTCTTCAAGTTAGCTCTTGAATAATTTTATTAATGATGCCTGTAATCTTTGGTAACTTGCTTTCTGGTGCAACATGAATCAGGCTCATCTACAATCCCTACTCCACACCTGAAATCAGGAGCCCTGGTTCCTTTTAGTGGGAAATGGTATTTAGAGACTGTACACTTGATAAGTTTTTAAAGTTATATGATTTAAAATTTTATATTTAGAAGGATTCTTAGAAGTTTCTATCCAGTGTAGGAATCTTGTTTTAAGAATTTTGCATGTTTATAATTGGACTCATTTGAAGACTATTTAAAAAAGTAAAGTGACAAAGATTCTTAGATTGAATGTAATCTATACTTTGTTGTTTTTAAGAGAAATCTAAAATGAAAGGAAACTAGGCCCTGGCTGGATAGCATAGTTGGTTAGAACATTGTCCAGATATGCCAGGGTTGTGGGTTGATCCCTGGTCAGGGCACATACAAGAATCAACCAATGAATGCATAAATAAGTGGAACAACATATCTGTGTTTCTCTTTCTCTCTCTTCATCTTTCTTTCTAAAAACCAATTATTAAAAAAAAACTTAGAAAAAATGAAACTAATGAAAGTTAAAAATACAAATATGTATAAAGCCAATATAGGAAAAATTAGAATTTTAATATTAAAAGTATTCATGCCAAAGTAATTAACTGCCACAAACAAATTTCTGACTTTATGATTGTAAAGATATAATCACATTGAGGTCATAACTGCTATGAATCATTATATAACCCCCCAAAGACCCCCCAAAAACCCTTACACTGAAGTATATAAAACAAAAATTTTAATTGTTTAGAGGAACCTAAGTTTAATTGAGCTTGGTACACTATGGGGAATATATTACCTTCTTCTTACTCCCATGGAACATTTACAGATATTAATCATAATTTACACTTCATTTTACAGGCTTTAAATTTAGAGATTGCATTCGTTGATCACTATGTAATAAAGCTGAAATGAGTCAAATGTCAATTAAAACAACCCAACCATTTGGAAATTTTAAAACTTGTAAGCAGCTATTGGGTTAAAGAAATTGAAACTAATTTTAATTATAAACTCTTAGGAATATAACAATGAGTTACATGTCATTTATGCCTTAATTTTTTAAAGAAAAGAGCCCTGGCTGGCATGGCTCAATGGGTTGAGTATTGGCTCTCAAAGCAAAGGGTCACTGGTTCGTTTCCTGGTGGGGGCACATGCCTGGCTTGGGGCACATGCAAGTGATCAATGTTTCTCTCACACATTGATGTTTCTTTCCCTCTCTTTCTTCCTGCCCTTCTCTCTAAAAATAAATAAATAAAATCTTAAAAAAAAAAAAATAACAGTGGGAGCATGCCATATCACAACTTGGGATCTATACAGAGCTGTACTCAATAGAAAATATTTAGCATTAAATGCTTTTAGTGTAAAAAAATAAATTGCATATTCAACTTTATATGTTAGAATAGTAAAATAAACCTGAGGAAAGGGGAAGCACAAGGGAATAATTAATAAATTTGAAAATAATGTTAGAAAAATGAATTAATAAATAGAAAGTCTATAGATGGATAAAAATAATAGCTGATTTTTTGTGTGTGAAGAGATCAATAAACAAGTTTCTGACAAGTCTAATTGAAAAAAAAACTATTAAGGAGAAGAAAAGGCATAACCATAAATACAGTGGAATAACATGTTGAACTACTCTATGTATAATTAACTCAGTGCTGATACAAATATAAATTAGATGAAATGGAACATTTTCTAAAATAAGTTAACCAGAATGATTCAGGAAGTAAAAAACCTGACTGGGCCAATAACTGTTTAAGAAATGGTAAATGATGTCAGTGAACAACACGCCAAGTTTCTACTCTTTCATTGAAACCTTTGAGGAGCAGTTCATTTTCATGTTTTGAAACCTACTTGCCAAAATAGAGAAATTCCAAATAAAGATGCCAGAAACGACCTTGGTATGTTTAGTATTTATTTCTGATAACATTCTATTGTATAAAACTAAGAATAGAGGGTTATTTTCTTCATCTGTATTAGAATCCAACAACCATCCCTAGAAATTTTGGAGGGATGCTTGCTATTACCATAATTAGTTATTAGTGTTCTGAAAGTTCTAGGCAATATAGTTAGATAAGAAAAGGAAATAAGAGGTGTGAAGTTGGGGAACAGTATTACTATTTTCAGTGATACAGTAATTTACCTGTATATCTCAACCTTATCAATAGAAAATATTTTATAGCTAAGAAGTAAAAATGCACAAATGAAAACAATCTGGAGGAAAAAAAAATATATTAGGATTGTAACAGGGAACAGTAAAAAGCCTAGTTACAAAATAAAAATATTTAAAAAGAATCTCACAAAGCTCAATAATTTTACTATACATAGTTAGAAAACATGTTTTTAAAAGAGATTGATTCACAAGGCAATCAAATTAAAATTCCTTGGCAGAAACCTAATAAGAAATATGTGAGAGTTAAAGAAAATGATAAGACTTTACCTGAGGACATGATAATAAAATAATAGTCATAACAACTAATTTTTAATTGAGCATTTTTTTAAGCATATGTTGTAACTCATTAATCCTCAAAATGACCCTGTAATATTCTGAGGGTAATAGGAAAAGTGCCTTGTCAAGGTTATTTATCTGGCTAGAATGAGGAAGAATGGGATGGAAACCCATTCAGGCTGTGTAAAGGAGAATATAGCCCCTAAACTTTGATGATTCTTGAAAAAAAATAGACTGATATACCATGTTTCTGATGGGAAACCCAATATTATAAAAATATGTCCCATCAAAATACTGTTTCAGTATTGCAGTGGAGTTTTGTTTTTCATTTTGATGGTCGAAGGGGACAGAATTTGAGAAAACACTGATCAAGTTCGTTAGGAATTATAAATATGTGGAAGATAGCCAACACAGTTTTGAATTAGAAAAGTAATTGGGGGGGGGAGTAATGGGGGAACGCAGAAGCAGGGGAGCGGGCAGGTACCATCTACAGAATCTTGAATATAATACCTGTATAAGAATACTCAAATTATTATAAATAAAGTGGTTATTGTCTATATATAAAAATATAGTTATTAATTATTCATTAAATAGTGTTTGGACAATCTGCCAGTTATTTGGGCAAAAATAAGTTAAATCTTTTTCTTATTCCAGATGCCAAAACAAATTCTAGAGAGATGGGATATATAAATTAAGAAAATGAAACTATTAAAGTACCCAAAGAAAATACAAATATTTTGATATGAGGAATGTTTTTCTGAGCGTAGACCAAAACAAACAAAAACAGTTCAATAGTATTATAGATTAGATTTGACTACATTGAAAAATTATCACATTTTTAAAGATTTTATTTATTTATTTTTAGGGAGGGTGAAGGGAGGAAGAGAAAGGGAAACATAGATCATAGAGAGAAACATTGATTGGCTGCCTCTCAAATGTATCCCCCCAACCAGAGACTGAAACTGCAACCCAGGCCCAACCAACTGAGCTGCACTGGTCAGGGCTATTAATTACATTTTTAAAAAGGAAAAACTGTTTGAAATACCTGACAAAGTGATTGTTTTCAGAAGAATGGGATACTGTGCAGATAAAAGCAGATAACCACTTTAGGAGTTATCTTAGAATTCCTCAGTGCTCCACATCTAGTCACCATTCATGCTTTCATTCAAATGTTCAAGTGTCTGTCCGAGGAACCATTGTAGGTACTGAGGATACAGTAATGAATGATAAAGTGAAGAAAATCTGTTCTTACAGAGTTTATGGTCTAGTGATGGGAGAGAGAAATGCTGGTTAAATAATGTAGAGGGTTTAAAATGGAACATTTTTCTTTTTCTTTTTGTATATTTTATTGATTATGATGTTACAGTTGTTCCAATTTCTTTTCCCTTTGCTCCCCTCAACCCAGTACCCCCCTTCCCTCCAGCAACTCCACCTCCCTTAGTTCATGTCCATAGGTCAAACATATAAGTTTGTTGGCTTCACCCTTTCCTGTATTATTCTTAACTTCCCCCTGTCTATTTTGTACCAACCAATTATGCTTCTTAGTCCCTGCACCATCTCCCCATTTCTTCCCTTTCCCCCTCCCAGCTGATAACCCTACCAATGATCCCCATACCTATGATTTTGTTCCTATTCTGGTTTTTTGCTTAGTTTGTTTTAATTTTTTTAGATTCTATTGTTGATAGTTGTCAGTTTGTTGTCATTTTAATGTTCGTAGTTTTGATCCTCTTTTTCTTAAATAAGTTCCTTTAACATTTCATATAATAATGGCTTGGTGATGATGAACTACTTTAGCTTTGTCTTGTCTGGGAAGCATTTCATCTCTCCTTCCATTCTAAATGATAGCTTTGCTGGATAGAGTATTCTCGGTTGTAGGTTCTTGCTTTTCATCACATTGAATACTTCTTGCCAGTCCCTTTTTGCCTGTAAAGTTTCTTTTGAGAAATCAGCTGATAGTCTTATAGGAACCCTTTTGTAGGTAACTTCTTTTCTCTTGCTGCTTTTAAGATTCTCTCTTTATCTTTAACCTTTGGCATTTTAATTGTGATGTGTCTTGGTGTGGTCCTCTTTGGGTCTGGCTTGTTTGGGACTCTCTGTGCTTCCTGGACTTGTATGTCTATTTCCTTCGCCAAATTTAGGAAGTTTTCCTTCATTATTTTTTCACATAAGTTTTCAATTTCCTGCTCTTCCTCTTTTTCTTCTGGCACCCCTATGATTTGGATGTTGGACCATTTAAAGTTTTCCCAGAGGTTCCTAAGCCTCTCCTTACTTTTTCAATTCTTGTTTCTTCATTTTGTACTGGTTGACTGTTTATTTCTTCCTTATGTTCCAAATCATTGATTTGAACCTCTATTTCCTTCCCTTCACCATTGGTTTTATGTGGATTTTCCTTCGTTTCACAGCATAGCCTTCACTCCCTCCTTTCTGTGTTTGCTGTACTTAAACATATCTGTCAAGCCTGTGAGCACCTTTATCACCAGTGTTTTGAACTCTGTATCTGTTAGGTTGGCTATCACCTCATCGCTTAGTTCTCCCGCTGGAACCTTGATCTGCTCCCTGTTTTGGGCCATACTTCTCTGTCTCCTCAACTTGACAGCCTCCTGTGTTTACCTCTGTTTCTTAGGTAGAGCTGTCACACCTGTTATGTTGTAAGGGGCGGAGGCTTAGGTATTTGTCAGTACAGGGTGACTCGTTTCACCACATTGTGGCGCTGTATATGGGGGCAGGGTCAAGAGGGATCAATGCCTCCTTTTCTAGGCACTCCGCCCACTTCCTGTATGGGACTGGTGCCCCTCTAGCTGTTGCTGTGGTTCACAGAATGGGTGGGTCTGCAGACATTCTAGGACCATGGGGACCTCTAAAGAAGTGGACTCTGCTGAGAGACCAGCAGTTTCTTCCTCTTCCCCAACCTCCACTGGTTTTCACAGTCAGAAGCAGTGGGGCTTTATTTTCCTGACCGTTGGAACCATGAGCTGTGTGTTCTTGTCTGGGACTGGGAGCACTCCCCAGGTGTCCCTCCCTCCCTACTTTAATGTGTGATTGTGTTTTCTGCTGGCCAGCCACAGCCACTGCCTCTGCTGCCGCTGGTGCCACACCGCTTTGTCTTCACCTCAGCTCCACCCCTCCTAGCTGTCTGAATGAGTATTTCTTCTTTATATCTTTGTTGGACTTTCATGCACCTCAATTTTCTGGAACTTCTGGTTGTCTCTAGTTTTGAGGTAGTTGTAGTCCTTCTTAGTTGTGGAGGGAGGCACATCGTGTCTACCTACACCTCCATCTTGGCTGGAAGTCCTAAAATGGAACTTTTCTATAGAGAAACCAGAAAAAGAACTTATAATATGCTGTGTTTGAAAGGACATGCAATTTTAAATAATAACATTTAAGCAAAATCTGAAGGAGATAATAAAGTGAGACATGTCACTATCTTCTTTTTTTAAAAAATTTTATTGATTATGCTGTTACAGTTGTCCCAATTTCTTTTCCCTTTGTTCCCCTCCACCCAGTGACACCCCCACTCCAGTTGCCCACCCTTAGTCCATGCCCATTGGTTGTGCATGTAGTTCTTCTCAGCATTTTCCTGTCTACTCCACTACCTGCTACTGTGCTCCTTAATTCCAGTACCATCTCCCTCCCTTTCCTCCCTCCCCCCTCCCCTTTGACCTCCCCACAATATGTTCCCCGTACCTATAATTCTTTTCCCACTCTCATTGCCGACTTAGTCTGCCTTTGTTTCAATTCCCTAGCTTCTGCTGTTGGTTGTTGTGATACAGTTTTCATTTTAATGTTCATAGTTTTGATCCTCCTTCTAAACAAGTTCCTTTAACATCTCATATAACAGTGGTTTGGATCTAACAAACTCCTTCAGTTTTACTTTGTCCTGGAAGCGCTTTCTCTGCCATTCTATCCTGAACGACAGCTTCGCTGGATAGAGTAATCGTGGCTGTAGGTTTTTGCTTTTCATTACTTTGAATATTTCTTGCCAGTCCCTTCTTGCCTGCAGAGTTTCTTTTGAGAAATCAGCTGAGAGTCTTATTGGGACTCCTTTGTATGTAATTCTCTTCTTCTCTCTTGCTGCTTTTAAGATTCTCTCTTTATCTTTAATTTTAGACATTTGATTATAATGTGTCTTGGTGTGGTTCTCTCTGGGTCCAGTTTATCTGGAACTCTCTGTGCTTCCTGGACCTGTAAGTTCATTTCCTTCCCCAAGTTAGGGAAGTTCTGTTTCATTATTTTTTCACATAATTTTTCTATTTCTAGTTCTTCTTCTTCACCCTCTGGAAATCCTATAATTCGATTATAGCTGTCCCAGAGGTTTCTGAGCCTCTCCTCATATCCCTCACTTTTTGTTTCCTGTTTCTGCACTGGTTGACTGTTTGTTCCCTCCCTATGTTTCGATTTGTTGATTTGATCCCTGGCTTTCCCTTCCTCACCGCTTGTCTTGTATATATTTTTGTTCATTTCAGCAGGACTAGCCTTCATTCCTTCCCTGTCTTGATTCAGCCCCGCTGTTAGGTCTGTAAGCTGCCTTATGACTATAGCTCTGAACTGAGCCTCAGAAAGATTCTTTATTTGTTCATTGGTCGAGTCCTTTATTTGTTTTTTTGTTAGCTGCGTGATTGGTATTTCAATCATTAATTCTGCCATTCTGACCGTTTTGTTTATCTCTACTTCTTGGGCGGGGCGCTGTCACACCTCCTACGCTATATTGGGCGGAGCCCCGTGTGCTCGTCACAACCTGGCGACCTTTCTCACCGCACTGTGGCGCTTTGCTTGGGGGCGGCGGTCCAAGATGGATTCCTGCTGTTACTCTCTGCTGAGAGACCAGTAGCCTCCTCCTCTGTCCCCATGCCCTCCGGGCCTCACAGTCCGAGACAATGGGGGTCTGCCTTCCCTGGCGTTGAAATCGCAAGCTGACGGGTCTGGTCTGCAGCCTGTGCTGGTTCCCAGGCGCTTCTCTCCTCCCCCCAAATACGGGTGTCTGCTTACCGGGTCCCGCTGTTCGCCTCCAGTACAGCTCGATCTTTCAGCCGCGGGTTTGCCCCTCCTTCTCATCTGGACGAGCACCACATGTTTATGACTTCATATGTTGGACTTCCATGTAGCTTTATTTTCTGGAACTTCTGGTTATTTTTGAAATTGCGGTAGTTATAGTCCTTCTTAGTTGTGGAGGGAGATGGAGCTTGTCGGTCTATGCCTCCATTTTGGCCGGAAGTCTCCATGTCACCATCTTAAGAGGAAGAACATTAAGGCAGAGGGAACAAGGGTTGTGAGGCAGCAGAATGCTCTGCATGTTTTATGAACAGCAAAGATCTGGTAGCTGAAGGTGAACGAGCAAGAAGGTGGTGAGTCATAGGAGAGGAGGTCAGGGAGATAACTAGATCCTATGGGGGCATTTAAGTCAAGATAATACTTTGTTTTGTCTGTTTTTACATGTTGACCTCTGTCCTGGCCTCTGTTCACTAGATGTCAGTGGAACTCCCCGACAACGTAACCAAAAATGCCTCCTAACATTGCAAAATTTTCTAGATTTGGGGAGCAAAGTTGGCCCTCATTGAAAAGCACTGCTCTTCTAAATGACGTGTCTGTCCGTTTGGGGAAGGCTGAGAGGAAGATATATGGTGTGTACTTTTGTGGTAGTGGTGTGGAGTCCTTCGGGATGACCCATTCTCCTCCATCAAAAGGCTAGGGGTTTGCGATTTGACTAGGTCTGGAAACTGGGTAAATGTATGCGACTTCCACTGTGATGACTCAAGTTGGTTTTTGGCCACCAGATTTAGGCATTTTCGTGTTACACAGATTAAACTTCCTATCTGTTTCGGTCCCAGGAACATGATCAGTTAGCCACTGCTGAAGATCCCTGTGGGCCAAAGCATTCTGATTACCTGTACGTCCCTGCTGCCTTTGTCTTTTGTCTTTGGGGTTAAGTGCTGCCACTTGGCCTCTGCTACTTTGGGATCCCATTATCCTCCGTGAAATCAGAGAGCCCACCTTAGTGATAACATTCCCTATCGTCATAACTGATGTACAGAAGAGAGCAGCCACACGGCTTTTCAGATATGCAGAGCTCCCTGGACTAATACAGTGTCTCCTGGGTTTTCTTAGGGAAAGTAGTTGGTATGCAGGTTGCGAAGGATAAGTCCACTGCAATATTCCTGTCTCCCTAAGCCTTTGGAATGCCAGTGAAACTCTAGTGGCTCAGTTTTATCAAACCTTAGTAAATGTTCATTGTTTGTGTGTTTTGTTATTTTTAATCCTTACCCAAGGACATGCTTATTGATTTTAGAGAGGGGAAGGGTAGGAGAGAGAGAGGGAGAGAAGCACCATTATGAGAGAGAAACATGAATTCGTTGCCTCGCATACACCCAGACCAGGGACTGAACCTGTAACCCAGGCATGTGCCCGACTAGTAATTGAACCTGTGACCTTTCGGTGTACAGGATGATGCTCCAACCAGCTGAGCCACACCGGCCAGGCCTGTTCATGTAGCTTTGATTTGTATTTCCCTAATGATTATCAGCTATTGTTGACGGTAAGTTTCAATCAGCAAGTGAGCCATTAAGAGGTTTTTTTCAGCTGCATGAGCTAAAACATTAAATTCAGAATCTGTACTAAGCTCACCTATATCAATGAATTGTAACCTTCTTGTTTTAATACCCTTAGCATCTAATTGTACACATATCCCCCGGGGTTTTTATGTATGTATTAGCAAAATCCTGGCATTTTTTAGTTTGTAAAGTATTTTCTCTTGAGTCATATTTGTACCTATCCCTCTATAACATGCCATAATTTGAACTTACTTAAGGGTCTAGTGGCAACAGGTTTGGTTGTGGTTAATCTTGAGGAGAATGAATATCCTCCTGCAAGTCATTTGCTGCACATAAGGATATCACAGGATTTTCAAGCAAAGGAAGGCTACTCTCTTTAGACAAAAGGGTAAGTTAACTTCCATTGGAGGTTTGCACTTGTCCCTTTCATTCTGGTTAAACCAGATATTCCCATTCTAAGTTTGAGCCCATTTTTTTTCTCCAGTTATTGCTCTTACTCTCTTATGAGAAACTTGGTGAGACTATGAATTCATCTAATGATGTAATTCAGCTATTTATCCAATTAAATTTTGTAATAGCCATCTGTGGTTAGGTTATAAGAATTAAGAATTTTTTAAAGTCCTCACCTGAGGTTATGTTTATTGATTTTAGAGAGAGAGGGAGGAGGAGAGAGAAAGAAGAGAAAGAGGAAGAGAAACACTGATGTGAGAGAGAAACATTTATCAGTTGACTCTTTTATGCAACATGACTGGGTATTGAACTTGGAACCTGGGTATTTGTCTTGACCGGGAATGGAACCTGCAACCATGGGATGATGCTCCAACCAACTGCGCCACCTGGCCAGGGTGAACATTATTTTAAATACTGTCATGAAAGTGCTCTGTTTCTCAGACTGCGATTTAATTTGGGAGTTAATGGACCAGATCTTATTTTTTTTCTGTAACTGCTCAAGAGCACTTGGAGAATCCATCTCACATAAGAGATCTTGTAGTCATCATTACTGCTTTAACGGTCAAGTGCTCCAGCCATTTGGGTTCCCAGGGCACTTGCTTCACTTGGCACTTCATCACAATCAGCTACAGGTGATAGCTTGATTAACTCTGATGCCACTGCATGCCAGGGATTGTTAGCATCCTATTTCTTGCTTGAGGCCTATGCTTAAGCCCAAGGATACAACCAAGCCAATCTTCAAATCCTGTCTTTGTGGGTATATCTATTGTGATCACTGCCAGTACCAGTCCTTTATTAGTCATAGGTCAGAAACCTCACAGTGATTTGAATGATTTGAATAGAGAAAGTTTAATATAAAAAATTATTAACCAGTTACAGAGAATTAACCCTAAGGGGAAAGAGAACTTGAAAGTATATAGAATAGCCAGTGGAAGGAATATGCACTAACTCTAGGGCTGAGGCAGAGTAGCAGGGATGGAACAAATATGAAAGATGCCCCATCTCTCAGCTTGAAGGCTGAGATTCAGATCTTGTTGGGGAAAGTGTATCCCACTGGGTGCTGGACAAGTTTGAAGTGCTGCAGATTTTTGTTGGCAAGTGGAAAACCTCCCTTCTGGGGTGCTGACAAAAGTCATTAGGAAGCCCCTTGCTGAACCTGGCTAAGCAGACAGCCTGGGCACTGGCATAATTCTCTGGGAAGACTCCTGCCCTCTGGGGTGCTGGCAAAACTTTCTAGGAAACCAGTCATAGGGATGTGTGTGTGTCATTGGAGACTTGTGGGAAGTTGGTGCCTGGTGAGAGAGTCATTGGCTGTCTTGCATGCCACTAGCCTTCACTGGAGCAAGCACTTGAGAGCACAGTTTAATGAGAAGAAAACCCCCTTCCTTCTGTAGTACTCCTTTAGTGCCATCTGCTGATAAAGGTTGTTAACACTGTGCCAGCTGGCAAAAGAGAAATGTTTATAGGTGCCAGCTCCATTATCAGAAAGCAAGTCAGGGAAGAGCTGATTTGGAGTTGAGAGGCAACGCATTTATAACTGGTACTCAGATGTTTAGATTTCTAGTACTTGTCATTCCTTTGGGTAAACCCTGATTTCTCGTGTGGTGTCTAATTTTACTTTCTCCTGAAGGACTTACCTTTAGTACTTCCTGTCCTGCTGGTGTGCTGCTGTTGCAGAATTCTTCCAGCTTTTGTAATCTGAAAAAAACTTAATTTTGTTACAAAAAAAGAGAATAACAGTAATATACACATAAAATTTATCATCGTACCCATTTTTAAGTGTACAGTTCAGTGGTATTAAATACGTTCATAATGTTGTGGACCCATCACCACCATTCATCTGCATAGCTCTCTTGTCGTCTTGTAAAACTGAAACTATACCCATTAAATAAAAATTCCCCATTCCTCCCTATTCCCAGTCTTTGGCAACTACCATTCTACTTTCTCTATTTCTGTTAGTATAATGTCCTCAAGTTTTATCCATATTGTACCATGTGTCAAAATTCCTTTCCTGTTAAAGGCTGGGTAATATTCCATTGTGTGTGTATACCACATTTTGCTTATTTACTCATCTGTCAGTGCATCCTTGGGTTGCTTTCCTGTTCTAGCCATTGTAAAAATGTTGCTATGAACACTGGCGTGCAGGTATCTCTTCAAGACTCTGTTTTCAGTTATTTTGAATATATACTCAGAAGTGGAATTACTGGATCAAATGGTAATTCTATTTTTAATTTTTTTGAGGAACCGCCATATTGTTTCCACAGCAGCTCTATTTTACATTCCCACCACCGGTGCCTAAGAGTTTTAAAATTTCTCCACAGCCTTTCTGTTTTTTGGATATTAGCCATCCTACTGAGTATGAAGTAGTATTCTGTTGTCATTTTAATTTGTGTTTCCTGAATAATTAGTGATATTGAGCATCTTTTCATGTGCTTATTGGCCATTTGTATATCTTTGGAGAAATGTCTGTTCAAGTCCTTTCCCCGTTTTTGAATTGCGGTGATTGCTTTTTTATTGTTGAGTTTTAGGAGTTCTGTATATATTCTGGATATTAATCCCTTATCAGATGTAGGTTTGTAAATATTTTAACCCATTCTGTGAGTTGCCTTTTTATTCTGATGATACTGTTTTCTGATGCACAAATTTTTTAAAAAAGATTTTATTATCTTTAGAGCGAGGGGAAGGGAAAGAGAGCGACATTGAGGTGTAAGAAACATCTGTTGGTTGCCTCTCACACCTACTCCAACCCAGGACCAGGCCCCGCAACCCAGGCATGTGCCCTGACCAGGAATCGAATTGGTGACCTCTTTGGTGGATGATACCCAACCAAGTCACACCTGTCAGGGCAATGCACAACATTTTAATAAAGTCTAACTTGTCTATTAAAAAATATTTTTAAAAATCCCCACCTCAGGATGTGTTCATTGATTCCTATAGAGAGAGGGAGAGAAGGCTGAGAGCGAATCCACAACCTCTGGTGCATGGGACAGTGCTCCAGCTGAGCCACCTGCCAGAGCTAACTTGTCTGTTTTTTGTTGCCTGTGCATGCTGTCATATTCATTAAGTCATTGCCAAATCCTATTGTCATGAAGTTTTTACCTTGTTTATTTCTAAGAGTTTTATAGTTTTAGGTCTTTAATTCTTTTTAAGTTAATTTTTCTGTATGGTGTGAGATAAGGGTCCAGTGCTGTTCCTTTGCAAGTGGATATCCAGTTTTTTCAACATCATTTGTTGAAAAGATTGTCCTTTCCCTGTTGAATGGTCTTGGCACACCCTTGTCAAAATCATTGGACCATACATGTATAGGTTTCTTTATGAACTTTCTCTTCCAGTGGTTTGTATGTCTGTCCTAATGCCTGTATTGCACTTTTTTGATTACTGTACCTTTTTAATAAGTTTTAAAATAAAGAAGTCTGGCCCTGGCCAGCTTGTTCAGTTGGTTAGAGCGTTGTCCTAGTATGCCAAGGTCGTGGGTTCAATCCATGATCAGGGCACATGCAAGAAAGAACCAATGAATGCATAAATAAGTAGAACCACAAATTAGCGTTTCTCTATCCACCTGTCTCTCTCTCAAATCAGTAAAAAAAAATGAAGTCAGAATCCTTCCAGCTTCATCCTTTTTCAGGCCTGTTTGGTTATTCAGGGTCCCTTGAGATTCTGTATGAATTTTAGGATAGGTTATTCTAGTTCTGCAAATTTTGATAGGGATTGCATTGAATTTGTAGATTGCTTTGGGTAGAATTGGCATCCTAACAGTATTGTCTTCCAGTTCATTAATGTGGGATATTTTCCATTTACTTATGTCTTCAGTTTCTTTCAGAAATGTTTTATAGTTTTCATTGTACAAGTATTTCACCTCCTTGGTTAAAGTAGTATCTAGGTATTTATTCTTTTTGATGCTCTTGTAAGTGCAATTTTTTTTGTAATTTCCTTTTCAGATTGTTCATTGCTAGTGTATAGAAATGCAACCGATTACTGATTTTTCTATGTTGACATTGTATCCTGCTACTTTGCTGTATTTATTTATTCTAACTTTTTTTTTTTGGTGGAATCTAGCATTTTTCACATTTAAGATTATATCCTCTGCAAACAGAAAATTTTACTTCTTCCTTTCCATTTCGGGTGCTTTTGGTAGTTGTAGAATTTTCATAGGTTCCATTTCTCAGGTTTAGGTTTACATAGTCGCTTTTATTATTAGCTTGCTGAGAGTTTATTATTTTTAACATAATTGAGTTACATTTTATCAAATGCTTTTTTACTGCATGTATTGCGAAGATTGTACAGTTTCTTCTTTTTCAGTCTGTTTATTTGTTTTTTGAATGTTAAATCAATTCCTGTAGTAAGTCCCATATGATTATGATGGGTAATACTTTTCAAATGTTCCTGTATTAAGTTTATAATGTTTGATAAGAATTTTCAGTAGATATGGTCATCTGCAATATTGATTAGAAATTTTGTTTTATTTTATTGTCTCTGGTTTTGTTGCCAGGGTAATGCTGGCCTTATAAATTGAGTTTGTAAATATTTCTTTCTAAAGTGTTGGATAGTTTTGCCAGTACAGTATTCCCTCACTTATCGCGAATATTATGTTCCAGACCCCCGTGCGAAGTAAGAACCTTACATTCTACACTCTTAAACCTATGTAACTTTAACAACATACATATACAGTACCGCAAAAAATCCACGATAAATATTTAAATATAATATTTTTAAAAATCCCACGATACAGTGAGGCCACAATAAGTGTACTGTGATATAGCGAGGGACTACTGTAAACCCATCTAGACTTGGAATTTTTTTTGTGATAGGTCAGTTAATTGAGTTTTAAGATAGATAAAGAATTTTAATTTTTTGTTTTATTTTTGGTGTGTTTTATGTCTTCTAAGCATTCTTCATTTAACCTTAGGTAGTTGAATTTAATGTCCGAATTATTTATAATATTCTCTTATCCTTTTAATGCCTGTAGATTTGTACTTGCATCCCTTCTTTGATTCCTGATATTGCCAGTTTATGACTTTATTTTTTTCTTTAATCAGTCTAGCTAGAGGCTTTTTAATTATATTGACATTTTGAAAGAATTAACTTTTGATTTTGCTGAACTTTTGTTTTCCATTTTTTGTTTAATTGATTTTTAAAATATCTTTATTATTTTCTCTTACTTCTTTTGGGATTGCTGTGCTCTTTCCCTCGCTTCTTGATTTGATAACCTTTTGAAAATACAAGTGTTGTAAAGCTATAAACATCTCTAATTACTGTTTTTAATGTATCCCAGAACTCTTGGTAATTTTTGTTTTCATTATCGTTTAATTCAAAATATTTTCTTTGTGATTTTTTAAAACTTTAAAAAAAATTGATTTTAGAGAGAGAGGAAGGGAGAGAGAAACATCGATTTGTTCACTTATGTATTCATTGGTTGATTCTTTTTTTAAAAAAATAATTTGTTTATTTTATTTTTAGAGAGAGGGGACAGGAAAAAGAGAGGGAGAGAAACATCACTGTGTGGTTGCTTCTCATTTGCACCCCCAACTGGGGACCTGACGTGCAACCTAGTCATGTGCCCTGACTGGGAATCAAACCGGCGACATGTGGCTCACAGGCCGACGCTTAATCCACTGAGCCACAGCAACCAGGGCTGGTTGATTCTTGTATGTGCCCTGACGAGGGATCAAACTTGCAACCTAGGCATATCAAGATAACACTCTTAACCAACTGAGTTCCTGGCCAGGGATCTGTGATTTAGAGAAATTTTATATATGGTTTGTTCAGAAGCATGCTTAATGTACAGATTTTGGTGTTTTTATTTGTTACTTATGTTTAGTTTAATACTGCTGAGGTCAGTGAATATATTCTCTACTTAACTCTTTTCAAAGAATTTGAGGAAGGGAGGGAGAAAAAGAGGGAGAGGAACGTTGATGTGCGAAAGACAACACTTCAATCAGTTGCCTTTCGTGTGTCCCGAATTGGGGACCTGGCCCAAAACCCAGGCATGTGCCCTTGTTGGAAATTGAACCAATGACCTTTTGGATCTCAGGCCAGCACTCAATCCACTGAGCCACACCAGCTAGTGCTACTTATTTCTTAAAAAAAAAAAAAAAAATTATTGATTATGCTATTACAGTTGTTGCAGTTTTCCCTCCTTTGTCCCCGTTCACTCATTCTCCCAAGTTCCCCAGGGAATTCCTACACCATTGTCCATGTCCATGGGTCATGCATATATGTTCTTTGGCTACTCTATTTCCTATGTTGTACTCATTCCTGTGACCATTCTGTAACCACCAGTTTCCACTTCTCAATCCTTTCACCCCTTTTGCCAAAACTAAAATCACCTTTGAAAGGAAAGAGATTTCAGACCATCCATGAGATTCAGGAGAATATGATGGGCCAGTTAATGGCGTTTGGGTGAACTGTGTGAGTCCCCAGGTGCTTACTTTGAAGGGGACTGAGTTGTCATTGTCCTATGTACAATGTTTCTTGTATCTTGTATCTTCTTAAATAAATGTCTCTATTTTTCATATTACATGGCTAGATACCTTCTGGGCAAATCTGTATTTTATTTAATTCCTTCCTTTCCCTCACCCTGTCTTAGGCCTTTGTCTTATATTTTACTTCTATGTGCGCTTATTTTTTAGTATCAGTGTGGCCTTACTTATTCTTAAATCAGTATATTATTATTCATTGTTGCTATTACTTATTTTGATGACCAAATTATCCCATATTCAGCCCATGGGATCTTCTTTAATCTAGTTTCTTTTCTTTCTTTTTAATATATCAATCAGTTTGTTTACTTAGAGTTTTGTAGACCAAGCCACAAATGAGAACAGAACCAGACCAGAATGGCACAGGTCAAGGGCAAAGGACCAAAAGGGACCGCTGTTGTTAGGAGCAGGGTGGGTCTCTCAAAAGGTGGTTGTGATGGTCAGATGGCAATGTATGTTCTAGATCCCCCGAGAAGTTCTAGATAGCAGGAATGCAGTCCAACAATTTGCATCACTGTCGCTGGCCTCTGGCTTCCCTTATTTCTGCTCCTGTGACTTCCATGGGGACACAAGCAGGCAGTTTACTTGGATCGTTGCTTCATCTTTCTTCTTTTGCGCATTTACTTCTTCCTCCACTTGGCTCTCATGGTGTGGGGATTTCTAAGAAGATGACGCTAAGGTCATTTTCCCAGGGTGATCTTTTAAAATCTTTAATGGAATCATCTCACTCCTCTACTTCAGAATTCTTCAGTGGCTTTCCATTAGCCATATGATAAAGTCAGAAATCATTTAAGGCTGGGAATACATGGCCCTGATTATATATCTAGTTTTCTCTCCATCTCTTAAATAATGGAAGAAGTCTAATTTGTTACAAGTTTTATAATTTACAGTTTATATTTGCTACAGATTTTAGGAAGAAATGAGAATATTTTTCTTAAGGAACATTATGGATTTATTATAAATGTTCCTGATTTTCCAAACTAGTAACCAGATTTATACATCACTTTGGAATGGAAGACTTGGCGACAAAAGTGTAGTTTAATAGTCCCAAACATATTTAAAGAATCATGGGAACATGTATTTTCCTTCTTTCTCTTAGTTTACATTTAAGGGTAAATATAGCATTCTACACATTCAGATTGAAAGGGCAACATTATCCATGTATTCAAAGATGACTTCTTTTTCATTTTTATGTGTGGTTAGCTTAATTCTTTTTTCAGCTGTTGTGAAAAGTAATAAAAGAAGTCATTTTAGGTTGGTCGCTTCACAGTTGAATCTGATTTTTGTTTGAAGCTATTTTCTCAGCAGTGGTTGAGCATATATACACTACACTTGGTGATAAATTTTGACTCTATTATGTTTATTAGGTTTTTGTAGCTATTTGAGCAGTTTTTTTCCATTGTAGTATATAATGTAAATTTAACACTTCTGTGTGTCTTTAATAATACATTCCTAATGGTTTTATTCGGTGTACTTCTGAACTTAATGAAGTTGCTTCATTTTATAGAATTACAGATTTGTACAATCCAACTCATCTAAACTGTTCCTAGTGAGAACTTTGCTTTTTATTTTACATAGCATTTAAAAAATATTACTAATAAAATAGTGTGACAGCACATGAAATATGAATTACAGACACTAAGTATACCTACAGTAAGCTGATGGATAGCCATTCTTGTTTTGATGGAGAAATCAAGATTATTAATTTTTAGTTCATGTCAAAGTAATTTCAGTGGAAATAATTATTTTGTTTAAGTAACTTCACATAAATTTTGAAGTGAATAAAATTGTGAAAAGGTGATGGATTTGATTCCATTTAAAGGAAGGGTTGTTAATATCTTTAAAAGCCATTTAGCTAGGAAAAAAAGGTAATGAAGAGATCTGCTTTTATAATGTCCTTATCAAGTTTTTGGTCTTTTTTTTTCTTTTAGTTTTTTATTTAAGTTTTCAGTCTTGATTAAACCAATTTGAATTCTTAGTTTATGTATAGCTTGAAGTGAATCATGAGCCCTGAAGTTTGAGAGTTTGGAGAGGAGGTTTAGAATTTTGTAGGCCAACTTTATTAATTTTATTTGAGCCCCCAAGGAGTTAAGATTCTTCCTTCATGTCTGTGAGTGAATTGGGAGCAGAACATTGACTAGAATCTAACAGTATTGGTGTTAACAGTTTTTCTTGAGACCTATTACATATTAGACAGGAAATATTTTCCACATAATGTTTTTCTATTTACAGTCAGTTCTCACTTTGCAGGCTTCTAATATGCTTGAATTTCAGTTATCACAGTTTAGTTAAATAACACATCAGTCCACTAAACAACAAAATTCAGATGTCACTTACCATGATATATTAACTGTGATTGTGTACTGTGTACTTCAATATTCGCTCTTCAGTATACAAGTCACCATGTAATTAACAGATATTTAACATGATCAGTGACCAATTACTTCTCTAAGTCTGTTGGAGATTGGTCACTATATGTCTGTTATGCATTTCTTGCACAGACAGAAAACTGTAGTTTTGTTAACTTCCTTTTCTCCCAATGGTAAATTCATGTGGCAGTTTTCAAAACAGGGTAATCGAAGGGGAGAATTGACTTACAAAGATGAAAGTGTAGCAAAGAAATGAAAAGTGATAAAACTAGATATGAAAAATTGAATGCCACAGATTTGAAAATAGCCACAGGTAAATGAAGATAGGACAAGAGCTGGGCTTGCCTAAATGAAGGTATGGTTTGACCCGTATTGAAAAGTCAGATGAGGGACAGCTGTAATAGAACAAAAAAACAAAACAAAACAAAAGTCAGATGAATATAAAAAACAAGAAAAATCTTTTCAATATTATTTAGTTTAAATTGTAATAGGAATAGATCTCAGTTTGGCTAGCATTTGTGCAAAGCATTGAATTTAGTTGCTGCATTGAAAAAAAAATTTTTTCAAGGAGACCGGAAAAGTTTTTTTTCAGAATCACCACGGATTAAGCTGTTAGAGCAGATAGGGATGCTACTGTGAACTTACACCGGATTCCAAACATTAATTGAGCAAATAATTATATGATCATCAACTAATTAATGTAGGCTAGCTAGGTCTGTTTTGGAAGGCAATTCCATCCATAACTTATGTGATGAAAGACAGAATCATGACAGATCCAAGATGGCGGTGGACAAGGTGGATGTTATACTCATCTGCCAGGACTAAACTGGAATTACAGCTAAAATATAGAACAGTCAGTGTGAATAATCAACTGAAGAGTAGTTGAATAGAAGTCTTATAACCAAGTATTCACAGAAGCCACATTGAGACTGGTAGGAAGGGTAGAGAAGCAAAAAGGGCTGGCCCCTCTCTCATGATAGGCTCCAGAGGGGTATCTCAGCTGTAGAGTTTCTCCTTGAGGAGTGTAAAGTCTCAGCCCCATGCTGGGCTTTCCATCCCAGAGCACCAGAGCTGGAAGAGGTGCCCACATAACATCTGGCTCAGAAAAATCAGTTGGGATTCTGTCTGACAGGGAGAGAAGGAAGTCAGCTAGAGACATAGGTGCCCTTTTGAAGGGCCAACACACAACATCTTGTTCACAGATATTCACCCTGGGTTCTGGTGGAGGGAGGGTGGAGTGTAATTGAGTCTTATGTGGAGAGACTGGGGTTTGTGGCTTTGGGGAGAGAGCTGAGGGTCTAACTGCCAGGACCCTCAAGCTGAGTCACTCTCCCTTACCCCCGATGTCATTTTCTTCAGTCGAGCACTCCTCTCCTATGGCATCAGCCTGGGGGAATGCAATAGACCTACCCTGTGGAATCCCTGTTGCCACACCCAGTGGAGCTTGTGCCCTGCTGATGAGTCAGCTCTTTGGGCTGGGGTATAGAGATCTGGGCAGACGGGGGGTGTCAGGACTGAGCGATGCGGCTTTCGGGTGGGAGTCATTCCCTCCACTTCCTCGTGAACCTGACTGTTGCCTCTCCATCATGAGAAATCCTCTAGCCCCACCCTCTTAACTCCTGGTGGCCCTGCTCTGCCAGGGTCTAGTCAGAATCCAGGACAGACTTAGTTGTGACTGGGACCTCTCCCTCATGGAGATCCAGTAGCCCCACCCTCCTGACTCCCTGGCAGTCCTGTCCTGTTGAGCTTGGGCTTCTGGCAGAATCTAGGACAGACTGAGTTGTGTATGGCTCTAGGATGGGGGCCAGTTTTCCATTGCACGCTCAACCACTGTAGAGTCCTCCCTTCACGGGGCCAAATCTTTATCTTTTTGGGTCTGATAAACTCTGCTCCCCTCACCATGACAATGTCCTGAGACCTCACCCCACCATAAAGGTCTGTGGGCACCTGGCAGTGGCAGCTAGACTTGATATACCCAGGGACATTAGCTGAGTGGCCTTAGACCAAGCACTGGAACTGAATTTGAACCTGTACCATTCTGGTGAATAGCACTTGCCCCTACCTACCTTGTGATTCACTAAGAACCTACCTTATGCAGCTCAATTACCACCAGAAGCTTTTTAGTGACAGCCTGTCAGGCAGCCAACAGGTTGAGACAGGCAGAGGTGGATGTTGTGGTACCATGGGACTTTTGCTGACCTGCCTCTGGGACTGGTGCTGGTAAAAGCCTGCCTTGGTGGGCCTAGCTTGGTCCTTCTCATGCATACCCAGGCCCAGCAGAGAGAGCCACAAACTGTGAATTGCTTTGTAGTTCAAACAGGTTGCCCAGGGCCTGTCATAGTCAGGCTTTGATGTTGGCCTCCACCATAATCACTCCCAAGAGGCTCCAGAACCAACACTCCCAGTGACCAGCTTCAGACAACATCAGAGCAGTATTCACAAGCTGCATGTCCAAAGGGAAATCTTGGCATGCACCAGACCCTGCTGAGGCTAATTTCACTTTGTGAGGTCAGCACCTGCACATCAGCTTGTATACTGTGATTTTTACAGTCAGTCAACGTGAGGGTCGACCTCACACGTGAATGGGCCAATAGCAGTGAAGACTCAGTTACAACAGGAGAACCCACATAACCTACACAAGGGACATTTCTGGAACACCCAGATCAGATGATCAAGGAGACTGCACCACTGAGTCTCACAGGATGCCTACTATGTAGGACCACCCTGTTAAGACTGGGAGCCCTAGCAGATCTATATAATACATAGAAACAAACACAGAGGCAGCAGAAATGGGGAGACAAATAAATAGGTCTCAAATGAAGGAATTGGAGAACTCTCCAGAAAAAGCTAAATGAAATGGAGGCAAGCAGTTTATCAGATGTGGAGTTCAAAGTAATGGTTATAAGGATGCTCAACAGCATGAAAAGGGACATAGAAACCATAAAAAGGATGAGTCAGAAATGAAGACTATCTGCAATGAAGACTACAGTAGAAGGAATCAACAGGTTGAATGAAGGAGAGGATCAAATCAGTGTTTTGGAGGACAAGGTAGCAGAAAAATCTAATCAGAGCAGCAAATAAATAAATGAGGACATTTTAAGGGTCCTTTGGGACTTAGTGAAGCGTAACAACATCCTTATCGTAGTGGGTACAAGAAGAAGAGAGGCAGCAAGGGACTGAGAACCTACTTAAAGAAATAGTGACTGAAAACTTCCCTAACCTGGTGAAAGAAAAAATACACATAAGTTCAGGAAGCACAGAGAGTCCCAAACAGTATGTACCTAAATAGGCCTAAACCAAGACGCCTTATAATTAAAATGGCAAAGGTTATGGATACAGAGAGAGAATCCTAACAGCTACTTTCCTACAAGGGAGCACCCATAAGCCTGTCAGCTGATTTCTCAACAGAAACATTTCAGGCCATAAGGGATTGGCATGAAATATTGCAAGTGATGAAAAGCAAGAACCTACAGTCCAGGCTACTCTTTCCAGTAAGGCTATCATTTAAAATTGAAGGAGAAATGAAGAACTTCACAGATAAGTGAAAGCTGAAGGAGTTTGATACCACCAAACCAGTATTAGAAGAAATGTTAAAGATTCTTTAAGAAGAAGAAAAAAATAAAACAGCTACATAGTTATAAAGAATGAAGTGTGAGTAAATATGTATCCATCAATAATCACTTTAAATGCAAATGTCTTAAATCCCCTATCAAAATAGTTAGGGTAGCAGAATGTATAAGGAAACAAGACACATATATATGCTGTCTAAGAGACACACTTCAGAACGAAAGATACAGATTAAAAGTCAAGGGATGGGAAAAGATATTTCATGAAAATGAGAAAAAAAAAAAAGCTGGGATAGCAATACTTGTATCAGACAAAGTAGACTGCAAAAAAAAAAAAAAAAAAAGACCACGAGACAAAGGAGGACATTACATAATGCTAAAGGGTTCAATCTAACAAGAGGATATAACCATTATAAGCATTTATGCACCCTACATAGGAGCATCTTCTAGACAGAAAATCAACAAGGAAACAACAACTTTAAAGGCCACACTAGATCAGAATGATTTAATTGGCATCTTCAGAGCATTTCATCCTAAGTGCACATAGGACATTATCTAGGATAAACAACATATTAGGATACAAAACAAGTTTCAATAAATTGAATAAGATTGAAATCATATCAAGCATCTTCTCTGATTCTAATGGTGTGAAACTAGAAATCAATCAAGAAAAAAATTAAACACAAAGATGTGGAAGCTAAATAACATTAAACAATGAATAGGTTAACAGTGAGATCAAGAATAATATTTTCAAAAGATGTCTTGAAACAAATGAAAATGAGAACACAACAACCCAAAATCTATGAGGTACAGTGAAAGCAGTCCTGAGAGGGAAATTCATAGCATTATTCCTGTCTCAAGAAACAAAAACCCCACAAATAATCCAACTTAATTACACTTAATTACAACTAGGAAAAAAACCCCAACAAACATAAGCCCAAAATGAGTAGAATAAAAGGAATAATATCAGAGCAGAAATATAGAGTAAAAAAACAACAACCTACAAATCTATATAATTTTATCAAATATCACCTCAATAAATTCAATAATTTTTAATAGAAAGATATAGGATCCTGAAGTAGTTACAAAGGGGAGAGTTATAGATAAGAAGTCTGAGGAACCTAGTAAAGGTGAATTTGTCAATATAAATGAGGAAAGTGGTTGTGACAAAAAGACTGAAGATGTTTTAGAGGAATTGACTCCTGGCAAAAATTTTAATGCTAATGTAGAAATAGATCCAAAGGCCAAAGGGTAAAATGTTGGAAGCTGAACCAAACTTTGAAAGAATTATGACAGTTTGCAAAGGCATGGAAGAGATACTTAATTCTGTATCATAAGTTATCTGAGGAAAGAAGGTGGCGAGCACTGTGCACTCTTAAGGTATTTTACAAAGAAATAAAACACTTTGGTTCTCAAAGTTTGTTTTTAATTATAAAACTTAAAATATTACACAGTATTTTTATTTTCTTATATACTTACAACTGATAGTAAAAGAGTTTTAAAATGTTTTGTTAAAAATCTAAAGATCACAGAACAATTGCAGTTTTTTCCCTTAGATTGTTAAGATTGCTTTTCTCTGTCAGTTTCAGCTTCTAGGTCATTTTTATCACCCTGCACTACAGTGCAAAGTGAGTGCTGTCTTTATAAAATAATTTTTTTTTCTGTAACAACTTATTTTATTTTCCAACCTGATAAAAATGATTACAAAGATCGTTAGTATGAATAAATTTGAAAGTGTGAGTAGGGGATGTTTGAATGGGAGGAGCAGTAGGCAGAGATTAGCATTACTGTTGTGGGATTGAGGAAGAGGATTGAATATTCAATTTGGTGTGGTCTGTTGCAGGCATTAAAACTGTTTGAAGCTTCTGCTTAATCTTTGAGATTCTTGCAAAAAATTATTTTAATCCTCACCCAAGGATATTTTTATTGATTTTAGAGAGAAGCAGAAAGGGGTGGGGGGCGGGGAAACATCGATGTGAGAGAAGCATCGATCCATTGCCTCTCGTATGTGCCCCGACTGGGGATCAAACCGGCAACCTTTTTGAGGTATTGGATGACGGTCCAACTGAGCTGCCCAGCCAGGGTGAGATTGTTGGAAAATTTTAAGTACACTCAAGGATGATTAAGTTTTTAATATAGACAAGTTTTAAATTATTAACTAATTTTAGTAATTCTTCTATTTAGCAAATATTTATTGAACTTCTGTCATGTGTTGGGCATTGTTGTAGGTACTAGGTAGGCTTGCAGCAATAAGGAGCAAACGAAAATTCTCAAGACTTGGATATACCTTAACCTGCCTTCTGCTTTGAGAAATATGGAATTTCTAATCCTTTACAGAGTTTTGATTTTCTTAGGGTTCTGTTGAGAGCAACTAGATTATTTTTAATTTTTGTGTAACTAATGGCTTTTGTATAAATTTTTTTTTACCAATTTCTTTTTTAGATAGTCTCCAAAATGGAGTTAAAACTTCATGTTTTTATTTATTTTTTTAAAACGTCTGTTTTTATAATTCCAGTTATTTGTTAGGAGATAGATCTACCAACAGAATGGGCTATTTCATGGTACATCTTCAGAAATGTGTTTGGGTACTTGATTCCTTAAAGATATTTGACGGGTGTGCTGCAAGAATTTTTTCAAACATGCAATGTCTGACTATTTATTCAGGGGCACTGACCTCTTTCCTCTTAGTTTGGCAAATAAATGACAGCAGCCAAACAACAATAGCTGTCTGGTGTCAATGAATCACAGTTATACCTATTTTTTAGTCAGATCAGTAAAAAATATTTTTTGATGTGCCACAGAATTTTAGTAATTAGTTTATGTGTGCCATAAGATGAAAAAGGTTGAAAATCAGTGCCTTATACCACCCTCAACTTCGGAATAAAATTTCTATAGTGGCTATTATAGACACATCTGCTGTAGTAGTGCTGAGAAATAGTTGTGAAATCTCCCTTGTTTAGGAAGTTGGGCCTGTGTAGGTTGTGTGAGGTGGCATCGTAACTAGCTCAGTAACAGAATCTGAGTAGTTGTTTACTAGTGAATTAAGACTGGAAAGGCTTGAGCTCTGTGCACAATGGTCCACAGGCATGAAACAGCCTGCAAGACTGGGTGAACTACATACAGGTCATTCATATTAGTTAGAACGTTTGCTTTTGGGATGGGTATATAATGGGAACTTGAAGGCAGGAAACGAAGCAGTACAGGCCAGATTTTCGAGAGTCATAAATTTGCACTTTTTTCTGGGGAGCCTTTTTCAGAGCTCTGTGTGTGTGTGTCCCTTTAACCTCTTAATACCTTCATTTCTTCATTTATGAAGTAGAGGTGTTAACAGTACTTACTTGATGAAACTTTAGGAAGGCTAAAAAGAATTTAATCTGTTTAAAAGTTGAAAACAGTGCTAGGTAGAGGGCAAGGTTCTTGATAAGTGTAAATCTCTAATTATAATTGTTTGAGAATCATTGCTTTACGTCACCTAAAAAGTTCCATAGTGGGGTAGTTGATTGAAATTAAGAATCACAGGTGGTTAATAACTATGTGGAAAGATTCTTATTCAAAATTTAAAGAATGAAACAACAAAATGGAAATTTAACAATGAGCATTTTTGCTTATCAAATTGAGGAAGATGGAAAAAGAACTTTATACCACATTGGTATAGAAATTCTTGAGAAACAGCAGGAACTCCCTGTATTGAGATATATGTACATACATATATATTGGAGGATTACTTTTGGTGGGCATTTTGGTAATATCTACCAAAAATTTAAGTGCCTATGCTCTTTAATTTCATGATTCCACTTCTGGGGATTGATCATATATGTATGATCACACACGCTCACACACATATACTGACATATAAACCAACTTATATGTACAAGGATAACTATAATTTGAATAAAAGCTTGAAGTAAGTGTCCATTAATATAATACAATACAATAAAAGACGATGCAGTCACTATGAAGAGTGAATTAGATAGTTGTATAATGAGAAATTTCCTAGATGCATTAAGTTAAAAAAAAAAAAGAATTTCTATATCCATTTATTTGTGTCTTAGCAATCATTTTCTCCCACCCCCAGCAGTCAGCAGCCACTAATCTATTTTGTCCCTATGTTTTTTTTAAAATGCTTATTCTAGTTTTTAAAAAGATTTTATTTATTTATTTTTGGAGAGAGGGGAAGGAAGGTAGAAAGAGAAGGAGAGAAACATTGATGCGATCAATTTCCTCTCACAGGCCCCCAAGTGGGAACCTGGCCTGCAACCGAGGCATGTGCCCTGACTGGGAATCAAACTGGCAACCTTTTGGTTCGCAGGCCGGCACTCAATCCACTGAGCCACACCAGCCAGGGCATGTCCCTGTGGTTTTGAAATGTGTATCCAGTGTCAGCAAAAGAGACTTGCTCGATGATATTGTGTCTATTTGTAAAAAAGCATATAAATGATTTGGCATAAAGAGGCAACATTTTAGTCTTTTGTATTTTGTTTTCTGTTTGAGAGAGAGGGTGGGTGGGGTAGGAAAACAGGATTTGGTTTTAAACTTTAAAAGGAAATTTAATTGTGGAATTTTTGCCACCTGAAAGAGTGTCTACTGAAGTATATATTAGTGCCTGATATTCTTCTCATCTAGGTTTTTTAATTTCTTCTGAGTCATAACCATTGCACCTATTTGTTGTAGTCATTATAATTTTTATGTATTTCATTTTTGTTTTCTTAAATATTTTTAATAATACAATTTGAGGGTTTAAATTCCAAATCATTTTTTTTCTTTTAGAACATGGAAGTCGTTGATCTTTTGTGTTCCAGCTTGCAGAGAAGTATGGTATCAGTCTGGTTCTTGTTTCTTATAGGACATAGTATTATCTTAGTCAGGAGTTAGGTTTTATAATCAGCTCACAAGAAGAAATGTTCCATAGTCCAAATTATCTAAGGAAATCTCTTTAAGTCACTTATATTGACATACCACCCTTAGTAATATCATCAATACCATTTCCCCTCCTAAAACGTTGAGTAAGATTGTAGTTTCTTTGGTTGAACACCATGCAAAGTGTCTAGGAGCAATATTGTACAAAAGTATATTATTTTTAAATACTTGGACCCCTCTCAGTGCAAGCAAGTGCTTTCATTATTGGCCTTGCAGAGTTAATCTCCCATTTCCTTTCTTTCTGGAGCATAACTCTTTGAATGGTTTGGTAGGTAGAATGGTCTTTACTATTTCTTTACTTTGCTTTCCTTTCAGTGTTTATATAGTTGAATTCACTTACATTAAATGTGTTTTATGAATCATCTGCACTGCAGTTTTCTTTATTCCTTCTTTTGTTTTATTTTGGAATTCTGAAATTTCACCAGGATGTATCCTTTTTTTTCCCATTTCCTCTTTGGTGAGCCCATTTGATCTCAAATATTAATATTTTTAGTTTAGGGAAATTTTCTTATATTATTTCACCTCCCAATTGTTCTTTCCTTAGGGGATGCCTCTGAAATTGCTGTTAGACCTACTGGTTCTGTTTTCCATGTCGTATAAAATATCTTTTCCACTTATGAATAACTGTTGTTTCCTCTGCAGATGTGTAGGTAGTTTTCCCCTAAACGTTTCTTCCTTGAATGGGGACACACTCTGGGTTATAATAGGCAAGATTTATCAAAAAGCAGCTTTTCTTGTGTTCTTGCTTCGTGGATGAGTAGTAGGCAGGGAAGCAGGAAGTTGGAAGACTCAAGCTTGCTAAGTGAGGAGACCTTTAAAGACCAGGAATGGAACTTGGTAGTGTCTTTAGCTCCTGGGTGGAGTTGCCTCTGCTTTACTTTTTTTCCTCCTCTGTATCTGTTTTAAAGGTCTGAAATTATTTAACACTTGACTTCTCTTCTGTCTTTTATGCCTTGTAGCATGGCTCACTTTCCTTTAAACAGCAGCAGATTTCTGGTTTTAACCCAAGACCAAAACCTATTGATGCCGATTGTTCTGTTCAGTTTTAATGCAGAGTTTTGCATAATCCTCAAGAGATGTTAGTAAGTTCTCAGTAATTGTTTATTGAGAACACTTGTTGGCTATGTTTTTTATTATTATAAATATATATGATCCTCTATATTTTATAATATAAAAGTGATTTTTTAAAAATAAGTTTTTAAAAAATAATTGGCATTATTTATCTCTTCATTTTTGGTTTGTGGATTTTGGCCTGAGAACTTCTTTTGTTCATTCTATATTTTATTTTATCCTATTTGGCATTGTTTATTTTTTTGTGTATTTGTATACTTTGGGTGGAAAATTGTAGCTCTTGGGGGAGTTGGGAGGGTTACCAAAAATATGCTAGAAGAATGTGATAATAATGTTACTTTTCTCTTCCTTTTTTCAGTTTGAGCAGAAAACTGGTGCAGTGTTTGATGAAATTGTAGAGAACTGTAAGTACCATTTTAGAAAAAAACCAATCATGTATTTAGATAGATAATACATAATTCTAGATAGAACATTTATAACAGGGCAGATTAATGTGATGATCCAATTTGATTTAGTTTAGATCTCATCACACCTTCTAAGTATTTTCTGCAATTTAATCTGAATTCTAAATTTTACTCTTTTTTTTAAGTAAATATTTTATTTTCAAGTTATTAAGGTTGAAATATAGCCATTCTTTGTGTTATATACCACTTAATAAAGGTTTCTACTTTGTTTACAGGGTCTCTTAATTTTCTCTTTATATTTTTTCCATGATACATCATTTTCTTAAAAAACAAAACAAAAACAAAAGCAACTCTATTTCTTGTAATTATAAAAGTAATACATTCAGTTTTACAATACAAAAATGAGTAAAACTGAAAATAAAAGCCTTTGTCTCTACCATTCTCCAAAGATACCCAACTTTTTTTTCTGTGAGTGTATGTGGATGTGGTTTATGTATGTGTGTAGGGAATTTTATGAATTCTGCTCTTGCTTTTTCATTCAACTGCTTAGACATCTTTCTATGTCAGTGGGTTTGGACCTATTGCATCCTTTGAAATGGCTACTCTGTTTTATTGTATGACTATATTATAATTTAACCTGTTTCCTCTTTTTATATGTATATATTATTTTTGATTTTTCACTGTTACAAGCAATATTGAGTATGTGTTCCTGTACACATCTTTGTTTACTTGTTGAAATGTTTCTGTAGGATAAATTCTAAGAATAGAATTGATGAATCATCACAGGATATTTGTGTACTTGTTTCTGAAGGATGAATTTTGTCATATAGAATTACTAAGTCAGGGAAAATATGCATTTCTTTTGTTTTTTAACTTTACTTCCCCCAGTAGGATATGTGAGTACCATCTTTCTCTTTGGAATTAGTTAATACTGTTGAGTGGTAACAGTTTTTTAGACTATATATTGAGAGGTAGCCAGCGCTCCTGACGTTTAGTGGATTTAGTTATTTTTTTTTCTTGCATGAAAGAATGTAAATTAGGTTCCAGCTAGCTTATTGAGAAGAAACTTCAGAAGTATATTGGAGTATTTCACAGAATTTAGAGAGGAGGTAAATAACAAATTTCCTCCCGGAACTCAGTGAGAGGAGATGATAGGCCTGCTCTATCTGTGCTGCCAGAGAGCCTTTATGCTCCAGTGACTTATTCTTTCTGTAGATCCATTTTAAATTTCAAGTTCCTAGGAAAAAGCTTATGATTGTGCCAGTTTAGATATGATGTTTGTCTTTGAACCAATCATCTGTGGTCGGGGAAAATAGAGTTAGAAAGTAAAACATGGCTATTATGAAATATCCTAATATCCTTAGCCTCTACTACTCACTTTCATCAAATATTTTTTGATTACCTTCTTCTGGACATGCCTTTGCTCAAATCTGTATACTAGTAACAAATTAATCAAATAGCTTTCTAATGAAGGTTTTAATTTGAGGCTTTGTTTATTAAAGATGTTGAATAACAACTGACTTAAAGTGGTAGCAGTAACCAAGCTGCTGTACTTGGTTCCCTAATACCCAACACTGGGGTTTGTGTTTCTAGTGCTTCGTGTTTTTCTGCTACAACTCCGCAAACATTTTTAGGTTGGAAATATACAATCAGGGGATTTTATACCAAATGTTGAGTGCCAATAGTGTGGTAAAGATTATCCTGTATCTCCCCCTTTCTAGTAGATTATCATAAAAGGGCTGTTGAAAGTTCTGGAGGCAGCTTGGAAGGGGAAACTGGCCTCTCTCCATGAAGGGGACTCAGGAACATAGAGACCTGTTTAGGAGATGTGAAGGCAGGCTGCTATACACATGGTATTCCTATGGCCATTCAAGGCCTAATATTTTGTCTTGAAGTCTATATCTGGAGAAAAGGAGATTCACTGTCTTTCAGGCAAATAACATGTCAAAATATCTAGTATAATATTAGACCTACCATGTATTCATTATCCAAGACCACTCGTATGGTATAGCCCTTCCAAAATTTTCAGCAAAATACTATAGTATCATCTAATTGTTGGCACACAGAAACAGAGCTTAACCCCATCAGTGAGAAATATGGGAAATTTGGTTCAAACATGAAAAAGCTGAGTTGACCTTCCAAAGATGTAGTGTTTTCAGTGAAAGGGATTTGAAAGAAAAAAGGCTTCATCATTTTATGCAAGTCAAATAGGTTAGTCCAACTTCTACTTCATCATTTGTCAAGAGAATTTGTGCTGTGGATTTTATAAGATACATGATGATAGAGGAAGTGACTGATACTGTGGATTATCCTAACTTATGTTACCCTAACTGTTGTTAGTTAATGTGAAGTTTGAAAGAAATACAGATAGAATAGAAAAAATTTTAAATGCATTCAGATAGTTGCTTCCTTATATCAAGGACTTTTATTTATTTAATGGCTCTAAAATAACTACCTAGTCATTTATCTATGGTTAATTTTCTCACTGGTAGAATAAATTCATTGGACATAACAGACTTGACAACTTCAAGGGAAAAATAATAGCATTGCTGATTTGTTGAAATATAGTTATTTGAATTAAATTATTTACATTTGATTACTTGCAATGTATGAGTTTATTTGTGGAAAACTTTGCATGTATGAGGGGGGACTCCAAAACAAAAACAAAAACCAAACAAACAAGCTCAGAATTACCTTCTGGAGGGCAGGCCCCTTGTAGTACAGGCTTCCCCCACTAGGTGATTGTTCTAGGAACCCATCTGTATCAGTGTACCAGCTGGTGTTGTTGTGAGAGGCTGCATTTGGCTTCAGTGAGTTTTTTTCGAAGACTCATTCAGTGCATTTGCCCATTTTACGATGGCTGATTTATGAGTGTACCTGCCCACACCATGCTGAATATTCAGCAGTTTTTGACCAAAAAACACATGACCCTCTTCCCACCCTTCCTATTCACTCAATCTCACCCCGAGTGACTTTTTTGTTTCCCTGGATGAAAAAAGTCCTCAAAGGGAAATCTTTTGCTGATGTGGAAGAGGCAAAACAAAAAATGGCAGAAGCATGAAAAGCATCAAAATCATTGAGTTCAAAAACTGTCTGGAGCAGTGGAAAAACATCTCGATAGGTGTATTGCATCAGATGAAGAGTACTTTGACCCTGGCTGGTGTGGCTCAGTGGACTGAGCGCCAGCCTGCAAACTGAAAGGTCGCTGGTTCGATTTCTGGTCAGGGCACATGCCTGGGTTGTGTGGGCCAGGTTTTCAGTTAAAGGCATGTGAGAGGCACCCAGTTGATGTTTCTCTCCTTCCTTCTCCCTTCCTTCCCCTTTCTCTGAAAATAAATAAAATCTAAAAAAAATTGAGAGTACTTTGAAGGTGACTGAAGTTTCAACATGTAAGAATAAATACACAATTTTTTAATAAATACTGGTTTTTAGGTCCCCTCCTTGTATTATCTTTTAAAATTCCTAGCGATAATTTTATTAAGTAGTGGGTCAGGTTCAACTATGTGTAACAGAAACACAATAGATACTTATTTTTTATATAAAAGAAGCCCAGATGATGAAATGGCTCTGGTTATCAGAAACCCAGGGGCCTTCTGGCTTTCTTTGCCACATCATTAGCACATGGCATGCATCCCCTAGTGTTTTAGGATGGCTACTGTATCTTCAGCCTGCTGTGGGGTAGACAGAAGGGCAAAAAGGACCACTTCTCAACAGAATCGGCCTCTTAAAAAAACTTTCCTTGCAGTTCTACCTGCGTACTTCATTTACCTCTTATTAGCTACCCTGACTTAAAGAAAACTGGAATTGTAGTCCTTTAGCTGAGTCCATTGTTGCCGACAATAAAATCCTAGGTAAGGAGAAGGGGGAGAATTATTACTAGGTACACAGCCTCTTCCATAACAGCTCTCTAGGTGAAGATTCTATGATACAACCGTGTCTGTTTTATTAAGGAGGAAAGTAAGGCTTAGAGACGTCTTTTAACTTTCAAGTGGCGCAGTCAGAATCTTAATGGAGGCTTGCCTAACTCCAAAGCTCCTCCTTTTAAATCTTTCATTATGTATTTCCGAACTGCCCCCCTACTTCACTGGAATCACAGGTTTTTAAGAGTAATTATTTGCTAGAAATAAAGGAATAATTGGTAAAGTAATTTAGAAATAAATTACCATGACACATTTTTGTGTCTGCTTATTCAGTATCAACGGCAGTTTGTGTTTAATTATAATGTGTTAATGCAGCTCAGTTTTGAAAGAACTGTAAGTTGAGCACTGATTTTGTTTTGTTTTTACTCTAGAACTACTTACATATTTCTGTTTACACGGTCTATTGCTGAGTATTATTTGGGTCCTTCCAAATTGTGAAAGAACATTTTTATGAAAATGTTGAAACCAAAGCCTGAAGTCTTCTTTAGGAGTATATATAGGTACAAAATTGAGATGACGTTAAGTAAAAATACCTCAACTTTCTCAATAATTTTTAAGTTTAATAAACACAATCTTTTTGGATTAAACAAATTATATAATGTTTTGAATTAATGAAATGGACTAAACTAATTCTTGCTCTGTCTCTTGCTGAAGGTATATAGGTATGCAAATAATTTGCAGTTGTATATTTTTTAAGATTATCTTCATTAAAATTGAGTGGTTGCAGGGAAAATTTGACACTGAAAAGAAGATCTAAGTTGTATGTGTATTTTAGTTTAGGATAATCAGTAGTATAATAATCTGGTAAAGGGTGAAAGTATATTGCAAATCTTTGAATATAAGATGATTCCAAATACAGGGTGCGCACCCATTTTCCAATGAAAAGATCTAAAAACTAAGATTTTTACCAGCTAGAAGACATGTTCTTTTAGATACAGGGATGAGAGTCAGATGTCTACTGATCACTTGTTTATTAACATAATTATGTGAAATAATGTTAACTTAGGAAATACTGCTTTTCTTCAAGTTATTTTGCAGAAGAATTTTAAGCACTTAATATGCATATTTTAGAAATGTGACTTTGTAGGCACTAAAATTTTTATTTTTATTATTTACTGATCTGAGAGAGAGAGAGAGTGAGAGAGAGCGCGCAAGAGAAACAGAAACATCAAGAGAGAAACATCGATTTGTGGTTTCACTTAATTATGCATACATTGGTTGATTCTTGTATGTGCACTGCCCAGGGATTGAACCTGCAACAATGGCGTATCAGGAGGATGCTCTAACCAAGGGAGCTACCTGGCCAGGGCTGCCTACTGTTTTCATGTTTTGAGACAGATAACATAGCTTTCTAGAGCCTACTGTCTAAATTGTTTAAGATAAAACATAGTTTGAATTTGCATTATGATGACTGGTATGCTCTGCTTACCTAACTACCTCAGTATTAGTGGTGTAAAAATACAATTTTATTATGCTCTTGGATTCTGTGATTCATACATTCAGAAGTGGTATGTAGGAGATGCCTTGTTACTGCCTCACAATGTCTTGAGTATTGGCAGAGAAGATTTGAAAAGCTTAATGGCTTGGTGTGGAATATTCTGAAAGTTCATTCACTCATGTCTGGCCTGGCCTAGGTGGCATGTCTCCCTATTGCCTTGCCTTCCTCATAGCACGGTGGACTCAGGTAGTCAGACTTTTTTATGGTATCTCAGGACTTCAAAAGCAAAAGAGTAATTCAGTGAATAAGGTAGAAGCTGCGTCTTTTTGACCTAGCTTTAGAAGCCACACAGTGTTACCTCTCCCACATTCTTCCCGCTACAAGCAAATCCCAGGCCTGCCTAGATTCAGGAGAAGGTAGAGACCTCACATTGTAGAAAAGCCTGTGGATGGGGGAGGTATGCAGCCATATTTGGAAATCGGCTGTCACAGCATATAATCCTGTCACAGGACATTTTTTTCTAAACCAGAAATGTTTTAAAAAAATCATTTTATAGGTTTGTATTTGGATCTTTACAACATTAACTGTTTCCTGTAATACTTATGTATGAATCTGTATGAATCATGTATGATTTTTTTATATGGAACTTTTTAATTTTTCTTTTGGCTTAGCCTCTCTTTTCTATATCATTGATCCTGTGTACAGCACCTCATAACCCATGTCAATAGCTTTGTAATTAGCTGTCCATGTTTTTCTTCAGTGGTCATGAAATCCTTATATATACAAGCATATATGTAGGGATTTTGAGAGTCTTTATTTTTCATTTGTTTAACAAATGAGATTATCATATACATACATTTCTCCACTTCACTTCTTTCACTCAAGAGTACTTGATTACCCCTTACCTCAGCTGGGGTAGCTCCAGCTCTTACAGTGTAGCATTCCATGATTGAGATATACAATAATAATTTTTTGCCTTGTTTATAGGCATTCATGTTTTAATTTTTTTGCCACCATGATAAACAATGATGAGTTAAAAATCCTTTAATGTGTGTCTTTATATAGTAGTTTTATATGTGTGGATGGGTTACATAAAGTGGAGATGGTGGAGTAAAGGGTATGTGTAATTTTAATGTGTCGCTGGTCTGCTTTTCAAAAAATCTTTAACACTTCACATTTCCACCAGAAATTACTAAGGACAGCTATACTTATTACTGTATATCGTAGCTCTTTATGTTTGGCTATCTGATGGATGTGAAATACAAGTGTTAACTTTAATTTGCATGTTGTTAATTCCTATTGAATTTTAATTTAAGCAGCTTTTTAATAAGTTTAACATTTGTACTGGCTCCTGTATTGTGTAGCCATAAATAAATAAATAAATGTCCTTTCCCAATTTCTTAAAGTATTTTTTATGTCAAATTGTAGGCGTGTTTTATAGAGCAATAAATCATTAAGGTGATTCACAGCATGGTAAAGATAAATTCTAAAAGAAGATTCAGGTATACATTTAAAAAGATAGGAAATTACTTGGTCATTCAGGAAAATTTAACTTTTAGGATGCATTGCCTAAAGTTCTTCTTTATAAAAAATATTTTTTTATTTTTAAAGAGAGGGAAAGGGAGGGATAAAGAGAAGGAGAGACACAAGATGTGAGAGATAAACATAGATCAGTTGCTTCTTGTAAGCACCCAAACCAGGGACTGAACCTGTAACCTAGGCATATGCCTTGAGCAAGGATCAAATTGGTGACCCTTCACTTTGTGGGATGACTCCCAACCAACTGAGCCACACTGGTCATAGCATCACCTAAAGTTCTGCATTAAAAAAGAAAGAAAGAAAACAAAAAAAGATTTTATTTATTTACTTTTAGAGAGGGGATGGGAGAGAGAGAAATATCAATATGGGAGAGTTAAATTGATAGGTTACCTCTCGTATACCCCCAACTGGGGACCCAGGCATGTGCCCTGACTGGGAATTGAACTGGCAACCTTTCTGTTCACAGGCTGGCACTTAATCCACTGAGCCACACCAGCCAGGGCTTAAAGTTCTTTTGATAATATAGTGTAGGGGTTTTGATTTCTCTTGCTTTGTTTCCTTTTCTTTGTGTCATGTTTTCCCAAACAAATGTTTTTAACATGAAATTTGATATTTTAACATCAGGGTTTTCATTCTTGCTTGGAAAAGTTTTTCTTATACCTTGATTATATACTATTTTGGAGTTTCTTAGACTATTTAGAAAACTTTTTATAAATAAACAAAATATTTATAACGTGAGATATTTAAAAAACTAAAACACCTTTGCTTCTCCACCCAGGTTTTAAAAGATGTACATTATCATTATGCATTTGATGCCAGTTCCTCAGTCCAATTTTGTTTCTCTAAAAATAGCATTTATACTGAATTTTGCTTATTTATTTGCTTTTTATAGTTTTTACCACATTTACATTATTAATATATTGTTTAGTTTTCCTTGTTTATGGACTTTGTATTTTTTTGAATCATACTGTATGTGTTACCACCTTCCTTTTTCTTATATATTTTTGGTATTTAACTGTAGTGATACATGTAGCTCTTATTTATCACAAATATATAGTAATTATTATGTAAACATTACGATTTTTATTTCTTTATTTTAAATTGTGGTAAAAGCAATAATGTAAAATTTACCATTTAACTGTCTTTAGTGTTAAGTACATTTACATTGTTGTACAACAGATCTCTAGAACATTTTTATCTTGCAGAACTGAAATTTCTATACACATTGGACAAAATTTCACATTCCCTTCAAGGTTCTTCCATATTATAACGTGTCAGAATCTCCTTACTTCTTATTGCTGAATAATATTCTATTGTGTCGATATACCACATTTTGTTTATCCATTTATCCCTTGATGGGCATTTTAGTTGGTTTTGCATCTTTGCTGTTGTTTAGAATGCTGCAGTGAACATAGAAGTATCTCTTCAGGATCCAGACTTCATTTGTCCTTGCTATATACCCAGAAATGGTACATATAGTAATTCTATTTTAAATCTTTTGAAGAACTTGAGGAATGCCATAATGTTTCAGTAGCAGTTGCGTCATTTTACGTCATACCAGCAGTGCACAAGGATTCCAAGATGCCCACGTCCTTGCTAACACTTGTTACTTTCTTTGTTTTTAATAATAGCCATTCTAATGGGGGTGAGGTGATATCTCATTGTAGTTTTGATTTGCATTTTTGTAATGATTACTGATGTTGAGCATCTTTTAATTATTGACCATTTGTATATCTTCTTTGGACAAATGTATATTCTAGTCCTTTGCCCGTTTTTGAATTGGGTTATTTGTTTTTTGTTGTTGATTTACAAGTATTTTCTCCCATTTTCCCCCTTCTTGGAAACCCAACAATAGCTTGCTTGCTCGCTTGCTTGATTTTACTTTATAACGTCTTTTTAAAAAAAATAATTTTTATTAAATTTATTGGGGTGACAGCGGTCAGTAGGATCATATAAGTTTCCACTGTATTATCTCCACAATACTAGATGTGTATATTGCACTTTGTGCCCACCACCTAAAGTCAGACCATCTTCAACCACCATATGTTAGGCACCTCCCACGCCCTCCACCCCACTAACCCTAACCCTCTGGCAATCACCACATTTCTGTCTATGTCCACAAGTTTCAGTTTTATATTCCACATGAGTGAAATCATATGGTTCTTAGCTTTTCCTGACTGACTTATTTCACTTAGCATAATGTTCTCAAGGCCTATCCGTGTTGTCACAAATGGCAGTATTTAGTCTTATTCCATTGTGTGTACATATTACATCTTCTTTATCCAATCTTCTATCCAATGACACTTTGGTTGTCTTCATGTCTTGGCCACTGTGAGTATTGCTGCTGAACATAGGGGTATATAAATCTTTGCGACTGTGTGTTTTCAAACATTTTATCTAGATAACTAGGAGAGGGATTACTGGGTCATGTGGTAACTCTATTCTTAATCTTTTGAAGAACCGCCAGACTGTTTTCCATAGTGGCCATACCAGTCTGCATTCCCAGCAGTGAGTGAGGGTTCCCTTTTCTCTACAACCTCTCCAATACTTGTTGATACGTGTCTTGTTGACGATAGCCATTTTAATAGGTGTGAAATGGTATCTCATTGTAGTTTTGATTTGCATCTCCCTAAAAGCTAGTGAGGTTGAACATCTTCTCATGTATGTGCTTCCATTTGTATCTTTTCTTGGAAGAGGTGTCTATTCAGGTCCTCTGCCCAGTTTTAAATTTGATTGTTTGTTTGGTGTTGAGTTTTATGAGTTCTCTGTTTATTTTGGATATTAAACCTTTGTTGGAGCATTTTCTCCTATTTTGTATGTTGCCTTTTCATTATGTTGATGAATTCTTTTGATGCACATTTTAAAAAATGTAATGTAGTCCCATTTGTTTTGTTGCCTGTGCTTTTGAAGTAATATCCAAGAAACCATTTCCAAAATCAATATCATGAAGCTTTCCCCTATAGTTTTAGGCCTTATTTTAAAAATATATCACAATTAAAAATTTTATTTTACTGTCTATGTACTTCCTGATGTTTCTAGTTTCTCTATTACAGATCTTTTCCTCTATGAACATTTTGTTTTTTAATACATACAAGAAAGTACCACGCATATTGTAAAATCTATTTTTATGGCTGGTCTTTGTCAAAAAACAAGTCTATTGCTTAAGACAGGGATTGGCAACCTTTTTCTGGACAGATAGTAAATATGTTAGGCTTTCTGGATCATACTGTCTCTGTTGCAACAGCTCAACTCTGCTTTTTTAGCATGAAAGCAGCCATAGACAATACCTGAAGAGATTAACGTGTATTTTTCCAGTAAAACTATATGGAGGCTAAATTTCGATTTTTTGAAACCATTTAAAATGTGAAAATTACTCCTTGCGCATGGCTTATACAAAAATAACAGCTGGCTTCTGGGTTTGGTGTGCAGACATAGTTTATCCGTTCCTGATCTAGATGGTATATTGAGTATACAGTATTCCCTGACGTATCGCAGGCATTATGTTCTAGACACCCCTGCCCCCCACGATAGGTGAAAATCCGCAAAGTAGGAACCTTACATTTATTTTTAGTATTTATATATATATTAAGGCTTTATAAACCCTTCCCACATACTTATAAACCGTTCCCAGTCCCTTATGAACCTTTCCCACTCCCTTATTAACCTCTTCCACACTTTTATAAACACTACTTATGTTCTTAAACATATTCTGCACTCTTAAACCTACATCACTTTAACAACATACATATTCCCACGATATAGTGAAAAATCCGCGATAAATAATTAAATATAATATTTTAAAAAATCCCGCAAAAACAGTGAGACCGCAATAAGTGAACCGCGATATAGAGAGGGACTGCCATATTTGGGAAGCTGATTGCTCAGGCCTAGGGAGTCTACATTCTACTAGAAACACAAAACTTACTTTTCTAAATATTTTTTTTCATTTATACTTGTACCATTGGTTAGAGTTTTGATCACTGTGCATTTGGCCAACATTTGATATTATTTGACTTATAAACTTTGTGAATATGGTAGGTAGAACATGGAATTCATTTTTTTTAAAAATTGGATTTAGTTGAATACATTTTTATGTTTATTGGCCATTTCACATTCCTCTTTTGAAAAATGACTGTTCAGTTAAATCTGTTGCCCACTTACTGTTGGTTTGTTGGTCTTCTCTTAATTGTTGGAATTCTAAATTATGAAGAGTGAACTTGTCAGTTATAGATATTGAAAATAACTTCTAATTTATGATTTGCTTTTATAAAGTCTTTGCATAAGCAGAAATTAATGTAGTTGAGTGTTGAAAAAATACATCAGTCTTTTCCTTTTATGGTTTGCTTTCTTTTTCCCATTATATTTAGGAAAATCTTTCCTAGGCTGAGGTTGGTCAGAAAGACCCCTGATACTATTTCCTAAAATGTTTATTGGTTTTACATTTTACATGTAGTCTTGAATTATCCTTGATTTGACTATTTTATGGGTTAGGTTAAGAAACTAATTTTATTTCTTTTCATAATGCTACCATTGTCTCACTACCATTTATCAAATACTACTTTCTTTTACTAGCGAGCTACAAAGTTTTATCTGTGGTCTTTTCCTCTGTGATCTCAGTTGATGTTTCATTGAACTATTTGTTTATTCCTCTGCCAGTACCATGTTGTCTTATTTAATTTCGTTACGTAATAAATCTTGATAATCTGATGATTCACATCTCTGTAAGTTCTTCAGGAATGTTTTGCCTATTCTTGCCATTATTCATTTTTAGAAATACTTCGCCAAGTCCCTAACAACAAAATCTTGTTGGGCATTTGACTGGAGTCTTGAATCTGTAAATCAAGAAAGAGAATTGGCATGTTTATGACATTGAGTTTTTCTCTCTATGAACTTGGTGTGTCTTTTCATTCATTTAGATATTTAATTCCTTTCAATAAAATTTTATAATCTAAGCTTTTTATTTTATATTTTAGCTTCAAGTTGTATTTAATTTGAAATATGTTTTTGGAGTTAGGATAAGATTGGGTTCTAATTTTTTTTTTTAAGATGAATAGCTGATTGTGCTACCATGTTAAATAATTAATCTTTTTAAATAATAGGTGTTTTCATCACCAAATTGGCACCACTGAGATATATTTAAGTTCTGTATATGTGGGAATCTCTTTTTGGAATTTCTGTTACATTCTATTAATTTATATATTTATGTGTATGTCTTAATACAAGATATATTTATTTCTATATCAGTACCATTGATTTTATTTGTATATATTATTGGAAATGTCTTTCAATTTATTTAGTTTTTCTTTCATTTTTCTTAGCAATGTTTTGCAATTTTCAGAATACAGGTCTTGTACATATTTTGTTATCCCTACATATTTTAAATTATGCAATTATAAATGAAATTCAAAAATTAAATTTGAGGTATAATGTATGGGTAATAAAATTTACTGTATTTAAGTTTTATTTTCAATAAGTGTTGCTGGTACAATTAGATATCTCAATACAAAAATTATTTACTTGAACTCTTACACTATTTACAAAAAATAACGAGATGGATGATAAACCTAATCTTAAAGCTAAGGCTAAAACTAAAGTTTCTAAGAAAAAGCAAGTGAAAATACTCATGATCTTGGGAAAAATTTTTTAGAACACAAAGAACACAGATCATAAAAATAGAATGGTAAAAAAATGGAACTTCATCAAAATTAAAAACCTGTGATTTTCAAAGGACATCGCTAAGATAAATAAAAGGCAAACCAAGAGAATAAATGGATGGATGAATATATGAATAGATGGATGGGTAGACGGATAGGTATGGAAAGAAAAATATACATAGATACAGATAGTGAAAATATAGAGATATCCTCATCTATTTCTATGTGTTGATCTATACAACAGAAGATTTGTATCCAGAATATATGAATAATCCTTACAACTTAATAATAAAAAGACAATTTTTAAAATGGGCAAAGATTTGAACAGATGCTTTACAAAAGAAAAAGAATGATCAACACACACATGATTTTAACATCATTAGTTAGCTGGAAAATGCAAGTTAAAACCACTTTCCACTGTCCTTCCCACTAAAATAATGAATTCAAAAAAACAAAAGACCACTTAAGTGGGAAAATTTTTGCAAAATACAGACTTATAAAATGAATTTAGTGTAAGCTATCCAATTTTATTAATCTTAAAAATTGTTTTGTGTACTCAGGTCCTTTGCATTTACACCTACAATTTAGGAAAATTGTTTAAATTATACAACTAAGCCACTGGGACTTTGGTTGAAATTGATTAAATCTGTAGATTAATTTTGGGGAGAATAACATTTTAAGTATATTGAGTCGTCATATCCATGAGCATGGTATATTTTTAATTTTGTCCCACTTTAAACCTCCAAATAATTTCTAAATTATTGTTAAATTTCCATTGACCTTTTATAGATGTTAGTTCTCCACAGCCCTGGCTGGTTTAGCTCAGTGGATTGAGCGTCGGCCTGCGAGCTAAGTGTCGCTGGTTCGATCTTCCAGTCAGGGTACATCAGAGAAGGAAAACTCTGACTCCAAAAAACCTCCGCTGCCTTGCGGCATACCTCTTCAGGGGAAAGGCTAAGGGAGTAAACCCCGACAGAAAATCCGGAGCCGGAGTCCCTAAGGCGGTTTGACGTTGTAGTCAACACCGGCAACTCCTGCGGCGCACCTGAACCCAAGCTGTATCGACTCCGTCTTTCCCTTGGACCCTTCAGCTGCGAAGAGAGGGGGGGTCTGCTGCATGGGCAACAGCAGACCCTCCATGTCACCCTGCCCAGGCTCTGTAGCTTCAGCGTCATCACAAGATGTCGATTCAACACGGGAGGAGACAGATACCGTGTCACTCCCCGAGTCGGACTGCACAGCCATTCTCGGCGGTGCATATAGACTCTTAAGAAGCTACACCATCGTCTCTCGAGACGGACGGCTGCCGACGACGAGTTCTCCACAAACAATCTATAGACCCAACACAATCCCAGTCAAAACCCTAGGAAGCTTTTTGGTTGAAATTGACAAGCTCCTTTTAGAAATTGCAAATACAAAAGCTCTAGAATAGCAAAGCAACTTTGAAAAATGTGATGTAGAGTATCTGATTTAATATAAAACTAATTATGATGGTGCAGTAACATTGATAGACATATAGATCCATGGAACAGAATGAATCCAGAAATAGACCCAAACATACAGATGATAATTGATTATCAAGGTAAATCAGTCAGAAAGAACAGTCGTGCATTCATAGGATAAATCCTTTGTGATAAAACATTATTTGTTTTATATCTTTCAATTTTAATTTTTAGTTTTTTTTAATCACTCATGGATATGTTTATTGATTTTAGAAAGAGAGGAAGAGAGAAAGAGACTGAGAGAAACAATGATGTGAGAAAGAAACATTGATTAGTTGCCTCCCATGCGCACCTTGACTAGGGATTGAACCCACAGCCTTTTGGTGTATGGGGTGATGCTCCAATCAGCTGAGTCACCCAGGGCTTGAATTTTCTTTTCACTATTAGCATCCTTTTTATTAATTCTGTCTTTTTTTTAAATAGGGAAATAGCAGTACATGAAAATCATAAATCAGATATTTCATGTTGCTTTGTTTTTGTAATTTATGCGCCCAGATATATTTTTTTATTTTTCATAGTTTAATATTCCGTTTCAAGTTTTAATGCTTGAAGTAACTTCTCCAGTTTAATTCAACAAGCATGTATAGACTGCCTACAGTATGCCAGGCACTGTACTATTTGATGGGAATACAGAGATGAGATAGTTCTGTTCTCTACAAGTATTTGTGAAATTCGAAGACATTCAACCCCATTGATTTTTATAAACATTAGGAGTTTGCAACATCCAGTTAAATATTTAGAAGAACAATTAATATTTTTGTGTGTTTTTATTTGTTTTGATTTGTTTGTTCGTTTTTTTCATTTCCATCCTCATCCCCTTCCCTTGGTCAACCATCAGCTTGTTCTCTGTATGTGTGTCTGTTTGTATATTTTTTTGTTCATTCATTTGTTATTTTTCAGATTACACATAGAAGTGAAATCATATGGTATTTGTCTTTGTCTTTGTCTGACTTATTTCACTTAGATAATACCCTCTAGGTTCACCCATGTTGTCCCACATGGTAAGATTTCATTTTTTTAAATTGCTGAATAATATTCCAATGTATAATTGAATACCACCTCTTGTTTATCGATTCATGTATTGATGGACATTAGGTTGCTTCAGTATCGTGACTATTATTAGAAAGCTGTACTGAACATAGGGGTGTATATATATATTTTTTTTTTCATTTTTTATTGTTGTTCTATTATAGTTATCCCAATTTTTCCCTTGTAGCTCTCCACTGCCCTGCCCCGCCTCCACCCCCCACCCACCCCCAATTCCCACAGCCAATCCCTGTCCTGGTTGTCCATGTCCATGGATCATTTATACTAGTTCCTTGACTAGACCCTTCCCCTTCTTCCCTGCCCTTGTCCCCCTCCCCTACTCCCCTCCAGTCACTATTAGTCTGTTCCTGTTTCCATGCCTCTGGTTCTGTTCTGCTTGATTGTTTGTTTTGTTCTTTTCATTAGGTTCTTGTATTAGGTGAAATCATATGGTATTTATCTTTCGCTGCCTGGTGTATTTCACTAAGCATAATACTCTCCAGTTCCATCCATGCTGTTGCAAAAGATAGCAGTTCCTTCTTTCTTTCTGCTGCATAGTATTCCATTGTTTAAATGTACCACATGTTTTTGATCCACTCATCTACTGATGGGCACTTATGCTGTTTCTAGCACTTTGCTATTGTAAACAATGCTTCTGTGAACATAAGGGTACATAGGTTCTTTTGAATTGGTGTTTCAGATTTCTTTGGGTATAATCCCAGCAGGAAAATTGCTGGATCACAAGGCAGTTGCATTTTTAGTTTTTTGAGGAAGTTCACTACTGTTTTCCGCAGTGGCTGCACCAGTCTGCATTCCCACCAACAGTGCACCAGGGCTCCCATTTCTCCACATCCTCACCAGCACTGGTTGTTTGTAGATTTGTTGATGATGGCCATTCTCTCTGGTGTGAGGTGGTATCTCATTGTGGTTTTAATTCACATCTCTCTGATGGCTAGTGATGTTGAGCTTCCTTTCTTGTGCCTATGGACCTTCTGTATGTCATCTTTGGAGAAGTCTTTGTTCAGTTCCTTTGGCCATTTTTTAATTGGATTATTTGTCTTTCTGGGGTTGAGTTGTATAAGTTCTTTATATATTTTGGAGATCAAACCCTTGTCCGAGGTATCATTGGCAAATATGTTTTCCCATACAGATGGTTCCCTTTTCATTTTGCTGATGTTTTCTTTAGCTGAGCAGAAACTTTTTAGTTTGATGTAGTCCCATTTGTTTATTCTTTCCTTTACTTCCCTTGCCCTAGGAGATATAGTGGTGAAAATATTGCCATGTAGGCTAACTAAATTTTTACTGCCTATGTTTTCCTCTAGGACTTTAATGGTGTCGCGGCTTACATTTAAGTCTTTTATCCATCTTGAGTTTATTCTGGTGTGTGGTATAAGTTGGTGTTCTAGTGTCATTTTTTTTTTGCATGTCCCTGTCCAGTTCCCCCAACACCATGTATTGAAGAAGCTATTTTTACTCCTTTTATGCTCCTGCCCCCATTAGTTGAACATAGAGACATGGGTTTATTTCAGGGCTCTCTATACTGTGCCATTGATCTATGTGTCTGTTTTTATGCCAGTACCAGGCTGTTTTGATTACAGTGGCCTTGTAGAACAGTTTGTTATCAGGTGCTGTGATTCCCCCTACTTTCTTTCTCAAGATTGCTGAGGCTATTTGGGGTTGTTTTTGGTTCCATATAAATTTTTGAAATATGTGTTCTAGATCTGTGAAGTAGGTTATTGGTATTTTAATAGGGATTGCTTTGAATCTATAAATTGCCTTGGGTAGTATGGACATTTTAATGGTGTTAATTCTCCAATCCATGAACTCAGTATATGCCTCCAATTATTTGTATCTTCCTTAATATCTTTCTTCAGTGTTTTGTAGTTTTCCGAGTACAGGTGTTTTACTTCCTTGGTCAAGTTTATTGCTAGGTACTTTCTTTTTCTTGTTGCTATAGTATATGGGTTTTTATTTTTCTTCCTAGTTTCAATCTCTGGTATTTCATTGCTGGTGTACAAAAATGCCTTCAGTTTCTGAATATTGACTTTGTATCCCACTATTTTGTCAAATTCACTTATGAGGTCAGGTAATTTTTTGGTGGAGCTTATAGGGTTTTCTATGTACACTATCATGTCATCTGCAAATAATGACAGTTTTACTTCCTCCTTTCCAATTTGGATGCCTTTTATTTCTTTTTCTTGTTTGATAGTTGTGGCTAGAACTTCCAAAAAAACATGTTGAACAGAAGCGGAGAAAATGGACACCCGTGTCTTATTCCTGATCTTAGGGGGAAAGCTTCTAGTTTTTTGTGCATTGAGTATGATGTTAGCTGTAGGTTTCTTGTATATGGCCTTTGTTATGTTGAGGTATGCTCTCTTTATTCCCACTTTGCTGAGCGTTTTTATCATAAATGGGCACTGTACTTTATCAAATGATTTTTTATCATTATTGATATGATCATGTGGGTTTTGTCTTATATTTTGTTTATGTGGTATATTATGGTTATTGATTTGCGAATATTATGCGGTCTTTGCATCCCTGGGATGAATCCCACTTGATCATGCTGTATGATCTTTTTAATGTGTTGCTGGATCCAGTTTGACAATATTTTGTTGAGGATTTTAGCATCTATGTTCATCAACAATATTGGCCTGTAATTTTCTTTCTTTGTTGTGTCTTGACCTGATTTTGGAATTAGGACAATATTGGCCTCATAGAAGGAGTTTGGGAGCCTCCCCTCTTCTTGAGTTTTTTGGAATAGTTTGAGAAGGATAGGAGTTAGTTCTTCCCTAACTGTTTGGTAAAATTCACCTGGGAAGCCATCTGGTCCAGGGCTTTTGTGTGCCAGGAGTTTTTTGATTATTGCTTTAATTTCACTAGTTGTTATCAGTTTAGTCAGGCTTTCTGCTTTTTCTTGTTTCAGTTTTAGAATATTATGTTTTCAGAAATTTGTCCATTTCATCCAGGTTGTCAAATTTCTTGCCATATAGTTGTTCATAGTAATTTCTTACAATCCTTTGTATTTTTGTGGTATCGGTTGTGATTTCTCCTCTTTCATTTCTGATTTTATTTATTTGGGTCCTCTCTTTTTATCTTGATGAGTCTAGTTAAAGGCTTGTTGATTTTGTTTATCTTTTCAAAGAACCAACTCCTGGGTTTTTTGATTCTTTGAATTGTTTTTTTAGTCTGTGTCATTTAATTCTGCTCAGATCTTGATTATTTCCTTTGTTCTACTCGCTCTGGGCTTTGTTTGTTGTTGTTCCTTTAGTTCTTGTAGATGTAGGGTTAGGTTGTTTATTTGAAAATTTTCTATCCTTTTTAGGTAGGCCTGTATTGCTATGAACTTCCCTCTCAGGACTGCCTTCGCTGTGTTATTAGGTTTTGGACTATTGTGTGTTTGTTTTCATTTGTTTCCAGAAACTTTTTGATTCCTTCCTTGATCTCATTGTTAACCCATTTATTATTTAATAGCATGTTATTCAGTCTTCATGAATTTGAATGTTTTTGAGCTTTTTCCTTGATGTTGGTTTCTAGTTTCAAGCTGTTGTGATCTGAGGAGATGCTTGATATAATTTCAGTTTTCTTGAATTTGTTGAGGCTATCTTTGAAAATGTTCTTTGTGGTGAAAGGTTCTCTATATATCAATTAAATTCACTTGATCTAGAGTGTTGTTCAATGCAACGATATCCTTGTTGTTTCTTTGCTTGGAAGAACTGTCTGTCCATTGCTGACAGTGAAGTGTTAAAATCCCCTACAGTGAGTGTGGGGAACCGCTCCTTGTGTTTTGGGAATTGTAACCCTGGCCGTGAGCCAGACTCCCCCTCTGTTGCAGTGCCTGTGTGGTAGAGATGTATTCTTTTAGCCTTCTTTTGTCTGGGAAACTCCTTATTTCACCTTCCATTTTGAATGAGAGCCTTGCTGGGTAGAGTAGTCTTAGTTTTAGGCCTTCGCTTTTCATTGCTTAGAATATCAAGAAAGCAGATAGAATTTAAAACTAAAATAAGAGGAAATAAGATGGTAAAATGGAGTGATAGAAGGGAGGAGCAAAATTTGAGATTTGAAATAAACTATAATATAAAAATTAGTGACTTAAAATGCACAAACTGGTAGGAAAAGAATGTTAAAAAGCTATGCAGGAGAGAAAATAACTCATTAAGACAGCAGTTCTCAACCTGTGGGTCGCTACCCCTATGGGGGTCGAACGACCCTTTCACAGGGTCGCCTAGGACCATCGGAAAACACATATATAATTACGTATTGTTTTTGTGATTAATCACTATGCTTTAGTTATGGTTGGGGGTCACCACAACATGAGGAACTGTATTAAAGGGTTGCGACTTAAGGAAGGTTGAGAACTACTGCATTAAGACCTGTGGTGGAATTTGTCTCAGTAGAATCTGGTTTTTACCACTTTATTCTCTTTCTGGATCTGCTTCTGGTGACATCACATTGTGTCCCAGTCTGGGCCTGTGCGTCCTGTTCCAGACTATCAGCGATTCCCGTCTGTGGCGGTCTCCTTCGGTTCTTAATCTCGTCGGTCTGTAATCGGCAGTCAAGCTTCAGCGCGGCTCATTGGGGGGTAGTTCCTGCAGGCGAGGCTAAAGCTTCCCCTCAGGCTGGTGCCACTGGCAGAACAGTGATCAGCCTGAGCAGGACGGTGCCTGCAGTATGGGGGATGAGTCAGTACTGGGGTCCCGTCGGCTGCTCCCTCAGCTCTCTCCCCAAAGCCACCACCCCAAACTCTCCTCAAGTGTCACTGGTCCACTCTGCCTTCCCTCTGCTGGAGTCCAGGGTAAGTGGAAGCCCGTGAAATTTTGTGCATTTTCCCCTCTTAAGAACCTTTCTGTGCCTCCAGTCATCTCTCTCAGGTCAGCAAAAAATAAAAAGACAAACCTGTAGCTTTTTGCTTTTCACAGCCAGATGTTATCTGTTTTACTCTTGGGTCTGATACTGTAGGCTAGGGGGCCCAGTTTCAAATTTAGACCCCACACTTCTCACAGGGAACCGCCGGCTGCTGAAATATTTCCCCATACCTCCAGCTGCTGCCTGTGGGAGCCCAGCCGGCCCTCTTGGGTCTCCTCTGCCCTCCGTACCAGTCACATTGTGATGGAGAGGTTTCTTCTGTCTGTCCTTGATTATAAGGCTTCTTTCCAGCTAGTGTTCAGTTGGTTATTCTGGATGATTTCTCCACAATTAAGTTGTAATTCCAGATTGATCCTGGGAGGAGGTTAGTTTCTCTTCCACTTACTCCTCTGCCATCTTGGATCTCTGCATATATCTTTTTGAATTAGTGTTTTTGTTTTCTTTGGATAAATATCCAGAATTGTAATTCCTGTATTGTAGGGCAGGTGTATTTTTAATTGAGGAATTTCCATACTGGTTTCCACAGTGGCTGCACAAATTTACAATCCCACCAATAATATATGAGGGTTTCCTTTTCTCCACATCTTCATCAGCACTTGTTACTTGTTATTTATTGATGATAGCCATTCTGACAGGTATGAAGTGATATCTCATTGTGGTTTTAATTTGCATTTGCCTGAGAATTAGTGATATTGAGCATCTCTTCTTCTTTTTAAGTATATTTTATTAATTATGCTGTTACAGTTGTCCCAGTTATTTCTCCTTTTCCGCCCTCTGTCTGGTACCTTGCCTTTCCTCCAGGAATCCCACCCCTCCCTTAGTTCATGTCTATGGGTTGCATGTGTAAGTTCTTTAGCTCCTCCCTTTCCTATACTACTCTTTTATCTTAAAAAATTTTTATTTATTTTTAGAGAGAGGGAAAGGGAGGGAGAAAGCGAGGGAGAGAAACATTGATGTGCGAGAGGTACATCGATTGGTTGCCTCTCACATGCCACCAGCTGGGGACCTAGCCCGCAACTCAGGCATGTGCCCTGAGACTTGAACTGGCAACGTTTCAGTTCACAGACTGGCCCTGAATCACACTGAGCAACACCGCCCAGAGGGTTTCTGCTAATTATGTTTCTTTTTAAAAATTTTTATTATGCTTCTTAATCCCTGCAACATTTCCCCAATTCTCCCCTTCCCCCTTCCAGCTGATAACCCTCCAAATGATTGCCATATCTATGATTCTGTTCCTGTTCTGCTTGTTTTCTTAGTTTGTTTTTGTTTCTGTTTTTATTTTTTAGATTCAGTTGATAGTTGTGAGTCTGTTGTCATTTTAATGTTCATAGTTTTGATCTTCTTTTTCTTAAATAAGTCCCTTTAACAGTCATATAATAAGGGCTTGGTGATGATGATGAATTCCTTTAGCTTTATCTTGTTTGGGAAGCACTTTATCTGCCCTTCCATTCTAAATGATAGCTTTGCTGGATAGAGTAATCTAGGTTATAGCGTCTTGCTGTTAATCACTTTGAATACTTCTTGCTAGTCTCTTCTTGCCTGCAAAGTTTCTTTTGAGAAATCAGCTGACAGTCTTATGGGAACTTTGTAGGTAACTCACTTCTTTTCTCTTGCTGGTTTTAAGATTCTCTTTATCTTTAACCTTTGGCATTTTAATTGTGATGTGTCTTGGTGTGGTCCTCTTTGTGTCAATCTTGTTTGGGACGCTGTGCTTCCTGGACTTGTAGGTCTATTTCCTTCGCCAGATTAAGGAAGTTTTCTTTCATTATTTTTTCAAATAAGTTTGCAGTTTATTGCTCTTCCTCTTCTCCTTCTGGCACCTCTGTGATTCAGATGTTGGTGCATTTAAAGTTGTCCCAGAGCTTCCTAATCTTCTCATTTTTTTTTCAATTCTTGTGCCTTCTTTCTGTTGCAGGTGAATTCTTCCTTTTGTTCCAAATCATTGATTTGAATTCCAGCTTCCTCCCTTTCACTGTTTGTATCAGTCCCAATTTGGCTGCTCGTGGACCAGTTCAATGTGGTTCAGGATTAGGGTTTGTAAGAATATGGTTGCTTCTTGGATAACTATGGATTTAGTACAGTGTGAACAGAAAGAGATGTGGGGTGTTCAAATAATGCCAAATGGAGGAGATGGTTTAGAGAATTTGTCCAAGGGGAAGGAGAATTGGAGTGCTTTTCTTTTTCTGTCTTGATCAAACTTCTGGCTTAGTGATACTGTTAATCAAGTGAGGGAAATATAAGAAGAATATTTTGGAATGAGAGCGACTTGAGCACATAGTTTTAAACAGTAAACAGGTTTTTAAGTTTATTCTAGCTTGGTTAAATTTTATTTTCATGTTTAAGTATTGTTATTGTAAACATTAACTGCTGTGTTTATTAGAGTTTATGTAGAAAAATTGGGACTCAGACCAAAGACCTGGGTTCCAATATCAGGTCCCTAGAATAATCACTATAGTAATTATAACTACCACTTTTATATCCCCATTTATGTGTCACTGTGCTAGTAGGTCCTTCATATATATACACTATCAGTAATCCTCACCATAAACTAATTTCCAGGCTCAGTATTATACTGCTTTATAGATTAAGAAACCTGAGAGTTTACTTCTCGGAATCACAGATTTTCAGTGGTCATGCTGTGATTCTAACACTGGTATGTTTGATTCTGAAGTAGGTACTATTTTCTATATCATATTGCCTTTCTTTCTAACTAAAAATAATTTCTTAAGTTTTAGGTCCCTGTTTCCTTATCTATCAAATAGGGATAGTCAGATCTGTCACACCTATCTCAAACTGTTAACTGAATATTGCGATATTATCTATATTTTATTTGGAAAGAAAAGTATAAATATTTGTTTAAATACCAGACAGGCCTTATAAATATGGTCAACTTTAGCATTATCATTTGTCTAAACAGTATTTTACTTTTTAAGGTGGTGGTATCATGGATACAGAAATGTCTGAAGATATAGACCACAACTTAACTCCTACCCTTGACAGCATGTCTTATGGAATGCCGAATCAAACAGGATCTGAAAATTCATTGCTGGATGAAGATGATTATTTTTTGAACTCTGGGGATCTTGCAGGAATTCCAGTCGTTGGTAGTGACAATGAGGATGAACAGGATTTTAGTTCAAAGGACAATCTTGTTTCTTCAGTTCATACTGATGATAGCTTGGAAGTAGAGAGAAGAGTCACACAGCATGAATCAGACAATGAAAATGAAATACAGATTCAAAATAAATTAAAAAAAGACTTTCCCAAACAGTTTGATCAGGTTTCTGTCTTTAAATCAATACCGAAAGATTTTAGTCTAGTAAGAGAAAACAGCAAGGAGACATTTTCTGGAAAGGAGAAAAATAGAGACCTAACTTATGAACGTGAAAAACAGTTGGACAAACCCCATAAAGAATTGGATTCGAGGTTGAAAAGCAGTTTTTTTGATAAAGCAGGTAATAATTGTTGGAATAGAGCAATAAAACAATAAATAACATACTTATAATACAGCTTTTATTACTTCTGATGCTAAGCAAAGTAGGAACAATTACATTCGTTGTAAGCTTGTCATTTTTCTTGTATCCTTGTTCTTTGAGGAGTGAAGTTCTCCCCGTAATTTTTGGTAATGGTATAAATGGTTGAAAAATAGCTCTAAACCTCATTTCTCCCTCCCCTGGCTGCAATATTTTGATGAGAAGGCAAGATACTCAACATCACCTGTTCATTTTCTTTGGTTGAACATTGGAACCTGAAGTTGAATTTAACTTCTTCGTGCTGTAAACACTAATTCAAACTGCTGCCCCACCAAATTAGGGAGGATTTTTCTTTTTGATAACATTTCTATTTGATGTTTTAGAAGTTTCTTGAGGCTGTTCCTGAGCCTCTTTGCTCAGTGTACCCTATACTTTAGCTCTAGTTCCATTCTTGAATGTATCATATATTTTCCTCATTTCTCCTTTTCCTCTTAGTGTTCCATTTACCTGCATGCCATTTCCTCTCTTTGGAATATGCCTGTAAAAGTACTTTTTATCCAGCAATGCCTAACTCAAACCTCTTCTATTCTGCAATCATCCCTAACCTTTCTACATCAAGAATGAATTGTTTCCTTAGCTGTATTTCCATAGCATTTTGTCCATAACTCATTATTTATAGTCCATATCACACAGTATTATAGTTCTGTATTTGTTTCTGCCTTATATACTGGTGTAGGAGTTTATTGAGGGTCAGATTGTATCTGATTCATCTTTGTATTCTTGGGTATAGTGAAAATAGTAATGTTTCAATAAATGTTCTGTACATGTGAGGGAAAGTAAGGTGTAATTTACCAACCCTTAAATTTCTTCTGACAATACCAGGAAAAAATAGAGTAGAAAGAACAAATCAGTATTGTTAAAAACAATTAATTTAAGCATCCATTATGTAGAAGGCTGTGCAAGGGTATACTATATTATTAAGTATACATTTTTAGTATTCTCTATAGGGATATTGACTATTATGAGGGTACTTATCCTCAAGGATCATAATGTCTTAGTAATAGAAGGGACAGGACAAGTCAAGTATTACAAGTATCAGTGACCAGTTGAATAGCTAAGATTTAATTTATAATTAAAGACAGTGGTGGGAGAGTTTGTCCTAAGTCAATACATGAAGATTTCCTTCAAATAACAAACAGTGTTTTAAGTATTCTTAGAGATGATTTTTAACTTACTGGCCACAAATGATTTTATAGAGGAGAGGTGAATTTTTAACTGAGCTGAGTCTGGAATACTTTATAAAAATGAGGATAGATAGAGGGGACTTGCAATGATACAAGCAGGAATGGGGAATAACCAACGCAAGTAATTTTCAGAGCATAGGGAGTAAAGTAACCACTTTATTTATGTTTGAGCAAGGAAAAGTGTGAGGTGAGGCTAAAAGTTAGATGGGGCTGGATAGTTTAGTTTGAATGAAAGTACCTTAGATTGTTTTTTGGGGACCCATCTCATGCTAATGAGCATCTTTGTTGGAAAAGAGGTGATTATCAAATGATAGCTTTTTAGGTCACTCTTTATAAGATTTATTATTCATATACATGTGTTTGTTTTGTTTTGTTTTTCTTTCAATAGCTAATCAAGTTGAAGAAACATTACATACTCATTTACCACAAACCCCAGAAACAAACTTTAGGGTAAGTTTTCAGTGTGTATGTAGAATGCTGTAACTGTGGCAAGTGTCAAAATTTTCTTTATGTCACTTTCTAAACTGTAACTATATGTGGTAGGAAGAGCGCTGATCTTTTTTTAAATTTACTTTATTAATTTGGAAAGGACATCTTTGGAGATGTTCAAAGAAGTCTTTTAGATTCTATTTGTATTTGATATTTAGACATATTTCACATTTACTTTTAGGCATAGGGACTCTAATGACTGTCCGTAGAATTCTTAATTTCCAGTGAGTTTTTCTTTGGGTGTTGAACCTGAAGAGGAATAATTTTAAGATCTGAATATTTATTAATCCTTTATATTGTGTTTTAGGATTCCAGCTATCCATTTGCCAATAAAGAATCCATTGGTTCGGAACTGGGGAATTCCTTTGCATCAAATATTAGAATTAAAGAAGAACCTTTGGATGATGAGTATGACAAAGCAATGGCACCACAGCAGGGACTACTAGACAAAATTAAAGATGAACCTGACAATGCTCAAGTAAACATTTCACCTTTTTTTTCTCCCCTTCTTTTCCTTTCACACATGAATTACTCATTTGAGAGCGGAAGTTGTTGATTAAGAAGTGAAGTCATTTGTTGACAGGGTGAGAGGAGACTGTTAATGAAGGTTGAGGCAATTTGAATTACCTTGTGAGAATAATGCTAAGGAATCAACAGGAGTTACATTAAATGTTTTCTGAGTAGTAATTAAGGCTTTTAATCCACTTTGTTCCTAAATGCCATTGTTCTCTGATTTTTACAATTTCAGTGCAGAATTAGGGAAGGTGTGAGTCTTCAAGTATTAGAGCTTGATACAGAAGACATGGCTGAAGGTTTATGAGTTTATGGTGTGACTGAGTTTATATAAGGTAATAAGCCTTTGCAGTTAGTGTTAATGAAATACAGGCTATGTATGGATTTAAGTGTTTTTCAGGAGGGAGTAATGGACAGATTATCTTTTGAAGGGTTAATTGATTGAAGAACCACTTCATTGGGTTAGTGAGTAGAAGGTTAAAGGAGGCTTTGATGGATGATAGGGATACCAAATTTGAGATCTATGAGTAATAAAGGTAAGGGTAGACCTCTGCTATTTTAGTGTAGCTCTCTATGTAAAAGTCAGAGATCCTGTAAGTCAGCGAAGTTATTCATGCAGTTAATGATGTTACAGTAGTTGAGATGGAAGAAAAAAATTAAATCAGGTATTGAAATCAATACTTTTGTGTAAGAAGGGGAACAAGGGTTGAATATATGGTAGCATTAATTATTTGAGGGTGATCTATGTTTTATACAGATTGCATTAATTCAGAGCCTGAGAATGTAAAGATGATATGAATTAGCTATTTCTCTGAAATGGCAGTTGATACAGAGAAAGCTTGTCTTTCCATAGCTTCCTGTTATACTAGAGGGTTTGAGAATGTGACTTCTGTGTAAGAGATTTTTTTTTTCATTCAGTTGTATTTGAGCAGGGTTTCTTAGCTTCAGCACTATTACATTTTGGACCAGATAATTCTTTGTTGTGAGAAGCTGTCCTGTGCAGTGCAGGATGTTTAGCAATATCTTTGGCCTCTAACTAGATGCCTGTAGCAAACCCCAACTCCCCCTACCCCCCATCCCCTTCCAAGTGTCTCTAGATGTTACCAAATGTCCCTTGTGGGAGGAGAAACATCTGTTATTGAGAGCCACTGTTTTAAACTAAGGAGATAGAAGAATAGCTTATTTATAGATGTAGGTGATTTATAGGGTTAGATTGTTGCTCATTTAAGCAAGAATTTCATGATGCCCAGTGGAAGGTAGCTGTATAGAATAGTGGTGATAAAGTTGTAGAAGCTGGACAGGTATGATTGTAAAGGGCTACAAAGAAGACGGTAGAGAAGGAACATTAAAATATTTGAGTAGAAGATAGATTGAAAGCATATTTAACTAAAGCAGGCAAAATGGAGATCTTGGATATCTGAATTAAGTAAAAAGAAATGTCCTGACACCTAGAGAAAATGTATGTGGGAGTGTATGCCTCAGGAAAGTACAACCACACATGTACACAGGACACATCTTCTGTCTCTTTGCACACCCTGGTGTGGACATGGAAAATCCATAAGAAAACATAATGATGGTGGGGTACCAAAGGCATCCTGTTTTCGCTGTACATGAGTCAATGACACTGCTCTTGGGATGAAAAGACAGTTATAGCAAAGAGCTAATACATTGGGGAAGAGGACATCAGGAGGAATTATTTGTACTACTATTAAAATAATCAGAGGTTTGGTGGCTGGTGACTACTGTAAGATGGAACTGTCAGGACAAAGAAACACCTACATATTTATACTCTATTCAGAATGTAATACTGTGTTATGAAACATTGAATATGAAATTTCATCATGATTATGGGAAAGAATTTCCCCAAAGGCTTTCACCACCTAATTGATTGGACTCTTGAGAACCAAGGAGGAATGTGTGTAGGTCCTGGACAGAAGGTCCAGAAGCATTCTTTACCCTGACCCTACATAAGGCATCCCAGCATGTGAGTGGGTAAAGCTTTTTTCTCTGAGAAGTCCTCTCTATCAGCTACACCAATCCTGTAGGACTGACCTTTGATAATTCTTCTAGAAATCTCTCAGGAGACCTCATGTTAAACTACGGTTCTTTTCTTTTCCTCCCCTTCTCTTCTCTACTTCCCCACTTCTCCCTGTTCTTCCCTCCTCCCTTTCCCTTCTTCATTGTCTTGTTCTTTTAGGTACTTCTTCCCCATGACCATTGGAAATCTTTATTCCTTGCTTTTCAGTACTGTCTAATACTTTACCACTCATTCATTTCCCATAGACTGGAAAAGGAGTTCCCATGTATTATTTTCTTACAGTAAAACAGTACTATTAACCTAAAGCTCATAAAATACTAATAGATTGATTTTGCTTTTGACCATTGATTACTAGTAGTAGCTTTTCTTGTGGTTTAATAAGATCATAGCTTTAGCTCATGGCACTGAATCAAAAACTTGTCTTGGCTTTTTTCTTTAACTTGTAGTTTTGCTTTCAGCTCACTCCCTAATTCTCCTTACACGATTCATTTTAGGTTTAATTTCTTTACTTTCCTGTATAAATCACTAAAGTGCTGAAATGTGTGTATATAAATTTCACTACTTATTTGCTCTTGATTATTTCTCCTATTAAGATTTTCTGAATTTGTCAGTTGTCATCCTCCTGTCTCTGTTACTGACGTAACATTTGGCCTCCCAGTTTCATTGCTTCATTCAAATCACATTGCGTGTCACCATAGTATTTTCTGTAGTGCTTTTACAGTTACAGGTGCTTTTATGTGAACTATGTTGTTTCATCCTCTTCAGAAGGCCAGAGTAGATGATACTAACTCCATTTGTAGAGGATGAAACCGAGGTTCATAGAGGTTAATTTAAGTTAGTGACTCAAGGAGCCAGTCTGGAGCCATAATCGAGTTCTTACTGTTATTAGTCTACTAATCTTTCTGTAAATAAAAGTTGTTTGATTTTTTCTAAAAAGCCTAGAGGAGTTTTTAAAATAGAAACTTCAAAGAGTCAGATAACTTATTTATCCTTTTCCCTTTTTTGATACATTCTAAAAGTTGGAAATTCAGTAAATGTTACATTACTATCATGATTTTTTCTTTTCTTTTTGCTCATAATAAAAGAGCTAATCTACAACCTTTCATTGCAATTAATGGATTAGAATGGGAAAGCAAGCTAATTGTCACAGTAGTAAGTTATATAGTTTTCGAAATCAGAACGCAGTAATTAAATGTTGGGACTATTTGTAGTCATAACCAAGTTTACTTGGCTATAGGAACTGGGTCCTTCATTTCTAAAATACTTTCTTGAGAAACTGATATGGATCTTCCTTTTTGGTAAACAAAAGGAAGTTAAAGATATTGGTAAAAGAGTTTTTGTTTTGTTTTGACTCCTGTTTTTCTGCTTCTGAAAGCTTTTGGGTCATCAGATTTTCACTTCTCAAATTATTAGTCATTGATTTGTTATTAATGTTTGTAAACTTATTGTCAGGGGATTCTTAATAAACATGATTTTGCCTTGAAAGCATTGTAGGGTGTATAAACAGAGTACTAAGGTGTATAGTTATTTTACTATCTTACGTAAGTAATACATTCTTGATGCTTAAGGAATGTATCAGAAGTTTGGAATAATTGTCACTGACAGTGAGCAAGAGAGCTGATGGGAGACCATTAAAGCATACCATTTTTTTTCTGAGATAAAAAACGTTTTTTTTTACTTTAAGTTTGCATTATACTATATAACGTAGGAATGTCAGGACTGGTTAATATTAGAGAATCTTTTAATATATAGCTTCACCAACAGGTCAAGTAATATTATACATAGATATATAGATGCCAGAAGACATCTCATGTAATTCACTATGCATTTCTTATAATAGATACTCTCTTGATCATGGTAAGGAAATATCTACTTCAGATCAATAACAGTCATTGAACTTAAAACTAAAATGATGGAAATCTACTATTTATCATTACTAAAAGAACACAAATTACTGATTCTGCATTATTATTTAACTCTTGTTGGATTTCGACCCAATACATGTTAAAGAAATTAGAAGAAATAATGGAAAAGGGGAGACAAAATTATCATCATTTGCTGGTAAGGATCTTTATTAGAGAATTGGTAGAATTCATGAAAGTTTAGTGAAGTAGCTAGTTGAATGTTAGTTGAATGTTAATTAAATAAAAGATAGCGATATTCTGTAAATCAGTTGTTTCCCAATTAGATAATATGATGAGAAGATACACTGTTTCCTACAGTAAGACAACTAAAATGTACTATGTCAAATAAAAGATAATTTGAATGAATGGTAAGACTTTTTTAAAAAGATATCAGTTACTTCCTAACTAAGGTATGGTTTTCATATAATTTTGATGAGATTATCAATAGGTTCTCATGTTTTGAAAAAGAATAAATAGGCATGGAAACACATCTTATACATATGTTATAAAAAATAGGCTGATTAGTGCACATTCTCCTGGCTGTGAGGGTGCGCCCTGCTCTGCAGACTCGTGAATAAAGGCCTCGCTTTACTGCTCAAGTCCTGTGTCCCGGTTTTTATTGTAAAAAAAAAAAAAATAAATAAATAAATAAATAAAAGGCTGAGTAATAGGCATATTCTATTAATTGGTTAAACATCCCACAGTTATTTTCATTAGAATAGTATGGTTTCATAAGGTTAGTCAGACTAATGATACAAAAGAGATTGCCACAAAAGAGACATTTTTAAAGGAATTTGATATATTATTGGTGAATGGAAGGAATTCACCAGCTATTATATTTGGAGAAGTAAAAAGGAAAATGCCTATTATACATCAAAATAAATAAATCCCAGATGGAGTTAAAGCAGGGTTTGGCAAAATATCAGTAATGGGTCAAATCCAGCCTGCCCTTTGTGTTTCTGGGTTTGTTTGTTTGTTTTTGTCTGTTTTGCACAGTTTTTGTAGGTAAAATTTTATTGGAGCACTGCCAAATTCATTCATACATGTATTATCTCTGGATGCTTTTGCTCTATTAGGGCAGAGTGGTGTGATTCTGATAGTATGGCCTGAAAAGTTGAAAATATTTAACATCCTGCCCTTTGCAGATAGTTTGTTGGCCTCTGGATTAAAGGACTATACTGTAAACAATGAAACCATGGTCTTACTGTTTTATTGTGTAAGGAGAACTTTGTTAGAAATAGATGGAATCACAAAGGTAAAAATGTCAGCTTTTTGACATGAAAATGTATATTTGAGTACATAAAATTTTAACTCAAAGTACATATTGAGAAAATGTTGATAACATATTACAGAGGGCTGATATTGTTACATTATAATACCTTTTTGTAAATGGATAGTAAAAAAGAATTGCAAATTGAAACACCAGTGGGCAAAAGACTTAAATGACTTTTTTCATAAATTACTAGAATAAATATAATTAAGTTTTTTTAAAATAACAGTCTGTTACTGTGTATCAAGAATCTTTACTGCGTACCTGTTTACCTAATAATTCCACTATAAGGATCATTTCTTTAGGAGTTAATCCTAAAAATGTGAATATGAGTATTCACAAATATGTTTTTCATGCAATTACTGATTATATCAAATGTATGGAAACAAATGGACCAACATTGGGTTGGGGTTATATAATCTCAGTGCCATACAGGGCCATCAAATTGGATGAAGCCAGAGTCCAAAGGAAAAATCAGTAATATTGATTCTGTCCTTATTTATTTGAAGTTTTGGTATTATGTTCATCATGGATTTTTGCATTTTTGATTTTAAAAATATTGCATTAACATACTCTTTTATCTTGATTACTGAGATTTTTAGTGCTTTAATTTTATGCCTGAGGCAAATGCCTCAATCACTTCACCCCAGTCTCTCTCCTGTGTAATCTGCTATGTCTATTAAAATATATCAGTATTTCTCGAACTTGAGTAATGTGCAGACACCCCTCACCACAAGGAAAGGGGATATGTTGGAGTTAACCTGCGAATTACAAGAATAAGAAGTATATCAGGGTTTTGCAAATTTCGTTGTGATAAACAGTGAATTAATCTACCACTTTGGGGTTTCACAGTGCAATAATATTAAGTGTTGAAGCAAACAACAGCACTGAAAACTTGTAGTATAACTCAGTTTATGTGATTATTTATGATTTAAAATATGTTTAAATTTACTAAACATGTCATTGAAATAAAGACACAGTTTTTTAAAATATCCTTTTAGAATTCTCAGACTCCCTACAGGATCTGTATAGACCTCAAGGACTCTTGGACTCCAGTTTAAAAAACACTGATATTTAGCTACTAGAAGTTATTTTGGAGTAATATTTAATAATATGCAAATGCTCGGTTGATTAAAGTGACCAAAAATCATTTTATAAGAGTAGTATATTTAGTATAATTACAACCGTGTAAAGAAATAAAACCTCTGAATACAGGACGGGAAGAGATTGGAAAGAAATATACCAAAAGAATAGCAGTGGTGGTTTTGCGGTGAAAGAAATATAATTAGAATGTTTTTCTTATTTCTTCTCGTCTAAATTTTATATAGTGTGTATTACTTTTATAATAGGTAACCAGCCACTTAAAATGCTGTAATAATATTAAGAATTTTTAAAAATAATTTGTAAATATCTGGTAGTACTACAGGCTAATTAGTTAGCTGCCTTGAACTTATTCTCTTATTATAATTATACTTTGTTGCTGTTATTTTTTATTAATGTTAATGTAGCAAATAAACATTTTCCACCCCTATATAGCTGTAGTAAAGTCTTCAGTATCTGGACTTCTTTGGATACATTGTATTTATTCTTTCTTCTTCTTACTTATTTCTTTTCTTTTATTTTTTTTAAGGAGTTTAGTCATGGCCAACCGCAAAAAACTCAAGAGGGGGAACTGAAAATTAGTGCTGTGTTTTCAGTCAGTGGCAGTCCTCTCGGTAAGAAACAGAACTGAATGAATTATATTTATTTATTCTGACCAGTACGAGTGAGAAGAAGTATCTGCTTGTATTAATACACTAGGCAGTTCTCTCTGCCCTATTACAATGGCTTTAACTGTGTATTGCATAATTAGTATTGATTTCAAGACTAGTTCTAGAAGAGAAAGAAAGATGCATCCTTAAAATTCATGGTAAAAGTAAAACATTTTTCTTGCAATTTTTTTTTTTTTAAGCTCCACAGTTGACTACTGGCTTTCAGCCTCCTCTGGCATCATCTGGCATGAATAAAATGCTTCCTTCAGTCCCAGCCACAGCTGTTCGAGTTTCCTGTTCTGGTTGTAAAAAAATCCTCCAGAAGGGGCAGACTGCTTATCAGAGGAAAGGGTCTACACAGCTTTTCTGCTCCACACTGTGCCTCACTGGATATACGGTTCCATCTGCCCGCCCACTGCCTCCTCCCACCAAGAAAACTTGTTCAAGTTGCTCTAAGTATAGCAGAATTCTAAATTACCTTCTTTTTACCTTTTTCTTCTAAGATACTTCATTCTTATCTGTATATTGTTCAATTTTCTACATTTTCATGTTTTTTTGAGAAATATCACAGTATTTAGTACCAATAAATAACTGGCTGCTTTCAGTGTTTCTGGATGCCAGGTACTCTGCTTTCTTTTAACTTTAAATAATGTGCCTTTTATATATACATATTAGGAATGTTTCTGAAACCAGTCTTTACATCCGTGTTAGGTAGATGCTTTATAAAACAAAAACTATACATTTTAGGTATATTATGTGGCCACAATATTTTGGCTGTAACTTAGGCAATAGATACTTAAATCCAACAAATACTTATGTTTACTATTATGTAATTTGAATTCATTTAATACTTTTTAAATGGATTCAAGTGTGTGTGTGTGTGTATACTTCAAATATAAATATAAATATTTATCTTTTCAATATCTCTAAAATACCTCAGAGGTTCCATCTCAGTGTTTAACAACAAAAATGTATGTATGACTTAGACCTAATAAGACCATTCTGATGTGTTTGAATAATATGAACTAATTTTGGCTAATTTTGTAAGGTAATTTATAGAAACTTTAAGTTATAAAAAGAGTAATGCTCTTGTTCTGAAACACTCTGACTTCTATTATTAAGCTACACAAACCATAATTTATTAGTTTAGATATTTGTGTATATAGTTCCTCCCATGGATGCAGCCCTTTTTCTCTGTCTGGAAAGGGAAAAAGATGCTCCCTCTTCTGGTTTAATTGGAAAAAAGCATATAGACAAGAGGCTTAAAAGAAGCTTGAATATGGTTAGGTGTTTTCCTGGAAGTTAGTCATATGCACATCTCTTTATGTTTACAGTTTAGGAAAAATAGGCTTATTTCTTTATACTGTTTGAATTATGAAGCATGCTTTTAAAAATGACTACTTAATATACCACATATCTAATATCTATATTCTGGTATATTAATCATCTGATTCTAAAATTAAATCAACTTGAAAATTATAATTTTTATAGTTTTCTTTCTGTTTCTTATTTTGCAATGAGATAATTTCACATAATAACTTTCGTGTTTCTTTAATTCTTTATGAATCAGCACTTTCTAAAATTTCAACAGTATTCCTCTTTTTATAATAATAGTCTTAGATACTTTTATCAAAGATTTATGAGTGAATTCCAAAATGACCGTAGAAAACTCAGAGAAATTTTAAAATGTTTGCCCTCTTTTTTTTGTTTTCTTATTTCTTGACTACATGTAGGGTGGGGCAAAAGTAGGTTTACAGTTTGTATGGAAAATAATAAATAACAATACAAAAATAAACTTTGTTTCTCATGCTCACAACTGTAAACCTACTTTTGCCTTATCCTGTATATTATTTTCATCTAAGTTTATTATAACCCTTGGATCTGCAGTGTTCGCCTAGTGTTATCTGGAGACAGGTCATTTTTACCTATATGTGTCATATCTGTCTTGATGTTATATAATTAATTATTCTTTAAGATAACATTTTTGGTTTTTTGTTGTTTAGTCTTATCCTTACATTTTTCGGTTTTTTCAACCTATCATTCTTTGACTCTTACTCATTTATGCTTTTTTATAAATCCCTTACTCTTTTTAATTTGCCCCTTTGACTTCTTTGTTCAGGTGTTCTCTACCTGCCTATTGCCTCAGCCTTTTCTTCATTTCTCTTTCTTTCTTTTCCCCTTCTCATTTTACAGAATACCTTTTTCTAAGCCTCAGTTCTCAACCATTGATCACTCTTGTTTTTCTTTGTATGTCATTTCAGTTCCTGAACTACTGCTCCTTCATCTCCTTTTCACCACTTTACCTTTGTTTCTTTCTTATTTACACAGTTGTTACAACAGTTTGGGATAATCTGGTTATCTGATTATAAACTTGTTGAATTGGATTGTATCCTAAATATAAGGAAATTTTATTCAAAGAATTTGAAAGATTTGCTCAGTGTCAAATAGCTGATTAATTTTGGCATGTGCACCACCTTCGTGTCCCCGCCCCCCTCAATAATCCATATAGTTAAACAAATTTAATTTGTAAGTCCATCCCTTTAAGAAGAATTTCAATTTAATTTGAATAAATGGAGATAGAAAAGATTTTCTTCCTGTTACTGCTGTTTTTATAGCAGCCACACTTAAATTGAAAGAAACTCATTAGTCATTTGGAATAACATTTTTATTTTTATTAACCATATCTCTTAACACCTTGGATTTAACCTAAACTGAATATATTTTGGCTAATCATTAATTTTTAGGTTTTCTTAGTCATAGGGACCTAATGATTTTTTGAAAATATATTTTAAATCCTACATAAAAGTAAATTGTAGGGTAATCTTGTAATACTGTTAAGCTAAGATTTCTTGATATAATGGTGCTCAAAGAAATAACTGTTTTGGGATTGTCCATACCACTTCTGAATTTTTACTGTCTGAATGAGCTTGCTCCTCATTCTGGCATAACATGTAATCTATAATTAAGATGTAATGTAATTGGATGCTAAGCATACTAGAGAGCAGTGAAAAGTAATTTCCTTTTTTTTGTTATGTTTTATACTTTCGTTGCCTTGATTCATACTGTTTCCCATTTATTATCTCCTTAACCTTTTAGAAAATTTCTATTTAAGGTCCAGCTCAAATGTCACCTTTTGGGTGGCCTTTCATGATACATACTGTCTGAAATAACTGTTTCTTTATTTCTGTTTCTGTATAGTACATTATACATATCTTTTCAAAAATGTTATACTATTATATTTTAAGAATGCTTCTGCTACATTATTTTATATATCATTTGTCTATTTGTCCCAATATAGTAGAGTTCCTTGAATGCATGATTGCATCATATCTTGACAGAGTTTAGCTAGTTCCTACTTAATACAACTGCTCGATAAATATCCCTATAAATGAAATACAGTAAAACTTAATTTGAAATAAAATTTTAAAGACAAAAAAAATGCAACGTAGTCTGGAAGTATAGAAGATGAAGTAAGAAGTTGTGTACTACAGCATAGTGTAGTATCTGGTGCTTCTTGTGAGGATTCCCATTATGTTTACTATTATCTTCGATTGAAGCAGAGATATTGTAATCCTTTCTAAAAAGTACTTTATTAATATAGTCTATAAAGATTCAGGATTGAATAGAGCACAGTTAAAATTTTTTAAAAATTTATTTATGTTTTAGAGAGAGAGGGAGGGAGAAGGAGAGGGAGAGAAACATTGATGTTGGAGAGACATCAGTTGGCTGCCTCTTGCAGGTCCTCAAGTGGGGACCTGACCCACAACCCAGGCATGTGCCCTGACTGGTAATTGAACTGGTGACCTTTTACTTTGAAGGACAATGCCCAACCCACTGAGACCCACCAGTCAGTGCAGAACACAATTTATTTACTAATATGTGAGTGTGTACTCATGGGAAAAGACACTATCTAGAAAATTTCATCAAGATATTTTTAAAATTTGGTTTTTAAAATGCTTTGCACTTAAACTATCTGATAAACTACTATGTAGAAAGACTAGTTTGTGGTGATATAATGGGTGGGTGGTAAGGAGCCTTAATCAATAGGATTTTAATCTTTATTGCCTTTGCTGCTGATGCCTGCAAAGTAATTATTTAGATATGGAAATGTTCAATTTTATATAATCATGCTACAATATACACTTTAGTTTGAAATGTGTTTTTACTACTAAACGGTAGTGGTTTTCAAATTTTTTCAAAGTATTTTTAAAGAATATTTTGAAAATACAGAAGAGCCTAAAGAAGAAAATTAAAATATCTCCTAAAATTTTACCTACTAGAGGTAATGAATGATAACTGGTGCATATATCCTTTTAATCTGGAAACTTAGTATACTGATTCTCTCAACAGTTTTATAAAGTAAGTCTCTATTAGGTCCATTTTATAGAACAGAACTGAAGGATCAAAGCGATCTATTAGTTTATCCAAGAAAACTCAGGTTTTCTGATTTTAAATTATCAGTGATCTTTTCCTATACTGTAAATGCCTCTTTTATTTTACTTAGCTTACAAAAAGGAAAAAAAATGAATTACACTGTGGCTTATTTTATCTTTATCATTTTTAGAGACATTTTAAATCCGAAGGATGTGATCAGTGCCCAGTTTGAAAATACCACCGTTAGTAAAGATTTTTGCAGTCAGTCATGTTTGTCAACATATGAACTGAAAAGAAAACCTGTGGTTACCATAAATGCTAATAGCATTTCAACCAAATGCAGCATGTGTCAGAAGAATGCTGTTGTAAGTTATCTTCTTACTTTATTAGCGGGGGGAGTCTAATGTTTGTACTTAAAGAGCAGCATTTTGATGGTTTCTGCTTGTTTGTATATTTTTATTTTTGAATTCCTAGATTCGACATGAAGTTAATTACCAAAATGTGGTACATAAACTTTGCAGTGATGCCTGCTTCTCTAAGTTTCGCTCTGCTAACAACCTCACCATGAACTGTTGTGAGAACTGTGGGGGTTACTGTTACAGTGGCTCTGGACAATGCCACATGCTTCAGATAGAGGGACAGTCCAAGAAGTTTTGTAGCTCGACATGTGTCACAGCATATAAGCAGGTACATGACCATATTTAATCCTTATTGAGAGAGTATCTAAATTTTGGGGTGGTAATTATTTATGAAAATGTCACAAAATATTAAGACCTTATTAGCTTAATTAGTATGTTTACGTATAAATAGTTGTCAAAATAATGCCTGTTAAAAACTTTATAACAAGAGTTTTAGATGTAGCATATGTTTCTGTTTATGCATTTGAAATACGTGTTTTTAGGTATGACTTTTTAATTTCATATTATGATTCATGTTTTTGAACAATAATTTGAAAATGTAGAAGAGCACAAAGAAGAAACATAATACATCTTTCAGAGATACCCAAGTTCTATCCTTTTGGTGTTATTAGCCTCTAGTCTTTGAAATGTATTTTGGTTTACATTTGTATACACACACTTTTTTATTTGATAGGGTAAGGCCCAATGCATGTGTATTTTTGAAATCAGGTCCATATGATTGAAATTGCAATTCAGAAAATAAAAATCTCACCATTAATTGGTTAAAAGATTTTTTCTTCTCTTCATGAAATAAGAAAAAATAAATGTGGGTTATATATTATTTTGTGAATTTGAGGTTTGTAGAGAATGAATTGAATGAACTCTTGTATGACAGATGTCTAATGCAGTTTTGTACTCAATTTATATTTTGCTAGTAAATTTTGATCAAAAGATTTTAAAATTGATAAACTCAAAGGAATTGTAAGAACCTTTTACATTTTAAGTTTTACAATCACTTCCTGTTTCAGTACATTTGCTGATGATTCTTTTCTAAAAATAGTGAATTTTTATACAGTCAACCGAAATTTGATAATTTGTTCTTAAAATTTTTCAGTGGTTATGGAATTTTAAACATATAGTGTTTCCATTTATTTCTGATTAGTATACAAATACATTAAAAGGGCTTAGCTTCCTTTAGGAGCATCTTGTTTTTGCTCTCATGGGAAAAAATCCTAACAGTATCTTCATATGTTTTGTCTTTATCTAAATTTCTTCCTGATATTATGTCAAGTACTAAAAGTTACTTGGGTTCAGTATTCTACAAGAGAAGGTGCAATAGGCTGAAACATATTAATTTCAAGTTATTTTATTATAATTTAGTCAATACCTGTTAAATTTCTCACATACTAATATATATTGTAGTGTAGAAAAATAAATTGGATTTAGAAGTAAGGTAGATTGCAGTTTGATTGCCAGACTTTCTTTTCAAATAGAATTTTACTTTGGGGAAAGCAGTTAAAACTCCTTGAGTCCATTTTCTGTCTGTAAATGGGCATTATACTATCTATGTCCCTGCGATGTTTTGGGGTTTATATGAAGTAAGAACAAGAGGGCACCTAGTATAGAACCTGACACATTGTATAAAACATAAACACAAAACCTCAGAAATATGTGTGTACTGGGTCTCTGTAAAATTTATTTCCGAGGATTGTAATCAAAAATTTGAAAGCCACTAATTTAAAGTATTTCAATGGTGTTAAGTATAAACATTTGAAAGAATTAATCTTTAACTTGTATATTGGTAAAAATGAATGTTATTTTATTCTCTTAATAGAAATCAGCCAAAATTACACCATGTGCACTTTGCAAATCTCTGAGATCCTCAGCAGAAATGATTGAAAATACCAATAGCTTGGGAAAGACAGAGCTTTTCTGTTCTGTTAATTGCTTATCTGCGTACAGAGTTAAAATGGTTACTTCTGCAGGTAATATTGGTTTTGTAAACTATATAAATATAATCATTGGAAAAAACTATGGTTATTGCTTTGCTTTTAAGTACAGGTTTTTGTTCAAATTTAGTTGACTTCTAAGGCAAATTTAAAATATTTCATATCTGTGTTGTAAAACATCAGCTGTTACCTGATAGCTTATTTTATGTTTGTTTACTTGCTTGATTACTAGTGCATTTGTCCTTACCAAAAGAATTTTATATGACTTCTTTAATGTATTTTCTTTATCCACACCTGACGTATTTCAAGACTTATTCATCTTAGTTTCAGGATAGACTGACAACTTAAAAATCTTTTTTTTTTATTTTATTTTATTTTTTTTTATTTTTTCTTAGTTTTTTTATTTTTTTATTTTTTTAAATATGCTCTGTTGATTATGCTGTTAGTTGTCCCAACTTAAAAATCTTTTTAACGTTAAGTTAGTTTCTGTGTGTATGTGATGTGATTTAGTTTCAGTTCCTACAGCTTGCCCTGACTGTGAATTTTCGTATCTTAATATAATACTTATTTATCTTCAAGTACATTTGTGTATATTACTCATTAGTTTTTATTTTGATTTGTTAAGGTGTACAGGTTCAGTGTAACAGTTGTAAAACCTCAGCAATCCCTCAGTATCACCTAGCCATGTCAGATGGAAGTATACGCAACTTCTGCAGCTACAGCTGTGTGGTAGCTTTCCAGGTATGGCTTCAGTGATCTTTCTCCGGTTAGTGAATCACCTGCTGTAGTAATGTTGTTTGCTAGTGCCCGGATTACTTAAATTTCTATCTCAGTTCTATTAAACATGGATTCTTTGGTTCATCCTGTATTTGGAGACTGCCTTCTGTAAAATTAAATAGTACTGTTATTACCTAAATCAGCGATTTTCAGCAGGTGTGCCACAAGAATTTTTAAAGCATGCAATACCTGACTATTTAGTCAAGGACACTGACTTCCCTCTTTTCCCTTAGATTGTTAAATTTAAAAAATGACAACAACCAACCATAACAATAGCCATCTAGGGTGACTGAATCAAAATTATATCTTTTTTTGTTATATCAGCAAAAAATATACTTTTTGGTATGCTGCAGAATTTTAGTAATTAGTTTATGTGTGCCATGAGATGAAAAAGGTAGAAAATCACTGACCTCGATTATCTATTGGAAAGATACTGTTTTTGAAAATTATTAGTTAAATTATTTTAGTTTTTGGCTATAAATGACACTCCCCCCATTTAAGTACAGTAGTCCCTTTCTATATTGCGGTTCACTTATGGCGGCCTCACTGTATCATGGGATTTTTAAAAATATTATATTTAATTATTTATCATGGATTTTCTGCTATATCGCGGGATTTTGCGGTACTGTATACCTATGCTGTTAAAGTTACATAGGTTTGAGTGTAGAATAAATGTAAGGTTCCTGCTTTGCGGGGGGCGGGCGTCTAGAACATAATACCCATGATAAGTGAGGGAATACTGTATAAGCCACTCAAAGGTAGGGATGTTTGTCTGTTCTCAAATGTATCTTAGGTGCCTAGAGTTGTGCTTGGTATACTTAGACAGTCAGTACTTCCTTGTTTGAACAAATGATGAGATTGATTTTTTTTTTACCCCCAGAATTTGTTTAACAAACCAACAGGAATGAATTCTTCAGTAGTGCCCTTGTCTCAGGGCCAAGTAATCGTAAGCATCCCTAGAGGTTCAACAGTGTCAGCAGGAGGAAGTAACACCTCTGCTGTTTCTCCCACCTCCATCAGTAGCTCTGCTGCTGCTGGTCTCCAGCGCCTTGCTGCCCAATCTCAGCATGTTGGGTTTGCACGAAGTGTTGTGAAACTTAAGTGTCAGCACTGTAACCGTCTTTTTGGGACAAAACCAGAACTTCTTGACTATAAGGTAAAGTCTGGGATCATGATAAAGGGTTTGAGTATAAACTGGTCTATCTGTAAAATTGTTTTTGGCTTTTTATATCAAAAGTACACTGTTTGTTTTGAAAGTAAGAAGGGTAAGGATTTCCATAAGATAAACCAAATGTTTAATTAGTACTTAATGATTATTTCTTTACAGGGTAAAATGTTTCAGTTCTGTGGCAAGAATTGTTCTGATGAATATAAGAAAATAAATCATGTGATGGCAATGTGTGAATATTGTAAAATTGAGAAAATTGTAAAGGAGACTGTAAGATTCTCAGGTGCTGACAAGTCATTCTGTAGTGAAGGTAAAGACAAGATTATTGTACCTAATGAGCATGTTGATTGTTTCCAAAGTAGTTCATGATTTAACCCTTTGAGTGCCAATGTAGCTGTGAGCGACGCTGACCGATTTTCCCAAAAGTGCCAGTGTCGCTCCCAGTGACTCTTTTTTCGATGGCTATAAATGTAAATAACAATGAAATGAATAATAATTTTTTTATAGACATTTTTCATAAACACTGCATTTCTCAGTAAAATAGCTTGGCATTTCTCACACGAATTTTAGCAATTACGCATGGCACTCAAACGTTTAAGCTGTTACTGTGTAAATTTATCTACTTTATCCTTTATATATAACACCAAACCCTTTTGCTTTGTTTATACTTGGTTTGAATATTTTTGCTATAATCCTTCGTATTATATAAATGTTAAAATGAAGGAAAAGATCCTCAAAGTATGTTGCAGAAGATGGTGGTAATGTGAAAAACATATAATGATATTAGGTTGACAGGGATCTTTTAGTTCTAGCACTTCTAAAGGAGAAGTCCTTAAATTTGATAACATCCTAAGATTATACTGCTTTTATTGTTTTAAACAGCGATTATGTTTCTGAATATAAATGATTTGAATTTAGAAATCAGTATGAGGTAGACTTTCTTCTTTATTTAAATGACTATCTTACATATTTACAGTGTTTTGTCTTATTCTAAAACTGCACAAGATTAGCCTCCTAGACTAGTGGATTTCAAACCTTTTGACCCCAACACAGAAAAAAGAAATACATTTTACATTGTGATATCACATACCCAAACAAAACAAAAGTTTTACTAAACAAATTTTACTATATGTGATGCACTGTAATATTTTTTAAATGATAGCATTGATCCTCAGTGTTGATCTCTTGATTTAATTGGTGACGATCCAAGTGTGGAAACTTTGTTGTAGAGCATTTAAATTAAAGATAGAGATACTTAATATTTCTACCTAATGTTAATTTTATCTTTCCTGATTTTTTTAGGTTGCAAATTGCTTTATAAACATGACTTAGCAAAACTCTGGGGAAATCACTGTAAAATGTGCAGTTATTGTTTACAGACATCTCCCAAATTGGTACAGAATAATTTGGGGGGAAAGGTGGAAGAGTTCTGCTGTGAAGAATGCATGTCCAAATATACAGTTTTGTTCTATCAGGTAAATAGAATTCACGTTTAGGGGTTTTTCAAGTTAGGGCATACATTAAGTCTTTGATGAAGTATGAAGGACAATTTAACCATTTAAAATTTTAAAATTAAATGTATTATGTTCTTCTCTGGCATTAAAATAAGATTTTGGAAGACTTTAATGTCTCTGAAGTTACATTTCTTTTGTTTTTAATTTCCTTGGAGAAGATGTGATAGTCTCAAGACATTAAGGCATTTAAAGTTATAATTTTATTCATTTATTATTTAACTAAAATGAATTTGTCTTCTGAAGTCTTTAAGGAAGATAGGTCTTATTTCATTTTGCTATGTTTTTTAATTACTATAAGATATTTATTGGCATCTCAATAATATGACTTTTTTACATTTTGTATGAAATCATTGATAGATAAATAAGTATTTTTACCACTTTAGGATAGTTAACCTTCATTTTTGTGACATAAATTCTAAGGCAGTTTTCTCACTTGTTATATGTATACTGATTTTATTCTGTCAGACCACAGGTAATTTGTTTCTTACACCTTTACTGTCTTCCATTTGTTTTTCAGATGGCCAAATGTGATGGTTGTAAGCGACAGGGTAAACTCAGTGAGTCCTTGAAATGGCGAGGAGAAATGAAACATTTCTGTAACCTGCTTTGTATCTTGATGTTCTGTAATCAGCAAAGTATGTGTGACCCACCTTCACAGAACAATGCAGGTAGAATTAAACTTGAGTCTTTGATCAGTGTGGGGGACTAACTACTTCTACAAATTGGGAACATTAAACAATTGTCAATAATGTCATGAAACATAAATTTCATTCTATTCACATGACATTAACATTTAGATCCCTTTTTGTTTAACACCTGAGATTAAAGCCCAGTAAAAATGGGAGTTTTTTACTTTTCTCTGAGCATATTGAATCAAACTCTTCAAGAACTTTATGGGAAAGAATGGCAGTTAATGTATTGTTGTTGGATATATACACCTTGACTTCCTTATAAAAGGAGTTGAGACTATAAAAAGGACATATAGCCTATATCACATGGCCTCTTAAAATATCTGCATAGTTACACAAGATAAAATACATGGAATACCTTTTAGTTTCATTAATTAAAAAATAGAAGAAATACCTTGTTAGTCCTGAAGTGACTCTGCTTCAACAGAATTTACTCTAACTTAAAAGCATTGTTTAACTTCCTTGAGAAGTTGGTTTTTATGGATGTATGTACATATATATTATATAAGGTTTTAAAATTTTTTGTTTATTTTAATCAGCAAGTATTTCCATGGTGTCAGCTACTTCAGCTGGGCCCCCATCACTAAGAAAAGATTCAACTCCAGTTATAGCTAATGTAGTCTCATTAGCAAGTGCTCCTGCTGCTCAGCCCACAGTGAATTCTAACAGCGTTTTACAAGGTATGGCTTGATTTGAAAGCATTTATCTAGCCTTTTTGAGGTGAACATAGTGGTTCTCTATCTTTTTACTGTCAGTGATCATTATCATATGTTTGATACATTCATATAAAGAATGGTGGCTCCCTGTGGGCTGCTAGGGCATTAATGTTTTCATAATTTCCAGATTTTTTTTCTCATACTTTAGATGTTAAGTCTTTTCCTGAATTAAATTAAGATAATACATGTTTTTATTATGAGAGACTTTGTGTTTATTGTCCAATAATGACCTCTTAATGCAAATGTTTGATTGTATAAGATCCTAAACATGTATTTTAATTTATACCAGGTGCAGTTCCAACAGTAACGGCAAAAATCATTGGGGATGTAAGTTATTTTCATTGATATTGCCTATGTATTTATTTTGCTTTATGTAGTATAAGTATGTCTAAGCTACTTTGCCCTTTTTTGTTTATTATATAAAATAAATTTCATGAGCTCATTTAATCTTTGTTCAGGATTTTCTGGTAACTTAATTAGGTCTTTTATATACTTTAATTTTTTTGAATGCTTGCTATCTGTGTAGTTAATGAAGTTTTTTTTTTTTTTTTTTTTTTTTTTAACTGTACAGATTTATAAAGTTAATTGTACAGAATTCAGGCCCAAAATGTTTTGGAGGCATTTGTAATGTAGTCATAAATAAGATACTTATAAAATGTAGTTTGTTTTCTACCTGGTGCAGATTATGCCCCAAATAAGCATATAAGCATTCCTTTTTTTTTTTTACTCAACATTTTTTGCTTTTCTCTTAAAAGAAGAAAATAAATATTGAGAAAAACTTAAGACTAAAACAGTGGCATTTCTAAAGTGTTTCCTGGTCTCTGGGGTAACATTCGTATCATCTTTTTTTCAAGTCCCTGGGATGATCATAAGTGATTCTTTTATTTCTAGTTATCTTGAAACTAAGGCTTTTAAAAGACTTAACTTAGTCAAGTAGAAATATTGTAGTTCTCATTTTAAACTCTGCTAACTTTGTTCTTGATCAGCAGTGGCTTACAATTGAAATAGCATTTTTCTTGGTAACAGAACTGATAATTAGATATATTTAGAATCAATATCTAGTTATCAAATTATTGTTGTATTGCTATTTTACAAATATTATATATTCCTTAGTTGAATATTTATGTGCTAGATCTTCCATGTAATTCCAATATATTTCTTTAGAAATTATAGTATTTTCTGTAATTAATGATAAGCTTTTGAAAATCTCTTTGGTTTAATTGATTTATTATTTCCTTCTTTTGATTTTTGTTTTTAACTAGGCAAGTACACAAACAGATGCCCTGAAACTGCCACCTTCCCAGCCTCCAAGACTTTTGAAGAATAAAGCTTTATTGTGCAAACCTATTACACAGACTAAAGCCACCTCATGCAAACCACATACCCAAAACAAAGAATGCCAGACAGGTACATTTCTTGCATTTTCTTCATTTAAATTTTTTTAGGGGAAAGGAATGTAGGATCTGCCTATATTCATTGAGTACCTGCTATTTCCTAGGCATTGTCTTTGGTTGCTTATATACATTGTTCAATTTAGTTATCAAAACATCCCTGTGAGTTAGGTATTTTCACATCTGAGACTTAAGAAGTTATGGCAAAGAGAAGATAAGTTAATTGATCATAACTTACTGTGAATATTTCATTTAGTTTTCTTAAAAATTAATGACAGTGTAATATTATGGAGTAAGTATAGGCTTTAGAATTATATAGACATGGTCTTAATTAAGAGGAACTATGGTTTTACCCTTCAGTTTGAACATATTCTGTTTAAAAATAAATCAGTTCCTTTGAGGAGAGCTTCAGGGCTTCTTATGAACTACCTCTCCCACCCCCTTACCCCACCTCCACCCACCATCCCGGCATAATCTGAGCCACTTCTCTGAATGTTGGGCCAGGTGCTAGTCTTTGATCTTCTCAGTTTGCCTCTCCTGGCGTGGAATCTCTGCCTTACAAGTGATCTGGGGTGAGGGTGATTTGGTCCCCACTATTCTTAGTCTACCATTCCTGTGGTAGGGCCTCTATCCTGTGGGTAGGAGCTGAGTAGAGGAAGGGAGTCCCTCTGCCTGTTATGTGCACTCACCAGGAAATTAAACTCTTAAACTTTTGTTTGGAGGGGATGAGAAATGATGGTGGCCTGTGTCTCCTTGATTGGGAGCCGACTGAAGAGAAGCCATTCTTCCTGACCACACATACCCAGAGTGCAGCTTCTGTCCATAGAACTGGCTGAGCTGGGAATATAAAGCAGGTGGTGGATCACCTGTCATAGACTCCCACTGTTCTTACTGTATTTTAGTAGACTTCTCTGAGGAAATGTTTCTCCATTTACAGTTTCCAAATAATTTAAATGGTTGTTTTTTACAGTTTTCACCACTTTGCTTGTTTCACTAGGGAATCAGTCTGGAGCTCCTCCTCCTGCCAAATGAAAGCCCCAGAATTTTTAAACTAGAAGGGAATCCTAGATTTCTAGATCTAGAAGGTTATGCTGTAGGCCAGTGTTTCTTAAAACATTAGTATGCATATTAATTATGTGGGGGTTTTATTAAGTATATTCTGATTCATTGGGTCCTAAGGCTTTACATTTCTCACAAGCTCCGGTGTAATATCAGTACTGCTGGTCCATGGACCACAATGGATAGCAAGGCTATAAATGACTTAGTCTTATGTTTTTATTGTATCAATAATGACTTATTTTGTATTAATTATGTAGCTTAGTTATCAGACATCTTTATGTCTGGTAACCTTTTTTACATCCGCTGCATCATGACAAAATTGATCCTGTGTTATTTCCTACCTCTAACTACTCAAATGATCAGCTTTCCACTTTTTGTGACTAGCTTACTTTTCTCCTACATTCCTGATTTTATGGTAATCTAGCATATTTTTCTGGCACATAGAAAGGACTCTGTAGATACTTGTTAAATAATTGAATGAATCCTCCACCGTTCCCACTTTTTTCCTACTCATATCTGAATTAGTTTCCAAGGTCCATATTTATTCTTTTTTGTAGGTATTGCAGTCACCCCTGGTTTAGGGTTTTGTCGTGTCAGCACTACATATTGTAATTGCCTCCTACTTTATATGCTTTTATTCTGTGCTAAGATGGCGGCCAAATTAATCTTTTTAATGCTATTTTCATCACATTACTCTCTGTTGAAGAATCTGTAGAAGCTCCCCACTATGTACTAGAAATGATTTAGTTTGACAAAAATGGACCTTCTACCTGTTCGCTCTAACATACTTATTCATGTTAACAGCCTTCCATACCCCTCATCTAAGATCAATGTTTCAGTTCCTCCCTTCATTTATCCAGATTACATCTTTCATTAATTTTATCCTCATATCATTGACAGTCGTTGTTTTACCTACTTTTTTTGTTATTGCTATTCTCAAACCTTTCTTTTCTGTGAACTCCTATTATCATAGATTACAGTTCTTTTTTTTCTTTAAGATTTTATTTTTATTTTTTATAGAGACGAGAAGGGAGGGAGAAAGAAAGTGAGAGAGACATCAATTGGTTGCCTCTTACATGCCCCCAACTGGGGATCTGGCCTGCAACCCAGGCACATGCCCTGACTGGGAATCGAACCAGCAACCTTTCAGTTCACAGGCCGGCATTCAACTCACTGAGCACACCAGCCAGAGCTAATTACAGTTCTTTTGAACTATAAATCTCTGTATGCTTTTTAAAAGTGTTATTTTACTAAAATGTCCTTTCTCATCCCCTTTTTTTGGTGGCGCTTCCATTAGAAGACACTCTGAGCCCGCCCCAGGTCGTTGTGGTGCCGGTCCCTGTGCCAGTGTTCGTGCCCGTGCCTCTTCACCTGTACACGCAGTACGCACCGGTCCCATTCGGCATTCCAGTTCCAGTGAGTAATCGCACAGAGACTAAGATTAAGTTAGTACACATCTTCCTGGACTAAAATTTTATAGTTTTATTAAAAATTTCACTTGTTGGTAAAGTATACTCAACTCTGCTTGGCTATTATCATATTACTGTATGACTTAATACGGAGTACCTACAGAACGTCTGTTTGTACCTTGCCTTCTGAGAGAAGACTGTGAGGTGGTTTTTTCATAATGTTTCATGCAACAGTAAGACGACTCAGATAGTAAAAGATCAGAAACTCTGTGTGTGTATGTGTGTGTGGTAGAACACGAGATTCTAGAAAGGGTGAAAGACGAATACTGTGATTTACATGAACCTTTTATTAAAGACAAATGTATTGATTTTTTTAAAATTCGGAAATTATTTTTCCTCAGTACTGAATTCTTAAGGTTAACAGTTGTGTAAAAATGTTAAGCAAGAAATATAATCAAAAGCAAAACAATGGTGCATTAGATAATTATCCTTTTGGAGAATTCATTGACACGTTTTGTTGAGTTTGCAGTAAAGCTCTTACTGAATTTTATTTAAATGGCTGTATTTTTATAAAAACAATGTAGCAAGACTTAATTATCAGCATTGAATTTGTTTATTATTTTAGTACTTAAATCATCTCACAAACAATACTTTTGATGAACCTATTGTGGAAGAAACTCTTCAGTCCATCCTTGATCTTGCAGATGCCTGTCCCTATGCTTATTCCATCCTCAATGGATAACGAAGATAAAGCCACTGAGAGTATTGAAGACATTAAGGAAAAGCTTCCTTCACATCCATTTGAAGCTGATCTCCTTGAGATGGCAGAAATTATTGCAGAAGATGAAGAGAAGGAGAAGACACTATCCCAGGGAGGTTGGTATAATTTTAAAGTAAATTAAAGGGAAAACAGCCCCCCCACCCCCCACATTTTTAGGTAGCTCAAGTAATTTTAAGTATTGGGCAGTCAAGGTGTTTCTAAACGCTTTATTGTGTTTAAATACTAAGTCTAGTTGGTTGGGTTTGTTAAACTTGTACTGATATTCAATACAGTCTTTAATGTTAATGATTCCAGAAAACCTATAAATCCAAGTTTCGTGATCATTTTCTGATTTTATTCTTGTATTCAAAGCCATGTTCCCCATATAAGAATTCCTGTTGTGTAATAATCAGAATGGTGGTAGAAGGAGGGAAAACTATTTGGCTCTAAGTAACCTATAGATAAATCCCATTCTATGAGTGTAGAATAATAAGGAGAATAGTTAACATTTATGTGCTTACTATATTCTAGGCATTGTTTCAAATACACTATGTACATCACCTCATTTAATCATCACAACAACCTTCTTGAGGGTTGGTTACTGTTTACTTTAGATTCCTCATTTGGCAAATAGGATGTTTTACTTCCCAGGTTATGCAATCACGAAGTAAATAAACCAGAAGTTGAATCCAGGTGTGTCTAACTCCAAAGCAAATAATACATGATCTTAACCAGAATTCAGTAATAAATATTTCCAAAAGATTTCTAGCCTTAATTAGCAGCTCCCTGATTTTTGGATATAAGCTGAGATATAATGATAAAAAGAGAGAGAGAGAGAATGGTGTTTAAGGTAGTTGAAATATATCAGTGAATATTCACAAAGGCCTTTTCATTTATCATTGATGAGCCAAGAAAATATTCTTTCCTGACAAGTTTTTCTTTTTTTCAGTGTCAGCTCTTACAAAGCCAACCATTGGGATTTGATTTTGCATAATAAATGATAGGTGGTTTTTTGAACACTGTAGCATTTGAAAAACTGTCAACTTTCCTGTTCTGTTGCCAGTAAATTTTTAAATCATACATATTCTGAATGATGGGTAAAAATTTTGTTATTCCAGTGTTTCTGGTCTCATTTTGATCTTCAGTATATGGTGTCATAATTCTGACCCCTTATATGTGGATTTTAATGTTCTGGAATATTGTCCCTAGCTTGATCTTCTAACTTTCTGATACTATATTTAGTTTGGAAGTTCAAGCTATTACTGATGATACATTTTTTTTTTAATTGGCTTCTATGTTCACATTAATAGTTAACATTTATCCAGTTCATTCTCTGTACAAATATTGTGACTTTGCCTTAGCAAACAATTGAATCAGACAGAAAACCTTTCAAAACTAAGCTTCAATACAGATAGTTATAGTCACTATAGTGTAAAATCTAATAGTTTAAAAACATAAAGGAGAGAAAAATGAATTTCAACTGAAGGAATATGGCTAACTTTGATATTAGGGAAAGAAGCCGTTTTCTTGGGTTTTTAAAAAATGGTTTTTAATACTTTGACGCTTTACGTTTCTTACTTTTGAAGCAGTTTGTAATTGATAGAACTGTGTTCTGTTTAGTTCCATGTGTAGGTTGCTCATGTAATTTATGTTCTGAGTCTGTTGGCTTTACAATGCAGTGCTTAAGCATATTATATTTTAGGGGGCCGAAAGCAATTTAAAACAGATTTGTCAGTCTGAATAAATGTGTGTGTGTCTGTGTGTGATGGGCAAAAAATGAATTTCAGGTAGCACAGGAGTGCAAAATCCAAAATCAAGGTGTCTCTTGCCATGACTGCTTTCATACTGCTATCTAGACGTGTAAGCACTGTTATGTCGTAATTTAAGTGCATTTACTGCTAATGCCTACTTTTATTAATGAAACATTCTTTTTAAAAGAAAAAATTTATCTCAGAGAGAGGGAGGGGAGGGGGTTGGAAAGAGAGAGACATTGATTTGTTGTTTTACTCATTCATGCGTTTATTGGTTACTTCTTATGTTTGCCCTAACTGGGAATATTGGGACGATGCTCTAACTAATTGAACTATCCAGCCAGGGCTATTAATGAAACATTCTTTCTGCATATGAAGGCTGTTTACTTAGAACTCCCTCATGTAATTCATGTATTTATAGTGCAGTCATTTTATTTGAGATGTAGTTTGCTTTGTGTATACTTATAAAATGTTTTATTATGTATTTTTCTTTAGGATCCCAAACTTCTGAACAGGAACTCTTTCTAGACACCAAGATATTTGAAAAAGGTTTGTAATTGAAAATATATTTTTGATCTTAGAAATATGTACTGTCCTCTGTTAGTAATACAGACCCATAAAGTATTAGCATCCTTGAATTAAATATTTGCAATTTTAGCTATTTGTAGGGGCACCGGATGTCTATGGTTTGTGTGCTGATTTGTAATGAGAATAATAAAAGTTACCTCAAATATTGATTTTAAGGATTAATTGAGGTAATACTTTAAAGTGCATACCAAGAATATGAATCCAGTTCTGTGAGACCAGTAATTAGGTTACTTCATTCTTAAATATACCTAGGTAATTGTCCAGCAACCTTATCTGTTTTTGGTGTTTTGGTGTTTCAGGAAGGTTTCTGGCTATGTTAAGAGTCTGTTTAATTTTGTGGCTGTATTTTCTAACTATTTCAGACCAAGGAAGCACATACAGTGGTGATCTTGAATCAGAGGCAGTATCTACTCCACATAGCTGGGAGGAAGAATTGAATCATTATGCCTTAAAGTCAAATGCTGTGCAAGAAGCTGATTCAGAATTGAAGCAATTTTCAAAAGGGGAAACTGAACAGGACCTGGAAGCAGATTTTCCATCAGGTTTGTGAAATATAACTTGTCTACTGAAAGTCCTTTGTTTTAGAAGATTGATACAACTGTCAGTTGATATTATGAAGCAGTTATAAGGTGTGATAATAATCTAGGGCATAAATGGTCACTGCCTTTGAAGGTGTTAATTTATAAGTAGTTAATTTGTTGTCTTTTTTAAAGCTTTTCCACAGGAACCATAAATGAGTTTTTCTTGATTGTTAATGAACTCTTAATTTAATGGCAAATTTGAGCCATTATTTCTCTTTAAGTATATAAGTAAAATTCTTGTTAACACAAACAAAATAATCAGTGTAGTGACTGTTACCAGCTATTTTCTTCCTCAATCTTAGTCTTTAAGTCTGTGAGTTATCTCATATTATGCTTTGTGCTGATTATTATAGAATCCTTTGACCCATTGAATAAAGGACAAGGAATCCAGGCACGTTCCCGAACAAGAAGACGACACAGAGATGGCTTCCCTCAGCCCAGACGAAGAGTAAGCAATAAGCTTAATTTTTATTTTTGTTACTTCATTCTGTAAGTGTTGATTAGTACCTGCAGTTTACAAAATTCTGTATCAGCTAGGATCGGAGACTTACATACATTGTTTTACAGCCCAGTGTTTTTATTTGTGTCTGTGTGTGCTTTTGTTTTTGTTTCTTAAAGTCAAGAACCATATCTTGGGGAGCCTTTGAGATTTGGCTTCCTTGTAACTATTGTCAGTTTGGGATCAACTATAACTCTTACCCCCCCTTCCCCACCCCCCAAAAAGAAAGAAAGAACGAATTGTATCTTACATTTTACATTTCTTTCAGCAAGGACTTTTAAATTTTGTTTCTGTAATCAAGGGTTTTTTTTGTTGTTGTTTAATTTAAAAAGCTTTTTATAATGAGGCTCACTAGCATATATATAATAGAGTATAATAATGAAGTCCACATGGACTGTTTTTTATATTGACAGGGCTTTCCCATACCAAAATTAAGAGAATAATAGCCTTATTTCTTTTTAGCTCTATTTTTACAATTATATTTAAAATTTTATACATTTTAAGTCTACAATTTGGTGAGCTTTGAATGCATTCACTATGGACTACCATCACAATCATAACACTTGAACTGCCACAGAAGGTCTCCTTGTGACCTTTTGTAACCGGTCTTCATCTCCAACTCCTGATAATCACCAATTTGCTTTGCAGATCTATGCATAATAGTACTGCTTTGCCTTTTCTAAACTTTCATATAATTTGTAGTCTTCTGTGTCTGGCTACCTTCACTTAGCATAATGTTTTAGAGAGTCATCCATTTGTTTCACGTTATCAGCAGTTCATTCCTTTTTATTTCTGAGTAGTATTTCATTGTATGGACAAATGAAATTTGTTTAACTGTTTAACAGAAGATGGAAATTTGGGTTGTTTCCAGTTTGTGACTATTTTTTTAAAAGCTGCTATGAAACTTCTATTATAAATTTGTGTGTTAACATGTTTTCTTTTGAGGAAGAATATCTAGGGGTGAGATTGCTAGGTCTAATGGTATGTTTAAGTTTGAAAGAAGCTACTGAACTTTTTCTAAAGTGGATGTAACATTTTGAATTCTCACCAGCAATGTGAGTCCCATTTGCTCCATGACCTTGTCAGCACTTGGTATTGTTGGTTTTTAATTTTGGCCATTTTGGTGAATGTGTAGTGTTACCTCGTGGTTTTAATTTGTATTTTCCTAATCACTAATGATGTTGGGCGTCCTTTATATTTGTCGAGACTATTCAAAACTATTGAACATTTTTAAAAATTGAGTTGTTATAATCTTACTGAGTTGATAAGTGCTCTCTATTATGGATATAATTCTTTTATCAAATATGACTTTTGCTTCTATTCTGTGATTCCCTTTTTTATTTTCTTTGGTGAACAAAACTTTTATTTTGAGATTATCTACTTTTATCAATTTTTATTCTTTTACTATCTGTCTAAAAATTCTTTGATTATTAACATTTGATAATTAAAGATATTCTCTTACATTTTCTTCTTGTTTTTTAGTTTTAACTTTTGTGTTTGTTTGTAATCAATTTTGAGATAATTTGTAATGTATGAGTTGAGGCAAGTATCGATGTTAATTTTTTTTGTATGGATATCCAGTTCCAGTATTGCTCTTGAAAGACTACCTTTTCCTATTGAATTACATTGGCACCTTTGTTAAAAGTCAATCGCCTATACACTCATATGTGTTAGTGTATTTCTGAAACACTCTGTTTTGGTCCATTGATTTATGTCTATTTTAATACTAGTACCAACTGTTTCCATTATTGTAGCTTTACAGTGAATCTTGAAATAAGGAGTGTTAAGTCCTCTTTGTTCTTTATCAAGTTGTCGTTTGCATTTCCATATAAATTTTAGAATCAGCTTGTTAATTTCTACAAAAAGGCCTGCTGGGGCTGTTCTGTATCTAAGCTCAATTGGCACAGAGTTGAAATCTTAGCAATTTTGAGCCATCCAATCCATGAAAATGGTATCTTCTTTAAGTTCTCTCAACAATCTTTTATATGTTTCATCGTACAAGTCTTATACTTGTTAAATTTATCTAATAAGCATTTAAAATTTTTTTGATCCTGTTGTGAATAGTGCTATTTTAAAATTTTATTTTCTAGTATTCTTCATTGGTGTAAAGAAATGAAGATAGTTTTTGTATATTGACTTTATGCACTGTAGTTTTGCACAACTAAAACCCTTAGGACTTTCTACGTAGACAAGCATATTATCTATAAATAAAGATAGTTTTACTTTTTCTTTTGAAATCTAATATATTTTCTTTCTTTTGCTTGATTTATTGCACTAGTTAGGATCTTCAATACAATATTGAATATTGGTGGTGAGAGCAGACTTTCATGCTAGTTCCGAATCTTAGCTCAAGTGTTCAGTCTTGCCTCGTTAGATCTGGTGTTACCGGTAGGTTTTTCATCGATGTCCTCTATCAGGCTGAGGAAGTAATCTGTTGCTAATTTGCTGGAAAGTCTTAATCATGATGTGTTGAACTTTATCAGACTGATCTCTTGCATCTGTTAGGATGATTTTTGTTTTGTTTTTTGTCTATTAAAAGGGTAAAAATCCATTCTTTCAAAGGATAAACTAACCTTGTAATTATTGGATGAACCCTACTTACTTAATGATATATTTATTCTTTTATATAGGGTGGGACAAAAATGGGTTTACAGCTGTACAAAAAATAATACAATAATTAATAAATAAAAATACAAGAATAACCTTGCATATTCACAGCTGTAAACCTACTTTTTGCCCCCATGTATATTTCTGAATTCAGTTTGTACATATTTTGTTAAGGTTTTAAGTGTCTCTGTTTGAGAGAAATATTGATCTGTAGTTTTCTTGTAATGATTCTGGCTTTGCTATAAGGGTAATAGTGTCATCATAAAGTGAGTTGGTGCTTCCTCCTCATCTGTTTTCTGAAGTACAATTTATATAATTGTTTTAACTGTTGGGTCTGGGTTTTTTTCTGTAGGAAGCTTTTAAACTATTAATTCAATTTCTATGGCTATTTTGGTTATCTATTTCTTCTAGAACAAGCTTTGTTAGTTTGTCTTCCAAGAAACTTGTTTTTTTTAATCTAAGATGTCAAATTTATTGGCATAATAATGGCATAATGATGTTCTTTTATTATTCTTTTAATGTCTGTAGGATTAGGTATTAGTAATTTGTATATTCTCTTTTTAAAAATAATTATAGCTCAAGATTTATCAATTATCTTCTGAAAGAACCTCATTTTAGTTTTACTGATTTTTTTTCTTTTTCTTGATTTTTGCTCTTATTTTTATTATGTTCTTCATTCCCTTACTTTGGGTTTCATTGTGGTCTTCTTTTTCTGGTTTCTTAAGATAGAAGCTTAAATTATTGATTTTAGACTTTTTCATTTCTCATAAGTCATTTTAATAGTGTAACTGTCCCTGTAAGCACTGCTTGAGCACCATCACAAAAATTTTGATAGCTTTGTTTACATTTTTACTTAAGTTCAAAATATTTTTCTAACTGCATTTGTGGTTTCTTCTTTGACCCATGTGGTATTTATAAATGTGCTGTTTAATTTCCAGTTTTTGAGTATTTTCTTACCATTGTTCTATTATTGGTTTGTAGTTTAATTCCATTGCTGTTAGAGAATTTACTGAGAATATGTTATGTTCCTGTGTTCCATTAAATAGTCGTAATAACTGTTATTCATGCCACATTGGGGGGTGCCAGATACTGGATCATAGTAAATACTGAAATGCTAGTAATTATCACTTATGATCTCCTGCATTTCAACTTTTTTTTTTTTTATTTCTTGTATGGATTGGATTAAATACAGTATTCCCTCACTTATCACAGGTATTACATTCTAGACTCCCCGCAAAGTAGGAACCTTACATTTATTCTGCACTCTTAAACCTACGTAACTTTAACAACATATATATACAGTACCGCAAAATCCCGCAATATAGCGAAAAATCCACAATAACTAATTAAATACAGTATTTTTTAAAATCCTGCGATATAGTGAGGCCGTGATAAGTGAATCGCGCTGTAGAGAGGGACTACTGTAATCTCTAAAGGTCTTTTCAATTCTAAGAACTCTGAATCTTTCAGATCTAATACTAATTTTCATACTCTGTAAATGTATGCCTTTTCTGTTATAGCTTTGAGAAACCTGATTCTTAAAGATCCAAAACTAAACTTTATATTCTGTATTTTTGGAATTCTAACAGGGACGGAAGAAGTCTGTAGTGGCTGTGGAGCCCAGGAGTCTTATTCAAGGAGCCTTGCAAGGGTGCTCAGTGTCTGGGACGACACTGAAATACATGTATGGGGTAAATGCCTGGAAGAACTGGGTTCAGTGGAAAAATGCCAAGGAAGAGCAGGGGGATCTGAAATGTGGCGGTAAATACACAGAATGAATTTGTGTTTTGACTTAAGGGGAAAGGGGAATATAAATAGCTATGACCCTGGCTGGTGTGGCTCAGTGGATTGAGTGCCGGCTTGTGAACCAAAAGTTCACCGGCTCTATTACCAGTCAGGGCACATGCCTGGGTTGTGGGTCAGGTTCCTGGTTGGGGGCATACAAGAGACAACCACACATTAATGTTTCTCTCCCTCTCCCTCCCTTCTGCTCTCTCTAAAAATAAATAAATAAAATATTTAAAAATAAGTAAAGTTATGAGTCTACTTAAAAAGAATAAGTACTAGATCAAAAATCTTATAAAACTTTGGTTTTTGCTTTGCTTGTTTTTTTCCCATTTTTAAAAACTGTTTATTAAGTTTTAAAGAGAAAGGAAGGGGGGAAGAGAGAGGGAGAGAAACATTAATTCGTTGTTCCATTTATCTATGCATTCATTGGTTGCTCCTTGTATGTGCTCTGACTGGGGATCAAACTCACAGCCATGGCATTTCAGGATGATGTTTTAACCAGCTGTGCTGCCCAGCTAGGGCAAAATTTCCCCCATTTTTATTTAAACTGCTCATTTTTCTTCCATTAGGAGTTGAACATGCCTCATCTAGTCCATGTTCTGACCCCTTAGGAAGTGCTCAGGACCATGCACTCTCCCAAGAGTCCTCAGAGCCAGGCTGTGGAGGTAAAACACATTCTTCCCCTTGTGTGCACTGGTAATATCATTGTTCATTTCAAATTATAAATGAGATATTTAAAATTATTTAGAAATTTCAGTTATTTTTAAAAGAAAAATTGGTATACTACCAGTTTTAAAGGTTTGTTATAAATAAAGTTTGTATCTTCTGATTATGAGTTTATTATGCTGATATAAGGAATTTTTTTCTTTATACTTTACAAGTGGCTCAAATTTTTTATTTACCTGTTTAACTCTTCTTTCAAGGTCTAGCATTAGTGTCCCATCCTCCAGAATCTAACCTGACCCTTCTCTGTTTATTATATGTCCTTCGTTTGCTTTCATAGAATCCTGTTTAAATAAACATCTGGCATAACACCTGTTAAACCATGTGTACTGCATTGTCTTTATTTCTTTCACTAAAAAAGCCTTGAGATCAAGATCTGCCTTTAATCCATTTATTACCAATGTCCACCACAATGTCTGGGGCACAATAGTCAGTGTTTATTTTAGTGAATCAAGTAGATATTACTATATATCTTATAAGTTAATATTCAGATGTTTTCTTCCTTTCCACAGTCCGCACTATCAAGCTGAAGGAAGATATTCTGTCCTGCACTTTTGCTGAGTTGAGTTTGGGCTTATGCCAGTTTATTCAAGAGGTGCGGAGACCAAATGGTGAAAAATATGATTCAGACAGTATCTTATACTTGTGCCTTGGAATTCAGCAGGTATCAAATTCAATAATTGTTATAAAATATTGCATTTTTAATAATTCTGATAGAACTTGTTAATTAAGATGGAAAATTGTAGTGTATGTTGGTTGTTCCTGTACTCTTCTCTTTTTTTTAAATTTGTTTTTTTAAATCTTAAAAAATATTTTTCAACTACAGTTTACATTTAATATTATTTTTTATTTGTTTCAGATGTGTAACATGGTGGTTAGACAATCATATACTTCCCAGCGTATCAGCCCTGATAATTTCTTATGCTCTCTTATTAGTGAGCCACTTACCTTGATTTTAAAACCTTGATCATATAGCCTTTTGGAAACTAAATTGAGAGTGTTGGAATAGCAGAAATTGATGACACTGCATTTTATTGTTAAATGAATGCAAAAGACAAAATAGCAGTTTACAAAAGAAGTGACACAGGAGACTGTACATATACATATTTTTAAAATGCTAATTAAAATAATAGTTACACCATTATTTGCCTATCACATTAACAGAAATCAAAAAATTATAACTCCTTGTTGATATGACTTCTGTCACCTTCATAGCTGTTGGTAATTAGTACATACTTTCTACAGAGCAGATTTGAGCATATGTTACGGGAGTATTTTTGAATGTTCATACTCTTTTTGCCAGTAATTCACTTTTGGAAGTCTTGTCAAATAATACTCAGATGCCATTGCACAAAGTTAGAAATAACTTCAGTGTCCACCAAAGTGTAATGGTTTTTTACGATATATTTATAAAATTGTATATTATGTAGCCAATAAAATTTTTTTACAAAGTAACTTCTAATGATGTAAAAATATTAATATTAAAGAATTAAAATGAACAAGAGTACAAATTTAATGTGTATCACGTATATTAACATAATACTGCTTTAAAAACCAGTCACAATAAAGACGTAACAAAATGAAATGCATCAAAAATGTTTATAATGGCTGTCTTCCAGGGGTGGTAGAACTCTGGATGTTGTTGATTTTTTCTTTTCTTTATTCACCAAACTTTCCTCCACATGTATGGGGGGGGTGTTATTTTTTTTAAACATGAATTCCTTTTTTAAAATTCTATTTTATTAATTATGCTGTTACAGTTGTCCCAATTTTTTTTCCTTTTGCTCCCCTCTACCCAGTACCCTGCTTTTCTCCAGCAACCCCACCCACCCTTAGTTCATGTCCATGGGACATGCCTCTGTGTTCTTTGATTTCTCCCTTTCCTATATTACTCTTAATATCCCCCTCTCTATTTTGTTTCTACCAATTAGGCTTCTTAATCCCTGCACTATTTCCCCATTTCTTCCCCTTTCACCTCCCAGCTGATAACCCTCCAAATGATCCCCATACCTATGATACTGGTCCTGTTCTGGTTTGCTTAGTTAGATTTTGTTTTTATTTATTTTTATTTTTTAAATTTTATAAATTCTTTTTAAGTAATTTATTTGTTTATTTATTTTAATTTTAGAGAGAGGGGAAAGGAGAAAGAGAGGAAGAGAAACATCACTGTGTGGTTGCCTCTCACTCACGCCCCCAACTGGGGACCTGACGTGGACCCTAGTCATGTGCCCTGACTAGGAATCAAACCAGCGATACTTGGCTCTCAGGCTGACACTCAATCCACTGAGCCACAGCAGCCAGGGCTTGTTTTTATTTTTTAGATTCAGTTGTTGATAGTTGTGAGTTTGTCATCATTTTAATGTTCATAGTTATGATCTTCTTTTTCTTAAATCGTTTTAACATTTCGTATAATAATGGCTTGGTGATGATGAACTCTTTTAGCTTTACCTTGTCTGGGAAACACTTTATCTGCTCTTCATTCTAAATGATAGCTTTGCTGGATAGAGTAATCTAGGCTGTAGGTCCTTGCTTTTCATCACATTGAATACTTCTTGCCAGTCCCTTCTTGCCTGCAAATTTTCTTTGGAGAAATAAGCTGATAGTGTTATAGGGACCCCTTTATAGGTAACTTTCTTTTCTCTTGCTACTTTTAAGATTCTCTTTTTATCTTTAACCTTTGACATTTTAATTATGATGTGTCTTGGTGTGGTCCTCTTTGGGTGTGTCTTGGTGTGGTCCTCTTTGGGTAGCTTGTTTGGGACTCTCTGTGCATCTTGGACTTGTGTGTCTGTTTCCTTCGCCAAATTTGGGAAGTATTACTTCATTATCTTTCACATAAACTTTCGATTTCTTGTTCTTCCTCTTCTCCTTCTGGCACCCCTATGATTAGGATGTTGGCACATTTAAAGTTGTCCCAGAGGTTCCTACGCCTCTCCTCATTTTTTTTTTCAGTTCTTGTTTTTTCATTCTGTACTGGTTGAGTGTTGATTTCTTCCTTATGTTTCAAATTGTTGTTTTGAACCCCGGCTTCCTTCCCTTCACCATTGATTTCATGTGGGTTTTCCTTTGTTTCAGTTAGCATAGCCTTCATTTCTTCCCTTATGCGTTTGTTGTACTTAATCTTGTCTGTCAAGTCTGCGAGCATCGTTACCACCAGTGTTTTGAACTCTTCATATGATAGGTTGGCTATCTCCTCATCGCTTAGTTCTCCCACTGGAACATAGATCTGCTCCCTCTTTTGGACCATACTTCTCTGTCTCCTCAACTTGACCACCTCTTGTGTTTCCCTCTGTGTGTTAGGTAGAGCTGTTGCACCTGTTACGTTGTAAGGGGTGGAGCCTTACAGGTGACCTATTTCACCACGTTGTGGTGCTAGATGTGGGGGAGGGGTCAGAGAGGGAACAATACCACTTGCTTAGCACTCACCCCTTTTCCAGGCACTTCTACTTCTCATATGGGACTGGTGCCCCTCTATCTGTTGCCCTGGTGGTGGTTCCCAGAGTGGGTGGGTTTGCAGATGGATGTTCTGCGACCTTGGGGGCCCTCTAAAACAAATGGAACTCTTCCTTCACCCCAACCCCCTCTGATTTTGTGGTCAGAAGCAATAAGGCTTTATTTTCCTTGGCATTGGAGCTGTGAGCTACATGGCCTCATCTGGTGCTGGGACCACTCCCCGGATGTCCCTCCCAAATTTTATAACGTGTGACTGCGCTTTCTGCCAGCCAGCCACAGCTACTGTCTTCCTGTTGCTGCCACTGGTGCTGCCTCTTCTGCTGCCACACTGCATGCTCTTTGCCTTTTGTCTGCCCCTCCTACCTGTCTGGATGAGTATTGCTTCTTTATATCTTTGTTTGTTGGACTTCCATGCAGTTCAGTATCTTGTAGTTCTAGTTGTTTTTAGTTTTGAGGTGGTTGCATTTCTTATTGTTGTGGAGGGTGGTGAAGTGTGTCTACCTTTGCTTCCATCTTGGCCAGAAATCTCAACATTAATTCTTAAAGTTTTGTTTTTTAATTACATAATTAATATGTGCTCAGTGTAACTGTTAAAACAGTAAGTGAAGGCAGATAAAGAAAATTTTCTCTCCCTTTATTCCCACTCCCCAAGGAGATCAGGGTTACAACATAAGCGTCCTCTGCTTTCTGTGTGATACATTTATATGTGTGTATACATATTTATTAATAGTTTTTGTTTTGCTTAGTTTTTAGCAAAATGGGGCCCATACCATAAATAATTTTTGCAGTTTGCTTTTCTCAATCTGTGTATCACTCTAGGTGAATGTAAATCAAACCTTTTTCTTTAAAAAGGAAAGCTACATAATATTGCAGAGTACAAATATACCAATTATTCAGCCTTTCCTCTTTTATATATTCAGATTGTCCCCCTCCCCTTACTGTTATGAATAATGCTTCAGTAAATATTTTGTGTACCTAATAAGTTGGTGCTTTTATTTCTAGGTTAAAGCATATATGTTATTTTTCCGGTTTTAAGATATTTTCAGATTACTTTTCAGAATGGCGTTTTGTGAAAGGTCCATATATGCTAAGTGGGCCCCCAAACACGGAATCAACTGAGTGGTCAAAGAATGAGGCAGACAAGTCCAGCTTGTCCGTTAAATGAGTTTAATAGGGAACTTACATACAGAAATGCAGTCTCAGGTGGAAGTGGGACAAAATGGATACCTGCACCTTCCAACCCCCCTCCCCCCAGACCATGTGCTTATATCTCCTAAACCGTGAATACCGTGAGAAGGTTTGGTTGATCAAAGGGATCAGGTCCAGAAGGCTCTGGTGCCAGAGTCAGTTAGGAGAGAGATATTGTTGAGGGTGACTCATCCCAGACAGAACTAATGGAAATCCTGTGGTCAGTCAGAGCTGTGTATACATATTCCAGGGCTCACACTGGGGAAAGGGAAGAAGTCAAGGGTTCGGATTCACCCAGATGTCAAGATGGTGGATTAGCTCTAAGACAGTGTTAGCTTTGTCCCCATAGATAGGCATAGTAATTTACACTTTTACTAGCAGTGTGTCTGAGTTCCTTTTTCTTTTTTTAAACATTTTATTTATTTGATTTTAGAGAGAGGGAAATGGAGGATGAAATAGAGGAAGGGAAACATCGATGTGTGGTTGCCTCTTGCACATCCCCCCTGCCCCCCGGGGACCTGGCCCGCATCCCAGGCATGTGCCCTGACTAGGAATAGCACCAGCAACTCTTTTTTTAAAAATTTTATTTATTTATATTTTATTTATTTTGGGGGGGTTCCCCATTCTGTAACAATTCTCCCCTCTCAGATTTAAGACCCTTTATAATCTTATAAAGGACAATGGGCAAAGGTCTCGTGCTCCTCTAGCTGCTTCAAACTGGACATGATTGTCATCCTACCTACTCTTGGGTCCAGAAATCTCTAATAAGAGTGCGGGTGTGAGGGGAGGGTGGCCTTTCCACATGGGGAAGGATCTTGCAGAGTGCAGGTCATCTGGCTGTCCCCGGACCATGGCATGCTTGGTTTAACAGGCTGGTATCCTTGTTGTATTCTGGGGGCAACATATTTGACCACAGGGTTAAAAGGTATCATTCAATCCATAACCACTAGATGACAAAAGGCAGGGATTAATTTTTCAATGTCCCACATTAGGGGAAAAAAGGGCTTCTTTGGAGGAAGGTATACAAGGCATGTTACACCTGTCCAAAACCCTTTTGTCCACTACACTTAGTTTGGGCTGAAGGAAATATTTTAGGTTTCCCTTCTCTCAGACTGCTGCGCCCTTTCTGTCTACGCCATTAGGATAGAAAAGAGAAACCAGTTTTAAAGTGAAGCCCACAGACCACCCCATTCTTCAACAACACAGCCACTTAGTTCAGCCAAACCCTTGAGTCTCAGGAGGCAGTGATGCAGACAGGATTAAGTGAGGCCTATATGTACAGACAATCACTCAGGTAATGAGATCATAGACTTATGCCCTATGAAAACAGAACACACATGTTAATTTATGCAACATAACCAACAAGCCTGTCTCTAAATCTGCAAGACTGTCTTATTGGAAGGACATCCAGTTGCAAGGCATTTGACATTCTTCTTGCCTGTAAATTAAGCATCTTTGATGATGTCACAGACCTAGTTTAACTTTCAAATGAAAAGCTTTAGATGAAAATAAACTTTAATGACAGTTAACTGCACCACTTTATAGTCTACCACTGAGCATTGTGAGTTTTCTTGAATGACAATTTTTCTCAAGATTACCCTCCTTGTCATTAAAGGGACTGCAGTAAGTCCAGTTTTAATTTATCCTGTTCATTTGTATAAACACAACAAGAGCAGCAAATGATCACATATGATCTTTACGTCTGCTTTGCTGGAACTTACACAAGGAACATTTAGGGTGACCTTTAGTCTGCCCTTCAAGGCACAGGAGCTGAGCCACATACCTGCCATTCAGCCTTGCCTGTAAACACCTGTCTTTTCCAAGTCCTTTGGGTTTTCCATTGTGCCTTAAGGTCCCTTCTAGCCATCTTTCAGGAAAGCAACCTTCGTTCCTTCCCTGGAATGATTGCCATGAACCGCACAACCAACCAAGGTACCAGGCCTTTTTTCTCGTGGGCTTTTATTACCTTCGAAAGTCAATCCCAGTTCCTCGGGGCTTTTTGGTAACAACCAGAGCCCAGGCATGTCTCCTTTAGGCATGACATTCCAGTCAAAGTCATGGTCAACAAAACCTCTGTTAACAACTTGTCTTACTAGTTTTATGCAAAGAACCTGATATCATTACTTACTTTTTCACAAAGCCAAATTCTGGAGGGATCAGGTAGGGAGAAAAATATACAGTGTGAAGGAAAATCCTTGTCCTTCTAATCACTAAAATTGCATTTCATACTTTACATTTTCTTTTGTTCACTCTCCTACATGTGAGGTTTTTTAGGGGGAGGGCAGTGATTTGCTGGCTCGTTTATTAATTTATTTTGCTTTCATTTTTTCCCCACTAAAATTTTTGTTTGTTCGTTTTTCTATTACAGTTGTCCCACTTTTTTCCCTATTGCTTCCCCGCACCCTGCCCACCATCAGTCCCCACCGGTTGTCCTTGTCCGTGGGTCATTTATACATCGAACCAGCAACTCTTTGGTTCACAGGCTGGCACTCAGTCCACTCAGCCTCATCAGCCAGAGCTGAGTGCCCTTTTCTTTTAATTTATCATTCTGAGTTTTAAAAAATGACTCCAATTTATATTTTTCCAACTTTTGTAAAGTGGAATGTCTTTTTATATTGTTGGTTATTTGAATTTTTCTGGCTGTAGAATCTCTTTTATATTAAGGATATTATCTTTAATATAAGTATTTGAAATATATTTTTATAGTGCATTTTGGTCTTTCAGTTTTTGTTCATGTTATGTTTTGCCATGCAAGAATATGTCCTTTTTACATAGTCCAATTTCACTTTACAGTTCCTGGGTTTTCCTTGTGGCTTAGTATAGTCTTTCTACTTGAATATTTAAATGTAAATTCTCATAAATTTCTGTTTAAAATATTGATTTTTTTTGTTTAGATTGACATCTTTAATGGATCTGAAATTTATTTTTGTACATGTTTTAAGTATATTTAGATGAGTAACATTCTGATGGGTAGCTACTTACACAAGCAGCATTTATTTTTACATAGAATTGAAATGGCACCTTTGTTATAGTTTCTACACTGTAAATGATATTTTTTAAATTGCCATATGAGAGGACTTTTATACGTTCCTCAGCAAATTTTATTGAGCACCGAGTGTATGCCATCCATACATTATACTTAGGTAGAAATTGTTAAAATGCTTGGCACGCTTCCTGTCCTCTTGGAATTTATATTTTGGATCTAAAGAACATTTTGTAATTTTATCAGTGCATATAGCAAAAAGTAACATGTTTGGGGGCAGTTAATAATATTCTAATAATTTGGATATATTCAGATCATATGTGGTCATTCATGATTTCAATCAAAAACATTTGAGTACTTTACACTTCATATACACTTCTGTATATAAAATACTCAGACAAATCATAAACCTGTGAAAGTTTTTTCTAGTATATTTATGCTGTTATTTGTTGATATTAATAAATGACTTTATATAATACTATTAAAAATGAGGCCATAATTTCACAAATTGTCAGATGATTGGTATAGGAAGTAAATATTATGAACCTTTTATTTATTTTAACAAGAAATGCACTTCCTTTAATTGTGAGGAATTTTAAAAGGTTACCTATGTTGCCATGTCAAATATGTGTCCTCTTTTATTTTGATTATAAAAATAATGCTAATTATAAAGAATTTTGAAAATAAAGATGCAAAGAAAAAATACACAGCTATAATTAACACCTTGACCACTGCTGTTGACATTAGCTGGGAAGGGGATAATTGGCAAAAGAAACAAATAAGTAATGGAAGAAAATCAACAGATTGCTAATATACAGAATGGACTGGGAACACCTGACAGTCATTTTCTATGCATGCTATCTATTAAATATAAGCCCAGTTCATATATTATGTCACTTAATTGGTAGTGTGGCCCTGTGAAGTTTTAAGAATTATTACCGTAACAATTTTCTGCTGAGGAGCTTAAAGTTAGTAAGTGGGGGGGCCAGGATGTGAACCCAGGTTGTTCTGCTTCAGGGTCTTTGCTTATAAACACTGTGTTGGACTGCTTCTCTAATATAAGAAGGAGCTCAACTGTAATCAGGGAAATTTTTCATCTATTAGGTGGATTGAAAATTTGAAAGATTTGAGAAATTTGATAATACCAAGTATTAGCGAAGATATGTGTGCTGTTAGAGGCTCTTTTCAGAGGGCAAGTTACCTACCAGTGGCTATTAAATCTTTAAATGCATATATTCTTCAATTAACAAATCATTGATCATTATCTCTCCCCAAAGAAAGGCATACAGATACATATACTAATATTTTCATTGTAATATTGTTTTTAATAGCAAAAAAAATAGAACCCCCCCCTAGGTATTCATCAAAAGAATGATGTTTCAATCAATAATATGTCTATACTATTGAATACCATACAATAGTTAAAAAAAGGAATGAATTGCTTTGATTGATATTGATGTGGGAAACTTGGAGGCATGCATCATAAAAAGTAAAAGTAATCTGCAAAGTTATAAGTGTAGCACAATATTTATATTATGGAAAAAAACGCATAAAGTAAAATGTATAATTCAGTGGCATTAAGTACATTCATGATGTGTAACCATCATCACTATCTAGTTCTAGAATTTTATCACCCTGTGTGGAAAACCCCTACCATTTAAGCAGTTAGGACTCCTCATTAACCCTTCCGTCCTGTCTCTGACAACCATAAATCTAATTTGTGTCTTGGTTAAATTTATTCCTAAATTTTTATTTATTCTTTCTAATACTATTGTAAATGGAATTGTTTTTCTTAATTTTCTTTTTGCATTGTTCATTGCAACTGATTTTCATGCTGCTTGTATCCTGCAAGTGTACTGAATTTATTTATGAGCTCTTTAATAACTAGGTGTTTTTTTGGATCATGTCATCTGCAAATATAGATCATTTTACTTCTTTCTTTCCTATTGAATGTTTCTTCTTTTTCTTGCCTGATCATTTTGGTTAGAATTTCCACTACAATGTTGAATAGAAGTGGCAAGAATAGGTGTTTTTATCTTGTTCCTGTTCTAGGAGGGAAGCGATTTAAAAAAAGACAAACATGTATTTTATATATATTCATACATTTGAGTAAATCTATAAAATTCAATCATATGTATTTAAAAAGGAAATTTTTTTGAAGACTGAAACACTCCTGAGTGATAGTGGTAATTTTTTCTGTATAGTTAGTTTGAATATGTCTTTCTTCCACTTTTTTTTTTTTGTATTTGAACCTTTTTTTACAATGAGGATATATTTTTAAGTTTGGAAGACAACTTTATTAAAAGAAGAAAAAGAATAATACTTTCTGCAACAAAACTGTAATGTGGCATTACAGTTATCAGTTGCCTTTAAGGCGACCTATGAGAATGCACATTGAAATGGTGTTTAAATTTTATTCACTAGAATAAATTTAAGTAGAAATAAAAGTTTTCTCCATGTCATACATTGATAAAAAAACAGAAAACCAAGATAGCCATAGAAAAACTTAAAATACTAAATCTTAAAAACACCAAAAGATTTTTAGCATCTAATAATATACTACCTTGTGTTGCTCTGTAAATTTTCCTTGTATTTCCCTGAGTGATTTTATCTGACCTGACCTGCACCCTCAGAATGTTTTTTTAACAATACTTTACCCAAGCTCTTGCTTGTTTCCTATCCCATGATACGGTTCTTGATGGTTATAATTAACAGTTTTATATCCTGCAATTAGACTTGGACTTTTTGAAGGCTATGTTGTGGGGCAGAGTGTTGAGAGCTGTGATTAGAAAGCTCCAAATAGTTTTTGAATTTGGGCCTCCTCAGGTCACCTGACACTAGCTGCTAACTGTATTATTTCAGGAAGTGATCTTCTAACAAGGCTTGAAAAACAATTTCTGAGAGTACATCTGCAGATATATACTGAGAATTAGAAAAGTGATTTGGGAAGTAAAATTTAGGACTGATTTTTAGTGTATTAATTTCATGGACTGAGGAAAGCTACCTATTTATTATAGATTTTCTCTATCATCCATGTTTTTACAAAGGAAATAGAAAACTTTACCTTGCAAGCTCAGTGCTCAAGGGACCTGTAGCTTGAATCCTGATATTTTAATATGTATCTTTAAAATGGTTCACAAGGTTGTAAGGGCAAAAATTAAGGGTAAGTTTCTTGAAATAATTTTAAAAATTTGTTTAAATTAAAATCTATTGGGGTGTCATCGGTTAACACCATTATATCTTTCACTTAAAATCAGCTTTAAAAACTTGTGTTTTCTTTGTATCAACATGTGTTTTCATTTTTTCTCTTGTAGTACCTGTTTGAAAATGGTAGAATAGATAACATTTTTACAGAGCCCTATTCCAGATTTATGATTGAACTTACCAAACTCTTGAAAATATGGGAACCTACAATACTTCCTAACGGTAAGATGATTATTTTTATTTTTATTCTTTTCATGATATGTCTTCTTAAATTGCTTTAGTTGTAAGATTATCATGACAAATTGTTCATTTTTTAATTTGTGTCCTGATTGATAATGTATTTGGATTTCTGAGGAAAAAATCTTTGGTTTATTATTGATTATTTTAGTAAAACTGTAACTTCCAAACGGTGTGTGTATACATACTAACTGCTGAAAATAAAAAAAAAAAAAACTACTGGAGTTTCCATTTACTTCTTTAGAAACTTTTTATTATTGTAGTGTTGGTAAAGTCGTACACTGTACACCATAACTGCCACATATTATACTTCTAAAAAGTGCCCCGAGCTGAGTGTTGAGAGTTAAGTCTACATCCTCGCATTGTCTTTGACCATATGTCATTGGACAAATCGCTAATTCACTCCTGGTCTCAGGCTTCTTGGCTGTGAATGGAGAGGTTGAATGTGATGCTCTGGAATTTGTGCCCCCTTCTGCTGTGCTACAGAGCATCTTTGAAGCACTCTGAGCAGCGTGGTGGCTTGGTGCACTTAGCATTCCAAGAGGAGACTAGGGGCATATATATGCAAGTAATGAATTCATGTTTATGAATAGCTGGTCGCCCAAAAATAGAATACAGGATTAGCAAAGAGAAGATTATGGAGAGAACATGAGGAAAGACCTGAACTTGAGGGGTATCTTGGGGAAGGTGCATTTAAAGATATACTTGTTTTAATTATTCCACAAGACCTCTTCTGCTTTTCAAGAAAAATCCTAGATAAGTCATCATAAATTTATCATTCAATATAAATTTAAAATAAGAGGGAGTAGGAAGGAGGGAAAGTATTTCTGCCTTGTAATGATCTTAGCTAAATAAAACCGAAACAGTTAAGAGTATTAATCTTGAATAGGAGTCTGCAGACTTTGACCCATGGGCCAGACCTGTCTGTTTCTATGTATAGTCCATGAACTAAAATAGATATTAAATGATTTGTGGAAACAGATGTAAAGAAGAATATATTCTGTGGCATGTGAAAATTATATGAAATTCAAATTATATCTATAAATAAACTTTATTGGCATATTATAGCCATATCTATTAGTATATTGTCTATGGCTCCTTTTACAACAACAAAATTGTTCAGAGCCTGTATGGACCACAGTGCTTAAAATGTTTATCACATGGCTCTTTACAAAGTTTGCCAACCCCTAGTCTCAAATAACAATAGATTAAAACTGTTTCAGGAGAGTGCTCAGAGTCTGCCTCAGTGGAATTACCTGACCTTTTCGTTGCGGATCCTTTTCTGTTTTTCTGTATAAGGAAAAGGGGGAAGGACATGAACAGTCAGTTCTTTTTTTTTTTTTTTTTTTTACATCTTGTCTCAGAATTTGAGAAATTAATCTTATTTGTCAGAGTTTAATGTTGTGCCCCTGCCCTGCTTTGGTCCAGGTTACATGTTCTCTCGCATTGAAGAAGAGCATCTGTGGGAGTGCAAACAGCTGGGTGCTTACTCACCGATAGTCCTCTTGAACACCCTCCTTTTCTTCAATACCAAATACTTCCAACTAAAGAATGTTGCTGAACACTTGAAGCTTTCCTTCGCCCATGTGATGAGACGGACCAGAATTTTGAAGTACAGTACCAAGATGACATATCTGAGGTTCTTTCCACATGTACAAAAGCCAGAGTCAGAACCAGGTGTGCGGTTGGAGTTTGTAAGGTTTCTGTTGGGGTCTTACTAGTATTCAAATAGAACCTGATTGCAGAGGGGGTAATTGTAGATTCTAGACATGGAAGAGTGTAGCTTTAGTTTAACATTTAATGCTTTCTTTATGTCAAGGCTAGGTTCAAGGCTTTTCTCAAAATGAGAGAAATCACTTGCTTTAGTAGACTTTTACTGGCTTTTAAATTAGAAATTCTGATTTCATTGGTAGAGCCCAAGTAATCCTCATTTTAAAACTACCCAGGGAATTTAAATATATAGCCAGGTTGAGAATCACTGATTTAGAAGACAACAGATGGGTCTGTTGCTAGTTAAAAGGAATGTGTTCAACTTTTAAATCTACTGTTTCTAAATTTTTGACTAGACCACCTCTTTTTAGTTAACATAAATTGTCAAATTCTGAAGGAACTTAAAAGCTGACCTAGAGTGTGTACTGCTTTTGTACACTGTAGAATAATACCAGCAGTTACATTTCAAAATCAGTATATTAAATAATAGTTTGTTTTTAAGTTTAAAAAAGTCAATATTGTTATTAAGAAACTAGAAATTAAATTTTTTGATACTTGACCAAAATGGTAAGTTCTGAGATTCACCAAATAAAGTTGTTTCTTTCTTGGGATAAGAGTGAAAAATGACCCCCTGTCAGTGGGCAAGGACATACCTGATTGGTGGTGGTGCTCTTCTGTCAGTCAAGGGCAAAGCAGTTGTATAGTCCTTAGTTCATCCTAGTTTGTTGCCTGTGTTGGGTGGCCAGAGCTGTTTCATACCAGGGACACATTAAAAAAAAAAAAAAAAGAGTGAAAAATGTATTTTGAATGTGAGAATTTAAAATTACTGAAAGTAAAATCTTAAAGAGTAGAGTTGTGATGTTCAATTTCGTGCTTTTTTCCTCAACTGCTCCTTTAATTTAGAAAATACAGATTATCTTGCTTTTTCACCACCTGTCCTGTTTCTTTCACTTCGTGCTCTGACTTGATATTAGTGGGGGGAAGGAAAGGCAATCAGGTAACATCTCCCCGTTTTCTGATTGTAGGTGCTTATTAACAAAATTCATAATAAGTTCAGCTTTTCTGAATGAGTAACTAGCAAAGTCTTTCTGTTTAGATAGCCTCTAAATAGAAAACTGGGGTGACTTGTGTTTGAGTGATAACTATTGCAGGAAGCTGGGGAAGGTTTTGCACCAGTTGTTAAGAACAGATATAAGAAAAGAAGAAAATCTTTTCCCCCAGGTTCTCAGTTCCATGTACTCTTCTCTTGAAGATTGAATGGAAAAGTGTAAAAGAAAGAGCACACTCTCCATGTCTTCACCCTTGGCCTCTGCAGAATTCTGTTGGTGGAAAAGGATTTGTTCTCTTCTTATCAAATGGTCACTTTACTGAGAATTTCTTTTCCCAGCCGAGATTCCATTTCTTATAATACTATGACAAGTAAAAGAAACTTGAACAAAGGCCCAGTGGGCACTGATGCCCCGTAGCAGAACTATTTTTAGAGAAAGAGGTGACAACTTACATCTCAGTGTCTGCCATAGAGGAAGAGCACATGAACCCCTAAGAACCCTCTGCCTAATAAAACCTCATAAAGTCAGGCTGAGAACCGAGACCCGCTCTGGAGCAACCTGCTTTTGGCCGTGCTGCCCCCACGTGGTGATCAGCGGACGTAACTTACAGGACAGGGATGTTGTGTTCAAGGCGGCTCACCCTGCACTTAACATAATATCTAGCACTCTGTAGGCGGTCAGTAAATCTTTGTTGAACGAGTAAGTGAAAGGAACGGGGAGGGAGTGACAGTTCTGACTGAAAGCGCAGCTTGTTGGGTGTCTTGAGACTTGAAGAAAATAATCTCTTTTTTCTGCCTCAAGATAAACTAAGTGTTGGCAAGAGGAAACGAAATGAAGATGATGAGGTCCCAGTGGGGGTGGAGATGGCAGAGAATACTGAGAACCCACTGAGATGCCCTGTCCGACTTTATGAGTTTTACCTATCAAAATGGTAAGTGATCTTCCTGTGAACTGGGTGTAGTACACTTCAAAGGGTAGTTAACATGTTTTGGATTTTAGATGCTTGAATATCAGAAATGTAGCTCACATGTGACTCAAGTCAAAGCCTAAAGACAAGGATTTACCTCAGATTTCATTATTTCCCCATTCTTGTACCTGCTTGGATTTTGAACTGAGAAAACCAGATTGCTTTATATTTTAATCTTTTTCCAAAAATCTCTTCAAAAGCAAGAATAAGAATCCCGGCCATTGTTTGATCTGCACAGCTGTTACTCAACCTTTATATGATATCTAAACTGCTGTGATTTTATTATTTATATAGAAAAGATATTTAGAGAAGAGGTTATATACTGCCAAACCTACAAATATAAAAACAATTTATTTTTAGGGAATTGAAGATTTTTAAGTGGTCTTTTTCTTATGACTTTAGAGTTGTAAGATCCCCACTGAAATACCTTTTTTCTCAAAGAACTGTAATGACTGTGTTTGCCCTTTGATAACGTGTATTGAGTGCTCTGGGGTTTATTCCGGATAATGGGTGCTGAGGACACGTGGTTCTCGGCCGTAGTGTCACATGTGAGTTGAACTTCTGTCGCTCCTAAAAGTGTTGTAAGTACTAACGTTTGTGAAGGATTTACACTTTGTCTTCTGTTAACATTATACTCACTTCCAATCCAGTATGATTTACTGAGTGTGAGAAAAAAGACGTGGAGTTATAGGTTGCTCCTCCGGGGGGGGGGGGGGGGATGCTTATAAACTTATGTGTCTCTGTGGGTGCATTGCTTACCTGTGATACTAGTTTCAGTAGAGCAAAGTAGAGAGTCATTACATTAAAGACTAGTTGTGTATTTCCTCTGCTCTCTGATCCCCAATTTCCTTTCTTTCTTTTTTCTCTTTTTCCTGTGGATAGTTCTGAAAGTGTGAAGCAGAGGAATGATGTGTTTTACCTTCAACCTGAGCGCTCCTGTGTTCCGAATAGCCCCATGTGGTACTCCACATTCCCGATAGACCCTGGGACCCTGGACACCATGTTAACACGTATTCTCATGGTGAGGGAGGTACACGAAGAACTTGCTAAAGCCAAATCTGAAGACTCTGATGTTGAATTATCAGATTAAAGCAGAAGTGGGGTTCCTATTTTCATACACATTGGTATGCACCAAACTGTGAATGCATCCAGCTTTGGAAAACGATGTTTAAGTCCAAGTCCTCTTGACTTGATTATACGATAATGGAAAACAGATGACTCGTGAACCACAGTGTGGATGTACAAATGAAAACTGAAGGAAAAAATATGAACTGAGAAATGTTCTTTGGCAGTGATCTAGTTCTTAGACGTCTTCAGAATGACTAACCAATTTCTCTGAGTGGTGCATAATCTTATTTTGTTTGGGAATAACAAATTGTGGAATATTTTTAAGGAAAACTGTTATATAAAACTCTACCATAGTAACCTTAGACCTAGAGAGGTAGCTTTGGAGTGAAACCTTGGCTGCAGTAGGCTCCTTGGGCAAGCCCTGTGTGAAAGTCAAGGGGGGATCAGTACAGAGCTAAGTGTGACATCAGACGAGGACTCTGGGACCCAGACTTGAAGACCTAAGAAAAATACTCAGCTTTTCTTAAAAGGTAGAGAGTGAAGTGGTCTTTCGATTTTCACTGCCAAGCCAATTCTGTGAAGGATAGAAGCCTCTGGTGCTTTTGCCATTGGCCCCTCACATCAGGTAAAAGGGCCTTCACTGCTGTTCACACAGTAATGTGTCCCTGTTACTTTCTGGGTCTAGCTTCTCAGCTGTGGGTCTGGATGTGGGTAAATTAAAGGGGCTGAACTCTACAGATCAGTTATATACACAGAAGATCTGTGGAGCCCAATAGACCCCCAAGTGTCTTGAAATGTTTTTAGAAAACCCACTAAAATGCCCACTTCTGTGGGCGTCAGCCTTTCTTGCTGCTGTCTCATGGCATGAGCTGTGGTACACAGAAATGGGGGTTCTCCTTTTGTTTTCATTTGATCCCCAAATGGCAGCTTTTCTTTTGTTGTTTTTATCTTCCTGTTTCCTAAATAATTCCTCTTTATTTGTCTTTTGCACCAGTTTCTGGAGGCCCTTGTTGTTTAAAAAAGGGTAGTCTCTCTCCGGAACTCTGGCAAACCTGTGGAGGATTCCACAAAGACACAGTATTACTTAGCTATCAGAATCATGGTAGGAAAGATCCTAGTATGTTCCTATATAAAACATTTGGAAGATGACCATGTTGTCCTAAGAAACTTGAAAATGGGGCTTCTGGGATTAGGATACAAAGACTTTGACTGTCTTGCATATTCACAAGCAGGTCTTCTTATAGCATTATTCCAGACTCTAGCTGTTTTAGTGGTTTTCTGAGGACTGCAAGTAATAGGTATATTTGGCATATCAGTCCATATCCCTTATCTCCATTCTCAGTTTCTTCCCCACAAAATTTTCAGTCGAAGCTTTTATGATGTTGGCTAATCGTAAAACTTCTTTAGCAGAGGTTAATTTAACCTTATAATAGAAATGAGAGAAGTCCAAAAGCCTCTTAGAAATTTTAGCCTTGAAAGACTTTTCAGTATGTCCCATTTTTTTAGATGGGAGTGGCAGGTGTTTTTTTGTTTTTTGTTTTTTTTTAAATAATTTAACTACAATAAAAATTTAAAAATAGACCTTTTGACATTGTGTACTTGATGGTTCTGTCCTTCTGCCTGTAACAAACTTCATTTTTGTTACTGAGAACTATGTGAAAGAAGTAAATCTGCCCAATTCTGTATGACTTAATTCCATCTGTGTTTGTCATTTCTGATGGGAAGACTTACTACTTCCAGACCTTGTTTGCTATGGAGGAAAAACAATTGAATTGTTTCATAAGTCTGCCAATAAACTGTCCAGAAACTTCAGGTGTAATAGTCCCCACTATATTCATTTTACGTTTTGTATAACACTAACATTTCCCCTTCTATAGTTGTATTAAAAACAAATATTCTTGACACAGTAGATAAATTGTTACAAAAGACCGGAGAGAGAGAAAAAAATCTGTATCTTTTAACTGAGAACAGCCAATACCACAAGTAAATGACTGTATCAGAATTGAAATTGCGTGTTAGATTACAGAGTTGTCCAGACCCTAAATTAATTCGTATAAGAAAATACTGGTCATTTTCTATAAGCATAGCTGTTGATGTGTCTCCAGTTATTTGCATTTAAAACTTCTTTAAAATTATGTAAAATTACATTTTTTTTCCAGGGGAGAAAAAAAACATCAAACACACAAGAGAAACATCTTAAGTTATTCTTTCTGTTCTTTTTTGTTTTTAACCACTTTGGGTTTTCCCCTTGCAGAAACCACAGAAATATTCCCTTAGAATAAAATAGTATATTTGTATTTGATGGGTGAGTTACTCTTTTTCTTTGTGTCTGGAAAGAACTTAAAATATTTTTCTGTTTGACCATATTGGTATGATCCAACAGATGGTATATAACAAAGAAAGCAGTTTTCAGAAAATAAATTATTTGATACTTAGTCCAGTAAGCATATTGTTTCATTACAGCCTTTTCATTTGTTTTCTTTCTTCCATCAGAAGACTTGTTCCTATTTTTAGTTAATTTATTAACTTACATTCAAAGCCCTTAAAACTAGAAATATCACGTATACTGTATATAACTTCTATTTCATATAAGGCAAACTTTTTTGAGATTTAAAAAGCTTGCATATGACATTCAGTTTACACAGTTTTGAAACTGTGGGATTGGAACAAAGACTAGCCATTTTTAAGTGTATATATACATATTTAATTTGGGAATATGAGACTAAGTGGAATTTTCCCTTAGATTCTAGAGCTATCTTTACATTGTACAAATATACCTTTAAATTCTATATAAACTTTATCTACCTGCCCTAATTTTGTAAATTAGGAGTTTTCCAAAAACTAAAGTAAAATGAATTTTTGTAAAGGAATCCATTTTCTATTAAATTCAGAATTTAATTTTTCATGTGAATAGAAAGTTTCCTATGGTACTGAGTTAAAATTTTAACAAAGAATGAAACAATAATACCCCCATTCCTCTTGTCTATCATCGTATGTTATTACCATCATTGAAAAAAACAGTAAGAGGAATTGTTACAAAGTGGGACGAGCTGAGGTTTTGGACCTTAGTCTTTTCACTTACTGGTTGTATAGCTTTAGGTAAATTACTTAGCTTCTCTGTGCCTCAGTTTTCTCATAAAGTAGAATAATAATAACTTATAATTTGTGCCTGGCACATGGTAGGCTTTCAAATATCAAGATTTATGTACCCCTATGTTCATTGCAGCATTATTCACAATAGTTAGTACATGTAAAGAACCTAAATTGTCTTTCAACAGGTAATTAAAGAAGACGTGGTACATATATACAATGGAATACTACTCAGCCATATAAAACATAAAAGTAGAATGTATTATCTTTTAAACAGGTAGAAGAAAATTGTCCATTGCTACTCAATGGAAATTGTGAAATAACAGCAGAAATAAGTTCTAAGTTACAATGAATGTAAACACCTTAAATTTAACCAAAGACAGATTCTCACCCTTTTTTTCCATCTTCACCTGCCCTTCCCTGCGTAGAGGCATTAGTGTTTGAGGAAGTAAAAGCGTGGAGGAATTGGTGTGTGCCTGGAGCCCATGGAAACCCGCTGGTGAGAGGTGCCACCGTGACGCAGCCCGGCATCACAGCAAGTGAGGCAGTAGGTGGCTGGAATGGATAGGAGACTGGCTACATTGTGTAAATAAGTTAAACCATTGGGGATTTAGTTCATATATTGAGAATAATGGGAGCCAGATTTCTCACTGTTTGAGAAAGAATTAATGAATGTGGAAAGGGAAGAGGCTAGAAAGAACCCTGAGGTGTTGAATTGAAATTGGAAGAATTGATATGAATTTATAGGTTTAGACAGACAGATAGATACATAGTTGTACATAGTTATATGAATATATGTATTTTCTTTAATGGATTGATTTATTCTGTCCACTGACAGGGTATAGAAACAATTTTACCTTAGTAACAATGAGTATACCAAGAGATAGGTATTAGGGATTATGGCTGATTCAAAGACTGGGAAAAGTACAAAATTATCCTGCAACATCTTTTGAGGATGTAAATGCTTAAAAAAAATGATGGGGGGACATGTCAGAAGGAAATAGGAGGCAGCCAGAAAGGTTTCCATTGATCAAATCTAGGAGGATTTGTGTATCAAAATAAATAACGAGAGTATCAGATTATAAACTAATGAATAAAATAGGAATTCAAGAGTTAGTGCTGATAAAATAAATGAGTAAAAAATTTAAAAGTCTAAATTTTTAAAAAATCTAACAAGGGCAAAATGATATAAAAACATTAGACAAATTCTAAGAGAAAGCTGGGGAAGAATAGTCACAGTATCTGATTAAAAAAAGGATTTAATGCAAAAAAGAAAAGTGGCATATTACATACTGAAAGAATTAAAAATATAAATGTGGATATTACTATAGCTCATAAACAGCCTGAAAACTGACAAAATTTTTGACAAAAGGGAAGATGGTTAACCCTTGGGTCAAAAAAGGAAATGAGGAAGCACCTACAATGGACTAATGATAAAATCATTATGTCTGAATTTGGGAACACAGCTAAAGCAGAACTGAGGTGAAAAAATTAGGTTTGAAATCATGTTTTATTTTCATGAAAGCATTTTCAGGAAACAGATTTAAGAATGAAAAAGGCAATCATTCAGTTCAATAATTTAAAGAATGAACATCATGAAAAAGAGACAACAAATAGTAATAAAATCAGAAATAAATGGAAAAGAGGACTGTCATATAAGACCTTTATTATGTTGAGGTACTTTCTATACCCGTTTTACTGAGTTTTTATCATAAGTGGATGTTATATCTTTTCAAGTTTTTTTTTGGCATCTGTTGATATGATCATATGTTTTATCTTTTATTTTGTTAAAATGGTGCATCACATTGATTTGTGGGTGATGAATCATATTTGCATCCTTGGAATGAACCCCTCATTACTGTGATGTATGATCCTTTTAATATATTCTATTTGACTTGCTAGTATTTTTTCTTCTTTTTATTTACTTGTTTTTCTATTACAGTGGTCCCTCCCAACCCCATTGTTTCCCCCGCCTACCCAGTCCACCCCCTCTCCCACAGTCAATCCCCACCCTGTTGTCCATGGCCATGGGTTGTTTATACTAGTAGTTCCTTGACTAGACCCTTCCTTACTTACCCGCCTTTTCTTTCTCCCTGCTACCCCCCCCCCCCCCCCGCCCGGTAACTGTTAAGTCTCTTCCTCGTTTACATGAATCTGGTTCAGTTTTGCTCTTTTGTTTGTGTTGTTCATTAGTTTTCTGTATTAGGTGATATCGTATGGTATTTGATGGGTTATTTTTAAAGTATATTTTATTGATTATGTTTTTACTGTACAGGTAGTCTCAATTTTTTTGCCCCTTGCTCCCCTCCACCGAGTACCCACCTTCCCTCCAGCAATCCCACCCCCTTAGTTCATGTCCATGGGTCGTGCATATAAGTTCTTTGGCTTCACCCTTTCCTATATTATTCTGAACATCTCCCTGTATGTTTTATACCAACCAATTATGCTTCTTAATTCCTGCACCATTTCCCCATTTCTCTCCCCCTTTTCCCTCCCAGCTGATAACCCTCCTAATGATCCCCATACCTATGATTCTGTTCCTATTTTGGTTTGCTTAGTTGGATTTTGTTTTTATTTTTTAGAGTCAGTTGTTTATAGTTTTGAGTTTGTTGTCATTTTAATGTTTGTAGCTTTGATCTTCTTTTTCTTAAGTCCCTTTAACATTTCATATAATGGCTTCGTGATGATGAACTGCTTTAGCTTTACCTTGTCTGGGAAGCACTTTATCTGCCCTTCCATTTTAAATGATAGCTGTGCTGGGTATAGTAATCTCGATTGTAGGTCCTTCCTTTTCATCACATTGAATACTTGCCAGTCCCTTCTTGCCTGCAAAGTTTCTTTTGAGAAATCAGCTGGTATCTTATAGGCACCCCTTTGTAGGTAACTCTCTGCTTTCCTTTTGCTGCTTTTAAGATTCTCTCTTTATCTTGAACCTTTGGCATTTTAATTATGATATGTCTTGGTTTGGTCCTCTTTGGGTAGCTTGTTTGGGACTCTGTGCTTCCTGGACTTGTGTGTCTATTTCCTTTGCCAAATTTGGGGAGTATTACTTCATTATCTTTCACATAAACTTTCAATTTCTTGCTCTTCCTCTTCTCCTTCTGGCATCCCTATGATTAGGATGTTGGCATGTTTAAAGTTGTCCCAGAGATTCTTAAGCCTCTCCTCATTTTTTTTTCAGTTCTTGTTTCCTCATTCTGTATTGGTTGACTGTTTTTTTCTTCGTTATGTTCCAGCTCATTTATTTGAACCCCGGTTTCCTTCCCTTCACCATTGGTTTTGTGTGGATTTTCTTTCATTTCATTTAGCATAGCTTTCACTTCTTCCCTTATGCATTTGCCATACTTAAGCATATCTGTCAATCCTGTGAGCATCTTTATTACCAGTGTTTTGAACTCTACATCTGTAAGGTTGGCTATCTCCTTATCACTTAGTTCTCCCACTGGAACCTTGATCCATACCTCTCTTGACTTGCTAGTATTTTATTCAGGATTTTTGCTTCTTGTTCATCAGAAATATTTGCCTGTAACTTTTGTGGGTGGGTATTGTATTGCCTGGTTTTAGTATCATGGTAATGTTGGCCTTGTAAAATGAGTTAGGAAGTTTTCCTCCTCCTCAATTTTTTTAGAAGAAGTTGAGGAAGGTTGGTGTTAAATCTTCGAATGTTTGGTTGAATTCACCAGTGAAGCCATCTGTTCCAGGATTTTTGCTTTTGGGGGGAGGTTTTTCATTAGTGTTTCTATTTCCTTACTCAAGTGATTGGTCTATTTAGGTTTCCCAATTTCTCATGATTCAGCCTTGAAAGGTGGTATGTTGAGACTTCCTTGTGCACTTGAGAATGTCGTTTTGAGAGGGAAAGTTCTAGACTGTTTGGTCTTATGTGTCATTTAAGGTCAATATTTCCTTATTGACTTTCTGTCAGGGTGATCTATCCATTGCTGTCAGTGCGTATGCAGGTCCCCTGCTAGAATTGAATTTTTATCAGTTTTTCTCCTTCCTTTAACCTTTGTCTGTGAGTAAGTTAGTTTGTATTTTGGTGCTGTCATCATGTTGGGTGCATATATATTTATGTGTTATTGTCTTCTTGATGAGTTGTCCCCTTTATTGTAATAGAATAGCCATCTTTCTCTCTTGTTACCTTTTTATCTTGAAATGTATTTTGTCTGATGTCAGTACCCAGTTTTTCTCTGGATGCCATTTGCTTGAAGTCTCATCTTCTTTCCCTTCACTTTGAGCCTGTGTTTGTCTTTGGATCTGTCTCATGCAAGCAACATATAATTGAGATTTGTTTTTATTATGTCCTATTCTGTGCCTTTTGATTGGTGAGTTCAGTCCATTTGCATTTAGGTTGATTGTTGATATAGGAAACTTAACTGCAGACATTTTTTTCTGTTCGCTTTTGTATCTCTGTATTTGTTCCTCCTTGTGATTCTGTCTGCTGTCTTAGTTTGGTGGTTTTCTATGATTTTTTTTTTCTCCATTTCCTCTTTATGTTTGAAATTTCAGCTCTGGATTTTTTTGTGGTTACCATTAGGTTTGTGTAAAATGCTTCATACCCATTTAAGTCATTTCCCCCCTCCCCTTCTATGAAATTTTTGTGGTCACAAATTATCTCTTTTATGTTGTGTTTTCATTACCAAATTGTAGTAGTCACAATTATATTTTTCATACCTGCATCCACTTCCCCCTCCTTTACCCTTTATTGTAATTGTTCAATAGCCAATTCTGAAGTACATAGATGTCCAGTTTCCTGTTTCTGTTAGTCATCTTACTCAGTTTTGTATACTTTTCTCTTTGTTTACAATAAAAGAGCTCCTTTCAACAATTTGTGTAATACAGGTCTTACGGTGGTAAATTCTCAGCCTTTGCCTGGTGAAGCCTTTATTTCTCTTTCATATTGAAAGAATAATTTGCTGGCTAGATTATCCTTGGCTGATGATTCCTCTCTTTCAATATTTTGAATATTTCCTTTCATTAGCTCCTGTCTTATAATGTTCTACTGTGAAGTCTGATAATCTAATGGGGTTTCGTTTGTAGGCTATTCTTTGTTCCCTGGCTGCCTTGAGAATTCTGTGTCCTTGGTTTTTGACAGTTTGAAGAAAATGTGTCATGGAGGTCTTTTTTCATTGATATAAGTAGGTGTTATGTTTACTTCCTCTATTATATAAAGTCCCAGTTCTTTCCATAGGCTTGGAAGGTGGTGTTTTCAGTTATTTCTTTGAGTAGGCTCTTTGTTCCTTTCTGTCTCTTCTTCTGGTATACCTGTTGTCCTTATTTTGCTGTTCCTATTGTAGTCAGATCATTTTCATAGAGTTCTTTCATTTTAAACTCTTAGTTCTCTTCTTCCTTCTGGGTCATTTCTAGATTGCTGTCTCTGAGCTCTCTATTTCTCTTTCCGTTTGGTCTGCTCTATATCCAGTGCTCTCTGATGTATTCTGTTTCATTTATTGAGTTCTTCAGCTCCAGAGTTTCTTTGTATAGTTTCAATCTCTTTAGTAAAGTACTCCTTTTCTTCATTAGCTCATTGAGCTGCCTCTCTGAGCTTTGTTGTTTGTTATTGAGTTTCTTCATTGCTGCAATCTTAAATTCTCTGACATTTAAATCACTGTCTTCCGGTCTTCCGTAACTTTGACTTTGGTTTCTGGAGACTTCATTTTCTTTCTGTATTCCCGTTACCTTGGTTGGTCATGGTGTTTGATGGATCATTTCTCTTATCTGTGCATTTGAGGTCATGAACTGTTTTCTTGTTTAGATACTGCTTTGTTTTCAACAATTCAGCAGGTTGATAGGTACTTTTATTTTCCAGTAGATGGTGTTATAGCACTAGTTTTTGAGGTTTTTTACCTGCAGTATTTGTGCCTCTGATATCACAGTAGAGCAGCATTGCTTTGGTTAAGGACAGAGACATTTACCTACTCACCTCTGTTATGGGACATCTCCGCTGTGGTGGGGGAACATGGCAGATGGTGGAGAACTGGGTTTTGTGAGCTTTTAGAGCTACCTCCTATTCACTAACGGCTGCTGTCCCTGCTTTTGTGTGTGTGTGTGTGGGGGGGGGGGGGTGATGTGTGTCTCCACTGCCTCTCCCAGGCTGTGCTGGGATATGTGGGGCCACAGAGGCAAGTCTGTATACAACTCCGCCCCACTGCCTGCAATGGCTGTCAGTAGCACTCTGCTGCTTATGGTGGCAGATGTCTGAAGTCGCTGTTGTGGGGGCCTGAGCTGAGGCGGCATTGTCAACCCTGGTAATGGACTTGAGACCAGGGAGGCATGTGACAGAAGAGAGCCTGGGCCCATAACCTTAACATAAATTTTTGTTTTTTTTAATGCATTGGCTAGTACAAGAACGTTTATTTCTCTCATAACAATCCAATGGCCATCCTGATAGGGCAGCCCAGATAGTGGTTCAGGGTGAGGCTCCCTCTATCTTGTGTCTCCACCTGACCTCAGTGTCTCCTGAGAGCATCTCTGCTCTGGCCAGCAGATGGAGGAAGGGAGTGGGAGTCACACAGAAATTGTAATGGGCCAGGGCTGAAGATGAAACACTTCTGTTCTGCCCATATTGTGCAGGCGCCTGGAGATGTAGATGAGCTGTGTGTCCTGAAAAGGACCCTGGTTTGGTGAACAGTTGATCTCTGCCACACCCAACTTCAGGGGCCTCTCCCTGAGGTGGTTAAGAGGTATGTGGTGTCTGGGTACTTTCCCTCTTTGTCTACCAAACCCAACTGGCCTGGGAGTCTTGGAGTTGAGCTGCTAAGGGTTATTCCCCCCTCATTAAGGGCATGGTGTGGCTGCATAACTTGGCTGAGGAATTAATAAAAGATCAGTTAAATATTCAAAAATCAAAACCTCTTGGGTGTGGGTTCCAGGTATCTGCCTGGTTTAAAAGTTGCCCAGGTGATTCTTACAGGCAGCCCTCATGGGAAGCACAGGTGTTGATGCACAGGAATGTGTTGGTTAGTTTAGAACTGAGGAGGGAGGGTGAGCTGAAGTGTCGTTAGGAAGGTTAGACTCGGGCAGTTTTGCATCTATACTGTGAATTGGATGGAAAGCTGGGCAAGACCTGACCTTCCCATGGGAGGTAACTTTACTTTTTTGCCTTGTGACCAAAAACACCTGATAAATACAGTGATACCTCGGCTAATGAAGATAACTTGTTCTGGAATCACATCCGTTAGCCGAAATCTTCATTAGTAGAAATGTGATTTCTCGTAGGTTTCTATAGAAAATCATTTAATCCATTCTGGATGCTGCCCACTATTTAAAGATAAGTTTTATTAAATAGTAAAAAGCACACTATAAAAGGGCTAAAACTCGCCAAAGGTTGAGATGAACAGCTGCCCAAATGGATGAAGGAGAATAGAAAGTAGAATGAAAAACTGACGCTCTTTACACGTTATAGGACATCGTCATCAAACCCGAAGCAGCTTATTTATCATGCGGCACACTTCTCACTGTCTCCAATGTAAACAACCCAGTTGGGTTGGTGGGTCTGCCCTGTGTGATGTGGTCAGCACATTTCTTTGTCACATACAGACGGGAAAGATAGGCTCCCGGAATGGCCTGACCATTCACATTTGCTGCTTTATGTTAGCACGCCCATCCACTGAAACATTCGTTACCTGAGTCCGAAAACAGCAGAAAAAAATCTTCATTAGCTGAAAAATTGTTAGCACGGTCACTCGTTAGCCGAGGTATCACTGTACCTTTCAAAATCAAACCTGAGCAACTCAGAGTTCTTCCTTCCCGGGGCTGGAGGTGGGGAAGGGGAGGCACAAGAATGGCAGCCACAGCCCTGGTGCTGGAAATCTTGGAAATTGGGTAGCCACCCCCAACACCAGCCACAACTGGGGGGTTAGGTAAGTGGAAGGGGTTCTAACAGTGGCCTGCACTTAACCAAAGAATGCATAGGGGCCCATAAACCAATCAACAGAAATTCCACAAGTCCAGGGCCTGATCCATGCTCCTGGAACACACTTTTCCAGGGGCTGATGGCCCGACTTCATGCACCTTCTTTCCATACCTGTTTTCAGAGATTAACTGTGTGTGTGACCACCCCTTCAACTCCTTCCACTGACCAGATGGGCCAAAGGAAAGCTGGAAGAACAAGGATCAGTTTCTCCAAGCAGGAAGGCCGAGGCTGCAGCCTTCAGCCCTCGGGGTTTTGAGTTTTGCTTCCCGGTAAGTTTCCTCTATGCACACAGTAGCTAGTGGGGTTCCAGAAATGTGAGGCTGCCCTCTATTTGGCATTCCCTCTAGCAGGGCCCGCAGCCTGGGCATTAGGCCCTGGAGTGAGGGATAGCTGTAGGTGTGGAAGAAAGGACAGAAAACCCCTCCCTGAAAGCCAGAGCAGCTGGCAGCAGGGCCGGGAGTGACGCATTCCTCCAACAGCCACAGTGCTGATGGCAGGCCCACGACTTCCCTGCTGGAGGTCATTACCTCACAGCGATGCACATGTAGCTGCGCCCATGGTACAGGTCAGTGATAGAGCACAAAGTGGCACACTTGGCAGGCACGTATACAATTAAATAGCATGTTTAATCATCTCACAACAGGCAGTAGTATAAACTGTAAGTTTCTTTTTAAAGTCACTCCCCCAAAGCTCCCATCCCTCAACACCCAGATACGAAGGCTGAGGAGATGGCTGGAGGGAGTCAGGAAGTCTCTGTTCCAAGGAGCTGAAAGTTTCCAAGTCAAGGTTGCCTCATGAGTAGCCGAGAGCACTATGAGGAGGTGATGCACGCGCACGCACATACACGCAAGAGACTAGAAGACACACAGGCAGACGTGGAGGAGGACATGGTGGGGCAATCGCACACATGCGCACTCATGCCGTAACATTCCAGTCTAGCTGTGGCTGTCTCCTCCGGGCACAGGGAGTGGTGGCCTGAGCCCAGAAGCAGCCAGCGCTGTTCAGGAGGAGATGGGGAGGCAACCTGTGTGCAGCCGAGCTGCTCTGACACAACAGCCAGGTCACCCCCAATCTGCACTGCCAGCCTGGCATCTGTGGTGAGGAGAAGGGGCACCACTTCCTCTGGACCTCGCACGAGAGTCCGCTCCACGCCAAAGAAGAGAACAGACAATGTGGAGCAGGCCCTTGGAGTCTGTGCCTCGCTGTGCAGGTGCCCTGGGGGCAGCGACACTGCCGTGGGAGCTAGGAGGCGGCCAGGAGCTGGCTGTGCCTCCCTTGGAGCAGGGAGGGGTTTGCAAAAAAGGAGGCCCTGAGGTGAGGATATTTTGGAGGGGGGTGGCTACCAGACAGGTATAAAGAGGAAACCTCTTCATTCACAGCTTTGTTCAGGGGTTCCTGGAGAACGTCTCTCTGGGTGCAGGTGCCAGCAGCTCTGGTTGGAGATGACAGGGATAGCGACCAGCAGATGCTGAGAGAACAGCTGCCCACTGAAATGGGAGGTATGAGAACCAGCCTGGAAACGCCTGGACCCCAGCACGGCCAACCCTACCCTGAGGAGACAGACCAGGTGGCTGGCTATAGGATCTCCTCCCGTGGGCTCCTGGCCTTAAGCGGGGTCTGTCCATTGGGCACGGAGCCATTCTGACCATGCAGGGGCTTGCTCTTCTCTCTGTCCGGCCAAGTGAAGATGGCATCATCGCTGTCCAGCTCCGACTCGGAGTGCATCAGGCTGCTGCTCAGCACTGGGCCTTTCTGTTTGATACCTGCAAGGAAGATAAGGGACCCCAGCATCAGGAGCACACACCTTCGCTGGCTTGAGCCACACCCCGCACCCTCCTCCCAGCCCAAAGAGGAGCCAAGGAACAGAGTCATGCTCCCCTCTGCCAGCTGGGAGGGGCGGATGGGAAGGTAGCTTTCTGAGTCCTGCTAGTGCCTGCTCACTGGAACAGCCCCATAGAGGAAGTGAGAGAGGAAACTGGAGACCAACAGTTCCAGTGCTGATTGTTTATCTCCAGTAGCTTTGGTTAGTGCCATCCAATGATACTCTTTTCTTTCTCTTAAATGTGCAATGTTTTATCGCCCTTTATGAATAGAGTGGAGTTCTTAGGAGTTAGGAAATCACAACGAAGAAGAACAGAAGCTCTAGAGAATAAGCTTTCACCATGTCCTAGCTTTGTGGCTATGAAGTGTTCGCCAGAGTTCCCGACACCGAGTGAGGACATGACTTCACTCTAAGGAGATGTTTGCTCTGACTTCACTGAGCAGGGACTGGAAGTGGGACAGCAGGTACAGAGCTCGGGAGGTCTCTCCTGGGAGACCCCCATTAAAGTAGGGGTTCTCAGAGACAGTCCCACCGTCAGCTCATCAGAACACACAAACAAGTACCCATAAGAAGCACCTCAGGTTAGAAAAGATGTCTGAGATCCTGCAAGCCCTGGAGGTCACCTTTAGTACTGCCCCTATGGCTGCAGAGGCCACACCCTACAATGTGGTCTGGCTTTAGGGCAGATCCCATCCCACAGCAAGGTGGCTGCCCTCTGGCTGGTACCAGTACTGTTCCAGATAAAGCAAAAGGCAGGCTGAGGCACCAGGACTAGAAATGGGAATCGCCACCAGCGAGAACCCAGGTCCCAGGAGCTAACTACGTCCTTTCTTAAACAGGTGACCAGTACTCAGGTGAGGTGTGTTTGAACCCTCATCATCTGACAGTCACTCTCCCTCCCCTGGTCACCCAGATCCTCAGAAAACAAATGTCCTGAGATGATTCTCAGCCATTGTGCCCCTTCCTGGCCAGACATAACTGAAGGCGGTGAATGCTGAGGGCAGCCAGACTGACTGCATCTATCGATCGGGGGCCACACCCTCCAGACCATCTTGGGGGCACAGTTCTGGGATGTGACTGCAGAGAGCCACGCCTCCCACCGAGGTGCAGGATGGCAGAGCAGCAGGGCCAAAGAAGAACGCCAGCATCCAGGGCTTCTCCAATGCGGAGGCAACAGCGGCCAACAAGAACGAGGCCCAGGGGAGGCTCAAGGTCCCCGAAACCCCTCTTTCGCCCGTCTAGAGGAAATACCCCTGCTTCCCTGACCTCTGGGAGGAGAACTGCCAGTCCCCACGCGAAGCTTCCCTTCCTCCCCACAGCCTGTTTGGGCTTAGCTGCAGAAGACATGATTCCGAGGGGGGAACATGCTCCTGGCTCTGCAGTACATTGCGCGGCCCAGGGCCCTCCACCGCGGACTCCTGCTCTGCTTGAAGAACTGAGTGGACTTCACCCACTGAACAGCATAAGCTGGGAAGCTGCTAACATCCATGGGAGCTGAAAAGACACATCTGTCACTCAGCAGTTCCACTCCTAGTTCTGTGCCTAGCAGAAATCCATGCGTGTGTCCACTAAAGGACATGGAAGAGGAACATTTACAGCAGTACTCCTCCTAACAGCCAGAAATGGAAAGAAAGCAATCGACTATCAACAATACCCCTGACCAATAAAAATATTCACACAGTGGAATTTATACAGCCATGAGAGTGAACGAACTGCTATGCCTAACAACACGTGAATGTCATAAATGTGATGTGGAATGAAAGGAACAAAACACACTGATTCCATTTACATAAACTGCCCCAGAATATCAGAAATGGGGGGCAATGGCTGGAAAGAAGCACAAAGGAGGCACTTCTGGGGGGCTGATTACATGGGCCTGTTCACTTGTGAAAATCCATTAAGCTGTGTGTATGGTTTTCTGTACATACTAGGTTGAACCACAAAAAACTGCCATTTTTATTGGCCAAATACCAGTAATTTCACATGGTTCAACTAATGTACTTCAATAGAATGCTTTTAAAAAATCAAAAGAGCAAAACAAAAGCACAAACGTAAACCGCACCTCCCGAGGTGGGCGTCCCCCCAGTCCACCTGGCAGCCTCTGCTCAACAGCTCGCTCCAGCCGGGGCCATTCTGTTTGCACGGCCACTCCGCATCCAGGCTCCCCTGGTTCCCAGCAGCGCTTCCACACACGCCCCCTTCCTCCACAACATGCCCACTCAACTTCTTTGATGAACTTCTTGGTTCCACACCTTGTACAATATGGTCTCAAATCCCATTCCCCTCATCCTACTAGTGATCTGCTCTGGGTGGCACCCACTAATCCAGAGAGCCCAGAACAAGAGCCAGGGCTTCTGGCCTGGTCAGACCCACCCCAAATCCAGGAGTACTCCCATGGCTACCTCCGCTGGACGCTGCCGTCCAGAGAAGGGCCTGCTGAGCCTCATCTAGTTTCATCCTGGTTACAAAGACGCGGGCGACTGGGCCACTGGCTCTCCCTTGCCACCCTCCCCTGCTTCCTTCCCATTTTGCCTTTTCAACCTGGCACTTCTTGGCTCTGCCAGCCAGCTTTCCCTCCTCCAGCCTCAGAAGAGGTGTCTGCCCTCCTCCCTTCATCCTCAGGAAGCTCACTGGATCCCTGGCATCTCTGCCGAGACTTGGTCCCTCAGAGAAACCCATCCGGTAAGCCTTGCTTTCCAATCCCCACCCCACTGCTTCTCCACTTTTCATTGCTCAACTTCTACGAGGACTTTTAAATTTCCTCACCACCTACTTCCTTCCTAAATAACCTGCACTTTTATTTCTGCTGTCATCCACCACGGCTTGGGCTCTGTCGGTGACCAGAAACTGCTCCAGTGCATGGTCGGTTCCTACGGCAGCAAACCCTGCTGACCATGCACTAGTGATGCCCTCGCCCTCACCGAGGACCCTCCTCAGGCTCCTCAGCCCTGGACGCCCTCCGTCCCTCAGCATTCTCCCCAGAAGGGATCTGATGCACTTCCGTGGTGCTGTCACCAGTGTATAGACTCCTATAGTGATACTTCTAGTCCTAACTGTTCTGCTGAATTCAGTTTAATTCATCTTCTCTTACCCAAACTGCACTGACCCAGATGTCCTAATTCTTTCAACAGTGCTGTCATTCTCTGTCTCAGGTCGGAAGTCGGCCTTGACCTTGCCTGTCCCTCCAGCCCAAGAGCACTATGCTGTTTAAGCTGGCATTACCTCCTCCTCGGACCACTGCAGCAATCTTGCTGGCATCCACCTGTAATCTCCCCTTCAATTGATTTTTTAAAATGTCATTTGACTGAATTTCCTAAGCCAGAACTTTCAATATGTCACTTCTCATTACCATAAAAATAAATGCTTAATTCCTTAGGCTGGAATTCAAATCTTTCCACAATGGTCCTCATCGACCTTCCACCCTCATCCCCATTCATTACTGTCCTGAACCAAATGCTTGATCTCCAACATTTCTTCCAGGCTGTCTCCTCTTGGGGAGCAACATCACCTGACTCACAGGTGTTCAAAGAAGTGGCCTGGGGACCATCCCTACTTCCTTTTCTCTCACACCCCTCAGCCAGCAATACCATGAACCTCATCAAGTGTTCCCCCAGACTCTGGAATCTGCCTGCCTCTCTGTCTCATCATCTCTCCCACAAGGGCTTCTATTGACTCTCCTCTCACCTAATCCTGCCCCTCTCCATTCCTTCACACAGCAGCCACAGCTGTCTTTTTAAAATGTAAATCATACCGCGCCATTTGCCCCTTAAAAACTATCTGTGACTCCCCATTGCTCTTAGAAGGAACCCACAGCAGGTCTGCTCCCTGTCCAGCCTCAGGCCATTTGCCCTTCCTCAAATGCCCTCTGCTCCTTCCAGCAGCTGAGCGATCACAGACATGGCTCCTTTGCCTAAAATGCTATTTCCCAGTCCTTACATGGGTAACTCCTCATCCCTTGGGTCTCAGGTTGGCTGTTACTCTTTATAAGGACTTTCCATTATCACCTTTGTGTGTATTTGTGAGTCAGTCTGTCTTGATCCATTTTCACAGATTCAGTCCCTGCCCTCAAGGATTTCACTGACTGGTAAAGAGACAAATACATCATTAATAAAATGCAGTCAAATGCCAAAACAGATGTGGGAGAGAGATGAGCACCTTGACTAGCAGGTTAAGGGAGGGTTGAGAAGGAGCTTTCTGGACAGAGATAGGAACCAGCAAAAAGGAAATCAGAAAGAAGGAAAAGCTCAGAAAAGCAAACTGCTGGAACTCACCAAGGCCAAGCCCACCAATCCAAAAGGAAGTCACTGAAGGATTTCAAGGGGCAGAAAAACCTTGTCAGAGTAGCATGAGAACAACCGTGGCTGCCGTGGGGGGGTGCCTTGTGCGCGTTCTTACCTCCGCCCTCCGTTCACAGCGTCTGCAGGTAGGGTGTCCTGGCTGCACGTCCCTGGTTTACCAGCCCCGTCACCTCCACGCCCCGCCCCACGGCGTTCTCTCACTGAGCTGCCTGGGTGCAGAGCCCAGATGGCCTGTGAGCATTTATCTTCTGATAAGTCTTTTTCTCGCTCACTTGACTGAAATTCTGAGGAAGTGTATCTTAAAACTCTTATATTCCCCCTACAGCCTCTCCTAATGTTGAATAAAATACTTGGTATAGATATAGCTCCACTTGCAGAAACATTAGAAATAGCTCTACATAGACTCCAGTTCCCCCAAAACAGACGATGTCTGTCCGGTGGCATCCACGACGGATGGAACCAATGCCTGAGCCCAGCAGAGGGAGGGAGGCCGTCTCCCAGCCTGACTCCCAGGCTCGTCCCTGGATCCAGCAGGGAACCTGCCCTCTGCCTGTTCTAAGTCTGTGATGGAGCCTGTGGGTCTATCTATAACTGGGGAGAAGGTGAAAGGTCAGATGGCAGACACTGCCCCACCTTGTTGCCCAAAAGAGACACTGTGGTCCCTGAGCCTGACTGCAGGGGGCAGCCCGAAGAGCTAAACTCCAGGACAAAATCCTGAGGGGGATGAGCAGGCAAAGGAATGGAGCAGGTCTAGCATGTCTGCAAAGTGACAGGACCACTGAGGAGTGAGCCCCGGCATCACAGCTGGTCCCGAGGCCACGTCCACCAGCACGGGGCCCAGTCGGCCCTTGGCCTTCCTCGGGCAGCAGGCTTTTCCAGCCCGAACAGTGGCTAGTGATGCGTTTAGGAGGGGACTAGTGATGGTGGCTCTCCCCAGGGAGTGTGCACAGATCTGGATGCCCCCGACCCCCACTCCCACGGCCACTACCTGCTCGGGAGGTGGGCTTCAGTTCCAGGCTTTCCTGATCCGTGGCGTCCAGGATCTTGTACTTGCTTTTTCTCTTGGGTTTTCCTTTTTGCCTGAAAAACACAATCCCCGCCCCAGCTCAGGAAAGAGGTCGCCCGTGAGATTCAGGTGGCCCGCCACAGGAGACAGAAGGTGGCAACTGCAATTTGTTCTTCAAACAACCCTCACCAGTGCTGGGAAGAGGCAAGGGAAATAGAATGGCTCAGCATGGACTCACCAGTCCAAAGTGGCACTGAGGTACAGATTGGTTAAAAATGTAAAGAAACTGAAAATCCTTTGCTTGACGGGTGTGGGTAGAGAGGGGCAAGCATTAAACCAAAAACGTTGTGAACAGCGGTTGTCTTAGGCTGGTGGGAATTTTTTTTAATTCTTTGAATTTTCTCAGTTTTGTGCCTGGTTATGCTGCAGGTTGACTCTCAGCTCTGCCACTTACTGTGTGTCCATCAACAGGGGATGTCATTTTCCTATTTGTAAGATGAGAAAAGGTTGTCATGCATATTAAAACATACTACCTATAAAATGTTATCATGGTGCTTGGCACATAGTAAATGTAGAAATCATACTTATTAATAATGAAATATAAAGGCCAAATGAAAAAACCCATAACACTTAACCATGACTAACCTAAGCCTACAACTGTGAAAGCATGTCTACACGTGAATCCCAACTAGGAAGGAAGGCGGGAACAAATGAAGAGCGCTCACGTGTTAAGGTGGTGGGGCTGAGGTTTGGAATGTTAAAGGTGCGAGGCCCACACCCAGGGCCACCCACTCCCACCCTGGCCACGCTTCCCACGTTGCTGCTGGCCACTGGCTGCAGGACTGTGCTGCTGCCCTCAGCAGCGTCCGAGGGCGAGGAAAGCCTTTCTGCGCGTGCCTTGCGTGGCCAGATCACTAGAGCAGTGGCAGGAAGGGAGGAAGCCAGAACTGTGCGTCTCCCGTGTGGAATGGGTGGATCTCTGATGAATGACTACATGACTAGGAGCACGAATGAATTTCCAAGGAGACTCCATCTTACCTCTTACAACAACAGATCAGAGTCCAGGACAGGGTTCCCAAGGCAACGACAATGACAAAGCAAGCAATGATAACATACAACACGCTCCACTCTGCCAAGAAAAACAAAAGGGTCAGGTGTGGGGAGAGGCTGGAGGGAGGTCTGGGCTGCACCCCCCCTTAGGCGAGAGATGGCTTCATTCTGTAGATAAGAATGACCACAGGGCTCCCCAGGGAAGGGGTGACCTCAGAGGTGAAGGCAACTGAAGCTGTAAACCTTTTGTGTTGTTCCAGTCTCTTCTCTGAGACCCTGGGGCAGTGGGGCAGCTGTAAGCTGTAAGGAGCTTTCACAGCTTTAACAGAGTGAGTGGGGAGGGAGGGGACAGAAAGCAGAAGGCTTCCGTGAGGCTGTGGCATGGAGGCTCTCCAGAGAGACGGCAGCCTTGTGGCTGGTCTGGTGCAGGCTGCAATTTACAGTTGGTGATTTAAGTTTGGTTCTTATACAACTGCTTCAGAGCTTTCCTCTAACCCTGAGCAAGTGCAGAAGAAAGAAGTAAAAATCCTCTGCAAACAGATAATACACAAAGTTCTCCTCGCTTGCTCATCTGTCTCGGAAACACCAACACCCACCCACTCAACCCAGAACCACGCTCAGTGCCAAACCAGCCAGCACAGTGCCAAGCAGAAAACTCACCACAGTTGCTGTCTCCATCCCTCAGCTGCACCTTGATGAAATTCTCCATCCAAAAAGGGTCACAGATGCAGCGTTTGGTAAATGAATCACAGTGGCCGTGGTCAGAACAGTTCAGCTGGCACGCTGACAGCAGAAAAGAGACAAAAGGCGACAGGAGTCAGAGCCAGAGGACAACCAGCTTCCAGTGCCTATAAAGGTAGGAAGGCACCCTGTTCAGTGGCCTGGGGTGACGTTTCCTGAAGAGTTGCCCCGAGAGCTACAGCTGGAGCACGTTGCCCATAATTATCATCATGGCTGAATAAAACTGGAGCAGTTAGAAAGGCCACCAGAACATGGTTCCAGCCTGTTTTCACTTGACTTTTTTTTTTTAATATCAGCAGGTATTAACATTTCATGTCTCGTGGACCCCCATCTGAATAACTGCCAAAGTAAAATGCATAGTATTACAAAGGAAAGCAATTACATCGAACATGTCTGAAATACCTAAGAATATAATTTTTTAAGATAATATGGGTGTGCTTTTATTAAAATATGAAGCAGCACCATGGTCAGTGTGGCTCAGTTGGTTGGAGCATCATTCCATAAACTGAAAGGTTGCAGGTTCAATTCCCAGCCGGTACATTCCTAGGTTTTGGGTTAGGTCCCTGAGTCAGGGCACATACCAGGGCAACCACTGATGTTTCTCTCCCTCCCTCCTTTACCCCTTCTCTAAAATCAGTAAGCATGTCCTCCAATGAGGATTTAAAAAAAAAAATAGCAAGTTCTAGAAGTGGGCCTAATAACTGATAACTGAGGGAATGATGAGTAAGAATATTTCATCATGTTGTGTGATACGAAATCATCTGTGATTTCTATTGCCTCAAAGTCACAGGCTCTATTAATAACAGTAGTTTGTTGCCTACTTTCATAATTGAGGTAAATAATAAATTTCAGTTAGGGATTAATGAAAAAACGATGTAAATTTTTTCCTTTCTGAATGCTATCTCAGGGGCCCATGAACCCAGGTTAAGAACTTCTGCAAGTCAGGACTCACATGATAATGGTAGTGGAGGAAAGAGATTCTTTTCCTGTTCCTGGGGAACAGAAAGAAGCCCAAAGATTATGGGGACTGACAGGTGAGAGTGGGCACTGGGTAGGCTCTTGTTCCCCACACCCCAGATTTACTCACTGACTGTGTAGATTTCCAGGACTCTGAATACCAGAAAGTCTGCCTTTTGCTTCCGCAGCTCATTCTTGAGCATCGTTGCCACCTCATAGCCTTTGAGGATCTGGTGGGGAGGCTCATTTTGAACAAAAAATACCATCTTGGTGCTGTAGAGACATGCAACAGTGCGTATGAATGAGCCAGAGCTGTCGCCAACAGCAGCAGCAGCTAAGCAGTTTCTGCTTGTGCCAGACCCTGTGCTGAGAGTTCTGTGCATTCCCTCCCAGCAAGCCCGTGAGAAAGGTGGTACCAGCGTCAGCTCCACTTTAGAGCGTGACCCTGAGGCTCAGTAACTGGCCCAAGGTCACACAGAGTTAAGGTAGAGCCAGATCCCAGCCCTGACATCTCTTGATTCCACAGCCTGTGCTTTTAGAAATGCTCTAAGCTGCCCCAGCTCACAAAACAACCCATTCCAAACAGGTAACTGGAGGTCAGGAAAATGGGGATTTGGCTGTGACCACAACCCTGTCAGTCTTTTATCAGCTAAGACTGTGGTGCTGTTGGTTTTGTGTCTGGGTTTCTTGTAAGACAAACCACAATACTTTGTAAAATGTCAATTACTAGACAGTATCCAAGAATTACCAATTAGCCAAAAGGATGGTTACTATGAAAGCAACAAGGAAGACTATGCAGTGGTGTGGCCGGTGCAAGATTATGTTGTTCCATCCTGAGAATCTGTTTGCTTTCTGACAGTCACTTTCTGTCCAAGGTGAACCACGTTTGACCTCACATCTGGGTGGCACTAAACCTGTTCTCTATGGCTTGGCCTCCATTTTGGGTACCCTGCTTCTTGACTTCATGTTAGTCTCACAGCCCAAACCTTCCCAGCCACTGGGTCACATGGGGTTTATAGGGGTGCCCGAGATACTGATTGCCCCCTCAGCACACAGCATAGCTGGGTGGGACCAGTTGCTTACAGTATAGGTTTATTTATTCCCAGCATGCCATAGAGATAGCGTCATTTTCTTTGTGTGGCATGACATATAACTTTGGGAAAGCACTGGCATAAAAGACATTCTAGAAGCTGGCTGCACAAGAAGGCTAACAATGGGTATCACAAATTCCAAAACCAAGAAACAAGTCTTCACATAAATGATTTGTGATCCCTTTCTCATTATCTTCTTGTAGTTAATCTAATCCCTGCTTTCAGTTTTGCCTTCTGTCTCTATGCCAATAAATCTCAAATTTTTATCTCCTCTCCCCATATCTCTCCTGAATGACCAAATACTTGCTAGAATACCTATCCCAGAACTTCCACAGGCACCTCAAATCCAATATGTCTCAAAATAAATTTATAATAACCATGCCCTGAGCACTCAGTGTGTGTTAAGGGCTATACACACATTGTCTTATTGGAACCTCAATAACAACCCTATAAAATGGGTACTAATTTCACCAGTGACAGGTTTGGAGATGTGAAGTAACCTGTCTGGGGAAGGCCCATGTTTTTTTCCCACTACAATATATCAACTATCTTCCTCCAATGATCCAATCCCTCCAGAATTCCTCAACTAAGCCAACCCAATCCAAGCCAGAGAAACCCAGCCACCGCAATGCTTCCCTCTTCCTCGGGCCGACGCAGTGACGGCAAGTCTTCGAGCAACCCCTTCCGCACGGCTCCGACCAGCACTGCTCGAATCCGGCCACCTCCCACCAGCTCGGATCGAGCCAAGCGGCTCCGGTAATGGTAGGTCCATAAAAGCTCCAGGCGCTTCTCTCACGCAGCTCGAATCGGGAACCACTGATCTCACCTCATGTCTCTAACCTTGGCTGAGACTCCTGTGTTGCCCAAAGCCAGCCCCCTTTCCTGGAGCTTCCGCCCCAACCTTCCCCACTTTCCTTAGGCTGCACACCTCATCTCCACCTCCTCAAAGCAGATGACCTTGTCTCCAGCTTCGGAGTCACAACACAGGATGTGCTGGTACTCACAGTCTTAAATTTCATCCTCCCTACCTCTGAAGTCAGCCATGCTAGCACATGTTCCCTTCTGTCCTCTGTCTCCGGAGTGGTGCTCCTGCTCAGCCCACGGCCAGTCACCCAGACCTATGTCCATTTATGATCCAGCCCTCTATCTCCTCCACCTGCTTCTCCTCTGCACCTGCCCCTCAGTCTATAAAAATGTTCGAGTATTTCCTGTCTTTAAAAGGTGCTCTTTTGATCTTATCCCCCATGTTATTTTCAGCACCAGCCTCTTCAAAGAGGTGTTATACTTACCATCTCTGTATCCTCACACCATGAAGTGAATTTGTCCTCTGCCCCTGGCATCTAAGTTAAGTGCTCTCTCTATCACAAACCCCAAAGCCTGTTGTGCACCTGCATTTCTCGAAGCATCTGCATCCCTTGGCGGCCCAAACCCCCTTAACTTCCAGGAGACCAGCCCCACCTGCTTTCCCCCCACCTCTCTGACTGCTATGTCTTAGTTTCCTTTGCCGCCTCTTCTCTCCATGCTTCCTCCCCAAATACGGGTGTTCTCCAGAGCTCTGTCCTCAGCCCTCTCAACACGCCCCAGTGTGATTCATCTGTTCTTGTGGCTTTGACTCCTGTTCGCATGCAGTGACTCCCTATCTCTGGCTTTTTCTTCACCCCAAGTTCCAGCCTATATTTGCTACAATCTGGTAAAACATCACCCCAAGACACCTCAAGCTGACAAGTCAAAACTGAACTCATTATCTTTTCCTTGAAATGGGCTCTGTCTGTGTCCCTGATCTCGGTTAACAGCATTCCCCATGTATTCCAGCATCCACACCGGAAGCCCCGTATTTGGTACCTCACTTATTCCCAAGGGTCTCCAAGCACTATTGATTTACCTCTGAATTTTAGTTTCTTTTCCTCTTCTTCCATTTCCACCACCACTACCTTAATTCAGGTTTTATCACCTTTTTACTAGTCTAGTCCAGAAGACTCCCGATGAATCTCCCAGCCTTCAGTCCCTCCCTATTTCAGTCTAACCTTCTTCATACGACTGAACTCCCTTAAAAAATAATGTCAATTTCCTTGCTTTAAACAAACAAACATAAACCTCACACATGCAAAACAAACTACTTGAGTCCCCCTACCCAAAAGATTAAAACTGAACTCCTTGGCTTCCATATGACTGTTCTTGGTCTGCACAGCCAGTCCTTTCTTCCTCTGTGCTCTGCGGCCCAGTGAGCTCTCTGAACCAAGTGACTTTTCTGGAGGGATGGCTGTCCTTTCATCCCACAGGACCACTGTGCAAAGTGTGCCCCCATTTTGAATTCCCTCCCAGTCCTCCCATGCTTGACCAGTGCGTGCAAGCTTTGCTGCTTGTGGAAAATCCTTGGACTATCCCCTCCCCCAACCCTCCCGGAAAACTCCATTGCCCTCGCCTCTGCGCCTCCACGACACAGAGCACGAAGGCTGTCCCAGAAGAGAGGGTCCATGAAAGACATGGGCACCACGAGGGGCCCCTGGTCAGAGAGCCCGCCCTTCTCTAGCCCCCACACTACTTCCTCGGCCCAGTCACGAAGCCCAGGGGGCCCCTGGGCTTTCCTTTCCTCCCCACGCCCCGTTCACTGCCCAGCTACCTCTGCTCCGTGTACGGCTGAATGCTTTGCACAATGATGTCGGAATCCAGCACACCCAGGAGGACCCCAATCTGGCGGATGAACATCCCCTTCAGCCTCTCAGTGAGCTGACTAACGTTGACATCCAAGATGATCTCCACCAGGTGGTTTTTCCTGGGATCTGGAAAGCAAGTGGGTCAGCCATGGCGTTAGAAGTAGAAGAGTTAACTCACACCTGCCACTGTGTGTGCACTTGGGCGCAGGAGAGAAAGTAATGAAGGCATTCAGAAATGCAACTGACCTTCAAATGGAAAAGGACAATAATGAATTCTTAGTAATGCATCTGGGGTTGGCCTGGAGAGCTTTGAAAGGACTCCTGGTCCCTACGTCACCCTGAGAATTACCAAGCACGTGCTGGGAGTTAGGGAGGCAACAGGGTTTAGTGAACGGAGTGGGAAAGAGAGACATTTGTTCTAAAAGCCTCTCCCCAAAAGGCTTTGCTGGACTCTCCAGGCCTGACAGCCATTATCTAACCACCTTTCCTGATCCACATCTGATTTTCAGTGACTTGCTGTGCTGTCTACAACACGGGAGGGAAAATGCCCATCTCAATCATCTTATCAATAATGTGAATGTATCTGCCCTGTAGGTCTGACACCAGTAATAGAAAGGAGATCCAGGCAGCCACGAAGCAAGGACTTCCTTAGAGCCGCATCACAGCTACACGGTGTTTTTACAGCTCTAGAGCAGGGAAGTCATTGTGCTTTACTTTTGATTGCATCCTAAAGACTGTTCTGCCCTTGGAAGTTCAATGATTATTCAGAATACCTTATTCACATCCTTCCATGCACCATTTGCCTGTTCTGATGTATAATTTACATAATTAGTGGACTATCTGTGATCCAATTTTAAACTCAGGGAGATGCGACAAGGACTGGAAGACCTGCCAAGACCCTTCCCATCTAAGACATCACACAGGAGCTCAGCCCAGATAATAAAGTTAATGCCTCCTCATCAGATGCTCAGGAATTTGTAAAGCTCTCCCCCACCCCACACTCACTTCCTTTCTAAAACCAAATAATCCTCAAAGCAAGTCTGCAAATGTAAAGGACACCAGTTACTTTACCTTCCCTCGGTTGTCAGAAAAAGCCTGAGGCTCAACTTACAAAAATAAATTGTTTTCTGCATCTGGGTGCTGATGAGACATCGTGACTCAAGTTATTCCTGTGCTCAGCTTCCCAGAGCGCCCTGAGCCCTTTCTCATCAGCCCCGTGCAGCACGGAAAGTGCAGGTAGGGGCACAAAGGCCAGGCTCTGACCCAAGTGCTGTGTGACGCTGAGCAAGCCCTGCCCTGAGTTTGTTTCTCCATCTGCGATGAGCAAGGGAGGCCCATACTCCTGTGTGGGTAGGAGGGGCAATGCTGGAACAGACTCTAAGGATTTTTCAGCTTGAGGTTTCTAGGGGTTTTTTTTTTTACAGCTGGGTATGCCACCTGGCTCTGTCCGTGCTGGGGAGGAGGGCTCCAAGGATCGAGGTCCTGCCTGGCTGACCCAGCAATTCCACTCAGGCTCATCGTCCCACAAACTCACCAGGTCTCACCTCCACTGTAGTCTGGTCTGCGTTACTCTCACCCTTCGCATCAGTCACTTTCAGATGAAATGTGTAGGTTCCCTCGACCAGGTTGGAGAGAAAGAGGACAGGTTGGTGGTCAGAGTGATTTAATACCACCTGTGGGGTTGAAGAACATGGCTATGTCGCAGAACAAAACCACACTCCTGTGGACTCAGCTGCTGCTTCCATCGCAACTATGCCCCTCGGAGCTGGACTCTTCAACTCCGGGCAGCTTCTGCCCTGTCACAGCACTGCAGCCATGGCTGCTAGTATCAGGGAGCCGAAAGACACCCCGTACCACACAGGCTTGCAGAGAGACCCTCGGTAAGTCACTAACCTCCCTGGATTTCAGAGAGCAATCCAGGTCTGATAGAAGAAACCACCTGGTTAAAACATACTAGCATATTTGGCTCAGCCTCCTCTCCCCACCTCACCACCTTGGCCCCGTGCCGCTCTCCAGCTCCTGGCACACTCACCCCTGCTGCTGGGCTCCCCTCATCTCGAGTCCAGAGGTAGCTGACTATTCCCTTGTCATCCGAGGACTTGGAGCCATCCAGCTCTGCTGTGTTCGTGGGCAAGGTTATCACCACATTCCCACTTATCTTGGCTACAGGTGGTTTGTTCATTTCTAACCAAAGAGAAATCATTGAAATAATATATTCTGGGGAAAAAATAGATGCTTCTTCATGATATTTATGGGGAAGTTAAACATCAAATACATCTTAAATGGAGAACTGGTTCAAACACTTTTCCATGCCAGCAACTAACAGTGTAGATTTAAAGCCAGCATTGCCACAAGTTCTGAGGCTCCAGTCCCACCCAGAAACGTCCTCCTGAAACCATACAAAGAAGGGGACAAGCACAGTTTCCTCCTGTGTCCTCATAGCATCCTCCCCAGGAGGAATCCATTTCTGTGCTTTGGAGGTACATGATCATTGGGAACAAAGGCCCACAACTGATTTAAAGCCTTGGGATTTAGGTTTCATCCAGCTGACACCACAAATTCTATTTAAAATATGGGTTAAGCCCTGGCTGGTGCGACTCAGTGGTTTGGATGTCGTCCTGCAAACCAAAAGGTCACCAGCTCGATTCCTGGCCAGGACACATGCCTGGGTTGCAGGCCAGGTCCTTGGTTGGGGGCATGCAAGAGGCAGCTGACTGATGTTTCTCTCCCTCTCTCTCTCCCTCCCCCCACTCTCAAAAAAAAAAAAAACCAACCAAAAAAAAAAAAAAAACCCAAAACAAATAAAATCTTTAAAAAATAAAAATATGGATTAAAATGTTATTCTCTGAACATCTTTTTTGATTCCTTCCTTAGTATTTTAATAGAGAAAAAGGAGAGATCACTCTTAACCAGGGCCGCACCTGCAGCTCTGTTTACTCAGGTGTGTACTCTCCACAGTGTTTGCTGAGCTCAGGAGACTACAAATGGAGGTCGCCTGCATTGCTGATGTTTTTTCCTACTATCAGCTTATAGCCCTCTGCCGAGGCCATCGCTGATCATTGTGCCTGCAAACCCGAACAAGGCCTATCTACTCTTGGCTCCGGTGGCTTCAGCAGGCAGGTTCCTAGGATGAGCACAGAAAGCTCCAGTGCAGGACAGTCATTCTAAGGTCTGACAGCAGGTGTCACTGCAGCTAGTGGGAAAATCACAGAAACCCCAGGTCTTAGCAGCACAGAGGCAAAATAAAAATGCAAAGGAAAAAGCCTTAATTCTTAGATTCAGTTGTGGATAGTTGTGAATTTGTTGCCATTTTAAGGTTCATAGTTTTGAACTATCAACAACTAAATCTAAAAAAGCAAACTAAGCAAACAAGAAGAACAGGAACAGAATCATAGGTATCGGAATCATTTGGAGGGTTAGCAGCTGGGAGGCGGAAGAGGGAGAATGGGGAAAAGGTGCAGGGATTAAGAAGCATAATTGGTTGGTACAAGATAGACAGGGAGAAGTTAAGAATAGTATAGGAAAGAGAGAAGCCAAAGTTATATACACGACCCATGGACATGAACTAAGTGGGGGATTGCTCGAGGGAAGGGGGGTACTGGGTGGAGGGGGGCAGAGGGGGGAAAATTGGGACAACTGTAATAGCATAATCAATAAAATATATTTTTAAAAAAGAAAGAAAAAACCTTAATCCTTTCCCTTGTCACTGGAAGGAAGAAAAGGAGGAAGGAAGGAAGGGGAACACAAGAAGTTAAAATTCACCTTACAGTCACTCAATTAAGGTTGTTTTCGAAAAGCAAATAACAGCTGCCCTTTCCCAACTTTCTTCCCCACACCCTATCTCTGATCCATTTCTGCAGCCAAACAAGAGATGATGAATTCCTTGGTTATCTGGCCCAGAGGCGGCTGCACCAACCCGAGGCAGGGAGGTACCTTCTTTGACAATGACATTCACAGAGCTCTGGCTTTGCAGGTTCCTCTCATCTTTGACAGTCAAGGTGAACACGTAGGTTCCCACCTGCAGCCCGGTCACGGTGGCAACACTGCTGTTAGCGTTCTCAAGCTGCACCCCGTCAGGTCCCCTGGACAGAGAGAGAAACCAGAGGGTAGAGTTGCATCTGCTGCTCTCCTGGCCCTGCCTGACTCAGCAGGTGCAGACAATTATTGCCTCTGTGAAGACATGAACTATTGTCTCCCAACCCTTGAAAGGACAAGTTTTAAAGTATTCCATTTGGACAGGGTGTCATTTGGCCCCAAAATACAGGCCACCTGCTGACCAGAAAATTCCATTCACCAGCTTTCAAATACATCTAGCCTTATCCTTTATATGAGCATCCAGAGCATTCCAACTCTTTGCTGTTCCAGTTTGTAAAGGGAAGAAAGTGCTCTGAGGAGGTCTCTGATCAAAAGAATGACTTCCAAGTGATGTTTCTGAAAAGTATTTCTGGCCCAGTAGTTGGTTCAGCTCTTGCCAGCAAAAAAGCAAAATGCATTCCTTAATCACATGCCAAACTCACTCTTGCTGAAAAGTCAAGAGGAGGAAATGGGCCAAAGCTGCAGAGGAGTTCTCAGGGCAAACCATCCTCTTCTTAGCGGCTCTGTAAGCAAAGCTCCCTCCAGCCACTGGGTAGGGGCCACAGAGGACCTGGGCAGGACACCTGCTCTGTGCCGACATCCAGCACAACACTGCACACACCAGAGAGCCCTTCTGCTCAAGAGTCAAAACGCCCCAGAGCTTGCCCTAAAACTACAGGAAGCCCAGAGGCATCTGCAGACCTGCTGCTTTTATTTCGTTTCACTGTTTAAATTTATGACCTCTGACCCTAGTAGCCCCTCCTGAAACAGATTCTCCAAGAAGTTTGCTAAGCATTATTTCTGCTGTAAACACTAATATTATTCAACCAAAAGGTTCATCACTAGTATCTTCAATAGTTATAACTAAAACAACACCCTGGGCTGAGGAAGATTAGGTTCTCAAAAAGATAGAAACAGGGCCGAGAAAAATAATTTCTAGAATCCAATTCACCAATCATAAGTCAAGTGGCTTCTACAGTCCAATAAACAACCCTCTCCCACCATCCTCTAATGGCTGAGACCAAAAAGAAAACAGCTAGTCTGTCCTGTGGTTGCTACCTTTGGAAACAGAAATTTAACTCCTTTTTAACTTTTAACTCTTCCTTGGAATTCTGTCACTGCTTCTGGGGTCCCACATATAATCTGAATTTCAGTTGTTATGGTTTAAAGGAGCCAAAAGGAACTGTGAGAGCCAGGAATGGTTTGATTAGATAATTCTAGTTTAATTGGAATTATTTTGGTTACTGCCTTTGCCTCTGGCTAACATAGTTGGTAAATGCAGTCTTGTTCAAGGGAACAGTAACAGAGCAATGCTTTCATTTTATAGATGAATTTTCAATTCTCCTTAATAGCTGCTCTGCCCCATCCCCCCTGCCAGCCTTCCCAGTTAATTTTGAGCAACAGTATTTTTCTACTCCATTACCCCTTCCATCCTGTCTCTCAAGTGTAATTAAACTATGCATTTCATCAGATGGATTATACCTGTAAAAGCACCAGGATCACAAAGTACTACCTGGGGACTAGCTGATGGTAAGCATTTTTTTTCGTCTTACAAAAATTATTTTGTATTATTTTCTTAGAGTTGAAGTTTGGCATTGCAAAGTTTCTTTCTCAGTCACTCCCTTCCCCACACCTTGAATAAGCCAAAAAGAACAAGTAAACTTTAAAAAAATAAGTAAAACCATGCTCTTCAAAGGTCTGGAGCCTTTGCGTAAACAAGGGTTTGTGTAAATACTCACTGTGTTTTTTCCCAGAGATATGAGATAATTTTCTGATCGTCTGAGCTTTTGCTACCATCCAGGGTTGTGCTATCCACAGGAAGGGTCAGCTCTTTGTCTGGGCCTGCATCTGCCTGTGGAGGCTTGTTGTTTTCTAGAAGACAGAGACTTGGAGGTCAAAAGCAGGCAGTGCAGCTGGGAAAGGAAAGGATCCAATGGGGACATGTATTCTGGAAGCCATGAGGACCCTGCCTCTCCGCCCACAGAACTGTCAGATACTGTGGGACAGATATGTACTGGTATGGTCAGGGAGCTTACAATGAACAATGTAAGACTAAAACATAACAATTCTGAAAAAAACATGGCAGCAGAACTTAAAGAAGTTATAATGCCATGGTACGTGTGAAATATTATGCTATAGGAGTGCAAATGGAAGTGTCTGAGTGGTAAGAGAGGGCTTTCTTGAGGAAGGAGGCTTGAAGCTGGTCCTCAAAGAACACATGACAGGCCTGGGGATGGCAGAGACTATCTGCTACCCGTCCTCGACAGCACTGTCACTAGCCGAGGGCAACGGTGTAAGCGGAGGCTGTGAAGTACTCTTTCTCTCTAGCTATGAAGAAAAAGCACTAGGGAATGAACAACAGAAGTTGCTAGGGCAAGAGAAGCTGCCACTGGCTCTGTGGATTGGTGCCTCCCACTTAGACCCTCAATCAGCTCAGAGCCCAAACTCTCTTCTTCCCCAAGGTTAAAAGGACCAGCCAGCTGAAGAGCCTGCACCTCAAGGTTGGAACTTACCAGGCTGCACAATAACAGTCACTTGAGCGGTGGCTTGCTGTCCTATTGTGTCAGTCACTGTCAGTTGGTAAGTGTAGTCTCCTTCTTGCATGGCAGAGAGCTGCAGGATTGGTGTTCTCACACCCTGGATTTAAAAATACAGACAGTGAAAAAACAGCATCCCAAAATCACAATATCAAACAGTAAGTCCTGCTCAGGTCTAAGAGATCTACCCAGTCTTCTAAACGTAGCTGGTACTGGGCTAAGTTCAGCAAAATTAGTGAATGCTGGATCAGATGCTGTGAAACATCTTGTTAAAAGTTTCCCTATTAGCCCTGGCTGGTGTGGCTCAGTGGACTGAGTGCTGGCCTGAGAGCCAAAGGATCACCAGTTCAATTCCCAGTCAAGGCACATGCCTGGGTTGTAGCCAGGTCCCCATTTGGGGGTGCATGAGAGGCAACCACACATTGATGTTTCTTTCCCCCTCTTTCTCCCTCCCTTCCCCGCTCTCTAAAAACAAATAAATAAAACCTTAAAAAGAAAAAAGTTTCCCTCTTACAGGGAACAACCATCCCTGACACAGCAGCAGTTTCAAATAAAATCAGGAGCTCTCACGAGGGACAGGAGTGCAGGAGAATACACAAAGTTAACCAAGATCAGTCCCTACGACCCAAGGCAGAAAGAAGACCATGAATATATAATAACACAATTTTAAAAACACTATTCTTCCTATGAAGGCCACACACTGACCCTAACGAAGCTGCCTCCATAAAACACGGCGGGAACTCAGGATGCTACGTAACGCCATGCTGTTCTCTTACAGGTCTGTACAGATTCTGCGACAGCAGAGAAACCCAACATACTGCTTAGACTAAATCCAGGTGAAATGGGAGCTGTAAGTCCTGCCTCAGATCTAGAAACAATAGACTCTTGAGTGTCAGAAGGAACATTATACATAACTTAGAACAAACTTCCAGTGCAGGAATTTGAGAACAGTGGACAAAAACTGGCAGCCTCTGCTCTGAGTCCAGCTTGTAGATATTTTGTTTGGCCTGTATGTCTCAAGAGTTGTAAAATTTCACATAAAGACCTCAATTTCTGTATTTTCCGGAGAAGTTGTACATGCTAACAGTACGGGGGCCATACTTCCATCTGGCACCAACCAGCTGCGCCTGAGGAGCAGCTGACCCTTTGGTCTGGGCTGGAGTTCTCTGGCTCCCCACAGCTCATCTAGTTTTCTTTATCCACTTTTGTTACCCGTGTGGTGACAGACCTCGTTTCTGCTTAAATATCTCCAGAGAGAAGATACTCACCACCTAGTCAGGCGGTCTACTCCAGTTTGTAAGATCCGCACCATGTAGCTTCTAAATAGTCTGATTCTCTGGAATCGTCCTAGAACAGCTACCATTTCTCACCTGGTCTTTTCCTCTGATACTAAACATTTAAGATAAAGTTTCTGCTAGTATATTAATTTAAGGCTCCTTAAGCCTTCTGGATTTTTTAAAAAATTCATATATTCTATGCACAAATCTGACTTTAGTAATTAAAATACAGCAAAAATAAGCCTTGGATGGGTGATCCAGTCCAGCAACTCTAACTCCCCCGGGCAAGAAAAGAAACTCCTCCCTCCTACCTGCATCTCCACCACCTTCCCTTTGCTGCTGGGGCTGAGTGACCACTCATAGCTGGTGATGCCATGATCATCGGTGCTCTGGTTGCCGAAGAGGGTGATGGAGTTTTGGGGCAGGGTGATCACTTGGTTGGGGCCTGCGTTGGCCACAGGGGGATAATCCACAGCTTTGTTCACTGTCAGGCTGGCTGTGGTGGTGTTGGTAGCTCCATCGGAGTCCACCACTGTCAAGCTGTCAGGGCAAAGAGCGGTGTGCAGTCAGGGGTGGGCTTTGGTACAGAGGAATAAACATGAGAGGACTGAAAATCAAGGCTAAGAAATACAACGGGGGCAGCATTACCAGCTGGAAACCGATTCCTACCATTCCTTTGGGAAAGGCCGAGTAATACTAGAAGTTAACACTGACTGAGGGCTTACTGTGTGTCAGGCACTGTTCCAAGTGATTTGGAACTCAATAAATCCCCACAATGGCTCTGTGAAGTCCTATCCCCATTTTACTCCTTACACATATGAGGAGACTGAGGCAGAGAGAGGTCAATTAACCTGCCCGCACTTGAAAGCAGAGGTGTCGGATCTGAATCCAGGCAACATGTCCCCAGAGCCATTTTGCTGTGCTGCCTGCACGTGTCTGTGTGCTGGGACCTGTGCAGGCGTGGTCTGATCTGACCCTCTCACTTTACAGGTGGCTTAGAGAGGCTAAGTAACCTGCCCGGGGCCCCTCGGGAGCCAGAAGGCAAGCCCAGATCTCTGACTCCCAAGCCCAGAAACCAAGTCTTCAGAAGGGACAGTCATGGCCCCTATTCCTGTGGGGTTCAAAGACACTACGCTAACTAAAGCTCTGACAGCAGCAGGCTCTCCTCCCATCATCCTGCGTCAGAGGTGTACATGTCAAGAATGGACATCCTGGGCAGGCAGCCCCTGGGATGGGCTAGGAGGGCTGGCTGTGGTAAGACACGAGCCCAAGATGGAAATGAATTCTCCTACGCAACAGTCCCACAGTTTGTGCCAGTGTGAAATAGGATTGGAAAGAGGAAAAAAACGTTCATTTATAAAAACAGGCTTTTACCTAAATGATGCCTTCCAGCTGAACAGCCTAAAGCTGCTCTTGCCACCTCAAGATGTGAGCATAAGCAAGCAAGGAGGTTTGGGCTCCTTCCATTTGCTGACAGAAAGAGGAAAAGCATAGAAAAGACATGTCGTTTGTTTAAATCTCACCACCAGCCACAGACAGAGCCAGACATCTGTGGGGTTTTTCCTGCGGTCTGAAAGGGCTGTTGGTATTACAGCCCTGAGAAAAAGGGCACAGAAACATCAGACACACAGATGGGCAAAGCAACAAACATCAGAAGGAGAAAAATCCACAGTTTTCCTTTTTCTAGTTTGCCTGTTGTTTTCACAGTTGTTTGTTTTTGTTTTTAAATATATACTACTTGTCTCCTATTTTAGAATAAAAGCAAGTTACAGACAGGTGGCAAAACGGCAGCTCTGCATTACTGACTTTCACCTCAGTCCCTGGCTTTCGTGCAAGAATCTTGGAACCGAACAGCAGATGGCCACGGGGCTGGGGAAAGAGGAGGCTGCCATGTAAAAGCAGGGGAGAGGAAAAGGTAAGTGGAATCCGATTGAATCTTAATGCTAACAAACCCAAACCCGTCATTTCATAGACTGAGGCTTAGAGAAAAGGAATCACTTCCTAATATCCTATATCCAACCGAACTGCTGCAGGCTAACATTACAGTTAAAAGTTCAGGCTGCCTGTGTGACCTTGGACAAGTTACTTAACCTCTTGGTGCCTAAATTTCCTAATCTATAAAATAAGAGTAATTATAATACCTGTTACAAGGATTAAATGGGCTACTGCACACAAAGAGCTCAGAACAGTAATAAACACATAGTAAATGTTCAAGAAACAACAGTTATTATTGTTACTATTTTTAAAAAGAGCAACCTAGCCCAGGCTAAATTCCATAAATGTTAAAATTTTTATTTAGAAATCTAGGGTAAAAATGAATTCACATTTCCATGTTAAGCCAATGAGAAGACTCCAGCCTTAGTGAATGGCAACTACCTTTCATTCTCCTGAGTCTTGAGTCAGGGACAGTTCTGGTAAGTCAGAACTTGCATATTTATTTATATGGTAGGTGTTGTGCTAGGACATTCATTGCGGTGTCTCTGGTAGTGTCTAAAATTGATTAATCTCAGATCCAGCGAAAGAGACAGTCACTCATGAATAAGCTGTGGCACCTTGGCAGGTGCCACATAAGAACACTGAGTACAACATCTCTGGAGGGATCAGAGAGCCTCAGAGAAATCTGCAGGTTCTAAGAATAGGCGGGACTCCAACAGATTGAGAAGAACGTTCAAGGAAGCATCACATAACCCATACAGGCCACGTGAGGGAACAGAGTAGAATGAGCCCTGACACGGGGTTTGGGAAATCTGCATTTCAGTTCTGTGTAACCTCAGAGTAATTAGGAAATACACCGAGTGTCATTTTTCTCGGCTACAAAGTGAGGACAGTGTCATGTACACGTGGTGTTTGTATGATACAAGTGCTTTGTAACATATACGGAATTATGCAGATGTAAGAATGACTCTACACTCAGCCTCACACTTATTAATCGTACTCTAGAATGTTGACACTAGTTCCCAAAAGGACCAGATTCTCCAAAAAGTCCTAGTAGAGAAAGATCCTACAACTCATGTTCAAATAAACTACTTGTCAAAAGTAAAGATTTTGAGATATCATGAGTTTAAGAAGCATTTCCCAAAGGGAAGAGATAAGATGGTTGTAGGTTCCGTCTAGATTTTTCCTGAGAAAAGGCAAAAAAAGATGAACCCTTTCACTTAAAAACAGAAATCCTAAAAATAAGTTTGGGCTCTGCCAGGTAAGGCTTTGAAAAAGACTTACTGGAGTGGATCCTAATCTTTTATGCAAGGGCTTTTGCCCCCAAAAGCTATTAATGTTGTGACCACAATCACCACAGGGCTCAGAGAACCAGTGGAACCACAGGCTTCATTTTCAACTAACTCTACAATGAACTTGGTGTCTGTTACTCCTATAAGAATGTAAAACCCACAAGGGGCAAAAGAGGGCCAATGGTAAATTTGAAGGATCCTAATTTACCTGAAAGTGTAGTTTCCAGGGACGAGCTTACTTAGTTTTAATATGGGCGTATCTTCAGAAATCTTCTCTTCTCTCAGAGGTCCCTTAAGTTCTTCCCAATGGTACTTGACGATTTTATCATCATCAGTGCTTTCTTGACCATAAAGAAACATCGGTTACAACATGAGAGCGCTGGTCTCAGCACTTACCCAGTCTACATAAACCAGGGCAACTGCCTAGAGATTTGAGGCTAGGAAAACTTCATGAAATTACAGACTCTCTCTCCAGAGTGTTTCTTTCCTAGGAATATCGGGTCATTCTGCCTCTCTATGAATATTCCACTGCATAGTTTTCCAAGGGCTCCAACATAGGCAACCTCTGGTTAAAATGCTAAAGGGAAAATCAAACACTCTTAAATTCATGAAAAGATACTCAGTCTCATTTTTAAAAAGTGCATGTACTTCAGATACCACGTTAAACCTGTCAGATTGGTAATGACCAAAGTTTCATTAACACATTAAATGGGTAAAGGTGTGGAGAAAGAGGCCCTTTCACAAGTCATGGTGGAAGCATAAATCGATACCTCAACCAAGAGCAATTTGGCAAAATTTACCCTTGACCTTTAAATTCCTCTTTTAGGAATTTATCCTACAGATACCCTTGCACGTGTTAAATGTCATGCTTACAAGATTATTCATGGTAACATTATAATAGTGAGAGACCAAAAATAATCTAAATGATGATCAGTAGAGATAGATTGAAAACAAGTATATACTCAAATAATGAAATTATACATCCATAAAATGGAAGGCGAGGTAATCATTAAAAGAAAAAAAAATGAAGTATTTCATATATTGATTCAGAAAAATTCTCCAACATATATAAACAGGCATTGTATATAAGTATGTATAACATTTTATCATAAAAACTGGTATGCCTCTTCTTATATATGCATAAGATATCTCTGGAAAGATATATAAAATATACCATTGATTGTCTGGATCAAAACTGGAAAGTTGGAAGACAGGGATGGTAGTGATTATTTTTGTTGTATACCTTTATATATTATTTAACTTTGACCTATTCAAAAATATAAAATAAAATGGTACTGTATGAACCTTTCTACCGCTCTCACAAGTGCTTCGTCCTGATCCGTCTCTTCTCTCTTGGCCTGCTATTCTTCTAGCCTCCTGGTCTTGTCAGAACTCTCTACATGAAATGTTTAACACCACTAGAGATTCCTCTGCTAAAGCAGGGACTACCTCTGCCAAAAACCACCATTGCTGCTAAGACAGTCAGGGTAACAGGGCCTTAATGGGTTTCTAAAGCAACAAGCAAGTACTGGTGAGATGATCAGCCTGAAACCTCCTGCACACGTGCAGCCAGGATCAGTGGCAAAGACCGAGAAATCCTCTCATGTCCTCTGAAGGGAAAATGTGGGTGAGCCCAGGCAGTGGTGTGGAGCACATTCTGTGAATCTCTCCAGGAGAACACTGACAAGGTTCTTGCTAGGCTGGGTGGAGAGCTCCTCAGTTAAGAGTCTCAGTGGCTTATCTTGCCATGATAGGAAAGAGCTGTTTCCAAACCTGAGGATGGCAAGTCCATCTAAGAAAATTTGAAAACCAGCAAATTTCAACTAAAATAATGCTAAATACATACATAATCCCACTTTCTTACTATCTCAAAATAGAAATATTACTTCAAACAAACCACATTGAGAGTCTTAAATAGAGCCTGTCTGGTTTTTGCTTCCTAATCAGTTGCTTCCCATGGCTGGCCTTCCCATAACATGGTCAGGAAGCCCAGACAGAGTGCAGACGTAGCCGGCCAACCCTGCTGCCAGAGCAGCTGGCGAGTGCTCCTCGCCGACGTCACGCTGGGGAAGTACTCACGGCTGCCATCGATGACTGTAGAGGTGGTCGGCAGAGAGATCTCCTGGAACTGTGGTGACACAACGGCAATGGGGGGCCGATTCTTACGGGGTTCTGCAAGAAAACGATCGGGAAGAAATTAAAAGAGGGACTTTGTAAATTATAGGAGGAGCAGGCCATATCTGGTTGGATTATAAATGTTTCCATTACATAACTGGTGGCTGAAGCATCACCAGATCCAAAAGGCACAAGACCGGGTTGGCATTCTAACACAAGACACCTGGTAGTGTTAAAGCCTCTTCCAAACCTGACTATTCCTAAGACTATGCCCTGTGCATTCTTCCAATGCTCATGGGCTATGTAATTCATGGAAAGTACTAAAGCAGCAAGTGACTGCTTTCAGGCAAGCTGACCGGAGGCAGACAATGAATAAGCTTTGTGCAATAAAGGCCTTGGCAAGCAAACTATCCCTTGCCACAAGACTGTGCTGAAAAGATAACAGGTAATTTCTCAACCACCCATGAGCTGGTTGTGTCAGAAAACAGTATTAAGAATCTGTGCCAATGTATGTGCCACTTGCCAACTTCCCCTAAGAATCTATGAAAATGCAAAACAAGATAGCTCCTATTGCACTGCCATCTCCTTTAAAAGACTGATGGAATTTGGTGTCCAAGGTGAGAGAAAACTGGCAGGGTTTCAGTGAGAAAGTCTGCAAAAAGGCCCACATTTCTAGAAAGAGATCAGAAAGGGCAGCCACTTGGCTGGTTCTCTTACATGCTTCTCCTAGGCTTATGGCTTTCTTGTGTCTCTCAATTACAACAGATGGTCCTCTCTCAGCATGATCCACTTGGAGAAGTGGTTCTCAGGTGGATAGGCTATTGCTCGGGTCACACTGCACGGTGGGTCAAGTAACTAATGGTTCCCTGCCCGGCAAAGTGTTCCAACTAGAACCAAAGTATACGAGTATACTTTGCCACCCTAACCTTTTGCTACATTGGATTAGGAATTGCCCAATAAATGTATTACAAATAAAGAAAGGGAATTAAAAACCCTGAAGGTCTGATCTCCACCTCCCTGGGAACCCTGCAGAGGGCTGAGAACATACCTGGTTTTACAGTCACGTTCACAAAGCCTTCCCCTTGGGAATTCTGACCACTTACACTCACTTTGAATTCATACAGGCCTGGAGTGAGCTGCAGAAAGAACAGAAGATCTCACAGTCAACCACAAAGAGCAGCAATTATATACAAAATCACACCTGTGTGAACTTTCCCAAGCTGATTCTTGGCACTCTCCTCTTCTTGCACTATTTCAAAATGGAGCAAGTAAACTAGCCGAAGAGATGAAACGAGGAATTATAAACTAAAAAATCATAGCTTTTAATGTGAACCTTATTACTAGCTGACTCCAGAACAACAGAAGGGATTTCAATATCTCTGTACTCCCATTTTCATTTAAGAAGAACATTAAGGGCCCAGGCATCCTGCTTCACAGTTATGAAATTAAAACAATCATCTCTGCAAAGAAAAACAATTTGTAAAAATACCAAATAGCTCCCAAATATCTGACTATTTTTCCCTCCTGACTTTCACTAGCTGTATAAACATAATAGAAAAGAAAAAATAATCACCTAAAATCCCACTGTCCTAACACATCAATTAATCATATTTCTCTTATTTCCTCCCAATCATTAACCGCACAAAAAAAATCATTTTAAACAGCTGATCCATTCAACTAACATTACTAAGAACCAACTGTGCACCAGCCACTGTCCTCGGCCTGGGGTTTGGAGATAAGTAAGGTAAGATCCCTGCCTTCAAGGAGTTTGTATGGAAATGGTATTTGGGGTCTAGCTGAAATCAAAGTATGTATTAAACTTTTTATTATTCTTTCTTCCATTCATTTAGCATGAACACTTTTCCCATTGTAACAGTCTTTTTAATAGTTATTTTAATGGTTGCAGAATAGTATATGACTAAATGTGCCATAATTCTCATAAGCATTCCACATTGCTGGGTACTTGAATTGTTTCCAAATTTTTGCTATTATAACTAATATTATGATGACACCTTTGGGCTTCTGAACTATCTTCTTCGGGAAAATGCTAGTTGACTGCATGTAGTGGTTTTGACCACTTCCTTCTTCCCGTAATGCTCTCCCCTTCCTTGGCTTTCACGTCCCTGCCCCTCCTATTTTCTTCAGTTTCCTCTTCCCTTTAACAACAGTGCTCCCCAGGATTTCAATCACAACCCATTTACTTCTTCATTCTACACACTCTCTCTGGATGATCTCATCTATGACCATAGCTTCAACTGTCATCTGTTCAAGGTTGGTGTGCAAATTTATCTCTTTAGCCCAGACCTGTATGTAACCTGATCTCCACCCCCTTCCCCCTTACTGGACTCCTGCACTCAAATGTTCATGGGTACCTCCAACTCACTCCGTCCAAATATGAATTAATTATCTGCAAACCTCCCCCAAACCAGTTGCCCTTTCTGTGCTCCTCATTTCAATGGCTACCACCACATTCACACCAACGTCCACCCAGGCGCCTAAACCAAAGTCTAGAATTATCCTAGGCTTCTCTTCAACACCTTCAGCCAATTAACTGATCACCAAGTCTTAACATCAAGTCAACCTCTATAACATTTCTCTAATCCAATCAGTTCTCTCCATTCACACTACCATCACAATGGTTTTTAACCCTTTATCACAGCATAGTTGTTAAAAGCAAGGGCGGGGGATAGGAGAGGCTTTAGAGACAGAAAATTCCAGTTCCAATCTACCACTTAATAGCTTTGTGAACTTTGGCTAAACCACTTCATTTTTCCAATTTTTAGTTTTGTCGTTTGTAAAACATATATTAATATTTACATCTTGGGGTTGTTATGAAGATTAAATAAAATAATTGCATAAAACAATTAGCACAGTTTCTAGCATATGGTAGGAGCTCAATAGGTGGTTTTTAAGTTTTATTTTATTTATTTAGCTTTTATTTACTCAGGTTATTATTATCTCATACCTACTTTTGTCAACAGATTCCTCATTGGTCTCCCTAGTCTGAGTCTTAATCTCTTCCACTCCGCAGTCAGGGTGATCTTACTAAACGGAAAATCTGAACATGTCTTTCTCCTGCTTAAAACCTTTCAAAGGCTCCATATTCCCTCCAGATTGGATTCAAAGTCCTTACAAATGCTCCGTGCAATCTGGCCTCTGCACCTTCTCCAACGTACTTGTGCCATTGCTCTTCTGATACCAGAGGGTCTGTCAGGCTGACCCACATAGTCCCCTTTGCCCACGTTTTCTCTCTGATATTTGGCCCGGGGGACATATCACCTCCCCTGATTCCAGTATTATCACTCTGCCCTTTACCCCGCAAGTTAGCAACCATTCACAACCCATCTAGGCAAATTCTAAGGAATCTACTCTAACTTCCCGGGGTTTCAATAACCCCTGTGCTGACCTAGTGCATCCCATGTTCTAATTACCTGTTTCTGGTCAATATCACCCACTAGACTCAACTGTCTTTGAAAGCTAAGATTATGATTAACTCACAGGTAAATCCCCAATGCCTGCCATATAACTAGTGTACAATCAACAATTATTAGGCAGGAAGGAAGGGAGGAAGGAAAGAAGGAAGGAAGGAAGTTAACTGCTTGACCAAAGAAAATGTAAATTTTTATGGCTCTTAATAACTACACTGAGTCTCAAAAAAAGACTGAGCCAATTTATACAGTCATGTGGCCACAAATAACCTAGCTTATCTCCCAAATTCTAAAATCCTTATGTTACCCTTCAAAGCTGTTTAGTGTATACTTGCAGCTATCACCACCATGTTTATACAGTCTTCTCATCATAAATGAAAATCTGAGAATCATACACTAACAAATACTGGATGTCAGCCAGTCAAGACTTTTGAAGGATTCACTTCCAAAAGATTGCTCCCAATTTAAGTGTGGACAGATAATTCTATATTATAAATTTTTAAAAAATGATCAACACCTCTACCCCAGCCCTGGCAAATGATAGGAGGCAAATTCACCTTGGATAGTTTGAGGATCTTGGAATATTTCCCTTCCATTTCTCCACTGTAGTCTTTAGGATGAGTAATCAGCTGCCAGTCATAGATGTAGGTTTCTCCTATAGAATGGCAGTTATAAAAATCATCAAAACACACACCCACACACAAAGAGGGCAGCCACACAGCCTGCCAATAACAAATCTCATCTAAACCTTTTTTTTTAAGAGAGAGGGGAAGGGAGGGAGAAAGAGTAAGAGAAACATCAATATGAGAAAGAAGCATCCATTGGTTGCCTCTTGTCCAACTGCAACCCAGGTATGTGCCCTGACAAGGAATCAAACCAGCAACCTTTTGCTTTGTGAGACAACAGCCAACCAACTGAACATGCTGGTCAGGGCGAAATCGCATCTAAATCTTGACAAAGCCTTAGTTCTTAAGATTTCACCCCAAAACCTACAGGGAACCAGACATTGTGTTGAAAGAAAAGGTAGAGTCTGCTGACTTAGTTACAGTCAGGGCTTCTTCCACTTTTTCCCAGCAATGCTCAAACCTGCCCCAAACCCTGATTCTGGGCCAATCCTCCCTCAAAATACCAGGTTTCTCATGGTGTGGCATCCCAATGAAAATGCACGCCCTCGCTACCAACCACTATAGATGAACTCATTGGGCACAGGGGCCATTTTCTTGCAAAACTTCTTTTGCAACAAAGAACAGCAATAACTTCTAAATAACATGGTTCAAAAATAACTTTTTACAGAGTGCCAACAATGCTGGTCTCACTGAGGTCATCACACCCTGGTGAGTTAAAAGAGCTACTTCATCCCTGCTGAGCTAAATAACACAGTGCAGAAGGTGGTGGGGATGGCCCACTTAAAACAGGCCCCACTGAAATTAATTAAGATCAAATGAAGCATTAAATGGTCCTCACTGGTAGCTCAGACTATATGACTGGGTAAGGCAAGGATAGAATGCCTTTATCTAAATGGAATCCCCCCAGTAAAATGGGTCTTAAATTTTGGGGAGCAAAAAATGCATGTATGGCTAGGGAAGAGTGGGGATTGGTAGGAAGGTTTAGTTTAAGTAAAAAATAAAAGCAAGTGTAAGAAACCTCAAATGCTTAGCAGAGAATGATCATCTTTTTCTTATTTCACAAGTTCAACAAAGTTAAAGTTAACACATAGAACCTAATTCCAAGATAGCCTTCATCTTAAAACCAGATTTTCTCTTATAAGCCTGAGATGCAAGATCCGGTATCCCTCCATCCTCTCCAGACTGCCCGTTTTCTTCCGGCCGGCTCCCACCCATGTCCGCACATGAGTCAGATGAGGTAAGGGGCAGGAAAGCAGCAGCCCAAGGAGGGCTGGTGCTGAGAGATGACACTTCTTCCAACTGTAGTTGGATATTTTTTTCACACAGAAGACAGATCCACACTAGCTTGGGAACTGACAATTTTATAATATCCAAGGCTAACAACACAAATTTCCAAAAAGAACAATATTCCGAGGACAGAGAGCTCAGGGGATAAATTATGTCTTATAGCCAGAAATTTACCCAAGGGTAGGAATGACTTGAGTATAGGCCGGTTAGACAGAACGCTGGTTTTAATGATTTAGGGCAGTGGTTTTCGAACTGTGCCTCCAAACCCTGAGGGATCCTGAGGGGTGCTTCAGGGGCTGCAGAGGAGATGAGGGGGATGAAAAGCAGGCAGAGCTGGTCCTGCCTCAGTGTCCTCAACCTTTGAAAGTTTTGAAAACACCCACCTCATGTATCTATTAAAGGCTGAAGAACCTGGAGAGTGGAGAGTTGAAAAGAATCTGTTTCTGAACTGTGTTTGGGAACACCGATCTCCAGGGCGATATGAACTCACAAAAATGTATATGCGAACGGGGGTTAGAAAGGAAAACACTACAGTAGAGCCCAGCACATCCTTCACCAAAGAGGGGAAGCGATGGCGGCTCAACGCTGTTCTTCCCTCACCTCCATCTCCAAAGACCATGAAATCCATTCTCCTTACCTACCAGGAAAAAGCTTCTCTATAGGAAGGTGGAATAAACTGACAAGGAAAACACAATTTGAGGGCACAAATGTAGAACAGAAAGAGCATTCAGGTTCTGGAAAAGTACTTTTTGCATAAATACACTACTTGATATCAGGCCCAGAAAGTATCAATATTATATTGGAAATGTGTATACCTATATAAAACTCAAATTTACAAACTATATAAATTATGGGATGATTAATTTATTATTGAAGAAAACTTCTGCAATATGATTCTCTTTCATCTCTCAAGTATGCATTAATATGTATACCTAAAATGGAGGTACCTCTGCACTGCCTAGGGTGGCTCAGTAGGTTGCGCATTGCTCCCCAAAGAAAGATATTGCCGGTTTGATTCCCAGTCAGGGCATGTGCCTGGGTGGGGGCATGCGAGAGGCAACTGATCAATGTTTCTCTCACACATTAGTGTTTCTCTCCCTCTCTTTCTCCCTTCCCCTCTCTCTAAAAATTAATATATAAAATTTTTTAAAAAATAAAATGGGAGTACCTCTTCCTAAATTGAGTATGACATTCTACTTGACTAACATTACAAATGACAGTAATATAGACCCGATGCAATCATTTTCCATCAAATTATGCTTCACTACATGTCACAGATAGTCTTAAGAGAACATGTATGTGTTTATAAGTCAAATTTTGGCATATTAACGCATACTTGAAAGGTGAAAGAGATGCTCACATTACAAAGTTTTCTTATATAATAAATTAATCATCCCTTAATTTATAGTTTGCCAATTTGAGTTTTATATATTACATTGGGCCTGTCCTTTTTTTTTAGTAACAAATTTATAGTAGCAATAATCTTGAATAACTTCTCTACAAATTTTGTATCTGTTATTTACTAGTTGTTTGGTCAAGATAAAGAGGTAAACCTGAGTCTCAGTTTCTTCATCTTTTAAGTGGGTAAAATACAACCTACATTTAATGAGCATCAGCTATATGCTAGGCACTGAAGTGGGTGCCTTATATATACTATTTCATTTTGCCCTTAAATTAACATAGTTATGTAGGAATCATTCTGATTTTACTGAGAAAGAAATAGAAACGTAGAGAAGTTACATAACTTTCTTAACATCATTCAGCTAATGACTGAATGATGGCTTTGAACCCAGGCTTGACATTAAAGCCTATGATCTCAAACATTATATTACCTCTTGTATCACATAAATATTTGTGCATTTGTATGCTATATCCTATTCTCACAGTATTGTTGGAATTGAGTAAATGAGTTAAGGTAGTAGATATCATTATAAATCAAAACATTATCCAAATGTACAGGATGTTTTACCTTCAAGTGGTTCTTGGAGAACATATGCATTTAACTGAACTTCATTCTTGGGCAGGGTAATCTGGACACTCTCTCCAGCAGATACCACCAGTTGCTTTTTAACTGCAAACAAAGAAAATACACAAGCGATAAGAAATTAGATCCAAACTATCTCATTTATCTCCTTCCTTTTGTGGCCAAATTTATTTTATAAACAATATTCAGTGACTGCCTTCATTTCCTCATTAATCATCCACTCTGATCACCTGAAATTTGATTCTGCCCCCCCCCCCCTTTCCACTGAAAAGGATCTTTTTAGGTCATTAACAAACTGCTTCTTAGCAAATCTAACAGCTGTTTCTCAACCCTCATCCTTCACCTCTGTGGCATCTAACACTGCTGACTGCCACCATCTTAAAACTTTTGGTTATCATGACACCATATTATTCTACTTTTCTTTCTTTCTAAGTTTTTCTGCACTGTATTTTCACTATGGTTGATCTTTAAGCTCTCTTTATATAGAGCTCAATAAACAGAATTCAACTCTGTTTCAAGAATCATCTTCATGTTGATAAATAACTTTCTAAATAAAATGCATATATGAAGGCCCTGCTCAGGCAGCAGTTGGTTGGTGCATCATCCTGATACACCAAGGTTGCAGGTTCAGTCCCGAGTCAGGGCACAGACAAGAATCAACCAATTAACGTGTAATTAAGTGCAACAAAAGTCAATGTATGTCTGTCTGTCTCCCCCACCTCCCACCCACCTGCCTCTATTCCTCTAAAATCTTTTTTTTAATATATATATATATATGAAGTTCCTAGAAGAAAAGGCAAGGGTTGATCACAAGGTCATCCTTTCTTTCCATTTCAATTGCTACAACCATAGACGTAGATCATTCCAAGAATCTTCATTGTTCTTCCCTCTGTTAGCTCTCCCACTCTAATCCATTCTGTCTTCCTAAAACACCCGTCATCATTAGTTTTTCTAAAATACCCACCCACCATGTTACTCTCTTACTCAAGACTCCCCTACTCAAGGTCAAACTCACAACCTGCTATTAGAGAACCACCATAATCTGATCACACCATTTCACCCTTCCTATCCAATTCTGTCTTTAGTTATATTCCCCCTTGTGTTCCCATTGAAGTCTACTCTTGGGGACTTTGCTAAAGCTATTTCCTTCAATTGGGATATGAGCTTTCTTTATCCTAATTAGAGTGCTTTGCTTTTAGCTTAAAGCCACTCTTCTTGCCAAGAAGTCTTTCCAGACCATTTCAATTTAAACTGGTCTACTTTTTAAAAAATTATTTATTCATTTATTTATTTTTAGAAAGAGGGCAAGAGAGGGGGAGAAACAGCAATGTGAGAGAAACATCAAACAAATGTCTTTTGCATGCATCCCAACCAGGAACCGGGCCACAGCCCAGGCATGTGTCCTGACCAGGAATCAAACCAGCACCCTTTTGCTTTGCAGGATGATGCTCAACCAACTAAGCCATGCTGGTCAGGGCCTGACCTACTTCTTGAACTACTTGCTAAAGTAGTTCAAGTAGAATACCACATCAGCTAATAGCAATATATTGTCTTTATACTACTCAAGAGCTATTTCATACATGTTAGGGTTTTTCAACCTTGGTGCTTTGGACCAGATAATTCTTTGCTGTGAGGAAACTGTGTTGTGTCCTCTTAAGATGTTCAGCAGGATTCCTGGTCTCTATCCAATAGATGTCAGTAGCACCCTTCCTCCATAGCTATAACAACCAAAAATGTCTGCAGGTTGTTAAGAAACACTGATTATATAAATCTGACAATAATTGTTCATTTGGTATGAGACCTTGGAATTCGAGAACTTAAAGCAAACAACTGGCTAGTCCACCTACATTTCAAGCCTGGAGGTGAGAAAGCTTCCTAGATAAAGAAGAAATTTGAGATTCATCTGTTTGCTTAAGAACACTGCATGCACTTGGGGAGAAATAAAACCATCCATTATGAAAGCGTCACCATTTAGACACCCCAGGAGGTGGAATAAAAATTCTCTTAAGCGACTTAAAAAAAAAAAACAAGAAAAAAGAAAGAAAGAGAGAGAGAAAGAAGAAAGAGAAAGAAAGAAAGAAAGAAAGAAAGAAAGAAAGAAAGAAAGAAAGAAAGAAAGAAAGAAAGAAAGAAAGAAAGAAAGAAAGAAAGAAAGAAAAAGAAAGAAAGAAAGAAAGGAAGGAAGGAAGGAAGGAAGGAAGGAAGGAAGGAAGGAAGGAAGGAAGGAAGGAAGGAAGGAAGAAACCTCTATAGTCAGAGAGAAAGTACAATGGACAAAAATGCAGTACAGTCAAACACTTTCTCAATCACAACAAAAATTATAGGCATTTTGTCTGCACGAAAAGTTATTTTAGCGCCACAAGATTGAAACCCTAAAGTTTCATGTTATATTACACCAAAAAAAATGACACCTGGAAATTAAAATTTGGCAAAAAAGTCATTTTCACTGGCTTTGCTTAACCCTGTTGACTTTTTCAGGAGTTGAAGATCAACTTAGTTTCCTTGATTAACCATTTCCTCCTAATACCTTAGAAGAGCACTCATGAAGCACAGACTTGTTAAGGCAATATTATATGTATAAATCTCCTTCTTATGGATAGCTTTAAAAAATAAAAACGCTGTGAAAATCAGAGAGATAAATATCTGACCTACAATTCAGCCATTCAGAAGGCCAATAGGTGCACAGATCCAACTCTTTCTTCCCAGTGGCCTCTGTTTGCTTGATTCCTTGAACATTACTTAATTGAATATGTGCCTTTTAGTCCCAGGCACAGTGGAATCTGGCTCTTGGAAAATGAACCTCATAAATTCCCATAGTTTGGGGCCTGTTGAAAAAAGGATGAAGAGCCTCAAATCCTATGATTACAGGGACACTTACAGTATTATTTTTTCTCTTACCTACAGAATTAAAAGACATTCCTCCCTCCTTTCTTTCCACTAAACGGAACATTTTGATGAAAGGTTCGACTCCCCCATCCTACCTCCATGGGCACAAGCAAAGGGCCTCACCTGGATATGGTGATGACGTGCTCTGGAAAGAAGTGTGGGGCGTGGGAGTGGCATAGGTGTAGGAGGGAGTCACTGGCGGAGGGGTAGCAATCTGGATTTTCCCAAGGCTTTTTACTTGCTGAGTGCTAGGCGTAGTACCCAGATCCTCTGACGTCTCAGGTTCGACTGATACATTCTTTGACCAAACAGTAATGTCCCCAGCCAGATCTGTGGTTAGGGGGTTGGAAATTGTAATTGCCTTGTGGACCTAAAGAAATGCAAAAATTCAATTAAGTAGGCAAAAGTTATACAGCCTGGTTTTTAGGTTATGTCTCATGAAATAATTGCACATTTTTTTTTAATACACAGCTGTCAAAAATATTAAAGAAACTAACCTCACTGTCCAAACTGGTGTTAAAACGTTGATTTATATGTCATGCTTTTAGTGACTTATTCATTCAAGATCAAAACAATGTCCTACTGTGTTTTCTTCTACAAATTTTATAGATTTGGCTCTTAAATTTGGGTCTATGTCCACTTTGAGCTAATTTCTATGCATGGTATGAGGTGTCAAGGTTCATATTTTTTCCTTATAACTATCCAATTATTCCAACACCATTTATTGAAAACACTCTTCTTCCCCCACTGAATTGGTCTGGCACATGAATTGACCATATTTGTTGAGTCTATTTCTGGATTCTATTCTTTTTCATTGATTTAGTCTACCTTTATGCCAATACCACTGCTTTCATTACTAGCTTTATGGTAAACCTTAAAATTACACAGCTTAAGTCTTCCAATTTTGTTGTTCATTTTCAAAATCATTTTTGATCGTTCTAAGTCCCAATCCATGAACAGAGCTGTATTAGTTTCTTAGGGCTGCCATAACAAATTACCACAAACTTTGTGACTTAAAACAGCAGTCCCCAATTTTTTTAGTACCAGGGACCAGTTTCACAGAAGACAATTTTCCATGGACTAGGGGTTGGGGGATGGTTTCTGGGTCATTCAAGTGCATTACATTTATTGTGCACTTTATTTCTATTATTATTACCTTGTAATATCTAATGAAATAATTATACAACTCCCCATAATGCAGAATCAGTGGGAGCCCTGAGCTTGTTTACCTGCAACTAGACGGTCCCATCTGGGGGTAATAATCTATATTTGCAGCTGCTCCTCAGTGCTAGCATCACAGCCTCAGCCCCATCTCAGATCATCAGGCATTAGATTCTCGCAAGGAGCGTGCAGGCTAGATCCCTCACATGCACAGTTCACAGCAGAGTTCACACTCTGACGGGAGGCAGAGCTCAGACGGTAATGCAAGCACTGGGGAGCAGCTCTAAGCACAGATGAAGCTTCCACCCCTCACCTGCTGCTCACCTCCTGCTGTGTGGCCTGGGGAACCAGGCCAAGCCTGCGTACCAGTCCGTGGCCTGGGGGTTGGCGACCCCTGACTTAAAACAATGGAAATTTATTTTCTCACAGTTCTAGAGGCCAGAAGTACAAAATCAAGGCATTGGCATGACCACATTTCCTCTGAAGGTTTCTGGTAAGAACCCTCTGTGCCTCTTCCAGTTCCCAGAGACTTTTAGCATTCCTTGGCCTCTGGCAACATAATGCCAGGCTCTGTCTCCATCTGCACCCAGGCTTCTTTCTTGTCTCTGTGGGTCCAAATCACCCTCTTTTTTTTTTTTTTTTTTTAAATAATCCTCACTTCAGGATGTGTTATTGATTTTAGATGGAGAAAGGGGGAGAGAGAGAGACAAACATCGATGTGAGAGAGAAACATCAATCAGTTGCCTACCACACTCACCCCCACCAAGGATCAAACCTGCAACCCTGGCATATGCCCTGACTGGGAATCAAACCTGCAACCTTTTGGTGTACCCAACAACGCTCCAACAAGCTAAGACACCCGGCCAGGGCTCCCTCTCCTTTTTCTTATAAAGAAGCCAGTCATCGGATTTAGGGCCCACCCTAAATACAGGATGATTCACCTCAAGATCCTGCAAAGAACCTACTCCCAAATAAGGTCATATACTGAGATTCCAAGTGCACATAATTTTGGGAGGTACACTATTCAACCCTTTACAATGGTATCTCTCTCCATTTATTTAATTCTTTATTTTCTCTCAGAAATGTTTTCTAGTTTCCTGTATATAACTTTTGCACATATTTTGTTAAATTTATCCTTATTTCATGTTTTTGAATGCTACATTTTATAACTTTAATTCCCAATTATTGATTGCTATTATACAAACATAATTGATTTTGTATATTGGTCTTATATCCTGCAACCTTGCCAAATTCACTTAAGAATTCCAGTAGCTTTTATGTACACCCCTTGGAATTTTCTAGGTACATGATTATATCATCTGTGAATAAAGTCAGTTTTGCTTGTTTCCAATCTGTATTCGTTCTCTTGCCTTATAACAGTGGCTCGGGCCTCCAGAACAATGCTGAATAAAGTGGTTAGAGCCGTTCCTCGCTGTGTAATTGTCATCTCAGTTTCCTTTAGATCTTTGAACATAGATTCCTTTACTTTTTAAGCATATTTTAACTGCTGCTTTGAAGTATTCGCTAAATTAACAGGTGAGTCCACTCTGAATTCATTTCTGTTCATTATTATTATTTTTCCCTGAGCATGAGCCACATTTTCCTGATACTTTTTGCATATCTCATAACATCTGGTTGAAACCTGGAAATTTTAGATAATATATTGTAGCAACTCTGGATTCTGTTTTATTTTTCTGAAGGGCTGTTATTTTTAGATACTTCCTTGTACTTAAACTAGAGAATCTCTCTCTCATATATAGACACACATGCACACATACACACAGTATGTTGTCATTGATGTCTGCTCAGTTTTTTTAATTCTTATTTTAGCTTAGGTTCCTAGGTATCACCCTGTATCTGCATAGTTTAGCAATCAGCCAATGATTCGGGTAAAGGTCACTCAAACACCTGAAGCCGATAAAGCTTCACTCTGCCCTTCCATCTGTGTATTGCTCGAGGTCTGCATTATAAATTTCAGCCAATTCTTAAATCTCCCTTGATTTTCACTTTTTACCAGGCTCTCTTGGGTCTCTTTCACACATGCAAATAGTTTCTCAGTCAGCTAGGGCTAAGTGGAGAGCTTATCTCAATCCCTCTATGGCTCTCTTATTTTCAGGATCTTCCCATTAAGTTCTGGCAGGCCCTCCACTCACCCCAACAGGCATTGCAACCTCAGCCTAGCAAAGCTGTGGATTCTCTTCATTCATTCCCACACAAGTTTGCCGATTTTAGTTGGCAAAACTGTAAATTTCACCCTCTGCCCCAAATAAAGTCCACCCCCTCTTGCAGAAAAGTTGCTAGTTTTATGTCCAGCCACACACTGGTAAAACTACATTTCTTTATTTTTAAATCACAAATAGGATTTTTTAAATGTCTGAGTTTTAAACAGACTCTTGGACTGGGTCCTCAAATCCATCAGATGGTTCAACTTTAGCGCCTGTCTCGTCACAGTACTTTTCCCAGAACTGCTACCTTCACCATGAAGCTCCACAAGTTTTCCAAATTCAGACTTGGCCTTCTTTAGCATTTTGGCTTTTCTAACAAAGACATCATGGAGCAGATAATTAGACTGGCAAGCCTTTTCTATGCCTTGTCCAGTTCTATCTGTCATTGACTTATTGACAACTTCTTTCAAGTAATTTGCTTGAACTTCTTGGACCATGATTTCCATCATCTTCTGGATTTGGCAGGCCCACTGATGCTGAGCATAAGAGGTCTTCTGAATTTGATTGTTGCATTTTTTAGTAAAACCAACATGGAATAGATGGAGCAAATAGCCACCAGTAGTCTTGACATTGACATGAGCTTCAATCATGGTCTGCCATTTTTTGACCACTGGGCAAGCACATTTTGTAACAGGTAAGATCCATGCCACAGAAGTTAGGTGGTTTTTACCCTGAACATCCCTAGTAATTAGCCTGAATTTTCTAAACGCAACTTCTTCATTCTGCAGATCAGCTAGGCTCACTTCAAAAACACAATCCATAATACCATCAGATGTGATTTTGGTTCCTTGAGTCCTTCCTGAATAATGTTTTTCCAGTATTTCTTATTGGAAAGCTGGTGCTTTCACATCCTATCAATCTTCCTTAGAAACTGGACCAAATACTTTCTTCTTGGCTCCCTTTTTGCCACCTTTTGTAAGGTGCTTGTTCTTGCCAACTGCCATGCTGCTGCTCAGGCAGCCAGAAGGAAAACTACATTTTCTTGTCACCCGAACTGAGGTGATGGAGGTCGAGACAGATGGGACAAGACTCCTACTGTACTTGTTCAAAGCATTACCAAGAATAAAGAATAAATACTTTTTCAAGAATAAACTCTTCTCAACTTGCTTTTGCCTCCATTATATTTCTAGTAGCCAAGAAATATCTGTTTTTGACAATTTTGTCCAGTTATATACATTTTTTACAATGAAATAATTATGAACCCTTTATGATGCCTTTAGTGAATGTTCTCTTGTTTCTATTTTCCCATTTTAAAAATTGTTTACATTTCTCTCCTGAAATTCTTTAACTGTTCACGCACTAAAACTATTTTCCTTTAGTTCTCTGAACATACTTTGAAGTCTTTGACAACTAACTCAAACACCTGAGTCATTCTGGAGTTAGTTCCTACTGACTGCTTTTTTTACCCTGAGTATGGGTCACTCTTTCCTATTCCTTTGCATGTCTGATAATTTTAGTTTGAGTACTGAAAAGTCTATCTAATTCATGTAGTGACTCTAGATTCTACTGTGTTTTCCTTGAGATTGTTTGGGGTATTTTTTTTCTAGTAGGCAAGTAATTTACCTAGATTTAACCTGAAGACTTTGCTTCCCCTGCCATGTGCAGCCCCTGGTTCCCTACAGGTCTTCCTGCATAATCTGATGATTGTCTAAAACTTTGGCCACAGATTATACTCAGATTTGGGTGGTGCCTGATTTCACTGTGCTTTCTTTATTCTGGAGATTGCTCTTTAATTTTTCAGTCTTAGACTGTTCTCTGGACCTCAAATCAGTAAGACTTCAGATTTCTGCCACCTGAGCTGCACATGGCTGGGGAATGCACTCAGTTAAAAGAGCAAAAAACTCACAGAGTTCACCTGGTGTGGGCCCAGGCTTTCAAAGCCAGAACTCTGCCTCTCTGATTCCTGCCTGCTCTTTCACCAGGCCCTCTGGAATCACCTCATGTTTAGAGGTTCAGCCAGGAATTTTAGTAGAGCTTATAGTCAGGTTACAGGCCTCACCCTCTTACCTTCTAGGGCACCTCCCTTATATTTCCAAGTAATTTTTCTATCCTGAACTCTGTTCTTTGCCACCATAAGAAAGTAAGACTGAGTTTTCCACTGCCACTTTCCTCTGCTATGGGGGGTGGTTAATGCCCTCAGGCAAAAAATTTTTAAGCTGCAAATTCACAATTCTTATCACATCCAGTTGCTGTTTTTCAAGAGTAAACTCTCCTCTAGCTTCTGCCTCCTTTTGGATCCTTCCCAGTTTCTTTAAATATAATTTTTACATATTTCATAATTATTATCTGTGGGAGGGTTCAGGAGACCACTTTATTCTGCCACCATTACCAAAAATTTTCCCTGAGGGAAGGATTTTAAAATATTGAGGGCCTATATTTGTGAAACTGAAATGCATCTGGAGCTTGGTGAAAAGAATTTAAGATGACTCCCATGTTTCTAGCTTGAGTGAGGGACTAACTATAGCAGTGTCAAAAACTAAGATAGACTGGTTCTAAGAAAATAACAGGTAGGTTATGTTTTAGACATATTGAATCTGAAATACCTCTGGGAAATTCAAATAGAGACCCCAGAGTTGGAATCAAGTTCTCAAAGATAGTAGCTACAGCCATGGGAATAAATGAGCTTACACAAGAAGAACATATAAATAAAGGAAACAGGCTTAAAATAGAACATGTGGAAATATGTGGAAATACAAATGTTTAAGATGTGAGCAGATGAAATTGTTACAGAATGGGGGTGTCCAAAAAACCCCAGAGCTTGTGGCTGGGGGATAGGGAAAAGGAAGCAGCTTTTAGGATGCCTCTGCATGCCTGGGGCTAGTGGCTAGTAACTTTGTTGCACAAATGGCTTTGAAATTTCCAAGGCCCAGGAAGATGGGAAGGGTCTTAGACTGTGGGATGGTACTGAAAGAGCTCCTGCATAGGGTTCTCTGAATGGTCAGAACTGGTTGCCACACCCACTGGGTCAGAGGATGCAGTCAGGGATTTAAAAAGCAGCTGCAGACATTTTAGAGGGGGCTCTCCATGCTACTTTAAGAAGGGGGCTCTCGCCATGCAGTTTTGAGGAGAGGAAATCCACGCAGTTTGCAGGAAGAAGGTGCTCTCTCTCCCCATGTGGATTAAAGAAGCTGAGTTCTCCATGCGGTTTTGAGAAGGAAACACCATGTGGCTTTGAGAAGGCAGTGTATAAGGAGGCTGAGAATCCACATGGTTCTGCATTGAAAGCTGGCAGGCACCACAGCACAGAAAGGCCTCCCCAATCAGAATTGAATGATTGGCAGCTACTGGTAAAGCTGAACTATGTCTAGGAAGTCGTCGGCAGCCGTCCGTCTCAAGAGACGATGGTGTAGCTTCTTAAGAGTCTATCTGCACCGCCGAGAATGGCTGTGCAGTCCGACTCGGGAGTGACACGGTATCTGTCTCCTCCCGTGTTGAATCGACATCTTGCGATGACGCTGGAGTGTCCTCTCCAGGGAAGCTGAAGCTACAGAGCCTGGGCAGGGTGATATGGAGGGTCTGCTGTTGCCCATGCAGCAGACCCCCCCTCTCTTCGCAGCTGAAGGGTCCAAGGGAAAGACGGAGTCAATACAGCTTGGCTTCAGGTGCGCCGCAGGAGTTGCCGGTGTTGACTACAACGTCAAACCGCCTTAGGGACTCCGGCTCCGGATTTTCTGTCGGGGTTTACTCCCTTAGCCTTTCCCCTGAAGAGGTATGCCGCAAGGCAGCGGAGGTTTTTTGGAGTCAGAGTTTTCCTTCTCTGATGTGCCCTGACTGGAAGATCGAACCAGCGACACTTAGCTCGCAGGCCGACGCTCAATCCACTGAGCCAAACCAGCCAGGGGATGTCTAGGAAGTAGGGAAACAGTATCTCTAACTTTTCTAAAACTAGTCTGGTTTGGGAGGGGGAGGCAGAAATATGTGTTTGTGGGTGTTTTAAGGAAAATAAGACCTAACGGCAGAAATCCACAAATAATCTAAATCTATGTAACTGTTAAATAAACAGTTCTTTTTCTTTTCACTAAACTAGTATTGAGAGTTATAATTCTGGCGGTGGGCAATCAGGCCCCTAACTAAACAGCCTGTGGTTTCTGTTCCAATCGGACAAGCCCAGGAGTTCTGTTACAAAATGACCCACAAAAGTGACTAAAAATGAGTAATCAGAGAGAAGGAAAAATAGGGAAGTGTTATAACAAGAAGGAAGGGACTATTGCAACCTGTATGAAATAATGCAGAGAGGTTCAATCAGATAAAAACTCAAAAAAAAAAACCATTATACTTGGCAATTGTGAGGTTACCAGTGACCCCAGCAAGAGCAGGTTGGAAACAAGATTCCACAAGGCTGAGGATTAAATACAAGCAAATGAAGAAAAGCAAATGTAGACTACCCTTCAAATTTTTGGATGAAAAGAGAGAACAGTGTAATAGTAACTAAAGATGCAAGGAGAAAAGATCAAGGATATATTTGGAAGGACTGAATTTGAACAATAAGCACCATGTTCTCAGCCTGAAAGGACAATGATAGGCTATTACACAAACATTTAGGAGAGCATGGGGGCCCAGTTTGGGGAAATGAATATCGGGGAAGGCTTCCTAGAAGAAGGAAAGTCTGGGATGAGTCTTGAAGAATAAGTAGTACTTAAGCAGGTGAATGCTAAAAAAATTAAAATTAAAAAGAAAGACAAGATGATCTATTATTGAATTGTATATCTGAAACCTATATAATTTTATTAACCAATGTCACCCTAATTAATGCAATTAAAATTAATTAATTAAAAAAAAAGACAAAAACATGGTGGACTTTTGCTTCCAGTCAAGATGGAGTAACAGGTACCAGATTTATCATCCTATCTGCAACAATTCAAAAGCCAGACAAAATATATGAAACAAAAGCACTCAAGCCACTGACATTAGGCAATGAAGAAAAGCAACTCCTAAGAAATGAAAAAATAATAATAATAAAATGAGTCCTATGATTGCCTCAGCCAACTGTCAAGAGTAAATTTCTAGGCCACAACACAGGAAGAGGAAATCCTGAGTTGAAGAGATGTAGCTGGAAGTCTGGGAGAGCAGAGAGCCACACAGAGAGAGAATGCTAAAGATCGGCAGAGGATCCCCCTAACGTATTCCACTGAGTATTGATCATCTCACACGTCTGTGGAAATGACAAAGGCCAAAGAACTACCCAAAATGATTACAGGGCACAGTACCCCGAGTTCACATGGGCCAGGAATAATACTTATTCCAAAAAGCCAGGATAAAACTTCATAATTCATGGGGCATGAGTTAGAATACTAATAACCACAAAAATGTATCATCTCACAGTTCTGTAAAACAGAAATCCAGCACAAATTTCACTAGGCTAAAAATCAAAGGGTTGGCAGGGTTGTGTCCTTTTCTGAAAGCTTTACAATAGAGTTGGTTTCCATTCCTTTTTAGTTTCTAGGAGCTACTCACTTTCCTTGGCTCATAATCCCCTTTCTCCATTTTCAAAGCAAGCAACATTACATCTTTCTGTGTGTTTCTCTCATAGTTATATCTTCCTCTTTCACTTTTAAGAACCCTTATGATTCAATTGGGTCTACCTGGAAAATGCAGGATAATCTCCCTATTTTAAGGTTAGCTGTTTAACAACTTTTATTCCATCTGCAACCCTAATTTCTCTTTGCCATATAACATAACACAGTCACAGGTTCCTGGATTAGGAAACTGGCAGCCATGAGGGGAGGGGGTATTATTCTCCTTAGCACAACTAAGAAATCAACAAAAGGAGGTAAAATGGAATAAAAAAATACCCAATTAAGTCAAATGAAAGCATAAAAATACAGACAAAATAAACAAAGAACACATGGGACAAACAAAATAATACTAAATTGGTAGACTTGAATCCAATCATATCAATAATCACTCCAATTAACCAGCAGAGGCTTTCAAACTGAATAAAAAGCAACACCTGGCTACATGCAGCCTGTAAGAAATTTACTTAAAACATAAAGACACAAATAAGCTAAAGGAAAAATGAAGGAAGGATGGAAAAAATATATATTATGCTAATACATACTAACCAAAAGAAAGCCTGAGTGGCTATATTAATATCAGACAAACCCTGACTGGCATGACTCAGTTGGTTGGGCACTGTCCCATAAAGCAAAAGGTTACTGGTTCAATTCCCAGTCAGGGTACATGCCTGGGCTGCAGGTTTGGTCCCCGGTTGGGGCACGTACAAGAGGCAACCAATCAGTTTCTCTCACATCAATGTTTCTCTCCCTCTTTCTCCCTTCCTTCCCCTCTTTCAAAAATAATATATATATATATTCTGAGCCACAAAACAGGTCTCAATAAATTTAAAAGGATTCATCATAAAATGTTCACTGGCTACAATGGCATTAAATTACCAATCAATAATGCACCAATATCTAGAAAATCCCCCCAAATATTTTAAAACTACATAACATACTTCTAAATAACCCAAGTGTCAAAAGGAGTAGTTCAAAGGGAAATTTTAAAACATTTTTAACTAAATGAAACTAAACACAAAATATCAAAATTTGTAAGATGTGGCTAAAGCAGTATTTAGAGGGAAATTTATAGCACTAAAAATACCTATGTTAGAAAAGAAGTCTCACATCAACAACCTCAGATTACAATTTAAGAAACTAGAAAAAGAAGAGCAAATAAAAGTCAAACTAGCAGGAAAACTGAAATGATAAAGAGTAGAGCAGTTATCAATGAAATAGAAAACAGACAAGCAATAGAGAAAAATGAATGAAACTAAGACTGTCTTTGAGAAAATCTAGCCAGTTTGATCAAGAGGAGAGGAGATGGAGGGATGGAGGGAGAAAGGAAGAACACAAATTACTAATATAAGGAATAAGAGAGGTAAGATATTAAAAGGGCAATAAGGGAATATTGTGAACTTTATGCCAATAAATTTGACTACTGGGATAAAATACACAAATTCCTTGCAAGATACAATCTGTCAAAGCTCATTCAAAAAGAGCTATTACAGATCACCTACATAGCTATATATGTATTATACAAATTGAATTTGGAGTTTAAAATTTTCCTACAGAGGACTCTTAAGTCCAGATGGCTCTTCTAGAGAATTATATTGAACATTTAAGTAATAAAAGAAAACTACAAACTAATATCCCTGATGAACCCAGATGCAAAAATTGTAACAAAATTTTAATAAATCAAATATGACATTATAAAAAAAGTATAATATATCATGACTAAATGTGGTTTATCCCAGGAATGCAAGGGTGGGTTAACATCGAAAATCAATCAAGTTATTCACCATATTAACACACTAAAAATAAAGACCTATATGAATCTCAATAGATGTAGAAAACCTTTTTGACAAAATCCAACATTTATTCCTGCTACGAATTCACAGCAAACTAGGAATAGAAAAGAACTTTCTCCATCTGATAAAAGACAGCTTTAAAAAACCTAAAGCTAACATCATACGTAATGGTGAAAGACTGATTTCCTCTAAGATCAAGAACACGGCAAGGATGTACACTTTCACCACTTCCATTCAACATGTATTGAAAGTTCTAGCCAGGGCAATAGGCAAGAAAATGAAAAGGCATTCAGACTGGAAAAGAAGTAAAATGGTCTGTAGGCACAGACAATGTGATTACACACATAGGAAATTCTATGAAATCTACAAAAAAGCTACTAGAATGAATAAGTGAATTTACCAAGGTTTCAGAATACAAGATAAATATATAAAAAGTAACTGTTTCTATACACTAAGAACAAATGGAAACTGAATTTTAAAATACCAATTATAATAACATCAAAAATGTGAAATACTTAGGGATAAATCTAATAAAAGAGAATAAAATCTGTACCATAAAAAATATAACACACTGCTGACAGGAATTAGAGATGACAAATAAAAGGGAAAATATACTGTGTTCATGGATCAGTAGACTCACTATTCTATTAGGCTATCAGTTCTCCCCAAATTGATCTACAGCCCCAACATAATCCCATTTAAAATCTCAGAGGGCTTTTTAAAAAGAAATTTTAGAAGATGATTCTAAAATTCATATGAAAATATAAAGGACGTAGAATAGCCAAAACATTTTTGATAGCAAAATACAAACTTGTAAAATTCACATTATCCAATTTAAAGGCTTATTACAAAGCTATCAAGACAGTGTAATGTTGGTGTCAATATAAACAAATAAATCAATGGAAGCAAATAGAGTCCAGAAATAGATTCATAAATAGTTAACTTGTTCTCAGTAAAAATGAAAACCAATTCAATGGAGAAGGGATGGAAAATATATGGTGCTAGCACAATTGGATATTCATATGATCCTGCCATGTACAAATTAAACAAAGAATCTTAGACCTAAATTTAAAATCTAAAACTATAAAGCTTTTAGAAGAAAACTTAGGAGAAAATCTTTCGTAGATACAACACCAAAAGCATAATCCATTAAAAAAAGCACTGATAAACTGAACTTCCAGTCAAGATGGAGGTGTAGATAGATATGCTTTGCCTCCTCACACAACCATAGAAAGAATTACAACCAGATCTCAAAAACAAATAACACTCAGAACCATCAGAAATTGAGCTGTATGGAAGTCCAAATACCAAGGATTTAAAGAAGCCACATTCATCCAGACGAGTTTTTTTCTACATAGGCCACTCTATTAAGACAGAGAGTAAAAGCAGTTCTACCTAATACAAAGAAACAAACATAGGGAGGATGTCAAATTGAGGAGGCAGAGAAATATAGCTCAGATGAAAGAATAGAACAAAACCACAGAAAAAGAACTAAAGGAATAGGAGATAGCCAACCTATCAGAAGCAGAGTCCAAAACACTGGTGATCAGGATTCTCAGAGAACTCACTGAGTACAGCCACAAAATAAAGGAAAAGAAAAAAGAATACACTAAGTGAAATAAAGAAAAATATATAAGGGACCAACAGTGAAGGGAAGGAAGCTGGGATTCAAATCAACAATTTGGAACAAAAAGAAATAAATATTCTACCAGAACAGAAAGAAGAAACAAGAATTAAAAAAAAAAAAACAAATAAAAAAACAAAGACAGGCGTAGGAACCTCTGGGACAACTTAAATGTACCAACATTCGATTCATAGCAGTGCCAGAAGGAAAAGAGGAAGAGCAAGAAATTGAAAACTTATTTGAAAAAATACTGAAAGAAAACTTCCCTAATTTGGCGAAGAAAATAGATATACAAGTCCAGGAAGCACAGAGAGTCCCCAACAAGTTGGGCCCAAAGAAGACCAAACCAAGACACATCATATTAAAATGCCAAAGGTTAAAGATGAAGAGAGTACAGTTTCTTAAAAGCAGCAAGAGAAAAGATGAGAGTTACCTACAAAGGAGTTCCCATAAGACTGTCAGTTGATTTCTCAAAAGAAACTTTGCAGGCAAGAAGGGGCTGGCAAGAAGTATCCAAAGTGATGAAAAGCAAGGACCTATAACCAAGATTACTCTATCCAGCAAAGCTATCATTTGGAATGGAAGGGCAGATAAAGTGCTTCCCAGACAAGGTAAAGCTAAAGGAGTTCATCATCATCAAGCCCTTATTATATGAAATGTTAAAGGGACTTATTTAAGAAAAAGAAGATCAAAACTATGAACATTAAAATGGCAATCAATTCACAACTATCAACAACTGAATCTAACAACCAGAACAGGAACAGAATCATAGGTTTGGGGATCATTTGGAGGGTTATCAGCTAAGAGGCGAGGGAAGGGGGAGAAATGGGGAAATGGTGCAGGGATCAATAAGCATAATTGGTAGGAACAGAATAGACAGGGGGATGTTAAGAATAATATAGGAAATGTGAAGCCAAAGAACTTATATGCATGACCCATGGACATGAACTATGGGGGTGGATTGCTGGAGAGAAAGGGGGTACCAGGTGCAGGGGGGCAGAGGGGGAAAAATTGGGACAACTGTAACAGCACAGTCAATAAAATATACTTTAAAAAGAACACTTAGGAGATACAGGAAAAAGTGAGCAGCTATGGTGAAAAAAAACTAAAGAAAGGGCATATGGTTCAGGTACTAATACTGTAGAAAAAGGAAGAGTTCAATAGCAGGAATTTCTGCACAACCCTACGCAAGGTAACAGAGTGCCCAGGTTTCCCCTCCCTGCAATAAGCCACTCAGGCAAGAGTGCAAGGGAGGGGAGGTGGGGTGAGGGGAGTGCTTAGTGAGTATACGCACACAGACAATACTGGAGGGCCTAGGTCACTGATGGGATAGAAACCATAGAATTTATGGTATATAGGCCAGAGAGCCAAAGGGGGCCTGGGGCTAAAAAGTTTTTGGTGTCTGCTGCTCAGATAACTAAGGATGAGAATCTAGGAAAAACTAGGCCCCGAAGGATTCCAAATTTGCCAGGAAATAATAGCCAGAAGAATAAATAAACCTTTGGCAAAATTTTTATAAGCCTAAAGGATTAAAGGAAAAATTTAAAAAGCAAAAGAAAGCAACCAAGCAAAAATCCCTGATAAACAAACGAAACCAAAACAAAAGCAGAGAACTGCTTAGGCTTCTGTCCTTGGTTATGCAAGGCTCTTCTCTGTAGCAGCCCACACCCCATGCCTGATCTCCCTGCTAAGAGATAAGCTCTGGCCTTATGAAGAGTCAGCGCAATTGTTTTCTTCAGTGAAAAAAGGCAGCAGAGAGGCGTCCAAGGACTTGGCTCATTTATCCACTCAGTCATTTGTTCCACAGAAAGCCACTTGCTTGTAGGGGTTGAAAAGCTGTGATTATTGACTGTAAACAGGGAGGTGGACAGTAGAGAGAGGAGGACGTCAGTCTTCCTAAAGTCAAACCTTATATGTAGGAATATCTAATTGGACCTTCATCTCCTGGACTCAAAGAGAATGTTGCTTTTCCTTTCACAAAGCGGACTGGCGGCAATTAACTGCCAGTGGCTGAAATGCTAGTGCTGCAAATGTTCCAGCACCCAATCAACACACCTTCATGCTCCTCCTGCTAACAATTCAGAGGTTCAGGGCATAGAGCAGATGCAATAATTAAACTAAGCAGTATCAGCTTCTCCTTCTTTCAGCTGAGAAAAGGGAATAAATGGGTGATATTCCTTTTCATTTTTGGAATTGCAAAAGCTCCACAATACCTGCCCTTGTATACAATGTATGTATATTTCCAAAAGAATGAAAAATGCCACTGACAGCACAAGGCCTTTGCAGCTCTGCAGGCATTTCAGGCAAGACAAGAGCAATTTATGATATACTTTCTTCCCACTTTGGATGCAGAGTTGCTTGACCTACCTTAGTGAAAACAGCACAAACTAGAAACTAGTGCTGCTAGCCAGTCACTCCTAATTAGAAGGAGACAATCTGCTGTGTATACTACTTCTCTTCCTTTCTCTAGTGGATTAAGCAGAAGTTTGAACTCCCAAGTCCTCTCCTAAAAGAAATGCCTACCAGTTAACCATTCTGAATGTACAAGGTGATCCTACCACCCTTCCAAAGCTATCCATGGCCTTCCTAAGCATGGAATATAAAATCAAATATAGTCTGGATCTGAAGACTTCACTTTGCACCATTTTTAGCAACACCTGAAGTTCTCAATATGTAATGCCAAACTATACAATGCCTCTGTACACAAAGGCCCACTCCCACTCTTGGAGCTCAAATTCAATGTCACCCCCCCACTTCCACCCATTTTCAATGTTAGTCCATAAAATTTGATACCCTATTCACAGGCAGCAATTTATTGCCACTGGTCTCTGCTGGTGAACGAGAAGAAGAGAACTCCCCAGCCACCACAGGATCTTCCTTCTAGCACACCCCTGCAGTCTCTGAGGTCTGAGTTTGAGTTTTCACCATCATCCAGGAGACTGTCAGGCCTAAATATACCATATCTCTTCATTTTACTGATTTATTTCTCATTTTATTGATCATAATTATCCTGCAGTGTGCTGACTGTGCCCATCTCTCTCATTTTGCACCAGCTCCTGTAAATTATGTCGCCTGTCCTGCAGGAGGTATAGGGAACAAAACATGAAATGACTGAGCATATGAGTGACTTTTTGATCATGGCGTAGAAATTCCAAGACAATTCAATGGAATTTTTGGGAGAAAGAAAAGATGCTGAGTCTCACAGGAGAGGAAGTATAGATGAATATAGAGATAACAGTTTAGTGTGGTAAATGTTTAACAACTAGTTTCCCCCTAGAAAACAAAAACAAGCCCTGAATTGTAGACTTGGCCAATTTCATAGTGCAAATACTACCACCATAACCAATTTCAAGCTACCCACATGAAGCCACTGACCACCTACTCTAGGTGGGTTGCTATTTTATCTGCTCTCCTTCCCAATGCTCTTTGCAAACCATTAATCTTCTTTCTTCATTGTAAAACCATCTCCTTTGCCATCTTGCCACACTACAACTTCAACTCTCATCATAGATGTCGTCTCCCAACTTATTAGTTACTACTCCTTGTACTTTACTAATGGCTTTGACATCTGGCTCTCAAAGTTCCTCTTCACCCCAAGTCCTTGCCTAGTTAAGAGAAGAGACTCTGGAAAGAATCAGACTGCCTGGGTTCAAGTCTTGATACTACCATATAATAGCTGTGCTACCTTGGCCATGCTCCTTAGCCTTTCTTTTCCTGAGCTTCCTCATTTATAAAATAGAGATGGTGATAGTATTTCACAGTATTTGTTGTATGGATTAAAAGAGTCAATACATGTAAAAGGTTCAGAATGGTACCTGGCACATAGTAAGTGCTCACTCAGTAAACAGTAGCTGCTGTTGCTATTATCATCACCATTGTTAAAGTCTATTTCAATGTCTACCTTGTTAACTCGTTTAATTCAAATAACTCATTTAACATATTCTTGGAGCTCCCTGTTGTTAATAAATTTCTTCTCCACTCTACCTCAGCAACCTTCTTCCACAGCTACACCCTAGATCCTGTAATCACGGGAACTTCTTTACCTCCAAAAACTGAATTTCAAATATCCCTGACTACTATCTCCTATCCTCCCAGGACTCACATTTACCTGTGCCCCATATGTCTGCTTCCTATCAGCAAAACCTCTGAATACCATATTTCCTCTGTCATCTTCTTACACTCTCTCTTTCATCCACTGTCTTGACAACAACCTCAATTTCCATGCCCCAATTTCCTTTTAAACAAGATGGGCAAAGTTACAGTCTTGGATGAATCAAACTATCAGCCTTTCCTTGACAGGGCTGCTAAGAGCTGCTACGAGGAAAATCTTGCCCTTCTCCAGTCTATTCACCACACAGCAACATATCTAATCATGTCATTCCCTGCATAAAGAAAGACCAGTATTTTAAGAAGACCTCAAGGCTCTGCACACCTCTGAAGCACCTCTTCTTTCACCACTAGCTCTCCTGTTCTGTTTGGCAAACAAGACCAGTCTCTCTCAACTTTTTTTCCCCCAACTTCTTGATCTTGCCACCTGACAGACTTTGAAATTGCTATCCCCTCTGCCTGAAACACTCTTGGCCTGTTTCTTTCTCTAATGCCTACTTCTGCTTCAAGTCTCAGGTTAGACTTTCCTTCCCTAGGGTAGTCTAACCTTACCCCCGAGTTTGATTAGGCCCCTCTGGATGCTCCACAGAACTCTGCACTAATCCTCTCACAACCTGCAACAAACTTATAATTATTTAATTATTATAAATGTAATGTCTGTTTTCTTTGCCAGAGTATAAGCTCTATTAGGGCAGAAATCACATTCGTCTTATTTACTGTAATACTCCTAGTGCCTAGCTTAGTGTAGCACCTTGTACTAATCAATGTGCAATGATATCTGCTGGCTGACTGAGCCTTTGCATACACTGTGCCTCTTTCCAGAATGTTCTTTACTACCTTCAATCCCTTAGTGAAACTCTACTCATCCTTCGGGAAGTAAGTTAAACATTTTCTGTAAAGTCTTCCCTGCACACCACATGCCTGCTCAAGTGAATCACTTCCTCTGTGATCCTACTGTATTGTGTACATAACTCAACTAATGCCAATAATTATACCCTACTGTAAATATCTGTCTTCATACCTGAGCCTCCACTAGACTGTAAATAAACTCCCTGAGGGTATAAATCAAGTCTTGTTTACCTATATATCTCTAGTGCTTAGAAAAGAACCTGACATTGATAGTATGAGTCTATAAATGTCTACGGGCATGTTAAGCCTAAGACTGCACCTCTAATATTGCACTGAAAGGCTTTTTTTCTTAATATTAAATCTAGGTTCCAATTCTAGGTTTGCTGTTCGCAAGCTGCATGATCAAACTGATTAACCTCTTTAGGCCTCAGTTTCCCCACTAGTAAAACAGGGGTTAAACACAGACTTGGAGACATTGCTATGACAATGAAACAAAACGACACAGTAAAATGATTGGCGCACACAGTGCCTGGCATGCAGTTCTGCCTCCCGACTCTGACTTCAACTTGATAGAAACAACTAGGACAAAACAAATACCAAAATAAGTCACAGTAATCAAGGGAGACTGAGCATAGAGTGAGTCATTCCTTTTAATCATTTGCCCAGGAAGAATAACAATGAAGAAACATAAGAAGCGGAATAAACTCAACTAGCGGTATCTCCCTTGGTATACAAAGCCTGGTGAAAATTCACCCTAGAGGCCTCTTGGCTAATGGCCAGCTCCCTAGCCCAGCAGGTGAGGTATTAATCTGTGGTACCAAACATGGTTACTTCGGACTGGAATAGAAACTACCTCATAAGGAATGTGTTTACAAGCGAGAGGTGGGGGAGGAGGAGAGAAGAACTTGACTGCAACCACATCAATCAAGTGTTTTGCAATCTGGCAGGAATCACTGCAGAATCGTTGGTGGAGACTAACACCCACACGATGGCACTTACCTATAGACAAGAACCAGCTTAGACTAGATAATGAGCAGCTTTCTGCTTTTACCAAAACAATGGTCAGCCTTGTATGGAGTGAACATCTCTAAGGCCAAATTACCCTTGTCCATCTGGGAGGCACCCACGAAGATGACACTAAGCAGCTTCATACACACACTCCTCAGCCTACGAGCACTGCTTCATTGCCTAGGTGTGCCAAACGGAAAAGCAGATTTAAGGGATTCTCTGCTCCTTACTCATAATATGCTTACCTCTTCAGAGCCATTGGCATTCAGATGGCCTAGTTCCTTGGAGTCATTCACTTCAGAATGCTGTGTCACTGCAGGTTTAACTTCATCGGGAATCTGTCTCTTCTGAAGCTTCCGGATTAAGCTCTGCTGGTTACTAAAGGATACAGTGGGTCTGAGTGGAGCCCTGAGAGGGCTCTGCCTCCTCTCAGATGCCCTGCTCCAACCTAGCCCCGGAATATGTGGTGCGTCATCTTCAGGTGTAAAACCTAAATCATCTGCAGTTTGGAATTTTTTTAGAAAAACCAGCATGGAATTAGAAGAGTCTGTCCTAAAAGCCTGGCAGCTCTGGGGCCTGCTGCAGTCAGCCTGAATGCACATCCCTTCTAACCACCAAAGGGCATGGCAGGCCGAGTCCTGGCAGCAGGCATCCCAACATGACTGGAGAGAAGGGGTTCCTTCAAGAAGCCGGAAGTGATTTTCTCCCCCAGATCTCAGGCCAACTCCAAACTGTGTCTTCACCTGTTCGCACCTGCTCTCACTGGCATCTAAAAACAAAGAATGAAAATATTTTTAAGATGAAATAAAAACAGAGACTACTGTTCTGTAAAGAACCCTAAACACCAATATTTAAGGCTATTTTGAAGACTGCTTTTTAAGAGGGTAAGAAAGCTATCTAGTAAGAGGAGCAGAAGAAGCAAAAGAGAGTGTTTTTAGCTGAGGATATTTTAACTTGCAGAGTACTGCTCCACCTGCATGGCTGGTTCCCCTCTCAGAAAGGCCCTTCCATGTAGACCTCTTACACAGAACTCTATGCAGTTCATGAAAGAGAAAGAGAAAAAAAAAAAAAAAACCCACAATTAAAAGAGCTATTCTGGTGGCAGTATATGGAGGAAAGTGGGGCACAGTCCCACCATCTGATCTCCCACTCACCTCTAAGGTATTTCTCAGGAACAGTGTGAGGACTATGGGACCAGGAGAGCAGACAGCTAAACAAGCTTGAATATTTCCCCTACTGAACTGGCAGCAACCCGAGCAAAATGCTTGCCTTTTAGCAGGTTACAGGTTGATTGTGTTCTAATCAAATGTTTGTCAGAGCAGTAGTCAAGTTTAGCAAAAATTTTAATCATGAGAGAGATTCTGCTATAATGAACTATTTTTTTTTAAGGATAGAGCCTTTATTTTTATTTATTTTCTTTTTCTTAAAGATTTCATTTATCTATATTTAGAGAGAAGGGAAGGGAGGGAGAAAGAGAGAAGGAGAAACATTAATGTGTGGTTGCTTCTTGCGTGCCCCCAACCAGGGACCTGGCCTGCAGCCCAGGCAGGTGCCCTGACTGGGAAACGAACTGGGGACCCTTTGGATAGCAGGCTGGCACCCAATCCACTGAGCCACACCAGCCAGGGCTATAATGAACTTCTTAATGACAAGCCATGTCATCAGGAAAAACAGTGACCTACTGTGGTTAACCCAGATAACATGGTCCAAAATTCTGGCTAATGTTTATAGAGAAATTTTTGGGTTGCTGCATTACTTCAGGCATGGCACTGACTTTCACTTCTGTATTCTTAGATGCAGTCAAGTCAAAGCATACTCTCAATAAAAGCTATTATGCAAAGTTCATTTTAAGGTCTTAGTTATATAGGTGTCTGTAACCAACTATGGTCAGGGTTATATAGGGTCAGAACCAGGGTGAGGCAAGAGTTACGGAAGCGCAAGGTTGGTTTACCCAACCCTTGAGAATTGAATGTCTCCTTAAATTTTGTGCCATATGTGTCTCTTTCTTCACCCTAGCCCTGGCCATGTTGTTACAACATAAGAGTATATTTTAGAAGTTCATATAGAAAATATGCATAAGAACCAAAGTATTGAAGAGACGGATAATCATGTCTGCACGTACACATAACTGAAAAAGGGCCACGACTAGCTAAAGCAACAAGCTGAAAATCATCCAAAGCCAACCCGACTCCCAGGAAATACCCAAAAAATGTCCAACAGACTAAACGTGGACACAAGTCAACTGAGAGCTAAGAGGACAATAAAAGCCGGCCTCTGGGTCACTGAGTTGAGCAAGTGCTAGCAAAGCCAACCTGCCATTGTTCTTTAAAAGAAAAGAGAGAAACATTGGCACCAACCTAACATCAGGCAAGGCAACCTGGAAGGCCATAAAAAACAGGAATTCCTTATGAAAAAATGAAGAAATAGCAACTATGAAAAAATACCCCTCATCTCCTCATCCATCTTCCCACACAGTAACCGGTGATATGAATCTTGGTTACAGTGTTCAACAGACTTTGTTGAAATCAATAAATTGTTCTGTAACCACTGTATTATCTTTATATCAACTTTCCATCATTCTTCTCAGAAAAATTCTCTCCTATTTAACAATGAAGAGGTCCACATAAATGAAAATAACTTGCACCTTTCTGTAAGCCACTATCTTATTTCACTTTTTAAAATGTACTGTGACCCCCCACTTCTACACTTAAGGGAGAAATTGCCAGAAGACTTGCCCTCCCACTATGAGCAGCTAGAAAACCAGACCAAATACATGAAACAACTGTTTTTAGACATTGAACCACAGGTAGTCCAGGACTGTGGTCACAAAGAAAAAGGAAACAAATAACGCAGACCCTATGACCACCTTGGCTTTTTCTTCACCTTGGGAAGGAGATCCCAAGCAAAAGAGAGGTCTCGCTGAGGAAAGAGAACAAGGCGACTGTGATAGAATTTTGAAGCAAACTACCAGAAAGGAGAAAGCTCCTCAGAGAAAGAGCTCCAGACATCTGGATAATGGTCCCCTTCAGTCTTTGATTGAATACAAATTTATGCCAAGTGTAGGCTGAAACTACATGAGTGAAATTAGAAAATATTTTGAACTGAATAAAAATTAAAACATATCAAAATTTAAGAGGTGCAGTTAAAGCAATGTTTAGAGGGACATTTATAGGTTTAAATGTTTATTTTAGCAAAGAAGTCTAAGATCAATAATCTAGAGAGACATACAGGGACAATGCCATGTGATGACAGAGGCAGAGACTGGAGTGAATCAGCTACAAGCCATGGGATGTCAAGGACTGACAGTGACCATGAGAAGCCAGGAAGAGTCAAGGAAGTATTCTATCTAGAGTCTCAGAAGACCGACGCTGCCAACACCTTGATTCTGCACTTCCAGCCTCCAGAACTACTGGCTTATGCAAGATTCTCTGCCCTCGCCTGGGAGAACAGTTCAGGAGACAGGTGGTTCTGGGATTTCCAAGAGCCTAGATACAGGGACCAGTGACATCTGAGGATGTGGCTATGGCCTTTATTCAGATTGGATGGAAATGACTGGATGCTATTTAGGAGACATGTGTAGGGACATGATGGTAGAAAACTCTGGGAATCTGGTGTCTGTGAGGATTCTCTCTTCCAAACCAAAATTAATTGCTCAACTGGAGCGAAGGCCACAGCCCTGGGTAGAGGTACAAGAAGTTTTGCCAGGTATCTGTGCAGTCTAGGAGTACTGGTTTGAAACAAAGATGTCAGTCCTAAAGCAAAATACTTCTGAAGGATCCTCTCTAGAAGAATGAACAAAAAGTGCCACGTTTGATATTGGTCTGGATTGGGAGGACTGAAGCTCCACAGAGAAAAACTACTATAATGTGGGTAAGTCTTCAAATCGAATTCTTCCTTTATTAGCCATGAGAGAAATCATGCTGGTGAGAAGTCCCATAAATGTAAAGAATGTGGGATAGCCTATATTAGTAGCTCATTTCTTTTAATCATAAAATTCATATAAACAAGAAAAATTATAATAGACATATTGAATGTGGGAAGTTTCTCAAGAAACACCCAGCAATTACTAATCATCACAGAATTCACTCTAAAGAGAAACCCCATGCAATGAATGGACAAAAGCTCTTGAAAAGAACTACCCTTTTAAGTCATCAGAAAACTCACACCAGTCAGAAACTCTACAAATGTAAACACTGTGGGAACACCTTTGCTCAGAAGGCAACTGTTAATCATTATGAGAGAATACATAGTGGAGAAAGGCTCTTTATTAAAAAAAATTTTTTTTTAAGATTTTATTTATTTATTTTTAAAGAGAGAGGAAGGGAAGGAGAGAGGGAGACAAACATCAGTTTGAGAGAGAACCATCAGTTGCCTCTCGCACACCCCCAAATGGGGTCCTAGCCCTCAATCCAGGCATGTGCCCTGACTGGGAATCAAACCCACGGTCTTTTAGGTTGTGGGACAATGCCCAACCCACTGAGCCACACCAGTCAGGGCAGATAAGCCTTTTAAATGTATGAATTTGGAAAAGCTTTCAGGGATAATTCAACTGTGTTAGAACATCAGAAAATCCATGCTAGTATAATGAATGTGGAAAAGCCTTTAGGAAGAGCTCAAATCCTTTTTATTTTTTTTTTCAATTTTAAGATAGCATGGGTTTAATCAGTCTTTCAGCATTGAATTACTTCAAAAGTTCTTTTCTTTTTTAATTGAAGCTAGTTGGCCTCCAGTGGCACTGGAAATGTAGGAAAAGGCTCTTATAAATTTGAGAAATGGGCTGAGGGTGTAGCACTAAGATACTGCAGCTCAGATCTCAAGATTTCGGTACAGATGCTCTTGGGGAAAAAAGATGTGTTTAATGAGACACAAGTAGAAAGAGGCAGGACTGATTCAAAAATACCACTACCTCCACATCCTAAAGAACACAGGCGGGCAGGTGGACCGGGATTGAGGCAGAAGCTTTTTCATCAGGCCCCTTAGGAAGAGCTCAACTCTCAATGGCAGTAAAGAATGCATACAGGAGACAAACCCTATCTCTGTAGTAAATGTGGAAAATCTTTCAGGTATACATCTTTTGCTGAACATCAGAAAACTCTTAGTGGAAATAAACCCTACTGGTGTAATGACAATGGGAAACCCTTTATGAAGAGCTCAGTTCTTATTGGACATCAGAGAATTCATACTGGACAAAAACTCTATCACTGTAAGAAATGTGGGAAAGCCTTCAGGTACAGCTCAAGCCTTGTTGAACATCAGAGAATCCATACTAGAGAAAATGTAACTGATGTGGGAAGATGTTTCCCCAAAGTTTGGCTCTTAAGCAGCATAAGAAATTCATAACAAAGAAAGGGCTATTCATTGTAGTTAGTGTGGCAAAATATAGAGAGGTAGTTTATTCTTCCAGAGCATCAAAGAGGAGACATTAAATAAATTACACATTTATCAAAAATATTCTGTATAGCTCTATCCTGGAGAACATGTCACTCCTTAGGATTTTATTATAGTACAGTTGAAACATTTGAAGAACCTCAATGTCTATCAATATAGAAATAACTACTAAAGAATAGTATGTGCAATTAAAAACAATGATGTAGCATTCTATATACAGGGCGAGGTAAAAGTAGGTATATAGTTGTGAATACATGAAACAGTTTATTCTTGTATTATTTATTAATTATTGTATTACTTTCCATAAAAACGACTGTAAACCTACTTTTGCCACAACCTGTACAGCCATAGAAAGATCTCCACAATACCTTAAGTTAAAAAAGCAAGTTGCAGAAAATTTACATATTATGATCTTACTTGTATTTTTATATTTTTAAATGAAGCTTTTTTATTTGTACATATATATTATATGCATTCAAAAGATCTGGAAAAATAAAAACCAAACTTTAACAGCAAAAATTTAAAAAATCAATGATCTATGCTTTCATCATTAAAAGCTAGAAAAGGAAGAGTAAATTATACCCAAAGTAAGTAGAGAAAGGAGAAGATAGAGATAAAAGTAATCAAGAAAACAGAAAGTAAACACAGAAACAAAAATCTGGTTATTTGAAAGATCAACGAAACTGACAAAGCTCTAGTCAATCTGATGACAGAAAAAAAGACAGTAATCACAAATTAACAGTATAAGGAATGAAAGAAGGGATACCACTACTGATTCAGTAAACCAGAGGCAGCAAACTATAGCCTACCTGGAATTGTCCATATGCTGCCTATTATTGTAAATAAAGTTTTATTGGAACATTACCACACTTATTCATGTATTGTTTAGGGCTGCTTTTGCTTTAAGATGGCAGAGTTAAGTAGCTGTAACAGAGTTATCTGAAGACTGGCAAAGCCTAAAATGTTTACTATCTGGCCTTTTAAGAAAGTTTGACTTACTATTTACTACTGAGTAGAGCCTCAATTTACATGTTAACTTACAGAAGATTAATAACTTGCAAATTATTTTAATTTTTATAGAGGTGTAAATTATTTCTTTCTGGTATAAAAGATAACCTCTAAGGTTTAGTTAATAAGGCACCCTTATTTCCCACCTAGGTATTATCCTTTTCTCCTTATTCATTCATCCATTCAACAAATATGTATCACTGAGCATCTGTTTCATGCCAGGCATTGCTTTGATGGAGCTCATGACTTGGAAGAAGGGATAGAGATGAAATAGGCATAATAATAAATGCAGGACTGCAAACTAAAGTGGTCTGAAGGAAAAAAATTCAGCCTTTACAGAATAAAGGCAGCTAAATTTGGAATTTATTGAACAGATATATCATCATACATAATATCAAAGATAGTCACTGCATGTTGTTTGAGACAAAAAAAAAATATTTGGTGTAACTTATACATCCATTAATAGAGAATTGACTAAACAAAGGAAGATCCACACAGTTACTGGAATGAATAAGACCATTCTATATCTTCCGATACGGAATGATATCCAGTATACACTACACTGAAAAAGAAAGGTGCAGCACAGTGTTTATAGTGCGCTACAATTTGTGTTTGGGGAAGAAAGGATTAAAATGTTTATGAATATTATGCATAGGCTATTCTCAGAAGAATATTCAAGAAATTGGCATGGCTACCATTAGGAGGGAAACTAGGAAGCTGGGAGACTAAAGTAAGAGACTCGTTTGTTCATTAAGTATCCTTTTACACTACTGAATTTGTACAATGTAAAATGTATTGTATTTTGAAAAATAAATTTTAAAAATGTAAATAAACAAGATTTTTTATGGCTTTCCAGGGCTCTTAGAATGAACACCAAAAGCCTTAATTTAAAGAGATCTCATATGGTCTGGACCCAGCCTACTTTTCTGGCCACATCTTGTATGATGCTTTCCCTTCTTCACTAAATTCCAACCCACCAGTCCTCTTTCATTCCTTAATTGGACCAGCCTCCCTCCCCTAGCGAGGCTCTGAGCATGCTGTCCCCTCTATGTGGAACTCCTTTGCCTTCCTTCTTTACCCAGTTACTCCTCATTATGAGGTCTCATTCAACCATCCTTTCCTCAGAGAAACCTCCATGCTAAGTTAGGTCTCTCTCTTACACACTCCCCTTATATTTCCTTCAAGCAAGTATAACACTTATACAAGTAACATTTCTTTGTGTAATTATTTGTTCAGTCTTTCCCACTCTCACAACTCGGTAAGCTCCAGGATGACAGGACCATGTCTGTGGTTTTTTTCCTCTCACCACTGTGTCTCTGATTCTAGCATAAGACTTGACACATTAGACTTTAGGTGCTCAAAACGTCTTTTCAAATGAAGGCACAAATAAAGGCATATATGCATATGCATCAAGTATTAAAGGAATGAAGAGATACTCCTATTTTATTCTTGCCAACTGTTTCATGGTTCAGCGACCAGGACACCAAAATGAGTGAAAAACAAATGTCTTCTAAAGAACAGAAGAGTATTTTTCACTTTTTAAAAATCCCCACCCAAGGATATATCTTTTAAACTGATTTGAGAGAGAGAGGAGAGGGGAGAGAAAGAGAGAAACATCTATGTGAGAAGCATTTATCAGTTGCCCATGCCCTCCCCACCCCGTACATGCCCCAACCAGGAATCAAACCTGTAACCTTGCTATGTGCCCTGACTGAAATCAGATCCACAACCTTTGGTGTAGGGGACAAGGCTCCAACCAATTCAGAGACCTGGCCAGGGCAAGGGCATTTTTGAAAAATACATAGCCAGAGATGCTACTGATTCAGAATGAATTTCCTAGCTTACTAAAAGGTCTAAGCACCCTGGGGGACCTCCTTAAAGAACTAGACAAGAATGGCAATAGAGGAGTTAGTGTTGAAGAATTCCAGAGGTTACGGAAAAAAAAAAAAAAAAAATCCCAGTGAGAGAAGAAACAAAATGGTATCTTTTTGCTCACCAAGAGAAGAGTACCTGGGAAGTGGCCATGTTCTACATGAAGTCCCCAATGTCTCTGTTTAATTCTTTCCTATTGTAATGATCTGGCAATGATACCCAATTATTGCTAATAAAGAAACTCTTAGACATGCAACAACAAAAGAATGAACAGTCACGAAACCAGGCAACCAGGTATCACGTAGGTCAACCATACTGAAGATATCCTGACTGATGACAAGACTTTAAAAAGAGATGAGGCCCATTTGCCATAACAAACAAGGGGGGGGGGGGCGGGGTTGAATGACAGTTGGTAGATGAGTAATGATTAGTGGTAAAAACCTCAAAGAGCAGGAATTTTACATGAAAGTGGAGGAGTAATGTTCAAGAAGTGACAGTAAGGAATAATAAGGACATCAGCTCCACCTCCAAACTCATAGGTACAGGGAGTATGGGAGAATGAGCAACCACTGCCTGCAGCTAGAGGGAAAACAGCGTCTTTCTCCAAGAAAAAGCCAGGTCTCAGCATATTCCCCTCTCTCACGTTTTACTAACAAGTCTGAGTATACAGGGGATTTAGGAACTCCACAGATTCTTGTCACAGTGAAGAAGATGGGGAGGGAGAGGTGATAAGTGAGAGTGAGTTTAAAAGCACAGTTATACAGCAATGTCAAGTCAGACTCACACAGATCATCATGGTTAAGGTACTTTATAGCGAGAAAAAAGGGGAGGGTGGGAAAATATGGTGAGGAACAGATGACATGATTGCTGCCTATCCATCTTTCGTGTAAAATAGTGAAAGTTTTGAGGCAAATCACGGCAGATGTCTTAACAATGGAATTTGGAAGGAACAGATTTAGAATTAGGGAAAATGGTCAATGGGATTTATGGGGATTATAAGGCTGAAGGAAAGGTAGCAAAAAATTCTAACTCCCTGGCTGTTGCTAATAGCTCTGGTTAACTCCTGATCTTTGAAAGAGAAGGAGATAAAAGCAGGGAGCTACAAGACTGGTTTGTCCTGCACGAGCCTTCTTTTGCTTCCATGGATCCCTGAAGAATGTCACATAAGCTATACAAATACCTGGTAGTATAAAAGAAACGCTTCAGAATCCAAACACTTCCTGCTTTATCAGGTGACCTGGAGGAGCCTCAGTTAGTGATCTCACCCATTACTCTGGCTGGCTGAAGAGAATACGTCCAGTGAGGGAAAGAAGAGCTGGGGGATTCATACTCCTGACTCTCCCACTTCACTTGTACCTGCTTTTATTTAAAAAAAAATTTTTTTTAGATTTTATTTATTTACTTTTAGAGAGAGGGGAAGAGGGGGAGAGAAACATCGATGTGCGAAAGGCACACTGCTTGGTTGCCTCTTGCATGCCCCCAACCAGGGACCTGGCCTGCAACCCAGACACATGCCCAGAGTACAAACTGAACCAGCGATGTTTCAGTCTGCAGGCCAGTGTTCAATCCACTGAGCCACACCAGCCAGCGCTCACTTGTATATCTGGATTGCTGTAATGTTAAAAATTATTATTAGTCCTGACCAGTGGCTTAGTTGGTTGGGTTCGATTCTCAGCTGGGGCACATGCCTGGGTTACGGGTCCAGTCCCCAGTCGAAGAGCGAATGTATGAGAGGCAACTGATTGCTGTTTCTCTCTCACATTGGTGTTTCTCTCCCTTTCTTTCTTCCTCCCTTCCCTCTCTCTAAAAAATAGACTTCCAGTCAAGATGGTGGCATAGGCAGACACGCTTCACCTCCTCGCACAATCGTAGAGGAAATTACAACTATGTCTCAAAACAAATAACAACCAGAACCACCAGAAAACCGAGCTGGAGGACTTCCGGCCAAGATGGAGGCTTAGACGGACATGCTCGGCCTCCCTCTACAACTAGAGAGGAATACAACTACTTCAAAACAAAAGATAACTAGAAATTCCAGAAAATAAAACTACACGGAAGCCCAACGTATGAAGTTATAAACCAGCGGTGCTCTTTGGGCAGGTAAGAACGAAAGTGGATAGTGCTGTTTGCGGTCGCACCAGGGACAGCGGCAGGGAGAACAATTCCAGCGGCAGGGAGGACAATCCCAGCTGCAGTCAAACCCCGGTGGCTCGCGACCCCAACGCTGGCAGAAGCAGCCACCACATTGCCTCGAACAGTGAGGCCCAGGGGGTGGAAGGACGGATCCCGGTCTCCTAGAAGAATAACTGTGTGAATCCATCTTGGACCCCCCGCCCCCACACAAACCGCCACAGGGCTGCGAAATAGGTTGCGGATCGCCACTGGTCACTGGGCAGTGAGGACAAAGCACCGGCGAGAAAGGTTGCGGATCGCTGCCGGTCGCTGGGTTGTGACGAGTACGCAGGCACTGCCCCCTATAGCCAGCCCAAGAAAACAAAATGCATCTGTCAAAATGAGGCAGACAACTATAGAAATCCGGGTGGCACAGCTCACCAGGCAACAGATGAAGAATCTGACAGATGAACAAATAAGAAACCTGTCAGAGGCTCAGTTCAGGGCCATTGTTATCAGGTGGCTTACAGAGTTAACAAAAGATCTGGAAAAAGATGAGAAAGAATCGAAAAACACTCATACTGAAAGGAACAAAACCACATACAAGACGGATGGTGAGGAAATAATATCCAGAATTCAAATCAACAAACCAGAACACAAAGAAGGAACAAACAGTCAACCAGTGCAGAGAGAAAAAACGGGAAGCACGGAAAATGATGAGAGGATCAGAAACCTCTGGGACAGCTATAAAAGGCCCAACATAAGAATCATTGGTATGCCAGAGGGCGAAGAAGATGAACTAGAAATTGAAAAATTAAGTGAAAATATAATAAAGCAGAACTTCCCAAACTTGGGGAAGGAAATAGACTTACAGGTCCAGGAAGCACAGAGAATTCCAAAACAACTGGACCCAGGGAGAACCACTCCAAGACACATTATAATCAAAACGTCAAAACTTAAAGAGAGAATCTTAAAAGCAGCAAGAGAGAAAAGAATCATGTACAAAGGGGTCCCAATCAGACTATCAGCTGACTTCTCAAGGGAGACCCTGCAGGCGAGAAGGGACTGGCAAGAAATATTCAAAATAATGAAAATCAAAAGCCTACAACCACGATTACTCTATCCAGCGAAGCTGTCATTCAGGATAGAAGGGCAGAGCAAGTGTTTCCAGGACAAAATAAAACTGAAAGAGTTTGTTAGATCCAAACCACTGTTATATGAGATGTCAAAAGGACTGTTTAGAAAAAGGAGGATCAAAACTATGAACACTAAAATGAAAACTGCATCACAAGCACCAACAGCAGAAGCTAGGGAATTGAAACAAAGGCAAACTAAACAGGCAACGAGAGTGGAAAAAGAACTATAGGTATGGGGAGCATATTGGGGGGAGGTCAGCAGGGAGGGGGGAGGGGGAGAGGGAGGGAGATGATATAGGAATTAAGGAGTATGGTAGGAGGGAATGGAATAGACAGAGAGAGGTTGAGAAGAACTATATGCACAACTAATGGACATGGTCTAAAAGGGGGGGACAACTGGAGGGAGGGGGGCCACCGGGTGGAGGGGAGAAGAGGGAAGGGAAATTGGGACAAATGTAACATTATAATCAATAAAACACATTAAAAAAAAAAAAAGAAAAAGAAAACCGAGCTGTATGGAAGTCTGACAAACGAGGATTTAAAGAAGCCACGTTCATCCAGACGGGTGGGAGGGCAGAGGGGTGTAGAGAAGCGGTGCGGCATGGAGAGGGGGCAGCAGTGTAACAGGTGGTCCCACACTCATGTGTGCGAATAAAACCCAGGAGGGATATCTTGGGAGTGAGCAATCCCAGCCCCAGGCCAGACTGCACAGCCCAGGGTTCCAGAGCCAGGAAGACAGATCCCCATAACTTCTGGCTATAAACACCAGTGGGGATTGGGATGGTGGAAGAAACTGCCGGATTTTCAGGAGTCCATTTAAAGGGCCTGCACGAACTTAGAATGTATGCAAACCTACCCACTCTGGTATTCACCACCAGGGCAACAGCTGGAAGGGTGCCAGTCATGTATGGGAAGTGGATGAAGTGACTGGAAATGGGGCGAGTGCCCGGGAAACCTCCAGAAGCCAGGCAGTGGTACTGTCCATTCTCTGAGCCCTTCCCCACACAGAGCCACAGAGTGGTGGAGCAGGTTGCCCCACTCAGGTAATTAATTACCTGAGGCTCCACCCCACACCATTTACAGGTGCCTTTTCTAAGACAGGGAGTCAAAGCAACTCTACCTAATACACTGAATCAAACACAGGGAGGCTGCTAAAATGAGGAGACAAAGAAATATGGCCCAAATGAAAGAACAGAACAAAACCCCAGAAAAAGAACTAAATGAAATGGAGATCATCAACCTGTCAAAACACGGTGCTCAGGATTCTCAAAGAACTCACTGAGTACAGCAATAGGAAGGTTACACTAAGTGAAATAAAGAAAAATCTACAGGGAACCAAGAGTGGAGAAGATGAGGCTGAGAATCAAATAAACAATTTGGAATATGAGGAATCAAAAAGCATTCAATCAGAACAGCAGGAAGAAAAAAGAATTCAAAAAGATGAGGAGAGGCTTAGGAACCTCTGGGACAACTTAAATGTACCAACATCTGAATCATAGGAGTGCCAGAAGGAAAAGAGGAAGAGCAACAAATTGAAAACTTGTTTGAAAAAATAATGAAAGAAAATTTCCCTAATCTGGCAAAGGAAATAAGCATACAAAGCCAGGAAGCACAGAGAGCCCCAAACAAGTTGGACCCAAAGAGGACCACACCAAGACACATCATATTAAAATGCCAAAGGTTAAAGATGAAGAGAGAATCTTATAAGCAATAAGAGGAAAGATGAGAGTTACCTACAAAGGAGTTCCCATAAGACTGTCAGCTGATTTCTCAAAAGAAACTTTGCAGGCAAGAAGGGGCTGGCAAGAAGTATTCAAGGTGATGAAAAGCAAGGACCTACAACCAAGATTACTCTATCCAGCAAAGCTATCATTTAGAATGGAAGGGCAGATAAAGTGCTTCCCAGACAAGGTAAAGCTAAAGAAGTTCATTATCATCAAGCCATTATTACATGAAATATTAAAGGGACTTATTTAAGAAAAAGATCAAAACTATGTACATTAAAATGGCAACATATTCACAACTATCAACAACTGAATCTGAAAAAAACAAACCAAACAAACAACAAAAACAGGAACAGAATCAGAGATATGGGGATCATTTGGAGGGTTATCAGCTGGCAGGGGAAAGAGGGAGAATGGAGGAAAAGGTGCAGAGATTAAGAAACATTATTGGTAGATACAAAATAGACAGGGGATGTTAAGAATAGTATAGAAAATGTGAAGCCAAAGAATTTATATGCATGACCCATGGACATGAACTAAGGGGTGGGGGAGGCAGTTTGCTGTAGGGAAGGTGGGTACCAGATGGAGGGGGGCAAAGGAGGAAAAATTGGGACAACTATAATAGCATTATCAATAAAATAGATTTTTAAAGTAAAAATAAATAAAATTTTAAAAATTATTACTAAAGTTTAGTTACAGGTAAGATCTTTAACTCAAGTGAATCTTATCTGACAATTTTAATGCTTTGTCTTAGCTCAGGACAACAGAGCCTGAGAGGACAAATGGTCAGAAGTACTTAATGACCAGGAGTAAAAAAACTGTGAGTTCTGGGGGAGGTTAGCTGGCTACAGTGCTGCTAAAAAAATTAATCCCAATAGTTTACAATAAGGGAAGGAGGTACTGTGATCTCTTGGTTCACACGTTTAGTTAGTGGGATTTTGACTGAGTTATTTTTATTAAATATTACTTAATGTTTGCTCCACTCTGTGTTCAATAATATAAATATGGGGGAAAAACAGTTCTTTTTCATCCATTCAGTGAATCATAGTTCTTCCTTTAGATGGTTAAAAAATGGTTAACCCTCCTAAATAGTTAAGGGACACAAGTTCTAGTTTCAGCTCTAGATTAGGTCCATCATTTACTAGTACTTTAACCTTTGAAAAGTAATTTAACCTCTCCAAGATTTAATTTTCATTGCTTTCATTGTTGTTACTCTTGAGAAAAGAGTTCACCAGAGGAGGAAGCAGGGAATAATCCATAGAGTCAATACTGGATTCCAGATGTAACTTGAATAAAAGGTAAGATGAAAATAAGCCCCGATTTTAGATCAGTTCCTCTCCCTGGCCACACCACCATAATCTGGCTCTGTTCCCAAGGGTCTAAAAATATATATATATATATATTAAATCCTTATTAAAAGGGCTTACAGTTGGTGGGTCCTAGATTAAAAACCCTATGGGAAAGCATGGAACTCACTGTTGGTAGAAGCATGTACAGTAGGAAGCTTACCAGGTTGAGAAAAGGGAACAGAGCCATTCCCTTTCCTTTTAAAACCATGGCAAAGCAGAAACTACAGTGAGACAGGATGGTAAGAAGCTAGGAAAATTCCTTGGCAAGTAGAATAGGGAAACTGGGACAGATAGCTGAACACAATGGCTGAGCAATTTACAGCCAGATACAGAAGGTTCCCTCTCTAGAGATAACATGTAGGCCTTAGTTGTATTTCAACACCAGGCCCAGAAAAGCAGCAAAACCAGGAGGGTGTTACCAGGACCAACTGCAATGACTAATCGCCCCTTGGCACTGACCAATCAGCAGACGCCACAAGACCACATCCCTAAAAGAGCACACCTGAAAAACTGATGAATATTCTACTGAAACCCTCCCCTGACACCTCACCTAAGACCTGCAAGAGAGATAAAAGCCTCAAGACAAACTCCCTATGGGGAGCAGCCTGAGCCATTCCCTTTTTCCTCTTCTTTCCTGTCACGAGCAGCAACACTCTAACCTTATGAGTGTCCTCGCTAGAGTCTTTCCTGTAAGTCAGACTCCAACCTTTGTCATGACCCAGAGGCACTGGGCCACCTATATGGCCACCAGCCCTACAGACAACACCAGCCCCGAGGAATAACCATGAGCCAACAAAAGTGACTATGCTATTCACTCAGCTTTTATTGATGCAGGTTCAATCTCAGTCAACGACAATTAGTCAATAATGATAACACTCAGAAACAACCAGTAACAATATCACACAGCAGAATTGGGGAGTAACGAACCGAGGTCCCAAGAGTCCAGATTAGGTCCGAGTCTGGGAAGCATCTGGGCAGTCAACGCCTTTCAAGGCAGAATCAGAAAGACAGGATCATGGCGGAGCTTTCTCCAGAGGCGGAACATGCCACACGTCTCAAGGTGACTCACTCTCCAGATGCATTGCCCATGGTCTAGAGTCCTCTGCTTATGTTCTCTTGGTATGATGCAGTGTTGAGTCAGCTTCTGACTAACACATGTTTTGTGCACCCTCGACAGGTACATGTGGTGTTATGTTGCCCTACTGCACATGCTCGGAGAGGATGGTGTTCCCCTTCAGATAGGCATATATTGACCACATTGTACTAAGCATGCCCAAGGGGTTGCATCATTCCTCGGAGTCATTGATCTGCTGTGAATGCTCTAAACATGGCTTCTGAGTTGACAGGACAGACGCCACCTTAGTCCAGCCCTGCTCTCCACATTTCCCCACAGGCACACATTTCCTAAACTCTAAGGCAATGGGCAGCTGGCAGCTTGACCCAGGACAACACCCTGAACCTGTCCCCAGGGTCCCCCTTTCTCTGACTTCCCAGTGAGCTTAGGCAGCCCAGCCTAGGCTCTCCTGCTTCTTCTTCTATGACAAGCCCTTCTTTGTTTCACAGTCCCCAGCTTTAATAAATGTACTCTCATAGTCACCTCTCATGATGTGAAATCTTTCCCACACAGTCAAGAACCTACACACTACCCGCTGGTCCTATGCAGACCCTCTCAGGGCCAGGGACCCTGTCCAGTAACAACAGGACTCTCATATGTATTACATGGAGGATCCCCCAAACAGGAGGCTCTGGACTAGCAATGCTTACTTATCATTATCTCCTCTCAAAAAAACAGAATTCTAATAACTCTGGCACAAAATCTAGACCAAGTTTCATAATTCCAAGCAGCAGGGTGGGAAAGTCTATAGAATATATGAATTATGGCCAGAAGGAAATACACCAAATACTTTTAGAAAGTTGTGAAAAACTTTGGAATTATTTAGAAGTAGCGCTGTTGCCTCTGGCATTCTTAAATCTCAGGTAACAAGCTTGACTTCTCCAGCTAAATTGGAAACAGTGCTGGCTGGCAACCAAGAGGAAAGCAGAAACAGAATGCCCCCTATCTTAGGAGCCATATTGTTAAGGTCCTTGAGAATTCACACTTTAACCAACTTCATCAAATTGTATCCCAATAGAAGGGCTGAAATGGTGGGAAAGAGAGTAGAGAGAATGCCCCACTGGATTATTTCAAAAGAAAAAGAGCAGCCGATAAATTCTTTCCTGGGGTGGCAGGGGGCGGGGGCGGGGGGTGCAGCATGGGGAACTGACTTTCTGTGGAAAACAATACATGGTTAGGACATTTTATAGGCAAAATGTGTACTTACTTTTAACATTCATTGAAACTAAAATTTTCTTGAAATCTCATAATTTTATAACATGGTCACAAATCCATTCAGAGTTTTCCTATAATAAACAATTATCAAGCAATAGGACAGAAACTTTAAATGTGGTGGAGCCAGTGACTGAACTATGGCTCCGCCCCATCTGTCTCCCTGTCCCTATCATCAAAAGCATGCACTCTCTCAGAAGCAGCAGGTCTCGGCCAAGATGGCTGCCACATGAAAATGAGGCAAGCAGGCATGTTACCAACCCCCAAAACAACTCACAGGAACTGTTCAAAAACAAACCACCCCAGGGGGCACCCTTCACCTTCCTTTTGACTGTCAGCCTGTCTGTCACCTGCACACCCACTAATAAACAAATACAAAAATGGTTCGATATTACTCTCTGCACCAATTCTCTCCTGCAGGGGTTAGCATATTCAGAAAGCCAGGCAGAGGAGGTAACTAAATCCTTTAAAGCACACAATCGGGTATTATGAGGTTTGGAAAAAGCCAGGGTAATAACCACTGCCCTCTCTCCTTTTCAAAAGGGCCAACACTTTTTTCCTCAACTGCACATAGGTTAGATTGAAAGGTGGCAGCAGCCTCACAAAGCAGTCCTTTCAAAAGAAAACAATTACTATTCATTGCCTTCCTGTGTGCCTAGCTTTGGGAGTACAGTTTGTTAAATGTTATGGTGTAGGTGATTTGCTGAAACTAAACTTGCTAATAAGCAAGAATAAGTAGGCTTTGTACCCATAGTCCGACTTCTTTCCCTTTACTGTAATGTTTCCATATTTCAAAAAAACCATTCTGATCAAAGACAAACTCCCTATGGAACTAGATGCTCAACAGCTACCTCTCAGACAGTATTCACATTAACTCTTCATTGTCTGATAGATGGGAAAAAAAGCTTCCAATGAATGATCATAAAACCTGAGTCTTGCAGCACTTCTCCAGTTAAGAATACTTAGAAGATTTAAGCGCTCTCCTATAAGACTATCACTAAGAAAACTCAAAGGTACCAGATTGTGGCAAATTGCCGAAGAGAAAAATAGTACAATATGATTTCCTAAAAAGAGGGTAATATTTACAAGCAAAAGAAGAGAGAAATGTTCTCTTAATCTATCTACTTAAGGCAGAATAACTATAGTTCCACAGTTAAAAGAACTATGAAAACCATCCTCACTTAACCTTGGTTTAATGAGAAAATATATGCAGTCTCCAAGTTGAGATTCATACAGAACCTTCAGAAGACTGAGCTTACAGTTTTGTTTCCAAAAGAAAATCCCTTACTCCATCTTCTGGTCTCCACCCCACAAGTCTGGCTAAGGCTTTGGATCCTGAAGTAAGACTGCCTGGATTTGAATCTCATCCAGTCAATTTACTAACTGCATCATCTTGGGTCAAATTTCCTGGTTTCTTCATATGTAAAAACATAGAAGTGACCAAAACAGTACCTAACTCATGGGATTATTATAGATATTAAAAGAGATAAGCTGGGACTTCCGGCCAAGATGGAGGCCTAGACAGACACTCTGTGTCTCCCTCCACAACTAAGAAGGACTACAACTACCTCAGAATTAGAGACAATCAGAAGTTACAGAAAATCGAGCTGCGTGAAAGTCCAACAAACAAAGATATAAAGAAGAAATACTCATCCAGACAGGTAGGAGAGGCGGAGCTGGGGCAGAGGATGCGGTGTGGTGGTGGCAGCGGCAGGCTGGTGAAAGCGCAGTCACATGTTTTAAAAAGTAGGGAAGGATACCTGGGGAGCACTTCCAGCACCAGACCAGACCACAGAGCCCATGGTTCCAGCACCGGGGAAAATAAAGACTCATTGCTTCTGACTGTGCAAACCAGTAGGGGTTGGGGTGGAGGAAGAAACTGCCTGTCTCTCAGTAGAGTCCACTTGTTTAAAGGGCCTCCATAGTCCTAGAACATACATAGACCCACCCACTCTGGGAATCAGGGCCATGGCAACAGCTAGGGGGTGCCAGTCCCATATGGGAAGTGGGAGAGGTGCCTGGAAAAGGGGGAAGTGCTGGGAAAACGGCATTGTTCCCTCTCAGATGCTTCCCCCACATACAGCACTACAACATGGTGAAACGGGTCACCCATACGATGAATACCTAAGGCTCCGCCCCTTACAACATAACAGGTGTGACAGCTATACCTAAGACACAGAGGCAAACAAACACAGGAGCCTGTCAAGATGAGGAGACAGAGAAGTATGGCCCAAAAGAGGGAACGAATCAAGGTTCCTGTGGGAGAACTAAGCAACGAGGAGACAGCAGCCTAACAGACGAGAAGATAGCCAAAGTAACAGATGTAGAGTTCAAAACACTGGTGATAAAGACGCTCACAGGCTTGACAGATATGCTTAAGTACAGCAAACACATAAGGGAAGAAGTGAAGGCTATGCTAAATGAAACGAAGGAAAATCCACACAAAACCAATGGTGAAGGGAAGAAAACCAGGGTTCAAATCAATGATTTGAAACATAAGGAAGGAAAAGACAGTCAACCAGTACAAAATGAGAAAACAAGAATTGAAAAAAATGAGGAGAGGCTTAGGAACCTCTGGGACAACTTTAGGCGTGCCAACATCTGAATCATAGGGGTGCTAGAAGGAGAAGAGGAAGAGCAAGAAATTGAAAGCTTATGTGAAAAAACTTTCCAAATTTGGCAAAGGAAACAGACATACAAGTACAGAGAATCCCAAACAAGCAAGACCCAAAGAGGACCACACCAAGATACATCATAATTAAAATGCCAAAGGTTAAAGATAAAGAGAGAATCTTAAAACCAACAAGAGAAAAACAGACAGTTACTTACAAAAGGGTGCCTATAAGATTATCAACTGATTTCTCAAAAGAAACTTTTTAGGCAAGAAGTATTCAATGTGATGAAAAGCAAGTACCTACACCAAGTTTACTTTATCCAGCAAAGCTATCATTTAGAATAGAAGGGTAGATAAAATGCTTCCCAGACAAGGTAAAGCTGAAGAAGTTCATCATCATCAAACCATTATTATATGAAATGTTAAAGGGACTTATTTAAGAAAAAAGAAGATCAAAACTATAAACATTAAAATAGCAACAAATTCAGAACTATCAACAACTGAATCTAAAAAATAAAAACAAAATCCAACTAAGTAAATCAGAATAGGAACAGAATCATAGGTATGGGGATCATTTGCAGGGTTATCAGCTGGGAGGGGGAAGAGGGAGAAATGAGGAAACATGCAGGGATTAAGAAGCATAATCAGTTGGTACAAAATAGACAGGGGGAAGTTAAGAATAATATAGGAAAGGGTGAAGCCAGAGAACTTACATGCACGACCCATGGACATGAACTAAAGGGGGTGGTATTGCTGGAGGGAATCGGGGTACTGGGTGGAGCGGAGCAAAGGGAAAAAAAATTGGGACAACTATAACAACATAAATAAGAAAATATACTTTGAAAAAAAAAGAGATAAGCTATGCAAAGTGCTTAACACTATGACTGGTATGTAGTAAAAGCTCAGTAAATATTAGCTGCCATTACTTTTGTGTTATGACAGTTCATTTCACCTCAGGCACCACTTCCTCCACAAAGTTTTCCTTAATAAAACCTTCATCCCTAGATTCCTCTCTTCTGTATATTTTACATATGTTTCTACCATAGTATTCTCTCACTGGATCATATTTGTCTACTTCACACACTCCGCCCTCCTTAAATGCTGGGGTTGTATCTTGCATTTCTGCATTGGTAAGCCCACCAAAACACCTAGCACAGAGTAGGCATTGAAAGAATTATTTGTAAATTTTAAAAGTTTATCCAATATTTAAATGCATTTGTTATTTTTTGTTAATTCCTTTTAATCTCATCAAAGGATATTTTTAAGTTGATTTTTGAGAGAGGAAGGGAAAAGGAAAGAAACATCAACGTGAGAGGGAAATATTGATCAGTTGCCTCCCATATGCGCCCCAACCGGGTGACTGAATCCAGGGATTGAACTGCAGCCTAGATATGTGCCCTGACAGGGGATCAAACCCGCAACCTTTTGGTGTACAGGCCAACGCTCCGACCAACTGAGCCACCCAGCCAGGGCTATGTTATTATTCCTTTTTTTAACTAACAAACTCTAACAAAAGATGTCAGTTCCAATATGAAATTGTTTGAATTTTAGTCATCTGAGTCAGATCCTTAATGTTAATTAATTTATTTGAATAAAAGAAGGAAGGGACAGGAGAGAAAAGCAAAGTTCTCAGTTCACTAAAAAATTATTTTCAAATTATATTGCAGAGAGTACTGAATGGGAGGTATGATGAGAGTTGAGCAACGAGAGAAACTGAAGAAAAGCTAAGTGGATTCAGAGGAGATAGTTGAATAATGTAACCAGCTAGGAAAAAGCCTTTCCTGCCTAAACATTAAACCGAAAATCCTTTCAAATCTCAAAGCAATCTTCCCTCAAGAAAGGACCAACCAAATTTCGGTTCCCTGAGCTATCTATTTCAGATCACTCAACTTCACTCACAAGCAAGATGGGCTTTCATCATAGAACAATGCAACGATGGGTGGAGAACAGCTTCCCACTGCACCTAAGCAAAGAGCCATCCATCACTCACCCATCACTGATGACATCTACATCCATTCAGTTTCCCTCTCCTGAGTAATGAATGAGGAGAAGGAAAAGGGACCAAAAAAAAAAAAAAAAACCCCTCAAAATGCTAGTCACCTACGTGACAAAATGGAAACCAGTCTACCATAATTCCAATGCCCTTAGCATCTACCTGATTGATACATATTAGCCAAAAGTTTGCATTAACTGGATATAGTTGCTGTTAAGTTTCAAAAGACGTATCTATTAAGGTTTAGTCCAAAGCCATTTTCACAACTGAGTTATAAGTGAGAATATTAATCAAAACACTGGTACAGCTGAAAATAGCTCTCCTACCATAAAGTCACCTGCTCAGAAATGATCCAGTCATCAAGGGCTTTATAATATTTAAAGCCAGATTGAAGGCAAATGACTTAACCATGTACTTTTTTAAAAAACTGTAACTAGGGGTTACATTGCTACATGTGACATACTCAGAATCTCCTGCTCCGCTATTTCTCCCACCACCTATGACTAAAAGGCTCCGGAGAATGCTGTCAGCAAGGAGAGCACGCCTCCAAGCCACAGTAGGAAGGAACCCACAGCTTTCTATGTCACACTCTTTGTATTTCAAAAATCACAGGTATCAAATGATAACAGATAAACTTTGGCCCGTACATAAAAATGGTTCTAAAAAGAAATTCTTTTTTCCTAAAGAGAAAAGCATCTAGATATAATGTCATGAATCTCGCAGTTCCCTGTACAACTCCCTGTAGATGTGACAGTTATCAACCTGCAGTTGATCGCTGTCTCTGACTGCAGGCCTAATAAATCATTTGCATTCACCACAATCATATCAACCTTCTTTTGAAACCTGTCACACAGTGAACCTTGAATCAGAGTGCTGTTTTGTCTTTTGCAAAGGTTTTCTTTCTTTCCTTTTATTTTTTTCTGACTGATTTTGTTGTTTCTAAAGATACAGCCACTTAGAGGGCTGCAGCAGATAATGTACATTAAATAAAACAGAAGTAAGATTGGGAAGAAGTAATACAGCAAATCATAACATGTTATTTCAGCAGATATGGCCAACAGAGGAAAAGTTTATGTCAGTTTATCCATTAAAAATCTCTCTTTTTGGAGCATTATGTAAGTGTCATTAAAAAAAAAAAAAACCTGCTGTGGGCTGAACTGGGACATGTGAGGACTCAATACAACCAAGCTTCGAATACTTAAATATCTCAAACAACTTTTTGCTTATAGCAAATAAAATGCAGAGCTACAGATGCTCTCTCATCTGTGTGTAAATGAAAGCAAAACTGCGTGAGTAGTTAGTATTCTTAGCATTTTTGGGAGCCAGCTTATTTAAATGAAATCAAAGTCAATCTGTATCTATACAGAAATAATATTTTTAGGGCTTTTATTCTCTAGTCTTTACAGAGATGTACATTCTCTCCCCTCTACCCCTCCCTCTGAGTTACAGAAGTGAAAAGAGCTCTGCCAGTTAAAAACTGTTTCAAATAAATCTGGGAGAAGGAAGTTCAAAGGGATAAGAATATCCCTTGTCTCACCAGACTGCTACAGAACAGGGCTCAGCTCCGCCCTGCCCCACTCTTCGTGCTCCCGTAGCGCTTCTGGGAATTTATCCTGCTACTTTATGTTTTTTACATCTTCCTCTGCCTCCATAGTGTGAACTCTCAGATGGCAGGAACTAGGTTTCATTTAGATGGGAACAGGGTTTGCTGACCTGAATTGAATGTATCTACCATGTGTGCATAACACCTACATATTAACTATCTATCATTAAGTGATTTGAATTAAGCATCCTAAAGAAGGTATTAAAATTCAGTAAGCATATTTTAAGGCACTGAATGTAAGACAACACATATAAAGAACAAGGGATCACGATTAGAAATGTGTACTCTAAAGTCATTGATATACTGCAGCACTGGCATTCAGATAATCTGGTAGGTATTGTTTGGTTCCTTTACTACAGATGTGTGGCTTTTAGTAGACTTCATTTTTATGACAGGTACCTATATGCTATCTTTTATAGCTCCATTTTCAAGTGGATTGTAATTCACACATTCTGCTGACAGGAATAAAAATTTGGGCAAAATAGTCAATACTTCAGACTATCAAATTACCTGGTATAGACTCTTCCTAACCACACAGAAACTGGCCTTTCCTTATCCTTGTCTATAAAATGGCAATATTTCTCTGCTGCTTCAAAAGTGACATTAATTATAGGCAGAACATAAGGATATCGAAAGGTGTCTTGGTGTGTGTGTGTGCGGGTGCACGCACGCGCCTCTCTCACACACACACACACACACACACACACACTCCCCGTATGCACAGAGAAATCGCCCCGAAAACATATCAATGCGCAGAAGGCCTTCACTCTTTACCTCTTCCTCCCCAAGAACAGAAACAGCCATGCTGCTGAGGCAGCAGCCCCCACGTGAAATATGAGAGTGGCGGTGAAACAGCTCAATTGAAACAGCTTGGGAAAGGGAAGGAGGGTAAGCTTGTCAGCAAAGTCTCCAGGAAAGGCCAGAAAACTTTTGTTTCTGCCTTGATCATCCTGGGCAAATAACCCTGTCTGAGGTGTGCTTACCTGAGCTTAGAGGCCAAGCACCAACCTTCGACCTTTCACAAATGGGTAATATGAAAATGCACCCAGTTATCTGAACAATGCACTGTGAGAAATGTCAGGGTGCAGCTTAGAAGCACACTCTGGAGAGCTGAGCTGAGAGAGATTTAGAAAACAAGCAGTTAAAAGACCGATGAAGTGGAAAGCACAGGGAGAAGAAAAGCCTGCACTGCTTCTGCACTGGGGGCTGTTTAGATTCAGGCCAAAAGCCACATACTGACCCAGCAGGATATAGATTACTCAGCTTTCTGAAATGGAATATGACTCCATACCTTCTCTCTACTCATTTGTTCTGATTAAGACTCACTCATTCTATAATACAAGCCCACTTCCATAAGCCTCCAGCTGACTCAGGTTGCCCTTTAGTTAAGAAAAATAAACACTGTTATCAAAAAGAGAGAGAGACACACACACACAGAGAAGAGAGAGAGAGAGAGAGGAAGAGAGAGAGAGGAGAGAAGCCATTTCTTAACAGGCAGAATAGCAGTCCTTTAAATTTTTAAACCTGAAGTTCAAATTAGACCTACAGAAGTAAAGCCAATATCAACTCCCCATCTCCCAGGTCTGATAATACTAGTCATTCCCCTCATTACCTAAAAAAGAAAATCCATGAACATACATGTATTTCAAACTCAAATGTGCTACCTGGTTTAGAATCAAAGCACAATGTTAAGCCAGGTGGAAGAAAGAGAGCATTCTTTAAAATCCTGTCATTTGCTGGGAGAGTTTAAAGGGGGAAATTGGAGTGAGCTGCACTGTGCACCCGTCTTTAGGGGCAGAGTCTGCAGTTGGAGTTTCAGATACGCCTTGGCCAGCACTGTTCTCTGCTTCTGTATCTCCTAAGATAGTGCCTGTGATGGTTAATGCACCATTCAGGAACATTATAATTCTTTCTTATCTTAGGGTATTTTACAGTTTCCTTTTGTGACTGACCAGAGGAGTTCAGGATTTATATAATTTGGTGTGTGCCAGATGCTAAGCATTGGAACTGTTCACCTGAGGGCCTGAGTGGCAAACCTGATACCAAAAAGGCAGGAGCACACTGATGCAGAAAAGATTTTCAAGAACTGACTGCCTGGATAGATCTAATACCCATGAAGTCAACAGAGGACACATACTTCCAAAATGGGGGCAAAAGGCTGCAGCTGTAGCACTTTTTCCAAATCTCAGATAACCACTCTCACTGCTTACTCAGGAATTTGGGTTATTGGTGGTGGAGAGAGTGGGCTGGATTGAAAGGAAAGCTGAAGAGATACTATACTGTAGACAAGGCCTTCACCTACATATTTAACAGAAGGTTACTCGGGTGAGACCAGCTTGAGACATCAAATTGCCTAGTCTCCACATTTCTAGGCTTCTGCAAGGAAGGAGGATCTCCGCTGTTGAATTACCTTGGGGCTCTAGAGAGGCCTCAGCCTCTTTGGAGGAAATCTTGATACCAGTAGGATCATCTCCCTCAGGGAGAACTTCTGTTCCCTAGGAATGACAAAGGAATCAAAGACTACCAGCTCCATGATTGTAAGTATCCAATAAATATGTTTTGAAGGAAGGAAGGAAGGGACTAACTCTGCAAGCTACTTCTGACAGAAAACCCCAAAATGTTATTGAATCAACTTCAGTCAAAATACTGTTCTGACCAAAAGACAGAGCTGACCTGGCCAAGCACGAGAACTTGCCAGGCATGGGCACATCATCAGTGTTGCAGGAAATGAGCCAGGGCTGAGGGCCAGGTGGTGTCCTAGCAGCAGGACAGAGCCCTCTCCCAGAGGAAAAGTATCCTTGGCTGAAGGAGGAACACGTAGCCAGTCAAGCTCCTTAGTGGCATGTTACAATCATGGAAAATGCACAATACAGCTCATCCTGTTGTGGGCTTCAACGAACCTCAGGCCTATAAAGCTGTATGAATGGAGTCTACTTTTCCTGACAATGCAGAAAGGCCAGGTTACCTACCTTATACTTAAAAAATGTAGGGACAGTCCTGACCTCTGTGGCTCAGTGTGGCTCTGTTGTTTGGGCACAGTGCCACAAAGCACAAGGTCGCCCATGGGATTCCTGGTCAGGACACGTGCCTGGATGGTGGGTTTGGTCTCCAGTCAGCACGTGTGAGAGGCAACAGATCGATGTTTCACATATCGATGTTTCTCTCCCTCTCTCCCTCCCTTCCCTTCTCGCTAAAAATAAATAAATAAAATGTTTTTTTAATGTAGGGATTGATATCCCAACTAGACAAAACTTTAAAGAAGCCAGCAAAGACCTCAAACCTGCTGCCCACTGGGTCACCTTGGAATTAGACAGGAGTTTAACCAAACAGAATTTTACGTTATCATATTATAATGACTATTGCTAACATTTCCTGAACTGTTATTTATGCACCTGGAAGTAGGTTAAGCACTTTGCGTGAATATTTTATTTAATCCTTACAACAATCCCATGAGAGCGCCTGTCTTTCCCATTTTGTAGATGAGGAACCTGATGAAAGGTGGGATTCAGGAACACCAACCAGTTTATACTAGAACCAGGACTCAGATTCAGGCTTGTCTGACTCCCGGGTGCATGCTCTGTATACTGGGCCACTCTGCCTTCTGTCTCCTGCTCACTTGGTGAGTAGGCAGGTGATCAAGACTCAGTCTTAACTCCTCTCTAAAATTTAAAACAGCACTGTCTGGAACCAAAAGTGCCTAAAGGATCTTAACCACATGGGCTGATGTTTTTTAAGGAAGCTCTTGGGTAAAGGATCAGAAAGAAAATTCAAAATGCAGCCCCTTAAACTAAGAGCTACGCATTTTGACTCAAATTCTTCAATACTACTCATCTTTAAAAAAAAAAAAAAAAAAAAATGTCCAAACACTAAGCACACACATAGTTCTTGGTCACATTCTTTCCAATTCCACATACTGTCTTTGCTTGAATTGGAAGCTGTTCCAATTAGTAAGATTTTTAAAAAAGATTTTAGTTATTTATTTTTACAGAGAGGGAAAGGGAGGGAGAAAGAAAGGGAGAGAAACATCGATGTGTGGTGGCCTCTTGAACGCCCCCAGCTGTGGACCTGGCCCACAACCCAGGCATGTGCCCTGACTGGGAATCAAACCAGCGACCCTTTGGTTCGCAGGCCAGCATTCAATCCACTGCGCCACACCAGCCAGGTCTTTTTATAAAGATTTTATTTAGTTATTTTCAGAGAGAGGAGAAAGGAAAGAGAGAGGGAGAAAAACATTTATTGGGTTGCCTCTAGCACACCTCCCACTGGGACCCTGCCTGCAACCCAGGCATGTGCCCTGACCAGGAATCGAACCAGCAACCCTTCAGTTCACAGGCTGGAACTCAATCAACTGAGCCATACCAACTAGGGCCTAATTAGTAAGATTTTTATACAGTCTCCAAAATAAGCCAAAAGGCCTTGCTTTGGCCCTGCCACTGTTATTTTGTTTTTATAAACTCCTCCACTATCTTATTATTCCCTCCCTTGAGAAATTCCTGAGGAAAGTCAGTTTAAGGAAGTTTTAAATTGAACTGGATTTCTTAACCAATTATGCCATTTTCTTATCCCTTTTCACTTTGTTAGGAAATGTTACTGTTTGCATAATGTTTCTAAAAGGCAAAAAGAACCCACCAAAATTATAGTTTTCTAAGTTAGAGAGAAGGACTTAAGATGATTATATTTTTCTAAAAGGTGTGTAAGCAAGAGACAATTATTTCAACGAACTGGGAGAGAGGCTAACTTAGAGGATTCTGATTGCTTTATTTTAGCTCAATTAAATTGTGATATAACAAGATACCACAGACTTGCTCAATGTTAGCTGAATTTTAGAATAAAAAAGCCTGCATGGTTATGTTAACAGCCAGAACACTCTACCTTCCCCCAGCTGTCATGTACTCAAGTCACTGTCCTATAATCCAAGGAGACAGATTTAGGATTAATAATGTATTACCTTCCTGTACTGCAATGTAGTTAAGAATATAGGACAGTCTGGCAGGAGAAAGTTCCTGCTGAAGGCTCATTGCTATGAGATATATTTCATTAGTCATCCACCTTAAATTAGGTGCCCAGCAGATACAAGAAGAGCAGGGATACAATGCCACCTAAAAAGTCTCCTGAAAATGCTTTTCTCCTGAAGATAAGATCTATGCATGTTCAAAATACATTCTCTTAAAGGAATAAGGTCCCACTTCGTCTGACTGGTACAAGAGGGACTACAGACCTCAAAGTACAAGCAAAGGGTAAGGGCAATGGAGGAAAGTAAGTTCGGTGCCTTCTGTCTGCCAGGGGCAAATACAAACAGTTGTATTTTGATAAGATCAGAAAGAGAATGAATAGTAGGGGAAAGACCTCTTGCCCAACCAGGAGCTGTCTTGGCCCCATATATAGTCTCTGTGGGGTTTAAGGGTGATAATTAATCTCTCCTACCCAGAGGGTGGGACTAATTAAATAAATAAATAAAACATGGCAGTTAGAGGTAAGTGGAGATCAAAAAATTATCTATAAGAAGCAATAAGGTGACTAGAGAACATAGCTTAGATGTACAATCAAAATGGGCTTTCTAATACTTTCCTGTGCTGAATGAAACTTCCCCAACTGGACAATTGCAGGCTGCCCTAGCAGGGGCAGACCAGTGAGAGCACAGCAGGGAGAGAACACATGCAGGTCCTGAAGACTGGCCATTCCACACTACAGGATCCTTTTCCAGCCTCACCAATCAGAAAAACCAGTCCTCCATTCATGAAGAGAGTCAGAGTGAAGGTGGAAAACAGAGCAAAAACTTCCTTCCAAAGATTATTCCCTCCTGGGAAGTCGGGTGCCCATTAATGGGGTAAGATTGAAAACCAGAGTAGGAAAGAACGATTTTCTCTAACATGTATATTCCAACACGGTGCTATTTCCAGCATTATCTTTAGGTTAACTCAACAAACCTTTCCTGTCACCTACTATGTGCCAGATGCGAGGTATATAACTATGAGTAAGACAGTTCCATGAAGCAGACGCATAAGCAAGTAATCACATTAGACTTCTGCTCCCAGCCATGATGGAGTAACAGGTACCAGACTCACCATCTGCTATAAAACTATAAAACTTGACAGCATATACAAGACAACTGTTTTTAGGAACTAAGAGGCAGTGCAAGGCTACAACCCCTGAGAGAAAGGAAACTTGAACTGCTGCCCAGCCAGGGCACAGAAAGCTGGAACCCAAACAGGACAGAGGGGCCTCACTGAGCCTGAGAAACAGAGATCTGAGTCTGGCTAAAATCTGGGTGGACACTGAAGAGGAAGGAGCTGTGAAAAGAGGGGGCAGAGCCCCAGAAGCCTATTGGGAGGATCCCCTGCCAGGCTGAGGGATAGGATATAAAGGCACAGGGCAAGACCGCCTGAGGTTTATTAGGTAGTGGATGCTACAAGGCTGAGAGAAAAACAAATCACCAGAGGTCAAACAGTGCTGGGGGAAGGAGCATTTTGGAATTCCCCCTCTGCAAGAGCAGAAAGATCACTTTAACACTGCAGATCAGCAAACACCAGAAAGGCTTCACCTTAGAGTAGGTCACACTCTAGAGCAAGTCCTACTCAGAACCTCTCCTCACAAAGCCTCCAACCCCACAGTATTATAATTGGGTGTAATAATAAGGAGATGTATAGACACTATGAGAACATTAAAGAACAACAGGTTCACATCAGGGGACTCAGGGAAAGCGTTACAGAGGAGCTTATGTTTACCTGATCCAGAGTACATCAGGTAGAATGGTAACAGCATATGAAGAGGACTTGAGCACTCTGCCTGGAAACCTGAGATAGCTAGCACCCCACAGTGATCAGAATGTGGAGGAGAGAAAGGAGTATACAATGACTCAGGGACTCTACCTCAGAATATGAGCGGAGGTGGTCTTTTTCATGATTATAAGGGTTAAAAGAGGAGGAACAGGGGTAAAAGATCATGCATTTATTTTATTTTTTAGTATATTTAATTGATTATGTTGTTACAGTAGTCCCAATTTCTTTTCCCTTTGCTCCCCTCTGCCCAGTACCCCCCTTCCCTCCAGCAATCTCACCCCACTTAGTTCATGTCCATGGGTCGTGCATATAAGTTCTTTGGCTTCACCCTTTCCTATATCATTCTTAACTTCCCCCTGTCTATGTTGTACCAACCAATTATGCTTCTTAGTCCCTGAACCATTTCCTCATTTCTCCCTCTTCCCTCTCCCAGCTGATAACCCTCCAAATGATCCCCATACCTATGATTCTGTTCCTATTCTGGTGTGCTTAGTTGGATTTTGTTCTTCTTTTTTAGATTCAGTTGTTGATAGTTGTGAGCTTGTCATTTTAGTGTGCATAGTTTTGATCTTTTTTCTTAAATAAGTCCCTTTAACATTTCATACAATAATGGTGTGGCGATAAAGAACTCCTTTAGCTTTACCTTGTCTGGGAAGCACTTTATCTGCCCTTCCATTCCAAATGATAGCTTTGCTGGATAGAATAAACTTGGTTGTAGGTCCTTTCTTTTCATCACTTTGAATACTTCTTGCCAGTCCCTTCTTGCCTGCAAAGTTTCTTTTGAGAAACCAGCTGACAGTCTTATAGGCACCCCTTTGTAGGTAACTCTCATCTTTTCTCTTGCTGCTTTTAAGATTCTCTCTTTATCCTTAACCTTTGGCATTTTAATAATGATGAGTCTTGGTGTGGTCCTCTTTGGATATTACTTGTTTGGGACTCTCTGTGCTTCCTGGACTTGTACATCTATTTCTTTCGCTAAATTTGGGAAGTTTTCCTTCATTATTTTTTCACATAAGCTTTCAATTTCTTGCTCTTCCTCTTCTCCTTCTGGCACCCTTATGATTCAGATGTTGGCACATCTAAAGTTGTCCCAGAAGTTCCTAAGCCTCTCATTTTTTTCAGTTCTTGTTTCCTCATTCTGTATTGGTTCACTGTTTTTTTTCTTCCTTATATTCCAAATCAGTGATTGAAACCCTGGTTTCCTTCCTTTCACCATTGGTTTTGTGTGGCTTTTCCTTTGTTTCACTTAGCATAGCCTTCACTTCTTCCCTTATGCATTTACATTCTCAAGCATATCTGTCAAGCCTGTGAGCATCTTTATCACCAATGTTTTGAACTTGTGTATGTTAGGTTAGCTATCTCCTCGTTTATTAGTTTGGCTATCTCCCCGTCACTTAGTTTTCCCACTGGAACCTTGATCCGTTCCCTCTTTTGGGGCATACTTCTCTGTCTCCTCATCTTGACAGGCTCCTGTGTTTGTCTGCCTCTGTGTCTTAGGTAGAGCTGTCGCTCCTATTATGTTGTAAGGGGCAGAACCTTAGGTATTAGTCAGTACGGGCAACCCGTTTCACCACATTGTGGTGCTATATTGGGGGAGGGGTCTGAGGGGACAATGCTGCTTGCTCAGCACTTGCACCTTTCCAGGCACTTCTCCCCTTTCCGTATGAGACTGGCACCTCTCTAGCTGTTGTGCAGGCCATCGTTCCGAGAGTGGGTTGGTCTGCGGACGTTCTAGGACCGTGGGGGCCCTTTAAACAAGCAGGCTCTGCTGAGAGATCGGCAGTTTCTTCCTCCACCCCAACCCCCACTGATTTGCACAGTCAGAAGCAATGAGGCTTTATTTTTCCCAGCGCTGGGACTGTGAGCTGTGCGGTCTGGTCTGGGGCTGGGAACACTCCCCAGGTGTCCCTCCCTAGTTTTTAACACGTGTGACTGCGCTTTCCGCCGGCCTGCTACTGCCGCCGCCACTGCCGCCACCACACCGTGTCCTCTCCACCCTGTGTCCTCTCCGCCCCTCCTACCTGTCTGGATGAGTATTTCTTCTTTATATCTTTGTTTGTTGGACTTCATGCTGCTTGATTTTCTGGAACTTCTAGTTGTCTCTAGTTTTGAGGTAGTTGTATTCCTTCTTAGTTGTGGAGAGAGACGCAGTGTGTCTTGGCTGGAAGTGATGGGTTCGTTTCTGATATATTAAATTAGAAGTAGTTGTGAGACATCCAGTTGAAGATGTATAACATAGAGGTGGGTACGTGGTTTTTAACCCAAAGAGAAGCGAATGAACAGTTATAGATATGGGAGTACTGGGCACACAAGCTGTAATTATGGGGGGGAAATGAGATTGCCCAGAGACGGCACACAAGACAAAAAAGAACAGAAACAGAACCCTGAAGAACAAAACATTTAAGGGACAAGCTAAGAAGAGAATGATGAAGAATAATTAGAAAGCTTAATGAATCAGCAGGAAAGAGAACAAAGTAAAGCCTGGTGTAACTTAAGGCAACTGTGGAAAGGGTCTTAAGAAAGAAGTATGCAAAGGTACCCAACGCAGCAGAGATGTTAAGTAAGGTAAAAACTAAAGGTCTCCAATTAGGAAGGTCACTGATTACCTGGGGCACAAGCCCGACCTCTCTGGATTCAGAGGAGGACAGAGGTGGGAGAATGGGGACAGCACATATGGTTTGCTCTCTCAGAAAGCTTCACTGGCTGGGAAGACTAAGTCAGGAGCCTGGCTAGAGAGTCCTCACAAAGAACATGCATGGCTCAATAAATATTTGCTGAATGAATATGTAATTAAAAAGAAAATAAAGACATGAATGATTTGTACCCATCTGGTTGTTTTACCAGTCCTTGTTTTTTACTGTGTTTGTCTATCTGCAAATTGGATATGTGTTGTGCATAAGCCATGTTTCATTTTCTCCACAAAGCCCTCCTTGATTTTTCTAAACTCCAAAAACCTCCTCTATTATAATAAAAAAGACAGACAATAACAACTGAAAAACATATAAACAGCGCTAATATTTCCTTTTCATACTCCAGTGATTTGTTTTGTGCACCTCTTATAAGCAAGCACTCTGGAGATTGGGAGCTATTGAAAATTTTAAGCAGAAGAATAATACTGGTAAATTTCTAGGTAATTTTGCTGGTGGAGATGGGAGTAAGGTGAAAAGGGGAGACTTGTCAGGTGTATAGGAGGATATCTATTAGAAAGTGAAGCAGTCCAGGAGAAAATTGATGATGCTGTTTTCAAGGCATCTCTCTGTCACTGAAGGGAGTAATTTCACTCAGTGCAAAGTAGTGCTAAATAAATGGGTAGAATTTAGGAGTTCTGTAGTAAGAGATTAGAGGAGGTTATTCTTATTTAATTGAGATATAATACAACTATCTAATTTCAGAACATTTTTCTTGTCCAATACTCCCCAACCGAAAAGAAACCGTGTTCTAATTAGCAGTCATTCCCTATTCCTCTCCCCTACTAGCTTTTGGAGACCACTAATCTACTTTCTGACTCTGGATTTGTCTATTCTGAACATTTCATATAAATGGAGTTATACAATATGTGATCCTTTGTGCCTGGCTTCTTTCACTTAGCATAATGTTTTCAACATTCATTCATATTGAACCATGTAACAGTACTTCATCCCTTTTTATAGCCAAATAATGTTCTGTTGTATGGATGTACCACATATCGTTTAATACCTAGGAGTGGAATTGTTGGATCACATGAGAACTCTTTAACGTTTTGTTTTTGTAGCTGCACTATTTTACATTTCCACCAGCAATGTATGAGGGTTCCAGTTCCTCTGTGTCCTTCTCTGTGTATTCACTTTCTAATAGATATCCTCCTCTACCCCTGACAAGCCTCCCCTTTTCACCTTACTCTCATCTCTACCGGCAAATTATCTAGAAATTTACCAGTATTATTCTTCTGCTTAAAATTTTCAATAGCTCCCTATCTCCAGAGTGCTTGCTTATAAGAGGTGCACAAAACAAATCACTGGAGTATGGAAAGGAAATATTAGCACTTATTTGTATGTTTTTCAGTTGATCCCTTTAAGTTTTTGTTTTTGGCATCTCCTATATACATAAGACATTAGCACAATGGTACGTGTTATAATGTATGAATAAATATATATTAGGATATATCCTCAACTTTTTTTATGGAGTAGAGAGCATAAGCAAGAATATTTGTAGATCACCTAACTAAAAAGACTAAAATCAAAGCTTCTTTGCATGGCGTATAAGATCCTCGTGACCTGGCCACTCTCTACTCTTCAGGAGCTGCCATTCCAACTGTGCTCTTTATATTCCAGCAACACTAAACTGCTTGTAGAATTTCCACTATATACCAGGCTGTTTCATACTTTTGGGCCTTTGTTCTTGCACTCTGTTGCCAGAGGATACAACTGCCCAACAATCGCCACCCTCATCTGTAGGGAAGTTGTAGCAATATTTTGCAAAATAGAATAAGTGAACGTTGATAATGCCCTCCTTCTAAATGTGTCCTTGAGATAAGTTCCTAAAAGGGGAATTACTAAGTCAAAGAACTCGAACTTTTTAAACATCTTGATATTTATGCCAAAGAGCTCTCTGTTCAAACTCCCCAGCACAATATGAGAGCAACCACATCACTCTTTGGCAGCACTAGACATTTTTACATTAATCTTAATCAATAAGATGGATTAAAAAGGATTTCTCATTTTAATCTGTAGTTCTTTGGTTAGTAATGAGAATGCACATTTTAAAAATATTTATAAATCATTTTAATTTCTTATTTATGGCACTCTCTGTTTATGTCCTTTATTCATTTTTTCTATCAGAATATTGTTTTTTAAGAAACTGATGAGAAAGAGAGCTAATCAACTAAAATATATAACAAATCTGTCATGTGTTGCTTGTCATGCTCCCTCAGTTGTAACACAACTAGCTCTCAGTTCTCCCCCGGTAAAAGCTCCAAAATCTCCTAAAACAGAAATGGTACAATCTAATCTCTACCAGAACCAACTCTTAAGAATACCACCTTTCCACCTTTAGACTCAACCTGCTCACTAGGATGCTGCTTTTAAGCAACAAGCTCAAGGAATACGAAGACTAGCCCCATGAACCCACAGTGTTATGTATAATCAAGTGTTAGGCTGAAAAAACAGGAAAAACTTGGAAATGCTTCTTCCTCCCCTGTACGTGGGGTACCTCAAATAATAAGCTGCTTATCATGGTTCAGGGTCAAACACTGTCTTCAGTCCTCCCAAAGATCACCTGTGGCTGGAAGGCAGCATAGCAGAGCTTGAGAGCGGACAAACCTGGGTTTAGAAACCTGGCTCTCTCATGTTCTTCTTATGTGACCTTGGTCAAGTCATTTTGCCCCTCTGAGAATAAAACTATCTGTTTTAAGTTTATCATGAGAAATAAATGAGATAAGATATGTAATGTTTATAACCAGGGGTCTGGTATGCTATAGGTGCACTTCACAAAATGTGGTTTTCCTATTCTGATGGTGCTAAATCAGTAACTTATTTAATTCAAGTGATCTTACATAAAATCTTGGCCTGAAATAGCTGTCCCAGCAAAGCATCATCTGAGTAAGAAACATTTAGGTCAACTTTCTGTCAACTGCAATTTCCACTGCTATAATTATGCAATCATCAACCACCACTGCAAGACAACAAAAACCCTAAAGCGGATGTTAATAAAATTGCTAAATACAGTAATTGAGTCTTAAGATCATGACCGCCAATTCCTTCAGGAAAGCAACAGAAACCTTTGTAATTATAGGAGCAAGAGGCTGATCAGTTATCCCAGACAGTGGTCTCTACAACAGAAGGCTTTCGGTCACTGCCCAGAATGATAGCAAACTCAGAAGCCTTTCTCAAATTGCTGTTTCTTCACATTTGATACTCTGAAAGAAACAATGTCAACAAAAGAACTGAAAGGAGGGAAAAACGACAGAAAGGAAGTCTGTTCTTTGAAATCTAGCCTTCTTGGCACTCTTTTCTGGCAAGAGGCTCTAGCACGGTGAAATAATCTCTAGGAGGAAAACATACTTTATGAAATCTATCGGCATAAGCCCTTTCTATGGAAGAAGCAAGGCACATGTTCTCCCTGTAATGTTGATTCCTTTAGGAAAGGAAAGGAAGCAAAGTATCATTTATTAAGCAACTATGTTCAGAGTGCTGTACTACACTATTTGATCATCTCATTTCTCAAATCCATTTCCTCAAGGTTTTTCTTTTTTTTTACTTTTATTGTTGACACTTTGCCCACTTCCACCCAGCTCTCCCCCACCCCCCCGCGCCCACCCCATTCCCTGCTCAAGGTTTTATTATTATTAAGTGGAAACAGCCAGCTCCGGGTCAAGGTTCCATGTCTGTCCAACTTTGAAACCTTTCTCTTTTCATTACACCTTCAGCAAATCTCAAAATGATCATGCCAATTTTCCCATATGAGAAAGAACTCAATTTTTTAGTTCTAAAACAAAACAAACAAGTAATTTGAACTAAGTGTCCACCAACAGCCTGTTTCTGTCACTCAGCACACTGCTTTTCTGCCTCCTACTAGTCTTTAAAATGAATGGAAGGACCCACACAAAATGCCCTTTTTAAAAATCTTCAATCTATAAAGCAAATGGTACCTGTTGACAACCACAGCACACTGAAGGAGAAATAAGTACAAAACAGATACAGGCTCCTCAACCACTTCACAGATGTCTGCCAACAAAATCCTGATAAAATCCAGGAAGCAGAGCTTGGCTTGACTCCCAGCCTCTTCTCCATGGCCTTCCAGATAGGCACAATCAGTCCACTAGGAAGAGAGAAAGAGAAGAAATTATGTGCCAAGTAATTAATAATTGATTCCTAGAAATGTGGCATGCTAAGTAGAGAACATGATAAATTAGGGGAAAGAAAAATTTCCAGTTTGTCTTTCACTGCTCATCTCTGCCGATAAATTTTAAACCTGAGCTTTGACATAGCCTGTAATTATCAGGATAAAAACATAGCAAGGGATGTGAAATGAATCCACTATAAAACCGAAACACCTTATATTCCATTATGTTCTAGTCTAACAGTAAATCATCTATGTGGAAGAATGGAAAGAATACCAGCCTGGAAAAAAATATCTGAGTTTCAGTTCCAGTTCTGCTAACAGCTTTGTGACTTTAAACAAACACACCTTCTTAGCTATGAAAAGAAAGGCTTGGAACTGAAGGCTTTGTGTAGCCATGTTTTGTTTTGTTTTTGTTTTTTGTTTCTTTTCAATAGAATGTGATTGTCTTTAGGCAGGGCATACACTCTCCAGTTTGGTACTGTCCCTACCATTATTAGCTTAAAAATTTATTCAATCTCTACTTTGATGTCACCTCCCTAACCCCTAGAATCATTTGTAATTCCTGACTTGAATTCATACATACATTTAACAAATATTTACCCAGCCCCTACTATGTGCTAGACAAGTGTGAGCTAATCTAGAATCTATGGGCTGTTTGATTTACATCCTTCCAAAATGAAGAATGATTTTCTATCAGTTTCTTCTCTCTTATACAACTTCCATATATTTTATAATTACATAAATCTTGGCAACACTAGGAGGGTTGATCTAGTTCTGAAGAAGCAATTCAACATCTTCTGCCCTAAATGTGCACCTATCATCCACACATCTGGCAAATGGCACAGACTTACAACCACCACCACCAGCTAACATACAGGGAGATTGGCATTGCATGGGTTGGATATCAATACTAATACCAGGAAACACACACACACACAAAGCTGTAAAACTGAGATACTGCCCAACCAAGAAAAGGCTTTCATTGAGCCTTAAGAAGCTGAAGGACTTCATCTTTCTCATTCACTTCCACCCATTCCTGTTTCTAGTTGTTCTGTAGTTGTATGTTAGGGAACAGGGGGTAGAAGAGTGTGTGGGCTAAGACATGCTGAAGAGATTAATAAACAAAGCCTAAGTTAGAAAGTACATCCGGCAACTTCTCTAGCCTCTCAGATAACGGGTGAGCATGCATGTGTATGTGCGTATGCGTGTGTGTGTGAATGGATCTTACCCAACACATTTCTACCACAAAAGGATTTTAAATGCAAGGTGACTCAGTACCTGTCATAAGCAGCGTGGCAGGTGGGCGATAGAAGCATTAAAGAAATGAATAGGTTTTGAAAATGGGAGTAATAAACATCATTGGATTAGCAAACTGATTAGAAGTACAATATCTTATAAACCATGCATAAGAGAGAGGCAGACCTATTTTCCTGTGAACACCCAACCAGTCAGTCCTATGAAACCTACAACTGCCCAAGGGCACAAATCACTGCTAGGGTCAAGTCAAAGGCTTGCTGACCAGGGCAGGAATAACAACACATCACCCAGATGCAAATGGGTGGTTACAGAATCAAAGGCAACAGCCCAGTGAAAGAACACACACCCCCACAATACTTGACAAATGAAAATCTAGGAAAGCTTGCAATAGTTCTGGCATTTGGGGCGTTACAAGTATACCCGAAACAAAAGCACTCCCGGTTGCGGCAGCTGTTCAGACAGGACAGGGGGTAGTGTTTACTTAATATTTCAGGTTGACGGGGAATGTATCACAGTTCAGTCTGTCAGCTGCATACGTGGAACTCCATTTATGTACACAGCGTTAAGATGTTTGAACAACGACAGAGCAGGTCTGAAACAGCCTATTCACAGGGTGTGAGTAATCAAGAATAAAACTCCCTTTAAAAAAAAGTCTCATATTTGGGAAAGTTACAGAACAGACTGCCATGAGTAGCTTTGCTTATATTTGCAGACACTGTTTTCCAAATAGCTAGAAAAATGAACAGATTGTTCGGGGAATGGGGGGGGGGGTCGTCTTTCCAATTTGTTCCTGGCTTCCAGTCTGTTAATCACATTAGAAAGCACAAGAGTCAGCTAGTGCTCTTCACCTACTGCATCTACTGTCGGCTGGGCACAACCAACATGAGGTGAGAGAAGGCAAAGCTGTCCTGGAATCCCACCTAAGTGTCCTCTTTTGGCTCCCTCCATGTCACCTTTGTGCTCCCTGCAGCCACCACAGGACCCCTCTGGGGAGCATAATTTTCCCAGTACTGGATGAGGCGGGTTTCGCACTGTAATTTACACCTTGTGCTCAGCCCCGCCCTCCTTAATCTGCATCAACTTTTCATCTTGGTGGAAACACTAAACAGCCGAGACGGCAGCTGAGGGCGAGGCTGCAGAAGTCGGGGGAGTCAAGACAGCGGCATCCCAGCCGGTCTGTCTGTCTGTCTGTCAGGGGACGGAGGGAGCGGCTGGACCAGGTGCCGGCCTGAAAGAAGCGGGGTACAGCCTGGGACTCGAGCTTCGCACCTGTAAAGCCAGAAGTAGCTGACTGCCCTAGCCGGGCCAGAAGCGCCACCTCCGGGTCCCAACACCCGGCCAGCGCACCCCCCAAAATAGCCCGTCCCGCTTGCCCCTCCCCTGAGTTCGTGGTCCTCGGCCAGGCAGCCAGCCGCCTCCGGCCACCTACCGGGGCTCAGGGCCACACAGCAGGGCCCCGGCTGTCGGGAGTCTCCGCCTCCCGGTCCATGGGGTCAGGGCCCCAATCTCCACTCCCCTCACGTGGAGGAGGAAGAGGAGGAGGAGGAAGAAGAAGGTAGAGCGGATTTCCCACCCGGCAGCTCCCTCTCGCCTCAGCCTCCCTGGACAGCGACAGCAGCCGGAAACGCCGCCTCCTCCCACCTCCCTGGGCTCAACCCGGAAATACGCTCTTCGTGCTAAGGAAGCCCTCCTGCCCCACCACCCCGGAAGCTCAATTCCAGCCACGAGTACAAGGGGGGTGGGGGGCAGTGCTGGGAAGCAGAACTACCTACGGGCAAAGGAACCTGAGCCTCCAGGCTGTCGCCTCCCTCTCTCCAGAGGCAGTCTGCCTGCCCTGCGCCAGCCTTGGGCCCCAGACTCAGGCAATACCCACAAGCAAGATGGCGATAACGGCAGCACCCCCTGTGGCTTAGCGCCCCGCCGTGTCATTGGCCAGAGCCTGGAGTGAAGCCGCCCAGGATTGGTCGAGAGTGCTGCGGGGGTGGGGGTGGAGCTGAAGCAGCCCGGAGCCCGGAGTGGGCAAAGCGGAGTGAGCAGCGGCCTCAGGCTCCCGCAGCATCGCGCTCAGAGAAGACCTCGCAGCTTGGGGCCGCAGCCTGGTGAGCTCAGCCCCCTTGAGGCCCTCCCCTGCATCCCGGCCTGGGCCTCTCCGAGACGGCGCTGATCGACGCCGACACACCCCGGGGACCCTATCGTGACTCCATCGCGCCATATCGCGACATCATCGTGCCGTGTCGAGACTCCATTTTTGTCACAGCTCTTCTCAACATACACCTTTTTTTTTTTTTAAATATGCCCTGTCATCTTTGGGGCTGTCCCATGTCGTGATTTTGCCGTGATCTCTCCGTGACATCACCGCGCCATCGTGAAGTGTGATCTCATCGCCGCCCTGTCGTGACTTCATCAATGTCGTGTTGTGACTTGGCCGCGGCGGGACAGGTGGTGACCGCCAGGAACCCTCCTCCCTTTCTCATCTCCCCATCTCTGCAGCCCCGCTTCGATTATCCGGCTTTTGGAATCTCCGTTGTCCTGGGACTTACCCGGGACCCTTTCTTGCTTCTCCAGCCCCTGCCTGCATCCACAAGCTGGTGGCGAGGCGAGGAGGGCAAGGAGAGGGAGAGCAAGGGGTTAATTCTGCTGCTCCTTCTACTGCTGCTGCTGCTGCTGCTGCTGCTGCTCCTGCTGCAGCTTCTGCCCAAGGGAGGGAAAGGAGAGGAGGCAGGAGGCTGCGGGGGCGACTGAGAGCCCTGGCTGGAGAGGTGGGGTCCCCAGAGGGGCCTCCAAGCCTTTCCTGGTCAGTGCCCTGCATCCTCACTTCGACCGAGGCTTGTGTCCTGCCTCTTCTGAAGAGGGGAGGGGAAAGGAATCCTAGAATGCCCTTTTCCCTCGTATCAGCCTGTGTGCGGATAATCGAACTTCACCCTGTATGTCTCCATTCCCACCTGTCTGTCCTCACCACTCCCTCCCCGTGTGCCTTAGTGGAGGGAGTTAAAATTAGGCTTCTGGTGCAAGGGGGCTGCTGAACAGTGGGGCCAGCCCTCTCCCGCCCCCAGGAGATTGGTGAGGAGACCTGTCCAGCTGAGCAGCAGTGTGCATGGTCCTTTGGTTCTCACTTTCTAGAGGTGACCTTGGGCCAGGGTACCTTCATCCCTAAAGATTTGAAGGTCTAGCCCCTTAAAGGGAGGTCAGTCCTGAGGAGCCCATCCCTCCTGATCCTCCCCTCCCTTTGTGCTAATCCCTCCTTCCATCTTCCACTCCCACCCCCACCCCCGCCCCTCCTCTGCAGAGGGATGCTCAGTCCCTCTTGTGTTCACAGTTGGGCAAGACTGGCATCATGGCCTCGGATTGTGAGCCAGCTCTGAACCAGGCAGAGGGCCGAAACCCCACCCTGGAGCGCTACCTGGGAGCCCTCCGTGAGGCCAAGAATGACAGTGAGCAGTTTGCAGCCCTGCTGCTAGTAAGGAGCTGACTGAAAATTGGGAGGTGGGAGGGGCTGGGTGGTTCGGCCCCATAGGAATGGGGTCAACAAGTCCCCAGGGATATAGGTGGTGCTGGCAACCCTGGAGTCAGCAAAGTAGGCCCAAGACACCTCAGGCCTGAGTATAGGGGTAAAGGGGAGAATGGGGATGAATAATGCTTGTGGCCCTAGGAGCCTTGGAGGAGACTGTCTGGGTCTGCTCTCTGGGGTGTCCCAGAGCAGATGGGAGCTGACTCATAGGGTAACAGCAGCAGGTAGTAACTAGCGCAGAGTACTTGAAGGCCAGGGATGATTGTTCTGGGGTTGTTCTGGGGGTGGAAAGAATAGCAGGACTGAAAGTGACTGGGAAGGGGTCCCAGGGAATGACCAGGATGGCAGTAGGTAGGTTGGGTGTAAGGGAACTGGTTCTGGACTTAACCCTGTTGGAGGAACCCAAGCTGGGGACAGCAGAGCAAAAGCTGCAGTGCTGGGGGGGGGGGGGTGTTGGTGTGTGGGGGTGAAGGGAGGAGGGAGTACAGCCTGCTGCTTGTTTGCCATGGCAACAGGGAGAAGGCTCTGGAGTCAAGGGCTCACTGCAGCAGAGGATGTGTTTAGGTGAAATGTAAGGGGAAATGTTTTGACAGGCAGAGCAGCGAGACACAGGAGCCATTTCCCCTGAGAAGGTGGCAGGAATGGATCAGAGACTTCTCTGCAGGGAGCAATTAGGAAGGGACCCTTAAGTCCTTGGAGGATTTTAAACACTGAGTTCTAAGCCCCTTCCATCCCAGGTTGTGGGCATGTAAGTTAGACATCAGGAAGAACTTCCCAACTGACCAGGTGATGAAACAGCAGAATGAGTAGTTGAGGAGGTCTGGACCTCCCTTCCCCAGAGAAAATCATGGATGAGGGATCCTAGAGGTCACACCTATCTGTCTCCAGGGAGAAGGAAAGAGCTGGATGAAATGACCTCTGGGAAGCTTTCTGACCCTAGAGTGAGTCCCATTACATAACCTAATCCTGCTAGAGTCAACGCCCCAGGGTGCAAGGGACAGTCTTTGCCACCTTTCATCCTGCTGATAGCACATACTCCCCTTCAGGTGACCAAAGCAGTCAAAGCAGGTGATATTGATGCCAAAACTCGGCGGCGGATCTTTGATGCCGTGGGCTTCACCTTCCCCAATCGTCTCCTGACCACCAAGGAGGCGCCGGATGGCTGCCCTGACCACGTTCTCCGAGCCCTGGGTGTGGCCCTGCTGGCCTGCTTCTGCAGTGACCCTGAACTGGCCGCCCATCCCCAGGTCCTGAACAAGGTCCCCATCCTTAACACCTTCCTCACAGCCCGGGGGGACCCTGATGATGCTGCCCGCCGTTCCATGATCGATGACACCTACCAATGCCTGACGGCTGTGGCAGGTACACCCCGCGGGCCCCGGCACCTCATTGCTTGTGGCACTGTGTCTGCCCTGTGTCAGGCATACCTGGGGCATGGCTATGGCTTTGACCAGGCCCTAGCACTTCTGGTGGGGCTGCTGGCTGCTGCCGAAACACAGTGCTGGAAGGAAGCAGAGCCTGACCTGCTGGCCGTGTTGCGGGGCCTCAGTGAAGATTTCCAGAAAGCTGAGGATGCCAGCAAGTTTGAGCTCTGCCAGCTGCTGCCTCTCTTTCTGCCCCCGGCAACTGTGCCCTCTGAATGCCTCCGGGATCTGCAGGCCGGGCTGGCACGCATCCTCGGCAGCAAGCTGAGCTCCTGGCAGCGCAACCCCGCACTAAAGCTGGCAGCCCGCCTGGCGCACGCCTGTGGCTCCAACTGGATCCCGGCGGGCAGCTCTGGGAGCAAGTTCCTGGCCCTGCTGGTGAATCTGGCATGCGTGGAGGTACGGCTGGCACTGGAGGAGACAGGCACAGAGGTAAAAGAGGATGTGGTGACTGCCTGCTATGCCCTTATGGAGTTGGGGATCCAGGAATGCACCCGCTGTGAGCAGTCACTGCTTAAGGAGCCGCAGAAGGTGCAGCTTGTGAGCATCATGAAGGAGGCCATCGGGGCTGTCATCCACTACCTGCAGCAGGTGAGGGTGCAGTGGTGCACAGGGGAGATCCAGGGTGGGAGAGTCAGAAGGCAAGGGGAAGGGAGAAGTAAAACTCCCGCACCTCTGTGTGATGGGGAGACAGTGAAGATGCCCTTGCTGAGGACTGATCCTGCAGCACTCCTGGGAGCAGAGTGTGACCCAGCCCCCCTCACCCTTCCTCCTTGTGCCTCCACACAAGCTCCATACCACACACCATATGTGCACTCATATCACAGTACGTACACGCGCACACAACACAATAATCTCCCACTCACATCCCTCCCCCCAGCACACACACACACACACACACAATCGAAGCTGTCTGTTCTGCTCAATCTATAGCATTGTTTTACACACATATGCATACAAACTTGTAACCCTGTAGGGAAAAGGAGCAGAGCTGCCTCTGTAGAGGTTCAGCTAACTCCTCCCAGGTCAGACCTGCTGTAGAGGGACTGTTTACTTAGCTCTAGACCTCCGCGTTTCCTTTTAACCCTGAGATACTTTAGAGGTGGTGGGACAGGAAATCCTAGTTGAGTCCCAGCAGCTGCAGGGGCATGACATCTGAAGTTCAGTTGGCTCAGCAGACATGCCTTGAGGACCTACCTTTGAAGAGCTCCCAGGCCAGAACTCCCTTCTAGTTCTTATTCCAAGGCTGGTCAGCGTGCTGTCTAGGCTGGGGAGGGGCTCTGGTCCTGCTCCATCTCAGTAGAGTCCTGTGGCAACAGGTGGGGCCAGAGAAGCAGAAGGAACCCTTCGTGTTTGCTTCGGTGCGAATCCTGGGTGCTTGGCTGGCCGAAGAGACCTCATCCCTGCGCAAGGAGGTCTGCCAACTGCTACCCTTCCTCGTTCGCTATGCCAAGACCCTCTATGAGGAAGCTGAGGAAGCCAATGACCTGTCTCAGCAGGTGGCCACCCTGGCCATCTCCCCCACAACCCCAGGGCCCACCTGGCCAGGGGATGCTCTCCGGTGAGTTTATAGTTACAGGCTGTCCAGTTAGACTGTTTTAAAGAAAAGTGTAAGCCAGAAATACCTCCTCTGCTCAAAACTGAGCTGTGTCAGACTTCCTGACTAGGGCATGAGATTGCCTTGAGAATTATTTTTGTTTGGGAGGGCTTGTTCCCAGAGGACTCCTGGGCTGCCAACCCCGGATTTCTCTGTGAGAAAACTCATGCTTATCGAATACCATGCCAGGCATTTTTGTATACCCTTTACCAAAACGATCTCATTAGGTCCACACAGCAAATCTGTGATGCAAGTCTCACTCCTGTCTTCAGGATGAGAAAAGTGAGACTAGGGGAGTGCCCACACTCCCACCATGTGGCAGAGCCCACGTCTGAGCCTAGGGCTGTACTTTTCCTGAAGATGTGGCCTCCTCCCCTACTTCCATTTCTCTTAGGTGGTGCACCCCCCAAAAGTGAACCTCTCCCCACTCCTCACACATCTGTCCCTTCCACACCTCCAGGCTCCTTCTGCCCGGCTGGTGCCACCTGACAGTCGAAGATGGGCCCCGGGAGATCCTGATCAAGGAGGGGGCACCTTCACTTCTGTGCAAGTATTTTCTCCAGCAGTGGGAGCTCACTTCTCCCGGCCATGACACTTCAGTGCTGCCCGACAGCGTGGAGATCGGCCTGCAGACCTGCTGCCACATCTTCCTCAACCTTGTGGTCACTGCACCAGGGTTGATCAAGTGAGGCTGGGGAGGAGGCTGGAGGAAGCAAGGGGGTGCTGCTCATAGTTGCCCCAAATATCCATCTGCTTTGTTGCCCTGTGCGCATGGGTTCCTGTTAGTGTTAGAGTGAAAGTGTCACAGACTAGACAGAACCACCCTCATCTTTGGGACCCCTCTGGGCACATCTCCCTGTTCCAGTCATAACCCAGTCTCTGCTCCCCAGAGGCCATGAGTGGGGCCCAAAATTAACTCTCCACCCTGCTGCCTAACTTGCCAAATCCAGGCCTGGATGAAGCTGGGAGCCCGGGATCTTCAGTTTTCCCAGGGCTTGGTGTGGCTCTATCAACCCCCTCCACCCACCTTCTCCCATCTTTACCTCCCTTTCTCCCCAGGCGAGATGCATGCTTCACATCTCTTATGAACACCTTGATGACGTCACTGCCCGCACTAGTGCAGCAGCAGGGGAGGCTGCTTCTAGCTGCCAACGTGGCCACCCTGGGCCTCCTCATGGCCCGGCTCCTTAGCACCTCTCCAGGTAAGCCCTGGGGACCCAGTCCTAATGTCTGGGGGCAGACAGTTTGGGTGACCTGCTGGCCACTGGGCATGTCACCATTTTCAGAAAATGGTTTAACAGAATATTCCGATCCCAGAGGAACCCTCTGAAGTATGTCTCCATCTTCCACCCCACCCTACCCTTCTTCCCCAAATTATATTATTCTCTTCCTCCTGAAGATTTCTAAGGCAAGGCCTGGTGGGTGTAAGTACAGGCCTACTCAGAAGCACAGGCACAGGCATCTGGAAATCCAGCAGCCCAAGGAATCTGAATCCAGTGTTTTCAAGGTGGGGCCACCCCCAGCCTTGAGTCAGAAACCTTACTTCTCTCCATTGAGGTTTTTCTCTGCTCAGCACCTTACCTCCCTTGTGACAGGCTTCAGTGCTTGGAGCTCCTCTGCACAAACCCTCTCCCCAGCCCTGCTTTACTCTAGCTGTGTGCAGGAGGGAGGGGTGTCCCCTCCCACCCCTGCCAGCCCTTTGTGTCTCCCACTTCGGCCATGGGTGTCTGCTTGGGTCCCTCTGTCCCCACCTGTTCCCTCTGCCCCATCTGTCATGTTGGAGTTGGTGAGCAGATGCCTGGGAACAGGGTGTAACAGCCCATACCCTCAGTTGCCTCTGTTCCCTTTAAGGATCCCAGGGGAGTACCCAGCAGCAGGAAGAGGAGCACCTCTGCTCTCTAGCCCCCAAACTTCCTCAGTCCCAAGTAACATTACCAAAGGTCCTGAGTAGCACTCCAGTGCTGTTTCACCCACAAATCCCAACAGGTTAGCTTAACAGCCTCCAGGAGAGAGTGAGTTTGCATTGCAGGGGTGACCCCCAGCCCAGTAGGTTAAGCAAAGCTAGGTCACCAGCTCCAGGTCCCCTCTGGCGCCCTCTTCTGGCCTAAGAATCAAATTGGTGCAACCTCCTCAGCCTGTTGAGGAGTCCTAGGCCCAGCAGGGGCTCCCCTCACCACTCGGACTATATAGGAAGGTCTAACCATGAAGCTGAGTGTACCGAGATTATTACATTTTATTCTCATAGCAGATTTCTAAGATTATAGCACTATTATAGGCCCTGTTTTAAGTGAAGAGACGAGACCCAGAAAATACCCATGGTGACGCAATGAAATCAGAGGCGGGGTGTAAACCCAGGAAGGCTGATTCCAGGCTCTGCTTCGGCCCCCTGGGGGCCCACCCAGGAAGGGAAAATAAGGGCCTGGCAAAGCAGCTGACCCATCTGGTTCATGCACCCACTGCCTTCTTGCTTTCCAGCTCTTCAGGGAACACCAGCATCCAGAGGTTTCTTTGCGGCCGCCATCCTCTTCCTGTCGCAGTCCCATGTGGCGCGGGCCACGCCCGGCACCGAGCAGGCCGTGCTGGCCCTGTCCCCTGACTACGAGGGCATCTGGGCTGATCTGCAGGAGCTCTGGTTCCTGGGCATGCAGGCCTTCACAGGCTGCGTGCCACTGCTCCCCTGGCTGGCCCCTGCCGCCCTGCGTTCCCGCTGGCCGCAGGAGCTGCTCCAGCTGCTAGGCAGCGTCAGCCCCAACTCTGTCAAGCCTGAGATGGTAGCCGCCTATCAGGGTGTCCTGGTGGAGCTTGCACGGGCCAACCGGCTGTGCCGGGAGGCCATGAGGCTGCAGGCAGGTGAGGAGACAGCCAGCCACTACCGCATGGCTGCTCTGGAGCAATGCCTGTCGGAGCCCTGAGGGGTTGTCCACTGGGGACAGACCCGGGGGTGGGCAGTTGAGGGAAGGAGGGAGGAGGCATCTTCCCTGAAGCCCCCAAACTGGATCCCCCTCCCCAACAACCCCCCAAACACCCCAGCTTTCTGGCTTTATTCAAGAGCAAGGGCATGGTGCCCACCCTTCAAGTGTAAGGAACTATGTCCCGCCCCCTGGGGCTGCTCAGGGCAAGGATTGTCTTGGAAATCAATATGGCTGTCCCCGCCAGGTCGGGGGAGATTGGAGTAGCCCCCAGGGAGGGGGGCTTTTAAGTGTCATTGTGGCCAATGTCTGGCTCCCGTACAGGAGGGAGTCCCCAGGGTGGGACAGAGCTGGCAGGAGCTGGCTGCTTCAGCCCATATGCCCTGCCGGCCAGGGTGTGGGCTCCCCTAGGCTGTGGTGCCCCTCTGGCCTTCCAGGTCCGCTTCCTTTAAATTGGCCATGATTCTTGTCCTTGGCCTTCTTGAGCAGAGAGCAGGCTCAGGCCATTGACATCACAGTTCTTTCTATCAGCTTCAGTGACCCAGGGTCTGAAATGCTCCATCCATCCAGGGGAACCTGGGACGGACAGGCCCAGTGGGGTGGGAGGAACCTTCCACCTGAGCTTCCTTGAGGGGACCCAGAAGCCCTTGGGCCCTGGTCTCTAAGATTTTGTGTCGTGTTACAGCAGAGTGACGATGAGGGTTGGGGGGAGGGGTATTTATTTTGCCAGTCCTTACCCCTGCTTGGACACCTGAGCATCTAATTTCTGTACTCCTGGTGCCATCTGGCCTGGCTGGAGCCAGGAACAGGAGGGACACTTTCCCAGAAACCGCATGTTTCCCTAGTGATTGCACCCCATCGCATCGTGGTGCCTGGCTTTAAATCCCACCCCTGCTTATGACTCCTCTGCAGAGAGACGCGACTGGCGGCTCCAGCAGGGACTACCATTCTTATGAACCCAGGGGGCCTCCCCACACACATATCTGATTCCTTGCTTCCCTTCCCCCTCTTTTCTCCCTCCCCTCCCCCGTTATGTTCTGTGATCGCCAAGTTCAAAGCTGTGCACATGTGGACACTCAATAAATGTTCATTGGTGAAGACGGCTCCTGTATGGTCTGTCCAGCACCTTCTCTCTCCAAGGCCCCAGCAGCTCACAACTACCATTTGCTGAACACAAGCCTTGTCAACCACACTTCACAAGTGTTATGCAGCCCACCCACGAATCCTAGGAAGCAAGCATTATTATCCTGATTTTACAGGTGAAGAAACTTAGCCATGGGTAGGTGATTTTCTCAAAGTGTTAACAGCTAGGAAGTGCCAGAGCCAAGACTCCACACAGGCCATCCAACTTCTTGGTCCACACCCTTCATCGCTAGAGCAGGGCTGCAAACTCACGTTGACATGACCAGACCTGATGGGGGCCCCAGGTGCTCTTCTGTACAAATGAAGTGCTGCCCCTCCATGTCAGCAGGTAGTTGCCAAAGTGGCACTGCCACATCCTCCAATTTTTAAAGAGAATTCAGAAATCCTAATTTTTTTAAATATATTTATCTTTAGAGAGGGGAAGGGAGGGAGAAAGAGGGAAATAAAGTGATGTGCAAGAGATGCATCAATCGGTTGCCTTCCACACCCCCCCAACTGGAGACCTGGCCCACAACCCAGGCATGTGCCCTGACTGGGAATCAAACCGATGACCCTTCAGTTCACAGGCTGGTATTCAATTCACTGAGCCACACCAGCCAGGGCCAGAAATTCTAATTTTTATGTGAAATCTGATTTTCAAATGTTGATGATTTTTTTAAATTAAATGACTACATCTATTCCAAGTGAGAAGGGGGAGGGCCAGAGTCTTAAGCAGAAGATGAGCAGAGAGCACCCACTACCTCACCAGATCTGAACCAAAGCTGTCAGACGAGCCAGACCAGCCCCAGGCCCACATTTTGTGCAGACTTTTCTCCACCTGGGCCCTCAAGCCTACGAGCATTCACTGAGCGTGTCTTAAGTGCCAACTTATGGGTGGCTATGCACAGAAAGAGAGGAATATTCACTTATTTATTGGATCTACTGAAAGGCATGCTATCAGCATAGATTCCCTGAAATCCCTGAAAAAGAGGAAAAGACATACCCTGCCCTCAAGCAGCTTAAAATCTAGAGGGAAAACAGACAAAGCAACAAGGTATAAACAATAAAGGTATAAATAGTTGCTCCTAAGGGGGCCTGAACGAAGTATGGCTGGAGCCTGAGAGCCCCTCAGCCTGGCTGAATAAGTCCAGGAAATGTGTTTGCTCTGAAACCTGAGAGTGAAGAGGGTTTGCCAGCTAGACAAGCAGAGGAACAGCAAGTATAAAGGCATGCAAGCTTGGGAATTGCACGTACGTCATTAATGCTACGTGGGGAATATGAGTAGGAAGTGTGGAAGGTGAGGTTAGACCGGTGGACATAGGCCAGATCTTACAAGTCCTGGTGTGCTGTGCTAAGAAGCTTAGGTGTGGGATCATGAAGAGACCACAGACTTCTGAGCAGATTGAATGTGACCTAGTTTGCATTTAAGCAAGATGGTTCTGGCTGCAAGAGGGGCAACTGAGGCACAAAGCTCAGAGAGGAGAGAGTAAGTCTGAACTTAGCCAGTGACAGTGAGGATGAAGGAAACATAGGTAGGAATTATATACTAGGTCTTGGTGATTAATTGGAAGTGAAAAGTGATGAAGAGCCAAGGATGACTTCCAGATTCCTGATCTGGGCTGAGTGGATAAGGCCATTCACTGTCATGGGAAACACTGGGAAACAGATTTGTACACAATATACACTCTAAATGTAAATGGTGCATTTGTACTACTTGTGGTATATCCAGGGGGCAGTTGCTTTCTGCACTCTGGAGTTGAGACAGGCCTGGGTGAGCAAGATATGTAAGTTGTCACTAGAGAGGGCCCTAAAAGCCACAAGAGTGATTGAGATCATCGAGATCATCTGGGGAGGGGCAAAGAGAAGGGCCCCAAAGCAAGTGGCAACCACTCATGGTCTCTGCACTCATGCAGTGGGGGGAGCCAAATGTTGGAGAAAGTCTCATAATACAAAGCAGACTCTGCTCAATCTGTACTTTAGTGAGGGATGGTCAGAGAATTCTGGGCTCCGGAACAGGAAGAGGGTTAGTCTTACTTGGAGAGGCCAACCTTGCTCCTGGCAATTCAGCTTCCAAGGAGAAAGGGAGCCCTGAGCTGCGGTTGTAAGATTTTACCACAAGGTGGAGCCTAAGCATCTCCTTGTATCAGATTTCCCCCACCCCGCACTCAGCCAGGCCCAGAGCAGGTGGTTATGAAAGGCTGGGAAGAGGGTGGCTGTGTCAACGATAAAGGAGGCAGGCCAGCGTGTTTTCCTCACATAAATGTCCAAGTGTAAGCTCACTTTTTGAAAAGAGAGGGAAAATTTTGAGCCTGGGGGAAGAGCAATACGTTAAATATGCAAAATAAGAGTCTGTATGTTTGGATGTGTGTACCCATATGTCAATATACTCGCATGTCCTGCGTTCCTATGTTGTATGTGCTTTTCCCATGAGTGTCTCTGTGCATGTTGTGTCCCATCTGCCTAGCGGTGTCTGCGTGTGTGCCCCATGCATATCCCAGGTCTCCACATGTGTGCACATATCTCAGGGAGTAAGCAACCAGCAAGGTCCCCCCTCCATGCCTCAGAGAGTGAGCAGTCCCTTGGCCCTGAAAGAGTCTGCAGCCATAGGACCCTTCAGGTTTTAGGAGCCCGCCCCACCCCCAGCCCCCGGCCAAATTAGTAGCAGAGGATGGAGAACATTCCTCTCCTCAGCAGCCACAGGCAAAATCATTTGTTATCAGATGACTTCCTCATACCTGCGTTCTATGTATAGCCATCCAGGGTCATGCTCACATGGAGGCTTCCTACAGGAATGCTCAATAGACAGAAGGATTCATAAACTCACCCATCCGTTCATTTATTGTTTCTTTATCATTCATGGGGCACCTGCCATTCGCCAAATCCAGTGCAGGAGACATTTTCTGTTTCTCCTTTCACCTTGTGAAGTAATTCATGAGGCAGGAAAGGAACATTAGTTGCAGCTGCGAAGAGCCTGGAATGCTGGTTCGAGTGTTGACACTTCTTTCCCTGATGGTGGGCCATGGGGAGGGAGCTCCAGCAGAGTTTTCAGTAGGGAGGCTACATGGTCTAGTCACTCTTGTTGCTAAATGAAATTGAAATTGGATCAGAAGAGATATGGCTGAAGGCAGGAGACCAGTTATCGGGTCTGCAATGGTCTAGGCAGTGGTTCTCAGACTTTACTGAGCTTCTGAGTCACCTGGCGGGCTTATTAAAACACAGATTGCCAGGCCCCACCCCAGAGTAATGTTTGGGGTGGGAGCCAAGAACTGGCACTTCTCACACTTTCCCAGGTGATGCTGGGGTCCAGGGACCACACTTTGAGAATAACTGGTCTATGAGATAGAGTATGGCAGCTTAAGGTGCTGCCAGAGGGACAGAGAGATCTGTTTAGGGTTAGAAATGAGAACACACTATGAGGAGTAGCTTAGGGAGTGCGGGGGAGGTCAGAGCCTGGGATGATTCTATTTTTAATTCAAAGGATGGTGGTGCCACTTATGGAACTAGGAGACTCAGTAGGATAAGCAGGTAGGGGTTACTGGTGGGAGGAGGAGGTGTTGAGTTCAGTTTCAGACTTGGCAAGTTTCAGACTTGGCAAGTTTCAGATGGCAGCAACAACATGTCTGGAGGAAACACCCCATTGTCAGCTGCATCTATGGGCCTGGATTTCTAGTGAGCGATACAGACTGGAGATAACAAGGCTGGGCGATGACGGCAGACAGGTAGTCATTAAAGTTTTGAGGGGATGAACTCACTCATGAAGACTGTAGATAGGAAGAAAAGGCAGAAGCTTCAATTCTGAGGATAAATAACTGATATTAAGGGTGTGGGTGAAAAGAGGAACTAGAAAAGAAGACTGAGAAGTGGCCAGAGAAGAAAGGAGAATAAGGCAAAAAGGGAGTGTCTTAAGCTGCAGAGAAGTTGAGTGGAAAAACCCAAGGACACCACTGGACAGGCAGCCAGCCCGTCTAGTCATTCTGACCTTTTCTTCTGGAGAGAGCAGCGGATCCTCACGGCTGGGCAGGGGCATTGTCAGCCTTGCTGCGCTGGACTTCTCCCAAAGGGGTCCACCAACCTGCATGCCCCACACTGACACAACACACCTGTCCTGGAGCCTGACTTCTAATGTCCTCTGCTGTTGAGGATGGGGGTAGACGTGGTCTCACCACAGACTCACACCCACATATACAGACACACATACACAAACATACTCCTGACCTCTGACCTGTCCTAGGCATGAAGGTGGCAGAGCTACCCAATTCTACTTTATCCATCATTCTAACTGGTGGTTCCAACCTCTGGAAAGTTCTTAATGATGAATCTTCAACTGCTGTTAGCCTCCTCCTTCCCCACAGCCCCCCACCCCCACCCCAGGTTGAGATGGCCCAGACCTAAGCTCTGTACCTACCATACACCTCCCGGGATACTCCCCTCAAGTCTCCACATGCATTTCATGGGTCCATGGTGTCTCCTCTACGTCCCCTCTCCTCTAATCTACCTCAGTAATTTTACCTTTACATTCTCGTCTTCCACTTCACTAGAAAGATACCTAAGGAAACATCTAGTCCTCTCCGCCCTCCCCCACTTTATTGTCGCTGCTGTTGTTGAAATTGCAGAAACTGAGATCAGCGAGGCAAAAAGATTTGCCCAGGATCACAGGTCAGTTGAAGTCAGGACTAAATTCTAGGCACCTGAGTCTCACACAACACAGAATAGGGCTTCTGAGCACAGAGAGGGGCTAGGGGCCAACCACCCCGGCTCTGCCACTTAACTAGCTGCTTGACCTTGGCCAAGTCAGTTCACTTTTCTGTGCCTCATTTTCCTCACCTGAGAATGAGGACGATAAGGCTCTCTATCTCACAGAGCTGTTGTGTGAGGGTTAAACAGCTCAGTATTCATCAGGTACTTAACACAGAGCCTGGCACATTCTGTAGTAAGTGTTTGCTGTGACTATTTCTACTATGCCCTGGTCTGAACATCTTTCAGCTTTTTAAAAACGCCTTCCTTCTGCTTTCTTCCTTCTCATTCCCCTTAGCAGTCCTCTCATTTCCCTTTCTTTAATCCCTGTCCCTGTTGTCTCAGGAAGGCAGGATTGGGATTTGGGAAAGAGAAAGATGGAGTGACCTCAGAGACTGGAACATGCTTGAGAGTCAGTCAGTGCCTGCCATGGTAACACAGCCTGCTCAAATGCTAGTGTGAGGATCACACACCCTCTGCACAGCGTCAGTTATACACAGATTCACTCAACAGGCCCACCATCAATCAGCCTATGGCCTCCTGGCCTCAGAAACATCTTGAGCCCTTCTCAGGTGGAACTCATGCCCAGCCCCAGTCCCAGGCAATTGTCTGCTGAAATTGTGTCTCCACAGATTCTGGCTTAGCGCTGGGAATTACCACTCCAGGGAAGCCTGAGGTAAGTGTGTGCCCTCAGAGGCCCTTTGATCTGGAAACATTCAGAGAGACTGCGTTGGGCCCCGACACACACACACTGACACGTGTATGCACATGAGCCAGTGGGCTTGAGTCTCACAAACTTCTTCCACATTCACAATCGCCCACTTCAACCATCGTCCAGCGAGGAGGTTAGAGAAAAGACTGGTACCCGTTTTACAGACAAGGAGGCTGAGGTCGAGGAAGAGCGGAGCTTTGCTTCAAGTCAAAGAAGCAATAAAGCCGAGATGGAAACCTAGGGCCCCTACGTCCCAGCCTCGAATCTTTCTGTTTCCCAGCAGCTGGGAGACCGGCGGGAGTTGGATTCATGCCCCGTTACCCACCCCATAGGGGCGCACCAAAGCCACGCCTCCCCTACAGCGGTCCCTGGTGAGAAGGAGAAAGCGGCCACAGCGTGTCTCTTTAATGCGCGCCCCCGGAGGCCCGGCGCGCCCCCGCCACTATAACTGGAGTGCATGGAGCAGGCAGCGTTGAGAGGAAGAAGGGCGGGTGCTGGGCACCCGTTCACCGACTTTTCCAAGTGCGATCAGAGCCCATCCCGCCCACGTCCCGCCCCTATGGACTCTCCCGGGTGCGCCCACAATTGAGGACTCGACGCCCGCTGGGTTCCGCGCGTGGTTGCACCCCGCCGCCGTCAAGTGACCTCCGCGGAGTGGGCAGGTTCCCGCACCGCTGCCCACAGCGCTGGCCGTCGGGCGAGGGCCCCGCCGCCGCCACGCCTCGCGCCCACGGTGCCGGCCCCATGCTGCTGCACACTTACTCCCCCATGGTGAGTAGTCTCGGGTCCGGGAGCGCGGGGAGAGCAGTACGCCTGAGCGCTGGACCTTCCGAACCTCCTCCTCCAACGAAATCTCGGAGGGAGAGGGCCACAGGGACCCCTCCAGCTAAGAGCGGTGAGCAGAGGAGACCGTGGTCCTGCGCCCGCGGGCCACTCAGAGATAAACCTCCGGCTCCGGGAAGCGGGCAGGACGGCAGCTGGACCCTTGCGAGGTGTCCTGGAGGAAGGTCCTCTAGGGCTGAACTCCTTTCAGCTGCCGGTGGGTCACCTAACGCGCCCTTCTCCTTCCCCAGGAGCGCCCCGACGGGCTGGGTGCGGCGGCTGCAGGGGCCCGCCTGTCATCTCTGCCTCCGGCGGCCTACGGGCCAGCGCAGCCGCTCTGCCACACGCCGGCCGCCGCAGCCGCCAACGACTTCCAGCCGCCCTACTTCCCTCCGCCCTACCCGCAGCCGCCGCTGCCCTACGGCCAGGCGCCCGACGCCACCACCGCCTTTCCCCACCTGGCCAGCGACCCGTACGGCGGTCTGGCGCCCCTGGCACAGCCGCAGCCTCCACAGGCCGCCTGGGCCGCGCCCCGTGCTGCCGCCCGCGCCCACGACGAGCCGCCGGGTTTGTTGGCGCCGCCGGCCCGCGCCCTGAGCCTAGACCCTCGCCGGGACTACGCCGCCACGGTGCCCCGGCTCCTGCACAGCCTGACCGACGGTGCGCACAGCCTGGCGGACGCGCCCCTTGGCCTTCCGGGGCTGGTGGCGCCGCCTGGCCTGGAGGACCTGCAGGTGAGGCCGGAACGGTTCGGGATGGGCCAGGATTTAGGACTCTGGCTGGAGACAGAATGGCGAATACAGGAACCCGACTCTTCTCCCAGCCTGCCACTTCTTCCTCATGATTCCGATTATGCGTCCCACGGCCTGGGTTAGACGCTGCCTGGCCAATAAGGCAGCCTGGCACTGAGTCTGTGCGCGGTGCCTGGATGGTGGCAACCCTCAACGGAGTGAATAGGAAGGGACTGAGCCACTCCTCTCCCTCTTGGCTGGGCCGTGTAGGGCATCTATGCCCAGTCCCGATCTGATGGGGCAGACTGTGCCTGGAGCGAAGAGAGGCCGAGGAGTTGCGTAAGATTCAAAATTTCCTTAGGGCACGGTAAGGTACCTGTGGCCCAGATCGGCGCACAGATGGTGCTGAGCCTAGGAGAATACTGGTCCCGCCCCGTGGCCGCCTCAGGGGACGGACCGCGGTGCGTGTTGGGAGAAGCGGACAGGGCAGGAGGCATGGGCCACAGGACACTAGATCCATAAGCACCCTTACTGCTGCATCTCCTATTTTCAGGCCATGGATGAGTCGGGAATGAGCCTCCTGGACCAGTCTGTGATCAAGAAAGGTAAGGAATGGCGTGCGTCTGTCAGGACGGAACCGGGTGAGATGGTGCAGGTCCTGAGCGCACAGACGCATTTTCTTCCCCTATGGAGCGTGCCTCCTGTGCGTCACCGGGCTCCGTTACCACGGAGCACTCTCCCTGGCCCAGTATAGGGACAGTGGAGGATGGGGGGCCTGGCCAGAGCTTGGGCAGCAGTGCAGGTTGGTAAGTTGGCCCCAGAGCCTGCGACCTAGGGTGAGCCCAGTCCATCAGCGCTCACCTGGCCTCCCCGGCCTGTCCAGCCACATAAGAGCCTGGCCCCTCTCTACCACTGAAGGGAGGGCGCTCTTGTGTATCTGGAGTTAATTTGCAGAACAAGTTAAACCACTTCCCTGTTTCCTAAGAGGTGAGAATGGGGGTGTTATTCCCAGGACTTTTGTTAAGTGATTTCCACATTACAGAAACTACCAGTTGCTAGCCTGGTAAGTGTTTTCTGCCCCTTCCTTCCCAGCAGGGCCTTGGCGGATGATTGGCTATAGGGGTGGGAATCTTGGGTTCCCCTGAGAAATTTTCTCTCCATGCGGGAGCCTCTTTTGGCATTAAGGATCAGGGAAGCTAGAGTGTGACTATCGTATGTTAGGCTGTGTGCAGTAGGATGAGAGCCTGCCTGCTCCTGGGTATCTCTGTGAGTTTGGGTCCTGTACATGTCTGTATATTCCTTTCCTAGGCACCTTTCTGGTATTTTCTTGGTGTACGTGTTTCTGTTGCTGTGTATAATGCATTTCTATTAAATTGTTGTGCATTTCTGTGTGTTGGGGGGGTCTCTATATGTGTATCAGGGTCTCTATTGTGTCCCAGAACTTGATCTTTGGTAATGAGGATCTCTAAGCATGCGAGGGTCAATTCCTGTGTATTTTGGGGACGTGTTTGTGTCTCTATTCTAGTAAAAGCCAGGAGGTTAAGACCTGCACTCGAGTGGATTTTCCAGCTTGAGGACTGAGGTCTGGCCGTGCCAGGAGAAGGTGAGAAAGAGACAGAGAATGACAGACAGATTCTGAGGGGTCCAGGCTTTGGACTGGCTGGCTCCTTAGATTTGGGGCAGATGCGGGGCAGGAACCTGGAGTTGCAGACAAATCCGAGGTGCCTGAGGCAGGCACTACTCCAGTGGGATTTGACTGGAGTTGTTTTTCTTATTCTTTTCTGCATTTTTTAATTGTTGTCCTATTACAGTTGTCCCAATTTTCCCCCATTGCTCTCCCCTGCCCCCCCCACCCCGCAGTCAATCCCCACCCTGTTGTCCATGTTCATGGGTCATTTATACCTGTTCCTTGACTAGTGAATTCAAGCTGGGCTCCGTTTGCCCTCCACTTGTTCCCAGCAGAAGCTGGGGGTGAACCTGGAGGTGGGGATGGGAGCTGGACTTTCAGGAGCTGGGGCTGTGTTACCAGGGGCTAAAAGTTAGCTGGACCTCCTAAAGTGTGTACGGGAAGCTGAGGGGACAGGCTTCCTGGAACTTGGGGGAGGAGGGCTCCAGGTATTGGGGCTGTGTCACCTGGAGCTGGAGTTTGGGAGGACCCTGAGTACCCCACTGCCTGAAGTCAGGATGGAGCTGCGCACCCAGCTCTTTGGGGCAGGAGCTGCGTTTGCTGAGTGGGCTTTTTTTGAACCCATTGGAAGGGAGGCCTCAGTCAATGGGGAGATATGATCATGGCCCATGGCCGAAGTTTCCAGATTCTGGCTCCTCCTGGGGCTGGCCCTAGCTAGGCTCACTGACTCTTGGAGGATGCCAGCCCCCTGTATTTTGGGAAGGGGCTTAGGGACCTCTGCCCTGGAGAAGAGTAGGAAGATCAACTGGTACTCTGAGTACCTTAAACCCCAATCCCCAGACCAGAGCAAGGACAGGAGTACTGGCTGTGAGGAGGGGCTGGAATTGCCCTGGAGTTGGTTCTTCTCAAGGGACTTCAGCTTCCATAAATCCCGGGTCCTAGCTATGCGCCGCAATCCCCAAAGGCAGTCCCAAGACCACGGCGAGTGTGGCGAGCACTGCCCGGAGTCCTGCTGTACTGGGGGTCGTTGGAGAGTGTTGGGCGGGGAGGCAGATGTGGTTTTGCTGCGAGCGCAGGGTGTTGCGGGGGCAGGCGTGCACAGCCGCTGACCGCGGTGTCAGTGGGTCGGTGGGTGAATGAGGCAGCAGTGGCGGCAGCGGCAGAGAGGTGGAGCGCGGGCGACCTGAGCTGGGTACTGTCCCCTGAGCACCCCACCCTGGACGTCTGAGAACCAGAGCTCCCTGCAGAAAGGAAGTGCCTGGTTCCCGAGCCGAGAACGTGGCCTTCTACTGGCCCAACGGGCCTTTGGTGGAGGAGAGGCAGTGCGGGTGCATTCAGACTTTGCAAATGCCGAGGCCTTGTTGGTCCCCGAAGGTCCCGACCTCGGGGTGTGTGTGGTGGGCGATGGAGCGGAATTGCTTTGGCTAAACAGGTGGTTCGGTTGGAGCCCTGCTCGCAAGGCGCAGTTTTCGCAGGGGTTCTCCGCTATCCCTGCGGGACTCCAGTCAGGCCACCAGCTCCTTGGGGGCAGTGAATTAGCTCCCTTCTTAGCCCTCAGGCCTTTCCAAGGACATCAGGATCCCCGGTCGAGTCCTGTAGTCCTCTGGCACTTGCCAGCAGCTGTGGGGGCCTCATTCCGGCCTGGGCCCTGGATTTATGTAAAGTCATGCTTAGCTAGCCGAAGCATCCAGTTCCTCCATCTTCTCCCGGCCCTGGTGGGAGGGGCGACTAAGCAGAAGCCTGTTGGAGTCCTGGGTGCGGAAGGGAGGCCGCCCTATCCTAGAAGCCCTACAATCTTCCCACCGTGAGGTGCCTCCGGGGAGGAGAGCCTGGAAGTCCTCTGGGCCCAGACCTTGGTTGTAAAATCTTATCTACTCCAGGCTCTTGTCCTGGAAAGGGGGGGGGGGCTAAGCCCCACCGCACCACACACTCCTTGTGCGTTAGAGGATGGCACATGGGCCCCAGTCCAACTGGAGGGGAAAAGGGAGCCCTCCATTTTCTGCCCACCTTTGTCCCCTCCAGTGTTGCCACCTATCCTAAGGGCACAGAAAGCAGCCCTGGCTGCTGTGGCTCAGTGGATTGAGCATCGGCCTGCGAGCCAAGTGTCGCTGGTTCGATTCCCAGTCAGGGCACATTACTAGGTTGCATGTCAGGTTCCCAGTTGGGGACACGAGTGAGAGGCAACCACACACACACACACACACAAAAGAAAGCAGGCAGGACTAGCGAGGAAGACAGACCTGGACAGGAATACTTTCCAGCTGAGAAAGGCAGTGAGAGGGCCTGGACAGGTCACAGTGGGAGCTCAGAAGAGGAGTGGTGAGTGCCTGAGGTTGGGAGGCTTCCTGGAGGAGGCATCAGGGTGGAGCTCCCTAAGCACCTGATTGTGTTTGTTGAATGAATGATTGGTGGATGTTGAGGTCTGAGTGCATAGGGAGAGGAGCTTTAGAAAGGGCCCAGCTCCTTCCACTGCACGAAGCACATGTGCAGATGCCCTTTCTGTTAAAAAGGTAAAAAGGTTAACTGTCTCGTGGGTTTCAGTTTATACAGTCACAGCTGGAGGGGAGTGGTTTGGTGATGAGAACTGAGATAGTCCTCCTTCCCTCCAGAGAGGAAGAGAATGGGTTGTCTAGTTGGGGGTGGGGAACCCCGCCCTCTGCTGGGCTCCATTGTCCAATCTCAGGAGGTCTCCATAGTCACCCTCTCCTCTGTTCCCCTTGGCTCTGGGGAAGGAAATGGGAGATGGGGAAGGTCTGGGCTTCCAAAAGAATCCCAGGCAGGGCCAGGCCTAGGGTGAGGTACTCATCTCTGAGGCAAGATTTAGATACATAATATATTTTAATGCAATATTTTAAAATAAAACTAATGCAAAATATCAACATTTTACATAACAAAGACAGGCTCTGACCCTGCACTAGCACACCCCTGCCTCACTTGCCTGCCAGACAGGACACTGCCTGCCCCCAAAAGAGACCGACAAACCAGTACCCAAGCAGAACGTTTGGAGGGAAGCTGAGGGCGGTGTAGAGCAGAGGAGTGAAGGGTAGGAGCCAAACCCTCTGGCAGTGGGTGAGAAGGAAACTTAACCAGCAGGTTCTGCTGGAGGAGATAAGAAAACTTGGGTGGGCGGGGAGGAGGGTCACTACCCCTCCTGTCAGCCTTCCTCCAGCTGTCACCCGCCTCAGGCTTTGGACAGCGGGACTCTAAGTGTGGTCTAAGGAAGTACTGCATCAGAATCCTGTTGGGGCACTTGTTTAAAAATGCAGATTTCCAGGGCACCACCCCACATCTACGAATGCGACTCCCTGGAACACCCTGGAACTTGCATTTTTTACCAGTTTATTGAAGTAAAATTTACATACCTAAAATTCACCCATTGCACCACTATATAATTTGATGATTATTATAAATTTATAGTTGTATAATCATAACCACATCCAGTTTTCAGCATTTTCATCACCCCCCAAAATTCCTTCATTCCCATTTGTACTTAATCCCCAGTTCCCACCCCAAGCCTTAGACAACAACTGATCAGCTTTCTGTCTATAAATTTGCATGTTTTAGATGTTATATAAAGGGAATATATAAATATGTGGACTTCTGCATCTAGCTTCTTTTCCTTAGCATAATGTTTTGAGGCTCATTGTGTTGTAATATGTATATATAAGTAGTTCTTTTTTTTTTATTGCTGAGTAAGTACTTGATTATATGGATGTAACACATTTTGTTTAATCATTCATTAGTTGAAGAACACTTGGTGTTTCCACTTTTTGGCTGTTATGAATAATGCTGCTATAATCATTCACATACATGTCTTTGTGTGGACATATGTTTTCATTGCTCTTAGGTAAATTCCTAGGAGTGGAAATGCTGGAATTTATGGTAAGTTTGTGTTTAATTTTTAAAGAAAATGCCAAGCTGTTTTCTAAGGTGGCTGTTCTACTTTATATTCCCACTAGTTAAGGGAAAGGGTTCCAGTTTCTCCACATCCTCACTTGCACTTGATATTGTCTATCATTTTTATTATAGCCACCCTAGCAGTATCTCAGTATAGTTTTAATTTGCATTTCCTAATGACTAAGGATGTTGATCACTCTTCCATGTGCTTATGAGCCATTCATATATCATTTCTAGTGAAATGTCTATTCACATATTTTGACCATTTTCTAATTGGGTTATTTATCTTATCTTTGAGTTATATGAGTTCTTTATATATTTTGGATGCACCTCCTTGATCAGATATATGATTTGCCGATATTTTCTTCAAGTTTGTGGTTTGTCTTTTAATTTTCATAGTAATATCTTTTGAGTTGCAAAAACTTGTCATTTGATGAGTCCAATTTATCATTATTTTCGTTTATGGATCATGCTTTTGATATTGTACCTAGGAACTCTGCCCAACCCAAGGTTATAAAGATTTTCCTCCTGTGTTTCCTCTGGAGGGAATTTCCATTTTAACCAGCTTTCTGGGATGATCTGTTGCATATGCCCCAGATTCAGTGATCAGACCATTTTCTGCCAGCTGTGGATAAAATGTGTACACAGATGCGAGTCTTGTCTGACTGGATGAATAACTAGGAGCTCTTGTGTCTGTAGGAGTCTGTAGGACTGTGAATGGCTTCTGCTTGCATGACCAAGGACACCATGAGTAGAATACTTCAGCCTCAGGAGTCACTGTGGTGTGTCCCTGCTTAGCAATCTGTGCAAGCATAATTCCCACCTCTATGACTCTCCCTTTCCCAGGCTGCCTGCTTCCCTTGCCTTGGGTTCCATCCCTCTTGACATTTGGGAAGGAAGATGCTCTGAGGAAAAAGGGAAGGAAAGTAGGAAAAGCAGCAAAGTCTCTCATTCGTATACACACATATCCATCTGTCCTGCACCTACACTCCGCTGCATCTGTTTCCATAAATCCAGGATACACTATGTTTAACTATATCAACAGGAACAAAAGCACTTGCAGATAGCCATATGCATGCCACATTCCTGCAACACTCCAGGAAGGTAGAGACTATGTCTGTGTACAACTGGGCTGCAGTATTTGCTGAATGGGTAAACATGCCCATGCGCAATCTCACCCTCATTGTTCTATCTATGACGGGGAATATAATTTTGTACACAGTCATTTTTGAGACACACGTGGTCACTGTGTCCCTGTTTGCACATGTACAAATAGCCTCATGCAACTTCGGTCTCTCTCCCCTCTCACAGGGTCTGGCCATAGGGTGGCCCAGGTTTGAACAGAAGTTGGATGAGAGAGGTTGCTGGAGGGCAGAAAAATTTTCTGTTCCTTTGACCACTCCCTCTGGCTAGGCATCATGGGAGGAAGGACAGTCTTATTTTTATTTTTTTAAGATTTTTATTTTATATTTTAGAGAGAGGAGAAGGGAGGAAGAAAGAGACGGAGAGAAACATTGATTGGTTGCCTCTTGTGCACCCCCAACTGGGGACCTGGCCCACAGCCCAGCGTGTGCCCTGACCAGGAAAATGAAACCAGAGACCCTTTGGATCACAGGCTGATGCTCAACCCACTGAGCAACACCAGCCAGGGCTTATTTTTAATTTATCAATTTGTCATTTTATTTTTGAAAGTCAAACTTGAGGTATAATTTACATACAGTACAGTTTACCCTTTCTAGGTATGCATTTCTATGAATTTTGACAAATGTAAACATGTAGTCTTATAACCATTAAAAGAATTAAGATATAGAATAGTTCCATCACCCTAAAAAGTCCCCTCAAGTCAGAGGGACACAGGTGAAGAGGGAAGCCCTGCACAGGCCTGGGAGACACTGGGGTGAGAGGTGGGGATGGCTCCTATTGCATGTCACCTGTCAGTGTGTGTCCGGACAGGACATCTTTGCTCTTCACTCTGGGAGAGGGCTGCAGTTAAGGTGAGGTGAGTGAGGCGGATCAAGCAACAGCAAGATCAGAGCTCCATCTCATTAAAATGTTGATATTGGTCATCATGGACTTTTTCACTAATTTTATTATTTTAAACATTGCATTAAAATACTATTTATCTTGATTACTGGAGTTTTGGTGCCTCCTTAAATTTTGCACACGAAGCGAGTGCCTCTCTTACCTCACCCTAGTTTTGGTCCAGATCTGGGGACAGGAGACTGGCCTGGGGGCAGGGTGTGTGTGCTGCTTGTTGTCTCCAATCCCCAGCTCTCAGCTTCACTCACTTACCCCCATCTGTGACCTTTGGGCCCCGCCCTGGTGCCTGAATGGGGACCCAAGGAGGAAGGGCAGTTTTACTGTCTGGTGCTAACAAAGGAATGGGCGCCCCCAGCGTCCCTCTTCATTCCTTTTCCTATTTCGGGTTCCAAAGGCCCTTGCTTCACTCATTTATTCCTCATTCACTGACAGCCACTTGTGCGAAGACTCCTCCCTCCAGGCACCCCTACTTGGTGGGAAGATGGAGCTGGAAGGACACAAAGTTCAGTGTGTAAGGAGAGGCAGCAGGGGTGGAGGGCCCAGGACGTTTTGCACCGGGGATGGTGCCTCAACTGATGAAGCTTGGGAAGGAGGGGCCCTGCTTCACTGAAGTGGGGAAGAGCTCCCGAGACAACAGTGAGCAGTTCTGTGGGGCTCAAAGCTCTCACACGCTGGGGTCCCCACATCCCAGGGGGGCACGTCACATGGGTTCTATTTGGCCTGGGCAAGATTTTTAAGTGTTTGAATCAGTTGCCAATGTTTAAAAATAGAGATTGCTTTCACATGGAAATCCAGAATCCCGTCTCACCAGCAAAACACAAACCAGGATGTCTGGCACGTTGGTATGTCCGGCGTGGTATAGCGAGTAACAGCCTTGCCCAGGGCACTGTTAGTCACCTTTCTCCCACATCTCACTGACTCACATTACCTGTTGTGCTTCCCGCTCTGGAGTCTGGAGCTGTGCTGTCCCAGGTGGGAGCCACTAGCCACCTGGGGCTACCGGGGACTTGAAATGAGGCTAGTCTGAATTAAGATAGGCCATCAGTGTAGAATATGCATTGAATTTTGAAGACCAAGTATAAGAAAATGATGTAAAGTAGCTCATAATAATTTTAAAAACACTGACTATGTTTTAATGATAATACTTTTGATATATTGGGGTAAATGAAATATATTAAAATTAATCGTACATGTTTCTTTTTACTTTTTTTTAAATGGGGCTACAAGAAACTGTAAATTTATATACATGGCCCACAGTATATTTCTGTTGGTCAGTGTGAGCTGAGAGACTAAAGGTTCAGGGGGGGACCAGGCAAGAGGGGTAGGCATGGCCAGACCACAGAGGAGGGTGAAGTAAACATGATGATGGTTAAGGATGTGAATTCTGGAGTCCATGGTCAGAGTTCATGCTCCTTATTGCAGTGCCAAAACTTTTAGTTTCTTCATTTTGAAATGGAGATGGATAATGTCATCCACCCAACAGAGCTGTTAATGTAAAGCACTGGGTATAGAGTTGGTACTCCCTGAAGGGTGGGCAACATCATTTTGCTCAGCTATGGAGCTGGAATTTGTTTCTCAGGGAACTGACCAGGCACTGACTGGTTTTAGGCTGGAGAGTAATGCATGTTTCAGAAAGATCCCCCTGGAGCAGGGCAGGGGGACCAGAACAGGAGCTGTGCTGAAATTCAGGCGGGAAGTTAGTGTCTGTGCAGACGTGGAGAAGTGGCCACATTCAGGGCACGTGGAGAAATGAAAATCATAGGACCTGGTGATGGATGGAATGTGGCAGGAGATGGTAGTGTGCAGAGATCACTGAGGTTTCTGGCTGGGGAAGGTGCGGGAGGGGAAAGCACTCATCCAAAGAGGGAAAAGCTGGAGGGGTTCTGCCAGGCCAGGGCCTGCTCATCCTTGTCCTGAGGCCTAGCACAGCTCCTGACACACAGACTCTCAGCAAATATTTGCTGAATGGCTGGAGGGCTAAGCATGCTGTCTTTGAGACTACAGTCCAGGGCTTGCTGCTGTGTGATGTTAGGCACAATGTTTCACCTCTCTGGGCTTCAGTTTTCTCATCTGTAAAATGGGAATAATAAACACAGCCCCCTTGTGGGTTGTTCCGAGGATTCAGTGAGGTGTTCTGTGTAAGCACATGACATAGTGAGTGTCCTGTAACTGTTGGCCCCAGAACTCCCCACTTGATCCCCCGCACCCAACACACACATAAGACCTGCCTTCTCTACCAAGGGTCTCACTTCTTTGAAAGAAGATAAGCTCCAGGGGAAATAAATGCCTCAGTTATTCTCCCTTCCCCCTGAAGATGGTTAGACTGCAGGAAGAACTTTCTTTTACAGCCAAGGGTATCCAAGTGTGTTTTAGAAAATCACCTCAGATTCCTTTCGGTGCCCTTCATAGATATTAGTAGATAATTAGAGGTGGCTAGAGGGTGTGTTTTTTCTTTAAAATTTTTTTATTTATAGAGAGGGGGGAGGGAGGGAAGCAATATGCAAGAGAAACATGGATCAGTTGCCTCTCGCATGCCCCCAACTGGTGACCCTACCCACAATGCAGGCATGTGCCCTGACCGGGAATTGAACTGGCAACCTGTTGGTTTGCAGGCCAGCACTCAGTCCACTGAGCCAGACCAGCCAGGGCTGGACCTGTTTAAGTTTTAACAGGGATCCAGCCTGGCTTAGTGAAAGGAACACAGGTTCAAGAACCAGACAGTTCTGGGTTCAATTTCCACCACCCATTAGTTGAGTGAACTTGGTTGACTCACAGAAACTCAACATGCCTTAGCTTCTTCCTCCGTAGAACCTTCCTCTGAAAGATGCTGGGACACTTAGATGTGCCTGTGAGTGCACAGCATGCAGCATGGTGCCCAGCACACAGCGGGTGCTTCATCAGAGCACTCACTCCACAGCGGCCTGCTGTCCTGCGGTTCCTGGCTCAGTGTTGTCTCTCTTCCTTGCTCTTGCTTCTGCTCCACAGTCCCAATCTCCTCCAAAGCCAGCAGCCTCTCCGCTCTCTCACTGGCCAAGGACAGCCTGGTTGGCGGCATCACGAACCCCAGTGAGGTCTTCTGCTCCGTGCCAGGCCGGCTGTCACTGCTCAGCTCGACATCCAAGTACAAGGTGACAGTGGGGGAGGTCCAGCGGCGACTCTCACCTCCCGAGTGCCTCAACGCCTCTCTCCTGGGTGGTGTCCTTCGCAGGTAGGAAGGCCAGCCCATAGCTCCCTGCACAGTGCCTGGGCCAAAATCCCTGGTCATTTCAGACCGCCTCAGGGGATCAGACAGGGACCTGCCTCACCCCAAGCCACAGGGCCATCTATACCTCAGTCTCCCTGGGGGATTGTGCTGCCCTAGGGCGGGCCCAGGTCCCCAGCAGCAACCACAGGTCTGTGGCCCTGGGGGTGGGGTGTGGAGGAAGAAGCCTAGGCACAGACAAGGCTTACAGGGCTCACCCTAACTGGGCAGGATGAACAAGGCTGGGTCTGGGGAGGAGCGAGTGCCATCTTCACCCCCTCCTCTAGGAAACGGACCCCAGGACCCAAAGCCTGTGGAGCATAGGCCTCTCTGGTGTGCGTGTTTGGGGCGTCTTCTACTTGTGTGTCTGTCTCTCTTTGTGCACATCTTTGTGCCTGGATAGGGTATTTGTGCTTTAGGATTATGAGTTTTGGTGTGTCTGAGGATGGTGTGTGCATGTGTGTGCATGCATGAGTGCATGTTTGTGTGTGTGTGTGTGGTGTAGGGGATGGCCAGGAGGATATGTTTTCATGAATGTGAGTTTCTTGTGTTACTTTCAGTGGGATGTGTTGACTAGAGTGTGTCCTGCCCTGTATGTATGTGGTTGCCTGTACATCTGGGACTAGACATATGTGTGCTTAGATGTCTATACCTCTGTGTGGGGGCTGCATTTGTGCAGGTGTGGGCTATCTCCTTATTCCTGGTCTCTTTGAGCATCCAAGAGGGGCTTGTGTGAATCTGTGAGTGTCTTTACATATGTCCCTGGGTCCTGACTTGGTGTGAACATTTGTCTGTGTCCCTACGTGTCCCTGGGTATCTGAGTCTCCATGTCTCTGTATATGTCTGTCTATGTTGGGGGGGGGGTTGTTCTTCTTGGCCCTCAGTGTGTGCTCATCTGTGTATGTGTCTGTGTGTACCTGTGTGTGTCTGCTTGTCCCAGTGTATCTCTGCATAAAGGTCGTGGTGTCCCTAGGTAGCTGTGTATGGCTTGGCTGGCATGCTAAGTTTGGGAAAAAGGCCTATCCTGCCCCACCGTGGCTGTCCTGCTATTGAGAGGATTAGGGAGCAATAGGGGCTCCTGGAGCTGGATGTTGGGCTTCCTACCCTCCCTCTTGGCTACAAAGCCAATGAGGTTAGAAAGAGGTTGAGACCAGGCTGAAAGAGGCCCCAGCGTGTCCCCAGGGACAGACCATACCCTCAGCAGGGGTTGGTGGAGACAGCAAGGTCACAGCCTGCATGCTTCTCTCTTGTCTTCATAATGTGTGTGTGTGTGTCTCTCTGTGCACGTGAAGGGCCAAGTCCAAGAATGGAGGCCGGTGCCTGCGGGAACGGCTGGAGAAGATTGGGCTCAACTTGCCGGCTGGCCGTCGCAAGGCTGCCAACGTGACACTGCTAACTTCGCTGGTGGAGGGTGAGTGAGGCCTGAGGGTGGGCATTAGTGTGAACATGAGGGGACCTGTGTCACCCAGTGTGACTATGTGTGACTGTCTCTAATGCAGGAGTGTGTGTTTAGTCATGTGTTTGTTCTCTTTGTCATATGTAAGTGCTGTGTATGATATGCGTATAGTCTTTGTATGTTCTATGTGTATGTGCATGCACACATGTACGTACCCATGCAGTAGAGAATATGTGTATGTATGTGTGTGTGCATGTTTGTGTGGCGGGGAGGAGCAGCCAGTGTTTGGATGAGGTAAAGGGATGGGGGGATTGGAGTCCTTTCCCTGGAGGTTGGTGGCTCTGGGCTCAGTCATCTCAAGCTCAGGCTCCCATCCCTGAACTTGGCGCCCATCCCTGGTGGCCCCTAGGGAGGGGAATGGGATGGAGGCTGGAGTGGGAAATTAGAGGATGATATCTACAGAAGCAAGATGGGGCAGGATGTGCCCAGGCCAGGGGTCAGAGGTTCAAGGTGGTGCTCTAGGCTCAAAGGTACACCTGACTGTAAGGACAGCTCATCTGTCTGCCTCTCCTGCCCCCAGGAGAGGCCGTACACCTGGCCCGAGACTTCGGCTACATCTGTGAGACCGAGTTCCCAGCCAGGGCGGCTGCGGAGCACCTGTGCCGACAGCACGCTGACGCTGGGGACCTGCACAGCCACAAGAACATGCTGCTAGCTGCCAAGTGAGTGAGGGTGCAGCATGGGCACTTTTGGACACCAAGTGCAGGCTGTCATGGGTGCCATGAGCAGGGACATGTAGGTGCAATGCATGGACACCAAGCATGGGCAAAAGTGGCACCACACACGGCACACCTAGACTCAATGCTGTGCATGCTACAGAGCACACACGTGGGCATATGTGAACAAATCCAGGTTGTTCGAATCAGCAAAAGTGGTGTCACAGACAGGCTTCCACAGTCTGTGCCACAGCCCCTTACACTGCCCCATGCCGCCAGCAGCCCTAGTCCCATCGTGGGGCTGAGGTTCTGTGGTCTGCTCCCTCTGCTTGAGAGCTTACCGATCAGCCCCTCTGTTCCAGTGACTTCATGAGAGCACCAATGCTCACCCCAGCCCCAGGTTGGTCACCCCTTGTCCTTACTTCACATTTAGCCCCTCTGCAGCGCCTGTTGGTGCCTCCTTCACCACCGTTCACATGCTGCCACCTCAGCTCTGGTCTCCTTCACTCCAGCACAAGCACTGCTCCCCTCAGACTCCCTGCACAAGCACTGCTCCCCTGCCCAAGAACCTTCAATGGCTCCCACTGCCACTGCCTTGGTTTTCAAACTAGGTTCTGTGGCGATGCTTCAGGGTCTGTTTAATGAACTGGTATTCCATTAAGATTTTAGTTTTTAGGAAGAATCTCATTGCAAGAAGAGACAGAGTGAGACGGAAAGAGAGAGGAAAGGAGTAAAAAAATTAAAAATTAAAAACCACCAATCTGTAGGGTAAAGTCCAGACTCCTTTGAGGGCCCCACAATCTGGCCCATACAAACCTTTCTTGCTCTCTCTCCTGCCCTCCCCGCCCATCCTCAGGCTTGCTGTCATGCTTAGAACACGCATTCAGTACCCCCATCTAAATGCAGTCTTTGAAATTGCAACTCCACGCTCCCCTCTTTGAGTCTTTCTTGAGTGCCCTAGGCAGAAGTGGAATCACAGACTCAAGGGACTTTTGTGACTCATGGAACCTGTGAGGCTGCTCATATTGTAGCTGGAGAAACATCTAGGGCAAGGCTCACCTCACTCCTTAACCAGCTAACTCATTAAGCACTTCCTGGGTCCGACTCATGTCTAAAATGCTGACTGTGTTCCATGGTGATACCAAGGTGAAACATAAGGGATTTTCCTGCCCAAGCCACACACCAGATATACAAAGAAACAAAAAATGGCCGTGCCCTGGCTGTTGTGGCTCAGTGGATTGAGTGCCAGCTTGTGAACCAGAGGGTCGCCAGTTCAATTCCAGGTCAGGGCACATACCTAGGTTGCAGGCCAGGTCCCCAGTTGGGGATGCACAAGAGACCATCACACATTGATGTCTCTCTCCCTCTCTTTCTCCCTCCCTTCCCCTCTCTCTTTATAAATAAATAAATAAACAAATAAATAAAAATAAAATCTTTGAAAAAATTTTCTAAAATAAAATAGCTGCAAAATAGAGTTGGATTCAAATCTGAGCTTAGCCACTTGGGCAGATCCTCAAACCTATTTGAAACCAGTTTCCTCATCATATGATGGGGATACAGTATTCCCTCACTTATTGCGAGTATTACATTCCAGACCCCCCCGCGAAATAGGAACCTTACATTTATTCTACACTCTTAAACCTACGTAACTTTAACAACATGCATATACAGTACTGCAAAATCTCACAATATAGCGAAAAATCTGCGATAAATAAATATATTTTTTAAAATCCCATGATACAGTGAGGCCATGATAAGTGAACCACAATATAGCAAGGGACTACAGTAATACTAGTATAGATTTGTTGTGAGGATTAAGTTGGATGATACACTTGCCACAGCATTTAGGCCTGAATTCATGTTCAAGCTATTGTTTCAGCTATTCAAGGCAGATTCTGGATTGTTCCCTAATAATTTTAAAGACAAATCTCTGTGAGCCACTGGTATTTCGAGTGCGGGTAGAGGATTGGGAGAGGCTTTGATCAAGGAAAGTTTTCTGGTAGTAGAGCTAGACTTTGAATATGCACATATTCTGTTTACTAGCTGTGTTATATGGGAGAACTCAGTTAATGTCTCTGAACCTTAGTTTCCCTTTCTGTAAAATGGGCATGATCATCATTTACAGACTATTGGCAGGTTCAGCAACCATAAATATAATATATATATATAGTGCCCAGCACGTGGCGGGTCCTTCTCTGAGCTCAGACCTTTGACCTCTAACCTCTGACTCTCCTTCCCTCACCAGGCAGATCTGCAAGGAATTTGCAGACTTGATGGCTCAGGACCGCTCTCCACTGGGAAACAGCCGCCCTGCACTCATCCTGGAGCCTGGAGTGCAGAGTTGCCTGACACACTTCAGCCTCATCACCCACGGCTTCGGCGGGCCAGCCATCTGTGCTGCCCTCACAGCCTTCCAGAACTACTTGCTGGAGTCACTCAAGGGGCTGGACAAGATGTTTCTAAGCAGTGCGGGCGGTGGGCATGGTGATACCAAGGCTTCAGAGAAGGAGGCCAAGCATCGGAAATAACCTCTTCCCCAGCCCCATCCCTAAGGGGCTCCCTGAAAGAAGGCCTTAGCTCCTGGGGTGGACCTGAAAGGATTAAAAGGTGGGGTTGGAGTCAGGCCAGGAGAGAACATTCATCCAGAAACCCCTGAGTTAGGGGCCTAGGTTGGAAAGGGCGGGGGTGGCCTCTTCGCAGCGGTGTGTTGATGAGGGTCCAGTTGTCTGCCATTTTTGGGCCCTGGATTGCTGAGAGGTGCTTGAATAGGAACTTGGCCTGGAAAAGCCTGGTTCTGGGGGCTGAGCCCTGCCTATTAGGGGGCTTGGCAGTGGTAGGTGCTCCTAGGGTCCAAGGCTTGGCTGTTTTTACTGATGGCAGGAGAAACACTGGTAACAAACCAGAGGTGCTACTGAGGAGTCGGCACCCTTCATCCCAGAATTGCTACCCGCCCCCCCAAAAAATGGGTGCTGGCAGGAAAACCCCAATGGGCTCTTTGGACCCCTCCCATCTCAGAAAGAAGTAGACAGGAGGGGCCCTCAAGGAACAAAGAAGACAAAGCACAAATTGCAGAGCTGGAATCCAGGGTGCACCTCACAGCTCTGTCATTGCCTGCCCTATTTATTCATGTGTGTTGTAATTAAACCTGAAAGTTTAAAACTGTCCAGTGCAACTTATTTATCCCAACAAGTTGAGGCTCTAGCTTCACTGTTTTCTGCTTACGCACCAAGATGTCCAGCCAAACCAGGATGCAAAGGGCTATTAGGGGGTGGGGGTAGGGGATCAGGAGGGAAGAAGGATATGTCAGGGACCCTGAAGTTGTCACTAGGGTTTTGTATTTGCCGTTGTTTCTCTTGACCCTGCCGACCAATGTACCTCCCCAACTCTCAGTATACTTTCTCATTCTCTTAATACAATAAAACTTTTTCATTGGATGTGAAGCCCTCCCCTGTCCTTCTTCAGCCCAGGCCTGAATTTTCCTCCCAAGAGGCCCTAGGATTTAGAAAGAGGGGTTGCAATGGGAAGGGGCCTCTACGGGGGAGTCACAGGACGGAGCTGTGGGCACCTGTGTGAGGGGAGGTACGGATGGTGGGTCTGTCGGCTTGTCAGTGTGGCTTTAGTTCTGTGTGAGTGCATGAAGTGACTCCTGGGTCTGTATGTATATTATGACTTGTGAATGTGTCAGTCATAGGTGTTGGGTCTGTGTATGTCAGTGTGAATGCTGGTGACTGTGCTTTCAGCCAAAGCTCATCCAGCTCTCTTACCTTCTTGAAGATTTCACTCTTCAGGCATCTTTCCCTCTCTTACTGAATAATTTGCTAAATCACTCCTCAAAGTGCACATCTTCTAGGACCTCTTACCTTACAGAACATATATCCTTTCCCCATATATTTCCCTTGTGGTAAAGTTTTTGAAAGATTGTCACACCCCTAACCTCACTTCCTCACCCCCAACTCCCCCTTCAACCCATTTCAATCTGGCTTCTATCCCACCAGTCTATGAAATCCACTCAGCAAGGTCATCGATGGCCACAATGTCAAATCCAAAGGCCCCTTTTCTGGACTTAGCAGCATCTGGCCCATTTTTAAAAAGATTTTATTCATTTATTTTTAGAGCGAGGGGAAGGGAGGGAGAGAAACATTGATCAGTTGCCTCTTGTATGAGCCCAAACTGAACCTGCAACTCAAGCACATGCCCTGACTGGAAATTGAACTGGGGATCTTTCACTTTCCTGGAAGACACCCAACCAACTGAGCCACACCAGTCAGGGCAGCATTTGACATATTTGATCACTTACTTACTCTTTTCTAAACCCTCTTCTCTGTGGCTCCCAACTTCTTTTGGTTTCCTAATCTCACTGGTTCCAACTTTTGCTACTTCTCGACTTGGCCTCTAACTGTGGGCCTTCCTTGGGGCCTTCTCCCTGAACTCTAGGTTTGGATGCACAACTGTCTGCCTGATGTCTCCATTGGATCTTCTAACAGGCATCCCAAACCTATGTCTGAAATGGAGTACGTACTTGACTCAAGTACTCCAATCACGATCTCCTCCGCACTTGCCCTCTCAGTAAAAAGCACTACCCTCAACCCAGTTACTTAAGCCAGAAACTGGGGAATCATATCTGATTCTTTCCCTACCCTCTTTCCGTCAGAAAGTCTATCCTCTTTTACCTCTTCTGCTACCAGCCTAGGCCTCTGGACCACTGCAAGTCTTCTAACTCCTCTCCCTGTTTTCACTGGTACTCCTTCATACCAAAGCCCTTTAAGGATCTACTTTGCCTCCTTCATCCTTACTGTAAACTATTCCTTCCATCACTTTCTGCTCCAGCCACACTGGTTTCCGTTCTGTTCCTCAAATTACCACTCTTTATGCATCGAGGCCATTGCACTCACTGTATTCTTTGCCTAAAATGCTCTTCCCCGAGTTCTTTGCAGATAATGTGTATTATCAGAGACACATGTTGAATGTTTAGCACAAGTGAAGGGAACATAGGGTCTAAGCATCATCTTCCAGGGTAAAGGTACAAAGATGTGATTTATTTTCTCAAAAAACTTCATTGCCTCAACCCACCCATATGAAAGAAAAAAATGGAGGAAATGCTGGAAGTATGCTCTGCTTTAACAAAAGCCCTGGGCCTGGAAAGATATTTAACCACTAAAATTATCTTAGACTATGGGAAATTGGGGGCATTAAATGAGATAACAGACCTTATAGCACTTAAACAATGCCCAGCACATACTAACAAATCAATAAAAGGTTGTAAATATCTCAACAGTGAACAAAGAAGAAACTAGCTTATCACAAACTTTTCAGTGCTGGACAATATTCCCTGTTAACCATGTAGTCCTCACCAGGTTCTATTTTAGAGAGAAGGATATGATAACTCAGAGCAACTCGCCCAAAGTCACAGAGTAAGGGGGACTCACACAGATCTCTCTGATCCACTGCCTGTCCTTTCGGTACCGTTGAACCCCAAGGCCCCCTGCAGAGGCTCACAGGCCAGAGCCCAGCAAGGGGAAGTAGATCTTCCCAGCCTGTCAGGCCCCAAGGTTCTGCTCCTCCAGTGTAAGGTCAAGGTCCTGCAGAAGCAACAATACAGTGTGGAGGCCCTAAGTAGCATAAGAAACTTCTAATTAGGTCTCAGCATTTGGTTCTTTCCAGTAGGGTGGGTTGTTGCTTTTTTCCCCCATAGCAAAAGTGTTTTAGCCTCTAACTGGGTTTGCTCCTAAGGAAATGTAGATGATGATGAAAGAAAAAGTATATACAGATGGTTTTACATGGCTTCCTTTGCAAAGCAAGTAGCTATGCATTAAATGGAGAGTATTTAGACTAGGTAAGCATCACGATTTTTGGAGTTTATACTCATTTAAAGAAAAGGCTTCACCATTTTCTTTTAAAGGATCATAGTGCTTCAGGAGGAATAAGGGCAGCCACTGAAAACCACACCTCCTTCAAACCCATAAAGGCGAGTGAGGCTGAGATGCAGGCCTTTATCCTCCCAAACACGTACTTGTAACTCTCACACAGGACCTAAGTGAGCAGCACACGTCTAGAAAGGATCCCAACGGTCTCTCCTTCTCCTTTTTGGGCACAACTGCTCCTCAACGAGCCTAGACAAGGAGACAGACAACGAAAGGACTCTGGGCCGAAGGCATTAACCAGGATTCGGGCAGAGCAGATTCAGCCACTGATGTTCAGCTGGCCAACAGAGCTCAAGCTATTTCAGTGCCCTCTTCCACCTCACTTAGAAGTTCCCTATCAGCCTCCCCAACCTATTCCCTCTCACCCCAAGGCTGGGAGGAATAAATTGCCTTCTGTGTACTAACAACCTGAAAGCAGATGAGAACAAACTGAGACTATTCTGGTTAGCTAGGAGTGTTAAGAGAATCAGTATATGCCCAGTGTTTATCAAACTCCAGGAAATCAATTTAGATCATAGCTGGCATTAAATAAAATTCGGTAGAACAGATTAGAAAATATCAGTGTACTGCATCATGACTCAATCACACATATATACATATCTAGAAGGAAGTTCCATGAAACAATGCTTACCCTTCTTACAGTAGGTATATAGGTGTGAGGACATAAATGCTTGCTGAGACCAGAAAAATTCAGTTGGAGCAAGAGCTTCATGAGGTATAGAAGAGGGGGAAAAGTGAGGAGGTTGGTTGGGAGAGGACTATGAAATGCCTAGCATATCAAACCCAAGAATTGGGCTTTATTCTTTAAGCAATGGGAACATCAGAAAATTTTAAATTAGAAGAGTTTTAAGGACTATCAAATTTGTTTGTTGGAGTACAAAGAAAGAACAAGAAAGTAGAGAAATTAGGGGGCTATTATAATAGTCCAAGAAATGTGGGAGATAAATCAGAATGGTAGGAATGAAGATTTTTTATTGAAAGAGGTTTAGGAAGTTAAACTGCCAGAGCTTGGTGCCTGTGTGAACGGGGAAAAGGTGGCATCAAAAATGGTATCTAGCTAAATGCAATGTGGTATCTTGGATTGTATCCTAGAACAGAAAAAAGGATGTTAGTGGGAAAACTAGTGAAATCTGAATAAAAGCTGGAGTTTAGTTAATACTAATTTACCAATTGACATTGGTTTCTTAGTTTTGACAAATGTACTGTGGCTATGTAAGATGTTAACGTTAAGGGGAACTTATGTGAGGGGTGTAAGAAAACTATTATCTTTGCAGCTTTTCTGTAAAACCAAATTTACTCCAAAACAAGTTTATTAAAAATAAATGTCTAGGATTTTGGCCTGGGCACTTGGGAGCCAGGTGGCTCTGATTCTCAAAGATGGAATGCTGTAGAGGAGGGTTAGAGCAGGGGCAGATGCTAATGCTCAGCTTTAGACATGTTGAATACGATGTTCCTGTGGCTGGAGGGCGAGATACTTAAATTGATCTGGAACTCGGAAAGAGATCTGGGTTGGAGAAAAGAGACTGGCAGTCAGGGTGGGCTGGTGGGCTTGCCTAGATTGCCCCAGGAACACTTACATTCAAAGGCAGAGAACCATTTCATTCTTGGTTAGGCCTGGGTGCAGAATAACAAGCTTACCAACGATTATATACCTACTGAGCACTTACCGCACGCCAGGCCCTGTTCTATATGCTTTATATTGCCTCATGGAAAATGTACAATTTTGACTTTTTTTACAGATAAGAAAATTATGAAGCAGTGGTACTCAGCTAGGTCATGTATCTTAATCACCTGTGGAGCTTTAAAAATAGATGCCTTAGAGACACTCAGGAATCTAGTCAAAAGCCCAAACCTACACATATTCACTGTACTGGTGGTTGAACCAGCTATAGTGTACGAATCATCTCTTTTCCCTTGTTTATCCAATAATTAACTTTCTTCTTAGGATATAAAGCATTTATCATTGTTGTATTAAAGTGTATGACATTTAAATCTGATGTTAACACCATTAGTACACATGTTCTGATCTGTAGGTCGTATCTTAAGAGATATTTCACTTCAGACAAACCAGAAACCTATCTTTATGTAGTACTGAGTAGCACAGAACTGGATAAAGTAGGGTTCATCTTACAATTGGAAATGGTAGAAATGCAAAATCTCAGGCTGCACCCCAACATGCAGAAACTAGAAGTAGGACCCAGCAAGCTTAGTTTCAATAAGCTCTCCAGAGGATTGGGATGCATGCCGAAGTTTGAGGATCACTGCTTCAAAGAAACTTCAATCCGGTGGTTCTCTATCAAGACTGACGATAAGGATTACCTGGGAAACTTTAAGAAATATTCTTATGTCCCAAACCTATTTAGTTGAAATCTGGGAATGAGTGCAGACATTTTTAAAAGGGGATGTATGTGTGCACATTTTACAGAGGAACAGCATATCTGTTTTGTTAATTATTTATTTTTAGAGAGAGGGGAAGGGAGAAAGAGAGGAAGAGTAACATTGGTGTGTGAGAGACACATCAGTGGGTTGCCTCCTGCATGCATTCCAACTGAATCAAACCAGCAACCCTTCGCTTTGCGGTACGACACCCAGCCAGCTGAGCCACTCTGGTAGGGAGAGCTGGAACAGCACGTCTCTTAAAGGATCGATAAGAAATCAGCAGCTTAAGTTTCCTCTGGGAGGGAAAGCAGGTGATCAAATTATAGGGAGAGGAGAAACATTTTTTTACTATGTGTCTTTGTACTGTGCGCATTTTTTACTAAGTGCAGGTGATACCTATTCACATTAATTAAAATTTTTTTAGCTTAGTGGGGAAAGAATCACTGCTTTGGGGGAGTGAGACATTAGCAAGCATGATATGTGAATGAGCTAGATGGGAAGGAAACGGGGCAGTGAAATAGAATGTGGGGCTGTCAGCGGCTAACAGGCAGTTAGTGCATGAATGAAGGGAAAGGGGCAGGACGAAAGACAGACTTGGCCAAAAAGTCCAATCAAATAATCCTTTTTCCACTTCCTTTCTGAGGTGATGCCACGTAAAGGAAACTCAAACCACAGAGCTCAATTTATCCATATTCAGCTTTATTCTGAATTAACCATCTATTTAGAGTGCACATCAAAAGAGTAGAAAAAAATAAAGCCCATCAAAAAGTTCCCTGGCACGTGGGAGAGACACATGACATTAGGAGCCCTGTTTAGGGAAAGAAATGTTGTCCAGGTCATGGATGCCGTTTTTGTCAATGACTCGAACACTGAAGGTTGGCAGATTCAGGATGAACCGTTTCTGGAGCTGCAGAGACATGAAGGAAAGCAGTCAACAAATATTTATGAGCACTATCTATGGGCCTGCTGATCGAGACACCGGGCGTACAAGCAGATAAAAATCTCCGCTTTTGTGGAGCTTATATCCTATTGGGGGTCACTGGTGCTACAAGAGTGAAGAAAGCCCAAACTACAGCTGAAAGCTGACTGGAAGGTAGTGAGCAAGAACTGGGAGTTGCAGCTGGGAGCTTGCCTCTGGTCAGTCAGCTGATGAAAAAATGAGACAATCCAATGCTCTGTTCCCCGTCTTCTACCAATCAGCCTGGTAAACAGACTCCTCTTTTAAAATGTCTCAAGGTGATAAGCCAACAAAAGAGTGATTGCCCTTAGAATTAAGTTTCAGACCAAAGAGCTCTCTACAGTCACCCACCATATTATCAGGACCTGGTACGTGTGAGTGTGTTTGTGTGTGTAACTGGAGGGATGGTGGGAGGATGTCAGGAGAACTGCTCTTGGAACGAACTCTGCTTCTGTCTCCTCCAATACAAGCTGACCCACCATCACAGTAACATCTCTGCACTCTCCTAAGACTCTGCTGAGGAGGCTGTTCCTAAGGAGCCGCATGGAAGTAAACAGCCCAATAACCTGGCTGGAGATCACCGAGGGACACAGCTGGAAGAAAGTTTTGCTCCTGTGGCTACCCTTCCTGGACACCTCACTTAAGAGTCTCCAGAGAAAAGACACAAAGCTCTCTACCTGTTTCCTTAGGAGCATATCCCAGAAAGGTCCACCCTCCCAGGCCTAGGCTATCTCTCCCTCAATGTCTCCCATTTCCTTCAGTGCTGAGAACTGGGAAGCAACTATCAATTCACTTTCAGAGTCCGCTCTGGCTGATGATTCCTATTATCCAGAAACAAGATTCAAGACTGAGAAAAGGTGACAACAAGGAAATGTGGATTTCTACTATGATCATCTTTTGGATCTATGAGGAATAAAGTCTCAAAGCACTTAATATTCCAGTAGCTTCTTCCTGGCAGCCCCTTGCAACACTTGGGGCTGCCAGACTAATATGGGCTCTCAGCTGAATAGGTAAGAAAAGTACATGAGTTTATTCTCAGCTTCTGTGTTGGAACAGGGATTTACAAACAAGAGGAAGAAGGGGGTACAATGGACTGAAAATGACAGGCTGTGTTAAGAGGCCCTCCAGCCCCTTTTTCTCATCCTCCCACTCTCTCACTAGACTATGAATTCAAATTAATCCTTAGGCCACAAGAACAGTAAAAGAATGAAAAAGCCTAAGGGAACTGCTTTCCTTTACTCCTCATCCTCCATTCATACCCCAAAGCCTCCAACTCTTGGGAGTAGTACTAGATTGGGTGGCAGGTCCATGTTCCTGACCTCATAAACTAAAGGCTGCTCCCCTCTTCTGCCCAAAGCTTCCTAGTTGCTTTCTTCGGTCCCCTGAATTCTCAGGGGAGGCATCTCTCCAGGACTCGGGACTCGTGCACTGTTAAAAGGGAGCAGATAGTATGGCAACTCCAGGTGGCAGCAGTTCTTAAAAGTATGGCCCAGCAAAATCACCCGGGACTGCTAGTTCAACTATTCTCAGGCTCTACACCAGGACAAGTGAATCAGAGGGGGTAGGGGTGGGGCAAATCTGTTTGATTTTTAAAAACAAGTTCCTCAGATGATTTTTATACATGCTAAAATTTGAGGACCACCGGTCTGGATAAACAAAAAAGAAAAGTAATTAAATTGTAAAACTAACATCAATGAGAAAATGACCCATAAGAGGAAAAAAATAAGATTACCCACCAAACTCTATCTCTGGCAGCAAGTTCACATCTAGTTAATGGGTACTTATTACACCTTCTGGCAAGAGTCAGAAAAAATGTAACTGAAGAACAAGAACAGTACTGGCAAAGAGAGAGACAAAACATTCTTTTCAGTCCTTTCAGAATCCCAAGGGAGCCACTCACCTCCTCTAGACATTTCCTAAGAAGCTCCACTGCCATCTCACGTGAGAGAGCTGAAAGAGAACACAGAGGCCAAGCGCTCAAGGTACTGCCATTAAATCCAACTTTCCGCTGCAACTTTTGATTAAATTCCCAACTTTTTCAGGTCAACGTGTCACATAAACGGAAAAGGAGAAAAAAAGAAAAAAAGCCCTAGCCTTCCAGCTAGCAACAAACATATTCCATATGCAGTAGAGGGTGCCCCAGACCCAATGCTCTGGCAGCCACAAGCCATTGCAAATTGATTTGCTACAGAGAAGGGTAAGCATGACGGAATTCTGCCTCCCATGCCGGGGCCTGCCTCTAGAGAAGTCCAGCGGCCTGCCTCTTTTTCTATAGCCCACCCCCCCCACCTCACTCCCAAACCCCCTTTAGACCAGGGCTTAAACCAGTTCCATCTGCCCTAGCCAGCTGCAAATCAGGGAAAGGGAAGACAAGGCCAGAGTTTTAGCCTCCCTTTCCCAGCTGGGTCTCAGTTTAACAATGGAAAGAGAATTCATAGGATGGGGCCAAGACTCATAAAATGGGAGCCAAAGGAACTGTCCATGGGCATGTCAAACTGGGATGACATATTATGCAGTTAGGCTTCAGGGGTGGTTGGTGGTTATTTTGGTGAGCAAATCAGCTGTATTACTGACAGATGCCAAATCCAGAAACGGTCACTAGAAGGCCAGGCTAATTATTTTCAGGATGTGGCCTGGAGCTCTGGCAAAGCTGAGGGTGAGTGAGAGGGCAGCACCAAAAAAGAATGAATAAGCCAGATTCTTATAACACCTACAGGGAAGAATAGAATGTAAGGAGAGAGGTGGTTATCTGTGCTGCCTCTATAGCCTGTTAAAGCTATGACCCCCAAGTGTCTATTGCTCATAGTGGCTAATGTCAAAGTTGGAATTGGGGTCAGAAGACAGAACTTGGCACAAAAGCATCCCTGTGCCGAAGGCTTTGCCAAGCTGACAGTTTCTTGACAAGTAGAGAGCCAGCTTTATCTTGCAGGAGCGGGTAGCCATTAGGTGATAAAAACCAAGGGAAGGGCCCAGACTTGTGGCCTTCAAAAGCTTTGACATTTAAGCAAAGAAATCCTTAGTTGTCATGCTGGATGAACATCCTCACAAGCTCAAAACAAACCCAGACCACTTGGTTTATTTGCTCATTCTCTATAGCTTTGATACTAATAATCATCTAGGCAGGGCAAAATGAGTGAAAAAAACAAACTTTTGTAACTGAAGAATTATAGTTTTATTCACTACTCCGACCCCTCTTTAAAACAAATCAAACCCCAGCTCTGGACACATGCAATATCTCATTTTATCTGGTAAAAGAGGGACTTCTATCAACTTCTCAATAACCCTACTGACCCACAGAAGGAAGCAGCTTCCAGGGGTACCTGAATGTGCTTCTTAGAATCCCTGCTCCACTCAAGCCCTGGACGCCCAACGCCCAGTGGTAGTGCACAAAACCACGAAGCAGCTGAGGAAGGAGCTCTGCTACTTTTCCCCACCTGGATTGCTGGAACTTACTTGGTGTGTAGTACCGGTCCAGGATACTGAGAGTCAGGAAGGCACCATAGCCATGGGCTGCGAACGGGGCCTTGGCCAAGGCTGCCAGGTAGTCCATGTAGTAGAGTGCCGGACCCTCATGCTCATCATAGCCAGCCAGGAGGAGGTTGACATGATACGGGGTCTACAAAAGAAAGACACAGCAAAGTGATTGTCAAAACAGTAACACCGACATCGCTTCCCATGGCAAATGGGAACATTCTATCTCTTGATGAATAAAAAAATAGCAGCAACTAAGTAAATCATAATTAAAGTAAAAATTAGAGAAATTTAAAGAACTTTGATTGTGGTAAGAATTTAGGGGAGGTCAGCCTATTTTCTTTGAATAGAAGAACATTTGGAGCACTTTAATGAACTTTAAGGTGCATGAAAAAGATGCTTTCTTCTTAAAGCCTATGGAGCAGAACCTATTATAAAAGCATTTCAAAGGTAAAGCATGGGTGTCCTTGTGTCTCTCCTAATTGCTGAAATCAACAAACACAATTTTGAGACTATCAAGCTACAGACTAAAGAAAGCAGAGGCACCAACCACATCATCCTAAATAAACAGGCTCAGGCTGAGCACCTGAAACAAAATTTTATGTGGTTAACTATATGTCCCACTATTAAATAATTCTTGGGCTGGGGAAAGATATTAGATCTCAACTATTTAAGTCAAATCAGAAAACTTTTAATATAGACAACAATAATGGAAGGCCATAAAATTTAAAAAAACAAACATAGAAGAACTATAGATTGAGGTGAAATGCTAACATTTTTCTAATATAACAAGGTTCCCCTAAGATAACCAAGAAGTAATTTTTATCAATGAGACAAATAAAAAATAATTATAACTTGGATTTACAGGTGTCCTTTCTTTGTTTTACCTGCAAGTCTAAGAATGCAAGTTCCTACAGAGAACCCTAAGTCTGCCTTGTTCTTCATGTCCAAACAATTATATTTTATTCTACACCAGCTGGGCCACTTTCCACATTAAATTCAGTCTGTCTTTGCCCCCAGGAATTAGCAGCAAGAGTCCCATCTTATATGGCTTCCTTTTTCTCTGTAAAATGTGTTTTTCCTCTTGCATTGCCTCAGTAATCAGGTGGTAAGCAGGCCTTGCCCAAAGTTATGTGTGCATCCCTAAATTTATATATTTAATTAAGTGCACATTAAATGAAACTGAGTACCTTTATGCCCCCTATTATACAGCATGAAGTAATAACAGCTAATGGTCATAAAAGTGACATCCTACATTCTTTGAACACTGGTTAACATGGGCACTTGGCACCCTGAAGAAACCCATATTAGAACACATGAAAATATATTATATACGCACTTGAAATTCCAAGTCTGCTGTGCTAGGTAACATCTGCCCAAGATTACACAGTAGATTTAACCTGCAAACAAGTTTCTGCCTTGGGGATAACATGGTTGATAGACTCCAAGGAATAAGAATTGACCAGCAGTAGTCAAGTCTTCTGAGAAAATAATTACCTGCCTATCACATTTCTCAGTGGGTAGTATGCTACACTCTGCCAGGCTCTGGGATTCTCTGCTGCATTCTGTGACTACGTTCTTCGTATGTCTGATCTTAGGCAAGACACTTAACCCCTATGAGCTTCTGCTTCCTTATGTGTAAAACTGGGTTAGTTAATCCTTCCCCCTTCTATCTTCTAGGGAGTATGGTGAGAAAAAGTAATAGAGGTGAGGCATCCCAAACTCTGGAAGAAAAGATGCTACCTAAACTCCTAGTACATTAGCTACACTCTTGTCTCCTTTTGATAGATTTTTTAAAATGTGCAAACAGTACTGTAAAATGAGGCAAAATACCTTGGTGTTCTTATCGTTAAAAAGAGAAAGAGAAAGGGAGAGAGAGAAAAAAATGGGGATTCTAACAAGTTTGCCTCCTTGGCACTTCCTTAAGACATTCAATACCACAGTCTCTTACCTATCACAAGATAATTCATCTTTTTGCTAAGAAAATAACTCTTCTTCATTCATTGACCAAAAGATCCACTGTATGGTTAACCAGAACAATTTTATCAAGTTGCAATGGTACATTAAGAATCCACCCAGATATTCAAAGAGGCCTAACCAGCAGAGCCCAGATATGCTCTGTCTCCAATGAGGATCTTGCCCATACAATAAGATTAAACTGTGTTTAAAACAATTAACATCATTTTAAAAGCCACCACCAAAAGATTTTACATGAAACTATGTCAACAGAATTACAAAAGCAAACTGTATTGCTTAATTGCTCTATATAATATCTCTTATTTATGCTTAAACATCTGACAACACACACACTTGTCAAAGTTGGGAGTCAGAAGCTACAACACGTGGCACAGAAGACAACTCACAGATGATTGTGTGACTTCAGATTACCAACTTTCACATGTGTGAGATGCTTAAGCATAAATAAATGGTGTTATCTAGACTAATTAAATCAATACATCTGTGTAACAACTTGCAGTTTCTGAAATTCTGACAATGCTCCATCAAAGATCTCTGGTTCACACTAGTTTTTTAAAATTTCAAATAAAGTTTTGTGTACTGTTACTCTCTCGCTCCTCTAAGAATCATGGCATTTAAAGTGACTAAGCCATAGTTACGGGTTTCTTGACTGTTACATTCCTTCATATTCATGATTCATTAGTGTTTTCTTGGAATGAGACAAATTCAAAACCATTCAATTTTGTGCCAGTCTTACAGCACACATATGTGTAACCACTTGTGGTATGTTTAGGAAATACTTGATACAACCGACCTATACCAGTTATAAGCTCCATGAAGTCAACACTCTATCTGGCTTGTTCAATGATGTATATACTCAATAAATATTTGTTGAACGAATAATAATCATACCAGAATGCATTACATATGTTCTAATATATGTATGAAGCTAATGCCTACTATCACAAGAGGAAAGATTAAGAAAACCACTAAACAAAGGTCAGAAAGTGACAGGTCCTACTTCTGAGAACTAGTTCAAGTTTAAATCAACTGCCAGCCCCTCTCTGAATACATATATGTTGTTGCTTTTTACTAGACTCCCAGGTCTTCTGTTTCTATCTCCCTTTAGACATGGGCTAAGTAAAGAAAAATTTAGGATACAGGTAAGGCATTTATAATTAAACAAGCACATAAATAAATATCTCAGAAGATATAGTTGGGCTACTCTGCAGAATTAACAATCCTGAGCTTGAAATTTGACTCTATTACCAGATATATGGTTTTAGAAAAGTTAGTCACTTAACCTCTCTTATGTTTAGTATTTTCATTAAGAACATGGAAAAATATCTACTACAAAAGGGCTGTGGTAAAGATTCAAACAGATAATGAATATAAATGAAAAGCATAGTGCCGAAAACGGTAAAGGCTCAAAAAATGGTAAAATTACTACTGGGGAAACACAATCATCTGTGAAGTTCACAGTGTCCATGTACTCAGGAGAATCACATCTACTCCTGGTACTGAAATACAAGATAAATTCCTCATATGTCTTCATGAAGGGATATGGAGAGATGTTTACAAAAAAGGCCTAGGTTCTGTTGTAGTCATTCTATGTTTCATCTCCCTTATATTGGACTGTAATCTCTCCTTAAGAGAGAAACAGTAACCTACTTAGAGGAGACACCAGAAAATCAGAGAAGATGGTAGAAGGAGGCCAAAGACAGGAGAAAAATGCTTAAAAAGAGCAGACCAAATGATACACTCCCTGAATTACATATGTTCTACTCTGGAGACCTTTGACTTAAATAAAATCTTCATACATAAGCCCCCCAAATTACATACAATAATATTCATTAGGGCAACTACTTTTATAATGAAAAAAAAAAAAATGGAAGCAATCTAAATGTCCATTGAGAAGATGGAGGTGTAGGTAAACATGCTTTGCCTTCTTGCACAACTACATAAAAAATTACACCTAGACTATAAAAAATATATCACCCAGAACCATCAGAAAATTGAGCTGTATGGAAGTCTTGACAACCAAGGATATAAAGAAGCTATATTCACTGGCCAGGATGGAGGCATAGTTAGACATGCTACGTCTCCCTCCACAATTAAGAAGGAATACAACTACCTAAAAATTTTAAAAATAACCAGAAGTACCAGAATATGGAACTACATAGAACTCCAACAAAGAAATAAAGAAGAAGTATTCATCCAGACAGGTGCAAGAGCTCCACCTAAGACACACAGGTAAAACACAGAAGGTTGTCAGGTAGAGGAGACAGAGAAGAATGGCCCAAAAGAGGGAGCAGATCAAGATTCTAGTAGGAGAACTGAGTGACGAGAAGATAGCCAACCTAACATGCAGAGTTCAAAACACTGGTGATAATGATGCTCAGACTTGACAGACAAGGTTAAGTATGACAAATGCATAAGTGAAGAAATGAAGGCTATGCTAAGTGAAATGAAAGAAAAGCCGCACGAAACCAGTGGTGAAGAGTGTGTTAAAAGCAGCAAGAGAAAAGAGGAGCGTTATCTGGAAAGGAGTTCCCATAAGACTGTCAGCTGGTTTCTCAAAAGAAACTTTGCAGGCAAGAGGGGACTGGCAAGAAGTATTCAAAGTGATGACAAGCAAGGATCCACAACCTAGATTACTCTGTCCAGCAAAGCTATCATTTAGAATGGAAGGGCAGATATAGTGCTTCCCAGACAAGGTAAAGCTATGGAGTTCATTATCACCAAGCGATTATATTAAAGGGACTTATTTAAGAAAAAGATCAAAACTATGAACATTAAAATGGCAACAAATTCACAACTATTACATCAACAACTGAATCTGAAAAAAAAAAACACAACAACAACAAGCAAACAACCAAAACAGGAACAGAATCATAGATATGGGGATCATTTGAAGGGTTATCAGCTGGGAGGGGGAAGGGGAAGGACGGGGGGGGGGAAGGTGCAGGGATCAAGAAGCATAATTGGTAGGTACAAAATAGACAGGTGGACATTAAGACTAGTAAAGGAAATGTGAAGCCAAAGAACTTATAATGCACAATCTATGGACACGAACTAAAGGCAGGGGGGATTGCTGGAAGGAATGGGGGTACTCCGCAGAGTAGGGCAAAGTGGGGAAAATTGGGACAACTGTAATAGCAAAATCATTAAAAAAATTTTTAAAAGTGCCTAGCACTTTTACTATGCCCAAAACGTAGTAAATGCAGTAAATAACTTTCCATATTTTCCTTCTTTTCAGCAACCTTAAGGTGTTTATTGTCAAAAACATTCACATGCATTAATACTTACAGCACATCTGCTTTATAGTCAACCTACCCTAACCTATCTTGAAATTGGCACAGGCATGGAGAGACACAGATTTTCTGGAAGCCTTTTTGAAAAAAACAAAACCAAAAACATTCTACATCCAGATTTGGAGAGTAAATTACCATTTACTAAGTACCTTCATGCTGTTTCTGTCCTCACAGCTATGTCCTTATAGGTATGTTCATCCTGAGTGCTGAGCCTCACTTTGTATCTACTTTTTAGCCAGACCCCTTCTTCCCCTTGATCAGTATTATGTGAGACTTGGCCAATTATTCAGGAGATGGGAACACTAATTAATCATGACCGAATTGCCAAATCCCCTTTTACAAAGCATTCCTTATTCTGTGCATGATATAATTTAGTCTTTGCCTGTCTCCACTATTCTAATCGTTTAGATAGCAAATACAGGTAATAAAAAAAAGTTATTAAGTCCCCAAGGGGAGAAACTCTATCTTATAATGTATCTTACATGTCTAAGCATCTTCTACAACAAAGGCCAGGGCTGAATAGTATATAGAATTGTGATCTAACCTAAACATCCAAATGGCCAGTAAATAAATCCAAACATTTAGTTGAGACATGCTGTCCAATGCAATGGGCAGTGCAAACATCAACATGCTTAAAGCAATATCTAGCTAACACACTAAGAAAAAAAATTTTTTTAAAGAACCATCCGGGAACTAAAAATGAATTTTAGCTTCTAAAATAAGGTATCACCAAAATTTTGACTCTTTTCTTTTTTTTTACATGTGGGTGTGTGTGTGTGTGGGGGGAGGCGGGATGACCTAGACAAACATGGTATCTTTTCCTCTCTTAAAAAAATATACAACATAAACTTATTTTAAAAGTGGTGAGCTTTAAGTCATTTTGAGATTTCCTCAGCTACACAAGATAAAAACAGGGTACATCAGATGACAGCCAGAAGGAGAGGGGTTGGAAGGATGTGTGAAAAAGGTGAAGGGATTAAGAAGTACAAATGGGCAGTTACAAAACAGTCATGGTGATGTAAAGTACAGCACAGGGAATATAGTCAATGATATTGTGATAACTCTGTACGGTGCCAGGTGGGCACTGGAAATAGCAGGGGGATCACCATGTAAAGTATATGACTGTCTAACCGCTATACTGTATATCTGAAACTAATACAAAATATTGTAATACTGAATGTAAACTTTAATAGAAAAATAAAATTAAAAAAATTATATGCCAACAACTTGGACAACCTGGAAGAAATGAATAAATTCCTAGAAACATACAATCTTCGAAGACTAAATCATAAGAGAACAGAAAATCTGAACAGATAACTACTAATGAAATTCAATCAGTAATCAGTAAAACACAGAAAAAGAAAACACTGTACATCATTATAGGGTGGTGGCAAGGTTTAAATAAATGTAAAGTACTCAATGTAATGCCTGTTACATTCTAATAATACCGATTAGTTACTATCACCATCATTTACTACCACCACTATCATTTTTAGTATCTTATTACATTATTTAACAGATCTGAGTAGACAATAAAAAAATTATGAAGGCCCTGGCTGGGTGGCTCAATTGGTAGGAACATCATCCCATGCACCAAAAGGCTGCGGATGTGATTCCAGGTCTGGGCACATACCTAGGTTGCAGGTCTGATCCCTGGTTGGGGTGCAGAGGAGAGGCACCTTGTAGATGTTTCTTTCTCACATTGATGTATTTCTCTTTCTCTCTCTCTCTCTCAAATCAATAAACATACCCTCAGGTGAAGATTACAAAAATAATAACTTAAAAAAAATATTATGAAGATGTTCCGCAGAGAGCCGAAAAAATTATCCACCTTTTTTGGGTGCTAAAAGGGATGAGATTTAAGCCGAGGAAATCAGGCAATAAACACGTCTTTTCTTTTTTTTTTTCCCCATCTTCATCCAAGGTATGTATACTGATTTGAGAGAGAGAGAGAGAAACACCGATTAAGAAACATTGACCAGCTGGTCCCCCCACTGACCAGGATGCACCCCGACCAGGGATGGAACCTGCAAGCTAGGTATGTGCCCCGACCGGGAATCAATCCCACAACCTTTTGGTGTATAGGATGACACTCCAACTAACTGACAAGGGCAAGTACATCTTTTATGTACTTCTCCCTGGGATTGAAATAGACCTCCCAAGTACCTCTGAGCTCTGCAGAACTGAGCTCAGTTCTACTTTGTACACTTGAGCTCAATTCCCTTGTACACTCAGGAATGGAAGGTATACATGGCACACACATGCAAACTTTCCTTAAGTTAGGTAGAACATTTCCTTCCCTCCAACTCTGGTGCATGCAACTCCTTGTATATTTCCTCTCTCATGAAAAAGAAACACTGTAGTGACTAGGAGTGTGAAATTCCATAAATTTTACAGCTAAACAAAACAGTTGTGATAAATACACTGAAACAACAAAATCGGTGATGAGTTTGGGCGGTGACAAGCAGCAGTGTGACATCTGGCGGAAGCCAAAGTCACAGCAAGGGGGAGAGAGGTGGGCGTGAGGAAGCTTCCTGCAGAGCGTGGACACAGAAAAAGAGAGGAATTGACAGTCTCCCTTTGGAGCCTGGCCAGCCTTTGCCACCTCTAATTGAATAGGACAACGTGGCTATGAGAGGTGCCTCGGAGGACGGTGCAGTCTTGCAATGTGCTGCATCTTGGAACGTTAAGCAGTGTGTGAAGCATACTTCCATTCCTGGAGGGTCAGTGGAGGGTCAGTAATTTGGAAGACAATGCAAGACCATCAGTGGGATAAAGGAGTTTGTCTAGTAATGACAATGTTTTAATACAGACCTCTAAATACATTAAACAAAAACTGGGATGTGCCTGTTATTTCTTTTAGTGCGACCAATTGTTAAAGCTGCCTAAATAAAATTCCATCTTTGCCACTGAGAGTACTTCACCAAAATGCAGTCTATAGAGTTAGAAGGGATCTAAAAGCTCAATTACTTTACCCAACATCTCTTTCACAAATGTGGGGACTCAGTTCAAAGAGGAGGCAGTGACTTGCCCTAAACCACACAGCTAATTAGTGTTCGAGTCAGGACCAGAATTCAGGCTTCCTGAGTCCAAGTCTTGTGTGCTTTTCTAGGAAACCATGCTGCCTCCACAAAATGGAAATTAATGTGAAAATGATTCAATATGTAAATGTCAGTTTCACACTCAAATATTTTATAACGTATTATTTTGCATACCAGCCTCTATTGTTCTCTAGTTCATGTATCACATATCATATGACCAATAATATTTTAAGTTTTAAAAGGGCAGGTTTAACATCAGACCATTATGGCTTCTCTAAAGAGTCTTAAACTATGTAAGACATATAGTAGGTACTCAATAAACACAATAAATAGATACTAACACCCTAACTGCTTTGCCAATGCCCAAATTTTCAACTTCGTTAACAAATAAAATTATTTTCTCACACTGGTGCTCTGAGCTCTGAATAAAGAGCTTCTTTCCAATAACCAACAGAATTTACTAGCTACTTGGTTTAGGTAGGTTTGGTGGTATAACTTGCAATATTCACTATTTCAAACAAAAAATACCACAAAGATTTCAGCAACTTCCAATTGTCCTCATGATCTAAAAGATTATAGTTCTATGGATGGGGATGGGGATGGAGCTGGGGAAGATCTTATCTAATCTAATGCCTAAGCAATATAGAATTATTTGTATCCTGGCTTGGGTCCTCTTTGACACAGTATTTTTTAAAAAAATATGTTTTATTGATTATGCTGTTACAGTTGTCCCGATCTCTTTTCCCTCTGCTCCCCTCCACTCAGTGACCCCCTTCCCTCCAGCTGTCCCCCCACCCTTAGTCCATGCCCATTGGTTGTGCATATAATTCTTCTCAACATCTTCCTATCTACTCCACTCCCTCCTACTATGCTTCTTAATTCCTGCACCATCTCCCTCCTTTTCCCCCTTCCCTCTCCCCACTGACCTCCCCCCAATATGTTCCCCGTACCTATAATTCTTTTTCCGCTCTCGTTGCTTACTTAGTTTGCCTTTGTTTTGATTCCCTAGCTTCTGTTGTTGGTTGTTGCGATACAGTTTTTATTTTAATGTTCATAGTTTTGATCCTCCTTCTCCTAAACAAGTCCCTTTAACATCTCATATAACAGTGGTTTGGATCTGATGAACTCCTTCAGTTTTACTTTGTCCTGGAAGCACTTTCTCTGCCTGCACAGTATTTTTTAAGGAAATCCATTAATTTTTTTTCTAATAACAATGATGGCCATGCCTTAACTATAAATGTACAAAGTTTATAAAAGTTTTAACCAAGTACTGTGAGAATTCTCCAAGACAATAACACAGGATAATTATGAAATGGATAGATGTCCCCGTCAAGTTCACTTTGCATTTGGAATGTGAATATATTATAGATTCAATAAATGTTATTTGGCATTTACTCTGTGAGAAGCATTATGCCAGGTGATAAAGATGGAATCCTCAATCGGGAAGGAGCTCACAAGGCAGACAGGGGTACAAAGGATTCCGGATGGAGGAAACAGCATTTGTGAAGGCAAATAAACACAGAAGAACAAGGAGTGTCTAGCTAGTGGTGGATATGGGACATGTATATATGCCTAATGAGTTAGGTGATTTCAGCAGCAAGCGGAAAGGAAGTGGAACCACAGGAACTGGGATGAATACTGTCATTGGCTTCCTAAAGAATATGAACTTCAGCCCTGGCCGGTGGCTCAGTTGGTTCCACTGTCCCGTAAACCGAAAGGTCGTGAGTTTGATTCTCAGGCAGGGCACATGCCTGGGTTGCAGATTCAGTCCTTGTCAGGGTGTGTGTGAGAGGCAACAGATCGATGTTTCTCTCCCTCTCCCTCTCTAAAATCAATAAACATGTCTTCAGCTGAGGAGCAAATAAATAAATAAATAAAGAATACAAACTTCAGTATATAATCCATGGAGGAGTCAGTGAAAACTACTCCCACTCTCCTGCCAATCCAAAGCTTTTTCATGTCTCAGAGCCTTGCAGAAGCAGTAGAGGGGACGATATGGAATATCTAGAAGGCAGAACTGACAGGAATTAATAACTACTAGACTAGAGGATGAGGGAGAAAGGAATCTCAGTAAGGGGAAAGGTGGTAGAGCAAATGTAAAAACCTCAATTTCGACCCAGTGAGCTTAAGTTGGGCTGTCCAGAGGCAGCTGGAGAAAGAATACACTGTACAGCTGAAATCTGAGAATGAATGAAGAGCCACCCAATTAGAAGGCTTTCTTTACATCAACACACATTCCTACATTTACGTGTGGACGGCAATAGAGAAAACAGTGACAACAGCACACCATGGCAGAGGTATTCTTAGGCTGCCATGAGAGCACAAAGAAGCTGAGGTGATGTATGTGTGTGGGGAAGTACAAAGAGTTTCCCGGAAGAATGCTGAACTGAGTCTAACTAGCAATTAAGAGCTAGCCATTTGGGGATGTGGAAGTACATTCAGAGGAGACTGATCAGCAAAGTGGTGGAATGGGCAAGGCAGAAATGCAAGAGAGAACCACAGCAGGTAAGGGAAGTGCAAGTGATTCTGAATGAAGAGAAGAAGGTGAGTGAAAAAAGGGTGAGGAAGGTCCGGAGAGAGAGCAGGTGACAAAGTGAAAGAAGACAGATGAAACACAGAGCCTGATCTCTAAGGCTGTGAACTTGTAAGTTTAAGGAAGCAGTTGTGGAGAGCTGAGAAGAAACTGGACTTTTTCTCCTTCATGACTACAAAATGTGACTAGTTCTGTCATCTACAACTGCCAGAGGGGAAAAAAAGGAGCTATGAAGTTGGAAGGTAAAAACAGTTTTCAATTAATCCTGTGGCTGGAAAAAAACTGTGAGTTTAAACTGATCAAAATTGGAATACTATGCTGAATTTCACAACAAGGAAGTTAAATTAAACTGCCTGACTTCTCTTTCTCTCCCATTTCAGGTACATTTTGCAGAACTAAAAGCCAAACCGGGCCATGTTTATAAATTCTCACATTAAATTGAGAAAAAGAGGAAGCAAATGTGCCTCAAATGAAGCAAACCTTTTAATTTTCAGAAGCCCAAGAAAAAAGAACATTACTCTGAAAGTGACTGTCTAACCGAGTTTTCCCTTTTCTTTTCCCTGCCTGAGGTCATTCTCTCAGTGTATTTGGCATACCTGTTTGATGATGGCAGATGCAAAAATCATAATATAAACATTTGCCTTTAATAATGATTAGCTTATGTTCAAATGTTTTTGTTTAGCACACTGGCAAAAATTCTTATAATAGCTGAAGTTTCTGAACTTAAGCTCAGAAATGTTCCTGCATTCACAACCAACATTTCAAACTTTAAAGTTAAAGCACCCTTTAAATTATTGTTTGAAAAAATTATAATTCTAAATGCCGTATAGGCACATGTTTTTGTGAAAAAAGTAATGAAGACCTGAGATGAAATGTGCCTTCATCGCTTTATGTTTGTGTGACCTGAGATAGTCACTTGGCCTTGGAACCTCACCCCACCTGAATAGAAGGGATAGCACTGCGTGCCTGACAGCTGTGAGGAATGAAAAGTGCTCACTGTGTTTAGTTTCCTGGAAGATGTCCTACTAAGTAGTAGGTGCCCAATAATTGTCAATGGAATCTAAATTTTAGGAACAAAAATCAATTAATCAATAAATAAATACTGTATATATTTCAACTTTTAGCAAAACCAGATCTTAAAGTTCCCCTTCAATAATTCCAAAATATCTCTAAATTTTACTTCTCTAAAGCCATGACTAACCCCAAGTTTGAATGGTTCTCCTATTAAAGTTGTAATCTTACCGTAATTAGAAGTTTAGAAATTTAATGAGTTGAAATGCAACATGGCACAGATGCCTTATTATACCAACTAGTTAACACAGTATTTGTTTTCTACATTAATTTTACTTGCTAATCAAAAATACTGCCGTCTCCAAATGACATTAAAATAAAATTGCTGATTGTGCAATGGTAAAACCAACAACACCATGTCTGCAACAAGACTACTTGAATCTTTTTTTTAATGAACTGGCAGTTTCCAGGAAAAATTTAAGACTCTATATATCTTTAAGTCAGTTCTCAACAATTCAAGTGCAGAAGCCATGCTTTGTACACAAGGCATATATTAAGTTATATATCCTAAACATGCCCATGAGTATCTATTAATGTTGAACATCAGAGCTGATGCATCTCCCTGAGTTAATAAATAAATCTGCTGAAAAAAAAAACAAACACAAAAACGAACAGGATTATGTATGACTGTATATGTTTTTGGATGTCCATGGCAACTAGATAGAGTACTACGGGAATCCTGGGGAGAAAGCTCTGTAGGAACCCTTCTCTTAGAACACAGTGCTTCCCATTAGCAGCCTTGGTTCAACACAACTTATTCCTGCCAGTTCAGTAGACAGGGAAGCTCCTCATTAGTCTCCTTGCTTCTTTTCCAGACGCTCTACCGAAGAGCAGCCAATGGTCTCAACAAATTTTATCTGATCATATTAACCCCTCTTAGCCAACAAGCTTCCAGAGTCCCATTGCTTTTAGCATAAAGCTTTTTCATTAAAGTTTTCATAATATGGACTACCTCTCTAATTTCAATCTCTTACCATTCTCCTAAAAACCTCAGCTGCAATTAAACTACTTTAGATTGTGGATTTTAGGTATGTAGCAAAAGCTATACAAAGAGATTTATTTATATTTGTTATTCAACTGGTAAAGTCCTAATTTGTGTACAGTACCCCACCAGTTAAAACAGATAAAAATTAGGCTCAGAGAAGAACTATTTGTTTCTGCCCTGAACATCATTAGAAACCCACTGTGTCTAACCTAACACACTCTCTACTTGGTCTGCACTTCCAGTTTTCCCTTTTGTTGCAACTTTGCCTTAATGACCGCTGATCTGTCAAGGCTCAGGTTAGGCTCTATCTGTCTGGCTATTGTAGCGCTCGTCACTCTGGAGTGCGCTTGACTTTACTTCTCCATTTCCCCAACTGAAGGCACAAACTGCACTTTGCACCTCTGCTTCCTCAGCCCTAAAGAAGATGCAGACTGTAGATCTGCTGAATGAATGAACGAATATCAGCGCCTATGGAACTTCTCAGTTATTGGAAATGGCATATATTAGGAGGCATCAGAAAGGGAAACATGAAATTCTGGCTGGTTGTTTCAATTTTAAAAGAATCAGAAATTATTATTTCCTCTCCCTTTCCTTTTTCTTTCCAGTCTAGTTAATCCTATTTGCTCTATTGTCTACACTCAAAAGTAATGGTAAATCTAAACTTAAGTGTTACCTTTCTTTTCATTAATTAAATGTAATATTTTTAATTGAATATATTGGAGTGACGCAGGTTCATAAAACCATACAGGTTTCAAGTGTACAACTCAATAAAACCCTACCTACACCCTGCATCATGCACTCACCACCCAAAGTCTCTTTCTGTCCCCATTTATCCCCCTTTGCACACTTCCACCTCTCCCCGCCCCCCCCTTTCCCTCTGGCTATCATCACGCTGTTGTCTGTGTCTATCTGTCACATATGTATATTTTTTGCTTAATCCCTTCACCTTTTTCACCCAGCCTCACAACCCCCATCCCCTCTGACAGCTGTCAATCTGTTCTATGTATCTATGCTCTGTTTCTCTTTTGTTGGTAAAATTATTTTGTTGATTAGATTCCACATATATGCGAAATCATATGACATTTGTCTTTCTCTGACTGGCTTATTTCACTTAGCATAATAATTTCCAGGTCCATCCATGCTGTCACAAAAGGTTTATGGCCAAGTATTATTCCATGAACTTACTTTTCCCATTTTTAACTTTTTCAAAAAATATGTTGTGCTTTCCTGCCATTTTACCCTTCCTTTTTATTAAACTTATTTTTTTAAGAATAACACATGCATATACATGTACAACTTAATGAAAAACAATGAATATGCATGTAACTACTTCCCAGGTCAAGAAACAGGTCAACTCTTTCCCCATCCAAAGACTTCGCACTGTCCTCCATTTTATATAATTGGTTTCTTTTATTTTTGAGAGAATAAAGAAAAATATCTCGCAGAATTTCTAGGATTAGCCCTTGGCTTCATATCCCTGCATGATCCTGGGTCCCAGGACAGATAAAGAGGCACCAAGATGGAAGAGCATATGTGTATTTGTATCTGTGAGTGTGTGTGAAGGCATGCCCACACAGGCCAGGGCACTGGCATAAAGCAATTTTAAAAGTTGGGGTAAATGGGCACTTCTAATGGTAAACATTTTGAAAATAAAAGCATGTATTTACTAAGCAGGCACAGTACTCTGCTGCTCCTGGCTTAAACCAAACTTTGACAGGAAACCACATAGTTTTCAAGACAAAGTTTCAAAAGAATACACATTTAGACCAATTACGTATATTGCTCCATCCTAATTACGGATCAGAAAGATGCTTTAAGTGAAAACTTGGCATTACGGGTTGCACAACCCCAGCCATCCAATAGCCTCATTCCACTCAACCAGAACAGGGGTTCTCTCTGCTCACAGCAGGCATCCAACAGGGTAGCACATATATGCTCTCTGAGTGAGAAAGCAACACCTTCTCACATACAACCCCCTGGAGAGAGATGGGGAAGGGGAGGGGGGAGAACTTTACACCTGCAAACTCCTAACTCTATCAGCACTAGGGCTGGGAAAAACAGCACATATTTTTTAAAAAGAAGGAAATAAAAGGTTTCCTAATAAAGCCTGTAACTTTCAAAGAAGAATCTTCTTAAGCCATTTTTTTCTTAGGAGACTAGTAAGTTTAATGATTCAATATCTAAGTCTTTGTCTTTCTAATGGACTCAGTCAAGCCCTAATGACAGTATAAGCAAACTGCTTAAAAGGGCAGCTGCCAGAATTCTTCCTATTCTTGATAGAAAAACAGTATAAGCACAAAATATAGTCATTTTAATTATGGCATCTCAATTTCAAGGCACATCTGTCTCTGCGCCTTTGGATAATCAAAATGACCACTAAAAATAGAACAGTATCTCCAATGGGGCAGACATGACCCACCCCCAATCCTAAGAGACTCCTGTGAGATGTGACCCGGGACACACATGTGTTTTGCAATACCATCGAATATCCATCTAAATGCAGCCATATGTTTCCAGTTTTTACTTTATGTCCTATGAGGGCCAGGGGACAAAAAATTAACAGACATACAATGTTCGGCCCATTGTGAAAATCCAGTTAGCTGACTGCAATCTGGTGGGAAAGAAAACTGCTCTCCTGAACTAAAAGAAATGCTACTTATACTAAATTCCATGAGTTTATGATGAACATCTTGATTTTCTTTTTTCAATTTCCCCATCACCAAAAGTAAGCCAGCTCTGTCTGTCAAGATGCCCAGGCTGGTGGCAGCAGTGTCAAAGGCTGCCATTTGCTCCAAGGCAATGCCATCTGCGACAGCACAACATTTTTGTCTCCGGAAAATAAACACATCTGCCTTTGCCAGTGTCCTCCCACTGTGCCGCCCATCTGGAGCAGGTGAGCTGGAAGGCAAGCTTGGGCATGGGTGAGACAAGGGCGAGCAGGGGAGATAAGGCCTCCAGGGAGATGGCACATGGAGGAAGAAGGCAGTGCTGTGTCATGTCACATCCTGCTAACCACATTTGCCAAACCGCATGTGAAATTACCCTTGTTAGAAATATTTTAATCACATGTAACAAATGGTTGGCCATGTTTAGGGGACAAGAGCTGCAAAAAGTCAAGGTCTCACCTGGGCCATCTGTTCATAAAGTCACATGACCTCACTAATACCGATATAAACAGATGATGTCTTTGTGCCAGCCACCAAAGGCAAGAGGACAATAATTAGTGGTCAGAACAGAAGACTCAAAGCAACAGGATTCTTCTAGGACAGGGGCACACTGCACATGCCTATTAACTATACCAAACATACTCAAATTCAGGCCAGAGTCCTGGACAAGTCACGGTCACTTCTGGAAATGACTTATACTTAAAATTCTTCCCTACATGTTCTTTACTTTTCAGTAAAAAGACAAATTCAGGTTTGATTATGGTCTTGACAGCAGGTCTTTAAATCATACTGTTTGGGGAAGTGGGTAGAAGAAATCATAAAATATTATTTAATAAAATTCTTTTTTTCCCCCAAAGCTTTCCTCTAGCTTGCAGGAGAGCTAACACTGACCTAGAACAGGGCTCTTTCAACTGTGCCACTAGTTTTCAACCTTTGGTGGGAAGGAGATGACAGTACAGCTACTTCTTCAAATAAAATCATAAACAGAATCCTAGTATATAAATTAGATAAAAGTTGAGCTGACCTATATTAAGCAGAGCTAAAGGTTTGCCACACCGGCCTTCCTCAGTGAGTTTCCTGAGGCAGCTTCTTGGCATCAAGTTTGAAAACCACTATACCAGGTTAGATTATTTTCCCAACTTATTATTTCTATTATTTAACTGCTGAGCTCTGTCAAGATGTCCAGGTCCAAAAAAAAAAAAAAAAAAATTAGCACTCACCAAGCACTTCAGAGAAAGTGCTATGAAAATACTTGGGCCAGGAAGTAGCAGTAGTAAAGTCCTGAAGATCACACACCATGGAGGCCAGTATTCTGCTCTAAGCCAGAGATTTTCAGCCCGTGTACCGTCAGAATTTTTAAAATATGCAGTACCTGACTATTTAGTCAGGGACAATGACTTCTTTCCCTTAGTTGTCAAAAAAAAAAAAAAAAAATGACAACAGTCAACACAACAACAGCCATCCAGTATGAATGAATCAAAATTATACCTATTTTTTTGTCAGCTTGGCAAAAAATATATTTTTTGTTGTGCCACAGAATTTTAGTAATTAGTTTATGTGCATGAGATGAAGAAGGTTGCGAATCACTGCTCTAAGCCTTGCCACAGCTCAACAGTCCTTAAGGGTATCGGATTTCACTGGCTCATATCTCAGTCTCCACATATGTAAAATAGAAATCTCGGCAGAGAATAACAGAAAACCTTAAGAGCATTCAGAGGGGCCACATAATTCATTTCAAGCAGGAAATAGCCCTGTTGCTTATTACTCTCCCTTTTATAGCCCATTAATAAAATCATAAGGACAATTTAAACAAGCATCACGTGAACTATACCTGTAAGTCATCACGAAATTCTCAAAATCCTGTTAAAAATCAAAATAGCAGTTCCTAAATGATGGAGTCACTTATTAAATACCTACTACTTTCCAGGGAGGTATCATTCACTCATTCCACATATATTTTATTAAACCAATGGTTAATTCTCAGTTCTCTAATTCGCCACATTTGATCACTCCTTCCTTTTTAACAGACAAAAAAAGTGAGGTTCAGCAAACGTAATTATTCAAGATCATACAAACAGTGCATATCAGAGAACAGACTAGAACTCTGGTATATTTGCCTTTAAAACTTGTGGTCAAAAAAGCCTCATAAATAGTCAAAATTGGGGAGTCAAAAGGGTAATAAGCCCTTTTTTCTGCCTTTTGGGGTCTAACCAGGAGCACAGCAACTTACATGTACACATGCATTTAAAAGAAACTAAATTGAAGGCTCTTGATACCCTCCACCCCAATCTATGTCTTTTTCATCTCTTCCTGCTGATCTCATATCTTTATTACATGGAGAAGTAACATCCATTCCTTAAGAACACATTAATAAAATTCCCTTCCAGTGTATCAATGCACAATAATATTTTCAGTGGTATATGTGGACTAATTGGATGACAGTTATTCAGCAAATTTATTAAACACCTATAATGGGTACATATTTGTACATTATCTATATAATCCTATGTGGAAAGTTTGGCATTTTAATAGAACTGAACATTTCATGCTTCCCCAAATGCACAAACTTGTATATTAGTCCAGTAAATAATATAAAATAAAATATAAAAGAGTATGGTATTTAAAATTAGACTCTTACCTCAGCCTTTTACAGGCTATATACAGTATGTATCTTCGTTATACTTGGACACATAAGAGAAATACTTAACCCCTCTATTAACCAGACTTAGTATCCTTGTAAGTAAAATGGGAATAACATTCATTTTATGGTGTCATAATAAGCATTAAATAAGGTCACATATATAACTATCTAGAATAGCACTAAGAGAATGATAAAAATGTTATACGTTTTCAACATCCAACAATGGTAGCCATTAGCCACATGTGACTACTGGGCTTGAAAAATGGCTAACATAACTGAAGAAGCAAATTTTTTTTATTGAAACAACATTTTACCTCTCATTCAAAATCCAAGAGACCCTCACCAAGGAACTGAATTATAAATTTTGTTTAACTTTAATTATTTCAAATTTAAATAATCACATATGACTAACGGCTACCATACTGGACTGTGTTGATCTAGAACAAAGCCTGCCACAAACAGTGATCAATGTTGGTTTATTTATCCTTTCCCTATCAATGTCAGTAATTTTTTATATTACCCCCTTTATGAGCAGATCCATTCAACTAAAATAGTACAACAAAGAATCTCCCATAGGGAACTAACTCATAGCTATTAAATAGCTTCATCACCCAAATAGCAATAGCAGCATAAAAACAAGTGATTTATTAACTGGCTGTATATGTTATACACTATATTAACAGCTCTGCATGATTACTTCATTTAATCTTTATAATAATTCTATGAAGTAGGTGCTCTTATTTTCTAAGTAGGGAAATTAAGCTGAGAATTGGTCCAAAGACACACAACTAGCAAGTCAGTGAGGAAAGATTTAAACCCAGGCAGTCCAATTCCAGAGACTGTACTAAGTCACCATGCTAACCTGTCTTCACCTTAAAGAACCAGTTTACATAAGATTATGTACTCTGCAATAAATAATATCCTTCCAACCAAACACCACCACCAGACACAATCCACACACACAGAGCTAACTGGCAAACAAACAGTTTGAGCCATAGAACCAAAGTTAGGCATGTTAACCCAGAATATATCTCATGACCTAGCTGGTGTGACTGCATAAATAAATGTACCAAATCTAGTGACTTTGCACTTACCAGGAAGACTGAAAAACTTATCCTCAGAATAATATTACTAAAATGTAAATTCATATTTTAGAACTAAGAACATATTTTGATAAAAGAGTAGGGGAGCAGGGGCTGGACCTAGAAACACAAGGCAGAGGTAGTCAATATCTACTAGAGTTCCATGTCACTGTCTATATGGGATATTTATTTGTTAAGACATCAAACAATTCCACTAGATTAACTGGATTCACTACATTTGCATGAAGCACACTGTCACTCTTGTCTTAATTCTAAAAGGAGCTTAATTCCTTTAAAATGCAGGATTTATGAAAAAGTATTTATTGTGCCCAAAGCTGGACTCCTTATTCCAGTTTTGCCTGACAAGTCAGAGAAATATTTTACACTGAAAGCCATAGCATAATCTTTACTGAATTCCATAGGAACTTCTGGGTAGCAAGAAAGGTCATATCTGACCCATTTTTCTCTCATGAAGGAGTGAACAAGAAAAGGCCATTGACCTTTTACCCAGATAAAACGAAATATATAAAATTGTCTCCTCCTCCCAATCCATCATGTCTCTGGCTTCTCTTTATACTTCGTGATCCTTCACATTACACAAGCCCCTTGGTCAAAGCTAGTACTGAGAAGAGAGATTCTATTTATTGAGAAGTTCTCAATCCAGTATTATTAGGCACTAGAAAATAAATTGCTTTAAAGATCTGTAATAACTTTAAAAAAATCAGTATGTGTTTAGATTTGACATACTTCAGCTTAAGCAAGTACAGATGAAACTAAAACCATAATAAAAATATACAATTAGCACCAATGTTCTAGGAACACTACTGAAAAACCAAGGAACTAATATAAGGCAGAATAGTCAAATAATTATGGCACCATCAGCGTGCCTTTGCCTGACTGGCTATGTAACCTAGAGCTAGTCCCTTTGCCACTTGGTGCCTTTCACTGTACATCAGTGATAGAGAATTAACCACTATGTATCTCAAGGGGAACAGTGAGTAGATTAAATTATTTAGCAAAACACTTTGGGCAAAAGTCATATGAATGTTAAACATTATGATTTACAAGCATTCGTTTTCCTTGCACTCTTGTGGGATTAGGAAGTTATCCTGATTTCATAGATGAGTAAAGACGCACAAAGGGTAAGGTCACATGGTAAGGCTCCATTTCCTTAGTCCCTGTGAGAATGGAATAATACACACCTTTAGCTATCATATGAACTTTCTTGGCACATCCTGCAATCTTTAACACATTCAATCCCTAACTTAATGTTGCATCTTTTAACATGCTGTTGATGGAAAAAAGACAGCTCTAAAACAGCCACAAGACCAGAATAAGTGAGGAGGAACAATTCTGTGTGCTTTGAACAGCCATAGAAAAACACAGATAATCTCAAGATGAAATTTCCATTATTATTTTCAAGATTTCACAACCACTAATGTTAAAAAACATGATTTTCTATGAAAACACTTTGAGAATAATTTTTTAAGGCTATCACAGGCCTTCATGTTGGTGTGGCCCATCCAAATTCTCAGGGCTATATTTGCCTTTCAGGCTTTAATTAGCAACCACACAGAAAGAGAAAACAAACCCAAAGAGACTAAATAACGACCAAGTACCAATGGGAAGGGCTCAGGTAAGCCAAAAAATGGAAAAAATACTACTCACGTATAATGGAATATAAAAGCAGCACAGAAGATTTTTTTGCTCTTACCCAAGGCTGCCTACTATATTGCTTACCCGACTTCGAAGACAGTCAGCCAGGTTTCGGCGCGTGAAATTAGCTGCTGCTGTGGGAGACAATTCATAACCTGGTACAAGAGATAAATGTCATGCTTAAAGTAAAGCGGAAGGAATAGCAGTACCTCAAATCATTCCACTACTGCTATTCTTACAGGCTACCACCCTTTGTATACTGAAGAGCATATAAAGTACACAGAATAAGGAGTACAATCTTATTTCTTGTCCCTTTCCCCATCTAACGGTTGTGAAATAGCTAGTTAGTGCTGACAGTAGCTCCTGGCCACAAAACAAAACCAAGGTGAGATTTAACTATTCTATGGTGAAATAAAATTAACAGCCTTGCTTAAGCTATTTATTCATCAACAGACTGTGGTTTCCTCTATAGAAAGAAAGAAATACAAGTATACAGGTGTTAAAAAAAAAACCAAGAAAGAGGTCTTGAAATGTCAATTTTTTGTTTATTTTTAAAGGCTATTGGGGAAAGAGGGGCTGAGAGTTAGAAGAGCCTCAGTTATACTTCACGAGATTTTCTCTTTTTAAAAAGTAACTTTATTGAGAACTATAATATGGTTTTCAAAAGTATAAGTCACAGGGGGGAAAATGTTTCCATCGCTATCTACAACAATTTTTAAAAGAATATCTCAAGCATAAAACCTTTAAAAAAGGCTGTAATGCAATAAAAGTACAGCCCAGAGGAATGGCATCAGGTGTGCATTTAACAGTGCACTCACTTTGGAACTTAACCCCTAGTAAAACGGCACTAGTACCAAAAGAGACAAGAATGACTGACAACTCAGCAGACCCACACAGAAAATGCCAGTTTGCAAAGACAACATAGTTAAGTTATTCCCTACAAAATTTTAAGCACCAGTGTCATATCAGATAAGATTTAGATTAAAATTCTACCAAATATTTATTGAACAGTTATGTTTCAGGGTCTATACTAGGTGCTTTCACATATATTAATAAATTTCATTCTCAGAACAAGTCTATTAGTACATATTAAATCATAATGGAAGCAACTCTAGACAAGCAGGAATGCTTTCCAATTCTCCATCTAATCTCCTAAACAAAATTAAGGATTTGATAGTTATCTTAAAGGCAGATAGTTATCTGATGGCTGACCATCTGCATACAGACTTTTCTCTTTCCCTTATTTTAGCTTAGTTCTTAAACTTTAATATGCATACGAATTACTGTGTAAGGTTAAATACACAAAACTATACTTGACATGTCATTTAAGGGGTTTAAAGGGCAGTTTTAACCTAATTATCTTCCTAGATAAGAACATACTGGAGAAGCAAGGCATAGTAAATCTCCTAAAATTACCCAGAGCTTTAAGTTTACAAAGCATTTTCATACATATTCATTAATATTATAATTCCATTTTAGAGATAAGGAAAACAAAAGGCCCAGAGAGGATAAATGATTTGTCACATACAAAATAGTAAACCAAGTTTCACTTAGGTCTTTTAACTCTGAGATTCAGATATACTTTAGCTCAAATCACATCCTCTGAAATATCTTACCTGAAAAGTCTGATATTACCATGCCCATCTCCAAAATGGTATTAGTTTTATCTCTCAAGTATTGGTGTTACAACAGGTCTTCTTTTCTGAATTTTTATAGAAAATCTTTACAATCAGATGAGGGGTTTAGGTAAGGTTTCAAGAATAGGAAGACCCAATTAAAAATATGACCATATTGGAGTGCTTAAGGGTAGAACTGCCAGTAGGAAATATTCTTTTTCAGTTCAAAGTTAAAAACAAACCAACCAAGCTACATTCTAAGTATTACCCACCATTTCGCATCTTATAAAGTTGCACATTTTTCTGAATATATTCTGCAAACTGTACAGTGTCTCCAGCCTCTCCAACACATAGGAGCAAGATTTTTTCACTCATCTTAAACATCTTGTCATGATCTGCTCAAAAAACAAACAAAAACAAACAAAAAACACAATATCAGAAATTACATTGTCACAAATTTACTATTATATAGGCAACTATAACCATTTATCAATTACTACATTGAATAATTTGACTAATCACTTTTTAGAAGACTTTAATGGGCAACTGTATTAATTAATTAATCTTTCCCTCTCCATGTTACAACCATCAGCATATTTTATTAATGTCAGTTTCAGTTGGAGAGCATATATGAAAGCTGGCAATTGAAAATACAACTAAAAACATTTAAAGGCATTTGAAATGAAAAGAACAGCACCAATCAAAAGAAACTAAAAGGAACCAAGCCAAGGGACATTTATCTTTAGGCTCATGATTACAAAGCCCTGAAATGTCTCCACAAACACAAATGTTAGTCATTATATTTATATACATACAAAAGCATATATGAAAAGGACTGGTGCTACAATCAAAGGAACCATCTCAAGAAAATAATAAACTGAAAATACAAGTCACCTTAAAAAGTAAACCACCTCCATTTCCAAAGCAAAGGGAAAATTAAAATGATTGCCAAAGCAAAAATGCTAAGGAATATTGCAACACTAAGCTATTTAAAAACACCTCAAAATCCCAATACTCTAATCTTATCTAGCTGAACCAGACTCATTCAGATTAGTGATAAATAAATGTTCAGATAGCAATTAGTGCCCTAGGAAGAAAACCCGATATTCAGTCTGCAGCTCCAGAAAAAGCTTAAATCTCCCTATCTTACTCTCACTTTCACTTTTCATTTTTCAAATAGTGCTGAATAATCTTCCCTGGGAGACATGTTTCCTGTTTGAAAGCTTCTGAAATGTCTAAATCCCTTAATAGGATTTAAAGAACAAAATGTTACAGTCAAATACTTCACAAGTATTTGGGAGTTGTGGATCGATCTCTCTCTCTCTCTCTCTCCCCGCCCCCCCTCTCTCAACCCCTTGTACATAGTATCAAATTGACTTGAAACTCCTAAACAAATACATTTGCATTTGTTACACACTACAGGAGATTTAAAGACTGCTAGTTTGCAAACTTCTTTAAGAAAGAAAAAAATTTCACCTATAGCTATATTATCTATGCAAAGAGAAAGGATCTAAGTTCTTGCCAGTGGCAAAAGTACGGGCAATTTTTATTTCCTTCTTTCTGCTTATCAGCATTTCCTAATGTTTATATATAACATGCATCATTATTGTAAGAAAACATTACTTATAAGTTTGCATTATTTTCAAAATGAGAAAAAAAGCTGTTCTTATTTTGGGGGGAGGGCAGCTTGTTTACAAAGAATTTATGTCATATTTCGAAGAAATGCTAATACTCAAGCTGTTCAACTCTGAAATGAACTTACTACAAGGCTAAAATTGTTTTTTAAATATCTATTGCATGTCCAGTGAGCAGTGAAGGGCGAAATAAAAACAAAAGTGATACATGTTTCCTGAGCTGTGCAGGAAACAGTCTATGTAGCACTAGGGAATTTCTGATCCAAGAACTTACAAGAGCCACATACAAGAAACAAATGGGCAAAAAATGATCATCAAGTACAATTCTGTGGAAAGGAAACCGGACTAGAACCCAAGTGCCCTTAGTTATAGTCTGGGCTCAGCACTCTGAGTTTGGGCAAATGATTGGCACTCTCTAAGCCCGTTTCCAAACACATAAAATGGTAATACTACCACTTACTGCTACCTAACTGATAGGTGGAAAAACTGTATATGTACAATATTAGATCCAGTGTTACACAATGTATTTCAGATTACATAAGCTATAGGAATTCAGAGAGGGGAAAAAAAGACATTCTGTGTGGATTGGAGTACTCTGAACAATTCTATAAAGGCCAAGAGACAGATGTGAAATGTGGCCTATAACCAAACTGAAGAGTTTGGCCCCTTAAATAAGCAAGCAGTCTCTGGGAGGTTATCTTCTCTAAAGTACCGAAATCTTACAAAATAACAAATCCAAAAAAAAAAAAAAAAAAAAAGAATGGAAATATCATTCTCATTTTATTCCTGGAGAAAAATAATCCCAAAAGGTCACTCATTTTTGGCATTCTTGCCTACCCAAGTTCCTTCACAAAATGAAAGGTAGAAAAAGGTTCTCGTGCAATTCCAAAGCTCCTATCACAAAAATTTTTATACCAGAAAAGACTACAGGGAAAATTAGACACTGAGTTGACTGCAATTATTTCCAAGCATTTTTCAAGAACTCAAATACATTTCTCTTCCACACCATAGTGATCTTTCTTTTCTCTGAATACACTTAAGACTTATTCCCCAAATTGTCAATTTAAAAACTAACCTAATACTTATTAGTGATACTGCTTTTATCATACAAAATCACCTTGCAGTATTTATTGCCTTGTTTTCTCAATGTCTTAGACCACTCTGTGGATTATATCTAATACGGCGCATCCCCTATAACACCTAGAAGTACTGTATACATAAGTAGTTAAAGCACATTCTACTTTTCAAAGTGATTTAACATACAAGAAACAAACCTCTGAAGGTGCTGACTTCGTTATTGCTCTATTTAGGTACTACTTCATGCTGAATCACTTGCATGTCAAAGGTCTTAGTAGTCGAAATAGTGAACAGATTTACTCTCCAAATAAATTTACTCCTTTGGGAGGCATGGTTTACAAGTAGAACTTCAAACCAATTATGCAATTCCATATAGTAATTTGGCTATACCATAGATGTTTGACACACCACTTTCAGGTCTCTCCTTCTTCAGAGAGCACAAAAATCAAGCAGAGTCCCTCAGAGTTCTTTCCATATCCCCCAGTGATGACAGCCTGACCATCAGATGCCTGTCACTTACAAAAGCAGTGGTGGACACTTTTTTCCCTTTGTTCACACACTACAGGAAACCCCAGATGCAATCATTTTTCTTTCTTTAAACTCAAGAGAAACTACCATCTGCCCTCAAAGCTTTCCCTAATCTCTACAACCAGAAAGAATCTCTTCTTCCTCTGGATTACCTAAAAACAATCTCTTCTATCTCTGCACTACCTCAGAAGTTTGATTGTACTTTTCTTAGGCAACATACTTTTCCTGTGCTCTAATTGTTTGTACACATATCTGAGTCCTCTGTTGTTAAACTGTAACTTTTTTTAGATAGGGGTCACATCTTATTCCTCTTCGCATCCCTTCAGTACTTAGCACTGTAAAGGGCAGAGAGGTGCCCAAAATCTATTTGTCAAGTGAACATTAAATCACCTGAGCAAAAGCATAATACTTTTTCAACAGTAACATGTCTACGGTCAGTCATGACTACAGGAAGACAGTATGTGTAGTAGTTACGGGCAAAAGATATTGAATCAAACTGCATAGGTCCAAACCTGGGTTCCGGCGATTGCTGTCTTAGGCAAATTTTTCAACCTCTAAGCTTCAAAACTAACATTTGAAAAATGACGATAGGACAGTGCTTATCTCAAAAGGTTAAAAGGATGAATGTAAATTGCTTAAAATGACACCTGATACATAAGTGCTTGGTATTATTACTTAATATTTGCAACTATGCTATGTATTTGCATAAAAGTTTTTCACTCAACTCTCCCAACAAGCTTGTGATTTAACAGATTTTTTAAAGAGAATTTTTATGAGTTTATTTGAGCCTAACTGACGGCAATTGCCAGCAAGCAAGACCTCAAATGCTCCCAGATGTAACAGATGAGGAAAATTGGGGCAGTATGAAATAATTTTTACAGAGTCATAAAGCAAAATAAGTGACAAGGCTCTAGTCTCCGAATTCCACCAACTGCTTAAATATAAGAAAAACGCGACAGCCAGTGCCCTGGAAAACTGGAAACGGAGGGTCAGAGCTGAGACAAAGGAGGCTACAGGCAGCGGAAGAGAAACGCCGAGTTTCTAGTTCCCCAGCCTTACTCTCCCCGGGATCCCACCTTATGCTGCCAGCAAAGTAACCTCATTAGCAGCGAGCGACATCAGGAAATTCATCAGATTCTGCGTCTAGGGAGCCTGGTGCGTGGCAGCTGCTTAAACACTGAAAACTGAATTCCCTTAGGCTACTCCCCAAAGAACGCGTTTAGCGAAGGCCAGAGCGGAGCACGGGCCTGGGCGGCCTGGGAAGAGCGAATGTTAAGGCCCTAAATTAGTCTCCTAATTCTAAAAAGGTAAGCAAGTGCCGATCAGGGCCAGCTTGGTTCTACCTCCCCGACCTCCCAGGTATTCACCCAAGCCCCACGAACTTTCTCCGGGCTGTCCCTACAACGCAGGCCCGGCAGGGCCCCCCCTGCTTCCTCTCACCGTCCTTCATCTGGACAATATTGCTAGCGGCCACCCGGTCGGAGGCAACGAGGACAAAGTCGGGGCCCTGAATGCCGATGAGGTACTCCATGCTGCCGGGACGCCGGGGGCTGCAGGCCGGACAGGGCGCGCGACTGCCGGCTTCACTACCTCACCGGTGAGACAGCACCGCCGACCGCAGTTCCGCTTCACGCAAGCAGCGCGACTGCCCCGGCCAACGGCGCTCGCTGATGACGTGAACTGTCGCGAGAGGTTGGAAAGTGGGCGTGGGATCGGGCTGTCAAACTGGGCTCAAACCAATCCCCCATCAAACAGGCGTTACCTGTTATGTGATGCCCAGTTTCTTTATCTCTCAATCGAGCGCTTAAACCTCGCCTAAGGATGAAATCAAGAATATAGGTAAAGTGCCGAGCACATGTGAATGTCAAAAAGTTGTGTTCCTAGATGGCTGTTGCTCCGTAAAATATCTCCCCAAGCCCCTTCTCTCCAGGTAGCAGAAAAATAAACTTGGCAAGAGCCCATTTTAATTGTTTCACGAAAATAAAATATGGTCAAGTTAAAAGTATAAGCATGAAGACTAAAATCATAAAAACAATGGAGGAAAAAGAATAATTTGATAATCCTTGGAAGGGTTTTGTGTTTCTAAGCATGACAGGGTACCCAGAAACACAGGAAAAGATGATGAAAGTCGTTACAATGTTCAAACATGGGTATAAATTGAGAATATGTTTCAATATATAAAATAGTTCATATCTGTAACTTACATTCTTACAAATCAATGGAGGAATGATAACACAGTTTTTAAATAGCAATTCACAAAAGAAGCAATACAAATAGCCAAGAAACATGAAAAGATTGGCAACCTCAGTGCTAAGTAGGAATATGAGAAATAAACACCGAGACACTATAAAATATTGGTAAGATTATAAAGACCTTTTTATAGAGGACAATTGGATATGTATTAAAATTTAAATTTACATAAATTTTTATGTGTCCTAAACAAATGTATGCACAAATACCCAGATAGTTAAATGCAGAGATATTCATTGCAGCACAGCAACAGCAAAAAGAGGGGGTAGGGACCAACTGAAATGTCCTTAAGTGAAGAAGTTGTTATATAAATTTTGTGCACTAATGTAGTGGAATATTATTATGCAGCCATTAAAAAAACAATAGCCCTGGCTGGGTAGCTCAATTGGTTAGAACATCATCTCAATATGCCAAGGTTGTGGGTTCAATCCCCCGTCAGGGCATGTACAAGAAGCAACCAGTGAATGTATGAATAAGTAGAGCAGCAAATCAATGTTTCTCTCTAAAATCAATAAATAAAAATAAAAACAAAAACAAACAAAAAGAACAATATCAATCTAAATATACTATATATTCCATATGGCCCAGGTATAGTAAATGAAAAGGAAAATGCATTCCTGACTTCTGGTAAAGATGGCAGCATAGGCAGCCATGGCTCACCTCTTTCCACAACCATGTCAAAATTACAACTAAAATATAGAGCAACCGGCAGAAATCAAGTTGAATGGAAGTCTGACAAATACAAAATCCACTTGAATGGAAGTGTGACAACTATGGAATTAAAGAAACCACATCCATCCAGACCGGTAGGAAGGGCACAGATGCAGAATGGGCTCGTCTCACACCTATGTGTGGTGGACAGAAATTCAGGAGGGATACTTCGGGAGCAAGAGTCCCAGCCCCCACACTAGGCCCCCCAGCCCAGGTTTCGAGTGCGAGGAAGATAAGTCCCCATAACTTCTGGTTGCAAAAACCAGCAGGGATTGAGTCAATGGAAGAAACTGCTACAGCCCTAAGCAGTTCCTCTTAAAGAACCCACACATGGACTCACCTACTCAGACTCACTCCCTCTGAGCTCCAGCATGACGGTAGCAGCTTGGAAGGCACCAGTGGCATACAAGGAGAAACTTAAGTGTCTAGCATCAAGGTGAGCAGAGGCCATTGTCCATTTTCTAAACCCTCCCTCCTCACCCAGAGCCTGTGAGCTGGTTCTATATCTGAAACTCCATCAACCTGGCTAAAACTGTTTGATCTGCCTTGGAGATCCCCAGACTCCACTCAACCCAAGCCCACCAAGCTGCTTTACCATATGAATGGCTGGTCTTGGCTCATGCTTCACAATTTCCTAAATCCTCTCAAGTAACAGCTGGCTTCAGTGAGCCTCAGGCCTGGCACTAGTAGCAGCCAGTTTAGATTCACATCTTGGCTTCACCTGGGATCTCCAAGCCCAGCACAAGTAGCAGCCATCTCAGATTGCTCTATAGCTCAGGCAAGGTGCCCCTGGCAAACACAAGTAGGGGTTGAACTTGGCCTGCACCACCTGGGAAACCCCAGGGCCAATGCACCCAGTGGAAAGCTACAGACCATGTTGGAGCCCACCATTCTGCCCCTGCACAGCTGATCCTCCAGGGAGGGTGGAGGTTCATGGTCAGTGGTCACAGCCAGTCCTTGTGCAGCTGACTGGCCTGGGTAAATCCCACCCATTGATCTGCCACAGCAACCAAGGCTCAACTACAAGAGGAGGGTATGCTCAGCTCACACAAAGGGTGCACCTCTAGTACCCAGCTTGAGTGATAGGGGAGGCTGTGCCACTGGACCCTACAGGACACCTATTACATTAGGCCACACTACCAAGACACAGAGTCAAAGCAGCTCTATCTAATACATAGAAGCAAACACAGGGAGGCTGTTAAAATGAGGAGACAAAGAAATATGGCCCAAATGTAAAAACAGATCAAAACTCAGAAAAAGAACTCAATAAAATGGAGATAAGCAATCTATCAGATGCAGAGTTCAAAACACAGGTTATAATGATGTTCAGGGAACTTAGTGAGGACCTCAATAGCATAAAAAAGATATAGTTGTAACAGAACCTCTGGGCTGCTCCGATTGAAACAGAACCCACAGGCCTGATTGCTGGCCCCCAGAATTACAACTCTCAGTACTAGAGTTTAGTGAAAAGAAAAAGAACTGTTTATTTAACAGTTAAATAGATTTAGATTATTTGCGGATTTCTGCCGTTAGGTCTTATTTTCCTTAAAACACCCACAAACACATAGTTCTGCCTCCCCCTACCAAACCAGGCCAGCCTTAGAAAAGTCGGAAACACTGTTTCCCTACTTCCTAGGCACAGTTCAGCTTTACTAGTAGCTGCCAATCACTCAAATCTGATTGCAGAGGTCCTTTCTGTGCTGTGGTGCCCTCCAGCTCTCAATGCAGAACCGCCTGGATTCTCAGCCTCCTTGTAAACTGCCTTCTTCCTGCAAACCTCATGGATCTCCTCTTCTCAAAACTGCATGACAAGAGCCTCTTAAAGCAGCCTGGAGAGCCTTCTCAAAACCACATGGAGAACTCAGCTTCTTTAATCCGCATGGAGAAGGCCCCTTCACCAAGCTGCATGGAGGGGGCGCGAGAGAGAGAGAGAGAGAGCAAGTGAGAGAAAGAGAGCGAGTGAGAGCGAGAGAGAGGGAGAGTGCAAGAGCTAGCTAAAATGTCCGCAGCTGCTTATAGATCCCTGACTACGTCCTCTGACACAGTGGGTGTTGCAACCAGTTCTGACCATTCACAGAACCCTATGCAGACTCTGTAGGCTCCTTCCGTCTTCTTGGGCCTGGGAAGTATCAAAGCCATTTTGCATAACAAAGACGTTAGCAACTAGCCCCATGCATGCAAAGGCGTCTTAAAAGCTGCTTCCTTTTCCCCATCCCCCAGCCGCAAACTCTGGGGTTTCTTTTTGGACACCCCTGTTTCTGTAACATAGTTAGAAATGAAGGATACAGTAATTGAAATAAAGAACAATTTACAAGGAAACAACAGTAGAGTGGATGAAGCTGAGAATCAAATCAATGATTTGGAACATAAGGAAGCAGAAAACAATCAATCAAGACAACAAGAAGAAAAAAGAATCCACAAAAAATGAGGTTAGTATAAGCAGTCTCTGGGACAACTTCAAGAGGTCCAACATTCCCATCATATGGAGTGCCAGAAGAAGAGAAAGAGTAAGAAATTGGGAATCTACTTGAAAAAATAGTGAAAGAAAACTTCCATAATTTGGTGAAGGAAATAGACCTGCAAGTCCAGGAAGCACAGAGAGTCCCAAACAAGATGGATGCAAAGAGGCCCTCTCCAAGATACACCATAATTAAAATGCTAAATGTTAAAGATAAAGAAAAGATCTTAAAAGCAGTAAGAGAAAAGAAGTTAGTTACATACATTGGAGTTCCCATAAGAGGGTCAGCTGATTTCTCAAAAGAAACTTGCAGACTAGAAGGGATTAGCTAGAAATATTCAAAGTTATGAAAAGCAGGGACTTACAGCCAAGATTGCTCTACCCAACAAAGCTGTCATTTACAGTCAAAGGGCAGATAAAAAGATTCCCAGAAAAAAAAAACAAAAAAAAAAACTAAAGGCATTCATCATCACCAAACCATTATTATATGAAATGTTAAAGGGACTTATTTTTAAAAAAGATCAAAACTATGAACAATAAAATGGCAAAAAAAACACATTATCTATCAACAATTTAATCTAAAAATAAACTAAGCAAACAAGAACAGAAAAAGAATCATGAGTACAGAAAACATTCTGATGGTTGCCAGATGGGAGGAGGTTGTGGGAGAATGGTAAGAGGTGGGTGGAGTAAGAAGTACAAATAATTGAATAACCAAAAAATAAAATTAAAAAAAAAAGTTACCCAAAGCAAAAAAAAAAAAAAAAAAAAAAAAAAGAAGTACAAATAAGTAGTTAAAGAATAACCATGGGAATGTAAAGTACAGTATAGGAAATGGAGCATCCGAAGAACTTATACACATGACCCATGGACATGAACAATGGTGGGGGGACTGCCTGAGGGAGTGGGGAGTGCTGGGTGGAGGGGGGCAAAGGGGGAAAAAATCAGGACAACTGTAACAGCATAATCAATAAAATATAATTAAAAAAAGAAAATGCATTCCTATGTGTAGCATGATGTCATTTTTTAAACCCCACTTATATATGAATATGAATGGGAAGGTATATTAAAGATGTTTCAACCTCATTACATGCAGTTGTTACCTCTGGTAAAAATGATTAAAAGGGAGGGCTTTCACTTTTTACTTTATACACAGCTGTATTGTTTTGAATGTTTTAAAATGTTTATGAATTACTCTTTTTTTTTTAATTAGAAAATGCACAGCCACCTCTTTATATCTGGCAACCATTCTGAAAGAGCTGAAATATTCCACGACTAGTTTCTGACATCCACAATGCAGTCTTCATACTAACCCTATTAGCTTCCAACACAGTTGCAATTATATCTCAAATGCAACTACACAATTCATTTGCTTCTGCAGAAATTTGCAGTCCTTACTCTATTCTGAATGTTTCCTCCAACTCTCTGCCCACGAAGAAACATAGACCCTGAGGAGTTTGGGACAGCCCATCTATCACAGGTTGGATGCCAAGGGCAAGGAGGTCATTAAGTCAACCATCCCACTATGAACACAGATGCATCCATCATCTTAGAAATCCTTTTCTTAAACACCAATGGGAAAGAAGTCTCTCAAGCCCCCCCGCCCCCCTCTTTCTCTGTCATTGTGTGTTTGTATTTCTTTTTATTGCAAGGAGTACATAGTTATACTATACACACACACATACAAATAACACAGAACTGAAGAGTTCAATACCCCTCCTTCCACCAAAGGTAACCACTCATCAGATATCTGGATCCTTCCAGACCATTTTCCCCATCAAACATACCAATATTCATTCAGTCATTCACAAAGGCTGCAGAATTCTGAATTGGAAGATCCACAATCTTTTAAAAAAGAACCCAAGGATCTTTTAAGCTAGTTCTTCCCTCTTCTTCTTTAGGACTTTTTTTGAAATCCCCTCTAGCTAAGTCACACTGGAGATTCTCTTAACTTCTTGTTAATATAGAAGAAAACGGGTTTTCAAGACCGAACTGGTGCTATCTCACTAGGAGTCAGGGAGAATTCCTCTTCCACTTAAAGTCTTAAAATCACTGAGTCTTTGGATTAGAAAAAGTATCTGTGGAGGTTCCAGTAACAGCACGGTACAGCCAACTTTTTCCGTAAAGGGCCATATTTTTGGCTTTTCAGGCCATGCAATGTCTGTCACAACTACCCAATGGTGCCATTGTAGTGAAAAAGCAACCAAAGCCAGTATAAACAAGCGATCATTGCTATGTTCTAATAAAACAAAAGCAGGTGAGGGAGGAGGGGAGAGATGGATTTGGTCCATGGGCTATTGTTTGCTGACCCCTAATGTAGTAGGAAGCCTGCAATTCAACACCTAACTCAGTTCTGGCTCTACCTTTTCTAATCTTGGTATAAAATCCATTAAGCCTCAATTCCCTTATTTATAAAAGGGACTTTCAGAAGAGAGATTTGCTTTATATTTCTCTTGGTTGGTTTTGTGAGTATAAGGAACCATATCCTAATCCTTCATGAACTCTGGGGAGTTTGAAAGCATCTTAAAGAAGAATGACTGTAGTGTATCTAAGGAACATGGCCATAATATGGGAGCTTTGTCACGACTCCCAAACTCAAGCATGACATGGAAGCGCAGCCCACACTCACAAGACCCTGTGAGCTTAGACAGTAGGGCTGAGACAGTGTTAAACCGGAGATCAGAGGTTCATCCCTAAATATTCAGGAATGTTAATGGGTAGAGTTGATGCCTTGCCCATATCCCTTTTACATACCTGTGATAGCTGCTATCCCCCAACTGTTATAAATAGGTCAATAATTCTTTCATCAAAGAATTTCTCTCAACCACGTACCTATAGCCACCCTCAGCCAATGCCGGATTGACACAGGGTAAAAAGTCATTTCCCTTAACTTAAAATGCTATAGTTTGTCTTCTAGAGTTTTCCCATGGGTCAGTCTAAAGCTAGTCTCCATCCAAGATCACACAGTGTGCATATAATAAATGATCTTGTTGTTGTTCTTATTATTATTAGTTACCTTCCAGTAGTTATGCAAAGGGCCAATCAATGCCCAGTAAGAAGTGTCCCTCACAGCCATCCACCACTGTGGAAGGTAGATGTACCAGGGCCGTACCACAAGGAAGTTCAGTACAGGAGAGGCTGAGCCAGAGGGGAACTAGGCCGGACAGAACACCGGGTACGAAACCAAAGTGTGGAAGGGGGAAGGCAGCCAGCCCATCAAAGCCTCAATGAAGGGGCAGGGCAAGAAAGAAGGTGAGGGATGGATGAGATTAAAGTACAGATGGGTAAACTGTGCTAATTTGGAATAAACACCCTGAAAGGCAATAGTCTTCCTGCCCCAAGATACCTGAAGTGATAGAAACTGAAGTAGAGAAAAAGAGCCAGGACAGATAATAACCTTCTCAAATTTCAGATTTTCTCTCGTGCTTCCCCACTACTGACCTAGGAGAAAAAGTTTGGCTTTCAGTTAGAAGGCTTTAGAAAGGAGTCAAACCTGGGGAAGAGGTTAACATTGAAACCAGGACTTAGAAATTAGACAAACTCTGTGGCTGGGTCTTGCACTCCAGCATTTAATTTCTCCATCTGGAAAGGAAAACTGCCCCGTGGAAAATCTCCCATCCCCCTAACCCCCATCATCCCTGGGTGTGTGGTTGGCCTAAAACACAGGCACCAGGGCTGGCTGGTGCCTTCAGCAGCAGGCTCTAGCATCTCAGAGACTATCAGATAAATGACACCTTCCTGCTCCTTGCATTACCCGCAGGGAATAGAGCTGTTGCATCTGCTGATGGCCAAAAACACAACTCTGCCCGTAGGTCCCACAGCAGCTGACTCAGCCCCAGTAGAACTGAAGTGGTCCATGATCAGAAATCTGTTGCTGCCTTGTACCATCTGAAATGGACAGCACCAAGCACATCACTGGCAAACAATTGCTATTTTCCATCTATAATTGTCTTAACCTCTTGCCCAGAGGCAGGGGAATGGACCTAATGACTTTAGAGAATTCCAGTGGCCCAAGAAACCTGTGATAATTTAAGATAGTGATTCTGGGGTCCTTTAGGAAAAGTCATGGAGGACTTAGGAGAATCCTACAAAAACATCAGAAGTATTATTTGTGCCATTTGACTTCTGGTTCCTCAGGAGATTATACAGAACCAAGAAGCCTGGTGTGCCTCCTCCCAAGGCTTGGGACTATAAAGAAATTCAGGACCATGTTAAGCCCTGCCTATCAGTCCTCCTCCCATTCTCACCCCAAATCCAATTTTCACCTGAAACCACCCCTGATTACACCATTACCCATTCAGGCTTTGATCCAAAAAATAAATAAAAAGCTGATGAGTCCTCTGGCTTAGGGCCCTTTAACCTAGTGGTTCCTGCTCCTTAACACTCCTCCACTATATCCCCACTCTCTGATATACCTAGAGACAGGAGTAAAATGCAAATGTGTCCTGACCCACTACTCAGAATTGATGTTTGGATGCTGAGACTCCAGGCGGAAAGCCCATCCTGAGCCTGGTCCTCCTTGCTGCTCATCCTCTAAATGCATTTGCTTCCCTGATGCTTTTCCTGCCACGAGGAAGTGTGGCGGGCCAGCTTTCTGCTGGCACCTGCCACACTGTAGCATAACACCAACACTAATAGTGACAACAACGGCTTGGTCTACATGCAGAAGGTACTTGTCATCTCTCCAGGAGCTTCCTGGCCTGGGACTTGACTATGACGATGTACCTGGCCCCTGGCCCACACTGTCTCAGTTGCACACCAGATTCATCTGAATGGTTGACGTTATCATTACTGTCATCACCATTCTTGTTAACTATTCATTTAATTCTGCAAAACACATTTATTGAGGACAAAGTGCACGCCAGGTTCTGTGCAAGATTCTGAAGGAATGACAAAGTTTAACACCTTCAAGGAGTAGACCACAGGGAGAGAGAAAGAGCAGCAAATAATTCTAAAATAGGATTCTACAGACTGTTGTAGATGGATAGATTCCCAGTGCCTATGAAACGGTGTGCCATAATGAGTGCTCAATTAATATATTTTCATAAATATTGAATTAATTAATTAATTAATTAACAAACAAAAAGCTATGGGGTCTCAGAGTGGGGAAAAGAGTAACGATGTGGAAAAGACATCAAGGAAGGCTTCCAGAGGAAGTGACACATTTGAGATGTATTCTGAAACCTGAAAAGTCAGCAACGTGTACTGGCTAAGAGCATGGAGTCTATTTCCAGAGTGCCTGGGTTTGAATATCAACTCTGTGTGGTTTTGGTCATGTTACTTAACTTCTTGATGCCTCAGTTCCCCCGCCTACAAAATAAGTTAATAGTACTTCCCTTCTGGGGTTGTTTTCTGGGGTTGTTGTATAAAAATTATATGCGTTATTATTTGTAACATGCTTTGAATATAGCACTAACACTATAGTAACACATAGTACCACCTAAGTGTTTGATAAAACTATTTAGATCTGACCCTCACCTGGGAAAATAGGCCCAGATGAAATCAGGCAACTGATGCAGATTCATCCCTGATTTAGGATGTTATTAATGGCACCAGACAGCCTGGGCTCAAATTCCAGCTCTACCACTTAACAACTGTGTAACCTTGGGCAGGTTAATTACCTTCTCTGTGCCTCAATTTTCTAATCTATAAAACAAAGATAATAATAGTCTGCCTCATAAGAATGATGTAGTAAATAAACATTCATTAATAGATAGAGTGTATAACAGCTCCTAAGACATATCAGGTCTTATTTATGTACTTAAACCATGCGATAAATGTGTTTAAATCAAATCTGTTTTAATTATTTAATACTACTATTATGTCTATTTTATATATGAGAAAAAGTTAGCCCAATAGAACGCAAGCCTCATATAAGCAGACTTTGTTTGTATTGTTCCTTTGTATCCTTATACAGAGTATGGTACCTGGGACACAGTATTAATTGATATTTACTGAATGTTTTTTGAATAAATGAATGAGTGGTATTCCAACTCAAGGATATGTGCAGTATGCAGATGCTAATTCAGAAACACTTTGAAAGGCCTGTCCCATGACCAAACAGCTTCTAATTCAGTGTTTGGTAATTGTCCCACTTAACATATCAATATTAACACTAGGTGTTTTGTTTTAAAATAAAAGTTAAAGTAGCAGTTGTGCATTTGAAGTTTGTTCTAGGTAGAGGGTTATTTGGCAGCAAGGAACAGACATGCATCCAAGCCACCTTAACAAAACATTATTGATATTGAAAGGACACAGGAGAAACTCACTGAACCCCACTCAACAAATGGTGTCAATATGTTTTGGAACTAGAAAATCATCAGGCAGCATTTCCTCCTTGCTGTCTGTTATTGTTATTATTATTATTATTATTATTATTATTATTATTATTATTAGCCTTTATGTTTTTCTGCATGACTGCTCCATTTTTCTCTCATCACACTGGCTTCCTCTGTTCTCACGTATACTATTCATATACTATCAAGGCTGCCCCCTTGCACATGAAGTTAGAAATTATCTGATTGGCCCAGCCTAGGACAAATGTTCCCTACCCCTGTCTAATCACCTATGACCAGGAGGTAGGACTGAGGGATACAGAGGACTCCTCCTTTTGGAAGAGGATATCCTTTGGAAGAATAAGAGGGGCATCTCTAGAACGTGGTCCTTTTTCCTGAAATTAAACAAAACCGACAAGTACAAGTATCTGTCAACGTGGGATAAGAGTAGGAAATAAGCCTAGAAATTTACCCAGAGCCCTAGAAACACCCTTTCCCTGGACACTCCACCTGGCTCGGCTGAGCCCAGCTCCTGCCTGCCTGGTTTCTGCTGCTTCTGAGATCAGTTTCCAGAACCCAGAGGCCTTCTCCAAAAGGCCTGATCATCTCAGGAGAACAAAACTCAAATTGTTTTGGCTACTTAATATAACTGAAGAGAGGAGAAAATCTCTCCTAGGCCTATGTCAACAGAACTTCCCTCCCAGATTGTCAGACCTCAAGGATAGGGTTTGAGGTAAAAGGGGAGGACCAGGTTTGGGGAGAGAACCTATTCTTCTAGGAGCAGCAGTCTGTGCTTTATATTAGCTACATTTTGCAGTATTTCCTAATTTTATATTTACTATGTGTAATTGGGATCCTTGCAGAGACAGCTGAAATTTTTATCTCCATAACACAAATGAGAAAATTGAGGTTAGAAGCGATGAAGTGACTTGTCCAAGTTCACAAAGTTAGATGCTGATCTGAGACTGGAACCCAGCCCAGAGTTCCACTGTACTGCTCTGCCTGGCAATGGTTTGGGAAGCAAGATTGTATCTGGGGAGAATACAGAGAAGACCAGCGCTTGCAGGTGGCTGGAGGTGCAGAGTTAACCAGCTTCTCAGCCCCTCAAAGATGAGGCTGGGTTTGGGACATAGAGAATGAGGAATCGATCTGCCATTTCATGTGAAAATGGATTGTAGCCCCAGCCTGCACGCGCCAATGGAGCTGATTAGCACTTGCGTGAGTCTCCAGCCATCGACTGACAGGTGAGAATCATTCTGGGAGCAGCAGGGAGCCTGCCCTCTCCCGCCTCCATCCCTACCAGCTTCCTCCCTCCAAAGAGGTTTTCTCTCCCTTCTTACCAGCTGAAGTCTTCAAACCTCCTCCAACTTCCAGGCCTAATGGGCACTCAAAATTCCTCTCGCTGCTCCTGACCAAGAGAGGACGGCATAGTGGGTACCCTCATTCAGCTATGCTAGGTGCAGATGGTAGAAGGAAATATGACCTTTGTGAAAGGCACTGCCTGCTTGCAGGGTCCAGGGTGACTAAGTGAGTACAGGATTTAGCTTGGAGCTTAGAGCATGCAATGAAAAATAATAAGAGCTCTGACCCATATTGCCTATGTAACACTGGGCAAATCATTTGCCCCTCCGGGCTCCAGTTTCCTTATGTGTATGTGTGATGGTTAATTTTATGTGTCAACTTGACTGGGCTACGGGATAACCAGATAACTGGTAAAATATACCTGAGTATGTCTGTGAGGGTGTTTCAGGAAGAGATTACCATATGAATCAGTAGACTAGGTATAGATGATCCACCTTACCAGTGTGGGTGGACATCATTCAATCTGTTGATGGGTCCAAATAGAACAAAAAGACAGAGGAAGGGTGAGTTCTTTCTCTCTCTTCTTGAACTGGGACATTCATTTTTCTCCTGCCACAGGACATCAAAGCTTCTTGTTCTCAGGTCTTCAGACTTGGGCTGAATTACACCACCAGTTTCCTGGTTCTCTAGCTTGCAGATGGCACGTTGTGGTACTTCTCAGTCTCCATAACCACATGAGCCAATTACTATAATAAGTCTCCTCTTATATATGTATATATATAGTGGTTCTGTTCTCTGGAGAAACTTGATTAATACACATGAAATTAAAAATAGCTTTCCCACTGGATTGTTTGGATTAAATAAGGAAGTGTGTGTAAGAGTATTTTTGCAGTCCCTGGCACACAGTAAGAACTAAAAATGTTAGTTGGAAATTGACTCTCCACTCTCCTCAAGAAGCACCCAAACTCTGGGGAGCCCTCCTAGGCAGATCCCACTTCTATCTCTCTTTTATTATTTGAATGTCATGTGCAAGTGGCAGCAAGACCCGCAGTGTTTCCTCTGACCTGGAGAAGTTCTGCTTCCAAGGAAGCTCAGCCCATAGAATTGGGTTGCCTTTGGGAGAGTGAACTGCCTGTTTACAGCAAAGGAACCAGACAGGCTCAGATTCATCAGAATCTCATTAGAGTTTCTTTCCTAAGCTTGTCACATGGTATCTAGGGATGCCCTGGACATTCTTGTGCCTGCCCAACAGTGACCTCTTCCATTACCTGAATTGTACATAGTCTATACGGCAGGCTTCCTCGGTTTTTTCTCCTGAGTTGGGCAGTGTGACCATTGAAGTTCTCTGATGTCATGGCCAAAGGGGAGCACCTTCTGATAGCAACCCCTAGGGCTGTTGCGGCAGAGGATTGTGGTCAGAACCATGGACAGAACCCACAGGGGACCCCGTGCCTGGGGCTGAGGCTGTATTCAGTGGCCCTGACTCCACACTGAAGCAGTGAATGGGGGCACAGAGTCAGCACCATGGACAGACACTACGGGCTGTCTTATCTCTGTTCAGTCTTTAAGACCCTGGATTAGTCAAGATTCTTCTGACTCCAACAGAGGAAAACCTACTTCAAACTAGCCTAACTTACTCTTGGATGAATCAGATGAGATAGGGCTTTTGGTGGCACTGAACGCCGAGACTTGGTGAAATGAGCAATGGGAAATTAGAGGTGTAACCCCCTTTACCTTAAAACAAGATGTGGTTTCTTTAACAAATGTAGGGCTATTCAATTTATCTATTTTGTGTAATTTAAGAACTTTGTATTTTTATCCAAGTTATCAAGTTTATGGGTGTAAGGTTGTTCATGGTATTCCCTTATTATTCTTTTAAATTTTGCAGGATCTGTAGTCATAATGCCCCTCCAGGTCCTGATATTGATATTGGTAATGTTATCTACTCTCTCCATTTTTTTTTTTTCTGATTAGTCTGACTAGAGGTTTATAAATTTCATTGATTTTTCAGTATTTTTGCCACTGCCTCCATTGTGCCCCTTTAGAAAATGATCATTTCATTGTGGCAGCCGCTTAAGAACATGCCCCCCAGCCTCCCACTCCAGTACTCCCTGCATTCTGCTGCCAAGTCAAGCTTCCTAAAAGGCCTGTTTCATATGAAGACTCTCAATGGATCTACATAGCTTTTGAATAATTTCTAGACCCCTTCCCCTGACATTCAAGATGCTTCCCTGCCCCCAGTCATGTGACAAGCATGCACATTTCTGAGTCATCACCCACTCCTCCCCTGCACAAATCTTTTCCAGGCAAGCAGGTCCATTTGTTATTCCCATAAAATCTACCTGACTTATCAGCTCTGTGCATGTACAACTCTTCATCTGCTGAGAAAAAAACACCAGACTTGCAACTATATGGCCTCACTCTCTTTACCTGAAAAGTGGGTAATAATACTTACCTTGCAGAGTCATCCTTAATTCATTCAGCAAGTATCTGAAGGAATATACCCTGAGGTTTACCTGCATACTTGTGTGCATGTGTGTACACATGTGCACATGCACAGTGAGAAACAATGCTGATGCCCCAGCATGAAGGAATGTACCCTGAAGACATATGCAAAGAATAATAATAGATAACATTCATTGAGTGCTCACTATGTTTGTTTAGTGACTACTATGCTAGACTTCAGGGATGTAATGATGAGCAGACAGCAAAACTTCCTGCCCTCTTGGAGTCTACATTCAATTCCTATGTTCTAACCCTACATTTAATCTTCCAGAAATCTGAATCATAGGCTGCATTTGTTTTTTTAATTTAAAAAGTTTAAATTTGATGGCATTCATATGACAAAATTTACCATATTAACCAATTTTTAAATCATTCGTTTATGTTTTGGAATGCACACCCCCGCTCTCACAGTCAATCCGCACCCTGTTGTCCATGTCTATGGGTAATTTATACAAGTACATTCACATTGGTAGGTAACCATCACTACCATCCATCCCTAGAACTCTTTTTATCTTGCAAAACTAAAATTCTATCCCCATTAAACAATAATTCCCATTCTCTCCTTCCCCCAGCCCCTGGAAGCCACCATTGTTACTTTCTGTCTCTCTAAATTTGACTACTTTAGGTACCTCATCTAAGTGAAATTACACAGTGCTTGTTTGTTTTGTAACTGGCTTATTTCACTTGGGATAATGTCCTCAAGGTTCATTCATATTGTAGCATTGTCTGAATTTTCTTCTTTATAAAGGATGAATAATATTCCATTTTATAATTCTTTTTTATAAGCAAATTAATATGCATACATGGTTTTAAAAAGTCAACTAGTACTATAAGTTTTATCACACACACACACACACAAACAATAATATAAACCCCATCCCCAAGTCTCACTTCTCACAACAACCACTTAAAATCATTTTAGCTGTGTCTACTGGTATTTATCTCTAACTATTATGCTTTTATGCTAGTTCTTAATCTATTATGAAAGATGATAATTTAATATTCTATGGAACTCCATCCCCACAACTCTCCCTTGTGCATCATTCTATTGTAATTGTATCACAATTTTTGGTTAAATTAATATTTAGGGTTTGCCTTTATTGACTTTGCACACATGGTCACTGCTGAAACTAATATTGCATTACCTTTCCAGTACATATTTTTTGTCTCTCCTTGTGTTAGTGGCCTTGTTCTTTTTTTCTCTCTTTCCCCTATTTTCTTAAGTTTTCTATATCCATAACATGAATTCCTCCCAAACACCTTAACATAGTGAAAAAACCTTCAGAATAGTAATTTCTATGTGGTGAAACACATCAGGTAATTCATTAATTCACTTTTTCCCTCTGCAGCCCTCCCTCTTGGAGCCTTCAGTGTGTACTTACCTCTGGGCCTTCTGAGCAGCAGTTGTTCAGGGGATTTCTTTCATGATTTTCCTGGGATGGATCCCCTTTTCCTAGACCCACATCTTTATATTTCTTGGCTTAATTCTTCATTTTGATGGCACACATCCTTCAGTAAGCTCCTGAGAAAGAATATATGAGAAGTAATATTTTTGGAATCTCAAATTTCAGAAAATTTTTTATTCTTTAGAATTTTGAAGGTATTGCTTTAGTATGGCTGTTGAATCTTTTGTGATTCCTGATTCTGTGTTATTCTTTGCATGTATCCTATCCCTGTTACGTGGAAAAAGATTTTTATCTGTATGTCTGGCCATCTAAAATTTTATGTTAATAAGATTTAGGATGGGCCTATTTTCATTTATTATATTCATCACACCTTTGGGAACTTAATTTTATTCTATTATTCCTGTGAATCTCTTCTCTCCAGTTTATCTGATAGCTCTTTCTATATCCAAAAATACTTTCTCTGCTCAGTTGCTCCAGTGAAGAATCCGCCAGTCTCCTCCTGAGGGGATGGGTATTCATTCTAGAAACCATGTCTCAGGGGTCCTAGAAACTCCTCTTCAGAATCTCTGTTAATGCCCCTCCTTACATTACGACATTCTACCATGATTTCCACTGGGTTCAGTATTCCTGGCTGGAGACTTTCTGGTTTACTTTTTCAATGGAATAAAACCTCCAGTCCATGCCAGGGTAATGAAGATGTAGCCAGCTGTCCACGTGTCATAGGGAAGGGAGCTGCTTCTCATGTAAATTTTCAACTTTGTTCTTTGCCCCATGCTTCACTCGCACCTTCTGCAGTAACTGCTGTCTCCACTATCTGTTCTCTCCCTGGTCCTGGGTCTCCAGTTGGCTGACTCCTCTCTGGCATGCTTTGCTATAGCACTTGGTAGGCAGCTATCCCAACTCTGCCAACTCCATTCACTTGCCGTCTTCTAAAAATGTGTTGACATCTGTGGTCCACCGTTGCCTCTTTTATATTCCTTTACTTTTATTTTAGTGAGGTTTGTAGAGGGAGAAGATATAAATTCATGCATTCCATCTGCCACATTGAACCAGAAATCCAAAGACTTCACTCTTCACTGCTATGCTATATTGCCTCTCAAATGAGACAGTACCTCTGGGACCCTTCAGCCCAAGGAGGATGAAATGAGATTACACATGTGAACATACTTTGTTAACTTGAAAGAGCTGTGTGAATGGGAGGGTCTATGTTAAATTCCCCTATCAAAGTGCCCTCCTTCCTCCTCTCTGCTCTCTGATTCTACCCATCTCCAAGGTCCAGCTCAAGCTTATCTCCCCCTCAGAGGCCTTCCTGATCAACCGAGCTACTTGGGATGGTCCTGAGCTTTGAGCCATCTCAGGGCTCTCTGTGCATACCCCCTTGACCCTAAGCAACGCTGCTTTATTCTATTGCAGGCACGGAGCATGGCTGAGATGCACAGTCAAATGTGGGTCTTTCAGTGAACAGTGAGGGAGCTTTCCTCCTTCCTCCTACAGGCAGGAGACACATATTTGGCTAAACAAGGATGAGGTTTGGGGAACAGGAGAAAGAGTGTTGTGTTTCTTTGGTGGTAAGTTTAGGAGTTAAAGTGGCTTCTGTTATCCCCCATTCTGAACTCCCCCCTCTTGCCTCCTCTCCTCTCTCCAGACCCCTTCTCCAGGCAGTGGGGGCAGTGACGTGGCTGCCCCCACAGGTCTGTGCCACCAGTTCACTCCCTCACTCTTACCAGAGCTTTGATCCGGGTTCTGAGAGATTCAATTCATGTCCACACAGAGCTTCAGCCAAGATGGTGGTGGAAAATGGCCTGGTCTCTGGCTAGAAGCAGTAGATCACCACCTCAAGAAGATACTGATTGGCTATTATTCATAACAGCTAAACTGTGTAAACAAGTCACATGTCCATTGACAATGAACGGATAAGCAGAATGTGCTATACACATACAATGGAACATTATTCAGCCTTAAAAAGGAAGGAAATTCTGACATGCTACAACATGAATGAATGAAGGACATTATGCTAAGTAAAATAAGCCAGTCACAAAAAAGACAAAATCTGTATGATTTTATGTATATAAAATACCTAGAGGAGTCAAATCCATAAATACAGAAAGTAGAATGGTGGTTGCCAGGGGCAGGGGAAATGGAGCGTTATTAACTAATGAGTACAGAGTTTCAGTTTTGCAAGATGAAAAGGTTCTTGAAAAATGGGTGGTAGTGATGGTTGCACAACAATATGAATGGACTTAATACCCCTTAACTCTACATTTTAAACTAGTTAAGCTGGTAAATTTTATGTCATGTGTGTTTTACCACAATAAAAAAAAAATTGGGGGATAAAGATCCTGATTATTATCCAAGAGACAGATTCCATCTGACAGTCTTTACAGAACATTCTGCTAGGGAGAAATGTGCCATTTCTTGTCCCCTGGCTGATGTGATTATTATGAAGGAATCTGAGCTTTAACCAATGACTGAAGCTGCAGGGAGCTTTCTGCAGGTCAGTGCTCACTCACGGATTGGAGCGCCTCTGAAACACGTGGTGCACAGACATATTCGCACCCCAGGACTGCGGGGCCCCACTCTATGTGCAGTGGGAGCATCGCCCTGTCCCGTGTGTGTGCATCCCGTGTGTGTGCACCAGGGCCGAAACCGAGTCCCTCTGTATTCTTCTCTATACTTTCCAGACCCTTCATCCTGGAGACCCTTAAAACTGAGGCTGATGTGGCTGGAAATAGCCAGCAGGAGCAGCTAGGGAGGAGAAGAGCCAAGGAGAGAAAGACAGACAATGAGGAGGTCATGTCCCTCTGGTCTGCCTCCGTCCTGCTGCAGATTGTCCCAGCGCTTGGGATCCCACTTTCCAACTTCTTTTTATGTCTAGAGCTGTCATTTAGTGTGGGAGCACTGGCCACATGTGGCTTATTGAGCACTTGAATTATGACTAGTCTAAATTGAGGTGAGAGCTACCATTACAAAATACGTAACAGAATTTAAAGATTTAGTACCCTCTCCACCAAAAGTAAAATATCACCTAAAAAAATGTTTTTTATTAATATATACTGAAATGATAGCCTTGGGATATATTGGGTAAAATAAATACATTATTAAAATTAATTCCATCTGTTTCTTTTTATATCATTTAATTACATTTGTGGCTCACATTATATTTTTAGCCTACAGCCTATCCAGATCCTAGACTGCTTGGCTAGGCCCTGATCCCCTGCTTGGATCTTGTCATGTTTTCCTCACAGAAATGGAATCCTTGTCCCTGTAGAGGTTCGTTGCTGAATAAAATAATGAGTGGAATAATGCTGTACCCACCTGATGTGGACATCACCTCCTACCCGGACTTCTTCCCACTGTTCTTTCTGGTGTGGGGGCAGAGCACTCCCTCTTCTCCTTCCCAGTATCCATTCTGCTTAAAGTCCCAGCACAGGCTTAGATGCAGGCTCAGAACTCTCCAGGAAGGCCCCCAGAGGCTGGGCCCACTCTACCAGCTAGGCTAAGGACAGGTGGCCACAAATGCAGTGTCTTTTTCTTATTTTTCCTCCTTCCTGCTTATCCACCCAACTCCCCCACCCTGCTCCCACCCCGCCACCCTTCCTCTCTTTTTAAAAAATCTAATTCTGAGCAGCCGGCTCTGTTCAGCCTGACTGGTTTGTTACGACTTATAATCTGCGCCAGGATTAATTAGCTAATTACTGACAAATGTCCGCTGGCAAGATTCTGCTCCAGCTTGTCAGCTTGAAGTGTTTAATTATTTTAATCATTTACTTTCATCTTCAAAATGTATGCTGCTGAGAGTTGCAGGGCATCTTTTAATTATGATTTGGGGTTTCTGCTGGGCTGCGTTCTGTTCCTGGGAAGAGAGGACATGATTTTTTACTAGTCTACCACCAAGGCCTGAACGCCTTCCTCTCCAGCACCTAGAACCACGCTCCATGGATGGGAGGTGAGGAGGGAGCCCAGATTTTCTCTGGACACTGCGCCTTCTGTATCCCTAGATCGTGATGTGCACGGAGCACGACGTGACTAGTATTTTGTGAGTGCCTATTGTGCGCTGGGCGCAATGCTGAATGTTTACCTCATTTCCCATTTGTGAGCACGGGTGAGCACGGGTGAGCGCGAAGAGCCTGAGAACAGCCTGAGAGCTGACAGTGGCCTAGGGTGATGCCTGGTGAGCAGAAAAGGAAAGAATGGGTTAATTTACTTATTTGTCTATAGCGTCATTTATAGTAATGTGAGATCATCTTAAATATAAAGTTCAGTGGTGTCACCCACTTAGAACAAGGTACCTTAGAGACTCCCATGTGCGCCCTCCCAACCACTTCCTCCCCAAGGTTACCACTTCTGACCTCTGTCACCATAGATTTGTTTTGTCTAGTCTTCACATCTAAATGGAACTATAGTGCCTGTCCTCTTTTATGTGTGACGTCTTTCAGTCGACACTTTGTCAGAGGAAAAGTTCTTTACTACAAATGACATTCCCTGGCCAAGGCTTTGGCTTGGGTCCAGCTGAGAAATTAAACTCCAGTCCGAGAGAGATTTTCTTTCTTATTTGTATTGTCCTGAAAGAAGTTAGGATGTGACTTTTTCCCTCTGTTCCCTCTACTCCTCTATCTCCTCTTCTGCCTCTGCCTTCTCTCCCCTCAGCTCTGGACTTGCCTATCACTATGTCCTATTAGCAAGTTATCTCTGAGTGTAGTTCATGTCATTCTGGATGCCAAGGCTTAGGGATTTCCTAAAGACGCATGGTGTTTAGAAGGAGGGGTAGCAAAAGGCAAAAAACTGTCCTCTGTTATGGGTTGAATTCTGTTCCCCAAAAAAGATATGTTGGAATCCTAGCCACCATGTCACCTTTCTTGAGGTGGGGTCTTTAGAGAGGTAATCAAGTTAGAATGAGGTCATTAGGGTAGGTCTGAATCCAATAAGACTAATTCTTTATAAAAATGGGAAATTTAGACGCAGACACACACACACAGGGGGATACCATGTGAAGCTGAAGGCAGAGATGGGGCAGATGCTTGGACAAGCCAAGGAACGTCAGATTGACAGCATCCCGCCAGGAGCTGGGGGGAAGGTCTGGAACAGATTCTCCCTCACAGTTCCTGGGAGGAACCAACCCTGTCCACACCTGGATCTCAGACTTCTAGCCTCCAGGCATGTGAGAGAATATTCTGTTGTTGAAGCTTGTGATAGTTAGTAACAGTAGCCCTAGCAAAATAATCTTCCCCCTAAGGGAGCGCTGGTCAGTCTTTCTGAATCTGTGTCATGGGACCAATTGCAACCCAACCTCTAAAGAATCCTCTGTGTGGGAGCCACCAAAGGTTAACCCTGCCCTAGGTTGGGAGTGACTGAGGCAACAGCTCAGAGCTGGGAGACCAAGGAGAGGAGAAAGATCAAATTAATGAGCATGGCAATGCCATTGATGAGGCACCAGGCAACATCCAGAGGGCTTCTATGACAACCTACACCAGGGCGAGACAAGCCGGAAGATGCCACAAGCCAAGCCAGGCCAGGTTCTAACGTGATGTGATCTGTCCTCTTGATGCCTTCCTTCCACAGGGCCCGGGGTGGGGGTAGGAGTAGACACAGAGTCCTTGCCCAGTGGCTGAGATGGTTTGGGACTCCCCTCCCCGTCTCTGGACTTGGGTATGACCCTGCACAAGGCATTGCACTTTCCGGCATGTAGTTCATACCTGAGTCCACCCTCACACGCACCTGCACCTAACCGCACTAGGCTTGGCTATGGAACACTATTCTCTATGTGTGTCCCTCCTCCTACTCCCGCCCACCTTTGAAGTTCCATCTGGAACAGTTTGCTTCAGAGGAATGCAACTGAGCATCTTGCTAGCCTGTCTGGAAAATGTCTAGGGAACCTCCTGCCCCAATGGTACAAAACCCTCTCTTCTCGTCTATTCCATGCCAAAAACTCCACCTCTATTTGAGGATCTCATCCCTAAGGTAAAAGCGAGGTCATACTACCTTCTGCGAGAGCCAGTGACTCTGACTAACAAGCCCCTTCCTCACCTACAGCCAAGGACTCTCCCTGTTCTGTCCGTGGAGGTCTGTATGGGGTGTGAGGCCCTGTCTTGGTCTGTCTACATAACAAAGTCTAGCTATGGCAACCTGCATGTTGAAGGGACATGGGGCACACTTCTCACCGTGAGCTATCAGAGAATCTCAGTCACAGGTGAGCATGAGGCCTGTACCTGGCGACCTTGTCATATAATAAGAGGTGAGGAGAGAAAGAGGGGGGACCCGGGTTCTAGCACTATTCCGCCTTTAGGGCAGGCCAAATCCCTTCTAAATTTTAATTTCCTCACTTGGAAAATGAGGACAATAATCCCCATGGCATAGAGTTTTGCAGATTAAGTAAGAATATAAGACATAAGGTGCATTTAGTATGTTCATACAATGGAATGTTATTCAACCAATCAAAGGGAGGAAATTCTGACATATGATTCCGCACAGACCAACCCTGAAGACACTGTTCTAAGTGAAAGAAGCCAGTCACAAAAGGCCGTATAATTCTTCTTGTATGAGATACATAGAGTCATCAGATCCATAGAGAAAGAGAGTAGAATGGTGGTGGCCAGGGGCTGAAGGAGTAGGGAATGGGAAATTAGTGTTTAATGGATACAGAGATGTTTTTTCAAGATAAAAAGAGTTCTGGAGCTGGTTGATGGTGATGATTATGCAACAATGTGAAGGTACTTAAGGGAAATATACACAACATTGTGGAACCACATCTGAGGAGCAGCACGTGGTTCTTCTTTCATCAGCGCCTCAGCCTCCCACACAGGCCTTTTACGAACTCCTGATCAGTTCCCTGCTGGCCCTTCTCCAAACAGCGGCGTCAGTTCCTCTTGCCAAGCCCACATCTCCGCCACCTCCAGGCTTCACCCTCAACACATAATAAGCTCACTTTTTTCCAGAGAACATGAAAAAATAGGGGTCATCAAAAGCAGACCCTTCCTGCCCCCCACAAAAGAAACCTACTTCCATTTGTTCTCAGCCATACCTCCTCCCATCTCAGGACCGTCCACAGCTGGTTTCTTACTGGTGTTCTGTATCCCACCACTCCCACCTCTTCCAGAACCTTCCTCCATTAACTATCACCCATTTCCTGTATCCTCAGTTACTCTCTACTCTACCCTTCCTTCACATGTAAATATACTCAAATCTCTTCCATCTTAAAAATAAATTATTACTCTCTACATTTCCTTCCATCTTCCACTATGTCTCTCTCTTTTCATTCATTGACAGTTTTCTTAAAAGAGTTGTCTTCACTCATTCTCTCCTCTTCTTACCAATCCTTCGTTTCCCGAATCACTGCTGTGTTTCCTGCACTTCAGCCCAGCCGTACGCAGCTGCCCGCCGACCGCACCAGCCACCTCTGTTGAGCTAACCCCTTGTCCAGTTCCCAGTCCCTGTAGTTGGGACCTCTGAGCAGCATTGGCTATTGCGGACCATTCCCTCCTTGGAACTCTCCCCTTGGTGGGCTTCTTTCTTGGCAAGTTTTGACTCTTTCATGTCTCCCTCTTACCTCTCTGATCACCCTGTATGGTCTCCTCTTTTCTCTGCCCTGTTCTTTGACTTCCCGTGTCCAAGCAATAGCAGTTTCATAGCTTCTGCCTCCTAAAGATCTCCTAAAGGAAAAGAGCTCTAGTTCTCATCCTCCTATGACACTCTCAGCTTTAACCTGAATTCAGATTACACCACCCTAACTGGGTGCTCCGGATCCTCTCCTGCCTTTTCTAACTTATCCTCTACACGTTATCTAAGTGGTCCTTTTAAATACACATCTGATTATATCTGTCCGCTGCACGAAATTCCTCATTGGCCTCTCATTGCCAATAGGATAAAATCCAAATTCTGAAAGAGGACTTAACAAGGTCCTCCGTGTCCAGATCCCACCTTCCTCTGTGGTCTCATCTCTCACAGCTACCCCCTTGCCTTCGACATGCCTTTTCTGTTCCACTCAACCCTTTTCAGCTCCTCAAACACAGCATGCTATCTCTTGCCTTTGGGCACCTGAACATAGTATGTTCTCTGCCTACAACACCCCCCCCACCCTCAATCCATCCTCTCACCTAAATAACTTGTCCCTCAGGGCTCAAGTTGGCCAAGGCTCCTCCTTAAAGACTCCTGCTTGCATCCATCTATTTATTTATTTTTCCAGTTATTCAGGGAGGGTAGTTGCATGTAAAATTTAAGAGCCTCAAGGAGAATGCTCAGTCCACTCATGGACCTGCTAGGGAAGAGAGAAAAACTGGAAGGAGGGGATTATAAGGTCCTAATGATTTGAGGGGAGGCAAAGCTACAGGGAAAACAAGGTTTCTCTGAACATAAAATGGCAGCACCTAGAAAAATAGAAAGTCAGTAATAAGAACTACGGGATTTCTCCATGTATGTTTTAGTTAAAAGTTTCTCTGTGGTCATTATGAACTTATAAAGGGCCTGTAGGAAAAACTCTATAGTGATGAGAAAAATAGACGTAGAAAGCCATATTTATTGGGCACTATAGGCACAAGGTGAAGTAGGTAATACATATTATCTACCACGATCCTTATGATAAAATATGCATTATTATTCCCATTTTGCAGATGAGGAAAGTAAGATTCAGAAAGGTTAAGTAATCTGCCCAAATTCTCACAGCCAATTAGAGTCAAAGTTGAAACCTAAGTCTATCTGAACCCAAAGTCAAGTTCCTGGTACTGACAACCTTCTGCCCATCATTACTACTGGGGTGGGTTTAGCGGAGGTTCAAATGCCCCAGGGAATGGGGAACCCATCGGTGGTTCCCACTCTTCAAGTTTCCGTGGCACCAGTCCTCTGTGCTCACAGTTTGACAATTTACACAGCAGCTGGTTTGCTCGGAGGAGATCTCTGTTAATTAAAATAGCACAAACGGAGAACAGCACATAAACCACGTCGTGGGTAATTAACGCAAAGGAGGGCCCAGGCAAGCAAGAATGCTCAGCCTATACCTGCCAGAGCCCAGCTCCTCTCATTGCCCCCAGCCCAAATTTGCCACTTTGTCCCTCAGACCATGAGCTTCTACCTGCCTGCCTACCTCCGTGGATGGGAAAGGGAGGACCTGTCCTCTGGGGCCAAAACCTGGGCTACTACTCTTACTGGGCTCTGGCCTCCTCAACCTCCTCTGAACTATCTATCTCTCCCAGGAGATCCAGGAGGACAGGAGCCAGAGATAAGCCGTCCAGGGCCCAGGGCTTTGGGCATCATCTCTGAGGAAGTGTTAGTCTCTGGCTGCCCCTGCTCCATCGCGCAGACCCCTGCCTTGTCTCCCAGGGCAGGAGCCTTGAATTAGCCGGCCTCAGTATCACTGTATTGGAATGAACTGAACCCAACCCCATCACTGCCCCTGCCCATGGCTTGGGATTGTTTCTCTACTGGTCCTGAATCTCACTGTTCTGCTGGGATCCTGACCTCTTTCCTGTCCCCTTGCTCATTTCATTAGCCCAATATTCCCAGCAAGTTCACTGCCAAAGGAGATTCCTCCATTACACAGAAGAACAAACTGAAGTTCACAGCAGCAAAGTAGCTTGTCTAAGGACAAGGGATGTTTTCCTTCCTCTGTTCAGAGACTGTGCTCTTCTGGGATTCCAGCCGAGGGTTCAGCTATAACTTTCTTTTCTGCTTTTAATAATTTATTTTTTTTGGAATAACTTTAAATTTACAAAGATAGTACAGAGAGTTCCTGTATATCTTTCACTCAATTTCCCCATTGTTAACATTTCATATTATCATGGCACATTTGCCAAAACTAAGAAACTAATTTTTTATACCCGGACTTAAATCAGGCAGTTTTTTCTCCCTGGGAGATGAGCCCTAAATTTCTTTCTTCTTCATTGAGAGGATCAATGAAGAGTTTGGATGCTTGCAATGTGACCCCTTCATCACCAGCACAGCCCCCCTGCATTCCTACCTTGCCCAACCCCCCAAATAAAGCCAGGGGACCATCAAGGAGGAATAGCTATAGGGCCAGACACTCAAATTCCCAGACAGTGTCCTTCAGTGGCTTCACTCATCAAGCCCCTCTTTCCATAAGTCCCCCAAAGTACCTCTTGCCCACAATCACCACTCCCTGCCTGCTAATGTCTTCACTAACTCTACCATTGATCCTTGTGGGCACCCCCCACCAATGCCAACTCCATCCTTAAAGATCTCAATCAGATTCAATCCAGCAAGTATGTATTAACACAGAAACAAGTTCAGTCTAGTCTCTGACCTCAAACAGCTCCTGATCTTTGGGGGGAAATAGACACCTCTGTCTATGATTAAAACAGCATGTGGGCCTTCACTGGTGTGGTTCAGTGGGTCAAGCACCAGCCTACGGACCAAAAGGTTGCCAGTTTTGTTCCTGGTCAGGGCACATGCTTGGGTTGCGGGTAGGCCCCCCAGTTGGTGGCATCAGGAGGCAACCTATCAGTGTTTCTCTCCCTCTCTTTCTCCCCCCTTTCCCCTCTCTCTAAAAATAAATAAATAAAATATCTGGGGAAAAAGCATGTGGTAAGTGAAGCAGTGCAGCACAATGGTTAAGAGCTTAAGTAAGATCTTCAATCAGAAAGCTATGTGGCTTTGGATAAGTGACAGTTTCCCTGAGCATCAGTTTCCTCAACTCTAAAATAACCTACTTCACGAAGTGTTTGTGCTCATCTAATTTTTAAAAGCCTAAATACCTATCATTTATTAAACAGTTACCATCTGCCAGGCACTGTGCCAATTGTCTTGCCTTGTTTAAGTCAAAACTTACAAGTGAAAACTTATTCGCCTCTGTAGTCAAGGCTAGGGATGATGGTGGCCTAAATCAAAGCAATGGCTTAGGGAAGAAGAGATGGATTTAAGAAACGGTTTAGGAGTCAGTAGCTGATTGGATTCAAGGGGACTGAGTTGAGCATGATGATCAGAAGTATAGTTTGGGCCCTGGCTGGTGTGGCGCAGTGGACTGAGCACTGGCCTGCGAACCAAAGAGTCGCCAGTTTGATTCCCAGTCAGGACACGTGCCTGGGTTGCAGGCCAGGTCCCCAGCTGGGGGTGCATCAGAGGCAACCACACATTGGTGTTTCTCTTCCTCTCTTTCTCCCTCCCTTCCCCTCTCTCTAAAAATAAATAAAATATTTTTTAAAAAGAGAAGTGTAGCTTGAGTGCCTGAGTAGGTAGCTACTAGTGCCATTTATTGTGAGAGGGAACCTGGAAGAGGAGTGAGCTTAAAGAAGGTGGTACATTTAGTTTGAGCGTGATGTGTTGTCTTTGAGGCATTCTAATAGAGAAGTCCATCAGATAGTTACATGTATGAGCCCAAAGTCAAGAGTCTTTTGAGGCATCAGTTTATGAAATGTAGTGGAAAGCATTTGTATAGATATGATTGCCTACATAGAGTCAGGAAAAAAAGAGGACAAAATTCAAGGGAAAAACAATATTTAGGGGGTGACTAGAGAATAAAAAACCTGTAAAGAAAATTTTTTTTTTGATGTTTGGATACATTTTTAACATTGTTGATTCTTGCATTCAACAATCCATTCTGGATTTAATGTCTTTCTTACTGAGGTCCATCCTTTAATAATTCTTTTAGCAGGATCTGCCTTTGTTTTCATGTGACTGAAATAACTTTATGTTGTCCTCATCTCTCTGTGCTAGTTCAGCCATATATGGAACTCTAAGTAGATAGTTATTTTCTCGCACACTTTGATGACATTGTTCCATTGCCTTCTAGTAACTATTGCTGCTGTTAAGAAGTCTACTGATGGTCTGATTGCCATTCCTTTTTATGTAATATATCTTATCTCCTCTTCTTGGTAGCTTTTAAGATTTTCTATTTTTCCTTAATATTTTGTAGTTTCACTGTAATGTACTGAGTGTGACACTCCATTGATTGATCCAGGTTGGGACACCATGATTATTTTATTTTCTTTCTTTCTTTTTTTTTTTTACAAAAAGTGTAGAGTTTTTTATTATATGTAACATAGGCACAATTATTTAAAGTTAATACATTTTTATTTAAAGAATTTCACATGTTCTGAGTCCTTAGTTCCTCCTAAATTGGGCCTTAATCCCTTTTTCGCTCAATCCAGCTGCCATGACAGTCAGTTCAGTTCTTTTAGTTGAGCTTCTTTTATCTCCACTTGAATATGGACATACTTCAAAAATTCCCCACCTGTAATCATTGGGGCAGAATTTCTTCTAGCAATTTACTTTATGGCCACAGTTAGGGTCAGAGTAGATGAATCTGCCTGGTTTCTCAGTTTCTGACAGCCTCTAAACATTAGTAAGCTCAAATCATATTCAGTCCTAAGCTATCATTCTCAAGAATAGTACAGAACTTCAGAATATACAAAAACCTAAGATAAAAATAAATTAGATTGTTAGGCTCTTTCACAATTTTAGCAACTCTGTCTTGTAGTTCCTTCCCACAGATCTAATACATAGTTCTGTGAATAAAGGAAGCAACATATTTACTCTACAAGGTGTTTCCAATGATGTGGGTCTACAGAAAAAGCCCCATCGGGATAGACCTCAACCCAAGATTATTTTCTATTTGATAATTTATATCATTTATCAGTTCTAAAGAATTGTTAGCCATTATCTCCCCTAAACTTTCTTTCCCTCATTTTCTCCTTCTGGAATTCCTATTAGATGTATTTTGAAGCATACCATCCTATTATCTGAGTCTCTTAACTTTTTCCCCCTGAATATTTATCTTGTTGTGCTACATCCTGGGTTATTTCCACTGACCATTATGTTAGAATTTATTAATTCTCTCTTCGGTTATGTCTAGTCAATGTTTAACTCATTCATTGAATTATATTATGAAGACTAAAACTTTTATTTTTAGAATGTATTTCAAATTCACCTGTTAATTTTTCTAAGGTCTTATTTCTGCTTTGTGTATTTTCTTTTCTTTCTCTCTTTGAACAATTAAAACCTTATTAGATTATAATCTATGCAGACTATATCTTATGATATTTGACCTCCTTTCTTGTCTTGTAATTTTTATTTGTGAACATGCCTTCTGGGAAATTTTCTTCCACAGAATTCTAGAAAAATCCTGGGTTGTGCAGTAGGTTGTAGATTGTGTCTGACCAATGTGGTTCATTGACCCTGGGTCCATTTTTTTCTTGGGCTGATGCTGTTTTGAGGTTGGGGTTTCCATATCATGGAGATAATGCAGAATTGTAGCCCTCTAATCACAAACTGCTCAGGCCAAGGGTTCATGTTTCTCAGGATTGACACTAATATCACTCCTATTCTGGACCAAGTGGTCCATTTCCACCTCTGACTATATCATCCAGATAATGGGCAGGTAGAGAGTTTTGTTAAGTCCAAATTAACATACAGCACAGCCCTTTCCTGCCTCCAGCTTTATGCAGGGAGCACAGTTCCAGCCTGTATTCTTGACTCATACCTCAGCATCTAGTTTAAAAGGCCAGCCTCAAGGCTTAGATCCCAACCCCATTTGAGTTGGAGTCAGGGGACGAATGAAGGGGTTTCACATCCATGGCTAGATGGAGTCAGTAGCTTGGCCATGGTTGAGAGGATAAGGAATAACAGAACAGGTAGGGGTGTGGGGGAGGTCTGAGCATTTGGGATGATGTGGGCATAGGAGAGGGAGCATCACCAAGTGACCTCTGGGCAAGAAAAGCTATGGGAATCCCTCCCATAACTCCGCCTGAAGTAGATTTCAGTCAAATTAAGTGCTGCAGGAGGCCTGGGGTAAGGGGATTTGGGTGCTAGTGAGAAGGTAGAGCTGCCACAACTGCTCCTGGGTGAAGTAAAGTTTCAAAGGGGGTTAGGTACAAACCATCCTTAGGCAAGGAGTACTGGGTAAAAGTTCCCAAAAGTAGAGCCTCGAAAACTTTTCTTATATGTATATTTCTTTGTACAGTAGTTCTATTTGATTGGGACTTGATCAGTAAATAAAGAATAAATGAATGAATGAATGAATGAGTGATAAATAATAGGTCAAAGGAAAACACAAAGAGAGAGGTCAGGGAGACAAGCAGTGGGCAGATGGCTAAGTGAATAGATGAGCATGAAATAGCTGGACTGACTGACTCTTTCCTAAACTTGATCTTTCTACACTCAGTATGTTCTTTTTATTCCTCCTCTTTTTCTTTTCTCTGTCTCCTTCTCTAGCTTTCTAGTTGGAGAGGGGCGTTGTTTTGTGAAGGGCTGGTTCTGAGGGCTGGCACTGGGGTAGGGCACTGGGGTGAGATGCAGCAGCTTCAGGGATGCTAGGTGGCAGAATGCAGCTGAAGCTGAGAGGGGGAGGGGTGGGGGATGGAGATGCAGAGGTGCCCCAGGCATGGAAGCTGCAGAGGTGTCAGAGACAGAGACTTAATGAAAAGCCCGGAGTCCACCTGCACAGATGAGCAGGCCTGGGAGAGGGGAGCTGTGGGAAAATTGGAAAAGGGACATGTTCATTTTTCAGCACACTTTCTCCCTCTCTCTCTCTCTCTCCACACACACACCCCTTTATTATTATTATTATTATTATTATTATTATTATTTTATCCTCACTGAAGAACAGGCTCACTGATTTTAGGAAGAGGAGGAGAGAGAGAGAAAGAGAGGAAGAGAAACATCTATCAGTAGCCTCTTGTATGCTTCCCGACCCAGGGACTGAACCTGTAACCCAGGCATGTGCCCTCATTGGGAATCAAACCCATAACCTTTCATCTTTCGGACAATGCTCTAACCAACCAAACCACACTGACCAGGGCCACACACACACACCTTTAATTAAGAGCCACATGGTTTCTCAGTTCTGGCTCTCACTCCATTTCCACAAAGGAACCCCTGTGGAAGGGATTGTAAATAGGGGCAAACAGGGTCCTGGGGAAGGAATGGGATTGCTTTCTCCTTTGGGCTTTGCCACTCTCTATACACCTGCCTTGGTTGAGACCCAGCCAGCCATGTCTTTGATGCACTAGGGGCGGAGTGGTGTGGAATTGGAAAACCAAGAATAGTTTTGAGGCTGAATTGGTGTCCAGCACTGGAGCAGGCACTTGGCTGGAACCCCAAGCCTCAAGAGCCCCAGCTTCACCCCTCAGAAGAGGCATAACTGTGGTCTGGAAGGGTTTCTCAGTGCCCCCTACCCCTACCCCAACACATTAGGGTCACAGGACCCTCACTAAGCCCACAGCCCTTAACTCCTGTGCTGGGTCCTCTTTCCCGACTCTAGAATTGGGATAGTGGGAGCAGAGCCAAGATGGACCACTGAGCCAGGAGGGGCTGGGCTCTCTCTAAGGTCAGCATCTCAGGACCCAATTTCAACCCTCACAGCCCACAGTAATTCACATCTATGGGAGTTACACTAATGCCATGGTCACAGTCAAGGTCATCGCACCCAGCTCCAGCCACTAAGAAGAAAGCCTTTTCTCTGGACTCACCTGCTTATGATGGGGTGACCTTCGTGTCCAGTAAACACACATCTGCCCACACAGAAACCGGAGACTCCTTAATGTGTCTTTGAGACTATACTCAAATAGCAATAGTTTTTGGTCACCACAGAAGCCCCCCGCCCCCCATGTATTTCTGAAGATCCTAGGAGGTGTTTACATGTTCCTCTAACTCACTGCTTGCCACCCAGGGAGCTCTGTGTGGTTGTGCAGGTTGTAGACTGTACATCTCTAGGGTACCATTCACACAGACCATGATGATAATATAACCATCTTTGTATTTCTATCCAGTCATCATGGATATCAAACCCACTGACGTGCCTTCAAGTTCTCTTTTTTTCCAAAAGGCACAGATTACTCAAGTCAAAGAGGTGAATCTTTCCAAAATCAGAATCTGAATTATTTTTCAACACCTGATTCAAGCTGTCTGCGCTTGTTTCTTGTAAACAATTTTTTTTGCAGTGGGTTTAAGCTAATTATTTTATTAGTCACCAACAGCAAGTAATTCATTTTTCAATTACAACGTATAAAACACCACATCACCTAAGGACTTGGTTTAGTTCCTAAGGCTCCAATGGCTGGTGTCACTTGTGTGCTACTCGCTGCTGCTGCTGCTGAGGGTGGATTACGTGAAGTCACTTGGGTCTCAATGGTCCAGGCGAGTCAGTGATGGATGCAGTCTCACAAGAGCAGGGCCTGTGGCGATCCCTTTTCATCTTGCAAAACTGAGACTCTGTACCTGTTAAACAATAATTCCTCATTCTTTCCTCCCCACCCCCAGTCCCTGGCAACCACCATTCTCCTTTCTGTCTTTCTTAATTTGACTGTTCTAGGTCTGTCGTATAAGTGCAATCATACAAAATTTGTCCTTTTGTGATTGGCTTATTTCACTTGGCATAATGTCCTCAGGATTCCTCCATGTTGTAGCATGTTTTAGAATTTCCTTCTTTTTTAAGGCTGAATATATGTCACATTTGCTTATCCATTCATCATGGATGGACACTGGGGTTGCTTCCATCTTTTGGCTACTGTGAATAATATGACTATGAATGTGTTTGAGTCCCGGCTTTCAATTCTTTGGGGTATTTACCCAGAAGTGAAGTCTCTGGAGTGTATGGTGAATCTATACTTAATTATTTTTATTTATTGATTTGAGAGAGGGAGAGAGATTTGTTGTTCCACTTATTTACGAATTCATTGGTTGATTCCTGTATGTGCCCTGAGTGGGGATCCAACCCACAACCTGGGTGTATCAGTACGATGCTCTAACCAGCTGAGCTACCCAGCCAGAGTTACATTTAATTTTTGAGGAATTGCCATGTGGTTTTCCACAGCAGCTGCCCCATTTTACATTCCTGCCAGCAATGCACAAAGGTTCCAATTTTTCCACATCCTCGCCAACATTTGTTATTTTGTTGTTGTTGTTAGCTTTTATTTTCCAAATTTTGACCAGATCAGTACCTGCTGGCTGCAGTGACTTCATGCAGGGGAAGGCAGGACAATCAGTGGCCAGGAGAGAGTTTTGGCCTAGGCTTCCTCTGCATAAAGAGCCTAAAATTTGTACTTTTATTTCCAATGAAATTGTACATAGATTCTTTGTATTTTTGTATCATGATTAAAATAATTTATTAATGAAAGTGTTTAAACTGTAGCACACTTAAAAGCACACTGTTTTTTTAGTGTACCTTTGACCCTCAAATAAACAAAAGTAGCCTGGATTCTGTCAGCCTCTGAGAGGCCCTGACTGGCTGTCCTTCCTGAAAAGACCCTTCTCAACCTTACATTGTCATACCTCTGCTCCCTTCTCTGTCTATTCTTCTTCTTTCCACCCCTTCAGTGTAGGCCTTCCTTCCCTAAGATGCCATGTCTGCTCTCTGGCCCCTCAAATCCCATCATATCACACACCACGGCACCTTCACCATGCCTGTATGACAAACTGTCCCCAAATCCCTGTCTCTCAAACAAACTATTCTCTGAAACCCAGATATGTATTTCCAACTGTCTAAAATTGGTTCTTTGGTAACAGACTCTGAAATGGAGCTCTTCAGGCAGAAAGTTTATTGCGGAGCTCTCCTGAGGTCAACATCAGTGAAAGAAGAGAGGAGATAGAATTGGACCAATGAAGGAATAAAGGGTCAAAACCAAAGCCAAAACCAACCTCATAGTGAGCTCTGGAATCTGGATGGCTTTCAGATTTGTCCTGCCTTCAGCAAAGGTGCCTGGCCTTTATATGCCCATTTTGGTCAGTCTTGGATCTTGGCTGCCTGGGAAGGCAGTGTGACCCTGGGCCACTCTTCAGCTGAGGGCAACCACAATGAGGGCCTCAGCTGAGAGCTCTCAGCCACTAACACTTCCAGAAATGAGAGAATGAGTGTTTTGGCCCTGAAAGAGGGGTCTGAGTGCTATACTACAGTATCCACTAAACCAGGCACCACTAGGATGTCCTTGGGTGTCTCAAACTCAATATGCCTCAGACTGAACCAAACCTGTTCCTTTTGTGAGTTCAATAGTGTTATGAGCAAACTGCTGGGCTTGTTAAGTCCGAGTTATTTATCTTCCCTCTACTTTACCCTATATCCAACTAATTCCTCATCCCATAGAGGGTATTAGACTTTGCCTGAAGTTTCTTGAATGCATCCCCCTTGCTTCCTTCCCATCAACACTGACCTGACCTGGCTCAGGCCCTCACAATCTTGTTATGGCATCGTACTTTAATTACCTCCCAACTGGTTCACAACAGAAAGAGCCACTTACCACAGAATAGGTGTTACACAAAGGTTTATTGGGGTATTGTTTAAAAAAAAAAAAAGAAAGATATACTTAGCCTCATTAGAAATCAGAAAGAAGGAAAAAAGAAGAAGGGAAAGAAGGAAGGATCGAACAAACAAGCAAAGAAAATTAATATAACAGTTTTAATAATATATAGTTCATTGTAATATTCTCTGTAACAATATATAGTATACTTTGTTAATTGTTATATATTCATTATATCTAATAATTGATTTGGTATTTATTAAATTTGCAAGGATGTATTTTTAAAATGATTTTACAATAATTCTCAAGAACCATAGAGACTCTTTGCTGCAAGAATTCTAATTCTAAGAATCTACCCCAAACAGTTTAAAATATAAGGAAATATATGAACAAACATGTTAATTATAGCATTATTCATTTAGAAGCAACTTAAATATATAACAATAGGGGATGAATAAGTACACTGTAGTTTGTTCTATGTAACATAAAATAATTTTTTAAATTGTCAGAAAGTCTATGTAAAAGCATGGAAAATGATTATTAAGTCAAAACATTCAGAGTCATCACACTTATGCATTACAGTTGTAACTATGTAAAAAGTTTGATCAGGGAAAACAATCTCAAAGGAAATACACCAGCATGCTCAGAGTCCTTTTATTAGAGAAAAGAAGTCATCCCAGGTCTATTTAGCCCCTCTCCCTCAACCATAACCGCTTCCCTCATTCCTTGATTTTCTTAGTTTGTAAAGGCTATGGAAATGCACTTCAAGATCCACCCCCTTCCATGAGATTGCTATCTCAAGTCCCTCTTACACAATAATTATGGAGTCACCACCAGCCCACACCCTATTTTTCAAAGTTGCAGTTGGTAGCCTTGCTACTTTTATAGTATGATATGTATGGAATATAATTATAGTATAATAAATTAAAATGCAGCAGTACTTCATTGCTCTTTATTTTTAAGTAATATTTCATTATATGGATATACCACATTTTGTTTATCCATTTATCATTTGATAGACATTTGGGTTGTTTCCATTTTTTGGCTACTATTAACACTCATGCACAAGTCTTTGTGTGAATATATGTTTTCAATTCGCTTGGGTATATATGTACTAGGACTGAAATTGCTCGGTTGTGGAATTATGCTAACTCTACATTTAACCTTTTGAGAAACTGCCAGATTGTTTTCTCAAGCAGCTGTATTATTTTACATTCCCACCAGCAGGTCATGAAGATTACAGTTTCTCCACATCCTCACCAACACTTATTATCTGTTGTTTGGTGATAGCCGTCCTCGCAGGTGTGAAGCAGTATCTCACTATGGTTTGATTTGTATTTTCCTGATGGCTAGTGATATTCCCCATTATTCATTTGTAACCAAAAACAAGTGAAGTAAGGTTGAAAGGTTTCCATGATCATTAGTAGATATTTTGGAAACAGTCTATTTTTTTATTATTTTATTTAAACCACACCCAAATAGCACCATCTAGAGGTAACCACTGTAAATATTTCCGTGTGTTTCCCTTGAATTTTTTTCTTATTCTTTCAAAAATATGACTGAAGTTGTATGATGTTTGCAATTTTGCTTCTGGCCTTTTCACCTAATATGATAAAATGGGAATTTTCCCAACCTCTTTCTAAATATTACTGGATGTAACAATTTCCTTAGCCATTCCCCTATTGATGGATACTTGGTTGTTTCCAGCTGTATTTAATATTGTAAATGACGCAATAATATAGTGCTCTGATATTGCTCTTTTTGATTCTGTGTTCCATCTGTCCAGTCATGCTGACATTTTTGAAGATGAAGAACCTGTCTTCTCCTCCCTTTCCATCCATCTACATCCTTCCAAGATAGTGCTTGGTACGGAGTAGACTTATTAAGTCCTTACGGGCCAGGCATTGTTCTAACCACGTGGTGCTTATCAATGCATTTAATCCTCACAACTTCCCTGTGATGTATTATCATCATCGTCATCATCATCATCATCATCATTATTATTATCCCTATTTTATAGATGAGAACGTTAAAGTAAAAAAATTTGTCAAATTGGTGGTTGCTAAAAGGGAGGGAGGTTAAAGGACTGGATGAAAAAGGCGATGGAATTAAGAAATACAAATTGGTAGTTACAAACTAGTCATGGGGATGTAAAGTGCCGCACAGGAAATATAGTCAATAATATTCTGGCCTGGTCAGCGTGGCTCAGTTGGTTGAGTGTCAGCCCATGAACCAAAAAGGCACCAGTTCAATCTTGATTAGGGCAAGTGCCTAGGTTACAGCGGACTCCCATCAGGGCATGAGTGAAAGGCAATGGATTGATATTTTTCTCTCCCTCTCTGTCTCCCTCCCTCCCCCTCTCTCTAAAAAATTAAATAAATAAGTATTTTTAAATGATATTCTAATAACTGTGTATGGTGTCAGGTAGGTCCTGGAAATATACGGGGGACGCTTTGTAAAGTATATGATTGTCTAACCACTATGCTGTACACCTGAAACTAATACAAAATAATATTGAATATAAACTGTAAAATAAAAAAAGGAGAAAGAGATTTGTTCAAGGTCATCAGCTAGTAAGGGGCAGAGGTGGAAACCAAATGCAGGTAGCCTGGTTCCAGGCTCTGAAACTTAACCTCCAGCTTTTTTGCTTCCCTGTGATGATGGAGGCAAAAGGGACTGGCGATGGGATGACAGCCTTCAGGGCTTTGGGTTGGGCTGTTCTCATGTTTGAAATCAGGCACTCAAGCTCCACCCCTGAGTGGGGAGGGAGAGTGAGCAGTCAGTCAGGAAGCCTCCGGAGAGGGAAACAATTCAGATCCAACACACAGGACAGAAGCTTCTAACTGTCCTCAGCCAAGCACCTTCCTGTTAACCGCCAAAGCAGGGGGTGGTCTTTCCTTAAATGCAAATCTGATCCTGTCACTTCCCTGCTTAAAGCTCTGTTGCCCTCAGTATAAAACCCCCAGGCCCATACCTGGCATGGCATCCTCTCTAGTTCCCGTCACTCTCCTTGCCACTTAACATTCAGATCTTCCAAACCTCACCATGCTGTCTCACTCTTGTACCTGTTGGACCTTTGGCCTGGAGAGCACTTTCTTACCTCAGCCCTACCTACCCCACTTTGGCCCCATTCTAAGTCTCTGCTTAACCACACCTCTCTTCTAAGAAGCCTGCACCAAACTCTTCAGCTGGATTGGGTTTCCCTGCTGGACCTGTACTTCTCTCCTGACGCTCATCACTTTTCTTGTCATTGTTTTTCTGAAAAATGACATTTTTTAAATGTCCCAACATAGTTACAATAGCATTATCATGCTTTACAACGCCAGTCTGGGGTTTGTGTGTTTTTTCAACTTTGTATCTTTAAACCCATGAAAAAGTTGCAAAACTAATTCATCAAACAGCACTAAATTTCTCACCTCATTCATCAGTTGTTAATATTTGCCACATTGGTTCTCTGAACCAGCCGAGGCTAAGCTGCAAATATAATCTTTTACTCCTAAGCCTTTCCACATAAATTCCCCCAAAACAAGGAGGTTTTTTTTATGTAACCATAATATGATGACCATATTCAGGAAATTTAAGATAGATACAATAAAATACCTACAAAGCAATCCACAGTCACATTTTGCCAAATGTCCCAATGCTGTCCTTTCCAGAAATTTTTTTCAATCCAGTATCTGATTCAGAATCAGGCATTGCATTTTGTCGTCTTGTCTCTTTACCTCTTTTAGTCTGGCAGAGTTCATTCTTCTTTTATGACATTAATATTTCTGAAGAGCCCCTGCCACTGTTCCTTAGGCTGACCCTGAATTTAGGTTTGTCTGGCAGCCCCCCTACCCCCAGCCCAGTTCTGCATTCCTCAGGTCCTGCTGCCTCTTCCGCAGGATAGTGCATCCTCAGGGCTTCACACCAGGAAGTAGATGGCTGTTTGTCTGTGATGATAGTGATTTTGATTGCTAATTAAGGTGTCCTATAATTGCTTTAAATTTTAAAATTACCTGGTTTTTCCATCTAGACTGTGAGCTTCATGAGGGCAGAAGCCAGTCTGTTTCCTCCATCTCTGCATCCGCCAAGCATAGCAGGTGTAAACGGCAAAGGCGCGCTGCGCAGGGCTGGGCTCCGTACCTTGCCCTCCGCTCAGCCTCACAGCAGTCCTGGGAAGGACTAGTGCAGAACCCAGATGAGGAAAACGAGGCCCAGAAAGGGACAGGCTCCATAAGATTGATTTTTTTGTTTGTTTTCAAACATCTACCTGAGCTGTTCCCTCTCCTTCTAAGACTCTCCCTTTGGAAGGCACCTGGGAAACACACCCACTTCTGCCCCCCTAAAAAATGGTTTAAATGGAAACATAAATTCCCAAAAAGAAAGAAATCACATTAGCAGCCCATAACCTAGGGGCTGGGGGAGAGAGGTAGGAGGGCCTATTTGCATTTTTTCCATTTACAAGCTGGAGTTGAGCTAGTTTGCCTGGGGAGATAATTTGAGAGGGAAATCTTTGCATATTTTATTTAAAAGCATGCCACATTAGGTCGGTAATAATGCAGAGTGCGGCGATTAGGTGAGGCCTGCAGGGGGTTAGGGATAGGGTCCTTTCCCTCCTTTCCTTCTACCATTGCACCCCAACCCCCTCCTCCCTGTCACCCTCCCTCAGTCCTGGGAACCAGCCTCCTTAAAGGACCAGCTCTTTCAGGCCTCAGGTTGGGGTTCAAGCCTCAATAAGTCCTGACACTTTCTTTCTGAAAGAGCCCAAGAGAGAGAGTTCTTGAAACAGGGATAATAGAAAGGGAACCAGTGCCCAAAGCTGAGACCCTAGCCTCGTGTTTCTAACTGGGAGTGGAGAGGTGAGTGTGGGGAGATACCACCCCTATAGGGGGCTTTTAAACAATGAGAGAGATCTTTTGGTTTTCTCAATAATTGGGTAGGTAGGGCTATTGGTATTTCCTGTCTAGGGGAAAGGGATGCTACATGGGGACCCTGCATTGCCTAGGACAGTCCCACTCAAAGAATTAGCCAAATGCCTAAGGCACTCCCATTGAGCCAGCAACCCTCCCTGTAAGCACGTGCAAGTCTTCCCTTTAAGTCCTGCCACACTACAGTCCTGGGATTCAATAGTGACTTGGGTGAGACCTACATGGTTCAGTATGTAGTTAGTTGGTAAATGAGGTTCTTGCTCCATCACAAGTACAGGTCATTTAACCTCTCTGAGCTCCATTTCCTCTTCTATAAAAAGGCACACTGGAGCCGACACCCCAGAGTGATCAGAGAAAGCAATGGGAAAATAGAAGAAAAGTGTGAGCACACACCTTGATATTATAATGGGGAGGAGAGCAATTTATTATGGGACTTCTAAAATTGTTCTTCCCTGGGTAAGATTTATAAGGCCATGGAGACCCTAATCATTCCTGCCTCACTGGGTGAGCGGCTCATAGTCACAAAATCAACTTCCACAGTTAACGCTGCTTGACTGTGACTATAGTTTCTCCACTGAAAAATGGGGTTGATTGCACCAGTTCTATAGCCACATAACAGAACTGGAAGTGATTCAGAAAATGTTACATATTACGAAAAGGCAAGATACTAGAACACTATAAGGTGATCTGTCATATCCAGATTAGCCAGAAAGATCTCCCTTCTCCTCTCCCTGCTTCCCTCTTCTCATCTGTTAGGTGCATGCATAACCATTCTGACTGCCCATCCCCAAGACTCATATACGCACATGCACGCACACATGCACACATGCACACACAGACAAACTAGAAGATCTCATTAGGATTAGGGGAGGATCTAAGTGGCTCATGTCAAATCAATTTCATTACAGAGAGCAAGGTGGTGATTGTACCTGAGACAAATTGGGGAATCAGGGAGCTAGGCAATCACTTAGAAGGGTTTGGGGGTAGGAGTGAATTCAGGGAGAAAGTGGTTTGTGAGGCCTAGGAGAGTGTATGAGGATGTCAGGCACTCCAGGCACAGGAAGCAGGCACAGGTTAACACATGCTGAGCACCAAGAACAGTGCCTGCCCTGCATGAAGTAAGCATTCTGTGGGCGAGCTCTTCTCCTCCCACTCCCCCTCTGCTCCTTCTCCTTCTCCTCTGGTGGTGTGTTAGGGAGATGGTAGGGGCTACAGCGGAGATGGAGACGGGAGTTGGGGAAGATGGTATTGAGGATGGGAAGAGGATGGCCGGCCGAGGGGACAGGAATAACAAATGGGAGTGAGCATGGTTCTGAAACCCACCAGAGGAAAGAAGCTTTGGACTTCTTCACAGGGGTCTGCACACACACTTATACACCTGCATACATCTGCATGATGATGGTTCCTGAAGAACCGAAGAACCAAAGTCAACTGACATAAAGCAAGAAAGGCCTTTTGAGGGAGTCTCGTTGGCTCCCATAATGAAGTCCTAGTACAGAACCCCTCTCTTCAGAAGACTGGCTCCTAAGGGGGTCCTGGATGTACCTAAAGACAGAGGTATGTCTGGTTCACAGGCAAGTAAGACATTTTACTGACCTTAGTACACTGTCCAGTATCCCAGGAAGTGATGTGATGTTTCAGGTCAAGTTCATGAGAGAGAGTATTCATAATGGTTGAATATCTTATCTAAGGCCCCTCTCCCCACTGCAGTTGCTGGCTCCAAAAAGACTGTCTCTGGGACAGTGCCCTGCTTCTGAGTCCTCGGAGACCCCTGGTTCCAGGGCAAGTGCCCTTCACTTTTCCTAAGATGCTCTTTTTACTGACCTTGAGGAGAGAGAGAAACATTCATTTGTTGTTCCCGGATGATGCTCTCACCAACTGAGCTACTCAGCCATGGTTAGTATGTGCTTTTCCTCACCTACTTTTACTCATTCTCCAGGTCAACACCAGCACCTCTGTGAACTCTTTCTTGATTGCCCCTCACCTCCCTCACTCCTGTTCCTACCCCAAACATAGAATTAGTCTCTCCATTCTTCAGGTTCCCACAGCAATGTGTTTCCTAAATGTGATCCCTGGAACCCTCAAAAGAGGGTTACATGCTCAGACAGGTTTGAGAAGCCCTATTCATACTCTGCCCTCCTTGCAGGAACTCACAACACAGACAGGCCCAAGAAAGGCCCTGAGGAGTCCTGCGGTAAAGAAGTCCAGTTAACATCCTGAAACCCCGTGTTTCCCAAGCCCCTTTGATCATGGAGCTCTTTTACTTCCCACCTATTGAAACATGCTTTGGAAAGCGCTTCCATAGCCCATGTACAGACTTCCAGCAGCACTTATTAAGCTCTCTTTACCCATGTCTGGGTCTGTCTTCCTGGATAGACTGTGAAGTGTCTAAGGCTGGAACTGTTTGATTCATCTGGGTCCTCAGTGCCTAGCCAAGGGTCTGGCACATGGTAGACAATAATAAATATTTGTTGGATGCAAGAACAAATAATCCTGTTTTAGTCCTGTCTGTGACGAAGATGAGAATGTGAAGAGCACCTTGGTGACAGTTTCCTGGCAGTGCCTGGGAGGAGGTGTCTGGTGACAATGGTGATAGGAAGAGGGTGACACAGACATACATGCAGACTGTGTGGTTCTGGGCCCTCTGGGGATGTGGCCCATCTGGAGGGATTTAGGACAGACAAGGGTGTCCAGCATCCCAGGGGATTCAGGACACTGGAGTGGTCTCTGTAGCCACAATGGACCAAGGGAGTCCAAGGAAGGGCAGGACCTTACCAATCTGGGAGGAACCCAGCTGTCCTATATGTGGCGGGCATAGTGTAGGCAAGGCTGGGCCAGGGCACGCCACCTTTGGTGGGTCTTGCTTCCATGAATCATCCACTGCCCTGTAGTTCCCTGGACCTTGGGGTCCTGAAGGACAGCTCTGTGAGGAACACAGCCAGATAGATATTTCATTCCTTTCCTGAGAAGCGAAAATCTCCACTAGAGGTCTCAAGGAAGGTCTTTGTGGACTCGACAGAAAAGTGTGGAACACTAGACCCCAGTGAGATGCAGGAACCAGTCAGAGAAGGTCTTGCAGGCAAAGCTAAAGCAAGTAGAGCCACTGCAAAGCCTTGGAAAGGTCGCTCTTAAGTTGGAGGGGTGTTACAGGAGCCCGCTCTGGAGCAGTGTGGTGAATGGAAGGGAGGGAGCCAGACCAGGAGCCCTTCCAGATGTCAGGGTGAGAGATGATGAGGGCCTGAACCAAGGTGGGAGAATTGAATTAGAGGGGAAGACATGAGGTGGAAAAGTTCTCGGGATGCAAGGGCCTGGAGTTGGTGACTGAGTGCCATGAGGAGTGAGTGACTAGGAGGGCTGAACCTCATACCCCAAATGACTGAGTGAAATGACCCGGTTCCTGGGTGGGGAGAATGTGAGCTCAGTTTCGGACATGGGAAGTTTGAGTTGCTGTGGGTCACCTGGGTGGATATGCAGTGGGGGTGGGAGGCAGAGACCCTGCTAGAGACAGAGGCTGGGGGGTCCTGAGTACAAAGGGGACTAAAGGCACAGAGTGGAGGCGATCCCAGAAGGAGGGTGGAGAGAAGAGGTCCCAGGCCAGCCACCGGAGTGTCAAGGCCTATCGAGAGCTGCCTGAACACTGGATGTGAGGGGCTGCCTAGAGAAGTCCCAAAAGCATGCGAAACCACCTGAGTTCCCTCGGCGCGCTAACTGGCACCCACTCAGACGGGCACCCACAGGTCCAGTCCTACATCTGTATTCTCACTTGCAGGCCCACCTCACCTGCGCACCCCACACACCCCTACCCTCGCAGCGGAGGGCGCACCCCGCAGCCCTCTTTTGCTCTTCCCTCTGTGGCTCCACCCCTCCCTGGAGACCCTAGGGTTAATCGCCCCATCCCCACCCCCCCCACCCCCCGCCGCCCGCCCACAGATTAGGGGCGCTGCCTCCCTTTGTGCGCGCAAGGGCCTGAGGCGAAAGCCCTGGGAAGCTGCTGGCCTTCCAAGCAGCTGAGGTGGGGAGGGCCGCAAGGGACTGGGGGAGGAAACACAAAACGGGGGGTAGGGATCCCGGCTGCAGCTGTCCCGCCATGGGCCGGTACAAAGGGCCTGCTGGCGGACCGCCCCGAGCCGTTTTCATGCTTGTTGGGATTAGGCTCAGGAAATGTCGCTCACAATCCTGCGGATCAGCAGTCCGGGGCGCGCCGGCGCGTGGGGCGGGCTCGGCCCCGCCCAGCCCCCGCTTTGTGAGGAGCCCCCAGTCCGCACGGCTCCGAGGAGGTCGCCCCTTTGTCTGCGCCTTTCGTGGGCCGAGCCCCGCCCAGAGACCGCTGAACACCAGCTGAACGTCGGCCTCCATCCAGCCCTCTTCTTCCCGGCGGGGAGCACTGGAGCTCCACCTTGCGCTCCCTTATGGGGTCAGGGTCACGGTCCCCGGCCCGGAGCCCATCCTACTGCTCCCATCCCACGGCCCGAGACCTCCTTCATCCCGGGTGGGTGGGGGATGCAGGCCCTCAGGGACCTAGCCCCTTCCCCGGCCCTGACCCCGCGCCACCTCCCTCAGAGTGGAGGAGAGGAGTGCAGGCAGGACAAGAAGCCTTCAGGCATGGAGAGGAGACACAGACACGTATTTGGCTGTGCCGTGCTGGGGCTGCGAGAATCTCAGGGGGCTGCTGGGGTGTGAAAACCTCCCCAAGCTAGGTGCGGTCGTATTTCTGAGAGGGGTGGGGGAGAGGAGGGAGCACGCGCTCAGGTCTGGGCCCAGGAGTGTGAGCGCGTGTGTGTGCGCGTGCACACATGCAGAGCTGTGGTGTCCGGCGCCCCTGTCTGTGGGTGCCTGGCGGGTGTGGGCATGTATACGAGTGTGGCTTTGAGGCCTGGCTCAGACCCCAGAGCATCCCCATCTCACGCTGCTCTTCTCACCACCAACTTCCATTAAACCCATGAGTCTGGGACTCAAGGCCCTTTAGCAACGCTTTTTAATATATAGCACAACTGCCCGAGGGCATCTCCTACCTCTGATGGCCTCGGCCTCCTCTCCTAGTCAGATAATAACATTTATGCACTACTTACTGTGTCAGGCTGAGGTCTTAAGTCCATGCATGTGCAAACTATCACATAACCCTATGAGAGAAGAACCAATTACCCCCAATACATTTGAAATCGTTATCCTTTAGTGCCTTAACTTCAACTCATGCTCTAGGCTCCTACTCCTCCAGGAAGCCCTCCCTGAACAGGTGATCTCGTTGCTTCCTGTTGCTGTCACTTGTTCGTGCTGTGATTAGGAGACAATAACACTGGGTTTTGGGTGAGGCTTGTAGGAAACAGGCTGGTAGACAGGTCATAGACTGCCACCAGGGGGCATTCAATCTACATAGAATCCTGATGTTCCAGGCCCCAGCCTGGGGAGCCCGCCCACCATATTCTGAAGTCTCCTTATCCCCCTGACTCTTTACTTTCTTCCTCAGTTCCCAGTTCACACCCTGCACGCCAGGCTTTAAGCCATCCCCTCAGACCATGCTTGATGGAACTGACCTATTTGGGGTCTCTGGAGAGAAAGTTTTCCATGGACCCAGCCCTGCACGACCTCCCTGCCAATCCCTTCCATGCTTCAGTCCTGTCCTTGGGGTGTGTTCAGGCTCCTGCTGTGTGCCCTGCCCCTGTGGGTCTCTGGGTCTCAGCCCCAACAGCGTTCCTCATTCCTCCTACTAAGCAAGACTCCTCAGTTAGCCCCAGAAACTTGAGTTAGATTTCCCTGCTTCTGATCATGGGATTTCATTCTGGAAGGAAGGGAAAGGTGGCTAACTGGCTAATTCCCCCTGTCCAGCAAATGAACCTTCCCTACTTCCCTTACTGTCCCAGAGACTAATAAATTCCCACCAGGTGACTTTAAAATAACTTCCTAAGTTACCCAGTCTCAGGCAGAGATCCACACAGAGGGCTAGGACCAGCTTCCCCTCTCTTAGGCTCAGAGTGGCCTGTGCATTAATCTTTTGGATGAAAGTCTCATCTATCGGTGCAGGCAAGACCTGCTCAAGGGCAAGGGCGGGCTCTGCAGGACCTTGTGTGGAGGTGCTCAATCTGTTTTAATGCGTACAATGCATCTTCAGGTCTATTTCCTCATTCAGCCTGTGCAATTGCCACAGGTGGAGGCAGCCTAGACAGTCCAGGAACAAGTCTGTCCCACACAGAAAGTACAGCAGTGGCCTCAGTTCTTCCCATGATCAGGCCCGATGGCCAGCGCACCTGATGGGAAACAGCATTTCTTGGCTGGGTTGGTTCATCCACTAGAGTCCTGCTCCAGTTTCCCTGCCCTAAATGGCTGGCCTGGCTGTGGCTCTGACTCCCTGATCTTGCTCGACTACTTCCCTCACCCACCATCACACCAGGGGCTGGGCCTGTCCTGAGACCCTTGATGATTGGCAGGGGTCCTGTATGTAAACAATTCACCACATTGGTTCCTTGGTCTGGCTTTCATTTTTTTCTCAGCTCAGAAAGCTCTTTTATGGAAAGGAATATTAATCAACTTTATCTTTAAAAAGCTTTTTTTTAAAGATGAATTTCATTTTAGATTCAAATTTCTAAAGACAATATTTGAATTCTTCCTATGGAAAAGTGAAGTGCGCCTTACAAAAGCACTATTTACAATAGTATTCATAATTCTTATTAATGTAGTTTACTATGTGCCAGGGAGAGCTATAAGTATTTTGCATGCTATATATTCATTTAACCCTTGAGACAACCCTATGAAATAAATACTACTATTGTCTCCATTTTAAGATGAGCATATTGAGGTATAGGGAAGTTAGTTAACTTGCCCAAGGTCACAGAGACAGAGAGCAATGGTGCTAACATCCAAATCCAGGGGTCTGCTTCACAATCTGTGCTCTTAAATGCTGGTGGCGCTCAGAAGAGCCTTCACACACTTGGGAAAGGGGTACCCTCTGAAAATTCTCCTTCTTGTGGGCTGAAGGCTTGATGTTATCTCATTGTTAGAAATCCCCATGGTTAAACTTATTCAAATTTATCTATAGTCCTTTGCTAGAACAACATATCTTAGTAAGTAAAATTTGTCAAAACTAGTTCAATACTGTTTCTGTCTAAATGTCAAATGTAAAGATGACAAGAATTATTAATATCTTAAGTCACTCTTTCAGAGCGGTACACTGTGTAACATTTAAAAAATATGTATCTTGTTGGGATCATTGTAAAAGCGGACATTATATTTCTCTAAAATGTTTCAGTTTTGCCCTGGCTGGATCGCTCAGTTGGTAGAGCAGTGTTGCAATATGCCAAGGTTTTGGGTTCAATCCTTGGTCAGGGCACATACAAAAATCAACCGATAAATCCATAAATAAATGGAACAAACTGATATTTCTCTTTCCCTAAATGAAAAAATCAAAATGTTTCCATTTTTGTAAGTGAAATATAATTTTTGTGTAATTTTAAAATAATCAATACAATATTTGATTTATATAATCAATCAAAATATGCCGTCTGTGGTAGGCAGCCTCTAAGATGCTCCCTGATGCTTCCCACCTCCCGGTACTCAGACCCTTGTGTAATATCCTCCCTTTGAGTAACGTACTTCTAACCAACAGAATATCACAACATAGTGGGGATGACACTTCTACGATTAGATTGCAGAAAACTGTGACTTCTGTCTTGCTAGTACTCTATAACTTTCTTGGCTTTCATGCTTTGATGGACTGAGCTGCCATGCTGTAAGGGCCTACAATAGAAGAAACTGAAGGTGACCTCCAGCCAACAAACAGCCTTTGAAGAATTGAATGCTCCCAATAAGTGAGACCATAGACCCTGGACTGACTCAGCCTTGATTCAGCCTTGACTGCAGCCTTGAGAGAGATTCCTGACCTACGGAATGGTGAGATGATAAATGTGTATTATTTTAAGTCACTAAGTTTTAGGGTAATTTGTTATGCAGCAATAGGTAATTAATATACTTTCTTTATAAAAGTCATGAATTTTTGAGACACCAATAGATCATCAAACTAATATAAAATAGAAGATCTAATTTGATTGGCATCAACAAATATCTGAAGTCATGCACAGCAGCGGTCCCCAATTCTTTTGGCACCAGGGACCAGTTTTGTGAGATACAATTTTTCTTTTTTCCATGGAAGCGGGATGGGAAGGAGCTCAGGCAGTGTTGGGAGCAATGGGGAGCAGCCCCAGGATGCTTTGCTCGCTTGCCCCCGCTCACCATTTGCTGTGTGGCTTGGGAGGAAGAGATTGGGTTGGAGACCCCTGATGCACAGCATTGTAACACCTGTGTCAGAACCATCTAAGGACCCCCCAATCTTTTGCTGTTGGGCTTTCAGGGAAGTGGTGGCTCTAGAGCAGGGTTGAGAATGTGTTTGCATATGTTGAGGGGGAGGGTCCCTCGCAATCAGTGCCCCCCCCCTTTCAGGTCCAAAAGTGCCTTACGATAAAGACAATCCCAAACAGGGCTCTCACAGAGCCCAAGTCACCCCTGTCAATCTGAGAGGCCCCTGAGAAGAGACCTCTCTACCCTACATCAGAGTGTCCACCATAGCAGGCTGGATTCCTCCTCCCCAGGGCCTTCCCCCATCCCCACACCCCAGCTCAGCGTCCTGTTCAAAAGGGGAGTTCAGACAATATGGCAGAGAGGCCACCAGATGACCCATGGAATAGAAACAGAAACTCAAGAAATGCATTTCTGTGCCCCAGTTTATTCATCTTGGTTCACACTCAACATGCAAAAGGACCCAGGGTCACTGTTTCAGCCTCACTCCCTACTGCTTTCACCCATCCACCCATTATGGATGGAACTCTTTAGGGATAGTCAGAAAGAACCCCCACATTTTGCAGGTAGGAAGACTCAGGGCCAGAGACAGCGTCAGTGACCTGTATGGCCCTGCTCACCCATCAGGATCTTGCCACCTGTGGGCTCCCAGAAGCAAAACAGAGAGCTTGGCTCTCCACTTCCTAGAGATGCTTCCGCTGGAGCCTGTCAACATTTAAAGGGCCATTCCGTGATGGAAGGGGATATGACTCAGCATCCTAAGAGTTTACAGAGGCAGGGCTGACACTGTCCCCTGCCCACCCTTGAAAACAGAACTGTGGTTCCTCCTGGCACAGACAGTCTGATTTCAGGGAAACAAACTAATTCAACATCCAGTGCCACTAAAGCCAGAGAGGCATGGCAAGTAGAGGCACAGAGAGGGAAGTGAGATTTACCCAACAGTAAGCTTACAAGCACACATTCTTGTTCTCCAGAAGCTTAAATCAACATGGTCTGCAAGAGCTCCTTTGCAAAGGAGAGATGATTTGTGGTTTGTTTGGAACTGGTTTTCCAGAATTCGAAACTCCTATTCTTCACAGGGTTCTGCAATCATCATCTCTCCATCCCCACCTCCCATGTGCCCAGGGGCAGAGTTCAAATGTTCATCACCATCCTCAGCTCCCCTCCCTGATAATAATTTCCTCAGATAAATGACAGCAGGCAGCCCTCTTTCCAGGAAGCAGTGGGACCCTGTGGAGAAAAGAGGCTACAGCAGGTCATGGGTAATATAGGGTGTGGATGGATGCCCCACATGTGCAATTGAATATATATTTGCACACACTTGATTGGGAATCTGCCTACAAATACACATGTTCCTAATATACACTTCCCATGCCTGCACCTGCACACAGGCACCCCTACCTATAGGGCTACACACACAAGAGCTCACTCACATACACCTGACATAAGCCTGCATATTCAAACTCACTCATAGGTATACACATCTTTTGCATGTACAGTTGCTCCTTGAACAATGCAGGGGTTAGGGGTGACAACCCCTGAAATAGTAAAAAATCCATGTCTAACTTTTTACTCTCCAAAAACTTAACTACTAACAGCCTGCTGCTGACTGGAAGCCTTAATGATAACATAAACAGTCGATTAACACATATTTTGTATACTATATGTATTATATACTGTATTCTTACAATAAATAAGCTAAAGAAAATGTTAAGAAAACCTTAAGGAAGAGAAGACACATTTACAGAACTGTACATATTTACTGAAAAAAAAACAACCCACATATAAGGGGACATGTGCAGTTTAAACCTGTGTTGTTCAAGGGTCAGCTATTGCACATATACATTCGTGCACATATACATACACTATCAGGTACCTGTTCATGTATGCATGTACAAATTTACTCCCTCCTACATACATGCCATACATACAGATGGACACACTCACACATAGTCCTGCACATAAGTTAGCCTGTGTACACATAGCACACACTAGCTGATGCACAGGTGCTGATTCACACATGCTTGGCACATGTTAGCACATACATACTCACTTATGCTTGCCTGCACTCATACCAGTTAATATATACTTGAGTACAACCACACACATGCCTGCAAATATATACACCCCAGAGGCACACTCTTAGCCCTGGTCCTGGGGCCTGGACGGTGCTGCCCTCTGTTGGAAACAGCGGATAAGCTCCTTTCTGTTGTCTAGGATGGTGTCATAGCTCTCCTGCAGGCGGGCCTGCTGGTCAACCAGCTGGTGCTGCAGGCCTCGGATCCACTGGAGCAGGGCCAGGCGGCGATACATCACCAAGTGCACATGGTGCTTCTCCTTCTCCTGCTCCTTGTAGCGCTCTTGAGCGTGCAATTTTTGCACTGCTTGGGCCACTGAGGGCAGAAGGGAATCTGAAGGGCCAGGGCCTGGAGGGGTCCCACAGGCAGGCTCCGGGCTGCTGCAAGGGCTGTCAATGCTTAGGGAGCTGCTGGCATAGCCATTGTCCTCCAGAGGGGAGCACACTGTGCTGGCACTACCCATCTTCTCAGGCTCAGCTCTGGGGATCTCTGCCCCCTCTGGTGGGCTGCGGACCTCTCCTTCGTGGAGTCCAGCGGCCTGGAATGCCTGGTTGTCAGAGGGCAACTTGGAGGAGCTCCTCATCAACATGGGCTCCACTTGGTCTGGCATCCCATGCCAATTCTCATTGGCGTCCTTGGCACCCGCCATGAAGTTGGAGTTGCTGTCTGATTGGAACTCAGGCTGACATATTCCAGGAGGTGGGCCTCCCAGGAACTGGCCCCCCTCGGCTATCCCTGGCTGGATGGCAAACATCTGGTCTGTAAAGGGGAAGCAGAAGAATGAGTCAGAGCAGGAAGAGGGGGGGGGGTGCCCTGACAGAGTTGAGGCAACATCGCTGCAGGGACAAGGCTGTAAGTACCAGCCTGGCTGCTCCTTCTCAGTCTCTTTCCCTGCACTTGGGTAACACCTCCCTTATGGTTTCCCTCCTCCCTTTCTGTCTGTTGCTTCTCAGTCTCCTGCACAGGTTTTCCCTCCACCCTCCGAGGCAGGCTGTCCTCTCATTCTCTGCACCTCTCCCCAGATGATCTCATCATCCTCTGCTGCAGCTTCAAGGAGCATCACGTGTTGGTAATTCTCAGTGCTGCCTGCAGCCCAGATCCAACTGCTATCTAACTCTGCGACCAACCACGGGCTCCACAAATTGTACGTGTCCAAACCAGCTCTCCCTCTTCAGTGGCCTCAGCAAAATGGCCCCACTCTCCATTCAGTCACTCAAGTCAGAAACCTGAGACCCTCCTAGACTGCTCACTCTGCTTCCTTCCCCCATCGCATTGGCCACCAAATTCTGACAATTCTTCCTCTTAAAAACCTGTGCATGAACATATAAGTCATTTCTTACCTGGATTACTAACAGCCACAGCCTTTTCACTGATCTCTCTGCCTCCACTTACAAATTAAAATTTAATTCATCACAGGTCCCTAAACTCCTGCTAAACTGCTACATAGCCTACAAGGCTGTGTTTCACCTGGCCCCTGCTCACACCTCCAGACTTGCTTCTTGCCCCTCTGCCCCTCCTGCCACACCAAACTGCTCAGAGATCTCAGAAATGTGCTCTATTCTCCTCATACAATTCCCTTGGCCTATGATCCCCTTCCTCTCCTCTCCCCTGTAAGGTCCTCCCTTCTCCACCTATCAAATTCCTTTTTATACTTCAAAACTTAGCTCTAATATCCCCCTGCTTCTCTAAAACCATTTTGATATTCTCCCTGCTGCCTCAATATACACAAACATACACAGCTCCGCTTTCTCTGGGTCCACACTATCCTGGGTACACACTATCTAATTCATGTTCGTTTCTTGTTCCTGGCACAGAACTGATGGTCAGTAAACGTCTACTCAATTTTTTAAAAAACTCTCTTGTACTAGCAGCTGATAAAGCTTGGTCATTAACTAAATGTGAACCTTCTCTATATATCCTCTATGATCTTCCCAGGAGCCAGCATGAAGCTGGGCACTAGCAGGTGTCAGTCCATACCTGCACCTGGGTAGTCAATAGGGGAGAGGAAGGAGGCTCCAGCGGGATATCTATGCTCAGGAAGAGTAGCAGGAGGCTAGTGCTGACTGCCCAGGGCTGGAAGAGCCGGCTTCAGCTCCTTCCTCTGCCCAGAGATGCCCTTACACCCTTCCGCATACTTATTAGACTGTCTCGTGTCCCTGCCCCTAGTTTGCTCCATCTTGATGTCCTGGAGGGAGGGCATACAATACAACTCTTTCCTCCTCAATAACTGGCTTCTAGCAAAATTAGGGGTTCAACTGACAAGAGGTTTCAACTCACCACATATTACTAGAATTAGAAAACTCTGGTATCAGTAAGACAAAGGGAGAGTGTAAGAGATAGGGACCCTCCCCACATTCAGTAGTGGGCAGAAGTCCGGGCAGCGGGTCGGGGATGGTGTGTGGACAGTCCCTTTATAACCTACAAACCCCACTACGCAGTATGCCAGGCGATCTTCGCTGCCCAAATGTTTTCTTTTACATAAACTTGGGTGGGGCCGTGAAGGGAGCTGGGATGGGGTGCGGGTGCTGTTACGAATCACGGGGTTCTCAGAGACGGTAAAATGGGAACTCCCCAGGGTGGGGTTTCTCTCCAAGTTAATCCGCAATCTTCCGGGGCTTGGGGGTGGGAGGGAGTCGGCCTCCCTTCCTGCCTAGCCTTGCGGGAGAGGGAGACTCCCCCCCAGGACAGGCTCGAGACCAGCCTTCACTAATCTCCCCATAGGAGGCAGTTGTCGGGAGGCTGCGATTTCCCCCCAAGGCCCATGAAAGCCCTGCGGCTGAGCCCCAACCCCTCCCGCTACGGCCCGACTCACGGCCTGGAGGCGCCCGCCCCGGCGCGGCTCTGGTTCCACGGGCCCCACGGCAGAACCTCGACCCTCCGGGCTGGGTGAAGGGTCTCTTGGCCTGGGAGTCCACGCGGGCCGGGGCGTGAGATGCGGGGCTCCGGAGCTGATCTCCTTGCCCCCCGGCGCCGACTGCGGAGCCCAGTGGCGTCTGCGCGTGGGGCGTGGCGGCCTGGCCCACGTGGGCCGGTTAGGTTTTCGGAGGAGCGGCGCGCCGCACCCCGCGCCGGAACCGCCCCGCCTGCCTTTGCCTTCCGGCCTCTGCAGCCTTGACCGAGGCCTTGCAGGTCCAGTTTTATTTCCTAACTGCATTTCACTGCGCCCCTCCAATCTGCTTGCCTCACTGCAGATACAGTGACATTTTCAAAATGAAACTCTGATCATGTCCCCACCCTCCTGCCTCAGACTTCCCAATGACTTCCCCATTACAGGGTAAATCCTTGAGGCCACAGCCTTAGGGCTCCGAGCATCCTGCTCTGTCCCCTGCTGCAGCCTTTGCGCCCCATCTCTGCAGTCGGGCCGGCGCTCCTCTCTGCCACGCTGCGTTTGCACACTGTTCCCTCTGCCTAACGGTGCCTTTCCCCTCCCCTATTTTAGGTCTCTTCTCAGATCAGCTTCTCTGACCCCCTCTATATTACCCCTGGACACTTTGTTCCTTTTCTTCATAGCCTCTATCACAGTTTGAAATAATGTATTAATTTTTTTAATTGATTTTTTTAAGAGAGGAAGAGAAGAGAGAAGCATCAATTTGTTGTTCCACTTATTTATGCATTTTTTAAATTGCTTCTTTTATGTGCCCTGACCTGCGATGGAAACCACAACATTGTCTAATTGGGATGACAGTGCATTAACCAATTGAATTACCAGGCCAGGGCCAAAATTATGTGTTCATTTTGTGTTTATTTATTAAAGTCACTTATAAAGGCTATGTTTTTAAGAGAAGAAAGAAAATCTGCTCTGGGACAGGCATGGGGCTACTGCCAGGCCCAGGTGGCTTTCCACAGGACAGAGAACAAACACCTCATGGGGCCAGTGCAGCAAGCTCTTCAGTTTTTACTTGCTGAAGCCTGATCCCTTCACTCCCTTCCTCCTTGAGGGAAACCTAGGGTTTGGGGGCACAATTTGTTGTCACAGAGAACAGAGGAATTGTTGGCTTTCATGATAAAATAAAAAAATCACTGGCTGGTGTTACCTTAAGGCTTCTTAAAATAAGTTGTCCCTTCCACACCCCCATTTTACTGAACAAGCTATTCAATTGGCTACACCTTCCTCCATTTCAAAACTAAACTAACATGGATTCATTGTCAAATCATGATACATTTAAAAGACCTTATCTTTCCTTCATGACTTTTTCTTTTTTTAATGAGGAAGAATTTAAGTCTGTGATCTTCATGCTGGGGCATCCTCTTCCAGTTTCAACTTGATTCCAACTCACCATTCTGCAACCTAGAGACTAAATACAAATTAAATCACACCAATCAATCCTATATACAAAAATAAGGGAAATGGAAGAGGAAAAAAATGCCATTTTATGATTACAACAACTCCTATTTTAAGAGGGCAAAGGAAATAAAGGGAGAAGACAAAAGTAACTCAGACCTGGGCTACTCCCCCAGATTAGAATATATAGGTAGAGACCTCAGCCCCATTTCTATTGCACACCACGTCCTGGGCTAAATTGGTCCTCCTTTTTTCTTTGTCTACTGCAAGCTCCCCTTGCCTTCAGCCACAGAGTTTTCTTTCTTATGAGGTGACCCAATTCTCACTTCTAAAGGCTCTGAGATTTGGTGGTCTGGAATTATGCAGATCTTCCCATGCTATTCAGCCATAATGTCATCTGATTGTTTGGTGGGCCCAGGACAGCTCCTCCCCACCTTTCCTTCAGCTCTGTCTCCCCCAGCTCTAACCACGTGGATTAAACGGGAGCCTACTGAGTCCAAGGATAAGACTGCCCACTCCAGGTGAGTCAGTCAGAGTTCTTCTCTGGGACTTTCTGAAATCAAATTAAAGCAAGACAAAGCAGGGAAGATGTGAGCCTAGGGCTGTAGCAATCACATTCCCTGGCAAGTGAGAGTCAGTTTGTAGGAGGAGAAAATGATGCTGACACACAGAAGGGGAGACAAAAGACAGAGTCCTGGTGATGTTCCAGCCCCCATTTCCTGAGGCCTTTGTATAACTTCCAAGAAGGCCCTTGTTTTGCCAAGTGGAATTTCTTTCTCTGGCAATCAAAAGAACCATGATTGATAGAGCATCCCGGGGTCCCACTCATGCACCTCTCAGTCCTCATTAAATAGTAGCAACTCTATTTACCCTTGATGGCCATTATCAGTCCAACCTACATGGTAACCTCCTTTCTTCTATTACTCTACTATTATGAGGAGTTTGAAATGCAGTAGAATCAACTTTGTAGTCCCTGGTTTGAAACATTCCTCCCTGATCTGCAGAAATTAGAATGTCAGGGAAGTAAACTCTTTGAGAAAGTCATTAGGTACAATCATGTAAGGTGCCACACCTACCTCTATCTCTTTATTTGTGGTCTTGCTACAAAAGACAAAGAATTATAGATTGATTATCGATTTAGAGTCTGTATTGTACTCAGCAGAGGCGCACCCAACCTGGCATAGCTGAGTCATCAATTGTTCATTTCATTGTTCTATAAAGCTAATTGTTCTAAACAACATAATACCTGTTCAGCCCTAGCTGGTGTTGTTCAGTTGATCAGAGTGTTGTCCCATAGACCAAAAGGTCACAGGTTTGATTCCCAGTCAGGGCATATACCCAGGTTGTGGATTTGATCCCTGATCGGGATGCATATGAGAAAGCAACCAAAAGCTCTCTCTCCAAAAGCAATGAAAAAAATGTCCTTGGGTGAGGATAAAAAAGTAAAATAAATAACATGATACCTGTTCAGTCAAGTGAATTCCAAGGGCATCAGACTGCAGCTTCTCCTTTCTTTTTAAATTGTCTATTCATTTTTAAAAAATATGTTTATTAATTTGAGAGAGAGAGAAACATCAATATGAGAGAGAAACATTGATCAGTTACATACATGCCCCAACCTGACTAGGGATTGAACCTGTAACCTAGGTATGTGCTCCAACTGGGAATTGAACCCCCAGTCTTTTAGTGTATGGAATGATGCTCCAACCAACTGAGCCATACCAACAAGGGCTAGCCTCAGCCTTTTTTCTTTTTTTAAGATTTTATTTATTTATTTTTAGAGAGAAGGGACAGGAGGGAGAAAGAGAGGGAGGGAAACATCAATATGTGATTGCCTCTTGCATGCCCCAAGCCGGGCACCTGGCCCACAATCCAGGCATGCGCCCCAACCAGGAATCAAACCGGCGATGCCTTGGTTCACAAGCCAGCACTCAATTCACTGACCCACACCAGCCAGGGCTCAGCCTATTTTCTTAGTCAAGGGCAATGCTTTATGGGATACTCTAGCACTGTATAATTAATGCAGTAAATACTCAGACAGGGTCCTGTGGACTCCATAATTTTCAGACAGCTGTGAACCTGGAGGACAAAAGAACCCAGGAAGGCAGAGGCATCCATGTCTATATGACCACAAAAAAGCAAATGTATAGATGTTTCTTATTCATTCACCAGAAGCATCCTTTGTCAGGGAATCAGTCACCTTAGGTGAAAGGGGTATCTGTAGCTACTTAGATTGAAGGGATTTAATTGGCAGGGACACTGAAATCACTGGAGATGGTCAGTACCAGCCTGAACAGGGCTCTGTGGCAGGCCAGCCCACCACGAAGATCCAGCAGTGGGCAGTGAGTAGATATCCTGTCAAGCAGACAGATGCCAAAACCAAGAGAAGCTAGCAGCGAGTAGCCAACTCCAGGCCCTGGGGACCTGTGGTGTCAGGCAATGAGAAAGGGAAGATGAAAGGAATTTCTACTCCAGGAAATAGGACAGGCATGAGTTCCTCCACAGGTGGGTGATTTTTCAATGTCAGTACTCCCAGGAATCAGAGAAGGAAAACTCTGACTCCAAAAAACCTCCGCTGCCTTGCGGCATACCTCTTCAGGGGAAAGGCTAAGGGAGTAAACCCGACAGAAAATCCGGAGCCGGAGTCCCTAAGGCGGTTTGACGTTGTAGTCAACACCGGCAACTCCTGCGGCGCACCTGAAGCCAAGCTGTATTGACTCCGTCTTTCCCTTGGACCCTTCAGCTGCGAAGAGAGGGGGGGTCTGCTGCATGGGCAACAGCAGACCCTCCATATCACCCTGCCCAGGCTCTGTAGCTTCAGCTTCACTAGAGAGGACACTCCAGCGTCATTGCAAGATGTCGATTCAACACGGGAGGAGACAGATACCGTGTCACTCCCGAGTCAGACTGCGCAGCCATTCTCGGCGGTGCAGATAGACTCTTAAGAAGCTACACCATCGTCTCTCGAGACGGACGGCTGCCGACGACTCCCAGGAAGAAAGGGGTAGGCAGGATCAAGGTGTTTCAACATCAAAGACTTGCCCCTTCCCATTCATTCAGTCACATCCAGGACACAGTTATGGCATGCTTACTCTGTGCCAGGTGCTGTGTTGGGGATCTGGGGCAGAATCAGAACTGGTGGTGGCCTTGGGGAACTCACCATGGGACGGGCCCTACGACAGGGCTAGGAGGAAAAGTAATAAGCACAAAATAGGGTAAAGAAGGAAGGCTTTATTGAGGTGATATTTGAGCCAGGCTTTGAGGGGTGAATAAGAGAAAGCATAAGGCCGAGGAGATGGTGTGTGTGTTTAGTGTGTTGTGACAACACAGGCAAGGCCAGTGTGACTGGTACAGGGGCAGCAACAGAGGAAGGAGATGAAGCTGAAGGATAAAGTGGGCCAAGAGGTGAAAGGTCTTGATCACCATTCCCAGGATCTGGGGGCAGCAGAGAAATAACAGGAAGCCCGTAAAGGTTCCGCATCAGAACAAATCACAGGCTCCTAATCCTGGAGTACAAGCCACATTGCTACCTGCTTTATTCTCTTTTCCTAAGTTCATATCATCTGTCAACCTCCTAACATGGCTTTGGGAACTTAGGCAAATCAAATCATTTTAACCTCTTTAGGTTAAATAAAGATAATATGCTTTGAACATTGTTAAATAATATTATAACGTGAACATCCTCAGTTGGGCTCCCAAGAACAGGCATAGCCCTGGAGGACCTTTGATGTACCAGAGAGCCCTTAAGGCAGATTAGAAAGATCATTCCCTAGAATTATTTGCTCATCTTGGGGAAGAAAGGCCTACAAAGCTGGTGACCTAATAGTTTTGTTCATCCTTCTCCTCTGCTTCTTAAAGGTAAAGTGCAACTCTAGTCTATCAAGAAATTGCTATGTGATCATGTTAGGTAAGACGTCCATTCTCCACCACCAATATGGCTGTTTCCTCAGCTATAAAATGAGGAAACATCAAATTTGAAGTTAAAAGAAAATTTTTTAAAGGCTTGGAATCTTTTATTTTCAGGCAAATATTTCCAATATGCCCAGTTTGCGATCTCCTCTCTACCAAACCCTCCACACTAAATAGCTCCTGAGGGGGCTCCCAGGAAGCTTTTTAAAGCTTAGTGGGACACAGGTTCAGATACACTACACCACTAGATCCTAGGAAATGAATCCTGCCCCAATCTTTCCCTCCCATTCCTGAAAGGAGAAAGGGGAAACTGAGTGGTGTTTTGGAGCTTCTGGTGTCTCCCAAACCTCTCTTCCACCAGACCAGAAAAGCCAAATCCAATGTCCCCAGGCTGTGTGAGCACCCAGAGCCCACAGCAAAGGGAGTGAGCTAGATAGAAAACCTGATCTGAAGGAGAAATGAGAGAAGGGGTGCCTGTTCCACCCCCTTCCTAACAGCTGCCTCTGTGGGCTCCATAATCCCCATGCCCTCCCCCCACCCCATCCTCTGACCGCCCACCTCTCCTCCACCCACCCCATTCATCAGTAGGAGGGCTCAGTATCAGCACAGCATTTCAGGGCCTGACAGGTCCTTTCTGGGTGCCCCTCACACTTAACCATTTAACCTCTAGCACAAAGGGCCAGCCTGAATGGGCTTGGAGCCCGTGGCTCGTGCAGAGGGGAAGGCCTCAATAGGATTTGGGGAGCTGGGTGTATAAACCGCTTTGCTCCAGTAGCTTTCAATGGAGGAGCTGGAGTCTGGGCATGTGCCGAGGGGAGGAGCCCAGCAGCTGCATCCCGCCCCTGAACAATGATTTATTCATTCTCCTGGCACACACAGAGAACACAGGCTGGGGGAACATGGCCCCACAAATTGCCCTTGGCCTCAGCTGATTCCCATGGCAAACATCCCAGTTAAGAGTGCCCCCTCCTACTTGTAACTTATTGCCTAAAGCCTGCCCTTCCTCTTCCCCATAAGTAGGAGTACATTATGGGAGGCCTTTAGTAGCCTGAAGGTCAGGCAGGCAAACTTTAAATTGAGTCCATCCCTTCTCAGTCCCGCTCTCTCTGAAAGCTTCCTTATCAGGCTTTTCTCTCATCCATTTCACAGCCAGGGAAACTGATATTTAAAAAAAAAAGAGAGAGAGAGACAGAGCTTGGCCTGTCTCAGGACTACCTGGGGGAAGGAATGAGAAAAGCAGGGAGCTGGGGAACTTAGCCTGGAAATAACTGGCAGGTAATTGGAATGCAGTAAAGTCTTGCTAGCTGGCTTCATGGCTGCTAACAGAAGGTGCCAAGTTTGTTGTCCTCACATCTGGCTCCAACTTCTGGGGGAATCTTTGGGAGAACTTTGGGACTAGGGGAGAAAACGAAGACAGGTAAACGAAGGTACCACAACCCGCAGATTAAAAGAAAAATGTCGGGTGAGGAGGTGGTTTCAAGAAGCTGAATTGTGACAAGAATAAATGTGTTTTGCCCTCTTGCCTCCATACCTCATGTCACCAGGGCCAGATCACACAAAAAAAATCATCGTAATAAATAAAACTAAAAATCAATAATGTTAGTAGAACAGGGAGAACCAGATTGAAGTGACTATCCTCCGACTGGCCCCTGGGCCTCCTGGCCCCAAGCTTATAATTACCTTGTCACACAGAAAACAAATCTATTGTGGGTGGTAAGTGTGGTGGGCGGGGAGAGTCTGGGTAAGGAGTTTGCCCAGCTGAAGGGAGGGAAGGGGGTTGCAGTAAGAAGACAGATTGGCCTTCGGTGCTGCAGGTGGAGGGGGTCTAGACTGACAAAACTAAGGCCTAGACAGTTTCAGAAAGTCTTTTTCCCTTAGGAAGGTGGACAGCCCCAAGGGAGGTCAGCCTGCCTAATACTGATACTGGTGGAGGGAAATGACTGGGGACGGGAAAAGGCCCCAGCCCAGTCTGCTGAGCCTCAGGAGAGCAAGTTGCTTTGATACTGCTGCCCTCTGGTGGACACAAAAAGACATCACCAACACCTGCTGTGTTGGAAACAAATATTGGAAACTGCAAAGGGATCTCTGTCCTTTCCTGTCCTAAAGGCTTTGCCACCAGGACTAGCACACTTGCAGGCTGGATTCCCCGGGAAGCAGACTCAGACAGATTAGCATGCAGGATGTTTATTAAGAAGTGCCTTTTGGATCAATATTTGTGGAAGGGAGGGGACAGGCCCATGATACCCTTGGTGAACCCTCAAGGGAGCTCTGAAGCTAGAATGGCCCATCTGAATTGTCTGGAAACCTTGGGCAAGGCATTCTCTGTGGCTGAGGCAATCCCCAAAGGGGCTGACTACTGAAGGCTGTCTGCAGAAAGTGCTCCCAGTAGCTGGGTCAACAAGGCCTTCATCCAAGGGGGATGGGCGGCATAACTCCGGATCTACCCCACACAGCACAGATACTCATTCAACATCTGTTAAATGAACAGTAGGGTAAGATCACGTCTCAGGCTCCAGGCTCAATGAGACAGCCCATAAGTCTCGGTTATTCAAGCTGTTATACACCGACCTTTGGAACTGGTCCTTTCATTCAGCAAGCACTCATTAAGGTTTACTATGTGCTAGGCCTGGAGGCAGTCACTTTACAATTCTTTTTTACTTAATCCTCACCACTGTGGAGCTAGTATTAACTCAGATTATTCAGATGAGATCAAGTTATTAAGTGGCTTTCACAGTCCAATGACACTTTAAAAAGAAATGACACAATGGGACAAGTACTATGGCTGCTTCCAGATTCCTCGGGCCAGAAAGGGTCTTGGCTCTGTTCTGTGTGTGCCTGTGTATGTAGATGGGTCTTTCTCTGCTTTAAGCCAGAACATTTCCTCTCTTGCAGCCAAGAGTCGTACCTCCACAGCCTCCTGCTTCAGTTCCTTCCTAATAATGTTGCTGCCCAGAGTTAACAGGACCACAGGCTTTAAACCTTTCTGGTTGTAACTACACAGCTAACTCCTTCACTGGATATTTAAGGGAAAGACAATCCTGAATCCCCAGTGTTCTTTAGCCATCTGATCACGAGAAAGTTATAGAATGGTAAGTTCTTCCCCTAATGCGTAACCTCCATAATTGCTGCAGTCATTTTGGGATAACATTTAAGGGACGGAGGTGAAGGTTTTGCTCCAGAAACCTCTCTGTACCTTGCTCCTCTTGCTAACGCACTGGTTCTGTAGAAGGCGAGATGGAGAGAGAGAGCTGTCTGCTGCTGTTCTGTTATAGCCCTGATGTGTTCTTATTCTTGGCCAATTAAACCTTTCAGCACTCCCAGCCACCAGCATAAAGTTTTTAGTTTTCTCATTTAGATTTTAATCATAAAGAACTTGAAGGAAAAAGGAGAGGGGAAGCTTGAATATCATGGAGCAATTTCTGGGTCTGACTAGAGAGACATAAAGTACCCTCAATACTCCTCACCCCCTCTCAACCCCAACTCCCCCCCCCCACCCGCGCCTTTCCTCCTAGGCCCCCAGGACCTAATTTTTCACATTTGGAAAACCCAGATGATTTTTTTGCCTGGGTCCATCTGGTTTCCAAATAACCTGTCTATTTGATAAATAACATAAGTTAAATTAGACAAGACAAACAAAGAGAGGGGTGGGCAGTCAGCTTTTTTCCTTCCCTCAGCCTCTGAGAAAAAGAGACAGGGGATAAAAAAATCTGCATCATGACTCATTCCCAAACAATCCTGCCCCAGCACTTTCCACCCTTGACAGGGCCCATTGACTCTCCAGCCCGGAGCTGGGAGTCCCCTCTTCCCCCTCACCTCTAGCCCATCAGCCAGCCATCAAGAATGCTAGATTGTGACTCCTTCTAAAATAAAGGGAAAGAACCCAGGCATCCAGCTCCATAGTTTCTGCCAATCACCCTTAGGCTGTAGCTACTTCAAATCCCCTTTTCCATTAGGTATCCCACCACAGGGAGGAAGTAGATCAATAAACTGAAAATGAAAAACCTTTAAGGTGAGAGAAGAGAGTACAGAAAGGGAGAATGGAAAGGACATGGAGAGTATAGGCCAAGACAATACAACTACTAGGGACAGAGAGATCTGGCACCTAGGTATCAAAAGGTAAAATCCCAGGTGACATCAGCCATATATAAGGCTGCACTTATCTCCCCAGCTCACAGTACACACAAGCAGTCCTCCAGCCTGACCACTCTCAGAAGTCCCAGTATTACAGAAACAGGGGTGTTCCAAAAAACTCCAGAGTTTGCGGCTGGGGGATGGGGAGAAGGAAGCAGCTTTTAGAATGCCTCCACATGCCTGAGGCTGGTGGCTAGTGTCTTTTTTTTATGCAAAATGGCTTTAATGCATCCAAAGCCTCAGGTAGATGGGAGGGGACTTGGACCAGGGGGATGGTATGGAGAAAGCACACAGATCCTGCGTGAGGTTCTGTGAATGGTCAGAACTGGTTACCGCACCCACTGCATCAGAGGACGTAGTCAGGGATTTAAAAATAAGCGGCAGACATTTTAGCCAGGCTGACTGTGCGGATTTGACTGAGGCTGAGGCTGACTATGTGAATTTAACTGGGACTGATGATGCAGTTTTAAGGAAGGGACATACCTTGCTGCTTTGAAAAGGAACAGACTGACCATGTGGATTACAAAAGGACTAACTATGCAGTTTACAAGGAGGCTGAGAATCCATGAGGTTCTGGATTAAAAGCTGGTGGACCCCATAACACAGACGAGGTCTCCCCAATCAGGATTTAATGATTGGCAGCTACTGGTAAAGCTGAACTATGTTTGGAAAGTAGGGAAAGGGTTTCTCTGACTTTTCTAAAACTAGCCTGGTTTGGTAGAGGGGAGGCAAGGATATGTGTTTATGAGTGTTTTTAAGAATATAAAACTTAACAACAGAAATCCGCAAATAACTAAATCTATATAACTGTTAAATAAACAATTCTTTTTCTTTTCACTAAACTCTGGTATTGAGAGTTATAATTTTGGCGACGGGCAATCGGGCCCCTAACTAAAGAGCCCGTGGGTTTATTTTCAATTGGAGCAGCCCAGGGCTTCTGTAACACCAGCACTTAGCTAGCCATCACGGGTCCTGACGTAGGTCCATGGGCTGGCAGGTGTGGAGACTGGTGAGGCTCGGCCGCTCCTTCCCACTGAGCCAGTCCACAAGGAGGCATCAGCACCAACCCTTCCCCGGCAGTGGGTTAGCCAGCATTGGCTCAGCCTCAATCATTTCACACTGGTTTGTTCCTTTGATCCTAACCATACCCCTGTGAGCTAAACCCAGCCATTTCCCGTTAGCCTTGTTTTCCAGTTCAGGAAAGAAGTCCAAAGAGAATGACTCATCTCGGTCCTGTCACTTGAATGTTGCAGAGCAAGGTCTCACACAGCAACAACCTCTATTCTATCTCACACAAGAAAACTGCTTTGTAGGCCATTCAGCTCCAAGCTTTTCACTATTCGCTCTTTCAGGCTTCAGGTCACTCATTGCTCAATAAATACTTATTTGGCTATGTGCCAGGCATGGCACTACCCAAAGCATATATTTTTTAACAAAATAGGTATGATCTCTGCTTTCACAGAATTAAGTCTTATGGGGAAGAAAGACCTATAACCAAACATTAAGGTGGCAAATGGTGATTTAAAAAAAAGTAATAGTAAACTAACATAGGTGACCTAGCTAAGAAAGGGGTGGTAATGGCAGTAAGTCATCTAGAGGAACTTAGATCTAAGCTAACACCTGGGGAAGTACGCATTAGCCAGACAAAGGAGAGTGGAGAATGGATTCCAGGAAAACAAAGGACCCTCTGGAAGGCCCTAAAACTGAGTGTAATGTAAGCGGAAAGAGTGGATAGGAGGTTAAAAGGCAGAGCTCTACTGTAGAGGGCCTTGTAGGTATTGAGGAGTTTGAACTTAATTTTGAGCACAATGGAAGACATTGGAAGGTTTTAAAGTGGGGGAATGGCATCCTCTTATTTATGTTCATACAAAGGTCACCCTCTAGCAGCTGTGCATAGATTGTACAGAAAGGAAGCAAAAACAGGTATGAGGAGATCTGGAGGCTACTATAGTATCCTGGCAAGAAGTTATGGAATCTTGGAGAAGGGCAGTGACTGTAGAGCTGGAAGAAGTGAGCTGATTTAAGATGTAATTTGAGCCTTTACTGGTGTAGCTCAGTTGATTGGGCATTGTCCAGCAAACCAAGGTGGGTCACTGGTTGATTCCCGGTCAGGGCACATGCCTGGGTTGCAAGGCCAGGTCCCTGGTTGGGGGTGTGAGGGAGGGGGTGATTGATGTCTCCCTTGCACATCGATGTTTCTCTCCCTCTCTTTCTCCCTCCCTTCACCTCACTCTAAATAATAATAATAATAATAATAATAATAATAATAATAATGTGTAATTTGAAAGTACAAATAACAGGACTTAAGAGATTGATTATGAGACTAAGCAAGGAGTTGTCAAGAATACCTTTCAGCCCTGACAGGTGTGGCTCAGTTGGTTGGGGCATAGTCCCATAACCAAAGGGTTGTGGGTTCGATTCCTGGTTAGGACACATACTTAGGTTGCAGGTTCAATCCTGGTCTGGGTGTGAACAATCCCGGTCTGCATACAGGAGTCAACTCAACAATGTTTCTCACACCAATGTTTTTCTCTCTCTCTTCCTCTCTCTAAAAGCATTGAAAGTATGTCCTCGGGTGAGGATTAAAAAAAAAAAAAAAGGAATGCCTTCAGATATAAAATAAATAAGTGATGGGGATCTAATATATAGCATGGCAACTATAGTTAATAATACGCTATGGTAATTTCCAAGTAGCATGCCCTGGCTGGTGTGGATCAGTGGACTGAGTGCCAGCTTGCGAACCCAAAGGTTGTAGTTTGATTCCTGGTCAGGGCACACACCTGGGTTGCAGGCCAGGTCCCCAAGGCAACTGATTGATGTTCCTTTCCCACTCTTTCTCCCTCCCTTCCCCTCTCTCTAAAAAATGAATAAAATCTTTTTATAAAAAAGTCGCTAATGGAGTAATCTTAAAAGTTGTAACTAAGTCTGGTCACAGATGTTATCTAGACTTATTGTGGTGATCATTCATTCCACAATATATACAAATATCAAATCATTATGTTATACACCTGAAACTAATATAATGTTATACCTCAACAACAATAATAAAGGAAATCTTTTCAATTCAGATCTGAAGAAATAAAATGAAATAAAAAAGAATGGCCTTCAGGTTTCCAGCCTGAGTGACTGGGTGTGTGGAGGTACCTTTTACTGAAATGGAAAACACGGAGACAGAGCAGGTTTTTAGGGAGAGGAAAAAAATCACATTTTTAAAGATGTTAAGTTTGAGAATCGTATGAGACAACAGACCTTTAAGGAGTGATCTGCAAAACATGCTGCAGCTGTGACATTGGCAATTCACATCCATTTTCCAACTTAAGCTTCACAGCAACTCAGACAAGCATGAATTACCATCCTCACTTTAGAGCTATAAATGGAGGATCTGAAAGGGACCGGTAATAACTCTCACCTTGGACCTATGGCTGCCAATCAAAGGGCTGTAACAAGAGGTACCATTTATGTCAACTCTCCTCACCTGCCCTGAACCCAAACCATTTGGCAAGTTAATTTGACCAATTCACTGGGGTTGAGAGGCCAGTGAGGGACAAGTGCAGCGGCTCTCACTCTAGACCCAGAGGGCTTCCCTTGGAGACACCCTGAAAACAAAATGCTCCTCAACATCGGACAGGCACTGACCTAAAAATGAGCATTCAATCTGGACAGAAAATCCTGCCTTCAAGGCATTGAGATTTATTGGAAAATGACATACATATTAAAATATCTTTACATACCTTTTCCCCATTACAAGATTACAAATATACAAACATAAATTCTGTCAAAGTCAGCATCTTGTGTATTAGAAACAACTGGAGAAAGCCACATGTTCCCCACCTGTTAATAAAGCACTGGCACAATTCATCCAACGTCCCAAGCCCAGCTCCTGAAACTGCAACCACATTACTCATATGGAATGTTTTTCCCAAAGCAGCAATGATGCTCAGTTTTGAAAAAAATCTGTCTAAAATGAGAGTGCTTCATGGTAGTTTAGGGGAACTCAGGAGTGATGGCAATTCTCTTAACAATATTTTGATTAAAATTCATGATGGTCTTCTCTGAAAATAAGTAATGAAGTATTAAATTACCCTCTGATTGGATAACCCACTCCATCCAGTTGAATGTAATAACTCATGGTTACATTTCTTTTTGTCAGGATGAGAAGGGAGACCCTTGAGCAACAGTGTTTCAAATTTGAGAATTTAGTCCCAGGAGACAGCTCTCCCTGTTCCACGGGATATGTCATGTGAACAGGCACTGGGTGTAACCCTTTAGCTTCATCCTCATATACCAGAAAATTGGGACCAAGGTCTTTCTAACTTGGGTTCCAGCTGGAGTCCTTACTATAAAGGAAGTAAAGATTAACTGGACACTTGGGGCTGTCTTGGGAAGAGGCATACAGGGAAATGGAAGGGGCAAGACTAATGAACAGACCAACTGTTTGCCTCCTAGGCCCTCTTAGGTATCCCTTTCACTGAGCCCTGGTCACCCTGGTACAGATCTGAGGGGTGTGAAGGAGTCATGCTGGTATTGACATTCACCGCTTTCTGTAATGCCACCCTTTTTCCTCCTCCTCCTCTATCCACTCCTTTCACAAAGAGGTATCAACCCAGCAAGGTGCTAGGATAAAATACCAAGTATTTCATGAGGGAAGAAAGTCTTCACCCAAGTGTCCCATGATTCAGTGTTGTAAATACTGCAGAGTTAAGGTTAGTGGTCCACCCAGGAAATAATACTGGGAAAGGAAAGAGATGTCCAGAGCCAGGAAGTGGAAAGAACTGGAATCTCTGTTGGCAATCTTAATGCATTGATTATGAAGGACGGGAAGATCCATCCACACGAGCATCAACTCCAAGTTTCAGCGCTGGAAGTACTCAAAGTAGCTGCTAGCACCCCTGATGGAGTTAGCTTTCCAGGTATCTGAAGATGCTTTCCTTCAATTCTGAAGTGCGATCACCTGTTTTGAGGCGCTTAGGTGATGGAGTTCTCATGACAGATGGACCCTTTCTCCTCACCTAGAGAGCAGAGAGAGAGAGTCAGGCCAGATCAAGACCCCATACAAGTGCTTACTTTCAATGAGCTCCTCAGCAACTCAAAGTTAAATCACAGACAATTCATGTCAGAAAAAAGAGAAGACAGAAATGGAAACTTTCCAGGCAAGTTTCAAAACTAGTTACCTATTGGGGGTAGCAATCCCCTTGTGCCTTATTGAGGAGTGCAAGATTAACACTGCAGCATAAGCCTTTAAGCCGGAAATACATATTTTTAAAATAAATAAATAAATAAATAAATTCATAAATAAATAAATAAATTCTGCTTTGGAAAGCCATTGAATCAGTTCTCAAATTCCCTACCTGAGGCTGAGAAGATTCCTTTGCTGGCTCAGCCTTGACAGGAGAAAGTGTATGGAAGACAAAGTTTCTTGAATTCCGGGGAGCACTGGGGTTGAGGTCAGAGAGGGCAGCTAGTTTCTGAAGTACAGCTTTGGGCTGGTTTAGCAGTGAGCCTGTCTTCAGCTGAGGAAAGAGTCATCTGGTGTCAAATTCTAATTGCCAAAGAAAGAATGCGAAGTCGGTCTCTCCCGGCCTCCCCAGGTACTGAGGGGACATAGTGCCACCCCATGAGTAGAAGAGAAATAGCAGGGTCCTTTGCCATCTACTTCCATTTCCTGCAGCCACTCCCCTCCCACAACGAGAGTATTCCCTTAGCTTGACCTGGGCCTTTATAACATTGCAGATCATGATGTCAGGCTAACAATGTCTACAACCAACCTGGTGGGCGCTTCCCGGTCTGATGGCTTCAAAAGGATTTCTGAGGAAAGATACTGATTCTTGAATAACCACAGTGCGATTGGCTAAAAAGAAAAAAGACAGAGAGGCTTGTTCTGAGCAAACTGGGTAGAATACTTTTAAATCTAAACAAGTCAAGAAGCCTTTAACTAAACCATAAACTAAAGCCACAGGAATTCTGATTATTTTATAATGGTGACTTGAAACTATAGCAAGTGGCTACAAGAAGACAGACAACCAAGTTAAACTTATTGACTAATCATTAACAGTAATAAGAAAAAACAAGAATGGTGTAAGGGTGGAGTATTGTTTCAGAGCTTCAGCCCTGGAGTTAGATATATCTGGTTTCAAATTCCAGCTCTAACACTTAGGTTTTTAATCCTAGGCAACTAAATAAAAAATACAGAATTCACTCCTTTGAACTGTCTTAGAACATAAAGCAAAACTAGCTACCTATACTCATAATATCCACAGCCGAATAGACCAAGATCCAAGAACAATGTCCTTCCCTACCTCTCTAAGACAATATTAGACACAGGCCCATGACGAAGCTGCAATAGCCCCTGAAGGCTGGAGTCACCTCCAAGGCTCCAGCACTAAGAATCTAGCGAACTAGACCCTGAGGAGGACCAAGAGCTCACCATTTTTCTGCAACGTTTTGGCTGTAACTTTCTTGGCCAGCATCATAAACTGACTGTCTTCCCCAATTTCTTCTTCTTCTTCAGTTGCAGTTTTCCCTTGCTGTGCCTAAACAATAAAAATCAGACAGCATTAACAGAAGTCTACAATCCCCCAAGTAGTTGGCATAGCTTGGATTGTGAAGCTAAGGAACCTGGGTTATCATTTGTTTTCCTTTTTGCAACCTTTTATTGCTTTATTAAAAAAAAAAAATTATTTTGGACAAACATGAAGAAATGCCCAAGGTAAACCTTTTCAAAGCACCAAAGAAAATTCAAGGATTAAAAGGGACAGCAATATGTTGCCCAAGATTTCGAAACTAGCGTGACATAATAGGTGTCTGGGTCCTCTCCTCAACACTACGGTCAAAGAGATTAATTTCTTGCAAAATTCTTACCTGGTCCCGAAGCCACTGCTCTCGTTGAATTCGCTCCTTCCTCCATTTGGCTTCTGTCTCATCAAGCTGTTCCTCAATCTGTTCATCATCAGAGTCTCTGTGGAACAAGTCCATCTGGGAAGCATCATCTAAAGCAAAGAGTTAAGGCTATGAGCATTCTTCAATTCCCATAGGAGAGGATGCCTGGACAGGCACAAGTGAGCTCTTATCATTTACCGTATACTGACACAAACTTTCCCCATCCACTAATAGAAAATAATGGTTAAAACCAGGTCCTCTATAACAGCCTGCTATGGTTTTGATTGCCACTTGTCATTTTAAACTGGACAAACATGCACATTATACCATTTGCTTCTAAAGGTAACAACCACCCTGGCCAGCGTAACTCAGTGGGTTGGCTGTCCTCCCGTAGAGTGAAGGGTTGCCAATTCAATTCCTGTTCAGGGCACATACCTGGGTTGTAGGCCAGGTGACGATTGGGGGTGTGCGAGAGGCAAGCTATCGATGTTTCTCTTTTCTGCCCCCCTTTCCCTTTCACTATAAATAAATAAAATCTAAATAAATAAATAATAAAGGCAACAACCAAGATACCTATGTTTTTCCATCGGAATTTCCTCACTCGTCCAGGACCATCACTGTGCAGATCCCCATCAGCAAGGTACCTCTCTTGGTATAAACGTAGCTGTCGCTTATCATCATCCAGCACTGTTTTCCTACAACAGGAGAAGTATGGTGTTCAAATCGAGCCCTACTCTTGCTGGTTATAAGGCCCACCCTAAACATACCCCATTGCTCAGAAGGGCTTGTTGGAATACGAACATGTGTATTTTCTTGATTTGATTTTGTAGTTCCTCATCAGAAGGAAGTACTTCATCAATTACATCCTCTTCATATTCATCAATCTCTTCCCCATCATACTCGTCTTCACTTCCCACATCACTCCCTGACACCTCTGCCTCATCCTCCAGGTATTTCTTCAATCTCCTGGAAAATAATTTTGAAGAACAGAAAATGCAACAATGAATATACGCACAGAATATGGAAGCAATGAGGCCCTGGCCGGGTAGCTTAATTGGTTAATGTTGACCCAATAAACCATGGCTGATGTGCCAAGGTTGTGGTTTGATCTCCAGTCAGAGTACATACAAGAAGCCGCCAATGAATACATAAATAAGTGGAACAAAAAATTGATGTTTTTCTCTCCTCCCCCCTTCTTTATCTAAAATCAATAAAAACAAAAAAGAATACGGGAGCAATGAGAAAAGCAGAACATATAATAAGTTTAACTTTATAGTAATACATTTTGATAATACCTAAGTCTATCATTTCATAATACTGTGTGCCAGTAATTGTTCTTTACAGACATCATTGGATTATCTCAGGAGGGGGCACTATTATTCTAGTCGATTTATAGTTGAAGGAACTGAGATGCAGAAAGTAAACAATTCACCCAAGGTCACACAGCTAGAAGGTAGCAGAGACTGAATTCAATTAGGTTGATGACTTCAAAGCCAGAATTCTCAATCTTCTCTATACATTTGAGATATACCTGCTAGAAGGTTGAATCTATCTTGTTTTGTATTTAAGCTCATTAGCTTTAGGAGACAGAATGATATAGAAAGAAAATACTTGGATCCCTTATAGTCCACCAAATCTTGACCCCCAAGTTATAGGCATGACTGAATCTCAGAGCTACTGGTAATCAAAATTACTGCTAGTTTTTCTGACTTCACTTCCAATGGAGAACAAATCTGCTGTCACTCTGGGTTCAAAGCCCTAATATCTATGGCCATAAGTGGCAGAAGTTGGATGTTTTTTTAAAGGCTGATTTTTATCAAAGATTTATATTATTTTTTTAAAGTTGAGTTTCTCTAAATCCTAGGGTTTATGGGGAATTCCTTCAGGGAGTATTAGCCACTAAGTTTCCCAATCTTCCCATCCACCCTCTTGGAGGAGTTCAATCTTGAGCTGTCATTCCTTATAAGATTTCATTTGGACTCTGTAGTTAAATAAGGTTTAAGAACCACTGCCTTAGAAAAATCTATAGATGACCCAAAGCTGTATGAGATAGCCCAGATTAGTGTGGCTCAGTGGGTTAGGCATCATCCACAAACTGGAAGGTCACTGGTTGATTTCCAGTCTGGGCATGTGCCAGGGTTGTGGGCTGGTTCCTGGTTGGAAGTATGTGAGAGGCAACTGATCAAAGATTTTTCTCTCCCTTCTCCTTTCTCTAAAAATAAATAAATAAAATCTTAAAAAAGAAAAAAACTGTATGAGATAGTTAATTGGACAGGTGATAAATTAGAACCCCAAATTGATTTTAATTGAATAAATAATAGGATAAAAACAATAATATAAATCTAATAGGGATCAATACAATGTCCTATATGTGAATTCCAAAAGTCACCCACATACAATATAATATTGAATATCTATTAAAATGTTCTTAATAAAACTTGTAATATCATGGGAAACTGGTTATGGATATGCTAAGTGGGAAAGAAAGCAAAACTGTACATATAGAAAATTGTACAGATTCCAAATATATAAAAATATATGCATAAAAAAGATGATGAGGCAATAACCACCACCAACACTTTCATACATTCTGGATGATGAACATAGATGACTTTTAATTTAATCTTTCTATATTATTTTAAATATTCTAAAATAAGTGGTTCACTTTCATTATCAGTACAAGGAAATACTGAAAAAAGTAAATGGGGCCCTGGCTGGGTAGCTCAGTTGGCTGGAGCATTGTCCTGTACACCAAATGGTTGTGGGTTCGATCCCCAGTCAGGGTGCATACAGGAGGCAGCCAATTGATGTTTCTCTCTCCCGACTCCCCTCTCTCTAAAATAATAAACAGGTAAAGATTAAAAAAATACAACTAAAAATAAATGGGGGTCTTTTTCCCAAAACTAGGATGAAATAAAAACAGGAATGACGGTAATTCATAGGAAAAAAGATCCAGGGAATTGTAGTTGACTACTAGATACTCAGGATCTACAGTGGCTCAGCTCTTATGACCTTTGGCTACATTCTAAGTAGTATGTTATGCATCCAGAACAAGGAACACGGTTGCATCACTACATACAGCAATAGTCAGACCACACCTGAAGGTAAAGAGAATATCCAGTATGTGAGGAGTATGGAAACAATGTCATGTGGGTTGCAGCAAAAAGACCTAGAAATGTTCAATATAGAAATCACTTAAGGAGGACATGACCATCTCTGAATATTCAAGAGATAACATGTGAATGGATTTTATTTAATACATGCTAACCACAGAAAGCAAAACCACAACCAGCATATTTAGGTAAAAAGGTAACAAGCTACAATGCAACTGTCAGAACTTTCTAGCAACTGAAGGAATGGACATAACACCTACATTTGCCTTTTCAACTTCTCAGACTGCCTCAGGAGCTCTTCTTCATCATCATCTTCGTGATCTTCCGGCATATCATGTTCATTATCAGAATCACTGTGTTCGCCCTGCAAAATCATACAGGGTCATGCCCAAAGTTAAGCAGAATAAAACTGTGTCCTCAATTAAAGCAGGATTTATAAACTTCTGCCCAAACATCTCATTCTAGGAAACTGCTTTTGATAAGATGCCAAACTTAAAATTTTCAAGAACTCAAACTAGGAAAACAAAACATAAAGTAACAAGTCACAAAGTTCAGTGATGATTACTCTGTTCCCTTCAAACTCACCTCATCGCTGTCAAACTCATCATTTTGGACAAGCTGAAAGTCTCCAAATTCCTCCTCTTCACCTTCTTCTTCCCTTAAATACAAATCCACAAATCAATAGATAAGGTGTTGCAAACAAGCTACAGGAATTGGAAATATCTCATTTGTACCAACAATCTCTTTAAGAAACAGGAAACAAGATACCGTGCCTTTAAAAAAAATTTTTAATTGTGATACAATACACAGAACATAAAATTTACCATATTAACCATTTTTAAGAGTACAGTTCACTAGTGCTAAATATATTCACATTGCTGTGCAACTAACCTCCAGAATTCTTTTCATCTCGCAAAACTGAAACTCTATATCCTTTAAACAATGACTCCTCATTCCTCCCTACCCCCAGCCCCTGGCAACCATCATTCTATTATACTTTCTGTCTCTATGAATTTTACTGTGCTAAGTACCTCATATCACTGGAATCATGGAGTAGTTGTATTTTTGTGATTGGCTTAGTTCACTTGGCACAATGTCCTCATGTTCTAGCATTTATCACAATTTCCTTCCTTTTTAAGGCTGAATAATATTCCGTGGTGTATGTAGATATACATATAGACAACACATTTTGTATCTACTTGGGTTGCTTCCATCTTTTGACTATTAAAAATAATGCTGCGATGAACATGGGATACAAATATCTGAGTCCCTGTTTTTACCTTCTTTGTATATAAAACCAAAAGTGGAACTGCTGAATCATATTGTTTTGAATTTTTTTGAGAAACTGCCATTTTGTTTTCCATAGCACCTTATTTTTACATTCCTACAAACAAAGCACAAAGATTCCAGTTTCTCTAGATCCCCACCAACACTTGTTATTTTGTTTTTTTGATAGTAGCCAATCTTTTTTTTAAGTATATTTTATTATGTTGTTACAGTAGTTCCAATTTTTTCCCCTTTGCTCCCCTCTGCCCAGTACCCCCCTTCCCTCCAGCAATACCATCCCCCTTAGTTCATATCCATGGGTCGCGCATATAAGTTCTTCGGCTTCATCCTTTCCTTTATTTTCTTAACTTTTCCCTGTCTATTTTGTATGTACCAATTATGCTTCTTAGTCCCTGCACCATATATCCTCATTTCTCTCCCTCTCCACTCCCAGCTGGTAACCCTCCAAATGATCCCCATACCTATGATTCTGTTCCTATTCTGGTTTGCTTAGTTGGATTTTGTTTTTACTTTTTAGATTAAGTTGTTGATAGTTGTGAGTTTGTTGTCATTTTAGTGTTCATAGTTTTGATCTTCTTTTTCTTAAGTAAGTCACTTTGACATTTCATATAATAATGGCTTGGTGATGATGAACTCCTTTAGCTTCACCTTGTCTGGGAAGCACTTCATCTGCTCTTCCATTCCAAATGATAGCTTTGCTGGATAGAGTAATCCTGGTTGCAGGTTTTGCCTTTCATCACACTGAATACTGCTTGCCAGTCCCTTTCTGTCTGCAAAGTGTCCTCTGAGAAATCAGCTGATAGTCCTATAGGCACCCCCCCTGTAGGTAACTCTCCACCTCTCTCTTGCTGCCCCCAGGACTCTCTCTTTATCTTTCACCTTTGGCATCTCAATCATGATGCGTCCTGGTGTTGTCCCCTCTGGGTCCAGCTTGCCTGGGACCCTCTGTCCCTCCCGGACCTGTATGTCCATCTCCTTCACAAAATTTGGGAGGTTTTCCTCATTTTTTTCAATTCTTGCTTCCTCATTCTGCATTGGTTGACTGTTTTTTTCTTCTTTATGTTCCAAATCATTGATTTGAACCCCACTTTCCTTCCCTTTACCATTGGTTTTGTGTGGATTTTCCTTTGTTTCACTTAGCATAGCCTTCACTTCTTCCCTTATGCGTTTGCCGTACCCAAGCATATCTGTCAAGCCTGTGATCATCTTTATCACCAGTGTTTTGAATTCTGCGTATGTTAGGTTGGCTATCTCCTCGTCGCTTAGTTCTCCCACTGGAACCTTGATCCGTTCCCCATTTTGGGCCATACTTCTGTCTCCTCATTCTGACAGGCTCCTGTGTTTGGTTGCCTCTGCGTCCCAGGTAGAGCTGTAGCTCCTGTTACCGATAGTAGCCATTATAATGGGTGTGGAGTAGTATCTTATTGTGATTTTGATTTGCACTTCCCTAATTATTAGTGATGCTGAGCACTCTCATGTGCTAATATTTGGCTTTTTTTTTTTTTTTTTACCCTATTCCCCACCAACTAAATGAAAGAATGATAGTTTACTTACATGCTAATATGAGACTCAGGCCCATTGCAATGCTCTCAGACAGGATATGAAGCCCCTAAGACGGCCCGTTATTGCTAAGCCCAGAGAACCTGACTCCAAAATTTTATCAGAAGACCAGGTCTTCCCAAGTTTCCACCAATCACCGAGACTTACCGGTCTGTTGGGAAAGAACCTGAACAAAGAGCAAGCGCTTCTTCCATTGGATCACCCACACTGCTCTCCTTCTCCTGCTTATTTAACTCTGATGGTGCCGGAATGGAGTCATCTACATCACAACAAAGAAAAAGACTTGTCACGAAGAAGTAACGGCTTTATCCTCTTTTCCCAGCCACCTAAAGACATGCCAGCTTGCCCTCACTAGTGTGACTCAGTGGGTTGGGCGGTGCTCCATAGACCAAAGGGTCAGGGCACATGCCTGGATTGAGGGCCAAGTCCCCAGTCGGGGGGCGTTCAAAGGGCAACCAATTGATGTTGGTCTCACACATGGATGTTTCTCTCCCTCTCTCTCCCCTTCCCTTCCCCTCTAAAAATAAAGTTTTAAAACTATTTAAAAAGTAAAATAAAGACATACCAGTTTCATACAGTTCTAAGGTACACTTGCCAAAAAGAACTCACCAGCTATTCATTCATTCAACAAATCCTTACTGAGTGCTTACTATGTGCCAGGGATACAGCAGTGAACAAAACAAAGAACCCAACTCCCACAGAGCTTACATTCTAGCAGGAGTTTCAGGGAAGAGAGGGGGTATACAGGTAGGAATAATAAATTAACACTTACATGAAATTTACTACACACCAGACATTTTTCAAAGCTTTGCACAAATATTAAGAGCAATCTTAAGTCGACACTTGACCGCCCCAAGAAAGTAAGGGCTCTAAATGTCAGGGAACTAAGCAGTGAATTCAATCTACATGCAAGAATCCATCACACCCTGTTCTTTGTAAACTTTTCCCCCAAGAGTAAGGGGCTTCTTTTCAAGGATACTGACTTATGTGGCTGTGGTGAGCCTAATGCACTTTGTTGGACATTTACCCTGAGAGGTGAATTTTCCTGAACAAAGATTCAGAAGTTCCTCCATGTTCTCTTTCTTGTCGCTTTTCCTGGGCAGAGCTTTCTCAGCCTGAGATGTGAATTTCCCAGTACACAAATCCAGCAGCTCATCCATGTTGGCATCCATGGCATTCTCATCCATACTGGCCAATGGCAATCGAGGCTTCAAAGCCTGGTACTGATTCCTGTGGTTTCTAACATTTAAGAACCTATAAGCACAGTAAAGAGTGTAAGAAACGCTCTAGGGAAAAAAAGAAAGTAGTCAGGGGAAAACTCAACTCATTTCCAATACCAAAGTTAGAAGCTGAATCCCAAACCAGAAGAAAAAAGATTCAACCTTTTGCCTTGTGATAATCTAAAGAGGGAGGGGGAGGTTTTACGAAAGAATTAATGTAATTCAAAAGGTAAAGGGTAAAGGGGGGTGGGGGGAAGTAGAACAGGGTAAAGAGGGGATAAATGGTGATGGAAGGACACTTGATTTGGGGTGGTGAACACAATACAATATACAGATGATGTATTCCAGAACTATATACCAGAAACCAATATGATTTTATTAACCTATTTCACCCCAATAAATTCAATTTTTAAAAAAGGTAGGCTGGTCTTATCTCTCCACACTATGTCGCTCTCCTTTCTTGGAGAGTGAATAAAATCTTTCCTCTCTACACTTTCTTCTCTTTGTGAATTCTTTCACAGCCCACATCACCAACCACCCTAACATTTTGGTGGCCCGTATGGGGACATTCTGTATTTCTCCCTCTCCTCTGCCTCTCGAGACTTGCAACTAGGGGAGCAGTGGGAAGCAGAAGCTTGACCCAGGCTTAACTCCCCAACCCTGTCTCTGTGAGGTTTGGAGAGAGGATTCTAATCCTTTTCCATCTCTCTAGACTCTGTGGATAGCATCCCCCTTACCGCACTGCATGGCCAATGATCGATATAAGAAAACTTGTTTTTTTCCCTAGAACAATGTGATTGGAAATTACTTGAAAGCAAGAAGAGAATGTGACTAACCACCCCCTACTGCCACAGACAGAAGATAACATAACACCCCCAACAGCCCAGGGGCCTCACCACAGCATCCCCCCAGCCTTTTATAATTCAATTATAATTTAACAAGAGCTCAAAGCCCCCACCCCTCAATGCTGGTGTATCTCTCCAAACCATGCCCCTCTCCTTTATGGAGAGTAAATAAAATCTTTACTCTCTTTAAAAAAATAAATAAATAAAGGTAAAAGGTAAAGGATAATTTTGGTTTCAGATGAAGCTAGAGTAGGGCTTGGTGTTATGTCCCATGTAATGTGCCATGGGTCTATCGATTCTTTTTCTTTTAATTTATTTATCGGTTTGAGAGAGAGAAAGAAAAAGAAACGCCAATTTATTGTTCCACTTATTTATACATTCATTGGTTGATTCTTGTATGTGCCCTAGCTGGAGATTGAACTTGTAACCCTGGCATATCAGGATGATGCTCTAACCAACTGAGCTACCCAGCCAGGATAGGCCTGTCAATTCTCAATTCCACCCAACAATCATAACATAGAAGGAGGAATATATGGAAATTTGATGCTTTTACAAGAGCTATAAGGGGGGACCCCCCAAAAAACCGGAATTATCTTCTTGAGGGAAGGCCTCTCGTGGTACAGGCTTCCCCAACTAGGTGAGTGTTCTAGGAAACCAATCTCTATCAGTGTACCAACTGGTGGTGTTGTGAGAAGCTGTGTTCAGCTTCAGTGAACTTTTTTTGAAGACTCTTTAAGTGTTTGCCCATTTCATGATGGGTGATTTACGAACACATCTGCCCCCACCACTCTGAGAGCTCAGCAGTTTTTGACCAAAAACAGCATGAACCCCATGTCCCACCCTCCCTATTCACCTGATCTCACTCTGAGCGACTTTTTTTTTTGTTTCCCTGGATGGAAAAAGTCCTTAAAGGGAAACATTTTGCTGATGTGAAAGAGGTGAAACAAAACATGGCAGAAGCACTAAAAGGCATCAAAACCAGCAAGTTCAAAAACTGTTTTGAACAGTGGAAAAAACATCTAGATAGGTGTTTTACATCAAATGGAAAGTACTTCAAAGGTGACTGAGGTTTAAATATGTAAGAATACACACTTTTTATAAATAAACTCAATTTTTTTGGGTCCCCCCTCATATGCATTTCAAATAAGGTAAAGATCGAAGGATATAAACAAGGGCTATTTATATTTTATTTTCTGAAGAGACTTGGTTCAAAGTTGTAGAATGTGATACTAATGGTCTGTACACCTTTTCTTTCTCAGAAGAGAAAGCACAGATGGAGTGACAGAAGCTCACTTTATTTTTAAACAAAATTAAGCAGAACCCAGCACCATCTCACCCACAGAAACATAAAACTACCTACCCATCTGCATCCAACAGTTGGCTTTGAGTGTCATCTTCTAAACAGAACTGGAAGTCTCCTGCTCCTAGGAAAAGCGTCTTAGGCTCTGGGGAGGCGTTATACAGATCCTGGGAATCCTCTATGGGAAGTGAAGGCTCAGACAGCTTTCCTGAACTCTGGCACCAAAATAAAATCAAACAAAAACATAACAGTTTACAAATGTCATTCACTGTCATGACAACAACAGAAGCTACTATTTGCAATATTTAATCTACTCTCAGGCAATTGCAATTGAGGAGGACGATGCATAACCAAGAGAAGCATAAAGAACAATATCTCCAAGAAAGTAAGACTATTGGATGAAGCTTGTTTTTAATACACAAAGGAGATGGATTTTTAAACTGAACATCCATAATGTGGTAGGAGTTGGTTGGCTTAGACACACTTTCTTTAGCACTGTGGGAAGCAAAAGGAGGAGGAGATCAGAAATCATTACCATCTTACCTTAGATGCTGAGCTAACCAAACTGGCTCGAAATAGCCCAGGAGAAGGAGATCTGAATCCTGTTGCTGTAGGGATAAAACCAGTCCCAAGGCCTATTTGTCTGTTGCAAGGCTGATAGGATGGAATTGTGGAGCCAATCAACTCAAAGCTGCTATTGTGGCTGCTCTCCTTTGTTAGCAATGAGCATGAATCATCTTCATCTAAAGAAAGAGAAGTAACTTTTAAGTGTGTGATTCCAGAAATAAAGTGGATTTGTTTAGGAAAAACAGATTGAGAATGAAGATGTGGTGTAACATTCATAGGCAAATCTCTCAAATTATATGTTCCAGAACATTAAGGTAGAGGTAAATTACAGTACTAAGATAGCATTATATAATCAAGGCTTATCACTACTAATGCCTCTGATCACTCTCTCCATTATCTGATCACTTATACATCTCCCTTTGATCTACATAGAAATGTTTCATGGTTCACACAATCAACACATTCTCACTACAGACCTATTAGATGTCCATGGTCAGCCATAAAGAGACGTCATATAAGTTTTTAAAAACTGGACCAAGTAGAATATACTAATTCATAAATTGCTTTCATTGCGACATGTAGGACTGCAAAAGCCCACTAGGGTTCAAAAAATGGAATGTTACAGAATCGTAGTCCTTAAGGATCAAAGCTGAAAGATCAAAGAAAAGTCAAGTTCTGCCTAAGAGTCACTACTTACCCAGTTTGGTAGGCCTTCTGCCTGAGTTTTCATCTGTTTCTGATTTTTCTTCACTAGGAAAGTAACTACAAAATAAGAAGGTAAATTGTTTGAGTATCTCTGCTTCTTACTAGGGGGCAAATCCAAGGGTATCTTATCCCTTTTAGAGAGAATTACTTACCCCATCCTGGAAGAGTTGTCTTTAAATAGAAGTACGGAAGAATCTGATGAGAGAGGCTTGACAACAGACTTGCCAATTTCACTACTGTCATCATTATTTTCTTTGTCCATTTCTTTCTCATCTTTAGTTTCTATTTCTTCATTACTGAGAAGGAATTCTGCACTCTATCAATCACACCACCCCAAAATGAAATAATATATGTCAAAAAAAACAAACACCAAGCAAAAACATTGTTAGCCTAAAACATGGGTGGCTTAGTCACAATTTGTATCTGAAAAGGTAAACCTAAAGGAAGTTCAATCCCACCATTATTGATAGCATAATTTTCAATGACACTTTTAGAGCTCTTTCATACTTGTTTTATTTTTTACCTTCCCAAAATTGCTACAAGACTATGAAAGATAACTGGAATGATCATTTATTGAGGCAACAAGAGGTTAAAATGATTAGCCTGAGATTGCAGGACAACTACTGACCTCAAACCTACCACAGACTGTGACGTGCTACCCATTCAGCCATTGCTTTCATTTTTTTCTTTCCCCAGGTTAAATATTAACTAACTCTTTCAAGGGACTCCAGCAAAGTCACTTGACCAGGAAGCTTTTCTTTTTTCTAATACAAAAAATCCTATCACCATCTATGTTCCCTCATGGAAAACAATACCACGGAACAAGGGAAAGAGGCCCCTCTACAAATACCCTTCTCAACTTAGAATGCAATTAACTCAGGAAGGTCTCTGCCTGCCTGAGAGGTGATTCCAGGTCTCAACGTGGCCAAGGTTAAAACCATTTTTTATTCTGAATAGAGAAACCTAATAAACAACAAAGATAAAAGTCCCTGTTCATGCAAAGCCATTTCACATTATAGCACTATATTACATTCTGTAAACTAACACAAGCCATGGCTCTGTGACCTGCAGGTACTCAATGGTGCCAACTGAACTGAATGCACTAAGATAGAGGGACATATGAACTAGCGACTTTCATCTCTGCCACTAAAACCTCTTAGACAACTGAACACGCTTATTATACTCCTATTCAAATCTGATTCTTGCCCTTGCCTTATTCATCATGCCCAAGTAACAAAATTACATAATTGCCAGAAACCTCTTGATTGTCTTCTTCCTCCTCTTCCTCTTCTTCTCCTTTCTCTTCTTCCTCTTTCTCCTCTTCTTCCTCTTCCTCCCCTTCTCCATCTTCCTCAGACTCATCAGTCATTTCTTCCTCTTCCTCCTCTTCTTCAAATCCATCTTCATTATCTAATTTAAACAATGCCAGGCGCTTTTGGCGTTCCTCAAACCTTCGGAGTTTCATTGCTTCCTGCAGTTTAGCTTTCAGTATCTGAAGCTTTTCACCTGAACAGAAATATGAAGACATGCTTTAGACAGAATGACTGACTACACACTACGGTAATGGAAGTGTACAACAATGATGGAAGTGTGTTCTAGTCACATTCCAAAAGGAAAGGCAGAGACCTTAGTACTCTATGCTTTTGTTACTTGAACAAATGGGGATTATGAATTCAAGTGTAAAAAAGAACTTGCAGAATTATGTTCTACACCCTGGGATAATATACCACACAGAGATTATAAAATGATTAAAAGGGCAAAAAAAGGGGGCAGGAGTTGGACTTCAAAAATCTCCAGGCAGGCCCTGGCCAAGTAGCTCAGTTGGTTACAGCATCGTGCTGATACAGCAAGGCTGCCTGTTTGATCCCTGGTCAGGGCACATACAAGAATCAACCAATGAATGCACCAATAAGGGGAACAGCAAATTGATGTTTCTTTCTTTCTCCCTTCCTCTTTCTCTTAAAAAAAAAATCAATTAAAAATAAAAATCTCTGGCTCAGAAGCATTAAGGAAAACATTGATAGATTTATCTATTTTTTATTTTTAAAGAGAAACAATCAAGAGGAATATGGACAAAGGATATGAACTGAGAGTTCACAGAAAAATGAATATATTGGGTTTTTTGTTTTTCATCCTCACCCAAGGACATTTTTTCATTGATTTTAGAGAGACAGGAAGGGAGAGAGAAAAGGAGAAAGAGAAATATTAATGTGAGAGAGAAGTATTGATTGATTGCCTCCAGATGCACCCAGACCAGAGATCGAACCAGCAACCTAGATAACGTGCCCTGACCAGGAATCAAACCTGCAACCTTTTGGTCATAGGACAACACTCCAACCAACTGAGCCACACCAGCCAGGACTGAATATATTGTTAATAAACAAGTTAAAAATATTTAACCTTACTTCTAATTAAAGAGCTACAAATCAAAATAATGACATCATTTTTGATATATTTGGCAAAGATTAGGTTTGATAATATGAATTAAGAGGAGGAAACAGGAACTTTTATACACTGTAACTGAGTATAAATTGGTGCAACTATTTTTAAGAACAATGGAATGATATATATCAAAACTTGATTCCACTGTAAGGAATTTTGCAACCAGATATACCAACATACATATATCTCATACTAGGATGTACAATGTATGAAATGCCAAAACTGGAACAAACAATATGTACATTAATAGTAGTATGGTTAAACAAATCATGTTATACTCATACAATGAAATATTATGCAGCTGTTAAAGAAACCCTCAAAAGCAACATAACTGTGTATCTGAATTTAGGAGTTAGGTAGTCTGGATTAGGTTAATGGTTCTAGCACTTGAGAAAGTTATTTACATGCTTTGTATATCATGTCCACATATATGAAATAAGGATACTAATGCTATTTACTCTAAAGCACCTAGAGCAATGCCTGGCAGAGAATAAGTATTAGTCTCTCTCTCTCTCTCTCTAACACACACACACAATGGTATATGCATATGAATTTTTCTAGAACAAAAAAAAAATTGTTAACAGTTGCTCTTGGGAAGACTAATTTTTCATTTTATACTCTTTCTTCAGTGTTTTATATTTTTTCTATGTGACACATTACCCATATTTTCAAAGTGGGAGTGGAAACAACAGACCTGTCCCTAACACATTGTTAAAACAAAAAAGCAGATTACAAAGCAGAATGGTATAATCACATTATTTTGCTTTAGAAAAAAAACATACACATATATACATGTGTATGTGTAAGAAGAGTTTAAAAGGACAGATACACAATATGGTTATAGAAGTTATCTTTGAGAGAGGACTGTAGAAGTTTTTGTTCATTTTTTCATACATTTTCTACAATGGATAGTTAGCTTTTTCAAATAAGATAAAGGGCCCTTGTTGGTGCAGCTCAGTGGATTGAGCACTGGCCTGCAAACTGAAAGGGCCGGTTTGATTCCCGGTCAGGGCACATGCCTGGGTTGCAGGCCAGGTCCCCAGCTGGGGGTGTGTGAGAGGAAACCAATCAATGTTTCTCTCTCACATTGATGTTTCTCTCCCTCTCTTTCACCTCACTTTCCCTCTCTCTAAAAATAAAAATAAAAGCTTTAAAATAAGACAAAGGCTATGTTAAGGACTAAAGTCATCTTACCCATCCCACACCTCTAGGCAATGTTACATGTGAATCACACTAGAGGTACTACTGTCCCCTCTCCAAAGTCTCCAAGAAAAATGACTCTAACTTTCACTATTGGGTTGTGAGTAGCCATAAAGACCTGCCAGAGTACAAAGCGCAAAGCAAAATAATAATAATAATAATAATAATAATAATAATAATAAAGTAAACTCAAATACCTGGTTTTGTGTGGCTTATTCCATCCAGCTTCTCAGCTGCCAAAGTCACAGGCACCACATCAGCCTTCAGCTCTTCCTTTCCATCAGTGCCCACATCTTTCACGACAATGTTCACGTTTACCTTCTGATCAGCCCTGGGTTTGGCTGCTGGATTAGCATGCTTCCAGAAACGCTGCTTCAAGGCTTCCAGTTCTAAACCCAAGTGGCAACCAGTATGTCAGTTTGCCATGCTCAAACTCTCCTTTAAGATTTGAGTTAGGAATTATAAGCTAAGTTTTTTAAGCTCAACAAAGTTGTAGGGAGAAAAAAAACACACAAAGAAACACCAAACACTCCTTTGCTATGAACAACTGTTTTATTTTATGTAACTTAACCCAAACTAATGAACTGCTGCCTGTTCTTCCTTAATATACTTTAAAAATCATTTTAGGGTAGAAATTTACAACTGGAGTTTCTAAATATGTACAATTCTTTTATAAAAAAGTATCAAATGGCCCTGGCTGGGGGGCTCAGTTGGTTGGAGCGTCTTCCCTCTTCCCGTGCACCAAAAGGTTGCGGGTTTGATTCCTGGTCAGGGCACATACCTAGGTTGCAGGTTCAGTCCCCAGTAGGGGCATGTACGAGAAGCAAATGATAGATGTTTCTCTCTCACATCAATGTTTTTCTCTTTCCTTTCCTCTCTTTCTAAAAAAATAAAACTAAACATCAATAAACATATTTTTGGATTAAAAAAAAAGTATCAAATGACAGAAAAAAATATACCATAACTCATATTATTCAAGGGCTTCATTTTTCATTGGTTTCAATCTCCCTTCAAAAAATGCCCTATTTTGAACATTTATTTATTAGAAATCTTACTAAATATGGGCCAGGTAAATTAAAAAATAGAAAAAAGAAAATGATAACAATCCAGTAAGTGATGTACCTCAGCAACAGACCTGGAAAAGTTTTTTGATGAAGCTGTTATTCTTAGTACAATGAGAAAGGAAATTCCACTTATAGGGATGCTCCTGAACCACACAGCCAACTTGCATAAAGACAACTAATACAAAATCTACATATTAGATACTCAAAAATAGGTTTCTTTCCTTTCCTGTACAGGACTGTTTAGTTTGACTTCTGGTCCCATACAACAAAATTTAACAGTGTCTAGTATAGTAAGTACTCAAAAAATATTTCTTTCCCATCTCTTAGTCTGGAACTGTTTAGATAACTTCCAGTCCAACATAACAAAACTTTCCCTCCATGTTCTAGGCAACAGCTTATTCCTACACTTCTTGGCTAATGAAGCTATGCTAGTTCTGTTACACAAATTTTCCACCCCACCATCTGCTCTGGTCAAACTGATTTACACAACCTCCCAATATGTAGCATTTTTTCTGTGCCTTCCAAAGATGTCCTCTCCACTTCCAAAGTCCACCCATTCAATCAACAAAGACTCACTGAGCGTATTTTACACACCAAATACTGTGGCAGACAGCACTTGCCAACCATAAACTGTTTAGTAAGTCTTGATGTATTAATTTTCACTAATAATACTAGTAAAAGTAGCAGGCACTATTTGAGTGCTTCTTTATGCTACCTAATTGTATGCATAATTTCATCAAATCCTTATAAGAGCCTTGTGAACCAGAGAGTGCTATTTTTTCATTTTTTTGAAGATGGCTTAGATAGGCCAACAGTATACTCAAGGTTAAACAGTAAGTAGCATAATCTAGATTCAGACTTTAGTCTTGCTATAATTATCATTCCACACTGCTTCAATGCAGAGGTGACACCCAATCCTATGAGCCAGGAAGTTTACCTAATGTGGTAATACTGTTTTGAAGAATCATTCATTCATTCAATAAATATGAATGCCTACAATGTATTATCCACTGTGGAAGCACTAAGGATAGAGCAGGGAACAAGCCAGAAGACCCTACTCGAAGTATAAAGGGGAAGGCAGTGAACAAGAAATTGCATCCACCTCTCTTCAAGCCTTCCTTTAACTACCTATTAGAAGAAACTTATCCCTCCTCTGAACTCCAATTGCACTTCATTCTAAATGTTTCTTTCAGTAAAGAAAACGTTTCCCTTTTCTTCACATTATTTAATTTTTTCCAATTATCAGTAATAATGTTTGTTATAAAAGATGTCACTTGCTACTTTCTCTCTTGCATACTTATCTTCCCGACTACAGTGTAAGCAGCTTAAGTGTAGAATAAATGTCAGATTTTCCTTGGTATGCCATATAGCATCTTGCATGTTTAATATTTGTTGAATAAGTTTAAAAAAATAAAATCAGTTTTGCAGGCAATTTCCTGAACCAAAATATTTCTCTTTAATTGTGAAAAACTGAATAGTAATGCTTTTATGAATGTCATACCACATTATAATAGCAATGTACCCCTTTTGTATATTAACCTATCAATAGGCTTCCATCTTAAAGAAGGTTTCAAATATTCTGACACACTGCCAAATTTACCTAAATGGGATTCTACCCATCTCTGGTACAGGCATAGGTGAGGTTTGGTTCCAGACCACAGGGATATAGTAAGTGTTGCAATAAAATGAGTCATAATCTTTTTGTTGGTGGAGGACCCTGCCTTCAATTTGTAAAAAAAAATGTAACATCTGAAGTGCAATAAGGCCACATGCAAAAAAATGCGGTGTGCCTGTATATCCATAGAATAAATCATGTGGGGTTATTGGTTTTTCCTGTGTTCCCTGTCCTCCAAAGTGGCATATAATTGAAAGCTTCCAGAATAAATCACTCTGGATAGGCTCTCCACAATTCAAAAGATTACCTCTGTTGGTTTCAGGTTCTTCAAGTATCACAAAGGAGTCTTCATCAGCACCCAGCCGAGGTTTAACGGAAACATCTACTCCCAGTTGCTTAAGTCTATCCAGAGTGAACTTCCTCATTTTTTCAGATGGCACAGCTGCTGCTGATTTAGTTTGCTGCCTGGTCTCTTCCAGCTTCTCATCTGCTTCTTCTGTTTTTTGCAGGCCTTCTTCTCCTTCCAGGGCATCAGATTCAGGTGTCACAAGCCCTCCAGTTTGGTGCTCGTCATTGTCCTTGTCCCCAAGGAAGCTGGATTCCTGCTGTGCCACTGAGCTGTCCCTAGGTAAAAGTCTAACATCACTCTGCTCGTGTTTCTCCTGAACTTCTAGCTCTGCACTTCCCATCAAATCTTTACTACTATACTCATCTGACCCAGTGGTTATCTGGGGTTCCTTTGAAACTGAAGGGAGTGCATTAGTTTCCCTTTCATATCCTGCACCTGTTGTGGGCTCAGAATCTTTGCTGTGACGGTCACTCTTCATCTCACTTGTCTTTGCAGTGTCTATGACTTCTTTGTGATGGCTTAACTGATACTTCGACGACCTAGAAAAGGGGAAATGAGCTAGAGTTGAAAATTATCCTAAATGGGAAATAGTCTCATCCATTAGCAAAGAATAAATCAGTTAAATCAGTTTTAATAGTTTAAGGAATCTGAACTTCTTGTTCACTACAAAATGCAATGTTTATGAAAATTATAATCACAGGAAAGAGGGATCTTACTTCAGTAGCGCCATGGCATTTCCCTGGCAAGTGGGCCGGGGTTTACGTTTGTAGAAATCGTGAATGGTTTTATTCTCAGGCACATGGTATGGAAGATTAAGTGCAGACTCTATAAAATGAGACAAAACAAGCAAATCTATATACTATATATTCTGAAATGTCACTTCATATTCAGTTAACTAACCAGTACAGCCAAAACCATCACCAGAAACAGAAAGCAATCCTGGCTTTAATAAAGACAGGATCTATGTAAAAAGAACTCCCTGAAGACCAGAGGCTTTTAACCTAGCTGTGAAATCAAACTGGTCCAGAAAGTTTTTTAAGAATACAGATTCTTGCCCTGGCTGGTGTGGCTCAGTGGACTGAGTGCCAGCCTCTGAACAAAAGGGTCGCCAGTTCAATTCCCAGTCAGGGCATGTGCCTGGGTTGCAGGCCAGATCCCTGGTTGGGTGCGCATGAGAGGCAACCACACATTGGTGTTTGTCTCCCTTTCTTTCTCCATCCCTTCTCCTCTCTCCAAAAATAAGTAAATAATCTAAAAATACAGATCCTTGGGCCACATTCAATAGCCTATTGAATCAGATTCTCTGTGGAGCCTAAGAATTTACATATTTGTAAAGTTCCCAAAGGGATCCTGATGCAGCTGGCTCATAGAAAACAATTAAAACAAAACAAAACAAAACCCTCCCTCCTTATCACTGCTACAGCTCTGAAAACTTCTTCACTTTGTAGTAATGTCCCAGGGGCTTCAGAACAATAGCCATCAACCAAGATCAATTTTAAACTTGATATTATAACCCAATTCATATTAGGAATGTTAACAAAAATCCCCAACATCTAAATTGAGCTTACAAAGAAATACTGTGATTTGCCTTAAAGTTTACTGTACTGATTTGCATTACCTCGAATAAGGCGCTGAGTCTCACTATGCAGTTTTTTTAATGCTTCCTTACTTAACTTGGCTGCCTTCCTTTCCTTAAAGAAAACAAAAAGTGAGACTACATTAACGCTATAGATATTCAGAAAGAGAGTTTGCTCTCTCCAAACAAAGATGGAGTGGTAATAGCAAGCACAAATAAACTCAACACAATATAAACCCCAAGGAGTTCATTTACTTGTATTTGCAAGTCACATAGAATTAATTCAATCCAATCCATATTTATGTCCTTACTATGTACAAAGCATTATCTTGGGTACCAGGAAAAAATGATAAACATGATAAAATATTTATCCCTGCGAAATTCAAAATCTCCTAGGGAGAGGCCAACATGAGAACTATACAGTACAGGGCTCTACCTTACCTTCCTCCCGGTGCCTTTTGATAACTCACTTTCTTCTTCAAATGTAGAAACCCCGCTCTCCAAAGACAGTTGCTTTTTCTAAAAAATATTATAAGCTAATTAATATGGACAAAAATGAAACTAAAATAAGAGAGTGTTGCTTACTCAAAGATGGCTTTTGTGCTCCAACATTACATCATATTACATTAATAATATATCAATAATTATCAAATAGAAAATTTTAAACATAGCACACTATAATGCCTAGAAAACAAATTAGATGTCTCAAATGGAGTTTGGGCCCTCATTTCTTATACCTCTGTATTACATCTTTCCCTAAGGAGAGACAATGACTAGTAGGCAGCTAAAGATAATCTTAGGAAAAATAATTATGCTCCCAAATACTCAGGACAACAATGCTTTGATAACCTTCCTGAAACCCTATTGGTTCTTTTCTTAGAGGCCACATGATTATAAAATTTACATCTCTGCCCCATTATTTATCTTCTTCTTACACGACATAAAGTATCTTATTTTTTCCCCAGCATTTCCAAGAAGGCAATCAAAATACTAGTTTCCAAACAAGCTAGCATGTCTGTCACTTGTACTGTGATTCCAAAGTTAACAGCTGAAAAACTTAAATCAATTGACATGTGTTTTTTTTCAGTTGAAAAAAAAAGTAACGTTCCAATAATGTATCAGAAAATAAGGCAAAGGTTAGGAGCAACAGGTTAGCTTTTATTGCAATAATCTTTTACTTGCCTTGTGCTTTTTTACTTTGTTTTTCACAGCTGCTCTTATGGATTCTAACGATTCTTCATCTTCCAATGGAGAGTTATTTTCCTCCTCCAACCCAGTTTCAAAAAGGTCTTCGTCCACAAGAAGACAACCACTATCATTAAATGGCTGTTTCATTTCTTCCTGGATAATCCATAAAGGAAAAGCAAATTACAATCATTTCAAAAACCAATATTTCACAACATCATAAAGCAATTTGGATCAGGCCAGAAAAAGCCCATGTTTCATCAACAGACAAATGTGACATTCTAGAACATACTCACTAGTTCCTAACCCACAGTCATCCCTTGAAGTCTGTGCTGTGATTTTATGCAACTGTCCAAAACTAACTAAAAGACAGTAAATGTTTTTAAAAAGTCAACTAAATACATATTAAGCAACTAATTTATAAAACTTGAGGATGGCTTTTCTAATTAGCAAATAAGACTTCTGACTAATGAAGGCACTGAAAAATCCTTCTTTGAAATTTAAATTTCATCAGATCAGAAGCAGCAGAGAATTACCCCATATGCTCACAAAGAAAACCAGAAACCCAAGTTTTTGGACGTGTCCTCCATGTATCTGAAAAGGAGAATGAGACTGAATTTTGAATCACATACCTCATTACTAGTAATGCAAAAACAATCAACTCAAAGCTATACTGAGTGCAGAAAAACCTCAAGAACTAAAATCAGCCTTTTCCAAAATGTTAATCTGCCTTAGAAATAGCAAATTGGTCTTTAAAATGTACCTCATTTTTTGTTTCCTTCTTTTTTAGCCGCCTAATTTTTTCCATCTTTCTTTCCTCTTTCTCAAGTCTTCTCTTTGATTTTACTTTTGCTTTTCCTCCAGTTCTTTCTTTATCACTTATGGGTTTTCTGTAAATCTTTCTGTCAGCTGTAAAGTCCACAGAATTTTCAAGCTGGAGGCTCAGCTCTAAGGAAGATGTCACTTGGGTTTCAAGATTCTCCTGGTACAAAGATTCCTCGATGTCACTTTCATCACTGCCTGCCAGAGTTTTGTAAATCCTTCTGACTTTCCCATTTCTTCCAGCATAAAAGTTCTCTTTATTTTCCTCTTCCACACTGTCATAGGTAGTTTTCTCTGGAGAGCCATCTGTGTCTTCTCTTTCAGTATCACTGTCTTGTAGCACCTTCCTGCTTTTCAATTTCTTACTCCCAAATATCTCCTCATCTGAATCTGAGGGAAACACAATGTCTTTGAGAGGTCCACTGTCATCTGGCCTTTCTCCTAGTCCCACTAAATATATCTGATTATCCAAGTAATATATGTCCTGGAAAATTATGTAACTACCACTAAGAACTGATTGTAGCAAAGCACATCTAAAAATATATTTGAAAAACATTTTCTCTGGAAAAATGTCTAAGAAATGTAATTATGTATCTTTACAGTGGGAAAAGTTGTTTTAATCCTTCTGGCAGGTGTTAAACATCCTTTTATTATATAATGAATGTATTCAACCATGCAATGTGGTAGCTTCTAGACATTTTACACTTTCAATAATATTATAGAAATAATTATTTTCAAAAGGGTACAAGCACTATTATTTTGCTTTTATAATGAATAAAACAAACAATAAAGTTGGGCATTAATAATTTAATAAATCAAGAGAATAATGAAATTAATCCAATCTACTTACATTCCAGGCCCCACATTCTATTCCTAAAAACAAAAGTAATATTACAAACCTCTTTCACTCAAGAGCCCAGTTGTTTCACAGCTGTCCTGTCCACTCTCTGGAGGACTATCTACTACTTCTTGTAAGATAAGTTTTGGATCACTGACTTCTAGGTGAATCTAGAAAATAAGAATATACTTTGCATTAACCAACAGGTGACAAGCTCTAAGTATATAATGATACACAAATCATTATGGGATCATCAGGCTGAAATAAGGAAAAAAATAAATTCAATGGTTCAATGAAGGGATGACATTAAGAATTCCTGGACAGCCCTGGCTGGTGTGGCTCAGTGGATTGAGCGTTGGCCTGCAAACTGAAGGGTCCCTTGTTAGATTCCCAGCCAGGTCCCCAGATCGGGGCATATGAGAGGCAACCAATCTGTTTTTCTCATACATTGATATTTCTCTCCCTTTCTTTCTCCTTTTCTCCCCGTCTCTAAAAATAAATAAATAAAATATTTAAAAAAGAAAAAAAAAGGAATTCCAGGACAACAAAAAACAAAAAAAAATCATTGTTCACATTTGAAGGATTCTATAGGACCAACTCTGTATAGTGAGTACGGTAGTTCCCCCTTATCCACAGTTTCACTTCCCATAATTTTAGTTACCCATGGCGAACCATGGTCAGAAAATATTAAATGGAAAATGCCAGAAGTAAACAATTCAATAAACAATTCATAAGTTTTAAATTGCATGCCATTCTGAGTAGCATGATGAAATCTTACACCATCCCACTTTGTCACACTCAGGACATGAATCATCCCTTTGCTCAGTGTATGCATGCTGTATATACTATCCACCTGTTGTTAGTCATTTAGTAGCGGCCTCGGTTATCAGACCAACTGGCATGGTATCACAATGCTTGGGTTCAAGTAACCCTTATTTTACTTAATGGCATAGGAGTATTGATGCTGGCAATTCAGATATGACAAAGAGGAGCCATAAAGTGCTTCCTTTAAGTGAAAAGGTCAAAGTTCTTTGCTTAATAAGGAGAAAGAAAAAAATTATATGCTGAGGTTGCTAAGATTACAGTAAAAATGAATCTTCTATCTGTGAAATAGCAAAGAAGGAAAAATAAATTCATGTTAGTTTTGCTGTTGTACTTCAAATTGCAAAAGTTATGGCCATGGCATCATAAGTGCTTAGATAAGATGAAAAAGGCATTAAATTTGTGGGTGGAAGACATGAACAGAAAATGTGTTCTGACTGATGGCAATCTGTTGTGCCAGAAAGCATTGAGCCCATACGGAGACTTCAGCAAGGGATCCCTTGAAACAAGTGACAACCAGCCATTTGTTGCAATATAACCAGGGTTGGTTAAGTAAGATATTTTGAGAGAGACCACATTCACATGACTTTTAATATAGTATGTTGTTGTAATTGTTCTATTTTATTATTGTTGTTGTTAATCTCTTATTATGCATAACTTATAAATTAAACTTTATCATAGGTATGTATAGGGAAAAAACAGAGTATATATAGGGTTAGGTACTATATGCAGTTTCAAGCATCCACTGGGGGTCTTGGAACATATCCCTGCAGATAAGGAAGGGCTTTTTTAAAAAGTATATTTTATTGATTATACTGTTACAGTTGTCCCAATTTTTTTCTTTGCTCCCCTCCAGCACTCCCACCTCTCTTAGTTAATGTCATGCATGGAAGTTCTTTGGCTTTACTCTTTCCTATACTATTCTTAATATCCCCGTCTATTTTGTTCCTACCAATTATGGCTTCTTAATCCCTGTACTTTCCCCCCCTTCTCCCCCTTCCCCTTCCCTGCTGATAACCCACGGAGGGACTTCTGTAATGGTAAATAAATGAAAACAATCAAGAATTTATTATTCTTTTTCGGTATGAACTGTTACTCAGTGTATTCAAATGACATGTTAAATAATATCATAGAGATGCAATACAGTTGTGGGACACTCTGTAAGACAACCGATGTAGTTTCTTTTTTAAACTGAATTTATTGGAGTGACATTGGTTAATAAAATTATGTAGGTTTCAAATGTACGATTCTGTAAAACACTATATGTATATTGTGCAATATTGTGGTTACTACCCAAAGCCAAGTCTCCTCCTGTCATCATTTATCCCCCTCCCCTTTGCCCTCTTCTATCTGTCCCCACCCTAAGTGGTTTCTTTAACAATAATCTGAAGAAAACAAGAGAGGGAGGGGGACTTATAAAGTTAAGATATATACATACAAACACATGTCAACAATTGCAATGTGTACACTTTCTTTGGATCTTAATTCAAACAAACTGAAAGTATATATACGAGTAAAGGAAATCTGAATACTTCTGCATACTGACTAGATTTTAATATTAAACAATAATTCTGAATTTTTTAGATGTTGTAATAATATTGTGGTTATCTTTTATGGAAAGCCATTACCTTTTAGAGATGCATAATAAAATATTTGTGGATGAAATGTCTAGAACTGCTTCCAAATAATCCAGTGAGGGGGAACGGGTGGGGGTAAAAATGAAATAAGATTGGCATGATTTGAAAATGTTGAAGTTAGATATGGGTTTATTATACCAGCCCTTCTCGTCGTCGGCAGCCGTCTGTCTCGAGAGACGATGGTGTAGCTTCTTAAGAGTCTATCTGCACCGCCGAGAATGGCTGTGCAGTCCGACTCGGGAGTGACACGGTATCTGTCTCCTCCCGTGTTGAATCGACATCTTGCGATGACACTGGAGTGTCCTCTCCAGTGAAGCTGAAGCTACAGAGCCTGGACAGGGTGATATGGAGGGTCTGCTGTTGCCCATGCAGCAGACCCCCCCTCTCTTCGCAGCTGAAGGGTCCAAGGGAAAGACGGAGTCAATACAGCTTGGCTTCAGGTGCGCCGCAGGAGTTGCCAGTGTTGACTACAACGTCAAACCGCCTTAGGGACTCCGGCTCCGGATTTTCTGTCGGGGTTTACTCCCTTAGCCTTTCCCCTGAAGAGGTATGCCGCAAGGCAGCGGAGGATTTTTGGAGTCAGAGTTTTCCTTCTCTGATGTGCCCTGACTGGAAGATCGAACCAGCGACACTTAGCTCGCAGGCCGACGCTCAATCCACTGAGCCAAACCAGCCAGGGTCACCAGCCCTTCTACATTTGTATATTTGAAAATTTCCAAACAAAAAAGTCACAAGTAAAAACATCTAAGTGACCAAGTTGCCTCAGATGCCAGATCTCCAACCTCCTTGGTGTTCTTAGGGCTCTGACTCAACTTAATAAGGGGGAAAATATTAACATGTGTTATGTAATAGGGCACATGGCCTCATGCCAACAGCTTCTCCAACAACTATTAAATTGATTTCAATACTTGGTATAATTATTAAAATAATAATCAAAGATAACATGTACTGAATAATTGCTGAGGATAATCATGTATGTGCTGATGGTCCTCCCAACAATCCAAAGCAGTAAGGCTATTAGTTCTGTTCGTGGATCCCTAAACTGAGTGTATGTAGGTTATGACACAGCTCAAATACGAGATGTTGTTAATCACTTTATTCTAGACAGTTTGCAGCAGTACCAACAACAGATAAAAGACAGGACCAGGAACAAGGAGAGAAAAGAAGGTCTCAAAATATTTAGTAATCAAGATAATTTTTTAAAAACATGCAATATTTTTCTTAAAACTCACACTGGCAAACTGAAGTTCATGAGGGCAGTGGCTTGCTTTTGTAAATAAAAGTTTTATTGAAACCAGAGCCAGGACTTGGGTGAGGAGAGTGAGGCTAAGTAGTGCAACCGCAGGGTCAAATCTTGTCTTTAGTTAAAAGTTTGATATTTTATTCAATATCAAGTCATGGGGATAGGAGTTTGTGTTAATTTTTATTTTTTAAATGTTGCTTTAAAATATCATCTTGATTACTGAGTTTTTTGGCATCTCCCTAAATTATGCTCCCAAGGAGAGTAAGTATCTCACACTTATCCCCCCCAGACAAGAACACTGGGCTGGAAACAGAAGTATTATAGTTTCTATGCCCCATTCCGCCAGCTAGCCTAGCAAGCCACCATCCGTGAGGCCCCGAGACTGGTACATCCCCTTCTCAGGGCCCCACGCGATGACCTCACAGGCCTCTTCCAGACCCAGTTACGAACTCCCTTAAACCCCGCCGTCCATTTACAGAGAATACTGCCCTGCATCCCAGCAGCCCGGCTTGGCTTGGGCCTTCCTCTCTTTTGGGAAGCTGTAAGAGGAAGAACTCGCACGGCAGGAAACGCGCCAAAGAAAGAGCGGGCGGGGCACGCTGAGGAGGAGCTGGTCTGCCCGCTGCGCGCGCCGCAAAAACCAGGAGCAAGACGGCTAAGGAGACCGAGGCGCGGGAAGCCCAGTACTGAGACTGGACCGCGAGATCCCGGGGCCGGGGTTGTTGGTGCTGGTGGGTCTGTCTCTCTGAGCCGTGAGGCCAAGCCGCCCGGTGCATGCCGGGAGCTGTAGTCCTCGACTCTCTGAAACCCATTCAGTAGGGGATCAACCCCTGCCCCACCTCACCCCCCGGAGCCCGACCTCCGCAACCACGGATGGAGCCCTGTGCACGAACTCACCTCAGAAGCCACTTCGCCTGTCATGACTCCAGCCTCGCCAGCGCGTCTCTCGGGACGAAACACGTCTCGGTTTTTTCAACCGCTGCTCAGCTGCTCCCGCCGTCTCCAGTGCAGCAGCGACTTTGGAGCTTTCGCGCCTACCCCGAGTGGAGGTCCGGCCCTCGACGATTTGCACCAATCCAGAAGCGGCTTTCTACATAGGGCCACACCCCCACGCCGTCCTACCAATCACAAGGCGTCTTCGGCCAGTCCAACAAGTGTAATGTGGTTTGGGTTGGCGGGTCGCGGCTCCTCTTGTCAACTGAACTTGCTTGAGGCTAGAGGTGTTCTGGCCGCTGGGGTGTCGGGCCCTCTGGCCATGAAAGACGGTATCTTTTAAGTGATGGTCTTTGACTTTTGACCCTTGCCATAACGCTATAGCTTCCATCAAGCAACAATTTAAGAAGTTTCTGCTTCAGGCAAGAAGCTGTGAGAAAACCCCTGAGCACCAGAGGGCATCCTTGTCCTGTACTAGATTCCAGTGCCCGGGAGGATTTCCTCCAGGACCTCCATCCCTGAAGCAGCTACATCTTACCTGCTTCTTCTTGTACATGGCACATACCAGTGAACATCAAGAAAAAAAAAAAGAAAAAGAAAAGAAAAACTTTGTGGGCAGCTCAGATACTGAAGAATATCCTCGGATAATCTTTATAATTCTATTTACGATTAATTCGATGATGCAGAAAACACCGACTCATCCCACTCCTAGGCTCTTTAGATAAGAAGGGAAAAAGAATAAAAGGTAGCAATCAGACCAATACCAGACAATTCTACTCCCTTGTCACTGCGCTAGTTGCTATCTTTTTGCCCCTCCAGGTCCGTTCTGTCTTTCCTCATCTTGCTCTATTTAGGCAAGGCTGACTTCTCCCCCACTGCATTCCTGGGCTACCTGGCCCGCTGGCTTCCAGTGGAGTCAAGCCACTGGAAGGTTCTTTACAAGGAGGAGAGAGGAGGGCACCAAGAAAGGAAGTTCACAGTATTGCGACCCCACTGCACCCTCAGGACCCTATCCACGGTTAGGGTGACCAACTCATCCCAGTCTCCCCAGGACTTCCTCGGTTTTAGCACTGGAAGACTCACCTCCCAGGAATCTTCTCAGTCCTAGGCAAACCAGGATGGTTAGTCACCCTATCCATGGCCTCCTCTTCCAAGTTTCCTCCTTTAGCTGGGTTCAGATAAAAGTCCTCTCTCCTCCTACATTTCTTCATCTCCTCACCACTTCTCAACCCACTTCTGCCCCCACCACCAAGAGCCTGTCATCCTTTCTCTTTCACATCTCAGTCTATCCACCATTTCACCCATTTTACTATTAATTTCTACAATGATGATTCCAAAATATACATCTATAGCACTCCTCCCTCATATTTTAAGGGCTTGCATTTATTGGGGAGTTGTCCTGTGACAGAAACACTTGCAAGAATTTTGCAAACGTTATCTTATTTAATCTTCAGAGGAACTTTGTAAGGTAAGTGATATTACTATCTCAATTTTAGCAAATGAGGAGACTAAACCTTTAAAAGGCTAGTACCTGGTGGAGTCAATATTCAATCTGACTCCAGAGCTCATACTACTCAGAAAGACTTTCCCTGAGCACCCTGGACATTCTCCCTGTCCCCTGTTCTACCTAAAATTTTCTATCTGTATATTTTTGCTCCAAGAAGGCAAGCACCTTCTTTTACACTATATTCTTACTATCTAGAATAATTTTTCTCAGATTTGAGCGTGCATCAAAATGATGTAAAGGGCTAGTAAAAACAGATTGTTGGACCCCACTCCCAGAGTTTCTGATTCAGTATGTCTCATGTGAGGCCTAAGAGTTTTCATGTCTAACAAGTCCCCAGGTGGTGCTAATGCTGCTGCAATGGAGACTATCCTTTGAGAACCACATTTTAGAACGTATTTGGCTCATCATAGAGAATTCAATCAATATTTGTCAAACTAATTAATTCAGTCACTTGACAACTATATCATCCTTCTTAAACCCCCTCTGGAAGTGAATAAAGGAGGTTAATACTCCTGATATTAGCATTTTCAGAAGTAATTAGCATTTTCCTCTCTTTACAGAGCACCTCTTCAGTCACCAGAGAAACTAAGAGAGAGAGCTCTGATTTGGACAATGAGTGGAAGGTGTCAGCTAGGAAGGGAAAACCTTTTATTCTATATTTTAACTTGTGCCAAGCTAAAGGGAGTCTGTATTTAGAATTAGAAGTCTGTATGCTCAATTTTGGTGAATGGCACCATAATCCATCACTCACCAATTCAGAAACCTGGGAGTCACCTTGACTCCTCTCTGTCTCTTGACTCTCAAGGTTAATCATCCAGAAAGTTCTGTTTATGAAGTTAATAGATGGCAGCAAGGGAAAGATTTGGAATGTTCACTCTGCAGGGATAAGCCTGAACCTGTCCCATAAATGGCTTTGTGACCTTAGGAAAGTCATTTAGCTTCTCAGAGCCTTGTTTTCTCCACTTGAAATTCAAAAACATTGGATTAGATCATGATTCCAAATGGGTTTAGTTGGCAGAGCACCTGGAAGTAAGGTACTTTATAGAAAATACTTTGCAGTACTGACACATTCAATCTAGTCATATAAATTAGGAAACATTTTCACTAGTAGGATCTTTAATTATGTCATCCAAAATCAATATAAACAAGCAATTCTGAGGTTACATGTCTATGAAATAATAAGGCATGTAACTTAACATGCTCAGCTCATTCCAAAATTCTATTTAGATCTGCTTGAAGGCAAACAGAAACAGATTCCAAAGGCTTACAAAAGTTTGGAGGGAAAACATTGATTAAATCATACATTTTAGTTCATCTTTTCTGAAAATTGAGAAAGGCTACCATGTAGCCTTTTGTAAATAGCATTCCTCTGGAGTAAGGTTTGAGAACTACTTGCTTTTCTTAAGTCGTAGGCCACTAAGTCTTCATTCCTAGGGAAATACTGCCACCCTGTGGCAGAGTTTGGTTATGTCAGTTCCTATCCTTAAAAAAAAAATTTTTTTTTTAAATTAAAAATTACTCAAAGAGTTCTTTAAACTTTCTTTTGGTACAGTTAAATAATTGCACCTCCAAGAATGAGCTTTAAAAAAATTATATTGTGATTCCGTACAGTTATAAAGTTTCTTTTGGAGAGTGCACTGCTTGAAGGCCAGGGCTGTTTTTCTTGCTTAATGTAGTACTCTCTGACATTTAAAAATGGCACAGGACGTAACATATAGTAGATACTTAATAAATAATTGTGGAATAAATGGTTAAAATACCATGACCTAAAAACAAAAACAAAAACAAAAACACTAGGGCCTTTTGCCAAGGCATGACAACGCACGTACCGTGGGTTTCTTGTATGCAGAATCTTCTTTACTGCAGATTTTGGTAACTTAGAGTTCCTAGAATATATTTATCCACTCATTTAACAAACCTTAAGCCTATGCTATATACAAATAATATAAAAATAAATACATACAGTCTTAGTCTCAGGGAGGTATCTATTGCTGGCTGGAGACAGGCAAGCAAGTAAACCTGTGTAGTAGTGGAATTGTGTACAAGTAGCTGCAGAGCCCCAAGAGAGGGGCAACTGACTTTGCCTGGGGTAAGTCAGGAGAAGATGATCACTCCTGGACTGATTTTCAAAGATGAACTGAAGTTCTCCTGGCTGGCACAGGGGTGAGAAAGCATTCCAGGTATGTGTAGGGGCTTGATAAAGCATGTTGTGTTTGGGAAACTAAAAGTAGGTCAGTATGACTAGAGCACAGGGTGTGTATGTGTGTGGTGGGGGTGGGGATGGCCAAAACGAAGGCTGAATGTTAAACAAGGAAGGAAAAAAAAATCTAGAATACTATGCTTAGAATTTAGTTTTCAGACACTATGAACTGGCCAGCTGGGGGGTGGGAGGGTTGTTAAGAAGAAGAGCAACATGGTTAGATATATGTTTGAGAAAGATTATTCTGGTAACATCTGAAGGATGGATTTGGAAAGGGATTAAACTGGAGGCAGGAAGACCAGTTGTCTAGGTGGGAGATTTTAAGGACCTGAACTCGGTCAATGATAGTAACAATGGAGAGGAGGAGATGGATTGGGAAAAAAGAAGCAAAATTGACAGGGTTTGTTGGATGACTCACCTTGAGGGGCAAAAAAACAGTGGAGTTGGTGTGACTCTCAGGTTTCAGGATTAGTTGAATGACAGGTTATGGTGCCATTCACCAAAATTGAGAATATAGGTCACTAATTCCAAACACAGACTCACTTCAGCTTGGTACAAGTTAATATGTGGAATAAAAGCTTTTCCCTTCCTAGCTCAACCCTGTCCACTTGTAGTCCAAATTGGAACTCTCTCCGCTCTTCTGGTGACTAAAAAGCTGTTTCTCAGGCATTGGCTCATCTCTATTCCATTTCCAAATTGCCACATGTTCAGCACCCTAAACTTTCATTTAGCAGCTCTAAACATTTTATTTGTATATTTTATCTTTAATTCCCTTTTCCTTTCTGACTAACATCCTGGGAAGAATGTTTGAGAGAATTTCTTCTGCCCTGCTTTATTCCATTTTTTTTCCCCTCCAGGCTTTTTGATTTGGTTTCTGTAAAAACCCAAATGTTTTCATAACCCAACCTTTGCCAAAAGCCCTATAGAAACTTAATGGTTTTTATGTAGACATTTTAGCATCCTCAGAACTTTGTCAATTATGTCTCAATTACATATGCCTCAACCAGTCTAGGGAGACTCTACCCATGTATGTATGTTTGGGAGCAGGGGATCCTATCAAAGGACAGAAGATTCCTGCTCCACTCCTACTTTGTATTAATTTTTTGATTGAATGTTAGTGCCTGAACTCCTTCAGGACATGCCAGATAATTTAGCTGTACCTAGAAGGGCAGAGTCTTATAGCAATACAGTAATTTCTTCAAGCACAGTATAGCTGGAGTGGGGTAAAGAGCACTTTCTAAAACAGGAGATGATACTAGACAGACAAAACAATATTGTTCCCACTGTAGGCATTCAACCAGGGGATATAACACAATTGTCATAATGACCCTGTCTCTATTGGAATTCAGGGGGCAGGGACAAGTTTGCTAAACATCAGTGAGAAACACTGAAATAAGCACAGAAGAAGAGGGAGCATATTTTAAGCAGAGAAAAAGGAAATGAGTAAAGGCATGGAGATATGAGTGATGGTAAGATTTTCAGGGAATTGTTCAACTAGTAGCTTTATAATGATGGAATAGAAGGTAGGGGATAAAATGTCAAGGTTGTTCAATTAAATTTAACTCAGTAAGGATCTACAGTGGCTCTTTGGAACCTGAATAACTGCTAGGTAATGGGATATATAGAGAGAACATGTACACAAATAAGTAAATTACAAAGCAGATTTTGATGAGTGCTAGAGGAAAGATATAAGATCTATGCTCTGGAAGCAAAAGTGTAGCAGATCTTGAATATGAAGTATGGAACTTTAGACAAGATATACCCATAATACAGTCATACATTCACTCTGCAAACCCTTATTGAACATTGTGAAAGCTTGTTAGAATTATCACAACTCTCTGTGTCCTCTCCCATTTTCATTATGATTTTGCTACACCTGCCATCTAATTCTCAATCTCTTAAATCTGGGCTGCCCTTGTTATTTGCATTGATCAACAGAACACAGTGAAAGTAACATTGTATATCCAGTTTCTGAGGCTAAGTCTCATGGACCTTAGCAGCTTTCACCCTGAGAACACTGCTGCCACTATTTAAGAAATCCAAGGTATCTTGTTGAGAAGGCCACATAGAAGAGATTCAGGCACTTAAGCCAACACCTAACTGCCAAACTTGACCATCTTGGACTATTCAGCCACACTGAGCCTCCAGATGAATGCAGCCATGTGAGTGACCAAAGGTGAGACCAAGAGAAGAACTGACTAACTAAGCCTACCTAAATTATAGGCTTGTGGGCAAATGAATGAGCCACTACATTTTAGTGTGGTTTGCTAAGCAGTAGTATACCAGTGAAACAAACTCTTACCATGAATCAGGCATAGAGGATGCGGTTTTAAACAGAGTTTCTACTCTTATGGAGATTATATTCTTGTAGCAGAAGATAGACAATAAGCAAGTAAATAAGTAATGTTGTAGTGATAAGTGTTTTGAAGAAAAAAAAAAAAAAGGATGTTAAGGGATTAAAGGGTAGACTCCAAACAACCAAAGCTATCTTGAGAAAGAACACCAAAGCTGGAGGCATAACACTCCCTGGTTTCAAACTATATTTGTTTGGTGTTGGCATAAAGACACACATAGATAAATGGAAAGGAATAGAGAGCCCAGCCCTAGCCAGATGGCTCAGTTGGTTGAGCATTGTCCTGTACACCAAAAGGTTGTGTGTCCAATCCTTGGTCAGGACACATACCTAGGTTGCAGGTTCAGTCCCTGGTTGGGGTGCATACAAGAGGCAACCAATCAATGTTTCTCTCTCTCACATTACTGTTTCCCTCCCTCTCTTCCTCTCACTCTAAAATCAATTATAGAAAGAACATATCCTTGGGTGAGGGTTTTTTCTTTAAAGAAAATAAATGTTTTTTTAAAAATGAATAGAGAGCCCAGAAATAAATTCATATATAGAGGGTCAATTAACTAGGAATATACAAAGGGAAAAGAACAGTCTTTTCAATAAATAGTACTTGGAAAACTGGACAGCTAAATGCAAAAGAATATAACTGTACCACTAAAACAACAACAACAACAAAAGTCAGAATGGATCGAAGACTTACCAAAAAGTTAAGTCAAAATGGATTGAAGAGTTGAACGTAAGACCCGAAACCATTAAATTCCTAGAAGAAAACCAGCAGTTAACTCCTTGTCATCAGTCTTGGCAATGCTTTTTTGGAACTGACACCTAAAGCAAAGGCAACAAAAGCAAAAATAAATGCATGGAACTACATCAAACTAAAAAGCATCTGCAAAGCGAAGGAAACCATGAACAAAATGAAAAGCAAAGCAATTTAATGGGAGAAAGTATTTTTAAATAATATCCAAAATATATAAGGAACTCGTACCACTCAATAGCAAAATAAAATCTAATTTAAAAATGGGTAGAGGAAGTGAACAGAAATTTTTTCCCAAGAAGACACACAGATGGTCAGTAGGTACCTACCTGAAAAAGTGCTCAAATTCACTAATCATCAGGAAAATGCAAATCAAAATCACAATGAGATATCACCTCACACCTGTTAAAATGGCTATAATCAAAAGACAATAACTAAGAAGTGTTGGTGAGGAGGTGGAAAAAAGGGAACACTTATGTACCATTGATGGGAATGTAAATTGGCACAGCCACTATGGAAAACAGTATGGAGGTTTCTCAAAAAACTAAAAACAGAACTACCACATGATCCAGCAATTTCATCTCTGGGTATTTATCGAGGACAATGAAAACATTAACTTGAAAAGACATGCACCCCTATGTTCATTGCAGTATTATTTACAATAGCCAAGCTATGTAAACAACCTAATTATTCATCAATAGATGAATGAATAAAGAAGATTATACACACATATATATATATATGTATATAATTTTTTCAACCATAAATAGGAATGAAATCTTGCCCACTTGTAACAATGGGGGTGAACCTTGAGGGCATTGTACTAAATAAGTCGGGCAGATAAAAACAAATACCATGTGATTTTACTTATATGTGGAATCTAATAAACAAACTGAGCACATAGACACAGAAAAGAGATTGATGTTGCCAGAGGTAGGGGGCAGAGGGTGGACAAAATGGGAGAAGGGGTTCAAAAGATACAAACTTTCAGTTATAAAATAAGTCACGGGGATGTACTGTACAGCATGGTGACTGTAAGTAATAATACTGTACTGCATATTTCAAAGTTGCTAAGAGAGTATATCTTAAAAGTTCTCATCACAAGAAAAAAATTCTGTAACTATATATGGTAACAGATGTCACCTAGACATTGCAATGATCATTTCACAATATATACAAATAATGAGTGATTATGTTGTATACCTGAAACTAATATGTTATATGTCAACTACACCTCAATAATTTTAAAAATGTTTCTTTCAAAAGAGAATTTAGAGGATGATAGTTGTGATTACAGACTAAAGAGAAGAGCTTCTATTTTAGAAAAATTAATTATTTAAAGAAAATATTAGATATTTTTAAGTGATTTTTATGCTTGATGACATTCCAGCAACTATCAGTAAGTTTTTCCATGATCCTAACTCAGATTCTTATAATTGAATTAATATCCATTTATAGGATCATGGAAGAAACTTTAGAAGTCAACTCATCCTATCTCCTCACATAAAATAACCTCAGAGAGGTGTTACATTGTCTATAATTTACTTATATTAAATATTATTTTATATTAAAAATATATGTTAAGCATATATATTAAAATAGTTCAGACTAGAAAATTTTCTTAAGCTTTTATTTATTCATTTTTAGATAGTGGAAGGGAAGAAGAACGAGAGGGAGAAAAACATTGATGTGAGAGAGAGACATTGATCGGTTGCCTTGTGCACATGCACCAACCAGGACCAAACTTGCAACCCAGGCATGTGCCCTGACCAGGAATCAAACCGGGGACCTTTTGCTTTGCAGTATGACGCCCAACCAATTGAGCCACAATGGTCAGGGTAGGACTAAAAAGTTTTACATACGTGTTTATTAACTAGTTTTAGTGTAAACCTTCGAGGCTATTAGTTAATGTTTAAAGTAACCTAATAAGAAATATACACTCTAGGAATGGTTTGTTAGTATCTGAGAAATTCTAATCAGTAGTCCATATTCCAGTAGCAACTACAGCAAGAACTTCAACTATCTTTATCCCTAGTCAACACTAGAAAGCTGTTAAATATGGTTAGATGTTAGATATGGGTGAAATGAGTGGCATCGAGATATGTGGTTTGGCCAAAAGAATTGTGTTGTGCATGTACCTCCAACCTTGTCTGACCAAGAGATGAGAATCTAGTGAGCCCAGCAACTAGGTTCTTCAGAGTGATGTTCTGGCTAGAATCTATTCAGTCCTTTTCTTTTTCTTTAGTGGAGGATCCTGTTACCTGATTCCAAATAGCACATGCATTACAAATATACTGACTAGAATCCTGCTGCTAGAATATTATCTTATTTACCTAAAGTAAACCCTTTCATGCAAAGTGCTTGGCAACGTGTCTAAAAATATCAAGAGCTGGGACTTCATTGAGCTTACAAGTTGTATGACTGGTTTTGCCTGCTTGTTCATAAATATTTGAGCATATGGCAGATTTCAGTGTGGGACTTGCTTTCATTGTAACACACTGCTTGATAGTAAGGTTCGGGGAAGAAATATGTGGCCCATCTCTCACTTTGGAAGCTGCTGATATCTACCCCTCACCCCTGCTATAACAACAACCAAATAAAAACCCACTCAGTGGGGGCTGGAGGGGAAGAGGGATTGAGCAAAAAGGAAAAAAGAGAAAGAGCTCATGAACACGGACAACGGTGTGGTGATTGCAGGGGGAGAGAGGTGTGGGTGTGGGTGTGGGTGGAAGAGCGTATAGAGAGGATAAATGGTGATGGGAAAAAATAAAATAAAATAATTCAAAAACCCCCACTCAATAATTAATAAGTGATTAACAAATGAGCAAATTGGCTTGGGTCAGTTTGCAACAGAAGATAATTTCCTAAGATCACATAACATATTGATTGTTGCCACCCTTAAGAGCAAAACAAATCATTTGCACCCACATTAATAAAAAGAGAAGCTAACCAATGTTGAGTCAAGGCAGACAATGCAATGTTTTAGGAAGTTAGCTTACTGCAGTTTGGAGAACAGGCTGGGAAGAGAACCACTGGAGACAGGAACACCAGTGAGGAGATTGTTGCCCAGGTGAGGCAAAAGTCAGAGGTGCAACATGATGCAATGGAACATGCTGGGGCACTGGCGCCAGAGAGGTCCGTTAATCAGTCATGTAACTGTGGGGAAGTCAGTTCTCTATTCTCAGATTCAATTTTCCCCAAACAAAACAATGGTTAATTGAGATGGTACCTCACTGATTGGCGTGCAGTAAGCACTAGAAAAGTGCTAATTTCTTTCACCACCATTAAACCGTAGATGGAATGATGAAACGGATGCAGAAAGACTGGTCTAAGCCTAAACAAGGACTTAACCTCTTCCTGTCAACAAACACTAGAAGCAACATTTGGGCTACAATTTGCTAGAATTCTCTTGCTCTTCCTGCCTGACAAGATAATTTCAAATCAACAAACTTTTTCTAAGCAGAACATTTAGTTATATTCAAAGAACAGAGATGACAAAGAAATAAAGATGTCTGTCTTCAAGGAGCCTCCAGTCTTAATATTCTTTTTTTAAGTATATTTTATTGGTTATGTTGTTACAGTAGTCCCAATATTTTCCCTTTGCTCCCCTCCGCCCAGTACTCCCATTCCCTCCAGCAATCCCACCCCACCTTAATGTTCACGGGTTGTGCATGTAAATTCTTTGGCTCCTCCATTTCCTTTACTATTTTTAACGTCCTCCTGTCTATTTTGTACCAACCAATTATGCCTCTTGATTCCTGCACCATTTCCCCATTTCTCCCCCTTCCCCCTCCCAGCTGATAACCCTCTAAATGATCCCCATACCTATCTATGATTCTGTTTCTATTCTGATTTACTTAATTAGATTTTGTTTTTATTTTTTAAATTCAGTTGTTGATAGTTGTGCATTTGTTGACCTTTTAATGTTCATAATTTTGATTCTTTTCTTAAGTCCTTTTAACATTTCATGTAATAAGGGCTTGGTGATGATGAACTCCTTTAGCTTTGCCTTGTCTGGGAAGCACTTTATCTGTCCTTCCATTCTAAATGATAGCTTTGCCGGATAGAGTAATCTTGGTTGTAGGTCCTTGCTTTTCATCACATTGAATACTTCTTCCCAGTCCCGTCTTTCCTGTAAAGTTTCTTTTGAGAAATCAGCTGATAGTCTTATAGGTACCCCTTTGTAGATAATATTCTGCTTTTCTCTTGCTTCTTTCAAGATTCTCTCTTCACCTTTAGAATCTTAATTCTGATGTGTCTTGGTGTGGTCCTCTTTGGGTCTATCTTGTTTGTGACTCTCTGTACTTCTAGGACTTGTATGTCTATTTCCTTTGCCAAATTAGGGAAGTTTGCTTTCATTTTTTTTTCAAATAAGCTTTCAATTTCTTGTTCTTACTCTTCTCCTTCTGGCACCCCTATGATTTGGATGTTGGCACATTTAAAGTTTTCTCAGAGGTTCCTAGGCCTCTCCTCATTTTTTTCAATTCTTGTTTCCTCATTCTGTACTGGTTGACTGTTTTTTTTTCTCCCTTATGTTCCAAATCATTGATTTGAACACTGGTTTCCTTCCCTTCACCATTGGTTTTGTGTGGATTTTCCTTCCTTTCACTTAGCATATACTTCACTTTTTCCCTTATGCCTTTGCCGTACTTAAGCATATCTGTCAAGCCTGTGAGCATCTTTATTACCAGTGTTTTGGACTCTACATCTGTTAGGTTAGCTATCTGCTCATCTGTTAGGTTGGCTATCTCCTCGTCGCTTAGTTCTCCCAGTGGAACCTTGATCCGTTCCCTCTTTTGGGCCATAGTTCTCTGTCTCCTCATCTTGACAGGCTCCTGTGTTTGTTTGCCTGTGTGTCTTAGGCACAGCTGTTGCACCTGTTGCATTGTAAGTGGCAGAGTCTTAGGTATTCATCAGTATGGGCAACCATTTCACCATGTTGTAGTGCTGTATGTGGGGGAGGGATCTGAGAGGGAACAATGCCACTTGCTCAGCACTCGCCCCTTTTCTAGGCACTTCTCCCACTTCCCGTATGGGGCTGGCACCTCTCTAGCTGTTGCCCTGACCATCGTTCCCAGAGTGGGTGGGTCTGTGGATATTCTAGGACCGTGGGGGCTCTTTAAATAAGCAGACTCTACTGAGAGACTGGCAGTTTCTTCCTCCACCCCAAGCCTCGCTGGTCTGCACAGTCATAAGCAATGAGGCTTTATTTTCCCTGGCGCTGGGACCATGAGCTACGCGGTCTGGTCTGGTGCTGGGAACGCTCCCCAGGTGTCCCTCCCAACTTTTTAAAATGTGTAACTATGCTTTTCGCCAGCCTGCCACTGTTGCTGTTGCTGTCGCCACCACACCGTGTCCTCTCCACACTGGCTCCACCCCTCCAACCTGTCTGGATGAGTATTTCTTCTTTACGTCTTTGTTTGTTGGACTTCCATGCAGCTAGATTTTCTGGAACTTCTGGTTGTCTCTAGTTTTGAGGTAGTTGTATTCCTTCATAGTTATGGAGAGATGCAGCATGTCTGTCTAGTCCTCCATCTTGGCTAGAATTAATATTCTTTTTATATCTATTAATACTTTAGTGTTCCCCCTCTGAGCTACCTCTAGTTTTCTCAATAGCTGGCATCAGATTCAGCTATTATCTTTGAGAAGGAACTGGTATGCCAGGCACTAGACTAGACCTTTATTATACATTATTTAATTAACCAAGAAGCCTACAAAGTTGATACTATTATATCCCCATTTTAAAAGATGGAAACTAAGACCCAAAGAAGGAAAAAGGGTTTAATATTCAGGATCACATAGCCAATTAATAGTTTAGCTAGGACTCAAATCTAGTCTCTCTAACTCCAAGTCCAGTACTATTTCCACTGTTCCAGGATGTTACATTTCTATATTTAAATATGTGTGATTTGTTATCTTCTTAAAAGATATCAACTCTATTAGAAATGCTGAGTTTTTAGGAGGCTATTAGATGTGAGTTCCCAACATAAGGATATGTATTTGATAAATGAGACAGATGCTGCCAGTAATACTTGGAAAAATCACAAAAGAAAACATCTGGCACAGCAATGCTATGATATTTCCTTCTCGTGGAAGCAAATGAGACATATATTATTACCATTAATCAAGGTATGACTATCACAGTGTATCTTCAAACAATATTGTACTCATTTATGAATAATGTAAAAAACGTTGCAAGATTATAATTTCATTTACCCACTTCTGCCCTTTGAATCCTTGTTATTTATTTATAAATCCCACAATACATTACACACACACACACAACATATATATCTATAAACATAATTAGAGCCCTGGCTTGTGTGGCTCCGAGGATTGAGTGCTGGCCTGCAAATCAAAGGGTTGCTGGTTTGATTCTCAATCGGGGTACATGCCTGGGTTGCAGGCCAGATCCCTAGTTGGGGGCGGGCATGTGAGAGGCAACCACACACTGATGTTTCTCTCCCTTTCTTTCTCCCTCCCTTTTCCTCTCTCTAAAAATAAATAAATAAAATCTTTTAAAAATTAAAATAAAGTACCTTGAAAAAATACTTGTAAAAACTCAGTCATTAAAATAATTTTATTGCCAGAGATTTTTAAAAAACAACAACACACAATTAGAGGTCATTTCTGAAAAGGTCTTTTATACTGAATCCAGATATTTACCATTTCTGGTGCTCTTCATTTCTTCCAGCAGATCTGAATTTTCTTCTGGTATCACTTCACATCAGCTTCTAGAATTTCTTTTAGCATTTCTTATAATGCAGGTCTTCCTGAAACAAATTCTCTCAGCTTTTGTCTACCTGCAAATGTTTTTATTTTATCTTCATTTCCGAAGGATGTTTTTGTTTTTCTCTTCTGTCACTTTAAAGCTGACATCTGTTGTCTTCGGCCTTCATTTCTGGTGTCATCCATCCTCTGTATTGTTGCTCCGCTGTTGGCTGCTTTTAAAATTTTATCTTTATCTTTATCTTTATCTTTGGTTTTCAGTAGTTTGACAACGTTATATCTAAGTATGGTTTTATATATATTTATCCTGCTTGCGATTTGCAGGATTATAGTACACTTCCTGATCTGTGTATTTTATCTTTCATCTATTTTAGAAAACTCTCAGCTATTATCTTTTCAAATACTTTTTTTTTGTTGATTTTCTCCATCTGGGACTCCAATTATAATATATGTTAGAGCATTTAATATTGTCTCAGTTCTTAGACACTCTATTTTACACTTTTAACTCTTTTTTTCTCTTTGTATTTTAATTTGGATAATTTATACTGATCTGTCTTCAGGCAGCTGATTCCTGCCTCTGCAGGGTTCAGTCTGCTGTTAAGCTCACTGAAAATCATTCTTCATCTCTTATATTTTATTTTTCACTCCTAGCACTTGTATTTGATTTTTTTTTACAGTTTCCACCTCTCTGCAGAAATTTCCCATCTGTTCATGCATTTCATTCACCTTTTCCACTAGAACTTTTACATATTTATCGTAGCTGCTTTAAATAGTTTGATCATTTTATATGTGTGACCCATGGGCATAAACAATGGTATGGGGATTGCAGGAGGGAGTTGGGGGGGGGGTGTCAGGTGGAGAGGGGCAAAGAGGAAAAAACTGGGACAATTGTAACAGTATAATCAATAAATATATAATTTAAAATAATTTGAAAGAAGAGTTTGGTCATTTTAAATCTGAGCTATCACTTTATCTACCTCTAGCAATACTTCCACTCTTAACCATGGTTCTTTGCTCAGTTCTCTGTGTGTCTCATAATTTTTAATTATATGTTTTTGTTAAAAGATCTGTAGAAACCAACATAAATAGAAAAGAGCAAACCCATTTTTGTTAGGTCATTAGGGCAGTGGAAATTAGTCAATCTACCCTGTAACTGAATGGGGTCTGAGCTTTGTTGCAGCTCTAGTTAGAATCAGTTCACTACTGGTTTCAAATGGGTTTTTTGTTTGTTTGGTTGGTTGGTTGGTTCGTTGGTTTCAAATATTTTGAGGGTGGATCAGGACTTTCCCTTCAGCAGAGCTTGGATGCTGAGCATCAGCAACATTTTGATAAACACTTTATGCTTTAAACCAGTTCCCAGATTTCTAAACTGTGAAAGATCTCTTTCTACTTTAGAATTTGGCTGCTAGATTTGGAAGTTACTAGAGATTTAACCTCACGCCAGATTTTCTATGCCTTGGGAGATCTTTCTCCACCCTGCTTCCCTGATCCAGCTTTTGCAAACTGGTTATGGTATCCTTAATTAACATCTGCTATGCCCCTGCTCACCTTTTTATTTTAATGGACACATCCATAAATAGGTTAATAAAAGTATTTTCCCTCTATGTCCCAAATAGGAAAAAAGGAAATTGTAATTGAATTTCACTATGGACCCACAAACTCTGCCTGGTAAAATAATGAAGATGATTAGAATGACCTTCCTTCTTGTTGGAACTGCAACCCAGACCAAGTACTTCAGTACCCAGAGATTCTGTTGTAAGGTTGCAGGCATGCATCTCATCACTGACCCCAATTATAGAGAAGCCATACCACCTCGGGGTCCAAGACTATTTAGATGGTTGAAGAATTCTATTTTAAAACAGAAGAATAAACTCAATGAGGCTATTACCATCAAGATATGGTCTGGGTGTTAAACATAATAGTAAATAAATGGTATGGAGGCCTTGGCCAGGTAGCTCAGTTGGTTAGAGCATCATCCTGGTAGACCAAGGTTGTGGGTTCAGTCTCCAGTAAGGACACATACAAGGAGCAACCAATGAATGCGTAACTAAGTGTAACAACTAATTGATGCCTCTCTCTCTCTCTCTCAAGAAGTAATAATAATAATAAATAAATAAATAGTATGGAAAGACTTTGATTGGATTCCGAGGCTTGGTATCCTAAAGTGTTCATCTAATGAGTTAAAGAAAGCAAAATATAATCTGGTTTTAAGAGAGGTTGCATACCTAGTGGCTAAGCATTTAGGATCTTGAGTTAGAATGCCTAGATTCACTTCTCTTCATCTTAGCCTTGTATTTAACTCCTTCGTGCTTCAGTTTCTTTAATGGTAAATTGGGGATAATGGTAGTACCTAGCTCATAGGGTTGCTGAGGATTATATAGTTAATATATAATTATTTATTTTATAAATTAATATAGAATAGTACTGGCTCATAACAAACAATATTAAAATGTTTTCAGTTACTATTAGCACTACCTTTGGCAGGTTCAGAAACACCAGGAAGTGTGGAAAATGATAGAAATTATAATTGGTGGTCCAAATCACCCCTACCCACTCCATATACATACTCTCAGTCAAATGTTTCCAAATATTTTTCCCATATAATTTAGAGATTCTTTTTTATAACTACTTAATAGAGTTTAGCATATATCCTCCTGTGTGGGTGGATATCATGGACATGTAAGGCTTCACAAGAGGGAGGAGTCAACCTGAGTTCATTCCTTGGCAAGTAGAAGAAACCGGCACAGTCAGGTAGCTGGCAAATTGGATCGATGGATCAGGCAAAAATACTGCTGGCCCAATTTCTAGCCTTTGGGAAAAAGAAAACAGGAGATACTCTGGAAGATCAGAGGCACCTAGAACTCTAAGGAAGGTGGCTTCTCAAGCAAAGAACTTACATCTCTCCTGAAATTCTGGTCCCAGAGCCTAGAATAGTGCTATTATTTTGTGGTCTCAAAATGGTTTTTTTTGTTGTTGTTGTTTTCATTTTTTGAGAAGGAAATATAGTAGTTTGAACACATAAGTTTATCTGTTTTCCTTGTTGGAGTCCCACAAAATTAAGAGCAAGTGAACGAACCCACAAGGATAAAGAGAGTGGGAGAGGACATACCAGAGGATGAGAAGATGGAAAGCCAAGTGGAAAAATGTGCAGATCTGAGAAAGCTGCAGACCAAGTGTCCGCAGAGGTGGTGCTAATGAGAAGCAAGCCATTTCCTGCACAGAACTCCAGCTAAGCTCAACTTCTTGAGGACCCAGAAACCCAGGAAGAAAGACCCAGGGAAAAGAACAGGATGGTGACAGAGGATTGGATAAAAAGCTCTATAAGGTTTCATTAACCTTCAGGTCCCCTCTACAATCTTGTACCTGTCAGAGGATTATGACTCGCTGGCAGGAGTCTGGAATTTTAATCTGTAGAGCAATGGAGCCAGAGAGGTGCCTTACTAGAAAAAGGGAGATTGATTGGAAGTCTGTCTGCCGAACAAAGAGAAAGCACACTTCTCTAACCACTCTCAGCCATTCTGCAGTCTCTTAATTTGGTGGCTAGGCTATTCCCTCCCTAGGCATGAAAATGGGGGATTCTTCTCTGGAGAAATTGATGAGCCTCAGAAAAATGACCTGAAGTTGTAGCTTCTGTTATGAAAGCCACCAATGACAACTCCACACATGGATCCAGAATTCAAATCAACCTTTCAATACCTAACTCTTCAATGTGAGCGAGCAAAAAACAATCACCAGACTTTTGGTGAATGCCTCCAAAATAAATGAGGGAGACTAAAACAAAAAAAAAAGAAAAGGGACTAACAAAACACTTGCCTTCCTTTCACATACTCTCATTTCCTCCTAAATCATTGCCCGGTCCTTCTCAATCTTCTTTGCTGAATGGTCCTCATTTTCTTGACCTTGAAATGTTACAGTGCCCTGGACGCTACCAATCCCAGGACCTCTTTTCTAATTCATCTACACTCTCTCCTTTGGTGATATTGTCCACCTCATGGCTTTAAATATTATCTGTATGCTCTTGATGCTCAGATGTATATTTCTATACTAATCTCTCCCCTGACTCCAAACTGTATAACTCTATGCCTATTCAGCCTCTCCATTTGATCACCTAACAGGTACTCCAAAACTAATGTGTTCAAAATGTATTACTGATCTTCTCCCCAAGAATGTGCACCTGCCAAAGTCTTCCACATCTTAATAATGTCAATTAATGAGTAAATAAATATTAATGAATGTCTTTCCAGTTGCTCAAGCTGAGAACCTTGTGTATTAGTTTGGGTTCCCCAAAAGCAGACTCTGAGATAAAGATTCAGGTGCAAGCAGCCTACTTTAAAGAAGCAGAGGCCGCTACTAGTAGGAGGGTGGGGACGTGATACAGCGGTCCCTCTCCGTATCGCGGTTCACTTATCGCGGCCTCACTGTATTGCAGGATTTTTAAAAATATTATATTTAATTATTTATTGCAGATTTTTCTCTATATCGCAGGATTATGTGGTACTATATACATATGTTGTTAAAGTTACATAGGTTTAAGAGTGTAGAATATGTTTAAGAACATAAGTAGTGTTTATAAAAGTGTGGAAAAGGTTAATAAGGCAGTGGGAAAGGTTAATAAGGGACTGGGTATGGTTTATAAGTGTGTGGGAAGGGTTTATAAAGCCTTAAAATATATATACAGTATTCCCTCACTTATCGCGGGTATTATGTTCTAGACGCCCCTCCCTCCTTCCCGCGAAAGGTGAAAATCCGCGAAGTAGGAATCTTACATTTATTTTAGTATTTATATATATTTTAAGGCTTTAGAAACTCTTCCCACACACTTATAAACCATTCCCAGTCCCTTATTAAGCTTTCCCACTCACTTATTAACCTTTTCCATACTTTTATAAGCACTACTTATGTTCTTAAACATATTCTACACTCTTAAACCCATGTAACTTTAACAACATACATATACAGTACCACAAAATCCCACGATATAGCGAAAAATCCGCGATAAATAATATTAAATACAATATTTTTAAAAATCCTGCGATACAGTGAAGCCGCGATAAATGAACTGCGATATAGAGAGGGATACTGTAAATTCTAAAATAAATGTAAGGTTCCTACTTCGCGGGTGTTCACCTATTGCAGGGGGGCGTCTAGAATGTAATATCCACAATAAGTGAGGGAATACTGTATATGAAAGAAAAGGCAGCTCTGGCTGGGTAGCTCAATTGGTTAAAGCATTGTCTCCGATATGCCAAGGTTACAGGTTCGATTCCTGGTCAGGGCACATACAAGAATCAACCAATGAATGCATAAGGTAGTGGAACAACGAAATCTCTCTCTCTCTCTCTCTCTCTCTCTCTCTCTCTCTCTCTCCCCCCTCACCATTCTCAAATCAATTAAAAAATAAAAAATGTTAAGAGAGAAGGCAGCCAATAAGGATGTGTTGTTACAGCATTGCAACTTTGGAATTATCTTTAATGTCTCTCCTTTTAAAAAAAATATCTTCATACTCAATCCATCAGCAGATTTTGTCTTCAAAACATTTTCAGAGTCCACAGCTACTACCTTTGTCCAGGCCACCAACAGCATGCACCTGGATCATTGTAATAGCTTATTTCCTGTTCTCCCAATTCCTACCTTTGCTCCCTGTATTAGTTTCCTAGGGTGACTGTAGCAAAGTGTCAAAAACTGGGTGTCTTCAAACAACAGAAATTTATTGTCTCACAGTTCTGGAGGCCAGAAGGTATCAGCAGGGCCCTGGTTCCTCTGAAACCTGTAGGTGATGCCATCATTGCCTCTTCCTAGCTTTGGGTGTTTTGTGGGCAACCTTTGATGTTCCTGAGCTTGTAGACACATCACTCCAATTTTTACACGTTGTTTTCCCTGTGTCACTGTACAATCTCTCCTCCACACATGTTTGTGTGTGTCCGAATTTCCCCTTTCTGTAAGGACATCAGTCATATTGGATTAGGAGTCGTCCTAATAACCTCCTCTTAACTTTACATCTGCAAATACCCTATTTCCAAATAAACTCACAATCTGAGATACTGGGGGTGGGGACTAGGATTTCAACATATCTTTTTGTGTGGGTAGTCAGAACACAATTGAACCCATAACTCTCTCACCCCCCCACAGTCTACTGTGATTCTTTTAAAGCTCAAGGTTATATTACTTCAGCTTAGTACCCTTTAATGGTTTTCCAACTCATTCAGAGTAAAAGAACCAGTTCTTAAAATGGTCTACAAAGCCTAATTATCAGCATGCCCATCACCTACTCTCTGACTTAATTTCTCACCCCTCACCTTATTCAATCAATTTCAGCTTACTGTTCTTCTTACTGTTTCTTGCAATCCTATCACGAACTAGGCTCCAACATAAGATTAAGTAGAAGTCTGTATACCGAATGGTGATACCTTCTGCCTCCTTTTTTCACTCAGTTTTGAGAATACTGGCAGCCAAGTTTACATGTCCCAGTTTGCAGACTGGAAGATCTTTCCTAGGGAAAACTGAACAAGTCAAAAGAAAAGCCTATAAACTCCAAACCACAATGAGATATCACCTCACACCTGTTAGAATGGCTATCACCAAAAAGGCAATAGATAACAAGGATGAGAGTAAAGGGAACCCTTGTACACTCTTGGTGAGAAACTAAATTGGTACAGCCACTATGGAAAACAGTATGGAGGTTCATCAAAAAAATTAAAAATAGAACTACCGTATGATCCAGCAATTCCACTTCTGGATATTTATCTGAAGAAAATGAAAATACTAATTCAAAAAGATATGTATATACAAAATGAAGCAATACTCAGCCATAAAAAGGAACAAAATCTTGACATTTGCAACAGCACAGAAGTTGAAGATATTATGATAATACCTCATGATACATTGAGGGTATTATGCTAAGTGAAACAAGTCAGACAGAGAAAGACAAATACTGTGGGGTTGGAATATATTATTTTTCCCAAATAGATATCCAGTTGTCTCAGCAACATTTGTTCTAACCATATTTTTCTCTTTAATTTAAAATGTTACCTTTTTCATGTACTAAATTCTGATAGATAGATATTTATCTATCAGAATATACATCTGATATATATCAGAATATAAATATACACACACACACACACACACATATATATATAGAGAGAGAGAGATGAGATATGAGAGGGAGAGAGAGAGAAAGAATCTGACCTTGGACTCTCTATTTTGTTTTTTTCTTTTAATGCTCACATATTTTTGGGTCAATAGTATTCTAGAGCACATTTTGATATCTGATAGGGTAAGTCATTCCTCCTACTTGGTCAATATTCTTGGCTATTCTTATATTTTTGGGTCAACTTGCAAATTTTCATTTAAAAATAGATGAATTTGAGTAGAAATAACATCTTTAAAATAAATGGTTCTCCCACATGTCTTTATTTATTTGTCTCTTCTTTTATGTCTTAGAGTAAAATGCCATAATTTTATTCATATAGGACTTTGGTGTTTCTTGTTAAGTTTATTTCTTGCTGCTTTATAGATTTTGCAGCAATTGTGAATTGATTCTTTTCCATGACATATTCTAATAAGTTATCACTGGCCTGTAGAAAAGCTATTGATTTCAATATTGTAACTTTATATATAACCAATTTATTAACTGCCTTATTTATTCAAATAATTTTTCAGTTGGTTCACTTAGATTTTCTAGGGCAATCCTTCATCTTCAGGTTAGGTACAATATTTGTACATAAGCTCTTGTTTTGTCTCTCATCAACAGTTAAATACTCCAATATGATATTGACCAGTAGAAATAATAATTGGCATGCTTTTTCTTGTTTTTTATTTTCATGGGGTTTGTAGTTTGCCATTTTTATTGTAACAAGTAATTTAATGGATAAGCTCTCAATTACCAGGAGCATAAATGTATTATCTAAACAAATTGTTTTCTTAGAGTTGCTTCATTCAGCAGACAGCAAGACATTATGGAAGAGATTTTCTGTAGCTGACCTCCCCTGGTCCCATACAAATGTTCTGACCAGGGGACCAATATGTTAACAGTTTATATAAGGTGAGTTTCATGGAAACTAAGTAGCCACCCAAATACTTTCTCAGTAACTCTTTATACACCTTCCTTGCATGTGTAGCACATCTCATACATATTACAGTAACATGTTCGATGTAACAGGGTGCATCTGTATTTAATATAAAATATTTAATTTAATAGAACACATCTGTATATAACTTTTACATATTTAGCTCTGAATCATTGCCTTTATGGGAGTCATAGTGTGGGCATCCTTGATGGGGAACCTCCACTATAAGTACAATGTTTGCCTTTTGTTTTTGGTAGATGCTTTTTATCACATCATGGAAAAATGATGATGATGATAATAATAGTGATCATGAAAATAATAATAGCAAAAGTTATTACATATTTACTTTGTGCTAGTTACTGTTAAAGTACTTTATATATAACCCATTTAGTTATATTTATTAACTCAGAACATTTCCAACTATTAGCTTACTAATAGTTGTATTTGTGTGTGTGTGTGTGTGTGTGTGCGTGTGTTAACAAGAGTGCATGTGCAGTTTTCTTGAATGCTTTTTCAGCATCTATAGTGAGAATTGTGTGATTTTCCTCCTTTATTCTGCTACTGTAGGGAATGATATGAATAGACCTCCTACTGTTGAATCAGAACCTCATGGGTTCCTCTAATCCATCAATATCATCACTTTTCACTAATTATCTCACCCTTCTCGTGTTCTCATTTTTTCTTCTTGGTCTAGATTTCATTGTACATCATCATCATAATCACTATATTGTAAATATTCATAATTCTCTTGTCACTTTCCTTTCATTATACCCACTGACAAAATTCCAAATCCTCCCACACCCAATTAAATGAGTAGTCTGTGTCTGCACCTAAGCAGCTGGACATGGCTGGAGAGAATCACATTCTTAACTGAAATTTCCAACTACACAGCTTAAATGAGCACTCACTACTGCCCAGCAATCCTGCTATACTCCCACAGTAGTTTCAGTTTCCCACTTTCCAATCTGACCCTTTCTTCTCCTTTCAAAGCTCCAACATACTTTCTCCACTTCATTTTGACATGACCTTAATTTATAATTCATTGAGAAAATAGAGGCATTCAGATTCATCTTCCTCTCACTTAATCTATCAACTTCTCTGAACCGCCCCAATCCATATTTTCTGCTTTTTTACCTAGGTCTGCACTATATTCTGTCTCCATCTGCCTTTCCAAAGATCGAATTTCTTCTCACTGCTGCATCATCAATTTCTCCTTTGCTACTGGATCATTTCCATCACCAAACATACATACCTTAGTATCTCTCATCTTAAAACACACATATACACCCAAGCAAAACCCTTTCTTGACACATCTCTCTTCAGCTACCATTTACTTACTCCTATTCTTAGTAAAACTTATGGAAAAATTGTCTATATCTGTTTTCTCTGCTACTTAACTTTGCATCATCTCAGCATGCTCCAACCAGCCTTTCAACCTCTTCGCTCCACTGAACTACTCTTGTCAAAGCTACCATTGACATCTAGCTTGCCAAATTCACTTCTCTGTTCTCATCTATTTGACCTCTAGGACACTTTCAACATGGTTAACCACTTCCTTCTTGAAATATTTTATTTTGTTAGCTTCAGTAATACATTATTCCCTCACTTATCACGGGTATAATGTTCTAGACACACACACACACAGCCGCGATAGGTGAAAATCTGCACAGTAGGAACCTTATATTTATTTTAGTATTTATATATATTTTAAGGCTTTATAAACCCTTCCCACACACTTATAAACCATTCCCAGTCCCTTATTAACCTTTCCCACTCCCTTATTAACCTTTTCCACACTTTTATAAACACTACTTATGTTCTTAAACATAGTCTACACTCTTAAACCTACGTAACTTTAACAACATATGTATACAGTACCGCAAAACCCCCGTGATAGAGTGAAAAATTCACGATAAATAATTAAATATAATATTTTTAAAAATCTCACGATACAGTGAGGCTGCAGTAAGTGAACCGCGATATAGAGAGGGACTATTGTGTACCACTTTCCTGGTTTTTTTCCATTTCATTGACTGATGCATCTCAGTCTCTTTTGCTGGCTTCTTCACAAGCCAGCCTCCAAATGTTGGAGTGACTCAGGACTCCATTTTCTACACTTTTGTCTTCTCATTCCTTTGGTGATCTCACCTACTTCTAGCAGTTTTGAACACCTGATGGCTGACAAAGACTCTCTCCTAGACCTAACTTTAGACAGACTCCTCTGAACCCTCTTTGGACTAGGCTTCATCCTTGGGCCCTGTTCTCTACCTGCTTAGTCAGTTTCAGCACAAATCCTTCTAAGTCAGGTTAGCAAGAGTCCTCTCATCCTTGTTGTCTAAGTCCTTGGCTTGTCTTTAGCAAGAATCCTGTTATGCCAGCTTAGCAAGAAGCCCCCATCCTTGGTGTCTCTTCTTAGTATCTTTCCCTTAATTGACTCCCTCACTTTTCTCATTGGCTATAAATTCCCAGCTGCCTTTGTTGTATTCAGAGTTGAACTCAGGCTCTTTCCCCTGTTGCAATACTCTTGAATAAAATCTGCCCTGGTGTCTTTAACAAATGTTCAGTAAATGATACTCTTTAACTTGGCTTCCAACTTTATAACTCCAGCCCAGACAAGGCCTCTTAATTCCAGACTTACTATTGCCTCTTTGACAGCCATTCTCAGATAATTAATAAGCATTTAAAACTGAACAGATTCGCAATAGAATTTTTTATCTTTCCCTCTAACTTCAGTAAAATATCTTCCTCTACCAAACAAGCTGTCCAGAAGAAAAGCTAGGCACTGAAGTCTCCAAATCTCCTAGCATTCAGTTTTAAGGCTTCTTTCTCTCCTTCCAAGCTTTTTAACCACAGCAACTGTGGTGGCTTTAAAATATGGCAATAATTTTTTTGACATCTCTTTCATTAAAAGGCAGTGTCCACATCCCCCTACCCTTGAATATCGGTGGGTTTCTTACTGCTTTTATCAGTATAAAATGGTGAAAGTGGTACAATATGACCTCTGAGGCTAGCTCATAAAAGCCCATGAAGTTTCCACTTTGCTCACTGGAACACTTTCTGGGAACTCTGACCAGCTATGTATGAAGTCTCATTACTCTGAGGCTGCCATGCTGAAGAGGCCAAATGTAGATGCTTGACTTAACTGTCTCAGACTACAAGTACAAAGGTCCTGTGCTAGGTACTAAATATCAGGGATACAGAAATAAATGAGGCACGGTCCCTGCCTTCAAGATTTTCTGTTATCTACAACTTTGAGATAAGAATCTAATTGTCTTCTCCCCAGACCTCACATTGATTTGGTATCAGGGGAACTCATTTCTCTTTCTTCTGTTCCTTCTCCTTCTCATGGTTCTCTTCCTCAACCTACCTCTTCCTCCACCTTTTCCATCTCCACCTGCTCCAATTTCTCTTCATTGCCTTCTTTTTACTCCTTCTCTTTACAATCTTTAACTCATGTCTTCAGTCACTTATAATTGCAGGAGGGAGATTAAGAATTGGGAAAGAAGGTGGGGGTATAGCTCAGCAGTAGTGCATTTGACTGCAGATCAAGAATTGGGAAAGAAAAGGAAAAGAAACTTATCTGTTGTTATCTATTGCTGGGCAGCATAAAGAAACAACCATTTTGTAATGAGCATTGGCAAGAATATAAAAAAAGAAAGGAAACATTGTGCACTATTGGTGAGAATGTAAATTGGTGCAGCCACTATAGAAAACAGTATGAAGGTTCCTAAAAAAAAAAAAAAAAGTTAAAAAAAGAACTATCATATGATCCAGCAATTCCACTTCCGGGTATTTAGCCAAAGAAAAGAAAAACACTAACTCAAAAAGCTATATGCATACACACACTTATATTTGTTGCAGCATTACTCATATTCGTCAAGACATTAAAGCAACCTATGTCCATCAATGGATGAATGGATAAATAAAATGTGAGATTACACACACATACACACACACACGCACGCTATTTAGCCCATTAAAAAGAAGGAAATCGGGGGGAGGTGGGTGGGGCAGGGGAGGGCAAAGGGGGGAAATGAGACAACCATAATAGAAAAACAATAAAAAATAAATTTTTTTAAAAAGAAGGAAATTTTACCATTTGTGAGAATTATGCATTATGCAAAGTAAAATAAGGCAGACAGAAAAAGACAAGTGTTGTATGATCTCATTTATATGTGGAATTTAAACAAACTCATATATACAAAGAATAGATTGGTGCTTACCAGAGGTGCAGGGTGGGAGGGGTGGGTGAAATGAATGAAGGGGGTCAAAAGTTAAAAACTTTTAGTTCTAAAATAAGTAAGTCCTAGGGATGGAACGTACAGCATGGTGACTATAGCTAATAAAACTGTGCTGTATATTTGAAAGTTGCTAAGAGAGTAGATCTTAAAAGTTCTCATCACACCCTGGCTGGTGTAGCTCAGTGGATTGAGTGCCAGCCTGCAAAACAAAGGGTCACCGGTTTGATTCCCAGTCAGGTACATGCCTGGGTTGCAGGCCAGGTCCCCAGTTGGGGGAGCACAAGAGGCAACCACACATTGATGTTTCTCTTCCTCCCTTTCTCCCTCCCTTCCCCTCTCTCTAAAAATAAATAAATAAACTTTTTTAAAAAAGTGCTCATCACAATAAAAAAATTTGTAACTATGTGTAGTAATGTATGTTGACTAGACATATTGTAGTGATCATTTCACAATATATACAAATATCAAAATCATGTACACATGAAACTAATATGTTATATGTCAATTATATCTTAATTAAAAAAGAAACGACCATTTTATTATTATTATCATGGATTCTGTGGGTCAGGAATTCAGAAAAAGAATAGTGGAAATGGTTTGCCTCTGCTCAGCAAGACTCAAAAAAATGGGGGTGACCCAAAGGGTGGTGGCAGGAATCATCTGGAGGCTTTTTTACTCAAGTCTGACACTTTAGCAGGAATAGCTGGAAAGCTAGTCTTAGCTGGACAGTCATCTGGAGTACCCACACCTGGCCACTCTAAATGGTGACCTCAGGGTAGTCAGACTGTTTATGTGGCATCTTAGGCTCCCACAGAGAAGGCTTCAGCCAGCAAGGTAAAAACTGCATGACCTTTTATGACCTAGTTGTGGAAATCACATGGCATCAATTATGCAGTTGCCTATTGGTCAAATTGATCACAAGCCTACTCATATTCAAAGGGAAGGGTTATAGACCTCACCTCTTAATGGGTGAAATGTCAAAGAACTTGTGGCCATGTTTTGAAACCACCAAAAATTCTCAGCACAAATGTCGCTCTATCAGAGAGGCTATACCTTTCTACTTTTTCTGAGATTACTTCCCCTAGGTATTCTACATAATTTTGTTTATTTATTCTATAGCTCTCATCACAATTTGTAATTATCTTTTTTGTTTGGTTTGGTTTGGTTTAGTTTCTCTTTTTTGTTAGTCTCACTTAAAGACTGTGAACTCAGTGAAGACAAGAACCCTGCTTCTCTGGGTTCTTGTACTCCGTTATCTAGCACAGGGTTGGGCACATGGTAGGTACTCAATAAACACTTGCTGACTAAATAAAATAACACATAAGTCAATAAGTGTTTTCATATAACTTAATAGATTACAAGGAACTACAAGAGTCATCTAACCTTACCTTTTCATTATCTCAAACATTCTCAAAGCCTGGAGCTCACTACTTCCTGAGAACCTTCCTTGTCTGAATTACTCTCAGTATTAAAAGTTTTTTTTTTTTTTACTTAGTTATTTTCCTCAACCTACAGATAAAGGAAATTTGTCCAGGGCTGGGGAGAAAGTCAAAAGGATTGGGCATTTTTTGAGCCTTTTCTAAGTTCCAGGCACTGGTAGATGCTTTTCATTCATTATCTTTGATTTTATCCATAATCCTATGAAGCAATCAGTGTCATCTCCATTTTACAGATGAGGGAGCTGTGGATCTGGGAGGTGAAGTTATTTACTCAATGTCACATGGCCTATATAATTGAAATTTGAATATATAATTGGAATTTGAGTCCAGGTTTATCTTATTCCCTAATTCATTTCCTTTATTTTGTCTTGAAGAAGAGAGAAAAAAAATCAATTGTTCTGTCTTAAAAGTGTACTATATACAATAAGGCTGAAAGTAAAAGCAGACATACCAATTGATTTGCTTGTCAAAGCCTCCTTGCTGGCCATGCCATCTCATTGACAGAAATGACAAAATCAGACATAGCTGCCAAGTCTCTCTATCCCTGGCTCCTAGACCATGAATATGTAGAAAGCTGCTGGCAAAGTGCAAAAGAAACCTCTTGTATTCGACATTGTACTGGAGGTTCTAGCGAGGGTAATTAAGAGAGGACATAAAAGAAAAGGCATCCATACTGGAAAAGAAGGAGTAAAACTATCTCTATTTACAGATAACAGAATCTTATATTTAGAAAACACTAAAAAATCCACACACATACAACTAAAATACTAGAGGTAATAAACAAATTCAGTAAGATTGAAGGAACAAAATTAATATAAAAAATAATTTGAATTGAACAATCCCAAAATGAAGTTAAAAAACAATTTTATCTACAATAGCACCAAGAATGAAATACTTAGGAATAAATTTAACCAAAGAGGTGTCAGATATGTTCTCTGAAAACTACAAAACATTGTTAAAATAAATTAAAGAAGACATAACTAAATGGAATATATCCTGTGTTCATGGGTTGAATACTTAATGTTAAGATGGCAACACTCCCCCAACTGGTCTATTAATTCAAAGCAATTCCTATCAAAATTCCAGCTGCCTCCTTTTTTCTTTTTATTTTTTTGAAGAAATAGAGAAAGTGATCCTAAAGTTTATATGCAAATTCTAGAGACCCAGAATAACCAAAACAATCTTGAAAAAGAAGAACAAAGTTGGAGGACTTACACTTCCTGATTTCAAACTTACTACAAAGCTACCATAATCAAGACAGTATGATACTGATAACAACAGACACAAGACTGACAGAATAGAATTGAGAGTCCAGAATTAAACCCTTACATTTACAGCTGATCGATTTTGACAAGGGTGCTGGACCATTTGTTTGGGGAAAGAGTGGTCTTCAATAAATGGTGCTTAGACAACTGGGTATCCATATGTAAAAGAATGAATTTGAACCTCTCCCTCACACCATGTACAAAAGTTAACTCAAAGTAGATCAAAAACCTAAAGGTAAGAGCTAAAACTATAAAATGCTTAGAAGATAACATAAAAATAAATCTTTATGACTTTGGATTAGGTCTCTTAGTTATAATAACCAAAAAAAGCACAAGTAATCAAAGAAAAAATGCACTTCTCTTAAATTAAAAGTTTTTGTGCTTCAAAGAACACCATAAAGAAAGTGAAATGACACCCCACAATATGGGAGAAAGGTTTTGCAAATCATGGTTTTGAGAAGGGACTTAATATCTACAAGGTATAAAGGACTCTTACAACTCAATAATAAGAAATAAAATTTACCCAATTTAAAAAGGGGCAGAGGATTTGAATAGACATTTCTCCAAAGATATACAAATGGCCAACAGGAATATAAATAGATTCATCATTAGTCCATAGGGAAATACAAACCAAATTCACTGTGAGATACCCCATCACACCCATGAGGACAGCTATAATAAATCTGGAAATAACTATTGGCAAGAGTGTAGAGAAATTATAACCCTCATACATTGCTGATGGGAATATAAAATAATGTAACTACAGTGAAAACAGTTCCTCAAGAAGTTAAACATAGTTACTATATAACCCAGCAAATACAGGTATAAACACAAATAAATTGAAAATTTATACCCATACAAAAACTTGAACATGAATGTTCATAACAGCAGTATTATAACCAAAAAGTGGTAACAACTTAGTGTCCATCCACTAATTAACGGGTAAATAAAATATGGTCTATACATACAATGAAATATGATTCAATTATAAAAGCAATAAAATAATGAAACATGCTACAGCATGGATGAACCTTGAAAACATTATACCAACTGGAAGAAACTAGATATAAAAGACCATATATTGTATGATTCCAGGTATATGAAATGTCCAGAATAGGCAAATCCAGAGATAGAAAAAGTAAATTAGTGGTTGCCAGGGACTGGGGGGAAGAAGAAATAGGGAATGTCTACTAACGGGCACAGAGTTTCTTTATGGAGTCATAAAAATGTTCTGAAATTAGATAGTAGTGATGATTGCACAACTTTATGACTACACTAAAAACCACTGAATTTTACACTTTAAAATATGTTTCATAATATGTGAATTATGTCAGTAAAAAATGCAAAAGAGCAAGGCTGGTGATGGAGTAGGAACAGGTGGAAAGAAATTCCATTTGGATGCCAGGTGGTGTGTCTTGGCAGAACTGGTCTAGTTCAGGAGTGTTCGATGCAAGTTCTGTCCTCCTCAGCCAGAGTGGCTCCACTTCAGCTCCCATTGAAGATTTTTGTTTCAATAAGGGGTTCCCCAGCTAAAGAAGAGTGAAAGCCCCTGGCCCAGCTGATCAACTGCAAAGAAGTTCCTCCTTGACTTCTAAGTCCCAGACTTGTGGAAAGTTAGTAGTATAAGGAGAGGCAGGGAAGTCAAAACACCAGCAGAGACCAGTGGCCCAGACAGCACTGGAGTGTCACAAACAGTGTGGGGTGGCTGGCTGGAGCCCTGCCTTCTGGCACAGTGTCCACTAACAAGGCTTCTTTTGGCTCCATCTAGGGAGCATTGACATATTGGAAAAGTTCAGTTCCATTCATAAACCTTCACTGAGCATGTTCTGGCTCTCACCCCCAGATGGGTGAGCCAAGTCCCTGTCCCCAGGTGGCTCAGGCACAGGATTTGTGCAAACATGCTCAGTCCCTGACAGCTCTATTTCCTTCTCTGGTACTGAGCTGAGATCTTGAGCTCACTGTCTCTCAAGGGACAGCAAAAGCAGAGCAAGCAGCTTTTAGCTGTGGGAAAGGAAGGAAGGGAAGAGAATTAGTAACTATTGGACACTTACTCTATGCCACGCACAAAGGAACATGCACATATATGATTTAACTTCCTCCTCAAGACATCCTTGAGCAGTAGGTGAAGGGACTTGTCCCAGGTATTTAGAGCTAGCCTGTTGTGGAACTGTGATTTGAACTCAGGACCATCTGATTCGAAAATCTGGGCTCTGGAGAAGCTGAAAGTTCACCTAGGCTATATCATTTCACCTCCACTGGACGATTTATAGTTCCCACTGTTTATACAACTTGCTCATTCATTCATTTACTCCATTAGTTTCCCTGACTAGACATTTGTTGCCAGGTAATATGGTAGGCAACAGAAAGCCTTGCCCTCAAGGATTTATAATGTAATGGAGCCAGGCCTGGACTGAGACATAAGACCAGGAGCTGAGTTAATTACACCACCAAGGGAGGCCCTGTGGTGGTTCAGTCAGATGACAAGTGGTTTTAATATGAGAATAAGAACTCAAGGTTTAATGCAATGAGGGCAAGTATGTTGTCAATTCTTTACCCACCCACCCTGTCCTGTAGAAGTGTGGGTGCATGGGACAATGAGCAGCCACCATCAGAGAGAGCTGAGGGGGAAGTGGTATTCTGGGGCACAGCTTCTTCTCAGCCACAGCAGGAAACGGAGGGAGGGCTTGCTGAACAGGCTGCGGTTTAAGGGAGTTTATTGACTATAGCACTTTGGTTTGGGAGGAGGGTTCAGTCAAAGGGGTCTTTGGGAAAGCAGCAGGGGGAGCCTGAGTGGGAGTGAATTTTGGAATGACAATGTGGATGATCAGAGTGGGCAAGAATGACAGGGCGAGATGGAGGGACTGAGGCATTGCAGTCCAACTGAAACTATGGAGTAAATACATTTCATACCCAGGTTTCCAAGGCTATTTTCAATACAGGAAACAAACAATGGTCTCTGCTCAGGGTACCAGATAGAATATGGAGAAACTGTTGAGAAGTGAGAGTGGGAAAGGCAGCCTCAAACCAGGTTGGAAGCTACTAGCACTGTTTCAACTGTGGGAAGAATTCAACCTTGAGTGGAGAAGAAGGGAGGTGGCTAGTAGGTGTAACTCAGAACTTGACCTCTAGTTGGTTTTTCTTATCCTATTAGCTCTGAACCAGCTTACTCATGTAGTGAATACTTCCTCCCCTTCAAACTGTCTGTCCCATTATTGTTTTCAGTTAATGTCTGGTTTAACAGAGAAGTGGCATGATGCTATAGAAAGCACTTGGAGTATGGTATCAGTAAACTAGAATCTGATCACTCTATTAAAATTCCAATACTACAATCAGGAGGAGATGGAAGTGGCAGGACTAGAATGCAGGATATAGAACTCCAATTTTTCCATGCTTCATTGCAATATCATTTAATGTAGAGCATGGCTTCCTTAACTTCCCTCAGCTTCAGTTTCTTCATATGTACAAATACCTTCCTTAATATTATCTACCTTACAGATGGCTATAAAGATTCAATGACATGTGAAGCCCATAATACGGTGGTTGGCCATGGTGTGCCCCTCACATTTATTATTACATGCAAACATTATTTGTCTCTATGGCTGCACATTGTAGGTGAGCAAATAAGTATCTCACTACACAGGTGAGGGCCTGAATTGTGTCCCCCTTAAAATTCATATGTTGAAATTCTAACCCTCAGTGCAGAATGTGATTGTATCTGGAGATAAAGTCTTTTTTTTTTAAGTTATGTATTTATTTTTTATAGAGAGGGGAAGGGAGGGAGACAAACATCAATGTGAGAGAGAGACATCATTTGGTTGCCTCTCCCATGCCCTGGACTGGGGACCTGGCCCACAACTCAAGCATGTGCCCTGACTAGGAATTGAACCAGCAAGCTTTCAATTTGCAGGCTGGCACTCCATCCACTGAGCCACACCAGCCAGGGCTGGACATAAAGTCTTTAAAGAAATAATTAAGTTAAAACAAAGTCCATAAGGTGGGCCCTAACCCATTATGACCTATGTCCTTCCTTGTCTGAGTCATAAGAAGAGGAAATTTAGACATAGACATGTACAGGGACAAGAGATATCAGAAGAAACTAATCCTTGGTCTTGAATGTCTGGACTCCAGAACTGTGAGAGAATTAGTGTTGTTTAAGCCCCTCCCCCTCCCTTTTAACTGGTGGACAGAGAGTGCCCCCATTCTGCTGATTAGAAACTGCTTCTTGGCCTGTGTTCTCCAACTCAAAGTCCCAACTAAAGCCCCAAAGATGCTTGGCCTGCTGGGCTGACAATAACTCCAAGGATACAGCTTCCTTAGCTCCTGGCTGCTAAGGTGAAGTCATCAGAGAAAGCAAAATTGTCTGTTCTCCTTTTAGGTGACTGGTCACTTGCTGACCAGAGGCGCTTGTCATGGGACCAGCGATCTGCATCATTCATCATGGTCCATTATGTGGTGCTTTCTGGCTGCATTGGGAGGAAGGGCAACTGGGTATGCGGAGTTGGATGAAGAAATGGCGGCAAAGTGCTGCATTGGTGGTGATTCGTGTTCTCTGTCCCAGGACAGTGGAGAGAGGGGAAACCGAGAGAGGAGAAAGAAGTAGTTTGAGGTGGGAGTAAGAAGGAGAGGTGCCTGATGTGAATCTCAGGACACTTTCCATTGACAGAAGTGGAGGCTGTGTTTGTGGATCAGCCGGGTCTGGAATCCCGATCTTTCGCGGGACACTGTGTGGCAGGAGGCTCTGGGAGGATCGCAAGTAGCCCCCCAAAGTCGTATGCCCGGGATGGCTGCCCTGGGGCAGACAGGGCAGTGCGGTCGGGCGCGCGCGTACACGACACGTCCTCGGGGCACTGCCCCCTCCGGCGCGCGCCCGCCCAGCCCTATCTCCGCTCCCTGCCCCTCTCAGGGCTTGGTGGACCGGGCCTCCAGGACAGCGCACGCCCCCTTCGGGAGCCGGGACCCGGGACGCGCACACTCCTCGCCCTGTCCCCGCCCGCCGGGCGCGCGCGCTGGCTCCCGCTCCCGTTCCAGCTGGCAGCGGCGGCGGCAGCGGCAGCGGGGATTGTTTTTGTTGTCGCTGAGGCCGGAAGAGCCGCGGGAGTCGGGTCCCTGTCCCCGGGCCAGGCGCCGCCGCCGCCCCCTGCCCAGCGCCCAGGTCTCCGCGGTGCTCCCCGCCCATCGCCAATATTCCGGAGATCAAGCGTTACGCAGCAGCAGCGGCGGCGGCGGCGGCGGGGCCCGGAGCAGGAGGTGCCGGGGACCGGGGCGAGGCGGCCCCCGCCGCCGCCGCCGCCATGGAGGCGCTGGGACCAGGTGAGGAGAGCGCTCGGCTGGAATGGGGCCCCGGGATGGGTTGGTGGGCGGGCGGGACTGTCGCTCTCGGTCGCCCCCATCGGCTTGTGCGTACCCGGGTTCGGGCCGTCAGGCCCTGGGGAATGGGACCCGTGCCCCACTGCACAAGGCGGAGGGAGCTGACCCGGGCCTCCGGGGGCGGGGACCGCGCCCCAGCTTGGAGAGATGAGCCGGATCTGGAGGTCTAAGGGAGGGAGGCCCAGGAAGGTGACGTGCACCTCCAGGTAGAGGGGAGACCTGACCCAACCTAAGGGAGGTGGTTGAGATGAGGCCAATTTGGGCCTCTGAAGGGACGATCTGTGGCTGGTGTGCTGCCGAGGCCTGGCGTGGGCTGGACTGGACTGGGAAGGTCCCCACCTACTGCCAGGGGTATTCTTGGTTTTGGGCTGCAGCTCTATTTTTCTTTGCACTGGCAGACGTACAGAGCCCACAGATAAGGAATGCCCCTTGCCCTCAAGGCCAAGGGGCAAAGGTACTCACCTTTTCTTGAAGGCCCTGATGGCTTGGGGAATATGTGTCTACCTGTCAGTCTGTGTGGCAGTCCCAAAGTTGTCTGGACTTACACCCTAGTGACAGGAGAGTTAGCAGCCAGCCGGCTCCAGCACAGGCTTTAATGCCCTGAGTTCTCTTCTAACTGGGTTATGAGTGGTTGCGAGGACCAAATGAAGAAGAAAGTGCTTTGGAAACTGTAATTTACTATCATTATGAGTGGCCTCTGGTTATCTCCCCAACTCTGCCCCCTAATCAAGGGAACCATTCCAGGTTGTAACAAGTGCCCCGCGATTTGGAGCCTGGTGCTCCCACCTCCAACCCCAACAGGTTTCTAATGCTTTCGCTAAGTAGGGCAGGGTTTAGGGGCTGTGATAGCATTAACTTTACTGTCAAACCTTATCTACATAGTGGACTTAGTTGTAGAGCATTTCATTTTTTTAGTGCATAGAAAATTCGCTTTACCATTTGAATTCGGAAACTTTCCATGTTTGTTTACTTAGTACTTGTTCACAGCACAGAATGACATAATCCCACCTTAATTTCCTGATTAAACTTTTTTTTTCAAAAGGAGCTCGTAATAAAATATCATATGCCTTTTAAAAAATAAATTGCTTTTGTCATGATAATATTATTTGATAAACCTCACTGTGAGTATTATGCTGGGTTACTTCAGCTATAGCCCCCAGCTAAAGGCATGATCAAGTCTTTAGGAATGTAACAGACTTCTCTTCAAATCCAATCTAGTAATTTAATAGTTGTATAACCTTGGGCAAATTGCTTAATTCCTTTGAACTTTCATTTCCTCATCTATAAAATGAAGTAATAATAATTACTGCTGTGAGATTGTTGTGAGAATGAAATGAGATAATATAGTGAGAGGTCTTGTAGAGACCAATGCAGTAGAGATAATAACAAATGTTCCTTCCCTCCCTCCCCTGTTAGTAACTCATAATTGAAGCAACTGTTGCATTTTATGAACTGGTATTGAAAAAGACTATGTAGCTGTGTGTGCAAACTGATTTTCATGGAAAAGATCAACCTGATGGTGGTAGGAATGTCGCAGGAATTTTTTGTTGTTGTTTGATTTTAGCTTTTTCAGATTTGAGGACTTAACCAGTTCACGTAGGATTGTGGAAAATTAATTCTCACTAACCACATTTATAAGATATTAATGAATAAGCCAAAATGTCACGTAAATCTTTTTTGTTGACTGGAATATTTTCCTGTCTGCTCTCTGGCAAACTCCTCTTTTGGTGTCACAGTACCTTGGAAACCCAATTAATAACAAGAAGCTGCATGCCAAGCATAGAATCAGGGCAAAGGGAGTTGATAGCCTTGTGGGATATTTTGTCCAGATTGTTTTGGAACCTAGAGAAGCTTTCCTGCTTCTTTGTTAAAGCACACTGATGTAGAGCTTTGGGCCCTCTTCACTTGAACAATTATTGATACATTCTTAGTCTTCCTCTGCTCTTCCTCACCTCATTTCAGTTTCTGACAACAGTAACTGGGAAATATATTTAATTAGGTACCACTAATTTTGGTTATAGTAGTGTTAACTTTTATTGTTACAGAGCTTCACAGTTTGGAAAGTGACTTCGTAGCTGTTAGCTTATTTGATTCTCTGTGAGGTAGGCAAAGCAGGCATTATCTCCATTTTACAGATGAGAGAAGAGATGTAGAGAGTTTAATTAACTTGGTCAGGTCTCAAGGGTGAGTGCTAAAGTGAGAATGAGTCTGGGTCATCTGTCCTGGTCTAATGCCCTCCTTTTCATTTAAGGCTATCTTCCTCTGATTAGTGTTATTGTATTTGTTTCCTTTTTGGAAGAAGTAATTTTCTGACTTTGTCACCAAATTTTTGTGATGCCCCCAATATAAAGCCCAGGGACCTTCAAGCACTGTAATATTTTGCAAGTATAATCTACACACTAACATTTATTGAGCACTTTATTACAAGGCACTGTGTTAAGCCATTTATATACGTTATTTCATGGGATCTTCACAGTACCTTAAGAGATAGATGCTATTATTACCACATATTCCCTATTTTATAGATAAGAGAACTGAGGCACAGAGAGGCTAAAAAACTAGACCAAGGTCATGCAATTGGGGAGCGGTAAACCAGGATTGAAACCCAGGCAGTTTGGTGCCAGAGCTTTAGCCGCTGTGCTTTTTCTTCCTAAGTAGTTTGCTAAAGTCAAAGAAACCAGCCTTTGGAATGGAAAATTTTAGAATATAGTTTTCTAAATAAATCTTCTAAACTTATTAAAAGAAATGATCATTCACCTTCTGACTTTTCTTTCTTGCCAATGAAAATAAACACACTATTTGCTTTTCTCTACTGCTTAATCCCTTTTCTTTTCTTTCATTTCCTTTGCCTCTGTCCCTTTGGTATCAAGTAGTTTAGAGAGATAGAGATACCATAGGATTGTGAAGTATATTAAGGAAGAAAAATCATTGGACTGGAAGTTAGAAGACCTGAATTCTAGTCACAATTTAAAATCAAAGTCTTCAGGCTAAGCACAAAATAAGAAAAAATAAGAAAGAAAGAAAAAAGTCATATGTTCTTGAGTAGGTCATTTGACCCGAATTTATCATTCCAAATTTCTATGATCCAGCTGGATTTCATTCAACTTTATGAACAATGATTGCTTAAGTGTTATGTTGGGATATGCAGGGCTGACTTACCTGTATGATTTAATACAGTGTGCTGATCACCTCTGATATTATTTATTATTTACCTCTTACCTTGTTTGTAAATATCTTATCACACCCAAAGCAGATCCCCTTTCACACCAGAAGTGGAATTTATCTCCAAGCAATAATAATTTTTTAAAATATAATTTATAGACTTTTGCTTTAATGAAAAGTAATTGTCAATTCTTGGATTTGTAAATTAGTTTCTATTTGGAACTGCTACAAGGATTATTGGTTTTGATCAGTTGAACATTTATTGAATTTCTACAATGTACTGGTCATTGAATTGCGTCTTAAAGAAATAACAATGAACTGGAGGTCCATTTCTTCTAAGTTTGTGGTCTAGTAGAAGAAACAAAGTAATTTAACAGGTTGTTTCTTTATACTTGTACTAAGTGCTCCATTATGCAGAGGGTCTTGGGAACACAGAGGATGCATCCTCCAGTCTGGGAGATTCTGGAAAGGCTTTCCAAGGAGGTCACACCTGACCTGAGTTTTGAAGGGTGAACAGAACTTAAGGGATGAATGAACAATAAATTTAATATGTGAAAAGATTCAGTACTTAAAGAATCTGTATATGGTGATCTGTCAACACAAATTTCATTAAAGTGTTTGCTTTGATGTTCCTAAGTGATGTTGGACAAGACAGCATCTTGCATCAAAGTTTTCTTTCCTCAGTGAATTGCCTTTGTTCTTGGTGAAATGCCATTGCAGTAAAAGAACCTGTTGTAACTTTCCATTGTACTCATAGCCCGCTTTACTGAACACCTTTTCATAGCAGAAAATATGTATGTTTTTTAGGCCAGTGTCCATTTAACATTATCATCAGAAAGGAGTAAGGCTTTTTGTAGACAAATATTTTCCAGACTGTGTTTCCCCAAACCCACTACATGGCAGTAGCATCCCCAAGTGTGGCAACTAAAAATATCTCCAGACATTTGCCTGTTTCCTGGGGGACAAAATTTCCCCTGGGTCAAGAATGACTGCAAGTTCTTGAAGGCAGAAGCTATCTCTTTCCTGAGTCCATAGTTCAGATTAGACATGTAATAGGTGAATAAATGTTTGTTAAATAAATAAACCAGACATTATGATTGGGAAATATCAGATTGTCCAGATTCTAAAAATATCAGGTCATAAACAAGAAAGTTTAGCATTATTGAAATTGTTTCACTATCTAAATTAGCAAGTAAATTGATACATATAGCTGCTGTTTAACCTCCTCCTGTCTATACAAACTGTACTAATACAGGCTGCTTTGTGGAAGATTAATGGATCCTTTCCAGCCTGAACATGATGATGGCACCCAGAGTCTAGAGATTTTTATTTAAAAATACATATAATTTTGTAAGCCTATCTGTAGACATACTGATGCTCTTAAAAGTGTTTTTACAGTAGTCAACATCTGAGAGGAGTTTGTCATACTATCTAATTTTGATGTTCTTCATATTCAAAATAATAACAACATGGTAAAATATTGGAAATCTAGAGAAACTTAGTGAAAAGACACCCCAAACTCTTATTATCTTAGTATGTTTAGTGAATAATAAGATCTCAGTAATTGTAGCTATCATCATCATGACGAAGGGAATATAATCCTCATGACCAAATAGCACATCAAATGTCTTTCAATCTCTTCAGGACCTCCAACGAGCCTGTTCCAGCCACCTCGTCGTCCTGGCCTTGGAACTGTTGGAAAGCCAATTCGACTGTTAGCCAATCATTTTCAGGTTCAGATTCCTAAAATAGATGTGTATCATTATGATGTGGATATTAAACCAGAAAAACGGCCTCGTAGAGTCAACAGGTAAGGCTTATAGAAAGAGTAGACTTCTATATAAATGCATATAATTTATTATATCATACTGTTCTCTAATTTTTTGTTGTTGTTGTTCTCTAATTCTTTCAACATGTAGGCTTTGTTTTTCTCTGAGATGATAAGTTCCTTTGCTGTCTCATACTTGGTTATCCTCCACAGATTCTAGCAGAGTGCTGGATACATCATTGTTCAATCAGTAAACACTTATTGAAGGAAGAAGAAAAGTCACTCTCATTGTCCAAGGGTAGCAGAAATTTATAAAAGTAGGTGAAGACATTAGTGTCTATGGGAAATAGAACTTTCTGGAAATTCAAATTTTATTATTAAGTGTTGGTAATGGACATGAGAAAAATATAAGTGGAAAGAGAGATGGATCACCTTGGAATATTAAAGAAAGCAAGTGGAGAGAGAAGTTCTGTTTAATTCCTGCATTATCCAAGAGGGGTCTGGATGAGGTGGTTTAAACATTGTGGTCTGTATGACAGGAATTTACCAAGTGCGAAGGCTTAGCCCTATAGCAGACATTCTTACAGGGTACCAAGAACATCAACTTTCCTTTTCTTTGGTATTCAAGCAATCTTTCACATTAAGATTCTTGCCTTTCTAAGAATCCTCTTGTTATCACTAACATTGGTAAGACACAGCACCTGACTTTATTGACTGGCATTCCAAAATCTCATAGACTCCAACTTAAACTACATACTCTTGTTTTCCTGCAACTGTGTTTATTTCAGGGCCTGCATACAGTGTGATCTGGCATATATGCAAGAACACTTCAGTAAAGCTATGCATGCTTGAGAGAAAGGCTTTCATTCTAAAAAAAGAAAGAAAAAGAAAGAAAGAAACGACATTGGTAGGCTTTATGGAATGAGACTATTTCACAACGTGCTCTTCTCTACACTGCTTGGGAGCACTTTGGAATAAAACAAGGCAATATGCAGAATTATAAATAGCCAGCATTAGTCAAAGGGGTTGACTTACGCCTTTCAGCATGATGCATCTTAGATTTATTGGTCCTCAGATTTCTGAATTTCTGCCTGCTTTATCTTCCAAAATCAGTATACTTGAGTAAGGATGTATATTTGATAACAAACTTCTCATCATTCAATTAAGAGCATGCCATACTTAGATACCTAAAAGAGGTTATTATTATAAGGCTATGCTTATCATAGGAGAGGAATTTGGAAAGCAGGAGTATGAGAGGATGCCATAGATGTTATCACTCTTTCCTGTTACTCCCCCCTTTTGTTATCATCTCATAGTAGTTTTTGTTCACTTGTTACCACCTTTCTTTAGTTAACTACTTTTTAGTTACTTAAAGTAATGGTCACTTTAACTCTTACTTTTTCCAAGGACTCTGAACTGAATTTAGATGATTAAGGTCTGAGGATAGTTTCCTTACTGGTCTCCATTTTTCAAAGCTAACCTCCACTATCTCCATTACTGTTAAGGGAGGTAGTAGATACAATGGTGCGGCACTTCAAGATGCAAATTTTTGGTGATCGGCAGCCTGGCTATGACGGCAAAAGAAACATGTACACAGCACATCCACTGCCAATTGGACGGGATAGGGTAAGTGCCAACAGTAAGAAATATTTATGGGTCTAAATTGGGTCTAATTTAGTAGTAATTACATAGGACAAAAATGTTTCCTCTTCTAATAACAATTCAATTCTTAGTTTTTTCTGATAGTGATGATATGTTTTTCTGTCCATATTCTCTTGTCCCATAATTAATCGATAATTGAAGATGAGATGAACATTAGAATTTAGGTTGATTATGTCATCTTTACACATATCCAAATTTCTCACATTGTTAAAGTGCTACCCGAATCTGAACATGGAGTTTTTATAAATTATTGAATATTATATAACACTTATTTATGAAAATGTTCATAATATCACAGTAACTTTTGAAAACATTTATTTTTAAACTTAGAAAAGCAATACATAAACGTATACTCATTATAAACTTATTTAGACAATCTAGAAATGCTGTGGTTACCTGCTTCTCCACCTGTCCTCAATCCCATTTTCCTTTTCAGAGGAAACTACTCAATAGTTTGGTATGTATCCTTTCAGATGTTTTTATGTGCACTAGCTATTTCTGCATTTATTTATGTACATTTTCATTTGTTTGCATATTGTTCTGATATATTTTTTCACTTAACAATATGTCTGGGAGTTCTTTCCATTTCTGTATATTTAAATCTACCTTATTATTTTTTAAATTGATTTGAGAGAGAGGGGGAAACATCAATTTGTTGTTCCACTTATTTATGCATGCATTGATTGCTTCCTGTATGTGCCCCGACTGGGGATTGAACCCGCAACTTTGGCATATTAGGACAATGCTCTAACCAACTGAGCTACCTTGCCTATGGCCCTTATTATTTTTTTTAATTAAACAAAATTCTATTGTAGTAAAGTATACATAACATAAAACTTACTATTTTAACCATTTTTAAATGTAGAATTCTGTGGCATTAAGTATATTCACATTGTTGTGCAATCGTGACCACTATCCACCTCTAGAATTTTTTCATCATCCCTAACTGAAACTCTACCGTTCAACAATAACTCCCCATTTCTTCCTTCCCCGGTCTGTGGTAACCACTAGTCTACTCTTTGTCTGTATGAATTTGACTATTCTAAGGTATTTCATCTAAGTGGAATCATATAACATTTGTCATTTTGTGTCTGGCTTATTTCACTTGGCATAATGTTTTTAAGGTTCATAGATTTTGTAGCATCGACCTATTTTTAAACGATTACATAATATTAATATTTGACATTAAGTCATTTCCCTACTGATGGACATGTAAGTTGTTTCCAATGTTTTGCAATTACAGAACTGTCAATATCTTTATGCACATACTATACTGACTATTCTGGGAACTTTCTCTCACCCTTTGTAAATACACTGTATATGTATTTTCCTTAGGTTGATATGGAAGTGACCCTTCCAGGTGAGGGTAAAGACCAGACCTTTAAAGTGTCTGTTCAGTGGGTGTCAGTTGTGAGCCTTCAGTTGCTTTTAGAAGCTTTAGCCGGGCACTTGAATGAAGTCCCAGATGACTCAGTACAAGCACTTGATGTTATCACAAGACATCTTCCCTCCATGAGGTTAGTACCTTACTTTGAAATTTTTGCCACAGGTATCAGACCTGTTTTTTGTTTGATAGTTTGCATTGGAGCCATTGAAAGGTTTCTACCTAAGTCATAGTTTAAACTTGGTTTCAATTTACAAAGTTGAGAGTGAAATGAAAGACTTTTCAAGTTTTTACTGTAAAACATGTAAACTTTTATTTCTACAGGTACACTCCGGTGGGCCGTTCCTTTTTCTCACCTCCGGAAGGTTACTACCACCCTCTGGGAGGAGGCAGGGAGGTTTGGTTTGGCTTTCACCAGTCTGTGAGGCCTGCCATGTGGAATATGATGCTCAATATTGATGGTAGGATGGAATTCTCGTTACGCTTAAGTCTTTTGGCTGGTTTTCTCGGTCCTGTCCCTTTCCCTAAGGCTAAGTATCCTTTGTCTCTCTCTTTGTTAGTATCTGCAACTGCTTTCTACCGGGCTCAGCCTATCATTGAGTTCATGTGTGAGGTTTTAGACATTCAGAACATCAATGAACAGACCAAACCTCTAACAGACTCCCAGCGTGTCAAGTTTACCAAAGAAATCAGAGGTAGGTATTTGCATTACCCTAGTTTTGGAGGGCAGTTCAGCACGGTACAAGGAGCATGGTCTTGGAGTCAGACTGACCTGGGCTTCCATCCCATCCCAGCTAGTTCTATCAGTGGGACCTTGGGCAAGTTACTTAACCCCTGAGAGCCTTAAATGATTCATCTCTAAAGTAAAGATAACAATATGTATTTAGTAAGATTGTTGTGAGAATTGAATCCAATTAGATTGATAAGCTTAAACACAATTAGATTTATAAAGCTTGTAGCATAATACCTGGCACATATCAGGTACTTACTGTTTTAAAAACTTCTATTTTAATAAACACAAGTTTGTTTATGTTCCTTCTGGAATTTCTTTTCTTCTTTGCTTGTTATTAGTTATCTTCTCTCACTAGACTATAAGTGGCATTAGCATCCGAACATAATTGATGCTTAGTAATTATGTACTGAATGAAGTAATAAATTAAAATGGTTGCAAATCTTAAGTCATCTGGGTTCTAATATCTTCTGCTTAGCTGAGGCTTTTTGCCTATACATAATGAAATTGTTCCCATATCCTTGCAACTTATGTCCTTTACAATGGCATGTCTTTGGGAAGACATTCGAATCTGTTTTTGTCACTATGATTTTAATTAATACTGATGTTTTAACTTTTTTTTTTTTCAACTTGAGGTCTTAAAGTTGAAGTGACTCACTGTGGACAGATGAAACGAAAATATCGAGTTTGTAATGTGACTAGACGGCCAGCCAGTCATCAAACGTATGTTAACCGCATCTAAAATGATAACAATACATTTTTGCTAACAGAGGAAGCTGCTATAATCATTGAGGAGCTGGTACCTCATATTGTGATTTTTCAGAATCGCTGAGATCTTCATGTTTAAGCACCAAAGCTTTAAAAATGTTTTAAAAATTTGGATAGACATTTGTAAAACTTATTTCCTGCCTTTAATTCATTTCACCTCTTAAACAGAGGATGCTAAGCATAGATCAACTTTTATATAATGATGCAGAGTCATCATTATAATCATCATTTATTATACTGTTGTAATTCTCAGTGAGTGGCCCAAAGGGTCTATTAAGGCCTCTCAGTGATACGAGGCTGTCATGGGAAGATATATATCATGGAGCCATTGAAAGGTTTCTGCACAAGTCATCGTTGAAACTTGGTTTCAGTTTACAAACTTGTGTGGGTTTTTCTCCCTCCTTTTGTAGCTGGCTGTCACTTCTTCCAGCTGTCAGTGTGCATGGCACGCCTCCAGCAGCACACTCATTTCACTTCCCCTATCTCATTTTCCTAATTACCCAACTTCTAATCCACTGTGAACTACGCCTACTGAGAAAATATATACTGAAGTGCTTTTTAATTTACCACATATTTAAGTTTTATTCTTGTAATCTGTGTCACTAAATTCATGTCTGAGATAAACATAAATATTGTCTCTTTTAAGTAAACAGCCTAACTATACAAACTTTACATTATTTTGGTTACTCAGAAGCCTTTTAAGTATATTTATTTATTTATTGCTTATATTCTAATCTGACTTTGTTTTAGATCCATGGTTCTCGATATTTAAACTTTAGTGTATATCAAAACCACCTGGAGGCTTTTGGTGTAGACAGTTAAATTTTTGGGGTGGGTGACCTCTGGGTAAATGTGGTATATTAATTCAATCTGATTTGAATAAATTCTTCAGTATGAACTCATGTACACGTTACATGAATTTCTTAAGTGTTATAAAGTGATATTCCATGTATTCTTCATATTATATCATTGACCTCATTCTCTCAAGGGAAAAAATATTACCAAAATCTTAGGAAATACTATTGAGAATTTTAGCATTTGTTTCCAGAGTAACAGTCTCTTTTTCATTATTTAATTACAAACCCTGTAAGGTTAATTATTCTTACATATACATATTTTTAACATACCTATATAATTTTTGCATGACAATTAAAAGCACATACATTTATTTTCTTTAATTTTTTTCAAGGAAATAAACTTTTAATTTCAAGTTTATATTATCACTTGGACTTTAGAATCCGCAGAAGGCCACCAGTGTTTAGTAAAATATAATCTTACAGTATAGACCATGAACCTTTAACAGTAATTAAAATGTAGTCATTGTAGCAAGTAATATTTTCCTTCCCCATTTTCAATAGCAAATAAAATTTACCTGTAAACAATTTTAAACATGCCATTTTCCATAAGTACACTGATTTTAATCCAGAAATATAAATATCCTTGGATCGATATGGGGCTTAACAAATTACTTTCTTCTCAGACATAGGTGCCTAACTGCATTGAAGTGATCAGTGGTCAGCTTGTTTATAACTTGAAGTTCTGAATTCAGACCAGGAGTGTTACATGAATGTTACATAGATGATACTCACTACGTTGTTATTCTGTGTAGCTGTAACAATTAAGAAAGCAAGATTAAAGTTGATATTATGTCAAGTATTACAGATAATTTGCCTACTGGAAGGGTAAAATAAATAATCTCTTAAATCATGCTCCTCAATTTATACCAAATATCCTAGCATAGTCTCAATTTCATGTATTTGGTCTTGTTGCCTCCAAATCCACATATATCTGTCCTAGGTTAGGGGGTCTGAAAATGTGGGCCTGATCACTATGCTACACTCATTTTACAAAAGAAAAAAGAAAAAAAAGAATTATTTTAAGCAAACAAAATATCTACCTATAAGAAGCCAACAAGAGATTACATCTGTAGATGTTAACTAACCTCTGATGAGTCTATGTAATTTCTGATTCTGTAGCTTCTTCTTGTCTTTAGTTCTTTTTAAACTTTAATTTTTTTTCTCATTCTAGCTTTACAATACATGGAAAATTCCATCGTGATCACTGTTTGGATTAAATACCAAAATGACTTAAGTGAAAATGTACAAATAAAGACTGACCTTTGTTTTTAAGTGACTGATCATGGTAGAAAATGTTAGTAGACTTTTGTTTGTTCACTTATTTAAGAAAAAAAGAACTTGAAATCTCTAAAAAGACATTGTCTCCTATAGTTTTCCTTTACAGCTAGAAAATGGTCAAGCTATGGAATGTACTGTAGCTCAATATTTTAAGCAAAAGTATAGTCTGCAGCTGAAATATCCCCATCTTCCATGTCTCCAAGTAGGACAAGAACAAAAGCATACATACCTGCCACTTGAGGTAAGCTAAATTTTCTTTTGCCAATCGGCCAGTTTCTTGAATGAGTTTAAAAGAAAATCGTATCTAAGTGATTAATGTCTAAAATATTTGGGGCTGATAACTATGTAACATTTTCATTTGGGGTGGGGGGATGGAAGATGTAAGATATAGTTTGTCAAGGTTTAAGATGTAGGAGCCCATTACACAAATGAATTTCTCTTTACCTCTTGGCAGGTCTGTAATATAGTGGCAGGACAACGATGCATAAAGAAACTCACAGACAATCAGACTTCCACGATGATCAAAGCCACAGCAAGATCTGCTCCTGACAGACAGGAAGAAATCAGTAGACTGGTCAGTAAGGCATGGTCTTTAAGATAAGCTGGCTTTAAGATGAAAAAACAAAAGAGTAGAACACTCCTGATGGGACAGAGTTACTCTTCGGTTTTTATATATGCAGACTTTCCTGTTCTTTAGGTGAAGAGTAACAGCATGGTGGGTGGACCTGATCCATACCTTAAAGAATTTGGTATTGTTGTCCACAATGAAATGACAGAGCTCACAGGCAGGGTACTTCCAGCTCCAATGCTACAGTATGGAGGCCGGGTAAGCTTTTTATTTTATTCAGCAAGCTTCTTCCAATAACCAGTCAAAAAGAGAATGACTGAGGGCTTTTCTATAACACCACAGTGAATTTACCCATAATTATGCTTATAATTGCTCTTTGTCTTTTGGCTAATACCAAATAGAGTTCTGTTTATCCCCTCATCAATATTCAAATGGCCTTAGATTGTAATGTCTTTTCTCTTTTCTTTTGTTTCTTTTTTTGTTTTGTTTTGTTTTTAAAGAATAAAACAGTAGCCACACCCAACCAGGGTGTCTGGGACATGCGAGGAAAGCAGTTTTATGCTGGCATTGAAATTAAAGTTTGGGCAGTTGCTTGTTTTGCGCCTCAGAAACAATGTAGGGAAGATTTACTAAAGTGAGTATCTTCATATTTTCAGCTTAGTAATATCACTTCCAGATATGAAAAATACCATCTTTATGTGAATGTGCTGTGTGCACTGGCACTAAATCCCTGATGACTTCTGTAGTGACACCATCTGGCTATAGGAAAAACACCTTGTATTATAATAATTGCCAATTTGGGAATTACATTAAGAATCTGACTCAACTTCCTTACATTTAGAGCATAAATTTGTGACTAACAAGATTGAAGCATTGCCGGTTGGCAAATTCTTGGGTTCTTAGTGAAGCTTCCTTTGGTATTAATTGTATCTTTTCAGCCAAGATAAAAATGAGTTCATTTTTAACCATTCTAATTTACTAGCAAGCATGTTTTACTAAAGGGTCTAAGATCACTGGTTCATGTCTCACAGATGCAGCTACCTATATAAAGGAAGTTAGTGAGAAGAGTGAAAAATCAAGGCAGGGGAAGGGAACTGGGATGAAAGAAGGGAATCCTACAAAATATTGGCAAATACGCAAAAGAAACTATTCTGAAAGTTTTATACGTACATAGATTGAAGTAACTTCTTAAATCCAAAGTTTAACATTTCATAATGAATTTTTCTTTTTTGAAGTGATGATTTCTTTTGTCATTGTATTCATTAATGTGTGTTACTAGTTTGAATGTAATCCTAAATGCAATGATTGTCTAACAGCGTGTCCAGGTTCTCAGCTGAATACAAGCTTACAAAAGCTTATCTAACTATTCTCATAGCAGGTTTACCTAAATGCACATGACCTGAAATTTTGACTTTATGTTTTTTCAGTCCAGAATTACTAACTTGAATGTTTAAAAAAATATTTGGACAGGGATGTTAGTCTAGTCCCTGGGGCCTGACCGAAGCATAATTATTTAAAAATTCAAAATGATAAACCAATAGCATAATAATACAGATTCTTCTGCATTGCAATGGTACAAAGGCCAGTCTATTTTTCTCAACCAGTTAAAGATTTTGTTGTTGCTGTTTATTTGTTTGTGTCTAATTTTGGCTAAGAATCTGCAGAACTGAAAGAAGTATCATAGAGGGAAATAAATGCTAAATATGCACTCTGAAATGAAAGCACTGTGCCACTGGTTCTGTTTTAATAGGAGTTTCACTGACCAGCTCCGTAAAATCTCTAAGGATGCAGGAATGCCCATCCAGGGTCAGCCATGTTTCTGCAAGTATGCACAAGGTGCAGACAGCGTGGAGCCCATGTTTAAACACCTGAAAATGACATATGTGGGCCTTCAGCTAATAGTGGTGATCTTGCCCGGGAAGACACCAGTATATGGTATGGACCCCTTTAATGTTGAATGAAGGATGATTTTAATTGTACGTGTGACAGACAGAATAGACTAGATTATGCTGCAGTCACAAAAAATAAAAATAAAAAAACCCAAGTTCTCAGGGGCTCCAAGCGGCAAAGGTTTGCTTTTTGCTCCTGCTGTGTGTCCATTGCAGGTAGACTGAAGCCTGTTTCTCCATATCATCATATCGTTTTCACTCTAAAACCTGGGTTGGCAGAGCAGTCACTGTTTGGATTGTTGCAGGCTTCACAGCAGAGAGAAAAGAGAGCTCTGGAGGGTTCTTAATATCTGCAACCTCTTGGCCACAACCAGCTGTATTGGCCCATCCAACCCGTGTCGGGGAAAATGGGAATGGGGCCAGGAAATGCAGTGGAAACGAGGGCTGGGCATATAGTGAAATTCTATCATAGCCCCCAAAGCAGGGAGAACTGGAATGTTGGTTAACACTCTTAGGAATATCAGAGTGGGGAAGAGAAGGGGAACCTACTACCACTTCCAGAAAAGGAGCTGTTTCGTTTGTATCTATTAGAAGAAAAATGATGCAAAGTTCTTTTGGCTATTATCTAAGTAAAGGATTTGGAAACTATAGACCAAGCTGTTTGAACTTTGTAAAATGTCTTCAGCCCTCTCTGTATTTGCTTATTTTGTTACCTACAGTTTATTTCTAATGTTAGAGAGAGAAAAAAAAAAAAAGGGCTGGGGTGGAAAGGAGAAAAAAATTCAACAGGCTGGTGTGCCTGTAGTGAGAGGGAGGAGCTAGGGAGATTGATTCCTTTGCCAGGCCAGTCCTGTGGGAAAAGGAACCTCCAGAGACTAAGAGAGTGGTGGCAGGCAGCATAGTAGAATAAAGAAAATAGGCTAGTTTAAAAGCCTGGCTCTGGCTGGGTAGCTAGCTCAGTTGGTTAGAGCACCATCCTGATTCCCCAAAGTTGCAGGTTCAATCCCCGGTCAGGGGATCAATAAATAAAAAGTAAAAATAGTAAAAAAAAAAAAAAAAAAAAAAAGGCCTGCAGGAGGGAAGGAAAGGGGTGGGGAATGGCCTATCCAAACTGAATTTAAAAATAAAAAATTGCCTCGGGGTTTAGCAAATGAAAAACACCACACAGGAAAATCACCTAGCACTGTATACAGTATATAGTAGGCACTTTGTAAATGTCAGTGTGAATTTTTCCCCTCTACTCATAGTAATTAAGAAAATATTTAAACAATTTTTAAAATCAATTAATTAACTTATTTTTGTAGCGGAGGTGAAACGTGTTGGAGATACCCTCCTGGGTATGGCCACGCAATGTGTCCAGGTAAAAAATGTTGTGAAGACCTCACCCCAGACCCTTTCCAACCTTTGCCTGAAGATAAATGCAAAGCTTGGAGGAATTAACAATGTGCTTGTACCTCATCAAAGGTAAGATTCTGAACTCTTTTTCCAACTCTAACTTATGTAATTTACAATAAAGCACACAAACCTCAAATATGCATCGTGATTGCTTTTTCTTTCTTTTTTAAAAAGATTTTTTTTTTCTTCTTTTTAGGAAGTGGGGTAGGGAGGGAGAAAGAAAGGGAGAGAAACATCAATGTGTGAGAAATAAATTAATTGATTGCCTCTCGCATACTCCCAGCAGGACACCTGGCCCACCACCCAGGCATGTACCCTGACTGGGAATCGAACCAGTGACCTTTCATTCGGTTCACAAGCCAGTGTTCAACCCACTGAGCCACACCAGCCGGGGTCTCCCCCCCCCCTCTCTCTCTCTATATATATATATACATATATATATATACAAATTTTTTTCAATTGCAGTTGACATACAATATTATAATAGTTTCAGTAGTACTCCAGTGAGTAGACATTATGTAACTTATTAAGTGATCATCCCAAAAAATCTCCCCATCTGACACTATACATAGTATTAGAATGTTATTGACTATGTTCCCTGTACTGTACTTTACATCCCCATGACTATTCTGTAACTACGAATTTGTATTTAATTCCTTCACCTTTTTCACCTATGCCACCAACGCCTCTCTTCCTGGCCCTGGAACCCTGGGCTTGGGGGTCTGGACCTCTCACTTCCCAGGGGGTGACCTCCCCAGCCAAGATATCCCTCCTGGTTGTTATCCACTGCGTGTGGGGGTAGGACCAGACCTTTCCACTTCGCTGCCCCTCCTGCCAGTCTTGATGTGGCTCCTTCTTTATATCCTTAGTTGTAGAACTTCCGGTCAACTGTATTATAGGTGGTTCTGAATGATGCTTGTTCTCTAGTTTAGTTGTAATTTTGATGTGTTAGTGGAAGGATGTGAGTACTGCGTTTACGTACTCCACCATCTTGACCTGAAGCTTCAATTGCTTTTTCTTATTTACATATACACTCATATAACTACCACCCAGGTTAAGATATAGAACATTTCTAGCACCTCATCAGGCTTTCTTATGGCCCCTCCCAGTAGATAACCCAGACATTTGAGACAATATAGCACAGTGGGTTAGAGTACATACTCTCGTGTCAGACTTCCTGGTTGCATTCCAGCCTTACCTCTTCCTGTGTTATCTTGGGCAAGTTCATGTAAAAGGTTCAGCACAATGATTGGTACATAGTATATGTAAGCTGTTATTATGTTGAGTATATGAATATTAAGAGTATACATTTGTTGTTATCCTGTCTTGTGTCAGGACCATGTTGTTGTATGATGATATATATAGAAAAATACAGCCTGGCCAGGTAGCTCAATTGTTTAGACCATCATCTCAATGTACCAAGGTTGTGGGTTTGATCCCCTGTCAGGGCACATACAAGAAGCAACCAATGAATGCGTAAATAAATGGAACAACAAATCAATATTTTGTTCTCTCTCTCTCCCCACTCCCTTTCTCTATCACTCTAACATCAATTTTAAAAAAAGAAGAAGAAAGAAATACAATATAACCTCTGACCTCCTGGTGGTACCTATTCTCTAGTCCCTTTTACATCTTTAGTACTTTTACATGAGATCTTCTGATTTGGGATGCTTCCTAGATTATACTTTAAGAATTGATACTCAGTCCCAAATCCTATCTTTAAGAATTTACCAGAGAAGTATGCATGATATTTTTCTCCCTGATTCCCTAGATAGAAAAATCAGGGCCAAATAAATAAATTCATTCTTTTGACAAATATTTATTGAGTATCAACTGTGAGCTAGATAGTGTTCTAGGCACAAGGGATACAGCAGTGCCCTATGGCACTTACATTCATGTGTGTGTGAGTACAATAAATAAAATAAATAAGTAAAATATGTAGGGTAAGTGATAAATACTATGAATAACAATAAAATAAGGAAGTAGATAGACTTGATTCTCTTTCCTAAGTCTCACATCCTAAAAATAATTGGGGGTTTCATCTCAGTCCTGTATACATTCTGCAGTTCTGTATCCATTGTAAGATATCCCAGGATCTTGCCCTAGTTGCTGTGGTTCAGTTGGTTGGAGTATTGTCCCGTAAACCGAAAGGTCACAGGTTCGATTCCCATGCAGGGCACATACCTAGGTTGTGGATTCATTTCTCCCTTGGGGCACATATTAGAGGCAACCAATCTTTGTTTGTCTCTCACATCAATGTTTCTCTCCTTCTCTGTCTCCCTCCCTTCCCTTCTCTCTAACATCAATAAGTATATCCTTAGGTGAGGATTAAAGAAAGAAGAAAAGAAAGAAATCCCAGGATTCCAAGAAAGCCCGTTCAGAGAAAATTTTCCCTCTACACAGGAGCTTTCATTAAATTTGAGTTGGGTCCTCTTTTTTTAATTCTCCCCTTCCTATTGTTCGAGAAGAACCATGTTGATTTCTGCAGTCAATTCAGATTCACCGTACTGGGTGGCACAGAAATGTAGGGGGCCTTGGAGTCCTCTCCCAATGGGCACAAGTCTTTATTCTCTCTCATAAGATTATATCTGTGATGGTATCTGGTAAGCTTGCTAAACCCGAACATTTTCATCTGTATATCTGAGTGGCAATATCTTTTTAAATCTGAGCAGGCCATCAGTGTTCCAGCAGCCTGTCATCTTCCTGGGAGCAGATGTCACCCACCCCCCTGCAGGGGATGGAAAGAAGCCTTCCATTGCTGCTGTCGTTGGCAGTATGGATGGCCACCCCAGCCGGTACTGTGCAACTGTTCGGGTGCAGACTTCCCGCCAGGAGATTTCCCAGGAGCTCCTCTATAGTCAGGAAGTAATCCAGGACCTTACTAACATGGTTCGAGAGCTACTGATCCAGTTCTACAAATCCACACGCTTCAAACCCACACGGATCATCTATTACCGTGGAGGGGTGTCCGAGGGACAAATGAAACAGGTACTCTCGTTATCCCATAGTTGCCTTTTGGGGCTTCTAGGTGTCTGGTGAAGCCTCCTTTCATCTGCCACTCTGGGTAAATCAGATCTGAGAGATACAAGGTGAGCTCTCAATTAAATGTCATTCCATTTGTAACTCCTAGGTAGCTTGGCCAGAACTAATAGCAATTCGAAAGGCATGTATTAGCTTGGAAGAAGATTACCGGCCAGGAATAACCTACATTGTGGTACAGAAAAGACATCACACGCGACTCTTCTGTGCAGATAAAACAGAAAGGGTAAGAAAACATAAGATAAGCTTCATTATTTGATACAAGGAAATGCATTTTTGAGTGGGTATATATATAATTTTTTTTCTAAAAGCAGAAGTGCCTAATATTAATTTAATAAATATACTAACTGCAGTTAATCTTAGATGACTAATTCTAAGAGACATGGGTTTCAAGAATGAATAGTTCTCTTTTTCTAAAGTTTTTGGAAAGGAGGTCAGAAACATGCCCGGTCCACTGGGGTGGTACAGGCCAGCTTCATAAGGCAGGTTTATCAATTTGGACTTTATTGCCATTTACTACTTTTTTCTGTCAGTGCCTGAGGCACAGGTCTAGGGTACAAAGAAAAATTTATCTTCTAAATGATTTGATATTGGTACAGGGTATTCTCAGGGTATCAACTCTGAACATTTATGATGTCACACTTACTAACCATGGGCAGGTTACTTAACTTCTCTAAGCCATAATGTCCTCAACTCTAAAATGTATTAAGAACAATACCTATGTCACAGGGTTGTTGTAAGGATTAAATTAATAAATGAATGTTAATTTGAGGTATAGTTCCTAGCGCTTGATAAGAGGCATTTTGTGTAATGTATCTATTTATAATCTTATATTTATGTGTAAACTAGGTAAGCATGTGATAGTGTATGACTTTGCTTTTATGATATTTTTATGGCATTACTTCATGTTTCCAGGTCCTCCCTGATCCACCCCCAGGGAGACCAGTTCTCTCTGCTGTCTCATCATGTAATCGTGTGGGTCACTCCCACTATTTTCTAGTATGCCCTTAGTTTTTGCCTCTAATCCAAGGCAGAGCTGCTTTTGTTTCCTAAATCATTAAAGAATAGAGAACTAAGGTTTTCTCCTTGGGCTCCAGGTCCACCAATCAGCTCAGATTCCAAGTGCTTCTAAATTGCCCAAATCCTGACTCAGCAGTACTTCTTAGACCCTGCTAAAAACAAATTCTCTGAACTATTCCACAAGCTCTGGGCACAAAACATCCTGCCACTCCTCCTTAACTGCACTGTCCCCTTTCCACCATCTGTCAACTTGCTATTCATGTAGCTTTGGACCTGGATTACCTTTCTGAAACTCCAAGCTACCTCACAGGTTTGCTCCTTACTAATGCAGTGTCACTCCAAACCTTTCAAGACTGACAGTCCCAGTCCTTGGTCTGCTTGGCACCCCTGACACATCAACATCTTCAGTTCTCTGAACATGCCTCTTGCCAATCTCTAACTCTGAACCCGTCCACTTGCCCATTTCCTTTGCTTTTACTCTGAGGTGGATAGATATTGCTGAGGAAAAAAAGTCATTTGTTTAATAATGACCTGTATTACAAATTCATAATAGCACATCTCAACCAGGCCTTTGAGACTGCAATTTTTTCATTTATTTTATTCCCGATTGCATCTGTTCCAAACCTTTGTACTCTTCTCAACTCTCCAGCCCTATCCATGATGTCTTCATAGCCAACAATAGAACAACTTTCTATTTCCCTCAGAACACAGTCTAGAAAGTCATGGATTTTCTTGGCATCCGTTCTTCTACTTTCATACTTAGTTAAATCTTATGTTTCTTGTCTCCTTCTTCATGACTCAGAAACTAATCTCTCCACCTAAGCTTTTTTTCCCTACTTATGCCTTTGTGCCTATTCCTTTCTGCCTTCTCTAGAGCCTCACTTCACTAATCATCCTTTATTTTCCAAAATTTCAATCTTTCCCATTAGTTGGCCTCCTTCTCCTTGCCCACTAAGGTTTCTCAACTCTTCCTTAGTCACCCATATAAACTTCTGCTTCTCTGAGCGCCTACCTGCCACCTCATCTTCCCGTCCTTTCATGACCAAACTTCCAGGAAGAGAATGACTTGACTTCCTCTCTGTACCTTCTCACATCCTACTTTAGTTCTCTGTAGCCTGACTTCGATTTCAGTGACCCCACTAAAGTGGCTCTTAATGACTTGCTCATTTTGAATCCAGTGATATCTTTTCAGATTCGTACTGACCTCTTTGCAGCGCCAACAATGTTTGCCTTCTTTGGCCTTTGCAAAGTGATTGTCCAGGTTCGCCACCTACCCCTATAATCAGGCTTTCTTTGACTCTTCTTCCTCCTCTGTCCGTCAAACATGGATGCTTCCCACCATTTCATACTTCTTTTCAGTTGCAACTCTCTTTAGTGTCACCCACTTCTCTGGATCCACTTATTTGCTCACCATTTCCTAAAACTGTATTTCCAGCCCCAGACTTTTCTATGTAGCTCCCAACTTGCACTTCCAAGTATCTACCAGACAACTTTCCTTAGATGCTTGATAGGCATTGTATCAGTCAAGATAGGCTAGGCCATGCACAAAACTCCAAAGTCATAGTGGCTTACAAAGATTTATTTCTTGCTCACATTACACATTCATTGTGACTGTCTCTAGCAGCTGTGACCGTGCCGTCCTCCCTTTAGAACCTAGGCTGACAGAGAAACATCTATCTGGAACATCGCCAGTCATTGAAACAGAAGGGAAAAAAGATACAAGCCAAGCCATAGCCTGGCTCTTAAAGCTTCTGCCCAGAAGTAACACATTTCAGGCCACATTTTATCTGCCACAGCAAGTTACATGGCCACTTCTGAGTTAATTGGGTGGGAAAGTATAATCCTCCCCTAGGGAAGGGCACGGGAATATTTGGCACCGGTGATACAATCTGCCACAGGCATTTCAAGCAAAACACGTCTAAACTTTTTACTTATTGTGTTATCCTCATCCAAAATCTGTTCCTCCCCCACTCTTCTTCTTCTGTTAGTTGGCATTACTGTATATATTAAACCAGCCAAGCTAGAAATTGCAGAATTGGCTTTAAATTCTTCTCCTCCTTTCCTGTCTCCGCAAATCCAGTTGGTCAAAGAGTTTTCTATTCTGCCCTGAAATCTCTCATCCCAATGCTTCCTCTTGTGTGTTCCCGCCACTTGAGGCAGAACTTTTCTGTATTGCAGGAGACTCCTAGGGGCCTCCACAAATGCATCCTCTGCCTGCTCTCAAGTCTAGGTTTTTAAGATACAGATCTTATCCTGCCACTCCACTGGTGAAAAATCTTCACGTATCCCCATTGCCTACCAAATGCTTTCCTGTGCTGTTCAGTGTCGTCCCAAGTAGCCAAAACATAATATTTTAGTTTCCTCTTTCACCATGCCCTCAAGCACCTTTCATTTCCCATGTATTTTGTGCATTTTTATCCCTGGAATGACCACATCCACCCACCCCATCCCCTTTTGTTTTCCATTTTAAAAGAAAATTAAGGTATAATATAGATACAGTAAAATTTGCCCTTTTTAGTATACTGTTGTGCAAGTTTTGACAAATGCATGTAGTTATATAACCATCACCTCATTCAAGATATAGAACAAGCACACACACAAATGCCCTTTCATAGTCAATCCTTTCCCTACCTACAATCCCTGGTGATCACTGATATGTATTCTGTCCCTTGAGTTTTGTTGTTTCCTGAATGTCATATAAGTGGATTCCCATAGCTTTTGAATCTGGCTTCTTTTACTTAGCATAATGCACTTGAGATTCATCCAAGTTTTTGTGTATATGAGTAGTTTGTTCCCTTCTATTGCTGAGTAGTATTTCATGATAGGATGAACCATGGTTTATTTATCTATTCCTGTCTTAAGGGGATATTTGTAGTTTCCTGTTTCTATCCCACCCCCCACTTTCAACTGCTGCTTATAAGGCATGACGCAACTATTTCCTCCCACCAGCTTTTCCAAGTGCCTTCCAAAATGCCCTTATTACATTTCTTTGCAGTTCATTGTATATGGTTTCCATGAAAGGCAGGAAGGCATGTTCATTACTTCTCTGTGCCTCTGCCTCTCTTCCCTAACATCTGCTACAGAGCCTTGCCCATGGGTGCTCAAGCAATAATTGTTGAATTGAGCATGCCTGGATTCCCTTCTTCCCAGGGCATCAATTCTTTAGGCTTTCATTTATAGAGCCAAGAGATTTTTTTCAAAAAGAGATTCTATGGTTGAGAGAGACTCTGGATCCCTCGGAGTGGATGAAGAAACTACTCAGACATTCTCCATCTGAGGGAGGAAGGAAGGGAGGAGGTTTTCTCTAGTGGAAAATCACCCCCATTTCTTTATTAGCCAGGGTTTTTATCCACTTTCCACATTCGGAAGTACTTAAGGAAAATGTGCAGCACTTCCCCAAATGGTAGGGCGTGAAAGGGAAATGCAGATCAATACAGGGCTGACACATTCAGGTATTTCACACAAGGTCAAAAGCACTTCCTCTTACTTAATCATTCTGTTCTTCACATTTTACTGACAAGGATTTGAGGCTTTACAGAGAAAAACAGAGCAGGTTCCCTTTTCCTTAAAAGCCACTTTGTATTTCTATTCTATCTTTAAAATCCCCCAGGGGTGGGATTCAGAGCTGGCCTGGAAGACAACCTGCCGGCAGAGGGCCCAGCTGGAGGTGGCTCCGCACAGTAGTCAGAGTCTTTTAAACCAAGGCTGTCTGCTTCCCACATCTCCTCATGTTTGTCTGTCCCCCACATATGGTCCAATAAGTTTGGGAAATGCTATATACTCCATCTCCCTCTTTAAAATTTTATATTATTAAATAAAGGTTCTGAGAAGTCATATAATGGAAAAGCCTTTTAAAACATGGTTTAATTCAGTATTTCACAAATTTGTTTGACCATAAAAACACCCAAATACACCCTGTAGGGCTAATATTCCTAAAGAACACGTTTTGGGAAACAGTGCTAGAACTCCTTTAATTCAGTTACATTTCCTCTTGTTCAACGAGGAACCCAAGTTCACATCTGAATTTGATGGAATGAGACTTCTCTATACTCATAGATGTTCTTGTATGCATTGGTGCATGGTCCTCAGCTGAAGGTAACAACAGATGGAATGGAGCCAAAAAAATCCTCCATCAAATTTGTGCCTAGATGCTAAATAAAATTCCTCATATGGAATCCTGCTGTACAGCAGAAGAGGATGAAAACTGACCAAATAGCAAGATTTACCTTATTTTTCGCACCATAAGACACACATTTTTTCCTGCAAAAGTCAGGGGAAAATGTGCACCTTATGGAGCGAATATTGCGTCACAGACCATGATGTGTGTTACCTGACCTGTCCACACTGGCAACAGCTGTTAGAAGAGGAAGTGGTGGGCCCACGCAAAACCCCTGAGGACACTTAAATGTCCCCCTTTACTGCTGAATCTCAGGGCACCTGGTCAGTAGGAAGATAGCGATGAAAGTGATAGCAGTGATTGTGAGCAACTGAGCTTCATAAATTCTGACACTAGCGTTGATGAGTTCTTGGGGTCTCCAGAAAACTAGAAGAGTACTTGAACCTTAAAGTTTCTCCTCATTTGTTAATGACAGTGATGATGGTTCTTAATACCGCTGTTGACTGCTGTTCACTTTACATGATTGAATTATTATTGTTATATTTATTAAATATTTTAATACACCATTTTGTTCAGAATATTTTTTTCTTGTTTTCCTCCTCTAAACCTAGGTGTGTCTTATGACCAGGTGTATCTTATAGTGTGAAAAATATTGTAAATGCATTTCTGAAGTTCTTTCTCTGCTTTTCTTGAAGTTTGGTTTTAGAATTTTGGCCACAGAAGAACTTCAGAATTTTTTAAGTGTAAGAGATCATTGCCTAAATTTATAGTGGATTAGATTGAGGCCCAAAGATATTATGCTTTGTTCAATGTATGTAGTTGCAAGACGAGACCCAGATCTGAAACTCTGGCCTCCTGATTCCCATTTCAGTGCACTCATCCTGATAATGTATGTGCCAGTGTCTTTTTTAATTGGTCCCCTGGAAATATTAGTTTTGTTAAGCCAGTTCAAAGATTTCTTCATCTTAACTTATTTTTTTCTTCATCTTAACTTTTACTGCAAATTATAGATTTTTTAAAATTCCAAGTAAGGAATAAAAGTGATTTTTCTCAGGACGTTTACCCATCTTAAATGTCCTTTTTTTTTTCTTTCTTTCTTTCTTTCTGTGAACATACCAATGTGTAATCTGTAAATAGAGGACAAAAATTTAGCCCAAAGCCATTGGTGGAATAATTCTTTGTTTGGATTCCCTTAAAGAAACCATGTAGTATGTTTGTTTGTAAAAATACTTGAGGATGAAATGGTTAGGCTAAAGGGAAGTTATAGAAAGTTTAGCCTCTTGAATTAAACTGGCTTACAGGCGCAGCTTACTAACTTGTTACCAATTAACACAAAAGAGAAATGGCCTGAGCTCGATTTGACACAACGGTGACTACTTACACCCCTTTTTTTTTTTTTTAGGTGGGTAAAAGTGGCAATGTACCAGCAGGCACTACCGTGGATAGCACCATCACACATCCATCTGAATTTGACTTTTACCTCTGTAGTCATGCAGGAATTCAGGTAAGTTGGAAGCTGGTCCAGATCTTTGACTTGATAGGGAAATATTCGCAAATTCAGCAACTAGCTTGAATAGACTTGTTATTATACACTGCGGTGTGTCTAATTTAGTTAATGCTTGTATCCTAGAACTGTTATCTTTCGGTCTAGGTATCTGCTGGTAAGTGTGCTAAGCAGGAATACTTCTGAGTTTAAGGTGTAGATTTCAGTTCTTCTCTCAAGCAGTCAACTCATGTCAGAAATTTCTTAATCATAAAACTCTCTCTCCAGGGAACCAGCCGTCCTTCACATTACCAGGTCCTGTGGGATGACAACTGCTTCACCGCAGATGAGCTCCAGCTACTGACTTACCAGCTATGTCACACCTATGTGCGGTGTACGCGCTCAGTCTCTATTCCAGCACCTGCATATTATGCCCGGCTTGTAGCATTCAGAGCAAGGTATCATCTGGTGGATAAAGATCATGACAGGCAAGTTACTCAGGCACAAGGAAATCTCTTTCTATGTTAGTGGGATATTTAAAAAAAAAAAAAAAAATCTGCTACAGAAAACTTTTTGGAGGAGTTACTCTTCCTTTTAAGGTTTAAATTGCAAGCAGTGACTAAAATTGCATGTGCCTTTGACAGCTTATAAGGTGACTTTTGATCTGAGAAGTGCTCAGGGCTGTTTATACTTACTTGTGTGGTGTATCTAAAGTCTGCTGAAGGAAAGGAGTCTAATTTGGAGTTGCCTGTGGTTGTCCCATAGAGCCAAATACATTTTAGTTCTGCTCAGGTCCTGAGCAGCCTCAGAAGGTGGCCAGCACAGTATCCTGACTCTAGTCAGAGGAGTCACAGGCCTGTGGATTCCAGTTCATACAAGGGAAAATCTCGACCTGTTCTTTTTGCTTTCCGTGCAGTCTGGAAGAACGCGCTAGAGTGAACTGGGGTGTGTGTGTGTGTGGCAGACGAGCTGTGCCATACCATTCTCACCCCCAATTAGGGATCTCAAGAGAATCAGACTGACCTACTATTAAAGAGCTAAACAAGCTCTCTGAAGTAATTTTATTTTCCAAATGACCATCTGTGAAGTATAGCAGTTTCTGGGCTCTTCCCCAAGTCTGAATTCAGCTGCTAAATAGTAGACATTCCACTGCAAATCTATTTCTGTAAGGGTTGAAAATACGCTATTATGGAAAATGCTCAGCTGTGACTTTGTACCTTCCATTCTGTAGTATACATTCATTCATTCAACACATTTATTAGAGATTGATTTTGTGCCCAGCACTGTCCTAAGTGCTAAAAATAGTAAGATGGGGAAGACATGTTTCCTGGGATTTTGTTTCAGTATGGGAGATAACACAGGTAAAATAGAACTGACAATTAACTCAAAGCAGTATAGGTGAGTGTGCAAAGGGACATCAGAGGAAAGGCTTTTTGAGAAGATTTCATAGCTGGAAGGGTAGGATTTGGCTCTACAAAGAAAAGAAAAGGATTTTCCAGGCTGAGGGAACAATGGACACAAAGAAGAGAAAGCAAGTGATATGTTTGGACAATAGCAAGTTTTCTTTGGCTGGAACATATGAAAGGGGACCAGCAGGCATGAAGCTAGAAAAGTATGTTAGAGCAAGATCATCTTTGTTAAATGTAAAAAGCTATTCCTGGGATAAAACAGAGAGTTCTTAACAGTTAATTGGGTGTGAGTGGGTGAGAGAAGTCAGAAGAGGGATTGTGAGTTACAGTTTACCAAGCCCTTTAGAGCACATGGTACCCTTAAGAAGTTTGTTCAGAAGTTATTGTTATCCTAAAAGACCAAAGTTCAGAGGAGTTATTACTTGTCCAAGGTCATATAGCTATTGAGGGGAAGACAAGAACAAACTCGTCCCATGACAACCTTTGCTGAGTGTCTACTATGCTCCAGCGCCATGCTAGGCACATAAATCCATTCATTCATTCAACAATGGTTGTTGAGGCTACACTATGTGCCAGACAATAGAGGTTTTTATGGTGAATGAGATACACAAAGTTGCTGCTTTCTTGGAGTTTATGTCCCAGTGGGGAAATAAATAATTACCCAATTAATAATTTAACTTTAATTGTGTTTTTTTCAAGTGAAAAAAAGGTAGAGTGTTCTGTGGAAGTATGTTCCAGGTGGCTCTGGCCTGTACTTTGGAGTTAGGGAAGATTTGGGGGCGGGGGAGATGACATTTGACTCAAGCCTAAAGGCAAGCAGGTATTAACCAGACATAATGGCCAAGAGAAGTCCTTATGGAGGGACCATTAAGGACTTGGGTCTTTGCAGACATTATTTGATTATTACAACAAATAAGTTGTATTACAATTTTCAGTTAAACAAACTGATATATAGGGAGACATTACAAATATTTAAGGAACCAGCCTGAGCCTAAGGTCTTGAATCCAGTACTATTCATGCTATTTGAAACATGTGAAGTTTGACATGGTCTTTTGTTATATCTGTTTTTTTGTTTGTTTGTTTGTTTGTTTTTGTTTTGCTTTGTTCTCTTTACAGTGCAGAAGGCAGTCATGTGTCAGGACAGAGCAACGGCCGAGATCCTCAGGCCTTGGCTAAAGCTGTGCAGATCCACCATGATACCCAGCACACAATGTATTTTGCCTGAGAGTTTCAGAAGAGCTCAACCCATTTGGCACCCCACGCAGCCTCAAAATGTTTCAAATGCCTACCGCCTCTAGAGAGAGCCAAGTGGACTTCAGTTTGTCTTCTACCAGCAGCTTGGAATAGTTGCACTGAATAAATACTTTGCAGCACTGTCTGATGCATCAACAAAATTGAGCCATTTTTTTAAAGTAATAGATATTCATAGATTGTCTTTTCTGATGCACTGGACTGAATTTTTACCTCAACATGCAAAGGCTCATTGGCCTGAACTTTCTAAAGGACTTTACAAGAAAGGTTTCTATGGAATATTTTGCTAGCTGTGGTGTTCACTGCATCCCTCTAGTCTTATAAGAAAAGATTATTCCTTTTTTTCTGTATTCATTGAGCGGGATGTATGCATCAGTGGAAGAGAAAAACCAAACAATCTACTTCAGTTTAGTGTAACTATTTAATTGTGTGGGTCCATAGACTTTTTAATGGAGATTTCTGACTTTGCCACTGTAAATGCCTTTAATGAGCATTAATTTTTTGAAAGTTTTACTAGTTTTACTACTTTATCTTATTGATCTCTACAGTCTTGTGCTGGTGAAAGTACAGGCTGCCAGGCAATTGCACTATATTTGGCTCCAGATTCAAATAGGCAGTTCTCTTATTTGGTGGACTCTTGTGAATGTGTAACACAGATGTAATGCATGTCATCGTGATAAATAACACTGCCATGATAAAAAGTACTCATGTTTTCCCCCTCTCTGAAAAAAATTAGCTTTTAGGACTTTTCAGAGTTTTCAAAAGTGCCCATTTTATGCTGCTGTGTGGTTTGTCAGATCTAAATGATTTTTAAACTTTTCTCATAGAAAGTTAACTTTGGCAATAAGCATTTTTTAAGGTCCCTTCACTCCGTTTCCCCCAACCCCAACAATGAGTTTTCTAGATAAAATTTTGGTATGATTTTATCAGCTATTTCTTATAAATCATAATCTGGCAATTCCTGAAATCAGTCAGAAAAGATATATATTTCCATGCCTTTTTGAAGAATTATTTTGTATCTGTTTTATAGTCATAGTCGGTGTCCTGTCACTTTGTTTTAAAATAAGCTAGAACCAGGATGCTTCCTTACAGGATAGGCTTTGCCAATCCTTAAGGTACATTGAGTGATGCTGCAACTTGCAAAAAATGTACCAGCATTTAAAACTTTTTCCTGGGAATCAAGGTTACTTATACAATTACTTACTCACAGTGCTTCTCTTTCAACCTGAAATGTACTTGGTGAGGTTTCCTTCCTTTTAGTAAAGTAAAACTTCATAGAAAGGTTGATTTTTTTCCTTAACAGATTCTGGATTCCATTCATGGGGAGACAGGATTCATTTCTTGTCCAAACAAGGGGAGTTGATATAAAGCAAGCATCAGTTACAAGGTAGGGAAAAACTATTTTATATTTAGTGTAGATAATACTTTGTGAATGGACAACAGTTACATAGAGTCTTGCTGGTTCCAGCCAGGGTTGCCCAGATTTCACTGACCTGTAATTCTGTATCCTGGAACCTCAGGAGTGAGAGCTGGAAAAGGGGGTAAAAGGCCCAGAGCCACACTCCACGTGGATGAGGAAGGTGCTGGGAGAAGAGGTAATAGACACGATGTGGTAAACCGAATTTGCCACCTGTCTGGAGACACTGGATCTGATGGTGAAGGATGTTTGCTTGAACTCATTAGCAGGTCCAAATCTTTGAAAATAGCCTTCTCACAATCCCAGCAATATAAAGCCCTGTTTTTCTTCAGTCTTTTAAACCAGCTTGTAAATACATTGAAGTTTACATTTCTGTATGCTGTTGATCAGCAGCACCACCCGTGTTTGCTGGGACTGGTCTCTGAGAGTTTTAGTATAATGTATATTGAGTTCTGTAGCTCATTAAGATGGGTGCAGACATCCTTATGCTCTGCATATAGTGATGAAAGCAAGCAAGCTCTGTAGTTGAGGCACAACATAGTGAAGAGATGGCAGATGTTAATTTCTTAAGATTTTCCTTTTTTTCAAATACCTCACTTGGATACTACAAATCAGGAGATGTTGGTGAGGGGTTGGCTACTGCTTTTATTCGCACCTGTTCAGGGAGAGCACAGAAAATACTCTTCAGCATGGCCACCCTGGACCCAAGAAGAGGAAGAACAAGCTTTTTTAGGAGGAGGACTCACTGGAGTCCGGGATGTGAAGAACTCTTGAAGGCAGGCTAGCTGGCTGGCTGGCTGGCTGGCTGGCTGGCTGGCCAGCGGGCACCACACCTGCACTTGAGTGCCTCGGGCTTGTTTGTTAATAACGCACAGAAGAAGTGGCACTTCTCACCATCTCCAGGCAGGAATGGAGCAGGGAGCAAGACGGAGTACCTGGGAAGCCCTGATTCACTTGCCTGCAGTTGGGCTGTACGCTCGACCTTGAACTCTACAGTTTGTATGACCTCAGTCACTCCTAGTACACTGGGGCAAATAAGTGTGGTGGTGGAGGAAAAGCCGGGAGGCCTATTTTTATAGGAAAACAGTACCTTTAAGGGTGCAACACTGTCATTCTGGACAAAAGGAAAGAAATATGGAAGAACTAGGATTATTGGAAAAGAAACTTGCTGAGGGGTGAATCTTTAAGAAGTAATCACTGCAGAATCAGAGTTGCAGCAATACTATTGCAAGCAAATCTGAATGCATACTTTTAATTGGGCTTGACAATTTTGAATTTGTAACCCTCTGGACTGACTGAATTGTTATGCATGTGTCAATCAATGGGAGGTGTGCATTCTCTAGAAGTAGGTTTAGGATGCTTGGTTTTTTTAAATGCAGCCTGTTTAGGCACTGTCCTGTAGTGTGAAAGATTTAAATGTAGCAATGCTAAAGAGTAACAATTTAGGGACAAGGTACGGGGGACATTAAGAGAGTGGTTAAGATCCAAATGTTGAACCGGTTACATTTTTGTTGTTAGCTGTTGAAACCTGAGCAATTTATAAAGAGAATTAGCTGGCTTAATACAGCTAGTTGAGGCAGGCAGAACATATCCATTCTTACTGTAAATTCTATTTGCTGCTTCCAAAGGTGATGATTTACAAGCAGACATATTCTGTACGGTCTGTATTTTAGAATCTGGTGCCCAGCCTATTATCAGAGCTTAGCTCCCTGGCTCAACTACCTACCCGTCTCGTGGGAAACAGTAATTCACTGTTTGACAAGGCTCACCCTCTCCACCCTGCCCTAGCGCCCCTCTGTGGATGTGCTGTAAGATTTTCTTGCTCAATAGCAAGGTGGTAACTCTGCTTTCATTTTAAGAAAGTGGAGGCTGAGGGCATTGTATCAATACGGCTTTGACTCCAAGGATTTTTCCTTGTAAAATTAAGGGGAAGATCTTGTTATTGATTAATCATTTTCTTATCCCTTGCTATTGACACAGTCATGCTCTTTCTATGTCTAGTGACTGAAAATGTTTGCATTTGTTCATTTGACTAATGGTGTAATTTTTGTTTCTATATTGTTAGACCTGTAATGTTCTAAAATGTATTTTATTAAATTTGGACTGGATGTAAATCTCTAGCAATACGAGATACTTTCTAAACTAAGGGAGGGTGGTATCCCCATGTTGAGATAAGATGATGGTTGTTTAAATTTTGCAGGGTTTTTTTTTTGTTGTTGTTGTTCTTTTTTTTTTTTTTTTTTTTTTGGCCTGCAGGGATATTTTGTGTTCATGTGTCCAAAAAAAATAAATTGGCATTCATGTGCCAAAGGTTGTTTTTCTTGTCAATTGTCTAATAAATATGGAGTATACTGTTATGGCAGTACACATGGTTGCTTTTTAAAAACAATTTCCTCAATTTAAGAAATTTGACAAAGAGTAAGTGGGAAAACTTTGTGTTTTTAAGTCCTGGGTTTCCTTCTTTTTAGAAATTGTATTTGGGAATCTTAGAAGAGCTTGCAACATTTCATATATAAAAACTTTTACAAGATTCATCAGGGTTCTGAATACAGCTCTTAATGGAAAGATCAACTTAAGTGATATTTTGAGAAACATCTGCAGTCTCCAGAGGGCAGTATGGCCACATAACTTTATAAGACTGATTTTAGAGGCGGAGCTGACCGAATTCACCCACCCTGGGGCTATCCAATCTCATGTCATTTTTAAAAACAATTCTCACCAGCAAAGTCCTTTTGTTAAGTTATGGCAGGGATAACACAGAGATTTGCCCACTATGATCTTTATCATCTGGGAATTTATAGTTTACTAGAGGGGCAAATCCTGTGTACACTAAATTTACTACACATAATCATTTATTCCATCAGCACAGTATCCCCCCTTTCCATATTTATCCATTATCAAACATTTATCATGAACCCAATATATGCCAAGTTCTGCCTAGGTGCTAGGAACACAGATGAGTAAAAATTCTTCAAATAATTCATTCTAATATGGCATGGGTTGGGGAGGAATCAGCAACACTAACATTTTCTGAGTGCCTAGTATACACCAGTCACTTTATATTGACATCTTTAATCCCAGCAACACTCTTTTGAGGTTGATAGTCATGTATCCATTTTAAAGATGAGTCAGCTTCAAAGAGGTTAAATCACACACAGTTATAGAGTGGTAAAGGTAGACCTTGAATCCAGACCTGTCTAACTTCATTACACCTGCCACTGAGCACAAAATTACAGGAAATTAAAAAGGGAAACAACAACTTTCATCATGGGGAGTCAGAAAGACTACAGTGGTGGTGAATTTTAGGATAGATCATGAAGCAAGAGTTGCCTGAAGGATAAAGGGATAGTAGACACAATGTTCCCTTGCAGTAGGTGATAGTAGCTATAATTTTTGTCTATCTAAATGTTTTCCCTTACTCCTTCCTTCAGTGATAGAATTTCTTTCTTATGGGAACACCATTATTTTATGTGTTTCAGATGAGTCCATCTGGCCTTTCTCCTACTTCATTTTCCTGCCATCTGTGTCATGTTCATGTCCATCCTTGAATCAGTCACTGGTGATGTGTTATACTAGCCAAAATGGCTCATGTGCCTTCTCCTGGTGTGTGTGAGGGGGTGACCAGCAAGTAGGGAAGTCAGACTGATGAGCACCATTACAAGGCATGTGCCTCCTCCTTTTTTCTTTATCTCTTGACTCTGTTTTCTTCAATGTTGAGTTCATTCTCCAGAAGCTAGTGGCACATCTTTAAGGAGAAGAGGGACAAAATCAGACAGAAAAACTAACAACTGTATTACAAATTGTTTGTACAAGTTTAACAAACATTTCTGGAGCCCTATTTTGTGCTAGGAAATGTGAAGATGAAACACTCAAGTTCTGGCCATTGAAAGATTTACTTGTAAACTCAGTGGCAACACATATAATAAGGTAGCTTTTGAGTGTATATATTCACATGTATACATGAATGTACACTGGCCCTGACTGGAGTGGTTCAGTGGGTTGGGCATCGTTCAACAAACTGAAAGGTAGCAGGTTTGATTCCCAGTTGCAGTGCAAACAAGAGGCAACCTATTGGTGTTCCTCTCTCACATCGATGTTTCTCTTCTTCTTGTTCTCCCTCTCTCCCCTCCCTCTAAAAATAATTAATTAATTTTAATAAAGAATGTATACACGGAAATATGTGACCACTTAGGTTCCTACCCTAGCTTAGGTGATCAGAAAAGGCTACTTAGAGGAAGTGATGACTCATAAAGAATAAACAAGAGTTTTATAGATTAGAAAGAAGGTATTCCGTGTTTTCTCATCATGGGCAAAGGCACAGAAAGAAATGAAAACCCCCAAACATGACTTGTTTGGGTGAATTACAAGTAATTCCAGTTATCTTAAATTTTAAGGGATGAGAGTGGCAGTAAAGGTACTAAGGTTGGACTACAGAGGCAAACACCAGCTCCTGACAGGAAAGGACTTGAATGGCATTCCAAGCAGTTTAGTGTTTATCCCGCAGGTACAGGGGAATAGCAGAGTCTGATCTGTGTTAGTAGTGCTGGTACTAGTGTGACGGGTAGGTTGAAGCTGATGTTCAGCTGAAGGGAAAAGAGAGTTTTATTACAATAGTCCAAGCAAAAGACAATGAGACTTGAACTTCAGTAGTGATAGTGCAGTTGGAGAGAAGGAACAAGCATAAGAGATATTCAGAAAGCAGAAAAAGCAGAACTTGGTGAAAGTGGATATGGAGAGTGATGGGAATGAGGTAGACTTATTAGGAGGGCTCTCAGGTTTCTGAGTTGGGTAGCTGGGTAAATAATAGTGCCACCGAGCCAATGAACACAGAAGAAGAAGCAGATTCATGATTTGTGGAAAGGAGGAAGGTGACAAACGATTTGACAGTGGTGCATGTGGACCGTAGAGAGATTGGAAGCCATCAATATATAGCTAGTGATTAAAACCATTCCAATATGTAGTCAGCTATTGTGAATAATGGTGCTATGAACACAAATGTGAAAGTATCTCTGAGACCCTGCTTTCCATTCTTTTGGCTATAAAAGAAGTGGAATTGCTGGATCATATGATAATTCTGTGTTTAATTTTTTGAGGAACCACTATAATGTTTTCCATAGTGGTTGCACTATTTTACATTCCCAGCAATAAGTGGGATTCCAGTTTCTCAATATCCTCACTGGGGACACTTGCTGATTTCTGTTTTTGAATAATAGCCATCCTGATGAGTATGAAGTGGTATCTTATTGTGATTTTAGCTTGCATTTTACTAATGATTAGTTATGTTGACCCTCTTTGGTCATTTGTAGATCTTCTTTGGAGAAATACCTATTCTAGTCCTTTGCCCATTTTTGAAATGGTTCCTTTAATTTTTAAAGAACAATTTTGACAGTTAATGTAATTTGCTGTTTCTGTTGGTTTTTTGTTTGTTTTTTAAAGATTTTATCTATTTATTTTTAGAGAGAGGGGAAGGGAAGGAAAAAGAAAGGGAGAGAAACACCAATGTGTGTTTGCCTTTCACATATCCCCAACTGGGGACCTGGCCCACAACCCTGGTATGTGCCCTGACTGGAAATCGAACTGGCAACCCTTTGGTTCACAGGCCGGCACTCAGTCCTCTGAGCCACACTAGCCAGGGCTGTTTTTTATTTATTTTTCTTTCAGCTGTGAAGATGTTAATCTGTTGTCTTTTAGCTTCCACTGTTGGGAATTCAGCTATCAATTCCTTTGAAGAAGTGATGGTTAATTTTATGTCAACTTGATTGAATAGATCACTGATAAAACATTATTTCTGGATGTGTCTTGAAGGTGTTTCTGGAAGAGATTAGCATTTGAGTCAGTAAACTGAGTAAAGAGATCTACCCTCACCAATGTGGGCAGGCATCATCCAATCCATGGAAGGTCCAGATAGAACAATAAGGCAATTGAAGGGCAAATTTTCTCTCTTCTTGAGCTGGGACATCCTTCAGACATCAGAGCTACTGATTTTCAGAACTTCAGATTCCAGGATTTAACATTAGCAGCCTCCTGGTTCTTAGGACTTTGGATTCAGACTCGTTCTCTTGCTTACTGATGGCATATTGAATGACTTTTTGGCTTCCATAAGTGCATGAGCCCAATCCTATAATAAATCTCCTCCTAGCTCTCCCTCTCTGTATATCCCATTGGTTCTGTTTCTCTGGCAAACCCTTCACTAACCCTTTTTCTTTTGCCTGATTTTAGTATCTTCTCTGTTTTTCAACACTTTTGCTGTAATAAGCCTAGGTATCTTTGTATTTATCCTGCTTAGGCCTGAAACCAGAAAAGTCAGTGTTCATGCTGCCTGTCACTACAAGAATCAATAACTAAAGATAAGGATTGGATTTTTCTTTTTTTAAGATTTTATTTATTTATTTTTAGAGAGATGGAAAGGGAGGAAGAAAGAGAGGGAGAGGAATATCAATGTGTGAGAGATACATTGACCAGCTGCCTCTCACACACTCCTAACTGGGGACCTGGCCCGCAACTCAGGCATGTGCTCTGACCAGGAATTGAACCAGTGACCTTCTGGTTTGCATGCCAGTGTTCAAAGAACTAGGCCAGATTGGATCTTTATAGGAGCTTTATTCAGATGCTGACAATCTGAGAAGACAGGGTGTTATGTACCCTAAAAACCATTTTAACATCTTATCTCAAGCCAACCTTTTTATAAGAAGAAAAGGGTAGGCAAATGGTTTGGAAAAGGTTAATTAGAAAAGAGTTGCAGTCCAGCTGCAGTTTTCCTAGTATTTCTTTTATCTACTGATCAACATTTCTTTATCTGCGTCATAGACGTTCCCTCCCTGGAATACAATGGCTCAGATAGCATTGCTTGCAGACCCCTGGGGCACAAAGATTGAATTGCACGTCAGCCTCCTGGAGTCCTATAGGTCATGTATTCCAGTTCCTGGAACAACAGCTTTTCACATGCATTAACCACTTACGCCTCTCAACCGTAATCAGGATTTTGTCTTATTTATCTTTGTAAAACCAGCACATAATGTCTGGCAGGAAGTAGGTGCTCTTTATTGTGTGTTAAACAAATGAAATCTATAGGCTCCCACATATATTTAAGGAAGCAATGCTTGAATTCCCCTCCACCCTGCACTTTGTTCTTCCAGTGATCCTGTTCTAAATTCTAGTCTCTTTGATCTCTTTCCTTGACCCTGTTACTGACCCCTGAACTTCGTTGGCATTTGGACATGGTTTTTCTCATGTTTAAGCCTGCTTTCTCCACATGCCTTTACTTGGCTGCCCTCAGAGTCTCAGTGTCTCATGTAACATTAATCCCCTATCCCCAATCCAGTGTTCATGGGTGAGGGGGCCAAGTCAGACATTAGAAATAATGAAAAAGAGTTTAAGGGGACTAAACTGTATGGAAAAAAAAACACATTAAAGTTTAGATTAAAAAAAAAAATACCAAACACAATGGCAATTTATATTACATATAACTTTTCAATGTATACACATTTTATATTGTTATAACCTTAATATTTTCTGTTATTTCATTAACTATTAACTTCAGTCTTTTTTAAGACTGAAGTCATGCCATTTTGCCATCATCATAATTCATTTGGCAAGCATTTAATGAATACCTACTGCCTACCTGACATTGTGTTAGGCACCAGGGCTACAAAGGTAAATTATGGGTTTTGTTTGTTTGTTTTAGTTTTTTATTGTTTTGTGTTGTGTTTGGATTCCTATTTTATACCAATGATCAATATTTTCCCCTTTACCTATTGATTTAAGTGGTCTTACAGTATGTTTTGATATTTCTCTTTTTAAATTGATTTTATTATTTTATTTAAAAAATTTTTTTTAAATTTATTTTTAGAGAGAGGGGATTGGAGGGAGAGAGAGGGGGAGAGAAATATCAACATGTGGCTGCCTCCCGTGCTCCCCCAACTAGGGACCCAGCCCACAACCAAGGCATGTGCCCTGACCAGGAATCGAACCAGCAACCAACCCATTGGCTCGCAGGCCAGCACTCAATCCACTGAGCCACACCAGCAAGGTCTTACATTGATTTTAGAAAAGAGAGAGGAAGGGAGGAAGAGAGGTAGAAAGAGAGACAGACAGAGACAGACAGACAGAGGGAGAGACAGAGAAACATCAATTTGTTGTTCCACTTATATATGCATTCATTGGGTGAGTCTTGTATGTGCCCTGACTGGGGATCAAACACTTAGCCTTGGTAGATGCGGACAACACTCTAACCAACTCAGCTACCTGGCCAGGGTAATATGTTCTGATATTTGGTAAGGCAAAAAAGTATTTTTTTTTTCATGCTTTTGACACCTTTACATGTTTAAAGAGAGGAGAAGGGGGATGGGGAAAGCTATATTGACAAAGGAGAACAGCTAAGTGTTGCCACATGCACCACAGGAAGTGCAAGCAGGGACACATGAGAAGGAATGTCAGGAAATTGTCATGAAGGCAGGAAGCCTTGAGCTGAGTTTTGAAATATGAGTAGGTTTCACCAGTCAGATGAAGATGTTGAGGTTTTAGGGGGTTAATAAATCATACCCTCTTGGGGCATGCAGCCAAGATGGAGGTGTAGGTGGACACACTTCACATCCTTGCACAACCATTAAGGATTACGACTACCTCAAAACAAAGAAAACAACCAGAACTGCCAGAAATTGAACTGTATGGAAGTCCAACAACCGAAGATTTAAAGGGGACATGTTCATCCAGACAGGTAGGAAGGGTGGACCCAGGGAGCTGGCGCAGAGAGGACATGTGTAATGGCAGCGGCAGGGCAGTGTGGATGATGGTGGTAAAGCAGTGGCTGCAGCAAACCAGCTGAACTAGCTGTCCCACATTATAAAAGCCAGGAGGGACACCTTGGGAGTGATCCCAGCCTCAGACTAGACCACACATCTCACAGTTCCAGCACCGAAAAAATAAAGCCTCATCGCTTCTAGCTGTAGAAACCAAGGGGTTGGGGCAGCCGAAGAAACTGTCTATCTCTCAGGAGAGTCTGTTAAGATAGTCAACATGGTCCTAATGTAAGAGAGTGGACAGAAGCTGCAGAATTTGGGGGGTGGGACTCAGTGGAGCACAGCCATTTTCTTGAGAGATGCCTCTGCATATCTATGGCTGGTAGCTAGTTTCTTAGTTATGCAAATGGTTATGGCTGCTCCACAGCGCCACGGAGGGACTTTGACCATAGAATGGTGATGAAAAAGCTTATGGGGCCTGTGCGAAATGCTGTGAGTGGCCAGGACCGGTCACCACACTGTGTCACAGGCCATGGTCAGAGTTTAAAAATAAGGCAGCAGCCAGTTGGGGAGAGCCATGCGGTTTTGAAAGGATGTAGAGGGACTGCCATGAGGTCTGGGGTGTAGGGAGAGAGCAATGATGTAGCAGCTAGGCAGCTTTGTAGTGAAGCTGGTCATGGTGAGAAGGAAGAAGCAACTACACAGTTTGGAGTCAGGATTCAGCCATGTGGTCTGAGCTAGTAAGAAAGCAGGTATACTACTGTTTTGATCGTTCCTGCTCCAGCTGACTCTGAAGCCACTAAGGACACCACCTTGCAGACCCAGACTCTATCTGGACTGTTGGAACTCGGGACATGCGGAGAGGACACTCTCTTAGGACTTGAGCCTTTCCTGGATTTTACCATAATCCAGTGTAACACAGCACATGCTTTTCTGGACTATTATACAGAGGCTGATGATATCATATCCAAATCCTGAAGGAGAGGGCTGACAGATAAGGAATGGGGAACTACTGGGTCTGTTTTTGGTTTATAGCCTTTTGGGGAGCAAGGGAAGTGCTGGGTCTTGTAGGAGAACAGGACTCTGAGCAGAAATGCTCTCAGCATCCCCTCTCCCAGGTGGGAATACTGTAAATAAAGATCTGTTTTTCTCAACACTAACTGTTGGATCTTACACCAAGACACCATGAGAACAAGCCCCTCTTTGCTTGGTAACACTAGAACATATGCAAACCCACCCATTCTGGGAATCATCACCAGGACAACAGCTAAAGGGGGCCCAATCACATATAAGAAGCAGGTAAAGTGATTGGATTGGGAACAGGGTGAGCGCTTAGCAAGTGGCATTGTTCCCTCTTTTACCCATCCCCCATATACAGCCCCACAAAGCGATGAACCTGGTCTCTCAGCACGGATGAATACCTAAGGCTCTGCCCCTTACAACATAACAGGTGTGGCAGCTCTACTTTAAATATGCAGAGGCAAACACAGGAGGCTGTTAAGTTGAGACAGGGAAGTGTGGCCCAATTGAAAGAACAGATCAAATCTCCAGAAAAAGAACTAAGTGAAAAAGAGAGAGCCAACCTGTCAGTTGTAGAGTTCAAAACACTGGTAATAAGGATGCTCAGAGAAGTGATTGAGTACAGCCACAAAATAAAGGAGGAAGTGAAGGTTATACAAAGTGCAATAACAATATACAGGGGATCAATAGTGATGGGAGTGATGGGAAAGAAGCTGGGATTCAAATCAATGATTCGGAACATAAATAAGAAATAAACATTCAACCAGAACAAAATGAAGAAACAAGAATTCAAGAAAATGAGGAGATTTTAAGAAGACTCTGGGACACCTCCAAAAGTGCCAACATCTGAATCATAGGGATGCCAGAAGGAGAAGAAGAGCAAGAAATTGAAAACTTATCCCTAATTTGACTAAGGAAATAGACATACAAGTCCAGGAAGCACAGAGAGTCCCAAACAAGTTGGACCCAAAGAGAACCACACCAAAACACATCAGAATTAAAATGCCAAAGGTTCAAGATAAAGAGAGAATCTTAAAGGAAGCGAGAGAAAAGAAGAGTTACCTACAAAGGGGTTCCCATAGACTATCAGCTGATTTCTCAAAAGAAACTGCAGGCAAGAAGGGACTGGCAAGAAGTATTCAAAGTGATGAAAAGCAAGGACCTACAACAAAGATTACTCTATCCAGCAAAGCTGTCATTCAGAATGGAAGGGCAGATAAAGTGCTTCCCAGACAAGATAAAGCTAAATAAAGGAGTTCATCATCACCAAGCCATTATTATATGAAATGTTAAAGGGACTTATTTAAGAAAAAGAAGAAGATCAAAACTATGAACATTAAAATGACAACAAACTCACAACTACCAACAACTGAATATAAAGAACAAAAACAAACTAAGCAAACAACTAGAACAGGAACAGAATCATAGATATGGAGATCATTTAGAGGGTTACCAGTGGAAAGGGAGAAGGGGGAGGATGGGGGAAGAGGTATAGGGATTAAGAAGCATAATTGGTAGGTACAAAAATAGACAGGGGGTTGTTAAAAATAGCATAGGAAAGGTTAAACCAAAAAACTTACATGCATGACCCATGGGCATGAACTAAGGGTGGGATTGCTGGAGGAAGTGGGATACTGGGCAGAGGGGAGCAAAGGGAAAAAATTGGGACAACTGTAACAGCATAATCAATAAAATATACTTAAAAAAACATAGTTGGAGAACTTATACTACCTGTAGAGGACAGATTCTAAGATGGCACCATTATTCCCACTTCCTGGTGTTCAGGCCTTTGTATAATCCCCTCCCCTTGTGTGGACAGGACCAGTGACTTTTTTCTAACTAATAAAATATGCAAAAGGTGATGGGATGTGATTTTGTGATTACATTAAGTTATATAAGACTGTCTTGCCAGCAGACTCACTCTAAAGTAATTTCTGTATGTCTCTCTCACTTTCTCACTCTCCTTTATGGTCGTGTTGGGGATGCCCAGGTAGGAGGCAAGGAATTGTAAGGGGTCCATAGTATAAGAGCTGAGAGCAGCAAACAAAAAGCAGAAGCCAACAAAAACAAAAACTCTTGGTTATACAGCTTCAGTGAAGTGAATGTTGCTAACAAACACACCAACTGGAGCACTGACTGGTGTGGCTCAGTTGGTTGGGCATGTAGGAGAGGTCCCTGGTTGGAGCACAACCAATCAATGTTTCTCTCTCACATAGCTGCATCGTTGTTTTTCTCCCTCCCTATCCCTCTCTCTCTCAAATCAATAAGCATGTTTTTGGGTGACAATAAAAAATAATTGTGTGTTATGGGCATAAAGATAGAGACAGACAGATATATGGAACAAAATAGAGTCCAGAAATAGACCCATACAAATATGGCTAACTGATTTTCAAAACAAGTGCCAAGGCAATTTGGGGAAGGGGGGCAATCTTTTCAACAACTGGATAGCCTTGTGTAAAAAATAAAATAAAATAACCTTCTCACCATATACAAAAAATAGCTCAAAATGAATCATAGACATAAATGTACAAGCAAAAACTATAAAACTTCTAGAAGAAAACATGGAAGAAAATCTTAGTAACCTTGAGTTTGGTAAATCTTTAAAAAATATAACACAAAAAGCATTTACAATAAAAGAAAAAATTAATAAACAGGACTTCATGAAAATCCTTTTTTTTTTCTCTCTCTCTCTTCAAAAGATACTGCTATGAAAATGAAGAGGCTAGCCATACCTGAAAGAAAATAATTGCAAAACATATATCTGATAAAGGACTAGTATCCAGAATATATGAAGAATTCTTACAATTTAATAAGACAATTTAAAAGTGGTTAAACATTTGAACAAACACTTCACCTAAGAAAATACACAAATGCCAGAGAAGCACTTGAAAAGATGTCAAACAGCCCTGACTGGATCAGATGGTTGGGTTGTATCCCACAAACTGAAAGGTGCCAGTTCAATTCCCAGTCAGGGCACATGCCTGGGTTATGGTTTTGGTTCCTGGTCCCCTCTCTCTAAAAGTAAGTAAATTAAATATTTTTTAAAAGGTTTAAAAAGAGAGAAAGAGAAAGAAAGAGAGAGAGAGAGAAAGAAAGAGAGAGAAAGGAATAGAGAAAGAAAGAAAGAAAGAAAGAAAGAAAGAAAGAAAGAAAGAAAGAAAGAAAGAAAGAAAGAAAAAAAGAAAGAAAGAAAGAAAAGAAAAGAAAGAGAAAAATAAAAAGAAAGAAAGAAAGAGAAAAAAGATGCTGAACATAATTTGTCATTTGGAAAGTGTAAATTGAAACCACAATGAGATACCATCACACCCCCACTAGAAGACTGAAAAACTGAGCATACGAAGTGTTTGGGAAGATGTGAAGCAACTGTAATTCTCATACACTTCTGTGAGAATGTAAGCTTATGCAGTCACTTTGAAAAACAGTTCAGCTGCTTCTTTAAATGTTCTTTAAATTCTTTAAAAGTTATGCAATTACCATAAGACCCAGTCATTCCACTCCTAGATGTTTAACCCAAGCAAATGTCCAAATGTTCATAGCAGTTTTATTTGTAATGTCCTCACACTGAAAACAGCCCAGATGCCCATCGGCATGAATGAATAAACAACTGATTACATATCTATGTAATGGAATGTTATTCAGCATTAAAAAGCAATGAACTATTGATACAACATGGGTGAATCTCAAAATAATGAAGCAGAAAAAAGAATTTATTTCGGTCATATAAAATATTAGAAATTGAAATCTAATCTATGGTGACAGAAAGCAGATCAGTGGTTATAGTGAGGGCAGTCAAAGGGACAAGAAGCAGGACTATAAAGAGGAGGAAACTTGAGGTTGATGGGTATGTTCATTATCTTGATTGTGGTGATGGGTTCATGGGTGTATACTAACATCAGAACTCTTCAGATGGCACATTTCAAATATGTGAAATTTATTGAATACGAATTAAACCTCCACTGAATTGGAGGAAGGGTTTGGAGAAAGTACCAACGCAAGCTTTCTGTGGGTCTGAGAATGTGAAAATAGAGTTGGAGGGAGGGACCAGGTCGCGCACGCTCAGTTCTTTCTCATGGCGTGGCTGCGGCCAAGTGTAGACTTGAGTGAGAGGGCTGCCCACGAAGCGCGTTCCTACGGGTCTCTCACAGAACTCAATGGCCACTTATCCTGAGGGCACAAAGGCAGCACTGAATGACTCCATAAAGAAGCAAATAGGGTGAACCGATATTCACTTTGAAACAATATCTTGAAGTTGTCGGGAGAACAGGCTCGCAGGGGTGGGGAACGGCCCATCTGAAGGTTGTGGTAATTTTTTTTTTCTTGCCCATGTCCCCATTCAGTCATGAACTCAGGAGGGAAAGGACAATTTGGACTTTTCGCTGAAGTGCCCCTTCCCTGCAAGCACCCCTGCCTCAAGGCTGGTTGGTGGTCAGTAAATTTTTGTTAAAGGGGTTGAGTGGTCTCAGGTCACACCACTTGTTAGGCGGATGAGGATTCAAATCTAGGACTTTGCAATTTCAAACCTTGAAGACTTTATTTGAAAGCATAATGAAAATCTAAAAAAAAAAAAAGTTTATTTTCGGATTCATCAATCTAATCGATGCAGTGACTGTCAGCCCTAAAATGCCCACGATAAATAATGAGGGATTTCCGAGGATGTATAATATAAGGAGGGATTTGTATATTTTCAAAAATTATATAATATTGGTTCAATAAACACGATGTACCTACCCTTTTCCAGGCACTGCGTTAGGCGCTAGGTATCCGTGAGGAGGGTGGGCATTGCCCCTGCCCTCACATAAAACAGGCAAGAGAATCAATAACAGAAAGCTTTGCTAAATGTTCTATTGGAAGCTTGTAAGACCTCTTTTTTCCACTGAAAATTTGAAACTTTACCATGAAGTGCTCTTATATGAGTTTTCTTTTTCTTTTTTTCTTCTTCTCAGTGTGCTTAGTCCCTTTCTGGGAACTAAAATCCTTTAGTTCTGAGAAAGTTTTTCTGTATTAGATCTTTGATAATTTCTTTTCCATTTTTTTTTTTTTTTCTCTTCTTGAGTTGGATCTTCTGTTTCTCTGATGTGGGACCTAATGAATGGCTCCTTTAATTTTCTTTTATTTTCCCTTTTATTTTTCAGTTCTTTTTTTGTTCTGCTTTCTAGAATAATTTTGTCAACTGTATCTTCCATGTATGAATTTAATATTTTTGCTATTTTAATACTTTAGTTTAAATTTTCCCTATTATTATGTCGGCAGCCGTCCGTCTCGAGAGACGATGGTGTAGCTTCTTAAGAGTCTATCTGCACCGCCGAGAATGGTTGTGCAGTCCGACTCGGGAGTGACACGGTATCTGTCTCCTCCCGTGTTGAGTCGACATCTTGCGATGACGCTGGAGTGTCCTCTCCAGTGAAGCTGAAGCTACAGAGCCTGGGCAGGGTGATATGGAGGGTCTGCTGTTGCCCATGCAGCAGACCCCCCCTCTCTTCGCAGCTGAAGGGTCCAAGGGAAAGACGGAGTCAATACAGCTTGGCTTCAGGTGCGCCGCAGGAGTTGCCGGTGTTGACTACAACGTCAAACCGCCTTAGGGACTCCGGCTCCAGATTTTCTGTCGGGGTTTACTCCCTTAGCCCTTCCCCTGAAGAGGTATGCCGCAAGGCAGCGGAGGTTTTTTGAAGTCAGAGTTTTCCTTCTCTGATGTGCCCTGACTGGAAGATCGAACCAGCGACACTTAGCTCGCAGGCCGACGCTCAATCCACTGAGCCAAACCAGCCAGAGTTCCTATTATTATAATCTCTTGTTTAATGGGTGCAGTATCTTTTTTCATTTTTCTGAGACTATAAAATACAGTTTTGTGGAGGAAGTTTTCTTGTGTTCCCTTTGCTTGGTCTCTATTTCCTCTGAGTTATGTTTACTGTTTGTTTTGTCCTCTGACTTCCATGTTGGGGAATGTCCTAACATAATATTATCTAATATTTATTGAGCACTTACAGTGTTAAATGGGTAAAGTTCTAAGCTCTTTCAAATACTTATTTAATCCTCAAAAATTAATTAAGTAAATGCTACTACCTTTGATTTATAAATGCTGAAAGGAAGAATATGAGAGCCTGAGTAGTTTAACAAATGGCATACAACTTGAAAGTGGCAGAACCAAGGCAGTCTAGGGCATGTGTTCCTAACCACTATTCTATACTGCCTCACGGTTAAGAGTGAGACCTGGTGAATTACTCACCTCATTTACCAACACTAACCCCGCAGAAACAATAATAAATGGATTTGGTTTTTTTTTTTAAGTGCAAACCCATAAGGACATAGAGCAAAGAGAGGAGAAAAAGGAAATGAATTTTTGAAAGTTAAAAATTTTATGGACCAGTGGTAACTGACTTTGCATATCCCAGAAAACTAAGTCCTAAAGTGGCGCAGGGGAAGGCTAAAGGCAAACCAATTTTCTCTGCAAACCATTCTTTATCTCTCTCAAGCTCTTCCTCACAAACACAGACACAGGCACACACAGGTTAGGAATTGGAGACACCAGGACTTCTGGATATGATTAAGGTGGGGCTGAAAACAGGAAAATAGGTTGAAAGAATGATAAAAAATCTGTCAGACTCCCAGATTCTCTCCAACTTCACAACTCTTCATCCCTGCTACATCCAACCTGATGGAAGATTGAAAGTTTATTCTCTGGACAGGATAAAACAGAGTCTTCTTCTGGGAGATGTTAAGTATAATGGAGGTAAGGAGTGCTGTGCAGAAAACAGGCAGTAAGTGAATGTTCACACATTAAGTTAAGGCATTGTTGTAAGCACTTTATATATAATTTAATTCTCCCAACGGATGGGTATTATTTTTCCTGATTTACAGATAGGAAAACTGAGGTACAGTGAGACCAAATTAGTTGCCTAAAATCACATAATTACAAAAGAGTATTTATAAATATAAAGAAGAATGCTATAGCAAACACCCATTACTCACCATCAGTCTATTACCTACCCCCTACCCCCCAAAAAAAGAGAAAAAGAGGACATTACTTTTACCTTTTTTTTAAACTTTACCTTTTGGGTATTCTGTGTATTTCTTCAAAATTCAGTCCTTTTCTCTCTCAGATGTAACTGCCATCTTGAAGTTTTGCTTTATCATTCTCTTACTTTTCTATATTGTTCAATTCATATATTTGTATCCTTAAACCATATAACTTACTTTTGCCTATTTTTGAATTTTATGTTATCAGAATCATGCTTTATGCATTCTTCTGCAACTTGTGTTGTCACTCAATATCATGTTTCTGATATTTATTTACATATATACCACAATTTATTATGAATTGAATTAGTGTTGTTTTCAATATTTTCCTATTATAGTCTTACTGAGAACACTCTTATGCATATCTTCTCTTGGCAAAAGCAGAAGTTTCTCTGACCAAAATTGCTGGGTCATAGGGTATGCACATTTTCAACTTTATTAAAAGGTGTGTTGGTTATACCAATTACACTTTCACCAAACAGTATCTAAGAGTTCTCTTTATTCTAGGGGCCTGGCTACCTCTGTCAGTAGAGCTTGAGACTCTTTAAGAGTTCTCTTTATTTCACATTCTTAACTTTTACCCAGTCTAGTGGATGAATTTGATGTCTCATTGTGATCTTACTTTGTATTTTCCTAATAAGCAATGAGATTGAACTTTTTAAAAACTTATTGATTTTTTTTTAGAAGAAGAGAGAGAGAGAGAAACATCGATTTGTTGTTCCATCTATTTATGCATTCATTGATTGTTTCTTGTGTGTGCCCTGACCAGAGATTGAACCCACAACCTTGGTGTATTGGGTCAATGCTCTAACCAAATGAGCTACCCCTCTAGGGCTGAGATTGAACTTTTTTATATGGTATTTCGTTCTTCATGTTTCCTCTTCTGTAAAACTGCTATTCATGACTTTTGCTTTTTTTAAAAAATCCATAATTATTAGGTTGTTACAGTAGTGCCATTTTTATTCCCTTTGCTTCCCTTTGCCCAGTACCCCCATTTCCTCAAGCAATCCCACTCCCCCTTTGTTAATGTCCATGGGTCATGAATATAAGTTCTTTGGCTTCACCCTTTCCTGTATTATTCTTAACTTCCCCCTGTCTATTTTGTACCAACCAATTATGCTTCATAATCCCTGCACCATTTCCCCATTTCTCCTCCTCCCCCTCCCCGCTGATAAACCTCTAAATGATCCTCGTACCTATGATTCTGTCCCTATTCTGGTTTGCTTAGTTAGATTTTGCTTTCATTTTTTAGATTCAGTTGTTGATAGTTGTGAGTTTGTTGTTATTTTAATGTTCATAGTTTTGATCTTCTTTTTCTTAAATAAGTTCCTTTAACATTTCATATAATAATGGCTTGGTGATGATAAACTCCTTTAGCTTTACCTTGTCTGGGAAGCACTTTATCTGCTCTTCCATTCTAAATGATAGCTTTGCTGGATAGAGTAGTCTTGGTTGTAGGTCCTTGCTTTTCATCACATTGAATACTTCTTGCCAGTACCTTCTTTTCTGCAAAGTTTCTTTTGAGAAATCAGCTGATAGTCTTATAGGCACCACTTTGTAGGTAACTCTCTGCTTTTCTCTCGCTTCTTTTAAGATTCTCTTTTTATCTTGAACCTTTGGCATTTTCATTATGATGTGTCTTGGTGTGGTCCTCCTTGGGTCTAGCTTGTTTGGAACTCTCTGTGTTTCCTGGACCTGTATGTCTATTTCCTTCACCAAATTTGAGAAGTTTTCCTTCATTATTATTTCACATAAGTTTTCAATTTCTTGCTCCTTCTGGCACCCCTATGATTCAGATGTTAGCATATTTAAAATCATCCCAGAGGCTCCTAAGCCTCCGCTCATTTTTTTCAATTCTTGTTTCCTCATTCTGTACTGGTTGACTGTTTTTTTCTTCTGTATGTTTCAAATCATTGATTGAACCCTGGTTTCCTTCCCGTCACCATTGGTTTTGTGTGGATTTTCCTTTGTTTCATTTAGCATAGCCTTCGCTTTTTCCCTTATGCATTTGCCATACTTAAGCATATCTGTCAAGCCTGTGAGCATCTTTATCACCAATGTTTTGAACTCTACATCTCTTAGGTTGGCTGTCTCCTCATTGCTTAGTTCTCCTACTGGAACCTTGATCTGTTTCCTCTTTTGGGCCGTACTTCTCTCTCTCTCCATTTTGACAGATTCCTGTGTTCGTTTGTCCCTGTGCGTTAGGTAGAGCTGTCACACCTGTTATGCTGTAAGGGGCAGAGTCTTAGGTATTTGTCTGTAAGGGTGACCCATTTCACCACGTTGTGGTGCTGTGTGTGGGAGAGGGGTCTGAGAGGGAACAATGACACTTGCTCAGCACTTGCCCCTTTTCCAGGCACTTCTCCCACTTCCCATATGGGACTGGAGCCTCTCTAGATGTTGCTCTGGCCATGGTTCCCAGAGTGGGTGGGTCTGCAGATGTTCTAGGACCATGGGGACCCTTTAAACAAACAGACTCTACTAAGAGACCAGCAGTTTCTGCCTCCACCCCAACCCCCACTGGTTTGCACAGTCAGAAGCAATGAGGCTTTATTTTCCCTGGCGCTGGAACCATGAGCTGTATGGTCTGGTCTGGTGCTGGGAGCGCTCTCCAGGTGTCCCTCCCGACTTTTTAAAACATGTGACTGCGCTTTCTGCCAGCCTGCCGCTGCCGCCGCCGCTGCTGCTACCACCACACCGCGTCCTCTCCGCCCCTCCTATCTGTCTGGATGAGTATTTCTTCTTCATATCTTTGTTTGTTGGACTTCCATGCAGTTCGATTTTCTGGAACTTCTGATTGTCTTTAGTTTTGAGGTAGTTGTATTCCTTTGTAGTTGTGGAGGGAGAGGCAGTGTGTCTGTCTAGGCCTCTATCTTTGCTGGAAGTCTAATTATCTGGTTTTCCTAACTTATTTGTAGATGTTCTTAATCAATATTGGATACTTATAATTTGATATACGTGCATTGTAAATATTGGTTTTTGCCTTGTCTTCACTTTCTTTGCAATGCTTTTTTGATGAATTTAAATTCTTAATTTTAATCTAGTTGAATTCATGCTTTTAAAAAAATGCTTAGTATGTTCTTAGTATGTTACGTTAAGAAATTCTTTCCCATCTTTAGTTGCTTATATTTTTTCCTTAATATTTTTAAAGACTTGCCTTTCGCCAGAGTTGACTTTTGTGTATGAGGTGAGGTAGGACTCAGATTTTACATTTTTCCATATAGATAATCAGTTTTCCTGGTTTTATTATTGATTAGTTTGTCTTTTGCCTAGCACTCTGCACAGCCACCTTTGTCATACTGGTATTGTTTCCAGACTATATTCTACTTTACTAACCAGTTTATCTAACCCTAGGCCACTTACCTCACTGTCTTAACTACCATAGTTTGTAATAAGACTTAACTTCTGGTATGACAAATTCCTTCACCTTATTATTTTTCTTCATAAGTGTCTTTATGATTTGGGGGGTGCCTCTATTGTCTATATAAATTTTAAAATAAGCTTACCAAGTTGTATACACAAAACTGATGTAACTTTTTATTATAATTGCACTGAATCTGTAGATATATTTGAGAATGCAGTAATGAGACTTCCAATCTAGGAGCGGAGTTTTCTTTCTATTTATTTAGGTCTTTTAAAATGTTTTTCCTCCTCCCTCTCCTTGTTCAAGTCTGCCACAGACCGGAAGCACATATTGGGGAAGGGATGTACACTCTCTGTCTGCACTCAAAAAAAAAAAAAAAAAAAGCTTTTCAATAATATTTTAGTTTTGTTTTTTTTTTTCCATACAGGTCTTGCACAGCTTTTATTAAATTTATTCCTCAGTACCTTCTTATTCCTGTTGCTATTATAAATTATCTTTTTAATGCAATGGATTTCTAAGAATATTTATCTCATAATTATTCAGTCTTGACAAACTCTCTTATTTCATAAATAACAATTTGTCTATAGGTTATTTTGGGTTTTCTTTGTAGACAATCATATCATGTGTGAATAATAACAGTTTAATTTTTTCCTATGTAATCTTTGAACTTTTTTTTCTTTTGGCTCCACTGGCTGGCTGGACCTCCAGTACAATGCTTAAAAAAGTAAAGGCCTGTTTGTCTTGTTCCCAGTTTTAAAGAGAATATGTCTTATATGTTTTGCTATTAAGGATAAAGTTTGTATTTTGTAATTGCTATATCTGGATAATGGGTATATGATGGGTGCATAGGAGTTAATGTATATTTGAACATTTTAATCATATAATATTAATTTAAACAGTGTTTACTATAGGGTTTTGGTAGATACCCTTTAACAGTTTAAGCAACTTTCTTTTTCTTAGTTTGATAAGAGGTTTTTTAAAAATTGGGACTAGGCCCTGGCCATGTTGGCTCAGTTCGTTGGAACATTGTCCTGTAAGCTGAAAGGCTGTAGGTTCAGTTCCCCATCAGGTCACATGCCTGGGCTGTAGATTCAGTCCCCAGTCAGGGCCCATATGGGAGGCAACGATTTGATGTTTCTCTCATGTTGATGTCTCTCTCTCTCGAATAAAAAATAAAATCATGAATAGGTGTCATATTGTTTTTCAATTTAAGCTGACATTTTTAGACTTTCTAATGTTAAACCACCTTGCATTATTTGGATAAGTACAATCTGGTCATGAGATATACATTTAATATGTTTAATACATCACTAGATCTGTTTTCCTATTACTTTGTTTAGGATTTTTACATCTTTGCTTATGAGTAAGACTAGTCTGTAATATTCCTTTTTTGTACAGTCCTTGTTGGTTTTGGTATCAAGATTATACTGATTTGGGGAGTATTCCATCTTCTCTTCTCTGGAAAAGTTGTGTAAGATTGGAATGATCTGTTATTCCTTGAATGTTTGGTAGAACTTAACTGTAATACCATTTAGCATATTTTTCTCTTGTGGGAAGATTTTTGACTACTGACTCATTTTTAAAAATCATTCTAGAGGTATTTAGCGAAAAGTTTGAAAGTTCTAGTCCTATTTTTTTTATTCAACTCCTGTTCTTTAATAGCCTTATTGAAGTTTTATCATGTTTGCTTACCAAGGTCTAAATGAATCAATACCTTTATTCTTGTCTTAAACAGTACAAGGACCTTTAAGACACTTTAAGTCTGATCACCCCACCGCCCAACTTACATGCTGATAATCAGTCTTTTAGTCCTCTCCTGTTAAAGAAATATGTCCATCTTTTTTTTTTTTTTCTTTAACTCATGAGACACTTATTAAAATAGCATTTAGGGGGAAAATAATACACTGTATATATCATTACTGAAAATTATATACCATTATACAAAAAAGAATTCTATTGGGAAATCGATTTCTAATTTACGGCATGTTGTACTTTCAAAAATGAAATCACAAAGCAACACAATCTAATTCAATTGTAAAGGCTGGCATGCTGAGCAAGGAATGTTCTTATCCTTTGCAGAAGCTCCTTCTTTACACTGTCAGATACCAGGGTTCTGCCTTTTGGTGTGATTTCAGCCACCAAGTCATCAACAGTAATGTATTCTAGTCCTTTCTCTTTAATTACCTCTTTGCAGTGTGCCTTCTATTGAGCCTTCCAGCCACATTCAATTTACTTAGCTCTCAGCAACTCTTTGAGGCATTCTCTTTCTGCAGTTTCTATTAACTTTTGGTTAATTGCTGCTCTCACTTGCATATCTTTGTTCATCTTGCTAATCACCATCATCGCTGGTGAAGGCTGTCCCTTCCCAGTGACAAAATGACCCTCACGCTGAAGGCTGTTACCTACCACAGTCATCTGCTCGGATTTTACCTTCATGTTTCTTGACCACTGATACTGTCCCCATCTCCAATTATTGTCTTATTCTGTCTTACAACAACGTGTTCTTTTTTCAAAATATACATAGTTTTTATTTGTTTATTGTCTGTCACTGTAATCTTTGTGAGGATAAGGAACATACATATCTGCTTTGTTCACTAACTGGTAGGCATTGAGTAAATGTTTGTTGAATGAATAAACATATATTTGTATTTCAGAAAGATCACCCGGAATGCAATTAGAAAATGGACCTGAGGGTGCAAGACTAGAGGTAGGGAGTTAGGAAGCTGTTGCACTTATCCAGGCAATATTTAGTGGTAACCCGGACTTGGGTGATAGCAGTAGGGATACAGAAAAGTAGAAACTATTAAAATACATTAGAAAGTAGAATCCACAGGGTTTTATTACCAGTTTGATATGAGGACATGAGTTAAGTGGTATTTTTCAGAGTTTTGTCTTTGTTCTATTCTCTCTTCATGCAACACACCCTCTTTGAGAGTTGTCGTTGACGTTCATGGCTTCAGTTGCTATCTGCATGCCTTTAACTTTTTAAATATAAATATTTTATTGAAATGTTTTTTTCTGGGTTCCACATCATATATTCAGCCATGTATGAGATAACTGTACTGGGATATCTTGCAGGTTCCCCAGGCTCAATATGTCAAGAACCACACTCATTATATCTTGCCAAACCTGCTCCTCTAGTGTTTACAGTCTCAGGATATGGTACCACCAACATCCTACTTGCTCAAGCCAGACACCTATGAGAAGATGGCTATTGGACCCCAACTTAGGAGGATGTAGGGATGTAAGTATATTTCCTTTAAAGGATGTGACTGACTTGCTCTCCTCTTCATTTTCTATTTTTATTTACTATTAAAGGAAAGTAAAACCATGAGAATGATTGAAATGATGTAGAAAGAAAACAAGGACCTGTTTCAGGAGCATTATCAGAGGACCATGGGAATTATGCAATCAACACCTATAAGTTCTAAGTACTGTGCTTGGCCTCTGCCATTTACTAATTAATTTAATCATCTCATAACTCTATAAGATTTTTGTGGATGAAGAAATCACAATTCATGATGGGACTATGGCTTACTCAAGGTTACATATCCACATGTGATAGACCTGAGATTTGACCCAGGTTTGTCTGAGTCCAAGTGCTTCAGTATGTCACTAGGTGGAATTATAAGACAAAGAGCAGAAACACACCATTATGGCTGTTCATAAATATTACCAAGTTGCTTTCCAAAGGATAATACTGGTATAAAATGCTACTGTACAGTTCCATCACACTATCTTGATCATTGAGTATACAAAATTTTTTTAAGTAATGGGTATTGAATTATTATTTTGTATTGACTTACTCAAGAATAATGATAATTTTATAGTACTAGTTGTGAAGACTGTTGTTTTTCTTGGCCCATTGATATACTGAGGCTATATTTACTGTAAATATTTTTTTCATTGAGCCCCATTATAGAGTAATGGAGGTTGAGGAAGATAATAGGAGTTAATTCTGGGTTGAAAGTTGAGTTGTTAGTTTACATTTTCTAAGGAGTCAAGAAGGGATCCTACAGGTTAAATATCATCTTTGAGGTTCACTTGCTATAGTAGATCTACATCTACTTTTACTTCAAAGATGATACCTTTCCTGGCCATGCCTGACCCTAAATTTCAGTATCCTAGGGTTCTCTTCTTAGACTTGGATGTTTCTAAGATTCTTTAACCACACAGGAGCAGCCTATCCAAAGGCTTCTCCTGTTCTGTGAGGCCGAGTTTAGGGTTTTGGACCCCCCATGTGTGCTGCAGAAGACCTGGGGAAATAGGCTTGATCGAAGTCAGCTGAGTTCCAGCCTGGACGGGACTACACTGTAAATCTGCCTTGGGTGTCAGAACCAAGGACAGCTCCTCCTGTTCCGCGGCCCCCCCCCCCCCCCCCCTGCTGACCCTTCCCTGGTTTGGGCTGTGGAGAGAAAGGGCAGATTTGGGCATGGTGTCTTTCTCTAGCATCTTCTCACTGTTCCTTGCTTCCTTCTTTATGATAGAACACCACTACTGATAGTTCCTGGCATGTATGTGCTGTTTCTTCATGCTCTCTGCTAATGCTGCTTAGAAGGTCTCATCCTTTGCCTAGCTAATTCCTGCTTATCCACCCAGGCCTGTTTAAGTAGGTATCTCTTCTAGGAAACCTACTATGATTACTCCAGACTGGGTTAGAGCCTCCTTTTAGTTCCCACGGCACCCATGCTTGCCTCTATCATTATACTCAAAATTACATTGATATCAGCATCTGTGCTAATCAATGCAGTAGCCACTTGATTGTGGCTAGTCTGAATTGAGATGTACAATAAGTGTAAAATACACACCAGAATTCAAAGGCTATATGAAAAAAATGTAAAATATTAATAATTTTTATATTGACGACATGTTGAAATGATGATATTTTGGGGTTAAGTAAAATATATTATTAAAATTAATTTCCTGTTTCTTTTTTACTTTTTATAATGTGGCTACTAGAAAATCTAAAATTACATATGTATCCCATGTGATATTTCTATTGGATAGGACTGATCTATATATTTGTCTCTCCTTAGGGGTAGAGACTGACTCAAATCCATCCTTGTCTCTTTGTATTTCTTGAGCATATTACGTGAGAGGGGTGAGAATAGTTGATGCTAGTCCTCAGAACTTGGGGCTGGAGTATCAAGGGTTCAACAGACATTATTACATTATTTGTGTTTTCCAGCTGGGAACTTGGCCTCTCTCTTTACTTAATCGGGCTTTTTTAATGTCTTACTGATTCAATAACAGTACCTCCCTGTTCTGGTTATTTACCTATTGCTTCTCAGCTGAAGCTCACATATCTGTTCTATGATGATCCAGGATTTTTGTGAGGGTTGAGTTAGCATATGTAAAGTTTTAGAACAGTGCTTTGCACTTAATATTGAGTAAACACTTAATGTTAGCTATTATAATTATCATAATTTAATTTATCTGTTATAGAATTTTGTGTGCTAGAATTGGACTTGTGATATTTGCATCCATATTCCTGAGATTACTTTTTGTAATACCATCATCTAATAAAAGATGAAGCTCTTTATCTGTTATTATGAGCAAATTATAAAAATTCTCCTTTTCCCATATTCTATTCATTAATTGTTTTTAGAGGAAGAGAGTAAAGGAGAGATGGAGAGAGAGGGAAACATTGATTTGTTGTCCTGTTTAGTTATGCATTTATTAGTTGATTCTTTTTTTTTAATCCTCACCTGAGGACATTCCTTCGTTGTTTCCAAAGAGAGAGGAAGGGAGAGAGAAAGAGAAAAAACATCTATGTGAGAGAGAAATATTGAATGGTTGCTTACCATAGGTGCCCCAACTGGGTTAGGGACAACTGGTTAGGGGACAACACTCCAGCCAACTGAGCCACACAAGCCAGGACTTGTTGGTTGAGTCTTGTATGTGCCCTGACTGGGGATCAAACATGCAATCTTGGCCTATGCAGAATGGCACTGTAACCAACTGAGGTACTCAGCCAGGTCCTTTCCCATACTCTAAAACCATTCATATAACATGGACAAGAATTATCTCTCAGGAATGGTTGGAAATATTAAACAGTGAACCTTCTAGGCCAGGTATTCTTTGGTCTTTTTTTTTTTTTTCTTTGGTCATTTTTGATGACTTTCACAGTGTCCTCCTTAATTGTTGTCAATCCTTGTTTTGCATTTTTTAAAGAAAAGTAAATATATATAATTTAAAATTTTATGCAAGGTTTCAAATTCATTATAATTATATAAAACTCTTATATTTCTTAAATCTCTATAATGAGTTTCAAAATTGGGAAAGATAGATATGTTCACTGTCTTGTGATATTTCACAAGTTCATATATATACTAGAATTGATTATATTGTACACTTTCATGTATGTGTGATTTATTATGTCAATTATACTTCAATTTAAAAAATATAATTTTGAAAGTCTACCAATTTCATAAATCTTTTCAAACTACTAGCTGATATTTATTAATTGTTGTTCATGATTTCTTTATTTTCTGATTTTTATTGTTGACTCTATTACAGATGTCCCCTATTTTCCTCCCTTTGCCCCATTCATGATTTCTGATTTTTAAAATTATCTTCTGAAATATGTAAGAAATATATTTTATTATAGATAAAAAGGAGTGATGCGTGCAAGAGCTGTTGGTGATTCATTTCCTGATAGTTGGAGTACATAATTTGTATCATGTTGTTTATACTACCTTGATTTTATTGTTCCCAGGCTGTTTTTTAAATATTAAGAAAAGGAAAATATAATCAAGATGCAATTTATTTTTCAGGCCTTTCTCGTTTTGGGGCCAGGAAGCTCTGGATGTAGAGAAGGTGTAAAAGAGGAAAGATCTGGGCTCTGACCCACACAACAGAAGCCCTTGGGTGTGAGATGCCAGGATTGAACTGGAAACACAAGGAACAAATAGCTTTCTCAGAAGGTACATCAAGAGTTACTGGAAGGCCCTGGCTGGGTGGCTTTGTTGGTTGGAGCACCATCCTATGCACCAAAAGGTTGCAGGTTCAATTTCCAGTCAGGGCACATACCTAGGTTGCGGGTTTGATCCCTTGTCAGGGAGTGTATGGAAAGCAACAGATTAATGTTTCTCTCACACACTGTTGCTCTCTCTCCCTCTCTCTCTAAAATCAATAAATATATCCTCGGGTGAGGATTTAAAAAGTAAAAAAAGTTACTGGAAGAAGTTTGTCAGCATAAAAAAGCAAAATGCTATCTGGATTTCCCTTCTACTCTGCCACCTTGCCTAGCCAAGGGTGGAATCCTTGATGTTGGAGACACCCTGCAGAAGGACACTGAGCGGCCTGGGCAAGCTTGAACCTGCTATCCACTTTGGAGATGAGTCAGAATAGTGACCATTGCCTTTCCACAAAGTTAAATGTGAGGCTTGGTATTTAGAACACGAGACTCAAATTCTTATGGCATCCTGAGCTTCCAGCTTAGTTATACCAAGGTAGAAAGGTCTTGCTATTTTTTTCTTATGAGTAAGAATATTACTGCATTTATTTTCTTTTTCCTTTTGTTTGTCTATTTCCTTTTTTAAAAGATTTTATTTATTTTTTAGCAAAAGGGAAAGAGAGAGAGAAAAAGAGGGAGAAAAACATCAGTGTGTGAGAGATACATCAGTCAGTTGCCTCTTACATGCCCACAACCTGCGACATGGCCCACAACCCAGGCATGTGCCCTGACTGAGAATCAAACCAGCAACCACTCAGTTTGCAGGCCAGTGCTCAACCCACTGAACCACACCAGCCAGGGCTACATGTAATGTATTTTTATACAGATAGTTTTTCTACACTTCAACATTTTCCTCTCAGAAAATAAAAGAACAAAAGAATCCCAAAGCTTAGAACTGGATCACTTGGCCTTTCTCTTCTTATCTCCTCTCTGCAAAATGCTCGCATCTCTCTCTTTTTTTTTAACTTAAATATTTTACTTCTCTCTGCAATTTTATATCATGTTTACTGTAGTCCTTATACATATTCAATTAAATTCAAGCTTGCATCTCTTAATGGGAAGCATCCTCTTGGATTTGCAGTTGGGCTCAACACATTCAAGCCTTAACATAATCTTCTTTGTGGTTTTAGCCTTCTTTCAGAAAATCGGCTTTGTCTGCCTGCCATAGACTGTTTTCGATCACAGCGCCTTTCTCTCTGGATGTACAGGGTATCCTTGTCCTTCTTATACTAGGTCAGTTTGTTAGGTGGATGCTTTCCACACTTCTCATAGAAAGTACTTTGGGTTTTAGGCACATTGACCATCTTTGCGGTAAAGCTGTTGGGAAACTCCGCATCCCCACTCCTCACCATGTTCTACTGGTGCTTAACAGGAAAACTGCCATTTTTAAAAAAGGTTTTATTATTTATTTTTAGAGAAGGAAAGGGAGGGAGAAAAAAAGGGAGAGAAACATTGACGTGAGAGAGAAAAACATCTATCTGTTGCTTCTCAGATGTGCTCTTACCGGGACCAAACCTGCAACCCAGGCATGTGCCCTGACCAGGAATTGAACCTAACCTAGGACCTTCCCTTTGTGGAATGATGCCCAAATAACTGAACCACACCGGTCTAGGTGGTCTTGCTATTTTTGAGGATATTTTTATGCCATCTGTTTGATTCAGATCAACCCAGATTTAGGCATAACTTTGTGCCAGGCACTAAAGGGGGACAGAAATGCATCTGATATGGGCCCTATTCTTTTTTTTTAAGATTTTATTTATTTATTTAGAGAGAGGAAGAGTGGGTGAGAAACATCAATGTGAGAGAGAAACATTGATTGGCTGCCTATGGCATGACGTGGAATCAGGGACTGAACCTCCAACCCAGGCATGTGCCCTGACCAGGAATCCAACTGGTAACCTTTTGCTTTTCACTGTACAGGATGATGTCCAACGAACTAAGCCACACTAGTCAGGGAGGGCCCTATTCTTAAAGAATTTAGAATATAGGGTAAGAGACAGATAATTACAATAGCAGCAAACACTTTGCCTGCATTCTTGGAGGCCCTATTCTAAGGTCTTTACATGTACCAGCAGCCCAATGAGGTGGGTACTATTTTTTACCTCTTAAAATGGGGTGGGGTGGGGATTGAGACACAGAAAAGTTAAATAATTTGCCTAGTGTTACACAGCTAGTAAATGATAGCACCAGGACTGAAACCAAAACAGTGTGGCTCTGGACTCCTTTTTCTTAACTTTATTCTGGAGCAGTAGTTCTCAAAGTGTGGTCCTCAGATCAGCAGCATCAACCTCACTGGAATCTTATTAGAAATGCACACTCTTGGGTCCCACCTAAGACCAACTGAATCACAAACTTCTGGTGGTGGGGCTCAGCAATCAGTGGTTTTCTTTTTTGAGAGAGAGAGAGAGAACAACAGGAAGAAAGGGAGGAAGGAAGGAAGGAAGGAAAAGAAAGAAAAAGAACACATCAATTTGTTGTTCTACTCATCCATGCATTCACTGGTTGAATCCTGTATAGACCCTGTGCCCTGACTGGGGACCGAACCCTCAACCCTGGCATATTGGGACGACACTTAAACCAACTCATCTACCTGGGCAGGGCTGCAATCAGTGTTTCAACAAGCTCTCCAGGTTATTCTGATGCCTGCTACTTGAGAACCTATGCTAGAGAGAAGTGAAGCAAACTGTAACAAGGGTCAGAAATTGATCTCGCTATGGTCAGGGACTGAGTATGGTCTGCCTCTTAAGTTCCTAGCCTTCTACAGAGCATCTAGTGTAAAGCAGGCACTGAGAAATACATATGGGCGAATACATTTGAATGAATACAACGGAAAGTAATGTTTGAGCTGGGTTTATTGTCACCTATCAACTATAGCAGACCAAATGGGAGGAATCTTCCCAGAAACCATGAGGCTAGCAAGGAAGTGGTATACTTTGGGCAATGTATACTACCTTGTGGTAGTCATCAGAATGGCAGGGGGTTCATGTGAGTAGTTAAAGAGGTAAATATGTCAGGACTTGGTGAACAGCTGAATGGGGGGGCAGAGGCAAGGAAGAGAGAGAAATTTCATTTCTGAGATGAAAATGCCATTTGCAGAGACAAAAGGCATAGGACAAGAACATCTGTCGGATAAAGATGAAGAGTTTGGTTTTAGGCTCTCTAAATTGGAAGCGCTGGTAGGATATCCAGGTGGAGCTGTCCAGCAGACACTTAGAATATGAGGCTGAGACTTATCTGGAAATAGATTTGGAAAGACGGTTGGATGAAACCTTCAAGGGGAAAGTCGAGAGCTGAATTAGAAAAGAGTTGGGTTTGAAACCATGGTGAACCCTGTCAACGGGGCAAAAGCAAAAGGGGACCCTTAAAGAAAAATGAAATGGACTTAAGCAGTAGGAGATCTCAGAAAATGCTAAAGCCAAGGAGAAGGCTCAAAAAGGAAGGAGAGTCATAGTGTCAGAGAAATAAGAATTGAAAATTATCCTTTGAATTTAAACACAAGTCTTAAGCGAAGTGGTGAGGATAGAAGCAGATTGACTTGAGTTCAGGCATGGGCAGATGATAAAGTGGAGACAGCTGCTTCCCAGATCCCACACATAGAGGTCTGTAGCCGCACTTAAGTTGAGACTGACATCTTCCAGGGTAGGCAGGGTCTCTTTCCTATCTGTGGTCTCAGCGCCCAGCACGCAGCCTGGAAAAAGAGGTTGGGGACAGAGAGTTCAGTGACTAGGGACGGAGAAAGGCTTCGCAGAGGCAGCCGCTTTGCAGCCAAAGCGTGAAGGATGAGAGAGATTGGGAGGGAAGGTGGGAGGCAGGGCCCCTGGGTGATGGGGCGCTCGGAGTGTTGAGGGGGACGTGGCAATGAGGTGGTGTTCTGTAAAGTGCTCGGGGCTCTGTGCGAAGCTGGTAGGCTATGTGTAGGCTTGGAGGGACCTGTTTGGGGAAAAGACTCAGGGCCAGAGGCTGCTGCGGATGGGTGGCCCCCCGCCCCGCCCCACTTACGCCACTGCGCTGTTCCGCTGCGCCTCTACCGAAGCCCTCCTGCCGGGCTGCATGGTGACGGGTGACCGCCAGGGGCCGCTGCCTCTGGTGCCCGGTACCCCCGCCCCTCTCCATTGGCCTTTGTTGCCGTCGGAGCGCCCCGCTTGACTCGTTCCCGTCCGCCCCCTGGGCCTGGCGGTCGCGCCTGCGCACTAGCAGTTGGCCGGGTGCTCGCAGGGGGAGCTGCTGCAGGCTCCGCGGCGGCGGCGGCAACGGAGGCTGCGGGGGTAGCAGCGCGAGCGGCCGGGCTTGGGGCGGGAGCCGAGCCCGGCCCGGGAGCCCTAGCAGCTAGAGTGCGGGGTACCTAGGCCCCTCACGCTGGACTCCACAGTCTCCAGGCCACCTGACCTCGTCACGGGTATATGGGATGGAAGCGGGACCCTCGGGAGCAGGTAAGGACCCCCGGGAGGGCGGTGAGACGGTGCGTGCTCCAGTGGACGAGGGAACTCCCGCGTGAAGAGCAGGATTTCCCAGTGAGGGAAGGTTTCTTCAGTGAGGAGACGGGCTCTTATGGGATGGGCGGCCCAGTTTAAAGGGGGCTTTGCAGTTCCGGGGGAAACCTTGTGAATGGAGCTCTGAGATGGGGGCCTTTTATCAAAGGAAGCTCTATACACTTCTAGAGATGGGAAGTAATCTGGGAGAAGGGCCTGAACACACGTAAGTACTCCCGGAGGTTCCGGGAGGCCTAGGGAGAGTCCCGGCAGGTGGCAGGGGGCGGGCTCCAGGTATCCTGGAGAGAAGGGGGTCGACACATATGGGCCATAACTGCAGTGTGCCAGGGGCGGGGGCTCAGTCGGTCTGGGTTGGCTAATGTCTCTTGGGAGAAGGCGGCAGGGCTGGACTGTGAGCTCCGCCCAGCCGGGCCTGACGCGGGGGCGAGGGTCAGGGGGCGGTGGGTGGGGATCCAGCCCCAGAATTTCCCCCAGTGAGTCGCGGGAGCTGGAGCAGAGGCGCTGAGCATGCGCGGAGGTCGCCAGTGGAAGGGGCTGCCTTATGTGGTGGGGGCGTGGCTGCCCGAATTCCCCCCACTTTCCATCCCGCGTGGTTTGGCTTGGAAAAAGGAGCGCGATGGTGGGGTACATTCTCTTTAAGATTATGCTGGCAGAGCGCAAATGGAAATGGCCCCCTTCCCCATCTTGGGAGTTCTTACACTGGCTCTGAAAACGCTCAGTCACAATTTGCCAAGTGCCTTACTCTGCCCCTGGGATGAGGAGAGACTGGGACGGACGCAGTGTTCTTGGGGTGGGTCCTCCCTAAAGATAGGCCTTAGAAAAGGTGTTGGTTACTGATGGATCAAGGCCAGGACCAGGTTTACCTGGAAGAGGTTGTCAGCCTGGTTTGCACGTTTCTGGTCCAATACTGAGTAGAGATGGGAATCTTTTGATCAAAGGATAATGACATTTGCATTGAAATGGCTCCCAAGGTGACAGGTTAATCTCTTTCTATACCTTGATATTGTTATGGTTCCACTTTCCCACTTGGCATCTTTTCTTTTTCCTCTCTAATCCCCAGAAACTGTCAGGCCATGTCATTAGACCCAAGGTTGCCAAGCTAGCCTTTTATCACAATTAAGTTGTTTGGGGGAGGAAGGGGTTTATATCCTTTACCATGGTAAGTCTATTTGTTCATGGGCATAATAACTGGAGAAATTGAGGCTGGGCTAACCCAAGAAGACTGGAGTCCCCAGGGCGGGCTGAGGGGTGGTGGCACCTCTTGTGTCCTAGATACTTTGATGGGTGGAGCAGCCCGGACCTAGGAATCTTTTTTTTTTTTTTTCCTTTTTAAAGATTTTATTTTTAGAGAGGAGAAGGGAGGGAGAAAGGGAGAGAAACATCGATCGGTTGCCTCTTTTAGGCACCTGACCAGGTACTGAACTAAGGTTGACTGCAACCCAGCCATATGCCCTGACTAAGAAACCTAATGGCGACCTTTCACTTTGTGGGACAACGCCCAACCAACTGAGCCACACCGGTCAGAGTTGGACCTGGGAGTGAGTCCTTTAGGTCATTTCTCACACCACCTCCTTCCTTTTGATCTGGGAGTAGGAGTAGGATTTCTATTTGGGACATGAATTTCATTTCTAGTGGAAGAATCTTTTGTCTTTTATACCAGATCTAATCTACTCAAGGAAATGCTCCTACCAACTGGTTCAAGTTACTCATTCAGTGATCTATAAGTACTTTTCCTCAAGCAAAAACAACCTTATAGGTCTTAAGATACAGTGCAGGGAGCAACTGACTTCAGAGAACTACTTCCTCCTTCTCTCAGGCCTATCTCTCCATTCCAGGAACTCTTCGTTTTCTATGCTGAAGACTATTTGCAGTAACCTGTGGACTAGAGTAGGAGTAGGGCACAGAGGTTCCAATCGATTGCCAGGTGCTGACATCCATACCAGATTACTAATGATTTTATTCTGATGAATTCCTGATGGACGCTGGAGTGATTAAAAGAAAAACAACTGAGCTCGACGGGTGTGGCTTAGTGAGTTGGATATTGTGCTGCAAACCAAAAGGTTGCTGGTTTGATTCCCAGTCAGGGCACAGGCCTGGGTTGTGGACCAGGGCTCCAGTTGGGATGTGCAGGAGGCAGCCAGCCAATCGAGGTTCCCTTCACATCGATGTTTCTCTCCCTCTTTCTCCGTCTCTCTTCTCCGTAAAAATAAATAAATAAGTTTTAAAAGTTTGTTTTTTTTTAACTGACTTGTTAAACAATCTTCTAAGGAAGGGACTAGAGCCTGGTATCTGGAGTTGGCTGTAGCCTAGTGGGACAGGCTTTAACTCACTAAAGGATGTAATTGAAATTCATTCTGGAAGCTGTGAATGAAGGTACCCTATAACTATCTCCTTGCTAGGCCCAGACTATTCTCTTGGAAGTTGGAGGACAGAGTACACAAAATTGAGGTATTGTTGCTGGCTTCACTGGACTTATGTCCAAGTGTGCCTTCTGTGCTCAGGTGTGTTGCAAGCACATATACTGGACTGGGAGCTCCCAAGGGGTACAGGTAGTGTTTGATTTATCTGTGGAACCAGCACGTGTTTAGGCCCTGACATAACGTAGATGTTTATTGATTAAATTGAATCACATTCCAGTGTGACACATTATTAATAACATATTTGGATATTTAATACTTTGTATATACTTACGGGTAGAGAAGTTCTTTTTGGAGAGATGAGCCTGTTACCCAGTCGGGTTCCTTGGGAGGTTGTGGGTCTCTGAACTGCAGGGAAGGAATCCCTGAGCCAGGCCTTTCAGCTCTGTTACTTTTCCTTCACACGGCTGGTTGGGGATGGGGGAGGGGGAGTGTCCTTTTCACAGTCCCTCCCTCCTTGCTTTTGTCTGCAAGGAAGGACCCCGCCCCTTTCCCCCAAGGCCCAAGCTTTGTCCTCTATGCTGGGGCCCTCATCTGCATCACAAAGTGGCCGTCTGTCCCTGTCTGGGTTTGAGGGGAAGTGTCTCCCTTTCTCAGACTAAAAGCTGGGGGCAGGGTGAGGTAAGGGCGGGGGGCTTTCTACAGCTGTGAGGCTTGTAGGGGGATGGGATAGGACAGAACTTACTCCTTCCCCTTGCCTTCCCTATTTTGGGGATGAAGGAGAGCATTGGGGTTTTCCTGTTTTCCTAAAGTCTCCTTGGAGTGGAGGGTGCCTGGTGCCTAAGGCTGTCTGGCCCGTAGTCCTCTCTCTGGAGAAGAGAAGGCTTTGAGGCTTAAGTGTCTGTCCCATCCCCCATCAGTTCTACCCTGTCCCTGGCTCTAGGGATGTCTTTCTCCTAGGCTCCAACTGATTATTCAGCCTGGGGAGGCTAAGGAGGTTAATGGAATGTAAGAACTTGGGGAGGTGAAGGGTGTCTTTTACCAGCTACATCTACCAGGGCGCGCGTTTGTCCTGTGCATAGTTTATAATTGTTTCTGAGCAGTTTGCAGGTGTTCGTGTGTTTGTGTGTTGTGTCTGTTCTTTGTGGTGTGTCTATGGATCTGTTTGTTCATTTAATATCTGTATATTGAACATTTCCTGTGTGCCAGGCATTCACACAGGAGAGTCAGGAGAGTCAGCAGTGACTCAAGCAGATAGTCCCTGCCTTTGAAGGATTTATAATCTAGGTTGGTAAGGGGATTTGTATAAAGGTTTTGTCTAGGTCTGAGTGAGTGCATATGTGGCCGGAATTTGTCACGTTATCCATGTGTCTGTCTGTGCCTTCTGCACAATTTTTGTCCATCTCTTTTTTGGGGTAGGTGGCCAGATACTCATAGTTAAGCTTTCACTTCCCCAGGTAGCTGAGTCCTGAAGGCCTTTTTCCCCTAGGCTGGGCCTGCATTTCCCCTTCTGCATTGTGGGGTTGGGCTTGACAGGTGGTTAGGAGACTGCAGCTTAGCTCTGGGAAGCAGGCCCCTCCCTTGAATGGTTCTGACCTCTTCCTGACCCCCCCCCCCCAGCTGAGGATGTGCCCCATCCCCCCCAGCCTGGCAGACTGTGAAAACAGAGCTCTGGTGATGGGAGGTTCTGGGCTGGCTTATTCATCTCACCTCCCACCTGAGCTGGTTCCTCTCCTGGCAAGGACAACGGTAGCTCTGGACAAAGGCTTCACCTAAGCTGTTTCCCTTTTCCCTCCTTTCCCCCCTCAAGCTAGAAAATAAAATTAGGGGCAGTAATCACACTGGCAGCCAGAGAGGTGAAAGTAGTGGGAGCTGGCCTTGCCCTAGCTCTGTCCCCAGGGCCCCATCTGTCTTGCAATTGATTCCCTTCTGCTGCTGTCTGGGCTCTCTGTGTGTAAGGAGTTGTGGGTCGTGGAGACAGTCTTGTATTCTTCCCAGAGCCAGTATCTCTCCCTTCAGCATTCTAATGGCTGCCTCTTCTTCACAAGTCCTCTACTCTAGCCTCCTCTTGCCTCAGTCTCCTATATTCAGCGTGTCTTCATTCCCTAGCTGCTGCTTCTTAGGAACTTCATTGTTTCCCCAGTTGCAGCCTTGCTTCTTGCCCAAGCTCCCAACTCTAACCTGTCTTTCCCTAGCTCCTGACTCCAACCTTCAGTCTTTCCCTGGCTCTCAATTCAAGCCTTTTGTTTGTTTGTTTGTTTTGTTACAAGCTCTAGTCTGGCTTCTTCATCAGCTCCCCATTTCAGCTTCTCTGCTTTTCTTAGTTTCCAAACTATCCTTTTTTCGCCTTTTCCCCTTTTCTGTCTCCAGTCCAGCCTCAGCCATTTGGTTGCCTTAATCCTTTCTCAAACAAACACTGCCCCACTCCCCAGTGTGGCCTGTTTTGAATTTTCCTTCTGCCTACAGAGGAGCATTGAGGTGATGCTATTTTGTGTTCAGGGTGTGATAAATGAAAGTAAGCATGTGGCTGTTAGATACTTGGTGGAGGCATGTGTCTCACTCTAGTAGAAGGAAGGGTTTTGTTACTGGGAGCCAGACTTAGCCCCTCTACCTAACATGTAATAGGAACTTATTACATATTCACTTGGTGAAGTTTAGGTAGACAAGGGTAATTTTCCTAAGTGGAGAGAGCTTTGAAAAAAATGAGACTGGGATGTCTGCTTGGGTGGGCAGGAAAGAGGCTCCCCTTGCACTCTCCTACTCCTCTTCTGAGGAGCCTTGAGCCTTCTCTGTAAGGGTGTAAGGAGATTGCCGGACTTTACCCTCATCAGCCTCTTTGTCTTATAGCTGCGGGCACATACCTGCCCCCTCTGCAGCAGGTGTTCCAGGCACCTCGCAGGCCTGGCATTGGCACGGTGGGGAAACCAATCAAGCTCCTGGCCAATTACTTTGAGGTGGACATCCCTAAGATTGACGTCTACCACTACGAGGTGGATATCAAGCCGGATAAGTGTCCTCGCAGAGTCAACCGGTAAGTGATGCACATCTAAGACACCAAATACAGGAGTCTTTACTTTTCGGAGTCTCAGAACCTTGAAAGAAGATCCAGAGAGTTAAAAAAAAAAAAAAAAAGGATCTGGTAGAGGGTGGTATCACCAAATTCAAGATAGTTTTTAGGAGGAGATTCCAAGTAGGGAAAATTCTGAAAAATATCATTAGATTTGGCTATTAGGACATAATTGGTAGCTTTTATCGGAGCAGTTTTATTGGAGTTGTTGGGCTAGTAATCTACTACAGTGAGTTAAGGATTAAGTGGAAGGTAATGTGGTAGGGATAGTGAGACCAGATAGCTTGGCAATGAAATGTGGAGAGAGATGGAACATGTTGGCTAGAGAGGATTATATAGGGGTCAAGTATAGTGCCTAGCCTAGCATATTTCAATATTTGTTGAAATGAATGAAAGGAAAGTTTTTAAGAATGAGACATTGATATATTTATAAACTGAGGAGAAGGAGCTAGTAGAGAAGAGTTTAAAGGTACATGACAGAGAGGGGAGGAATGAGTGGGATGTCCTTGCTGAGGCAAGAGGACTTTATAGGATACACAGTTGGATGGATTAGCCTTAAAGAGAAGCAGCAATAATTCTTTTTCAGTTATATTTTATTATTATTTGAAAATTATATACACACAATGTAAAGAAATTTAAAACATTACAAAAAGAGCAGCACTGAAAAATGTCTCCTGTTACCCTTGTTTCCAATGTCCTAGCCCTTTACTCTAGAGGCATTTATTGTTACCATTTTTGAGTATGATTATTACCATTCTGGAGTATGCTTCCAGCTTTTGTTTTGTTTTTTTCTTTGCATATGCAAGGATATATGTATATAGAACATTTTTTAAGTTGTACAGAATATAGAATCCTGTATACCTTATTCTGCACCTTGTCTTTTTTCTAGTGAACAATATATTTTGGAAAATAATACATATCAGTGCATACATATCTACCTCATTCTTTTTCATAATTCCATAGGTATTCCATTGAATGTGATATTATAACTTATTTAATAACTATTGAGGAACATTTAGGGTGAGTCTAAACTTGTTAGAAAAATGAAAGTATTGAATATTATTAAATAAAGATAGATTTTTGCAATCAGGTATGAATATAGCTGTAGGATAAATTCCTAGGAGTGGATTTGCTGGCACAGTAAATTTAAAATTTTTGAGATATTGCTAGTTTTTGTAAGGTAAGCTGTACCAATTTATGCTCCCATTAGCAAGTTATTAAGAGTGCTTCTTCCCTATATCTGAACCAACCCAGTATATTGTATTTTTCAATTTTTGACATTTTGATGTGTAGAAAATTTATTTGAATTTAATTTTTTAATTACTTTTTCTGTCTTTTATTATAAAATTTTAATTAATTTGAAAAATATTTATCATCTCATAAGTTAACTCATGGTTTGGCTTCTTTTTTTATTGAAATAACATTGGTTAATAATAACATAAATTTCAGATATACAGCATTATAATTTGATGTCTGTATACTCTATTATGTGCTCACCACCAAAGGCTAGTTTCCATCCATTACCATATATTTGATCCCCTTTATTTTGCCCTCCCCTGACCCCTCTTCTTTCTGGTAACCACAATATGTTATCTGTATCCATGAATTTGTTTTTGATTCGTTTTGTTTGTTGTTTTCTTAGTTTTTTGCTTATATTCCATGTATGAGTGAAATCATACAGTTTTTGTCCATTTTGTTCTGACTTATTTCACTTAGCGTAATACTCGCAAGATCCCTCCATGTCGTCACAGATGGCAATATTTCATCATTTTTATGGTTAAGTAGTATTCCATTTATATATATAAAATCACATCTTTATCCATTCATTGGTTGATAGACACTAATGGTTGTTTCAAAATATTGGCTATTATAAATAATGTTGCAGTGAACATAAGGGTACATATACCTTTTTGAATTAGTGTTTTCATATTCTTTGGATAAATACCCAGAAGAGGAATTACTGGATCATATGATAGCTCTCATTTTTTTGAGGACCTCCATACTGTTTTCTATAGTGGTTGTACCAGTTTACAATTCCACCAACAGCATATGAAGGTTCCCTTTTCTTTACATCTTGCCAGCACTTGTTATTTTCTCTTTTTGATAATAGCTAGTCTAATAGGTGTGAAGTGATTGATGTTTCATGGTTGTTGTTGTTGTTTTAAATAATTAATTTGTTTGCTTATTTATTTATTTTTAGAAAGAGGGGAAAGGAGAAAGAGATGGATAGAAACATCACTGTGTGGTTGCCTCTCACTCGCGCCCCCAACTGGGGACCTGACGTGCAACCTAGTCATGTGCCCTGACTGGGAATCGAACCAGCGACACTTGGCTCGCAGGTTGACGCTCAATCCACTGAGCCACAGCAGCCAGGGCTTGTTTCATGGTTTTGATTTCCTTTCCCCTAATAATTAGTGATATTGAACAAGTTCCATGTGCCTGTTGGCCATCTTATGTGTCTTCCTTTGAAGAATATCTGATCAGCTCCTCTGTCCATTTTTTTTATTCAGTTTCTTTTTAATTTATTTTTTTGTATTTTTCCCCATTACCATTTATCCCCCATATACTCCCTTCTCTTCAGTTGTTTGTCTTTTTATTATTGAATTATATGAGTTCTTTATATTTTGGATGTTGGTCTCATATTAGAAACATCATTTGCAGATATTTACTCCCATTCAGTTGGTTTGCCACTTTGCTGATGGTTTCCTTTGCTGTGCTTAAGCTTTTTAGTTTGATGTAGTTCCATTTGTTTATTTTTGTTTTTGTTTCTCTTGCTTTTAGAGTCCAAGTCACAAAAACAACACTAATACTGATGTCCAGAAGCTTATGTATTTTATTGTTTCAGCTCTTACATTCAAGTCTTTAATCCATTTTGAGTTAATTTTTGTGTATAGTTTAAGATAGTTGTCTAGTTTCATTCTCTTGCATACGGCTGTCCAGTTTTCTCAGTGCTGTTTATTGAGGAGACTTTCTCCATTGTGTATTCTCGGCTCCTTTGTTGTAAATTAGTCATTCATATATGTGTGGGTTTCTGGGCTCTCAGTTCTGTTCCAGTGGTCTGTGTGTCTGTTTTTCTGTATTTTGATCTAATTTTAAATTATATTTCTCTAATGAGTGAAATTGAACATATTTTTTAGGTGTTTAAAAATCATATATCAGGGAGGGGGAGTATAAGGGGACTAAATGGTAATGGAAAAAATACAATAAAGATTAAATTTAAAAAATCATATGGAAGGACATTTCAAGTGTAAGAGGAAAGAAAATGAAGACGCTTACATATATATAGTTGTATGTCTGGGAAACTGAGTATGGCTTTTCTTGCTATGGTTTACTCTGTTTAAAGTTTTAGAGTTGCTTTTTGATAGGAGATAGAAATGGGTTCTGGATTTAGAAAGTAATAGAGAAGTTTGACATAGTCGGTGAGGGATGGAAGTGATCAGGGACCTGAAAAAGATTGTTGGGTAGCACTGAAACCTAATTGGGATTGAAACCATGTGTTTACAGTTGCTTCCAGTATACAGTTCGAGTCTTTTTCATCCAGTAGTAGTTAAAAGCTTTGGTTTAGAAAGTGAAGATAAGCTGGGGTTTTGAAGGATAGATGGATACTTTGGTATCTGAGTGGCAGAGGACAGGAAGTGAAATTTAGAAAGAGATGACAATGGATAGAAAACAGGGTGATGGGATCAAAGGGCTTCAGAGAGAAGGGAGATGAGGTTCTTCTTCCACAGTTTATTCCTATTCCAACTTAGATCTCTTCTCCACCTATATTTTTTGCTTATCAGCTTGGGAATTGGAGGAGCCTCAGTTCTGTTCCTGATTCTGGATAGACCCTAAGATGAAGCCCTTCTCCCCTCAGCCTCCCTCTCTGCTCAGAAGGCACTTACTCTTTCAGGTCCTTTAGAGCATTAATGATGTGAAGGCCAGAAGTATCACCTGGGAACACGTTAGAAATGTAGAATTTCAGGCTTTGCTCTAGACCTACTTTACTGAGTCAGAATCTGCATTTTAATAAGGTAGCCAGGTGATTCATATGAACATTGAAGTTTGAGAAGGACAGCAATAGAGTAGATGAGATTAAAAGTAGCTGCTAGGAGAGAATGTAGTAGATGGGACATTGCCTGAACTTCGAATTACTTCCAAAAGCTTGAAGTGGTAGTCCTAGCTTTTACAGGCTGTTCCTCTCCCCCACAGGGAAGTGGTGGAATACATGGTCCAGCATTTCAAGCCTCAGATCTTCGGTGATCGAAAGCCCGTGTATGATGGAAAGAAGAACATTTACACTGTCACAGCACTACCCATTGGCAATGAACGGGTAAGGTGGGAGTCAGGCTAGACCTGTGTCAGGGGTCTGGGGTGGGACAGAGCTCATGTAAGCCTGTTTTGAGTCTGGCAGTCCAGATTCCATTTTATCTTTTGTGCTGAGAAAGTGTGTTTTAAGATGAGGGATGGATAGGTGCTGATGTTTATTTAGCCTATTGTATGTCTATCCCTGTTTTAGACAGATTGAGAGTAGACTTAAAATAGACCTAGACCTTAAGGACTTCTGCTCGGTGTGGTCGAGAGAGACAGAAGCACTAAGCCAAGGTGGCTGGAGTCTAAGGGGCTGCATTTACTCTGAAGTCTTCCTTGTGAGCCTCTATCAGCTTAAGGGGCAGAGTTTTAGCAAATCCACAGGTAGGGGACAGTTGAGACAGGGCAGAGAATGTTAGCCTGTGGGAAAGCATTGGCAATCCTTCTCCCCTTTCTCTCTTCTGAAGGTTGACTTTGAGGTGACAATCCCTGGGGAAGGGAAGGATCGAATATTCAAGGTCTCCATCAAGTGGCTAGCTATTGTGAGCTGGCGCATGCTGCATGAGGCCCTGGTCAGTGGCCAGATCCCTGTTCCCCTGGAGTCTGTGCAAGCCCTGGATGTGGCCATGCGGCACCTGGCATCCATGAGGTACTGGGTATAGTTAATATCTGGGCTACTGCTGGTGTCAGAACTGCTATGGGGGGAGGAGGGGAATGAGCTCATATTAAGGTTCTGCAGTGTGCCTTTCAAACAAAATATTCTTTGAAGCCCTACCATATGCCAAGCAAGCGTGTATATACATTTAGATAGTTTAAGCTGTTGGCCCTGTCCCTTTTAGATATCGTTGGGCCGCATCCCATCTGTCCCTTCAGGGCAGAGAAAGCGTAGAGACTTTCACAAGGTCAGTTACACAACTAGTAAAGGATCAGAGCTGGAATTAAAGCCCTGGTGTCCTGCCTTCCAGGCCAGGGCTCCTCCGTGCCCAGGATGCCTCACAGGGTGGGGGCCTGTGCCCGAGGGACCAGTTCTCTGCCTGTCCCTGCCAGGTACACCCCTGTGGGCCGCTCCTTCTTCTCACCGCCTGAGGGCTACTACCACCCGCTGGGGGGTGGGCGCGAGGTCTGGTTCGGCTTTCACCAGTCTGTGCGCCCTGCCATGTGGAAGATGATGCTCAACATTGATGGTGAGTGGGGAGAGCTATGGAGCCAGGGGCACCCTGAGTCCAGTGGCCACACTCCCAGCCTCATCCCTCCTAGCTCTGCAACCATATTCCTAGTCTAATCCCTACAGTCCTGGGACCCCACCCCCATCCCAATATCCTATAAGAAAGAGGGTGTAAAGAGCAGTACCTCCATTTATTCTGGAAGAGAGAACCTCAGCTGAGCTAGACCTACTCTGTCCCCACAGTCTCAGCCACTGCCTTCTACAAGGCGCAGCCGGTGATTGAGTTCATGTGTGAGGTGCTGGACATCAGGAACATAGATGAGCAGCCCAAGCCACTCACGGACTCTCAGCGTGTGCGGTTTACCAAGGAAATCAAGGGTAAGGACCCAACCAGGCAGGGCAGGGAAATAGCCTTACTTTTTCTGTAGCCCTGAGAGGAAATTTCCTTGGGATATATATGTTCAGGGGAGAAGCCAAGCCTGTGACCATGAGCAACCTATCTCAGCCCTGACAAGCAGTGTGTGTATTCTAGGCCTGAAGGTGGAAGTGACCCACTGTGGACAGATGAAGAGGAAATACCGCGTGTGTAATGTTACCCGCCGCCCTGCCAGCCATCAGACGTAAGTTGACAGGGCTGCTAAGCCATACCATTGGTGGAAGAGGGCTAATATTTCAACATACTCCTTTCACTCCCTCCTGTCCCACTGACGCTGAGAATGAGTCTTGGACTGGCCCTGTTTTTGAATAAGCCGAGGAAATTTGGCATCCCTCTCCCAGCCTTATGAGATCCATTGATACTTTACCTACCATTTTTACCTTCTTGATCTCCACCTTTCCTCTGTGGGCCTTTACCATAGATCAGCTGTTTTCCCTTGACCCCTATATCAATTCTGTAGATATTTGAATCTTTCAACTTATTTTTCTTCCTAAAAAGGAAAGCTCCTGGGCTAGACCTTGGGGAAAGCTAGACCTTGGGGAAGCTCCCACTGATTTCATCTACCTTCTTGACCTCAGCCTATACTGGACTCTGAGTGCCTACTGTGTGTTAAGCTTTATGCTCAACACTAGAAATACAGATGTGTCAGGTGTGGTCCTGGTGGTTGTGGAGCTTGTTTCTCTTCTGAAGCCCTGGATTGCCTGCTTTCCCAAGACTGGAGTACTCTAAACAGGCTGGATAGGGATAAAGCCAAGTCTGAGGCTTCCCATGGTTGTAGGTCTAGAGAGTTAGGATTCAATCCTGGGCTATGATACCTCCTTCCTTTCCTCCAAACAGGTTTCCCTTGCAGTTGGAGAGTGGACAGACAGTGGAGTGCACAGTGGCACAGTATTTCAAGCAGAAATATAACCTTCAGCTCAAGTATCCCCACCTGCCCTGCCTGCAAGTTGGCCAGGAACAAAAGCATACCTACCTGCCCTTAGAGGTGAGGCTGCCAAGTAATGGTTGGGCTGGGGAACAAGCATTGTATCTGCATACTGATCAGTGGAGGTCTGTTCTTCCATTTGTAATCTCTCATCTTCATTTTGAAGTTTGGAAAATTGACATTTTAAGAGGTATGAGGTCATTCCGTGAAATGTAGGCTTCATTCTTACCTGCTAAATTTTTTTCATATTTCCAATCCTGCTCTCATGTTTTTTCAGGGCTGCCAGGAAGAGGTGAAGGCTGTAGTTACTATTTAATAAGTACTTTGTTTAGGACCAACATTTCAGATACCCCACATTCCTGTCCTTTTAATTTCTCTTTCTCTGTCTTGTGAAACTGGGGGTCTTAGATAATCTAGAAATACAAGTGTACCTTATTTTACAGAAAATGGAGGTGAATGTTACCTATAATATGAATCCTGCTTTCCTAATGATCAACGTGTTCTTTTGAAAAAGTTTTAGCCCCAAGATTTTTTATATTATGCTTCAACAGATGTTTGAAGTCTGCAATTAAAGAAAGACTAGTGATACTTTTTAAGTTATAGCATACAAATATAGAACCATTTGGTTAGTTATACACTGGCCAAAATGCCATAATGAGAAACTATTGCTGATTGCTTCACTATCTGGTTTATTGCTATTGAAAGTGTGATCAGTGCAGATTCTCAGGTTCTACCAGACCTACTGAATTAGAACATCTTTTAACAGAATTTATAGAGGATTCATAGAACATTAAATTTGGAGAATCACTAGTTTAGACTATTGTATTACTTTGTTCCAGCAGCAAGAGTCAAATAGGACCAGAGCTCAAGTCTTCTGTGAGCTTCTGGGATTTTAAAACTAAGTAGAGGGAATTGGGCTGAAGGGAGAAGGGAGAAGAGATCCCAAAACCCAAAAACTTTGATTTAGTTCATAGGTGCTGATGCACAGAAAATGGGATAAAGGCAATATTTTCTCTGTGATGTAAAGAAAAATCTTTAGGGATGATCTCAGCTAAGTAGATAGGCTTTAGGTAGTATCTTCTACCAGTTGAGACTTGTTAGCAAAGTAACATTACTTCTGCTTAAACAATAGTTTCCATAGTGAATAATTTATATAATGACTTATATTTTGATTTTTACTATTGTTTCTTTAACATATATTTATTGAGCTCCTACTATGTGTCATATACTTTTTTAGGTGCCGAGAATGTAGAGATTAACAAGACAATGTCCCTGCTGTCATGGAGCTTACATTCTAGAAGGGGGAGATAGACAATAAATTGATAAATAAGATAGTTTCAGATGGTGGTAAGTGCTATAAGAATAATAAAACAGGTTAAGGGATAGAAGTAAGGGTGGAGGGGGTTGGAGAGCCACTTTAGTTGTTGTGGTCAGGGAAGGCCTCTTTTAGGAGACATTTGAGCTGAATCCCAAATTATGAGATAGATTGAACCTTGCAACAACAACCTGAGGGAAGAGACTTCCCAGGCATGAGGTAAATAGAAAGAACAAAAGCTCTAAAGCAGCTGGAAGCTTAGATCTTCTCCAGGGATAAGCAGAGGCTATAGTGGCTGGCTGGCATGCAGTGTATGTGAGGAAAAGTAGTAGATGCTTTTTGGGGAGAGGTTCAGAGTTAAATGTAGGCTATTATAGCCTGGTGGGATTTTTTTTTTTTTTTTTAGAATAGCTTTATCAAGATATAATTCACATACTACAAAATTCACTCTCTTTAAATGCATAAGGCAGTGGTTTTTTAGTATTTTCACAGAGTTATATAAGCATAACTAACTGACACTAAAATATTTTCATCACCCCCAGAAGAAAGTCCATACCCATTATAAGTCACTTACTATTCCTTCGCCCCACTGCCACCCTCCAGCCCCTGTCTCTGGATTTGTCTGTTCTGGACATTGCATATGAATCAAATTATATATGTGGCCTGTTTGACTTAGCATAATGTCTTCAAGGTTCATTTATGTTGTAGCATATGCCAGAATTTACTTTCTTTTTAAGGCTAAATAATTTGTTGTATGTATATACTACATTTTGTTTATCTGTTCATTCATTGACAGACACTTGGGTTGCTTCCGCCTTTTAGCTATGAATAGTGCTGCCATAAATATATGTGTACAAATATTCGTCGTAGTCCATGCTTTCACTTCTTTTGAGTATATGGCAAGAGGTAGAATTATTAGATCATACGGTAATTCTATGTTTAATTTTTTGAAGAGTCACCATACTGTTTTCCATAGTGGCTATACCATTTTACATTCCATCAGCAAGGGTTTCAATTTCTCCATATCCCTTCTTTAATCTTTTCTTAGTGTAGCTAAGATTCTGTAGCTGAAATCATCTGTAGAGTATGCTACAACTTTAAGATGCCTTCAAGAGAGTAACCTCACAAATTTTAATTCTGGGTTTTCATTAAGTAAAGTTACTAATTTGTGTATTGCTTGGAATACAAAGTTTAATGGTAGGTGACCTTGTCCTGGTTTTCTCTACCATTGTTCATCATGAACTCTGCTGCAGAGCCAGTACTTTCATAGTGTTGGCCCTGTGGAAGCAAGTTATATATTTCATTTCTTCTAAATCCTCAAAACTTCATGAGACAATTAGTGTTTTTTTCCCGTGACTGAAAATAAAGAAGCAGTTAAGTGACCTAGACCTGCCAAAGGTAACATCACCTAGATGTGGCAAAGCTGGGCTTCAAACTCAAGTCTTCTAAACCTTCTTGCTTTCTCTACTCTGCCAAAAGGCTTTCTGTTCATGGCATCTTGATAGTATATTGAGGAATGGAAGTCTTGTCTATCACTAGAAAGTCTTTTCTGATCTCCACTATTGTTTTGGGCCCAAAATAGAGGGACGGAATCATAGGATATTTCTCACACCAACAGAAGACACTGGCAGTCAACAGAGACAGTGATTTCTATAGTGACGGTCCGTAGACCAGGGCTCAAGAGTTAATGCCATCCCTTTTTCTTTTGGTGGGTTTTCAGGATGGAGCAACAGACTCCCTGCCACCATTGGAGAACTGCTTACTACTTTAGGAATCCAGTTTGTGTATATTGAGTTTTTTAGTATTCAGAAGAGCTCTGTACTGGGACCTTTGGTAAATAATAAGTTATCCTGCAATTTATTGAGTATATACGTGTTTCAGAACTGTACTCGGTCCTTTAAGTGCTTTATTTTATATAGTTTCTGAACAACCCTATGAATTGTTACTGTTCCCCCCATTTAACATGTGGGACCTGAGCCCAGATCTGGTGCTGGATCCCTAGCTCGTAATCACAGAGTGGCTCTGTTGTCTTTGGTATTGCACATGGATATTTTCTAACTTACCTGTATGCCCAAGGGATTTCTCAGTCCCCTTCCCAGGGCTGACAGGCAAGCTCTCTTCCCTTACTGTGGGGCTCTGAGTATAGGGTGGACTGAGCTCCAGCCAGAGCTACTTATTCTTCTTTTTTTCTCAGGTCTGCAACATTGTGGCTGGGCAGCGGTGCATTAAGAAGCTGACTGACAACCAGACTTCAACCATGATAAAGGCTACGGCTAGGTCGGCCCCAGACAGACAGGAGGAGATCAGCCGCCTGGTTAGTGGGGCGTTGGAGAAATGTGTGCTCGGTTACTCAGTCCCTGGGGCCCTGGTAGCATAGAGGCTTTTCTGCCTTGACAGGACTCTTAGGAGGACACAAGTCTAGATTTCTTGCCTGGGACCCTGTAGGACTTCTCTTGCTTCTTGACCCTGTAGCTACTTTGCTTCCTATTTTTTTCCCTTTTATATTTCTTCCCTATGTTATCCACTCCCACTTACATCATCTTCCACTTGCCCTCCTTTTTTAGGGCTATTTCTCATCACTCAAAGCTGCCTGGGACATTCTGCTTGGGACCCAGAGAGTGAGTAGTATTGCCAAACTGCTACTCTTCTGAGACCCCCCCCCTTTTTTTTTTAATCTTGCAGATGAAGAATGCCAGCTACAACCTAGATCCCTACATCCAGGAATTTGGGATCAAAGTGAAAGATGACATGACGGAGGTGACAGGACGAGTGCTGCCGGCTCCCATCTTGCAGTATGGCGGCCGGGTGAGCAGGGTCAGGGCCAGACAACATCTCTGGGGCATTTTGGGGGGAGGTGGGGATGTATTGCCCGGGGCTTTTGCTTCCCTATCCGTGAGGCTCACCTGGACGCCCCCTTTGCCTATCCTCAGAACCGGGCCATTGCCACACCGAATCAGGGTGTCTGGGACATGCGGGGGAAACAGTTCTACAATGGGATTGAGATCAAAGTCTGGGCCATCGCCTGCTTCGCACCCCAAAAACAGTGTCGAGAAGAAGTGCTTAAGTAAGGAGGGCTGGGTGTGTGGATGGAAGGGTGGGAAAAGGATCCTAGGTGCCTACTTTCCCTTACCCCCAAGAGGCCAACAAGTGTGCTCTTGTTGATTCTTGACTCTGTCTCCTCGTCCTATCTGGCTCAAACTTCTGCCTGTTCCTTTTCTGCCAGTCTGTGGTCCAGAGTCCTGATACAGAGCCATCTCTGTTCAGAGATGATGATTTCAGGGCATGAATCTCCTAAAGGAGTCCTGAATTATTTTAATGTTATAATTATTAACATGATAAGAAGCAATAGTAATGATTATAACATTTACATTTATGCCAACATTGCTCCTAATTTTATGTTCTTATTATTTCACCTTCACAGTGAGTAGGTGGTAGTATTTCCATTTTCAGGAGACTGGGGCTCAAAGAGGTTAAGTAACTTGTACAAAGTTTGCATATCAAGAAAGTTTTAGAGTTGGGATCAAATAAGATCTGAAGCTTCAAGCTTATATTCCTAATTGAAAACAAAAAAGAGCAACTTATTCATCTGGTCCTCTGAGCTGTCCTCTCCTTGCACTAAATTAGTTCAGTCGGGTCCAAGTAACCTGAATCAGATGACCACGAGTTGTAAAGGCCTCTGAGCTGCCTCCACCTGTGGCCGAGGGGCTAGGGTAGGTGGCAACGAAGGAAGTGATACAGCCAAATGGTTTAAAGGAACAGGGTGAGGCAGTGATGGTCTTGAATTAAGTGGAAGGAGTCACTGGCTCTCTTCCCCTGCAGTCTTTTTTTTTTTTTTTTTTTTTTTAAGATTTTACTTTTATTTTTAGTGAGAGGGGAAGGGAAAGAGAAACATCAATGTGTGGTTGCCTCTCAGGTCCCACAACTAGGGACCTGGCCCGCAACACAGGCATGTGCCCTGACTGGCGACCCTTGGTACATAGGCTAGTGCTCAGTCCACTGAGCCACACCAGCCAGGACTGCAGTCTTTTTATTTTTTCATGACAGATTTATTGAGATATATTTCAAATACCACAAAATTCACTCATTCGAAGAGAACAGTTTGGTAGTTCCTGCAATCTGTTGAAGTGGTGCTTTCTTCTTTCTCTAGACCTGGGGTAGGGTCAGTTTACTGTGAGGCTGAGGAAGAGTTGGTGGAGCTGACCACTTTGCACAATTCATTTAAGTCAGACTCCTTCTAGGCTTGGCCTAGCATTGGAGGGCTGGCTGGTCCTTAGCAGTATTGGAAATGCTCCCAGCTCTCTAACTTTATGCCTTTGTGTCACCTTGTTGGTAGCTCTGTTCTCTATGTGCTTCTCCCTTATTCTCATGTCTTTCCCTTGTTTCATGGGTGAGGCAGTACTAGGGTCAACCCTCAGATATTTTTTTGTTTGTTTTGTTTTGTTAAAGAGGCCCCTATACTTCAGCTATATGTCATTTTTAGTGTAGAATCTCAAGACCTTTCTCATTTTAGACTTCATTCAACACTCACTGGACACAATATCCCAAATGATCTGGAAGTAGAGAGAAAATTGGGATTTCCAGTTTCCTTGAAGTAGAGACACACTATTAGTGAAATCTAGTAACACGTTGGTTTTCTTAGTGGCTACATTGCAGTTGTATATAATGGAAGGGAAATGGAAAATAAATACTATTAATAGTCTTTCAGAGACATGGCTCTTATTTACATGAAATAATGGTTAGGTTGTATTTCTTTATTCTAAGATTTATTTTGAAAAATTAGAATAATATGGCAAATACCCATGTATCCATTATCCTGAGTTATGTCATATTTGTTTTACTATTTTTTTAAGTAGATAAAATATTATAGATAAATCAAACATTTCCTTTATATCCCCCATCCTGGTCCATTTCTCCCTTCTGATCCAGCTACTCTCATGAATTGCTATAACCTTCCTATCCAATTTATACATTTTATATACCTATATGTATATAAATGATAGTAAATTTTACATAGCAATGTCTTTCTTATGGTTTTTAACTAAGTATGTGAAAAATATTTACTTCTTCACTACATAGGGTTTACAATCATATTGATATGTATATACTATGTAATAGCATCCTCTAAACAATTTACACTTTATTGGTACGTTATTGCCTTTTTTTTTTTTTTAGAGACAGAGGGTGGGGGAAGGAGGGAGAAAGGGAGAAAAACATAGATGCGTGAGAGAAATATCAATCAGCTTCCTCTTGCAAACCCCCAGCTAAGGATCTGGCCCACAACCCAGGCATGTGCCCTGACTGGAAATTGAACCGCCAACCTTTGGGTTTGCAGGCTGAGCCGCACCAGTCAGGGCTCTTTTCTTTTATCTTTTTTTCTTTCTTTCTTTCTTTTTTTTTTTTAAATCTCACCTAAGGTTGTGTTTATTGATTTGAGAAAGAAACATCAATTGGTTGCCTCCCATACATGCCCTGTCCAGGGATTGCACCCGCAACCTTTTGGTGTATGGGATGATGCTCCAGCCATTGCTTTTAATCTAAATGCAGGATTTTCACAGATTTTCTACTGTTCATTTCAGTCTGTCATTACATTTATGTAGCTTAATTTTTTAAATTTATTGCGTGTGTACCCTCTTTTCCAACTTTATCTCCCTTTCCTAGGGTATAGCCCTAAAGTAAAGGAAAGGGCCTTGTTTAATTACTCTTTCTTATTCTTAGCCTCAAAGAAATAGTAGGGGAGGAGGGAGTTCATTTTTACTGAGCATCTCCTGTGTTCCAGTCGCCGTTGGAACCTTATTTTAATTTGAGCAAAGAGGACATCGGCCTATTGCTGTGCACTTGTAACAACACAGGAATAGCTGCTTTGAATGGGAGATGGTGAGGACCCTGAGAGTTCCTCAGGTCCCTTCTCTGAGCCACCTCAGCTCTCTGCTTCTACCATTGAACACTTAGCAAGCTCTATCTTGTCCTCCTCAACTATAAATGTTTTTGGCAATAGTTATGATCATGTCTCATTCATCTCAGTACCTGTCATAGTGCTAGGAACCTAAGATGGAGGCATTTGATCAGAAGTATTTAAGTGGGACTTACTGCCGCCTGTTATGACCATACTTGTGCTGCAGGAACTTCACAGACCAGCTGCGGAAGATTTCCAAGGATGCAGGGATGCCCATCCAGGGCCAGCCTTGCTTCTGCAAATATGCGCAGGGGGCAGACAGCGTGGAGCCCATGTTCCGGCATCTCAAGAACACCTACTCAGGGCTGCAGCTCATTATCGTCATCCTGCCAGGGAAGACGCCAGTGTATGGTACAGTTCTCTTGGGACAGTGATAACAGTGATAGGACTCTTCTCGGGGTAGTTTCCTGGAGGCTCCAAGGCAAGACTTAGTGTGGATTCTTGGCTCTAGCCAGAGTTGAGCTGTTCCTTAATGTCAATGCTCCTCTTATAGGAGAAATATTAGCCCTTATGAGCCACTGAGTGTGAGCAGGTCCTGCTTATGTGCTCACACTCCCTTCCAGTAACATTTACTAGAGTCCTCTGTGTGCTGGTCTTTATGCCAGGCTAAGCTGAGCCAGATACAGAGATGGGTTAGTCCAGATTCTTATTCTTAGAAGAGTTGTCTATCAGGACATAGGGCAGCATACCCAAGCAGAATGTGTGGTGGTTCTGTTATTGCCTGGGATTGACTTGGACTTTCTGGGAAGTGTTCTCTTTTCTTTTTTTCCCCTCTCTTATAAGAATAGGAATGACCATACATACACATCTTTGGCTCAGTACTTTCCTCTTACTCCATTTTCTCTTTCCACCTCTTCTGGAAGAGGTGTCCCTCTTCTAACATTACTCAACCTGGGTGTGCTTTTAGTCCCATCCCATCCTGCCACCTTTGGGAGCTCTACCCTTTAACCCTCAAGCATCTTCAGATCTCCCATCTTGGATCACATTACACAATCTGCCATCTCCTTTAGTTTTGTCTTCCTATTTTCTTGTGTTTCTTAATCGAACTTTTTGAATGAGTACCCCCACTTCCTCACCAGCCGCTAATCCTTCACCTCTTTCATCTATTTTATTTACCTTTACCTTTCTCTGAAACCATCTCTGCACTGGGTCACCAGTAACCTTTCTCAGTTCTCTTCTTAATATTTTCTCCTGTCTCTCCTTATTTATTTTTGTCATTAGAAGGAATGCCTGGTATTCTCCAGATTTCTGTACTCTCCCTCTCTTTCTTTATACTCAAGTGAAATTCTCATGCATTCAGTTGCTTCAGTCATCACCTATTATTATTATATGTTATAATGTATTATTAATATCTGGATTCAACCCTGGATCTCTCTGAGGCTCTCATCTGTCTCTTTGACCTCTCTCTCCTGTACTTTATCAAGAGTTTATTGATGACCTGCTATGTGTGAAACACTGCTAGATCCTGAATGCATTCATGACAAAAGCAGATGTAGTTTCTGCTCTTATATTTTGGTGGACCATCTCTTTAGTAGCTTGTCGTTTCTGTCTCTACCGGTAAGCCTTTTTCTTGACTTTTCTGTGTTTGGCATCACCATTGCTTCTTGGTGCCCTCATCCAAACTTTGGAGGCAGGCTGTCTTCTCTTTGCTTCAGCTTCTATGTTATTTTTTATAGTTTTAAGATATATTTCTTATTCTCCATCCACACTTCTCAACTTAGTTCTTACATTTCTTCTTAAATCTTTCTGATTTGTTATTGGATGAAACATTTTGTAGCCATACTCCCCAAAAAACCTTCATTAATCCCCATTCACAAAATAAAAGGTTTTAAGAGCCCTGATTTTAGTTTAGTCTTTTTGGCTTTATCTTGCACCTTTTCCGTTGCCACACATATAGGAAAGATCACATGTTCTAGAACTAGATAGAACTGGATTTTAATCCTAGCTATGCCAATTTATTGGCTTAGGCAAAGTACCTAACCTAACCTTTCCGAACCTCATGAATTAATTGTATAAAAAGTAGCATCTAATAGGCACGTAGTAGATACTCTAAATGCTCATTCCTTGTTTGTGCTTTCTAATCTCTGGTTTTGCTCACATCATTTGCCTTGCCTAGGATATCTAAGTGCTTTACTTCTTATTCTCCACCTTGCCCTTAAAATTCTCTTCATCCTACAAGTCCCAGTTTAAATGTACTTATTCCTCGAAGCCTTCTCTTGCCATTCTATCTAGAGAATGAACTGGTCTCTCTGGATTCTTCTAGAAATTTTATCAGGTTGCTGATCAAGTACTGTCGTGCTTGATATTATTTTGAACGTGGAATAGATCTGAATCTGCTCTGAAACCTTTCCTCTGAATATGTGTACCTAAGGTAGAGCCTTCCACTGACATAATACTCACTAATTATTTATGGAGGGAAGTTGGTTGACCTCTGATCCATGTCCCTCTTGGGCCTTAAATTGATGGTCCTTAGATAGAAAATAAAAATGGTTTTTTGCAGAACTGCCTTGAGTTAAGTATCCATGTTTCTGATTCCCTCCATTAAAGGGAGAATCTAATGTTTTGGCTTGCCTGGGGTGTATATAATGCAGGATGCTTGGGGAAGGCAATGCTTACTCAGAGAATTTTCCGTTCCCTGCAGTCAGTAATGTTATATCTCTACGGTCCTAATACGTGTATTAGGACCTGGATTTCTAACACTTACTTGCTGTTCCTCGATTATACCACTTGGACAATGGGGCTTTCTGCCTAGGAATTAAACCAGCAGATAAGAGGAGCAGTTACATTCTTCTAAAGACCCTTGATCTTTTCTCCTGGGAGGCCAAGTGAATGGAATTCTCTCTGTGATGGTCACACTAAGTCCAGTTGCACGGTAGTTGCCCTGAGAGTGTAGAAGGACAGTATGACATTTGCCCAGTTTTGATCTACCATACCTTGTCCTGTCCTTAGTATTTTTAACTTCTTTCTCTCCACTAAATTAATATTATTGTCATTTTTTAAAATGTAAGCATTTTATAATTTATATTTTTTAATCCTCACCCGAGGATATGTTTCTTATTGATTTTATTTGTTTATTTTTAAATTTTATTTATTTATAGAGAGGGAGGGAGGGAAAGAAACATATGTTGGTTGCCTCTCACACACCCTCAACTAGGGACCCTATCTACAACCCAAGCTTGTGCCCCGACCCAGGAATTGAACCAGTGATCTTTCTGTTCATAGGCTGGGACTTAATCTACTGAGCCACAAAGCCAGGGTTGTGTTTTATTGATTTTTAGATAGAAAGGAAAGTGGGAAACATCTAGGTAGAGAGGAAGCGGTAGAGAGAGAAGCATCGATCGGTTGCCTCCTGTACATGTCCTGACTGGGGATCGAACCCTCAACCTTTTGGTGTACAAGACGATGCTCCAACCAACTGAGCCACCCAGCCAGAGCTTTAATATAAACTTTTCATTGAAGTATAATATACATATAGAAATATTATGTATTCAGTTCAGTGATTTCTCAAAGTTCACAGTGGTATAAATGGGACCCATTTCTGTCTGGCAGCAGAACATTACCACAACCCCAAGCTCCTAGTCACTACAACTCCCCATCAGTGGTAATCACTGTTATTCTGGCTTCCAGTACGATAGATTAGTTTTGCCTGTCTTTGAGCTTTGTAAAAGTGGAATCATATGTATTTTATTTGTGTCTGGCTTCTTTCATTCAACATTATGTTTGTGAGATTCATCCGCGTTTGTGTACTTGTAGTTTGTTAGTATTTTCCATCATGCTGAATATATCACCATGTACATGTATTTACTGTTAATGGACATATTTGGGTTGTTTCCAGTTTTTACTGTTACAGATAATGCTTCAGCGAGCATTCTTATACATGTCCTTTGGACACATATACCATTTCTATTGAGTGTATATCTAGGAGGGATTTTAAGTGCACAAATTTACACTTCCATCAGGAGTGTATGAGAGTTCTAGATACTTCTTTATCAAACTTGGTGTTTTGTCTCTTTCTTCTTTTGTTTTTAAGATTTTATTTATTTTTAAATTTTTATTTTGTTTTGATTTGACAGAGAGGGGAAGGGAGGGATAAAAAGAGGAAAAGAAACATCAGTATGAGAGAGAAACATCGACTGGTTACTCATCCCATAAGCCCTGACCAGGGCTGAACCCACAACCCAGGCAGGCACCCCGACCAGGAATCGAAGTGGCAACCTTTCGTTTTGCGAGAGGACACCCAACCAGCTGAGCCACACTGGTCAGGGCTGTCTCTTTCTTTTTAGCTATTCTTATGGGTGTTTAGTGATAATGCATTGTGCTTTTAATTTGATTTTTCTGATGATTGGTATGGTTGAGATTCTTTTTATATGTCTACTGGCTATTTCACTAGTGTCTTTTGTAAAGCACCTGCTTGAATCTTCTCCTTTTTTTTTTTTTTTTTTACTTGACTAAACTATCATTTTCTTATTGATAAGTGTTCTTTATAATTTCTTTACTGAATGTGTATGTGTATTACATATCTCTGCTCTGTGGCTTGCCTTTTTACTTTTTAAAGGTGTCTTTTGAACAGAAATTTAAAATTTTAAGGTAGTCCAATTTAACATTGTTTTTCCTTTATGGCTAGTATTTTCTGTGTCCTATTTAGAAATGCCAAGGTTGTGACGATACTAATCTGTGTTTTCTTTGAAAAAAATTTTTTAAGCCTTTCATATTTAGAACTGATTATCTCTGCCAGAATCTGTTCTTTCTCTGTCTCCTGTCAGTGGTTCCTCTGCTGGTGCACAGCCTAGAATCTCAACTTCCTGCCCGCAGCAAATGTACCCAGGATTAAGCAATGCAGAAGATAGCTACCCTCCGTGAGATTCCCTCTTTGGAGTTTTCACCCCTCTCTGCTGCCCTCAAGAAGATGGTTTCTGTATTGTATCTGGCTTTTCTGAATGCTTTTTGTAGAAGTACTGGTTTACTACTAACTACTCAATCTCTCTTGGAAGTGGAAATGATCCCTTTAGCTTTTGAAACATGCTCAAGTCTCTCCCATTGAAAATATACCTAATCCTTCGTTGACCCTACTCTTTCATTGATCCTGCATCTCCTTCTTAGTACTTTATATCACCAAAAGAGTTCTTGCTAATTTTTTGCCTTGATAACACTAAATACAAAGGACATTTCTGGTCCTCATTTTACCTGATTTCTTAGCAGCATTTGACTCTGTCGAACACTTGTTTCTGCTTGAAACACCCCTTGATATTCATGATACAACTGTCTCGTTCTTCCTTGTAGTTCTCTTTTTCTCCTTTGCAGACTCATCTGTCTCCTGTTCTGCAAATATTGAGAGTTCCTGAAGATTCAGGTCTAAGCTCTCTTTTCTTTTTATTCTGCTCTCTTCCTTGATAATCTCATCAAGACCATGCCTTCACTTACCTGTACCTAAGTATCTCACAAATTTTCATCTCTGTTTGACTACTCTTCAGTTTCTAACTACTATACCCAGGTGTCTAGTTGATATTCTCACTGGGATGATCAAAAAGCACTTTAAACTCAAAATGTCTCAAAAAGAGTTTAAGATCTATCTATTCTACTACAAAAGCAAGAAATCATAGAAGTTATCCATAAAAAATATTTTTCCTTACGTATGTAGTCTGAGTTTTTAAAATATCTCTTGAATCTTCATTTCTCTCTATCTCAACAACTGCCTCGTTAATACAAGCTGCCCTCATATCTTCCCTATGTCAGTTCCTTTGCTCTCCTTTGTAGTTACTTTGACCTTTTAGTTTCTCAGACGTTAAATGCCATCTCCTATCAGAGTGCATTTTTGCACACTGTTCCCTCTGCCTGCATTGCTCTCTCCCAAACTCCTCCTCTCTTCTAGGTCCTTTAGTACCTTTAGATTTCAGTTTAATCAGTACTTCGTTCTTTCCTGGCTAGGTTATTTTCCCTTATTACATGCTGTCATAGCTCCATGAAGTTTTACATTATACTATTTATCATTGCTGTAATTTCATGATTTTTAAAATTAGTCACTAGATGGTAAGCACTATAAGAGTAGGGACCCTATGTGTTTCTGGTCACCATTGTGGTTCCTAGCACCTCATATACTTCCTGGATCTTATAGGCATTCGTTAAGTATTTGTGAATGCACTAATCACTTCTCTCCCTACTCATAGCTGAGGTGAAACGTGTTGGAGATACACTCTTGGGAATGGCTACACAGTGTGTGCAAGTGAAGAACGTTGTCAAGACCTCACCTCAGACTCTGTCCAACCTCTGCCTGAAGATCAATGTCAAACTTGGTGGCATAAACAACATCCTAGTCCCACACCAGCGGTATGAACTCTATTGTCTACTTGCCCTTTTCAAACCGGGTACCATTCTGGGGATTAATGAAAAGATAGGACCCTGGCCAGGCAGAGTGAGTGAGGCACAAGGGAGAGAGGACCAAAGTGGGTGCTAGATGGTACCAGGAAGAGAAGACCCATCTCCTCACCATTTGTTTTCTCTTCCTTGTTCAGCTCTGCAGTCTTTCAACAGCCAGTGATATTCCTTGGAGCAGATGTTACACACCCCCCAGCAGGGGATGGGAAAAAACCTTCTATCACAGCAGTAAGTTATACTCCCCAACTTCCTCATATGGTTCTCTTAGCTCTGAGCTCCCAAGATTACACATTCCCCCAGCTCTGGCTCTTGACCCTTCGTAAGAACTTTTCTTTTTCTTTTTCTTTTTTTTTTTTAATTAAAAAAAATTGTTTATTTATTTTATTTTTAGAGAGAGGGGAAAGGAGAAAGCGGGAGAGAAACATCACTGCGTGGTTGCTTCTCACTTGCGCCCCCAAGTGGGGACCTGATACGCAACCTAGTCATGTGCCCTGACTGGGAATCGAACCAGCGACACTTGACTCGCAGGCCGACGCTCAATCCACTGAGTCATCATGAGAACTTTTCCTTCCAGCTGATCATCCCCATTAACCCCTACCTTGGTAGCTCTAAACTTAACTGTATACTCTTTTTTTTTTTTTTTTTTTCCAGTGAGAGCAATGGGAGTGTGGGCTGTGGCCAGAGACTTGGCCCAGTCTCCGTCACTCCTGCTCTGTATTTGAGCTCATCTGTTTCTCTCCATGCCCACTTTGGGGTATGGTAGTGACCATGCCTCCTTCCTGAAACCCCTTTTAAGGGAGTTACATAGTAATTGAGACTCCTTTTCTCTTTCTCATTCTTACTCCCTCTCCTGACGTCTCTGGTCCCTGTCCCCTAGGGGCTTCTGAATTTCCAGAGGGATCTGGCCTTCCTTCGCACTTCTATTTCCTCAACCCTCATGTTTTTCTAGGCAGACTGGGATGTAAGGAACACCTATACAATGCATATCCCTATTTTCCTTGTGGCCACTGTCCCCTCTGAAAATAATATTACTCTCACCACCTGCAGGAACACTTTTTACTGTGGCTCCTAGATAGATTAGCACTTGAATGAAAAAAGGACAGACTTGTGGCTAGGTAAGATTATTCTTTAAGCTAGTAATGCCAAACCTTCACATTCCCCTTGGCAAGGGTAGAGAAATAAAACTTATCAAGTATCTACTTTGGGGTAGACCCTGTGCAAGGTGCTTTATATGTACTATAACAGCAGTGCAAGCAGGTGGTGTTCTTATTCTTATCTCCATTTGAGAGGATGAAAAAGATCAGATGGATTAAGTAACTTCTGCATGGGTGGTAGAACAGAGATTGCAACCAGGACTCATTGAATCCAAAACCCTACTCATTGGATGACATAGTTTTCCTGCTGAGAAGCCTTTGCCCAAACCCACAGCCTGATAGTGTTGGGTGGGTGAAGGTTCTAGGGGCTTATCCTGCTTCTTTGATTGTCAGGTGGTAGGCAGTATGGATGCCCACCCCAGCCGTTACTGTGCTACTGTGCGGGTGCAGAGACCTCGGCAGGAGATCATTGAAGACCTATCTTACATGGTGCGTGAGCTGCTCATCCAGTTCTACAAGTCCACCCGCTTCAAACCTACCCGTATCATCTTCTACCGAGATGGGGTTCCTGAAGGCCAGCTCCCTCAGGTAGGTGGAAAAAGCTTTCATATTGAGGCCAGAGGGTCTAATGATAGCAGAGAGTACTAGCTTTTCTAAGCTATTAGCACTTGGAACTTGGCTAAATGGAAGAGGCTTGGGAGCAGAGATCACAGCTGAGAGGTGGTATGTTCTTTCTTCTGGTAACAGAAGACCCTCAGTGCCTGTTAGTTGGTTCATGTTGAAGACTGATTCTTTAGACCAGTGGTTCTCAAACTTCAGTGTGCATCAGAATTGTCAGGAGGCCTTGTTAAAACATTTTGCAGGGTTTGCCCTTAGAATTTCTGATTTTGTGAATCTTGAATGAGGCACTAGAATTTGTAGTTCTGACAAGTTCCTTGGTGATGCTGCTTGTTTGGAGGCCACTGCTGTTGACCTTTCTTCATAATGTTCCTTCTAATCCTTCTGCTGCCAAGCCTTCATATTTTGTTGTTTAAACTTATAAACTTAACTAGTGCCCTTGGCTACCATTTAATAATAATGTAACTACCATTTATTGGGTACGTTTTATGTGATAAACTGTGCTAAGCACTTGATATGTGTTCTATTTAATGCTTACAATGGCCCAATGAAAAAATAATGATTCCATTTGACAAATGAGAAAACTGGGGCTTGGAAATGATTTCTTCAGTGTCACCCAAGCTGTAAGTGGTGGAACTGGGATTTATTTAGACAAATTGGTCTGGCTCCAAAGTCCATGCTATTAACCATTATGCTCAATTTCCTCCAAGGCATCCAGTGTTTCCTAAAATACCAGATAAATTTATCATTTCACTTCTCTGTTCAGAAATATCTAGTTCACATAGTCTTGGGTTAAAATTCAAACTGCTTAGCAAAGCAGTCAGCAATTATTAAGCCCCTGCTAAGTTTTCTATGCTGTACTTAATTATCTGTTATAGTCTTCACAACAGCTTTGTGAGGCTGGTCTTATTAGTAACTTTAGTAACTGTGGAGAAAATGAGACTTTACAGGGGTTAAATGACTTGCTCAAGGAACTACAACTAGATAGAACTTGGGTTTGAACCTAGTTTTAATTGATTGTAAATTCTATCCGCTTCTGCCGTACAGTTTTGACTCCCTATATCTGACACCCAATGCCACAAGGCAACTATTGCCTATGGTTATTTACCTGTAGCTGCTTCTTTAGCTAGTCCATTTTCTTACAATCCTGCTGCTTTGTAGGACAGAATTTATCTACTCCCTCTGCACCTGTTTCTGAACTATGTATCTGTGCTTCTCTGGTGGTACCAAACTTGTCTGCTTTTGGAAGTCACAGGGGAACTCTAATTATTCTCCTGATACTGAAGGTGACCTTACCTTGGCCATGGTGATTTTAGTGATTTTTTTTGTGAACCTTGGTTCTGTGTCTTGATTTAGGTCTCTCTATACATAAAAACCAGGTAAGTGTTCTCTGCTGATACTAAGACTCCTAGCCATGGTTTTATAGGAACATATTAGGTGAACTGCATATAAGGCTGATTTTGGCGGGAAGGACCCTTCAGCTCTAATGGTTGTGTGTCAGCTTATAAAGGGAGACTGAGCAAAAAGCCATAGTATGTGTCAACTCCTTAGTTCAGAAAGATGTGTGAACTCAAGAGGAGCTGTATGTCCTTTGTCTTCCTCCTCACCCTATGCCTAGATCCTCCACTATGAGCTGCTGGCCATTCGTGATGCGTGCATCAAACTGGAAAAGGACTACCAGCCTGGGATCACTTATATTGTGGTGCAGAAACGCCATCACACCCGCCTTTTTTGTGCTGACAAGAATGAGCGAGTGAGTGAGGGATTGAGGAAGCCACGCATACCCTCATCTATCCCGTCACCCTTCTTTTAATATGGAAGAAGCCCTTGAAATAAAAATCTGGGGATTTAGTCTTTGGCCTCTTCATCCTCTCTGGCCCCTTACCTCTCGCTCTTGTGGTCCTTCCTCTACCACCTCCTTCCCTTTGTTCTCCTCTTCTCCCCTCCTTCCCTTATACTTCCTCTCCCTCCTCCTAGCTCCTTGGCCTATAGACCCCATATATAGACCAGCTCCCAGAGAAGGGAAAGGGAACTACCATTTATTGAACTTCTCCTATGTGCCAGACATTGTACAAGGCGTCTTCCTCACAGCAGCCCTGTGAGGTAGGTACTATTATTATCTCCAGTTTAACCTCAGAAAGGTTAAATGACTTACTAAGATCACACAGCTAATAAATGGTGAAACTAGCACTTAAGCAGTCCTGTGTGATTTTAGAGATCCATTATTTCAACACCCAATGCCCTCTGGGGTCTGGTGGAACAGTTATCCTCTGGGATTCTGGTGGAGTCAGAGTAGAATTGAGTTGTGGCCCTAGTTAGGGCCAGGCAGGTCTTGGGATCTTGGTTGTCTTTGTCTCTATACAGATTGGGAAGAGTGGTAACATCCCAGCTGGGACCACTGTGGACACCAACATCACCCACCCATTTGAGTTTGACTTCTATCTCTGCAGCCACGCAGGCATCCAGGTAGCTGGGCTATGTCCTGGGGTTTCCATTGGGTTGAAAATTAGTTGATTATTACCACTGCTTCTAGAATGTTTTTGTCATCACTGAGTGGCATTCAAATCAGGATTGTTCTCTTAATAAGCCCTTTAGTATACTTGAATAGAAGTACATTTTTAATATCTTAGGCAAATTGCCCATAAGAGGGGTTCTTTATGTCATAAATGACTGTGTGTGCCTGTTCATGGGTGGGTCTTCCATCCTAGCCATAATCTTAAACAGTGATCCTGTTCCTTATTATCAGCCATCCCCTCTGCCCAGTCTGGGGCCCCTCACCTTCCTATCTTCCCAGGGCACCAGCCGACCATCCCATTACTATGTCCTTTGGGATGACAACCGTTTCACAGCGGATGAGCTCCAGATCTTGACGTACCAACTATGCCACACTTATGTACGATGCACACGCTCCGTCTCTATCCCAGCTCCTGCCTACTATGCCCGCCTGGTGGCTTTCCGGGCACGATATCACCTAGTGGACAAGGAGCATGACAGGTGAGGCCTGGGATCAGGCTGGCTTCCTTTTTGCTTCAGCCTCTGGTACCAGACCCTCCCAACTTTCCTTGGGTAGAAGGAAAATGGGTAATGTTCAGTTTGGTATCTGGGTTCATCTGCCAAATCTGGGTTGGATTTTTTTTTTCCTTAAGGTGGTATGGGAATTGGCACCCTAGGGATGGGGGAAGGGATTAGCAGCAGCTCTGTTCACCAGGAAGGACTTCTTTCATTTTTCCTTTTCAGTGGAGAGGGGAGCCACATATCGGGGCAGAGCAATGGGCGGGACCCTCAGGCCCTGGCCAAAGCCGTGCAGGTTCACCAGGATACTCTGCGCACCATGTACTTCGCTTGAAGGCAGAACGCTGTTACCTCACTGGATAGAAGAAAGTTTTCCAAGCCCCAAGAGCTGTGCCGCCCAAATCCAGAGGAAGCAGGGAGGAGGGAGGTGGAGTAGGGAGGAGTGCAGAAGGCCTTGTTTCCTTCTACAGATGGGGCAGAAGGGTGGGGAACAGGGCCAGTAAGCCAGACCACCAGCCAGAAATTTCTGATATTCACCTCATAGCCCTCACCCCATCTTGTCACATCTGGCCCTGACCACTGGACCAAGAGGGGCAGCACAGGTGCCCACCATACACACAGGTGTCTCATGTGACTCACAGTGCTAAAGACTCTTGCCTGATGGCTTGGTAAGGCTCTGCAGTCCTTCGGACAAAAGCTGGTAGGTTTGGGTTTGATACTTTAGATGGGAAAGTGAGGTGCTTGAGAAAGTGGGTGGGAGGAGGGAAGGATTTTTTAGGCGCCTTAATCAGAAAAGGTCTAGATTTGTTTAAGAAGAAAAATGAAAACAGAACCAGATCAATATTTTAGGATACAAGATGTTTTAAAGGGTTAAGTATCCACTTTGTAGGAAGGTTTTTTAATGCTAATGGTTGGCTGCTCCCACCCTCCCTTTCCCTTATTCGTATCTCTCCACCTTTTCCTGCCCTACCTTATATCTCCTTCCCGATAAGACATCCAGCCCCTAGTATGACTTAAGGCACTATGGCACTTAGCTCTGAAGTGACACGACCCTGTCTTCCTTCCGCCTGCTGGTGGGTAACCAGTGCCTTCCCTGTAACGGTAATGCTGCAGAACTGCAACCTTTTGTACCTTTCTTCGGGGGGATGGGGTGGGGGTGGGAGAGGAGGTAGGTAGGTGGGGAAGAAATACCCCTAACCCAACAAGCCTCCAGCCAGAGCGCCAGCTATTTTGCATTTAAAGGAATTTACTTTCATATTCATTGAGCTTTTTAAAAGGTTACAACCTCAAGATGGTTAAAATCCATTGACATTTGCACTTTCAGACCTGACAAGTCTCTGGAGCTGCTGAGATGACTGGCTATACCTCCTTTTCTCCCTGTCCTGTCCCCACCCTCCTGCCTGCCTGGGCCTGGAGTTACTTTCATAGCTTTTCTCACTCTTGGCTTATTTCTCCTCAATGGTCAAGTCTCGTATGTTTCAACATTTCTTAACTGGGGTGTCTTAAAACAAATGATCCTTAGGTCTAAAATAAGAAAAAAGAGCGAAAACTAAATGTTATTTTTATACCATAACTTGAGTCTATTGCCAAAATCTGGATATCCCTCCAATGCCCAATGAGTTTACATCCCAGAAACATTGAGCCATTAGAAGGAACTATGTACCTGACTTGTTCTTTGGCCTGGCTAGGTAAGGGGCTGTTATCTCCCCAATGTGGGGCTCAGGCTCCATCTTTCCTCTGTGCAGAAAATACCTTGTTCTTGCTACAGGCTCCCTCCTCTGCACTGCCCTGCACTCTTTCCTGCAAGTGCATCTTCCCCTTCCTCTGGACTGTCCTTTGACACTTTGGCTCATCCCAGATTCCAGCGTGTCCTGTGAATAGGCTGGAGGATTTTGCTGCTCCCTATTGCTTCTGTTTACACAATTGAATTTTTCCTGTTTCCCACTAGGGCATGTGAATGAATGGCATGGGCTTTTTTCACGTGTTTGTCTGTTTCCCTGGATAGAAATGGGGTTTGGCTGTCTTGTAGAACTGGAAATGTAGGGGGTTCTAGCTTGGTGACCGCTGGCCTTAAGGCAAGGCCCCCTCTTTCCTTGACTGTTCATTTTCTCCTTTCCCACTGCTTGGGATGAGAACTTACAGCTTCAGTGTGGAAATTCCTCTTTTTGAGTAGCCGGGACTTGGGTTTGCCCCAGGCTGGTGATAAAGCCATGACGCTTTAGACCTAGTTCAGGCTTGGAAGTCAGCCAGAGAAAGGCCAGTCTGAATCTGGCCCTGTGCAGTTAGAGCTACCATTTTCCCTCCCAGCAGCCCTTGTACAGATCCAGATTCGCTATGCAAAACAGTCACTCCCAGGTTCTGTTCTGGTTGGCTACTTTGTTCAGTGACTTCACAAAACATAGCACAAACATTGATTATGGAGGAAGGTATCAGGGCTGTTGAGTAACTCCTCCTTTACTTCTTTCCTACTGGCTACAGCATTGGTTGCCCCATGGGCACAGCCCAGCTGAAGAACAGAATGGAGGGCTCTGCGAGGAGTTAGCTCACTGGAGAGCCTACATTCCTTACACAAGTGCCTAAAGAGAGTGATGCCAACACTCCATCTGCCCTGTCCATCGCCTTCATATACTGTCTACTTCATGTTCAGTCACCCTTAGGAGAGGGGAGCTCTCTTGGGACAGTGGGCTCTGCATGTTCTCTCCTTGGGTGCATTTTGGGGCTAGTATCAGGGCATTATTCCTGGAGGGTCCAGTCATTCACCAGCATTTGCAAATATCCATGGGAAGCTAGTGGTAGCCACCTACTCTCAGCGACAAGTTTGTGTTCTTTCCTTTTTCTCTTTGTCTCACTCTCTCCAGTTGAGTTTGGAGCTGGGACTTGAAATGTGTTTTTTAGCCCTTTGGCATTGCACATGCCATTCAGTAAATAAAAGCAAGAGAAGCAGCTTGAGCAATGGCAAGAAAATGACTTCTTGCTCTGATATTATATTTTAAAATCTTTGAGACTTGAAAAATAACCCTTGACCTTGAGGATTATTCTTGTTTGAAAGGAATTGTGTTGTCAACAAGCTTTGGCTTTCTTGGATATGGTTTAGGTGGTGCTACTCACTTAAGCTCTGAGGAAGCGCTGGATGACCCCAGCCTCATCCTTTTAGACTAGTCTCTTGCTCCTTTGTTCTACTCTTTGCCTTGCTTTTCCTCTTCTCTCTTTCCCTGGCTTCCTTTTCTTTTCTTTTTTCCATTCACTCCGCTTGCTTGCTGATCTGCCTGCCTGATGATGAATTCTCTATATGGCTACAATGATCCCACTGTTAACTGGCAAGGTCAGGCTTAGCTTCTTGGCTGCAGAAGACCAAGAATCTGTTCCCTAAGCCCAGTGATGTTCTCTTTGGGCTGGACTGCCCTCAAGCATACAAAAAGGCTAAGCAGCTGGCCTGCCCAAATGACATGAAATCAGGGGCTTCTGGTTACTTTCACAACTGTCCACTCCTTGGAGTTGGTTTCTCTCATTGCTTTCTCTAGATCTGGTTCCATTTTTATCTACCTGGGGCTTCCCTATCCTGAGAATCTGTTAGGATTGAGCTATTTGGGTATCCAGGGTTGAGGGTTAGGGGATGGACATGGGGGAAGAAGAGAGTGATGGGAAGAGCATGGAGAGAATTTGGATAAAAATTGCGAAAGGAGAGCACTGCTCATTGATCATTTTTCCAGTCCAGCCTGGCCCCTTGGGGGTTGAGGTGCTATTGCTGGCCTCTGGGCATATGCCTGGGCTCCTGTTGCAGGGAACTTAGGCTTAGAATAATGCTAAAGAAGAAGGTTCCTAAAGGCGTAAAACCTCACTAAAAAGCTCCTGATTCTCACCTAGTAGATAGCTCCTCTTTGGCTAAGCAACAGTGTTCTTGGAGTTTCCTTTTTCTTGTCCAGAATTCTGTAAATGAGACTTAGCACTCAAGATGGGCAGCCAAAGAGACACTTCTTAGCTGGCTCATGAAATATCTGCAAGGCAGGTAAGGCAATGTTTTAGACCTGGTGTCATGTGTAACAAAGAAAAATGGAAGTTTTTTCCTCTTCAAGGTAGAAAGTCATCTCAAATTAGCCAAAATGCAGCTTCGGAAACTACATCAGGGGAAGCTATTTTTATTTATATTTATTGGGCTTAGGCCAATCCAGGATGGTAGCTGGGATGCCTTCCTTTTTAAAGTCTGATCATGGCAGGGATGTGCGGGGCACTCTTCTATTTGGCCTTTAAGCAGATTGGGGAGGAAGGATGCTCCGGTTTTCTCTTTTCCCCATTTATTAGGACTTGTCTTCTCCCTGAGCAGGGAGAAGCTAGGTTGGTGCTCTCCTCTTACTCTACTCCTATTGACTTTGAACCTCTGGCTGCTGTTTGGGAGCCCAAGAAAGGGAGTGGAGGGAATGGCTCAAAACAACAACAAATCAGAATAAGGTGGGGAAGGCATATTTCCTTTTTTAAAAAGGAAAATAAACTCCAAGGATTGTGCAAATAAAGACAATGTAGCGAATGCACAGTGTCCCCTGGTATAGTAGCAATAAGGAAAAATGAAATGACTTAACTGTGCACACAGTCCAACCTGAATGGTGTGATGTTGGCACTTAGCAGCCATCTGGTGGGCATGTGTGACTACTCTGGGTTTTTCTTTAGTTTCTGAACTTTTTATCCTTCTCAAGTCCAGCATGGATAGGGAAATGTCCCTGGAGCCCCACAGCTGTGTACTTGTTTGCATTTGTTTCCCTTTGAGAATTGTGTGTGTCCTGCTTTGAGCTGTACCTTGTCCAGTCTATTATTGTAAAATTATCCCAGCAGCTATAATGTACAGTTCCTTCTAAAGCAAGCAACAGCAGCAGCACAATTCTGTGTTTTTATAAAGACATCAGTGGCTTCTGTTTCTAAAGTATGGTCTCTCTCTTTTTTTCCTATTAGCAAAGCAAACTGTTGGGATTAATTATATCTCTGATAGATTTTAAGTTAGAATAATTGATTGTTACAAGAGCAGAACCATCACTTCTAAAGGAGGAGAGTGGATAAAACAAATTCCAGAGTGCTGAAACTGCAGATTGTATATAATCACATATTTCACAGGGCCTGCATTTATTCTTCAACAAACATGCATAGTACTGTGTCCAGTAATATTGTTGGGAGAAAGGCAGGCACAATTCAGAAATGAGGAAAACTGTCTCCTTAAGGAGCTTAAAGTTTGGTTGAGGTAATCACTAGCCAAGTGGTCCCGTGGTATACGAAAGATGATGAGGGACAGAAACAAGGCTATAGCAATGAAGACAGGAAAGGCAGATTTAAGAAACACTCAGGAGAGAGAATAAATGGGCAATGAAAGGGGAAGAGAGTAGAGGCTAATGACCACATTTCCACTTGAGCAAGTGAGTATACAGGGACAGTCTTCTAACCAAGATGGGAAGAGGAAAGACTAGAAGGAAACTGGTGAATTTTGTGAAGAGAGACAATTAGCCTTGTATAGACTGAGTTTTGAGGTTCCCATGGGGCAATGAGGTTAAGGTTTTCAGTAAACAACTTATGTTTTGGTGCTCAGGGAAGACTACAAAACTGCAATTATAGATATGGGATTCATACTCATAGATGATAGTTAAAGCCATAGGAATGAAAAAGATGGTTTAGATAAAAGAGTAGAGTAAGAGAAACTCTAGGAAACACAATTTAAGGGATGAAGAGAGGAAGCAGAGCCTAAGATGACTGTCAAATCACTAGTAGATATTTTGTATATTTTTTGACTTAATGAGGTGGGAGAAAAGTCAAGAGAGTGGAATAGAATCCAAGAAGGGTGTGATTAACAACATGAACAGCTGCAGTGGCAAATGGGTATTTTTTTCTACTCATTTTACCATCCACCCCATCTTCGTTGGGATTTTAGAACCTTATGGTTATTGTCCACTATTTCTTGGAAAGGAGCATCAGAAAAACCTAATTTAAATAAGGCTAAAATGAGGTCTTCCAAGTTCTTCACCACAACCGCCACCACCACCTCCAGCTTCCTCCTGTTTTCAGGAGATACTTGTAAAAGAATAAAATAAACAAACCTAATTTTGTTCCTAACCAGTGTCATAGATGGTGTTCAGTGTATATCTGTAGCACTTAGCAGCTTGCTCTATTTTCATGATTTGTTTCCCTTGGAGCCTGTGAACTCCTAGAAGCATAAACTACATTCTGTTCACTTCTGTCATCTTAGGGCCATAGCATATATTAAAAGGTTAATATTTGTGAATAGAATTGAAGTGAGCTAGAAATCTGTGGTTTATGAATACAAGGGGTGTGGTCGTGGGGAACCAAGGTGTACAGGATGGACTCAGCATTTCTAAGTCTTCAGGTAAGCAGAAACCTAACCAGATAATCATCTTTTCTCACTCTCATCCCAACTTGGAGGTTCTATGGTTTTGTATTGTACCTTCAGCTGATGGCACAAATGTTAATTAAGCATGTAAGCACTGGCATTTCTCCTTGGTACTGGTAAAGCATTGTTACTCTATGGGGAGATTGCTCAGAGAAGGATTCTGGCACAGAGCTCCGAGAAATTTTCAGTGGCAGCTAGTATGTACATGAGCCGGCCTAGCATTCCTCTGAAGGCCACATGTTGTCGCTTTTCAAATTGCAGAAGTAACCTGTGGACACCACCTGCCTGATGCCAGATTCCCTTGGGAGCAGGTCAGCCAGACCCAGGCTCCTTTCCAGCAGCATGCTTTAGTTAGGTTGGTTGAACTTGAGCAGATTGGAACACAGAGATGTTCCCCAATTGAAATAAGGCTTAATTTTATGACCCTTAATGAAACAGAAGTGAAGTATTTAGCAGAGCAAGTGGGAGGATGATAATTATGGCTTTTTTATTTTTTTATTTTTTGCCATAAATTTCAGTTTTTAGAAACGATTTATGTTTAAAAAAAAAAAAAAAAAAAGGTTTCAGGATTAAATGGCTGTTGATTGCTACTAAAGAGAAAAATATGGTGGGAGCCCAGGCCTGATTTGTCTGGTTCTGGAGCTCAAGATTTTTAGTTAAGGCTTGCCCTAGCACCCCCACACATCCCTATTCAGTATTGGTTGAGCAGCCTTCCCTCAGCCCTGTTAATTGGCAACATATATTTGTAGCAACTACTTAACTAGGTGTTTTGTACAGTGTCTGTTTACCTTATTTGCATCTTCATAGTATTCATGTGAAGTAGTTTGGCTCAGTGGATTGAGCGTCGGCCTGCGAGCTAAGGGTCGCTGGTTCGATCTTCCAGTCGGGGCACATCAGAGAAGGAAAACTCTGATTCCAAAAAACCTCCGCTGCCTTGCGGCATACCTCTTCAGGGGAAAGGCTAAGGGAGTAAACCCCGACAGAAAATCCGGAGCCGGAGTCCCTAAGGCGGTTCGACGTTGTAGTCAACACCGGCAACTCCTGCGACGCACCTGAAGCCAAGCTGTATTGACTCCGTCTTTCCCTTGGACCCTTCAGCTGCGAAGAGAGGGGGGGTCTGCTGCATGGGCAACAGCAGACCCTCCATATCACCCTGCCCAGGCTCTGTAGCTTCAGCTCCACTGGAGAGGACACTCCAGCGTCATCGCAAGATGTTGATTCAACACGGGAGGAGACAGATACCGTGTCACTCCCGAGTCGGACTGCACAGCCATTCTCGGCAGTGCAGATAGACTCTTAAGAAGCTACACCATCGTCTCTCGAGACGGACGGCTGCCTTCCTAGTTTGTCAAATCCAGTTGCATATAACAAAAATCCAATTAAATTGACTTAAATAAGGAAACATTCACATTACAAGAAGTCCTGATTTAATATGGCTCTGAGGTTGGTTACTTCAACAGCTTGATGATAATGCCAACAAACCAGGTTCTTGCAGTCTTTTTGCTCTGCTATCCTGTGTTGGCTTATGCTCATGCTGGTTCACCTCAGGGTCTCAAAATGACTGTTGTAATTCCAAGAAGGAAATGCTGACAAAACAATGTCTTGCAGAAGAGGGACTAATTTTTTCCAATGTTTCATTTAAAGTGAGAAAATCCCTGGAAACCCCAGCAGATCTGGCCTCATGTTTCATTTGCTAGAAATGGGTCATCTTCCCACTCCTGTCATTGGCAAAACTAATGAGATCATCCATCCTGCGTGGCTGAGATTAATTTAAGAGTTACCCTCTAAATCAGTGGATTAGAAAGACAAGTCATGTCTGTTAGGCAAGAAAGAAGGGGATAAGGGCTTGGGTAGATATCCAGCAGTGTCTGCTCTACGTAGGTCCTTCGGTTTTTACCGAACAGGAGTGTGAGGCTAAGAGAATGACTTTTCTAGGATCACAGATAGTAGCCGAGGGCCTTCAGTCTCAGCTCTGACTGTCCGTCCCTAAAGCCAGGATGTTTTATATTGTGTCCCGCTGCAGTACAAAGTACAGTTGACCCTTGAATAATAATGCAGGCTTAAACTGTACAGGTTCCCTAATATATGGATTTTTTTTCAATAAATATACAGTATTCCCTCACTGCAGGTATTACATTTCACACACCCCAGTGAAGTAGGAACCTTACATTTATTCTACAGTTTTACCTATGTAACTTTAACAACATACGTGTACAGTACTGCAAAATCCCGCGATATGGCAAAAAATCCGCAATAAATAATACAATATTTTTTAAAATCCTGCGATACAGTGAGGCCGCAATAAGTGAACCATGATATGGCAGGGGACTATTTACAGTCAGCCCTGTGTAGTCCCAGGTTTTGCATCTGTAGATTCAACCAACTGCAGATAAAAACAGTACTGTATTTTCAGTCCCCCATTGAGATTCTGTAGATGTGGAAGGCCAACTGTACATGATGTTTTACACATTTTGGTATCCAGAGGGGTCCTGGAAACAGTCCTTAAAGGACAAGATAGTTAAGTTTGAGCAAGTCAAAACTTAATACCCAGGTTTTTAACTGCCTGGTGGTTGGCACTCATACACCCCTTGTTATTAAATGGTCAACTGTAGCTTGCTTTCTGTTGTTTAAAACTTTCTGGTCTAGGGGAAGAGATTTGAACTCATGGCAACTAAGTGCAGCCTATGTGAGAGGAAAGAATTCAGTTTTTCTCAACCAGTGGTTATCTAGCACAGGAAGCCTAGGAATGTAACATTCAGCGGCATTGATTTCCTTGCTCCTGAGATTTCTGTGCTATTTTATGCTCCTTTCTGAGAGCAACCAGTGCCATAAGGGATAAGGACAGTTTTAGCCTACTTCCTGAGCCCCATTCTTGAAGCCTACTCATCCACCTATCCCACAACTATTTATGGAATGCTGCTATGTGCCAGGCATTGGCACTGTTCTAGGCACTAGGGCTGTGACTTAACAAGATGCACAAAGACCCTCTGTTTGCCCTTAAGAGCAGACTCATTTAGAAATGAGGTTATCCAAAACTAGGGTGTGGATTTGGTCAGGGACAAGCCTCATACAACTATTGCTTCTGGCAGAATCATTCATACTTTTTTGCCTTCCCACTTCCTGATATTACAGTTCATGAACATTTTACATGGGCTCACTGTAAAGAGGTTAATGTCATAGCAGAAGTAGATGGGAAGACATCATTGACATTTGTTAATTTGGATCTAATTAGAAGGTCCAAATCCTGCTTCATCAGTGTCAACAAGAGACACTGACACTGGCCCACTTCTAGGGTTCATCACCATCAGCATGTCTACTTTGGGAGACACAGGAGGAGCCTGCAATCGTTTAGGGAACAGTTCCAGAATTAGAGGTTGAAGGTGTGACAGACCCTTGCACAACAGTTGGTATTTACCCTGTTAGATGCTCCTGTAGACAAGCATTGAAAATAATTTTGAAGATAGCGTGTTTTACCTGATGACGTTTAATTTGATATTTTTATATTGGAGAGTGCATTTTCACTAAACGGTGTAAGAATGGGAAGGAAGAAATGAGAAAGAATTGGCATCAGATATGGTTTTGAATCGAGTTTATTAAGTGTACAGGTAGGTGCATCTAAAAAGTGCTTTAAAACGGTAACATAATAGCAACCTTCTTAGTAAATAATATAATAGTAAACAAAATAACTACTTTTTAAATGCACTAACATTTAGGGAGGGTTTTCTTTGTGCTTTATGTACATTCCTTAACTGCACAACTGTAAGGTACATGCTCTTTACGTTTTTTTAGATGAGAATGAAGCCCAGAGGCTCAAGTGACCAAAGTCCCACAGTGATTGGGGGTGGGGGTGGGGGGTAAGGGGACACACTTAAGAGGGGGTACTTTTTCTCCTTTTCTTCTCTGTCCCAAACTTTAAAAAAAAAAGGATATATTTTGATTTTTAAAAGCCTAACCATTATTAATGCTTAGGGACAGGAAAAAGTCACGAATCATTCCTTAGCCTTAATAAAACAGTATCACCAGTAAAGTCAACAAATAAGGACCTACTGCTTGCCAGTTAATGTGTGGTCCTGGTATTCTTACAAAGTTTACATTGGAGTGAGAGAAAGTGGACATAATAAACTAGTAAATAATTACTGATTGGAACAGATTAGGGGAAAATACTCTAATAGAAAAACAGGTGTCCATCATACCGAAAAAGCACTCTCTGCGGTAAGTCTTGAGGTATAAAAAGGCGAGAATGGAGAGGAATGGAGAGAAAAGGATTCCTGGCCAAGGGAACCAAGAGCAGAGAGGCTCCAAGCCGGGAAGAAGCGCTTTGCCGGTTGGAGTGAGAAGCGGACCTGTGCTGTAGCGGTGACGGAGTCTTCCCGTTACGTCGAGCGTTTTCGCCCTGTAAAGGCGTTTTCGCCCAGTAGGACGAAGCCCTATTAAAGAATTTTAAACGTGGGAAATACTTGATCTTTTTCCAAGTTAAATCGTACATATCCTCCCCGCCCCCAACCACGAAATTGTCGAAGCAACCCTATGGAGCTCGTTAGCAGTGGAGGTTACTTGACCTCCGGTTGAGGAGGCGCGTGGGGCCGCCCAAACTGGGCGTGGAGGGAAGGGCTCGCGAATGAGGGCGGCCCTCGGCTGCAGGTCGGGGCGGGTCCCGCACCTCGAAGCTCCAGGTAGGCTCTTCCCCAGATAAGCCACCCCGCCCTCCGCGACGTCACCTCGTGCCTGCCCGACCCAGCGGAGGACTGTAGGAGGGCCGGCTCCGCCCGCATCCTCCCTCACGAGCTCAGGCTCCGCCCAGGTTCGGCGCCCGCTTCCCGACACTCCTGCGTCGTTCGCACTAACGTCGGTCAAGCCGGGGCAACGGAACTGACGCCAGTGAGCTTCCGGGGGCGGCCCCCAGGGAGGTTGGCGGTGGAGCTGCAGCCCTGGAGTGGCAGTGGTAGCGTGAGCGCCGGCGGGCGACGCAAGTTCCGCCCCGAACTCACCGCGTTCACTCACGCTTCTTCCTTTCGCCTAGTCGCGTACCACCGGCGGCTCCTGACGAAAGCTTTCGGAGCGCGGGTGCCGAAAAGAAGCTGTCGCCACCCCGCCTCGAGGCCAAGTGAGAGTGCCTGTCGCGCGGCACCGCGCCGCCCTCTGCGCCGCCCCCTTGCCCCCAGTGGCGGGCGCCCTTCTCGCTCGAAGCACGCCCCGCAGCTCCATGAATGGAAATCGGCTCCGCAGGTGAGTGTGTCAGAGCTGTTGGCCGGGTCAGTGGGGGTGTCTCCAGAGCATCGTCGCCCCCTCAGCCCGGCGCCCGTGTGCGAGGTAAGCGCGGTCCGGGCAGCTCTCCTCGGCCGGCCCCTCCTCCGCCTCCGCGCAGCTCCGCCGCAGTCCCCCGGAGCCACTGAGTAGGTGAAACTGCGGGGAGGGGACCCTGCTTAAAGAATTGAAGTTCGGGTCTCTAAGCGGTAACACACTTCCTGGAGCCGCTGCTTTTGTGATTTTGGTTGGAGATGTAACGGTGTGCGTATCCTTTAACTGGGTTGTGTGTCCCGGAGAGGCGTTTGGCGGCCACCCCTCTCCATTCCTTACCTCTTAAGGTAGTTCTGAAGATAGAGTGAGATAACAGATGAGGATTAAGCTTGGTTTTAGTGCAACGTCATCCCGGACTTCTCTCCTGACGTTTGTGGCAGCACTGGACCTACAGGGTGTGGCAAAAGTAGGATGACAGCTGTTGGTATGGAAAATAATACAATAATTAATACAGAATACAAGGGTAAACTCTTTCGCGTACTCACCACTGTAAACCTACTTTTGCTCCGTCATGTAGTGCCTGAAGCTCTTGGAAATGTCCTTACTATCAGGCTGGGTCACTGCTGTGTGAGGAGGTGGGTCTTAAAATTGCTGGCAGTATTTTATTTTTCATTCTCTGATCCCTAGAGAAGCATTATCCTATTCCTAGAAATTTGGAATTTAAGAAAACTGCTTTCTCTTCTTAATTAAAAATGGTCATCTTGAGAAAAAGAGTAGTCTTGAAAAAATTGCAACTTGGGCAGTATTTAAAAGAAAAAAGCACTCTTTGTGGTTCTAAAGTAATTAATTGAGGGACATAAAGTAGGTGTTACATAACTGCTTTTCAAAGGATCACTCACACTTTGTATGTTAAATTTGAAAGTTTGCTTCATCCAGACTATCACAAACTTAAAGTTTTCAAAATATTGGGGAGAGGGTATTGTTACTAATGGTATCATAAGTCCTGAATTTCACATTTCATTCTGCCAGTTTGGGAAGTACCTGAATATGAGATAAGAAAAACTTATATAATAAAAGAAATCAGTGACATAATGATAATAAAGAATGTGTTGATTAGGTTAAGGAGTATAATTGTCAAATGCATACGTGCAAAACATTCGAATTGCAGAGGTGGGATGGGGAGTTGTATTATAAGTTTTAATATATGAAATTGTCTCTAATCAGTTTGTACCATTTCTCTTTTGTATGCTCCATTTTTTTTCTTACTATCCTCTTAAAAAGGGAAAGTTTATCTAGATTGTGAAAAGTATTAGACTGTCATTTGTTTATCATTGATTTGTTTTTTTCCAATACTGTGTCCTACCCTTTTTTTTTTTTTTTTTTTTTTTTTTTTAACTTTCTAGTATACTGTTTAGGGAACAAGATGATTTGTGGCTATAGGTGATTTTTACATAACTATACTCTTGTTAAGCCTGGAAAACAAAACATGAAAGTTAAACTTTGTGAATCATCCTAAAACTTTTAAAGATACTTTGATTTTTCTTTCAGATATATTATTTTTCTTTTGGTTTTTTAAAATATGAAATTATGCTCAGTATATGGACAATATCTTAGAAAAATTTTCTGAAGTCAAACCACCTAGTCAGCTGTTAAAACTAGCCAAGTATGATTCAGTAAATGCTGCTGTGAATTCGTGAGCTAAGAATTGGACATCTTGAATCACAAAGTTTTTTCTTCAGTGCAGTTTATACATGATTGACTATAATCTCTAATGAAGATAAGGCATAATTTGTCTCAAGGTTGTCGTTATTGAAAACAAAATTTTCATTTTTCCTGAAACTTATATGCAGTTGTTTTGCTGCACATGAAATTGAAACTGTGCATTGAGCTCTGGCTGGTGTGGCTCAGTGGATTGAGCACTGGCCTGTGAACTAAAAGGTCACGAATTCGATCGTAAGTCAGGGCACCTGCCTGGGTTGCAGGCCTTGTTCCCATCTGGGGGCGTTCGAAACGCAACCACACATTGATGTTTCTCTCCCTCCCTTCTCCCTCTAAAAGATAAATATATAAAATCTTTAGCCCTGGCTGGTGTGACTCAGTGGATTGAGTGCCATCCTGTCCTGTGAACTGAAAGGTTATTGCTTTGATCCCTGGTCAGGGCACATGCCTGGGTTGCAGGCCGGGACCCCAGTTCAGGGCGCAGAAGAGGCAACCACACATTGACGATTCTCTCCCTTTCTCCCTCCCTTCCCTTCTCTAAATATAAATAAATAAAATCTTAAAAACAAAACAAAACTATGCATTGGTGGGAAATGTGCAACAAGTTTTAAATCAAGAATTTGCCAAAAATAAAAAAGAATTTGCCAGATACATTTTTGGTTTAAAAAATTTTAGTTGTGAATGTTCTCTAATTGTCTATGGAATCAGTATTGGATCTTGGCTCTCCAGTTCTTTTCTAAATTTTTGTTATGTATGGAGATTCTCAGGAATCCTCTTAAATTTATTTACATTAAAGACTTTGAATACAAATACTATATAATTGTTTCTTGATGAATCATTCCTCAGAAGTAATATTTGTCTATTCTTCCCTTTTGCATGAAACCTTTTAAGTGATTTTTAAGGGTGTCCTATACAAACTACTGACCTAGTACTGTGTGAACTTTGATCTAACCAAAACTGGCACAATTGTGTGTGTGTGTGTGTGTGTGTGTGTGTGTGTGTGTGTGTTTTAGGATTTTATTTTCAGAGAAAAGGGGAGGGAGAGGGAGAGAAACATTGATCAGTTGCCTCTCGCACACACCCTGACCAGGACTGAACCCGCAACCCAGGCACATGCCCTGACTAGGAATCGAACCGGCAACCTTTTGCTTTGTGAGATGACACCCAACCTACTGAGCCACACTGGTCAAGGTACAATTGGTTTTTAAATAATAATAGTCAATAGTTAGCATCCATGTCTATGACTCCTCAGTTAGGAGAACTTCTCTTGAAAACCTATTTTTTATGGTTTAATTACTTCTGTAAGAGTATATGTTATGTTTTAGCTCCAAATAAAGTGAGGATTTGGGAAACAAATGTTCATTGAGATTTAACTTCTCCTGAGCAGCTATTTTTTAGGACTGTACTATTCTAGTCTGTATTTTTTAAGGAAAGTTGGACTATTGGGAGTTTTACTTACCTACCAATGGAAGAAAAACATTTACCTTAAGTTAATGCTATGCAAATTGATTTGACAAGTTTGGTAGTTGTCTTATAGAGTCTTGCAAAAGTGGATAGACTGTGTTTCTTTCTTAATTGTATTCTTTTTTTTTTAATCCTCATCTGAGGATACATTCATTGATTTTAGAGACAGAGGAAGGGAAGGTGGGTATGGGATAGAAACAAATAGATTGTCTCCTGTAAGGGCCCCATTTGGGGACTTAATTCACCACCCAGGTATGTGCCCTGACTGGGAATCGAGCTCAGGACCTTTCAGTGCATGGAGACAAGGCTCCAACCGCTGAGCCACACTGGCCAAGGCTCTTAGTTGTACTTTAAAATTTATATTTCAATAGTTGTTTTAGTGCTCTGCATTCTTTAATAATAAAAATTGAGAAAAGTCATTTGAGAACAAGTTCTGAAGAGATACAAATTTTATGTGTGGAAGCTAGATTTGAATGAGGTTGATAAAAGTGGGTTCAAAATACTAAAAATATAATGTCATTAGGTTCTCAGTTGAGTATTTAAATCTTCAATCACTTTTGGAAGTGTTTTTATTGTTAGATAAATTTTATATAAACTTTCTCACTTTTTGTCCTGAAAAAAATGTCAAAATATTGCTTTGTGAGGGCATGAATTTTGAACATAACAAACTTTGTTCTTTGTTTGTTTTTTACTTGTCACTTAAATTTTAGCTTGTGATGCTCTGGAATGGCCATTAAAACTTTTTCTCACCCTGACTAGTGTGGCTCAGTGAGATGGGCATCACCCAGCAAAGCGAAAGGTCACTGGTGGGCTGATACCCCATTGGGGCCCAGACGAGAGGCAACCAATTGATGTTTCCCTCACACATTGATATTTCTCTCCTTCTTATCTCCTCCCCTTCCCCCTCTCTAAAAATAAATAAATAAATAAAATATTAAAGGAAAAAACTTTCCCTAATATTTGCTGTTCGTTATTGGCAGTGAAACTTATAAAAATGTAGAAGATTATTTTGATTTTTGTTTTTTTTACAATTTCTCTGACAGTGATGGAACACCATGGGGGAAAACCAAAAAGAAGACAAGAAATCTTTTTTCTTCTAAACAAAGACTTCAGAGGAAAAAGAACATATATCTAACCCTCAAATATAATTCATTTAACATGATAAAGACACATGATTCAATCCCCTGATATAACCATTCTTTAAATTTTTTAACCATACTAGCTCTATTAGTTTAAAGAAATCAAGTAATTTAGGGAAATGGTTAGAATGAATGAAATTATTTCTATATACTACTTCCTTTTGCTCTTTAGGAAATTTTTATGTAATAAATTAGTGATTTAGAGTTTATATTTATTTTTTCCATTGGGAGCACTGCATTCATTTGATTCTATAAGTGTGGCCTGATAGTATATGAGGAAGCCTAGGGCCCTGTGAAGGGGACATTTCCTGGAAGAATTCTCTGTTGCACATGGAAAAACCCTACTTCAGAGTAGAATTTTGCTAAATTGTCATAAGCTGTTAAATTCTAGTTGACTACTGTCTTGCTGTATATCACAACCATCTTTTTTCACATTGGTTTCCATAGTCTTAAAATATTCGAGGGTCTACCTGAAGGATGAATTAAAATTTTTTAAGTATATTTTATTGATTTTGTTGTTACAGTAGTTCCAATTTATTTTCCCCTTTGCTCCCGTCTGCCCAGTACCCACCTTGCCTCTAGCAATCCCACCCTCCCTTAGTTCATGTTCATGGGTCATGCATATAAGTTCTTTGGCTTCACCCTTTCCTATATTATTCTTAACTTCCCCCTGTCTATTTTGTACCAACCAATTATGCTTCTTAATCCCTGCACCATTTCCCCATTTCTCCCCCTTCACCCTCCCAACTGATAACCCTCCAAATGATCCCCATACCTATGATTTTGTTCCTATTCTTGTTTGCTTAGTTGGATTTTGTTCTTATTTTTTAGGCTCAGTTGTTGGTAGTTGTGAGTTTGTTGTCATTTTAGTGTTCATAGTTTTGATCTTCTTTTTCTTAAGTAAGTCCCTTTAACATGTCATATAATAATGGCTTGGTGATGATGAACTCCTTTAGCTTTACCTTGTCTGGGAAGCACTTCATCTGCCCTTCCATTCTAAATGATAGCTTTGCTGGATAGAGTAATCCTGTTTGCAGGTTTTGCCTTTCATCACACTGAATACTGCTTGCCAGCCCCTGCCTGCCTGCAAAGTGTCCTCTGAGAAATCAGCTGATAGTCCTATAGGCACCCCTCTGTAGGCAACTCGCCGCCTATCTCTTGCTGGCCCCAGGACTCTTGTCTTTATCTTTCATCTTTGGCATCTCAGTCATGATGCATCCTGGTGTGGTCCCCTCTGGGTCCAGCTAACCCAGGACCCTCTGTGCTTCCCGGACCTCTATGTCCAACTCCTTCGCAAAATTTGGGACGTTTTCCTCATTTTTTTCAATTCTTGCTTCTTTATTCTGCACTGGTTGACTGTTTTTTTCTTATGTTCCAAATCTTGATTTGAACCCCTGTTTCCTTCCCTTCACCATTGGTTTTGTGTGGATTTTCCTTCGTTTTGCTTAGCATAGCCTTCACTTCTCTTATGTGTTTGCTGTACTCAAGCCTATCTGTCAAGCCTGTGAGCATCTTTATCACCAATGTTTTGAATTCTGCATCTGTGAAGTTGTCTGTCTCCTCATCTGTGAGGTTGGCTATCTCCTCATCGTTTACTTCCCCCACTGGAACCTTGATCCATTCCCCCTTTTGGGCCATACTTTTCTGTCTCCTCATTCTGACAGGCTCCTGTGTGTGTTTGCCTCTGCATCCCAGGTAAAGCTGTCGCTCCTATTATGTTGTAAGGGGCGGAGCCTTAGGGATTCTTCAGTGCAGGGCGACCTGTTTCACCACGTTGTGGCGCTGTATGTGGGGGAGGGGTCCGAGAGGGAACAATGCCACCTGCCCAGCACTCATCCCTTTTCCAGGTACCTCTCCCACTTCTGCACTAGACTGGCGCCCCTCTAGCTGCTGTCCTGGCCATCATTCTCAGAGTGAGTGGGTCTGCGGACATTCTAGGACCGTGGAGGCCCTTTAAACAGGCGGACTCTGAGAGATCAGCAGTGTCTGCCTCCGCCCCAACCCGCACTGGTCTGCACAGTCAGAAGCAATGGGCTTGATTTTTCCTGGAGCTCAGACCATGAGCTGCGAGGTCCGGTGAGGAGCTGGCAACACTCCCCAGGTGTCCCTCCTGACTTTTTGAAACATGTGACTGCGCTTTCTGCCTGCCTGCCACTGCTGCTGCTGCGGCTGCCACCACACCACATCTTCTCCACCCCGGCTACATCCCTCCTACCTATCTGGATGAGTATTTCTTTTTTATATCTTTGTTGGACTTCCATGCAGTTTGATTTCCTGGAACTTCTGGTTGTTTCTAATTTTGAGGTAGTTGTATTCCTTCTTAGTTGTGGAGGGAGACGCAACGTGTTTGTCTGCGCCTCCATCTTGGCTGGAAGTCTAAATGTTTTGTTAATCTTTCAAAACATTTTCTTACAATACCTAAGACTAGGATCTTAAGTAACTTATGATTTTTGGTTTTTTTTAAAGATTTTATTTACTTTTTTGGAGAGACAGGAAGGGAGGGAGAAAGAGAGGGAGAGAAACATCAATGTGTGGTTGCCTCTACCATGCCCCCAACTGGGGACCTGGCCCACAACCCTGGCATGTTCCCTGACTGGGAGTCAAACCGGTGAATCTTCGTTCACAAAGCGGCACTCAATCCACTGAGGCACACCAGCCAGTGCTTTTTGTTCTTTTTTTGGTTGGTTGGTTTTCAGTGGATAAGGAGAAAAAAAGTCACGTGATAGCTATGTTTTTGTGGAGGTAAAACTAAAAAGGTAATTTATTTAAGAGTAATATCCTTTTTAAACCTGTTTAGTCTCAGCCTTCAACAGGGATTACTACTTCTATTTCAGTTGTCTGGGATACTTATAGACCCTCATTCTTGGCTCATTAACAAAACATGTGAGAAAGAATATTGTGTGGTTTTTCAACCATAATGGTTATGCTGTTAGGATACATGAACAGCCTTTCTGTATTAGAGTTTCTATAGTTTTCTTTCATTGTCTGTTAATATTAATGCTTTTCTTTGGCTACCCATTGCTTAAAAAAATACTTGAAATTTAGCAAATCTTTGTTACACAACCAGTGCTTTCTCTTATATTTTAAGTGTAGGCTTTTGTGGGTTTGATTGCAATAAAAATTATGTGTATTATTCTGGAAGGTCAATTTAATGAAATAATCTGGAAAAAGTCTGTTTTATATCAGGCAGTTGTTTCTACATTGTTTCTAAATTGCTAAATTCTTGGGAAATCAGAAGATAGCTATAGAATATAGAGAGGGATATATTTATAATTTCCATTTGTGGAAGAATTTTCAAGAAAACGTTCTCAATTGTAGTCTTACATAATACTATTTTTGAGTTATTACCAATACTTGGTATTTTAAATGACTTCTAATCTAAAGACAGAATTTCGCTAGCGTATCTCTGAATTTTAAAATGTTAAAGAATAGATTGCATAGTGGGTTTATGCATTAGCAGTGAAGGGGTTTGTTTGTTTTTAAAGAAACTTCTGGCTTCTAAATTAGGACTTGCTCTCTATCTGTACGTTTAAAATAAAAGTGGCATTACTCTAAAATTATGAAAAGTTTTTCTAAAATTTTTGCTTGGGTACTCAGGGTTTTTTAAAAGCTGCCTAGCAAATAACTAAAATTTTGTTAATTACGAAATAAATCTCAAGACATTACCATAGGCCACGGGCTACTTGGATACTGTCCCTTCTTGTTTTCAAGGGGGAAAATGCCTTTTAAAGATTGTTCCCCAGGCTGTGATCTGAGAAATTTAACCATCAACAGGCTGAATGTTCTCTTAAGTGATTATTTAGCTGTAGTGATTATAGTATATATAATCTGATAAGTGCATTCTGTTTGTACAGGTTTATTGAATGAATAAGTAGAATTATTAGGTAGGTAATTACTAAAATCTTATGCTTATATTTACTAGTAGTTTTGTGAGTTTAGTAAACAGAAGCATTTTATTATGTCACATTTGGAGATCAATACAATGTATGTGTTTATTTTTCAAAACAAAAATAGAATATTTTTATGATAATAAAAATGCATGTTTATAATTTTAAAAAACAAACACTGTAGGAAAGTGTAAGATAGAACGTAAAAACATGATCCCATCCTCCAGCTAAAACTGTTGTTTTTTATTGTATTATCTTCCTAAACAAACATTTGTCTATCCATCATATTGTTTTCTAGTATATCTTATTATGTTATTACAGCAGTTCCAATTTTTTTCCCCTTTGCTCCCCTGTGCCCAGTACCCCCTTCCTTCCAGCAGTCCCACCCTTATTAGTTCATGTCCATGGGTCATGCATAAAAGTTCTTTGGCTTCACCCTTTCCTATATTATTCTTAATTTCTCCCTGTCTATTTTGTACCAACTGATTATGTTTCTTAATCCCCACACCATTTCCCCATTTCTCCTCCATCCCCCTCCCAACTGATAACCCTCCATTGGTCCCCGTACCTATGATTCTGTTCCTATTCTGGTTTGCTTAGTTGGATTTTGTTTTTATTTTTTAGATTCAGTTGTTGATAGTTGTGAGTTTGTTGTTATTTTAGTGTTCATAGTTTTGGTCTTCTTTTTCTTAAGTAAGTCACTTTCACATTTCATATATTAATGGCTTGGTGATGATGAACTCCTTTAGCTTTACCTTGTCTGGGAAGCACTTCATCTGCCCTTCCATTCTAAATGATAGCATTGCTGGATAGAGTAGTCTTGCATGTAGGTCCTTTCTTTTCATCACATTGAATACTGCTTGCCAGTCCCTTCTTGCCTGCAAAATGTCTTGAGAAACCAGCTGATAGTCTTATAGGCACCTATTTGTAGGTAATTCTGCTCTTCTCTTACTGCTTTTAGGATTCTCTCTTTATCTTTCACCTTTGGCATTTTAATCTTAATGTGTCTTGGTGTGGTCCCCTCTCAGTCCAGCTCGTCCAGGACTCTCCATGCTTCCTGGACTTGTATGTCTATTTCCTTTGCAAAATTTGGGATGTTTTCCTCCCTTATTTTTTCACATAAGTTTTCGATTTCTTGCTCCTCCTCTTCTCCTTCCGGCACCCCCATGATTCAGATGTTGGCATGTTTAAAGTTGTCCCAGATGTTCCCAAGCCTCTCCTCATATTTTTCAATTCTTGTTTCCTCATTCTGTATTAGTCGACTTTTTTTCTTCCTTATGTCCCAAGTCATTGATTTGAACCCCGGTTTTCTTACCTTCACCATTGGTTTTGTGTGGATTTTCCTTCATTTCGCTTAGCATAGCCTTCACTTCTTTTCTTATGTGTTTGCCATACTCAAGCATATCTGTCAAGCCTGTGAGCATCTTTATCACCACTGTTTTGAACTCTGTGTCTGTTAGGTTGGATGTCTCCTCATCTGTTAGGTTATCTATCTCTTCATCACTTAGGTATCCCACTGGAGCCTTGATCCATTCCCCCTTTTGGGCCATACTTCTCTGTCTCCCCAATTCTGACAGGCCTCTGTGTTTGTTTGCCTCCGAGTCCCAGGTAGAGCTGTCGCTCTTTTTACGTTGTAAGGGACGGAGCCTTAGGGATTCGTCAGTACAGGGCGACCTGTTTCACCACGTTGTGGCGCTCGCTGTGTGTGGGGGAGGGGTCTGAGAGAGAACAGTGCCGGTTGCTCAGCACTCGCTCCCTTTCCAGGCACTTCCACTTCCGTATGGGACCGGTGCCTCTCTAGTTGTTGCCCTGGCTGTCATTCCCAGAGTGGTTGGGTCTGTGGACGTTCTAGGACCGTGGGGGCCCTTTAAACAAGCGGACTCTGCTCAGGGACTGGCAGTTTCTGCCTCCGCCCCACCCCCACTGGTCTGCACAGTCAGAAGCAATGAGGCTTGATTTTCTCTGGCGCTCGGACCATGAGCTGCGGGGTCCGGTGAGGAGCTGGGCATGCTCCCCAGGTGTCCCTCCTGACTTTTTAAAACATGTAATTGTGCTTTCTACCTACCTGCTGCTGCTGCCGCCTCTGCTGCCACCACCACACTGCGTCCTCTCTGCCCCAGCTCTGCCCCTCCTACCTATCTGGATGAGTATTTCTTCTTTAAATCTTTGTTTGTTGGACTTCCATGCAGTTTGATTTTCTGAAGCTTCTGGTTGTTTCTAGTTTTGAGGTAGTTGTATTCCTTCTTAGTTGTGGAGGGAGACGCAGCGTGTCTGTCTACGCCTCCATCTTGGCCAGAAGTCCACCCATCATATTGTTTTAACCTACTTTTCTACTCAGTAATGTATCATGGACATTTTTTCCATGTTAATACTTACCCCTATATAGCAATAATTTTTAGCAAATACATAGCATTTAATTTTATGTATTATTTAATCAATCTCATTGATGGTGGTTTAGATTTTTACAGTTTTTAAAATTATGAATAAAACTTTGGTAAGTACCCTAGTATATACATCTTTGTATAGTGGTCCAGCAAATCCTGTAAGGTGAATTACTAGAAATAGAATTGTTGAAACACAGAATTCCATGAATATTGAAGCAAAATTTCCTAGTAAAAACCTGTGATTTGGTAATAGGCTGTAGTAATGCTATAGTAGATTTTTATTTATTTACTGCTTATTTTTCATTAGTTATATTTGCTTCAGGTTTTTATTTATCTTTGGACTCAACAACGAGTACCTGTTAGGTTGTTAGGTCAGTGAGCAACATACACACACATATACCTTGAAAATATATGGTTTTATGTTTGAAGTTTAATATGGCTAATTGATATTAGCCAGCACTTATTATAGCTATCGGAAAAAAAAAGTTTGAGGTAGATAGATATTTCATATAGGAAGGCAGCCGTCCGTCTCGAGAGACGATGGTGTAGCTTCTTAAGAGTCTATCTGCACCGCCGAGAATGGCTGTGCAGTCCGACTCGGGAGTGACACGGTATCTGTCTCCTCCCGTGTTGAATCAACATCTTGCGATGACGCTGGAGTGTCCTCTCCAGTGGAGCTGAAGCTACAGAGCCTGGGCAGGGTGATATGGAGGGTCTGCTGTTGCCCATGCAGCAGACCCCCCCCTCTCTTCGCAGCTGAAGGATCCAAGGGAAAGACGGAGTCAATACAGCTTGGCTTCAGCTGCGCCGCAGGAGTTGCCGGTGTTGACTACAACGTCGAACCGCCTTAGGGACTCCGGCTCCGGATTTTCTGTCGGGGTTTACTCCCTTAGCCTTTCCCCTGAAGAGGTATGCCGCAAGGCAGCGGAGGTTTTTTGGAATCAGAGTTTTCTCTGATGTGCCCTGACTGGAAGATCGAACCAGCGACACTTAGCTCGCAGGCCGATGCTCAATCCACTGAGCCAAACCAGCCAGGGTAAAGTCTAAATAGGGCTCGTCCCGGACGAGCCCTATTTAGATATTTCATATAGTGCTTTGTATTTCTGTTTGATTACATTTTCAACTATAGTGGGCGATATGTGTATTTGTTAAATAAGTATTCCTCACCAGGAGTGTAATTTATTGTATTGACAGTGTTTATTTCATTAATTTACATTACAATATTTTTGGATACTTATTCCTTATTATTTTTTATAGCTAATAACGGTGGAGTTCTATTACATTGCTTATTCATGAAACAGAATTTTGATTTTTGCCAGTTTGTATAAAAAGCACCAGGCAAAATAATGATAATGAAGAAAAATGGCAATGTGATATAGTGTAAAAAGCATGGGTTTGAGAGACAAAACCTGACTCAACTTACCTGTGACTTTATAATAATGTGTCATTTTAGGTTCATCTGTTATAACAAATGTACCACTCTGGTGCTAGGATGTTGATAGTGGGGAAAGCTGTGCTTATGTGGGGGCAGGAGGCATATAGGCAGTCTCTACCTTCTGCCCAATTTTGATGTGAACCCAAAACTGCTCCAAAAAGTAGTCTATTAAAATAAAGTAACTGGTTTTGAGCAGTGCATTTTATCTTCCTTAGCCTGAATTTCCTTATCTCTATAATGGGATGGTAAAGAGAGATTAAGTATACAAAGGAAATGGCACTTCTTCTCTTCCTGTTTTTTAAACAATTTGTTTATTATAGAGAATTGAGAATGTATAATAAATTCCCATGTACCTATTACTTAAACCCAACAATTACCAACCCATGTCCAATTGTGCCCCTTCTACTTTCCCCACCAATTTTTGAAACATATTTTAGACATAATACTATTTCACTCATAATATACTAAGTATATCTATAAAAGGTATAGCTTCTTTAAATAAGCCACAGTACCATTATATCAACATAATAATAATGTTTTATATCAAATATCAAGTCAATGTTCAAATATCTACTTGTCTCAGGTATTGTATTTGTTTTAACAGTTTCCCATTTATTTCATTTTTGAATCAGAATCCAAATAAGTTCCGTACATTGCGACTAACTGGTATGTCTTTTTTTATATAAGATTTTATTTATTTATTTTTAGAGCATGGAGAAGGGAAGGAGAAAGAGAGGGAGAGAAACATCAATGTGCACACGAAACATCTATCAGTTGGCTCTAGCACACCGCCAGCTGGCAACCTGGCCTGCAATTCAGGCAGCATGTGCCCTGACTGAGTTGATACAGCAACCTTTTTGTTTGCATGATGATGTTCAATCCGCTGAGCAACATCAGTCAGGGCTGATGTGTCTTTTTTAAGTATCTTTTTTTAAAAATATTATTTATTTATTTATTTTTAGAGAGAGGGAAAGAGAGAGGGAGAGAAACATCAGTGTGTGGTTGCCTCACACTTGCCCCCAACTGGGGACCTGGCCCGCAACCCAGCCATGTTCCCTGACTGGGAATCAAACCGGTGACCCCCTGGGTCACAGGCCAGCACTCAATCCACTGAGCCACACGAGCCAGGGCATTTTTTAAGTATCTTAATCTCTAAGTTTTTTATTCTATTTTTACCCTCCAGTGCATGGACCATTTGTCCTTTCAGTGTTTCTCAGTCTGGATTTTGCTGGTTCCATCTTCATGTTGTAATTTAACAGTCCTCTGAATTTCCATAAACCTCAAGGATCTAAAGCAGTGGTTCTCAACCTTCCTAATTCCACGGCCCTTTAATACAGTTCCTCATGTTGTGGTGACCCCCAACCATAAAATTATTTTTGTGGCTACTTCATAACTAATTTTGCTAACTGTTAGGAATCGTAATGTAAATATCTGACATGCAGGATGTATTTTCATTGTTACAAATAGAAAATAAGCATAGTGATTAATCACAAAAACAATATGTAATTATATATGTGTTTTCCGATGGTCTTAGGCGACCCCCTGTGAAAGGGTCGTTCGACTCCCAAAGGGGTCACGACCCACAGGTTGAGAACCGCTGATCTAAAGGCTTGATCAGATTTAGGGCATTCTTTTTGAACTATTCCCGTCATGTTTTTGTCCCCACTATCTCACTGAAATTGCAAAACTCAGTAGTTAATTTCCAAATCTTTATTTGACTTTTCAATTGCATTCGTTTACGTTTCTTTTTTCTTTCAACACTCTTTCCACTTGGCTTCGTGGATACCACTCATCCAGGTCCCCCAACAACCTTATTAGCTATAACATTTTCTCTTCCTTTGCTGTTTCCTCTTTATCTCACCAATCTCTAAATATTGAAAGTGTCCCAGGGTTAGTATTCTTCTGTATCCTACCACATTCTGGGTGATCTCTTCTCCTGTGATTTCAAATACCACTAATATGTTAAGGATACTCATGTTTACAGCTCCAGCCTGGATCTCCCCACACCCATCAAACTGCCTACTAGATACCTACTTCTATAGAGACTTCAAACTTAAAAAGTCCTAAAAATCCTCTTGATTTTCTCTAAACTCTCTTCTCTCACTGAGTCTTTCCTATCTCAGTAAATGCCACTTCATTCTTTCAGTTGCTTAGACCAAAATACCTTGAGTGCTCTTTTTTCTCATACCCCACACCTAAGTTATTAGCAGTTCCTGTCAGGTCGACCTTCTAAATGTTTTCCACATCAACAACATTCCCCTGCTTGCTACCACCCCTACTCTAGTCAACGTTGTCCTTTGCCTGGACAGTCAATTAGCCTACTAACTGGTTTCTTTGCTTGAACCCCACATATAATTTTTCATACTGAGGTGATCAATTTAAAATAAAATTTTTTTAAGTATATATTATCCATTATATTGTTAAAATAGTTCCAGTTTTTTCCCCTTTGCTCCCCTCTGCCCAGCACTCCCCCTCCCCTAGCAATCCCACCCCCCCAGTTCATGCCCGTGGATCATGCATACAAGTTCTCTGGCTTCACCCTTTCCTATATACCTTTTTTAAATAAATAATTAATTTTTATAAAAATGAAAAATAACAATCCCCCCCCTCCCCAGACTAAAGACCCTCTATAATCTTACAAAGGACAATGGGCGAAGGTCTCATGCTCCTCTGGCCGCTTCAAGCTGGACATGGTCGTCCTACCTACCTTTGGGTCCAGAAATCCCTAATAAGAGTGGGGGTGTGGAGGGGAGGGTGGCCTTCTCACATGGGGAAGGATCTTGCAGACTCCAGGTCAGTTGGCTGTCTCCGGACCATGGCATGCTTGGTTTAACAGGCTGGCATCCTTGTCTGAGGGCAACAGACTTGGCAACAGGGTTAAAAGGCATCATTCAATCCATAACCACTATATGGCAAAAGGCAGGGATTAATTTTTCAATGTCCCGCATTAGGGAAGAAAAGGTCTTTGGAGGAAGGTGTGCCAGGCACGTCACACTTGTCCAAAACCCTTTTGCCCACTATACTTACTTAGGGCTGAGGGGAATATTTTGGGTTTCCCCCTCTCAGACCTCTGGGCCCTTTCTGTCCAAGCCATTAGGATAGAAAAGAGAAACCAGTATTAAAGTGAAGCCCACAGACCACCCCATTCTTCACCAATCCAGCCACTTAGTTCAGTTTTTAATATTTTAAGTCAGATCATAATGCTTCTTGACTCAGAACCTTTTGTTGGTTTCTCATGTCTCAGAATAAAACCCAAAGACCTCATCATGGCTTACAAATATTACATGCTCTGATATCCGCTTGTTTCTGTGATGTCACATCCTGTTTCTCTCTCTCTTGCTCACTGTACTCTCTTTGCTATTCATCAAACACCAAGCAAGCTTATGCTTTTTCCTTTTTACTTGATTTTTCCTCTGCCTGGAATGCTTTTCCAGATAAATATCTACATGACTTGCTTTCTCACTTCCTTCTGTTTTCTACCTACTTGTTACCCTTTCAAAGAGGCCTTCTTTGACAAATCTTATCTAAATGGCTACCTAGTCTATTCCTCTCCACCCCTGCCCCTACACACATATTCTATCCCCTTAACCTATTTTCTTTTTCTTCATTGAACTTATTACAACCTGATGGGCAAAAAAGAAATACAATATAATATTTCTCCCACTCCTCTCATAAAACCTTCAGGTCTTTTTAATTTTTTTTTATTTTTTTATTTTTTTATTATTAAAAGTATTCCTCACCTGATGCTGGACTGCCAACAAAGAGGTCTCTGGTTTGATTCCCTTTTGATTCCCAGTCAGGGCACATCCCTCAATACATTATGAATTAAGCAAACTAATTTTGAATTATTAATTTATGTATCTGTAAAAACTTGAACATAAGAATTGTTCAGTAAATAGAGTAGAGAAATGAGTTTTTATGTTTTTGGTTTTTTAAAAATTATCTATGGGGGCAATGAGTTTCATAAGAGAATAGGGAATATGAAACAATAAAATACTGTTTTTAAGCCAGTTGTGTCAGTACTCAACATGTAAATAAAACAGTTATTTTTTAACACATAAATGGTTTTTTAAAATTCTAATACTAGAGAGGATAAGGGAGGCAAGTCTGGTAATAGTAATGTGTTCACATGCCAGTTTGGCAATAAATAGCATGAGTCAGAAACATGTTTGTGTTCCTACCTTTTGACCTGGTAGGTCTACTTCTGAAATTTATCTGAAGGAAAAAATTCTGTATGCCAGTTTCCCTCTCCACCTCTCCCAAATAGGTGCTTGATGCAAGGAAATGCACTAAGTATATTGTGTGACATATTGTAGATGCTTACTAATATTTGTTGAAGAAATTTTTGTATGACTTACATGCCAAGGATCTCTATAATGTATAAGTAGTTTTATCTTTTAAAATAGGTGATTAATGTACCTCAAAATAATAAAGGCTATATATGAAAATCCCACAGTTAATAACGTTGTACTAATCTAAGATAAGGAATGAGACAAGGATTCCCACTCTCACCACTTTTATTCAACCTGGTACTGTAAGTTCTAGCCAGAACAATTAGGCAAGAAAAATAAATAAAAGGCACCCAAATTGGAAGGGAAGAATTGAAATTGTCTCTCACTGCAGCTGATATAATATCAGAAATTCTAAAGACTTCACCAAAAAGCTATCAGAATAAATGAATTCTGTAAAGTTGCAAGATACAAAATTAATATACAAAAATCTATTGGGTTTCTATACACTAACAGCAAACTATTAAGGAAGCAGTTGTATTTATGATAGCATCAAAAACAATAAAGTATTTAGGAATAAACTTAATATGTAAAAGATCTACACATTAAAAGCTATAAAATACTGACGAAGAAGACACAAATAAATGGAAAGATATTGTTAAAATATCTGCTACCCAAAATAGTCTACATATTCAGTGAAGTTCATATCAAAATTCCATTGGCATTTTCCACAGAAACAGAAAAAAGTAATAAAAGAAAAGGCTATCCAAAAAATTTATATGGAACTACTGAAGACCCCACATAGTCAAAGAAATCTTGAGAAAGAAGAACTAAGTTGGAGCCATCAAAGTCCCTTATTTCAAACTATGTTACAAAGTTATATCAAAAGAGTATGCTACTAGCATAAAAATAGACATACCGATTAATTAATGGTGTTGGGAAAACTGGATAGCCACATACAAAAGAATGAAACTGGGCCCCTACCTTATACCATACACAAAAATTAACAAAACAGATTGAGAACTTGAACTTATGACCTATAACCATAAAATTCCGTGATGAAAACATAGGGTATAAGCTCCTTGATGTTGTGATTTTGACACCAAAAGCAAAGACAAAAGCAAAAATAAACAAGTGGGACTACATCAAACAAAAAAGCATCTGCTCAGCATAGGAAAAACCATCAGCAAAATGTAAAGGTAACCTATAGCATGGGAGAAAATATTTGCAAACCATATATTCAGTAAGGGCTTAATATCCAAACTACATAAAGAACTCATACAACTTATAGAAAAAAAAGGAAGGGGAAAAAAAACCTGATTTAAAAATGAGCAAAGATCCTGAATAGACTTTTCTATAAAGAAGACATACAAATGTCTTCTAATCATCAGGGAAATTCAAAATCAAAGGAGGTGTCACGTCACACCTGTTATCATCAAAAAGACAGGAAATAGCAAGTGTTGGTGAGGCTATGGAGAAAAGAGTACTCTTATATACTGCTGGTGGGAATGTAAACTGGTACAGCCACTATGGAAAACAGTATGGAGGTTCCTTAAGAAATTAAAAATAGAACTACCATATAATCCAGCAGTTCCATTTCTGGGTGTATATCCAAAGGAAATGAAACCATTATCTTGAAGAGATATCTGTACTCCATGTTCATTGCAGCATTTATAGTAGCCAAGATATGGAAACAGTCTTCATGTGTCCATCATTGGGTGAATGAATCAAGAAAATGTGATGTAGATATAGATATATGTAAAACTTATTCAACCTTAAAAAGAAAGGGTGGGGAATCCTGTTGTTTGTAACAACATGGATGAAACTGAGGGCATTATGCTTAGTGAAATAAGACAAAGGCTAATACTACATGATATCACTTAATATGTTGGGGGAAAATGTCACACATAGAAACAGTAGAAAAATAGTTGCTGGGAGTAGGAGAAATAGGGGGCTGTTGGTAAAAAGGCACAGACTTTAAACTGTAGGTGAGTAAAGTCTGAGTATCTAATGAATAATATGGTGTCTGTTTGATAACACTATTCTGTCATTGAAAATTGCTAAGAGAGTAGAACTTAAATGTTCTTCCTTCTTCTGCCCCCCAGAAGGTAATCATCTGAGGTGATAGATGTGCTAATTAACTTGATGGGGAGAATACTTTCAGTGTACATTTATATCAACTTATCATTATCACATTGTACACTTTAAATATCTTTTAAAAAGTAATAAGGCAACTGACTCTTCAAGGTTGTGACTTTGCGATGGTCATTAGATCTGGAATTTGAACTCAGGTCTGAGACCATACTTGGTTGAATTGATTAATATAGTTACTCTTTTTATCAGTTAAGACTTAGCTGCCAATGACAGAAATTCAGCTGAAACTAATTTAAGCAAAAAGGTAGCTATATTGGCTTATGGACTCCAAGGAAGATTGAATAGCAGCAGGAAGAACAGGTTTGCAGGTAAGCTTGCATCTGAGCACTTGTAACTAGGAACTTGTGACTTCAAACTACTCCATCTCTTATTTTGACTTCCCTCTATGTGTATCTTCCATTTTCTTTGAGTGTTGATTGGCTTTTTCTACACATTGGGACACCTGTTCTCCAACTGCTATTACATCTCACAGCTTGAATCACTAGGGAGGAAATGCCTGATAGTTGTTTAGGTTACAAGTTAAACAAAAAAAGTTCCAGGGTAAGGACTTACTACTCGGTCTTGGATCTGGTCTCCATTTTTGGACCATTCAACTGTGATGGATCAAATTCATGTACCTGTGAGAGTGTACAATTTTCAAGACAATAGACAATAGATGGGGTTAAAGGTTGAAGGTGTATTTGGCATACAATCCTAGGAATATCTACTGTAACTACTTATGTTTCACTAAATATGATAGTGAAAAATTGGAAGCAAGCTAACCATCCTCCAGTAGAGCTGGACCAATTATAGTTCATTGACCTAATGGATTATATAACCATTAAAATTGTTTTGAAGACCTTAGAAACATAGATATGCTTATGATGCTAAATGGGAACAGAATATAATCTATATAAAATGAGTTTGCTTCTGTGACTATTGAAAATGCAGTAGAAGTGATTCAGATTACTCAGACAGAAGTTTATGAGACAGGATGAGACAGGGTCACGGTGGTTCACAGTCTGGTCCCTAGCTTTGCAGATCCTCATGCTTCGTTTTGTCAGAGCATCCAGAGATGATCATTATCATGAGGCACTGATTGATGCTAAATGAATTCACAAAAGACTGATATCTAAATCATAATGCCAGTTTAATAATTAACAAAGAAAATATTTCAGAAGCATCAAGAAGATTCATATTGACTAATCAGCAACTTATCTTCCCCAGGAATTCTGTCTGGGTAATCAGAACATTGCACTGTGATCATGGAATCAGAACAAGGGACTTTATATATGATGCACTCTTAAGCATCAGGGATAGAAATATGAATCACAATTCCTGTCCTCAAATCACTCATAGTTTATATGAAAACACAGGCAGTTAAATAACTAGAATTTTCTCTGTGAACAGCAAGCAAGCTATTTTATTAGGCTCATAACTCCCACTGAAGAAAACTAAAAATATATATGGATAAAATAGAACAAGATGCTTTCTTAAAAGCTAGAAAGAATTGATTAAGAACAGGTAGTAGGACTCTGGCCAAGATGGAGGCACAGGTAGACATGCTGCGTCTCCCTCCACAACTGAAAAGGAATACAACTACCTCAAAACTGGAGACAGCCGGAAGTCCCGAAAAATTGAGTTGCATGGAAGTCCAACAAACAAAGATATAAAGAAGAAATATTCATTCAGACAGGTAGGAGGGGTGGACCCAGGACGGAGAGGACGTGGTGTGGCAGCACTGGTGTCGACAGTGGCTGTGGCTGGCTGGTGGAAAGTGCAGTCACACATTAAAAAAAGTAGAAAGGGACACCTGGAGAGCACTCACAGCACTACACCAGACTGTGCAGCTCACGGTTCCAGTGCCCAGGAAAATAAAACCACATTGCTTCTGACTGTGAAAACCAGTGGGGGTTAGAGTAGAAGAACAAACTGCCGGTCTCTCAGAGTCGGCTTGTTTAGAGGAGCCCCCACGGTCCTAGAACATTCCCAGACCCACCCACTCTGGGAACCATGACCAGAGCAACGGCTAGAGGGGCACCAGTTCCATACAGGAAGCAGGAGAAGTGCCTGGTGAAGGAGCAAGTGCTGAGCAAGTGGCATTGATCCGTCTCAGACCCCTCTCCCACATACAGTGCCATAACATGGTGAAATGGATTGCTGTGTACTGACGAATCCCTAAAGCTCCGCCCTTTACAACATAACAGGTGTGACAGCTCTACCTAAGACAAGAGGCAAACACAGGAGTCTGTCAAGCTGAGACAGAGAAGTATGGCCCAAAAGAGGAAATGGATCAAGTTTCTCGTGGGAGAACTAAGTGACAAGGAGATAGCCAACCTAACAGGCGCAGATTTCAAAATACTGGTGATAAAGGTGCTCACAGGCTTGACAGATATGCTTAAGTATGGGAAACACATAAGGGAGAAATGAAGACTAAGCTAAATGAAACAAAGGAAAAGCCACAGGAAACCAATGGTGAAGGGAAGGAAACCAGGGTTCAAATCAATGATTTGGAACATAAGGAAGGGAAAAACAGTCAACCAGTACAGAATGAGAAAACAAGAATTGAAAAAAACGAGGAGAGGCTTAGGAACCTCTCGGACAACTTTAAATGTGCCAATATCTGAATCATAGGGTTGCCAGAAGGAAAAGAGGAAGAACAAGAAATTGAAAACTTATGCGCAATAATAATGAAGGAAAACTTACCAAATTTGGTGAAGGGAATAAACATACAAGTTCAGGAAGCACAGAGAGTCCCAAACAAGCTAGACTTAAAGAGGACTGCACCAAGACACATCACAATTAAAATGCCAAAGTTTCAGGATAAAGAGAGAATCTTAAAAGCAGCAAGAGAAGAGAGTTACCTACAAAGGGGTTTCTATAAGACTCAGCAGATTTCTCCAAAGAAACTTTGCAGGCAAGATGGGACTGGCAAGAAGTATTCGAAGTAATGAAAAGCAAGGACCTACAACCAAGATTACTCTATCCAGCAAAGCTATCATTTAGAATGAAAGAGCAGATAAGGTGCTTCCCAAACAAGGTAAAGATAAAGGAGTTCATCATCACTAAGCCATTATTATATGAAATGTTAAAAGGGACTTATTTAAGAAAAATCAAAACTATGAACATTAAAATGACAACAAACTCACAACTATCAACAACAGAATCTAAAAAACAAAAACAGACTAAGCAAACAACCAGAATAGGAACAGAATCATAGGATGGGGATCATTTGGAGGGTTATCAGCTGGGAGGGGGAAAGGAGAGAAATGGTGCAGAGATTACAAAGCATAATTGGTACGTACAGAATAGACAGGGAAGTTAAGAATAATATAGGAAAAGGCGAAGCCAAAGAACTTAAATGCATGACCCATGAACATGAACTAAGGGGGTGGGATTGCTGGAGGGAAGAGGGGTAATGGGTGGAGGGGAGCAAAGGGAAAAGAAATTGAGACTGCTGTAACAGCATAATCAATAAAATAAACTTTAAAAATAAAGTAGTGATCTTTCTGAAAATCAGACATTCTCCATCACAACAATTAATTGGGAGGCTATTTTCCATGTTTTAAGTGGGAAAGATACTATATTAGATATCAACCTAACTTTAACTAATTTCTAAAAATGTAATTAAAACAATAAAATATCACAGTATCATGTTAGGATTAAAATGCTTAAAACATCCTTTCTGATCACCAAATAGTTAATATGGTTGGTTATAGTCGTTTGCTTTGCGAGTAGTACATGATTAGTACATGATTATTTTTTATTTTATTGTATTTCTTTAAATTGAGGTGTAATTGACACATTAATTTCAGGTGTACAGCATAATAATAATTCAATAGTCATAAATATTGCAAAATGATTACCACTTAAGTCTAGTTAATATCCATCACCATACATAGGACTTTTTTTTTCTTGTGATAAGAACTTAAGATCTCTCTTAGCAACTTCCAGTTATAAAATACAGTATTGTTAACTGTAGTCACCACACTAAGCAGTACATTCCTATGACTTAATTATTTTAGAATTGGAAGTTTAGACTTATTTTACCTCATTCACCGTTTTCATACTCCCCTCTTCCCCACCTCTGGCAACTACCAATCTGTTCTGTATCTCTGAGTTTGGGATTTTTTTGTTTGTTTTGTTTTAGATTACACTTAGAGGTGAGATTATGAAATCATGTGGTATTCGACTTTTTCTGTCTGACATATTTCACTTAAAAGTGATGCCTCATGTTTTATCCACATTGTTGCAAAGGCAAGTTTCCTTTTTTGTGGCTGGATAATATTCCATTGTGTATATATAGCACATTTGCTTTATCCTTTCATCCACTGATAGACACTTAGGTTGTTTCCATATTTTGGCTATTGTAAATAATGCTGCAATGAACATGGGGTACATATATCTTTCCAAGTTAGTGTTTTTATTTTTTTGTAAATCCTCACTGGAGGCTATGTACAACTTTTTTTTTTTTTTTTTTTTTTTTTTTTTAGAAAGAGGAAAGGGGGGTGGAGAACGAATCAACAATGTGAGAGAGAAACATCAATTGGTTGCCTCTGGTATGTGCCCCCGCCAGGGATTGAACCCAAAACTTAGGTATGTGCTCTGACCAGGAACCAAACCTGCATCCTTTTAGTATACTAGACAACACTCCAACCAACTGAGCCACCGGGCCTGGGCAGTGTTTTCACTTTTTTCAGACAAATACCCAGAAGTAGAATTGCTGGATCATATGGTAGTTCTGTTTTTAATGTTTGAGAACCTCCATACTGTTTTCCATAGTTGCTGCACCAATTTACATTCCCACCAAGAGTATACAAGCGTTCCCTTTTCTTCATATCCTTGCCAACACTTGTTATTTCCTTCTTTTTAAAAAATAATAGCCATTCTAACAGACATAAGGTGATATCTCATTGTGGTTTTTTATTTGCATTCCCCTGATCATTAGTGATGTTAGCACCTTTTCATGTATTGGGTTGGCCAAAAAGTCTTTTTAGTTTTCTCTATAAAGTAAAAGACACATTTTTCATTTTCACCAATAACTTTATTGATTTGGATATTTTGAGTATGTTGGCTTCTCCCACTATTGGCTTCTAGTGGATATAGGCCAGGGGTGCTGCTAAACATCTTCCAATGTGTAAGACAGCCCCACAGCAAAGAATTAATTGGCCAAAATGTCAATAGTACCAAGAAACTTCACAAACCACTTTTGACACATTTGATCAGTCACAGCGCCTTTTCTGAATACTGCACAGATCTTTTTTTGTGTTTTGGTTGCATTTTTACCTTCCTTGAAATAATTAAGCATAATATGCTGAAAATGTTGCATATTTTCTTCCATCTTCAATATTAAAATGGCTGCATAAAAATTCACCAGTTTTAATAAGTTCCTTTTTTTTTTTTTACTGCATGCTGATAGGACAACTATCAAAATCTAACAAAATTGTTTTGAATGAAGTTAAAGACAACTAAGCACTACTACAACCATCATATGGAAAAAAACTAAACTTTTTGGCCAACCCAATACCTCCTGGCAATTTTTATGGGGTTTTTTTTGGAAAATGTTCAGACCCTTTGCCCATTTTTAAACAACTGATTTTTTTCTGTTGAGTTGTATGAGTTCTTTATATATTTTGGATATTAATCCCTTATTAGATATGTGTTTTGCAAATATTTTCTCTCAGTCTGGTTTGTTAGTTCACTTTCACAGAACAGAAGTTTTTGGGTTTGTTTTTTTTAAGATTTTATTCATTTTTAGAGAGAGGGGAAGGAAGGGAGGAAGAGGAGGAGAGAAGCACCAATTTGAGAGAGAAATATCCATCAGTTGCTTTTCCCAGCACCCCAACCAGGGACCAAACTTGCAACCCAGGCGTGTGCGCTGACCAGGAATCAAATTGGAGACCGTTGGCTTCACAGAACAACACCCAACCAAGCCACATCGGTCAAAGGGAGAAGTTTTTAATTTTAATGAAAACTTACAATTTTTTATTTTATGGATTGTGATTTTTGGTGTCCTATCTAAGAAGTCATCACCAAACCCAGGGTCACCTAAGTTTTTGTCTATGTTATATTCTAGTAGGAGTTTCATAGTTCTGCACTTTACATTTAGGTCTATCAGTCAGTTTGAGTTAATTTTTGAAAAAAAATATAAGATCTGTATCTAGATTCCTTTTCTGCACATGGATATCCTCTTGTTTGGAACCATCTGTTGAAAAGATTATTTTTTCCCATTTAATTGCCTTTGCTCCTTTGTCAAAGATCAGTTGACTGTGTGGGTCGATGTTTGTGGTATCTTTTTACCGTTGATTTATTTTTCTCTGACCAATACCACACTGACTTGGTTATTGTAGCCTTATAGTAAGTCTTGAATTATAGACCAGCAATGAACAATTAGAATTTGAACTGTAAAGCACAATACCCTTTGCATTAGCACACACACACAAAGAAATACTTAGGTACAAATCTAACAAAATAGGTACAAGATCTGCATGAGGAAAACTGCAAAACTGATCAAAGAAATCAAAGAAAATCTAAATAGAGATATTCCACGTACATGGATAGCAAGTTCTTTCCAACTTGATTTATGTATTTAGCACAACCCCAATCAAAATCCCAGCAAGTTATTTTGTGAGTATCAATAAACTGATTTTGCCCTGGCTTGTGTGGCTTAGTGGATTGAGTGCCAGCCTGTGACCCAAAGGTTCGCTGGTTCGATTCCCAGTCAGGGCACATGGCTGGGTTGCGGGCCAGGGCCCCAGTTGAAGGCGCACGAGAGACAACCACACATTGATGTTTCTCTCCCTCTCTTTCCCTTCCCCTCTCTCTGAAAATAAATAAAATTGTTCAGGCCCTGGGGTTTCCTGGGTGGTGCAAGCCAAGGTCAGGCCCCACTTATGTTTTGCCTGGGGCACCCTGCCTGAGCTATAAAACAATCTGGGATGACTGCTACTTGTGCTGGGCTTGGAGGTTCCCAGGCAAAGCCAAGCTGTGCATCTAAGCTGGCTGCTCCTAGTGCAGGACCTGGAGCTCACTGAGGCCAGCTGTGGCTTGTTCGATAGCATTTAGGAAGCTGTGAAGCATGAGCCAAGACCAGCCATTCATGTGGAAAAGCAGCTTGGGTGGGCCCGTAAGTTGGGTGGGGAGGAGTCTCTGGAAATCTCTAAGGCGGGTCAAACAGTGTTAGCCAGGTTGATGGGGTCTCAGATATGGCACCAACTTGCCAGCTCTGTCTTGATGGATGTGGTTTCTTAAATTTTGTAGTTGTCAGGCTTCCATTCAACTTGATTTTTGACAGTTCTGGCTGATGGTGGTTTTATATGTTAGTTGTAATTTTGATATGGTTGTATGAAGAGGTGAGCCATGTCTTCCTCTGCCACCCTCTTGACCGGATCCCTATTTATCTTTTCAAATAATTGATTTTGTGCTTTGTTTACTCTTTATATTGTATATTGTTTCTATTTTCGTCATTTGCTCTAATCCTTCTAGTCTCTTGAGTTTTCTTTGCTGTCTTATACTCTCTGTGTATGATTTTTGTTTGTACATGCTCTCCTGACTTTGTGTGATTATTCTCCCTTTTTTCTACCATTCCAGAACAGTTTTCAAGAAGAACCTAGGGTTTTATTTGTTTGTTTGTATGTTTTAATAAGGAGAATAAATTGAGAGGAAAGAAGTAGAGATGTTAAAAATTGTCATTTTTGGTCACTAGGCTTCAACCCCATTATCAGATATACATAAAATTTCTAACATACTCTGATTGACAAGATTATCAAACACAGTTTGTAACATTACTTTTTTTCCCTCCCTCTCAGGACCCGTTGGGGCCCAGCCCCTACTCATGGTGCCCAGAAGACCTGGCTATGGCACCATGGGCAAACCCATTAAATTGCTGGCTAACTGTTTTCAAGTTGAAATCCCAAAGATTGATGTCTACCTCTATGAGGTAGATATTAAACCAGACAAGTGTCCTAGGAGAGTAAACAGGTAAGAATCATGAAGTCATGGAGATTTTTTTACTGTTGGCATTTTTCTTTACCATAGTAACTGTTTATCTTTTATATCTGAGTAACAGTGATAATGTCTAATGTTTGACCAAGAACACGTGGTAATTTGTTTCAAAATTTATTGTACTTCAGAGGTGTGATGGTAGGTAAAATCTCCAAACAGCCTTGAAATTTTTCCATTATAACATGAACTCATATGTTTTCTCTCTGATGATAGAAAAGGTCCAAGTCATTTTTAGATGCTTTTGAAATCAGACTGAGCATCTTTTCCATTGCTATTAGGTAATAATATCTTTTATCTCCCCACCCCCCTTTATTTACCCCCTTTAAAAAAAAAACTATTTATTTTTTAGAGACAGGGAAAGGGAGGGAGAGAGGCATCAATGTACAAGAGAAACATCAACCAGCTGCCTCTCACACACCCTCAACTGGGGACCTGCCCTGCAATCCAAGCATGTGCCCTGACTGGAAATCAAACCAGCAACCCTTCAGGCTGCAGGCCGGTGCTCAATCCACTGAACTACACCAGCCAGGGCTATCCCTTTTTTAATGTTCCCTTTAAGATGATGGTGGTAGTAGAGTTGGTGATGGTTGTCATGATTTCATGCTTTCTATTCTGATCTTCAACTGCTAACTATTCCTTACTCTTATATAGGAACAAGTACATAATGGTATATAAAGGTTTTTCAGTAAGCTTCTTCTCTGACATTTCCCATATACTCTATATGTGTGTATGTGTGTGTGCCTGGGTTTAGATAATACAGGGAATGTGAAAAGAAATTATGATGTAGTGTAACACCATGAAGGAGGTTTTTTGAAAAAGACTATGGAAAAAAGATTTAGAAAACAATGATACTCAACATTTTGGTTTGTAGTCTCAAATATCCTAGGGTTTTCTTATTCAATAGGTATTATTAAGAGCCTTCATTTAAGACGTAGATGAGTACACCTGAAACTTATCTAATGTTATGTCAGTGTTACCTCAATGAAAAGAAAACATAAATAGTTCTTTCTGTCAAGAAATTTGTAATTTAATGGAGGAGATAAGACATAATATACATGAAGTGAATGAACACTGAGAAACTGAAAACATGTAAAAAATCATGTGAATGTTATAATTAACATGTAATGCCAAATTCTTTCAGAGATCAGGAAGGGAATTGTGGAATATTACATGTGGAAAGAATCTAAGACATCAGCTGATACCTTTTTATATAGGTGAAATCCAGAAAGGTTAAGAGACTTATTCAAGAACACACATTTCCAGTCAGTGCAGATGACTAGGTTGCACGTAAGGTCCCCAGTTGGGGGCACGAGTGAGAGGCAACCACACAGTGATATTTTCTCCCTCTCTCTCCTTTCCCCTTTCTCTAAAAAATAAACAAACAAATTTTTTAAAAAAACACATTTCTAGTAGCAAAGGTGAGACCAGAACTCCAGAATCCTGACTTGATAGTCATTAGGAAATATTTGTAAAGCAAGAGGAAAAGGAATTGTGTTAATCTAAAACAATTGGTAGAATTGTGGATAGGTGTAGTAAAAAGAACACTTTTTAATGATGAAGAAACAATATTGATGGATGAATGGATAAAAAAGAAACTTGTTTGGCTACAATACATCATTCTGCTATTATGATTAATGCCATAGTGCAAAATATTTGTGCATGTGGCATATAGACATGTAGATTTGTCTTGTCAGTTGATGGATAGGTATTGATTTAAATACTGCTGTATTTTGACCTGTAAATAAATATGTAATGGAATACGACTCAGCCATAAAAAAATAATAAAAATCTTGCCATTTGTGACAACTTGAATGGACCTTGAGGTAATTTTGCTAAATGAAATAAGTCAGACATGGAAAAACAAATACCAAATGATTTTACTTACATGAGAATCTAAAAATAGAATAAATGAACTTTATACTTTGTTAATAATATTGACTTTTTTTTTTAAATTTATTTTTAGAGGGTAAGGGAGGGAGAAAGAGATGGAGAGAAACATCAATGTGTGGTTGTTTTTCACACACCCACAACCAGGGACCTGGGTCACAACCCATGTGCCCTGACTGGGAATTGAACCGATGACTCTGGTTTGCAGGCCAGTGCTCAATCCACTGAGCCACACCAGCCAGGGCTGATTTTATATTAACATCTGCAAAACTTATTTCCTTTATTTTCTTCAAAAGACTAGATTTTGTCTTAACTTTTTGCAATGTTACTATCTAACTAGTCAGTTAAAGTTGTTGGTGGACTTTTGAAATTAGTTTAGTTACTACACTTCAACAACTGGAATTCTGGAAGTCAGAAGAAACTACACAGAACTTTACAATTCCTTTTCAATATTGTCTAAACAATTACAGGCCAAAATGCAGTAGTACTTAAATCAACACATAGGAGGTTTCTCTTGTCCATCTGCCACATGCTCAAATAGTTGGCACAGTGACATTAATCATAACGGCAGCATAATGATGTGATGTAGCCAAACAAGTTTCCACTTTAGTCAGAGTTTTCTTGGACAAAATATCCAAGGAACGCTTGTGAATCTTTTTGTGAGTCAACTTCTCTACTTTAGACTTCTGTCCATTGGTTTTTCTTTTCCTTTCCTCACCCCTTTGGTGTGATGTGTTTTTATTTAATGGTTTTGATTGAAAATGATTATTTGGTATAGGAGCATGTTTGTTAAGCAGATTTTAAATGTTTGGGTTTTTTTTTTGTTTGGTTTTTTTTTTTAGAAGTGAATGGTATCAATAACTAGAAAGCAAATATTTTTAAAAATATTACAACCTAGCATATAAGTTCTGTAACTTGAGATTTTATGAGATTTTATGTTAGTTTGTCCAGCAACTAAATACTTGTATATATCAGGATAAACCCTGGGTTAAGTTCTTATTCAAAATCATTGAATAATGAAATATATGGGGAAAATTATATATACAGTATAAATACGACAAATCTATTTGAAAGAATCTTAAAATAGTTGATAGTAAATGTATGATTTTTTTGTTCAGTTTTCTTTTATAATTTAAACATTATAGTCATTTTGCTGTTATAAGTATTATATTTTTTAAAATTGAGCTTTAGAGAAATGGAGAAGGGGGTGGGAAGAAAGAGAGAGAGAGAAATCTGTTGTCCCACTGATTTATGCATTCATGGTCTCCTTCTTGTATGCACTCACCTGTGATTGAACCCACAACCTTGGTGAAGCAGGACAACACTAACCAACTCTGCTACCCGGCCAGGGCACTGTAACTATTATGTTATGATTGATGACATAGGGCCAAATATTTGTGCATATTTGTATAGGGATGTAAGGCGATTCTGATGATTGAATTTTAGAAGGAAAAAATAAATATATTGATACCTTTTTAGGTTTTAAATGGAAATCTCAGATTAGAGTGTTTGAAGGAATTCCTTTTCTGCTGTTATTTAGAAATATCATTTGCATAGTGTTATAATTGGGTAGTATGCCAAGAGAGGGCTGTACTTTTTTAAAATAACAACTTTATTGATGTAAAATTCACATACCATATAATTCACTCAGAGGTAATGCACAAACATCACCATCTAATTTTAGAACATTTCGTTCTCCCCAAAAGAAATCCCATACTCGCCCTTTTTTCGCCATCTTGGCGCCTGTGGAGCTTGCCGGGAACAGGACTTCTACAGCGACAAATATGTCTGGGAGGCTGTGGTCCAAAGCCATTTTTGCTGGCTATAAACGGGGTCTCCGGAACCAGAGGGAGCACACAGCTCTTCTTAAAATTGAAGGTGTTTATGCTCGAGATGAAACTGAATTCTATCTAGGCAAGAGATGTGCTTATGTGTACAAAGCAAAGAACAACACAGTGACTCCTGGTGGTAAACCAAACAAAACCAGAGTCATCTGGGGAAAGGTAACTCGTGCTCATGGAAACAGTGGCATGGTTCGTGCTAAATTCCGAAGCAATCTTCCTGCTAAGGCCATTGGACACAGAATCCGTGTAATGCTGTACCCCTCAAGGATTTAAACTTACTGAAAAGTAAATAAACAGCCCTGACTGGTGTGGCTCAGTTGGTTGGGGGAGTCCTCTGGCAAAGCAAAGGATTCCTGGTTGGGGCACATACATGGGTTGTAGGGTCTGTCCCTGGTCAAAATGCAAAGGGGAGCCAACAGGTGGATGTTTCTCTCACACATCAGTGGTTCTCTTCCTCTTTCTCCCTTCCTTAAAATGAGTAAATAAAGTCATTTTTAAAAAGTGAAAAAAAAAAAAAAAAAAAAAAGAAATCCCATACTCATTAGCAGTCACTACCCATTGCTTCCCTCCCCACAGCCCATGCTAAACACTAATCTACTTTCTGTCTCTGTAGATTTGCCTTTTTTGGACATTTCATATAAATGGAATTACACAATATGTGGCTTTCTATGTGATCTCTTTCAATACACATGTTTTCAGGGTTCATCCAAGTTATAACATGTGCTACTACTTCATTTTTCATTACTAAATAATATTCCACTGTATAGATATTTTATAGATTTATCATTTGATGGATATGTGAGTTGTTTGTTAATTGGTTCTTACGAATAATGCTGCTATGAACATTTATGTACAGGATTTTGTGTGGACGTGGGTATTACTCTTTTGAGGAACTGCCAAACTTTTTCAAAGTAGCTGCATCATTTTAAATTCCCACTAGCAGTGTGTGGTGATTCCAATTTCTTCACATCCTCACCAACATTTGTTATCTGTCTTATTTGTTACAGCCATCTTAATGGCTGTTAAGTAGTATCTCATTGTTATTTTGATTTTTTATTTCCCTGATGGCTAATGATATTGAGCATCTTGTCATGTACTATTGGCCATTTGTATTTTTGGAGAAATATCTAGTTAAATCCTTTGCCCATTTTTAAATGGGATATTTTGTCTTTCCATTAAGTTGTTGGATTTCTTTTTTTTTTTTTTTTTTAAGATTTTATTTATTTATTTTTAGAGAGAGGAAGGGAGGGAGAAGCAGGAGAGAAACATCAGTATGTGAGAGATACATCAATTGGTTGATTCTTGCATGCTCCCAACTGGGGATCTGGCCTGCAACCCAGGCATGTACTGTGACTGGGAATCGAACCAGCAACCTCTCGATTCACAGGCTGGCACTCAGTCCACTGAGCTACAGCGTCAGGGCCGGATTTCTTTATACCTTCTAGTTAAAAGTCTCTTATTTAACCTTTTGATTGATAATGATTTGCAAAAACTTTTTCTCTCTCTGCATGCAGCCTTTTCACTTTCTTGGTGATATCTTTTGAAACACAAACATTTTTAATTTCAATAAAGTTCAAATAATTTTTCTTTTGTCAGTTCTTTTGGTGTGATACCTAGAGAACCATATTTCTGATTGTCATTTTAGAGGACTTACCATAGAAAACACTGCTGATAAAAAATAAAACAGTATGATGTTTAGTTATCTTGGAGAAATTGAACCATACAAAAATGTCAATTAATAATAATATGTCAGTTTATTTTCCTTGTTAGTTACCGGTAATCACGTAGAAGAAAAGAAAGCTAACAGATAGTGATTATTTCAAATCTCAAAATTCTTTTTTAAAATTAATTAATTTATTTTTATTGTATTTTTTCCATTACCATTTAGGCCCCTTTTACTCTCCTCCCACGCCACCCCACAATCACCACACTGTTAAAGTAGCACCTAAATTACTTAATATGATAGTAATTATAGCCTTTTGGTTTATAGTGCAATGTATTTGGAATTCAAAGATACTTTTATAAATAAATATATGTCTGAACATCAGGGACTAGGGGGAAGGGTTTATTCCTAACATCTATCCATTTGTGATTTTTTTTTTAAGCATATTTTATTGATTATATTGTTACAGTAGTTCCAATTTATTTTTCCCCTTTGCTCCCCTCTGCCCAGTACCCACCTTCCCTTCAGCAATCCCACTCCCCTTAGTTCACGTCCATGGGTTATGCATATAAGTTCTTTGGGTTCACCCTTTCCTATATTATTCTTAACGTCCCCCTATTTTGTACCAACTGATTATGCTTCTTAATCCATGCACCATACCCCCATTTCTCTCCCTCCCAGCTGATAACCCTCCAAATGATCCCCATATCTATGATTCTGTTCCTATTCTGGTTTGCTTAGCTGGATTTTGTTTTGATTTTTTAGATTCAGTTGTTGATAGTTGTGAGTTTGTTGTCATTTTAGTGTTCATAGTTTTGATCTTCTTTTTCTTAAGTAAGTCACTTTAACATTTCATATAATAATGGCTTGGTGATGATGAGCTCCTTTAGCTTTACCTTGTCTGGGAAGCACTTCATCTGCCCTTCCATTCTAAATGATAGCTTTGCTGGATAGAGTAATCCTGTTTGAAGCTTACCTTTCATCACATTGAATACTGCTTGCCAGTCCCTTCCTGCCTGCAAAGTGTCCTCTGATAAATCAGCTGTTAGTCCTATAGGCACACCCCTGTAGGCAACTCTCTGCCTCTCTCTGGCTGCCCCCCAGGACTCTCTATCTTTCACCTTTGGCATCTCAATCATGATGCGTCCTGGTGTGGTCCCCTCTGAGTCCAGCTGGCTCGGGACCCTCCATGCTTCCCGGACCTGTATGTCCATCTCCTTCACAAAATTTGGGACGTTTTCCTCATTTTTTTCAATTCTTGCTTCCTCATTCTGCACTGGTTGACTGTTTTTCTCTTCCTTATGTTCCAAATCATTGATTTGAACCCCGATTTCCTTCCCTTCACCATTGGTTTTGTGTGGTTTTTTTCTTCATTTCACTTAGCATAGTCTTCACTTCTTTCCTTATGCGTCTGCCATACTCAAGCATATCTGTCAGGCCTGTGAGCATTTTATCACCAGTGTTTTGAATTGTGCATCTGTTAGGTTGGCTATCTCCTTGTCACTTACTTCTCCCACTGGAAGACCTTTGGGCCATACTTCTCTGTCTCCTCATTCTGACAGGCTCCTGTGTTTGTTTGCATCTGTGTTCCAGGTAGAGCTGTCGTTCCTGTTACGTTGTCAGGGGCGGACCCTTAGGGATTCATCAGTACAGGGCAACCTGTTTCACTATGTTGTGGCGCTGTATGTGGGGGAGGAGTCCGAGAGGGAACAATACCACCTGCCCAGCACTTACCCCTTTTCCTGGCACCTCTCCCACTTCTGCACCATACTGGCACCCGTCTGGCTGCTTCCCTGGTCGTCGTTTCCAGAGTGGTTGGGTCTGTGGACGTTCTATGACCGTAGGGGCACTTTAAACAAGCAGACTCTGCTGAGAGACCTGCAGCTTCTGCCTCTGCCCCAACCCCCACTGGTCTGCACAGTCAGAAGCAATGAGGCTTGATTTTCCCCGGAGCTGGGACCATGAGCTGCGAGGTTTGGTGAGGAGCTGGGAATGCTCCCCAGGTGTCCCTCCTGACTTTAAAATCTGTGACTGCACTTTCTGCCGACCTGCTGCTGCTGCTGCTGCTGCTGCTGCTGCTGCTGCCCCCACCACACCACATCCTCTCCGCCCCTCCTACCTGTCTGGATGAGTATTTCTGCTTTATATCTTTGTTTGCTGGACTTCCATGCAGTTTGATTTTCTGGAACTTCTGGTTGTTTCTAGTTTTGAGGTAGTTGTATTCTTTCTTAGTTGTGGAGGGAGATGCAGCGTGTCTTCTACGCCTCCATCTTGGCCGCAAGTCTTCCAGTTGTGTAGATTTAAATTATAACAGCTATATAATATTCCATTGTATGGATGCACCTTAATTTGTTTACTTTAGGTCAGCTTCAGTTTTTTTCCTTAGACTAAGTTAAATCCATTTAAACCAGCGGTTCTTAACCTTGGTTCGCAACCCCTTTGAGGGTCGAACGACCCTTTCACAGGGGTTGCCTATGACCATCGGAAAACACATGTAATTACATATTGTTTTTGCGATTAATCACAAAACTTTAATTATGTTCAATTTGTAACAATGAAAATATATCCTGCATATCAGATATTTACATTATGATTCATAACAGTAGCAAAATTACAGTTATGAAGTAGCAACAAAAATAATCTTGTGGTTGGGGGTCAACACAACATGAGGAACTGTATTAAAGGGTTGCGGCATTAGGAAGGTTGAGAACCACTGATTTAAACCAATTATCTCAATTTGCCATATGGTTGTACCAAAATAGAATGCTGTTGGTACTAGATTTAAAGATATATGGACCTTAACTGGAATTACGATTATAAATCCTGCAGTGACTTTAAAACTTAAAAGATTATTTTTTGGATAGTCCTTGTTTTCACTTAACTATTTAATTTATTGTGCTTCTGTTTTTTTGTCAGGCACTGTGCTATGTTCTGGAGGTCATAAGATAAATAAGACATAATCCTTGATAAGGATTTCATAGTCTATATGGAGTGACAAGTTCTGTGAGATGTGCATTATGTTCTGTGATAAAAGGATAATGGTAATTTTATTAACAAATGTCACCCCAATAAGTTCAATAAAAAATTTTTTAATTAATGGTTTCTGCTTTTGGTTAGGGAGGAAGATGGGGTACATGACATGGTATGTGAGCTGAATAGTTGTCCAGTGGGCCAGGGGAAAGAATAATCCATATAGAGAGAGCATGAGCAAAGGTAAGACATGTTTTTGTATCAAAAGTAGGCCAGTATAAATAGAGTAGCTGGGGTCTGAAAAGTTAGCTAGAGGTTATATCATTATGCTAAGGCCTGTGAATTCAGAAACAGTTGAGAGCCGTTGGAGGCTTTTGAGCAAATGAGGAACATCTATATTTAAGAGCATAACTAATGGCAGTGTGGAGAATGAGTGAGAGAAGAGAAAGACCAGTCCTGGAGAACATTTTGAAGGCTGTTGCAGTATTCTAGATCAGTGGTCTTTTAAACTTTTGATCATTAGTTAAAATATGTTTGACCATGCACTTTATAGATCAATATGTACACATACATGCTTTAAAAAATTTTTAATTTATAAAGATGTAGCACTATTCTAACATATTGCATAACTATAGGAAAATTAAAGGTGGGAAACAATATTTTGAAATAAACTATTTAAGATTATATTTAATAATTTGAAATGTTTAGATTAATGTACCAAAAGTTGCAACATGCTGAAAGATGCATGAATGAGTGAGCATTCACCATTAACTCTTACATGTTGCAGAGCTCCCATTCTGTTAGGATTCCTAGTCGACCGTATGTTACACCTAACCATCTGACATGGACTTAATTTCAAATTGTTAGATGAAAATTAAATATAAAATCTTTTTTCCCCTCATACTTCAGCATACTGTTGCTGTAGCATTTCTGGTACCTACTTTTCTAGATTAGAGGTAGTGTGTTCTAAGACTTAACTAACAGCAGTGGTGAAGAGAGGGCGTAGATGATTTAAAAGAATGAATAATTTAGGTGTATATGGAAAAAGAGGAGATAAGAATGGCTTCATAGTCCCTAGCTTATGTAATGGTGATGACTTTAACAGAAATACAGATGGTGAAAGGATTGAGTTTTTAATTTTCTCATTTGGATATTTGAAGGTTGGAATGTGTAAGGAGCATCAAAATGGAGTTCAATAGATTGGAAATAAGTGCCTAAAGCTCAGGAAGTAAGTCAAGATGGAGATTGAGATTTGAGACATGTCAGCATATAGGTGATAGTTAATAGGAAAAGTAAGTAGAGTCAAGATAAGAGGACTGAGAATAGATCCCTGGGGATACTATTGTTTCAGGTTTGCCAGTGAAGGCACTTAACAGACTAGAAAGGTGGGAGACCAGGACAAGGTAGAAGGTGTTTTAGAGAAGGTATCATCCCATGCAAGATAGATACTCTATTCAGTTTTTCACATGACAGCCCATCGAAATAACCAAAGACTTCTATAATTTCTTTTGAGTCTTTTCTAAACTAAAAGTTCTTAGTTTGATTATTTTTACTCATATTACATAAGTTTCTATCAAGAATACTTTCTGATTGTGTTTCAATTTTTTAGGGCTTTAAATTTTTCCAGCTCAAACAAAGTACTCCGAAATGTGAAATGATCTATATAATATATGATGGGATGGTTACCCACCTTATGCTGGATACTTAAATATTTGCAACATGAACTCTTTAATTTTGAGGAAGCTACAGCACACCATTAGCTCTTTCTGGACTTAGTGTCACCCAAAGCCTCTTTCCATAAAAGTAGTGTGAGTTCAGATTGGTGCTCTAATTTGTTCTTAATTGAAGTTGAACTTTTCAAACAGAAGTGTTTAGACTCCATAATTGCCCTTATTACACTTTATCTTCATTGAAGTCAGTGTTATAGTTTGTCAGTAGCTTTTAACACACTTATTTGTTTTTAGCATTCTAGTCATGTCTCCCAAGTATGTATCATTTGGGGGTTTCTTAACCAATAGATATTTTTGATTATTTACTAAACATAGGACACTGGATATGTTTCTTTTGTTTATGGTATTGATAGGGTTTTTTATGTGGAGGGGACTTTAGAAGTTTATTCTGAGTAAAAGTTTCCATGAATGTCTAAGTTAACTTAGAAAAAGAAAAGGAACTTGCCCTGCTCCACATTATAACATAATAAAACACTCTAGTAATCATGAAAGCGTATGATACTGTTCCAATAACAGACAAATAGACCATTGGGACAAGATAGAGAACTAAGAGCTAGGTTCGTTTATATGTGAGAACTTAAGATAAAAATAACACCAATCAAGATGAAGGAAGGAATAAGTAAACACAGCTTGCCTCTTTGCACAACCACAGCAAAAATTAGAACTAAACTACAAAACAAGTGTCACCCAGAATCATCAGAAAATTGAGCTATATGGAAGTTCGATGACCAAAGAATTAAGGAAGTCACATTCATCCAGATGGGTAAAGGGGTGGAACGGGCAGTCCCACACCCATGTATGATGGATAAAAATTGGGAGGTATACCTCAAGAGCAAGGGATCCCAGCTCCAGAGTTCCAGCGCTAGGAAGATAAGTCCCCATGACTTCTAGCTGTAAAAACCTTTGGGGGTTGGGGCAGCAGCAGAAACTAGGATTCTCAGGAATCTCCTCTTAAAGGGCCGGCTGTGGTCTTAGGACTTATGCAGATTCACTCCCTCTGGGCTCCAGGACCACGGCAGCAGCTAGAAGGGCACCAGTGGCATATGAGGAGAAATGTCAGGGCAAGTGCTGGGAGACAGCTTCCTCTTGGACAAAACCTGAGGCCAGGCAGTGGCTATTGTCCCTTTTCTGAGCACTTCCCAATACAGAGCCACAGAGCGGCAACACCACATCTGAGACTCCATCCACCTGGTTCACATAGATTGCCCCATGCTGGCGATTACCTAAGTCTGCACCCCATCCAATTTATGGGTGCGCTACTAAGACAGGGAGTCAAAGCAGCTCTATCTAATACAGAGAAACAGACACAGGGAGGCTGCCAAAATGAGGAGACAAAGAAATATGGCCCAAATGAAAGAACAGAGCAAAATTTCAGAAAAAGAATTTAACAAAATGGAGATAAACAGTCTATCAGATGCAGAGTTGAAAACTCAAGTTATTAGAATGCTCAAGGAACTCATCAGGAACTTAAGCAGCATAAAAAAGACCTAGGCAGAAATGAAGGTTGCATTAAGGGTAATAAAAAAAAAATTTACAGGGAACCAGCAGTGGAAGGGATGATGCTGAGAATCAAATCAATGATTTGGAACATGAGTAATGAAAAAGCATTTAATCAGAACAGCAGGAAGAAAAAATTCAAAAAAATGAGGATAGGCTTAAGAAGCTCTGGGACATCTTTAAACATACCAACATCCAAATTATAGGAGTACCAGAAGGAAAAGAGGAAGAGCAAGAAATTGAAAATTTACTTGAAAAAACAATGAAATAAAACTCCCCTAACTTGGCAAAGGAAATAGATATACAAGTCCAGGAAGCACAGAGTCCCAAACAAAATGGACCCAAAGAGGACCACAGTGAGACACATCATGATTAAAATGCTAAAACTTAAAGAGAGAATCTTAAAAGCAACAAGAGAAAAGAAAGAGAGTTACCTACAAAGGAGTTCCCATAAGACTCTCAGCTGATTTCTCAAAAGAAACTCTGTAGGCTAGAAGGGATTGGCAAGAAGTATTCAAAGTGATGAAAAGCAAGAACCTACAACCAAGATTACTCTATCCAGCAAAGCTATCATTTAGAATAGAAGGGCTGATAAAGTGCTTCCGAGACAAGGTAAAGCTAAAGGAGTTCATCATCACCAAGCCATTATTATATGAAATGCTAAAGGGAATTATATAAGAAAAAGGAGATCAAAATGATGAATATTAAAATGGCAATAAATTCACAACTATCAATAATTGACTCCAAATAACAAACTTATCAAACAAGCAGAACAGTAACTGAATCATAGATATGGACATCATTTAGAGGGTTATTAGCTGGGAGGGGGAAGGGGAAAATGGGGGAAAAGATGCAGGGATTAAGAAGTACAAATTGGTAAGTACAGAATAGACAGGGGGATGGTAAAAACAGTATAGGAAATGGAGTAGCAAAGAACTTATATGCATGACCCATGAACATGAACTAAGGGGGTGATTGCCATAGAAAATGAGGGGCAAAGGGGGAAAAATTGGTACAACTGAAGAGCATAATGAATATATTTTTTAAGAAGATAAAAAGTTATAAATTGATTGGTTAAGTATAATAGACTTTAGTATTTCGTATGTGAAAACTGGCTCACAATATGGGGAAAATAAAATTCAGTTCTATGTAACACAGTTTATAAAGAAGGCCCTCAGATGGATTATTGACCAAAATAATGTAGGTAAAACCATAAAGTTAATAAAACATAATGTAGCTTTGTGACTTAGTGTTAGGAAAGTATTTCTTAAACCCTCAAAACCATGAAACCAAAGGTGAAAATAATTATTAATTTGATGGTACAACAGTAAGAAGTTCATTTCAACGTTGTTTACAAGCAGGTAACATTTGGGGGAAGATATTTGCAATAACTAAACCTGTTACTAAATTAGTATCAAGAATATCAAAGAAACTCCTTTAATTCAACAAGAAGACTGGGACCCAAACAAAAAGGAAACAAATAGGAAATTCACAAAAGGAGAAACAGACCCATGAAGGGTTGTTCAAGTTCATTTTAGTAAAAAATGTCTGAATTAAAACAAGGCTTTAGTTTTACCCACTAGGCTAGCAAAAATTAGAAAGCAGAGCTGGAAAGTGCCAAATCTTATCTGGGATGTAGCAAAATAGGAATCTCCAGGAATGTAGATTAGTGCAGCCATTCTGGTGAGCAGTTTGGCAGTTCTTCATCATCTAGTTGATAAAATTCACTTGAATCTAATAGTTGTGTTTCTGGGAATATAACGAGAGATTAATTCTCAACACAGGTTCACAGAGGGCCATAGAAGGAAGTACTGCATTGTAGCATTGTTTTTAGTGGCTGACAATTGAAGATAACCTGAGTTCTGTATTGCTGCAGGAGTTAATAGACAACATGTGGAGTACTTTGCATCAATCAAAAACAACAAATTAAATATCCCACAGCAACATAAATTGATTTCAGAAACCTACTGCAGGGGGTAAATATAGGAATATATACAGACAGAAGGATATTCATAAAATACATTAGAAGAAATGACTTATTGAGAAGGAGTTTGAGGATAAGAAATGAATATGGAAGGAAAGAAATCAGTTATAAGAAGGATCTTATACAGGTGAATGATGATTATGTGCCATGAACTGAGGAGTATGATTAACTTAACCTTTTGTACCTGGGGAAGACAAATGGAGTTTGAGGACTCATTTGGCAGTGGTATGTAAGTTGGGTCAGAGAAGAAAAAATTAAATGCATAAAAAGCAAGAAAAAAATTATTCGGCTGTCAATACTAGGACATGAGGTTTTAATTTAAGATAGTGGTAATAGGGAATGGAAAGTAAAGGACTGATGTAAGAAATACTGCAGAGAGGTGGAGTCAGCAACTTATTGGATGAAGAGTTGAGCCAGGTTTTGAATCTGGATAAGTGGAAAGACAGGCACCAAGAATTAAAAAGGAGTAGTAAATAGGAGGATAACCAAATTTGATGTGGGGAATAAATATTGAGTTCAGATTTAGATATATTACATTGGTGGTTCTAGCAGTTCATCGAGGTACGTTATCCACTGTTAGAACATTGATTAAGAATATATTATATGCTAGGCATCAAAGCAGAATATTTTTTATCTCTAATATGTTTTTGGCCCTGCTATTTTATTTTAATCTCATCCACCATTTTGATCCTTAGAGCGCTTTGCCAGGATATGGTTAGATTAAAACTACACCAATTTACTGTTAAGTAAAAAGTGACAAAATAATCAAAGCATCCTGACAATTTAGATCTGTAAAATTTCACCTGAGAAACTAGAATTGATGGTAACAGCCACAAAAGTAAACTTAAAATGTCAAAAAAATCTTTGAAATTTGTTTTGTGCCTAAAAACTGATCAGTGAATCAAATCTTCATTATAAAATTTAGTCTAGAAAAGACTTGACCTTGATTTATTATTTTTTTTACACTAAAACTAACCAGTTGCTTTTATTTTTTTTAATGTTTTTTATTGATTATATTGTTACAACAGTTCCAATTTTCTCCCCTTTGCTCCCCTCCACCCAGCATCTCCCTCCCCCAGCAATACCCCCCCAAGTCCATACCCCTGGTTCGTAAAAAATAACTATCCACCCCCTCTCAAATATTAGGACCCTTTGTAATCTTGTAAAGTACAATGGGCAAAGGTCTCAAGCTCCTCTATCTGCTTCAAGCTGGACATGGTCGTCGTCCTACCTACCCTTGGGTCCAGAAATCCCTAATAATAGTAGGGGTGTGGAGGGGAGGGTGGCCTTCCCACATGGGGAAGGATCGTGCAGACTCCAGGTCAGTTGGCTGTCTCCTGTCAACGGCGTGCTTGGTTTAACAGGCTGGCATCCTTGTTGTGTTTCTCTGGGTACCAAGTCAGCTTAATTATTTTGTTTCAGAAAATGCTTTTTATTTTCTAGACATCTCCCTTCCCTCTCACCTACTCACTTGGCTGGGCTAGAATTGAATATTTTCTTAAAATTCTTTCAAATGTATTATAAATTATATCAGTACTATATAAGTATACTCTTGTAATATATTTAGATTTGTATAAACAAAATAAAAAATCTTTCTCTCCACTTCTCTCCAGAGGTAGCTGTTGTGTGTATTTTGGTGTCTGTCCTTCTAGATATCTTTCCACTGCTTTTCAAAGAATATGTGTACAAAAATAAATATTGACTTTTGAATATTTGGTATTATTCTTATTCTCTCTGTGGTCTGTACTTTTTTTTTAATGTATGTCTTGAATATCTTTCCATGTATGCATATTGGAAAAAAATGTTTGCTGGGTAAAAACAAAGGTTTCAGAATATCCTTACTGGCTAGATACTATGGTAAAGGTAGGGGTGGTAAAAGGATTGGGGTAGTAAGAGGTACAGGTGTGTTTATTATTGTCACTCTCACAATCTAGTAAAAGTAGAATATATAATAACTATAGTACATTGGAATAAATGTTCCAATAAATGTATGTACCAGTTGCTATTTGAGCACAGGGGAAGGAGCATCAAACTCTTTGACAAAGAGAGGTGAATGTGTCAGGTAGTGCTTAGTGGTGGTCAATGGGATTTTTGATCAGTTTCTGAGGTTAATATTTCCCAGGTCAGCTGTGGCCCAGAATGATTAAGTAAGTCACTGAATTCATTCTTCGTTGTTTTTGTGAAATTCAGATCATCCCTTTCTGATATCCCAGTCCATGTTCCTGAAAGCAAAACTTTTATCATGTATGATTGTCTTTTAGAATTATAATAGCTTTAAATAATGTAAGAATTGCTTTAGTTAAATTTTTTAAAATATCATATAGAAGATTATGTGAATATATTTTTTTCTTCTAGGGAGGTGGTTGACTCAATGGTTCAACATTTTAAAGTAACTATATTTGGGGACCGTAGACCAGTTTATGATGGAAAAAGAAGCCTATACACAGCCAATCCACTTCCTGTGGCAACTACTGGGGTAAGAAATGTGTTCCTTTTTTTAAAAGCTATACTTTTGCAATGTCTCCTTTTAAATGCACTTATTATCATCTTATTTTATTACAGCCCATGTATCTTTTTTTTAACTTTTATTTTGAATTAATTTCAAATTTATGGAAAAGTTGTAAGAATTATGTAGAGAACTCATGTGTACCCTTTACCAAGACTCATTAGTGTTCTTAATATTTACCACATTTTTTAAAAAGATTTTATCCATTTATTTTTAGAGACGGGAAGGGAGGGAGAAAGAGGAGAGAAACATTAATGTGTGGCTGCCTCTCACACTCCCCCAACTGGGGACCTGGCTCACAACCCAGGCATGTGCCCTCACTGGGAATCAAACTGGTGAACCTTTGGTTCGCAGGCGGGCACTCAATCCAGTGAGCCACACCAGCCAGGGCTGATGAACAGAAGTCTTTAATTTAGATATGGGTGACACTTTTAAGAATCCTGTTTCTTATTAGACTTTTTAAATAATTGAAGATTCTTGCTTGGGAGAATTATTACTACATAGTAATGCTGATTTCCTAATTCTCTCATTCTTTCTACATTTATTAGGTATTCTACAGTAAGGAAGAAATTTTTCTTCTCCCTATTTATTTATTGTTTATTTGACTGCCCAAATTGGTTCCTATGTCCTTTTGATATGATACACATCTTTTTTTTTCTTTGAGTACTTCCTTACTTTGTGGCAATAAGATGTTCCAGGTTCATCTTATTTTTTTTCCTGCATTAAGTCTTGCAACTAGCCATTTGTCAAAGAAACACTGGTTTCTTTTAGCTGGGGAATGCAGTTTAGAAACAAAAATCAGGGTACTGAGTGTGCTCATTGCTACTGGGGTATATGTGCTTCCAAGCCCTTTTCAGTGGACAGAGTGTAGGGAATAGAAATACATATATACATACATACTTACATACAACTAACAGACAATAAATAATAAATAAAAAATAAAACTACATGTCATATAGTAAACCTAACTTAGGTATCCTGCAAGTACCACTTATTGTATATAATATACAGTCTGTATATTGAAAATCATGACTTCAAACTGATTCTTCCAGTTCCGGTCTATCCTCACAGGATTCTTCCTTTACTCTTCACATTGAATATTTGAATCATCTTTAAACCCCTGGCTCCCTAAAACATCACCACTTTTACTTATGTGTTCAATCCTGTAGCACACATAAAATAGTATCTGAATTATTACACCATACCACTACAGAAAACAAACCTAGTAATAAGAGTTTAAGTTTTTATTTTTTGTATGCTGTTCTTTCCTACTCACCCTCCTCCACACCCCCAACTGAGAGTATAGTCAGTATGCTGTGTTCAAGAGTTAATTGGATTAGTGTTTCCTTTCTTGCTTTTTCTTCTTTTGGTGTGGTTATATTATTCATTTGAAATGCATTTGGTTTCACTTTATTTTGTTTATATTCAGTTTTAGTTTTTTTCTCCAGCCTTGTTGATTATACTTTTAATTTTTAATATATAGAACAATATTTAACATGCTTTCAAAAGTCAAAACTATACTGAAAAATATGCTCTGAATTGTTAATCCCTCTTTTATTTCTTGCATTTGCTTCTTCCCATTCTTTCAGAGTTTGTTTCTGATTTATGCATCCTGTTTCTTTTTGCACAAATAAGCAGATACGTAAAGATTTTTCTATCTTCTTTCTCACATGAAGACATACTATTTGTAATCTTCTGTACTTTGCTTTTTTTAACAACAGTATAGCTTGGAAATCATTCCATAACATTCCCAAGACATTTTCCTCATCATTTTTTATAGCTACCTAAATGTTTGAGCAGTTAGGCAGTTTCCACTATATTTCAGTGACAAAAAATGCTGGTATAAATAACTCGTTTAAATTTCAGTGTATTGATTTAACATTCATTTTGGGTTTTTAAATTATATTTGCCTTGCTTTCTCTTAAATATTTTATAAGTTAAACTTAAAAATAATTGTACTTATCTTTTTCAACTTCTACTAGATGACTCTTTTCCCATCAACAGGTAGATTTAGATGTAACTTTACCTGGGGAAGGTGGAAAAGATCGACCTTTCAAGGTGTCAATCAAGTTTGTCTCTCGGGTGAGTTGGCACCTATTACATGAAGTACTGACAGGACGGACCTTGCCTGAGCCACTGGAATTAGACAAGCCAATCAGCACTAATCCTGTCCATGCCGTTGATGTGGTGCTACGACATCTGCCCTCCATGAAGTGGGTCCTTTGGCTTTTTTTTTTTTTTTTTTTAATCTTTAGATTTTTAAATGTGAAGGTTTTCCTCCCAAGAGCTACTATGAAGGCCTTCTTTGGTTAACCTTCAGATGTTGCATATTTTGATTATTTCAGTTGAAGAATAGCACACATACAAGTTCATTGACAGATATAAGTTACAGAAAATTCTGACTTTTGACAGTAAATACACCTTATTAGTTTAGGTGTTTGATGGATATTGTTTAAAGAAATGTCTGACTCTTTCTCCTAGGAGCTATAAATCTTGAGTAACTGATATATTTTCAGATATATTCCTATAGTTAAATCACCTTGTTTTAAATGTAATTTCATTATTAATACAATAATGTCAAATTGTGTTGAAATTGCTGTTGTTTTAATCACACTAGCACCTCACATGTGTCTGTGCTTATGTATACAGGATCAGATACATTGTGTCTTTTTAAAGAAAAATATATGTCTTACAAACACATTTATAGAAATAGCTTTTTGATCAATAATTATTTACTATAACATTTTCTAAGATTGAAACTTAACTTTTTAAATCTGTTTTTAAGAAAGTATTTTAAATAAAATTCATTCTTATTCAAACTAACATTAGTTCCAACAATAGAGAATTTCAGTGAAGGATGCTGCTTTTGCTTTTATAAATTGGAAAATGTTTAGTTTCATATATTCATATTGATAAGCATCATTATGATAAAATAAGTTATGTGCTCTTAAGTCACCTGTTCTGCAGAGTTAAATACTTATATAGGAAGGAAGGATTAAACTTGCTGTTTTGATTTTTGTAGATATACACCTGTGGGGCGTTCCTTTTTCTCGGCTCCAGAAGGCTATGACCACCCTCTGGGAGGGGGCAGGGAAGTATGGTTTGGATTCCATCAATCTGTTCGGCCTGCCATGTGGAAAATGATGCTTAATATTGATGGTAAGGGAATAAAGCCATATTCTATATTAGGTTGTTGATTTCCGTATGGCCTGTTTTTGTGTGATATGTATATGTGAATTTTATGTATAATTATATGTACTGGTGTCTTGAAGTAATATTTGGATATATATTAAGGTAAACTGGAAAATCTTTATAATACATTTCATTTAGAAAATTTTTACATAGAACGTGGCCTGGTTTGCTACTAAAGCAATTGTAAAAGCTTTGACATGATTATTGGAGCCATCTTCTATTATAACTCACTTTTACCCTTTTAACCTTGTTAGTATTTCATTATGAAATACATGTTTTATAGGAAGAAAAGTGTTTTGGTCATGGTGACCCCTAGCATTAAGTAGAGAGAATAGTATGATAAATTGCACCTACATAGCCATTATCCAATTGTCAGTATTTTTTTCTATCTTTACTTAAATTGTCTCCATTTTTTCCTGTACTGTAGTATTTTTAAGGCAAATCCCAGAATGTTATCTTGTCCCTACTAATTCAGTATGTACCTCTACAAATATGGATGTTTTCTTACACAGTCACAATGCCATTATCATATATAAGAAAATTGAAAATAATCATTTATTTGTAGCCTCTACTACCCTGTCTATAATCAGATTTCCCTGATTATTTCAACTATCTTTTTATAGTTAGTTGGTTCTAATCAAGATCTAGACAAGATTCACACATGTAGTAATCTCATTTCCCATTTCCTTCCCTTTTTTTTTATTTTGTTTGGTTTTTCCTTTTTTTTTTTTTTTTTTTAATGCCATTGGCTTGTTGTGAGTTGTCCTAAAGAATATCCACAAACCTGGGTTACTTTTTTCTTTTCTGGTGGTGTCATTACTTTATTCCTCTATTCCCTGTATTTCCTGAAAATGAAATGAAAGTTGGCCCTGGAGGCTCGATTGAATTCTAGTTTAAAGTACTTTATATGTATTTCATGTTGTATCATATTAGGCACACAGTATTTAGTAGTGGTCCCATTTTTTAAGATTGATTAGTAGGTTCAGAGATCAATAGGCCTAATCTCTCCATTAAAATTTCCCAATCAGGCTTTCAATTTCTAATATTTCATTCATTGATCATTGTTACCTGAGCCATTTATTTCACTAGGGATTATCAACTGATATTTTTTCTAATTCCATTATCCCTTTTGCATTAGATGGAATTCTTCTGTGGAAAATCACAATGTCCTATTGATAATTCATTAGTCTTTGATAGCTTTCTTGCTTTCTGGCACAGCAGGATATTCTAGGCCCATCTTTTCTTACCCTGTACCTGGAATCAGCCATTACTCCAAGGATCCCTGGATCATTCTAGATCAGTACATAGTTTCCTCATTATTTTCAGCTGCATCTGCCATTGTGGAGATATGTCTTTGAGGGGATATATTTCAAAAGTCCCCTTTAGATGTGCGAGGGCTGTTTTTAATTGTATCCCATTTCAGAACATCATTTCATATATATATATATATAGATGTTTCTTTAAGGTAGATTCCAGGGATGACATTGATGGGTCAAGGGCAAATGGATTTGTAATTTTGACTTTTATTGCCAGGTTGCCCTCCACCAAGACTGTAAATATTTATTTTGCATCAATGATTGAGACTACCTATTTTCCTTATGCCTTTGCCTCTATAGGTGTCAACCTATATTTTTGTCAGTTGTATTTGCAAGAAATAGTTTGAATATGTACTTTTGTTTTACATTTGACCATCTTTTCAAATATGTAAGGGCCACCTTTCTTTTCTGTTAATTGTTTATATCCTTTGCCCTTTTTTTTTTTTTCTGTTGGATGTTTGGTCTTCTCATTTACTGAGAGAGCTTTCTAAATTGAGATTAGCCCTTTTTCTGTGATGTGAATTACATATAATATCCCTTGTTATTTGTCTTTTTTGAAAGCCTTTGGAATGGTTTTTTTGTTTTTGCTTTTTGCCATGTAGAAATTTATCCTTGTGTGTATGTGTGTGTGTGAACACACACAAACACTTAGAAGTATTGATCATTAATTTCTTTTATGATTTTTAATATCTAATAGAACTAGTTTCATTTTTTGTTTCAGGTTTTTCTTGGCCATTCTTATTTATTTTACCATATAAGCTTTAGAAACACCTTGTTTAGATCTGGTGGGTATAGGCGAATAAGCTGTTATTTTTATTGAGATCTGATATTAATAAATTAAATTAGGACAAACTGGCATCTTAAAATATTGAATCTTTCTGTCAAAGAAAATACTACACCATTTCATGTATTCAAGATTACTTTTGTTTCCTTAGGAGTGTTTTAAAGTTTTCTTCACATAAAATTTGTATACTTCTGGATATTTTCTCCCTTATTTTTGCTATTAAATGTATTTATAGATTCTGACTGATTATTGTGTATATATACGTGAAGGCTTTTGATTTCTATATACTAACATTTTTCTCTGCCCTGTTGAATTCCATTATTGTTTGTGGTAGTCTTTTAAGTTATTTTCTTGGAGAGTCTGGATTATAATCATTTCATCTACAGATAGTGATAGATTTACCTCTTCCTTTGGATTTTTATACCTCTTAACAGGTTATATTGACTAATTAGAACAATGTTAAATATTAGTAATTAGTAGGCATCCTCTTTTTATTTCTAACTTTAGAAAGAATGCTTCCAGTATTTCTGCATTAAGTATAATGCATATACATATGTATGCATAAGAGCATCTGTTGCTTCCTATTAAGTACTTCTAATCAGGAATGGATGTTGAATTTTCTTCAAAAATTAACATTTATGGAGCTAATAATATGATATTTCTCTTTTTAAACAAACATTGAACTAATGTTTCTGAAGTTTTTTAATGTGTTGCTGGATTCTATTTGTTAGTAATATATTCTTTTAATTAAAATGCAAAAGTAACATGGATCTGATCTGCAGTCTCCTCTTTTTGTGCAGTCTTTTTCAAGTTTTGGTATTAATGTTATATTTTATAAAGAATTTAAAAGTTTACTATTTGTTAAAATGTACAACAGTCTTTAAATAGTATTGAAATTATCAGCTCTTTTAAGATTGGGTATAATTGCCCTGTAAACTATTGTGGCCTATATGTTTTGCTTGGTAGGTAGGTATCTCTTTTAAAACCTCATCCATTTATTTTGTTTAGGCTCTCCGGGTTCAGTTTTGGTAGGTTATATCTTATCAGAAATTTATTTTATCTATATTTATTTATATAGAGTCTTATAAAGTCTTTTTAAATGTTGTCTTTTTCTGTGGTTTACCCTCATTTCTTTCTTTGTATGTTTTGCTTTGTCCTTTTATTTTTGTCCCTGATTAGGAGAGGTAGTAGTTGAATCAACAGACTTACCCCCTCTCCCCAGCAAAAGAGCTCTTGAAATTGTTTTTTCAGTTCTCTGGCTTTCTGTTTTTAATTTATTAATTTCTGCTTTTAGCTTTCTGGTTTTTTTCTTCTACTTTTCTTTAGTTAATTGAGTTGTTTTTCTGACTTTTGGAGCTACATTAGTAACTCATTTACTTTCATTTTTTCTTATTGATAAAAGTATTTAAAACAATGAATTTTCATTTCCTCTGAGATCACTCTTTTAGCTATATTCCAAAGCTTCTAATATGTAGTATTTTTATTATATTTTCTAGAAACAGCACAAATTTTATTTGTATTTCCCCTGTTACCCAGTGTTGTTTGAGAGATTTTTAAATTTTCAGATTGGAGAGCTCTTTTTTTCTGATTTCGTTATAAATTTCTCATTCTATTGTGTTATTTAAGCAGAGAATGTGTTTTGTATTTCTACATTTAGAATTTGTTGAGATATTTTTGTAGCCTAATATTTGGTCAGTTTTTACAAAAGTTTGATCATCCTTAAAAATATGGTAAATTCAGTTATTTGGTAGTTAAATGAATGTGCATCAGCACTACCATTTTGATTATGTTGTTTAGATCATTTCTTTATTTATTTTTGTTTACTTATTTTCTCAGACTGGTAGAAACAAATTTAAATTTCCTATTATTCTGTTTCTGTGTATTTCTCCTTTTATCTCCTATCATTTCTCCTTTTTTAATGTTGCTGCCATATTATTGGGAACACACACATACCTGTTTTCTTCCTTGTGAATTGTATCTTTTACAATGGTAAAAGTGGCTATTTTTTATACTTTTGGGCCGAAGTCTGTTTACATTATCCAAATAAAGGATTACAATCCATCTTTTTGTGAACCTTATCCTATCCATTAATTTTTCATTTCCTTTAAATTTTCTTATGTTTCCTGAATCCTAAATACAGTATAGAATGGTTTTACTTCGTGGGTTAGTCCAAAGCTTTCTGTTAATGGATCAGTTAAGCCAGATGGATAGGAATAATATATATGTTTCATCTTACTTGTGTCAAATTATTTTTAAACTGAGTGGACTGTTTTGTGCTTTTTAATTGATAGTTTTGATATGAGGAAGGGTCCCCCCCCCCCATTAGTGGTAACCTTTATAATTACAACTTCGAATAATAGTCAACTTTCTTTTTTAAAGCAGTGTGTTTTGTTTTCCTTAACAATTTACCATTATATTAGGTTTAATATCTTCCTTTCTTTCCTTCCTCTCCTTTACTAATTATTTCAGCCATTATAACATTATTTTATTCTTTATAATTTTGCTTAAATTTTTACCACTTGACTTTCAACTCTGACTATTACTATAAGGGGCAATCAGTGAGTTGATTCTACTTTTACGTTCTCTACACCTGTCATTTCGTTTATTTGTATGTATTATGATTCCTGCATTGTTAGAGTATGTAACAGTTACATTCCCTTCTGTCACCTGTATCTTCATTTATTTTCATCTTAAATTTACAATTAAATATTGATGTTACCAGTCTTCTAACATTTTTCCTGTTATCTCTTGGTTGCAGTATGTCCTCATTATTTCTTCAAGAAAGGCTAATATGAATAAGAGCTGAGTTTTTTCTTATTGAAATCATTTGTCTCCAGCCTTATTCATGAAGGACTGCTTGGCTAGATACAAAATTATTGACTCATACTTTCTTGAGTACCTTATAGGTATTTTTCCACTATCATCTGACAGTGAATGTTCAGTAGATATGTATGATGTCAGCTTGATCTTTTTAAAAGTATTTTTCATAATTATTTTACTAGACTGTTTCTCAGTGTTGACTGTTTTGGGTCAGTTTTATTTAAAACATTGGATTTCCTTTGAAAATGTAAGTTCAACTCTATCTTTTTTTTAATCTATCATGTTCTTTTAAAAATTTTCTATCCTATTTGCTCCTTACTGTGCCTTTTATGGCATGATTTTTACCACGTGTTCATTGTATTGAGTAGTTTAGTCTTCGTTTTTTGAATTTAAAAAAAATCTTTTTCTTCCATTTCTTTAATCAGTTACGCAATGCTTATTTCACCTTCTCCTGTTGACTGGCTGTGTCTTCCCTGAGTTTTTAAATTTCTTCTCTGAGGTCTTTCATCATAACTGTATTAAGAATCTTTGAATTTATATTCAAAAGTGGTGTTACAATTTTCACCTAATTTGTGATTATATTTTCTGTTGAGTTTTCTTGTCAGAGATGTTGTGCTGTGGTTTTACACTCTTATGGTATCTTTGCATGGATATTTATCACTGTTTTTATTTGTATTTAAATCATACTAGTTTTCCCAAAACTTTTTTTGTTATCCATATTTAAATCATAGTAGTTTTTCCAAACCACCATTAGAAGAGACTGGACTGGGAGGGAGAGGTGGGACAGGACATAAGGAGCAAGATAGTTTTCCAGGTTTCCCTGCTTAAGACCTCTGTCTCATTGTTCTGATGGGTTCTTTCTTCAAAATATAACCACATCTTCTTTGCCTTTCAGTAATTTACATGTTTAGGAGGCATGAAGTACTAGCCAAAAGTTCCACCACATCCTTACTAGCTTCTGCTAATTCAGCTCCTGCCTTTTAAAGTACCTGCTCAAATATTAACAATTAGAGAATTTGTGAAAGTTTTGCAGGAGTTCTTTGTACTGTTCTTTTAACTTTTCTGTAAGTTTTAAATTACAAAGAAAAGTGCATGCCTTGCTTTTTGAAGTGTAGTCCTGAGATCTGTCACTTCTGAATCACCTCCCCTCACTCTCATGACACTTTCTACACCTCCTTTCTCTACTTCCTTCTGAGATTTCCCCATTCAATCTCAGTTCTAAACGTTGGAGTTCCAACTTAGAATAGGACCCTCTCTGGGAGTTAAATTTACTCTTCCCCTGCTAGGCTCCTTTCATACTTTGTGTCTCTTTCCCTTTCATAAGTACTCAGTACTATGTTTACTTATAATTTGGCATTTTCAGGTTTTTATTGCCATGTAGGTTCATTGAAGATAAAAGGATTTCTTCTTTTTTTCTTTTTTATTAACATTCTTTTTATAGCTATGTATTGAGAAAGTGGGAAAGTGAAATAAATTGCTGCTATTTTCCCACTGTAACTTAAAGTCCAGCTTTGGATATTATTAATAAATAATCTCAAAATAACCCATTGGTCAAAGAAAACACAATGAAAATTTTTAGTATTTTGAACTGAAGGGTAATGAAAATATACATATTGGTATGATTAGCTAAAGCAACGCTTAGAGAAAATTTAAAACCTTAAGTGCTATTAGAGAAGAAGAAAAGCACCAGTGACCCATTCATCTTAACAAGTTAGAAAAATAACAGAAAATTAAATGCAAAGAAAAATATAAGGAAATAAGGGTTAAAAACAAATTAATGAAATAGTAAACAAATTTGCCTCTAATCCGTAGGTAGGAAGACTTCAAAGGTATTTAAGAAGGATAGTGACATGATCATATTTGTTTTCCAGAAAGAGACCTCTGGCAGCAGTGTGGAGAATAGATAGAGGAGAAAAAACTAATCTGAGAAGCCAGTTAGGAGGCTTTTTCAATCACTAGTTCAGGTAAGAGATGGTGATGGTCTAATGTGGGATGGAGAGGAAGGAATATATTAACAAGGATTAAGTTTTTTTTAAAAAGATGTTTAAGAAGCATGTCCAGGAAAAAACGTTGGGTATAGTTACTAGCATATGGAACTGATTGGAATGAATATACCAGAGGGTTTATTAGGTTTTTAAAGGAATTGTTACTGGAAATAAAACTCATATCTGGTTTATTAGTTAGATTCAACCAGAGAAGCATAACCAGTAGGAGATGTTTATAGAGAGAAAGACTTAGCTGACACAGTTCTAGTGGCTGGCTGGGCAAGTCTGAAATCCTTAGGGGAGGCTGTCAGGAAGGGTAGGCTCAAACTCAGGGGCATGGGCTGAAGCTGCTGTCTGCAGGTAGAATTTCTCTCTCTCTCTCTCTCTGTCTGTCTGTCTCTCTCTCTCTCTCTCTCTTATATTACATCTATAATATATCTCCACAGCAACACCCAGATTAGTGTTTAAATAACTGGCAACTAGTAGTCTAGCCAAATTGACACATTAAAAAAAAGAAAAAAAAACCTTCCCTGCAAAATTCTGTAATTCAATCTTTGAAACAGCCTTCATGTTCACAAATCTCAGGCTCAGTACCTGTGCTATGTTATGAACTAGCTTTACAGAAGGGCATACTCAACAGCATACGTTCAGAACAGCTGACTCTTTTATACCAGGTATGAATGGTTATCGTGTCAATTGAATATGGGAAGTAGATCTGCTGTTACTGGTTAGTTGGCAGTGTACTAAAATAGACCAAATATTAATACATCTAAAGCTTGAGGATCCTTTGAAACATCTGGGTAGAGACATTTAGTAGTAGTTGGAAATGCAGTTATGGAAATCTGTAGTGGTAGGAGCTAAAAATAAAATTTTGGGACTCTTCAGTATATAAATCTAGAGTTGAACTGTAGAAATGGAAAAACTTCTTTAGAATAGTGTTTAGATTGAAAGCATGAATGAGAACAATAACGCCACAGGGAATACTAGCATTTAAGGAAGGAAGAAGGACCAGTGAGCAACTGATGATTATTACAGGCAGTATGAGAGCCAAAAAAGTGGTGTCAAGGGCGGAAACATTCAAAGAGTAGATGACATCACAGTTAAGCAGTGGGAGCTTTTCCAGCAAAATCAAGAGTAAGACAAGGATGTCATTACTATGATATTTAGTCACTATTGTGTTTGCTAACTTCTGTTCTTCTTACAGGTTTCAGTCTACATGTTACTTCCTTGAGAAGCAGTATTTGACACCCTTCACCCCCAAGTCTGAGTTAGGTATTTCTCTTATGTATTCCCATAGCACAGTGTACTTGCCCTATAATAGCATGTGCCACCTTGAATGACAAGTTTTATTGTTCTGTGTCTCCTTTTAGAATGAAAGCTTAATGAAGCTAATCTTATTCACCAGTGTATATACCCTCCATCCCTAGCACAACTCTTGGTCATATTAAGTAAAGAATAAATAAAGCCAAGAACATGGAGGAGGAGGAGCATCCAAATGAGCCTGGAAAATTAGAAAAATGTTTGTAGATATAAGTGGTGTCTTAGCTGAGCTCTAGCAAATATGATGAGATCAAGAGTGTGCATTGAAAAGGAGGTACACAGAAATAAACGATTTCTGAGAGGTCTCTAAAATGCAAAACTTTATTAAAAGACATAAGAGAAATACTAAATGAATGAAATACATTAGGCCTATTGAGACGACTCAATTTGATAAGATGTTAGTTCTCCCAAAATTAATTTGTAAATGCAGTTTTAAGTAAAATCCCAATAGGGATTTATTGATAAGTCAGTCTGAAGATTTATATGAAAAAAATTAATGACCAAGAAAAACCAGTATAATTTTTCACTTTTGTAACCAGTTTAATGTAAGGTAAACTGATCAATGTGCTAACCACTGTATCTCTATTTATCTGTCCTTGATCATATTTAAAGCATTTGTGAGAGTCTATTATATTATATTTGTGAAAAATATGATCAGGATTGTATTAAAAGCCTATATAATTTTTAAAAAGAATAAAGAGGGAGAAATTGCCCTCCTTATTTTAAAACTATAGTAATTATAACGTACTCCTTTTAAATGAAAGGGACAGACAGGTGAATAAAGCAGAATGCAGAGCCTAAAAAATAAACCACGTGTGTAATGTTAAGGTGGCATTTCAGATCGCTAACGAAGTGTAGAATATTTAATTAATGGTGTTTATATAGCTGTTAACTGTAAAAAAAATAATTAGACTCATATCACTTCATACTCCAAATTTATTTCTAGGTGGATTACAAATCCTAAATTTGAAAAGCAGAACTTTGAAATTCTTTTAGGAAAAATAAAAGTCTATCTCTAACATTGAACAAAATACAAAATTATAAATTATAAAAGAAAATACTGATAAACTTGGCTACGTTAAAATTGAAAACTTGTGTATCATAAATGATACAATAAAGTTAAAAGGCTAGGAGAATATTTTCATAAGGACAGATCAATAGATAAGCACTTTCCAAAAGACAAAACTCAAATGCTCAATAAACACATGAAAATTAAATTATCAGACTCACTAGTAATCAGGAAAATGCAAATGAAATCAATATGTTACCATTTCATATTCATCAGATTTGTAAAAATTAAAGTCTTGTCAAATGTTGGTGAGGATAATATAAAAGGAACTCTCATGTACTGTTGGTACGTGTATGATTTGATATTACTTTGGAGAATAGTTTTCAATATCCAGAAAAGATGAAGTAAAGATGAAATTACAGCCCTGACCAGTGTGGCTCAGTTGGTTTAGCATCATCCCACAAAGTGGAAAGGTCACCCGTTCAATTTCCTGGTCAAGGGACGTAGGTGCTTGGGTTGTAGTTTCAGTCCCCGGTCAGGCATATACAAGAGGCAGTCGAACAATGTTTCTCTCCTCCTTTTCCTTCCCTTCTTCTCTCTCTAAAAATAAATAAAATCTTTAAAAAAAATTATGTGTCTTAAAATCCATAATATATCATAGAGGTATCTGGCATATGTGCCTGAGGCATTATTTGTAAGAGCAGAAAATTGGAAAGATCCTCATTCCTATTAATAGCAAGCAGAATGAGAAAGCACTCTGAATAAGTACATAAATTGTTATATAATATTATATAATAATATATACTGTAACAGTTGAATTGAATGAGCCTGATTTATATGTATCAATATTGAAAACAAAGTTGGGGCAGAGCATATAGCAAAAGAATGTCATTTATGTAAATTATAAAACAGAACAGAAGTATATACTGGGTACATATAAATGCAGTAAAGTGGTCAAAATCTAAATGTGACAAATACATACCATTTTCAAGATAGTAGTTCCCTTTAGGTAGAAAAAAGGGAGAATGGAATGGATTGGTTGGGGTAGAGAGAAGAAATAGACCTGAAGACTACATATTTCAAGAAAATTTGAGAGTATGTTTATTTGTGTAAACAACAAGTATAGATAACTTACTGTGCCATTGTGAAACAAATCAGAAGATTGATAGTATTTTTAAAGATTTATATATACCTTAATGAAATGAAAATAAAGCCTAACATTTTAAGTGGATTAATTTCTTAATTATAATATGTAATGCTGCTATGAAAAATTAGTGGGAGTACTGCACTGACTACCTTACTTGCTTACATACACTTTTTTGTTTTTGTGGGAGACTGATGTTGCAACCCTTGCACTTGGTATATTGCACTGATTTTAAAATAGCCCTTATTGAACTTGAAATCTACTGGAGAAGACTGGTATTCAGTAATAAAATGAGTGCAACAAAGAAGTACTGAGTGCAATGGGAGCATATAACAGGCATCCAGTCTAGTCTCAGGAACATTTCTCTAAGTGACAGATGGGAGCTCGGTGAAACTGGTGGTGGAGATAAGCATGGAAGAGCACTCTACGAAAGGGAGCAATTTAATTCTTATTGTGTAACTTAATCATGTCTTCAAAATGATTGTTTTTATGGTACTTAATATCTTAACTCTCAACTACCTATTAAAATTAAACTTAATTTTACCAACTTAAGACTCAAAATTTTTTCACATTTCTTCATCTCTGAAATTGGGAGATGTCTTATAGTTGTTGGTTTGTCACAGTTTAATTGGCATGTTTCTTTTTTGGGTTACCTAAAGTATTGATATATCCTGCCTTCAGTGGCATCATAGATTCAATGAAATGTAGTTTATTTTTAGTTTAGCCTGCTTTTAGGCCAAATTCATTTTCAGCTTTCATTTTACTATTGTAATTAATGCATTTTAAGAGCATCACAGTGAATCTAGTGTTTATTAGTTGTATCTCCCGTAAGATATTTTTATTTACCTGTTATCATACTAGATAAAATGCTGAGGGGTTTCTACACGAATTATCTCATGTAAACTCCACCACAGTTCTGTGAGTTAGGTGATACCCCCAACCTAAGATGACATAGAATTTGTATGCGATTTAACCTGTTAAATCTGTGGATAAACATTTATATTTAAGGCTCAAGGTCATATAGTTTATAAGATAGAGGTCAGCTGTTGACTCCAAAGCTTAGGTCTAAATAGTCTCAGCTCTTTACTGTATCCCTTAAGAAGCAAGATTTCTGGCAGACAAGTCTAAATTGAGGAACGTTATTTTATTTTTGTTTACTTTTTTGTGCTTTTCAGTAAAAAGTATCTTTCTATTAACATATTCACTGTGTATTTTGCTTCTAGTAGAAAGTAGTCAAAATATAAATGGTTGTAAATTTTAGTAACATAATTCTGACTGAGTCAAAATTTCTTTATAAGGAAAAGAGATTTTTAATAAGTAATTATTAATCACAGTATTAGTGTTGCTTGCTTCATATGTTTGTCTTGAGTTCAGGTATAAGATCTCTGAAGATTAAGAAATCATTTGATTTTTATAATATTCATATTAGTCTTCTCAGAAGTAGATCAAAGCAGAACATTTCTTTAGAGTGAAATTAGAGTCTGATTTCAGGCAGGCGTGGCAGAAACTTATCAACATGAGATCAAGGAGAGCCAAGTTCAGATATCTGTGTCAGGCTTACACAGCTATGCTCACATTAGAAAACCAGTATAATGGCTGCAGGAATCTCCATGACAATTTTCATCAAATGTGTTTCTTGATTCACCCTGTTCAGTCTGGTTGAACATACACTTCATATTTGATGCCCAGCTGTCTTCTTAGGATCCCACTTTCCTATCTCCCTGGGAATTTTGTCTTGCTCCTAAATTGATCTCCTGTTTCCTGCATCCCTTTTCTCCCCATCTCCCTTTTTTTTAATGTTCAGAAGTTTCATGAGAAAAGGGTACACAGTAGGCAAGTTTCTTTTTGACAGTTCACACATTGGAAAAATGTATCAACAGACCTAGATGATACTTTAGCTGAGTATTTATGTTGGAAATAATTTTCCTTCATAAATTTGAAAGCAGTGCTCCATTTTTAAATGGCTTTAGTGAGGTTCGATTTACATATCATAAAGTTCACCCATTTTAAATGAATATACATTGTCTTATTGTTTCCCTTGTTTTGCTTTACTTCATAGAAAATGTTCACTTTTTTTCCTGCTGTTATGTTTTTAATTTCTAATAGTTTTTTTTATTTTCCGAATGTTTTATTATAGCATACTATACTTGTTTCATAAATGTTGTGTCCTCACTTAGCTCTGAGAATAATTTATTTTGGTGTTTCTTTTTCCTGGTCATGCTTATTTTTCCTCCAGATTTTTTTTTTGTTTAAATCTGTCTTCCATTTTGGAGATTTTCCTCAAATATGTAGTATCCCTGACTATTTTCTCGTGATTCAGTGGGAGTATAAATACGGACTAGAAACTTAGAATGTATTGGTGGAACCTGTTGACTTTGGGCTTCTTCATTGAGTGATTTCAAGTGGGCGGATGCTGGGGAACCTACAATGTTAGAACCCCTAGGTCTCTCCTTTTGGCTAATCAAGTTACCCAAACACAGGACTTCCAAACTCCTGCCTGAGGGTAACTGTCTGATTGCCTGCCTTCTGGAAGCCAAGTTGGAGATTCTGGCTTGGGGAATATCTGTATTTAATATTTATAGTTATTTAATCCATTGTTTTTGGTACAATCCTTTGCCTTCAGTTGTACCTGATATCCTCTCTCCAAACAGCCTTTTACTTTTTCCAGAGAATAAACCTCCAGACTTACTCAGGGATGAAGAACAGGAAGTTTTCAGTGCTGTGTAGCTAGGCAAAGGATCCAGGACTTTACCTGCTTCTCAGACAGCTTTTCCCTGTGTTTTTCTGCACACCCCATCCTTCTATCATTAGTTTCAGAAGTACCTAGTACTACCACGTCTCGTGCCTTTTGAGGATTCTAGAGTATAAATGCAGTTGTTTCTTACTTCCAACATAGCTGGCTTGGGGTTTTTCTTCCTCTCTTTTTCTTTTTCTTTCTCCTTTTTTGGGGGGGAGATCTGCTATGCCAGTTCCAACTTGTTCACTTGCTTTTCGTGTTCTAAAATGTTGATGCACTTCCTATTTTCTGTTCTTCCCTCCTCCTAAGTTTATGTCTTTTGTTTTTTTAATTCCTCACTGGAGTTTGGGGAAGGAATGAAATGTGCTCCTTCTGGTTAATCTTTTCATCTTACCCCAGGGTCTGTTCTTAAAAGGCAGAGGTTTTGTCTGGTTCCTCTCTAAATTCCAGCCCATGAAGGAGTCCCTGTCTCCGTGGTCGGCAGCCGTCCATCTCGAGAGACGATGGTGTAGCTTCTTAAGAGTCTATCTGCACCGCCGAGAATGGCTGTGCAGTCCGACTCGGGAGTGACACGGTATCTGTCTCCTCCCGTGTTGAGTCGACATCTTGCGATGACGCTGGAGTGTCCTCTCCAGTGAAGCTGAAGCTACAGAGCCCGGGCAGGGTGATATGGAGGGTCTGCTGTTGCCCATGCAGCAGACCCCCCCTCTCTTCGCAGCTGAAGGGTCCAAGGGAAAGACGGAGTCAATACAGCTTGGCTTCAGGTGCGCCGCAGGAGTTGCCGGTGTTGACTACAACGTCAAACCGCCTTAGGGACTCCGGCTCCGGATTTTCTGTCGGGGTTTACTCCCCTAGCCTTTGCCCTGAAGAGGTATGCCGCAAGGCAGCGGAGGTTTTTTGGAGTCAGTTTTCCTTCTCTGATGTGCCCTGACTGGAAGATCGAACCAGCGACACTTAGCTCGCAGGCCGACGCTCAATCCACTGAGCCAAACCAGCCAGGGGGAAAAAAAAGATTGGCATATTTTAAAATTAAACATTCTCTTGTCATATAACCCACCAGTTTTGTTCCTAGGTCTTTCCCTAAGAGAAATGAAAAATAGGTCAATACAAAGATTTATGCATGTATGTATATATGTTCATAATAACCAGAAACTGGAAACAACCCAAATGTCCAATAAAACAGGTGAACGGAGAAACAAATTTTAATGTATTTGTACAAGAAACACTACCCAGCAATTAAGAACTAACTACTGCTCTGCCGGTGTGGCTCGGTTGATTGGAGTGTTGTCCCATAGACTGAAAGGTTGCCTATTCAATTCCCAGTTGCAGTACCTATCTAGGTTGCAGGTTCAGTCCCCTATTGGAGCTCATGCAAGAAGCAACCAGTTAATGGTTTCTCTCACAAAGATGTTTCTCTCTCTGGAATTAATAAATATATATATTTTTAAAAAGAACTAATTTCTACAATGATATGGATGAATCTTTCCTAAAAAGTTCAAAAGAGGCCAGACAGAAAATGGTATATACAGTATAATGCCATTTATATGAACTTCTGGAACCAGTTACTCTGTTTTAAAGGGAATCAGATAAGTGGTTGTTTGGGGCAGCTGTAGGTAGGAGGAACTGATTACAGTGGGGCAGGAAAGTACTCTCTGGAGCGTTGTAAATGTTCTGTCTCAGTTGGGGTGGTATTAGCATGGATGTGTACATTGTCAAAATCATTGTACATTTAAGATGCATTTTATGGTAGGTAAATTATACCCCCAAATTGTTTTTTTCTTTAATGTAACATCACTACACACCCAAAAGAAATTCTAAAAGTCTGACAATACTAACAGCTATTGAAAATGTGGCACAACAGTGACTCTTACACATTGCTTGCGAGAGGGTCACTTGTCAAAACCACTTTGGAAGTGTTTGGCATCACCTAGAAAAGTTAAGTTACACAACCATTGTGGCTCAGCAATTCTCCTAGATACAGTCTTTTCTGCTAGAAAAATGTATATGTGTATGTGCATCAAAGAGACCACCTGTAAGAATGTTCATGACATTATTCTAGTAACTAAAGTACCAACACAAACATCCACCAGCATTAGAATGGATAAATTGTATATTTCTTCAACAGAGTATTAGAGCAATACAAATAAAGAAACTAGTTATCTTTAATTAATATAGATGGTTTAGAAACAATTTTTAGCAACAGTCTCAAAAAGAATACATGCTTTATGTTTCCAGTTACATAAAGTTCAAGAACTAGGAAAACTAAACTGGTATTTAGGGAACTGTAATATGTTGTAAATTTCTAAAGAGAAGGAAGTGATTACCATAAAGCCAGGATTTGGATTACTTTTAGAAGAGAGAGAAAGGATTGGGAAGGAGCCAGGGAAGAGGTTCTAGGATACTGGCAATATTTAGTTCTTGATCTGAATGCTGGTTATGTGGTACTTTTATTATTTTGTAAGTGGCACATTCATGTTTAGACACTTAAGTAAATATATATTTTATATTTTTTAAAGTTTTTAATTAAAAATTTTTTTAATTTATCAGCATCTCCTAGGCACTATGTCATTAATATTTTGCTAGGCAGTAATATAAAATGCAAAAGTGTATAATGTCACCTCAAAAGTGCTCACTAATGTTTTCCATACAAAAGCATAGTGTAGCCCTGGCTGGTGTGGCTCAGTGGATTGAGTGTCATTCTGCAAACCAAAAGGTTGCCGATTCAATTCCCAGTTAGGGCACATGCCTGGGTTGCTGGCCAGGTCCCCAGTTGGAGGCATGCGAGAAGCAACCAATCGATGTTTCTCTCCCTCTCTCCCTTCCCCTCTCTAAAAAATAAATAAAATTTTTTAAAAAATAAAATAATAAAATTGAGGCAGATAACAGCCATACCATGTAACCTCTCAGGAGTAGTACATACAGTGTTAAAGTATTATTTTTTTGCCAGGATCCAACATTATTACTGCTTTGTTTTATACTATTCATTTGGACCTAGACTCATTTTGATACATGTAGTTCTGGTTATTTTAAGTATGGCAAATATTTATTATTTTCTTTTTCATATCTGTTATTTTAGCTGTGTCCTAACAGAAACTTTTAGGTTCAACACAGTGAAAAGCAAATTTAAGAATCCTAATCTCTTTGTATAACATGCTCTCATGTAACTCCTTTAAGGAGTTTACATTGACAAAATGATTTTGCCTAGTATTGAGACCTCACTAGATCAGTAAGCAAAGGGCATGAGCAGACAATTTTTCAAAAATGAGAGTAGGAGCTCTATTGAGCCGTGATCTTCAGGGCACAGGAAAGTACGTCACATTGAATCTCCACCTTAATGCTATGAGTAGTAGGTATTTTTCTAATTTTACAGATGAACAAATAGAAAAACTAGTAAGTGCTGGCCCTAGGATTAAAATCTACTTTATTTCTAAGCCTGTCCTTTTTTTATTATCCTAACACTGCTACCAATGAAAAGAATAAACCTAGTTTGAAAAACAAACATGCAACAGTTAGTGACAAATAATTAAAGGATACATTTCCAACAGCAACAAAATTTTTACTAATCTATTTAAAGATACATGAGTGTTACAGGGTATATTATAAAATCTTAACATAGTTAAATGACCATAATAAATTCAGAAATATGCTGTGTTCACAAATTGAAACACTTCTCACTGGTATTCTAGATATCTAGTCAATTTATGTAAAAAATCTTTTCCTTAGTTTTATTCATACATGTCTAGATTCTAGCAATCTAAATAGTTGATAATAATCTTACTTCCACTGAACTCCTCTCAAGTAATATCTGTACCTTATTTCTCAGTTATATTTATCTGAAATCTAGCACCTGCCCATTAAACTTGAATTGTATGAATGAACATACTACACGTTTATTCATTCAGTTGATGGATATTTAGGTTTTCATTCTTTTTAATATTAAAAACAATGCTACAATAAGCAATCTTATTCGTATCTCCTTTTGCAGATACGGAATTTCTCTAGAATATGTATTATAGTGGAATCACTGGGTTGAAAATTATGCACTTGTTCAAATTTACTGTATATTCCTATAATCTTTATGAAAACTTCATTCTTTCATTGGCTTGTCAGTTTGTGTTACTGGTCTTGAATTTTTTTGCTCATCTTAATTGGTGTAAAATGTTATAGCTCAGTATTGTTTTTACATATATGACCTTTATTACAAATAAGAAAAATCATGAAAATTAGTTTTTGACATTTAGCTTTTTTCTTCTATGAAATGCCTGCCACTTTTACTGTTTTAACTTATAGGAACTCATTAAATATCTTAGGTACTAATCATTTATTATATCTATTACACATATCTCCTACCAATATATAGCCTGGTGGTCTGGGTTTCTTTTTTTTTTTTTAGGTTGTTTCTGATATCTTTTTTCTTATAGTTTTAATGGTTTGTAGTTTTGTGTCTTGTTTAGGAAATTCTTACCTCCAAGATTAACATGTTCTATATTTTCCTCTAAAGGTTTTCTTTTCATATTTAGTTTTCTGAATAGGAATTTGCTTTTGTATAGAGTATGCTGTAGGCTTTCAAGTCTATTCTGCTGGTCTGTGTGTGTGTCCCCACAGTCTCTTGACTTGAATAGGATTTTAAAAATCATGATGAAAGATAGGACATTATTCTTAAAAATTGTCTTGACTATCATGTTACATTGCTTTTTCATATTAATTTTAGTATCAGCTTCTTAAGTTCCAGAGGTCGTGGGGGTTATATCCTGTTGGTAGTTTGAAATCGCAGATTAACTTGGGGGTAATTTACGTGAATTGGGTATAGTACTTTATATTTTTAGACCTTCTGTAATATCTTTCAATAGTAAAGATATCTGTTACTCCTATAGGTCTTATGCATATTTTGTTAGGATTTCATTCCAAGTACCTTATGTTTTTTGTTGTGATTTGAAGTGTTTTTTATTGTATTTTAAGTTGGTTGTTAATGTATAAGAATATAATTTATTTTCATATGTTGATCTTAAATCTAGCAACCTTTCTGAACTCTCATTCTGTGATTTATCTGTACATTATTGGGTTTTCTGTGTAGACAGTCATATTGCAAGGAATAATTCGTTTCTCCCTTTCCATTCTCTTTACCTTTTCTTTTAATTTGAATTATTGTGCTAGCTAGGACTTCCTATTAACTGAAGTTGAATTTGCCATAGATATTTGGTAGATAACTTTTATCAAATTAAGAAATTTCCCTTTTAACCCTAGTACAGTGAGAATATTAAGTATGGTACTGAATTTTATCTAATGCTTTTTGGGAGGGAGCATCATCTGTGGTATGCTTATTTCCTTTAACACATTAATGTGATATATTTTTGTTAACAGATTTTTTAATGTTTAACAAATATTCTTCAATTAAAATTAGCTAATTTATGAAAGGGGGAGGAATAAAATGCATATATAGAGAGGTTTATAAAATGTTAAGGATTTAACCAAGGGATAGAGAAGCAGACCTTTGCTCATTGAATCTCATACCTAATTCTACTGTACTCAACCCATATTTTGTAAGAGCTTTTCCCCAAAAAATTTTGAAATATTTATTTATAAAGTAACTACTGTCTTTGAAATTAGTTCACAAAGCATTCCCATACACATTCACACTTAATCACTACTGTAAAAAAGATATTCATAATTTCTCGTTTAGATCTGAACATCTAATTTGTTCTAGATGTGGGTTCTAGTACAGATTTTCTAATTCACTGGCCACAGACAAGCCATTGTAGATCTCTGCCTTTACCCACATCTAACAGGGATAATAAATAATACCTTTTAACCCTACATTATAGGCAAGTAGGCCTAGGATTTATGTGAAAATGGTATGCTAAAGTTGCTAAATAAACATAAGGTAAAATAATGTAACACTTAGTTTTTTAATATTTGATTTTATATTTTAACTAAATAAAGATTGCATACTTTTGAACTACAAAATTCAGTAATTATACAAGGTGAATTAAAGTGCTAAAGCTGCTCATAATAGTAAACCTATTCTTCCATGCTCTCAATTACATTAATAAATGATAATTGTATAAAATAGATTAAATTTTGTGAAAATATTCACATTTATTCTGTTGTAGGAGTTCTTGCCCATTTCAGGGAATTGTCTGGCATTGGCTGTAGCATCGGGCACTTGAACAGTCATTTTGTCCATAGACTTTGTCAGTCAGATTGGCAGCCCAACCGGGATCTGTTAGCCCGCACACCAGACCAAGCATGTCATTCTCATCAGAGATTGCTTCTAACTTTTCATATACGGGCTTTTAAAAAATGAGGTGACAGGCAGAGCAAGCCAGGGTTCCCCCACATGCGTCTAAGCCATCAATATCTAGGTTATTTTCAACCACAACATCTAGCAGAGAGTCACCGACTTTTCCTTCGGTTGGAAATGTTTGACCATCGCGGTTTCACGCCCATGCCGACCCGCTCAGTGTACAAATCACTGCCGCCCTGACCCAGCTCGGTGCTTTCTGGCCCGGCTCCCGCGTAACCTCTGGTGAGGAGCGGCCGCCCACGGGCCACGGAGGAGGCGTGCAGAAGCCAGGTGCCCCCCTCCCCACGTGGCAGCTGTAGCTGGGTCCAGTAACTACCGGGTGCGACGCAGGCTGCACAATAGCTGCCGGGAGAAGCTCCCTGATCGGAGGCGGGCGGGCGGACAGCCTGACGTCCGGAGCCCCTCCATGAGGGTCCCGCAGGCTGGCGTGCCAGAGAGGTCCTGCTGCGTGCCGCGCGCCGCGCGCCGACGGACGTAAGAGCTTTTATTCAGAGTTTGGCACTTCAAATGCACACATTTTTTCTAGAGAAGATGGTAAACAGTAAAATGATTAGAAAGTATAGTGGGATACATAGTAAGGAAAAATAATAGAAGAATGTTAAATATGATAAATATGATAAATAATGTTTGTTTAGTAGTTTCAGCTCTGATGTGAGGACACATTGTGAAAGCTAGTATTACAGTAGTCCTGTTAAGAAAATTTACCTGTAGGATTAAAGAAAAGGCAAAATAAACATGTTACTTATCATATGTTTACTTTCCTTTAATTACTTTAAAAAAATTAACCTAGAAACAATATGTGCTTATTTCATATGTATCCTGCCAGCCTTTTTTTAATGCACATTTTCCCCTCTTTTTATTTTATTAAATGTATTGGGGTGACATTGATTAGTAGGGTCATATAGGTTTCAAGTGTACATTACTGTGATACATGATCTGTATATTGCATTGTGTGCCCACCACCTATAGTCAAATCATCTTCTATCTTCATATATTTGGCCTCCTTTCCCCTCTGCTACCCTCCACGTTCTTTTCTCTGGTAACCACAATACAACATTTTCAATAGAATATAATTATACATTTTTTAAAAATCGTCATCCGAGAATGTTTATTGATTTTAGAGAGAGATAGAGAAGCATTGATATGAGAGAGAAACATCAATTGGTTACCTCCTATGGCCTCTTCAATGGAGGATCAAACCCTCGGCCTTTTGGGGCAGGGAAGACGCTCCAGCCAACCGAGCCATCCAGCCAAGGCAATGTATATATTTTTAAAACTACTTTGGATTTGAATAAAATATCCAGAATGCTAATCCAGGCTCATCAATATTTCCTTTTTTTAGTGTTTGAAATTGTGGAGGTGTTTCTAAAGTTTATTTGGATGGAGGTTTAGCACTGAATATTGATTCCTCCTAAATATTCCTAGAGAAGTGCTCATGGATGTACATGTACACACAGGCCATCCATTGGAATATTTTTTGTGCTAGTGAAAAAACAAAACCTACATAACTACTCATTATATTAGGAACTTGAATTATATTCTGCAGCTGTGACAAAGGATGATACAGTTCCTTATTAGTACATATAAATCTATCTCTAAGTTATGAGGAAAAAGAAATCAAAGCCCAGAATAGTGTTTCTGATGTTTTACCATTTGTGTTCTTTTTCATTAGGAGGGAAAGGATCTATATTTTACTTAATTATTATACACCAATACTGTAGAATAAATTGAATCCATTAACAAGAAAGTCATGACATGGAAAGATCTCTAAGACATATTGTTAATTTAAAAAATAATAAACAAGTCATAGAACATTTATCTGATCTATAAAAAAATGTTATATGTACATTTTATCTGTAAGTGCATATCAAAAGATATATCCATACATACTTACCTACCAACAATGGTTACTTGAAGACTGGAGGAAGTCTTTATTCTGTATATATTATTTGAATTTAGAAAATGAAGATTAAAGATAAAATTAAAAAGGAAAAAGTAAAAAGTATCTACCGTAGCCTCACCACCCACACATTTCCTTAGATAACTAGTGTTAAAGCCTTGATAAGTGTTCTTGTAGAGGGAAGGTATATTTTGTGGAGGACATATAATCCTAAACTAAGGAGAGGGAGAGAGCACCACATAAAAAATTTTACACTTAGCAGACAGTGGGCATGATTTTTAAGTAGAAAAATAATATAGCATACAGCTTATTGTCTCTTTGGTTTTACTTTTCATTGTCTCCTTACTGTCTTTATAGCACATAATAGCAATCAGTAAGTATGCATATAAGAAATCTGTAAAAGTGATCTACTAACCACTGGTGAACTTCTGCTAGTTCCATAACCAAAGACTAAGAAATCATGCTGGTTGACTATTGGAAAACCTCAACTGTAGCTAGATAACATTGGGAGGTACTCCTTACTTTATTACTACCTGTAGCTTGCATTAAATAACATTTAATACTTCTGTTGTCTCAAATCTATACAACACAGGGAAGGCTCTCACTAGAATAGATAAACACTCTGGAGTGGCATAGAAAGCTTTGTTTAAGAAATAATGCCAAACCTTTTCACTTGCTAAGGAGCTCAGGCTTTCTTTGTCCCTTTACACCCTTGTTTCACACCCAGAACTCTTCTCTGTACATATAATAGAGAATGCAATGATTCAGTTACCATGGTGAAAGAGATGGATTGTAAGAACTGTAGTGTTTAGCTTTTCTGTTCTTGTTCTTGTCTTTCAGTCAAACATAGATCAGATTGAAACTGTTTAACTTTGAAATTATATGTAAGTATACATAAAGGATAATTTTAACTCTATAATTAGTTCATTATCATGGAGCCTGAGATCATTTCTGAATTTTTTAAGGAAACATTAATTTGTACTATTTGTGTTTTTCTTCTTAGTTTCTGCCACTGCCTTCTACAAAGCACAACCTGTAATTCAGTTCATGTGTGAAGTTCTTGACATTCATAATATTGATGAGCAACCAAGACCTCTTACTGATTCTCATCGGGTAAAATTCACCAAAGAGATAAAAGGTGAATTAATTAGCATTTGGAACAGCTTAATTATAAAATTCATGGGTATAACAAACTTTTATTGAAAAAACTTTTAATTAAAATCTAGTCATGTAACATTACCAATAAAATAAAGATCAATTATAAAATGTTGCGTTTAAGTGCATTACCATAATAGGTAGTATTTCAATGAAAAAAAAACAAGTAATGGAATTAATATTAATACCAGATAATTTTTTGTTAATACTCTCCCTTACTACCTGAAGGTATAAGAGCATCTCATAGGGAAATTCTTCTATAATACCATTAAATGTATAAAGTTGATTTCAAAAACATTGTTACTTCGAAACTAGAATCATTCTTTGAACATATTCTAATATAATGAATTTTTTCTGAAATGACAGCAAAATATTTTCTTTGAAAATTTATGGATATGGGGCTAGCCTGTTTCAGGTGTTGTTCTAGAGTTGGAACTTAGTTATTTCATATATATTATACAACTTATCATTGTATCTTGCCTTTTTTAGTTAGTAGCTAAAATGTGTACAGTGGTGTTGCATCGTGTGTATGTTTTACTAATATAAATTCACCTCTCTATACAGTCTTCCAAAAAAAAAAAAAGGACATAATTTTAATACTGTTCTAAAATGCATATTTTGTATATATTTACTCTGTGTACATTTCTATATACATTTAAATATACATATACACTTTTATATGCAAGCTCATATACATTGAATTTATCAGTAATTAAAAGGACTTTTCAGGAGCAATTTTGACTCAGAATAGCTGAGTACATCCTGCTTGCTCCAGTAATCAGTTATTCTTTGACATTTAAGAACCAGGAAAGAGATAATCATTGTAATAAAACATTGCGAGGAAAATCCTTACAACTTTGAAAATAAGCATCCATTTATCTCAAGTAATCGAAATACCAAAATAAGGAAATGTTATATATTACTCTATTGCAATCATACCATTATCCTTTCATAATCTATACTAACTGTGCAGTTATCATTTTGGGAGGTAGTGCATTACGCACCATTAATATGTGATTATTCAAATGCCATGGTTTCCAGTGGAGTTACTGCTTAGTTACCACCTCTGTTACCATGAAATAACTTAATTATCTTACAGTAACTATGCAATCAACTCATATCACCACTTTATCACAGAAAATACAAGATGTATAGAGCAAGGATTCAACTGTAGCCTGAAGAGCATGGACTCGATCTTAATTTCAGCTGCTCAGGGGCTTAAAGAAATTACTGAAAAAATGACTACAAAACATTATAAAATTGATGTTATAGTGAAGGTAAAGCCAAGTTTATAGGTTAAATATTTTGATTTATTAAAGCCTTTTTTTTTTTTTTCGGTTGGATGGAGGGTTTGGGGAGGAACCTGGGCAGAGAATTATTTAGTCCATTTTTTAAAACTTCAGCTTTTTGCTACCCCTGGATTTGGGTCTAATCGTTAGGAACCCATGACTTTAGATTTGGGGTAGAAAAATCTGAGTTGGATCTAATTAACAAATTAATGATTTTTTTCTCCAACATCAAGATTTTTTTTTTTTAAGGAGGGCTCTTTAAAAATATATCATGTATTCCTACCACAGTAAATGAAAACTGTATGTTCTTTGCTATATATTTGGGTTTAATTTTTAGCTGGCATGAGGAATTCAATGAAAACTTAAATTGAAATTCAAAGTGTGCTATACAAAGTGTGACTACATTTCCTTAGTATATTCACTTGGTTCCATTTTAAATTTCTTCTAAATATTAGGGTGGTTTCTTCATGCGGTAACTCATCATGGTCAAACAGCAGGAATATTGGAGGAAGGGTATGGTAAAAGTACCATATGTATATAAGAATACCAGTTCTTTTTTTGTAAAAACTTACAGCAAGCTTGTAGAACCTTACTAATAAATTGTTTAATTTAAGGGAAAGACTTCAAAACAAATTGCTAAGTGGTATAAGATAACAGAAATTTGGTACAAATTTTCTTTGTTTTTTCCCTAAACATAATATTTTTACAAATCTTATATACTTCAGATTATTGGTAATTTCCTTCTTTTAAGGCCTTCCCTTGATAATGTTTTATTTTCCAGTTTTATTAATATAGAGATATAGATCTGAAATTTTAGTTTTATAAAGGTAATTATTTAAAAATTATTTCTCAGTGATTCAATAGAGTACTCAAGAAGAACCCGTACCAATCTGGTACAGTGACACTGTGTTCATTTAACATCTTAAATTTTGCTGATAGAGCAGAAGAAATACTATGAGTAAACTTTATATTGGTTCTATAGTTAGTAATTAGATAGGAGAATAAGTTATACTGTAGCAGGGTTTCTCAACCTTGGCACTGTTTATATTTGAGCTGGATAATTTTTTATCGTAGTCAGAGGTGGGAGTTATTGCTGCCCTGTGCATTGTAGAATATTTAGCAGCATCTCTGGATCTAAGTATTCCTAAATCTAGCATCCAGTAGATGCCAATAGCACCCCCAGTTATGACAATCAAAAATGTCTGTAGTACAACATAGAAAATAGAGTTGATACTATTGTAATAATTATGTATGGTGCCAGGTGGGCACTTGAAATATCAGGGGTGATCACTTTGTAAAGTAATATGACTGGCTAACCACTATGCCATGCTATACACCTGAAACTAAAACAAAATAATATTGAATGTAAACTAATTGAAAAAATAAAAATTTTTTTAAAGTCTCAAATAAATATTACCAAATGTTCCCTGAAGAGCAAAATCACCTCTGTTTAAGAACCACGTCACTATAGGACTCATAGATATAATAAGGAAATAATACAAAAGTAACTGTAAATACTAGCAGTGAACTGAAAGTTACCCTCCATCTACCCCTTTTTAGATTTTTCACCTTCAGAGTGTAGGCCATACAAGTGGAATTGCTTATCTGTGAGCAATAGCCACTCTATCTGTTTAACTTCTCTAGGTAGCTCCGAAACCACTGGCCTATACAGTAACCACTGGCCACATGCAGCTATTTTAAGCTAGTTAGAATTAAATTTTGAATTTTGAATTGAATGTTCAGTTTCTCAGTCACACACACTGCTAGTGATTACCATATTAGGACAGAAGTAGAAAACTGTTGGACAGCACTGCTTAAGAAAATTCATCCCAAAGAATTCCAGCCACTTATTTAAAAGTCCATTGCTTCACTTTTTAAAACAGGCCTGGGATCCTCAAACCCCTAGAGTAGTGATTTTCAACCAATATGCTGCAAGAATTTTTAAGACATGCAATACCTGACTATTTAGTCAAGAGCATTGACCTATTTTCGCTTAGTTTGTCAATAAAAAATTATGACAGCCAACACAATAATAGTTATCTGGTATGAATACCCTGTCTTGAACCATAAGGATATAGGTCATGTAATAATAGAGTTGCATCTTACTGGTCACATCGCATAATAAGGTTGCATCTGATTGGTTAATTCTTAGTATCAGAAATCCTTATATACAAGTATATAAGTATATGGGTTTTTTTAGTCACTTTTGAGCAAAAAGGGTATGTAATTACTACTTTTTTAAAAAAACATTTTTGTCAGATCAGCAAACAGATAGATTTTTTGGTGTGCCACAGAATTTTAGTCATTAGCTTATGTGTGCCTCAAGATGAAAATGGTTGAAAATTGCTACCCTAGAGTCCACAGATGGGCTACCAGGATCTAGGAACATATAAAATCATATGTTAAATTATGTGCATTTACCCGAGTTTATTGCTTTCATCAAATTCTCAAAGGGGTCAGTGATTCCATAGGTAGGGATCGCCTCATCTAGGAATTATTTTGGTTGCATTTGATTTCTAATAGTAGTAAAAGCTGTGTCACTATATTATACTTCAACAAAATTGTCACTCCACTTAAGTTAAAAAGGCCAGGAATTTTTTTTTCTTCCCTGATTTAAAAAGCTGTGCAGGACTTCCTTCTTGAACTTTATGAAATTCTGATCTTCATTCAGTTTGTGATGACTGGGCTATTCAGACATCACGTACTTTGAAGATTATAGAATATCCTGAAAATTATTGCAGCTTTCATTATTCCTTCTCTTTCCCAGCATAAATACTGGAATTTATTATAAACAGGGTTTTTTATTAATGGAGAACTTTATCCCTTCATCTACAAGCTTTGCAAATTTTATAGTACGATTTTTTTAATGTGTAGTGTTTGACATGATAGAGAAAATGTTTGTAGTTAGGTCTATTGTGATTGTAACCATTATTTGCAATGTTATATATAAAATCCTTTGTTAATATCACATTGCCTATATCACAGGTTTTTCGTTTAGAATTTGAGTTTTTATAGTAGTGAATAGGCTTTATAGATATAAATACCTTACATGTGACAGTTCTGTAACCTCTCTTTTTCTTGTTGGGAACAGGTCTGAAGGTTGAAGTGACTCATTGTGGAACAATGAGACGGAAATACCGTGTTTGTAATGTAACAAGAAGGCCTGCCAGTCATCAAACGTAAGAAAAACTGGTGTTTGTCAGCAGAGATGAAGTGAGGCAGCTTGCTCTAGTCAGTGGATTGGGAGTTTTGCTGGCGAATAGTGAGATGAGTTATTAATGTGTACTTTTTTTTTCAGCTTCCCTTTACAGTTAGAAAATGGCCAAACTGTGGAGAGAACAGTAGCACAGTATTTCAGAGAAAAGTATACTCTTCAGCTGAAGTACCCACACCTTCCCTGTCTGCAAGTGGGGCAGGAACAGAAACATACATATCTGCCACTAGAAGTAATGTGTTTGGGCTTCTTATTAACATTCTCTTATTCATCTTTGTGTTATGCTCTTTTATGGCCTATAAATTTATATTCACATTTATTTTGGAGATTTTTTTTTAAGTTTTATTTCTAAGTTTTTGGTAATAAAATAACACGGAAAAAATTTATCCACAATCCTACCACTCTAAATGTAACCACTCTTAGCATTTTGGTACACTTCTTTTCAGCCTTTATTCAAGTGTACATCTTACCTATTATCATACTGTAAAGCAGTATTTATTATTGACTCTTTTTTTGTTCAGTGAAGTAGATTTTAAATTTTATTTCCATGTGTAATTAGTACTGAGTTTTAAAAAAGATATCTACATCAATTTTTTTTTTTATTTATAGGTCTGTAATATTGTGGCAGGGCAACGATGTATCAAGAAGCTAACGGACAATCAGACTTCCACTATGATCAAAGCAACAGCAAGATCTGCACCAGATAGACAAGATGAAATTAGCAGATTGGTTAGTACTTAACCCTAGACATGGGAATTAGAAATATATTAGGGTGGCCCTGACTTGTGTGGCTCAGTTGGTTGGGCATCACCCCACAAAGCGAAAAGTCACCAACTAGTTCTGTCTGGTCAAGACACATGCCTAGGTTGTGGGTTTAGTCCCCTGGTCAGGGCGTGTACAAGAGGCAACCGATCAATGTTTCTCTCTCACATCAGTGTTTCTCTCCCTCTCTTTCTCCCTCCTCTCCCCTCTCTCTAAAATAAATAAATAAAGTAACACACACACACACACACACACACACAGTACTTATCAGCTTCAGAATTCGTCAAACCTGGTACTCATCACATTTTGACGAGAAAAAATGTTTCGGCACTGGGCGCTCAAGTGTTGCAGTTGCTAGAACTTGTATGAGTCACAACACCACCCTGAAAGAGAAAATGCTTCATCAGTACTTGCTTGCTCACGCACCACTCATCAAAAGGAATTAATGACAAGTACCAAAGTGCCACTGTGTGCGTGGGGCTCAGAAGTGGGGGTGAGCTACTGAAGAACCATATCCTTATCAACTTATAACTTATTACCATTTCATAAACTATCAGAATTAAAAGGAATCATAGAAGTAAGTAATGTAGTGGTTTTCTGGGAGTAAACATTAGTGGGTTCTATGAGAAAGGTTAGATCCTTCTAATTTAATCCCAAACTTTAATTAGATACAGAACAGATTCTCTCAGAAATAATGTTTCAGTTTGGTGAACTGAAACTTTATTGCCTCCCACCTAAAAGAATAAGGAAAAAGGAAGAAAAGTAAAGATACCATGACTAGTGATAGTGAAAATTTTAACACTCAGCATAGAAATGCTTCGCCCCTAATCTCAGGCTGGCAGCTACAAGATAAATATAAAACTGCTCTAACCATGTAGGGGAGCCATTTTCACCTGGGGTGCCGTGGCTTGCACACTGGTGTGCCCCAAGAATTTTTAAAACATGCAATACCTGACTAGTCAAGGGCACTGACCTCTTTTCTCTTAGACTGTCAAAAAAAAAAATGACAACAGGCAATACAACAATAATTGTCCAGTGTGAATGAGTCGAAAGTATACCTATTTTTTTGTCACAGCATTTTTTAGTGTGCCCCAGAATTTTAGTAATTAGTTTATGTGTGCAATTAAGATGAAAAAGGTTGAAAATCACTGGTACAGAGTTTCTAAGCTCTCTCATTGTTCTAAATGGGGAGAAGGAGGAGTTATCAACACCACTTTATAAAACTCACATGATAAGACAAAATGAAAAGTAAAAGGCACCTTGATTTTATGTTCTTTAATATCATTTAAATTGCCCAAGTGAAGAGAAAAAAGTCTGGAAATATGAATATTACCTAAAACAATTTAAAAACACTTTCAGAAGAAATCTTAAAGATTGTTGAAAAAGGGTTACAGGGCTCTTTCATTTTGTAAGCCAATTACAGAAGAAAGACCTTTTTTTTCCTTATAGTTTTTTTTTTTTTTTAAGATTTTAAAAAATTTAATTTTAGAGAGAGGGGAAGGGAGGGAGAAAGAGAGGAAGAGAAATATCAATGTGTGGTTGCCTCTCGCATGCCCGCAACTGGGGACCTGGCCTGCAACGCAGGCATGTGTCTTGACTGGGAATCGAACTGGCGACCCTTTGGTTTGAATGCTGGAGCTCAATCCACTGAGCCACACCAGCCAGGGCTTTCCTTATAGTTTTATAAGGAGTGAATAAAAGTTGTTACATGATATTTAATTAGGAATATATAGGGTGGTTCTTATGGATTTTTCTCTGATCTACTCTGATAAGATTTTTAAAACTTTAAAGAGACTAGAACCTCTCACTATTTCTAAAATCTCTTCACTACTTCCAACATATTTATGACAGCTTTTCTGTTCATGGAGACAATGTTGTACAGTGGTTAAAAAGTGCTGGCTTTGGAATCTTTAACAGCTCTGTGTTCAAACTCTATAGATTCTCACTATTAGTATTACTGTATTATAAGTATAGTATCTGGAAGGCTAGTACAGTGATTGAGAGTAGGAAATCTAGAATCAGAACATACATGGTTTCAGATTCTATGTCACTTGCTTAAACTATATGGTTTTAGGCCAGTCATTTCATTTTACTAAGCTTTAGTTTCAGCCTGTGTAAAGTAAAGATTATAAAGGACCTACTTTTGTAGACACGCGACTAGTGTGGAAATTAATTAAACATCACGCAACAAGTCTTGGTAAATAGAAGTTGTTATTCTATGTAAAATTACTACAGAAACTACTAAAACACACTAGTATCACTACTAAAACACAAGAAATGAATGGAGTTTAAGCATGAGGAAAAGATACACCAGTGACTGGCTTATGAACAAAATAAGGAACAAAATAGAAACAGAGGCATTAGATACATGTAACAGACTGACAGCTGTCAGAGGGAAAGGGAGAGGGGGACTGGAAGAAAGAAGGTAAAGGGATTAGCTAGAGACCATATATGCATGACCCATGGGCCTGAGGGAGAGGGGAGCGGGAGCTGGGTAGAAGTGGGAAAAGGGGGAAAGTAGGAGCACTGTAAGAGCATAAAGAGTAAAAAAATAAAGAAGAAAAGATGCATCAGTGCCTAATTTAGAAAACAACTTTTCTGCTTATTGTGGGGAAATTCTTCTTATATACTTAGATCATAATTTTTGTAATGGATTGTTACCGAAAGACTTGAACGTTGCTTTTTCTTAGTGACCTTATTTGCCCTCTACTCTGAGACCAAATAAATGCGTTTTGAAAAATTATTTCTATATAGCATACTGTAAACATGAATTAAGCTTCAAGAGCCAAGTCTACATTGAATTATAATAAATTCTTTATATGTATGAATATATTATGTAAAAATTGTAATCTTTATTTCATACTGGCTTTCTTACCTGTCTCAAGTGTATCCCATTAAGTAAATTTTGCAACATGGAACTTTTTATCTGAAAATACTGCAGTGAATTTTATATAAATTGTAAATCAAGTGATTGTGGGGGGGAGCCATAGTAATTAGGGAAAAAATAATTATCAATAGTTGCTATTAAACTATATAATTTTAATAGTATATATCTGGGTCTTCTAATTAGAGGTTCATAACCTTATTTAGGCTAGGTATTTCTCTGGTAATCTCTAGACCACCTTCCCAAAAATATATTAGTTTTAATCATATAAAATTACCATCTTCATGAGCTGTAAATACTTGAAATTTCTATTATTCAACCTAATACATTTAATTTTCCTCTTAAGTTACCATGAGGTTCACAGAATTCCTGCAATCTGATAATAATCTGTTGTCCAGCTTAAGATTCTCTTCTCTGTAGTTTAGGACACTGTTAACTAGACCTATTATAAAACAGTATTGACACAGTGAAGGAAAAAAATAGAGTTCTAATAAGTAAAGCAGGATATTTGGGGGAATTTTGAAGTAACCACTAACTTTCTGTTGTTAGGTAAGAAGTGCAAATTATGAAACAGATCCATTTGTTCAGGAGTTTCAATTTAAAGTTCGAGATGAAATGGCTCATGTAACCGGACGCGTACTTCCAGCTCCTATGCTCCAGTATGGAGGACGGGTAAAATCTCTTGATATTTTAAAATTATAAACATACAGTTTCTGTGTATGGAGAGAAAGGCATTCCTGGCTAAGTCTGAAATTTAGAAAATGTTTTATTGTCCCAATAATATTTTTTTGTTTCAAGATGTCTTTGCTTGAGTTTAGTAGAATGTTTATTTTCTATGATAAAAATATAACTAATATTGATTTAGAATAAGCTATATATCTGCTTATTGAAATAAATTGTGTTGTTTGTTCTTTTTTGCCATATTTCTCTTTCTTCTTTTTCTGCAGAATCGGACAGTAGCAACGCCAAGCCATGGAGTATGGGACATGCGAGGGAAACAGTTCCACACAGGCGTTGAAATCAAAATGTGGGCTATTGCATGTTTTGCCACACAGAGGCAGTGCAGAGAAGAAATACTGAAGTAAGTCTTGTCATTAGTTTGGCTTTGGAACCTTTTTGTGTTTAAATTTCGTATTTTAGTTTTAAATTATTGAGCTGTTGCCTCAGTATGAAGTATGCTTAAACACTGAACCTTTAAAAATGCTTCCTCTCAATATTTTGGTGAAGATTCCTAAATTTGTTAATCATAGTAAAGTCACTGATTCATTCTTCTAGGCATCTGTGGTGTAGCAGGAGCATCATTGACTTCTGGTAGCAAAAAAAAAAAATTGCCACTCCCTAGCTTTTTTACCATGGATAATTTTTTAATCTCATTATGCTTCAGTTTTTCACCTTTTTAGAGTAAAGATAACAGTACCTATCTGCTGGGTGAAGATCAAATGAGATTCTTGTTTTTCATTTGAGTTCCTTGAAAGAGTGATTTAACTCATTTATACTTCCTTACTTTCCAAGATTTGGCCTCCATCTCCACCGTTTTCCTTCTTCCCCATATTTTTTTCCCTCAACAATCTTCTGTTTAAATGTAAAACAAACAGCCATGGCTGGTGTGGCTCAGTGGATTGAGTGCTGGCCTATGAACCAAAGGGTCATAGGTTTGATTCCCAGTCAGGGCACAGGCCTGGGTTGCGGCCCAGGTCCGCAATAGGGGGCGTGTGAGAGGCAACCACACATGGATGTTTTTCTCCCTCCCTTCCCCTCTCTAAAAATAAATAAATCTTTTTAAAAAACAAATAAATTTAAAACCAAAAAAAAAATCTTCAGTTTTCAGATACCTTATTTTTCTCAGGCTTCCAAATCTTAGTGCTCTGCTGAAACTGGTTTCTGGAAGATCTCCAGTATCTTGTCAATTCTAATGGTCTTAGCCATTATTTTTCTCAAAATTTGTGCAGTATTAGGTGCAGTTGACTATCTTCTTGATATTCTCTCCATTCTTACCTTTCTGGTTCCTTTTTATCATGTTGGCTTCTTTTCTTCTCTATCTCCTCTCCTTTGGGACTCTTAAAAGATGTTGGGCCTTTGGCCATCTCAGGGGCTTCTGCTGTCACTCTTGTTTGAGGAGACGTGCTATTGTGAAAGAGTGCCAGTTCCTCTTGTGACTACGCACGCCCACTCCAAAACTTTTAGGCTTCTCTTTGACAAAGGATAACATTAAAAATCAATATGACATTTAAAATAGTTTACCAGTCTCATAAGTCATTTCTTCATTTTCACATATTTTAGACAGAAAACTGAAGCACTATATTCCCTATATCTCCCTGGCATTTTTTTTCCATTTCCACACATGCTTTTCTTTATTATATCTGCTCATCTAAATACTACTCAATCTTCTGTGATTTGTGATGCTGGAAGTAATCTTGCTTAACTCTAAACATACTAATTTATTAATATCCTCTCTATTTGCACTTGTCACTTTCTGTGTAAAATAGAATTGTATTATAATTATTTGTGTAAATTTCTTATCTCCCCTCTAGAATCTAATTTTATTTAAAAAATGATTATAGTCTAATTTAAATCTCTACTAATAGATCCTATAAAATATGCCCATAATGAATAGTTAAGTGATTTAGAGACTAATTTATACAAGTCATCTCAGAAAGTACCTTGTTTTCTTACGTGAGAAATAAAAGTATTTTTCTATTTAATTCTGTTTACTCCTTTTTATTAGCTCCAAATTTCTAAATGTATGCTTTAAGATTCACTTACTATTTTTTTTCTCTAAAGTTTTTATCCTCCTGCTTTCAAGTGAAATGTCATAAGGACAGTTTAACTACAATACTACCATTTCTGACTTGACCTCTAGAGACCAAAGAAAAATTCTCCAATTATTTTTCAAGCTTAGAGTTATTCTTTTCATTTTACATTTATTATTCATGGCTTGATAGAAGTCTCGTGTTTGTGTGATGTTTGTTCTTATTTATTTGTTACTCTTAGAAAACCACATTTTTGACTGGACTCAGACTTAGAGATAGAAGCTCACAGAGAGGACAGCCTGTGTCTCTTGGCAATCTGTTCCAGGCGTTTTTCTTTGGCCACCTTCATCCTCTTAGCCAGAAGTTTAGCATATTCTGCAACCTCTTCCTTATTTTTCTAAGTATGTTGTTTCTTCAGAGCAATGTGTCAGCGTTTGTGTTACAGGACACGTGGAGTAATGAAATGCTGAATCTTGAGTGCTTTGGCCCTAGGTTTCTTGCCTTCTTTGTTTAGGGGCTTTCTCACAATGTAATGGCGGTCATCATCTTCTTTAGAGAGGTTAAAAAGTTTGCGGATTCTGCTAGCTCTTTTCGGCCCCGGGCAACAAAGCACAGTAGTATCAGTGAGACCAGGAATATCTTTCTCCCATTGTTTTACAATGGCCAAGCTGAGAACGCTGAGATTGGCATAGGCAATGCAACCCCAAACAGATTTGTGCTTTCACTCTCTGGTCCACCTGGGTCTGTAACAGGAGTGACCCTTGGTCAGCAGCAAGCAGACTCAGCCATGGGCCAAGAACCCCTGTTTCATGGAGAAATCTTGTTTGTCGTTCCCACCACTGATTAGAACCACATAACCCTTTCATTCTTCACCCAGAACATCAGCAACAACCTCTTGCCATACACTTCTCATAAAAGGTTCAAAGTTTGCGTTCATCGTCCACTTCAATGAGTTTCTGGCAGCTTGTGGCTGGGAAAGAGATGCTCAGCTTCATCCTGAAGCAGCCAACCGTCTCTGAGGTGCCATGAAGAGTTTGATAGCAGTCTCATAATCATTGGGTGTATGCCTCTTGTTCAGGCTGACTGAAAATATTCACCTTTATACTTCTTGAATTAAACACAAATAAGAAAAAGGAGAAGGGAATTTGTACACACTTTATCTCTGTCCTAAGGGAATTAGAGTGTTTTTTATCAAAGATAACTCAGATCCTTGACTTTTAGGACCTTATTTTTGTTTTTGTTTCGTTTTTCAATGGATTAATTTCTTTTTTTTTATTGTATTTTTTTCCATTATCATTTATCCCCACTATACCCTCTTCCACCTCCACCCATCCCCTCCCCTCAGGACCTTATTTGTTTTAAAAACAAGTAAAATTATTGTTAAACCTTGACATTGCTCAATTATTAGTCTTTTTTTTTTTTCAGTATGGATAAAAGTACATTTATTTATTTTTCTAAAGATTTTATTTGTTTCTAGAGGGAGGGGAAAGGAGAAAGAGAGGTTGAGGGAGAGAAACATCCATGTGTGGTTGCCTCTCATGCACCCCCAACTGTGGGGACCTGGTGGTGCAACTGTGGCATGTGCCCTGACTGGGAATCGAACCAGCGACGCTTGGTTTGCAGGCCAACACTCAATCCACTGAGCCACAGCAGCCAGGGCTAAAAGTACATTTAAAATGCTGTCTGCCTAATTTGTTTTTAAATGTTGGTTTCATTTTTTTTTTTTTTTTTTTTTTGTAATCTTTTCTGAGGGCACAATCTTTCCTGATACCTTAGTTTGAGAAAAGTCATACTGTGGAAGGAAATTCTGGAGTAGGTCAGAGTTCTGATTCTACCATTTTACCTTGGCCAAATAATGTCTCTGAAACTGTTGCCTGATCTATAAAACGGAAATAATACCCGACCTACCACTTTCCTATGATTCTTGTCAGGATCAAATTAGAAAATGTACAATAGCTTAAATTTATCAAGTGCTTACCATGTCTTGGGCACTGTGCTCAGCACTTTGCATGTATTACTACATTTAATCTGCACACCATCTCTGTCCTGAAAGTAATCATTTTACAGATGAGAGAAACTAGAAAAAAATGCCTAAAATTTCATAGCTAGTAGGTAACTGGAACTAGAACCTCTCATGCAACCTTTGGATCCAAGCTCTTAACCAGCACTGTCTATTACTAATGCCCTTTGTAAACTACCAAAATGCTACATAACTGGGTAGTAGTGTTAGTGTTAATTTGCAAAATAGATTACTGACCCACATTGTCCTTAATATCAGTGGCTTGGTGACCCTTTCATCTAAGGAGCACATTAATCTTTGCTTTATTCTCCCTTCCCTTCCCAAACTTGCTATTACTACTTTATAGATGTCGATGACTGGACAAAAATTTTATTTTTAGTGATTTCTCTTTCTAGGGGTTTCACAGACCAGCTGCGTAAGATTTCTAAAGATGCAGGGATGCCCATCCAGGGCCAGCCTTGCTTCTGCAAGTATGCGCAGGGGGCAGACAGCGTGGAGCCCATGTTCCGGCATCTCAAGAACACCTACTCAGGGCTGCAGCTCATTATCGTCATCCTGCCAGGGAAGACGCCAGTGTATGGTAAGGATATCTTAAGATTGCATTTCTCCTCAAGTATATGATATCCCAAATTTTTCAAAAATTAAAACATTTTATAGTTTATAGTATTTAAAACCATGTATTGTTACTCTAAAAGGACAAATCATTAGGGCAAAAGAATTTCAGCCCCGGCTGGTTGTGGTTCAGTGGATTGAGTGCTGGCCTGCGAACCGAAAGGTCACCGGTTCGATTCAGGGTCAGGGCACATGCCTGGGTTGCGGGCCAGGTCCTCAGGGGTGTGTGACAGGCAGCCAATCAGTGTATCGCTCACACATCAATGTTTCTCTCCCTCTCTTCCCCTTTCTCTAAAAATAAATAAATAAATAAAATCCTGTTTTAAAAAAAAGAATTTCATGCCCTGGCTGGCATGGCTCAGTGGATTGAGTGCTGGCCTGCAAACCAAAGGGTCACTGGTTCAATTCCCAGTCAGGGCATATGCTCAGGTTGCGGACCAGGTCCCCAGTTGGGGGCGTGTGAGAGGCAACCACACGTTGATGTTTTTCTCCCTATCTTTCTCCCTCCCTTCCCCTCTCTCTAAAAATAAATAAAATATTTAAAAATAATAAAAATAATAAAAGGATTTCAGTAATTAAAGTAGGCATTATATCTGTGAGCAAAGACAGTTTTATTTCTTTCTTCCCAGCCTGTGTACTTTTATATTCTTTTCCTTGCATTAGCTAGGACTTCCAGTATGATGTTGAATAGGCGTAGTGAGAGGAGACATTCTTGCATTGTTCCTGATCTTAGGTGGAAAGCATCTAGTTTCTCAGTGTAAGCATGATTTTAGCTATAAGTTTTCTGTAGTTGTTTTTTTCAAGTTGATAAAGATCACCTCAATTCTAGTTTGCTGAGTTTTTGTCATAAATGTATGATGGAGTTTGCCACATCCTTTTTCTGTATCTATTGATATGATGCTATGATTTTTCATTTTAGTCTCTTAATGGAATTGATTACTTTTAATTGATTTTCAAATGTTGAGCCCAGCCTTACATACCTGGGATAAATCCCACTTCATTGTGGTATAAAATTTTAATGTAATTTTGGATTTAATTTGCTAATATTTTGTTGAGGATTTTTGTATCTATGTTCATGAGAGATATTGATCTATAGTCGTTCTTTCTTGCAAAGTTTTTATCTGGTTTTGGTATTAGGGTAATGTTGGCCTCAGAATAAGTTAAAAAATATTTCCTCTGCTTCTATTTTCTAGATGCAATTGTAGAGAAGTGGTATCATTTCTTCTTTAAATGTTTCATAGAATTCACCAGAGAAACCATCTGGACCAGGTACCTTCTCTTTTGGAAGGTTATTAATTTTTTAAAAGATTTTTTAAATTTATTTTTAGAGAGGGGGAAAGGGAGGGAGAAAGACAGGGAAAAAAAACATCAATGTTGTGGGCCAGGTCCTCAGTTGGGGGCATGTGAGAAGCAATCACACATTGATGTTTATCTCCCTTTTTTTTCTCCCTTCCTTCCCCTCTCTCTGGAAATAAATAAAAAAAAATCTTAAAAAGAAACCGACTTAAATGTAAGGACTCAAAGCCCTGGCCAAGTGGCTCAACTGGTTGGAGCATCATCTCGTACACCAAAAGGTTGTGGGCTTGATCTCCAGTCAAGGGTGTGCAAGAGGCAACCAACATTGATTCTTTATGCAGAAAATCCCAAAGAATTGCCAAAAAGCCTCCTGGAACTAATTAAGTGATTATAGCAAGGTTGCTGGATACAAAGTAAATATGCTAAAGTCAACTGCTTTCCTAAATACCAAAAATAAACTGGAATTTAAAATTAAAAACACAGTACCATTTACATTAGCACGATAAGATATCTTTTGGTTTGCAGGCTGGCACTCAATCCACTGAGCCACACTAGCCAGAGCTTAAGTTGGTTTCTTGAAGACAATATGCAGTTGGTTCTTAATTTTATCTTCCCCTTTTTCTGCTTTTTCTGTTTTAATTGAGCATTTTTTAATTATTTCATTTTCTCTCCTCTCTTAGCATATCAGTTATGCTTGTTTTATTTTATTTATTTTTATTGCTTTGAGAGAGAGATCATTTGTTGCTCCACCTATTTATGCATTCATTGGTTGATTCTTGTATGGGCCATGACCAGGGACTGAACTTGCAACCTTGATGTATCAGGACAACATTCCAACCAGCTGAGCCAGCTGTCCAGGGCCAATTAGTTGCTTGAAAAAAAAAATTTAATGATTGTCCTGGAGTTTGCAGTATACACTTACAACTAATCTAAGTCCTCTTTCAAATAATTCTATACCGCTTCACAAATAATTCTATACCTTATAACAAAGTATTCCTGGTTTCTCCCTCCTGTCCATTAAAACATTGCTGTTATTTATTTCATCTGTCCATAAACTATAATCACCCAATACATTGTTAGTATTATTATTTCAAATAGTTACTTACTCAATTAAGAATAAGAAGTAAGAGTTTATTTTAATTTTACTTCTTCCTCTCTGACCTAAATAATTTTCCTTCCCTCTGAAAAACTCATTTTATCATTTCCTGTAAGGCAAATCTGCTGTCAATAAATTCCCTTAGTTTTTATTTGTCTGAGAAAGTATTTCTCCTTCATTTTAAAAAAAGTCATGTAATTGTTTAATGTGTACTTATAAATCAAATTACCACTCATATAGTTTCAAGTGTTAAAGCTTCCTGGAATTCTTATTTTAAAAAACAGCCCCTTTATAGCCTTTATCCCACTTGTTTTTTTCATAGAAAAATTCATCATTTGTCACTTCTTTCTTACTTAATTTTTTGTTTACTGAGTGCTGCTACGTACTGAGTGCTGCTACCTGTATTTCAACTGCTTCTGTGCGTAGTCTTGCCCTCTTTTGCCTGAGCCCTAGGATCACTGCTTTTGTCTCATGTTAGTGGAGGTGATGGCTTCTTCCTTAAATCAGTCATTTGGTGTCAGGCTTTGATCGTGCTTTTCATTCTTTCTGATGTGCTATTTTCATGAGAGTATTCCTGGGTTAACTTTTTTAATCAAGTCTTTGCATGCTTGTGTGGGAAAATATACATAACATAAAATTTACCATTTAACCGTTTATAACTGCACAATTCAGTGGCTTTAAGTATATTTACATTGTTGTGAATCACCACTTATTCATTATCCATTTCCATCACTACTATTCATTTCCAGAACTCTTTTATAATCCTAAACAAAAACTCTGTACCCATTAAACAATAACTTCCCATTCCCCCTCCCATCAACTCCTGGTAGCCTCTGTCTCTACTTTCTGTCTCCATGAATTTACCTATTCTAGGTAACTCATATAATACAGTCATACAACATTTATCCTTTTGTTTCTAGCTTATTTCATTTAGCATAACGTCATCAAGGTTTATCCATGTTGTAACATGTGTCAGAAGTTTCTTCTCTGTGTGGCAAAATATATATAACATAAAATTTAACATTTTAACAAGTGTCCAGCTTAGCAGCATTATTAAGTATATTCACATTCCTGTACAACCATCAGCACCATATACCTCCAGAATTTTTCATCATTTCTAACTGAAACTCTGTATCTATTAAACAGTAACTTCCCATTCCTCTCTTATCTTAGATAACTACCATTCTTTCCATCTCTCTGAATTTGACTTTCCTAGTTTCCTCTTATAAATGAATCATACAATATTTGTGACTGGTTTATTTCATTTAGCATAATGTCATCAAGGTTTATCCATATTGTAGTATGTGTAATAATTTGTTTTCTTTTTAAAGCTGTACAATATTACATCGCATGTGTATACCACATTTTGTTTATGTATTCATCCATCAATGGACACTTGGATTACTTCCACCTTTGGGCTATTGTGAATAATAACTGCTTAGAACATGGATATGCAGCTATTTGTTCCAGTCCTTTTACGTCTTTTGGGTGTAGTCCCAGGATTGAAATTTCTGGATCATATGGTAACTCTGTGTTTAATGTTTTTAGCAATTCCCATACTGGTTTTCACAGCAGCTGTATCGTTTTGCATTCCTGCCAGCAATGCACAAAGGTTCTAATATCTCCACATCCTCGCCAACACTTATTTTCCTTTTTTTTTTTATAAGTCATCCTAATGGGCGTGAAGCAGAATCTCATTGGTTTTCATTTGCATTTCCCTAATGATTAGCGATGTGGAGCATCTTTTCATGTGCTTGTTGGCCATTTGTATACCTTCTTCAGAGAAATGCCTATTCAAGTTGTTTGGCCACTTTTTAATTGAATTACTTGTTTTGTTCTTGTTGAGTTATGGGAGTTACTGTTTGTTTCTACCAGTTACTGGCTTCATCAGCTTCTGCTTGTAATAAGCTGGTCTTGGCTGTGATTCTCTGTATTCAGCTGTTTGGGGGTGGCAGTTTTTTCTGTGACCTCAGTTCTCTGACAGATCTAAGAAAAGTCATTGATTTTCAGTTTGTGTAGCTTCTTCCTTGTGAGGACAGGAGTGATAACTTGCAAGCCTTTCTACGTATTGGAGCTATAATCAGCGTCAAGGGTGGTCTTTTTAAAATATAAATCTGATTTTATCTCCCTTCCTATCACCCCCACTTTAATCATTTTTCATTATGCAATTGATCAAATTAATATTTGTGTATCTTCCAAGGATTTGCATGTTCAACTTCTTCAAGATTAATCTCACCTTATGTTCTTTTTTCCCCACAAAAATTCTTTGTTCATCCTCTTCCTTCTACCTGTATTGCTTCTCATAACCACTTTCCGCCCTTCACCAAGCAGATGCATACTCTTGTGAATTTAGCTGAAGTATCCCTTCCTTGGGAAAATCTTTGCCTGACCTCCTTGACAAGATCTAACTGTTACTTTTATTGTCTTACAGTGCTTTCTACCTCTCTTCTATGTTGCTTTCACAGTTGTAATGTTAAATTTGAGTTGTTATTTAATTAATTCCTATTTCTCTTGACTCCACTATAAGCTTTGCAAAGACAGCAGCAGTGTCTCTGTTGACTCACTATTGCATATCCAGAACCTTGCATAGTACTACCATATATTAGGTGAACATTAACTGTTTCTTAAATGAATGAATAAATCTTAAAGGGGGACAATTTGTCAGTATCTATAAAAATGTTAAATATATACATATACTTTTGACTCCTCAATTCTACTTGTAGAAATTTATTCTGAAGCTATAGTTATACAACCAAACAATAGTAAATATACAAGGGTATTATTCATAGCATCACTTTAAATAATGAGAACTGGAACAAGCTAAAAAGATATCAGTGTATGACTGGTTAGATACCTTATGGTATTTAAAAACAGGATAACTATAAGAACATACTATATTATTAAGTGAAAATGACACAAGTTGCAAAAATAGAATGTATAGTATGTTCTCAATTTTTATTTTAAAATGTCTTCTATGTGTTTTATATCTAGAATATATATACCACTGAACTCTTCATGGTTGTTGTAATGGCAGAGAAGGAGAAATAAACAAGGGCCTTTTATTCTTTCCACTGTAATACTTCTGTATTTTTAAATTAAAGGTTGGCGAATAGGATTATAACTGCATTATAATCATATAAATGAGAAAATTACTGGAAGAGATTATAATAAAAGGCTAACAAGGTATTAGGTATGAATTTTTTTATGCCTTTTTAGTTATTATGGTTATAGTTTATTTTTAAGATTTTATTTTTTAGAAAGAGGAGAAGGGAGGGAGAAAGAGGGAGAGAAACATTGATGTGTGAAGCATAGATTGGTCACCTCTCGCATGTCCCCAACTGAGGACCTTTCCCTTAACTCAGGCATGTACCCTGATAAGGAATTGAACTGGCGACCTTTTGGTTCATAGGCAGGCACTCAGTCCACTGAGGCACACCTGTCAGGGCTATAGTTTTTCTATGCTGGTAAAAATAAACTCTCTTATACAAAAAAGAAAACAATTGGAAAAGTTATCAGTAAATACTTAAGCTGATCTTCAAAGCAGTATATATTAACTTTTAACAGCACTGTTTTAGTATTGGTGTAATTTTTTAGTGCCCTGAAATACAGTGATGTATTTCAAAGTGATGTATTACAGTAGCTTAATTTTCAGTACAGTTTCACCTTTTTTCTAACTAGAGATATCTGCATTTGTTCCATAGCGGAGGTGAAACGTGTAGGAGATACACTTTTGGGTATGGCTACACAGTGTGTTCAAGTCAAGAATGTAATAAAAACGTCCCCTCAAACTCTGTCAAACCTGTGCCTAAAGATAAATGTTAAACTTGGAGGGATCAATAATATTCTTGTACCTCATCAAAGGTAAGTTAAGTTATTTACTTAATAAAATATTCATTATTTTTAAAATATTTTAATTTCCCTATATTGCCTTATCTAAGATCTGTTTGAGAAACCACATAGATGATTCCTGCCATAGGAGATAAGTAGAAATTTTGGCAAAAAATTAGGAGTTTGGACTGGCAAGATTAAGAGATTTTTTTTTTTTTTAATCCCCGTCCACCTCCATTTTCATTTAGTGTGCAAAATAACTCTTATCAGCTAGAAAGTACTGAGAGCTTTATTTATTTCTTAATGGAGAGCCCAGCTTGAATTTTTTCATTATTTGATAGTCATCTTCAACCTAATGTCATGTGGCTATTTACCTAGAAAGTGAGGAAAGCGTGGAGGGCCTAGGTAGGTGGAGAATACATGTCAATTCAGTAGATCAGTTAAGTAAACCATATCCTTGCTGCACTTAGTGGGACAGCAGATGTTACTGTTGGATCGCCGTCACATCTAAGAGCTCTTAGGAAGTATAAGACATAATGAGCTAGAAACAGGAGCTGGGGCAGAGGCTGTTATTTGGAGAATTGAACAGCATGTTTTCTTCTAATAAATGAAGCAACTAGGGCTTTAAAAAGTTAAATATCTTGACCATTATCCACGCAAATAAGTATTTGACATAAAAGCTCTTTTTTTCCTGTTTGTCCATGCTGCCTCTACTTCCTATCCCTATTAAATATGAGATTCATAAATAGAATGAATATAGAATTTTATCAGCAATCCCAAGAACTAAGAAATAATCATTTAAATCTTAAAAGATATAGTTTCAGAAATAAAATGAATTACTTTAGGACAGTAACTATATGTTACTCAAATTTATACTTCTGGCCGTGGGAGGGGGAGTAGTAATCCCTTCCAGTATATAGTTTAATGATTCTTTTTCTCCTTAAGAGATTAAATAAGTTTAAAATGCAAGTAGATTAAATAAATATTAATACAATATTAATGCAAATATTAATACAAATATTACTGGTGAATTAATATGAGGAAGTTTAGCATTTTATGCCTATTATGAAGAACACTGGCAGCAGTTGCCCTTTGCAACCACCATCACCACTGCTTAAGGCAGAAAACTGCTCTGAATAAGACATTGGATAGACCCACTGTGACGGTTTTACTTCTCTGACTAGGAGCTATTGATGAATTAAGAAAATAAAGCTGGCAGTATTTCAGACCTATAAAGCTCTCTGTATCATAGAACCTCCTCTGTTCTGTGTCTCCAGCTTGCAGTTGTGTTACAGTAGTATGAAACATAAATGGATAATGAAAAATTGATTAACTAACTTTTTAAAAATGTGTTTAAGACCTTCTGTGTTCCAGCAACCAGTAATATTTTTGGGAGCAGATGTCACTCATCCACCAGCTGGTGATGGGAAGAAGCCTTCTATTGCTGCCGTGAGTGTCATTAGGCAGATTTATCTTATCTAAAATTTAGAAGATCAACATTTTGGTTTCAGCTTTTGAATTTTAATGATGTTTTCTTTGAAAACAACTTTTATAAATATAGACAGAGAGAGTCAACTTTCATACGTTCTTTAGTTTTTTGAAAAGAATGATTCTGCTCTGTTTTGGGGGCTACAGGTTCCATATATAGCTATTAAATCAAGTTTGTTAATTCTGTTACTCAAATCTTCTGTTTCCAACTTTAATTTGTTTATTTGACCTCTCCACGACTGTATATTTTCAGTTACTTTTTGTAATTCACAGTTTATGTATTTATTTCAGTGGTGTCTTTGATACAGAAAGATGCATTACATATAAGATTGGTGGATTGAATTTTTTCAGTGTAAAATATCTTCCACCTTTGTTCATTTTAATACTTTGCACCTAAATTGTTTGTTTTAATACTGCCAGTCCTACTTTTAACATCTGTCTGCTGTAACTTTGCCCACTTCTATGCCTGTAACCATTCTGTGTCAGTTCTTTTAAGTGTATTTTTTATAAGCTACAGAAAGCCAGATAATATTTTTACCCAACTTGAAAATTGCTTCATTTTAACAACTGCCGACAATATCAAATGTCAACATATTTTAGGAATACTTAGTAAAGTTTAAAAATTAAGCTGTAAGATTTTTGTATATTTTTATTATCCATTATAATAATCTTTACATACATTTTAAGTTTTAACAAGCTGATAAACCTTACTTATCTTTGAAAACAATAGTAACATTAAAGTTTTTACATATTCAAAAGCTATTTTCATTAGTAAAGAAAATTGACTTTTATCTTTTAATAAATTATGTTGCTTTGTATTCTTATAGGTATGCATGAACAGTTTAATTTAAAGTGTTCTAGAGATGGTAGTGATCCATCTGATAGTCATAAAAATGTTCTTATAAAAGATAAGATGATTTTAAAAAGAAAAAAAATTCAAAAGAACTTACTTTGGATTTACTATTCTGAGGTTATTTTCAAAGAAAGTTTAAGCACATTGAACATCTGGGTAGGCACTCTCCTTTTATACTAAACCTGATTCTACCAAATATCCACTTTTATGATTATCAGAGATCTTGGAAATAGATTTTATTAACTGATTCTTTTTGCTATATGGCTTCTTTTCCCAAGAACTTAAAGACTAGTATGAGAAACAAATATAAGTAATAAATGCCACATAGTATAATAGATATTACCTTGATTGTGATATAAATTAAAATTTAGATTGCCAAAACCTGGTGTGTTCGAAGAATGTTGAGAAATGCAAGAAATTGAAATGGAGTATAGCAGCCTGTGAGGTTAATAAGCTTTTGTGAAGCTTTCTGTGCCATCAGAAGGAGTATAGATTTATTTTTTAGTAGTGAGATACTTTGCAGGGGGAAGATAATCAGAGTCCTTTTTTTTTTTTTTTCCATATAGAACATGAAGAAAAACTAGATACAAGCTCATGTACATAAATAAGTAGGCAAGTTCTAGCTCATTTTTGTAAAAACTCTTTGATTATTTTCTAATCTAAGACAAAAGAAAAATGTAAGGATTTTCCATAATTTGGTTTCAAATTAGTAAGACTTATCTAACAGGAAGTTAGCTTCCCTAAGGACCAGATAAAAAAAAACACAAATCTTCACAATAAAACATGACTGTGGATTCAGGCCTTCTGATCTAGGACACTGCAGTAAGAGAGGTAAAACTATTTAAAATTTTATGAAACATAGAAGTTGTAAGGTGATGCCAAAGTCTTCAATATGGCTTCTGGTGTGGTTTGCTAAAGTGTTAAAGATATAAAAAGAAATCAAGGGTTTGAATGGGTCCTCTTTTTTACTTACCTCCTTTCTCTTACTCTCTTTATGCATATCTTTTTGTCTCTTTTTGCCCCTTACTGATCATTGGGTCAACTAGCAACATCCAAAAATTAGAATCTAATTGTTAAATGTAAAGTGCAGTCTTCATACAGGAAAGTAATTTCTTACCTTGTACTGGGCCTTTTATTTTGTTCTTCACTGGGAATGATCTATTTTTTAATACTCTCCAGATGAACAATGGTAAATAGTAAGGTTATAATAAAATGCAAACTTCAATGAAATCCATGTACTTTTAATTTTCTTATTGCAGTATTTTCATATTCATGTGGTTTTGATTATCTTAATCTCTCTTTTTCTTTACTTTTCCAACTTAGGTTGTAGGGAGTATGGATGCCCACCCAAGCAGATACTGTGCTACAGTGAGAGTTCAGAGACCCCGACAGGAGATCATCCAGGACTTGGCCTCCATGGTCCGAGAACTCCTCATTCAGTTTTATAAGTCAACTCGGTTCAAACCTACTCGTATCATCTTTTATCGGGACGGTGTTTCAGAGGGGCAGTTTAGGCAGGTTGGTTGCCTGGGATCTCATCATACTGTGGTTAAATCAGATACTGTGTTTATAATATAGTGTCTAGTTCTGAAGTTAGAAGTCTTAATTAAGTTGAGAGTTCCTAAAGTCAAAATGTATTACTTCCTTAGATTTCCCTTTTAAAATGTTTACTATGGATGTGTAAGCCTTGGTTGGTAATACCATCTTTGATTGCTAAGACCATGCTCTGATAATAGTTAAGATGAAATAGATGAGATTAAGAAATAGTGAGACTGCCCTGACTGATGCGGCTCAGTAGGTCGGGTGTCATACCGCAAACCGAAAGGTCGCCAGTTCAATTCCCAGTCAGAGCACGTGCCTGGGTTGCAGGTCAGGTCCCCTTTGAGGGTATAAGAGAGAAAGCCTATCAATATTTCTCTTCTTCTCTTCCCCATTCCCCTCTCTCTAAAAATAAATGAATAATTTTTAAAAAGGAAATACTGAAACTAAATAATTATATTACTTTGAAGTATGTGTAAGGAACAGCTGACTATGTCAAATCTTTCCATTTCATCTTCTCTAGGTATTATATTATGAACTACTAGCAATTCGAGAAGCCTGCATCAGTTTGGAAAAAGACTATCAACCTGGAATAACCTACATTGTAGTTCAGAAGAGACATCACACTCGATTATTTTGTGCTGATAGGACAGAAAGGGTAATCTTACATCTATTGTAATACTACCGTAAGCCAAGCTATCTAACATAGTTCATAGAGCACTTAAATAAAGGCTCTGTGCCAACAGCAGAGTTTCTACTATATAGTAGCAGATTTCAACAAAGCAGATTATGAGTATAGAAGCATCAAAATAGGTTGATATTTAAATTTTTTAACTTTCTGGAATTTCTAATAACATTCCAAGTGTTCAAAATCTTATTCATGCTTTTTTGTTGTTGTGAAGAAACTCAGTTTTAAATTTTTTCTTTCTATTCATAATTTCCTAAATGTTAAAAGAAAAAAGGTACATTCTCTTTTTTAAATATCTTATAAAAATTAGTTTTTTTAAAAGCTAGGGACTTTTCTAGAGTGAGTAGTGGAAATTCTTGCAAACTAACTTTTAAACAATGCTTTCTTTAAAATTCACAGAATTATTTTCTTTATTTCATAATGTGAATGTGTATTTTTATAATTAGGAAAGGGATGAAGGTATCTGAGGTCTGTCCAGAAAGTATCCAGCCATGTGCTATGAAAAATACAGACACTTATTGAAGAACACACAAGAAACACTGTACATAGGACAGTGACGCCTCAGTCCCCTTCAAAGTAGGCACCTTGGAACTTCACACAGTTCTCCCAGTCACCATCAGCTGCCCTGTCAGATTTTCCTGAATCTCATTGATGGTCTGAAATCTCTTCCCTTTCAAAGGTGATTTTAGTTTTGGGAAAAGCCAGAAGTCACAAGGTGCCAAATCTGGGCTGTAGAGGGGCTGGTTCACCTGGGTGATATGATGTTTTGCCAAAAAAACTGCACTAGACATGAGATGAGATGCATGAGCAGGTGCATTTTTGTGATGAAGCTGCCAATCACCAGTTACCCATAGCTGTGGCCTTCTGAATCCTAATAGTTTCGACAGAGGAATGTTCAAGCTTAACACAAAATTTGATGCAAATTTGTTGCTCTACTCACTCAGTCATTTTGAATGTGATGGCCACATGCTAACTCAGCAGCATCTACTGCCCCCACTGACTAGTACAGTGAAGTCATCATTGTTCACGCACACACATTCCAGTCCAGTCTCCTTGGCTTCCAGGTTACATCGATGTTGCACAAACCGTTCTCATTATATTAACAATGGCTGGACTTTTCCAGACAGACTTCATATGTATTTTTAAAGTGTTTTATTAGGAGCCTTTCATTATTTTGAACCATTTCATTCACATATCTACTCAGAGAAAATCATGGTGTCTGTTTTCTACAAGATATTGAAACTGCTAGTATAAAATAAAAGGAACAGGGCCTTTGCAGTCATTACAAAGTTTGATTCCCAGCTCTGCCCTTTATTGTATGCTAGTGGGCAATTTATTTTATATTCCCTACCCTTTGTTTCCCCAAACAGATGGTAGTAATACCTAACTTGCAAGACTATCAAGATTAGAAATAATGTATGTAAGGTACCTGACAAATAAAAATGGTTAACAAATGGTGACTATTGTTGATGTTTTGTCAACATTCTTTCTCTAAAAATATAATGTTCTGCAAGGAAAATACTAATTTTCATAAATTACATATTCAAAAGTACCTGCTATGCACAAATACCATAAATTAGAGCACTTAAAGTAAGTTGAAATAAAAATTTTTGAAGTCTTCTACCCATACTGGGACCAACTACCAGCTAAGCATATAGTAGAAACCAATAACTCTTTGTGGTTCATCATCTCTCACTTTCAGCAACATTTAAGAATAGTAACCAGGATTAGAATAAGGTCTGTTCTTCCTGCCTTCTTAAATAATATTTCATGCTGAAAGTAGTGAATTGTGGGATCAGCCTATATACTTATACATTTTTAAAAGTGCTTTCAGACACATTTTTTACATTTGTCTTGTTTAACCAAACCAATCCAGGTTGGAAGAAGTGGCAATATCCCAGCAGGAACAACAGTTGATACAGACATTACACACCCATACGAGTTTGATTTTTACCTCTGTAGCCATGCTGGAATACAGGTAAGCCAACACTGGGGGTAAAATGTTTTAATTCAAAAACTTCCATTAATAATTTCAGAAAAAGGAGAAAGAAATTCCCTTCTCTGCACTCCAAATTGTTTCCGCGTGAAATTAGATGAAACTTTCAATAAATAAATTTCTTCCCCTTTCTTCCTTTGAGAGGGGCTTATTTCTCTTTAATTCAGTGCTTCTTAAACTTCCCAGCAGCAGAGAATGAATCTGTACTGTATTCCTAGGATGTCTGGGAGAATGGAGCCCAAAACTGCCATTGGTTAAAATAGAAATTTCAGGAAGCTGTACTATACTGTATGTTTCACATACACTAACCCCAGTTTTACTCTTACAGCTTTAAAGTTATTGTCCCACTCATTTATCTGCATTCTTATATCCGATCCTCTTTCCAATCAATGTACATTTTCATGGAGGGTAGTTAAAAATAAAGTTAAAAGGACCTTCTAGAGATAAAATATGTATTACTGAAGTACATATTTAAGCTTAATGTTTCCCTCCATGTATCCCAAGGAACACTACTGCTGTGACTTTTTAATAAATACCACAGAGGAAAAGATTCTCTGTTCAAATCAATTTTGAAGCCCTGGCTGGTGTGGCTCAGTGGATTGAGTGACTACCTGTGAACCGAAGGTCGCTGGTTCGATTCCCAGTCAGGGCACATTCTTGAGTTGTGGACCAGGTCCCCAGTTGGGGTTGCACAAGAGGCAACCACACATCGGTGTTTCTCTCCCTCTCTTTCTCCTTCTCTATAAATAAATAAAGTAGTTAAAAAAAAGAAAAGAGGAAGAAATTTTGAAAATGCTGGTTAAACAAGATTATTTTTACTTTGGAGTTTCTGGATACCACTGATAGTGCAAATGCACAAGACAGGATTATTTCCCAAAAACTTTAGTTCTCTCTCTCTCTCTTTTTTTTTTTTTTTTTTGTTTAAATATGTTTTATTGATTATGCTGTTACAGTTGTCCCAATTTCTTTTCCCTCAGCTCCCCTCCACCCAGTGACCCCCCCTCCCTCCTATTGCTCCCCTCCCTTAGTCCATGCCCATTGGTTGTGCATATAGTTCTTCTCAACATCTTCCTGTCTACTCCACTCCCTCCTGCTGTGCTTCTTAATTCCTGCATCATCTCCCTCCCTCTCCTTCCTTCCCCCTCCCCGCTGACCTCCCCGCAATATGTTCCCTATACCTATAATTCTCTTTCCGTTCTCCTTGCTTACTTAGTTTGCCTTTATTTTGATTCCCTAGCTTCTGCTGTTGGTTGTTGTGATACAGTTTTCATTTTAATGTTCATAGTTTTGATCCTCCTTCTTCTATACAAGTCCCTTTAACATTTCATATAACAGTGGTTTGGATCTGATGAACTCCTTCAGTTTTACTTTGTCCTGGACGCACTTTCTCTGCCCTTCTATTCTGAATGACAGCTTCGCTGGATAGAGTAATCTTGGTTGTAGGTTTTTTATTTTCATTACTTTGAATATTTCTTGCCAGTCCCTTCTTGCCTGCAGAGTCTCCTTTGAGAAATCAGCTGATGGTCTAATTGGGACCCCTTTGTACACAATTCTCTTCTTTCTTGCTGCTTTTAAGATTCTCTCTTTATCCTTAATTTTTGACATTTTGATTATAATGTGTCTTGGTGTGGTCTCCCTGAGTCCAGTTTATTTGGAACTGTCTGTGCTTCCTGGACCTATAAGTCTATTTCCTTCCCCAAGTTAGGGAAGTTCTGCTTCATTATTTTTTCACATAATTTTTCAATTTCTAGTTCTTTTTCTTCACCTTCTGGCAACCCTGTAATTCGGATGTTCACTCACTCGTAGTTGTCCCAGAGGTTTCTGAGCTTTTCCTCATTTTCCTCACCTTTTTGTTTCCTCTTTCTGCACTGGTTGACTGTTTGTTCCTTCCCTATGTTCCACTTTGTTGGTTTTCCTTCCCTCGCCACTTGTTTCATATGTGTTTTCATTCATTTCAGCAGGACTAGTCTTCATTCCTTCCCTGTCTTAAGTCTGGCTGTTATTTCTGTAAGCTGTCTTATAACTATAGCTCTGAACTGAGCCTCAGAAAGGTTATCTATCTGTTCATCTGTTAATTCATGTATTTGCTTTCTGGTCAGCTGTGTGATTGGAATCTCTATCATTATCCCTGCCATCCTGGCAGTTTTTTGCTTCCTGGGCGGGGCTGTCACACATACGCTATAGGGAGCAGAGCCCCATGCACTCATCACTACCAGGCCACCCTTCTCACCGCTCTGTGGTGCTTTGTGTGGGGGTGGGGGTCCAAGATGGATTCCTGCCATTTACTCTCCCCTGAGAGACCGGGAGCCTCCCACTCTATCCCCACGCCCTCTGGGCCTCACAGTCCGAAGCAATGGGGGTCTGCCTTCCCCGGCATTGGAATCATGAGCTGACGGGTTTGGTCTGCAGGTAGGGGTGCTCCCCAGGTGCTTCTTGCCTCCCCTTAAATACAGGTGTCTGGGCTTACCACAGTCCCATCATTGGTCACCGCTGCCAGCACAGCTTGACCTCTCCGCCCCGGCTTCGCCCCTCCTACCCGTCCGGACAAGCAGCACTTGTTTATAACTTCATACGTTGGAATTCCATGTAGCTTTATTGTCTGGAACTTCTGGTTATTTCTGGTTTTGCGGTAGTTGTATTCCTTCTTAGTTGTGGAGGGAGACAGAGCGTGTCAGTCTAGGTCTCCATCTTGGCCGGAAAAACTTTAGTTCTCTTTATACCCTAATTTCTGATAGTTTTATTTATATATTATCTGTCTCATCTCTGGAATGTGTCTCTTATTAATTCTGTGTGGCTCTCACCTGATACAGGATATGGCGTATAGTGAGTGTTTAATAAATATTGAATGTGTGTGAATGGACAATATACTATATAGGCATTATAAACATAAGTTGGGGAGGTAGATTTGACAGTAATTTGAATTTTATCCCCAAAATCTTACAGTGTTTCACAAATAAATATTTGTTAAAGTAATATTTCTCCTTTACTCCTTTACCACTGCCATTTCCTTAGTTCATACTTTCATTATCTCACACCAGAATTAATGCAACAGCCTCCTAACTGCTGCCTTTGCTTTCAGTCTCTTCCTATTTCTGATCCATCCTCCATGTTATTACTGACGTTAATTTTATAAAACCCCAATCTCACCACACCTAACTAATAATTCTCCTGTTAAAAAAAAAACAAACTGCAGTGCTTTTTCTGCCATCTACAGGTGAAAATCCAAATTCCTAAACATGCCATTCATTCAGTCTGATTCCAAATTTTCTTTTCAGTGTCATCTTTTTCCCCTCATGTACCATACTTTGTTCACACAGGTCTATTAGCCATCCCCCAAATACGCCATGAAACGTTATGCCCCATGCTTTTGTTAAGGTGGTTCCTTCTCTAGTGTCTCCTCACCCTAACCTTCCCCAAAAAGCCAAACCTCACTCATTCCCCACTTGGTGAAGAACCAAGGCTTACTTCCGCAATTACTTCCCTTGGTATTCTCTTACAGGACTAAGTGCCAGCACTATTATAGCCGCTTATTAGTTGTTTTGTAATTGTAGATGTTCTGTCTCCTCTAGTCCTCTATAAATTTTGTTTAAATAAAAAACAAACATACAGGAAATCTTTGACTTTGTTTTTCTTTGAGTCCCTATTATCTAACATAGTAACTAATACATAGGAGCTCAAGTAAATGTTGGTGTTTTTATTATGGTAAAATATACATAACATGCAACTTATTATTTTAACCGTTTTTAAATGTACATTAAGTACATTCACATTGTTATGCAGCCATATCGTCATCTAGCTTAAGAATGTTTTCATCCTCCCCAACACTCTGTCCCCATTAAACACTAACTCCCCAAACCCTCCTTCCCCAGCCCCACCATTCCACTTTTCTATCTCTATGAATTTGACTACTCCAGGTACCTTATATCAATGAATCATATATTTGTCTTTCTGTAACTGGTTTATTTCATTTACCATAATGTCATCAAGGTTCATCCATCTTGTAGTATTTATCACACTTTTCTTCCTGAGTAATATTCCATTGTATGTATATACCGCATATTGTTTATCCATTCATTAATCAATGGATACTTGGGTTACTTCCACTTATTGGCTATTGTGAGTAATGCTGCTTTGAACATAGGTGTGCAAATATCTGTTCAAGTCCCTGCTTTCACTTTTTTTGGATGTATACCCAGAATCAAACTAATTTTTTTAAGCAATTATTAAATTAGAATGTTTTGCTAATGTAAAAAAACTGCCTTTTTATATAACTTAGTCTGTACTGCATATTTATTTTGAAGTTTAGAAATCAGCAGAATATGTCATTGCCTTTTCTATAGGGTACCAGCCGTCCTTCACACTATCATGTTTTATGGGATGATAACTGCTTTACTGCAGATGAACTTCAGCTCCTAACTTACCAGCTCTGCCACACTTATGTGCGCTGTACACGTTCTGTTTCTATACCTGCACCAGCATACTATGCTCACCTGGTGGCGTTCAGAGCCAGATATCATCTCGTAGACAAGGAACATGACAGGTAATATAAAAGTATAGCAAAACAGATTTTTACCTGAATTCACGTGTGGCCTGCATGTTAGGACTTTCTTGGGGAATTTCTTTGTTTCCATGTAAGTATGTGCCTTTCTGTTTACCATAAAGAACTGCCATTTAGAATTAAAGTTGCATGACCTATTAGAGGAGTCAGCAATCCATGTGAAAAACAATGACAGAACTGACTGCTTGAAATTGGGGTTCCCATTAAAACATGCAATCTAGGCTTATTAGTAATAGAATGACATAGTAATTTACTTGCTCTGCCAAATTAACTCAAGGGAGAAATTATTGATAATATAAGTGATATATACCAACAGAATTATAGGATATCTTGAATTTGCTTCAGGTGAGAGAAGTAAAGTTGGCCTTGAGTTAATTATTGAAGCTGGGTGTTAGACATGTAGATCATTATACCTGCCTCTGTTTTTTAAAATAATTTTGAAATTTTCTACAGCAAATAATATTTTTCAGAATTACTACATCAGAATAGTTTGTTTGTGTGTTCATTGCCAATTCTCTTACAGTGCTGAAGGAAGTCACGTTTCAGGACAGAGCAATGGGCGAGATCCACAAGCTCTTGCCAAGGCTGTACAGATTCACCAAGATACCTTACGCACAATGTACTTTGCTTAAAAAATCCGAGAATATTCTCTGAGAGGAAGAACTGAAAGATGAATTGACATACAACGTATGTTTCCAGTGGAGTCTGTTGAGTGGGGATGCCTCCAGCCATACAGAAACCAACACTGTGGGGACCAGGGTCTGATTTTTATGTTGATACAAGGAAGATTGTTTACTTCATCAAGGAACACAGCACCATTATGCAATATGAAACCAGCCAACTGCTTTTTTGTGCGGTCTCCTGCAGGAAGTATCGCCATTGTTTTGTTTTCACTTTCTTGTAGTCTAACCCTTCTAATGCCTTTACCTCAAGTTGCTTGGCAGCACAACTATCTTTGCAAAAAAAGTAAAGAAAAGGTAAATGATGATTTAAAGAAAACACACCTACACGAATAATCACTGATTGTTCATAATTATGTGTGCAAAAAAATTAATGTGCATTTGTGTATTCTTGTAAAAAGTATCTGTATACTTTTAAGTACATACATGTATACTTCATATTCATATATATCTAGAGCTACATTGATAATAGATATATATGTTCTTTGTATATATTTTACAGTTCATTCCATTGGGAAATTTCTTTCCTTTTATTATCCTCTCACCACCACTTTTATTTCTCACTCTACCTCCCCTGCCTCATCACTTACATTTATTTTTCCTTAATGCTACCGGTGACTTTCAAATGTTCATGTATCTGATTCATTTGAATATGAAGCATGGCAAAGTAGACTTATTTTTATTTTGCACACCCACTCCTGTCTCTTGTCTGATACACAATACTGAGTCCTCAACTCTTGATATTGCTTTCTTAAAAAGCAAAAATATTTTGTGTGTGTGTGTGTTTGTGTGTGTGTATGTATGTTTTCGTGAGAGTCTTGTGTCTGCCCCCTCCTCTGAATTTACATTTGCCATTTGTGCAATGTAAGCCGTAGCAACCTATTCATTTTTCCTTTAGTGAGTTTGTTAGAGCTTCTGTAAATATAAAACCTTGTCAGAAGTTACAGCTCTTTCTCTCTAAAATTGATATTTATTCTAAAGCTTACTGTTTATATGGGATATACATGGAAATCCCTTAAAGGATTTTTTAAAGGGTAACTATTTTAAATGATTAGAACTCTGTAGGGTTGAGACCTCTGAAATTGGAGAGAGAGAAGAGAGAAAGAAGGAGTTGAGGTTTTTTTGTTTGTTTGTTTTTGCTAGTTTACTTGCTCTCTCATACCTTAATGTGATTTTCATATATATATTTTTATATATGTGTGTGTGTATATAAACATATATGTATGTATTTTGAAGTATAGCTTCCTTTTCTTTTATATTTATTAGAATAGTGATTTAATGATTATAGAACTGTATTGACAACATCTTTTATAGAAATATAATCATGTTTATTTTAAGAACTGATGACCTGTTTTTGCTCTTTCCGTGCAATAAGCAGTTTTAAAGGAAAGCTGTGTCTGTTTGATATCTCTACCACAGATGGTGTTGGAAACGGGCACTTCCATGATTTTAAAAGAGCAAAGTGATACAGCCTTAATTTCAGAAGGAAAGTTTTTTTAATTTTCAAGCCTAAAGCATGTCTGACCTTGAATATTAAAAATAAAGTTGAACTTTGACTTAAGAAATGACCATGAATAGAGTAAAATTTAGAAGTTATTTAAATTCTTTGAAAATAAATCATGTTTATTGAAGAATCATACTGGTTAGGTGCCCATTTTCATTTACTAAAATGAATCAGGAAAACGTGATATTTTTAAAAATATTTTTGCTGATTTGTCACCAGTGTAACTTTCCTTTTAAAATTAGTGTTATGGTGACAAAGGAAGTTAAGACTTTGATTATTTTAAATGAGTTAAATCACTGAAATGTGGGGAAAAGTTTTGCAAAATCGTGTTTTATTGATTTCACTTTAATATATTAAAGAATACTATAAAGCTGTCAAACCAAGTTCACCAGTAACATTGAATTCAGGGGAGCTTTGCACTTTGTAACTCATGAAAATTGCATTTTAATATTCTTTTGCACTGGTTCAGAGTATAGCTATTAAGATTGTTTCCAGTGGGCATTGTTGTTAACCTTTCAAAATTTCATCTGTTCATGAAAACGAATGGATTAACTCTGTAGTTTCTCTCTTACCTGTAATCCACTCTTACTGCCAGTTTACTGTATTTTGAGCCTAAAATCTGAGCCCATGTCCTCCAACAGTTATGAAATCTTTTGTCCCTCTGTCAGAAAACTAAGAAAGTACTGTATTTTGTATGTTTATTATATTGAAGTGTCTGAAATGCAATTTACAATACTGTTTCAAAGCTCTTTACATGAGGTAATATTTGTATAGTACAGTATATACATTTTTTTTCTTCCAACCCTACCCCTTTCTCCTCCAAAAAAATCCTGTAAAGCATGTATTTTTTTACACTGAAATTTCACTGAATATAGTAGTCAGGAACATGGGCGAGAGAAGAAAATTGTGTATTCTAGATGGTAAAAACCTGTTTGCTGTGTGCTGCTCAGTATGAGTACAACATCTTCCTCTATCAGTGGGAGTTACACAGATCCATGTGGGAAACTTTAGGGCCCAGGGAAGAACTGTAGATACCCTTTCCCTGTTTACTGTTTTCCCTAATTTTCTTTCTGTTGCTTCGTTTCACATGCACTAGAGTGAAGCCCATAATTTAAATCTATTTGGAAGGACTTTTACAAAAGAAAAAAAATATTTTTAAAATATAAAGCTTTACCTTTGAAGTGAGTTCTTTTTTAGGGTTTCTTACAGTTTTAACATTATTAGTTTAAGGTTGGTTAACTTGAAAGAGTATGTATAGTATACTTCTATTTTGCTTACTAACAAATTAGTATGTCACACTTACAAGAAACGCTGTACTTAGAGTTTTAAGATAAAAGACTTAAGAGGCAAATACTTCTTGAATTTTGTTTTATTATTGCACTTCTGGTGTAGAATTCATGATCTTTTTTATTTTTTAAAAAAGGTTGTTCTGAATGTAATGGCCATGAAACTCAACAGTGACCTTTCTGTTCCTGCCCTTGCTCACTAACTATATAATGAATGCTAAATTTTGGTCTGCTGTTTTCTGTGATGTACAATATAAGAGTGACTTTAAAATGTCAGTCTCAGCAACTGGTAAAATTGATTTCAAGAGAGAAATTAGTGTTGAAAGTATCAACACTAACAGATTGGATGTATTTTACTGTATTTGCATAATTTTCATGCAAAGAAGAGTTGGGAGTTCAGTGTATATCCTGGATAGCAAATGAGTCTGTGTAAAGTGCTGATATATGTTATTATATTATAGTCTCAAGTTACTGGCATTGAGGACCATACATTTATAATACTATAGCTGCTATATTTATTTAAGTAGAGTCTGACAGTTACTACACCAAACAATAAGGAGATCAGCAGGATTCAAGGCTAGTGTTAGAACCCCCTCTTTTTTCCCTAAATGATATTAAGAACATGAAATATCAAGGTAACAAAGGGTGCTTCCATTTAGTTTCAATTTAATATGGGGATACTCTTTATTTGTTTTATAAATATGGGTTTTTACTTTTAGCAGTTTTGAAAAGGGGTACCTCAGCCTCCTCAGAACTGGTTTTGGTATATTTTCACAGAAGTAAAGATGCCCTTTATTTCTTAATATTTTACCTCTTGCCCTGGCCAGGTAACTCAGTTGGTTGGATGCACCAGGGTTGCAACTTCAATCCCTAGTGGGTGCATGTTCAGGAATCAACCAGCGAATGCATGAATGAGTGGAACAGCCAATCTCTCTCTCTCTCTCTCTCTCTCTCTCTCCCCCTCCCTCTCTCTCTGTCTCTGTCTCTGTCTCTCTCGCTCTCGCTCTCTCTCTCTCTCTCTCTCCCTCTCTCCCTCTCTCCCTCCCACACACACACCCCAAAAATCAATAAATAAAATTTAAAAATATATATATTTTATCTTTTAACAAGTTTCTCAGAAAAAAAAAATATTCTTCTATGGAAATCTTTCTGTTTGTAACCTGTTAATTTATTTCTCTTCCTAGAAGAGAGTCTAGAAGGATTCTAGTAGGAATGTATTGGGTGTTTTGGAAGGCACATGGTAAAGATTCATCTCTGCTGTCTAGCATAGGGACTCCTGGCCTTCTAACTTACTATACTAGTTTTCCAAACAAGGTTCTCTGATGGCCCACCACTGCCTAACGTTTACTTACATATTTATATTAAAATGGGTATTAGTGTGATAGACCTTGTGACAGACTTAGTGATGACAGACTTGAGGTGTATCTAGAGAAATAAAAGCTGGGTTGCCATTCAGTAGAAATGGCTTTCAGAGGATCTCTGTGTTTTAAGTAAAAGGTGAACACTCAGAGTGCCAGTAATATACATCGGAAGTAATTAGATAGATTATAGGGCAGGAATTGTTTGAGGAATTTGGTGGGTGTTTTCAGAGGTTAACAGGAATTTACCAGGGCTGGTGGTTTTTATGAAATCGATGAAGCCAGCCACTTGGTTTTAGCTAGGATATTTTGTAGTCTTACTCTTTCAAATTCAATAGTAATCTTTTGCCAACAAGCTCAGCTGACAGTTCAGCATAATTTTTATTCAATATCGTAAAACCTGACTTAAGTATTTGCTTAACTCATCATCTTAGATGTTCTGTTGAATACTTTTAAAGATAGGTTGCCCCAAACAGTAACTTGCTACTTAAATTACCTTTTATGTCTCTCTTTACTTTCCTCTGTTCCTCATTCAGTATGTTTCTTGTTTTATAAAAGACTTTTGCCTTTAAACAAATGATCTTTTATGAGTTATCGGTCAGGCTTCATTGGCTTGACATCTTTTTTTTGGCTTTTTTATCCCTATGAAGTTTCAATCCTTTTCATTCTTTTTGAGAATTCATGGATGATTTAAAGCTACAATCATGATAGTTGGGAGACTTTATATCGAGGCTGGCGGTGTAACTGACTCGAGTCAGTCTTTGTTTTCTTGTTTCTGTCCCATTCGATCATATGAAGCACTTTTGTGATTCTGTAGGAGTCAAAAAATAAGCAAAGGAAAATGGGTAAAATCAGTACTATAGAAATGTGAAAGTGAGAATTTTCTCCAAAAAATCTTGTTTTTAAAAAAGTTCCTGTTTATACTAAGCACATTCTTGATCAGCAGCATATTAAAAATGATAGAGTGATTAATGAAACCTGAGCTGACTCCCAGAAGAAATAAAATCTCTCCCTTCTCCTCCTCCTTTTCTTCTCTTCCCTGCTGTTTTTCCTTCCCTTCCCTTGTTTTCCCTTCTCTCTCTTTCTCACTCTCTCCCTCTCCTTCTCTCCCTCCATATATATATAGTCACAAAAGGAAAATATTTTTACTTTTTCCTACTTTTAAAAATGGTACATTTCAGCTTATAATTTTCCATGTCAGTCACAATAGTTTATTTTAAGATACAGTGGTCAAGGCTTATACTACTAATTGAATTTTATTTCTTTACCCATCAAAGATAGTGCTCTAGGTTTTTACATTGTTGATTAAGCCTCAAGAATCTTGCTCTTACAGTGTGGAAGTTCAAAGTTCTAATTAAGATTAAAGGTAGATAATAAATTTAATATGAATGCTTGCGATTTATCAATGAGGAATCTGTTGAAGCATCAGGTAACAAGTAGTGTTGCAAAATGAAGACTGTCCAATCATACATCCAGACATTGGCCTCGTTTCTTTTTGGAATCAATGTCTGAGATAACCAAAATCAAATGTATCTAGGGTCTCAGTAAAGCAGATATTCTTGGGGTGGATGCAGAATTAATTTTTTTAATCATTTTTTTAAAGCAAGGAGGTTCTTAGAAAGTGCCTTTTCAGAAGATGGTGCTATAGATTTTTATTTTTCAAATAGCATGAGGCTAAAACTTTAAAAAATAAAGTTATTCTAGAACTCCAAGAGTATGACAGTTACATATAAATAATGTTATTTGTTGTCCTGAATCTGGTCCAAGGGGGTGAAGTAAAGGTTTTATTCAGTAAAGTAACTAGGTGAATGCTCACCAAATATATTTTGTAAGTTTGAATACAAAAATTTTAATGCTTTCAGTTCTCAGCTGTGTTGAAGGTAATCTAAAAGGCACATAGAACAGCAAATTTGCTTTAACTTTTTAACAAGAGTATGGGTAAAGGAGCAAGTACTCAGAGGGAAAAGAATTATATGTCATAGGAGGCTACCTGTTTTTTTTTGTCTCCCAGCATAGACTGACCCTTTTATAAATTAAATAATTTTTGTTAAAAAAGACTGCTTATAAAGGGAGAGCCAAGTCATCATGGAAATCAACTTAAGAGAATGATTATGTCTCTATTTAGGGAAGTTTCTTTCTTAGCAAGAAATATTTTAAATTATTCTTTTTTTCTAGCATGGGGAAACTATGAAAAATGATGACAGCGCATCTGAAAGAGTATGATCAGCTCATTAGATATAGAACATGCAAAATTGAGCAAAAGTAAGGATAATAGCAGGACCATTCATACTTATTAGAAATTTAGTTTTCTACCAGAAAGCAGTTTTTCCCCGGACGAGGAAACAGTAAATAGCAGCAAGTGATCCCTAACCAGTTCTTGCTTGTGAATTTGGCGAGCATTCTTCAAAAAAAGAGTAGACTAAAAAAATAAAATAAAATAAAAAAACAGCACACCTCAGTAACCTTGTATGCTGCGTTATGTAATAATGATAGTAAAATTATATTGTTTGTTTGGAGTGTACTATGTCTGTCTGCAAATATAAATGCACATTAAACTTTTTCATTTTTATAATGTCTTAATAGCAATTATGAGTTTATTTTTTTAATATTAATTTTTCTATTGTGATGTTTATATTTATTGGCAATTTGTGTGAAACTTTTATATTTTGCTTAGATGTTGATTTTAAGGTATTTTATTTTTATAGATATTTCTAGCTTTTCCTCCTTTGTAATATTAGCAAAGATTAAGGTGGGATGTTAATATACCAACCAAAACTACTAATTCTATAAAGTCTAGAGTTTGGATTTTTACCAATAAACCATTAACACTATTTTCTAACTTAGAATATTCAATGGTGTTTATATAGTGGGCATTAAAAACAGTCTTTAGGCAGGTTTCTAAATGTGGAGGATAGGTGGGGCTTTTCTATAAGTTAGATTTCTTTCCCTTAAGTAGCAAACCAACACTAATGGATTGGATTTATTGTACCTGATCTGCAGTTTTGGGACAACTTGTCAGATAAATGAGTATTACATTTCTTTTTTTAACTTCAGCTGCATCGAAACCGCTTAAATGATTATATCTTCCAGCATTAGAATTATGATACCATTTTTACGGGCCTGGAAAACAAATAGCAAATGATCCAAGTCCTTGATAATTGACTTTGAAATGGGGTTTTTTCCCCATAATTATATTACATGGAAGATTTGCTACCCTGATCTTTTCCCTAGCATGTTTTAAAGTTGATTCAATCCTAAGGATCAATGAAGAAACAGAGTTTTAAGTGACTAGGGGAAGCTAAGGATAAAGACTAATTAATTTAGCATTTCAGTTAATTAAAAATTTAATGAAGTAATAATTTATTAATGTGAATTAATTGAAAAGCAGTGACGAACTTTATTATAGAATATTAATTTCAAGCATATATAGTCACTCCACTTTCATAGTGAACAGATCAAGCTTATTTTTGTTGCCAACTTAACTTTTTATAAAGGTACATGAAAAAAGGTGAATTATTTTAAGCAGGTAAAATACTTCCATTGTGTTTTTACACTGTGAATTTGCTTGGTAAGCCTTTTTTTTTTTTTTTTTTTTCTGTACAAGATTAGAAGATAAATATTACCCCATCCTCAGAGTTTTAAATTCTAAATCATTAGGGCTCAGTGTATGGCATTTGCTGTATTGTAATCTATTCTTCCACTGAGAAGGGGGTAAATAAAGTATCAAGTAATTGGGAAAATGTTATTTTTATATTATGTAAAATTTTGCAATTTAAAGTGGGTCAGCATGAGATTTCATATACACATTAGCCATATTGTTTTTCTTTGCATTTTTGCCAGTTAGAGTAGTTTTTATATACTAATCAAAGCTACTTCCTTCACCCCTGTCCCCAGAGATGAAGTTTGGTACTCTGATTATAGCAATTTGTTGCTACTAAGTAAAAGCTAAATATGTTTCAAGTAGCCAGATATGGTTTTGTTACAAGTTATGCTCCCTCTTAAGGATATTTACTGTGTTTATAACTTTAATAGTTTTATTCATTATGTTTCAGCATTGTCCTAGCATGACAAGGCATCTAACTGTAGACCAACATTTTTAAGGCAATCTTGAGTAGAAATAGTCCTTTATTTATTTATTTATTTTTCCTTCTGAAAGCTTATAAGAACCTGACACATAGAGCTTATTTTGCTCTTTTAGCTTTTTGGTTCCATAAATCAAGGCACCTGGCATCAGTACTGAGTTACTTCAATGAACGACTGTGTGACTTGTTCATGCTTATAGTCCACTTCTTCAGAAAGAAATGGTTGTGCATTAAGTAATAGTTCACCCCCAGGAAGAAACATCATGAACAGTCTTATATGAGCAGAAAACAGATGGGAGTGTTGGTCATTAGACCTTTGCTTTTGTTTCATTATTTCCAAAAATTGACTGTATGCACACCTGTAATTTTATGTTTTGAATTTAAGAGGCCACACCAGAGAGGGAGATCACTCTGGTATTTAATGCCTAAATCTTTCTATCTTACTTCGTGGATTTAGTTGGAAGGACAAACAAACAAACCCCTTAATCTGGCCCTTTAATAATATTTTCAGCACAAAAGAAGGAAAGACTCTTTCTACAAAGATGTTGCGTATGTGACTATATTTTAAGAACCTATGAAAACAGGATGTCTTTGTAAAGAAATGAACGAGTGAGATTGTGAGAGTATGTAGCGAGGAGGGAAACGAGGAAAAGGTTTCTTGGTTAGGATCCTTGAATAGAAACCTTACAATTGTTTAATATTCATCAAGTTCTCACAACCACATTGTGAAAGTTATTTGAACGTGCAGAAGAGACCTAAGAAGACTGCCTCTGTGACCCAGTTTTACTTCATGTTGTCCCAGGTGTAAAGCTGCATCTATTCTCATTAAATTTGAGACATCTTGGAAGTTGCTTCTGAATTGTAATACAGAAATTAAATGAAGTATTTATCCTTAAACAGGCATTGCCATCAACATGGCTTCTTCAGCTTTCCCCTTTACATAGAATACACCAAGCAGGGCATTTCTAGACAACGTAGTTTTTCCTGTAACAAAAATGTTTTTAGTGAAAGGTATTGGAAAAGCACTGATAGGCTGTAACGAAGGAAGGATTTTGCCTTGCATAGACCGTCCAACCACGTAAATGGATTCAGTTTGGTCCCAGGGAGTTTAACAAGAATCTTTGTTTTTGTTGTGGCTTTTTTTTTTTTTTTTTTTTTGTCATAGCTATAGACTTGGCTTTCCAGTGGTAATTAGTTGCAAGTATCTCCCTATTTCACAGAAAGTGATTGATCTCTGAGTATTTATGATAACCCCGCAAATGTGCATGAGCTCTTTCTAATTCAAAAGCCAGGAATGGCAAGCACTAACTGAAATCTTTCATAGTTTATTCTTATAAGATTCTTTTAAAAGTTTTACAGGAGCTTTCTTATTTCTTAACCCAGGGTACAACACTTTTCTCTTTAAAGAAAAGAAAAGAAAAATGGGATTTAGAAACAGTGTATATAGAATTCTCCTGTGAGTACATAATGAAGTCTTAATACTTGAGGAAAGAGGATAATGTGCCACAAGTTACAGCTTGAGAGACTGAGCACTTTCTTATGTTCAGGTTCTCAAGTTTTTCCTTTGCCATACCATTCTTTTATTTACTTGCAGGCCATCCTATTTCTATTTACTTGCGGGCCATCCTATTTCATAAAGTAATCTGTTTATGCCATTTATGAATGTGCTGGTCTCACCACCACACACACACTTAAAAATAAAGGGGGAGAGATCAAAGAAAAGGTATAATGAGAATCATTAGAATGTAACTTTAATTAATACAAATGAAAAGAAACCCTAATTTGGTTAAGTGGGAATTAAGATTGAAGTGTTAATGCTGCAGGTATGGCCATGTATGATCTCTAGCCATCGAATTTTTTGCTAGCTTTAGAGTGATAGTGTTGACAGAAAATATATCTGAAATAGGATGTTATAGCAAAGTGATAAAAGAAAGTTATTATTGGAAGTAATATTTCAGTCTGCAACAGAAATCCCCATATTCTTAAGGAAAATTAATATAGCTTCTGGTTTTAATGAATCAAACTTTAAATGACTTAAACTTTAAAAGGTTTGTGACTTTTGCTCTGACACCTTTTCTTAAATATGTAAAAATTATATTGAATGGGCACTTAGACTATTCTTCCCTCTTAATTTACATATTGATTTATTCAGACTTCAGTCAAATAGATGTATCTCTCAGATATCCCTCTTGGTGTGTGCAAAATTCCATATTAAATTTTTTTTGCCCTGGCTTGTGTGGCTCAGTGGATTAAGTGCTGTACTGTGAACCAATGGGTCACCAGTTCAATTCCCAGTCAGGGCACATGCCTGGGTTGGGGGCATGCAAGAGGCAACCACACATTGATGTTTCTCTCCCTCTATTTCTTCCTCCGTTACCCTCCCTCTAAAAAATATAAAATCTTCAAAAAAGTGTTTTAAACTCATTTCCTAGTCAAACTTGAGCTGTAAAGGACAAGGCACTTTGAAGTATTTTCAAATTGCAGGGACTTAAAAGATCACAACTGGAAAAAAAGACTTAAGAACTTGTTTCATTTGGGGATTTAGAAGGGGCTTTAAAACTTGAGCTAGAGACTTGGAGTTTAGTCTGAGCTCCAAGCCCCGCCACTAATTTGCTCTATGTCTTTCGGCAATTTCCTTAATCTCTCTGTGCCTAGTTTCTCCTTGTAAAATGGTAACGACAATACCTGCCCTCACCTACCTCGTAAAGTTGCTGTAAGAATAGGAAGTTTGTGACCGTGCTTGAATTCTCCAAAAGAAAAGCTATTCAGAAGTTTCAAGATAATACTGTATGATCTTGTATGAAGGGTTCATTCACAGTTTGCCTCTATGAAAGTACCTTTAATTGCCACAGGTCATTTTATCAAACAGGCGTAAGAGAAGCTCAGGCCTTCTGGTGGTATGGTGTTCACTGACAAACATACCCTGTTTTGGTTTCTCCCCTGCCAGATATTTAACACACGGGCTGAGTTTTCCTTGTAATAATCCTTGGCAAAAGAGTAACTTCAAAAACCAAACTCCATTTAGTGGTGCTATGGCAGCTATAATTGTATTTTGAAGTAGAGTAATATGGTGAAACCATTAGGTAATTAGAAATTAATTTTGTCTTTTCCTTTCAGGTATTTTTGCTGCATATTGGTACAACCACATAGTTATCTCTTTGTGTCTAGGCAGATTTTTTGGTACCCTTTTTTGGAGTAGAGGATTAGGTTTTAAGAAGGAAAGTGTGCTTAGTTCTCTCATCAGTTTGCAGATTTGAACCTTGCTTTCCAGTCACCATGTATCTGTAAAAGTTAAATTATAGTAAAAGGGTTTTTTTTTCCTTCATTTTAATTCAGTTTTCAATATCTGCCCGTGATGTCAGGCAGTCTGTGTCTGACCCAGTTATCTTTATGGATCGAGGCAAAACCTTACATTTTGATAGACTTACCCATTTCCCAGCTGGGGGCCGGAGGGGGAGGGGTCTCATTTCTAGGAAATAACAAAAGGTACCTCACCCCAGGTTGTGTAAGCAATTTAATTCCTTGTGGCAAGGAACAAGTTTTTGGTTTGGGTTTTAAGAAAAAAGAATACATCTTAGGTACACAGGGTATGGATACATTCAACATTTATTTTTTATCTTATAGATGCTGGCCTCCCCTTGTTGCAGGCAGTTGGGCTTTTCCAGCTCATCACTAACGTAGATGGTATCTGTCATAGTTTTATAGGATAATGAGAATTGTGAGTACTGGCAGAAAAAAGTTGAGAAGATTCATGTTTGGAAAATAAAGAAGTCCACTTAGCTGAGTGAGACAGCTAAGAACATTGATATATCAGGAATACTCTTAAACAATTTTTGCTGCAATCGGTAGCTTTAATGTTTCTCTTCAGCTATAGATAGACCCATAAAAGTATTACTATACCATTCTTGTCAACTAGTACATGGATGCATTCACAGGCTGTGGGAAGCAGTGGCATGTGTGTGTGTGTAAATATTCTATGTTTATAACTGTATATTCTATAAGTTAATATAGAGAAAAACTAACATGTTTCTTTAGTGTTTGGGGGACTAAAATTGTAATATAACCATTCCAGTGTAATCTGACCCCTCAATCTAGAGAACACTGATATGACACACAAATGCACACCCCTAATGCATTGCTAACTGCTCCGTCTTGTGATAAGTGCTGCTTTTCTTTTTAACCCTAAGTGATGGAGGACATAGCACTCTTTTTAAAGGGGCTCTTCTGAAAAGTAAACTATAAATATAGGGCATGTGGGGAGGGTGGGGCCACCTGCAGACATCCTGCAGATGGACAAAGAGCCTTTTAAATTTTACTTTTTCACCATCTTGACCGTGTGTGCCTATTTGTATTGCAGATGTGAACTATTTTGGGGGGTCAATATCATTATGTTTTGAAACTGAATTATTGCATAAAATCAGAGTAACTTCTTTTTCCATCTTCCTTTCCCATACTTACTGTTCTTGCCAAATATTTCTACTGATAGCGAGTTCCAGCGTGGTGAAATGCTGGGCCTCTCCAACCTCCTTCATCTTCCCTCTGCTGTCTTACACCTGGCCTTATGTTTTTTTTCTGCTTCCCATAAGTAAGAACCGTTTCCTGTAGTAATTCAAGGACTGCAGAATTTCAAAATGTTTATCTGTAAGCCTTCCTTTGTTAATGTTTGGTTAGGCAGTAACATCAGTAAAAACAAGGAGTGAGTCTGTAATGTGCTACAGGACCAGATAAGATCATGAATTATACTAAACTTGACCGGCACATTTTATTAAGAGGAAATGTGGGGGTGGGAGAAGTCTGTGATATCTTTGTAATCGCTGTATAATTAGAAACACCAGATGCTAAATCCTATCACTGTGTACTCGGGAGCCAGGCTTTGGATTTGATTGTCATTTTAATCCCTCGAATACTCTATGTAATTATGATGAGCAGAAGGAAAATAAAGTTTTTAAACAAAATACTTTCTTTTGGTATTTAAAGTTTAGTAGTAAATTTTATACTTTCAGTTAATTTATCTTCCCCAAAAATTACTACAAAAACCATAAGGTTGAGATTGAGAAGCTTGAAGAAGCTGCTTTTTAGGCAGTTAAGTTACAATATTTTGTTAAAGAAATTATCATAATTCTTCCTGAGCCAAACTGTCACTGTAATGTCCTGTGACAGAACCATTCTGCATATTGGAAAGGTTCTATGTTGTATTTGTTTTTGATCCTTGATTTTAAAAAATTAATGGTTTTAATATTGCTTAGCTTCAGTTTGAAGTGTAACTTTCACTAATAACTGCAATAAAAAGAAAAGCTTTGCTCCAGACTTTCTACTGTGTGGCCATCATTCCAGCTCTTAGGGAAAGGGAACCAGTGTGATAGAGTGGAAAGAATTCAGGTTTCAAGAGGCATGAAGTTTTGGACTCAAACCTGGATTGTAAGACACTCTGGACAAGTTCCTTGATGCTTCTGAATCTCAGGTTCCTCTACTATAAGACGATAACAGTAGGGCTATTGGGACATTAAATGAGATAATATATAGAAAGTACCTAATAGTGCTGGGCATGTGGACAGAGCTCCATTTTTCTTAAATACAAGACATTGGATGGAGTGGAAAGAAGGGGAGGCAAGAAGTGAAGCCATAAAGGAATTTAAGAACAATTAAGAAAAAAACTGAAATGACCTGGGGACTCTTCCCAGGCCCAGAAGTGGATAGACAGCCCGGGTATCATAAGCAAGAAAACACTGGACTAAAACTTTGGGAACCAGCACTCAACTCTCATCCCTGTGTATCTAGGTATATCATTCCATTGTATAATTGAAGTTATTGGACTAAAGTCAGAGGTCTCAAACAATTTTTGGTGTTTAAAAATTTTTTATTGGTAACTACTATTTTAAAAAGCAGAAGATCTCATGAAAATCCACTTTGTCTTCCCTTCAGCAACTTCACGTTATTCTTCGTGGCTGCTGTCAGGGGGAGCCCAGTAGGGGTTGCCCCTTCGGATGGGGCAGGCCATCTCCACAGCCCCCTGCACACTCTCTGCCTCGTCTGCACTGGCATTTTTCTTGCATTCACTGGACTCAAAGTGCAAGGTGAGGCCTCACAGGAATGCCTTTGAGGATGTGCTCCTTACCTGGGGGTAACTAACTACTTTGAAGAAGTCCAGCCTAAGTTATTAAAAACTGTTCCTTCATATTTTCCATTTACCCTATTTATGTTCTCAAGAACATTAGAGAATTAAGTCTAATCCCTTCTGGCTATTACATATTCCCCCTTCTAGTCTTCTCCCAACCGCATGTCCCCAGACTCTGTACAACCCTAACGACACAGTTTGTGTTCTTGAAGAATCTTGGGACTAATGCTAAAGAAGTACTAGTTAGCTTACTAACAAATACTGATGGGTTGTTTGTGTGTGTGTGTGTGTGTTTATCTGGTGATAAGTTTGACAAATTGAAGAGTATCACTCTAATGCCAGTCTGCCCAGTAACGACACTGGTAGAGAAAATTTCAAAGAAGTCAGTAACTATGCCCAAATTCATAAGAGTTAAATGAAAGAAAGATGTGTTACAGGAACACGAAGGCCAAGCTCTGGAAAATGTAATACCAGCAAGTGTGGTACCAGAAATTATAACCACAATTATCTAGGCAGACTGTGATCAGCCTATTACTTTGATTAAGAGGTGCTAAACTAGACAGAACAAATCACCAATTATATTAGAGCTCACTCAACTGCTTGAAAGTTCTCTTCAGAAAAGGGTGCTCAGGGGGGGCAAAAAAAAAAAAAAAGGGTGCTCAGAGCACCACACTTAAACATACAGAAATGAGATGGCAGACTAACATGAAGTTTTAAGGTGGGCTTTGGGGTCAGCTGGTCGGTTGGTTGGTTGGTTGGTTTTGGAAGAGTGGCCATCTCGAACTGTAAGGTTTCATGGTCTTCATGTTTCAGCTGTCTTATCATTTGACAAATTCCTCTTGGTTGTGAGACTTGCACACCTTGCAGATGCTCTGAGGAAATTAATTAGGTTAATTTGTCAATGCCAGGAACGGATGTGATCATTTTTGTAGTATTTGATACAATGCTTTTATCCTAAAGCGGCCTGAAATCTTTAGATTTATCTGCAGAAGATTATTGTTTTCCTATGTCCTGTTAATTCTACAATTTCCACAGGCTATAAAGATTTCTGCAATACCTTTACAGAGCAGCACTTTTCTCTATGAAATGTTTTTCTTTAAGAATAATGCTTAGGCCCCGGCCAGAGTAGCTCAGTTGGTTGGAGCGTTGTCCCGTAACCAAAAGGTGACTGGTTTGATTCCCTGCCAAGGCACGTGCCCCAATTTGGGGCTCAATCTCGGGTTGGGGCACATGCAGGAGGCAGCCAATTGGTGTTTCTCTCACATGGATGCTTCTGCCTCTCTCTCGAATGAGAATAAAATAAACCTTTAAAAAATAATAATGCTTGGGTTCAAATTTTTATAATTGTAGACAAAACAGACACCTTAGTGATTTAGGATTATGAAGTCTAATGTGATGTCTGATTTTCAGCTGAAACAGAACATTAATAATAGACTTTTTGCTAAGTGAATTTAGGAATAGCCCAATTCAAAAGTACTTGAAACTGCTAAATGTGCAAAATTACTCTTTCATTGCTATAATATACCTTGCTGAGTGGAAAAACTAAAACCAAAACCAAACACAGGAATAGTTTTGATGCTGCACCAGACAGGATTTCAGTCACACCATCATTCAGATGGTTTTTCACTTGTATTTTATACAAATGTAAAATTAAGGTTATTTAAATATATATAACATATGTATATACATGAGTTTAATTTTTCTAATTTATTTTTGTACTTTTATAAAGATTTTAGATTTTAAAAGTTTACCATCTGTGGTATCCCTTTGAGTAGTAGTTTTAAAAATATATTAAGAAGTGCTAGCTAAACCTTGAATGGAAAAGTGTCACTGTTGTCCACATTAAGGCCCTTTAAATATTAATTTAAAATCTGCACAAAATTATAGCACTTTACTTTGAATTTAACAAAGCTACTTTCCATTTACTTTAACTGAGAGATTTTTCTTTCTTATGCAAGAAGAGTGGGCTTTGAAGATGGGCAAACCAAGTGAAGGAAAGGGGTTTCCACACCCCCGCAGCTGTGTAGCTGAAGCAGCAGTTACTTCTCTCTCACCGATGTGCCACACAAAACTACTTAGCCTCGCCTAAGTCTCAACCCTGAGGATCTCAATGTGAATTTACTTTGCCTGAGGCAAGTGCAAGATCAGCAGAAAAGCTGGAAAAAAGGCCAGAGTCTAGCAATTTCCTCTGGAGTGATGTACAAACAAAAATGTCTAAATTAAAGTGAGAGAGGCCAACTCCTCCCACCCACTCCATGTTTTAAAAAATGCAATTTATTCTGGGACAATTACACCCAACTCGCTTGGCAAACAACTCATATAAAACCTAAAGATCTTCCACTATAACTTGGAGGTTACTTGATTGTTAAATAGCCAAAGCCAGTCCCAGTTTAAAGCAGAAACCTTCTAATGTGACACTAAATTGTTGTTGCTTCAAAAACATTTTCACAGTCACAGTTCTCACATTTCTAAAGCAGCAATTTCCAGAGGAAAGGCCAAAATTTGATTTAATAGTAAACCACAACTTAAACCTTTGCTGTCATTTGCCAAACATGTTAGTAAGCTGTTTAGGACTTAACTTCAATTATCTGCATAGGACAGAAAGAAGATAAAAGAGAAAAAAAAGGTCTTCAAATTTATATTTTGTTTTTCCACTTAAGAGGGAAGAAAGTCTGGAACAAAACAAGCTTTTAAGCTTCAGTTTTGCATTTCTGCATATTGGAAATAATATTTTTACATGGTCCTAAAGGAAAAAGCTTGAATAAAATGATTATTCATCCTCTGAATTGTCTTCATATCTATTTTATCTTAGATTTAAATCAACACCAAAATAGGAATTACTATTTTGCTAGAGACTGGCAACTTAAAGACAACTTATCTGAAATGAATTCAGGTAAAAGGTAGTTAACAATCATGGAGAAATCATAATCTGGTATTCAGTTAGTTTATAATATCTATAATGATCATAGATAGCAAATTTTAGTAGGAAAAGGCTTGGGAGATGGAGTATGAAGTACTGTATTTGCCTCTAGACATTAGATTTGCAGCCTAAAGATACTTAAGACTTCAGAAGACCACACACACAATAGGCTGTGCAAATATGCACCTCCAGGAAAGGTTATCTTCAGTAGCTAGATGTGGGGATACCTTATCAAGATACTATTTTTCACATTAGAATAAGATCATATGACCAGGTTTTAACTAAAGTACTTCTAAACATTGTTCTAATTTGATAAAAGTTGTACTCTTGACAGTTCTATCACGAGTTTGCTAAATGAGGTAACCTATGACATTTACTGGGAGGAGAACATTGAGAACAGAAAAGATACATATTCTAAGACTTCACAGATTTGGAGAGAAAATGGCTTTCTACGGACATTTCATGCCGCCTTTGGCTAAATCTCAATCACTTAAAAATATGTTTGCATTTTTCTATTCCACATTTTTTTTACATTTAAGTTTTTCTTGCTTCATTGTCTATATACTAGGATCCATGTTAATGCATGAGAATACTGAATGGATACCCAGGTTCTTTAAATCTGAAGAGAGAGTAGCCAGCTAAAGGATATTACAACTATAAAGATACATACCAGTCATGCACATATCTTGCTGATGTTCATACAAGATGTGGCTGTTTTATCCAAGAGAAACCATTCCTAGGGTACTGCATATATTAAACAGAGAAATGATGTTTATTTCTGCTATAAACAGAGTAACTCAGTCCTTGGATATAATGTATATGTCCTGTGTGTGGATTCCTTTGAGCATATGGGGTGCTTTTTATGAGTCCACATTTGACCAAGTATCATCATGATCACAAAACACAGAGCTAAAACTGCCCACAACTTGTTAAAAATGAATTTCCTATTTCATTTCAATAAATACACAAGTCCACCAATAAGAACTAAAAGTATCCCCAACTTAAAGGGATTGTGATCATTTGTAGGCTGTCTGTTCTGATATTGACCTTCCTTCTCTTAGTTCTCAGCTATCCATTTGGCCATTTGCTCAGCTATCTAACCCTTTTCTTCCAAATGATAAATGTCATCTGATCCAAATTACCTTTTTGTAGCCCTGGCTGGTGTGGCTCAGCAGATTGAGCATTGGGCTATGAACCAAAGGGTCACTGGTTCAATTCCCAGTCAGGGCACATGCCTGGGTTGCCTGGCCAGTCCTCAGTCAGAAGCCTGCAGGAGTCAACCAGTCAATGTTTCTTTCACATATCAATGTTTCTCTCCCTCTCTTTCTTCCTCCCTCCCCTTTCTCTAAAAATAAATAAAATCTTTAAATGGGAAAAAGTTGATTTTAATAAGTGTCCTTTTAGTAGAAAATTGAGAAAACTTGAAACTGACATCAACTGTTGTGTTTGAGAGGCCTCAGGGTTTTCATCATAATCCACTATCGTAAAAAATACCTTCCTGGTGAATGCACTCAAGTGTTGCCAGGTATTTGCCAAGATCTGAAATTCTTCAGCATATTTGCATATTACAGATGATCTAAACTTCTGGACAGCAGTAAACAATACAATAGTAGTTTCTAGTACAAAATAATAGAACACAGCATTACTCACTCTTATCACTCTGTTTTTCTTGGGCCAATTTATCAGCCACCTGACCTCTTCGGCTAATATCTTCTTCCCTTGACCAGGATGTGTGGAGCCTCATGAGTCATGAACACCAAGCCACCAGCACAGTCAGAGATATACACCAAAGCCACCACCGTTCTGCCATATTTGTTTACTTCTTTCTGTTATAAAATGTTTCAAAACATGTAAGCCAAAATTTGATTTCTTCCAGCAAGTAATTTGTCCAAGATAGGGTATTTTTGTCTTCTTTAATCCTAGTTAAAGAGCTATTTCACAAATTCCCATGTATGTCTGGTTTATGAGCCATATATTAGAATTTAGAAAGTAGTCTATGGAAAAATATTCTGTGGTCAAAGAGGTTTGGAAAATGTTCTAGCCTCAGTCTTTCTGCAGAGCACCAGACTCGCACTTCTCGCATTCCTGGACAGCACCTGGATCCACCACAAGCACCGCAAACTTCTCAAAACCCAACTTTATCCTCCTCTTGTTTACTTGGTTTTCTGCCTCGCCTTCCTTTTAGAACTTCCTACCTGAACTTGGCCTCTGAGGCAGACTGCCTGCGTTAGATCCAGGCTCTCTTACTTAGTTACGTGACCCTGGGCACGTTCCTCACTTCTCTGCGCCTCAATTTTCCTGCCTGTAAGACGAACATGGTAATAGCACAGTCTACATAAGAGAACCCCTAAGGTCCTTCTGCACTGTCTGTGTAAGAGGACTAGACCCTGTGTTGGAAATCGTATCCCTGCCTTCCTCTCGATTTCCCACGCCACCACTAGAGGCAGTGTGGAGTCATAACGCACAGAGGACGTGCACCTGTTTTTAGAAACCTACAGAAAGGGAGATAATGCTTACCTCACGTAGTAGTTATGAACATTAAATGTTAATGCTTGCCAATGCCTAGAACAGTAGCGGCATGGTCGAAATTCTTTTTCCGTCTCTTTAAATGGTTGGATTTTGAGCTTTGCTTCTAATATTGCAATTACCTCTCCCAGGGATGTGTCCTCTCCAAATACGATTATCATTCCTCCTCTGCCGTCAAGCAGACGGATGAAATTGTTGGACAAGACAGCACCAGAAGAATGCGTGGAAATAATGCCAAATATATTCACATTTCTGGAAGAATACCTGCTGGGGAATGTGTGAGCGGGAGATTACTTTTTCTAGGTACGTATGTTTTATCATGTCGCATAACATTGATCAAAATTGTTTAACTTGTAAATGAAGTGAATGCCACATCCTACTGGCTGCCGCCTCCTCGTGCCCCTCTGTTGCCAAGGTAAACACGCGGGCGGTGATGACCCGAGCAAACGGGCGGGTGCCTAGCAACCGGGGCGCTTAACAGAGGAGCTGGCAAGGGGAGGCGGAAGGCCGAGCTGGGAAGGAGGTGAGAGGCGAAGGGAGCAAGGGAAGCGGGGGCTCTGGGGAGGACTCCCACCCAGACCCTCTCTCCCTCCTTCTCTCCCTCCCCCTCTCCCTCTCCTTCTCCCTCGCCCCTTCTCTGCGCCAGCGCCGGGGTCTTAATTTAAACCAAAGACGGTTATCCTGGGGAAGGGAGTGGTAGGTTTCGCCTGGGACCTAGACGGACCCCAGCGGCTCCTCCAACAGGGGCAGAGGGAGGGAGTGCGACAACCAGATGGGGTAGGAGGGGCCAGCGCACCGCCCCCCCCCAAAAAAAGAAAACTCCCCTATGCCAACCTATATCCTGGGCAAAACTGGCACGTCCTCTCGGGATGGAGAAAAAGGCTCATCTCTTAAGAACCCGCGCAGGTCCTGACCAAAGCTGGGATGGAGAATTAAAAGAAAGCTCCACGGAGACTTTGTTTCTGAAAGTAGGGGTGGAAACTGGATTAAGGCCTGTTTTTCCTGTTAAACTCCACCCACCCACCAGCCCCACTAAGCTCTTGGCACAACACACACAGCCCCTGTTCCAGGACCTGCAGGGTCCAGGAGTTTGGGTCTGTGGACAGATGGGTGGGAAGAAACTTAGTTAAGGCCTAAAACAAAACTGAACCAATAAAGAACTGTTCCCAAGCATGCGTCCTGCAGCAAAGGGCTTGGAGCAAAATGGACAGGAGCAGGTCCTTTGGAAGGAGCTTTTGATCTAGGAGAGAATCTCCTGGACAGTCTCCTGCAGCCTTGTTTTCCCTCTCCAGCAGAGGTGGGTGTCTTGGAACAGGCCTAGGCGCCCAGCACCATGGCCACGCTAAGCGTCAAGCCCAGTCAACGCTTCCAGTTGCCGGACTGGCACACCAACACACAACTGTTGTCCACCAACGCTGAGCAGCAGCGAGATGTGTCACACCAGATCCGCCAGGAGGCCCGGGTCCTCCGTAATGAAACCAACAATCAGGTTGAGAGCGGGAGCTCAGGTGGGCAAAGGGATAGTGCCTAACCCCAGACACCCTCTTTATCTGGCTCTGTCTCTTTCAGACCATTTGGGATGAACATGACAATAGGACTCGCCTGGCAGAGAGGGTTGATACAGTCAACCGATGGAAGGAGATGCTGGACAAGTGTCTGACGGATTTAGATGCAGAGATTGACGCCCTGACACAGGCAGGGAGCTAGGGCAGGGTACCAGGAGACCCTGCTGCAAGGACTGCCCCCCTCCCCACTTCAAGGTCTGGGAATCCTTGATGGGATATTTGGTAGCATGTCCATCTGAGTCACTCACTGGGCCCTCTGTTAAAGTGGGAATGAGAGCTGCTCCCCATTGAATAACCCACCAGCCTCCTATGCCTTCACTTTTCTAGATGAAAGAGTCTGCAGAGCAAAACCTGCAGGCCAAGAACCTGCCACTGGATGTGGCAATTGAGTGTCTGACCCTGCGGGACAGTCGGCGTGACATTGATGTGGTGAAGGACCCTGTGGAGGAAGAGCTGCACAAAGAGGTGGAGGTCATTGATGCCACCAAGAAGGCCTTGCAACAGAAAATTAGCCAGACTTTTGAGAGGCTCTGGTAAGGGAGAGATGGATCATTCTCATGTTCACCTGCGCTTGAAGGCCGTGTGTCTTAAATGTGTAATGTTTGTACTGTGGATGACAAGCAGCTGGCTCTCAGGCTGCCTTCTGTCCCTGCTGTGGCCATCGCAGAAACCACTAACTGATTGTGACACTTTTTCCACTGCCTAGACATAGTCTCAGAATACTTCTCACAGCCCTGCTCACAGCCCTGTCCATTGACTGGAAACATGAGAGATGAAGCCCATTGACCACCACCTCTGACTGAATACCCTGTTGTGAGTGTGTCTGTGTGAGCCTTTGTGAGTGTAACTAATACACATGCCTCTGTGGTTGTGTGCAAGCACATGGGTGTCATAATTTTGTCTGTGAGAAGCTCCTCCAGCTATGCTGATCTTTGTCCCAGCTGCAGCAGCAGCTCCATTGTCACTCCAGCCTCCCCATCCCTCAATGGCCCTGCAGCAATGACAGATGAGTCCTGGGGCCTTGGAGGGATGGATCGTGAGCTAGTCTGTTCCTTCCCCAGCCTCCTGCAGGAAGTCCGACAGCAGCTCAACTCTGACCATCGGGGCAAAATGGAAACATTGGACATTGACCGAGGCTGCCTCTCTCTCAACCTCAAGTCCCCAAACATCTCTCTGAAGATTAATCCCACACATGTCCCTGATGGGTAAGAAGTGTTTCAATCAGTCTCTCCTGCCACCCCCACAGTGGCCATACTCTTATGACCTCAGTATTTCCTGCCACCTGCAGCTCCTTCACGCTTCAACAGTGGGATGACTTTAGTCGGTTCAACAAGAACCGCGCTGAGGCTGAGATGAAAGAAGCCAGAGAGCTGAGGGAGGCCATCGCCCTCACTATTGCTGAGGTGATTGACCACTCCCCTGACCCTGCTCCTCCATGATTAATGGATGGCCTGAGTGTGCACCCATGACACTCTCTCTCTCTCTCTCTCTCTCTCTCTCTCTCTCTCTCTCTCTCTCTCTCTCTCTCTCTCTCTCTCTCTCTCTCGCCTGGCTCACTTTCTGTCCTTCAGACCAACAATGAACTTGAAGCCCAGAGGGCTGCAACAGAATTCGCATTCAGGAAGCGGCTGCGGGAGATGGAGAAAGCATACAGTGAACTCAAGTGGCAAGAGAAGAATGTGAGCCTTCTCTGTTTGGTCCCCTGGGGCTTGGACCTCCTCCTGTGGGATCAAGAGCCCAATTCCCAGCCAGGAAGCCCTGGGTGCACCATGGGTTCAGCCAGTGGGCACCAGTCATTCTGTCCCCTGCAGACCTTGGAGGAGATTGCTGAACTACAGGAGGACATCCGGCGCCTGGAGGAGGATCTGCGCAGAAAGTTACTGAACCTGAAGCTGTGCCACACCCGGCTAGAGTCCAGAACCTACCGGCCCAATGTGGAACTCTGCCGGGACCAGGTGCGAGGGTACCCCAGTCGAGCACTGCCCACCTGCTAATGTTCCTCAGGATTGCTCACTCCCCAGCACATATTCCTGGTGGAGCGAGGATGCTGACATAGGGCAGCACCCAAGCCCTTGGGCTAAAGGATAGAATGGATGACTTGGGACTCCCAAACCTCATCTTTGCCTCTAGGCACAGTACGGCCTCACTGATGAGGTTCACCAGTTAGAGGCGACCATCACTGCCCTAAAGCAGAAGCTGGCACAAGCACAGTAGGTTTGAGGGAGAGGGCAGGAGGGGCAGGGAGACACCTTCCACCCAAGGGGCCTCTTGCTGCCTGGTGGCTTTCCTGCTGCCTTCCTTTACCTGCCAGGCTCATGCAGGGGTGGTGGGTTGTTAATTCCTCCTCCCCAGGGACACTCTGGATGCCCTATACAAGCACCTGGCATGGCTGCAGGCTGACATCGCCTGCAAGGCCAACTCCATGCTGTTGGACACCAAGTGCATGGACATTCGGCGGAAGCTGACTGTGCCTGCTGAGAAGTTTGTGCCTGGAGTGGACACCTTCACTCGCACCACAAACCGTACCCTGAGTCCACTCAAAAGCTGCCAGCTAGAGCGGGCCTAGCCTTGGGGGGCTGAGGAGGGAGAGGAAGGTTAGGTGGGAAGATATGGAAAAGAAAGGGGATTGGAGAGAATGAATCTAATAAATGTCAGTTTTCTCCGTCTAGAAGGTTTTCTGCTACCCTTGAATGTAGTCAGCAGAGAGTAAATGGCCCTCCTGTGAATGGAGGCACAAAAATGGTGACCATCATCCCCCAAGCTCCAAGTTCCAAATCCGATTCCTTCTTCCTCTTTAGGGAGCATCCCTCTGGTCTAGGCCAGCACTCGCTGGGCCCTAGCGGGATAATTTCTAACCAGCTCTGACCCAGCTGAACCCTTGCCTGACCTTTTAAGGCCTGAGGACGGCCCAGAGAAGGCTAGAATCACAGTGGGAGGGTTTGGGATACAGGCCCAAACCTGCGTGGGGGCCAAGGACTGGGGCTGCCCTGGGAAGGCTGCGGTGCCAGGGCAAAGAGTGAGGCTTCATAAAGGCAGAACCCGGAGGATCGTGGCCTGAATGGGCAGGCCACCGCGGTCCGATAGTCCCCTCCGGCACCCTTTAGTGGCCGCCCTGCCAGGTGTAACACCGGCTACAGATGGGGGAAATGGGGCCTAAAAGCAAAGGCCTGGCGGAATCCATCCGGCGGTGTAGTACCGGCTCTGGTCCCACGCACGCGGAGCTGCGCCTCCGGGCCGCTGGGTTGCGCTGTGGGACTGGGGAGCGAGGGGTGGGGGGAAAGCGGCGTTCGGGCACGTGCCAGCGCACCGGAAGTGGTGACGGGTCCGCGCTGATGGCAGTGGCGATGACCACGGCGGCTGGCTGCGGAGGGGCTGGGGCGGCCCGCTCCCTCTCTCGCTTCAGAGGCTGTCTGGCTGGTGCACTGCTCGGGGACTGCGTAGGCTCCTTCTACGAGGCACACGACACCGTCGACCTGACGTCAGTTCTGCGTCATGTCCAGAGCCTGGAGCCGGACCCGGGCTCGCCTGGGAGCCCGCGGACAGGTGGGCGGGACCGGGCGCACGAGCAGGCGTGGGGGCGCAGGGTGCTCCCGCGGGGGACTCAGCGCCGTGTGTGAGCGCAGAGGGGAGAGCGTATTGGGAGATGAGGCTCCGTAGGGCGGTGGGGCTACACCTGGAATCTAGACGGCCCGCAGGGCACCTTGGGCAAAGCGTGGCTAAATCCGAGCTCCGTCTTCACCTGTCTTGCCCCGGACATTTCCCAGCTCCGGGCGTGGCAACACCATCCTCCCTGCTATGCAAGCCAGAAACCTGGGCGTCATTCTCCTAAATTGCACCTAGCCCAGTATATACGTCCTGCCGATTTTACCACTCTTAACCCAGTTGTCTGGAATCGGTGCGCCCCAAGTCCATTCTCCATACAGCAGGAAGTGCTCTTCTCAAAACCGGTCTTACCGCGGCCTCCCCCGCATGAAAGCCTGCAGCGATTTTCCACTATCCTTAGGATACAGCCAAATTCCTTTGCGCGTCCTACCAGGCCGGCCCTCCCTCCGTGGCCGGTCTCATCTTACACCGACCTGTACTTGCTTTCTGCACCTCAATTCCTCTCACTTGATGCTTCCTCTACCCCAGGCCTGCCCTGTACTTGTGTTGTCCCTCGCCTATAAAGCCCCGCCCTCTGCTTCTCCCGCCTTGGGCAGTCAACTCACTCGTCACCCAGATCTCAGCTTAGTATCACGTCTGAGGGCAAGCAGTGCACGGTTCTTCTTGGAGAGCATGTACTATAGCAAGGAATAGGGGCTGAACTCTGGAGGGGGGACAGGAGGTAGAGAAGAAAACAGTTTGACAAGAGGAGACGCAGGGGGCGCGTCTGTCCACAAAACGCGATAGCATTTCAAGACACTGGTGACTGGTGTGCTACAGAGAGGTTAAGAAGAGGGAAGTCTAGACTTAGAAATGCGTTTTCAGAAGAAGATTGAAGCCTGGAAGTCAGATTTCAGTGGGTTTAGGAGGAAATGGAAAATGAGAAAATAGAGTATGGTTTGGTATGAAGGGAAAGAGAGGGATAAGCCAGGGTTGAAGTGAAAACAAGATGTAGGGAGAGTTTTAAATTTCATTTTGGTTTGATGTTAAGATGAGGGTAAAACAAGTTTTAGGTTAAGAGGTGTTTTAGGACCCTTTGGATGCAAGTGGCAGAAAACCCAACTCAAAATGGCCTAAGCAGAAAGAATACATTGATTGACATAACTGAAAAGTTGAGAGGTAGGTCTGGCTTCAAGTGGGCCTGAATTCAGGCTCTCAAGCTGCCCTCCCCAAACCTAGTTCAGATCTGTGTTCTTCTTAATGGGCTGCACTCCCTTTGGCTGACCCTTCTGCTGTGGGCCCAGCAGCTCCCAGCTCAGCAGCTCCCACAGAGGAAGTTTCTCTTTGCAGCAGTCCCCGCAAAAAGTCCCAGGGGTCTTACTGTCCTGGCTGAGGTCATCTATCCATTCCTGAACAAGGGAATGGGGTGTACTCTGATGAGGCTAGAGAGGTGGCTTTAGCTCCAACCCCTGAGCATGTGGACTGAGAATGGGAGAGAATTGATTCTTTGAGGAAAAGCAGGGTGCAGCAGGGACTGAGCAAAAGGAGAGTGGGTGTGCCCCACCACAGAGGGACCTACTGAGGACACAGGAGAGGGGACGAAGGAGGAACAAGCTCCCGAGGAATCGGGGGTGTAGGGTGGGTGGGGGAGGTTGTGGACCAGAGGAGAGACTTCCTGCCTCTAGGGGAGACTGGAGAGCACAGTGGTAGATAAGAGGCCTGTCAGCCTCTCGTGATAGTGCAGTACGTGGTGGGCGTCCTGACCGTAAAGGGGGAGAAGGAAGTGGGGTTGGGATACACAGAGAGAGGTGGCATCCGGTGTGAGGAACAGGAAATGGGGCTTGCTAGAGACTACACCTCATTCCCTGTAACTGGCTCTTCATAGAAAGCCAAGTCCCTGTCCCTAGCCCTTTTAGGGCCTGTTTGCAAAGTCACCACCGCATAAGCAGTGGTGCTGTGTTGGAGATGGAAAAAGCAGTCCTCCTGGGTACCCAGAGGAAGGGTTTGGGATGGGAGGAGGTAGGGGAGTGGCGCCGGTGGGGAAGGACTTGACCCAGGCTCCAGGACTGGCCCTGGGGAGCTGCGGGATATAAAGTGAGTGAAGAGGGGAGAGCTCTGAACATCAAGGCAGTGAATTTGGGCCTCATCTTGAAGGCAACAGAGAGCTGTTTTGAGCAGGAGAGTGAGATAAGGAAAGTGATAGTTACTCTTAGGAAGAACCTTCTGGCTGTGCATATAGGCTAGGTTGGAGGGTAGCGAACGAGCAGGAGGTTTGAGAGGCCCAAAGCAGGTCGTGTTAAGACTAGAGCTGCAGTGGTGGCAGCCAGAAGGGGGTGGAAGGTTTCCCTTCGGAAATCAGCGGTTCATGGTCACTGACTCAGAACAAAGATTTGCTGGAAATCCCAAGGCCCGGAGCCCGGGAAGTTGGCTGGGAGTGAGCAGCTGACCTGAGGCGTTCTCGGAGTGGTGAATGGAAAGGAGTGAGCGGGAGGCCGGCGCTGCCACCCTTGAGCCCTGCAACTCCTCTCCTCCCCCCGCCCCGCCCTGTCCCTGCAGAAGCTCTGTACTACACAGATGACACAGCCATGTCCAGGGCCCTGGTGCAGTCCCTGCTGTCCAAGGAGGCTTTCGACGAGGTGGACATGGCTCACAGGTGAGGGGGATGGTCCCGGGGTGATACAGACCAGGCGGACAGAATTACTGCACCCTGTGACCTGATCAGTGATGTGGTACATGCTGGCACCCCCGCCCTCAGCAGGAAACTTGTTTCTGGGGCCACTGCAGCTTCCCAAGCTGTAAATGATAGCACTGCTGGTACAGGTTCCTTGGGTCCTCAGAGCTTCCTCGTTTCCCAAACCAGCCAGCGCTCTTCCTGCCCTGGGAGGCATCTTTGAAACCCTCATCCTGTCTGCCTTCCATCCTCTAGATTTGCTCAGGAGTACAAAAAAGACCCTGTCAGAGGTTACGGTGCTGGAGTAGTCACCGTCTTCAAGAAGCTCCTGAGCCCCAAGTGCCGAGACGTCTATGAGCCTGCTCGGGCCCAGTTTAACGGGAAAGGCTCCTATGGCAATGGGGGTGCCATGCGGGTTGCTGGCATCTCCCTGGCCTATAGCAGCATCCAGGATGTACAGAAGGTACTCTGGGCAGGCTGGCTTCTGGGCTGTCCCCTCCTTGCCCCCCTCTTCTCTGGGTTCTGTGACAGCAGGTCTTAGTCTCCACTGCCTTTGCCCTAGTTTGCCCGGCTCTCGGCTCAGCTGACACACGCCTCCTCCCTGGGTTACAACGGTGCCATCCTGCAGGCCCTGGCTGTGCACCTGGCTTTGCAGGGGGAGTCGTCCAGTGAGCACTTCCTCAAGCAACTCCTGGGCCACATGGAAGAACTGGAGAGTGACGCCCAGTCCGTCTCAGATGCCAAGGAGTGAGTACGTGGGATGGAGGCGGCTGGAGGTGTGTTTGTGAGTGCGCATGCGTGTGGGGTGGAATCCTCTGGCATTGTCACAAGCTGAGACCTTCCTCCTTTAACTGCAGGCCCTAGGGAGGGGTTAGGAGAGTCCCTTTGCCTTGGCTGTGTGTCAAGAAGGTTTGGGGTCCCAGAGAATGAAAGGAGCAGCTCACAGCCAGCCCTCTCCCACTTCTTGCTAGGGCACCTGGGCCTGGGTGTCCGCCTGACCACATCCCCACCTCGCCCTCCCACACGACCCTCCCTGGCCTGCCTTCAACCTCCCTGTAATCTTGTCCCCGACCCACAGGTTGGGCATGGAGGAGCGTCCGTACTCCAGCCGCCTCAAGAAGATTGGAGACCTTCTAGAGCAGGACTCGGTGACCAGAGAGGAGGTGGTGTCTGAGCTAGGTGGGCAGTCCCCTCACACCTGTCATCTTTCAGGGTCAGGCTTGGGCTCAGGGATGGCAGCAGAGCAAGGAATCACACCTGCCATCACATTTTTACCCAGGGCTGCTGTGACAGTAGAGTCAGCCGTGTAGGGTCCTTGACAGGTTCTGAGTGAACGTAGCGCCTTCTTGCTCTGGGACTATAGCACCTTGGGCCTCACAGATAAATATCCCCAGAAATGGCAGCTGGCCACCCGTTCTCACAGCTGATGGTGATAACCAATGTCTGTGTAGCACTTTTACTTTATTCTGGGCACTATATAGAATGCTTTGTATCTGTTCAGAGTCATTTCACCCTCACAGCAGCCCTGTGAGAGTGCCTATCCTGATTCACTCTATACAAGGAGTCAAACCCCAGATACAGGAATCTTGGTCATTAGGGAACTTTCCCAGTCACCCAGCCAATAGGTGGGAGAGCCAGGATTTCAACCCCAGTAGTCTGACTGTCGAGCCTGTGATCTCAGTCACAGCTTACCTTGAAGCTGAGAGTATTGACTTGTGGCAAGTGGCAGGAAGCCTAGGGACATGTGGGGGAGTAGGGTTGAGTTCCCATAATCTGGTGTCTCCACAGGGAATGGCATTGCTGCCTTTGAATCTGTGCCCACCGCCATCTACTGCTTCCTGCACTGCATGGAGCCCGACCCCGAGATCCCCTCTGCCTTCAACAGCCTCCAGAGAACTCTCATCTATTCCATCTCTCTTGGCGGGGACACAGACACCATTGCCACCATGGCTGGGGCCATTGCTGGCGCCTACTACGGGATAGAACAGGTGCCAGAGAGCTGGCAGCAAAGCTGTGAGGGCTATGAGGAGACAGACATCCTGGCCCAGAGCCTGCACCGAGTCTTCCAGAAGAGTCCATGAGGGTCCCGGTTGCTGGCACTCTGCCACGTCCGGTGGGACCAATGACAGCTCAGGTTGGAAACCCTGAGCTCCCTCGGGCTCAGCTCCCCGCCTCAGTCTTCCAGCCACGCGGGCGGAGTGCACCACTGGGGCTGGGGTCTCTTTGGGGGAGGTCATTGGAACAGTGAGGAACGGACTGGCACCTCCCTGGTGCTGGGCTTCTGGCTTGCTGCAGGGCCTTGGGCACCCCTGGCTCTTCAGTCAGGTGTAAGGACCCAGGGCAGGTTTTATTTGTGGGTTACTTGTGGCATTTTCCTTCATTTCCTTCATTATCTAGGACATGAAATAGGGAAGGTGGAGATGATCTGCAGTAGCATCACTTCTCATTGGGATTTAGCCAATTTGCCAGAAAGCCTGTCTTTGACTGGGCAGGGCCTCAGCAGCAGGTTTCTCTGGATCAAAGAGACAGGCACTTGAATTTAGCTGATCTCAATGTGCATCTCACCCTTGGCTGTCACAGGGCTTAACGCCTTCCAGCAGAAGTCACAGAGCAATAAACGGTTTTTGGTGAATCCTACCACGCTTCCCTCTGTTTCTCCTCTGCCCTGAGTGGGTTCTCCCCCCTTGACCTTTTGTGCCTAGTACCTCTCTGTCTGGACTGCACTCTCCTGGGAGCTAGGATCCCAAGGCAATGAGCCACTGGGATTTTGAGGCAAATTCCTCCAGTTTTCTGAGCTGGCTGTGCTGTTCAGCAGGGAAGGGCAGAGTAGGCATGGTCTGGTGCTTTTTCTGGTGGAGATCACTCAAAGTGACCCAGGCCAGGGGCAGGGAACAAGACTAGATTTTCACGCTCAGACCTTGATTTCGTATGTTGCTCCCCAGGTAGGGCCCAGGCCCAGGCAGGCACGAAACAGGAACCCTGTAGGAAGAAGCAGAGGGCACATTCTGTCACCAGACTGCCAGCCTTTGGGTGGGGAGAGTACATCATCCTGGGTGCTCTGGGCGGACTGAAAGCTGTGCTTCATTCTTGGGCCCTAGGCAGAGGCCTCAGCCTATTAGGATGTTCTGCCCACCATCCATTTCAAAGAAAGGAAAAATGAAAAGGAGGAGACACCTCCATCAAATGGACATTCTCTGAGCGTCCTTCCAGCCCTAGGGAAGAAGCATGCCCTCTGCAGCTAGCCCGAGGTGTCAGGACTGCTGGGTAGGTCTGCTTTCAGCTAAGACATGGTTCTGCCAGGCTGGGGCAAACCACAGGACTTTGAGGGCATGGGTTGGTCTCAGATATGTCACCCCGACTGCCACAGCTGGGGACAGGTCCCTAGCTGCTGAGCATGGCAAGCTGTGGGGCAGGTGCTTTCTGCCCAGGACAGCTCTACCAGCCCTGCCCTAAGCACTGGGCCTGGCACAAGCCCCGCCCACAAGAGCAAAGATCCATGATTTCATTCATAATTTGTATCAGATGTTGAAACTTGGCCCTTGGGGTCCTGAGCCAGCTGTCATGCTCCACTACCCCTGAGAGCTTGCAGGAATGTTCCAGGGAAGCTTGATCCATCTCCCCCAGCTCCAGCCACTGCTCACTTTGGTTTCTTTAAATTCTTCATGGCATTTGCTTGGTGCAGAGCCTCAGCAGCTTAGGAGCACTGAGCGTTTCTGATGTAGTGGTGACAGAACCCATGACTGTGCAGCTCCCTGACACAGCAAGAGCCCCAGCAGGCTCCCTGGATGCCTTATGAAATCCAGAGTCTTGAGGCCCCTCTGCGTCGATGCCAGTCTCAGCACTGGGTTGTTTTATACAACAGGTTTTATTGAGGCTGTGTCAGTACAGTCAATACCGTTTTTCTTTGCAAAAAGAAGTCCCGTTTTCTTTGATTCCCAAGTGCATTTTCCCCAAATCTTCTGTGACACAGGGCACATACTAGGTATGTAGAGAAGTTTCTTATACCAGGTTAGAAATAAAATTATAATGAAAAACATTTAAACCTTCATCTTAAAAAACTGAGGAATCGGAGTATAAAAATGGGCAAGGTAATGTAGTTTTCATTGCTAAAACCTCACATCATTTATCAAAGCTGGTCAATTAAGTAGACAGCACCTGGAACAAAACATTTCAGAAGCACCAACCACTCCTATCAAAAGCTTCAGGAGTGACTTTTAGCAGAAACTCAGTTTTGTGAAACAGCTTTTTTGGTTCTTCTATACCCTCCTTAGTCCCCTAGGTTCCCACTGGGAGCTGATGAACTTCTGCCCATCAGAACCCCTCCCTAACAGGGTAGATGGTGGTGGCTTTGACCCAGGAAGGAGGCTGAGCAAAGGGCCCACCAGGTATGGTTTGAGATGCTCTTTTGGGTGTTGGGGAGTAAGAAATCTGCCGTGAACCCCAACCAAAACCTATTCTTAAAGTGTCACCTGGGCAGATTTGGGTTTTCATTTCTCCTCTTGAAAGTTAGCATGAGTAGTCCAACAGCCTGCTCTGCTGGGAGAAGTTGGTGGGGAGGACTGGCAAGGGGCCCATGGGAACCGCGCTCAGCGAGTCCAAAGTCAGCACTCGCCCCCCATTTTCAGCACGGCTGGTCTGGCGGGGCCAGAACTGGAGCAGCGCCATAGGTCACGTTGTCTGACCCAGACTCGACCTTGGTCCCGCGGGGGTGGGCTGGCTTGGGGAGGGCTGGAGGAGAGGCCCAAGCCGCTGGAGAGTGGCTGTCCTTGCACAGGCAGGAGTGTCCACCACCCCTGCCCCAGCACTAATCTCAGCTCTGGCCACTCAGCTTGAACTAGGGGAGGGGATCCTGCCTGTTTCTTGCAGGGGAGCTCTGATTGGGGAAAATGGCAGAAACACCCAGAGCCAACTCATTCCAAAGGGGCCTGTTGGCACCCTTTTTCCCAGAGCCTCAACCTCCTGGGCCCTAATCCTGCTTAGAACAGGAAATTGGAACCAGAGGTGGGAGGAGAGGAAGCCCCTCCAGATTAACCCCTTTAGTAGACATGCACACATGGTTCTTGTTAAGGAAAAGCAGGCGGAGCCTTTATCCCCACGCTTGTGTGCACCTTATCCTGAGGGCCAAACGAAAGGCTGTGTCTCGGGGTCGCTTGTGTTGGGGGTGACAAGGACCCCTTACCATTCTGTATGAGAAAATCAGCCCTCCTCCCAGGAGGTAAAAGGAGGTAAAGGGAGGAATACACCCCTCGCTGACAGTGGACCCTGCCTGGTGCCTGCCCGTGCCCCTCCCTAGGGGCCTGAGCAGCTGCCCTCTTCATGAACAGCCAGAGCTGGTGGGGGCAGCCTAGAAGATGGAGATGCATGTGAAGACCCATCCTGCCCCAGCCTCATGCCCTTTCCCCTCACAAACCACCGTTCCCCACGGCTGTGGCTGGAGCCATGAAAGGGGGACGGCCCTTCCCACAAGCCTGCAGAAGAGGCCACGCGCAGGTACATGCCTGATGCCACAGCATCACCCCTGGGGTTGCCGTCATGGTAGGGTGTCCACACTGGCCCCTCCTCTCCCTTTCCCTGGAGGGAAACAAACTCTTCAGGGGACCCACCACCGTATGCTGGAAGTTTCAGGGGAGCTGGAAGAGCCCCAGCCAAGAACTGAGGGAGGCTCTGCCCCATTCCTTAAGCAGGTGCCATCTGGGGCCAGGAGGAAGGGCAGGGTTTGCAAACATGTACTCCCCCACCCGAGGGGATGGATGGGGTAGCTCAGTCCTCTCAACTCTGACTCACAGAGAAGCAGCGTCTTTCACCACCTAGCAGAGCCCAGGACACTCAGGGGTCTCCGACAGCTGGCCCAAGTGCCCTGGGGCCCTGCCTGCAGGCCTGGCCTGGCAGAAATGGGGTCACAACCCCGACACTGCACAGACACTTAGGGGAGAGGAGGAACTCAGGCCAGCCTCTTCCAGAAACAACCTCAGCCTGCATGGAGGGAGAAACCAAGTCAGTCTCTTCGGGCCATGGCCCCTCTGTTCCCACCTCTGTTCAGCCTTTGGGTTTTTCTTTAAATGCAGGTTCTTTGTAACTGAGTTCTCTCTACCACTAAAGAGGAGGAGGCCAGGGCAGCAGTGCCCCACGGGTTATGTGGGGCACAGCAAGAACCCTGAAAAGGAGGAGTGGATGTACTCGGTAGAGTAGAGGCCATTGGCCTGGTCTGAGGGCATCTGCACCCAGACCTGGTCGTTGGGCCGCAGTTGGAGCACAGCCCCGCCAGATGCCTGGTCCAGGTAACCTTTTTTGTACTCGTCATAGGTGTAGGTGGCCGGCACGTTGTTCTTGTACAGGGCCACCCACACATTGGTGCCCTTGACATGCACGTGGTAAGCAAAGTAGTAGACCCCGCCCACAGGGCAGGTGAAGATGCCCGTGGCAGGGTTGTAGCCACTGTGGCCATTGTAGAGAGTCCGGTCAAACTTAACAGGCATGCCCGAGGCTGGAAAGGGCGAGGTGAGCACAGCGGTGAAGGCAGGAGTGGCGTGGGCCGAAAGCTCCCCCAGCCCGAACTGCGGCTTGCCGCCCTTGCCCAGCACAGCGCCTTCTACTCCGCCGCTGGGCAAGTGCAGGCCGGCGATGCCAGTCTCATCGAAGGCCCCAGGGGCGCCAGGGGGGCCAGGAGGCCCTGGGGGCCCAGGAGGGCCTGTGAGTCCTGGGGAACCGGGAACTCCAGGGGGCCCTGTAGGCCCAGCCATGCCAGGTTCCCCCACTTTCCCCTCTCCAGGGGCCCCTGGTAGGCCTGGTTCCCCCTTCAGGCCTGGTAGACCCTGTGGCCCGATAGGGCCAGCTGGGCCCTGGAGTCCTGGGATTCCTGAGGGACCCCTCAGGCCGGGCTGCCCAGGGAGCCCCAAGTCCCCTTTCTGTCCCAGGGCTCCTGCCACCCCTGGTCCCCCAGGGCGGCCTGTGAAACCCTGCTCGCCTTTGGGCCCAGTTGGTCCAGGGGGTCCATGGGCCCCTGGAAGCCCCCTCTCTCCAGGGAGTCCAGGTTTCCCAGTCAGGCCACTAGGCCCCTGGTCACCCCGAATTCCAGGCACTCCTGGGGGTCCTCCAGGCCCTACCTCCCCCTTAGGCCCAGGGAGCCCACGTCTTCCAGGGAGCCCTGCTGACCCTGGAAGTCCAGGAGGGCCCCCAAGGCCCTGTGGGCCCTGCTCTCCTGGCTCCCCATCCTCACCTGGCTCGCCTCTGTCCCCTAAGAGCCCTGGGACCCCAGCTTGGCCCTTGTCCCCCTTAGGGCCTGGCAGTCCTGGCATCCCATAGCCAGTGGGGCCTATCAGGCCAGGGGGCCCCCGGGTCCCTGGTTCTCCTTTGGTCCCTGCTGGGCCCTGTGGCCCTGGCACCCCTGCTGACCCTGGAATACCCACACCATCCACCCCAGGGGGCCCTTTTGGGCCCATTGCCCCTGGCTCCCCCCTGGGTCCTGGCACCCCAGGAGGGCCAGACTCACCCTTATCTCCAGGGGCCCCAGGAAGCCCATCCAAACCTGGTTTGCCCAAGCCAGCTGGACCAGGCAGGCCAGGGGGTCCAGGGGCACCCCCTTGCCCTGGGGCCCCAGGCAGCCCCGGCTGACCCACCCCATTATCCCCCTTGAGGCCTCTATCACCTGGGGGCCCAGGTTCCCCCTGGGGCCCTGGCTCCCCCCCAAATCCTGGCGGCCCTGGAACCCCCTGAGGGCCTGGTTTCCCAGGGACAGCAATGCCTGAGGGCCCAGGGAGTCCAGGGGGCCCTGGGGGACCCCGGAGGCCCTGGTCCCCTCGTATCCCTGGCTCCCCACGAAGCCCTGGTTGTCCTGGTGGCCCAACCTTGCCCGGGAGGCCTGGGGGACCAGCCTTGCCCATTCGGGAGAAGCCAGGGGGGCCAGCAGGGCCAGGCTGCCCATGTAATCCTGGCTTTCCAGTGCCTGGTTTTCCTGGGAAACCAGGAGGGCCAGGGGGCCCCCGAGGACCAGGTTTTCCAGGGGGGCCAGGCTCTCCTTTCAGATCCATCGGCAGCAGCGGTAGAGGCATTTCTAAGGGAAAGAGATAGAAGGGGCAGTCAGGGGCCAGGTCAGTGAGGAGAGAGAACCCACTTACCCACTCACTCACACCAGCATGGGATGCATTGGGAGAAGACAAGGCTCTGTATCTGTTCATGAAGACCACGCCCTGCTCCCCCCTCCCTGCTCTCACGGAAGATGGAGTTTAGGGGGCTCCATTGGCAATCTTGGAGGCTTCAGGGTGTCCTCACCCAGGGCTTCTAGCGTCCAACCTACCTTGGCTGGGCCGGTCCCAAGAGCTTAGGGAGCCTCTCATCCCAGCATGACCTGGGGTGGAATGGCCACCAGGTGGCGTCAGCCGCCCTTCAAGAAGCAGTCGGAGCAGACCACCGCCTCTCAACTTTCCCAAGCACCTCCCCTCCCATCCTCCACCCCACTGAAGACCTCCTCTGCCTCCCGGCAGATTCTGGCCCTCCGGTGGTGGGAGGCCCCGGACCAGCATCAGAAAGAAAGTAGGGATGGGATCTTTGGTGGGGACTGAGGGTCTGTGACCTGGCGGGAGAGAGGGAGGAGGTGCTCACCCAGGTACTGGCCCTTGCCCTCGCGGAAGGGTGGCCCCACTGGTCCTTTGTGCATGGGTTGCACGTACTTCACCGGTGCGTAGCCCGCTGCCCCGCCGGCCCCGCCACCGGTGGCCACCCTTGGCCCGCACCCCAGCACCAGCAGCAGCAGCGGCAGCGGCAGCGGCAGCAGAGGTGGCGGCGCAGACAGGGGCGTCAGAGCCCACCGCATGGCGTCCGCGAGCGTGCTGCAGGGAGGAACCGAGAGGGGCCATCAAGCCCAGCCCCTGGGTGGTTTGGCACCAGGCCCGGGGACGCACACACACACACACAAAAAAAACAGAATTTAGATATTATTCATAAGTAATTCCCAAAGTCTTGGAGTCTGCAGAAGTTATCTCCTAAACTCCTCCCAAGCCTGCCCATGGCTCTGCATCCCCACTACTGTCTCAGCCCCCTCCCCTGGACAACAGCTTCCCCCAGACCAGTCCCTCTGCAGCCAGATCTGACTTGGCAGCCCCTGCTCAACACCCTTTGATGATATAACACCCACTACCATTTGCTGGACTGGTACTCTGCCAGGCACAGGGATGAGCTCTCCAGAGATAGGAACTCAATCCCCCCAACGCTTTAAACAAGGTATTATTCTTGTCATCGACATTTTCCACATGACAAAACTAAAGCGAAGGTTTCTTGGAAGCAGAACTGGGATTTGTCTTAGATATGTCTGATTTTACATTATGTTGTCACATCTGGGGCTCCCACTGCCTTCAGGGTCAAATCATGTGCTTAGCATGGTATTCAAAGCCTTTTTCTTTTCAAGATGGGAGTTTTACCTTTTGTTGATAAACCATGATTTTCTATTGAATACATACATAATATAGTACAATTATCAATAACATAACATTCTAACATTAAAATTTTTAACTTTCAGAATTACCTTGATCAGTATACAGAGCTTCTAGTATCTAGGAAAATAAGGTTTTATTTCAACAGAATTCTTATTGCAAAACAGCTTCTCAAAATAGGGGATTTGGGAATAAAATTTTATAAAGCTTCCTGTGTGCAAAAGAAATTGACTACCACGTCAACTGCACCCTACTAAAAATATAAAACATAAAGGTTGGAAGGACCTGAATAGAGCCACATCATACTGAAGCTATCAAATATCTACAACTGGAACAGGAAACTACCCTCTACCACTCTCTCAGTACACTAGGCAGAAAAGTGTAAATCCTGGCCTCCTAACAACACGAGATGGACTTATTCTTAAATAGGTAGCAACACATATATCAATGTCATCCCTCCTACAGAGACACACAGAGAAACTCAGATATCATCTAGGAAATGTCTGTTTTCCTGTGTTACAATAATTGAAGTGAAAATGACCATATTTTATGGGATGCTGCAATGTGGTACTGTCTTCCAATGAGGCACATGAAAATATAACTCATTGGCTAGAGATCATTTTTAAATAAACTTACTCTCGCTGACATATACTTAATTAAAAATGTGTATTTATGGCTTAGTTTCCTGAAGACAGTAGGATACAAAGGCCTTTCAAATCTTACCTGTGCCTGTATCTCCAACCATATCACCTACTGTGCCTTTCTCTGCTTCTCCCCTCCCCCACACCTCTGCCCCCAAAACAAGAACTCCTAGCCCTGGCTGGTGTGACTCAGTGGATTAAGTGCCAGCCTGCGAAGAAAAGCATCACCGGTTCAATTCCCAGTCAGGCACTGGGCTGCAGGCCAGGTCCCTAGTTGCGGATGCACGAGAGGCAACCATGCATTGATGTTTCTCTTCCTTTCTCCCTCCTTTCCTCTCCTCTCTAAATAAATAAATAAATAAATAAAATCCTAAAAAAAAAAAAAAAACTCCTTATGGCTCCCAGACACCAGGCAGCCTCACAACTGTAGGCCTTTGCACCTGCTGTTTCTCCACCTGCAATGTTCTGCCCCTCTCCTACCTATCCTTCAAGTCCCAGGGAAGCTGTCACTCCTTCCTCCATAAAGTTAACCCTTCACTCCTTTTTGTCCCAACCTAGCTCTGTCACAGCATGTAGCTCAGCTCCTGCGTGGGGAGAAGAACAGGCTCTAGATTGGGACAGCCAGCCTGAGTCCTCCACTCACAGGCTGGGGCAATTTAGGCAAGAGGTTTCCACTCTATGAACCCATTTTCTTAATTGAAAATGGGGTAATGTATCCAAAATGTTGTATATGAATGTTCAAAGCAACATTATTTATAACAGCCACAGAGCTCTGACTGGTGTTGTTCAGCAGGCTGGGTGTCATCCCACACACCGAAAGGTCATTGGTTTGTTTCCTAGTCAGGACACATGCCTGGACTTCGGGTCAGGTCCCTGGTTGAGGGCAGGGAAGAGGCAACCGATGGATGTTTCTCTCACATCAATTTTCTCTCCTTTTCTTTCTTCCTCCCTTTCCCTCTCTCTAAAAATAAATAAATGATATCTTTTTTTAAAAAACAGCCATAAAGTAGAAATCACACATATGTGCATCAACTGATGAATGGACAAAGTGTGGTTGGTATATCCATACAATGGAATAGTATGCAGCAATGAAAACAACTGAACTACTGATAACATACTACAATACAGATAATCTTGAAAACATGCTAAGTGAAAACCAGTCATAAAATCATATCATATGATTTCATTTATATGAAGTGTCTAGAATAGTTAAATCAATAGAGATCAAAAGATTAGTGGTTGCCTAGGGTGAGGGGTAGGGAGATATGGGGAGCGACTACTAATGGATATGGGGTTTCTATTAGGAGCAATGAAAATGTTCTAGAATTGATTGTGGTGAAGGTTGCACAACTCTGTGAATATTTTTTTTAAACCATTAAGTTGTACACATTAATAGGCCAATTACATAATATGTGAATCATATCTCAATTAAAATGTCTTTTTAAAAAAAAAACTGGGCTAACAACCTGCTTCCAGGGCTGCTGTGATTAGGGATGTTGTGTCTGCCTGCCCAGAGGCGCCCAACAATATCTGCATGGGGGACTAGACAGCATTTTGGACACCCAAGGCAAGTCCCATTTGCCCTTAGATTTCTGCTCTGGGCTCCCCTCACCCCACCCAGGGGCCCCTCGGCACCAGTGCCTGGCCTCTGGAGGGCTTGGGGGAGGGCTGTGCACACTGGGGATGCATGTGGGGGGCAGAGCCCTCCCTAGTAACTGAGGTGCATCTGGAGTTGCGGTTCAATGTTCCTCTAAACTCAGGATCATGCAGAGCTCTGCAGGAATGTGTGCAGGGCTCCGGAGAAGGTCTGTGCAGCTGGAATCCCAGCTCTGGGTTCAAATCCCAGCTCTGCCATCAACCTGTTCTGTAACCTTGGGCAGCTCACACAAGCTCCCTGAGCCTCAGCCTCACGCACCAGACCCAAGCTCAGGGCCTAGTGGGCTTCCTTTCACAGAATCCTCTGGATGAGCCCCCGCCTCCCCAAGGCTCATGCATTTACGTTCTCATTTTATAGAGCCTGAAACAGAAGCTTAGAGTGTGAGAGTCTTGCCCAGGACACAGGACTGGGAAGTATGAGATGGGAGGCCTCACCCAGAGCCTGTCCTCAGCACTGGCCCCTGCTCTAACTGCCACATGATTGACATCAGGGCTCATCAAGCCTGGCCTTCAGGTGCTGCTGATGGAGGCTCCGGCCAGGTGTGGCGCTAACATTTTACATCCTGTGAAGCACGCTAGCCTCGCTTTAGAGATGAGGAAAACAGGGTGCAATCTGACCCTAGAGCCCAGCCCCTAACCACCTCACTACCCCACCTCTCCTGAGCAAGAAAAGGGCCCTCCTACACTGGCAGCTGAGTGGGGGTCCCACAGAGGTGAAGGGGAAGCAGTGCTCACACACTTCCAGGGCCAGAATGTTCTGCTTGGTGCATGGCAGGGGGGTGGGACAAGGTGGAGGGGGCAGAGCATGCAGCAGGAAGCAGGGGGACGGGAGTGAGCCATTCTGGCCTGAGTGGGCCAGAGGCCAAGGTCATGGCACCACCATAGGAGGACTCGGGACAGCCCTGGCTCTGGAGACCTGAGCCAAGGCCTCACTGGGAGTAGGGGGTGACGGAGGGGACAGGCAGCTTCAAGCTCAGCTGGGAGGACTGCGGAGGAGCACAGAACAGCAGGTGCCAAAGAAAGAGCCCTATATCTAGGTAGAAATCAGGGCCCCACGAGCTCCCCACCCTTCATTCCTCCTTGGCAATGCAGGTGTCCAGGGAGCGTCCCTGAGGCTCCCTGAATTTGCCCCATCCTAGCACCTGCTAGGGTGGGGCAGGTCTGGAGGGGCTTCCTCTGGAGTGAGAGTGTCTGTGGGAAGCTGACAGCCCCCACTGAGCACACACCCACCTAGGTACTTTATGCTCAATACGTGACAATTCCCACCAGGTCCCCGGGAGAGCGGAGCTGTGAGGGATCCTCATGGTGTAGACAAGGAGCCTGAGGCCAGGGGAAATACAGTGATGTCTAGGGTGGGAGCCAGGATTTGAACAGAGGGTTGTAAGGAACCTGAGCTCTTAACCACTGTGACATCCTGCCATGGGGGAGGGCGGGAGGAGAGAACAGCCAGGGAGCAAAAGCCAGACAGAGAGAGAAGCAAACCGAGAAAAAGTCTTTCGTGCAGCTCCAAGCCGCCTGTGGGTTTGACAGGGGGGAAAGTTTACCCCAGCTCTTAGAGGAGAGGCTGGCATGTGCCAGTCGGGTGGGGGCTGGGGGATGGCAGCAAGCACATGGTCAAGAGAAGAGGTGCTGAGCCTGCTCCAGGGCTGCAAAGAGAAATGATGCCCTGGAGTGGTACAGTCTGCCAGGTGGGACAGACTGCCCCCAACCCAGCCATCGTCAGAGCCAGGGTGCCTCTGCCCCTCTGAGCCCCCAGCCTCCTTCTCATGGTCACCCCTGCCCCCAACCACCCAGGCTCCCTGAGGGTCTCTGGCCCCTCCACATTCAGTTCCCTTCACTGCGTCTCTACTGCCTACCTCTTACCTACTCCTGGGTGTCTGAAAACCTGTTGGGCGCCTCCCGGACAGGTCCCCATTTCAGCTCTTACTTCTCTCTGGCTCCTTTCCTCTCTCTACCTGCCACATTCTGTGCCCAGGGCTTGGCTGGCAAACAGTGACGCGCAGTAAATGTTTGATGAGCTCATTTCACCATCAGATTTAAAGATCACGCCAATAACTCACTCAGTTCTTTCCTCAGACTTTGCACAGACACATGTCACACAACCCTGAGAGCGCCCCGCCCCTTCCCTCACCCCAGGCCAGAGGGGAAGAGGTGGGGACATTCCCATGGCCTCAGTCAAAGAACTTCAGCTAAGAACAGCCTGCCTGGGGAACAGAGGTGCAAAGGAAAAACGATTCATTCCCTTGCTCCTTGTTCTTTCTGCAAGGAGTAGTGGCCAAGCGGGGGTGACAGGGGTCGGAGAAGGGCCCTGAGGCTCAAGCCCGGCTCTGCTGTGTGACCTTGGGCAAGCCATCACCCTCTCTGGTAACCTCTTAGGAAGGAATTCAGGAGCCAGGGCAGTAGGGAAAGGACTGGGCTGGCAAGGGCACGAGGTGGGGTGCACAAGGAGACGCTGATTCAGGGGATTGAGCGGTGGCGGCAGCGGGGTGGACGCAGTGTTTGGACAGCTGCAAGTCCTTAACAGGGATTTCCCCCCTTTTCAACAAATCCCCGTAAAACAGCGTTTTGTCCAAGTCAGCGTTTTGTGGCAGCCGGGGCCTCCTCCCGGGGTGGCCAAGGAGGCTGGCTGGGAGCGGGTAGTGCTCCAGGGTCTTTCAGACCAAGGGTGGGGGGCGGTGAATAGGCCCCAACAGGGAGAAGTGTTATGAATGCAGACTCGCACACGCAAACACAGGGCTGCAGGAGGGGAAGGGGCATCAGCTAACTGTGACCCCTCTCCTCCTATCTCCTCTCTCAAAGCGTCCTGTCCCAGGGGTGACCAGCAGAGGGGGTCAGGGAACCCTATGGAATTTAAAGCCCTGCCCACTCCCCACCCCATTTCACAGATGAGCTATCAGAGGTCCGGACAATAAAAGAAGCCTGAGGGAGGGGCTCCCAGTGGACCATGCAGGGGTGCGGCTAGTGGGGCCTGGCAGCCCCCCTTCCGGGTAGGTGGATGGACCCCAGCCCTGCGCAGACTCATTCGGCTCCAAGCCCCCTACCCCAGACAGGCGGGCGGCTGCAGCTGAGGGAGCAGTGGGGAGCGCTCAGGCAGCCCCAGGGCCTGGCCAAACCACAGGTATGTTATGAGACGCTTCCTGTTGTGGAGACATTTCTGCGGGATCGACTGCCCCACTTGCTCCCTCTCCCTCCGTGCCTCCTGGCTCCCCACTCTCCCAGCTGCGCGCTCTGCTCTCTGCTCTCCCCCTGGGTCTCTGACCTAACTCATTCCTTTCTGTGTGTGTCTCTCTCTCCAGTCCTGTTCCTGCCACCTCAATAGGTGAGCAGCATTTCTTGCTCAGTCTCTCCCTACCAGGGGTCCAGCCTGGGGGTCTCTAAGGCCCTCCTAGGTCCCCCCAGTCCCTGGACTCCCATTCCAGCACAGATACTTACCAGTTGGATGATCTTGGGCAAATAAATTAACCTCTCTGAACCTCAGTGGTCTCATAACAGAAATGATCTGAGCTATTAGCACCCCCGGGTGTGCTGCCCTGTCCTGCTATCCTAGGATGTTCTATCACCAGTCTAACCTCAGTTCCTCCCGTTGCAAAGCAGCATCTCCTCCAACCCTTACAAAACTCAGGTGACTAGCTGCCAAAGGCCAGGACCTTGTGAGATTTCCCTAAAGTCAATTTTAGGGCTGTTTTCTGACTATTCCTGAGATGACACTGATCAGGGGTCACATAGCCTGCTCAGGATCTTGAAGAGGAACAGAGACACTGCCCTCCTTACCACTGAGCATGGTGTTCATTCCCAAAGGCCCAACCAGGCAGCTCCAGACTTCCCAGGATTCCTGAGTCCCTAATCCCCCTAACTCTCCCCCAGCTTGTGAAATTGGAGAGCCTTTTCCCAGCCTCCTTTCCTAAGTCTAATATGAATCGGGTCCTGTCTCCCACTCAAGGCCCAGGCTCCTCCACACCTCTTCCCCAGGGGCCTCTCTCACCGTCTACAGATGCCTCCCTCACCTCCCCAGGCTCAGCCTCTCCATCCCATGTCCACACAGGCCTAACTCCTACCCCACCCCAGCCCCAGTCCCCCTCATCTCTCCCTAGCCCTTCTCAGCCACGCTTCTTGAAAGAGTTGTCCTTACCCTTCACCCCTACTCGCTGCTCACACCGTGTCCTCTGACCTGTGTGCTTCGTTTTCTCCAGCACGGAATTCGCCCTGTGACCCTGCTCTCCTCCTTCTTGGAATGGTTCCTCCTCAGGTTCTTCTCGGCTCACTTTGAAGACCTAGGCTTGCCCCCCGGAGCTGCTCAGGCATCATCTCTTCTATCTGAATGCTCCTCCTCCCCTGAGCCCCAGACTTCTGTGCTCAATTAGGAGCTGAGCATGTTCACCTGGCTGGCCCTCCAATACCTCCACCCATGTTGCTGTCATTACCTACTCCCATGACTTGCTTCTCCCCTACTCCCAAGTGCCCAAGACAGAAACGCAGGTATCACTTCTGAATCGTCTAGCCTATATAATGCCTTAGACAGAGGTTCTCAACCTGTGAGTCACGACCCTTTTGGGAGTCGAACAACCCTTTCACAGGGGTCGTCTAAGACCATCGGAAAACACATATATAATTACATATTGTTTTTGCGATTAATCACTATGCTTTAGTTATGGTTGGGGGTCACCACAACATGAGGAACTGTATTAAAGGGTCGCGACATTAGGAAGGTTGAGAACCACTGCCTTAGCACAATTAGAAAAGGCTCCTTCCAGCGGGCTCAGGCCCTGCCCACTGCCCTTCCTGAGTGTCCCTGAACAGCAGTAGCCAGCGCACACAGCTGTACATGCCTGCCCCACTCCTCTACCCTCACACCCCATTCAGTCTGTGGGCTCGGTCTCCTCTACTGCTCTCACTCCTGTTCCTTCTCCTCCTTCCCTATGGGCTCTGTCCTCATATAGGCCTGGCACTCTCCCAACACGCAGCCCAGAGCGGGCACATCCCAGACACTCAATAAAGGTTTGTTAATTTAAATGACTAAACCCTTTTAATTTAACATGATTATAATAGCCTCTCTCCCACCCCTCACCATCAGCTCCTCTGTTTTCCTCGATACACCCCATAGATAGTGCCACAGTGCTTCTCAAATGTCAGTATGCATCAGACAGTTTTACTGAAGCACCCCCAAGGGGTCCCGATTCAGTAGGGGTAGGGTAGGGCCCAACATCTGCATCTCTAACAAGCTCTGCCTCCTGTCTGTGGACCACACTTTGGCACAGCTCTGCCCGTGGCCCTCCCCTGCTCTGGATTCTCCAGTGGCTCCCTAATACCAACATGATAAATTCCATGTAATTCTCCTGTGGCTTCCTGGAGGAGGTGTATTTTAAATCAGTAAGAGGTAAATCATTTAAGGTGGGAGGGAGCTAAAAAGGGTGGACAGACTGATGGCGAGCCCTGCAAAGCCCTGAGATCATGACTGGGGGGTGGGGGGGTCACACTCCAAGAGTTGTGTGTCAGGGAGCCATTCAGGTGGGTGCCATGACCATCTATGTCCCTTCCTTCGTGTCCCTCTGTCACTAAACCAGATCCTCACCTGCCTGTGTATCTCAGGCATTTCTTGGTGTGTCTTTCCTCCTATCTCTGTGCACCATTCCATTTGTCTGCCCATCTCTGTGACTCTGCTTGTCCTTATTTTTTTATTGCTTTATTAATTGATTTTAGAGAGAGTGGGGAAAGGGGAGAGAGAGAGATAGGGAAATTGATTTGTTGTTCCATTTATTCATTCATTCATTAGTTGATTCTTGTATATGCCCTGATCGGGAATCGAACTTGCAACCTTGGTCCCCATTTGTCTTTCTCTGTCCTCTCCTATGTGTTGGCACTTAGATTCCTATCTGATTTCCAGGCTCTGTAAATCTCAAACTGTTGGTCTCTTGATGGGACCCCCCAAAAGACCAGCATTTATAGCCCTGATGCTCATTCTAACTTCAGGTCTTCGCTGACCTCCCTGGGAAGTTCCTGAGCAGCCCCACAAGGTCTGCATGGGGGCCTGTGGGGTCCGGTGCCCATGAGCAGAACTCTCTGTCTTGAGGGATCAGTATGAGACTCTGACCTCCTCAATTTTAAATGTGCAGGTGTGAGGACTGCCCCAAAACCAAAGCGCTGTCTGGAATCTGGGAGTTGCAGGGAGGGGATGACAGGCCGGGGCCACCTCAGCGTCCAGGCAGATGGCAGGACAGGAGTGCTGCCCCTGGCCACCATGCGTGCCCCACCAGGCTCCAGTTCCACCAAGAGTCCTAACCTCCTTGCCTTTGCAGGTGAGGCTCCCAGACCCCAGGGGACCTCAATATCTGAAGCTGCATTGGAAGGAGGCTTGAAGAGACAAGTTAGAGTTCAACGGGCCCTGAGGGGCATGTGACTGTGGACCATTAGAAACTGAGAGCAGAGAAAACAGCAGGGCAAGGAAGATGGGGGGGGGCAAGAGGGCATTTCTCAGGTGGGTATACAACAGGCAGAGTACCTATGGATCTGGAACCCCAGAGAGGCATAGGCTGAAGACATAAAAAATATATAGGGCTACAGCCCTGACCGGCGTGGCTCAGTTGGTTGAGCATCATCCCACAAAGCAATAGGTCACCAGTTCGATTCCCAGTCAAGGCACATACCTGGGTTTCAGGCCAGGTCTCAGTTGGGGTGCGTGTAAGAGGCAACTGACCCGTGTTTCTCTCTCACAGCAACATTTCTCTCTTTCTCCTTCCCTTCCCCTCTCTCTAATAAATAAATAAATAAAAATTTTTTTTTAAATACGGCTACACTGACAGGGTTCCTGCAGCCTGGATGAGGGCCATGGACTCACCCCTGGGGAAAACACCCACATTTAGGGGCCATGAGGAGCCCACGGCAGCCCTGCACCCCGGCACCCTGATATCCAGACACTCCGAACTTCTCAGTGTTTCCTCTGCTGGGATTGACCTTTCCATCTCTCTCCTCCAGGCAAACATTTTATTCCTCATTTAAGACCCAGCTCAAATGCCTCCTCCTCCAAGCAGCCTTTCTGGCCTCCCTGAGGTAGAACCTCCTCCTCCTAGACACCTCTGCCCACACCCCCACCTCACCCCTGACTGGGGCTTGGCACATAGTAAGTGCTCAATACAGTCTGTAGCCCAGGTGCTCTGGCTCCAGACCTCTGACCACCCATCCCCCACTTCCAGCCAAGCCTATAGGGTGGCCGCTCATAGGATCGCTTTTTCTTTAAGGTTCTTCCAGAGTCCTTCTCAGCTCTGAGCTGGAGGGGGCTAGAGGTGGACCACCCTCCCCACCTAGGCTCCCAGCCTCTGCCCATCTCTGAGACTAGACACCCTACGACTCCCCTGGGGAGGAGTATCTTGAGGCAACTACGTGTCCAGGGATCTGGAATAACCAGATGGGGGCAGATGACCAAGAAGAGGCCCAGCAGCAGGCAGGACCCACGGCAACAGTGGACCCTCAGGCAGGTGGCCAGGGGCCCCAGGGCTCAGGCCTCTGCCAGTGCCATCACCCTCACTTCCCAGCAGAGGCCCGGAGTCTCTGACAAGGACTGGACATTGGAGCCTCCTCCCACACCCAGCACCAGCCACCCCCAGGCCCCAGGCCAGGCCGGGCCAGGCCTCCTTGCTGCCAATCCCTCGCCTTCTGGTTCACATTTGCAGCCTTTTCCGGAGCGCCACCCACCGCCCGCTGCCTCCCCATGCCTGCCAAAATTCCTGGGCCTCCGTGGCTTCCCCACGCGGTGGTGGCGGCAGCAGCGGCAGCGGCGGCAGCAGCAGGAGGGGCTGGGCAGGGAGGGGGCCCGGCAGGAGCACAGCCAGGCCACTGCACCCGGGCAGGCCAAGCAAACACAGGCCTATGCCAAGGAGCCAGGGAGAAATAGTTCATAAATGAGAAAAAGCTGCTTCCGAGTTGGGCCGGGATTTTAAAGCCCAGGCTGCAGGGAGCTGAGGTCACCTGCAAGAGGGGCTGCTTGCTGGACATCCTGGGGCTGGGAGGGGCTTCCGCTGCAGCAGGAGGGAGCAAGGTTAGACAGCAGCCAGCAATGGCCTCACCCAGTGACGGATGTCCCTGGTCAGATGCCCCAAATCTAGCTTACCTTTCAGGTTGGAGGAGCCTCTAAAGGTCCCAGCAGAGGCGAGGCCTGAGGATGAAAGAGAAAAACAGTGAGGAAGATTCCAGGAGCCTGGGGAGTCCTCCTGCCCTAATTCACAACTACCCACCCCAGTGTCTGCCGCAAGCTTCTTACCAAGAGCCCCTCCTGGAACATTGGCCCCAACCTCAGTCTCTCTCCTGAGGAAGCCAGGACATGACTCCCTTCATTCATTTCATGCATACTTAGCAGTGTCCACAGGGTGCCTGGCCCTGACTTGATGGAGTTCTTTCTGTCCTAGGGCCAAGGCTGAGGAAGCCCCTTCTGGGCATCCGCGTTCATACTAGAGAAATCCCTACCATATATCAGGCCCTGGCTGGTGTGGCCCCTGCTATAGGCTAGGATTCCTGCCTGGAGAAGCACCTACTGTGTGGAGACCATAGGCTGGGACACAGAAATAGCCCAGCCCCATGCCCTGCCCTGCCCTGAATTAGCTGGCAGCATCAGACAAGTGGCCACCACACAATGGGCTAAGATCTCTGGGCTATGGGAACATAGATCAGGGAACACTGCCTCCCCCTTGGGCTTCCCCAGAAGGGTTCATGTAGGAAGGGACATTGGAACTGGGTCCTGAAGGGTGAGGAGGAGTCTGAAAGGCAGACAAAGTAAGAAAAGAAATTTATAGCAGAAGGAAGCTGCTTGGCAGCTTCAGGGAAGATCTGGGGCTGTGGGGTTGAGAGGACAAGCAGGAGCTGAGAAAGCTGAGGCAGCCTAGTGAGGAGCCTTGAATGCCATGCTTGCATTGCTCTGGAAGGCAGTGGGGAGCCATGGAAGGTTGTGGAGTCGGGGGAGGTGATATAGTCAGGACGCTGAATGGCCAGGTCCCCATTTCTGCCCAATCAACCATGATGCCAGGTTGTTGCAAGCCCCAATCCAGGTCACATAGCTGTCCACAGGGGAGCTGGGGCTATTGTCCAGTGCCAGGAGTGCCTTTTGGGTGGATGGGGAAGAGTCACCCAGCCAGCCCACCTGGCAGGGAGACCTACCAGCCTCATCACTCTCTCCCACAGCTGCTTGTTCGCCTCTGCCCGCTCCCATGGAAACTCTGACAGGCATCCCAGCCCTGCCTCTCACTGCACAAGCAGCCAGATGCCGAAGCCAACAGCTCCTGGGCCTTCTGTCCAGCTAAGCTGAGCCCTACCTCCATGCCCACCACTCTGAAGACCATGACCCCACAGGTGGGTCTGAGGGCCCAGCCTGGCTGATGGAGCTAGGTGGGGAAGGCCTCACTGCCCACCTCAGCCCCAGCTTCTCTGGCCCCAGCCCTCACCCCAGCCATCAGGCTTGGGGAGGGGAAGTGACTTATACTGAATCTGGGTTTTGAAGAATGTGCATGGATTTAACTGGGAGATCAGGGGGAGAAGCAATCCGTCCAGGCTGAGGAACCAGCATGTGTGAGGGTACGGTGAGGCAAAAGCTCGGGATGGAAAAAAAAAAAAAAAAGAACTAACTAAACATAGCTAACAATTTTTTAAAGATTTTATTTTTATTCATTTTTAGAGAGAAGGGAAGGGAGGGAGAAAGAAAGGGAGAAAACATCAGTTAGCTGCTTCTAGCACGCCCCCAACTGGGGACCTGGCTCCAGGCCAGGCACGTGCCCTGAGCAAGAATTGAACCAGCAACCCTTCAATTTGCAAACTGGTGCTCAATCCACTGAGCCACAGCAGCCAGGGAAAACATAGCTAACATTTATTGTGCATCTACTACACGCCTGGCACTGTTCTGAGATCTTTCATGGATTATCTAATTTAATCCTTGCAACAATCCAGTGGAGTAGGTACTTTGTCTTCCCTTTATACAGACGGGAAACCAAAGGACAAAAAGGTTAAGTAACTGACCCAACCAAGGTCACACAGCTCCTAAGTGTAGAACCTGATGTTGAACTTAGGCTGTTGACTCCAGAGCTTGGGCTCTTCACCTCTCCATTATACAGGTGATCTGAGATGAGAAGGTCTGGCTGGGACAGCACGAGAAATGCCTTGAATATCAGGATGAGAGACCCCAGGCCCAGCTTAAAGCTGGCTCCCCATCCCCTCCACCCACGTTAGTGCTTTAAATCCCAAGTACATTTTATGCACGAGACAGCACTGGGCATGCTCCCGGCATTATTTTATCAATCTCTCCCATAGCCATGTAAGGCAGGAACTGCTGTCCTATTTTTCTGAGTAGGAACCCTGAGATGACACCCATTCTCCAAGATCATGTGGCTAGGAAGCACGGGGACCAGGCTCAGAAACTTGGAGCTTGCCTAGCTCCTCAAAATGGCCAAATCTGTATACTTGGGCTTCCTGGAGACTTCACTACAGGTCCTTCTCCCCCCTTCTCCTCCTCTACCTGGGCCACCTCAACCCAGAAGGCAACATGGACCCACAAGGCTAGGCACAGAGTGGACAGCTCCTGTCAAGGGCTCCAGAGGCCCCTCCATCTGACCAACGCTCCTTCCGTCCTACAAAATAGGAAGCTGGGGCAGGTTGGTGTCCCAGGGCAGTGCCTGAGCCAACTTCAATGGGACTCTGTTCTTAACCTCCACCCCCAGCTGCCTTCCCTAATCTCCTCCTTGAGCCCCTCCCCTGGCGATATCTCCTCCTTGCACAGAGCCTGCCGCCAGCTAAATCCCAGGCCAGATATGGGTGGGATAGTAGGCACCCCCAACCTCCATCAGCTTCCAAGAGCTGCCAGGCTCCCAAGAAGGCTGGCCAGGACCCCAGACCCACTTCCTCAGCCCAACTTTCCAAACTAAGGTGCTGATAACCATGAGGTGAATAGCCAGCCTCTCCCAGAGATGGGCGCATGGCAGAAGTCCCTACTCTCTGAGCCTCTACCACAGGCAGGCCCTGGGCTGAGTCTTATTTAAAAAATCATGATGGCTTAAGAGCCCAGCTTCATGTCTTCTCCCAGCCCTATGTCTTTTTTTGTTTGTTTGTTTTTTTGTTTTTTAAAGAGGGGGAGAAACATGCGAGAGCTACACGGATCAGTTGCCTCTCATATGCCCCCTACAATAGGAGACCTGGCCTGCAACCCAGGCATGTGCCCTGACTGGGAATGAAACCAGCGACCCTTCTAGTTGCAGGTTGGCACCCAATCCACTGAGCCACACCAACCAGAGCCCAGCCCTACATCTTACTAGCATGTGACCTCACTCGTCTGTGGCTCAGCTTCTGCTTCAAAAAATGGGAACAATTCCCACTTCATAGAGTGTTTGTGAGGTTTAAGCGAGTTCATTTCATATAGCAGACTTCAAGCAGGGCTTGGCATAAAGGAACATTTAATAAATGTTCACCATTATTATAGTATTGTAATCGTCATTGCCATGACATCTCCCAAAAGCCCTGTGGGGTTAGATTATAAACCCTGTTTTACAGGTGAAGAAACCAAGGCTCAGAGAGAAGTCACTTGTCCAAGTTTGCCCAGCTGGCCAGTGGTGGACGACCCAGAGTTTGGATCCAAGCTGTGAGTCCACAGATGATGAGGGTAGGCTGACAGTGACCTGGAGCTGAGGAGAGTGTGTTGGGGGATGGAGGTGGGGGTCCTCTGCCCCCCCAATCCCTCCTGCCTCACCCCCAAGGGCTCCCCCAACCAAGCCCCTGCTGCCGCTGCAGGAGGGACTCTGCATTCCTGGCTAAGCAGCGGGATTTGCTGTGCTCCAGGAACTATGAGAAGAATGTTTGCCATGAGCTGAGCCGCGGTCGCCTGTCGGAGGAGCATGGCCTGAAGGGCTCACGCAGAGCTGTGCATCCGCCCGCAGCTGCCGCAGTGGGAGGAAGGAACGGAAAACTTCTAGGTATTGAGGGCTGTCGATGTTAGATGTGGGTAGACCTCCTGAGACCTTGCAGGAGAGAAGAAATGACCCTCCACCCCACAATCCACACTGCTCCTCACCACAGGCTCTCAGGAGAGCCAGGATGGCATTACAGGCCCATTGCACAGGTGGGGTTATGGAGACCCAGAGGAGAGCTCACCTGAGGTCACACAGCAGCAGCCAGTGGCAGAACGGAGACCAGAGACCAGGACCCCTTCCTCTCAGAGGCTGCCCTCCCTCACAGGGCCCATGGGGACAGCGTATTTTATATACTAGAAAACCACATCCTAGCCCTCACTGTTCTGGGCTCTCTCTGGGCCTCACCTTCTCATGCCTGCTATTCCCCCATGTTCCTCACTCCACAAAAAGCACCTTGTGCTATGAAAACGCACCGTGCACTGTGCATGCTCAACGAGTTTCCTTTCCTCTCCCCACCAAACCAAGCAGAGAGCAGCGGCCAGGGATCAGGGGGAAGAATGTGAGCTGTATGTCCCCACAGACCTGGGAGTGAATCCCAGCACAGCGCTCAGCAAGGGGACATTTGGCCAGGTTAGCAACCTCTTGGAGCCTCCACTTCCCTCTCTGTTAATTGGGCCACCAAACCCTGGAGCATTGTTACAAGGACTAAACAAGACACACTTTATTGGTCCCCTTCCCCAATGGGACAGAAAGAAGAACTGAAATTAGAGAACTTCAAATGACAAGGTGCCCTCTACCCCAGGTACCAGGGGTGGGGACAGCCTCTGGGCAGAAGGGAGCCCTGAGCCCAGGGGCCTGGCCTCTGGTCTCAGACCTGCCACTGGCTGCTGAGTGACCTCAGGCAAGGTCCCCTCTCAGTCTCCATAAGCACATCCATGGGATGAGCCCATAATGCCAGCATGGTTCTCCCCGTGAGGCACCAACCCTCTGCCACCCTCTTCTCCTGCCTTCCAAGATCCAAGAATCTTAGCCCATCCAGGTTACTTGAAAAGAGTCACCTTCCAATTCAAAACTTTCTAAGACTCTGAATGGAAGCAGAGCCCGGATGAGCTAATCAGACAGGTGTAACACTGATCAGAAGTCTGGGTGCAGCACCCTGCTCACTTGCGTGAGCTGGGACACTCCTTACCCCTCTGCAGGCAGAATGACCCTGGAGACAAGTATTAGCATTCCCATTTGATAGATGGGGAAACAGAGGCACAGAGATGGGAAGTGCCTTACCCATGGTCACAAGGCAAGTAACCCTGACCTGTCTGATGCCCAAGGCCGTCTCTTCCCCTCACTGCATGCACTGCCTTACTCAAGATCCACTGCAGACAGAGCGAGTGTGGAAATCCCTACCTGGGAGTGTGACCTCCCTGGATGATGTTTGGGCTCTCATGTATACACGTGACCTCACACACCCACCAGGCCTCCTCGACACTACTCCCCCTGACCCAATGCATGGCCACACTCAACACCCAGACCTCTGCCAGCCCGGTGTACCAGACCCTGGGGTGCAAACCCATGTCCTCCCTTTACCTGCCTCCTCTGGGGACAGGCCACAGTCACCCAGTGCAAAGCTCCTGGCCTGCCCTAGGATCATCCCCCCAAGGGGGCCTGTCCAGTCTTGCCTTTCACTCTTCTCCATCTACTTCTTCCTCTCATCCCCATGGCAAACACCCACCTCAGCTCCCAGCACCTTCCTCCTTGACTATAAGATCCCCCTTCGTCTCTGACACCCAGAGACACCAGAGTGACAGCCAGACTGCACCACTCTGAGCTCCCACCCTTTCTCTGGACAAGGCCTTTGGAAATGTGACCTCGAAGTTGTTGTCAGTCCCTCTCCTCACTTCTCCACTACAAGAGCCAACAACTGCTTACGCACTGTCCCCTGCACCCCCGAGAGAACTCTGCAGCTTCCCACCTCCACGCCTTTGCGCAGGCTGCTGCTCCCTCTGACTGGAAGGCCCTCCTGTTCACCCTTTCCCCGCCTGCACCTGTCAAAGTTCCCATCCTTGAGTGCCCTAGCCAGTTGCTACCTCCCTGGCCACCCCACCCTCACACACTTTGGGTTGCATGGTGTACCTCAACGGACACCCGAGGCACGGCTGCACCCCATGTGAGAGGTCACTATGCCTCTCTGGTTCTTCCACCCCAACTCTGCAAGTGCTTCAGGCCACAAATAGGACCAGTTCATCTATGGCCCCACTTTCCTACCAGAGGAGCCCCAGGCCTGCCACTGGTGGGGGTATCTGGAGTGGGAGGGCAGCAGGGCAGGGAAGCTGAGGCTCTGCCAGCCTCCGGTCTGACTTGGGCCTGGGGCAGGGGTGGTAGTGGGGGTGCTCAGGCTGACAGCCCTGTTCAGTGTCTCCCCCCCCTTTTTTTTTTATAAACTTGATTTTAGAAAGAGAGGAGAGAGGAGGAAAGAGAGAGAGAGGGAGAGAGATCAATTTGTTGTTCCACTTACTTATGTGTTCATTGGCTGATTCTTGTATGTGCCGTGACCAGGGATCAAACCTGCAACCCTGGTGTACCAGAACGATGCTCTAACCAACTGAGCCACCCAGCCAGTCTTTTCCCTTCTCTCTTGCTAGCAGACATATTCACTTCCATTCTTTCTTTCCCCTTCCTCTGAGCCAAAGAGTGGAAACATTCATTTTTCTCTGTGGTGGACAATGTGAAACCGGAAAGAGAGAGACCCTGGTGAGTGTGTCCGAGTGTGAGGGTACGTGCACGTGTGGCCCTTTCTGAGCATGTCTGGCTGGGCCATGCAGGGCTGCCGTGTGCCTATAGGAGTTTGGTTGTGTGCACGTGTGTGCACGGGCCCTGTCTGTCTTTGTTTCAGCGTCTTCATTGGTGTATGTTTCAGTAGAGCGTGTGCACATATGTGATGGTGTGTGACTGTCAGTGGGAGGCAGTGCAGCTGTGTGTGACTGTGCGAGTATGTCTGTGCTGTGTCCTCATTGTCGTTTGGGAGTGATTGTGTTCCAGGGTTTGTCAGTGTTCACCAGCCCAGTAGGAGGCAGTGGGGGCACCTACGCCCTAACAGAGACTCCCCGTGGTGCCTCTTCAGAACCACCACCTCCCCTGGGCCCTAGAATGGGCTCCCTGAGGGCTCCATCTGCTCAGGGCAGTAGGGATCAGTGCCCAGAGAGGGACCCCAGCTGCCTGCCCCTCCAGCCATCTCAGCCCCACAGCCCCCAGACCTTCCAAATGTTCCTGGCAGCTCCTGGTGGGATACCTTTACTAAGGGCACTCCGAGAAGGGGCTGGACCCTTGCCACCAAACAGGGCACAGGCCTTAGCAAGAGGCACTAAAACAGGCAAGAGGAAGGACATGTGGGTTGCCAGGGTCCCCCTGAGAGAGGTCAGTGGCATTTCTGTGTCAGGAATCTAGCACATTTTCACACACACAGAGGGTCTCACACTTACTGACACACACATTAAAACATACTGGCAGACACTCGCCGTCCCCCTCACACCCCACAAGTGCACACACAGACCGGCTCGCACACGGAAACACGCACACAGTGAGGAAGATTGAGGGCCTGCCTTTCCTGGGCTCCTCTGTCCGAACAGCATTTCTCTGTCCAGGGACTCCTGCCGCGTGTCTCCAGCCCCCAGCCCCTCCCGGCCAGGCACCAGCCCCCTCACCCCTGCAAGGTCTCAGTCTGGAGCTGGGGGGCGGGGGTGGTGCTGAGCCTCCTGCAGGGACATTCCACAAAACTTCAGTCTCCAGGGTTTTTTTAGGGGTGGGGGAGGCTGCTGCCAGGACACTTAGAATAGGAGGGATGTGGGGACAGAGGCAGAAAAACGGAGAAACTGGAAAGTGGCCAGCAAACCAGCCATGGCAGAGAGAGGGAGGGAGGGCGGGAGCTGAGGGGCTTCCCTGCCTGGGGCTGGAGGGCGACTGAAGGCCCCCGCACGCCTCCTCTCCTCCCCCACCCTGCCGAGGAAGCTTTATTCCCATTTCACAGGTGGGAAGGAAGACTCCTGGAGGTGAAGTGACATGCTCAGAGCCACCTCGTCCGGGAGCCCCGCTCTGGGAGAGGGAGGGCGGAGGGGGCTCTATGGGGGATTCTGCCTGGGCAACTCGTGGGGAGGGGGGACGGGCGCAGGGAAGTGAATGGGCTCCCCCATCATACCGCTAACCCTACGCCCCAGTCCCCTTCCAGTCCCCACCCAGAGTCCGAGGAGGTGCTGGGCCCGCAGTCCCTGACAGTCTAGGTGAAGCATGGGCCGGGTCCCGTCCTCGGAGCACCCCCAAACCCGGCATCCTCACCAGCCTCCCCACCTTTACCTGCAGGGCAGCCGCCGGGCGCTGCTGCCGCCCCTCGAGGGCGACCCAGGGCGCGCGGTCTCCGCGGAGGGGGCGTCGTCGGGGTCCGCGCCGGCGGGGCTCCGCGTCGCTCTGCCGGCCGTCCCCGCTGCTGCCGGAGTGGGCGGGCAGGGAGGGGGGGCCCGGGGCGGCGGGAGGGGCACGGCGGGGCGGGGCCTCCACCCTCCTCTTTCCACAGCCACGGCCAAGGCCTGCGCCCCGCCTGGCCCGCGCGCCCAGCTCGGCCTCGACGTCCGCCACCCTCGCTCCACGAGACCCGTTCTGAGACATCCCACGGCCGCACACATCCCGAGCAGCGTGGCCCCGGTCACACTCACACACCCCGTGCGCGCAGACCCCGCCGCTGAGCAGCAGGGCACGGGTTTCAGTGCGGGGCAGGGCAGCACAGGGGCCGTGGGGCACCAGTGATCAGTCCCAGACGGCTGCCTGCAAATGGGGACCTAGGCTGAGGGAGGAGGGGTGGTCGTGACTGGCGCGTGCGCGCGGGTGGCGGGAGGTGAGCCCGTGCGTGCAGAGGCAGGCAGGGGCTGGATGCTGCGAGATCTCGTAGGCCACCTGAAGCTGCTTGGACTTCACCTTCAGGAAAACGGGAACCACAGAAATCTGTGTAGCAGTGCAGTGACGTGCTCAGGGCTGTGCTTTAGAAAGAGCCCTCTGACTTCTGTATGCGGGATGACAGCCAGGAACACCGGTGATGATGATGCTGGAAAAACCCTAGCTGGTCCGGTGAGGTGGACAGTGGGGGGCCAGAGGGAAAGGTCAAGTGTGACAGGAGTTAAGGAGGTGAAATAGGCAGGATGTGGATGTGGTGGTGAGGGACCTAGTGAAAGAGACATATCCAGGACCGTGCCCAGGTTTCTGCTCAGGCCATGGGGAAGGGGCTGTCCAGGAGAAGCGGGGTGGTAGGATGCATTGAGCTGGACGCCCCTGTGGGACTTCATGTATCCATTAGGGAAGTGAGAGCTCTGGGCTAGAGAAGGTGACTGATGCTGCGGGGGCAGTGCCTGGGGAAGGAGTGCAGGGAGAAGAGGAAGCCCAGGCCCGTGTGAGGGCGTGATCAATGTCTGAAGGGGGTGCAGAGGAAGGGGGGCAGCCGAGGAGACCATGAAGGTGCTGCTGGGGAGTGGAGAACAGTGACTCAGAAGACAAAGGCAGAGTGTTTCTCAAAGGCAAGGGAGGCCTCCAGGATCAGGTGTCACAGAGGAGCACCCTTTGGGACTGGAATTAGGGGCTGGTGGTTGAGGTGGGAGGCAGGGGCCGGAGCCAGGATCCAAGAGCCGAAGGACCAGCCACAGGGGTGGACATGGAGGCAGGGGGTGCAGTGGGGGGAATCTAGAGGAACTGAGGCCAAGAGAAGGGTAGTTGGGAGGTGTGTATGTGCATATATGTGTGTGCGCATGCACACATGCGTGTGCATGTTCAACAGGTCCAGAAAAGAAGCAGGGAAGGCCCAAGGCTGCCTGTCTCTGGGACTGGGCCTACCTCCATCGCCCCTCCCCCTCCTCCCGCCTGCCCTCTGAGGGCCTCCCACTTTGCTGTCCCCCTGCCAAGGTACACACCAGTCCCGCCACTCTTCAGTCGGGCCTCTCACCCTTGCCCACCTCCAGAGCCTAGGCCTGCTCCTGTCCTACCACTCAAATTGGGGGTATTGGAAAGGGTCTTTGGGTATGGCCTCTTGGCCTAAGCCAGCCCAGAAGGACTACAGAGAGCCAGGCTGAGGCTCTGCCTGAGGAAGAGGAGGGGACCTGGTTGGCAAGTGCCTAAAAGGTCACTGACTTGGTGGAGAGCTGGGGCCCTACCCTAGAACTGGTGTGAAAACCAGACCCTTGATGGGGACCAGAGTAGGGTAGAATGTTCAGGAGGGAATGGGAACTAAGCAGCAGAGACTGAAGGTTGATAGTATGGACCCTTGCCTGGGCTCGAGTCCAAGAGCTCACCAGCGGTGTGCCTAACCTCTGCAGCCTCAGTTTCCTCATCTGCAAAGCTCTCACAGGCTTGTGAGGATTAAATCCATGAATCCACACAGAGCCTTTAGCTCTGAGTGTGAGGAGGGGAGCTCAGCGAAGGGGAGATGGTGAAGCAAGCAGGCAAGTGGGGGCGGTGCACTGTGCTGAGGAAGGGGCTCTCATGGGCTCCAAACACACACAGACACTCACACATACTCAGCCAGTCCCCCATGATCTCACCCCTGACTCTCCTGACTCACTTCATAAACTTTGCTGCAGCCCTCTGGCCTGATTCTACGTGGCACACACTCTCCCCTGCCCGCTCCCTTGTTTTATCCCTGCCGAATTCTCTGCAGGGACAGAGGGCTCCAGGTCCTTCTCCTTTCAACCAGCCCTGGGAGGCGGGACCTATTGTCCTGTGGCCTCAGTGGTCATCGGACCCTTCAGATGGGCCTCAGCTGCCCATCCTCCAACAGAGACTGAGACAGCCATGCCATGTCCCTGCCACAGCTGCCTCTTTGCGTAGCAAACCTCAGGGCAGGAAATGAGTGTCCTTGGAGCCAGAAGTCTGTAGACTCTTTCACCAAGGCTTACTGCTGGGCTAGGCCAGCCCAGACTCCCAGCCAGGCTCACCATCCCACCTGCCAGGGGCTTCCACCTTTGGTCTGTCTCTGGTAGTGCCTGGATTTCAGTGTCAGCTTTGTCTGTTGTGACCTGCTGTGTGGCCTTGGACAAGTTGCTGTGTCTCTCTGGGCTTTAGATCCCTCAGCCATAGGAATCAAAGACTGGCCGGAAAGGATTCAAGGACTGTTCTAGGCCTGAACAGAGGTATCAAATGGGGTGGGTAGTTAAACTGAATCAGATGAGGCATGTGACCTGCTTAGCACAGCCCCTGGTTGGGTGCTGGCACTTGCCTGGCAGTTTCAAGCACGAGCTGGGGAGGTGAGCAGACCTGGGTGTGGATCCCAGTTCTGCCTCTCTGTGACTGTGGGCAAGTGACTTAATTTCTCCAAACCTCAAATTCTTCCTCTTTCAAAGGGGGATAATGATAGCCCTTAATGGCAACAGCTAAACCTCGAAGGGCTCTTACTCAGGCACTAGTCTGAGCACTTGACATAGATTAACGCATTTAACACTCACGGCAACCCTTTGAGGTGGGTATTATTACTGTCCTCACTTTGCAGATGGGAAAACTGCAGCACAGGTTAACTGACTCACCCACATTCACACACCTAGGAAGCAGGTGAGCTGTGAGTCCAGGCAGCTGGCTTCCTAGTTTTCCCCTTTCCCACCATGCTCTAGAGCCTCTTAGAAGAGATTGTTAATAGAAAGGGCTTTGCACAAGCCTAGCACATAGTGTCAGCTAAATAAATGTAACTGTTATCACTGTTACCACGGTCCTCCCATTCCTTCTTAATGTCTAACTTGATCTATAGCAAAAAGAAAACTCTCTGGCTCCAACCACCCCACCCTTCCATCTGTCTGGCGGGGAGAGGGGAGGGAGGGATGTTTGCACAGATGTGCAGCTATGGGTGTGCAAATAGCTTGGGTCAGGGGTGTAGTGCTGGTAAATTTCTGTTCCACCAGCATCTTGGTGATTCTGCACCGTCCATCCCTGCCCCTGACTTTTCACATCTGATAGACGACCGATCTCCTGGTTCTACAATTCCTGGGAAGTCCTTCCCTCTGTCTAGCCCTCCTTCCTTCTTTTCAGTCACCAGAGGCCTTGCCCACAGGACTAGAAAAATGAAGACCACCTCCTGCAGCCCTAACATTCTCCTCGCTTCCACCCGAGCAGATCTCTCTGCCCCGATCCTCAAAAATGCCAGTAATGCAATGGAAATTAAAGTTACCTTAAATATTCTAATCTTGTAACAGTTTTGTTTCTTCAATCAACATCTAAATGTGACCACATGTGCCCAGACCACCCAGTGGCCTGGTCGGTGGTACAGGACTCTCTGGGGGAGAAATCTACAGGTCACTGGGTTCCTCTGTGTCCCCCTGGCCTGCAGCCCTTCCCCTTCCTCACCTCTCCTCAGGCAGCTCAGGAAGCTTGGCAGGCCCTGGGTGGAGCCTCCTTACCTTCCCTCCTAAACAGCTGGGCTGGCGGCTGGTGATGCTCCACAGGCCAGGCAATGCCAGGGCCAGCTTCACGGGTGGGTAGCCTGCATGGTCACACAAAGCTCCACACTCAGAAGGCATTGGTTTAAGTGTTCTGCTGGGTCATTTTGAAATTCATAATAATTTTTTTTCATAATAATTTTTGAACAAGGGGCTCTGCACTTTCATTTTGCCCCCAGCCCCATCACTCATATAGCTGGTCCTGGTGGAGGCTTACACTGCCCACACCCTTGTCTCTCTGGGCCCCCTCGCTCCATCCTCTCACTCAGTCAACACCCAGGCAATCAGGCAATAAAAACTTACTGAGCACCGACTCCGTGCTGAGTAGTGCTAGGTGCTTGGGGATACAGTGATGAACAAAGACATGGCCCTGGATTCACAGAAGTACCACCTGCACACACTCAGATACTCATCTGTCCACACAGAGTTTGACAAGACAGCTCCCCTAATAAGTCATGTTCACCATAACTGCCCATCAGGAACATGCAGCCTGCGCCAGGAAATTTAAACCCTTCATCTTGTTTCATCCTCAAAACAGACAGCAAGGTAGGCACTGTGATCCCCATTTTCCGGATGAAGGAACTGAGGCTCTGAGTTCAAATCCTTTGTCTAGTGTCACATAAGCAGGATGTAGCAGAGCCAGGACTTGCCCTGGCCTCTCATCGTCAACCTCTCCTCTCCTCCCCCCCCACTCCCTGTGGACTGAAGCTCCCAGCACCTCCATGTCCCTGCCCCCTGCACAGGGCTACATTTTTATCGAATGAAAGAGTTCACATATGACATACTATACACACTATATATATGTAACTGGGTTCCAGTACACATAATGTACTGGGTTCCAGTTCTGACTCTGCTACATACTTGGAGGTGTATCTGTTTCCTCATTGGCAGAATGGGAATAGTGACGGGGTTGTCGTGAATACTATGAGAGATGCACGTGAAGTGCTTAGCCTAGCATCGGCACACTATGAATAACATTGGTGTGCACTCACGCACACTCTCCTGCCCATCACACCGCCTTCCCAGCCCTCCTTTAGCCTTGTGCTTGGTCCTAGACGCCCTCATGGCTGACCATCCAGGCCCTGAGCCAGGAGGGAAGAGCAGCTGCTTCTTTCAGCATCCTCCATCCTCCTCCCCACCCTCCTCAGGGGCTATACCTGAGCAGACTCATGTTGGGGGCAGGGTGGGTGCTGCTCCCCCAGCTCTGGATCTATCAGAGAAGGCTTCCTGGAGGAGGTCTCCACCCAAGCCGGTTGAGCCAGGTTTAGGCATAGGCAGGAGAGTGCTGCCTCCTGCCTTGGCTCCCACCCTTGCTCCTCACAACACCCACCCCCAAACTCTGCTGCAGCGCCCTCTCTCCACCTCCTTCCCCACAGTAGAAACTTTCCTCTCCTCCTGCCAGAAGCGTAAATTGCCCCCAGGAATGCACTGCATCCCACAGCTCCCCTGGCAGTGGCCGGCAGCAGTCCTGGGGTCAGGCCTGGCCCTACATCAAAGGCTGGGGATCCGTAACAGCAACAGTGAGGCTCCTCGCCTGCTGCCACCCCCACTCCTACCGGCCCTCTGGCTTCCAGGGAACAGCACATGGTAGCACTTAAGCTCTGGGAGACCGGGAGGATGCTTTTCCTGCACCCCCCCCCCCCCCAACCATCCACAATGAACTACTTGTTAGGAGACTATTTTAATTTTACTTAATGCAATTTCTGCTTCTGGGCCTATGTTACCACTTCTTTCTCAGACCTGGATGCCCAGTACAAATGAAAAGAGGCCAATCCGACAGGGAAAGGTGTAACCTGAATATGCAAATGTCACTGGTGGGAGTCTGGAGCAGGAATAGGACTCCCTTACGTCAGGGGAACCAAGCTGATGCCCTGGTCTCTGCTCAGGAGGTAAGGGGTTGGTTAGGGGAGGGCTCGGAGGGAGCCTGTGTAACTCAGCAGGTCAGCATAACAGTTCGGGGTGTGGGGGGGCCACAGGTTTCTTGGCCATCGTGCTCTTTCCAGCGCCCTGGGTTTAGGAGGCAAGCCCACAGCTGGGCAACCATCTGAGCTTTGCATTCAGGTCCCGAGGTCATGACAGGAGGAAGGGGGCACTTCCTGGCTCTGAGCAGCCTCTGATTTGCTCCATCAGGTGCATCTTTCTAGCAAATTCTGAAATGGTCACTCTGGGACAGTACAGTGGTGATCTGGAGACCCCTGGTGGCCAAAGGTTGCAGAACAAGGGTTTCTTAGAACTCTGCCCAGCCAGCATGAAGCCAAAGGCCAGCAGCATGGACACCCGCCCACCCCCGCCACGGACCCACCACCCTGCCCCAGTCTCTTTGGGAACCCTCCTTAGTCAGCCCCTCCCGTATAGCCAGGCACACCTGCCCATCCGGTCGGAACGGTGTGCCAGTACATCAAGGAGAGTGGGGACTAGCCCAGCCTGAGGCCCGGGCACGGTTCCAACCTCGCAGTCCCAGTAAAGCGGAGGAATATGTAATCTACAAAAATTAATTCTGGGGTGGGTGCACCAGCAGGCATGTTGCTGGGACTTCTATGGTTGGCTCACTTGGTAAAGGTGACTAGGGGATGTTCCAAATGGCTCTGTAGTCCTCAGCCTTTTCCTTTCCCTCAGCCCCCGGGTGCACATCACACAACTGTGGGGCTGTAACTGGGAAAAGTCACTGAGGGGCTTTGTTTCCACAGCTTGCCGCCCCTGTAACGTTGCCCAGGATTAACTCTGGGAAAGGAAATATCCAAACCTCAGGCCCTACAAACGGCTGCTGGGAAGTGGGCTGCGGTGCTTGGAGAAGAGGAAGGGTGAGGCCCCCCGAGAAGGGAAGGGCGGTGCAGCTCCCTTTCCTTGGCAGGATCCACGCGCCACAGCACCTCCGCATCCCTGGGCCCCAGCACTCGTTCCCTTCCTCTCTCCTGCGTTCACTCAAAATCTAGGGCAACTGGACCCAGCCCTATCCTGGATTCTAAGAATACAGTTGACCAAAATGGGGTACCTGCCCTGGGGCCCCAAATTGTACCTGGCAGGGGAAGCAGAAGCTCAGAGAAGGATGGGATCCCAGAGAAAGCATGAGCCTCCCTATACTTGGAGACACAAAAGTGACCTCACCTCCTCCTCAGCAGCCTAACTGAGCTGGGGGAGGGAGGTCACGTGCAAACTGCCTCTTACTGGTGTCCCAGAACCCTGGTCCTAACCTGCACAACCAAGACACTCTTCAAGCACGATGCACCATTACTGCTCCTCATCTCAGGCCTGCCTACTAACCTTGCGCAAGGCCTGGGGCCCCACTCCCCACCCAACAACCCGAGTATCTGGACCTCAAGGCCCTAGATATCCCCAAAGGTGCTACCGAACAAGGCCTGACAACCTCTGACCCCTCCAAACCCTTTAAAAGCTACCCTAAGCTCTGTTAAACTAAGAGAGGAAGCCACAGGCCTGCTCCCTACAGTATTAACCAGGCATCATCGTCAAGAACAGGGGCTTTGGCCCTGACCGGTGTGGCTCCGTGGGTTGTGTGTTGCCCCACAAAACAAAAGGTCATCGGTTTGATTCTCAGTCAGGGCACGTGCCTGGGTTGAGGGCCAGGTCCCAGGTTGGGGGCGTATGGGAGGCAACAGATACTGATGTTTCTCTCCCTCGTTCTCCCTCCCTTCCCCTCTAAGAATAAATAGAACTGTTTTTATTTAAAAGTTTTGTTTTTTTTAAAAAGAAGAACATGAGCTTTGTAGTCTGGCTGGGGCTTTAAACCCTAGCTTCTCCACTTACTAGCTGTCTGACCTTGGGCAACTTGTGACCTGCCCTCTAAAAATGGCGTTATTGTGAGCTAGATAATCCACACCAAGTTCAGCAGTCTGACACATGGTAAGCATGCAATAAATGGTACCCAACACCAGGGTTTACATGGTCTTTCTAAGCCAAATCCCCCAATTTGGTGGCTTAGGTAAGTCTAGGATAATGGTCTGATTCTAGATCTTACTAGAGAGTAGACCCAATAATGATTCTGAAGAAGCCTGATTTGCTCCCAGGTTTCCCAGGCTCTCTGGTCTGTGGGGAGAAGCCATTCCTAGTCCTGGTGAAAGCAAGGAAGGGCCCAGGGACTTAGCTGGTCTCCTTGCCCCACTGTAAAAAAATTCCTAGGGCTGAGCAGAAAGCAAACAGGACAGGATTTGGACTTCACTCAAGAATGTGTCTTTATTGAAGAATTTGTAAGAAAAAAGGATGAACCCTCTGTAAAAAGAGGAGATGTTGCCTCCGAACAGCAGGGAGGAATGAGAGACCTGGGTGGCTTCCCAGAAGCCAGTGTTTCCAGCACGACTGGCTCCCCTTTCCTGGCGAGCACTAGAGTGCCACACTACTGCTAGGCACTCCGACCCAGCCCTCCCCGCCTCTCCTCCCTGTCCCACAACCCTGGGTCCCCTGCAGCCATGTGCCAATGGCTTTCTGAAGGCCCAGGAACAGATGTGCTAGGCTTGCCTCTTAATGGGGTCAAAGTGGGTTTTGCTTTGGAAAAATCAAACAGGAATGTAAAATGGTTGAGCTCTTTCTAGTCCAACCAAAGATGACTACATCTATCCCCTTAGAAGGGAAAGGGAGCAAAGGATTTCCCTCCTGAATGTACACATTTAGGGGGTAAATGGACTATATTACAGTCTGCTCTTACTAGCATGGAAAATAGAGACAAGATTAGAAGAATATATAACATCCGTGTTCAAGAGTCACTCAGTTCTAGAGGGCAGAGGGAGCACAAAGGCTTTCTGATTCCACCAGCGCTCCTGATGTCCTGGAGACGGTCATTCCTCTCCAGCAGGGAGGTTGTCCTCAATCCGCCTGATGAACCTCATCCGGATTTCCGTCACACCGTCCCCTTTCAGAGTGTCCTGGACAAACTTGGCCTCCACAGCCATCTGGACCTGGGGGACAGTGGGATAATAAAGGAGTGGCTACAGAGTCACAGCCTCTGGGGAACCATTGGGGATAGGGATATAATTGGCTCATCCACAGCAGCCAAAAGAGGCAGCTGGTTTTCCACATGACAAGATTGTCAATTCCAACGTTCCCTTATAGAAGGCAGTGGCCCTGACCCATAAGGAAAGATTTGGCAAAGAACACACCCGAATGAGACTGTCACCAAATTAAGTCAATCTGGCAATGAATGTCCCAGGCTTTGGGTGCTGGCAGCACCATCTCTGAATCTAGCAGGGCGGCTCATCGCCATGTAGACGTCTAGCTTGCATCCTACGCTCAGGAGCAGCAACACCACCTCAGGCAGCCAAGTGCTAGGTGAGCCAAAGGCCTTTCTTCTCTCTTTCTCCCTCTTATTGACATTTATCAAGCCACTACTACATTTCAGGTGTCCCAGAAGGTAAAGAGCTGCACTCACCATCTCCAAGGCTCCCCGCAACACCCCACACAGGAGATTGGAATAAATAAGGGATGAGTGGTTATCAGGAAGTTCCACAAAGTCCACCAAGGGGTTATTTTCCAAAATGAGGGAGAATTCGTCACCAGCTGGGCTCCAATTGGTGATGCTTGGCGTGATGCCCAAGTACATCTTGAACGCCACCTGTCAGAGGACACACAAAAGCATTATAGGAAGAGCAACAGCGGCTGTACAATAGGGAAGGTGATGGGGTAGCAAAGGGGAACTAAGTAGCTCAGGAATAGAACTCTGACCCCTGCAAGACACTGAAACTTTGGGTATTCAAGGGAAAAAAGGCATCTGTGCACAAGCCCACACCCCTCTCTTGCATACAATTAGGCAGCAATTTACTGTCCACCTGCACTTAACGGAGAGCACTGATCTTTTGAGTGGGGTGCTCTCTAAGCCTTTCTTCTTCTTCTTTTTAAATTTATTTATTTATTTTTTGAGAAAAGGGCAGGGAGAGAGAAAGAGAGGGAGAGAAACATCAATGTGTGATTGCCTCCCACGCGACCTCAACTGGGGACCTGGGCTGCAACCCAGGTATGTGCCCTGACTGGGAATCGAAGCAGCTACCTTTTGGTTCACAGAGGGGAACTCAATCCACTGAGCCACGCCAGCTGAGGCTCTAAGCCCTTCTTCTTGGATGGGAATACAGGTCCTGGGGCAGAATTACTCTGAAAATATCCTTCTCTCTATCCACTCTCATAATTCCAAACCCTCACAAAACTCTCCACTGTCAGCCCTCTCTTGGATTTGGGCAAGGCCAACATGCTGTACATCAGAAAAAACCAACCTTTAGGTAACTAATACTACAAAGCTACAGGTATTTTATCATTTATTATTACTCCTATATTATGTAACACTAATATTAATAGCAAACATTTACTATATGGATACTACATTAAGTGCATTCATTTTACCTGAATGCTCACATTCATTTTTCATTTACTTTTTACAACAACCCTGTGAGGAAGCTCTTATTTTCTTCATTTTAAAGATGAGGTAACTGGACCCTGCCCAGGTGGCTCAGTTCATTGAAGAGTCATCCTGTGCAACAAAAGGCTGTGACCTGGATTCCTGGTCACAGCTCAAACCTGGGTTGCAGGTTTGATTCCCGGTCAGGGTGGGTACAGGAGGCAACCAATTGATGTTTCTCTCTCATATCGATGTTCTCTCCCTCGCTCTCTTTCTCCCTTCATCTTTCTCTCTCAAATCAGTAAATATATCCTCAGGTGAGGATTCTAAATAAGTAAACAAACAAACAAACGGAAACTGGTAATTAAAAGGGTAAAAAGTAAATTACCTAAGAACTAGTAAGTATTGGAACCAGAATCTGAAGCCAGGTGTGTCTGCATTCTTAACCGCACACTGCTCTGCTACATCTTCACAGCTGAGGTCTGGCTTTGATTTCAGCGGGGCTTGAATCCACAGGGATGATCCCAACCACTCTTCCCTTTTTTCATAATTGGTACTATTCCCAAACCACCAGGAAGGCTTCTTTGGCCCAAACAGCTGCCTAACTAGTCTTTTGAAACACTACAGGCCTCTCCAAAGGAGAGAGAGTGGTAAGCTGTGCCTCCCAAAGACAATCCTTCAGCATGGCCAATTGGCCCAGGATAATGACCTTGGCAATGACATCTGCAGTTTCCCGAAAGTCATGGCACCTCCCCACATTTGACCGTGCCAAGAAATCTTCAATCAGTCGAACTCCAATGTTATAGCCCCTGGGAAGGAAATGAGAGAACAGACTATATTACAGGGTGTGAATGTCTTATATCTGCACATAAGGCTGTCAGTGGTAAAAGGAAAACAGAGGTAATTCCAAAACCCCAATAAAGGAGCTCGTGGAAACCAGAATGTTGGTTATGAGCGACAGGACCCTGTTCTGAACTCCAAAGGACCAGGTGGATTCATGTACTAGCGAGCCCCATCCTTGCTGCTCCTGCAGAGGAGCTCACTCACATTTTGTCCAGCTGTTTATTCACATCTTCATCATTTTCATAGTCCTTGCATAGTTGGGTGACCAGAGCCCCATAGGTCAGGGTGAAGAGCTCAGAGCTCTAAAAAAGATACAAAAGGCAGTCAGGACCAAGATGCACAAGAAAGTTTGGTGAGAGTCTGGACTGGCCTCAGTGCAACTGTCAGGATTCAAAGGAAGGTCACCTGTGTCTAGAAGGAGAGAACATCATCCACTATGGCGTGGCCAAGGACTTTCGCTCCTCAGGGTCAACATGGCAGGGCTACAGCCAGACCCAAGGCAAAACAGGCTGTAAAAGGCACTGAGCAGTCACTCTTCCAACACACCAAGGTGGACTTCTGCCAACCCTGAACCCCCCTACAGCTACCAAGCGTAAGCTCCAGGCACCAGAATCTAGTGTGGGAGCAGAAGTTGTTCACTAAATCCTGTGAGAGACAGTCCCAAAGCAAACCTTTACAAATGAGTCTCTGTGGGTTAGCAGGTGGGCCCAATAGCCTCCCCACACCCTAGCACACCGGGAGTGTCTGGCCAAGAGTTAAACTGCACTCCAAGGCCCCACCCAGGAGCAGCACCCCCCCACAGTGAAGCAAGGAAGTCCTAGATGAAGTCCACTGCACAAACGACACCCTCTCTTCTAAGTCATCAGCATGGGAAAAAATAATGTTCCTTTTGACACACAACTAGAATGTTCCCAGGAAAGGGGGTAACTCTGAAAGGAATACAATTTTTTGTGTATTTGGAACACGATATTGACCTAGACTGGTTTCTATTATAATCACAGTTAAAAAATCACAAAAACTCTTTCTCAGATAAACAAACTGAGAAACAGAGAGATGTGGGAGGTAAAAAGAATGACAAAAACCAAGATAAATGAAAGACAGAATCAAAGCAGCAGGTTGGGGAAAAGGCACCATCAGAGTTAAACAGAGGGAGAAATGTGTTAACAGTATATTTGGACCAATGGATTCACAGATACAAGGCTTAAAAAATCAAGACTGCCACTCAATCACTCCCTTCTGAAGCTTGTCAAACTCTGAGCAGAGCTAAGTGTTCTGGGGAACAGATTTCAAGTAATGTAAACACCCAGGGTCTCAGGACCCAATGCTTCTCACCTCATTCCTACAGCCTGGTGGTGAGGTCACTGCAAGAACAATAATGTGAATGCCTTTTGCTTACACACTGCATTTTATTTTTCATCTCATTTTCCACCCCACAATAACTCTGTAAAGCAGAAAGGGCAGGAATTAATCTCATTTTAAAGATGAGGAAACTGAGACTCAGAATGGTTAAGTAATTTGCCCAAGGACAAACAGCTAATTATTTTTTAATGATTTTATTTATTTATTTTTAGAGAGAGGGGAAGGGAGAGAGAAAGAGTGGGAGAGAAACATCAATGTGTGAGAGAAACATTGTTGGTGGCCTCTCACATGCTCCCAACCGGAGACCTGGCCTGCAACCCAGGCATGTGCTCTGACCGGGAATTGAACCAGTGACCTTTGGGTTTGCAGGCCAGCGCTCAATCCACTGAGCCACTACACCAACCAAGGCCAAACAGCTAATTACTGACAAAAGTAATTCTGGGGGACAAAAACCAAGAGTTTCTAAGCCAATGTTCATTCTATACACTATTCCCCACAATTGCAATATTAATAAGCCCCCTAAAACAAAACAAAACCTTTACCTGTACTAGGAAGTCAAAGAAAATCAGTTCCAGAATCAGGAAGTTCTTTAAACTCAACTAAAACAGTCAGATAGGGTATCTCCAAGAGACCATTTACCAAATATGGCAATTAAGGAGAGGCTATTAAGGAGAAGAATGGTTTTTTTAGTAAAGTTAAGGTTTGGCACTAGAATGGCTTGGGCATGAATGTATGGAAACAATCCAGCAGTAACCAGTCCATAGACTTGGCATCACTGCATTAAGTCAGGAAAGCTTTCCTTCCATTATTAATGAGCCCTTGGACAGAAACTCCAAGAGCCTCAGCCCTCCATGATGCCAAGTATCAAGCATATCATGACGTTATCAAGTTCCTTATAAATGCAGCAGCCCCCAATTTACTGATAAGAAAAATCAAGGTCCTAGACAGATCAGTCCATGGTCACAGAATCAATATGCCTGGGATTTGGGAACGGGATCCCTAACCCAGGCTCTCCATCTAATTTGCAAGTCTGCCTCCATCTCTCCATCTTCAATTATAAACCAAGCCTATTTGGAAGCATGTGCAAGATAAATATATAACTTAAACATCTTCATACTTTAAAAATAGTAATGGGGCTGTCGTATAGAAATAAATCATTCAATGTTTACTATGTACCAGGTACTATATAATTGGAGGAAGACAGATAATAAACCAAACAAATATAATTTATGGTTTGGTCCTGGCTGGTGTGGCTCAGTGGATTGAGCACTGGCCTGCAAACCAAAGGGTCACGGGTTTGATTCCGGGTCAGGCCACATGCCTGGGTTGCAGGCCAGGTCCCCAAATGGGGGCATGTGAGAGACAACCAATACATCAATGTTTCTCTCCCTCGCTTTCTCCCTCCCTTCCCCTCTCTAAAAATAAATAAATAACTTTTAAAAATTCATTACTTAGTTTGTCATCTACACTCTTTGTGCACTACATATAAAATATATATATATGGTTTGCCAGACAATGATAAGTGCTGTGGAGGAAACTAAGCACGAAAGGAGACTAGGGGGTATTTATGTTTGTGCGCGTGTGTGTCGGTTTTAAATAGAGTTGTCAGAGAAAGAAAGCCTCATTAAAGTGATATCTGTAGAAAAACTGAAGGACGTAAGGATAAGCCATGAAGGTAGTATCTGGGTGAAAAAATTCTAGGCAGCAAGTGTAAATTCTATTCCCTGAGGTGGGAGTAGGCTTGCCATGTCTGAGAAACAGCTAGGAGACTAGTATGATTAGAGGAGTGAACAAAAGAGAAATGAAGAGGAAGGCAGAGAAGTAAAGAGGAGGTTGCAGAATCTGAAGACCTGGGTTTTCAGTCCTGTGACCCTTTAAAGGTTCCATGGGACCTTAAAGGTCAGCGATTTCAACCAGTCCAATTTCTTCAGCGAATATAAATACCACATTTTCCCTCCCAACAAAAACATGAATCTCTTGTGCGATGTTTCTATTTTCTGATTGCTTTATGTTTGATAATAATGATCATCAATTTTTATAAAACTTTCAGAATGTTTCCACAGTTTCTCACTGTTCCTCATAACAATCATGAGAGGTTTGCAGAACATCATTTATCCCCATTTTACAGGTGACAGTTTAAGTTACTGAGACTCAGTCTTCCTAGAGTTCAGCACTGTCTGCAAAAAGCGATGTGACCCTAATCCATCGCTTAATCTCTCTGAATTTCAGTTTTTCCCATCTGTACAATGGCAACAATACTGTCTACCCTTCAGGGTTACTGTGGGGTTCCAAGATGTTTGTAGAGCGCCCAGGGCATGGTACGAGCTCAAGTAGATATTTTCATTTTTAAACTGGTTCTCTGTGGTGTAGTGCCAGAGAGCACCCTGAACTAGGTTCAAAGAGGGAGATTTTCAATCAGTATGAAGAACTTTGTAACAACCAAGGCATCTAGGAAGAATATCTGGCTTGCAGTCAGAAGGCCTACTTCAGAGTCTGAACTTGCCACTTGCTAGATGCTAGACCCCAGGTCACTTCACTTTCCTAACCCTCCATCTCCTCACACAGAAACAGCAACAGCAGGATCTGTCATGCCAATAATTGGGAGGATCTAATGAGATGATGGACTTCAAGTTGCCTGGCAGACCAAGACACCATAGCAGTGGTTTCACACTGACATAGCCAACGTGATTTCCAAGTACTTGAGGCACAACCTGGGCAGAGTAAGCTAAGCCAAGCCCTGCACTCAGGTGAACTACCACTGCACTTGATGGTTTTCAGAAGGCTTTTTAGTTAGCACCCAAAACAAAACATCAGACACTCCTTCGGGGGGCTGATTTTTGGAGCTAATGCTCCAAGAGTCAAGCTTATATTTTTGTCAACACGAGTGACCTCGTGCGAGTGCCCCCAGCAGCTGGGGAAGGAAGGTCAGTCACAGGACTGAGTCCATGCCTCCTGTCATGGAGGCTCTGAGGGCCGCTATTAAGTGGTAATTTATCTGAGCTCTGGGGAATAGAGCAGCTGGCGTTGGGTTACTAGTAACACAACAGAAAAGAAGGGCAGGCCTGACTGCCCATCAGATTCAAGAACCAAACACTCTACAGACACACGAAGACTAATATCTTTGCTAATAAGAATGCTAGCTGACATTGACTGACTTCCAACTGTGTTCACACTGCTCGCTTTGCATGCGTTATGTACCTCAATTAATCCTCAGAACAGCCCTATGATATAGATACTATTATTACCTTTATACGTTTTTTGAAAGCTAGTGAAACTGGTGCTTAGGACTGTGATTAAACTTGTCCGAGGTCACACTGAAAGCAAGTAGGGAAGTCAGGACTCAGTCCCGGACAGCACCGCGCCCATGTTGGCACTTTTCTGAATTTCACAGAGCGTGTGCTTCTCAGGTTAGGGACTAGGACTTCATCTCTGCCTTTCCCACACCACCTAGCACAGAGCTTTGCATATGGTTGGGACTCAAGAGAAGTTTGCTACACAAATAAGCTGTTTTTACTTGGGAACATCAACCCTTTAAGTCTTGGAAGGCTTAAGTGGAAACGCAGCAATCAGAAGACTGCGGACTACAGAAGACTGCGCTGACTGGGAAGAGGGCTATGAAAGGTGGGGTCTCCCCAAGCAGAGAGGAGAGGAGCATGTGAGAACCAGGTGGCTAAAAAGAGGAGCATGTGCAAGCCCCAAGTAGATACCAGTAGGAACTGAAAGAGAGGACACAGCAAACCTTCACGGCATTTGTTCAATAAACGGACTGCCTAGAGCCAGGCATTAACCTAGGTGCCGAGAATGGCGCAATGAATCACATTCTCATGGGGGAGAGTGAAAATAAACGATATATAATTTATAATGAAACATTTTAAATGAAATCGTGCTGTGAAGAAAAACAGAGTAGAGAAACAGAATAGAAAACTAATCATGTGATCAGGGAAGGCTCTCTGAGGAGGTGACATTTGAGTAATTGTGCATGAAGTGACTATCTGGAGAAAGGGAGTTCCAGGCAGCAAGAGCAGCTGCAAAAGTTCAGAGGCAGGAGTGTGTGTGCTGCTGCCCCTCCATAACTCCCTCACTTCAACACAGCTGAATGAATACTGGCGTTGGGAGGGCAGGCTGCAGGTCCCTACTAAAGTAGTATTAAAGATGGCAATATTGACTTCAGGTTGAAAGAAAAAAAATAAAGTACAAAATAAGAGCAAGTTACGAAAACTAAGCAGGAAGACTGCTCCTTCTGCTCATATCTTGAGAAAAGGAGGTGGCGGCCCCGGTCAGGTAGCTCACTTATAGCCTTGTCCTGAGGCACCAGGGTTGTAGGTTCAATCCCTGGTCAGGGCACATACAAGAATCAACCAATGAATGCATAAGTGGAACAACAAATCAATCTCTCTCTCTCTCTCTCTAAAAGCAATGAATTTTTAAAAAATGAAAAAAGAAAATAAAGAAAAGGTTGTAGAAACATTTGCTATGCCCCATGCATGTTATACTGAAATTTCATTTAATCCAAGGTGGGCATTACTGCCCCATTTTATAGATAAGGAAACTGAGGAACAGCTGAAAAAGACAGAATTCCAACCTATGCCCATGCCTTTCCCCTATATGACGGTTTCCTAGCAAAACATTCTCTTTTCCTTTCCTGTTTAAACTCTTGGTATTTCCTCCAAAACAGGAATTCTTAACCTGTAATCTGTGGAAGGGGCCCACAAACCCCCCCCCCCAATCTAAGTAAATGTCCATGCATATGTTTTTCTATTTAACATTTCTGGGGAGAAGATCCATGATAGGTACCTCAGCTTCTCAAAAGGGGTCTGAGGAAAAGTTAAGGTACTACTCAGGAGCAACGGGGACTCCTGCAGCACATTTTGGGTGGCTGTTCCTCGTGTAAGAGGCAAACGTGTGACAGAAGTTGAATGATCCCCTCTAGGGCTAAGTGTCAGCAAAAGACCCCTGATCTAGATGCCCAGCATGCAATCTTGGATATTCAGTGTTTAAACTGGAAAACAAAGACAAACATCATGAGAAATTCTGGAGGAAGAAAGAATATGCCAAAGAAAAGGAACACTTGCCAAGAAGTCCACTTAGTTTGGAGGAAAATGTCATCTACCTTAGTTTCCAGGCCCATCCCCTATCCACCGCCAAACCGGATGGGACTACACAGTGCCCCAACACTCCCAGGACAAGAAGGGGGCCTCCCCTTACCAGAGGGGCACCACTTATTGCCTGCGCTGGCCCACCGGACAGAAAGTTCCTTTCTGGCAAGACCAGTATCTGAGCTTCTCTTACAAGGCCAAGGCAAGTGTGAGAGACGGTATGGCCTGCGAGGCTGAAGTATTACCTTTGGAGTTAAGAGAGACAACGGTTCAAATCCTAAGTCCTCCTACCTGTAAATCTGGGCAAGTTATGTAACTTCTCGGAGCTGTAAAATGGCGATACTGTCCTTCGTCTGAGAGGACTACTTTGCGAATTAAATGAGATAATACACGGAAAGTGCTTGGCCCTGTGCCTCACACCAAGTGAGAGCAATGGGCGGTTATTCCTGTTACCACCATCGTTGCTGCTGGCCTAGCACACAGGGGCACTGCTGCACTCAGGCCCGGGACGCCCCCGGGATGGCTTTCACCTCTCAAGCCCCCAAGCAGCCGCCTCCTTCCTCCGGGAGAACCCCCATCCCACCCCTCCCAGAGCTCAGAGGACGGCCCGCTCCAACTGCGCCCTGCGCCGGGCTCCTTCCCCAGAATGCCTCTATTCTGCCCCACCCGTCGAAGTCACACGCTCAGAGTTACCATTTTCTTGCTCTCGGTGCCACGGTTCGCCTGCCTCGACATGATGCCGGCCACCCACCCCGCCTCGCCACAGGCCCACTCAGCGACCTCGTCTGAAACGGTTCAACTCAACCGTGGCCCCTCAGCCTTCCGTACTGACCGGCACCGGCTCACCGCGCCTGCGCGGCCTGCTGCCGGGCACTATGGGATTCGTAGTTCGGCCAAAGAAGATAACTCCCTCCCGCCCCTTCCAGATAAACGTCAGATTACCCGACCCAACTGCTCCGCTTACAGCACCGCCCCTTAGCGCAGCTAGACTACAACTTCCAGAGTGCTCCGCGCGCGGCTAATTTGCAGAGCCTGTCTTCCCCTAGGTTGCATTCTGACCACTGGGTGGCGTCCGCACCTTACTAGTAATCCTGTATCATCCACAAACTTCCCTTCCCTCCCTTCTCCCCACCCTCAGCCCCCACTCGGATATGCTCGGCAAATTCCTCTCTTCGGGTTTGGTCTCGGAAAGTCCCTCTTCCAACTAGCTTCTTATGCTGTTGCTGCAATTGAAAACTAGAAGATCACAGGATGTCCAAAAAAACTAGCAATGGTTCACATGCAAATCTGGCTTCTTCGTTACAAAAATATTTACTGACCACCTACTATGTGTCAATCATTTTGCTAGTGACTTTCTCTTCAAACTACCATCTGTCCCCAAACCCCAAATGCAGCCAGTATCTGCAACCTACCACCTGTGACCTTCTGATGGAATATCCAGGGTATTAGGTAAAAGTGCCGGTCACTTTCTCCCTGCTCCCTCCACTAGAACAAGTGCATTGCCTGGCTTCCAGAAAAGCTCCCTAGTGTTGGTGGTAGTCAGTCCTGGGTTATAATCCCAGTTTTGCCATTTCAGGCAAGTTGCAGGTTCTCTCTCAGTTGTTATGAAGACTGGTGAGCCATGTATGCAGAGTACTTGGGTGCAAAGTAAATGTGTATTCCCTTTCTTCTAGCCACTCTCTAAAAACAGCCCAAAAAACAGGCCCCAGAAACACCAGGGTTATGTGCTGGCCACACCCTCTCCCATGACCAAGGGGAAGTCCTACATTCCCTGACCAGAGCCTATGATTTCAGCTCCAGCAATTGCTCTCTGGCTGGTCAATTCTGAGGGGCAGGGCTGGAGTAGCAGAACACCCTCTCCTCACTGAGGCCTGGTTGCCTGATTCTGCAGCAGCTGCATTCTAGCCCCTAGCTTTCACCATGACAACCAGCCTGTCCAGACTTGAGCCAACCAGGCTGCAGAAGTCTGGGGGGCTCAGGCTGCTCAGGCTGAAAACCAGTGCCCAGATTCCCCTGGTCTCTCCCTCAGGGGGCAGGACAAACCATTACTATACCCTGCTCCCTGTGGCACAGACATTCTCGGGCCTCTCTAGAGGCAGAGTGCCCCTTGACTCTCCCTCCTGGGTTATTGCCTAGGGGAGAGGGCCAAGGGCCAAGGGTTCTGGGAAGGAACAGAGGGGGTGGGGCAGGGAAAGCAGGGGTCAGCTAGCCCCCAGAGGCGAGCACAGCCAGAGAAGAGCATCTTGCATTCCCAAGAGAGAGGACAGCTGAGGTGAAAGCTGCAGTTGGCTGGCCTGTCAGTCTGGGCTCCTCCCTGCCGGCTGCCTTTGGCTGCCCACAGAAACCTGAGTCACAGTCACGGCCAGCCACCCGACCCCACCCAGCCTGCTGTCAAGCAGAGAGGTTCTGAGGAGACTGGAAGCGGAGCCTCTCCTTGCCTGTCTTCCAGCCTCTGATATTCTTCCTCTCTGCTTGTGATTCTTCCTCTTGGCATCTTTTCCTTTGGGACTCCACAAAGTGTCATCGTTCCTGAATTAAGGGTGTGAGGTGCAGTTCATCTCAGGCTGAACTATAGGCTCTCCTGGTTTAGATGGGAATTTAAAGGCTCCTTAGGCAGCTACTCCAAGTGCTTTTAGCAAAGCTCCCATCATCTTCCCAAATCCCAATTCCTCTCTACCACCCTTCAAGGCCAGGACGTTTAGAAACACTAGGCATCCTCTCCCCAACTTCATCTCCTTCTCCCAGAACACAGCAAGGACAGTTTCCCATCCCTAGCAAGGGCTTTAGACAAGGACCTCTTCCCAGGAACCCAAAGGATTGAATTTACTTAGCCTTGGATCTGAGTTTCTCCCCCTCCAGTCCCTCTCTGTTTGTCAGGCTCCCCTAGAGCTGGAGGAAGGGAGACCTTATTGCAGCTGGTGTCACCAACCCCCTTGAGGACATTCTCCACCCTCAGCACCAGGGAGCGGGCCCTAAGGGCTACGGCTCCCCAGGAATGCAGTCTGTGCTCGAGACCCCTTCCAGCAGCAGTACCTTGGGGGTGGGGTAGGAGAATCTGGTGTTGGTTCTTCCCAGCTGTCTCCACCCCACCAAGAGGCCCCTCCCACTTCCTACTTCATGGGTAAGAAGACAGCCCGCAGGGCCTTGGTCCTGATTCCTGTCCTCTTGTCAAATCTCCTAGTGATTTCCTTCAGCCCTCCATCAGGTTCATCCTGGACCCCGCCTCACCAGACCTAGGAAGTTGTATAAACTCCTGCCTCTCTGTTAAAGCATCAGAAAGGGGACATATTTCTGATCCCCATTCAGTGACCTGCCCCCAGTCCTGCCTGTGATGAGACTAACAGCTCATTTATTCCTGTTTCTCTAGAGGGGGAAGGGACAGCCCTGGGCATTAGGGGAGGCAAGGGAGAGTCGACAGTTCCCAGCTCATCTAAGAAGTTTGGCGGTCCTGTTGGAGCTTTAGCTCAGGATGTTGCAAGTGCCCCACTTGCTTCTTCTCTAGAATTTTTTATGTTTTCCTGGGGGGCATGTGGGGTCCTTCAGGTACTGTCACTCACTCAGTCCCAAACTCAGAGAGACACCCCACCCACTCTAAACCCTCTCAATGGCCAAGGCCAGGGATCAGCCAAGGATCCTGGTCAGTCAGGGGGAGAATAGAGAGAAGTCCACTCCATCTGTCTCTTCTGACTGCGGCAACCACAGGACACTGGTGCTCTCCAGGCTCCATCCTCCCAGTACTGGCTGTGGACCCCTCAGCATGCAGGAAGCCTTCTGAGGCTGGAGGGGAAAACTGTGTCAGGTTGCCTAACTCCCCATGCCCTGCTGGTGCACACCACTAGCATCTTGTGAGGGCATGCAGGTGGCCCCAACCTCAATCTAGAGAAGGGCTTCTCAACCTTCGCACCATTCATGTTTTAGGACCTGATGATTCTTTGTTCTAGAGGCAGTCCTATGCATTGTAGGATGTTAAACAGCATCACTAGCATCTAAGCACTGGATTTTAGTAACAGCCCCAGTTGTAACAACCAAAAGTGCCTCTAAACATTGCCAAATGTCCTGTGGAGAGCTAAACTGCCTCTGGTTGAATATCACTGATGGAGGCTAATACCAAACACGGTCTCTTTGCAGTGAGCTCTGCAAAGTCAATCTCAGATCCTTGGACACAACAGAGGATTTCCAGTTCTATAGTATTACTCACCCTTCTCCTTCTAAAGAATCTTCAACTGTACTCCATGATCTGCACCATGGAGATCATGGTGTCAACTGGCATTTAAATCCATTCCTGGCCTATCTTTTCATTTTTAGCTACCATATCCCCCTCTACTATTCCTGAGCTCTAGTCAATGAAGGTATCTCACTACTCCCACCTACATGTCTTTGTCCCTGAGGTCAGCTCAAGGTCAGAGGTGGGAGGTAGAGGAAGATCCATCTCAGATGGCTCTCCCACTGTGGGGTTCTGTTCATGAATTCTCCTGAGTCTACTCACTGCCTGGCTCAGGGTGGGCCTGTTCAGTTCTGGAAGATGCAAGCCTTGAGGCCTCTCTGACCTCAAAAAGGACAGTCCTGGCCATCATCATCCACATGATCCCTTCACACTCATCCTGCGTATGGGATGACTGACAACAAAGACAGGGGATCCGCTCCTCCTCATAATATGCTTTCACCTTTGAAGCCCCATCATCATCATCATGCCTGCTTATTAAGCATTTCCTATATGCCAGGCTCTATGCTAAGCACTTCTTTTGTGTTACAGTATTTAACCTTTTACAACCCCATGCTAGATAGCTCTTGATACCATTATTTTCCTGACTTTATAGGTGAGCAAACTGGCCTTCAGAAAAGTTAAAAGATACTAGCTTAGGGTTACCAGCTCCACCTGCATGCCTTCTATCATCCTCTTCTAATGCTTTTGGGGTGGAGGGGGAACTATTCCTTCCACATTCCCTCCCCCAGAGAGCTCAGGCCCCCAACTACTCACTCCTCCTTAAACCCAGACCCCTTTGTCCTCCACCCTCCTCCTTGAAATGGCTGCTCTCTGGAGCTGCTCAAAGGAAGGAAACACTGGCGGGAAAGGGGGACAGGCAGACGACATCTCACTGGGCCTAATCTCTGGACAATGGGGACCTGGAGAACTGACCTTCTAGAGGTCAGGACAAAGGGCAGGGCTGGGGTGGGCAGGCCCAGTTGCACCTCCTCCTTGCTCTGTTGATTGCTGCAGCACCACCATCATCGATCCACCTTCCCAGCAGGCTCCCCTCTCTCTGCCCAGGCTTTGCCTGACTTGGCTGGAGGCCCCACCTCGGCTGGCACTAACAGGGGACTTGGGGGATCCACTCCGGAGGGCTGGGAAGTGGGGTCCCTTGGAGAAGGAGAATCAGAAGGCCTCAGTCCCTCCATCAACAGGCCACAGGGGAGAACATTCTCCCTAGGAAATTGATGGAATCGTCTGATGGGTGGGGGTGGGGGTGTTCTGGACCAGGACCACCCAGTTTGGAGCTGGGAGGGACCCAGCAGATTAGAGACCTGGGTAAAGCAGTGGTGCAGGCCTGTAATTACCCCAGAGAGCAGGGAAGACAACAACCATAGGATGCTGGAAAGAGACAACCTAGCCCATTTAGGGGTCTCCCTGTGACCCTCATTCAGGTCTTTCAATGTTCCCCAGGTGGATTTTATTTGAGGTGGGTCTGGGAGAGTTTAGACTTGAAACTACCGCCAAGGCCCTAGAGCCTGAGCTCCCAGGCTCTAAGGTGGGACTGGGGGCTCCCGGCCCCGCTCTGCACCCCACTCCCCCCAGTCCTAGCGGCGGGTGAGTCACCAAAGCGCTCCCTACATAGTCCTCTCCCGCGGCGGCGCGTACCAACGCGCGGCCGCAGGGGGAGGCAGCTCGATGGGGGTCCTCCCGGAGCCTTAGTGGCCTCTCAGCCGCGACCCCAGGAGAGGCGTCAGGAGGCTCGAGGCCCGGCGCCCCAGGACGGGGGCGAGGCGGGCGGCATAGGCGCGCAGCGGCTCGGTCCCCGGGCTCTGCGGGGGTGACTCTCCCCGCCTCGCACTTGGTACGCGCCAGCGGCGAGGCCAGGCCCAGCCCGGGCGGTACAATAGGGTTGGGCCGCAGCGGGTGACTGGGCCGGCGTAGCGCAGGGAGCAGAATCGCAGCCGGACCCATCAGAACCTGGGCGGCCGGCGCCTCCGAGCCTCGCAGGCCACTGGGCGAGTCAGCCTCTACCTTCCCCGGAGCGTCCCCGCCTCCGAGTCGTTGTTCGCCGGGCCGGGCTGGGCGTGATGCGCCGCGGGACCCCTGTCCTGGCCGCTGGCCGCCGCCGCCGAGACTCCAATACACCCCAGTGACGCCGCAGCCATGGAGAGCGGCCCACATGCAGAGCCGGGTGCCGGCGCACCCTCAGGTATGCCCGGAGCCGCGCAGGGCCGAGATGGGGGCAAGTCGAGGAGCCTCGGGGAGGCCGAGGACAAGGGCTGACCGGCTGGGCGGGGACCCCTCCCCGCCGCGCCCTCCGACCACTTAAAAGTTTAAAAATAAAGGCTGCTGAGGTGGCGGCGACTCGGGACCACTGATGCCTCTTCTGACAGCTACCCCTTTTCCCAACTCGGGCGCTGGGGCGCACCGGGTGGCGGGATCCGTGGGGATCCCGCTCCGGAGCTGGCGGGTGACCCTTCCTCCCCACCCCCAGCCCAGTGCCACCTCGACTTCCCTGCCCCCCCTCCCCTTCCCATCCACCCAGGCCCCGAAGATCCTCTTCTCCTGAACCAGGGCGCGTCGGCCCTCCTTCCTGTCCCCGGGCGGCACGTGTGACCCCAGTCTGAACGCGTGTGTTTGGGGGCCAGATTCTCAGGACTGGAGCCCTGCATACTGAAGCCTAGGCCCCGGAGTACCCCATGCTCAGGCCCGGGCTCCGACCTCGCCCCCACCCCATCCCTCCAGCTGCCGCGCAAAGGGCCTGTTGCTGCCGCGGGCGGGCGGAGAGGCGGGGGAAGGGAGGGAAGGGGGAGGTCTCTAGCGGCGGCTGCCAAGTAACCCGCCGGATAAAGGCGAGGGGGAGGGGGAGGTAGCATTGTTTGGGGCGAGGGCGGGAGCTGGGGAGAGGGCCGACTCCCCTGCAGCCTGGCCTCCTCCGGAGCCCACCCAGTCCGATCTGGGGAGAAAGGGGAGAGAAATAAATCTGCTTATCCCGCTCGCCCTCCTTCCCAGCCTCTCTGGGCCTGAGCCTCCCTCTGAAGAATAAGGTGAAGGCTCACGTCGGCACTCCGGGACTTGACACATCATTCCTCAGCCTGAGACGTTGGATACATTCCCCATTCCTGCCTCTGTCTCTCTGTCTGTCTCTGTCTCTGTCTCTCTCTCTCTTTCCAAGCCCCAGACCATGAAAGTTCTCCCCTCACCCCACCAACCACCAGTGCCCAAGACTTCTGCAAATCCCATTCGGGTCTGGGAGCAGCTGATGAGGGGGTGGGGACAGATTTCTGGTTGGGCCTGGCGTTGGAGGGAGGGCTTTCTCTTTCCTTTTCTTCCTGGAAGGGGAGGGAAGAGCATGATCACTGAGGACCCAAGTCCTGTTCCCACTGACTCAGGGGGGAGGTGGCCCCATCCCCACACCTCCATTGAGTCCTAGAGCCTAATCCCCATTGTCACCTCCCTGGCCCCTTGGGCGTGGGTGCAGGATGAAACAGTGTCTGTGGGTGTGGAGAGGCCAGGACAAGGTGGAGCCGCTTGGCTGTGGGTGGGCTCCTCCCCGTGCTAGCGTGGTGCTTTGAGGGGACCCTGTGGGTGTGGGAGCCGGAGGATGCAGAGAGGAGGCTATTAGACTGGTGTGGTTCAGGAGGTTGGTAGACTGTGCTGAAACAAGGGTGCTTGGGTCTATCTTGGCTCTGCTGAGCCTGAGAGGGGACACCTCGAGAGGCCCAGCCTGGGTCTGTTCTGTCTGGTTACTGACCCTCTGCACCTGAGGATCCCGGCGCTGCTGTGTACCTCAGGGCCTGAATGGGGGTGGTGACTGGGCTATAGATGAGGGCCTGAGTGACTGGCTATTTTATAATTAGGGCACTTGAGTGGGATGCCCGGATTGAGTATGAGGGCATGGGTGGGGTGCTTGCCTGTACTGGGAAGCCTGCAGGGGACCTGTATACAGGGCTCTAGTTGGGAAGATTATTCTATATGCAGGAGTCTGGAGGGACTAACATGAGAACTTGGATCATAATGTTGCTTGTTCCTTACACAGAAATGGAAGGTGACAGGGGCCTCCTCCGAGCCAAGGGCTTCCTAGGAATAAAGGTCCTGCCCACTACATGTGCCCCGTGAGGGTCTGAGGCATGGCTCTGAGACAGTGCACCTGGCATGATCTCTGCCCTCTATGAGTTCCTTCTGCACACTGAGCATTAATAGGAGGCAGCATGGAGTAGGGGACAAGTGTGGCACCACCTTTGGGTCAGAAGACTAGGATGGAAATCCCAGTGAGCCATTTACTGGCAACTGGACTGGAGCAAGTGACTTACCTACCCCAGATACAATGTATGCCCCTGAAAAATGGAGGCAGTGTTATCAATCTTGGGGGGGACAGTTAAAGTGAGGGTTAGAGATGAGCTACCTAAAAAACCCTGGCACACAGATACACTCAGGGCAGTGTTATTACCATTATTATGGTTATGCTCCTGAGAACTAGCACCAGCAGGGAGGTATGCAATACATATAGTGGAGGCAAGGGCTTCAGGGTGTAGACTCTGGGATCAATGAGTTTAAATCTCCACTTCATAACTTATTACTGTGCGACCTCAGGTAAGTTGCTTGGCCTAAGTCTTAAGTTCTCCTATCTATAAAATGAGAATAATGCTAGAAATTATTTCATAGAGACATTAGGGTTATTAAAGTACATGAAGACATAAAATATTTAGCCTTGGCCCTGGCACACAGTTAGTGCTCAATAAACACTAGCTATTTGTTTTTTGTCATTATTCTTTTTAACTCCTTCGGCGGCCTGAGGAGGGGCTGTGGTTAGTTAGAATGTCAGGAGGTAAATGTGGAACAGAGCAAGGGAGGTGAGAGTGCTGGACAAACATGAGCCAGGATGTCATGGGGCAGTGAGAGGAGGCGAGGACACAGGAGGTGGGTGCAGCCAGCCCCCCAGCACACTTGCTGATGCTTGCATGGGCCAGCTCAGTGCTGGCTGTGCTGACAGCAGAAAAGTGAATCAGACAGTCCCTACCCTCAAGGAGCTGCTGGCCCCTGGGTGGAGGCAGATGTGTTCCCTGCAGGGAAACCCAAGTATAATGGTGATACAGTAGTCAGAGGGCTCTGCTTTTGGAAGGCTTCCCAGAGGAAGAGGCCTTTGAAGTGGACCTGAAAGGATGAGTAGAAGTTGGTGAGGCTGGCACAATGGTCCATGTTTCTGCATACAGCAGCCAGCCTGGCTAGCACCCCACACTGACAGCTTCCTCCCTCCTTGGCCTGGTAGGCCCAGTAATGAGGCCTCTAATGAGCCCTTAATGTGCAGTCATGCACATGCAAACAAGGAGGAAAGGGCACTAAGCCAGTTCACCCCCTGCTTTCCCTCAGGATGGCCATCAGTTGTTGGTGAGGCAGGACTGAGGGAATGAGGAAAGGAGCTGGAAGCAGGGTCTAGAGTAGCAGTGGTGGCACTTGAGGGCAGTCAGGGCAGGTCTCAGGTCTGACCTAGGCTGAAAGTTAGGCTGCAAGCAGCTGGGAGTCATGTCCTTGGGTCCCCGCTGGGCCTTGGGGCCAGTGAGGGAGCCAAAGAGCCAGGTCCAGATAATGCAGCTTTGTTGACAGTGGCAGCTCTGCCTGGCACCCTGGGGCACAGCCTTCAGTGGCTTCTCCATCACCTCTCAGCTGCAGCTCTGTCCTGAGGGGAGCAGACAGCATGGCAGAGGTTAGAGAATAGGGTATCACTGCCCCCATCAGCACTCCTCACCACTTGTAAGAGCAGATGTGGGCCAGGAATAGACTCCTTGGTGAACCAACTTATTTCCCACTCCTACTTATTAAGGTCCCTCTCTGTGCCAGGCGTGGTGCTCAGCATGTCACGTGCATTGTCTCATTTGATCCTCAAAACATAAGTAGAGCCTAGTATTATCACCATATTACAGATGAGGCTCAGAGAAACAAAATCACTTGCCTGAAGTCACACGGCTAGAGCAGGAGCAGGATTCGAACCCAGGTCTGTGTCACTCTAAAGCCTGTGCACTAAACCTCTGCTGAATTATCATGCCAAGCCATCTGGTGAGAGTCTGACCAACTTCCCTTGCATGACTGGTCTTATGGGGGCATCTTGGTCATTTTTCCTGGGTAAGCAGAGGTAGAGCCTATGCCCCCCCCAACTCCCCAATCCTGCCAGTTTGGAGTCTTAAAGAGTCCGACCAGAAGGAAGCCTTGGGCCCAGGCAGTCCAGCCAGTGGGTCATCCTCAGGCTGGGCCTCTGTCCTCCGCATCTCGGCCTCAGTGTGGGCAGCCCTGCCGGGGCTGAGGGAGGGCCATGCTGGCGCCCGGGCTGCGGGATGGGGTCATTTCCTGCCGCCTAAAATAACAGGAAGTGGGTGCTCCTGATTGGAGGCTGGGAACAATGGCCGCCAGCCCGCCCAGAGAGCTCCTTCAGATCTGCAGGCTCAGTTGGGTTTCCGGCTTTATCAGACGCCCCAGAGGCCCGTGGCCTGTGGCCTGGGCTCTGAGGATGGCTCGCTGGAGCAGGCTGCAGGCCTGCCACTTCACTCCCTCAGAGCTGGCTCCGTCGGAAGTAATGCTGCCCCCTCAGGGCCCCTCTGTCCCAGCCCCACAATCAGGCATCCATCCCCCAGGGTTTGTCCTTCCTGCCTACCCCCATCCTCCCAGCAGGTCTCTCCAAAAGGAGAGGAAACCCAGGAGGTTGCCCCTTTGGGTAGTAGGCTGAAGGTACAAACTGTCAAACCGATTCGTTCCCAGACTCCAGCTTTGTTACTGCCCAGCGCTGTGGCTTGAGCAAGCATCTTAATCTCTGAATATATTTGTAAAATGGGGTGATATAATCTACCTCATAGGAGTGTGGTGAAGGTGAAATGGACGGATGTGTTTAAAATGTTCAGCTGTAAGTGACACAGCATTAGCCATTGCTACTGTTAGCTGGACTTTTCCTGGGCCCAGAGGGGCAAGGCAGAAGTGACCTGGATGAGGCTGTGTAAATATACCAAGGACATTGTGTCTCTGAGTGCTCTGTGTGTGTCTCAGGCTCACACAGGGGATCCCTGGCTCTGTGTGTATGCGTGAGGGGCAGGGGCAGGGGGATGTGTCTTGTCTCTTGCCCTTGTGTGGGCTGTGTCCACATTGGGTGTTTCTCTCCGTGGTGTGTACTCACTCTCTGCCACTCTGTGTATCTTTGTCCCTTTGTCGGCGTCACTGCCATCATTTGTCTGGCCCAGAGGTACCACCTAAGGAGCTTCTGCGAGAGCAAGGAGGGCTCTGGCTAGAGGTGCTGATCTCTGTCCCAAGTCTTCTCTCTGCCTCCCCATGCTCCGCGCTCAACAGGGCTCTCTGTGCATCCCCTCCCCACCGGCTCTCCCTGGCACTCCCTCGCTCTGCCCCCTGCAGCAGGGCCGCTCTTCTCCACGTCTGCCCCCTTGCCTCACTTCCTGCCTCCTAGTGGCCAGCCTGGGCAGGAGTCTGCCTTCCCTGCATTCCTGCAGTCTGAGCTCAGTGCCTGCCGGCCCCACCTGCAGCACCCTTCATGGGCATAGGCGTAATCTCCCTAGGGGTAACCTCCCCGGAAACCACCGAATTATTTCCTTCTTCAAGGAATAGTCTGGAGCTTTTGGGTGGGGTAATGCCTATCAGAAACAGTGTGACATAAGGGTATTGTCATGAGATAGCTTTGGGTTCATGTCCTACTCTGACACTGACGTGAGCAATTCACTTAATCTAAGTTTTCTTACCTGTAAATCGGGGACCATGCATATACTTTCCCTTTAAGATTGTCATAGGAATTAAATGAGATGAGGGAAAGTATATAGTAGGGCTTCAATAAATTAGTTTGTTTCCCTTCCTGGGCTTAGGAGCTGGCAGAGCATACACAGATAGGGCTCTGATGTGATCAGGACATCTAGGATAGAAGGGTTAGACTCTTTTGACTATATGCTGGTTAAGTAGCTTTCTACAGTCTGTCCGTCCATCCACTCATCCATCCAGGTGTTCATTAAACAGACATAGAACTCCTACTCTGTGCTGGGCAGGTGCTATATAAGGCACTGGGCTGCAAGAAGGATTAAGACCTCGTCTCTTCTCTCCACAAGCTGTCATGCTGGAAGAGAAGCAAACAGAAAAGCCAGACTGAGTTATCAGTGTTGGAGAATATTTGGCCTGGCAGCAGTTGTTGAGGTGGGAGGAGAGAAGGTCAAGAGGACAGGACTGCCAACTCCCAGACGGTGGAGAAGGCGAGTAATGTGACAGCCTCTGAGAGACGTGGCCTGAATCTTTCTGCAGACCCCAGATACAGTTCTTCTTGGGACTCTTGAAAAGACCAGACTTATTGACCCTATGACCAGCTCCTATACCTTTGCCCTGCTAATGCTCTTTGTGCCAAGATATAAATACTAACTATCTGTCTCTTATCCACTTCTCAACAAATACTTTTGGTAGGTATCAATGTAGCAAAATAAAACTTAACAGTAGCTAAAAACTCACATTTATTTTATTTTATTTTAAAGATTTTTGCTTATTTATTTTTAGAGTGAGGGGATGGGAGGGAGAAAGAGGGAGAGAAACATCGTGTCAGTCAGTTGCCTCTTGCATGCCCCCAACTTGGGACCTGGCCTGTAACCCAGGCATGTGCTCTGACTGGGAATCAAACCAGTGACCTTTCGGTGTGCAGGCCAGCACTCAGTCCACTGAGCTACACTAGCCAGGACTAAAAGCTCACATTTAGACACTAACCAAAAATAAAATAAAAGGAAGAATCACATTTCAGGATTGAAAATGGGAATAGTCAGAAATTGCTTTAATCATACTATATAGATAATTAACCAAGGAATTAATTTGGCTTAATATAATTTATTCCGGATAACACTGTTCCAGTGACATTTCATTAGGGTTGGCAGACATCTGAGGAAAAGATCTGTATTCCAGGTCAATGGTCCACTGGGTCCAAAAATGAGTTCCAAAAGTCCTGTTTGCCTCTCGAGGTCTTTTTTGTTCAGCTGCTGGAGTAAACACTCGTTATTATTTTTATTAACTTCTACCTGAGTGCCTTAGTCTAGGAAGCTGCCCAAACTCAACTAAGATGGAGTTACTTGTTGTTTTGCTTCCTTTCAGGAGTTTATTTCTTTGCAATGTATTGCCACATGGACTTACTCTTTATTAAGAGTAAAAAATCTCCTTCTCTATGCATCTTCTCTAGGAGAGGGTGGCTTCCAATACAGCATTTTATTCTTATTTAACAGCATTTCTTGACTGTCTGCATGTACTTGGCAGTGCAGTGTCTGCTGGTGATGCAGCAGCGAGCAAAGCAGACATGCCCTGCCCTTGTAGGGCTTCCTCACAACCTTGCGGGAGGCTGACAATTACAAAAGAACCAGTCACAGTGCTCCTAACAAGAGGACATGAAGCCATGACTGTATATAAAAGAGACTTTATCTTGATCAGAGAAACCAGGAAAAAGCTTCCCTGAGGAAATAACTGAGCTAGGTAGGATATGAAGGGTAAATAAGGAAAGGAAAAGAAGAGAAAGAGCATGCTCTCCCGTGGCTAGGGGGAGCATGGGTGGTTATCCGAATTAAAAGGTCAGTGTGGCTGCAATGCAGAGAGCAAGTGGGTAACGTGGAGAGGAGATTCAGAGGGTTGGGGTGTGGGTTGGAGGTCAGGACTTCAAGCTATGCCAGATTTGCATCTTGGATTCAAGAAGTTTATCTTTTTTTTTTTTTTAAGATTTTGTTTATTTATTTTTGAGAGAGGGAAAGGGAGAAAGAGAGGGAGAGAAACATCAATGTGTGAGAGAAACATCGATTGGTTGCCTCTAACACGCCCCCAACTGGGGGACCTGGCCCACAACCCAGGCATGTGCCCTGGCTAAGAATGGAACCAGTGACCCTTTGGTTCTCAGGCCTGCACTCAGTCCACTGAGCCACACCAGCCAGGGCCCAAGAATTTTATCTTTTATCTTCAGAGCAATGGGAAGCTACTGAGAGGTTTCAAGTGTACCATGATCAGATTTGCATTTGGAAACAATTCCTCTGGCTGCTCCATGGGGAGCAGAGTGAGAATGCGTGTGGGGAGGGCAGTGGGAGGACTTTGCAGTCATCCAGGTAAGAGAGATGCTGATGATATCTGCCAGGGTGGAGTTCATTGATTTATTCATTCAACAGATAGTTGTGGAGCACCTGTGTGCCAGTGTCTGTTGGCCTTAGAGATAGAATGGCTAACAACATAGCCAAAAATTTGTTCCCTCATGGAGATTATCTTCTGCCAATGGGAGAGAGTATTAAAACGGTATTAATGCTGGTGGAGAATAATAGAGTTGGGAAGAAGAAAATACAGTTGGACAGGGGAGGGAGACGTCAACCACAGTGTGTAATTTTAAGTGGGGGGGTCCAAGAAGGCAACATTGAGAAGGGACATTCTATAAAGACCTGAAGGAGTTGAGGAAGTAAGATGTGCATAAACCGGGGGCAAAGAGTTCTTGGCAGAGGAAACAGCAATTGCAAAGCCCTGGTGCCGAAGCATGCCTGGCACATTTAGGGAACAGTGGCTGGAAGAGATTGAGCAGTGGGCAAAGAGGAGGAAGAGATGAGGCCTAAGAGGTAACAGGCTAGAGAGCAAGGGTCCTGAAGGGCCTTAGAAGCCATTGTCGCTGCCTTTGATTTTTTCCTCCTCGGGAGATGGGGCATCTCTGGAGGATTTTGTCAGAGTGTGATTTGATCTGACTTATTTTTAAACAGACTCACTTGCTGCTGTGTTAAGACCAAAAGGGAACAAAAAATGGCAGTGGGAGGGGGGCATCTTTTATAAGGGGATAATAGTGTCTGAACTAAGATGTTAGAAATGAAGATAGTAAAATGATTGGATTCAGAATATATTTGGCACATTGAGCCAAAAAGATTTATTGAGAGATTAGATGTGGGGTATGAGATAAGTTAAAGATTTTAAAATGACTCCAAGTGTTTTGGCCTGAGAAACTGGAAGGGCAGGGTTGCCATTGACTGAGATGGGGAACACTGGGGGAAGAGTAGCATTTCAGGGGCGGAGTAAATCAGGAACTCATTTCTGGATGTCTTAGATTTGGGGTGTCTGTAAGACATCCAGGGGTGTCAGGTAGGGTGTTGCATGAGCGAAACTGGAGCTCAAGGGAGAGGTCTGGGCTGGAGAAACATTTGGTTGTCATCAGCAGAGTGAGGTATTTAAAGCCATGAGTCTGGATGAGATCACCAAGGAAGTGTGTGTAGGCAGAAAAGAGAGGAGGCCCTTCAAGGAGCCCTGGGGCACTTGGGCGCTGAGAGGTTAGCAAATTAAGGAGGAATCGGCAAGAAAATCTGAAGAGTCACAGCCAGCAAGGTAGAAGGAAAACCAGGCGAGTGTGTTGTCTTCAAAGCCAAGTCAGAAAGTGCTCAAGGAGCACCAGGGGATCAACTGTGTCTAATGTGGCTGATAAGTTAGCAGGACAAGGACTGAGAAGTGGAGGTCATTGGGGACCTTGAGAAGAGCAGTGTCATGGAGCAGTGTTTATGGAGCGGGGGCCTGGCCTACGTGGGTTCCTATGGCAGAGATGGAAAGAAGTGGGCAGATTATCTTGGGCAGGTGCCAGATATGAGGTACCTACTCACCGTCGGTACCAACAACTTGGTGAGGAAACTGAGGTTCGGACAGGTTCAGGGCTTCCCCACAGCAGAGCTAGGATTCCCCACTCAGGCCTGTTGGACTCCGCAGGCTATAAGACCTTTCCACTCTGCTGCTTCTGACGCCCAGGTACAGGTCCTTCACAACCTCCCTCCTCCCTCCTCCCTCCTCCCAGGTTCCCTTTACACTGCTCATCGGGACCTGGTTGGAGATTCACTGTCTTATTTGGTGGGTGTGATTTGCCTAGGTCTAGACAAACATCCGCCTACCAGTTTTCCTTGCAACACCTGCAGCACGCACAGGTGCTAGGAGAATGGCAACATATGAACCTCAGCCTCAGCCTTCAAGCTTAGTACTTATACGCTTAGGCCTTTTAGTCCCTAATAGTCCTGGGTTCAAACGCTGCTCTGTACTAGTTCTATGACCCTGGAAAATCTACTCAGTGGGGTAAGCTTTGATTGTCTCATCTGTGTAATGGGGATCAGAATTTCTGCATCTCGGAGTTCATATGAAGATGTAGAATGGAGATACAAAGGTTCTAGCTCAGGCCCTGACCAGGTAGCTCAGTTGGTTAGAGCATCATCCTGATACACCAAGGCTGAGGGTTCACTCTCCAGTCAGGGCACGTACAAGAAGCAACCAATGACTGCATAAATAAGTGGAACAACAAACTGATGTCTCTCTATCTCTCTTTTACTCTAAAATCCATACATTAAAAAAAAAATTTTTTTTTAAGGGCTAGCTCAACTCCTGGTACATAGTTAGCACTCACTCAATAGTGGCTGCTACAGTAAGTCAGCTATTCAATTACAGTAGTCCCTCTCTGTATTGCGGTTCACTTATCATGGCCTCACTGTATTGCAGAATTTTAAAAAATAGTATATTTAATTATTTATCACCGATATTTTGCTATTCGTGGGATTTTGTGGTACTGTATACATATGTTGTTAAAGTTACATAGGTTTAAGAGTTTAGAATATGTTTAAGAACATAAGTAGTGTTTAATAAAAGTGTGGAAAAGGTTAATAAGGGAGTGGGAATGGTTTATAAGTGTGTGGGAAGGGTTTATAAAGCCTTAAAAAAAAAAGCCTTAATATATATATAAATACTAAAATAAATGTAAGGTTCCTACTTCACGGATTTTCACCTATCGCGGGGAGTCTAGAATGTAATACTCGCAATAAGAGAGGGAATACTGTACTGTTGTCAATAGGTTCTGTGACTTTAAGTGAAACAACATATAGTGAGACCAACTTTACCACAGGCTAATTGATATAAACAATAGTTAAGTTCCTACGGCATCAGTGATATAATGAAATAATTTGTATGAAACTATGTTCTTCAAGGACCTGCTGTAGTTTTATTGCTGATTGGAATTGGAAAGGAGTTTGCAGGTGGCCAGGAAATAGACCAGCAATGACAAGACAGCTTTCTGGCACTGGTAGGGGGAGGACTGGGTGGACTGGCATGGAGTCTCGGGGCCACTGGGGAGGCAGGGCCTCAGCTGGGGCTCTTGCTTGGAGCCTGGAAGCTGGAAGGGAAGGAATGAGGGGAAAATAGTGTGAGCCTTACATAATCTCATTGCATAATGTGTATTACCTCATACTGCCTTAAACAGAGGCAGAACAATGTAATGGGCAAGAGCACGGATTCTGGTGACAAATGCTGGGTTCAAGTCCAGCCTCTGTCACTTACCAACTGAGTGACCTCAAATCACTTTACTCAGCATCTCTTTGCTTTACTTCTCCTCATCTGTACGAAGGAGATATTTATAATGCCTCCTTCCTTGTATTGTCAGTGAGGATTAAACTAATATGTGTAAAATATTTTCAATATAGAAAGCTCTGGAGAAATATGTAGCTGTTAATGATTACTGCTAGACTAAAACTTCTCACGGTCCTATGAGATAGGTACTATCTGCATTTTATAGAAGAGGGACTGTGGCACAGAGAGGGTCTGTAACTAGCCCAAGGTCACACAGTTAGTGGGGAAGCCAGAATTCACATTCAAATAGTCTGCCTTTAGAGCCCATGCTCAACCGTCAAACATATGTCTCCCTGAAAAAGGTGCCCAGTCCCAAAGGTGGCTCCTTGGGAGTCCCTGCACACACATTGTCACCCATAGGGATAAGGAGTTTGCCACCTCCTGAGAGGGCTAGAGTTCCCACAGCAGAGGATTTAGTATAGTGAAGGCACCTAATAAGAGCAAAAAATGCTTCCCTAGATTCACCTTCCCATGGACCCTGGCACTGCTCTGTAAACCCAGATCAGTGGCTATGTCCCCACTGGTCCCTTCAGTGCCCGAATTAGCCTCAGATGGCACTAGGGCTCAACATGTGGAGGCTTCTCTTTGGGAGCTTTGTAGGAACCACAGGGAAAGGGAGGGAAGCACTATTTCCTAGCACACAAATTGTGCCAGACACTTGACTGACATCCCTGCTATCTTGGGATCGTTGTCCCATTTTACAGGTATGAAAACTGAGGCTTAGCGAAGTTGACTAGCTTGCCCAAGGTTGCCTGCCAGGAAGCAAGCCCTCCTTTCCTGCCTTGCAGTAATGACATAAGAACTGGGCCCTCACTGACTGAGGCCGAGGCTTTCAGTTGCCCTGTAGTACCCATGTGCTCACCTGTGTACTTACGCAGGTATATACCAAATCGCGTGGCTTTCTGACTTGGTTCTTTGGTACCTTTTATAGGGCCCCTGAAATACTAATGTCTTAAAGAAAGAAATCTGAGGGTGATTGGGAAAGAAAAAAAGGTTATAAAGGGGCCATAGCTTGTTGCCCAGCTGATTGGGGATCCTACTTGTGCCCGTGCTCTGTCCTTCCTCTTTGCCAGTCCCATGTGCCCAGCACCGGCACCCTCTCAGTAGCAGACTCGGAATTCACTGGGCCACTGAGGTAAAGCAGAAAAGTCAGGGAGGCAGACACGGAAAGCAGACGTTACCATTTGGTGCATCAATAAGTACTACAAACTTTTTCTCAGTTTCTCCAACACTCCCTGCCCCCATCTGCCCCTTTGCAAATGCTCTTCTCTTTGCCAGAACCCTCTCCTCCTGGTTTTGCCAACTGTAGCTCCTCTTTAGAGCTCAGCTTAGTTGTTACATCTTCAGGAAGCCCCCAAACGTAGGTTAACCATCTCTGTGGTGTTACCCCCGACATAGTACTTATTCTCTACTATAACTGCCTCGCTCTTTGTCTGCCCTGCTAGAGGGTGGGACCATGGCTATTTTCTCACCATTATATCATTAGTATCTGGAACAGGGCCTGGTACATAGAAGGAACCCAATGAACATGTTGGGTGAATGAATGAATAAGACAGTTGGGCGAGGGCGAGCTTCAAGTTAAACTGATGGTGCATACTTACCGCCTGACTTTCCACTCTTGTGTTGGTGTTCCAGCTGTGGCAGCCAGGACCCCCCCAGAGCCAAGACCTTCTCCAGAAGGTGACCCCTCTCCACCTCCACCACCACCGCCATCGATGTCAGCCCTCATCCCCGACACTCCCCCGGATACCCCTCCAGCCGTGAAGAATGCCACTAACTCTAAGCAGCTCCCACTGGGACCAGAGAGCTCCCTAGGGCCAGTCGGGCTTAGACCAGCCCCCCAGCAGGAAGAGTCCCCTTTCTCAGAAGCGAAGATCAGGGGGCCCACCTCACCGGCCACAGGCCCACGGGATTCCAAGCCTCCTCGAAGGAGCAGCCAGCCATCCCCAACGGCAGTGCCAGCCTCCGACAGCCCTTCTGCCAAGCAAGGTGTGTGTGATGTCCTTAGTCCTGGCCCAGACTCCTTAGCTCCCAGTCCCAGCTCTGGGAGATACCACCAGGGGGAATCTCCTCTGCCCTGGAGGAAATGGGAAAAGGGATGGGGTGAGGCCTAGGGGAACGGCCCTAAGGCTCCCTCTCCTCCATTGGAGGAGCCACTTGACATAAATCTATCCTTGTTCCCTCTACTAAGATGTGAAGAAGGCAGGAGAGAGACACAAGTTGGCAAAGGAGCGGCGAGAAGAGCGGGCCAAGTACCTGGGTGAGTACTTGGGAAACATCATCATCTTCCTCCCCATCATTATCACCTTCAATGTCCTATCGCATCATTAACATTTCTGGAACACTTAATCATGTGCACTGTGCTAAGAGCAGTACACGTGTTATCCCACTTAATGCTCTCAACCCATTTTGAGGACAAGGAGATGGAGGCTCAGGGAGATTAAGTCATTTGCCTGTGTCACACAGCCACTGAGCACCTAAGATACAGACCCAGAGGCTCGTGCTTTCAATCACAGTCCATGAAAATCTGTCCAACAGGCCAGACAGGGATCTGGCGCAGAACTCATCTGTTCTCCAGTGCCCAGTGACCATGAGGCCAGTCGGAGAGAAACAGGCCTCTCATTCTGAGGCCTGAGCCCGTGGTCAGGAAGCCCTTCGATTTGAGGGGGAGTCTGGGAGTGGAGGCATCTCCCCACCAAGCAGACAGGAGAAAGACCCACTCGGGGCTGGGATAACAGGAAAGGCCCACCCTATGCAGACTCCCTCACTCCCTTTGCGGCTGCTTTCCTACAGCGGCCAAGAAGGCAGTGTGGCTGGAGAAGGAGGAGAAGGCCAAAGCACTGCGGGAGAAGCAGCTCCAGGAGCGCCGGCGGCGGCTGGAGGAGCAGCGGCTCAAAGCCGAGCAGCGCCGAGCGGCTCTGGAGGAGCGGCAGCGACAGAAGCTCGAGAAAAACAAGGTGCGTTTGCGCTGACGTCTGACTTGTGTGTGCATGGATCTGCATACCTGTGTGCCCGCACATCCGTACACTGGCTCAATATGTACACACATCTGTGTTCATGCCTCTGCATCGTCTCTGTCCACATGGTCATGTTAGTTCTCATCTGTAGTTGGGTGTCTGTGGGTACAATATGTGGGCATCTGTGCAACTGCAGACATGTGCTGTCAGTACAAGTATTTGTGTGTGCGTGTGTGCGCCCGATGTGTGTATTGGTTTTTTGTTGTTAATCTTTATTGATTTGAGAAAGAAACATTGACATGTTGCTTCACCCATTCATTGGTTGATTTTTTTTTTAAGGTTTTATTTATTTATTTTTAGAGAGAGTAGAAGAGAGGGAGACAGAGAGGGAGAAAAACATTGATGTGCGAGAGATACATCCATCAGTTGCTTCTCACACACCCCCAGCGGGGGACCTGGCCTGCACCCCAGGCATGTGCCCTAACTGGGAATCAAACCTGGTGACCTTTTGGTTCACAGGCCGGCACTCAATCCACTGAGCCACACTAGCCAGGACCATTGGTTGATTCTTGCATGTGCCCTAACTGGGGTCCAAATCTGCAATGCTGGAGCACCAGGATAATGCTCCAACCAACTAAGCTACCCAGCCAGGGCCGTGTGTGTGTATGTGTGTGTGTGTTCAGAAATGTGTGAGTGTGTTGAGCTCCATGATGTGAGGAGAGACCTGGCTTGAGCACCAGTGAGGAAATGAAAGGAAAAGGTGGCCTGGCTCTACCCAGTAGCCTCAGGCTGAGAGGAAAACAGAGGGCTGCATGGGGTCAGGACTCTTGGTGCCAAGAGGACATTGTCCCACCTGGGATCCCCAGGCAGGGGGAGTCCCACGTTGTGCTCAGAGAAACAGCTCATACACTCAGGAAATGACTCAAGAACAGTGAAAAGCTCCCTAAGAACAAGTTGAAAAGGATTTGTTGCAAATGGTCCTTAATCATAGCACAGATTCAGTAACCTTGGTTACCTGCAGTGAATCAGAGAAAACATCTGGGGGAGGGCATTGTCACAAGAGATAGAAGGGTCCTTGTCCAAGTGTGATGAATGATTCTGAGCCCAGACCTCTCTCTGCTTGCCCTCCCAACCAGGAACGCTATGAAGCAGCCATCCAGCGGTCAGTGAAGAAGACGTGGGCTGAAATCCGGCAGCAGCGCTGGTCCTGGGCAGGGGCCCTGCACCACAGCTCCCCAGGACGTAAGACCAGTGAGTGGGCTGTGGGGAGCTTGGGTGGGTGGGTGGGGCCGGGACCTGAGGAGCGGGGGAAGGGATCAGCTTCAGTGCAAGCACTGGCAGGTCCCTGCAGTAGGTATGCCTTGCTTCGTGTGACTTGTATGTCTTCTGGAATGGTCTATAAACCAAATTGTCCCTTCCCAAGGACTTCCCCTATCAAGTCAGAGATGGATTCTCTCTTTGGTTTGCTTGTCAAACCTGTCATTTTGCATTTAGCCTTCTTTGCTCCTGACAATTATTATTAGATGATACTTAAAAGAGGACTTCAATGCCCTGTAGACACGGGATATTTAAAGAAAACTGTCACACACACCTCCTTATGTACCTGTCTTAGAAGGTAGATTTTTGTCTTTGAGTTCTCTTCATGTAGGGCCATCGTGGATTTTGGTCTCATTCTTTGCTGGCATGTATGTACCACTGTGTTTGGATATCTTTATGTAATAGCAAGGTTCAGTATTTCTAGCTGTGTATCTTTTGGTGTATGTGCTCATGGATCTGGGCATTGTGTCTTAATATGTGTTTGCCGTGGCGTGTTTGTGGCCTTGTGGCCCTCAGTGAGGGCTCCCGAGTCAGACAGGATTGGGTTAGGATCCCAGCTCTGGCACTTGTGGTGTGACCTCTAGCTTCTCGTTGTCTCGCTCTCTTCATCTATAAAATGGGGATAACAATACTACTTGCCTCCGAGGTTGTAGGTAGATGTTTGGGAGGATCAAGTGAGGTAACATGTGTGTGGTGTCCAGCACAGTGCCTGGTACGTGGTAAGCATCCAACAAACGTCAGCTGTTACAAATACCATGATTGAGTTGCTTCGATGTGTTCGTGCCTGACACATGTATCCGTTAGTGTTTGTGTTTCTGTATCTGTGCATGTCTGCACATACATGTGCATGCAGAAGTGCCTGTCACTCTATATGCCTGTGCCTGCATGCCTGTCTTTGTCCGTATGAATATGTGGATTTGTGCGAATGACTGTGACTGGGTTCTTCTGTTGAGGAATGTCTCTGCATTTGTTCCATTATGTGGGTTTTGTAGCCATAGCGCCTTGGCCGGGCAGTGTCAGCAATTGCAACACTGGGTCATTGTGGGGGAGGGCTTGCAGTGCCCAGCCCTAGGGAATGGCTTCCTGGCCAGGAAGGCTGTAGTTTCTCTAGTTTTACTCCATCTCCTTCCTCTGTTCCTTCTCCGTCGGCTCCCCCAATCCAGGTTGTCCCTGATCGCCTACCCCCTACCCTCCTTCCAGAGCCAAGTTTGCCTCCTTCTCCCTTCCTAGCCTGCCCACTCCTCCCTCTCCCACCTGCCCGCGGAGCATCCTGCATGGAAGGCCTCAATGTGCCCTGGCTCCTGTGTGGCCCGGCCCTAATGCCGTGTCTTTTCCCCTCTAGGTGGGAGCAGGTGCTCTGTGTCGGCAGTAAACCTGCCCAAACATGTGGACTCTATAATCAACAAGCGGCTCTCAAAGTCCTCTGCCACGCTCTGGAACTCCCCCAGTAGAAGTAAGAGAAGGCCCAGCCCTGCTCTCTCCAGAGTCCCTTGTAGCCCCCAGTGAGCCTCCTCCAGAGCTCAGCAAGAGCCCCAGGTCCCAGGAGCCCTCACATACTCCAGGTCTCCATCCCCACTCTACCCCACCTGGGGCTCTGTGCCCCTCGGGGGAGCCGGCATTTGGGTCTGGATCCGGAGGACAGAGATGTGCCCTGCAGGGAGGAGAACAGAGACAAAGGGCAGAGAGCAGGCAGACAGCCTGGCAGGGGATGCAAGAGCAGGTGGGGGTGGGAGTGATAATGGGCAGGCAGCCACATCTCCAACCACAGCCAGCTGGCCTGGGCCAGCCCTAGACAGGTGGCCTTATCCCTGAGTACCAGACTGGCCTGGGTGCTGTGTGTGTGTGGAGGGACCCTTTTTTCTGGCTCCACTCTGGAAGGCCCATGCAACCCTGCCCTCTGCCTTCAGAGCCCAGCCATGGCCTCGGTTGGCTCCAGAGTTGTAGCCAACTAGGTTGGCATAGCCTCTGCTTCCCACTGCCCTGGTGCTCACATGTGAAGGGCCATGGTAAGAGTTATTTATAAGTTTCTCCAGCTTTTATTTGGTTGCTCTGTTGCCTAGCAACCAAATCAGCTGTTGTTCCAAACCCACCTGACTAAGGCTTAAAAATAACCCAGCAGCTGAGGGGACAGAGCATGGTGGCCCAGGGCAGCCAGGCTCTCTAGCAGACTCTCCCTGGCATGGGACACCTAAAAGTTGGGACTTGCCTGAGTCAGAGGAGCACAAGGACCCTTACTGTCCCAAATCCATGGGGTCATGCCTCCTCAGCCCTCTGATAGCAGGGGGGAAAGGCCCTACAGTGCGACAGCAACCCTGGCCAGCTCATCGTTCAGAATTCTTTCACCTGGGTAGGCGGGGACCCTCAAGCTATGCACATTTTGCCCTGGAAAGTGTCTTGCCGCCTCTTGTCTACAGTGGGGGGTTCAGACCCCAGGGCAGAGAAGTGTGGCCAGGGGTGATCGGATAGAGTCCTCCTGGGGACAACTCCTTGGGCATGACATGGGATGGTACCTGGCCACCCTCCTTTGCTTTTGCCTGTCCCCTGCGGTGACCAGCTCCTCCTGGCATTCTTCCCATAGATCGAAGCCTGCAGCTGAGCGCATGGGAGAGCAGCATCGTGGACCGTCTCATGACGCCCACCCTCTCCTTCCTGGCACGGAGTCGCAGTGCAGTCACACTGCCCCGCAATGGCCGGGACCAGGGTAGGGGCAGCGGCCCTGGGAGAGCCCCCACCAGGGGCCGGGCAGGGGCCAGCCGCGCATGTGGGCCACATCCCGACCACACTCATCCCTCTGCAGCCGTGCCGGTGTGCCCGCGCTCGGCCTCTGCCAGCCCACTGATGCCGCCATGCAGCGCCCCCCGCAGCAGCATGCACCGCTGCACCCCCTCCTCCGGGGAGCGTGGGGAGCGCCGCAAGCCCAGCTCAGTGGGCAGCCCAGCCCCCGTCCACCGCAGGCCCCAGGCCTCGCTGGTAAGTGGCCCGCAGCTGGGAACACGGAGCCCAGCTTGGGAGTGTGGGCACCGCTGATCTTTGCTCCCTGCCTCCCTGCTCTCCAACCTCTTCCTCATCAGGTGCAGAAAAAGGAGAAGAAGGACAAGGAGCGGGAAAATGAGAAGGAGAAGAGTGCTCTGGCCCGGGAGCGCAGCCTTAAAAAGCGTCAGTCACTGCCTGCCTCCCCACGCCCACGCCTCTCCACTGGCGCAGCCTCTGAACTCAGGTCGGGCGCAGCCTGCATGTCACCAGGCTATTCACTTATTCATTCATCCACAAATATTTGTTGGGCACCCACCTCTAGAATTAAAACTCCTTGAGGGCAATTTTTTTTATTTTTGAATGTGTCAGTCACGGAAGTACCCTAGCACCTAGAACAGTGCCTAACATCTGGTAAGCACTCAACAAATACCTGCTGAATGAGTGAACAGACCTCCCAAGTTCTGTTCTAGGTGTTGAGGAAACTTTGGTGAGCCAAACCAGGCCTCATTTTTGCTCTTTTTTTGTTTTTTAACATTAAAACATTTTATTTTATTTTTAAAGATTTTATTCATTTTTAGAGAAAGGGAAAAGGAGGGAGAAAGAGAGGGAGAGAGAAACATCAATGCGTGGTAGTCTCTTGCAGGCCCTCAACTGGGGACCTGGCCTGCAACCCAGGCATGTGCCCTGACTGGGAATCGAACCAGCAATTCTTTGGTTCATAGGCCAGCGTTCAATCCACTGAGCCACACCAGCCAGGGCTATCATTTTTGCTCTTAGTAATCTTACCGGCTATTGGGGAGACAGACATTAATCAAAAGAATATGTAATTATAAACTGAGATACATACTCTCAAAGGAAATACATTGGCTCTGTGAGAGCATATAAGAATAGGGGGTGCTGACCTAGACTGGAAGGGACAGTTCCCTGAGGAATGACATGTGCCTTGGGTGTATATATACATGAGGACACTCTGTGCCTTCCAGGCCTAACATTTCTCTTTTTTCTCAGTCCCAAATCTAAGGTCCGGCCATCCTCTCCCTCCACATCCTGGCACAGGCCTGCCTCTCCCTGCCCCAGCCCAGGGCCCAGCCATGCTCTGCCCCCCAAACCACCATCCCCCCGAGGCACCACTGCATCACCCAAGGGGCGGGTTCGGAGGAAGGATGAGGCAAAGGAGAACCCCAGTGTGGCAGGACATGAGGACAAGACCCAGAGAAAGGGCAAGGCCAGTGAAGAGAAGGAGCCTGCAGCCCCATCCTCACCAGCACCTTCGCCTGTGCCCTCACCCACCCCAGCCCAGCCCCAGAAGGAACAGCCCACAGCCGATATCCCTGCAGGTGGGCATGAAGAGAGGATGTGGGAAGGTGGGCAGGGCAAGAGAAGACAGCTTTGCCTATGTAGGGGAGGTGGTCAGAGGTGTGGGCCCAGAAACCACGGGGCGGGGGGGCGGGTACTGGGTGTTCCCAGACAGGAGAAGGAGGCCCCTACCCTCAGCAGGTCCAATCCCAGGACACAGGCCAGAAAAGAGGATCTTACCACACTTAAGTTGATAGCAGATGTTGGATGGGTGGGTTGCCCTGAGGTCCTGGAAGCACGAGACAAGCAGGGGTGCTGGAGGTGCCTGAGCTGGCGCATGCTGACTCCTGGACCTTGATTCCACTCCAGATACTGCTGTACTGACCTCACCCCCAGTGCCCACTCCCCCAGCGACCCCTAGCAAACCCATGGCCGGCACTACAGACCGAGAAGAGGCTACTCGGCTCCTGGCTGAGAAGCGGCGCCAGGCCCGTGAGCAGCGGGAGCGCGAGGAACAGGAACGGAAGCTGCAGGCAGAAAGGGACAAGTGAGTGCGCCCCTGGGGACCGAGGGGGCCAGAGGGGGCCCATATGGGGCCTGCTAAAGAAGTGAGGGACTGAGCGTGAGTTTCCTGTATCCCCCAGGCGAATGCGAGAGGAGCAGCTGGCTCGGGAGGCCGAGGCCCGGGCTGAGAGGGAGGCAGAGGCCCGGAGGCGGGAGGAGCAGGAGGCCCGAGAGAAGGCACAGGCCGAGCAAGAGGAGCAGGAGCGGCTGCAGAAGCAGGTGCCCTCGCGGGCGGGTGGGCAGTGCTGGGCTGGGCGTGGACGCCTGCTGCTGGTGGGCTGGGGGCTGGCCTGGAAGGAAGGCTGGAGTCCAGCTGCTCAAAGCTCACTGGGGTCTTTGGCAGAAAGAAGATGCCGAAGCTCGGTCCCGGGAAGAGGCCGAACGGCAGCGTCAGGAGCGGGAAAAGCACTTCCAGCGGGAGGAGCAAGAGCGGCAAGAGCGCAAAAAGGTAATGGAACAGTAGGCGGGGCGAAGACCCTGGTGGGCGGGGCCGCCTTCTTGGCTGGGTCCCTGTTTCCATTAATGGGACTAATGGGGCTAGGGGAGAGGGCCCTGCCTTGAACTCATTAAAGGTAGGACAATCCCTGGTTGGTGTGGCTCAATGGATTGAGCACTTGCCTGTCTTCCAAAGGGTCGCCAGTTCGATTCCCTATCAGGAGACACGCCTGGGTTGTAGGCCAGGTCCTCAGTTGGGGGCATGTGAGAGGCAACCAATCGATGTTTCTTTCTCTCCCTCTCTTTCTCCCTCCCCTCCCCTCCTTTCAAAATAAATAAATAAAATATATATTTTTAAAATGTAGGACAAGAGGGAATTGGGGTGAGTTCTGGTTCTCATCCTGTAAAGGACTGCTAAGAGCCAGAAGGGCCTGGAGACTAACTGGTGGGAGGTGTAGAATGAGGGCAGCACTTGAGTCTAACTAATGTGGGTTCTCCCAACAGCGTCTGGAGGAAATCATGAAGAGGACTCGGAAGTCAGAAGCTGCTGAAACCAAGGTCAGGATTCCCCAAAGGGCAGCATTGGGAGTTGGGGTTGAGTAAGGAGGAGGCTGTGGAAAGGCATTCAGGATGGAGGAAGGAGGCTGTGGCAGGCTGCTCAGGGGCTGGGCTGGGGGGAAAAAGAATTCAGCATATCAGTTGGATCAACCTTGAGTCTGATTGAGTCTGATTGCTCTTCCTCTTCAAAGCAGAAGCCAGACAAAAAGGAGGCAAATGCCAACAATTTTAGCCCAGGTAAAGGCCCTATTCCCCTCACTCTGTCCCCTTCGCCACCCTATTATCATACCTCCGCCTCTTATCAGCCAGCAGCTTATGGCCCTTCCTTCCCTGTGATAGACCCTGTCAAAGCTGGGGAGTCTCGATCCTCAGGGCTGCAGAAGGAGGCTGTGCAGAAAGAGGAGCTGGCCCCCCAGGAGCCTCAGTGGAGGTATCAGCTCCCAATCTCAGGGACCCTAAGCAGGGGCAGGCTGGAGCTATGGGTGCTTGGGCTGGGCTAGGTACATGCGGTGCTGAGCACTGGCCCTGCACCCACAGCCTGCCAAGCAAGGAGTCGCCGGGGCCCCTGGTGAATGGCCTGCAGCCTCTCCCAGCGCACCAGGAGAATGGCTTCTCCCCCAAGGGACCCACTGGTGACAAGAGTCTGGGTCGAACGCCAGAGGCACTCCTGCCCTTCGCAGAGGCAGAAGCCTTCCTCAAGAAAGCTGTGGTGCAGTCCCCACAGGTCACAGGTAGACATCCTTGACTCTCAGCAGCCTTCCCAGAATTCCCCAGCCCTGCCCTGTCTTCCAGCCCTGCCAGAGGCCTTCTCATACTCTGCACCCCTGCCCTGCACCCTGACTGGTTGGGCTTGGAGGCATAGTTGACCTGTTCTCCCTCCCGCTTTTTCCCCAGAAGTCCTTTAAGGGGTTGCCTTGGATCCAGGCATTATGAGAGCTCCTCTGAATCATTTACCAGGACGTCTGGAAAAGAGACAGAATAAAGCCGGAAGTGGCCTGGGCCCCTGGGGTGGGTCCTCCCTGTTATTTTTAATCAGCACCTTATAGACTGTTGTCTCTTTGACTGGAGCCAGACCCTGCTCCTCAGTGCATTTGTGTGCTCACACGCGCGGACACCTCCCACACACACACATACACTCACAGCCTCTCTGGCCTCCTCCCTTGGGGAAGGGCCATCTGTATTATTTGCCTTGGTTTGGTGGGGTACAGTGGATGTGAATACTGTAAATAGCTTGTGCTCAGACTCCCCTGCCTGGAGGGGGCAGGTGCAGGAGGCAGACCCTCCCAAGACTCTCTGGGGAGATCTTCCTCTCTCTATTTAACTGTAACTGAGGGGGGTGCCCAGGTCTGGGGGTGGGGGACACCTTGGGCCACAGGATGCTGGTTGCTTTAGGGGTACCCATATCCCTGCCCTCGCCTGGAATCAGTGTTATTGCATCTGATCAAATTTCTCCAGAAATAAAGTGAGAATAATTCTGCCAGTCCTGTCTATCCTTGGGGCTGGCGGTGGGGCTGGTAGCAGGTGGCCTCCTGAGTTCTAAGAAGAACTTAAGGAGCCAGAGCCTAGGGGACACCTGCCCCTACCTGACAGTATTCCTGGTGGTCTTCCAGTCTTCCAGTTTAGTATGAATTCATTCATTTATTCATTTAACAAGGATGGTTGCACCTACTTTGTATCAGGCAAAGGACTACATGCTGGGGATACAGTAGTAGGAAAAGATATAGCCTCTTTTCTCAGGGAGTTTATAGCCCAGTAGGTTAGTATTGTGGACACTGAGTTGCCATCTCAACATTTATTCCCATCCCTGCTTTCTCATTTCAAGCAAAATTCTGATTTTGTTCAGGTGGCCATCTTCCTCCTCGATCCCACTCTGTGCTTCAGTGGAGGAGGACTCTAGCCCCAGGGTGAATCATTATTGTAATGAGCCAGAAATGGTGGTCCAAAAGCCCTCGTGTGTGATTGGTTTAGGTATGGGCACGTGACAGAGTTCCAACCAACAGATACAAAGAAAAGCCCCCTGGGCTTCTAGGAGAGACTTCCTCACTTTTGAAAAATATACCATGAGGTAGCAAGGCTTGATTGACCTTCCAGTATCCTGCCTCCTAGTATTCACACCCTGTATAGTTCCTTCTGTGTTGTACCAGGGTTGGGCTGAGTGACCAACAGAATACAGCAGAAGTGATGGTGTTACATCCAAGATTCGGTCTTTTAAAGACACTGCCACTTCGGTCTTGGTTGCTCTTGTTCTTGGATCACTCCCTCTGGAGGGAGGCCGTTGCTACATCATGGACAGCCTTATGGAGACACCAGATCGAGGGACCGAAGGCCCCGGCCAACAGCCACATGGATAAACTTGGAAGTAGATTCAACAAACCCAGTTAAGCCTTCAGATGACTTCGGCCCCAGTCCACAGTTTGACAATAACCTCATGAAAGACTGCCAAAACAACCAGCTAAGCCACATCTGGGTTTCTAACCCTTGGAAACTGAGATAATAAAGGTTGTTTTAAACCGCTAAGTTTTGTGATAATTTCTTACACGCAAGAGTTAACTAAGACATGTAATGCTGGAAAAACCCTGCCTGTATGATATGAGGTCCGGCTCTGATGCCTGGAGTTGCTGCATCTACCATGCTAGCCGACCTGCGGACAAAGCCAGCACCAAGGGTGACAGAGCAGCAGAAGGGGCAGAACCTAGATGCTCGAGAACACTGAATTAATCAACCTCAAAAGCTGTCCTGCCACTAGACAACTTCCCTTCTTCTTTCAGCCAATGGAGTTGGATTTTCTATTATGTGTGGCCAAAAGCTTCTAACGCATCTAGAGATATGGACAATAAATACATAAATGTACTTCCATTGTGAGCTATGGTGAAGGTGTCCTCTAAAGATGCAGCAATTAAACTTGACCTGAAGGATGTGGAGGAACCACCTATGTGAAAGAGCAGGCAGGAGAGTTGCAGGTGAAAGGGGTCAGTATGTGGGAAGCCCTGGAAGAGTGGGAGCAGGGCCAGCATTGCTGAGGCATGAGAACAATGGGGTGAGCTGAGTGGGGGAGAGAGGGAAGTGGGGACAAGCCACAGGTGTTGGGGATGAGAAGGGGCAGGAAAAGGACTAACACAACAGCTTCTAGGCCCTCTCCTCAGTGAGAGCTCCTTTGTACACAGCTCCCAGGCCCCAGCACATACTCACAAGGAGGCAGAGGAACCAACATTTCCCTGAAGACAGCACCCTGAACACTCAGCAGGGGAATCACTTATTCATTTACTAATTCAATATATCTTGGAGCATCAGCTAAGCACCAGAGGGATATGATGGTAACAAAAACAGATGTAGAAGCTCCTGGAGCTTCCTGGTGGGGAAGATGGGCATCAGCCAAATAACCACATGAACAAATGTAAAAGTAAAAAATGCGGTCAGTGCTATGAACGTGGCCTATAGGGAGCAATAAAAGCATCTACCCAGGGACCTAAGCTGGGCATCAGATAAGCTATCCCTGAATAAATGGTATTTGATCTAAGAGCTGATTGGTGAGTAGGTATTGAGTGAGCAAAGTCAGGAATGTAGAGAAGGGAGAGAGAAGCATTTTCCAGACAAGGGGAAAGCATGTGCAAAGGCCCTGCATGGAAAGGAGTTGTGTTCAAGTATCTGGAGGATTGTAAGGAGGTCTGAAGGAGTCTGCTTTTACTCACCATTGAATCCTCAGTTCCTGGTAAAATAGGAGCTCAGTATTTGTTGAATTAAGAGAGGTCTGTTTATGAGGTGAGCTAGACCATACAGAGCCTTGTAAGGGTGTGTCAGGGGTTTGGATTTTATTCCAAGAACCATGGGAAGTCACTGAAGGCTATTAAAAAGGGGATGGGAAAGGTGACATAATAAGACTGGCATTTTTATTAGACCATTCAGGCTGTTTGGTAGGAAACTGGTAGGGATTTGATTGTAAACTGGGACACCAGTTAAGAAGTGATTGCTTGGCCTGGCTGGTGTGGCTCAGTGGATTGAGCACCGGCCTGAGAACCAAAGGGTTGCTGGTTCGATTCCCAGTCAGGGCTCATGCCTGGGTTGCATGCCAGTGCCCCAGTTGGGAGTGTGCGAGAGGCCACTGATTGCTGTTTCCCTCACACATCATGTTTCTCTCCCTCCCCCAAAATAAATAAATAAAATCTTTAAAAATAAAGAAAAGCAGTGATTGCTGCAGTCCGGCAAGAAGACTATAGAGGCTTGGGCTCAAGAAACAGAACAAAGAGTGGAGAGAAGTGTGCAACATGCAACATTAATTTACTTATTCAAGGACTACTAAGCACTATTATATGCCAGGCACATAGGTGCTGGAGATTTTGAAGTGAGCAAAAATTGATGTGGCCCTTACCCTCATGGAGCTTACAGTCTAGTGGAAGAAACAGACATTAATTAAATAATATTACAAACGAATGGACAATTACAATTACAGCAGACCCCTTTATCTTCAGGGGATACATTCCAACACCTCCGTGGATGCCTGAAACCATGGATAGTACTGAACTCTATATATACTATGTTTTTTCCTATACGTACATACCTATGACAAAGTATAAATTAGGCACAGTAAGAGATTAACAAACAATAATAAAACAATAATTATAACAATATACTGTAATAAAAGTTATGTGAATGTGGTCTCTCTCAGGAAACTATCACGAATTTCTTTTTCCTTCATAAGTTCCCAGACAGATTTGTTCTTAATGTAGACCTCAGCAACCTTGGTACATGATTTTTTAAAATCTTAAGTCAAAAAATTTCACCTTTTCACTTAAAGGAGGCATTTTATGGCTTCTCTTTGGCACATCTGAATTGCCAGAATCACTACTCTTGTGCTTTGGGGCCATTATTAAGTAAAATAAAGGCTACTTGAACACAAGCACTGAGATTTTGTTATAGTCTATCTAACCAAGACACCCACTAAGTGTCTTGAACAGGTAGCACATACAGCGTGGACATGCTGGACAAAGAGGATTCATATCCCAGGCAGGTCAGAACAGGACAGTGAGCGTCTTCATCACATTACTCAGAACATCATGCATTTTAAAACTTATGAATTGTTTATTTTTAGAACTTTTCACTTAATATTTTTGGACCACGGTTGACCACAGGTAACTGAAACTGTGGAAAGCAAAACTGTAGATGAGGGGGAGGGGTGACTATGACAAATACAGGAAGGAGAAGTATGCGGTGCTAGGAGAGTCAAAAATAAGGAGAGCTGGCCTGGCCAGGCAGGTTAGGGAGGATGTTCCTGAGGAAGCAGTGCTGGAGCCTAGATCTGAAGGAGCAGGAGTTAGTTAGCAAGGCAGACCGGTAACAGCATGTGCAAAGGCCCTGTGATCCAGTGTAGTTGGAACACAGAGTAAGAACAAGGGTGGTGCTAGAAAGGCAGAAAAGACCCCATCATTCAGGACCCTGTAGGCCATGCTAAGAGTTTTGTCTGGAAAGTTATTGAAAGGTGTCAGCAGGTGGATAACAACTGATGGTTTGAAAATATTATCAGGGCTACCACCTGGAGAAGAGGTTAAGAGATGGGAGAAGTGTGGAAGTAGGGAGTTCAGACAAGAGCACCAATCTGGTAAGAGGTGATGGACACTTGACCCTGTGAGTGCTAGACAGAGTCCAAGAGGAGGTAAAAAATGAACTGGATGTAGGGAATGATTAAAAAAAAATAATAATTCTCAGCTTTCAGGGTCAAATATGGGTACTGAGAGAGGGCACTCTTGACGAGAGCCAGGTTTAGGGGGAGAGATCATGACTTTGACCTAGACGTGGCTGGGTACAGGTCTACCGCTCAGGGCAGGGGTCTGATCCCGTAGACTGGGAGGGAGGAGCCACGAGGACAGGGTGCAGGGGAAGTTCTAGGAGCGTACAGTTTTCAAGAGCTTGGGGCCTGGGGCCTGGGGCGCTGCAAGGGTCTTCCGGGAAGTTTTGGGCAGGGCGGACTTTAGAAGAACAGGCCGAGGCCGCAGGAGGCTAGGCTCCGGGTCTATTTCCAGGTTTTCCGCCGGAGACTTAGGAATGTCCGGCCTGTTCTGAGCGAGACTGAGGAGAATAGAGGCGGAGGCAGAGCCCTGCGCCCCGGAGAGCCCTCCCTCTCTCCATCTCTGCCCTTTCCCCAACAGAGCCAGACAAGGCAGGGCCAGAGTAGGCAGCAACTGCCCGTACCCCCTCCCCGCTCCATCCCGCAGCCAACGCTCCTGAACTGCGGCCCTTACAACACTCCGCCCCCCGCCCCAGCACACACCCTTTCTTTACCAGGACTCCCCAGCTCCACCAGCCGGAGCGGGTCCCCTGGGCCTCGCTCAAAGGAGCAGTCACTAGTCACTTCACCCACCCCTAAGCCTAGGACCGGCTTCCCAGGAACGAGCACCTGGCGCCCCCTGGTGGTTAAATGAGCACATGGCATGCTAGGCAACGTCAGAGCTTGCAGGGTCCAAACGCGGGACGAAGGTTGTAGGTCCTCGCTGAGAGGTCAGGAAGAGGGCGTCCAGGCTTGACTCACTCTATAGCTGTGGGCAATTTCTCGAACCTCTGTGAGCTAGTGAAAATTAGAGCTAGTGATATGAGCGATCCATTTCTTAAGCCAACACATAGAATGAAAGTTTTGTTAGTTGCAAGGCCCTCTATCCACTTCAAGGGGCCTTGACTTCCTGGTGCAGCTCAACTCCTGGGTACTACCCGCCCCTTCCCCAGACCATTTCACTTTGGGACAGCCACCTTAGACACATCCTGATAAGGCCATGACAGTGAGCACTAATTATAATCCATAAGGCGAGGTCCTTACTTTCAGGGTGCTCGGCCTGGAAGTGAAAGGATACAATTATAATACAATGGAAGAGTTCAGTGACAGAGCCAGTCATAGGGCACTCTAGGGATATAAAGAAGTATTTGATCCAGATTCGAGGAGGGAGAGAATGTCAAGGGAGGCTTCCTATAGGAGACAATACCTGAGAAGTTCCTTTAAATTAAGGGCTGAGCTCTGCCTGGTGTGGTACAGTGGACTGAGTGCCAGACTGTGAACTGAGAGTTTGCCAGTTCAATTCCCAGTCAGAGAATATGCCAGGGTTTGTGGGCCAGGTCCCCAGTTTGGGATGTGCAAGAGGCAACTGATTAATGTTTCTCTCCCTCTCTCTCTTCCCCTCTCTTCCCTCTCTCTAAATAAAATAAAACACAATAAAATATTTTTAAAAACTTACAAACTTATTATCAAAACTCAATAATCAAAATTTGGGTTTAAAATTTAAAACAGTGGGAACTGTAAAGTGTAATATTTTTGTTTGGAAAGTGAAAATTTAATTCAAACACAAAATGTTTTACAAAATCCAAATATCTTTAAAAGTGAAAGTTATCCCCCCCAAAAAATAACTTTAAAAAGTTGAAGTTATCGTTTTTATTTTCGTCCATTTTTTATTATGGTAAAATGTACAATCATATAAAGTTTACCATTTAAACCGTTTTTGAGTGTATAGGTCTATTGGCATTAAGTACATTCACATTGTTCTGCAACCATCACCACCACTCATCTCGGGAACTTTTCCATCTTCCCAAGCTAACATTTTGTGTTCATTAAACACTAACTTACCGTTACCTCCTGGCAAGCACCATTCTATTTTGTATTTCTATGAATTTGAGTACTTAGCTACCTCATGTAAGTGGAATGTATAATATTTGTCCTTTTGTGACTGGCTTATTTCACTTAGCATAATGTCATTCATATCATAACATGTGTCAGAATTCCATTCCTTCTTAAGGCTGAATAATATTCCATTGTATGTATATACCACATTGTTTAACCATTCCTCATCTGTCAATGGACTTTCAGGTCCTCTCCACCTTTGGCTACTGTGAATAATGCTGCATGAGCACACACGTATCTGTTCAAGTGCCTGCTTTGAAGTGGAATTGTTGGATTATATGGTCATTCAGTTTAATTTTTGTAGGTACAGCCATACTACAGTTTTCTAAAGCACTGTACCACTTACATCCCCAACAACAGCGTTCAAGGATTCCAATTTTTCCACATCCTCTCAACACTTTTTTTTTAATACTAGTCGTCCTAATGGGTGTGAGGTGTTTTCTTATTGTAGTTTTGGTTTGCATTTCCCTAACTATTAGTGATGTTGAGCATCTTTTCATTTCACTTGTTTATGAGTCATTTGTATATCTCCTTTAGAGAATACCTATTCAAGTCCTTTGCCCATTTATTAATTGGGTTTTTTGGTAGTGTTGCTGTTGAGTTTTAGGAGTTCTTTATATCGTCTGGATATTATCAGATATATGACTTACAAATATTTCTCCCATTCTATGGGTTGTCTTTTCATTTTGCTGGTAGTTTAATTTTAATGACATCCAATTTATCTATTTTTTCTTTTGTTGCTTGTGCTTTTGGTGTCATATCCAAGAAAAATCATTGCCAAATCTAATGCCATGAACTTCTCAACTTATAACATGTATAAATGACCCACGAACAGGGAAAACAGAGTAGGGACTGACTGTGGGAGCATGGGGGTAGGCAGGGCAGTGGAGATCAACAGGGGCAGATATTGGGACAGCTGTAATAGAAAAACAATTAAATTTAATTAAAAAAAAAAAGAATCTCCAGTCCAGACCTCTTTCCTGAGGTTGACATCCTGCACATCTGTCTGCTTAACACCCTGGCCTGGACGTCTTGCAAGCACCACCGACTCATCAAGTCCAAACTGGACTCAGAAACTCCATCCCAAAGAGCGTCATCAGGATCCACAAGTCTCCCAAGCAAAATAGATTCCTCCGAAGTCACTCCTCACGCTGCCTCTCCTCTGAAATATCTTTGACTCTGTCCCTAGTGCCCTCACACCAGCCCAGGCTGCCATTATTTCTTCCATCCTAGGAAGAGCAGCAAGGTGTTCTGCTCCAACCTAGTCTCTGCCAGTAGCCACAAACCTGCCCCACACTCTCCTGCTAAGTCCCCCTCAGGCCTTCCTACGGCCCTCAGAATACAGTGCACACTCTATAGAGTGGCTTCCCGGGGCTTCTCACATTTGTGACTCTTCTCCGGTCTCCAGGACGTTGCGTGAACTGTTGCCTCCACCTGGACACTCTCCCCTGCGGGCCCCCACACCCAACCCCGGGGCTGGGTGATGACTGTTCAAATCTTAAATATCACTTCTTCCCGGAGGCCTGTTTTGACCCAGAGCTCTGTACCTACCCTAACACAAAAAAGGCTTTATTGTAACCATTTGTCCATTAAATGTTCCTGTGCCAGAACCTGAGTCACAAGAGCAGGAATGCTTCAGTTTGTTCACTGTGTCCTTCCTAGCCCCCACTGCCTGGCACACAGTAGAGGCTGTCTGTGTGTGAGAAATGTCTGACAGAGAGAACCACGTGCAAGAGTGTAGAAGCCAGAACTGGTTGGCGGGGTGAGGGAGACTAATAGGCAGGTCGTGTTTCTGTGGCGCCATGTGAGACAGGCTGGGGCATTGCCAAGTGTCCCGGAAGCTGGAGAGGAATCAGGCACTGACTGCCTTGTATCCTGGTTGGCTGGGGAGCTTGTTCTTTCTCCCACGGCATGGAAAACCACAGAAGCGTTTTAAGTCAGGCGCTAACGCGATTGGAGGTAAAACACCAGCTGGAGGCAGGTGGGCGAGACTGGAGGCAGAAAGACAGTTATAGGGCTGTGGCAATAAAATGTCTCTAGAAGGAGACACAGAGAAGCGGGGAAGGGAACTGGGTGGCCAAGGGACAGGGGCAGGAGAGGCATTTCATTGCATATTCACTTACACCCATGGAATTTTGAATCATGTGACTGTATTACTTAGTCAAAAAAAATCTTTTAAAAGGGTGGACAAAAGGGATATGTTGCAATAATCTAGGCAAGATATAAGAGTCGATATCATTTGATTTTTTAAAAGATTTAAAAAATAAATTTTCAGAGAGAGGGGAAGGGAGGGAAAAGAGAGGGAGAGAAACATAAACATGTTGCCTCTTGCACACCCGCACTGGGGCCCTGGCTATAACCCAGGCATGTGCTCTGACTGGGAATCAACCAGCAACCATTCAAGTTGCAAGCCGGCACTCAATCCACTGAGCCACACCAGCCAAGGCTATGTCATTTGCTTTTTAATGGCATATGAATGCTAACTCCTTAAAGAAAATGAGAAGATACAAAAAAAAAAAAAAAAAAAAAACGTAGAAATAATAGCCCTGGCTGGGTTGCTCAGTTCGTTAGAACGTTGGGCCCATACACCAAGATGGCGGGTTTGATCTCCTGTCAGGGCACATATAAGAATCAACCAAGGAATGCAAGGATGGGTGGAACAACAAATTGATCTCTCTTTCTCTCCCTCTCATCAATAAATTAAAAAAAAAAAAATTAAAGTAGAATCCCCTGAAGTTCCTTCTGCCAAAAATGAACTGTGTTAGCATTACTGCTTCCTCACATAAGCTACTGGAAGATAACCAGAATGAAGTCTGGGGATGAGGCTTATCCTCTGGTGGGGTTGGCAGATTTTATACATCAAAATACAGGACCCATGTTATAACAGGATTTCAGATAAACTGAATAAGTTTTTTGTACACTGAATAATTCTTTAGCAGATGTATGTTCCAAATATGGCATGGGACATACTTACATTTAAAAAATCTTTGTTGCCTGTGACTCAGTTAGTTGGGCATCATCCTGCAAAGCAAAAGGTCTCCAGTTCAATTCCTGGTCAGGGCACATGCAAGAGGCAGTTAATCGACGTTTTGCTCTCTCTCTTTCTCCCTCCCTTCCCCTCTCTCTAAAAACAAACAAACAAATAATTTTAGGAAAAAGAAATCTTTGTTTTCAATTGAAATTCAGATGTAAGTGGGCAGTCTGCATTTTATCCGGCCATCTTATACCCTGGCCTTTATCCTCCCTCTGCAAATACTGCTGGCTCTTTCCCCGTTTTTAATTTTAAGTCCTTGTTTGAATGATTTTTTTACTTTATGAGTTACTCAAATTTGTTTTAAGAATGTCCACCAGGCTTTTCTACAGGGTCCCACCAGGGGTGCTGCTGGCCCTGCACTCAGCAGTCCAGGCCCCCGGGAGTGTGCCCGGTGAGGTGAGAGGGAGGGGCAGAGTGGCAGCCCTGGCAGCGGGCACTGAGGGCTGGGCGCTGGGTCCTGGTGATGGGCGCCGGTAACTGAGCTTGATGCTAAGCATTGGGTTCCAAGCACAGAGGACCACAACCTGGCTCTGAGTTTTGGACTCTTGGCCTTGGAAATCAGAGCCAGGGCAGAGGCCATGGTCACTAGACAGAGGGTTCTGGGCTCAGTGGCAGCCATGAGTCTGGTGTTGCTTACTGCCCAGGGCAGGGCTGGGGATGAGGAGCTGCCCAGCCCCCAGTTGTTTTGTAACAGCTGCTAGAGAAGGAATTTAAGGAGCTGGAGTGGGGAGGAAGGAGTTGCCTGGGCAGGGCAAGGCCACTTAGGCAGGCCAACTTTGGTCCTGGTTCCTGGGGGCAAGAGAAAGAGAGCAGGCTGGAGCTTCAGGCCTCTGGGAGGCAGGCAGTGGGGCCCTAGGGTCAGAGGCAGGATGGGTGGTGGGGAGAATGAGGACCCTTCGGTCATCCTCGCCTGTCATTGCTCCCTCCCTCTTCACCAACCTCCTGGCCCAGCTCCCAGGCCAAGGCAGCTGGAGTGATTAGTGTGGGCCGAGGCAGGACGAATGCCAAGGGCTTGTCTCATGTCTCAGAACACAGGGGCCCAGCCAGAGTAGATGGCATGACTGAGAGTGAGAAAAAGAGACCAAGAGATAAACAGAGACAAATGGGGACAGCACCAGAGACAGACTGGAAAGGCAGGGCAAGATGCAGAAAAAGAGATTGAGTAACCCACACAGAGAAATGGGTGTCATGGGGGAGGAAGGGATCAGTAGCTACCAGGCAAACAGATCTTTTCTTTATCTCTTCCTTAGACCCCACCCTGTCTGCCTTTCTCCCCACTGTGTCTCCTATCCCAAGGCTTCTCAGCCTCAGCACCATTGAGGGTGAGGAAGGATAATTCTTCGATGTTGGGGAGGGGCAGGCTTGTCCTGGGCATTGATTGTAGGATGTTTATTTTTATTTTTATAATTTTTTTTTTTTTAGATTTTATTTATTTGTTTTTAGAGAGAGCAAAAGGAAGGGAGAAAGAGAAGCATCAATGTGCAAGAGAAACATCTATTGGTTGCCTCTTGCACACCCTCAACTGGGGACCTGGCCCACAACACAGGCATGTGCCCTGATTGGGAGTCAACCAGTGACCTTTTGGTTCTCAGGCTAGCACGCCGGCACTCAATCCACTGAGCCACACAGCCAGGGCTGTAGGATGTTTATTTAGCAGCATCCCTGGCCTCTGCCCACCAGATGCCAGTAGCACCTGTCCCCTAGGTTGTAACAATCAAAAAATCTCTAGACATTGCCAAGTGTTCGCTGGGGAGGAACTGCCCTCTCTGACAATCTTCTCTGCTCCCAAGGAGATCCATGTGCTTGAGAAGAGGCAACTCCTGGTTCTCCCATCAGCCTTTGTACATCCTCTTGCCCCCAGCATGGCTTCAACTGCCCTGACTCAGAAGCCAGAGGAACTGGGAGAGTGGCTGAGACTGAGAAGGGGTCCGAGGGCCTGCTGAAGCAGCAGTGAACAAAGCCCCTGCCCGCATGGTGTTTCTGGTTTTATTTCATCCAGAAGGCACCGCACGTGTGTTTGGGGCATGCTAAGGGGTGCTTTGCAAGTGGGTGTGCACCGTTGTCTCTAATGGTGGAGGAAGAGGTGAGCCCCCAAGTATTTCTGGACTAGGTATTTGTATCAACTATGCATTTTATCCACAATACCCATATATATAAGACATGTCACATTCATTTATTTTTCTAAGTCACATTATCTGCTCCAAACACCCCCTCCCCCAATTCAATCACCGTCATATTTTGAGAATCCTCTACCCAGTGGTGTAAATGTTTACAAACAGCTTTGGGGAGAGGGGTTGCTAGGGAGATACTTGGTTTGTAGCATTTGCCAATTTCCATGGTGTCAATACTCCCAAGGCCAGTTTCAAGCTGCCCACATGATGTCACCGGCAGTGTTGCTGGAAGAGGTCACAGCAGCGCACCATTATGTAGTATTTACACCATACGGATGTGAATAGCCCCAAGAGCACAGATAATAGCAAAATATAGTAAAATAATTAGGAAGTGATGAACTTTGAATGCTATTATCTCTGAATATACTTTATTTAATGTTAAGTTTACATAATTTTTTTTTAATGCCCCAACCCTTGGAAGCGCTGCGTATAATTCCTGAGGGCTTCTCCAGTCCACAACATTCAGGGGAAGATTCTGATCATCAATCAGCTTGGATCTATCCTCATGGATCTGTGTGGCTTAGCCACAGTGATCTTTTGCTGGGACTCTCAAACCACCATCCTTAGCCCCCACACGCTCACCCTCTCCCCGCAAACGGCAGCTCCGCACGTCCATCTGGGGCGCTAGGAGATCTGTGTGAGCGTGGTGAAGAGTTGCTGTTACTCAAGGAAGAACAGCAGTAGCAAAGCTCCCCAGACCCTGCTCACTTTCTCAGGCTTGGAGAACTGATGGGCCTACTTCACCCCTCCCAAGCCTGGGAGCCCTGTGTTCCGGAATAACCCAGGCTTGTCGCCTGGAGCCTGATTTGGTAAACAAAAGCCCTGGCTGGGGGATGTCTTCTGGTGCCTGGCAACCTCTGCTTTTGTCCTGGCAACCCCAAAGCCTTCAACAGCCTCCATCCTCACCCCAGGCAAGAAGGAGGAAACAGGCCCACAGCAAGGAGACCAAATTGCAAATTATAACCTCAATGTGTTTCTCGGCAGCATAGGCAGACCATTGTGGTGACAGCAACCTGCTGAGACACTGAACTAAACAAAAGGAAAAGGAGCGATTCCACCTAGCCTTCAAGAAGGACTTTATGACCTGCCTGGAGGGAATTAAACACAGACACTGAGGGTAAGCCATCTCCCCTCCAGGCCGCCCCAGCCTCTGCTCAAAGCCCACACACTTAGCGCTGCTCTCTGATGGCTCCCTAACTGCCTAAGGATTAAGACAAATTAATAGCTGAGGGCCTGGACCTTGTAAAGTAGGAGTTGCTCTCTTTTACAGAAGAGAGAACAGGCTCAGAAAGAGGAAGTCACTTGCCTGAAGGCACACAGCTAAAGCCTAGTCGGGGATGAAGTGTGAACTCAGATGTGACTCCAAAGCTTGTGTTCTCACTGTGAGAACCCCACCTCTCATCCCCACCCGACCCTCACCTGTCTCTGCAGCACTCCTCCGCTACCACCCCCACCCCCACCTCCCCATACAAGAGCCTGGGGAAGGAGAACAAGTATGAATTTATTGATGAACTGCAAAACAACGACTTTGTGCTAGTTACTGCTGGCCAGACATTAAAAATATTTTATTTTATTTTTTAAAGTAAATTTTATTGATTATGCTATTGCGGTTGTCCCAACTTTTTCCCCTTGGCTCCCCTCCTCCTGGTATACCCCTTCCCTCCAGCAATGCTTCCCCTTAGTTCATGTCCATGGGTCATACATATAAGTTCTTTGGCTTCACCCTTTCCTATACTGTTCTTAACTTCCCCTTATCTTTTTTGTACCAACCAATTATGCTTCTTAGTCCCTGCACCTTTTCCCCCATTCTCCTCCTTCTCCATCCCCATTGAAACCCTCCATATGATCTCCATATCCATGATTCTTTTCCTGTTCTATTTGTTTGCTTAGTTCGTTTTCGCTTTTTAGATTCTATTGTTGATAGTTGTGAGTTTGTTGTCATTTTAATGTTCATAGTTTTGATCTTCTACTTTTTCTTAAATAAGTCCCTTTAACATTTAATATAAGGCCTTGGTGACAATGAACTCCTTTAGCTTTACCTTGTCTGAGAAGCACTTTATCTGCCCTTCCATTCTGAATGATAGCTTTGCTGGATAGACTAATCTTAGTTGTAGGTCCTTGCTTTTCATCACATTGAATACTTCTTGCCAGTCCCTTCTTGCCTGCAAAGTTTCTTTTGAGAAATCAGCTGATAGTCTTATGGGAACTCCCTTGAAGGTAACTCTTCTTTTCTCTTGCTACTTTTAAGATTCTCTCTTTATCTTTAACCTTTGTCATTTTAATTATGATGTACCTTGGTGTGGTCCTCTTTGGGTCCAACTTGTTTGGGACTCTCTGTGCTTCCTGGACTTGTATGTCTAGTTCCTTTGCCAAATTAGGAAAATTTTCTTTCATTATTTTTTCAAATAAGTTTTCAATTTCTTGTTCTTCCTCTTCTCCTTCTGGCACCCCTATGATTCAGATGTTGGCACTTTTGGAGATGTTCCAGAGTCTTCTTAATCTCTCCTAATTTTTAAAAATTTTTGTTTCTTCATTCTGTACTGCTTGACTCTTTATTTCTTCCTTATGTTCCAACTCATTGATTTGAACCTAAGAATATTTTAAAGCTCAGTGTTATTGAATTTTTTCTCTCTAAGCAAGATGAAGAGTTTCTGAATCTATTCCTATTTTAGGACTATTTCTATTTTGGGCCAGTTTGTTCTTTGTTGTGGGAGCCATCCTGTGCATTGTAGGATGTTTAGCAGCATCCCTGGCCTCTGCCCACCAGATGTCAGTAGCACCTCCTCAGATCCCCCACCTCCAACCCCCTCTCTGGGTTGTGACAACCAAAAGTGTCTCCAGACATTGCCCAGAGTCCTTCCTCTGGAGTATGAAATTGTGCCCAGTTGAGAACCACTGAGTTAAACCAAAGATATAAAAAGCAGCTGTTTCAAAGAAGCAGGTCTTAGGAGTAAATAAACCATGCCAATGAGGAATAAGTCCCCTGTTCTGAAGTAGCTTGGGAGAGTAAGATCATAAAGGTCCAGACTCCTACCTCTGATGTGAGAGGGGGAAGGAGGGGCAGGGTCTAGGCCTGACTCACAGCCTAGAGCGGGCCTGTGGTCATCCTCTGAGGCCCAACTCTGATTTTCCTGGGAATAAGTGGCTTTGCTGGGACCTAGTGCTATCAAATCAGAGTCCAAAGGTGTCAGTGATGTTACACTTACTGCCACCCAAAGGAGTCACCCCAACTGCAAGAGGAACTTGCTCAGAGCCAAGAGTGGGAAAGAGTAGTGACTGGTGGTTGGTGCCACATCCCACTTTTCCGTAGGATCTTTTCTGGGAGCCTCTATTCCATCTATAAGGGTCTAGCACTGAGTGCTCAGTCTCAACTGATCTGCCTATATGAGTGGATTGAAGAAGTGAAGCCCTGCCCTGTGGTTTACCCAGAGATGTGTGTGTGTAGATGTGGGGGTGTCATACAGCACAGTCCTTACAAGTGTCCTTGGGGGAGCACATTACCTGTCATATCTCCGCACCTTTGCCCTTTTCCCACAATATCCTCCCATCCTTCAAGAACCAGCTCAAATGTTTCTGTTTGGGAAGCCTTTCCTGCCCTCTGAGGCTATTGGTCACTGGAGCCCCCTGAGAGCATGGATTAGACTGTATCTCATCTGTATACCTTGTATCCCTTCCTAGCTCATAAATGGGACAGGAAGTCAATCAAGACTTGAGTAATTTACATTGTTTATGTTGAGAACTTCTGTGGTGGTCTCTGTGCCAGGGGAATACAAAAACACAGGACATGATACATAGTCCAGTTCAGTGAGAAGAACCGATGAATGGAAGTTGGTACAAAGTCTAGTGTTAGGGTTTGAGAGTGATACTTGCATCTCACCCCCTACCCGACCCTCTCCTGAGTTCAGACCAACTATTACCCTGACTGGAATGTTTGGTTTGGTTCTCTTGCAAAGCAGAGATGGAGGTAAAGGTACTTTGTGGGGTCTGAGCAATAGCAAAGGTAACTGCTCCTCTTTCCCACAGGTAGCCCTTCAAGTTTAGAAGGTCACGCATGGTGCTGGTCCCAATCTGTTCTAATTTCCCTTCCCATCTTCCTTTCTACCCTAAAGGCCTCTTGTGTACAATAGACAGCTCCAACAACTTCTCTCTGCTAGTCATGACTTTAGCTTAGGAGTAACAGAAACCCAACTCAAATGAATTCATTTATTGGCTCTTGAATGCAGAAAGTCCACAGGTGCTGCTAATTTTAGGCAGGGATGAATCCAAGGACTCAATGGTATGTCTTTCTCAACTCATGGCTCTGCTTTCCAATTGTTAGGCTTCATTCTTAGGAGGGCTCTCTCCAATAGTGGCAAAGATGACCATTAACAAGTCCAGGCTGCTACTTTTCCGGTTCAGCAGTCCCAGAAGAAAGACGGGGTTCAAATTTTCTCAGTGTTCCAGCATAGATCTAAAGCTAACGCTCATTCCCTCTGCTTGCCTGCTTTGCCAGTCGCTGAGGTCAAAGGAATGAAATGTGCTGATCAGCCAGAGCCACTCGTTCACCTGGAGCCAGGGTGGGGGAGGGAAAGCTTCTCAAAGGATTATCGAAGTGCTATTACCAGAAGAGGAGGAACTCAAGGGTGCTGAGCAGGCACAGCAACAGATGGCCGCTATTTGTTCCCATGTTAGTGGAGGAATGGGTGTACAGAAATCACAACAGATGTAGAGGAGGGGTTGGGGTACATCTCAGGGAGGGGGACTCTGGAATGATGAGCTAAGCCTTTGATAAGTCGGGCCACTGGGGAGGAAGGGCATGTGCTGGCAGGAGGAGGCAGGAAGTCCAGAGTATGGGTGATAATAGCACACATGACTGGACCATTGTATATGTGGGCACTGAGGCTGATGAGGTCATGCAAGCCAGATGGTGGAAGGCCTTGAGCTTACCCTTCATTCTGGTGGCAATGGAGAACTTTTGAAAGTGAAGGCCGAGCTAGAGAGTTTGTCAGAGGTTAGATAGACCACGTTGAACTGGTAGACCGCATTGGGGATTTAGTGTTTGATCCTAAAAGCCCTGGAGGCAGGGAGCAGCACCATCAGAGTTGTACTTGAATGACAGCACTCTGACTACTTTCCAAAGGATGGCCTGGTTGGAAAGAGCCAGGAGGTGGGGAGGCTGGGGAGGAACTCTTAATCACAACCAATAATTGTGTACTACTAACTGTGGCTCAGGCACTATTCTAATCACTTCACAGTGCTAAGACACGAGAAGGCCTGAAATAGGGTGGTAGAAAATTCAAAAGATTGTTCTGGGGGTAGAATATATTGGACTTTGTGACTGATGCAATATAGCGAGTAAGGTAGAAAGAGGAAGCCAAGATTCTTGAGAAATTTGAACCTGGGCAATGGAAGGAGAGAGAAGCCTCTATAAGAAAAAGAGAAAGAACTAAGAAAAGTCCATTCACATTTATTGTTGCCAATTCTGTGCCTTGCCCACCACTGGGTCCTAGGAAGGCAAGAACAAGCTAGTTGCTGCCATCTTGGACATGGCTCTCTGCAGGAGACAAAGATCACATAATGGATGATTTCAGTACATTGTGATGAGTGTGGGCAGACTTGTACAAGCACAGTGGTGTAGGGAGGCAGTAACAGTACTTCTATCCACATAGCTGCTCAAGCCAGAAATCTGGGAGTCACCTTTGACCCCTCTCTCCCTCTTTCATCCAATCACCAAGTCCAGTAGATTTGATGTCCTAAATGTCTTTTGAGCATCTTTTGAATCTGCCAGCTTTTCTTCATCCCCACTTGGAATACATTAGATCAAGTCACTGTGTTTTCTCATTTCAACTACTATAATATAATTTCCTAATTGGTCTCCCCACTTTCCTTCTGGTTTGCCCTATTACATTTGTACACTGTGCCAGAATTATCCTTTAAAAAAAAAAAAATCTGAATCCCTCTCCTACTTATAAACCTTTCAATGGCTTCCCATTGCTCTCAGAGTAAGAGCCAATATCCTCAACCTGGACTATCAGACCCAGAAGGATTTGGCTCATGTGCTTTAGTTCCTATTACACCCTAGAGTCAATGGCAGGCCTAATAATATTTATTTATTTTTAAAAACGATTGTATTTATTTATTTTTAAAGAGAGGGGCAGGGAGAGAGAAAGAAAGAGAGAGAAACATCAATGAGAGAAACATCGATCAGCTGTGCTCTGCACGCTCCCAATCAGGGACCTCGCCTGCAACCCAGGCATGTGCCCTGACTGGGAATCAAACTGGCAACCTTTTGTTTTCACAGGCCTGGAGCTCAACCTACTGAGCCATACCAGCCAGGGCAGGCCTAACAATATTTAGAATGTACCAGGTTCCTACAGATGACAGGGCTTTCCCATTTGTTGTTCCTTTTGCCTGGAATGTTCTTCTCCAGTTTTTGGCCTGATTACATGTTTATGTGTCACTTTCACAGCGAAGACTCCTCTGACCTTCTTGCCTAAATCAAAACCTCCAGATTCTATGCCAAGAGTCAACAAACTTCTTCTGTAAAGTGCATATAGTAAATATTTTAGGCTCTGCAGGTCATAGTGTATCACAACTACTTTTCATTATAGAAGCCACAGACAATGCATAAACACATTTATGAATGCTGAACTTTGAATTTCATATTAGTTTTTACATGTCATGAAATATTAGTATTTTTTTTTATCTGCTTTTCAGCCATTTAAGAATGTAAAAGCAATTCCTAGTGTCTGGCCATGCAAAAACAGGTTTGGAATTGGCTTGGAGACTGAAGTTTGTGATCCCAGTTCTATGTTGCTATAGTATATAAATCATATGCTTTCCTGTGTTTCATCTATCACAGTAGTATTTAATTATGCATGTGATACTTTTTTTTACTTTTTTAAAACTATATTTTATTGATTATGTTGTTACAGTAGTCCCATGTGATAAGACTTTTTAATGTTGTCTTTCCAGTTGGAAGTAAGCTCTGTGCAGGAACCACATTTGTTTTCTTTACTGTTTCCTTCCTGGGCTTCTAATACAGGGCCTTGCCCATAGTAGGTGCTCAATAAGTGAATTGAGTAATAAGCTGTTGTTTTTTTTTCCATGAGAGGACTCAAGGTTTAGTGGAGAATAGAGACATGCAAACAACTTCATAATTAACTAGGTAATGCTATATTGGAAGAAGAGTTCAGTTTTGGGCAGGTTTATTTATTTATTTTTTAAAGATTTTATCTATTTATTTTTAGAGAGAGGGGAAGGGAGGGAGAAACAGAGGAAGAGAAGCATTGATTGGTTGCCCCTCACACACCCCCAACTGGGGACCTGGCCTGCAACCCAGGCATATGTTCTGATTGGGAATTGAACCTGCAACCTTTCTGTTTGCCAGATGACGCCCACCCCACTGAGCCACACCAGTCAGCGCTATTTATTTTTAGAGAAAGGGGCAGGGAGGGAAAAGAGAGGGAGAGAAACATGGGTGTGCAACAGAAACACCTTTCACAAGCCCCCAACCAGGGACCTAGCCTAGAACCCAGGCATGTGCCCTGACCAGGAATCAAACTGGTGATCTTTTGGTCCATTGGATGATGGTCAACCCACTGAGTTACAACAGTCACGGCAATGGCAAGTTTAGTTTGAGATCCCAGTGGGAAGTCAGGAACTAATTCGATGCTAAGATGTATATAGGAAGTAAAATGCACCGAAGAGCTGTAAAAGCTACCTGAGTATGCCACATCACTCATGGAGAGACATCACTTGGAAAAAGGCTGAATGAGGAGAGGAGAGGGAGGAGGATGGAATCACGGGGTAAGCGTCTGGGCCAGGGAAAGGGCAGAGGTGGGAGAGAGGTAAGAAGAGATCCAGCATAGAATATTTTAGAAACCAAGCAGAATGATTCGTATTTTTGTATTCATCTAGTTTACCTGTGTTCCTAGTATTATATTTTGTATTAGGCATGGCCTATAGTAAACGCTCAGAAAATCTGTGAATTTAAAATTAAATAGAATCAGAACGTTTCAAGAAGCACTACACAGCAGGTATCCCACAGGAAGTGCTCAAAGGAGGAAGAAAGATTAAGCCGTGTGACAGGAATGTTGCTGAGGCCAGGATGAGGGCTGCTGTGGCAGAATCTGAGACTTGAGTTGAGCCTGGTGAGCTTTCCCCCCAAAAGAGCAGATTCCTTCGATATTTATTCATATTTACTTTGTTTACTTTGCTGTGGGGATGCAGAAATCTATCAAAACCGATCTCTGTTCTCAAAGAGCTGACTTGTGGTGGGAAGACAAACACAGGCCCTGGCAATAAATATAGAACAAACTGTAAAGGTACGGTATGAGTATAGAGACAGGAAGGAACTAGTAAACTTGGAAGGCTTCACAGAAGAGGTGGCATTTGAGCTCAGTCTTTACCGGTTCGATTTCACTAGGACAGGAATTCAGTGTAAATCATTTTGTGCAAAACCCTGATAAATGCAGAGGCTCGTAAACTTGTATGTGCATAAGAGTCTCTGGAGAGGTCTGTTTATAATGTAGTTCCCCCGGAAAATACTCGTTCAGTAGGTGAGTGGCACCCATTTTAATAAGCTTCACAGGACCCCACTTTTGGAAAACCTCTTTCGGTGCTCCCATCGTTATTGAAGGCTGGGATGGGGAAGGGGTCCCATGGCGGGAAATGAGGCAGGAGAGAGCTTTGCCGATCTGGGATCCTAGATCTCTGAAGGTCAGTATCACAATAAAAACAACTCCATCTTGAGTTGTGCTTCCAGCGTAGTAGACGCTTTAATGGACCTTACTTTGTCGGAGCCTCGTAACGACTCTGTGGGATAGAAATTACGAACCTCATTTCATAGGGGAGGAAACTGAGGCTCAGAGAGCGGAGCCGATTTGCTCAAGGTCACAAAGTGAGAGGCCGCCCGGTATAGGCTGAAAGCCAGGAGACCCGATACTCAGTTCAGACTTTTCAACAGCAAAAGCAGGCCGCGAGCGGGTGGGGCTCAGGCCTCTCTCCAGAATGGTTCCAAAATGGTGGGGGCAGTGGCGTCAGCAACGCCTCCGCCCCTTGCCTCCACCTCCCTCCTTCTTCCCCAGGCCACCCATGAGGGGGGAGGGGAAGGAACGGAGGGACCCACGTGACGGCCGACAACGTGGCGCGTGAGGCAAAACGACGGGCCCAACGTCTGACCTGACTTGTGGGAAACGTAGTTCCTTACACAGTCAAGTTGTGAGGAAAGACGGTTCTACGACTACATTTCCCAGGAGGGAGCGAGGCGACGCTGCCGCCGTGGGAGAGCGGGGACGCGAGGCGCGCTGTCGGGCGGGGGTGAGGTTTGGACCGGTTGTGCCGTTGCGAGGCTGTAGCTGCGATCGCTGCGGTGGGTCTTGGTGAGTGAGGGCCTCTGATTCCCGGGAATTAGCGCAGCTCTACCCGCTCCAGTCATTTCATTTTTTATCTTTTCATCGCGGCCCCTCGGTTGGGGTCGCCAGGTCCGCCAGGCGCGCAGCCGCTCCCCCGCGCTTACCCCTTGGCCTCTTCGGAGCGGGCCCCGCTCCCTCCGGCTCCTCCCCCTCCGCGCCCTGCTGGGCTTACTCTCGCCCGGGCCTAGTTCCCGACGCTCGGGGCCGCCTTTTCTCTGAGCACTTCCTACCGTTCTTTTTCCTTCTTTCAAGTTGTCGGGGAGCGGCCTCCACTTTCTCTCCCTCTTTAGTCGTGTAAAACCGATTGGATTTCCGCTTTTCCCGGAACTCTGTGAGTGTCCATTTCCCTCGGCATAGTCTCCATTGGCCTGCTGCTGTCTTCCCTTGGGGCGCATGTGGTTGGTACTCAGCAAGTGTTAGTGCCTCTTCCGTCCTTTTTGCTGTGTGACCAGAGGAGGCATGGTCCAAATTCATCTGCCATGGGAACATTGCTGCGCCCACTTTTATTTCAGTTTCTCGTGCTGGGGGTGCGGCCTACTTGCAGTCCAGTGATAATCGACGTGTGTTTTGCTTATACGAGGCAATTTTTTTTTTTTTTTTTTTTTTTTTTGCTTATACGAGGCAATTTTCTTTGCCTTTCTTAGGACTTAACCAACTTTAATTAGCTGTTCTGTTTGCCTTTCTAAATCGTAGGGCAGGGGCGTGGCGCTGGCGAGTAGTTCTGGCGCCCAGAAGGTGGAAGCCGTCAATGGTAGTACGTACAGTGTTTAAGGGGAGATTGTTAATTGGGTAGAACGAAAAGCCTGGGAGTACGGTAGAGCCTGGCCGGAGAGAGCCAGTGAAGTTTCTGGTGGCAGCGTAACCAAAGGATCCTGGATCCAGCTTGCCTGGGTTCAAAGTTTGGTCCTGCTAGCTTTTGAGTTTACGTCAGGGCTTTTCACTTCCAAGTGCCTCAGTTTCCTTCTCTCCAAAGTACTGGTGAGTAAGAAACGGTGGCTGTTTTATAGGATTATGGTAAAGATTAAATGAAATTAAGTTGAAAGCTGCTTAGCTCATTACCTGAAATGTATTAAACACTGATATTATTATCACCATCATTTACAGAATCTCTAGATTGTGAGTCGAGAGTGGAAAGACAGTATCATGCTATCATTTTCTTTCCCCTTCAGATGGCGCTCCGGGCTTTTTTTGTGTGTGTACGTGAAAATACTGTCTGTTGTTGTCTGTCCTGTTATCTAGACAGCCTTATGTGTGTATCATTAAATAGAAGTCTGTTGAAGATCCAAAAATGGCTGCTGCCACGAAGAACTTGTGGAGCAAATTGGGCTTAGTTAGTTCTTTACCGGAAAATGTGTTTTGTGAACTAGTGTTCACATTAGCAATAATCAAAAACAAATCTTTCTGCAGCTATTTAGCCTTGATTGCATTTTGTAGAGGTGAGTTGGGATTTCTATAAGAAACTTTAACAAAAGACCTTTGTGTCCAATACAGTTTCATTCTTTTTTTAAAAAAATTTTTATTAAACCTTTTACATGGGTGAAAGCTTCAGTTTTGGAGACTCGTTTTTAGTCTGCAGACTAGGTACAGTCCAATTTTAGCAGTGGTGGTAGTGGTGGTAATAAAAGCAGCAGCAGAAGTTCTTTAGTATATTACTTGAACATTAAGTATAGATAGTTTTTAATTTGGTTTAGCCAGTGAAGTTATGGATTGCAAAAGGAGCGTCCAGTTTTGTACCAAGAAATTGGAGGGAGAAAACTTGAAATATTTTCAAGATTAGCACTGAGAAGGGGAGAGTTGAGGCTGACTTGAGAGAGAGCATAAGGACATGAGATGTATTGTGTAGAATGGGTCGTCTTTTTTTTAATTGATTTTCTAGAAGGGGCACAGAGAGAGAAACATTGACTTGTTCCACTTACTTATGCATTCATTGGTTACTTCTTGTATGTTCCTTGACCAGGTATGGATCCTGCAACCTTGGTGTATTGGAATGATGCTCCAACCAACTGAGCTACCCAGCCAGGGCTATAATGAATGGTCTTAACCGTTAAGAATATGAAGGTGCTAGCCTGTTTCTCTTGGGCATAGCGACATCTATGGAAGTGTGGTTAATTGAAGGAAGTGTGGTTAATGCCCTTTTGTAATATTAGATTTGATGGATTGTTTCACACATTCATTCTGTAAACATCCAAGATTAATTCGGTATTTGACTGATTGAATGATAGATTTAACAAATAGTGCCTGAAAACCTACCATCTACTGGCACCTGTGCTAGGTTCTGGGAGTACATAGGGGTGTGAGACAGGGGTTTTGCCTTTTGAGGATTTATAGTGTAGTGGGAGAAGGCACAACAGTAAGCAAATAAATTACAAGCTGAGAAAAGTGATGTGGAAGTATCAAGCAGGGGACCCCAATAGACACTAAAAAAAGAAGCGACCTAATCGTAGTCAGAGAAGTTCTTTTCTTCAGCAGTAAAGGACAGTTTTAGTTCTGCAGGGTGCCATGAAGAGGAATATTCCAGGTGGAAGGAACAAGTACCAAAACTTGAAGATGAGAAGAACTTTGCTTTCAGAACTGAAAAGAGGCCAAGTGTGCCTGACACATGGTAAAAAGAGTGGTTAATGGTGAGATGGAGAGCTAAGCTGTTTAGGGAAGCCATTGACGCCTTCTGAAGGGTGTGGAAAAATGGATGGTGGAGATTATCAATTAAGAGGCCTTGTGCTAGTCCAGGCTGGAGGTGGTAGTTGCCTGAAGTAGAGTGATGGGCTAGGGGTTTATCTGTTGGAGGAGACTAGAGTGTTTGGAGATTACGGAATATATTCTCTAGAGCAGGATGTTCTTCATCTGTGGTCCGTCGTTACAAGGGGCCAAAACTCTAAAAAATTTTTTTCTCAAAGATGTGGTTACCTTTCATCATCTTCATTGGTGTCTCAAAGTGTTAAGAACCACTAATGTAGGCTTATAACCCATAAAAAAGTAGTTGTCCAGGGCTTATCAGGAGAGTAAAAATCATGGGTACCCTTTCTAAAAGTCTGACTCTCTTAGTCTTTCCAGGAAATGATTTTTTAATTTTAATTTTACTTATTTTCTATTTTTAAAATATTTTATTTATCTATTTTTAGAGAGAGGGGATGGGAGGAAGAAAGGGAGAGAAACATCAGTGCATGGTTGCCTCTTGCACGCCCCCAGCTGGAGACCCGGCCCACAACCCAGGCGTGTTCCCTGACTGGGAATCAAACTGGCAACCCTTTGGTTTGCAGGCGGGCACTCAGTCCACCAAGCCACACCAGCCAGGGTTTAATCTTGATTTTTAAAAAAATTGTTCCCGACCTAGCTGGTGTGGCTCGGTGGATTGAGCGCCTGTCTGGGAACTGAAGGGTTGCTGGTTTGATTCCCGGTCAGGGCACATGCCTGGGTTACCCTCCAAGTCCCTAGTTGGGGACGCACCAGAGACAACCAGTTGATGTCTCTCTCACACATTGGTGTTTCTCTCCCTCTCTTTCTCCCTCCTTTCCCTGCTCTCTAAAAGTAAATAAATAAAACCTTTAATAAAAAAGGCATGAAGGCATTGATCTGACCCATGCCTCTTAGCTGGCATATATGTGCAGTGTCCTCATTTTTGTTCTGCTTGGTTGCTTTTTAGCATCAGTAGTGTTGTGATTGCATAGGTTGGCTTGTTTCAGAAGATGGAAGGCCAAGCAAAGAGAAGTTGCTGAATGTCTAATTAGTAAGAATGAGGTTTTTTTGTCTTTTTTAAAAATCATCACCCAGGACATGCACCCTCCAACGTGGGTGGGACTGAACCCACAACCTGTGCTTGTGTGCCTGACTGGGAATGGAACCCGCACCTTTCAGATTATAGAATGATGCTCCAACCAGCTCAGCCACACTGGCCAGGGCCTTTTTTTTTTTTTTTTTTTTTAAATGATGTGCCTCTGTTAAGTCCATTGCTTTTCTTTCAGTAATTCTGTGTTTGTTGGTATTTTGAGGAGTTAATATCTCAGTTTTATTTTTCTTTAATCAAAAGGGCAGTATAAATAAAGGATTGATAGAGGAAATCTTAAAGGCGAGACTGCTTTCTATAGTTACCCAGGAGCTTTCTTCTCTCCAGGGCTCTCCATTACTTCGAGGCTTCCACAGAAAATGGTCCCAGTGTATCTAAAGGATGTATCCTGGAATCCTAACTAGTACCTTTGGCTTCCAGGCCATGGGCTGTCAGGAAAAAACTGTAAAAATGAATGAGATTGAGGAAGTTGGTCAGTTAGTCGCCAGAGTGGGATTGCCCAAAAAAAATAAATAAATAAATAAATAAATAAATAAGAATTGGGTAAAACTTTTAATATAAGAAATCCTTGTTTTAGATATAGTGAAGTGGTTCTTTTGGTCCTTCCTTTGTGTGCTCTAAAAGTTCTTTCTGCTTAGGTGTCACAGAGGTGCTATATCACAGTTCTGACTTTGGCCATTTTGATGTCCCTTTGTACACATGTATCACATTGGGGAGTGTTCTGAGAGAGGCCGTCCTAGACTACGGTATCTATAATAGTACTCCCTTCAACCCATAACCCCCCAACCCTGCGTTTACTGTGGGATACTATATTATTTATTTTTAATCTATTGTGTCTTCAACTTTTTTTAAAAAGATTTTATTTATTTTTAGAGAGAGGGGGAAGGACGGAGAGAGAGGGAGAGAGACATCAATGTGTGGATGGTTCTTGTGCGCCCCCAACTGGGGACCTGGCCTGCAACCCAGGCATGTGCCCTGACTGGGAATCGAACTAGTGACTCTTTGATTCACAGGTCAGTGCTCAATCCACTGAGCCACACCAGCCAGAGGTGTTTAGAATTTTTTAATATACATTGTTTCAATCTTTATGTTAGTATTTTTAGAAGAGGAATAACCAGTCCTGATAGGTCAACTGAAAATATCTTACTAAGAGGACATTCTCAAGGCAGACAACAGAATGATTCGCTGTTGTGTTTCAAAATAAAACATTAAACCAGGGAGGGGGGACGGGGAATTGGGGATAGGGAGGGCAGAAATTAGGAAGAGACCTCTTTTTTTATTATATACTATTGTACATTTGAATTTTTTACTGTGTATGTATTATTACTAAAAGGAAAAAACTAGGTGAAAGAAGAATTAAACATTTTTGTTTGCTCAAGCAGATAAGTTTATGTTAATATCACAAGTTCTATGATTATGTGTTTTTTCCTCTTTTAAAACTACATGTGTAACAATATAGATGAATCAACATTATTATGCTAGGTGACAACCTACACATAAAAGGACAAATGTATGATTTCACTTATATGAGGTACCTAGAGTACTCACATTCATAGAGACAAAGTAGAGTGGTGGTTGTGGGGACATTGCTGTTTAATGGGTACCCAGTTTCAGCTTGGGAAGATGAAAAAGTTCTGGAAATGGTGGTGATGGTTGCATAAATGTGAATATACCTAACACCACTAAACTGAATTACGCACTTAAAAATGATTGAAATTTGTGTTACCTATAGTAAAAAGAAACTATGTAGCTAATATTTATTATTCAACAACAAATGTACCTAGACACTGGGAGTACAAACAGGAATCTGATCTGGTACATGCTACCAGTATTAGTGTTAGTAATGTGGGACTGGTTGTTTTCAAGGGAATAGAAACTTAAGCTATAGGAAAATTGTGGTTGCTTATAAAAGTTTTGAAATTGATAAAATGATGATAAATTATGGGAAAGTAGCTGTTACGGTTTCAGATAAGACAGTCTTATCCTCTGGTGGATGAGTAGGAGGACTCAGATGTGAATGTTATTTTGCACCGAGGCACCTGTGCATTGCATGAGTGCATGATTTTAAAAACATCTCTAAGTAGAAACTGTCATGTACAGATGGCATGTTGATCCCTCTGAATGTAAATTGAGAACCTGGGGCACAGAATAATAGTGTCATTTGGGAGGCATACTCATTCAGCCTGGAATCAAGTGTAGGCTTGGTTTGTTACCAGGGTGCGCGGCTTCTAAAAGAGGTTTTTGAAGATGTAATAAGCATTTTATATTTTTAACCTGCCATAAAGCTAAATTCTGAATTCTCAAGGGAGAAAGAAGGTAATTGTTTAATGACCATATATGACTACCCATACTAGGTGGTTGAAGTCTTTTTCTTTTAATTGTCATTTTGGCATTGGTCTGATGAGTAATATAATAATGTTTATTAAGTACTTACTACATGCTAAGCACTGTTTCAAGAACATTACATACATATTAATTTATTCAGTTTTCATAGCAATCTTGTGTAGTAGGAACCAGTTTTATAGAAGAGGAAACAAAGATAGTTAAATTTAAGTAGTGTGTGGAGCTGGGGATCAAACCTAGGCAGTCCAGCTTTTAGAACATGCACTCTTATTTATTGAGCCAGTGGTTTGTTGTAAATAGCTTTGGGTTGATTGGTTATTAACTTTTATTTGTCTCACTGTAAGTTGCTAGATTTAAGTATTAAAAAAATAATAGTTTCTGTCGTTTGAGACTTACAGTTTTGAGAAATACTGCTTTTTAAGGGTTTATCCCTGTTTGGCCATGTGTACTAAATGCCTCTGTTAGGCAAATAATGTAGAACCGGAGTTGGCAGACTTTCTTTTGTAAAGGTCCAGGCAAAACTAAGCTTTGGGGGCCAAGAGGCAAAACTGAGGATATTATATATGTACATAACAAGAGGAAAAAAAAACAATTTTTGTAATACGGACCTGTTAGAAGAATGGAATTCTTTTGGGGGTAACATTTAACTTAGGTTCAAAGTTAACTTCATCTATCAAAATTAAAGGCAAGTACCTGAAAATGCTAAAATCTGTCATGACGGTTTACATGTGTCAGCTGTGAAAATATCTTTTCACAAAGAGGTATTGCCAAAACTTATATTAATTCATGAGCATATGATTTTAATTGAGTATATTCATCACTTGGAAGGCATTTGTAGAATTCCGTTAGAGTCTTTTCTTGATATTTGCCTTTTAGCATTCCATTACACTGCAGATTAGTCATTTCAAACTGAAGATTAGGTGGAAGTTCCTCAGTTACACAGTTAGATGGATTTTGAAGAATGGAGATTTCTGTTGTACTTCTATTGAGGTTGGAATATGCTGGAACTAGTTTGAACTAAAAATATGTCTGCTTCAAATTTGTGTGGGAATGGAAACCTCATTGCTTGTTTCAAAAACATTTGATAGCACCAGAGTTAATAAAGTAACTTAACATTACTTGTAATTTAAACAGTGTTTAAAGAGCGTTCAAATTAATTTGTTGCAGTATATGTTTCCCAAAGAAGTGCAATTGTGCCTTGTAGTTTTCCCTTTTTGATGTGTATTTATTTTATTATATTTTTTCCATTGCCATTTTCTCCCCTATACCCCTTCCATCTCCCAACACCCCCCTCACGCAATCTGATTTTCAATTGAATTCATTTACAAACATCAAATCTGCAGTAAAAGCTAATTTCCAAGTCCATTCAGTATTCAATAATAATGTTTAAGGGCGGTCTTCAGAAAATTTCCAGATTCAGCCCTGAGCTTAAAAAAAAAAATAATCAATAAAATCTGCTAAGCCTTGAACTGCTCTTTTGTAGGTCAGGTCAGGATTCACCTTCTATTTCTGACAAAAGTTCACAGAACTCACAGTGGTTAAGTCTACAAAAGTGAATTGAGAGCTAGTGAGGTCCCTCTTGACAATACTGGCTCAATAATATACAATAGCTTACAATTTTTTTTGGGAAGTACCTGCTGACAAAATTAGTACAGAGAATAACTATGCTTTAAGTAGTTTACATTATCACAAGCTTCGTAAATTTGTCCAACTAATCCCTTTCTTCCCCACACATTTTTACCACCATCACTTGTGACACATTTTAGTAGATTAAAGTTCAGGTTGTATTGAATTAGTGTCCTCTCAACTTCTTTGAAAAAAAATTACTGCCTGTAGTTCCACAGACTTCGTAGAGGCTAACTCTTCAGTCACCTCAAACTCAGCATTGACCTCTCTAATGAACCACTGAGCAGCATCAATATCTGTCAAATCATCAAGAGCCAGGCAACACCACCAAAATCATATGCCTTTTTTTTTTTTAAACAACTGCTTAATTCTGGAACAGTTTCAGATTTACAGAAAATAAGAAAATATATGTATACCCCATATGCATTCCCCCCTTTAACAGCAGGTAGAGACCAAAAAATATACCTATGACTGTCCAGATGACACAGGCAGGCCAAGCTGCGGGGGTGGTGCATAAAAACTGGTGGCAGGGATGACTCAGGGCTTTGGGGGTTTCCTTCCTTTTGCAGAGTAATTTACGGTCCAGAAACTCCGATTAGCTTCTCCACCATTGGGACAATGGAAAATTGAAGACTTGTTGGGATGACAAAATTCTTGTCAGCATCTAAGAAGAGGTTAATTAATAGGAAAGAAACATGGGATAGTGCAATGGAAGATTTGTGTGTGTTTGCTGTCTGGTTAGAAATTTAAGGATGGACCTGTTGGAATGGTTTCTTTCCTTAGTTCGGTGAGTTGTTGAGTAAGCAGTTATCAGTCCTGTAGCAGTCATCAGGATTTCCCTCAAACTGATGTGAGCCCCCAGGCCTCTGCAGTTAGAAGCAGGGAGAGAAGTTTGGGATGATGTAACAATGTAGGATGAATTCCAGGAATAACCTGCCAGAAAATATGCAGAAGTATTTTGAATGAGTTTTTTAAAGTGCCGTATATTTACTGTTTTATCAGCTAAGTTACTATAGACCAGCGTTATCATTAATTTGGTTAAGAGTCTAACTGAATGCTAATTGTTTCTGGTTGAAACAGTCTTTCCTGTTGGTTTTAATAGGTTTTTGTTGCCTCTTTGTAATGTTAATTATCTGGTTACCTTTGGTATAGGTCAAGAGTTTATTGCTTGGGTAATCAGTTTACTCAGCAGACTCGGATCACTGTTAGGGGAATTGACATATTAACAGATGGAATGAGATGAGTGTAAGGAGATACAGGTCTAGGGTAAAGTAACAGAGAAGCAGTACCCAAGCCAGGGACGACTATCTGGGGGAGGAGACCCTCATAGGAATGAGTTTGGTGAGCTGGGAAGAGGCATTCTAGGACGAGGGTTCCATGTGTACCAAGAGACCAGAGGTTAAGGAAATAACATGCCTGCCTTTTCTGGCTACATAGGCAAGGGTTCAGCTGTGTGTAAGCCACAGGTTTCAGAAAAAGCTGAGGTGGATATCCTTGACTGAGTGAATGCTGAGTAAATGAAAAAAAGGAAAGATAATGCCAAACCTGCATTTTTAGATTATTGGAATCATGGTGCCTTCCTAGTTAATAGTAATGTGAATGAAGGATAAAGCTTTTATTTAATAAGCTAGGAATGAGGACATTAATGCTTGAGTGGTCGCATGGATGACAGTAGTCATCCATGTAAAATAATTGTATGAAAAATTGAGTTAATAGAAGTTACTTAGATGATTATTAATAAAAAATGTTAAAAAAATTTGTTCATTTAAATTCCTGCTTTTAAAATGATGACCAATGTCATCCACGTGACCTCTCACGCTCCATTTGGAAGCATAACCACTGCAGAGTTAACTACGTACATGAGGTTGTTGATCTTGGGACTTTGTCATCTTGTTTTGGATAACACCCTACATAGCTTTGATGTATGTAGTAATGTTTAGGTCTGGGACTATTTAAACAACTGGGTCAGAAGGTGGCGTTTTATTTTATTATTTTTTTACTTTTGGTTCTTTGAGGGATGAGGATGAGGAGTTATCTTAACTTGAAATGTATTAAATTTAGTTCAAGCCTACCTCAGTTACATTTTTTCATTTTAAGTATCCAGTTCTTCTGAAGTAATTTTCCAAGTTGGATTATGGTGTTTGTGAATTTGTCTTGCATAATGCAAACAGTAGCACCTGAAATGTTGCCAGTGAAAGTATCAGGTTATAAGAGGTTTTACCTTTCCATACTGCTTCCTTACTGTATAAAGTTGGATGAGTTAAAACGTGTGTGAGAGACAAGCAGGGACTCTCAGGCTGGTAGTACTCTTAGAAGCCTGTGTCCGCTTGGAGTGAAGTTGAGGGCTACACTAGCGTTTCGCTTACCGATTTCAAGCATTCGTATTTCAAGATGCAATCTACAAAGACTCGGTAGCTGTTTTATCACTGCTTATTTCCTCTCATTCCAGAATTGTGTCCTGACTTTTTATATTGGAGAAGCCAGCAGCACTGCTGGTGTTTCTCGGAGGTAGTGTCTGTTTGGGATCCAGTGCACGTCGGATCATTGCTCTAATAAGGTAAATTCATGGTGGTCAAAGGAACTAACTAATAATAACTTCACTGACTGCTAAAACCAGTCTTATATTTATAGTTGTTTATTCATAAGGTTACTTAATAGAAGTTCTGGGTTCTTATTCAGCAGTGTTTGTCATTTTAATAAACTGAAATAAGATGGTAAGTAGCTTTGCTCTTCTCTTCGATTCCTAAGTTGTAGAATCAGCAGTTTTTTATTTTAACTTTTGAGTTCTTTAATAACATGTTTATTCATTTGCAAATATTGAAAATAGTCATCTATAAACTGATGTGTAATTATTGTTGATATTTTGGTGAATATTTTTCATGTATATGCTACTTGGATATATGTGTTCAATCAAAATTGGGATTGCACACTTGTCACCTGGTTCTTTTTAACAGGAGCAAATTTGCACTTTCAAATGACTTATGGCATTTCATCATGAATGTGCCATATAACTTAGTTCTTTTTGGTAGACATTTAGGCTTTTCCCTTATTTTTCCCTTAGAAAACTATGTGATGGACATGAATAACTTGATGTATACAGGGGTGGGCAAAAGTAGGTTTATCCTTGTACGTATGCGAAACAGATTTTATTCTTGTATTACTTAATAATTATTGTACTACTTATTTTCAATACATGTACAGAACCCTCCCTCTGTGTGGATAATGCCAGACCATCATCAGCTCCATAGGGCTTTTTATGAAAAACAGCAGTCCTATCTCAACCCCTTCCCAGTCCCCCAGCAATCATTACCAGCTCTTTACTGTTTCTGTTGGTGTTACCTCTAAATAATAAGCTTATTTTGCTACTTATGGATTTCCTAGTTTTTGGTATTACCTGTTAACTTCCCTCCTTGGAGAGTAGCAGTTTTCTAGAAGACGACTTTATACATCCACATTTATGGTCTCTCTGATTACGATGTAATTTTGGTTAGAGCAGCATTTAGTGTTGACAGTATTATCATTGTGTATAGCTTATCACAGCCAAAGTATGTTGCCTGCTATAGATCATTTTCTTTTTTTTGTACGACTTCGTGTTTTCTTTGTTGTATCTTCTTTTTTTATCTCTCTTAATTTCCGTGTTTTTATTAGTAATTCCTCTCTGAATTATAACCAGAAGTGCAAATCTTGCTCAACATTTTAAGCATTTTAACTATATTATAAATTTTATCTTCTTGGAGATACCTTCTGATCTGCTCTGTTCTGGACATGTACTCTGGATAGCTGCCCAGCTGTCAAACATGCCATCCCAGCATCAACATCCTGGTGATGTTTCCTGCCTCTCTCACGCTGGATCCTATTATCTTTTCCCAATATCCTTCATGACTTAATCTCTTGTTTTGGAGGAGCACCTTTTTCCATTAGCTTAATGAGAAAGGGTATAGAAGATGTAAAGTTTCAGATATGCATATATAAGAATGCCTTTATTCTGCCCTTATATTATTCGTTGGTTTGGCTTGGGTATAGTATTCTAGTTCGGAAATAATATTTTTCATAATTTTGTAGGCACTGCTCTATTCTCTTTCGGCTTTCAGTGTTGGTGAGATTTCAGTTACCTTTGCATATAACCTGTATATAGCCTCTGAAACTTTAAAACTTCCCCAATGTTGTGAAATTTCATAATGGTGTTATTATTTTGGCTCTTCTCATTCAGTGTGCTGGTCACTGAGTAGATGGAAACTTAATGTCCCTGAGTTCTGGGAAATTTTCTAGAATTTTGTTGTTGATTTTTCTCCCCTTTATTTTCTCTCTTTCTGAAATTATTGTTTGGATGTTGGATTTTTTAATTGATCCTCCAAATTAGTCTCTTTTTATTTTTGTTATTTCCTTCTCTGTTTTTGTTCTGCTTTCTGGGAGCTGTTCTTGGCTATGTTTTTTAACCTTTGTTGTGGTTTTTCACTTGTGTTAATATATATATGTGTATTTGTATATTCCAAGAATTTTGTTTAGTCCTACTTTATTTATTTTTAAGATGTTATTTATTTTCAGAGAGGGGAAGGAGAAAGAGAGTGAAAGAAACATCGATGTGTGAGGGAAATACCAGGTGGTTGTCTCTCGCACGCCCCCACCTGGGGGGACCTGTCCCACAACCCAGACATGTGCCCTGACTAGGAATCGAACCTGCAACATTTTGGTTCTCAGACCAGCGCTCAGTCCGCTGGGCCATACCAGCCAGGGCAGTCCTACTTCTTTATACAGCTCTAAACAGCCTTGGTCTCCTGCAGCTGCCAGGATAAAGTGGCAATAGTTGGTTCTTTAAATTTTCCCATATGAGTCAGGGATTCCAATTGCATTAAAATACAAACCATTTTCTCCCCATCTCACAAACGCTTTTTAATTTGCTAACATCATGGATAATGAGTTATTTATTTTATTGTGGTAAGAACACTTAAGATGAGATCCACCTTTTAATAGATTTTAAGTGTGTAAGTACATTGTTCACTACGTGCAACTTGGTGCACATCAATTAATAACTGCCCGTTTCTTCCTCCCCTAGATCCCTGACAACCAAACTTCCACTCTTTAAATCTGTGAGCCATGTCTAGTGATTTAGATACCTTGTTTGTACAAGTATAATCGTGCAGTATTTGTCTTTCTGTGACTGACTTACTTCATTTAGCATAATGTCTTCAGGGTTCACTCATATTGTCACATATTGCAGAATTCTTTTTTTAAGGCTGAATAGTGCTCTATTTTAGTTTCCCCAACTATTGATTTATCCTTTTTCCTAATGAGTTGAAAATCCACCTTTGTAAGGGTGTATCATATGATATATTTCTAAACTTTGTGTTTTATTTAGCTGTCTAATCTTGTGTTAATACTCAGTGCTTTTATTATTGTAGCCTATTCACTTTTAAATACTTGGTGATGCAAGCCTTTCTTCCCTCTTCAGCCTCAGCAAACAAAATATAATTCGTTATTTCCATACTTTTTTTTTTATCCATGCAGAAATATGGCAGTTCAAGAAACTGAAGTATTTGGGGTGGGGGCAAAGTAGGGGGAAATGGGGACATCTATAATAGTGTCAACAAAATAAGTAAATATTATAAATAAACTAAAAAGAGACAAGTATTGGAAATTTAAAAATAAAGACTAGAAGAAGATGTACATAGGAAGTCAGTTGGCATAATAAACGTACTGGATTTTAACCTCTTAAGATTTTTATTTTTATCTTTTAAGGCTGCTTTTGACTTTTTGATTCAGTCATTAGACACTTGAGTGCTTGTTACTGTGCTTGTTCTCTGTGCTAGGGAAACCAGTAGCAAGCAAGGCAGATAGGACTCCTGTTCTTGGAAGCTTACTTTCTAGTTTGGGGGGCAGATAAGATAATTTCAGATTTTTTCTGACTGCTAGGAAAGAAATAGGACCACAAGATAACTTGGGGGTGGGGGAGCAGTGACGTTTCACTAGATAATATATACTAAAGGAAGACCTTTTCAGGTAGGTGACGAGCTGAGTTCTGAAGGATGAGAAAGGAGCCAGTTGTGCTTGAGACTGGAGGAATGTTTATGTGGAGACAATGGCAGATGTAAAGGTACTGAGACTCTTAACGCCTGGCTTGTTCGAGGAAAAGAGACCGCCATTGTGGCTCAGGGAGAGGGATTGAGAGGGAGACAGTGGTTTGAGGTGATGATGGAGAGGTAGGCAAGGGACAGATAATTTAGAATCTTGAAACTATGGCAGTTCAAAGGGGGGATGTGACTTAGAGAAGTTCTCACTACTAGGACTTCTTTTCTGACTTTACTCTGGTGCAAACAAAAGAAAATTTCCAAAGTCAGATTATGAGCCTGAAGAGATAATAAAAGGTAATTTTCTACCTATGTTTACAACAGGACAGGGAACTTGTCTTTCTTGTTTGCTGCATATAGCATTATGCGTGGCACAAATAAGTATTCAATAAATTTTGATAGAAGAATGCTCTTGGTACTTACTGAATGTTATTTTTTGGAGAATCTATTCACCACCAGTCTTACCAAAGTAACTATAAAGTACAGAGATTGTGAAACTTTTTTAAAAGAGAGAGCAAAACTATTTTAAAAAATTGAGAAATAACTGTGTATTTACCTTTCCAGAAAGCACCTCTTAGTGCAATATCCTGTTTGTGTTGGCAAAGTTCACCCTACTACCCATCCTGAAATCTTCGAAATCAAGTTGTATGTCCAGTATTACCCACATTTCACGAAAGAATAAACTGAAATCTACAGAGATTATTACTTAAAAGTTCTGTAGAATTCCTCTTATTCCAAGTCACGTCCTTTTGCTGTGACATTATTAGGGAAACCATATACTTACAACACAGGGTGCTGGCAAGTAAAGTTGAGTTTACCACCTGCATACTTGTTATTCCTTCACAGTACCTTTAGGAAGCATATTTAATAGTAAAAGAAGCTGGTGTGTAAAAATTTTAGAATGCATTTTATTTTACTCACTTTTTTCAAGCTGGTGACTTCAGACTTCATTATTTGTGTATGTTTTTAATATTTTTCAAGCACTGATAGCTTTCTGGGAGTATTGTATCATATCTCAGTTGTTTTAAGACTTCTATGTTTTCATTTCTGACTGGTGGAGAAATAGCAGTTTGATTGAAAGAATGAATAAAGGGATTTTCCAGCAAAGGTTTGTCTTCATAATTTTTAATTATTTAATATTTTTTTCTGATGTTAAAAAAAAATAAAAGTTTTATGAAACTTCTGGAAATAAGGCCTGAAGTAATTAGTGTCCCTCTGCATGCTATATTTTGTGTCAAATTGAAAATACTCATCTCACTGAATTTCTTCTACCTTTACATGTTATTGAGAAGTAATATGGTCCTGTTTCTTTAAAAAGTGCCAAGTGGAAGAGGCAAAGTTTGCCATGTCATTGGGACAAGAAACTAATCTCCTCTCTGAAGAGCAGGAAGGCAGTGAGACCTGTTGCTGGAGGTGGGAAGGCAAGAAGCCAACAGCAGTGTCCTCACCCTGACAGGAGTCTCTGCTGCACAGCCCTGACTCGGGCTGGGGACTCACCTTTCCCAGGGGAGGTTTGTGCTGCCTGAGCTTATTAGTGTAGGTGGATTGCTCCCAATGCAAGTAATTAAAATTTAAGTACAGTCAGAAGGTAAGTGGCCAAGCTCCTGATCAGCTAGTATCTATCTACTTTCAGGTAGAGTGGCTAGTTGTTATAAAGGAGTAGACTATGATATGAATCATAAATAATTTTTTCTACATTAAATTTCAGACTTGATAGGATGGAAATGGAGGGATGGTTCTTTTTTAAAAGTAGAAGCTTAACCCTTAGCATTTAATTCCTCTTTTAGGACATGGCTGAAGGAGGGATGAGGAATGTCCTGCTCAGTGTGTGCAAACTGTTAAGGTTTTTGTGTCAGTGATAGAGCTGTTTCAGATCCTCATTTTAATAATGAACAAATAGATACAGAGAGGTATAACCTTGCCCCCAATATGGGTGTCTGGGTTTATTAGGAGTATTAATTTGGTTTTGGTAAACTTCTCTCATCTGAGGTGCTTGAACACTTGCTTGGTGCCAGTTATTTATTTTTTTTAGCTTTCATTGCTCACCATTGGCAATGAAAAAGATCAGTTCTGCCCTCCCCCAGGGGTCTTTGATATTTTAGGGTGACAGGGGTAGGAGAGAAGAAAGCAGTTTGCAATAGCCAAACAGGATGCTAAAGCCACATCGGCTGTTTTAGTTGATGACTGGTGCTTGGGCTTGAGATAAGATGGGCTCCCTGCTAGATAGACCAGGAGCCCATGGTCTGCGCACCCACCCACAGAGCACAGGACCTCTGGTGGCTTTTGGAGATGACCTCTGTCCCAACAGATCAGAACAGCCCAAAGCATTCAAAGTAAGTAGCAATAATGTTAGAAAGGAATTGCCCCTCTTCAAGTTTGAAGTGACCGCTAAAAGTCGTCACTGGTGTTTTTGGTTTTTTTGCCATGCAGTTTCGTGTGACTTCTGAGAGACAGAGAACTCTGTTTCTGTTTGCAATGCTAAGGCTAGAACAGAGGTGGACTTTTTGGAGGACTTGGAATTGAACCTTTGTGGATATGAGCTAGCCCAGTATTTCCCACATTGGCAATATTCTTGACCTTAGGGAAAAAACCTCTTTTCTTATTATAAATAATCCATGTGTACTTTTATGCCAGTCTTGCCATTCCTTAATTGCTGTACTTGTAAGTTACTTCAGACTTTACCCTCAGGGAAACTGCTCAACTTAGAAAAATTATCCATGTATCCATGAACAGCTAACATAAGTTTTTTGTTTAATGTAGTGGATAAATACACATATTTGGGCCTTTTGTTTCTGCAGTTACCCTGACATAAGAATCAGTTGCCAGATACTGTTTGAGTGGAGGTGTGAGTCTTATGATTGTCCCCTTAATCTCCTGGTTCTGAACACAGGTGGCTCAGTGCTGAATTGTTTCTGTGAAGTTTATGGAGCTGATTCCTCCCTTTGAATTCTCTTTCTAGCCTGACAACCCTTAAGGACAGTTGAAAATTTGTCTTTTAAACAGGTCTATTGTTAACATAAATAAGTAAACTATATGTCTCATTAATAAAAGTTACTTTCAGGGTAGTTGCTAGTAAGACTTGGCATAAAAGTACACTGGTAAGAACAATTACAGTGTTCCCCTGGCTGGTGTGGCTCAGTGGATGAAGCGCACCAAAGGGTCGCAGATTGGATTCCCAGTCAGGGCACATACCTGGGTTGCAGGCCAGGTCCCCAGTTCGGGGCATGCGAGAGGCAACCACACATTGATGTTTCTCTCCCTCTCATTCTCCCTACCTTCCCCTCTCACTAAAAATAAATAAATAAAATCTTAAAAAAAAAATTACAATGTTAAATATTTCTGTATATGCCAAACAAGCAGTTAAAGTGAGCTCACAATTTTTACAGTGGATTTTGGACTATAGAGTTTGAGGCCTTAGCTTTTTGGGGTTGCTAATCAAAAAATGTAGTTTATTAATGTGTATTTTTCTCCCTTCTCATAATCTTCTCAGCTGTTATGCAGTATTCATGCTTCTAAAAACAAGTTGATGAAACAGCCCACAGTAAGATTGGTATTTTGGACTATTCATGTCCTGTAATGAGGAAATATTTTAACGTTATACTTTGGAATTTCCTTAAAATGTCTTTGAACTTAAATTGGGGTGATTGTTATTTGCTGATAAATGACTCTCCTTTCAGACTTATTTGCAGAACACAAATGGACAAGCATGTAGAGGGTCAGCTATTTGGTCCCTTCATTGCATGTTTGGTGTGTTTTTGTTTTTTTGGTGGTTTGTTTGTTTTTTTGGTTTACACAACATTTATTTTTCACAGTTCTGAGGACTGGAAGTCCAGGATCAGGGTGGCAGCATGGTTGGGTTCTGGTGAGAGTGCTCTTCTTGGCTTGTAGACAGCCTTATTCTCGCTGTATCCTCACATGGCAGAGATATCTCTTTGTCTCCTCTCCTTATAAGGGTAGTAATCCCAACATGAAAGCCCCACCGTCATGACCTCATCTAACCTTGATTACCTTCTGAAGGCCCCATCTCCAAATACCTTCATATCACATGGTGGGATAGGGCTTCAACATCTGAATTGGGGGTAGGGGACACATTCGATCCATAGTATGTATGTATGTATTATTACATATAGTATATACGCAAAAGTCATGGCAGGGATAGTTTTTCAGTCTTGAATTCATGTGGTCCTCCTTGAAGCCCAGAGATGTACAAAGTATCTGGGTGGGTAGGTCATATTACAAGCAGAGAAGTCTAGGATTCTATACTTTGAAGGAAAATAAGGCACAAATTCATCTTCACTGCCATGTCTGTCTGCACCAGGCTAAAAATGGTGGTTTAAAAAAAGGCCAGCTGAAGAGCTGATCAGTTTGGAAGAGTGATGTCTCGTTATTGTCAGGGTAGGAGTAAAGTGTGAGAAGACCAGAGAAGAAAGATAGGCCAACAGCCCTGGATGAAACAGACAGATGGACTTTTTCACCACCTCAGTCCCTCAGTAGTGCCCAAGCTGAGTCTGTTCTTTTCCCCTTCGGGTTTGTGTTTAAGCATCTGAACAAAGGGCATCCTCTGGTGCCCTTTTGTACAGACGATCCAAGACCCTTCCTTGCTCATCAGCTCCTCGAGGCTCTGGGCCACTTTGGCTGTGGCTTTACCTCATTCCTCCTGCTGAAAGATGAAATCAGGAGCAGCCCAGTCCCAGGGAGGCTCCATCTCCCGGCTCTCCTTCCCTCTAACTTTAGACAAAACCATGCCACCCTCACCAGTTTCACTTAATTGCTTCCTTTTACATCTGTGGCTATCTGAAACTTGGTACTTTTGGTGGAACAGAAATGAAGGGTCTGCTTGAGTCTTCTTTGTGAAGAGGTTATATTCCTCTTGCACTTTTTGAGAACTTGGAGAAGGGACCACTCCAAATGCATGTTTGGGTTTTTAAGGAAAGGATTCTCTGGTGTTTTAGGGAAAAGGTATGGGAAAATAGCTGCAGAGACTGGCAGTATCCACACAGACTTACTAGGTTAGGCCGTGAATGGAGCCTACCTGCACGGAGTTGATTGTTTTTGAAGATGGATGATGGGCACATTTGGGTTTCTTACATTATCTTTTTCTGCTGTTGTATATGTTTGAATCAACACTTCCATAATAAAAACGACTTTTAAAAAATAGAGCCCAGTTGAGTATAAGGCTGGCCTTTCTTAACCTTCTTTAAAGTTTTGAAAGAACAAAACAACTCCATTGTAGTAAATCTCCTGAATTGGACTTTTAGTGATTGAAGTCAGTTTTATTTATTTAGGGTCATGTGGGAATTACTATGTTAGATTTTAAAAATCTCTTAGAAATAAAATAGGTAGACATTTCGATTTTACATTAAGGATAAAAGAATCAACAGCATTATCTATGAATGTCACCAAGTCTTTTTTAGCATAATGTAGGAAGCCATTTATGTGATTACTAAACAATTATATGTAAAGTAAGAAGCAAATGGTCCATCCTTTCTTCCTTTCTGTACCTTTCTTCCTGCTCCACAGAGGTAACCACTGTTTACAGTTTGCTTCATGTGCTTGTATAGATATGGCTTTATTTATTGATTGATTTTATAGAGAGGGGAAGGGAGGGAGAAAGAGAGGGAGAGAAACATCAATGTGTGGTTGCCTCTTGCTCGCCCCCAGCTGGGGATCTGGCCCGCAACCTAGGCATGTGCCCTGACCGGAAATCAAAACAGCGACCTTTTGCTTTGTGGGACAATGCCCAGTTAACTGAGCCATACTGGTCAGGGCATAGAGGTGTCTTATATGTACACCTATACCTACATATTACACATTTTTAAAGCAAGTTCTACCAAATTCCATATAACGCACTATTTAAAGTTTGAGAATTCTAGTGATAATTTTTTTTACCCTAGAGATACCCACAGCTGCTCTTTATTCTGTTTCCCTCTTCCCTCCATCTTACACAGGAGAGGGTAATCTCCTGAGAAAAGCATAAAATAGTAAACATGTTTAGTATTTCACCTGAGCTCTGCTTTTCTACCCGTAACTACCCAGAGGCATACAAAGCAGAAATCAGGCCCACTGCTTTGCCTACAGTCCTTTGCAAATTGTGAATTTCTTTTCTTTTTTTCTTTAATTTTAATTTTATTTATTGATCTTAGAGAGAAACATCAATTTGTTTTTCCACCCATTGATACATTCATTGGTTGACTCTTGTATGTGCCCTGCCTAGGGATTGAACCTGCAACCTTGGCATGTCAGGGTGACACCCCAATCACCTGAGCTATCAGGCCAGGGCTGTATCTTTTTTTTTCTTCTGTTGTTGTTGTTTCGGTGTGACTATGAGGATGGGTTTATTAAAGATGGGGACAGTGAAACAAGAAAGGGCTTAGCGTAAGAGAAGCAATAGGAGAGCCTAGGCGGGGCTGCCTTAGCTCACTGGGAAGTCACAGAAAAGAGGGGATTTGGGGACAGGTTCAGGGGATCAGCCTGGGACAAGCTTCCAGCTGCCTATTGCCTTTGAGTTTAGGAGACATGTGCCTGTGAAGAAAGAAGTGGGGGAAGAAGGAAAAGTGAATGGTGTCGGCTGCTCCTTGAAAGGAGAGTGTGCGTGTATCTTTTCTTTATCTCCATCTTTTGTGTCTTTTTCCCTAAGAATTTTCTAAAGGAACTAGGGTACTAGCTAGAACTGTTTTGAAAAAGGAGGAAGTTAGCTGAGTGTCATCCCACAAAGTGAAAGGTTATCTGTTGGATTCCCAGTCAGGGTACATGGTTGTGGGTTCAGTCCTCATTAGGGTCACATACAAGAGGCCACCAACTGATCCATGTTTCTCTCTCACATTGCTTTGTCCCTCCCTTCCCCTCTCTAAAAATAAATTTAAAAAATCTTTTTAAAACTACTACAAAGCTATAGTAATCAAGACTGTGGTATTGGCATAAGCGGAAACATGACAGATTAATGGAATAAAATTGAAAGTACAGAAATGAACCTTCATGTTTATGATCCGTAGATTTTTTTCTTTCTTTCTTTCTTTCTTTTTTTTTTTTTTTAACAGCTGGCTGTAGCTTTCCTAGTTTAGGCTTTCTGAAGTCATCTGTAGCAGAAATATTCCTGCCATCTTTGGCAAGGGACTTGTTTTTGCACTGGATGTTCTGAGATTTCAGGTAGAGCCTATGTACATTTTCTGCATATGTTATAAGTTAGAGATAGGGGAAGGGGAGGAGAGCCGTTGGCTGCTTTAGTTAAGCCTCTGAGCTCCTGTGGTTCAAGGTAATTATGCTTCTGAGATTGATTTTTATTTTTAACCAGTCAAATTCACAAGAGACTTGATGGGAGAGGTATGCCATGGGGATAAGCCATAAGGTAACGGAGGCTCCATGGCTCCGGCATAATGTTATTGTTTGCATTCTGAATTTAACGAGCTATAGAACTTTGGGCGAGGACACGTTATCAACTCTGTAAGTCCTCATTTCCTCTTCTGTAAAATGGGTATAGCATAGCACTTAATGAAGTTCGTGTGTATAAATGAGATAATGCTGAAGAGTCCTAGCTTTTTGTCTGGCACATCTTAGTAAATGTTAGCAATTGTTATTGATAAAGTACCAGGGACTCAATTTCCAGTGGATACCGACCTACCAGGAAAGCCAGTGTTTGCTTAGGGCAGTCTTTTCTGGTAGAAGGGTCCATCCAGAGACTAAATTCCAAGTTAGAAGGGTATTTGATGAACATATTCAATATAGAACAGGAGGAGCTAGACGTTCTTAAGTAGGTCAATCAAATCAGGGTAGCTGAATTATCCTACTTGAGGAAATGATATATCCTAGCCTTTTAAGAGAGTCCAATTTAAAATCCTTTCCCCCATTGTCAACATAAATATTCTATAAACTTTACATGGCTAAATACAAATGACACTCCACCCCCCGACCCCCAGTCTTTCTCAGCCAGAAGCAGGGCAAAAATCTTGGTTAACTTTTAGGTTGGAACTCTGGTCCCCCTACTTCTAGGTGGGCATGTTTCTTTTTAAAAACTAAAAAATATATATGTTTATAGATTTTAGAGAGGGAGGGGGAGGAGGAGAGAGGGAAATATCGATTGGTTGCCTCCCATACATGCCCTGACTGGAGATTGGATTCACATTCTTAGGTACATGCCCTGACCAGAAATTGAAACCACAACCTTTTGGTGTATAGGACGATGCTCCAACCAGCTGAGCCACCCTGGCAAGGGTTATGTGGATATTTTTCTTTAGATAATTATTATGGGTTATTAAACCTTGGCCACCTTTGTCTCTGGACTTCAATTTCCTACTTTAGTATTCATTATTTATTACTAAAACTTGTATGTTTATATACTCATAGATGATGTGCATTTCAGTGTTTTAGTGTATCTTAGTGGTATTTACTTCTTAAATTAGAGTCTTATGCTGAGATTTTTGCATCTCTTTTTTGAGGGTTATTTCTTGGAAAGATTTCCATAGGTGATAGCTCTTAACCTTTGTTTTGACCATTAGTTTCCTTTTAAAGGGTGATATTTATTGATCCTGTCCTGAAGTTCTTAGGCTTAGATCTTATTTGAGACCTGTAACACTTTTGCTTCCTTGAACTAATACTTGGCTTTTCTGTCATGATACCTTGGAGTAAGAATTTGTAATGAAAGTTTTGTGATAAAGGTACTTCTATGCTTTATTGCTGCAGGGGAGCAGGTGCTGCTAGAAAAAGAGGCTCGTGTTTATCAGAATACCTCAAACATGGTTTGGTCTTTAATTGGTTGTAATGTCGACATTGAAATGGGAGTTAACACCATGAGAATGCTCCTGATATGCCTTTTAAGGTACATGAAATTTCTTGAAATTGAATATATCCTGCAAGATAATGAGTTTGAGAAAAGGAAATCAAAAGAGTGATTTGCCCAGCAAAGCCCTATATAGACATTAAATTACAGTAGTGAAGCCATTTAAAACACTTAGGTGAGGGGAGATAGAAGAGGCTATCGGGGGGATAAACAGTGATGGAAGGCGACGTGGGGTGGTGAGCACACAATACAATATACAGGTGATGTATCACAGAATTGTACACCTGAAACCTATATAATTTTATTAATCAGTTTCACCACAATACATTCAATTAAAAAAACACATGTAGATATCCAGAACTCAAACTGTTTGCCACAGGCACTAATTTCCTGGCCCAATTCAATTTCCATATCCTTCCATGGGTTAAGAGAGCTTTAAAGGACTTAGTTTTGAATTGATTTGACATTTTAGGGTGGCTGTGGGTCTGTTTTATGTTACTATTTTGTTTTCAAGTTACAGTGTTTTTGCCTTGCATTTTTATTTGCTTGACTGGTAGTGAATCTTCTTTCTATAAAAATAAACAGTTATGTATTTTCTGAGAAGACCTTTTTGAATATAAGCCTAATACTTATGCAAGATACTAGTGTGGTTTCTATGTAGCCTAGCCATGTAGGTTGTCAAGGTTGGAACCCCAGGGTAGCCTATTGGGAGGCTTTATTTGGCACTACTTAATTTTAGAAACCTAATCTCCTGCCAAATATAACCTCTCAATAGGCTACCCACAGGTTTCCAAACATGGGGCAAACTAGTAAATACTCCCAAAATGTTTGTTGTAGTGAATTCAGCAGACATCTATCATGTGCTGAGTACAATGCTGGTAGAGCACTGGGGACACTAAGAAGAAACTTAATCTGGAGTGAGAAAGGGAGAGGAGTAATTTAATTCTTTCTTATCTTTGAGGGGTTTTGATTTAGAGAAGCTTGCTTTGGCCTTCTCTGCCAATATTATTCCCTTTTCTTGGAGTTGAAAAATAAGATCTGTGTTTTGAATGCTGTAAAAGCCATGTAATTATATATCTTAAGACCTTTATTGCATTTTGTTTTAAGTAAAATGCATCTCTTCTTCCAAGAGCTGTGTTCTTTCAAGGACCATTGATCTGCCTGGTAATTAGACAAGTGGTTTGCATGGAGAAGGCCTGGGCTTTGAAAGGGGTGATGGGTCTGGAAACTGTCCTCTGAAGTGGCTCTGCAGAGCAGTTTGAAAATGAACCCTTGCTCCAAGTGACAAAATTGTGTCAAATGATTTCAAAGGGCTGTTTGAAATAATACACTTGGGGCCCTGGTTGGTATGGCTCAGGATTGAGTGCTGGCCTGCGAACCAAAGTGTCGCCGGTTTGATTCCCAGTCAGGGCACATGTCTGGGTTGTGAACCAGATCCCCAGTTGGGGTTGTACAAGAGGCAAACACACATTGATGTTTCTCTCCCTCTGTTTCTCCCTCCCTACTCTCTCTAAAGATAAATAAATAAAAATCTTTAAAAAAAGAAAAGAAATTCTACACTTGAGTTTTAAATAAAAAGGGTTGGGGGGGACGACAAAACAATAGTTGTATAAATATAAGATGGAGGACATCTTGCATTTGAAGAAGGTTTATGAAAAAGAACCTCGGCGCTTTAGTGACTCAGAGCCCACTCTGGATCAACATGTGGTATGGCTGCCAGAAAGAGAAATCTTAGAATCCATTAATAGTGTTTAAATAATTCTATATTTGGTCACATTTGGAGAATCACATTAAGTTGAGTACAGCAAGTGAAGGAGAACAAACAAGAATTGATTCATTGGCATAGTGGGTAATAATGTGGATATGAAACCATGTCATCTGACAACTGTTGCCAAGTTGAGGATAATCTGGGTCATACTAGGCCCTTAACTGGGAGTTTAGGAACTAGGTCTTACTATTTCTGCATCCAACTTGCCAAACACATAATATGAGGGAGCCCCCTCCCCCACGAAAAAAAGAACCCAAGAATTTATTAAAAATTGTGTATTTATTCTTACATGTTTAAACTTCAGTTCACCTTCAAAGTACTCTCCATCTGATGCAATACAACTATTGAGACGTTTTTTCCACTGCTCAAAACAATTTTTGAACTCTTTGATTTTGATGCCCTGTAGTGCTTCTGCTGTTTTTTTCTTTCTTTTTCTTTCACCTCTTCCACATGGTAAAATGTTTCCCTTTGAGGACTTTTTCACTGGGAAACAAAAAAAAGGTGCTCGGTGAATAGGAAGGGTGGGGCATGTTTTTGGTCAAAAACTGCTGAACACTCAGTGCAGTGTGATCAGGTGCGCTCATAAATCACCCGTCATGAAATGGGCAAACGTGTTGAGTCTTCAAAAAAAATTTCACTGAAGCTAAATGGAGCCTCTCACACTGTCAGCTGCTACACAGATACAGATAGGTTCCTGGAATACTCACTTAGTGGGTAAAGCCTGTACTACAAAGGGCCTGCCCTCCAGTAAATAATTTCGGTTTTGATCCTGCCTATCAATAAATATTAACTGTTGATCAAAGCTGTCAAATAGACCGTATTGATCACTAGGTGGATTCTTTTATAATGCTAGTGTAGGAACATGTCTACCTTACCTTAATTGTGAGAATAATTTTACCCGAGACAGTTGTGTTGAGAAGTCATATTTTTACCTAAGGCGTGTGTCATAGCCATGAGCTGTCATGTTATGCCATAGTTCTGTAGGGACTGCATTTTTTTGCACAGTGTTCTTAATGAAACAGCATGTCCAGCCAGGAAGAGTAGGCATTATTGAAGAAGTAAGACTTCCTTTTGGGGAAATTATAGTTTGAACAGAAACCAAACATGTAAAAGGTGCTAAATTGATTTTCGAGGTAGTATTTGTCTGTCTTACTTCCCATCATATTTTTAGAGCACAGACATGGAAGGAATGTCAGAAGTGGGAAAAGCTGTGTGTATGTGAAGTTTGAAGGCCTTCCATACAGAACTGAGAGTTGTTTTGAATGAATTTTGGTAATTTTATCAGCTGGCTTTAGTTACAATTATTCCTACCTTATACCGATATTATATATTTATGTATATTGAGAGAAGAAACTTCACATCTTTTGGATACTTCCCTTTTTCATGTGACTTGCTCTTTTAAATTAGAAACTTGTTTTAATTATTATAAATAAGGCTTACGGTCCAAAACAGATACAGACTTATGAAAATTAATGGTTAAGACTTGGACTCTATTTGACAATTTTTCTAAAGATATGCATATATCATTTACATAAAAAGAATGAGAGGTAACATCTTTCATTAGTTATTGTCTTTACAATTTATAATGTTGCCATATCACATAGTGGATAGATTTGTTCTATCAAAATGTCTTTTTTAAAATAGTAAACTAGTGTGAATATATGTTCAGCCTGAATAATAAAGAAATGCAGATTAGAACAGCTATGGAGTGCCAACATTAAATTATTGAACATAAATAAGATTAATAAAACCTCTTATATTAGGTTCTGCATAGAAAACCCACACACATTGCTGGCAACTCTGTAACTTGTTCCTATTTTTCCTTTCCTTTTTATGGTTTTTTTAAATTGTATTTTTTCCAACTTGTTCTTTCTTAATCTTAAGGTGACAGCTTTAAATATCACCTCTTGATCATCCTTTCTAAATAATTACCACACTGCATATATTTGCCGACATAATGTTTTCTTTGTCTTCTTTCTAGTACTTACCAGGATTTGTAACTACAATTTTGCTTGGTTGCTTATTTATCTGTGTGTACCTAGATTATAAACTCCATAAAGGCAAGGACCAAGTCTACTTTAATTTACCATTGTTTACCTATTGTCTAGATAGAGTCCTTCTGAATGAATCAGGTGTTTCATTGATTTATTTCCACCTGTGGTTTGTATTGTCCAAAGTTATTCCACTTAATTCTCAAGGTATAATGGTGTTTTAAAAATTAGTTTCAGCCCTGACCAGTGAGGCTCAGTTGGTTGGACGTCGTCCTGCAAAGGGAAAGGTCGTGGGTTCGATTCCCAGTCAGTGCACATGCCAGGGTTGCGGGTTCTGTCCCCCATTGGGGTGCATGCGAGAGACAACTGATTGATGTTTCTCTTTCACATCTATGTTTCTCTCCCTCTCTTTCTACCCACTTCCCTTATCTCTAAAAGTAAATAAAGTCTTTTAAAACATAAAAATTAATCAGTTTTAATCCACATTAAAGAAGTTGCAGTAGTATGTGGGGGTGGTATTGCAGTATTCCCACTCTTGAGTATACTTGCCAGTTCTAGTAAGTTTAATATATGTAGACGTGTTAAGTTTGGTTCTGTATGTATTTAGATGACAACTTTTTCTCTTAATGAAAATTAACTTCTTAATTTTCCAGTTTCTGGGGGTTGAAATGACTATTAACTTTTCCACTGTAACCCTTTCTTTTTCTTTTAAAGTTTGACATTGTCCACCTGTTGTGTAACTGATCTAAAGGATTTTTATTTCTGGCCCAAGCTAAAATTGAAGATGAGACAGAGATGTTGCTAGGCAAAGCTGTGTCCCTAAACTTGTGACAGAAAAAAACCATTCAGCAAGAATGAACCCAGAGAACCCCAAAAATGCTTGAAGGCCAATAAGCAAAGCAAATATATTTTTATTATTCAGTTTCTATAAGTTACCCGTTTATACCTCCACCTCCTATCTCTGAGTAACTTACTACTCTACCCTGGCTTCATACAGTGACACTGCTGCCAAAACTTGGCTCCAAGTCTCTGTGACCTTGGTAGAGCACACAACAGATTGGTCCTTTTGGCAGGATCTAGACTGTAAGTCTTCGGTGTCCTCATTAAGCAGTCTCTTCTTTGTCACACTTTGTCTGGCTTCCTAGCGGTTTCTTAGACCTCTGTCACTTGTGTCTCTGAGATTGTGGTGGTTTCTACTATGAGTTGGAGTTAAAGCAGCTTCCTGGACTTTCTGCCTTTCTAGAAGTTCTTAAAATTCATATTTGAAACTTGAATATAATAATTCAAAACAAATACCACCTTTCTATCTTTTGCCTCCTTTACCACATCCTAAACTTGGTAAGAGTGGAGGAGATGCATATTATTTCTACGGATCTGTGAATGACTTGTGTGTGGAATAATAGTTATTAAGAACACTGGCTTGCAGCCAGGTTGGCTGGGTGTAAATCTGTAAAATGGAACATAATGATGCCCTCTTTGAGGATAAAATTAAGTTCATAAAAAAACATTAAAAAACTTTTTGTTAACAAAAGTTCATAAATAACAGAAGTAAAACCAATTAATTGCTGAAGTAGTTATTAGTAAAAGCACAATTTGCAAACCAGGAGCACTCAAACCAAAACATGTTTGAGGCTCAGGGATATATATTGTTACAAAGCAGCATAATTATATAGTGAGAAAACTGACTGTTCTTCACAGTAATTGGTTATAATATTAGAATTTTCATTTGTTACTTCATATCAACCTTGGGAAACAGTTCAAGTTTTGTTTTGATTTCTAGAGGCATAAGCAAGAAATGGCACAGGTCAAGGTAGTCTTGCAAATAAGCTAAATTAAGCTTTATTTGTATGACTGCACTGATTTTGTCTGCTTGGGGGAATTTCAAGGCTGGTTTCCGTTTTTTATTTTAATACTTTTGGGCATTAAGTAAATAAGAAAGATGAGATTTCTGCTGGTAGAAAGCTTACTTCTGATAGCTGGGTAAAGATGAAAAAACAAAAAAGTAAACAAGATAGTTTTCAGGTACTGGATTGTGTTCTCTGGAGAAAGAAAACAAGGTACTGGATTAGACCCTAGAGAATGGGTAGCTCCTTTTGATTGGATGGCCAGGGCAAACCGCTGATCAGATAGCTTTTGAGCTGAGATCTCAAAACAAGGAAATCTGTGAGGTAGGAGAGGCTGAAATATTTGTTAGTTATTATATTCCCTTCACAAGCTTAGGAGCAGCATTACTTAAAATAATCGTTTTCTGAGCAGTGAGACAGCGAGCTGTGATGGCGTGAGCCCTCGAGCTGCGGCCTGGTTTGGCTCTTTCCTCGCTTTGTGATCTTTGACAGGTCCTTTATTGTCCCTGGTCTGTGGTAGACACGTGCTTTAGCACTTGAAGTTTTTTCTCCTTGGAAGATGCCCAAAGTTCTAGTAGGGTATAAAGAAGAATAAATAAGTCATCTTGACAGTGTACCTTGCTGACCAAACCCAGTGGTCACTTGTCAGGGCAACTCTGAGGCATTCTGTCCATTCCTGTGGTGGGGGAAAGAAAAGCAAAAGGACAATTTTTGTTTTTTCATGGGAGAAAAATGACCCTAAAAGAAGGTTGATGGTAATGACTAGCTAGAAGAAAGTGATGGTGGTTCACTTTATAAATTACTTTAGTCCTGTGTTTATGAATTAATATCCTGTATTTTACCAGCTGTAGTATGTACATGTATGGTATTAAAATATATGAGAATACTCTTACAGTTTTAAAACCTGAGCCACACCGCCAGGGCTTAAAAGCTTTTCCTTAGAGATAAATATTAAGGATATGCTTCACAACTTCAAGGTCCAGGGATTAGAGAAATGGTCATATGTGTGCCATTTCCAAGATAGACCATAACCAAAATATCACTGCATATGGTTTCTTCTTTTAGAACTGGGAAAAACTTGTCCCAGGTCATTTCAGGTTATCTAACTTAGTTCACAGAACTTGTTTGCATATTGAGAAAAGACTGTGCACCAAATATTGCTAGCTCTTCTCTGTTTTGCCTGTGTTTTATAGTGTTCTCTGGTTTGAGTTACAGTCAAGTTTTCCATTTGCTGGCTTAGAAGTCAAATCCTTTCTGATGAAAGGCCAAAGAGGTTTCCTTTTAATCAGTTATTTCATCTGTATTTTTTTAAAAAAATTGTTTCTAATTGTCCAGAGAAGTTAAGTTTGCAAAGGGACCCACCCACTCATTTGTTTGAATCTATTTTCTTACATTAGGTATAATTGAGAAGAGACTGATCCTTTCTACAGAGATGTCAAAAACAAACAAATCAAAGTCTGGATCTCGTTCTTCTCGCTCAAGATCTGCATCAAGATCTCGTTCTCGTTCATTTTCGAAGTCTCGATCCCGAAGTCGATCTATCTCTCGTTCAAGGAAGCGCAGGCTGAGGTAAGTGGGTGTGATTGTATATTGAGATTATCATTGCATTGGGCCAGATGGGTCTTTGGAGATCTTCTGTTAGATTTTTTTCTGTGAATGTCACATGGAGGGTGGGGGGTTAGTTGGCTTGAAGTGGTGGTTGGGCTGTAAGATATTCCAGGGTTTCTTCAAATGCAGTGAATCCAAATCAGCTTTCCTTGCCATACTGTTTGTCTAATTCCTTTCCTCCTCTGCCAGCACACACTATTTCTCATCTACTTTGGAAGAAAGAATGTTTTTTAAAAAATTTGAGCTCTTCAAATCTCTACATCTGATTATTTTTCAGTGAAGTATTTTTTGGAGGCTTGGACCCAAGTTTATATTCATCAGGAAAGAGAAGATAAACTAAGAGGATTAATATAGTATGATCAACATTGCACGGAAAAGAAGTCTTAACCCACTAAAATAAATGTTAAAAAACTTATCAGGAGTCATTTGTATTCACATGTGCTGGTTACTAACAAGCTGCATCTATTTAGTAAACTCATCTTAAAACTGATTTTAAAAAGTCATTATTATAGACATCACTTTGTTTTACTAAATGTGCAAATAATTATTTTTAATTTATTGCTAATTTTTGATTCAGTCAGTTTTCACACCTTTAGGTGGGATTTTCCTATTTCAATTATGTCTTGGAATAGGACGCCAAACCTCCAGTGTCTTTTCCTCTTGATGTGTTGTGAGTTGGGTTTTTCATTCTTTCAGACTTTTAATTTTCTTCTGTGAGTAAATAAGAACCTTTCAGTAGGTACAAGTTTCTATATGTGCATTAGGGAAAGACTGATATATTTAAATACCAAAGGGGGGGGGAATCTTTGTACAATATCATTTTTGGTCAGAATTGCACTAGGCAAGATGGTAATTTCTCAACTTTGCCACTTGGAACCCCTCCTGTTTATTTCTGATGGTTTTCTAGAATCCTTTCCTTCCTACCTTTCTCTCTCTTTCTCTCTTTCTTCCTTCCTTCCCTTCCCCTTCCCCCTTTCTTTTTTATTCTCATCTGAGAACATGCTTACTGATTTTAGAGAGGGGGACAGGATGGGGAGAGGGAGAGAAACATTAATCAGCTGCTTCTTGCACATGCCCCAACCGGGTCTCTAACCTGCAACCCAGGTATGTGCCCTGACCAGGAATTGAACACACAGCCTTTGAATTTATGGGACAATGCTCCAACCAACTGAACCACACTGACCAGGGCTAGAATTCTTTTCTTAAATGAATTGATTGTGAAATTTAAAATAAACCTCAGGAAAAGTTGTTATTAAAAGCTTTATTTTTGATAGTTCCATAGTAGTTCTAAAAGAGCCTGTTAAACAAATGGTTGGTGGGACTTTTTTTTTCTTGCCTCCTAACAAGTTAATTTCTGAAATGGAATCTGTGAGAAACCTATCTGAAAATTAATTTTAGACCAGAGGTTGAATGAAGAGTAGGTGTGCATAAGTATTGATGACTCCAATACAGTGTGGAACAGGAAGTTAGAAATTTTGAGTCTTTCCCTCAAATAAAATAAATATTAGGTTTTTTTTTTTAAAAGATAACATTACACCTTGAGGGCAACCACCCTTACTTTTTCTTTTTCTCTCATGTTTTTTGGGGCATGCATTTTCATCCCAAACTTTGTTCAAGCCCTAGTCAAGCCTAATCGTGTTAGAGCCTATATAAGTAAAATTTTATCCCATCTTTTCAACCTCAACAAAAAAAGTAGAGGAAAAACCGACTAAATAAATTTACACCTGTGTCAAGAAGTTACTAGCAGGACCTTGGGACTGAGCGAAGACTCTTGGTAACTCTGACCTTGCACCCAGAGTCTTTTGGTTTGGCCCAATTAAACCTCAATTTTAGCTCCTTTGGTTCTGAAAGGTAACATTTTAAAACTTATCTAGTAAATGGAAACTAAGTAATTGGTTCCAAAACAAGAGGCTGTACAACCAAAACCGAGACAAAATAGAACTGACACAAATCAAATTGAAAAATGTTAACCACCTTTGAAGTATTTGTGATAACTCTAACTTTGGGCATATCTGTCGGGACAAGGCTCTTTCCCTTATTCTGCAGGTCGTTTGGCATGGTCATTGACTTGGCAAATGAGGGAAAAATATCTTAGGCAGGCAATATGTGCTGGGGTAGGTCTAGAGCCACTCTGTGCTATCTTATACCTAGAAGATTATTGTTTTGGAGGAATTTCTCTACTAGTAAACATGTTTTTATACATGATTCTAGTCTAATGTCTTTGTTTTTTAGAAACAGATAAATTTGCCACTGGATATTCAATTCTTATTTCTGGCTTATCTGTTTCATGATTTTTTATTTATTTTTTTCCTTTTGTTTTCCTTCTCCTGCAAGGGAAGTGTACTATTCAGGGAGTTTGAGAAACCATGCCTTTAAACTAACTTAACTGCTGAGTTCTACAGAATTGGGGAAAATTGATTGTTTTCTTGTATTTCACAGACAGTAGCCTTTTAAGTGACTTTTTGTAAATAACTTCATTTGCAATCTGCAGAAACTCATGTTCCCGCCATGTGTGCAGTGACTGCGGGTTTGGATGCATATGCCGCAGGGCCCTCACTAGTAGTTGGTGACAGAGGCAGTAGCAGCCCCTGAGGATGGGCACATGAATTGAACCCTCCTTAGTGCTGGTGGTGCATCACCTCCCTCAAGTATAGTCATTTAATTGGGTCATATTCAGTTTCATAGCCTGCATCTGCCTCTTCCTTCTTCTTTTCTAATATTGTACTGTTTTGAATGAAAAGTGTGGAAGGTAAGTTGTTTTATTTTAATTGTACTTAAATAGCAATCATTAACCAGCAGTATGATGTGTCTTTGCCAGTTGCCCTTGTTCTTGGGGTAAAGAACATTAGCATCACAGGTAATAAGTAGTAGAAAACCAGTCCCACTTTATCTTCAGATTAAATTAAATGTAAGTTTCTTTTTAAAAGTACCATTTTGTTTAGTTGTTAAGGCCTGTCACATTTGCTAAATGGAGTTATTTATAAAACAAACAAGCAAACAAGCAATGAATCTGTTTTCCAGTCAGGCCTGCTGAGTAACTGAAGGGTTTGTATTTTATATGTAAAGAGAATATTTTCAGAAAGCATTTTCTAGTAATTTTACATATTTCTAGCTAACTGCTTAGGAGTAGTGATTAATCTTAATGATCTGTATCATAGTTGACAAGACAGGTGGTATCCAAGAACCCCAGTGGATTTTTATACCAACAAATACAGTTTTTGACTTTTTGATGGAAACAGAGCTGCTTGTCATTAACAAGCCTGGCTTTCATTGACATGTAATTTTAACCAAGTTAGGTTACTGTTGAATACCCGTGTTTCTGAAAATGTACCTTTGCCAAAGTTAGAATTCTGTGTTTTTAAACAGTAAAGAGCACAACACTTACGCTTTAGGTTGACTTAAAAAACGTGCATGGGGAAGGAAGTTGTTCTGTAGTTTCTCTTTGCTAATCTGTGTACTTGGTTGTCTTACAGTCAGATGCTGCCCTCATGTGGCACCTAGGTGATAACCTTGTAGTTCAGCCACAGAAGCTGACCTAAATAGTGAGACCATTTTTAGGTCCCCTGTAAAAAACTATAATATTTGTGTGCTTTGCTGTGCTGATTTCAGTTAAAAATTCTTTAAGCTTTGTGAACAGATGCATTCTCTTAAGTTCCTATTTAAGTATTCTTTGATTTAGACCTGTTAACTGTGTTTTTACAACCCCAGGTCTTAGTGGAATCTAAGAAATTAGCCCTGCACAGACAGAAAGAGGTGAATAAGATGGGAAAGTAGAGTGTTTATAACAGTATAGGGGCCAAAAGACCTGAACAGTTAGCTGTCTGGGTACCACAGCTTGTAGTTCTTTCTTTCTTCCGATGATCTAGAGACCTATAAAATCCCCTGTGTTTGTGGAACTCTTAAGCAGTTAGTATACTGTATTAAAATGGCTTTTGTTTAGTTTACTGCATTAAGAATATTTTGATTTTCTTTCACTGTAGAAATATCTATCCATTTAAAATGGGCTACAATATTCATGAAGCAATTTTGGCATCTTGTTTGTTAAAGTGATTCTTATCTATTTTTGTATTTAATATGTAGTAGGATTAAACATTTAGGTGTGCACTCTATGAGCAGGAATTTCAGAATGTTACTTTTTCGTTGGCAGGTTTTTCATGAATAAAAACGCTTGTGTCAAAATTTTAAATATTTCTTCCCCCATCCCCCTTTCAGTTCTAGGTCTCGTTCCAGATCATATTCTCCAGCTCATAACAGAGAGAGGAATCACCCAAGAGTGTATCAGAATCGGGATTTCCGAGGTCACAACAGAGGCTATAGAAGGCCCTATTATTTCCGTGGGCGTAACAGAGGCTTTTATCCGTGGGGCCAGTATAACCGAGGAGGCTATGGAAACTACCGCTCAAATTGGCAGAATTATCGGCAAGCATACAGTCCTCGTCGGGGCCGTTCCCGATCCCGGTCCCCAAAGAGAAGGTCTCCTTCGCCACGGTCCAGGAGCCATTCTAGAAACTCTGATAAGTCTTCCTCTGACAGGTCCAGGCGCTCCTCATCCTCTCGTTCTTCCTCCAACCACAGCCGAGTTGAATCTTCTAAGCGCAAGTCTGCGAAGGAGAAAAAGTCCTCTTCCAAGGATAGCCGGCCATCTCAGGCTGCTGGGGATAACCAGGGAGAAGACGCCAAGGAGCAGACGTTCTCTGGAAGCTCCTCTCAAGATACAAAAGCATCTGAGAGCTCGAAGCCATGGGCAGATGCTACCGCATACAGTGCTGGCTCTGCATCGCGGGCATCGGCAGTTTCCGAGCTGAGTCCCCGGGAGCGGAGCCCCGCTCTGAAAAGCCCCCTCCAGTCTGTGGTGGTGAGACGACGGTCTCCCCGTCCCAGCCCTGTGCCAAAGCCCAGCCCTCCACTCTCCAGCACATCCCAGATGGGCTCAGCGCTACAGAGTGGCTCTGGCTACCAGGCTGGGATGCACCAAGGTCAGTTTGACCATGGCTCTGGGTCCTTGAGTCCATCCAAGAAGAGCCCTGTGGGTAGGAGTCCACCGGCCTCTGGCTCCACATACGGCTCGTCTCAGAAGGAGGAGGCTGCTTCAGGAGGAGCAGCCTATGCAAAGAGGCAAGTATCTTGTTTCCTCTTCTGGTTGCGTTTTTATCTCACCAGCTGGCAGTTTAATTTTAAATCTTAAGTTAGAGCTGTGATTATGGTAAAAAGGTAATTCCCATTTCCTAAACTTTTCATTAGCAAACTTTAAAAGCATCCCCCAAGGAAATCTTAAGCTTAACTCTAGCTTTCCTACCTTCCTAAATTTGTATTACAGCATAACGTTTCTTTAGACTACTCTGCAATGATGTTTTCACATTTAAAATTTGCCTTGGAGTCTACCAATGTAAGCCAGAGAACAGTAGAGATTTGTGGGTCAGCTATCAAAAAAAAAAAAAAAAAAAAAATCTTTGCCAAAAAGAATGGCCATTGGAGCTGTTAGACCCACTAAGACCCACCACCTACTGTGATTGATCTACATCAGCCTATTATGGTGAAGAGCTGCACCCTCACACCCTCCAGTTGAGGCGACTGGGCAGAATGGCAGTCCAAGGCTTAGTCCAGAAAGGCCTTGTTTTAAAATCACAAGGTGGGTGTATGTCCCAGTAGGAGCCAGCTGGGCTGCGTGTTAGGAGAGGATGTGACCGTGCTTCCATCTTTATACACTGGGTGACACGGTGAGTTGGAACCCGAATCTTGGTGTGGTTGGTTGGTTTGGGATGGTAACAGGGACGTTGCATTTGGACCAGATTGTCAAGAGGAACTTACTGGGCAAGTGGGGATTTTCCTTTTTCTTTTCTCTTAGCATATTCTTTGATGTCCTTCTGTCCTTTGATTCTGTTTTGCCATATTTCTCTACTAATGGTACAGATGAGATGTTCAGAATCTATACTACCAGCCTTCAGTAAGTCTACTTTAAAATGTAACTTTCGTTTCTTACCAGAACTGTCAATGTCATTAGAAGACTTGGGCATGAGGTCTCCTTTTCCATAAGAAAGAATAGGGTGATTTTTTTGCTCCCTCCCCTCAATTAACATGCATTTCGTTTTTATTTGTGTTTGCAGTATATTTCGTATTTAGATCTTCTAGGTGACTTGAAGCAAATTTGAAGTCTCTTTTGAGACTTGTTTTTCCAAATGTGAGTTGTATAAAAGCAAAACAGTCCAAGGTTGAACATTCTATGTTAACTTTGCTGAAAGCAGATTGTAAGTGACTGAGTGAAGGTTGGATAAGACCTTAAATTTTTTTTTTCCTAGACCACTTACAGGTAAGTAGATTTTGTTTTTTAGTATCCTAAAAATTACCTTTGTTATTTTCTTTATGGTTGCTTTTGCAAGATACAACTCTGTGGAGCATATATTTTTCTCTTAAATTACTAGAAAGTAACCAAGTAGAAAGTCCTTTGGTAACACAGGAATCCACAAGACATGTTTGTTCAGAGATTCAAAAACTCAAGATCATGTGGCACTGTTCAGATGAAATTGCTTAAGAAACCTCCTGTGTGTCTCTCTTGTGTTTGTATAACTAGGTATCTAGATGAACAGAAGACAGAGAATGGAAAAGATAAGGAACAGAAACAAACAAATACTGATAAAGAGAAAATGAAAGAGAAAGGGAGCTTCTCTGACACAGGCATGAGTGATTCGAAAATAAAATCTGATATGTTTGCTCCCAAAACTGATTCTGAGAAGCCTTTCCGGGGTAGCCAGTCCCCCAAAAGGTATAAGCTACGAGATGACTTTGAGAAGAAGATGGCTGACTTTCATAAGGAGGAGATGGATGACCAAGATAAGGACAAAGCTAAAGGAAGGAAGGAATCTGAGTTTGATGATGAACCCAAATTTATGTCAAAAGTCATAGCAGGCACAAACAAAAACCAGGAGGAGGAGAAGTCAGGCAAATGGGAGGGCCTGGTGTATGCACCTCCAGGGAAGGAAAAGCAAAGGAAAACGGAGGAGCTGGAGGAGGAGTCTTTCTCAGAGAGATCCAAAAAGGAGGATCGGGGAGGGCTCAAGAGAACCGAAAGTGGGCACAGGGGGTTTGTGCCTGAAAAGAATTTCCGAGTGACTGCCTACAAAGCAGTCCAGGAGAAAAGCTCATCACCTCCCCCAAGAAAGACCTCTGAGAGCCGTGAGAAGCTAGGAGCGAAAGGAGACTTTTCCACGGGGAAGTCTTCCTTTTCCATTACTCGAGAGGCCCAGGTCAATGTCCGGATGGACTCTTTTGATGAGGACCTTGCAAGGTGAGGTGTAGTCCTTGATCGGGACTTGAGTGGCCTCAATGGTGTCTCCTAACACCACTTCCTGAGGACATTCTGAAAGCAAGGCAGGCCCCACCTATGTTTCCCCTGCTGTCCAGCTTTCAGTGCTGGTACCCTCCGGTCCGCCTGTTTTCAGTAGAGTGTGTGTCAGTGAGTGATTGATTATTTGGTGTTGGCATCAGTATCAAGGGGGTAGTGAAGAGTGCTTCTTTAGTGACTGGCTTTGGTGTTGGGTCCCCTCTGCTGTTTTCTTGCCATCTAGTCAGCACTCCCACACATGCCTCCCCCCTCCTCCAGCCTTCATTCTGTTTCTTCCTGAATTTGCTTAAGGTGCCTTTTGTTTGTAAAGCTTTCAAGGATCCATTTCCCCGTTCTTAGTAGGCTACCAGAATCTATTAATAATTATATAGGACTTCACCATGAAATAATGTAGCAGTTTTTAGAGTTGGGGCTGTGGGTGAGAGAACTTTGGGGAAAAGTGGTGATGGCCAGTTACTGTTTACATGGGCTAATGACTATGCCTGTTGGAAGTCTGTCTGAGCTCTATCCAGCCACATCCCACTCCTGCCTCACTGTGTCACTTCCCTGAATGGCCCTGGCTGGCTAAGCTAGTTGGTCTTTTAAAATATGTTAAAACCAGCAGTGACCCCAAAAGAGAGTCACTGAGGTATTGAACACTTCATCCAAAGAACTTTGTGGATAAATGTAAAACTCTTTGAAAAAATACATTACATTTTTAGGGTTTAAATGTCCTGACTTTCTATATATATTTTATCATATTGGGCCTTCTTGGTGTTTTGTTTTTTCAGACCCAGTGGCTTACTGGCTCAGGAACGTAAGCTTTGTCGGGATCTAGTACATAGCAACAAGAAGGAGCAGGAATTCCGTTCCATTTTCCAGCACATACAGTCAGCTCAGTCTCAGCGGAGCCCCTCAGAACTGTTTGCCCAGCACATAGTGACCATTGTTCACCACGTTAAAGGTAGGTCCGGGCTCCAGCCTGCTTAGGCCCTTGTGCTGCTGCTTAGTACTTCTAGTACAAGCAGAAGGAGGAGTGGGTGAATAAGGGAGCCTTTTGGGGCCATTTATCTTTTTTATTTTTTTTTAAGCTTTTTTGTTTATTTTTTAGAGAGAAGGGAGGGAGAAAAGAGATACAAACATTGAGATTAGGTTGCCTCTTGCATGCACCCCAGCTGGGGACCAGCCTTTTTTTCTTCCTCTTTCTGTATGTTTGTTACGGATTTGACTACTTCGGTCCCATCTCTGTGGCTGCAGGTTCATACAAAAGAGCTGAATATTGTATTTGCCTTTGATGACATGATGTGTTTTCTTTGAATTTTCACAGAGCATCACTTTGGGTCCTCAGGAATGACATTGCATGAGCGCTTCACTAAATACCTAAAGAGAGGATCTGAGCAGGAGGCAGCTAAGAACAAGAAAAGCCCAGAGATACACAGGTGAGGACCCCATCCTTACACTGCAGGTGGTCCTGAGAGACTGATCGTCAGATATTAACTTGTCTTTGCTATGTTAGCAGTAGAATTTAAGGTAATATTCTTCAGATTCTAGGATAGAAGTGGGTATTTGTAGTCATGAGTGGGAAGGACATGCTTTGATGATGCTTAAGTTTCTCGTTTTGGGCTTGAGGAAAACAGCCTTTTTGTTACAAATGAACCCTTGTATTCTTGGGAGCCAGCAAGTGGTAACCTGAGATCACTGAGCATTCTATAGGTAGAGTAAATGTTAAGTTTCTTTAAGCAATCCATGTATTTCATATATTAATTTTTTGGAAGTATTTGTAGTGGGTAGGGAGTTGGGGAGCTTGTAGAATTTTGTTAAAGGGTTTAAAAGCCTAGCATGTTTAAAGAGTATCACATTTGGTTGTGGGGGACTTTATCCAGAAACAAAGTTGGCCTTGTCTTATTTATTTATTAAATTTATTTCTTAGAGGGGAAGGGAGGGAGAAAGAGAGGGAGAGAAATAGCGATGTGAGAAACATCTATCTGTCTGGTTGTCTCTCACACACACCTTAACCAAGGACCAGGCCTGCAACCTAGTCATGTGCCCTGAGTGGGAATCGAACCAGCCATGTTTCACTCTGTGGGATGACGTCCAACTAACTGAGCCATACTAGTAATTGCTTAATAGTCAACTCCTGAATCTGTTGCAGTAGGTAATGTAGAACCATGTCTGTATAGTAGTCTTGGATTTAGGGTTATGCCAGACAACTGTTTCTCACCTAGACCTAATCTCATAGGTAAAATAATGGGCCATTACATTCTAATTCCCAAGGTGAAAACTGCCCTTTGGTGTTAGCAGGACATATAGATAGTCTTGATATGAACTTGAAATCATAAGCTTGTCTGTGAGTCTGTCTTCCTGGATGTAATGTTACTGGGAGGGAATAAGAAATTTCTCCTGTTTGAATTTGAGAAGTTGGGATTTTGTGTGCTTTCTTGTGAACACCTATGGGAGAATGTAAGTATGCAAAGAATATAAGTGATATGTATGTAAGTTACGAAACATAATGAAAAGGAATGCCTGTGATTCGATTCCATTGCCCAATTTATGAATGAAAATATTACATGTACTAAATTCACACTATGGAATATTAAAACTTTTTGTGTCTTCAATTTTAGGAGGATAGACATTTCCCCCAGTACATTCAGAAAACATGGTTTGGCTCATGATGAAATGAAAAGTCCCCGGGAACCTGGCTACAAGGTGAACTATTGCTTTGATCAGTAATTCCAACAAAATGAGTGCGTTGGGCATGAACTTGTCAGAAATGTGTTGTTTAAATTACTCTCTACTTAAGTTTGTGTTTTTCTTTTAAGGATGGGCATAATTCTAAAAATGAACTACAAAGGGTTAATTTTTATTAAATGTATCAACAACCTTTGTGAAGTGGTTAGAATATGGTAAATGACCCCAAAGTCTATTGAGGTGAGCTTGAGAAAAAAAAGAGAGGAGTTTTGGAACAAGTGCCCATGATGAGAGAAGAAACTTTTTGTGATATTTTTCTGCTTGTAAGTATTATCAAATCAACTATATACATGCACTATTTCCAACCATGATTTCAAAAAGACATGCATGTCAGAGGAGAGTGAAATATTCATATCTTAACTTAGTAGACTGTTCTAAACAGGTAGTCCAGAATTTTTCTAACATTGTACCATATCTATCATCTGTTGGTTACTGTTAAAGCTAAACATTACTTTGGTAGCACAGCTACATTTGCAATGATGTGCACTGTTATTAAGAGGTTAAAGCTTGTATACACTCTTTTTCTGTGAAATACTAGATTTGGGGTTTTAAGTAGCCTTAGTATTTATTGACCTTCATTCACATATATAGTTGAAATTTTAGAATTAGAGATGACTCTTCCAGTGCTCCTGAAACTTCTTCTAAAAATAGTAATTAATCTTCAAGTTTTCGAAACACATATTTGTCTTGTTGGTTGAATGTGATGAGAGGCATTCTTGCACAGTTTCTTCTTCCCTATCCCCTTTTCTTTCCCTCCAAGTATCCACAGATTGACATTAACATGTGAAAAGCAAGGTTTTGAAAGATCAGAAGACATCTCTGCCTCACAAAGCTAATTCATTAGAGGGGTTGTCTGTACCACCTAAGGGAGCAGCAGCCGCATTTTTCTTGTTTTTTTTGTTTTTAATATATTTTATTTATTTATTTGTTTTTAGAGTGAGGGGAAGGGAGGGAGAAAGGGAGAGAAGCATTGATGTGTGAGAGATACATCAGTCAGTTGCCTCTCATATGCCCCCAGCTGGGGACCTGGTCCGCGATTCAGGCATGCACCCTGACTGGGAATCAAACTGGCGACCTTTCAGTTCGCTGGCTGGCACTCAGTCCACTGAGCCACACCAGCCAGGGCTTCTTGTTCTTTATAAAAGTTTTTGGAGGGTACAGGATTCCACTCCCTCTCTCTCAAAAACAGTGGTGATAAGCTTACTACCTACCACTCCTGTTAAACTTCGTTTCAACAGAAAGCTGAGTTTGTGTATGTGAAATGTTAGTACAGAGTGAACTGCTCACTCCTTGCTGTTTTAGGGGAGGTTTTACTTCCATGAGACAAGTCCTAGCATATAATGCCCCTGAACTCACCCTGCACCTCTGCTCTCACTCTGTTTCCCTAGCACTGGTAGACCCGTGCTGTGCTGATTGTCCTTGCTGCTGCTGGGCTTCCACAGTGTCTGTAGCTCACATCCCTAATGGTTACACTTCCTAGAAAGTAGGCAGAAAGATTTTTTTATTTTTTTTCTTTCTTTTATTTTTAAATAAACTTTTACCCGGTATTGCCATTTTACAAATTCTCCATTATGATATTCCGTACATTACTGATACTTCCTCTCTAGAGAAATTCTCAATATAACCAACCATTGAGAAAGGCTGCTTAAGTCTCCCACTGTCTGTCATTGGACTCGGTACTCAGAGATGATTCCAAGTAGAGGGTAAGCCTGGGGTGGTTGCTGCAGTGTAAGTAGGAAAAGGGTAACATGAGCATTTCCTCTCTTGGTGGTAAGTAAGCCAGAGCCAGGCTAGCCAGATCATTATGGGGCCACAGAGGAAACAAAGCAAGATCAATATATAGCATTGTTAGAAAGCTGTCATCATTACTCTTTAGAGAACTGGTTTGGGATCTGTGAGGGATCCTCATGAAGTGACTTGTTGGGACATTGTGTGTCCCTCCGACCCCCCTGGCTTGGGTGACGCATTCCCAATGCTTCTGCACCACTCCACTGGAGTAGTGACCACAGTTTATGGGGTGGTTAAGTTGACAGTCCTGAATCCCAAAAACCTTCATTTGGTTTCTCTTTTGGCAGGCTGAGGGAAAATACAAAGATGATCCTGTTGATCTTCGCCTTGATATTGAACGTCGTAAAAAACATAAGGAGAGAGATCTTAAACGAGGTAAATCAAGAGAATCAGTGGATTCCCGGGACTCAAGCCACTCAAGGGAAAGATCAACTGAGAAAGCTGAGAAAACCCACAAAGGATCAAAGAAACAGAAGTACGTAAGCCCCTGTCATCTCATTCAGATTCTTGAGCAGAGTCTCTTGTCTGCACCCTTTAGGCAGTACCCCAGACCTCCCAAGGCAGACAGCTTTGGGGTTAGGAATGATAACAACTTAGGCGGTTTCTTCTTTTTTACCATGTAATTTAAGTAAGGCTACTAGTTTGGAAACAGAACTTTTGCATCGAAGTTGGCATGAACCTTGTCTGAAGGAGGCCTCCTGGGAGATGGGCAGTTAATTTGGCTATGAGGATAATGCAGAATCATTTGAGAATTTGTTCTATAGTTGTTTTAGACGGGTCCTTTCTCATCACACATCTTCATGGGGAGGTTATGTTTTGGAAATGGCTCCAAGTCATCATCAGCTAATAACACTGGTCCAAGAAACTGTGAAACTAGATAGGACAAAATTGTTCTTAAATGCCTTATAAACTTAATTTAGCAGACACTTCCAAGAGGTTTTTTTCCCTCTCTTTTTTTTAAAGATGCAAAGGGAGGGAGAAAGGGAGAGAAACATCATTGTGTGGTTGCCTCTAGCACACCCCCAACTGGGAACCTGGCCTGCAGCCCAGCATGTGCCCTGACTGGGAATCGAATCGGCGACCCTTTGGTTTGCAGGCTGGCGGTCAATCCACTGAGCCACACCAGCCAGATCCAAGAGAGATTATTCTTTAAAAAAAGATAGCGTTGTTGAACTTCATAGGTCAGCGTTCGTGCCAAGGTCCTGGTGTTTCTATTCACATTTTTTAAAGTTCCATGACTTTTCAATCATGTCTCATTAAATGTAGCAGAGTTGAAGCCCACACCTAAGCCCCACACCTTTGCATAAGAAGCAACACTACTTCCACTTCATCTGTCAAGCATTTTTGTATTCATTTGATCATCAAATTCTTTGAGATAAATTGGATAGTTGGTGTGATACCCATTTCGCCCATTTGAACAAGAAAGAGGCTAAGCCTGGGAGAGTTTTTCTAAGGTCACAGAAGTACCAGCTGACATCAAAACTCAAATCTTCTTTTCTACTTTGTCCGTCCAGTGTGTTACTTATGCATTAGGATCCCTAGCAGCTTCAGGGCTGCCCACAGGTAAAGGACCTGATAATCCTCAGCAGGAAATGGAAGTGGTGGTACAGCTGGCCTCAGTGCTGCACTGATGGGAAGGGAGCAGACCCCTCAAGCATCTCAGGGTTGGGTTTAGATTACTGATCCCAATTCCTTTCCCTGGAACACATGAAGAGGCAGTGCTAGGATTCAAATTTGGAGCCTTTCGAAAACCTCTTGAAATAGCACTGATTTCTAGGAGGCAGTTCTACATCTGAATTGTAAGAATCCAATGACAGTAACTTACATTTCCCTTATTAAGAGTAAGTGCTAGCCTTGATGGCTGTGGTTGGGCATTGTCCCACAAAGCCAAAGGTCACCTGTTTGATTCCCAGTCAGGGCATGTGCCTGGGTTGCAGGTTTGATCCCTGTTTGGGGCACATGTGAGAGGCAACTGATGGTGTTTCTCTCTCACATCGCTGTTTCTCTCCCTCTCTTTCTCCCTCCCTTTCCCTCTCTAAAAATAAGTAAATAAAATCTTTTTTTTAAAAAAGAGTAGATTGCTAGTAGGATACAATTATTTAAGTTCTTGAGCATCTCAAATGTGGGAGAGGATGGGAAGTGGAGGAAGGGCAAGGTGCTTTTCATAATGGAGGCGGATGAGGGAAGGGGGCACAGTCATAGGTCACTGACACTTGGCTGGGTCTTTAAGTCCTTTTCTACCCCTGGGAGCCTGGCCTTTCTCCCACCTTAGAGCCAGCCAGTAGCAGCCTCCCTGGAAGCAGGGCTGGCACTCACTGTGACTCATCATAGTAGTCTAATTTTCTGTATAGTCTGTCATTTCCCCTAGATGAAGGGAAGGTAGGGAAATAACTCTGGGGAGAGTTTCACCAGATCCTATGCTTGATCACACAACCTGTTTGAGCTAAGTGGGAGGTGGTGTGTAGAGTAGTGGTATAATTAAAGCTGGGTTTGCATCCAGTTCTGCTCAGCTCTGTCACCTGAATCACTTACCTACAAAATGGGAGAATCACTAAATAATCAGAGTTGCCATTTACTGTGTGCCTGCTGTGTCATTGTAAAGTATTTGAGCGAATTTTTTTATTTTTTTAAATCTAGAGCAACCCCAAAAGACAGGTGGTGGTCTTCTTATGAGAAATAAAGTACTATAAAGCACAAACAGATGGTAATATATAAAGTCTCTGTCCCAGTACTATATACATGGGACTCTTAGTACAGTGTTAGATTCCTTCTGCCTTTTCAATTCATGTGTAAGTATTAGACTGAGCTACCAGAGCCCATTGACTGTTTTTTGTTCCTCTTTATGTATATGTCCCATATTCCCCACAGGCTCAGACATAAGCGTGTCACTGAACATGACTGACAGAATTGGGACCTCCCTGGGTACCGGGGTGGAAGTTACTAACCTTCAATGTCTATATCAGGGAGGCATTCCTGTTTGCCCTGTGCTTCTTACCCAGGAGGCCCTAGCTGAGGGGTTTATTGATTTTTCCTGGCTCTTTTCTTTTCATAGGAAGCATCGTAGAGCACGAGACCGGTCCAGGTCGTCATCCTCTTCCTCCCATTCATCCCACTCCTACAAAGCGGAGGAGTACACTGAAGACACAGAGGAAAGAGAGGAAAGCACCACTGGCTTTGACAAATCAAGACTGGGGACCAAAGACTTTGTGGGTCCAAATGAACGAGGAGGCAGAGCTCGAGGGACCTGTGTAAGACCCTGCCCCCACCTCTTTTCCCTAAGCCCCTGCTCCCACCAAGTCTAATTATTTGTTTATCAGAATACCAGTTTGCTTGCCCTTGATACAAGTAATCTATATACCTTAGAATCTGTGGTTCCCCATTACACAGGCTTCCCCCTTGTAGTTATTTTATTGATCAGAACCACTGAGCTAGCCTCTCAGGGCTTCTCGTCTCAGAACTTCCCAGCGTGTCTTGGCTCCCGCTGTGTGTAGGGAGGCCCTCGTGCCGGGCTGTCCCCTGTCTAGGCTGTAGACCTGAGATGAGCTGAGGGGCAATGGCTGGAAAGCAGTTGACCAGCATTTTGACTGGAGGACAGCTGTCTGTTTTGTGCCAGAAAAAAAGTGTTCGATACGAACAGAGATGTTTTTCTCTATTTCTGACATGATCCTTTGTTCCTTTTCCTTGTTTACTGCCACAGCAATTTCGAGCCAGAGGGAGAGGCTGGGGCAGAGGCAGCTACTCTGGTAACAACAACAACAGCAACAATGATTTTCAAAAGAGAAGCCGGGAGGAGGAGTGGGACCCTGAATACACACCCAAAAGCAAGAAGTATTACCTGGTATGTGTCTGGGGATGGCCAGGAAGCGCTAGGGGGCCTTTCGCACACATAGTAGATGATACTAAGGCTCTAATTGGTCTATTCAGAACTGATTAAATGTGTGTGCACTCATCTTATGCTGGGGGTATGTGTCCCTGTGGGACAATACAGTGCTGGCAAGATGAGTGTTTTCTGGAGAGGCAGTCCTGACCTCGGAAGGGTTTATCTGAGACATTTATGGATTCTAGGATAAACAAGAAGGGCTGCTCTTCCCTTTTTAGTTTGTGAACTTGTTTACAGCTTACGCATACCCAACCTTAGCCTCCAGCCTCTATGCAGGGAAACCTTCCTCTTAAGCCACAGCTCCACTCTATCACCCATTGGGGAAAGATTGACAGGGAAGAGAGCTCAGGATCTCTCTTGTCTTCAAAAAGAAATGCAACTGGAGCTTCTCTCATTTGAGCTGTTGGGTCATTCTCAGGTACCAAGCACCTTCTGGGCCTCTCTCCCTCTCTCAGGTTGGGGCTCTTCTAGGCTGAATTACCTGACTGGTGAGCGAACTCTCTTGGCTTTGCTATATAAGTAGCGGGCTTAAATCCAAGCATATGTGACTCTGTGTGTCATGACCAAGGTAAACTTGGAGCTGAGTCTCCATCACCTACAAGAAGGGCTGGTGTGGGTCTGAGTTGTTATTTGCACGATTAGGAAACAGGCTGTTGTCTAAATAACTCTGCAAAGCCACATTTGCTTTTCTAGGGCTGCTAAGAGCCTCTTTGAGACTCCTCGACGACCCTTAAGTCTATTCAGGGAAATGTTGGCTTGGCCCAGGATAGGTGCTGGAGTGGGACTGCTATAGGGAGGAGAATTAGAGGCCACAGACAGACGTTTTTCCTGCTCTTATTTGCCACCTGAAGGAGTATCACCAACCTGATGCATTTAACCGGGTAAACAAGCAACCCTGGCCCTTTCACCGAGCTGACCCCAGCAGCCTAGTCCCAGTGTGTGGGTGGGTGGTTTGTACTCTTCTGAAACCATGGGTCTGATGAGGTAGCAATGACTTCTAGTTTTCAAAATTCTTTCTCATTCTTTAATTGAATTCCTCCTCTCTCATGAGACCATCAGAGTAGGCAGGGATTGTTTGAAATGTGTTTTTTCTACTGTGCTACACTGCGTCGCATAAAACTAAAGATGGGAGGCTAGGTACTGGTCTTGCCTTTGCTGCTAACTGACAATGCAGATCAGACAGTTTCATGATTGGTGGGATTGGTTTTCTAAAGCCCATCCTTTGAGAGATGGTGTACTAAGTAATATGGAGTTACTTGAAGTTCTTAAGCCTGTTTCCTCATTTGCATAGTAGAGGGTGATAATAATAGGGTAGATGTAAGGATTGAATGAGATAATGCATGTATAGGTCTTTTTAGTGCTCAGTGAAGATTTTATCATCATCATCATTATAATGTCCAAGCTGCTGCCTTAGCAGTCCTAAGGCACCCAGCTAAATATTCTCTTGGATCTGAATCAGTAGCATTTTTGGAGTGGGGAACAGGGAGGAGGACAGAAAAGGAGCAAAAGGTGGGTCTGGACATAGGTTTGTTGGAGAAGGTCACATTTGGGTAAGTCCAGGGAAGACGGTTTTGGCATTGATGGCAGTTTTCTTTCTTTTCAGCATGATGACCGTGAAGGCGAAGGCAGTGAGAAGTGGGTGAGCCGGGGCCGGGGCCGAGGAGCCTTTCCCCGGGGCCGGGGCAGGTTCATGTTCCGGAAATCCAGCACCAGCCCCAAATGGGCCCATGACAAGTTCAGTGGGGAAGAAGGGGAGATTGAAGACGATGAGAGTGGGACAGAGAACCGAGAAGAGAAGGACAGTTTACAGCCCACTACTGAGTAGGGGCCACTCTGACGGGAGCCCCTGCCCAGGGGAGAGAGGCACTGGGAAGATGGCTGGTGAAGAGCTAAGTGGAGGAGCCCCAAGAAGATTCTGAAAAATCCCACCCCACCCCACCAGCCATGCAGAATCCTACTATAGCTGAAAGCATCCCTGGTGCGGTTTCCCACTGAACAGAGGCGCGGGCTCTGGGGCCTGGGGCCTGGCCCAGCTCTTGAACAGAACACGACACATTGGGCTTTAGCTGTGTTTCATTTGTTGTTGGTGTATGGGGTGGGGGCTGGGGAAGGGAGGGGAGAGCGATACTTTGATTTTGGTTTGTTCCTTATTAGAAACCAGTTTTGTTCTTAATTTCATTTCATTTGGAGCTAAGAGGACTGATTTGATGATTTTCAATCTCTTCTCCTTTTTCCTGATTTTTAAAGCCCTTTTTCTTTTTCTTAGGTATATGTAGTAATATTAGCAGAAAGATTTAATTTGGGCAATTTTGATTCTTAAAAGAGAAGACAAAGCATGTGAATAAACATTGACGTGTTCACCTCAGTTTGGGACCAAACTGCTTGGATCTTTGTAAAAATTGGTTTTGTATGTCAAGGAGGAGTTCAAGGCCTTTCTGACCACCTTGTGTTCCCCTTTTCTGCACAGCCATGTATCACATGGTATTGCCCCTAACCACACCCCACGTGTACCCTCCCCCCAATCTTTTCTGATTTCTTCTGGACTGAGCTTCCCGTTCTCTACCAGCAGCTTCAGTATCCCAACTTTCTAGTCCTGCTGATCCTAGCAGCAACAGCAGTGGAAACTGGGTGGTGGTTTCTGGTCTGTTTTCTAAGAAACTTCTGAATTCTATTATCTTTACAAATATAAGATGAGAAAATAATTTTTTCAATATTTTTTATTAATCTTTTTATAAAATGAAAAGAAACTCCTATGATCAATTAAGGAAGGTGGTTATGGCTGAGTGGTTTGTGGGGTTTTCTTTGTTCTTTCATTATTTTTAACCTTAAGCTTTAAGATGAAACATTCTCAGATGTTTGGCGTGGGGGGACATCCTCTTAAAATGGGTCCTTGTGCTTGCCTTCTGGGGAAGCGGTCCAGAGCAGGTGAATCATATGGCACTCAGGCATATGGTATACGCGGACTGCACCCACCTCCCGCCCCCCCAATCTTTGCCTCTTGGGTTGTTGTGCTACTTTCTCCTTACTTTGCTACATTTCTATAGTTAAGTTGGTTTTACTTGAATGACTCATGTTGAGGGGAAAAAATGAAAATACCCTTAAAGATTTGTTTCAACTCCTCCTGCAAATAAAAATAAAGTGGCAGATGTAAATGGACTCTGGTCATTGTCACCCTGAGAGAGAGGGAAGGGGGGGAGGGTGAGTGTGTGTGTGTGTGTGTATGTGTGTGTGTGTGTGTGTGTTTATGCGATGGAGGGGGGGGGGCTGGATATCCCCCACAGCAGCTTCAGAAGCCTGGAAGATAAAATGTAGGGGGCTGGGTCCAGACTTTTGCCCAGCCCCCTACACTCACTCGTGGGAGCAGCCTCAGCTGTCCCTCTGGTGGTTTGTGACTGCATTCCCATCCCAATGGTTTTACTTTATCCTCTATCTTGGACACGCCTGGAGAATCATTTTTTTCACTGTGGTGTCTCATGAACAAGAACTTTGGCTCCCAAGATGGTGGGGGCAGGGGCCAAGGGGTGTGGATAACAGGCTCAGCCTTCTTCTGTGTTTTCCACTGAGCAAGATTACCTGGATGTTAGACTAGCCCACATGGGATGGGCACCAGGTAGGTCCTAACCTTCATTCAGCCCTTTCTCACCCTGGGCTGGCTGTAGCCAGAAGCATGGAAAGCCAAAGTTCCATTCTTCCCGGGAGAACCCGGAGGTGTTTTCTGAAATCAAACTGGAAGCGTTTGCGCTCTTCCTCTTCCGTAGACGGATGGATGCCAGGAGGGGTTGTACGCCTCCCAGGAAGAGCAGAGTATACCAGAAATAGATTTGTGCGCTCTGGGGCAAACCCCCTTCCACCCAGCTCCCCGATTTGGAGCGGTTCCTGCCTGCAGGGGGCCACACCCTGGTATGTGCCTCTTCCCACCTCTTCCCCTGCAGCTAAAAGCTTGCCAGCAGGGAGAGGATAGGCCGGGAAGGCTCTGCGGAAAGTGGGTGGAAGCCTGAGGGCCAAGGTTGGGAGGAGGGGCGGCAGCTAGACTGGAAATTTAGGTGAGTGGGCCGTCAGGAGCAGGTGGGGGAGCTGTGACCTCAGAACTGCCCGAAGACCCTGGAGCCTCACCCCTAGGTTGGGGGCCGAACCTGCTGAGCCGGGCCGCCCCCTCTCCCACACCTACTCTTAGCACCTGGGGCCGGACCTACCCTATCCGCTCGCGTCTCCGCCTCCTTTGCTTCACAGTCTCGCAACTAGTCCCAGCCTACCCAGGCCCAGTACTCGGCTGCCCGCGGGATCGCGCTACCCTCCCTGTCCGACTCTGGAGGGCGTCCCGGAAGCTATGGGTATGTGCAGAGGCTTTAGGGTGGCTCTACGCAGGCGTGTGGAAATGGCAACCAAAGCCTACACCACCAGCCCGCTCTTCCGCTGTCCTCAACACGGAGCCCGGGATAGCGCCACGGCTAGGCAGCCCACCCTGGGCCTTTAATGAGCCCTGCTTCCGCCCGCAGAGGTGCTGGTCCTGGCAGGATACCGCGCGCAGAAGGAGGGCGAATTGAGTCTGGCACTCGGGGACGTGGTTCGACAGGTGTGCCAGGGACCCACACGGGGCTGGCTGCGCGGAGAGCTGGGGGGCCATTGCGGCCTCTTCCCTGAGCGACTGGTGCAGGTGAGGCCGGGCCGGGGGCTGGCTTGGCGGTGCGGGAGGGTCTCAGCCCGCACCCTGGGAAGCTGAGAGCCCCCTTCCCCTGGCCCTCATTTCCAGGAGATCCCGGAGACTTTGCGCGGCACGGGAGAGGCGCCGAGACCACGCTGTGCTCGAAGCCACCGTAAGAGTCGGGAGGGTGGGTGGGAGGGAGGAGTGCGGAGCCCGCTAGGTCCTGCAGCCCGGGACCAGCCAGGACAGGCACCTCTGTGGGCGGAGCCACTTAGCCGCCCTGCAGTCTGTGATTGGTTCACGAGCACAATGCTCCGCCCTGGGCGGAGCCTGGAGGTATCGAGGCGGGCGCTCTCAGCCAGGACCTCCCCGGGCTCAGCGGACGGGCTGGCACCAGGCTTAAGTGGCCTCGTTCTTATCCCATTCCAGTCCGCCCCGCCAAATCTCAGAGACCCCAAAGATGGTGCAAAGTAAACTTCAACTACAGCCCGGAGCAGGCGGACGAGCTGAAGCTACAGGCTGGGGAGATGGTGGAAGTGATAAAGGAGGTGAGGGGATGAGGTGATGAGAGGATTTGGGGGAGATGATGAAGCACGACCCCGGGTAAGGGGAGATAGCTGAAGTGAGGGTGTGGGCATTGGGAATGGTGAGGGGTGCAGAGAAGGGAAACTGAGGGAGCAAGGATGGAGGTGGTCATCGGGCAGAATCGGGGTGGAACCAAGAGAGTAAGAGTTCTAGAGAGACCCTTAGGTCAGAACCAGATACCCCTGCGTCCCACCCCCTCCCCAGATTGAGGACGGCTGGTGGCTGGGAAAGAAGAACGGGCAGCTGGGAGCCTTCCCATCCAACTTTGTGGAGTTGCTGGACAGTGGGCCCCCAAGTGAGACCTGGACCCTGTGACCCCGTGAGACCCTGTGACCAGACTCTGCAATCTCCAATGACCCTCCCAGTGGCGTGAGCCTGTGACCCACACATCCTGATCCCGTGTCCCCTTTGACCTCTTCTATGATCTAAGCTATGAATGAGCACCCCCATAACCTCCTTTTCCCTCAGCAGGCCTTGATAACCCAGACATGCCTTCCATTAGCCCTGATCCCCAGCGACCTCCCAAGGTAGATCCGGTGGAGTGGGCACAGCGGTGGTGCATTTCTCATGGGGCTGGGGTGGGGGGTGGAGGCTCATGTTCCTCCCTCTCCCTGCCCTCACTAGCTGAGCAGCCTGACCTATGACAGCCCTCCAGACTATCTGCGGACAGGTGAGCATCCGGCCAAAGGACCCCTTGGATAGCCCTTCGCAGAGCCACTTTGACTTCAGGGAGTGGGGACCCAGCTAGTCTGATGGAGCAGGGAGCCGCAACTGATTGGGGGTGGGTGGGTTGGCTTCAGAGGACTGACCTCCCCCCAGTCTCCCGCCCTGAGACCTACAGGGTCCTGTTTGACTACCAGCCGGAAGCCCCAGATGAGCTGGCACTGCGGAGGGGGGATGAGGTGAAAGTACTGAGGAAGGTATGAAAGGCCAGGCAGGGGAGGATGCAGGGAAGGGGAGTTGAGAAGCGGTGGGACCCGGGGAGGAAGGCGCTTGGGGACCTGGCTCACCTCCCCACAGCATCTTTCTCTCCCAGACCACAGAGGATAAGGGCTGGTGGGAAGGAGAGTCTCAAGGCAGAAGAGGAGTTTTCCCAGACAACTTTGTGCTCCCACCAACCCCCGTGAGTATGGAGCCAGACACTCAGGTGTGTGTTGGGGGGAGGCAAGACAAGTTACTCTGGACAAAGTTGGGGGTCATGGTGCTCACTGGACACAACTGGAGGGTCACCCCTAAATGAAGGTGGACCTAGAGATGTGGGGGTTTCTGTTCATATTCTGATACTTCTTTTCTGCACAGATCAGGAAGTTGGCTGCACGAAAAGTGGTATCACGAGAATCAGGTGAGTGCCCTGGAAGCCTGGGATTGGGGTGAGGGCTTGTCCAGAAGGTCCATCCGTCCAGTTGCCTGTGAACACCTACAGCTCCCCAGTGGTCCAGTACACCCGCTTAGGAGATAAGTCCTGGTGGGGCGAGGGTCCGTTAGGCATGTATGTGGATCAGTGTTTGTATGTGTCAATATGTTCATGTTTTTCTGTGTGTCTTGAGAATGCGGCTGTCAGTGTGTTTAGATTTGTTTCATTTTTTTGTAAGAATATTTGTGGATTGATGTATCTGCGTCTACGAGCCTGTGTGTTCACATCTTATAAGTGTATATGAATAGCTCTGTATAATGTGTCTATGGGGATGTGCATCTTTTAACTTACCTTTTAATGTAATATTTCACACAAGCCAAGAATATAATGTGTTTTAAAACTACATGAAGACCCATGGTCTATCACTCACACCCAAGAAGTAGAACATTGCCATCATCACTTTGTGTGCTTGTTCCTCCTCATTCCCATTCTACTACTTCCCCCGCACTAAAGGTAACCACTCCCGAATTTTGTTTCTAGTTCTCATGAGTTTTTTTTTTTTTTTTTTTTTTAAGATTTTTATTTAAAATTTACTTTGAGAGAGAGAGGAAGACGGGGAGAAAGAGACGGAGAGCTACATTGATCTGTTGCCTCTCCCACGCCCCCAACTGGGGACCCAGCCTGCAACCCAGGCATGTACCCTGACTGGGAATTGAAGCAGTGACTTTTCACTTTATGGTATGATGCCCAACCAGCTGAGCCATACAGGTCAGGGCTATCTATAGATTCTTAATAAGTTTTCTTTTTTTTTTCCTTTTAAAGATTTTTTTTTTTTTTAGAGAGAGGGAAAGGGAGGGAGAAAGAGGGGGAGAGAAACATCTGTGTGTGAGAGAAACATCAGTTGGTTGCCTCTCACACGCCCCCAGCTGGGGACCTGGCCCACAACCCAGGCATATGCCCTGACCAGGAATTGAACTAGCAACCTTTCGATTTGCAGGCCAGTGCTCAGTCCACTGAGCCACACCAGCCAGGGCTAGAGTCTTAATAAGTTTTTTATGAAGACAGTCATGTCATCTGTGAGTAATGATAAATAATTTTGTTTTATCTTTTCCATCCCTTATGCCTTTTAATTAATTTATTTTTACTATAGAAGCTAGGATCTCAGTAAAATATTGAATAGAAGTGGTGATGCTAAACATCATTACCATGTTTCTGATTTTAAATGAAATGTTTTTGTTGAAATGTTTTTCCAGTTTTTAATAATTTTTCATTTATTTTTATTGTCCTCATCTGGTTATCAATGTTAATACTGGCCCCACGAATGAGTTAATGAGTATGCATTTTGTTTCTTAAATATCTGGTAGATGCTATATAGATGGAAACCATCTTTCCTGGAAAGCTGGTAAAACTTGCCTGTTGTTTTTCTTTTTTTTCCATCATGGGAAAAAAGTATATTTAAATTGAATAGTTATACACAAGTCTAGCTAAAATTCTGTCCGTCCTTTCTTTTCTTTTTCTTAAAACAAGTATCCCAGGTAGAACTGTTGCTCCTGTTATGTTGTAAGGGGCGGAGCCTTAGGGATTTGTCAGTACAGGGTGACCTGTTTCACCACGTTGTGGCGCTGTATGTGGGGGAGGGGTCCGAGAGGGAACAATGCTGCCTGCCCAGCACTCATCCCTTTTCCAGGCACTTCTCCCACTTCCGTATGAGACTGGCACCTCTCTAGCTGTTGCCCTGGCCATCGTTCCCAGAGTGGGTGGGTCTGCAGACGTTCTAGGATTGTGGGGGCCCTTTAAACAAGCGGACACTGCTGAGAGACTGGCAGTTTCTTCCTCCACCCCAACCCCCCCTGGTCTGCAGTCAGAAGCAATAAGGCTTGATTTTCCCCGGAGCTGGGACCGTGAGCTGTGAGGTGTGGTGAGGAGCTGGGAACGCTCCCCAGGTGTCCCTCCCGACTTTAAAATGTGTAACTGCGCTTTCTGCCAGTCTGCTGCTGTTGCCGCTGCTGACCACATCGTGTCCTCTCCACCCTGGCTCCGCCCCGTTACCTGTCTGGATGAGTATTTCTTCTTTATATCTTTGTTTGCTGGACTCCCATGTAGTTTGATTTTCTGGAACTTCTGGTTGTTTCTAGTTTTGAGGTAGTTGTATTCCTTCTTGGTTGTGGAGGGAGATGCAGTGTGTCTGTCTGCACCTCCATCTTGGCTGGCAGTCTCTCTGTTGTCATTTTAATGTTTATAGTTTGTATCTTCTTCTTCTTAATGCGTCCCTTTAACATTTCATATAATGAGTGCTTGGTGATGATGAACTCCTTTAGCTTTACCTTGTCTGGGAAGCACTTTATCTGCCCTTCCATTCCAAATGATAACTTTGCTGGATAGAGTAATCTTGGTTGTAGGTCCTTGCTTTTCATCACTTCGAATACTTCTTGCCAGCCTCTTCTCGCCTGCAAAGTTTTGTTTGATTTTTAAGTATATTTTATTGATTATGTTATTACATTTGTCCCAATTTTTCCCCCTTGCGCTCCTCTCCTCTATTTCTCCCTTTCCTCCAGTATTGCCCCTGCCCCCTTAGTTCATGTTCATGGGTTGTGCATGTAAGTTCTTTGACTTCTCCATTTACTTTACTATTCTTGACATCCCCTTTTCTACTTTGTATCTACCAGTTATGCTGCTTGATCCCTGCACTCAATCCACTGAGCCACTTAATCATTTTTAAGTGTGCAGTTGTGTTAACTGTATGCACATTGTTGTTCAACAAATGTCTCTAGAAAGTACTTTTATTCTTTTTGCTTTAGTCTGCTAGTCTTTGCCTTTGGTGATAAATTAGTTTAGACAATATTAATCATAATTATATTTAACTTTACAATCTAAATTCAAAGTCTTAAACTTCCTCCTGAATAAAATTCCCCAAATATTACTGTTGAATTGTTTATTTCTCCTTTCAGGTCTATCAGTGTTTGCTTCATATATTTTAAGGCCTTGTTGTTAGGCACTTATACATATACATTTGCAATTATTATCTCTACCTGTTTATCATTATGACCTCTTCCTCTCTGTGTCTAGTAATTTTTCTTTAAGTTTGTTTTTTTCTGATATTAATATATGATTACTATTCTGGTTATTATTTGTGTGGTATATCTTTTTCCAACCTTTTTAAAAATTTTATTTATTTACTTATAGAGAGAGAGGAAGGGAGGGAGAAAGGGAGGGACACATTGATGTGAGAGAAACATTGATTGATCGGTTGCCTCTTGTACTCACCTGACCAGAGACCAAACTTGCAACCCTGATACATGCTCTGACCAAGAATTGAACCAGCGACTCTTCACTTTGCAGACTCTGCCCAACCAACTGAGCAACACCAGTCAGGGCTCTTTTCCTAATCTTTTGCTGTCAACTTATTTGTGTGTTTGAATCTCTTCTACACAGTATGTAGTTGGATCTTGCTTTTTTTAAATTCAGTCTGACAATTTCTGTCCCCCTTTTTAAAAATGTTGTATTTATTTAGTTTTAGAGAAGGGTATGGGAGGGAGAAAGAGAGGGAGAGAAACATCAATGTGTGGTTGTCTCTCACATCCCCCAACTGGGGACCTGGCCCACAACCCAGGCATGTGCCCTGACTGGGAATCGAACCGGAGACCCTTTGGTTTGTAGGCCAGCACTCAATCCACTGAACCCCACCAGCCAGGATGATTTCTGCCTTTTAATTGGGGTGTTTAGACCAGGAGTTAGCAAATTATGATTTATAGACCAAATCTGCCCTGCTACTCTTTTAAAAAAAAGAAAACAACAGCTTTGTTGAGTTAAAATTCACATACCACACAATTCATTCACTTAAAATATACAACTTAGTGGTGGTTAGTATATTTATGGAGTTGTCCAACACCACCACAATTTTAGAACATTTTCATTTTCCCAACAGAAACCTTGAACTCTTTAGCCATTACTGCACCAATCCCCTCATTCTCCCACTGACCAGCCCTAGACAACCACTAAACTTTGTCTTGATAGACATTTGCTTATGTTTAATATGCTTGATATCATACAAGATGTATGGTCATTTTAAATGGGTTTCTTTCACCACACATAATATTTTTAAAGTTCATTAATTATGTAGTATGTATTAAATTCTGTTGCTTTCTATTGCCCAGTAATATTCCATTGTGTAAATGAGTGTACCACATTTTAGCCATTCACTAGCTGACGGACATTTGAGTTTTCTCTACTTTTGGCTGTGAACTTTTGTGTACAAGTTTTTATTTGGATGTGTTTCCATTTCTCTTAGGTATATACCTAGGAAAGGAATTGCTGGGTGTTAGGACATGGTAACTTTATGCTTTACTTTGGGAAGAACTGCCAGACTGTTTTCCAAAGTGGTTGTACTATGTTATATTCCCACTAGCAGTGAATGAGGGTTCTAGCTTCTCCACATTTACACCAACCCTTGTTATCCTGTCTTTTATTATAATCACCCTAGCAGGTATGAAGTGGTATCTCATTGTGATTTTGCTTTGCATTTCTCTGATGGCTATTGGTGTTCAGCATTTTATATAATAAATATATAAAAAATGCATATCTTTTGAAGAAATAATCTATTTGGGACCTTTGCCCACTTTTTGAGTTATTTGTTTTTTTACTGTTGAGTTGCAAGAGTTCTTTATATATTCTATATAAAATTCCCTTATCAGATGTACAATTTACAGCTATTTTTTCCATTCTTGGTGTTGTCTTTAATTTTTTTGTTTGTTTATTAGTTTATTTTGCTCTTTAGATTCCACATATAAATGAAATTATGGTATTAGTCTTTCTCTGACTGACTCATTTCAACTTTTTTACTTTTTTGATGTTGTCCTTTAATGTACAAAAGTTTTAAATTTTGATGAAGTGCCAAATCTAAGGTTACACCCCAAATTGACTGAGTTCCCTTCAACCATGACTGAACCTGCTGATCCTCAACCTGCCCCAGGCTGAGAAAGTCAATGTGGGGTGGAGAATGGAGGCGTGGGGTGGAGTTAGTAGGGGGGAGGGGTAGGCAAGAACACCACCAAGCATAAGTGCTTCCCAGATTATTTTATGCCTTTGGTCAATTTCCAGAGCACTGAGATGGTTGCTTTGTCATTCTTGTCCAGCTTTAAAGTTGCCGTGGGGGTTGCACATTTGTCTACCAACTCACTCAGCCATAGTCAAGCCCTGCTTCTATTATCCATTCCTTTGGACATTGCTTTCAAGTTTTTCATGCCTATCTCACTATACTTTTAGATTATTAATTCTCTAGCTTTTTGGCTATGTTTAATCTGCTGTTTAACCTATACATTGCATTTTATTTCAAGAGTGCTATTTTCATTTCTAGTAGTTTGGCTTTCTTCCTTTTTTTTTTTTTTTTCTTCACATCTTTCTGTTTATTCCTGATGGCCACTGTGTTGCAGGCTCATCCTTTATTTCTTCAAATGTTTTGTACAGAGCTGCACTGGGTTCTCTACCTGACAATTTGAGTGTCTGCCATGTGATGTGCCTGCTGACTCATGCTCTCAAGGGTCTGTCTCTCATGTTTTATGATCTTTGTATGTGAGCTCATGATATGATCTCAATCTGTGGGAGTCTTCCATGCCTTACTAGGGGAACATGTCTTCTAGAGAGGACTGATTTTCTACTGGCTGCTGGCCCTAGGCTTGGGAGTCATAGTAGTAGTGCTGCCCTCTCACCACCATTCTGGCCCCAGTTTCTTCCTTTCTGTGGCTCTCCCCTATCTCTTTTAAGTCCAAAAGTATCCCCAAATTGTATCCTAAGCAGGATACAATTGCCGTCTAGTGTGGGAACCCCATAGGGCACCTAATCAGTCATACTAGCAGAAGTGAAAGTTAACATTTTAAAAAAAAAGATTTTATTTATTTTACTTTTAGAAAAAGGGGAAGGGAAAGAGAGAGAGGGAGAGAAACATCAATGTGTGGTTGCCTCTTGCGCGCCCCCAGCCGGGCACCTGGCCCACAACCCAGACATGTGCCCTGACTGAGAATTGAACCTGCAACTTTTTGGTTCGCAGGCCGGCGCTCAATCCACTGAGTCTCATTGGCCATGGCAAAAGTTAACATTTTAACAGAAGAAGACCTAACTTGGGGTGATGAACACACAATACAATATACAGATGATATATTATAGAATTGTACACCTGAAACATATATAACTAATGTCACCCCAATAAATTCTATTAAGAAATATTTTACAAAATTTGACTATATGCAAAACACTCTTCTAAGCATCTCACATGAATTAAGTCCCTCAAACTTCGCAACAGCCCTACAAGATATGTACTGTTGTTATCCATGTTTTATGGATGAGGACACTGGGCCACAGAAAGACTAAGTTGCCTACCCAAGTTTTCACACCACTAGTAAGTCATTGAGCAAGAAATCAAAGCCTGGTGTCTGGTTAGAGGACCCATGTTCTGGCCCACTACGACATGGCGTCTGGGGACTTGTAAACATATCTGTGTGATAATGCATGTGTAAGCAAATTTCAGCCTGTGTGCATATGCCGGAGTGGCTGGTTGTGTGTCCATGCATATGAATATTACTGTGTGTGATGCCTTCAGGTGTTCACTCTCGGTGTGGCTTTTTCTGACTACCCCATTTTAAATTATACTTATTCTGTCCTGGCTGGTGTGACTTGTTTGGAGCATCGTCCTGTACACTGAAAGGTTACAGGTTCGATTCCTGGTCAGGGCACGTGCCTGGGCTGCTGGTTCGGTCCCCATTACGAGAGGGAATTGATGTTTCTCTCTCACTTCGATGTTTCTCTCCCTCTCTCCCCTCTCTAAAATCAATAAGCTTGTCCTTGGGTGAAGATAAAAAAATTATGCTTAATTCTCCCTCAATAATACTTCATAACTCTCTGACACACTATGTGTTTTACTTCTTTTGCTTATGTCTGCTTCCCCAGTAGAACATGAGTTCACTCAGTCTGCTGGGGGAAGGACGCACCGTAGGCAGGGTGTGTGCAACCAGGAGGCTGTTGCAATTGTTCAGGCGAAGGTGGTGACTTGATCTGGAGTGCTTAGTGGTGGAGGTGGTGACAAGAGGTGGATGTAGGACATGTTTTAAAGACAGAGCAGACAGGATTCACTGACCGGTTGGATGTGTGCAGCATAAGGGTATAGAAGGGGTCAAAGGTCACTCCTTATTTTGTTGCATGAGCACGTGGGCAACTGGGTGAGGTGGGGGGCACTGGGTGAGGGGCAGATTCAGGGGGCAAGGTCGTCGGGAAGCAAGAGGTACGTTTTGGGTATGTTGAGTGTGTGATGCCAGTTAGCTCTCCAAGTGCAAATCGTGAGGACAGTCCGACATGAACCTGGAGTTCAGGGAAGAGGAAGGAGCTCGAAAGAGAAACGCTGGAGTTGTTGGCTTATTGGTAATAATTAAACCTGTGAACCTGGGTGAGGTCTCTTAGGGAGTAAAGGAGATGGAGAGTCAAAGAAGTTTTAGGGAGGGTGAACTGGAAGGCATTGCTATGGTCCAGGACAGAGATGAAGACTGAACCCGTCATGGCACTCAGTAGGGGCAGACCCCAGAAAAGCGTGGACAAGAAACCTGGTAGTATTGGAGCTATCTCCCCGCAGACTTCCCTGATAGCTTCTTGGCGTTCTCCCTCCATTCCCTATGCCTGTGTGGGATATGCCCGTTCCCCAGAGCTCCCAGCAACCAGAGCTAATATGATCACTCTGCTGTCCCTCATCCCTGTGCACAGCACAGGGCAGGGCCAACAACACTGTTGGGTGAGTGAGGACAAATGCCACACTCCCCTCTTCCCTCCCAGCTCCAATTAAGGAACCAAAGAAGATGGTGCCCAAAACAGCTCCCCCTACCATCAGGAAGCTGATGACAGCCCATCCTGGGCCCAGCAAAGCCAAGTAAGGAGCAGGGTGGGGTCGGGGGATGCAGAGGGTGCAGAAGTGTTCCCTGTCCCGTGCCGCCTGGGTCTGATGGGGACATGTTGCAGGCTATCTCGGACACCTGGGGGAGATGGACAGAAGGGCCCCTCCAGAGACTCTGGTAAGTCTGGCCTGCCTCCCTCAGTGGGCTGAGCAGCAGAGGTTGGGGGGACAAAGATGGGGAGAGACTCAGTATCCTGCTAGGCCTGGGGCCTGATGGTGTGCTCTCACAGGCCCCAGCGGCAGTCTTCTCAGTAGGAGTCCAGGCTACCCTGGCAGAAAGCAAACCAGAATCCAGGCTTCCCGGCAACAGCCTGCAACCAGTCAGGTAAGAGGCCCACAATGTGGAGGAGTGGGAACCACCGAGCAGAGTCCGCTTCCCAGGTATATGGTGTGTGAGGGTGGAGGGTTCCAAGCCAAGGAGAACCCTCAGCTGAGACCTTACCCCCATCAACACAGGAGGAAGAACGGAGAAGCCGAGCAAAGGCCCCTCCTGTGAATAAAACCCCTACTCTGGGCAAGACCCCCACCCCACAGAAGACCGTGTCTCCAGATGAGGCCCCCAACCCACAGGAAACCCTGACTCCACATAAGACCCCCACCCCAGAGGAAACTCTGACCCTAGAGGACAAGGCCCCCAGCCCAGATGGGGTCCTTTCTGTGGATGAGGCCCCTGCTCTAGGTGACCTACCTGAAGATGAAGCCCCTGGCCTTAAGATGGCTTCTCCTGGGGAAGAGGCCTCCACACTAGAAAAGGCCTTGACCTCAGATCAGATGCTCTCTGGAGAGGCTTCCGCTGGGGACCAGGCTCAGCTCCATCCCTTCTCTCTGGAGGCAGCCCCACCCAAGGGCAAGTCTCTCTTGGTCAGTGAGGCTCAGTCCCACGAGGAGGTCCACACGGCAGAGGAACACCCCCTGGATAAGAGGGACAGCTCTGCACTTCAATCTGAGGCAAAGCCAGGGTCCATGCCTGCCCTAGAGAAGTCCCGTCCCCCAGAAGAGGCTGCCACCATCCTGGAGGGGGCACCCAAAAAGGCACCCTTTGCTCAAAAGAATCCACATCCTATCAAGCTGACTCCAGACCCTCAAGAGACTCCCACATCCCCTTCACTGGTCCTGCAAAATTCCAGGGACAGCAAAAGTGACAGAGACGACGTAATGAAGCTACAGGACGAGGTGGAGTCATTAAGGAGGGCCCTGGAGCTGATGGGGGTGCAGCTGGAGTAAGTGGGGGAGGGCAAGGAGGAAGTGGGATGGAGAAGGGCAGGGGGAAGCTTGAAGCCTGTCCACCCCTTGCCCTTGCTCTTGTCCACAGAAGAAAGCTGACAGACATCTGGGAGGAGCTGAAGAGTGAGAGAGAAAAGCGCCGGTTGCTGGAGGTGGGTGCAGTGCAAATCCCTGGTGGGGTGGGGCTGATGATGGGCCCTCCCCTGACGCCTTCTTCTCACTAGGTGCAGATGAAGCAGAGGATCCAGGAATCCGGGATCCCGGGCTCCAGCCAGACGCAGACGCACTGAGGGTTGGGGGGGTGGTGGGAAGGACTGCAGTGGGGCCTGGAGGGGAGTCTGCTCCGGCCACCCACATCCTTACACACGACTTTGGGAAACCCAAGAAAGTAAACTGCTGTGTACGCACGCACTGCCTGCCTGGTCTGTGCGGGGGCGGGGCCTTTGCGGCAAGGGCGGGGCTGGGCTGACGCTCCGCATTCCTGGAGGTCTCTCCCTGGCACATCTGGCCAACATGTGGCTCTCATTACAGTTCCCAAGGCCTGCGCACGGCTATTTTTACCCACCGGATGGAGGGGGGGTGGGGTGGGAGGGGGCGTCTACTTTGGACGCCAGCGGGCAGGAGGGGCCCAGGCTCAGGCAGGGTCAGGCCCTGCCTGCGGCCGGATTCCGGAATCCAGCTGTGCGCTAAAGGAACCAGCGTCCGTGCTTTCGAATCCCTCGACCCCTCCCAGTTGGCCCCACTGACAGTCAGCTCAGGACTCACAGAAACGCAGCTCCGCTCAGTCAGGCACTAGTGGTTACACTGGGGCTAATAGCACCTTAGCGTCAAGGTCAGCATCGCGAGGCGTGTGTGTGTGTGTGTTTGTGTGTGTGATTGCAGTGATGCATGAACCGTGGGCATTTGTAGGGACGGGCAACGTGTGTCCAGGCAGGTGCGTGCCGGTAAGGAATGCATTTGTGAGCAAGGAATTCGAGTGCTACTTGCTCTAGGGGAAGACCGGCGAAGTGGTGGAGTGTGTTTTTGCCATCTGTGACGTGGATGCAAGCATGTGTGCTGAGGACGGAGTGACGAGGTGGTTAGCCTGGTCAGAGAGTCCAGTGGGGTCTTAGCCCTGTGGCCCTCTGCATGACATTAGCCTGTGGAACGTTGGAAGCAGGGGTAACAGAGGGAGACCGAGTCACTAAGAATGCAGCTTTCATTGGTCACTTCACCTCTTAACTGTCCCCTGGGGTGGGGGTGGGGACCCTGTGTCCTGCCCTCCCCCCAGGGCCTTAGGCAGGACTGGGGAAGGGTGCCTCCCAGAGTGTGGGGATGCACGCCAGTAGCACCGTGGGAGCTGCGGGGGCTGGGCCCACTTAGCACAGGGAGCTGTCGGGGGCTGGGCCCACTTAGCACCGCGGCAGCTACCAGCTCAGGTGCAGTCCAGTACCTAGAGCGCCTTGTAGTAGGAACCGGGCCCGGTCAGTAATAGTGCATGCGGCCCAGGGTGCCCGTGGCCGTGGGGCTGGGTCCCAGCGTGCCGGTGCCCAGCAGGTCCGGCTGCCCGGTGCGCCAGATTTCCCGCAAAATCCGTTCCCGTTCCTCCAGGCGCTGCGCCCGCTCCAGCTCCTCAGCCGACGTGAAGACGTTAACACTCAGAGGCCCATCAGGCTCCGTGGATAGCTCCGGGCCAGGCAGCGTGTCGTCGGGGCCCAGTCGCGTCACCGTGTCCTCCTCGTCCTCGTCCTCATCCTCCGCCTCCAGGGTGCTACGGGGGTCCTGGCGCCGCGCGGGGGCCCGGGGCCGCGGGCGGGGCGCGCAGGAGATGCTGATGACTACCAGGCACAGGGTTAGCAGCAGGCCAAAGCAGACACCCAGCACGAAGTAGAGACCAAAGCTCTCGGGGTTAGCTGGAGGGCAGAAGGCAGAAGTCACAGAGGGGCCCTGGCGGGTGGGAGTCATTCCATTTAGAAACGACTCCAGGTTTTAAGTCTGGGGGACAAGGACAGTACCCCCTATTTGAAGGCCATTAGGTAGCCGCTGTCGGGCAATGGGGGGCAGTGAGGTATGGGGGTAATTGGTTGTAGGTAATTAGCTGCGGGGGGGGGGGCGTGATTATAACAGCAGGGGTGAGGAGGGAAGGGGCGTAATGGGGCCTTAGAAAAGTAGGGAGGGGTACGTTCCCCGGGCCGCCCTCACCACGGATGTGTGCGTAGGCCGCCAGGCTGTTGCTGAGCAACTCCATGTCTCTTCTGGGGGCATCCATGCTGCTCTGGGGGGCAGCTCGCCTGTCAGCCTGCGAGGTTAGCATGATCAGATCCTAGCCCCCAGCCTCAAGCTGACCCTGACCCCGCTTTCTCCTTGGGGCAGCTCCTCTCCCTGGAAGAGCAGCCCCAGGTCCACCCTGGAAAAAACGGCGTCCCGACTTCGTTGCAGACTTGGGCCCTGTCTGGGGACCCTACCCCTGCGCCCGGACGTCCTTCCAACCTGGGGGTCAGGGAGTGGGCCGTAGGAGGCTCCACCCTCTCGTGAGGTCCCCAAAAGAGGTCCGGTTTCGCTGTCCCAGGGTTTCGCTGTCCCGGGGGCGAGATGTTGGAGAATCGCGGGTGCCTTCCGCTCTCTCTAGGCGAGCTCCGGCAAGGGGAGGCCGCCTCCCTCTCCCATCCCGCCCGCCGCCCCCGGGGACCCACCGGCCCGCAGGCCCGGGCTCACTTACCGTCAGAGCCGCGTTTCTCCACGGACCGGCCCCCGCGCCTCCGGTGGTCGCACACACCCGGGCCCGGCCGCCCCGCCCGCTCGACTCAGCTCCCAGGCCGCGGCAGCGCGGGCCGGACGCGGGCGGGACACGGCCAATGGACCAGCCTGCGGAAAGTTTCCTCGGAGGAAAGAGGAGGGACGGGGCGGGGCAGGGGGAGGCGGGGAGGGAAAGGGCCGGCAGAGGACAGGGAGAGGAGGGGGAGCAAGGCCTGCGGGGCGTCTTATCCCCCCCACAGGAAACCGCAGGGGAGGCGGGTTCCAGGGGCCTGCCCCCAGGCTACGAATAACAACAATATTAATAATGATCAGGATGGAGTTCTGCCTAAGTGCCAGTCAATGTGCTAAACTCTTTATAATACACTTATTTAAACCTTCCCTTCTTTTAAATAATCCTATAATGTTGTGTCATTATTCCCACCTGGCAGATGAATTGAGTCACGGAGAGATTGAAAAACTTGACCAAACATTCAGGACTTGAACCCACTGTTCTGACCCTAGAGCCTGGCTGAGCCCTTAACCCTGTCTGAATGCCTTGCTTTCCCTCCCAGCTCCTCACACCAGGAAGATGGCCTGCTTTCCCCCAGCCCAGATGTCAGCGCTCAGCCAGACCCTCAAACCCACAACCCAAGGGAAGGGACTCTCACCCCCTCCTCCCAGGGTCCAGGCGTGAGTGTGTCCAGCTGGTGGAGCGCTGGTCAGCAGGGTTAATGAATGCTGAACTCAGGCTTCAAGCCAGGCCCAAGCCAGCTTTGCAGAACCCAGCCTGTGGCTGCTGATGGCCTCTGTTCTGCCCCAGAGTGTGTGGAGAAAATGCCTTTCCCTTCTGTCTAAACCTGCCTGTGCACAACACACATTGTCACATGGGCTCACGGCTTATGTGTGCAAATGTGTAGTGTGATCAGTGTGTGGGCCCGGGTCTTCCTGCACAGATCCCAGCCCTGCCTGTGGTCCCCCCTTCCTGCGCTGGGGCTAGGGTGAGGGGGAGGCTTTCTTGGCTGGAGCCTCAGGGAGGAGGAGGGAAGGAAGGGGGGAGAGGAAATTGCAGACATAGCTGAAGGCACTGCCTGAGGCCTGTGGACCAGTGACCACCCCCTCTCTGCTGGAGACCCCCACTCTAAGTCCTGAGACTGGGTTTAAGCAGAGGGCAGATTTAGATGGGAAAAGGACTAGGACTGGCTCCCCTGGGGGTGGAAAGGGAACTCCTGGGTGTCTTTGTATCTATTTGGTCTGCTTTGTGGCCCTATTTCTGCCCATATCTGTATATTTGTGTGTCTATTTTCATGTTTTATCTACTTGAGCATTTTTGTGGGAATGGGCATGTCTGTGTATAAATCCATACGGTCTGACTGAGAACTGACCGAGCACGCTGCCTGGCTCTTCCTAGCAATGGGGGTTCAGCAGTGAATAGAACAGACACAAATCTTTGCCCTAATGGAGCTGACACTAAGTTGGACAGAGAGACAATACCTGAAGAAGAGGTTCTTGGCTGCTGCTGAGTGCTCAGAGGATGATGGAACAGAGTGACGTGACAGAGAACATGTGGGTGGCTCTGCAGGGGCCACCTGAGATGGGAGCGGGACCCCCCAGGGGCAGGGCAGCCATGCAGGGATCTGGGGCAGAGCATTGGGCAGGAAGGAGGGTCAGGGCCCTGAAGTAGAGGGTCCTGGGGTACCTGTCCCAGGGTGGAGAAGCACAAGGTGGTGGTGGGGTGACCAGGAAGAGGCTGCGGGCCCTGTGGAGGAGCTTTGATGTTGTGAGCATCACGGGGGAGCCCCTGGAGTTTTAATCGTGACAGTGGCGTGGTTCGGTGACACACTTCGGAGAGATCCCGGTAGGGGCTCGGGGCATGGGATGGGGCGCGCAGGGTGAGAGTGGAGGCAGAGCTCTGAGTGGGCTGACAGCCATCCAAGCCAGCAGTGACAGAGGGCCTGGGCCACTAGGGTGGGCTGTGGAGGAGGTGCACGGGGGAGCGTCAAGAGGACTTCCTGTATGGGATGCAGTCAGGAGGGAAAGAGGAATACAGGCCAGCAGCTTGGTATTGGGCCCAGACACCTGAGGAAAGCTTAGGTGGGGAGCAGGTTTTGGGTTATCTGAGTTTCACTGGAGATAGATTTAAGATGTCCAGTAGATATCCAGGTGGAGGTGTTGGACAACAGGCAGGCAGAGCCCCGAGGAGTCAGGGCTGGAAATGTGTTTGCGAGTCCTCAACACCCAAGATGGATTGAACACCCGACACCCGGGAGTGGGTGAGGTCACCCCGGGGGCAGGGAGGGAAGAGAAGGGGCCTGAAGCCTGAGCTCTGGATGCTCCAACAGTGAGGGGTCAGGTGGAGGAGGAGTCAGCTGGGAGAGATGAATGATTGGGGGGGGAGGTGGGGGGGCGGGGAATAAGACCTGGCCAGGACCGGACGCCACCAGCCATGTTAAATTAGGCTGAGAGGTGAAGGTAAGGCCAGAATGTGACCCCTAGCTGGGGTATCGGTGGGTTTCCATGGTTGCATCAACTTGCTGCCTGCCTACTGTCCATGTGAAGATTAGTGCTTGTTGTGTCTGTGCTTGTGGGACCAACCCTGGGTGTTGGGGATGTGTGCCTCTGTATGGCACATACATGTGTTTGTTTCTGTGTGTGCCTGCCTCTTTCTGTAGGAGGCTGTAAGGCTTTGGATATGTTTGTGTTAAGCTGTTTCGTGCGCCCCTGTGCTATGCACATCTCTGGGTGTCACCTACAGACAAGGTGTGTCTGGGCTGGTGTGTGACATGTATGTTTGGAGTGGGTCAGGTGTGACTCAGCCCTGGTGAAACAGGTGGCCGTGCTGGAGCAGAGGGGAGGTTGAGATGGTTGCTGGTCCCTTCAGAGAGGGACACACAGGAGGGCGATGCATGTGGTCAAGCCAGGCCAGGTGGGAGAAGTGGCCACCTTGCCCTAGAGGGTTGGGAGAAGCTGTGGGCTGTCCCTACAGGCCCTGGGGCAGATGCCCAAAGCCTTTGGTCCATGCTGGCCTTATGCCTATCTGCTTTTCTGCCTGCCTCTCCTCCCTGCCTGCCGGCCCCTCTGTAGGCCTGCCCAGCCACCTGTTCCCAGTGTGCTGGGTGTGCTGACGGGGATCTCTCTGCATATCTGTCACCTGCCTGCCCGGTTCCCATCCCCTCTATCCCCACCTGCTGATTTTTCTCCCCGTCTGTTGGCCTAGGACTGACCTGCTGCCTGCCCACCTGCCCACTTGTTGGCAGCCTCTCCTCCCTCTTGTCTGTTTGTGAGACTAGAGATTAGTCACCTTGGGAGGCACAGAGAGTGATCTTAAGATGAAACATGGGAAAGACAGGTCTTGATGGGAGGTCAGGGGGCAGAGAGATCCAGAACCTCTTTGTGGGGCCCAGGGGGGCTGGCAGATTCAGGACCTAATGCAAAGCCGGCTACTCCCTTCCCCAGCAGCAGGCTGGGGGCTGGCCCTGGCTGCTCTGTTTCCCTGGCTGCTGTTCCTGACACTGGGGCCTTCACCCCACTGTGGGGTAAGAGGCCGCCTAGGTCTTGGATGGAGGGAAGAAGGGGACTCACTCAAGGACTCCTAAGATGGGCCTAGTCCTCTAGGTGCCTCCTTAGCATCCGGTACAGCTGGTGGGAAGAGGGCAATGTGAGAGTGCAAAATGAATACTAGTGATTGCTGTTGAGTACCGTCCTGGTACCTGGTGTAACAGTGAGACATTGTAGCCCATCCCACCATTCCTTTGGCATTCTTTCTGTAAGCGCTGACGCTGGCTAATATGTAGCTTGTAGATGAACAGCATGTTTGTATAAGAATCCTAGGAACTAACTTCAGAAGATACAGACTCTGGCCTTCAGGCATCCCAGCTCCAGGAGATAGGCTGACCTTCAACTATGGAGTCAGGATGATGTGAAGCCAGGGTGACATGAATCCAGGATGACTAAACCGGGATGATGCACACCAGACTGTCACCTGCCTTATCGGAAAGGACTGTGCTCATCTGCAGGTAGAGAACTTTTCAACCTCCTCCCTTTATTTCTTTGTTCTGTTCCCCTCTCCCTCCTTATAAACACCTCTGCCTGCACTGAGAGGGGGAGATGGACTTTGAGACGTGAGCCCCCCCCATCTTCCACACGGCTGGCATATGAATAAACCACTTTTTTTTTACATCAGCGCCGGCATTCCGAGCATTGGCTTTCGAAATGTCAGGCAGCCAGACCTGCATTCGGTTGAACTGGTGTCCTGCTAACCGCTGTGCTGCCTCAACCCCTCAAATCCTCCCAGTAACCATGTAGTTTGTAGGGTGACTCCATGTTAGAGATGAGGAAAGTGAGGCTCAGCAAAGTTAAGTAACATACATGTGGTCACAGCGATGTAAGGGGTGAACCTGAATTTGACAGGTCATGGGTCACCACCCTGTCAGACCCAAAGCTGCCATTTCATGATTCTTTGTATTGCTCCTTTTATGCTCCTGAGTGAAATGTGTGGCTAATATACCCACCTCCACATCTCATTTAAAATTTATACACACATACACATATATGTGTCTTATAAAAGTATATGGTATTTGTGAAGTGATCAATTGCAGGGAAAGTGACAACTTTGAGTGCAGAGTGGCACTGGGATCCTGTGGAGGTGTCATTGTCTGAAATGGTGAAGAACACTTCGTAAAATTCTGAAGAAAACAAAGTATAAATTCCCTCCACTCTACACAGTAGTTGCATTCCCCCAAAATTGAGTCTGCATTGTGTATACACAAGTCCTCTGTGTTTATGTATGAAGTGGAGTCAGATTCTTGGCTCTGGTGATTATAAACAAGTTTTCACTCATGTCATGCAGGATGTAGAATCTGCCCTCCTTGTGGGGTTGTCTGGAGTCCCTGGCCCCAACCCTCTAAATGCCAGTGGTACCCCCCAGGCATTGTGATGAAAGCCCCCAAGTCACCCACTCCCACATAGACACAGGGTAGATCCCTGCCCTTATGGAGCTCAACGTTGATTAGGGGAGACAGCTGTAATCAATAGTCAAACAGATGATCTAACATGATAATCTGTGATAAGCACAACGAAGAAGAATAAAGCAGGGTAAGGGGTTAGAGGAGACCAGGTGTACATGGTCAGGGAAGGTCTCCTGGAGAAGGTGAGCACAGGGGAGTGAGGGAGGGAGCCATGCAAATGTGTGAGGAAGGGCCTTCTAGAGAGAATAGCCAATGAAAAGGCCTTGTGGTGGAAGCTGTGCTTGGCTCGGTCAGAATCAGCAAGGAGGCCCCTGTGCTGGGGCCACGAAGGGTGAGGGGTTGAGAAATTAAAGAGGTGGCCAGGTTAGAGCCTTGTGGTGTAGCACTTTCTAAGCCTCAGACAGGCCTGCGGATGTTGTCCTGCAGGAGACAGAAGCCATCAGAGGGGTGTAAGTAGGAGAGGGGAAAAAAACCCCGATTTTTAAAAGGCTCACTGTGGCTGCTGTGTGGCTTGGCTGCCACAGGGAACAGGGAGACCAGGAAGCGAGGGAATGGGGCTCTGATCTCAGACGAGGTGGTGGCAGGGAGCTGTGAGAAGTGGCTGACAGGACATGAGGTGTGGGAGAGAGGGACAGACTCGAGATCACAGCTGACTTGGCTTGGGAGCCTGAACAACTCAGCCACGGAGAGAGACGCCATTTTCCACTTCCTTTCCCACTTCGGGGGGCTGGGCAGTCGGGCTGGCTCCTCTCTGAAACTTCCCACCCTGATCGCAGTGGAGACCAGGCAGTGGCTACTACACCTGATGGCAACTTCTTGGTTCTTGTTTGGCTTCTCAGAATAGGAGGCTGTTGATCACACCCACATTTCTGGTTCTCCCTTCCTTCGCTTCAGGGGCCTCACAATAAAAACTGGTGGAGAGCGATCGAAGAAATTTTGCTCAATAAACCAAGAGTTGTGGCATGTGATCTGCGTGCCAGGCCAGTTTCAGGTGCAGCGCAGGGCCCCTGGCCGCATGCAGCTCGCTGTCGTGGTATTGCTGAATATAAGCCTGGCACATGTAGGTGCTTAGGAGATGCCGTGCACAGGACAGACTGATCAGGTGGGGGCACAGGAGCGGCAGCTGGAAGAGGCCGAGACAGACAGTGCTGGGCTGGCTGTGAGGACCCCTTCTGGCGGTGCACCCAGGACAGCTCAACAGATATGGTCTGGGCTAGATGGAATTGGCATTCCTATCGATTTGGGAGCAGCCGGGAAGATGGGGGAGCCAAGCAGGTGCTGGGGTAGGTGTGGGGCTGTGGGGTGGGGGTGGGAACGAGGGGCCTGTGGGTCTGCTCTGAAGTCTTTGCAGAGAACCAGGGCCTTCTCACATCTTGCAGAGATGCCAACCCCTCTGGCTGTGTGGACACTTGACTGGGAAGCGGTTCCTCCTGCGTGGTCTCTGCTCCTTTTGTGACCTGGGCCTGTGTGGGGTTCCTGAATACAAAGGTAAGTCTGCCCCGGCCCTGTGGTGTGCCTGGGGAGGGGCCAGCCTACCTTCAGCTTCATTGCTCCAATGCTCAATCTGCAGTCTAAATTTAAGCAAAGGAAGGAAGGAAAGAAGAAAGGAAGGAAGCCCCGTGGCTTCCTACTGAGGGGAGGGAAGGAGCAGGCCATTCAGGAAAGGGCCTGGCCTGGCCCTTGTTACCCTAGCTGCCCCGGGTGGGCACGTGGGCACATGGATGGTCTCTGTCAGGTTAAGTTCTCCCCATCCCAGGAGGGGGCTTGGCAGGGGAGAGAGGATCTATATTCTGTGAGCAGCAGCTGCCCTGGAACACTTCCTTCCTGCACAGGTCCTGGCTGAGCCAAGCCAAGCAGGGAGCTCCCCCCTGGGCACTTAGAGGGAGGCTGATCAGCAGGTCTGGCAGAATACTGGGGAGTTCTGGCCCCCTCCCCCATGCAAGACAGTGATGGCGTGTGGCTCACTAGCTGCCTGCCCGGCAGGGGGTGGGGTGCCTATTCAGTGCACCTGGTGGTCGAGCCAAGCGCTGCAGGAACCCCGGCCCACAGAGACACAGGCAAGGAGGGCAAGAAGAGCAGACTACACAGTCCCTGGCGGCTCCAGGTCAGGAAGTTTTATTGCTGACATGCAGGAAGAGTCCCCATGTAGTACAAAAATATGTCTTTATACAAATTTTTTTGTGACTTTTTGTTTTGTTTTGTTTCTTTACAACTGGACTTCTCTCAGCATGTGACACTCAGTGAGGGCAGACCCAGCCTCCTCCCCTTTGCTTTGCTAGAAGTGTGATCAGACACATGGGTTGACCTTGGACGGGACCTCTGTCTGATAGAGCTTCGCAGACTTGGAGAATATTGCTTTTTTCAGGAGGAGAAAGACCACGTGTAGCAAGCAGGCCCGGAGGGTGTGGGCAGGCTGCGGGCAAGGGGCATGGCTGAGCCCCTCACAGGAGGACATCACAGGGGCTGGGAGCCCTAGGCCGGACTGCATTTCTACTGCCTTAGGAGGCATCTTTTTGAAATAAATACAGAAGAGAGGACATTCCTCAACCCCATAGCATGAGACCCTGGCTCTCAGCAGCCAGACAGCTGGCAGAGGCTGAGCTTGGCGGTCAAGGGGAGCAAGTGCTGGGCCCAGGCGGGCTCCCTCAGACCCACTGAGGCAGAGGCACGAGGCGCCCAAGTGCTGGGAAGGGGATATGGGAGGGAGGACGTGGGTGGCCCTGCTACTGCTGGCAAGAGGTGGCCCCATTTTTTCCAGATGGGGAAACTGAGGCACAAGGAGGTTTGGGAACTTTCCCAAAGTCACTCACAGTGAGTCAGCTTTTGGGGAGGGGGCGGCTCACACTGGGAAACAAGGTCACACAGACCTTGGTCACCTTCCCACTGGGGAGCAAGGACAGGCAGGAAGGGCCTAAGGGCCCAGGGCTGCCTGGAGGGGAACACTTGGCCTTTCTAAGGGGGTCTGGTGGGGAGGCCGTGGGAAGGTCTTTGCTTGGCATGGGCATGGCCAAGTCCAGTGAGGGAGCGTAGGAGGGGAGGGCGTTCTGGTGAGAACAGCATTTCTGGCAAGACGGGCATCCACTTCAAAATCTCGGCTCATAAAGGGCAGCAGAGCTGTTCTCAAGCCAGACACAGCGCCTCAGCCCCTACAATTCTTCCCACGGCCCTGCAGCCCCATGAAGGACCCTGGCCGGGGTCTGCTAGGAGAAACACCACGTCTGTTACGGGGCAAGGGTAGGAGGGGAGATGTCCCCACCATTCTGCGAACACAGAGTGGGGTGTGGGGAGTGAGAGGGCGTGCAAGCACAGCCCACCTGTCTACGACCAGCCCGGAGTACCCTTCCCCAGCCCGACCCCCAGGCACCTCTTTCACATCGACGTCAGCGCTGCCTCAGTACCGCGGTGAGGGGTGGAGAAGGAAACCAGGGTTAATGCAAGTGTGCAGCACCTCAGAGAAGCGACTGAGATGGGAGAGAGAGAACCAAGTCGAGAAAGGCCTCCCCATCACCAGAAACAAGGAGGGACTGACTGGTGGGCTGGAGGTGGAGAGGGGCTGGCAAGAAGGGGCTTTCTGGGCCTGGGGGTGAGGAGGGGGCCCATCTGTGGGCTGTGGTTGCCCTGCTGTCTAGCCAGGCGGGGGCAGGGAGTGGCCATGGGCCGAGCCACCTGGGTGAGGGGGGAGAAGTTGGTTTCAGTATAAAAATAAATACATTTGAATTCCGCTTAAGATGAGGTGAAGGTTTTCCAAAGCTTGGACTGAGGAACCCGGGGTCAGAGGGGGAGGGAGGACAACTGACCGTGGGAGGGGCCTGGGAGCGGTGGGGAGGGGGCGCCGCTCTGGGAGCCGGCGGGAGCTGCGCTTTCAGCTTATTCGGACTGTGGGGAGCAGTAGCCTGGCCAGGTGGCCAGGCGGGCTCCTCCTCCTCCTCCCTCTCACTCAGTCCAGAGACAGCATGGTTAAAGAGGCAGAGGTAGATTAAAACGTCATGATTAAAAGCAGATTAGTTATCTAGGCTTCTCAGATTAAAAAACCAAACAATCAAGCAATCATTCCAAAAGGTAGCTTCGTGGTACCTCTGCTGAGCCCATGTGTGACCTGGCCTGTCCCTGCCTGTCCCGATGGCAGCCTGGGAGAGAGTTCAGCACTCCAGGGCCCAGCCCCGCAGCCAACGCAGGGGGCTGGGAAGAGGTGGAGGGTGGAGCAGGTACCCTGCCTGAGGCTATTTCCGCAGGCAGCGCTGCGCCAGGATGGCTGCGTCCAAGGGATTCATGGGCTGCGCATCGTGGCCCAGCCGGCGCACCAGTGGGGCGCTGCCGAACTGCCGCTTGGGCCCCCAGCTCCGGGCCTCATGTATGGAGCTCTTCTCCTCAGCCAGCAGCAGCTGCTGCCGCATGTAGTTCTCAAACTCGTACTGGGAGCACTCCTCGGTCACCTTCGCCTTCACGGCACAGGGAGACAGAGGGACAGAGGAGACGGGGAGAGAGATGGAGAGAGAAGGGCAGGGGCTGTTAGATCGACAGGCTCCAGGGCTCCCTCCCCAGACACCACGCCCTTGGGCCCCTGCCCCCATCTAGCTGGGTGGCGGAGAGCCTGGGTCCCTGAAGCCCTCCAGCCAACCTGGACCTCGCCTTGCTGGCCACCTCCTTCCTAATTTCCTGACCTTGGGAGAACACTTAGCTTCCTTGCCTGGGGCAGTGATCTCCCCTCACAGAGGTTACCCCAGGTCCTGGGGGACCCAGTACAAGGCAAATGTTAAAAGGTAGGCCTGGGGGGCTGGGTGCTCTGCACTTGGGCAACCCTGCTTCCTTATCTTGCCCCCTGCTAAGCCCCCTGGAGTGGCCCAGGCAGACAGGTAACGAACTGCAGTGGTCGGACCCTGGTTAATCAGCAGAGGGGAAAGGCAGGGCCATGGAACCACTTGGGTTCAAGGCTCAGCTCCACTTCTTCCAAGCGGTGTGACTTTGGGAAAGTTACTTTACTTCTCTGAACCTCAATTTCCTCTTGTGAAACAAGATTAAGAGCACGGGGTACACAGGACTGAACGAGGTGCTGGGTGGGCATCCCATGTGCTAGTGAGGATCGCTGTTGGCGCCGGACAGCCCTGCGATGGGTGGGAGCTGGGGCGTAGGGGCTGGGACTCTCATCTCAAGGGTCAGCAGGCTCTGCTGTGGTCCCAGGCTGGGGCCTCCTGGTGCTACCTGCCCAGTGCTCGCTGTGCAACTCCAGGGTGGCCAGAGAGGGAAGGGACAGCATCCCTCCCAAGGGCTTGGCTGAGCTCTGCCCTCCAGGGGGCACCCTAAGAACACCCAGTAGCTGTGGCCTAGTGCTCAGGTCCCTGCCCCTATCCTGGGCCCAGCACTTTCTCTAGTGCAGGAAACAGGAATAGAGAGAAAACTGGGAGAAAATGAATCATCTGAAAAATGAAAAGCAGGAAGGTTGAGCGAGAACCCTGTGAGTCAGTGGGGGAGAGAAATGTGACTGTTTAAAGTGCTAACACTTGGCAGAGCCCTTGGACAGGAAGAGGAAGCCGAGGGAGGGCCCAGCTGGGCAGCTGTGAGGCCTCCTGCTGTGCTCCCCCCTCATCTGCCGGACAGCCCTCTCTCTGGCCACAGAGCCACCAACTGAGCCAGGCCCAGGCAGGCCCCAGGGAGTGCAGGACCAACACTTAGGTCTCCCTTTCCCACTCCAAGAGCTGGGGACAAAGCTGGGAAGGCCCCACAGCTTGCTGGGAGCTGCCACCTCTGCCCCTGCCCCACCTGCCCTCCCTGGAGGCTGGTCCCTTGGGACTTGGGTAACAGCCTGTCTGCCCTTTCCAACTCACCTCCTGGGAGCTGTCTGCATTGCTCACTTGGTCATCGATGTCAGGAACCACTTGCAAAGGCCCACTCAGGGATGACAGGGACTGCCTGCAGAGGAGGAGGTCATGTCCGCCCGGTTGGCTCCAGGAAGCCTGCAGCCCCTGCTCCCCAGAAAGGCCAGGTCCCTGCTGCCCTAAGCCTTGGCTGGCATCACAGACCTGGGATGAGTCCCAGCTCAGCCCCTTCCTGACATGATACACCTGCTTCTCCAAGCCTGTTTTCTCATCCAATAATGGGGGACAACTGCTACTTCCCAGGCTATTATAAGAACTCAGTGACATCATGCCCTTCTATCCCTGACACAGCGGGAAGGCAGGAGGGGCTAGATGCCGAGTGCTGCTGGCACCTCCCAATCCTGCCCACAGGGAGAATCTGGAAATGTGACTGCCTGGCAGAGAAACAGGCCCAACTTCAGGCCTGGGTAGGATGGGCATGCCTAAGGAGCGGCAGACCCCACCTTGCACCAGCCCACTCACCACGACGCGATGATGGCACTGAGGGCCTCCAGGACGTCAGCGGCGGCCAGGCGCTGCTGGGGGTCGAGGACCAGCAGTTTCCGGATGAGACACACGGTGCTCTCGGAAACCCGCCCGTCCCTGATGCGAGAGGCAGAGGGCGACGGGGAGGGCTCAGGTGGGGTGGGCTGGTGCTGGGTCTCAGACCCAGGACTCCAAGCCTCACAGTATGGTTCCTGCCCCTTGAACCTGAATGGCTAGGCCTCCCTCCCTCCCCAGGGAGGCAGGACTCACTCTGGGATGGTGTACTCCGCGGCCTTGATCTTGCGGAATAGCTCCTGTGGGATGCTGTCATAGAAGGGGAACTGGCCGTAGAGCATGGTGAAAAGCACCACACCCAGTGCCCACATGTCACTCGGCTTGCCCCGGTATGGCCGGCCTGCAGGACACAGACACACGCACACTTAGCTCAGGGTTGGGGAAGGGAATGACCCTGGGATGGCCCAGTTGACCAGCTACCTGCCTGAAATCCTACGCAGGGCCCCCTTCCCCCTTGCCACCCTCACTTCCAGTCTCCTGTCCCCCAGCCTCCCAGAGCAGACCACACCGGCTCAGTCCTGGCAGCTTCTACCCATGCTGGTCCCTCCTCTGCTCCTCAGGCTGACCCTGCTCATGCTCTCGAAACCCAGCTCCACAGGACAATACCCAGCTCGGGTATGCCGCCTGCCTCTTCCTCTGCCAGACTGCGAGCTCCCGGGTGATGGGCCTGCTCTCTGGCCCTGGCTCCCAGCAGAGCGCCTCACAGAGCAGGTGGCCAACGTGCATGTAGAACAAAGAGCTAACGGGCTCTGGACTAGTCAGCCACAACCCCGTCACTACTCCCTCCTAGCACTTAGCACAACCTGTAAGGATCCCTCCTTTGTCTGCTTATTCCCCGTCTCCCCCACTGGAAGGGTAAGTTCTCACACACAGTGAAGACCTGCTCAGTAGTTTCCTTTTGCACTTGAAACATAAAGATTACATTTCTCAACAAGGCTTCCCATCAGGCCTCTCATGGCCTGGTCCCTGCTCACCTCTCTGGCCTGGAACCAGGCTCACCTTCTGAGCAGCAGCCTCAGGGGCCTCAGGTGTGCCATGCCACCTCCACCCAGTCACACACCCGTGATGTGATTCTCACTTGTCCTTACCACTCAGCTCAAACGTCACTTCCTCGGGGAAGTCCTTCGAGTGCCTCATATCTACACTCACAGAAGTCTTTCCCGCCAAGCACTCAGAGAGTAACCAAACACGCACTGGTGGGACGATCACTGTCTCTGTCCTCCGTAAGCCCCGGTGGGACAGTACTGGTTTGAGCCACCACGGAAGCTCACAGACAGGGTTCGCGGAATGAACTGGGCTGTACGACGGCCAGGGGCCCCTGCCAGGCACACCGCACGTACCGCTGAGCACGTCTGGACTGATGTAGGCAGGGCTCCCCCTCTGGTCCTTCAGCAGGTCCCCCTCACTCACGAGATGCTTCCCGAGGCAGAAGTTGGTGATGGTTATCCGATGCGTCCTGGGAGTGGGGGGCAGAGAGGGACCACCTCTTGGTGTCTGTCCCCACAGGCACTCCTGCTGCCCACATCTTTTGGCTCCCCTGGCCCTTGCTGCCTCCCCCATGGATACATGGGGGGTGCCTGGGGTGCTGACTCCAGCCAGTCAGTCACTCTTGGTTGCCACCTGCTGAGCTGTCCAGGCAGGGGTCTGAGCCGCTCTGCGCCAGCGAGTGTTTCAGGGGCGCTCCCCTGGGCCTGCCCCGCTAGCTGAGTCGGGGGGCGGGTAGCTTAGAGCTTAGAACAACTTGCAGGGAGTCCCCAAACAACCTCACATAATGTGTACACTGGGAGGGACCAGGGATTTAGTTCATTCCCTCATTACACATGAGGGAAAATGTCTAGCAGAGTATGGAGCCCAGCCCTGGGTGCCACGTCTGTCTCCCCTGGCCGATCACTTTGGCCATCACCCGTGTCATTATCCATCAGCAGCACGGACAGGCCGAAAGGCTAATGCATACTGAGCACCTCCTAAGTGCAGGCGCTGCTCAGTGCCTGCTGTGGACCATTCCACCCCCCCTCACAGCAGCCTAGGAGGGAGGGGATGCAATGAAGGCACAGACAGGTGCAGGCATGTGTCCAGGATCACACAGCTAGTGAGCGCTGCAGCGGGAGCCACACCCGGGTCTGTCTGACCCCAGGGACTGCCCTGGACTGACACCACCTGGGTGCTCCCTGTGTCCCTGGATAGTGCCCAGCCCCTGACATTCCCTTCCTTTCCATCAAAGCTGATTCACTCCTTGTCTTGTACCTCAGATTCTTCCCTGACCTAGAAAGCCATGGATTCCCCCATCTGAGAGCTGTGGCTGAGAGCAGCTGGGGGCTCTGATCCTTTCCAGGAGGCTCACAATGTGAGCAAAAGGAAGTGGCCCAAGAGAGCGCCTTACTACACCTGGGGGGTGGGGGTGGGGCAGGCAGGCCCCCTCCAAGAGGCCCCAGAAAGGCTTCTTTGCCCCAGAGGGGATGGCCACCGAGGAAGGGTGCTTCGCTACCCACAGATGAGCAGGGGACATGGCCCAGCTGTCAGCTGGCTGGCAGAGAAGCCAGAGAGGATGGCAGGAAGGGAAGCCACACAAGGGGCCCCAGGACACCTCTCAAGGGTGGAGAGGAGGCTCGGCTCTGATGTGCAGGTTATATGGGGTTGAGGGTGGAATTCCCCAGGAGCTGCGTCCAGGCGCCTGGAGCCCTTTAGCTATCTTGGGGAATTCTGCTGGCACAGGGCTTGGCGCAAAACAAAGGCCAGTCTGTCCTCTGCATTCCAAATGGAGATGCCGGCTCTCCTTCTCCACACAGGCCTGCCTGGCCACATGTCACAGAAACCAGACTGGTGGCCCCTCCAGCAGCTAGAGCCCAAAGGGGCAGGCAAAGGTCTTGGCCAAAGACCATGGTACGTCAAGCAGTGGCCTGCTCTGGCTCTGAACCGCCCATCATGGATCTGACTGTGACACAGCTCAGCTTCTCCAGCACAAGGTCCCCCAGAGCAGCACTCTGGGTCCTCCTCTGGCTCAAAGGCAGCCAGGGTGGCTGGCAATGCATCCCGCTGGGATTCTCTGAGGCTGGCAACACTGGGAGGGTGAGGGGGGACCACTCAGGGGAGAGTCTGGTGGGTTTGGAAGTTCAGATTCCTAGGTTCCAATCCTGGCTTTGCACTTCCTGGCCATGTGGTCCTGGGCATGTTATTTAATATCTTGCTAAACCTCAATTTCCTCATTTGTAAAACAGGGAAAATACTAGCACCTGACTCCTAGGACTGTGTTAGGATTTAACAAGAAAAGATTTAATCTCAGGGAAAGCACTGAGCCCAGGGCCTGGTGAGCGGTCACTGACTACTAACTGCTAACTTGGACTGGCATGTCATCCTCAGACAGTGGGCAGAGGCTACCAATGGGAGACCTTGGGAAAGATACCATGTCTGAGGTGGCGGGAGAGAGGTGCCACACGGTGACCACAGGCCCCAGGGCACACGTGCTGGCTCAGCTCTCCACTCAGCTGTGCAGGACCTGCCTGCATGCGTGGGGCAGGGCGGGGGCTGGAAGAAAACTCGCCAAGACTCTGCAGGGCTGGGAAGCAGGGTCTACTTGGCTCGCACTGCTCTGCCCACCAAGGACCCGGGAGTCTCTCCTACAGGAAACCACATGGTCGGCTCCAAGACCTCCTGAAGCTTGGCAACACTCCCGTGCCCGGCCACCACCTCCCAAGTTGGCTGGGTGGCACACAGATCCCTGGGAGTCCAGACCCCCCAGGCTCACCCTGGCGGGAGGGGGTGAGGAAAGTGAGGGACTGAGGGAGGGAGCTCTGTGTCAGCAGGATCTGCTCTGAGTGAGTCACTCGTCAGCTATGGCCCTTTGGGCTACCACAGTGTTTTTCTCCTTTTCTAGGAACTTGATGTGCAACTTGCCTGCCCAAAAAGAAAGGAGAAAGGAGGAAGAGGAACCCAGAGCAAACCTCGCATAACCCCAAAAGGGGCTTTCGGACTTCAACCCCTGCCTCCCATCCAAAGCAGGGTGAGCGTGACACTGCAGCTGCCTGGCGAGCACGTCTCCTGGCTCCTCCCTCAGGAGCACTCTGCTCCGCTTTGGGGATGGGACAAGGCCTCCGGCTTGTCCGCCTGCCTCTCCAGCTGGAGCCAGGGCTGCCCAGTGGGGCAGGAAGGGGCTGGGAAAGAATGGCTTCCAGAGGAGAGGAGGGGCACGGGCCCCGGACACTCAGTGTAGGTCTTGCTGCACCACAACACCCTGCCCCTTTCCAGAACAGCCATGACTCAAGTGAGAGGCGGCCAGGGCCTCTGTCTGCTCCAACACAGAAAGCGGGTGATATGACTCAAGGAGTGTGGCCAAGATGCAGGGTCCGAATGAGGCGCTGGTGCTCTGCAGCCCCAGGAAAATGCACACCCCTCCCAAGCTTCTGCAGCTACCCAGTGTCACTCAAGAGAGGTGTGACTTTCTGATGACCTTCCCAGACCCAAGGGGGCCTAGAAAAGGGAGCCTCGGAAGCAAACCAGCATGGAGACCAAGAGGCCTGGGGCCCTACGGTGGTCACAGCCAGGAGGCCTGAGTGCAAGTTCCTGTAACAACCCTCAGGCTGTCACAGAGCCAGTGAGTGGCTCCAGGGAAGGCTGCAGCCACATGGACTTAAAGGCTCAGAAAGTGTGCCCTCACTGTGAACAGCGAGCCTGAAGTCCAGGGCAGGACGGTGACTGACCCACAGAGGGCCACGCTAAAACAATCTGCCCTCAGCGCTGGGGTGACTGGTGTTTTCTGCAGTTCAGAGCTGGGCCCCCACCACGGCGTCCTCAGCCGCTCACCCCACGGCGGGCCTCATCTCCGGAGGAAAGCAAGGGTACAGGCCCCGGCTGGGGCGCACGGGGCGCACTGACGGTGGGCCGACCGCTGAGGCGGTTTCCTGTCTTGACCAATCAGCAGAAGGGTGTCATGTCCTCCCCTCGCACAGATGAGGACACGAAAGCTCAGAAGTGCTGGGTACCACAGCAGTTTCGCCGTGCGTGGAAGAATTGATCAATGAATAGATAATCCAAGAAACAAACGCTCAGGTCTCAGGGGTAACTAAAAGGCAGTGCCTGGGCTGTGAGCCAGGTCTGACCCCCAGATCCTGCTCCCCAGGCTTCCCTAAGTCTCAGGCGTTTCTGTTTCCTCCTCTCCTCTGTGGAGCACCACATGGTCGGGCTGGCAAACCTTGACTGTCCTCCACAAACTGACCTGGATGGCTGGGCCACTTCCCCACTCCATGGGCTCCATGCATCTGCACACTTGTCCCCAGTACAGTGACGTGTGCTTGCTGGTTGGTGTCCCGTCACACAGTGAGCTCCGGGAGACAGGCCAAGCTGCTGGGCGCAGCAGTGTCCTCCCAGGCACCACAGGCTGGCACTGTGGGGTCTGGTGCCCCCAGACCCTCCCCAGAGGCCCATCTCCTTGAAGTGTCTTTTTCTTGTGACTGCTGTGGCTTTGGCCACTCCATAGGGACAGTACCCTTCCTGGGTGGGTGACCATATCATGGAACAAATCACCCACCAACACACCACTTCTGTTGTGAACTGGTGCTGCCTGCCATTTGCAGGCCCACTGACTCACTTCAACACCTGGAGGTGAGAGGGTGAGAGGCTCATGCGAGGGGGTGGGGGGTGAGCCCTGTGTGTCCCTCTTCTGCTGTCCCAGATCACTCGGAAGGGGCCCAGACCCTCTGTCTGAGTGGGGTGACAGCTTGAGGCTGGAACCTTGCATGATGTCCCTCTGCCACTGATGCCTTGGGGTGCTGGGTGAGCCGCCCAGGTCCCCTTTCAAAATTGAGACACTCTCTCCCGGCTGCTGGGAGCGGTGGCTTCTGACCACGTGTAGCTGTGTCCTTCTCGGGGAAGTCCCCTTAGCCAAAGGAAACTGCCTATGGCCATGCCCCACCCCTGGCACAGCCCACATTCAGTGGCTGGCCACAGTCAGGATACAGGGCCATGTGCCCCTTACCTGGGACATCTGAAGGGCCCCCGGCTCTCCAGCTTTCCCGGCTGAGACCCTGTGAGGACTGCACCACAGTGCAGCTCCTCCCTTTGCCCAGTCCCGCCCCTTCCTCCCTAAGTGTTCTTCCCAGCAAGCCTCCTGATGCACATCTGAGTCTCTTTCCTGGGAATCTGACCTGTTTTGCTCATCTGTCATTCCTTCACCCATTTGTCCATTTTTATAGCCATTTACTAAGCACTCACTAGGCATGACTAATAAATGGGCCAGGGAGGATCTCTGAAATTCTTCCCAGAGCTTTGTCTGTGGCCCTTAAGACTCTCCTTCCTAGCAAGCATCATATTCCATGAGGCAAAAGATGGAAGCAGGCAACCCACCCCTACACTGGGATTCCTGGGAGGCAGGGGCTGTTCTGAAGCAGACCCCCATGGGAACATGGCAGGGCATGGGGCAGCTGGTAGGGGCAGCAGGAGCCTGTTCCAACCCCAAGGTTACCTCACAGAAGAAGGAAAGCAGACCTCACCTCTTGTTGAGCACCATGTTCCCGAGCTTCAGGTCTCTGTGCACAATGTTTTTCTGGAAGATAACAAACACACGGTTTGTACCAGGAAGGTGAACGGGGCTGGAGTCGGGCCCAGCCCATAAGGCAGGAAAAAGCTCTGTGACATGCTTGTTTAGGCTCCTGCCTTGACTTGTGAGCCACAGACAGACCAGGACCATCTGAAGGCCTCATCATTCACACGTATGAATGAGATAATACGTGAGCCCAGGGCGGCTTCCCAGGGCTTTCTCCCCTCATGGCAGCAGCCAATGGGGAAACCCAGTCCTCTCCCCACCTCCATCAAACATCTTATTGAAAATCAAAACAAAACAAAACAAAACCAAAAACCAAGTATCTGCCAGGACCTGGAATCAAAGATGAACTCTCACGACTCTGGTGACCAAGTCTGAAGGCTTGGCCCACAGAAATGTGCCTGCAAGAGGCTCTCCTGACTTTGGGGTACCGACACCCCCAATCCTAGGAAAAGCTCAGAGACGGGCTGTGGCTGCCCGCAGTGGACATCTCACAGTCATCACCCAAGATGGGAGCCTCATTTTTCGCTTCTCCACTGATAGGGAATCCCTGCTCTGGGTGCTGCTCGGCTGCCCGCCGGGCACCGCCCCTCAGGATCACCGGGGGGAGGCCTGCAGCACCGCGCCCCCCCACGTGCCCAAGGCCTCAGGCCACCCTCCTCCTGGACACTTCCAGCTGCCAAGCACCCCAGGTGAGGGCGGGACAGAGCCGCTTCCACTCAGCAGCAGCAAGAAGGGTGGCTCTCTGGGGCTCAGGAGCCCAGGATGCTCTTGTCGGGCCTGCCAAGGGGCAGAGCCTCACCTGGTGCAGGGCTTCCACCACGCGCACCACGTCGTAGAAGATGACCACAGTCTCCCGCTCGCTGAGCCTCTTCTCCTTGATTACGTAGTGCTGCAGGTTGATCAGGTCAGCGGTCTTGTCACTAAAGTCATGTGCACAGAGGCAGTCCAGGACGAGGCAGATGCGCTTCTTCATCTTCTTAACCATTCGGCTGGATTCTGTGTCCTCAACGACTTCACAGGTACGGTCCTGGGAGGCAAGGGGGCAGATGGAATTGGGGCCACGGCTTCAGAATGCGCCTCTGGAGCGGGACACACAAAGCAACGAAGGAGCCTGGAAGAAGCCTGCATGCATGTGGGCAGTGGAGGCCTGAGGCCTGGGCAGCATGAACCATGGGCTGCTTGGCAGTGCCTGGCTTTCCAGTGGCACTGCCAGGCCTGGTAGGGGATGAGGTTACAGCAGCTCAAGTAGAGGCTTCACGCTTTGATCCCAGTGCAAAGGGTGTGGATCAGGGCTGGGCACTTAAAGCCAAAAGGCCTCCTGAGCCCCGTGTACATGCTGTAAACCCAGGGCCTTGGATACTCCAAGATTCCAGCAATGACCGCTGTGCACTTCCTTCCAATGTCCAAGACAGTGGATGGGAAGGGTGCCGTGTGTCCAAGACAATGGCTTTCCCATGGACGTGGGACTCGTAGGCAGCCATGTAACGGTGGTTAGAGTATGGCTCTGGCCGCTGATGGCTGGATTCAGGTCCTAGCTCCACCTTGTCTAAGAAGTGTAACTGGGGTTCCTCCTCTGCAGGTGGGAGCTGGCAACCCCTACCCCACAGGCTTCTGAGAACAAGGCAGTCCCGGCTGAGTGCTTGTCCTCCCCAGCTGGGGCTCATCAGGTGGGCATTGCTGCCAACCCATTTCCTTGCTGAAAAGGTATTTCAAGTAAGACAAAGAATAGGTACAACCCAGAGGCTCGTATCCCACCAGCTTGAGGCCCTCAGGGTTGCTCCCAGACTCTGGAGAACTCCTGGGGACTGACCATCCACACCCCTTATTCTCTCTTCCCCAGAGGGCCCACAGAGTCTGGCACATAGATGACTCTAGAAATACTCATCACCTAGGTTCTCTTATCCAAAATTATATGAGTCAAGACCACACTTTGAGAGCTAGCAGAAATAAAGCACTAAGAGATCACAATAACCCTCACTTTGACTTTGTGTTGAAGGGAAACACTGATTTTCAGGGTTGCCTAATGATACGGGGTTCCCTGTGATCACGCGCCTCAGAATAAAGACCTTGGTGGAGTGGATGTGGGGAGCTAGGAGGCATTTTGGTTTATTTTATTTCAGGAAATAAGCTAACAATGAGTTTTCATTGCCTGAAATAACAACAGGATGAGAGAGAGAAAGGGCAGTTTGGTGCTCTGTCCACTCACTCATCCTCCTGCCCCCGAGCAAGAGGCATCGGAGGCCTGGGGACCTGAGTGATTTGCTTGCGGCCATACAACCTGAACCCGGGATTGCTGGCTCCAAAACCTGTGAGTGCTCCCTGACACCAGGCTGCCTGGCCAGTGTGTCTGGCTGGGGCTCTACTGGGTCCTGAGCAGGAGGCCCGTTGGGTGTCTGAGCCCGCTACTTCATTTCTGCCCCAAGGAGGACTCTTTTTAGGTTGCAAGTGCTAATGGGTACCACTCCTAAGGGACCTGGAACATCAGAGCACGGGGGCTCAAGGACACTTGCTGAACAAACCGGCACGCCTGGGCAGGCAGCAGGACTCTCGGTACCCAAACAACTGAGGTGGTTCCAAGTGCCCATTCTTCCCCACGGCCCTCCCACCTGTCCTGGCCTGACCCGGCCAATTCCTGACAATATAGTAGAAAGAGCCCAAGGTCTTTAAATGACTCCCTGCTTTCCTCTTTCTTCAGAAAAGCGGTTTCACAGAGAGAGGCTGTAAGATGCGGACTGTGGGCCTTGCTGCTGGGCTGTGGTCTTCACGGCAGGAGACCTGTGGGCCCAGCCTCACCTCCAGCCCATCCGGCCAAGGAAGTCCTGATGCACCCAGCACACAGGGGTCGCAGGGGTGAGCTGCTCCAGGTACAGGCGTGGCCCCAGCAGGTGCCAGCCTGGGTGGAAAGACAGGGAGAGAAGGGGACAGGCAGCCACTCACCTGGAAGAGCCCATGGTGGTGAACCACGCCATCCTGCGTGTGGAGGAGGGAAAGCAGAGAGTACTCGGTGTGCAGCAGCATCTTGCCTTGCCTCTCCTCTTGGCTTTCTATTCCTTGGTCGCCCCTCTCCTCAAGGGTAAGGATCTTCAGGAAGGTACACACACAAAAACAATAACCGAAAAACCTTACTTTACAAAGCAGGATGACCAGAAGGAAAAGGAGATCATGTACTCCCATGCAACACCTGCACACACACTCACACGCACCTACGAAGTGAACACTTTTTCTTAATGTGATGGCAATGATAATTTATGCACAGATAAAGCTCATTAAACCAAGAGATGCTCAGAGAGCGGCTGTGAACTTGACTGCTTCTCAGGAAGAGATGGTGCCACTCTTGCTCACAAGTGGTGTAGGTGTGAAGGTGGAGAGAAGGGAGCCAGGCTGGCAGGATGGCCCCTGTGTCCCCAGACCCCCAAGCCCCTGTGCCTCCCTTACCTTCAGCTGATAGAAGTCATCTGTGCCATCTTTCCTCGCCAAACACTGCACAATGCTTGGCACCGGCGAGTTGCCCAGACGAGGACCTACGGCACAGCGGGCAGCCGGTTTACTACTCAGCTCCGTCTCTCGTGGCCCTGTCACCACCCCACAGTCTTTCCTAGTAGAGGGTTCTCACAGTCTCCCCACCAAAAATGGAGGGTAGAGGTGCATCTGCCTGAGGTACACCTCGCTTTTACAGGCACTTTTCTCAAAAAGAGGAGTTTTTCAACAGTGGGTGCAGGCTGGAATCTCTGAGGAGTGTGTGCTAATAAAAGAGCTCCCAGCTGCAACCTGCTCCTCTGAATCAGCAACTCCAGGGTGAGAATCCAGGAAACTGCAGCTCTAACAGGTTACCCTGGTAGCCTAATAGAGCCACCTGACCCCAGTCCCAGTCCCAGCTTTCGGGAACATCTGTGTTTCTGGAGTTGTATACTGCTTGTTGTCCTGTGACAGCACCCTGCCTGAGCTTTCAATCATAAGACAGATAATGTCACTGTCTTGCTAAAAACCCGTAACAGTGCTCAACTGCTCTTACTATGCAATCAAGACTCGTTTTGTGACCTCCCCAGCCTTGCACGATGGATTCCTTTCTAACAGGTTGCTTTCCCACCCACTCACCATACTCCAGCTACACTGGCTTCTTAATTCCTAAGACAGGAAATTCTTTCCTGCCTCTGAGCTTTTGAGTTAGCTGTTTCTTCTGTCTAGAATGCTTTTCCCCGCTTTCCCAAGGCTGGCTCCTTATCCTCGGTGGCAGTTCAAATGTCACCTCCTCATACAGAACCCTCCTTGTCTACACTTATCTCTAGGCCCTTCTTACCCTCACGTCACCTTGTCTGCTTGCTTAAATGCACTTACTGCCCCCAGTGATGCTCTTGTGTGTTGTTCACTCTGTTTCTTTTTGCAACTAGAATGGCAAGTTCTGTGAGGACAGGACTTGACTGTCTCATCACTGCTGCATCCCTGGCAAACAGCGCAGGTCTGCACAGAGTGGGCACCATCAACTACTTGCTAAACGACTGGAGCTGGAACTACCCTGTGCCCCTAAGTCCAGATGCCGTTCCCCCCGCAAAACTCATACCTGGGCTCTGGCTTCTAGGGGAGTAGGGGTCCTCAGAGCCCACAAAACCTGCAAACTTGAGCATAAGCAGCCCGGGCTTGCCTGGGCCCCTAACATCATGCAGAGCTCCTCCGGACCACTAGGAACCCCCAACCCTACAGGTTTTCTGTGCCAGGTTTACAAAAAGTTTCAGGGGCTATACATAACATTTTGTGAAATGAATCGTGCCCTCCAAGAATGGCCAAAAAAGTGCCTTGGAGCGTGGCCCTTGGACTCTAACGCAGCTTAGAGAGTCTAGCTCTCAGCTGAGACGGATTGAAGGCTACTGCAGCTGCAGCAAAGTGACAACTCTTGGTGCAGGGCGACCCAAGGCTCCTGATCTTCCACTGGCATAAAGCAGTTAAGGTGGTGAAGCTGGGCCAGACTGAGGGTTGGTCAGGACCCCACACTGTGGTCTGCGCGACACTTTGCAGGTCCCCAGGTGAGACTCCGAATGCCTGGCCCCGCCCCCAGCCCTCCCACTCACCCAGCGGGAGAGGCTTACCCAGGATGAAAGGTCCAGCCCTCTTTGCATTATTTCCGGAAATCCCACTTCCTAGAGCTTTGGCTCTGGCCGACGTTTCCCCAGCTCCTCTGTCTGATGCTCTCCGCTTCATCCTCAGCTCTAGACAATACAGAAAAGATCCCTCACAGTGAGCAAGGCAGCGCGTTTCCTTAGGCTAAACCAGCCTCCAAGTCTCTGACTTGGGGATGCGTCACACAGCTGCTGCTGCTGTTCCTGCTGCCGCTGCCACCTCTTCCTCCTCCCAGAGGAGCACTGAAGGTTCCTGGTGACAAAGAACCTGGGCTCCCTTACTTGGGATTAATGAGGGGCTCAGGAGAGTGTACTGCAAGGTAGCATACAGGTTACTGAGGTGGAAGGCCAGCTGGCCTCAAAGGTGCTGATCAAATGCGTTGGGAACACTGGGCTTTGTGCAGATGTAAACTGGGGTCCCCAGGAGACCACCACAGAGGAGAGCTGACCTGGAATTGACTGTTCGCAAAGTGAGGCTTTTCCCCCAAATACCTACAGCCAAGTGGCCTGAGGTACTCATTCCTGGGTTGCACTCCACCCCCAATGCTCTGATCTCTGGGGTGTGGTAGGGCAGGGGCCCTGGGAAATGGCATGATGGACATGAGGCCAGAGGGATTCTTATGCCCACAAAGTGTGTGGGTTACTGCCCTGAGTATCTCCTCCTCTCTCCAAGTCTCCTTGACTCTTAGGTCCTCTCAGGTGGAAGAACACCCCAAAGCTGTCAATGGGGAGTTTGCTTTCTCTTCTCTTTCTCCTATTTTCAAAACTTTCTTTAAGAAAAATATATACTGTGCATTTAGGATAGAGTTAAAGGACACCAATGGAAGCTGCGATCACTTTGATCCCTTCCAGGGTTAAAATGAAAGGCGGAGCCCTGGCTGGTGTGGCTCAGTGGACTGAGTGCCAGTCTGAGAACTGAAAGGTCACTGGTTCGATTCCTGGTCAGGGCACATGCCTGGGCTGCGGGCCTGGTTCCCATTTGGGGGTGTGCAAAAGGCAATTGATCAATGAATCTCTCACACATTGATGTTTCCCTCCCTTTCTCCCTCCCTTCCCCTTCCTCTAAAAGATAAATAAGATATTTTTTTAATTACTAATTCCTTAATTATTTATGAAGTTAAACTTGTTTCACATGCTTATTAGTTGTATTATTTTTTATAAATTTCCACTTCATACTTTTTTATATTTTTTTATTGCTATGTATTAGTCTTATTGGTTTCTAAAAACTGTTTATATATTAAGGATATGACTGACATAGGATGTAGTTTTTCTTAATCTTTTAACTTTTTTAGAATTAAAAAGTGGTTAAGTGTTTATATAACTTAATAGTTCTCTTTTCCTTTGTTTTTGTTGTTATTCCTGGAAAGCTGTCTCTACTCTGAGAACATGCGCGGATTCACTAGTTAGGTTAATTTCAATCTTCATATGCTGCCCTTCTGGCCCTTATTTAAGCCCCAGGAGACTGACTCCATGCAGTGAACTGGAGAGATGGCCTGATGTACTTCTAGTCTGATCCATCAGGCTTGCTTCCCATTACACCTGATGTTTTCAGAGCTGTGCCACTGAGAAGCAGGCCCATGATTTCATTCTGAGAGATTGGGACCATGCAACTCAGTAGGCCTTGACAGTCCCCAGATGGAGCAGAAGCCATGGTTAGGCTCAGCTGTGACTTTCTACCAAAGCTCATGCTAGAAGCAGATTCAAAGGCATTCCCATAAAGCAGGGAAAAACAAAACTGCTTCTAGACTTAAAAGCTGAGCAGTAATGTGTCTGAAATAGCATTCCTGCTCTTTGCCTGGCGAACTTCTATGCATCCTTCTCAATTTTAATATCACTTCCTCAGAGAAGTCTTCCTTGATATCCCCATCACCAGTGAATCCCAGTTAGTCTCACTTGGTATCCTGCAATTTTCATATATTCATAGCACTTTCTATATTTTGTGATTATGTATTTATGTTTAATGTCTTTCACCCACCACCAAAAATTCCACAAGGAAAAAAAAAAAAAAGCATTGCACCCCAAGTGCCTGGCCCAGCAGATACTCTATGACTGGTGGGATGCCTTTCCTCCCGTTGGTGACGGTTCTTACCAGGTCCACAGCCCTGTGCTGAAGCTGCCTCTGTCCCTAGTAGATAAGCTGGTTTCATGCCATTCTGGGCCTATCCTCCTCCTTCCTGGAGCACTAAGCCTCCTTCTTTTCCTGGTTCCCCGGAGAACACCACGAGGGCCTCATCATATCTGTATAGAAGCTGCCTAGGCGCCTACGCACAGGCTTGGTCTAGACAACAGTTTGCTGGGAGCAGCTGCAACACAGACAATGAGTGGGCTCAGCCTGACCCCACCCACCCCACTCAAGATTCAACTCAAGCAAACGGCATGGGAATTGCTCCAAAATGTAGGCAGACAGCAGGATGGGAGCAGACGGGCAGGGAGAGGGAAAAGATGCTGTTGGCAGGGGGAGTGGTAGCAAGGCTGCTTCCCTTCCTGAGCATCCCCTTCATGCCACCAGAGCTGGCGGAAGCAAAGATAGCAGTGTGAGGCGAGCGAAGACTCCCGAAGACAGGTCCTCCTGTACTTTTTCCTCCCCCACTGATGCACAGGGAAGGTGTGCCCTGCTTTCAAATCCTCCTGAAGTGTCCGCCTCCAGAGCTACACTGGCAAATGCTCCCACAGGGGAGGCCAATTTGAGGGATCCGGGCTTCCCAGTGAGATCTGGGAAGTAGAAGTTCTGGCTGCCCCGGTCTCAGAAGGACTTGGGGCCAGGCTCCTCCAGAGACGCTGGTCCTCAGGCTGGGGTGAAGGGCCATGCTCCAGCCTGGCTAAGGGGCAGCTGTAAGCTGGTGTTTCCTGGGTCCACTGCTCCACTCCCCAGGAACTTATCATTCCTGGCTTGGAAGTCTCAGGAGCTTTAAATTTGTCAATTACCCCATGTGTTATCTTCCCATGTCATGGCTGGTTCCCTCAGAACCTGGCTTCAACAGGAAGCTCAGTGAGGCGACAGTGCGGGAGAGGGATGAAGGCACTGAAAGAACCAGTCTGGCAGCCCTGCCTCCTGTAGGCTGTGCGCCTCAATCTGAAAAGCATGGGGTTCTGTTTGCTTGGCCCAGCTGAGGGAGCAAATCATGGGCCTCAGCATGAGAGGGCCTCAGCTCCGTGACAGCCACCATGGCATACCCAGAGGAGGGGAGGCCTGCCCTATCCTGTCAACTTGGGGTTAAGGTCATGTAACCCTGAAGCTGCGGGGCCATGTAAGCGCAGCTTTCCTAGAAGGCAATGAAGGCCAGGCCATTAGCAACATGTAGGGTTCTAAGGCCCATAAAGCTGAGCCGAGGGGTACAGTGTGACAGGGTACAGGATAGTTGGGTGGGGTGGAGCCGGACAGGACACAGTTCAACATGGCAGACATACCACCAACCCCAAAAGGAATTGGGCTGCAAAGAGAGCTGGTACTGAGGCCTCCCAAGCTCAATCTTTCCTCAGCGCCACCCAACTACAAAGCAGCTAAAGCCTGGCCAGGGCAAGGAGGGGCCCCTCACTCACACCAGACATAGCCCCATAGGCCTTCCTGCGCGTGCGCAGGTACATGGGCCCAGGAGGTGGACACTTACGTGTTCACAGAGACAGAGCAAACCCCCACACCCCACAAACATGAGCGGCAGCAGTGGGGCCTGCTCACGTGTGCAGAAAGTTCTGCATTCAACCTCGTTGTAGGCTTTTGCTCTGGGTTCCTGGAGCAATGGGTGTCCTTGCAAACCAAACAGGTGAAGGCAGAGTGCAAGGGCAATCCCCGCAAGGAGCAAACGGCAGACCTCGGTGTAGTGCAGCACTTGCTGTGTGTGCGCGTGTGACAACAGCAGCTGCTCTCGTGCTCCTGCTAGAAGCCAAAGGCCTGTGTCTACACGGCAGCATCAGACTGAGCTGAAGCCGTCCCTGTCAGCAGCCCTGATCCCTACCGCCATGTTTCCTGGCTCAGTCGAAATAAAACAAAACAAACAAAAGGTTCCTGAGCTGTGCAGGCTTCTGTCTTCTGGACTTTACCACTGGCAGTGCCTACTGAGAGCAGGGCCTTGCACATTTATCCAGCCCCCCCGCCCCCCCAGCACCCGGAAGTGTGCACAGAGCTCCCACCCATCACTGGTCTCAATCCTATTTGCCACGTGCTAAGGGGCTATGTGTCCAGACCCACAGCAGATCCCAGGGAAAGGGTAGTCTCTGTCCATAGGACACTAAGGCAGCAGAAAAAGTGGTTAGAGCAATGTGTCTTGGTTTTTTCCTGTCATAACGAAGAGAAAAGTTGTACAGCACTTGGGGGTAAAAGGACTGGGGGAGGGGAGCTCCAGCTGTCCTATGTATGGCCCATCCTATGCCTCAGGCTGAAGGGATCACCTTTTACCCTACATAACCCACACTAGATGGGAACCTCTGAGTGAGAGCAAGGATTTGCAGTGAGCCAAACCTGGTTCAAAGCCTGGCACAGTCACTTAGCAGTGATGAGACCTTGGACAACTTACTTACTCTGAATCTGCAAAATGGTGCACAATATCTACCTTCCAAGTAGGTCCAAGGACAGAGTGAGACAGCCCACACAGAGTACCTACTGGCATTGTAAACATTTGATGAATTGTACTACTGTTAGCTTAAACACAGTAGCTTTGCATTTCTTCTGCTCAAAAAGAAAGGGATAGTTAGGTACCGAGTTTGGGAGGTGGGGAGTAGAAGAAACCAGATTAAAAGCTTAAGAGACCTTGAACCTGCTGTCTGCTGGGCTGAGATTATAGGCAGGGGGTCTGATGGCTAGCCTGACTGACAGGTTCAGCTCAGTGTGGGGAAGAGAAGAGGCCTGGGGGCTGGCTGAGCTGCTGAGGAGCAGAGGGCTGTGGGCCCTGCCAGGTGCACATTCTGTAGTAGGGGAAGCACCTACTCTTTTGAGCAGAGGCTGGAGCACCAGCTGGCAATTATCAATGCAGGACACAGTAAGGGACTGCCTGGGAGGATAAGGCTACTCCAAATGGGTCCTTCACTATGACCCAGTTGACAGAATTAAGACCTAGTACCTCTAGCCTAAGACGTCCTGGAGCAGGACTAGGGGAGGGGGACAGAGCACATATACTGGGCTGTAAAACTTCTACCATCTAAGAACATAACTTCTGGGTATGTACATTTGTCAAAACGACTGAATGGTACAGTTAAAAGATCTGTGAAATTCACTGTGTGTAAATATACTTTAATAAACAAGCAAGTTGCAACTTAATCATACGGCCAAAGTTAATACCACACCACCAACAGCAGAACAAACTGACATCACGTTACTCCTGATGATACACTTAAAAGGATACAACATAGCTTACATTATTATTATTTTTTTTAGCAAAAAGGCATAAACTAGACCTGATCATGAGTCAAGTCCAAATCCAGGGACATTCAACAAAAGAGGCATGTTCAAAAACATCAGTGTCAGATAGGTTTTTAAAAGACCGAAGAACTGCGTTGGCCAGTGTGAGTCGGTTGGTTGGAGTGTCATCTCGTAAGCAAAAGGTCGCGGGTTCAAGTCCTGTCACGGCACATGCCTGGGTCGTAGGTTTGGTCCCAGCTGGGGCACGTGCGAGGGGCAACCGATCAATATTTCTCTCTCACATTGATGTTTCTCTCCCTCTCTTTCTCTCTAAAACTAGTGAGCATGTCCTTGGGTGAGGATTAAAAAAAAGGAAGAGAAAAAAAGGCTGAAGAACAATTCTAGATTAAGGACTAAAGACATATGACAAGTAAATGCGATGAGTCATCCTTGGAGTGGAGGGTTATAAAGAATATGACTGGGCAATGGCAAAATCTGAATATGAACTGTTTATTAGATAATTGTACTATATCATGGTAAATTTCCTGAATTTGAAAACTGCATTCCAGAATAGCACAGGACATAGGAGAATGTCTTCGTTTTTAGGTGACAGATACTACCATTTGGTGTTGAAAGGTCATGATGTCTGTAATTTACTCTCAGGTGCCTGGAGACAGAGGAGAAAGTGCAACCTTCTGAAAAAGCTCCCAAGACCCTGGAGGAATATGCTGCCCAGATTCACAGGGTCAAAGGGATTTCTGGTGAGTACACAGCCCACAGTGGCAGAACTTGGAATCCCATACTTGTTGGGCAGAGACAGCCTGGTACGAACAGGAGTTCAGTCTTGACTGTTCGCTTCCCTTCCCCACCCCAAATACTGCAAAAGGAATGGGGGGAGGGTGTTAGGGGGTGTGGGAAAGAGGCCTTTGTGCCGTCTCCAGGTCTGCCACCTGGTGGCGTCTTTCTTGCAGCACATCTTCAAAGGGTTTCTCTTGGCACCAGATTCAAGATGACTGGGCACTGCTCCCCATGAGGCTCATCAGCAAGGATGACTCCATTAGAAGACCCCACCTTGGCTACCTGTGTAATTGGAGCCGGACAAACAGATTCCAGCAGGCTGCACTTGCTCCTCTGCTTGGGGACCAGGGCTGCAGTAGTCTGTCCTTCCTGTGGGGGTGGGTACTCCATTGTTCCCGTGGTCTTCAGGAGGAAACAACCTCCTCAGTGAGCCTGGCTAGACCCATGCCACCTCTGCAGCGTCACTGCCCTTATATGCCTCCTAAATCCAGCCACACCAAATGACTCACAGTTCCCTGACTGTGCCATGAACACCCTTGCCCTGCCCTCCTCTCCCCGGCTGGTTTGTCCTCCCTCAGTCCTCTCTTCCTCCAGCTCTCAGAGCACCTGAGCATACCTCTGGGAGTCCCCTCCTGCTGTGCTATAGCCATTGGTTTATTTGTCTGACTACCCCTGACCCCAGTCTGTGGGCACTCCTTTGAGAGCAACCCCAATTCACCTCTCCCTCCCTGCACCCCGCCCAGTGCCTGGCAAACTACTGAACAAGAAAACAGTGTAGAACTGTTTGTTGTGCACCCAGAAGGTACTAAAGCCCATGCTGGGACAGGGGACAGAGCTCAAGATCACCTAGAGGCCCGGGGTCAAAGTGGGACCCAGAAGAAAGTATAGATGGTCTACCAGCTAAAGGCAGAAGGCAGAGTCCAGGATCAGAGAGACAGGGGGTCACAGCGGCAGGTAACTGGGCTGCAGTGGTGCTGGGAAGAGTTTGTCCAGGAAAAGTCTCACCTCAGAAATGTCTGGATGACTGAGGCAAAGCATTCTTGGCTGGCTGGTTGCCAGAGGTTGGGCTTAGGCAGTGCTAGCTGCAGGAGACAGCCTTCCTGGAGGAATGAAACCCATTCACAACACGTGAAGCTTGGGCCCACCCCCTCATTGGCAAAGGGACAGACCAGCCCCCTTTTTGCTGAATTCAGCTAAGACATGCTTTCCTGGAGCAAGATAAGGGAGCGTGGGAGTGGCCGCCTGGCCTGTACCCTCCACCAGTGACACGTCTTAGTGTGAAGGTTCTTCGGCTGGTCAGAAAAATTCCTCCCACTCTCACTTCCCCCAGAAAAGAGAACTTCTCGCCCAGCTATGTATTTAGCTGACTACACCATGAAATGACAAAACTTGAGATGAGCCATGGCTGGTGTGCTTCAGTGGATTGAGCGTCCACCTAAGAACCAAAGGGTGGCTGGTTCAATTCCCAGTCAGGGCACACACCTGGGCTGCGGACCAGGTCCCCAGTTGGGGGTGTGTGAGAGGCAACCACGCATTGATGTTTCTCTCCCTCTTTCTCCCTCCCTTCACCTCTCTCTAATAATAAATAAATAAAATCTTAAACAAACAAAAACACCTGAGGTGAGCAGGGTGAAATCTGAAGATACAATCCAACTAAGATGATCTATGGATTCATGCTTTATAGACCAGACCCATCCACACTAGAGGGCTGCCGGTTCCCTGGAAAACTCCCTGGGCCCCTTTCTGGATGGTGAATTTCGGGCTCAGAACCCACTGGGAGGCCCACATCCTCCCACTGGCGAACTGTTGTACAAGGCTTTATAGCTTAAAGCACTTTCAAATACACTATTGTAACTGAGCCTCCCTACTCCTGCTCCCAGAACACAACGTTTTCTAGAAAAAGAAACTGAGGCTCAGAAATACTCAGAGAACTGCTTCAAGTCTCCTGGCTAGTTGTTCAGAGGTCACCTATGTGAACACAGGTTTTCTGATTCGGAATCGCACATATTTCTAACTGACCACACTGCTTCCTTAGCTGCTCTTTCTCCACCTGATGTCGGCTGTGGTTCTAGGACTGCCAATCACAGAAAGGACAGCACCCTCTGGACTTCCTTACAAGCAATCACTCTCCTGGAATCAGGGAGGGGCCCCGCCAGGAAGCTGCAGGTGAGCAGGGAGAGAGGGGCCATGCGTGCCACTAGAGAAGGAGGTGTTTCAGGGCCCCCTCAGCAGGGTCTCTCTGGAGAGACGAGCTGAGTCTGGGGTTACGGACCAGCCAAGGAGGCAGTGTCCTGCCCCTCCCCAACCCACGCCCTCTGGGAGCCACCCCACTGCACCTCAATGCTCACATGTAGGTGCTTCTACCAGCGCCACCAACTTCCCCACAGGCCTGTCCTCCATCTACAAAGTCAACTCAACAGAACCAAGAGGAATTCACGGAACCAAGTGCTTCAGACCATGGACCAGTTACTCACATGTCAGCTGGGAGGGCAAGATAAATTCTGGGGTCAGGCAGGCCAGGTTTCAAATTTCAGCTCCCCTCACTCACTTGCTTGGTGACCCTGAAGTACTCACCAACCCTCTGTGAGGGTCACCACCACTCTGGGCCTCAATTTTCTCACCTCTAAAAGTGGGATGACTGAAGGATCAGCCAGGATGTGGCTGGTGGTCACCAGGGCTGTGCTGGACGGAAGGTGAGCATTCCCTGCTCCATGCTCAGGTAACCCTCCTGGTGACAAGTCTCTCCAGGCGAAATACCTTTCGAACTATCATTCTGATGGGCAACTAGAGCTTGCCAGGAACTGTTCTTACTGTTTGCTGGATTTTCTTTAACTCTCACAACTTGATGAAGGAAAGATTTTTCCCTTTTATTGCTGACAAGCCAAAGCCTAGAGACCCTGGCCCAGCTCACCTGCCTGAGGGAGATAGATGCCTATGGTCTGTTCTCTTCTACTCCTGCTAGCTGGCTGGAAGGGGGCTCTGTACGAGGGCCTTTGCTTTGGGTTGGAGTGGCAGCCATCTCTGAAGCAAGCTGGAACCTTTTCCCTGGCAGCCTGAAGGCAACAAGCAATCTCCCCAGGAAGCCCCTGGAAGCCATTTGCTTCTGAGCTCAGATGGCTGCTGAGGAGACGGGGAGGAGGATTAGTAATCCCCGGCTACAGCCAGGACTCCCTGATAACAAAGATTCATGTCTGTGCTGTCATCCTCAGTGTTCCAAAACAGCATGATGATTTTGTTCCTTTTAAAAATGCAGGATATGTATAGCTCCAATGTGTCAAGAATACATAACATCACATCACTCTCTAAACGCTGCGCTTAACTGCCTGGGGGGTATGGAGGGAACTGCTGCTTCTAACCAGAGCTCCCTCTTGTTGCACAGGGTGAACCCCACCCCCGAAGCCCTGTTCTTGGGCATGTGGGAGAGTACCTGCAGCAGCCAGAGAGGAAGTGACTCAGCCCAGTGGGAAGTGGGAGGGGCAGCAGAAAGAGGGCCCTGTGCCCAGCTGCTCCCCCTTAGTCCTCTGTCACTGCCTTTCCTCACAGGACTGCAGCGTGCTGAGTTCAGCAGCCCTGGGGGCATGCTGGGGCCTGAAGACCCCGCTTCCCACAGGAAGCCCAGGGTCTGCAGCTGGCAGTCCAGCTGTAGTCTCCTCCAGGAGGCAAGGTCACACACACAAGGAGATTACATAATCAGTGTTGTCCCTCCTCATGCCACTGCCCCGAGGAAGTCCCCACTGGGCTCCTCTGTGGCCTTCAGGAAAGCTGGGGGGGCCACACCTCAGGCTAAAGGCCCCTGACCAGGAGGATGTCTCAGAGTGATTCTGGGAAAAAGGCTGCAGGGCTGTGCACACAGAGGTGGACCAGTAGGCCCCTCTGGGGAAAAGATAAATGGCGTAGGAAACCAGTTTGTGCAGATGGGTCATAGGACTTCACCAGCAGCCACTCTAAAAGCCACCAGAGCAGAATCCAGGGCAGCATCACCAGCCCTGCCACCAGCTCACTCCTCCCAAGGGCCTCCGGAAGCAGCTGATGTGACAACAAATAATCCGTCACTGTGTGTGGGTGTCGGAGGAGGAAGGGACAGACTTAATAGCTCTTTCTCAAGCAGCGCTGCCCTGGTATCTCCCACCCAGAGAAGCAGCCTGGGGAAGCAGCGAAGCACACTGGCTTGGGAGACATTCCTGGTGGATTCTTGGCTCAGGCAGGGTTGGGGGGCTTCTGCCATGCGCAGTGATGGCAGTCTGAGTCACTGACAGCCCTCCCCGTCATGCCAGCCTCCCTACAACTAGGGGGACCCTAGCATGAGCACATGATAGAGGGTCCCTCAGCTCAAATAATCAGTTATTGCTTTGTGCAGTGACTGAGCCCATGAACAAGGCCTGCTACAGTGTCCCATGTGGCCATCAGGTTTTTGCCGCTCACAATGGTCCAAATCAGGCAAGGAGAATGCAACAAGCGAGTGAAGAAGGGCTGGCCGAGTCTGAGGCCATCTTTGTGTCCACTGTGTGACCTGCACAAGTATTTCTCTGCTCCTCAGTCTCCCACCTGGAGGAGAGGGACAGTGAAGTTCCACACAGGGTCCCTGAGGCCTGCTGGGAGCCAGAATGTGGGGGGCACTAGACAAGTGCTGTCTCCTCCTATCCCAGATTTCCAGAGCAACTGATGGGATAGCCCAGGCCAGGCCCAGGTGCATGGGATTCTCTGTCTTTATACTGTCTCAAAAAAAAAAAAAAAAAAAAAAAGATATATTTATTTTAAAGAGAAGGGAAGGAAGGGAGAAAGAGCGCAAGAGAAACATCTGTGCAAGAGATACACTGATTGGTTGCCTCTCACATGCCCCCAACTGGGGACCTGGCCCACAACACAGGCATGTGCCCTGACTGGGAATCAAACCGGCGACCTCTCAGTTCTCAATCTAGCGAGCCACACCAGCCAAGGCTTTACATTGTTTTTTTTTTAACAGCAAAAATCACTACAATCATCCTATGAGAAAGGTAATTTGGACTGCGGCCAGCAAACTGCCTTTCCTTAACTGCCTCTATCAAAAAATCAATTAAATTTCACAACTTTGACAATGAACAATACAGTTAACTTTCTGCAGTTTTGCTGAATGCTGCTGGCTGTGGCTTTTTGGAGGGACAAAGTCATCAGAGTGTCCCTTAGTGGGCCATTCAGAGGGGTGAGCTGACACCAGGGCCTTACCTGCTCTGAGCCTGAGAGGCCAGCCACGGCCAATCCCGAGGGCCACAAGCCACCATGGACAGACACCCTCCGTGCACTTGCAAGTGCATGCTCACTGCACATGTGTTGGCCTGCATCTCTCCAGAGGGAGAACGCCCTGGACAGGGCCCGGGGTCTTGTCCGCCTGAGAACCCCTGGGCAGGCCCAACAGGTGCACAGATGACATGTATACAATGATAGCCAACAAAGTAAAAGAAAAATGCACATGTCTCAGGAACAGCAATTCCAGTTCTAGGGACTTATCCTATAAATATACTCACACACATTCACAAAGATTAACTGCAGCAAAACAAAAACAATCACAAAAGACAAAACCACAAAAATAAAAAACACACACACCCCAGACAGGAAACAATCTAACTGTCCACCAAGAGGGGACTGGTTCACTATATCATGTTCCATCCAGACAACACAATATTATGCAGCCTGTAAGGCTAAAGCCACACCTGCTGACAGATAAACATGTCCATGATACATTACATTAAAAAAAGGCAAAATGCAGTACTATTTGTATAATGTGATCCCATTTGGGTAAAAAAAAAAAAAAAAAAAAAGAGACTATGCATACCTTTGAATATGCACAGGAAATTTCTAGAAGAAACTTAACAATGGGGATACCTCCAGGCAGTAGAACTAGGGGCCCAAGGAGAGGCGGGAGAGTTTTGTTTTATATTCTTCCACACTATTCAACTATTTTACCAAAGACTACTATAATAATTTTTTTAAATCTAAAAATTTTCTGAACCCATTCAAATTGTTAAGAGCAGCAATGGAATTGCGGAAGGTGTCCCTCAGGGAAGGCTCGCTGAGGGAGCCTGGCGCGCTGGAACACGCGTGGGAGTGCAAGTGCCCTGAATACAGAGGCCTGTGTGCTAACCCCACGCTATGTCAGGAGAGTTGGGGCAGAGGGGACAAAATCACCACTCCTGGTACACTTACATTCTCCCAGGTAACTTGCAAACATAAGGAACTTCCTGCTCGCCACCTGGTATCCATAAAGGCTGGGAGGACCACCAAGCCATTTAAACGGGAGACCTGGAAACCACCTCATGATGCCACTTTTGGGACACAAACAGACCTGCTAGCAAACAGCTCACCTGGGCCTCTCACTAGAGTTAGCTCCTGGGTCCTGATGGCAGGCCAGGCACTAGCCTGAACTTGCTAAAGATGATATCACCTCGTGTCTGACCCTCATTACAACCTCAGCAGCAAGAAGCACATGTCCACTTGACACAGGAGGAAACTGGGGTTGGGGATAGGGAACAAGTTGACTTGTTCAAGGTCACTCAGCTAGCAAGTGGCAGAATTGGGTTCTGAAGCCAGGTGTGATCTGAGCCTAAGCCCTTAAGAGTGGGCTGACATGGCTGAAAGTCTCCTAACCCACTACTCACGGGGCAGTAGGGGAGGGACTTGTCTCTAGGCAGTGGTGGTTTCCATTTCTCTAGCAAAGCAGGGACTGCTTTAGCTGTGTCAAGGTCCCTTCCAGCTCCATGGCTCTGGGAGCCCAGATTTCAGGTGGCTGGGCTCCCCAGGATGGAGGAATGGGATGGCAGGGGCTCTAAAGTCATACAAGTGTGGGGCGGAAATCCAGCCCTGCCCTTGCTGGCTATATAACAGTAGAGAGGTTACTTAAGCTCTCTGTGCCTGGGGGGCTCCTCTGTAAGAGAAATAACCCTTTCTTCCTTAAACGTGAGAAGGATTCAATATGCATACAGAGTGCTTAGCTAAGGACCTGGAAGATAGTGGGGATCCTTGTTTTTTGCTGTTTCCCCCTCAGTTCCTGCAGGAGAGACCACCCTGGGAGAGGAGTCAGAATAGAACACACCCTGCAGCACTTGCCCCAAACAAAGTACAGCCAGGAGATCCTTATCTACCACAAAAAGGAGCAGGATTCTTGCTCTTTAGAGCTGGCAGATTTCCAAAAGCCCCACAGAATTTTGGGCTACACTAGTCTCAAGGTCTCCCAAGGGGATGAACTAAGCCTCTCCCTAGAAGCACCTGCTGTTCCCTTATCATACCGTGAACAACCTCGGCCCAAACCCAAAGACAAATGACAAGCACACCAGTCCTGCTCTGACAATGCCCACGGCAATGTCCAGGCCACTTTCTCTTCCCTCTGGTCTCTTAGGTCACAGATTCCCTAAAGGCTAAAGATCCTCTATCTCTTTTGCCAAGTAGATGGCAATGTACAAACACACTTAGAGGAGACAGCTTCATTCTGAATGACAAGAACCCTTTTCAGTTTTGTTACCTCTATGCTTTCTAATAACTAGAGTTTCTTTGAATCATCAGGCCTGTATACTGCTATACTAGGAGTCTAAATTCACACCAAGGACAGGCTGCCATTAGCCAGAAGAGGATGATCACCACTGGGCTGTAGCTCCCTCAGGAAGGGGGACCTCAACCCCAAAATATTATTTTTGCTTGCTGGGCAAAAAGCAGACTGCTTATTATAAGGAGGCCTAGAAATTCTTTAAATAATAATAATAATAAAAGGTACTTTTTAAAGCAGCAACCCCTCTTCTAGAATTTATTCTGCAGATACCTAAGCTCGCATGTACACAGTTAGTTCAGCTTTGTTGGTAGAGAAAAACAAACAAACAGAAAATAACCTAAGTACATCAGCAGAGATAATGACACAATGGCACCCCAAACGATCCAGACATGCACGCACTGCAGTGGAACCATCTCTAAGACAGCAAGTGAATCAGAACAAGCAACAGCAAACTTCGCCCTTTGGGGAATTTTGATTTCAGACCTGCGAGGATGTGCAGGGCTGCTATGGGCCAGGACACCTTCAGAGCCACGATCTCACCTGAGCAGGGGGAGGAGAAAGAGAGGCTCTGAATTCAGGCCGCTTTCTTGTCCACACCACAAAAGCAAGGACAAACCCTGCAGAGAGCTCCTTGATTTCAAAGGGCCTGTTTGAAGCCTTGCCTACCAGCACACCCCTCCCCACAGCCCATCTCATTCAGGTCTAGCTGGGCAAGGCCCTGGAGCTCAGGAGGATAAAGGCACTCGCCTCATGGTTCTGAGTGAGTCCTAGGTAGCCTCTGGCTGACACCTCCCCTTCCTGAGAAGAGGGACTGAGTCTGCTGACCCAGCCTCTGGAGTAAATGCAATCTCAGGGTCTCTTTCTAGATAAGATCTCCAGGGGAGCAGGGGAAGCCATCTCTCCCTAGGGTAGCTGCTGTGCAAGATCCCTTCAGTCCATTGCTGCTGAATGAGTGTGGATAGCGGCAGACTGAAGGGCTGTCCTTTAGGGCCATTGGAAGGCTGCAGACATTATGGGAGTTTTTCAGGCTCAGCCCTTAAGTTTCTGAAACAATGAAGTAGTTGTTTCAAATCTGGACGGAGGAAGGGTGAAGGAAGGGAAGCTGCCCTTCTCTCAGGCACCGACTCAGGCAAAATCAGAGGGAAGCCTGGTCCCAAGCCAGACAGGGTGCCCCGGACTTCGCAACCGAGATCCCGTCCCACGAGTGCATGCAGGGCTTACTGAATGCAGCTGGCCGATTTCACTGGTCATTGTCTTCTCCTAAGCCATCCTATCTCTGCACTATCATTCCCTCTTGTCACCCAAACCAGGAACCTCAGGGTCACCTGCCACCGCTGCTCTTCCCTTAGCCATCACTTCCAAATACTACCAGAATCCAGATTTTCCTCAGAACAGCCCTGTCGTCTGCCCTGATCCAGGCCCCCACTAGCCCTTGCTTTGATTATTGCAATAGCCTTCTACAGGGACTCCAGATTCTTTCTTGCCCCAATCCATCCTTGACCCACAGCCAGAGGACTCTTGGAAAGATGGAAGTCTAATGTTCCCTCTACTTAAAGCATCCCGTCACCAAGAGAATAATTAGTTCAAGCACTTCAGCACTGGAGCCTACTTCTCTAGCAAGTCCTATAGCCTTCACACCCTGGGCTAGAACCTCCGCGGTTCCTACGTGCACTCACTGGCACACAGCCGGCCTGGGCCAGGCTGCTCCCCTGTCGGGAGCGCTTCAGGAGCCCTTGGAAAACTGTACTCACCCTTCAAGATTCAGTTTAAGCTCTAAGGATTCTCCTAAGTTCTCCCCAGTGCTCTTCTCATCTTCCAGGGGAATCAGTCATTCTTCTGGGTTCCTGCTGCATGCTGCACAGACTTCTGTGAGACTTGCAAATGCTATGCACGTGTTAATTGGTTAGGAGCTGGCCCTGTCCCTGCTACCTGCCTCTCTGTTCACCTTCTGTCCCTCTCAACCCCCTCCCCACCCTAACCCTAACCCGCTTGCCCCCACCCAGCATCATGTGTGGAACTCGGATTCTGGATATTGCGCCGCCACACACACACCAATGTGTGAGATGTTTCCTGCTGATATGAATTCAGACACAGGACTAGGGTCACTAATAGGGACAAACACATGGAAGAAATGCTAAATACTTTTTCTCGTACTTCATAATACAATTTTTTCCTCAGCATCCCTTTTTCTATTTTTAAAAACGGTTCTTTTAAGGAGCCACGCTGAATGATCTGAATGGCTCCTATACAGATTGGGTAAACTCCCCACAGATTTCCTTTTCATAAAGAATATAATACATTCTGTGATTTTGTGATCCCTTAGGACACTTCTGACAGCTCAATGGGTCACAGTTCTAGTTGCCACTAATTGCATCAACTAATTCTTAGCAGTTCTTTCCTGCAGCCTATAATAACAGCTAACACTCAGTGTGTGTTAAATGCTCAACTTGCCATAGCTTACTTAATCCTCACAACGGCCATACGAGGGAGGAGGCTCTGACTGTCCCCATTTCACAGATGAGAAAGCTGGGCATGGAGAGAATAGGTAAGCTCTAGAGCTCTAGAGACCAGCAGGGCTGGGATTAGAACCCAGATCTGATTGCAGAGCCAGGTAGGCTCTTAACCACCTACAAGCTGTTGCCTTCCCAAAAGGTCAAATTAAAGGCATGAAAGAACAAATGTAGGATCTCCTGCAACTGGCCTGAGAGGGCAGCCTCACTTCCCCAGCTGCTCAAGCAACCTGCAATCCCAGGAAGATAGGGGCACATGTGCCAGGCATTTCTGTGCTAGGCAGAGAAGCCCAGTGCAATGTAGTGAGCTTGTCACCTGCCACTGGTTGCATACAGTGCTTTCTTAGCAAAGACCCACCACCCCAGCACCAATTCTCCTCTCTTAGAGGCTTGCAAGGGCCTCTAAAATGCCTCCAATACTTCCTTTAGTTTCTCTTCTTCCTTCCCTCTTCTGCTGGGACTCAAAAGAGACAGTTCTATAGCTAGATCCAATCATCACACTCCTCTGCCTAAAACTTTTTCACTGGCTCCCCGCCACCCTTGTCACAGAGTCCCAAATTGTTAATGTGGTGTTCTCTTGTCAACCTACACTGCCTTACCTTGTACCATGTTGATTTGACTTTCATACCACTGTATGGAACAACCTGAGGCTTCTGGAATAAACCATGAGTTTACTTGTCTCTCTCTAAGGAGAACACCTTGCTTTTTCACTGTCACCTGGCTAAGCCTTCCCATCTTTCTAGATACAGCTCCCATGTCAGTACTTTGGCTGACCGTTCCCAGGGCCCTCCCCCTACAGACTGAGCCCGTGGCTTCCTCCACTGGGCTCCCACAGCCTTCTATTAGACCACATTTCAACTATTTGTTTACAGGTCAGTTTCCCTTTACCAGACCATAAGCTTCTTGAAATAAGAATAAAAGCTAGCATTTACTGGGCTCTTATTATGTGGTAGACATAGTCTTATGTGTTTAACATGTGTTAACTTTTAAAACCGTCATTACAGCCCTGGTTGGTGTGGCTCAGTGGATTGAGTGCTGGCCTGTGAACCAGAGGGTCGCTGGTTCAATTCCCAGTCAGGGCACATGCCTGGGTTGTGGGCCAGGTCCCCAGTTGGGGGCATACGGGAAGCAACTACACGTTGATGTTTCTCTCCCTCTCTTCCCCTCTCTCTAAAAATAAATAAATCATCTTTAAAAAAATAAAATAAAATCTTCATTACAACTCTATGTTTTCACCTCTGTTTTAGAGATGAGAACACTGAGGCACAGAGAGGTTAAATAATGTGCCTAAGGTTACACAGCTAGAAAGCTGTAGAGCCAGAATTTGAACTTAGGAAATCTGGCTCCAAAGCCCACTCTTTTTTTAAAAAATACGTTTATTGATTTTAGAGAGAGAGAGAAAAGAAGAGAGAGAGAAACAGATATGAGAGAGAAACACCAGTTGGTTGCCTCCCATACGTGCCCTGACCAGTGCCCCGACCGGAGATAGAACCCACTGTGCCTGACTGGGAATTGAACCCCCAGCCTTTTGTTGTATGGATTCGCTCCAACAGAATGAGCCACCCAGCCAGAGCCAAAACCCTCCTTTAACCACTATAATATAAGGTACTTGCCTCTCCAAGCAAGGATACTGCTGTTGTCATGTAGGGAATGAATGAATGAATGAATGAATGAGGGCTAGCTCCAGACTGTCTAGATCTAACCCATAAACAGCTGGCACAGCAGGGCTATTAGAGCGCTGGAGAAGCTCACAAACACTGTTTTAGTTTGGCCTTACAGTTACACATTCTGCTCTTCCTGATCTCAGGAGCGCTAAGCCAAGAGGGAAGGGCGCCCAGCCCAGAGTGACTACCCTCTTCCCCACTGCTCTCAAAACCAAGCAACGCCAACCGGTTTCCTCTCGTGACTTAAGACAGAGCAAAGTCTATTCTGTCTCAGAGGGCGGCTGTCATCTCTTCCTTCCGCCAACAAACGGGGACCAAACCTAGGGAGTGGGGGTGGGTAGAGAATTCGGCGTCGGGAATCCCAACGCCCCTACCTACTGGCTGGAGGGTAAGGCCAAGTGACGTGAGAATGGGCGGGCCTGACCCGGCAAGACAGGTGAAACAGTGACCACAGCAGCAGGCTCTCTCCTTGGAAAAGGCCGAACGAAACGTAGCACTGGCAAGCAGGTAGCTCTGACCCGCACCCGAACGCCGCCCGGGGGGGCGAAAATTCCCCAGTAGCGATGATGCCCGTGCCAGCGGTGAGGGTTGCTGTTGGAAGCCCTGGCTGACACTCCCTGGGGACTCTCTAACTTTCAAGTCACTCTCAGATCAGGAGGGAAGCATGGAGAGGCAGAGGGTGGCTCGGGAAAAACCTGGCTGGTTCAAACGCCAGTGCCTTCACTTGCTAGTGGAGTGACTCCAGGCAAGGCTGACAGTGCCCACCTCCCAGGGCTTCCGCGGGACTGAAGCTCCACGCGGCCCCCCTTCTCCAGCGCGCAGCAGCTCCCGCCCCCGCCGCCCGGGAACAGCAGACCCCAGAAGAGGCATTCACTGTTGCCATTTCTATCACAGACGGACAGCTTCGGGCTGTCACCATGGTCTCATCGCCTCGGCCGCTGAGGCCCACCCAGAAAACCCGCACCCCCGCCCGGCTCCCTGTTCCCGGACCCCCCGCCCTCACCTTCCCCCGGTGTTCACCGCTGCTCGCCCATAGTCTGTAGCCCAGAGCCGGGACTGCTCGGAGCTCCGTCCCGGGGGGCCGGGGCCGGGCCGGGGGCGTGGGAGCCGCTCACCGCCGCCTCCCAGCAAAGCCACCCGAGCCGCAGCCGCCGCCGCTGCCTCCCTCCATGGCTGCGGCGCCGCCACCTGACAACGGAAGTGACGCACCGCCCCCTCCTCCTGGCCGGAGCCACAGCCCCGCCCCTTTCTTCGGGTCCCCCGCCCCCCGCCAGTGACTACGGCCTCACGGCATTGGGATTGGGCACCAGCTTGACGATGGGCGGAAGCCTTCAGGCTAGAGGCCAGATTCCAATTGCGGATTGGTTCTGGGTGGGGTCCTGTGAAACGATTGGAGGCTGAAACTCTAAAGGGGCGGCACTTACCTTTTTTCTAAGTCTGCGGAGAGCCTGGGCTTGAGGCACCACCCCCGCCCCAACTCCACTGCACCTCCGGTGCCCTACAGTTTCGCCCTGCGGGGTTTGGTGAAGTCTCCAGCAGGTGGAAGATCGGCCAGTTGTAGTGTATTTATCAGAAAAATGGCTCTTCCTTGATCCCCATTCATCGGTTTCTGGAGTTCTGTGCGGAGAGCGCTGCGGTTAGGCTCAATAAATTACAGGAATTCCTGTCGTAGCCCTCACAATTCATTTCCCTCTGGGCCCCTCGCTTTTGTTGAAACCCTGCTTCAACCCGAAGATCCCTGAAGTCTTGACGGGGATGGTTTACAGTGAAGAGTTCTATGAACAATTCCAGCTACCTAACCTCAGTCCCTCCTGTAGCAGTTTCGGTCCCTTTCTCCACCTCCTCCAGCAACCACGCCCTCCATGAATCAGCTTCTTGCACCATCAGATGAGCCCTTTAAAGGGATTGATTGCATCAGGCCGGTGACTCACTGGGGCCCTGTGAGTGCCTGGCTTCCCTTCCCTGGCATGCAGAAGCAGCTAAAAGGGCTCAGTGGCAGCAGCACCAGCGACCATGGCCGTCACTCCTTTGTCTCAAGAGGTGCTCGCTGCGGTGCTCGCTGCAAATGACTGTCTGGCTCCGGGGTGTCTTGCCAGCTGTCCGGAGTCGCTCTGTATCCATGTGTGGGCACACGTGTCCAAGTCTGTGTTCACTGCTGGGTTTTACTAGGGCGTGTGTGTGGTCAGGCACTTACGTGTATGTGCAGTTGTCATCTCCACACAGGCAGTGCTAGGACAAGAGAGTTGGTGAGTGTGTCTGGCTGCCTCCTCCTGTGTCATCTCTTTGTCCATCTGAATGCCTGGTGGCCTGAGCTGATGGGGCTGAATAACAATAGTAATCAAAACAGCTCCTACTGTTGTGTCACACCTTGTGTGAAGCACTTTAGAGCCATCAGGTTAGGAGTCTGTTTACAGAGGAAGAATCTAGATTTCTGAGATGGAAAGGAACCTCTCCAAAGACACACAGCTTATAATGGCAGGACTGTGATCTGAAGCAACTTGGGCACATTCTGAAAAGGTTGGATTTGAATCCTGACTGTGTTCCTTACAAGCTGAGTGACAAGTGTAAGTTAAGCCTTAACCGTCCCCATGTGTCAAAATAGGGATAACATTTGGTGGGATCTCTGGGAGGATTCAGGGAGCGTGGAAGCAGCTTCTCCCAGGACCTGGTGAGTAAGAGTGCCCCTACTGACCCTCAGTTAAAGAGCTCTGATGAAGTGAATGACAGAAAGTCAGGTGCAGAGAAGCCTGGCCCCTGCCCCCACAGCTCTCCTCTCTGACAAAGGGAAAAGCCTAGGGATTCCGGAAGCCCTGACTCTGACAGGAATGAGTTTTGGGTTTTCCAGAGCTCTAATTATCAGCTAGATGAATCACTAGGAGCTGACACCACTATCCCCACCCCCAGGAGACTCTCAGCTGATTCAAAAGATAGGATTTTAACAAAGAAGAGGAGGAGGAAGAGAAAGACAGAAGAGGTAACAAATAGAAATTAAAGGTACCAGCCAGAGGAAATGAAAAACTGTCACCAGGACATCAACGTGAGACACACACACATGGTGACACGCTTTCCTGCTGGCTCTCAACTCTGGGCATATACTTGCAGACAGTGCTGCCAAAACAAAGTGATGCCTGTCACAACAGCATGAGATGGTAACTTGATGAGGTATAGGTAGGTCTGCCTATCCCAGGAGAGAAGGAGACTTTCACCCCTGATAAGCTTACTCAGGCTTCTGAAACCCAGCAAATCCTCCTTACTGGTTGGCTTCTGGCTTCTCTTTGTAGCCAAGCCCCAAGGCCTGGGTGGGTATGGCAAGTTTTGAGTGCCAGGCCCATACTTGGTAGCTGGATCCTACCACTAAGATGAGCAGGGCACTGTTTATTTACTCTGTCTTCAGTGTGATGTTGGAAGTGCTGGGAAGCAGAATAAATAGTGTAGTATCATGGAGTTTGAGTCATACAGATCTGAGTTCAAATCCCCACTCTGCTGTTCACTGGCTCTCCAACCTCGGGCAAGTCACTTAACCTCTCTGGATCTGTTTGCTCATCTGTAAAATGGGGTTATTAAGTATACCTCCAGGGTTTTTGTAATGATGAAATTAGATGATTCTTTCGTTCCGCAAAGATTGGTTGAGGGCCTGCTACATGTGGAGCTCTGAGATAAATACTGGAGGTCCGGTGGGACCAAAGAGACTACAGCTCTGTCCTGAGCATGTGTGGCCCTGGCACAGTGCCTGGCATGCAGTGAGACTGAACGAGTGGTAGCTACTTAGAATGACCATCTTGGCATTCTGCCATTAGCTTAATCACGTCCCCTCCCCCTGAGGAAACTGGGCCTGGTTCCTCAACTTCAAAGTGACAGACAGGATCAGTGGTTTCCAACCTTCTCACTTTCAAAGCTTCTTTTAGTATTTTTCCCTCCACAGGAGCCTCATATTTGGTAAGGTTTTGTCTCCTGTACAACCTGTATCAAGTCATTCCTCCCTTTTTATTGGTTAAAGCCTCGTATCACAGTCATTAGACCTTGTGATCAGGAGGAGCAAGCCAGGGTGACGACCAGACTGCTGGTCCAATTCCAGCCCACAGCAGGGAGCAAGCTAGCTCGGTTACCTTTCACATGCTCTATGCTGTTTCTCTGGGTCCTTCTGGAACACTGTTAAGAACTCAAGGGATCCCTACTGCTCTCAGGGATCCTTCAGCCAGGGATGCCGGACTAGAACTCACTGAACTGGATGTTCTCCTTCAAGTCCCTTCAAGTACCATCCAGCTGAGATCAGAGAGATGGAAACTTCAGGCCGCCTGCCTATCCAGCTCTCCTCAGAGCCCCAGTAGTAGTTCCCTCCTGCAAGCAAACGAGAGAGAGTCCTGTACTCTTCTCTCCAGGAACAGGAGGGGAGGGAGGGGACATACCAAACCACTCCGACACTCGGAATTCCTGAGGGCTCAGTCATCAGCAAGGACCCCCACATTGAACAAAGCCCACAATGTGAGTAGCACAGAACCCAAACTCTGATGGGGTGATAACATTTGAAATACATTTTAAAAGATATTTTCCTTGGTGTTCCCTGGGCCCTTCCTTTATGCAGATAGTTAGGCTAATCTGCATTCCTTACATCAGGAAACAAATGATACAACAGAATGCACAGTTCATTTTTAGCTACTGAATTCTAAAGGCCTAAGCCTCCAGGGAGGAATGGAAAGAATTTCCGAGCAGATACAAATTTAGAAAACTGTGTAACAAGGGGCATCTGGGAGACTGATTTGGGGGCAGTGGTCCCTGAGAACAGAGAAGATGCTCCTCAGCCTTGTAGCTGGGTCTCAGGGACTGGAAAGCAGGAAAAAATGGTGCCCTTTCTCCTGGTGGAGTGCCAACAAGGAACAAAACCCTCTGAAGAAACAGCTGTGTACTGCAGGTGATCAAACAGGGCCCAACGAACCAGATACCCTAAGAATTTGGGCCTGACGGGCCTGGGAAAATTAGGATAAAAGCCTGAACATTGAGAGGGGTATGGGTTACAGAGAAGGGGAGGTCAGGAGGTCTTTTGGTCAGGTAGGAGTGGGCTGATGACAAAACACCAGAACAAAGCCCTCGTGGGTCCATGCAACCTGAATGGCTCGAAATCAAAAGGCCAGAACAAAACGGGGACATCTTGGTGTACGCTAGGGAGACTGGATGACCGCCAGATCAGACTACACTTCCCGTGCTTTGGCATCGTGAAAGGAAGTGCTGTAGAATCCAACCAATTCCAAGGAAGGTTGCGTGTGGTGGTGGTGATGGGGACTTTGAAATGACTGCAATTAAGTGTCTGCCATTCTGGCTGAATGAGGCGAAATATGAATTCAGTTCGGTTAGGGAAAGTTCAAGTTATGTTTCTTATACACCAGAAATTGGGACCAGTTACATTCCTTACCCAGAGGTTTTTGTATCAGTTGCCCCACCCCTCTCCCATTTCTCCTGCCTCAATAGTCACAAAGGCACTCTGAGCTTCCCCACCTCAGGGCCTTTGCACCGGCAGTTTCCTCCACCTTCCTTTGGCTCTCCTCACCCCTTTGGCTCTTTACATTTTTTAAAATTGATTTTTCGAGAGAGAGAGAAACATCGATTAGTTGTTCCACTTATTTATGCATTCATTGGTTGATTCTTTTACATGCCCTAATGGGGATCAAACCCGCAACCTTGGCATATTGGGACAATGCTCTAACCGAGCAACCTGGCCAGGGCTCCTTTGGCTCTTTAAATGGCAGGTTCCTTCTCAGTTTAAATTTCACTTCTTTGGGCCACACTTTCCAAAATAAAACCACCTCTCTAGTCTCTCTCAAAGTGCTATTTCCTTCATGACATCTATTAATATTTTTAGGCTTTTTTTATCGTTAGTCTCCCCCTCTAGGACGTCAGTTCCCTGAGAGCAGGACCCTTGTCCACGTTTATGTTCCTTGACGATGATGTATGTAGCTAGCACTGTGACTAGAATTACTTGTAGAATGACTGATCAGTGGCAGTCAGGGAATTCCTGGCTTGCAATAGACTGAGCTCCCTCAGCCCTGATCTGGACCCCTGACAGCCTTCCCCAGCAATCTAGGAACAGATGCCAAAAGCCCCTTAACCTTGGGGCTTGAAGACTTAGCTGTGCTCTATCCAGGGATTCAGCATGAGTGTGTCCCAGTGGGACCTGGTTCCGCTCCTTCCCATCTATCCTTCCTCCACCTTGCCTAGAATGACAGTGGCTCTGCTGGGGTCTGGCTTACAATGCTTATGGAATATGTCCTGAGTTTCTTCTCTGCAATCTGCACTGGCCCTTCTTTCTTTCCTGGCCTGGGGGCTCTCCTCTGCTCTGCTGGGGATGTAGAAGCCCCTGGCACACTATTTAAAAGCCTCAGAGCTAGACCTTTCTTTCATCCCCAGGCCAAACTCATAGCATAAGCCCTCTTGGAAGTTGGAAACATCTGCAGACATGCGGGAAAACTGTGCAGGGGAGGCTGCTGTGGGGGCTCCCACCAGTTCTCGATTCCAGGCTGGGTGGCTCTCTCCCCACTGGCTGTATGTGAACACTTTCAGTGAGGACCTCCCTTCTTTGCCTGCCCTCTGCTTTTGTATCAGTAGTCACCTTGGGCGGTTGCTCCCCTTAATTATGACTGTCAAAGGTGCCTGGAAACTCTGAGAAGTGGTTTCTTCTCTGCTGGAATCCACTGTTCTCTCCTGAAGGCAAAGAGCAGAGTCTAAGCAGCTTCCAGGACCTCGGGGCTGCAATGAAATACAGTATCAGAAGCCTCATGGTGAGTGAATACCTGGTTCCTTACTTATATATATTTTTAAAGGTTTTAACTTATTTTTAGAGAGAGCCAAAGGGAGGGAGAGAAAGGAAGGGATGTGCAAGAGAAACATCAATGGGTTGCCTCTCACACACGCCCCAGCCGGGGACCAGACCCACAACCCAGGCGTGTGCCCCGATTGGGAATCGCATCCCCGATCTTTCACTTTGTGAGATAACACCCAACTCACTGAGCCACACCTGTCAGGGCGCACCTGGTTCTTTAAATGGCAGGCTCCGTCTCAGTTTAAATTTAAATTAATAATGCAGAGTCCCAGGTTTGATTCTTGTCCCAGCCTAGGGAAAGTGGCTCCTCTAGACACATCCCAGTGGGTTCTGATGAGGTAGCCCAAGGACAACACTTGGACAAAGACTGTGCTGGAATGTGAATGCAATGACCTGGAGCAGCTAGTGCCCAAAGGAAAACTCCTCTCCAGTCTCCCTCAAGACATGACAGCATCTCAAGGGGAAGGACTCTGCCTTTTTCAAAATTCTGGCAAAGCAGTTCTTGGGCTGGATTTCATCTCTGTGGTTCTTGATCACCTCTTTCACTAGATTATAAGCCCCTCTCACGAAAGGACCAAACCTACCGTCAGTGTGTGCTCAGTGGAAGGCCTGGCTCACAGCAGCTGCTCTGTGGATGTTTGTTTGATGAAGACAAACCCTTTAGTTCCACAGCACAGAGCTGCTTTTACTGTGATGGCCGTTTGCCTGTGGGAGGGCTGAGAGGGCTGCAAGGCAGTGATAACAAAGACTTGGGTTCTAACTTCCAGAACCCCCTCTTTCCTGAGGACCCAATGACTCTTAGAATTGGAACCTGATTTCTTGCTGTTGGCTGAATTCCCACACTCAAGGGAAGGGCCCAGGATTACTTCAATTTCTCCACCTCAGGAAATAGCAATGAGACCAACAGCCCCCTCAACAGGGAATCTGAACAGAAAAGCCACTTTCTATTTAACCAGACTGACTGAAAGACTCTCCTATTCCAATTCTCAAACTTTGCTGCATATTAGTATCATATGAGAAACTTACAAAAATCCCCTGCCCAGGCCATAACCCATACCAAAATAGGTTGAGGGTAGGACAGGCGATTCCAATGGGCAGCCAAGTTTGAGACCCAGCACCCTAGGACAGGGACCAACAGGGAGCCTGCACTCATCAGGGAAAGCATGAGGCACACACTTGTTTGTGTCCAAGTTCAGTTTTATGAAAAAACAAACACAACTGCAAGAGAAATGGGGACACTCAGGGGTGGCCGAGGCCGAGAACATTTAATAATCCTCACTGTCAGAGGGTTGAAAAACTATTTGACAGATGCCCTGAATCAGTATATCAGAGGTCCAAATGCAAATGATCAAAAGTGGGGGTGCTGTCACCTACCCCAAGGCCACAGATAGGATTCTGGGCCCCAGGGTGAGTCTGGGAGGTAGAACTCTGTGAAAGGCAGCTGTGATAGGTGTTGTCTGTCAGATACCAGTTTCTGGGCTGGCCCTGCTCCCTTCTCATCTTCTTGGCAGAGGGATAGCAGGCAGTTGGCTCAGTAGAACTCTGGAGGAACCAGAGTGGTGACCAGGGCTTGTGGAAGGGACAGGTCACTTATACTTTTTCGTGGGAAATTCCCGTCGGCCTTGCCCCAGGCTGCGAAAATTGCGCACACGATGGATCATCTGCAGCTGCTGCTCAATGGTCTTGGTGATGTTCACGTCATCTGGGATGTGGACATAACGGACATTACGGCCTGTTACAAAGAGGTCATCCAGCTCAGCCTGATGCCCCCAACGGTCCGTGTAGGTGACCTTGGCCAAGCGGATGTTCATGAAAGCATCGACATTGTCTATGCGTCCGTGGGCCACGCTCTCATCCCGCAGGTCCACAGTGGTTACTTGGCCCTGGAGGCCCTGCAGCAGGATGATCAGGCTGTTCTCAGAGATGGTCCGTTCCTTCCTTGAGTGGCTCACCGCCATTTCCCCACACTGCTGGCTGCTTGTGAGAGAACACAGAGGGGAGCTATAGCAGGCTAGGGGGTGCAGTTGACAACTCCCCTCCATGGGGTTATAGTGCAAAATCCCCAGCACAGACTTCCCCAAGTTTCCCCACCTCCCCAAATTTTGAGTCTGGAGCACCCTTATGAGCCAGGTGCTTTGTGTACACACCTCATAGCATCCTCTCACCACCTTGCAAGCCAAGTATTACTTATATTCAATTTATAAATGAGAAAAATATGTCCAGGAGAGATTAAGTCACTTGCCCAAGGTCAAACAGTTGATAAATGGAGGTACTGGCATTCAAATCCATGGCTGCCCTACTCCAAACCCCATACCAGGGTTTCTGAGCTCTCACTGTATGTTAGAATCACCCAGTGGGTTTTAGCTGGCCGCCACACCCCAGAGGTTCTGATTCATTTGGTCAGGAGTGGGGCCCAGCTATCCCATTTTTTTTAAGTCTCCCCAGGTAATTCTAATGTGCATCCAAGTTTGAGAACCACTACTCAAAGCCCGGTCCGTGGACCACCAGTTTCAGCATTACCCAGGCATCTGTTGGAAATGCAGAATCTCCAGTCTCTCCCAAGGCTTTCTGCAAGAATCTGCATTTTAACACAATCCGTAGGTAAATCATCAGTAGTTCTCAAACATTAGTGTGCATCAGACTAACCTGGAGGACACTTGTTAAAATGCATAGCTAGGTTTGACTCCCAATTTCTAACTCAGTGGATCTGAGGTGGGGTCCAAGAATGTGCATTTCTAAGAGGTTCTCAGTTGCTGATATTGCTCATGTGGGGCCTACTGAGAATAACTGGTCTACACGATGCAGCTGCCATGTAAGTAGAAATTTAGGTCATTACTTTTTTTTTTAAAGGTAGTATATAAAGCACATAGGTTTTGAAGGCACAGAAACCTAGGTTGGAATCTCCGCTCCACCCACAAACTCTGTAAACCTAGGGCAGTTACTTAATGGCTCTGAACCTGTTTACACACCTATTAAACCACAGGTTAAATGAGGCTAACAGAATTTCACCACATTGAATGTACTTTGTTTTCAACATGCCCTGATATTTTATTAATGTAACTTTGTCTTGGCTATCCCTATTTTCAGATTCTAAGTGGGAGGGGTGGAACTTGAAGACCTCGCTCAGAATCCCGACAGGGCGGCATTAAGTGTGGCGAGCCAGGCAACGCCACTGAGGGATGCTTCACCGAGAGTATGAGTCCAAGCACATACTCCTTGGCTGCACAATGACTGAAAGGTGCCGGTCTGGACGCCAAGGCAGGCTCCACCACTTTCCAGGAGCGAGACCTCGGGCAGGCCACTTAGTTTATTCGAGCCAGTTAGCTCATAGATAAAAAGGGGATGGTGAAGAGCCTTTACTCACAGAGCCGTGGGAGTGGGCTATACTCAGCAAATCGGAAAAAGAAAGCTTCCGCGGCTCCCCGTCGCCCTCTGGGTTTCCGGGTCCCCCACCTCTACCCCGCCTCGCTCCCGGGCTCCACGGACGCACCGCGCCGGATTCTGTCCGCTTCCCGTACCGCGTCACCGCGAAAACTATTGCGCGCCTAGCGGGCGCCTAGCTGGGCGGCCTTCCTCTGGCGGCGGGACTCAGAAGCCATAGCAACAGCAGGGCCGCTCTAGCTTCTCGGAGCATAGATAGCGCTCAGTGCGCAGGCCCGCGCCACCGTGGGCCGAGCCTGAACTACAATCCCCAGAATGCCTCGCGATCGGCGCGACTCGCCCTCTTGCAACCGCGGGCCTATGTAATTGGATCATTTTCATTGAAGAGTCATTCATTCGTTCAACAATTATTCATAGCGTCTTCACCCTGTATCAGGCTCCTTCCAAGGCTCGGGACAGAGCGGTGACCGAGCAGACAAGCTCCGTGATCTCTGGCGGGTGGGGGGGGATGTCTAAAGAGAAGAAACAAGAAAATTATGATGAAAGTTCTTAAGAGCATTAAAATAGGGTGATGTGATAGAGATTAGGTGGCCTTTCATTGTATGGTCAGGGATATCCTAATAAGGTGACATCTGAGCTGCAATGAATGACATGAAGTTAACCTTGTGAAAACTAGGAGAGGAGCATTGCAATGAGAGGAAACAGTTTGTGTGAAGGACCTGGTGGAAATGAGCTTGCGAATTCCGAAACGCCAGTAAGACTCGGGAGAGGTGTGACAAGAGATCGGAGAGGAAGGCAAGAGCCAGAGCAGTTAGGACTTTGTAAGTCAAGGTAAGGAGTTTTAACTTCTTGGTTAGGCATGTAGGTTCTGGAGGCAGCGCCTGGGTTCAAATCTCTTTGCAAACCTATGACTTTAGACAAGTTACCGTAATTATCCTCTCTGTGGCTCGGTTTTCTCATCTACTGTTAGAAGTGCAATGATAGACTATCAAAGGGGAGTGGCATGATCTGATTTATATTTTTAAAGGTCACTCTGTATAGCCTTGGAAAAGCTGTTCATCCTCTCAGCTTCAATTTCCTCATTAGAAAAAAAGAAGAGATAGCCCTGGCTGGTGTGGCTCAGTGGATTGAGTGCAGGCCTGCAAACTGAAGGGTTGCTGGTTTGATTCCCAGTCAGGACACATGCTTGGGTTGCGTGCCAGGTCCCTAGTTGGGGGCCTGTGAGAGGCAATCAATGGATCGATGTATCTCTTGCACATCGATGTTTCTCTCCCCTCTTTCTCCCTCCCTTCCCCTCTCTCTAAAAGCAAATAAATAAGATCTTTAAAAAAAAAGAAAGAAGAAAATATGTCAATCTCAGAGAACTGTAAGTTTTGAGTGGCCTTCATTAATGTGTGACAGCACGCGGTCTATAGGAGAATCTCAATAAGAGCTAGGCTTGTTTGATTCCTTACTGTTTCATTCATTTATTTACATCTCCCCCAGGAGCCTTCTCTTTTTTACCAGTGATCACAGTTGATCTCTTCTTATCCTTAGAATAAAAACTTTCTTCTCCATGCAAGTTACTCTTGTTCTCCTACCTTCTACAATCAAACTTCTCGAGAAGCCTCTATACTAGTGGTTCTTCAAGTGTAGCCTCTTTACCACCCTCATATCTGTATGAGACTGGATTTTCTTCACATACCTCAACCAGAAAAACAGATTAAATGCTGAAGCAGCCGAGACCCCACGTGCCAGGATGGCATGCAGAGGCTGGAGGAGCTGTCGCTGTGGGTGCATGTGGCCCCACCACAGGTGCACCCCAACCACAGGTGCACCTCCATCGCCAGTCGCTTCCATCCACCAAAATCAAATCCGGAGACTGGCGGGTGGGGGATCCTATGGCGGGCCCAGGGTCCAGCCTGCAAGTCAGGCCACTTTCTGCGGCTGTTGCAGGTGCAAGCGCCTGTGGCCACTTCCAGCTCTCCCTGCCAGATGCGCTCTAGGAGCTGCAAGATGAGGAATGGCCACCCCACCCCATGACCAGCTATGGGGGAACCCGCCTCAAGAAAATTTCTCTTGAAGGGAACATCAGTGCAGGGAATATCCTTAAACAAGTCTGCCAGGATTGGGAAGTGGTTCCAGAACCTGTTGCCAGCTGGTGCAATGTTCAAAGTATTCAAGATGAATTTCAGGAACTGACAACATTGCAGAAAAGCGATGGGAATGTTCTTCAGATGAGGAACATTGAGAACCCTGAAGCATGGTCTTATCTTCCAGTCATATGCCTGCTTCAGTCAAATAGGAGCTCAGCTTGCCTCTGAATGGCAAGCTCAAAGATGCAGAGAAACCTGGTTATTTTTTTTAACGATCTGTGTATAGTGAGTGACATGTGTATTTTTGCATCACATTTGTATGAATCTGATTGCATGAATGGAACAGAGTGGACATGTTATCAAGATTGACATGACTGGATGAATTACCACTTTGGCCAAAGCCTTGACTGGGCGGAATCATTTATCTCTGAGTCACTCCAGAGAAATGCTTGCTTTATGGGGAAGAAATGAAGAATAAGGTATTCCTCTTGGATACTTAAAGAAGCTTCACTATAAGCATGGAAGCTGGCTGCTGCAGAGAACACTGAAAACCAACTTGGATCTACAAGATGTGCCTATCTTCACAATGGACATTGATGAAGACTTTTAAAGACAAACACGACAGTCTAGATGAAAGGTGAAAGAATTTTTGAGCACGTTGGGAGCTTGCTGAGGACTACAGGCAACACAATGATTCCAGAATCTTCAGCTTTGTGTGTCTTCACAGCTCCATATTCATACAAGTCTCTTTAGAAAATCTGTTTTTAACCACTTTTGTTCCAAGAAAAAAAGCTTTTCGATGGATCCTATATAAAAGTTTATGACCAGTTTCTTTCCTTTTCTTCTTTCTTTTCTTTTTCTTTTTGGTTAAAAAACCAAAGATGTTTAATCATCTCCCATGGTAAGAAGTTTGAAGGTAAGATGGTTCTAGAATCAGTATAGTGGCTAAACTATCATAAAGGACCCATCCTCCTTCTATCTTTCCCCTCAGTTGACCTCAGTAGGTTGGCTTTTTCCCCCTGTGTTGCTTCTCATCTCATTGGTGACACATTTATTAACTGAAAACTTTAATGTCATATAGTAAATGGTGATGTGTCCTGGGTAAAAAGTTAAAAGTGTAATTTAAGGAATCTCTAGAAAAAGGATTAAGTTTTATTTTAAGTACTTTTGACCCATTGCCTCCCTTTCCACCCTAACTTATGTGGAAGATAAAACCAAATTTAGTATTTTATCACTTCATTGATATTTATTAGCGTGTCTGTAACACATATGATGAGGTTTGACTTTGTTCCCAGTTTGTAATGGCATAACCTATATGTTATTTAATCTTTTTCCTGCTTTTATTTCTACATTTATGCTATGGGTTAGAGTTCACCTTTTTGCATGGGGTTTAGGATAAATAAAGAGGAAATGTTTGTGTACTTACATGAGGGTTATTACATTTACAAATGATTAAATTTATATGGATCTTAAAATAGCTGCCTGCTCTCTCCCTTCTCAGACCATTCTTTCAGAATGGAATATTGCTATTATAGTTAAAAGATTGGTTTAAAAACTGTTATTGTCTTTAAATCATTTGGGGTGGAAGTATAGTTTTCCCTACATTTCTTTTCATTTTTATAGGTAAAGTTACTGAAACATAGCGAGGGATAAGTTTTTCCATTTTATTCTTTATTGATTCTGCACTGGGAATGAGTAGTCAGTCTTCCTATTACCTTTATATCTTGTGAGAAGTCAAAAGAAAAACTGAGGACAAAGTAGATTATCTTCTTAGTGGTTTAGTCTTTTTGGTCCCAGCTGTTAGTTCCTGTTTTATCCTGGTTTCCCTACTGTGTAAATTAATTAGGCAGCCTGCTATTTTAAAGTCACACACTTCTACTTTGAGAATGTTGTGATTATTCTTTGCTTCGTAGTTTAGTTTGCTTCTCTGTAGGGTTACACCTGAAGTTATTTTCCCCCTCATTTAAGAGAAATTATTGATAAAAATGATCTTGCTTTATATGCTATATCTGGAAAGTATTCTCATTGAAAAGATATATATTAGGAAATATATTAATAAAAAATACAAAAGGGTAGAGTAGTTGTAATTTTAAAAAATCTGCATGAATTCATTTTAGTTCTGTATATCATTAAAGATTTTTTTCAACTCTGAAAAAAATTTAAAAATAAATGCAGAAGCAGAGTGTTCTATGACAGACATTAAAGAGATTTGCAAAATATATAAAACAATGTCACTCAATGTTTTCTTTTGGAAAATATTTTTAATACAAAATGTGTCAGTGAGTTTCTTATTGTTATTTTAAACTGAATTAAGGTTTTTGTGGTGTCCAATAATTTTTAAGAGTATAAAGGGGTTCTGAGACTAAAATGTTTGAGAACTGCTGCTCTAGTCTGAGGACTCATGTGCTCACTCAACTCACTGTGATCTGGCTTCTCCTCCCAAGATTCCACTAACTTCTCTGGCAAAGATTACTGATGATCTTCTTGTTCATAAAATTTTTACCTCCTTTCTTAGACTTTATTTCCATGATCCTCCCCATTGCTTAACCATATTGCCCATCTTCCTTGTTATTTTTATTTTTATTTTTTTTCTGGGGCATTGTATCATTCGGTTTCAACCATTTCTCTGATGGTTTCTTCTCCATTTCTCTCCCTCTTTCTCTCTCTCTCAACCCCACTTCATTCTCCTGCTCCCTAAATGTATGTTCTTTGGGGCTGTGTTCCCAGCTCAGGGGTCTAGTTGGTCACACCTATGTCCGTGCCACTTACTAGTACCTGCTGAGTCCCTTGTCTAGGTCTCCATCCCAGACTGCTCCACATAGCTCCGTTTTCCTTCTCTCTGTTACTTATTCCCATAAGTCATACTGGTACTTGAAACTTAGCATGTCTACAGAGCAAGTTCATCAAGTCCTTTCCAAATCAATTGCTGCTCTGAATTTTTTTGTTTTTGTGGTTGCTTCCGCCATTTTTTAACTACCTAAGTTCGGTACCTTGAATAAACTTGACAACTTTTATCCAGCCCCCACCTGTTATAGTCAACTGAGCCCTGCAGATTCTTTGAAGTGTGTCTCCCACCCTTCACTTGCCTTTTTATTCAGACTGCCACCATCTTAACTGAGACCCTTTTTTGTCTCGTTTGATCATTATAAGAACAATCTTATTGGCCTTTGTGTCTCATGATCTTTGCCAACAGATTCTAAGTACATAAGTACGATCTTGTCATTTACCTGCTGATAAAACTTTCAATTAGCCACCACAATAAAGGTTCCAATACTGACATTTACGGCTCTCCATGACTGATTCCAGCCTACCTTATAGCTGGATCTCCTTCAGGTTCTCGACCCAAACTCTCCAACCAGTGTTTCTTGAAGTGTGGTATGGGAACCACTTGCCTCCTCGTTATCTGCAAAGCTTATTAAACTCACCCCCAGACCTATAGACTCGGAAGTGCAGCCCAGGAAATCTGCACATCTGACAATACAACACTAAAATTTGAGACCCACTGCCCTACTCTGGTCAGACTCAGCCACTCAACAACCCCCCAGACAAACCCTACACTCTTGTCTCTGCCTTTGCATCCTAACTCCTCCACATGCCTTGAGCCCTCTCTCATTTATTTTTGGGTGTTAAGTCCAATCGCACTCCTTCAAAGCCTGCCCTGCTCAAATGCTATATCTTTCTGAAGTCTTCAGCAATTACCCCAATTGCCCCAATTGGAAGTGATGTCTCTCCTCTGACCCCTAGAGCATATTGCTTGCTCCGTGTTTGCTTGTTGCATGCAGATTGCGGATAGTTATTGACATAAATCTTACCTCCCCTACTAGCATCCTTGGTGTTGGGACAGACAGAAGCCTCAGGAGGCCCACGTGCAAACCACAGCTGCATGAGGAACATGGGTTTCATGAATGTGGGGAGAAGAACAGGGATCTGAATGAAGACAGCAGTGGGAACGGGGAAGAAAAGGATGAGTGTGCAAGTCCCTGAAAACTGCTAATCGGAGTGCTTGGGGTCTGATTAAATTTTCAGTGTGGGTGGTAGGAGGAAGAATCAATTATTTAAAATTTAACACTGGGTGTCCAAAGAGATGGTGGCCCATCGATAGGAATAAGTGTTGGGGGTGGGGTGGGGGTCATGCTTGTGGAGTTAATCTCATTTTTTGGCTACTCGGCCACTGAACTTTCCCCAAGTTTGGGGAAATCTGACATTCTATGAATTTTGGTGGCAGGTGAGAATCTGCTTCCCACTACAGATGACTTAAAGGTCAGATATTTCCTGATTCTTGTGATGAGACTGTGTAACCTAAACTCAGGCATTATCAAACTTTAAATCTGCAGTATGTGACACAAACCAGCAGGGACTGTGTAGGCTCTGTCCTGTCTGTGTCACCCAGTGCCTCACCCCGGAGGTGCTGCTGGTGCTGGAGTCCTTTCCTGGGCTGCCTACCCTTCCCTGTTCTTGGCCATTTTCTCGTGGTTCTCCAGCCTTCCCAACAACTCTGTGGGTTGCCTGATTTTCTTTAATCCTTTCTCTACTTCAGTAGTCAAGATGGGTTTCAATTTTTTTGTAACTGACAACCCAGACCAGGGTAAGGGCCCCCTGAATTAAGTTCACTTCAGGAGAGTGAATTTCTCCATTCCCTTTAGATGAGCTCAGTTGTGCTCCCATTTCCAATGATCAGAATCCTGTGAGTTAGGGAGATTCCAAGGTCACCTGCTCCAACTTGCCACCCAGGGCCCAGATCCCCTCTATAGCTCCTGCAGATACCACTGCCTGACCAACTGCAGGGACCAGCAACTCATTTCTTGACTGGGTGATTGACTCCATTGTTAGGAAGCTTTTGGTATCCATTACTTCCAGTTCTTTTCAATGAAAAACTGCCCTGTTTTGTATCATATTTAAGTTTTTTTCATGCCTTTTGAAAGTGAAGTACATGTACTCGTCGGCAGCCGTCCGTCTCGAGAGACGATGGTGTAGCTTCTTAAGAGTCTATCTGCACCGCCGAGAATGGCTGTGCAGTCCGACTCGGGAGTGACACGGTATCTGTCTCCTCCCGTGTTGAATCGACATCTTGCGATGACGCTGGAGTGTCCTCTCCAGTGAAGCTGAAGCTACAGGGCCTGGGCAGGGTGATATGGAGGGTCTGCTGTTGCCCATGTAGCAGACCCCCCCTCTCTTCGCAGCTGAAGGGTCCAAGGGAAAGACGGAGTCAATACAGCTTGGCTTCAGGTGCGCCGCAGGAGTTGCCGGTGTTGACTACAATGTCAAACCGCCTTAGGGACTCCGGCTCCGGATTTTCTGTCGGGGTTTACTCCCTTAGCCTTTCCCCTGAAGAGGTATGCCGCAAGGCAGCGGAGGTTTTTTGGAATCAGAGTTTTCCTTCTCTGATGTGCCCTGACTGGAAGATCGAACCAGCGACACTTAGCTCGCAGGCCGACGCTCAATCCACTGAGCCAAACCAGCCAGGGTACTAAATAAATAAAAATGACACATACCTGTGACATCGCAGGGACAGAGCCTGCAGCCCAGGTGAGGGAGGATACAGACACTTGTGAGTCAGTAGTAATGGTTGAAAGCAATGGCCTCTCTGGAGGGAAAAAAAAAATGATGCAAAACAATTTGCAGAAAAGTGCAAACTATGCACCAAGGGGCACATAAAACATTTGGTCAGCAGTGGAGTCAGAGTAAGGACTACGGCAAGGGTGGGAAATGGAGAGTGAGAGAGAAGATCAGGGTGAAGAACGGGAAAAAGGCAGGGATGAAATAAAGGTCATGTGGCAAATGACCCGGCCTTTTTGACAGACTTTTAAAATGGCTGCATTAACATCTGTTGTCATACAGGGCAATCAATCCTCAATGAGAAGCCACTGAGGAAGGGAGGGGAGGGGCAGCCAGAAGGTAATATGATTAGAGCCACCAGGGCCAGAGGGTGGGAGAGTTTCAGGAAGACAAGGGTGTTTGGCAGGGCCCAGGGTCTTCAAGAAGCCAGGGAGAAGGGAAGGAGAAAAGGCTGTTGGATCTAGTAAGGCCGGGGCCCGGAGACCCGAGATTTGGGATCTGTGTAGTGCTGGGAGCTACAGAGGTGTTGGAAAGAGGGTGGGGGGGGAGGCAGCAAGGAAGCCAGGAGTGCTGGTGACTGAATGGGGAGGACATTGGATGGATTAAGATGGAGAGAAAGGAGCCCCTGGAGAAGTAGAGGTTGAAGCTGTGGGTGAGGGCGGTTTGGAGAGGGGAGGGTAGCCTCTGCAGCCATTTGGATAAATATCTGAGGTGCAAAAAGAAGGCAGGGAGTGACTGAGGGGAGGAAGAGTACAGGTAAACGATATGCTGAGGCAGAGAGTTGAGGGAGAGCATACAAAGCAAGTATTATTTTCTTGATTGTAAATGAACCTGAGTGGTCTTTAGGATACCCGGAACACACAAGTCAAATGTTCTTGGCTGACACCATGACTTCCCCTAGAAAACCTGAAGAAACGTTGGCCCCAATGTTTCAAAAGCAAGTTAGGGAATCTTCTTGGGCCCTGCTGGTGGTGTGGCCTCACAAGGCTAATGCAGTTGGGGTTTCATGCAGTTCTGGAAACTAACGGAGAAGGTAATGTTACTGTCGTCAGTAGAGGCACCGCTGGCTAGAAACAGAAAGAACGTAGAGTGCGTGTGTATGTGTGGGGGGCAGTTAAGGTAATCAAATAACCCACAATAATTACCATGGCACCTTGGAATGCATTTTGACATTCTCTTTTGAAAGGGGTGAGATATGCTTCAAGAACTTACTTCTCACCAAATCACCAAACTGTGCAGGGAAGATTCAGCTGTGAAGCAGTTTCCCGGCCCTATCCCTGCAAACTCTGTCTATGATCAGCTGTCCAGGAGTTGAGCAGCTGAAGGGGAGCTCTCCAGGGCATTATTTATTTATTTACTTATTTATTTTTATTTTATTTTATTTGTTTTTAGAGAGAGGGGAAAAGAGAGAGAGGGAAAGAAACATCGATGTGTGGTTGCCTCTTACATGGCCCCAACTGGGGACCTGACATGCAACCTAGGCATGTGCCCTGACTCGGAATCGAACCAGCGACACTTGGTTCGCAGGCCAACGCTCAATCCACTGAGCCACAGCAGCCAGGGCTTCCAGAGCATTATGTAAAGGCAGTTAGCAGTGGATGAAAGTTAGGGTTAGTTCTGAATTTTAATTTGGGTCTTTATGATTAGCTATTGTGATAAATATATATATTTTCTAAAATTTGCGTTTCTCTTTTTGTGGTTTCCTATGGCTCCTGTTGGTCTCTATACTGGATGTAAACCAGAATGACAAAGCAGATGAAGTGGGTGAGGAAACCTGATCCTGTTTGGACTTGGTGGGGCTCCAGGATTGGGATACCATGCTGAAATTTCTTTCTTGCCTACCAGGACCTAGAGTAAAGGCAAAAAGTGAGTTTACTTGAAAAATTGTTAGATACCTATGTGGGGTACACGGGGTGATTGCCTCTTAGAACTGAGGGCTAAATGCACTCCCTCTTCCACTTTTTCTTCCCACTTCACTCTCAATTTTTATCACATCTTTCGTCTGGGAGTCATTTAAGAACTTTCACTTAGAAGACTTTTCTGGAGCTTTGCCTTGCATAATCTGCAGGGCATTCTAACATAGATAAGAGCAAGAGTGAGGCAGTTTGAAACTTAGTTGAGAAGAAATTAGTCACAGAAGGGCTAAAAGAGAGCAGATAAACCCCAAAGCATAAAGCTGGGGACATCATGGCTAAAAATTCCAATTCTCAGATCCCACCTGAGCAGGGTCTAGGAAACTGTAAATTCAGCAATTTATGTGGGTAAGCCAGCTTGAGCCAGTGAATTAGTTCTTTCTCATTCTTACAGATATGGGAACTGAGGCTTGGTGAGGGTCACTGCCTAGGACACACGGTGAATTTGGGGCAGGGATGGGACCAGAACCCAGTGTTCCGACTCTGACCGTGGCATGCCTCCCCTTGGAGCGCACTGGGCACTGTGTGCAACACCCGCCTACGCTGTGGCCTGCTTTTAAACGAATACCAGTGTATTGTTAGTACTCAGTCCACATACCTGACAGAGTAATTCCTGTCTTCTTTTTTCTTTGCCTCCTTCTGACTCCTCTGATTTCTCTGGATGCCCTGAACCACTATGCAAATAAACTTGTTTTTCTCAATATCTGTGCAAGTCTAGAGACATGAAACTCAAAGATTGCCTCATCCCAAGGCTGCCTTAGCAGAGATCTGTATCTTGTTTATTTATCGAGAGGGCAGATACATTTGAAAGCCTCAGCGTCGCTCTGGAGTAGGTGGAGGGAGGAGGCTGCTACTTCTCAGCAGCTTGTGGCCAACATCCAAGGTCCCAGGACATGCTCAGAGCAGACAGTGAAGTTCAGATTTGTGACAGTGTAGTGGGAGCCAGACACAGAACAGGACAGAGCTTTCACATTCATCTGTCACCTGGTTGTCAGGCCACCCCAAGTGGTGGCCAAATTGCTTAAAAGAGACTAAAACTGAAGGCACTTTGCAAGCCTGTAACAGGCGTTTTATAGCAAGATATGCCTTTCCTCCCCAATGGAACCTTTGGGGTGTCTTTATAGGCAAGGAAGTTTAACTTTCATGGGCAGAAAGAAGATTAAATTTATTTGGTGATTTACCTTTCTGTAACCAAACACTATGCCTTGGCTAGCTAAAGGACAGCTTCCCTGGGCCTCACATTCCAGAACTGTGTTTGCCTACACTCTTGCTAGGGTGCAAGGGACCCGAGTGTTCCCTGTGGTTGGACCAACTCAGCTCAGCTTCTCTCCTATCCTCTGCCATTCTGGATATTCCTTCCATAGGGCTGAATGGACCTTGACCTCTGGACATTGGTTGGCCCTGAGCCCACCAGTTACTCAGTCCCAGGCCTTCCTGAAACAATTAAGGCAGCCCCAGTCTGATATTTTACAGGGATCTCAATTAGACTGGGCTTCGTGCCCAGGGAAGTAGCTCATCTGGTACACGGGAGGGAAAATGACTCACCATGTGTGCCTCCTATGCATCCAACTTAAGGCTCTGCTTGGCCACTGCTGGTAAAGCAGAGGAGACAGATGTCCTGGCGCACCACACTGGGTGTCTTTAGAAGGCAAGAACACTAAGTGGCAGAGGAAGACTCTGGGGGTGAGGCGTACATATCATGCTGAAAAGCAAAGTATTTCCTTGGTACACATCTCCATGTGGGAGAAGCCCACACCACACATGGGTGGAGCGATGTGCAGAGAACTCCAGCTATCCCTATGTTCTGCGTGGGACCCAGCTGAGTGTTCCTGTCACACAGCCTTGCTTCCACTGCCTCTGAGGCTACAGTCCCAGTGTGCCAGGGAGAGGAGGGCTGTCTAAACTGGGCCTCCACTGTTTGAGGCAATTGCCTTTTCCACTTATTTCCAACTCACAAGGTAGAATACATCCTGGAAGCTCGAGTTTTGTGATGACTCGCAGGCATCTGTGAGCTGTAGGTCCCACAGCAACACATCATTGAAAGCGGCATTGGGAGCGCCCCTTACCAACTCCAAGGCTTGAACCTATGGCCCAGGATGCTTTGGCTGGTTGTCACAAAATCGGAAGGAAAAGGGAAAGGTCCAATTTAAAAGCTCGAATATATGCTGAAAACGTGTATGTGTGTGCCTTCCAGAGAGTGTGTTCCCTGAGAGGGACTTGCGCAGTTCATTCCAACACAAACAGGAACAAGAGGTCATGGCTTCACTTAGTAGAAACCTAGCAGCATCCTTTTGCTCCCTGGGCATCCCCCGGGTCCTCATCCCACAGCCTCTCCCAAAGCGGGAGGGGTGTGCCTGGTCAGCACAGCTATAACTCATCCATCATGGCCAGCAAATCATCTCCCTTGCTGGAGCTCCATCTTGGCTGGTCTGCAACCTCAAACTCCCCCATGATCCGAGCCAGCTCTTGGTTCCTTTGCTGGTCCTGTTAGAGAAATGAGAGATGCTGTTGATATTTGATTTAAAAAAAAAAAAAAAATCCTCACCTGAGGGTATTATGTTTTATTGATTTTCTTTTTTTTTTTGAGAGAGAGAGAAACACCTCCATGTGAGAGAGAAACATAGATTGGCCTCCTCCTGGGGATCAAACCCACAACCTAGGCATGTGCTCTGACCAGGAATTGAACCCAACCTTTTGGTGTATGAAATGATGCTCCAATCGAGTCACCTGGTCAGGATTGGTATTTGATTTTCATCCCACCACTGATGCATTTCAGTTCCTCACCTGTTTATCAGCATAGGGACCGTATACATACTGATCAGAGAGGAGAAAGTAGGGCCCTTGAAGGCCAAAGTTATTACAAGATGAGGGGAAACTGATTTGATTGTGGAATCCTCTGCACACACCTGAGTAGCTTGTATGTTGACAACTTCATGAAGTAACTCTTCTGGCCTGGTTAGCGCTGCCTGTCTGCATGGGGTGGTAGAGAAATGGATCAAAGGTTAGAGTTTTCTCCCTGCCAGTGTGGCAAACTGGCACTTGATCATTTGGCAACCTATTTTTTTTCTGCATCATCTTCTGCTGTTTCCCTTCAGCTTTGTACCCCATATTCTCAACTGATGTCCCCCACACTCCAGGAAGTCACGCCCTTTTATGTCTCTATGCCTTTGCACATACTAAACTCTGCCAAGAATGTTTTTCCCCTTCCTCCGCTTGGCAAACTCCAAGATTCAGCTCAGATGCCAAATCTTTCAATCTGCTGGTGCAAGTAACCACCGTGTCATTTATTAGTGCATTAATGACATGGCACTTAATGTACATGTTCATTCTCCTGCTATGTGGGGAGCTGCTGAGGACAGGCTCTGGGTCATATGCTCCATCTTTGTGTCCCCAGCACTTCCCATAGGACCTGCCGCACAGAAGTCCACAAAAGAAGTTAGTTCAATGGATAAGGAAATAGAAGGCAACCCCCCTCCCCCAATTATTTGGTTGTGAGGAGGAGCACATGAGATAATGAATGCAAAAGTACTCTGTCAACTGTAAAGCACTGTAGATATAAATCTCTGTGAATTACTACCGCTATTGGTTTGAGGGGAGGCTGTTGAATCTCAAAGATATACTTTGACCTCTCTCTGGTTTCTTAACAGACTTTTCTTAATTTGATTATCTTGACTTCTAATACTTATTCAGCTGTGCTAAGTAAAACATTAGAACTATTTTTTGAATGAATCCTGAAGGTTCAGGTTATTTAATACTGGTGGATTCTTCTTCTTTTTAGAATTTATTTACTTATTTTTAGAAAAGGGGGGAAGGGAGGGAGAAAGAGAGGGAAAGAAACATCAATGTGTGGTTATTTCTTGTGTGCCCCCAACTGGGGAGCTGGCCTGCAACCCAGGCATGTGCCCTGATTGGGAATCGAACCTATGATCCTCTGGTTCACAGTCCAGTGCTCAATCCATACCAGCCAGGACCTCTTGGATTCTTCTTTAACTAGGTTATTGAATTTGCTCGTATGTCATTTGTGATCATTACATCTGTATTTATAAGTGTCACTGGTTTATAATGGCCACTTTTTTGGTTTAGCAGACTTAGGATTTTTATATATATTTTTAAAGAAACAGGTTTAAAACATACTCCTCCTCTTCATCGGTGGTAAAGAGATTCAACTGGAATCCTGGCTCAGGGCCACTGGGTTTCTTAATCTCCATTCCTCCCATCAGCTTGGCCAGGAAATTCAGCTCTTCTTTAGCAAGAGGGTTTGGAGCAATGCTTTGCTGTGGAAAAAAATTTCACGATTTTTAGCCACATGAAGGTGATCATATTTCCTGCTGAGACCCAGAGACCCAGGGTGGTATTATAAAACAAAGCAAAACAATAACTGTTTAAATTATTTATGGGAAGAACTGGGTCCAAATAAAGCATAGAAAACAGGCTTAACCAAACAGAAACAATCTTTGTCTGAAGCAGAGGGATTCTAGAAAGGCAGAAAACCAGAGATTTTCACTTTCAAGATGAGTGAAAGGCCCCAAGAGTCCCCATTGTCCTCAAACTACCTTCCTCCTTGAAGAAGAACATTGCTTCCTCTTCCTGCAGTTTGCTTCCCCCAAACTGAAGGCTCCAGGTCCAAGGGCACTCATTCCGCAGGAGCTACCACACTGCCCTCAGGTGGTGACCATCGTGAACACAGCCCGAATCCACTTCCTCCTCTCACTGTCCTGCCCACTTCACCCTTCTCCCCTTCACACTGGCTCCCCCTACCCAGCCTGCCCCACTCTGCCTCTTTGGTCACTCTGCCGCCAGAGTTATCTAAAGTACAGTTCTCATCTCACTCCTCCTTTGCTTGAAATAAACCCCGGTGCCTTCTGCTTAAAGGACAAAGTCCAAATTGTTTGAGCCCCTTCCTAATCAGACCCCAGAGTCCCTGTACAGTGGAATCTGGCCACCCGCTTCCATCAGGCTGTGATCTAGTCACGTGGGAGAGACACTGCCTCCTTGCTCTCCTGCCCCTCAGTGCCTTTGCTCAAACTGTCACTTCGGTCTGCACGCCCCTTTCTCCTTCTCGGCTGTATCTTATCCCCTCTGAAACTCCACCTGAATGTCACCTCCTCTGATCCCTGTCCCCGGCCCCCACCCCACTGGACAGAACACGTGTGCTCCTGGCACAGCACTTTGTTCAGAATACCCAGTGAGCTCTGCTTCTACCTGTTAACATTATTTGTTTCTATCGCTTCTTTCCCAGGGTTCGGTAAGTCCCTTCAGGATGAGACTACGTCTAAGCCAGCTCTGGGGCCCTGGGTACCCAGCCCATGTAAGTAGTCCCACAAATGTTTGCTGAATAACTGAACAGTCCAGGATCTGTCCTGTAGCTAGCTGGTAGCTAGTTCGTTGGATAATTGCAGAGATGGAATTCGGAGAACCTAAAAGCCCATTCTGAACTTAGGTATCATATAGAGAAGCACTGGAAAGGGATGTTTTAATGATCAGGATACACATGGGCGCTGGAGTCGGTGGCCACGCACCTAAGGGCACTGGCAGAATGCTAATTTCACACGTCCTGGTGTGTGGTTCCCATTTAATTATGGCGATTGAGCCAAGCCTAAAATTACCTAATTAGTCAGATCACTGGAGGTCCCCATGGGAAACTACAATTAAAATCCTGTGTACTTTATAAGGCTGAATTGAGAAGATTGCAAACAATGAGGGACATGTCAGCTAGCTTTGAAATCTAGAGTTCCCACCCTTCTCCCCATCCAGATGTTTCTATCTAGACAGAAGCTCAGAAGATAAACAAGGGAGGCAGAAACTCACCTGTGGCTGCGAAGCTAAGTTCTTTGATGCTCCAGATGTATGGGTCTCCACAGGCCGGTTCACACTGTACCTGGTGTCAACAGAAAACTGTGAAAACATTGTCCAGCCCTTTACACTGACTTCCTTCTACTCCCTAATATAGCTCACAGCTTTTATTTGGAGAGCTTAAAAGCATCTAGAAGGGTGCTAGGAGTAATGCTTGTCAGCTGCTCGCTCAAATTTCACTTCTTCCCGAAGAAAAATACCCGGGGAGCTGTGTGGAAGTGCCTTGCCTCTTTGAATCTCCATGGCCACTGAAAACGATTTACCTTTTAAACCTGTTGTGTTACTTATGCCTGGAAATCTTAGGTGCCTTTTCAAAATGGCAGGGCCCTGCGTGCATTGCATCTACGGGAAAATCACTCCAATTGTCAGCGGGATTTTCAAAGCAGAAGTCAAGCTGGTTTTTTTATTTATTTTATTTTATTTTTTTTAAATGCAGTGACCTTCCTTGGACTTCAGTTCTTTCAGGGAGGGAGAATTTGCTTACATATTGGTTCCCAGCTTCAACACTCGGTCTCCGTACAGTTCGAAAGACCCTTCCTGTGGTGCAGTGACGTAGCTTCCCCCGTGCCGGAATTCTACCCTCTGCACTTCTTCGCCTTTGTTGTTGAACATTCTACAACACAAAAAAATGACATGACGGAACATTCTCCAAGCTTGGAGACATCTTTATTCTTTGTACTATGGGACAAAAAGGAATTCATGTACTCTTTCAAGATAAAGATGCGAATTGTGATAATAAGGATGATACAATCATATTTATTGAGTACATGTTACATGCCAGGTGCTATGTAAGCACTGGAGAGAATTATTATCTTATCCATCCTCAGGTCTGGGAAGACAAATGATGAGCCTCTTTAATAGATGAGGAAATGAACCCTGGAGAACTGGGTGGTCTGCTGTGAGTGTCTACTAAGCAGCAGAGCTGGGATTAGAACCCGACCTTCTAACTGCTCAGCTTACTGAAGAAAGGAAGGGCCCACTGTGCTGAATTCTGTGTGGTGGCCCCCAGATTGGTTTCCCAGAACCCCAAACACTGGTCTGACAATTATCGTTGAGAACTCACCTGATGAGTCCAGGAACTTCAGTTCCCCAGGGAACAGGCCCAGACACTGGCAGCACAAAGCGGCCATTAGAATTCTGAACTTTGTCCTTCAGAAATATGGACACCTGGAAAAAAAATACACTGACTGTGATTTTTCTTGGTGTATTTTCATAGACATAAGCACTGTGAGTATGGAAAGTATGTAACAAATTAGGAATGTTACCTAGTAAGTATATAACAATAAGAGAAAAACTCACCACAGCTAATACTTGCAGAGTTATAGTGTTTTTACAACTAGAAGTTCTTTTGAGCCTTACAGCAAACCTAGGTGAGGTGTAATAGCCCCGTTTTAAAGGTGAGAAAGCTGAGGGTCACAGAGGAGTGACTTGCCCATAGAGAACAGTAAGCGACAGCGCTGGGATTCAAAACCAAGGCTGACTCCAAATTTCACACCTGCTCCTTGGTTCCCTGCTAGCTTTCCGTACAGTTGCGAGGCTCAAGCTATAAGAATCTCATTATCTCCATTTTTACAGATGAGGCATCGGCAGCTCCGAGGCTAAGGCACTTCCTTCCTCAAGGCCAGCCAGCTCATAAGGGGCAGAGCTGAGGATTCACACTGACCCTTCTGTTTTTCTGACTCCGAAGCACGAACTCTTAGCCACGTGCTGGACTGGTGAGAAGGGGTGGAGCAGGCAAACCCGGCCGGCAATTGTCTGAAGGTCTTTTATGTGACTGAAAACACCACAGAGGTTTATTTCTACTCCTGGGTTTGTGCACTCTGCATCGAGGTCTTGGTCAGATTAAATCCCGTAACTATTGCAGCAGTTACTCAGTTTTGTTGGGTCTTAGCTTCCTCATCTATCAAATGAGATTGACTTGAAAGTTCCTTCAAACTCTAAGATTCTACCAGCTTGTATGTGTAATATCCTCAAGGATAGTGTGTGCCAGGCAGTCAAAGTGCCGAGTGGTAAGAATGTGAAAGCTGCCAGGTTAGCATTCTGATGGTGGGCTGTCTAGGGTTCATCTCAGCTGGCCTCCCCTCAGCTCTGGGCCTTTGGTAAGTTATACAACTTTCTGTGTGTCAGTTTTCTTCTTGGTAAAATGAGGGGTAATAATAGTACCTATTCAATGGGTTAATGTGACAACTAAAGCAGATAATGAACAAAAAGCATTTATCACAGAGCCTGACACATAGTCGTCGTCGTCGGCAGCCGTCCGTCTCGAGAGACGATGGCGTAGCTTCTTGAGAGTCTATCTGCACCGCCGAGAATGGCTGTGCAGTCCGACTCGGGAGTGACAATCCCTGCCACACTTGTTACAGGTGAAGGCAGATGGCCGTTGTTGCTGCTGTTGACGCTGCTTCCGCCTCGATCTTTTCTGGACCGCCTCCTCGTTGCGCGCAGCCTCTGCGCGTGAGTACCTTGCCTGACCACGAGCCTCCAGGCTAGGCGGTCGTCTGCTTGAACTTCCCATGTGTTGAGATTGATGGAGCATTGTGTCATGTCCTTTTTGCAGATGTCTTTGAACCGCAGTTTTGGGCGCCCTGTCATCCTCTTGCCTTCTGCTAGCTTGCCGTAGAGGAGGTCTTTGGGGATACGGCCTGCATCCATTCTTTTGACATGGCCGAGCCACCTGAGGCGTCTCTCGCTAAGAACTGCATGCAAACTGCTCATATTGGCTCGCTTCAGCACCTCGGTGTTGGGGACCTTATCCTGCCAGGCGACATGCAGGACGCGTCGCAGGCACCTCATGTGGAAGCTGTTGAGTTTCCTTTCGTGCCTTGCGTAGGTGGTCCACGTCTCGCTGCCATAGAGGAGAGTGCTGAGTACGCAGGCTTGGTAGATGCGCAGTCTGGTTTTCTCAGTGAGGCTGGAATTGTTCCACGCTCGCCGGTTCAGTCTGGCCATAACTGTGGCTGCCCTGACGATTCTCCGGTTGACCTCCAAGTCGACTGACAGAGAGCTCGAGATGGTGGACCCGAGGTAAGTGAAGTCGTTGACAACCTCCAGGGTGTACCCGTCGATGGTGATGCATGGGGGAGTCCCCGTGCCTTGAGCCATAACATTCGTCTTCGTCAGGCTGATGGCTAGTCCGAACTCCTTGCATGCGTGGGAAAGGCAAGTGACTAGCTGCTGGAGTCCCTCTTCGGAGTGTGATGTCAAAGCTGCGTCGTCGGCGAAGAGCATCTCATGGATGAGCACCTCTTTGACTTTGTTCTTGGCTCATAGACGGGCCAGGTTGTAGAGCTTGCCATCGGATCTGGTGTGAATGAAGACACCCTCGCTGCAGTCCTTAAAGGCGTATTGGAGGAGCATGGAGAAGAAGATTCCGAACAGCGTAGGCGCGAGGACGCAGCCCTGCTTTACTCCGCTGCTGACTGGGAAGGCCTCAGAGGTTGCGCCGTTGTAGGACACCGTGCTGTGCATGTTGTCGTGAAAGGACATGACCACAGCAAGCAGATGTGGTGGACAGCCAATCTTCCGTAGCAAGCTGAAGAGACCGCTTCGACTGACCAGATCAAACGCCTTCGTAAGGTCGATAAAGGCGAGGTAGAGTGGTTTATGCTGCTCGTGACACTTCTCCTGCAGCTGGCGTAGGGAGAAGATCATGTCCACTGTTGATCGGCCAGCTCTGAAGCCACACTGGGACTCTGGGTAGACGCGGGAAGCAAGGGTCTGCAGGCGGGCAAGAGCGACCCGGGCGAATACTTTGCCGACGACGCTGAGGAGAGAGATGCCCCGGTAGTTGTTGCAGTCGCTGCGGTCTCCTTTGTTCTTGTACATGGTGATAATGTTGGCATCTCTCATATCCTGGGGGATGTAACCCTCCTTCCAGCAGCGACAGAGTAGATGGTGGAGCGGCTGTAGCAGGACTGGTTTCCCGCTCTTTAGGATTTCTGGAGGGATTCCGTCGCTTCCTGGTGCTTTCCCGCAAGCGAGGTGGTCGATGGCTTTGCTGAGCTCTGCCGCAGTAGGTGGGGTGTCTAGCTCCTCCATGACTGGTAGGTCTGGGATGGCGTTAAGAGCAGTGTCTGTTACGGTGTTCTTCGTTGCGTACAGCTCGAGGTAGTGCTCGGTCCACCGCCGCATTTGCTGTTCCTGGTCAGTGATGACCTCACCTGTCTTGGACTTAAGGGGGGCGATCTTGGAGGGGATTGGGCCTGTTGCCTTCTTGATACCCTCATACATTCCTCGTGCGTTGCCTATATCAGCGGCTTCCTGAATGCTTCTGCACAGGTTTAGCCAATAGGTGTTGGCACAGTGGCGGGCGGTCTTCTGGACTTTGTTCCTGGCAGCCCGTAGAGCTTGAAGTGTACTGGGAGTGGGCGTGGCCTTGTAAGCCAGTAGGGCCTTCCTCTTAGCCTCGATCACGGGGTCCATTTCTTCCCAGTGAGCCTCGTACCAGTCAGCGTTCTTCCGCTCTTTCTTCCCGTAAGCAATAATGGCGGAGTTGTATATGGCGTCGCGGAGACGTGGCCAATTGGATTCGATAATGTCATCTGCCGCCACTCCCTCGCCGAGTGCATCTTCCATCCTGTTGATGAATTGCTGGGTCTTAACTGGGTTGCTGGCACAACTGGTGTTGATGCGTGGGCGACCCTTCATCTTGGAGTGGTGCAACCTCTTCGGCATTATGCGCACCTTGCTTACCACGAGGGCATGGTCCGTGTCGCAGTCTGCACTGTGGTAGCTGCGGGTGAGGAGGGTGCTGCCAATATCCGTTCTTCTGGTGATGACGAGGTCAAGCTGGTGCCAATGGCGGGAGCGGGGGTGCCTCCATGACACCTGGTGGATCTCTTTGCACTTGAAGAATGTGTTTGTCACGCACAGGCCGTGGTGACACGAAAGCTCAAGCAGTCGCTGACCATTCTCATTGATCTTTCCTCTCCCAAAGTTTCCAAGGCAGGTGGGCCAGGCCATGTGGTCGGCTCCTACTCTTGCGTTGAAGTCTCCAAGGAGATAGAGAGCGTTACTTCTGGGGATCTTGGATAACGCTTTGTCCAGTGCATGGTAGAACTGTTCTTTCTCTTCGATGGTGGCGCAGAGGGTTGGGGCGTACGCGCTAAGAATGCTGACTGGGCCGAAAGTTGTTGACAATCGGAGGGTAAGTAATCTCTCTGTGCCTCCTGTGGGTGGCTCTATGGAGTTAACAAGCGTGTTCTTCACAGCAAACCCAACACCGTGCTGTCTTGGTTGGTCCGGAGACTTCCCTTGCCAGTAGAAGGTGTAGCTGGTTTCTCTGATAGTTCCGTTGTCGGCCAACCGGGTCTCCTGTAGAGCCGCAATGTCGATGTTTAGTCGTGCCAGTTCCCTATCGATGACAGCGGTTTTCCTGGCACCCTTGATCCATGGAGGGTCTGCAGTAAGTCCGGGGCACATGGTCCTGATGTTCCAGCTAGCGAGGCGAAGAGCCGGAGGCTTCTTTCTTGTTGTTTGCTTGGAATTAACTGGTGCGGGTGTTTTGTGGCCCACTTTTCGAGAGGCGCCTCTCTGATCCCCACGCACCCAGTGGGGCAGGCGAGCCATGGCGAGACGGCACCTAATTGGCTGGGGCTGCCCAGCTTGAGGCGGGCGGTAGCTGTCCAGTGAGGTGCGATGACCTCTCCCACCGTCAGAGGAGACCCCTGGTGCTCGTTTCCTTCGCCAATTGGATGAGCTTATAACCGGTATCTGTCTCCTCCCGTGTTGAGTCGACATCTTGCGATGACGCTGGAGTGTCCTCTCCAGTGAAACTGAAGCTACAGAGCCTGGGCAGGGTGATATGGAGGGTCTGCTGTTGCCCATGCAGCAGACCCCCCCTCTCTTCGCAGCTGAAGGGTCCAAGGGAAAGACAAAGTCAATACAGCTTGGCTTCAGGTGCGCTGCAGGAGTTGCCGGTGTTGACTACAATGTCAAATCGCCTTAGGGACTCTGGCTCCGGATTTTCTGTCGGGGTTTACTCCCTTAGCCTTTCCCCTGAAGAGGTATGCCGCAAGGCAGCGGAGGTTTTTTGGAGTCAGAGTTTTCCTTCTCTGATTTTAGAGATGTCCTTCCTCTTTCCTCCTTTACAGGAGTAGAGATGGCCCACTTGGTGTCTGAGCCACCTGCCCCCTCCAGGACCTGATTCCCTGATCGAAGGTAAGATGTATGGTTTGCAAAATGCCTGAGGTTGTGTGCACAGCTCCCAGTGACTGCTCCAAAGTCTCAGCATCAAGTATCCTGTTACTAATCAAACCCTACACATATTTTCATTAATAACTCTCTGTCAGGTGCTGAGGGCTTCACACACACACACACACACACACACACACACACCTCATTTTATCTTTCTAACAATTTTACGCCCATTTAAGAGGTATGGATGTTGCGGCATAGAGAGGTCAAGCCTATTACCCAGTCACCCAGCTAGGGAAAGGTAGAACTGAGATTTGGACATGCATTTCTTTGATGCCAGAGCACCCAATCTTACCCCTTTCTCTCTGCTGCCCTGAAGCTGTGCTGTGTTCCTCCCTCCCATTAACTGATTCCACGTTTCCTCTTACCTGAGTCCTGCCTTGATGACCAACTCTCTGCCCCAAAGCGCGAGACACATAGTAAGTGTTCAATAAATTATAGCTACTACTTTATAATCCAATTGGACACAGGACATAAGCATAAGATAGGAAAAAACTGACACTATAAAGCAGGAAACGCTGACTAACGTACGCATATTAGCCCACTGAAGAGAATGATTACAGCTATGGAGGTGGGAGGGGTGACTGTATTTGGAGCTGGGCCTGGAGGAAGTAGGTGGGTGTGAAGACACTGCAGAAGCAGAGATGGGCAGGAACAAATTGTGTTTTGTGGGGAATGTGTGAACTGGTTCGTTCAGAGGGTTTGGCCGAGTGACCTTTATGGAATTCTTAACCTTGGGATTCTGTGACCAAGGAATGTGACTACAGGCACGGAGACAGAAAATTTGGACATTTGGACCAAGGGTTGGGAACACACACACACACACACACACACACTGTGCCAGACACTCTGTTAGCCTAATTCTAATAAGGTTGAGTCATAATATCTCCATAGACCTGAACTGTACAAACTTACATCAAGTGTGTGTGTATCTGACGCGAGAATCTGCCCTTGGCTGGACAGGCTTTGGGCTTGTTTGCTTGCCCAGTCCCTCTGCGGGCCCTCAGCTATAGGTGTGACTTTCCCGTGCCCCTTTCCTCTCACTCCATCATTTTTCTCTCCCAGGTGATCTCATCTACTTACATACACGGGTGTTCACCTTGTGCTGATAGCCCCCAGACCTCCAGCTCCCCCTTAGTCTCTTGTCCACGGGCACCTGACCCACCTATGCCATTGCTGATTCGACCTGTTCACCTATAGGTTCTGGGGGGTGCACCTCGACTTCCCCCTGTTCAGGACAAGCTTCATACTTGTTTTCCCAGACCTGATCCTCCTCTGCTGTTCCCAGTCTCAGTGAATGACACCACCAGGTCACCGCATCAGCAGTCTGAGTTCCCCTGCCCACCACCTTCCCACCTCTGTTCAGTCACCAAGCCCTGCCAATCCAGTGACCACTCCTGGTCTCTGGCCGCTGCTCTCTAACCTGCCTCCTAGTGCAGACTGCCGTCCTCTCTTGTCCGGCCACTGCAGGAGCCTCCTAACTGCTCTCTCTGCTTCCCCTCTCACCTGTTTTGGATCCATCTGCTGCTAAAGAGACTCTTTTAAACTCACACCTGACCACGTCCCCCTCCTGCTTCAGGGGCTCTCTGCTGCTTGCCAGGTAATGTCCAGCTGGCCCCTGGTCCTCTCTGCAGCCATGCTCCTCTGGAACCCCACCTCCCAGCCGTCCTCAATGGCTTGCAGCATATGCAGCTGCCTATTTGATAGCGCTGCTCGCATGCCTCACGTGCCACCCGTAGCTGAGGACAAAAACTTAGCAGCCGTTCTTCGTTCTCCTTCCCCTCATTCCCCACATCCGACCTCTTAGTAAGTCTTATGCATCTTGCCCTGAAGGTACATGTGAATATGTCTCACTGGCATTAATGGTGGCACCGGAGCCAAGCATGTCCATTTTTTTACCTAATTTCTGTAATTGTTTCCCAGCTGCTGTCCTACCTCTACCCTGAGCTCATCTAGTTCATCTTCCGGAACACAAACTGGATCACCTTCAAATGCTTCAAATCGTTTATTTACTCCTAGAATAAAGTCCTTACTAGTGTCTAAAGTTAAGTCAACTGGTAGGTTCCAGTTTATCTAGAATTGGCAGCTTTTATGATTAGTCAGTGCCCATGCTGTGCAGGTTATAAACTGGGAGTATTGCTCCTGCCTCAACATGCGGCCTTCACATTGGCTTTCTCTTGTTCAAGGAACACTTCATGCTCTTCCCCACCTGATTTCCCGTGTAAGGGCCTTCGAACTTACGGTCACTTCAGTTTAGATGCTCTTCCCTGAGATCTCTGTCAGTTATCTTTTCAACGAAAATGTCTGTCCTCAGAAAGGCTATAACTGACTCTACTCTAAGGATGCACTGTCCAGTATAGTAACTACTAGTCCAGTGTGGCTATTTAAATTTAAATTAAATTAAATTAAAAATGTAGTTTCTCCATTACACCAGCCATATTTCAAGTGCTCAGCAGACACATGTGGCCAGTGGCTATCATATCGCACAGCACAGACACAGGGCACTTCCCTCACCACGGAAAGTTCTATTGGACAGTGCTGGTCTAATGTCACATCCCTTCCCAGTTGCCCTCTATAACTTCACCTTATATTGCCATCTTCCTAAAAGTGATCAGAACCAGAACATGACTTACTTGCCTTCCCTATCTCTTTCTACCAGCAGAGAACCTCCTCTTATGTATCTCCAACACTGGAAACAGTGCCTGGCATAGATTAGGCATTCAATAACTATTTGTTAGACTGACTAGTTTTCCAGGGATGAAGTATTTCCAAGTGGAGGGAATAATGGAGTGGAGGTATAGGAACATTCTACAAGGAGGTGCAGATGGAATGATGTTTTCCAACAACTGAAATGATAAAAAGAACACGAGGAAAGCGCACGATAGAAGGATGCAGGAATGTGAATGAGAGCGCGGGAGAGGCAGGTGACCCAGGGGCCTACCCCTGTAGGAGGCAGCTCTGGAGGAGTCCTGGAGGGCTGAAAGGGGCTGGGGATGGAGAAGGCTGTAAGTCCCGGCTCAGGTTCCAAGTGGAACTGGCTTGGGGCAGCCTCTGGCCAGGCCCGGAGCGCAGGCCAGGGCCCTGGCGGCACTAGAGCGCTTCAGGTGTTCCGTGATTTCGCAGAAAGTTTTGTATATCAGATGAAGAGTTTTGGTTAAACAATGAGCAAGGAAATGTTAGATCAGAGCTGTGTTTTCTCCATTTAGTTAGTTGGTTTTGCTAACAAATCTAAAAGCTATCAAGATGGTGTTGAAAACAGAAAACCTGTATAGGCAATCACAAACTGAAGCTGAGCAGAAATACCATTACAGACGAGACTTGGAAAACCATCCAAATGTTACAGATCAGTGGCTGAACACTGCCAGGATGTGGAAATCCTACTTCTCCTGATGAACATTCTGATGTTTCATTGCTTGCCAATTTAGCACTTAAACCTTAATATATTTTGTGGGTTAATATATTTTAATAATTTTGTTATAGACATTATTAAGAGTGTTTTTTCATTATAATCAATTTTATCTTGTAAGACTTAAGAAATCAACATGGCTGCTTATGTTACTACAACTCATAAAATAACTTCCAAATGTGCACAGTCTTGAGAACATGATGTAGAGTTTTCAATATTTGAAAGGGATCTAAAACTTAATCTTATTTGTACTCTCGTATTTTTATTTTAATCGGTGACTATTAGAAATCTTCATTTATACTGTTGTTATTATCACTCCATCCATAGCAAATATAATTATTCATGAGGATTAAGAATAAAATTGGCCTCAGATTTGAAATCTATTTATTTTCCCAGTCCATAGAAAGGAAATAACAACCAGGGGCTAGACATATTCTATTTCTTCTTTTTTTTCTGTGAATTTTATTTTGTGCCTATATTACACATACATATGTACAAAATTCAAAGGGTATAAGATGGAACTTAAGTCCCCCTTGTACCCTTGTCCTCCATGCAGTTTCCTACTCCTAGGGGCACCCACTGTGGCCAGTTCCTTGTCTATCCTTCCAGAAGCACTCTATGCTATACCTATATTGGCAAATACATATATATTACATATGCTGCATCAGTTAATCCTCCCAACAAACTCTAAATGCTTATGATCATCATTATGAAGACACTAAAGCTCGAGAGAAGTAATTTTCCCAAAGTCATGGAGCTGTGCTCACCCAAACACAGGAGTGTCTGACTCCAGAGCCTGGGCTCATTTTGCCACATCCTCCATTTTTCCTGTATCAGTCTGTTAAATTATGGGAAGGAACAATGTCCTGTCCAAGAGAGAGAGGCCTCAAATTCAGAAGCTCAGATATATGTTTTTAAGAATTAGGGTGCAGAATTGTCTGGAGCAGACATGATCAGAGGAGGCAAGGTCAGTCGGGAGGCAAGAGCCAACGAGAGGAGTGAGGGCCTGAGCTAGGCTGGCGGCGGTAGGAATGGAAAGAGGGCGCGGACATTGAAAAGGCAGACTCTAGGGGCCTTAGAAGCAACTAGATGAGGGTCAGAGAAGGGGAATCCTAGGCGACGCTCTGGTTCTGAGCCAAGTGAATGAAGGAATGATGGTGCTCTCAGAAGAAATCAGGAAGCTGAGGTAGATCTTGAATTTTCGAGATTAGGTACAGACATTAAATTGTAGGCACTGGCCCTGGCTGGTGCGGCTCACTGTATTGAGTGCTGGCCTGAGAACCAAAGGGTCGCTGGTTTGATTACCAGTCAGGACACATGCCTGGGTTGTCGGCCAGGTGCCCCTCTTGGGGAGTGCAAGAGGCAACCACACACTGATGTTTCTCTCCCTCTCTTTCTCCCTCCCTTCCCCTCTCTCTAAAAGTAAATAAATAAATAAAATCTTAAAAAAAAAAGTTGTAGGCACTGGTGGGCATCCTTGTGGTGATGTTGGTCTAGATGGTGGCCTAGATGGCAGGGCTGAGCCAAGGGTATGGCAGGGTAGAGGTTAGACTCGGGAGCCAGGTGAAGGAGCTGGGAAGTGGGGAGGGAAGCGATTCCTAAAGGGAAGTGGGTGGGGGAGGCAGAAGGAGAAGGTCTGGAGACAGGCAGAGGGAAAGGAGGGAGTGAGGGGCATGGAGACAGATGCGGTAAGGGCAGCCAGGACACATGGCTCTGGGTAAGTCCAGGAAAGGCTTGAGCATCATGGAGCAGGAGGGCAGTATCCTCACACTGTCAGATGCTGGAGAGGTCAACGGTGCCAAGGGTCTGGGAAAGGGCTTTGCAACTGAGGTCAGGCTGGTGGCCTTGAGATCACATTTCCTCTGGAGAAGGGAAGAACCCTTATTTTAAAGAAACACGCGAGGTAACTGAGAAGGAGTGACAGTATCACTGTCTTCCTTGGTCCATTTAAAAACTGCTGTGATTTGTTATCAGCAAGTTTACCGTCAGGGATCCACACACTGAGGACATCACTAAGTGGGCAATCTCAGCTCTGTCTGCCACCTTGGCATCCTGTTTCCCCAGGACAACGGTGGCAGGTGCTCCTGGAGCTGTTCACTCACTCACCCGGATATGCAGGTCCTGGAAGAAGGTGAGGAGTGTCTGCCGGATCAGCTGAAACTCCCCTGCAGAGAGACCCCCGTACACCTGCCAGAGGCAAAGCAGCAAGAAGCAATTCAATTTCAGGAGTGAGATGAGAAGTGCATGCAGGTAGGGGCAGGGGGCTGTTCAGGGATGGGAGCCTTAAGCAAGGTGAAGTCTCAGCTGCTGGGGCAAGAAGGGCAGCGGCAGAGCCAGCACTGCTCTGCCACAGACCCCATTACACCACACTGAGCACGGGCACACCACCTCTCCTGTCCCCCCCAGACCTCCAGAGGCTTACCCAAGATTTAGCAGAACATCTGCACCAACCCCCTTTCTAAAAAGGTAGGGGAAAATGGCCAGGCTCTGTATCATTTGCTCTCCCAGTTTTGAAGGCAATGGCAAGAGGCCATAAGATGATGATGCCTTTTGTGATACCAAAATGGATACTGGGAGATTTTTAGAATTTTCTGGGAGACTGGCCGGCTCTGCCATTCCTCATCCTGTTCTCTCCGTTACAGAACCTTCCTGTTCTTAACAGAGGAGCGAGAACAAGTATCTGGGCTGAGAGGTGATAAATGGATGGTGTCTTACTTCCATCAGCTGCCGGAAAGTCTCATCCACTAGATGCACAAGGGCGGGGTTGTCTCGGATGAATCCCTTGATGGCATCTAAGTGATTGAAAGTGACCAGCAGCACATCCTTGGGACGGGGACACAGCAATACTTGATATTTCAAAGCCATAGTCATCAGGTCATAGAGCTGCCAACCCATACATGAACAAAGTCAGTGGGATCATAGAAGCAAATGTCAGGACCTCCAAACAATGAAGCAGTCAGGCATTTACTGAACACCAGTTCTGTATATATCATACACCTTGGGTGACCATATCAGTTCTCCCTCAAACCAAGATACTTTTGAGAGTAAAAGGTGGTAGGCGTGTGTGTGTGATATTAATAATTAAGCCAGGGCAACATGGTTAGACTAGGATATTCCTGGGCAAACCAGGATTTCTGGGTAGCTTATGTTTGAAACAATATTGGCAGCTGTGGGGCCCTGGACTGGGTGCTGGATTTGAAGAGCAAAAACCCAAAATCAAGCCCTTTATTGCCACTGACTTAGTTGAATGGCCCTGGCCAAGTCTTCTCTCACCTCTCTGAAACTGAGTTTTCTCATCCGTAAAAAATAGTCTCAAATGCAGCTAAAGAAGTACAGGGAAATTTACAGTAGTAGATGCCTACATTTCTCCAATCAATAGCCTAAACTTTCACCTTAAGAAACTAGGAAAAGAAGGTCAAACTAAAGTCAAACCAAGGAGAAGGAAGAAAATAAAGTTTGGAGCAGAAATCAATGAAAGAGAGAGCTGAAAAATAGATAAAAATCAGTGAAACCAAAAGCTGGTTCTCTGAAAAGATTGACAAACCTTTAGCTAGATAACGGACAATTATTTACTTAGACTGACAAAGAAAATAAGAGAGAATAATAAAATTACTAAAATCAGAAATAAAACACAGGACATTACTATTGACTGATGGAAATATTCTCTAATTGTATGGTGGTGATGGTTACACACATTATCAGTATACTAAAAACCACTGAATTGTACACTATAAAATGGGGAAACTTATGTCATGTGAATTATATCTTAATTTAAAAATTGCAAAAAGACATTATAAAACTAGCTGTGGAGAAGACATTAGAGAATAAAGGATTTTTTTTAAGGACAAAAAAAGTTAGTTCCAAACTTCCTATCATTGCAGAGCTGCTGAGAGGAGTTAATGAGATATGTGTGAAAGTGGTAAGTATAAAGTTCTACAAACTGTGTAAGAACAATCTTAAATGATAAAAACATGTCCTGACTGGTGTGGCTCCCTGGGTTGGGCGTTGTCCTGCAAGCCGAAAGGTGGCCCCGTTTGATTCCTGGTTGGGGCACGTGCTTGGGTTGCGGGCCAGGTCCCCAGTTGAGGGCGCGTGAGAGGCAACCCGTGTATGTTTCTCTCCCTCTCTTTCTTCCTCCCTTCCCCTCTCTCTAAAAAGAAATAACAAAATCTTTAAAAAATGATAAAAATACTTAATAAGATATCAAGATGTATGGTAGAACTATTCATGAATGACTAGCGGTGAGAAATTGGTGAGGACCAAAGTGGTCAACATAGGCTTTATGCAAGAAGAAGGCAGTCACAGGTTTCAAACTGGCTGCAGGAAGTCAAGGGCATTCTAGTTGAAGGGAACAGCATGTGTGTGGCCTCCAGGCAGCCATGAGTGTGCTCCTCTCCTGGGAGAATGAGGAGAGGACAGTTCGTGGTGGGGGTGGTGGGAAATCAGGTTGAATAAGTATGGCAAAGTTAGAATGGTAAAGGCTTTAAAAAGACAGGCAAATTAACTCAGACTAGATGTGGTAGGTGTTGGGGGCTCCTGAAGTTTCCTGAGCTGATGTGATCAAAGTGGTGATGAAGCCAGATTTGGCTGGCAACAATGAGACTTGACAGAAGGGAGACACTGGAGTTGGGGAGATTGGCTAGGACCTGGCTCTTAATAGGTTTGCAATAATATCTATTGACTGTATGGATGAAAGACATTTTGTTGGAGTAATCCAAACTGCAGCCCTGAAAGGAAGACGGCGGGAATGGGAAAGGCAGAGAACAGCAGAGCACGTGACGCTTAGAAGGGGAAGCTGTCAGTGTGAGGTGACTACCTGGCTGCACTTGGCGGGTGAAGATGAGGGCTGTCCGAAATGACTATGGCATTTCGACTTAGTGCCTGGGAGAAGGCTGCTGCTGCTGGCGGAGGCAGGGGGTGGGGGACAGAAGGGCCAGTTTGGGAGAGAAGTTATGGACTCATCTGAGGCAGGGCTGAAAATATAACCTGCTCCCACCTGAGAGATGTGCCGAGCACATTTATGCCTCATTGCTCCCATTTAATCTTCACAAGAACTCGACAAGGCAGTTATTATCCCAAGTTTAATAACAAAATGCTTTATTTCATATAGCTGGTAGTAAGTGGCAGGTTGAGATCTGAACTCAGAAAAATCAGATCCTAAGGCATTTGCTAGACTTTTCTGTATAATCCCATTTCTCCAACATGCAGCTAAACATTTCACTTAGTAAGTGGCATACAACAGGAACCGCCAGGGGTGTGTGCATGCATGTGTATGTAATACTACAGGCACAGGTTTGAAACTCTCTGCCATCATCATCAAACATAAAGTTCCTGTTGTATATAGGACACCATGCTAGGAATAAAGGATAAAAACATGTATAACATGAAGAAATAAAAGTTCAGAGTTGTTCAGTAAATGGAGTCTCACAGGTAGTAACTGGTAAAGCTAAGACTTAAGTCCAGGTTTTTAAAATCTAAATTCTCTGTCCCTTCTCTATGGAAACCTAAACCTTCTTAAAGGCAGTGGGAGGAGAGCAAGCAGAGCAGAAAAGGCAATTAACATTTTATTGAACAGTTACTATGTGCCAGGCCTAGCTTTGTCATTATATATATGTTTCTCACTTAATCCTCCCAGCACTGATGAATTAGCTCTTGTTATTTCCATTTTATAGATGAGAAAATGGAGCCTCGGGGAGATAAAATAACTTTCCAAAGGTAAGTGGCAGGGGATAAGAAGGTGCAGTTAAAGGCGGTCTGTCTCCTTGAGGTTTCCAGGTATCAGCAATAAGTAAACATTGATTTTGTCTGCCTAGCACCCACTCTCAGTCCTCATGATTTTATTTATTTATCTATTTATTTATTATCCTCACCCAAGGACAATTTTTCATTGCTTTGAGAGAGAGAGAGGAAAAGTGGGAGGTGGGGGGGGCGGAGAGAGAAAAAGAGAGAGAAAGAGAGAGAGAGAGAGAGAGAGAGAGAGAGAGAGAGAGAGAGAGAAACATTGACTGGTTGCCTCCCACAGGTTCCCCAACTGGGGATCAAACCCATAACCTAGCTATGTGCCCTGACCTTTAGGTGTACAGGATGATGCTCCAACCAACTGGGCCACACCGGTCAGGGCATGCTCTCCTTTCTTGAGAGCACAGTATCTATATAAATTGTTTGGAATTTTTCTGAATAGGAGATTTGTCTATTATTTGTAATTTATTTATTTGGAATTATTATTTTAAAAATCAGAATGCCCTAATAATTTGTTTGCCAGGAGATAGATATGTACATGTTATAAGGAAAGACTGAGAAGTTTTGAATTTGCTTTAAAAAATGCCTGGTTGTCAGATCTGAGATTTGTCAAGAATGAAGCAGAATTAAAGTTTTTAGGTTGGGTTAAAGCATTCATAAATATGGGCATGAAGACCAGCACTGTCTTTGGGCAGGTGGAATGATATACGCAACAGAGGGATTGGTGAGGATGACTACTAGGGTCCTTTCCAACTATGAAACTCAACAACTAACATTTACAAGGCCATTTTCTTTGCAAGGCAGCTTTGCATATGTCACCTCATTTCATTCCAGTCTATGTACCATCATTCACAAAAGATACAAGAGATGTATTCAGGAGACAGAGGCAACTTTCTGCTCACCTTATCCATGCTGGCCTGGTTTAGTCTCATAATGGAGGCATGAGCCAGGCGGTCATAGATAGTCCTTAGGGCCTTCTTGGAGTAGAGCTCTTGGGGTTTGAACAATTCCTCTATAAAGGTTTTATTGAACATGGTTAAGACGATGTCATGAAGAACTGTAGAGGCAAGAGAGAATACAGCTAAGCAAGGTACTGGAGGAAGTTTTACTCAGGAAACACTCTGTGTAGAAATGGGATGGAGGGGCTAGGTCTATGCAGAGTGGGAATGCTGATGTGCTTGGTGAGGGGTCCAGAGTGCTTTATGAGACCATTTCAGAGAAAACATAAATGCGACAATGGACAAATGTGCTGTGCTTCAGAGGTTACAAACCACTTTTACATACATGATCTCACTTGATGGTAGGGGAAATGTTTCTTCTTCCTTTAAAAAAAATATTCCTATAAACATTGTAGGTTAGATCTCTTCCTTAACATGAGAAATAGCATCACTCTTGTTGTTTAACAAATCTATAACATTTTTATTTAAAATTAAATTTTATAAAAATGGGACCAGTAATGGTAATTGACTTTTTTTTTGCAAAGCGTTTTATGAAAATAGACATGTCTACCCAATGGTTAGAGATTAAAACATTTCTATGTTTCTACAAGATAATGTACTTCAGATTAGTACCATTTTAGAATGACTTAGCTTTTATATTTGATTTAGAATATTGATATATTGATATTCCACTGTAGTACTATGGCTTATATTGATAGTCAAATGGAAAACTTTCATCTAGTGACAATAAAAGTCCTAAGGTGTGTGCAAACCGAAGTGTCTATAATTCTAGTTCTTCATTCACTCATTCATTTACATTTTTTGCTACTCAAATATCATTAGTTGCGGGCTAGAAAAACCCTCTGGTACAAGAAATAGAAACAAGTATGGCTGAACACAGATTATTCTTAATTAAACCATATCTATTCTTGCCTAAAGGTGAGAGTGTATGGATGCTGAGAATATACATTCATAGTAATTAAAATTGGAAAGAAATCTGGTTACTGAAGTCACACACAATCGATGATTAAACATGATTATTACTGAAAAATACAAACGCCTATTCTTTTGCCACATAAGGACACACCAGATATGGCTGTGGCCACGTACCTTAGAGAGGGAAGGCAAGATGGAACACTGAGGTCATGACTTCAGGCACTCTCTCTACCTTTAAGCAATCCATAAGGTACCCAGCATTTTAAAGCAGCTCAAAGGGCATTTTGGGGGGAGGTGACAGGGGGAGCTCAGGACTGGTTGGATTTAAATATTTATTTTTTAATTTATTGGGGTGATATTGGTTAATAAAATTATATAGGTTTCAGGTGTACAATTCAATATGCATTTAAATCTTAAAAGGAAGTGCTACAGAGAGAAGGGGAAGAGGGAGAAATAAAAACACCCCCCCTGCCTTGACACAAAAGAATTGACACTCCTTACAGAAGTGCTGCACTCACACTTGACCTTTGGATTTCATTCTAGGCTCCTTCCTATTAGTGAGAAGAACCAACTCCATTACCAGCACAGGGTATCCCTCACATCTGACCATTTCAGGCCATCACAGCTTGCCCCTGATGTACACTGACATGTCCCCAGTGAAGACAGCTTGGAGACATGACTCCTCTGGGCTTGCCTGCATGGCCTTTTGCCTTCGATCTAAACAATCAAGGACCTGCAGTAAACTGGGTTCTCTAACGTTTTTCTTACAGCAGCCAATATGAAATGCAGAATTTGCAAGGAAATAGGTACAACTGAAAAGCCATGTGTAAGGCCTCAAAAGAGAATTTGAATTTTCCATAATTTCTGTAGGCCAGGGAGGAGTGCCAGGGAGGAGGAATTCAGGTTAAAGAATCACATCAGTTCTGATATGTGAATGCTTACAAACAGCTGCCATTCACCTAGGTGCTCAGTCCTTTCTCTCGGGTCTTTCAGCACTTGGCAGAATGAGGGAAAATAGCTCAGACCCCAATAAATCAGCTCAAAAAGAAAGAAGGTCGCAAGGACATTGTTAGCCACTCTGGCAAAGTAAAAAGTACGATGAAGCCTTTCTCTCTGGGAAGTGAACAAGCTATGTATCACCGTGGCTCTTTGCCCAAGAATGTCCAGAAAGTTCACTGGCTGGAAAGAGAGTAGAGCAGGCCCTATCCCCGTGGGCAGAGCAGTGACCACAAATGCCCCCACGGAGAAAGTGGCAGTTCTAAGGTTGGGCCCCGGTACCCAGGGTCCCACCTCTCACATAACTCTTTGGAAGGAATACAGGGCACAAATTAACATGCCTACATCACACAACATGTTTCCCCTTGCACTTGGATGAGGCGGGCCTACTATGTACCAGACACTGAGATAAACAGCGGGGCACAAAGCGGAAGGAAATGTCCTTACCCTGGAAAAGCAGTCGGGTCATATTTAAGTTAAACCTGAGAAGTAGATTGAACCACACCTGTCGGTCTGTCTCAGTTTTTAGCACTCACATGAGCTTTGTATAATTGCCTGAGGCAGGAATGTACTAAAAGCCAGGTTTCATCATGAAGAGAGAAGTGATTTTTCACAGGTGCATTCTGGGTTCAGATTATGAAGGTAGTTTCTGCGCAGTATTTTTGAATGCTTAAGTGAAAATAAACTCTAGTGATTCAACTATGTATACAAAAAGCTTTCAAAATGCACACTTCTCACCTGAAATTCTGCCACATGTCAAGAGGTGGGCCAAAGATTGCTAAAGAGAAGTGGCCAAAGGTGGTTGTGAAATATAATAAAAGTGTATCAAGGACCTCAGTTGGGCTTTTCTTTGAGCCTGACCTGATGAAATAATGCTCTTGATGGAAGCAAGTGAGTATTTACTAAACCATTGTTGTAAACTTGTTTATGGGAACATGCACTTTGGAACTAAGGGTAAAAGAGAGAAGCTACTACTTCTGGATGGTTACCATGTTTTAAATCCTTGCTGTGTTCCAGGCACCGGGCTTAGAACCGTCCATGCATTTAACCCACCCCCCACGAGATGATTCTGAATTATTATCCTTATTCTATCAAGGAGGAAAACTGAGTCTTGGTGAGGTTCAAGTCCAAGGTCACACAGCTAGGGGCAGAGTTGAAATTAGAATGGGGCTGTTTGATTCTACTGCTTGTGCTCTTAAATATTATAGATGCTATCTCCTCAGGATACCGAGGACAATGGCTGATTGACATGCATAAACTGCACCCAAATGTCCAACGATGGAAGGTACTCGTGACATTTAAAGAGGAGAAAGGCTAAGGTTTTACTCTGAGGAACTGGCAGCTTTTTTTGGTTTTCTGCTAGCTGTAGGTGAGGGGGAAACTAAAGATCTGGCACGATAGGGCCATACTATACACATGCATGATATCATGCCTTCTGCCCACAATCCTGGCAGCCATGCAGTCACATGCTTCCATTTTTCTCGGTTGCTCAACAGATATCTCTGTGCGCTAAGGAAAATGGCTCAAGGAAGGTCACTCACGTTGAACCACGATTCTTTGGCTACAAGGTACTATCACAGAATTGACTTTAGGGACTGCAAAACAGGACAACCTACCCAGAAGTGTAGCTTCTGTCCCAGTTGTCCCCACAAAGCTTAGAACTGATGAAGAGAGAAAACAAGTACCTCAGGGGCAATATGGTCCTTGTGCCTAAGTTTGCTTGGTTTTTATCTTACGTGCTGTATTTACATGAAAGATCCAAATACATAACCAATGTCTTGGCTAAAGAGAAACTCATGCCTTTTTTTTTTTTTAACTTTAAAATATTTAGAGTGGTCCCACTTTAAGCCCCCTGGATAAAGGACTAAGTGAACCTGTGGATGCAGATTGAATACATGCAGCCCAGAGATAGCATACCTCGTTTTCTGTCCACCTCTGTCCATTCATCTACATGAAGCATATAAAAAGAAAACACCAGTTCATGAAGCAAAAACATCATTTTCAAGGAGGCTTTAAAAAATATCAATTCCAATGGTCTGGCCTATGAAACCTTATTTTTCATGTTTGCATTAATGTCTAATGTGAATACTCTGCTTTCCATGTGAAACTTTTAAAAGGATGATGGATAGACAAGCTCTTAAAAAGGCCTAGAGAGGCTCTATCTTATAGAATGAGTGGCCTCGGAGGAAAGAAAACTCAGAACAACTAGCTACCCTGGGGTTTGTCTTGAAAGGATCAAAACGTTATCCACTCTAATGCTACAAGAATATATAGTATTCAAAATAAGGCTTTTAAAGAACACTAATTTCCACAAGGAACAATAATTTCAAGAACAGGTAGACAAGGGAGTTTCTTTTTGTATAACCTGATTTTATTCATGCCAGATTTCTCTTTCTAGAGTACAGATGGAACTGCTCAAATTAGAACACTTGAAATGTGAATTAAAAAGAAAAAATGCCTATTTATTTCTGATTTACTTTTTATAATAGAGGCGTGACTTCCAGGCACAAAGAGGGGAGCAGTGATGGGGCCACTGTAGAGAAAACTCATGAGGACAAAAGCATTTGGGAGGAAACGAAATAAGGGCATTGTACTTGGCTAGAGAAATCTGTAAAAATTAAAACCCTTAGTGGGTTGAGACCTGGCTATGTAACTTTAAGCAACTTGCTTAAGCTAGTCTCTTCATCTGTAAAATGGGGATCATAACTGAACCTAACAGGGTTGCAGTGGGGATGAAAGGCGGAACATCAAGTATGTAGCTGGCTTCTCTTCTAGCTCCGCTTTCTCTGCTGAAGGACATTTCCACCCATAAAGGAGGAAAGATGACATTTTTTTTCCTTTCCTTATTTTTTGGGAAGATTTCAATCTAGAAGAACTACTCCCAGATAAACAGAGCTCTACACATGTCCACATTGAAAAAAAATGTTGTCATTGAAAATTTGCCACTTGATTGTTTCAAAGGTGATTTCTGCAATTATAATCAAAACACATACGTGACTTCAATGCACAATACCAATAGCTCCTAAGAGACCAGTCTGGAAGCGCAGCCTGTGCTGAGCCCTAACTGGCGCAAAGGGTTCCCATTGCAAGGTCAGACTCCTCTGGGAAAATTCACTGTCTTTCTCCCATGAGAGTTACAGGCATTTGGAGAGAAAACAGTGAGGAAGCAGCACCAAGAGTCTAGCCTTCTTAAAGCAGATGCTGGTTTCTGCAGCATAATTTCCACACCTTCTATCTTGTTGCGGCATTTAGTTAGAGGTGGTCTTGCCAAATAGGTTTGTGGATTTCAGAGAGGTGCAGTTGCCACCCTGTGGAAGGCATGTTTGGGAACAGTGGTACTGCAAGGGTCCAACTTACTCTAAGGGACAATGACTACCTGCTGCTGAGAAAATGGGGCTAGCAAATGCATGCCCAGGGGCAGGAGGCATTTCCGCAGGCAGTGAAGTGGAGGTCTCTACAGGGCCATGTGCTCCTGGGCCATTTCCACTGGAGGACCCAGGGGAAGGTAAATGATACACCGTTTTTCTATGATTTCTCCAGATGACTTGTTTGTGACAATTCCACTGTAGTTTTTTTTGAGTGGGAGGCTACCCAGAGCTGCCTGTTCTATTGGAATTAGAAAAATAAAAACAGAACCTTACCACCATTTGGTTGCTCAGTACTACACTATGATCTTCATGTATTGGAAAAAATCACTGAATAGATCTATGCCTCAGTTTCCCCACCTGTAAAATGAGGAATGCAAAATGTAATAGTATTTTTAAGAGGACAGGAGTGAGGCAAAGGCAGGTTTTATTATTCTCACTATTGCTTAAAACTCGAGACAACATTCAATATGCAACACTCCAAAGTTGCTCCATAGAGAGAGCACTTCCTTTCTGTTGAATGCCAGACCAGAGGCTGCACTGTCGGGGAAAATTGCACTATCTGTACTGGCCTTGTGGGGAAAGGATGGCCTCCAGGAGACCAATCAGTTGTGTAAGATAATGAAGACATCTGGAAGGAATACGGTTTTCATTCAAACCTTCAACAAAGACCAGTTCACTCTGTCTGGTGTTTTATAGGTCTCTGTGCACAGGCATTTGCCACAATGGCTCCTGCTTCCTGCAGCTATACCAGTTCCAAATGGTGGCATAGATTCGTATTTCACAACTCTGAATCCCACACTCTTAACCCTGCACTTTTATTCTGTCTTCTACAAGTCCCCATCAGCCAACTACGGTGCTTTCTGTCATTTCTCTTAAAAAAGTCATTGGGTATATTGGATATTTTTTTTTTCAAACCTCTCCCTCTCCTCCCAACCTTCCAACCCTCACAAAGATTCTGGTGCAGTAACCCCCAGGTATGGCAGTGCAGTGGTTAAGGACATATTGCTTAAGAGCATGAGCTCTAGAGCCTGATGACCTCGGTTCAAATACATAACCCTTAGTTTCCACATCTGTAAAACGGGGATATTCAGGGAAGTACTTAGTTCATGGTAAGTGCTTAATATATGTTTGTTGTCATTAAGAAGACATGTCCTCCAGTTTTAGAATCAGTTACTGGATCAGACTGATCAAAGCCCCACTTCCAGTGAATGTGCAGAAGGACTGAATGATGCTCCACCCAGCATCTCATATGCCATCTGACACTCATCTCAACTGTGGAAGGAATGAGTGTGAATGTGAATTACCAAAGACAGTTGCATCTAGCAAACCCTGAAGGATTACAGCTCCTGCAGACAAAGGAAGCCAGTCCCTTAGGATTCATAGGGTCTTGCCCAGACCTCCTCTTGAAAGACAACATCTGCTACTTATATTGTGCTAAGTATGTTGAATACACACATTATCTCACTCAATCCTTACAACTTGGCTGTATGGTATGTATTATTCCCACTTTATGGAAAAAGAAACAGGCTTATAGAACTTATACTCTATTAAATGGCAAAGCTGAAGTTGGGATCCATATCTGTGTGACTCCAGAGAGCATGCTCTTAATGGCTAATTTACACTGCCTCCCAAGATGCAGACTAACCATCCGAGAACTACCTGTCAGCTCACTAATGCCATTAGCCCAAATGAAGTCACACAACATGACTATTAAGGAAAACAGATCCCTCCTGAGGAAGAAATGGCAATGTCATATAAAACAGCGAATTTAGATCTTCAGTTCAACATTTACTGAGCACCAATTTGTTCTGGTCTAGGTATTATACTAGGTGCTGGACTACAAAGATGAATAAGACAACCATGTGGGAGAGACATACACAGACCATGGTAGAATAATGTGGTTAGTGGTGAGGTAGAGAGGCATGCACGGGTGCTATGGGAGTATGTGCAGGCCCTTTCCCCACGAGGGGAGGCTTACTGAAGGAAATGAATCTTAAGCCGAATTATGCAGGACGGAAGGGGAGTTACTAGCACGGAAATGGGAGGTCTGGGGTAGAATGGGCATGGAAACAGGAATGAACATGCTTTAAATGGAGACCTACAAACGGTTCGGTACTAAGATACAAAGTAGGAGGCAGGTAGTGGTGGAAGGCGGGACTGCAGAGGTGGAAACAGATTGGATCAGGAAGGGGCTTGAAATGTCCTGCCAAAGACTTGGCCTCCGTTCAGACAGGAGTGGAAAGCTGACAAAGGGTTTTAAGTAGCAGGCAGTATGGACAGATTTGCATTTTAGAAAGCTCACTGGCAGCAGTGTACAGAATGAATGGAGAGTGTATGCTATAGGGAGTTCTTTTTATCTTTTTATGAATGGACTTGGACTCAGTTACACAGACACAACAGTGAATATCTGAATATGTATGCTTAACATCAGTTGAGCACACAGAGACTGGTCATGTCAGTTACCTTCCTATCACCTTTCTTCCTCTACCTTGAAATATAATATTTAACCCCAGGAAAGTTGATGAAAGCAGTGTCGTTGACTGAGAAGGAATAAAAGAGGGAGAGAAAAAGGTGACAGAGAGTTCTGGGTAGTCATATCTCTGGGGATTATAGGAGGACAGATTTTACATTTTAGAAACTCTCCTATAATTATTTCCACAATTGTATTATCTTCCAACAGTTGCGAAGGGAAAGGATTATAATTTTCTTATTTATCTATGTTATCTCAGGACCTCACCTTTCTAGAAAGAGCTTCTGAAATGAGTAGGACTGACTTCCAGTTTATGAAGGAAGATACTGCACAGAGGAATGGAGAATCAGAACCTGTTCCATGGGGGGGCGGGGCGGGGGAGGATGCTTGGACTAGCAAAGAGTATGTCGCCAGGTGGTGGGTAGCTGAGCTCCCTCCATTTGCGAGGGACCGGTTGTCAAGAGAGATTGGGAAGTCACCTCGCCAATTTGAGGGGATGAGGAAATTGGGGGAGGGGACGTGAGGTGCCGGAATAATATTCAATGAGGGTATTAAAACCCCCTGCTGTGAAAAGATCTTCTGGGAAATCTGACTCCTGAGGGGCTCTGACTGGCTGGGGCTGTGGACGTTGTGAGAAGGATCTCTGGCTCTTAAGAGCGCAGTGCGCAGGGGGTTCGGTCGGTCTGTAAGAGCTGGGCTGTGGGGCGTGGGGCTGGCTGCGCAGGCCAGGTGTCTCTCACCTTTGCGGGCCTTGTCTCCCGGGATGTTCTGTGCCCGCAGCCGCTGGTCCAGGATATAAAGCATCTCCCCGCCCAAGTTCAAGAAGAGCAACGGTAGCGTCCGCATCGACATGATGCCGAAAGTGAGCAGAGCTGCTGAGGCGACCCGAGGCCGGGGAGCCAGAGACTTGGAGGCCCAGTCACCGCGTCTTGGTAGCCTGGTTGCTGAGGCAACGCGGCGGATAGCAAAAGGAGCCAATCAGCACGCCCTTTGTTGGGAGGCGCCCGGGGGAGGACGCTTATTGGGCTGGGTGCCCAACACCTACGAGGTGGATGGTTCCGAGCCAGAGGCGAGGGCTGGGCGAGGTTGGGGGGTTGCGGGGGCTGGCGCGGAGGGAGCGGCGGGGGCTGCGCGGCCCAGCATCATTCGCATGACCACCCCACACCCACCCCTGCACCGTGCGCAGGTGCCCGAGAACGAGGACCACCCCAGCAAAACAAGAGCAGCCTCGGAGCATATGGACCTGGGTTTGTCTGGCTGTGTTTACCCAGTAGAGTGACTTTGTGCCACTGTTTGGAGGCTGAGCATCCTCTTAGGTAAATTGGATGTCACACCTATCTCACAGGGTCCATGAGGAATCCATGAGATCGTGCCAAGTGCCATGAAAAGCACTACTAAAATGGTAACTGACAGCCCTTTTAGTCAGGGGATCAGAGGTCGTTGATTTACATTCCTTCCCTAAAAGCTGCTTGGAGTGAAGCCCCACCTGGTTTCCTATTCCCTGAAGCAAACCAGGCCGTTCTTGCCTGTTCTGCTCCTGGAGGAGGTATGCTGGAGACAAGCTCCCTCCTTCCAGCTATTAAGCAGGCCTCTGGTCCATTTCTCTGCTTTGAGGGCAGGGAACCCACACTTCACCACCGCCCTGAGTTCCAGGATCACCTTCCCGCCACTTGCTGCACATCTTTACATTGATGAGCAACGATTTCTGTCAATTTCAATGTGTAAAATCTACTAATCATCTTTTCTTCCAGCCACTCAGACATAAAACCTGAGCCTTGGTTTCCAGCTGTATGGCACTGGGGCCCATTATCAGGCATCAAACTCTTTTTCTGCCAAAATCTTTCTCATACTTCTTCTCTTCATTTGTCTGCATTGCTATGCTCTTCCCTATTACTACTCATTTCTCTCCTCCACTCGCACTGGTTGCTAGGCTAAATTTCAGAAGACACCACTTTCCACATGACATATTCCTTTGGGGGCTTCCTCTTGTCTGGCAGATTGCCTTGGCATGGCATTCAGGGCACCTGACTGTCTCCAACTGCCTTTCCGGACATGCTGCCTGTACTCCCCTGGCCTCACGCAGCAGCCAGCAGCCATGCTTCCTCTGTCCTGCTGTGCTCAGTCTCACCACTGAAACACCGGGATGACCAGGAGTGAGTGAGTGAGTGAGTGAGTGAGTGTGTGTGTGTGTGTTGTGCTATGAGTGTGTCCTCTGAGTGTGAGGGCAGAGAGTCTGCCTCAGGCAATCCTTGGATCCTAGAGCTGAATGAAAGAACAAATGGACTCCTCAGGCCACAGGGAGCCTGCCTTCTCTCCTATTATTCAAGGCAGAAAGATACAACTTTAACACAATTTATTAGTTTTCCTTGATTGTGTCTCCTCTGGCTTTGGAAGAGTTTTCTGGGTCTATCTGGCCTTGTTTCTGGGCTGCTGCTGTAGCAGCAGCAGCAGCAGCAGCAGCAGCTTTTAAGGCCATTTTTTGCTTCTTCAGCTTTTGAGTCTCCTGGAAAACCTGGAGAGGAAAGGGAGCAGGAAAACTTTGTAACCCTATGTAAAACCTCTGACTGGGAGCAGATGGGCTGGAAACTGACACCCCCAGCTGGCTACCCCAGCCTTTCTCCATGGGGTTGGTGGCTTGTGAGCCACTGCAAGGCCTTGGGGCCAGTTCTGTGCCTTGATCAGAAACAGAAACCCCCTCCCTTCTGCTCTCTCTACCAGTCCTAGATTGGGGCCAGCCAAAGCAGCAGTGTGGACTCATACCCGAATGCATAGAGCCTTCTTGGTCACCCAGCGGCGGTGGGCTTTTCGGTAGTACAGAGGGGGAAAGGTGTACTCAATCCCTAGCTCCTTGCACAGCTTCTCAAAGACTTTATAGTTGGTGTTACGGAGGTTTTTGAGCTTCTTTTTCCTCTGGTCAATGCTCATAAGCAGATAGCGCTTGAGGGCTTTGTCCTGTAAGACAGTTGGTATTCCTCTCAGTATTGTATACATAAGTGGTGTGCCACTTCAGAGTAACAAAGGATAGTCATTTTATCATCACATCAAACCTTCCAACATCTCATGCAAATATTAGTACAACTCTGAGGTAGGGATTGTTATTGTCATTCCCATTTTACAGATGGGAAAATAAAGGCTCAACGATGTTATCCAGTCTTGAATATGGGTCTACTGCTTTCACTACAAATCTCATGCTCTTTCTCTACACTATCCTCTCAGCCTCTCACAGCTCAGCAAACCGTCAGCTGGACTGGAGAAGAGGGAAGAACATTAGCTCTTCCTGGAGAACCCCCTACCCACAACCAGGTGCTGCTCCATGAGAAAATTCTGCAGTGTGGCTCAACCAGCTCCAGGGAACACTGACATGCCAGCCTGGAGCTGGACTGGTCTGTATTCACACCTGTGGTTTATTAAAAATACCAGCAACTGCTTTAGTACAGCGGCTCTGTGCCCAACACTGTGCTGAGACAGGGCGTAATTACTAAGAACATGGGCCCTGTAGTGACACTACCTAGCTTCCTGTCCTAGCACATCATTTCCTAGTGCTGTGCCTTGAGGAATAACTTAACCACTGCATGCCTAGATGATTTCTCTGTAAAATGGGATAGAAAGGTGGTATAAAGGTTAAATGGTCTAGTGCATGTATTTAGGAAGAGGCCTAACTACTTGCTTTGCATCATGTTGGTTGCTTTTATTATTTCCTATAGTCCTTGGCAATCCTGTCAGTAGGCACTATTATGATCCCTATTTTACAGACAGAACTGAGGCTCAGACATGTAAAGTAACTTTCCCAGAATCACATAACTAGTTAAGTGGAAGTGGCAGAGCTGGGATTTGAACCCAAAGTAACCTGACCCTGTTCATGCATTCAACAAATATTTACTGAGCATCTACTATGTAGCCAGACACTGTGACTATGCTCTAAAGTGTGTGTTCTTGACCATTGGTAACACTCAGCACAGCCCTGGAAGGCTTCCATTTCTCTACTGGAGGCAGGAGGGAAACGTTTTTCCCCCTGAAGCTGAGAGGTGGACACTGGTGGTGTGGCTTCCTGGTATCTCAAGCTGCCTCTCTGGACCCAGAGCCCTTCACCTCTCAGACTCCTCTGCCCCAGCCACTGCTGTGTAACTGTGAGCGATGCTCAAGGCTTACCTTTCGATGTTTCTGCATGTGTTCTTCATAATTGCGGATCTTGACAGTCAAGGCAACAACTGAAACCACAAACCACAGAGGATGAGAGCCGGACACAGAGGAAGGAAGGGCCTGGGTCTGGGTTATGTATTAAGACCTCAAGGAATAACAATCACCATGGCTGTTGTACAGCTTTCTAATTCCCAAAGCACTCTGAATTTCAAGATCTCAAAAGACACTGGATTATCTTTCCTTTAGAAAGCAAAGCGTAAGGAAGGGAAGCTCCTTAATATTATAAAGGTATCATTCCCAAACCATAGCAAATAGCATTCTTAACAATACTATATAACTTTAGAGTACTCCTATTAATGATTCAATATTGCATTAGAGGTCCTAGCCAATGCAATAAGATCAAATTCCCAGACTGCCAAGGGTCTGCTCCTTGCCTTTCCACTTTCAGCTGCCACCCTTACTCTGTGATTTTATGAATGAGTTTTCAGAATTATTAAATCCCACCCATCTAAAGCCCCAGAATATCCCTCCTTCAGGTATTCTCTTGTTTGAATATTGCGAAAATAGGGGCAAAGGCAAAAGCAGAAGGTGGTCCCAAGAAGAGGTTGTAACTATGGAAGGCCCTTCCTATACACACACTGAGTTCTGGGAGCACCCAGGGCAGTGGGGACCTTGGCTCTGACCACATGGCCCCTTCATACCCCCTTAGCTGCAGGTGCAGAGAGACAGAGAGACGAACTTGGGTTCCTGAGGAACCTTGCTGAGCTCACAGAAGTATAAGGCAGGACCTGGGTGCTGACTCTTAACATCACACAGTTCAGGATACACAGTTTTCATTTCCCTTGCTCCTCCCTGTCTTTCCTTATAATAAGCCACATCTAATTCCTAGTGTACTTGTAGATGAGAGCCCTGGATCCAGTACCAGTTAGCAGACTCCCCTGTACCCCCACTCCCCAAGGGCCCCCTGACCAACTTTGAGCCTCCAAGGAGCGGGTGTCCTCAGGGTTTGCCAGAACCTTGTTCATCAATTGCTCTTGCTTGATTTTTAGCTTCTCCTTCTGTTGAAGACAAGAGATAGCGAATCTGTGAAGTCTGCCACCCCATAAGAACTAGCCCAAACACTTCCAACGCCATGGCTGCAGTCCGAGCCACTAGGCCATAAGACTCAGGGCCTGACTTCACTCTGCTACCAGGGCCTGGCCTCTGGCCAGCCACATGGCTAGTCACATCTAGGTGAGCCCAAAGCAAATGCTATTGACAGGAGAAATGGCTTATTGGATGAATATCCCTAAAGCTTGCTCATTCATTCAGGCATCAGATCTTTACTGAGTGAGCACCTACTATTTGTCAGGTGCTAGGGGCATAACGGGAGAACAACGCTATCCCTGCTCTTGAGTGGCTCAGTCTTGAGGTATTAACAAGTAGACACAGAAAGACATTGGTGTAAGTGCTGTCGAGAAGTATGCGATGGGAGGTGTTACCACAGGACAGGACTGAGGGAGGCCAAGGTTTGGCACAGTACACTTACCTGGTTTGCCATCTCCAAAGATAAGAGTCTTTTCACAGTATCATCAACCCTGTGAAAAAATCATAGAAATGAGAGAAAGATGTAGGGGTAGAGGGGAAAGGGGAAGCAATGCTACTTTCATTTTAGTTTGAAAAGCAAGGATGATTAAAAATTTCTTTTACAACAAATGAGTCTCTCTGAATGTTAGTAGCCATTTCCCAAGGATTAAGTCAGCATGAATCTGATTTGCTGGGCTGAGAACATGAAACAATGTGATAACTACAGAATATTGAGTCTGTCTGCTTGCATGTTCCAGGCTCATCCCAGGGAGGGCAAAGGATTTCCATTTTAGCTAGAATATGGTTCATCTGTCTCGAGACCCTTCAATTCTATAATCATTATTTCTTTCTCAAGTCACATTGCACAGTGGGAGGGACAAGGGGGGCTTCCCAGCTACCACTGCCCAGGATAGGGGCTGAGCAGAAGGATCCTGGCTTTGGTGATGTTTGGCCCAGGATTCGAACCCCAGCTCTCTCCCTTAGGAGCTATATGACATTGGGCAACTTGATAAGCTATAAAATGGGGATACTATTTCTTCCGTCACATAGCTTTTGAGAGGATCAAGCCATGAGAAATCTCTACAAAGACCTGTGAGGCATGTTGTCTCCTTGGTGTCTACTGGTATAGGGTCTTCACTCAAGAGCACAAAAAGAGTAAGCAGTTGAGCCCCATAAGCTCCAGCTGTCCCTGCTTCCCAGAGGGCTTCCACAGTTCTCTGCCCCATTCTAAATCAAACTTCAGATATAGCAGGCCAGGCCTTGAAGCCACTGTCTTATCCCATTCTTGCCAATCCTCCCAGGGCCCCCTGCCCCATCAAAGAGATTTTTCTTCCTGCTTACTTCTCAATTCCAGGGATGTTCTGGTAATCTTTGAGCAGCATAGAAGGGGGTAGGTCCTCTTCTTGGCTGGGCCGGACTGTCAAATAGAGGGATGGAAAACACCCAGAGTCAACTCTCACTGTCCATCCTTCCAGACTTGACTGACTCTTCTTACCAACTCTATCAGAGACAAACAGGATCTCAAGCAAGGGCTCAGTTTTTCCTCTGCAAACTCCCAGGGCGCCCGTCTCGATATTTCGCATGGGGAGTAGGTGGCCTTTCCTAAGACCCCTTACTGTGCCTTCACCTCTCACACCTGTCTGGCTCTACCGTTATCAGATCCCCAATAGGATGGGTCCTCCTGAGGGTGGACTGAATTTGACTTCCTTTGAATCCTCCTCCCCAGCCTGATCCATAACCCAGCACAGAACAGGCACTCAGCAGACTGCATGAATGAAATAAGGGGGTTGAGGAGGAACTCCTAGCTTTAGGACACTTGAAATGAAAGCTTAAAATACAGACCACAGGAAACTCTCAGCCCCGGAATGTGCATCCCAATCTTCCCTTAGAGGTGAGGGAGAGATAGAGGGGAGAACAACTTGTCCTCACCAGGCGGACCTTACTCTGCTGCTATGCAAACAATAGCAATAAATACTAATATATACTACAGTTTAGTGCAACCAGTACTAAGGATGCTTTTCATGTGCTATCATTGAATACTAACTACGATCCTTTCAAACAGATACTCTTACACTCATTTTAGAATGAGACTCAGAGAGCAGAATTTGGCCAGCATCATTTACGTAGTACAAGAGATCTTTACCAACATGCAGACTACCTTGAAAGGGGAAACCATACCCTCGACCAAAGAAGAGCAGGCACAAAGTCCCATATACCATGTAGGCCGGGCAGACTCTCTGGCTGGCTCATTTCCTCTCATACCCAGTCGGAAGGTTCTCCTGCTCCCGCGCTCCACCTTCCCTGCCCCGCAGGGAGACTTCAGGGCAGAGATCAGTGACAAGGTGGACGTACGGGCTCTTCGGCTTAGAACCTCTGGCTCACCCCATCTAGTGGCTAAACTAGCCGCCTCGGTACTCTCGGCCACCCCAAAGTCCCGCCCGAGTCCCGCCCAGGAGCTCCTACCGGGTTTCCGGATGGCATATCCGCGGGCGGCTCGGAGGATGAGACCTACGCAGAAAAGAGGCTGAGGCCATCTCCTGAAACAGTCCAGCCTCGATTCCTCTCTAAGGCCCTCCTTTCACGGTCTTTGCACCTGTGCACCTCACCGCCGCTCCATTTCTTCTGCACCGCGCTGCCCAAGTCTCTCCCACCTCGTCTCACTCCTTTCCCACCCGCCACCCCTTCTCTCTTATCCCGCCGCGGCACTCCTCCCTATCCTCGTCCTCCCGTGCCCTCCGTCTCCGCCGAACACTTTCCCTACTCCTGCCGTCCCGTCTCGCAGCTCCTCACCGCCAGGAGGCGAGGGAAGGCCACAGCGGTCGGAGGGAAGCCGGGGGCACCCTCCACCCGGCAGCCCAAGGACCGGGGCTTGGGTCCGAATGGAACTCAGCAGCCTCCTCGCCGCCCGCAGCATGGTGACTTCTGACCGCCGCGGGCTGCGCCACCGTCGTGTTCGCAGCGCGGGCCGGGTTACACGGGCGCCGCCATGCTGGCTCAGACACGACCAATCGAGGGCAGCTGCGAGATCGCAGCAGAGGAGGACCGAGAGAGTGGATTGGAAGCGGAAGTGGGGAGAGCCGAGAGGGCTGGAGGTCGGGGACGTGGTGGTTGCCTGCGGCGTTAGTGGTGTGAGGTGCTGTCTGCATCGTAAGATGTCACCTTTTCTTGGGCATGCATCCCGCCCTCAGTCCCACTCTACGCTCCTGACCTTGGCCCCGAGTATTTTGAGGGCTTCCGTAGGGTCTGTCGTACCCTTCTCCGAACCTAGTTTTTCAGTGCCCCTTCCATCCCCAAGCCCAGGATGAGGCCCAGTAAGAACGACAGCTTTCAACTTCCTCTCCGGCAGCCAAGTAGCCTGATGGTTAAGGTTGCTAACTTTAGAATTAGACAGCTCCGGGTTGAAATCTGAGCCCCGCCCTTTACTCACTATGCGGTTCTGTGGGCAAGTCACTCAGCCTTTCCGGATCACAGTGCACGCATCCATCAAATGAGGATGGTAATAACAGTATGTATTTCTTAGGTTGTCAGAGGATAAATTAAGGCACTTGTGTTCGAAGCACCCGGTATAGAGTGAGCATTCAATAAGTATTAGCTGTGATATTTGTGAAATGTAGAGTGTAAGAATACAAATTAAGAGTAGGAAAAATAAATTTTAATTTTTGGTGCATAAAAGGGAAAAAGAGTACTTGTAATTGTGAATGCTTTTTGCCCTTTCGAAATGTATGTAAATCTTTCTAAAAGTGGAGTAAGCCTTTTGCCCGTTTCACAACCCAGGAATGCCTTTCTCAAGGACTTCTGAGACATTTCTTTGAAATGCAATCATTAAGGAATATAGTACCCCTTTCTCCCAGTTTCTGCCTGGGAGAATAGGAACCTAAATCACCTGGTGCCTCGCTCCAAGTTGTAAACTTACCTCCTTTAATAAAGATATGAGAAATGTACTTTTCTTTTGGATAAATGCAATGATCACACACAGGTGAGTACCCTATCTACCAGGTGAATTGAGGATGACTTCTGTGTGACAAATGGTTCTGCCAAATCCTCTTGCTTGAGAACTAGTTATTGTTTCTTTTGAGAAAATGTATGCAATAAGTCGTATCCACTTGGCTGTGTTAAAGTACAATTTCCTTCTGTCTTTGCAAGCCCTTTAATTGCCTGTGATGGGCATCACATTCTGGTTTAATGCTCATTCAACAATAAAACGGTTTTCTTCCTTTTCTGTCCTTCTAGAGAGATTTTCTAGGTTGGTGGGAGATTTTGCTTTTAATTATGTTTCCCCAACAGAGGTTACTATTTTCTGAGGTCTGTATGCCATTCTGTGACTCTTTCCAGGTAACCCTGGCCACTGTGCCCTAGTCGTCAGTTTTCAAGTCTCCACCACTAATGGGAGCTCTTTGAGGATGGACTGGGCTAAGTCATTTTTGAGTCCCTGCGGCCAGATAAGGATCTGGTTGAATGAATGAATGAAGGAAAACTAAACCAAACAGCAATTCTGAAAGGTAGAGTCCCGCCTCCCCCTGCCCCCACCGTCCCTCTGAAGAGAAAAAGAACAGAGACTCAGGCACACGCAAGAGTTTCTCAAAATAAAACCAAATCAAACTAAATCATAAACCAGTTTAAGAGACTGAAATTACAGGAAATAAGCACAAAAGGCTAGTGTGCAGGCTGGGTGAAGCAGTCTCTGACCTTTAAAGTGGGAGGCCCAGCCCATGGATATTGGGAGCATGGGGTAGTGGTGCTGGGAGGACCTCAGATAGGGGGAGATTGGGAGTGTTTCTGCCCTTCCTGAGGCAGACCCAGTTGGGACATCCCAGAAAGCCCTAGAAACCCCCCAGCCCTTCCGCCCCATGGACCTTGAGCCCCTGCAGAAGGGGGAAGTCTAACAGTGGCCCAAAGACACAGTTATCCTCCTGGTTTGGGACTAGAGGCTCTGGGGTCCTTAGTGGGCTGGGCTGGAACCAGAGGTTCTCGTAGGACTTGGGGCTTGGGGTAAGGCCACCCAAGAGGGGCTGAGTGGAGTCGCAACGGATGTAGTCCCCTTGCCCCGGGCTGGTGGGGCTGCCTAGCACCTTCCCGTAAAGGACTTGGTCACTGTTGCCAGACTGTGACCGGGGCTGAATAGAAGGTGCTCTTGGGTCCCCCTGGAGCACATAGGCCTGGACCAGGGTGGGGAGATCACAGGTTCCTGAGCTGTCATTGGACTCCCAGGGCCCTGGCTTCTTCTCCTCCTCCTCCAGAACCGTGATCTTAGTGATGGGTGGCATGCTGGGATCCCAAAGGCTGGGCAGCTGTAAGATTTCCTGGACACAAGGACACATGGTAAGGGCATGATTCATTTCAGATATCTGCCCCAGCCACTGTCCCTTCCTGAGTTGGGGCAGTGTGGGGACCTTCCTGCTGCTCTCTGCTGGAACTCAAAAAGTTGCACCTGCAAAGCACCTCCTGTGTTCATGATATGTGTTATGTGCTGTTCAAACTTAGTTTGGTTAATCTCCCCAATGATTCTGTGTGGGGTTAGTCCCGTTTCATGGTGAGATGTCTGAGCCTTAGAAATGGGTAGAACTGGGTTGCCAACTCAGGTTTGCTTTACTTCAAAGGGAGGGCATCTTGCTAGGAAGTGAAGGGAAGGCCTGAGTATTCATCCTCAGAGAAGCATCCCTTCACTTTGAGCCTGGGCTGTCACCCCCAGCCCCATTTCCCTCTCCCTCCAGAGGTCTTACCTCTGCCACGATGGTAGGTACCCAGGATCCCAGGCTGCTGTGGGCTGGGTCTGGGACATTTGGCCAGAGGGAATTCTTCCTGCTGGAGAAGGGGGCAGGTGAAGGCAGGGTCAGGCATGCCCTCGCATCTTTCCATCCTTTCTCCCACCTACTCCCAGCAGTGGAAGGGATGGCCGCTTAGTGCAGAGATGAGAAGGTGGAGGGTCTGGTGCCCAGACCTGGGCACTGAGGCCCGGGAAGGCTGGGGTGGACTTGGACTGACCCACTCGTGTCTGTAGTTCCTTGTGGGGAGGGTATCTGGGTGTCAGATCTCTCAATTCACCTGGGTCTGCAGTAGAGCCGGGCAGCCCCACAGAGGCAGATGAGCAAGAGCATAAGGCTGAACAGGCCCAGGATCATGAGCAGCTTGGACTCCTCTGGGTGAAGGGAAAGCCAGAAGGTTAGTGTGCATACTAGTAAGGCTGGACCTCCTCCCTTAGACTAGGACCCAAGGATAGGGCTACATCTCCTCCCTCAGATAGGAGCTGAGGGAAGAGCTGGATCCCCTCCTCAGACCAGGAGATCCAGGCAAGCGCAGTCTACTTTAAAAATGGAGATCCTTTGCGTGAGGCACCGTCCCTGTTGGCTTTCTCCTCTTACCTGGGGCTGAGGTCACCAGGGTGAGGCTTGTACTGTTGGTGGCCCCCGCCTGGCTGGCAGCCATGAGCTGGACACGGTACAAGCTGGCGGGCTTCAGGCCAGTGAGGACAAAGTCATGGGAGGAAGCATTAAGGGTGGTGGCTGGGAGTAGAGTAGAATGGTTAGCCTGGGTCCAGATGCTGAGGCTCCCTCCAAGGCTGCTGAACACCCCCCTCTGTAGCATTCTGGGGCTGAAGATAGACTCACAGGAGGACTGGCCCTGAGCATCGGTCCAGAAGATGATGTAGTGTGTAAGGGGGCTCTTCCCCCGCTCAGGGTTCCCGGGCACCCAGTCCAGATGGGCCGATGTCTCACCAACGTGCCTTAGACGTAGCTCTGGGGCGTGGGAGGGTGCTGTCAGAAGAGAGGTGCAGGGTTGACAGAGGGCAGGGTGGAGAGACCAGCTGGACTTCTTGTGGCTCCCAGACCGAAGAACTGGGACATACTGCTGGGTGCATGATATAAGACAGTCCAAGGGGAATCCTGCCCAAGTCTCATTTTCTCAGTAACTTTGAATCCCATATACTTGTAAAAAGTGGTTGAGCTAGGATTTGAACCTGGTTCTCTTTGACTCCAAAGCCTCACTCCCTGGTTACTACCAGGCCTTTTTGTCCAGCTCACTGTTCAGTTTCTGCCACTTACTCTCTGAATTTATACCAGGCCCTCTCTCTATTTCTGTCACATGTGATACATTATTTCTGTCAGGACAATTGATCGATTTCTGTAAAGAAAATTGATCAATTCCTGCAATGCTTTCTCCCTGAATTCTGCCAAACTCACTGCCAATTTCTATCACCTCACCACCTGACTTCTTTCTAGCTGCTTACACAGGGGTCCAGTGTAAGTCTGGGGCAATCTTAGGGTTAGGAGGACCCTCTTGGGGCTAGAGGTATGGGAAGAAGGAAATATTCCCGCATAGTCCTGATTGTTGGGGCTTAGCAGGCCTGGAGAGAGAGGAGGGGATTCTGAGAAGGGGCCTGGTGACCAATAAACCTGTCTCTTGGGAGTAGGCATAGATGTCCTTGGAGGTTCTCATGGTGTCTTGGTATAAGGCGGTCACTGTGATTTCATACAGCTGAAAGGGCATGATGTTCTCTGTAGAGAGAAAATGGGATAGGCACTCTGATTAGGGGGATAACCTCTGCTGACCATCAGGAGCTAACCTCAGCACTCTAGTGGGGGATAACCAGGGCCTCACACTACAAGGCTAGCCTCTGCAGCCTCTTCTGCAGATCATTTGCTAGGGGTAAGGGGCAAAAAGTGGGATAGAGAGCTAGAAAGGTGGCAGAGTCAGGGCTGTAGCAAGAGAGGATCCAGTTAGACTGTAAGAAGAACTTCCAGATTCTGAGTATATGAGGTGAGACCAGTGAAGGATCAAGAAAGACTTGGGGATCTGCCTGTGGTTTAGGTTGCCCCTGGCCCTCAGCCTCCCAATCTCTTAGCACTGCCCACCTATCCGCCCCCCAGGCCTGCCTCACCCTGCAGCAGGGTCCCTGCAATGCTTCCATTATGCTCCATTTTCCAGGTCTTATGGCTGCTGTTGGGGCTGGGGGGACTCGGGCCCCACTCAATCACATAGCCCCGAGGCTGAGGGCTGGGGGGCTCCCAGCCCACCCAGAGGCTGTGAGGGTCTCGGGCCATGGTATGGAGTCCACCCAGGGGTGGGCCTGTAGATGGAGTAGAAGAAGGTTGGACAAAGGTAAAAAGAATGCAGGCTCTAGAGCCAGAAACCTGGGTTAAAATCCTGACTTTGCTACTTACAAACTGGGTGACCTTGAGCAAGTCAACATCTGAACCTCAGTTTCCTCATCTGTGAAATGGAAATGATGATAAAAGTTCTTCCCTCACAGGGTCTTGGTGCAGATTAGATGAGGTGAGGCGTGGAATAAGCCTAGTGTAGTGTCTGGTGTAGAGCGCTGCTTGATAATGACAAAAGCTAACCCTGTGTAGTTCTTGGTATGTGCCAGGTATAGTCCTTGCTGTATGCTAACAGTCCCATGAGAGGGGCACTACTACTGTCCCCATTTAGTCAATGAGAAAACAGACACAGAGAGGTTAAGTAACATCTAAGGTCATGCAGCTGGTCAGTGGGAATATTAGCTATTGTTATTGTTAGTCTCACCTTGTGAGGACCCATGTTCAGGAGAACCTGGGGGAGGTGGTGGCTGATCTCTGGAGAATGAACAATTAGCTGAGGGACTGTGTTGTGGCTGGAAAAATGTAGGGCTTTCTCTCCCATCTTCCTTGCCGGAATGGGGAGTATGGGGTGTGTGTGTGTGTGTGTGTGTGTGTGTGTGTGTGTGTGTGTGGAGTATGGTGTGTGTGTGTGTGTGTGTGTGTGTGGTGTGTGGAGTATGGTATGTGTGTGTGTGTAGGTACCACCACCAGCTTAACCTGGTTCTGGCTTATGATAGTCATAGGCTAACACATAATGAGCAGCTATTTTGTGCCAGGCACGTGTCTTAACTCATGTGATCTTCACAACAACCCTTTGAGGTAGGTGCTGTATCATCCCCATTTCCTAGATGAGGAAACAGAGGCCAGGGAGGTTAAGTAACTTGCCCAGGTCACGCTGTTAGCAAGTGACAGGACTAGATTTGAACACAGGCAGTTGGGCCTTCAAATGTGCAATCTTAACTGCCATGCTCTCCTAGCTGCCTGCCCCTTTTACCTTTGCTCTTCAAGAAGACCACTGGGGTAGGGTGAGAGGTCCCAGCGGTGTTATAGGCCACGAGGACCACCTCCTGGATGTCGGAAGACAAGAGGAAGGTGCAGTTGAGCTCCGTGGTGTTGCAGAGGGGTAGGCTTGCTCCAACCTGGCCTGGGGGTCTCCAGGAGACCAGGTACCCTTGGATCTGCTCGCTGTCTTCTTCCAGGGCCATTGGCTGTAGTGGGCAGAGAAGGAAAAAGATAAGGGGGAATGCCCGTCTCATCTTGAGTTGGGGAGAACTTCTAGATGGGGTGGATGGACCACAGGAACTGAGCCCTTTGGGCTGGGAGCCGGCCTTCCTCCCTCCCTCCCTCTCTCCTGTTGCCACGTGCTGGATCCTAGGAGGGAGGGAGGGAAGAAGGAAGTTGGTGTGTGCAGCAGGCACTTAACTATTTACTGAGCCAACCCTTTGCCATAGGTGAGTCCTGTGTTGTAGTCTCTCCAACAGTATGCTGCTTCCTAGGCACATGCAAAGTGCATGCAATGTACATACCAATGCATTCAAGCCTCCCAGACCTGGTGGAGTTCTGAGCCCCAGCCCACAGGAGTGTGTGTGGGTTGGAGGAGGTTTCAGGGGTGGCCTTCAGAGAGGGTCACCTTCCAGAACAGATCCACCGTCTTGGAGTCCAGCTTCCTTTGCCGCCACCACGTGTCTAGTCTGACATTGGGGGCTGTGGGGGAGTGAGAGGAGGAGGCTGGTCAAGGAGGGCCCTGGAGGTGAGACCGGGTCCTGATAGCTGCTCCCAGCCCCATACCACCCACTTACCCCGTTGTGTGCTGGTCAGCTGCAGGCTGGGGCTCCAGTCACTCCAGTGGCCGGACAGGGGCCAGCGGATGCAGCGCATCTGCAGGGTGTAGACTGTGTATGAGAGGAGTCCACAGAGTTCATGCTTGAGGGTCCTGGATGGCAGGGGGCCCACCTGGTGGGGGAAGATGTGGCCCTGAGCCTGGATTCCTGTGCCCTTCAGGGCCAGCTCAGCTTACCCTCGCTGCAGCTGTCTCCACCCCAGGCTCTGGAGGTTGCCCTCCACCTCACCAGGGCCCAGCTGGCTCCTCCAAACCGTGGCTGATAGCGCAGCTCACACTTCTGATCTATGTACAGGCTTGGCTTCCATGGCTCCCAGCGCAACTGCAGGCAGCCTGGCTGGAGTGGGGCCACCTCAGGGTTGGGGTCCAGGGCCCACAGTGTGGGGGGTTCCAGTTTTACTGCAAGGAGAGGAGTTGTCAGACCCTTTCTCTGCCCCATCCTATAGGACTCTGCCTTAGCTCTTACTTCTCCCTGCCTGCGGTTCCATTTTTCTCCCTGGCTCTCCATCCATGCAGTCTCTGTGTTTTTCCTTCTTGCTCTCTCTCTGTGAGTCTCTTCATCTCTATGGCATCATGTTCCTGTGGTCTAGCTCTGAATACGTGTCTGTTTGGTACTCTTGTCCCAGGGCCTTTGTACTGATTGTTCTCTGGAACACTTTCCCTTCACATTTCCAGTGTCTTGCTCCCCCATTTCCTTCAAGGATCCTTCAAATGTCACCTTCTCAGTGTGGCCTTCCCTGGCCACTGTACTGAAATAGCAGCTGCTCCTCACTCCCAGCCTCCCCACCCGTTCCGTTTCCTTTCCCCCATCACACTTATCATCAGCTGCCATTTTGTTTTATTTATTTTGCCCCCTAGACTGTAACATTCCAAGGGCAGGATTTCTGCTGTTTTGTTCACTGCTGTATCCCTAGCACCTAGAACAGTGCCTAGCATATAGCAGGCACTTCAAGAAATTTGACGGAAGAATTCATGTTGGTGTGTCCTTGTGTCTGTGTTTCTTCTATGTCTATGTCCATAGCTCTATCTCCAACTGCATCCCATTTGGTCTCTGTCTCTCTTCTCTTTCTCGGCTCTAGGTCTTCCAGTGTCTGTCTGTCTGTTTCTGGGTCTGTGTTTCTGTCTCTGTGCCTCCCTGGGTCTGAACTTTGTGGGGGCCTCTTCCCTTCTCCATACCCAGTGCATCACCCACCAACGTTCATGGGATCAAGGCACAGCCGTGGGGACGCACTGGTCCCCAGCACGTTCTCTGCCTGCACCCAGATGACCATGTTCCCGTAGAGCTGCAGGTGTCTGCGTGGGATGGAACAGCGGCTCTTCCCGTCCTCGGGCACGCAGTTGTGGACGGCACTCTCCTGGACCTGGCAGTTGCTCCGGCTCCTGCCAATGGTCCAGGTTTGGGTGTCAGATGGAGGAAAAAAGCAAGGCTCCCTTCTCCCTCCCATCTTTGCCTCTGTCTCCTGCGTCCCCACAGTCCTCCCTATGTCCCACCCCAGGACCCAGAGGAACAGGGCTGGAGTGGAGACTCCTCCCTACTCACTTGAAGCTTTTTAGGGTGAAGTTGTTAAGCAAGTGGGTGTCAGGGCCTGGCTCCCATTGGCAGGTGAGGCTGTCGGTTGTGAGGTCCATGAGGCAGGACAGGTTGTGGGGTGTGGCGGGAGGGTCTGTGCATATGATGGGGAGAGTGAGGGTTCGGTGGGACCACTCAGGCAGCTGCCACGGGGGCCAGCCAGCTTTGTCTCCCTGCTCTGGGTCATCCCCTCTGGGGTCACTTTGTTCATTCACCTGTCTCTGTACAGTCCTGGGGAAACTGAGTTAGAGGCATGTACAGGGACAAGCATCAGAGGACCTGAAACCCCCTCTACTCTACCCCCTTCAACAGGGACAGTGTAGTGTCTGGATTTTCATTCTTGTTCTGCCATTCATTAGCTGTGTGATCTTGAAGTCACCTAACTGCTCTGTTTTCTCATCTGTAAAATGGGGGTAAGTGGCAATATACCCGCCCCCTAGGGTTATTGTAAGGGATGAATGATGTACTATATGCAGAGTGCTCAGAGCAGTGCCTGGCTCATAGTCAGTGCTATGTAAGCATTAGCTCCACTATTACTGATTCTTATATAAGGACTTTGGTCTGTCTTTGTATTTTCTTATGCATTGGCATGGCACAAACTCCATTCTTTGCAGTTTGTGCAGAAGGCTGCGACTGGGGTGGGGGAGACTCTGGGAGCAAACCCAGCTGGTAGACAATGTCCTCCCTGGACACACCCTCCTGGGGCTGGGGAGTTGGGCTTACTCAGCAGCCATATAGAGTGGCAGTTAATACACTGGTTCTCAAGTCACACTGCCTGTTATAAATATTCATTCCATCCTTATTAGTTTGTGACCTTCATTCAGCATATCACTTACCCTCTCTGAACCTCAGTTTCCTCATCTGCAAAATGGGGCTTAATAGCACTAGTAAGGAAGATGACCTACTATCGAGCCCATCAAGTACTTGTTGAGCAAGAGCTCAAGGAAGAACAGCTCTTATTAGTATTGGCAGGTGGGCATTGGAGGCAGAGCAGGTGGATGGCTGCAGGGACTTACAGCCTGCCTGCAGCTCAGCCTGGCCCAGGATCTGCAGGTCGTTGCCCCATCGCAGACAGCAGTAGAGAAGGTCCCAAGGTTTGTTGACGTGGGGCAAGGTGATGGTGGATTCCTGGGTCCCATCCGGCAAGCGCTGCTGCCTCCCCTCAAGTTGAAGCTCTCTTCCCAATTTCCACACAATCTGTGGCTCTGGGTCCAGGTAGCCACATTTCTGGCTGATGATGCAGGAGGCTGTGATGGCATCTCCCAGGTGGACAATAGGGGCTGAGAGGTGGATGTGCCCGCACTCCTCCAGGCCTGGGGTGGGAGAGGACAGGCCATAAGTGACTCGGCTGCCTGTTGGAGCCGGGCTATAAGCTAGGCCTTTGTACTCCTAGACTCAGGGCCCTCACTGTCTTGCCTCACCCTCCACGATGCGAAAGCTGGCATGGGAGCTGCGTTTGGGTCTGTGAGAAGCTCTTGGGGAGGAGACAGAGATCGTGATGTGTAGGTAAAAGTTGATCAGCTGGCTATGCAGAGGAAAAACAATCCTGATCTGCAGTATGGGCTGCTTTCCCTGGTGAAATATTCCTACCACGGTGGATTGCAAGCTACTAGCATCATATCACTGAATGTGAACTTGGGAAAAGCTGTGCACAATTAGCTCTTGCAAGCCTGCTCCAGCACACCACCAGATAGAATCTAGGTCCCGCCCTGGAGCCCTCCCCAAGGGTGTTGAAAGCAGTGATGAGAATGATAACCCTGAAGCCACCGCAATCTTTTCAGAATTCAGATCTGATTGTGTTTTCCCACCTCCACCACAGGACTTTGATGGCACGTCATTGCTCCAAAAGGCAGTATTGTGTGATGGATAAGAGCAAGGGAGTTGGAATGAGACTGCCTAGGTTTAGAGCTGGATCCTATTGCGTATTAATTATGTGGCCCTGGTATGTTACTGAGGCTTTTTGTGCTTCAGGTTTCTCATCTGTAAAGTGGGGATAAAAAAAGTTTCTACTTGAGTGTTGCTGTAAGCATTAGATATGATAATGTGTGCAAGGCACTTAGAACAGTATCTGACAGGTGAGTATTTGCTGCCATGATTAGGATAAAGACCCAGAACCTTCTCACAGCCCCTGTGGCCTGGCTCCTGCCTAACCTTCCCGCCTCCAGCTCAGACCATCCTCTCTCAGCTCCAGTCACCCTGGCTTCTTGCTATTCCTTGAAAACACCATGCTCTCTTCCATCTCTAGCGTCTGCTGTTGCTTTCTGAGGTGCACTTCTCCTCCCACCTCTCTTTCAACTGGTTAATATTTAGGCATCTTGGGGGGGACCAGACCAGGCACTGAGCAGCCAGACCAGCCCAAGTCCCCTGAACTTTCCCAAAGCTCTTATTATCCTTCATACTTACAGAGTCATGTGATTACTTGCTTGCCCAGCTAGACCATAGGTTCCGTGAGGCTGGAGATGTTGCCTGTTTTGCTCACTTCTGTATCCCCAGTGCCTAGCACAGAGTAGCCCAAGGTGCATGTGTATTGAATAAAGCACCACACTTTGCCTACCACGCCTTCTTTCCCCTCTCACATGTCCTCCGGCCCATTTTCCTGATGGGGATGCTGAGGCCCTAAGAGGAGGAACAATTTGCCCAGGGTCACAGAGCAAGTTCATGGGGCTCCCACCACTTTGCAGAGTCAGAATTGCAGACTGGAAGGGGCCTTGCAAAACTGTTTACTTCAAAATGCCACCTGATGCTATATCCTCTACAACATGGCTAGGGTTGCCTGTTTGTGTATGGTCGGCCAGCTAAGAAGGCTTTTTACGTTTTTAAAGGGCTAAAACCAAACCAAACAATAACCAAATAAGAACATGCAGCAGAGACTGCCTGTGGCCTGCAAAGCCTGAATTTCACTGTCAGACAAAGTTTGCTGACCCCTTTGTACAATGTCCCTGTCAATCCTAGCCTTGACTTGCACACCCCCAGAGATGGGAGGGTCTCCACCTCTCAAGACAGAGTTTCCGTAGTAGGAGAACTCTGCCTGGGCTTTCTGATTTCAGGATGAAACCTACCTCCTTATGGCTTCCTCCCTGATTCCTTTGCTGCTCTTGAAGACTGCCTAGAAGTCAGAGGTTCCTTCTGACAGCCTGGCAGAGATTTTCAGACAAGATCTGGGGCCCCAGGCCTTTTCCAGGCTGACAAGCTCAGCCTCTCGCCCATGAGGATGGGTAGTGGTTTGCTTGCAGAAGACTGTGGATGGGAACCTGCTGCCCCGCAACTGTGGCCCAGTCTCGATACTCTTGGGATTCTCTAGGAACCCCAGGGGCAATGTGGCAGTGCAGGGAAATGGTTCTCTCCTCCACCCCCAATATCTCTCCCTGTAACTCCCCTCTCACCACAGCACCCCAGCCCTGGACACACTCACTTCTGGGAATCAGTAGAAGGATCAGAGCAGCTGTGGTCAGGCTCCAGGTTCCCAGCCCCACCATAGTGCTTACTTGGTGTTCACCTGCAGGCAGAGGGAGATGGTTAAGGTCTTAGACTTTGGAGCCAGAGCCAAGCTTAATCCTTGTTCTGCCACAGTGTGGCTTTGGCCAGGTTACTTGACCTCTGTGAACCTCAATTTCTTTGCAAAGTAAAGGTAACAGCTTTTACTACATAGGGCTTTGGGAAGAAGACCTGGCACATAGCAAATGACTGTAAGTGACAGCCACTGTTATTATTATACTTGCTTTCCAGGAGAGAGCAGGGAAAGGAGCATCAGAGAACAGCATTCTCCCCCTTCCCTTCTGTCTTAGCTGGGTCCCCTTGCCTTCCTCCCCAAAAGAGGAGCCTGAGATGAGGGCTTGTATGCAGGTCGTTTATTTTAGGAAGATCCCAGGAACAGAGTGAATGAGGAAGGAGAAGGAAGCAGGTAAGAAGGGAAAGCCAATTCAAGGGCATGCCATCCAGTTGGTCACCTCTATGGGCAACTGGGACTCAATCCTGCTGAACTCTCCAGGGAGCCATGGACATGCCTCAGAATTGTCTATGCAAGGGACAATTTGTCCCTTGAATGTGAGAGAGGATGGAAACATTTATCCACCGACACCTGTCCCTATTGGTCTAGGGATGTCACTTGGGGTATTGACCACCTGGCACATCCAGGTTGCACACGCATGAGTAGGAGGCAGGTTCTCCAGGGTGAGCCATGCCAAAAGTGTCAGATCTGCTCCCTGGCAGAAACTGACAACTCCATGGAGCAGCTGAAGCAAGGGGCTGTCAGCTTACACTTGTGGGAAGCCTTGGCAATGGCTGGAGGGAAAGATGGGCAGAAAGGATATCAGGTGGGACACACAGGGGTCTAATACATGCTCCATTCTGGGCACGCACCCCTGGAGGCCTTCTGGGCCAGGCATCCTGTAGTCATGGCAACAGTGCCTGGGTGGAGGGAGCATTAGTTCCAAGCTCAGGAAGTATGCCGGGGATGGGCTTCCAGCCTAACCCTCTACTCTGATCCTGCTGAGATCTTGGGGTCTTGGGGTCTTGGGGTCTTGGGGCCAGATGCCTGATCCTCCAGCACGGACACTCTTCGTGGCAGGGCAGTGGGAATCGCTGACCAGCCAGCATATACATTCATGAAAACATAGGTGGTGTCCCAGCAGATCCCCTGTGCTCATGGGAGAGGGTGGGGGGAAGCTTCTCTCCCTTTTCCGTCCCTCCCAAACAGAGGTATGAATGAGAACTGCCCAAATACCCATGGCTGTTTCCGCTTTAAGGAGCCTTAACCAAACGTCTAGTCTAGCCACGTATATTGCAGTGTCAGGATACCAGATGGCTAGCCCATAGGCCACTTTTTTCGCTAATCAGGAAAGAAGTGCCCTTCTTCTGCACAGATGCAGCCCTGGACCAGGACCTGGCACCTGGAAAACAAGCTGGATTTCAGCCTCCACTTGCTCCTCAGCCCGGTAGCTTTGTGCAGTGAGAAACCTGCACACTTGTTCACAGCACCCCACTGGTAAGTCAGTGGTTGGCAACCTTCTTCCTATAGCATGCCAGTTTGATTATCCCCCACGCCAACACACTTGTCGGGGAAGATTTAGCCCCTTTGGCCCAGATTTTGGGACACTGCTTCCCATCTCCAAGTGCTTTTGATGCTGCCCAGCCCTGCTGCGCTAGTGTGGGTCAGCTTCAGGCCTGGCGCACTTCACTACTGGCTCCTGTCCAGGCTGGGCAACCAGACCCCAAACCCCAAGAGGCCAAGCATTTCCCCCCCGGGTTGCTGAGTGTTGACACCCTTGGCACCAGTCCCTGGGTGCCCCCCAGCCCAGTTGGATCATGGGCTCCTCTCTCTGGGCCAGTGTGCAGAGAGGTTGGGAGCCCAGCTGTGAGTCAGACCAGCTGATCTGAACCACAGCTCTGCCACTCACCAGCTTGGTGGCCTTGGACAAGTTACTTTCTGAGCTTCAGTTTCCCCATCTGTGAAAGAGAGATAATAATACCACCCACTCCTCAGGGTTGTGGCGAGGATGAAGCCAGGTGATCCGTGATGAAAGCACCCAGCATGGAGTCCACAAGGAGAAAGCACTCAATAACTGTGTTATTTTCACGTGCCATGAAGCAGGGCACCACCTCACGGAACCCAGCATGGCTTAGTGCCCCCTCCCCCACCTAAGAGCTACTTGGTCACAGCCTCCTAGGACCGCCACCTCCCTTTTGTCTATGTCATGCTGCCTGACTGCAAGGCCCCATTTCTGGGTCCCCTACTTGCAGCTCCTTGGCCCTGCAGTCTTTCTTTGGCTCCAGCCATCTCATCTGGGCACTTTTGACTCTTTCTGGGTTCCAGCACACCCCACTGCCCCTGAAGTCCGGCATCACACCCCCTCCTTCTGCTTCCCTCTTCTTTCCCTCCACTCAGCCTTCTCCCCCTGCTCTCTCCCTTCTGCAATTCACACGCCTCTCTCCCTGTTCTTTCTATGGTAGTTCACCTGGGGATTGTCCTGTGGGAGAGGGGCAGAGGGAGGGGGGGGCTGGGAATGAACAGAGGGAGAGGCCTTCCCAGGTGCAGTTCAGAGAAAGAGAGAGACAGCAGGCAGAAAGAGTAAGAAAGTGAAGTCACTCACACAGACTGAAATGACGGAGAGAGACCGAGAGATAAAGACAGGCAGGAGAGACTCCCAGAGTCAGACAGGGAGCGGAAAGAGCCTGGAAGACAGGGATGCTGACCTGCAGAAAGGCTGAGGCTCTCGGAGGCTGATTAACAGTCTGCTACTCAAGAGAGTTTAAGATTCAAAAGACAGAGGGAAACGTGAGAGACAGAGAAAGGTACACGGAGACTCTGAGACAAACAGAAACTCATTGCCCAGGCAAGCCAGAGAGGGGCTGAGAAGGAAGAGAAATGGAGAGTAAATGAGACAGAGATGGAGACAGGGAGAGGTGGAGACACAGAGGCTCTGTGAGACAGAGGCGCAGGGAGGGATAACCATTAGACCCTTCCCCGAGCCCACCTCAGTGTCCCCAGCTATCAGCTGTTGGTGGTTTGTGACTTCCCTGGTGCAACAACCCCCTGCCCCCCAAGTGGTGACATTGCTGGGAAAAGAGACTCAAGAGTCCAGGGGTCCTGGTTCCAAGGGACAAGCTCTAAAGGCAGGATCTCTGGTCCCAGGCCTGGGCCCCTGCATACGGGCCCTTGGCAGAGCTGGGCGGGGGGGCGGGGGGAGTGGCCGCAGGACTCCAAGCCCCCATCCAGGCTCAGTTCTCCCTGGGGCTCCCCTACTCACGCTGGAGCCTGCAGCCCCTCAGCCACTTGGCCTCCTTGGTCTCTGCTCTCTTCTCCAGGCAAGTTCCTGAAAGCAGCCGCAGCCTGGTGTCTCTCCCCAGCCCTGTCGTTAATGGCTCGGCCTCTGACAGGCGGGGGGACTGTGGATTGCAACACCGGCCAGCCTCCTTCCCTCCCCTGCCCTGTTGTGTGGCACTGGCAGCCCCCTCCTCCCAGGAAGGAGCCTGGGAGGGAAGCTGGTGTGGCCTGGGCAGCCTTCCTGCCTCAGGGGGTCTTAAAGGGGCTGGGGGATGTGGCAACGCTGTCTCCCTCCTCTGTCTCCGGATTTCCTGACCTCAGGGCTTGGAGGCCCAGTAGGACCCGGGCTCCAACCCAGCTGGGGGCCATCTCCAGGCCCCTTGCCTTGGGGGAGCATGGCTCAGAGACAGACCCCGGCTAGAAGGTTTGCACAGCTCTAAGCCTCTTTTTAGCACCAGCCTTGGGGCCCTGATCACAATACTCAGGGCGCAGCCTCCAGGTTTCAGGGAATTTTGTAAGACCAAATGCCTTCCTTACTGTGCCCCCTCTTCACTGGGTATTCTCTACCATTGCCCACAGGCCAAGCGGATGGAGAAAGGGGGACTCTGGGACCATGGACGGAAGACTTATGAGGCTCAGAGTCTTCATACACTCACTATGAATTAGTAATTTTACTCACAAGATTCTCCTAGCTAAAGTGAACCTTTAAGAAAATTATTTTATTTTTGATTTTAGGAAGAAGGGAAGAGAAGGAGAAAGAGAGGAAGATAAACATGGATGTGAGAGAGGAACATTGGTTGGCTGCCTTCTGTATGTGCCCTGCCTTGGGCCCAAACCCACAACCCAAGCATGTGCCCCTAACGGGAACTGAACCAGTGACCCTTTGGTTTGCTGTTCTGAGGAATGATGCCCAACCAAATGAGCCACACTGGCCAGGGCATGAACATTTTTTGACTGAGTGAACTACACTACATATTATATCTTTCATTGTCAACATCCATGATTCTCCTGCAATTGTTTATAATTTTCGGCACATTTTTCTGAAGAAGACTCAGACTATTCATCGTTTATTGGACTTATGACGCTTTAATAAAGGTTATGTCCCGACTGACTAGCAGAATGTCCATAACATATGATCCTTTCAGAAAAATTGGCTTTCTGAGTCCTGTGTGATGGGGAAGACCTGGGCCGCGGTTTGGGTTCCAGGTTGAAATTTGAAATACCCAACTGTCTGCGGCAACTTCCCAGAGATGTCCCATAGGCCCCACAGGCTCGGCAAATCCCATGGACTTCTTTCAAGATAGAACCAGAATCCTGGGTAGACAGATATTCACTGTAAATTTCAATTTGGCTCTACATTTGAATATTTTTATGATAAAAAGTTGGAAAGTATAAATATCACTTAAACCTCAATTGTAGCAACGGCCTCCTCCCTGGTCTCCTACTTCCATTCATCGACGCTGGTGAAACAGAAGTCGGTTCATGCCATCCTCTGCCCACTCCCCCAATGGCTCCCATCTCACTCAGCGTCAAAGTCAAACGCCTTCCCATGATCTGCAAGGTCCTATCCTGCCTGGGGCACCCCCATTTGCTCCCTGATCTCTCTCCTATAATTCTCTCCCTTCCTGCTCTGCTCCAGCCTCTCTGTTTTCCTTGTTGTTGCTTGAACTTGTTAGGCTTCCTCCCACCTCAGGGTCATTGCACTTGCTGTTTCTTCTGCCTGGGCTCTTTCTCCGCAAATAATGATATGGGTCACTCTCTCCCCTTCTCCAGGTCTTTGCTGAAATCTCACCTTCTCACCAAGGCCTTCTCTGACCACCCTTTAAAAAAAATTACAGCCTCTTCCTCTTTACTTCTTTTTCTTTCCCTGTGTCCCTCTTCACCATCTGACACCCCTCGTCTCCCACTAGAATGGGAGCTCCATGAAGGCAAGGGTTTTATTCTGTGTTGTTTAAAACATTATCTGGAGTGTGTACAGCACTACCTGTCACATAGTGAGCCCTCAATACATATTTGTTAAGTGAATGGATTGACTGGATCCATCTCCCTCTACTTCGCCAAACCTATTCCCAGCCCCCACGTGCCTCATCTTGGTTGACCACACCATCCCTACTCCCCCAAGTCACCTGACCAGGGACCCAGGAGTCATTCCTCACACCCCCTCTCCACACTTCCACAGCCAGTCAGTTCAGAATGAAGGAGAATGGGTCTTTTGTTCATTATTCAGAAAACATGGTCCTGGAGCAGGTGCAGGGGTACAACAGTGCGCAAAAACAGCTTTGGATCCTGCCTTTGTGGATTGCTGAATCCACCTCCTCTCCTTGTCTTTGTCAGGTCTCCTCGTCCCTCACTGGGATGCACCAGCCTGCCTGCTGGGCTCCTGCTCCATTCTCTGTCAACGCCCTGGAGAGTGTCTCACCATGCTGGTTCCCCTTCTTCAGGGTACCTTCCTCCCATCCTCACTCCTTAACTGGACAACCAAGATACCCTGAGATCTGGCCCCACCTCCCGCTCCCGCCCTATCTGCCTCCACTCCCTCAGGGGGACCACTTCAGGCTCTAGACACCCACTTCAGGCAGAATTTGCTTCTGTTTCCCTGCCTGCCTCGGGCTCTGGAACACCTCTGTTTGTTTTTGCCGATCCCGCCACCTCCCGTGAGGCTAGCCAGTCCTGCCTATGATGCAGCTCAGACAAGCAGCCTGCTCAGAGCATCTTTCCTGGTGATCCTGTAACACTGCGGTGGGTTGGCTGTGGGCTGTGTGCCTCCTCCGTTAGGCTGTGCACTCCTTGAGGGCAGAAACCAAATTCTCGGCTCTCCCTCCAGGCTCAGCACCATGCATATCTACTGGGCTGGGAATCTTGGAGAAGTTGTTTACCCTCTCCAAGCCTCCATTTTCTTATCTGCCTCAGGGATAACTCCTCCCAAGGGTTTTGTGAGGATTAAATGAGCTACAGGAGCCTTGCACATTAACCAGCATGTTATAGGTGCTCAATAAAATTTTTTCTTTCTTTTCTTTTTCTTTTTTACCTCTTGCATAGTTCAATATTTCAGAACAAGATTTTGCTGATCTCATCTGTGCTTCATTCTCCACCTGTATGAGGAAATGGAGCTGCAGCAGCTGAAATGAAAGTTAGATTTAAGGGAGAGTCGTGAGGGTGTAGAAAGTTTAAGAGCAGGGGCTGAGGAGTCAGACATCTTGAGTTTGCCACAGACTAGCTGTGTGACCCTGGGCAAGTTGTTTAACTTCTCTGAGCCTCAGTCTTGTCATCTTTAAAACGAAGATAATAATAGATTCTGCTTCATGGGATTCTTGAGAAAAATCAGCGAAATAATGCATGCGAGGTTTGTGGAACTGAGCCAGGCACGTAGTCAATGCTCAATAAATGTTTACTCTGGTGAGATGGAAAGCATGAGACAGCTGTGGTGTCATCCTCTCCACGCACCCCCAGTGTCTGCTTTGCGGATACTTCCTCCTTCAGCCCTTCTGGCCCCACCCTGCCTCCATTGAACAGGGTATCCCCTGTGGGCTGGAAACCCCAGTTAGGAAGCATCGAGGAGGGAACCCCATTCTCGGCAGCCCTGTTGAAGGTCGGATCATTTCAGTTTCTGTTATTGCCTGTGATGTGTGCAGCTGCTGGGTGGATCCAGGGGCCACCTGCTCTAGAGGGGGCCAGGCAGGTGGTGGGTGGACCAGTCAGGGTGAGTACCCGGAAGTGCTGGCTGTGCTCATCCACCCGGGGTTGGCTTGGCTGGAATACAGCAGTCGGCTGAGATTGTGCAAACAGGTCATTGTGCAAACAGGCCCTTGTGTGTGACCTCGATTGTGCAAACAGGTGTTTACTGGAGGCTGCCTGGCTTGGGCTGCCAGCTTACAAAAAGCACCTGAGCTGTTGACTCAGAAAGAAACCAGAATCTAGGCACTCATTCTTCCTTGAACACACCCTGAACTTTCTGCCTGACAGCGCAGGTGGTTTTCTCTGCCTGGAGGGCTCTCCTCTGCCTCTATCTCTACTTGTTGAAATTTCATCCCTTCTTCAAAGCTTAGAGAAGACACCACTAAATCTTTCTCTAGAAATGTCTTCTCATGTGCATAGTCCAGGCACTTGATATATCTCTAAAGTCACGGGTCATGTTTTACCTTAGGGCCCTTTCTAGACTGTGAGCTCCCTGGGGTCAAGGGCCTTTACTAACTCTGCTTGAAAGGGTAGGAAGCTGAGGCCCAGAGAGGGAAAGTAACCTATCCCATGTCACACAGCCAGGTTGCAGCAGAGCTGGGCTTTAAATCAGGTCTCTGCACTTGCTGTCACAATCACCACCTCTCTTTTATACCCCACCTGCCTCTGACTGGAGCTTTACTCCAGCCCCCGGGTTGAGGTGGGATTTCACCTGGAACTTGAAGGATGGCTGGGACTTGTATGAAGGAAGGAAGAGTATTCTGAGCAGAGGGACAGCAAGAGCAAAGGCATGGAGGCTGGGATAGGAAGAGTATGTATAGAGGCCATAAAAGAGGTAGAAGGAGGAAGCCCAGGCCTGGGAATGGTGGGGCAGGGTAGGAAGGGGCAACCTGCATTCTAGACCCAGAGATGACATTGACCCTGCATGACCTTGGGCAGCACCTCACAGCCCTGCCTCTCAGATTCTCATCTCCCCTTTGGTACTCCATGGATATTCCAAACTAACAGGTCCCCACTGAACTCTACGTTTTCTCCTGAAAACCTGCTTCTCCTCGTGGTGAATGGCATCTGGAAACCTGGACTTGACCTGGACTTCTCTATACCCCACATCCTGCCTGTCACTCCTCTCCATGGAGTTTGTGCCTTTTCTCCCACCTCACTGCCATCTCAGGAGTCAGGCCACCACTGGTGCTCTTTGGGATGACCCCAGGGCCCTCCTCCTGGTCTCCCCAACTTTGTCTCTGGAGTACTATCCTTGCTAAACTCAGCTGAAGAGATTCTTCTGAAACACAAGCATGCCACTGTCCAATTGGAAACCCTCCACTGTTTCCTTGCTGCCCATGGGATAAAGTTCCAAGTCCTCCCTGTGGCCTTGAGGCCCTTCAAAACCAGGCCCTAATCCTCCTCGATGCTGAGGTCTCATCTCTCCCTACCTCCTTTCCCAACCTTGTCTTCCCCTTCATTCCAGCCATTCCATTTACCATCACTGTCCAATCATGCCTGTGTTCCTTCATGGCTCCAGGCCTTTCCCACACTGTTCTCTCTGCTTGGAATGCCCTTCTCCTTATTTCTGTGTCTGAGCAAATCCCTTCACACTTAAAAACCCAGCTGAATGTCACCTCCTCCGTGAAGCTTCCTTGGATTTCCCAGGGTAGGTTAGGTGTTGCTTGCTTGGGTTCCCAGGTTCTCTGTGAGGTCAGGGCCTGGATCTGTGGCCCCAGTACCCATGATGGGGCCTGCCACGGAGAAGGTATCTGTGAAAAGGTGAGGACCAATTGGGATGTTGGATATGGGTCTTCAGGCCTGAGGGGCCCCCAGTGGTCATCAGGTTATTTGCTGAGGTCTGGAAGAGTTTCTTCCAACCACTGGCAGCCAGCACCACACTCTCCTGCTTCCCTGGTGGACAGACTGGCAGGGTGTTCTTTCTTTGATTGGCACCCCAAGATGAGAGATGAGTCAATTAGGATGTAATCAATGCTGAGTGCTGGAGGGTGTAAAAGAGGGCCCCAAGCTGCCAGGGGGCTGGGATGACTGCCCAGATGCTCTCTTGGAGCCTTCCTCTCGGCAAAGAAGCAGAGTTCTAGCTCTGGTGGGCAAAAGGGAAGCCCTTCCACCCCCCTGCTCGTGGTTGGCTAGCCAGGGGGACCTTATCTCTGCTCTCCGGGCCTGGCCCACCACGGTGTGGCTGGGGAGAGGGTATGGTCCTGGTGGTGGGGGCGGGGGTGGCATCCGAGGCTGAGGTGAGATAAAGCTCAGATGCTTATCTTGACTTGGAGGAAGCCTCTCTCCTCTGCAGTCCTGTGGCAGATGGAGTCAGGGGCAGCCGATAAAGCAAGAGTCCGCAGGCCAGGCCAGCCTCTGCCCTGATCATAGACTTCCTTTGGCAAGGGTGCTGGATCTAGGCAGCTGGTTCATGTCCCCACAGCACTGAGGTGACCAGGTGGGAGGATGAAGACAGGGGCATTTTTCCTAAAAATCTTGCCAGGAAGACTGGCCAGAAGTCAAATGAGATGAAGGCAGGTCCATAACTCCTGTGATGACTGGGGTTTGCATTCTCCCCTCCTTCCCGAGGTGCCTGGCCTGGGTCCTGAGAGAGAAGAGGGGTCCCCAGAGGTAGCCAGTGCTCCCTTAGTCCTATGTCCTCTGCCCTCCAGTGTAGACCCAGGGACCACAGATGAGGGCTTCTGCCCACAGGTAAGCTATAGGCTGAGGGGCTCCAGTGAGCAGAGGGATGGTGGCTTTTGCAGTTTCCTCGGGGTGATTGCTATTCTTATGAGTGGTTTAGACTTCTAGGGCATGGCCTTACATGTCGTCTCTATCACCTCTCTGACTTCCCAGGTTGTTCTCTGTGTTTCCTGAAATGTCCAGTTTAACAGGTGTGTTCATTTATTTATTCACTCACTCTCACGGCCCACTTTCTCACTCTTCTTTCCATTCATCACCTCATTTATCCATCCATCTACCTGCCCACTCACTCGCCTATCCCACTCATCCATCACCCAGCCACCCATCTATCTATTCATCACACGAACCCATTCATTCATCCATCAGCCACCCACACACTCATCCATCCTCTACCGACTCATTAACTTGGCAAACAGTTTTGAACACCTACAGTCAACCAGACCCTGCACTCAGGTATGAGGATAGCGTGTGAATAAAAAGCCAGGTTGTTATGGTCTTTGGCGAGCAAACTTTTCATATCCTGAAGCTCTTCACAGCACCTCTGACTGCCTTGTCCCTAAGGACACCACACCCCATTCCAGCAGCCCTTATGACCGGAGGCAGCTCCTTCTCTCAATTTCCAGGTACGACAAGAGCCAGAGACGTGGTTGGATTTCCTCTTACTCCCAGGGTTGTAGCTGGCCATGGCTCCTGTGTCCTCATGTAAATTGCCTGCAAAGCTGTGGTCACCCTCTACTTTCCCATCACTCTCTTCAATTAGCCTCCAGTCACTTGGTCTCATTCTCTTGACTTGTATGTCTGCTCCATCCATAGTCTTCCTCTCCACTACCATCCTGACACCATCTGAGGGCTGAATCAGCTACATGGATAAGGTACCCACACTCTGGGTGTCCATTTCTTCGCCCAGCCATCTCCAAGGGCTTCTCCACCTTAGCTCCCAATACCATGGCAACAACACGAACCTCACCATCACCTCCCATTTCCCTAGCGCTCTTTACCATCATTTCTCCCTCTGCTTTTGTACTAATGATAACTATCTTAACTTCCTCTACTGAGTGTTTCCTGGGTGGTAGACACTGCTTTAAGTACTTTGCATTAATTTACTTAATGTTTAGGGCTGCTCTCTGGGGTAGCGTCTGTTGCCACCATTACCCCATATCAGAGATGGGAAAACCAAGAAAGCTGCGAAGTAGCAAAGCCAAGATCTGCTTCTGAACCCTGGCACCTGATTCTGTCTGCATAACCACTAGGTCTATGCTGTGCTGCTTCTGGGTTACCTGCCTTCTGGCTCTGCCAGCAGCATTTTGCCAGATCCAGTTTCTTCCATTCCTTCAACATAATCTCCTTTTTGGTACTACCCTCTCCTTTTCCTCCCACTCCAGGCCAAATTACTGTAAGGAATTGACAGCGTTCGACATTTCCACTCCCTTATCACCCAAGCTAATCTGGCTTCCCCCACATCGCCCCACAGAATATTTCTGTCCAGATTACCCACAGCTTCCCAATGACCACATTCCTCTCGGTCCTCTCCTTACTCAGCTGGATGCTGCGTTCACCCATGTCAACCTCCTTTTCCTTTTGACTTAATAGATTTTAAAAGGTAAACTTTTTATTGAAGTATATCATTAGAAAATTGTGATTGTAATTTTAGCCTTAATATAAGTGTGTGTACCTATATGTGTATATATTACTTAGCTCTTAATTTTGAGATCAGGTTTGTAGAAAAGTTGCAAGTATAGTTCCAAAAACTTCTCTCTACACTTCACCCAAATCTTTAACATTTTACTAAATTTGCTTTTTACTATATATGTATCCTCTATCATCTATCTATCTATCTATCTATCTATCTATCTATCTATCTATCTGTAATGAGCTGAATTGTGTTCCCTCGACAACTTCATATGTTGAAGTCCCAACTCCCAGCAGAATGTGACTATATTTGGAGATAAGATATTTAAATAGGGGATTAAGTTAATTTGCAACCATTTAATGGCTCAAATCCAATATGACTGGTGTTCTTATAAAAAGAGGAAGAGACATCAGGGGTGCACCGTGTGAGGGAGCAAGGAGAAGGCAGACATCTGCAAGCCAAGGAGAGGGGCCTAAGCAGAAACTAATCCTGCCAATACCTTGAACTTTTAGCCTGCAGAACTATGAGAAAATAAATTTCTGTTGTTTAAGCCACCCGATCTATGATAATTTGTTATGGCAGCCCTAGCAAACTAATATGTGCACATGTGTGTGCATGTGTGTGTATGCATATACATACATTTGTATATAAATTTTTGTGTGAACCATTTGAGAGTAAGTTGCACTTATGAGTCCCCATTACCCCTAAGTACTTGCATTGTGTGTTTCCTGAAAACAAGGACTTTTTTTGCATCTTTATGATATAATGACAAAAATCAGGATATTAACATTGTTAAAAAGATTATTATCTAATCTATAAATACTATTCAGATTTCAATTCAAAATATATTTTAAAATGTATTGTGTACTATTTGATAGGTAAGAATGCTTGAAAATTATGAAGCATAGAAATAAAATGATCATCTATTAACCAGTCACCCAACTTGAGATTCAAAACAGTGGTCAACAAACTATGGCTTATAGGCCAAATCTGGCCCACTGACTGTTTGGTAAATAAGAATATATTGGAACAAAGTAAATCCATTCATTTACATATTGTCTGTGGCTGCTTTTAAGGTACAACAACAGAGTGGAATAGTAGTGACAGAGACCTTATGTTCGTTCCACCAAGCCAAAGGGTTTACCATCTGGCCATCTATAAAAAAGTTTGCCAACCTCTGGTTTAGAACAGAGCTGTTCAATAGAACTCTGTGTGATATGAAAACATCCTATAAATCTGTGCTGCCCAATAGAGTAGCCACTGGCCACATGTGGCTATTTAGCACATGAAATTTTGCTAAGGTGAATGAAGAACTGCATTTTAAATTTTATTTTATTTTAATTAATTAAAAGTAATGATTACCATATTGGAAGGCACAGATCTAGAACATCACCCACATCTTTTCATCCACTTGTAAACTCTACCTCCCTGTCTGTTCAGCCCTCAATTTGAGTTTTATATTTATTTTCCCTTTCTATTTAAAAGTATAGTTATCACATATGTATGTTTCTATAAACAATATATTATTTGCTTTGCTTGTTTTTTGACTTTATTAAAATGCTATCATACTGAATGCAGTTGTCCAACTTTTTTTTTCTTGTTCAACATTATAGTTCTGCCATGTTGCCACGGGTGATGGAAGCTTATTCATTTTTTTCTTTGTATCTTTCCTTGTGTGGCTGTACCAAAAATTAGTTTTATCCATTTCTTATTAATGGATCCTGAGAGAGTTTCCATTTTTTTTGTTACTAAGAACATTCTTGTACATTTTTCTTTCTTTTTAAATCTGAGGATATGTTTATTGATTTTAGAGAGAGAGGGAGAAAGAGAGAGAGAGAGAGAAGGTGGGAGGGGGAGGGACACACACACACACACACACACACACACTAATGTGAGAGAAAAACATCTACCTCTTGCCTCCTGTATGTGCCTGGACAGGGATTGAACCTGCAACCTAGGTATGTGCCTTGATCGGAAATCAAACTGGCAACCTTTTTGTTGCATGGAAATATGCTTCAACCAGCTGAGCCATGCAGCCAGGGAACTAATATGTCTTTCTTGATGCATAAATTCATGAGTTTCTTTAAAAAAAAACGCTGGGCAAGTGTGATATGCAAATGTTCAATGTTACAAATGGCACCATCTTGTTTTTCAAAATGCTTACGTTAATTTACATCCCACCAAGTGAGTGTAAAAGTTCTGTTGATCCAGATCCTTATCAGCTCTTAGTGTGTCAGACTTCATTTTTGCCAACATGGTGTAAAGCTGTAGCTCATATCGTCTTAATTTGCATTATACTGATTATTAATGAGTTTGATCTTCTTTTCATGCATTGATTGGTCTTTCATGTTCCACTGCTGAGAAATGCCTGTTCATGTCTTTAGCTCAGGTTTTCAACTGGCTGTCAGTGATCTGTGTTGCAAGTAACTTCCCCCAGCTGGTGGCCTGTCTTTTCATTTTCTTTGTGAAGTCTTTATGGAGAAAAGTTTAGTTTTCATGTCATTGAATTTATGAATATTTTCTTTTATGGCTGAAGCTTTTTATCTTGTTGAAGAAAGACTTTACTGTTCTGAGGTCATATTCTTTCGTATTTTTGTCTATGAGTTTAAAAGTTTTGCCTTTCATATTTAAGGCTTTTATCCATTGGGACTGATATCATTTACGATTTGGGGAAAGGATCCTATTTCATTTTTTTTCTAAGCGAATACGCAATTTCTTACTTATTGAATAACTCTTCCTTTTCCCAAGGATCTGAACTGCTGCTTCCATCTGTGTCATATGTAAAATTTCCAGATATTTGTGGTTTGTTTTGAGGCTTCCCATTCTTTTTCACTGGTCTATTTGATCATCCCTGTGTTAATGCCATGCTACCTCAATTACTTTACCTCTGTAAGTCTTGATATTTGGTAGAGCAAGTCCTCTCACTTTATTACTATTATTATTATTGTTATTGTTGTTATTATTAATTATTTGCCAACAGTTTCTATTCTTTGTCTTTTGCTCTTCTAATAAATTTTAGAATTAGCTTGTTTGCATCCACAAAAATCTTGTGATTTAGACTGGAGTTGTATTGATTTTATAGAAGGAATGGACATCTTTAATTACTGAGTTTTCCTATTCATGAAGGTGTTTTACTCCTGGCTACCTTATGCTTTTGTTGCAGTTTTAAAGGATGTGTATTTTTAAAGTAATCTAAATATAATTGATTTTTTCCTTTACAGGAAAAGATATCTTTCTCCTTTCCTCTAGTATATTGTTTTAAAAATCTAACAACTTTGTTAAATCTCTTATTTACCACTTTATTTGTAGATTTTTGAGTTTTCTATGTAAATAAACATATAATCTGTGAGTGATGCACATGTCTTCCCTTCTAATATTAACATGTTTTATTTCATTTTCTTGTCTTAATTGCATTGACTAGGACTACCACTTTGGCTTTGAAAAGAAGCAGTGGGAGTGAGCATCTTAGTATTAGTCATTATTTTAAAGGAAATACTAAAGTTTCACATTAAGAATAAAATTTTCTAAAGGCTTTTGGTATATAACCTTTATTATTTAAGAAATATCCCTTCTACTCCTAGTTTGCCAACAGTTAAAAAAAATCAAGTGTTAAATCATATCAAATGCTTCTGCATTTGTTGAAAACATAATGTGGTTTCTCTAAATTAATTTTTTAATGTGATGAATAACATCTATAGATTTATAATATTAAAACACCCTTGCAATTCTAGGATAAACCCAACTTGGTCTTACTATATCATCATTTTTATGCACTGTTGGATTCAGGTTGTTACTACCTTATATAGGATTTTTTGCATTTATGCTCCTGATTAAAACTGGCCTATAATTTTCCTTTTTCATATACTCTTTGTAAGATATTGGAATCAAGGTTATACTGTCCTCATGGAATGGGCTGTGGAGTGTACTGTCTTCTTCTGTTCTCTCTAAGGGTTTGTAATAAGTTGGAATGATCTGTTCCTTATCATAGAGTTGTTCGTAGTGTTCGCTTTCTGTCTTTCTAATCTCTTCTGGGTCTGTAAATATGATCCTTTAAATTAAAAAAAAGATTTTATTTATTTATTTTTAGAGAGAGGGGAGGGAGGGAGAAAGAGAGGGAGCAAGACATTAATGTGTGGTTGCCTCTTGCACTCCCCCAGCGGGGCACCTGGCCCACAACCCAGGCATGTGCCCTGACTAGGAATTAAACCAGTGACACTTCGGTTCACAGGCTGGTACTCAATCCACTGAGCCATACCAGCCAGGCCTAAAAATTTTTTAATACAAAATTTTGGTGACTTCTCTTTTTATTCTCTTGATCAATCTTGCTAGAGATTTGTTTTTTTATTAGTCTTTTCGAGAAACCAATTTTTGACTTTGCTGACTTCTTACTGCCTCTGCTTTGATTTAATAAATTTCTCCTCTTAGCTTTATTATTACTTTTTTGAGTTTTCATTGGGTTTATTCTACAGTTCTTTTTATAACTCCTTAAGTTGGGTGCTTGGCTCATTATATTTTGGTTTTAAAAAGTCTTTTCTAACAGAAATTTTCAAGGCTCTCCATTTTACTGAAAGTACTCTTTTGGCTCTATCCTCTAGTTTTGATAGGCACTATCTTCATTATCATTCTGTTCTAAGTGTTTTAAAATTTCTATTATGCTTGCTTCTTTGACTTAAGAATTACTCAGAAGAAAACTTTAAACTTCCCAAAACTCTGGGAATTTAAAATTTAACTGCTTCTTACTGAGTTCTTATTTAAATGCACTGTAGCCAGAGAATACAATCTGCGTGATGATGATTCTTGGCAACTAAGACATGCTTTATAACCTAGCAGATGAACAGTTAAAATAATTTAATGAAATGTGTGTTTGAGAAGTTCACAATTCTAGGTTGACAATTATTTTCTCTCAGGGCTTTGAAGGTATTCTCTGTCTTTTGGCTTTCATGGATGCTTTTGAGAGATGTGTTGATGTCCAATTATCTTCTTTTTTGTCTTTTCTACACAGCTGCTTTTAAGATCTGTGTCTTTGGTATTAATTCAGTTTCATCACACTGTAACTAGATGTGGATTTCTTTTTATTTAATCTTATTAGATATATATTATGCCCCCACTATCTGCAGAGTCATGCCTTTCATCAGTTCTGGAAAATTCTCAGCCATTATCTTTTCAAATATTGCCTCTTTCCTATTACCTCTCTATTCTCATTCTGAGACTTTCATTCTGTCCACAATAGCTTTTCACTTCTCTCTCAGATTTTCCATTTGCTTATTTCTGTGCTGCAATCTGTAATTTCTTCAGCTCTATCTTTCAATTCACACTTTGTCTCTTTGGTTGAGTCTAATATGCCATTCATTGAGTTTCAGTTCAACAGTTATTGTTTTCATTTCTAAATGTTTTATTTTGTCCTATTCCAGATCCAACTCATCTTTTAAAATTGTTTTGTATTACTTGATCACTCATAATTCTATCTTAAAAAAATTCAATTAGTTATTTTACATACTATAACAACCCCAATTTCTGACAGTCTTAGGGATCTAAATCTACTGTTTGTTGTTCTGCTCACTCTTAACCTCTTCGTATATTTGATCTAAAAAATGTGGGTTTATAGGTGCATTCTCTGGGAATCCTGAGTGCCTAACTTGGGGATTCTGTCCTCCAGGGAGAATTTAATTACTTTTGTCAAGGGTCAAGGGACACCAACAACCTAGGATCACTTTAGCCTCTGTTGGGGGTCCTGGGTTAATGTTAAGGTGGCAGCCCTTACCTTACTTCTGCCCCATTTTTTATTTCCTGACAGTAGACTTTGCTCTCAGGGGGATACTGCCTTGTTTTCTCACAGCTCCCTTCTCACTCACTTGTCAGCTCTCAGGTTTTTCTATCTCTCTGCTGATGGTGCTGATTGGCTTGAGCACTCCGTCAATTTCTTTTTGCGTAGCAATAATTTAAAAGGTAGTTTTATTTCAAGTATCTGGTTGATTTGTAGTGTGAGGGCCCAATATCCACAATGTTGCTAGAAAAGAATTCACCCTTTTCTTGCAACTCCCTGTGCTCTCTTGTGACTTGTGTGTTCTTCCTGTCTCCAGACTACTAAACCATCCTCCGTACTGATGCAAGAGAGATGGTCCCAAAGCATTAATACGACCAAGTCACTGCTCTGGTTAAAACCTTCCAGCAGTCTCCATTGCTCTTATGGCAAAGTCCATGCTCCTCAAGGTTTGGCTCTTTCTAGTCTTCCTAGTCCCCTTCCCATGGCTCCTAACCCCAAACTGTATGCTCCAGTAATTTCTAACTTCTTTTTGGCTCTTAATGTCTCTCTGCTGAGCTTCATTCCATGTTTATTTGTTTATTCCTTGCCTTTGCCCAAGCTCTTTCTACTGACTGAAATTCCTTTTCAATTGTCTCCTCCAACCCCATTTTTCTCACCTGGATAAATCTTTTTTTTTTTTTTTTTTTTAAGATTTTATTTATTTATAGAGAGAGGGGAAGGGAGGGAGAAAGAGAGGGAGAGAAACATCCATCAGTTGCCTCTCGTATGCACTTTAAGTGGGGATTGACCTACAGCCTAGGCACGTGCTGTGATTGGGAATCGAAACTGTGACATTTTGCTTTGCAAGATGAGGCCCAACCCGCTGGACCACACTGGTCAGGGCTCATCTGGATAAATCTTATTCATCTTATTAGACTCATCTTTTGTGCCACTTCCTCCATGAAGTCTTCCCTAATCCTCTTCCAGGTTGGAGAACTCTTCTGTCCTCCAGGGAAGATTCCTCTGTCTTCCCAAAGTCCCCTGGGCTTACTTCACTCTTAGCAGTCATCAAATCATGTTGAAAGTTACCATTTATGCATTTTTCTTTCTACTAGAGTTGGGGGCTTCTTGAGGTCAGGGATGGTATCTCACTGTTTGGGTATCCATATTCCCTGGCACAAGTTCTGGCATAGAGAAATTGTTCCATAAACATTTGTGGAGTTGAACAGAGGTCCCTTTTCCCATTTTGAAATTTCTCTTATCTGAAATTATTTGTTGATTAGGAGCTTTTTTTATATATGAGGATATCATTTGATGTTGTTGATGTGGGGTTCCCACCAAGACTCTGGATATGAAAGCTTCTCCAACCAGGTGAGTCTATGGGGCACCCGGAGGCTGTAGGGTCTCTGGCCTTCTTGTTTGAGTATGTACCATTGCGGAGTTCAGTTTCTCTCTAGTCCTATGCTATGGTTAGCAACAATAATACTTATTGTATAGGTTTATTAGAAGTATTAAGAGATGCTACATGTAAAACCCCAGCTAGTGCTTGACACAGAGTGGGCACTCAGAAAAAGTAAGCTGTTTTTTTCTGTTACTGATTGAATTCCTTGAGGTTCGGAACCCTGTATTATTTATTTAATTGGTTTCCACTCCTCGAAGGGCAAAACCAGGCACAAAAAAGACAATAACTATCTGATAAGAGTGCATGTATGAGCTCAACTTTTAGAACAGAATGACACTTCTTGGGGCAGCTCTAGTTTCCATAGCCTGGGGCTTTGTCCCCCGCCCCTTTAGAGTTCTTTGGAACCTGTCAGAAAACCCAGACATCTGCGGAAAATTTTAGCTTTTCTGAGCTCTGACCTACAGGCAATCCACATACTGGGGCCCCCTGAGGCTGTTGTGTGCAAGACTGCATGATGCCCCCTTTATTTACACTGAAAGTCCTTGATCTGCTCTTGCCATCAAATCACATAGAAGATTGCTTTTTTATTATGTCGCGCCATGTCTGTGACATGAGGCCCCAGATGAGAAGCCTATTTCAAAATTAGTTCCTGGAAATATTTGTCCCTGTGGAGGAAATGGTCTGCTTCCTCCTTTCTGTTAATAAGAGTGTCGGAACTTAGCTTTCATTTTTTTGCCCTGGCTGCCAGGAAACTCAACATCAAATTCTAGGACCAAACTCAGCAATTATGGCAACCCTTAAGATTGCTGATTTTTTTCTTGAGCAGTATGAATCAGTTGAATGAGTTAATTTTTACTGTAGTAAAGCCTTCTCATGTCCTTTTGGGAAAAAGATGAAGCACACATGGGTTTTAAAATTATGACAGCAGCAACAGCAGCAGCAACAACAAGAGGACACAGGAGGAGCAAGGGAAGAATTAGCAATCAATCGAGCCATGCAGGATGCCTGTGAAGAGCTGCAGCGTTGGGGTCAGGCTGCCTCTGTGCAAGTCCTAGCTCTGCCTGTCACTTGCCCAGGGCTCTTGTGCAAATTACATAACTTTCCTGAGTTTCCTCAGCTGTGAATAGGGGTCTACATTGTATCTACTTTAAAAGGTCACCATGAGGATTAAGGAATGCAATTCCTATAAACTACTTCACGTAGGGTCTGCCACAGAGTAAGTGTTCACTCCACGTGCACTGTTCTGAAGATGTGATGAGCCTCTGAGTCTGGGTGGCTGGACAGCGGGACAGAGCCTTGTTGAAGGAAGGGTCAGGTTTTAAGGGAATTGTGATGCTGGCAGTGGCTGGGTGCCAAGACCTCAGCAGCCTGGGAAAGGACCAATGAGGCCGCATGGACAGTCACGACCTGTCCTTGGCTGGCTTCTATCCCCATCTGTTCACCAGAATTTCCAGAAGCCTGCAGATCTCATCCAGTTATTTCTGGAAGCCTCCAGGGAGTTTTGTGTGGTGTTTATGAAAGAGCCGACCAGCTTGAGTTACCTCGCGGTGTCCACCCTGTTCTCTGGCTCCAGCCCCCTTGATGTCCATGGTCTGTGAGGCTGCCTGAGGCTGCCTCACCACGTCACGGCTGCCAGGGCCCTCTGTGGGGCATCTGTGTCCACCGCGCCATTGTGGCTTCCTCTGGACACTTCCAAGAGCCAGAGTGGCATCAGCGTTCTCGCGGACTCCAGGGCATCAAAGTTATACCGAGTTTCCTGGAAGTGGGGAGCCTGGTCCTTCCTTCCAGTCTGGGACACACTTTGTTTCATGGGCACTGAAGTGAAACTGTTTCTGTCCCAGTGTATTGTGTTACAGAAATCCTGGTGCAGGTTGCTCCGTTAGTAACCCTGCGGCCCCTCTCCGATCTGATGGGAGTCCCGAGGGCTGACCTGGGGACCGGCAGCCTCAGCATGACCCTCACGAGAACCCCTCTCTCTGGCAGCACAGATTCCTTCTGCTCCATGCAAGTCTCTCACAGTGGCTGCCTGCCTGCCCTCCCCCCTCAGGTACCCTCAGATGCCTTTGAGCCCCAGGGGAGGGGTGAACTCAGTCTGGAGTTGGTTACTACTAACAATCCCAGGGTCTGGAAGAGAAAAGGGGTGGAGATGGGCTTTGGGGATGCTTTGCCGGGAGGTGGGGCTGAAGGGGAGAAAGTGGATGAAATATTTGAGAGACAAGAGTGGAGGGTGAATCCACGATCCTTGGCGAGACCCTTAATTAGAGAAGGGAGGAGAAAGAGAGGTTGTAAAAAAGACAGAGGAGGAGCAGCTGGGGAGGTAGGAGCGGTGGGGGAGGTAGGGTGAACCCGACGGCGTGTGGAGCGAGGGGGAAGAGGGTTTGGAGGAGTAGGATGGTGAGCACACCGTCCCATCCGATGGAGCCCTTGGCTGCGTCTGTGCAAATGCTCCATGAAACCCCAGCTCTTCAGCTAATGAACCAGGGGACCCGGGACTACTTGGGCTCAGTTATTACAGTTGCAAAATAAGTGCATAGAATTCTGAAGAGAAGCTAGAAGGATAAGGACTGAGAAACAGCCTTTGGTGAGGAGCGGGTGATCTAAGCAAGGGCTGTTCCCGGGAACATAAGAGGAGGGAATCTGAAGCCAGGGTGCTGATCTCTGGGGTGGAGGGCAGAGTGGAGAGGAAAGAAAAGAGAGGTGCAGAGCTCCTGTTAGACGGGGTGGAGGGGAGCATGGGCTCTCGGAGTGAGCTGCCCTGACCCCTTCAACCTGCCTAGGACTCAGCCCAGTTGGGCCTCTCTCTCTGGGAGCTCCAATTGGTGGAGGCCTCACCCACAGTCATGCCTCACATCTTGTCCTGGGTTTGGTCTTGGTGATCCTGCGGCTGTATCGGCTGCTTATGCAGTGGTGTGGCTGGGACATGAGGAGGTGAGGGTGGGGGTGAGCTGGACTTGGGGAAGCAGATACGGAGGAAGGTGGAAGACAGCCGTTGCCCTTGGGGGCAACCACTAGCTGATCTCATTGGGTGGCCCAGACATGCAGTCACAGAAGGAACAAGCATCAGGTGCCACAGGCAAATCCCCATTGCTCAGGGCACTTGGGGGAGAGGAGGCCGTTGAGCAGAGCTGCCTTTCTCGAGGAAGACTTCTGGAAGAGGTGACTTTGGAAGTGAGAAAGGACAGGGGGGTGTAGAGCTGAGGGGAGTGGTCCATGTCAGACTGGGGGGTGGGGTGGGGAATGGCGAAGCTTGTTTCAAGGGCTGTTTGGGTATGGACCCAGTACAGCCTGCGCCCTCCCCTACTGTGGACCACAGTAGTTCCCTGCAAACCTGGCCAAGTGCTATGATGCAGGATGGGGAACCCCAGGAACTGGCTTATTTGGAAGGATTACTGGCACTTGGGAGGGGGAGTTGAGGACTGCTAGATGTGGGACTGCCCACATCTTTCTGCTCTGACAGCCCCCAGCCCTATCGTATTGCCAAGGTCCCAGCAGCACAGGGATAGCAGGTGTTTTCTAGCATGCCTCAAATTGCTGCAAAGCTTTCCATGGTCTGATGGCTAGATGGGGCCAGGACAACCAGAGCCCGCACAGGCAGCGCTGGTGCTTTTAGGAATCCAGCACAGGGTCAGGAGACAGACTTTCCCAATAGGTGACATGTGGGGAACAAAGCAATCAGAGGGGTCCTTGATGGGGCAGATATTGGGCACTCCAGGGCCAGGCACAAAGGGAGAAGAAAAAGAGCTGGGTGTCAGAGTGGATCTGAACAGGAAGGCCAATATGAACCACTATGCTGCACAAAGGGCATGAAGGCGGCTGTGGGAAAAGTGTGGGGAAGGGTGGTTGCAGCAAGAGGGTGTCTTCAGCTCCAGCAACTGCCCAGAGGAATGTGAGAGCAGGGATAAGAGCTCAGGGCCCTCTGCAACCCTTCTGTTTGGAATTTTCCACAAGAAAAAGTTTTTTGAAGAGAAATACGCATTCATTTTGCTATAATCACTACAGTATCATTGCTGTGGGCCACTGAGGCCTCCCATTGGGTCCACGGGGCGGCCCCTCTGCAGTGCACACGTATTGTGTACTTGTCACCTGTCTGCCCCAAACAGTGGTCAAGTGCCTCCTTTGGACCTGGAGTGACAAGCCGTGAAAAATATCTTCTTGGGACAGCAAAAGCCCTTTCTAAGTAAGGCACACAACTCAGAAGCTATAAACAAAAACACTGTCAGGTTTGATCTGGTAAAAATAAGGATCTCCTATAAGACAAATGACACCATCAACAAAGTTAAAAGATAAGCAGCAAGCTGAGATTTAAAGGGAAAAAAAGAAAGGAGTCTCGACTTTCCCCCACGTGTCTCAGTGTTAGAAGGGAAAGTAGGGGGAAATGTGTCTAAGTGGGAGTCTTGGTGCTGGGGTCTATCCATTGGGCCGACTCTGAATTAATCTGACAAAATTCTATCAGCCAGAAATGAGATTCCGCTTTCTAAGGGACTGTATTGCCAGGGAGAGCTTGTGGTTTATTTTTCATGGCTTCCCATGAAACAGAATCCTGGCTGGGCCAATGGCCAACTCATCTCACATGGAACCCTATGCCTCAAACTGCACAGCTCCCCCTGGTTCTAGTTGAGGTCTCGAACCATCTCTACCTTTCCCAGAGCTGGTCCTAACCAGTCGATTCCCCGCCACTAACGGGGCATGAGGAGTGCCAGCCCTGCTCTCTGCCCCAGTCTCCCAGCGTGCAGGAGCTGAGGGGGGCAGTGTGGGAGAGCCGTGGCTGGGTCTCTGCTGGGGATGCTAACCAGCGGGAAAAAGGGTCCCAGCAAGATGTGCACACTCACGGTAGTTTGCATGGGTCCAGGTAACAGGCATCCAGCCTCTCACCTGGCTCAGGTACGCTAATAGCCGAAGTCTGGGATCTAGGGAAATCTCCCCCATAATCACCTCGCCAAGTGGCTACTGATACTCTCAGGCTTGTGGGTGCCCAGGGAGGACCACAGGGCATGTCTTCTAGGGAGGCCAAATAGCTAAGAAGCAGGAAAGTGATGAATGAAGGGAGTGTGGGTTCTACTCAGGTGAGGACAAGAATGGCAGGTGAGTGAGGCCTTAACACACAGAACAGTGATGGGCAGCCTGAAACCGGGGTCCAGTAACTTCTGGGCTTTTGAACACATCAAAACAGGTTTAGGAATGAACCTTCTGCCCACCCTCTAGTCTCCTGCCAATGCCTCTTATTGTTCTAGGGGCCTGGGACACGCAGCCTCCAAGGTGCAAGGAGCAAGGAAGGGCTCTGAGGGACTGACACAGGGAGAAACTGGAGGAGAAGCTGGTGGGGAGAGTGAGTCGGGGCCACGGATCTGCAGGCCATGAGCTTTTGCTTCTTGGCCTGAGGACGTGCTGGTCAGTTCCTCCCGCCCCTGCTCTAACTCTGGCCTGGACATCAGTACCCCCTCTTCCTGCTCAGGTTCTGAGCTCACCGCCATTCCTGGGAAAGAGGAATTACCAGCAGGTCTCAGAGCAGTAGGGCTTCCTCTTAAACATGAGAAAGCAGAAACCTGAGGTGGCCTTGTTGGGCTGCGAGCCTGGGCCCAGGACGCAGACCTAGGTCCCTCTTCCAAGGCCCATTTCACAAATGGGGAAACACAAGAGGCCCAGAGAAGGGGCAAGACTTACAGTCACTGGACAGAGCTGGGAATAACTTCATCCTGACCCGAAGAACTGAGTCTCACTCAATGACAGCCACAATGGGGTTCCTCTTACTTCCAGAACCCTCAGCTGCACTCCTGCTCCCCCAAAGCTCAGGCTCTTTCTCATCTGCAGACCTTTGCGTGTGCACCTCTGGCTGGCACGGCTCTCAAGCCCCAACCCACTGCACTGCAGGGTCTGCTTTTAGCCCCCTCATCCCAACCGGACTGTGGCTGCCCCAGGTCAGGAAACGGATTTCCTCTTCTCCAAGACCCCCAGTCCACAGCAAAGGCTTGCAGACCTGAGTTAAAGGTTTTCTTTTTGGCGGGGGGGAAGAGCAGACCCTGGGACTTGGAAGGAAATATGCCATTTAGAAGATGAAGCTGACTGCTGTAATGCTCATCTTGGAGAGCTGTGACCTGCCCCATCAGCCTGGTCACCACCTTACCCTGAGTCTTCCCAGGAGATCGTGTGGGCTCAGGGGCATGGAGAAGGGCCCATGGACCCAGTGTGGTGCTTTTCTGGGCCAGCCCCCCAAAGCTGGTCCTCTTGGGGGATGAGAAGCATCCCCACCCTTACTGCCTCCCCTCTCCAGCAGATCGCCTGTATGTTTTCCCTAATGGCCAGCAGGTGGCGCCATGTGTCCAGCTTTGTCCACCACAAGTCTTGGCTGTGCAATTTGGCTCTGCCCTTGCTGGGGGCTGCTACCCTGGAGGGTCCCATGAACCCTGTCAAGGCCCCTTTGTGGCTTTTTTCTTGCACTGCTGGTGGTTTCTGGTGGGGTGGGATGTCTCCTAGGGTTGGCAGAGTCAGGCCTTGGGAAGTAAGAACACAAGTTCATGGCATGCTCCTTGCCCAGCTTCTTGCCATCCTAGCAGGCCTCCGTGCTGCCCTGGCTATTTTCTGAGGCCTGGGTGTTTCATTTTCCACCTCTTTCTATCTGCCATGTGCTGTGCTGTGCTGCATGCGGCACATGCTTCAGCTCCTGTATTCATCACACAACTCTGTGAAGTAGATAGGTACCCACTGTGCAGATGGGAACAGCAAGGTCAGGAAGGCCCCAAGGCCACTCAGCCAGCAAGTGGCAGAGTCAGGCCTGCAGCCTGGCATGTGACTGACTTATATACACTGAACTGTAGCTGCATCCTGGAGGGATGACTGCTCTTAGGTCAAGGGCCCCAAATCCGGGACCCTCCTTTCATCTTCTTCCACCTCAGTCCTGGGGCACTTGGACCATCCACACAAGGTCCTAAGCTTAGCCAGGAGGGACAGCCCAGAGAGCAACCCGGGCCTGCCTGGTGGTGATGGAGTCTTATCCTGACCAGTGCAGGGGGTGGGGATCAGGATCAGGGGGCAAGAGGGGAACCGCAGAAAGGGCTTTGTTCCATTCTGCTCATCCCTCTCTTCCCGACTGCAGTTTCTGTTCTCAGTTACCTAGATGCCTCTCTTTCCCAACCCTCTGTCCCTCATTCTCCCTTTCACTCTGTCAGCTTGTCTTTCTCTCTTTTCGTGTCTCTGTCTCTCTCCAACAGACTCAGAGTTCAGTGACAAAAGAAAAATGATCCCCTCCTGCCAGGGTTATTAAAATCATGTTCTACAATGAGCCGAGAGATGAGCCCGGTTAATGACGGATGATGAGGCCACTGCTTCGCCACAGCTGGGAGTGAGGTGATAGGCTTGGCTGTGGGATTACCACCAATTACTCCAGGCAGAGAGTGAACAGCTCTCCTCCTCCCCTTCGAATCATTGGCCTCCTGCTCTGGGGAGATAACGTCTCACCCTTGGCAGAGAGGCTAGAGCTAGGGGGTGGGTACAAGAGGCGGACCCGCTCCCTGAGCCAGGGAGCGAGCACCCTTCAAATCTTCAGGGATCATCTCAGTTAACCCAGGCCTTCCAGCAGCTTGGAGGCAGCAAGGTATGATTCTGAGCCCTATGGAGATTAGGGCTCAGAGAAGTTAGGTAACTTGTCCACGGTCACCCAGCCATAAGTGGCAGAGCTGGTACTTGAACTTCAAACTTCGATGTCTTTTTAAACTCATTCGTTAGGCTGTTTCCATGAAAGAAGCATTGGAAAAGAAAGATTTTTTTTTTTTTTTTAAGGCAGAAAACGATAGACCTTGGTAAACCAGTCTTTGATCTTATTGGGACCACAATAACCATAAGCATGTTCATTGCTTAGTAGGTCCGAGTTAGATGCTGGGTAGGACTTCCCAAAGGTGTGGGCCCTAACACAGATGAATTGCCTTCTTTGATGATCTTTCAGAACAAAAGGGACCATCTTGGTAGTCCTCCTAGGCTAGACAGGGTGCTGAAGCTATGGAAAGCCATCCAATAGAGACTGAGGATCTGGGGATAGGATGTGCCAGAGTCAGGAAGACTTGACAGGGTAAATTGCAGAAGACCTAGGGGGCCTACTTATTAGACCCATCCCTGAGGCCCAGAGCCCAGGAGTGTAGGTGCAGAAAGCCAGGGCCTTTCAGGATACAGATGCTGTCTGTGTGGGTGTGGGTCACATCTCACAAAGCCCTCCCATGAGCAGCTCATTTAAATCTCCCATCCTCCCTTTGGGCAGACAGCTGAGGAATTATTTTCCCCATTTTGCAGGTGAGGAGAGTGGGTCTGCAACAGAGGAGAGTTAGTTTAGGTCACACAGTGAGATGAGACCCTAGTGTCCCAGCTCCAAACTCCAGCTCTTTCCCTGCCACCAGGCTGGGAGGAGGCCAGCAGGGGCTGCTAGTCCCCTATCCTGCTCAGGCCTGGCCATTCACTCCCAGCACCGCCCCCTCCCCCACACACCTCAAGTTGGGGGGGCTTGCGCCAACACTGCAATCTATGCAGAGTGAACAACCAACTCTTTCCCATCTGGATTCTATTATTTTTCAGTTTATCCTGGTCAAAAAGCACAAGGTGAATGTCTGGAGAAAAAATATATGTAATTTTTGAGAAAATTGAAAATATATATCATTGTTCGGGCTTGGGGGCCTGGAGGCTTGTTCTTCCTGGCTGATTGCTTGGGGCCTGGCTTAGCCCATCTGTGCACACTTGGCTTCTCTGCCCCCATGGGATCCCCAGGGGTCTCCCTCTCACCTTTGGGCTTCTGCCTAGGACCTGGTCTCTCCAGTGTGTGTCTGTTAAGGGTCTGGAGCAGAGGAGGCACCAGAGGCCCTCAACTCCCTTCCTTTGGGACAGGGCACTGTCCTGAATATTTCTGAGACCTCCAGATTGTTCCCTGTAGGAGAAACACCCACCGCAGCAATCACGGTTAAGGGTATTGAGCCCTTACTAAGTACCAGGCACTTTTCCAAGCACTTTTGATATATTCTAAGGACTCATCTGTATTTCTCACACCAACCCTGTTTGTTAGGTGTCATTGTCTCCATCTTATAGATGAGGAAATGTAGGCACAGAGAGCTTATGGGACTTGTCCAAGGTCACATAGCTGGAAACTGGCAGAAGCATTCAAATCTATGTAGCTGAACTCCAGAGCTCACTTCTCAACCACCAAGCTCTAAATCCGCCATCCTTGGAAAGAGAAGGGGGAGAAAGGTGGGAGAGGGAGAGAGAAAATGCACAGAGTGAGTATGTAAGTGATAATAATGTATGTCCACGTGTAGGCTGTGTACAGTGCATGGCTGTGTGTGTTCCTGTGTATGCGACTGTATGTACCTCTATTTGGTCATCCATCCATCTGTCCACCTTCACCTACCTACTCATATCTCTCTCTCCACCATCCATTTTCTGTTTATCCATTTATTTTCTACATGTCCACCCATCCATTTATTATCTATTCAGCTGTCTATTCATCCATCCATCCATCATCCATCTATTATTTGTCCATCCATTAGCTATCTTTCCATCCACTCATTATCTATCTGTATCTTCTAAATTTTGGGGTCACATGTTTGTGGGAATGCTTACATGCATGTCTGTGCACACATGTGCACACATCTGAATGTGTCAAATAGCTGTCAGGATATGTCTCGGGGTACAAATATGTGAACTCCTCACTGGAGACTCTTCCCCAGTACCTAAAAAAGCCACGTGGCCAAGGAGAGAAAGGCGCAGCCTCAGCGAGCTTGCCTGGGCCCTGGCTCCCCTTGAGTCCCAGCCGAGAGTTAATTAAACCCTTTCCCAACAAGCACACTAATTGCTGCTGATGGTTGAGTTTCAACTCTTCTGGCTGAAGAGGTTCCTGTTGTGTGTGTGTGTGTGTGTGTGTGGTTGTAGCAGGGTCTTCTCAGCTTGGGAAACTCATAGAATAAGGAGAGGGGGCTTCAGAGAGCTCCCACACTTCTTGCCTCCCATATCTCGTGATCCTAGAGGTTCTGGAAGTCCCTGGTCTGAGGACTCTGGCTCTCTGGGTGTCTGTGTGTGAGTGAGGGGGTGCTTATGTGTGTGTGCGCGCCTGTGTGCAGGAGCAACACTCTGTGCCTTGCTGTGTGCATGTAACAACCCTATACGGAATAACAATAATATGAATGGTGCTCCCTGGGGCTGTGCAACATGGTGGCCCTGATTCATGGACCTCAAGTTTGTGTGTCCACAACATGTGAATGGTTGTGTGTTTCTGAGTGTCCTTTGTGTGTCTCGGGGTGCACCCAAAAGTGGATTTCAGCAAGGCTGCACTTCTGTGTGTGTATGTGTGTGTGTGTGCGCGCGTGCGCGCTCGAGACAAAGAGCAAGGAGCAGTGGGGCAGCCAACTTCCGAGGCCTGACTGACACCCTTTGCAAATAAATGTGACAATGAAATATAGTCCTGGAATTGCTTTGGATGCTCCGTCAAGCAGGCGATGCAGAATAGGTGAAGTTGTAAAATGTTCCCCGGGGAGCTGCGGCGGCTGAGTGACAGCCTGCTCCCCACTCCTGCCTCCCTGCCTGGCTCTCCCTCTTCGAGCCCTGGGGCTGACGCCGCTCATGCTGACCCACAGGTGCCGAGAATCGGGAACTCCCTTTGCCTGGCCCCTTGGAGGGATGAAGGGCAGAGGTGACCTGTCAGGGCTTCTTCCCTGCATGTTTGTCTTGTCGCCCTTCTCAGAGTGGAGAACCCCAGAATAGGCCAACTCCCTGGAGGGCAAGGATGTTTTCTCTGAGCCTAGGAGACCCCTCTAGCGAGGATCCGTGCCCTTAGGCACGCCCCAGGCACCCTGCAGCTTGCGAGGCGTGAATGCATGTCTGGAGGTGTGTGCACGGGTACACGTGTACTTTCGGAAGCTGAAGAGTCAAGTCTGTGTGAACCTTGGCTTTGGAGACCTGGGTTCAAGTCCCACATCTGGTAACTCACTTGCTGTGACCTAGTGACGTTCCCTTCCCACGTCATCCCTCAGGGAAGGAGTGGGGAGAGTAAGAGCTTCCACAAAGCCAGGGTGCTGCCTAAGGCTCTGGCCGAAGGGCTGAAGGAGACGCCCCTGTATGTCACACACTCCCCTTCTGCTCACAGGCCCTGTGCCCCCTTCGGCAGCACCGGCTCTACTCCAGTAGCCCACGGGGTGCCTTGTTAAAGCTCACCCCGCACAGCAGCGCAGGCTGCAGTGGCCGTGCCTCCAGGGCGAAGGAGACAGGCTGTGGGAAGCCCTGCTCAGTGCCTGGCCCCTGGCGGGCACCGTGGGGGCCAGACCCCAGCTCTGGGGGAGTCATCTCTCTGCTGGTTGACAGTGAGCGTCAGGGTCGTCTGGGGTCTGGAAGCTGCATGGGGACCTCTTGGTTTCTGTGTTTCACCTGTTTATTTTGGGGGTGGCCATCTGTCCTTAAGGCAGAGGTTGTGTGTTTGTGAGTGTGTGTGTGTATGTGTGTGTGTGAGAGAGAGAGAGAGAGAGAAAGAGAGAGAGAGAGATGTGCTAAAGGAGACAGGGGCAGAGTAGGAAGAGGACATGACAGGGTGACTCTCCCTTTCCCTCAAGATGGGTCCTCTCATCCTCTGTCGGGGACGCATTTGGGGTGTCCATTGATTGTCCTTTCTGGGAATGTTCCTGTATCTCTCTCTCTCTGTGCACAAAAGATTCCAGGCTGTGTGTCGAGGCCGCACACACAGGTGAAAGCTCTTGCCGCCTGTCCTGCCTCTCCCACAGCAAGTCCCAGGGGGCTTGCAGCCTGAGATAGAGCCCATCTCTGCCCCTAAGCAGTCCAGAGCCTGCCCCTGGGCACTGGGGTACCCCCTGTTCAGAGCCTGAAAGACCAGGAATCTCGTGAGGCCTGGGCTATGGTTTCTCAACAGCAACATCCTTAGCTCCTGGCACACAATAGCTGCTCAATAAATATTTGTTTCACAAGTGTTTTTTGATACTAGGATCTGTGCTCCATAACTGCAGCTTTGAGGATTGTGAATAACATGAAAAAGATTAAGAGGAAGATTGCTGGGCTGTCAGAATGTTCTAGAGGTTTTACCAACAGGTAGCCCACGCCACAGGATAAACCAAAGTCTTGGGTCAGGCTTGACTCAGAGAGAAAGGTGTTCATACAGGCTTTATCAGCCCTAAAGGGACAGTAAGTTCCGTATCTCCTATCAACTGGATGCCCTGGCCTCCACAGGAGAGACCATTAGTGGGTGCGATTCTGCTTCTTTGTCCTGGAAGCTCTTAGCCCAACCTTAAATCTAAACAGGCCATGAGTTGACCTCCTCCGTGCCCTCAGCCAAACTTCAATGTTCCTGAATTCGAGACTGTGTACCAGACAAGAGGGAAATTGGCCCTTTCCCCTTTCACCCAGACGCTTGTGTACAGGTGGCCACAGCTGGACCTCAGTCTGGAAGCCTCTGGGATTAGCAGAGGTGTGTATTCTGGCCAGTTTAGTCAAGGAGAAAAAGAACAAAAGGAGCCTGTTATGTAGATTATGATCATTTAAAATCACTCCTCTCATGGAAGAGAATAAGGGAGGGAGCTGAGCTGGAAAGGATCTGCCCACACCTAGATCACTGCTAATTTCATTGAATATTAGGCCATTGTATGATGAGTAATTATATACCTCCACAGAGTGCATGAAAGGTGGAAGGTGTGTGCAGGGAGGCAGAGTGCAGAGGGGTCAAGAGCATGGGATTTTGTTCTTCTGCTTAACAGTAGGGTGACCTCAGGTAAGTTACTCAGCCCTCTGTGCCTTGGTTTCCTTGTCTATGAGATAAGAATGGCACTTACTTTACAGGGTTTTTGTGAGTATGAAAGGAGATTTTGCATATAGGGTGCTAAGTCTATTGTTGAGCAAAGTGTTAGTTATTATATTACACTCAGGTATCTGCATGCGTGTGTATGACAGACACCCACATATGTGTATGTATGTGTGTGTTGTGATGGACACCTGTGTATGTGTGTATATGCGACAGACACCTGTGTGTATGTGATGTACACTCTATGTATGTGTTGTGATGGACACCTGTGCATGGTGTCTGTGTGCAATGGACACCTGTGTGTGGGTATGTGTGCATGATGGACACCTGTGTGTGGTGTGTGTATGCGATGGGCACCTGTACGTGGTTTGTGTGTGATGAACAGCTGTGTGTGGGTGTGTGCATTTGACAGGCACATATGTGTGGTGTGTATGTGATGGATACCTGTGCATACTGAGATCTGTGTATGCAGGAGCAGAATGTAAGAAGAAAACGTGGGTTTTGCAATTGGGTTCTGTGAGTTTGGTTTCTATTTCCATTGTGTACTTATTTCAATGACACTGAACAGGTTGCTTGACCTGCTTTCTCATCTGTAAATTTGTGATACAAATGATAGTAAATACCATAGCAATGTTTAATGAGTGCTTACTATGTGCCAGGATAGTAAATGTGGTCTTGACTCCCCCACAGGGGTGGCGTTAAGGGTGGTGCAGAAATGTTTTACCAACCAAAATGTCCTGGGTCCTCAGGACGAGGGCCCTGTGGATGTACATACGTCACTGTGTGTGCACAGCACAGTGTATTTCTCTGACTCTGTTCCAGGCTGGGCTGAATGAACACGCACATATGTTCAAACAGGTCTACCCAGTGGGCTGTACACACATACTCAGCCATGTGGCCACATCTGTGGTTTCACACCTGTGCCCCGAGTCAGTGCATGCTCACTTACACACCCCACAAAGGTGAAAGCACACACTCACACACATATCCTGGGACTGCCCCTTTTCCATCCACACACTCACTCACAACTGCTCACGAGCACCCCTACCACTGACAGAGGCTAAGCAACATGTATCCCCTCCGATGCCCCTTATAACTAACCAGTGTAGTCATTTGCTAGGGCTGCTGGGCTTCAACATGAACTTATCTGCTCACAGTTCTGGAGGCTGCAAGTCTGAGGTCAAGGTGTCGGCAGGGCTGGTTCCTTCCGAGGCCTCTGTCCATGGCTTGTAGGTGGCCATCGTCTTCCTGTGTCCTCACATGGCCTTCCCTCCGTGACACCAGTCATACTGGATCGGGGTGCTCCGTTTGCCTCTTTAAAGACCCTATCTCCAAATACAGCCGCATTCTTAAGTACTGGGTGTTAGGACTTCAACATATAAAATTTGGGGGACACAGATCAGCCCGTAACACTGGGTTCTCTGTCGACAACACCTTGACTCAGCCCTGCTTTGCTTTCCTCACCTGTGAAATGGGGCTAATAACTACACCTACCTCACAGAGTTCTGAAAATTAATCAGGTAACCCATGGGATGAAGGGCAGGTCCAGGCAGCCAGGACTGTGAGCAAGGCCCAAACCTCTGATATGGGCTCCCTGCTTAAAACTGATCGACTTAGAAGACTATACTTACATCTTTCCCCAAGAATACGACCTTGAACTCGTAGCTCCTAGACTATCCAGTTCCTTTGCTGAGCAATGATTTTCTCTGTAACCCTCTGACAAACATTTTAGGTTTTGTTTGCATACCTCCAATGACAGGGAGCTCATTTCCTTTTGAAGCAACCTTGATAGAAAGTCTTTTCTGGCTGCTGCCTTTGGTTTCAGTACCTCTGTGGCCACACAGCAAGCCTGCTCCCATTTCTAAATACTTTCCCTTGAACTCTAAGTCTCCAATCTTTCTTTTGTCACATGAATGGTGGCCCAGCTAGGTCCTCAGCCTATTCAAGTGAGGCGGTCGACTTTTAAAGAAAATGTTAATGGCTCTATTATTTTTCTTGATTTAAAACTGTAATACATGGTCATTTAAAAACCTCAGACAATACAGGAAAATGTGAAGAAGAAAATAAAACCACCCATCACCTCAGCAACCAGAGACAACCAATGTTAACATACTTTAATTTAATTTTTGAATAGGCAATACATTCACAGGGTTAAAAATTAAAAATTATAAAAGGGTATTATGCAGGGGAAAATTTCCCTCCTGTACTCCTGTCTTCTAGCCTTAGTTTTCCTCCCCACAGACTAAGAAATTAATTTCTTATGTCCAGTTTCAGAGATGTCTTACGATTTTAAGATCTTCTGATATATTTTAAGGCTATTTTATAGGATTGTAAAGGATATTTTAAGATGCATAAAGATACACACATACACACACACACAAAAACATACTTTTTTCTTGCCACCCATCATTTTATTTACTGCTAACCAGCATAGAGTGGAATTCTTTTTCTATTAGCTTCCAAAGAAAAGATCTTTTACCTTCTCTTATTACGCTTTGTCTTCTTGGCCCAAATGCACTGTTTTGGACTTCAGGGGTCATTTGACATTCTTCTGTTGGCCCTCCCCGCGTTATGACACCTTGTCCTCTTCAGATGTATTTGTAATGACCCTCTCCAATGACGTGGCGTGCAATGTGCTTAGTGAACCCTCAGCACAACCTCAGTTAGCACATGACAATATTTTACCCAGCCCGCATTTTACAGGAATCCATGTGGCTCTCTCAGGAGAGCATCAAATGTGTATCTGAAGTATCTTTCACGATCATCTCAGAGATGCTACTCTATGTGGAGGTTAGAAGGACATAACTTCTTAAAGTGAACCATTTTTGGAGCCTGGTGACTTCTTTATTTTCCCCGAAATGTTAACCAATGACCATGTCCACAAAGTTGCTATGATAGTGAGAGCATTGTCCACCTGCCAGCCACAGTTATGAACTCTGGACATAAGTTATGTTGTTTACTCTAAACTCCTGGTAACCTTATAGATAGGTACTATTACCACCTCCAATTCACAAGTGAGGGAACAGTCTCAGAGGGGAGAAGTAACTTGCCTGAGGCCACACAGCTTGTAGAAAGCAGAGTAGTGCCTGGAGTCTGTGTCTGGCAGCCTGAAGAGACCACCCTCTGCGCTTCCTTCTCCGCTGTCAGTGTTATCGTGCCAGCCCAATCATGTGCTATGGAGTTTTGCCAGGGATTGGCACCAAGTTTCTGCCCCTGCGTTGCCGTCATTGTGGGCCTACTTGACATATTGACCCGGCTTCTTCATGGGGCCTCCTCTGTACCAGGCTTCAGAGGGAGCTTCCCTCATCGGGCGACCCATGGTCTACACTTCTGAATTTCCATAATGTGGTTTTGTGGAAAGAGTTTGAGTTCACAGCAATGACAGCAGGCAGTTGTGAACCGGCCATCCTACGGGCCATTGGGATGAACCAGGCTTGGGCACAGTGTAGTGACGGGTAACAATTCAGACCACTTGAATTGCAGTGAGGTTTTACATGGTGTGACCTCAGGCAGGTTACTTGACCTCTCTGGACCTCAGTTTCCACATCTGTAGTGCGGAGAGAATAACTAAGAATATGTGTGGACAACGCTCGATGTCAAGGAGGTGCTTGGTAAATTCGCCCTCATCAGTATTGTGGCCATCCCAGCCTCATTTGTCAGCTTTCAGTTCCCTGTGCCTTCCTCTTGCTCCTCAATGTCTTCAACGAGTCCTTCTCTGATAGGTTCAGGTCCTAGGCTGGGCAGGGTGGTGCTGGGGCCGTAGAGATGAACAGTCCTGTCCCTTTCCCTTAAGGCTCCCAGTGTGGGATGCGGTGGGGCGGCCAGGCCTGGAGAGAGGGACCCTGGGACTAGCTGTCTCACTTCTTGGATTGGAAGCTCTTCCGGGAAGGGACCAGTCACCTCCTTCAGACCTAGACTCCCCAAGACCTTGGTCACATCTCCCCATTCCGACTGGGGTCTCCAATGAGGGGGCTGCCCAGCTCTGACTGCTGTCCTATCCTCCTCAGAATGGGGACACCCAAAGAGAGAGGCTGTACCTCCCCAGACAGGGCTCTTCAGGGACATGAGTTGGGTCTTCCCCTTCAGGCAACTCCTTTAGGGTCAGAAATGTATCTCTTCTCTCATCTTCCCCTTCAGTCTGGGGCTCTTGGGGACAAGGGTTGTGACTTCCTGCTCAGATTGGGCTCCCCTGAGGTCAAGTTCTGTCTCCTTCCTCAGGCTGGGGCACTCTGGCTGGGCATTTGTCCCTCCTGCCTCTGCCCCCCACCCTATCCCCATGCCCTGGCCAGAAGTTCAGTGCTGGGTGAATAACTGAATTCTGTACAGGTCAATCGTGGAGTCTTAATGAGTCCTGAGTAATCTCAGATGTGCATGTTAATTAGAGATCTGTCCTGCTTCTAATCCACCGGAAGTTAATCATTGAGGAATTAGGAGGTGTCAGCCAGAAACTTCATTAAGGCAGTGAGGGTGGGGACTGGCCAGGACTGGGAGGGAGCCAGGGATGGAGTGGGGGACATACCCTGTCCTGAGTCCTAGGATTGGGTGGTTTATCAGAGGGGTGGGGGGCACATGGCTGCAGGGGTCCCCAACCCTCTCTGGGCATCAGGGTCAGGAGCCACCCCACCCTCAGTCCTTGCCAACCCCTTCTGAACACCTGTGCTCCTTCACCCCTCTGTCCCCATCCTGGTCCAGCCCTGCTCCTGCCCTGCCTCAGTTTCTAAGAAAGCTCAGTAAGAGGCAACAAGATACAGAAAGTACTGGGCACACAGTGGGGTGAACACAGACATGCTCTGCAATCATAGCTTCTCTTGATCCTCCTGGCGGCTATCCATGCCCTCACCCTGTCTCCAACCCCTTCCCCCCTCCTCTGTACCTTGGGTGACAGACCTCTGTGGGGGCATCCCATGCTCACCCCCTCTGGCCTCTGGCTGGGTCTGGCCAACGAGGCTTCTGTCGGGTGAGGCCTGAGCCGGTGGTGCCATCTGGGATTTGGCAGTTGCAGCCAACAGTGATTCTCAGACCATTGCTAACCTGCATTGTCGTCTGTGGCATCTTTTTTCTCTCTCTTGGAGGTAGAATCAGGGTACCTCCTCTGTCTATATTCGAGCCATGGCCACACGCGCTGACCCACACTGCCTGACCCAAGGATAGGGCACTTCACTAGACCGATAGTCATCAGAGGCCCCCCTTTGTACCCAGTTCCCATGGGAAAGCATGAGGTTTTGAGTAAAATGTTCTCTGTAATCCATATACCCAGAGACTGTAGCCTTCCCCAATGGCTGGGTCCAAAATAGCCAATGCAGGTCACTTGGTAAGATGTGAACACAACTTTCCTGAGTCCCCACAGTTTATCTCTTTGATAGTCTGCCCTCGAGTCTGCTAGAGCTTTGCAGGATTAACTTCTCTCTCTTCTGAGCTCCCTCAGGGCTTTGTGGGAACATTTCTTCCTGCTTATTTTATTCTCTGCTTTTTTCCTGTCAACTCTGAAGTCCCGTCCGTGGCCCTGAGCTGGGAGAGTGAGGTGACAGCTGGCTTACCTCATTGGGGATTCTTAGCTGAGCTCTGGTACCTAGATGTCGGGAGGGACCCTCCCTACTCCCAGCCAGATGGTGGAAGCGGGTATGTTGCTAGGCCAGCTCACTATCTCCAGAGCTTCTGAAGCTGAACCCTCATTTAGTGGCTTTCCCGCTGGTCCTAGTCTACAACCTTGACTTATCTTGTTTGGATTTTTGTCTTGGTTGACAGCCTCCAAGGCCATTAGCACTGCCTCTAGGTCCCTTTCACACCGCATGGCTTCTCCTTTCCCAAAGTCCCCAGCAATCTCCGACTGTGCAAGGTGGCAAATACGCAGGGGGCTTAGTGGTACCAATGGAACTGAGGACTCTGAGCACCTGGCCTCCAGTTTCTAGAATCCATGTCCCTTTGGGAGATCTGGAACTGTACTTGCTGTCCCACATGTGGACGTCACTGCCCGTTCCGGCTTCAAGTACTCCCATTGCTGACAGCATGCTTGAGCCACGCATACCCTGGGACTGCTTTCATCTGGCTTGGGGACAACAACTAATTTCCAGCCGAACCTCTGATCTGTGCTCCCATCCTGCCTCCTGGCCATGTCTGTTCTGCCCAGTCTGTCCACTTGTAGATCCATCAACAGGGCAGCTGTGGGCCAGATAGAGGCACATTGACTTTCCCGTGTCATGGTAAATGGGAACACCACCCAGAGCATAGCTGGCCTCTGGGGCCCAGTGGGTGATGGCCCCTTTGTCATCCCTACCTCCAGGTCCCTCCCTCCCCAGTTCCCAGTGGTGCATCCCTCTGGGAAACCAGCTCAGTCCAGAGTGGGAAACTGACCTCTGTCCCGGGGGATGGGGTGAGCTCATTTTTCTAACTTTAAAAAAATTAAAAAGATATGTTTACTGATTTGAGAGAAGAGAGAGAGAGAGAGAGAGAGAGAGAGAGAGAGAGAGAGAGAGAGAGAGAGGGAGAGAATCAATGTGGAAGGGAAACACTGATTTGTTGCCTCCCATATGTTCCCTGACCAGGAATAAAACCCTCAACCTTTTGGTGTATGGATGATGTTCCAACCAACTGAGCCATGTGAAGAACTTGAAGGTGACTTCTGATCTGTATTTACAGAAAGCTCCATGAAACTGTTACAGAAACAGGGGAGTCCAAAAATCCCCAGAGTTTGTGGCTAGGGGATGGGGAGAAGGAAGCAGCTTTTAGAATGCCTCCACATGCCTGAGGCTGGTGGCTAGTGTCTTTCTTATGCAAAATGGCTTGGATGCTTCCAAGGCCTCAGGTAGATGGGAGGGGTCTTGAACCAGGAAATGGTATGGAAAAAACAGACAGAGCCTACATAAGGTTCTGTGAATAGTCAGATCTGTTTGCAACACAGAGGACACAGTCAGGGATATATAAGCAGTTGCGGACATTTTAGCTCTCTTGCTCTGGTGTGCTCCCTCCATGTGGCTTGGAGGAGGGGGCCTCCAGGCTGCTTTAAGAAGAGGCTCTCGCCATGTGGTTTTGAGAAGGAGAGGAGATCCATGCGGTTTGCAGGAAGAAGGCAGTTTACAAGGAGGCTGAGAATCCAGGCGGTTCTGCATTGAGAGCTGGAGGGCACCACAGCACAGAAAGGACCTCCCCAATCAGAATTGAGTGATTGGCAGCTGGTAAAGCTGAACTGTGTTTGGAAAGTAGGGAAACGGTGTTTCTGACCTTCCTAAGACTGGCCAGGTTTGGTAGAGGGGAGGCAAGGATATGTGTTTATGGGTGTTTTAAAGAACATAAGACTTAACAGCAGAAATCTGCAAATAATCTAAATCTATATAACTGTTAAATAAACAATTCTTTTTCTTTTCACTAAACTCTGGAATTGAGAATTATAATTCTGGCGACGGGCAATCGGGCCCCTAACTAAAGAGCCCGTGGGTTTGTTTTCCATTGGAGCAGCCCAGGGGTTCTGTAACAGAATGAGTAGATGCTGAACCTGACCTTAAGGGACTGATTAGGTCAAGGTGGGAGGGAATGTGGCAGGTGACTCCAGGCAGAAAGGACAGGAGTGGAGAACTGTGGCAGGTGTTGGGCTGCACTGGCCTGGGATGTCGTGTACCAAGACCCCAGTGCTGGTGAGGCAGGTCGGGATCAGAGCTGAAGGGCCTTGAATACCAGGTTAAAGATTCTGGCTTGTAACCCCAGGCTCTTTGGGGAGCAGTTGGAGGCTTTTAAGCAGACAGGTGACAGGGTTACAGTGGGGGTCCGAGAAACCAAATCTGGGAAGGATGAAGGTGGGCTGGAGGGGAGTTTCATCAAGGGGCCCTGTTAGCAGCAGAAAAGTGGCACCAGGTGTTAACCTCTGTTCAGCAACCTCAGTTCTTGATCCTGGCTTAGAGAAGAATTCAGAGCCAAGACTCAAATCATAAGAGAATGTTTACTCAGAAAGTCACTGAGGTATATAGAAGTGAGCTGTAGAAGAAATGGACTGGGCTCAGGAAACAAGTTACAGCAAAAGAAGGGCCCTTGGAGCTTGGAGGGGAGGAGGAGGAGGAGGAGGAACACCCATCAGCCCAGGCCCCTGAATTTCACTGCAAGGCAGAGACCCTCCTGCTGACCCAGGTTGATTGAGCCTGTGATGTGGGTTCCAAATAAATCTTTGCTGTGTTATGCCACTGAGATTTTGGGGTTAATTTGTTACTGCAGCTTGGCTTAGCCTTTGCTGACTAATGCACCATTTCTGATCTATTTTGTATATCTTCAACAGTAGGAGCCGTATCTTATTCGCCACCAGTGGGAGCATAAATCGGCACGACCTTTCTGGGAGACAATTTGACAGTGTGTATATATGAGAAACCCTAAATAAATGTATTGTCTTTGACTCAGAAATTTCACTTCTAGGAATTTATCCTGAGGAAATAATTGGACAGGTTCAGAAAGTTGTGTGGATAAGGAGGATATTCATCACATGAAATGTGAGAAATTGGATTAGCCTAAATATCCCACAACAGCAAATCGGCCAAATAAATTGTGACTCAGCTCTCCAAGAGAATACTAGCTGCTGCTGCTGCTGCTGTTGGCATGGTTTTATTGACACAGAAGGAGAGCCACGCCTCTGGTGTAGTGCAGGGTATGCATAATGTGAGCCCCCTTTTGTTTAAAAAAAAATATATACAATACATACATTTGCATGAAAACATCTACACGATAGCCTGCAAACACTAAGCAATAGAAATTTTGGGGTGTGGAATCTCAGGTGGTTTTATTTTTAATGTTGTTTTGCCTCTCTAAAATGTTTTCTCCAGTGGTTTTGTATTTTGTATAATTAAAAATTAAAGGGGGTGAAAAAATGGCTGTGTGATCTTGGACACGTTAACTTCTAAGAGTCAGCATTTCCTTATCTGTGAAGCAGGCATACAGTTCACTTCCCCGGGTGGTTGTGAGGCTTCAGTTCGAGCACATGCTGGGAAGCACCTGGCACCTGCTAGATGCTCAAACCAACAGCCATTGTTACCAGTTTTCAGTGAACTGAGGAACCTTAGGGGTTGGTTGGTTCGTTAATTAATCCAGCCTTCTATCCATTCATTCAATAAGCCTGCCCTGAAATCGACTGTGCCCTTGGCTCTGTGCTGAATAAAGATAACGCAATAGTAAGAAGAGCAAATACTTAAATGGCACTTAGAGGTGCCAGCACCATTGTAAGCACTTTCCATTCAACTAATTTAATCTACAGGGTAACCCTATGAAGGGATACTATTCTTAGCCCCATGTTATAGGTTATGAAATTGAAGCACAGAGAGGTCAAGGGACCTGTCTAAAGTCACAGAGCCGGGAGGAGGCCCAGCCAGGCAGTCAGGCCCAGAGGCTATGCTCAGTTGCTAGGCTACACCTTCTGAGGGAGACAGAGTCTGGAAGTAGCAGGGCCAAGGTGGGAGGGGCCTGGCTGGGAGAGGAGCAGCATCGGGGCTGGAGATGTCAGAGCTAATTCAGACACTAGACAGGTGATGAGCAGGACTGTGGATTTCTATTATTATAAAGCCCCTGGTTGAGCTGAGGGATGGGCTTGTGACTGTTTGGGGAGGGAGCATCATGGGACCTTGCCCATCCCTAGCTTTCTGAACTCAGGCTCACAGGAGGCTTGACTAGTGGGAGGGTGGGGGGCACCAGCCTTCTGGTGAGCTGGGTGGGAGAAAATAACCTCAACAACAGCCCATAGTACTGTGCTCACTGTGGGCCAGGCACTGGGTGAAGCTCATTCATGCGTTATCTCATTTAATGTTTACGACAACTCTGAAGTGGGTGCTATTTTACAGAATAGGAAACTGAGAGCTTCAGGAGGGGAAGTGACTTGCCCAGGATCTCCCAGCCAGGAAGTGGGAAGCATAGACCCAAACTAGGGTCCTGAGCCGGAGCCTTAACCACTCTGCTGAACCGTCCCTGGGGTGGGGCTCCCCCATGCCCCACCCACCCTTGCAGGGGTCCTGGAGACATTGGGGAGCAGGGAGATGTCCTCTGTCAGGGACACCCTTGCCAGTTATTGCTGCCCCTGTGGCTGCTGTGGGTTTGCTGGGCCTAGCCATGGGACACTGTCACATCAGGACAGAGGCAAGGGAGGAAGTAGACCGCCTGGGGCCAAATAGGGACCCAAGATGGGAGTGAGCTAGAGAAGAAGGGGAGCCCCCTATCCCCAGGAACCAAGGGAGCAGGCCAGAAGGGAAAGGACAAAAAAAGACTGTCCGTTGGGCCACCCTCTGGGCCTGGAGCGGCGTGTGTGTTATCTCCTGCTGTCCTCACCACCACGCTGGGAGGATGGGATTACTTCCCCGTTTTACAGAAGAGAAAATGGAGGCTGGGGGTGGCCGATGGGACTTGCCTAGGCTCCTACAGTGAGAATAGAGCTTATACTTGAGCTCAGGCCAGAGACCTGAAGACCTGCTTGGGTGACAGGCAAGTCTCATCCTCTTGAAGCTGGAGTTTCTTCTTTCTCTTTTTATTTTTCAATTACAGTTGACATACAATGTTATATTAGTTTCAGGTGTACAACACAGTGATTAGATATTTATATACAGTATTCCCTCACTTTTCGCAGGTATTATGTCCTAGACCTCCCCGCAATAGGTGAAAATCCACAACGTAGGAACCTTACATTTATTTTAGTATTTATATATATTTTAAGGCTTTATAAACCCTTCCCACACACTTATAAACTGTTCCCATTCCCTTAATAACCTTTCCCATACTTTTATAAACACTACTTATGTTCTTAAACATATTCTACACTCTTAAACCTGTGTAACTTTAACAACATATGTATACAGTACCGCAAAATCCCGCGATACAGCTACAAGTCCGCGATAAATAATTAAATATAATATTTAAAAAAATCCCGCGATACAGTGAGGCCGCGACAAGTGAACCTTGATATAGAGAGGGACTGCTGTATCTTAGGAAGTGATTTGCACCAGCTGCCTCCACTGGGATTTCATTGCCTCTGGAGGGCAAGTTCCTAAAGGAGGGTCTACTGTTCCACCAGAGGGCAGAGCATGAGATGAGGCTGGGGGTGGGAGTGGGGGACAGTGGCCCCCCTAGGCCTTCTAATAGTTTCAGTTATCGAGTGCGGCCCAAGCCCCAGGCTATCACTCTGGCCCCCTGAAGTGCGAGCCTTGCTGCTGTTTTCTGAAGCCTGCTGGTCTGACCTCCCACCAGGGTTTTCCTGGGGGCAGGGGGTTCACTCAGAGCTGCCTTACCACTGGCTTATCCCCCTTGTTAAACAAACAAGTGGTAATTAATACTGTTGTAAAGAAAAATCCCTGGAATTTTTTTCTTTTATAGATTGCGCTTTGGTGTTGTGACTAAGAAATTTTTGCCTAATCCAAGGTTACAAAGATTTCTTTCTACCTTATTCTCTAGCAGTTTTATTGTTTTAGGTTTTACACTTAGGCCTATGGTACATTTTGAGTCAATTTTTATATATAGCATGAGGTATAGATCAAAGTACATTTTATTTTGCATTTAGATATGCAAAAGACTAGATCTTTTAGTTGAAAAGACTAGGTTTTTTCCACTGAATTGACTTTGAACATTTGTTGAAAATTATATATATATATAACTCAAATATACATACATATATTCATCTATGTCCATGAGGGATATTGGTATATACATATTTCTGTAGTCTAGTCTGTTCTATTTATCTTTAATTCCATACTGTCTTAATTACTGTAGCTTTTTAAAAAGTATATTTTATTGATTATGCTGTTACAGTTGTCCCAATTTCTTTTCCCTTAGCTCCCCTCCTCTCAGTATGCCCTTCCCCACCCTTCCTCTTAGTATGCCCTTCCCCTCCAGCAATCCCTAGTGTATGTTCATGGATCATGCATGTAAGTTCTTTGGCTTCACCTTTCCTATTTTATTTTTAACTTCCTCCTGTCTATTTTGTACCTACCAATTATGCTTCTTAGTCCCTGCAGCATTTCCCCATTTCTCCCCCTTTCGCCTTCCAGCTGATACTCTCCAAATGATCCCCACACCTATAATTCTGTTCCTATTCTGGTTGTTTGCTTAGTTTTTTGTTTCTGTTTTTGTTTTTTTAGGTTCTGTTGTTGGTAGTTGTGAGTTTGTTGTCATTTTAATGTTCATAGTTTTAATCCTCTTTTTCTTAAATAAGTCCCTTTAACATTTCATATAATAAGGGCTTGGTGATGATGAACTCTTTTAGCTTTACCTTGTCTGGGAAGCACTTCATCTGCCCTTCCATTCTAAATAATAGCTTTGCTGAATAGAGAAATCTTGGTTGTAGGTCCTTGCTTTTCATCACCTCGAATACTTCTTGCCAATCCCATCTTGCCTGCAAAGTTTATTTTGAGAAATCAGCTAATAATCTTATGGGATGTTCTTTGTAGGTAATGCTCTGCTTTTCTCTTGCTGCCTTTAAGATTCTCTCTTTATCTTTAACCTTTGGCATTTTAACGATGATGTGTCTTGGTGTGGTTCTTTTTGGGTTTAGCTTGTTTGGGACTCTCTGTGCTTCCTGGACTTGTATGTTTATTTCCTTCACCAAATCTGGCAAGTTTTCCTTCATTATTTTCTCACATAAGTGTTCAATTTCTTGCTTTTCCTCTTCTCCTTCTGGCACCCCTATGATTCGAATGTTGACATGTTTGAAGTTGTCCCAGAGGTTTCTAAGCCTCTCCTTGTTTTTTTTTCAATTTTTGTTTTTTTCATTCTGTACTGGTTGACTGTTTATTTCATCCTATGTTCCAAATCATTGATTTGAACCCTGGTTTCCTTCCCTTCACCATTGGTTTCATGTGGTTTTTCCTTAGCATAGCCTTCACTTCTTCCCTTCTGCATTTGCCATACTCAAGCATATCTGTCAAGTCTGTGAGCATCTTTATCATCAGTGTTTTGAACTCCTCATATGTTAGGTTGGCTATCTCCTCGTTTGTTAAGTTGGCTATCTCCTTGTCACTTAGTTCTCCCACTGGAACCTTGGTTTGTTCCCTGTTTTGGGCCATACTTTTCTGTCTCCTCAACTTGACAGGCTCCTGTGTTTGCCTGTGTGTCTTAGGTAGAGCTGTCACACCTGTTACATTGTAAGGGGAAAAACCTTAGGTATTTATCAGTACAGGGTGAACCATTTCACCATGTTGTGGTACTGTATGTAGGGAAGGGGTCTGAGAGGGAATAATGCCACTTGTTCAGTACTTCCCCCTTTTCCAGGCTCTTCTCCCACTTCCTGTATGGGACTGGCACCCCTCTAGCAATTGCTCTGGCTGTGGTTCCCAGAGTGGGTGGGTCTGAAGATGTTCTAGGACTGTGGGGGCCCTCTAAACAAGTGGACTCTGCTGAGAGGCCAGCAGTTTCTTCCTCTGCCCAACTCCAACTGGTTTTCACAGTCAGAAGCAATGAGGCTTTATTTTCCTGGACACTGGAACTGTGAGCTGTGAGGTCTGGTCTGGGGCTGGGACTGCTCCCCAAATGTCCCTCTTTCCTTTTTTTAATGTGTAACTGCACTTTCTGACTGCTGACCATAGCTGCTTTCACTGCCACCACCTCCACACCATGTCTTCTCCACCCTGGCTCTGCCCCTCCTACATATCTGGATGAGTATTCTTCTTTATATCTTTTTTTATTGGACTTCCATGAGCTCGATTTTCTTGAACTTATGGTTGTCTCTAGTTCTGAGGTAGTTGTATTCCTTCTTAGTTGTGGAGGAAGATGCAGCATGTCTGCCTATGCCTCCATCTTGGCCGGAAGTCCTGTAGCTTTATAATCAATCTTGAAGTCAGTATTTGTCCTCTAACTTTGTTCTTTTTAAATTATTCTAGGTCTTTTGTATTTTCCTTATAAATTTTAGAATAAATTTATCAAGTTCTACAAAAAAATCCTGCTGAGATTTCATTTTGATTATGTTGAATCCATAGATCAATTTGAGGAGAATTGCTATCATAACAATATTGGGTCTTCCAACCCATAAACAAGGTATACCTATATATTGAAGCTGATTAATTTCTCTCAGCAATATTATGTATTTTCACATTATAGGTTTTACACATCTTTTGTCAGGCTTATCCAACTACATACTTAGCAATTTTAAAATGTCAGTGTAAGTGACATTGTAAGTGAATTTCAGTTTCCAATAGTTAATTTACCTGATTTTCATATATTTTTATTCTGTAACCTTGCTAAACTCAATCATTCTAGTAACTTTTTTTGTAGATTTGTTGAACTTTTTGTATAGATAATCATGTCGCTTGTGAATAAAGACAATTTTATCTCTTTCTTTTCAATCTGAATACTTTTATTTCTGTTTCTTCTTTTATTGCACTGGCTAGAATCTCTAGTACAATGCTAATTAGTAGTGGTACAAGTGGACGTTCTTACTTTGTTCCCATTTTTAGGGAGAAAGTATTCAACCTTGAAAACTACTAACCTATTTTGTATGATTTATTTTTGTTATTTTAGGTGGAAGTGTCAATTTGTTCTCTGTTTCTTCATCTTGGATGAAAGTAGAAGTCTCCCCATGCCTTTAAATGTCATCGTTGTATATGCTAATGACTCCCACATTCACCTCTGAATTTCAGATTCTTATATCCAAATGGGAATACTCATGGCTAGCACCTCAAACTCACCATGTCCAAAGTGGAACTCTTGATCCTTCCCGCCCCGCCAAATCTCTCCTTTCTGTCTTACCCTTCCCAGGGAATAGTCACCAGATGTCCCGGCAAAAAGCTTTGGTTTCATCCACTTTTTCTCTCTTTTTCTTACATTCTATATTAGCACCTCAGCAAGTCCTTTTGACTTGACCTCCAAAGTGTATATCAACAGTGAGACCCTTTCGTTCCCCCATGACTGATTAAAGCCACCATCATTACTCATCTGTATTTTCAGTAGCCTACCCACAAACTAACTGCTTTCATTGCTGTTCCCTTACAGTCTCCTTTCCATTTAGCAGCCAGTGAGCCCTTAGGGGTTAGCTCTATCATGATGGTTCACAACCCTTCAATAACTTCCTCACACAACTTAGAGTAAAGTCCAAGGTTCTTTTAAGGGGAAGGGGACCCTATGTAATATGGCCACCACCACCTCTCACCTCATCTTCTCCCTTCTCATGCATTCTCCTCTGGCCCCCCAGGCCTTGTCTCTGTTACTGGAACATGCCAAAAACCCCTTGCTTCAGGGAGTACTTCCTCTTTCCATTGTCTGGATTCTTTCCCCTAGGTATTTCCCTATCTCTTCATTGGGTCTCAGCTCAAATGTCACCCCCTCATAGAGCTCTGCCATGACTATCTGCTATAAGATGCCCCCCAGGTGCTTCTCCCCTTACTCCATTTTATTTTCCATTTTATAAATTGTCCCCACCTGACACTCTGAATATTTATTTGTTCATGTGCTTATCATCCCTTTCCAACAGTAAGATGCAGGCTTCACCTGGGCAGGGACTTTGTCTTGATCACTCTTGGATTATCTATGCATAGAACAGTGCCTGGAATACTATAGATGATAAAGCAGATTGAATGAATGAATGAATGAATCAATGAATGAGTGCTCTTCATGGCCATTAGGTACAATACAATCTACTTGCTGTGTGACTGTGGACATATCCTGTGTCATCTCAGGGCATGTCCTTTTCTAGTGACATCTGGCTAGAAGTCTCCCTGCTCCGAACGATGCACTGTGCCAGATGAGCCCTGAGCTTTGTTCTTCACTTCCTCACCATCCTGGAGAGGCCTGGGTCAGACGTTCTCCATCCAGAGTTTGATGGTCCAGGCTTTGCATTGTCATGATTACCACCAGGGGGCGCTTGATGCTTAGATTCTGGACCACAGGTTCTGAACTCTAGATTATCTGGGTGGGTAGAAGTCCCTGTGCTTGACTGTTACTTGGACTCCTGTATGGGGAATGCGAAGGCATTTCTAAGAACCTTGACTCTGGGGCTCAAGGGGTGGGCCTCAGCTCTTGCGCATCCTCCCCCAGGAAATGATTCACCTTGGTCTACCTGGGGAAGGAAAGAAGCGAGCCCACTAAAATGGAAAGTATGCTCAGTGGCTTCTCATATGTCCTAGACCCCCAAATCACCTTGTGCCTTTGGACAAGTAAACCTTTTGGTATCACTGAGCAAGGGTGACCCTATTATCCTTGGGGTCCCTCCAGGGAGCCAGAAATCTGGCCAGCCTGTCTCAGTCCTTTGTCTTCCTTCAGAGCTGGGTACTTCACTGCCCCCACTGTCCAGGGAAGGCTCCCACCCTGGACTTCAGATTGTCTCTCGGACTCCCGAGGCCCTAGTAGGGTGATCTCAGGAGCGGGGTGACTCACACACATGCAGGTTCATTTCATTTTCTCAGTAAGTTTGAATGCTTTTGCTATTGACCCATATACAGAGGGGGAGACTGAGGCCCAGAAAGGTCACATATGAGCGTTTGGTGTGCTTGGCCCTACTGTGCCCTTTGTGTTGTGTGTGCCCAGTGCCCCTCTGGGCCATTCCTTTTCTAAAGAGTTACCTCTTTCAGCTCAAACAGCCTCTGAGCCTTTGCACTTGCTGTTTCCTCCGCCTGGAACACCCTTCCCTCAGATCTTCACATGGCTGGTTTCTTCCTGTCACTCGGGTGACAGGCCAGATGTCACCTCCTCAGAGAGGCCTTCCCGACCACACCTGGTCCCTCTCTTTCTTACTAGCTTGTTTAATTTCTTCTAGAGCACTTATCACCACCTGAAATTAGCCAATTTCCTTGTTTACAGTTTACGCTCCATCTCCCTTGTCAGAATGAAAGTGTCACTAAAGCAGGGACCTTGCCTGAATTGTTCCCTAGTGGGCCACATCTCCCACATGGCGCACAGTAGGAGGCTCCTCCCCATGGGTATTACTGAGGGAGTGAAGGAGGGGGGTGGAGAGTCTCCTGTCACCCACGCAGGTCTCCAGACAATAGCAAAGAGTCACACTGACCCTCCTCATAGGCCCCAGGCTCTGGGACACTGGGGCAGACGTGCCTGTTCTTCTCTGGGCTCCTGACTCCCTCCTCTGCTTCCCATGAGTGGACACGTGCCTCAGACAGGAAGCCATGGAGTGTTTGATTTAGGAACCAAAGCCAAGCTACGGGAGGAGGAAGGAGGGGGGCAGTGGGCCCTGAGGGTGGAATTCAACCCCTGGTGGTCTGGGGAGGGGTCCCAGGGGGTGCAGAGGTGCCGGATGCCTTTGCTTTCCCAAACTCAGGCTGTGTGTGTAGATGGGGTCTGACCTTGCTGACCACCCTGTGAGAGAGTATGAGCTCCCTGTCAGTGGCCAGTCTTGTCAGGAGGCTGCAGAGTGCACTGGCCCCTCACTGTGTGGTTCCTGAGACCCTCCCGGTATCATGACAGCCAACTTACAGGATGGCCTGGTGACTGAGTGGAGAGCAGATGATGCAGGAGGACATCCAGCCTTGCTTTGGGGCAAGAAGGTCTGAATTAGAATCCTGGGTCAGTCATTTCCATGCTGTGTGACCTTGGGCAAGTGACTTCCTCTCTCTGAGCTAAGAAGAAACAAACTCTGTGTTCTGGGACTGGCTCTAGAACTCTACCTTCCAGGCCCAATCTTTTCTGTCTGGGGTTCCTGGATATCTTTCAATGCCCAGCACAGAGAGTATCTTCTCTGGGTGACCCCCACCCACCTCCAGTTAGGTTCTTCTTCTCCTTGGGTCACACTGCTCTGCCTATATCTACAGCATAATGGCATTGTCTGTTTAGAGGTCTGTACCCCTCTTAAGAGACCAGAGGCCCTTGCAGGCAGGCCTGGGCTTTGTCTATTTCTGCATCCCTCATTCCCGGCACAGGGACAGGCACACCACGTATGGTGGTGACAGTGATGAGCTGGGTCCCAAGCTGAGTTTACTTCTTCTTTTTCTTTTTTTTTTTTTGAGAGACATCAATTTGTTGTTCTACTTATTGATGCATTTATTGGTTGATTCCTATATGTGCCCTGGCCAGGGATCGAACCTGCAACCTTGGTGCATTGGGATGGCACTCTAACTGACTGAGCTAGCTGGCCAGGGTCCTGGGTTGACTTCTACTCTCAAAGATTCCTCAAGATAAAGTTTCCACCCACATCACTCTGATCTGTTATGCTTCCAGCACCCCCAGCCCTTCTCCCCTCCTCCCCTCCTCCTAGGGCTGCCTAGAGTGAGGTCACAGTGTCATTGACAGCAGCACCTACCTTACCGTGGGGCAGGCACAGTGTTATATCTCATGTAATCCTAACAGCCACACTGCTGTGCTATATCATATACCCATTGTTATATTTATTTATATTCATGTTTATACCCATTTTAGACATGAACAAACTGAGACTCAGGGAGATCAAGTGACTTGCCTGAGGTCACATGGCTCCCAAATAGCAAAGCTGGTGGCATGCTGCTCCGTGTTTGACAACCAGCTCCCCAAACAAACTAAGAAACAAAAAAGCCTCGATTTGTGGTGTTGGCCAATTTCTGTGGTGTAAATACTTCCGCAGAACTTTAAGCTACCAACATGACAACACTGAACTTGCAGTTGGGAAGAGATTGCTCATCACTGGCTCTTGTGAGTGGGTATGAGCCGGCTTCTGTACTTCGTGGGGCAAAGCTGAGATTCAAACCCAGTCTTGTTTGTTGCTGACCAATTGGCATTCTAATCTGGGTCCCTAAGATCTGGTATTAACTGAAAAAAGCAAGGTACCGAAGGGTGTATATCAACGGGGAGACAGAATATTCACACGTACGAAAGAATGTGCATGTAGCTGTATTTGCTGTGTGTGTAAATCGTGAAGGATTTTCCAGAAACTGGTAACATCCTGTTTTTTCTTTTTCTTTTTTACAGAAAGGGGAACCAGGTGGCTGAGACACAGGGTGGGAGAGAGATTTACTCTGGATATCCTTTATGTTCTTTAAAATTTGAAACATGTAGATGTATTTGCTTTTTAAAACAAACAAACAAACAACAAATCCAGGCAACCATCCAGATGTAAGTGGACGCTGGGCCCGCAGCTCTTTGCCAGGCTGGTCTGTGGGCCTGGAGCTGGGAGGGGGGTGCTGAGTGGCTTGGTTGGGGCCGCACACTGGGCCACACTGCCTTTCAGCAGCCCTTGGCCTGTGCAGCCAGGCTGTCGGGGGCGGTGGGGAGAGGTGGGCAGGCCCCTGTCTTCCCAGAGCGTGAGGGATGGGTGCACTTGCTTTAATTCTCATCCGTGTGGCTTGGCCACTGAGACCGTGGCACTGCACTCTAAACTCAATTAGAAATTTAACAAACCTTATAAATCCTCCCCAGCCCGAGACTTGTAAATCTCCAGAGCGGGACCAGCTTAGCACTTATCCATCTCTGGCTTAATGACCTCCCCTGCCTGGCTGGGAGTGATTCAGGGCCAGTGACAGGTCTAATTAGTAAGCACAAGTGCAGCCCCAGCAAGGTGAGGAGAAAGAGGCAGGCTGGCCCCTGCCCTAGGGCTGATAGGGAGGTGAGTCCTGCCCTTGTCCCCTCTGGGACGGTGCCTCTGGGACATGGGAGGAGGAGCAAGGAGGGCGTGGCAGGAGCTTGATTGACTGCCATTGTTTATAGATTTTATTTTTATTTATTTTTAGAGAGAGGGGAAGGGAGGGAAAAAGAGAGGGAGAGAAACATTGATGTGTGAGAGAGACATCAACGGGTTGCCTCTTGCACACCCCTAAGCAGGGACCCGCCCTGCAACCCAGGCATGTGCCCTGACTAGGAATCGAACCAGTGACCTTTTGATTTGCAGGCTGACGCTCCGTTTACTGAGCCACTCCAGCTGGGGTGACTGGCTTTGTTAATGCAGCCCTGCTGGTGCTGGTGTCTGATCCAGGTCATCATTCGGGCATGGCTGTTACATGGTGTGCCACTTGTAACATTATTGCACCGAGGCCCATGTGGGACCCAAGCAGTCCCCTAGCAGGGCAGCAAGTTTGTGTGGTGGGGATTGGAGAGTTTTGAGGGTGGGCCCCGATCTCCCAGTGCCTGAGGTGCTTGTGTGTCAGAGCAACACACGGGAGAGCAGAGGGAGTTCAGATAGCCCTCTTTTTAAGGGTGTAGTCTTAGGTTTAATGAGAATATGGATTTTTCAACCAAGTTTACTGTCCTTGTTAGGTAGTGAGGTCCCTGTCAGGATCCTCTATCGTTAATGGAGCCCCGACTGTGTGCCAGGCCCTTTCCACATCAGCTGATGTGGTCTTCAGCCCCCTGTTTTACAGATGAGGAAACTGACATTCAGAGTTTCTGGAATGTGTCCCAGGTCATTCAGAACCAAGATGTGAATGCCAGCCTGCCTGGCTTGAGAACCTGTGGCTCCCCCGCCACGCCTCCCCTCTCTCTGCCAAAGATGTGCCCTTCAGACTGCTCCTCACCTAAGAGGACGCTCTTGATTCCGGGCGCAAGTGATTAACGACTCCAGAGCCAACAGCCACAATCTCCTTGGCAACATCCGCTGCCTTTGACAGGCTGTCCCACCGTGTTCCATGCCGGGGCGGTAGGCTGTGGGTCCTCTCTGCTCTCTCTCCCTTCACTTTTTGGCTCATTCTAATTTAGTCTCATTTTCTGTCTTCTCCCAGCCTCCTCTGGCCTCCCTCTCCCGCCCTGATTCCCAACTCCCACTGAGTTATTTGCAGAGCAGTTGGGGGTGCAGTGGGTCTGAGTCCTCCCCTTTTCCTATCCCCCCCACTGCTCAGATATGGGAGGCAGAGCTGGCACGGCTGCCTGGGGTGACAGGTGCTAGTTGCGCCCCTACCAGTCCCTCTGGCCTCCTTCCTGCCCCGGACCTGGGAGGAATCACCAGTAGGAGGCCTGGGAAATTGGTTCTGTCCGAGCTCATCCTCAGTGACACCAAAGGGAAAGTTATAAATATTTTTATCTATAACTCACGATGAATAAAAATTTAATTACACTGAAAAATTTAAATTTCATAAGAAATAAATATTAATCCTGGAGAATGACTTTTGTAGGAAGTTAACTTTCAAATGTCGTCAATCTTGGAGGTGCCTGGTGTCTGGGAGGGAGGCAGAATCCTCCAGTTCCGGCTTCTGGTCTGGGGCGGGGATCTTCACTCCTGAGGCAGAGGGTCTGAGGACCCAGATCTCCACCAAGGGAAGAGCCCTCCCTCAGCCCCTTCCCTCTCTAGAGTGATAATTGATTACCTACCATGTCCAGGTACTGCTGGGGGTACTGCAGGAAGGAGACAGACATTGTTCTTGCATAAGGTCATGGAGACGGACATTAAATTAATGGCCATCAATACCACTGCCCAGTTAGTACCCCTCTACTGGGTACAAGTCCTGCTCCCCCTGCTTGGTTTTCTTTTGTTATTATTGTTATTTACTTTTCAAAAATTCAAAAATAACACACACACTGAACAAGGCACAAAGCGCAAGCGTACACCTCAGTGAATGATGACTATGTGTAGGAAGGCACCCTACCCAGGTCAGGGAATCTGTGTCAGTCCCCATGCTGGGCAGCTGGGGGAGGGAAGGCCCTGCCTTCAGGACCTTGAAAGACTGCTTGATGGATGATCTTGCTGCCTGACCAGGGAGAGAATGATTCGGGGGTCGGGTGGACTAATATTAGCAACAACATTTCAATACATACTGATCGTTTATCATGTGCCAGGCTGGATCCTATGTGCTTTTGGGTATTAGCTCATTTAACCCTAACAAAACCCCACTAGTAAGTGCTGTTATTACCTTATTTTACTGACAAAGAAACAGAAACACAGGTTAAGTAATGAGTCCAAAGTCACAGAGTGGGTGGGAGGCATAGCCAGATTGTACCTGAGTTCCCTGCCTTAGAGCTTCCTGGCTCCTCTGAGCTGGGAGAACCCAGGGCTCGGCCTCAGCAGGCCTAGGTTTCAGTGCCTTCTGCAGAACTTCCGATATTTTACACCTGTGGTGTGGCCTCAGGCAAGTCTCTCAACCTTTCTGAGCTTCAGGGTCCTCTTTTGAGAAACAGGGATGAAATCACCACTCTGTGCCTCCCAGGATTTGTATGGTGCTGGGAAGAGGAAGAGGCAGAGGTGGCTGTTATTCCCCTGATCACACTGAGAAAGCTAGTCCTAATGGGGGGCTGCACTGGCCCGTGTGCTGAGGGGGCGCACTGAGTGTACTGTGTGCATGTCTCCAGCCCTCACTGCAAGCTGCGTGCCTGGGAGGCAGGCCATCTTGTGATTCCCAACTGATGGGTGAGGACACTGACCTCTAGGGAGGAGGCTGAGGAGGGTAGGGTGGTCGGATAAGCTGCCTGTGGGAGTGGGGTGGGTAGCGGGGGCTGCTCTGGGCATGGAAGTGAGCGCAGTATTGGGACCTGCATTCCAGGATGGATCCCAATAGGCGGCAGTGGAAAGGTTGATGTGCACATGCTGTGTTGGGGTGCTGGGAGGGCAGGCTGGGTTCTGAGTTGCTCACCTCAACTGCTCCCCCATTCCACAGATGCTAAAACTGAGGTCATTCTGGGCTGGGGCTGCAGAGCCTGGGTCTGGAGCTGCACTGCACCTGTGTGCAGAAGGGTAGAAGCGGGGGTGGGAACTTGAACTTGAGCCTGGCAGCAAAGTCCTGAACAGGGAGCCTGGGCCAAAGTGCCAAGTTGGGGCAGTGGGGTGGAGCCCGAGGGCCTTGTCCTGTGTCTGTCAGTGATGTGGCTGGCTGGGACAACCATGGCAAGAAGAGCCCAGGAGAGGCTGGGCCCCAAGGATCTAATTTCCCTTTTTATGACCTTCCATGGAGGTGTGGAGAGAGACCTACAATTCTCTGGTGACTAAATGGACCAGGGTGCTGAAGGGGGGTAGTTTAGGCAGCAGGTGGGAAATTTGCCTTCTGTAGCAAAAACACAGGAATGTTCACCCCCCCCCAGATGCAGACATACATATACACATCCTCACATATTCAGACATGGACGTGTGTGCTAACATGCATGTGCACATGGACATGTGTACTAACACACAGATGCTCGTACACAGAGGTGCCCACACAACCATAAGTAGATTCCTGGGTGTTCATGTGTCCCTGCCATCCGCCCTCCCTCTGGAGTTCTGCTGATGAAATGCTGTAATTTTTTTCTATTAAATGTTGCATTTGTTGTGCCTTTTATTAGCTCCCCTCATTAAAAATGATATTATCCCCATAAATAAGCTGGTGCCTGAGAAGAGTGCCTGACTCCATTTCTCTTCCTAATTGAGACACTTAGCTTTGATTTGCACATCAGCACGCACTAAGGGGATTAATTTTCAATTAATGCTCCTGGGCGGGCGGCTATAGGCACTGTGGGCTCACAGCCCAGTGGCCCGGGAGCAGGGGCAGGCTGGGACCAGGAGGACCCAGCCAGGATGTCTCTATATTTTCTGGCTGCATGGAACAGAGTATTGGGGACTGTCTGGAGCTTCGTGGTTTTGTCCTTTGTGGGAAAGTGGACCCTGAGGGCCTCTGCTCTGGGAAGCACCCTCCTTCTATACCATGTGCTATGGACTGAATACTCGCAGTCCCCCCAAAATGCATATGCTGAAGTCCTAACCCCCCATGTCATAGTATATGGAGGTGGGACCTTTGGAGGGTAATTAGGTCATGAGGATGGAGCTCTCATGATGGGATTTGTGCCCTTGTAAGGGGAGAGACAAGAGAGTGTGCCTCCTCTTTCTGCTGTACAGCATGCAAGGACACTGGCTGCCTTCAGCAAAACAGGAAGTGAGCCCTCGCCAGCCTCTGGATCTGCCAGCACTTTGACCTTCAACTTCCCAGCCTCCAGAACAGCGAGAAATAAATGCTTATTTACGCCATCTAGTCTATGGTAATTTGTTACAGCAGCCTGGGTTGACCAAGACAGCAGGAAAGGGTCCCAAACTCTGGCATGAGCCCGGGTTCTGCAACCAGACAGGTCTGGAATCACAGGCCTGCCGGAGCACTTCCTGGCAGGGTACCTGTGGACCATTCATATTTATCTTTTCAAGACATAGAGTCGCATCTGCAATGGGGGGGTAATGAGATGAAGGGCCTGAAAGGGCTGGGGGGTTAAATGAGATGATGCAAACAGTGCTTGTGCTCAGCGTTGGCCTCTTCTTCCCTCTCTTCCCTGGCTTCCTCCATATCTGTCCGTAAGGCCGGGTTTCCACCTGCATCCTGCTCCTCTGTCTGCTCAGCCCCTTTGCCTTAGACCTGCACCTGGGCACAGGAGCCTCCCTGTCCACCTGGGGGCGGCTGTCCTGTGGTGCTTCCAGCGGCCACTTGTATTTGGTGGCTCAGAGTACAGGATGTACTTGTTGGCACCCTGGGAAACCCTCCACTCCAAGTGGAATGGGCAGGACACGGTCTCCCCTGCTCAGCTCAGATGTCTGCTCAATGCTGTGTAGGCACTTCCTGGCACTGGCCCTTGGCTGGCTGTTCGGTGGGCATCAGCCCCCTGTGGGTCTGGCCTTCCTTGTGAGACCCGTATAAAACCAAGCAGTGGCACGGCTCATTTCCACCTGTTGTCACAGCCGAAGACATAACAGTCTGGGAGCCCAAAATGGAAAAACCACTTCAGTATTTTGAGGACCACTAAGGGAAATTCTGTTCATAACAAAACAGCATTGCATCTTAAAACCCTCATTTCTTCTATCTATTTATCTACCTATCTTTCTATCATCATCATCATTATTCATTTCTCTAACAAGCGTGGTTGTCCTTTGAACCTCTCTCAGGATTCCCCAAACTCTCCCCTAAACCCAGCCTGCACTGGCTCTGGTCCAGAGATTGCAAAATAGTGACTCAAGGGCATATCCTGCTCAGAGCCTTATCTGACTATGTCTGCACAGTATTTTATATATATATATATATATATATAAATTAAAAAATATATATAAATTAATATATATATAAATATAAATTTAAAAAAATATATAAATTTATATATATATATATATATTTGCCATAGTGGGTAACCTTGAAAAAGTGAGAATTTCACATAAAAATCTGCATTTCCAGTTTCACCTTAAAAGTCAGCTGTGACAATACTGTGCCCTGAAGGAGCCATGTGCTTTCCAGCTGCCTGCATGGCCCACCTCACTCCGTTTTGACACCCACCTGGCCCCTGTGTTGAGCGCTCTTGTCTTCCCCTCTCCCTCCCTCTTCTGGGGCCTACTCTTTCTGACAGTGACTCTGCCTTGCCAGCTCCCAGGACCTCTCAGTTCCGCCCCCCCCCCCCCCACCCCTCACCATTACCACAAACGTTGAGGAAGTAGGCAGGCAAAGATCCCTACTGGGCAGCTGAGCAGGAGGAAATGGTGTGTGCATTGTCACGTTTGTATTTTTCCTCTTGTGGCACTTGCAAGTCATCCCCCATGCCCAAGGTCAGGGCAAGTCCTCCCAGCTCCTAGTCCCTGAGGGTGGGGACCCCCTCCTTCTCATCCTGGCTCCAGGGCTTCTTTCCAGATCAGTGAAAACGATTTCTCTTCACAGAAAACCAACCCCAGCTTGGAGCTCTCCCATTGACTCAGGAGAAATGTCCAGAACCAGCATCTCTCTGGATACAGCAACACCTGCTGCTTTCTCCCCTGCTGAGGCTGGTTTCTCTTAAGATCCCAACTCCTCCCTAACTCTGCCCACAGTTGGGTCATCGCAGCTGCCCTGCTCATCCTCAAAGCCTCACCTCTGGTGTGGTTCACACGATTCCAGGTCATTGACTTTCCAGGTAAATGCTGGGGAGTCAGTCAGTAGAGCTCTGGGGTGAAGTGGGCAGACTCAGGACAGTGGGTGACCTGGCTTCAGATCCTGATTTTCCTGCTTAGCTCTGTGACCTGATTCCATTCCTCTAGGCCTCAGTTTTCTCTGTAAAACAAAGATGGCAAATAACAGGACCTATTTCATAGGGGTCGTGTGTCAATTAAATGTAATAAAGCTTTGAACATCTTGATATTCAAAGTATGGAAGCATTGCTACCTCCTGGGTGCTTACAAGAAATGCAGACTCTCGGGCCCCAGACCTGCAGAAGAGAAATCTGCATTTCAGCAAGATGCCCAGGGGTTCCTTGTGCAAAGTCCAGTTTGAAAAGCTCTGATTTTGCATACTTCTTGGCATACAGGGTCAGCACTCAAAAGTGGGAGCTGTTATGATTATTAGTTTAAAAGAATCCCTTAAAGTCAGGCAGGTTCTGGCGCCATAGGGAAGACTGGGGGCTCCCATGCTCGCTCTGCAAATTAGGATTGTGTGCCCACTTTAGCCTGGCTCCCCGTCTCATGCTCCCCATTGGGAAAATCGGGGTCACAATGCCGTCTCCTGGAGCTGATTGGAGAGTTCAATGAGATTAAGCCGAAGGTGCATCAGTGTTGTGGAATATGGCTTCCTGTTGTTCCCATTTGAAGCATGTGAAATGGAGGCATTTCAAAACCAAGTGATTAGTCCAAGGTCATTCAGTGACATCAACAACTGAACTAGGTCTAGTCCTGGGACCTGAGGCCGTGAGCAGTGCAGGTCCTTAGAGTGCCTATATCAGCCAGACCAGGCCACAGTGACCCCTAGACCCTCTCAACTGCCCCTCTTACAACTGAAACCCTCTGGGGTGCCTCTTGCTGCTCTGTGCTGTTGGCTGATTGCTCCTGTTTGTGTGTTGGGGTGGAGGTGGCTGCAGATCAGAGAGGGGGTGGGGACAGGAAGGATGGGGCAGCTCCAAGATCTGATGGTTAATTAAAATGTCTTCATAGGTGATCAATTCCCAGTCAATGGCTTGAATCCTCAATGACCCAGCTCCTCTCTGGCTGAGCAGAAGGCCGGGCTGTCTTCCTACTGGCCCTTTAATGCCCAGCACGGGGCGTTGGTGTTGATGCTGCCTCTAAAATATTCCCATTTTGTTTCCATAAAAGCTTCTGTCACTGATCTTGACAGGTCAGCCATTAAGTCTTTGGCAAAATTGTAAGAATTATTAACATACGAGGTTTTCTATTATTTGACAGCTGTCGGCTCCTTTGGAATCCGTATCAGCTAGCCTCCTCCCTTCCCTCCCTTCCTCCCTCTTGGTGTCACCCCTTCCTACCCCAGGAGGGTAGGAGGGACCTCTCTGTCACCCCGAGGAACCAGGAGGAGGCAAGCCCAGTCAAGCTTCACTCACTATCCCTCCTGCACATCTGTGGGACGTTCCCTGAGGCCCAACGCGACCGTCTCTGGTCCTCACCTGGATCATTTTTCAGCATGGGCCTGCCTCATCCACATCCTGGCTTCAGCGGCTTTGGTGACAACTCCCAACGCTCTCCATTCCCCTCCCAGCTCTGCCCAGACCCACACACCCATCCAGGACAGATCCTCTCTGATGCTCCCAAGTCCCCATCTAGAGTTTCCCATCAAGTCACCTGGCCCCCTCATCCATACTGTCCCCTAGGCAATAAGTCTGGGGGTGGCCCTAGTCTCCTCTCCCTCCCACACCCTTTAGCTCCCAAGCTCTGCCTGTTCTGCTTCCTAAAAGCCTCTTGACTTTCCACTTTCCCCACATCCCTGTTAACCTTGCCTGCATTTGGGGCTTGTCCTTGTCTCACTGGGCTGCCACATCTGTGTCGTCACTAGTCAGTGCACTGCCCAGATCCTCTCAGGCCCTCCCATGTAGTATACATCCTGGCCCTACCTCCAAATGCCTGCAGAGTTCCTCTGGGGTTGCAGCCTGCTCTCTGGAGTTGCTGTGTAAATGCCTCAGCGCCCTCCCCTGGGGGTCGGATAACTGAGGTCCACAGTCTCCCAAGTCCCCAAGATCCCTAGTAGAATAAACTTCATTTCCCCACTGTGGCCTGATAAAGCTGCATCTCTGTCCATTTTCCCTCCCTTGCCTCAAGCCCCACCCCTGCTGGGGTTTCCACCACTGCCTCCCTGAGGAAGGGCTTACCCTCAAATTCTCCTCTCAGAGTTGGCTTCTAGGGGAACCCAGTCCAGGACGGGACCGTGGTCTGCCATCCTGCACGCCCAAGGGTGACATGCACATCTGATTCCTTCACTTCCCTCCTGGGGTGCCCGCAGGCTGTTTCCACTCTAGTTCCCATGGGCAGTGGCGACGTCCGTGGATCTGGATCCAGAAAACCTGAATACGCCAGTATGAGGAGACTGCTGCTGACATTTTAAAAGCAGTCGCCACAAGCTTCAAATAGTACGCTTTTCTGGTGCCTTCATTAAATAAAGTTTTGCATTTACACATCTGTTAAATAATACAGATATAAGGCCATCAATGTTAAAGAGAAATGTTCCCAGATATCAAAATATATCACAGAGCTTTCCTAAATAAAGCCTGTGTGGGTTAGTACAAGAATTGACAAATTAGCAGAAATGTCCAAAATAGGACCCTAACGAATGATCAAAGTGGCATTTCAAATTAGTGTAGAAAGGATAGGTTAGTCAGGAACCGGAGATGGATACTTAGTTAACCATTTGGAAGAAATAAAGACACCTACTTCATGCAAATTTTGGATGGATAAAAATGTGACTATAAAGAAGGAAATCACAAGGAACTAGAGGAAACGAAGGTAATTATCTCAGGATGAGGTGGGTCTGCCCAAGGAAACAAAGGGAGAAACTATAGACAAGGCTGTGAGAACTGACAAAATGAAAATAAAGAATCTCAAAGTTAAAAGGCAGACCAACTGAGAAAATACATTGGTGGTATGTCCTGCAGAAAGAAGAAAAAAAGAAATCGAGTAGGGTTTAATTGAATCAATTTCCATTTTACTTTGCGTCTGACACTTCATATTAAAAAATCAGCAGCCCTGACTGGTGTGGCTCAATTGGTTGGGGCATCGTCCTGCAAACTATAAGGTCACCAGTTCGATTCCTGGTCAGGGCACATGCCTGGGTTGCAGGCCAGGTCTCTTGTTGGGAGCATGTGAGAAGCAACCTATTGATGTTTCTCTTTTACACATTGGTGTTTCTTTCCCTCTCTTTCTTTCTTCCTTCCCTCCCCCCTCTAAAAGTAAATAAATGAAATCTTAAAAAAAAAAAAAAAATCAGCAAAAGCTAGCCCAAATCCTGAAAAGGTGTTCTGCTTGTGAAAGTGCTCACACCCATGAACAGGAAGTTCTCCATGGTGTCCAACTTGCATCATTCTTGCTGCAGTGGGAGCCTTTTCTATCCTTCAGTCCTTAGGGAATGGGGCAGCTGTCTTTTCTTGAGGGAACTTCACACACTATATGTGACTCCTGGCTGTCTTTTTGGCCACATGCAAAGACCAGGAGAGTTGAGGCTTCTTAGGGGCTTCATGGGATCTTCAGTCTGGACGCATGACCCACAGTGGGCCCTCATTTTGTGCTGTCTTCCTCCTGTCCGCATCGCCACACTGAACCCACCCTGATCCTACCTGGGCCTCATCCTGAGCCCCATTCTGAACCCCATCTGGTTCCCAGTCTTGAGCCACCTCTGACCACCGCGCCACCCAGCCCAGGCCTTGGCTGGAGCCCGCCCAGCCAGGTTCTGTTCTCCGCTGCCATGCGAAGCCTGGCCAGCTGTGCAGGGAACAGATGGGCTTCCCACGGACGCGGCAGCAGCACAGAAGCTAATCCACTTTTATCTCGTTATGGTGACAGCCACCCTGTTAAATGGAATGGACTATTGATTCGGGGCTCACTTCCAGCCTGAGGATTTTCCATCACAGGCCTGAGTAGAATAGGAGAAAAGCAGCATATTAACTCGGGTGCCAGTCAGGAGAGGCTGGGGTGGGGGCAGGGGCTGGGTGGACGCCAGCACCAGGACTGGCAAGCCAGGTCCATAGGCGCTAGGGATCTGGGCTCAGACGCAGGGTCTGAGAGAGGCCCTCCTGACCTCTGCCTCAACATGAATGGGGTGGGTTGGGGGCAAGGGAGCAGAGATGTGCGCACACACATTTGTGTGCATATGAACTCAGTGCTGACACACACATGCTCCCAACACCAGCACATCCAATGCTGACACATGTGCACCCAACATCAACACCCACACACATGCTCCCAACACCAACACAGGCACATCCAATGCTGACACATGTACAACCAACAGCAACACACACACACACAGCACCAACATACACATGCTCCTAACATTGATACACACACACTTTACACAGCACCAACAGACACATGCTCCCAACATGAACACATGCATACACAGCACCGACACACAATGCTCCCAACATGAACACATGCACACACAGCACTGATACACACATGCTTCCAACATTGACACACACACACAGCACTGACATGCACATGCTCCCAAGATTGACACATGCCCACATATACACACTCTTACGGGCACAGTGACATATACACACATGCACACAATGCTGACACATACATAGTCCCATTATCAACACACATATACAACACTGACACACAGCCAACTACTGATGCAGACACACACAAATGACATACTGAAACACATACACCCCTCGCTGACACACATATGAAACCACAATTGACACACATCTACACAAATACTCAACACTGAAATATACACACTCATTATAGACACACAGAAATGCACCTTCCTGACTTACATATTACCCAACACTAACATATACCTACACACACCACTAGCACACACCTATGCAATACTGACACATGCATACACATGTACATACACTGACATCATATATGCACACATTGATACACTCCTGCTCATAGTGCTGACACACTCACAACACTAATAAACATACAAACACACTCACTGATCCACGTTCTGTAGACACACCAATACCTACCAGCATTCACATCCAGGTGACACCTACATGTCACACTGAGAGCCTAAAACTGCCAGATACACACAGAGTTGTGACACAAAAGTTAATGATGCACGTGTATATAACATGTACACACATACACAAAACACACATGCTCACGAACCCAATGGTGCTTCCCTTTGTTCAGTCCCCCAGTCATCATGGAACATCTTTTCTGCTATGACCTGGGCAGGTGCTGAGCTGGACAGAGAGGATGTCTTGGTGCTGCCCTGGAGGAACTTTGCCTCAAGTGGGGAGATGGACACACAGACAGACCACACTACCCTCATGGTAATTACAGGCAACTCATATACAGCACTTATCATACGCCCCTCACTGTTTTCAGCACCTTAAATGTATAAACTTTTAACATATTCATAATAATCTTTGGAGGTAGGTGCTATTATTATTCTTAGTTTGTAGATGAGGGACCTGGGCACAGAGAGGCTAAACAACTTGCCCAAGGTCACACAGCTCTGAGCAGTAGAGCTGGGATTTGAACCCAGGCTATCAGGATTCCAAGTATGTGTAACCTCTATGTACAGTTTATTCACATCAAAAACCTATATACCCCACTGTCACACACCCAGACCCATCTGCACATGCAGACAAACACTCGTAGTCCCGGCACAGCCCATTTGGAATGAATCGCCTGGGCAACTCCACCTACTTTCTGGGAGGCTGTGTGCAAGGAGGGCACTGTTTGAGGACTTCACGGTGGCCTGCCTTTGAGGAGAGGGGCAATTCACCTGGAAAGGTCCTGGAGAGGAGTCCTGAGGGCCAGCATGGGGGTGCTTTCCCAGGGGTCTTGTCTGGACAGGACAGCTGTCCTGTCTTATCTTTCCAGGCCCTGGGATGCTCGTCCACCTGTATACTTGATCTCCTTTGCACAGCACCAGCTCAGGCTGACTGATGCAGCTGGGATCCCCAGGGCCACGCCTCAGGGGACACTGCCAGGCAGTGAGTAGCAGCCAGGGAACTGTTTTTCTCAAATAAGGAATGGGGAAGCTGAGTCAGGAAGTGAGGTAGCAGCAAGCTGGGTCTGGGGGTCTCACTCTTTGGGACAAGTTTTGGAGAGGCGCTTTGGGCTGCTGCCTGGTGTCAAAGAGCCTGGACCTGGACTGACCATATGTAGTCCCTGTTGAGAACCTGACTGCTTTTGTCTGACTCATTCCTGTGCGCAGGTCACTTAACCTAGTCCTCAGTTTCCCTGTCTGAAAAATGGAGCTCACAGATCACCTGACATGCAGGATTACTGGGAAGGTGAAATAACATGACACACGTAAAGTGCCTGGCACAATGGGGTGGGACACCCTGGTTCCCTGTCCCCCCAGCTGCTGAGTTCTTGGGACCTTTGCCAAGGACAACTCCTGTATACCCATAATTCTACCCCTATGGTTATGTGCCCATGGTCACACACCTGTGGTTACACATCCATGGTTATATGACTGTGGTAACACACCTGTGGTTGCACACCCATGGTTACACACTTGTGGCTACATGCCCATGGTTACACACCCATGATTATACACTTGTGGGTAGGTCGGGAATCTGGAGAGGGGCTTGGCTCTCATTTTGGGATGGAGTCTCAGATCCAGGGAGTGCCCCAGCACCTGGCTCGGGGTTCAGTGGGCTGGAGAATTGTTATGTATTGAATTGTGTCCCCCAAATCCATACATTGAAGCCCTAACACTCAATGTGATGGTATTTGGAGGGGCCTTTGGAGCAGTTAGGTTTAAATAAGGTCATGAGGGTGGGGCTCCATGATGGGATTAGTGCCCTTATTAGAAGAGAGCTTGCTCTGACACCTTCCCACCCTGTGAGCATGTAGAAGAGGTCATGTGAGCATACAGTGAGAGGATGGCTGCCTACTAGCCAGGGAGAGGGTCCTCCCCAGGGCCCAACCATGCTGGAGAGGGCTGGTCTGAGGCTGGCACCAAGGCCTGGCTCTCTCCTGACCACACTGTAGCCCAGGACTTGCATGTCTCTTTTCTCACCTGTAAAATGGGGACTGTGTTAGACCTGCTCCATTCTGACACCATGGTACCCTGGAATCAGGGTCTTTCCCAGCTCCTGGGTGAGTCTCTGACAGGGAGAAGTAGAAGGCATGCCAAACACCCCCCAGCTGCCTGCTTTCTCACCCTGTTCCCTGGAGCTGTGGCTTTGTGGGGGGAGGGATGGAGGAGGATGCTTCCACCAGTGACCCTCCCTGTCTGTGGTCTGGAGCATCAGGGTAAAGCTCTGGCTGGGCCTTCCCAAGGCATTTGTGGAAAGAGGGATGTGGGCCCCAATGCTGAACACAATGGTTTATATCCAGGGTTTCCAAGCCCTGGGGACTCACAGACACTGCCCTGTGGTCCTCTTCTTTCCCCATCAGCCAAGATGTCCTTTTCCCCACCTCAGCCCAACTGTCCCTTCACCTCAGCCCAGTTGTCCCCCAGCTTAGCCCAGATGTCTCCTCGCATCAGCCCAGATGTTCCCCCATTTCAGCCTACCACTTTTCCAGTATAGGCCTATGTGTTTCCATTATTAGTCAAGATGATCCTTCCATACCTGCCCAGCAGCTTCCCAACACCAGCTTAGTCGTTCTCTCACATCTTCCTGTTCCCCTATATCACTCCAGATGTCCCCCATGTCACCCAGCTTTTCCACCTTATTAGAGCAGCGGTTGAGCCCTCATACCAGGGCAGGTATCCCGCGCCACCTGCTCAGATCTTCTCCCCTCACATCAGCCCAGCTATTCCTCCTCAAGTCAGCCCAGCTGTTCCTCTCCACATCTGTTCGGCATCTTTGCCCCATTATATCAGCCCAGCTGCCCTGCCCCCCATCAGCTGGCTCCTCTCTCCTTATGTTAGCTCAGTGGTTCTGGGACCCTTCCCAGGGACTGGAAGGGATATATTGGGTTTCCCCAGGCATCTTCTCTGGCATTGCTTCCTCATCCACGTGGGAAGCTGAACCATGGCTTGTGGTCTCCAATCCTAGGGTCATACCCCACTTTTCCCTGAGAGGGACAGGGTAGGGAGAAGGAAGCACCCAAGGTTGATGGAAAGAATTCAGGCATCCCAAGCCCCCTGTTGACAGGAGGGACCTTGGCATCATTTCCAACCCCTTCCAGAGCGAGCGGCAGTACCTAGCATTGCCCTACCCCTAGAGAGGCAGGAGGAACCCCAGGCATTCCAGTCACCTCAGCTTCTCAGCATCCCCTTCCCCACCCAGACAGAAACAGCCCCTGAAATCATCTTACCCACCCTAGTCTGAACCCCCACAGGAGAAAAGACAGATTCTGATTAAATATGCAAATTGAAGCAGATGGCAGAGCATGGTGATGGACAGGCTGTCAGGAGAGCATGTCACCGTGTGATGTGTGTGCCAGAATGTGTGTGTCTGTGTGATTGGTGTGGGGGACACTGCACGGGGAGGGGAGGAGGATGGTGGGGGCACTGCCTCTGGTGGACGGGGCTGGACTGTGTGGGCTGGAGGGGGTGGGAGGAAGGGAGGGAATAACCTCCCACAGTGGGTCGGCCTGGGACCTCCCTGTGGCCAGCTCTCCAAGCCAGGATGCTAACTCCACCAGATCAGGGCTGGGATGGGAGGGGATTCATTAGTATAATCTGTACCTGTATCTCTGCTCTTGCCATCGGCCAAACAATAAAAGACACAATATTTACACAACTTACCAGGGGAAGCAATATTGGGCCATTGATTTTGTGTCCCTTGGATTTTCACGGTCTAAACCTTAATGGTTTTTAATCATAAAATATTAGCACCGCAGGGCACTTAGCATGGGCCCCTTGTTGGTGAGGAATGGCCCTCCGACCCCTCCTCCGCTCCCAGGGGAGTGCCCTGTGGAGGAGGAGCCAATATCCTCTCCACGCACACATCCAGGGCGGTAGAGCCTCCAGGAAACTGCTGTGGAATTGGTCCAGGCCTGGGCACAGTTCAGGGAGTCCCTGGAGAACAGAGCATCCTACGATCAGCCTCCTCAACCCTCTATTCTGGAGGCAGGGCAGGAGTGAAGAAATCAACACATCCTGAAAAAGAAAAGGAGATTTACTTTCATCAAAGGCATTTAAAATAAAAGCTTTTGCCTTTGTCTTTTCCTCCTCCAGATGCACCCTTTACCCTAGCTCAGTTTGGGGACTGCTACCCACCTGTCAAATCTCCTAGGTGGGGAGGTCCATAAGGACAGGATGAGGTGGCATCACTTCTGTATCTTCAGCACCTGGCCCAGTGCCTGGAGCCTCACTGGTGTTCAGTGTTGGTTGAATGAATAAATGAATGAATGTGCTAGACTCTGAAGGCCTGTTTCAAAGAGAAGCTTTTCATTCATTCATTCATTCATTTATTCAGCAAGTATTTACTGATACTTGCTATGTGCTTGGTGTCACAGGTGAATCTGACCTGGCCAGGGAGGGAACCCCAGCCCTAGTCCCAGTGTTCTGGGCATGGTCTCAGAGAAAGGGCCTGGAGGATGGGATGGAAAGGGCTTTCATCAGGGGGTTTGAGACTCCTGAATGAAGCTCAGCCTCCCAAGGGGACCACTTTGAAGCACCAAACTTGTGAGATGTTGAGATCTGACCACATCACATCTCAGCTCCTTCTTGTCCCAGTTAGGGTAGGCTTCCAGGTGGGGAGAATGAGGTTTGGCCTTTGTGTGTGCATGCATGTGTATGTGCATGTGTGTGTGTGTGTGTGTGTGTGTGTGTGTGTGTGAAGCCTTGCCAACGGTCTGGGAGGGGCTGGTTTTTCTGGTGCAGAGGAAGAGGTGGGTGGTGGGTGGTTGTAGCTGTTGTTTATCTTTTTTGAAACTGGACTTGCTGCCCACCCCACCCTGCAACTCCCCTCCTCAGCGCCTATGGGGAAGTCAATAGTAATGGATTAAACAGCAAGGAGAAGGCTGAGAGCACAATTGGAAGAAAGATAAAGATAATTAAAACTAATTCCAACTGTTCCCAGAGAAATCAATTTCATAACTTCAGTGCATCTCTAAACTTGGTCCTGAGGCTCTGCAGCGCTGAGCAAGGGCATGTGTTGGAGTGTGTGGTGACTGTGTATGCAGGTGCTTGTACATGCATGTGTGTGCATGCTTGTATGTATGCGTGTGTGTGCTTTGTGCATGTGGGGAAATGCACACATGCGTCAACAGCAATTCCTATGAGTCTCTGTGGGACACAAGCTCATGGCCTCACCTTTGACCCCCATGAAAGGGGCAAGTGATTCAGGGTGGCTAGGTGGGGTCAGACCTCTGCGATACCAAGGCCCTTCCTCTTGCCTGCTTCCAGGCTAGTCCAGCTCCCCTTTATACATACAGGGAAACTGAGGCCCAGAGAATGAAGTCTTGCCATGGCTCAGACAGCAAGTGAGAAGCAGAGCTGGGACTAGAATGCTGAGTTTCCTCTACTGCAGGGCTTCCCTGGCCATTAGGGCTTGGGCAGCTAGGGATGGAGGGGAAGGCAGGTCTGACCTTGTATGTCTGGGAGTTCCCATGTGAGCAGCCCCAAATTCACTCACCCACTCATTGCTCAAACAGGCTGAGCACCTACTGTGTGTCAGGCTCTGTGGGTTCTCAGAGGAGGTGATGTATAAGAAGGGCTCAGCACATAGTTTTCTTGTGGGCTCTGGGTTTCCTGGAAGGGGTCACCCAGGGAGCAAGGAGCCAGGAAATAGCTCATAGCCACATGGTTGCCTGGAATCACGGGGATGGGTGGGACGACCTCTCCCAGCACCCCCAGGAGAAGGCACCTGGGTGTGCGCATCCTTGGTCGGTCTTTCCGTGGTGGGCCTAGAGCTCCAGGGCCAGGCATCAGTTCCTGCAGTGTCCCATCTGCCCTCTAGATGGCAGCATTGGCGAGCAGGAGCACGGTAGACGGTAACAGGAGGGGGCTGGGCGGGCCATGGCTCTCTTGTTCTCAAGCCCCAGCCCTGCCTGCTGTCTGAGAGTGTCAGAGGTGGGGGTGTGGGGGTGTGGGGGCGTGGGGGGCAGGGAGAAGATGCCTCTGGAATTCCTGCACTGGGAGGAAGGCCTGTCCCTTCTCTTCTTGAGATGGTGCCTCTGGAAGTTAAAGATTTCTAGCTGCTGGGTCTAGGGGTCCAAGGAGGACAGGAAGTGGCTGCAACCTCTTCTCTCAAAAACCCTCTCACCCTTGGGAGAGGGATCTTCAGGGGTGTGGGTGAGAGGAGGTCTGGCAGCAGGCCAGGAGGCACCCATGGAGGCCAGAGACGGCCAGCAGCTCCCCAGCCTGAGGGGCCGGGGCTGAACATCAGAAGCCCAGCATCCTCTGCTCTACATTTCTTGGGGTCCTTTCCTTTCTCTCCCTTCCTCCAGGAAGCCAGAGAGGAGCAGGTGGGACCTGTCAGCAGCTCCTTAGGGTTACAGATGAGGAACTGGAGGTGGGAGGGAGGAGGGAGCTGGGGGGTCCCATATTCCCCTGTCTCAGCTCTTTCCACCCCTAGGAGAAGCTCAGGAGAATCCTAGGCTCTCTGGGCAGCTGCACCTGGAGGTAACCTGCCTGTGGGGCTAAGAGCCACAGGCCTCCTGGCCTCCTGGAGAGACCTGGATGGGAGGCTCCTCCTCACTCAGGTCATCCCAGCACCTCTCTGAGCTTCCTGGCAGTGGTAGGGTCTGGGAGGCACCCCCAGATCGCAGGGGAGAGAGACCGACGGCCATCCTCAGTCTGCGGGTGCTCTGGGGAGGGACGGATGATGCGTCTAGAATGTGGGGCTCTGAGCTGCTGGCTGTGCCCCAAGGTGCTGGGGAGGCAGCTGCTTAGAGAGGGAGAGTGTTCAAGGAGAGGTCACGGAGCCCCGGCTGCCCAGCCAGCCACGAGCTAAAGCAGCTGGGAGGTGGGCAGTGCCCGGGGCCAGGACACAGGGGGGCTGAGTGTGGGCATCTGTCTGGTGCACTACGGATTCCTGGCGACCTTGAGCAAGTCACTTTCTCTCAGTCTTAATTCCATTACCTGGTAAATAACAATAATAATAAATTAAAAACAGCAACAGTAGCAGCAGCCATAATAAAAATAATGGCTCCCTTTCATTGAACATTTACACAGGACACGGCGTTTTACATGAGTTATTTTATTTAATGCTCATAACTGGCCTGTGAAGACTTGAAGGGGTGAGTGACTTGGCCAAAATAATACAGCAAAGAGCGAGAACACAGCTGTCTGAGGCCAACGGCCAGGTCCTCTCACGGCCCTTTCCATTGGGCCATCAGCTCTTTCTTGGGTGGGGTGGACGGGGCTGACACTTCTTTTGGATGTTTCCCAGGAGGCTTAGAAGTGGGAGAGTGGAAGGGGGAGGGTCATTGTAGGTTTCCAGATTTGGCCAGTAAAAGTACAGGATGCCTCATTAAATTTGAATATGAAGCTACACATTTTTAAGTATATTCCATGTGCTATTGGGACATACCCATAGTAAAAGACTACTTGCTGTTTATCTGGCAGCCTTGGTCAGTAGAATGCATTTTATGGTGCACTTACTAATGGGCAGGCATTGAGATCCTGGAGGTGTGTGGGTCATGCCCAAGTTTCATTCACTTCTAGGGGTGCCGCTTTGGATTGTTTCTTTATCTGTAAAATGGGGAAGAAGAACCCTTTCCTCTTTCCTCTTGAGGAGGACGAAAACATCTAGCACCCAAGGGGATGTGAGTGGTTTTGAAGAATCCAGAGAACTTTGCCAAGACGAGCCCTGGTCTGGTTAGTGGTGGGTGCCCAGGCTGTCCCCAGCCCCCTCCCCATTGCCTGGCACTCACCAGTGAGCCTACTTATCCAACTTATCCATCCCCACCCCCAGCTCTATGGAAACCAATGAGGAGAGGGCACAGGAAATCAGTGAGTTCTTGAACATCTTGGGGAGGTGCCCTGGCCTGTGAGGGGCCTGAGAGGGATGTGTATGTAGCACAACGCCCCCACTGTCCAGCCTGGGGAAGCCCCTCACCTCTCAGAGTCTCACTTTCTTCACCTGTAGTGGTGGGGGTGGGGGTGGGGTGGGTAAAAAGGATCCATATCTCACAGGTTGTTGGGAGAGTGCAAAGAAGTGGCAGAGAGGATGCTCAGGACATGTTGGCTGTGCCTCACGCCAGCTCTGTTTTGTTGCCAGGGACACAGATCCTGTCACAGCCCGGGCCAGCTCACTGAAGAGGAGGACCCAGCCACCACCATCATTGCTGTCACCTGCCAGCAGTGGATAATTGGGTGGAGAATGGTTGAGACTTACCTGCTGAGGGTAAGTGACAGGGCACTTAGATGTGCTCTTACCAACACCTGGGGATAGACACACACACACACACACACACACACACACTCATCTCCCCTCCGCTGCTTGCTTGGGTTCTGCCTTTTCCTGTGTGAGATGCACAGCATGACGTGCACTCTGCCCACACCTCACCCATCAGTAAGGCTTCCCTCTCATGTCCTGGCCCATGGGTTTCTGCCCCCACGGGCTGAGTGATGGGCTTCCAAGGGGTCCGTGGCCCTTCTGTCCAAATCTGTTTATGCCAGTGGTACTTGTTATTGAAATTGCATGATTTATGTAAATAATAAGTAAACCCAAATATTATGAACACAAAAAGTTCTTGTTTTTATGAAACAAAATTGAAGTCTTTAGAAAGACTATCAAGGTGAGTTGCTAAAAACATTGCTGTCAAATTAGATGTGGATAAGCAACTGTAAGGTAAAATTGGAAACAGAATTGTAAAGCTCTAGAAGATTCGGCACTCACATCACTTTACAAGTGTCTTTTAAGTTCATGCTCCACTTTAGAGAAATTGAAATGGGAAATCGGGAAGGATGTGGTCTGGGCTTAGCCTATCAGAGAGGATGACACAGCACCCATCAGCAGACCCACAGATAAAGGGGAGGCTTCAGTTCTAAGCCAGAGAAAATTAAAAAGGCAAACCACTTATATGCTGAGAGTTGAAATAAAATGTTGGGGTTGTAAAAGTGTGTAATTTTTAAAATGATTTCTTCCAGAACCAACCTTTTTGATGGACCCAGTATCCCAAACTAATGGTATTAGTTTCATCAGAAAGCTTTTCTTGCACTGAGGGACATGTCTGAACACAGTCACTGTCACACACTCTCCTAAGTGCATCTATGTGCACACCACCCCCATGCCTGCACACACAGATACACACAGATACATCGTCGGCAGCCGTCCGTCTCGAGAGACGATGGTGTAGCTTCTTAAGAGTCTATCTGCACCGCCGAGAATGGCTGTGCAGTCCGACTCGGGAGTGACACGGTATCTGTCTCCTCCCGTGTTGAATCGACATCTTGCGATGACGCTGGAGTGTCCTCTCCAGTGAAGCTGAAGCTACAGAGCCTGGGCAGGGTGATATGGAGGGTCTGCTGTTGCCCATGCAGCAGACCCCCCCTCTCTTCGCAGCTGAAGGGTCCAAGGGAAAGACGGAGTCAATACAGCTTGGCTTCAGGTGCGCCGCAGGAGTTGCCGGTGTTGACTACAACGTCAAACCGCCTTAGGGACTCCGGCTCCGGATTTTCTGTCGGGGTTTACTCCCTTAGCCTTTCCCCTGAAGAGGTATGCCGCAAGGCAGCGGAGGACACAGATACATACACTCCACTAAACCTTGTACTTACACACGGACGTATGGCTATGCACACTCTCACACCCCAAGCCCCCATGGACACACAGATGCTCACAGATATTTGCTCACAGGCACCCCCCCATCAGTAACCCCCCCACATGCCTGAGCACACATGTGCCTGAGTACACACGTGCACATGCACACACAAGCTGGACCTTCTTTTTCTCCTGCAAGAACAGCCAAGGCAATAAGCAGAGGTTGGTCTTTAATCGAAAATTTGAACCTTGGTATTTTTCTTCCCTTGACTCAGTGGGGGGTTGGGAAGGACAATGGAGGAAGGAGGAGGGAGGATAGTGAGGGACCAGGTGGGAAGAGTCAGCCCTCCAGGCTAGATTTATCTAGCTGGCACCTGGGTTGGGAGACATGTGGTGGTACAGGTGAGCTGGGATCCAGCTGCATTATTGAGTGCCTTGTTCTGCCTTCATTTAAAATGTAGCCAGGACTGCCTGAGGAGGTGGCTGTTCCAGAGCTCCAGGAGGGAGGTGGGGGCTGCAACTCCTGGAAAACAAGGTGTGGTGGGCTCTGTGGGGATCTAGGGCTCAGCTTGGCCTGTTCATCCCAGTCCCCCCTTGCCAGGCTTGGGGAGATCCATCAGGTTCTCTGGTCCGGGGCTTTCCAAACATGCGCCATTTCAGATCTCCTACATTTGAATCTTGGGGAGTCAGGCTAAGGAATATGCATTTTTAAAGTTCCCCAAGTGATTTTGATGAGCAGCAAAGTTCAGAACCCCTGATGGAGAACATCCCACTGCTACAGAATGATCTCCCTCTGCAGACTCCCCAGAAATGTGCCATCTCTTGGGTGGCTCCTCTCTTCAGGACCCTGCGTGATCTTGGCTGGGGCTGGGGAGATTTCTAAAATAAGGAATAGAGAAAGGCCTGGAATTCTGGGAGCTGGAAGGAACCTAATGCATGGATCCTCTGTTTTTATAAAAGGCGGGGGCAGAGAACCAGAGGAAAAAGGACTTACCCAAGGCCATTCAGAGAATCGGTGGTGTTGGTGGGATTTGAACCTGGGCCATCTGTTTCCAAACCCCAGTATAACAGTCAGCATAGGCCACGTTGTGTGTCCATAACAAACAATCCCCAAGTCTCAGTGGCTAATGAGGGTCAGTGGAGCCTCTGAGCATCATAGTCACTCTATCCATCTCAGTCACCTGGCTGGCAGTGCAGCCACCATCTTGGATTTTGCCAGTTGCGGGGCAGAGGGAGAAAGGGCTCTGAAGGTGCGTTGGCCCTTATATGCTCCAGCCCAGGAGTGAGCACATCGCAACAGAAGTGGGCAGAATGAGTCTCATGCCTCACTTCCAACAACAGGAAGTGCAGCTCTACCACTTGCCAGGAAGGGGGAAGTATTGGAAATATTTAGTGAATCTTGTTTACTGTCTGTTAACTGCATGTGACAGGGGACCCAGGAGCCCTGCTGTGTTCCTGAAAATGGCCCTGGGCAGCCTTTCCTCTCCTCTTCAATGCAGTCCCAGCTTCCCCAGCTCTGTCCCTGCAACTCCGGGTCTCCCCACCTACCCCTTCCCTAGTCTCATCCTCTCTGAGGCCCACCGTCTCCCTCCCATGTTCCACTCCAGGGTTTTAGGTTTCAGTCCTGGCTTTGCTTCTAACCCACTGTGCTGGGTGATCTGGAGTTCATTGTCCCTCGTCCGGCAGGCCTCAGTGTGCCCATCTGTACACTGGGACTCTGCCTCTGAATCCTGGCCCCAGTGCCTCTTGTGGAGAGTGTTTCTGGCGGCCTCTGTGTGTTGAGACAACAGACCTGGGGGAACAGACTTTATTTTTCCTCCTCTCCTATCCCTGTTTTAGAAGATCCCACATATGTTGGGCCTGAAGGCATCCCACGCCTCCTGGGAGCTGAAGGGGCTGCTGCTTCTGCCAGGAAAATCCCTTCTTGGAGGTGAAGAGCTCTCCCCAGAGGGGGTCCAGGCTAAGCCGCTCCCTCTCCTCCTCTTCCCTTGCATGGGGGTGGGGGCCGCACTGGCCAGGGCATCAGGCTGTGGCTGGGCAGAGGATTCTGCCAGCTCTCCTCCTTCTCACCTAGACACAGCCGTGAAGTGAGCTTTCTATCTGCAAGGATTTAGTTGTGATGCTGGGAAGGACTTCCCAGCAAGGATAGTTCCAGGATGGGGGAATGGAAGATAAGAAACTCTTCTCTGAGATTTAATTTTTAATTAGTTACATTTTAAAATTCATTAATATCACAAAAGTTAGGCATCCGGACGGTAAGCAACAAAATACAGAAGTTTATGGAGTAGAGAGTGTAACCTTTCCTCTAGGGCTGCTCTCCGGGGCATTGCAGCCAGCAGTTTAGTGTGTGTTCTTACAGACCTTTCCCCATACATACTAATAAGACCTAAAGGTTTTATGATTTTTCTTTATGCAAATGGGGTCATATACTGGTTATAGATACATATTTGTCACCCACTTACCCACTCACTCTTCAGACCCATACTGAGCCCCCGCTATGCGTCTGGCTCCACATTGGGCCTCAGGCCCGCATGTGGATCTCCCTGCTTGAATCCCTAATGTGAATGGAGGGGTGTTGGGGGCGGCCACCCCAGACTCTGGGAGAGGCTGGTGTCTCTGGAAAACGGCACTTGTCTACGGGACAGTTGGACAGTGGCCTCACTAGGCAGTCTCTGAAGCAGAGATGTGGGGGTAAGGAGGTTGTGCTGGCCTTGTCACAGGGCAGTGAGGTGGTGCAGGTGTCTCCTTGGATGGATTGGAGTTGTATGCAGGGAACAGGGTGCAGGCCAGACAGGGTCTGGGTCAGCCAGGATGATGGTCTCTTCTCCAGCCAGGCAGGACTGAGTCCACTTCACGGACTCATGAAGCCAGCTCTCCTGGGTTTCTGGGTTGGGAAAGTGGCAGGATCACATCATTTATGAGTGCCCACTGTATGCCAGGTGTTTACTTACATATTGGTGAATCCTCGAGGCAGCCTTTGTCCATTCTAGAGCTATCTGGATTAAATGCCACCTCCTCCAGGGAGCCTTCCTGTGGAGTAGATGTGTGGGTGTCTTTCTCTTGCTGCTAGGATCCCTTGTGCCTTTTTTTTTTTTTCCACTTTCTTTGTACCCCCTTCAGGGCACTGGCCTGTTTGTGGTTTCTTTGCCAGGCCACTAGACTGTAAACAGCTTCCTGAGGACAAAGACTAGAGTCAGGTTTAAGGTCGTATCCACCACTTCTAGCACATGGAAGACACTGGCTCCAAAAATGACTGCAGCTTCCTGATGGTGCCACACGATGCAGGGGGACCTATGGTAGGAGCTGTCCTTCCCCAGGCCTTTCCTTTCCTTTCTCTAGAATGGGGACAACTCTCCCTGCCCTCTCCCACTCCCCATTCTGCCCCAACCATCAGACTCTGCATAAGTATCTGGGGATGCACGGAGAACCTTGCCAAGGAGAGCCACGAGTCTCTGCACATCCTTGTTACCACTTGAATACCTTCTTTGATGGGGAACTCATCAGCACTCACAGCGTCCATTCCTGTCTCCTGAGTTCTTCCTTGCAAGGAAGAAGGGGACTTGCAAGTGTCTAAGGGTGGGAATCACAGCCAGTCAGCCTAAGATTGGCCCTGGACACCAGCCAACTAGCTTCACCTGCCTTTTATAAATGAAGGAACTGCCTCCAGAGAGATTAAGTGACTTGCTCAAAGTTTCACAGCAAGTGAATAGAGGATTGGAACCCCTGCTCCTGACTCCTAGCCCAGTGCTCCTTCCCCATGCAAGGGGCCTGGTTCTGACCTCTGGGCCTCACTGATCTAGGGAGCTTCCTTTACCTCAGGGATCTGTTGGCAGCTTCCCTGTCTGACCGCCCCTCTCCAGGCTACCCGTGTGTCTGGTCCCTGGGACAGAGCTGACGGGGCCTGGAAAGGCTGTAAGTTCACCACTCACCCACAACCTTGCCTCCTCCTTCTCGGGCTCCTCTCATTTTTCCTCTGAAAGGAAAAAATTAATAGAAAATGTAAGTGAGCAATCTTGGGGACGAGGCGGGTTTTCATTATTTGCGCTGGGGAAGGCAGGCTGGGGTGAGGATCCCAGTGAAGCATGGATTCTGCCAGGAGCCTCGGGAGATAATTGAGCGGCAGCGGCAGAGGCGGCAGCACAGGGCGGGCGCGGGCGCGGGAGCTGTATTATCATTAGAATTTACATGACACATTAGCCAGAAGTGGCAGCGTTCATCTTTCTAACCAAATCCCATTTACCAAATGAGCAGCCGACACTTGTTTTATTAGCTGGCTCTGTTCTCCACGTGCCTTTAGGCTCAGAGCGCTGCGAGGGGGCAGCTTTGGCCAGGGGAAGAAGAGGCCCCAGGGCCTGCCCTGTACCAGACGCTTCCTGACATGTTACTGAATCCTCACAGTCACCCTGTGGGCAGGCAGTGGCATTACACCTGTTTTCTGGACAGGGAAACTGAAGCATAGAGAGGTAATTAGTTTTGCATTGTTCTGGGAACAATAATAGTAAACTTAAGAGGGTGGACTCTGAACGCAGTCTTCCTGGGTTTGAATCTTAATTCTTCCACTTGCCAGCTCTGTGGCCTTGGGCAAGTTACTTAACTTCCCTGAATCCCCCTGTCCTCACCTGCAAAATGGTATTGATAATAGTACCTATATCAGGGCTGTTGTGAGGACTAAATATGACACCAAAAACGAAGTGGTTTACATTGCCTGAGCTCTTGATATCCATTAGTTATTACTATCATTATTTTTATTGCTAGCATTTATTGTGCCCCCAGGTGTGTGCTAGGCTCTCTCCACTCATGATAACATTTGATCTTCCCAACAGCACTGTTTTTTTTTTCTTCTTTCCCCTGATGACAGACCTGAGGCTCAGAGAGGTGAATTGACTTGCCCAAGGTCATCCAGCTCCTAAGTGGTAAAGTTGTTTGCTGAAATCAGGTCTTTTTGAGACCAAGACCTGTGTCTTTCTGGCTGCACCAGCTGCTTCCCTGCCCAAAAGGGGGTTTTTCCTTCAGGGAAGGATGGTTAGTCCTTTGACCACGATGGTACACTTTGAGCCCCCTCCCCCAACCACCCCCTTCTGACTTGCCCCTTCTTTGCCCCTCCTTTCTTTCCAAAGAGACCTGCAGGAGTAAGTGTGGGGGTGTCTGCTCAGCCCCACTGCTTCTGTGCCCAGGAGTGTCTGCAGTTGAGCCCATCATTCACATGGGGAGGTGGTAAGGGCTAATGACAGGGGACCCCTGACTGAGCACCTACTGTGTGCTGGGCCCTGGGTTGAGACAGAGATGAATGAGGTGCAGCTTCCAATGACAATACAAAGGGTATCGCCGACAGAACATGATTAATTGCAGCAGGAGCTGCACAGACAACAGCCCAGCTAGAGTTTGCAGGTGGGAGAGGCCTGCTCTGCACAGGGAGCTGGAATCTCAGATGCTGTGATGAAGGGCTTTTTTATTCATTGGGCAGATATTTATTGAGCACCTACTATGTGGCAGACACTGCTCTAGGTGCTTGGGGCTATCTCTGGGGACAGCCAGACAAGGGCTCTGCTCTCATGGAGTTTAAAATTCTAAGCAGACGAGAATAAATAATGACGTCAAGCCATAATAAGCCAATTTCAGATGGTAAATGCTCTGAAGAAGATGAAAAGGCTGATGGAGCAGCGGGAGGTAGGCGATGTTAGATATGGAGGTCAGAGGCTGCCTCCCAGAGGAGGTGACATTTGAACGGTGACCTGCACCAGGAGAAGGAGCCATCCATCCAAGGATCTGCAGCAAGGATGTTCCAGGCAGAGGAAACGTAGGGGGGCAAATGTTCTGGAGGGGAAATGAGCTTGGCAGGTTGTACAAACAGGCCGAAGTGAATGTGACCGGGGGTGGTGTGCAAGGGAAGGGTGGGAGCTCACGTGGGAATTCAGGCCCCGGTCCCTGGTTAGGGAGGAGGGGACATTCACAATCTCCACCTCTCCACGGTGACTATTTCTTCTCTGAGTGGCCCCTCTCTTCTCCTGGTTGGCCTCTTTGGCTCTCTTTGTCCTGCCATCAATGTCCCTTTCTGCTTCACAGACCTCTGGACACACCTCAAGGGTCACAGCTAGCTCCTGGATGCAAGGGCCTCCCCACCCCCTCCCCCGCTGCCCCCCCAGCCTCAGCTCCTGCTACACCCTGGCTTTGTACCCGCACTTGAGGTTCTCTCACACCTCTGGGCATTGCCCATGCTGTGCCTCCCACTTGGAGTTCCTTTCTCTGTTTCAGCTTGGCAAGGGAAGGCTGACATCCTGTCCTCTGCATCCCTCAGTCCCCATGCTCCCTGTCTTACAGCACAGGACACACTGCATTAGAATCGCCTGTCCCCCATAGTAGGGGTCTTATTCATAAATGTCTGAGGAATCAAAGAACGTGTAAAGTTTGGGGACTCCTGGCTGGGATTGCAGCTGTTGGCCTCTGGGACCTCCCTCTCACGCCTTTGGAGGTGGGAAGGGGCTCCAAGGGGATTTCCCCACCTGATTCCCTCCCCTCTCCCCTGGGGGTACCCAACCTAGTGACCTAGGGGGCCTGAGCAGCTCCCTGAACTCAGGAGGCTGTACTTTTATGAGCCAGGAAATGACTTGGAGATGCTCTGTCAAGCACAAGATATAAATTGCAGGCAGTTTTTAAACGTTTGGAGAGATTGCTTTTTGACTGGCAACCTGCATCTGTGCGTATCGGGAGGGGGCGGGGCAGAGAAACATTTACTTTTCTCTATTCTCTCTGCTCCCTGGGGCTCAGTCACTTCTTGGCTGAGCAGAACCCCAGCTTAGTCCTGGGGTTAAGAGGTCGGGGGTTCTGGACACAGTGGGGGACTGACTGGAGGGGGTCTCCAGGTTCAGCCTGTGACCCCCTGCTGCTGAGAGCTAGGTGAGGTGGACAGGCCGGCAAGCAGCGTAACAGGCTTGCCTGTTGGTGGGCAGAGCTCCTTCCTCTCCTGTCCCAAATGAGGGGGGCTGGGGGTCTGGTATCAATGCTTCTCTGCTAGACTGACTTTCAGGCCATTGATTGGGCTGCATTTGCTTTTGTCTCAGCCACACTCATCAAATCCATGGAAGCCCCAGCTCTGCATTTCCTAGACCTTCCAGGGCCATAGGCTGGGACTTGGTGTTCCAGCTGTGGGGGCTGCTGGGGGTTGGGGCTGATGAGGGATAATCTGTCAACCAGGGTGATTGCAATGGGGTCAATTGCTGACCCCAGAAGCAATTATTCATTTGTTTCGTCAGTCATTTATTCATACAAGAAATAAAAGTTTGAGTGTTTCCTTGCTAGAAGGAGTGGTTTTGGAGCCTGAGGATACAGGAACGAATTAAACTGGGACATATCTGCCTTCGCGGAGTTTACATAGGAATTTGTTCCCTAAGCTCAGCTTCAGCATTCTCATTGTTTTATGATATAATTGCGTTCACCGCATGGGGAGGTTTGAGTAATCAGTGATGCTAAGGCTGTAAAAGCCCCATAAGGCTCAGTCAGGACTTCATAGATGGGAATTGTACCCCAGTGTTTGCTGCTCTCTTACCCCATGACTGCCAGTCTTAGGGAGGGAGGAGCTCATGAGAGGGGTTCCCACTGTTCTGATGCTGGGTCCTGTGACTGGCCCGGGGAGGTGGACATGGGGCAGCAGTCAGGGACACAAGGGCCCCACTGAGCTAGTTACTAGGGGACCCCTCATTCCCACCCCAGGAAGAGGAGAGGGGGAGCAGGGGCTCCTGGGCAGGGGTCAAGAATGTATGGTCAAACCCATAGGAAATCTGCTTAATGGGAATTTGAGGGGTGGTTTTAACCACAGGAAGGGGGAAGCCTTTAGGCCATGTGCTACCTGCCCAGGTAGCCCTGTAGCTATTTTTCCTCATGGTGGCCCTGCAAGGTGGACTCAGCTGGCAGCAGGGCAGGGTCTCTGAGGGACAGCAGGCTCTTGGACACGCCTAGAGCTGGGTTGGGAGCCGCTGCCTGGAGATTCCTGTTCCCAGGCTGGAGACGCGCTGCCGGCTCCTCCACTGCAGTCAGGAGGGCTCCCCGAGGACCTGGCCTCCCGCAGGCGCAGAGAGCTGGTTACAGTTTAAGTTAATGCTCCTTCCAAGGAGCCAATGGGTCCCTTCGGGGCCTTTCAGGAGATTACAGAGCGCATTCAGACCAATCCAGCCTGCCGTGGAGAGGGAGATAAGTGCACTAAATCAGCCCTCAGGCCAGGCAGCAAGGCACGTGGGTGAAGGCTGGAGTCAGCACTGGGGCCGGGGGCAAACGGTTTCAGAGCAAACTGCGGCTAGCCACCGTTGTTCTGTCACCCCAGTCACCTCACCATGCATGATCTAGCAGGTAGGTTCTGTTATCACGCCTATGTGACAGGGGGAGAGTGACAGAAGAGAGACTAAGTCACTTGGTTAAGGTGGCAGGGCCAAGTGGCAGATCAAAGATTTGAACCCAGGTGGCCTGGCTCCAGAGCATGGTTCTAGAATAGGAGCTGGACCTACAATGGCTTGTGGATCCACCCTGGAGCTGGTGCTGAGTTGGAGACCTGGGCTGAAGCTGGGTGGCTGGGAGCCGGCTGGAGCTCATGCCCACCTAGAGCAGTCTCTGTTCTTTGTATCCAACAGGCCTACGTGGGAGATGCCAGGATCCCCCTTGGAGTCTCAAGGGATATGAGCTCTGAAAGATTTACCACCTTCACCCCTCCTGATTCACCCCTGCCTGGACGGCCAAACACCCTTTCTGCCTCAGGGCCCAGAGGCTATCTTAGGTCAAGGCTGCCGTTTTCCTGCTCCGGGCCAGGAGGTCTCAGGGGCTGGAAGCAGCAAGGGCAGCTGTGTCAGCATATCATACTTAAGGTCCTAGACATCTCTGTGTCCTGTTCCAGGGTCCTGGAACGTTCAGGTCCATCTAAGTTTGGCTGTGGGAAGTTACAAAGGCTCCTTACCTGGAGCCAGAGGGTGGGTGGGTGTGGCCTGGAAGCAGCTCTAAACCATCCCCCTGAGAGACTAAGGCCCCCTCTCCAGCCCTCTTGATCCCAGGGTCTCAGGTAAGTCCCAGACTACCTTCTTGCTTGAACATTTTCAACGATTTTACAGTTACCTGTGGAATATGGCTCGATTTAGGCTTTATATAATTCCGAAATTCTTTTGTTTCAGCCTCTTGGGGCTTGTGAGAGGTACAGAGACGTCCTCCGGGAAAGAACCAGGCTGGGGCTGGGAATGTGCAGGGTCCTGGGCCCTCTGACAGTGTTGCTGTGGACATGGTTGGCACTGAGTGACGTTGTTGCTTCTCCTGACACCCCAGCTCAGGGCCTGGGCTGGAGGGTCTGGCTCACCTGCGTGGTTCCTTAGTGGATAGTTCTGTCCTTACTTTTGCTTTGGGCTAGACTTGAGACTCTGTTCCTCTGTATTTTTGGCTGCCTTGTCCCACAGATTCCTGGATCTGGCAGGTATAACTGATACACTGAAAAATTTTAGATCGCAATTTATGGGATGGAGACAAAATGCAACCTTACTTGTGTCTCCCACTGTCCTTTTAAATATTTTCCTCATGGCTTATTGGCTCACTTTTAGGTAACAAGTTCATTTAAGAGAGTCACTTTCAGGTATGAAACAGGTTTCAATTCCAAAATTACAATGTATAGTCCCAGATAATAATTCCCATTTTGAATTTGATTCGGTGTCAAATCTTTCCCCTCCCCAAGCAGAGCAGCTTATAGGTTGTAGGGGACAGGGCATGCGGTGACTGGAACTGACCCCTCCAGGTTTGGGGAGCGGATGCAGGAAGGGAGGGGCAGGTGGTAAACTGCCTTCCTTGCTATGGTCTAAATAAGGCTAGGCTGTCTCGGGGGCTGGTGGTGGACATCTTGTTCTGATTCTCCCGGTCTGTAGGGACCCTCTCCACGCAGGTTTGCTCTTGAGCCCCTGTTCTTCCTGGCAGGGCTGGGCATGGCCCCAAGCCTTCTCTGTCCCTTGTCTCTGCAGTCAACACTGGCACAGCCTTTGGCTCTACATGCTCTGGACTTGTGAGCCACCTCCAGGGCAACTGCTTCTCCTCCGCCATGCCCAGCTCTGCCAGGAAGTTTCCAGGTGGGAGTTAGACCCCCAAATCCAATCTTGGTCAGGCCCCTCACTTGGGCAGGCAGCATGTGTTTGTATCTTAATGCTTCTGTGAAACTTCTCTTTCTCTCCCTTTTTTTTTTTTTTAGCTCTCCATTATAAGAGTAAGAGAACGGTTCTGCTTCCTGCCTATCGCCAAGAGGGTCAGCAACAGGGTATGCAGTGCCAGCCATGTCCAGCTTTCCACGGGCCCCAGCCCAGCCCTTTCCCACCCAGGGGCTGTCAGACAGACAGGGAATAGTCAATCTTGGTAAACTATAGAACACTGAATTCCAGCTCCATTGCTAGCAAGGTATATGACTTTAGAGAACTGAGTTAACGGCTTTGTGTCTCAGTTTTGTCATCTGTAAAATGGGATCGTATTACTTACCCCATAGATTGTTGAATAAATGAGAAAACAAAACCACTTAGAGCAGTGTGTCTGGCACACAGTATTCACTCAGTAAATTATTATTACTATCTACGGACTCTGGAACTTGGGAGGCAACAGGGGAGTGGGTAAGAGCATAGGCTGTAGAATTTGGAGTGAGACCTATCTGGTTAGAACCTGGCTCAAGTTTTGTGGCTTTGAACAAATTACTAACCTCTGAACCTCAGTTTCCATAGGTGTAAAATGAAGCTATCACCCTCCCCATTTTGCCTCAGGGCTATTGGTGGGAGTTATTAGATAAAGTCTCTAGTGCTCTGAGCTCAGGGTTTAGCTTATAACAGGCAACTGATGAAGGGCGGCCATTGTGCTTTATTAGTGATGGGGATAGATTTCTCTGGAGGCCTGAGAAATGCCAGTCCTTGACAATGCTTCTTTAAATCAGACACCCGGCCCTCACTTATTTGTGCTGCTTTAATCACTAAGGAAACTGTTGGGACCCAGATATTACCAAGAAGCCCTTAATTTTTAATTACTGTCCCTTACAGGCAGTGCTCATTCCTCCGTCACCCTCATCCTGGTCCTGCATGTTGGAATGCAGCTCTCCATTGTCAAGAGGTGGGAACTCCAGCCTCAAATTAAATGCAAACAGATGAATACCTCTCATCTGTGTTTTACTCCAAGTCTCCAAGCCATTCTGGAGAATGGGCAGACATCTCTGGCAGCCTTGCTAATGTGCAGGCTCATTTTCCTTGCCCTCCTCCTGTCATAGGAGAGAAGAATTGTTTTTCTGTTTGGCAAGCCAGTATCAATATTTCTAGAGTGATATGAGGAAGACAACAACCCTGGGCTTTATCAGTTTTCTGGTGGCTCCAGGCAGCGAGCATTGCTGGGGATGTGGATCCCCCCACCCCCTACCCCCAATCTCACCCCATCCCAAAGAGCAGTGCAGGGAGTCAAGGTGGACTTGACCCACAGGAGGAAACACCCCTTGGTCACAAACTCCCTTGCCCAGTCCCCATTGCACATAGAGGAAGGGATGTGCCCAGGTTTACGGGACAGAGCTGCAGCTGAAACCAGGTCTTCTGGTTCCCTGCGCCATGTTTTTTCCACTAAATAAACATCTTTAAACTTAAAAAAAGCTAGAGTCTTTCAGAAAGTGAAATGTCATATGGAAACCCCAACATAAAACAGATAATGTGGAGATTTTCTGGCTGAAGTGTGGTCAGCAGGGGAAGGAGGGTAGCAGCCCAGTGTGCTGACATCCTGTACCCTGGCTGACCCTTCCAACCCCATCAGGGAACCCTGGAGTTCTACGGCACCAGACTGAGAAACCTCCGTTGTCTTGATTCTAAGCCTCTTCACCAGGGAAGGAAATGTGGAGCTTTGGACTCTAGTTTTTTTTGGAACCGACCGGGGATTTGGAATGTCATCCCAGAGTGTGGACACTGACTAAGAATGGCCAGGGCATCTGTCCTGTTTCACAGGACATGCTCAAGGAGAGACCAAGCTTCTGAGGGGGTTGACATCCACTCCTGGGAAATGCCTCCTCTCTAGCTGGGTAGGGTCAGTGTCTGCCCTTGGTGAGACACTGGGGGAAGCCCACCTGTGAGAGACTGCCACCCCTCCCTTCTGGACCCGGGAAGGGAAAGGGCCTGGGGGGGATGGGTCTCAGCCCAGGGTGGCAGAGGGCTGCTGGGCATCTGTTGAGAAGACAATGAACTGCTCTAAGTTAAGTCTCCTCACCTATAACACAGGGACCATAACCTAACCTAGCTTTCTCTTGTGAGAGCAAATCAAATCTTAAAAAAAAAAACCAAAACCCCCAAAACAAGAAACTTTAAAACAGAAGTAATAATGGTGGGGTTCTTATTATGTGCCAGGAACTATATTGGTGCCTGACAATCCTGCGATTCTATTCTTATGCCTATTTTGCCACTGAAGCACTTAGACAGGAGGTTAAATAATATGCTTACATGAAATTTCAATACATAAAGATGATGTAAATGAGCCTTGAAGAAGCTGGGGCTCTGCCTTCTCTCTGCCACACAGTCCTAGCCCACTATTCAAACACACACAGGTGCAGGTCAGCCTTCTCATTTGATGAAAAGGGAAACTGAGGCCCAGAGAAGTGTAGACTTGATCAAGGTTATTTTATTAGCTGGTGGCAGAGTTGGTACCTAAACTCTGGGTTCTGGACTCCCAGATCGGAGCTTTGTCCTTGGCTGCATCGGGCAACACAGAATCATTCTGGCTACATGAGACGATCTCTTTTGAAAACATTCCTGATTCCTGGGCTGGAAAGGGTTGGTTTGGGTCTGATCTGGGCCAGGCTTGTGCTCTCTCTCTCTTTTTTCATCCTCACCCAAGGACATGCTTATTGATTTTAGAGAGAGGGGAAGGAAGGGAGAGAGAGAGAGAGAGACATCGATATGTTGCCTCTTGCACACACTCTGATCAGGGACCAAACCCACAATGTAGGCATGTGCCTTGACCGGGAATCGAATCAGCGACCTTTTGGCTTTCTGGATGACGCTCCTACCAACTGGTCAGCGCTGGGCTGGGCTCTCTCGTCAGAGATATTGACCAGAACCCTCTTTAAGGGGAGAAAGGGACTCCCAGGCAGCCCCCAGTCCAGACTTCTTTCTTTTCTCTTTGAACTTCTGTAAGTTACAAACCACACAATTAAGGGCTCACTAATAAGCCATCCGTCTTGTCCCGCAAAGAGAGCATTGCAGGTCTCCTGCCGGCTTCCTTCTCCTCTGGGAGGGGATCAATGCCTTATCTCCGCTGGGCCTGTGTGGAGCGGAAGGAAGAAAATGAAAGCACTTAATTAAGGCGCACAGGAGTGGAAAGGAAACACTGCATCCTCCCTGGCTCTTTGCCCCCCCTTTGCCTCCCCCATCTCTTCTTCCAGGGCAGTGGCAGAGTCCACACAACCACTCTGCTCAGGCAGCAGAGGAGGAGGTGTTGAAGACAAGAAAGACTCTAGGGGCCCCGGGCCTGAGCTAGAATTTGCCCCAAACAGAGATGCCTATTCTTTTTCTTAAAAAAGATTTTATTTATTTACTTTTAGAGAGAGGGGAAGGGAGGGAGAGAGAGGGAGAGAAACATCAATGTTCTAGAGATATATCGATCGGTTGCCTCTCATACACTCCTAACCAGGGACCTGGCCTGCAACCTGGGCATGTGCCCTGACTGGGAATTGAAGTGGTGACCTTTTGGTTTGCAGGCCAACACTCAATCCACTGAGCCACACCAGCCAGGGCAGAAATGCCCATTCCTGACTGCCCACCAATGCTCATCCCAAGCAGTCCTGGCCCTGCCTGCGGGCAGTGGGGAGGGTAGTAAGCAGCCAGCATTCTGCCTGAAAAATACCTTTTCTGGGTCTGAATTTCTACTATTAATGTATATTCTTTTACGTAAGGTAAGCCGTCTTGGCTTGAAATCCCCAATGACTGGAAATGCTTACAGAAGTGGTCTCCCTTCTCACGTGCTTCAGGAGGAAGAGCTGGATTCTGTAGTCCTCACTTTTCCTTCTTTCAGGGCCTGGGCAGAGCCTGAAAGCCAGTCCTCAGTGCGGCTGGAAAGGTGGGTGCCCACATATGAGAGCATCCACACACTCGGAAGACCCTGTCGCCAGAATTTTGTAGGTGGCTCAGAATTTTGCCCTTGAGCTTCTTCTCTTCTATCTCATGTGCCTCTTGCTCCCTTGGCTCCTGGCACCTTCTGTCCTGACTGAGGTCAGACTGTTGACCTTTGTAATCCCTGTGGCCTCTTGGCCTGGCTGTAACCTTTGCCTCTGACTTTTCTGGCTGAGACTCCTGTGAGACCTCTGGTTTTTCACACGCAGCTCCTAGACAGTAGGTGGCACCGCTGAGGTCTATGACCTTCTTAGTGGCCCTGCCTGCCCACAGTGGGAGGACTGATGGGACAAGAGCCACTCTCAGAGGATCCTGGGCCTGGAAGGTGGAGGACTGCTCCCCACCCTGGAAGATCCTGCCACAAAACAGTTAAGCATTCGCTATAGACTGAATGGTTGTCCCCCCTGCCCCCCCAACCCAAGCATATGTTGAAACCTAATTCCCAGTGTGAGGGTCTTTGGAGGTGAGATGGGACCTTTGGGGGGCGATTATGTCATGAGGGTGAAGCCCTCTGAATGGGACCAGCACCCTTAGTGAAGAGACCCCAGAGAACTCCCTTGCCCTCCTGTCATGTGAGGACGCAGTGGGAAGACAGTGTCTGTGAGCCAGGAAGTGAGCTCTCACCAGACGACGAATCTGCAGGTGCCTTCATCTTGAACTTCTCAGAACGGTAAGCAACAAGTGTCTGGTGTTTATTAGGCTCTGGTCTATGATCTTCAGTTACAGCCGCCTGAAGGGACTAGAACCACAGACCTGTTCTTCCTGCCCGCCCGGGGGCAGGGTGGCCCGAGGAGGTCTGGGTGGTGCCTGCCTTCCCTCCCACGTGCTGTGGGGATTCAGAGGTAGAAACTCAGGGAACTGTGACCGTGGCCGGGGGAAAGCTGGCTGCCTCAGGGCGGCCCCGTTTCCTCACCACCCCGGAGGGACCGGCTCGCGCTCTGTTCAGTGCACTAGCACTGACGTCTCATTTACAGCAGAGTTTTTTTGAGATAATAATTTAATGACTCTTTCTTGAGGTAATAAAAAGGGATGAGCCATGTCGAGTTTCTTTCTTTTTTGAAAAAAAAAAATTTATTAATTTTCATAGAGAAGGGAAAAGAGGGAGAAAGAGAAGGAGAGAATCATCTATCAGCTTCCTCTCACATGCCCCCAACTGGGGACCTGGCCACAACCCAGGCATGTGCCCTGATTGGGGATCAAACTGGCAACCTTTTGGTTTGCAGGCCGGCACTCAATCCACTGAGCCACACCAGCCAGGGCTCAGGTTTCTAAGTGAACTTGAGTAGGTACAGGGCTGTTGTCCTGTGCTGGTCACCCACAGGCGTAACTGTGGGAGTTCTGGCTGTAACCACCAGCCCTTCCTCACAAAGGCAGCTTCCACCCTGGTGAGTATCTTAGCCTTCCCTTCTGTTGTCCTCTGGGTCTGGCTTTCTCTATCAAACTGTTTACTCCCGAGTCCCATGTGACACGTCCTGGCCGCACCTCCGCCTGTTCTTGCTCAGGGTATAATCTTGTCTGGACATTTCCTGTGCCTCACTCACTATCTCCCGGCCCATCTTTTACTCTAGTCACTGCTATCATAACCTGCTTCGGGCAGTGTACCCAACAGCACCTGGGCAGCTGTGCCCCAGAGCCTCCCTGTGCCAGGGCTTGCGGTTCCCATGGGGACACATCAGGTGCTCCCAAGGAGGACTCTCAATTCTGTCTTGTGCCTGGATGTGGCTCTGAGTTTGCAAGTCTCTCATATTGCATCCCCTGAACTCAGGAGAGAATAACATCCATGGGGTGGCCTCCAAGGGGTCTTCAGCCCATGGGCAGAGTGGCACACATTTGCAAAGCCCACTGGGAAGCCCTGGGAAGGAGAACCCCAGACTGAGGTTCTGAGGCATTTTCCTGCTGCCCCTCTTTGTAAAGGGCCACGTGAGCTCCAGGCGCACGTGCCTGGGCTCCACGTGCGCCTGCCACGCAGGAGACCTCTTCTCCAGCTCCCGGATCTTCAGGGTTAATGCTTTGCTCAGGAGGCTGAGAAGTGTAGCCTCTCCACTTTGGTAATTGAAATCAATTTCTCAGCCTTATCTTTAGGAAACCTATATGGTCTAGACTATAATCTGAAAGCTGGGGCTTGAGCAACTTCTAAATGGAATCCGTTCCTTGAGAGGGGGAGGGAGAGGAAAACAAGTGGCTCACCTCTTCTCACAATTCCTCAAAGAGCTGATGAGTGTGTAGGTGATCTCTCTCTTTTTCTCTGGGTATTTGGCTTCTGAGTGTGTGAGAGTGTGTATGTATGTGTGAGCATATATGTGTAAGGATTTGAGCATGTGATGGTGTGGGATGTGTTAGTGTTTATGTACTAGCATGGGGGAAGCTGTGTGTATGTGTGTGTGTGTGTGTGAGATTCGACACACAGGATGGCCTTTTTGTGTTTATTTTTGTCTCTGAGTTTGTGAGTTCATGATCGTAGGAGACAGGTAAGAGTGTGTTCACGAGCATAAATGTGTGTGTGCAGGTGCCTGGAGTTAATTAACGGGCTTGTAAATATGTGTGGGATCAGAGGGTGTGTATTTATGTGTCTCAGTTCAGAAGGCATTTCCCAGTGGGCTTCACCTCTGAATTCCCTTGGTTCCAGGAACAGTTTCTTTTAATGCCTTGAGTGGCCTTAGGGAACTGCCACTCATTCCTCCAAACCTTCATGCTGACCCTGCAGGGAGGAGAGCCCTTGGTCTGTCTGTGTCTTCAGCCTCCTTCTTCTTCCCCAAGCCTGTCCAGGTTCCCTCTGAGGGTTGATGACTGTGGGCAGGGGGCATGCCTTGGTTGGATTCCACAGCCTCCAGCTGAGGCCTCCAGGTATTGACCCAAGTGGTAGATGCTTCCTTGCCAAAGCTGTGGTTCTAGACAGAGGTCTATGCAGGTGAAGGTGGCTTCCTCCACCCCCCCTCACCCCCCACCCCTAGCAAAGGGTCCCCGCCCTTTCCAGATCTCTATGAATTTCTCCTTTGAAGTCAATCAGCCTTGAATTCCCTGACAGTGCCTGTAGGGTAATTATGGGGCTGGTAATCAATGCCAGACTCTCAGCGGCCCAGGGCGGGGGGGTGGAAGAGGCCAGCTTTTCCTGGGATCCAGGAAAGGCTGGAAATGCTGTTAATGGCCCGGGTCAGGAGCGCCTGGCTTCCAGCTCAGATAGGGGAGAAGCTGAGAGGCAGAGAATTTGGGGGTTCATGTTCCCAACTCACAGAAGTGGAGTTGGGAGGAAGAGAGTTTGGGGGTTCAGGCCTCCAACTCAGGGGAGGAGTTGGGAGGGAGGGAGGGAGGTGTTTAAGCCACTGCCTCCCAGAAAGGCTCAGGGGGCAGAGGGTGGCAGTGGCATCATAAAGGACAGGTGTTTTATTAGCTTGAGGACAGAGAGGAAGCCCAAGGGACTGGGAAAGTGTTGAGAATGGATATGAGGGAAGCACAAACTAATCTTGGGTCAGGGGCAAATTAGTATCAGTTTACGAAGTGTCTGAGATCGAACCTCTGCCTTTCTAACTTAGTCCAGTTCCAAGTTAAGATATATGAATGCTGACTACGTGCTTAATGAAGGCTTTGGTAAGTGACAGGGATGGCGGTGGCGGTGAATATAGTGAGAGTGGCGATGATGAGGAGGTGAATTGTGGTGTTGGGATTATGTTGTTATTTGAGGTGACATGAAGAAGGCAGGTGGTGACGGTTATAGTGGAATTATAGGTAATGGTGTTGATGGGTTTGGGGAGTTATGATGAAAGGGACGATTTTGTTGGTGGTGACAGTTAAGTTGAGGGCGGCAGTGTTGATGGTGTGAGAAGTGTGATAGTAATGATGGTGTGATAGTGATGAATAATGTAATGAGGGTTGGTGATAATTTTTGAGAAAGTAATCAGATGTAGGGGTGTGGACATAGGACTGAACAAGACCCATAAGAATGGGGTTGAGGAGATAAGGGAGGGGAACTGAAGTAGGAGACGAGGCCTGCAGTTGATGGCCACGGTGGAGCCCATTTGAACCAGGTGAGCTGCTCGAGTGGAGCAGACATGGAAAGGTGCCAGTGGCTAAAGTTAGGCAAAGGGTCATGGGTTCAGCAGCCAGTATGTCTCCTTGGGGCATGAAAGTTTGAAGGCAAAGCTTGGATCCCAGAGAAACAGACAGCTCAGCTGAGCGTGGAATCAGGAACCCAAGCAGGAAAATGTACAGGTGGTTGGAGGATAAGCAGGCATCCCAAAGGCCAATGTGTAAGGAGCCTAGAAGCCAGACTTCTACACCTGTTCAAGGGTCAAGAAGATGTTCTAGTTTGGCTTGGGGAATTAGAGAAATACAGATTAGTACCATGGACAGAGACTCGAAGGCTAGGAACCCATGGCTTGGGTACAAACTATGTGTTGGTTTGTTGGTTGGCTTAGAGCAGGGGTCCCCAACCCCTAGGCCATGGACTGATATTGGACCATGGCCTGTTAGGAACTGCGCTGCAAGGGAAGCTCACCTGAGCTCTGCAGCATGCCCCCCCACCCCCATCTTCCATGAAGCTGGCCCCTGGTGCCAAAGTGGTTGGGGACCAGTGGCTTAGAGTGTATAATGGAATTCTACCCCATGGAGACAAACCCAGGTTCTCCTAAAGGGTGGATGAGTGCATGGGAAGGTGAGCATGGGGGGATAGCTTTGAACCCTGTCCTAAATAAGTCAAAAAGAACAGGAGACCTGAACCTAGTTGGAGAGGCCAAGAGGCAGGTAAGAGGAGCCTCAAAGAGAGGTAACTGGCAGAGTAGAATAAACACTGGATTGATAGGCAGACACACCTGAGTGTGAATCTTGATTCTGCCACTTATTAGCTATAGGACCTTGGGCAAGCTATTTACCCTGAGATTCAGTTTTCTTCTACATAGACTGGAAATAACAATACCTATCTTGAAAGGATATTGAAGGGGTTACATAAGCTAATATGTGTCAAGACACAAAATAAGTGCCCAATAGATGTGACTTATCCTCCATTCCTTCAAGGTAATCCTCCTTCATAAATGTCCTCAAATCTATCCGAGGGAAAAAAAAAAAGAGAGTCTTCTGTGAGATCCAAAATGTAGATAAGTAGGCAGGAGCCAAGGGATAAACTTAGAATCTTATTCTTGGGAAGAGGTGGCAAGAAGAGTCCTAAGTCAGCAAAATTAAGAGGAGCCCATCCTTGTAGCCATGATCAAGATGCCAGTCTGAGCCTGGGGTGAAAATTTTCCCTGGGCTTGCCATATATAGGGCAACAGTCCCTACCCCAATGCTCTGAGCTTTCCTAGACTTTTGTACCCTTTGCTCCTTTAGAGAAGTTTGGTGTCAAGGTCAGATCAATGACCAAGTACCCAGGTGCCTCTCTGGAATCTCAAACAGAGTCAGAAGCCAGTGTCCTAGAGGAAGCTGAGGGTGTCTATATAGTCCCTAGGTGAAAGCCCCAGGCTCCTGCCAAGTAAGGTAGCTTGGGTTACCCCTGCTTTCCCTTCTGTGGTCTTGCCCTGTGGTGAAGAGCTCAGGGTGTGGAAGCAAATAGACCAGGGTTCAGGTTCTCAATCTGTCTCTTTCTACTTGAGTGACCTTGGGCAGTGTCTCCTTTCCTATAAAATGGAGGTGGTGTTCCAACAACACAGGTTGCTATGAAGATTGTGTGGCAGACCCTGAAGGGCCAGAGTAATTCTGCCTTCTTGGAATTTGTGCCCTTGCATAGACTCCTCCCCTTGAGTGTGGGTGGGACCTGTGACTTGCTTCTAATCACCATACAATCTTTTGTAATGTAACCACAGAGGTGACATCCTGTCACAGCTGCCATATTTTATTGGTTAGGGGCAACCCTTTTTTTCGTCAAAGCCAGCAAGGGAGAGAGAGCCTCAGAGCCAGATGGGAAAGGATTGAAGGAGGGGTGAGAGGAAGGGGAGAAAGTGGGGTATGGGGGTCAGTCTATCTATGGATGCCAGGTGGCCGCCCCCGCAGCCCCATTGGCCCCCCGCCCCCATGCTTGGCCCAGACCTGGATGTTTGGTGTTCTCTCCAACCTTGCCACAGTCGTCCTGAGACTCTCCACAGGCCACTGTACCCAGAAACGAGGCCCCTGTGTGACACTAAGACAAGCCTCAGTGCCCACGCTCAGGCACAGCACTTTGGGGGCCGGTGTCAGGCTGAGGGTGACTCTGTAAATCCGAGCATTTGAGGCGTAAAATCTGGAAACACGAGTCTATGAATTGTAATCGAGCATGACGAAATCTCATCAACAGAAGTCAATATAAAATTCAAGATGACAGGGAGATGCACAGATGTGCTGCTGTGTCCCTGGTCCCTACACCCCCAGCTCTGGCTCACAGTTCCACCCTCATATTTCTTCTCTGCATGTGACAAATTAACCCTGAGTGCCTCTGAAGGCTCAGCCCAGCTGCCACACCCCTCTCTTCACCTTTCCGTGCCGCCAGAAGCCTGGTTGTTCCCCTGCCCTATGTCTTCGCGGCAGGAGCCATCTCACCTTTGCTGTTCCTTAGGGCATAGATTCTTGGTTGGAAAAGAATCTAAAAAAGCCGATTTCTCCAGCAGCTACAGACCTGGAACTAGTAATAGCGGGCACAGATTTACTAAACAGGTCCGTGCTGAATGCCATTCCTGCCCTACCTGGGGCGAGACCATCTGAGTTTGAATCCCAGCTCTGCCATATGCTAGCCTTGTGAACTTGAGCAAGTTGCTAACCTCTTTGTGCCTCAGTTTCTTGATTCGTAAAGTAAGAATAATGACAGTAGCTATCATATATGGTTGTTGCTAGGATTAACATTAGGATTATGAGCTAGCACAGATAAAATGCCCAGACTGTGTTTGGCACATAGAAAACAGTATAAGTTATTATTTTAACCCTTATGATGTGAAATAGCCATACTTCATTTTTTATTCTCACCCAAGAACATTTTTTCATTGCTTTTTGGAGAGAGAGAGAGAGAGAAAGAGAGAGAGAGAGAGAGAGAGAGAGAAAGAGAGAGAGAGAGAGAGAGAAAGAGAGAGAGAGAGAGAGAGAAAGAGAGAGAGAGAGAGAGAGAGATATCAATTGGTTGCCATCTCGTATGCACCCTGACTGGCAATCAGACCCACAACCTTTTGGCCTACGGGACGATGCTCCAACCAACTGAGCCACACCAGCTGGGGTGAGATAGCCATACTTTGAAAGATAAAAGGACTGAGCCTCAGGAAAGTATAGCAGTTTACCTAGGCACGCACAGCTCATAAGCAGTTGATCTGAGATTCAAAGTCAGTTGCTTTGATGAAGTTTGTCCTGACCAGTAAGCCATGACCGCTCCTCAGTTTTGTAATCTCATACTGTGGCCTCCAGTTTGCCCCCAGTTTTGGAGGCACAAGCCTCCCTTGTCAGCATCCACTTACTCTGGTCTCTGCACGATCCAGGAGTCCTGGTGTGCACAGTCTCATCACCTCTGGACTAGCCATTTACCTCCACATGCAGCAGAATCATCTCCGCGGGCCACTGGCTTCTCCCGGGAGGCTCATTCCATACCAGGACTGGCTCCCTGCTCAGTAGCACCCACCTAATCTTTACTGTCACCCAGGGGCCTGCATGAGCCTCCCAAAGAGCTGAAGAATGGCTTAAAACCATGTTGCCCAAAGTGTGTCTGGCTGACTGTGTTTAGGGAAAAAGGGTGGACAAATAAGCTTGGACAGTGCTGGCTAAACAAGGCGACAGGTTTTCTTCCTGCAGGCCTTCTCAGAGCCTTTGCTTTGCTCCTCTATAATACAAAACTCCAGGAGGCGGCAGGAGCAAGCAGAAGTTCACAAACTTACTTGGCCACTGGCAACTCTCTAGCCACAGTTCATCATAGCTCTAGTATCTCCTCGTTGATATTCCCTTTAAATAATACTGATGAGACCATTAGGCCCATTACCTGACTGTGGTGCCATCCGAGTCCTGGATGGGGCTGACTTCATCAGGTGAGCCCTTACAGGAAGGTCTATAGGTCAGAGAGAGGTAGAGATTCTCCTGCTGGCCTTGAATGAGCATGGTGCCCTGAGCTACAAGGAAACATGTTTTGCCAACAACCACATGAACCTGGAAGCGGAACCCCTGAGTCTCAGATGATATCACAGCCCTGGCCAACAATTTAGTGGCAGCCCTGTGACACCTTACGCAGAGGACCAGCTAGGCTGTGCCTGAATTCTCGACCCATGGAAATGATGAGATAATTGGGTATTGTTTTCAGATGCGAAGTTTGCGGTAATTTGTGGTATTGCTATGCAGCAATAGAACACTAATACTCACACTCCAAGGAAGGTACACAAACACATCCAAAGACATAATATGTACATAGATACACATATGCAGACATGTAAACATCCACACCCCTCTACTTCGTGTACAACATGCTCACAGACATGAAGAACATTTATATTCATAAACATGTATGCATGCATAAGCACATACACAGTCTTAGCTACACATATGTACATATGCTTGCGTCCCTAGACAAAGCTATAGGCATGAAAACAGTCTATATATATCCACATTAACATGAACACTCAGATATGGTACACACATAATAAAATAATAATAATGATAACAAACACTTATTAAATGCTTCCAGTGTGCCAGGTACTGGTCTAAGTTCTTCAGAGATATTAACCCAGTTGATCAATAACTACATAGGCATATGGAAGCACAATATGATATATGCATCAGACCGACTTCCTACCAATCTGCTGTAAAATACCATACACCATGTAGTAAAGGGCAAAAGTGAAGATGTGCTTAGCTGGAGCGGTTTCTCAGCGAGGGTTCTGGGGGAGTGTATTTTTCCCCTCCTCCTGGTATTTAGCAAGTGGATGAGTTTCTTTTTTCTCCCCAGGGAGGGGTCCAGAAGCCACCCCCATGCTGACTTCAGTCTTTCCACTAGGTGGTGCTAGACTAGCATCTTTGGGTTTGATGGGCAGATTTCTGGGGAGCAGAGCTTACATTTTTGGTGAGGAGAGACAGACATGAGAAAGAAAAAAACTCATTTGGCTACAATATCTCATTCTCCATCTGCTCTCTTTCTGTCCAACATAGTTCAACAGGTCCTTGGATCTCCAGGACCATTGGTGCCTTCCTCAGCTCAGGTGACTGTGCTGGCTAGGATGACCTTCTTGAGGACATCCAGACATCTAAGGCCCTGGTCATCTTTCATCTCAAGCCTTTATTCATTTATTGAAGAAATACTACACACCATTTGCTGTGACCTATGCACTATCCTAAGTTCTTACAAATATTCACTCATGTCATTTTCATAACAACCCTATGATGTAGGTATTATTATTGCCATCTACAGATGAGGAAACAGGGCACAGAGAAGTTAGGTAACTTGCCCAAGCTCAAACAGCTAGTAAGTGGTGAGAAGCAAGGAGAAAGGGTGAGAAATTTTCACCCTATTTTAGAGATGGGGAAACTGTAGCCCAGACCCAAGGCCAGGGAGTCACTGGAGAGCCTGGCCTTGAACCCAGAACTCAAACCCAGGGCAAGGCTTTTCTTCCTGGACCCTGGGATGCATAAAGATCAGGGCTGCAGCTGAGTAGGAAGTTGTGATAGGAGCAGAAGACACCCTCCTTTAAATGTTCTAATGTCCCTTTGTTAGAGTATGGAATCCAGGAAGAGACTTCTTGGCCAAGTGGGGCTCTCTTTGGGATTTTCATGTGGATTTTGCATGAAGGCATAAAAGGTAGGGCCAGTTCCCAGCTGGTGTCCAGCTGCGGGCCAGTCTATAGACTCAGACTCCAGAATGGGCTTTTCACAAGATACACAACCCTTTCTACACTCAATTGCGTCCCATAAATCAGGTTAACCTTTTCAGTGCAGCTCAGAGAAAATTAATTACTCATATCGGAGCACATAACCTTTTTCCCTGGCAGGATGAGCTGAGATGCTCCTAAATGCTGGACTCCCTGTTCTCTACACTGCGGCAGTTCAGCCCTTTGGAACCTCCCAGTGGCCCACGCATTTGACTAGGACAGCTAGTTACCTATGGTTGACCATGCTGAGCTACTCAGTGCCCCTCCTAGGGACCAGGTCCTCCTCATTGGGCCATTTGGGGCCAATGATGGGGAAGGAGAACCACCCTGATCCTCCTTGCAAGCCTTGGCTTGGCTGGGCACGGGAGGGAAGAAAGGAAGGGAGAAGCATTTGCGAATTCTACATTTCCTCCTGGGAGTGTGTTTCTGGCCTCAGAGAATTCCTGTTGGGATCAGGTGGTAAGTTTCCCACATAGAGAATACCCACTGGTCTCACTGTCTATGCTGACATCATCCAGCCACCTCATCAACATTCCACTGACTGACCATTCCACCATCCAAACAACCAACTAACAATCCAAGCAAACAGCTAACCCACCACCCACCTGACCAACCAGTAGATAACCACACAGAGAGTTTGTACTGATTTTTTACTTTGTGCAGCCAAGGAAGAAATGTGGTGAAAAGAGGACACAGGGCCTGCTCACCCCCTCACACCCTGGCGCCGCCCACCAGAGCCTTACAGTTTAGTTGGGGACACAGAACTTGAAGCAGAGAACAAGGCAGTTCTGAATTATTGAGTATGTGAGAATAGGCTTTAGATAATCTCAGAACTTTTTTGTTCTTGTAGAGGTTGGTTAGCTTTTGTCTGTCTAGTACCTATAGTTGTCAGTTGGTGGCAACAGAGGGCAGGCCATTCAGTCATGTGCAGTTATTCCTTGACCATTGTCCCAACCACACATGCATGTCGTTGTAGTGAGGACAAGGCACAGAAGTCCAGACTCTGGCTTTGAAGTTGAACAGACTTTCTATGAGAATCCTGACTCTGCCACTAATTAGCTGAAGGTCCTTGGGCAAGTTACCTAACTTTTGAGGCTTCATTTTCTTGTCCAAAAAATGGGTATACTAAGACTTATTTTACAGGGAGGATGTAAGAATTCAATGAAATGATGCCTGTAGAGTGCTTAGCACAATGCTTGGCACATAGTAAGTGTTCATTAAATGTCAGCTATAATAATTATTGTCTGTTGCCAATATGATTTCTAGCAAACCCGTGAGCTTAGTTTTTTTAAAAAATTTATTTGTTTGTTTATTTTATTTTTAGAGAGAGAAGAAAGGAGAAAGAGAGGGAGAGAATATCACTGTGTGGTTGCCTCTCGCTCGCACCCCCAACTGGGGACCTGACATGCAACCTCATCATGTGCCCTGACTGGGAATTGAACCAGCGACACTTGGCTCGCAGGCCAATGATCAATCCACTGAGCCACAGCAGCCAGGGCTTGAGCTTATTTCTTAACCTGAAGATGAAGAGATCATGTGCTTTGAAATGACTGCTCTCAGGGACACACTGAAAGTATGCTGTCAACCAGCTTGTTTTTAGGGATTCTGAGGCTGAGGGGTCTTTGCTGTGTTTTGAAGCAAAAATAATGGAGGAACTGGGATTGATGTGTTTGTGCTGCTGACCATGAACAGGACCAGAGTCTCTCGTTGTCCTCACTTCATCTATAGGAAAGATATTTAAGGACTAGATCTGTGAGTGCAAGAAGCCCTTCTTCCCATCCTTGCATGGTTTGGATCCCATTCCCAGGACCACCTGCCTAGGAGGGCTCTGGTGCTTATGTGAGCACCACTCTCTGTGGCCCCCAATCTGGGGAATTTCTTAAATGGTGATGTGAAGGAGGCTGAGGCCAGGATGGGTGGCGGTGAGAACAAAGTCATGAAGAGGTGACATGGCATGCAGGGGCTCACTGGCATATTGTAGAGGGACAGTGGGACGTGTATACCTAAAAGGGGGACAGAGAAGGTTGGTTCTGCTGGGGCAGGCCCAAGGCTGCCACTAAGCTGGGCTTCTGTGGGCTTTGAAATGTGCAGATCCAACCAGAAGCTGAGGGTGCTTTTGAAAACGAGGCTTGTAGTGTGTGTTAGCCCCAGGTCCCATCCTTAGCCCAGGTTCTGTCATGGGCTTCTGTAGTGTCAACCTCACTTTCATTTCCATGGCTCCTAAATGGACAAACTATTTTAGCCAGCTCAGGCTGCTATAACAAAACACAATAGATTGTTCGGCTTAAATGACAGGAATTTATTTTCTCACAGTTCTGGAGGCTGGAAGTCCATGATCATGGTTTGGCCAGTTTGGTTTCTAGAGAGGACTTTCTTCCTAGCTTGCAGATGAGTGCCGTCTCGTGTTCTCACATGGCCTTTTTTCAGGGGGGGCGAAGAAGGGGAGAAAGAGAGAGAATATGAGTTCTCTGGTGTCTCTTCTCACAAGAACACCAATCCTATTAGATCAGGTCCCCACCCTTAAGACATCATTTCACCTTAATTACTTCCTTAAAAGCCCCATCTCCAGATATAGTCACACTGGTGGATCAGGGCTTCGACAAAGGAATTCAACATATAAATTTGGGAAGAACACAATTTAGTCCACAGCACTCACTATTGTCTGCACTCCTGAGTGCCAGACCCGTCCATCCAGATGCCAGCAGGACTCCTTACCTGACTGACCCTGGGCACCTTATTCACCTGGCCTAGCACTAAACTTCTTGCCTTAGACCTTTTGTCAGAGAACTGCCAGGCAACCAAAGGGGTGGGGCTTGGCAGCCAGTTTCTGAGTGACTCTGCCCCCAACCAGTGTGATGGGAGCAGAGAACACATGACTCAAGCTTGGCCTCTCAGATTTTCTCTCAAAGTTGTGGAACTGATTGGTGCTGGTCAGTGTGGGTGATCTTAGGAACTGAGGCACTTCAAGCCCAGGAGGAGTGGGGCAGCTATCTTTGGTTAGTCATGTGCGTGGAGAAGCCAAAAGAAAAGAAGGAAGAGGACGTAGAAGACAGCAAAGAGAGAAGGTTCAGGGTTCCCATCACCTTGACCGTCCTTTTGAGGTTGGGCTCTGGTTCTGCCCTTGAGTTTCACAAGACATCCTTATATTCTTATATTATCCTGCTTTAACAATATTCTATGCTTTTCCATTGGGTTTTATCCCTAGTACTCCAAAAACCTTTACTACAGCTGTTAGGGTAAGGATCTTGCTCTTGCCAACCCTGGGAGGGGAAGGAGGAGGGAGTGGGTAGGAGGAAAGCGTAACGGAGCCCCAGTGAGATGCGTGTGCCAGAGTATTTCATCAGGAGTGTGCGTAGGACAGAGGCCAGTGGTCTCTGGGTCCTGTGTGCGTGAGGTGTGGACACACACACACACACACACACACACTGTCAGGGAAAGAATAAATGAAAGAAACAGAAAGCCGGTCAATGACACACACATCCATGTAGGGAAGAGAGCACGTGAGTGAAGAGGGAGAGCCCCCATTAGAGGGGCAGCAAGGAGACCACAAAAGGTGCTGTGGGGGCTCACAGAGAGAAACCCCATCGGCCAGGAGGGGTTCAGGGGTCTCAGAGACACAGATCTACCCCCATGCCTTTCTGCCTCTGTGGACACATGAGGCGAACTGCCCCCAACGCCCCAGCTCGGTGGGAACTCCCTGTCTGGCAGAGGTTTCAGGATCACGAATGAGGGAGAACAAAATTACCCAGACATTGTCTTTTGTCTGGGAGGATGAGAGGTGGCAAATCTCTCAAGAGAAGATCCTTGAATGTTCCCTCCTAGTCCCTTTTATTGAGGAGGGTATTCAGGAGATACAAGGTCAGGATTCATAAATTATCAATCAGCTTTAAATGTTTGGGTTACAGGTAACAATTACTGATTACAGGTAACAATGTAAGAAATGCAATGACTATTCTGGGTCAGGGTTTGTTAGACATCATGGCACTGCACTGACACTAGGTGGAAGGCTTCATACATTTTTCCGGACGTTTGATGCTACACACAGTTTATAGTTAACTAAGAGATTAAAAAAACGGAGCAAGCTTCAAAGTATAGTATGCATTCTTTAAATCTAATTCCCATGGGAACCCTCTGAGTAGCCTTTGAGTCATGCCTGCCTCTGGCCTTCCCAGTTTTCCCATAGAGTCTTACAGGCCTCTTAAGGGCCTGGCTTGTGGCTGGGCTACAGTTCCCGAAACCACACAAAGTGGTCCCCTACAGCCACACTGCATGGCTGGGCAGAGGCCCACTTCTGGTCTGGGCAGCTCCCTTCTCTCCAGCTGCCTCCTTCCCACCCAAGGTGGGATGACAGGTGGAGCCAGAGCTGGAGAGAAACCAGTGGTTAGACCCTGACATTGACCTGCCTCCTGTCTTGGCCCCAGCTTCCCCACCCTGACATACACACATCCATGTTCTTGCACGCACACACACACATACAGACACACTAACACACACAGGTGTGTGTATGTGCAAAGCATAGACACGCATGTACAGACATACACAACTTTGTAGATTCACATAAAGGACACAAAATGGCCTAGAAACACACACACACACACAGACACACAGACACACAAATACAGATAATAGATAAATATATAGAGTTGCAGATACACAGAGTTTCATAGGTGTATGCATATAGATATACAGACACTCACTGACATGCAGTGGCAGACATGGCAGCACAGATACATGAACATAAGCATACATGTGCATACACTCAGGCATATATATGCACAGACACACAGCCCTGCAGCTCCATGCAGACAGGGCCTGAGGTGAGCTGGGCTGTGGTAGCAGAGAGGGGCCACACTGGTTGGGACCTCTCATTTATAATGGGGGAACTTTTTATGGAGGGGAGGTGACTGTCCCCTGTGCACCTGTCTCTAAACATGGGGTATATAGGGAGCAGGTTCTTGGGAGCTGAGAGGGACACTGTTCACATCGGGTTCCAGGAGAGGGGTGGGCTATGATGAGGCTCTTGGGTAGGGTTAGACCTTGGAAGGAGCAGGGCAGGGGCAGGAGGTGAGCAGCAGCAGAACATGTGCCCCCAAGGGTTGGGGAGGGAAAGCTGGGCTCTCACTTCAGGTGGTCGGTCAGACTTGGCTTTCACTGGCTTGAGGAGAGCACCGAGAGCAGAGGTCACAGGGGCTTCCTGGTGGTTGAGACCTTTCCAAGCTCTGGCTCAGAACTGGGAGCCCTTAGCCCAGTCCTGGTGATGGACCATGATTATGTATGTGTGCAAGTTTGTGCATCTAAGCATGTGTATTTGTGGGCACACGTGTGTATGCACGTTGGCATGCCCACACATGCACAGGCACACATGTGCATGCACACACAGTGCACATAGCTTGCACACACGTGGATGGATACACACATGTGGATCTGTGTGCATGTGTGTACAGCCTGTGGATGTTCGTGGGTGTGCGCGCCATGAGAGTGCTGTATTCTGAGCTGTCACCGCTGCCACTGCTGCTCTGCGTGCCTCAGCCTGGGGCGGCACCAGATGTTGTTCCAACTTTCCTCATTCACTGCAGAAAATCAAACAAACAAATGAAAAATTAACACCATTGTTACCCAGGGAGGCCCCTGAGCTGATGAAGCTGCCCCTCGCTGGCCCAGCTGGAGCAGATGGTGGACGCTCTAGGGCTCACCTTAGGCCTTGGCATTGGTGTAGACAGGCTCATCAGAAGGCTGGCAGGAGCCAGGCGCCTCTTGGACGGGTCCTGATGTGACTGCAGGAAGCTGTCGGGTCTCAGAGGAGTGTCTGTCTCTCCCACCCATCCCCCATCCTAAGTGTCTCCTAAGGTATGTGGCCTAGGGCGGGGGAAAGCAGGAGGAAATGCACATGCGTTGGACACCTAGCATATAGTAGGTGTTCATTAAATGCTGTTGCCCGAACTTTACACACAAGTCCTCACAACAGCCTTTGACAGATCAGGAAACTGAAGCTCAGAGGACTTGCCTAAGGGCATGCAGCTTGTGGCCTGAGGCACTGGGATCAAACCCATCTCTAACGCTCTCTCAGACGCAGGTTCTTTCCACCATACTGTAATGACTTTGGCAGTGTGACACACACAGTATTGCATTAAAGACGCCTGCAAAGTTTCCACCACTTCTCCTTTTGAGAAGTGTGGAGCCTAATTTCCTTCTCCGTGAATATGGGTGGGCCTAGAGACTTACTCAACCCATAGAATGCGGTGGACATATGTTCTGGGACTTCAAGGCTCGGCCGCAAGAAGCCCTGCAGCTTCCGCCCCATTGGAAACTCCCCGGGAGCTCTGAGCCACCATGGAGAAGTCTGACACCCTGAGACTGTCTTGCTGCTGGAGGGTGTTTTTGTCACAAGTTCTGGCAGAGGCCAGCCTTTCTCATCCCTGCCAAGGTACCACACATCTGAGTGAAGCCGTCTTGGACCCTCCAACTAAATATCACCCTTTCTTTTTTAAAAAAAGTTTTATTTATTTACTTTTAGAGAGCTGGGAAGGGAAGGAGAAAGAGACGGGGAGAAACATTGATGTGAGAGAGAAACATCGACCGGTTACCTCTTCTATGTGAGTCCGCAACCGAGGCACGCGCCCTTGACTGGGAATCGAACTAGTGACCTTTTGCTTTGCGGATCGATGCCCAACCAACTAAGCCATACCGGTCAGGGCTAAATATCACCATTTCTGTTCACACTCCATGGAACAGATTTTCCCAGCCGAGCCCAGCCTGGGTTTTGGATCCTCAAAATTGTGAGCTATGGTAAAATAATTGTTGTTTTAAGCCACTAATTTTTGAGGGTAGTTTGAGTCTATTCCTCTATTCTACTGATGTAGAAAAGTGGAACAGACACGCACATTCACATCAGCACACACACAACACAAACACACAAGCTTATAGACATGCACAGAACAAGAAATTCACACACACATGCACGCACATACACACTCATGCACACACTCACTCACATACATTTAGGTCCCTTTTTGATTCCATTTCTTCCAGCATGCCCCATAGCTACGTCAGGCTTCTGTGTGTAATTAACTTCCTGTTTTCTGGGGTGAGAAGTACTGAGATTGAGAAGAGACAATGGCTCTTCATTATCCAGCCGGTTTCATTGTTTGTGGGATTTTCTCATTTAAATTCTTCCCAAGAATCAGAGTGAGTAATTTTATACAGAAATGCATAAAGAAGTATGAGAGCAATAATTACCAGTGGTTGTGTAGTAGTAAACAGTTCTGCTGAGTGGGTCCTATTCACCCTCGGTCATGCCTCTCACATCTGCTCCAGCCTTGAACCTGCAGTCTAGGAGCCGTGATGGACTGGGCTGCTGGGAAGGTGGCCAAGGAAGGGGCAGAATGTACTGGAAGGGGGTAGAAAGCTTCTGGAGGGTCCTGGGAAGGGATTCACATCCAGGTGCTGAGAAGGATTGTCTTGGCCCTGAGGCTCTTAGAAGCCACCTCTAGACATCACTTGGAACCTGGCTGTGTGTGTGCGAGTGTGTGTGTGTAGGTGCGGGAGCAAACGCATGAGGCGTGCCTTCTGTATGTGCAAGGCTGTGTCTCTGGGCGTGAGACTCTATGTGTGATGCTGTATGCTAGGTGCATGGCTGTATGTGTGTTAGTCTTTGCGTGTGACTATGACTGTGGGTGTGTGATCACCATTGTGACAATGTATGTGTGACGCATGTATGTGTTTATGTGTGTGCATGTCCCCAAGTGTTATGCATTTCCTACATTGTTCTGTGTGCCTCTGTCTGAACTTGTGGAGCCATATGCCTGTGGCTGTGCCACATGCACCTGTGAAAGTGTGTGTGTGTGTGTGTGTGTGTGTGTGTGTGTATGTGCATGTCATGAGGCACCTGTGTGGGACTGCTGGTCTGTATATTGGTGAGAAGCCACACTCTGGCTGAGGCATGGTGGTGGTGGAATTCACTTGTAGTTAAAGGCCATATCTGATGTTTTTTAACTACATCATTTGAAATATAATAACAGTCATTTGAAATATAATTTTTTGAGCCTCAGTGTTGTGAATTAAGTGAAAAACCAGACAGGCAAAGGCCCTGTACTCATGGAACTGATAGTCATGTGAGGAAGACACAGTAGACAAATAATTGTATCATAATTATTTTTGGTAGGTACCATGAAGGCAAAAAACCTAGGACTCTGTGTGAGGCCAACCTAAAGGTCCTGATTTAGCCTGGGGGGTCAAGGGTAAGGGGGTGGGGCTTCTCTGAGGAAGACATTTGACTAAGGCCTAAAGAATGGGTAGGAACCAGCCAGGCAAAGGTGTGTTGAGAATGGGTCTGAGGAAGATGAGTGTTACAGATGGAGGAAACAGGATGTGTGAAGACTAGGTACAACTGCGGAAGTTTCTTGGAGAAACTGAAAGAAGGCCAGGGGTAGGGGTGCATAAAAGGAGGCTGGAAAAGTGGCAGGCACCAGATCTTTGGGGCCTTCAGGGCCATGGTAAAGGCTTTGGACTTAATGAGTTATCTTCCTCAAGAACTCCTATTCATCCTTCAAAACCCAATGTTATAGTGCTATTTCCTATATGAAGCCCTCTCTCATTCTCTCTGATCAACTCACCTAGGCAGGGCTGGTCATTCTTATTGGAATTCTAAACAAAGTTCTTATTTAGTTCTTATTTAGTAAATGGCATTTGGCCCATTTTGTTCTGCTAATTATCCCTCCTCTTTAAACTACACACCCAAGGAATCACAGAAAATTACCACTTATAAGTTGGGTCAGTGGCTGACATCCCCAGGACGTAACTCCTGACTACAACTTTAAACCCAAATCTTATCACCATTAATGGCTGTGGTAACAGAGGGAGACTACTTCCTCCTTCCTTGAGCATGGCTGGTCTTGGTGACTTGCTTCTAATGAACAGAATAAAGTGCAAACTACAGTGCACAGCCTCAGAAGCTAGGTCACAAAGGCAGTGTGGCTTTCTCCTTGCTCATTCTGTCTTGGATTGCTCATCCTGGGAGGAGTTAACTGCCATGTCTTGAGGCCACTCCAGCAGAATACGGAGAGGCCCATGGGACAGGGAACTAAGGCCTCCTACCGACAGCCAACAAGGCACAGTGGCCTCTTGTCCATGGCTGTGCAAGTGTGTCATCTTGGAAGTAGATCCTCCAGCTGGAGTCTTCAGATGACTGCAGCCACAAGGGAGACCTTGGCCCAAAGCCACACCAGCTAAACCACTTCCAAATTCATGACCCCCAGAGACAGGGAAATAATAAATGTTTGCTGTTTTAAAGCCACTAAGATTTGGGGCCATTTGTTTTGCAGCAATAAAGAACTAAAACAGTGGCCAATCCTGAAGCAATGGAGACTCTAGAAGAATTGCTTGGAAAGAGAGTGCAGCTTAATGCCTGGCTGTCTTGGTTCCAGAATTTCTACATGGGTTTAGGGTTTGAAGCTGAACCCAAAGAGGCAGCTCTGAGACTTGCCTTGAAGGTCCATTTGAATAACAAGCATATTGTTTTTATTTCAGATTGTATGTTACATCCTTTGTGAGGGGCTGAAATCCACTAAGCCACCCCTTCACACTGACTCTGCTAGGCTCAGCTTTTAGTCCCACCATAAAGATGGTGTTAGTGAGGTAGAGCCTGGCAGCAGACAGAACTCAACATTCTGAATCTGGCCAAACCAGCTCTCCTTTGGGGAAGCTGTCCTGGGGGATTGGACATATTCCCTCTTCCTGCAGTTCTCTTCTCGCTCCCGCAGCACCTGTCCCTTTGCCTGATCCTGGCTCAGGTCTAACCTGCCTGTGTGCCCTCAGTGTTCAGCCCAGGACCTGGCCAGGTGCAGTGGACATGGGAGAGGGCAGGTTGTAGCACATGGGGATCCAGAGTTCTGGGTAAGAGGTGGGGACCCTCCTAAGAAGTCAGAACCAGCATCTTCCAAGACCCTGTGGGGAGCAGGAACAGGGAACGGACAATTCATAAGGGAAGTATGACAAAGCAGAAAAAACAAAACAAAACAGGCTTTGAAGTTACAATGAAAGAGGTTCAAATCCTGGCTCAGTTGCTAGTTAGCCGTGTGGGCGTTAGCAAATCACTCCCCCTCTTTGTGTCTGTTTTCTTATCTAGAAATTGAGGATAATGAAACAAGTGATTCTGCAGGGTTACTGCAAAGACTGGCGATGGTGCACATGAGATGCAAAATTCTTGCTTTATGGGCGTCCACGTTCAGAAGTCTGAGGCCTGAAAGGGTCTGATGGAAATTCTGTAGGCTCGTCATGTTCGTGGGGCTCATGTTTGCTGTCTCTTGCCCCAGCCCAGCTCAGTTCATTGCACTCATGGACTTCATCAGCCCATAAAGATCAATTATAAATGGAGGAATCTGGGTCCCAGCCAGGCTCAGATGGAGCCTGAGAGCTCAGGGGAGGGGGAGGGGCCAGTGGTCTCCTGTGCCTGCTGCTGCTGAATCCGATCCGTGGACACTGATTTTAAACAGAGGGAGGTGCAGACCGGCACGGGTGAATTTTGTCTGAGGTCCTTCCTGCTAGCCCCCAGTCACTGGCCACATTTATTCGTTCTGCTGGCCCTGGGAAAGTTAGCATTTTGCAGGCAGCTGTTTAGGTGTCAGAGATCGATGCAGTACATGTGTCGCAGGAAGGGCCAGTAAACAGAAGGCGAGGTAGGTAGTTGGAGGGAAAATTGCCTGGTTTTGCTGAGCAGGTTCTCTGTTGACTCAGCATTAGCCTCTCTCCCTGGTTTAATGTGACTCCATGGCATGGTGGTGGGGGTTGGGAGCGGGTCATGTTTGACTTTTCTTGACAGTTCTGGATCTGAGAGAAACACAGGGGAAAGACCCAGAAGTGCAGCTTATCCGGCTTAATGCTACCCATCAACATATTTTTGTGTGCTATATTCCATCACTAAACTTCCTCTCTGAACCCTCCATAGGACTTCATTGTACTTTGTCTTCTTCCTGTGGAACAAAGCAGGAAGCTCATTGAAAAGCGGGCACGAGACCCAAGTTAGAAACCCAGCTCTCTTGGGGCAACTTTAAGGGTATCACCTCACCTCTCTCTGCCTTAGTTTCTTCATGTGTCAAATGAGGATGCCATGCTGCCAGGCCAGGTAAGTTCAGATGGGGTGATGGTATGGATGAGCTTTGGCTTCTGTGTGGGGACAGGACCTTAAGGTGAGGGTGGAGGGTCCTGTTCTCTCTGGAATCCTGGGAGGGTTGTAATCCTCTTTGGTGTGATGAGTCCTTTCTTGTCAAGGACAGAATCTGGAGTCTTTGGTGTTTGCCCATCAACCTCTTATTCACTCAAGCCCCATGACTGCATGCATCTTAGGGCAGAGGCTGCAATTAGATGCCTCTAAAGCAGAGGTTCTCCAAGTGTGGTCCCTGGACCAGCAGTGGCAGCACCTGGGAGATGTTAGAAATGCACGTTCTTAGGCTCCGCTCCAGACCCTGTGACTCAGACTCAGGGCATGGGGTGCAGCAGTCCAGGTGATCTGATGCAGAAGTCTGAGAATCATAGCTCAAAGGCACCGCCCCTGCCATGTGGTGCCCCCTCGCCCTGCCACCCCATCCCAGCTGGGGGCCCCTTGGAAGGGAGGCGGCTGCAAGGCTTCCATGGAGTCTCCCTGCTTCAGAGAGAACCCTGGAATGGCTGTCCTGCACTGTCGCTCTAACTCAGGACATTTGGGACCTCACAGAAGGCCTGATGCCAGGGTATTTGAATAGCTCATTAGCTCTGTCTGGGCTTTAATCCCTCTTAATTAGTTTTGCAAAAGATAGTCACAAAAAATTAACAACAACAAACTCATCACAAATTAAACACAAGTCCTTGCTAAATTTGGGGATGTGGATAGATAGGAGTGTTTCTTTGTGCTCATGTGTGCCTGTGAGTGTGCCTGTGGGTGAAGGTGAGTGTGAGTGGGTGTAGGTAGGTGAGTATGAGTGTGCATGTGGATGAAGATGAGTGTGTATGTGTGTAGGTGAACGTGGGTGGGTGTGTGGGTGAAGGTGAGTGTGTGTGAGCGTGAGGGTGAAGGTGAGTGTGTGAGTGAGTGTTCTCAGGCCTGCAAGTGTTAGTGCCCACATGTGAGACTGCCCATGAGTCGAGGGGCACCCCAGAGGGAGTGTCGTGTTGTGTCTGGGTTCGCATGTCCGATCCATCTTCAGGGGGTCCCCACTAAGTGGATTATTCCTCCCCTTCCTACAAGTTGTTACTCCTAATGGACCCAAACGGGACTAACATCTGTCCTGCTTGGTTGCTTGCCCAGTGTCCCCAGCTCTGGGTTCCAGTGGCAAAGATGGCCTATTAAAGACCTATCCTGGCCAGCTGAGCAGCCAGGAGGACAGCAGTGCCCCCACTGCGGGGACGATCCTTTGGGTCCAGTGTGACGATTTGAAGAGGCCTCTGGGTGTCTGTACTGACTCCTGAGGTCCCTAGCCTCCACCTTGCCTTAGCCCACCTGGATTCTTCTGTTCTCCGGGATGCTCAGGCCTCACTCCCTCCCAGGGAGAGTCAGCCAGCATCAGGGCTGCCTGTAGGGATGGCAGAAAAGGACAGCTTTGGGGGTGTTCTGAGATGCTGGGGCCCAGAGCCTGGGGGCACTCCCACACCCCCTCCTACTCTGTTCCTATTCCCCTACTGCACTCCCTGCTGTGAGCAACCCTGTTTGGAACCGAGTAAATTTATGGCATAATCCCGTATGGAAATGCATGGAAATGCATGGAAATGCTGCCAATTACCATCAAGCCAAGAGAGAGGCTGCGTCCCTGGCGCCCTCCACGGTCTGCTGTCTGCTGGCTCCCAGCCTTCCAGAAACCACAGGGAGCTAGAAGCCAGCCGGTGGAGCGGGGCCATTTCTATAAAACTCTTTATTCAACTCACCTGGCCTTGAAGATTTGCGGCAGGAATGTTTCCTTCGAATTAAACCTGAGCAAGCTGGAGAAATGTCATTCCGAGTCTCAGCAAAGCGGACAGCTGATGCGATTTATCTCACTGAGATCAGTTCATCAAACTTGGGTAGAGCTGAGCCGCTGGAAAGACGGGAAATCTGATACAATCGCGTCTGCTTAAAATGCAAAGGCTCATCAAGATTTTGGAAACACTGTAAAGAGAGTTTCAGTGAAGCCAGGAGGAACGTTTCGAGGCCCTGATACGGAGCTGGGGGAGCATGGCGGGCAGGGGAGCTCTGCTCTGGTGAGGCCAGGTCCCTGGATGCAGGAGGAGGAGGAGGGTGAAACCAGGCAGCCTCTGCTCTGGGTCTTACTGGAGTGCTACTAGCAAAAGAGTAATGACGCTTGTGTGCAGGCCCAAGACTGGCCTCTGGGGGATTGGGCTGGCAGTGATGTGAGACACGGTCCTGCCCCTGAAAACTTCACCTTCTAATGGAGAGGCAGATAGAGCTGCCGTGGCAACCCGAAACCTATCTGTGAGCAGGGTCTATATCAGAGACTCAGGGTGCTGAGAAGGGAACAAGGTGACAGAGAGTCAGGGTGAAGCACCATGGTGGACCTGGGTTCAAACTCCAGTCTCACCACCAACTGTTTCCCAGCTGCATGTCCTTGAGTATGTCACGTAGCCTGTCTGAGCCTCGTGTTGCTCACCTGTGGAATGGGTGTAACAATTCCTCCTTCTCAGGGAGTTCTGAGGATTGCAGAGATACTGTATATAAAACGCTTAGTATTGAGCTTGGCATCAGTAGTGATCAGTAGTGGAGCTGGTATCCAACTGGGAGGATCTGGAAAGGCTTCCTAGGAGTAGGTGAGAACACCCGCTAGGCCTTGAAGGATGGGAAGGAATTTAGTAGTGGAAAAGGCAAGGGAGGGTCCAGTATTTATAAAGAGAGACATAGGAGTTTGGTTGTCTGCTGATGGCTGTCCCATAGGGGCAGAGGGAGGGGCCTCTCCCCTTCCCTCCCCCACCACTCCATCAGAACCCCTGTCTAGCCCTCCCCTCACTCCATTTTGCTCCCCCTTCCCATTGAGTATTTATCAGTCTTCCCAGTGATGCGCTTAGCAGGGACCAATTTCCTGCCATCACTCAGGAGTGGTGGCATTTGTAGGACAATGCAGAGGCCTGGGAGTGGGGGGAGGGAGCACGTGGTTCCTTCTCTGTGGGACTGAATGCTCTTTCCTGTTTTCCCCTGGCTGTCCTCTGTCCATCCGGTCTGTCTGTTCCTCCCTCTGGCTGGGACTCCACCACCTGGAGGATGGAGGAGAAACGGGATTCTGGTTCCTGGGCGGGGTGGGAGGGAAGGGAGGAGCCTGGGCTGGGCTGGATGGAGGGGTTGAGCCAGGGGAGGAGGCCTTCGGTCAAAGGGGCACTGAGTTGTGTGCAGGTGGGCTCTCCTGCAGTAGATCCTTAATATTCTGGATTCATTCAACCTTGTGTCTCTGGGTGATTCAGAGCAGGAACGTGGGGGCTCATGGCGAACTCCGGTCTCAATTGGAAACTGAGGGAACAGCTCAGTGACCCTATGACTTAGGCAGTACAGAGGTCCAGGCTTTCCTTAGGCTCAGGGATACAGGCTCCCATGGTCCTTTCAGTCTAGGCAGGAGCATTCTTGATTTAGAGCTCTGGGCTGGCCTGAGGCCTGCAGCTGGCCCCTGCTGGCAGCCTCCTCCAGGAAGCTTACCTGGATGCATTCAGGTCAGCCCTTTGGGCCTGGAGGCATATCTGGGCCTGCATTGCCTCCTCAAGTCCTGTTTCCTTAGTTAGACACAGAGGTACAATTTATTAAGCACTATTATATGCCAGGCCCTGGGCCAAGTGCTTGATGTATATTAACTCATTTAATTCTTTATCAACCTGGAGAGACAGACATGATTAAAATTACCCCAATTCTTTTTAGAAAATGGGTTCTAAGAGGCTGGCTCATTGTTCAAGGTCTTTTATCAAATGTCAGAATCCTTCCCTGACCACCTATTTTATTCTTCTCCTCCTCCACTCCCACCCCTGGTCTCTGTCTTATTACTTTATATTTTCCTTGTTTATTACTTGCCTCCCCTCACTGAAGTGCAAACTCCACAAGAGCAGAAGCCTTGTCTGTCTTCTTCCTCTCTGTGTCTCTGGGTCTGAAACAGTGCCCAGCACTGCACTTTGAACGATAAACATTTGTGGAGTGATTCAAAGAATGAATGAATGCCCCATGGCTAATAATCGTAGAGCAAGGATTCCAACTAGGAGCCATGCTCAGAGAACACTACCTGCTGGCAGCCACCGCACCGGCCTCACCTGTCACTGTCAACGGGAAAGCAGTGTATAGAAGGAGGGGCTGTTCCATGGAGTGGATGCCTCTGGTTTGGGGTCCCAGCAGACCAATCTCAGCCTGATTGCAGCTCTGGAATGAACAGCATTAAGTCAAACATGCTAAAATTCAGACACAGCCCCTCTTGGGGTTGGTGAATAGAGACAGCAACCAGTTTTGAGCAGCTGCGGCAGAGGCAGGTGGCCAGGGAGGAAGGGTGACTTTCTTTGCATTCCTGGACTGGGCTCCCTCCTCACCTCTTTCAGGCCAGCATAGCCAGGCGTGAATGGATCTGCTCTCTAAACCGAGCACAGCTGGAACGGGTGGGGGCTCTGCGGGGATGGTGCTGCTCCCTGAGCTCAGACATTTACTGGGATTTGGGGCGGGGGTGGGAGGAGGAATTCTATTTGTCGGGGACGGGGAGAAGGGCTTTCAGGAGATGAGTGGCAGGAGAGATAAGCCTGATGTGTGACTTTCTGACACTTGGTTGGTTTGAAAATAAGTCCTAGGCCCAGATACAGGATTGACAGGGGGATCAGAGAGGCCTGTTTGCTTTCCGCTTTCTGACTTTGCAAAGGGCCCAGGGGTCAGGAGACTGGGTCCTAGTGCTGGAGGATGGGGCGGGCTGTGACTTGGGTCACCTTGTCTAGGCTGCTGGGGAAAGACAGGCTCATGTGTTTTGGAATCAGCCCCAGTGAATCTAAGTTTCTGGGCTGCCTTTGCTTCTGTTCCAGGTAGAAGGCTGAGTGCTTGGAGCTCACAGACAAAGGGCTGGAAACGCACTGGGCTTCTTCCGCGGGTATCTGCAGGTCTTTTCTTCACCCTCTCTGCCCCGCCCTGTGCTTCGGAAGGCTGGTCAGCATGGACACTTCAACAGGTTTTTTTTTTTTGCCTTTGGCTAGTTGGTTGGGTCAATAGGAGGCATCGCAGGGAGGAAAATGGGGTCGTGGCTTCCATCCCCCAATCCCTACTGGTCCCTCCGCTCCTTCCCTGCCCTGTGACTGGGGTTTGGTTATGCTCCTCTCTGAGGCCACAGCTTCTGTGATGCAGCCTCTCCCTACAAGTCCTGCCTCCAGGTTCCCTTCCCTTGCCCTTGCAGGCCTGGGGTAGTAACAGCTCCCCATTCTTACAGCCCTGGGGTTCCCATACTATGTCTTGTTGACTTCGCTACATCCTGCCTACACCTCTGTACTCATTTCTGTTTAATTGTAATATGACATCTCATTCCTGATACACCAGCCATGACCACAAAAGAGGTGCTCCCAAGCATGCCTGGCGGTCCTGCGGAGCAGACGAATAATGCAATAGAAAGGGGTGTGTGGTCTGGGTTTCCAAAGGCTGCTTTCCTGCCTATGCAAGTTGGCCCAACCTTGGAGCAGAAGGAGAGCCTCCCTACTGGTGGTCAGAGGTCATGGTTGGCAGACCCTCCTCTACTTTTCCCTTCTCTCTTCTTAGGACCTCAGATTCCTCATCTGTAAAATGGGGGTAATAACCGTGGGACCTGCCAGGGGCCAGCAATGTGCTGAGCGCTGCATGTGCATGATGGCATTGGTTTTCTCAGAGGCCCTCTGAGATGGCTTCTCAGCATCCATCTGTGATAGGCGAGGAAATTGAGACTCAGAGAGGTAAGTGTCTTGCTCAAGTTCACAGTTTGACTGTGGTAGTCCAGAATTCAAATCCAGGTTTTTTGGTGCTCTTCAGTCTGTGCCTTCTCTGCCCACCTTTTTGGGTCATTTGAGATGAAGTCAGGCCCAGCAGTGTGCTCTGCAGGGGGCCCTGGAATTGGCAAAGGGTAGTTCTCAGGATGCCTCTGCTGTGTGTGGGGACAGGCCCAGGTGGTGGGGCCGGCTTCTCCCCTTCCCTTTCCCATCAGAGCAGAGGTAGCTTTTGGAGAACATCACATGCCCCACCCTCCCTTATTTCTCACCTGGGTGGAGGTACTATTTTTCCTTGCTTTGTACTGTGAGAAATTGAGAGCCTTCATGGCTCTAATTAATGATTTACCTGTAACCACCCTGGTGTCCTGCAATCTCACAGCCCCTCCTACTATGGCTCTGGGTTTGACCATGTGACTGGCTTTGGATGATGGCACAGTAGCCAGCTTGGTGCAAGCAATAGTTTGAAAAAGTGTTCTCTTGGGCCCTTGTCACTCCCATGAGAGCAATCCAGAGCTGGCCCCCTGGGAGACGAGGGACCACGCAGAGCAGAACGGAGCTGAGCCAGCTCAGCCGAGCCTTTCTAGACCAGCCCGTGTCTAGCTGATCTGCCAAAGGTACGTTAGCCAGGTGAGGTTAGCCAAGCCAGACTCATGAGAAATAATAAATGGTTATTTTTTAAAGCCATTTCCTCTGGGATTCTGGAGGTTTCTCTTTTGGAGACATCTCTTTCTCCACCAGTGCCAGACCACATCTGGACTTTTGGGCTCCGACGATGAGGACAGGGGTAGGTGGGTTTCTACTTATATCCTGTGCCTGGACAACGTTCTCCCAGCTCCCTGGGACCCTCACCCCTGAACTTCTTAGCATTTTTTTCCCTGAGGGTTTTGTCCCAGTCCCCCAGGTCCCTGAACTGACTGCAAGTGGGGGTCTTCTTACTGGCTGAAAGAAACAAGCAACTGATATGGCCCAGGAGACATGGAGCTCAAAGCAATATGGCCCAGGGGCTTCCCACGGCCACCCCGACGCAACAACCACACTGGAAAAGAGATGAAGGGCTTTTACACAAGGCACCGAGGCCCCAGTGTCCTTGGATGTGAAACCACGGTGGTCCCCAGCTTATTTCCCTTCCCCTCTCCAACCAGGTCATTCTCCGCACTGCATGTTCCAAGTGGGAATGGGAGCATTACCTATTGTCCATGTGTGGACTTTGGGGACAAGTTATAGTCAGATCATAGCTCTCAAATACCACTGGGCTAGAGACTTCTGGAAGGCAGAGACCATGTCTGGTCCACCCCTGCATCCCATGCCTGGCACAGGGTGGGCACATGCATTTTACTGCCACTGATACAAAGAGACTCAGCTAGTTCAGCAAATGGCCCCCCAACCAGTTTCTGTCCTTGCCCCTCCTACTTCCCCATCTGTATCCAGGCCATTGCTCTTCCTACAGCTCTGAGCAGCTGGCTCCAGTCTCCAGGATAAAGCACAGGGGTCCTCCCTGGCCCCTGCCCCAAGTCTCCTCCCCAGTATTCCTCATATGAACCCTGTTGGGCCTTGCCAGAGCCCTGGCCTGACCTGGGACCTTTCCCTGCTGCAAGTCCCTGTTCAGGCTCCAGGATGGCTGGACACAGGTACCCCTGCCCGGGTCTTTGTCCTTCTAAGGCCACCCATGGCCGCCCCATTTCATCACAATTATGTCTGGCCCCAACTCTAACAAAGGGGTCACTTTCATTTTTAAAAATTAATTAAATGTAATATTTGAATAGATAATACATTCTCATGGTTCAAGGGCATCTACTGAAAAAAGCCCTTCTCCCTCCCCACCTGCAGCCTCCCAGCTTCCCCCACGAGGGCAGAGTTACCAGTTTCTTATGTGCCCTTCCGGAGGTGGTTAGGCATATTCAGGCAAATATCTGGAAAGACACACAAAATGGACTTTCACCCTCTTTTGTTCACAAATGGTACCATATAATCCACAGGGTCCTGTGATTTGTTCAGTTACTTTATATCTTGGAAATTACTCCCTAGCAAGACAGAGCCACCTCTTTCTTAATTTTTTTGAGATATAATTCAAATACCATAAAAGTCACCCCATTAAAAAGTAAAATTAAGTGATTTCAAATATATAAGGTTATGCAACCATCACCACTATTTCATTCTGGAACATTCCCATCATTCCAAAAGAAACTTCACACCCATTAGCAGTCACTCCCCATTCTTTTCTCCCTGAGTCTCTGATAACCACTGATTTATTTTCTCTCTTTATGGGATTTGCCTATTCTACCCATTTCTTATAAATGGAATCAAATGATATGTGGCTTTTGGTGTCTGGATTTTTTCACTTAGCATAATGTTTTCAAGGTTCACCCAACCTGTAGCATGCGTCAATAGTTCATTCTTTTTTATTGCTGAATAATATTCCATCATATAGGTATGACATACTTGTTTACCCATTCATCTGTTAACGGATATTTGGGTTGTTTCCTTTTTTTGGCTATGATGAATGGTGCTGCTAGAAACATTCATGTACAAGGTGTTGTGCAGACATAAGTCTTCAATTCTCCTGGGTGTGTTCTTAGGAGCGGAATTGCTGGGTCACTTCATTTTTTTTTTCCTCATTTGAGGACATTTTTTTTTTCATTGCTTTTAGAGAAAGATGAAGTGAGGCAGGGAGAGAGAGCGAGAGAGAGAGCGAGCGCAAGTCAGCAATGTGAGTGAGAGAAACATTAATTGGTTGCTTTATCATAGGTGCACTGACTGGGAATCGAACCCGCAACATTTCAGTCTGTGGGAGGACACTCCAACTAACTGGGCCACATTGGCCAGACCTCACTTTGATCTTTTTAATGAGCACCTAGTGTCACATTGTATGCAAATTCCACAAGTTATTTAAGCAGTCATCTGTTAATGGACCTTTAGTCCCCCCCCCTCCTTTTTTAACTATTCCAATCAACAATACAAGGAATAATTTTATACATTCATTAATTCACACATGTCCATGTATATCTTTTTGTGTAATTCCCAGAAGGGTACTGTTGTCCCACAGGGCACATTCATTTGTAATTTTGATAGATGTTGCCAAATTGCCTCCCCCCATAGAGATGGTGCCAGCAGCTGTGTGTGAAATGCCAATTTCTTCTCGATCTCACCAACATAGTGTTAGGCAAGCTTTTTGATCTTTGCCGACCTGATGGATGAAAGGTGCATCAGGTAGTTTTATTTCGCAGTTTTTTTATTACGATGAGTTTGAGTGTCTTCAAATGTTTAAGAACTATCTAATTCCTTTGTCATGAACTATCTTCATATTCTTTGCTCATTTTCTGTTGTGTTATTGGTCTTTCTCTTATCGATTTGTAAGACTTTTTTTATACAAGTGGGAAATTAATACTTTATTTGTGATAAGCACCAGATATTTCTCCTAGTTTGTTGTTTGTCTTTGGAGTTTGCCAGCGTGTGATTTCTGCTGTGAAGAAGTTGTCTATTTTTATGTAGGCAAATTTTGCAGTGTTCTTCTCTTTGGCTTCCGAGTGTCTTCTCAAAGGCCTTTCCTAAACTAAGATTATTTTAAAGACTTTCCTCACCGTTTCTTCTGGGCCACTTATTACTTAATTCAAAAATATTTAAATCTTGCATCAATCTGGAGTTAATTTTGGTATAGGTATGTGGTATGGATCTAATTTAATATTTTCTCAGTGACTTGCTAGTTGTCCAACTATGTTATTGATTAGTTCATCTTCTTTTCAATGACTTAAATGCTACCTTTTGATTGTGGAATAAATGCTCACATGTTTTTGGATTTATTTTTGTGTTGTTTATTCTTTGCCATTGGTGTGGTGTCTATTCATGAGCTATGACGATGTTATTCTAATTATTGAAGTTCTAGAATGTATTTAAGTAACTGACAGGGCTAGCCTCTCCTCATTACTCTTCAGAATTTTCCTGGCTGTGTTGCAAGCTCATTTTTCCATATGCACTTCAAAGTCGTCTTGTTTCATTCGAAATTCTATTTGTACTTGCATTGAAACATGTAAGTGTTATAGATTAACTAAGGGGAAACTGACATAACTTTGTGAGGTCAATGCTTCCTATTTAAGAACATGATATGCTTTTCCATTTGTTCAAGTCATCTTTTGGGTTTCTCAGTAACATTTTAAGGTTTCCTTTAGAAACACTTTTTGCATATTCCTGGGTATTTTATCTTTTCTTTTTGGTTGAAATTATAAATATCATATGTTCTTCCATTATATGTCAAAACTGGTTGTCATATTTAAGTATGAAGGCCATTGCTATTTGCATATTTATTTTGTAGCTGGCCCCAATATTGAATTTCTTTCTTGTTCATAGTAGTTTTTTGGTTGATTCTCTTTGTTTTACCAGGTATACATACTTCTGAAACTAATGATACATTTACCTACCCTTTGCAATTTTCATATAGTGAAGCAATTTTTCTTATTTAATGGTGTTAACTGGTACCAAACAAACCAACCAACCAACCAAAAGATCATCGGTTCAATTCCTTCTCAGGGCACGTACTCAGTTTGCGGGTTTGATTCCTGGTCAGACCGATGATGTTTCCCACTCTCTTTCTCTCTGTCTGCTCTGTCTCCCTCCCCTTTCTTTTTATTTTTTTTCTCTAAAAGCAATGTCCTCAAATTAAAAAAAATATTTAAAAAATGTTGGGTAATAGTGAAGATACTGGATGTCCTGTTCTTCCTGACTTTGATGGGATGCTTTTAGAATTTCCTCATTTGGGATTAAGGTGGATATATTTTATTATGTTAAGAAGCAGCAGTTTGTTCTTATTTCAATAAGAATTAAAAAATTAAGAATGGTTGCTGATCTATGCAAATTTTTGCTTGGGTTCTCTGATGTGGTAAATTATATTAATAGATGTCCTGACCCTAACCACCTACCATTCTTAAACCCCACTTGATCACAACATAGCGTTCTTTTCCTGTGTTGCCAGATTCTATATGCTGCTCTTTTATTTAGAATTATCACAGTGAAATTCATAAGTGAGATTGAGCTATTGTTTTTGTGTCTTCCAGTTGGGTAGAGGTATTACTATTATTGCTATGCTCCCTTCATGAAGACAGTCTAGAAACTTCCCTTCTCTTTCTATGTCCTGGAATAGTTTATGTAGTGAAGAGATCCATCCCTTAAAGGTCTGACAGAATTTGAGAGTGTCAACCTCCACCTGCTGCTGGCACTTGGGAAGAGGGTCTTGGTAACCCAGATGATTCTGTCACCTTCGTAATTGGTCCAGCAGGACAATTTCATTGGTGCTGACAATAGGCCTCAGAGATGCAGACTCCCAGGTCCTCTGGCATGGGACCCTCCCTCCCGCCATCCTGAGTCACCCTGCTGGGCAGGCCTGTGAGCATTCCATAGGAAAAGGTCCCAGCAAACCTGGGTGCGCAGGCATAACCAAGACCAAAAAGGGCTGAATTTGGAAGAAAGAATTTCTTCAGGTGGGGCTGGGAGGTGGGGTGGCTGCTGAGGTTGGGCTGGGCTCCAGGCACCCCTATCCTGTTCTCTGTCTCTCTCAGAGCCTGCCAGAGAGGCCTTTCACATGTCAGGGTGTGTGTGTGTCTGTGTCTGGGTAGCTGGGCCTGCCCCCAATCCATCCTCCATGACAGTAGTCTTTGGTTCTTTCTCTCTCTGGGTCTTCAGTGACCACAGCGATTCTGGTCACTTCACCCTCTGCTGTAGCACTTTGGGTCCAGTAACCAGCAGCAGACAGACAGCCTCCTGTCATTTCTGTGTCGGCCAAGGACGCTCCTTCCTGACACTCCATAAACACTACTTTATAAGCTGCAGGTACTTCTCCCACTCCACCCCCTCCTCCCTGCTCCCACCCCCTCAGGCCTGCAGGCGCAGTTTAATTTCCAGGCCTGGTATTTCTCCCCAGCCCGTGACAACCTCAGGTGGAAGCAATTTCACTGTCTTGTAACTCACCGGGTCCTTATAATTAGTATCTGGGCACCTGGGGCGAGGGCGGAAGGAGGGAAAAAAGGAGTCGATCCAGCCAAGCAAAGAGACTCCTATGGGGTCTGGGGACTGGGGGCTGGGGTACCTCTCCTTCCTGCTTCAGCTTGTAACTCAGGCTTTTTCAGGGCTCTGATTCCCCCAGACCCTCGTCCCTCTGAGTGAATAGGGTGTGAGGCAGGGAGGAGGCAGGGACTACTCAGCTTGGACCTGGGTTTACACAGAGGAAGGTGTCTTCTACCTGAGTGAGGGGCCTGAGGGACACACCTGAGACCAGGTGGGGTGAGAGTTCTGGAGGGAGAGGAGGTACAGCACCTTTCTCTTCCCCTCTTGTATCCCAGCATGCCACCCCTCCCTGCCTCTGGGTCCCTGCAGCCTCCGAGCTAGAGCCCATCAGAGCTCATTATGGTGGCAGTGGGCAGACCTGGGACAGCCCCAGGCACAGCCAGGAGTGGGTGTGACTCCAAGAGAAGCAGTCAAGTGGGGGAACAGGACAAATCTGAGAGCAAAATTTCTCATCATGTTGGTGAAGGCTTTTGGTGGCAAGCAATAGAAAGAGACTTAAGCAAGAAAAGGGGGTTAAAGAAAGGGTACTGGGCCATCTCCAAGTTAACTAAAGGTAACAAGAAGAGAATCAGCAGCTTCGGGATGTCAGGACCAAGGCAGCCCTGAGGATCCTGGAAGTCGAAGGAGTGGGTCTTTTCTCTGGGAAGCAGTTCATGCTGCCACCATGACTCAGGTTCATGACCACCAGTCTAGTCTCTGTGTTTCCAAGGTAAAAATTCCAAATTCTTCATAAGGCTCATTCATTCATTTATTGGTTAGTTCATGCATTCCATATTTTTTGAGCCCCTCCTGTGTGTTGGGCAGAATTCTGGGTGTTGAGAATACAGCAGCGATCAAATGAAACAAAGGTACTTCTCTTGTATATTACACTGTTGGGGGGATGGGACAGAATTTGAATGGTTCAGTCTGGGTTAGGTGTCTACCTTAAGCCAATCAGCTGTGGTCAGGTGAGGTTTGTGAGCCAGGAAGCCACTCTAAATGGGTTCTACTGCAATGATCACATAGCCCTGTAAGATACACATTGGCTCTTGATTGACATTGCAGAAAGCAGGCAGTGGACTTAAAAGAAGCAAGGCATCCTGGAGCTCATTCTTACATCCATGCAGCCAGCGCTTACTCTGGCCAGACTGGGTGGTCTCAAGGATTGGTCTATCCATGGCGCATTCGCCAGGCTCTCTGAATCCTCTGTTTCCAAGTGGGAGGGGCAGGGAGCAGGGGAAGGGCCACCCACACTGAGAGCTTTCTCTGTGCACCAGGCCTGACTCAGCCTGCAGCTGTGGGAAAGGGTCAGACCTCTCCCCCTTCTCTTCTCACAGACCCCTGCTCTGGCAGGGAGCTTCCATGAGCAGGGAATAGGACTGATCATTCTGGAATCCACATGGCAGGAGCCAGCCAAGGGCCTGGGACAGTCTTCGTGAGGGCTGTGACATGTCTGCTTCCCACCCTCCCCTGCCGCCCCCCCCCCCAGGTGTCTGAGCACCCCATACTCCCTAGGGAGTCTGTCCTAATCCCTTTGCACACTCAGCTCAGAAAAAAGGCTCACAAGCCCCCTCACTTCTCCTCCTTTTCCAGCCCCTCAGATTTTCTGGCCTGAGCCTTGGGATACCTGCCCTGGATGCCCATGTGGACTCGCTGGGAAATACCCAGATAAATCACTCAGGGTTTCCCACTTTAGACCCAATTCATAAGGTCCTGGGCAACTACCCCTCCTGGGCTGGAGCCTTGTAAGGGGACTGCTTATAATAATACCATCATTGTCCTTAGCCCGGGGGGCAGGCTGAGCCCTCAGTGAAGCAGGGCTGCCATTAGAACCCTGCAGAAACGAAGTAATAGCCTGCGCAGAAAGCCATTTGTAATGTTGCTATAATTCCCATGATTCATTAAACAGGAATGGAAAATGATAACATTTCCCCTGGAAAAGAACTCCTCCTGGAGTGGCATGCTGAGTTCACTTGGCTCAACTATTTTATTGACTAAGCATCTTGTTGTGCTGATGTGAAGAGCCTGGGTACCATTTAGTTTTACATCAGCTGAAATGGAGCAGGGGAGGAGGCCCTGGTGTGGTGGGTGGGGCCTGACCCTGGAAATGCAGCTGCTGCTCCCCCTTAGGTGGCTCAGTCCAGCATCCCCTGAAGGCCTGGGGCCCTCTGGGGTCAAGGGCCTATTTGTCCAAGGCTGGCCCTGCATCGTCCCTCCTGGAGGGAGCATTGTGGAGGGGCCTGTTCTTCCTGTTCCGCCTAGGGATGTTCCCCAGCCCTCTTGACACGTGTGATCTGAGATTCCCAGATGCTTGCCCAGCTCCCCCTTTTCCTTTACATGGTCGCAGACCACTCACCAGTCAGTGCCCCATTAGGAATGTGGATGTTTCCCTTGACACCCTCCTTCTACTACTCACTCCCCAGTCAGCCACAGCCCTGTCGCCCAACAGGGGCCTCTGGCAGAGAGGTTGCCTGTCCCTCCACTGCCACTGCCAGAGCTCAGGCCTCACCATCTCCTGCCCACACAGCCAAGCCATGGTCTGCGACCCAACTGTCCCTGTCTCCAACCTTCCCCTCCCCTGTGAAGCCTCTGTAATGTGGTGGAATGATTGCTCTAAAAAGCACCTCTGACCATCTTCGCTCCCTTGCTTAGAGCCTTGGTGGGCTCCCCATTGCTTATGGATCAACCCATAATGCCTTTGGGTGGCATGGCACTCAGCCCCTTCCCAAGCTGGCCTCCAGCCACTCCCTGCCGTGCCTTCCAGGCTTCAGCAAACCTCAGGATTCGGTGGAGTCCCCAGGCCACACCGTGGGTGTTCATGCCTCTTCTATGCTGTCCCCCAGCCTGAAATGCCCTTGCCGTTCTCCATTCCTTAGGAAACCATGACTGCTTCTCTCAACAAGCTTCTCCTGCAGTCTTCCCCATCGCAGGTAATGGGGTCCCACACTTGAGTTCAGCCTCAGACCATGGAGTCATCCTCCCTCTCTCTCTCATACCCTGTGTCCCATATCTGATCTGCCACCAAATCCTGTTGCCTCTAACTTGAAAATATAACACAAGACTCTAATAATTTCTGACCATCCACTTTCCCGGGGAGATTGCCTGGATTATTGTGGTAGCTTCACCACGGCCTTCCTGCCTCTGCCCTTCCTCTTCCAGCCCCATTCTGTTATCCACAAGTCTGAGCATGCTACTCCTTTGATGAAAAACCCTTCACTCAGAGAGGAAGCTGCTGCTTTCACCATGGCCTTGAAGATCTTATATAACCTGCCACCCCCAACCCATGACCTCCCTGACCTCACCTTCTACTGTCCACCCCCCACCCCGCCAATGCTTACTCTGCTTTAGCTGCACTGGCCTCCTTGCTGCTTATTCACCATACCATGCACAACCCTGCCTCAGGGCCTTTGCACTCGCCATCTGCTCTGTCCTGTGCCCCTCCCCACCCTAGACCAGTTCTCTGCAACTTCACCTTGTTAGCGATGTGACTTTTTTCTTTAAATTTGCAAACTTCCTCTCCCTTTGGCACTTCCTGGTTCCTTCTTTCCACTTTTTTTTCCTCCATAGTATGCATCACCACAAACACACTGTATGTTTTATTTTATTATTTTGGTTTTGCTTTAAGTTCTAATTTTTTAGTTTGTTTCCCTCCCCCAGACTGCAAACTCCATGAGGGTATGGGCTTAAAGTAGTCCTTCCACCCCAGGAGCATGAGGGATCTGAGAGGAAAAGTGTGCTGTTCCCATTTTACAGACGAGGAAACTGAGGTGCAGCAAGGCTATTTGACTTGCCAGAGGCCACACAGCTGGTTTGTTTGTGTCATTTATGTTCTACGGGGATTTTCACAGCCTGATGGAAGTGGGGTTTAGATCAGGTCTTTCTGACTCCAGTTCTATCCCCTTCTTTGCCTCTACTCCAAGACTGTGGATCCCAGCCTGCAAGGCCCTTCTTGGTGAGGGTGTGAGTCTTACTCAGTTGAAGAATGGGGAGAGGTGACATGGAGATCCCCCTCACTGACATAGGTGGGGAGGGCCTGGGGACACTTGGCTGATGCCTCAGTCACAGACACTCCTGGACAGGCATTCTAGGGGCCATCCTGACCCTCCCCCTGACCCAGAAAAGACCACATTTGCCAGAATGGGCAAGGGTCCAGTTAGAAGGTTCGCGCCCATGTTTTAGGGCAGACCCGAGGCTCAGGTTGTCATTGCTTCACTCTGATTTCACCTCATTAGCCAGAAGAGCAAGTCATTTATCAGCTGCCACTTAATGTAGAACTGGGCCAATTGCAACCAGGTCCTTGTCTCTTGGCTTTCTAGCTCTGCTGGAGCTGAAGACCCTCAGGAACTTATACCTGCTCCTCAGGACACATTCAGGGCATAGACACCCACCAGCCCCAGTGACAATGTGAACCGCAGTCTCAGCTTCATCTGCAGCCCCAATCTCAGCTCCTTCTCAGCCCCATCCTCATCCTGGCCCAGCCCCAGCCCCAGCCCCAGTCCCTCAGGGGTCTGAAGGCACCAGGATCTCTGGCTGCTATATCCTAAGGGCCCTGGACTCCAGCTTTGCTTCATCTGGCTTCACATGAGCACACACTTTACTCTTTAGCTCCACTAGCAACACAGCCATGCCTGCAAACAGGAGACTCCTGGGTCATTCCTGGAAGGGCCAGTCCGGGAGCACCAAGACTGCGTCCAGTCAGTTCTACAAGAGGGCTCTCAGATTCACCACCTCTGGAAGCTGGGCTAGGCATTCTCCTGGTGTGAGGTCAACCCTCCTCTGCAGGAGTCTGCCCTTCGACATCGCTCTGGGGACCAGGATAGCACATGGGTTTTGATGGTGTGTGTACATATGTGTAAACCTAAATATGTGCACATACATGTATATCTGCACAGAGGTGTGCACTGTGCAGAGCACACCTGGGCTTTAATCTACTTCTGAGCCCTGGCCATAGAGTGTGTCCAGAGGAGGGGAGATGTGGGATGGGTGGGGACTCATCCTGACAAATGTGTGAGGAAGGGGCACAGGGAAGATGCTCAGCACCATGGACAGCAAGCTCCATGTTCAGTTCTGGGTACAGAGGGTGGCCTACTCTTTTACCAGCTCAGGGTCAGGGATCAGGGATGAGGGCGTGTCCTGGGCGGAGACCATTGCTGCCTTCCATGCTAGACTGTCCCCTGGCAACCAGAGGCCGTGAAATGAGGTGTTTCAGTTCCCTGAGCCAGAGATGGGCAAACCACAGGGAGGGTGATTTGCTTTTCAGATATAGCTGCTCTGGCTGGAGGCTTTACACCTGAGCAGCATCCACTTTTCCTATCCTCCCTGACCCAGGGAGGCTTGGGCAGGGCTGGGATCATAGCCCCCCGGCCATCTTTAAGCCCCAGGAAAAGACAGGTCAGAAGTGCTACCCATTCCCCTAGTTCTTGTGACCTGCAGACCCTGTGGCCTCCCACAGATGGCTGTCCTACAGCCCCTGCCCCACGGCATTGGCCCCTCACTTGGGCAACACATTTCCTTTGATTTAGTTATTTTTTTAGGTGCTAAGGAACACAACATAAAACCATGCACTTATGGAACCATCATTCTCAAGGGGTGAGGGGAGATGGATCACAAACACTAAAGTAAAATAGAGAGTGTGTTAGATGTGACAAGTTTCATGAGAAAAATGGAGCCAGGATGCAGGATAGAGAGTGTTAAGGGTTGCAGTTTTAATTAGCATGGTCCTGGGAGAAGACTTGTGAGCCAAGACTTGGAGGAGGGGAAGGAGAGGGTCAGGTAGGCTCTGGAAGTCTCCTTGGGCACAGGATGAAGTGAGACCTCCCTGTCGGGGGCTTGGGCCTGGGAGGGAGTTATAAAACCGAAGACCTGCAGATTCATCATCTTTCTGCCATTCACTGAGCCCTGTTCCTGGCCAGGTTTTTTCCGGATGTCTCTACAATGACCGCTTAACAATCCGATGATCACCAGGGGAGACTGGCACTAGGGTCCTTCCTGTTGAGTAGATGAGGAAACTGAGACTCGGGGAGGTGGTGTGACTGTTCAAGGTGACACAGACCATCACAGTGCCCCGATGGGAATCCATACTGGTGAGACCCCAAGTCCCATGCTCTTAAAACCTCAAAGTATCTCAAAAAAGAAAAAAAAAAAGCTGTTTAATTTAGCCCAACTTTAGGAAGCTTGGAATTCAGCCCCTCAGGGTTTCCTTTGGAGTGTAGCCCCCAGGTCAGAGCTTTCTGGGCAGTTGCTTCTTCTTGAACGTTTCCTGTTTCTGCCTTTAGGGGGCTTGTCTTCCATGGACCTATGTACCCTTGCTGCTTGGAGTCTCCACGGGTTCTGTCTACCACTCTGCCTCCCTAAGAAGACTTCCCTGATTGAGTTCTTGATGCCTGGTGGTGCCTCTGTCTCTGCCCAGTCCTGACACTGAATAGATCCTTAATCCCATTTCCCTAATTGCTTCCTGTTATGGGCTAAACTGAGTTTCTCCCCAACCCCCAATTCATATGTTGACGTCCCAACCCCCAGTACCTCTGAATATGACTGTGTTTGGAGACAGGGGCTTTAAGAGGTAGTTAAGGTAGAATGAGGTCATACATGTGGGTGAGCCATAATCTAATATGACTGGTCCTTATAAGAAGAGGAGATTAGGACACGGAGACAAGGCATGAGAAACACGAGAGGAAACGTTTATCTACAAGCCAGGCAGAAAGGCCACAGAAGAAACCAAACCTGCCAACACCCTGATCTTGGACTTCTAGCCTCCAGAACTGTGAGACAGTAAGTACATGTTGTTTAAGCTACCCTGTTTGTGGCACTTTGTTACAGCAGCCCTAGCAAACAAATGCATCTCCTTCCCCCTCTCACTGCCCCAAATTCCTGTTCTGATAGGGGAGCAATGCCTCATGCAGTTTCTCTCCCCTGCTAGGAGCGGCCTGAGTCCCAGGAAATAGAGGTCAAGTTTACTAGCTCACAGCAGCTGTGGGCACTGCTGACATTCCCATTCATGACAGCCTGTCAAAGCAACATTCCCCGCAACTGACACTCTAATACGTGGCTATTCCACCACGCTGCCCTTCTGATATGCAGGCATTCTGCCACCCTGTCATTCTGATGTGTTAGCTGTCCACCTCGCTTTCATTTTGCCCCAGCAGAATTCTACAAAACTGATGCTCAGAAACAGAGATGGTGGCCGCAGCTGCGCTCCTCCCTGGCCATGTTCTGCCACCCGGACATCGCACCCTGTGGACATTCGTGGCTCTCTGCCACACTGACCCCTTCAGGTGCTGATCCTCCTGTCGGAACGTCAGGGTTGGTCACTCTTCTGCGTTCACCAGCTAATGAGTGTCCCGTGCGTTCATCTCTTTCTCTTTGTGTCACTAGCCTGGCCCTCCAGCCTGCCCCTCACCTGCAGCCTCGGCGTTGACCTGGCCCCACACCGCCTCCTCCTGATTGGACCAATGATCTCCACTCCCCGCCCCGGATGTCCTCTGCTAACTGCTGTTTAACCAGAACACTCCAGACGTATTTGAGGCCTCTCACACCGCCTTCGGGAGAAGCACTCGCGCCATCCATCATCCCCTGTTGGGTGTGCAGAGGCCCATGCGAGCCGCCTCTGATACAATTCAGAAAGGATGCTCTTCCCAGGGGAGGCCTTTCTCTGGGTTGACGGGGCCCCACTGAACTGTTCTAACTCACAACACGTCTGACACGAAACGTGGTGTCTTCCAACACCAACAACCAATTCTCTGATCCTCTAACACCAGCTGGGTGTCTAACCATTCAATTCAACTTTGACACAAAATACAGAGTTAACATCAGACCCCGCAAATTAAAGGGCTCAGTCCCACAAGACTGTCCCCTACATCAGATGCCAGTTTCCAGGTCTGGGCCTCCCAATCTTCTGACCGACTCTCTATAATCGAGGTTTCCCATGGTGCCCTTCTCAGGTTTGATAATTTGCTAGAACAGCTAATAGAACTGAGGGAGGCATTTTACTTACATGTACAAGTTTATCATAACTCAAGAACAGCCAAGTGGAAGAGAGGTACAGGGCAAGGTATAGGTGTGGAATACCTCCACCCTCTCCAAGCAGGTTACCCCCACCCCCAACACCTTGCTGTGTACATCAGCCTGGAAGAGCTCTAAACCCAGTCTGGTAGGGCTTTCTATGGAGGTTCCATTATGTAGGTGTGATTGACTACCTCATTGGCTATCGGTAATTAACTCAGTCTCCAGCCCCTTTGCCCTCCCACAGGATGGGATCGGGATAGGGTGAAGGAGGCTGAGTGGGGGCTGACGTTCCAATTCTGTAATCTTACCTTAGCCTTTCAGGTAACCAGCCCCTGTCCTCAAGCTCCAGACATCTCATTAGCATACAAAAGACACTCTCAATATTCTGGGGATTCCACCTGTTTTAGAAGCTGTATGCCTGGAACCGGGACAAAGACCAAATATTTACTTTTCATTATATCACATCCATGCACATGTGCAATTTCAATCATCCTTTTTTCCCTGATGTAATGGGTGAGTCAGTCTGTCACTGCTGAAAGACCCCAAGTGGCCCTTTTTCCTGTGCTGACTTCCAGTATCTCCCTTAGCCTTTTCTGATTCCCTCAACCCAGCCCTGCAACTCTGGGTCCTAAGTTCAGCTTCTCTATGTACTAGCTGTGTGACCTGGGGCAAGTCCCAACCTTTCTCTTCTCTCATCTACAAAGTAAAAGTGATACTAACAGTCCCCACCCCATGGGGCTGTTGTTGTGAGAAACCAGTGGGACATACATGTAAAGTGCTGAGCAAGGGCGTGGCATAGAGTAGGTGCTCAAGAAACAGGCGGGTGGTTGGGGCTCTGGAGCCAGATGCTAGAGCTCCACTCTCTGGGTTTATACCACCACTTACGAGCTGCGTGACCTTGGGAAAGTTGCTTAACCTCTGGGCAGTACATGTAAAATGGATATACCAATGGGACTCACATCCCAGAATTGCTGTAAGAATTAAAAGGCTTAATGTGAAAAGCTTAGATTAGTACCTGGCATACAGTAAATTCAATCCAAGTCTTAGCTATTAGTGGTCATATTATTATTATTAGTTATATTGGTGTCATATCTATTGTTAGGTATAGTCACACAGGGGTTAGCTGCTATTTCTCACCACACTTCCTTTGGATGACACCATGTTGGTGGCAATCCTTCCACTCACCAGCTCGTGATGTCAGAACCACTGTCCTGCCAGTGTTCCACTGTGTCATCCCTGTCCCCTCTGTCTGGTGCTCTGCCAGCTTTCACTTGGACAGCCCCCTTTCTGCTGCTGACCTCAGGCCACACGCTGCTTCCTTCGGGAAGCCTCTCCGAGTCCTTGTTAAGTCAGCCCCTGTTATATGGGCTCATAAGACTGTGTGCCTCCTGTACAGAGCATGTTCATGATCATCACTTCACCTCTCTTCCTGTGATTATCTGATCCAAGGCTGTCTCCTTCCTTCCTTTGGCAGTAAATCCCCTGAAGTCACTGATGTGTCTATTTTTGTTCATCTTTTTATTCCCATTGCTGACACTTTGGAGGTGCCCAATAATTATCTGCTGAAGAATGAATGAACAAATGAATGAATGAATAAATGCATGACAGCCCATTGCCACCCTCTTCCTTCCCTGTCTTTTCCAGCTCTTGGTCCAGACTCCTTCTCTTCAGTCGGTTCCCCAACGTCATTCTCTGAGCTCCAAAGCTGGGGAAGCAGGGAGGAGAAGTATTGACAGGGGTGCAGGGTACCAGAAGTGCAGGCAAGACTCACAGCCGGACACACAGGCAGGAGGCAGCTCCTCCAGGAAGATCCCTGTGTTTGCAGCCTGTGTAGGTGGGAGACAGTCTTAACTAAGGCGGCCTCTCCTCACTCCTTTTAGTTCCTACTGTTCTCAGCAGACCCCTCAGCCTGAGCGTCTGATTTCACACACTCTCAGGTATGGCTGTGCCTTCCTGAAACTGTCTCCCTAGACTGCCTCAGGGTTGGGAGAACATCTCTAGAGATCCTAGTTCCATGGATCACTCTTGAATGGAAATTTAGAGCATGGCAGGGTGGACCACCCACCCACCACAAGCTGTACTGCGCTTGGAGTTGATCCAGAGATCTGCAACCTCTTCTGCTGGTGTGTTGGCTCCAATTCCAAATCCAGTGTCTCTCTGATGATTTTGAGCTCGGGTTCCAGTCCACCTATCCACCCACCTCATAGGGTAGAATCCCTGCACAGGGCCTGACATGGGTCAGAGACGTGTTAGTGAAACAGGTAGGTTTGAGTTCTGGCTCTGCCAACCACTTTCTGATCTTGGGCAAATTGTGTCACCTCTCCAGGCTTCTGCTGTTTCACGCTAACTCATAGTTGGTTGCGAGGAACTATCTAGCAAGAAAGTAGGTGAGGGGTAATGTATGATAAATGGTGAATATTGCAGCCACTTCTCTCCAGCCTGACACTCGCCTTCTGACACCTACTGACCTTCTCATTGTCTCCCCTGGGCTCAGCCCAGCCCCCACTGTGTCCTGGATCCTGCCCTCTCCATTAACTGAGCCCCGAGCCATCATTGTAGTTTCAATTATTTTATGCATAAACATGTTTATGTTCTTTTACAGTGTCCCCCAACCAGTAAGTCCTTTGAACATAGCACCTCCCTCTTTACACACATGACTTATCTTTCCTTCCCGGTCAGATCTCTAGAAGGAATAGTCTACAATTCAAATCCTTGAGCTACTCACAGCTGTAGGCAAGTTCCTTTATTTTTCTGTGCCTTAGTTTCCTCATCTGTAAAGTGGGTCTAATAATAGTTACCTTGTAGGAATGTGAGGATGGCTAAGTGAGATAACCCATGTTGAGTGCACAGCACAATCTGGCACATAGTAAGAGCTAATTAAGTAATTAGTGGCTCTTATTATTTTTGTTCTTATACCCCCATCTCCCATGTTCTCCATGAGCTTGTCTTCTCTCTCCACTTGAACAAGAACCTCTCTGGTGTGAATCCCTGATGACTTTTCAGGAGCCGTTGCCCATCTCTCTCCCTTCCTAGATACCCTCCAAACTTCTCCACAGCCTTGGACACTGCGGTGGGAATTATCAGGGAAAGGTGGAAGGTTCCAGAAGTCCTGTGGGGGACGGCAAGCTGTGGTCAGTGGGCAATGGGACAACTCAACAATGCACGGGGGCTGACAGGGCTTGTCATGTCATCGATGCTCAGCGTTTGTTGAATGACTAGAAGGACCTTCAGGTGGAGCTCTGCGGTGTAAGGAACAGGACTTCCATGAACTCCAATGGGTTCAGAAGTTGTGATAGGCTGGGGATAGGTCCTTTCAAAGATGTTCAAAAGGAGTTGGGACTGGCAGACCTTCGAGGTCAGGGAGCACGTTTTATTCGGCTAGCACAGAACAGTATTGGCAATTTTCTGTTAAATGCACAAAGACAGGGTGTATGGTTCCCACAGAACCAATACACAGTCCAGGCTATTCAGTTACGACAAGAAATGGGGTTAATGCTTCCGGGGGTTATGCTCACAGCTCTACCTCTGCAGTTCTGGGGAGGAACATCCTTCTCCTTTTAGCTCAGGCAGCTTGGCTCCTGCATTGTGCAGAGGGCCTGGTTTGATCTCTTATTTATTACAGAGAATATTCTCTGTTATATGAGTATAGGAGATGGAGTTTCAGGATCCCCAGTTTTTACTGCTGACTTTGCCACTTCCAATGGCCACTCTTGTACTGTGTTCATTCTCTCACTCATTCATTCTTTCATTCACCAACTATATTGAACATCCACCATTGCCAGATCCTGAGCCAGGTGGAGAAGAAGCCAGAAGAAGAAACATGCAAACTGCCTGTGGTAGGCTGTATCATGGCCCCTAAGTATATGAGGTCTTTATCCCTGGAACCTGTGACTGTCCCTATTAGGGCCAAATGAGCTTCACAGGTGTGATTAAGTTCATGATCTTGCGATGGGACGAGGTGGGGGTGGGGTTATCCTGGATTATCCAGGTGGACCCTAAATATAATCACAGGTGTTCTCATAAGACAGAGGCAGAGGAGATTTGGCATAGAAGGTGGAGCAGGTGAGCTGAGCAGAGACTAAAGTGATGCTCTTGCTCTGTGAAGACAGAGGAGGGGCAGCAAGCCGAGGAATCCACGTGGCCTCCCGAAGCTGGAAAAGGCAAGTAAATAGTTTCTTTCCTCAGAGGCCCCAGAAGGAAAAAGCCCTGATTTTAGACTTCTGACCCCCAGAACAACAAGGGAGCAAACTTGTGTTGTTTAAATCACTAAGTTTGTGGCAATTTATTACAGTGGTAACCACAAACTAATAAATTGCCCTAAGGTGTTCTGTAGGGGAGGAAATGAGCACCTTTGCTATAAATAGGGGTAAGTGTTCTAATAGGGTACAAATGAAGGAGTGGGGTGCAGCCTAGCCTGTGGGATAGGGAAGGTGGTTTGGGGGTGTTGGCCCCAAGAGGAGCTACTTGCTGAGCTAGGTCTTGAAGACTGGGTAAGGGTTCCCCAGGTGGACCATGGTGGGCAGGGCAGAGAAGCCTGGGAATTAAAATAGCAAGTACGCACGCAAACTTGGAGTGTGAACTGACAAGGCATATTTGTAAAGCTCTGGAAGTTGGGGAGTGGCTGGAAGTTTGGACAATAGGAGATGGGGCTCAGCTCCTAGAGGGTCTCTGTGTCAGGGAGTTGAGACTTGACCTTGCAGGCAATGGGAAGCTATTGTGGTGACTTGCGTTAATGGCCCTGCTCCTCCACCCCTCCCTGTTCCCAGGTCCATTGCTGGTGACTTTTCATAAACTCCTATCAAGGGCAGAATATATTTTCCCACCTCTTGATTCTAGTTCAGCTGTGTGTCTTGCTTTGGACTATGGAATAATGCAGATTGGCCCTGTGTCAGTTTTCAGCCTAGGTCTGGAGAGGCCTCACATATTTCTGCTAGTCTCAGGAAAGGATGTGCCCCAGTGAAGCCAGACCAGAGATGAGCCCCCAGCTTACCTGCAGACCATGAGTGACTCCAGCCAAGGCCAAATGAACCCAGCTAACCCACAAATGCATGAGCTATAATAAATGACAGTTATTCTAAGACACTGAGTTTTGGGATAATTTGTTATGCAGCAATAGCTCACTGATACACCCATGAAGGGTTCGGTGGTGGAGAGTGACATGGCCAGATCTGCATTTCATAAAAACCTCTTTGGTGTTGAGGCACTGGAGGTTGGATTGGAGGAGATAATCCTGGGGGCTGTGATGCAGGTAAGAGGCAGTGAGAGCCTTTTCTGAGGTGGGAGTAAGGAAGGAGGAGACAGTACCAATGCTATTAAGGAGGCAGATTAGGCCACAAAGCTAAGTACAAGTTACACATAGGGGTTGAGGGAGAGAGATTTGGATGATACCAAAATTTCTGATATTGGAAATGAGATTGAAATAAAGTCCACATATTGGTTTGCAGTGCTGTGGCCAGGGAAAAGTTATAATTCCAGCTCTGAGGCCAAAGACCTAGACCAGGGAGCCATCAGAGAATGAGTGATAGTGAACTAGGGATGAATTAGTGAAAGCACATGAAGTGTTTACAATAAGCAGAAGAGAGGCCAAGTTTTGAGCCCTGAAAACCCCCACCATTTATGGAGAAGCAGGAGGAAGCATCCAGGAGGTGATGAAGGAGAAGTTAGAGAGGAGACTGGAGAACCAGGGAGAGCTGGACCCAGAAGCCCCAGGGAGAGGGCACTTGGAGGAGGAGGGAGTGGGTGGTCAGCAGCATCACGGGCAGACTGTCATAGACAGTGAAGAACAAGGAGACTGTGGAGTGAGCCTAAGGTCTGGCCAGTGGATGGTCATGACTCACCCTGGAGAGAGCAGCTTTGGAGGCAGAGGGCAGTGGCATATGGTGGGATCGTGAAGTGAGGGAGTGGAGAGACTGAGTCAAGGAAAATCCTTCCAAGTCGCGGGATGTCGAGGCAAGCAGAGAGAGGGCACAGGGCAGGGGCATTGCTCTTCTGTAGGCTGGAGGGACCAGGGGCATGATTTGTGGTGAGGGCTTTGAGCCGAGGAGAGAAATGGTTCGATTGATCTTTGGAAAAAGATCACTCAGGCATCGGCGTGGCTACTGGACCGCAGGGCGGTGCATTTTGGGAAACAAGGAGACTGGTAAGGAGACTAGTTTACTGGTTCAGGAGAGAGACGATGGTGGCTTTGAGCAGGGTGGTAGCTGTGCAAGTAGTAAGAAGTGGTCATATTTGGGATTTTCTGGGTGACATTTGGACCAGAAGGACTTGGCTGTGAATTGTGTGCCTGTGTGCGTGTGCACATGTGTGCGTGCCTGTGCACAATGACAGGAATGGAGCGTGCCTTCCAGCTTTTTGCCCGAGTATCTGGTTAGAGCAGGAACAGGTTTTATGGAGGGGGAAGGTGTGGAATCATTTTGTCTTAGAGATGCTGAGTTTAAAATACTTGTTAGAAATGCAAATTTAGATATCAAGAAACCAGTTGGAAACCTGCATCTGGTATCCTGGGAGAGGCTGGGGCTGGGGAGAGAAAGTCAGGAGTGATCGTGAACATGGAGCACTTGCATCGTGTGGCTGGGTTAGTGCTCCTCGGGAGACGGTGTAGCTGCAGACACTGGTCAGCGTCGTCTTCTCTGTGGGACCAGGGCGATGAAGGCAGGCCCCTGTCTGCCTTGTGTGTGGCTGGGTGGCAGCACCTAGGACAGGGCCTGGCATGTAGCAGGTGCTCAATAGGTGCTCATCTGAGGAAGGAGGTAAATGAGTGTCGTAGGGGTTGGTTGGGTCAAGGAAGTGAGAGCTAGGAGTGAGGCGAGGGCCCTCCTGTGGATGGGAGTTACCTGCTCACTGTCCAGGAAGGAATGATTTTCTTCCCTCTGAGCTTCTCACCATCATTCCTTTGTGTCGTGGTTTCCTCTGCCTGGAGTTCCCTGCTAGGCTCCAGCCACACAGGCAAATCCTGCTCCCCTTCCCTCCCAGCCATTCTGAATCCCCAGGGCAGCTCCACCAGCCAGCTCCCTTTCCTCATCCACTGGGAGGCAGAGACTTCTTCCAGAGGTCCACTAAGTGGTTGGGTCCCTGGGCAGATGGAGAAGTGAGGCAAGTCTGGAAAGTTTTGGTCTGGGGAGGCCGTGCTGGGCCCTGGTACACGACTTCTGCCTGTGTGCGCACAAATTGGATGTCCTAGCTTCTTGCCAGGGTGAACATCAAGTTAGAAAAGTGCACCTTTTTCTTCATTTTGCAAAACGAAGCCATTTTGCCTGTTTAGAATTTTCTCACTCCTCTTGCGTTCTCCAGGATTTTCTGGGCTCCCTCATCCTCCCAGATGGGAATTATTCTGGAGTTTGGAGGTGCTTTGTAATCCTCCTCTTGTTATGTTTTAGTCCCCTTGGCATTTTTGGTCATTACTTTGGGCCTGTGACATTCTCTGCCCTGGTCCCCTGCCTTCCGCACAACCCCCCGTTAAATCTGGGCTTCCCTGGAAGCTGCCGGCCTCAACACCTTCAGACCTCCTCATCCGTCTTTACTGGGGTCACTCCAGGTCCCCATTCACAGTGACAGTCCCATTTCCTCCTCTGGAGCCACTTTCTCCTTTGAAGACCCAGACAAGGGTTTGCCTCTTTCTATGAGGAAAATGCTTTAAAATCTGCTTTTTGCTAGAGGAGGGGCATTTGTCAGACTAATTCTGCTTTTTCTCTCTGACCCACAGGGCCTGGTATGGCCAAGCCCCTTTGTACCTCTCATTTCTGCTTCCCTGGCCATGACTTATTGGTTCAAGTCATCAAGAAAAAGTTACTTAAAAAAAATTAAAATATATTTGACACATAACGTGGTGTAAGTTTAAGATGTACAACATGTGATTTGATAGAGTTTCATACTTTTGTCAGTTTTTTGACCTGCACTTTGCTTTCTTCATCTATGCAATGAGAATAACAACATCAGGCTGCTAGGGTTGTCTCAAGGAGTAAGTGAGATCGTATATCTGAATGCTCCTGGCCTGGTTCTGGAAACCTGCGGACACTGGACAGCGACCATCTCCTCTTCCTCTACCTTCTGGTTTGGAAACTGTCAGGACACCTAAGCCCCGCCCATGCTGCTGGGTGGAGGATAAGGAAAGGGGGGATGTCCTGGCTGGCTCATCTTTTGGGGGACCAACCATCTGAGTTTGCCCAGACTGAGAGGTTCAGGAGATGCAGGACTTGCAGCATTGACACCAGGGGCAGGATGTCCGCACTGTGTTTCCGACCCAATTTTGGATGAGGTGTGTAGGGCTGGTACCCTTCTAATGCTCACGGCTCTGCCTTGGCCAGAGACGCTGGTTCTTGGCTCTGCCTGCTGGGTTTCTGTTTTTCTCTCCCTGCTTGGACAGGGGCCTCCCACTTCCACCTGCCTAGGGAATGGCTCAGAGCTGCAGGCACGCGTCCCCGAAACAATCAAAGGCACTGTTGTTGGCTCCTTCACATCAGTGGTCACTGACCCTCCAGTTGCTTTTGGGGTTGCTGCCCGGCACCATTGTGTCACATGCGAGTCAATGACTGTGCCCGTGTCCCCAGACTGCACCCTCAGCCTGGCTCTGCTGTGATAGCATCAAGATTCTTCCAGTGTTTCACCTGTCAGCTCTTGGCTGACCCACGAAGCAGGTCTCTGAGAAGCAGCTGTCATTTCTGCTATACCGGCCTGAGAGTGGACTTCCTGGGCCAGGCAGTGTGTTCAGCCACAGGGCCCTTCCCCTGGACGCTTCGTATTGGCTTCAGGAAGCCAGGGCCTAGCCCAGCAGCTGGCCTGTGCCACCTGGGGGTACAATGCCCTGGGAAGGGCCCCATGTGAATAGGTCCCCAGGCTCTCCTGGCCATGGATGACCTGTGAACTTTGAAGCCTTTGACTCAGAAAGACCCAATTTTCATTCTCAACTCCACCATTAACTAACTCACTGTGCAAGCTCAGGGCCATAAACCACCCTCTCTGATCTTGCTTCCTTCTTCAGGATGTGGGGGAGAGTGGTCATACCTTCTACACAAGCCCACTGAGGGAAGATCACTTGGCACAATGTCAGTGGGCACCTAGCAAGAATCTGGTGAGAGCTGGTCTTTTCTCTCCTATTTCCCTTATTGTGGGGCCTTGGTCTCTGTCTGTCTGTTTCTCGTCTCACTGGTGCTACAGAATCTGCCAGCATCAGAGGTAGATGACATACTAAGAAGCAAAGGCAGTCATGATTTGACTTCTTTCTTCACAGGCCTGGGACAAGTTAACCAAATCCTTTCAGCCTTTGAAACATGAGGTGGTCACACCCAGCTTCCTTAGGGCATTGGGAGTGGGGCACAAGGACTTTGGGGACCCAGTCCTTGGAGGGAATAGAGGCCCCCTTCACATTCCTCTCCCTTCTCCCCACTTTGTCTGAATGTCGAGGTGGCAGACTGGCTTCAGGCTGGATGTGACCTCGAGTCTCCCTTCTCTGTTGGTGAGCTGGAGTCTTGGGAGAAGCCCCTGGGATTTTCTGAGCTCTCATTTGGCCATCCATAAGTTGGGGGTATGAATATCTACCGAATGAGGGTCTTAGGGCGGCTCCAACAAGGTGATTGATGGGCACAAACTCATTGCAAAAAACAAAGTGCTGTGCGCCTGAGCTGTGTGAATGTGGCTGTCATGTGGCTTTCAGGGAAGATTCAGTTCAGTGCCTTCTTTCCCTCACAGCCCTTCCAGGGATGGATCACAGGAGGGTACGTGTACAGAAGATGGCAGGGGACGGGCCAGTGAGGGACCAGAGAGGGGGCAGCGGTGGGAGTGCTGTAGACAAAAGGCCAGGGTGCATCTATCTGGGGCCCAGCTTGTCTCTGCCTGCCTCACCCACCCTCTCTGGCTGCATTGATTTACTTGAAAGTTTTTAATGGGTTATAATTGAAAAAGGCCTGGGTGAGATTTGCATATTGATTTGACATTTAAGTTTATGATTAAATAAAAGCTGACTGAGGTCATCACTTGACTAAATTGGCTTAATGAGTGTTGATTACCCTGTGCATGTTAATTTAATTTACCCTGATTACTCCATCTATCTTTTTCAGAGATCTATTAGCACCTTTGACTCAATTGTACTTCAGGGGATAAGAAGCGGGACAGGGGTCAGTGGTGGTGGGGTGGTCCCTGCTCTGTCTGCCTGTCCATCTGGCTGTCTGCTGAGTCCGAAGGGTCTAACCCCCTTCTCCCCCTCATCACAGAATCTGATCACTAACTTTCTAAACTGGAGTGTTGCCACGCTGCCGCCAGAAAGATATCAGGTGCTGTTGAAGGAAGAGTGGGGGCGAGTTGTGCCCTCCTGACACACACAGAAAAATACGCTTTTGTCGTCTTGGGGACACAGGAAGTCTGTTCCCTCACCCATGGGGAGCGCAGCATTTCTGAAGATGGGGATCCCTACCTCTGGCTTCGATGTCTTCCGTTTGCCCCTCCAAACCTACTCTCTGCCCTTTTCCAGCCGGCTCACCAGTGTGGACCCACAGACGGGCTCCTCTGCCCTGTGACTTCCTGTGGGGTTCAGCCAATGGGCACGCCCAGCAGGAGACCAGAGGGAGGGAGGAGAATGAGGCTGGGGTGTTTCCTTCCCCGGCTCCTCCCTGCTGGCTGACTGAAGGTCTGAGTCTCATTGGCCAGCTTTAAGGCTGTCTCTCTGGGTACCACTCTCATCCCTCCCCTGCCCCTGCAGCATTAGAGTGGTCACAAAATACCAGTTTCCCTCCAGACAAGCCTGAGCGAACGGCACTGCCCCTGGGGTTCCCCTAAGTCCTGCCAACACCTTGGTAAATAGACCCGTCATAAACTCTCCTTAAATTGCCCAATTTCAGTGTGCCATCTGTTTCCTGCTGAGACCCTAACTGATACAGCAGGCAACATATTTTCCCACTCAAAACTCAGGACGCCCAGTCTGACAAGTCCAGGAGTGACTGGATGGCGCAGGCCCCAGCCATGTCAGTCCTGAGTTGCTGCTCCACCCTGCACCCTGGGTCCCAGGCACACATGGAGGATTTGCCCGCTGAGGTCGTCCTCTGCCTTCATCCTTCTGCCTCCTCCTGGCAGGCCCTTCTCCTCACTGGCTATACCAGTCACATTGACCCTCCTGGGGCCCTGGTCCCCACCGCCCCCCTCACTCTGCAGACACTCCTACTTCCAGCTTCATGAGAAAAAGAGGCCATTTGTCAGGAATGCTCTTTAATGCTGTGCCCTTTCTCACCCACCTCAGCTCATCCTTGAAGGACCGTTATTTTCTGAATCTTTTTGTCCAAGACAAATATCCTCACCTTTGCCCTTTATCCTTTCCAGGTCACTTTCCCCGGGGACCCCACTCTTTTAACTTCCTCTTTACGGATTCTTTTCCTTCAGTCCAAAATCACGCACAGATCTCTCCCTCATCCCCTTCTCCTTAGTAGGCACACTTCTTGACTGAGCCACGCACTCACTTTTTCTGTTTCTCCAGCCTTTCTGTCCCCACCCCTCCACCTTCTCTCGCCTGCTCACCAGTGACCTCCATGATGACAGCCCCAAAGGATCCAGCTCAGTCTCAGCTCCCTGGACTGAGGGTCACTAAAAGCAAACCATCTCTCTCCTTTCCTGGACCAGCATGGAGGTTGTCTCCCCTCACTGCCCAGTGTAAGGGGCTCTGGACCTTAGGAGCTGGAAGGGGAAGGGGAGCTGCGAGGTGATGTTGTCCTGACACACCTGCCCGGGTCATTCAGAATCAATGGGCCAGCCAGCAGGCAGCTCCACCGGGAGCCCACCTTCATCCCACTGGGCCTCTGGATGTGATGCCCGGCTCCTCTCTGTGGTGTAGACTTTTCTTCCTTCCCATAAGAGCGTGTCCCCCTCCAAAGTCTAACAGGCCATGCATTTGATTGCATCAGTCCCTTCCTCTCCATCCCAGACAACACACCCTAGTTCTGGCTTCATCATCTCTTACCTGGCCTGTTCGTACAGACGCTTCCCAGCCTCCTTGGTTCCCCGCCCACCCTCCAGTCCATCAGCTGCTCACAGAAGCCAGAGACATTGTTCTAAAGCATAAATTTGATTCTGTTATTACCCCTCTGCCTGAAACTCTTGGTGGGTCCCCATCACCTGCCAGGGCAAGGCCAACCATTTTCAGCCTGGTGTAGTGTGGTCTCAGAGAACTCCTACTAATCCATCAAGGCCTATGCAGTGGTCTTCTCCTTGGTGCGGCTACTGTGCCCCCATCCCCAGCATAGTTCCTTAGCTTCTGGTCACTTCCAGAAATCCTTGGTGTTTGTTGGCTTGTGACTGCACCGCTCCAATCTCTACCTCTCTTGTCACATGGCATCTTCTCTGCATGTGTCTGTGTCTCTTCTCCTCTTATAAGGACACCAGTCCTATTGGATTAAGGGCCCACCATACTCCAGCAGGACCTCATCTTAACTTATATCTGCAAAGACCTTATTTCTAAATAAATTCATAAATTCTGAGGGGTTAGGGCATCAACCTGCCTTTTTGGAGGACACAGTTCAATCCACCCTAGTTGGTATGAGGGGACTGAAGACAGGGAGGAAACACTAGACCTGTCTGGGACTGGGGACAGGCAAAATCTGGCTTCTTATTTCAAGGCCCTGAACCTGGGGAGGGGTCACAGGCTTCCGGCTGAATCCTGCCTAGTTGGGCTGCAGGTAGGATGACTCAGAAATGGGGCTCTCAAGCTTAAGGGCATCCTTGAGTGTTTTTGGCATAATGCCCTCACCTTATGAGATTGAAAATGATAACATTTTTGAAAACTTGGAAAGCTTAGGTTAAAAAAAAAAGTAACCTAAACCTTTTATTTTTTTCTTTAAGGGAAAAACTAGAAATTTTGGGAAAATTTGAAACATATGCAATCTTTATTTTTGTAGCATCCTTTTCATATCTAAAGTCACTCTCTTAATTTAGGAGTGCAAAGTCAACCTTATGTAATTTGGTTTGCTCAATAAAATGATCATATGTGGCAAATTCAGTAAAAAATTATAGCTTGCTCAGACAATAATGACAACTTTGCTAATTGAATGAAGTTTTCAGTGTTTTAGACTTTGTGACAAATGAAAGTTATATATAAAAAATAACATGATAGCAATACTAGTCATATTAAATGGCAACCATGACGTACTAAGTGTGTGCTACCCTCTCTCATTCCACTTAACCCTATGAGACAGGGCTGTCCGCATTATACAGATGAGGAGACTGAGGTTCAGAGAGATTAAGCCCCTTGCACAAGGTCCTATGAACCAGCAACTGCTTGTGGTTCCAGATGCTTTAGGAGCTGAACCTCAGTTCACTCAGCAACAAAGACCCCCTCCTATCGTGACTCTAGAAAGCCATCAGCAGTGACCAGACTGGAAGTTTCTGTTTCCTGGATTTAGTATTGTTCCCTGTATGAGGCAGATACAGATGTCTTCTGCATTAGGAAGTAATCTGAGAACACGAGGGCACCTTGGGATTCCACAGGAATGAAGACAGAGACAAGGCAGGGGCCCTGGGCCCTGGGAGGTGGTTTGAAAGTACAAGGCAGGAACGGTCAGGCCTCAGGTGGTGGGCGAGGCCCTGAGGGCAGGTCCCCCTGGGGAAGGCGGCTTGAAGGGGGTGCCACCGGGAGTGCTGGCCTCCCTGGGCCTGGGGCTGCCTGTACAGGGCCAGAGGTGATGCTGGAACCTGTACGGAGGCAAGTTGGGGAAGGAGCTGTTTTTGAAAGTCCACTCCAAGCTTAAAGATGCCCACTCTCCATAGAGCTCGAGTCAGGAATAGGAGGTGGAGAGTGGGGTCTCGGAGGAAACCAGGTGCAAAGCCCAGGGAGGGAGCTAAGGCAAAACAGACCCAAGTCCCTGGCCTTTTGCCCTTGGACACAGTCTTGTTTCCTATCTGCCACTGTCAGCAGTTTCTGCACCTGCACTTTTATTATTTCATTTTGTAGCATCTCTAGTGGCTTCTGAAGAAAGCAGGTCCCCAGGATCCCCGCCTCCTCATCGCCGAGGTTTTCCTGCCCTCGCAACCTGGCAGCGACTGGCAGCGCCAACTTTTTTCTGGGCCACCAATTCTTCCCCGGCCCCATGGCTCCCCTTCCGCATCCTCTCCACCCTCCATCACCGGGTTCTCTGGGCCCCAGGCGGCCCTTCCTCCAGGAGGCAGAAGCTGGTTTCCTGGGCAACGACTCGTGGGGAAGGGGGGAGATGGGGAGCAGGCTGATATTCCTGCTGGGGAGGGCTTAGAGGAAGCATATGCCAATCTGGCTGCCCTGTGAATTATTCAGTGGCCGTGGGAACTGACTCACTCCCCAGTCTGCCATCCTCTTCCAGAACCTTCCTGCTGTTTCCTCTTCGACAAGATCCCCCTCTGCCTCTGTCTTGGGGGCCTAAACTCCTGTTGTGGGTCTTCTATCCTCAGGATGCTCATTTCTGGGTATCTTTGAATCTCTCTCTTCTTACTTATTCTTATGTATTCCTTTTTCTCTCTCTCCCCTGAGGCACAGTCTGGCTGGTGTCTCTTTACCAACTGCTGTGTTACGTGTACAGATATGGACACTCATACTCAGGTAGGTGAAATAACTGTTTCAGGTGATACAGTGATGAGTGACAGAGTCAAAATTTAAACTTGGGCCTGTGTTCTTGGGCCTTGCAATGGCGCTTGGAGCAAGGGAGAAGATTCTCTATGGAGTCTGCCCTGAGGCTGCCTTGGAGCCATGGAAGGGGCATCAATCACATGGAGCTGGGGAGTCCGTGTTACCTGAATGCAGAGCTGCCCACCCATGTGGCCAGGCATCTGGTCCCCGGGCCCTTCCTGCCCCAGGTCTACGCAGGTCTGGCTCGAGCAGAGGTTCCTTCGTGTTCTCCTGGTCTATCCACCTCAACCTTCAGAGGAGCAGAGGCAGGGCCTGGCTGCCTCACCTAGAGCCTGTGGGCCTCTCTTTCCCGCACCCTGGCAGTTCTGAGGGGAACCCCTGCTCAGGGTGGGGGTCGCAGTACTGGGGTAAAGACTGCTCAAGGAGGGAACAGAACACCTTAGAGGGGCCCCAGGGGAGACCTGGGGAAAAGTCAGAGTGGCTATGGCCAAGATGGCAGCAGCTGTGGAGGCCTGATGGTGGCCTCCGGTCGGGCCCTGGGAAGCTGGTAGTAGTGCTTCAGTAACTCAAAGTGGACTGGGTGGCCTGGCTGCCTGTGAGGACTCCGAGTGCTGTGGTCCCCCAGGGCTAGGGGGTCTGAGGTGCAGGCAGATGTGTCGTGCTCAGAGGCCAGGGAGAGGCTGCCCAGACACCTGTGGAAATGTCCTGTCTAGCTGGTGAGACCCCCTGTACCTGGGACAGCACACGCAGGACTCTGCGGTGGAATAGAGCCCCCGGACGCATCATCTCCCGCCCCCAGTGCCTCATACAGCACTTACCTACCCTCTCATCTCCCACTGTGTCCCTATGACGCTGTGACCCACCCAAAGGCGCCAGCGGTGATGCAGTGATGTTTTCTGCTTTGGACCCAGGTCCGGGATGAAGTCAAGAGAGGTCCCCTTCGTTGATATATAAAGAGTGAACTACCATGTGAGAATAATGGGGTTGGTTAGTAGCATCCACCCAGGAAGGCATTTCCAGGCACCCCCGAAACTTTGTTCTCTGCTGGGAATCAGCTGTGACCGGGTTTAGGCACACTGCTGGCTGAGGAGCGGTGTGGGGGGTGAGTGCTCTGAGCTTAGCTTGCTCAGGTCTGCCGTTGGCTCTTTTTGGCTGGATGGCTTCAGGGCCTCCCTCTTTATCTGCGCACCCAGCCTGGGTGCGATGTTTGAATAGTTGAGGTCAGTAGGAACTTCATTTCCTCCACTTCCCACCTTCCCCTGGCCTTGCTCAGACCATCCTCCCGCCCTGCCCAGGGAGTTCTCCTTGCATCTCTCCTCGCATTTCTCCTCCTGGAGATGCAGTTTCCTTATGCTGGGTCTGGGCTCTGAGTGCTGCCATCTTCCTGCCCACACCTTGGCAGGGCTCCCCCTCTGGGCCGTGGGCTGCTCTTGGTCCTGGGTGGCTTCTTTGCTTCTGATCTCTTCCAGTCACTGGGAGCTCCCTGGCCTCTAAGAACTCCCCCATTACCAGCATAAAGCAGTCGACCCCAGTGACCACCTCATGCCTCCTCATCCCCTGAATAAAACCTGTCCCCTGCAGGTCAGCAGACGATGCCTTCCTCTTTTCCTGTCTGTTTATGTACAAATCCCTCACTTGAAGCTGCTCAGGTATTCCTGGCATTTTGCTGCAGTTTGGATAGCGGCCACTAGGTGGACAGTGTGGTCTGGGCTAAAGTCACCTTGAACAACAACAAAAATCCTTTTCATGGTTGCGGCTAATTGTGGATATTTAATGTTTTCCCAAATTTACACATTGCAATTACAAAACCAAAACGGAAAGTGTGTGTATGTGCGTGTGTGTATAAAATACGTGTGTGCGTGCAGTAGAATTTATTATATAACAAAGCATAACAACTAACTAATCTCCAGTGACTGCCTATAAAAAGTGATAGCTAATTTAGAGCAAGATGTAGAATTGCCAAACATTTAGGTAAATCAGGCATCCTCATTAGCCCTTCACTGCTAATAATTAAACGTAATTTAATTTAGGCTCTTAACTTCTCTTGTTCTCAGGCTAATTTAATTTTGGCTTCTCCGAGGCTTGTCTGAGCCCCTGAGACCTCTGGTCAGCGAGAGGTGTTAAACCCCTCGTGCCTTCGCTTTATGCGGCTTTCACGGCCCTGGCCAGGGAACCTTATCTATGATTGCTTTCTGCAAATCCCTGGAAAGGCCTTCGGTCCCCTTTGTCTGTGCTCACAGCCCTACGTCTTCTCCCTGCCCAGGGAAAACCAGACACGAGCGGGTCACGTGACATGTGTGCTACATTTTCCTGAGGCTGTCTTTTTTTTTCCAATTAAGAAAAGTGTTTCCTCACCCTGGCCCCTTCTTCCGGCCAAACTTCTCAACCTTCGGAGACGGGTCTTGTCTAAAACCCCAGCCTGCTTCTCATTTTTGAGGTCCTCCATTAACCTCGTGTCTTTGTAGCGCTTCGGTTTGCGCAGCCTCCCCTCTGTGGACCGCTGCTCACCGTTAGCACGGTTTAGAGAGAGGGCAATTCCCAATGATCCAGACTTAGTGTTTTGAAACATGATGAAAAACTGCATCGACATTGTGAAGTGAAAACGTGTGGTTTCCTCCTAGGGAGCTCTGACTACGGAGAGTTCCTGATCTGACTGATAAAGGGTGGGTTTGAGTGTAGGGGGCCTGGCCACAGTCCCTCCCCCCCAACTCCTTTGTACCCCAGGGAAGAAACCACGCTTTTGTTGCTGTCTGCCCCAGATCCTGACAACCTGTAAGTCCCAGGTCAGGAGGGAAGTAGGAAAGGAAGGAGGATCAAGAGCGGAGAGGGGGAGGGCAGAGGCCCCAAGTTCAGCTCAATTTAGTTCCATAGTTGCTAAGCACATGCCAAGTGCCAGGCTTAATGCAAAGTGGTGAAATTCAGAGCACAGCCAGCCATGTAATTTGTGGGGTGCAGTGCAAAATGAAAACATGGGGTTCCTTGTTTAAAAAATTATTAAAACTTTCAAGAGGGTGATAATAGAGCATGGAACCAAAGAGGGGTGACAGAGGGACTAGATACATCCCAAGGTGCCTTGGGATACAGTTGAAAAACCACAAAAAGGAGAGCCCGAGGCGAGGATCTGGGTGCCTATCATTCATTTGGGAGATGATCCCAGGAAGTAGGGGCAAGAGCAGGGACACTGAGGCCGCAAAGGGGGAGAGGCCGAAGTCACAGTAAGTTATCAAGGTTGCTTCTGGGGGCAACAGGAGCATGGTCCCAGCAGACCTCCTGAGAATGCACCAGAGTCCTTCTCCTGAAAGACGGACAGTTGAGGCATTTGTCCACTCCCCCCCTCACCCCCCCATCCCCCATCCCCATCGGTGGAAGGATGTCCCCGGGGACACCGGCTTCCTTGAATTTCAAATTTCAGGTTCCTGGAATGTTTGAGAAGGGGCAGAAGTGGAAAGATGCTGGAATACCACTTTGGGTGGGGGTTTTGACAGCCAGGTGGCTCTGAGCTGAGGAGAATCGTCCACCACAGGTGAGGGAGGCTGCCACCATAGGGGGACGGGGAGGGGGCGACACAGGCCGAGAGGCTTCAGCTGTAGACTTTTGCGCGGGGAAAGGACATGGTCATTCTGCACGTTGGAGACTTCATTCTGGCGAGGACTGGGCAGGCGACAACTCCAGGAAGAAGGGCAGGGGCTGCCTTGTTTGAATCCCAAGCCCCTCAAAGGCCATATCCCTCCCCTCTGCGGCTCTAATAATTAGGGCCTGGTTATTTCCTCTGCTGCTGCTGCAGGCAGGGGCCCGGCCCAAGCTGGTTAGATCTCCAGGGCCAGCGGCTATGGGCCGGATTGTCTAAGTTGCTGCCTAAGCAGCCTGGTGACTTCCCATTTGTCACCTGCATTAGCACTCATGTGACGATCTGTTTGGAGTTCCGGAGAACGGTCCCGGATGGCCAATGTGGATGTCTAATTTAAAATTTCCGTCCATTTACCAGGGAATCACCCCTAAAGAACACATTTACGGAGCTGACAAAGGCCAAATTAGATTTCAGATACCATTGCCATGTGTCTCTGACAGGTGAGGGCAATAAAATAGTGGGGAGGAAACTGCAAACACCGCACTTGCAGGAGGACGCGTTCGCTTGTCCTCTCTCGGACAGCCCCTCTGGGTCTCATTTTTCTGCAACAGCCTCTGCCACAGGCTCGGTGATCTTTTTGGTCACTGTCTTTTTCTGCACCTTCCTTGGCCTGTATCTCTCACCCCGAGTCCTGGGCATCTTCCCTTGGTCCCCTCACCCTGCTCTCTCTCCCTTTGCTCCTCGTTGCCCTGTTTTCCTTTTCTCTGGCTCCTAGATCTCCTTCTTTGGGGTTCTGCCTCATTCCTGGTCCACTTTTGGTGGCTGTCTTATTCAGCGGATGGAGGCATCTATTCTATGTGATCAGAGGTCTGTGGCAGAGATAATGCCACTTGTTCACCAAATCCTATTTTATTCCCTCTCCGGGAAAATTGGAAGACTCTTAAAAGGGGTAATATTAATTGGAGGATCAAAAGATTAACAGAAGCCAGCCACAAGATGAATGGGGAGGTAGGAGAGGGCTTCCCAGATAGGAGGAATGGTAATGGTTGGCATAAAGACTCAAAGAGGGAACAGCTGAACCTGGGGACCAGCAAAAGCTGAGATGACTGGATGTGGTAGGCAGACTTGTTGGTCCCAGTCCTCATTTTATTATACATCCACATATTTGCAGTGGCCTCATGGTGGCAGAAGCACATTTCTCTACTGTTTTCTTTTAAGGCTTGACCACGTGACTTACTTTGGCCAATGGGATATTAGTAGAGATGATCCAAGTAGAAGTTGGAATTGTACTTTGTGTGGTTGGGCTTGTGGTCTTGTGCTCTGCCATTGCTAAGAGAAGGACATGCCCCAGAAGAATGGGAAACAGGTATAAAAGACCTGAACTCAAGTCATGGCCTAGAGCCAAGCTCAGCCAAGCTCAGACTAGATCGGCAAAACCCCAGCTGACCCACAGACTTCTTGTTGGCTATTGAGGTTGGGGCTGATTTGTTACACAGCATTATTGTGGTACTAACTGATACACTGAAGCAGAGTGAGTGATGGGGACAGTGGGCTGAGATGAGACTGGAGAGGTGGTGGGGCCAGTTTATGCAGCATCTGTCAAGGCATGGTAGGGAGTTTGTATGGGAAGATTTTAAAACATTTTGCTGTATAGGAATAGGGTATAGATGGGGGTTATTGACCCCCTTGAACAGATGGGAGAAAATAAGGCCTGGAGAATTTAAGCAGGTTGACCAACATCATAGATAGTCTGTCTGAGCCATGATGGTTGTATTTCTCTCCTTTGGGTCAAGTCTAATACTCAGTTTCACAGTGTGACATTCTCTGATACTGTTTCCAAGCTGTTTGGTGTTGACTTTGTCTCCCTATCTTCCTCCCCCCACCCCCTGCCACTCCACATGGCCACAGGCCCTTTACTCTGCTCTGTCCTCAGAGTCCCATGTAGTCCACTAGCACTGCCCCATCTCCCCTCTGGCCCAGACCCCTGGGCAGCCATTCTCTCCTGATATTCCCACTTCTCGGGTCTCCTGGCTCCATGAAATCACTGGCCAGCACAGTTCCCACCCCTGAGAAGACTCCGCATCTTATCTCCTCTCTCATTCCTGGCTGCCAGTGTGCTGAAGATAATTACAAAGTTTGGTTCACAGATCAGTGAAAAGAGCATGGGGTTTGGTATCTCACCAACTGAAGTTCAAATCTCAGCTCTGCTGCTTAGAGTAACCTTGGACAAGTTACTCAATTTCTTCAAGACTTATTTACTTTGTTTCTACATTGAAATTATGAGGCATCCCTCCCTCCCTCACTGGATTCTCATGAGAACGAAATGATTTGCATAGAGGCACTCAAGAAATGGGGATTACTGGAGTCGTGGGCAACGAGAATGGGTTCTGGCATCATTTGGGCCCTTACTGACCTAGGCCATCATTATACCCAGCTCTGTCTGTCTTCCTGTTACCCACCCCCACCCCAGCTGCTCAATAAACTTTTCCACCCTCCTCCCACCTCCACCTTCCTTCTTTCACTATCACCTCAACTCTGCAGACAACCTCAACTTGACCTGTACTGTGTAGTTCAAGGTCATCAACATGGGCTCCCTCTATTTCTCTTTATTCCCTATCCATGTTCTCACCCCCACCATACTCAGAGGAAAGGGTCCATCTCTTGGTCAGGTCCCTGCTCTCCCCACGGGTACCTTGGATCAGATTCCCTCCAACCAGCTCCAAGACCCACCTCCATCAATTAGTTCTTTAAATTTTTAGTTCTTCATCCATTTGTTCATTCATTCAACATCTCCCCCTTGTTTTCCAGCTCTGGATTAAGCCCTAAACCAGCACATTTGCTCAAGTGCTTCCTAAGCTATTGCCCCGTTTCTCACCTTCCCTTCACAGCAACACTCTTAAAAGGCTCATTCACACTTCCCACTTCCTCACCTCCGCACTCTCCTCATCTGTTCCATTCTGGCTTCTGTCTCCATCTAAACCACTCTTGCCAAAGCTGCCAATGACGCACTTACCAAGCCCAATGACACAGCTCCATTCTCATCTTACTAGGTCACGTGGCAGCATCGGACACTGTCAACTCCTTTGCTTTCTGCAGATTTTCTCTTCCCCTGTTTTGCAGCATCTACTTTTCCCAGATATGCCCTTCCCCTCTTGTCAGCCCCTTCCTTTGGTCCCTGTAGCTCCACTTGGCGATCAGTCCTTGGCCCCCTTTTGTCTCCCTCCTTGGAAGAGGCATCTGACTATACAGCATTGATTACTGCATGACCTCTACACTGTTTCCCAAATCTGCCTCCTCAGCCCAAACCCAGCTCCTATGCTCCATCTAGCCAACTGCCCACTGGGCACATCATGGGTCCCTGGGCAGGTCACCTTGCCTTCTCCAAACCTGCTCTGCAATTCGTGCTCTGGGTGGTGTACCCCTCATACTCCCGGGGTCAGAGAGCTCATCTTTACCTCCAACATGTAATCAATTGCCAAGTCCTGTCAAGTTGACTTTCCCACAAGACCCAACTGAGACCCTAGCTCCTCCCCTGTCCACCACCTCCCAGGAAACTTCTCTGACCCCCTAGAGAGGCAGGGCCACATCACATGCATGCATGGTTCTCTGTACTTCTGCCAGGCAGCACTTAATTTCGCTTGCAATTAAATAAATCATTATATACTTAGTTGTTTAGTGTTGATCTTCCTGGCAGACTGTGTGGGCAGGGGCTGTTTCTCTCCTGGCTGTTCATGTATCCCCAGTTGCTGGCATGGTGACTGGTTCGGGGCTCAATACCCTGTGGAGGACATGGGCGGCAATGGGGAGGGGGAACAAATGCCCTGGTGTTTGGTGCTTACATAGAAAAGCACAAACTAGAGCCGGGCGCAGACCCCTGCACCCCTCTGCTCCTGCCCAAAGCCGCTGAAACCAGCCACTGCTGAGCCTTTTGTTCTGTTGACAGGAGGCGAAGCAGCTACAAGCTCCTTAATCACCTCTCCACAAACATGGGGAAGCCTCATTAATCCCAGTGAAGGGATGATCTATGGTTTCCGGCTCAGGCCTCTGATAGACTGGCCTTCCTCTGCAGAGGCAGAAACCCCCGCAGGCGGAGGGGTCCTCCCCCTTCCCTCCCACAGTTAACTCACAGCTTGAAATGGTACCCCTGGTGGGGCTCTTGGCTCAGCTGAGACCTGGACGGAGACTAGGACCAATTCTCGATGCATGACAACTCCTCACCTCCCAGAAGGGCAAAACCAAGAAAGTTGACAATATTTGGTGTTGCAGGGGAACTGGGGCACACCCATGTACTGTTGGCAGAGAGGTAGCCGTGAGTGTGCACGTGTATGTATGTGCCTTTGTGCAATCTGCTAGCATGAGCGGTGAAGTTCATTAACTCTAGAACCAGACTGAGTTACATTCCAATGTTGGCGCTTGTCAGCTGCGTGAGCTTGGACAAACCACTTAACATCTCTGTGCCTCAGTTTTCTCATTTGGAAGGTAGGGGTAATAGTAGTACCTCCTCATAGGTTATTAGGGAAACAGGTTAGTTAATGTAGGTTCTCTTCTATTGAAGTCAAAATACTTCAAAAACCCTACTCCTCTCCAACCCAAACCAGGGGCCAGAGGGTTGCTATGGAAACCATGGGGTAAAGGAGCAGGACTTTCATTGACTCCTCTTTGGCCAGTGTTTTGGGGCTCCTTAGAAGTGAGACTCAAATCTCCCCAGCTCCTCCCTACCATGTGGCTGCAGTTTCAGCCTTCATGGCTGGAATTGGAGGCCAGGAACTCTGAATGCTCATCCTGGTTTTGCTTCTGACTTGTGTGAACCTGGGCAATTCTTTTCTTCTGGGCCTCAGTTTCTCCACCTGCACAAAAAAGGAGTGGGCCTAGAGGAGAAATGAATTTTATTTCATACATCATTGGTGGTAGCTAGAGATTGGGACTGAGGATTCTGAAGCTGTGTTCCGGGTCTGGGGGACACAGTGTCTGTGACTCGTTAGCGATGTCAGCAATGAACATAGGATGGAGGACTGGTGCTCTGTGAGTCTTATATTTACCATCCCTAAGCTAGATGATTGATTTCTAAGGGGTCCAGTTTCTTGATCTAAAGCTGTTCAGTGCTTTGAAATGTTCAAAATTAGACTCATTAACAATCTAGACATAATCTAGGCATTAGTCCCAGGAAGCCTCAGTCACTATGCTTCAATATAATTCAGGTTTGAAGGGTGGAAGGGGTCTTCTAAAGCTCTGTCCCAGCTGCCCATAAATACAGCTAGTAGTCACCATGAAGGGAAGAAAGACCTTGGCCCTAGGAGGTAGAACCCATAGGGGGCTGGGAAGCATGTGAGCAGGCAATGGCAAGCCTGGAAGGGGGTCGGGGCAGCAAGTATCATGAAATTCCACGGAGCAGGCAGTCCTGGGAGAGTTACATGGGGCCGGAGCAGGGATGCAATGAGAACAAGGGAGCCTGGGGCTGGCTCTGCCCAGAGCAGGACTGCTGGTGGGGCTTGGGGCATAGGAGGCCTCTCTGGGAACGTCCTCCTGTGGACTCCAGCTCAGGACCAGGTCATGTTGGTTTCCTCTGAACAGAACTTGCTCCTGGACATAGGAACTGAGCAGGAAGCTAAAGCCAAGAGGAATTGGCTGGGGTTGGGGCTGCAGTGATGAGATTGGAAGCTCTGAAAGTAGAGGGGGTTTTCTGGAGATTCCATGGAAGCCGGGTGTCTTTACAGGTTGCAAGGTTTGGAGCAGGTGAGAGTAGACGAGTGAGTAAGGGGCTTCATTCCCAGTGGTGGTGGTTTTGTTGAATGACATCTGTCACAAGCCTAAGGGTTTCCCAGCCGGTGGGCAATTTTAGAATCGATAAAGTTCATAAGCACAGAGCTCATCAACAATTAAGCTCATCTAACCATCTCTCTCTTTACAAATTCACTGAAAGAAGAGAATGAATTTCATTGTTCTTTAAATTCATTGTCTGCTAACTCAATCAAGGTTCTTTTGTAACTTAATTGTTTCTGAATTCAGGAACTCCTAACTCAACAGAAATGTGATAAAATAAAGTTGATAGTTTAAAAAATTTTATTATGTATCTACACCCAGCAAGTATCTTTTTGTATCTTTAGACAATGAACAATTTTCTGTACTTACGCCCTAAACATACAAGTACAGGACACAGTGTCTAGAATTATACAGCTCTGTCACAAATTGCTACAATAGTCAGACAGGCCTGGGCAGGTCAGACAGACCTGCCCGCTGCCACACACTGGTTGTGGGATCTTGGGCAATTATCTTAGTATCCTCACACCTCAGTTTCCTCATGTATAAAATGGGTTTAATGATATCCACATTGTGAGGTAATTGTATGGAAAGCACACAGAAGAAGAGGGCCTGAAATATAGAAAGTGTTTAACAAATGGTAGCCATTACTATTTTATTATTGGAGTAAATGCAAATTCACAGTTACATGTAGTTGCAGTAAAGCACGGGTTAAGTAATAAATGCAGTAACACCTAAATACAATAACATAAATGCAGTAACACATAGACATAGTAATACAATTAGAGCCCCAAACACAATAACAGATTCAGTTACATGGATAGAGTAAAATATAGATGTAGTAATGTAATTGTGTAACACCCAGCCACAGTTACATATACACATAATGATTTTTTAGCTATATAAGGTAGATAATGAATGAAGTATCAGAGCTATAATATCAAGATATGATATCACACAACTACTGTAATATATATGTCATAGCAATATAGAGGCACATTAAGCTAGATACAGTAAAAATAGATTCCATAAGTCACAACTAAGTGACATTTCTGTAAGGGTAGATAAGAACAGTAATACATGGATCCTATAATATGGTTACAGGTTCTTACAGGAATTGTAGCATATAAGTACAATAACATGTAGACAGAGTAATACATGGTTACAGACCTGCAGGAATACTGATACAGACAGGCGATGCTGCATCTATAAAATCTGAATATTCTTAGGAAAAAAATAAATAACTAAACCAAACCTCTGCAAATGCATTCTGTACTATGTAGCCCTAGCTCTAGTCTGAAATTTAATGTTTAGGTGTCCTGGATTCAAATACTTGGGGATTAGAGCCAGGAGAAATCATCTCTCAAGAGATGAGCCTTCCACCCAAAGACAGGCATAGTCCAGGCTGCTGCCTCAGTCCTCTTCCTGCTTGCTGGACTCTGATTTGATTTGGCACTTTGGTGACTCAGACTTCCATCCTTCTGGAGCAAACAGAGACCTATCTCTCTTTCTCTCTGACCACGGTTTTGAAGTGCAGCTGCTCTTGTTTGCTATCTTACCTCTGCTGAGGAGATCAGGTTTGCCTGAGCGGTAGTCTCTTTTGACCAATTATCCTGTAAATCCCAGAAGGCCAGTTTCAAATAGTCCATGGATAGGCTGGTTGCTTCTTTTGTTTGGGGACATTGGTGGCTCCTGCAGCCTGGCTGTTTCTTGGAGCGGCAGAAGAGGAAGGATAACTACTTAGCAGCAGATGTTATCCACTGGAGCCAGACTGACAATTTCTTCCTAATCACACTTTTCTGGACAAGTTTGGGGATTCAAGTCCTGACTTGCTGTATCAGTTAGCTATTGCTGCATAACAAAATATCTCATAGCTCTGTTTAAAACAACACACATTTATTATTGCTCATGAGTTCACAGGTCAAGTGGATGGTTCTTATCTGGGTCAGACTGCCAGGCCTGCCAAGCCTGACTGGTTTTAACTGGATACTCTCATGCAACTATGGTCAACTGACTGATCTGGGATGGCTTTAGTTGGAGGAATTGGCCCAAATAGGGGCTTTTTGCATGTACCTCCCACATCTCTCCAGAAGGCTTGTTCACATAGCAGCATCAGAATTCTGGGAGGAATGGTAGGGTAGGTGGAGAGAGAGGAGAGGAAAGGGGGGAGAGAGAGAGAGAGAGAGAGAGAGAGAGAGAGACAGAAGCCTCTTGAAGCCTAAGCTTATAATAGGTACACTGTCCTTTCTTCTATGTTGTATTGGTCAAAGCAAGTCACAAGGCCAACCCAGGCTCAAGAAGTGAGAAAACAGACTCCACTTCTTGATGCGGGGAGCTGCAAGGTAACATTGTAGGCATATTGGTACAGAGAGGAGTCCAGGATGGGGAACATTTTTGTAATTATTCAACCACACTGGCTTTTCAAGGATCACTTTTAGGGCCTCTGTCAAGCCCTCCTTGGGATCCTTGAGCAGAGCCAAAGCTGCATTTTAGGGGAGATTTGTAACCCTGCACACCTGATGCCTGGCCCCGTGTGGGCAGAACGGCATGCTGCCTGGCCCCTAACCCTCCTAATCTGCTCGTTCCCTTGGCTGATTGGCCTGGTTTCCCAACTCTCACCCCCAGTAGCAGCTCCGTTGGCTTCTAGCACCTCGTGCCTTGCAGGCTTTCCCCAAACAATGAGCTGGGCCCCATTTCTTTACTGGGACATTGAAATTGGGACCCAGAGGTCTGGGAGCAGGCAGTGGCGAGTGGAAACCGAGAGACGATGACTCAGAACCAGGGCTGGAGAGAAGAGCAGAGAGGCTCAGAGAGAAGCAGAGGAGGGAGACCATGTGAGTCCAGAGAGGAGGTGGGGAAGAAGTGCCTCTCCTCTCCTGTGTCTGTAAAACCTGGGCTGAACTTTGCTTTCTGTCCTTGAGTCCCATGAAATTTCTGTTTCCTTACAATATGCCCCTCATTTTTGTTGGGAAAGCCTGATGGGTGTTCTGTTCTTTGCAACTCAATACTGTTGACGGTAGGACTCCTTTTGGAAATGAAGGCGGACCAGACATCTTACCTTCCATTGCAGAGTGGTGACCTTGAGACCACCCAGCTGGGACCTCCAGCTCATGGTGTCCTTCTCCAGATGCTGGATCATCTGTCCTCCTGGGTCTCACTGAGAGCTCAGCCTTAATAGAATGGGCTTTCTGTATCTAGCTTCTGTCCCAAATCAGGGATGCCACTGATATCTGAGAGAGAGAATAAGAGGGTCACTGACCTTCATTTCTGAACATGCTAGAAGCTCTACTTTAGGGAGAGGGCCACATAGCCTAGTCACCACAAAAGTGATTTACTTGAACTAGGTTTGAATGTTTGGCCTTTTACTTTTATATAGGGCTAACTGAGGAATAGGTACTTGAAATGAATTTCTATAGCTTCTTTTAAACTCTCGTTGAAAGCATTATTCATTAAATATTCTCATAAGGTCCAATATGGTAAATTCCTTTAAGAATTCACGGACAGATAAAAGTTTTGGAGAATACTTTCTGAGAGAGACTTCTAAAACACAATCTTTTCTCTTTTTGCTATGGTTGCCAGGAAGCTCACACTCAAATTTACCATTCAGTTATGTGCAGACAGTTCCTGATGATTTTCCATGTCTCTCTATCTGAAAATGTCCTCTGGTTGTGGGAACATTCTTTGCAACCTTAAATGAATGAAGGATGAGAGTTGATGGATTAGAAACCAACATATACATAGTAACCAACTATATATTATATAATCAACTATTTACTATTGCTATTGTAATACATTGCCACAAACTTAATAGTTTAAAACAACACAAATTTATTATTTTACAATTCTGAAGGTCAGAAATCTGAAATGGTTATTAAGAACTAAAATTAAGGGATTGGCAGAGCCATGTTTCTTCCAAAGGCTCTAGGGAAAAATCTGTGTACTTGCCTTTTCTAGCTTCTAGAAGCTACATGATTCCTTGGCACATGGCCCCTTCTTCCACCTTCAAAGTCAGCAGTATAGTATCTTCCAATCTCCTTCTCTGATCCTCCTATGTCCTTCTTATAAGCACACTTGTGATTATATTGGGCCTGTTGAGATAATCTAGGATAATCTCTTCATCTCAAGATCATCAATTATATCAGCAAAGTTGCTTCTGTCATATAAGGTAACATGTTCACAGGTTCTAGGGATTAGGATGTAGATATCACTGGGGGACCATTACCAGTATATATCTATCAGCTTTCTTGTCCCACTGATGGGGCAATTCTGAAGTATGTTTGATAGCCTTACAGAGGACCCCCCCACCCCACCCCAGGAAGGTTGAACCCAGTTGCTCACAGCAGTATCTCACTCATGGGTACATCTTTATTGGTTCTGGTCCCTTCTTGTGTTCCTTCCTCCTCACATGCTCCCTGGGATCACCTCTCAGATAAACTCCTTGCACCCAAAGCCTTGTCTTAGGGTTGCTTTGGAGGAAACCCAAACTGAAACAGGATCCATATCAACCTAGATTTGTTTGTATAATTGCCTCACTCTCCTTCTTTGCATTACTCTGAATTTTCTATTTTGAACAGTTGTAGAATGAAGAAAAAAGTGAGCTTTAGAGCTTGAAAGGCATGAGTTCAAATGCTAACTCAATTTCTTATAAATTGTGTTTCAAAGCATTATGAGTCTCTGAAGTGTCTTCTGAATCATCCAAAATATACCCCCCCACTGCCTTTCCCTGCTTAGTGTAGTATTAGAGCAAAGTACATTGCATGCTACTCTGATTTCTTTAAAATCATTAATCTATCCATACATGCTCTAGTGTGCAGGATATTTGCTTCAACAGAGCATTTATTTCATGATCAGATGGGATACCAGAGATTTACCAGTGTGTGTATGTATTTTGTTTAATGAGAACCTCCAGTTTTACATTATTGAAGGCAACGTTTCCTCCTATTTAAAGTTGTCAGAGCATCTGTGCATAAATAAGCCTCTGAAACACTTGTTGGGTAGAATGGAGCCCTCATCACATGCTAATTGGGGGTAGGGGTGTGGAGAGAATCTGATATTCAGAGTTGTGTGCCTCTCAGCCAAGGGGCTCTGTAGATCCTGTCCATGGTCCTGATGTTGCATTAGACTCAAGGAGCAGGGGTCTCCAAAGGGGGGTTTACAAGATGATCGTTTGGAAGAGGAAAGAAAATATTAGAACTATAATTTATGTTGATTTATTAAAATCAAGAGCCGACTTCCGGCCAAGATGGAGGCTTAGACGGACACGCTAAGTCTCCCTCTACAAATAGAGAGGAATACAACTACTTCAAAACAAAGGATAACTAGAAATTCCAGAAAATAAAACTACACAGAAGCCCAACATATGAAGTTATAAACCAGCGGTGCCATTCGGGCAGGTAAGAGTTAAAGAGGGCAAAGCTGTTTGCGGAGCCGCAGGCGGCGAAAAATCCCGGCGGCAGTCAAGCCCCTGGCAGTGCGCGACCCCGGCGCTGGGGAGAGCGGCCGCCGCATCGCCTTGAACAGTGAGGCCCAGGGGGGCGGGAGGACGGATCCCGGTCTCCTAGCTGAATTACTGTGTGAATCCATTTTGGACCCCTGCCCCCAAAGAAAGAAAGCACCACAGGGCTGCGAAATAGGTCGTGGACAGGCGCCGGTCGCTGGCTTGTGACGAGTACACAGGCACTGCCCCCGACAGCCGGCCCAAGAAAACAAAAAGCATCTGTCAAAATGAGGCAGACAACTATAGAAATCCTGGTGACACAGCTCACCAGGCAGCAGATAGAGAACCTGACAGATGAACAGATAAGAAACCTGTCAGAGGCTCAGTTCTGGGCCATTGTTATCAGGTGGCTTACAGAATTCACAAAAGAGCAGGAAAAAGATAAGAAAGAAGCGAAAAACTTTCATAACGAAAGGAACAAAACCGCATACGAGACAGATGGTGAGGAAAAAAAATCCAGAGTTCATTTCAACAAACTGGAATATGGAGAAGGAACAAGCAGTCAACCAATGCAGCGAGAGGAAATGGGAAGCAACAATGAGAGGATCAGAAACCTCTGGGACAGCTATAAAAGGCCCAACATAAGAATCATTGGTTTGCCAGAGAATGAGGAAGATGAACTAGAACTTGAAAAATTGAGTGAAAATATAATAAAGGAGAACTTCCCAGACTTGGGGAAGGGAATAGACTTGCAGGTCCAGGAAGCAAGGAGAGTTCCCAAGAGACTGGACCCAGGGAGAACCACTCCAAGACACTTTATAATCAAAATGTCAAAAATTAAAGATAAAGAGAGAATCTTAAAAGCAGCAAGAGAGAAGAAAAGAATTATGTACAAAGGGGTCCCAATTAGACTATCAGCAGACTTCTCAAGGGAAACCCTACAGGCAAGAAGGGACTGGCAAGAAATATTCAAAGTAATGAAAATCCAAAACCTACAACCACGAATACTCTATCCAGCGAAATTGTCATTCAGAATAGAAGGACAGAGAAAGTGTTTCCAGGACAAAATAAAACTGAAAGAGTTCATTAGATCCAAACCACTGTTATATGAGATGTTAAAGGGACTGGTTTAAAAAACAGAAGCTAAGGAGATGAAACAAAGGCAAACTAAATAGGCAACGAGAGTGGAAAAGGAACTGTGGGTACGGGAAGCATATTGGGGGGAGGTCAACAGGGAGGGGGAATGGGGAAAGGGAGGGAGATGATATAGGAATTGGGGATCAAGGTAGGAGGGAATGGAATAGACGGAGAGAGGTTGGGAGGAACTGTATGCACAACTAATGGACATAATCTAAAAGGGGGGGACAACTGGAGGGAGGGAGGCCACCGGGTGGAGGGGAGCAGAGGGAAGGGAAATTGGCACAAATGTAATATTTTAATCAATAAAACACATTAAATCTGAAAAAAAAAAAAATCAAGAGCCAAGTTCATCTTTACTAATAGTTACCATGGTGATTGGCACCAGCACCCCATCACAGGCAAGGCAGCCACGGGGTGTGGAGAGGGCAAGGTGCATGGAGGGAGGGTGGAGTTCCACAGGCAAGGGGTCAGCGGTGGTGCCTGGACTCGTTTGTCACTTCTGGCTACATGTTTCCAGTTTATACGTGGCTAGTTAAGGGATCTATGTATTAGGCCTCCTCATTTGATTTTAAGTAACATTTTAATTGAAGTATAATTTATATACAGAAAGTATACAGATTATAAGAATACATGTCAGCAGACTTTTACAAAGTGAGTGCCTCTCTGTGATCAGAGCCCAGATTAAGAAACATAAAACTGGGGGGAGAAAAGGGGAAAAATGGGACAACTCTAATTGAAAAACCAAAAAAAAAAAAAAAAAAAAAAAAAAAAGAAACATAAAACTGCCAACACTCTGGAGGCCTCTTTGTGCCTCCTTCTAGTCACTCCTGAGCCCTTGGTGGCCCTTATCCTGATTTTTAGCACTGCATATTAGCTTTGCATGTTTTTGAACTTTGTATGAGCAAAATAATAGATTTGAATTACTTTATTCAGCATTATTTGTGAAGTTCCTTCAGGGCCCATGGTTGTTGGAGTTCATTCATTCTCACCACGTATAACATCCCACTGCACATATATATCCCCTCTCCTGTTAATGGACGTTTTGGGGGCTTCCAGTTTTTGGCTATAATAAGCAGTACCACTACGAACATTTTGTATATGTCCTTTAATGAGAAAGGTTAATTTTAACTAAAGTAATCCTCACAGAATGGGAATGTGGCTTTATTATTATTATTTGTGTGTGTGTCAAGGCACCACAGGTTGAAGATAATACTAAGAAATGTAGGCATGAGCAAAGAGCTAAAAACGGAAAGGCCGATGTTTGTACTTCAAAAAGAAAGTTTTGGGTCCATAATAATTTAATCAGATCTAATAAGAAATTTGATTTAAAAGGAGGAGGAAAACTTTTAAAAGACTTTGCTATGTGGATTTATACACATGGTCATTAATGACAAACCTTGAATATTTGCTAATGAGAGTGTGAAATGTCTACAGTTAGCAAGTGTGAATGTCATTGGTGCCATGCACCAGATAATTTGATTCTCTGCTCAGGCACACGACTTCCTGGCCTGGTTGGAGTTGTGTGGCCAGGTGGCTTGATTTGGCCATTAAAATGTGAGCAGAGGTGATGGCTGTCACTTCCAGTCCAAGATTTTAGAGCCTGCAGGCAATTCATAACACTCTTTTATTTTTTGGCAACAAGGGCTGAGAATGTTCAGAAAAGAAGCTGCTTGGTCAGTCTGGGTCCCAGGGTGAGGATACTGTGATGTACCTGTGGCATGCAATAAACCTGTTATGCTTTAAGTCACAGGTATTGGAACATTTGTTACCATAGCATAACCTAGCCTCTCCTTACTGATACAATAATAGCCTTGAAAATGAAGACCCAGAACACAAAGACACACTTGTCATTTTTTTCAGGGATGTCAAAAGTTATGTGATGCTCCCTCTGGTTCTTTACATAAGTTCTGATACTTTGTGACAAATATTTAGATGCCTCTTTTGAGATTTGATAGCTAGCGAAAGTTAAAAAGCCGCATACCATCAAGAAAACACTTGTTTTTCTTTCCTCAGGCAAAATGGATTAAATAACTCACAGAACTCAATCCATGGACCAACTTAAATGCATTTCTTTTTCAGTGAATGTGGTCGGAAGGTGCAGAGTCCTGCTGAAAATGTGAAGCAACAAGTACTTGAACAAATTACACAGAGCGGAAGATTTGCTCTGTGATTGGATGGAAGTACAGATGTCCCTAACATGTCTCAGTTTATGGCTCGTGCTGGATTTGGGTTTCAATAATAAAATACACAAAGAATTACCTTTTTTATGAGATGTACCAGAGAAGATATAGTTTCAATAACCAACGACTTATTTAATAAAAATAATGTTTTATGGAAAAACAGTATGAATATAACCACTGGTAGAGTGGATATTTAACTGCAATACATGAAGGATTCTAGACTAAAGTTATAGAAATCATTCCAAACATGAAATTCACTCAAAGACTAGCTGTTGAAGCAAAGAAGTTGAGGCCAGACGTGCACAAAATGGTGCAGGCTGTCATCAGTGTGGTTTATGTGATAAAAATAAGACTTTTAATATATAGTAGACTCCTTATAGTATTTTACAACAAAGATGTAGAGGTTTGATTATTTTGTAATAAGATATATAGGTTTGATGACTGTCATGTGGCAAAGTACTTTAAAGAGGTGGGGACTTAAAGATGAGTAATGCATTGCTTTTTTTACAAAAAGAAAAGTTTTGAAACTTGCTGACAATTTTTATAATGACAACTGGTTCTCAATATAGTATGCTATACCACCAAAAGTTTTTAAAATCAATTTTTAATTTTGAAATAATTTTAGATTTTCAGAAGAGCTGCAAAGATCCTACAGAGTTCCGGTGTACTCTTTTCCCAGTTTCCCATAGTGTAACTTCATACACAATCAAGATACATCTGTCAAAACTAAGAGATCGCTGTTAACAAAATTTCAGACTCTACTTGAATTTCATCAGGTTTTCCACTAATGCCCTTTTTTGGTCCAGACTCCAGTCTAGGGTCTCACATTACAGTTGGGCAACAGACATTTTTGAGAGAAACACATACACTACCACACATGAACTCTGTCCCCTCAGGGTATATTTGATATGTAAATAATGATCAAAAAGATTAATTGCTTTCTGAAAGAAACCAGTGTTGTGGGGAGAGCATTTAAAAAACAAACATTTAGAAAGGTTTCCATTGTTTCGTGATTTCTGTGATAGAAAATGAAATATGTTTACCAGCCATAACAACTCTTATGTGCGTAAACTTTAAAAACTCGGAAACAGAAAATTTGAACTTGTTTAAGAAAATCTTTCAAGGTGCTTCAGAACCTATTTGCTAAAAATATGAAAAGATAACATTTTCTGATTAGTTTGCAAGAACCCCTGATTGACATCAGGGACGATGGAAATTTGCTCGCTGAATTTCAACAGAAAACTTTGCATAATGGGTGGATGGGAATGAAAAACAACTGTGAAGATTTAGTAAGCTTAGCCAGCAAGGCTGTTTTCCCATTTGGATCAGTGCATCATTACATGGTATCTTTTCCACCACAGCTATAACAGCAATTAAAACCAAGTATTAACATAATTTGAATTAAGAACCACATCCTTGAGCCGCTGTATCATAAAGCTTTGCTTTTTAAAAATAAAACATTTTTAATCACATAGATCTCTTTTAAAATTTTTAGTGAGGGCAGAAATGCTTTTTGAACCATTCATAAATACGATAAAATGAAATAATTTAAAAGATTTTATCTTATCATTTTAAATCGGAATAATTTAAATTCTGTTTTACAGTGCATGTAAAATATTAGTGCAGTGATGCGGGAATATTCTCTATAAATAAACATGTGGAGTGCAGGCATGTGCTCACTGAAAGAGAACCGGTAGGGTGGCTGGAGGACCCGGTTCGGGATGGTGACGCCCGTGGAACCAGTGTCTGGTGGCTGCTGGGGAAGGGGCTGCTCTGTGAAGGCTGCCTGGGCATAAGGGGTCAGAACCCCCAGGCTTCCAAGGTGTGAGCCAGGCTCAGACTCTGTGCCGAGGAGGCAGCCAGGGGCCAACTGAGGCCCAATTCCATTCCAGGATCAGGGAAAGGAGAGGAGTCTAGAGGTAGCCTTTTGCCCTAAAACTGGCAACCTCAGTGTCTAAAAAAGTGCCTTAGATACTCATGTGCCTATCAGGTTGGGGCCCTCTCCAACCTCACTTCTTATAAACAGTCTGGAGAGGGGGTTCCCTGCTGATTCTGGCAATAGCCCCCAGTGTCTTCCCTGGATCCTGGAACCTCAGGTTGCTTGTTTCTGTTTTTGACTGTGCCCCTCTCTCACCCTGGATTCCTTCTTACACGGCACTTCACATTGTCTGCGGGGGGTTCTATCATTTGGGGCTGTGTCTTGCTCCCCTTTGCCTGGCACTGTCCCACTGTAGTGGGTTGAATGGTATCCCCTGAAAAGATATGTCTACATCCTAACTTCCAGAACTCGTAGACTGTGATCTTATTGGGAAAAAGGTTCTTTGCAGGTCTTGAGATGAGATCATCCTGGATTGCTGGGCAGATCCTAAATCCAATGACAGGTGTCCTTATAAGAGACACAAGAGGAGAAGACATGCGTGCCTGGAGGAGAGGAGAAGGCCTTGTGCCGACCTGAGGTCCAGATTGAGGTGATGCAACCACAAGGAATGCCAACAGCTGGCAGCATCAGGGAAAAGCAAGGAGTGGGTTGTCCCCCAGAGCCTTCGGCAGGGGTGCGGCCCAGCTGACACCTTGAGTCTGGACTTTGGTTGCCCGAGCTTTGAGAAAATACAGTTTTGCTGCTGTAAGTTGTCCAGATTGTGCTAATTTGTTATGGCAGCCCCAAGAAACTAAGATACCTGTTGACTTTTAGTCCCAGCTTGGACATCTGGGAGGCCTGTCTGGTCTCTCCAGTCTGGGTTCCAGCCCCGCTCTGGGCTTCTGACCCCTCCACGGGCTGGGAATCTCCTGCTAGCATGGATTCCTATGTATTAGGAATATATTTGATCTCTGATTAGTTGTTACCTACTTGGGGGCAGACCGCATGCCCTTCTTAATAACCATTGTTCTCTAGAGCCCAGAAAAACAAAAACCCTACATGGTAAAATGATAAGCACTGCTCACACTCGCTGAGAGTTTGCAAAGTAAAAGGCACTGTTCTAGCAGCAGTAGGCACAGTCCCTTATTTATTTCTTCCATCATCCCTATGTGGATGGCATTGTCATTAGTTTCATTATACATATGAGGGTTACTGAGGCTCAGAGAGGTGATGTAACCTGCTTAGGGTCGTGCCACTAGTAAATAGCATCAGGACTTGAACTCAGGTCTTTGGCTCCAAATTTTTCATCCTTAGCTTTTACTGCCTCAGTTACAAGCTGCTTGATAAATATATGTGAAATAAATGAATGATCCATTTTTTTTAGGATGGCAGCCTGGCCTTTCCTCATGTGGGGTCTAACCTCCTACAGCATGCCTGAGTCAGAGCTTGTTGAAAGAATCCATTTTGCACACAAATCTAGCAAATGGGCTATCTGGCTTCACAGCTCAGGACTAAGAAATCCGTCCAAGGTGGGGAGGGCGGCAAGAGGCGGTCACTCTGTGACACCTGGCAGCTCGATGGGACGTGGCAGGGAGGGGTAACAACTGGAAGTCAGAGCAAAACCCTGCGGCCCCCCACCTCTGCCAGCCCCAGGGCAATGCTGGGTGGTGCCTTACTTCAGTGATGTGCATTCATTGGTGAGCCCAGGATCCAAGCCCAGTTTAATGAATTTTCTTCAACATTCTCTGAGTGTGTGTATATGAGTGGTGTGTGTGTGTGTGTGTGTGTTAGGAGGGTGTAGAGAGGGGGAGAGATATATGGGAATGTGATACATTTCTAATAATTTTTAAAAATAAAAAAAAAAACAGTTAAAATAATATTTTGTGCCTAAAGGGGATAAACTTCAATTATCTTGAAAATGTTCTTCTGAGCAAAAGTCCTTTGCTGATAATGTTGAATAAATGAGGTGTTACTGTATTAATATTGTTGATAATGACAAACATTTGCACAATTATTTTCAGGCCACAAGGCACTCCTTCATTCACTCATGCACTCACTGTAACAGGCAGGAATGTTTGCAGCTGTAAGCATCTGCTTACCGAACTAAAAGTGGCTTGAACCTAGTGGTCATTCATTGTTAATTAACAGGAAATTTCATGACAGGAGGTCACAGGGTTAATTTGGCAGCCCAGGGGTATCATCAAGGATCCATGCTCTTCTCTTCCTCTTCCGCTCTCCTCAAATAATGGTGACATTTCCACTGTGGTTGCCGGTTGTTCTCCCCCAACACCTTATTCCTCCGAAGTACCCTGGAAAGCAGGAGGAGGAAGCAGGGTGCTCTTCTCAGGCATGCACACACCCCTCCTTTTGTCAGGAATAGAACCTTCTCCTAGAACCCCCGCAGATTTTTTTCCCTTATATCTCATTGGCTAGAAATGGGTCACATGCCCAGCCCTTGACCAATCACCATAAAGGCGAACAGGGTTGCCGTGACATGTTTAGAGAGATCAGGCACAATTGGCATCTGGCCTCAACTGGGGCTCTGTCAGCACGAAAGAAGGCAGAATGGCTGCATTCATTCATTCCACAAACATCTTTCCTGTACCTTCTTGTAAGTGTAAGATTATGCAAATGATAAGAAGGAGTTCTGGTGGCTGTCCTATATTATCTCAGTTTTATGGATAAAGAAACTGGCTCAGAGAGCTGAACCAGTGGCCCAAAGCCCCCATGTAATGAGAGTCAGTTCAGAATTTGACCTCACATCATTCCAAGGTCCATGCTCCTTCCAGCACAGGGATTTGCCTTGTTGTACTGGCTGGGTAGCCTGCATCCTTTCTGGTGGGATGCTAACAGGGCTGCATTTTATGTCCTGATCTCTCAGTGGCAGTGGCTGTCCTGTCCATCCTGAGATCTATAGAGTCCAAGATGCTTTTGCAGGATGCAGAAGGAAGATGCCCCCTCTCTAACAAGCAGGCAGGCTTGCTGCAGATGGATCCCAGATGGTGGCATTATCTGAGCAGTGGGATGGAGCCAGGGGAGATGTGCTGGGAGAGGGTGGAGGCCAGACATGGTCAGTCAAGTGTTCAGACTCAGAACTGCTGGCCTCCGACGGGTTTGGCTGAGGCCGGCACTGTTGCCCTGACCCTGGCATCTGATGTTTCGCAGGGATCAGGGATCAGTGCCTGGCAGGGAGGGGTACACACCCTGAGCTCACTGGAGCTTCTGAGAGATGCTGGACCTGGAGGCAGGGATATGAGGGCTCCTTACCTTTAAGCTATGACCATGTCTGTAGACCCAAAGTCAGGCTCAGGGGGCACTCTACTCCCGGGACCCCTCTCCCTCATTTGCACCCTTCACCACTTACCCTTCATGCTCCATGGGACTGTAAAAGTAGTGGCTGGATCCTGACTTTCTGGGTCTGTCTCCTGGCCTCACCAGTGATTATCTGTGCAACTTTAGGTAGGTCATTTAACATCTCTGTCCCCACGTCTTCCTGTCTGTAAAATGGGACTAATAATGGTGCCAAGGCATACAATCGTTTTTAGGATGAAATAAACTAATGTGTCTAAATGCTGTGCCCAGTGCCTGGCACATGGTGAGTGCTAGATGCATCCACTGGCACTACTATTGCCACCAACTCCTTGGCACTGCACAAACCTTACTGTTTTATTCAACCCACACACCAGCTGAAAGCCTCCCTGTTCTTGCCTTGAGTTAAAATCTGGAGGAATTTCCTTATTATTAAGACTTGGGGAAATACAAGGCCTTCGCCAGGATTGTTACCACATCTTGTAGGTCTCTGGTTCCTACTTCTTCACCTCAAGTCCACTTGGCTGAAGAATTCAGAAGTCACTTTGCTATCTCATCAAGCATTTCAGGAGTGACGGCGAGGGGGGCGGTAGGGAGGTCAAGAGGCACAGCTCACCACTTGGTGCTGTCTGACAGCCCCGTCCCCTGCTGCCCAGCATCTCTCCTGTCTAAATTCTGTCTCCCACTCTGTTCAGTGGAGGGGCCTCTCCCTGAACCACACCAGAAGCTATCATTTACCAAGCCCTTGCTATGGGCCAGGCCCCATCCTGAGCACTTCACAGAGTCCCCCCACTGAAACCTCACAGGACATTCATGCATATGTGCTGTTACCATCCCTACTTTGGGGACAGGGAGATGGGTGACATGCTTCCCACAGGCAGTTGGTCTGGCCCTGTGCCCAGGGTTCCACCATCCGCTGCTCTGCTTGGCTTTTCTGAAACCTTAGCTCCAGGTTCTGGGGCTAAACTGTAACTATGTGAGTTTATAAAAAAAAAAGTCTTTTCCCAACAAGCATGATCTCTCCTTACAAGGAATCCCTGCTCTATGGTGACCCCTCCATCAGCATCTCTGTGTACACAGGCGGGCAGCGAGGTGCAGAAGGCAGAGGCATGGCTTTGATGTGCTCAGGCTGGGATTCCAGGCCTGGCTTTTGGGCTCAGTTTCCTCTCCTGTGAAAGGGCTTAGTAACAGTAACAGGTGGTGACCGCGCTCATCAGCATTTCTGTCCCCAGCCTCCAGCATGGGGTCAGCACAGGTAACACTGGAGAGGGCTTGTTGGGCAGCATTTCTGTGTCTTTGGGGTGACCTCTGTCTATATAGTTGGCCCAGTCTTTCTTTATTCCATCCTATTCATGTTTCTGCCCCCTGCTGTGTCCTCTCCCACCTTGAGGTCCCCTCTTTGCCTTCTGATCCCCCATAAAGCCAACTCTAGGGCAGATAATCCAGGCCGGTCGGGGACAGATGATCTCTGAGTGGAGATCGATAGTCTTCCCCAGTCCGGAGAGCGCCTGCCTGGCCTGCCGAGGACCGTGAGGAGAGCAGCAGGCTGCATTCTTTGAAGGGTGAGCGGTTCGGCTCCACGTCCGGGCACTGTGCTGGGGTTGGGCTGTGATGACAGAGCTGGGGGAGGAGAGGCAAGTGCTGCTGGTGTGAGAGTCAAGGAGGGGCCCCTGCGCCCCCAATCTGCCCAGTTCCCACTGTCATCCCCAAGGCCAGTTCCGGAGTGGAGCTGTGGCCAGGTGGAAGCCAGGGCTAGGAGACCCGGGTTCCAGTCACTGTTCTGTGCAGCTTGGGTGAGGAGCCCAGGGCAGGTCCCTCCCCCACTGGGTCCTCCATATCCTCTGTGATGAAGGCTGAGGGGGCAGCTTCACCACGACTCTGACTGATGAGAAACTGTTGGCCTCCCCTGTGCCTGTGTAGACACACTCACCCCCTAAGGTGCGGGGGAGCCTGGGTGATCTTGGCAGAAAAGAAGAACCCTCCCTCCCCTGACACACCATGGACCACCGACCCACTCAGGCCCTGAAGGGTGTGTGTGTGCGCACTTGTGTCTCTGTGTGTATGGGTGTGCCTATGTATGTGTATGTCTTTCTGTGCATATGTGTGTCTCTGTGTATGTGTGTGTTGTTCTGTGTGTATATGTGTGCATGCAGGCATGTATTTGTGCTGCTTATATGCTAAGCTTTAAATACTTCTTCGCGCTCCCCCCACCTCCCTGGCCCCGGGACACTGGAAACCGTGTGTGAGCACAGCCCCTCCCCAGGCACATGCATCAGGCCATCTTCCCTTAACTCCTCAGCAGAGGGTGTGAAAAAGCTGGCATTTCTGGTTCTTTGGTTTCTTAGTCAGTTCTCTGAATGGCAGGAATGTGCTCCAGCAGGTGCATTGTGGCTTTCTCTTTTTTTCGCAGGTCTGCCTTCTGCCTCCAGCTCTAGCCTCTCACCTTCCCTACCTTCCCTCATCCTCCTTATCCTCGCCTACCTTCCCTTCCTGGCTGTCTCTGACTCTCTCCTCTTCTTTTCCAGTCTCTGACTCTGCTTTCCCTGCTGTCCCTCTGTTCCTTGCACTGTGTCCCTCTGTCTCTGTCCCTCCCATCTCAGCCACCAGAACTTGCTAACAGCTGCTCCTCTGGGAGGCGTGAAGACAGAGTTGGCAGCTGAGGTGCTGTGGAAGGTGCAGAGCCAGGAGCTCCGGTAGGGGCTGTTCTGCATTCAGGATGGTGGTGGTGGGGGTGTGAATGGCAGTGTCCATGGGAGGAGAGGAGCCTCCGGGAGTGCCAGGAAGAGCTGTGGGGTCGAGGCAGGTCAGCCCTAGGAAGGGACTGAGGTTTTCAGGACATTGGAGATGGATGGGTGGGTAGGGGATGAGGTTCTGAGGATGGGGCATGTGTGTGCGCACATGTGTGTGTGTGTGAGAGAGGAGGAGCAAAGCCTGGAAGCTCTCAGAAAGGAGAGGTCTGCTTTTCAGGGTCTTGTCCCTGTCTATGCTAGCCCACTGTGGGCCTGAACTAACACATGGAGCCCAGTCCCTGTGAGTATGGTGGCAGCAGACTGGGAAAGCCCAGGTGGTTGAGGAGCAGAAGGAGCCTAGTGTGCATTACTGCATTGTCCATGACGCCAGGGAGCCATGGAAGAAAGCCAGGAGGCAGGAAGCAGGAGTGAGAGCCATGCTCACCCCTTGCTCTCCAGGGCCCTGACCATGCTACACACAGCACTGAAGGTGACCTGAGGGTCAAGGACTCAGAGTCACCTTGCACTCTTCAGTGCCATGTAGCTCATAGCTCATACAAGCAGCCCATTCTGTTCTTGGAAACTAATGTCTCCTAGAGAGAACACACAAGTTCACAAACTCCTACTCATCTCTCAAAGCCCAGCTCAGATGTTACCTTCTCATGGGAAGCCCTTCACAACTCTCTATCTAGAGGCACTCTCCTCTGGGACATGTGTCTACCTTGAACCTGTCACAGCACCGAGACCACCATTTGATGATATTTGTGCACTTATATGTCTTCTTCATGAACCCTGGGGCTCCTTGAGGTTAGGGCAAATGTCTCATTTACCTCTGAATGGGGTGGACCTGGAGTGCTTCTGAGTGACTCAGATCCTTGGGTGACTCAAACTGGGCCTGAGGGTTGGGGTTGAGCAGGCCACATGCTCCAAGCCTAGGGGTCCCCAGGGCACTGGATCTTAGCCAGTCAATCAGTCAGTTGGTGAGTACCATGGAGTGAGGGTCCATTCTAGGTGTAGCTGGCCCTGGGACCCTGGGGTGGAGAACAATATGGAGGTATTGGGAACCCCACTCCAAAGGAGACACATGGCCTATACTGGGAGACCCTTTTTGAGAGAATAAACCCTGGCCAGGCTGGCTCGTCACCACCAGCATGAATGATATCTATCTGTCCTGTCTTTAGTTCCATTTTAAAGCAATTCCTCCACTTTCAATCCTGTGTCTAATCAACGTGGCATTCAGAGAAAATCTCTTTGGTAAAGGTCACAAAAGGGAGGTGGCATTCTCTCTGACAGTACCTGTCCTTCCTGCACCAGCACTGTCTCCTTCAAGACAAGGCGCCAGCAGCTCCTGCCCCACCAGTTGCCTTTCAGGTGATGAAAACCTTCTCATCTAGAAAGACACAGCTCAGGAGCTGCCACGTTTGTCTACTCAGTCTCTCTACAGGTCCTTCAAAATACAGGGATGACTCGGAACCCAGCCCTACCTGGCATGGTGCCTGGGATGCTGGATCCTGGGGACCCCCTACTTGAAATCGTGGCTCCAGGGTGTATCTGCAGGATCCGGCAAGATGTGAGACAGGCCAGGGAGGCAGACCTCGGCAGTGAGAAGTCACATCTTCCATGCTCCCTAGTTTGTCCTTGGTCCTGAGTCAAATGTGAGTCACTGAAGACTTCAGCAAGGAGCTGTCGGTCATATATGTGTCTTAGGAAGGTCACTGTGGCTGCAGGATGGAGGACCATGCCGGTGGAAGCTGGGCAGCACCTGCCACTTGTGCTCCCGTGGTGATGGGGACAGTCAGGATGACAGGCTGCCTTTTGTCTCTGAAAGTCATGCTTCTGATGCCTCTTCTGGCGCAGTTACATCCTTTGATGGCTGGTGGGGTTGAAGTTGCCTTGGAGCCATCCACACTTGGCGTTTCAAGGAGTTATGGGGCCTGGAATCCATTGTCAGGCAGCTATGGTTCAAGTTGTAAGAACTTGGGCACATGACTTAAATCTGCCCGTGCCTCCGGTTCCTTGTCAGTGAAATGGGCACAGTGATAGTACCCTCCCCCGTCTGGCTAGTGGGAAGGATGGAATTGAAAATGCACAGTTTTGTGGATGTGTTTGTCATTATTAAAAGTTGTGAGCCTAAGAGCTACCCAGGATTCTGGAGACTGTGCAGCTGAGCAGTGGAGAATGTGTGTGGTCCTGACAGTCAGCAGGACTGTGAATCTTGGCTTCGTTACTCCTTCACTGCCCCTCTCCACCGCAGTTACCTGATTTATAAAACGGGGCCAGGATACACTAACCTTGTGGTGTATAGAAGCAACTGCTCTTTTCAGCGATATACTCACCATTCAGTCATTTGGGAAAGAGGCATCGCTCACCTCCAGGGTAGATAGATGGGGCAGCATAGCTTGATGTTTAGCGACATATTTTGAGGGCTGTTTTTGGAATGAAAATTGCCTATCCATCACCCCCCCACCCCCCACGGATATGGACTGTGTGTGACCTAGCCTGTCCCATTGTAGCTGGCTCTGTGTCACCCTGCCCTTAGGCCCCAGCAGTCAGTGCTGTGCTCCCTCAGGGTCCCGCAAACCTCCGGCTGAATGAGGGCTTTCTCTTGCCTTGCCCCAGGTGCAGGTTGGAGTGAATGGCACCAGGAGCAGCCAGTAATGGATGGAAATGGAGGGTAAATACAGCTACTTTGACCCTCAGGTGGGCCACTTACGTGCTGTGGTCCACATCATCTCCCAGAGGTCCCCAGCTGGATTGGGCCCCAGGGGCCCACCGTGGTAACCTCCTCATTAACACTGTTCATATCGACTTCCCTCCCTCCCCGACTCCCTTACTCCCCGATCTCTGCTTTCAGAGAGCACCTCCCACATGGACCACTTGCACCCAAATCCCCATCTCAACTCTGCCTGTTGGTGAACCCAGCTCAAGCCATCCTTAGATGCTGGGTGTTTCCCCAGGGTGTAAGGCAAGAGATGTAAGGAAGGTTTTGAAAAACAGGGAGTCTGAGCAACACAGCAGGAACCCGTGGGCTTGATGATAAGAGGTGGCAATGAAATATTACCAGGAATGGCTGAGGTTCAAGGGCATTAGGTCACTTCTAAGTCATGTACTGTGCTGTGTAACCACTGTCATTACCTTCAAACTTTCAGTAAAACTCGTGTGGAACAGCATCGTGTCTGTGGCTGCACTGGGGAATTGAAGAAAGAAAGGGTGCAGAGTTCTTTGGGTTAGACTGAGGCAAAGAGAAGATGCCAGGAGCAGACAGCAAGACCTGGACCAGAGGAGAACTCAGCTGAGTCATATCCAGGAGGAATGAAGTCCTGCAGGCATGGCTGGAGTTGCAGGTTTCCCACCATATGCAGGATGCATGCTGGGGATAGTTTACTCACGTATTACAGTAAGGGTGACCCCACAAGACAGGACAATGTGGGGATGTCCAGCTGCTTGGCGATGTGAGGTTATGTAGGCAAAGCACCCAGCACTGCTCAGGAAGGAGGTTTTCTGTGCTAAGACAGGCCCTCCCGGGGACATGGAGGCTTGGCCTAGTAGACTGGATTTGAAACAGCTGGGTTAAACCCATCCCATCCTCCTGTTCTGGCCAGGCTCCAGGGAGCCCTCTTCACTCTTCACTTTCTCCTTTGTTATGCAAGAAACTCCAGGACAGACTGTTTGTTCTTCTGGTTAATTTTCTGAACATACTTTTTTTTTTTTTCCTCCAAAGTGTTGGAATTCAGGCTTGGGGGACATTTTATTTCTAATTTGTGGCCAGACTTACATAGCCATAATAGGACTGCAAATAAAGTTACTAAATGATTAGGACAATACCATTTTGGGTTCTTCTTTTCATCTTATAGCTGCAGTATTTACCTTCCAGTCACAGGGCCTTTGCACATGCTGTTCCCTCTACTCAGAATGCCATTTTCTCAACATAGCCCTTCCCAGCCTAGTGAATTCCTACCTACCCTTCAAATCCCATCCCGGAATGGCTTACTAAGGAAAATCCTCCTTGATTTCAGGTTCCCTTCTTACAGAATGTGTCCTCTTCCTTCACATCTCAACCTATGTGATAATGTGAATAATGTCTGCAAGCCAGCGAGCACCAGGCAACAGGGACTGTGCTTGATTTATGCCCCCTTCCATTGTATTGCCAGTACCAGCACAGCTGGTCCAGAGAAGGTGCTCACCATGTGTGAAGATCTCTCTCTCTCTCTCTCTCTCTCTCTCTCTCTCTCTATATATATATATATATCTATATATATATATCTATATTATATAATATTATTATATATATATATAAAATTTGCTAAACAAATAAGATAATATACTTTGAAAATATATTTATTTTTAGGAACCTAATGGACAAAACAAACAAATGAGCAAAACAGAACCAGAGGCATGGAAACAAGTGACAGACTGACAGTGACCAGAGGGGAGTGGGGAGGGGAAAGAGAGGGAAGGGACTAGTCAAGGAACGAGCATAAATGATCCATGGACGTGGACAACAGGGTGGCGATTGACTGGGTGGGGGGATGGGCTGGGTGAAGGGGGAAAATGGGACAACTGTAATAGGACAACAATAAAAAAGTAAAAAACTTTATTTATTTGTTTCTTTATTTATTTGATTTTTAGAGAGAGGGGAAAGGAGAAAGACAGGGAGAGAAACATCACTGTGTGGTTGCCTCTCACTCATGCCCCCAACTGGGGACCTGACGTGCAACCTAGTCATGTGCCCTGACTGGGAATCGAACCAGCGGCACCTGGCTTGCAGGCCGACGCTCAATCCACTGAGCCACAGCAGCCAGGGCTTAACAATAAATTTTTTTTATTGTTGACACTGTTAGAGATGCCCCCCATAAGGAAAGATACTTTTAGTCCCAGGGTAAAGGTGTCAACCTGGACCCTATCTATGGGTTCTGGAGCTACTGGGCCCCTTAAGAGCCATCATTCTACCCTCCTGCCTGCAGGTGAATCACTCACCTGCTTAAAATGCCAACAATTCCAATTCCTGGCTCAGCTCTTCCCACTGTGTGACTGAGGAGTATTAACTGCGTGGAGATGCTAGTGTGCATTCCATAAACAAAGGGTAGTGTGGGGTATACATTTAGAAAACTAAAAGGTAAGTTTTCTTTTTTCCTCCCTCCCTTCCTCTCTCCCTCCCTTCACCATTTCCTCCATTCATTTTTTCTTTTTCTTTTCATTGTAGGCTTTTTCTGAGCTTTTAAATGTTAATGAACAGGGCAAATCTCCAAGAGGAAGGGTCAACTCAGTAGCAGGTCCCAAATGTATTTAATCCCAGAATTTATTGATTCATTGATTTTGCAGAGCACATTTGGGATTCATGTTTCTCAGGAAATTCTTGGGGAAATGCTGACCCACAGAGTAAAGTTCAAGTTTCTTAGTTTCACATTTAAAATCCCTAAAGTCCTGGGCCCTGCACCTCTCAATGCCCACACACTGACTCTACTCCAGCCCACTCAGGGAAGTGAAGTCTTCTAGTCATCACATAGTCTCTCATGCCTCCATTTCCTCTGCCAGGATGTACATAACCCTGCTGTTTGCTGGCTGAGCTTCTGTTCATCCTTCGAGGCCAAAACCAAGCCTCACCTTCTCCGTGAAGCTCTCCCTGATCCTTCATCTGTATTCCGAGCGCCTCTGATGCATCCTTCTATCAAGACATAACCATGATCTGGTGTAAGGAGTTGTTCCCGTGTCTGTCTTCCCTTTAAGCTCCCTAGAATCAAGGTCAAAGTGACTTCTTACTCATGGCCATGTCCCCAGGGACCAAAAGAACCTATCACAGAGTGAGGGAGCGTAAATATTTATTTGCTGTACAGTGGCATGAATGAGGGTTAAAATGGACATGTTTTCAGCCTTAAAGATGGTAGAGAGAGATGGCCCAGTCTCCCTTGCCAAGATCTGCAGTGAAAATTTCCATTCCTCCATTATTGTCATCTGCTTCTGTGGTTAGCCCCTTCCTGAGCGACTGGGGGTGCTATATGACATTCTGGTAGACTTTAAATCCCAAAGTCCCTTACATCCTTGGTTTTCCTTTTCTTACCAATAAAGAGTGCATGAGAGGATGAAGGATGGGATGAAAATGGAGACCCGGTGAGCTCAGGGGTGGGTGCTGCCATTGGTATTTGCCCTAATCAAGGTCATAGGCCAGATTCCACTATTCGCTTTTGGACCTTTATCTCACTTGGCCTCTCATGGGCATTGAGCAGGATTGTTCACTCTCTCCTTGAAACACGGTCTCCTCTTCGCTTCTAGGACACCCCATTCTGGCTCACTGGTCCTTCCCTTGCCCTGTTGGATCTCCAAGTATTGGAGGGCCTGGACACTCAATCCTGGGCCTCTTCTCTATAGGTATTCTCCCCCAGGAGAATGCTAATGCACTGGCTGTAAGTTTCATCTCAATGCTGATTATCTCCTGTCCTGACCTCATCACTGAGTTCCACAGGCATTTACCCAGAAGTTCCATCTGGATGTGTAAGAGGCCTCCAAGCCTAATTCCACCCAAGCAGGATCCTTGATTCTGCCCGCCCCCAAGTAGGTTTCTTCTCTAGTCTTCCCATTTTGGAAAATGACACCATTACTCACTTAGTTGCTCAAGCCAAAAGCCTTCAGCAAGTCAGTCTGTCAGTAAGCCCTGCATGCTCTACTCCTAAATATAGCCCAGATCTACCCCATCTGGCCATATCATGGTGGCATGATAGCAGAGGAGGGTTTTGGAGTCAGAAAGATGTGGGTTTATATCCTGGTTCTACCACATTCTGTCTGTGTGACCTGGAAGGAACGACAATGTGTCTGAATCTCAGCTTCTCCCTGGTGAGGTGAGGATTGAAGCAACCCACTTGCTTTGGAGATAAGGTTCCCCTAGGGTCTTCTCTGCTATGGTCAAAATCAGGAGGTGCGGCTATGGGGTAGACCCCTTGGACTTGATTTCACCAGGAAAAGACAAAACCAAACTAATCATCTGGGAGAATTACATTTAGAAATATGCATGTGCTAAGCTTTGCGACCATTATAATTGTATCTGCTAAGTGTCAAGCCCACTTTGGATGATTTCCATACATTGACCTATGATGTTTACAACAAGCCCATGAGCTACACCTAGGCGGGAGACTCAGCACAGCGACGTAACTTGTCCAAAGGCACCTAGCATGCAAACAGCAGGGTCAAAATTCAACCTCGGTTCCATTCCTTGACCGTGCAAAAGCCTGTGCTTTCACTTTGTATGGCTAGATCAACATAGACCCAACCCCAACCACATGGAGGCGGTCTCATTCAGCACCCGGCCTGGGACTTGGCCTTAGGTTCGAGTGTAAGCTCTGCTATTTAAAGAGATTATTGTCTCAGTCAAGCCACTAAATCTCTCAGAATCTCTATTACCCTGTGAGAAAAAAAAAAACATCAAGATAATAGCAGTTATCTCATTAGGTGGTGTGAAATCAAATACAATATTATGTGCTGAAGTGTTCTGTAAACGATAAACACATGAATTATCCTTTCCTCTCTCAGTATTTGTTGGCAATATGGGTCCAGAGAGGCTGCTTTGTTTTGGGAGGCTCAACCTGCTTCTTGGAGTGCTCTCAGGCACCTGGGATTACTGCAACACCCCTTGCTTCTCAGCCTGAACTCTAGCTTTTTCTCACTCCCCCCTTAGCTCCTATTGTTTTCTTGACTCAGTTTCTTTCTTTAGGCCCCCTCCTCAGCTCTGTCTTCCTGTTCCATTATTGCAGCCTCCTGGGGGACCTGCCTAGAGATTCCCACTTGGAAGCAAACATCTGCATTGTAATTTATGTTACTATGTTATTCTCACCCCAGGAAGACAGAAGTACTCTTAGTTTGCATGTTAATAGTAGGGATTTTTTGAGCTTTGGTTTTCAGAGGTAAGATTCTTATTGGTATGGTGCTGTGAGAAGCTGCCTCTGTTCAGACTTGTGCCTTCTGCTTCCTAATACCTGTCCCTGTCATGTAGCCCCCAGCTCATCCTGAGCCCCTGGAGTGGAGCACATGACAGCTTTGGCCAGCAGGGAGGAGCAGAGGGCAGCAGAGTAGGAACTACAAAGGGCTGGCAGCGAGGCAGATGGTTCTGCAGCTGTTGGGAGAGGGGACCTGGGTGGAAGGGTCTGGTTACTGGGTCTGCCCTGCTCCAAGTCTCTAGGCCACACCGTCTGGAACGACCTGGAGAAGACAGTACAGAGGTGGGAATAACCTCCAGAAAGTCGCTGGAGAGACTGCGTCTCTAATAGTGTAATGGGATACTGGTCGCAAGTGACAGAGACTCCATTGGAACCAGCGAAGGCAAAAACTGGACTTCATTGGCTCAGAGAACCTGGGTCTCAAGGACAATTGCAACCAGGAACTCAAAAACCATAGGACTTCCTTCCTCCTCTCTGGGTCCTCTTTCTTCTCTGTGTCGGCTTTCTACTTTTTCTTTTCTTTTTTTTTTCCTCCTGAAGATTGGCTCCTTTCAGGGACTGGAACCAAGGCCATCAGCAACTCCTGCCTCACAGGTTCCTTGATTCACTGTCTTCCTTTGGTTCTGATTGGACAAACCTCAAAGGAGACTTTTTATTGTCCTGAGTTGGGTTATACTCTGCTCAGGTGGCTGGGGGTAGGGTCCTCTGATTGGCAGCCAGGACTGAGTTTGGGGGGCGGGGGGAGGAACAGTCCCCAAATGAAGGGCTTTCTCTTACGGAGCACCAGACTGAGCAGACACAACAATATGCATCTACCAGAGCCCATGGTGGTATGTGACACTGTCACTCTGGCACAAAGGCAAGGACCTGTTTTTCAGATCCATGAGCTGATCTTCGAAGCCCAGGTTAGCAGCTCACACCTCCAGGAGGACTGCTGCTTATTTTTCCACCTTAAATTCACCTTTCTCCTGGCCCCTTGGTGGACTCTCAGGTGGGTCATCATGAGATAGTGTTTGAATTAGGGGGAGCAGAGGAGAGGAGGGGTCTGACCACCTCCGTTGGTCTCAATAAAGATGAGCCAGTAAGAGATCTTTACACATTTTCTGCCCAAGATGCATTGTAAAGACTGAGTCACTCTGCCTGTCATTTCCTGTGCACCCTGGAAACTAAGCAGGGGCTGCCTCGTGCTGTGGTAAGTGTAGCCACTTGAGCATTATTAGTGGGCACTTCTGACCTGTGGGGTCATCTGGTTAAGCATGGATGGCAAGGGTGGGGTCTGTGGAAGCTTAAGAGACCCTAACATGTCCTGGAGCCTCCCGGGAGGAGGCAACAGGGGATGGGGATGGTGCTCCACACATGCCTGAAACAGGAACTGCCATGGGTCTGGTGGTGGCTCAGGGTGAGGAGACAGGGTTGAGGGGAACTGGCCAGGTCTTTGGGCAGTTTTCACAGCAACTGTCACACATGTAAAGTATCTGAAGGCACTGCCTTATTTGACCCTGGTGGTCTTTGGTCCCATTTTACAGTTGAGGAGACTGAGGCTGAGAAAAAGTGACTTGTTTAGGTTGTTGACAGTCATTGGCAGAACTAGGACTAGGATCCAGGACTCCTGATGCTCAAACCAGGTCATTCTCTGCTGTACAGACACAGAGCAGGGACAGAGAAAGAGAAGGCAGCTGATGTGACACAGTCATAGACATCTGGGGAGGGAGGCCTGTCCGCATGGCAGCCCCTGGCCCAGGCCATGCAGCCCCGTGCAGGGTGACCAGGGGAACTCTGTGAAGTGAGTCTTTGGGATTGCTGTACATTTTTGCTATATCATGGGATTTTGCAGTACTGTATACGTATGTTGTTAAAGTTACGTAGGTTTAAGAGTGTAGAATAAATGTAAGGTTCCTACTTCGCGGGGGGGGGGGGGTCTAGAACATAATATCCATGATAAGTGAGGGAATACTGTACTGATAATGCCCAGTTGCCTGATGCTGTTGCACCAAGTGGGTGAGTCTTGAATTTCCTGTGGGCAATTGCATTTCACTTTCTGGCACTTTCTGAATGCCTGGACCTCCTGAGCATCTAGTCTGTGTATGCTCACAAGGCATCCCCATCAGGAGCCCACGGCCATCTCAGACTCCCTAGATCTCAAGCTCTTGTCTCCTTCTCCCTCCATAGATGGCTTGGTGACTGGGATCATCTTCCTTGAATCATTTCAGTCAGAAATCTGAGCATCACCTTCAACTCCACTCTCCCTGCAGCCCCGTCCAATCAATCTTCAAGCCCTCTGGGTTTCTCTTCCTTAATGTCACTCAAATGCATCCTGGCACAGGCCCCACCCTGTGTGCCGGGTAACTCATGGAAGCTAGAATGGCTTTTCCCAGCACACTTCCTCCAGGGAGGTGATGTGTCCTTGCTTTCCAGGGCGGAGGGTAGGTCATGACAGGAGAGGCACCCACTGAGGGAGGGGACAGCAGACTTGGCATCCTTTGGTGAAGGGAAGTAGGCACAGAACAGAACTGTTGACAGACTCCAGGCTGCTATATTGGGAGGATTTGACAACACACACAAGGAGGGAGTGAGGGCGTGTTGACGGCTGGTGAGAGGCGCGGGGGCTGGCTGGGGACGTGCCGCCACCACCCACGCAGAAGGAAGTTGGGAACAGATTGCTTAGAACTGGTGCCAACCTCCTGAAGAGTCGTCTGCTCCCTCTCCTGGTTCAGATGCTTGCTGAACAATTGGGGAAGGGGCTGCCCGGTTGCACCCAGGTTGGTGAGGAACAAGGAGTGCGAGGGTGCTTCCTGACATGGGAGCCTAGTTCTGCACAGAGGGGCCCCTTTGCACTTGGGTCTTGCTTCCCCATCCTGCCCCCTCCCATCCCAAACAATCCCACCCTTCCCGACCCTGTCTTAAACGATCCCCTCCTAATATCATCTATACCTTTACATTCCCTCCCTATCTCACCTCCACTCTCATCTCCAAACCCTCCGCCATCTTATTCCATCCCATAGTCACCAGTACAGGCATTTCTTTCTGTTTTGTTTCTTATTATCTCACCTTGAGTGAATAAGGAAACAAGAAAATTAGTTTTATTTATTTGTTTGGGGCTTGGGGCAATAATTACACTCTGTTCTTCAAGCTGGTTTGGAGCCAGCTGAGCAATAAATAGCTCAGGAGTTGGGCAGATGGAGAATGTGGCTTGGAAGTGTGGCCACAGTCGGACCCTTACAACCCCCTTCTCCAGGCACAGATAGAAAACTGCTGGTTTCTCCTCTGGAGGCAGCCCAAGGAGGCTGGTCCATGTTCCACATTCCTTCTCCCTAGTCGCCCACCAGATGAGTCATTCCCTCAGGAGTCAATAGGGACATACCTAATTCAGCACCACTGGGCATTCAGCACCTCTGAGCACACAGTAGGACTGTATGTCTTGACTCCTGATTGAGCAAGACATGGCTATAGAAGTAAAAATGTAAGCGACGCCTAAGTATTAGTATGCGCCCAGGCCCCCACCCCAGATGATATAGAGAAGTTGAAAGAACAGTGATTAGACTCCCACTTCACTGACTAGATCTTAGGAGGAAATAAGAAAATGAGAAATAACCTCCTTTTAAAGTGCATGATGTGAGCACTCAATTCATTGAACAAATGCTTGGTTGGAGAAAATTGAGACTGGCCATCTTCAATCCCTATAATTATTTTAGAGGGCTGTTTCACTTCTACCTCACCTTACTGCCACCTCATCTCCTGAAATCCACTCAAATGGAATTCCCTCCCCTCTGGGTCTGTTGTCCCTCCTAAGGCAAGGAGCAGGGGGAAGCCGATGGAGTCCAAGGGCGGGAAAATCCCAGCTTCCTGCCGCATCTTCTCTTACGCTCAGTGAAGCGCACAGAAGGGCATATCTGCAAGGGGCTCAGCACCTTGGGGGTGGTGGTGCTGAGTCCAAACTGGAACCACCTTTCCCATCCTTGCCTCACTCCCTCCCTCATTCTTGCAGGCCCTCCACACCAGATTCCCACCCGCTTCTCCCTGACCGGAATCTGTGTGTATTCACAATGACTCGTATTTTCTGGGCAACGGTTGGTGAGGGTTGGTGATCATCCTCCTTCGTAACCCAGACCTTGTTTTTCCCCATGCCTCTCAGTGACAGAGGTGTTGAATGCAGGTCAGAGACTTGGGACAAAGCCAGACATTAATGAACTCTTGGAAAGGAGGACTCAAACAGCACCTGTTGAGTGTGTGTTTGTGTTTGTGCATGTGTGTGTACACGTGTTGGAGGAATGGGGAAGAGCCACAATCTGTTAAAGCTTTTAAATTGACCCAACAATAACATCTAGAAGAATCTGGCTAGTGAGAGGGGAATCCCGGACTTAGAGTCAGACTTCCGTTCAAGTTTTGGCTCTGACCATTAGTAACTGCATAGCCTTGGGTAAGTCAGTTCACCTTATGACTTCATTGTCCCACTGTACACTGTATGCTTGTACAGCAGACGTGTCTCCTTGCTGGGGGCAACCAATGAGAGCAGGACTGAGCAGGAGCTCTGGAGAGCTGGGTGCTCTGTGATTGCTCCTGTCTTCATCAACTGGCAATTTGTACCAGTCATCATCTCCACCATCTTGGAAGACAGCTGAACCAGGTGCCCAGGGCAAGGACAGACAGGGCTTCTGGCTGGGCACGTCCTGGGGGCTTTGGTGAGAAATCCACCCAGTGGCTGGTGTGGAAGAACTGTCAGGACTTCAACAGCAAAGATATGGGTAGTATGGAGGGTAGTTCACCTGAGGACAAAGGGGCCCATGGAGCTTGGAGTGTTGAGGGTGCGCCCCCTAGTGGTCGGAGTTCCATGTGTGGTCATCTCAGAACAAGTCAGCAAGGAGCAGATTTGGAGTCAGTCGCCGACATTACAGGCTGGGAGGATGGGGAGCTCAACTGGCCAGCTAGGCAAACCGAGACCTGGAGGGGCAGGGGCACCAGCGCTGCAAAGGGGGTCAGGACAGGTCAGGGCTCAGGTCTGAATCTGCCAGGTCTCTCCAATTCTAGAGGTCTTGAATGTCCACCCAGAGCACTGAATCGATTTGCTGCCCCAGGCCGTCACTGTAGCTATTGAGTGAGGCTGAGAGACAGCAGCAGACGGATTGGGTTGTCTTTCCCTTGAGACTTGTTACCGCTGGGATAGAGTTGGGAGCTTTTGGCCAATGACACAGGTATGCAGGGTCTTCCCGGCGCGTGCCCACTGGATCTTGAATCCTGGGCAAACCATTGACCTATATCTAGATTAGTGGTTCCCAATTCTGGCTGCCTGTTGGAGTCACCTGGAAAGCAGAACAATAGAAAGGTGCTTGTCCACCTCAGGCTCTCCAAAGCCACCTCCACAGGTGATTCCTTCATGGCTAGGCCTGGCTTTGGGTTTCTCTGAGTGCAATCACCAAGTCTCCACCAGAGGGGGATTTGGGAATGGGTTTTCCTGAGCAGAGCATGCTGGAAGTGTGACTTGTTTTAGCTGTATTTCCACGGGAAGAAAGAGCTGGACGGGGAGGGGAACATGTAGCAAGTGGCCCAGTGGGTCCCTCCCCTGTGCGTGTTTCCAATCACATCCCATTGACCTGTTGGAAGAGCCTTGCTCTTGGGCTGCTGCTAATGACACAGTGGCCCTGCCATCTCCATTGCCGTGAATTCCTAACTATTGCTGCCTCCGGTATGGTTGTTAGCAACTCAACATTAATATCTCCCACGTCCATCACTGCAGTGATTAGGACCCAGGACTTGCCCGCCACCTCATGAGCGAGGGATGGGGGATGATGTAGGTCCCCAGGTGGGTGTGGGAAGGAAGGTGACAGGCCAGCTTGTTAAATCTAATTACCTGGCTGCAGACAGCGGCCTGGTCTCTTCTGAGAGCCACTGGCCCACCGCGTACTCCTCTGCCCGCCTGCCCGCCATAACGAGCGGCCTGCCACCCGCTGCCGCGTGGCTAGATGGGGCTGAGTTTAATTGCTACCCAAAATGTCAGCCCTTTCAAACCCACAGTATTTCATCACTTACCTTTAAAGAAGAGGGGAAAAAAATCAATTTGGATCGTGAGTTTCAGCAGCAAAACCTACAGAAAGGGCTGCCCAGTTCTTCAGGGGCGCTGTTCTTTTCATTAAAATAGCTATTTTTAAAACTCTCTCTCTTTCTTTATTTCTCTCTCTCTCTAACATGAGATGAAAAATCCCTGCTACAAGAAGAAACCCTTTCATGAGGGAATAATAATAAAAAAGAGTTTTAAAAAGCCCACTTCTAAAATGGGCCTCTCTCTCTCTTTCTCTCTCTCTCTCTCTTTTTTTAACCTTTCAAAGGTTAAAAAAAGAAAAAGGTTTTATTCTCAAAGGACTTTCACACGTGTGATCTCATCTCACCCTCACAGAGCTTGCAGTGCTGGGGGAGGGCAGGTGTCCTTGTTCCCATTTTATGGATGAAGGAATGCCCCAGGGGCTAAGGCTCTGCTGGGGTGGGGGTGGGGTGGGGTCACACACCTATTCAGGGGGCAGGAAAGAGGTCCCCAGTTTCTGTTCTCCCTATGGGTTCATGTATCCCACCTCCCATACACTCACCTCCCAGATTCAAGCTATTTTACCTACTAGTTAGAAAATAAAGGTAAGGGGCATTAAAAAGCAAAACCAAACCACAGAGGCCCATTAGAGTTTAACACACTTTTAACTCTCCATGAGATCACAGCCATCCTTGCTTCCCCAGGGAGAATTTCCCCCCCTGTCCTTTAGAAGAAAGGAATGTAATTCTTTTGGAGATTACATTCCCTGGAAACTGTTTCTTAAGCTCCTGCCCAAAGAAGTGTTCCGAAGTCTGCAGGCTAATTAACCCCATTGTTCAGAATTAATCACCTCAGGAATATTTGGCATCAACAAGAAATGTATCAATTGGGCTCTTAATAAACCTAATGAAACAACACAACATAAAGGCATAGGAAATAGACTTTTAAAACGTTAGCATAAACCACCAACCTCCCAGAGCAGCACAATCAATCTTAATTGACACTTTATTAGCACCAAAAATTGCTATCAATTTGGCAAATCCCCCTACACTGCCTACTGACATGATAAAGGTTTTTTTTTTTTTTTTTTTTTTTTTTTAAAGAGAGAGAGAAAAGAAAGGAACTCGAAGTTTTTGGCAAATGCAGAGAGAGAAGAAATTGAGAGTCCCCACATGGAAGTGGAAGTGACGGGCCTCTCTGCTCCTTGGAGCCCTGTCGAGGCAGGGGTCTTCAGGGCTGAGGAATTGTCACTGGCACAGATGCCAGCAGGCCTGTGTCCTGGACAGGGTTCACCAGCAGAGGCATAACTGCAGTGGTTGTGGTGGGGCGTCCAGGCAGGAGCACAAGTAAAGGGCATGAGTGAGCAGTGAGGTGGTGCTTAGAATCCTTCACTGTGTTTCAGCCTTTATTGTGGTGAAACATCTGCTTCCAAAGGTAGGGGATTGTTTCTAATCCTGCATTCTCAAGTCCTTCTCCATGTCTAATAATTATGCCCTGAGCTTGGGGTTAACGTGAGAGAGGCCCCAGTTTCTCCTTAGCAAGCCCAAGTCAACCGTGAGCCAGGAGATAAAATCCTCTGGGGTTTTATTCCAAGGCACTTCACAGAGTTTGGTTGTCCATCTTGGGTGTCTGTGACCACTCTGACATCACTCTCCTCCCTCTCTTCTGCTTCTTCTTTCTCTTCCTCCCTCCCTCCCTCCTCTTTCTGCAGTTCCTGGGGACACAGTTTTAGGGCTCAGCTTAGTTAGGCAAGATAGCCCTACACTTTCTGAAGTGGCTCCTGCTTTGCTTAGAGCAGCCAGGGAGGAAGTCACCTTGGGCGATGTCACAGACAGGGCACGGATAGCTGCAGAGTGTCCAGCCCAAGGACAGAGAGTCAGAGAAATAAAGGGGAGGCTGCTCATGCGTGATTTGTGACTTCCAGGGCAGTGTGACAGTTCCTGTCATATGCCCCCAGCTTGAAGTACAGGTCTGCACTCTGAAGCTATTACGTGCACAGGCTCTGGGGCCAGGCTGCCTGGGCTGGAATTCTGGCTCTGCTGTGTCTCAGCTGTGTGATTTTGTGTGCCTCAGTTTTCTCATCTGTAAAATAGGATAATTATAATGGTTCTTAAAGGGTTGTAATAAAGAGTGATGAAATAAATACAAGTTCTTAGAACTGTGCCTGTCTCAAAAGAAACACAATACAAGGGCTTTGCTCTTATTATTGAAAAGGAAACCAAAAGAAAGTAATAGCTAAGATTCATTGATCATTCACTTTGTGGTGTTATGAAAGTCTAAGGTGGAAAGAAGAATCAACGAGATCAAACACTCCAGACTGCTAAAACACTGCCTGAGAGCCTCCCATTGAGTTGTTGGTAACCACTGGCCCCACACCTGTTGGGATCTGATGTCAGAGTGATGTCAAGAGCAGGCACAGTTCTAAGCACTTCACATGCATTAGCACCTACGGCATCTCCCACTGGAGCCTCTAGCCATTGGGGCTGGAAGGGTGGGAGGAGGCCTCTCAGCATGGAAAGGGGGCTGCTGATTCCTTGTGATGTTTCCAAGGGTTGCTCCTGATGCTGCAAAGGGGCTAAAACTCAGTGATACTGATACTGTTACCATTTGTGAGGACTCGCCAGGCACTAGGCACCGGCTATACATTTTGCTGATCACCACTAACCTCCACGTGGCTTGGTGTGGCAGAGCAGGGAGCGAGAGCCAGGTCTGCCTGACTGCAAAGCTTGCGATCTCACCCACGACACCCCTGCCTCCCCTTTGCAAGCCACGTCTTCCATCATTTCCAAGACTGGTTGCACACCCTGCAGCAGTGTGGAACTTAAAGCAGGTTCAAAGACCCAGATCCATGGCCTGACCTTGTAATGGCCCCAATTCATCAAAAACGGTCTCTTATGATATTGCAGGAAACATGTTAAACAAGCACTTTGGGTTCATTTAAAATGGTTGCTGCCATGTTGTTCCGCAGACCAAAAAATAATTTCTAAGCCAATTCTGCATTACAAAACATCAGTAATGCAAAGCACAGTTTAAATATTAATGCCTAATGTCTCTTCAATTAGTCATATGTTAGATATATGGTGCATGAGGGACAGACTCAGAAACATGAGGCTTGGACCTCATACACGTGTGCACACAGATATGCACATCCATGTGTAGCTCATATGTTTAGTCATAATAAAGTTTCTTGAGCATTGTACCAGGCGCTGTGCTAAGTGCTTTGCATATATTACATTATTGAGTCTCCCCAAAACCCTATGAGGTAGGTTCTATCATGATTCCCATTTTATAGAAGAGGAAACTGAGGTGCTTGGTTGCCTTGGGTCCCATAGCAAGCCAATAATGGAGTGGAAACTGAGGCCCAGGCCCTTTACTCCTTGCTTCACATGTCACAGTCGTACCCTTATTTTAAAGAATGTACCGTTCTCATTTTCAGCTCAGAGATAGTCAAACATAACATTTTCCAGGAAGACTGGAAGGCTTTCACCCAAGAGCTCAGAGGATGATTTCCAGAATTCCTTTCTTCCTTGCCTTCATCAGGGTGGACTCCTGCTTCAAGAAGAAAAATAATGTTGAGTTTAAAGTCTCCATTTTTAAAGTCAGAGTACCTGGGTCAAACTCTGGCCTTGCTGTGAAGCCCTGGCCAAGTTTATCAGCCTCTCTGGCCTCAGTTTCCTTGTCTGTGAAATGGGGCTGTTGTGAAGATGAGGTAAGTGCATAAGTGTAAAATGCTGGGAACAGGATTTAACAATCAGCATGCCTAGGGCTGTTACCACCTTTAGGCATTCCAATGGATAGGGTCCTTCCTCTAACCCCCAATATGAGAAAGCCCCATGTTAGACTAATATTGACGGACTGTGTCTTGTGTCTCCTTTTAAACCAATCACTGTTGCTGGGGGAGGGGATATGCTGATTAGGCCTGGTCACATGCTCTCACCCTGGAGCCCAGAGATGGCCAGTCCTCCTGCAGCACGGAGATGGCTGGTTTTTCCCAAAGCCATGGACCGAGAATGGTGGAGGGCTGACCCCCCAAAAGAAAATCACAGCATGTCATCAGAGGGGGAGTGGATGCTGAGCAGGCACACACCAACAGGTGACCACTAATGTAGCTGACTTGGGACTTGAACCCATGCAGTTCAACTTCCAAGAATGCAAGCATGGACTTTTTTTCAAAGGTAATTTTCCATTTATTTTTAAGTTTATAGCTTATATACAGTAAAATTAACTTTTTAAATTTTCTGTTCAATTCTATGCACTTTAATGTGTGCATCAAGTCTTGAAAATACCACCACAAGCAGGATCCAGTGCAATTCCAACACCCCAGAGAATTCCAGCATGCTGGCCTGTGGTAATCAGTCCCTCCCCAGCCTCAACAAATCTGTTCTCCGTCCCTATAGTTTTGATTTCTACAAGAATGTCCTATAAATAGAATCATCAACTTGGAATCTTTTGAAGCTAGCTTCTTTCACTCAACATAACGCACCTGGGATTCAACTCTGGTGTTGTGCATATGACTGGTTTGTTCCTGTTTGTTGCTGAGTGATATTCCACTGCACAGCTATACCACATTTTGTTCTTCCGCTCACTTGTTAAAGGATATTTGGGTTGTTTCCAGCTTTTGGTAATTATGGGTAATGCCACTATAAACATCTGTGAGCAGGTTTTTGTGTAAACACCGGCTTTTATTTTTCTGTAAATAAATACCTCGGAGTACGGTTGCTGAGTCATAAGATGAACTTTGTAAGAAACCGGCAGACTGTTTTTGCATTTCCACCAGCAATGCAGGAGAGTACCAGTTGTTCCATAAGTTCTCCAGCACTTGGGAATTGCCAGTAGTTTTTCCTTCTGACATTCTAATAGGTGTGTAATCCAAGCCTGCAATCTCAACCAGAGTTTTCAATGAGCGGTGTTAGCAGCTGCAGAAGTTAGAGAAAGTCTTGCCAGAGGGAGCTGGAGCCTAAGCGTTACACCCCAGACACTAGAATGGCTGTGGGAAAGGGGGTAGGGGATTTGTTTGAGTGTTTGAAGGAATTGGGTCATTTGAGGCAAGTACATGATGGATGTGGGAGAGTAGAACGGCTCTGAGGGCTGTAAAGGACCTCAGACATCACCCTGTGACATCCTTCTACTGTTCCAATGAGGAGACCCAGGTCTGGTTGCAAGGGAATGGTCTTGCCCAGCTATAGGACATGCAATAGATTCTCAACAAATGAGAACGTTCTGCTTTGCGATTCCACTGGGGCTGTGCATGTGCTGGAGGTAGGGGGCATCCTGATGGATCTCCTGTGGGTCTTTTCAACTGACGGGTTCTTGATGAAGGACACAGCTCAGCACCAGCTCCCTGTGGCATTGCCTGGCCCAGGGGGCACCCCGTGCTCACCCTATAAGAAGGAAGACAGGATGTGGCGTTGGGATGGGTGGAAAGTGTCCACAGTCCACTTTGCAGATATTAATTGAGCCTGTTGAATGAAAAGTGAGCTTTTTTTTTTTTTTTTTCCCTCTATATGGCTGTGGCCAATAGCTCTGGAGTGTCGAGGGCTCTGGATCCTTATTAAAGCCCGTATGCCAGTTCAGAAGGCAACAGAGTGGTGCTGACAAAAACAAATCCAGGCTGTAGCTCCCCAGGCCTAGAGCTGCCCAGGCACAACTCCACTCAGCCTTCTTGAATCTGATAGAGAAAATTACCTGGAGGCAGGGCTGATCAGATGGACCAATGGTCCTGGGTTTTGGCCGTAAGAAATAAGGGAGGAATGACTATTGCCTTGTGTGCTGGGCCAGGGCGTGACTCGGCCCATCTCAGCTCCTGCAAGGGTTGGGGAGGTCTCCGACTTTCATCTGAGGCACGTACAGGAGGGGAGGCAGAGAAAACCCCTGTTCAAGAAGCTCAGGACCATATATTTCGGTCAAGGAAGCAGTGCCTGCCAACTATGATTGCAGGAGCACCCCCATCGGCCCATCCCCACTTTTCCCTCCCTCCTGTACTGGGAACCTGGAATTTCACCCTTAGGATCACTCCTTTGATTAAAGCTTTGACTCTGGAAGAGCCTTGTGAAAATGTGTTTGTTGCCTGGGGAGGGCAGATGTCATATCGTGTGGCTTGAGTAAATTAAGGGCTGCCATTTACGAAGTGTCTAAGACAGGGCTTTGAGGGTCTGGGACATGAAAGGGGTAAGGTTTTATGAGTGGGGAAAGGGTCGGAAGAGGATGAATTGGTTTGAGCACAAGGCATGACCCAGCTGGGGTAGCAGGGTGTGTGTGTATGGGGACAGCTCAGGGGTCACCCAGGTAAGAAGGAACAAGTGGGGAGGCTGAAGAGGGAAGCAGACTGCTTATGGTACCTCCAGGGCAAGGGGATGGGCTCGTGAGAAGGGCAAAGCAGGCAGGGGTGGGCCTGAAGGCATCCTTTTGTCTGCTGTTTTCTCAATGACACACATTCAGATACTGCTGTGGGGCTGCTCTTTGGGGCTTCTGGAGTCCTCCAGGACCCCAGCCACTCCTGCATTACCTTCCTTCAGACCAGACTCTATCTGGCTACAGGAGCTTGTGATCAGGGAGGATGCGTCCTGCCTCTTGGCCTCCTTTTTCCCACTGGCAAGGTCAATTTGGGCTGAGGAGGTAGACTATGACACCCACAGCGATGATGACAACAAATGCCATTTTTGAGTGCTTACTTTCCGACATGCACTGGTAAGCACATCACACACATTTCATGCAATATCACAAAGACCAAATTATCACTGCATCTTAAAAAATTAATTAAAAAAACCTTTACCTGAGGATATGCTTATTGAAAGAAAGACAGAGAGAGAGAGAGAGAGAGAGAGAGAGAGAGAGAGAGAGAGAGAGAGAGAGAGAGAGAGTCCTCAGTGTGAGAGAGAAGCATTGATCACTCGCCTCCCATATATGACCCAACTAGAGATCAAACCCGTAACATAGGTATGTGCTCTGTCCGGGGATTGAACCTCCAGCCTTTTGGTGTACGGGATGATGCTCCAACCAAGCGAGCCACCCAGCCAGGGCATATCACCCCGCTTTATAGATGAGGAGTTGGAGGTGCAACTTGTTCAAGGTCATGTTGTGAGCACAGAACGGAACAGGAATTCGCGTGCAGTCTGTCTCACTCCAAAGTGGGTGCTCTTGACCACCACTCAAGGTCAAATGAATAGAAGTGGTCTGCCCCTTAACTCAGGTCCATAGGGGAGCATGGCATGAGGAGCCCCTGGGGGTCTAGGTGTACACTGGGTAGAGGGCAGGGGTTCTGGGCCACGATCTAGACTCAGCCCAGGAGAGCCACCTGTCCATCTGGGGGAGATGAAGAGGAACCACTGGGGGGTGGTGCTCATGCTCCCAGCTGAGGCAGCCCCTTCCTCTGGCTGGCATTCAGCATAGAACTTCTCTATCTCGTCTTCAACAAAGTTTAGCCAAGGAGAAATTGGCTGTAAACTTTTCCAGCTCCACAGCCACTGGCCCTGGCCCCAGCATCGGTCAATAGCTGCTGCTGAGCAGACAACAGATTTGTCACGGAGCATGTCCTGAGCCAGCACAGCCATCAGCAGGGAGGAATGGCTCTGCACCATGGCCATGGCAAGTTTACCCTTGAGCATGACAGGTGCAGACAGAGACCTCAGAATTTGCGGCTCATCCCTCTGAGTGATGGATGGATTGGCTCACTGAGCCTCTGCTCCACCACCTCCATCAGAGGAGGTGAGTCTGGCTTGGGGGAGGTGAAGTGGACGGCAGGACATGCCTGCTTTACACCTTTGGAGCAATCTGATTGGTGGGCAGGGCTGGACAAGGGCGCAGTGAGTCTGGCCGGCCTGGAAGAAGCAACTTGGAGGTCGGGAGGTTGATGTGCACTGCTCCCCCACACTCCTGACAGTCTCTACCCACTCCCTGCATGGTGCACTCAAGCCAGGCACAGCACATCCTACCTGCTCTCTTCCCTTCTTGCTTTCTTTCAACAATACACCCACCCAACAAACATGAAACACCCACCATTTGCTGGCACTGTATCAGCTTCTAGGCATGGAGCAGTGAACAAGACCCCCGAGATGCCTGCCCTTGTGGAGCTTAGAGTCTAGTGGGGGCAGAAGCCAACAAACTCAATAAAGAACCAAATAAACCCTTGGAGAGTGACGAGGGCTATGAAGAGAATTCAGAGTGGTGAGGAGTGACCAAGGGGCTATATTCCTGTAGGTGATCAGGAAGGTGACATTGAATGACAAGACAGTGCCTCGAGGTGCAGACTGTGGAAACAGCTCTAGGCAGAGGGAACAGCTGGTCTAAAGTGCCCAAGGCAGGAGGGGGCGCAGAGGGCTCATGGAGCGGAGACAAGCCGCTCTGGCTGGAGCAGAGCAAGTGGTGGGGACTGGAGGAGCAGGATGGAGCTGGCAAGGCAGGTCAAAGGCAGCTTCTCCACAGGGCCTTGAAGTCAGCATGAAAAATTTGGCTTTCGTCCTAAGTGGAGTGGGAAGCTATTGAGTTTAGAGTAGGGGAGAGGCATGATCTGATTTACGTTTCGCAACGATTATTCTGGTTTTGTTTAGAGCAGATGCCGCTAGTAAAATCCAAACTTGCCACTGTTCCCAGCTGCCAACACACACAGCCTGCCCGGAATATCCAATGCTGTTTATCCTGGGACCATTCTGACTGTATCAAATGCATTGTGTCTAAGACGATTTTAAATGTGTAAAGTTTTGTAGTAGTATCATTGTACACAGACACATAACTCATGAGTATTTCCTTATGAGGCATGTGGACAAGGTCCAAGCTTCTCCAAGGAAGATATAGAGCCTAGACTAAAATTGGCACCATTACAAACCACCCTGAGTCTATTGGCTATAAAAACTGCTCTTAATAAACTGAGTAAAAGTAGGGAAGTTAAATGCCGGAACCTTAGAAGTGTGGACCCATTGGCCTGAAGGAATATTAACAGATTCGCATTTAAGTGTTGGTGCTTCTTTAGCTTTGGGCAGTATTGTAACTCAACACATGGTTTGGTGGGACAGTGTTTAATCCGAGATGAATATGTCATATATAAAAGAGGAGAAGGACTAGGTGTTCAGAGAGGAAAGGGAGAATAAAAATTGAGAAAGGTGTATTAGAGTGTGATGGGAAAGAACTCAGGAGCCCTGGAGCTGAATTGGAAAGAACAGTATGAATGTATGACTCTAATATTCTGCTCAATCACTGAAATAACCCAGGCAGCCTCTGGGCTGATGCATCCGCCCCAGGTGTTGTAAGATAAGCGAGCAGCCCCACTATGGGTTCGTCATTCACGTCGCTTCCCTGAAGGGTAAGCTGTGCTGCACCTTGGGGTGGACATGGCTTGGTGTTGGACAGCAACGATGCTTTCTATTGGAAAATTGGAATGTGCCCAGAGGCCAGCCCAAAGAGTCTCCTCTACCCTTCTGTTAGGATGACCAAACAGAGGCCATCTGAGCATAAAAATCAGTCACTATGAGCAAGTGGCACAAATTAAGTCCATTAAAGAGCTTAAGTCTATCGTCGTCGGCAGCCGTCCGTCTCGAGAGACGATGGCGTAGCTTCCTGAGAGTCTATCTGCACCGCCGAGAATGGCTGTGCAGTCCGACTCGGGAGTGACAATCCCTGCCGCACTTGGTACAGGTGAAGGCAGATGGCCGTTGTTGCTGCTGTTGACGCTGCTTCCGCCTCGATCTTTTCTGGACCGCCTCCTCGTTGCGCGCAGCCTCCGCGCGTGACGTACCTTGCCTGACCGCGAGCCTCCAGGCTAGGCGGTCGTCTGCTTGAACTTCCCATGTGTTGAGATTGATGGAGCATTGTGTCATGTCCTTTTTGCAGATGTCTTTGAACCGCAGCTTAAGTCTATAAAGCTATTGAAAATGGATATTAATAGGAAGTGTGCCAGAAGAAGTTGGAATGCAGACCATCCATTTTCAATATGGTTTACAGAAGGATATTGATCAAGTCACATGGCTAGAAGCTCATGCCTAAGTTGTGGGCAGCAACCAGGTCTCCCATCCAAATTTGTGTTGACTTGCTCCAGTTGTTTGCTTAAAGGACTAAAATGCATGCACAGTTGTGCTGTTCCTTACGACATCTGTTTGGCTGTGCTCAGTGTTCGCTCTTTGTAATAAGCAAGGGGCGGAATGCAGTAGTCAGACCCACGACACCCAGATGTTGTCATTGTAGACTTTTGGATGGCATGTCCACACTGCCCTTTGCCCAAATAGGCCTTTGTCAGGGAAAGGGTGTGTATCATACCAAAAAGAAATCAAGATTTCTTGAGAAAAGGTGAAAAGCAGGGATGGTATATTGTCTCTAGGTCAGAGCAGCCAACTCCCCAAGGCCATGTCTAGCCAAGAGAGAGGTGTGTATTTTTGTTACTCTTACAAGGTCAAAAATGTGAATTACTGCTAAGTTTACAATTAGAGAGATTTAATATATAATCCAGATTTTCAGTTTCTTTTGAAAAACTGGAACATCTGGAAATGCTGAGCCAGCATTTCTGTCAACACAGGAGGCTGGGATTGAATAGGGACCTTCTTTTCTAGATAGGGCTTGCCACTTGTTAGCCCCAGTCCCTACCACTCCCAATTGTATGTTATTTAAATTACTGTCTTGAGCTCTGCAGACATTTGAGGTTTTGACCCGTATTGGCAGATAATGCCAGTCAACAGCAACACTAATAGAGGGCCATTAATACCATTTTGTAGGTAAGAAAAGTGAGGTACAGAGGGTTCAAGTAAATAGTCTTGAAGCCACAGGCTATGGGAAGAATTCTTAGTTGAGTCCATTTCCAATTATACTCATCTTCCTCTTAACTAACAGAACCCTATTTTATTTGGCCTGGCAATGTGCCCAGACAAAAGAGTACATTTCCCCAGCCTCCTTTATAGTTAAATGTGGCTTTAAGAACCATCTTAAAAACATCCTTAAAATGGAGGAGCAAGTCATTTCTTTCCTCTCTTGTCCTCATTCCTGATGCCTGGAATGCAGCTGTAATAGCTCGAGCTCTGTCAGCCACATCGGACCATGAAGAAACCTTGAGAATGGGAGCCATACATGTCAGAACAGAAAGCTAGGAATTGGATTTTCTGATGAGTGTGTAGATCCAATGTACCATCCTGTCCCACATTCTGTTAGACTTCTGTGATGACAGTTAATAAACCATGGGTGATGAAGTCTGGTTCTTCTCTGTTCCTGTAGCCGACAGCGTGGTGAGGTCAGGATTCAGTCGGCCTGACACCAGAGCAGAGGCTCCTAGTTCACTCCGCTGCCCAGCCTTCCAGTAAGAACTGTAGCCAATTCTAGACTTTCCCTACTGCCTGAAGCTGGCTTTGGCATTCCCCCCTTGCCTACTGGCATTGGAGGAGCAATTGTACCACAAGCTTGGACTTGCTAATGAGCAAGTGGCTGTCTTCCAGTTCTACAGAAAAAACAAAACCGACCCAGGCAAGGGCAATTTGGGAGTTCCATATGTCATCTCATTATAAGAACAGTATCCACTGTTTTTTTTTTTTTTTTTTTCCTGGGCTGCCCTCCAAGGCCAAAGGACAGATAAACAATGCCTGCAACAATGTCCAAATGGAAGGGGTTCTCAGGGAGACCCCCAAAAGTCTGCCAAGGCTGTTACCAGCTGGTACCCTATTCTTATTCATGTGAGGGGTGTTCTTGCAGTAACAAGTGTCCTTTCTGTTCAACGTAATGGATCCCTTTTATTTAAGTGGATGGGATTAATTTGGTTTTTGGCAAAAGAAAAACCCATGTGGTCAGATGTTGAGACTTCTCTGGGGGCCATGAATGGATACAGCTTTCTGGCAGGAAAATTCTTGAAGATTCTGCTCAGGTCTCTCTGATCTTAAAAACAATGCTAATGAGGATAATATAACATCACTTCTAGCCATGGCACTCTCTTTCCTCTTGCTTTCCTTTCTTCAAAGAACGATCTCAGCCCCTTCCCCCTTCAGCTCCCCTCCCTGTTATACTGACCCAGTGGCACCCACTTCTGCCCCGTCACCCTCTGGGGACTGCTTTGGTTAAGGTCATCAGCCACCTCTTGTTGTTAATCCAATGCCTGTTTTTTAGTTTTTATTTTATTGGGCCTTTCTGTGGAGTTTTTTACTATCCGCCACCTTTTCCTTGAAATATTCTACTCTTTCAATTTTGTGACAATATGATCTTTAGGTGTTCTCTCCACGATGCAGACCAATCCTTCTTTCATCTGAGGGTCATCAATCCTTGCTCCTTAGAGGTTCATCTTTGGTTTCCTCCACCCCTGCTCCTCCTCTCCCCTTCTTATCTTTTCTCAAACCCCTGGACACACTGTCCTCAGCCTCCGTCTCTACTCTCCGCATTTAGCTAACATGATTCACACCCGATGCCTGTCTCAGGTTAAGGTCCTCGGACACAGACTCTGAGGTGGATTGGAGAATTGCTGGAAGAAACCTTCCTGAGAGGCACTCATGGAGGCAGCACCTGAGAGACCAGGAGCACCCAGAGTGAACAAGCAAGCAGGGCCTCAGCTGATCCCCTGGGTCTCTGGATCTGGGACAGCCCTTCAAAGTCATCCTGAAATAGGCAAAGGAGCCCAGTCCTTGTGCCTCTGCAGTGGCAAGTCACTGGACGACAGCTGGCCCTGGGGAGGGGCATTGCATTGGGGGAAGCAGCTTCCTTCTGCCAAAGGCAGTTCCTGAAGAACAGCCCAGCCAAGCAGACAGCAGCCAACGTTCTCTGCCGCTGGGGAAATGAGGGCCTCATGCTGAAGGGGATGTGGGCCGCACCACAGCATTTGCTGTAGAATCTCAAGTCTAAATGTATAGTCTTGACCTTTTTCTGAGCAAGTACCACGCTTAGGTGTCCAACCACTGCCGAGTGTATTCACCTGCTAAGCTCCCCAAATGCAACATGCTGTGCACACCACTGCTCCTTAAAGAGTCTCTCCTCTCTGCCTAAGTGTGCTCATTTGTCTATATTCATTAATTCCACACATGTTTATTGAGAACCCGCTCTGTTCCAGGCACTGTGCTGGGACCTGGGGCCCTGGCCAGTAGCTTACTGGAAGTCAGGTCTTGGGCCCAGAATCAATCTGCCAGGTCCAAGGAGACTCATTTCATTAGGCAGCCCCAGACAGCAAGGGGGTGGGCAGCTCAGCGCTCACCAGGACGCTGGCAGTGCCATGCTCACCCACTCTGGAAGCTCCAAGTAGCCCAGCAATGGAATGAAGGGAAAATGGAGCCCTAGGGGGAAGGGAACAGGCAGAGGCTCAGATGACAGACCAGAGATGCGCGGGGTTTGGGGACAGTGGATCAGGGTATGCCCCTACTCCATGTAACCCCTGCCTAGAGAACCCACAAACACCTACTTGTTTTGGCCAGCTCCTCTGCTGTGGGAATTGACCTGCAGTCCCTGATGGCTCAGTAAAGTAGGACCCTGTGTACATACATATATGTGCCCACCAACAGACCTGTGCCCCTATGCACAAATACACGGTCACGCCTTCAATTCTTTCACAGGCATACACATGAGCAATCTGGGTCCCCCATGCCCATACACATACAAACGGCTGTGCCACAACCCCAGTACACACCATGGACCTGTGTCCATACTCACAGTCCACACCAGCCTGTGCGCACACGGGTGGGGCCGGCTTCCTGCTGGCCCACGCACACATGTGCAGGGACTCTCCCGGACATTCTCACGTGCACGCCAGCCTGGGAAGCCGACTGACAGCTGTCAGAATGCAGCATTGCTGGGCATGTGCCGCCTCCTGCTGCAGGCCAGGGAGGAAGATGGCTCCTGCGGCTGCCTCAGCCTCCCGAGGGGAGAGACGAGCCTTTTTTCTCTTTTTGAGGTCAGCCTTCTGAAATGCCATGAATAAGTAGTCAGTTTCCTTCTCTCCCCAGGGACCAGGTTGCTCTCTAAATACCAAGGCAGGTGGAGAGGGTGGTATTTAGCTATCGAAGTGGCTTCCAGAGGAGAACCTCAGACCTCAGTGGGAGCCTTTGTTAACAGTCCCACTTGCTGCCTGGGCCCCTGTTGCTGCATCTGGAGTGGGAAGCAGGAGGAGAGCGAGGCTCCATCCTCCAGGGCTGGGCTGTGCTCTAAGCTGGGGACAGACCCCCACTGGCAGGAATAGGCTCTTTGGGGGGTCACAGCCTGCTCTGGGATGCAGGAGCCCAAAGGAGTGCCCGATTTTTTCTGGGCATCATGGGAGAGGAAGCATGGCTTTAATCACCATCCTGGGACCATAGGGGCCCTGGCAAGAGCCAGAAAGCCCATCCCCCTGTTCCCAGACTCATTCAGAGTGGTTTCTGGGATAGGATCCTAACTCCTCTCTTAGGGACACTTCCCTCCCCTCCCCAGCTCCTTTTTCATAGTTGAGGTGAAAAAGAAAAAAAAAGATTACTTAACAGCTTGACAGCACGATTTCTCTTAGGGCCTTGGCTTAGGGAAATGCCTTGATAAGCTAGCTGCTTGGGCCAGAAGGTGAGAGATCCTGAGGGCCAGAAGTGGGCAGGAGCCAAGGCAATCGGAACAACAAATTGGCCAAACTGTTCTGCAAGAGAAGTAGAGGGATTAGTTTTACCCCAGAGAGGAAAGGAGAGAAGAAAGTCAGAGGGAGGGGGGCCAGGAGAGAGCAGGAGGCTGGCCCTGCCGGGTCTTCTTCATTCGCCCCTCTGCATCCTGTCCCCTCCCTTCTCCACTGTGCCTGGGCCCCAAGCCTGACCTCCACAAACACCTCTGACCTCAAGAAGCTCCTCCTTCGGGGCTGGGCTCTGTTTGTCTGCTAGGATGGAGGGGAGTGGGCAGAGCAGTTGTGGTGATCCAGGATGGTGACCGGCTTCCTGCTGGGCAGCACAGGGTGTGCTTAACGAGAGCCACCACCCATATGTCCTGGTGGTGGAGAAGGATGCAACCATCATTGGGATGGAAGATGCTTTCCTGCAGTGTCTAAACCCGAACGCCATGGATATCATCCTCATCAACCGCACATCGCAGAGACGGCGCGGCATGTGCTTGACGCCCATCAGTGCTCCATTCCGGCTGGGTTTTTTTTTCTTTGTTTTTTAAAGAGAGAATCTTTTTTTTTTTTTTTAACAAGCTTACTTTATTTTATTTTATTTTTATTTTATTTATCTGTTTTTAGAGAGAGGGGAAAGGAGAAAGAGGCAGAGAAACATCAATGTGCGGTTACCTCTCACGTGCCCCCAACTGGGGATCTGGCATGGAACCTAGTCATGTGCCCTGACTGGGCATCGAACCAGCAACACTTGGTTCGCAGGCCGATGCTCAATCCACTGAGCCACAGCAGCCAGGGCTCATTCTGGCTGTTCTTGAGACCCCATCCAAGGAACACCCCTATGTGCCACCAAGGACTCCATCCTGTGCAGGGCCAGGGGCATGTTCATGGCCACAGACCTGTGCTAAGGGACTCCCTGCAGCCCTGCCACCCCTCCCAGCCTTGCCATCAGCCCCTTTCTGAGTTTTGAGCCTCTGATTTCCAATTCCCTGCCCCTTCCCACTGCATCGAGAGGCTAGGTGAGGTGCTTCCATGTTGCTGGGGCCCGGCCATTAGAATCAAGGCTGGTTAGGGGGAAAAAAAGAGGCTCCTGTCTTTGGGCTTCTGGTTCAGTGTTGCCAACAGGAGGTGCTGTTATAACAGAGGGGGGAGGAGAGAGGTGGGGACAGTTACTCCCTGGCTCTCTCTCTACCTCTACATGAGGTCACCCGTCACTGGTTCCCTAGGGTGGCCCCCTTCTCTATAGCACCATATACAGTCTGATATCTTTCCTCCTGGCTCAACAGACTTGCTTTAAAAAAAAAAATTCTTATTTTTTTGTTTTTACCTGTTATTCACCTGTTTAGTAAATGACTTCACATAAGCTGAAGTGAGACCTGGAAACAGGGTGTTCCTGTCTGCTTCTAGCTTGGGGTCACCACGAAGAGTGTTATAGGCTAATGGTTGTGTCCACCCCCAAATTCATATGTTGAAATCCTAATCCTCAACATGATGGCATTAGGAGGTGGGTCTTGGGAGGTGACCAGGTCATGAGGGTGGAGTCTCTTTGAATGGGCTCAGTGCCCTTAACAAATACACCCCAGTGAGCTCCGCCGCCCCTTTTATCATGTGAGGGCGCGTTGAGAATCTGCAGTCCAGAAGAGGGCCCGCGTCAGGACCCCAGAACCTGACCATGCTGGCACCCAGGTCTCGAACATCGGCGTCCAGAACTGTGAGAAATAAATGTCTGTTGCTTGTAAGCCACCCAGGTTGTGTGGTCTTTTGTTACAGCATCCTGAGCTGACTAATGCAGAGAGGAAGCGCTGGCAGAGATGGAGGGCGACAGGGGCCTGTTTGGTGCATATGCTGGGGGCGGGGCGGGGTCAGGAAAAGGAGGCTCATGACCCTGAAGAGGGACATTCTGTGTGAAAACACACTTGGGAATCTCGAGGCCCCACTGCCTGTGAATCGTGAACTGCCCCGTCCTCCACCCCTTGCAGCTCTGCACCAGGTGGGTCCCGGTCCTGCCTGGTCTGCATGTGGCTGCAGGAGAGCTGAGCTGGGGTCGGGGCAGGGGAGAGGGAAGCTACAGAAACTGACTTAGGGATGCACTTATTTTTCTGGCTCCTTCAAGGCAGTGAGAGAGGAGGGACAGGCAGAGGGAGGCCTTTTAGGACTCATTTTTTCCCAACTCATGACACATAATGCAATCAGATGACATTTAAATATTCATAGAAGAGGATACAGGCATGAGTGAAGGGAGGGAGAGAAAGGGAAAGAGAGAGTTTGGGACCCACAGGCTGCATTTTATGGATCTGCAGCATCTCAGAGGGAGAGAACATTTGGGATCATTTAGTTTGACCTTTCTCTGTTGCAGGAATTTCTTTATGGCATCCTGACAGGAGAGGGGGTGCCCTCCCCACCATCCATGGGAAGCTCACTCCATCCTAAAGCAAGATTCTTTAAATCTTGGGGGAAACAATCCTGGCTACAGGGAATTTTTCCTTAGAATGAGCTAAAATCCCCCTCACTTCCTCCATTTGTCTCTCCCAGTGGTCCTAGCTCTAGGGGGACCACCCAGATGTCTTGGGACAGCTCTCAGAGATCTTCAGCAAGTTACCACGACTTCCCAGCTCCATGCTAAGTGGTTCTAAGCTCCTTCAGCCCTTGGCCAGAACTTTTTTGAGCTGCTGCCAAAGAGACCCCACAAGGGAGGCAAGGGGAGGACTTGTATTTGCTGGTTAGCACCTGTACAGTCCAGGGGACATCTGCCATCTAACCAGGGAGTGGCGTGAGTCTGGCTTTCTGGGGACCAGTTAGGGAGTGGGGTTTAAGGGAAGCAACACAAGTTTGGGGGTCAGGAGACTTGGGTTCTTGATCCAGCCTGGATACTTCTGGCTGTGTGACCTGGATGCAGTCACTTCACCTCTCTGAGCCTCAGTTTCTTCATCTATAAGGCAGGGACACCTCCTTCACAAGGACGCCGTGAGGACTAATGAGCTAGAAAGTGTGGTTTTTCTGGCTGGTCAGCTGCGTTGTGGGTTCTCTGGGCCAGCTCTTGAGGCAGAGGGAGGTGCAGCTGAAACCTGAGGGCACTTGGGCATCTGGCACCCAGCTTCATTGATTCTATGGAGAGGGCTTGGGTGGGGGACAGTTTCAGCACTGGGCGATGTGGAGGGAGGACTGATACACCTATGAAGGACTGGGCAGGAGGCCTTCGAGGTGGGGATGGTGGACACAGCTCTGCAGAGTGGAACAGATGGGACAAAACCCAGAGCTATAGGGTATCGTTTGCTCCCTCACTGGCTTTGTGATCTTGGGTAAAAGTCCTAACTTCTCTGACCTTTAGTCTCATCATCTGAAAAGTATAGAAAACCCATGACCAGAGCCTCCAAGGGATGTTCTGAAGATTATAGAGACATTGATTGATTAAGCTTAACAGGAGAGAACTTGAATGGGCAGGGCCTCTCAGAATGCCAGGAGGTCGGGGCATGGGAGCTCCCAAGAGCCATGTGGGACTATGGGGACCCTGAGGAGCGGGATCGGTCGGTCACTGGCCTGGCCACACTGAGCCAGCTGGGGGCCGCAGAGAGAGAAGTAGACTCTGTCCCAAGCTTTTAGACCCCAGGGCAGGATAGGACATTGGGTTGGGATCCCCACAACAGACCCAGTTGAGATTGTTGGCTAGACCACTTGGCTGATGGGGAACTCACCATCTCCCACAGTAGTCCATGGCATTGGCCGAGGCTCTGAGAGGTCTTCTCCCTCTGCTAGGCCCAGACTTTCTCCTTTTCCATGGCCTCATCAGCTTCCCTGGCCCTGGACAGGCTTGGGAATGTTGAAGAAGCTTCTTCCCTCGGGGATGCAGTAAGAGGAGCTCACATAACAGAGCCGTGAACAGCTGGAATGAATGAAGGGCCACCACTGGGTCTTGGGCTGCCTTTCTGTCCTCGCACAGCAGTCTTTCCTGTTCTCAGAGTCCCTCCAAACCTTCCCAGCTGCCCCACGTGCCCTTCCTGTCCCAGGCTGGAGGCTGAGGCTCTGTCCCCTACTTCCACTCCCTTGAAGCCCACTTGGGCCTGCGACTCCCTCCACTCCCTGTTCCATCACACTCATCTATGTCTGTCCCCAGTCTTGTAGCATCTTTCCACATCTGATAAGGCGCTGCTCCTCTTGCTGGTTCATCAACTTACCTCCACCTGTGCCCTTGGCTCCATCTTTCCACTCTCTCTCTTGGGCCCTTTCTGCACGAGTAGCTCCTCTCTTGTGGGTATCCTGGCCTCTATCTACAAGGTGTCACAAAAAAATGTACCCACAATTTTAATGATCATAAAGTCTGTGTTTATTAGCTTACAGTTCCCTTGCAACATTCACAATAAACTACATAAATGTACTTTTTTATACTTAGTGCCTGTTTTCAAACTGATGACCATTCTGGTCTAGAAATTACTGGCAACGCGAAGCAACAGAATCGCAAACATCAAGAATCATTTCATTTGGTATTTGGTCACATGCTCTTTCAATGGCTACTCGTAATTCATCAATGGTTTCAGGTTTTTTAGCATAAACGTTATTCTTGAGAAATCCCCAAAGGAAAAAAATCTAGTGGTGTGGGGTCTGATGAACAGGCAGGGTAATTTATAGGACCTCTTCGCCTGATCCATCTGTTTGGCAGGTTCTCATTGAGATAGGCCCTTACATCACAATGGTAATGTGGAGGTGCTCCATCTTGTTGGAAATCAAAATAAACTTTCTTTGTTCAAAACTTAATGTGGTTTCAGATTTCTCAAGGTTAAATCTAAAACAAGCAAACAAAAAGTCAACAAGTTACCAGTTATTAAAGTGTGGATACATTTTTTTGCAACACCCTGTATATACTGCCCACCCTGTCCCTCAAAACCTACTGAAGTCTCTTCCATTGTAAAAATAAGCCAACAATGAGACTAACAGCCACAGTCATCCCAAGACCTGGTGGCCTGCTGTGGCTCTAACACTGTCTCTCCCTCACCTCAAGGCCAAGCTGCCTGTACAGCCCCATTCCTGTCCTCACTTCCTCATTCTCATGCTTGGGCAGCTGGTCTTCTCTCTCACAAAGGCCTTTCCAAGGTCACCAGTGGCGTCCTGACAATAGGCCCACTGGACAGCCCTCAACCCTTATCTCTCAGGACACCCTCCAGCCTTTGGGACTGACATCACACCCACTTTCTCTGGACATGCCTTTGGCTATGAGGGTACACTCTTCTTGGTTTTCTGCCCACCGCCTGACCTCAGACTTTGAATCTCATCTTTCTCAGAAGGCTCTTCAGGGTTGATGGTGCCCAGGTTCTGCACTCGGCTTTCTTCCTTTCCCACTCCTCACATGCTCCCTGGATGAGCTCACCCACTGGGTGGCTATGATTGCTACCTGTGTACCAAGGACACATTAATCTCTATCTCCAGCCTAGGCATCTAAGCACCAGACCTGCATAAACAGTTGTCAACTGGCCATCTTATTATAGAGCAGGGTCCCCAAAGTTTCCTAGAGCCCACAGTTTGGAGATGGGGGAGGGGACTCAATGGAGCACAGCTTTCAAGATGTCTTCGCATATCTATGGCTGGTAGCTAGTGTCTTAGTTATGCAAATGGCTTTGGTTCTTCTAAGGCCCCAAGGAGATGGGAGGGGTTTTGACCATGGAATGGAGAGGAAAGAGCATAGGAGCCTGTGAAAGGATCTGTGAATGGTCAGAACCTGTTACCACACCCACTGCGTCACAGGCCAAGGTCATGGATTTAAAAATAAGGTGGCAGCCATTTGCAGAGAGAGAACCATGTGGCTTTGAAAGGGGAAAGGGAACCATGTGGAGAACTGTGAGTGATCCAGTGCAACACGGTACATGTTTTCCCGAACTGTTGGATGGAGGCTGATGACATTGTACCCCAGATCCTGAAGGAGAGAGCTGACAGATAAGGGATGGGGAACTTCTAGGCATGTTTCTGGCTTATAGACTTTTGGAGAGCAAGGTAAGTACTGGGTCCCATGGGAGAACAGGGCTCTGAGCAGGAATTTTCTCAGCCCTCTCCAGGTTGGAATATTATAAATAAAGACCTGTTTTCCTCAACACTAATTGTTGGGTCTTACAGGAAGGTGCCACATAACCCAACCCCCTTTCGCTCAGTAACAATCTGTTCAGATGTCCTTCAAGCTCACCATGTCAAACATGGGGCTCATCATCTTCCTCCCCTGCATCACCTCTGCCAGCCTAGCACCCACTCCAGAAACCTGTGATCACTCTTCTTTGACTCCTTTATCTCTCTTACTTTTCATCCAATCACTGGGTCCTGCCAGGTCTACCTCTCAAATATCTCTTGAATTTTCCCCTTTATTTCTGTTTATGAACTCCATGGCTCTAGTCCAGGCCAACAGTACCTCTTCTTGTCTGGAAGACTGACACAGCCCCTTACTGGTCTTCCAGCTTCTAGTTCCCTGACCCCAGCAATGCCACCAGTGTTCACTCTTGGGAGGATATGAGGTACCTGTAAATGTCACTGGGACAGGCCTTGAACTGGGGACAGATCTGGAATTCTGGTTCTTGCAAATTGAAGCCTGGCTTTGGGAAGAAGTGATATGTGCACATGCATGCATGCACGTGAGTGCACATACCTGTGTATCACATGCATATGTACACATGTGTACATGTATGTGCACGTGTGTGCACGCGCTGGGGGTGGATGATCAAGGAGGGCCCCTGTTCTCACTGTCCCTAGAGCTGTTCCGCAAGAGCCTATTCCCTGCCCATCACCTGCCCACATGGAAGAACAAAGCTCTTTCCAGCTGACTGCTGCCTGTATTTGCTCAGACAAGTTGTACATCTCAATTTTTTATCACATGAAAATGAAATAAATGATACTGGAGTAGACCCTGAAGTGACAATACAGCAAAGTGACTTCTCCTTTGCTGGTCCCCTCTGCACCTCCCCAAAGAGCCGTCCCCATTGAGATGCCAGCTCTTTGGGGCCTTCAAAGTGGATGTCTGTCGTGGCTCTTACATTTTAAAAGACAAGGGGAGTTAAACGCCCCACAGCGGCAAGAAAAGCAGTTCCAAAACACAGGGAGTGTTTGCTGCCAGCTCTGCTGCTTGCCTCCCCCGCAGTCCTGCCTTGATGCCGCTGCCTTGACTAGACAGAGATATTTTCCTTCTCAGTTAGGAAAAATCCCCAGCTTCACGCCTGCATGGAAGGGAGCAGCACTGGAATTAGCACTGGGGATGGGGTGGGAAGTGACAGAGGCCACAGATGTCTCCCTTGGTCCTGGTTTCAGCCCCAGCCTGGTCCAGATGAACATCACAGCTTCCCTCTGGGTCTCTTCTTTTCTGCCCTCTCTCCCACTTATTCACAATAAACATGAACTTCAGCTGCTTCCTGTTCTCTGCCGGGGGTGGGGGGTGGGGGGTGGGGTGGGTTGGGGGCTTGGTAGATCTAAGACCCAGGGGAATAAAATGCAGCATCTGCCCTGGGAGAGCTCAGGGCTGGTCTAAGAGACTGATGGAAAAATAGGTAAGCCAGGATGCCAGCCAGACTCACCTCTTCCTTAAGGTCCAGGTCAGATCAATTCAACCCCCATTTAACTGACCATACACAGAAAACCTCCCAAGATTCCTGCACCCTCCTGGAGGGCTTCTCTAGTGCAGACTCCAAGCAGACCACCTGGGTTCAAATCCTACCTAGCTCTACCCCCAGCTAGAGGGACCCACATTACTTAAGTATGATGTCTCCACGTTTGTAGAAGCTGGATGACAATAGCACCTACTTCATGGGGTGGTTGTGAGAATTGAGTGAGTGAGTTCATGTGCAACGCTCAGAGCAGAGCCTGGCACGTCGGAAGCGCTATGAAAGATTAGCTCTTTATTCTCATCAGCATTTCTCTCTCTGAGCACCTGCTTGCATTGAATTAATTCAGTTTGTGCATTTTCTCCCCCCTCACTACCCCCCCCCCCCCGCACTGGTGAAGTCAGTTGCATCCTGAGTCAGCTCAGACAAGGACTTCAATCCTTTTCTTATGTTCATTGAAAAACATCAGCCTCACCCCTAAAACAAAGCATGGCCGGGCACACAAAATCCCTGTGGGTAGCAGACGCTTTCAAAGGACGAAAAGAAGAAGGGACTTATAGATTGCAAGAACGCCAGCAGCGTCAAAGCCTGCATTTGACATTTCCATTCCTAAAACCCCCTCAGCCATTTCCACCACCCCAGTGTCAGCCTCCTGCCACATTGTTTTATTAGTTTCTGTCTGCTCTCTGTCTCTCTCCCTACCTCTGAATTTCTACTTATTTTCTATGCAGAGCAGTTTAACTATCTCTTTTGGTTCCTTGTTTCCTGTCAAATCATATCCTCAGGATGTTACCTCCCACCAAGTGCCTTATCAAGGTATTTTCTTATACAAAGACATTTGTTTCCTTAAGAGGAATTCTGTTTTTCCCTCCCAGTGCAAAATAGTAAAACTTAAAAAAGTCGTCGAAACTCTAAATGAAAGAAACCCCATAGGCTCACTAATTGGAGCACTCAGTATCCTAAAGTGGTTAAATGACACCTCCAATCCAGGCCAAACCCTAAGAGGAATGCTGCTGTCAGATGTCATATCAGTCAGGATCCTGCCAAGAAAAGAGAAAGCTCTGCAAATGTTCAGGACAGAAGGCGTTTAATGTAGGGCATTGGTTACCCAACCGAGAGAAGCGCTGAGGAGCCGCGTAGCTGGGCTGCACCAGCAAATGATATGTTAAAATATATTTGTGCCAGTAAAGAGCTGCTGCTGGGTCCCCCAAGTGTCCCCCAGCCCCTCCTTTATGTCCCCTTAACCTCTTCATGCTCTGGCAACTAGAGGGTCAATGCCATGCACAGCAGAGAGCCCCCAGGGTCTTCTCCAGGACCCTTTGGAGGGGCTTGTGCCACCCACATTGGCTGTTCAGTGTGTGGGGCTGCGCCCCATGTCTGGATCAATGGGGCCACAGGGGAGGCAGCGGGAGCCCTGTGAGCTCCCGAGAGAGCGGAACAGAGGAGTGACAACACCTGGGCGGAGACTGGAGGGTGGAGCAGAACGGGGGAGCCTGGAGGCAGGGGGAGCTCTAAGAGGCTGTGGTCAATAGTCCAAGGAAAAAAACCTGCCATGGGACCCCAGTTTGCTTCAGGTCTCTCTGCCGGACGGCGGGTAGCAGCACAGGCTCCCCACCAAGGATGAGGTGGGGGCGGGGCATCAGGCCGTCTTTTTACAGATGCAGAAATCGAGGCCAGAGAGACAGAGGTTTGCCCGCCATCACAGAGCAAACAGGGGCCAGTGCTGGGCTCCGGAGGCCCAGCTCAGGGCTCTCCCTCGCATCGGTCCACAGAGATGGATGCTAACACCAGCACCTCAGTGTCAGAGAACCAGGAGATGAGAGGGGGCGAGGAGGCAGCGGGGAGAGGAACCTTCAGATTTCACCCCGAGGGAGACAGCAGAAACTCACCGCATCTCGGCAGGACACAGCAAAGCTGGACGAGGCCTTTGAAAGGCCGCAGAAGGGGAGGTACACGTAGCAGCCACGGACACACAGCCACTTCCGTGGCAGGAGGGCTGAGAGGCAATAACCGGTGGTGAGAAGCTGTGGGTGTTGGTGGGGAGGGGCAGCCAACCCTCTTTCAAAACAGACCCGGTGCCCGGCCCAGCTCTGGCCTCAGCTGCTCTCATCAGCACTCGCCTGTCAGCGGCCAAGGCTGTCAGACAGAGATGGACCGTCCAGCCCTCCCGGGGTCCGTCGGGCCAATCTGGTTCTTGTTTAAAAGTAACAGAAATGACTTCTGGGCCACTCAAGCCAAAGGGCATTGGCCAGAGTCTTTGAGGTTCTCAGACGCAAGGGGGGACATAAGAACTTGCTTCAGGGACCAGAGGCACGTAAAGTCATGGTGGGCCAGGCCAAAGGGAGTGTGGTCTCCGGGCAGGCCCAGTCTGAGCGTGTGCAGCTGTGGCCAGGACTGACTTCTAACTGTCCCTGTGCCCGGTGAGCGGAGGCCCCAGCCCCATTCTCTGGCTTCCTGAGGTCAGGAGAAAGAAAAGCCCATCCTCCAGACTGGAAGGCTATTGATTGAACTTTTCTTCCCACTAAGATAATATTCAATGTGGCAGAGGTACCCTCACCCCACTCATCAACCCCCAAATCTGGGTGATATTAGAAAATGGATTTTGGGGCATCAGAACCCAACAAACACCCATGGGCTGCTTATTGAGAAGCCACCAAGGCCCAGAGAGGGGAGGCACCTACCTGCCCACCATTAGGTAGTCACCCAGTGCCTCAGCCCTAATGGTCTCTGGGCAAGCGGTCTGTCTTCTCTCTTGAGCACTGAGAGACTGTGCTGCCCGGTGCCTGGTCCTGCCCTCCCTCCTCTCTGAGTTTACCTGGAAGAAGTCCTTTCCATGTAGGGACTGGGTGGCTATGGTATAATCTGGGCACAGCCCTGAGTGGGCCCCCTGGTGTCTTGGGAGGGCTAGGGCAGGGCAGCAGCAGGTGTGCACAGCTGTGGAAGCAGATGGCCCCTGCTGATGGGGCAGGCACTACGTTGTCTGGGATGGGCACAGGGGAGAGGTGGGAGGCAGATGTGGGGCACTGATTGGGGCTGCTTGGGCCTGCCCGGGCTCCTTGGGGACACTCCCACCCCACGCCTGCACCTTGTGCTCCCCAGAGCTGCTCTCCTCTAGCCCTCTCCCTCTCCCTCTTCTCCCCCGGACATGATTTTTCATTTAAGCCGTGGCAATATCTGCTCAAGCAATCACCTCTCCCTCCACTTTCCTGGGGCAGCGCATTGCTGTTCACTCTGCAGCCAGGACATATTTAAAAAAGAAAAACTTTAAATTAAGTTTGGGAGTTTCAATGAAAAAAATAAACAAACCCTCACTGTTATCACAGGTAAGAGAAAGGGCTCTGGCTCCTGGTGGGGAATCGCAGGCTTTCCTTCATCTTGGAGCCAGGAAGAAAATCACAAAGTTTTTCTCTCCCTCATCCCCTGACACCCTCACCCTCTGGTCCCATGTGCCAGGTTCATTGAATAAGAAGCCCCGTCTCATCTTTGAGCCCAAGATTGCTTCTCACAGGCCTCCAGGTGAAAGGGCCATGGGGAGTCTGGCATTTCAGCTCTAAGCTTCTCTTTGTGGAGAGGGCCTGTCCTGATCTCCCAGCTGACCCTCCCAGATAAGGATCTCCCAGGGGGAAGAGCCAGTCTCTAATGGGTCCTCCCAGGTGCTCAGCCCTGTCCAGGGTGCTGCTGAGGGGGCATGAAAGTAGACCCAGGTGGTATGGCTCACTCTGTTTCTGTCTCTACCCACTGCCTTCCCCCGTCCTAGGGTGGGCTGGGATGAAGTGCAAAGACATCTATAAGCTCCATGCTGAGAATGTGGAGCTTGAGCACGCCAGGGATAGAGCTTCAAGTCTCCCACTACGTTCCTCCTCTGTCTCTCTCCCTCTCTCCTCCTCCCTTCCTCCTGTGGCTTGAGGCTCTTGGGGGCACAAATTTCCTGGACTCATCTCTGATGGGCATCTCTGGAGCTTCTGATGGGGTGAGACGGGCCTGGGTTGCTGCCTACTCAGGTGCTGCCCACCCCCTGCCCTGGGAGCGCATGAGGTGGGTGCTCAGGGGGGCTCTGCTCCCGCCCTGGGACAAATGCTTTCTTTCCTCTTCTTTCCTTGTCTCCTTTCCTGTCTGTGGTGAGGTTTAGGGGGCAGAGATCTGGGGTATGAATGTGGTGGAAAGTGCCAAAAGCACTACTAGACGGGCCTGTTCTATGTTGTCAGCCTCTGGTCCGCACGCGAGGCAGACTGAATCCCCGAGGCCCCTCGAGGTCCAGCTCCCTGGGGTCCAGGAAAAAAGCCCATGGGTGTGAAGGGCCACATAGCTGAGAGGGATGATTCTCATTTTCTGAGGATCTAGACGACCATTCCAACACACGGGAAGCAGAGATGAGGTTAACACTTTGATACACTGCCTCTCAGGGAGACAGACAGACCGATCAGATCTTTTGAAGGACATTATTGAGATGTGGAGGATGTAGAAAAGCATTAGTATAGGGTACAGAAGTTTAGCTAAGATCTAAAGTATATAATATATTACATATATGTCTGTTTGTTAATATTATTCAAACCATAAAAACAATCCTCCTTGTTTATATTGCTGGAAACCAGGAAAATACAGAAAAAGCCTAGAGGAAAATTAGAATGATTCACATTCCCACCACCTAATAATAAATATTATTAACACAGTGCCACGTTTCTGCCCAGTCTTTCGTCTGGGGACACACACACAGTGTTCAGAGGGTTCCCCAGCTTATGCCTGCGCCGTGGGTCGCTCTGGGATCCAGCCACCGTCCAGGATATGTACTGAGCTGCTGGCACAGGGCCACTGCCATTTCTTCTGGGACTGAAGGGCCTCCAGGAGGAAAACTTATCCCCAGGAAAGAGACAGCTAGGCAGGAACGGCTCAGCATCTGCAAGGCAGACAGAGCTGGGTATGAATACCAGCTCTACCATTGGTAGGTGGATGAGCGTGGGTCCATGTATCTTCTTCCTAATCTATAAAATGAGAGGTAATCATGCCCAACTCATTGGTTGTTGAGGGGATTAAATGAGATAACAATACACATAAGGTACAAACGACAATATTTTCATATCCAGAAGTCTCCAGTTATTTCTCTGTATAGACAGAGACAGAAGTGACGCAGAGTGCCTTTGTTTGGGGACTTGAGTCTTCCTCTGAGTAATGCAAATATAAAGGCAGTGGGCAAACAGGATGTTTTGGTGTGTGTGGGTGTTGGGGGGACACACATGCATCATAGAAGAGCTGGCACCCTGGATGCCCAGGTGATTCAGATCTGTGGCAGGGACAGGCACCCACTTGGCAGGCAGGACCAGTCTTCAAGTGAGAGTGGCACCTGTTTCTCTCTCTACTGGTGTCTGGAAGTAAGTTTGACCCCCTTTGACTGAAGGCTTTTGAATAATGCAGGGGAATGGGGACAGAGGTCCCAAGATGGAGTCACTGGGTTCTACTATTAAGATTGGTGGGCACTTAGTAATTGGAGACATGCTAACATGTGTCTGCATTTGTACCCTGGCCAAGCTGGGCCTCACTGGTTATAGGCACCTTAAGTACTGAGAGTGCTTGGGACACAGAAGACATGCAATAAATGGTAGCTAGTTTCAAAGCCTTGGGGCCATACAGGAGAGGGAAGGCTGGGCATATCATGGATTGTAACTCAGATTTTCCCATGGCCCAGCCCCATGGACTCCTACATATGTGATTGGGAAGGAAGGAAAGGTCTTAAGCAAAAATAAATAGATAGGTAAATAAATAAATAAAACAAGATGAGCAGATTTGACTAAAATTGGCATAAGACCTTGGGGACATTAACAGCCCTCCTTTGGCACCCCACTAAGAGGGGGCAGTTGGCCTGCCTGCCTGCCACCCTTCCCTTTTCTGGGGAACTGCTCCATCTCCTACTCCAACCCTGTGGTCAAGTGGGAGCTGCCCACTGCAGGGTTCAGCCTCACAGCCATGTGGGTAAGCACATGACCCACAACCAGCCATTCAGTAACTTTCCTGAGAATTTTCCATTGGAACTAAGGGAAAAGAGTCGATCTTTTCTAAAGACGAAGCCCTACCATGCGATCCTAGAATGCACTGGTTGCCCCCTCTCTGACCTTGTGGGAGACAGCAGCCTGAGTAGGAGAGAATGGAGCCAACACATCAAGAGAACAAGAGCTGAGCAATGGGGGGGCGGGGGCGGGGGGGCGGTTCAGAGGCAGTCAAACGCCCAGCTTTGGTCATTTCTGCCGTCTAAGTACACCCCTCTACTTCCCATGGTTTGGTCATGTGAACCAATCAACTCTTCTTTTCAATGAGCTACTTCAGGTTGGGGTTCTAGAATTTGAAAGTCTCATTAGGCTTTGGTATTGGGTGATTCCAGTGCAATGGTGGTGGGTCTGGCTGAAGATGTTGGAAACCCACAGAAGGTAAATGTACCTGATGAGAGGGGTGGTGTCCAGCAAAGGTGGTGTTATCCAGGCGAAGTGACAGAGACACCCAAGAAAGAAGGCAGTGCTGGGGCAACGCTGCCAGGTGGCATCTGGCAGAAGCTGGAGGGAGTTGGGGGTGGGGGAAACAGGGACCTGTCACATGATTGAGCAGATTTACTTGTGAAATTTATCACACACACAGTCGATGCAGTCTGGTCCCGTTTTATTATTTCCACTCAACTTTAGACCTTGGGCATCTTTCCTTAGCATTAAGTATGTTTTGTAAATGTGACTTTTAATGACCTCATATCCTTTCATCATATGACTCTAATATAATTTATCTAACAAATCCCCTAGCATCAGGGATTGTAAGTAAATTGTCTTTATGTTTTCCTTTTGTCGTTGTGTACTACATTGTTAGGAACCTCCTTGGAAATAAATCTTTGTGCACATCTCTAATTATTTCCTTAGGAGAAATTGCTATAAATGGAATTGTTCTATCAAAGAGTGCGGACGTTTTAAAGACTTTGATCCATATAACTAATTTGCTTTACAGAATGGTGTGACAGTTTACACTCCCCACACTGGGTAAAACATTTTCCTTTTCTCTGAACTTTTGCCAGCCCTCAGTACTATGATTTTTTAAAGGCCTGGCTAAGATGAAAGGCAAAATATATGTCTCCTTGCTTCAATTTGAATTTCTTCTATTACTAGTGATGTTAAAATTTTTTATGTATTTATTGACTATTAGTAGTTTTTATTGTAAATTTCTTATTTATGTCCTTTGCTTATTTTGCTAATGGGGTTTTTAGATTTTCTTATTGATTCATAAGTTATTCACCTTCCTTGTCATATATGTTACAAATATTATCTCCTAGTTTGATTTTTAATTTTGTTTATGATATTTTTACCTACATAATGGTTTAATTTTTATGTTTTCAGATTTGTCATTCTTTCCCTTTGTGCTTTCTTCTTAAAAATAGTGCTTAGAAATACCTCCCTTAATCCAAGAATCAGCTAAATATTCACCAATTTTTCTTCTGCTTCTTCTAAAATATAGTAGTTTCAACTTAGCCATCAAGAATTTATTTTGAAGTAGGTTAGGTAAATATTTGACTTTTACCCACCTCTACATAGTCAATCAGTTTCTCCAGTATCATGTGTTAACTAATCCATTCCTTAAAAAATTTATTTATTTATTTATTTATTAGAGACATGGGAAGGGAGGAAGAAGGAGAGGGAGAGAAACATTGATGTGAGAGAGAAGCAGTGATCTGCTGCCTCTTGCATGTACCTCAACCAGGGACTGAACCCGCAACCCAGGCATGTGTTCCAACCAGGAATCGGACTGGGGACCTTTTGCTCTGTGGTACAACGCCCAACCAACTGAGCCACACCAGTCAGGGCAACTAATCCATCCTTTTACCACACATTTGAAAGGGCACCTCATGGCCCACTGAATTATTTTTAGTGCTAGGATCTGTTTCTGGGCTTTCTGTTAGATTCCTCTGGTCTATTTGACTATTTTTGAACTAAAAGACAATTAAATTTATGTTTTTTTAGAGAAAGAAGAGGAAAGGTCTAGTCAAGGAACATGTATAAAGGACCCATGGACATGGACAAAAGGGTGGGGATTGTCTGTGGGAATGGGGTGGTGGGTGGGGTAGGGGAGAACAATGGGGGGGAAATTGGGACAACTGTAGTAGAACAACAAAAAAAAAAAAGAAAGGAAGAAAGAAAGGAAGAAAAACCTCTTAGCTAATTTGAAAGGGGGAAAACACATATATAAGTGAGAATTTGGCTTTATGTAGACATTATACTACCTTTTAATCTCAAAATCTTTTTGAAATTTCCACAACATCTTTTGGTATTTATGACTCTAGATCAGAGGTTGACAAACTTACAACTGCTGGATAATAAATATCTTATGCTTTGCAGGCCTTCTGATCTCTGTTGGAACAACTCAACTCTGCCATTGTAGTGTGCAAGGGCCATAGAAATATGTGTACAAACGATTGTGACTGTGTCGCAATAAAGCTTTACAAGAGCAGCGATGGGGGTGGGGGTGGGGGTGTGTGTTGGGGGTTGGGGGTTGGGAGTTTGCGGGTGGGGGGAGGTGTCTGATTTCGCCCACAGGCCATTGTTTGCCAGTCCCTATTTGAGAGCAGTACAGAGCATTAAAAATATGATGCAAGCCACATAGGTAGTTAAAAATTTTTAGTACCCATATAAAAAAATAAAAAGAAATGAAATTAATATATTTCATTGGATTTAACATATCCCAACTACTATCCTTTAAACATATAATCAACATAAAATTATTGAGATATTTTATAGCATCTTATTTTGTAGTATGCATTTAAAATCTGGTTTGTATTTTATACTTTTAGCACATTTTGGTTGAGCTCAGCCACATTTGAAGTTTTCAGTAGCGACGTGGACAGTGATCGCTGCATTGGAGAGCGTAGTTCTAGACTATAAGTCTAAGACTAATTTTGTTTTTTTTTTTCTTTGCAGGACCCAATCACTTTTTTTCTATAGGCCTGCTTTTAGGATAATTTTTATTATCCTAAAAAATTAAATTCAACTAGGATATGTATAGGCCTTAATTTTTTTTCAACATTTTTGTCTGCTATGTAGTGATTTCTTTTAAGTTGCAGACTCAGTTCTTTAACAAAATGCATTCCAGCTATTTTATCTTTGACAATTGCTTTGGTTCTACTGTATGTATTTGAGAAACACTAATTATTTATATATTAGACCTCAATTATTTCTCTTCCTTATCTGTTATTTCTCTTTTACTATTCGAATCCCTTTGTCTTTTCCTTTTGCATTCTGGGGAAACTTTTAGAGTGTCCTTCACATCGCCGATTCTATTTTTCTACCCTCGGGTTTCTTGTCTTCATAGGCTTCTGATGAAGATTTAAGTGTTACTTACAATCTTTCCATATCTAGCCCTCTTTTTATCTCTGCCTGCCTCTCAGGCAACTAGCTTTTTCCTCCCATAAACCATTTGTTTTATCACTTTCTACTCATTAAAAAATTCCATTTATTGAGCATAAAAAATTTGCTTATTCACTTAATCCTCTTCTGTAAAACCTTAAAATGTTATCTCTAAACTGTCTAGTGTATTGGTCAGTTACTATCACAATAACACGGTGTAACAAAGCACCCAAAACACCATGATAACCCTCAACAAGTATGCATTCTCATGTTCGGAAATATGAAGGTTGGCTGGGGTGCTTCTGCTCAGGCTGTGGGCCTTCATGTTGACGAAGGTGGCTCTCCTCCATATCTCATTCTGGGCTGGTGGCAACCCAGGGCATGTGATTTGCATGATGCAAGTCAAAGCTCTATGAGAGGCTAAAGAAACACTCTGTGAAACATTGTCACTTCTACCCACATACCATTGGCCACAGCTAGTCATATGGCCAAGGCCAAAATCAAATGAGTGGAGTTACAATGCTTCCTTCTTTTTTGCTCTGTCAGAGTCCACTTTATAAAGTCACAACCATATGCTACCACACACCTATTAGAATGGCTAAAGTAAAACAAACAAACAAACAAAAAAACCCAAACTGACAATACCAGGTGCTGATGAGGATGTGGAGAAACTGATACTTTCATGCATTGGTAGTCGGAATGCAAAATATACAGCCCCTTTGAAAAATAGTGTAGCAGGTACTTCTAAAGTTAAATGTACACCTCCCATACGATCAAACAGTTCCACCCCTGGGTATTTACCCAAGGTATGTAAAACACTTAAGTTAGAGAAGCCAGATTCAAAAGCTATATACTGTTTTATTCCATTTATAAGACATTCTGGAAAACGAAAGACCACAGGGACAGAGAACGAAGAGTCAATTTAAAATAGTGACTGCACAAAAACTGGGGACTTTTTGAAAACATCTTTTATTTCCTTTAGTGAATTGTTCTCATAAGAAGTCTCTTCTCCTTAGTACAGACTGATATGACCACTGTTTTATATATATGGGTTATGACATTTATAGGCTATAACATTGAGTTTTTCCCCTCTCTAGTTTTGAAAGAAAAAAAAAAAAACCTATCTAAATCTGGCGTTTAGCTATAATTATAGAAGGTGGATCCTCCTTGGTTCTTCTCCATCTACCTGGTTGTAATTTTCCTATCATATTTCAAAGAAGGTTGGTCTTTAGCACTGGTTTTTTGGTCAGTCATGGCAGGACCCTGCACGCCAGCCCTAGGAACAGTGTCCAAGGGCTATCACTGGAGGTGCCAAGAAGCAGGTCCCAGAGGCAGGGAATCCAGGTAGAAGCAATGATGCTTGGTACCTTCAGCGAGGCTTGAGTAAGACCTCCACTGCGGAGGGGAGCTCCAGACAAGGAGACTCAGGCCTCCAGATGGTTAGGCTAGGTGACAGCTAAACCTGAAGAAGTTGCAGAGCCTGAGATGACAGGGCTAAAGGAGTTTAGACAGGGACATCTCATCCCCTGGCCTTGCCCCAAAGAGAGGCCAGGGGTGTGGCAAAGGCAGGGCAAGGGTGTGTTCTTCAGGCTTGCCAGCCCTTGGGCCCCATTCTGTCCCATTTCATCTTTAATTAAAACCCTCCTTGCCCTTCCCTGTCAGCTCCAGCATGGACCCCAGCAGGCAGAGCGTACATTAATAATTAGCAGATTTTTGGCTAAGAAGGGTGCATAATTCTGCAGAAATGAACTCCCCTAAGGAAGCTGATGGGTTGGATTGGTGCCCTGGATTTCTACTCTTGTTCCTCAAATGATCTCTGGTCAATCAGTGACTTCCTTCCACCTCAGGGTCTCTGCTGTGGGAGTGCAGGCAGCCCGATGGTCTCCTTGGGCTGATCTTTGTCTTGAAGGCTGTCATAGGACATTGGCAGCACCAGGACCCAACCAGGGCTCTTCCCCCAACCTCCCAGGTACAGAGCACCCTCCAAATGCAGCTGTGACTCCCTTACCCCTGTACACCACTCTTTCCTGGATCAAGTTTCTAGCTTGGTCTGGATGGCACATAATCTTAGGGAAAAGCTCTTCCAGGCTCAGGTTCCCCTGTCAACTAGCCAGGGAAGTGACTGGTGCTGGGAGAAGAAATGGAGCCTGGGTACTGGGTCTTGAGCTGAGGGAGGGAGAGTCATCTTTTTCCTCTGGGCCTGGCATAAGTTGGGTCTGGATGGAGCTGAGCTGGCCTCTGCGTTGTGGAGGCAGGAGGAAGCCAGGCAGATAGTGCTCACTAAGCGACCTGTTATGCACGTGCTGGGCCTGTAGACTCAGAGAAGCCACGTCCCATGGTGACTGTAGGCCACTGTGTGGAGCTTCCAAGTCATCATCCTCAGACCCTCAGGGGAGTCTTGTTAAACATCACCCGCTGGTCTTAGATGTGCTGGGAGACATGTGAAGAAAGAGCCTCCTCCCTGTCTGGGACAGAGTGGTGGAGGGGAGGGTGGGGTCCTCCTTTTGCTGAAGCCCCCTGCTGGTTGGAGCATGGGCTGGGGGGGAGGCTGGCACCCTTGCTGATGTGGCACTTGGAGGAAGGCGCTGAGGGGAGATAGTGGTGCTTATGTCCCTGAGGAAGCATCAGGCTGCACACGGGGGCGGGGGGCGAGGAAGGTCTGAGGAGGGCTAGGCTCTTGTGAGAGCGGGTGGTTATGGGTGGTGTGAGTTCTTATCATTTAGTAATTCCTGGGAATGTGACTTCCTCTTGCAGCATCCAGCTGAGGGGGTGTGGACATTCTGGCTACACAGGTGACTGTTTGCCAGTTTGCCAGGTGGCTTCTGGGGATGTGGTACACACACAGGCCAACAGGAGTGCCTCCTTCAGTCCGGGAGGGAAGTCGTTCCAGAGTGCTGTGGTCTGAGTGGATCTCCAAGGGCACATCAGTGAACATTTCTGTAAAGAAATCTTTGTCTGCATTTCACACTATTTTTCTTTAGGACAAATTCCTTGAAATGAAATGTCTGTGCCAAAGCACAGGGCATCAGTTAAAAATGTTTTGGCTGTAGTGACAGAAGCCCCCTCAAGCTGGCTTATCAAGACCAAACAAGTGTGGGTGAAGTTTTATTGGCTCGTCTATAGTGGAAAAGCCCAGGGAACAGACATGGCTTCCATCGTGGGGGGATCCAGGACTCAGTCAGTGTCACTGGGCTCGTTCTCTCTCCCTCCTCTTTAGCTCAGCCGTCTTCCTGTGCCTGCCCCTGGAAGTTCTAGGCTTCTACCTTGCTAGCTCAGCCATCTTCACGAAAAAGAGACTCTGTCCTTCCTCTGTAGTCCACACAAGTCCTGGGCTGAGTCTCAGGGGACCAGCTGGTGTCCCTGAATTGGACACCAAAGCTGGGAGACACGACTCGGCCGGTCCTGGATCACACACCTGCTCCTGGGACCTGGAGGTGCTCTCCACCTAACCCAGAGTGGTTGAAGGGGGCTTCCTAAGGGGGAGTCAAGATTTTGTTAACTAAAGATGCTGTGGAGCGAACCTCACGGATGTCTGCTACTAGCAGGGACCTCGCCAACCTTCTCAATATTCCATCAAATGTTGTCTTAAGCAATCATTCAACGGCTGTGGAGACGCTGCTGGAGCAGAGGACCAAGGGAGGCCAGAGTCCTAGAGAGAATCCTTTGTTTGCTGCACCGGGACTGAGAACCAGTGCATGTCAGGAGCTGCTAGGCCTCTGGATAAGAGTAAATGTGTGGGCATGAACTGCCCTAGACCCAGGGGACTAAGCAGCAGACTCCAGGGTTACTGCCTTCAGAGAGCTGCGAATCTGTTGGGGGCACGTGTGCAGATATTTAATGGTCGGAGTCAGCAGGTCACAGCGTAGCCTGATAGTACAGAGGACAGGCACCTAGGCCAACCAGGGGGGTGGGGAGAGGTGAGCCTGGGCAGGAAAGGTCAGATTTTGAGCCTTTAAGCATGACTGGCATTAACAGGAGGGGCCTGCCAGGGAATGTTCCAGAGAGAGGAAACAGCCCGGGAGAGGAAAGAGCAGTTAGTTACTTCAGGGGGACAAGGGTGGTTGGAGGGTCGAGGTGGGGGCAGGCTATGGGGAGGGATGGGGAGAGACAAAGCCAGGATGGAAGAAAATAATGGGGAGGAGGGTTCCTGCTGAACCTGCTGTCCGGCAGCGGGAAGATTCTGAGCAGGAGACTGATTCACTCAGGTGTGTGTGGTCTCAGGGAGGTGGGGCAGTGTCTCAGCTCAGGCTGCCGTCACCGAGACCATAGACTGGGGGGCTTAAGTAACAGACTTTTAGTTTTCATAGTGTTGGAAACTGGGAAGTTCAAGATCAAGGTGCCAGCTGATGTTGTTTCTGATAAGAGCCCTCCTCCTGGCTAATAAATGGCTGACTTCTCATTGTGTCTTCACATGGCTTTTCCTTGGTGCATGAGCAGGGAGAGTAAGCTCTCTCTGTCTCTGTCTCTGTCTCTGTCTCTCTGTGTCTCTGTCTCTGTCTCTATCTCCTTCTTCTTATAAGGGTACTAATCCCATCATGAGGGCCCCACCCTTTTGGTCTGATTTAACCCCATTACCTTCCAAAGGCCTGGTCCTCAAAGCTCCATCCATTGTGGTGTAGGACTTCAGAATATAAATTTTAGGGGGACACAAACATTCAGTTCCTAACAGGTGGCTGGGGAGGGATGGAGCAGGGGAAGGAACCAGAGGACCCGTGGAAGTGAAGGGTGCTACAGGGCCACACAGCTGACTTCCTCCCCCTCCTTCCCCTCCTCTCTCTCTCTTCCCACCTTCCTCCTTCTTCCCTCCTCTCTTTCATCTCCTTGGAGGATGGAGAGCTGCCTTCCCAGACGTAGAAATTTATGGGGAAGTTTATCCTTGGCACAAGAGACATCCGCTTTACTCCAGAAAACCCAGGGTAAAATAAATCTAATTAAATCTGTTACTGTTCACAGAGACTAGTTTTGTGGGCAATTGACCTATTTTATTTATTATGTAAACCATCATGAAACCCAAGCTCCGTATTATTTATGCTAATGGAAGGAAATAGGTAATAAATCCCGTGTGAGGATGTGGGCAGACCAGATGGTATGGTGGCACTTTGATGGTTTGTGCTGGAGGAGCCTGTGCCAGACATCACTCCCAATCCCAGCGGAAGGGTTGGGGGGGCTGTTGGGAGGGGCTGGCAATGAGTCCTGGGGGCAGTTCCATTCTCAGCAAATTGCAAAGTGCTAATGAGAGGAGGGGGGCTTTCTGGGTCATCTCCCTCATCCATCTCCTCCCTCTAGGGGAAATCCAATCTGCGTTATGTCCCTTGCAGAGATCCGAATGAAAGTAGATGGTTCACCTCCTGCATGCTACGTGCCATGTGCCACGTCCTAGGGCAGGCCCGGCCCTCTATGTGATCACATTGGATTTCCACAACAACCCTGAGGAGTAATTCTCATTTGCTCCATGTTATAGGTGAGGCAATGGAAGCTTAACATCAGAGCTGGGGTTTGAACCTGATGCATTTGAGTTGCAAGCCTTGGGTCTTACAACCAGGGTGCCATGGCCTTGGATAATACAGCTCCAGGAAAGAAAGTCACGAACCAGGAGGGAAGGGAGGAAGAGAAACCCCAACTCTTCACTCTATAAATGGGGAAACTGAGGTCCTGAGAGGTGAGGTCATATATGAAAGAGGTAAGGTCTCTGGACTTCAGTCCAGTGGGCCTTCTACCACTGGAGACGCCTCAACAATGAGAAAATTCCAGACTGTGACTGCCTCCTGAGGCCTCCACTGGTCAGCGCAGGAGGCTGGAAGTCCACAAGACTGAGGCCCAATGAAGCGTGGTGGCCATATTGGCCTTTTCTTTTCTGGAATGTGCTGGCAGTTTTTGCATGACGGCTTTTGCACATGCTGTTCCATCTGCATGGAAAACTCCTTCTGCCCTTACTCTCTCTGCCTTGCTATCCTTCTCTCATTTTTCAAGTCTTAGCTTTTGTATCACTTTTCTCAGAGAAATCCTTTCTTATCTACCCTCAGTATAATTCAACAAATATTTATTGAGCTCCTAATAGATGCCAACCACTTTTCTAGAGGTCAGTGGTGAATAAGATCAACTGGAGCTCATATTATCCCTGGGAGTGGAGGTGGGTGGATGGAACACACACATCCGCACACATGTACTTGCACACGTGCACACGCACACGTGTACACGTGCTATGAAGGAAAGTGAAACAGGGTACAACAGGATGAATGCCTAGGGAAGAGAATGAGGAATTCAGATTGTACAGTCAGAAAACGACTCTCTGGAGAGGTTACACATGAGCACAAAATTGAATAAAATGAAGGAAGGAGCCCTTTGGAGAGCTAAGGGTAGAGCGCTCCAGGCAGCGGGAACAGCAAGTGGGGCTGGGGCTGGGGTTGGCTTGGAGGAACCCAGGGTGGGTGAAGAGCCCTGTGTGAGGGGGCGGGGCAGGAGGTGAGGTCCCAGATGTAGACAGGGATGCAGGCCAGGAGGGTTTTTTAGGGCCCAGGAAGGACTTGGAATTTCATTCAGCTTTGCAATGAGAAGCCATTGAGGGCTTTTAAGCAGGGGGTGATGTAACTCTGATTCCCATTTTGGCAGGCTCCCCCAGCTGCTGTGTGGACAATGGGCTGTGGGTGGCAGAGCATGGGAGCAGGGAGACTGGCAGCGGCCAGACCAGAGGTCTGGGCAGACATGATGGGTGCTGGACCAGGACAGCAGCTGTCATGGTGTGAACAAAGGTTGGATTCTAGATAGCATTTCAAGGAAAAGCCAGCAGGATTTGCCCATGAGCTGGATATGGGATATGTAAAAAAGCAGGCAATGGTTTTGGCCTGATCAATACGTAACACTTGCTGTGATGTGGGAGACTCAGAGAGTTGGGTTTGGGGAGAAGCCTAAGAGTCTCACTGAGGCTGTGTAAAATTTGGAATGCCTCTCAAACAAATGGGAAGGGCCAATAGGCCATTGCTTATAGGGCCTTGAAGTTTGGGGATGGGGCTAGAGCTGGACACACACATTTGGACACCCTCTGTAAATAGAAGGCATCTAGGGCCACGTCCTTGGGTGAGGTCACTGAGGGAGAGAAATGGAGAGAGGAGAGGAGAGGTCCAGGGTCTGAGCTCTGGGAGCCACCAGCTTTTGGGGGTCAGGACTGGGAGATGGCTTGTATTAGTTTCCTAGAGCTGTCTAAACAAATGACCATGAACTGAGTGGCTTGAAACAAGAGAGATTGTCTCAGAGTTCCACAGGTCACATGTTTGAAATCCAGGTGTCTGCAGGGCCACACTCCTTCCAGAGCACCTCGGGGAGAATCCTTCCCGCCTCTTCCAGCTTCTGGGGATGCAGGCATCCCTTGGCTTGTGGCTGCATTGCTCCAGTCTCTGTCTCCATCATCACATGCTTTCTTCTCTTGTCTCCCACATCTTCTCCTTTTCTGTCTCTTCTAAGGACACTTGCCATTGGATTGAGGGTGCAGAGAATAATTCAGGATTATCTCATCTTGAGAGCCTTAACGGAATTACATCTGCAGACACTTTTTTCCAGAGGAGGTCACATTCACAGGTTCTGAAATGTGGGTGTATCTTTTTTGGGGCCACCATTGAATTCACTGCAGGGGTCAAGCACAGAGAGGAGGGTGATCAGATAGGGACAAACCAGGTGGCAGTGATGTCCCAGAAGTAAGAAGAGAAGATTTTGAGGTAGAAGGGGGAATGATTGATTGGGTCCAATGCTGCAGAGAGGTCAAGATGAGACCTAAGAACTGACTATTAGATTCAGCTTCATGGAGACCAGCCAGGGCAAAACAGCCTTCAATGTTCCTACACAGCAGACTTGGACTCTAGAGTCACTTATATTGCATGTGCTACCTTCCCTACCAAACTGAAACCCCCCAAGGGGCAGGAACCATGTCCATTTTGATCACCAGTGTCTGGCACATGAAAGAGGCTCTGTAATAATTTTTGATGAATTCCAGGTGTGGAAGCCAGTGCCTCACTGGGAGGACAGAATATGAGGGCTAAATATGAGGGGTCTGCCCACCATTTTGTACAATGTCTGCTTATTTCCAAGTGACCACCTGACCAGGGGCCTGAGAGCCAAGGGTAGTAGACCCTATGGAATAATCAAGAGACCGGCCCTGCCCTCCCTGCCTCCCCAGGCGAGGGTAGAGGCAATCACAGGCTAACAGGGACAGGAGGTAGGGGAGCTAGGGGCTAGGGGAGCTAGGGTTCTTCCTCTTTCTGGATGGAAATTCACCCTCAAATCCTTCCCTCTCACCTGGGGACTGCCACCCACCCTCTTTAGCCAAGGTGCCAAATGCTAATCCTAGTCTGGGCCTGGATATGCTGCTGTTTAAATAGTCAGAGATTAGTTTTCAAATTGACAAATAAAGCCCATCTGGAGTGCTTGGAGCCGGCCCCTCCAGGGCCTGGCTGAGCAAACCCAGTTTAATTAGCCTGCTGCCCAGCCTGCAGGGGAGGGAATGGACTGGGGCGGAGCAGCAGCTTCTTCTACCTCAGCTGCTGGCCTCTCGGAGGCAGCCGGGTTAGCCCCAGTCTGTCTGTCTGTCTGTCTGCCCCAGACCTTTTCCCCACTGTGCTGAGCCTTCAAGGGTTAAAGCGCAGGCATGGGGAAGGGGAGAATTCGTTCTGCCTCTCCCCCCAGAAAGGACAGACCTGAGCCTCTTGTGTCTGCCGGCTGCAACAGGGCTCCTTTACTTGGCCCCGCCCCCTTTCACCGTACTGTGCAGGCCTCCTATTCACTCACTCGCCATGCACCCATTCAAAAATGATCCAGCACCTACGGGTTGTCAGCCACTGTTCTAGGCACAAAAGAGGTGAAGGCTCTGCCTCTTGGAGTTTTAGTCTACAGGTGGGCAACAGGTGATTGGTCAAATAATCACACAGACAAATCTGTGTTTAGTCACAGGCTGTGAGATATGCTCAGAGAGACACAGTGTTGGGAGAGTGGGGGCTTAATGGGGTTGGCGAGGGGGAGGGGCCCGGGCTGAGGAAATGGCATGTGAGCCGAGATCTGAAGGGTGAAGGGAATCAGCCAGAGGAGGAAGAATGAGTGTGTGTGAGTGTGTGTGTGTGCGTGTGTCTGTTTACACATCATGCAAGTAGCTTTCCAAGCAGAGGGACCGCTGAGCGCCAAGGCCCTGAGGTGAGGGAGCGGGTGCCCTTGTGCAACCAAAAGAAGGCCTGTGTGTCTGGGGACCGGGCATGGGTCAGGCCAAGAGGAGGAGCAATGAAGCCCTTGCCAGCTTTAGGCAGGCTGCGTGGTCAGCAGTGTGGAAACCGAACTTCTTTCTGCCTAGGATGTGGCCCCAACCCTTTGCCCTTGGCAGGGGGAGCTCATTCAGAGTCAGCTTGGCGCTCCCCTCCCTCTGTCCTCACCCACCACAGGCTGCCTGGCGCAGACTGCCTGTTCCCCATCTGGGCTCCCCTTGCACTGGGTCTGTCTTTTCTGTGCCAACATTTGTGCTAAATAAATGAGAAATGAATGAATGAGTGAATGAATGAATGAAGTCTGCCCTCAAGGGCAGTGCTGATGGAGCTTGGGCCCTCAGATTTGCCCACTCTTTCCTTCCTACGTTCACTGACCCAGCACGACATCTGTCACCTCCCCCGGCCCCTGAAACTGGTGGTGTGCTGGCAAACATTTCACAACTGTCTGTCCAGAGGGGGGGAAAGCCCTATTTGTGGCATTTGTCAATTTCAGTAAACCTGCCTACCATAACCCATCTGAAGCTACCCACCTGGCTCCTCTGGAGGCTGAATTGTGAGGGGAGGCCCACCGTCAGTGCTGGGAGGAGCCGGCTCCAGGCTGCTACTCCCCGCCACCCTGCTCTTGCTGGATCCTGGGCCTATGGATCCAGGTGTGGGCCTGCTGGGCCTCAGGCTGTAGTCTTCCAGGCCTAACAGGCATCCTGGCTTTTCTGACTTCCGCTGGTGAGACAGAGGCCCCCTTCCCTGACTTGCTGCCTGGCCCTGGTGTTTGTCTTCCCTGTTAATCCAGCAGGTGGGGGTCTCTGCATTCCAGACCTATGTGCCCTAATGACTTCTCACTGAGTTGTGCCCCTGATCCTGATTTCACATACCAGCAGAACTAGTTTGTTCAAACCCTGTTCTTGCATATGATAAAGAGCCGCCATGCTTCCCCCACCCTGGCAAGGTGAGGTTCATATACCGCAGACTGGCCTCAACGCTTGGTGCCCCCGGCTCCCTGTTGCTGTATGGCAGTCAGACTTGCCAGCTCATTGTTCATTCCACGGTGCATTTCGTCCTCATGCTGCTTGCTTACACCTCGCCTGGGCTAGTGCCTTCCCTTCTCCACCTCCACCTTCCTCCAGGCTTGGCTCAGCACCTGCTTCCTAGCCCCTGGGGCTCAGCCCTGGCGTGCTCCTCGCTCTGGGCCTGGGTGTCCCCTCTTTGGTCGTGGGGTGATGGCACGGTGTCATGATTAGAACACGCGCCCTGGAGGCAGGGTGCCAGGGCTGGGTCCCGGCTCCACCGTTGTTAGCTGTGTGACCACAGACAGGTTACTTGACTTCACCATTCTTCAGTTTCTTCATCTGTGAAATCAGGTGATGATAATAAATCTCTTCCTGGAAGGGTGTGAGGATTAAATCAGCCACTGCTTGTTAAGCATCTAGAAAGGTGTCTAGCATACAGTAGTATTTAATAAACCCTTGGGTGGTGCCTTCAGCAATGAAAAACTCTCTTTATCCACCCTCAAGACCAGTGCACCCCACCCCCAATCTAAGTAACTGTCTCCAGCCCCTACCCTCACCTGCTACCCCCAGGACCCAGGAGTTCTTCCTGTCTCCTTTGGTGTTTAGAAGGGACCCTCTTTAACTTGGGGGCACAGTCTCCTTTGTAGCCACTACTTACAGCCAGTGGCTGGAGCAGGCCCGCCTCCCTGTGTGGAGCTGGGACCCCAGGCTGGTCCTTTGTCTTGAGTATCTGCTCACATTCCAACAACTGAAATCCTGTCAGGAGACTGGGATTTTTCAGGAATTTTTTTTTGTTGGAGCAGCTTAGAAATGTTCACTTTAATGAGCTGCACACTCTCTAAAAAGCACTGGACAATCCCAGCCTAGGCCAGGGAAAAAACAAGGAAACCCAGGTGGCCCAGAGCATGGGGAACCCCTATCGGTTTTTCGTGGATGATCACTCACTCCTGTTCATTTGTTCCATTCTCTTTGAGTTCTCATAACGAGACAGGATGACCTGGGTGTTTTAAAAATAATTAAAAGGGAGAAAACTCGAAAGTGGGAAAAATTGTAATCATTTATTTCATTTTTCTTCCTGCAGATTTGGAAAAGACTCTATCAGGGCAAGAAACAGGTGGCACTCAAGTATTTGCAAAGTTGTGGATGAGGTGTGCAGCAGTTGACCATTGAGGTGGTGGCAGGGGGCCATCGCAGCCCCTGGCCCTGAGGGCGGGGTTTCCAGGTGGCAGAGAGGTTGGTAAACTCCTCAGGGCACACAAATAGTGGCGAGAGTCTGGCTCAGGCTTGGTTTCCCCTTTGATATCCTCAACTAGGACCTGGGGCTTTGTGTGGCAGAAGAACAGGAACCCGGGGACACACTGGGCTGGCTTGTCTTTGAAGCCCCATTTGTTGTCCTGAATTTGCTTCAAGTCCGAGTGGGCAGGAAGGTGGCTTGGGCTTGCTGGGAGGATGCCCCCCTGAGACTCTCCTCTGCAAACAGTCCCGAGGACCCCAGCCAGGACCCATGCTGAGGCTGGAGCACACGTGTCCAGATGACCAGTGCTCTGCCATCCTTTGGGACACAGAGGGGAAGCGGCCTGTGAGCTGGGAAGGTAGCCGTTGGCACAACAAAGGCAGGGCCAGGCTGGGCGGAGGCCAGGCCTCCCTGACAGGTTTGCTTTCTGCCCGGTGATTACCCATTACCTCCCGTCAGTGCCTGATAAACCGTTATCAAGGAATTATCCGCCACAAGCTCCGGCATCAGTTATGAAATCCATTACTGTCCATCAAGGCCTGTGGCTAATGGGAAAAACCTGGCAGCTGCCCGGTGAACCAGGCAGGGCTCGGACAGATCCGTTATCTGTCTATTACTTCAGCAATCGCACCTCGTAATGGAATCTTGGATGGGAAACGACAAAAAGTCCCAGGATGTGTCATTCTCACCGGCAGTGGCTGGATGGGGCTGTTGGTTGGCTCTGGAGTGTGGAGTATATGGCAGAGGTGACTCAAGGGGTCAGCCCTAATGCCATCCCCTGAGCTGGAGGGAAGCCTTTTGCTGTGGCCCAGGAGCAGGTTCCCAATGCAGAGCCAGCTCAACATGGTGGTGGATAGAAGAGTGGATGAACGGAGAGAGGAATGGGTGGGCGGGGTATAGGCCATACCCCAACAACCTGGAGTCTGTGCTTAATTCTTTCTCTACCGGCCTCCTCTTCCTGATCTGAGCACCATCCTGGTCCAAGCTCAGGGATCAACTAATATAGCAGCTGGCCTGAGTGTGGCACTGAGCTGGGTTTGAAGCCCGGCTCCACCACGCTCTAGCTGCGTGGCCTCACCCCAGTGACTTAAACGGTCTCTGCCTCAGCCTCCTCAGCTGGTATTCTGTGGTACTCGTGGCTAGGCGCATCCCTGTTGATGACAGCCGGGGATGTCGGTAGCATATACTCATTAAGTGCACTGGCTTTGGATCAAGCCCCAGTTTAAACCCTGACTCTGAGGCATGCTGCAGCCTGACCCTGGGCCAATGGGTCTTCATTCTTCTGCTCTTCCCGCATCCGGCATCCCGCATCCCACATCCCGCATCCCGTCTGTGAGGTGGGGCTGATGGTAAGTCACCCCCTGACAGTCGGTGCTTGTAACAGGCTGATTGTCTCCCTTCAGACTCTAGAATAGAAGCTCCCTGAGGCTGGGAGTTTTGTCTCTTTGGGTTCCTGCTGTAGTCCCAGTCCCCAGGGCAGCATCCGGTCATAGTAGGTGCTCACTAAGTGTAAGCATGAATGAGTGAATGGTGGATATAAGCACATAGCACATAGGGAGATATTGGGACTGTTAGCTTCTTGGGGACTCCTCTTGTTCTTATCTCCCAAATTTGATGCCATCTCTTTCATCCCTGTCCCTTGTCCAGGCCACCAGCATCTCTCTCTCTCTCTCTCTTCCTTGGACTCCATGAGAATCTCCCCACTGCCCCCTCTGCTTCCTCTTCCTGTTCCCTACAGCCCATTGTCCACACAGCAGCCGGAGTAGATTTCTTAAAATGTGAATCAAGGTCTATATTTTTCCCCTGAGTAAAAGCTTCCAGGGCATTCCTATTGTAACTAGAATAGATTCCAACCTCTTCCAGGCCCTTTAAACTCTAGCCCTGGCAACCTCTCAAGCCCCCTCCCTCCCAAAACCCTCTGGCCACACCAACCCTTCTCGCTGCATCTCTAAGCTGCTCAGCCACACTCTCCTGCCTGTGCCTTCTGTCTGGAATGTTCTTCCCCGAACGTGGCTGGCTCTTCCCATCACCAGGTTCCTGTGCAGGGAGCCCTTCCCGGGGCCCTCAGTCCAATCACTTTCTTATTTCTTTCATGGACTTATCAGTGACTGGAATTATTTTATTGATTTGCTTTTTAAATTGTCTCTCCCCTATCAAAATGTAAGTCCTTCAGGGGCAGGGGCTGATTTATCTAGTTCATGACTAGAACCCCCATGCTCTGTGAGTACTGGGTTATTGAAAGAAGGAATGAATGAAAGAAGGGAAGGGAGGGAAGGAGGGGAGAAGAGACTAAGGAAAGACAGCAGCAGGAAGGTCTCGTGATGACTTTGGCATCTGACTTGCCCCAAGTCCTGCTGCCATCCTGGGGGACTCAGCAGCCCTGTGGACAGCCTGGCCTCTCGGTGGTAGGTGCCACAGCTTGGACTTTCTCCTCGCTCAAAACGGGTGCAGCTTGGCAATCTTCACTGCTCTATCCCTTTCTCTGTCTGCAATCTCCTGACCTTACAATGTCTTTTTAAGTTACTCAGTGGAAGGAATTAGCTGTGTGATCCAAGGAGCATCACTCAATCCCTCTGAGCCTCCGTTTCCTCGCCCCTAAGTGGGTTTACTGACACCTGCCTCGCAGGGTTGCTGTGAGCCCTGAGCGCATTAACACACATAAAGCGCCACTCACATAGCATGGTGGTTTTGTCTTTCTCATTTGTGTCTGTCACTAGGTTCACCCCAAAAACATATCCCTACTCTCCCCTATGTTTCCACTCATGCACACGTGGACCCACATCCATACTCTCTCTCTTTTTTTCTCTCACACACACTCACACTTAAGAGTATGAGATATTAAAGGAAACAGCCTTGAGCATAGGACACATGGCCCACGCCCTCCCACATGGGATGGGCAGGAGGGAGAGGGTAGAGTCAGAGGCTGGCAGCTCATGATGTCGAGGTCCTATCTGCCCATTGGAGAGAGAAGCCTAGGAGGCCAGGAAGTGCAAAGCTGCTCAGCCAGGACAGGGGCTGGGGTGGGGTGGGGGGGCCAGTCTGAGGGAGGAGGCTATAGCAGGGACAGAACCTGATGTAGCCATGGCTGCTGGCCTGGGAAGGTGGGAAGGAAAGCAGTAGGGCACTGCACCCAGCCGCCAGCAGGACGCAGGCACAGACTCTGCAGGTGTAAGGTGTGCGATTAAGCAGGATGGCTCAGCCCAAGCAAAGAAGGCGCAAAAGTATCCGATAAAGAAACTGAGACCCAAGGCCAAGCCTGGGGCAGGGCCAGCAGTGCAGGCCAGAGGGTAGGTGGGCACGGTTGTGTGGGTTACCTCACTGACTTCTCACAATAGTACTTCGGGGCTTCACTATTATTATCACCTCTGTTTTACAGATGAGTCAACTGAGACCTGGGAGGTTAAGGAAGCAGCGTAGGCTTGTGGAAAGCCGAAGTTGGAATCCAGACAGACTTAGTCAAGAGCCTGAATCCTTAAGCACTTCCCACTCATGCGGCACACGTGTGCTCACGTTAACGCAAGCACAAGCTCCTGTCCGCCCCAGTTGTGAGAATTCCTTTGGCCCTAACTTGTCTCCTGCCTCTGCATCCCCAGAATTAATTCACGGAAGCAGAGGAAGGACTTGTGTGGGGAGAAATGGGGAAGCAGCTAAGCAGCCTACTGGGCTGGCCAGGCCCTGCAGAGACTCCCAAACCCAATTAGCAGTTTTATTAAAGACAATTGGATTAGACACGTCTGCAGCAAACGTTTGCTTGGCTTGAGCTGGGGGAGTGTGTTCATTTTTCACTAACGTGTCTGTTTCTCGCTCAATCATCAGCCCTTGGAGTGCTGGACGGGCTGAATGGACACACCCTCTTGGCCTCTCTCCCCTCACCACAACTGAACCTGCCCCTGCTCTCCTCACCACCACCCTGAGACAGCACCTTGTCTCTCTGACCCCCTAACTGGGAGAGAGGGCTCCCAGCAGGTTTGTGCCTGAACCCAGAGAGGGGAGCCTGGAACTTTCTCCTCCAGGTCTTTGCATGGCTCCTTCCTTCTCACCCTTTAAGTCTAAGCTCATGTCACTTCTTCAGAGAGACCCTCTCTGACAGCCCTACTCAAGTGACCACCCCAAGTTATGTTTTTTGATCATCACCCTGCTTATTTCCTTCATAGCTCTTATCCAAGTGGAAATTATATTGTTTCCTATCTGTTGGATAAGTAAATAAACTTGATGACAACATGCAAATATTATATTATTCCCATTTTACTGATTGGAAAACAGGAGCACAGAGAAGTTAAGTGACTTTCTAAGGCCACACAGCTGATTGGTGGTGGAGCTGGGAGTGAACTGAAGTCCGGTGAAAGCAAAAAGACTGCTCTTTCCTTTCCATTCTCAGAGTCATGTTTTAATCAATGCAGGGTACTGAGGTGACACTCTGGCATGCACAAGCTCATTTAAACACAGAGTGCACTTCGAGTCCCAGATGGGTGGGCAGGGAGGCCAGCAGGTTAGCCTCCATGCCCTCAGCCTGCTGCCTGCTACAGAGCAGAGATCCAGCTGTGGACCCAGGCCTGGGAGGGGCAGCCATAGGCCATGTGTCCTTCCATCCCCAGCCCACTGGGGCCAGAAGGCTTGACCACATCCAACAGCAATATATTCCTCCCACTGCAGATATCAATTTGGGGGGGTTAGAGAAAAATCCATACGATGTGAGTTACCCAGGGCAGCAGTTGCAGGGAGAGGCACAAAATCAATAGTGAGAGATTGTCCTATTTCACTGCTTCTGTAAACGGGGCTGGCCAGGCCACTCCATGGTAGGTGCAGGCCGGCGAAGGTCAGTGGGTTGCCTGGGCCTGCGTGGCCCGCGCCTCTTGCTGCCGGCCCTGGGGGTGGCTGGTTTCAGCGCCTGCTGGGGCTGACTTGTATTCTGTCTCTCTCTCCCTTGGCACTGTCAAAGGACTCTGTAAATATTTATTAACACTTCTCTGCAGGCGAGAGCTCTCGCTTGGATGCAGCTCCTTGGGCATCAGACTGTGGCAGTGATGCTCCCATGCTCCGTGCCCCACCCACGGCTTGCCTGTGAGGAAGCAAGGAGGCCCCCAGGCAGACAAAGAAACTCATGAGGTCTGGGCGCAGGGCTGGAGATGTGGCTTCATCATCAGGGAGGGCTCCTGCGTTTTCGTAAAGTGCAAGTTGTGGCCGGGTCCCCCCATGCTCTGGCTCTGTTCTGCTAGGCTCCTTCCCCTCCCATGCTCACCCATTTGACTTCATTTGCAAGCTCAGTCCTGCTCTTGGCCACATCTTAGCTGGGATCAGAGATTCTAGTTCAGCCCTCTGCTCAACAGAAATATAATCAAGCCACAAATGTGAGCCACATATGTAATTTTAAGTTTTCTAGTGGCCACATTATAGAAGGTAAAAAAGAAACAGGTGTGAAAGTAAACTTAATAAAATCTTTTATTTAACCCAAATATTAACATTTCAATAAATGATACAATTAAAAATTATGAATAAGACATTTTAAATTCTTTTTGTAATGTGAGGTCTTTAAAACTGGGTGTGTATTTTTACACTTAGAGCGCACCTAAATTCGCACTAGTCATATTTCAAGTGCTCTAGTCACATGTGGCCACCACGTTGGATGCCTCAGTTCTAAAAAGCTCTGCCTGAGATTCATGACTGTGCCCAGGATCCACACAGGGCCAGGGCCAGGGTGGCATCAGGGACTGGCTGATTGGGTAGTATGGCAGTCATTGGTGTTGCCCAACAAATATTTCCAGTTCTCCTGGGTAAAAGGTAGGACCATACTAGCCCAGCCTCTGAGTGTAGATGTGATCACATGACTTGCTTGGTCAGTGGAATTGATTAGATGTGCAAAGTGTGATCTCTACACAGAAGCTTTAGCCAGTGTTCAAGTCCCATGCTCTATTTCCTCTGCCACAGTGACCAGCAAGGCTCCAGATGTGGCTGCTCTGTCAACCTGAGCCTCAGAGTGAGAGGCAAGGACTCAGATGACTATGATGAACTCATAGAATGAGCAAGAAATAGACCTTTGTTGTTTGAGCCAATGAAATACTGGGGTTGTTTGTTACTGCAGCAGAATGTGGCCCATCCTTGCTGCCAGGGGTAAACAGTTAAATGAAGACTTCATTCCTCAGTCAGCAGTATTGAATGAGTGCTGCCTGAAGCCGAGAGCCTGGAGATATCATGGAGGTGCAGCCTAAATGGGCCCTGCCCTCAGGGAACTGCCATTCTAACAGGACCCAGACATTAAACAATGACTTTCTCAATTATGTGTCTAATTAGAATTGTGAGGAGTGATCAGAAAAAGAGTGTGAGGAGCAATGAGAACAGCTTACATGGGTCACAGGACAAGAGATGCTTGATTGAGCTGGGTGCTCAAGGATGAGGGGAAATTAGGTAGGTAAGGGGTCAGGGTGGTAGCACATTGGTGGCTGTGGGAACAGCATGTGTGACCTCCCTGAGGAGTCCCTTGGTAGGAAATGTAGAGAAAATGTCTACTCCAGGGTAAGTAACCTTGTCCTCTGTCCCTCTGCTTCCCCATGCCCCTCTCTTAGGGGGGAGGACAGACTCGTGAGATTGGTCATTTGGGAAATTGAATGTGGAAATAAAGAGGATACTATTTATCCTCATCTCAAACCTCCATGATGCATTTGAGGAGCTGGCCCAGTGTGGGGGGCGGGGCAGGGAAATGATGAAGATGAGCGTGCAGGGGTGGGCAGGGTTTAATCATGGGAGGGTTTTAAAACATGATCTTACTTGTGTTTTTAAACATCATTCTGGAAGGAGGCTGGGTTAGAGGAGTCAGGAGTGGAATCAGAGCAAATAGCTAGGGGCATATGGTAGGGGTCTAGGTGAGAGGTCAGTCGCCTGGTCAGGGGAAGCCGTGGGGATGGAAGAGGCAGCGAATCTGAGAGAGCTCTTAGGACGTAGAGTCAACAGGACTTGGTGGTGGGCTGGGTGTAGGGTAAGGGGCAGACAGGAACCCAGAGCACGCAGGGCCCTTTAGATGAGCACTTGGCATCTTGGCCTTGCTATGAACCTGGGCTCACTTCTGAGAACTGGGGCCCTGCCTTGTTCCTTTAAGAGCAACCTCAGAATCCCCCTTAACACAGCTTCCAGGCAGCCAGCACTAGTGGATTAGAGTTGGTGCAAAAGACAAGCTCTATTTGACTCTCTTTAGCTGTGTCAAGCCTGCTTTCTGAGTGGTGTGTGGGGTGGGTGTCAGGCCACCCTGATCATCTATTTTCCATATGTTCAGGATGTGACTTGCTCCATCCACCCTCTGGGGTGTTGATTGCCAACACTGGGTTCCAGAACCTCAAAGCAGGTTGCAGATATGTGGAATGAGAAGACTCCAGAGAGACTCTTGAACTTCAATGGGGCATGCAGTGGTGACTATACCCAATGGCACTCTAGCCCTTCCCTGCTAATGACCACTATTTGCTAAGACCCCTGATAAGTGCACACCTGGAAAAGTCACATCTGTCCCTGGAACTTTAAGGGAATGGAATTTTTCTTGTGTCCTTTGGCTATTTTCCAACTAAATGCATGCTGGGACTTGGTGGGAATCAGGGTGGCCAGTGCACCTGGGGAAGAATGGCTGAGGCCAAGTTGAAAGCTATTTTTAATGACTCCTTCTGGAAGCAGCCTGTGGCCCACTATGGAGTGGAGGGTGCTTCAGTTGTGGGCTCCTGCCCCATGGAACATCTCCTAGCCAATAGACGTGGCCTTGATGGTCACTGAGTATCCCTGGGAAACCCTTGTGACAGCTGGCACTGAAATGGCACTGATGTGCCCAGTGACAGCAGTCCCATATAATGTGCACAGCAGCCAAGGGAACTTGCAAAAGCGTAAGTCGGGAGCCAGGGGATATGAAATGATTTTATTTCTTTATGTAACAGAGTCTTTCTTTTTCATGGGGTGGGAGGAGCAGTCATTCACCAGCACACTGATTTCTAGGTAGAGCTGTTTCCATTGGACTAACTAATCCTCAGGACACAGCTCTGCACTGAGTTAGCCTCTCATCCCCTTGGGAAGAAGAGGAACTCTGATTGGTGGTTCGGGCAAAAGCACTGAGCATGCTGAACTCAGGGTTCTCATTTCTGGGTTCTGCCCGCCTGCTGAGAGGTTTCCATTCTCTCTCTTTCCTGTGGTTGGGGCAGGCTCTGCCTGCAGAGGCAGATGTGCAGTTCAGGGGAGGAGGGTCAATTCAGGGAGCTCACCTTGACCAGACCATGTGGCTCTTACACCTAAACCATGTTCTTTCATGTACTAAGTGGATATTTTGATCTGCATTTATCTAATTCTGGTAGGAAGAGAGCAATGTCATTTACTGGGCTTTCTTAAGCCTTGTTAGTGCCAAAAAAAAAAAAAAAAAAAAAAAAAAAAAGGTCTTGCCAAAAAGTAAAAAAAGGAAATGGGTAATTTTTTTTAAAAGTCTGGATTTTTGAAAAACTCTAGGCTTTAGATCCAGTGCCCGATGGGCATTGCCCTTGACACTTCACACAGGATACCCCGCTGCATAGCAGGAATAACTGAGCTACATCACAGGTGACTGGGCGTAGTAAAGAGAGCCTCAATGTGGTGAGGCCAGACATGTCACCTAGCCAGCAGGGTGCCAGTCTGCCATTCACTGCCACATGACCTTGGACAAGGCACCTAAGCAAAAGTGTGGGATGTGGATTTGGAGTAATGCAGACCTGAGGTTGAAGTATGGCTTCTCTACCTACTGTGTGATCTTAGGAAAACCCCTTAACATCTCTGAGCTTCAGGTTCCCCATCTACCAAATGAGAGTAACAAAAGTTGCTTCTCCAAGGGATCCCAGCATGCATCTCCTGGTGCTGGGTATACTGTAAGATGAACGGTGACCTTCAGCTGGTACCAGGGAGGTCAGATGGACAAAGGTAACCTGGAGACATGGGCTGAGGACAATTTTGGAAGCTCTGGAAATGGGCTGTCTTTCTTCTCCTCTGTCTTTCCTCTTCCTAGTTCCCTAATATCCTTTCAAAAACTCACCGCACCACCCACCACAAAGGCAAGGAATATGTTCCATGGATGGAGTTCAATCTCCTACTCAGTGTTTTGGGCTCATTTCACACCCACATGTCTTAGCATTTCAGCACCACAAGATCAAGCCTCTTTATTTCACTGCAGAATTGTGGGGTTTTTCTCATAAGGTGTTTACCAGGTAGGTGAAACATAATCACAGCTTTATGAATATGAACTAGATTATTTTAATGATTGCAGGTAATTTAAAACTTAAGGGCAATCACATTTGCCAGCCATCTTCTGGTGCTTTAAAAGCACGAGTGAGCGGTTCTGAAGAGCCGTGGTCTTGCACGCCTGCTTCTCAGTGACATCCCTGCTCCAAGCCGGTGTTACAGTTATCTGATTATTGTAATTGATGACATTAGAAATAAGGGAGCCGCACAGAATAATACAGGCTCCTGTCATGCCGGAGTGGTTTTATTCATTGTTAGAGGAGTTCATAAAGTCGAAAGAAAGCATCTACGTGGGCTGGAACAGCACAAAGCATGTTCAGTCCTTTCTTAATTTGTAAATAAAGTTATTAATTTCTGAAGCCTATTGTAACTGACAATTGAAATAAACCCTGTACACTCCCCTCTTTTCTGCTCCATACCACCCTCCCCAGGAGTCCCACGCTGTCACCCAGCCCTGCAGGAAGCCCCTGCCCTGGTTGTCCATGGCCAGCCCCCCGGGCCCTGCTTTTCTTTGTCCTGAGGTTCCCAGCCTCCTGCTTTGCTCCTGTCAGTGCTTCTCTTCCTTTCTCTCCCTTGGGGTACCCTCTCCCCAGTTTGGCTGGAGGGCTAGGGCCTTTTGGGTCTGACACAGGGATCTGAAAGCTCTAGAACCCCAGACCTCTTTTTAGGGGGCAACCAGAATCTCTATAGATTTCTGTGTCCATTTTGGAGTTAAATTTAATAACCATCGTTGATTGAATGTTATAATGTGCCAATGTGGCTTTTCACAGATCATGGATTATTCACTGTAATGTCTCACAACCAGCTTGTGTTAGAATTTTTACTGTTTTCATTTTACAGACAAGGACACTGAGGCTCCAGGAGGCTAGATGACTTGCCTAAGGCAGAACATTTTAGTTGGTGGCAGTGACAAGATTCAAACCTGGGTTGGTCTGGCTCTTACTTGCTCTAAAGCAGCTTTTCCTCAGAGAAGTGAGGGAGGCAGGAAGGAGGGGTGGCATGCAGGAAAGTGTGGGTGCAGGGGTGTAGAGGAGGGAGGGTCCAGAGGTACCCCTGACTAAGGGCTTTTGAGTTTTCTGAGAACTTGGAGACAGGTCCTTGACTGATCAAGAGAGAAGTTAGTTAATTGGTGGATTAGAGATTTGCAGAGAGGAGGGAAATTTTAAAATACAGAGGGGGAAGGTGGGAAAGTTCATTGATCAGAAGCATGTAGAAGGAGTTGAGAATTGAGGTGGGGGTGATGCCTGGGAATGAGGAGAAACTCCAGGCCGCATGGTTGTATGGTGGCCTTCAGCCATACCTGGTGGCCACAGAGATGGAGAGAGAGGGTGGACGGCGGTGAGGAGAGACAGTGTTGGGCCATCTTCTGTTTCCCATTGCAAGAGTGGCAGAAGCACGAGATACAGGGGTTCAATCCACTGACCCTAGGGGACCACACCGGGAATTCTCCCCGCCCCCACTCTGCCTCGCAGTCCGCCTAGAGCCACATTGCGCTGGGTGACTCTGCAGGTTCCCAGCTTGAGGGCACAGTCAAGACAGGACAGTTTTCCTCTCATTCCTGTTAATTTGCTGCTTTTGTTTAAGTTCGTAAAAAGTTTCCTAGCAAAGCCATTCGGGCCTGAGTTCCTGCTGCAGCCCGCTGAGCTGCTGTAATTAAGCTTTCATTAGCTGACTATATGTTCCTTTTTGGAAGCTATCATTGCCCTTGGAGGGCCTCAGAAGAGCACTGGGTGCCCTAGTGTCCTGGAACTTTGAGTGGACAGTGAGCAGGTGGTCAGGGATGGAGGCAGGGACTGTTCTGCTCAGGATAAGATGGGGACATGCAGGAAAAAGACTCAGGTTGGCCTGGACCCTCCCAGAAATGGGACAGTGATGGACTGGGGTTCCAGGAGTGGGGGATGCTGGTAGGCACAGCCCTTCTAGGGGGCCCTCTCTGGCCTGTAGGCCCCAGGAAAATCTATTTTCCTATCATCACAAACTTGTTGCAGGGTCAGTTTTATGGATGCATTAAACCTGCCTTTTAAATTATCGTCAAGTGTAATAAAATGGCAGAAAATCATCAATTTTCCTGAGAATGGGAGTAAAGTGAAAGTTAGTTACATGTTGGCATGGGAGCAGTGGTCCAGCTGTGTCTGGTCGGAAATAAGCCCGAAAGCTTTGTGGGAACAGCTGTTTCGGATCGAGCCGCTAGGCTCGCAATTTATCCTGAGGAGGTGAGGAGGCAGGGAACTGAGGCCCTGTATGTCTGCAAACTCACCCAGAGGCCACTGAGGAGGGAATGAGCGTTCAGGATGTTCTCCCTCCAAGGTCCCCACCTCCCACCTCGAATCACAGCCAATCATCTTCCAGCTAAGAGCTAACATGGTCTAAGATGGCCTGAACTATGTAATGGGAAATGGGGTGTGGTAAATGTTTAGCAATTGGCTCTCAAAAAAACAAGCCAGAAAAATAAAAATAAAAATAAAACCTCTGATGTATATAGTGTTTACCAGGTTCCATGGTGTGAATGCTACCAATTTCAAAGTACCAATGTGACCTCACTGAACATGGAGTTGGGAGGAGATTTGTGGCAATACACCATGATATGGCATTTCCAGATTCAGTGGATGTAAGTAACCTCAAGATCATAGATAATAGTAAAATAATTAAGATGCGATGAGTTTTGAGCATGTATTTCCTTTGTTTATAATATAGTTTATTTAGTTGTGAATTTACGCACTTTTATTTTTAATAAGAACTATGTTAACAGACAGCTTGGAAATTCTTGGAAAATTAACCACTGCCTGCTTCTGCACACCACTGGGAGAAGGTCTGGGAGTGTCCTGCTAGATCACGAAGTCTCCAAAGACAGGGCCACCTCTGTCTTGCTCACTGTTAAATCCTTGCCACCAAGCTCAGTGTTCAGCATTCCATAAATGTTTCTAGAATTTATGAATAACAGGTGGCAGGAAATGTCCCTTGCAATGCAAGGGAGTCCCTTCCTTTCTGTGGCAGAACTGGTTTGAAGCCAGACAGCTCTTCCCTCCTACTGCCTGGAGCTGCCAGAGATCACCAGGGACCTACTAGGCTGCCTCCTCCCCTGTCCCCACCTATACGTCTCTGGCTGGGACCTGCTTCCTCAGGGCAGCTGATGCTACCAAAGTGAAGTGGACTTTGCAGCCAGACAATCTGGGCTCAAATCCTGGCTCCAGCTCCTCCTTGCTGTGTGACCTTGAGTGAGTTACCTAATTTCTCTGAGATATATCAGATAAGTGGAAACATTCTCTTCCTCTGTCCTTTACTCCTTCAACAAATATTTACTGAACACCTAGCAGATGCCAGGCACTGTCATAAATGCCGCAGACACACAAAAGAACAGAGCACAAAAGAAAAGGCAAACATCCATATTTAACAATCACTTGTACGGCATCGTGAACTCTGACCAGTGCTATGAAGGAGCAGAAAATGGTTTATGAGAGAGAATGATGGGGAGCACGATGCAGAGATGTCAGGGGGACCTCCAAGGGGGAAACAGCATGGAAGCTGAGCCTGAAGGATGTGAGGAGTTGTTTAATGACAAATAGGAGGAAGAATATTCTGGGCAGAGAGGGCAGCAAAGACCTATGTGGGAAAGTGTTGTTGGGAGGTCTAAAGAGGTGATAAAGCTCCTGGCACACAGCAGGAGCTCAGGGAATATGCCTTCCTTTCCCCCTCCCTCCTCTGATTCTCAGTAGGTCTGAGGGTGTGGAGGGGGTGGTGACTTTGGGGTGGCCCTGCCCTGCTAGAGTTTTATAGTCTAGTAGCTGCATCCACATAGCACCAGAGCAAGTAGCCCAAGAGGGAAACATTTGGCATTAGCATCAACCAGGAGAAAAGAATTCCTCCAAGTAGTCAATAAATATTGAACTGAATTGACCTGAATAATCTAATAATAACCAAAGCTACTGTATCTCAGGATTTATAGGTCTCACACATCAATTATGTTTTTCATCTAATTCCCAGGTGACCTCTCGGAGAAGTACTATTATTTCTCTCATATCACAGGTGAGAAAATTGAGGTTCAGAGAGGTCAAGGGACTTGCCTAAGGACATGTAGTGGGAAGGTAGGAGAGCCAGGATTTGAACCAACCAGTATGGGCTGGTGTCCCACATTCTTTCCACTCTTATTTTCTCTCATTTCAGCCTCAGTTTCCCTCTGTAGAAAGGGGATAATGACAGTGCCAACTGCATGGCCTAGCGTCTTGGTAACTGGAATTTTTCTGGGGCTTATAAAGTGCCAGGGAGCTGGGAGGGACAGCCTCCAGTGTCAGTCCCCAGCCTGGGCTGGGCCTGGTGCCTCTGGGTCCTCAGAAACACCTCTCACCTTGCCAGGAAGGTGCCATTTCCGAGAACAGCCACCATCTCCCATGACTTCTTCTGGCTTTATGTTCAAGGGCCGCTGTGCACCTGGACAATGAGCCTTATGAAATGCTGTTTGTCTCTGAGCACCATGCAGCGGGGTTGCCTGCAGGGTGACTCGAGCCAGCCCACTAAACTGTGTGCCCAGACAGGTCTTCTGCACACTCCTGCCACCTCTTTATGTCTCAGAAATGTGTTTTAGGGGGCAGATATAGCCTAGGCCTCCCCTATGCCAACAGGGCACCAGGAGCGCTGGCAGCCAATGCCGATGACTTCCTGGAGACTCAGAGCGGGATTCGCTGTTCCTGGAGATGCAAATGCTTAGGGTAGAGATTATGAGGCAGGTGGGAGTCAGGTTCTAGATCGGCAAGGGCTTCCCACTGACAAGCTGATCACTAAGGATACCGAAAGGCTCTGCCGAGCTAGAATTCTCCTCCGACCCCAGTCCTGACCCAGTGCCTCACATTCCCCCATTAAGGACCTTAGGGTGAAGGGCTCAGCTCCCAAGGCAAATTAGAATGCAAATGTGGTATCTAAATTGCATGAGATTACAAAGCAGGACCCGGCTCCTTTGGTGTCCTCCCAGGCCTGGCAATGCCCCACATCGGGCAGTGAGGCAGGGTGCGGAGCACTGGCTTGGAGTCAGAAGTAACGCAGGGCACAGCCCACCTCTGACTCCTACCAGCTGGGGGACCCTGAGCCAGTCTTTGAACAATTGCCTTGCCTCTGAGGTGGAACTTGTGGTGGGATCCATGCAAAGAGCGGGGAGGACTGAATGGGAGAATGCACATCACATGTTTCACACAGTGTCTGCTTCCTGCTGAGTGACCCAGAAGAGGCTGAAACCCTGGAGACCCCTGGCCCAGGGCCCCATGTTCTCTCTGCCTGCTATAGACCCCATCAGCTCAGGACGGGGTAGGGGGTTGTCTGTTTGCCCTGTTCATTTGTCTTGGCTCTAAGCCCAGCTCAGGGATTGCTTTCTCAGGGCACCTCTGGCTCCTTAGTTGTTCCAGCCCTCTTCTGAGATCGCAGGGTGCCATTCTGTTCTCCTGCCTGGATCCCTCTCTCCTGGGCTTTCTTCATCTCCAGTTCAGCTGGAGCCTGTTCTCACCCCCCTTGCCCTTGTTTATCAGTTCCTGACCCATTGCTGGGTCCTCAGCATCTCCTGGTGCCTGTGCCTCTCATCCCAGGTCTGGGAACGCAAAATTCTCATACCACCTGCCAGAGGCCCTGGGAGCTGCTGGCCACTGGTTTTTTAAGATGGAGTCCTTGAGCGTTAGAGCTGGAGAGACCCTGAGAGCTTCCGTCTCAACCCTGTCATTTTGCAGAGGAGCACACTGAGTGCCTGGACAGTGAAGGGACTTTTCTGTCAGTCTGCAAAGTGCCTTTGCCTTCTGTTTACAAGCAGGAGACGTAGTTCTGGGGTTAGATGCGGAGAATATCTGAGAAGGACCTAGAACTCCAGGAGGAACTTTCCAGGGAATTGAGGGATCCATTGACTCTTCATAGGCCAATAACCTGCTTTCCTGATGATCTAAGTAAGAAGCTCTGCCTTCATTATACTAGTTAGCTTCCAAGGAAATAAAAATATAGTCTCTCCTTTAACACAGTTTTTGTGCTATTTTGCTTTTACAATCATTCCCTTTCAAGTGCACTTAGTGTTAAGCTCCTTGAATCCTGTTTAAGTACATGGGGATAAGGCATCAATGAATGGAGTAATAAATAGAGAAATAGGAAGGGTTGTGAGTTTCTTTTCTCTCTCTCTCTCTCTCTCTCTCTCTCTCTCTCTCTCTCTCTCTCTCTCTGTCTCTCTCTCTCTCTCTCTCTCACTGCCTCTCTCTGTCCCTGAACCTCATATCAAATGCCTGACCCTCACCAGTGCTGGGCAAGGCCCCCTAGGAAGGGGATCAACGATCATCTGAGGGCACAGAGCTCAGGGTCTGGGAACGAGCCCTGTCTGGCTGCTCAACCTGGGCCAGCCCCAGGTCATGGTCGGCTCCGGGCCACCTTGGGACCTTAGACCTTGTTTCTTGGACTCCAGTTTGATGTGTGTCTTGGTCAGGTTCTCTACAAGCAAAGCCTGAGATTGGGACCTGAATGCCTGTAGCATGGTGAGGGAACGCTCTTCCAGGAAAGGAAGGGAGGAAGCAGCCTAGGGCAGGGGCAAGGCCAGGGTGGTCTCAGCAGGAGTTCGCTTCAGGCTGCTCTGCCCTGGAGCTCAGGAGCACAGAGAGCACCACAGAGTTTGGTCCTGTCTTAAGGAAATGGGGAGACCTTTTGTATGGCCACACTGCAGGTCATTCATGGACTGTGAGTTGCCCCAGGTGCTGGGAGATGGGAAATATCACCCCATGGATGAGGAAGCAGCTGAAAAGGGGGCGGGTGGGGATCATTACCAGCCAACACTCCCAGAGGTGGAGGAATGAGTGCGTCGTCCAGGAGAAGGTAATCTGGGCAGGGAACCTACTTTGGCTACAGTGGCCCAGCATCTTGGAATGGGCTTCTGTCTCCCTCTCAGGCTTCCACTTACCCCAGATTGAGGCTTTGCTGCTGGCTAAGCCCTGTGCTAAACATTTCATATTCATCTCATTGCATTTTTACAAGAAGCTCACCAGGCAGGGCTTCTGAGCAAGTGTTTACTGAGGAGGCTCAGAGAGGCTGAGCAATTCATCGAAGATCACACAGCTGTTGGGTGCTCTGGTCCCTGTGCTTGTTAGACTTGCCGGATTCCATTTCAGGGGACCTTCATTGTCTCCTGCAGTCTAACTGCTTAGCATCTTCTGAACAGTTTCCCTTCTGGGCTGCTTGCTCCATTGCACACATCATTCTTACCCACAGAAGTCAGCCATTTCTAGTTTCTGGGTCCCTGATCTTTTATCTCCACCCCATATCTGCCCCTGGTTCCCTATCTCCACTATCTTCAGGGGCCTGAGCTCTGTTTTGAGCTGCAAATATCTGACTTGCTCACAAATGACAGACATCTCACTGGGGAGAGATCAGGTTTGCCACCACTATCTTTGCTGACACCTCCATCACCATAGATCTTCCTAAAGACAACAGACATTTATCCCTGACAGTCAGAGGCACAATTGTAATCAGATGTTGAAGGCCTGAATTCTGTGTTGTCAACAAACTGACAGGGCTCTTCAGTCAATGGAAAGGGGCCAGTGGAAAGGGTTGGGAGCTTTTTAAATAGCCCATCCTCTGCAAGAACCAGCTCCCCTGGGCCAGGGTGGGGTTTTAGCCACAGAGGGCAGCAGGGTGGCTTGCAGGACACATTGCAGAAATGAAGGAGAGACTATGAAAATCTTAGGCAGAGTGTGAGTGGGCTCTGGGTGTCGGCAAACAAACTGGATATGAGTGCAGAAAAGGGAGGATGGCTTAAGGATGGTGGAAGATGTTACTGAGCTCACCAATATCCAGTTCTTTTCTCCATCCTGGGTACATGGGAGACTCACTCCTACCCATGATTGCAGTTAGGTAGAGTCATGTGTCTAGTTTTAGTCTATGAAATGCGAGTGTCACGAATGTGTGTCACTTTTAGGCCGAGGAAGTAAAAAGCATGTATGCAATTATTTAGTCCATTTATTCCTTTGCTGAGGAATTATGGAGAAGGCCTTGTGTTGAGACAGTGGAGCCACAAGATCGAAGTAGTGTGGATCACCAATTTTCACAATGGAGGACAGCCATCCCAGACAGGTGCCAGACCCACAGAGAAATAAATGTACATGGGAAATAAACATCGTATGTTAAGTAAGCCACCAAATCACTGGGGCTATTTGTTGTTGTAGCATATCCTGTCCCATCCTATCCTCTCCTCTCCTATCCTATCCTATTCTATCTTTCCTATCCATCCTATCTTAACTAATGCAATTGCAGTTCATTGCTCACCTACTAGGTGCCAAGTATTGTGGTGAGTGCTTTACATGTATCATCTTACCAAATCCTTGCAGCTCCTCTTCCAGGCAGGATCTTTTATTAACTGCATTTTACAGATGAGGAAATAGGCTTAAGGGGATTAAGTCACTTCCACAAGTTATTGCACAGCTAGTAGGTGGCAGAACTGGAAGTCAAGTCGAGGTCTATCTGGTTCCAGAGCTGGGATTGATTGTTAACACACCAATCCCAGAGAGTTCACTTTAGTTTATCCTGTCCTTATTGGGCTCCAGGAACCAGGGCTTGGTAGGACCCAGAAGAGCATTTGAAAGCTGTCTGCAGAGTGCCTTACGCATTAGCGGAGTCCCTGAGTGAAGTGAGCCAAGGCCCACAAGCACACCAGCCTCTGCTCCCGTGGAGTTGACAGTCTAGGGGAGGAACCAGCCAGGCAAAAGTGTGGTGGACCCACTCATGGACTGCGGCCCTATGTACACTCTCAGCAGGCAGCGAGCCCTGGGTGTTTGGCTCAGTTTTAGCTTTTGTAAAGGGCTGACTTCTGAGCTGGGGATAAGACTGCGTGTAGAATAGAGAGAGGCACACAGACCTGGGTTCAAACCTGCTTTTCCCACTTGCCCCTGAGTGACCTTGAACAAGTCTCTTTACTTTCGATTGTCGGTTTCTTCACCTGATACAACAAGGACAAACGCATTTCTTTTGCAGGTCACTTGGGAGGACTAAATGGCACACAATAACTTTCCTTGCCTCTCTCCTTCCCCACTCTTTTGAGAATGCTCCCTCCAGAAGCTCCTGGATTACAGAGCCCAGGTCATAGGTTCTCTCTGGCTGGGGAGCTCTCCTTGGGCTCTTCTCTGGACCCACAGAGGAGGCCTGGCCTAGAGGGCCACCTGGGGCCCAGCTGCGGGTCACCCTGCCTTCATCCGGGAAAGAAAGATCAACTTGAACATAAAGCTCCCAACTCCCTGCATCACACCCCCGGAGGCAGTTAGCAAGCGAAGTAATGTATGGCTCCATTTTTAGATGTTGCCGAATTCCATTTGCCGGAGATCTGTGTTTTATTGCCGTATCAGTGTTTCTAAATTGCACTATATTTTCTTAGCTTGATGGGAATTTACAGCACTGGGATTGGAGCGAAAGTGGGCTCTCCCTGAGGCTCAGAAATCGCTGGGGTCGATTGCTGTGGCTGCTGCTCCCCCTTGAACTGTTTCTGCTAATTATTTATATCAAGAAGAATCCGAATCTGAGAAAGGATGCCTGGGAGGCCCACTTGGTGAGATATTCATGAAGGGCAGGAGGTGGGTGGCGGCTCCCTGCAGCGATCTGGGCTCCCCAGGATGAGGTGGGAGGGCTGTGGCATGGGGTGTGCTGAGGTGGAGATGGATACAGGCTGGGGAGCTGGGGAGAGCCCAGCCAGCAGCCAGCCTGGGGCGTGGCATGTCCCAGGGAGCACGAGACGGTAGGTCGACATCCCAAGTAACACGAGCAATAATGCTGCACATTGAAATGTCCCCTTAGAGGCTTCAAAGGCTTTCCATGTCTTCTTGATTCTCCTACGGACTGGGACCATCAACCCTATTTTATAGATGCAAAAACCGAGAGCTCAGGGCACCAAGATGTGCAGTAGAGCTAGAGGTAGAACCCAGGGCTCTCTGACTCCAGGCTGGTGTCTATTCTCCCTCAGACACTTGGTGGGTGTTGTCTCCGCTCTGTTTCCACACTGCAGGCTTGGAAGGGGGTCCCCTCCTTCATAGAGCCCTCGCTGTGTTAGGAACGGCACTAAAGAGTCTGGCATCATCTCATTTAACCTGTCTAGAGGAGGGAGTTATTCAGCCCAGTTTCTAGACCAGTCCCATGATGTTAAGTCACTTTTACAAGGTCAAACAGGGACTCCTAAGTGGAAAAATTTGAGATTCAGTCCTAGAAACATCTGATTCCAAAGACTGTTCTTTGCTGCCTCACTCCACTGCTTCCTGTGACAACAGCTAATCCAACTCCAGCTGATGTAGGGACGAGCCACCCCAACTATGGGTGGGAGTCCCGATGCATGCTGGGAGTCACATGGTGCCTGTCTGGCTGGCATTCAGCAGGCCCTGGGCTTGCATGACAAAGGCCAGGGTGCTCAGGCTGTACCTGCATTTGAAATTCACAATCTCCCCAGATCCAGCCTCTCAGGATGACACAGTATCACCCAGGGCATCAGGCAGGGAGAGGAGGGAGTCCCGAGGATCCAGCTGGGGACAGCAGGGAGTTCTGGTCTGTCCCTCTGGCAGGTCTCTGCAGTTTATCTCACTTGGCAGTGATCCTCTGTTTAAAAGCAAGTCGGACGTTTTGTGCAATAAAGTTAATGGACTTCTCCATCTTAGAGCAGCTGAATTCTCTTGGAGCAGATGCTGAGGGTTATGGATGTTCTAATTAGGAAGCCGCCTTTGGCATTGAGGAAAAGGAAGGGAGGCTTGTGATGTTTCACACCCTGCAAAGACCCCCTGCCAAACTGTGTTCTCCAAGCTTGCCGGGCAGACGCTCTGTGGCAGAGGGGAGAGATGCTTCTCTCCTCTCCCACTTTCCTTCCAGACCAATGTCCTCCCTATTTCAAGAAGGGACCAAGGGAACTGAGTGGGTTGGCCACAGCCTCCCAAGTCTGAGCAGCGACAAACAGGGCTAAGTGTTGCAATCAAATAAAACTTACAACCAAGTTAATCTGACACATTTATTGATGTGCATAATTGTTATTGGACTGCACTGCAATTAGGCATAAATGGTAGGCTGTTCCTGCGAGCGACTATAATTAGTGATTCTTGTTTTTGGCCCAATCAACTTTGGATTTTTTTCTTCTTCTATAAGCCTAGAAGGTCCCCAGTGTCTGGAAACAGCATTGATTATTGACTGTCTTCTGATTCGCTCATTCATTTACTCATTTACTTGTTTACCAAATCTATGAAAAAGAGGTCCCAGCCTGGAGGCCTCATTCTGATGCTTCCTGGGTGATGGTGGGAGTGTTGTTCTACTTCTCTCAGCCTCAGGTTTCACATCTGTAGAATGGGTATGATCTCCCTCAGCTCATAGGGTTATGGTGAAAATTCTGTGAGACAAGGCATGCAAAGTGCTAAGCACAGTGTCAGGCCTGGAGTTGTCTGTCACTCATCTAGTTGGAGCATATTATCATCATCATCATCATCATCATCATCATCAATTTATTATTAATGGCAACTTCCCCTGGAAAAGAAAGAGCTGAGTCCTAAGAGCTCTCAAGCCTTTGATTATCAGGTGAGAAGGCAATTCTGAGTGCAGAGCAGGCCTGTCTCTTGAACTTTGCAGGGGGCTGGAGGTCAGGGGTATGCAGAGGGCACAGAATTGGGTTGACATTTGGCTTATGGCAACTCTGTGACCTTATACTCACCCACAGGTGAGTAGGGCTGGGAAACTTCTGGTTTTCCATATCTTTTCTCTCACCGCTGCCCAGCCCTTGGGAAATGTGGGGCCAAGGCAGACTTCCCCGAGAAGGAAAGTGCCCACGTAGGGCAGAGGCCCTTATTAAATGCTTGGACCTGTTTCTGCCCCAGAGGATACTTTATCAGAGTTTAGAGAAGTCTTAGTGACTTGAGGTTGAATTGGGGAGGAGGAAGGGAAGCTGAACCTCATTGCAAATGAAAAGTAAAGGGTTTAGGCCAGAGGGACAGAAACCGGCAACCTTTTGGAGGAAAAGCTCTCCACCTCTGGAAGTTGTTAGACACAGAGGGGAGGGCATGTACTTTACCAACACACCTCACACTGGGAGAAAATAGCCTGGGAGACGCCCAGAGCAGGCAGGGACTGTGCGAGCTCTCAGTGAGGTCAGAGCTGCAGGACGGAGCATGGGGGAGGCCTGGGAACCTGCACTGTGAAGGAGGGGCAGAGGGTCAGGAGGTAGTGAGCTCTGCCCTGGCTCTTACTCAAGTTATGCGGCCTCTCTGGGCCTCAGGCTGTTCATCGCTAAAATGGGGTCATAGCAGATGCTGTCAGTGTCTTGCACATATTTCCTGCCCTATCACTTAGGCACAAAATGCCCAACTTCCTATTGCCACCACTTGCATTGCTTTCCCTGAAGCTTTATCCTGCCCTGGAGCCTGCCTTGCCACAGGTGGCAGGCCAGAGGGACCAGGGATAGACAACCTCCAGGGATCAGCCTAACCCAAAGGTCGGTGTACATACCCCAGCTCTCTCCCCTTGAATGGGAAACTGAGTGGCATATTATATGCTACTCCAGAGATCCCTTATGAGATGAAGCCCTGTTGCTTCTCATCTTTTATATCCTGCTGGGTACTGACAACTCCGTCTTCAAGGGGCTCCAACTACTGAAGAACTGGGGACAGAGCCTGAGCCAGGCTGAGCTGACACTTGGGTCTTTGGAAATAAAGGACCAGGGTTAGGTCTTGGGGGCAGAAAGCAGCGTGTTCCAGAGCAGGGTGGCTGCTCCAGAAACCCTCTCCACGGGGCCTCCTCATCCCAGATCTGTCTGGAGGCCGAGGCAGGCAATAAATCCCACAATGGAGCTGGTCCCAGCATGGGCCACCCTGCAGAAAGACTTCTTCAGCGGCCTCATTTGCATAAGATAATGAAACCGCAGTGAAAAATAGTAAAAGAAAAAATGGCCTGGCAACTTTGTTTCCATAATGACAGATGCTTCTTAAACACGCAGCTTCTGTTTCCAAGGAAGTGCCATCAGGACCCAGGTTGGGGTGGGATGGGATGGGCGGGGGGAGCCGCGAGCCCTGGCCCAGACTGATTCTCGGAATGGCGACCTGCAGCCCAGGTGTACCTGGGTCCTGACCTCCTCCTGCTGCTGGCTTGCTCCAGATGGACAGAGGCGGGGAAGGGAAACTGACAGGCGCAGAGGGACTCTCACAAATAGTAAGCCTGATGCCTCACATTTAACATTCGCTTTCCTAGAAAGCCTCCTCTTTTGCTCTCACATGAGCTCCCTGTGCCAGTCAAAATGGGCAACCCCAGCACACAGGTGAGTAAACTAAGGCTTATGACTGAATAGTCCAAGGTCGTCTGCTTACATTAAGGTGGCAGAGAGGGACCTTCAAGCTTGTCTTCAATTTAGAGTTCCTGTCCAGCGCCTTCCACTGAACAGGTGGGTGGACAATTGGGACTGGGACATTTTCACTCTAGGTAGTCACTGTGGGGCCATGGAGCAGAGGAACTTGAACCAGAACTGGCGTGGCCATTTCCTGCCATTGTTACAGAACCCCTGGTTTGCTCCAACTGAAACAAACCCACGGGCTGTTTAGTTAGGGGCCCGATTGCCCGCCGCCAAAATTATAACTCTCAATACTAGAGTTTAGTGAAAAGAAAAAAAATTGTTTATTTAACAGTTATATAGATCTAATTATTTGCGGATTTCTGCTGTTAAGTCTTAAGTTCTTTAGAACACCCATAAACACATATCCTTGCCTCCCCCTACCAGACCAGGCTTGTTTTAGAAAAGTTAGAGATACTGTTTCCCTACTTTCTAAACACAGTTCAGCTTTACCAGTAGCTGCCAATCATCCAATTCTGATTGGGGAAGTCTGTGTTAAGGTGCTCGCCAGCTTTTAATCCAGAACCGCATGAATTCCCAGCCTCCTTGTGAGCTGCATGGAGTTTTCCCTTCTCAAAGCAGCATGGTGTACCCTCTTAAAACTGCATGGTGTTCCCCGCCTTGTAATCTGCATGGAGCACACAGTTAAAATGTCTGCCCCCCCATTTTTAAATCCCTGACTGCTTCCTGTGATGCAGTGGGCATGGCACTGAGTCCTGACCATTCACAGAACCTCACAAAGGCTCTGTGTGCCTTTTCCATACCATCCCCTGGTCCAAGACCCTTCCCATCTACTTGAGGCCTTGGATGCATTAAAGCCATTTTGCATAACAAAGACACTAGCCCCTAGCCTCAGGCATGTGAAGGCATCCTGAAAGCTGCTTCCTTCTCCCCAGCCCCCAGCCATAAGCTCTGGGGGTTTTTGAACACCCCTGTTTCTGTAACACCAGGACTAGGAAAGGAGAAAGGGAGAGTGAGGAGGAAGGTGAAGAGAGAGGGAGAAAAAAAGAGAGGGAGAAGCTTGACTGTGCTTTCATCAGACCCCTTATAATGAAGTCCCTTTTTGTTCCATTTAGAGTAAGTCTTCGTTCTTGCGATCCCTGATTGAGGAACTTCTTGAAAGTTCTGCTCTTGGGGGCCTGGGGCATCGGAACTAGGAGCGGGTGCCCAGGTGCCTGGAGACAGGAGGAGCATGAAGGGGATTGGCCAAGGAGAGACTGAGGCAGAAACAGTCCAGCTAACAGCACCTGGGGCCTAAGCCTCCACCCCAATGTCCACCTGGAACCCTGGCCTCCTGATTCCTGTCCCCTCCCTCCTTTGCTTTTCCTCCTTCAGGAGGTGGCAGGGGAGAGATGGGTTTCAGGGCCTCATGTCCTGAGGAGGAGGGTTCTGGGAGGGGCAGAATGATGGAATGTGTTTGGGAGTTAGGCAGCCCCATTTGGTATTCCAGTTCTGGTGTGAAATGCCACACTGACTAGCTATATGGCCTTGAGCGAGTCCATTCACTTCCCTGATCTCTTGCTTCTTTAACTGTGAAATGGGATGTAACAGTGCTTACTTCAGAGGGTCAGTGTTTAATGCCTGGGAAATCATTATAAAGTGCTCACAGTGATGCTTGGCTGGTTCTAAGTGCCTGGTAATGTGGGGTCCATTTTCCTCCTTGGAGAGAGAGAGAGCTCAGTGTGTGGGAGGGCCACCCAGGTGGTGATGGCTCTGAGAGGTAGAGTCAGAAGCTTCTCAGAGAGGATGGGGGGCCAAGGATGTCTTTTCCTTTCTCTACCTAATCCAGAGAAAATCAGGGCCACCCCACTATCCGGAGAGGTCTGGCTGACCCTAGTCCGTAGCCCAGAGTGTCACAGATGGGCTTCTGGGTCAGGCTCTGAGCCCTGCTCACCACGGTATTCCCAGAGAGGACTCAGCATACAGTAGGACTGAATTCTCCTTCTCTTCTTCCTCTTTTTTCTTAACAAAAATTACTGTTGTTTATTGTTGGCTTATGATATGCCCAGTGCTGTGCTAAGTACTTAACATGCCTTTTCTCATTTAACCCCTCACCAGCACTCTACAGAAGGTGGTAGTTGTTGGGGTCAAGGGGTGATTCGTGACCATGCATTTTATTTATGAAGAAATTGAGGCTCAGGGATATTAAGTTGCTTGTTCAAAGTTATACACCTAGTAAAGGGCAGAACTGGGACTCATACCCAAAGTATTTGTTTAACTCTTGAATGGATGGATGAATGGCTGGATTGAGGGTGGGTAGACAGGCAAATGGATAATAGAGAATTGACTGATGAGTCAGTAGGTAGATGGAAAGACATACATAGGTAGACAGGTGGATGATTTGGTGGGCGGATGTATGGATGGGTGGATGGATGGATAGATGAATGAATGGGAATTCTACCTGTTTCTTCACTGCCCACTGTGGACCTCATTCCTACCAGGGCTTCCTTTTCTCTTGTCCATATTCCTCCACTCCCTGCTGGTCTTGGAGTCTACTCTGCACCTCACCATGTTCACTCCTAAGCAATGGACCTTACCTCTGTCTCTCAATAGCTGACAGGTGTTTTTCAACCCAGGCCTCTCCCTGCTTCTTACCTGGCTTGGACCCAAAATCGCTTCCTGGGCTGTGGCTCCGGACTGCGCCCGTTTTCAGACACTGTAGCCCGCTGGGTCCTGAACTCCTCTCCATTCTGCAGGGATTTCTGAGGCCTTGGCTTGGCTTACCTGGCACTTGTCAGCTGGTGGAAAAGGGGGGTTCATAGTTGAGAAGATCTTCCCAACCCACATATCTTCCCATGGAACTTTCCAGTTCTCTCAATTTGCCTAAAGCAAAGAACCCAGGTACCATGATTTTGTTATGTGATCCTGCACTCCCTCTGGTCACGGATGATTGAACCATAAGTGACCAGCTGACCCAAGCTGGCCTAATTGCAGTCACTCTACAGGAAAAGAGAAGTTGTGGGCATTTGGACGGAAAGGTTCTGTAGAGTCGGGGTCTGAGCTGTGTGAGGGTCTGAGACAAGGGTGAAAGGATCTCAGATGTGTCAAGAACTTAGCACACACCTGCCACATAGGAGCAGCTCAGTTTAGCTACAATTGTGATGATGTCAGAGGGGAGCATGGAGGGTTCTGGATGCAAATTATTCTTTACCAATTAAATGTTTGCATGAGCTTGGAGAGCAGAAGTGAGGCAGACACCATCTCCCCCCACAGCCTCCCTACTCTTAGGCTGTTTTGTCAATGAGAACGTAAGGCTTTCCCAGCATCACTCCAAGGTTCATCTTCCTGGGGGATGAGAGGCAGCTGTGCTGGAGCAGTGGTGGCAGCAGATGCTCAATCCTGGCTTCCTGAGCCCGACTGCAGCTCTGGGGTGTGCTTTGGCCTCACAGTTCTGGTACCAGTCTCAGAGGTGGCTGCCGCCTGGGGTTGGTTCTGTATTGCTCTGGGAGCCACTGGAGTCCCAACTTGGCCTTGCTTCCTCATCTCTTCACTGATTTTGTAACCATCTGTGTTCAATCCCTTCCTGCTTCACATGCCCCAACCTGAACCCTTTTTATATGTACAGTTTCCATCTCCCAAGAGTGGTTGATTTAGAGTTTTCTCATTTCCAGTTTGCAAAAACTCAGATCTAAGATCTCTCTGATTGACCAAGCTTGGATAAGAGGCCCATTCCTCTTCCCCAAGTGTGCCCAAAGTGACAGGGCCACATAAGGACATGGCAACTCCTAAGGTGGCTTTGTGACTAGAGATGAATTGGGGAAGGACATGTCCATGAGTAGGGAAGACAGAGGTCAGGCAATGTCAAGGACAGACACTACACCTACCTGGGCTGGAGCCACCCTCCTGCTGTTCCTCATGAGGGCCTGGGACCCAGTCAGCCCTGGGTGAAGATGCCACAACTCAGCTGCCCAGCACCCTCTGGCTCTAGGAAGGAAAGAGAAGCAGAAAACACACCTCAAGGGGGCCCTCTTTTCTAGAAACGTTTCTTTATTTAAAATTTAAAACCATATTACTTCATACAGCAAACTGTGCACTTTGATATATCACAGTGTCTTAAAAAGGAAAATAATCGGATTTGTTTGGAAATTTATTTACATTAGCCTAGAATGATTGGCAAGTAACACAGTTACTATGAAACCCAAATTGTTACAAAATGTTTACAAAAAACTATATTCATAGAAATTCTGCATGTCCACAAAGGGCATCCCCTGAATGGCCCAGAGACCAGTGTGTGGGAACCATGTTGTGTGGGAGCAGGGGGCGTCCAGGCACTCTGGTCTGGGTGGTGGGACAGGCCAGGGGTCTCGCATGGTGCTGGTCTGGGGCTCAGTCCAGGGGCTGAGAACCCAAGTCCCCATCATGGGAGGCCCAGCAGGCAGAGATGGGATGGGGATTTGGAGCACAGTGACAGGGCCCTCCTCAGGGGTCTGGGTTCAGATGGGCTCTGTCCCAGGACCCTGGGGCAGACCCAGAGTTAGACCAGCCTGATGCACAGGGCTGAAGCAGGGGGCAGGCTGCTGACCGCAAGGAAGCACACTCCAGATCGCTCTCTCCTGCATGTTCCAGAGATGCTTTGACCTGTGACAGGGTCAGACCACTAGCTAAGGGATCAGAATTGCAAAGAACAGACAAATCTTCAGGGAGGAAGGTCTGCAGTTTCTTTTGGGGGCTCTCTGCCAACTGCCCTGCTGAGGGAGGTGCTGCCGGGGAGAGAAGGCAGGCACATGGCATGGGTGGTGCTAGGACAGGACGGGCCATGTTGGTTTCCCGTCTTCCACCTGTGTCACTGCTCTGCTCACATCTCCAGCTTCTCTGTCTTTTAACAGCTGGCCTCTGGGTCACACGGAGCTGTGGAGGTTGTCTGGGGTGGGACAGACTCTTAACGGGCATTGCTGTGCCTACAGCTGCTTCCCTGCACCTGGAGGCCTCAAAATTTTGATCTGTGAAGTGGAGACACACTGCGGGGTGATGTGAGGTCTGTTCTAGAAGGCAAGGGACAGGGGCAGGGTCAATAACTAGGACACTGGGACATCATATTGGCATGCTGGCAATGTCCTCGGGACCATTCTCTTTAAAAAGTGCTTTCCCTAGCCATGAGCTGTGCCCACGTGTGTGGGTGAGACTCTGAGGTGGAGGCCTTTGCCACTTATAACACTCCAGCCTTTTTAGGGTGTTCCAGGTGGAACCTGACATCTACCTGGCAATTGTGCAGACAGGTATCAGAGCGGGTCTCAGGAGCCAAGTAGTGGCATGACATTGCTGCCAAGTCACAGGCCCTGCTGTCCTGCCTCAGACACTCTCAGATGGAGAAAAGGCTCCTCCACCACTCCTGTCCCTCCCCAGGGGGCACCTGCTGTGCAAGGGTCTGTCTGCCAGTCTCCAGGCTCTTCCTTCTTCCTCAAGGTCTGCAGTTCTAATGTGTGTGGGCCTTTCCCCATCCCCATGGGGCTCTCTGCAGCTGCTGCCCCGGGCGACATCTGTCCCAGACTGTGCTGCTGTAGCCCCCATCTCTCACCTGGTCCCCACCCATACTGGCTGGGTTATGTACACTCTGTGTGCAGACGTGCGGGGAGGGGTGCGTATACACATGGGCTACAGGTCATATATACACTGTGCATATATATATATATATACAACATATATATATATATCTTTTTACATTCATATATATATTGTACAGAACATTCACCTTCTACCAAAAACAGTTTTGTGACTTCACATATGGCCTCAGCTCTGAAATTTTCACTCCAGGACAAATGCGAGACTGAAACGTAGGCCTGACTCAGACCGGCATGGAGTGGAGGGCAGGGCCCTTCCACAGTGGCAAGTGGCGGGGCCATTCTAGATGTGTCCACCCAACTTGGGAGACTGTTCCAGATGTGTCTATTCCAGAGACCTGTCTACAGGACTGGGCTCATTTTTTTGCACCTGACTAGGGGGCTGGGCCGATCCCAGGTGTTAAGTCCATACAGTGATTTTGTCCAGAGTTAGGCCCTTCCGGATGGTGTTCCACACAGGACCATTCCAGGTGCGGGCCAGAGTTCAGCCTGTCTCCAAATGTTTGTGCATAGAACTGGCGATGGCTTGGGGAGGGATCAGCTTCATGCAGAGTGATGAAGCAGCAGCTGTAAACCCCCACACAGCAACCCCCTGGAAAAAAGGCAGGGAGGGAGCTTCTGACTGTCCTGGTCTGGCTTCCACCTTCCAAGCGCTTGAGGGAGAGTGACTTTTAGCCATTTGGCGTTTTCACCTAATCCTGCCGGACCCTGGCCAGTGCCCAGGTGTGAGCCAGTGTGGTCCTCTAGTTGAGGCAGCATCTTGGCTGTGATGGGGGTCTGAGCTGTCACAGCAGGGAGCCCAGTAATAGGTCAGGGGGAGCAAGAAGAGGAGGGTTTACTGTCCAAAAGCCCAAGGGTCTTGGCGGGATGTGTGTGTTTCTCTTCACTGCTGCACCTCAACTTGACCAATTTGAGCAGGTTGAGAGGAGTTTCAAGGTGGGAGATGGGGGTGGAAGCAGGGGTCACTCTGGGGCCAGACAGGGACAGTAGAGCACCTGCTCAGGCAAGTCCCATATTCTGCTCCATCAAACCAGCTTTTACACTCCCCATCACTCCCAGCTCCTGACCTCAATGCCTCTGTGCACGCACCCGTGTGCACCCGCGGAGGCTCATCCACATCCGCTGGCAGGTGGGCCCCAAACTGTAATTCTACATGATCCGCTTTGCTGGGAACACCTTCTCCCCTGCCTCCCCCAAGATGTAGCGGAACCTTCAGTACCTGGGAGAGACACAGCTCACACTTGGGCAGAAATGGTTTCCACTGCACTTTGAACCTTGGGCTGGTCTTGAAGACAAACAGGACATCAGCCAGAAGTTGAACATTAGCCACACATATGGACATAAGGCTTGAATGGGAGGGAAGATCAGGCAGTATGTCATCCCGCTTCCATTTTGGGGCCCAAAAAATCATTTCAGTACCTTTGGGGAACTTCCCTAACTGAATTGTATCTCTGATATCCACCATTCTTCACTGCTTTGATGAAGAGTCTTCCTACTGAATGCCACTTCCTTTTCTTGCTCTCATCACAGTCTGTCTTTGTGCATAGCCTCAGAAGAACATGACATGTTCATGGAGTGTTATACATAGAAGTGCACACACACCTGTGTGTGTGTGTGCCATGAGCATGGATGTGGGCGTGCGCTAAGAAATTATATTGGATGAAGAAAGACAGTGGTTAATATCTGTGGTTGATGGGAGCAAATGGGCAAATACTTTCATTAGAATCCTGTTACTTGGAAATTGCAAAAATATGTCATATTTTCCTTCAGACAGGGCACTCTGCCTAGAGCAAAGAAGTCACCAGCCATGAGTCCCTGAAGTATTTTGCCCTCACCTGGCCAGTCTCCCTGTGCCTATGCCTAGACAATCCCAGCAAATCTTTGTGACAAAAGATCTCTCCCATGACACAAGTGCAAGCAGACCCTGGTTCCCTGCTTTCCTGATTGTCCATCTCTGCTCCTGCAGTGGGCTGGAACATACGTGTGCATTTGAACGTGTGTGTGAACATACATCACATACCCACAAACTCCAGTTCCACATGGCTTCTCACATACGGCATGCACTGACCTCACTGCATGTCTGTCTGGTTTCGACCTCACTGCATGTCTGTCTGGTTTCGTCCTCTCTCCTGCTCTCTGCTGCACACATGAGCCCCCACACACCTGTGCACATATGCTCACATGTGGACCCCTTGATGACATGGCTTCTCCTTTAAAACATATTTGGCAATGCTGCAGGTTTTATCCTGCCCTCTACGCTCTGCCATTTGGTGCACAAAAGCACATACATGCGCTCACATGCACACACTTGTGTATACACACACACACACACACACACACACATATATATATATATATATATATATATATACTCACCAGAACCCCATTGTAACATGGCTTCTCTTGTTTTTACATGTACAGGGCTCTGCTGCTAGTCCAGAGTTGTCTCCTTCATCCCTAATTCACGCACATGCCCACATGTGTACACATGCACATGGCACAACCCAAAGGATTCTCCTATTATTGCATGCCATGGACTCCATATATGTCCAAATCTGTCCTTCTCCCCCAGCCCCCCAAACTCACACATACAAGACACAGATACACACTTATGCACACACACATTACTGCACCCAGAAGCTCATGACAGCATGGCTTTTCCTATCGTTACATGTGTCGGCTACACTGCATGTCTGGCCTCCTCTCCCACCTCCAGGGCACACACCCTGGCGGAGCTGCTCTGATTCTGGAAACCAGCTGGTTTGGTCCTACAGCTCTCAATTTGTAGGAGGGATAGTACTTATCACATGAGTCCACTGTGCTCTCCTGCTTTGGAAGTCCCTGGGGGAGCTAGAGATTACCCTTCAGCCCAGCTGAGAAGGTCTTTGAGACCTAAATGTAGCTCTTCTCTAACCAGGCTCCTCAAGCAGAAACAGGAGAAGGTGGTGCTTCTGAGTTGCTGTCTAGAATTATCCGTCCTCTTTCTCTACTCAAAGACTACCCTCTGCCTTTGGCTGTGGGAGGCCCTGCTGGCCCCATCACATTCTCTTTAAGGACACTTTGCTCCTAACCCTTCCACGTCTCATTCTTTTTCCAGAATCTTAAAGTCACAGACCTCTAGAGCACCCATCACAGCTAGCTGGAATCCACAGATCATCTGGTCTACTCCTCACTGGTACCTCATCTGCTACCACTTCTCTGTTGAACCCCCAAGTCCCACAAAGTCCCAGCTGCTCTGGACAAGAGACCGGGGCCAAGATGGCTTTGTGTCTCTGTATAGGCTCTTTGGTTATTTCTCCAGGAGGCAGCTTCTCTCTTCCCACCCTTGGGGCCTCTTTCAGCCATGATATCCTGCCCCTAAAAACCTTCACTTTGGGGGAGTATCTTTAGGTTTGGCAAGTCCAGAGGGCTTGGAATTCTTTAGGGTGCCTCTAGTTTTCCCCATCTACCCCAAAGTTAGCCTGTGCAGTAGGACCTGGACCCACCCCTCTTTTGAGGAGGCATGACTTAACTTTCACTTTAATCTAGGCTATTCTTCTTCCAAGATGACTGAAGAGTCTCAAGGCTAACTGGCCAGGAATGGGGAGTTGCTGATGAGTAGATGGCAAAGATCCCAAGCTCCCTAATGCCACCAGGGTTTAAAACACAGCTTGGTAACCAGCAAAGTAAGATCCGATGACTTGAGGGGCCCGTGGGATTTCCATGGAATCCACCGTTCCTCTGGGCTTCAGATATTGGCTGAGCCCCTGGGCATCCTTTTTTGGGAGATTCAGGGGGTCTTCTTTCCTCTAGCCAGAAAGTGGAGCAGAATTTGTGCCTACTAACCCCACTCTTCTAGAGAAGCGGGGAGGCATTGGACATTGTCTGTTAAAACTCCTGCCCCTGTGCATTCTCCTCTCTTCCAGACCCCAAGCTCCTCTTTTCCCCTATGGACCTTCTGCCTCCAACTTTGCCCAAATAGGGGCTGCCACGGGTGGTGTTAAATCCAGGAGTTCTGAACCATGTGAGCAGCCCTGGGGGGTGAAGTCTTCCCTCTGCCCAGGCATATGGGATGGCCATCCTCCGTCTTCAGCTCCCACTGGCTGCCCGGCTATCGCATCCTTAAGATGCCCAGGGTTTGTGTCTCTGGACTCTTAGTCAAGCCCCAGGAGCCCTGGGATCATGGGAAAGAAGTGGCAATAAAAAGGTGGTTTCTATTTTCTTTGACCTCTGCAGGGCCATGGTAGAAACTTCTGACTGTAGAGGAAAGTTGAGGGGCAGGTGAGTTTGGCCTGAGAGAGGCATGTGCTTCCTTTGGCCTTGGCTGTCTTGGCTGGCAGCTTTAGAAACCCACAGGAGAAACAGGAGGAGAGTGAAGCCCAAGGAGCTGGCCTGGGGGCCTGCTGGTTTCCTGGGAGATAAGGGCAGAGGGCTCCTGGCCCAATGGGCAGGTAGCAGCTCTGGTCCCCAAGCCCAGTGTGGGAACAGGGGACATTCCTTCCAGTCGCCTTTGCTTTCTTCCGCCCTGCTCCCCAGGCCTGCAGTCCCCACCCTCCCAGTGCTTAGGGGAACACAGGGGCCAGTGATGTGCTGCAGGTCATGCTGTCCTTGCCCGGAAGTCGGCGATCATTGAACGTGTGCATATTGATGACGGCGTCTGTCTTGACCATCATGGGAGGCTGTGGCTTGTGCTTGACCCGACGCTGGCAGGTAAGGGAGAAACGGATCTCATCGGCCATGGTACTGCAGAAGGAACGCTGAAGTGGGGGTGAGAGGAAAAGGGGCAGATAGGTGAGGCCTGGCCCTGCGACTCCAGCCAACTCCTGCTCTTGCTCTCGAGCCTCTGCTAAGGCCACTAGGTCTCTCTTACCCCTTCACCCCACCCACCCTCTGCCCATGGCAAGGTGAGCCTACAGAGAAGCACATTCCTGTTTGGAGACTAAGGTTGTAGGGAAGGTAGTATCATCTTATCCCCATTTTGCAGATGAGCAAACCAAAGCTCTGAGTGGCATCTACATGAAAGTTTGAGGAATTGACCCGTCTAACTTTTCTCCACTAGATTGTGAGAGCAGGAACCAGCCAGTTTGCTCCCCATGAGCCCAACCCCCAGCACTAGTCCTGGCCCAGAGCCAGGGTTTAAGAAACACTTGGTGAATGTGTGGGTGACCCCTCTCCTGGGAGGGCTTGCAATGAAGGGGAGAGTCACCGTGCTCCTGAGTCTCCACTCAGGAAAGTCCAGCATGTGTTTCTCAGGGTGGGCATCTGGGAGGTAGGTCCCAGCAGGGCAGTCAGGTGGCAGTGGCTTCCTCTGGCCTAAGTCCCTGTGAGCACCTGAGAGGGGCATCAAAAGTGCAGCATTGCCTGCAGGTATCTGATGGCAGAGGCTGTCCTGCAGCTAGTCTGGGAGGCAGCGGGGACTACCAATGCCCCAGTGTACCCAGCGGGGCCAGAGCATCAGCACCCAGGCAGAGTGTGCAAAGGCTTTGTGCAGCAGGGGAGGGACTGAGCTTCAGGTTCGGGCTCTGCCTCTCACCAGCTGTGTGACCTCTCCAAGCTTCTCCTTGTGCACCCACTAAACCCAGAATGTCATCCCTCACCTCCTTTTCTTTATTCTGAAAATATTGGTTGAGCCCCTACTATGTGCCAGGCACTATTCTAGGTGTTAGGCATACAGCAGTGAAAAGGACAGATAAGGTCCCAGCCTTCAGGGAGCTTATGGTCTAGTGATGGAATAGAAACAGATAATAAACATGCAGACAAATAATTTCAGATAGTGATAACGATTATTAAGACTAAAGCAGTGAAATGGGTTAGAGAGGGGCTGGAAGTAGGAACAGGTGGGAAGGCCACTTGAGAGGTGACAGTTGAGCTGAAACTGAATGACCAGAAGATGCCAAAAATACAGCACTCTGGGAGAGAATAATTTTAGGTGGATGGAACAGCATGTGCAAGGGCCCCCAAGGCTGAAATATGTTTGGCGCATTAAGGACTAAAAGGGAGGCCAGTATGTATGGAGCAGAGAGAGGGTCAGGGAGAAAGGGAAGGAGGAAATCAGAGAGATGGGTGAAGACCAGATCCTATAGCCTTTTTGGTGGAATTTAGAGCTCATTCCAATTATAATGGAAATCCCTACAGAGTTTCTTTGTATTTTTTAATGTATCATAGTTTTTTAGCTGTTCCTGATTTTTGGACATTTAGTTTTTTTCCTATTTTGTTTTCCATGCGATAATTCATACTCCGATGAATATCTTTGTAAATAAAACAACATATATCCTTGGCCACTTCTGTTGGGTGCATTGCTGACTCAGGCTTACTGGTTATAAAGGACTCCATTTCATTTCTGATGGATGTCAGAGCTGCCTGCTTTTAACGGTCCCTGGTACACACGACTTAACTACAGTCTCTTTTCGCACTGGCCCTGTATCACTTTGAGCTTTGCGGTGAGAGGCGCTTCCGCCAGCACAGCAGCCCTCAGCTCAGGTGCTCATTGAGATCACCCTGCTCACTTTCTTAAGATGCCAGGCTCTACCATGGGCCAATTAAAACAGAGTCTCTGGGAGTGAGGCCAGGGTATTAGCACTTAAAAAACTCTCTGTGATTCTAATTTGCTCCCAGGACCCAGAACCACTGACCAACCATGCTCAGATGAATCAGACAGGTTCTCCCATCTGAACACTTGGGCTGGACCTCTTCACCCTTTTCTTTTTTAAACTTTTAATTATGGAAATTTCCAAATACATGCAGAAGTAGAGAGAACAGTATAATGAACCCCTATGTAACCATCACCCAGCTTCAGTAATTACCCTGGAGGGTTTTATGCAGGCGAATGGCATCGTTTGAATCAAGTTTTAAACAAGGCACTGGCTGTGGATGGAGAACGGGTGGCAGAGAGGAAGCGTGGAGGCAGGAAGGCCAGACTGGGGGCTGTTGTGTGGCCTGGCTAGAGAGGACGAGGCTTGGCCTAGCATGGAGCCACTGTGATTGGGGGTTGTGCTCAGAGCTGGTGTGAGGTGGGACTGGCCAGGCTTTCTGGGGGATGGGAGGCAGGGTGGGCTATGACGAGGGTGAGGTCAGACACTGCTGTGGACCTGGCACAGATGACATGTGGCACCAGCACAAGACCCGTTCGGCTGTCTCCCTCCCTCTCCCGCGCAGGCGCCAGCATGAGGGGCTCACCTGTTCTCGCTCTGCTGTTTTGCGGAGTTTGTACACAAACTCGCCCACGGCCACCAGCACTGACAGAACCAGCCCGGCGGCCAGGACGATGAAGATGCCCCCTATCTTCTGGATGCCCAGGGCGCTGGCCTCTTTGTTTTCGTCCTCGGGACACCCGCTGCCCCGCCACCACTTCTCCTTCATGATGTGCAGCTTGTCCTCCTCCTGCAGCTGCAGGATGGCAATGGTGATCTTGTCCCGGTACGGGGAGCCTGAGTTGGGAAGAGGCGACGGATGTCAGCGGCATTTGGTCCATCCAATGTGCCTCTGGTGACACCCTGGTCGGCGTTAGCCACTGTCACTGGCCCACTTGGCAAACTCATAAAAAAGGGGGACCCTATTACCTGAAGTCCTCTCTTTATATATGGCATCCGGGTGGGAGGAAGGGTCCTGCCCTGAGGTAGGGAGTCTTGCCTGTGAATCCCTGTTTTCACAGGCCCCTGGATGACACACTGTATCTGGGGGTCTCAACAGGGGTCAGGCCAAGGAGAGCAGGTGTGACCTCTGAACTGCTCCCACTTCTAGGTTTTCCCCAGTTCCCTGCTTAGGCCAGGGCTGACCTCGCAAGGTACATGGTTCCACCCCTTCATCTCTGGGCGGAGGAAATGCCACCTTTCTACGCTCAGTGGGACGAGCCAGGAGTGGGAACAGGAGACTGTGTGTGGGAGTGGATGTGGGGCCTGGTCCAGCTCTACCCCTGATGCCCCTGCCTAGAGCCCCTTACTCACCCATGGGCGTGCCGATGCCATAGCCCTTAGAGTCGATGAGGCCCCCAATCTGGGTGAGGTTGCAGTTCCTCTGGGTGACATACTCGATGGTGGTGGACTCCATGAGCAGCGCGTAGTCCGCCGTCAGCGTCCTCTGGATGCCCTCCTCATTGTTCTTCACCAGCGCCGAGGGCTTGCTGCTCATGAAGGCCCACATCTTCTCAAAGGTGGAGATCTTGGATTTCTGGGCCATGAGGGGAGGGGTGATGCACACACAGTTACCAGGGACCAAGAGCTGCTCACTCTGCCTAACAGGGTTCTGGGCAGCAGACTCCGTCTACAGTGCTCAGCGCCAGGGAGTGCCACCCATCGCTCAGATGTGGACACAGGGTCTGGGAGGGTAGGACCCAAAACACCTTGACAAGGCCAAGATTCAGACTCAGGCCCACCTACTTGGGAACGCTTGGCTCTTTGCCATGGCACAGGTGGTTCTCACACTGACTTTAAAAAATGAATTTTCTCTATTTATTTATTAAATGATATGTGCAGACACTGTTCTAAGTGCTTTGCTGCAGTTATTCATTGACTCTTTACAGCAATCATAGGAGGCAGGTACATTTTAGCCCCATTTTACAGATGGGGAGACTGAGGCGTGACTAAGTAACTTGCCTCAGGTCACTCAGATACCAAGTGGCAAAGCCAGGCTTGAAACCCAGACCTTCTGGCTCCAGGGTCTGTGCTCTTAAACATGGAACTGCACTGCCTCACAGAAACCACTGTGAGGGTAGAGAGGGAGAGGCGGATGTCAGTGAGGGAAAGCTTGGTGGGTTCTGGGCCCCCCACTTCAACCTCAGTGGGCCCCTGTCCTGTGCTATGTCTCGGGAAGATTTTATCTGAGGTGAGCGTTCCTGTTCCACTTCATTACGGTGACAGAGAAGCAGGGTGAGAACTGCAGAATGGGGAGAGGCGAGGGCCTGTCCAGCAGGCGTCTGCAGGCCCCCTATGCCTTCATCCCCAGAGCATCTTGGGCTAGATGCTGCTGCGTGAATAGAACCAGCATCCCTAAGACCAAGCCTGGTGGGTGGGCTGCTATGCTCCTGCTGCCTGACCAGGGAGACTTGAAGAGGGCACTGGGGCTGGGAGAAGGGGTTAACACTGGATGTCCCCTCTTGCCGAGGAGACCAGGCAGACCAGGGCCCACAGCCATCGTGAGATTTCTTAGGAACCGAGTGCCTGCCAGCTGCCTGCTCCCAGTAGGGATGGGCCCTGTTCCCGCTGATCCCAGAGGAGCAGGTGGCTCCACAGGCCCAATTGTACTGGCAGTTGCCAAGTCTGGCTGTGCCTATCTGTGATGTCAGCCTGTCTGACTGGCACCCAGCCCAGCTCCGGTGTGCATGATGGCATGGGTATATGCAAACTGGCTGGCACGGGGTGAGGGATGGACAGGAGATGGGGAAGACACTGTGTCTGCCAGGAGTGAGGATAGTGGGGGTGGGGAGAGGCTGGGAGGAAAGTGTACCTTCTACTCTCCAGGTGCTTCCTAGCTCTGAAACTGGCCCCTGCAGACTCAGGCATACCGGGGGAGGCGAGGCCCCCAAAGCTGCAGGCAGGACCCCACTTGGAATTCCATTTGAGCTCAGATTCTTTCAAGTACCAGTGACAGCTCCTTTGGGCACTGGGTCAGGGAGCACATTCACAGACAAGCATCCCCTCCCCCACACCCACCTGCAAATGTATCTGCCCACAAAGCCAAAGGCCTGGAAGGGCTTGGATGCCTGGACCTTCAGTGGGTCCCCGCAGAGCTGTTCCCAGCTCCTCTCAGGCCTCAGCCTGTCCTATTTTCAGCTCTTTCTGCTCTCCAGCTACTCCACCTCCATAGTTACTCTCTTACCTCTGCCACTCTTGCCTCCAAACCTTCTGTTCTCTCCAGCAAGTCCATCCTCCCAGCTATTCCTCCACCTCAGCTCCTCCTGCAGCCCAAACGCCCCTCCCCCTCCAGCTACTATCCTTAAAAACATTCCCAATATCCAGCTCTTCTGATTCACCAGACATTTCTTATTTTGTAGATAATTTCTAATATTCAGACATCTCCACCACCGCCCCGTCCCCTGCAGCTGCGTTTATCCTCCAGGTCCTTTCTCACGCTGCTACTTTTCCTGCCCAGATTCTCTGTGGCAGGAAGCTTCTCTACGGCTCCAGTGATCCCCATCGCTGGGACTCATGTCCTTGGGTGGTCCCCCACCCCTGCATGTGGGCTGGACATTGAGGCTTGCTTTTAACTCCCACTGGTAGCCATGGGATGTCACTCTGGAGATTAGGTTCACATGAGACTGAACTATCATCCTGCTTGTACTCTTGCCTGCCGCCCTGATGGAAGCTGGCAGCTGCCGTGCTGTGAGTCAACCACAGAGAGGCCCACAAGGCGAGGAACGAAGGGCTGCCTCCAGCTAATGGTCAGCAGAGAACTGATGCTCTCAGGCCAACAGCCAGGGAGGAACTTCATCCCCTCAAGAGCCACGTGGAGTTTGTAATGGGAGCCCTAAGATGACTGCAGCCAGTGAGACCCAATCAAAGGGACCCGAGCGAGTTGCACCAAATCCTGACCCACAGACTAGGAGATCACAAATGTTTTAAGGCACTAAGTTTTGGGTAATTTGTTATGCAGCCATAGATAACTGATACACTCTCTTACGTACTCACCTAAGCTATTTCTGTTCCCAATATAGTTATTTCTCAGATACAGTATTCCCTCACTTATTGCGGGTATTATGTTCCAGACGCCCCCGCAAAGTAGGAACCTTACATTTATTCTACACTCTTAAACCTACGTAACTTTAACAACATACATATACAGCACTGCAAAATCCTGCGATATAGCAAAAAAAATCCACAATAAATAATTAAATATCATAGTTTTAAAAATCCCACGATACAGTGAGGCCGCAATGAGTGAACCGCAATATAGTGAGGGACTACTGTAATCGATTTCTAACTACTCCTGTCCAAGTCTTATCATCCCTGCTTACCAGGTACACATGCTCCACAGATACTCTGCCCTTCTGGTTGGGGTAACTAAATACTAACTTCCCATCAGTGGCTCTGGCACCTCAGTTCTTTTTCCATCCCACTCTTTCCTGCTTTCCAGATTCTCCTTCTTCTACCAGAGCTGGGAACCAGGGGTTGATGAGGCCATCAGGGCTCCCTTTTCACCTCCAGTGCATGCATGCAATCCATCCATCCATCCATCCATCCATCCACCCACTGTCCTCTCATTCATCATGTTCATGCTCTTACCCATTCGCTCACACACTATCTATACATTAATTTATTCAGCTATCTGACCACCCACCTAGGCTTTTACCTATTTATCCATCCATTCATCCATCTAAGCAACCATCTGTCCATCCATCCATCCTCTTACCCCTCTGTCCAATCTCCAACCATCCATCCACCTCTCCACCTCATCCATCTTACCTACTCACGCTCCCATGCACATAGTTAGCCATTGGCAATTCTCGAGCCTGGCAAAAGTAACTTGACAATGACACACTCAGGGAACTCTGCCTCATTCCTTCTGCCTCAGAGTAAGAGCTTGTCCTCATTCTTCAAACTCCTCCCTGCCTCCTCCCCACCAACACTCCATTCCTCCTATCCACAGGCTGGCCTGACATCAAAACATATACTCTTTCCTGTGACACTACACCATAAAAAAGGGACAGAAATTGCCAGTGGGGCTGGAGGGAGTGTTGAGGCTGACAGACTTTGAGGAGAGACTCATGAAAGCCTCCAGTGGTAAAGGGACAGGAAGCTGGCTGTGACGCTGGTTTCAAGAGGTTCTTCTCTGCCAGCTCCAGGGTCCACAAATTCACTACTTCGATTACTTGTAGGTCTGAAATCTACTTGCCTAGAATGGCCACCCACTGTGCTTGTCCCATGTCTTGCCCCCTGCCGCTTCTCAAACACATCTGCTCATGGCCTCTGTCCCCTTTAAGTTCTGTCCTTCTGTGATTCTGTGATTCCAGGCGCATCCCTGAGAAGCTTCCCTCTGGCATGTATGAGACATGGAGGGATACATCTGGGGTCCCTCCCAGAATCTCAGGCCTCTCTCCCACCTCCCTGGGCCTGACTACCGGAGGCGCAAGTTCCCATCACTGGCCTGAGCTACAGTCACCACCCTAGGGAACAGAGTCACACATACCTATGGCTCCTGAGTCATCCTGCCTGTCCCAGTTTCACTGGGAACCTTAATAAGCATTGCCTCAGGGCCAGTCACCCAAATCAATTAATGGAATCATTTGGAGCAGCCAATAAAGGGAGATGTGCCAGGATGAGGAGACTTTTTTTATCAGTAAAATTGGCAAGAAAGTAAGTTTCAGACTCACGACTTTCAATTCCAGCCTCCTCAAAGAAGTAAATTGATTTTCCCCAACTGAAGATACTTAATCTTGAGAATTTAACATTTCTGTACAAGAAAATGTATGTAGGTATATATATATAAATATATATCAATTCCGAAGGGAGCTGAATCCTTGGGCGGGTGTGTAGGAAGATAGCGGCAATGTGATTCCATGCGAGACCGGGGGTATTTTCCATGTTGAAGAGGAGACCTTTCCCAAAGTAATTGGCTTTCTTATCCCTGGGCGTGGAGTCTTTGGCTTTATCAGATCCCCATACTCGAGCAGTTAATCATGTCTCTAGGCTTCTTTCCATGGGGACCAGGAGGCTTTCCTAAGTCCGCTGCTTCTGCCTGCCTGGCCAGGACAGACAGGCTGACCCTCCAGCCCAGCAGCAGCCCCTCCTGTCTGCACATGCCTGTATGGGGCTTCAGGCTGCTCCCTCCAGTGGGAGTCAGGACGTGAGGGCTACAGGGTGGGGTGGAGGCGGTGGTGGGAGGGGTCAGCTCCACCACAGGAACTCTTTTTCAATGCCAGTTCTTTCTGTAACCACAGGCAAGTGACATCACATCTCTGAGCCTCACTTTCCACTTCTGTAAAATGGGGGTTAGCTTCACTCAGAGGTTGGCCTGTGAAGTGCTCAGTGCCTGGCATCATTATTTCTCTTCGAGGCTCTTTAATTCTCTTTAAGGCTCAGTTTCCCCATCTAGAAATTGGGGATCATAATTTCCACAGTACAGAGTTGCTGTAGATTATAAGAACACAATCCTCAGTGCATGCGGACAAGAGTCAGCCAGGATACTGTCATAGTAAAGAGTGCTGAGTGGAATCTTGATAAATGGGAGGGAGCTATGTGTCTTAGCTCCCGACAATTGTTGCTTTGTGGAGGAGCTGGCTCTGTGATGCTCTGTCTTTCACATTTTCAAAAAGCTAGAAATGTGAATTTTTTAAATGCAAAAATCTTCCAATTTTAAAGTGTTGGCAACTAATTAAAAATATATATAAGCAATGTATGGCCCTCAAAATTATATTTGTGGCCCTGGTTGGTGTGGCTCAGTGGATTGAGCACCAGCCTGTGACCTAAAGAGTCGCTCGCTCGATTCCCAGTCAGGGCACATGCCTGGGTTGGAGGCCGGGTCCCCGATTAGGGGCGCATGTGAGGCAACCACACATTGATGTTTCTCTCCCTCTCTTTCTCCCTCCCTTCCCCTCTCTCTATAAATAAATAAATAAAATCTTTAAAAAAATTGTACCTGTGGGCTGAAGAGGTCTGTGTATCACTGGTTTCAACAATCAACAATAAAAACAGCATTTATGACACATGTGTGGGTGTGGTTCTAAGTGGTTTATGTGAATTATCCCATTTAGTCATCTCAATAACTTTAGGAGGTGGGTACTATTATTATACCCATTTCATAGATAAGAAGACTAAGGCACAGAGAGCTGCTCAGTAACTGAGTGGTTTTCAATAACTTCCCAGCATCACTGGCCCTCCCCCTGCACCTGTCACTGCTCCTCTGCTTGCTCTGGGTTTCTTCTGTTCTGAGGACCTCTGCGTACTTAGCTCTGTGCAGAGGCAGATGGCCATCCTATGGCAGAGGCACCAGTGACCTCAACAAAGATCCATTTCTGAAGGACCTGGAAGAATGGAGAGCCTCCACGTGTCCACTGGTTGGTCTCTTTCCAATGTACTCCTTTTTGGGACTATGGGGCAATAGGAGAAAAGGGTCCAGCCTGCTTCCCAGCCTTTTGCACCAGTCAAATGGAGTGACATCAAGAGGCGAGTCTTGGACTTCAGTGTTCCTGTGTGCCTGGCACTGAGTTAACCACTGTATATAAGCAGCTCATTGTATCCTCTTACTAACTGCTGCATGGTGGGAATCAGTATCTGTGTCATTCAGATGAGCAACTTCAGGCTCAGAGAAGTGATGTGACCTGCCCAAGGTCACCCAGCAGAGATAGCTGGGTCCTCAGTCTTGGTCTGTCTGACTTTTAACACTGATGTGACTTGGCTGTACCAGGTGCACCCCACCAAACTGTCTTGTCACTGTGTTTTGGTCTCCCAACCCCACTACTGTTTCAAGGCAGGGCTAAGGCACAATTGGAGAGGCCAGCAGACAGGTCAGGAGAAACAGGACGCTGAGATGGGGCAGTGCACTCAAGCCCGCTAGATAAGGGGAGAGTGCTGAGCACCTGGAGGGAGGTGATGGTGGACTGAATGGCCTCTCCAAGTGCCTTCCAGGCGCGGGTGCTAGGACAGGGCAAGGCTGTGCAAGGGGGAGGGCTTGGCAATGCCAGGGACACGGAGAGCCTCCAACTCTCGGCCCCCAACTCCTGTGTCTTTCCTAAGTGGCTGTCCCTTATACACAGTCCCACCCACCTGTGCTGTGCCTCCCCCACACTCAGCACCAAAGAGGGTTAAATCCTGGGAGAAGCTGTCTTCTGACATCCTCTGCCTTCAAAGCTGCCCGGCCCTCCCCACAAAGAACCCGCTTTCCCAACATTCTCCTTTACATTTTGCCTACATATTTTTACAGCCAAACAGTGCTTTCAAAGGCCTCCTTTTTCATCTCCTAATTAATTTTTATCTGCCAAGACGGAGGGAGGACAACATAGGAGACACTGTTTGTGATGTCTGCTGCTCCCTGACAACTCTTCAAATGAAGTTTCCTTTGGAATGATGGGGCTGCCTCTAGCCATAGGTCTCCTGGGCTGTAGGGTGGGGGAGTGGCGAGCGATGGGGAGCTCCCCCGGGAGAGAAAGCCCAACATCCCACTTCCTGCTGCTGTCTTTGGACAGGAACGGGTTCTCTCCTCTGGCTTCTACTCTCAGCCTGGGGGCTATTTTTTAAAGATTTTATTTATTTTTAGAGAGAGGGGAAGGGAGGGAGAAGGAAAGGAAGAGAAACATCGAGAAACATCAATCAGTTGCCTCTTGAACGCTCCCTGACTGGGCACTGAACCTGAACTTGCAACCCAGGTATATGCCTTGACCAGAAATTGAACTGGCGACCCTTCACTTTGTGAGACAACGCCCAGTCAACTGAGTCACAGGGGTCAAGATCAGCCCAGGGGCTTTTAAAAATGGTTTGCAGCCATTTTTAACCAGAAGCACAGGCTAACCACAGAATTAAAGTTCATCTGCCCTGGCTTCTGGGACATTCAGGGGTGCCACCTGCCTGGTTCCTGTCCTCAACACGGTCTCTGACATTTGCTCCACTTGGCTCCTGTCATCTTGTAGTTCCATGCTTTTTAATTCAACAATGGCGCGTGTGCATGCACACACACACACACACGCATACCTGGTTATCAGATAGATGTCTTGTTTATTATTTGAGCAACTACAATGTACCAGCACTGTTCTAGGCTAGGGATCTGGCTCAACTGACTGTGGCTTCACTCCTGGACTGGCTGGCTCCTTAGAGAGGTGATATGGATACAGTGACAAAGAACATAGGCACTAGAGCCAGATGGCTTGGGTTCAAATCCTAGCTCTGCATTTCACTAGCTTGCTGGTGGAATAGCAAGTTAATGTTACGTCAGGTTACTTTCTGAGCCTACTTTCATTGTGTGTAAAAAAAGAGATGATATAATAATAGTCTATCTTCTACCGTTGTTAAGAGAATGATATGAGTGAATATTGTAGTCCCCCCTGATCCCCAGTTTTACTTCCCATGGGTTCAGTTACCCCCAGTCAACTAGGGTCCAAATATATTAAATGGAAAATTCCAGAAATAAACAATTCATACGTTTTCAATGGTACATTGTCACGAGTAGTGTGATGAAATCTCAGGCTGTCCTGCTCCATACTGTGCAGAACATGAATCATCGCTTTGTCCAGTGTATTCACACTACATATACTCCCCATCGTTAGTCACTTAGTAGCCATCTCAGCTGATCAGATTGACTGCCACAGTGTTGCAGTGCTTAAATTCAAGTCATTCTTATTTTACTTAATAGTGGCCCCAAAGCTTAAGTGTAGTGATGCTGGCAATTCGGATATGCCAGAGAAGCTGTAAGTTGTATGTATGTCTAGGAAAAAACATAGTATATATAAGGGTTCGGTACCATCTATGGCTTCAGACATCCAGGGGGGGTCTTGCAATGTGTGCCCCACAGATAAGAGGGAACTAACTGTACAGGTAAAGTGCTTGGACCCTTGCCTGGCTCCTAGTAAGTGCTCGGTGAATGTTACCATTATTATTGACGTTGCCAATGTCTCCTAGACATCCTACGGGTAGGTGTTCCTGGAGCCAGTCTCGCCATATATACTCACAGGCAGGGGAGGGGACACCGTCTCCAGAAGAAGACCCCAGAGTGGATGGGGGAGAGGGCACTTTGTGTGCAGACTCTCTGGCCTCACACCTTGGCTCCACCACTGATCTGCTGTGTGATTGCGGGCAAATCACCCAGCCCCTCTGGGCCTCCTTTTTTCTAGGTTAAAGACAGTTTTCCTTCCAGCTCTAACTTGAAAGTGAAAATGAGGCTAGGACCTGGCTGGGAGTCGGGGAAGTATGACTATAGAGGGCAGGGAGCGGGGGAGGAGGTAGGTTTGTCCAGGGATCTTCTGGGAGGGTGCTGTGTGCTTCCAGCTCCTCGTCTGGGGCAGAGTTAATGTGTCCACATCCAGGTGCTCCCAGCCTCTGCAGCAGGTCCACTGCTGCTGCCAGTGAAAGGGGGCCTGGGCAAGGAGAGCTTCACTGGAATTGGAATTCCTTCAGGAGGAACTAATTGGTGATCAGGAGAGTAAGGAAGTGGAGTTGGTTCTGCAGGAGAACATGGAATTGCTGTTTCTGGCCAAAGACCCTTGTGAGCATGGGCCCTTGAGCCCCAGCCTCTGAGTTCCTTCCCGGCCCCCCTCACTGCGCCAGTGGCAGAGAAGGTGGGTGAGGGCAGAGCGGGCTGGAGGAGGTGCTGCTTGATGCTGAGGACAGGGGCTCAGTGGGGAGCTGGGACTAGGCTCTGGGAAGCCAATCTGAGCGTCTGAGCATGGAGGGAGGCGAGGACGTCCAATCAGTGGCAATGAGCCTGCACCGACCTTATTTATGCTGCCTTCCTTTGATCGGGAGCCCTGCTTAGAGACGCACTCATGAGTAATGCATGAGAGATGCTCTGGCATAGTCAAAGGGCTGGGCCACAGCCTGAGGATAGGCACGAACAGGCAGGCACACACGGGCCATTATACACACATGCAGACACACACATGTGTGAAGGGCCATTACACACACACAAGCCATCACACACATACATGGGCCATTACACAAACACACAAGCTGTTATGCACACACGGGCCCACCCCCACACTCACACTAATTTAGGCACAGCCATGGGGACATTTAAACAGATAGACATGCATATACTCTTCACACATATATCACATAGACACTCATAGGCACATATCCACACACCCGGATCACAGAGATGCATACTCACATGTGCTCATCAGTACATACATATGTGCAGACACTTGTATTCACATGCACATACACATGCTGCCACACAGGTAGACTCTTTGCATGGGCATGAATGTGCACACACACATACTTGAGTGCACATTGACATGCATTATATACTGCTGTATGCACACAGTCATGTAACACACACTCACATGCTGCTCACGCTCATGAACACACACACACACGGGCCCAGAAATCTCCCAGCATGCCTCCTGCAACCATACTTTTCCCTTTCCTTCCTCTAAACACATGACAGTGACCTCCTAGGAAGGCCATGTTTGCTGCCTCTCAGCAGCAGTAGCAACATCCAAGAGGGGCACCCTTTTCTTCCCTCTTTTCTCTTTACCAAGCAGGTGCTTCCATCCTCAGGGGGAGACATGGGGGAGGTAGGGGTGGGAGAGCGTCTCCGTGCGGCTCCAGTGCCTGGGAGGCAGCCCACCCAACCCTTTTCTGCTCTCCTCACTCAGGCCCCATTGGAGGTTCAATTTATCCACTCAGGGGCTTAGCCTGGAAGGAGGCAAGGGCTGGGGCTGGGGGGCCAGGACCCAGAGGAGAGGGACATACCCCAGGCTTTCAGACTGATCAAGAGCAATTGACTAATAAATAAATAAATGAACAAATGGACCTATAGCCACAGACTCCCCAGATCCTGACCACTTCTGAGAAATGGTTGAGACAGTGGTTCTCAGAGTGTGGGCCTGGACTGGTAGCGTCAGAATCACCTGGGGACGTGTTAGGAATACACATTCTTGGCCCCGCTGTAGGCCCACTGAACTAGAAACTCTGAGAAGGAGGCCCAGTGGTCTGGGTCTGCCCCAGCCTCCCAGGGGATTTGGATGCACACTCACATCTGAGAACCATGGCAGACTGTGGGCCTTGGAGGAAGGCAGACCTGAGTCAGCATTGGGCTTCTTCAGCTGTGAGTCCTTGGAAGAGCTCCTTAACTACTCTGAGCCTCAGTTTCCACATGTGTAAAGTGGGAATAGTCATAGTACCTACTCACAGGATTTATCATGAAGATTAAATGAGGCAAGTATTTAGTACAGTGCCTGGCTCACTGTGAGCTCTTGGTGGTGGTAGCTATTGTTATTACTACTTCAGTTTCCAGAAGAACATTTACAGCTATCAGTTGTCAGGGTCAGCTAGTCTCCTAAACTCTCAGCTACTCTAGGAGAAGGTGTAAAAACACTGGGGAACAGAGCTGACACCTTACAAAGCAGGAGGAGCAGCAAAGTCATGGCCAGATCCCTGTAAGAGCAGTAACCCGAGCACGTGACACTATCTGTACACGGTTATTCCAAGAGTGTAACCTGCTAAGGAATGCTTGTAAACACTTGTTCGAGTTTTAAGCCTCCTCTCTTCCTTGGAGGACGCACTGCCTGCTGCCCTCTAAGTGGTGAAGAGCTGACCCCCAAGCCCAGGCCAGCCTCGTGGAGATGGATGCTGCTGAAACCCAAAGCCAAGGGCAGGGAGCCCACTGGCCCCGGGGTCTGTTTGTGCATCGGGTCTCACTTCTCCTTCCCCCTTCTCCAGCCTCATCTCCCCACCTGTCCTCTGATGCTTTAAGGAAATACAGCACACTCACACTCCTTGCCCCAGGTGTAGAAACTCCTAGGATCTGTACTGGGGTCAACCCAGGTGACCACATCGCCACAACTCCCAAAATTTAACTGGTCCCCAATGTGAAGGGGCTAAGCCTTGAGGATTTCTGGCCCCTTGGCTCCATGTGGTGAGGGAAAGACAGTAAAGGGTCAGCTGTGGTGCTGCGGTGGGAGGGAGAGGGCCTTACCTTGAAGAAGGTCATGGTGGCCCCGTCCTTGACAGCCCCGTACTCGATTTTGGTTTGCTTGGCAAGGTCGTCAGCAGAGTCGATGGGCGATTCCATGCGCTCCACGGTCAGAAAGGCGGCCAGGTTGGCCGTGTAGGAGGAGATGATGATGAGCGTGAAAAACCACCAGATGCCACCGATGATGCGTGTGGACAGGGCTTTGGGCATCAGTTCAGACCCTGGGAGAAGGGAAGAGGCAGGTGGTCTCTGACAGTGTCCAGACCAGGGCTGCTGAAGTACTTTGGGTCATGGATTCCACTGACAATCTAACGAAAGCCGAGGCCCTTACCTTTGACCCGTGGTTCTCAAAGTGTGGGCTCTGGGCCAGTAGCATCTGCATCACCTGGGAACTTGGTAGAGATGCTCATTCTTGGGCCCCATCCTAGGACTTATGAAATCAGTAACTTCAGGGGTGGGGCCCCACAACCTGGGTTTGATAAGCCCTCCAGGTGATTCTGATGCAGGTTAGATTTAAGAACTGCTGCTCTTCTAGAACAATAGGCATGTGCATAGAATTTCCCAGCCTTGTCAGACCCTCCGATGCCTTTCCATGGACCCCTGTATGGTCCCAGGTTCTGAACACTTGGAAGTCAGAACCCCTGGGTTCTTGAGTGAATCCTGACCCTAACTCTTTGTATGGTCTTGTGCCAGACACTTCCCTCTCCAGGACTCTGCAAAGCACAAGGAATTGTCCTTCCTTCTCCCAGCCTCATGCAAATAGCGCTACCCTACGACGGTATAATTTGAGGAGAAATTGTGTTGCAAATTCAATTGGTATACAAATACAAGATTGCTATGCGGTGCTTTGCAGGAGGAGAAAACCAACATTTTTTGAAGCTCTTTGATGAAACAGATCACTCTTCCTCCCGACCTTGGGTGTGGAGCACCATTTAGGCGAAACCTTCTAACTGAAGTAATTAACTAGGTGGCTTTCAAGAGATTTAAATAGCAAGTGACTCCTGAACTTTCCAGAATATTTGGACCTGCAATCTGAAAAGCATCTTCTTTGATATGGATGATTTTTTTGTCCTCAAAGAAATCACTCAAGGGAGAGGTTTTCAAATACACAACTATTTTTCTCCCTCCTAATCAAAATCTCGCGGGGAATACACGAGGGGCCAGGGCTTTGAATAGCAGCAGGAGATTGAAGAAGAGAAGCTATTACTGCCTTGAGGGGCTTCCAGGTCTTTCCCAACTGTCACTGAACAAAGATGAGGGACAAAGAAACAAGGTGAGGCTTCGGGACACTCAATTAATAGGGGACAGAGTGAGGCCCTTCCCTTAAGGGCTGCCTGGCACTTCACACCAAGGCTACTCAGCTTCTTCACCCAGCCAGCCACCCCCAGCCTCACCTGCCTGGCTCTCCCCCAGACTGCTCCAAGCCAGGGCTAGAGCCCCCCCCCCACACCCCCAAAGGGAGAATGACTAATTTTAGTTGTTTGCTTGGTGAGTTTTGCCAGGCTCTGTTGGGCGCCCACCCAGGCCCAAGTCCCTACCCTGGGCTCTGCCATGGATGGGAAATCATCAGGTGGGGGCAGATTGATCTTATCCTTCTTTATTCAAGTGCCCAGCACAGGGCTTGGCACTCAGGATCATATTGTTCATCCTCTCATCCATCCATGCATTCAGCATTTGCTGGTAGATGTCTACTCAGGACCAGAATTTGTGCTGGGCCTTGAGGATACACACAGATGAGTGAGGGACAAGGACATTTTCTTCGTATTCTCTCCCTTCCCATGTGCCCTGGTCACCCACTGTCCCTTACTGAGGACCTAACACAGGCAGAGATTTTGGTTTCCCCATTTCCCGAGATAGGAGGCTCTGGACTGACGGGCGGAAGCAATGGGCACATGTTTTCCCTGGAGGTGTTTCCTGGCCAGGGGCCCTGTTTCCTGTGCTCACCCCCAGCCCATGGTGTCTCCTCACCACACTCCTCGAAGCCAGAGCAGATGCTCTGCTCCCTGAGATATCTGAGCAGTTGCACATATTTCCAAAGGGTGGGCCACCAGCCCAGGGTCAGGTTCAATACACTGGCTCTCCCTCAAGAGGATGGAAGAACATGGTGTCTGTCTGTGTATCCCACCTCATATGCACCCAGGCTAAGTTCCCACTTCAGACACGACCCTTCCTACTCCCAGGCTCCCCACAGCCATACAGTCACCGAGTCTGTCCCTGTGACATCCTGAAATTCTCGTAGTCCATCCCGTCCTTTACCCCCATGGCCACTACCCCAGTTCAGGTCTCATCATCTCATTCCGGCAGTGACCTCTCACCCAGCGTCCCGGCCTCCAGTCCACCCCCCACATCCTCAGCCCAACTTTGTTCAGCCAGATTCTACGGTGGTGAGGCCATCAAGGTGGGGGGTCGGCTCCAGCAAGAAGGAGGCTCTGTGTCCTCCTCAGCTGGAGCAGGAGGGACTGGGGATGAGCCCTGCATAGCATGGGTAGGGGAGGCTTCTCTGCTTTAGCCTTAGAAACTGAGCTGGCCCAGAAATGGTAATGGTGAAGGGTTGGGACCTGGGACAAGGGCACACACCTTGGTATCCGGGTATCTCCACCCTTGTGATGGTTCAGCAAGTCTGAGGCTGTCCTGGAGGGTGGGCTGACTCTGCTGCCTCCATAAAGGCTGAGCTCCCTCCCCAACCCAACCAGGGAGAAGAAGTTCCCTGGGGAAAGGAGGCCCCCCAACCCAGGGAGAGGGCAGATACCTTGCTGCATCAGGGACCCCATTCCGAACCAGAAGCTATTTAGCAGAGTGAAGTTGTTTTCCACCACCTCAGAGCCAGGGTTGCAGGGGTGAGCATCGTACCACTCGTAAGGGCTGAACCTGCAGAGAGAAGAGGGAGCAGTGAGCTGAGCTGCAGGGAGACGGGAGGGGAGGGGAGTTTATGTCTCACCAGCTGGTGGTTTAGCAAACATTGATGTGCCGACCACTTTAGCATCAATTTCCTCATTGTTTGGCTGGGGAGGCAGGGGTGGGAAATCAGGACCAGTTTGTTCTGTTCTTTATTGTTAGTGGCTTTTGCTGGTTATAAAAGTAATTCAGCAGTATCTCTTAAAATTAAAAGAGCACATACCCTTCAACCTAGCAATTCTGTGACTCATTATCCATCTTAGAAAAAACATGAATATTTGAGTGCAAAGAGAAGTGCATGGAGGTGTTTATCAAAGCATTGTTTGTAATAGCGAAAAACTGGAAGCGACGGAAATGTCCTTCAACACAGGAACGATGAAATCAACGAGGCCCCAGCCGAACTTTGAAATATCATATGGCTGACAGACGAGAATGATACTTCTGGATGTACCGACAGGAGGAGATCTTCAACACATGATGTTTGGTTAAAAAAAGGTGATAAAAATAAGAACAATAGGATCACATTTATGTAAATAGATTCCAGAAGACATAGCTCTCTACCTCTTTATGTACCTATAAAGCATCTGGAAGAATCCAATTCTAAAAAATATCAGTGTTTTCCTCTGGGGAGGGGAGTTAGAATGGCAGAAGGAATTTTAGGGAAACCTTTTGCTTTATATGCATGATATGAATGTGCTATATAATGAGAATGGACTTTTTGAGTTATTTGTATTATTTATTCACTATTAGTTATTTCTATTTTCATTATTACAGTTTCAAATCACTTGCATATTACTTAAAAACTTAACTGAAGAAAAGGGAAATACACTCTTCATAAAATAGTCAAACAGCACAGATGAATACAATGAGAAAGTGAAAGTACTCCAGGATCCCACCCCCTGGATAGAGCAATGTGCTATATAATTTTTCAGGTTTTTTTCTCTGACTATACAAATGCATGTATGACAGGGAAAAATTGTTACTTTAAGCCCCCCACTGCCTTCTAAGGAAGAGAAGTCCCAGTCACTGGAAGGGTCTTTGTGTATGGCCAGACTTCCAGGCGAGGCAATGAAGGATGGAGAAAGCTAGAGTGCTCTGGAGAGATAGAGAGACGCTGGAGGAAGTCCCTACGAGGCTGGCCTGGCCGGCGTGGCATGATGCAGAATATTCTGGTGGCAGTAAAAGGCCTCACTCAATGCTGAACCCCTAGTGCTGGGCAGGCATGAGCCAGGCCAGGACAGTTTGCAAGATGGACAAGCTCTGTGCCAAGCCAGAGCTGCCGTGGGGTGGATCTGGGAACCTGCCGCCTTCACAGACCCCATCGCTTGTGCAGCTGTGTCTAGCTCTCTAGCAGCCAGCATGGGGTGGTCCAAAGGACACAGGACACATGGAGAAGGTGACGGAGGGCCATATGCCCATACAGATGTGCTGCACTTGACCCTGACAGTGTTGCAAAAAAATTGAATTTGTCACTACATATAAAAGCCAAGAGGTGTCACATAAAAGCCTGAATCACTCTAAAGGTCACAAACTCGGCAGCTGTTGGAGCTGAGTTGTGGCTTCCCCGGGTGTGTGCCTCCAGTTTGCTTCGGTCCCTATCACTCCCTGCTGCCCACCACGCAGCTCGCTTCACTTTCTCATTCTTCCTGGCTGGAGGGGTCAGACATGCCCCCCACAGCTCATTCAAGCTTGGACAGGTCATGATTTGAAGCCTAGCTCTGCCAAAAAAAAAAAAAAAAAGCTTGGTGACTTTGGGCAATGATGTAACCTCTCTGAGCCTCAGTTTCTACTTCTGTAAAGTAGCGATAATTATTCCCAATGCACAGGAGTGTAGTAAAGATTTGACAGGATGGTGTGAATTGTGTTACATGAGTACTATGTACACAATGTGACAATTGTACTCTGGTGCTGTTTGTGCCTCTGTGGCCAAGACTCTTGTTCTTCTCCTCTGTCCTCACGTGTCCCTTGTCATTCCAGCAGCTCCAGAAGTCCTGTCTCTTCCAAAAAGTCTCCCCAGCCTAACCTTAGAAAGGGGGTTCCTACCTTCCTGGACAGAGGGACATGGTGGAAAGCAGGCTTGGCTGCCAGCAGCTGCTGAAAGGCCAGGAACAGGAGGGGGACGGGACTCACATCACATGGGCAGAACAGATGCTGAAAAAGCTCGAGCTGTTTTCCAGGGGGGTGGGGCGCTGAGAGGCCAACTGGAGCTGCTAAAATTATGGTGAGAGCTGCAGAGACTGGCTCCTGGCTTTCAAAGGCTTGTTAGACTATTAGAGACAAGAGGCCTAATGAAGGCCTCTCTGTGGCAGGCCGGGCTGCTGGCTGGGTTGAGCAGGCAGACAGCCCCAGGCCGGCAGGCAGTGAAGGGCTTCGGAGGCAGGACAATTTCATTTCTGCCGTCCTTCCCTTTGGTCTCTCTCTTTGTGGGAGGAGGGAGAGAAAAGGAGTAGGGTGGGGGAAAGGTTTTCAAAGAAGACCCAGGAGAAGAAAAGGCTGAAACACCAAGTCCTTGGATCTCAAATTGCCTCTCCAGAGAAGTCTCTCTTAGTACCTTGTTAAGATTTAGAGAAAAGAAATAACCAGGGCTGAGGCTGGGCTGGAGCCTGGAGGGAGGGGCCAGAGGGCCCAGCTCCCCCACCCCTTCCCAGCTGGGCCCAGCAGCCAACCACCTGGGGCAGAGGCAGAGGACAGATGTCCAGGTGGCCAGAAATGTGGGTTGACTCAAGTTCAAATGCTGAATTTGTCACTTATTGCTAGGATGCCCTTGGTGAGTATAGAGCCTTTCTGAGCCTCAGAGGTCTCCTCTTCATGGGAGGCTATGAGAATTAAATAATATAATGGCTGTAAAAGACAGAGCAATGTGCTTGGCAAATACTAGGTGCTCAATAAACACTGAGCTCAACATGTCCCTAGTTACCTCCTCCTACCACCCACCACAGGGATGTGCTAGCATCTTTCATTAGAACAGCCAAATGGTCAAGGGTATTACTAGCATGTCTTACAGACAGGTAGGTATGCATGTGTGCCACATTTCTGCATGAGTGCATGTGTGTGAGTCTTTGTGGGGTTGTCCTTTTTTTAAGTGTCAAGGCATCTGCTGGGCCAACCAATGCACCTGGGTCTGCAGTACTGGGTACCTGGACCAGGTGGTGCAGCTCTGGGCAATAACATAACTTCCCCAAGTCTGCTTATAGGGCCTGGGGTACAAGTGCCACTTCTCAGAGCCATATATGCAGACCAGGGTAAGGGCTAGGGGATTCAAGCTTGGGGGCCATGGAATGTTCCCTAAGGCATATAAAGGGATCTGAGCTGCAAAGAAGGAGAGGAGAGCATGCATAACTGTGGTCTGAGTGGGGACTTGGCTCCTTAAACCTCCAACCTCAGGCCAGAGCTCTAGCCATGGCATTGCTCTTACCTGGCGATGACAAAGAGGACACAGCTGACACCCAGATAGGCGAGGAGCACATACATCCAGATGTCTGGGGACAGGGGGTTGAGGAAAGAGAAGACACTGGGGTTGGTGCCATTGGGCTTGCGATAAAGGATGCTGACACCGAGCGTCATGAAGGGCTTGGAGAAATCAATGGCCTTCTCTCGGACATGGGTGATGGTCAAGGGAGCCACAGCCAGGTCTGCCTTCTGCAATGAGAGAGAGAGAGAGAGAGAGAGAGAGAGAGAGAGAGAGAGAGAGAGAGAGAGAGAGAGAGAGAGAGAGAGAGACTTTGAGCAAAGCCTCAGACTAGCAGTGAACAGAACAGTCCTTGGAATGGAGTCAGTGGCCTGAGCACTGGAGCACTTAACCACTCTTCAGTTTCAACATTTACTAACCCTTCTTCTGGGCCAGGCCATGCTCAGGGTGCTGGGGAGACAACAATGAACTTAATTCCTGTTCTCCAAGAGCTCATGACCTTGAGGAGAAGGACAGTGGCATAAACATGCAGAGAAGGGAGCCCTATTAAAGCTGTAACCATGTAGTCTATTCTCAAAATGGTGCTTTATCAAATAAATACAGTTCAGCAAACTATGAACACTTAAAGGTCACTCATGTTTTTTATTTGTAACTTTCAAACATCATGAAGAGGACATGGAATCCACAGCAATCTTTATTTAAATGTTTTCCTCTCCTATCCACTTCTTGACTGCTTCTACCCACCTTATATCCTAAAAGCCCTCCAAACCAGATAGGCACAAATAATACCTTTCTTGGGGGAAGAAGACAAAGAAGAAACTAATCAGGCAATCCAGAGACCTGTTTAATCAATGAGGGATGAGAGCAGAGGAAGAAAGGAGGTGGGGGTGGGTGGGTAGGGAAGGCTAGAATGTTCATGTGTTGGTAAATCAGAGCCCATTATAATTTTATTGAGAGGAATAATAAAAGTTCTATCTCTTGGATATGAGCTTTTCCTAATTGAAAATTTATGATCCTTTACTCCTATCTTTCCAGCCTTACCCTATTGCTCTCTTTACTAAACAAGGCCCCATTTAATTGCTTCCTGATGACCACATCCATGCTTTGCACACACTGTGTCCTGTTGAGAATGCCCTCTCCCTGTGGCATTTTACCACCTTCCATATTCCTTTGCACATGCTACCTCTTCCAAGAAGCCCTCCCTGATAGCCTCCAATTCTTAACTCCTGTGAAGTTTGCTCTGTCCCATGGTTAGATCCTAGCCTGCTCAGTGTGACTAGCAGTATGTGTGGTCATGTGAGTTTTTGCCTTACCCGCTTATTTATCTGTGAGTTTTTAAGCACAGTTGGGACTGTGACCAATTCACTGCTTCATTTCCTAATTTTTAAGCCCCATCTCAGCCTCTGTAATATTTGTTAATTAATAATATTGCCCTTTGAGATGTTACCCCTTGGGTTTCTGTGGATATTTACACGTTAGAATGTGAACCAAGTTATCACTTTTCTTCCTCAGAAGGGGGAGGACAGACAGGGAGTCTGGGTCCTAAAGACTTTTTTGCTAAGATGGAGGAGGCTATCTCTGAGACTCTCCTCCAAAGGCAATGCGTCTAGGCAGCCACCCACTGGTTTGGTACACCTCCATCCATCCATCCATTCATCCATCCATCCATCCATCCTTCTGTTATTTATGAGATCCACCATACACTAGGGAATAGTAAGTTGAGGGAAATGGACATTAATGAAATTGTTTACTAAATGGTAGCTGTTAACACTATCTCTGACTTCAATAATCCTAGAAATCAGAAACTAAGTTGAAATCAGACATTAAGGAGATTGATGTGGGTGGAACTGCATATTCTAAATGGCTTTGCAGAAGTCTCAGACTGGGGGTGTTGGGAAACACAGCCATGATGTTGCGCACCCTAATATTTCTCCTTCTGATAGCATCCCCCACAAAAGATTATTTCATACTGGGACCTTCCTTTTGTAAATTTCTGAATGTGTGAGCTGGAACTTGCTTAGCTCTTCAGGCAGAGGAAGAAAAAACAGGCAGCTGCTTCCACCCCAGGTCTCTGGAGCCCTCTCAGTTCAGGAAAGCAACAAAAGAGACAGAACTATCTGGAAAAGTGTGGAGGGATTAATGTGTATGTGCTCAAGACTTTTTTGTGCACCAGTCTGGGATGCACAGCTAAGTAAGAGACCTAGTTCCTGCTCTTATGAAGCTTCTGGTCAAGTGAGATCCTTTTGGGGGCTGAGGATAGGACTCTGAGTAGGGTGAGAGCTGGGGTTGGTCATCCTGGAAGGCCCCATTCAGTCCTGAAGTTCCAAGATCCTCTATAATGTTGGCGTGACAGGGGTGAGTGAAATGGGCTTATGATTCTAGAACTTGGCCTCCCCTGGCCTTGCCCCTTCAAAACACAATGCTTTGGGAGGCTCTGTTCTGAATCCAAAGTCATCATGATTCAGAATGCATTTGGAACTGGTATCTGAGAACAGACTCCGGGGTGTGGATGGATTCTTGGGAAGAACCTCAATCTTCCTTTGGCCTTTGGTGGCAAATTGGATGAGAGCATTAGTTACTGGGGTGGGGGGGGGGGGATCAAAGTGCTTGTAGTCAAGGCTTGTTCCATCCACTGGAAATGCTTTAGGATTGGTGAGGAAGCTAATCATAGGGCCACAGGCCCTCTTTCTTCCCCCACCCCTCCTCAGAGCCTTCAGAATCTCCCCATCAGCCTTTCTACTTTCTGCTGTAATGAGGTTACAGCGCACGGGCATCTCTGGCATTCTGTGCCTACAGCAGCAAGACAACTGGTCAACCTGACCTTCTTCATGGGGAATTTTGATGTGCACTCTCCCCTGGGCTTCAGGAAGGCTGGAGTTCACCACTTCAATTTTGTTTTAGGCAAGAAACACTACATTTCACATTGGTTATGACTTCCCTGAAAAAGGCGCTATTTTGTCCACGTTCTCTTAAACAGATGTCGAGCCTTTGCTGTTTTAGTTCATTACTCAGAACGAAAGGCCCAATCTTGACAGGTTCCTCCCACTCATACAAGTTTTCTTTGAGGATGATTCATAAAATCATAGGCTGTCAGACCTGGACAAGAGAAATTCAAGAACATCTATTCCACCCCAATTATTTTTTATGGAGGGAAACTAAGGCTTAGAGAAGGTCCAAGGTCTTTGCTCTCAATTTTACAGTAATCACATCCTTGAATAACCCCCAAACTGCTGCCTTGTCCAACATACTCATTGGTCTTACGGGTGATTGTTGACCTCTCCTCCTTCCCCGAGAAACTTTCCAACATTTCTAAACCTCTGAACCAGGCAGGATGGCCTTTCTAGGACACTACTTCATTCCTCTAAGTGCTTTCCTCTTATCAAGAATCTGTGAGGACCCACTTGTCTCCAGCCTCTCACACTCTCCTCTATCCTTGAACGAGGCCACTAGGCCTCACCTGCTCTATCAACCAGCAACCAGAACTGAAGGCAAGAGTGACTTAAACAGCCCCAGCTCCATTCCTTGGCCCTAAGCTTCCAGCCACCTTGGCTGCTGGTTGGGCCCTGGCCTTTATCCCAGACTGAAACCTGGGCAAACTCCCACCAGATTCTAAGGACGAACTTGTGGTCATGGTCTCAAATCTGACAACTTATCGCTGGTTAGCCTTCTCTTAGGACACAGGTCCTCCTCAGGGACTCAGCTCTGTTTCCTGAGCCCCAGCTTGCTATCTGTGTCTGGTGTCCCCGTCGGCAACTGCCTACTTGGATTCCCAAGTATGGTCTCCGCCAGATTCCCCTTCTCTGTGTTCTCTCTCTTGGATGGGATCCTCCAGGGTATCTTCTTGCTAAGACTGTGACCTACTATAGTAAAAAGAGTAAGTACTGCTGTTATTCATGGATGCTCCTTGTACACCAAGCATCATAAAATGTACTACATATATTGCCTTATGTGATCCTTCCAGCAGCCCCATGAGGCAGTAAATGTCATCACCACATTCCAGATGAGGATACTGTGGCTCAATCAGGCTAAGAGGTTTGTTCAAGCTGGTGAGTGGCTGAGTCAATACTTGGACTCAGTTTACCGTGACCTCAAAGCCCAACCTTTTCCTTACAAACCACATATGGTAGGTTGAATGGTGCCCACACTCCCAACAAATATTTTGAAGTTCTAACCCCTGGTATCTGTGAATGCAACCTTATTTGGAAACCGGGTCTTTGTAGAAGTAATCAAGTTAAGATGCAATCATGCTGGATTAGGGTGGGTCCTAAATCCAATGACCGGTGTTCTAATAGAAGAGGAGAGGACACACACAGAGAAGACACCACATGACAACTGAGGCAGAGACTGGAGTGATGCAGCTATAATCCAACGCATTTCAGAGATTTCTGGCCACACCAGACGCTAGGAGAGAGGCATGGAACAGATTATTCCTTAGTTTCCAAAAGGAACCAAATCTGCCGACACTTTGATTTCTGATTTCTGGCCTCCATACAGAGGCCAGAAACAACATTTCTGTTGTTTTAAGCCACCTGGTTTGTGGTCATTTGTTGTGGCAGCCCTAGGAAACTCATACACTTTACACCTGCCACTTAGACACCGGGCAGGATGCATGGAGCTCCTTCTACTGCCCACTGCCAGCCCCTCCCCAGCATCTGTGCCATTCTGATAGGCAGGCTTTATGTCTGGGCCCTTGCTGCCCTGCCCTGAGCCTAGGTTACATTCTCAGACACCTGAAAATGACTCCGGCTTCAGACCGTGACTGCCACTGGGCCTACTTAGCGTATGTTTCAAATTGTTTGGTGGGGCTTGGGAGCCCTATGGCTACAGGAACATGAGAATTCACCCTTGCTTCTTTCAAGATCCCTTTGCTTCTGCTTCTATAGCTACCCAGGAAAACCAGTCTCACTCCAGCAACACATGCAGGACTAGTTCCCAGAGCTCTGTTGGCTTTCTGCCCACATCTCAGGTATATGGTAGCCACGGGATTCAAGGTCCACTCTTTTCCCAAAGTGGTGTTTCTCCAGCTAGAATCTTTCCCCATTCCCAATGCTGCTTAATATATGTCAAGACTTCCCTCTGGCCTTAGGATAAGAAATTCTTATTATGGGATCCTTGAACCATTCATGACTTAGTGCTGTTCAATCCAATTTTCTGCAATGATGGGGACATTCCATATATGCACTGTCCAATAAATACGGTAACTAGTCACATGTGGCTATCAAGAACTTGACAGGTGGCTTGTGTAACTGAGGAAATGAATTTATACTTTAATTAAAGTTAAATAATTTTAATCAATTTAAAAAATTAATTTTAATTAATGTAAATTTAAATGGAAATACCCCCCTGTGGCTGGGGGGTACGTTAGTGTTGGAAGGTGCAGATCCAGCCCAGACTGCCTCTCCAGCCTTAAACTGCATCATGTTCTCACTTGTTCTCTTCCTACTGGCTTCTTTCAGTCCTCCAGTCCGTGCCCTCTTTCACCTCAGGACCTTTGCATGTGCGCTTTTCTCCACCTGGAACTTCTTCCTCAAACTCTTTTTCTAGTTAATGGCTACTTCTCCTTCAGATCTCAGCTCAAACATCAGTTCTACAGGCAAAATCCTCAGATAAAATCAGGTCTCTCTGGTGATTACTCTCATAGCACTAGGTATTTTCACTCCTAGCACTCATCACAGTTGTGATTTTAGAGGCATTAGATGATTCTCCAGGTCTTTCTCCTCTACTGGACCAGAAGCTCATGAGAGTAGGGCCTGAGTCTTTATCTTTTCACTGTCATATGCCCCTTGCGTAGCACAGTGCCTGGCTCATAGCAGGCCTGTGGGAGAGATGTTGGGACTGAATGAATGGGGACATTGCTGGTTTAGGTGGGACATTCCGCTAGCATGTCTGAGCACAGAGCAGATTATAAGAGGGCCAAGCAAGTCAAAGACAGTGTCTGACGATGACCCACCAGCCTCCAACCTTAAGAAAACACAGTGCCCGTTGAAAGGCCGTGGACATTAATCTGACAGCCAATAGCCTCAATAACCCACACAGCTGAGTAGAGGGGAGATGGTTGCTAGGAAATTTATGAGTGTCAGTGGATGGGTCAACTACAAACACCTGTGACTCACACGTCGGCTTCCTGAGCTGACAGCAGCCTCACATCCTCACAGTGAGAAATGATATCCATGCCTCTCTTACCTGGCCAAGTTCCTCTCTCAGAACACTTACCTTACCCTGGCTGAATAGTTGCATGTATTCATATATTCATAGATTATCACTGTGGTCCACCAGGATGACCATGGCCGAGAGGTCAGGTCTCCCACTGCTATCACATTCACACAAGTATATACTCAGACACGTATACTCCCTGCCCTTGGAGTGAATGCTGATGAGCCAGACAGCTCCCGTGTGCTGAGCATTTACTGAGCGCCAGGTACTTTGCTAACCATTTTTGTGCCTTGTCTCATTAAATCTTCCCATGAACCTTAGGCAGAAGATTTTTAAAAAATCATTCCCATTTCACAGATGTGGAAATGGAAGCCAAAGAGGCTGAAGAGCTTTCCCACTGTCAGCTAAGCTGCACTAGACCCAAAATGTGGACCCATCGCTCTTGGCTTCTAAAGTCATTAAAACACATGGAAGTAACTTAAAGGCATGGATGTGAGTAGAAGGCTTTTGAGAGAGGGGACATGAGAAAGAGCAGGCAGTAAAAATGGAGACAGTGATGATCTGAGAGAGAGATAGGGTGATAGATGGAGAAAACACTGTTCTGCCCAGTCATGTTTGTTGCTCCCATAGGTGGAGGTGACTTGGAGGAAGGTAAGTGTGTCAGCAGGACGGCGGGGACGCACCCTCCAGGTGCCCCATCTTCCTCCATAGGCTCCTTGTAAGGCCATGTGGCATGGGACAGAGATGAGCAGTAAGTGTCAGGGAAGGACGTCTTAACTCTTGCTGGTCAGAGGTTTCACCCAGGGCCTCCACATGGGCCTCGGGAGGCAGATCCTCGCAAAGTCAGCATTCATCATTTTTACATCTACGTTCAGATCCCTAATAAGAAAGTAATAATATTGCGGAGCCTTTACCATGCTTTCTATGAGCTAGTGAGAAGACTAATTATCTGACGACACTAATAAATGGTTATGATGATATTAAAATTGGCACCGAGCTAGGATTAATAGGCTCATCAATCGTAGGGACTCTGGTTTAACAAGGTCACCTGTATGCTCTGTCTGTGGCTTCAGTGGAGACTGCACTGCATGGATGAGGTCGCCTCCTTTCTCCAGCTGAGGGTCAACTTAGGAAGGTCTGGCTGCTGCTGGGTTTTCCTGATCCACCCCCTTGCCTCGCACACAGCCCTTCAAAGCTCTCTGACTGCTGGAGATGGTGTGGGGATGAGATTGGCATCTGCCCTGCTCATTCCTGCATGCGGCTTCCCCTCTCCACGGGACCCCCTCCCCCTCCCCAGCCCAGCTCACCTCTGCAAACAGTAGGCTCAGAACTACCGGGAGCCCCACACTCTGGAGTCCCACTCACAAGTGCATGGGGAGCCGATAAATGGAGATGCCTCTGGGGCCTGCATACTCATTTCCATAATAATTACAGTTATTACTAATACAGGTGACAACACCACTCCCTTCCGTTTATATTTAATTCCACAACCTAGGAGCTGCTTCCCTACCAGTTGTCTCCGAGGAGCCACACAACGAGCTGGGAAAGAACGCAGGGCAGGTGTCGTTAGTCTCACTGAGTTAGGAAATGAGCTCAGGGTGATATGGGGACTCCCTGAAGCCCCCACCCTAGCCTCAGAGGAATAACGTAATGATAAAAATAAAAATAATAAGAGCAAGTACTGACATGGTGCTGACTATGTAATGCACACATATGTGAACACAGCCCTCACAGCAGCTTTATGAGGGAGGTCCTATTATTTATTATCACCATCACTCCATACAGATGAGGAAACTGAGGCACAGAGAAGTTAAGATACTTGTTGAGGAGCACACAGCTAATAAGTGGCAGAGTGGGAACCATGCCCAACTGAGTTTATGATCTTTACCTTTAGCCTCTCTTGCCAGCCTTCCCTGGAGCCTGATTTCCTGGGGCCCAGGAAATGGCTGTAATGCTCTGCGTAAGCCTCCTTGCTCTGAGCTTCAGCCTCTTCCCCACACTAACCTCCAAGGTCCCCATGTGACAGCCCCCTCCAAACAGGGGCAGGAAGACTAATGGTAGACCCTGACGCTGCCTGCCCTCACCCAGAGGGAAAGTGAGAATAATCCCGGCAGGCACTTCTCAGGTTGCAAAGACCGGCTGCATGAGCCTTCTTCTGCCCTGGCTCTTTGCAGAGGTCAGAGTACAGGGCTTCAGAAGCAGAGAGTCTCCGAAGATGGGTTACTAGCTGGGGCCTTCACCTCTCTGTCTGCTCCAGGGGTGGTAGCAATAGCACCTACCTCACTGAGCTGTTGTCAGGATAAAGGAGAGAAGGAACATAAGGAATCCAGTACAGATCAGCTTCTTGCCTCCCTGAGAAGGTCTTTGATCAAAAATACTTCTGGGGAGTTGAGCTGGAAAGCAGGTAGCGTATACGCCAGGTGAGCCTGTACAAATGGCGCCTCATTTATTCCCGCAACAACCGTAGGAACTATGGTAGTCGCTAATTACTCAATTTTAGAAGGGAAGAAATCGAGGCTCAGGGATGCTGATGGACTCACCTGGTTGCTCATCTATTAGCCCAGATTGAACCTTGGCCCAGCGATCCACAGCCTGGGCTCCTAACCATGCTGATGCATGGGCTCACCTTGTCTTACAAGCCCCCCCTTTACTGAGAGCTGGCTGTGGGCCGGGCCCTGCACCTGGTACTTCATGCCCAGCACACAACAGTCCTACGAGGAGGGAGGAATTACACCCACTGACAGGAGGAAGCTGCTTGTAGAGATTCAGTGACATGCCCGTTTACGAAGCCAATGAATGAGGAAACGGGACACAAGCCCAGGGCCTCCTGACTCCCCCTACTGTGGTGTCCCTAGCTTGTGGAGTTTCTTCCTCTTCCTCCCAGTGTCCCACAGACCCCAGGACCCTCGCACCGCCTGCGCCATCTCTCAAAATCTCCGTTTGTTGCTTCTGCTCCTTGCTCCCCTGGGTCCTCTCCCATCTCAGACTGAGTATGAAGCTGCCTCTTCGGTACCTCCCAGCTGAGCCTTGCCCATTCCTTCATCCCAGTCCTTGGCTCCCTGGGCCACCTGTCTGCCCATTGAACCCGAAGTTACTTAAGACAGTGATGGATCTATCTTGGTGCCCCAGGGTTTGGTGAAGTATTTTGCATTGGCAGCTTGGCCACATGACTGCGGCATCCTTTAGTAGCTCTTAAAGGAGCAGAAGGCACTATTCCTACACAGCCAGCTCATCAAAGACACCAGTGGGAATGGCTCTGAGTTGGATGGGGCCCAGTGGGCATGTGCTTACATGAAGGGGAGTGTCTGGGAGTTGGGAGCATGAACAGAGGGAGGCCAGAGGGAGCTCTTTGCCCCCTCCCCTCTTCAGGTCACAGCCTTTGACTTCAACTCTCCTGCCCCAAGGGCCCTCATTTGCCAGGATGCCCACCCTGATGTGCACCCAGGACTTGGCTACGCCTTCAGTGGAGGGGGCTCCTTAGCCCCACTTACATGGTCGATGAGCTCCTTGATCATGCCATTCCACTGGCCCTTGTCGTCCTGCGCCCCATACTTGCCATCCTCAACCAGCCGGATCTCATAGGAGAAGCCCAGGATGTGGGCTAGTTCCTTGAGCAGGTCGATGCAGTAGCCCTCGAACCGGTCATTCCCAAACAAGGCCCTGTCAGACTTCCGGAACATGACGAAGGGCTCCTCCTGCAGAGGCAGACAGGAGAGGAGCTGATGAAGGCTGAGTGGGTAGGGCTGGAGAGCTTGGGCTGCAACCTCTTTTCCTGTGTTAAAAAAAATAATACTTTGGGTGGCTTAGATGGACGGCCTACTAAGTCAGGGAGGAAAAGCCATTTCCTGAGAGTTGACTTTCTGTCTCTCAGATAGCTACCTTCTGGTGTCCCTGGCAAGACATGGGGTCTCAGGAGGTATTTATTAGTTGTCCAGTGGCCACAGAGCTAGTAAACAGTGGAACATGGATTTGAACTCAAGACTGGTTCTGACTCCCATGCTCTGTTTGCAGCACACTCAACACAGGCCAGTGGTTCTCCAAGTGTGGTCCCCAGACTGGCAGCATCACCATCAGCTGGGACCTTCTCAGAATTATACATTCTCAGGTCCCACCCAGACCACTGAACCAGAAAGTCTGGGGTGGTGCCCGGAAATCTATGTTGTAAGAAGCGCTTTGGGGCTTTCTGATGTTGGCTCAAGTTTGAGCACACTGCTGCAGAAGGCCCCTCATCGAGTATCTTCCCTGACGTCTCTCCCAACTCCTATTTAAAAGATTAGATCTACACACTCCCTGATACTGCTTGCTTTCCAAGGATTTCAGTCTCCAGCATTAGGATCCACCAGGTGAGCGATTCCTGATAACCACAATAGCTTGCACTTGTATGTTGACGTGCCAGGCTCTAGTAAATGAGCAAATGAGACAGTGGGGGGCCTAGCACAGGGCCCAGCAGAGCAGGAGGGCTCAAGAGACAGTAGCTGATATTGTCTAATTTAACCTTAATTTTAACCGTCCAGGGACAGGTACTCATAATCCCATTTTATAGGCACAGAAAGCGAATTCACGAGGATAAGTGAGTTGTGTGAGCTCACTGGTCCTCTAGAGAGGGGATCTGAACTCCGGTTGGTGTAGCCCCAGAGCGTAAGCTCTTAACCCAACTCCTGGTGTCAGAGGCCCTGAGTGGCAAGGTGTCTCTGCCTGGTGGGCAGGGGTCCTCAGAAGGTAGCATAGGTGGCAGCTGTCCCATGTCAGGCTCCCTCCCTCCCAGGTGATGGGGAGTCAGTGAAGGGCTTTGAACAGGGCGCAGCTCTGAGTTCTCATTTAGAAACAAACCCCTGGCAACTCTACCAAGAAGAACTGGAAGAAGAGGCAGGAAAACCAGTGGAAAGTAGCTCTTGACTTCGTCCAGTCTGAGAGAGACGGAGTGAGGAACTGTGGGGTCTGACATGTCAGAATCCAGGCCCACAGTGTTGTCCCAGAATCCAGGTCTCCATGCAAGTCCATGTTTCTGCTGGTCCCATCCACCCAGCGTCATGTACATCTCCATCCTGAGTCTGTGGAATGAGCTGAACGCTTAGCAAACTCAATCTTCACTGGCTCCCTGCTCCACACCAGGCACCGATTTCGATGCTTTCTCACAGGCTGTTGGATTTAAGCCTCACAAGCTCGCAAGGTAGGTGACATGATCCCCATTTGATAGATAAGGGAACTGAGGCTCAGAGAAGGTCAGTAAGTTGCCCAAGGTTGCACAAGAGTTGAACTACAGTCTGACGGAGTTCAGTTCCAATCCTTCAGCCTCTTTCTGGGCCTTAATCTTCCCTGAAGCCTTCTCAGCTCCCCCACGTGTTAGAAGGCCTCACACCTTCAGCTGATGGGTGAAAACATTCACTGAAAGAATGCCTGGACATTGGAAATCTCATGAACACAAGCTCACAAGAAGGGCACACACCTGATTATGCAGGTATCTCATCATTCTCTCAACTGCTGTGGCTGTTCCTGACGCTGTGGGCCTCTGGGGCAGGGTGAGCAATGAAAGCCTCGGCAAAGGCCCTCATCAGAGGTCCTTGGGTGCAGAAACCCTCAGCAGCCTCTTGCCAGGCTCTCGCTGTTACAGGCGGGCTACATTCTCTGGCCCTGGATCCCCAGCAAAACTGCCATTCCAAATCCCATCCCACCCCATGATGGATTTACTCTAGATTTTCAACAGTCCTTTGGGATGCTTCAGAGAAAGAGCTGGGGAGTGTCTGAATCCCCAAGAGGTTTCTGTTTCTCCAAGGATTCTGAGGAAACCACTTCTCAGTCTAATTGGGTGGATAGCCAGGTCCTTTGGCTGGACTCCTTGCTTAACCTCAATGCTTCCTATCCCCACCTCCAACTGAGTGGGCAGATCAGAAGATCGTCGGCAGCCGTCCGTCTCGAGAGACGATGGTGTAGCTTTTTAAGAGTCTATCTGCACCGCCGAGAATGGCTGTGCAGTCCGACTCGGGAGTGACACGGTATCTGTCTCCTCCCGTGTTAAATCGACATCTTGCGATGACGCTGGAGTGTCCTCTCCAGTGAAGCTGAAGCTACAGAGCCTGGGCAGGGTGATATGGAGGGTCTGCTGTTGCCCATGCAGGAATTGCCGGTGTTGACTACAACGTCAAACCGCCTTAGGGACTCCGGCTCCGGATTTTCTGTCGGGGTTTACTCCCTTAGCCTTTCCCCTGAAGAGGTATGCCGCAAGGCAGCAGAGGTTTTTTGGAGTCAGAGTTTTCCTTCTCTGATGTGCCCTGACTGGAAGATCGAACCAGCGACACTTAGCTCGCAGGCCGACGCTCAATCCACTGAGCCAAACCAGCCAGGGGCAGATCAGAAGATAAGAGGACAGAATCCAGGTGGGGCTGGAGAAGTTGCTGGGGCTACCTGGAGGCAAGGGGACTTTGGCTAGTGCCCATGCTGCCCCTGTGCTAACTGGGCTCCTGGAAGGTGTTGCCTGGGATGCTGGCATGGGCCTGGTGAGCAAGGCCTGTATAGGGATAAGTCCCAACTCATCCTTTTGGTCAGACGCTCTTGTGCAGTGAACCAGCTGTTGCCACTGCACCTGGTGGTCCTAATGCTGGCTCAAGAAAATAATTGGAGAGAAGGTGCCATCTTTCCAAGGGGAATTACCAACCACACGTAGATTGCTGGGCACAATGTATCTCCTTCTGTAAAATGGGGATAGTAATAGAACCTACATTACAGAGTTGTGAGCATTCAATGAATGAGTCAAATTATGGAAAGCACTTAGAACAGTGCCTGGCAAATGTACACTGCCAATATTATAATTATTATTAATGGAATTATCTTATTTCTGTGTACTGGGTGGCCTGTTACCACAGTGACCTTTCTAGCCTAGAGACCATGGCTAATGTCACCAAAGGTTAAAAATCATATCTGGCAGCAGAAAACCATTTTGGGAAAGGCCCCGAGGTAGCTCACTTCCTGAGCCTCTCTCCTGGCCCCTCCCTGGCCCTATCCTCTAAAATTAGCACTTCATTTGTGAAGCCACCACAGCCCCCCAATCGAATCTATACATCTCCATATAAATACGCTGCCTTCGGAGCAGCTGTAAAATGCCATTAATTTCGGGAAGTGCTTTGCGGATGGCATACATATTTAACAGCCAAAGCCCAGAGCATTAAAATGGTGCTCGCCTTAGTAATGTGTCTCTAGACCTGCAACATTTCCTAGGGGGTAATTCTGAACTCCGCCAACTACTTATTCATGGACTATTTCACAATTTATTACTGGAAATGTCCAGACAGCCAATTCACAAGCTCTCTCGGCTGCTAATCGATTGCTCGGTGAAGGTGCCCTCAATTTCAAAACTTCACGCTCTCCTATTGCTCTGGGAGAACAGCTCAAGGAACAGGGGTAATATTTCTCTTCAACAAGTCACAGGAAACAGAGGTCCAGAGAAATAACCTTTTCCGACTTTTCGTTGCCAGGGCTCTTAGTCTAGTTTTTCTCCGATCACTTATACCAAGGTGAGAGCCAGGCCCCGTGCTGAGCTTCTCCCAGCGACAGGACCTGTGGAGTTGGAAGAGCTGGTCTTCGGGGGAAGGATTCAGAAGTTAGCTACCAGTTAGCCATGTTCCCACTTCCCTTTCTGACTTAGGAAATATCCACACACATGTGCACACGATATCCCTGCACACATGCACATAGCGCCACTGGCACAAATACACCAGATTCTCGAATGTTCTGTCTGCCTAGCCTTGCTTGAACAAAGAGGCCCACGACCATGGACCCAACGCCTTGACTTCTGCCAGTTAAAACCAGGAGAGTATTAGGTGTCCCACCCTTCTGGAAGATGGGGCCTGGAGTGGTCCCTGGCCTGGGATGGTTCTCCCAGCCCACATCCCAGCCTTCCTTAACTCTTCCCTGCCCGCTGCTGGATGCCACCTGCCTGGCTGTTGAGTCTATGTGGGTCACGATGTACACATGGCACAAATACACCCATTGGTGTGTATCCAGACACCTGTGCATAGTGGTCCCTCCCCCACCATGCACACACATGCACACGTGTCCATGTGCATGCTGACACCACTGCTCACTTCAATAGCCAAAAGAACATTGAACCTTCAAAAGCAGGGCCCCCAGGAATGTGTTGGGCGTGTTTTCTTGGTGTGTGAGCTGAGGTTTGGGAGGATGAATATTTCATAAGCTCATGGAAGAGCAGAACCGGAACAGTTGCAGGAGCCAGGGAGAGAGGGGGCAGGGGAGGGCAGGCTTCCAGGCTCCCACTGCAGCTGTTTTGGCCTCAGGAATGGGGAAGACTACTTATGGCAGGGAGGGGCCAGAAAGGGTGGGGTCAGGGCTCTTCATGTGTGTCCAGGATAAGGTGTTCTAGCAACTAACCCTGGGCTTCAGGATAGGGAGGACGTGGGTTGGCAGGTAGCCCAAACAGAGAGATGCTGCCCTCTGCCACATCCAGATCCCAGGGGTCTGGGGCTAGCCCTGTGCACCAGGGCCAAAGCAGTTGGGTCTTCCTGTACTCATGCTTTCTACCTGCCTGTCACTCAAAGCGTTGCCCTGACAGCATAATTCCTGAAGGGCAGCCCCCGCCCCCACCTCTCCATGGGTGGTGCTGGCCCTGCTTTCAGGCTGGTTTTCAGCCAGAGCAGCTGGAGCTGGGCTTCTGCCCACAACTGATACAGCTGTCCCAAAGAGCTCAAGCATGGGGGCACCCAGGGCTCGGGGACACGGACCACGCTGAGACTTTCTGATGTACTCTCTGGAAGGTCTGGACCAGCTCGAGGTCTTCAGGCGGCCCCAGGCCAGTCCTTGTATGGGAGTGGGCATCTCTCTCTTAGAAGACTGAGGAAGGATGTCTGCTTCAGGACGTCTGGGTCAGCAGTCATGTGAGGTGAAGGCAATGGGGCTGGGGGTAAGGGAATAATCATGATGTCAGCACCAGGAGCTCAGAAGTTGCCAAGGCAGGGGATGAGGTGGTGGTTGGGATCTGGAGTTTTACGTGTAGGTAGGAGACTAGAGTTATGAGAGCCTTCGAGGCCACAAGCCCTAATGCCTTCAGGAGCCAATCAGGAAACAATTAAATAAGAGGCATCCACATGTGGACAATAAAGAGTGGTGGGGTCTGCAGTGAGCTAGGGAATGCCCACTGGGCCTGAAAGGCATTAAAATGCAAATTCAAATGTTATAATGCACCCTGTGCTAGAGACAACCTCTGTGACCATGGTCAGGGGTCAGTCTTCTGTGAAGTTCAGGGTTTTGCTTGAACTTCAGAGGTTTTCTCTAGAACTGTCATTCCACATACTATATTAAGCCTGAGCTTCCTGGGGACTGGGTTTGTAATCAATAATATGAATTAATAACAATGACAGCTGTCACTTAGCATGCACTCTGTGCCAATTATATTTCTTAATCATTATTCCTCTCCACTCTGTAACATAGGGCTCATGTTTGCCTGGCTGAGGGGCAGTGGGGCAGTGGGGCAGATGGAGCTGTGTTCAGGCTGGTGGCCAAGAGGGGCTCCTTTCCTCCCAAGTCCCCTGAGTATCTGGGAGCCACCTGGGTACTGCAGGTGGGAGGGACCTCTGGTGAGCAACTGAATACAAGCAGGAAGCTTTGCACGAAGCTTCCACTATTGACTGAGAAACTTCGAGAAGAACAGGGGAATATCTTCTGGGTTTTTTCTCTGCTGGTGTAGAAAAATCCTCTGTGACTTTGAGGAAGGGTCTTATGCCCTTGAAATCAGGCTGCTGCCATTTTAATAAAAGTTAACCCTGTGGTCTTTCAAGGTGTATTTTGTACCATTTTGGTACATTATCTTTCTCACCTCATATTGTTAGAACATTGTCTTGTGGCTGAATCATATTTGCTCACTTAATTACCTCTCCCCTCAATCTGTTAAAGCATCCTAGTTTTACCTTTTTAAATCTTGTCTTGTGAAAAGTGCTTTATTTATTGATAGCTCATATTCTATGTAGCGCTGCTTTAAATCTTTTACTACTTTTTATTATTTTATTTTTACCCTTTTATATTTCAGCTTTGTCACACTTTTATCCTTTTGCTTTCTGACATTCTGGTTTTACATTTTTTTTTTTTAACCTGGTCTAGCCGAAGCTGTTAATTATTTATTTTAGTTTTTCATCTTTCTTGATAGCATCCCTTTTCATTATTCTCTTTATTATTTTCCTTTTAACCTTTTTATTTTGTTCTCTTTCAACTCTCCTCTTATCTTTTTCTATTTTTATCCACATCAATATTCCTTTAATTGCTCATCAGTCCTCACTCTGATCCCTTTGTTCTTTTTAATTTTTAAATTTTTTTTTTACAGTTTTTTTCCTGTTCCTAATGAGATCTTTGGACTTGCTGGTTTTAACAGTCTGATTTACATATATATATTTTAGTTAACAAAACGTCAGTCAATAAAGGCAGGCAAGATGTATGGTTGTCACGAGAAGAGACCAGTGGGGGTCTCACCCAAATTGGTGGGGTGTGGGGGTTGGGCAGGTATTTCCCCAGTCCTCTCGCTCTGGCTCGGCAGAATGTCCAGAACCCTCATTAGGTCTCTATCATCTTTAAAGTGAATTCTCTCAATCATAACCCTGGAGACTGGGGCTGAGACCCACAGTCTATAGTTGCTCCCTAGAGGCCGATGGTGGCCCTGTTGTCTGCTGTTCACTGGGGTTCCTGGAAGAATGGGGTTTCCATCCCTTCCTGCTCCATGGTATCCACCACCCATGGTGAATCACACTAGAAGGAGAACACAGGACTGTCCAATAGGGCCTGGCTGAGCTGCCTCTGGTGGGAGCCAGCCTTGTGTGAGTCCCTGGGAAGGACCCCATATGGGGTGCTCAGCCCTGCCCCCAGGTTCCATCCTGTGACTGCCTTACTTTATCCAAGCACTCCAAAGAGAGCTCTCTCTCTCTCTTTTGTTTTTATAGAGAATGATCTTACCACATGGTTTTTGTAAACATTTTGCTTTATTATAAAGGGAAACTAATTAGGGCCAGAATTGTCCTCAAAGGGTTTTTGGTCAGAAATCTACCAGGCTGTGACCAGGCTGCCTCCCCCCAGCATGGCCCAGCGTGGGCCCGCAAGAGCAGTGCTGTGTCTGAGAGGGAGGGTCCTGAGCCCCTGGTCACGCTGGCGGCTTTCCAAGAGGGGCTAGCACACATATGGAGTGGTCATAGCACACACCACTCAAAGGAGGGCAGCAGCCTGACTGTGTCCTGCCCACCCGGAGCTCCAAAGTGCAGAGACCCTAGGAGACCCCAAAAGCCATTCCTTGGATTGAAATGGTCAGCAGGAAGTGGCACTATTCTGTCCTGGGAATGGAGGCAGGAAGGCAGGCTGAGTGACTGTTGCCAAATGCTCTCAAGGTGGGACAATTTGGAACATGGCATGTGTGTGGACTCCCAGCCCCTGATGGACTCTCCAGATGTGCCCAGAGCACCCACCACAGCTGGGGGGATTAGTGGGAAGGGCCTTTCCCCTGGGGACTGAGGTGGAAGAGGCAGACTCTGAGTCCTGGTTCAGAGGTCAGGTCAACCCTCTGTTCTTCCACACCATCATGGCTCCTATTCAGACTTCACGGCTCAGGGGGTGGGTTGGGGAGAGATGCAAACACACAGGCCTCTGCGGAAGGGACTGGCCATGCAGCTCTTGGGCAGGAATGAGGACCGAGTGCTCTGGCTTTGGGAGGAGGCCTCTGGCCTGTGACCCTGAGCGGAGTTGTGTTCTAACGCTCTCTGAGGGAGGTTTTTAAAAACATTTATTATTGATTTTAGAAAGGGAGGAAGGGAGAGACAGAAAGAGAGAAACATCAATCTGTTGTTCCATTTACTGATGCATTCGTTGGCCAATTCTTGAATGTGACCTGACCGGGGACTGAACCTACAACCTTGGCATAGCGAGATGATGTTCTAACCAACTGAGCTACCTGGCTCTGAGGGCTGTTTTGAGCAGCCTCCATGTGCCCATCTTCCTGCAGCTCCACTTCCCCAATTCCAGCATCCCAGCAGCTTCATAAAAGGCACCCCGTTGATGCTGGGGAGGGCAATGGAGGGTTGCTCCCACTGTGACGGCCAGCCCACCCCCATGTCAGTCCCTCCCATGAGGCTGCAGGCTCTTACCAGCACTGTGGTGACAATGAGTGACCTATTTGTCAGAGAGTCGGTGACGTTAGGGCCTCGGCCTTTGGCAACCTCTGTGATGTTGAGCCCCTCGGCAGGACTCCACACCCCAACCTGGATGGACAGATGGACAGAGAACACGGTGCTGAGTCTCCAGGCTTTCCATCCTGTTTCCTCATCAGCAAGCCCATGGTCTGCATCCCCTTCTTCACGACCATCAGTGTCGTGGCTAACATGCTTGGAGCTGAACTTTCTGACAGCTCTGCCGCCTCCCTCCTTCCCGGAGGAGACCCTAAATTCTGTCATCCTCCAACCCCTGGTGGCACACCCTTCACAGCTGAAGGGGGAAAGCAGAGGGAGAGGTGAACATAAAGGGAGCCCAGTGGCAACCATCTTGGGGTGGAGCAAATGCCAGGAGGAAATCAGGGTCAAGGTCAGGTCCTCCCTAGGGACAGTTCTCTGAGCCTGGTGGGCCTCCCACCTCCTGAGGAAGACCTAGGCACCCAGCTGCTCACCCACCGGGTCTCAGCCCCAGTGGCAGCCCCGGGGCCAAATGCCCTCCAAAGCCCAGGACAGAGCCTGGAGCCAGGGAGGTGTTCACTAGGCATCTGTGGAATGAGCAAAGGGACAATGAGATGTGCCACACACAGGAAGGCGGGCTGGGCAGGAGGCTGGTCTTTGTAGCCATTTTGGGGATGGCAGAACAGAGTGCATGACCCTTGCTGGAGGCTTTGCATGCTGCTGGGTTTGTAGGCAGATTCCTTTGTGGTTTTGCTTCTGAAATTGGCAGATACCCTGGGTAAGGTGGCTTAATCTCTCTCCCCACCGTGCCCTTGTTGCTATCAGGCCTGAGGCTGGAGGGAGGCAAGGGAAGATCAAGTTTACAAATCATTCTAAAGCCCTGGGCCTCTTACAGGTCCTTTTGGACCCAACTCTGCCCCACCCTGCCCCAATCTCAGCTCCTCTTTCTCAAGGACGGGTTCGCATGCCCATTGTGTCCTTGGCCCAGTTGGGGGTTCCTCAGGAAACTTAATCAATTAAACAGAGAGGCTGAGTGCAAACATCCCATTAAGAGAGCTGTGCAATGCAGATAGCAGAGAGGCATGTAATTATGCTTGGGTAATTCTGCCTTAATCCCCCCAAAGCCACCGGCTGGAGCCGGCTGGATCAGCAATGACCCAGCTTAGCAAACAGAAGTGATGTGTTTGGGGGTTCAGCACCCTCTCCAGGCAGGATCTTCATCTTTGCAGACCTCCTAGGGCAAGAGAAGAGGAGGCAAGGAGACACCTTGAAAGATGCTCTTCTCTTAGGTGGGCTGAGCTCAGCACGAGGGTCCCTAGCAGCCGGCCTGGGTGCAGGAGGTGCTCAACAAACATCTGTCTAGAGGCCAAATGAACAGCAGGAACCCCTAGCCTAACAAGCGTCTGTTGAGCTCCAACTGCAAGCTCTGCTTGACTCCAGGTGCCATGGGGACGTGAGATAGTTAGAACTGAGGATAGTTAGGACCAGAATCAGGGTGGCTGAGATCAGGAGCCTCTGAAGGGGACCTCTGCAGGCCAACCTTAGTCCAGCTATAGTAGAGTGTTAGCTGTGGTCACTGGACTGGCTGCCAGGAGAAGGATGGGCTCAGTGGGAAAGGGCGCTCTGATGACCACTTACTGATGCCGGCCGCAGGCACAGGAGTGGGAAGTGGTGGCATGTGGGCCACCTAATTGCCATCCTTAGGATTTCAGGCTACCTCAGAGAGGGACAGCTGAGAGAGCAGAGAAAAGACAGCTACTGGGGTGAATACTGTATCACCATAGTACTGCCTGAGGAGGAAGGCAGCTCCCCAGCACTGGGCAGTTTAACTAGAAGCAGGAAGACTGCTTAATGAGAACTTATCTGTTGCAGATAAGGCTGCATCAACTGGCCTTGAAGATTTTAGGAGCAGAGGCCACAGTCCCTGTCCCGAAGGGACTGATGCTGTATTTGGCATCAGAGGGTTGCAGAGTTATGATGAAGTTTCCCTGGCCACTCCTCCCCAGTACAGTGGTGCTATGAATCTGTGGGAAACTCGGGAGTAAACGGAGTCACCTTGGCCATAAGGTGCAACCCAGGCAGAGTCACATCTGTGTCAGAGGGAATGAATCAAGGAGACAGAGGCCATTCCTGCAACCAGGGTGATGGATCGCATGGGTGAAGGCCCCGGGGTGCAGGAGGGAGTATGACTGGACCATAGGGAGTATTGTCGGGGACAGTAGAGACTAGGCCTGGAGAAGAAGGTTGGGGCACTTCTTGGAGAACCTTAAAGACTGGGAGCAGGGCTGAAGCTTACTGACTCAGCGCCAGGGAGCTATGGGCAGTTTCAGAGAAGGGTAGAGCTATGCGCTGGGAAGCTTCACCTGTGTGTACACGTGAATGGATGGAGGGCTCAGAGGTGGAGGCAGACAGCCAGGTGGGAGGGTCAAAGTAATCCAAGGAAGGGCCCTGAACCAGGGTGGGCAGGGAGAAGCAGAATCAAGGACTCCTGAAGGCCCACAGACACAGAGCTGGCCCCTGTACTTCCTGGCCTCCGCTCCCTACATTTCATACCCTCCCAGGGTTGGAGAGGTGTCTGGTGGCTACCAGGGACCAGCCTGCGGTGGGATGAGAGTGTGGCTGAGCCCCTGGCCGCAAGGTCCCAGGGAACACTGAGAATTGGGAGGCTAATGTTAAATCCCCCTTCTCAGTCCAGCAGCCTGATCCGCCCAGAATATACCGACGGCTCCCAGGGTCAGAATCGGCCTTATTACAGACATTCCTATGGTAACCAGATGGCAGGTCCCGGCCCCAGTGGGCCTGCTTTCCGTGTGCAAACTCCCTGCAATCCTAAAGGCCTTAGGAGCCTCGGGCAGTTCAGAAACCACATGTTTCAACCTCTCTCCAAGAGTGAGTCACCTCCAATGTGCCAGACAAGCAATTACTTTGTTCGATTTTTTGCTTAAATGCCTCCAGTGACAGTGAGCTCACTACTCCCCAGGCAGACACCCCTGGTTCTTAGAAAGTTTCTCTTACTGAAGGGTATGTCTGTCCCTCTGCCCTGGGAGAGCCCTGGAGACTTAAGGAACAATCTGTCTGCCCCATGAGCCTTCTATTACTTTTCCCCATTTAAACATCCCCAATGGCCCTTGCTCTAATGGTTTGGGTGCCTGCCATGGCCAGGTCACCTGGTTCTGCACTCCTTGTCTGACCAGGGCTTCGTGCTCTCTGAAGGGCCAAGGCGCAGGCCACATGCCAGGTCATGTCAAGCTGGCTATCCTGGGTCTCGCCCCGCTCCCACTCCTGAGCCCAAGCACCTTCTCCAGGCCATCCTCCTTCAGACTGATGATGTCCAGATCGAAATCGGTCCGTAAGCCACTGGTCTTGTTGAAAACAATCCGTCCAGTTAATCCTTCCCATTGAGCCTGCCGGAGAGGAGAGGGCAGAGCGGCAATTCCTCAGGCTCATAAATCATCATTCGGTACAATTGTACAATGCTTCATTTTAATTACTCCTTGCACTGATACTGTTCCCCCAAGACCATGATTAATTAATAATCACCTCCATCATTGCTCGGGCTGTGGTGCGAGCCAGCGATTTCCATAAATTCTATTATGCTCTTTAGCCAGCTTTACATTTGCACCTTCTCATGTACAACATCGATCTCAGATGCACTCAAACGAGCCCCCGCCTCGGAGCCATGAACAGGGGAAGCCCGTGTCAGATCCCCAGAGAGGGGCAGGGAGGCAGGCGGGTAGAGCAGGGCAGGCGAGACCTGCCAAGAGGCAGAAAAGCCAAGGGGCCAAGTCGGCCCCGGCTGGAAGACAAGACGCTTGGCGTCGTCCCCAAAAAGCCAGGGGAGACAGAGACAGTCGCCTCTGCCACTCCCAGCCCCAGCCCTGTGGCATCAGAATGCTGGGATCAACTGCAATTAGCTGTGTGACCTTGGGCCTTTTACTGCACTCTCTGCCTCAGTTTCTTCATCTATAAGATGGAACCAATAATAGTACCCATCTTACCAAAATGAGATTAGGGTGAAATGAGGTAAGTCCTGTAAAATATTCAGAATGGTGTCTGGCATAATCAGAGCCCTGAATAAAATGGTAGCTTTTCATGAACATCATTAACACAGAGAGAGGCAGACAGAGGTTCAGAGAAGGTTTAGGTCCCAAACTGAGAAAAGCTCCACCTTCTATTGAGATCAGAGGTTGGCAAACTACCTGCCCGATGCATGTTTTTGTGAATGGTTTCTCAGCTCACAGCCATTCCCATGTGTTCACCTGTTGTCTTTGGCAGCTCTTTTGCTACAACTTCAGAGCCGAATAGTTGCCACAGAGACCGTCTGGCCTGCAAAGCCTCAAATATTTACTATCTGGTCCTTTGCAGGAAAAGTTTGCTGACTCTTGTTCTAGGTGATACCTCTCTAGTGGTCCCAGAGTTAGCTCTGCACGGTACTTCACACTGCACGTGCCATGTGACCTCCACGGCAGTCCTGGCAGGTCAGCAGTCCCATTTTACAGACGAGGAAGCAGGCCTGGGGGTCCCCCAAGCTCACAGCATGGAAAAGAGGATGAACCAAGCTGGAGCTGGGACTCTGGGGCCCCACCCTTCATGTTGGAGTGGTTCACTCCTCTCCTTCCCCTCCCTCCTCTTTGGGGTTGGGATGCAGCGGGCACACAGGTAAAAGCCAGGGATGGGTGGCTTTCTGTGTCTGGGGATGGAACAAACCCACCCATCCTGGAGTCCTTGGGAACAAAGAGGGGCTGGGAGTTCAGAGAGAGAGAAAATCTGGGAGCTCATACAGCCATGGCTGGTTGGCCCAAGGGCCCAGGGCAGGTGGGGAGGGGAGAGGTCCGCCTGTCAGAGTCCTTGCTGGGCTACACTGAGCTCATCACGTTGGGTTCAGCGTCCCGTATAGGTTCTGAGAAAGGCTCCAGTCGCTCCCTGGCTGAAGGTCCCCTGGACCCCTGCTTACACTCATACTTTGACATACAAGTTCATGGGACTGCCGATCCAGATCCCTGGGGGCTTATCTGTTGACCCCAAACTAAAACTCTTGGGCACCTCTAGCACTTGAGTGGCTCTAAGGTACTGGGAAGTCTTCCTAAGTGTCTAGATGGGCAAATGCATACACTAGCCCAGCGCCTTGCACAAGGAATCTATCTAACCTCTCTGAACTTTAGGAAGGGGAAGATTACCTACTTCCCTTAGAGTGTGTTCAAACAGGTGCATAAAGTGCTTAGCACAGTGCCTGACATATAGTGGTCCCCCCTTATCTGTGATTTTGCTTTCCATGGTTTCAGTTACCCACGGTTCTTAAATATTAGAAGAGAAATTCAAGAAATAGACAAAATTCATAAGTTTTAAGTTGCATGCTATCCTGGGTAGTGTGATGAAATCCTTTCTTCAGCGTATCCCCTCCAGGCCCATTAGTCACTTAGCAGTGGCCGGGGTCATCAGATCAATGATCATGGCACGGCACTGCCTGTGGTCAAGTACCTCTTGTTTCACTTAATAACGACCCCAAAGTGCAAGAGTGGTGATGCTGGCCATTCGCATATGTCGAAGAGAAATCGCCAAGTGCTTCCTTTCATTGAAATGGTGTAAGTTCTTGACTCAATAAGAAAAAAAAAATTGTACGCCGAGGCTGCTAAAATCTACGGTAAGAACAAATCTTCTACCGTGACGTTGTCTAATTTGTAAATTAAATTTTATCATAGGTAGGTATGTATAGGAAAAAATATACATATATACGATCCAATACTGTGTGTGATTTCAGGTATCCACTGAGGAAGGGTGGTGGTGGAATGTATCCCCCGCAGATAAGGGGGACTACTATAAACAGCCCTCACTAAGTGGTGTGTATTATTATTTCCCCTTGTTGCTTCCTTCCAGGCCTTCCATTGGGTTAGGGCTGGCCCTGGGCTGTGGGGGAGCATGCTTCACATGGGCCAAGGCCTGAGGCCTCTGTAGAAACCCTGTCATGGAGGACTCATTTCTTCAGTTCTCATCCCAACCCTGCCAGGTGGGGGCCACCATTGCCCCATTTTAAAGTCATGAACACTGAGGCTCAAACAGGGACTGAACTGTGCAGGCCCCAAGCAATGGGGGTGCAGATGCCCTGTCTGCAGGTGCAGAGCCGAAGAGCATGGGGTCCCAAGTAAAATGGGGAGATCTATGGAGCCCAGGGAAGGGGAAGACCACTGCTTCTGACTTCAAGGGGAGGCTCAGCTTCTCTCAGGCTGGCTCCCCAGTGCCCCCGCCCCATCTCAGTCTGTGGGCTCCCACACCCTCAGGCTATCTCCTGGCCCCCAAGGGAAATCACAGCAGGTGCCTTCAGTCCTACACTCTTGGAGGAGGGGGTGGGGGGAGCCTTCCTCCTTGTCAGCTACAGAGGAATTAAATGCCAGCAGGTGCGCTGCCTGTCTGTGTGGCCGGTGGGCAGGGGCAGGGCCAGGGCAGGGAGCCACTGCAGCTCCTCCCCGTGACATTTCCCAGCCCTCCCGCCCCTTCCAGCCGAGGCTTAGGACTTGCTAAATGAAAGATGCTTCACACGCTCTGAACTCCGGCCTGGCATTTTCCAGCTCCTCTCGGAAATGCCAAGTCTTTAAAATGATTTACTGTCATGCAGTCAGTCGGGGAGATGGACAACTTGGAAGTGGTCCGTGGAAGACTGTGCTGGGCCCCCGCTGGGCGCCTCGGGCCTGGTGCTGGCCGGCTGTGGGACCGTGGGCCAGCCGTGCGGCTGCTCTAGGTCTCGGTCTCCACACCCCAAGGCAGTGATTTTCAATCAGTGTGCTACAGAGCACCGGTGTGCCATAAGAATTTTTAAAACATGCAATACCTGACTATTTATTCAGGGGCACTGACCTCTTTTCCCTTAAATTGTCAAATTAAAAAATGGCAACAGCCAACACAACAACAGCCATCCAGGGTGAATGAATCAAAGTTATACCCATTTTTTTATTTTCTGCAAGAGCAGCAAAAAATATATTTTTGGTATGCCGCAGACTTTTAGTAATTAGCTTATGTGTGCCATGAGATTAAAAAAAAAAAAGGTTGAAAACTGCTGCTCTAAAGTAAGACAAAGATGTTTCTGAAAGGGCTCTGTAGAGGCACGTGAGTGGCAGGGGCCATTCACCGGGCCGGGGCCGGGCACACCTACGAGGGCCTGTCAGCCCCTGGAGGGAGAAGGGGGCTCCCTTTTCCATGATGTGGACAGTGAGGATTCTGCTCCCATGTGGGCTTCACCACTGGGCCTCGAGCACTCCAAGGAGTGAGAGGTAAACAAACAGAGTGGAGGTTCCTGAAACTATGATCTTTTTAAGCTAAAAACCCACCACGGAACAAGAAGCCATAGTGATGACAGTTGTGGTGGTAGAAACAGTAGTAATCGCAGTTGATCTGTTCAGCACTTGCTCTGTGCCGGGTGGTGTCCTGGTTTCACACACATCATGACTCACTTAGTCCTACAACAACCCTGGTATTCTCTGCACTGTACAGAGGAGGACCTGAGGCACAGAGAAGTTCAGTAGCTTGTCCAAGGTCACACAGCCCCAAAGTGGTTCACCTCTAAAGCCACTCTTGTCTGGCTCCTAAGGGTCCCAGGGTTGTGGCCTGAGTCACGAGACCCTCATGCTGGCCTCTGGCTACTTAGCTGGAGGCCTGCTGAGGAAGGAGGTACAGGTGGTAGGAGTCAGGCCTCAGAGTTCCTGGAGAACAAGCTGATGATCACATGGCCCAGCCAGTCCTTGCTCAGGACAGTGGACAATCGAACTTCCTCCGCAATTTCGAGGGGATGAATGGGAAGGGACCATCATGGTCCTCTTGTTCTGAAATAACTGATACTCGAGTCCCTTCCAGGAGCGAGGGAACCGGGACCAAGGACTTAACGGCTCCCCCACAATGACTGAGATGGTGTTTGCCTGACACTTGGGGATGTCCAGGAACGTGCCTAAAGCCGCACAGCTGGGAAGAGGTGAAGAGAAAGTCGCATGCGTCAAATTTTCAAGCCTGGGTCTCATCCATATTCCTGTTAGTGTCATTCTAAAATGCAGGAGAAGCTGTCATGGGCCTCATTCCAAGCAGCAACAGTGAGTGCGGGACCCCCGGGACAGCTGCCCTGTCTGCTGAGTATACGGCGGCGGTGGCCTTCTGTATCATTTGCCCTCAGAGCGCTGCCTCCCCTTTGGTGTTGGGATAGTTTCAGTAGTGGGCTGACCCGATGGATGTCTGCCTTGGCTGTGAGTGAGGTGAGCGCAGGGGATCATCGGCTTTAGCTCGCTGCTGGGCACCCCATAGGCCCACACAAACATCTGCGGAATAAGTGGACGCCCCAGGTAGCTGGCTTCCTTTCTGGTCCATGGCGACTGCTCCAAGACTGTCTATATGGAGCCCTCCTGGATAGCTTCCCCTAAGTTCGGTTGGTGTTGCCCTGACAGGGTCCGCCTCTCTGACCCAGGACCCCCCCTCCCAAATGCTGTCCTCACGCACCTTCTTCAACCACCATTTACTGGGATCTGAGTGGGCCCAGCCCTGGGCTAGGTGCTTAGTGCATAGTTTTCCACTGTCTTCCCAACTACCCTTGGAGGTGGGCACTCTTACCATCTTCATGATACCCGGGGGAGACTGAGGGTCACGGAATTAGTCAATTCAGCCACAGTCACACAGCCTAGACCTTAGCTTCATCCATCTGTAAAATGGGAGCAATAAACTGCCATCCATAGTTTACAAGGACAGCGGTGCAGCACCAACAACCCCCAGAGAGATGGTCTGGGTGGGGGATGTGGGGAGCACTTACCTCCTTGATGAAGTTCATGAAGCGGCCACCAAAGCGCCAGGCCTTGTGCCGGTGGCACTGCAGGGAGTTCACCGTCATCTGGGGTGCCCTCTGGTAGCACACGGACACGATGTGGACGGCATCGTACAGTAAGGCAGCGTCCGTCTGGAGGGGAGGGCCCGGGGCCTGCCTGAGAACAGCTGCCGAGAGGCCTCTGCCCACCCTGCCTTGTCCCCCACCCTGCCCCACCACAGACACATGGAGTCCTGGTGAGGGAAAGGCCATGAGGCCCTAGAAGTGACCCTGTCCATGCCCCTGGTGAGAGGCCAGGCTTGGGTTGACGCTGCTGCTCTGCAGGCACCTGACCCCACCCCGTGCAGCTCAGACCGTCTGGCAGTCCCTTCCACACCATCCCACTGCCCTGCTGTTGCCCAGGCCCTGCCCACACCATCTCCTTCCTGACTCCCCAGCCGCTGCTCATTGGAGCCTAGAGTTCTCCAAGCCCAGGATGCACTGGTCCCTATCCCAGCGCTCTGTAACCAGCCGTTTACCGGACTATGTCTGACTCCTTTGTATCCCGGGCCCTAGCCTAAGGTCCAGCTGACACACGGCAGGTCATAAGAAGGGAAGTGTGGGAGGGAAGAAAGAAAAAGGAAAGGAGGATAGAAGGAAGGAGAGATGGGAATGAGGAAGGGAGGAAGGAAGGAAGGAAGGACGGACGGACGGACAGAAAGGAGACAAGGGAGGGAGGGAAGGGGAGCCCTGGGTCTGGCCCGCCCTGCTGCCGTACCATCATCACTCCATCCAACAGACCGGACTCTGCTCGGGGAGCTGCCTGCAGCCGCTCCATGGACCACTTCTCCACGATGGCCGACACGTGGGGGTTGTCCACGTTGAGGATCCGGAACCCTGTCAGGTTCACCCCCGAGTAGCGGTAGGGCTCCAGGTCTAGTGCATAGAGATCCTGACAGAGAGGTGCATGGAAATAAAGGTGCATGCACTGTAAGCGCCGGCCCACTGGCCCTCACACCCTGCTGTCCCAGACACCCTCCCTGCATCCCCCTGCAGGCCCTGGGAGCACTGCCCTGGAAGTCGATTGCAACCCCTGGCTGCCTGGTGGTCGACCCCTCGCACTCACTGCCAGGCCTCCGGCAAGTCACTCTGCCTGTTCTGCATCTAACAGATGGGGACCGCGCCTCCTTCCTAAGACCTGGTGAAGCAGTTCATATAAAATGCCAGCCTTGAACATCAAAGTAGCCTGATAATAGTCACAATGGTCATTTCCTCCAATGGGGAGGCCCACTCTGTGGTGCTGGGTCAGGGCGTCTCCAAGTTACCCAGAGTGAGACCGAAGTATTTTATTCTCCAAAGGAGGGTATTTTTAGTCTTTTCCACCGGGGATTCGAAGAATACAACTGCCCCTGTCCTCTTCCCTCCCCTTGTCTCCATCACAAGCCAGGGCCTCCTCACCCCTGCCTCCAGGCACAGCTGACTTGTGGTTAGCCTGTCTGTCTGTGGGCCAGGTCATGTCCGGTCTGGTGCAATGGGCTGGCCAGGAACACAGGCCTTAATGCATGGGGCAGCCGGGCCTCAGCCCCTCCTGCAGCTCTGGGAAGGGAGTCAGACACAGAGGGAGAAGCCAGGTGCTAAGCTGCAAAGAGATGATGGCATGTGGGCTCTGGGACATGGTAACATGAGGAGCAGAGCAGAACTCTGTCCTGTTAAGAAAACTCATCCCAAACTTGGAAATAAGGCAGGAGAACAGCATGGAAACATGGTTTACATGCCCGCCCAGGATTGTGTGATTCTCCTGGAGAACACACTGGGGTTTGACTTCACTCTCAGCTACTGGTTAAAGGCAGGCCCGGACTCCGGGTTCACTTGTCGAGTTTTGTTCATACAAGAGATAATCTGCACGGTTGTGGGTTTATTGCTCTGTAGGACATTAATCCGTTTTGTAGCTAATCTAGCAGTCTTTATGTTTTTCCCCACCAAATACCTAACTACTCAGTCCCTCCAAAGTTCTTTGGGCCAGGACTGCCATCCCACCAATGTCTTTGTTAATGAGATGATACATCTTTGGCACAGGTTTCATTCTATATTCTAGTTTTTTAACTGTTTGAAAAAAATATACTCTGACACTCTAGGTTAGTCCCATCCCACTAGTAGGAAAACTCAGTCTAAAGGTCATTGTCTGAGTTCCTTCTCATCTACTGTCTGTTCTCCACAATCTCCCCCCATCCAGCTGCCTTCCACCCTGAGCCCTCGACTGTCCTCTTTCCTGGGTCCTCAGGCTTAGTCACTCCATCCCATGCTGGGAGAGAGTGGCTGGGGACACTGTCCTTGCCTCTCCATGGCTGTAGACATTGGAGGAACACCCAGCCCCATCAAAGTCCCAGCTTTGATTGAGTTGCTGATGGCTTGTGGAAAGACAATGAGTGGTAAAACCTGGAGCCACAGAGCTGCTCTCCCACTGTGCTGGCTTCCTCTGGTCTCTGAGATCTTCCTAACTGATGCAAATTCATCCTGCTCTTCCAGACCCCTCCCCCACCCCACCCCCAAAACGGCCTCCTTCTGAAATACACTGTGTTGATTTCCTCTTGGCAGGTTTAGGGAGTAGGGGAGGGGCTTAGACAGGCTGAACACAAGCAAGGAAGTTTAGTCCCAGCCTTGTCTAAGCAAATACGGCCCTCATTCTAGGCCAGGGTTTGGGATGCGGAACGGGCTGCATGGGAGCAGGAAGCAGAGTCTTGAGCAGATGGGAGATCTCTACTGAGGTGGCCAGAGTGTGCCTATGTGGCGTTAATCTCAGTGGGAGCGGAGGGAGGTCACTGTGCTCAGTCCTGCATGAAGTGTGTATCATCTCATCTTCACAATCGCCTGCAAAGTGGGTATTTAAAGGTATTCCCTTTACACAGATGGAGGAAACAAGGCTGGAGAGGTGAGGGAGCTGCCTAAGGTCATAAAGCTCATCAAGGCAGAGCAGAGTTTGTATCCAGGTCTGTTTCAATGGTGTGTCAGGGCTGGCTCACACTGGCTTGTGAGAACTAATTGGTAGCACTTCTCCCTGACTCTGCGTTCAGTGACATCACATTGGTAGCTTCATAGTTGCCATCACGGGAGTACTTATACCATGGAAATTGCCAAGCACTACAAATTTGGGTTCCCGCCCTGCCTTTTGCAGAGCTGGTTGTACACATTTACTAATATACCATTGTCTGTCCTATTCAAAAATCCTTGTGCTTCATGTTTCCAATCATTGTCAAACACAAAATATTCATCAGAAGTGTCTTTGGAGCTTTTTTGGAAATGTATGGGCCACAGAAAATCTGGATGGGGCCATACCTCCCCTGAAACTTTCAAGGGAATTGCTTTAAGAATGAGAGAGCTTACCTAAGCCACTTTTGAAGGAGGTAGGTCTGAAAACATGGAGGGATTTTATTTTGCAAAGTAGTGTCTGCAAGTTTGGGGCCAGAGCTGAACTGTCAGGGGCCGTGGAAGAGAAGCTGAGCTCTGCCCCCAGGGGGCGCCCTCCATGCTCTTCTCCTGCCTGGGGCTCAGCCTCCTCTCAATCCTGTGTGTACCTGACCCTCAAGGCCTGGACAATGCTAAAGCATTAGCCCACCTAGGGCCTTTGTGACTTGGTTCTCCCTCCTCTAGGACCAGAGGACAACTGGACTCAGCAGGAAAGGTGGCATCTCTGCCTTTAGTGGGGACTACAGCCCTTTCAGTCTCCAGATGCAGCTTTCGGTCTGTGACACACAGTGGCTGTCGGCAATCACACACAGCCTGGGAGGGGACATGACGGGGTGGCAGTGCTGGGGTCACCTTCTTCCCTGTCACCTCGAGCCTGGCGGGGCTGAGCTGCAAAGTGCTGGAGAGCTTGTGGCACCAAATGCGCCATCCCTGTGACACGAGGACAGTGACAACAGGGAGCTGGTAAAAGAGGCCTCTTTGTCCAGCTCCAGTTTTTTGTTTTTTGTTTTTAATCCAAACCACCCTAGGCTGAGACCCCAAATGCTGTACACAGTGAACTGTGTGCAACCTTACTGCTTGGCAAAAAGTTGCCGTTCTCCATGCCAAATGTTGACACACTGAATTCAGTATCGACGAGGGACCTTTTAGAAACGTTCAGCATAACATAATAGACTAATTCATTAGCACCCCATGGGTCTGACTGGGTAGAAGCTGAAGTTCGGAAAACATCGCCTTAAGGAATGACAGATGAAAATATCTTCCCCATGATATAACTGTTATTGCTGGGAAGTGGCATTAATTGTGATTGCTTATCTATTAATTTATTATAATTCTTTTTTCACCTCCAGGCTTTTACCTACACATGACATGTAGCAGGGGCTCAGCTGGGGCTGATTAACGCAGGGTTATCTGGGAATGGCTCAAAGCTGGTTGGAACAGATAATGGCAGCTGGGGTAATTAAAATGTCTTCTGCGTGGGAGAAGCAAGTTTGGAGAAATTTTTAGGGGCAAAGAGTTGGTGACATGGGTTTCCTAAAGGGAAGGAGATAAATGCCAAATGCCACGGCCTTCCTTCCCAATACAGCCACAGCTGACCCATGGGCAGAGGCAGAATCTCCGGGGAGACCCTTAAGTCAACAGGGCTGGAACGAGGGTCCTGGAGTTGGAGCTGGAAGCAGCCCATGGGCTGGGGGAGAGGACCCAGGGGGCACAGCCAGTGCCCTGGCATGTGGGGGGCTATTGGGAGACCCCTTGGTAGCTGTCCCCCCCCCCCCCCAATATGCTCCACTGAAGAACTGTTTGTATTGCAGGGTCTGTGATCCCTAGAAAGATCTGTTCTCCTTGACTCTGAGAGGCGTGAGGAGGAAGGGCTGTGGGCTGCAACAGCCATGAGCAAGACTGAAAGTCAGAAGCCAAGGCGTCTATCACTGATCTGTTGTGAGATTCTGGGCAGATCACTCAACCTCTCTGGTCCTAGGCTTTCGACCAGTCAACAGGGAACACAAAATCAGCTCTGTGAAGAGAAAAATCAGTGATGTGGAGAGAGGGCTTTGAAACCTGTGAAGTGTGGGTGCTGCTGGGATTTGTGGGGGCTCCGTTGACTTTATTAGTGTCAATCCCTAGGCCTGGACCATCACAGCCAGAGGCGGCCAGGCAGCTTCATGCAGGCTCTCAGCATGAGAGGCTTCAGCTGAGGGCTTTGAGCTGGACAGCTCCCAGCTGATAGCAATCCTTGCTCAGCCCCTTTCTTGCTGAGCGACCTCTCTGAGCCTCAGTTTCTACGTTTCTGTGAAACTGGGAGAGCCATACCTCCCCTGGAGAGCTGGATGTGGATGAGGTGAGGTATGCTGAGTACACAGAAAACGTAAGCAGGAGTTTATTTAATTAATCGATTTAACTCATACAGAGAATTAAATGCCAAGCACTTTCCTAAGTGCTTTACTAATGTCAACATATTTAATGCTCAGCATAACCATCCTATGGGTAGTACTGTTATTGTACGGTTTTATAGATGAGGTGCAGAGAGGTGAGGTAATCTGCCCGAGGAAGTGAAAGAATCTCCATTGTAATTCAGGCACACAGACTGGCCCCAGAGTCTATGGTCTTAACTGTTGCTGTGACAAAAATGTTGATAATTTCACTGATGACTTACTACTTTGTATTGCAGTCCTTTATTCACTCAGGCATTCATGAGCACCTACTATGTACTGGGGATACGGAGGTGAATCAGGCCCTTGGTCCTTATATGCGTGAAGGAAGCTTACAGCTGGTGTGCTTTGTGTTGAACCCAGCTCTGCACGCCCCTTCCCATTCAAGTGCCTCACCATGGGGTAACTCAGGACATGGTCCCTCCACGACCTCAGAGAACAGATGGCTGACAGCAGCCAAAAAGAATGAGAAAAACAGTCTGTATCTGGATGTCCCAGCCCTCTCAAGGCCCCTGTGTCTCAAGGCTCCTGTGTTTATCAGAAACATGTAGAATTTTCACACGCCACTGCTGTTCCCTCTACTGCCGCTACCCCCTCCACAACCCTGTAAGTAGCATCAAGGCCAGAGGCGGGGTGCAGTCTTTCTTACCCAATCTACCACCATCGGGCACGCCTCTGTAAAGTGAGTAATAAAAGGCATGTCCTCTGGGTATCTTTTTTTTTTTCCTTTGGAATATCACAAATACAAGTACAGTTGCCTGGCTTGGAGCTCCTGCATTACACTAGCTCAGGACCTAGGACCTGGAGAGCATTTGAACAGCCTATTAGCTAAGTAAGTAAATGGATGACTGAATTAAGGAAATGAAAACTGAGAAGCAGACACTGCTCCCCCCTCCAAGAACTCCAGCTGTGACCCCAGTTGGTCAATGGCATTACGGTGGAGGGCACTGGGGTGCGGCCTTCTCCAGACTCTTGTCTAGAAGGTTGGGCTACAGGGCTGCAGGCCCAGATCTTCAGGCCCTGCTGTGTCTTGGCTCCCTGAGTGGACACACCTTCTGGCCTTGCAGTGAGGCCTGAGCCAGGTGGAGATGGTTTTAATGGAATGTTTGGAAATAGAATTGGGAACAAGACCTAACTACAGAGAGGGCTTAGCCGCAGGCCCTGTGTAGACAGAGTGGGAGAGGGGCCATACTCAGCATGGGTGAATATGATGTGTGAATTTTGTTCCTGCTGTTTCTAAAGGAAACTCCCAGTGCCCCGTGCTTTCTGCTAGGTGGCCTTGTCTTGGATTCTGTGAGCCCACTGTCCTCTGCCTTTCACCAATAGACCTCGGCTGATTGGCCAAGAAGTGGTCTTCTGTCCCAAGGGTGGTCTTTTACAATCTGGCTGATGACCCAGCCACCATCCTGGGGGCGTTTGAAAATGTGGGGTGATATTTGTGGTGGGAAGAACATTCTGGAATAGTGAACTATCCAGCCCCAAAAGCCTATACAGTGCCCTGTTGAGAAACACTGACTGGTGCTTGACCAGTCAGCAGTCTGACCTGGGGGAGGTGGGCAACACTCTGAGAGAGAGGCGGTGAGAAGTGGCAGAGGTGGGATGGATGGTCGGTTGGGTTGTGAGGAGCCCAGGGCAGCTGTGATGTGCTGAGGTTTCTGGGGATGAAGACTTGGATTAAGGAGCAGAGACGAAGAGTCGGGGGGGGGGGGAAGCAATAGGGAGAGAGGGGGCTAGGAGGGAGGGACTGGCTGAGCCTCATTGCAAAGGGTTGGAACCATCATCCCGTCATGCCCAGAGCTGCTCTGGGTCTAGAACCACCTCCCTGTGTGCTCCTGTGGCCTGTACCCCTAATGACTTGAGGTGACTAGAATGAGTTCTGCTCCTCAAACCCAAAAAAGACCAAATGAAGGATCTGAGGCCCTGAGCCATCACAACGACTTATCTCCATTTTATAGACAAGAAGACAGAGGCCCAGGGAGGTTAAGTAATCTGCCCACAAGAGAGAGCAGGGACTCCCAGCCTTATCTGTGCCTCCAAGGCTTGCTCCCCTCTCATGTGCTACAAAGTAGTGTGCAGGGCGGATGGGCAAGGTCTGCAATGGACCTCAGCCATCTTGGTCCATCTGCCTGCTCCTACAGCGTCCCACTTGACCCTGCCCTGTATTTTCCCATCATGGACTCCAGGGCTTTGTCACAGCCACTGAGAGCAGTGAGAACGCAGAAAGGTAGGCCAGCAGGATACGAGTGTGAGAAGAGAGTGCTGAGTTACTGACATGGCTGGTTGGGACCCCTAATGGCCAGAAGTTGGTCTCAGCCATGTAGGAGGCCAGGGTGGAATGGACAGGGTTGCCGTACCAGGGACAGGGCCTTGGGCTCCTGGAATGTGCCCCACCCCACCTTCCCAGCCTTGTTCCCCTGCCCTCCCTGCAGCTCTGGGACCTAGTGGCTGGGAGAAGCCAGCATGGGTGGGCAGAAATCCAGAAGAGACTAGAGAAAGAAGGTGCCTGGTCTCAGTCACTAGCTTCTGGGATCGCTTTCTCCTTACATGCCCCTTGGCAGGTCCTCAGGTCTGAGCTCTTGACCAGGGGAATGTGCAGGGTGGTTCCTGAGCTCTGCCTTGGGGTGCAGCGGTGGGGGGGGGGCAGAGTGGAGGCAGGGTTCCAAATGGTGGTGTGCTGATAAATGCTTAATAACCAGCTCTCAGAGGAGAGGGAGTAAAAAACCCTAATTTGCAGTTTTTGCCAACGTCTGCAGTATGAACACTCCCACAGTGGCCAATTTTAAGCCATCTATATGATATTACTAAACGTGGAGTTGGGAAGACATGAACGCAGTTGGCTCTCGCAGTCTGCCAAAGCAAGCCAGCTCCAGCACTCCACTGAAGAGCGAACCGGCCTCTTAGCCTTTGCATATGCTGTTCCCTCTACGTGGCACATTCTTCCTCTTTTTCACTTGGTGAACTTCTATCTAGCCTTTAAGGCCCAGTTTAAGCATCTGCTTTCCGATAAAGCCTGCTTCAAAATTTCCACCTTCTGCTAGGCCCCCAGCATCTGGCCTCTCCTTCCACTGTGCCTCCTGGCCAGCTGTCCAGGCCCGTGATGGCACAAGCCTGCAGTATAAGCTGGACACAGATGCAGACTGGACAGGATGGAAGCTCCTTGAAGGCAGGGCTTTGGTGCCAGTCATTTTGAGATGCTTGGCTGAGCACTGGGCTTGGAAAGGACTGTCAGCTGGGTGCTGGGTTCATGAAGGAGCACAGTCTGAGGCCTGTAGGGCTGCAGCAGCAAGGCTGATGCGAGAGCTCATTTCTGCAACAGGGTGGCTGGCAATGCTGTCACTTGCCCCAGATCTGGGCTGGGTGGAAGAGTCTACCCTGAGCCCTAGTGAGGTCAGAAGGTGTTTAGATCCAAGGCAGGGAGTCTGGGTGTTGGTGCTCCTTTGGCACAAGGATCTTTTTATTCTGCTGATCTCAGACCACAACTAATTCTCCTAATGGGTTTAAATGGCCCTAAATGTTCTCAGAGTTTGGACAGGACCCATCTGGAGCCTGCAGGTGGGCTGGCCCGGCTGACAGTGAGTGGGTAGACTCTGACATGGCTGCTATAGGAATCCAAAGGGACTCTTCTTGTTCTTGTGAGAGGCCTGAGACATGCGTGGGCTAGGAGCCAAGGGTCAGCATAATGAGAACGAATACTTCTGTAGCTCTTACATGAACCAGGAACTGTCTTCAGCATTTCCTTTATTCACTCATTGCGTCCTCACAACCATCCTGGGAGGTAGAAGCTATTACTGCCCATTTTGCAGAGGAAGAAACTGAGGCAGGGAGGTTAAATGACTTCTTCAAGATCTCATGGCCAGTAAGCAGAGGGGCTTCTGTTCACACTGGCAGGTACTAGAGTCCTGGCCCTTAGTCACATATAATTTCACTTCTCCAAGTGGGCAGGCCACAAAGACATCTTTGTGCCCTTACTTGGGGCCACACCTCCAGCCTTAGGAAGGCAGATCCAGCCCGGATCTCCTCTAGCTGCAGCATCTTTCCCCACTAGGCTGACCTCGTTCCAAGGGAGCCCCACCCCTGCCCCTGCCAGGACCCAGAGGTACGTTACCAGAGTGGTGAATATGAAGTGGTAGTACTCGGTCATCATGCCCATGGCCATGGCCTGCGAGAGAGCAGAGTGTCAGCAGCCTGCAGTGATGCCCAAGCTGCACCCCCACCCCTGGCCACCCTGGGGTGAGGACTGGGTGGTGGGACAGACTGACAGTGGTTTGGGGAAGCTGGCTACTTGGAGTGGGCTATTCTTTGAGACCCCCTCCAAATAGTGACCATGATAGTGGATTTCACATGGAAGTGAGCAGTACAATCACTCGGGACAGATTAAACTGTGGACTCTTGGGCCACACTCTCCAAAGATTCTGAATTCTGCTGGGCGGGCCAGGGCCAGGCAGGGCCTGGTTGTCCATCTTTGTAGTAAGCACCTCCAGGCCTATCGCACAATCCAAGATACCTTCTCAAGAGCCCTGACTCCACTGAGCTCAGTATCCCAGGTCTGAAGAAAGGTACTCAGGTGCCCCGCCCCCACCCACTCTGCCAGGTCCAGGAGGTGGGTCTGTCTTCTGCTCCAGCGTCCCAGCAAGGGCCCACCACTAAGCAGGCCACGTGGCTGCTGTGGAATTACTGCATACCACCATGAAGTCTACATATGTATATTTGTTATGCATTTTATTAGAAGTCTATAATCACTAACACTAATGACCATAATGCATTTTCTACAGAGTTCTTCAGAATGCTGGGCCCATACAGGGCTCTGAGGGGAAAGTGTCATTGGGTCAAGTGCATTTAGAAAATGCCACACATTTGCTCCCTCTTAGAGGTTTATAACCCGCATCCACAGGGTTAGGCTCAGAGAAGTCCTCGGTAGACAGACACACTTACTTTTGTTTAGTTCAGAGTTTAGCCGAGCCCAGAATGTTTATTTTAAATTATAGACGTTTTCAAGTCAGACAGACCTGGGAGTAAATTCTGTCATGCAGGCTGGGTGACCTAGGGCCCACTACTTTCCCCTTGAGTCTCAGTTTCCTCATCTGTCAGTTGGACACAACAACTAACCCCACTTCCCAGGGTGAGAGTAAATGAGAAGCTATGTGTACCTCTCCCAGAATGACTCCTTAGTAAACTGAAGTCACAATTATCATTATTGTTGTTACACATGCCAGGAAGAGAAGGGATGCCCTGGACACAGTTGGCCGGGAGACTGGGGTGTTAAGGGATTTCTGAGGAGTAGTGTCTCCTTGACAGCGACTTTAAAGATGCCCCACACCCAGTGCTGACCATGCATCCTCCATACTGTGTGAGGTAAGGGCCACTCACTCCACCCGAGAGGAATAGATGACTTCACAGCCACTAGCTCTTGGCAAAAGAAGAATTCAAATTCTCAAAAGAGCTTTTTAATCACCATGTGAAGGAGGCTGGTGTGGGGCTTTCTCAGGCGAAGACAGAGGCTGCCATTCGCTTGGTCACCCCTTGTGGGCCCAACTGAAGGATGGGACTTGAGCACCCCCCCCCCACACCTGAGCCTTGAACCACTCCCAGCCCTTGCTTAGCACCTCTTCCACTGTACTCCATGCCCTGTCCCTGCCACCTGCCTCTCTACGTGTCATGTGTCAGGACCCCCCAGAATACCTCCTCCGTTCACCGGGAATGCTTTCTGGAACCACTTCGTTGCCTTTAGGCTCCAATCAGCATGTTTTGGTTTCTCTGTGTTACCCTCAGAAGGGGTTGCAGGAAATTTGTTTCTTTCTTAGGGGGCTGGCAGGGCTTGGCTCTCATTCCCAGCATGTCACACTGGGCTGTGTCCAGGACCAGGGGCTCAACCAGGACTGGGAGCCAATCCCCTCCCTGACTGTCACTGCAGAGCCAAGCAGATGGTGCGAGGAATCTCTATAAACCTCCTCACCATGGGAGAGTAACACCACGTGCCACGGGCTATGGGGATTAGTCTCTGGAAGAGGCAGTGATGTGTTCTGAGGGCTGTTTCCGAGAACCCCGGACGTCTCTGTGCCTCCTGAACTGTCCTGTCCCATGTGGCTCCAAGCCCCTCCTGCAGCCCCTGCCTCCCACCTGGACAGAGGAAGCACAGAAAGCAGCATTTATTCAGCACCCTTCATGCACCAAGCCTGGCTGTGGCTGCCCCTCCATCACCTTATTCCATTCTCACACCAGACTGTGTAGACTGCTGTGTCGATTTTGCTGCTGGTGAGACAGAGGCTCAAAGAGGCAAAGTGATCGCCCAAGGTCATACAGCCGGCAAGAGGCAGACTGGGTGGCAAACAGATCTGGCTGACATCACACTTGTATTTGGGGAAGTGGGGTAGGGAAAGGGACAGGCAGGTCCCAAGCATCCGTCCCGCAGGCCAGCGCTCACGCACCTGCTTAAGGATCTGGGCAGCCATGGTGTGGCTGCAGTCGAAGATGATGCGGAATTCCCGGCCGCGCTTCATCTCCTTGAGCAGGGGGCGCGAGTCATCAGAGTCAAGGGGAAGCTGGCGGATCTTCAGGCGGATGTTGTATCTCGATGGGGCCATGATGAGCTCCTGCAGTCGGATGAGCCCTGAGAGGTCCCGGGGCACAAAAGACATGTGTACACACATGTATACACAGTAATAGGCATGGCAGACTGTTGTACACATGCATGCCTGTGGCCACAGGTCTACAGACAAGAACTGTGGCCCACTGAGATATGTGCATGTGCATGGTCACAGTCATACATGTCCAGACGCAGATACTAGCACACTTAGGCACAGACATATGCACTCAGTGGTACATGCTTGTATGTACACACAGACGTGTGCACACACAAACATATGTTTGCATGCATGTTGATAGAGATAGAACATTGCTTGGGCAGATAAATATATGTGTGTATATATAGATAGGTGTATGTGCACACTGATACATATACACACATGTAGATTCAAAAGTAGGCATAGATGGAGAGCAAATTCTTACTGACTACACCCACCTGCTCCTCTCCAATCCAGAATGGGTGTAGACTTATGGAGCCTGAACCAGGCGCCACCCCCTCTTCATACCCTGCCCCTGCAACATTGTGAGGCATGGGACATAATCTTTCTAAACCCCCTTAGCAACCTGCTTCCAGGATGCAGGCACAAGTGCTGGCTCCACACTCAACTGTACCGACAGTTGGACTGGGTTAGTCCAGGTGGTATCTGTGCCCAGCACCCACCACCACCCCACCCCACCCCAAGGGCAGATGCCTTGATAAACCTAATTCATGCTTCCACCTCCTCCATGAAGCCTACCTATATTGTTCTGTCTGGACGAGATCCTCTCCCTCAATTTGGTGGCCTTCTCCCTTAGCATTGGCCTCCTCTGGCCTCATCTCACACCCCTAGTCCTGCCCCAAACGCCTTAACATGAGGGGCTGGGGCCCCACAGCCCCTAGCACAGGGCCTGGCACTTAGTGGTACTCAACACAAATTTCCATAACTGAATTGACTTTCTGGGTTTTTTTCTCCCCACACTGAAAAATCCATCCTCCACCTTAGCATTTTGCAAAACCACTTAATCTGGGGACTTCCAGGGAAAACTAAATGTCACTTCCCAGAGACAAATGGCTTGCATAGGTCTAATTAAGTTCATTTCCGTCCTTATTTCAAGGTTCATTCTTGCTGACACCTCTGCTTAGCCTGGAAGCAAGCCTGCTGGCTGCTCTCTCTACCCTGAACCCCACTGCAGGGAGAGGCTAAGCCAGCACAAAGCCAGGGGCCCAAGCAGGTCCTCACTCCCACCACCACCACCTGCTGGACCCCTGCTCATACTCAGGGCTCAGTGTCTGAGGCCTGGCTGTACTGTGCACGCAGCCATGCTCCTCTTCCCCAGTGACAACACTCTGATACTCCCTGGGGACAACCTTCTTCCTCTCTGAGTCCCTATGACCAGGAAGAATCCACCCTCAGCTCCCAAAGCACAGCCTGTGACCCCAGCATGGCCAATCAGCCTAAGGACAGGCTTAGAGATGGATATGTGACACCAGCTGGTCCTCTCAGAGTGGCTTCTAGAAATGTGCTGGAGTAAAAGGTAAGATGTATCCCTTTTCCATTGAACTCCAAGTAAGGAGGAAATAAACCTGGGAGTTACCACATAGAACCTGAGAAAGATTGCAACAGGGCAGAAATCAGAGGCCAAACAGAGAAAGTAAGTCCTGATGATACTCATTGGAGCCTCTGGATCGAACAGTACCTGAAGCTGAGTTTACTCCTGAACTTTCCAGTTAAGGCAGCCAACAAAATCGTCCCCCACTTTTTTGCTTAAATTAGCTTGTGCCGGATTAAAGTTTGCAATCAACTGTTACAGTGTCCTCTGTCTGGACAGAGTCCCCTACCTTCTCAGTGCCTGTCCCCCCAGATAGCCCACTTCAGAAGCCTTCCAACGGAGAGCCCCTGTTTCCAAAGCTATTTCAGGCACACATGCTTAGGTCTGTTCAACCTCTCTTTCCTATTCTTGAGAGCTGGATGTCAGGAAAGCAATCTGGTTGGTGTCCTTCACGTCACTGTGCTGGGGAGGACAGAAATGTAACCCTGGGATCTAAGTCTCCCAGAGAGCTCTCAAACAAGTTTTGCCATGGCTATGGGCATCAGGAAGCCCCAGTCCCCTGGAAGGTCTCAGATCCAGGTTGCTGGGTTGGGAGAGGGCTCTGGAGTCCTGAGTGGCTAGATCAATAGGGGCCTAGTGCCTCCTAATACCAGACTTGATAGGGAAGAGGATGAGGACCTCAGTGGACCTTAGCAGAGGAGAAGGGGTCACAAGCTCCCCCAAACACATACCCAGCCTTATCCCTACCCACCCAGTCTCAGAAATTCTTAGTGTGGCTGACTGATGCTGCTTACTCACACCTGTACCCCACAAAGCCCCAAGTGTACACTTGGCTCCCACATGCTCATTTTTCAGACTTATGCACAGCATCAGTAGGCATGTGGGCTTTGGGGACCCAGGACATGAGGACAGGGACAGCCTGGATCCTGGAGCAGAGGCCACCAGAGTCTTCCTGTCAACCAAGTGCATTGCCCCGTGTAATGTATGGTGACCCACATTCTCCAGCAGCAAATGTCAGATCTCTTTCCCATCAGCATATTCCCAAAGGAGACCAGAGGCTCATCTCGGCCAACCCCAACGGAAGACTAGGCTCTTTTGTTTGCCCAAGATGTGCTTTCCTTCCTGGCTGCTTCCTTAATCAATCTCTCCCAAAATATCTGCAGTGAATCATGTTGTTGGAATCATGCTTTTCACTTACAAAGCACTTCCGCATCCATTACCCGACTTAACCATCTCCCTGTCCTAGAAAGCATGCAGATGAGGGACTTTTGTTCCAATGTTACAGAGAAATAAACTGAGGCCCAGAGAGGTTTTGTGACCCTCTCAAGATATTGCAGCATGCTAGCAATGGGGTCAAAACCTGAAATCCAATCTTTTGGCTCCTAGACCAAGTTATCAGGACGTAAACCCATCCTAAGTCAAGCAGCATCTGTATTGTAAAAAGATAACCGGTGTACCCCCTTCTAACATGCTAAGGGAACCACAATTTTGTCTGGGTGGCAATGCGCCAGTCCCATGAGATGACTTGAGATTGGGAGGAGCCAGTCAGCAGCAATGCCATTCCCATTTGACTGTGCCCTGGGTAGGGTAGCAGGCATGCTCAGTGAGCTGTACTGGGTGGTCTGCTGGAAGGTTCTGAGACAGACTTTCCTCCTTGATAAGACACATGCATCACATTAAGAAAAATCGCGTTGGTTCCTACCATACTTGAATGCTCTCTCCCAGCCAGGTTGTCTTCTTGATACGACTGCCATGCACAGGCCCCCCTCCTTCAGTGATGCCCGCATGGCTCCTCTGCCTGTCCATCCATCCTCAAGACTCAGCTCATTCATGTGTCTCCTCAGGTAAGGCAGTCCAGATTAGCCAAGGCCACAGATGTCCTCTCCCCAAGCATCTCGAGCCCTGACTTTATGTACCTGTCACTCAGTGCTTAGCTCTGATGGCTTGGAATGACCAGCAACCTCTGGGTGGACACCCACTGCCCTACAACATGATTAACTTTTCAGAATAAGATGGTATAAGTACATCCTCATTTCTTTTCCTTTACCAGTGCCCAACATGCTCTTTCCTAATGAAATTTAACTATCATTTATTTCAACTTGATTTTTAATTTGATTTAATTCACTTCAGTTCAACAAACCTTTATAAACATCTGCATTGTACCAGGCCCTGTGCTAAACCCTGGAGGCACAGAAAACTCACGATCTGGAAGCAGACACTGGCTCAAAGACAATCATTCATAGTGGCATGTTACAACCGATAAATCTGCAGGGCTGCAGAAACACGGGAGGTGACCTGGAGCTGGGCAGGAGTGCCCCTCCATGGCTGAGACCTTGTGCTGGGGGCATGGAGAGGGGTGGGGGTTCCTGCCCTCCAGGACCTTCTGTCTGGTGCTTTGGGTATAGCAGGCCCTCAGCAGATGCTGGTAGAATCCTGAACTAAATCAACAACTCTGGAATGTCTTTTCTGCGGGTTTCTCTCCCTATGATTCCCACTCCACATTAGGAGGTAACGAGCTGACATCGAATCACAGGCAGCTGAGAGCTGGAGGGCTCTTTCCACTCTGGACACTGGAGCTCTTGACTTGATGCATGGGCAGAGCGGGGCTAGATAGGTTAAGTGACTTGCCAAGGTCACTTTCTCTTAAGAGGTGGGGCTAAGAAATGTCTTGGAACTTGAGTCCTTGGAAGGAAAAAGGAGAGGAGACAGCTCCATGTTGCCCAGTGAGTAAGTGTCAGAGCTGGCACGCATGTACTCTGGGTTTGAGTTCAAAGCCTGCACTCAGAGCCAGCAGGGCTGGACGTGTTTACTGCACATGGAGACGTGTGAATGTAAGAGCAGGCAGGTGTGGGTGCTGCTGCGCAGGTGTGGGTGCAGGTGCTGGGAGCGGGGCAAGGGTGCTGAATATGGATTTGAGCACACTGCTGGGGTAGAGGTGGGTGGGTAGGGAAGGTGTGAGGCAGGTGCAAGGTGGGCTGGGGCTGCTGAGCTGGGGGGAGTGTGGCTGGTGTGCACAGGTCTGGGGGTGAGTTCAGGGACAAGTGTCCATGTGACTGAGTGACGTTTGAGTGTGAGAGACCACCTTTTTCCCAGGGGCAGCTGACTTGGGTAAGCAGTCAAGAGCCCGATGCTGGGTTTCTGCCCCTCTTGCACCCTACCCCCAGTCTGGTCAGGCCTGGCCACCCACCTGTACTGTCATCATAGACCACGGTGGCCGACCGCCACTTGAGGTACTGAACCAGGTCAAGGATGGCATGGCTGAGAGAGGCGTAGTCAGGGTAGAGGTTCACGTAGAAGGTGTCCTTGTTGTCCAGCGGGTGGTGCTTCCAGCGCAGCTGGATGTGGGGAACCTCCAGGGCATTGCAGATGGATTGGACGGCGTTGGTGCAAGAGCCCTGTGATGGCCCGAAGATTGCCACCACGCCCAGTGCCAGCTGGTCACAGGCTGCAGCAGAGGGAGGGAAGGAAGGTGCAGGGGTCAGTGCTGGGTCTTATCAGGCAGCTGGGGGTTGGGGGCATTGGGGACAATGATTTCGGCGATCCCGTAAACACAGGGGAGAAGCAGCACCTGGAACCCTCTGAGGGTAGATGACTGACAATATCTCTGAATCTCTGTTTCCTCATCTGGAAACCAGGGTCGTCACAGTCCCTGCCTCATGGGGTCATAGGAAGTTGAACGAGATAATGCACATAAGACACTCAGCACAGCACTCATGAAATAGAAATGATGGTTACCTTTGATGTTGTTATCATCGTGATTAGTCCCATCAGCTCAGTACCATGCCCTGCTCTGGACGGGAACTTGAGAGACAAATAGAAATGAAATACCTCCTTGCTGATAACTTTTAAACTTAAACCTCTAGCCCTGATCTGTTTCCTAAAATTCAGTCTGTACATCTTACCTGTGCTGAACACTGCCACTCAGATGTCTACGGTGCATCTCAGACCTAACGAGTCCAAAACGTAACCCCCTCTTCTCCCCACAGCCTCTTGCATCTTGGTAAATGGCAGCTCCACTGTCCCATCCGGTGCTTTATGCCAGAAACCCCAGTACTGTCTTGACTCCGCTCGTTCCTTCATATCCCACATCTCAATCCAACATCAACTCTTGGTTCACCTTTGAAATGTATCAGAATCTGACCACTTCTTACCAATCCTGCCCTGGTGCAGGCCACCAACATCTTTCACTCAGATTCCTGCAGAAGGCTCCCAGCTTCCGCAGGAACCCTCGCTACCATCTATTTTACACTCAGCCGCTGGAGATAGCCTTTCACAACCTAAATGGATTACATCACTCTTTTGTTCCAAGGGCTCCCGTTCCGCTCAGTATAAAAGCCAAAGTCCTCAACAGTGACCAATGAGGCCCTACTTGTTGTAGCTCCTCCCCACCCCTGTCCCCAGCATCACCACCCCCACTACGTTTCTGACTTCCTCTCCCACCCTTCTCTCCTTTTCTCATAGCACTCCAGCCCCACTGGCTTCCATGATGTTCCTCACACATTCGCTGTCCCTTCTGGCTGGACTGTTCTTCCCTCAGATCCACGTGACTCCCTCCCTCCCTTCTTTCAGGTACGTGTCTGTGCGTCTTAATAGAGAGGCATCACTACCCAAGCTATAATAGCAATCCCCACCTGGCCAGGATCCCTCAGCCCCATACCCTACTTTATTTCTTTATTAATTGACCACCAGCAGTCTTGTTCATTTGTTGACTTCTCTTCCCACTTGAACATAAGCTCCAAGGAGGTAAGGGCTCGTATACTGCTGTATCCACAGTGCTTTAAAACAGTACCTGGTCTGAGTAGGTGCTTAACCAACATCTGCTGAGTGAACAAAGGCTGAATCCTTGACTTCAAACAGTTCACATTCTTGGGGGAGGCCCCAGGGCTCAGGCAGATCAGACAGCAGATGCTTCAGGGAAAGTCAAACATCAGTGGGCACAGCACAGCATGAAATGAGCAAACCCAGGGCAGCTTGGGCTCTAAGGGGGACGCAGGCTCATACAGGGATTGTGCCTGAAAGATCCATAAAATGAACCTTTCAAGGGCATCAGGGGGTTAGGGCTTCCCAGGAACCACTGCCCTTTCTTCTGGAAACTGTCTCTACTTTTTCTTTGGGTTCCACTGCTTTTTTCATTCCCAAGCCATGAGAGGTGGGAGAGTGACTAAGACCCTAGGCTATAGCCTCTGATTTAGGGGATGGCCATGTGACCAGTCAGAGCCAATGGCATGCCATGAGACCTCTGGCACTGAGAAGGAGGCACATTCCCTCTGTAACTGGACCTGGAAGGAGGTAAGATCTGGAGGTACAGTAGTCACTTTGTACACACAAAGAAGGCATGGTAGTTGTCTTTGAATAGAGTCAGATGAAGGTGAGCAGAGATGAGAGAGAAAGAAATGTGAGCCCCTGATCAGGTGGAACCCTGGATTTTGGTTAAATGAACCAGTATATTCTCTTAGTTTTCTGTCACTTGCAACCAGAAGATCCCTAGCTGAAGAGCATCAGCAAACTCGCTAGCCTGTGGCCATGAGAATCAACTACGTGCACAGGTATGAACACAGGATGCATGTAGGAGAAGGCAAGACAGAGCATCTAAGCATGGATACCTAGTGGATTCAGATGCATCCTGGCTGCCTCAAGGGACTCTGGGAATGACTTACTGGGCTTAGGTCTACCTTTAAGATTTGCAGGGCCTGGGGCCAGAGTACAAATGGAGGCCCGTTACTGTATGGTTAAATAGTTAGATGTTATATGCTAGGAAACTGTTATATAAAACATGCCCTGCCCTCCCACTTTGACAATATGTCTTCACAACAACCTGGAAAGTCAGATACAACACTTGGAAAGTGAGGATGGAGACTTCTTATATGCAGTGATGTGGGGAGAGGCAGCACCAACCCCTACTCTGTCCCCTTTGCTTTGACCACTGGCTCCACCTTGTGTCATAAGGGGCCTTGCACTCACTGTGTGGACATCCCTGCCCTTACATCTGAGCTTCATCCACAGCTCTGCAAACACCTGCCCCTTGGTCATGCTTAGATAGGGCCCGTGAGTGGGCCCTGGCAGCACGGCTCCCTCTCTGTAGGATGGCCCCAGCAAGAGGCTCATGTAGGGCCTTCCGGCAGGAAATTCAGGGTTCTAGACACTTGGAACAAAGATTAGAGGGGAAGAGTATAGGGTTCTAATGGCCAAGTCCCCTTTGTTCCTCTGACCCCTTGTTCTGGGAGGTGATGTCGACCAGAAGAGGGCGAGGGCAGCATCTCCAAACCACAGGCCCTGGGAAAGGGGCCCTCTTGCCTTGGCTAAGGGCAGTACCAATGGATCCAAGGATACAGGGTGGCTTTGAGCCAATCGAAGTGTGTGGTCTTTGCGTATTTTCCTCTCCACTCATGTCTATTCCCTCCTCCGTCACTGCTTCCTGGGACCATGAGATATTATAGAAAGTGTTTACTTTTCCTGAAATTTGTACTTCCTCCGAGAATGCCAGAGAATGCCATTCACGGCGGAAGTGAAAGATACTGCACTCCGTGGGCAGAAATGCTAGTTACTGTTAGGAGTCTGCTGGAACCACCAGGAACATGGGACAGGGCGGCCATGTATGGGAAGCCACAGGGCCAGGATTCCTTGTGGCCAATGTCAGGTGCAGGAGAGGATGCAGGGGGCGGGGGCACATGGTGCCTTCCTGGTGCTCCAACAGCTGTGGGACTGGAGGCCAGGTCAGAGAAGCACTGTGTTGTCCTTGTTTTCATCACCTTAGCGTCAATGAACCTGAGCAGCACTCTGTGTGACTGTGTGAGTGAGACAAACCTTAGTGAAAATAAAGTCTTCAAAATTAGGAACTCTGGATGTGTTGGTAAATTGTCCAATTTAGGGACAGTTCTTCTTCTTGGTGCCTTTGTCCCAAGGAAGCCAGTCCCTGACCTGTACTCTCACTGCCCGTTCATGCTGCCCTTCTGCTGGGAGAGTGTGTGGGTGTTTGCTCTCACCACTGTGCCTCATTAAGAGGAGGAGCTGCCTGAAGGAAGAGACCATGTGTCAGTCACTCTGTAGCCATAGAGGCTGGATACCAACATGAAGGATGCAGTGACAGTAGTGACAGCTGTCCAGGCCTGGTCACTTCTTGCCCAAGCCAGAGGCCATGGGAACTTGATAAAATCTGCAGGTTTCTCTAATGATCTAGCTCCTGCCTTTGTTTTGAACCTTCTAGCTGTCCTCTGATATCCCTAGTTTCCATCCTATCACCTCCTGTCTCTACTCTTTCTTTTTTCCCTCCAGGACCTTCTGGTTGATGACTTAGTCAAATGACTTGTGTGTCTCATTTCCTCTCACTACCATCTCCAAGAATCTGTGTTTTGGATTTTCCCCTTTGATCTTGGTCTTGAAGCAGGCAGGTGAATGCTGCCCTACCACCCTCACCCAGCTCAGCCTTTTAGATCATGGCTCCTGGCAGGCCCAAGGTCTGGGTATCCCTGTTTGACTGAGGCAGGGGAGAGTGGACCAACTGCAAATTATAATGATGTGGAGGATCGTCAGAGTGATCTTGAAGGGAGTAATTTAGATTTTGACACTGATCATAATGATAATGTAAAAGGGAATTATAATGATTGTTGAGACAGTGAAGACCATCTTGTGGGGCTGTTGATGATCCTGGTGATGCCATTAATGAGGGTGGAATTGATGATAATGTCGATGTTGTGAAATAGTGGTGGGATGAGGATGATGACAGGATTAATGATGATAAATATGTCAATGCTGTGACTGCAGCAATAATGATGGTGATAGAGATGATGATGATAATGTGAATGATGACGAGAGTGGTAATGATGAAGGTGTCAATGCTGTGACTGCAGCAGTGATGATGATGGTAGAGATGATGGTGACAATATGAGTGATGATAAGATTGGGGATGATGAAGACGTTGCTGTCATGGCAGTGATAGCTATGATGATAGGAGGGGTGGTGATGGTGGTGTTGATATGATGATGATGACCACACTGGGTTTCATTCTGCCAAAGATGTAGTGATTTGATCTCACTGTTGGGTGGCAGGAAGCACCAGTCTTGCCTTTCACCTATTCTCCTTGGCCTCTCTTCACATCCCTTTTTCTGTCCCCTCCATGTTCCTTCCACCCTCTAATAATCTTCCAGTCTGGAAGAACACTGTTTTCGCAAAAGGACCAGGACAGGGGTATAGCAGTAGTAGTAGTAGCAGCAGCAGCAGCAGCAGCTTTATCTCCAGATGTTTCCAGGGCAGCAGCCAACCCTTGTTCTGGCAGCCCTGAGCACACACTGCAGTAATTACATTATTTGTGGCTTCAATTTTAAATCCATTTTCTGGTCATTTTACAGTAACTCAATGGTTCGCAGTCATTGCAGGAGTCCACAGCCTGAATACAGTCCCCTCCGCCCCCTTTCCATGGCAATTGTAGTAATAGCAAAAATTATCCCAATCAATTTGTGTCTTAAAAGGAATTGAGCAGCCCAGAGAATAAGTGAAGGCAGAGGAGCCTGGGGAGTGCTGGGTTGATTCCAAGCCCGCTCTGGTCAAGCTTGGAAGAAAACACAGGCACTCTCTTGGTTGCTGGCTGAGGCTCTGCCTGGCAGTCACTTATCTTTTAATTTTCCGCAAAACATTTAAAAATAAAGACAATAAGTGAAAGTCCCTTTTAAGGTGGAAAGGCCTCCTGGGCCTCTGTGGAGGGAAGTACTAATTCAACCAGAGCTGGCAGGGCAGGTGGTACCAGGGTCTGTGTCTTTGCACTCCTGCACCCCACATGGCCCTGAGGTGGCTAAATTCTGCTGGTGCGGTAGTGGTGAAGGGCACCTCTGTCTCGGGAAAAGGAATTACCATTGGGTTAATTGGAATTAGGTCCAAGTTTACCCCCCTGGAAGAGGCCTAATGATGTGCCTGAGAATTTAAAAAAAACTAAAGATCAAAAGAAAAATAAAGATCAGAGAATACGGGGTTTCCCAAGGAATGGAGGGTGCCCATTGGGGAGCATGATCAAATAGCAGACCTGCCTCCAGGGTCAGACAGTGGTGTTTCTAACCACAGCACGGGTCTGTCTTCAGCATATTATTAGAAGGACATTAAAGGGGGGGTGACAGCAGAGAGAGGCTACTTATTATTTTTTTTATTGAGATACAACACAGTAAAGTATATTCATTTGAAGCAAAGACTTTTATAAATTTTTACATAGAACTGTACTCATGTAACTGCTACTTGGATCAAATATAGCACATTTCCAACACCTGAGACTGTTTTTCTCTGCCACTTTCTAGTTAATATCCCTGCATACTACCTCCCCAAGAGGTAGTCACTGTTGATTCACTCAACATTATGCCTGTGAGGTTCATTTGTAATGTTGCATGTAGCAAGAGTTTGTTTTTATTGCTGATTCAAATTCCATTGTGTAACTATACTCCAATCTATCCATTTTCCTGTTGATGGACCTTTAATTTATTTCCAACTTTTGGTTGTTATCAATAAAGTGGCTAGGAACATCCTTGCAGGCATACATTTAACTTTAGTAGATACTTCCACACAGTTCTCCTGAGAAGCTGAACCAGTTTTCAATCCCACCAGCATGGCATAGAAAAAAATTAACCTCAACCCTTACCTTCCACCATACATAGAAAACTGATTTGAGATAGAGCATAGAGCTAAGTATGAAAGACAACACAAGAGAGCTTCTGGAAGAGAACATAGGAGAATATCTTCATGATTTTGGAATAGACAAAACAGAACACAAAAGGCATTAACTATAATGAAAATGTGAATAAACTGGACTTCTTTAAATTAAGAACTTTGCTCCTCAAAAAATACTACTAAGAGAGTGAAAAGCAAACTCATCTGTAATAGATATATGCAATACAAATGTATATTTAACCAAGGGCTCTTATCCAGAATTTATAAAAGACTCCTACAAATCAATAAGACAATGACCAGCAACTCAATTTTTAAAAGTGATTGAAAGGCTCAAAAGGGCACTCCAGGGACGAGAAGATTCAGATGATCCAGTAGCATATGAAAAGATACTCAACATCTCCGGTCATCAGGGAAATACAAAATGACACCACAATGAAATGCCTACTATTATACATAAGCCACCAAAATGGTCCAAGTTAAAACTAATTTCACCAAGAGTTGGTAAAGATGTAGAGTCACAGCAAGTACCACCCACTGCTGAGGGATTGCCAGTCAGTGTGGCAAGTTGGGAAAACCATTTGGCTGAGCATATGCACACCCTATGGCCTCACATTCCCAATCCTATGTATCCACCCAACAAAAAGTGTGCACGCCCTGCGCCAAAAGACATCTACAAGAATGTTCACAGAAGTGCTATTCTATGGACCCAACTGGACCCAAATGTCCGAAAGTTATTTTTGTTTTGAAAAATTGTAGTATATTCATATAATGAAAGATTTGCAACAATGAAGACTACTGTTTTATTCAACAACAGATGAATCTCACAGATATGTCACAGGGGGAAAGAAGCAAGGCTCAGAAAAGTATACCCTGGTATTCTGTTTATGTAAAGTTCAAAAACAGGCGAAACTAGTGCATGGTATCAGCAGTCAGAACAATGGTGCTACAGTATGGCCTTGAAGAGGCAAAGGGCAGAAGAGATGAACAGTAATTCTCTCTCTCTCTCTCTCTCTCTCTCTCTCTCTCTCTCTCTCTCTCTCTCTCTCTCACACACACACACACACACACACACACACACACACACACACACACCAGGACTCAGAATTGTGAAAGAAAAGCCCAGTGTTATAAGATAGAAGCAGGAGACCTGACCTTATCTGGTGGCTCAGAGAAGGCTGCCCTGAGGACCAGAAGTTTGAGAGAAGAATGAATTAACTAGACAAATGGCAGGGCAGAGGTGTGATTTACAAGGGAAAGGGAATTACAAAGAGAGGGCATCATATGTGCAAAAGTCCTGAGGTTAGAGTGTAACAGGGAATGAAAACTTTATACTACTCTGACTAAATATTAAATCCAGCTTATTACTCTAACCTGATTTTTCTTTTGAAACTAGAACTTGCACATTAAAAGGATTTTTTTAGTATACTTTACAGAAATCAGCAATTTCAGTTCCTGTAGGAACCTAGGAAGTAGTCTGACCTCAAGAACCCAGGAATTCAGCTGATAAAAAATCAGATGGCCAACTCAAGGATGTTGACCATAAAGAGCCAAATCAAGGCCTTCGAGAAGATGTCCTGCATGTCTACAGCCCCCTCCCCCTGATTTCTTTGTTCTGCTTTACCTCCCCTTCCTGATAAAACCTCTGTCTGCATGAAGATGCTAAGGTGGGCTTTGGAATGAGAGCCCCCCCATCTTCTTGGGATGCCAGCATTTGAATAAACCTCTTTCCTTTTCACCATCGCCTGTCCCATGAGTTTGGCTTTCATGTGGCAGGTGGTCAAACCTGAGTTCAATTACAAGAGGAAACCCAGCACCCTGTGGATGGCAGGTATGGCTAGAACTTAGAGGCTGAGTGGGCAAGTAGCACAGATGTGGCTGGAAGGTCATGTTGGGGCTAGACTGGACAGGCCCTCATGAGCTCTAATGATGATTTAGGGGAAAAATATGGGGCACCATCCAGGGTTTTAAGCAAACAAGTCAGGTGACCTGATGTAGAGTGGAGAGAGGCTGTGGCTTTGGTCACTTGGACCAATCTGTTTGGACTTCCAGACTTGTGTATTTACATCTCAAGTCTGCTCATCCACCCCCTGGGCAGTTCTGTATCTTGCAGGACTAGAAGTTCCTCCTGGAGGAAGTGCCTCAGAAGGTTCTGAAGCTCTGTCCCAGGCTCACTGTTGACTGCAGGTCTCCACACTGAATTGTAAGTGCACCCCCAGACTGTCATTATAAGAAATTTTAGTGGTTTTTAGAAAAAATGGACAGAAGACTCAGCTTAGCCTTTTAGGGTGGTTCTGCCCACATGGGCCTCTGTGTTTTGACTCCAGGTATTTGTTCTGTGTCCTGACTTTTTTACTGAGCAGTTTTGGTTGATCCAATTATTTTCTAGATATACAAGGTTGGGCAGAGAGTGCCAGCAGGAACTCTCAGCAGGGATGTGGATACCTGGCTGCACAGTGTTGGCTCTCAGGGCGTGCTGGGGAGGGAGTGGGCAGGGCATACGGCAGGCCAGCGCAGGAGAGGGGCGATGGGCAATGGACCATTCTTTGAGACAGTTAGGGTAGTGTGGCTAGAAGGTGGGTCCCTCTAGTCTGGGTGCATGTTGGCTCTAAAACTCAGGGAAATGACTTCAAAAGATTCCGTGTTAGCCATTTTCAATGTCAGGGACCTTCCAAACTTTAGTGCATAAGGCAAGAAGAAGCAGGATGGAAGGAATGAGGGCCGGTGGCAGAAATGTGCTTGTAAATGTGAGGTCCCTGACTTGATGGCTCAGTGTGTGGAGAGCAAGACCATCAATGTAATAAGGGAAAATTCCAGTACAGCACCTCATAGGTGCAAGACATGGATCTCAGCACTTCACAAAGCTGTGCACATTTTGCAGATGAGAAAACTGAGAAACATGTTGTCTAAGGTCACTCAACTGATAGCAGAGCAAAGAGGGTGCAAGTACCAGCAGTCTGGTTGTAAGCCCATGCTCCACTGCCTTTCTGTGCTGAAATATTTGCCCACAGTGGGGCTTTGTCGGTCAGCAGAGCCAGCGCCAGGTAGCACCATGGCAGGACTGCACCTGGGAGTTCAGGAGACCTTGATTAGCAACTGAGAACACTTTAGAAAGACCAAGAGTTCCCTGTGAATGGGCCTCAGTTTTCCCAAGATATATGGATGATGCTGCCCTTAATCTCAACACACAGGGGTACTGGACAATGATGCTCAGCCTCCCATTCCCCATTCTCACACCATTTGTTCATTGATTCACTCAATGATCATTTCATTGAGCACTTACTATACATCAGTCTTTTAGGTGCTAGGGCTACATTGGTTAGAGAGCCTTCATTTCTGTGGTGTTGGAGAGAAAGGGAGAGACAGTAAACACACACAATTATTTAACTATTAATTGTGATAAGAGCCTTGAAGAAGAAAAGCAAGGGGCTTTGATAGCATGCTATAGGGAGGATGGCCTCATCTTCCCTGGGAGTGAAAGTCCTTAGGTCTGAGATTTTAAAATAAAGTTCCATGAAATGCTAGAGTTCTATGGATGTTATTTCCAGAGTTATCTAAGCCTTTGAGTTAAACTTCAATTAAACATGTATATAAATTATATTTTAAAAAATAGTAACAAAAGAGCATATTTGTATACTTAAACGGGCCACATTAGAAACTGCTAGTTTGTTCATATATTGGTAAGTTACCTTGTTTTTATCTTGGAATAAAATTCTCCAGTCCTTTCTGTGCAGTGATTGAAGTATATTGTAAATGTCTCACTGCTGAGGAAGGATGAAGCCCAACATTTTTTTAATTAAAAAAATTCAGATGTGGGAAAAACTGCTTGATTGAATTTACTATGATTTTCTTGCTACTTTGTAACCAAAACAAGATATGAAAACATTGAATGTTGAGGTCAATGTCAGACTTCAAGTGTCATCCATAGCCTCTGGGGTCAAATTGTTGCAGCCATAGAAGCAGCTTTGCTGTTTTTAGTAAGTCTTTTTATGGCAAGTAAATGTTGCATATTTGAACTTATACATATTCTGTTTTATATGCATTTATAATTTTTATATTCTGGATAGAATTTCAATGAAATAAAACACAAGTTTGAAAATGTCTTTGGTTTAGAGATGTCAGAGACCTGGGCTGCCCTCCTTACTGCTGCCTCCCCAACCCCACCTCAGGCCCCTCCACTCACCCCTGATGCCCCTCCCATGACCTCTCATTCCCTCATGGCCCCTGACAGTGATGTGGAAACTTCTGATGGACAACCCACCGCTCCTGGGTGGGGGCTGAGGTGTGTGTGACATAGCCAAAAGCAAACCGGAACTGAGGCAGGTCCTGAATCCAGGCAGGAAAATGATCTAAGCCCCGAGCCCACCCAAAGCTTTGGGCCATTTCCAGCACCTTGGACAGCAAGCACTGCCCTGCTTCTGCTCAGGCTGGGAAGAGAGAGTAGACTGGGCAGCACACTCACCCTTCTTGGTGGCTTCAAAGCTGTCATGGAAGTGAATCCTCTGGATGTCATAGGTCAAGGTTGTGTTGGGCAGCAGAGTCCTGTTCCTGTTGATGATGTTGGCAGAAAATCGAAAGGCATGCTCCTCGGCGTTCATGACCTGGGCATTGGGGCCGTCTGCATACTCAAAGATTCCTCCTGTGAGAGATGGGTAAAGTCGTGTGTGCTGGGGAAGGAGAGGGCACCAACAAAGATGCTTGGCTCGGGAGGTTTTATGGACATGTTCCCCCTTATGTGTTTGATAATATCCTAGATAATTCACATACACAGAAATTGTGCTGGAGCATAAAAAATATGAAAATCCTCCTAGTTCATTTCACTCAGCTAACAAATTCCTGATAACAGAGACTGACAAACAGAGTCAAAAGAAAATCACCACCTTATTAATATTGCTATGAAAATTCTCAATAGAGGGCTGGCAAGAAGAATCTGCCAGAATATGACAAGTATAACGTACCATGACTATGCAGAGCTGTATTCCAGGAATGTAAGGGTGGTTCAACATGAAGAAATCTATGAATATCATTCCATCACATCAATAGTTCAAAGGAAGAAAACCATATGACCAACTCACAAAATGCAGGAAGGCATTTGATAAAATCCAATACTCATTACTGTTATAAAAGCACCCAGAAGAACACTTCCTTAAAGCGTCTTTAGCTTAAATCAGCCTTTAATATCACACTAATGGTGAAACACGAGAGACATTCTCATTAAAAAAGGGGGGGGGGGAGAAGAATTCACACCACATCATTAACCAATAAAATAAGAGAAAAAGCATACGTCTTGGGCAGAAAAAAAAAAAAATTCTTATTTGAAAATGATATACATGCCTTTCTAAAAAAAATAACCTTAAAATAATCCCTAAACATGAAAACTAGTAGCTACTAGTAGAAGATTCAAGTGACTAGTTAGCACAAATTAATAATGTTTCTTTATAAAAGCAATAACCAGTAAGAAAACCCATTGGCAAAATAATTTCCTTTACAATGTTAACAAAATATTAAATAACTAACAACAAACCAAATAATGAGCATGTACTTCTAGTAATAGCAATGACAAAAACACCTTAAGTGAGAGACATAAAAGTTGACTTAAATGAGGAGGCATTGTCATGCTCCTAGGTATTTAAAGGTAGAGGTGTCGGTTTTCTCCAAATTAAGGTTTCACTTTAATTCAATTCCAGTTAGAATCATAGAAGGATATTTCTTTTACTTGACAAAATGAGTCTAAAATGCATCTGGAAAACTAACCAGGAGATAACAGTTAAAAAGAGATGAAAGGTGACTTGCACCTCCTGATTTAAAATATATTATAAAGCCAAGATAATTAAAACCATACCATGATGGCATATGGAAACACAGGTAGATCAATCGGATGAGATAAAAAGTCTCCAGAAAGAGATTCAAGTACAGATAAGTATTTAAGACATGCTAAAGGTAGCTATTTCCAATTAGTGGGTAAAAGATGAATTATTCAGGAATTGTGCTGAGACAATTTTTCAATTAGTTAGAAGAAATTTAAGTTAGATTCTAATCTTAAGCCACATATAAAAATAAGTTCTGGATGGATTAAAGATTAAGTAGTAAGAAAGTAATGGAAGGAAGGAAGAAAACACTATAGAAAGACCAAAAAAAGAAAATATAAGTGAATATTATACAATATTGAGGTGGAGGAGGCCTTCCTAGGCATTTCAATAAAGTCCAAAATGTACAAGAAAGATTGATTACTCCACAGAAAGCATGTAAAACTTGTATTTATCAAAACTACCATAAACAAAATTAAGAGCGGGACTTCTATAGGTAGACACACTTCACCTTCTCACAACTATAAGAAGGATCACAACTAACCTCAAAACAAAAAACAATCAGAACTGCCAGAAAATCGAACTGTATGGAAGTCTGACAACTAAAGATTTAAAGAAGAAATATTTATCCAGATGGGTAGGCAGAGCAGAGACAGGGAACCAGAACAGAGAGGACACAGTGTGGCAGAGGCGAGGCGGTAGCGGCAAGGCAGCAGTGGTGGCTGGCAGAACAGGAGGTCCCACATTCACATGTGGTGGATAAAAGCCAAGAGAGACACCTGGGGAGTGATCCCAGCCCCAGGCCAGACTGCACAACCCAAGGTTCCAGCACCAGGAAAATAAAGCCTCATAGATTCTGGCTGTGAAGACCAGTGGAGGTTAGGGTGGCAAAAGAAACTGCCCATCTCTCAGGAGAGGCCATTTAGAGGGCCCCCACTGTCCTAGAACATATGCAAATCCACCCACTCTGGGAACCCCCTCCAGCGCAACAGTGACAGGGGTGCCAGTCACATATGGAAAGTGGGTAAAGTGACTAGAAGCGAAGTGAGTGTTGAACAAGTGACATTATTTCCTCTCTGACCCCTCACTCACATAACGCACCACACTGATAAATACCTAAGGCTCTGCCCCTTACAACGTAACAAGTGCACCAAGACAGGGAGTCAAAGCAGCTCTACCTAACACACAGAAACAAACACAGGAAAGCTGCCAAATCAATGAGACAAAGAAATATGGCCCAAATGAAAGAACAGATCAAAACTCCAGAAAAAGAACTAAGTGAAACGGAGATAGCCAATCTATCAGATGCAGAGTTCAAAACACTGGTGATAAGAATGCTTATACAACTCACTGAGTATGGCAAATGCATAAGGGAAGAAAGGAAGGCTACACTAAGTGAAATAAAGAAAGATCCACAGGGAGCCAGCAGTAAAGGGAAGGAAGCCAGGGTTCAAATCAATGCACTGAAACATAATGAAGAAATAAAGAGTCAACAAGTACAGAATGAAGAAACAAGAATTTTAAAAAATGAGGAGAGAATAAGAAGACTCTGGGACAGCTCCAAAAGTGCCAACAGCTGAATCATAGGGGTGCCAGAAGGTGAAGAGGAAGAGCAAGAAATTAAAAACTTATTTGAAAAAAATAATGAAAGAAAAATTCCTTAGTTTGGTGAAGGAAATAAAAATACAACTCTAGGAAGCACAGAGAGTCCCAAACAAGTTGGACTCAAAGAAGACCACACCAAGACACATCATAATGAAAACGCCAAAGGTTAAAGATAAAGAGAGAATCTTAAAAGCAGCAAGAGAAAAGCAGAGGATTATCTACAAAGGAGTTCTTATAAGACTATCAGCTGATTTCTCAAAAGAAACTTTGCAGGCAAGAAGGGACTGGCAAGAAGTATTCAATGTGATGAAAAGCAAGGACCTACAACCAAGATTATTCTATGCAGCAAAGTTATCATTTAGAATGGAAGGGCAGATAAAGTGCCTCCCAGATAAGGTAAAGCTAAAGGAGTTCATCCTCACCAAGCCCTTATTATATGAAATGTTAAAGGGACTTAATTAAGAAGAAGAAGAAGAGCAAAACTATGAACATTAAAATGACAATAAACTCAGAACTATCAACAACTGAATATAAAAAACAAAAACAAACTAAGAAAACTAGAACAGAATCATAGATATGAAGATCATATGGAGGGTTATCAGTGGAAAGGGGGAAAGGGAAGAATGAGGTAAATGCTGCAGGGATTAAGAAGCATAATTGGTTGGTACAAAATAGACAGGGGGACGTTAAGAATAGTAAAGGAAATGGAAAAGCCAAAGAACTTATATGCACAACCCATGGACATAAACTAAGGGGGGGAATTACGGGAGGAAAGAGGGGTACTGGGTGGAGGGGGGCAAAGTGAAAATATTGGGGGAACTATAAGAGCATAATTAATAAAATATACTTGAAATTAAAAGGCAAACAAACTGGGAAACGATATTAGTAACATATGGCAGTATAAAGGTTGATGTTGTTATAAAAAGCACTTAAAACTTAACAAAAAAGATAAATACTCCAATAGAAAAATGTGTAAAGGGCAAGCATAGATGTTTCATAAAAGAAAAAATAATAATACAAAGCAGCTATTAATATGTGAAGAAATGTGCATCAAACCTAATAATAAACTCAATTTAAACCATCAGTGAGCTATCATTCTTTGTTTCGTTTTATTTGCTTGTCTCATCAGCTGACAGAAAATATAATACCGAGCTTTGGTGAAGGAGTTTGGAAACTGACACTTAACTGTTGGTGGAAGCAGGAACTGGTGCACCCACCTTCCTGATGGCCATTATAAATATATCAAAAGCCTTAAAAATGCTCATGTCCTTGACTCAATTCCGCAGTGACTCCAATGACGGGCACATTATGCATGGGGAGGGGGAACTAGAGATGTCCAACATCAGAGAAATAGCCAACAAACTGCAATGCAGTGTGACCCCAGGTCAGAAGAGGAAGAAGAGAAGTAAGGTGAGGAAGGAATTATATCATTGCCATAAAAATGGGAGACATTTCAAGACAACACAAGTGAATAGTCCTATGTGGTAGATTTCTTATTTTGTTCTTTGTGCTTTTCCATGTTTTCCAAATGAAACTTTGTTTTTGTTTGTTTGTTTTAAAAATAAATTTTATTTAGGCATTACTTTAAGAAATTCCACACGATTCACTTTAAGTATTACAATGATTTTTAGGAAATTTATCAAGTTGGGTGATCATCACCACAATCCAGTTTCTGAACATTTCCATCACCCCAAAAGCTCCCTTGTGCCCACTTATCCTCAGTCATTGTTTTCACCCCAGCCCCAGGCAACCACTAATTTACGTTCTGCCTCTAGAGATTTGCATATGGGGGGGGCACTTCCTATTAATGGAATAATGCAATCTGTGGTCTTCTGCATCCAGCTCCTTTCACTTAGTGTCATGTTTTTGAGGTTTACCCATGTTGGAGCATGTATCAGCTCTTCATTCCTTTGTGTTGTTAAATAATATTACTTTCTATGGATGTCCCACATTTTATTTATTCATTCACCACTACTTCATGGGTATTTGGGTTGTTTCCATCATTTTGAAAAATTTAAAAAAATAGTGAATGTTTTTAAAAGTGAACAAATAAATCTGCCTCCGCCAGTGGTACTCCAGCAGGCTCAAAATTTGTGACACACAGTGTGCCCAGATGTGAGCCTGTGCCGGTGTCCATCGATGTGCTGAACATGCAAGGAAAATAAGATGAGAAGAATGCATCCCAACACGTGAAAAGGGGTTCTCTTTGAGTGGTTACATTAGGGGTGACTTCCATTTCCTTCTTTGTGTTTTTCTGTATTTTCAAGAAGTTCTGCCGGGAACATGTGTTACATTTCAAATCAAAAAAGCCATCGTGTGATTGTGCGTATGTGTTTAAAGGAAAACAATGATCAAAATACCATATGACCCAGTAATTCCATTTATAGGGATACAAATTTAGCAAAAGTTAGAGATACATAAACACATTTATGTATAAAGATATTCTGGATATAATATTGGAAAAACAGGAACAACTCCATGTCCCAAAGTAGGAGATATTAAAACCCACCCATATGGCAGAACAACTTGCAGGCATCCACAGTCAGGGAATGGATGTCCCTCGATATGCTGTCTGGGATTTGTTTCCAAATAATATAGGAGGGGTGGATGTAAAGGGGGTGCAGGCCTGGCAGGATGGGCCATGGGTCCCTGGGTGGCGGGTCCACAGGGACTCATTATACCATTCCCCCTCAGTGCGTCTGACAGACATCCTCCATAAGAAAATATTTTCTTAAACCACAGTATAAGACAAAAATCACAAATCATGATAGTGCAATTAGAAAAGATATCATTTGCATATGCTTATTGCTGTTCTCTTAAAAACTCAAGTGAATCCAATGAAAACCTAGTAGAAGCTACACAGGGAGCTCATCCTGGGACATGTGTACACACATAGAAAGACGTATAGCTCTCCTCTACATCAGCAACAAACAGGGAGAAATTATAAGGGAAAAAATAAACCCTCTTCACAAAAGCAACAACAAAAAAAATAGAACAGCCTATGATAAATGTGCAATTCCTATATCAAGCAAACTACAAAACTTTACTGGGGGACATAAAAGAGGACTTGACTAAATGGAGAGACATAACTTTCTCCTGGAAGGGAAGGCTCAATATTGTAAAGATGTCCGTTCTCCTCAAATTAATTTATAAATTTAATGGGATTCCAATTAAAATCAAAAAGGACATACCAGAAGGGCATACACCAAAATGTTAACAGAGGTGCTTTCTAGAAAGGGAAAAAATAATGGATTGCTTCTGCTTAGTGCTTTTCCTCCTGAGTCCTCCGCATGGAGTGATAGCTTTGGTAATAAGGAAAAAAGCTTTAAAAAAATGCTCTTTAAGAATACTTAATGACCTAGGAAATGCTCGTCCTCTCTTCGCCCACCCCCATGCAGCAAAATCATATTACAGTGTGATAGCTATTTATCAAACCAAAGGCACATATTGATATTAGTAGAAAAAAGACTAGAAGGATTTGTATCAGCATGTTACCAGTGAGTATTTTTGGTAGAAAGGGTTTATGGATACTCTAAATCTTGCTCTTTATATTTTCTTGATATTTCCAAATGATTGACAATAAATAATGTATTGTTTTTATTATTTTAAAATGTAGAAATGAAAGAAGAGAGCCTGGGGAGAGGTTTGGTCATTACAGATCCCTATCCTAAATGAGGATCAAAGGTCATGGGACAAAGCCATTTCCTAGGGTTTCACCCCTTCTTCCTGGCCTCTCGCACCTAGGCAGGTGGGAAGGAAAGGAAAGAGGGGGGCTAATATCTCACAAGGGTGAAGACACCCTCAGCCACTGGGACCCAAGCCCAGGATGGAGGCTCAGTCTCAGACAACAATTCAGTTCCATAAATACCCGCGATCTCTGCCACATGCCAACCTGTCACTGGGGGCTGGGATACCAAGCGAAGTCAGCACTGGGCACCTGCTTCCAGAGAGGGCTCACCCACAATAACCAGCATGTGAGTGTCACAGTAATGAAGAAGTCCCCACCTCAGGCTCCAGGGGCAGCCATGCCTCAGTCTGAACCCTAGCTATGGCCACTGAAGTTACTCAGTCTCTCAGAGACCCAGTTTCTTCGTCTGTAAGAGGGGGTGCACACTTCAAAGGGCTGATTCTTGCAAGGAAGAAAGGAAACTATTACTAAATGCATGGCACACGGTGAGGAATTCCTACAAGAGGAGAGAAACAATGCTGTCTAGAAAAATAAATTTTGAGTTCCCACATTCCACATCAGGGTTTGACAAACTTTTAATGTAAATACCAGATAGCAAATATTTTGGCTTTGTGGGCCAGATGGTCTACTCAACTCTATCACTGTAGCATGACAACAATGATAGACAATATATAAACAAATGGGTGTGACTGGGTTTCAATAAAACTTTATTTACAAAAACGGTGGCAAGCAGATTTGGCAACCCATACAGATGGGCTGTAGTTTGTCCCCTGCTTTAAGGGAAGCACAGCCTTTATCTCAGGGGTAAAAGCGCCTTAGGGCTTGGATGGAGAAGATATGACTATGATAGTCTTAAATGGCTGTGCAGAAACAAAACAAAACAAAACAGATGAGATGTTGACTTTCTGAATGGGGGGGGATAGGAGAGAAGGGTCTAAGAGGAGAGTAGGTATGAAGAGGGTTCAAAAAAGGGGGGGAAAGGAGGAGAAGATAACCCAGGCCCAAAGGCAGGGGAGGCCGGTAAGAAATCCTGCATGGCAGGAAGGGGCCTTGTTAGCAGCAATGCCTGATGCTTAGCTTTCAGTTGGCCGGCCAGCACTGCACTGTCTCGTCCCTTCCTTACAGGACCCAGTGTTTAGGAAAGTCTGCCACGGAAAACCCACACAAGCTTGTGCTCTTCAGAGAAAGTGGAGGGAGGTGGGCCATGTGCCCAGCCCAGGATGAATCAGGGCAGACAGAAGACAAGAGGTGCAGCAGGTGGAATGAGAGAGGAGACAGAAAATTCAGCAGAGAAGGAAGTCAGAGCAAGAGGTGATGAGGAGAAACGGTAAGCCCTGGAGCATCTCAGAGGCGGGAGAGATGGTCCCCCACCTGCCAAATGCAGAGCGAGGGTGGGAGTCATTCTACTTGAGCACGTAAGGGCAACGTGACTCCAAAAGTCTGAATGTCTTGGGGACCTAAGTAGAAAATATTTAGCTGCACCTAGGGTTCGGAGAGAGTGGATTCAGATGCAGCAGACCTGAGTTTGAGTCTTGGTTCCAGCCCTTCACAGACTGCTCTTTTCTATAAAGAACTGTTCTGAGTTGTAGGAAGCCATCTTTCCCAGAAGGTTACACTTCTCACCTCCGCCCTAGGAGCAATCTGCAGGCCATGACTGACTCCTACTGGGGTTCAGAAGGGGGGTCCCCTTGCCCCAGGGTGGGGGTAATTCTGTGGTGCATGGATGCTCTAGACCCCCTCCCAACACCCGACCTTGCATCAGGCACATCTTTGCCCCCAACCCAGTCTCCCTCCCTATCCTGCTTCGCTCACTCCCCTGCTGGTTTTTCCTCAAGAGTGCTCTTCCCCTCTACCAACCCCATGCATCAGAATCCCTGCCTCAGGCTCTGTAGGTGGAGGTCCTGACCTAAGACTGGGATGATGTTGCTCTGGGGGGAGTATCAACCACACTTACCCATCAGTGCTTTTGGAGGAAGAGAAGAAGAAACTAAACCTCATCAATTGATAAACCACCAAGGGTTCTTCTTTCTACCCTCTCCCTTCTGGGTCCTCTCACCCCCTTTCTCTTTCATGCAAGGGGCTTCAGAAGCTCAGGGTCTGATGAACTGGGCTTCGGATTCAAGCTCTGCTTTGTGGAAGAAAGGCTGCTTTGGGTCTTGGCTTCTGGAGAGAGCAACCCGCCCCTCTTAGAGGCAGCTCCCCCATTCAACTGGCTCCTCTCCATTCCTTCCCTTCACATACATTCCTCATGATCGGTATTTAAAGAGGCTAATAAGTAGGTTGGCACCGTTGATTAATGCATAATCTTAATCATGATTGCGTAGTGTAATTGGCATTAATTTGAAGAGCCAGTTCATTATGAAAATAATTTTCACTGCTTTCTGCTTTAATAAAATGGAGCAGAGGCACCAGGGCTGCTGAGGAAATGGGATGGGGTATGAGTGTGTGTGTGTGTGTGTGTGTGTGTGTGTGTGCACATGCGTGCATGCGTGCGTGTGTGTGTGTGTGTGTGTGTGTGTGTGTATGTGTGATGGATTCCAGAAGATGTTAGCAGGCATGGAGCACAGGTGTCGGTGGAACATTTCTTCACACAGAATCTTGAGTGGAAGCCCAATGGATAAGACAAACAACAAGGACAAAAACAATAATGGATTACGTGTCAGCGATGATGCTGAGTGCTTTCCATCCCCTTTAATACTCACAAGAACCTCTACAGCTGCATTAGACAGAAACTGTTATTACCCCATTTTACTTAAGAGAAAACCGAGGCCCAAGGAAGTTAAGGATGTTGTTAAAACTACTAACTGGCCAATTCTCTTCTGCAACCAAAGCCAGCTTGCTAGAGCCAATAGTTAAATTTTCAGGAATTTTGAAGGTTCATTATTAAACCATTGGCAACTTAAAATCGGCCCAGTAAGAGTATTTATACCACAGAGCCCTGGCTGATGTGGCGCAGTGGACTGAGCGCCAGCCTGTGAACCAAATGGTTGCTGGTTCAATTCCCAGTCAGAGCACATGCCTGGGTTGTAGGCCAGGTCCCCATTTGGGGGCACATGAGAGGTAACCACACATGGATGTTTCTCTCCCTCTCTTTCTCCCTTCCCCTCTCTCTAAAAATAAATAAAATCTTTTTTTTTTTAAAGAGTATTTACACCACAGAAATAAGCAGGTGCTACACATTAGAACTATTTTTTTTCCTTTTCTGAAGAGTGTGTTCACTAGCCCACCATTGCTCAAGCCCATTTCCACCATCTGGGCCCTCAGAGACCTGATGTCACATTCCTGAGAAGGCTCTGGCAGCCCCAGGGCTCTCCAGCACAGCCTGAAGACCACTGCTCAAACCTAACCTCACCTGTAGACGGTGGCACTCGGGGCTGGGAGGTGGGGGAGCCGGGATGGAACTAGCTGTGCCAAATGAAACCAACTTCCTTCTTGCTCCTACTATGATATGTTGTTGTATGCTTTGAAAACATTCTGAATACCCTAAGCATAAATGCCCATATTTTTAGGATTGCTTTTTTAAAATAGATCTCTGAAAATGTGTCCAAATGGTGGCATTTCCTTGTTTCCCAGGTGAGCATGCTATGGCAGCCTGTGTCAAGTTGAATGTGACCTCAAAAACCAGGACGAAGGGTTGTCACTGCTGCTCTGCCACCCCCTCATCATTCAGGGCAAGGGTCCTGGAGACAGCACCCCCATCCTCTGGGAAGATGGGCCCTAGAGGTCTCCTAAGGCGCACAACTTCACACTCTCCTTGAATTTGGCCCTTGCAAAGGCAGTCTGGCCAGCCCAGCTTTGAACTCAGTGCTCCTGGGAGATGCCAGCAGGGCTTGCAGCATGCCACCACTCCGCCACCGTCTGTCTGGCAGCTGAGTCCCAGGAGACACTCCCATTCCCAGCACCAGGCTCAGGAACCGCCTGTCCTCAGGGCCTGGTATGCTCCTTCTTTTCTAGTCTGCTTTGTTCTTCTTCTGAAATTTCTGAGGTGTTGTAGAGATTAATTGAGTTGCTGATCAGTGAGATTATTGCTAACAGCCTCTCCCTGGGGCCACCTCCCTGTCTGTGCTCATCAGGGTTCTTTCTCTCTTCCCCCTGCCTGGGCCCCTGCGGCTCAGCGCAGCCTGTGGGTTGGAAGAACCAGGCTCCACTCTCTTCTGCACCTTGGCCAGCACTTCAGGAGCCCTGGCAGTGCCTCAGATCTTGCTTCTAGCCTCTCTATGTCCTGATCTCAGCAGGAAGAAGAGTAGGGGAACAAGTGGGCTGGATTTCCCTACTTGGTACAGTATATGGTTTCTAGAAGGTGAGCAGTGCCCAGCAGAAAAGTTCATGGGCCTTCTGAGGTCATGGGCAAGGAAGGGGAATAAGAAATATATGAGTCTCCTTTCGTGCATGCATCCATGCGTGTGTGCATTCATTCATTCATTCCCTGAACAAATTTATTACAACTGTGAACAGGGCACTATGCTGGGCACTGGGTGAGCCAGAGAGACATTAGGCATACTCCCAGCCCTGCAGGAGCTCATAGCTTGGAAGAGGCGATGAGAGGAGAGGCACAAGTGAAAACACTATTAGGGTAAAAACTCTCCATGCAATGCAAAGAGCCTACAAAGCCGGGTAGACTCAGACTAGGTGTGATGGATGTCTTCCTGGAGGAGGTAGCATCTGACCTTCGCGGAGCTGAGCTGTGCAGCAGCGTTATGGCAGCCAGTGGGAAGGAGGGGGACGTTGGGTGGGTATCAGGGGGATGAAGACTTGTGCTAGGGCGTGGCCTGGGGGGAGGGAGGGGCCAACAGGAGGGGAGGTGGGGTCTAGGATTAGCTGCATGAAGGCGACTGGAGTCTGGCTGACAAGGGAAGTCCGGTCCAGCGTGTGGACTCTGCAGCGAGACAGCCCGGGTTTGAATTGACCCCACTGCTTTCCAGACGTATGACCTTGGGCGGGTCTCTTCACTGCTCTGGGTCACATCTGAAGGCAGAGGCATTAGTAGCACTTACAACATAGGGCTATTTTGAGGCTTAAATAACTTACATTATCTAAGGCATACTGTAAGCCCTTGATAAGGTAAAACATTATTATTATGAGGTGGCAGGGAAGCTGGCGGGGGGGGGGGGGACCTTTAACTGAGACAGGGGCATCAGGAGAAAGAGCAGATCTGAGACGAGGATGTGCACTCCCGTGGGGCCCCAGGGGACAGGCTCCTGATTGAGTCCCGGGGCCTAGTGGCAGTTGTTTTAATTGATCGGGTGATCTGCGGAGCTTTGTCTATACAACTCAGGGACATGCAAGTCAAATATTGCAGAATCGACCGCGCTGGGAGGGTGGCTGGAGGCCCCCATGCTGCTTTGAGAACCTGGTGACCGATGGGCTGTCATCAGGCGAGGAGCGGGAGGCAGAGAGGCTGGGGAAGGGGCTGGGACAGGGCTGCGCAGGGACCGGTGAGCAGCGAGTGCCCTTGCCGGAGGGGCTGGAGGAGGAAGATGGAGAACCACTGGCGACACCAGCTGGGCTGTCCCACATTTGAGGCGGGCAGAGCCATCGCACAGCCTACCCTCACACATGCGCCTGCCTGCAGAGGAAAGGCCGGCATTAGGGCCCTTCCCAGTCCAGCCCGACTTCTCTCCAGCCTCCGCGCCTCCAGGGAGCATGTCTTCCACCCACACCGCCTTCTTGCCATTCCCTTCACACCTCTGTCCTTCCACATGTGCTCTTCCTCTGCCTGCATCCAGCTCCCTTCTTTCTCCGTTTCATCCTTGCCCAGCTGGCTTTCCTACTTCTCTTCTGAGCCTGGGAGCAGCACTGTCCTTATGCCCTTGTCCCACTGCGGAGGCCACCTGCATGCATTTTCTCAGCACGCCTGGGGTGTTCTCTGGCAGTGACTGAGGCATGCCCAGTGCAGGACAGGCTACAGGGGGTGAACCTCCGCTTCCTTGCCCTTCAGGGGCACAATTTTAAGGTACAACCTGCAGTTTCTCAAAGAGCCCCAGCAGGGCTGAGCCCAGTCACCCACAGTGACACCAGCTGCAGACACAGCTCTAAGGCTTTGCTTCTTTCCCCTGTACATCCCCACATTCCTGAGATCCCCTCCCAGATAAACCACTTACACCTTAACTTTTGTCGGGGGCCTGCTTTGGGAGGTCCCTGACTGAGTCACCTTCCCTGAGCTCTGAATCCATCCTCCTCTGTATTCTCACACATGTGGCCATCTGGACGGTGGGGACACACAGCCACCCTCCCCTCTCTTTCCTGCCCCTGGGACCTAACACACTGTCTTGCACAGGGAGATGTCAAGACATGTTGGTTAAACAAATGCATATGTAAGTACACAGGCCTGTGCATGCACACACATTCACTGCTTGTTTTCAAAAGCTAATTCTAGTTCAGGACTTTGATCCGTAAGTGAAAAAGAAAAAAGCCACACAGATAGCCTTCAGACCATCTGCCATGAAGATGCCCAGCCAGGAGGACACCAGGTCCTGCAGCTTTCACCCCTCCCCCACCCCACGCCAGCAGCGATGGGCTCTGACTAGATGAGGAAGCTGCGCTGAGGTGTCCTCAGTGGGCATCCTGCCAGGCCCCTGCCCCTTGCGTGGATGGATAGAGGGCCGTGAGGCTGACAACGTGGCTGGGTGGCTGTAGAGAGGGGACCTGGTTCTCCATGGCTGCAAATGGACTCTACAGTCATCTCTAATTGGGGCTCATCTCCAAGCTCCAGCACACCTGCTCCACAGTGGTACCAGCATCTGGAAGATAGCTCTGCCTCCAGCAGCCCCTAAGTGCCAGCCTGCCCACCCACAGCCCTGGCCTGAGAATGCCAGGAGGTCCAACCTCAGGCCACTCCAGATATGGCGTGGGCAGAGGCAAGGGGCAGGGGGCGCTGAAGCCGGGAAATTAGTGGAGGAGCAAGAAGCAGCCTCTCCTGCATTGTTACTCCCATTCTCATTTGTTTTAAGTATCAATCGCTATGCAGGTTAAATACTTATTCAGATGCCTTTTAGCTTAAAAGCAAGCTAATTGATCTCTGGAGATCCTGAATGAACAGTGAAGAAACTGCACTAATTATAGAATCAACTTCCACTTCTCTATTTTGTTTTGTTTCTTCTCTGACAATATCGCTGCAGTGACAAAAAGGGGCCTGGGAGAGAAAAACACATGTTGTTTTGATTAAGCTGCAACAATAAACCATGTCCCACAGCCTCTCCCACCATGGCCCCTGACTCTGGGGGGGGTCTCCCAGGGGGCATCCTGGGCACACCTGTCCCAGGTAGCAGCTCTCAAAGGCAGAACCTTAAGATGCTGAACACACAATACAATATACAGATGATGTGTTACATAATTGTACACTTGAAATCTATATAATTTTATTAACCAATGACACCTCAATAAATTCAATAAAATAATAAAAAATAAAAGATGTGAAAAGATCAGTACAGGTCACCATTAGCCAGAATCCTCAACAGTTGTCTGCCCTTAGCCTGCCGACCCTGCAGGACCTCCCTACCCCTTTAAAACAAACAAACAACAACATCAAACATAAATGGTGCCGAAGCTGCTCCAGGTTCACTTCCTGCTCACGTACTTTGACCTCCTCTGGGCTCTCAGCTTGTGACTTTGCATCGGCCTCCTGGAACAGATGGTACAGCCCAGCTTCGCCTTGGCATCCTCTGGTCCCTCCCAAAGCTCCCTGCTCACCAGGGAGGCCCTCTGCTGCAGCCCACGGTGCCTTGGAGCCCGGGTTTCCTCAGCTGGGAACAGTAGACCCCTCTCTCCTGCCTAGAGAAACATGGTTTTACACTTTCTCTCCCCACCCTGCCTGGGTTCTGACTCCATCTACAATGCTGCCTTGGGTAGGACAGACAATGGGCACCTCCCACTCGGCTGGAGGGACAACTGTGTCCCTGCTGTTGCAGTCAGTGGGCAGGCAGGCTAATGTCTTCCATACACTTGGGAGACTAGAATCTCAACAAAGCTGAGCAGGTTTCTTTCCTGCAGGACTTCTCAGGGCATTGACTCTGTTCACGGGCAGCCTACGAGAGGGGGCAGAGCAAGAAGCATTTCCCAAACTTACTTGGTAACCATAGAAACCTTTCTTGGCACAGCATCTCACTGGAAACAGGCTTTGGGAATCACCGTGTTATGTTGATTTGGGCAAAAGTACTTTTTCTGCTGAGGTGTAAACTATTTGAAGTTCAGGGCTGGGGCCTTTGTGTCTCAGTTCACCCCACACACCGGGCCCCCAGCGTCAAGCCTTAGCGACTAGAAAGAGTGAAGAAAGTATGACAGCAAAAGTGGTTGATCTACTTCCCACCAGGGACCTAGCATGACAGACTTGGTTGCTTAGTGGATTGATTCTGAGACACCAGTGACTGGTTGTCTTAACACAGTAAGAGGCACGATTACTCCTCTAGGTTCTCTTTCGTGTGTGTCCGTGTGTCTGTGGGTGTGTTTGTGCTGGTGCACACGCACCTGAGCAGGTGTGGGCACACATCTCAGCTGAATGGGGGCACAGCAGGGAGGGAAGCATGGGGCGCCAATTCATCAGCCCCGTGCTTTGTGCCTCTCTCCCCAAGGCACTGGGTTGACGTAAGAAATTGTGACTTAATTTTGATCATTAGCAAATGAGACTTTGCGTCTTCACAGACTCTCAGCTCTTACAAAGGAATTCCCAGTGACCGTGTCCCCCATAGACACTGCTGATAGAGTTGTTCATTCACTCAGCCCTTCATTCAACAACAAATCCTCAGGAAACACCTCCTGTGCATTAGGCACAGGGCACACAGCACACATAACAGTAGAGGAGACCTCTACCACGGTACCACCTTGCTTATTTCCCTGAAGCTCTGACTGTAGGTTGAAATGAACTCAAACATATATCTGTTACTAGTTTATAGTCTGCTTCTGCCCTCTGCCCCCACCACTGGAATATAAACACTATGCAGAGCTCATTCGTCACTTTCTCTCCAGTGCTAGAACAATGCCTGGCACATGGGAGGCATCAATACATATTTCTCAGATATAAATCAATGGGTATGAAACATACAAGTGTAAACAAGTGTGAAATGGCGAAACAGCAAAACTCCAGAGAGGCAGCATGTGGACAGCAGCTTTGGGTCGGAGCTGCTACCTCAGGGTGGCATAACGGGACACCACCAAAAGCAAGAATGTATTCTGGGGCTTTTAAGTGGTGGTGGTGGTGGGAGTTCTTAACTGGAGCATCCAGATTAGAAAGTTGAACACTTGTTGCCTGAAGCCAGAAAGACTCATCATCCCCTCTTGTCACAGCCACCCAGAAAGCCCGAGAAGGTTTATAACAAGCAGGACAGCAGGTGCATTTGCAGGACTGGAGCAAAATTTGCATGGACAGTCATCAGCCATGGAGAAAAAAAGGAGCTTGAACTTTTAAATTACAGGCTTAAGGACACTGTCTGAGAAACCCTGCACTTGGAACAAATACACAAACAGATGAGCAGGGGGTGCCAAGGGCAGTGCAGGGGTCATAGTAACGAGAATCCCTAACATCTACTGGGTCTGTGTGCCAAGTCTTCTCCATGTATTAGCTCATTTAATCCTTATGCCAACGCCATGAGATGGATTGTATCATTCTTTTCAGAGGAGGAAACAGAAGCTCAGAGAAGTTAATGATTTGTCCAAAATCACAGTTTCTACAGATTCACGAGTCATGCTCTGCTCTCGGTTTTGACTCAGAGGCCTAAGCTTGTAAAGAGCACACTGATGCTGAAATACAGCATGTACCCCGAACCCTTACAAAATCTCCTTCCTAAGCCTCATTGGGGGAAGCATCCTACCTGCTAGTTAACACCAGTGCCCGCAGAGTCCTTAAATCTGTGGGTTATTGATAAATTAGTGTTGTTAGATTTATGTCTAACTATTTAGTAAATAGTGTGTGGTTCTCACTCTAAAGTATGGGTTCGGTCATTTTCAGCTCATTCTTTTATTGCCTTAAGGTTATAATTAACAACAACAACAACAAACTTCAGGTATTTCCAAGTAGAGGGAATTAGGCCATGAGAATATAACAGGTGAAATCTTGTTTCCCAGAAGGACAGATCACGTAAGTGCCCCTTCCAGAATGGCCCTGTCCAAGCCTGGGTGGGCTGCCTGTCATCCTCTCCCAGGATGGGGCTGTTCTGTATCATCCCCAAATGCACATCGCCTTTGATGAAAGGCTGGCAGCCTCCGGGCTATGTAAGGATAAGGGACAGGCTTTTCCCTGAGTAAGGACCTCTGTCCTGTGATCTGCCTTCAAGTCCTCCATGAGAGCTCCAACCCAGCATTTCCGAAACCAGATACAGCAGATCTTCAAACAACATCATTTTGTTCCATGTTTTTTTGTAACGTTGATGAAATGCTGTAGGAACTTAACTCTTTATTTATATCAATTGGAAAATTGGTCTCGTTGTACATCATTTTACTGAAATTCCAAGAACCTATTGGTGATATTAAGTGAGGACTTACTGTACAGTAATTTTCCCCCCAAATCTACAATTTCCTTGGGCTTCCCAACTCAGGGAAGAGCACCAATGCCCTTCCGTGGTCCAGGCTGGGAACCTTAGTATCATCTCTCCTTTGTCACCCTTTGCGTCTCAAATGACTCTGGGGTCTATCTCTCTCCATCATCACCCTCCAGCTCATTCCCTGCACCGTGGGTCTAGCCTCCTCCTATTTTCCCTCCACCTGCCCTCTCTTTTCCCAGTCCATCCCCCACGTGTCTGCCCCAGTGAGTCCCAAAGCGCCAACCCAGTAGTATTAGGGCTCTGCCTCAAACCCTCCCCGGCTTCCTCCTGCCCTGGCTTTCTCTCTGACTTCCAACATCTTCATAAATCTGGCCCCATCTACCTTTCTGCCTTATCTCCCTCTACACCTTGCTATGCAACATGTAGTTCATCACATCAGACAGTTTCTCAGCGACGCCATGAACTGCCATAGCCTTTGCGCATGACATTTTGTTTCTTCTTAATGACGATGAAGTATTAGATCCCTTCTCATGCATCGGGTACTGTGCCAAATTTAACAAGCATCATCTTGTTTAATCTCTACAACATCCCTAAATATTAGCTTCTCACCGTATCACGAATGAAGACACTGAGGTTCAGATAGAGTAGTGACTTCCCTGCTGCTCATAACGAGCCAGCTGTGTCTAGGTGTGTCCCGCCCCACCTTCCCATGCTGCACTGATTCGTTCAGTCTTTGGTTTGGCATTTCCCTGTCACTATTTCCATGTCTGTGCCCCAAGTGGACTTCGGGGCCTTTGAGGGAAGCTTGAGGTGCCCAGCACAGCCCAGAAACTGAGCCAGAGGGACAAAAACCCACGTCTTTGGCCCATGTGACTGAACCTTCAGAACAGCCTTTCACTAATTCATGCATGAATTCCACAAGAATTCATTGGATACCTACCACTTATTAAAGTGAGTAGAAGAAGCTGATCGAGCAGAGAACTAAAAGCGCTGAACGGGCAGAGGACCAGTCGGAGCAGAGCATGAAGGAGCTTGGTGATTTTGGCAAGAAGGCCGGGGACAGGTGTGGTCAGGTGCAGGCCCCGCCTGCCAAGCCATCTCCTCCCAGGCAATAGTTCTTCTCAGTCCCTGACTCAGAAAGACGTGTTGCCTTGAGGAAGGCTGCTCTCTTCTCCAGCGCTGCTGTGCTCTGCTCACAGCTGACACAATGTGACTGCCTTCACGGTGTCCCCAGCAGGCGCTGAAGAGTCTTGTGAGAAAGCGCGGTGCTTAGGGCCTCCCCAGCCCGGCCTGCTGCTCGTGAGCATCCTTATCTTCAGGCTCACGGGGCAGAGCAAAGGACGGAACACCCCTTCTGCTCAGACAGCCAGTTCCTCCCTGGCCATCAACAGGAGCATGAAGGCTTGCTTATGCTAGATGCAGCTTGGCTCCCAGTTTTCAAAAGCAAGGCCTATGTCCCACCCATCCCCCCAACTCAGCCCCCATGGCTGAGCAGGGCTGGAAGGGAATCAAGCAGCTGCAGCATACTAGCACCTAAAGCTTGTCTGTGCTGATTGCATGCCCTGGCGGTGGGAGCTCGGCTTGCCCCGCCTGGCTCCCTTGTCTAACGCCTCAGCTTCCTTAGAAGGACTAAAGCACAGTGGGTCTGGGGCCAGACTGCTTTGGTGCAGTTCACCCCCCAGCTCAGACACTAACCAGCTGTTACTCCTCTGTGTGTCAGTTTTTACAACTGTGAAATGGGAATGTTGCCTCCCAGTGCTGCCGGGCAGTTTAGAGGAGATGATGAACGGAAAAGCATGGGCCCAGTGCCAGCACAGAGTGAACGCACCATGCGGCCCCTGCTTCTCCCTTCCTGCTGCTCTCTTCCTGAGGCTCAGAATAAGGTCTGCTCCTGAGTCTACAGTTCCCAGCCCAGCCCCATCTTTTGCCCATGCCTGATCCCCATCTGCTATGGAGATAGATTTCGGGTCCCCCAGTCCCCTGCGTCTATCTATGCAGGATCTGCCTCTTCTCTCTGCATCAGGTGGGTCCTGGCCTCTCTTATCCACCTGAAGTTACTGGGGCTCAAGTCTCTGCCATGCTTTAGCTCCGTGCTCAGCCCTGTTCTCCTCTAAAGGAGTAGAGCCCAGGCTGGCTCCTGGGGTCTCCAGGCCCCTCTAAGAGGATCCATGGCTGTTCCAATGCCATTCCCCACACCCACGCCTGGGTTTTGCTCCCACCAAGGCCCTCACGCTTCTTGCCTAGTAATGGTTCTGGGAGCAAGCGAATGGGCAAAAAAGAGGCTCCATTTCTCTCTGGGACCAATTTATGAGGTTTTGGAGGCAGCTCTAGCTCTCTTCTCCATTCGTGCCTTGTTTCTGCCTGCCTGCTGCTCCCACCCACTCTATCTGCTGTTAAGATTCTGAAGGAGGCCAGAGAGGTGGGACTCACCATCTGTCAGCCAGTCAGTAGGGAAAGCCAATGTCCAGCCAGATGTGTGTGAGTGTGGGGGGGTGGGGTGCTGTGGAGGACAGCCTCTGGGGGGCTGGGAGGGCCAGAGACAGGGTGAGTCCTGTGGGCAGATACTGAAACAGAACCACCCCCTCTGGTGCCCTGTGCTCTTGGGAAGAGATTACAGTGCCTGGTGGTTAGGAGCACAGCCTGGTGTTACATTGAGCTGGATCTGACGCTCGTCTGCCCTGCCAGCTGATAACATGATGTGGAAGTGGCCCGCCTTCCCCAGCTCCTCTGCCACCTGCAGGCTGCACGAACTCAGACAAGCCTGTCACACTCTGTGCGTATCAAAATCCTTAACTACATATTTGGGCGGTGATCTTACTAGTACCTGAGCAGAGTCAAATACTATTTAAGCGTCAGCATGATGTTCTGTGTGGCCTTGTGACATTGTGTAGCCTCTCTGAACCGATATCTTGATTCACAGGGGTTAGTGAAGGCAGAATGAGGTGCTGCACGTGTAGCTCCTAGCGGGGAGCCTGGTGCACAGAAAACGCTGAGAAACGGCAACTAGTGTTGCTTTTACTACTGTACTTCATTGATTACAAATCACACTTGCACCCCCCATTTTAACATCCCTGAAATGCAGATGGGCCTTGCAATGGATGATAAGAAAGCACAGTGTCACAGTTTAATTGGTGGCATATTTTCTTTCTTAGGGAAGCACATGAAATTATGCATCTTACAGTCCATGGTGATTTAGAATTTATGAAATCAAAGCAGACCAAGGCCGGAGGGACAGTTCCCACCGAGGATCTGGCCCTGCTGTGTCCCGAGGGTGCCCTATCTGTCCTGGCTGCCCTGTGCCCCCTCTGACTTTCCTAACCCTCCCTGGCATCTGCCCCGTCTTTCCTCTAGGAATGAGGTCTCCATGTGCTTCCAGACAAGGATTTTTGGAGCCTTAGGTAGACAGGTCTTGCTCTGCTTTTATGCTGCTCACCAGGGCCCTGTAGAGAGCAAGGCCCATGTGGCCACAGCACCAGGCTGAGGGGCGGCGAGAGGTGGAGGGTCAGGAAGTGGGTGTGCACTGGCACCGGTCCTCACTGTCACTAGGAGGGAGCACAGTGGTGCTGCCGCCCTCCAGTGACCCCAGGACTATGGGAAGACAGGACACAGACCTGAGCTGGCTCAGTACCAGTCCCTATGGGGCACTTTCACAAGTGGGGCCGTGCACCCGGAGCACTGGCTGCTTCATAGTTTGTGAGGAAGGAGGAGGAAGCTGAGAACCCCAGGAATGTGAAGACTTAGGGCAGGGAAGGTTGTGGGTTCTGTGCTATTGCTGGTGACTGCTGACCCCTCAAGCAGTGTCCCCAGACCTTTCAAGCTCTGCTGCTGCCTCAACTGCCTTGATCCCTCCCTTGGGACCCTCCTCCCTGGGGTTTCCCTCTCCCATGACCCAGTCACTAAATGGTTAGTCAAAACCCCCCTGGTTCCACTGGGAGCTTTGATTGGCTACTACCTCTCCCCTCAGACTGGTGGTTACTTATACTGAATATCACCCCTGACTCCCTCAAAGTAATACAGACTTTCAGACTCCTTTGGATGGTCCATGATGTTGGGCCATGAACTTATTTAACCTCAAGGAAAGAAACTTCCTTATCCATATAACCCCTCCAGCCTGGCTCTGGGCTTGGACTTCACATGGACTTTCTCACTGATCCAAGAGGTGAATGAGGAAACTGAGGCTCAGGATGTTTGGCCGCTTGCCCAGGAAGTGGCTAGGCTGCACTCGGAGCTCAGATCTGTCTGCCAGCAGCAGCTCCCTGCTCACACAGTCCCCAGTCCCCACTCTATTCCTCAACCATAAGCAGGGATCCAATCTCTCCTGCAACCCAGGATCCGCCAACAAAGCGATGATCAAAGGCAGGAGCTGGCACTCATCTAGAGCCTGGGGTAAAGGGAGCCCGCGCCGGGCAGGGAGCGGCACCCCAGCCCTCACCCTTGGTCTGCAAAGCCATGAAATATGCAGAATCTCATCTTGTTCTTGGGCAGCCAAGTGCTCTGAGTCACAGGAGGTGACATTGCTCTCCAACAGGTAAGTTGTTCAACAGATGGGCAGTCGAGTGGCAAAGAAATACATTATTAATGTTTCTGGTTAAATTAACTGATTAAAACCACCCCAGGTAAAAATGTACGTATCAGTGCTTTGCCCACAGCAAATGAGGAATTAATGGAATATGGCTGTGTCTTTGTAATGAAACACAGACAGGGGCTGTCTGGAAAGGTTCTCTCTCTTCAGTGGCAGTGGCGGGGGGTGGGGAGTGGGAGGCCTGATCCATCTGTTAAGGGGACCTCCACTGATTGACAGCATGGGAAAGAGAGGCCCAAGGAGGCTTCCTCTGGCCTGAGCGGAAGCCTAAGGTGCGTGGAGTCTGTGCCCCTTGATTTGCTGAAGCCGACAGTGGAGACGGCTCAAGGCAGAAGCAGTGAGCCTCTCATAAAGGGAGGTGGGGCGGGGGTGAGATGGAGAACACTGCATCAGGAACAGGGTCATGGGATGTGGCTCTGGCTCTGCCCCTGCAGACTTTACACAAGCCACATTCCTGGCAGGGCCTCAGTTGTCTCATCTGTAAACTGGGGACGAGAATGAGACAGTCTTCAAGGCTCTCCTCTAGCTCTTGCTTCTCTCACATCATAGGCTTCTGAACGTTGACCTTGTCCTCACCCTCAGCAGATAACCTGGTGGGAGCTGATCCCCATCTGAGATATATCCAGACACCCACCTTGCCCTTGTGTGGCTTTTGGGAAACCCCTGTTCTGACATAAGCCCAAAAGGACACTCACATGTCTATGCAGTTGGTTAATGCATACATGTGCATGCATATAGCTAATTGCACACACATGTGTACATATAGATGCACACTTCTGGCTGACACACACAGGCGCACATCTGCATCCAGAGACCCACACATATAAGCAAGTCTGCACACAGACATGTAATACTCAGAGCTCCCACACATGAGTGCACACACAGATGAAAAGAAAGGTGAAGTCCTGTTGGTCATGTATAGACAGGAGGGTATGGGGCACACGCAGGTTGGGCACATTTCTGAGACAGTGCTAGAGGTGAGGGGCTGGGAGGGTCCTGCTGGGACAGAGGATCAGGGCTACTTTTCTCATCAACAAAATAGGTTTTGAGCCAGGGTTTCAAGAGCTCCCAGAGGCTGTGACCCAATTCAGAAAAGAGTGAGGTTTCACATAAATTAGGCAAGTAACCACATATGTACTAGGGCTTCCCTTGATCCAGGAACCTGGAGTGGATAGAGTCCCACAACCCCGTCCTGGCTGCACCTGCAGTAAAGCAGGTCCAGTGCTGCTGGGTTGCACAAACATCGCCCACCGAGCCACTCTGGGCTTCAGGAGCTCTCCAAGGTGCTGATGTCCGAGGGCTGGAGAGACCGGCTAAGTTGTTTTGCTCCTCCACCACTAGCCTGCCAGTTGCAGGGAGGGTGAGGGGGGCTGGGCTGTGGTTGGGTGCCAGCTCCACTGTCTTATTATATGCACTCCCGGTTGCTGGGTGCCATGCTAGGGAAGCAGGATGGAGGCGCCAACCGGAAGCCTCCTAATGACTCCCATCTTGCAAGGAGGCCCTGCGAGGGGCTCATCGCTGGCATCACAATATCATTAACTGTTTACCCTGGGAAAGTTCACACTTCTGGAGACTGTGCTTGAGCTGTCAAAGACCCTGCATGCAGCACTGGCAGCTCTGTCAACTGTGTTCCCCAGGGCCCAACAAAACAAACATTTAGCAGGTGCCTGGCTCTTGAGCACATGTGCTCATACCTACTCACATGGGGCATGGCATGCCAACACAGAGATACAAACAACCACATAGCCTACTCCCCAGACATAGACAGAGACACAGAGACACACATACCATCTATATACAAACAGATACACACACGCAGACATGCATACACAAAGCCACACTCTCAGTATAATAGGATAATGTCATATGTACTGAACGCTTACTATACGTCAGGCATTATTTTCAAGCTATTAATGTGATCACCTAATCCAAGACTCTTGACAATCCTAAATGATAGGTATTATCATGCTCCCATTTTTCAGATGACAAAATTGATGCTTCAGCTGGCAAATTCCACAGCTCTTACCATTCACTACACTGACACACACCTGCTCACCCAAAGACACCTGAAACACACACACATACACGGAGAAATAGGTACAGAAGCTTACAGAGGCAAACTTGGACTCACACAAGTGCACATTCACGGAAACATACTTGCATATACACATAGCACAACCAGTTCCCTCCCAGCCATGTCCCCTCTGCCTCAGCACCCCCATACACCCAGGGTCCTGGACACACTGCCCCAGGAAGCCAGTTCATGCCCTCTGAGCCTTCTGTCTGCAAGCTGCCCAGCTTGTGGAAGGCTACCTGGCTGGTGTTGATAATAGCACTGGCAGCCAGCAAGAGCGAGTGGACTTTGATGGGGAGCAAGTCCAGATGGTGGCAGTAAGTCCCAGATGTTGTGTGGAAACAAACAAATGTGCTGAAATTGGGAACTTGGCTCCAGTCTGCCTGGCCCTGCAGAGTGGTCTTCCCAAAGGCTGGGGCTCTGATGAGGATGCATCCGGTGTGGCCACTATCACAGGTGCAGCCTGGCACAAAAGCCTGGCAACAGAGGGTGAAGGCTCAGCTTTCAGATCCAGACTCCTCCAGAGCCTTGCACAGCTCAGCAAAAGGCTGTGTGGGTCCTAGCAGCCTAGGGAGTTCAGAGCTGGTGTGGTGGGATCCTGGCTAGGGAAACCTAGCCTTGCCCATGGTCTCAGCCCCTAGCAGCCTGGCCCACTTAGGCACCCCGTGCCTGACCTGTTGCTTCCAGGTCCCTCTGAGCCCCCCAGTGGGAGTCATCACTACTACTTCACCAGATCTCACTGATTTCCAAGGTCACTGCCTGCTGGTTCTCAAGGTTACTAAAGATTGTTGCTTTAGGCCAACTTCTCACTAATTTTCAAGGTCATTGCTCATTGACACCCAAGGTCATTGCATGATGATTTGGCTAGTCATTGGACAGAGATCCTTAAGACCATTTCCTGCTGACCCCTGAGATCACAGTGATTCCTAGGGTCAGCCCCAGGCATTGCTGGGGCCCTACTTTGACTAGGAAGGCTCAGACTTTGTCCTCTGCCCTGGCCTTTTGGGCTCCTGACACAAAGGAAGTACTCTGAGCAGTGCAAACTTCCTGACTGGGCGTTTAGCATCACAGAAAGGGGGGTGGAGTGGAGGGTTGGGGGCTGGGGCGAAGGTTGGGGAGGTGGTATGTGCTTCAGGTGAACTTGGTAATTTACACGTAATGTACACACTTGAGGCTCCTCCTTCCTTCCCTCTTTCTCTCTTCCTTCATCTCCCCTGCTACTCCAGCTCTTTTTAGCAGCAGCTCCCAGGCTTGTTGAGAAGGAATCTACTATCGTCTCTCAGGCCGGAGCCAGGGCCTCCCACCTCTCAGACTCCCTAAGTTCTCGTGGTCATTCTCACGTTTTGCTCTGAAGAAAAGATCTGATTAACCACACTCTGATCAGGCAAGTAACTGAGTCTGCATGGGTTCTCCTGGAAAATTTGCAAGAAAAGAGGTAATAAGCCAAAGAAGTGAACCTCTAAGAAGAATTGTAGAGAAGCTCCATCCTAGGGCTGAACGGACACATCTTCCTTCCCTAGATACTGCCTGAATTACTAAGCAAGGAAAACATATACCGATAAAGTGTCATGTCCTGACATTTGATAATTTAAGTTGAATGTCAGAGAGCAGCTGCTTAATTACACATGAAGACAGGCTCCAAGGGAGGCAAAGACCCCTGTTCCAGAGCACTAACAGCCATGCAGCCCAGGCCGTGCAGACAGCGAGATTTGTCTTTTCAGGTTAAATGAAAGCCCACGTTTCATTTTTGACGCAACCCAATTCTTTTAGTTTTCTCCATCTACCTCCAAAAACTGGGGCCTTAAGTGGAAAAGATGCATTGGAGAGCAAATGCAATTCAACAAATATTATGACACACTGTTCATCACGAGCCATAAATATTTAACGGTTCAACTTTATGGGCTTTTCATTTTGTTTTATTTTCTTTTTTGCCAGACACGATGAATTTGGAGCTAACAGGCCTCCATGCCTTAGAACTGCCAGTGTCCTAGTTTGTAAAATGAACAAAGTGAATGTTGTTGAGGTGTTTGTGACCTCAGTCCATTGGGGCCACACTGCCTAATCTCAGCTCAGCCCAGCTGGCTTTCTGTAAAAAAAAAATAAAAGCGTTAAAAAGGGAGCGAAGGGGGAAAGGGAGGTAAGAATTGAGAGGGTCGGCAAGCCTCTGTCGGTCAATTCATTTCTGTTTAATCCACCTCCGAGCTGCAGAAAGCTCCTTTGTGGTGATGAGACCAAAGGTCGGTAATAGATTTCAACAGGTTCCGAGAGGCTGTTGACTGCTTGGAGCCGAGCGGGAGAGTGGGAGTCTCCCCTAGAGGCAGGGGGAGAGAGATAATTGGAGACCCAGGGCCCCACTTTGCCCTCTGGTTCCCGATTTCACAGATTTAAGAAGAAAAAGAGATTGTCAAGAATTCTGCCTCCGAAATTGTGTGTGAGAAGGGGAAGATGGCAGAGCTGGAGGCGCCAGGCATCTCCTAGACCTGGCACGTGGCCGCTTGTTCTGCTCAAAGAGCGTGGGCTGCAAGTGGGTTACGGAGCCTTGGAGCCAGGCCTGCTGGTTGGGAACTGCCTCTGGACAGCTGGGAAGGCCCTGGAGTCTCCTTGGAGGCTCCTTTAAAGCTGGGTCTTGATGGAGAAGCAGCCACCCACTTGGGGTGGGGAGAGGGAAGAGGTGAGTGGAAGCAAGGGCCAGGGAAGGCAGATACTGAAGTATCTATAAAACCCTTCTGAGTGTGCAATGCATCTGCAATAAGATAAGAAACTCCTGCAGCCGCGGTTTAGCTCGCATCTCCCTCCCTGCCAGGGATGCTGGTCCGAGGGACCTAAGCAGACTCCACAGCATCACTCCAACCTTTTGCTGTGGCTGCCCAGGTGAACAAAGGAGGTTGTTACCTGTGTGACTGCACAGAGGTGGCAGTGGCCTTGGGTGGTGGGAATGATGAATTCAGCCTTTTGAAAACAAAAATCCCCAAACCTACCTCCTCAGCCTCATTCTCTTATACTCTGCTTTGGCCACACCAGACCCCTTACTGTCCCCAATCATGCAGGAGGGAAATGTCGCATGATGGAGGTAAGGTGAGGATATTCTCAAGGAAGGAGAGATGAGGGGCACCTCAGTCAGCTCGGGGGTATGGGTGTCAGCAAACACTTCCTGGAGAAGACAGTACCTGAGCTGAACTCTGCAGAATGGACCCTAAACATACTGAGACCAGCTCACATTTATTCAACACTTACTATGCCAGGCCCATAATCAGTGCTTTATCTATGTTAATTCACTGACTCCTAAAATCTACCCTATGGGAGAGATACAATCAATATTAGTTTCAACTTGCAAATGAGGAAACTGAATGAGAGAGGTACAGAAACTTGTCCATGGTCACCCAGCCTGTAAGGGACAGAGCTGGGCTTCAGAACCAGGCATTATGACAGCTAAGCCTGCACTCTAACTGGTCTGTTAAACTCTGCGAGACTTCAAGCCTTTAACGACAGGGACTATATGATTCATTTCTGTACTCCCGGTACCCACTATGGATTCCACCAGAGACAAGACATCTCTGAATGTTGTTAAATGAATGGGTGGATAAATCAACAGATGAATGAGTGAATTTAGATATGTTTTGAAACCAAACAGACCCTGGAAATAACAAGTACACAAGATTACAATACGTTAGTTTAAAAAATCTATTTGTCCTAGAACAACAGTTCTCAAAACACATTTCATGAGGCATGAGTTCCTGGAAATGTTAGGCACAAGTGGGTGTCCTAACCTGTGCACATAGTTACCTGTGGTCCATGTGAACCATAGTGAATTTGGAGAACTCTTCAGTTAAACACAACTGAACAGGCTTGTTTACTCCAGGATTTCTTAAACTCTTTTGGTTGGTGAGTATCTCCTGGGAGCAGAGCCCCAGTAAACAAAAATTTTGAAGCACCATCTCTTAGTCACCTCTTTTGGAATGTAAGGAATGAAGCGTTAATTATTTACTGCATGTAACAAATCCAAACGTGGCAACTTAAAACAACAATGAATAGGTTCTCACACAGTTTGTATAAGTCAGGGATTCAGAAGCAACTGAGCAAGATGATTCTGGCTCGAGGTCTTGCATGAGTTGTAGTCAGAATGCTGGTCTGCCTAGACGGTGGTGATTGAAAACTTGATGGGCTGGATGATCCACTTCCAAGATGGCGCACTTGTGTAGCCTACAAGTTGGTGTTGGCTGCTGGCAGAAGAACTCACCATGTGGACCCTTTTTAGATGGCTGCTCAAGTGTCCTCAAGACATGGTTTCCCAAGAATGAGCGATCCACAAAAACAAGGTGGAAGAGGCCATGTCTTTTATGATCGAGCATAAGGAGTCAAAGACTATTGGGTCCACCATATTTTATTGGTGACACAGGGCAAGCGATACATAAGTGCATGAATACCAGCAGGCAAGGGTCACGATGGGGCCTTCTTGGAGGCTGCCCATCCAGACGGCCTTCTGGTTTGAGCTTCTGGAACTTGGTGAGAGGTGTGCATCTCCTCTCTTCAGGCCTGCAGGCACACAGGCTTCCACTGTGAATCACCGCAGCCATGCCCACTGGCCACTTGGTTTTTATACTCTGTTCTCATTAGCTGCCTCTCTTAACCTTATGGACTCATAAATCTTAAGCATCAGAGCTGAAAGACATGCAGTCCAAACTCTTTATCTCACAGATGAGGAAATGGAGGTCAATAAAAGCATGGACATTGTAGCGGGTTGCAGAGAAAGTTAGTGACCAATCATGGCTTGCAGCGTTTGTATTCCTTCTGTATCACCGCACCTGACAAGATATGAACGTAAATCCACTGGCCTGAAATTCCAGAGGTGCATCACATTCCTATCCAGAGCCTTGAACTTTCTTCAGACATGACCATAATGGGTCAAGGATATGGTGGACTCCAGGCCAGGATGGTATAAGTGGAGCCCTTGTGGAGATAGGATATAGGATAAATATTATGGGATGGGCCCCTAGTAGCCCCATTCACAATTATCTCATTTTTCTGAGTAACTCTGCCACCACCATCCAAGGGAACAACACCTGTACCTTAAGACCCATGCTCCTCTCCCAAAATTAGCTCAGCCAACTGCAATAGAACCAGCTATCCCCATGAGTAGGTGAGAGGGCTGAGTGGGAGTGACTGCCTGAGATGCCTGCTGACCCTATATCTCTGGCATAGCTTGGACCTGCAAGCATATTCCCAGGGTCACGTCCTTCTGGGCACTGAGCCTGCCTTTCTGGTCACTGTCACAGTGGCTGGTAGAGCCAGATTCAGCAGGGTCTCCCCTTCACTCAGTCTGTTGGGACTCAAAGTATTTATCATACATTTCCATAAGCATGATCTTTCTCTAGAAAGCAAATTTATCAAATTATTATAGTAGACCTGTGATGACACTTATAAGAACAGGATAATCAGGAAAATTCAACAAAGAAGAAAAACTGAATAGAAATAGAAACACCTGCCTTCCCTTACCACTAAAATGAGCTTCATCCCAGTGCCACCGCCGCTAAAGGGAGGCATGAGTGGGGCCTTGCCATTCTGCATGTCTTAGCTTAACCCTCACCCTCGTTAAAAAGCCTTTTCTGAGCACCTTCTTTGAGGTTTTGTCACCCTGTTATCCTATTTGTTTCCTTCATGGTGCCCAGTGCATTTTGTCATTACCCATGTATTTATTTACTTATTGTCTATCTTTGACAAGACTGCGAGTTTCATGAGGATACCGACAATGACTGATTCTCCTCTGTCCTCAGTGCCCAGCACAATACTGGCACTAAAGGACCAACTGTCCTTCCCTTGATAGAAGAGCGTTTTCCTTTGCCATATGCTCGAGAGTTGAGACATCTGGAGGAGAGTCCATCTTCCTGATTTGGCATCAGGACCAGATGAGGGCTTCTCCAACCCACTCCTGCAGGGCGGCGTGCACATCGCTTCTGTCTGGGTCCCAGATGCGGTGTCTCCAGCATCTGGCAAGGAGTCTTGCCTGTCCCCCCTGGCTGGATGGTTGAGCTGACTCGCTGACCCCATGTTTGTCAGCCCCCATTTCTCAGGAGTGGACTGTCCATTGCGTCTTTGTCTTCTCTGGTCCTGGTTGGATCTTCCAGAGGCTCTGTGTCAACCTTCTGCCAGCCCACTCTTCCCTCTCGGTCCTGCCCAGGCCTCTGAGACAGGACCCAACTCTGACCTGGATGCTTGCTGAGGCAGCCTGGATTCATCAGCCTCTCCCCTTCCTGGGGAACATGTTCTATGCTTGGGGCTTCCCTGGGGGCCAACATCCCCCATATCTACTGGCCTCTCAGCGCTCCTCCCTCCTCCTCCAGGACAAAAACAAAGGGGCCCCTTAGCTGTGAATTCTAATGCAGAAGATTTCTTGCCATTTTAACTTGACTCTAATTTGACTGAGATTAGTTTCTACATGACTTAATCTAAATCTTCTTTTACTTTTTATCATGCTACAGAACTTGCAGGTGTAGAAAACCAGCCGTGGGTTTTGGTTAGTGCTCAATCTCTAGGCACTTGGTGAATGTCACTCCTGGCAAGTGACTGCCCTGTCCTTTGGGACCTGGCTGTATCACAGTCCTCTCCACCAGGGCAGGGGTTTAGGAGACACAGGAGCACTTCTTTCTGCCAGGGACCTCTAGAGTCCTGTGTCCTTCCTCTTCAGAGCTCAGGGGTCAGGGGTCAGAGGACACAGAGGCAACATTCCCAGGGTCTTTCTTTCCAGTGATGGTTCGGCAGCCCTGATGACCCTGTTCCAGCCAGTGGCACCTCTGCCATTAAGAAGCTTCTTGGCTAAAATAAGATCTTTAACTTTTTATAAACTGCCACTTTGTGTTCATCTACTCCACCTCTTAAAGAAGCTCTACCTTTCCCTTTCATTCTGAACATTTTTGTAGTGGAGTATGGAGGTAGTTACACTTGATCACCCACACCAGGGCATCTATAGTCAGCTCTTGCCTGACAACACCCTGCGGCCAGGTACCAGGTCTGTTTGTTCACGGTGGCATCTCTATAGCTTACTGTCTGGCTCATAAACCTATGTTGAATGAATATACCAGGATAATGGAGGGAGAAAGAGGTCATGGAGAATCCCAAATTACTGCTAACACTAATAATCAAAACACGCCAAATGACACGTTTTGATTCAGATACAATCACATCCAATGTGTAGAAACACATTTACCATTCATTCCGCAGTCTGTTTCATTCTGTTTCCATATCAGCTCTCCTCTTTTTTTGTGAATAGAGAACAAAGCCTACACTAACAGGGTTTGTCACTGAGCAGGCTGAGCTCTCTGCTTTCTAAACAGTCTGGCAGCTTGCGTGAGCCAAGGTGACAAAGCCCAGCAGCTTCGGGGTCTCGATTTTGTGAACAGTGCCTCTCCGACGACCCATGCCATTCCCTGCCTCTCCCACCAGTGACACTTTGCGAAGGGTGTCAGACCTCAGTCCACACATGTCACAGTGAGTCACTCATAAAGGCATTTTCATCAGCGTGCCCACTGTTCCACATTCATCCACATGCTGCCTGAACAGGTTGCTGATGGGAGGATGTTTTCATGTTGCCAAGGACACAACGTGGACCTAAAGGCACCTAGGTAGTGCCATACAGTTGGCATCTCCTGAAAGAAGTTATCACTAATTGGTAATCAGTTTGACTTTTTTTCACATCTGTCCCCCCTGCCATTATTTTCCTTATTATTATCTGTTTTCCCTTGGTTCATCTGCAAGCCAGTTAATTTACCCACAGATAATCAAGTGGCCAAATCATTATAAAAGGTACAGTAGCTCTAGATGCTTTGACAGGCTTGAGGCAGCAGAAGTCCTTCATGTGTTTTATACACTTTTCTCCATTACTTCCAAGTTCAGGGGCAGCAAGATATAGAAGAAGGGACATAGGGCTGTGAGTCAGAAGTCACAAACTATGTCTTCACAACCTCCTCTGCCCATTAAATCAAGTGAGTTGTGAGTTTATGGAGGGGGCTCCTGCTGCCCCCCAAACCATGCTTCTGTTTCTTCCCAAAGAAAGGTGAACCTTCTATCAAGGCTGCTTGCCCTCCTCTGCCTCCTCCTTACGCCCCGACATGGATGAGCGATGGTCATCGTGAGTATTCAGAGGCCACTGGAACATATTTCCTAGTGGGCAGGGATGTGCCCAAGAGGTCAGGACCCTTGGCTCTCTGTTCCAGTGTCTCTGTGAGTGGGTGGGTAGGTAGAGACAGGTCTGCCTGAGGGATTGGTGAATCACCATATTAGGTGAATGTGAAGTGAGGGAGAAGTATAACTCATTCAACAGATACTTATTGAGCCCCATACCATGTGCCAGGCAAAGACCTGGACTTATGGCGTTCCCCATCCAACGGGAGAAGGAAGAAAAGAGGTAAATACATGCGCGTTGGATGGCATTGAGTGCTATAGAGAAAAATAAAGCTTGGGAGGGGAGTGAGGAGGGGTCAGAGGGGGTGTGCAGGGCTATTTTATATAGGGAGAGATCAGGACAGCGTGCATCAGGAGAAGGGCCCTTTCAGTCAAGATCAAGTTCTTGGTGAACCTGCACTGGTCCAACTGGACACAGCTGACTTTCCTAAGATCTCACGTACAATAACATTTTAAGAATTGCACCTGAGACTCTTTCCTGGCATTTCTAGATTCCATCTTTGGAAAACGCTATGTCACCTCCTGTGTTCTAACCCCTCCCTAGTGTCACCTCAGTCTCACAGTCTCATGGGGGAACCTCATCTGTGGTCTTCTATGTCTTGGGCTGCAATTCAGCCAGGGCAGTTGAGTTGTTCTAGTCTGGATAGGCAAGGCATGTTTTTCTATTTTCTTTCCCCGTCTCAGGCTTTAGTTCCCTCCCATCAAGGCTTGCTCTCCTCTCCAGTCTGAGGATGACTCTCTTTGACAAAGAAGAGCTGAGAAGTTCCTCTTGGCATTATTTATCTCCCCCCTGTGGACAAAATGGCCCCATTCTTTGTCTCTGGGTCTCTGGGATCTGTTTATAGTTTTGTTGTTGTTGTGTTTTTTGGTGAGACTCAAGTTTCCAGGAGAGCACATTTAGGAAGGGCAGACAAGAAAAGTGCATGGCAACAGCGTTTCCTTTTGAAATGTTCAGGAGGCAGTCCGAGGGAGTTGGGGGTGGTGTGTCTTCCGGTGAACCATCAATTGGCGGCTCATTGGTTTAGAATTCATTAACCACATTTCCCTGCCTGCCTCTGCTGGTCTCTGGAAGGGTGCTTGAGTTTTCCGATGCTCTGAGTTGCCAAACTAATAATTCACCTACTTTATTTCCTGATTCGCAGTTAGTTTGTTTTAGTCTAAATAATGCATATTCAGCTTCATTAGCATATATTTGGATCATTTCCGACTTGAAAGTATTCAATCCCATCAATTTACCATTAGCGGGATCATTCAGCAGGGAAGTTCCCATATCTCTCATGCTTGTTCATCATTCTCCTCATCTTTATTGGGTGTGGGGGCAGGGCAGGGGAGAGAAGATGCAGGAGAGGAGAAGAAAGGGAGATGGTTTTCCCCGTTACCCCAGATTCAGAGGGCCCTCTGCGGGAAGGGGATGAGTGTAACCCAGGCTGCTTGTTCTGGGTACTAATGCTTGTGGATGAAGGAGGCCAGAACCGGTGTAACAGTCTATGGTGAGTAGGAAGGGTTTTGTCCTCCCCAACCCATGCCCTGATTCTCTAACTCCAACTGGGAGGCCGACGATTTAACACAATCCTGACACAAACTACCCAGAGTTAGCACAGACCTCACAGGCTAAGGGCTTAGCCCCACAAGACTCTCCCCCTTCAGATGACAGATGCAAGTCCTGGGTCAGCTGTACTTCTGAGACACTGGCTGTCTGGTTCTATAATTCACTAGAACAGCTCAGAGGACTCAGAAAAAGTTTACTTACCTTTCCTGGTTCATTATTAAGGATGCAACTCGAGAACAGCCAAAGGGAAAAGATGCATAGGGCACAGTACGGGGGGAAAGGCACAGAGCTTCCACAGCCTCTCCAGGAGCGCCTTCCTCCTAGCACCTCGATGTGTCCACCAGCCCTTACACCTGGTCGTCGTCGTCGGCAGCCGTCCGTCTCGAGAGACGATGGTGTAGCTTCTTAAGAGTCTATCTGCACCGCCGAGAATGGCTGTGCAGTCCAACTCGGGAGTGACACGGTATCTGTCTCCTCCTGTGTTGAATCGACATCTTGTGATGACGCTGGAGTGTCCTCTCCAGTGAAGCTGAAGCTACAGAGCCTGGGCAGGGTGATATGGAGGGTCTGCTGTTGCCCATGCAGCAGACCCCCCCTCTCTTCGCAGCTGAAGGATCCAAGGGAAAGACGGAGTCAATACAGCTTGGCTTCAGGTGCGCCGCAGGAGTTGCCGGTGTTGACTACAACGTCAAACCGCCTTAGGGACTCCGGCTCCGGATTTTCTGTCGGGGTTTACTCCCTTAGCCTTTCCCCTGAAGAGGTATGCCGCAAGGCAGCGGAGGTTTTTTTTGGAGTCAGAGTTTTCCTTCTCTGATGTACCCTGACTGGAAGATCGAACCAGCGACACTTAGCTCGCAGGCCGACGCTCAATCCACTGAGCCAAACCAGCCAGGGCCTTACACCTGGTGGTCTAGTGGTTTTTATGGTGGTTTCAGGGTATAAGTGTAACTGATTAAATCATTGGCCACTGGTGATTAAACTCAATCTCTAGCCCCTCTGCCTTTCCAGAAGGTTGTGGTGGGGGTGGAATTGAAAGTTCCCAACTTCTAATTCAGTCTTGGTCTTTGTATGCTCCTATCACCCTTATCACTCAGGAAATTCCAAGAGTGTTTTTAGGAGCTTTGTGTCAGGAACTAGAGACAAAGACCACACATCTTATCATACCATACTAACCAGGTATTTGGGCCCTCAGGATTGGATTTTCAGGGGCTCTTGACATTCAAATTGAAATCAATAATGAATTTCATTGGAGAAACATCATCATGCCACCAGCATTCACAAGGCCATGTAAGTATCATGGAACCTACATGTCTGCCACACTTAGGGGTGTCACTCATCAAACAGATACATATATGTGGATGTAATATGACAAGTTCACTTATTAGATACTCTCTTGCTCCTTCTATACATTTTGTTTGGCTGGTGGGCTATGGAGAGGAAGGGATTTAAGAACCAAGAGAGTGCCAACCTACTCTACATATGATAGGGAAATTGAGACCTGGAAGGGAAGGTACCAAATCTGGAGGAGAAGAAAAGGAGGTGCAGGTGCCAGGAAGGGGAGCCAGGACAGTGACTTAAGAAGCGAGAGCAAAGAGAAGTGGTTGCGCTTTGCTAACTCCTGCTCTGTCTTCCCACGTTAAGTGTCTGTGCCTTTGTTTGCAAGTGAGTGTGTGACAGGTGTGTATATCTTAGTGCAATGACAGGCCAGGCTGATGGCCCTGGGAGAGATCTGCTACCTTTGCAGCTTTCATATATCATTACAATTTGTACTAAGTTCTATCAGAGGGAATAGCTTTGGGAAATCCCTGAGACAGGGAAGAGCCCAGCTTGTTCAGGAACTGAAACAGTGGGTTTAGGATCTGGAAGATGGTGAGGTTCAGCAGGTGTTCAGGTGACCAGGAAAAGAGAGGGATGTCATGGGTGTCTGCAAGCAAGAGAGCAGAGGGGCTGATCCGGGTAGGCAGTCAGGCCTCTTAGACATTTGTCTGGACTATGTGCCAAGAAAGGGAGGCTCCCAGGGGCCCAGAGAAGGCCCAGGGAGGGAAAGGGAGGGTCAGTTGTACAGACTGGATACAGGCTATTGGTTAGGAATCCTGGGGAGAAGAGCCTTGCTTCCTCGCCACCCTGGGCACTGGTAAGAGTGGGCTGTGCTGGCCCAGAGGGCAGGAAGAGCCAGAATCTACAGACTGGAAGATGGAGCCAAAGGGGTCCTGGTTTGGGGGTGCCAGAGTTCCTGGGACTCCTGGCCGAGCGTGTGCACAAGCATGTAAGTCAGACGGGAATGGATGTACCGCTCTATCAGTCAGTAGCTACCCCGTTCTGTATACTCCCTAGAAGTGTTATACTGGAAAACATAAGTTAAGCTGAGAGAACTCAGGGGGACTTTGTTTCTCCTCCAACCTGCCACCAAATCAGAAGTATGTCAGGATGGAAGAATCTCAGAAAGCTGGAGGGCAGGTGCTGTGTGTGGGGGACAGGGCAAAAACAGAGGCTGGCCTCTCTAAAGTAGGAAATGGCCGGCACATCCTCTGGGCCCACTGTGCTGGCTCTCACTCAGGGCTATGACAGGAGATGGGACCCATTCTATGCCAGACGGTGGGGGTACAGACCTGATTTCCTTTCTCAGGAAGGGCTTCAGGGTGGTTCCCACTCACTCCAGTCCCCCTGAAGCCCAGAGTTGAATCTGACCACACAGCAGGGGGTTACAATGATGGGACAGTAAGGCCTTGCCTTGTGGCTGCCAGGGAAGGAACCAATAGCGTTGGTCAGGAATTCCCTGGTGCCTGCCCTCCTGTTCACTGGAGAAAAGTGTTTTCAGCCTGGACTGACTCTAAGTTCTTCTCCCTGCTGAAAGGCCGGGAGATGAAACACCCCTCCTGCGTCAATTGTAAACTCAATGATTTTCCCCAGCTCACCCCGGTCCTCTGCAATTATATTTGGGTCACCCCTACAAGCCACCTCTTTCAGGACAGGAACCCTCCACTCCACCCCCTCCTCTGCTGTCCTCTTATCTGAGCCAACTCCCTGACCACAGTAATGGTTGAGGGGTCAGCACTTGACCCCAAGCTTGGCCAACTGAGTCCTTGTCTGGGTGGGGTCTTTCAAACAGGAGATGGGAGAGAAAGGGCATTTCTGTCTCAGCGAAACACTGTAACAAATGAAAGCCTGGGGTTCCCAGAGGCTGCGACCCTGACTTCATGGAGAAGCCACTTGAGAGAATGAAGTTGATTCACAGGGAAAAGCAGGGGACATGCGTCAGAGCAAGATGGGGACACGGACACTCGTCCCTGGTTCCAGCCATCCCCAAGGCAAAGCCAACCCTGCCCTTCCTGCATTTGGCTCTGTGAGCCAATAAATGCCACTACTGATGCGTCAGCTTCTTGATATGAGGTTTCTGTCACTTGTAATCAAAGCCTAATGTCCCTCTCACACACCATGCACAGAAGTGGAACATGAAAAGCTGATGGTGCACCCACAGAGGGAGCCGGTGGGGGAGGCACAGTCCCGGCGGGGTGGGGGTGGGGCGGGGAATAGAACAGAGTGGGAACAGAAAGCAGTCAGAAGAGCAGCCTTTCTCCTGGGGGATGGGTGCACAGGAAGGAACTTTCCTCAAAAAAGCAATCAAGACCCTGCCCTTGGCTTTGTGCATTTGCAAGCAGAGGGAAAAGCCCTTCTGCAAATAGTAGAGAAGGCCATGCTTACACAGGCTGTACCACCCCAGCTCAGCTGAGGCAAGACTAGAAGGAGAAGGGGGGTCTATGCTGGAGGGAAGATTCGGGAAGGGGAACAATTCAGATGGTACAATGCGGTATCTCAGGCAGAGAGTCTCACCAAGTCCTTGAGGAAGAGGAAAGAGGAAGTCAAAATGAGGATTAGAAGTCCCCCAGGGTGAGCTACAGTTGCTGTTTATTATGCTTTTTAAATTAACTGGTAGAAGATTATAAATAGTATTTAATCATTGTCAGTAATCTTCCAATCTCCCTCATAAAGTTTAAAGTCAGGGAACCCCGTAGCCCACCCCACCCCCCAAAGTTACCTTAATAGCTGCAGCCAAGGCTGTGTGCCCAGAATGTTGCTGCTTCTTACAGAACTAGGGAGAGGAGTTTCCCATGAATCAGAGAAAGCAACAAGGAAAGAGCAACAGAGACCAGGAAGGGACTCCCTGAGGAGAACTAGTCTACCACCAGCCTCCACTTAAAGCTGTGCTGGCCCGTCCTGATACAGCCATCCTCACAAATGAGACCAAGTCCACATCCCACTATGCAGTGTCTACCAGCTCTGGGAATGGTGTACGCAGAGATGAATAAAACAGACAAGGCCTCTGTCTTCAGAGACTCATGTGACAGGCAGGGACAGAAGCAACAAGCAAGTAAACAAATCAAGGAGCAAGGCAAGTGCAGACTAAAAGGTATGTAAGGTTCTTTCCTGTTCAGCATCTCTTGGAGCAGAGATGGAGGCCCAGAGACTGTAGGAGACTTGCCCCCAAGCAGCAGCCCCAGGGGACGGAACCCAGCCCCCAAATGCTGTACCCCGGCTGTTTCTCCACCTCCATTCTGTGGCCCCAGGGACACCCTGTGTCTCTATCCAGAAACACCCAGTGGTCTTTTGGGCAACTCCTGAGAAGATACCCCATTGGTCTAAGTCCACACTGCATCTGGTACATGATCAGGCTAATAGTCATATGCTTGCTTTGCCAGGGACACTCCTAGTTTATACCTGATGTCCTGGAGTAATTATTAATAGATTATTAAAATTAATATGATACTAATATTATTAATAAAACACACCTTCACTTGCAAAATAAATAAAATAAGTTATATGCCATCCCCCCGTTCATGGAGTACCCAAGTCTCTGGACCCCTGGAGCATCTTAACGCCAGAATGAATGCTTCGTATCTTTGCATCTTCTCCAGATGTTGGACAACATGAGGAGTCCTGTCCCATTCTGCCCCAGGAAACCTTGGGGCCTACTCCTGGACACTGCCTAGCCTTGGAGAGGCCTGATATTGGGGGAGGCATCCCTTCAGATGGCCCTCCCTGCCTCACCCCGCTTCTACCCCAGGACCTGGCTCTGTCTGCCCATCGACCCCTGCCCCTGCCAAGGCTTTCTCCTGAAGACAGAGCCCACACTCGTGGTGTTAGAAGCTTCTAGAGAGAGCCATCCATTCCCTGGGGACAAGGAAGCATCACTAAATGTTTGCTGAATTGGAGAGAAAATACAACACCCTTAGGTGAACTATATCTCAGAGAGGAGCCCAGGAGTCCCAATTTGACCCAAGCACACATGCCATTTAAATGCCCCTTCCTTCCAAGACAATTTAATGACATTTGCCATGTGCGTTGGGACCCTGGTCTTATAGAGCCCCTGATCTCCTAGGTTTTTCCCCCATGAGTGTCCAGCTTCTTGGCCCTCAGCTTCCTTGGCTAGAATCCCTATCCTGCCCCAGGAATGACAGGAGCAGGCACAGGTCTCCTGGGGTAGAATGATTTCAGCTCAGTGTGGATGGCAAGGATCCCAGCCACCTGGGAGGCAGGCCCTGAGCCAGGCAACAGCCCTGTCTACCTGTGCACATCACCTGGGCACTGCCCAGTATCCTCCCGGCTTCCCAGACAGCACAGCTGGGTGGCAGCAGGCGGCCTCTTCATGCAAATTAAATAAAACAACCTTTTTATCTGCTGGCTGATTTCCTCTTTTGAAGAAATCAACTACAAATTCATTTTTTGGGAGAAGCAATTATCATGATGGATGGAACGTCAGAGAAAGGGAATCAAACAGAAACCAGAGGCCCAGGCTGGGGCTAGCGGGGCAGCTTCATGGAGCAGAAGAGTGGGGACAGGCCCTTTCAGTGCCCATCCAGGCTGTCTGTCTGCCCTTCCTTCCCCCTCCCCAGTTTTGTGGAGTAGGAATGCTGAATAAAGGACCCCTCCCACCACAGCGACAGTCCACTTTGGCTCTGTAAGAAGGGGTCAAAAAAGGCGTAGTAAGAGGCAAAACTTGCATTTGATAAATCATGGGCACTCATTGTGCCAAGCACTTTCTAAGCATTATCTCATTTAATCTTCACAACTGCTGTGCAAAATAAAGACAAATTTCCCCATTTCATAGGTGGAGAAACTGAGATGCAGTAACTGATTTGGTCAGGATCATGCAACGAAAAGGCGAGCATATCTACTCAGCAAAGCTATCATTTAGAATGGAAGGGCAGATAAAGTGCTTCCCAGACAAAGTAAAGCTAAAGGGGTTCATTATCACCAAGCCATTATTATATGAAATGTTAAAGGGACTTATTTAAGAAAAAGAAGATGATCAAAGCTATAAACAATAAAATGGCAAAAAAAAAATACATATCTATCAACAATTGAATCTAAAAAACAAGCTAAGCAAACAGGAAGAAGAGAGACAGAATTATGGATACAGAGAACATTTCAATGGTTGTGAGCTGGGCGGGGCGTGTGGGAAGATGGGTGAAGAGGTGAGTGGATTAATAAGTACAAATAGGTAGTCACAGAATAGCCATGGGGATGTAAAGTACAGCATAGGAAATGGAGTAGCCAAAGAACTTACATGCATGACTCGTGGACATGAACATGGTAGGGGGATTGCCTGAGGGATTGGGGGGTGCTGGGTGGAGGGCAGCAAAGGGGGAATAGTCAGGACAAGTGTAATAGCATAATCAATAATCTATAATTAAAAATAAAATAAAATAAAATAAAAGAGGAGCAGAATTAGGACCGAACATTCATTCCACCGTAGTATCAGCCCTTACAAGGAAGAGTGAGGTATAGCTCAGGGCCCTGGAAATCAATTAGCCCATTCCCCTCCCACCCTACCTGTCTCTGGGTGGGCCAATCATTGGAGGAACCTATACATTTATTCAACCAATGATTACACAGTTTTAGGCACAGTGCAAGAATGGTCCAAGTTCACAGTCAAAGGCTTCAGCTACCCTAGTCTGTGGGTTGTGAAAGTTGGAGAACAGTAAAGTCCCATGAACCTGACACAGGGTGTCAGCGGAAGCCCAGCTCCTCTGTGCTAACTACGGCCATGGCAGCTTTCTGTGCTCAATAGAATACCAAGACGCTACAGTGGAAGGACTCACATGAGTCCCCCAGTGCTGACCCAGCGCCAGAAGCCCCTGGCATTCTGGGAAGGGCCGAGCTGGTGGCAGCGTGTGTCTGCCAGCCTGTCAGTTCTGGGGAAATCCTTCACCGTGATGAGTCTGGGCTTCTACTTCAAAGGCTCCTGCAGTAAAGACCTGATAATTGTTTGAAACACGTTTTCACTGAAGTCTGAATTCTCTCTCTCTCTCTCTAGCTCACTGGCTCTGTGTGTGTGCGTGTCTCTCTCTCCTCAAACCTCCTGTGAATCCCAGCAGAGCTCAAGCTGCTTCCAGTCAGGGAAGCTATTCCCTTGCCTAGAACTGGAGGAAGACTGGAATGTCAGGGACCCCATACCTCCCCACTGTTTCACCTCCCATGGACTCCTGGGGCCTTGTCACCCCAGGAAAGTTGAGGTGACACCCTCGGTGGTGTTAACCCTGGGCAAGTAGGGACCGAACCTGAGAGGGAGGCAGGAACGGAACCCACTGGGCTCCAGGGCCCGAGGCTTTGGGGTTCACTGCAGACTCCACCACCTTTGGGTAATAACATATTACACAGCTATTAAAAACAATAGCTAGAAATTCCAGGAAGCTTGCCATGGGGCTGGCACTGTTCTAAGTGCTGTACATACTATATGTCCATATTCACTAGAATCCTCACTGCAGCCCGTGAAATAAGGAGTATTTTGCTTCTTTTTACAGATAAGGACATAGAGGCACTAAGAGTGGAAGTAACTTGCCCAAGGTCTCTGTCCTCTGCTAAGCAGAGGAGATGGGACTAAACCCTAGGCAGCCAGTCTGTGCTCAGTGTGCAGGAGATGGGGGGGGGGGGGGGGCAGGGCATAAAACACAGGAAAAAGGAGTGGCTGCCACTCTTCCTCCCTCCTCCGTGCCTGGGTCCTGCTCAGAGGTCAGGCAGGGCAGGGAAACTGAGGACCATTGCGAGAAGGAACAGAGGCACTGTAGGTATAGAGATCTGGCCACAAATATTTACGAGCCAGGTGAGCATGGGCAGTAATTAGCCTGTCTCTGACTTCAGTTCCTCACCTATAAAATGGAAATGACAATACCTACCAGCAAGGTTATTTTCAGGAGCTGAGGTAATCAGACCCTCACATGTCCCTGAGAGTGAGTGTCTCCTTCAATTTTGTGCCGGAGGCACCTCATTAGTCTCTCCCTAGTCCTCACCCTGGAGATAACTACATGTGAAGAATCTGGACCTAAAAATCTCTGGCAAGAGCAGACAATACACAAGCAAATGAATAAAAGAAAAATGAATGGCTCGCAGGTGAATAAATGATAGTCAGCTATTGGTCCTTCATTCATGTCTAATCTTGCCAAGCCTTGTGCAGGACCATGGTCCTGGGGCTCTGGGATGAGAAGGCACATGCCCTGCCCTCAAAGAGCTAACAGTTCAGGGGGAGCCCTGCACAGCCAGAGGTGCCATCTCTGATTTGCTGGCCCACAAGGGGATGGTCTGGTTCAGGCATTGGGCCTACCCTGTTTGAGGTCCCTGGCTGCAGGTGAAGGCTTGACTCCCAGACAGAGACCTCAGCTGGGCCTGCAGTTCTGGGGAAAGTAAAACACCTGCTTCTTGGCATCTTCTCCTCAGGCACTAGGCCAGCTCAGGACCGATATCCTACACTGGGCATCTGGTATCAGAGAAAATCTGAGAACTGTGTCTCAGGGGATTGCAATCCCCTCTTCAGCTCCTTCCACTTGGGATACACAGAGCCCCCCAGGCTGGGGGTCCTCAAAGGGCTGCAATCAAGACTTATAAATCCCACCCCCACAGGAAGAGGCCCTTGAACCAGCAAGGAAGGAGACAAGGAGGGGAGCAGGAGAGCAACTTCCCCAGGGCCAGCTCTCCTAGTAAACGGAACAGCTGGAAGGCACAGCTGGAAAGTGAATTCTGAACATCAAGAATATTGTTCCCTGAGGATCAATACTAGAGATGGCAAAGGGGCGTCTTTGCTGGAAGGCCCTTCAGGCTGAAAGAGTCATGGGCCCCCATTGATTTCTGCCCTAGCCCAGGTACAGGAATCTGGGGGAGGGGAAGGAACTAGAGGGCTGCAGGATATCAGAGGAGGCGGACAAGAGGGAGGAGAACCAAAGAGGGAAGAAAGGAAGGGGGAGGAGACGCAGAGGAGAGTGTTCTCTGGGCTGCAGAGACTCTGTTCCCAGGACGGATGCCTCAAGAGCAGAAGCAATGGAGAGATGTCCGGTACTGATTCCTGTGACCTCGCATTTCCGGCAGAAATCTGCCATATAGTGCACCTCATCCTCCACTGCAGCCCCTCTTCCCGAGAACCCCACAGGCTTCCGAGTCAGAGCTGTGGTTCTAAATCAGTCTCCCTACTGTAAAATGGGAGAATAGCGTTGACTCTCAAGGCTATCCTAATTTTCAGTGAGATGATGAACGGGGGTAGAGGTATTCCCCAAGTCCATGGTTTGGGGGATGGGGGAAGTGGATGATGAGCTTGAGATACTTTGCATATCTATGGCAAGTTGGTAGCTAGGTAATAGCTGTGCTATTGCCCTGAGGCAAAAGGTGACTTTCAGGATTTCAAAAAGGGTGGGCAGCCTTAAGAAAGGAGCCTGATGAAGGTGTCATGATGTAGGAACCATGAGCAAGCAGCTCTGCAGTGTGTAGTCAGGACCTGGCCATGCGACCTGGGCTAGTGAGAAAGCAGGCCTGCTGCTGCTTTGATTGCGCCCGCTCCAGCAGACTCTGAGGCTGCCGAGGACTCTCCCTTGCAGGCCTGGACTCTATCTGGACTCTTGGAACTCGGGACTTATGGAGAGGACACTCTCTTTGGATTTATGCCTTTCTTAAACTTCAGCATGATCCAGTGTAACACAGCACATGTGTCCCTGGACTATGATACGGAGGCTGAAGACAATATACCCCGGATACTGATAGAGAGAACTGACAGATAAGGGATGGGGAACTACTGGGCTTGGTTTTGGCTTATAGCCTTTTGGGGAGCAAAGGAAATGCTGGGTCTTGTGGGAGAATAGGGCTCCAAGCTGATGTGTTCCCAGTCCCTGCTACCCCTGCCCCAAGCTTGGGATATTGTAAATAAAGACCTGTTTCTCTCAACATTAATTGTTGGGTCATACAGCAAGGCACCAAGTGAACGGGCCCTGGTTTGTTCGGTTACAGTAATGTCTGCAGAGAGCTCAGCCCATGCCTGGGAGAAGACATGGGAAGCGCCTAGTTCTCAGAGGCTGGTGCCACCTTTTTATTATGGCCATGGCAGTAGCTGAGCTGACCCGATGCTCTCTCCAACCAGAAAGGCCGGTTGCTGAGCAGCGGGACAAGGCAATGGCACGGTGAGGCAACCCAGCTTCGCCAGCCTGTGGGCAGGTATGCCAGGCTCTTACTACCCCCAGCTGCTGGCCATACTGTTCAAGCAAATGGCCCACAGTGGCCAATGATCAGAGGACCACAAGGGCAGATCCCTCTCCCACGTGGGCCTCATCAAAGGCCAGCACCGAGCTAATTTAAAGACCTAAGTGGAGCATATTTCTCCTGATTCGGCAGTTTCAATTGACTTGTATTGTCTCCAAATAAACGCTGGAGTCACTGCGATTAGTTTTCTGGATGTTAGGCCAATTTAAGTGGAGTGGAGAGGGGCTGCAGGGAGCAGACTGGGGCTGGACAGTTAGAGACGAGCCCGAGCCAGCTCAAGGACCAGGCCCGGGACCCCTGCCTGAGGGATGAGCTTTCAGACCCTGAGGATCCTGCCAGGGATTGGAAAAGTCCAGGTGTCCATCACAGACTTCCAGAGCTGGCAGGGACTGTGACATTGTTAAGACTGATCGTGCAACATCACTTAGACTGATCCTTTATGTAACAGATAAGACACTGGGGACCCGAGAGAGACTACAAGTGGCTCAAAGTTGTCCATCAGGTTCGAGTCAGAGCTGGGGCTCTCTGAATTAGGCATTAATATAAAACCAATACTCCTCAGCATGCTGCAGCTTTGTGTCTATAAGCTCATTTAATCAGCACGCTGACTCTATAAAGGGACGGAATTACTAGTCTTCAGAATTGAGGAAATAGATGCTCAGAGAGGTTAGGTGACTTGCCCAAGGTCACAGAGCTAATAAGTGGTAGCTTTGGGTGTTCTACTCTTCTGACCATCCCATGCTGGATGGGGATGTGTCTCTCATTCTCCTGGGTCCCAGTGGACAAAGCTTTGATGTGCCTCAAGGAGTCCCACCTTCTGGGGTACCTTGGTTTCCCCAGGGTGACAAAACCCCTGCCTCCCAGGAAGTCCCTGTCTGGTGGTGGAGGCAGGGTCTCTGCTCAAGGTGAAGAGCCCCAGGAAAGAAAGAGAGAACAGAACTTGAGAGGCAGCCTGAGCAGGTGCAGACAGGACAGACACTGGCCTGTGGTCAGTGGAGAGACAGGTGTCTGAAGTGCCACTGTTAGAGACACAGCCCTATTCCCAGCTCAGACCAGGCCAGAGACAGAAATGGGATCCACACCTAGTGTCTCCCAGGAAAGTCCTGACACTTGGGGTCTGAGGATGACAGACAAGGCTGTACCCCAAGGGATCAGATGGGACACCTGTCCTTTGCCAAGGGACAGAGGTCCTGGGGGCAGTACAGTGCAGGCTGGGGACTGGCCTTGGGGCACTCCAAGTGTGCAGCTCCAGCAGGCAGCAGACTCATAAGCGCCCCCTGGGCCTCCTGCAGGGAAACCGAAGGCCCAGTGCCTGCTGCAGGCTGTGGAAAGGACACCTCAAGTGCCACTTGGCAGCCTGGCTGGAGTGGGAGTTTTGGATGCTTGAGTGTGTGCACATAATCAGGACAGATCAGCCTGATTCCAAGGGTGGCTCTGCTGTCCAAAGGATCCATCTAGGAACAGCCTCACATTTGGCTTATTGATAACAATAATGGTGACAACAATAAGAGCAACAGCCACCCCTCTCTGAACCCCGATTTTGTGCCAGGCCCTGTGCTGGCATAGGCATCGTATTACAGGTGAGCAATCAGGGCTCAGGGTGCTCGACGATTCACCCAATGGCATGCTGCTTGTCCACAAGGATTCAAAACCCTACTTTGTCCAACACAAAAACCAGGGCACTTCCCTCCTGCTATTGCCCATGCCCCAGCAGGCTGCCAGGCGCCCCTGAAGACATTGACAATTTGATTTTTTATCTTTCCTCCAGAAAGGTTGGCTCAGAAAAGGTAGGAAAGGACAGAAGAGAAGGAGAAAGGACACCTGTAAGATGAAAGAAGAGAAGACGAGGCACTCAGGACTGGGTTGGGGTTTCTAGACTGAAGGGGGAGGCGCTGGAGGAGGAGAAGACCAGAGGCTATGGGGGAGGGGAGAAGGGTGGAGGAGAAAAAGGAGCGACAGTTACAGGAGGGACGGACCATCTGCTCTCCCAACCCATCCCCAGGCCTGGCGTTTCCACATCTCATCATGGGGCCCCATTCACCCTCATCCACCTTTTGGCTTTTTCCCTCTTCCCTCAACTTCAGACAACTGGACAGTTCTATCAGTAAATGGCTACGGCATCTGCTCCTCCTCTTCCCCCTTCCCCACCACTACCTAAGTTCAGGCCCTCGTCATCTTCATCATCACTGTCATCTCCCACCTGGACCATTGTCACCGCCCCTCACTAGCCTCAGCTTCCTGTTCTGCCAGGGTCTTCTTCCTAAGACCCTGGTCATATCCCCCTGTGCTCAAAGACCTTCAAAGACTGGCTGCCACTACAGAACCAAGTCCAAATTCTTCACTGTGGCATTCAAAGCCCTCGGCAACCTCGTCCCTACCTCCCCTCCCTCCCTTTCTCCATCTGCCAGGTTCTCTGTTACCACACGCTCTTCCCTTCCTGGATTCACATTTCAGCTCAAATGTCATCGTATCATATCATGTCATGCCTTCGAAAGAGCTCACCTTATCCGGTCTCCTTCACCCCCTTACCCTTCTTTATGTTTCCTTCAAGTGCCATCAATGTACTGGACTTCCCATCCTCCTGTCCCCTGGAAAGCGGGGATGGTTTTATTCAGAGCCCTGTCATCAGGGCTCAGATCATGGCCAGCAGAATCACAGGCCCTTGATACTTGTTGAGTATGTGAACAACTGCCCTGCTACCCCACAGTCTATACTCTGCTACAGTGACCAACAACGCGCCACAGTTGTCCTCATGGGGCCCATGCACTCTGTCACTTGCCTTTGCACATTAGCCAAAATGGGAAACTTGACTCATCTCCCATACCTCCTCTTCCAGGCAGCCATCCTCCTTACACCTACCTCGGTCAACCTCAGGATGGTGTGTTTGTAAAGGGCTAGTATTTCATCACTTGGCTGCAAGCTCTTTTAAAAAGAATGAAAGGTCTATGGTCTTACTGCCCCATTCCACCAACACACTACCTGGTACCAAACAGGGTACATACTAGCTACTCAGTAAATATTTCTTGAGCATACATAACAGAGAGAATGAAAACTTAATTCAGCAAACATTTTTCTGAAACTTACCTACTCCCAGCCAAACTCTGGGTTGTACCAAACACAATGCTGGATGAGTTCCACTGTGTGCCAGGTCCTATATTAGGAGAGGCCTTATTCTGCACCAGACTCCAAGCTGAGAAAGCACCTACTGAGGCCAGTCTGAGTTAACTGAAACCCTATTGTGTATAGGTCTCTTTTGGATGAGCTCCAATGATGGGGAAGGGGGCAGCTATGCGCCTGATTTCATGCTGAGAATGTACCTACTATGTGCTAGGTACTGAACAAAACACTGGGACAAGATAGTAAAAGTCAGCGCCTGCCTTCAAGTGCCTCATCATCAGCCTGGGACAGGCAGCAAATGGGAGAGGAAGGGTAAGAAGGAAAGCACAAGGGAGATTAATAACAACTATTTATTCTGGCAAATTATGAGCGCATGGAGGGCCATCTGTGCACAATGTTCCTGCCTGCTCGTCACCAGCAAGGCCCAGCATAGGAGCCCAACTTGACTCTGGGGAGAAGCTGGGCTCTCCATCAACTTGTCACTGCTCTGGGGAAGGGCCACCCAGCCTCCTTGTCTCCAGCCCTGCAGCCCACTGCCTACAGGTGGACTAGCAGGAGCTATTCTAACCACACAGCCAAGGCTGACCATGTGTGAGGTTGGGCATTCCTCCTTCCTGCTAGAGCTGAGATGGACCCTGCTTGAGCTGGAAGATCTCAGGGACCAGGATACAAGAGGCAGCTCCTAGAGCCTGCCTGAGGAGGATGGGTCAAGGTCACTGCTAGGCAGCTCAGATTGAAGGAAAGCATCATGACGTCTGCGGGGAGACAGAAATGGGCCCAAGAAATGGACCCAAGGATTTCCCTGAGGGATGAGGGTAAGACCCAGGGAAGGGCTCAGCAAACAACATGGAGCATGCCCCAGACCCCATTTTATAGGCAAGAAACAGGCTCAGAGTGCTTGAGCAACTTCCCCAAAGTCACAAAGCTGGTAAACATCAGTCAGTGTTCGAATCCAGGCCACCTGCCTCTGGAGCATCTTTGTGTGCCAAGGATACTGGAATTGTTCTAAATGTGTGTAAGCTCTTGCTTCACACACAGGCACACACAATGTCATTTTCTTTTTCAGAACAATGCTATGAAATAATTTTCATTACCCCAGGCCTAGTGGGTACTTGAAACTCTGAAAGGAGAACTGGCTTGCCAAAGATAGCACAGCTGAGACTCAATCAAGTTGGCATTCCAACCCAAATTTTTAAATATACTCATTCTTGCTTACAAAACACATGTCTATTAAATAATATAGAGGAAAAAATTAACAATACTTAGAATTGCACTATTTGGAAAAGTCATTCTCTGCATTTTGGTACAGGTCCTTCCAGTCTTTTCTCCATTTATAAAATAATATTCTTCCAATAAAATAAAACATTTTTTCATCAAAAATGTGGGCTGCTCCATAATTTCCTTGACAAATCCTAACAGCTGGGCAGTTAGGCTGTGGCCAGTACTTAAACCCACCTTCCCACACTCGATAGATCCGATGTGCAGAAGACAAAGCTGGCATGTGCTTGGCAACCGTTTCTGGGCTTGGCTGAGTCAGTGCTTGGCTGTGTGGCCAGCGGGCAGCACAGAACACAGGCAAGAAGTGACAGAGACAGTGGCCCAGTCGTTACGCTTGATGCCAATGTCCAACGTTCTCCGGTAAAGGCGAGAAGCCATGAGTTTGTCTTTTATACTTAGAGACCTTCTTAAAAAAACGTTATAATTAAATTTATTGGGGTGACATTGGTGAATAAAATTATGTAGATTTTAACTGCACACTCCTATAATATATCATTTGTATATTGCATTGTGTGTTTACCACCCAAAGGCTAACCTCTTTCTGTCACCATATATTTGACCCCCTTTACCCTTCACTACTCCCCAACACCCCCTTTCCCTCTGGTAACCACCATACTGTTGTCTGTGTCTGTGAGTTTTTGTTTGTTTGTCTTTTCATTTGTTGCTTTCAGTGTTATATCCCACATATGAGTGAAATCATATCATTCTTCACTTCTCCTGTCTGACTTATTTCTCTTAGCATGACTGTCTTGATGAAAACCTCAGGTTTCCCCTGCTGGAGAACAGAACTGTGGCTTTTGGGGGGGGTCCTAATTTGTGGGAGCTGATCTCATGAATGAGATCAGCTGTCACCTACCAATTATACATTTACTCCCCCAGGAGGTTGGGGACATGTGATGCTATAGTGAAGGGGCAGGTACGGTCTGTGAGGCATGGCTATATGCTGGGGTCAAAGGTTTTTTAAATGTTAGCCAAGGCAGGGCAAAACACATGTATATGGATCCAAAGGATATATTCCCCAGAGCACCCAAGAAAGGAGGCATGGAGCGTGCAACCCAGAGGTGGTGGCTTTGGGGAGCAAGCTGGCTGGGCCAGGCTGCTCTAGATCACCCAGCACTCCATCTGCCCAAGCTCACAGCGGAGAGGCAGGACACAGGAGTCCTCTGAGGGTCAGGCTGGGGCAGCTGAGTCCAGGCTCTGCGGCACCTCTGAGGGGCTAACAAAGCCCTGTCTTCACAGTGAGGAAGAGTCGACCAAGATCAAGGACATGTACAAGAAAGGGACAGCAGATACCCAGGGGTCCTTGGTCTGAGAGCAAGGACACACGGAGGAAGAACAGCAGATATCCTAGGGTCTTCATTTCTCCTTCCTTCTCCTTTGTCTACTTCCCATTGCACACCTGGGGGTGGCCATGTGACTGCTGGGGGCAAAGTGGTCAGAGCCCAAGGCCCCCTCTCCATGCGTCGTGGCTTCTGTCCTACTTACATCGGCACCACCAGTGCCAGGCTCTCACAGATTAATGAGGCCACGGCTGAGGCCCAGCACCCTGGGACTGGCCTTGTTTCTAGGTGACCAGGTACTTGAGCCTAAATTGACTTTGACTACCCTTTGTGCTCCACACCTCCCCTTGGGCAGGGCAGGAGGAGAGGAAATGGAGGAGGCAGAGAAGGAGTAGGAAAAAGAGGAAAGAAAAGGGGGAGGGAGAAGGAGGGGACAAGGAAGTAGAGGAAGGAGAGAAGGGAGTAGAAACTGGGAGGCCGAGGGAGGGAGATGAAGAGGGCAGGGAGGGGCAGGGGGCAGGGAGGGGCAGGGGGCAGAGATGCAGAAGGGCAGCCTCCTGGGGCAGGAAGCGTGCGGTGGCTCCATGCTTCTCCCATTCCGCCAAACAGCACCTCTAGGTCCTTGGTAATCTCTCTCTCACTCTCCCTCTCTCTCAGTGAAGGGAAATGAAAGTCCTCCCAATTAGCCACACCAGCCCACAAACTGTCAGAGAGAGAAGGCCTTGCTTTATAGATGTGAAAGCAGGTTCAGGGGACTTTCCCCAAGTCATGGGATGAAGAGTGGTAGAGGACTGGCCCAGGTCTCCTAACTCCCCATCCAGTACTCTTTCTGCTGTACAATATGCACCACACAGTGACAAAAGCCTATACATCCCTCAAAACCCTACTCGAAGCCCTTCCCCTGGGAAGTCTCAGGAATCCCATGACCTCCAACAGTGCTTCCTACAGGCAATTGACATCTGGTGGTTCATCTGTGCCCAGTTCTCAGCACAGAGCAGGCAATGCATGAGTGAATGAATGGGGTTAGGCTTTTGGGTCAAAGGAATCTGATTGAATCCCCACTCCATCTCTTATTAACTCTGTGACTACTGGTGAGTTTCTGAGCCTCTCTTAACCTCAGTTTTCTCTAAAATGGAACCCTTCCAGGATTGGAAAATAAATTCCGTAATGCAATCCCTCATTCATTCACTTATACATTTATTGAGCACCTACTGCATGCCAAGCAGGCTCTGTGATAGGCACTGTGGGTAACCAGTAGGAATAAACAGATGAGGTCTGTGCCCTCATAGAGCTCGTGGCTTGATGGGACAAAAAATAAAAACGTGTATGAATGAATGACTATTCAATTGCATAAGTGCTAGAAGCAAACAAGAGAAAATGCAATGACTTAGAAACGTGAATGGGGGGAGCCTAACTTGGATGTGGTGGTAGGGAAGGCTTCCGTATGGAAGGAACATGTAAAGTTAAAATCTGAAGGCAGAGAAGGAGCCTTGGCGTGTGACTGGGGAAAGCTCTCCAGGTAGAGGGAGCAGTGTGAGCAATACTGTGAAAGGTAGGTGATAGGGAGTATCGGTGTTACCACTGAAGGGTAACACTGTGACCTCTGAAGGGGCTCTGTAGGCTGACCCAGGACTGCATGGAGGAAGAGGAGGAGGAAGAGGAGGAAGCACCTGCATGGCCCCTACCTTTCCTTCCTTCTGCTCAGCCACTTGTTCAGCACACACATGTTGATCTCCTGGTCTCTACAGACTGTGTACCTTTCTGCTGGCACTGAGCAAACCCTGACACAGGCCTGGCCTCATAGCCCTTAACCAGGAGGAGGTACATAAGTCAGTGAAACAAGTAATCCCTAAAAAATATCTAAGAGGTGCTTAGAGTGATCAGAGTGGGTGACAGAAGGACCTGGCCTAGCACAAGTCGAGCAGAAGGACACCACAGGAGGTTTCCCTGAGGAGGCAATGTTGAGCTGAGGTTGGCAGGATGGAGAAAAGTTAGTAACAGCCAAGCAAAGGGCTTGGGTCTTATCCTAAAAGCAATGATGAGCTGTTGACAGCTTTAAGCAGTGGAGCTCCATGATCAAATCTGTAGATCCTATGTGTGGAGCTGATGGAAGGGTGGGGACTAGAGAAAATGCAAGGAGAACGGCTTAGGAGACCATGACAAAGGCCCAGGGCAGATGGGTGGTAGAGAGAATGGAGAGAAGAAAACTGATCAGGCACACTGAGAAGGTGAAATCTACAAGACAGAGTGAAGGATCCAGTGGGGAAAGGGGAGACAGACAGAAAGAAGTCAGCAGTGACCCTGTGGGTCTTCAGCTGATGGAACTGAACACCGGAAGATGCTATTCACCATTCACTAGGGTTTGGGTTCCTTTGAGGTGCCCAAGTGGAGACACAGAGGAAGGACTGGGGGACACGGGTCTCGGAGCTCAGAGATGCTTGCATGGGCTCAATAACAATCAAAGTGTGGCCCTGGAAGAGTTCCCCTGAGGCTAAGTACCAAGAGCTTCAAAAAGGTAAACTGCAGGAGGGAAAATAACCAGAGGCAAGACGAATAGGTCCCCCTCCCAAGACTATGCTAAGAACTCCTGGGAGCCATAGCTGGGCCTCTGTCTCTCTAGGGTGCTGTCACTGCAGCCAGATGACCTTGGCCTCCCTCTAACTTGGTGCTGGGTGCTATGCTCAGCCTGGTTCAGGAAATCCACTGTCCCGGGAAAGACAGAGACCTCCCAGGAGTATGAGGTCTGATGCTGCCATGTAGGCATGAGAAGGATGAAGAGCATACCTTCAACTGGGTTATTAGAAGAGAATGCCTGGAAGAGGGGCTGTGGCAGGGACTGAGGGGGCTTCTCCAGGCTGAGGTGAAGGGAGGGCACTCCTGCTGGGAAGATCTCGTTCAGCTGATCCCAGATCTGGGGTCTTGCCACCGTGACAAGCTGAGTAGTCTGGGATGCTGGGCAGTGTCTGCTTCTGCCTGCATCTCCCAGGGGCCAGAACTTGTCCAAGAACTTGCTCAAGAAGGGTTCACAGATGTCCTTCTGTGGCAGAAGCCACAGCAAAGGTAGAGGCCTGAGTGCTCATCAGAGGGCCAGTGAGAGGGAAGCCTGGGTCCCGCCTTGAAGGCAGACATAAAGCCGGTGGTCTTCCTGGAGTGAACAATGGGAGCCACCAGAGGGTTCTGAGGGGGCAGCACTGAGCCATGTGTGTGCGTTTCCAGGATGTCTGGGGGTGGGGTGAGGGGCTGAGGCTGGAAGCAGGAAAAAACAGGTGGGAGGACACGTCTATGTTCCCAGCCTTAACGTGCTTAGTGTAAGGAGGCTGGGGAGTGTACACACACCCACATACAAGTACATACACACAGATCCCCAAGGCATAACCAGACTAGTGTAAGAAGACTGGGGGGAGACTGTACATGCATACACGGATACACACAGGCCCATACATGTGCACACAGAGGCACATGTGTGTACACCTGCACACACACACATACATATACCCAATAAAACCTGGCACAGACACATAGGCACACAGAAGTTCAGGCCACACAAAGGCACTTCTCTTCAACACCCAAGGGTAGAATGGACACGTGTCCGTGGACGTGCACAAAGGGACACACACACATCCACACACACATGGCCCCATAGGAGAAGGGACACCCAGGGGAAAACTACTTGGACCAAGGCCTATTTTTTTCAAGAATAGGCAGGAAGGCCAAGCTGTCTCTGCATTGGGTGGTAGTGTTTTAGGCAGCTAAAGGTGGGGGTGGGGTAGTGGGGTGTGTGTGCCCAGATGGGCTTGGAGTGCACCGATTTGCTGAGGCTGGGTGACCACATCAGCTCACCAGCCAACTGCCTCCCCTTCTAAAACAGCAGCTGTAGACAACTGACCGCCCACCGGCTAATGGCAGGGCCTAGCACAGGCTGTCGTCACCCCTGCCAGCAGTGTGGGAAGGGGCAGGCATAGGAGGTGGGAGCTGGGCCTGACCCCACATTGCATATCCACAAAGCACCTTGAGAAGCACACATGTGCACACATGTACACATAGGCAAGCACATGAACTGGTGGACAGAGGCAGAGAGGTCAAGGAACCGAGGAATGAGCATACACATGCAAGGCACCAGTATACAGAAACATGATCCTGAGTCATTCAAGTCCCTCATGTCACCACAGAGGCATAGACACGTGGCACACACACTCGCACGTAGATGCACCTCCAGAGCACATACATGACCTGCTCACACACACACGCTGCCTCGATCTATGGAAAAGAAAGGCGCATGCACACATATCCACGCACAAGCATATCCAGAGAAACAGACATGGAAGGCAATCACACATGCTACACAGAGTACACACGCGCATGCTCAAACATACCCAGATATACACAGAGCGTGCACACACACACACCCAAACACAGCCAGATACACACAGAGTACCCAAAACCACATACGCTTAAGTATGCATATATCCTTATATGCACAACAGCAGAAGGCTCATAAATACCCTGTCATATGCTATATAGACAGAAATGCATCAAATGCACCAAGACGTTTAGGACAAAAGACACACACGTGCAGTCATGCCTTGCAATGCACATACAGGCACTCACACATGCATCCACAGAGTGTTCTCTGACCTTCTGCATGCGGATACCCTTATTGCCTCCCCTCCCCTCCCTGCTGGGCAACAGTGCCAGGGTCTAGTGTTCTGGCTGATCACCCACAAGGGGGAGACATGGCCAAGTCCAAGGTCCCCATGATGAAGATCCAGCGTTTAGACTGGATTCTCAGAACTGTTAGGTGACAATGCCGAGAACCAGAGTCTGGGACATCACCTCCTCTCCTACGCCACCAGACTGCCTTGGCAGCCAGTGGGGCAGGAGTCCTGAGCCCTGGCATCTCGCTCACCCATCTCAGCACTCAGCCTGGGGAGCCGGATCCCTTTCCAACAGCAACCTCCTCTCTTTCCAGGTAAGCCTGCATCAGGGCTGCAGAGAGGGAAGAGGCCTTTGGAAGAGAGGCCTGGGGCGGGGGCAGGCGGGTGTGATTGGTGGGTCCAGCAGCTGCCTTGGCTGGAGACTGGGCCGAGGTGCTGCGTAAGCACAAGCGCAGAAGGGAAAGTTACTTAGGAAGAATGAATGAGTCAGTGTAGCATCTCACCAACAGCTATTTAAATGACTCAACGCCTCAATTGTGAAACCACCACAATTTACTGGGAAGGCACACACCGGAGAGAGCAAGAAAGGCCAGCGTGCAGGCAGACAGCTTCCACCTCCAAGAAAAGGGCTGCCCAGGGCCAAGTCCACTGCCACACCACTCCTGCGACCAGGGTACTCCAAAGCCCATCCTGGCAAGGTCTTAGAAGGTTCCTAAAAGCCTGGCCCTGAGCGCAGCCTCTGTAGGCAGGTGAGAGGGAGCACAGAGCAAAAGCTCCGGCAAACACTTCTGTCTCTCTCTCAGAGGTACGCGGAGATAGAGCAGACAAGGCTGGCCATGAGCTGACAACTGATGACAACAGGCGATGAGCCATGAGGGCTCACTGTTCTAGCCTTTCTGTGTAGTTTGAAATTTTCTGAAATAAAAACATTTTAAGCTTTGGATCCCCTCTCTTAGAGTTAACACTCATTCCCCATTCATTCACTTAATCATGCATTCATTCAACCCATCACTATCCAGCAGACTCATCTGTATCACTCTGGGGGAGGTCCAGCACCCATGGGGGTGTAGACAGGTCCAACCGCCATCCCCCCACCCCCATGGACAGAGGGTGCTGACTTGGTCATTGCTAGGGAACAGCCAGGCACATGTCACTACCACTGGAGCTTTGGGGCAGGTCAGTGGTCACCCCAGAGCTGGGGCCAGACCCACAGAGATGACCTGCTGTGAGCTCTCACATCCTGGGACAGCAGTTCCGATCACCTGCTCTGTTCCTCTGGTTTCTGCAGACATTTGCTGCAGAGTGTACCTGTATGCAGAAGCGAGCCCTGTGCAATGTGCCTGTGCACTCACACATACCCCCATTCCTGCCCCCAAGCACCCACCACCCTTCCCTCAACAGACCTGCCTGGGCTGGCGGTTAAGGGGCATGCAGAGGCAAGCAGGAAAGGGGTCTCGGCCTGAATTCCAAAGTCTGAAATAGCCCACCACAAATTATCTTTGTTCTGACAGGCTGATTAGCATAATTATCCCATCAGAGAGGAAAAGAAACAGGAGAGGACGAGAGGACAGTGGCAGACAGAGAGACAGTTGGGGGCAGAGACAAAGGCAGCAACAGGCACCGAGAGAGCTGGCACCTTCGAGAAAGCAGCCACTGGAAAGCGTGAGCAGGGACGCTGGCCCCAGGCAGAGCCCGAGTGCGCCCTTCCCTCCTCCCCTCCCACGGCAGGCCAGGCTCGGTGGGAGGGCTGGACAACACAATCGCCAAGGTCCTGCCAGCTCTGACGCTGATGCCTCGAGATGGCAGAGCTGGGATGTGCTGGACGAAACCATTTTGCCAAAGGATGCAAAGACCCTTGCGTCAAGGTTGTCCTGCTGTCATTCAAGTCACATCTCCTCAGTTCCCAACAGCTCTTATGAAAAGCCCAGAATATGCCCTTCCCCTGTGACCAGGAGAACCCACTGTTCTTGCCCTTAGGGAGTGCCCAGCCTGAGGGAGGACAGAGAAACCAGTCAGGTGGTTTCAACATTGTGACAACCGGTCTGAGAGCCCAAGATATGTCCTGGGATGCCAGTGAAGGACACGGATCCAGGTTGTTGGGGGAAGACATGGAAAAGTTTCTAAAGAATGAAGACCCAAGGAAGAACTGAGTGAGGGGTGGGGGCTGGCCAGATAATAGCGAGAGCTTTGCCCTTGGCCCTGACAATCCCAGCATCATGATGGACGGCTGTTGCTCCCTAATCACCTAGCACCTGCCTCTGAACAAGTTTACCTGTCTTAGCTTCACAACTAGATAGAAAGTTCCTTGCAAGCAGGCACCCTCCTATTTCTTGTATATCTCCCACAGTCCTAGACACATAGCAGGCTTCCTAAACCCTCACTGAATGGAAGATCTGTCCATGCTCAGAAAAGGGCCAAAGGTGGAGCATCCTAGGCGCCTGGCTCTGTTACTTCCTCTCTCTCTTTCTGCTCCAAAGGTCTCCCACCACGCTGGTACATGCCCCAAAGGTCAGACTCAGCCCCAACTCCACTTTGCTGGGAAAAAAAATGTAAATGATGCTTCTAGGGGAAGGGGCAGAGAAGGAGAGAGAGAGCCAAGCAAAAAGACCTGAGGAGTCCTGAGCAGAGCCCTGTGCACCTACAATGGAGGCTGATTAACCCAGGGAGCAGGGGGGCTAGAGAGGAACTTAGTGCAGAGAAATGGGGTGGGGGAGAAAAGGAGAGCATATGAGTAAATTAGAGAAAGAGAGAGAAAGGAAAAGAATGAATAAGACAATCAAAGAGTGAGAGAACACACACCCAGAGGGACAGAGAGGCTAAGGGACAGAGAGACAGGAGTAAATGGGTCGGGGGTGAGAGGGCTGGAGAGGCAATGAGAGGGACCAAGCCAGAAGGAGAAAAACTAATACATTTGGATAAAAAAGGAGGAAGAAAAAAAGTTAGAGAGATGGATAAACAGCTCAAAATTGTCAGAGGTGGGTGGAGGGGAGGAGGGGCAATAACAAGGACAGAAAGGACGAGGGAGACAGACCAGCATCAGGGAGGAGAAAGAAGCAGAAAGGGGGAAGAGAGGAGAGACTCAATCCAGGCCAGGCAAAGCCTGGGGTCAGGGCCCTGGGCAGGAGGTGGGTGCTCCATCTGTCTGTCCTCAGGAGTTCATCCAGTCTTCCACTCCATCAGGCCACCAGGTCTCCCTCATGCCTGCTGCCCACTTGACTCCTTAAGTATGTCTGGGGGAGGCGGGCAATGGAGAAAACAGCTCCAGGAATAAACAATCCTGCTCATCCTCCCGAGACCAGGACACTCAGGACGCCAGGCTGAACATGAAAGTCACACCCGTCACGCTTCCAGATGGTCTCCTGTATGCCCACAAAGAGGTCTGGGAGTTACATGAATAAGTGCAATGGTGAAGAATGCCTTCAGCATGGCAGGCACTGGACTATGCTCTTTCTCCACTTCACCTCCTTAGGTCTTCACAGCAACTCTGACCAGAGTGCTGTTATTCACTCCCTTCGAACATCTTAGGCTCAGAGAGGTTTAGGAACTTGCCCGAAGTTACATAGCTGGAAAGTGATGGAGTCGGGATTTGAACCTCTGCTTTTAATTTATATTTCTTGACTTCTGGCCAAGATGGAGGCCTAGACAGACATGTTGCCTCTCCCTCCACAACTAAGAAGGAATGCATCTACCTCAAAACTAGAGACAACTAGAAGTTCCAGAAAACTGACCTGCATGAAAGTCCCAAAAACAAAGATATAAAGAAGAAATACTCATCCAGACAGCTAGGAGCGGTGGAGCCAGGGCAGAGAGGACACATTATGGTGGTGGCAGCAGCGGTGGCAGCGGCAGGCTGGTGGAAAATGCAGTCACACGTTTTAAAAAGTTAGGAGGGACACCTGGGGAGTGCTCCCAGCACCAGCCCAGACCTCACAGCTCACGATTCCAGCACTGAGGAAAATAAAGCCTCATTGCTTTTGACTGTGCAAACCAGTGGAGGTTGGGGTGGAGGAAGAAACTGCCGGTCTCTCAGCAGAGTCTACTTGTTTAAAGGGCCCTCATGGTCCTAGAACGTCCGCAGACCCACCCACTCTGGGAACAACAGCCAGGGCAACAGCTAGAGAGGCCCCAGGCCCATATGGAAGTGGGAGAAGTGCCTGGAAAAGGGATAAGTGCTGAGCAGGCGGCATTGTTCCCTCTCAGATCCCTCTCCCACACATAGTGTCACAACCTAGTGAAACTGGTTGCCCTCTATTGATGAACACCTAAGGCTCCGCCCCTTACAACATAACAGGAGCGACAGCTCTACCTAAGACACAGGCAAACAAACACAGGAACCTGTTAAGATGAGGAGACAGAGAAGTATGGCCCAAAAGAGGGAACAGATCAAAGTTCCAGTGGGAGAACTAAGCGATGAAGAGATAGCCAACCTAACAGACACAGAGTTCAAAATACTTGTGATAAAGATGCCCACAGACTTGACAGCTATGCTTAAAGTATGGCAAATGCATAGGGGAAGACGTAAAGGCTATGCTAAATGAAATGAAGGAAAATCCACACAAAACCAATGGTGAAGGGAAAGAAACCAGGGTTCAGATCAATTATTTGGAACATAAAGAAGAAATAAACAGCCAATCAGTACAGAATGAGGAAACAAGAATTGAAAAAAGTGAGGAGAGGCTTAGGAACCTCTGGGACAACTTTAAACATGCCAACATCCGAATCATAGGGGTGCCAGAAGAAGAACAAGAAATTGAAAACTTATATAAGAAAATAATGAAGGAAGACTCCCCAAGTTTGGCAAAGGAAATAGACATACAAGTCCAGGAAGCACAGAGAGTCCCAAACAAGCTACATCCAAGGAGGACCAAGACACATCATAATTAAAATGCCAAAGGTGAAAGATAAAGAGAGAATCTTAAAAGCAGCAAGAGAAAAGCAGGGAATTACCTACAAAGGGATGCCTATAAGACTATCAGTTGATTTCTCTGAAGAAACTTTGCAGGCAAGAAGGGACTGGCAAGAAGTATTCAAGGTGATGAAAAGCAAGGACCTACAACCAAGATTACTTTATCTAGCAAAGCTATCATTTGGAATGGAAGGGCAGATAAAGTGCTTCCCAGACAAGGTAAAGCTAAAGGAGCTCATTATCATCAAGCCCTTATTATATGAACTGTCGAAGGGACTTACTTAAGGAAAAGAAGATCAAAACTATGAACATTAAAATGACAACAAACTCACAACTATCAACAACTGAATTTTAAAAATAAAAATAAAATCCAACTAAGCAAACTAGACTAGGGACAGAATCATAGGCATGGGGATCATTTGGAGGGTTATCAGCTGGGAGGGGGAAGGGGGAGAAATGGAGAAATGGTGCAGGGATTAAAAAGTATAATCGGTTGGTACAAAATAGACAGGAGGAAGTTAAGAATAATATAGGAAAGTGTGAAGCCAATGAACTTATATGCACGACCCATGGACGTGAACTAAGGGGGGTGGGATTGCTGGAGGGAAGGGGGTTACTGGGCAGAGGGGAGCAGAGGGGGAAAAAATTGGGACGACTGTAATTTAAATGTTTTGTGATCAATAAAGAGGAGTGAGAGGGTGCTGGCCTCTGTGGGAACTTCCCCCACCCTTACCACCAAGGCCCAGAGTCCTTTAGGAAACAACCCCCCAGTCTTCTTCATGCCCTCCAGGTGGGCACTACCTGAAAGCAACTGTGCATTGCATGGCCATAGTTGGCAAGGTCCTCCCAAAGCATAAAATATGTCAAACTGGTCCCAGGTTGCCTCTGTCTGCCCCAGTCAGCCTCGGGAACAAGGAATCAGCTGGTGAGAATGAGAAGGCGGTGTTTAGAGCCAGAGTCTTCTCCTCCTAGAGAGTAGCCTACCACCCTTTTCTCTGTAGCACACTGGCCCCAGTGGCCCCACGGACAAATCCAGCCAAGGAAGGAGGTTCTGAGAAGCCATGGGCCTGTCCTGGGTGAGCAGAGAGCCACCTGTGAGTCTGGGGGCGCCAGGCTGCTCACACACCTGAGTGAGACCTGAAGCAGTTGGAGCGGGTGTATTGGGCTGCTATACCTCTGCCTCCTGTGGAAGTCCTTCCCCAGGTGTGTCCCCCTTTGACTTGCCCAGAGATTTGCTGGCTAAGGGTTCAGAATTTGTCAGAGCTCAGGGGACCTCCCAGTGGAGGGTGCCCTTGAGCTTTGACCTGGCAGCCTCAGCTAACACACTGGTGAGGACGCTGAGGATAGGAATCCAGACCACAGGCTCCATGTGACCAGGGGTGGCCCCCACAAGTTACCTGTCTCCCTCTCCTTACACACAGCTCATCCACAGACAAGTTTGGGCCCCTTACAATCCAAAGCCCACATCTCAGCTCTGCGGATACAACCAGTGTGGGTGAGGGCTCTCCACGTGCCAGGCTCTGGCCTAGATGCTTTCTCATATTCATTTCTTCGTCTTCACAGCGACCTTTCAAGGGAACGCTTCTGTATTCATTTGATAGATAAGGAACCGAGGCTCAGTGAGGTGACTTGGCCAAGCCCACACCTAGTGAGCAGCAGAGCCAGGATCCAGCTCCATTCATGTCCTTTCCACCACCCGCCAAAGCCGCCCCTTGGGATACAACCTGTGCAGCCACAAACAGAAGCATCAAACTCAAGCCTCAAATGCCACTTTGAATTGTGGAGCCCCGAAGGAATCTGACAAAAGTCCTATGCCAGAGCCCCCAAGGAAGGCCTCATAGCTGCCAGGCGCCCCCATCACAGTCCAAGACCATTAGCTGACTCAGTTTCCCAAGGAAGGTTCTGAAATGCTGCTCATTCTCCCAATTATGAAGCAGATGCCTGTTGATCCCGCTAAGGTTTGTCACACAGCAGAGCTGCATGAGTGACAGCTGAACCCTAGGGCCCACCCAGTGGAGCGGAAAGCACACAGCAGACGAGAAAAAGAGCTCAGTTCCCATCCCAGAGCTGCTCTCACTCAGAGTGTGACCTTGGGCAAGTCACTTAACCATCCCAGACGTCTGTTCCTCATCTGTCAAATGAAAGAGTTGAATTATGTGGTCCCCAAGGTCCCCTGAAGGCTGAACCTTCTGGGAGCTTGTGATTCCTGATTCAATTAAAGTTTACTGGGCTGCCTATCAGCAAATTTAATGACTCTTCAAAGTTGACCAAGGCAGGCAAAAAGATTATAAATGTAATTTCACTGAAGTGGGAAAAGATGAGAAAAAGCCAGCAAAGAGCATCTTAACACAGAGGCAGTGATTACCAGCATACGGTGAGTCACTGCCTTTGTGTGGCGGATAGGGAGGAATAACACTGGCTTCTCTGAAGCTCGTGTGGTCTTCCCAGAGCCTGGGAGAGGACCGGCTGTAGCCAGAGGTCAGACGGGACCCTTGGGGTTAATTCAAAATGGAGGGAGAGAGGGAAAGAGGTCCCAGGAGAATGTGAATGAAGCCCGCCTAAGAGAGGAATTTATGACAACTGCAGTCAATTCTTCTCCATTTGACCCCAGGGCCTCCAGGCCCCCTTGGATGTGGCTCTGAGAGACTGCAGAGCTGATATTGAACCCCAACAGGAATCTGGGTCCCAGGGAGGTTAAAGGTCCTCTGTGGAACCTCAGTTCCCCAAGAAACATTGCAAAGAGGGTAATTTAAGCAAAAAATACTGTTTGTTTCCCAATTTATAAGCAATTACGCATGATTTACAGCCCAGCCTGCCTCTTGCACAAGCAGCTCTGTAATTTACAAGACCATAAAGTCAGGGGCTCCCATGCTCCCGCCACCATAAATCTGGCCTGAATGGTGACTTGGGGCAGAAATGATTAATCTGCTCTTCCGGGATGAGCCTTCATACTGCTGTATTAGCCAGGGAAGCGTCGTGCCAAACAGCACTTCTCAGCCCCACCCAAAACGTAAGTTTTGCTTTGGAAGAGAAATATGGCCCAAGTCCCAAGAGATCCTGGGCCACAGGGAATGTTGACCAGTGAGAGGCCCAGCCAAGGGTACACATCCAACCAGCTGTGCAATGCTGCACCCTATCTTTTGTCCTCAGGGCTCACCTGTGACATGATAAGAAACATTATATTTGGTCTCTGCCCCCGGTTCCTGATGATATTTGATCTTTGATTCTGTTTCCTGACACAGAATTCATAGAATCCTTGTAATTTACTCAGTTATAGTGGTGATTAGAGCATCATATGCAGAACTCGTAAATCCTTTGGGATTTCCTGGGTGATTGGAGTGTCTTTTGTTCTAACAAGGTGACTCTGGAGGAGAAGCTTGGAGATTTCAGCCCCATCCTCTAACCTCCTGAAAGAGGAGACAGGATAGAGAGTGAGTTAATAATCGATTGTGTCTATGTAATGAAGCCTCCATAAAATTCCTAAAGTATAGGGTTCACAGAATTTCTTGGTTGAGGAGCACATCCATGTGCCAGGAAAGTGGTGCACCCCAACACCGTAGGAACAGAAGCTCCTGTACTTGGGGTCCTTCCAGACTTTGTCCCAGGTACCTTTTCATCTGGATGTTCACCTATATCTTTTGTTTTACAATAAACCAGTAAACACAAGTATTTCTTTGAGTTGTGTGAATTGTTACAGCAAAATTACCAAAGCTGAGGAGGGGTTGTGGGAACTCCCAATTTATAGCTAAATCAAATAGAAGTGTGGGTAATCTAGGGACCCACTACTTGAGATTGGCATATGAAGTGAGGGCAATCTTTTGGACTAAGCTCTTAATCTGTGGGATCAAATGCTAACTCCAGGTAGACTGTCAGAATTGAGTTAAATTGTAGGACACATAATCAGTAATCTCAAAAAACAGGAGAACTGCTTGGTGCGTGGAAATCCCCCCCACATCTGGTGCCAGAAGTGAAGTATTGAGAGAAGAGAACAGAGTAAAACCAGTGTGTTTTCTTTTCATCACCCCAACCCCCTCCCCACAAGCCCAGTTTGCATCAGCTGAGGCAGCTTGTGGCAGATTTGTGATGTCTCAAGCAGGAGATTGGACCACACAGGCTACCAGACAAGTGTCAGACACACATGCCATGGTTTGGCCTTGATTGAGCCTAAAGACTTTGCCAAACCAGCGTGGGCCTTGGAATATTCAGCAGAACAGGCTGGACCACAGCCGCTTTGCCAGGACCAAGGTCGGGGCTGGGATGTCAGCACCAAGGACAGCTCCTAGCAAGGCTCTCCAGGGCTAAGGCTGAGGATGACCACAGCCTTTTGACCTACCACAGTTCAGGTTATCCCTACACGGGAGGGCAGATCAGAGAAATCCCTAGCTTGAAAGGCCAGTACTTGGAAGGCAGATCCCAATCTTCGTGAACAAGGTTCATCCTTACCCACGCAAGTGCCTTCTCTCCCTTCTTCATGAACCTGGGTGTCTCTGGCCATCCATGGTCACTCTGGACACCAGTGATCCCTCATAGATTCAGTGGCAGCTTGTTTTACAGGATCCTCCTCATCAGAACCTTCTCATTCATTCATTCAACAAATATGTTCTAAGACCCATGGTTTGCCAGAAGATGTGTCTCCCCCCCCCCCACCTCCCCGGGGATACAAATATATATAGTCATTATCTGTACAGGTGAGGACAAATATATTTATGATAATTATCCTTAATATTTGATTAATTATTTCTAAGTATCAAGTATGTGTGGAGCCCCTCTATAGACAGTATCTCATTTAATCTTCTAAGGAATTCTATGAAGTGAGTGTCATTATCATCTGTTGGCATGGCTAGCAAGAGGAGGAGCTAGGATTTGAGCCCAGGTATCCTGACTCTAGGGCCTATCCTCCTAACCACTACATTATGTTGCCACTATGGAAATATAGTTTAATCAATTTTGTGATAGAATGGAAGAGACAGGAGAGTGCATAGAAGAGCCTTTGTGGCCCTTAATTCTCTTCCCCGGCCCCTGGTCCTCCCTCCTCCACTGAGAGCTGAGAGGCCATGGACTAAGGCCTGAATCCTTCCTACTGGGCACAACAAAGCCCTGACAAGTGCTTCTGACTATTGCTTTCCTCTGGTCTGCCCTGACTTGTGCTCCCACCTCCATGCCCAGCAGGAACTGGCATCCCCCTGCCCAAGGGTTATTCCACAATACAGAGTGCAGGCCCCTTGAGTGTGTATTTGGAAATGAGAGAATAGAGACTCCTGGGTCATCTCTGGCAAGATGGAAAAACCAACACCAGGACACAGAGTCATAGCCTGTGGTCTGGGAAGGTGGGAAGTGACAGAACAGGGGGTAAAGAAAAAGCAAGATGAAAAACCAAGAAAGAAATCCAGGCTGACAAACATAGAGTGGCAGGGGCAAGGGTAGAAGTCCTTAGGCAGTGTCCATAGAAGGTATATGATGAACGGTGAAGAACAGAAGAATAAAAAAGATACATTTTGGTGCCTGATGGGCCTGGGTTAGAAGTGCAACTTTGCCACTTACAGGACGGTCACTTGACTCTCAAAGGCTATTTCCTCATCTGAAAAAATGGGGCTAATAACAGCAAACGCATCCTTGTGAGAATTGAAATACTGAATTTATTATCTATAGTAAGCACTCAATAAATGAAAGTAATAATGTTGATAATAATGGCTTATTTTTGTCCAGTGAGCCTGTTCTGAAGGACCTGTCCCACTGAGAGGCTGAGCTGGCAGGATGCAGGTGTTCCGTGATGGTAGCAGACCCCCCACTGCCTCAGCAACCACATCTATGTCTGTCTCTTGCAGGTAGGAACCTCCCTAGAAACTTCCATCATGGGCATGACAGCACTATTATTCACTCACTTTCCCATAGTTTCACCTGCTCTATATCTTTCTCTCTCTGCCTGTCTCTCTCTGTTTTGTCTGCTAATGTTCATGCTCTCTCTCTAGCTTTATTTTTCTCTCTCTGACTCTGCCACCTCACCCCCCATCATTATCACTGTCCTGTAGGGCAGGATAACTGGTGGCCACTGAGACTGACACATGTTCCCATAAGGCAAGTCAGCAGCTCTTTGTTAAGGAGGTTGATTGGGTATTCTTTCCCCAGAGCGCTTCCAAGAGCAGAGAACATTTTTAAACTGTTTCCAGTCCAGTTTTTGGCAGCTCAGAAGATATTTTCATCTGCCTTTTCAAACACCTCTGACTTACAGATCCTCCCCCTTGTTATATATATGCAGACATCAGTCCACCAGCGCTGGGACAGTCATAGTAGCTGCAGCTTCCTCTCAGCCTGGAACCTGTCACCTTCCTATCCCCCAGCCATAGCTTCATATGGGGCCAGCCAAGCCCTCATGGGCCCCTTGCCAAGACATCCAGGTCAGCACCTTGGTAGCAACATGGCCTCCACTTCCCAACAGTGGGTGTCTCAGGAACAGGCATGCCTGTCAGGACAGCCCCAACACCCCTACCCAAGATGCACTCTCGACTGCTGTTTGACAGTCGACAATCTGAGCAAACAATGACTCATCCTATAGACAAAACCAAGGCAGAGCCTTTCCAGCCCTCTCTCAAGGGAGGCAGGCTAATTAAGTGGCTTCATCAGAGTGCCCTCTGCAAAGCAGCCCCACTCTCCACTCCTCCTGCTCCCCAAGAAGGGGCCTGATCAATGGAATTGACTACAAATGCCACCCTCTCTTCTCCCAAATTACTCTGGCTCCCAAGACAAATCAACTTTTCCTGAAGACCAGGCAAGCATCCTGCTGCTCAGCTCCTCAATCAGCCTTGGAGGTTCCCTTGCCAACAGCCTCCTTGTGGGGCTGAGCAGGTCCCTGCCAATAGCAGGATCTGGTCAGGACAGCCAGGAAGAAGGGGGGAGGGGAACAGACCCTAACAACTTTGGAGGTTATCCCTGTCCCTGGAAATTAGCACAGGGGGCCGGGTCTGGTCATCCTCACTCCACTGTGTCTCCTGTGAGTCTAGTGGTGGGGGTTAACAAGAATGAGACCCATGTTCGAATCTGTCGCCTGGGAAATGAGTGGGTTTTTGTTTTGCTGGAGTTTTTAATGAAACAGAGTTTACAGTTTTAATCCCGAGAAATTAATTTCCTCACACAATCGCTGATAGATTCATTCATTCATTCAATACTTGTTGGCTCCAACCATGTGCCAGGCATGTGGCTAGGCCTTGGAGGTACAGACATGAAAACATAATGAGGGAAGTAGTACTGAGGCAGAGCTACGAGCAAGGTGCCCTGGAAGCCTATGGTGGAGAAGAATTCTCTATTTTTAGAGGGTATCAAAAAGGGCTTCATATCTGAGGGGACACTGGCAGAGGGATTTGGAGCATAAGCAGGAATTCATCAAGGGAGACACGGAGTTCAGAGTTCAATGAGGTCAAGTGTGCTGGCTTTAGGCTGCAACAAAGTCTTTTAAAACTCATCCTGGGCCTAGCAAACCCAGAAATCACAGCAATCTCCAGGGAATGCTGTGAAAATGTAGATGGATAGAACTCTATTGCATGAGCTAACAACAACTCAGCTAATGGAAATAAAAATCATAGCAAAAGTAACAGTATGATGTATTGTTAAGAAATCCCATCTTGGCAGGGGAGAAATACATAACGCAAGTCTCTTCACCAACAGAAATGTGAAATATGAGCTCAACAGACTGGGCAAGGATGCCTGATGTCAGGTGTGATACCTGAAAACCGAGCACCTGCTACTACCTCCTGGGGACCGTGTTCGCAGGCACCAAGATTTAATGAAAAGGTGGAAGGGTTGGGGTGACTGAGAAAAATCTTATCAACTAACTGTACAGTTTCTGAGACTTGGGACAAGAGCACTGCGATTAGAGCATTGTAGGGTTTCTCTGCTCCTGAAATCCCTAAGCCGCCCAGGAGGCTGTTCCACAGTGTTCATGGGTGGCCAGGGGGTCGCCTAACCACGCCAGGCCTGGCTGCTCTCAGGAAAACTTTTCAGCGTCTGAGTCTGGTGTTCGAGGCCCCCATACTCTGACCAACTTACATTTCCAGCCTTTTCAAATTTCACTACAATATGCTCTAATCCAGCTGCGTCATTCAATTTACCATTCACCTTACATGCACGCTATACTATTTTCATCACCGTTGTAAGCCCAATTCTTGGCACATAAATTGTACTCCATGTCTTGTAGAATGAATAAAAGGGTAGATAGATAGATGGATGGTTGGATAGGTCCTACCACTGGGCCATTGTTCTGCCTGGAATTCCCTACCCAAATCCAACGTATTCTTGACAACTTAGCTCATAAGACTTCTTCAGAACCTCCCTGTCCCCCAGCTCTCTCCATCACACAGTGATTACTTGCTCCTCTTAATTCCTGATAATGAGAAATGAATCATGCCTAGAGTCCACAGACTCCCCTATAATGCCTGTTTTATTCTTCTTCATTTTGCAATTTCTTTTTCTTTTTCTTTTTAAAGATTTTATTTATTTATTTTTAGAGAGAGGGGAAGGGAGGGAGAATGAGGGAGAGAAACATTGATGTGAGAGAGAAACATCAATCGATTGCCTCCTGTATGCATGCCGTCCAGGACCAAACCTGCAACCCAGGCATGTGCCTTGTCAGGGAATTGAACTGGCACCCTTTTGCTTTGTGGGATGACACCCAACCAACTGAGCCGTGCCAGTCAGGGCTGCAACTGCTTTTTCATGTCTGTTCTCCAAGTAGTCTATAATTATCACAAGAAGAAAGACCCTGTATTTTGTTCCAAGGCAGTCCTGGACCAGTAGGAGCTCATTAGGTGATGATGTGGTCATAACAAGCCCTTATTGGGGAGTCATGCTGAGCCGTGAGAAGCCACTAGCCAAGCAAAGCATAATTTGCCTAATTCCAGGGCTGCTGCTGCATGACCTTGACTGACAACTTCTCTCTGGACCTTCAGGACACTCTTATTCTGGCTTTTCTGCAGCCTTTCTTTTAGAGAACTTCCTATTCCTCGTGGTTCTGGTGGGGCTGTCAATCATGCTGCTATGTCTTCCAGCCATAGGGCTGGGCAAGTGTCCATGCTAGTCCATCAGCATAGTTATTCTCATTGCCACAGAGATCAACTCTAGGATGAGCATATGACTGAGTCCAGGCCAATCTAGGGGGTTTATGCTAGAGCCAGCAGGGGAAACATCTTTCCACACAAGCAGAAGAAAGCCTGTACTGTAGAAGAGAATGAGGCCACATCTAGGCTTCACAGAAGCGAAGTCCAGGGTTGGCATGGCCTGATCCCCTATATCTATCCACGCCTGAAGCCAGTCTACCCCACAGACTGTCCAGTTTTGAGGGCCCACCAATTCCCCTTTTACTTAAGATATTTTGAGTTGGGCTTCTAAAATCAAGAGAGTACAAGATCTAACTTCTTTCTCTGTACTAAGAGGGGAGTGGGATATGAGAAAAACTGCCCTGCTTTTAGAGGGGCCTGGTGAAAAGTTTATGCTTGGGCATCAGAAGTCTTTTAGTAGTTTCTCGAGGCTTCTAAGCCATTCATGCTGTCTTGCCCTATTCTCAGGCAGGCTCTTGAGTGGTCTCTCACAGCTCTTAGCAGCTCTGACCGTCTATCCTTGAAGATGTCCAGGTGAGTAGCAGAGTGAAGAAGACCATTGCCTGGAACACCCTCTCCAGCAGAGCCAGCAGTACCCATGTGGTCCTAGCTGACACGCTCCTTTTCTTCTGCTCTTCTTGCAGCCACATTATGCAAATCGGCCCAGTAGTCACAGAGCCCTGGAGACACTCATTTGGAGGGAGTGGGAGAACTGTCTCCAGCTTACCTCTCTGCGAAGTATGTCTGCAGCAGAACCACTCCCCAGGGCCAGGCACCATCTGTTGTTAGAAATCCCCTTTGCTAATTATTCAACTTCTCTGAATGAAAATGAATCATGGAGCCAGGCTGGAGGGGGTTAGACGAGGAGCTGGCAATTTACTTAGAGGCAGTAATCATCCCAGCCTAGCCACACGCAGAGGTTCCTGACCCATCTTTAGCATGGGCTCCACCACATGCTCAGCATCCCAATGAGGCCATTATTTCTGAAGGGGGACTTGCAGGGCCTGGGAGCCCTGGGGATTGCCTGTCAGAACCTCTCTGGGGCTGGAGCTACCGTGGAGCCCCGAGGAGCCCACTCTGTTCAGATCCAAAGAGCCAGCTCGGCTGAAAATGGACAAATCCTGTTGAAATAGCCCAGCCCTTCCGGACTTCAGCATCTTGGGAAGAAAGTGCCAGGCCCATTCAACCTTAGCCAGCTCCTGGATGAGGAAATACAATGATAGACAATAATCTTGTCCCCTAGTTACACTGCAGAGAGGATGGAAGAGGTAGGAGCAGACTCTTGAGAAATGAGCGATGGACCCTACCATAGTAAGAGCTCCCACCATCTCCAGGGGTTCCTCTGCCACTGTTATGTGACCTTTCCCTTAGACGGGCTGGGCCAGGTTATGTTTGGGGAGCTGGGGTGGGTGGACGGTCCTGAGAAAGGAAACCTCCATATCTTGAGCATTTACTGTACTCCCAAGCATGTTGCTCCGCCCTTGGTAGTTTCCTCGTGGTATCTGTCCAACAGCCATGCGAGACAGACATTATTACTCCCATTTAAGAGAGTAGGAAACTGAGGCTCAAAGAAGAAAAGGGACTTGCCTGAGGTCCTTTAGTTTGCTGGTAGCAGAGGAGGGACCTAGTTCCATGGGATTCTTTTCTATCTGCCACACTAAGCTCCTCATGCCTCAAAGGATGGCAAACAGATGTCAGAGAGGCAGCCAGAGTCCTCCACAACCTGTCCCTTCCCCTCCTCCCTGGAGCCATCTTTCCACTCCTCCCAGCTCCAGCAGTGCTGGTCTTCTGGGAACATGTCTTGCTATATCCGCACTCCAGGCCTTTGTCAGAGCTGTTCTTCCCAAGACCATTCTTCGCCTGGCTAGCTTCTATTCTTTCTTCAGGTGTCAGCTGAGACATCAATTTCTTTTGGGGTCAACCCCTCCCCCATAAGACAGAATGAGGTATATGAAATGTTTTAGATGATGTAGCAAACAATTATGACACAGCTCACCTAATTCCCGCACAGTTGTAGTGGACAGTTCCCTGCCCATGTCCCACTTCAAGTACAAGCCAGACTCTCCTTATTTTCTTTTTTTTTTAATTTAAATATTTTATTGTTTATGCTATTACATTTGTCCCAATTATCCCTTTGCCCCCTCCACTCAGCCCACCCCCCACTTCCATAGTCAGTCCCCACACCATTGTCCACGTCCATTGGTCTTTCATATACGAGTTCTTTAACTAATCCCTTCACCTTCTTTCAACCAATCCCCTCCTCCGCCCTCCCTTCTTACAGCTGTCAGTCTGTTCCATGTTTCTATACCTCTGGTTCTGTTTTGCTCAGTAGTTTATTCTGTTCATTAGCTTCCACTTATAAGTGATATCATATGGTATTTGTCTTTCACTGACTGGCCATCCATGCTATCACAAAAAGTAAGAATTCCTTCTGTCCATTGTGTAAATGTACTACAGCTCTTTTATCCACTCATCTACTGATGGGCACTTGGGCTGTTTCCAAATGTTGGCTGTTGTAAAAAGCACTGCTTTGAACACAGGGGTGTATATATTCTTTTGAACTGGTGTTTTGGGATTCTTCAGATATATTCACAGCAGTGGAATCGCTGGGTCAAAAGACACTTCCATTTTTAATTTTTACAGGAAATTCCACACTGTTTTCCACAGTGGCTGCACCAGTCTGCATTCCCACCAACAGGTCAATAGGGTATTTCTTGAACTTTGAGAGTGCTCCTGAGCTCCTGGAGAGCAACCAGGAAGTGTGAGGGGAGATAAGCAATGGGTGTTGGGAGTCGCAGCTATGTGCCCTGCTTCCCCTTCCTCCAGGGGGATCATTCTGAGATATGGTCTGCCTGGTTCTTCAGAAGGCCTTAGTGGAATGAGCCCCAACTGCCCACAGCAATAACCAGCTCTTATTTCATTGGCTTCTATCCCTTCCCTGTTTCACTTTCTCCACTCTTTCACTCCTGTATCCTGGAAGCACTTCCCAAATAATCTACCTGCATTCAAGTTCCTATCTGAGGCTCTGCTCTTGGGTCAAGTGCTTCAGAAAACCATCTTTTTACTTTAATAGTTATGTATATGTTTGAACACACACTAAAATATAAATAGCACACATAATAGCACAAAGGTGGAAACAATCCAAATGTCCGTCATGGATGAATAGATAAACAATGTGGGATAGACACTCAGTGGGATGTTATTCAGCCTCAAAAAGGAATGAACTTCAGATACAGGCTACAAAATGAATGAACCTTGAGGACATTATATTAAGTGCAATAAGCCAGACACAAAAGGAACAATATTGTATTATTCTATCTATGTGAGCCATCCAGAATAGGTAAATTTATAGAGACAGAAAGTAGAATAGAGGTTACCAGGGACTGGAAGGGGTGGGTAATGGGGAGTTATTGTTTAATGGGTACAGAGTTTCTGATTGGGATGATAAAAAAATGGATTATGGGCGATGGCTGCACAACACTGTGAATGTAGTTAATGCCACTGGGTCATACATTAAAAATCATTAAAATGGTAAAATTTTTGATATACATATATTACTGCAATAAAAATAACTTAAAACTTAAAAAAATACATAAATAGCCCTTTCAGACCCATGATTTCATAGATAATATTGCTTAGGATAAAGCTAAGATCAGTGAAGATATTTAAAGTTTATTTTTAAAAAATGAGAAGTAAATAATAGTACAGATGGTATGCTGATATGGCAAAAAATTGTGAGGGTGGAATTTAAATGATCAAAGTATGGAAAACTCTGCCCAAAATGAAATAAAATTCCCAGTGCCTCATGCTCCCAAAGCCCTGCCCCCTTCTCTTTTTTATAAAATTCATTACACCTGTAAAAACATATTTCCTTGTTTGAGTCCCCACTAGCCTGTAAGTTACATGAAAGCAGTGATCCACCCCTCTGTTCCTTTCGGTATCCCAGCATGTAGCTTGTGGGAAGTGCTCAATAAATATTCAGCTAAATGGGATTGGATTCAAAGTTATCAGGAGGGTCTCCTAGAAGACAAGAGACTCTAAAAGTGAAAAATATTTGCTCAGGTAGCAAAGGCAGAGAGTGTCTGAAGCAGGGACCCAAACTAGGGAGACCTGTGGTATGTTCATAGACAATGAGCTGTCATGCTGGACTAGCAGAGGACAGGAGGGTGGGGTGTGGGAGGGTGTGTATGCTGGGTGGTTGAAGAGGAAGATGGAAGGTGAAATGAGCCCTTGAATGCCCACCTAGGGCATTCAGATGAATCATTGTAGGCCAATGGGAGGGCTTCCTGCCTCTCCCTTTTCCCCAGAGACTCAAGTCTCAGCTACTTTTTAATACAGAAGGTCCTACCTGGGGATGGTCTTCAGGGCATCTGTGACCCTTCATATTGTATGCAAAGAATTATATAAATGTGCATTTTTTTCTGGGGAAAGGATCTGTAACTTTCATCAGATTCTAAAAGGAATTTACAATCCCTGAAGGAGTGAGAATTTCCTGTCTCTGGGGGGAAATCCAGTTGGGTAGGGTCCCACTCAGATTGTCCCCTATCCCCATGGGCCTTGGACCTTGACAGGGGAAGGTGGAGGGGCCCACCCAGCAAGCTCGGCCTCTATCCAGACCTCATAACTATCTGGATTGAGGATTAAGGCTCGGGAAGTATAAATCACCTGCATCTCAATCCCCTGTTGGTTGAGGAGATGAGGAGATGTTGATCCCACCCTCATCCTCATGATTCATGGATCCCCCAGCTCCTGTCTTGGGGCTCTGAGCCACTACCTGGGTCTGAGCCCCAGCAGCTTTTCACCCCATTCACTCCATACCAGCCCAGTCCCAAAGCATCAGAACACTCAAGTGGCCTCTTCTAGGAGTCCCACTTCAGGGGCAGAGGGCCGATCCACCCTCTTCCCAGTTACTCACACTTCTGAACTACCTATCTTCTGCCAGAAGGGCCCCTGGCCAAAGGACACATGAGTCACTCCTCTCTCTGTCCTGACTCAGCCCAGCATCTCCAGAATGGGCTCCCTAGGACAATGGGGACCATAAGAGTCTCTCTCTCCAAAGGCCAGTTGTCAGTCTCCTCCTTTCTCCCGAGGAAGCCAGCCTCGTCGTCGTCGTCGGCAGCCATCCGTCTCGAGAGACGATGGTGTAGCTTCTTAAGAGTCTATCTGCACCGCTGAGAATGGTTGTGCAGTCCAACTCGGGAGTGACACGGTATCTGTCTCCTCCCGTGTTGAATCGACATCTTGCGATGACGCTGGAGTGTCCTCTCCAGTGAAGCTGAAGCTACAGAGCCTGGGCAGGGTGATATGGAGGGTCTGCTGTTGCCCATGCAGCAGACCCCCCCTCTCTTCGCAGCTGAAGGGTCCAAGGGAAAGACGGAGTCAATACAGCTTGGCTTCAGGTGCGCCGCAGGAGTTGCCGGTGTTGACTACAACGTCAAACCGCCTTAGGGACTCCGGCTCCGGATTTTCTGTCGGGGTTTACTCCCTTAGCCTTTCCCCTGAAGAGGTATGCCGCAAGGCAGCGGAGGTTTTTTGGAGTCAGAGTTTTCCTTCTCTGATGTGCCCTGACTGGAAGATTGAACCAGCGACACTTAGCTCGCAGGCCGACGCTCAATCCACTGAGCCAAACCAGCCAGGGCGGAAGCCAGCCTACACATCCCTTTAGTGTCTGATCCAGGAAGATGTGGATTAAAATCCCACTTGAGCCATTTGGCTAGATCTGTGCAAATTACTTCCTCCAGAAGCCTCCATTCTCTTAGCTTTGAAATGGGATTAACTCATTGAATCCTTTTAAAGTAACAAAAAAAATCATATTACTTCCCCCAAGACAGGTTCCATTGTTTTAAAGGTTTGATACCCTTCTTATCTTCCTTTTGTATCTTTCACATTACCTTTCTATCTTCCTCTTGGAGATGTATGATTCATTGTTATACTAAAGGTTCTGAGGTCTTCACACAAAATAAACCTGTTTTATTCTGTTTCACTCTGGGCGAGACTATGAAACCCAGCCTCTGTACACAGCTGGCTGAGAAGCTCTGAGTTGGTGTCTGTAAAGACAGCTCAGTCCCTGGCAGACAGTAGATGCTCAATTAGCAGGCTCTGTGTTCTCCAAACACTTCCTCCTTGAAGAGCCAGATATGTAGAAAATGTAGAAAATTAAGGTAATAGAGTCATCTTCCAGCCTCCTCATGTCAACCCTTGAGATTCCTTTTAGGGAAGGGGCTGGAGAGACCAAGGGTCCAAGGCACAGCTTCCTGGAACCAGCTGGCTGATTCTGGGGAGGCTGCCCTGCCCTGCTGAAGGGGTGGGTAAATCCTGCCAGATTTGAACGCTTGCTAATTCTCCTGAGGATTTCTCTTCTGACAGCCAAGACCCACCCACCCATTAGCAGGGACACAGTGGCCAACTAAGTGAGAAGAGAAAATCAGTGGAAAGCAAACAAGCCAATAAACAGAGTCTACCTACTGCCAGAGCCCCCAGAGCCCCCAGAGCCAAATCTGGGGGCGGGACTTGCAGGGGTGGGATCTCTGCTATGTGGCCACAGAGACCCAATGGGGCTGCCTTTCAATGCTCCCAGGCCACTTTCTGCACATGCCATCCTCCTCCCACCATTGTGTCCACTGATTAAGGCAGTGTTTCCTACTACAGCATAAACGAATGCATTATGTCTTTGTTATGCTAATGTCATAGCAAGATGCAATTTAAATAGCACTTCCAGAAAAATTAAGTATGTTCATTGACACAGTGAAATGTTTTCACCCTCAATGTAACCTTCACAGATTCTGTACAAAATCCATCAGTCAGTGAGCTATTCATTTGTGAATGCTTAGCAATTATTATGCTAATGCATCACAATGCATTACAGCAAATTCTCTGTAAGTGGCAGGAAGTGCAGCTGCCTGGTACACACCACACCCGGATTACCGGAGCACCTATCAATATACAGCGTCATCACTGCAACTTGAATCTGCCTACATCTTGAGCTCTGTCTTGGAGCAGTGGACCTCCCAAGCTCAGGGACTGAACTAGAAAGCACATATTAACACATCTTTGGAGGTCTCCTAGCAGGGAGGTGTATCAGTTAGTTGCTACTGCATAACAAACCACTACAAAACTCAGGGACTTTAAGCAATAAACATTTGCTTTTGCTCATGATTCTACTGACGTGGGTTAGGATAGGCAGACCCAGGCTGGGTTCATTCACATGTCTGTGATCTGTAGGAGCTAGCTGTTCTCCGATGGCCTCATTTAATGACTGGAAATTAGCTTACTATCAACTGGGACAATGGGGCTGCCTTGGCCACCTGTCTCTCCTCATCCAGTAGGCATACCAGTCTTGTTCATACAGCAGTAACAAGATTCCAAGAGACAGGGGTGAGGGGTGAGAGAGAAAGCATGCAAGAAGTCTTAAAGTCTAGGCTTAGAATTGACACAATGTCCCTTTTGTCACATTTTATTGGCCAAAATAGACTTCACCTTTTGATGGGAGATGCTGCAGTCATCCCCCATTGCATAGATCGTGGATACAGGGAGGAATAAAAACATGTAGCCATTTGCCAGCAACCTGCTACTGACGGTGTCTGCACTATACATATTTGAACACCAAGAGAGGCTGGCTTTGACCATGCTGATGCCACCTCATGATGTTGGGGAAATATAGCCTACTAGTGGGTCAGGGACAGATGAATTGCTATTGGTTATGGTGACTTCTGCATACTAAATTTTGCTTCTAAGTGTGGTATCTAGCCCCAGACTAATGGGCCAGTCACGGAGACAGAAGAGGACTCCAGAGACACCAGCCCTTTCTATAACATGACCTCTGACTATGCAGTTGAGCTGCACAGAATCATTCACACTCCCTTGTTGGGACAAATGGCATGAGCTAGTGAACCAACAGTCCAGTTAGGTCTCACCTATGGCTGGGGGTTGGTGTCCAGTTCTGTTCCATGCACCTCAAAGGGCTGGTTTTGGCCATCCAGCACAACCAACTGTGCAGTCCTATCTAGAAGGCCTGGCGCTTGGACTTCTGGCGCAGGAATGCTCTAGGTCTGGAATAAGCTGGTTATGTGCCTGCACTAACCACACCCTCTCCAAGGGGAGCTGCCCCGTTCACAACCTTGCTGCCTCCGATCTCATGGTTTAGATCACATCCTCCTCGGAGCCAGCTGATTGGACAAGTGGCAGTCACCTGACCCGAAGGCAAGCAATCTGTGACCTGGGGCATAAAAAGGAGTTGACCCAACCAGATTTATTCTCTTGGGAATCTGAATTAAGAAACATAAAACACATTTGTTGGTCAGTGGCAGGAGCTGCCGATGAAAGATGATGAGGTATCATCAAGCCACGGAGGGCATTTTGGGCCACAGAAAGCCCTAGTGGTGGAGCACAGCAGCTGTGGACAGCAGAGGATGGAGATGGCGCGGGGTGAGAAGGGAGGACTCATATTTCATGGGGCTGAAACCACTTTACTCCTGAAATGGGAGGGGTTGGGGAAGGAGGGAGGGAGGGAGGGAGAAGGAGAGGGAGAGGCTGCACTTCGGAGCCCCATGGATTCTGAAGGCTTTCCAGTTATAGTTCCAATCGCCATGAATTTTGACAATAAGCTCTCTTAAGTGGGCTTTTATGCTTTGCAATTCAGCAAACCCAACTGCGGCACTCCACCAGCTCATGTGCTTCAGATTGTCCGGGTCTCCTTGTGTCCTTCTCAGTTTTCTAGTAAAGCTCTGTTTGAATGAGTCTGACTTCACTGTAGCAGAACCAGCAGGACCAAACCATGGACTCACAACCTGTTCTCCACACTGTAGCCAGAGGGATGTTTTGAAAATTCAAATCTGAGCAGGCCATAGCTCTGCTTAAAACTCTGGGACGCTTCCATTGCTCTTAAGATAAACCCCAAATCCTCCTGAGGCCTACAGGGCTCAGTGTGGGCTGACCCCTGCCCACCCTGGGGAACACCTTCCACCACAACGCCCCTCCCCTGCTAGTGGTTCCATGCTGGCATCCAGCTTCCCATGGCATGAACATGCAGTGCTTCTCTTTGCACAGGGCCTTTGCTACTGCTGCTTCCTCTGCCTGCAGCACCCTTCCTCCTCCTGGGGTGCCATTTGCCCCTCTGGCTACTGGGATCAGTTTGTGTGGTTTGGATAATGGGCTTGCCAGGACACCCCTGAGGGCACCTGAACCCTTCCCATGCGGACTCAAGGACTCACCTACATCAGCAGGTGTTAATACAGGTCCCAAGAATGTTCCAGGCCTCACCCACCCAGAGTCTTAGGAAAGTGGGGCTTCCCTCAATGGCACAGGCTCTTTTCTCTTCCACCCCCCCCCATCCCCGGAGAAGAAAGTGAAGACCATAGCAATGAATAAGAAGAATAAGTATATGGCCCACAATAACAGAAAATTTCTTCCTGGGAACCCTGATTGAATATGTTACTCAGCAGATACACACTCACAAAATCCCAGCCTGAAAACATCTGAAGGACTATCTTCCTCTTTTATTTCCAACTGAAGAAACTTAGACTCCCCAAATCCATCCATTCTTCCTCCCAATTCCTGTCCTATTGGCTTGGCCATAAGAACAATGAGCTAATGGCTATATCCCAAGAAAATGATGACCACAGCTACAATTTACTGAATGCTGACCATCCACCAGACACCATGCTAAATGTGACGTGGGTCATTTTACTTCATTCTTACAATATTACATTAATCAGATGAAGAAACTGGGATCCACAGAGAGTTTAAGTGTCCCTCCCGCACTAACTGGTGATAGTTTTTAAATGCAGGCAGTCTTGGTCCAGAACTAATGCCTGCCCACTATCCTGAACTGCCTTGGTCAACTCAGGCTAATCTGGGGCTTCTTCATGGAAGCCAGTATCTGGAGAGTGTGAGGGAGCCAGGTGGTGCTCACCTGCTGTCACCACAGAGCTCTGAGCTGGGTCCTTGGGAGGGGAAGTGGGTCCCATGTCCCCACAGTTTATTTCCTAGTGATCAGGGAGGTGGCATGGTAAGGCAGCCAGCCAGGGTCAGGGGTGACAAAAGGGAAGGTAAAAGGAACCACCATTGGAGAGCTCCATTTAAATGATCCTATCAGATTCCTCCTAGCCACCATGAGGTGGGGATTATTGGTCCCACTTCACAGTTGAGAAAACTGAGTCTTGGAGAGAAGTTGTCTGATAGCCAGCATGGGTGCAGCCAGGCCTGTGTGATCAGACTGCTTGTCATCTGTTTCATTTTTCCTCCAGAAGTCAGCCTGCTCATTCCTCTGGGAGGGATCAAAGTGAGGAATGAGTCACGCCACGTCTTCATTACTCTGTTTACTCTTTCTAGGAGGCTGTGCAGGTTGCCTATGACATTCATGCAGTAAATGTTTTTGTGCACCTACTATGTGCCAGACACGGTTCTAGGCACAAAGCCTATGACATTGAACACAATCCCTCCTAGAGTCAAAAGTCTCCTTGAGGGGGTCAGATTTTAAACCAATAAATATAAAATGTCATGTCAAGTAACAAAGGACACCAAGCCCAACTGCGAGGGAGCCGTGTATCTGCATGTCTCTGGGGTGTGTCTGCAAAGACAGGGGAAGCTGCAGACAAGGAGCCTAGAGGAGGTGCTGAGAGGGGGCAGAAGTCCTCCCTGGGGGCCTTGACCTCCTCCCAAGTCCTCCCCACTCCCCTGGCTCCTCCACCCCATTCTTGCTGTCACCACCTCAGCTAGCTCAGGCAGCACAGATAAGGACACCCCAGAAGGCACATTTCCCACACACTCTCAGGGCAACACCCCAGTCTGTGCAGCCGAACTGGCCGGGGCAGGTACAGTGGGCAGGCGGGTGCTGGTGGAGGCAAATCCCTAAGACAGGAGGTGCCCTGCGGCTGTGGTCCTCCAGGGCTGGGGTCTCACATGCAGCTACTGCTCCTACAGCTTCCAGGAGAGGTTGTCTGGCGTGGCCCACCACCCAGACAGGACGAGTGGGGAGGACACGGAGCCCTTGGGAAAGGCCACAGCTGGCCCCTGACGGCCTTGGGGCCTTACTACTCAAAGTGTGGCACTTGGACTACATGATACCAGCACTGCCTGGGATTTTGTTAGAAATGCAGAGTCTCAAACCCCGCCCCAGGCTTACAGAATCAGTTCTATGAAAAATCCATTTGTTCACGTTGGAGAAGCATTGCCTTTGGTCACTAATCTAAAGGACACTTCCAGTGGGACTGCAGGGAGGGAACAGGGAGGGGGCAGGGACGGGGCAGGGAGAGAGTAGTGTCCGCTCCCGGGCCCACTGGCCAAGCCTTTTGAGGGCAGGTCCAGGGTGGAAGGGGCAGCCCAGGGACCTGAGCGTCTGTCTATAAGCAGCCAGGAAGATGAGCGGAGGAGGGGAAAGAGGTGGAGAGAGCTCTGAGGCTGAAGAGGGAGGGAGAAAGGGAGGCGAGCAGGAAGTGGGGGAGGTGGGGAAGGAGGGGAAGAGGCTGCCAACAAGTAGGGCAAGGAGCCCACTGCAGCTCTCAGCAGGCCGCTGACAGCTCCCCAGAGCCTCATCATCTCCACGGACAATTAAAACAGTTAAAACCCGGCTGTCTCCCAGTGAGCCTGGCAGCCTGGGCCCACCTGCTGCTGGGTGGCTCTTGCTCCAGCCCTCTCCTTGTGGCACACATGACGCTCTCTTGCACAGTCTCACAATGACGTGTTCCCTTCAATGCTTACATACATGGGGGTGCACCTTGCATGTGCGCACATGAGCAAGGGGCAGATTCTCTGATCCTCCTCGCCCCTCCCGCCAACACACACACGCACTGAGGGCTGCCTGTGCGCCTGGTGTGGCTCCCTCTCTTGGCATGGTGGTCAGTGCACCTGACCGCACTAAGCGGCCCTCTCAGGCAGCCAGAGATCCTGCCCCCAGATCCCTAAATGGCTGCTTCCTGTTTGCCCAAACTCCAGGACTTAGGCCTCTGTGAATCACAAAGATTGAGTCCATGTGGATAATGAGGTGCTTTGAGGATGTTATTTTAAATGAGCCTGGGTCTGGCAAGAAAGGGTGGTGTGGGGGTGGAAGAGTTAGGGGGAGTTACCAACACCTTGGGCTCAGCAGCCAGTGGAGGAGGAGAAGAAGGCAGTGAATTGCTGCTGGGGGCTGCCCTGGGGTGGGCACCAAACGGCCTTCCTTCCACAGTGCGCTCTCTGGCCTGGCTGAAGGGGCAGTGTCTCCATGCCAGACTCATTGGGCCATGTGGGCAGCAGAACCATTGGGCCGTGTGGGCAGTGAGGGCACGGGGCACAGGCCGGGAGGGTCACAGTGGACACTGAGACTGGCTGAGAATTAATTAGGGCATTCCAGGCCTCAGGGACATCTCGGGCAGAGCCTGGTTGGTGCATGTAGAACAGGTAGGTGAGGAAGCAGTAGGACCAGGCTGGACAGGAGGCTGGGACATGGCTTGAAAAGCCGGGCAGGGACTAGCATGGAGGTCACAGGCCCCATGAAGCCAGGGCAGGAGCAGAACAAACATGCTGGACACTGATGCTCGGTGCACCTCCAAACAGGGTCACCCCCATGGAGCATGTTCAGAGTGCTGGAGTTAAGGACAGCTTCTGGCTCTGGAGACCATGAGATAGACCAGAGGGGACAGCAAGAAGGCTGGGTTCACCAAGGAGGGGATGGGGGAAGGGAGCAAACAGGGGCCAGGGTGACGACAGGCAGGGCCTTTCACTGGGGCAGAGGTGAGGCGAGGGTTGAGGGTGTGGTACGGGGTGCTGCTCTTGCCCTGCATTGTCCCCTCTTCAGGCTCCAAGGCAGGTCCTGCCTGTCTCTAATAAAGCTTTCTGAAGGGCTGCAAACCTTGTGTTGCCCTGTAGCTGGGGCTCATGGAGCACCCTCTATTGGCCACAGGCCCCTCCTGTGTGCCCGCCTCCCAGGGACTGCCATCATGCTGGGACAAGGGTCTTGGAGCAGTCGTCATGGAGATTGCCTGGCTATATGGGTGGAGGCAGCAAGAGTAGACATGGTGAATTTCACACCATGGTGTGCATGGTGAATGCCATGCACAGAAAGGTGTGCGCACATACATGGCACATGTGCTTCTGATCCTCTTTGGTGTCCTTTATCTCTGCTGGGCAAAAGGTGGGGTGTTGCTCATTCCCAAGATGGCCAAGATAAGTCTCAGGTGTGGCAGTGGGATGACCCTTTACCCACTGAGGCATCTCTCAGTAGAGGAAAGGCCTTGAGATCTTGGCTTTCCTCTCACATAAGAGCAACCACCAAATAGCAGATGATGGCTTTTCAGAGGCTTCGCCCTTAGACTTCAAAGGCACTCCTGCTTCCTGCCCTCTAGGCTCTTGCTGGCCTCTGCCACCCCTAGGTCTCCTGGCACAAATCTAAAATTGTGTGTGGGCTCCCTCTGCTCCCATTGAACATGGCACACTTGGGGCCCTTCTCTGTCTGGTTTTCCCCAAAGTAGGACCCTCCGTGAAGTGTGTGGGCAGCCCCCTTGCAGTTTATTTCCCCCCACCTCGTCACTGTGGTGTCTTTGTAAAGCTGGGGGCAGGGTGTTGGAGAAAGGTTCTGGCTCCGGGAGACAGCGTGGAGGTCTTCCTGGCACACAGCTCACACCCCAGCTATTCCTCATCCATCCCAGGAAGAAGGGACTCATCTTTTAGCCTAGAAGAGCCCTCACCCTTCCCTCAGAGACCCAGACTCAGTTTCCTCCTCTCTGAGTTTCCAAGAAGAATCCTAAGGAGCCACTGCCCCGAAACACAAGGTCATCAGAGAAAGTGTGTATTTCTTAGTTCTAAAGCTCCACTTGAGCCCGGAGTGCTATGATTTTTCAACATCCATTCAACAGTCTGTCCACGCATCCATCCACCCACTCACCCAACAGCCGATCCCTCCCTCCCTCTCTTTACCCCTCCCTCCCTCATTCAACCATCCATCCATCCACCCATCCAACCAACCATATACCCATCTACCTACCTATCCATCACTCAATCCATCCATCCACCCATCCAACCATCCATACACCCATCTACCTACCTATCCATCACTCAATCCATCCATCCATCCCTTAGTCCATCCATAAATTCATCCATCCATCCATTTATCCATCTATCCATCCATCCATCTATCCATCCAATAATTCAGGTCATGTCTCCTGAGCTGTGGCTGTGCCTGACCCTGGGCTCTGGAGAAAAAGAAGATGAATTGACACAGTCCCTGCCCTCAAGAAGTTCCCACCCTGGTCAGGGACCAGATGAGGAGACAGATAAATGACAAGACAATGTGATGTGTGCAATTACCGAACTATGAAAAACGAACTGTGGCAATACATCAGCCAAAGCCTGGAGGAGCTGGGGAAGGCTTGGCAGAGGAGGTGACATTTTAGCTGAGTCTTGAAGAATGGTGGAAGTCTTCCAGCCAGAGATGTGGGGGACAGTTCATTCCCACATTCCTCAGAGATGGCTTGTGACAGTTTTAGATCTATAATTAATAACTTTGGGGTTCAAACTGAATCCTCCTCAGCCCTAGAGCTGGAACCCAAAGCAGTCACTTTAGACTTCGAACTAGGAATTGGCCCCTCATGGGAAATAGTCACCTGCCCCTCTCAAGGACACACTCTTCCCCTAGGAATTCCATTTATTTAGGTGGCTATGCAGTAACTGGCTAGCTGGGCACTCCCTTCCCCTCTCACAGAAATTCCAACCCAGGTCGCACTGTCAAGAGCAGAGCACAAAGTAATAGACATGCCATGTCGAAAGTCAAGCCAGTGGGTTTAGGAGGCAGAGTTTAAAGGTCACAGCTCCAAGCCCCCTAGGTGGTCAGTGCTGTGGTTCAACTTCATGTCTGCCTAGTCGAGTTTCTCCTAAAAGCAGACCCTGAAACAGGATTTGAGTTCAGGCCGTTTATTAGGAGGTGATGCCAGAAACACTGTGAAGAAAAGGGAAGGGAGGCAGGGAAGGGAAGGAAGCCAAAATGGGGGTGCTCTTGAGTAGATCACGGCCAAGGGCAACTCAGGCTCAGTGCCGTGGAAATGTTCTGGGAGACAGTACAGACTATGCCCCAGGATTATTCCACCAGAAGAGCGAAGAAGCCTCACTTGATCCTCTAATTCCCATCTACTACTGGCTGAAGGCTGCTCCCAAGGCACTCTGAACTGGGGGAGGGGGTCTCAGGTGCTTGCTGCAAACCCTGCCAGCGGGAACGGAACAGTAAGTGCCAGTCCAGGCACAACACCAATAGCGTCTGCTGCAATGCCCATGGCAGGATGCCCTCTGACCGTGACAGGGAGGGACGGGCTGTCTTCTAGGATGAGAAAAGCCTTAAGTTTCAGACTCTCCAAAGAAAGCTAAATAATTGGGATGGTTCAACTATGAACAGCGATCAGTGACAACTCACGCAGATAAATGACATCGAGCTGTCAAATGCTTGCCCTAATAGAACTCAGGCAGGATACAAAGGCACCAAGACAGAGGTTCCGAAGAGCTTTCACGCAAAGGAAAAAGCCATGCCTGGTCCCCATCCTCCCGGAGGCCCCAGCCTCCCAGTCCCTGGGACATCACCCTGGAGCCCAAGGCAGGGTGGTGGTGGGACAATGCCGTCTGTGGTTGGCAGAGCTGCCACCCCACCTGCGGGGCAGCAGGAGGCAGTCAGGCTGGTTTGGTGAAGAGAAGCACCTGAAACCTCTGCGGAGCACCCAAGCCCACTCAGAGACCCTGATGGCAGGGCAAGAGGAAGCCGTAGCCATCGGCCAGATGGGCAGAGATCAGAGTCTGTTCCGTGGGAGGACTTACGCTTGCCCGGACCACACGTTAAGGGTGGAATTACTTTCCTCCTGAGTGTTGCAAAGTGAAACTCCGCAAAGTGCCGAGTCACAGAAAACACCAAGATTCTTCACACACAGAATAATGAGGCAATAAAATTCAACCGTAAAGTTAAATAATTTACCATAAATATCTAAAGCTCTCAAATTATTCTCTACATTAACTGCCTATGTCTAAACTGATCTTTGCATTCACTGTGTCACAGATGGCAAAAGCAGACAAGAGAGTCCTTGACAACTAACTGCAATTAGCCCTTCCCAGCTGCGGTGATTTAAAGGCCTTTTCAGTTAAGCTGAATGAGACACCCGCGCTTGCTTTATAAATAAAGCCTTTACCAGGGCTGACAATGAAGTATTTGAAACGTACAGGCCCGAGCTGGCGGAGAGGGGGTGGCGGGAATGTACTGCCACTACATCCTCAAACCGAAGCCCTACACAGCCCTCAGTCATCTCCCACGTGATACTCACACAGGCTCCTCCTCCTTCCCACGAGGCCAGTTCCCCATCCCTCCAATGTGCTCCCTCCCCTCCCCACACAGACACAGCCCCCAGATCCCTTCATACTTCTGCACACTTTGTCCATATGCCTGCAGCTAAGCACACGCACACGCCTTCCTTCACACATATGCATACAAGCATCTCCACCCTTGCACTCAAAGGCACCTGCATGGTCTGTCCCTTCTCCGTATTTATGCACCCGTGCACACACACACACACACACACACAGAGACACAAACTCATACACACACACACACACACACACACACACAGCTGAGAATGCCATGCATCTCCAAGAAAGGCGCCCTGGGCTAAAGGCCATATGAGACCAACTGTCTTGGCGGGAGACCCAAGGGCCAGCGTCTGTGGCCCAGGAGCCCTTGCCCATTGCTCTGGCTGGCAGAGAAGGAGGAGCGCTTCCTGTGCTGGGGAGGAGATGCCCTTCAACAAGATTCCAGCACCTTGGATATGGGAGGTGGGAGGCTGAGGCAGCGCATGAAGGAGGTCAAGGTTACCCTCTGATTGCTGCAGAGCGCTCCTCCCAGGGGCCCGGCTGGTTAATTGCTTGGAGTCTGGTGTGGTGGAGGGAGCTGTCAGCAAAATGGCCCATATGAATCACAAGCTCATCTCTGGGATCCTCGTAGGGGAGCCAGGCCCCCACTGCTTCTTGGCCTCGCCTACCACACAGTGGACATGGGCCAGGTCCCCACCTGGCCCAGGAAAGCATGGCTGCCCCTCATGCTCACCCACTTGGGGCCCAAAGGTTCTCTTCCTGCATATCTTGCTGGGACCAGAGCTTGTCCCAAACACGACCTCATCCTGAAGTGGTCCTAACTCACAGCCTCTCCCACCTGGCACCTACAATGCAGTGACAAGGACACCCCTCTTCTACGAGCAGTTACTTCACCCCAGACCCCATTCTAAGCTAAGCCTCTTCCTGACATCGTTCCCCTCCGAGTCTCACTGACATTCTGTGAGGCAGATATTTTTCTTTCTCGTCCTCAGTTTTCAGAACAGGGAAATGACACTCAGGAAGAGCTAAGCAACTTGTCTTAAGATCTTAGACCAAGTAAGAGGAAGGTAGGGATTCGAAACCCAGCAGCCCAGCTTCAGGGTGCATGCCTTTAACCATTGCACCCTAACAAGGCTCTCCCTGCTTACCCTCCAGGTCCTTGTCCTGACTCTAGCTGTCCAGAACCCACAGCTGCCAGGCTGTGCCCTGAGCCCCTGCCCAGCCCTCCCAGCTGCCTCCCTCAGACTTGGGGCCTTGTTCCTGAACCATGAGCCAGCACTGACAGTCATGATGTCCCATCTGCTTGGGCACAACCTGTCCTCACTCCATCCTGCTGTGCCCACTGGGCCAGGCTTCCCCTGCACAGCCATGTCCCCCATCGCAAGATCCTGCTTGGCTTCTCAGCTTGGAAGGGCCAGTACCTTGCACCAGCAGTGTCCCCACATCTCTGGAGGGCAGCAATGTTCCCCACATCTCGGGGGTGAGGGAAAGCAATGTCCCCACTTCCTGAGAACTGGGAGAACTCCAGGACTTGCTGGCTCTAGACAGCTTATGAGGCTGTTCGGAGGACTGGCTCAAAGTTCCAGAGGAGCATTTGGATCCCTGAAGTTCTCCACAAGACAACTTCCCATTAATTGCTGTTTTTGGTATTTGAGTTCCAGGGAGCTGCCTGGGCTGGGGCCCAACTTAAGAAGAAAGAAAACAAAACTCCTCCTTTAATGGTAAATGAAGGCATTTACGGGACCTGGAGATTCATTACAGGAACGGAAGAGTACACGCAGACGCACTGGTTTGAGGTCTACAGCAGAGGGACAGCTACCAACCGCCCCGCCCAGGGCCCTGGCAGCTGAGGGGAGCCAGGATTTGGGGTGGGGGGAGGGGCAGCCCCCAGGGATCACTGGGATCGAGGAGAAGGGGAGTTGCTTAGCTGCAGACTCAGGTCAAGGTCACACCGGGCTGTGAGCCTCCTGGTAAGGGGCAACGATTTTGCCTCCACAGTTCACACAGTGTGGAGACTGGGTCCTGGGCCCTGACCCACCTGCCTATCGCCCTGCTCCCCAGCTGCCTCTTCCCTGGTGTGTGTGGGGAGCAGAAGGGTGGGAGGCTGTAGATTACCCTGAGTTGCTGGAGAAGTACATGGGCTCCAGGGTCAGCACCACCACTTCCTTGCTGTGTGACCTTAGGAGAGTAAGTTCACTTCTCTGAGCCTGTCTTCTCATCTGCAAACTAGGAATAACAGCTCTCACCGCACCCAGGTGCCAGGATTCAGTGAGCTCATGCATGTGAAGCGCCTAGCACAGTGCTGGTACCTCGTAGGTACTCTTCCTTCCCTCTCTTGGGCTCTCTTTTGCAGGAGCCCTAGACCATCATAGGTCAGGGTCTGAAGGGGCCTCACAAAGCATCTTCTTTTTTTATGTTATCCTCACCCGAGGATATGCTTATTGATTTTAGAGAGATGGGAAGGGAGTGAGAGAGAGAATAACATCGATTGGTTGCCTCTCATACACGCCCCGACCAGGGACCAAACCCGCAACCCAGGCATGTGCCCTGACCAGGAATTGAACCTATGACCTTTTGGTTTATGGGATGACACCCAACCAACTTGAGCCACACCAGCCAGGGCACAAGCCATCTTCTTTAACTCCTGCATTTGACAGGCCTCAAGATAGGCAGTGAGCAGCCCCAGTTACCTGGTAGCAGAGGTCAGTCCTGACCTTCCCTGGCTCACCTCCACAGGAGGCTGCTTTATGATCTTCCTGTCAATAGCCCTCATTTTCCTGGTGAAAACACCAGGCTGGGAAGGAGAAGCATTGTGCCCATCCCTGGCCACACCACCAGCAAGGGGAGGAGCGGGGATTCCAAGCCAGGTCCCTCAGACTCCAAAACCAGCTCTTCCTGGGAACCTGCCTTTCCCCACTGAACTCTGGTCCCTGAGGGCTAAAGCCTCAGGACCATTGCCTCTCCCAGGGACAGCCAAGGGTGCAGCCAAGGCCCAGGAAGCAAAAGGTGACCAAAACAGCAAAGGTTGTCAGCCAGGTGGCAGGGAGACCCCGAGACCAGAGTGTAAGCTGCACACAGAGGTGCCTGTATCCTCGTGTGGTCCTGGAGGCCGTGCCTGATGGCAAAGGCTTAGCCTAGACCTGCATGCTGGGGAGAAATGTAAATGCATGTAAAGTGCTCAGAACCGGTTCTGAGCTGTTGTCATTGCTCCCAGTTGCAGAGAGTGCGTGGATTGTCAGGGAGGGCAGACAGGGCGAGGATGGGGCCTGGCCATCTGGGCAGGCTGAGGCCCAGAGGAGAAGGAAGGCCTGGTGTGGAGGGCTCCCAGAAGAAAGCCTGACTCTTGCTACCCCGTGGAGTTGGCACGTTCCTGCTGCCGACTTTCCCTTGTGTTCATTTACTGATCGCCTACAATGAGCAGACCCCAGGGCATTGAGATGAACAAGATGCCACCTTCTGCCCTTCCTGCAGTTTGAGGAAGTAAGAGAGACTGATTCCACTGAAGAAAGAGCACCCAGGTGAGAGAGGTCATAAGGCAGGGGCCTTATGGGGCAGGAAGAGGCTGGAGTAGGGCCTGTGGGTAAGACTATAGAGGGTCTTGAAAGCCTGCCTTGGGAGGTTAAACCTTAACCTGAGGGCAATAGGGAGCCATGGAAGGATTGGAAGCTGTCGAGGATCATGATCAAAGATTCATGTTGAAAAGGTCAAATTCTGGTGGCTGGATAGTAGAAGAATGACTGCGTGGACCTTCTAGAACATACTGAGTCTAGGTGGAAGACAGAGTGAGCAATGACTGAGGCAGTGGTGATGGGAAGGCCAGGAGGGGACACATGTCCAAACCCATCAGGTTTGAAGAGCGAGTGAGCATGTGCTCCCGACTCGGTGGGTGGTGGTACTTTTAAGCACCATCATGAGCAATAATGAAAACAACTCACATTCATGGAGCACTGACTGTGTCTCAGAACCTGTTCTGAGCACTTTACATGCATTAATTCTGTGGATCCTCACAACATTGTGAGGTGGGTTCCCTCTCTTTATCCCCATTTTATAGATTAAAATGCTGAGGCACAAAGAGGCTAAGTAGCTTCTTAAGGCCATAGCTAGTAAGTGGCGAGCCAGGATTAGACCTCCTTCTGATCCCAGGGCCCGAGCTCATGCCACTTGACTATAGTCCTGGGCTCAGGTGGGAAGGTCAGTGCTGGACATGGCAGGTCTGAGGGGTCCTGGGACATCTGGGTGGGTGAACAGGGAGAAACTGTGGGCATAAGGCTCAGGAGAAATGGATGGTCTGAAGGCATCAGGAGATAAAGCCCTGGGTGGGGTCATAAAGGGGACATTCAATGGATCAGCGACAGAGGAAGAGCCAGGAAGGTTGACCAAGTGTGACAAATCTAGGGTGTCACCTGCGCATGTGCCATGGGAGAGTGTCCAGGCCTGGTGTGAGGAGCACCCCAGCTGTGGTCCGGAGGCCAGATTTGGTGAGTCCTGAGCTGCCTCTTGCTGGATGTGCATCTCTGAACCAATATCTTAACTCTCTGAGCATGTGATCCCATCTTCCATTGGGTAGAGGCATTAGGAAGAGTCCATTCATCAGGCATTTTGGAGGATAAAATGCAACACAGTGTTCAAAAGCCTTTTGTTAGCAGGAATGCTGATGGATATTAATAAGTACCCTCACAGTAATGGCAATGGATGTGAATCTAAGTAAGGTATGTGTGGTGACACGTGCGAGACAGAGAGGGGGTGTGGTGGAGGCTGTGACAACCGCCCAGATCCCCTTTAGGAAGAAAGATTGTTCTCCCACTGCCAGGATGGCCCTCCGCCAGCAGCCTGCTTTGAAGACTGAGTCAGCGGAAGAAAACAGCCTCGCTCACTGTCATGCCTCCTTCCAGGGGTGGCCCGTAGAGAATCACTAATCAGTACTCTCACCCCAGTTCCACTGGGAAGGGCCACCAGGCCCTGGTGCTTCTTGGGGGATTTGTAGAGGCCCCTGTTGCCACAGCATTGCAGCAACATTTCCCTCTGCCGAATCCTGCCTTCCCGCCTCCCTTCCGCAGGTGGGTCCCCAGCACGCTCCCTTATAAACACCTGGCTGGGAGATCACCAAGCCCAGGCTTGCACACCATCAGTGACAGAGAGACTCTACCTCCCTGAGCACCCAGCCCTTCGGTGGACGGTGCTGGCTGTTATCTGGGTTCTGTCATCAGGGAGCCACATTGACCTATCTGTGGGTCCCACACGTCATCCCACTGTGTGGTCAACACCAATCAGGGTTATGTCGCTTCTCATTTCTTAGCTCGGTGGCCTGGACAAGTTAGTTCGCCTCTCTGAGCTTTGGTCTTGCCACCCATCAGATGGACACAGAAACCCCTACAGCACACAGGTGGGGTGTTACCAGCAGAAATGCTTCTGAAGAGCTCTGCGCATGGCCTGGTATGTAGCACGAGCTCTGTCCTCAAACCATGTGACCAGGACATGTTCTCATTCCCAATTTCCCCCACAATTACACAAATGTCCAGGTTTCAAGTTATTTTAGGCAGAGCCACCTTAAGCGTGTTCATCTCTCTGTTCCTCAGCTTTTTAATCTATCAGTTGGCATCAATATCATAGGGTTGTTGTGAAGATGAGTGATCTGATCCATGGAACATTTGTAGACTAGTGTCACGTATGTATGAGGTTCTCAATAAATGTCACTTCAGAACCCTTAGCAGTTGGTACCAAGAACTAAAGGCAATACAACTGGCTATCATCTGTCCCGTGCGCAGCAGTACGGTCCTATCACCTCCCACTTTAGGTCCTTTCCTTCTAATAACGCTGCCCAGAATTTTGGAGAATGATTCTTTTTCAGCCACCACACCACACTGGGCATCATTCTAAGATCTCTGACAGCAAAACAAAACACAACAAAACCAAAAAGCACCCCCACCGCTCTTGCACACACGCTTTCATAGCACGTCTTTGCCTTTGACTCGGGCTGGATTCTGAACCCGTGTGCATGCACCACCTTTATCTCTGTTACAGCTGGCCTTGTTCAATTTGGTTCAGCCTGGTGAAAGCCCTTCACAAACAGAAGAGCAGAGAGAAGTTACAAATGAGATGGACAGACACTGCCAGCAACCTTTGCAGAGCAGTGGGAATGGAGAAAGAGCCGCCACGGACCGGAGCTGTGCAGAAGCTCGCAGAGGAAGGGGGCGGTGGTGTGAAAACTACAGAGCCATCAACATCCTTTAACTGTTGCTGCTGTCATCCAATGTAATTGCAATTTCCCACATTTCACGTTACACATGAAATTAATAAGCACACGTATACCTGCCACACTATCAGGAATAACAGTGATCATTATTGTTCATGGTGGTCACGTTCGATCCACCAGATGTGTCAAAAGGGCAGTTCTTGGGCACCTCTTTTTTGCATCTTGTGACCCACCTCCCTCTGACCTCCCTTAGGACTTCAAATGACCTCCCCTGGGGTTTCAGATGATTGGCTAAGACTCACAGCCCATCCACAGGTTGGCCAAGGCCCAGGACAAAGGCCTCACATGAAAAGTTGATGGTCCCATCAGATTTCTTCTCATGAGAATCTGAACTAGGCAATGCTGAGTATGAAGCAATTGGCAGTGGGAGGTTAGAGAGGATGGAGAGGTCATGACAGAGCACATGCAAATAATAGGCATGGGGCGGAGGGGCAGGAACAATGTGTGTACATAAACTCTGAGGCAGAGAATAAGGCAAGGAGGGACCAGGCAGTCAGGAAAGCAGGGCAAAAGCCAGGGAACCTGAGCCCTGGGTATGGAGCACTCCTGCAGTTAGACACCCTAGACCCTAACAACCCTTCTGCTTCTGCTCTGCCTGAGCCCTGGTGCTTTCACTTTAACTGGGTCTAGCAACGCCCCCTCTATGCCTGTGAGCGAAGGACAGAGCCATGTAGTGCTCCAGCAGAAACCCCTTTACGTGTAGACGGAACCATTAACGAGCAAGCACCCTTGGAATGCAATCATTGGGCCAGCTACTAATTTATCGAATTGCCTTTCTTAATATTCTTATTTCTCCATCTTGTTCAGGAGGAGGGCTTGAGAAGATTACCCAGGCATGTCCAGGCATTATTCAGGCACATGCATTTCCCTGGTCTGAAGTTTACTGTCCCTGTCCAAGAAAAAGAGTTTAGTCTGACAGGACTTGATCTCGCACCTAACATAGCATAAGACACATGATAGGTCTTCAGGAAAGCTTGTTTTTTTAATGGTGAACCTGTGCTGGGTCTAGGTGCTCACAAGCAAGCTCCGTGATCTGCAGTTTCTGGAAACCACTCTCCCTTTTGGAATCTGTCCATCCCCAGTCTCCCAGGATCCTCGCACCCTCCCGAAGTCACCAGCAGTGGTTCAAGGGTCTCAGCCCCTGCCCACCCACCCTGGGCAGCTTCTCTCCCTGATGTTTGGGCTGTTTCTTTTAGGCTGACGTTTCTTCCCCTCAATCATAAAAGCAAAACAGGAGTAAAGTGTCACCTCTATGTCCCTTGTCACCCATCAATGTGAAATCCTATTCTCTTTCTCAACAAAACTGACAAGACTTTTGACTCTCCTCTGGTCTGCCTTTTGCTTCCTTCTCTTCCCACACCACAGCCCATTTAGGGGTTCCCAACACTATTGTTACACGATTATTAATATTATGAGTCCCTTGGAGGAAAGGGAACTTTTATTTTTTGCACACAGCTAGACGTCCATCACTATGTTAACATATCACATGGATAAATTCTTTTGAGGCTTATAAGCTTGTTTCTAGAAAAGAGAAACTGACAGTTGACCAGTGGCCACACAGCCAGAAAGCGGCCAAGCCATAACTAGAACTCAGGTCTGTGTTGTGCCTCAGTCCTGCCACCACCGCTGACTCTGTATGTGCCCTTGGGCAGGCGCCAGTTTCCTTGTCTGAAAACACAGGGTAACCAATACTTCCTACTTGTTTAGCACCATCTCTGGCACATAGTAAGCACTCAATAAATAACAGCCATTATTATGACTTACGGTGATTTTCTCTAAGTATATTCTAGATACCGCCTTAGAAATTCCATTCCTTCTGATGCGCCTTCTTGATTAACTCCCAGCTTTCCATTCTTGGATATGACCATTATAAACCCAGTCTCTCCAGAGAGCTCCCTATGAAGCCACTCCACACCCCTCCTCTTTCCTTGGGTTGATTTGCAACGTCACTGTCAAAAACAGGAGCCTAGAATTTCCTTAATTCTATGGACTTCCTGTTTCAGACCATGTAGCCCAGCTCATGTGTCCTGAGCTTCAACCTATCACATACTAAAATTCGGGCTGCATGCTCCCCAGACATGACAAACAGAGCTGGTTCTTGTCATGCCTCTTCACTGCCTTCTTGTTGGTCAGAATTAAGTCCCGAGCAGGTCCTCTGGTCACATTTTCTTTGTTCTGGGAGCTGGAACTGTCACCAGGCAGGTGAAGAACTTAGGGAGGCTCTGTGCCAGACTAAGGATCTCATAGCTGATGTCTGGAGGTCCAGCTTGCCCATCCTCACAATCTCTACCTCTGTGTCAACCTTCGGTCAGCACCTCCTGCCTCTGGTTGGTAGGTCAGGACCAGGAAAGCAGTTCCACTCTCCCCATGGCAGGCCAAGGTCAAAGAGAGAGTCTTCATGGATCAGAATCCAAAGGGACTGAGCCCTCCATCTCCAGGATCTTGTGGAAAAGGCTTCTGAAAATGGAGTGAGAAGAAGCAGGACTAGCTGAAGTCCTGGCTCTCTACTTGCCGTGGTATATAGGCAAGTCGCTCTGGGCCTTGGTTTCTTCACCCATAAGATGAAGTCAATGACACGACTGCCCCCCAGGTTGCGGGGTGAAATGGGATGAGGCACAGGGGGCACCCAGCTCGTGGGTAACAACTCATTCTTCCACAGCAGTCCTTTTAGTCACTCAGGGACCACTCGGTGGGATGAACAATGGACAGGCCTCCCTGCCATCTGGTTTGCTCAGGCTGACTTTCCAGGATCTGGGACTTTCAGTGTTAAGCCCAGAGAAATCTCAGCAAACTGGGACAAGTGGATCTCCCTACTGTGAGGGTCTGCTGAGAGGGACCTGGCCGTACTCTGCCCTGAGATGAGCAGGGGGTGGGAGAAGAGGGGAAGGCCAGGAAGACGTCAAGAAAAGTTGGTTCTTCACACAGAGGTGCGTGTCTGTGGGCTCCAAGGCTGGGCTGTCCTCTCAGCCTCCCACCAGGCACCCTGCTGGTGTCCTGGGCATCTCTGTTGCCTGTAGCTCCCATTGTTAGAACTTGGTCTGGGGTGGGGAGCAGGAATTAGCTTCCAGAGGCTGCCCAACTGTGCCCTGGCTCCTGGTTTTCAGATGGTGCCTCCCTCTAAGACAGTGGTTCTCAACAGGGGGCCACTTTTCCCACCCAGGGGACATTTGGCAGTGTTTTGTGTTGTCACAAAATGGGGGAGACTGCTATTGTCAACTTTTAGGTGGAGGCCAGGGATGTTGCTAAACATCCTATAATGCACAGGACAGTTCCCATAACAAAGAAATATCTGGCCGCAAATGTCAGCAGTGCCAAGGATGAGAAATCCTGCTCTGGGGGAGCCAGAAGAGGCCAACTGGGGACCTGGGAACCAGTGGTTCAAGGAGCCCATCCCGGTGTTTCTCAGTAACCGAGCTCAGCATCCACGGCCCCTCTGCCCCCACCAGGTGGGAAACTGGATGTCTCCTCCCCAACCAAGTAAAAAATGAGAAGTTGCAAACACCAGGGGCAGGCCTGGGAAAGTCACTTGGCATAAGGCTGGCAAGGAGCAAGCTTTATGGCTTGTTCTGTTCAGAGTTTTAATTAAGCGTCTCAAATAAGGATTTAATTGGGCTGTAACAAGCCAGGCTATTGTATGCAAGAGAAACACCTGGGGATTATTAGAAAACATTTTTTAAGGCAGTAAAGCTGCAGCAAACACTTGCAGTTGTTAAATCAGAAAAATTATAATTCCAGAGCTCAACGCCACACATGGCGAGGGGGAGCCAGCCCCCCCCCCCCTTGGCAGCACTGGCCAGGAGGGGCAGGCTGCAACCACACCAGGGGTGGGAGAGGAGCCCCTGGTGGAGGGACTCAGCCCAAAGCCCACACCAGCTCCTGCCTCTCGGGCTGCTCCTGGGGAAAAAGAGAGTGGCCAGACCAAGCCTCGGAGGGGCCAGGGTGACCAGGACAAGCCTGAGTGAGCAGTGCCATGTGCTCAGACCCAGCCGCATCCTAAACAGACCCTAACCTGGGTGGTGTGAAGGGTGGCCCAGCCCAGCCTGAGTCCTGAAGGGCAAGTGACCAAATTTAGTTTAGGGAGATCCAGGAGTGGCCAATCCCGGCCTGGAAGGTGCTAGGCCCACTTTATTGACAGTCTCTCCCCCAACAGAACTGACGCTCTGTTATCCCAGAGACCAGGATCTGATCTGTTCCCTGCTGTAACTTCAGAGCATAGAATGCCTGGCACACAGCGGGCATGGCTGAATGAATGAATGGGAGGGGACAATAGCGTTCAGGCCCATCTTTTAGGAACCAAAGCTGGCCATGCCACTCCCCCAACCCAGATTTCTGATTAGAGGACCCAAGGGCACCAGTAAAACAGGTGGCCATGAAACAGACCCAGATCTGGAGATGGAAGGCTCTGACCAGAATGTTGCCTCCTGCTGGGAAAGTGGTCTGAAACCCCACCCTACTGGGGCCCTTTCCATCAGGTTCAAACGGAAACCCTTCCTGACCAGCACCCCATTGCCCTCTGCTGGGGCCTGACCACAGGGCCTTGTCGCTTCACATCGCCTCCCTGGTAGGACTGTGGCCTCCCCAAGAACTAGTCCCATGTCTAGTTTACTGTGTCTCCAGCAGCAGACGAGGGCCTACACACAGAAGATGCTTAACAAGTGTCTACGGAGGACTTATGAACAAACAGATGACTGATGTGCAAGTACCAGCAGCATCTTCATCTTGGCTGTCATTACTGCAGGGGTCCCCAATCCCCAGGCTGTGGTCGTGGATGGTTAGGAACTGGGCACAGCAGGAAGTGACAGGTGAGCATGGGAAGCATTGCTCACATTACTGCCTGAGCTCTGCGTCCTGTCTCCGCCCCCCCTCCACCCCTGCCTCCATGGAAAAATTGTCTTCCACTGGTCCCTCGTGCCAAAAAAGGTTGGGGACCATTGTTTTGCTGGACTCCCTACCGTGCGCCAAGCACTGAACTCAGCACTTTGCTTGTCCATCGTACCCAGCCCTCCCGATGGCTTTGTGATGTGGGTTATCGACTCTATTTTATAGAAAAAGAGATTGAAGTTCAAAGAAGCCCCTTTATCCCACTCTGTTGCTCCTCCCAAAGCTCCCTTATCATCCCAGTGTTGAAGGGAGCCCCTCCCCCAGTCTGTGACTGGCAGCACGGATTTCAGTTCAAGGCAGTGAGGGGAGCAAGGCAAGTGTCCAGGCGCCCAGAACCACTGAAGGGCCCCTCCCAGCAGCTAAAGCCCAAGGGGCTTTCTGAGGCTCTCGGGTTTGTAGCTCTGATCACACCCCTCTAACCCTGCCCTGCCCTACTCTGGAGGACTGAAGGACTTCGGAAGGAGGGGGTGGGTTAGAGGGAGATGAGGGCTCACAGGTACCAGACCGGGGAGGGCAGCTCAGGTGAACTGCTGGAACTGGGGATACAGAGTAAAAGGCTCAGGTGCCCAGGACTGGGGCCTGAGCGCATAATGTGGGGAGGGAGGCGAGTTTGTCCCATGTGGAGGGACAAGCCCCGGGATCAGGGAGGGGGGCTCAGAGCACAGAGTTAGGGGCTAAGGTGCACCGTCTGGGGAAGGAGCACCAAGGTCGGAGAGGCAGCTGCAGGGGCGGCCGGAGGAGCATTTCGTCTCTCCCGGCCCAGGACTGGATGGGGCTTTCTCAAAAGGAAGGGAACCGTACATCAAGAGCCAGGTGACTACTAGGACAGGTAGAGAGCACAGCACTCAGCACCCAACTTTCAGGGTTGCTTTCTGAAACGATCCTTCTGGAAAGCAGCCTGAGGCCCTAAGTCTAAGCCTCTCTCCCTGCTCACCACCCAAAGAGTACTGAGGCAGCTGTAATGGGGCCTTAGGGAACTGTTGCTCACTCCACCCCACCCAGCCCAGATTCTCAGCTCCCTCCACCAGGAGCATGGGCCATCCCCGGCCAGGCAGGGTCCTCTGGCTGGGCCTCGGGTGGCACGTTCAGCCCAATGCTCCCATCAGGAAACATCTGTAGGGCAGGGGCCAGTCGCAGTCCCTCACATGGGGGGATAGGGGGGACACATCCCAGCTTCACAGCGCTGTTTCAGACCCTTGATCAAACAGCCTTCCCGCTGAGCCTGAGGCCTTGGGGAACCCGACCACGGTTCACATGACCCCTCCTCCCGCCTCTTGCTCCTCACCCCTGCTTATTTGGTCCCCTAGGAACTTAATATGATCACACACACTATTTTGCTGTCATTGTTGTGCTGTGGTCAGTGTCCTCATCAAAAGGTAGGCTTTCTGCAGGCAAGAGTTTTTGCATTTGGCTCATTGCTGGTCCCTGGTGCTTAGAATGGAGCCTGGGACACAGTAAGTGCTCAAGAAATGTTTGTTGAATGGATGAATGAATGACCTTCAGAAATCCATCATCTCATTTGATTATTCAGCCCTCCTATGGTTAAGACTGGCAAGACAGATGTTACTTTTATTACCGCTATCAGATATGAATGAATAATAATTACAGTAATAACAGCCAGCTCTTACTGAGCACCTGTTATGTGCCAGGTCCTGTGATAAATGTTTCACACACATAACTTTAATCAATTTAATCTTCACAACAACCTTAGGAGCTAAGTGCTATTAACCCAATTTGGAGTTCAGAGAAGTAGGGTAACTTGCCCAAGGTCACACGGCTTCATGTCGGGCACCATGCTGAGTGCTTTACATGGTTTCTATCATTTCATGCTTACAACTATCTTACCAGGCAATCACTCTACATTATAGAAAAGGAAACTGAGGCCCAGAGAGATGAAGTGACTTGTCAAAGGTCACCTAGGGAGCTGGGTGCAGAGCCAAGATTCAAGCCCATCTGTCTGAATCCAAAGTCAGCCTCTCCTTCCCCTCTGTCCACTGGGGCAGGAAGCTTCACATCAGAAGTGGACATTCAGAGGGACTTGAAGTCAGAGTGGGAGAGAAGGTGTGCCTTGCAAACAGTGGTCCAGGTCCCAATTCTGTCGTGGGTCAAAATACTTGCGGGACCTTCCATCCCTGAAATTCACATGCAATAGCCATCCCCTGGTGTGTACCACAGCTCTGCGCTGGGCGTCCTTCACTTAATCCTCAGTCAGGGAAGCTGGCAGCGGTACGTGACTGTGCAGGTTAGGGGGTAAAATACCTAAGGTTGCAATAGTTCCTACTTCAATGCCTGTCAATAACTACCCCAAAATATTCCTGGGTTACCACCAGCCAGTAATTTTCATTTATAACTTAAAGAATCAAAATGCCTTCAGATGCTGCAAATCTATGTCTCACATCTCCCCCACCCCCACCCCACCCACAGCACTTGAAAAGATGAGCTTCCATGGGCCCATGGCTCCACTTGATTGTCACCAATGAGTGGCCATGATAGACAAGTGGTCCTCCATCTGCCTATTGTCAGAAAGAATTGTCTGAGATCAATTGTTCTAAAGCAAAAATCAATGGCATTCGGCAGTTGTCCTCTCAAATGTAACAAGTTTATCTTCAGTAAGTCTATATGGCAGGGAGTTTAACTAAGCTGCGGGGGGACATTCCACACCTGATGCTCCTGGCAGGAGGCCAGGGGCTCCAACCCCGTGTGTCCTGCAGAGCTTTATGGAATTTCTGCTGCTCATGGTGGGGCCTGGCGTGGCTGATAAGGAACTTACCCAGACCAGAAGCATCACTCCAGGTAGAGAACCATCCGTTTGTAGGAAGAGACACAGAACTGGTTCTGAATTAAAAACCTGGGACCTTTCTCCATGTTGAAGTAGGAAGACAAGAGTCTTCACAGGTTCCCCAATTCCCTCCACAGACAGCTGTCTTTGGTGGGATTTCCCCAGAGGCAAAATCGGAGACAGAGCTGGGTGCGAGTAGTTTACCTGGGAGGTCATCTTGGTTTATTTGGTGGGGGGTGGGGGAGAGGGAAGCAAGACAGGGAAAGGAAAGCTACTAATAATGGGCGCATTATCCAGCAATTACCACTGTGGACAACTGGAATGCAATGCAGCCATAGCCCCCCGCCACTGGGACCTCCAGAGATGGCACAGAACCTGCCCCAGAGTCATCCCAGCTGAGGGGGGAGGAAGCTGCGGGAGGGACAGATGGGAGGAGGCAGCCATCCCTCCCTTTCCAGCCCTCAGTCACAGCTGCTGGTGTTCTCAATGAGCAGTCCAGGCTTGCAGAGGGCCCAAAGGGGAAGGGGCCAGCCTAAGATGTGCACAAGAGCACCACTGGGGAGGGGAAGAAATTTTTACTTCTGTGTATCTAATTCGAGTCTCACCCCTTTTAATTACTTATTTTCATGTATGAGGTGTAAGGTACATAGCCGATTGACCTGGGTGTACTTATATACAACTTATAAAGAATAAATTATATTTAAGAGGTTGCATGCTAAACTTTGTTACCAACGAGTGAGTATTATCAATCAAAGAAGCCTGGTGATCAATACTCTAAATTATTATTTTATTTATGTATTGATTTCTATTGATTGAGTTCTGAGAGTGAAAAGAAGGGAGAGAGAGAAAGAGACAGACATTGATTTGTTGTTCCACTTATGTATACATTCACTGGTTGATTCCTGTATGTGCCCTGACCAGGGATCAAACCCACAACCTCGACGTATCGGGATGATGTTCTAACCAACTGAGCTACTCAGACAGAGCTCACTGCTCTAAATTAAATGGGAGCTGCTCCCAACAGCTGTCCCCCAACCAAGCAACCACTTGGATGTCAGGTATTGTAAGAGATGGTTGCCTGAACCATCTACTGTCCAACATGAATCATAACTCTGATGGACAGAAATGACATTTTTGGAGAAGAAACAGAGAGCAGGCTGGCCACCTATTTCTCCAGCTATTCTAGGATTTACCCTTGGATCAAGCTGTGCACTTGGACTGCGTGCCCAGGCTTCTGGCTTCATTTTTGTCATTATGTGTTTTGTCATTAGGCCTTCAGCTGACACGGAGAACAGACAATATCAGACACAGTCTTAGGAAATCTGCTACTGCCATTTGTTAAAAGGACACTGCATTCCTCAGCATCTTCTATATAGGCCCTAGATGGAAAAAAATTTTTTAATGAAGGGTTAATAAAAGTTTAATTTTTTTCCACAGACACTAGGGTGATTTTTCCACACAGAAAAGGTAAAATGTATGTAACTAGTAGCATTTCTCTTTTCTCTTTGGCCACCAGGGAACACAGAGTCAAATGCTTGGTCCAATTATAGCAACTGTAATGGCCATCATGACTTAAACATAACACTTCTTTTTCCTCTTAGGAAACATTTGATTTCTAATTTGTATTTTCTTGGTCCTGAATTCTTTGAACAATAAGTTATCTTATTAAATGTAACTCTCGTAAACAAGTTCAAGTTGCTTTTGTGGATTGAGATGGAGTGGTTATTGGTGCATTAATTAAAAGTTAAGCTTAGCTGATGGCCCCAATAGCATTTTTGGACTCAAATATGAAACATCACTGATCCCTGCTGGGTCAGTGCCTTGCTATTTCAGACACTGAGTCAGCCTTGGGCAAGAGACAGAGAAAGGTCCTTTGCACGACCTCCACGATTTCAGCCTTAAAAGGTGAAGGTGCTTGACCTTCAGGAGCTGGAGTGGGGTGGTTGCCTGGGGTCTGCTTAAGAGGTTCCCAGCTCCCTGCCCCTCACCTAAATGGAATTGCCTTTCCCTTTATTTTCATTTGGACCCTTGAATCCACTCCTGGCCTTTCTGAGCAATTGACTAGAAACTCATACTCTCTCTACACTCCTCTTAACCTCTCCTTTGAACTTATTCTGAAACTTGTCCTTTGGGGTCCCAAGATAGACCCCCTCAGTGGGTACTAGGGTGCCAAGCTCTTCAGCTTCTCTGCTCTCTCCATACTGGCAAATTCTGAGTCCAGTCCATCAGCTGCCACCCTTTGGAGCTGACGAAGCCACCTCTAGTCTCTCTTTCCCTCCTCACGTGACTCCTCCCCAGCTCCCACACTCTTCTACAAAGTGCGCCCCAGGCGGGCAGAGGGGAGAGGATGGAGGGAGCTGGGAATGGTGCCTGCCATCCATCAGGACCTCCAAAGCCAACTTGAGGAAAGGCTGAAGTGGGGAGATGAAATACTTGAGGCAGCATTTGACCAACCTCTGCTTTTAGCACCACCCCCCAGACAGACAGACAGACACGCATACACACACACACCAGAAACCATCAGGGCAGCGTGGACTCACGCAGGCCAGAGGAAGCTGTCTTCTAAAACCTCCACACATCAGAGGGTGGAGGAAAATGCAGCAGGGCAGAAAGTCACCCGCTCCTGGCTCTAATCCCTGCTCCACAGCCCAGCCTCCGAGGGGGCTGGGACCAGCCAGGCACCTACTCTGAGCCTCCATTTCCTTATCTACAAAGCAGAGATAAGAATGCCAGCCTATCTCATAGGGGGGTATCAAATGGAAAACTGTGCACAAAGGGCTTTGAAAAGGACAAAGAATCACACAAAGCAGAAGAGAATTGTTACTGCAATTGTTCCCTCTGAGAACTAAGTGACCCCAGAAGAAGGGGAGAAATTGAGCTTCAGGATTTGGAATGGGTTGGGGGGAGGGGGCCTGAGCTCTGGCCAAGAGGCTTGCAGCGCCCCTTTCAGGTGGAATCACTACTCTCTGTCTTCAATCATACCCTTCAATCAACAGGTTTGAATCTTCAGAGAAGGGGTCCCCAGAAGTCACTGAGAGGTCATCTCGTCCCTCCCCATGCCCCATACCTGGTGTCCCTTTGTTGTCACTGAACTGTGTGTCTGTACATGTGTGCGCGCATGTGCCTGTGCATGTATGTGTACACATGTGTGTCTATGTGTCTTCTAAACCCTTCCAAAGGAGATTTCATACATGTGATTTAGATGTGGTGACCGCAAAGGGGACAACCATGGTCTGTGGTGGCTGAAGTCCGTGTTCACAAAACTCCTACTGTGTGTCCCTGGAGTTTCCTCATCTCCCTGCCCCTGAGAGCACTGGATTCTCACTTGCAGGTCCGGGCTCACTGTATCTCTGGGCCCCACTGCAGCCGAGGCAGGAGGGATTTAATCACCAGCAAGCACTTCAGAGAATGGACCCTGCATCATGAAAGCCTCTTGGCCATCTGGACCCCTAACCTTGACCCCTAGGTGTGGCACAGGGGTCCTGCCTTGTTTCCTGGCCTTGAGTACCTGTCTCTGACACCTACCTAGTAGCCTCTCCCCACTAAGGACAGTTTCTCCAATGACAGGACCCCCAATCCTGGCCTACTTTTGCCTGCTGCCTTGGATCTCTGAACTTTAGCTGCTGTGAGGATTCCCCCTCCGGGCTCTGTCACTTTCTGGCCACTTCATGGCCCCATGCTGTACCTCCCTCATGGCCCTGCTTGCTTGAGTCCCCACCTGACACCAAATGCCAGCCCGTCTGGATATCACGCTCTGCCCTGAAAGGCCCTCCCCAACCTGTGACTGCATCTTTGCCTACTGGGCAGCCAGAGTCCCACCCTACCCAACCAATCTTCTCTCCCACATCCACCGAAAGCCACACAAGGACTCTGTGAAGGGGCCAAGGAGGTGGAGGCCCCTTACCCAGCCCAGACTTTAGGGGAGTGCAGCCATGTCTAAGAGCAGACGCGGCATCAAGAAAGCCAGATAACAAGGAAGCACTGGGTGTCTCTTGCTGCAGGTCATGGAGAAGATGTGACCACCAATTGACCCCTGAGCTACACCTGGGCAACTAGAGGCTCCCCACTTCTTCTGCTGTCCTTGGCTTGTGTGTTCTGCTTGCCTGCCTCAGAAGGACGCAGCCTCAAAACAGAAATATGGTGTAAGGCCATCTGGATAGCGTATGTGACTATACCCAGTTAGGACCTCCATATAAACTGTTATGATTCTGGTGGACGAGTGCAAAGATGTCTTGTGGCCCTCCAAAACAAGCCTCATAAGTTCCCCCGCTTATTAAATTTATCATCTATCAATTTGGAGGGGCCTGCCTCTTTCTATGGCCTCAGATGATACCTGGGAAGCTCCAGAGGAGGTTTCAAACTAACAGTGTCTAACAACAGATGGTACTGAAGCTGGCAGGAGGGATCACAGGGGCTGGCCCACCAGGGCACGTATCATGGAGGAAGCAGAACCTGATCTGGGACTTACAGGGTGGGACGTAGGTGAGCAAACAGGTCTTGCTTGGCAGCAAATGGCTATCAGAGCAATAGCAAGAGTGGGGAAACTGTAGATCACTGCATCATTCATTCACTCAGTCATTCAGTCAGCAGATATCTACTGGGCACCTATATGAGGTTTTAGACACTGGGCATATTGTGGTAAATAAAGCAGACAAAAACCCCTGTCCCCAAGAATGTCACACTCAAGGGGGTTTATGGCTGCTAATGAGGATGAAAAGGTAGGCGGAGGCCTTGAATGCCAGGCGGAGGAGGTTGGACTTTACCTTGTAGGCACTGGGGAGTGCTTGATGGTTCCAGAGAGAGAGAGTAAGGTGACATGCAGACACATAAGGGAGATTGTGAGAATCACTGACATGAAAGGTAACACAGGCCAAGGTAAGAACAAAGACGTGGCAGATGAGTCAGTGAGGAGTGAGGTGGGGACTCAGGAGACCCGAGACAGAGGGAGCCTCCTCAAGTGGAAGGCCCTCTGCCTCACTGGGGTCTGTGGCCCTCTCTCCCGCCTCTAAACACACCACTGTCATAGCCAAGTTTGAATCCCAGCTGTGTTCACTGGGCAAACTCCAGCTGTGTTCACTGGGATGGGGCTTCTCTCCTGCCCTCCAGGCCTTAGCCTTCTCACGCTCACGGCGACCTTAATAATGCAGTGAGGAGGAACTCAAAGACCTGGCAAAGACTAAATATAGCCTGCCAGGCCTCGTGCAGAAATGTTCCCCTGAATTTACTTAAGAGCAGAGGTTGGCCTGTTCCTCTGGGGACCACACTTTGTTTCAAGATCAGGCCAGCCAGGCTGAGTCCAACGGGCCCTCAGAGGCTTCTTTAAACACAGAGAAAACATTAAATGATTTTCTGCAAAAGCCTCAGTGTGAGAGGAGGAGTGGCTCATGGGAGGTTTGAGTCAAAGACCTTCTTGGTCAATGCCCTGCAGGACTCAGGTGGACTTATTCATTAAAAACCTAAATCCCTCTGGAGAAAGAGCGGTCTCCATGCAAACCAGGCACACATGGCTGCGACGTCGGAAGCCTGTTTCCTGGCACCGGTGAGATGAACTGACACAGCTATGGAATGAATTCGGGAAGGGCTGTGGCTTGGCTGGGCTGAGGACCTCAGAAAATGGGGACGGCTGCTGTCCCCACTTCACAGGAGAGAAGACAGACCAGGGAGGGGCTCAGAAACTGCACAAGTGTGTGGTGCAGCTAGGATTGGAACTCAGGCTGCTTCTTATGACCAAGACACTCTGCCACAGCCCCGACCACTGGCACTGTAGCCCCACAAGCCCCTCTCTTCACTGAGATGCCCCCAGGCAGGACAGAAGCCCATGCTTCGGCTCAGCACTATGCTCACTCCGCGCCCCGTCTGCCAGCTACACCAAGTTTTGCCTTTCAGAGCATCCTGTCCAGCCACATGGCCTCCTCTTTGCTGAGTCTCACACATGGAGGCTGCACTCAAGGTCAGCTCAACTCAGCCAGCAAACACAGGAGGCCCCACTGTGAGCAGGGCTCTGAGGTGCTATGCGCAGGCACCGCGAGAGCGCTCTGTTTGTGGCAAACCTCACGATGAGGTAGGTAGTATCACCGTGCCCGTTTTGCAGATGTGGAAACTGAGACAGAGAATGAATTGGCAACTTATCCAAGGTCATGCAACCAGTAACTGACAGAGCCGAAAGTCACACCAGATAGCCTGGTGCAAGCCTCTGTGCTTCTAACCACAGAGCTCAGGTGCCAGGGAGAAGGGGAAGAATCAGTTCTACAAGGGGACCTTGGAAAACCTTCTAGAGGAGGCGGGATCTGACCTGGATGGGCGTTGGGAAGGGCATTCCAGGCAGAGCAGACCGAACGAACCAAGGCGAGGGGGCCTGTGTGTATGGGGGCCTTTGGGAGCCCCAGCGCCTAGCTGGGGAGCTCCAGATGTAAGACACAAGACCGGCTCCGGCCCTGTGTGCCTACTGTGCACCAGGCCCTGGGCTGAGCACTTTCAAGGATTTTTCTAGACACTTTCAAGGTTCAATGATATTTCTCTCGTCCACCGTTGGTGAATGGCAGTCAAGGAGGTGCAGGTAGGGGGTGGAGCTCATTGGGAGCTACGGAAGGTTTCTGAGGGAGAGATGGGGACACAGCCCTAAACCAGCCTTCCCTGGGTGGCAAACCAAGCAGGCAGCAGCAGCAAGGTGGGGGTGGACCTCAGGCAGGGAGGACCCTGGGGCCCTGGAGCCACCCGGCCATACTGAGGGCTCAATTGTTCCTCAGAGCCCCACAGGTAGGAACAACAGCCATAAAGGTTAATGTGCCCACAGCAAGCTGGCCCAAGAGAAATGCCCTGTATCTTACCCCCACTTCTCATTCCATCCTCTGACCACAATGCACATGTCCTCCTAGTGGGGCCTGGGCCAGGGGGGCTCTGCCTGCCACTGAGAAAGGGACTTCCAGATTCTTCTGGGGATGACCGAGGACAGAGCAGTGAAGGGAGCAGGTTTGGGGTCCGAGGGCTCTGGGTGCCACTCCTGGCCTACCCTTGCAGAGCTGGGTTCCCCTAGATAGGTGTCTTCATCTGCCTAGGTCTCGGCCCCCTCACTTGCAAGATGGGAGTGAGAAGCCCCACTCCACTGGGTCTGTGCGAGGACAGCAATCACCAGGACAGTGCCAGAGCATGAGGCGGAGGCTGACTGAAGAAACGTGGCTCAGAACACGGGCGTTCGCTGTGAAACTTCTCATAATTAAGTGTCTTCTTCCCCCGACACTGCAAACCCAGGTCAACGCCAGACAAAATGGCCCACCTTGATGCATTCCTCTGGTTATCCACATGTGGAAACAGAGACACGGGGAATTAGGCAGGTCAAGGTAAGAGCCTGGGGATGGCACAAGGCCAAGGTCACCTGTCCCTGGGGAGCTCTGTGCTCTTGTCACCCACACCCCTAGACAAGGGAAGGCCTGGTTTGCCCAGTGGGGTCTGGGTTCTACCTCCTCCAGTACAGCTTGGTCAGAAAACTCTGGCCTGCTGACTTCTGAGAACATCAGGGAGCTAAATGCTAGCCCATACCTTGACCCTGTGTGAGGCGAGAATGAAGTCATTATCACAGAATTGGGACAATGAAGTAATTCCAGCCCATCTCCCTGATCGTTGCCTTGGTAAAAAGGAAGAGGTAGCTGGGATACATCTGAGATCCTGGGCTCTGAATCCAGATTGTCTGAGTCCAAATCCAATATCCTTTGTTTACTAGCTGTGGCCTTGGGCAAGCTCCTTACCCATCTGGGCCTCAGTTTTCTCAACTGTAAAATGGGGATGTAGTGATTATAATAAAATCGACCTCAAATTGTTGTCACGAATGCCTGGCATGTGGTGAGCATTCAAGAAACGTTAAGTTTTTAAATTAATGTATTTTTAACAAAACTTATTTTTAGAGACATTTCAGATTTGCAGAAAAAGTGAGCACAAAGGTATAGAGAGTTCCCATACACCCTTTTACCCCCAGTCTCCCCATTATCAACATCTCCCACCGGAGAGGTGCATTTCTTACAATCCATGAACCTACATGGCCACGTCATCATCACCCGGTGTCAGTGGTCTACCTTAGGGTTCGCTCTTGCTCTTGTACATTCTATGGGTTTTAACAAATGTATATTGACATGTATCCGTCATTGTGATCTCGTACAAAGTAGTTTCTCCGCCCTAACAAACCCCTGTGCTCCACCTATTCATCCCTCCCTCAACCCTGCTCTTTTATTTTTATTGATTAAGAAAAAAGATTTCCTTGTACTTCATTTCAGATTGCCTGAGTAGAAATGCGCTGAGGATAATTTTAGGATGTAGGACTTCAGATTTTTATCTTCTGATGAACTCAAAGATAAGAGAAACTGAGGCCTGGGCAAGCTCCATGACTCCTATCAAAAGGCAGATGGAGGCCGGGCCTGAGGCTGGGTCCTCACCCTCCCCGCCCCAGATTCTCTGTGGAGCCTGACTCTGTCCGGCAGCCTCTCCAGGCACAAGCCAGGGAAGGGGGTGGGGGGAGCTCACAGGGCTAAGTCTGCATACAAATTTACTTGGAAGAAAAGGCCTTGTTTTCAGTTTCACTTTTTCATTTAAAAAATAATCCATGGAATGGGGGCTGAAATGGCAGCATGTGTCTATGGCTGGAGGGGTATGTATGCGTGTGTGCGTGTGTGTGTGTGTGTGTGTGGTCCATCTGTGCAGAGCCCATGTTACCAGAGTTCAGAGAAGTGTCAGATTCTCAGAGAAGGAGATTTTAATTAGGTTAGAGTTGTCTCCAAAAAGTACTGAAATTAAATATGAATCCATAATGCATGGCATCATAGCTAATGGTATGCAAATCAGGCTGGGCCAGGCTGAGGCAGGAACTTGGGCCACTCGCAGTAATTGGGAAAAATGTCCCCTGGCCTGCAGCCACAGTCCCGAAGATGCTGATGGGAGGGGACGGGGGTGGGGTGGGGAAGTGGAGCTTTGAGGGGGGCAGCTAATGTCCTGATAATGAAGAAAAGGCGGCGGCAAGTACTAACACTGTCCAGCAGGGCCACCCCCAGTGACATGGTGGTCGTGTGTTTGCTGAGAGAGCACCTCCACCTGGAAAGGAAGAAGCTGCCTGAGAGGCCTGGTCTGCTGGATTCCAGCTTCTTTGGGGGGTGGCTGGGTTTCCCCTGGTTGGGCCTTTGCAAAGGCGGCAGGGCTAGTCCAGGGGAGAGGGCTGCTCTGCAGACCCACAGATGCTAATGTGAGTCTTACCTCTCTCACCAGCCAACTGTATGACCTGGACAAATCACCCAAGCTGGACCTCTTTTTGCTCAGGTACAAATTAGGAAAGACTAATTCTACCTGTTCCAGTTCCCAGAGCTGCCTGAGGGTCAGAGGAATTGTAAACAAGTTTAGAGCTGAGCAAATGGATGCTTATTCTTTTTATTTTAATGTTTATTCTTGAGAAGAATAAATAAGAGGTAACGTCTACTGAGTGCTTTCTATGCACCAGGCAATTTATCCGACTCTATCCTTTCTACAGACCAAGGGAAACTAAGATGCTGAAAGCCTGATGGATAAGAAGTGGTGAATCCAGGATTCAAACCCAGTAAGTCTGACTCAAGAACCTACTCAATCAACAGCTACGCTAAGAGAGCTCTTAAAGATGCAGGGAAAGGGCATAATTCATACTCTCACAGGACAACAGACATAACCTGTACAACCCAGATTAGCTACAATGTATGTAGGAAGCACCCAGAAGCCCTGACTGACAGTCCCTGTACTTTCTGGGCCTCAGTATTCCCACTGCACCACATTTATTCTTCTGGTCCAGGCAGTTCCCAGATGCTTTCCAACTCCAAAGCACTTTGTTTGCACCAAGCAGTCCAGCACTACAGAAAAATGCCTGGGTCTGAAGTCAGGCCAGCCATGTTTAAACCTCTGTTCTGAGATCCCAGTGACCTGCTTGACCCCAGTTTCTCATCTGTACAATGGAAAGACTAATAGTTTTTGCTTCATAACACTGTTGTGAGGATTAAATTGTTGAGACAATCGGCCCTGACCAGGTAGCCCAATTGGTTAGAACGTTATCCCAGTACACCAAGGTTACAGGTTCTACCCCTGGTCAAGGCACATATAAGAATCAACCAATGAATGCATAAATAAGTGGAAGAACAAATCTCTCTCTCTCTCTCTCCCCAAAATTAATTAAAAACTTGTTGAGATGATAACCAATTGGTTAGAGTGTTATCCCAATACACCAAGGTTACAGGTTCTACCCCTGGTCAAGGCACATATAAGAATCAACCAATGAATGCATAGATAAGTGGAAGAACAAATCGATGTCTCTCTCTCCCTTTCTCCCCAAAATTAATTAAAAATTTGTTGAGATGATAATATTAGCTTAAAAAGGTTGAGTTGTACCTATCAGACACTGTTCTAAGCATGTTACACGTTAGCTCACTTAATCCTCTCCAGCTAAAATAAGCCAACAATTAATTATATGCTACTCATATGTGCCAAGCACATGGTACTTATCCATAGTAACTCAGCCTGTTCTACAACCCCTTTTCATCCCCATTTTATATATGGAGAAACTGAAGCACAGAGAAGTTCAGAATTTGCCCAATCAAGAGCCAGGATTTGAACCCAGGCAGTGAGGCCCCAGTGTCTAGATGCATAACCCGCTCCGCTGCTTCATTCAACACCTGCATGCTTAGCACAGCACCTGCTTTTTCTAAGCATGCAGTTCAGGATGTTGTTGTGCCTAAGAGGGGGAAAAGTTAACTTCAAACGTAGCATTAAATAAGATTACACTTGGAAATCTCCTAGCACACAGCAGGGGCCCCAAAAAGGTCACATGAATGAATGAATAGATAGATAGAGGAGTGAAGTTAAGGAAAGACCATGGGAGGGTTCTGGCTCCTGATTCTTACAAGCAGGGAGTCCGGTTCTGTAACTGGCTACCATTCCCCCAGCAGAACTGCTAATGACAGTCTCATGGAACGAGGAGGATGCCCAAGAGCTGTGGTGACTGTGGGTTCAGTGTGTCCTGAAAAGCAAAACTGTCCTTTGAGGCTTTGGCACCCCCATGGCCTGGGCCAGAAGAAGCTCTGGCAGCAGTCCCAGAAGTCTCTGAGTCCTGTCCAAGCAGGTCCTGTCTTGGTCAGCAGCCCCTGGGAGTGGTACACACAGAGGAAAAATGGAACAGGAAACGGCACCAAGGATTTTGAGACGTAAAAAGGGTAAAGCTCTTCCTTTGTGTGGGAATGAGTGCCAGGGGGCCAATACCTATTGAGTTTTCATCAACGTAATTTATTGATCAATACAGCTGACATGGCCAGTTCAGCGATTTTGTAAAAAAATAACCATGTGTTGGACGTGAGGAGCACTTTACTGGATTGTGGCGAGCAGGGCCAGGTGAATCACCAGTGTTTTATGGCCTTCTGGGAACAAGGCCCTGGCAGTTACATCTCTGTGGCTTTATCTTCATGACACCAAACACTGGGATGGAGAGAAAAAAGATGGGCTAGTCTCCCAGATGTTCAGTTTACCTGGCAGCAAATATCAAGATGTTTCTGTGCAAGGTCATTGCACTGAACCTGAAACCCTCGAGGCAAGGATACAGGTGAAGGGGTAGAAGATGCCGAGGAAATGGAGCTGTACACTTACTAAGCACCTACTATTTACCAAGCCCCAAACTAAGGGCTTTGATTTACACCATCTTTCTCCATATTTTCAGATAAGAAAAATCAGGCTGGCCCTGTGTCCCTGAGGTCATGGAGCATCTGAAAGGTGAAGGAGTGATTCACATGCAAATCCAATGCAGGACTTTCAGGGTCCAACTTTTACTAGTGTGCCTTTGAATACGTGACTTGGCCTCACTGAACCTCAGTCTCTTGATACGTAATTAACCCCAGTCCTATTCTTGTCTGCAAAGCTCACTGTTGAGAACATTGGAGGACACGGGGTGAATGCACTTGGCATTTCAAAGAAAATTCCATGACTCAACAGTGGTCTCTCTTCCCAGAGTCCCCCCAAATCCCCAGCCTGGGCCCAGACATGAATATAATTTGAATAATTCACAATGGATTGATCCACTGGCCTGGTGTTCCATTCTTGAAACATCTAGGTTCCCGAACGAGTGTGTACTCTTCCTCCACATCTGTGGGCCATGCATAGGTACAAACTCGGACAAAAGCTCCCATCAGAACCTTGGCTACTTAGCTCCCCACCTGCCCCCCAAATAATTCGGCGCCTTTAGGCCTCCATGGGTTCACTTATCTCAATGCTGGGTATTTGCTTAGAAACATGAATCTCCCTGGAATAGCAGCCCCTCCCCTGCAGAGAGCTGTGCTCCTCGGGGCTGCAATGCCAGCTCCTCCCCTGGGGCATTAGGCACACGCTTGGGACAGGCTTGGGTGCGGCCCCTTGCTGAGAGGGGGCATCACTCACCATGAGCAGCTCCACAGAGGGATGTGGAGAAGGGAGAATGAGACTGAGTCCCAAAGCCTAGAAAAGGCTAAGGAGCCAATGGTCCATAGTACAAGACTGGCGCATGCCTCGAACCAGAACCTGTACCAGCTTGGGATAGTGCGGAGACGACGCCAGACCAGGGCTTTGGAAAACCACCTCTGCAGCTTCGTCTGATGCCACACCCCACCCGCCTGCACACATGGTCCTTCTCTCTGTTCTTTGACTATCCTATGCTCTTGCCCACCTCAAGGCCTCACACCTGCTGTTGCCTCTGCCTGGAATTCTCCCCTCTGCATTCTTCACAGGGCAGGTTCCTCCCATTCTTCAGGCCTCAGCCTAAATGCCTCCTCCTCCAAGAGGCCCTCCCTGCACCCAAACTAAAGAGTGGTCCCGCAATTATTTTCACACACAGCTTGCTGTAATTAATAACTGTTTATTTACTTGTCTCCTTACCTCTGTATTGTCTGTCACCCTAAGTGGGGTAGACAAAATCCCATGAAGAAGGAAACCTTGTTTCTATGGTCATTACCCTATACCCAATACCCATAGTAGATGCTGGCACATAGTAAGTGCTCAACCAGCATTTACTGAAAGAAGGAAAAAAGAGGGAACGGGGAGGAGGGGAGAAATAAGTCAGGCAAGATGAACTGCCCACCAGCTGCTGAGAGCCAGCAGGGATGGGTGCACTCCATTCAGAGTTCCTTTTCTACCAGATTCTCCGACAGCTCCTCACATGGATTCCATTTGGGCAACCTGGTCCCTCCAGGAAAACTCCATTAGGGAACTCACTGAACCCCACTCTGTGCCAGGTGGGCACAGCCTTAAGTATTTTACACACGGCGCCCGTCCACCAATAGAAGATAAACCACCCCCAGTGGCCTCCTTGCTGGGAAGCTGAAAACAGGCAGGGAGGCCAGAAACTTGGGTGAGGATCAGAGCAAAGCAATTCGGAGTGGCTACCTAGGACATTTGAACCTGACTAAGAGGATGTTTGGACCCCACCAGGCACTTGCGAGCTTGGTCAACCCAGCACCAGAACCCATTCAGTCTCTCTCTGTGTTTGTTATCTCTCCCCGCCCCCCACCTCCCGCCCCTCAGTCTTAATCACTGGCTGGCTATTTCTGATTCACTCTTTATCACCCAACAAAAATCCATCCACATCAGTTCATTCTGGGATTGAAACAATGAGGTCAAAATAGAGTCTAAACATCCTGTTCCCGTCTTGGTCTCAAGGGATCCTGAAGCTCAGGAAACTCCCACCCAGAGTCCATCAGGACTCAAGGTTCAGAAATCTGGAAAAATTACACTAAACAATAGTTTAGGTTTTCTCTAAGTATGCAGAGCGGTCCTAGAGCGGATGGCTCAGGGCCAGGGTGCTGAGGCCTGACCTCCAGATTGGAATCCAGGCTCTGCCACCTACTGGTTGTGTGACCTCAGGGCAAGTCCTTCATCTCAGCCATAATTTCCTTCATCTGCAAAGTGGGGGTAACTGTACCATCTCTTAGGGTTGTTGTGAGGATTAATAAATGAATATACAGATGTGCTTAGAACACTCTCTGGCTTTGTGAGTGCCCAATAAATGACTGGCTATAGTTTTCTTCCTAGCTTTGGTCTGTCTGTTCTCCTTTGGCCTGTTTGTTTTGAGTGCACTGTCTCTTGGTTGGGACAATGAGGAAAGGTAGGGCTGTCCACCCTGAGTTGGAGACAGAGGAGAAGCTCTGTCTCTCTGGTATCCATATGCTAATGTAGAGGCCCCAAGGGAAAGAGAGCACAGGGGGCTGTGAGATCCTGGGAGGCCCAGTCTGGACTGTTCTCTTTCCAAACCCTGGAGGGGTGGGGGTCCGTCCCAGCAAGGGTACCCCTGCCTTATCTTGGACAGCATTAGAAAGTCACTTTGAGCTGGCACAAGAAGCCCTGAGCCTGAGGGAGGTCAAGTGTGTCATGATCCTTTCCCCTCTTTTGGTTCTAAGCAACTAGGAGATAGAGAAACCAGACCTGAGGACTCACAGGTAGGACCAATGACCATGACCTAGTGGGGCTAAGAAGAATGAAGGCCACTCAGACTTTGACAGAGCTGAGCTCCCAGTGTGACCTCTAGGGCCACTGTAATTTTCAGGAAGTGGAGACCTTTCTGTTCCCACAGTGGACGGTTCTGAATTCAGCCCCAGGAAGCGGCCCTGAATTGTGTGCCCAACTGTCACCAAGGATATTCTGTCCCTGGGAAGGGACCCGCTTTCAGGCCCAGGAAAAACAGATGTCTGAAATCTCAAACTGGAAGCATGTTTGGGTCTCAGGGCCCCTCAGTCTGGATTTGGGACTAACCCGTACACCCAAAGCACATCCAGCAGCAGGAGGCAAAGCCAACCCAGACACCAAGAAAGCAGGAGCCCCCCTTTGCTCCAGAACAGAATCTGCTTGCAGAGAAAGCTAGAGGTTCTTCAAAGAAAACATCTCCTGAATTCATCTGAAGCTTCCCATTGCCACCTGGCTCCCAGGGGCCCTGAGAGGACATTTGAGGATCTGGGGGAGTCCCAATTCACAAGCACTATTCTAGGCAGGAGCTTCCTTCTTGGCTAAATCTTCCTTCTGCAGCCACCTCCTGACAATGTCCATGGGGGACTCTTGACACCAGAAAGCCCACACTCTCCCTGTAGGTGCTCACCACCCATAGACTAGCCAGGGTGAGGGTGCCCAGCACCTCACACCTGCCTGAGTGGGAGCACAACCTCTCCCCCTCCTCGCCAACCCCACCAAGCAGAAGTGGCAGCTTTGCGTAGCTTCCTGCTTTGTATCTCCCCTTGAAGCCTGGAGGGGGCTGGGAAAGGACATGTGTCTGTGGGGCCTATTATCCAGTCCCAATTAATTGCTGGGACTGTGTCGTCGGAGTGATGGGCCTGCGGCCACTGTGAGGACTGCAGAGAACGAACAAGGACAGAGGTTGTTAAAATGCTCCCGCAGAGCTCTGTTGCCTGCACTATGTCCTGGCGCCTCAAAGACATGCTAATGTGAGGGGACTCACAGCAGATTTTCTGCCCAGTGCATGTTAACTTAACTCTGGGTAATGCCGCCCCGGAGATACGCACATCACCAGCTTGGAGCCAGCCAGGCGCCAAAGAAGGAAGGACGGACGAACCAGAAGCATCCTAAGCACGCCATTGTCCACTTTGGGGGGTTGGGAGAGGGGTGTCCCCCACCTGGCTCCACCCAACCTGTGACTCTGAAATTCAGTTTGATCTGTGGGGCCCTTACTAAGTGCCTGCTTTGTGCCTGGCTTGGGGCAGCTGCTGGGAATACTCAGGGGAACCGAGTTGATGCCAGGCACTTGGCGTTCAAATCTTGGGGACACCATCACTTACTAAAGGTGTGCCTTCACTTCACCAGGGCTCATGGGGAAAGTGGGAATGACTGCACCCCACTTAGGGTTGGTATGAGGGTTAAATGAAATGGAAAAGGCCTTAAAGGACAATAGCTGTTATTATCATGGTAAATAGAAATGGAGTAAGGTCCTTGCCTTTGAGAAGCTCCTAGTCCATGTGGTGATCAAGGACTCATTACCTGTGGGAGCCAGCAGAAAGCCTACAGTACGCAGGACTAGTGAGAGAAAAACATTTGAAATGAGTGGCTCTCTCAGTCTGTTTACTCCTGATAATAAAAACACAGGCACACAAAATATTTTATTTTTTCCTCTTAACTCTACTGCAAGAGGAACAGTATAAGCAAAATGGCCCTGACACAGGGGACATGCTATAGGGTGAGGTGGGGCCTGTGGCATGTGGGAATGTGGGAAAGAAGCTGGAACTCCAAACTCTTATATAAAAATCCCCATTTTTAAAATCCTCACCCAAGAACATGCTTATCGATTTTAGAGAGAGGAGAAGGGAGGGAGAGAGAGAGGAGAGAAACATCAATGTGGGAGAGAAACAGTGATCAATTGCCTCCTGCATGTGCCCCAACTGAGGACCAAACCTGCAACATAGGCATGTGCCCTGATCAGGAATCAAACCCGCGACCTTTCAGTTTATGGGACAACGCTCCAACCAACTGAGCCACTCTGACCAGCACTAAAACTTTCCAATTTTTGAACGTTGGATAGCTCACCTTAAAAAACTAATTCAACTTTAAGTGAATGTAGGGAGCAGAGCCTAGAAAGAGTTCAAAAAGAGTTCTTGAATTCTAGGCTAAGAAATTTGTCTTCAAGAGAGTAAATAGGTTTGCTGTTGTTGTTTTAATAACAACAACAAAAAAAAGTCTGAGGCAAATGCAAGAGGTCCATATGCGTCCGTGTTGTGAGCCCTGTGGCCGTGAGGAAGATCAGTGGGGAAGGAAATTATTTTTGTACCAATGAGACGTGCTCTGAAAAGGAAGTGAGAGAAGGGCTCCAGGGAGGCTTGGGAGGTCATGACCAATTGCCTGGCGCCTCAGAGGAGGCTTCCTGGAGGAGATGAGACTTGCGATAGGACATGATGCATGAGAAAGAAGAAATTCAGCAGGAGGCCAAAGAGGAGAGGGCATTCCGGGTGGGAAGCACAGAATGAAAAAGCATGGGAGTCAGAAACAGCTCTACTTGCCTTGAGTTGATCATGGTTCTTTCTGTATGGAAGTGTTTTATGTGGAGTCCTGGCCTGACAGGCTGAAGAAGGGGTCTACCAGTGGCTGAGGACTGGGAGGAGCAAACCCGATGTGAAGCCCTGAAAGACAGGGGTGTTGCCAACTCCCCATTACCACCCCAGGAGAGCAGGCACTGGGGGTTGTCCCTGTACTCCTTGCAGCTGCCAGGAAAGGGCACCCCCCCCACCCCCCCCACCCCCCCAGGGAGGCCAAAGAATCCCGGTGCCCTGGCTGGATGAATGAGGGACAGGCAAGGGGCGTGAGAATGGGGCGGGACCAGGTTAAGAAAAGCCTGTGCTAGAGAAACAGGAGCAAAGATCCTTGGGGAAGGAGAGAGCCAGGAAGAGCCCTATTCCAAGCTGGTTTCTGGACCCAGTCCACTCACTTCATTTCCTGCCTGACCTGTATAAACAGATCCAACAAATACTCCTGAATACCTACTGTGTGCCAGGTACTGTGACAGGGCTTGGCATCCGGTATTTAAAATAACAACAGCAGCCCTGGCTGGTGAGGCTCAGTGGATTGAGCACCAGCCTGTGAACCAAAGGGTTGCCAGTTCGATTCCCAGTCAGGGCACATGCCTGGGTTGCAGGCCAGGTCACCGGTTAGGGGTGAGTGAGAGGCAACCAATTTCTCACACAACAATGTTTCTCTCCTTCTCTGTCTCCCTCCCTTCCCTTCTCTCTAAAAATAAATAAATAAAATCTTAGAAAAAAAAAGAAACCAACAGCAATCACAATGATAATGATGACCATGATGATGCTGATGATGGTACAAGCTAACATCAATGGACTGCTTTGTCTGTGTGCCTTATCCTAGGTTCTCCATTTCCTCATCTGCAACATGGGGACAAAGTCCCTACCTCTTGGGTTTGCTGGATCAAGTGACAGAATGTCTGGAAGATACTTACCACAGTGTTTGGCACATTGTACGCTTTCAAGGGATCTCTATTGTTAGTTTTATTAATACAGTCATATTGTGTTAGCACAGGGTGCTGGAAATTGAAACCATAATGGAAGCAGAGCCCAAAAGATCAGTGTGGGGCTGCCACTTCCACTCCTGCTACACTGTCCTAGATATCCGTGACCCCTGCACCTGTCCTGCAGGCTGAGATCTCCTTCCTCCCACCACATTTGCCAAGGAGAAGGAGGGCAGGTCCACCATCAATGGGTGAAGGGGTTTCAGACCAGCCATGGGGATGCTGCTTGGGGACTTCTAAGGGAAAAGCTGAGACCAGACAGAGCCCCTTCCTTGGGCCTCCCTGCCAGGTAGTGAGTGGGATCTAAGACTTGCAGAAGGCCTGGCTGCATGGCCAGACATCCAGGACCCACCTGCCTGCTGAGGGAGGCTGTGAGAGAAGCAGCGACCACCCAGGAAATGCTCACCACCTTGGGTGCCAGAAGACAGAACATACCTAGTGTTTTCTGGTCAAACCAGAGAAGCAGCTGAGCTTGCAGACAGCCAAGTGTGGCATTCATTAATGGAGGTCTCAGAGAACAGATGCATGTTTCCAGGACTGGACCGAGCATGTGTCCCGTGCTTAGGCCTAGTAAAATGAGATGGCCAGGCTTCTGCAGAGAACCCTGGACCAGGAGTCAGGACACGTGGTCTCTGACCAATTCTCCACTCTGTCTATACTTCTCCCTGTCCCTTCTCACCTGAAACACTTAAAGAGAGCTTCCTGATGCCCCTCCCCAGCTTCCACTTATACTCCCCATAGTCAATCACACAACTACCAGGATGGCTTTGCATAGATACAAATCTGGTTATGTTTCTTCCCCACTTCATGTAGTCCTCAATGGCTCCCTAGTGCCCTTGGGATAAAGGCCAGCCTCCTTACCTCGGCTTATACAGCGTTCCATGAGGCCCACTACTCAGGCTTTATTTTTCCACATCCCTTTCTGTTCACTCCATTCACACTGGACTTCCTTGAGTTTTTTAAACACTTGTTTAGAACATGAAATTTTTGAGATTTGACCGTGTTTGACCTACAAAGCTGGTAGTTTATGGTGGTTCAACTTAACACAACTGTCTGCCCATTGGGCATTTATGTGTGTTATTCTCTCTACCTAGAACACATCCCTCTCTCCTCCACATGGCTTTCACCTAACTGTTCCTCAGGTCTCAGCCCAATGTCACGTCCTCAGGGAAGACTTTCTGATGTTCCCTGGCAGCCTGTACTTCCTTCTGTAAACTCACTTTGAACTTGTAATGATTCTTTGATGCCTGTCTTTCCTGACAGATAGCAAGCTTCACAAGGGCAAAAATCATGCCCATCTTGCTCACCCATGTAGTCCCAGCCCCTGGCACAGGGCTGGCATATACTATGTGATCAGTAAAGGCTCACTGGGTAGACAACTGCCTGTAGGAATGAGTGGATACTGCTCCACCCTGACCAGTTGTATCACCTTGGCCCATCCACCTCCTTTAAACATCAGTTTCTACATCTGCAAAAAAAAAAAAAAAAAAAAAGGTAATCATACATCAGACAAATGTGAAAATTAAATACAAACGGGCATGTTGACATCAGGGTCCCCTCTGGAGTGGGCTGCAGCCCCCACTCTCCTTCCTGACCTGTGGGCACCACCAAGGGAGGAAGTGCTGAAGGACACATGCAGGGAAGAACCTGGTAAGGGTATTCCTTGCAGCCACTATGCTGAGCTCAGCCTTCATGGGGTTGGTATAATGTGGAGCATGCACAGCACTGGCCTTCCAGGTAATGCAGGAAGCCTGGATTTTTTTTTAAATTATTTGTTTGTTTGTTTATTTTATTATTTTTAGAGAGAGGGGAAAGGAGAGAGAGAGGGAGAAAAACATCACTGTGTGGTTGCCTCTCACTCGTGCCCCCAACTGGGGACCTGACATGCAACCTAGTCATGTGTCCTGACTGGGAATTGAACCAGCAACACTTGGCTCACAGTCTGACACTCAATCCACTGAGCCACAACAGCCAGGGTTAGAAAGCCCGGATTTTTATAGTACCTCTAGCTGCACAGTTTGGGATACCTAGAATACCATAGTGAAAGCAAACAAGGGCCCCCAGTAACATCCCTGGCTAATCTGTTCTTGCATGTCTGCTATAACAGGAAGCTCACTACTCCCCAAAGTATCTTATTTTATCTTCAAGTAGCACTGAATATAAGATAACTGGTGTTGAACCAAATTCTGCCTTCTTGGGCCATCACCCACTGGCCCCAATTCTCTTTACTGAAACCTCTAAAACCAGGTTTGCCCCCTCTTCTGCTCTTGCTGCCACGTCTCCAAGCCCTGGCCTTCGAGCATCCTCTCTGGCACTTTGTCTCCATACCTGTACAACAGGGACCACACATGCTGCATCTTACTTCCCTCTGGGTGGGGCTGAGACTGATAAGGAGAAAGCATTAGCATTTTTGCTCAAAGAGTGAGACTGCAGGAGCCCTAGACCTTCCTTACTATGTATGGGCTGGAGATCCAGGTCTGAGATCAAAGTATCTCACAGAAAAAGCCACCTTCTGCCGGTGAGTCAGTCTCAGAGCCTGTCTGCCCCCTCCCTCTGCCCCCAGCCTCTGGGAGAGACTGATGCCCATGCTGACGACTCACTCCAATGTATTAGGTACATAAAGAAATTGATTATTCCATAAATCATTGTCTCCATGGAAAAAAGTCCCAATTTTTTAAAAAGGAAATATTATAAATCTGTCTAAGCCCATGTTAACAAAAGTGTAGCCATTTCAGTTTAATTGTCTGAGAGTTTCTTTGCTACAGTCCCAGAAAGACAAGTCCCTGAAGCTACTGGCTTCCAATCTAGATGTTCCCTCCCAAACTCCACAAAGAAGCAGTGTCAGGTCGTGGACAAGATGGATTTACAGTGCAGCAGGAAGAATCTGGATTAGCCAGAAAGAAGAACTGTCTCACGCAGGAGACAGATTCGTATCCTTCAGAGACTCAAAAATTGGATACAAACCCCTGCCCCTACCTTTCCCCTTCCTTCTTTCACATGTACCCACCCCATCTAGAAATGTTAAGATCCAGTTCTGCAGGGAGACAGAGAACTGGCCAAAGCGAACGTGGGGTGGGGCTTGAGGATGGCATGTGACAGATCAGGAGAGAAAGAATTCTCAGGAAAACATCAGTGATAAAATGATTGGGAAGGAGCAAGGGCAAGAAGGACGGCGGGAGTGAAGGGCGAAAGGCAAAGACTGTGGTGTACTGGGTGATATTTAGCTTGTCTCCTCTCTCTGAGCCTCGGTACTCCTCCCCAGCACACAGGAGAATGAGGAAGATCCAAGTGCAGGGCTCTGAGCTGAACTGTAGGCACCTAAGTGTTCAAGGACCTGTAGCTATCACTGCAGTTCTCCTACTTGGACCCATATGAGGCCATTCAGAGACCAGTAGGTCCAGGAATACTGCTCCACCCCCCAGGTCCCCACAATCCCCTGCTCTGTGTACTCTGCAGTGCACAGAACAGACGCTCCAAAAATGTTCAGTGAATCAATGAGTCAGCCCAGAGTCCATGTGAAAAGGACAGGAAACAAACAATTATAAACAGTATAAAAATAGCCACATTTCCAAAGCAGATCTCTCTGATTCTGTGACTCCAAGCAGAAGCCCCCAAAACCCTGGACCTGTCTAACGGAGCTCAGTCCTCTCTCACTGAGTTGTCTCATGTCAGGGGCCCTGGAGTACACTACTTTGTAGCCCTACTTCCTTCCTGCCCATTCCAGATCTTTCTAGCTGCCATATGACTTTAAGGTGCCATCTTGCCTCCTAAGCCCCTGGGGCCCATTCACCTAAACCTCACTCCTTATTCAGAGGCAAAAGCCAATTCTTCCAACTCTTATCATTCTAGGATTCTTAGCCTCCTATGCCCTTCGGCTCTAGTTCAGGTGTTCCAGGCAACTCTCCGTACCCCTGTGATGAACAAGAGCTCCCCTTTTCTCTGAGGCATGCTGGGGTCACTTTCCTGTCTGAGAGAGACCTTTGTCAATGCCCATTCCAATCACAAGGCTTCTCAGACACATCCAGGTGGTGGAGCACCTGGTACTGCTGGGTTCTTTGGGGAATGCCACAAAGCTGTGACACATTTAATTATCATTACCTGAACAAAGAATAATTTTACTTACCAGCAGAAAACACAGCTATATTACAGGTATGCAGGGCTCCACAACTTAAAAAGTAACAGCACACACAGTACTTTAAAGAAATCACATTTAGCAGGATAAAAAACACGTAACACAAGCCTACTTACCAAATGCAATGTAAACTGACAAGCTGAGCTAAGACGCTTGATATCAGGTGTGATATTTGACAATGGAATGTTCACTCGTTTTATCATCTGTTACTACTCTCTAGCAGAGAAGCCGTACAAGGCATAAAAGCTTTAAGAACAATTTATGTGGGATGGAGAGGAGAGGAGAAAAGTCTATCCATTCATTCCATTTTCTTTTTCTGTGAGTTACTCAATTCAAACGACCACAAATAATAGTTCTTACCAGCCTACCATGTGCCTGCTAAACACCTCAGTCCAGTTTATGAACACCAGAGTCCTAGAGGAATAGCATTTGGAAAAAGAATGCCTGTTTAGCAAGACTTTACAATAAGCACATCACCCTTACTAGAAAAGTCAGTGTGCAGATGGCGCCCACTGCTACCCAGCGGCCTGGATGCTCTCCGTGGTGCTGAACTCAGAGGTTAAGGGTGAACCTTAATGTCGCTGCCTCTGCCAAACCACACAGGGTGTATCATCATCTATGAGTTTTTATAAACACATGTGACTCTGGTTTGTATTTACCCCTCAACATGGGGGAAAAAAGGGTTTTGTAAGTCTGTTTCGACACAGTGGAAAAATCTAGTCTCCTTATCTTTCTTAAGACTGCAAATTTAAAGCTGTGTGTGTGTGTGTGTGTGTGTGTGTGTGTGTAATAAGAAAGTGGATGGGATTTTATAATAGACTGCAGGGAGTCAGAGACTTAAGTTTTCATCTGATTTCCTCCACGGCTCACCAAGATGTGTGGCTCCAGTCATTCCCCCCTTTTCAGTCCTCCATATCCCAATCTATGATAGGAAAGAGTGGGCCAGGTAATGTACTCTTGTAGATCCAATATTTGGAGTGCCTCCACTGATGCTCTTCCATGGGTTCAGAGACTGTCAGACAGAATGACCTTGCCAGGCCTCCTTTAGCACAGAAAGATTTTCTGGATCTGGAGAAAGACACAAGGCTCAGTGCCTCTTGCAAGAAGCCAGGGATTCAATCTCTGCTTAACTCTGCTCCAGCCCTCAGTCCCCATGGACCAGCCATAATTCAGCTAAATCTGTGAGTTCACCTATATTTTATTTACTGATTCGATGTTATGAGACAAGTAAAATAGACGGCTGTCACCTCTACTAAACTGGGCAGGAAAAATGGCCATGTAGGCAACAGGCTCTCTGCTCATAACATGTCATCTGCTTCCTGGGGGACGGAAGCAAGAAAGGGGAGCGCCTGGCCTCAGGGGAGAGCCAGTCCTGCCACATTCAGGAGGCTTCACTACAAACCTGTCCCACCCTCACTCTCAGCTACACTACACAGATCAGCCCAGTCACTCAGGAATTGGGATCATCACTTAAGTCCCCAGTTTCCCCACTGATCCAAAAGAAAGTCACTGTATTGCCTCACCAGGCTTGGGATAAAGAATGGCTGTTGAGACTCAATTCTGGAAGCTTGTGCCAGAAAAGAAAACCTCCAATTGGTTGTCTCTTACAAGTACAAAAATACATGCATGTGCACACATTCACACTCCCCAGAACCCAGGGTCGATGATGGATATGTTCCCAGGGCTAAATGGCCTAGGCTGACTATCTCTACAGTCTGATTCTCCAGGTTAACTGCTAACCTCACTTTCCAGAAAGCTGTCATGTAGACCTATTGTCTACACATCCTATCAGGACCCAGGGATATGATGAAGACAGGTACAAAGGAGGCCTGTCCCATGACTGGTGGCAGCTCAATGATATAGCTACAGTTCTGCCAGGCAGCTATCCCGAGTGACCAGCCTATTAAGGAAGAAACAGCAGACTTTCCCTTCCTTGGTTCAGCTCCAAGAGGGAGCAGCAGAGATGCTGAAGAGCAAGTGGGAAGGAGGGAGGGGCAAGGCCAGAAAAAGCAGGCAGATCATAGTCTTTCTTCTGTCTCTTCTTGAAGTAGACAGCTTGTGTCTATCTCAAAAGGAGAATAAGAGATAAACTAGACAACAGATATAAAGACCAATCCTAGGCCTGAGAAAGAAGGGCCTACTGCCCTAAATACTCCAGCTATTCCCAATAGTCTACGTGGAAAAGGTCTTTGCACAGAAGATGCTGAATTGATATATCAGAAGAACACCATGGACTCCATTAGGACGCGAGCTTCATCCAAGACTCTAACAATCTCTTCCATGAAATCCTGTTGACAACATGGAAAATGTGTTGAGCTGAATGACAGGGTAGTTAGATTGTTTTATATACAAATGGCTATATTCATCAATGCATTCCATTATTCAACAATTAGTCATTCATCACCTACTATGGACCACTCAGTGCTAGACGCATTGGACAAGTGGTGAATAAGCCATCTGTGCCCCACACTTGTACAGTGCTCATCTCTAAGGTAAGTAAGAATTACAGTATTGTAAGTGCTATGACAAGGGAAGTTTTCAGGGTACTGTGCGGACTCACAGAAGGAGGTGGGAATCAAGAAAGACTTCTTAGAGGGAAAGACATATTTGATGAGACTGGAGGGATAACTAGAAGTTTGCCAGGAGGAATAGCAAGGGCAGAGGCACAGAGCATGAGGAAAGGTGCAGTGCCTTCTGGAGACTTGGATGTTCAGTGCAGCTGAGCCGAGAGCATGTGTGAGGCACCAAAGAACAGTGTGTGAGTCTGGAGATGCCCACCATGGTGGGCTGTAAAGGGTCTGAGAACAGGAGGAAGCCAGTGGGATTCTGAAGATGGATGAAGTGTAAAGTAGTGTATCCAAGACCATTGAACAGACTCTGACATTGGTCATTTCCTGCCTAATTTATGGATGGTAGACATAGCTGAAGTGAAGGGAGGCGTGCACATCCCAGGCTCAGGTGGCACAAAGCTTCTTTTTGGGAGTCACAGAAGCTTCACTGTACAGAGCAGTGGTTTCCAGTCCCAACCATACTATAGGACAATAACCATTAAACCTCTTTACAACAGACCTTCAGAGGGAAGCTAGAGAGGAAGAAGAGGGTGAAATTCATGCCTACCTCCCAAGGATGGAGAGATGGGAACAAGCATTGGTGCTCCAGAAACAAGGAGAATAACTGCCTGAAGGTTCAATAATGGGATTTACTAGGGATAAATGACAGGGCCTGCCTTTACACTCAAAAGATCAACTGCCAAAGAGAGGATGAGAGAAGTTATAGATCAGCAATGACGCCTGTGGAAAAGACCTCGTGATTTCATGAGACCACCAGCTCAGTGTAAATCAACAGAGTGAAACTGCTGCTGAAAAGGCTAAATAAAATAATCTGTGGTTGTGTAACTAGGCATCAAAGCAGAGATCTGAGGAGGTGATGAGCTTTCTGGTTTCAATACATAAGCAGCATTAGCTTTCAATACCATGCTGGAAGAATTGGGCATCTTTAATCCAAAGAAAGTGCCTTTACATTTCTGTAGAACTGCATTGTGGGACAAGGAGTGAATCCAAACCAGAATCAGTGGGCAGGGCAATCATAATTGTAAGAGTAATGGGTAATATTTATTGAGTGGTCTTAACACTGTTAAAATACAAATTCTCAGGCCTACCCATAGACCCATTGACTCAGAAGCTGTGAGGGTGGGGCCCAGCAATCTGTATTTTACTGAATAGTCCAAGTGATTCTTATGCATGCTGATATTTGAGAACCAGAGGCCTGGAATGACCCCTGGGCTTCTTTTTAGCCTGGATTCTGTGATTTTTCACCATAGAGGGGAAGTGTGATGCCTGGAGCCTGGGGATGTCCGTGGCTGCCTGCTCCAGCTTTTCCACCCAATTGGGCAGGGTTTTCAGAATAGCATATTTCAGTTCTGCAAAGCAGATGCAGGAAGGCTTTGCAGAAGTCTCCTGTGTTCCCATCTTTAAAGAGCTTATCCCTGCCGTTGTTTTGAGAACTCTATAAACCCCTTTCCATCGGCAGCCTGTCTGCATCAGCCCCCTTAATAGCGCAAAAACTCATTGTCTCCTTTGGATTGGAAGCCTCTTCATACACACTAGAATCTTAGCTCCTTCTCACTCTTCTTTTCCCCTCTGCCTTCCTTAACCACCATTCAGCATGGAACCAAAGGATTTGGAGTCAAAGCTGCCACTGCCCCCCAGATCTTACTCCATCTCATTTTCTCCAATCTGAATGATCACTATGGGGACTCTCTCCTCCCTGGCTTTTGCCGCAGTCTCATTACCTGGTGTCTCCCAGCAGAAGCAGCAGTGTCTACTCCCTGGGGCTCAGCCTCCAGCTGCAGCCCCTCTCTGGGCTGCACCTGCTGCCCTCCCAGGAAGCATGATTGAACTCCCAGTCCAAGAACTGATCAGGACTCCCTGGACCAATCCCTCAAGAGCATCCCATAACCAGAATCTTCCAGTCTCTGGATACATGCAAAATGCATTTCAATGAAGACACAGCAAATGCAGGGACTAACCAGCATCCTGTGGCTGCAGGTATGTGAGAAATAACAGGCCAGGAGGAGTCTGGGAGATGACATGCAGGAACCTCCTAGGAAGGGCACCTCTTGCTCCCTAGCATGATGGGTAACTGTCACAAGCTACTAATTCTACTGCAGGCATATGGATATGTGGGTAGTGGGAAAATGCCATGTATTGAGCTGCGTGGAGTATTGAACACAAGGAAGGATTGGCTCAAGACAGAGAGTACATAAGAAGGATACAGCCTCAGAGCCCAGTCTGATGGTGGAGACATGGCCTCCACCCCTGGTGAATTCTCCTCTCCTAACATTTATTAAGCAACAGGCACTGTGCAAAGAGCTGTATATATCTTAACTCCTTCAATCTTCACACTAACCCAATAAAAATAATAGTATACAATTAAACCCTATGAAATTTTTGTAGGTCAAAAACAGGTGAATATGGATTAACCTGATCTTAATAATTCTTTCAATTAAATGAAGACATGAAGGCTCAGGTGAAGTGACTTGCCCAAGGTCACACAGCAAGTACACATTAGACTCAAACTCAGGTCCATTACATTTCACCAAACCTAAAGCATGCCATTACACTTTGAAGTGCCAAAAAAGAAAAACAATCCTGAAACTAAACTTGAACATGACATATGAGACATCTCAAAGATGTGAAAGGGTGTGTGTGTATGTGTCTATCTTAGAATCAATAAAATATATTAATTGATTCCCAAAAAAATTCATTCTGTCTCTTGGTAGTGATGGGGGAGAGGTGGCCTTAGGCACCCTGGGGCAACTCTATGGCATGACATATATGCACTAGAGAAAGCCCCAGATACCCCAGACACTCACAAGAAAAACTAGAGTCAAAGTTGATAAGCATCAGTAAACAAGGAATAAAGGTCAAAGGAAGCAAAGAGAGGTACACGGGAAGGTGATCCTTAAGGAGACGGGTGTGCCAGGCTGGAGCAGGAGGAAGTGTGGACCCTGGAGGTAATTCCAAAGGAAAGACAGAAGGCTAATGTGGGGCAGAGTGCTCTGGGAACGGCTGCTACAAGATGTGGCTAATGGGAAACCAAAGCAAACTCAGAATGGCCTGTCCTCAAAGCTAGTCCTCTTGCCCTCAATCCAGTCTCCTGTCTCCCAATCACAACGCGATTAAGATTTTTGTCTCTGGAGCACAAGAGAATCAGAAGAAAACATTGACTGCACGAGCAAACACAGGTGCTGGTATAGGACAGTGAGGCACTACGGGAGCAGATTTAAGGAGGTGCTCACTCTCACGGTCAGTTGTGCAAGTGCAAAGTCACCCCTTGAGAGCCTCCTCAAATGCGGTTCCCTAGCTCCCTCGCTCACCTCACCCTAGTTCTCGCCCTGCGCATGTCAGACTCCTCAAAGAGCAAAAGAGGAAGAGCGGACCTTTGGACAGCATTGAAGCTTCTCTGAAAAGACATCACACCTATTTGACCCTACAAGGCAAACAGTATCATCCCCATTTTACAGATGGGGAAATTGAAGGCCTAGGAAATAACATGATCCCCCTGATTGTGTCTGCCCCAAATATGTCACCTCTGTAGGGACTCTGAGCAGTGCAGTTTTCCCCACTTCTAGAACAGTTCAGTCCCTGGCAGCCACCATTATCCCAGTCTCCCCTGAGAAGAGGAACACGGTGGAAAAAGGAGGGTCAGGTCTTCCCCATGGAGAAGGGTGGATTGGACAGCTCTTGTACCCAGGTCCCCACTCCCGACCCATATTGTCTCCAGGACAGCAATGCGTAGCCCAGGGCCCAGCATCAGTGGGCCTTACCCTCACATTCTCACCAAACTCGATTCCTAGCAAGACAGGCTCTATTTAGAAGGTTGGAATGTGACTTTTGCTTAAAAATAAAATGACCATAAAACCTACAAGCTTGGAAAAGATGTTGGAGGGAAGAGGGCACTGGGTTGGGGAGGGGAAGAGAGGTAACAGAGGAAGGGAGAACAAAGAGCTACTTCACCGGCAACCTTCTCTGGTCAGGTCACTAGCTGATGAGATGGAGGTGAGGGGAATGCACAGACACGGAGCCTTGGGGTTTCCTCAAGGCTCTGATGATGTCTTTAAGCCTAGTGGCTCTCAGGGGACATGTAAGCTGGAGTCCCCAGAGCAGAGGCATTCCCGTGGGTGGACTGGCCACACCAAAGGGAGAGTCCAAGCGTTCTCAGGCTTCGATGGAAGGGTTGGGCAGAGTGAAGAAAGCCAGACAAGGTGGAGTGTAGTCAGAATAAGAGTGTGTGTTGGCAGAAGGGGTGAGAAAGACCATTATACCATTCCTCTCAAGGAAGCATAGTTGCCACATGGCTCATCAGCAAGGACAGTCTAACTGGCACTGGTAAGGTTAAATGTCGCATAACCCACACCACTATTCCCTACAGTGCGTGAAACAGCCCAGTTGTCCAGCCAGGCCACGCTCAACACCCAAAACCATGGGGGGTAGGGCATTGCACTCAGTGGCTGTAAAAATCATTGTTTTCTATCTCCTAACTACACAGACAGCTAACAGCACAGGATCTGGAGTCAGGCTGACAGGAGGGGTGTTCTTATTTATCCTGCCTCTGCCATTCGCTGGCTGTGTGATCTTGGGTGGTGAAGACTGAAAAAGATGATGAGGAAAATGCAACAGCTACATTTATTGAGCACTTACTATTCACCCACATTGCTAGTCATTATTTAGAAAGCACAACGCCTAGCAGTGAATGAGTGCTCGAATAAATTGGGGTTAGTGTATTGTTGCTGTGTTCTTGTTTTATCAGTTTGATTGTGCTCCAGACCCAGGTGGGGTCCCAGGCAGGAGCCACCACCTCGGCACAGGCACACTGCCCCCTGGTGCTGCTGCCGGGGATCAGCACCTGGGAGACGAGCTATTCCAGCCAAGAAGCTCACACAAGGCCCCCCATCTGCATCAACCAGGCTGCGGGCCCATCTGCCCACCAAAGCTCCAGCCCCATCATTCCAGCCTCTGGCAGGCAAGCTGGGGCATGCTGGGAGCTGTCTCCAGAGGAAAAGCCCTGATCCTGGAGCTTCAGTCCTTCCTCTCTGTTGCCAGGCGGGGCCTGGGGAGCTCCAGGCTCCTCTTTGCTGCTGCCCAGCCAAGTGGAGCATCGGCTTTCTCTTTTCCCTCTGCAGGGTCTTAAGCAAGCAAAGTGGGGCTCAGGCTAAAACCGTGGGAGGCAGAGGCGAGGGCAGCTGTTTGTTACAAGATGGAAGAAGCTTGTCCTCAGTTGTCCAGCACAGCCACGTCTCCCCCTAAAAGAGCATCCCAAGCAGCCCTGAAGCCTCTTCTGCACACAGCCTTGCCTCTTCCCCAAGAGGAGAGGTTATTCTAGTGCCCAGAGAGGCATCTGTGCCTTTTCCCCCATGGACAGGACTCTGTTTCCTGGGGCAGGGACAGAGAGTGCTCGTGGGAACACAGTGATGCAGGGAGGCTCACAGGCCCCACAAAGGATCCCAAAAGCAGCTAAGCAGCTTTCTTTCCTGAAGGGGGTAAGGGATGAAAAGTGGCCCCTGCAAAGTCCTTTGAACTAGCAAATAGCACTGCAGGGCTGAACTCCTGAAATCAGCTGTGGTGCCCTGAGGCAGGGGGATGCAAGTGACTTTGGAAGGGCCTAGTGGGGACTTGGTGCCTGGCTCACCCTGCATAAACCACCTTGAAAAACCCCAGATTGTCTCGATTTCAAAAGACTATTTAGCGCAGCGCAAGGCAGGCATCAAGAAGAAATTAAATTCTACCTCGAGAAGGGGGGAAGCCCGGGCTGACAGGAGCAGCTGGCTAGAAAGTGGAGGCAGAGATTCCTCAAGTCAATGCTTTTGAAGGCCCCTCGGGCCACTCCCAGGTCTTGTCTGAAGCTATTTGCTTCCAGGGGGGAAAACCCTATTGATCTTCATTCAGCTCCTGTCTTCTCCTACAAGGCGGTGATGTTTCAGCGCATCACCAGTCACTGCGAGAAATTTCTCATTGTTTTCCATGCAGCAGCTCCGAAACTCAGGAGACAAATGTTCAGGACCATTTGGGTGAATTCATGGGAGGAGATGCAGACCCAGAGGGGCTGGTCTGAGAACTCTGGGGGAGGGACCTCACTGTCCTGGGATAGACTGCAATTGTCTGCTGGGCTCCCAGCCTAGGCTCAGGACCTCAGAGCTCTGATCAACTCTGTGGATGGTCAGAGTCTGGAGCTGAGCCAGCCTTTCCCTCCCCACTCACACCCCCACTCCCCACCCCACCCCCCACACACGAGCACATACACACCTGCTTTATGTCTCTACAGTCATTTGGCTCTGAACCTCACCCCTGACTGGCTAGAGATCACCACCATCTATTCGAGCTCCCCAGCTGCTGCCACCACTGTCTGGTTCCCTCTTCAAATTCCAGGCTGGCCCTTGATCCTACAGTATGTATGTAACATAAAGGAGCCTCATGAAACACAATGAATCTAACCATGAATCTACACAACAAATCTTAATGGTGCTGACAGTCCCCACCAGCCTGCATTGAAGGGAACTTTGAAGCCACATAATAGCCCAAACTAAACAGTTTACAGATAGGGTAACAGGCTCAAGGTTGGGGCAGGGAATTGGGAGTGAGATTTGAACATGGTAGCCCAGTAAATTGGTAGAAGATAGAGCAGAAAACTCAGGCCTCCTGGCTCCCAGCCTAGGGTCCCTCCACTTCAGTTCCTGAGTCATGTAACCAGGAAATTCAGGTCCCCACATGAAGTCATGGAAGTCCATTTAGCTGAGAAGACCCATGCATTAAACTGCATCCCATGAGTTAAGACCAGGATCCCTCTGAACAATAACAGCTATGATAATAATAATAAAATACTGAACAATATGCCTTGAAAACCTTTCATGAGCAACACCGGATAATCACACGCAGAATACATCTTCCACATATTCATATAAAATAATCAATGATCATTTTTCCTCTGCAGACTACAATCCAATTACTCTCTCTCCCTCGCTCTCCTTTGTTACTTGCAAACCATCCAAGCAATCAATGCCTTGACCTCTCCCTCTGATAGACACAATTACAAAAAGACAGAGCAATGCAATTCATCTATTCAAGACGGATTGTTTGAACACTCTGTCACACTGCTGAGCTATCCATCTCCTTGTCTAGGAGGAAATTTCAGCCCCTAAAAGAGGCACAAAGAGAGGGGGCGGGACGCTGCTCCCAGCCCAGAAAGCCCTTTGCGCACCTGCAGGAAAACCTCTCTCCCTGGCTGGTGCTCAGCAACGCCTGTCTGCTAGAGAATTCAGCTCCAAGTGCAGTCGACTCAGGCACCGGTCCTGGGAACCACAAGCACACAGCACACTCCCGAGCTCAATTTCTGGGGCCTCGATTCCTGCAGCCCTGATATCACTGGGGTGAAGAGAGATGAGAAAAGGGAGATGGCATCGGGCCCAGCCAAGGTGGTATGTTTGGGTTTCAGCAAGAGAATCTTTCTTTCTCTCTCTGGGCCACGTCCACTGTAGTTCCCTGACTCCAGCGGAGGCTTGCACCTGGGCTCAGAAGGACGGAAGTTCAACTCCCCAGGAAGCTCCAGAGAAGCCCAGAGGTCTCAGAGCCTTCCCAACCTCCGTCCAAGCTGGCGCAGCTACGGAGGTCATGGTCACGTTTGGCATCCTCACAGAACCCCAGTCCCCAGGCTGAAAATCAAATGGGGCCAGGCTCTCAGATATAAATGGCCTGGGCCGACACGCTAATTAATCCTGAGGCTTAATACGAATAAGATTAGAAGAGAAGAGGGCTTTGCCATCCTTAATTGCATTATTACACGCTGAACCTAAGAAAGGGCGGGCAGGCTTGAGGCTTCCCCTCAGGGCAGTGAGGAGTCCCCCAGTGGAAGCCAATTTCACAGTATTCAGAGCAAGTGAGGGTACACCATCCTGCCTCCTTCGGCTCATTCTTCTGGGGTTGGCCTCCCCTGCTCCTGCCTTCCTGGCCTCCAAAGACCTCCATCCCTGAAGCTGGGCTGGGAGCATGCCAGTCCCAGCCCTGCAGAGGATCGCAGAAGAGGATCCTGCAATGCGTGCGCTGAGCACATAGCACCTTTTGCCCCCCCTTTCTCCTAAAGGCACCCTACCATGCAGGCCCCCCCAAAAAAACGGAGGGAAGGAAGGAGGGAATAAAGGAAGTGCTGGCCCACTAATAAGGGGCCGCCTGCTTCTGGAATGGTGGCCAAACTGGGCGCTGGGGCAGAGATAAAAGATATTTTTGGCTTGCCAAGAACACCGTAGGCTGCACAGGGTTAAGCCTGATCGTGAAGGCTGTCCCCAGAGTCCAGTAACTGGGCTCCTCTGCCTCCCCGTGTGCACCTGCCAGGATCCTGGGTATGAAACGAAAGACGCCAGCCTCGGCAGAGCTAAGTAAAGACTGTGCGTCTACTCCTATACGGACGTGGAGTTCAAGAGGATCTGGGATCCTGGAGAGAGCTACGGAGGAGACGGATCCCCAGGATTTGATCGCCTCCTATAAAAACCTCAAATACAAAACCAAACCCGACATTGGTTCCCTGCACCCCTCACGCCGCACCTGGAGAAGAGTCAAAGGGGAGGAAGGTGGCCATAGCTGAGCAGAGCTCTGCCCGCCTTGTGCCTGACGTTGGTGGTGGTGCCCCGCGAACCCAGGCGGCCCAGGTCTCCGGCCTGGCGGCGGGTGCAGGGCCTGCGTGGCGGAGGCTCCCGCGTGGCCAGGCCCTGGTGGCCGCACTCCCGGGACACACAGGGCTTCCCCCATCACTCCCCGCCCCCGCAAAGCCCAGAGCGCTGCCTACAGGGTGTCTGGGCGGCCACAACAAAGTTAAAGCCCCGAGTAACAGACTCCTGCGAGAAAAGACGCAGAGAAGCTAGAGCCCCAGAAAGCTGCGCGTAGCCCCGCCAGCCGCCGCCAGCTGCGGAGGGATTTCGGCTAACTTTAAAAACCACTCGCGTCCCTCTCGCCGCCTTCCCTTGCTGCTTTGGGCAGGTTCTACCTCTCCCTTCCCCCGCTACCTGCGCCGCCCCTAGGCGGGAGAGAGGCCTCCCAAACGAGGGACACCTGGAGCGACCTTCGGGGCTGCCCCCGATCTGCCCCACTCCACGGGGTAAATACGGGCCACCGAGGCCAAGGGCGACCACCGGAAGAGAAGACCGGCTGCCCAGTTACGCGAAGTCCTACCCTGAGTTCCCATCGCGGCCTCTAGAGCCATGCCCCAGGTGGGGGCCAAGGGCCCAAAGGGAGCAAGGAGGGAAGAGAAGTTGGCGCCTTCCCCAGGGTTCCCGCTCCGCGGAGAAGCCGGGTCCCAGGACTCGGTTCTGCGGCCAGTCATGTTGGCAGTCACGGGGAAATGCGCCCGATACTCGGGTTGGGGCTGGAACGCTTCGCTCCGCTCCGCTAGGTCTGGCCTCCCAGAAGCGCGCCAAGGGCCCCTTGCTCTCGCCCTCCGCGGGCCGGCTGCCTCCTCCCCAATAAGTAAGGCCTGTGACCCCGGTTTTGGAACTTTTGTCCTCATCAGAAAGAGCTCTTGCTGGTCGCCCAGCACCGGCAGTCCGAAAAGGGTGGGGAAATCTCTCGGGATCGCGTTTAAAAGCCCCCATTCCCGCCCCTGCCCGGGCGCACGGAGACCCCCGGCTGTCGGGAGCTCTTACCGATCCGGATGACGTGGGGCATCCCGCGTGAGTCCGGGATCCAAAAGGCGCAGACGAGGAGCCCGGCCCAGTATTCCCAAACCAGACTCCGGAGGCGCCGCCAGGGAGCGGTCATCGTTGGGCGCCGCCGAGCGTGCCCGGGGCGCGGCCGTGGCGGGCTCCCTGGGGCGGCAGCTCTAGGCGCGGGCGCGCAGCAGCCCCCGAGGCGCCGCCTGGCCCAGCTGCCCGGCTCCCGAGCGCCGCTGTGAGTCGGGGGCGCCCCGCGGCGCCGCGCACATCTTAGTGGGGGGCAGCCCCGCCGGCGCCCGCCCCGCCCGGCTGCCGCCCACGGGCCGCCCGCTAGTGAGGCTCCTGGGCGCCGCCCGGACTCTGCTCAGACTCGGCTCCTGCTCGCGTCGGCTCGGCTCCCGCGCGGGCTCCCACCTGCCCGGCTGCCGGGCGCTAGCGGGCGGGCTGCACGCCTCTCCGGCCGCTGCTCCTCCTGCCGCCGCCGATGCTATCGCCCGGGCTCGCACAAAGCCCCGGAGTGGAGTTGCACGCGCGCACACACTCCCTCCCAGCCCCCTCCTCCGCGCCCTGCCTCCCGCCTCCCGCGCCGCCCGCCGCCCGCGCTCCCTCCGCGTACTCCCCCGCTCACACACACTTCACACTCACACCCGCCGAGGCTACACCCGCGCGCTCACACCTGCGCAGGGGGCGGGGAAGGGGACCTTGGATGCGGTTTCGGGGGATGTCCGGAGACCGAAGGCTCTCCTCGGTTCCCAGACGCCCCCATAGGCTCTGCCGCCCCCAGTCCCTTCAACTGCGAGGGCACGGAGCCTGGGAACCGGGCATGGAGTAGGCGAGCTGGCACCGGGAGCCGGGAGACGGCAGCAGCCTAGCGGCCCGACCAGCTGGAGGAGACGCGCCCGCCTGGAGCTGGGGGACCCGGAGCCCGCCGTCCGCGGAGTCTTGCCTTCCAGCTCGCGCGCCGCTGGGGCTGACTGGACGGCGGCGGCCGGCCGGATACTGACCCAGGACCCGGTTTCCCTCCCTCCCTAACCCCGTCCCTCATGGAATCCGAGTTGGGGCTGGGGCTCGAGGAGACAGAATTCAAAGATAATTGCCCAAGCTGGGCTAGGGGAGCTGCAGGAGCTGGTAGGGACGTGAGGACCCAGGCCAGAGCCTTTGCTGCGGAAGGCAGGACTTGCCCGCGCGCTGCAACGACAGGGGCTTCGGAGGAGGGCGGCTAACTCCTTGTATTCAGAGGGGCAGCTGAGATGTACCCCGGTACTTCCTATCCTTCTTCTCCAGCAATGCAGGAGGGACTGGCCCTCCTTCCCCATTCCTCTTGAGAAAGAATAAAGGGAAACTGTAATTTTCTGTGGGATGGAGCAGGACCCGTGTGGGAGCAAGCTAGAAAAGGTTAAAAACAAAAAAAACAACAAAAAAAGCCCTTGTTTATTAGCAATAATAATTTTTTTTTTCAAGTGGCGCAGGGTGTCAAGGGAAGAGAAGAGCTGTGGAGCGAGTCCGGAGCAGGAGGCTGCGAATTACGCAGTTAGGCGAGTTTAATGACCTTTTTGACAGAGACAAAGCGGCACTGATACAGTAGATAAATAAACGGATCTGTCAGCGGTAGCGGCTAGGCTGTGTGTGAATTTATTTTTCTCATTTAAATAATTTGATCTATTCCATCATTCCCAATCTCTCCCATTTGCCAGCTGTCTGGTATGAGCATTGCCCCCAACATCTCAAAAGCAAATCTTTAATTTTCTTACAAATAGACTATGAGTGAAGCTCTATCTGGCCTGTTAATTTTCCCGTCTTTTCTTCCCCTCCTGGGCATAGGGGACCATAGCATCGTGTGGGGGTGTGAATATTGCAGCGTGGCCAGTCCTGCCAGTTAGGAGGGGACTCCCTCCCACCTGAAGTGGAGGCAACTGTGGCTGTGGGCTAAGGAGGAGAGATTCCAGGGACTCTCCTCCTGAGAAGAGAAAGAGGTGTGCTAGTCTGGGGCCCATCCTCAAAGATCCACCAGCAAACGGAGGTCACCCATGGTCTGTCTTTGCCAGACTGAGATCATCCTCACCCTTGAGCAGGAGCAGCTGATTTCCCAAGCAGCCACTGGAAAATAGTGCCCAAGAGGCAAGAGGGTTGGACATGCAGACCAGAGCCAGGGAAGTGGCAGCTGCCACCTCTTGATAGAGTAACTGCCCCCAGTGGGCACCAGCGAGTGGGAAGCACAGGAGAGGAGCAGAAGGCCTCGCCCTGCAGGATAAAGCTGGAGGAGGCTCCTCATTCTAGAATGGACATTTTCTCTCCATCACCTATCAGCTTCCACAGTTGGTTTAGTTGCTCCAAGGAACCCAGAAGTCCTGGCTGTTCTCTAAGGAAGGAAATCCCAGTGCCCTGATGGGGGTGGGGGTTGTGGGGGTAGAAAGGGGACTGACAGGACCTGAACTCAAGGCAAAGGATGCAGGGCTAAAAGGGCACCCCTGGCAGTGCCCAAGGGTGGTTATAGGTTGGGGGAGAAGGGGACCCTGGATGCTAGTTCTGTTTTGGTTGTCCTGCAGGCTGCCTCTTGCCATGAGAGGGGCAGGGTGCAGGGAACAATAGCCTGGCTGACAAACTGAAAGAGCAGAAGGATAGATGTGTGACTCCTGGGCAGGGACAGATCTGCGCTCCAGACCTGGAAAAGGCCAGTGGGAAGGAGAGAGTAAGGGTGGGGAGCAGGAGAAGGGATAGTCTCCAAGAAAGTCACTAGGAGAGTGGTACTAGAGAAGTGAATAGATAAAGGCAGAGGGGAATCTCTAGGGCATGAGAGTGTGGCCCTATCCCCTGGGGCCCCCTCACCACCCCCAGGGCAGCAGCCCAGGCTGGGTCTTGCTCTTGCGCATTTCCACATTTCCGAGTGGGCGGGAGTTTGCTAGCGCTGCGGAGGGTGGCTTTCTCCTGCTGCCACGTTTGTTGACTGCAGTGGGAAACAGCCTCCAGCTGCAGGGCCTGTGGGTTCAGCCACTGGACCTGACAGCCAGCTGGAGCCCTGGGGTCAGAGGAAAGCTAGCTGCCCCCTAGCCCAGGACCACTCTTTCTTCTGGACCTAGATGTAAGCCATTCTGTAACACGGAGGTCCCCCCAAACTGACAGCAGCCTGCTCCTTCCTGGTGCGGGGGAGGGTGGGAAGCATTACCACAAAAACAGCAGCAATGATAATAATGACCGCGAGTATTTATTACATGTTTTCTATGTTCTGGACGACAAGCTCATTCAATGTGCCTTACATCCATCACTTCATCCAACCCCCTCCACAGCTGGCTATGATAGGATCTGTGTGATTTTTGCATTTTACAGATGAAGACTGAGCCTCAGAGAGGTTAAGCGGTCCAAAGTCACACAGCTAATATGGGACTTCCCTCCCTTCTTCCTTCCTTTCTCCCTTCCTCCATCATTACAAGGCACTGCAGTGAGGAGCTAGTATTCACAGGCAGGCCCATCTGCCTCCTTAGTTTGCATGGGCTGAACAGGGAAGAGACTCTCGCAGAAGATCCTCATCACCTGTCACCTCCACTAGAGGCCCACTGGGGCTTCTGGCTGCTTGTAGAAAGGCTAAAGTAGAATAGGATCTGGGCTCTTTACTAGAGCACACTGATGAGCTACGTAGTCCCCAGAAATCTTTGACCCTCTCTTCCTGCCTCCTGCACCTGTCCAGGCTGCCCTGCCCTCAGCAGGCAGGAACTGGCACAATCTCAAGCTGCATCTCCGGGGATAAGGAGCCACCAATCATGGCTTTTCAAATTGTTGGTAAACAAGTCTACCCACCAGCCAGGCCTGGGCTCCTTGCTCCCCCAAGAGGCAGCCAACGCTGGATTTATGAGGTCTCCAAACCTCATTCAGACTAATGCAGCTTTTCATTCCAAAATAAAAGGGGCCGCTGTCTGAAAGGACAAGTGCTCCCGCATTTCATTAACGTCCCTGAAAATGGCTGAGCTGGCCCAAGTTGCTGCCAGCTAGATTCATCTCTCCCATCGCCCACAGGTGGGGGGGGGGTAGGGGTAAGGGTAGGAAGAAGCCTTAGGCTGCAGGCCACTCTGGGCCACTCCCCAAACCCCTCCCTGGCTTCTGCAGGGGTGGGAGGGGTCCCGCGCAGTGGCCAAGCAGGCTCATTTGGACGAGTCCCCTGTGTGCATGTTTTGTTTAGACTCATCCACTCCAGCTCTCAATCCCCCCACAATCACGGTGAGTGATGAGGCCCTGGGCTCGAGTTACTGAGATTCATGATCTCCGCTTCCCCCGGCAACCACAGAGCACATGCCTGCAGTTAGCTGAGTGCAGATTCCTAGGACTTGAGTGCCCTCTGCTGAAGCCTGCCTACCTTCACCTCCCTTCAGGCTGCCCGGTGGGCAGACTGCTGGTGGTGGCTGGATGCTAAAGCCAGGGGTCTCCAGCCATTCCCCTAAGGGTCCCACTACCAGCCTGCCCGTCGCAGCTGTGCAGACCTGTTCCAGGGTGCCTTAGTGTGATTCGGGGGAAGGTTGCCTTGCCCCAATCTCATCCTGGATGGGGACCAGTACTAGAAGGAGCCAGCTGCCAGCTTCTTCCTGATTTTTGCTAACTGCCTGAGCAGGGAGTGAAAAGAGAGGCCTTCCTCATACTCTTAACAGCATTCCCTCCCCATCATCACCTGTGCCAACCACAAGAGTCCCTTCACAGGACACTGTGACCTGCCTCTGGGCCCAGGGCCAGGGACCCTTTCCTCAGCCTGGAGCCTTTGTCCCACATCCCTGTTCCAAGAAGGAAGAAGCATGGCAGCAGCCATCTGCCACCTGAGCAAGCAATAAGCCCAGTGAAGGTTGCGTCACCTTAGATTTTTGTCAACAGTCAAGCAAGTTCATTCCCACTGAAGTCAATTCCCGTGTTTATTGTTAGCTTAACCCACTGCTGTGAGTTATTTCTCAGCAGTGAGGGAGACAGGTAGACAAGCCACCAGAGATATGTTATTTTACTGACATCTGCGTTTCAGTAGTTCGAGCACAGTTCTGTTGGAGGAGTAAATGATACATGGCGATCCTGTTTGTATTTATACATAATGGAACAGTCCCCACGGTCTGGAAGCTGATGGGGTCCTGCTGCCGTAGGGGGAGGTGAGGACTGCCTATGAGAAAACATCATCACCCCTGCTCCCTGGCAGCAAGCCCCTTTTCCCATAGGAGGGCTGGGGACCAGAGTCACTTGTTCATTCATTCAAGTCATTCAGTCATTCCCTCACTAATTTATTCATGCAATCACTCAGACATTCATCCAGTCACATCCATTCATTCAGTTGTCCATAGGATCATTCAGTCAGTCATTCACTCATTCATTGATTCATTTACTCAGCCCCTTATCTGTTTTTCTACTCATCTATTCATTCAGTTGTTTCCTAATTCACTTATCCAATTACTTAATAATTCATTCAGATATTCACTCATTCATCTACTTGTTCAACGTTTTGCATAATCACTTGCTTACATTCCCTTATTTGCTCATTCATTCATTCACTCACGTTCATCCACTTATTTATCTATTTATTCATTCACTTAGTCATCTACTCTTCCATTCAATCACTCAGTCATTCACTCATTCATTCATATTTTCAGGCCTTTACCCAGTCACCCACTCACTGCTACTTACCAGTCACTCTACCATTCATCCTCTGCCTCCCCACCAGACTAAGCGGACCTGCCTGCCTCTCCTGCCCTCAGCCACTTTTTAGGCCAAGCCTCAGACACTATCCAACCTCACAGTGCAGCCCACGGTGCCCCAGCAATATACTAAGCTCTTCAGTTAGCCAGCCAGGTTTCTTGGCTCCTTTGGCGCCCCCAGCTCTCATACTCTCCACTTGATCACAAAATTCAGCCACCTTCAGGATTTAGCTAGCATCCTGACCCTGGAGATGGTCTGGGCCTTTGAATTGCTAGCAAAAACCAAACCCCACTAAGACCCAGAGTCCAGGTCTGATGACAGATGTAATTTAGAGCTGCCACGTGATGCCACCACCTTGAGCCAGGAGCCACACCGACTTGCATTCACACGATCTCTTTGTCCTTGAAACAACTCAGAGATGAAAAAGAAATGGGCTCAGAAGGGTCAAATAACTTGCCCACAAATAATTTTCTGTGGTGGCGGCTGGGGGGGGTGGATTGGTGCTGGCAGAAGCAAGCACGTACCTTTGCTCAGTGAGACAGGAAGAGAATGACGAATGAACAAATGAATGGTGAGTGAGAAAGTGGATGAATGAATAAATGAGAGAATGAGCAAGTGAACAAACAAGTAAATGAATGAATGAATGACCTGTGCCCAGGAAATAAGTGGAAAAAAACTGAGCTTCTGGCCCAAGTTTCTGGATTCTGAGTCCAGGTCTCTCTCAGCTGCTTAAAAACTGCTCCCCTCTGCCACGCCCTGACCTCGCAGAGCCTGGAGGCAGGGGTTGGAGGGGGATGTCAGGCAAAACTAGGACTGAGGTTGGCCAACTGTAGATTTTTCTGTAGAAGTGCCTCCCTTGGAGACTGCAATGAGCAAGTATTGTCTGCACCTGTCCTCCCGCAGGAAGGAGGCTGCCACCATCCTGAAAGAGAGAGAGAGAGAGAGAGCCATGAAAATTCTATCACTGAGTGATAAGAACATAAACAAGTGAACTTCTCCAAGTTTGCTAGACTTTCCTGCCTGAGGCCAGCTTAATTAAAGTGGATGTAGAATGTTAAAGTGGGAAAACAATTAGGACAAGTGATAGAAAAGAGAGAGGAAGGACAACATTGTTTTGTTTTGTGTTTTGCTCCCTCTTAATTATGCCACAGACTGTCTCTCCGTGGATCCTATCCCAAGTCTGCCCTCCGCCAAGATTCCAGCAGGTGGTACGCTGTGTGAGCGGTACAGGCACACCTGTGCCTCTCTGGCACGCAGGTATGGCACTTCTCTACCTGCAAGACAGGCAAGGCGGCAGGCAGCCAGGCTGGGAGTGGAGAGGAACACGTGCCCTCGACACTCAGGAGGAGGACCAGGGGGAGATGAGGACAGCAGGCTGCTGGGAACAAAGGCAGTCTCCCTGCCCAGGCTCCAAAGGGGAGTGAACACTGGGAGCCCGACTCCCTAGGATGTCAGACCTGGTCTCTGATTGGGATAGTCCCAGCCCCCACCTCCCAGTACAACGGATCCTTGATGGTACAGCCCCTGTCCCACCATGCTCTGGAGGTGCCCAGAATGGGGCTGGGAGTGGCCAAAATGCTAGCTGCAGCAGGTGCTAGAAATCAACTCTCCCCCCACACCCAAACACTCAACATGCAAATGTGCCTTTGCTGTTCTCATCCAGGTGCCTCGTCCATGGGCAGCAAGGACACAGAGGTCAGAGGTAAAGGCAGCCTGGGCAGTGGAGAGCTCCAGGCTCCTCTGTGGGAAGGAAAAAGGGCAAATTTACTGAATGGAGCCGGGCAGGCTTGCATGAGCAGACACCTGTCCCTGGTGCTATATGCCTATCCACACATAAACACTCAAGTACAGGAACATGCCTACACTACTGTGCACACATGCGCACATGTACACAGAACTACTAGCATCCACCTATGACTTGTGAAAATGGGAACTCTAGAGCCAGGCAGGCTGGTTTCACATCTGCCTGTCTCTCACCAGCTGAGTAGCCCTGGGCAATTTACCTAATTTTCTTTGCCTCTGTTTCCTGTCTGTAAAATGGGGATAGTAACAGTATCTGCCTGGCAGGGTTGTTGTGAGGATTAAATAAATTAATACATGTGAGGTACCTGGCACATGGTCAAGGCATATTGTACTTCATGATTAACTCTCTTTGCTGCATGAATATATCTAACTCCTGAACAGACCCTGGGGCAAAACTCTCCCCTGTAAGCCTCTGCTAGGAAGGGCAATGTGTACACACACACACACACACACACACACACACACACACACAATGCAGGCCTTTCAGAGCCCACTGGGATGTGTGTGAATTGGGGGAGGGTGCTCAGGAAGAATGAAGCATGTCAAGCCATTTCTCTGATCCCTTCCCCCACTCAACACTACGGGAAATGTGCCCACCAAAGTTGTAGGGTTGCTGAGTGTGTGTGTTGGGGGGCGGGGGGGAGTTCTGTGTTCATGTAGTCGGCAGGCTGGCTGCCAGGAGGAAGGGAGGCAAAGGCTTCTACCCCAGACATGCTGCCAAGTTCAGACAATTCTCCAGGCTCCCTCTTCCCCATCGAGCCCCACTCCTACCCTCCTGAGTTTCCTCTTGGTCTCACCTTGGTGATAAGCCTGACCCCTTTCTGTATCTCAGTCTAGGATCCTTACAGTGCCAGGCACTCTTCCCAGCCTCTGACCTGGGAAACAATTCGGGAGCTCTCATCTAGAAAGAGAACACTCTCTCCCCACCCGGAGGCAGAGTTGGGAGCCATCAGAAACCTCACGGTTGGGTGGGGTTCAAAGACTCCAAAGCCTAGTTGCCTAGCTGTGAATGCTGCCATGCCCCCCAGAGGACAGACACATGCAGCTGCAGAAGACAATAGGGAGAGGAGGCTTGGGCGGGAGCCCTGGACCACGGAGGGAGGAGGCCCGGCTGCAGGAGCCAGACACAGCTCTATGTTATCTCTGAGGTGCCAGAAGAGCTGCGTGATGGGGAACCACATTCTGCCAATCAGTTAATCCCAGCCTGCCCCCAACACCTGTATGGGTTGGGTTGAGTAAACGGGCAGACTGGGACAGGTGCCAGTGACCACAGCCTCATTGCTCTGCTTTGGCTTCGTTTCGTTCTGTGGACTCAGCCAGCCGAGTCCCTTTGCTCTCAAGCATGCACATACATTCTTTCCAAGCACCAGGATGCTCAGAGACACTCAGAAGCCCAGAGAAGCTCTGAGTGGCTTGAGGACAGATGACAACCAGGGCATGAGGATACAGAACAAGGTTCTGATGGCTGTTCTGTGGGATACAAGGGAATCTGACATGACCTTTCGGCTTTCCAAGGGCAGACGTTCCCTAGGCATTGGGTCGGGGCACGTGGGCCTCTGATGGTGGCCTTATTGTCCCAAGGAAGAGTGGATGTGACAGAGTAGCTAGGTTGGGGCCCCAGATGGCTTTGTATGCTACTCCTCTCCTATGTGCCCCTGAGGGAGCCCGTGGGTGGAATGTACCACAGGGAGTCAGGAACCAGCTGGACGCCTATTCTCTTGCTGGTTCTTGCTCCTGTGGCCAGAGGTCAGGACAGACGGGCAGGGGTTTGGACAAAAATTCCACAGCTCGTGGTAGGGAGGGAGGGCCATGCCTGCGTTTGCGCACATACCATTGAGTAAAAAATAGAAATAATTTTTTATATAATTCAAGGGAAAACACTTTTACACAAATCACACTTCAAGCTAGTTCCAAATTCATGAGGTGACCAGGAAGGGCTGAGGCGACAATGGGGAGGGTCACAGGGTCACAGGTAGAATCCATGGGAAAAATGGTCAAGACCAAGGGACACAGGTAGTGACAGGGGAGATATAAATAAAAACCATGGGATCACAGAAAAGGACAAAGAAATATTTGGAGAGTTTGAGGGGACTGATGAGGACTTGAGAACCCACATAGGGTACAAAGGGACAAATTAGGAGCTCTTGGAACCCAGATAAGGTTTGGAAGAAGACAATTAAGAGCTGTGGTGACTCAGGGAAGAGCAGAGGGACAAAGTTGGGGGCTTGGGAATACAAGAAGAGAAATCGTCCCTATAAACAGCTCCCAGCCTTGAAGAGGAGAAGAGACACAGATGAAGCCTGACATCAGGAGGAAGAGGAGGAGACTAAGCCCAAGAGTAGCTTCTCAGCAACCAAGGCTAAGTTTGGCATCTGCTCCCGGGAGGACCTTTACAAGGCCAGATCCCTGGGGCCCCACCTAGGAATCCCCAACCAACCCAGAGGAAGCAGGGGTGGTACGGGCACCATGGCGTGCTAGATGGCCACCTAGTCTTTGCCCTCCTCTGTACCTGCCCTTGAACTCTCAGAACTCTGGGAGAGCCAGGCCTAGAAGCAGAGCATTCCATGCATGAGGTCAAGTGCTTGAATGGCAGGCAGGCTGAAGCTGGTGCTGTGGGAGCCCTGAGGAGGGAGAGCCCTCGGGAAATTCAATGGCATCCTTGACCAAGATGAGAGAGCAGCTTAAGCCTAGAGAAGCAGCCTTCTGTCTAGAAGAGCACTACGCAAGCCTCATGCCCGTGGGATTGATTGGACCTCCCTGTTCCTTCCCACTGATGTTGCCCACCATCCCTGCGGAGTCAGGCCCAGAGCTTCCTGCCACAGCACGACCCTGCCTCCAAGGCTCAGCTGGCTTACAGAATCACAGGGGGGAGTTTTTGAAAATGGCTTTATTGAGGAATTATTTATATATCATAAACTCCACCCATTTTATATAAACAGTTCAATGATGTTTAGTAAATTTACAGAGTTGTGCAACCTTCACCACATTCCAGTTTTAGAACATTTTCATCATCCCCAAAATATCCCTTGTGATCATTTATCTGAGGGACTTCGACTCAGTAATTCCGGGACAGGTATGGAAATACATATTTGAAAAATTTTCCTTGGGGATTCTGGGACAGTGGTGTTTGGGGACATACTGGTTCCAAACCACTATCGGAGGGACCTTTCCCAAATGCAACATGCGTAGAGAGGGTGCTGCTCTTCTCCTCAAAACCCTGCAGAGGCTCCTGGACAAGTGCATCAGGGCAAGTGGTGATAAGAAGTAAATAGGAATGACATACATTCACTGGTGCTTGCTACATGCCAGGCACTGTTCCAGGCACTTTACATGTGTTAACACTTAATCCACACAGCTGCCCTCTTTGGTAGGTACTACATTCTCTCCACTCTGCTGATGAGGAAACAGACACCGCTAGGAAGTGGTGAGATCAGGCTTCGAATCCAGCAGCCCTGCCTCTTGACCATATGTCATTCATACTTCATGGGTCATGCATTTTCTCCCTGTTCCTGTCCCTTTGTTGCTCTTGCACTTGGCACACATCTCAGTTGAGGAGTGGCTCTTTTAACACTGCAATTCATGCTGTGGCCCACTCCATAACCCCAACTTGACTGTGATCTTCTCTAGGTAAGGGTCGTCGGCAGCCGTCTGTCTCGAGAGACGATGGTGTAGCTTCTTAAGAGTCTATCTGCACCGCCGAGAATGGTTGTGCAGTCCGACTCGGGAGTGACACGGTATCTGTCTCCTCCCGTGTTGAATCGACATCTTACGATGATGCTGGAGTGTCCTCTCCAGTGAATCTGAAGCTACAGAGCCTGGGCAGGGTGATATGGAGGGTCTGCTGTTGCCCATGCAGCAGACCCCCCCTCTCTTCGCAGCTGAAGGGTCCAAGGGAAAGACGGAGTCAATACAGCTTGGCTTCAGGTGCGCCGCAGGAGTTGCCGGTGTTGACTACAACGTCAAACCGCCTTAGGGACTCCGGCTCCGGATTTTCTGTCGGGGTTTACTCCCTTAGCCTTTCCCCTGAAGAGGTATGCCGCAAGGCAGCGGAGGTCTTTTGGAGTCAGAGTTTTCCTTCTCCTTAGGTAAGGGTAGCATCTGCTTTATCACCATACCCCTCCAGTGCCTGTGTGTATCATAGGCTTGTTGAACAGCATGGCCCAGCCAGGAGTGGGGGGATGTCCTGCCATCTCATTATAAGTCCCAGTCCCAGAAGGGTCACAGCTGCCACATTTAAAACTGCAGAAGACATCATGTCTCAATCTACAGAGGTGACGTTGGTGTATTCTCCTCTATAGCCTGAGAACTACCAAATGCTCTTTCCCCCAAACCTCCTCAGCAAATGCTTGTATGAATGAGTGAGTGAGTGAGAGAGTGAGGGAAGCCCATCCTCTGGGTTCCCTGACCAAGTCTCTGTCTGGATCACGTCCTCTTTCCACTTACAGATGCCTGGATCCTTCCTAACTCCACTTATGCAGGAGGTTAATTCAAGTGCTTTCCAGCTTAGCAAGCAATAAACAATTCAGTGTTGCAGTGAGTTGTTCTGCATGTCATATTTATGGATCAGAAGCGGGGGAGGGGCCAGGGGCACTATTTAGTTCAGTGTTATAGGGAATGTTACATGACCTTCCTTAATTACTTTCCTCCCTTTAATTATATGTAGAGGGGACGGGTGCTCCAGGGAGGGGAGCTTAAAGTCACCTCAGATAAGGAAGGTGTTGGTGGCATCCTGCCATCTGATAGGACAGCAGTCATCGGTGGGGTCAGATGGAGGAGGAGAAGGAGGCCGCCCTCTGTAGAAGGGGTCCTGCTGGGGGAGACTTCAAACAGCATTGTTCACTCCCTGCTGTCTCCATGGTCCCTCTCTCCAGGGGCCTTGTTTTCCCATCTGATTCTTTCCCTCCCAGTTTCCCCCTTTCCACCCTCTGGCAGCTGTTTTAGCCCCTTGCCTGCTGCCACACCCCCTCCTTCCTCATTCCACTTGAAGGTCATGGGATGAGCTGCTGTATCTCACATGCTCCTTTGCAGTGGTGCAGTATGGGGACCCTGAACACTGCTTCCCTCAGCCTGGCAGGCCAGAAACTTGAAGGGGAGGCCACCCCCAGCACAAGTCTATCGTGATGCCCCCATCCTCTCTGGAACACCCTTACATCTCCTGCTTGGAGACATCCAAACCAAGGGATAGTGTGTGCAGGCACAGGACTAGGTGCTTCCCATCAACGTCAGTGAGCCTGTTGGTGACCCTGAGAGGCACTCACTAGATCCTTGGTGCGGGACTGGCCCGTTCTGCACAGCTAGGCAGCAGCACCAGCGAGCACTCCATCCCCTCGAATCTTCCCCTGACACCACTGCAGCCGAGCTGCAAGAGAGTGTCTGCAAACCGAGAGCATGAGCCGCGGCTTCCCAGAACGGACGGACGGGAGCCACAGGGGCAGCCAGCACAGCTGCTTTGGCTGCCTCAGGCATCTGACAGCGGGGAGGGCTCCTCCAGGAACCGATCATGGGGCCCGGCAGGGCCCACCATCCCTCACACAGACCAGCTCCCCGTGCCAAGTCTCTTCCTCTCTCCCCACTGCGTGCGGGGAGACGAGCTCCAAACCCAGCCCATCTGCTGCATTTTCCCGAGACTCCGAGGCGATCCAATTCCGCACACCAGATGGGAAATAGCATGTACATTTCGAATGGTGATTAGTGTTTTTGTTTTCCCCCCCAAACGGTCGCGTTAATGGAGCTCCTTCCTGAAAGTAAATTGGAGAGACTTCAGTTTGATGGTGTCTTGCCGACCTCCATTTCCCTCCCCCACAAACACGAGCGCGGCTTTTCCAGGGCCTGTGCACAGGGGCCTCGCCCCGCCTCTGCCGTTTTCACTGACCAGGGCTTCCCACTTGGCAGAGCAAAACAGGGGCCAAGCCGGCAGGGTTGCAAAAGGACTCCGTGGGGTCTGGAGATGTCCAGGGCACATAACTCCAGGTGAGGGGCCCCTCAGTGATGGAGAAGCAGGCCTAGCCAGTCCTCCTTGAAAACATTATTACATCCCCATAAACTCTGACCAAACAAGGGAATCAGGGTTTGACAGATGAATCTGGACTTTTCTTAGGGCTTAGACTTGAGATGAAGTTCATGTTGATGTCAAATTCTTGCAGGCTAGAACGTGGGAATTTCTATACATTTGAACCAACACATGATCTTACATCACAAGATCAAGAGATGCTGAATTAATTATTAATTAAGGACAAGGTAGGTAAAGAAAAGTATTTGTGTTTCTGCAGTTACATGCAGCACTTATTTTCCCGCATATTTGCAAATTCACACACATACAAATTCTCCCCCAAAACCAAGGAAGTGAAATTAAGAAAATATATGTTTTGTATAATACTTATACATATTTATACAAGATCTATAAAAACATATTTCTATAACATATATATATATATTATATAAAAGACACTTTGCGGTACTTTTGCATGTTGTCTTGCTCAGTTTTCATCATAATGCTGTGAAATCCATCCATAGTGTGGCTCAGGGAGGTCTGGTAACATGGCCAAGGGCCGCAGGTAGCAAACATAGGGGGAAGGTTTGGGTTTAGAAGTAGCTGGCTCTCCAGGCCACAGGCCCTCAGCATAAGGTTTGAAATGGGAAGTGATATGTCAGGTTATGTTTTTGAAGAGAACTCCATTTTCCTTGACTTGTGTGTACTGGGGTCAGAAAGACTGGATACTGGGAGACCAGCTCGGGGCTGGTGAGTGGAACAGGTGTGTGGTGGTAAGGGCTTGGTCTAGGACTGCAGCTGTGAAAACACAGAAGGTCATGTACACAGAAAGGAGCCTCAGGCCCCTGTGACATGTGAGAGACGAAGGAGGCTGGAAGGACAGTGGTGTCCATCTCAGGCATAGCTAGGGCTGGAAGAGGGTGATAAGGGACAGTTTTTGTCATTGGCCTTGAAATGTGCACAGGTCATCTATTGGAAATGAGGCTTTAGAGCCTGGAAGAGGTCAGAAGTTGGAGGTATAGATCTGGGACTTTTATCCTCATGGGGAAAGGAAGGAAGCCACAAACAAGAATGAGATCCCCTATGAGGGTATCGACTCAGGAGAGAAAAAGCCAAGATCCGGGCCTGAGAGGCCCCAGGCATGGAGAGAAGTCAGGAGGAGGATGGGCTGAGAATGTACCACATGTGCAAGCATGTGGGCTCATGCTTGTATTAAACACTCATATGCATGCACACATGCTTACATGTGTTGTACACACATCAGCATGTTCACATACGCATATACACGTGCATGTACATATACAAATACATGCATGTGCACATGCACACCTCTATAAATGCTCTCTGTCTCATGCAGCCACATTTGACCAGGTGAGGGCCTGAGGCAGAATCTCTCACCAGCAGTGATGAGAAGAGACCGGCAGGTAAAGTGAGGGAAAGAGGCTCTTGGCTCCTCTGCTCCTGGGACCTGAGCAGCAAACGGGAGTATGTGGCAGCTTCAGCCAAATGGTGGTTGCAGCAAGCTCATCTTTCTCCAGGCTCCTGTGCTCTTGCCTCCTTGGCCTCCCCCAGTGGTGGGACAAAGGGCCCAGCAAACTAACTTCATCACACGACTCTGTCTCCCAGAGCCCTTCTCACTTGGCATGCACATGTCTCCAGGTCCCCGTAGCTGGGGCATTTCAGTGTGGAGGTGACAGACTGACAAGCTGGGCACCCCTCCAATCTCACCATGCAGGTGGCTGCAGCTGTGCTCATGCATGGGATGATGGGAGGGGAGGGTTGCTATGTGGAACGGGAATTCGGCTCTCTCAGTCTTACCAGGTTACGTTAGACCTGGTGGCTTCACCCAGCATGTATCCAGGCTTCTGAGACAAAGAAATGTCAGCCTCTTCTCAGAAAGCCCACTCCTGCTTTCTTCGTGGTCTCTGATTGGGTATAAACAAAGTACATGTCCTTTGGTCTAGGCCCTGGGAAAACTGACCTGGGAGACAAGGGAGTCAACAAAGCAAAGAAGGTCAGATGCAGGAAGGGAGCGGGGATTGGGGCAACAGAACTCCAGTGCTTTTTTTTGTGGGTAAGAGCCTGGTGCTGAAGAGTCAGATGCCTCTCACTGTTTTTTTTTTGTTTGTTTGTTTGTTTGTTTGTTTTGTTTTTTTTCCTTTTGCTGCCAAGGCAACTGAGTCAGGGAAGCCAAGGTGAAAGTTTTCGGAAATTCATCTCCTTGAGTCCTTTAAGGCATTGGCAAGTCTGGCAGAGTTGCCTCTTTTTCACAAGGAAATGAATGTTTCTCGAGTTATTGGTTTGCCTAGTGAGCATATCTAGAATGCTTTCTGGTATCTGAGTCTGAATTGCTAGTGTAGAATCTAACATGGACCAAGAGGCTTAAAAATCCCAGTCAGTGTGTGTGTATGCATGTGCGTGTGTAAGCTGCTAGCCTCATAATAAGCTTGTGTAGGAAGCAGGAGAGGAGTGACCTTCCTTTTGGCAGATGAGGAAACGGAGGCTCCAAGAAAGTTGTAAAGTTAATAAGTAGCAGAGTGACAGTATGAGCTTGTGATTTGGCTGGAATCTGACAGATCTGTTTGAATCCCAGCTTTGCCTTTTCGCTGTAGGATGCCAAACAAGTTACTTGACCTCAGTTTCCTAATCTGTAGAATGGGATAATATTACCTACTTGAACATTTGTTGTGAGAATTTGAGGAGATAAAGCTCACACTGCATATGGCTTTGTGCCAGGGGTATAGTGACATGTAGCAGATCTTAGCTCTTAGAGGGGATTTGAACCCAGGTCCCTTGACTTTGGGTCAATGCGCTTCCTCTGTAGCTCTCTAGCATTCTGTGATGTGACAACTCCCAAGCAGATCCCTGAGAATCATAAGCTGGGTTTGGAGGTGACTTTCTTGTCACCTTTACTCAGACACTGAGTCAGAACCCAGCCTAATGCAACTGCATGTGCGGACATGTGTGCATGTGTGTGTGCGCCGCACCTGGCAGCCTGAGCTACTATCATCTGAGTTCTGCGTGTTCATTTCACTAATGGGAAGTCACAGAGTGGCTGGGAAGGGAGCAGCAAGGCCATGCTGAGTGTCACAGCCAGAGTCTGCGGTGCCTTGCCATTAGAGTTAATGCCAGGCTCATGAATACCAGATGAATGCACTGCACAGACCAGCTACTTAGGCTAAAGTGGGCCTGCTTTTCATTGGGAGAGCAATTCCCCATGCCAGGGAGGCTGGGAAAAGGCTTCTTTCCTCTCAACCCATCTCCTCCCACCCCCTCCACTCCAGGGTTCTTTTAGGGTCACTGATAGCCATCTGGGCCTTCTGGGAGACTGTTTAAACTGAGAATGCACAGGCACTTCACGTGGCTGTCTTTCTGGTACCACATGCCTGCCCTCACTCCCCTCCTCCTCCCTACCAGCACCTATCTATTGACTGGAAGGAGCTGGCGGTTGCCTGCAAACCCAGTCCTGGCTTCTTTGCAGCCTGGCTGTTTCTGGCACCTCTGCAGGAGCTGCATCTCTGGGAGGTGCTGAATCGGGGCTTCCAGCCAGGCTGGGTGACCTGAGCAGGTAGAGGGACCCTAGGCTGGGAGCAAGAATAGGGACAGCCTGCAGCTAGGTTCTGGAAGTTGCCATGAGGCCCCTATTGAGAACCTAGCCCTATTCTGAAAATGAAGAAAGTTTTTTGGAACAGTAGGTGTTGGGGGTGGGGTGGGAAGAGAATCTGCATGGCCCACAAACCTGTCAGTAGGACATCAGTCAGCGGGGGCCTAGCCATCCTTACCAGAGAACTTGTCTCTAAACACCAGGAAGAGCCTCCATACAGGGCTTGCTGTCACACCCTGTCTGCATCACCTCTTGGACTTAAAGGATTTTCCCCTGGTCATTAAAATGCAAATAACCCCAAGAATGGAATCTAGTTAAGTCTCAGGTGCTCCTGAAAGAATTAGATCACTTCCTGAAAGCAAGATGGTTTGGGGCTGTAAGGCAGATAAGAGCGCAAGGCTGCTATCTAATAGAAAGAAGGACAGGGGCAGAGGAATAGGGAGGGCATGTCTGGGCCCTGCGGTCCCTCCCTGTTCCTACTGGCAATGCCCAAAGCTGGGAGGAATCTTCGGTTTTGATTCAGAGATGTGACGCTTCTCAACATGCACAAAACATTGAGCTTTCGATATAGGGCTCCTCCCCCTGTTAACTTCCTTTGAACTCACAACTGTAATGGGCTGGCTCTATAGAAAGTCTTTACTTTCCCTCTCAACTTCTCCATCCACCCATTTACCTAACCATCCATTTATTGCTTTGTATTTTCCATAAATCAATATTGACTACCTGCTATGTGGCAGAACACAGGAAGGAGCTGTAAATACAAAGCTGAACAAACCAGTTCATGAGGCCTCTGGCCTCACAGAGGCTTCCAGATGTGATGGAAGGAGATTGCTACGCAATGGCCAAGAGGTTTGGGGAAACACCTGTAGCAGTGATTCCCAATTTTCCAAGGGAAAAGAGAAAGCGAAGACGAGGATTCTTTGCCTTTGCCCAATATGTCACTTTCTGGTCTATTCTCAACATCAAACCACACGTGTCCACACCCTAGGTGGATTAAGCCAACTAGAGTTTAATACCACTGAAAGTCATCAAGTTCATTCTACCACCATGCATTTCGGGAAAGTGCTGCCCGGAGAGGGAAACAAACTTAGCTAAGGTCACACAGCATATCCATTACAAAGGCAGGCTGGCAGCTTGAGTCATGTGGTTGTTTTGCTGTCTCCTTATCCCCCACCCTCCTACCAAAGTCCATCATGAACACCAATGAACACCACGCTCTTCATCACTGGCCTGCTGCCAAGGCCTTTTTAGGATCCCCCTCAGCCCCAGCCCAGTCCTGGGTAGATGAACAACCATAATCACAATAAACAGCTATTTATGGAACACCTGTAATGTGTCAGATCTGAGCTGTGTGCTTCATGCACGTTTTTTTAAGTAAAACTTCCTTAAATGTGTCTGCGAGGTTGGTCCTATTATACCCTCATTTCATAGATGCAGTCTACAGAGAGTACATGATATAGAGCTGTTTCCTACTAATAGTTATTATTCATGTCAATTATGATATTGGCTCATGTTTATTAAGCACTTGCAACATACTAGGCATAGGGGTGGGTTGCTGCTTTGCATGAATCATCTTGCAATTCTATCAGGTTGATACTGATATCATTTCCAGACAAGGAGAAAACTGCAAGCTGGAGAACTAAGGTTACTAGCCCAGGAACACACAGCTTGCAAATGGTAAGGAATTGTGATTGATTTGATTCCCAAGCCCTTGGTTTGATGTTCTTATTCCAGATTTCATAGTCCACCCTCCAAAATAATACATAAAACTTGGGGTATCTGAGCAATATTCTAGAGGAAGCATGAAGAACCTGCATCAGTTTTTCAGAGCAATCCATGACCCCAAAGGGGGTGAGGTCTCTAGCAGTCAGCTGCTCTGGACCAGGCTGCTCAAAGTTGGAGAACTCAGGCCTGTCTCTGGGGTGCTGACACCAAACACCCCACAGACTTTCATCCACCCAGCTCAGATATCCATGTCATGAAGACAGCTGTCCCTCTGCATTCTTGACAGCAGCAAAGGGCCTATGATTTTCTGAACTTTTGCAAGTCCTAACCTAGACACTTAGCCCCCGAGACTGCCAGGGTCAGGGAGGTTTAATCAGCAGCAACCTATGCCAGGGCTAATAGGTCTGAAAACTCAAGAAGCCAGACTTCTGCATTGAAACATTCATAACTTCTCCATCCCAATGACTCAATAGGTCAGCCAATTCCGTTTACTTCTGAGTGTGCATGTCGCAGGAGCCAGCCCCCAGCCAACGCCGCCCCCTCGGTAATAGCTCATGATTGCTTGAATGGGCAACTGGCGGTGGGAGTGAGACTGTACAAGATAACTGATTGTTCATAATTGTCAACCAAATTGCATCCATGCTATTGAGCTTTAAAAATGGACCAGAAGAAGCATCTAGTATTGATCCTGTTAGGTTATAAACAAGAAACGACTGCTCCTCAGAACCAGAGACCCAGTTGGCATTGATTTTTATTCTTTTTCTCCTTTGAATAACCTAGAGTGGAATTTGAGGGCTGATTTTTAACCTAAGATTTCTCGAGGGCTCACTTTTCTGGAGGCGGTGGGAGAGCAGCTGTCACAGATGGCCACTCTGTGATGTGTCCGCATGGCTGAGAAGCTGGCTTCCTTCCTGGAAGGTGGCAAAGGGTTGTCCACTGCCTCTGACCTTCACTGTGATCCCTCTGCCCTCCTGTCCCAAGCCCTCACGTCCATGTGTAAAATCCTCCGCAAACCCCAAGATGAAGGGACTGAGGTGCAAGGAAGTGGCCTGCCACACAGCTGGTGCTCAGGAAATGTCTGCCTGCCTAAACAAAACTGAAAGCAGTCAATACCTCTCCCAGCATTGCCACATTTCCAGATGTTTGATGACTCAGAGGCTCAGACGTTGCCACATCTGGAAAAATGGCAATAATGATATTTGATCATCATTCAAATTCCAAGACATGATTTACTTTATTCTTTCAAGAGTTCTGGGAAGTAAGTGCTAGTGTTTCCCCATTTTACAGAGGAGGAAATTGAGGCACAGAGAGGTGAATTACACATCCAAGGCTACCATGAGCTGGAAGAGCCAGGACCCAAACTTGCAGGGACCTGAGGCTGCACAGAGATGGCTGACCACACCGTCTCCCAAGCAGAAAGGCGGATGAGCTCCTTGAAGCAGGAAGAATGTAGTCTGCAGTTCAAGCAACACTTGCCGAGCAGCCTGCTGACTGTGTGCCAGGCACTGTGCTGGGCGCTCTCCCCTGCTAGGCCACGTGGTTCTCACGTGCACCCTGTGAAGTAGCTGTTAGTAGCTCCATTTTACTCCCAGGAAAGGGGAAGCTCAGAAAGGAGACATGACTCACCCACGGTCACACTGCCGCTAAGTGAAAGAGTTGTGACCTGACTCCAGGTCAATACTACCTGTGCTTTCCTTATTAGCCAGGAGCAGCTGCAGCAGTTTACAGAATCAAAAAAAAGAAAGAAAGAAAAAAAAAGAAAGAAAATATATCAACAACTCATCTAATATGTAAGACTTTCTATTTACAGTGTATACTCAGTCCTTTCGGGATGGGAACTGTTGCTCCCATTTTATAGCCAAGAAAACTGACAACGTGCCAGAATGTTAAAATTGCTCTTCTTACTTTTTTTGCTAAGGCACTCCTTGGGCCCATCAGGTTTCGGGAAAGGTGTTCTGCCAACAGGCAGGCTAGTGAGCTGGACGTGAAATGAGAACTGGCAGGCGTTAGTGATACCCTGGGCTCCAGTACAGGCAGCAAAATGCCCGGTTGACAGGTCTCCACTCGGCATCAGATGGAGGATGTCCTCCAAGACCTCCGGGAACAGCCTGAAGTTCATTTCAGAAGTCCGGGCTGGCCTAGGCTAACGGCCGCACAGCTTGGCAGGGCAACGGTGAGGAGTGGGGGCAGAGCCCTCTCAGCAGGCCCCCAACCCCACTTAATGAAATAGCCAGCTGGGAGGTGAAGGGCCAGCCTGCCCTCCAGATCCATCTTCCCAGTTCCAGAGCCACTCTGCCCTCCCCCTGCTGGGGGGCCCAGACAGCAGCTGTCTCTTTAATAACTGTCTTGGCCATTATGCTCCACAGCCTGTACATGGAGAAAAAGGCCTGGAGCTCATCAGCAGGGCTGGGGGCTGCCTGGGCTGCCTACAGGACTGAGCAGTGACTTAAAGTTCTCCAGAAATAGTCCTCCTGCCAGGTGGTCCTGCCAGGGGAAAAAGTACTTCCTTAAGTCTGACCCAAAGCTCTTCTGCTTTTCTTTCATTTCCTTAATACGGCTTTTGTTTGTTTTGGTTTGGTTTCGATCCATTTTCTTTTAAAACCACTTTCTTGATCTTTATATACATGGGCAAATGAGGATGCTTATTTCTACTTGTTTCTGATAACCCAAACCAGAAAACAATCTAAATGCACTAATTACAGCGTATCAGTTAAAAAAAAACACCAAACGTCTAAAGGACCCCTTCTTAAACTTACACTGCATCAGGATCACAGGAGACCTCGTTAAAACACAGATTCCTGGATTCTACCCACAGACTAGCTGGTGCGGTGTGTCTGGGGCAGGGCTTGAGAATTTGCATTTCCAGCAAGTTCCCACAGGATCCTGGAACCAATGTCTGAGAACCACTCCCAGTCTAAACTGCAGGCTGCTGTGCAGACCTTAAAAATAGGTTGTAGAAGAATACAGGCTGACTTGAGAAAATACACATATGTTACAAGTGAAAAAGGTGGGCTACAAAACATTCTGGGTGATGCAATCAGCGCGAATATAAGTATAAGTGCGAAGAGGGCAAGACGTCATGAGGATGTGACTCCAGACAGAAGCTGGCTGCCCTGGTGGCCTGGGCAGGCTCCACGTCAGACAGGCGTGGGTTTGGGTCCAACTCTGCTACTTCTCAGCTAGTGTGAATGACTTTGAACAAACGATGTAGCTGATCTAAGCTCTACTTTTCTCTTCTGTGAAATAGGAATAATAGTAAGACCTCGCAGGGCTGTTCTTGGCACAAAATAGGATCAGGTGTGGGAAGATCAAGGGAAATGGCTGGTATATATTGCAATCAGAGCTCAAAAAAATGTAGATATACTATACATGTACTATTGATAGTGCATATCTGTGGAGAGCAATTTGCAGGTCAATTTTTTAATTTGTCTTTTTCTGTGTTTTACAAGTTTCCAAATTGGGCAGGTGTTATTTTCATAATTAAGAGAAAACCAATAAATATTACATGTATACTAATTAACTCCCAAATCCCCAAGTTCTTTTGTTCAAATTTTTTCAGACATAGGCAACATTTAAAAACAACCCCAAACCTTTGAAATTGGAAAAATTCTTTTTTTTTTTTTTTTTTTTTTTACATTTGTGATCTTTGAGAAACCTAAAATACCCTAACCTCCATGTCCTCAGCCCTACGGTCTATGGTCCTTTGCTGCTAATCTCCCAGGACCCCTCTGAGAGGTGCAAGGGTGACTGCATTCTACAGAGGAACCCTCAGAAGCTGGTGCCAGGGTCTTCTTTTCCTCAATTCAAGCTCCAAAGCTGAGGTCATTAGTCAAAGGGAGGGAGACTCCAGGACAGAGAGCCCCAGGACACCCCCTCTGTCTACCTTCTTCAGACATCAGCCAGCAGCCCGAACACTAGTGGTCACCTATCTGCTTGGCAGGTGGGAGGAGAGATAGAAACTGAGGTCCCCAGACTGTGGTGGCGGGGCCGGGAGCCTGGCTGTGCCCTGCCGACAAGCTGCCCCTGACTCCTGCTTCACCTCTCACCAACCGTGGTCCTCCTTGGATGCAAACCATTCTGTCTCTAAGTCACAGCTCTGCTATGGAACTCTCTGTCTGGGTCCCCCATCCCATCTCCACAATATTAATAATAAACTAATAATAACTATAATGTGTTCACTCGCCATGTGCCCACACTCTGCTAAGTGTATCCCAGGCATTAATTCATTGAATCTTCATGATAATCCTACAAAGTAAAATTTATCTTGGGGGTGTGAACTCAGATCTAGTTGACTCCAGAACTCAGGGTTGACTCAAGGTTCAGGACCATCTTCCACCATTGCTTCGCCCCTGTGTCACCATATACCTGCTCACCTTGGCAATGAACACGTCTCCTGTTCTCCCCAGCCCCTGGCTTCATTGTGTCAACCCTTCTCACCAGCCCAACACTGATGTCTCCAGGAGTCCCCCTGTGATCTGGCCCCTGCCTTCCTCTCCAGCCCTATCTCCAATCATGCTTTCCTTAGTGGTCTCTGTTCTAGCTGCACTGCTCTCTATTCCTCGAATTCACGCTGTTCCTTTTACCACAGAGCCTTTGCACATGCTCTTTACTCTGCTTGGCATGCTCAGTTTCCCTTTTGTGCAGTTAACCCCAAGCCACCCTTCAGATCTCAGCTCCTATGCCATTTCCTCAAGGAAGGCTTTCCTGGCCTCCCAGCTTAGCTCAAATGCCTCTGCTGGGGATTTCTTAGCATCATACCCCTGTCCTTCATAGCACTTGCAGTTTTAGCATACATACATTCACACATTCTTTGTTTATTGTCTTCCCAAGTGTCCTGAGAGCCCAAGAGGGCGGACACCACATTTACTGCCCTTACTGTAATGCTCCCCACACCTAGTGCCATGCCCTATACACAGAGTTATTCGGTTATGCTTTTGTGAGTGAATGAAGAAATAAATGAATGGATGGATGGATGGATGGATGCACTCCCTTCCTCTGAGCGTCATCCAGGCCTGACCCCACCTGAGTACCCAAGGTGTCCTCCTTGCTCTATTAAAGGCCCACCTTATTTAATGGCCCCAGGCCAAGGTGACATGTTCATGCTCGGTTGTGTGCAGGCAGGAAAAGATGACATTTTCCAAAGCCTGCCTGACCCTGCTGAGTTCAAATTTTCTCTGCAAAGGAGAAATCATGGCTCCAAGCCCCAGGGTGTCCCCAGGACCCACACAGACCCACAGTAGCAATTCTTGTGAGCCCAGGGTTCCATGGGGCTGTGGATTTATAGGTATGTGATCTCAGGAACCCCTCCCCGAGGGAGCTCTCAGCTGGGGAGGTAGGCACAGAGTTCCAGACCACAGTGGGGAGCAGGGAAATCTCATGGCTCCCAAAATTCCCAACACCACGCATGGTCTCTTCACACTTTTCTAAATGCTTTCGTTGACCATGTGGCAAACATCTTTGTGTTTGAAGAAACTGCAGGGTGTTGTGGGAAATAGAACAGTTGCTTGGCAGTGCACCAGGGAAATTCTGCTCCTTTCTTTAGTTTCATGTTGTGTGCATTTTTTTTTTTTTCCTGATGAAAACTGCATGTAGTTTCTAGACAAAAACAGGTCCAAATGGGCTGGAGTGAGAACTTATCAGTCGCATCTTTGCAGAGAAATTTGACACCTACTCCTAGATGAGGAGGCCCAGGGACCCCAGAGGACTGGAAGATGAGAGTCTTGGGGACCATCTTGGGCAGTGTTTCAGCAATTACATCATTACGTGGGGGAGACACCCTACTGTGCTCCTTCTAAGATAATGCTGCCCAATAGAAAGGCAGTGCAAGCCACAAGGTGAGCCCCATCATACATTTAGATATTCTAAAATTTTTAAAGAAAATTTGATTTTGCCACCCTATTTTACTGAACCCAATATATCTGAAATATTATCATTTCAACATGTAATCAATATCAAAATTATTATTTTTTTAACCCTCATCCAAGGATATGTTTATTGTTTTTTAGAGACAGGGAAAGAGAAAAATCAGTGTGAGAAAGAAATATTGATCATTTGTCTCCCGCAGAGAACAAACCCACAACCTAAGTATGTGCCCTGACCAGGGATCGAATCCACAACCTTTTCGTGTATGGGATGATGTTCCAACAAACTGAACCATCCAGCAAGGGCAATATCAGAATTATTAATGAGATATTTCACATTCTGTTTTTCATACTACGTCTTTGGGATCTGGTGTGTTTGATTTATAGTTATAACGCATGTCAACTTGGAGCTGCCCAATTTCAAGTGCTCAGTGGCCACATGTGGCAAGTAACTACCAGATCAGACAGCGTGGTCTCAGGAATCTTTTTTAATAATGAACTCCACCTCTGGTAGTGGACAGAGGTATGTTGCTAGCTCCTCCTCTGACTGTTTTATTGGCTCCTCTAACTCCAACTGACTTCCAAATGTCATGGTGGCCAGGACTCAGCCCTTTATTCCCTGCCTTCTTCCTCACATCCTAGGTGATTGCATCCTGTCCCTTTAAATCATACCTGTGTACGTATGAAGCCCACATATATGCCTCCAGGCCTGAATTCCAGACCAGGACAGCCGTTAAGGGCAAACAGGCTTCTCAAGACAAGCGCACCTAATGCAGAACTTCTGCTTTTCCCCTGATCAGTCCCCAACTCCAGCTTTCGCCAGGTCAGAATCTGGTACTACCCCCACCCAAGGTCACACAGAGGTCATCCTCGAGTCATTATCTCATTCCCATCTCTAGTGGACATGTGGCCTCTCTTTCTTCAATATATCTTAAGTCATTGGCTTTGCACAGTTTCACCCTGACCACCTTGGGGCCAACCCACCTTCCCCTCCTACACGGCGGCGGTGGGCCTTCTGCAATCCTTCCCTGTACAGAATAATGACAATTCTAAAATACAGAGCCAAAGGCATTTCTGCTCTACTTAGACCCCTTCGTACCCTCAGAACACATTCCAGACTCCTTACTCCGGGAAGATGACACAGCGGTTCCCTTGCCTTTCTCACTCTGTACCCTCCAGACTTTGCCTCTCCCTTCCCTCCAGCCGCACTGGGGCTCTCTGTTCCCAGACACAGGGCTTGCGCGTCCTCCTCTCCCCTTCCACCGCTGGCTCCTTCTCATCCTTGACATCTCCATGCAAAGACTGCTTCCTTTGGGGCTCCTCTCTGACTATCTTTGCTAAGCTAGTCCCTCACCTCTTCCTCACTCTTGGTCACATCACCTCAATTTGTACCCTTCAAACCATGAATGACTGCCTGAAGTTTTCTTGCTTATTTACTTGTGTTTCTCTATTTCTGCCCACTCTAACATAAGCTTCCGAGAGCAAGGGCTCTCTCTGTCTTTTCAATGCTGGCTGCTAATTGTTGAATGTAGGATGCTGAGTTTGAATTCTATCTGCACCCTTTAATTACTGTTCAACCATGAGCAAGTCACTTAACCCCTCAGAGCTCCTCAGTTTCCATATTTATAAAATGGAGGTAATGATAGCAATAATAGCTGTATTTGTCAGCCTTTGCTGCAGAAATATCAACCCCAGTATCTCATGGCTTACACTAACAAATATCGTTTTTTACTTTCATTACATGAGGCCTGCAGCTCACCTACCTGCACTTGGCCAGACTTGACTGGGCTCCACTTATCTTTTTGTTCCAGGTCCTAGGCTGATGAAATAGCCACTATCTAGATGATGCTGTTCTCATGATGGAGGCAGGAGGAAGAGAGCGAGCAGAGGATGCTCATAAAAGCTCTTTGGGGAACTAGAACATTGTCCTACCTGCCTATACATTCCACTGGTCAAAGGAAGTCACACGGCCAAACTTAAAGTCAATGGGGAGAGGTTGTGTAACTCTTGCAAGGAAGGGGAATGAACAGCTGGGAATCGTGATCCAGTCTACCATAGTAGCTAACATTTATATATTGCTCATTCTCTGCCAGGCTCTGTTCCACGCATTGGAATAGATGCTATGATTGTTATTCTGCAGATGAGGAAACAGAGGCACACAGATTAAATAACATGGCCAAGGCCACAGCCAGTAAACACCTCATCAGCATCACCCTGGCTCTACATCATTGCCTGATCTTTGATTCATTGCAATTGTTGGCCTTGGTGATTACATGCTGAGCCCCAGGGGACAGTCTCTCTGATCAGCCCCTGCTGTTACCCAGTAGTGATTCTATGTAGGAAGCTCTCTCTTTCATACAAAGAAGGATTTTTCCAGAATCCACCTACCCTGGCCTGGATCACGTGATGTCAAACATTCACCAGGAGCTAGGACAGAGAGGAGACATTCCCTTGGAGTCCAAAGGTGGCCTTCACCGACTGTGCTGCCAGGCAGCGCCAGTCACTCCTGGTCTGGCCCCAAAGGTGATGTTTTCCGTTGACCTGAAGACCTCACCTTCCAGGGCCTGGTTGCTGTGGCTCAGTGGATTGAACATCAGCCTGTGAACCAAGTGTCACTGGTTCGATTCCCAGTCAGGGCACATGACTAGGTTGCACGTCAGGTCCCCAGTTGGGGGCGCGTGAGAGGCAACCGCACAGTGATGTTTCTCTTCCTCTCTTTCTCCTTTTCCCTCTCTCTATAAATAAATAAATAAATAAACAAACAAATAAATAAACAAACAAACAAAACAAAACAAAAGAATACCTCACCTTCCTTTAGGGAGACAAGAACTATTACTCAGCAAGTGCCTTATGTACAAATCCCAAATTCTCTAAACAACCCAAAAGACAGATACCCACTCACCCTATTTTACTGATGAGGAAACCTAGTCTCAGAGAAGTGGAACAACTTGCTCAAGGTCACAAACCAAGAAATGACAAAGCCAGAAATCAAACCCAGATGGACAGCCCAGGTTCCAAAGCTGGTGCTCTTTCTGTGGACGGCGGAGCTTTAATCATCGATGAGGAATAACACAATTGCCCTTTACCAGTGAGGTGCTCCACGGAGACATGTTCCATGTAATTTCACATTTGTCAGCTCACCTCCAATGTTAACGCACACGCTCTGCCCTTGGGCACAGATGCAGGGATGAGTTCTTTTATTCACTTGGTCTCTCACACATTCAGGCACTTGCTCACTCACCCATTCACTGATTCACGTGTTCACTAACTCATCCACCCATTCATTCATTGATTTATTTATCCATTTATCCATTCATACTACAAGGCCCGCCCAGATATTATTCACCCTCTGGATTGTGGTTTGGGAATTTAAGCTTCCAGGAAGGGGGACCCAGGCCAAGTCCAAATTGTGGTATTCCAGATATGCATTAGTTTCTAAAGGTAGTGGGGAAGGAGGCCTGGCAGCAGGTTGTATGATGGGAAGGCAACTTCAGAAGGGCTGGCACCATGAGGGAGGTGGGAGAGAGTGGTCCAGCCCCAAGCCCTGGTGCTGTCAGGAAGGAGGCATGGCAGGGCCTGGGGCAGGGAACTCTTCCTCCTGGATCCAGGGAATTTGGAGGCTCAAATTTCTGAGTACCCTCAGACCTTGGCACAGTGCCTGAGCTGGGGACATCTTCCCAGAGGGCACTCAGGAAGCAAAAGGGGTTGGGTGACCCACAGCTGTTTCAACCACCAGCCATAGAGTGATGGGGAACTATGGTTACCCACTGGCTCTAGTCGGTGGCATAGGGGCTCCTCTTCACTGTCTGCTTGGCCTCTCTTAACCAGCATCTAAAATCAACAGCTAGAATGGGACCAGGAAGGGGCAAGGACTGAAAAGGCCATATCTGCATCAACCTCAAAGTTCCAGATAAAACATCCAAAAAACAATGTTGACACATCAACCAGATGTGTGTCTGCACAAAGCCCACCATCTGTGGGTCTGCAAACATTTGTGTGGCCCACCGAACCTTTCCCTTCCTGCCTAGATGTTGGGTTTCGCCGAGACCTAGCCAGCAAAAGAGTGAGGGGGGTAGAGAAACAGAAGGGAGAGGGGAGGGAGGGAGGAGATGTTTGCCAAATGATTAAAAAATTAAAGGGGTTTTTATGCAGAGAAAATATTTAGCTTGGCAGTCATTGTCTTCTCAACCAAACGTTGGCTTCCAAGAGAAAGCACGAGCTGGCAGCAAACATTTGCTAAATGGAAACAATTGTCGCCTTCCCAGCAGCCATAGAAAATGCTTGTGTTTGGGCTGATGGTGCTTGGGCCAAAAACAGCATCTTCAGAAGCTGCCCCCAATTTCTGAGAGGCTGCGGGAAGGGGGAGACTTGCCAAAAGCCCATTGTGCCCGCCGCACCTGCTAGTCTCACGGGTGATGCTGTGCAGAACGGCTGCGTCCTTCTCCAGGGTGGGCAGCGGGGGGGCGGCGGGGGGAGGGAAGGGCAGGTGAGCGGCGGGCAGGGAAGGAAGGAGGAAAGGGTGAGGAGAGAGGCAGACAGTCTCAGCAGCTGCGTGGAAAGTGCTTGAATACAGAGAGGATGGTGGCAGCGCTCAGTGAAATCCTACACACAACAATGACATCCTCAGGGCTGTGGTGACCTCCAGCTACTTGTCCCCAAACCTGATCATCACAATAGAGGACAGTTACAGCTTTAGGTGCTTTGTCTTTCAGGGTCCTCATCTACACACAACTTGCACCAATCCTTATTTTCACAAGAGAAGGAGAGGGTGAACTCCCTTTGCCCAAATCACAGAGCTCAGGAAACATCGGAAATGGGAGGCCAAGGGCTTATTGAATAAGAGAAGAAGACCCGCGCACTCAGGTCTGTGGGATGGGACCTAGATGGGGACACCAGTGCTCTCCAACTGTGTTCTGTGAAGCCTGGGGTTCCATGTACCTGGGGATCTCCAACCTCCCTCCTTACTTCAGTGGGCGTTTGGTTAGAGGATCCCATGACTTTAAAAAAGAATGTTTGAAAACCACTGGACTGAACCAAACCTTCTGAAAGAGAGGGCAGGGAGGCCCCAGGAGCCCTCTGAGAAAAGGGATGCTGTCTGCCCCAAAGCCAGAGACCTCGGTCCCCTCTCTGACAAGCCACTGCAGGGGAGGTGGAGTCAGAGGAGCACCCTGAATACAACTGTGCCCGCCCCCACCTTCCCTGGATGCCTCTCCTGTCAATTGCCACTAGTCCCCTGCAGTAGATGGGCCACTGTCCCGAGAAAACCCTTCTGAAGTTGTGCCTGCAGTTACAGGACACGTTGCTTCCGCTCCTCCTCTGTGGTCATACAAGCTGTTGTGTGTCAGACAGCAAGGTGACACCCTCCTCTTCTTTGCGTGTTCATTCATTTCTTCACTCATTCAACCTTGCCTAGGGGCCAGGCCATCGCAGTGTATGACAACGCCATCCTTTCAGGGACTCAGGACAAAATCCTCGTGCTGTTGTTGGCCCCTCGCTTAAACCCCACATTACAGCCATGCTGTCAACTCTACCTTCAAAGGGCATCCAAAACCTGACCACTTCTCACCACCTCAGCTGCCACCATCCCAGTCCAGGTCACCACTGACCTTAGCCTCCCTACCTGTCCCCCTTGCCTCAGCCCTTACATCACCTCCTTCTCCTCCCCTCAGCTCTCCTTTGCCCAGGCACAGCCACCTCAGGACATTTGCACTGACTGTTACCTCCACCTGGAAAGCTCTTCCCTAACCCCTCCTTTTCCCCACAGCTCACTCACCTCCTTCAGATGTCACTCATATATCACCTTCTCAATCAGTCCTTCCATGAACTCTATTTAACACTCAGCCCCGACATCCTCTCTCTCCTCACATAATATGCATCACTACCTATACACCACATTAGGTCTCTTTCATGTTTATCTTGCTATTGTCTGTCACGCTGCCCACCCTCCTTCCCCCAAGAAGACAAGTACCACAAAGGCAAGGACATTTGCTCCTTCTGTTCCCTGTTATGTGCTCAGGTCTAGGACAGTGCCTGGCACCCAGCAGGCCCTCAGTCACTGACTGAATGAATTAACAGCAGAGCTGTTGATGTGTCTGGGGCAGGAACGGGGGATGGCAGGGATTCTGTGAGTTCTAAGGCTGTAGATCTTCGACAGTAAGTTCCCCCACCCTGCTCTGGGCAGAATGGTGCAGCGAGGGAGTTCAGGAAGTCGCTAAGAACAGGAGGAGAGCAAGGACCAAAAGCAGACACAGAAACAGCCATCCTCCACCCACGCCTTACTGAATGTCCAACAGCTGTCCCTGTGCTGGGGTCTGGGGACACAGTGATGAACCCAACACGGGCCCCTCATCCCAGGGCTCCACTCCTTCCATGGCCCTGCTTCTTAAGTGCCCCCTCCAGGCTGAGCACAGTCAGGTGCCCCCAGGAAGTGATGGGGTGATGGTTGGAGGGAGGTGTCAGCAGGAAAGGGGCAGGGTGGGACCTGGGGGCGTCCTGAGGCCACTGCGAGGGCTGGAGGATGGTCTTAAAAGGCATCTCCAAGGGGGTTCCACATTTTTGTCTCTCAGAGCCCAGAATCATATCAGTCCGAAGGTTTTGTTCATGACATACCCTATTCCATCATGACCCATGTTTATTAATCTTTAAATTTATTATTGGCTTAGTAACATAGCAAACAACCACGAATCCACTACTCAACATGCAAAGAGAACTTGTGCTTTTCCCGAAGCCTATCCTCCCCCTTTAGATCATTAATATGGGTTTGTTTCTCATTTTCTTTCTTTTCCCCTTCTTTCTTTCCTTAGTTCCAACCCACAAGACATGCCTAAACAATGATCATCTAGTTTGCCTTCTTTCTGATGATTATAAATAAGGCATCAAATGGTATGCAGTCTTCTGAGACATGAGTTGTTGTTGTTTTTTCTCTCTGTGTTACAGTACCGGGATTTATCTAAGTGATTGTGTTGCCGCAGTCCGTTCATTTTTCATTGCCCTATATCATTCTACGGTGCGAGTTTTACCGCAGTTTATGTAGCCATTCTTCCAGTGCTGGACGTTTGGGTTGTTTCCAGGTTTCAGAGGCTTTATGTTTACTTTTATGAACCCTGAGCCTCGGAGCCTCCGGGTACATGTCTCCTGGGGCCCAGGTGCACATACCTCGGAGTCGGATTGCTGGGCCAGAGGTATTTGAATTGTTCAGTTTTACAAGACACTGTCAAATTGTTTTCCAGGGTAGTGATGTCAACACGCACGCCTCGCAGGGCCCGAAGTTGCGTCACCCCACATCCTCTTCCACAGGTGATTGTCAGGCTTCTTGATTTTTACCGACTGAATGGGCATAGGTGTTAGCACTTCGCACGCAGGCTTTCCCAGATTCTTCACACTTCCCTCCACAACCTTAGTGCAGGATGCCTTGAAAATCCCCCCACCCCCGACACACTCATCTGGGCCTGTGAGGCTTTTCTTTCTCTCCTCCTCCCCTCCTCTCCTGGACCCACACATTGTCCCTCTCCCCTGGTCACCATCACCACTTCCTCAATCCACATAAATATTGATATCTTCATGAAAATGGGTCAAAGCCTGTGCCAGTGACAGAGAGCTCCTGCCTTATCCACAGGCCATCTAGAATGCATCACTTGTGGGAAAGATGCATTTAATTCTGTGCTTTGGTTTTTGCCCCATCTTTTCCCCACCATCTGCCAGGGCTTCCTCAACCACTGCCCAGGCCTGACTCACAGAGCCCCTCACGCCAGCCTGATCGGACCTGACCCCGGCCTGACCAGGCCTGGCCGAGGCAGGGGATGGAGGGGAGTCAGGCCAGGGGCCTGCTCTGTGTGTCTACCATGTCTGCCCTGCACACCAGCCAACTCCTCTGGATGCTCCCACCACTGCCCCAGAGCTGCACCCCTCCCTTCCCTCTGCTTGCTCGCTGGGGCCCGAACACTCTGCAGTATACAGCTAGAAGTAGACGCCAGTTCACCTCACCCCTCTCTGGATGCTGCTCTCATGAGAACACTGCCTTCATTTTGCTGCCACTGCCCAAGGTGAGCCTCTGGTCCCACTTTGTCATCCGACTCCCCTCAACCCCACAGTCCTCTCCTCCTCCCAGTCGCTTCCCCAGCACACACATGGTCTTGCTCAGCTGGTCAGAGTGCAAAGGCCTCAATCACTGTCTGCAGAGGTAGCTGGCACCAGCCACGGGCACGGGCACTTCTGCTGGGTTGGCACCAAAGGCTCATTAGTCAGATTGCTACCGACATTTCCAAGTTCATTTCCTACTTCCACCTTTGGCTCCTCTCCCTGTCCCCACCTCCCTGTAAAGTCAAGGATTCTTCCTCCAAGTTCTCTTGATCAAGAGGACATAAGAGCACTTGAACTTGGGACTCCAGAAGTTCACTATTCAGGTTCAGATCTCTGCTCTTTGTGTAGACATTTAAATTCTAACCTCATTGTTCTCCTGAACTCTCCCACGGATGCGAAGAATTGGCACCTTGCCGGTTCCCAGTAAATATTTATTGAATGAATGAATGAGCTGTTTTCCTTTCCTTTCCTGGGTACACGATCCCTAAGGAGTTTCTCCTAAACTGCTCCATATGTTAGGCCCACTCCTGGCGCCTTCCTCTCTGATCAACCAGCAGCAAATCCTCCAGCTGTCTCCCTCCGTGCCTCAGGTTTTCTCAGTGTTCCATTTTGGGGAGTTCTGCCCCAGGTTGGCCTGAGCTGCCCCATCAGAGAGGCAGGATGCCTCAGTGGCTGTGTGTGGGCTTTGCCGTTGGGAGCTGGACCTCACAAGTAAGGACCAGCACGTGTGACTTGAGAGACGCATTTGCGTTCCACTTCCCTGACATGCCTTCCTCCAGCTCCGTCACTCTGCCTCTAAATCGAGAGTAATTGCTCAATCTAATTTAATAGATGTGCTGAATGACTGCGTCGCGCGAACACTGCTCTCATTCCCCAGGGGCAGGCATGATGGGCATGTTTGGAGCCTCCTGCACAGTCAGAGCTGCCTCAAGGGAGTCTCAGCCCACTCTGGCCAGAGACAGGTATGGACCAGTCCCAGGTAGGCTGCCCCTGTCCCGGATCTGCAAGTCCCTAGCATGAGTCCCCTTGTCCCTGACAAGCCCCACTAGTTGCAATGTTTTTCTAAATCCTCCTCCTCTCTGAGAACTAATCTTGGCCCCACCATCCCCAGGACCTTCCCCACCCCCGCCCCTACTCCCCAGACCACAGCAATTCTTCAGACCAGTGATTCCTATTATCACCCTAATCAACCTCTCAGCTGCCCAGTGTCCACAAGGCCTCCAGGCTGGTGGCTGGACTTGCGTCCCACCCATCCACTATGGAGACAGGGAAAGGGGACACCTTGGATTCCTGCCCATTGGTGCAGACAGGTTGTCACGGCTGCTTCTCCCTGATTTCCTGCTGAACTTGGTTCTGCCTGGCACCTCTCTTCTGGAACTGTTACCGAGCAAACCAGGGCCCATTCACGTGGTACCTTGGTATATAACGCAACAATTAGTGTTGAGAGAAGCAGGTCTTTATTTACAATACCCAACCTTGGCAGGGGAGGGCTGGGAGCACTCCTGCTCAGAGCCCTGTTCTCCCACCAGGCTCAGCACTTCCTTTGCTCCCCAAAAGGCTATAAGTCAAAACCAAGCCCAGTAGTTCCCCATCCCTTATCTGTCAGCTCTCTCCCTTCAGGATCTGGGGTATGTTGTCTTCATCCTCCATATAATAGTTCAGGAAAGCATGTGCCATGTTACACTGGATCATGGTGAAGTCCACAAAAGGTGCAAGTCCTAAGAGAGTGTCCTCTCCATATGTACTGAGTTCCAAGAGTCCAGATAGAGTCCGGGTCTGCAAGGCAGAGTCCTCAGCGGCTTCGGAGTCTGCTGGAGCGGGCGCAATCAAAGCAGCGGCAGGCCTGCTTTTCTACTAGCCCAGGCCGCATGGCCAGGTCCTGACTGCAAATTGCAGAGCTGCTTGTTGCTTCCCACGTGGCTGCTACAACCTCCTACCTCATGGCACCTTCCTCATGCTCTCTAATGTGCTCCTTCTCTCAAGTCTGCCTGCCCTTCCTTTTAAACCCTGAAAGTAACATATACCTTTTATGTGTGGTGGTGGTGGTGGGGATTAGCACAGCTATTATCTAGCTATCAGCTTGCCGTAGATATGCAAAGTACCTTCAAAGCTGTATTATCTCCTTCCTCCATCCCCCCAATCCATGGGCTGTGGGGAAGATCTGTACCCCATTTCAGAACTGCTGGCTTCTCCCTCCTGGCATTAATCACAGCCCTTTTCTTTGGTTTCCTCTAAGCACCACCAACGCAAGGCATTTGCGTGCCCTGACTTGACTGGAGTTTGGGAAGGGGGAATGGAGAGGAATCATGTGTTGGCAAGCACAGTGTACAAACTGAAGGCCTGACAGACTGGCCATTCCTCCTAGGAGCCCAGTATCCCACGGTATTTCCAGTTCCTTTCCCCCCAGCCTTACCTCCTCTCCTTTCTTGTCCTAGCCTTTCTCTCTCTTAGCTGCTCCTGAAACTCCAGATCCTTCCACTTGGTTTTGTAGAGCAATTCACCTCTTTTCTCTTCCTGACTTATGCTGGCCATGTCAAGAGATGAGAAGGACTGCAGTGGGTCTTACCTGTTACTCTCAAGAGGGTCTCAAGGCAGTTTCCCAAACAATGCCAGTGTTTTCCTGAAGAGGAACTCTGCATCTGGGTTTTTTAATAAGTTGTCATCTTTTAAAAATCTCCCCAATCTTACATTTTTATTGTGCTTCATCATCCATTTTCAGCATCTGACAAACTCCTTCAAACATCCAGAGATGCAGAGATGGCCCGGACATCTCCAAATGGGGCAGGAGGATGTGGTGACATCGTTACAGCAAAGGGAGATGTGTGGGCAGGGGCCTGCGCATGAGCTAGGGGACCCCAGAGGAGGAAACAGCCTGTGTTGCTTGGCTTGATCAGGGTAGGTTCCATGGGGGAGACTGCCTGAGGTGGGTCTCGTGGGTTGGAAGAAATGTGTTGAGGAAACAAGCCAAGAAGGGCATTCCAAGGAGAGAACAGAGCCTGGGCAAAGGTGTGGCAGCAGAGAAGGGCAGGGTGTGCTTGCGGAATGCCAAGTTGTTCAGCGTAACTACCCTGCAGTGTTGAGGAGGTTGGGGTGGAAAGAGAGGCCAGTAATGAGGTTAGAGAGGACGGTAAGTGGCATGGGGTCATAGAGGGACCTCCAAGGTCCAGCAAAGGAACTGGAAGTCCATTTTCTCATTTGTCTCCCAATTTCCTGGGTGGGTGGGAGCCAAGGTGTCAGATGACAAAACCCATTTTACAGATGACAAAACTGAAGCATAGACATATTATAGTGACTCTCTGTTCCTCTGTCTGGGCAGCTGAAACAGCTTTCACTCGCTTTGGTTAAGGTTTATTTTATTTCATTAATTAATGAACTTACTTTGGCTACATCTTTTGGACCTTGGCTGGGTCACATGTTCCCAGGGAGCAGGGCCCTCAGACCCTGCCTTGTTCACCCAGTAGGGGAGACGGATGTCCAGATCCTTCCTGACTGGAAAAAGAAAGACTCCAGGCCCCAGGGGGCTTTGGCAAGCCTCAGTGGCCAGTGGGGCACTTGTCTGATCTCCAAAGAAAGGCAGAGGAAAATGGATTACGGAGCCAAACCCCCTCTGCATTACAGCCGCTGCGGGAGAAGGCTTAACAATGTCAAGGACTCTAAGATCCCAAACTCCCTCGACTTGTCCTCAGCCTCCAGAATCCTTTCAAAGCTGTGCAGAAATGGAGGAGGCGACGGATTATGCCCCCAGATGTTCCAGGAATTGAATAAGGGATTAGCTACTTAACAGCGATTGACTTTAATGATCCGGGCTCACAAATCACTGAGCTTCCTGACGCTCTGCAGCACATGCTGTGTCTTTGCACGTATCATGTGTACACATGTGTACCCACTGTGTGGAGGGTGAGTGTGCACAGACCTCAGCAGATATGGTGTACACTCATTTCGTGTCTGTGTGCATACAGGCCGACGTGTAAGTATCTGCGTGTACACACTCACCTGTGTGCCAGGTACCTGTTTATTTGTGTTTATTTCTACCAAGACCATCCTGATGCACATGTCTGTGTTCTGCTGTGTAGCTCCATGTATTTGTGTGTGTGTGTGTTGTTCATATGCTTGTCCATGCAGGTATATGTGCCTCAGAATGTGTGAGTTCTCCATGCCTCATTCATGTGTATGTATGTATATGTGTGTAAGGTATGCTTGGTGCACATGCTCATCTGTGTGTAGATTTCTCTGTATGTACATATGCGTGGTCTGTGTACATATGAACACTGATTCCATCTTTTGATTCACTGAATGTATGGAGCTCTTTCCTTCCTCAAGACCTCTGTGTGTGTGCTCCCATGCCTGAGACACATTCTCCTGCTATTTACTTTCTCATTCACCTTAAAGAACATATTTCTTGCTATTTTTTCTCACAACAACCTATTATTTTCCCTCAGTGCACTTATTTCCATGTTATTCTATATTTATTTGCATGTTAACTTGTCCATTTTTTGTCTCCACAAGGGTAGAAAGTATCTCTTTGTAACACCGCTGTCCCCTGTGTCTAGTGTAGTGTCTGGTATGTAGTTGGTTTTCAACAAGAATTAAGTAACTGGATGAATCTATGCTCTTGTGTGTGTGTGTGTGTGTACACTTCCCATGTACCTTTGAGTAAGAAAGTGTGACTGTCTGGATGCCTATGCTTGTGTGCACAAGTCTGTGTGTAGGTGTGTATGGTAGGTACCCGTTCATGTATGTATGTGTGACTGTATGTATTTAAATGGCGCGAGTTTTATTTCTTCTGCTCACCCCTGCCCCACCAGGGATCTCTGATGTCCCAGATGGACTCCAAGGAAGGGGGGCCCCGAATGGCCTGGAAATGGAACACTGTCCAGAAGGCAAGCAGAACAAACCCCCAAAGAGCCGCCCTGTACCCCTGGCAGTAGAAACACTCCTCAAGACAACTCTAGGTCTCTGCAGACGCCTGCTGTGACCCCCGGGAGAGGGCTGGGTGTATAAGCAATGAGCTGATGATACTGTTATCTCTGACAAATACTCATTCAGCATATTTACCAAGAGCCCCTCTGGACCCTGCCCTGAGCTGGGTGCTGGGCTGGCCCCGGTGACATGCTCCCAGGAGCCATAGCAGGACAGGTAATGCTCAGTCTCCCACAGCTGGTTACGCGCCCTCCCCACTTCCCACTAGACTCTGAGTTCCAAGGGCAGAGACCAGGTCTGTCCTGTCTGCCACTGTGCACTCAGTGCCCGGAGGTGCTTGGTGGCTCTCAGTTAAGTAAGGGGATGAATGAGGGCATGGACAGTCCCTCCCCGATACGTACAGAGAACGAGCAACTTTCATTTGTCTACAACCATCAAGCTTGCAAAGAATGACACCATCCCCTCTGCTGGGTGCTCCGTCCCCAATGACAGGCCCATCATGAGTCTCTATCATCACTTATCAAAGTAGGAAGAATGTAAAAACAAAACTGGGGGCGGGGCAGCTGATAGAACCACACAGTGCAGGAGTCGAATTATATAAAAGCCAACACGGTCAAAAGGCAGCACAGAGCCTGAAGTCAGCTAATGAGACGAACTTGAGGAAAACAGGCAACAGGGTTAAAGAAACTGCTAACAGTCCAGACTGAGCACCTGTGGAATCCTTTCAGCTAAAATCGCAAAGAAGCCCCCACCCAGACTAAGGAAGGTGGAATCGCATCTGGAGACAGTCCTGGTCAACCTGCCACTTGGAGCTGCAGTTTCCTTCCCTGCAAAATGCAGACGGGAAGACCCACATGCTAACTATCAAGACGAAATGATCAGAGACTGTTTTTCCTTAAAGACAGACTCTGCCACAAAATAGTTTCTGATGTGTTTTCTTGCGGTTGGGATTTAGCAGACTTAAGTTACTATATTAGCTCACATGTTGACTTATCAAGTACTTATTATGTACCAGATGCCAGGCTGGGGACTTTACATTTGACCTCCCTTAACCGACAGGACAGATCTATTATTATTCCCATTTAATAGGTGAGGAAACTGAGTCTTAGAGAGGCGAAGTAGCGTTAGTTCAAGGCCATCCAAGCTAGTGAACGATAGAAGCTGGTTTGGAGGAACTGCACCAGGGCTTGACTTTCTAACCTGTGTGCTTTACAGTGAATTTACTTAGTAAAGCCACTTTCCTCTGAGCCTCATAATAAAACAAAGGGGTTAGATTAGACCATGGGTTTTTAGAATTTTTAACACCTGAATCCTTTTTATTCAAACCAAACCCCAATGTGTGAAATAAATAAATGGGGAGCTGCCCTGAATGATGTGGCAGAGCCCAGAGCCTCTCACCAACCCATTTGCTACCCACCCCCAACCCAACCCCTGAGGCACCTCCAGGACCTCATGGGAACAGACATTTAAAAATGCTGGAGCCCTGGCCGGTGTGACTCAGCTGGTTGGAGTACCATCCAGTAACAGAAAGGTTGCAGGTTCGATCCCCAGTCTGGGCACATATGGGAGGGAACCAGTCAATGCTTCCCTCTTGCATTGATGTTTTTCTCTCTCTCCCCCTCTCTTTTTTCTTTCTCTTTAAAAAAGCAATGAAAAAAATGCCATTGGGTTAGGATAAAACAAAATTTTAATGTTGGAATAGACCATCTTTATAGGCTGGGCCCTGCTAATTAGACATGCTGTGCTAGAGGGTGCAGAGGTTAGGGGGCTGGTTCTAGAAGCAGGAAGAAAGGAGGTAGAACCATCATCACCCTCCACTCCCATTTATCAAAGTGGGAATAAACTAAAAACACTAAGATAATGAGAAAAAACTAGCCTGGAGAGTACTGCAAAAGTCCCCGGGTAGATGGAAGCTCCAAGCAGGGGGCGTGGCCTGTGTGAGGTTAGGGTAGGAAGCTCATTTTTAATCCCCTGAATAGGGCGCTCACCAGCCTTTCTCTGGGGTGACTGGGAACTAGGTCCCCACCTGATTAGAGAGCCTTTGTTTGAAGTCCTGATACGGGCAGGTTCTCGCTGCAAATTATGCATTAAGTTGCCAGTGAAGATTCAAAATTGTAAAATAATTGTGGTGGTAGAATTATTTACAAATCCACGGAGGCCCAGGGCTTGTGGAAGGAGGTCAGATTTCCATTGAGCACATGGTGACGTAATTCAGACTGAATAGATAAGCTTGTTCCACTCCTGACAGAAGCAATTCCCCAGAGAATGCTGGGTAACACCAGGCCAATTACCCACCCGGCCTAGGCAAGGGAAGGCACATCACCACTGAGGGTGACGCGCAGTGACAAGGAGGCAGATCACATCAGAAGGGAAGGGTCTCCGTGATACCTGAGCAAGCACAGGTGGCCAAGAGCTATGGCATCCTTGTTCTTGAACCAGGAGGCTATGCAGGCAATGAATGGGGTGCCCAGGAGGGGACTGAGTTGGGCCTAGATCTGAAACCAGCCAGCCAGTGAGCTGGCCAGAATATTAACCAAACCATATTGGGTCCTGGAGGAGGCAAAGGCATCCTCCAAGTGACAAAGTGGGCTCGGCCCCTTCAGGTGGGCTGCATCCATTTGGACTGGATCAGGTGCCTGGTGTCAGGTGGGTCATGATGGTTTTGTCAATATCTCTACCTCCCCACCTCAAATCTTTGCTTAAATGCTTCTCTTTGTTTTGCCAGTTTAAGTTGCTTTATATGGCACTTTACCAAGAAGCAGGTGTGTGTTTGTTTTTTTATATTTTCCACAACAGTTTTTTTCACTCTTGTCAAATAAAGCTGGTTGTGATAATAGCTAACATTTGTTGAATGTTGTGCTAAGAATTTTATAAACATTATTTCATTTTAACCCTCTCAAACAGTAATTCTCAACTTCAGCATGATTCAGAATCACCGGAGGGCTTCCTAAGTCACAGACTGCTGCACGCCAACCCCCATGTTTCTGACTCAGGAGGGCCAGGCTGCGGCCTGAGAACGTCATTCCCCAGTTACCAGATAATTCTGATGCTGTTGGTCTGAGAACTAGTCTTCAAAAACACTGGTCTAAAGAAAACTGTGAACAGTAAAGCTTAAGAGGCAGTTTTGTGCTTTTCTGCCACCAGATTACCTGAGTTCAGACCCTGAATTCCTTCACGTCCTGGCTGTGTGGCTTTGGCCAAGTTGCTTAACAACTCTGGTGCCTCAGTTTCTTCATGTGTAGAATGGGCATAACAATGTCAAGTCCCTTGTGGCGGAGGTGCCACACACACCCTAGGCTCGGTTGGAAGTTGCTCTGTCCAGCAGAGGCTTCGTGACCGCGGCGGAACAAACTTTTACCCAGGACACTTTATTATATCTGGGGAAAGGAAGGTGACTGCCTCTCTAGTGGAGACCAGCCTTATGTTGAGACTTAGAGGCAAGCACGGTCAGAAAGCTGGCAGCTCGTCATGCTCAGGCTGGGGCTACAGTTCCTTAAACCACGAAGAGTGGTTGCCCACAGTCCCTCACAGGGCTATTACCAAGAGCAAATCAATTAGCACACATAAAGCTCTTAGAAGAGTGCCTGGCACATGGTAAACATCTGATAAACATGAGCTGGCACTGGAATTGTTCATTTAGGTAGTAAATGGAAGCTTCATCTAGCTTCTGTGGCCCTAACCATGATGCTCTCTGGTGAAGCTGGGGTTGGTGACCTCTGACAGGAGACCTTAGAGGCCACATGGGACTGAGTGAGGAGTTCCAGATATGGGTTGTAACACAGCTGCTGGCTGTATGCCGCTGGTAAAATCAGGTCTCCCCTCTGAGCCTGATCCTCTCACCTGGGAAAATTAGGGCCTGCTTTGGGGGAATTTATGCTCTAGGTGGGTAAATTTTTTCACACCAATGATTGAGCCTGATCATAGAGGATTCTGACTGCTGAGGAATCAGGGCTTGGACTCAAACGTCAGTGCTGCTCAAACTTTTCCACTGAAGTACCCTGGTAGAAGGAAGCCTTGCTCAGAGCCAGGAAGCTTCTCTGAAATCTTGTGTTTTAATCTTAAGCATGCACACATACTTTATATTTTACTCCCTAATATTGCCATGTTTGTTTGCACATGAAGATAATATTTTTTTTTCTGACTCTTCTAATAAAACAGGCATTGGGGAGCTGTGGATCATGCTTGCCTGCGGCTTCGGCTCCTCCTTGGTACGTGTCTGAAAACATCCGTGGAGGGCTCAGCCATAGGAGATGGATCGAACTCCCAGACTTGGAGAACTGGCCAGGCCGTGTCTTCCCCAGAATAATTTCCTAAGCCTCAGCCTCTTAAGGACAGTGCCAGACCACGATCCAGGGTGCTCTGTGCCTCCCACCCAGGGGAGATGCCATCAGCCCTGCGTTGACTGTGGTTCCTGTTCATGAAGAGATTTTACATCGAGTGCTTTTCATTCAGCATTGTAAGCTTTAATATGTTTTACAGGAAGCCCTTTTATGTGCCAATAAAAAACGAGTGATTATAGCAGACGATGAAAAAAGCAGCGAGTGCCTTGGAGCTGCTGTATGTTTAGAAAGTGCGGATACATTTCCCCCGAGAATGACACGATTGGGTCCTTTCTCGTTCATTAGAGAATCAGGCAGAGAGGGGCTCTTGTCACAGGAAGAGCTTTACACAATCACTGTGCACGTGCGTGTGTGTGTGTGTGTGTGTGTGTGTGAAAACAAGAGGGAGAACACAGAACAAAACCCTCTCTGGCTCTACTAGTTAAATCCCTTCCTTTCTTCTCGGTAGAAAAAGAGATGGACATAAGCCAAGGGCAGTGTCCATGGCCACCAAGGGCAGTGAACTCGGCATTTTAATGACTAAGTCCTCCGCAGACTCCAAAATCTTCACTATTTCTAGAGTCAACAAAAGCCAGAGTTGGAGAGACCTTGAAAGGTCAACCCCTTCCCTGTGAGCACAGTGTGAATCTCTCAAGTTCTTAAGGAGGAAGGTGGAATCCTTGTACTTTCCCTAGGAAGCCACTATGGGGGGTGAATCCCCGCCCACTGTCCAGAGAACAGTAGACCAGGGAGAATCGGGGGTACCTTGGGAACCAGGGTCATAGTGCACATGGAGCTGCCACATTCAGGCTCAAGTGCTGAGCCCGGCCAGGCAGCCAGAAGGCATGGCCACAGCCAGGAGCCACGCAGGGTTGGAGAGACCCCGTGCTGTTCTGGGAAGTGTACATTCCTCCTCCCAGTGCCCAGTTAGCCTGGCGGGGTGCCAAGTGAAAGGCCATGATGGGCACTAGATTTCATAAGGTATAGGCTAAAGTTTTAGTCCTAACTTTGAACTTGCAGCACCAGCGTAGGTTGAAGCCTAGAACAGGCAGCAAACAGAGCGACGTAGAGCGTAGGCCAGATGTAGCTTTCCTGGGCTCAAATCTTGGCTTGGCCGCTCACCACCATATGACCTTAGGCCAGCAGTTCCCATTTGGGGGTGAGTTTGCCCCTCAGGAGACTTCAGCAATATCTGGAGACATTTCTGGCTGTCACAGCTGAGGGAGTGTGGGTGCTACTGGCATCTAGTGGGCAGAGGCCAGGGATGTCGCTAAACATCCTACAATGCTCAGGATGGCCCCCACAACAGAGGAGTATCAGCCCAAAATGTCAATAGTGATGAGGCTGAGAAACCCTGCAGGCAAATTGCTGAACGTTTCTGTGCCTCAGTTTTCTAATCTCTGCAATGTGGATTGCGCTAACAATACTGTCCTCATAGCGCTCTTGTGAGGATTAAATGAACTAATGTATGTAAAGTGCTTAGAACAGCATCTAGCACAGAAATAGCACCACAAATGTAAGCTATTAGTGTTGTGACTGTCACCCAGGACAGTAGAAGGAGCCACGGCTAAGGGGGGACGGCGGGAGCCCAGCAGAGTCTGTGCAAGAACAGAGGTCCAAGGGTAAAAATGAGGGGAGGAGTCAAAGGCAAGGTGGAATTCAGTGTCCCTGAGTTGAGCTTTCAGGGCTGGGGAGGCAAGATGAAGAGGAAATGAGATGAGGAAGAATAGTTCTGAGCAGCTGCCTCAAACCCCCTCTGGAATTTGGGGGTTCACACAATGTAGGGCAGACTGCCAGGGAGCAGGAGAATAGGAGGGCCCCCTGCCCCACAGTGGTTTGTGCTCACCCTCTTTCTTCCCTGCCTGCCCCATGCCCACCCCTATTTGCCCCATGAGAGCTGCTGTGGGCACAGGATGGTCATTGGCATCTAGCACTGAGCAGAAAAGGGGGACTGGAAGCAGCTCAAGCTTATTCCAGGGGGCACAAGAGTTGGTGCTGGATCCTGTAATGATTTGAATTGTGCCCCCCCCCCCCATATATATCTGCCTGGAACCTTCGAATATGACTTTATTTGTAATAAGGGTCTTTGCAGACATAACGAAGGTAAAAATATCAACAGGAAATCATCATCCTAGATCAGGGTGGGTCAGCAACAGTGTCTTTGTAAGAGATGGGAACAAAGACAGAGATGCAGGGAGGGGGAGGTCATGTGTCAACAAGGCGGAGATTGGAGGGATGTAGCTACAGGCCAAGGACCACTAACAATGGCTGGCAGTGACCAGAGGCTATGAGAGAGGCATGGAACAGATTCTCCCTCAGAGCTTCCAGAAGGAACCTACCCTGCTGACACTTTGATTTGGGAGTTCTGACCTCCAGAAGTGTGAGAGAATAGATTTCTGCTGTTGGAAGCTAGCAGGTTTGTGGTAATTGGTTACAGCAGCCCGAGGAAACAAATATTCCCAAGTCAGAAAACCTCAGGGCCAGCCGGCACCCTCAGACCAGGCAGCTGGGCAGAGAAAGCTCAGAGGTTGGACCTGGCTGAGGGTCACCTTTCAGGGCCTGGGACAGAACTTTCAGCATCTTGTCCTCAGATAACTGCCCCATAACAGGAAACTTTTCTTCCACAAATCCCAGAACTCTCCACACTTGGCAAGATCCAAGTCTCTGGACCAGTTAACAAGGCCACGGGACGGTCAGGTTAGGGCAGAGTAAACAACCAACTGTGTGGGAAGAAAAGAGAGGGGGGAAAATGAAGTACAACCAAAGCTTTATTAATTGTCCAAGCTATTTAGCAGTAGGAGTTGAAAAGAAAGTATTTAGCCATTGAAGGAAGAAATGGAAAACTCTGGTCTTTCATTACTCTCGCTGGCCTCCATGTCAGACGCCCATTGTCAGGGTGGGCACAGAGCCTGCCAGTTTGCAGCAGAAATGCTAAGCGCCAGCCGAGTGGGAACACACAGGCCTTGGGAGAGCGCGGTTCAATATTGAAAGTGTTTTCTCCGCAGCCAGAGGTGCCCATTTCCAGTCCTTTTCAATTTGTACACTTTTATCCGATGACTCCTCGAGGGTAATTACAGTTCTTTTCACAAATGAAGTATGGAAGACACAAGAGAGAGGGCGAAGCCGTCAATAGTCCGGCAGGAATGCGCAGTCTGTCTCCTGGAGACACAGAAAGCATCGATCCTCCTTCCTGTGGGACTCCGAGCGTGAATGGAAGGCGCCCCAGGAGGGAGGCTGGGGTGAAATCGCCTTTCACCTCCTAGGGGTGCTGCTGTTGGAGGAGAGGAGGTGCTGAGCCCCAGGGAGGCAGCTGATACAAGAGACTCGTCCGTCCCTCCCCCTGTCCCAGTCCCCAAGCAAGTGTTTGAGGGCCCAAGGGCTTGTATTTTTTTGTGTGTGTGTGTATTTCCTTCCTCAGATGCATGCAGCCTCATGCAGGGTGAGGAGCTCCCGGGCCCAGGAGCCTGCATTTCCAGCAGTGACTTCCAGCTGCCAAAAGGTACACAGTAGGCAGGTGCAGGAGACAGAGGAGGTACTGCCAAGGAGGTAGGATCAAACAGACATCCTCAGGCTGGAGCAAGAGACTGAGATTAACAAGATGAAGTGTCCTAAGTATAAATGTGCAGTTTTCCCCCAGGGCGCCAAGTGCAACTGCTGGCTTATAGCGGCCGCTCCCGCACAGCTCTAGGGCAGTGAGTGAAGAGCGTGTTCAGCATCCGAGCATCCGTCAGCTCTCTGCCGCGGGGACCCACAACAGCACACACTTTTCGGGTGCATTCTTCAGGCCAGGCATCATCCTCAGTGCTTTGCAGCAATGTCCCATTTGATCCCGACAATGGCCCTATGAGGTACATACTATAATTATCCCTAGTTTGCAGACAAGGAAGCTAATGCAGAGAGCAATTCAGCAACTTTTCCAAGGACCACACCTAGAGAGCAAAAGCAAGATTTGCATTAGAGACAAATACAGACAAACTGGCTGCAAAGCCCATTGCTCAGGCTGCTCCAACCTGCCCAAAAAGACTGTTTAAACTTGGGCTGCTTCAGCAGACACCTAACACCGATCCAAGGATTCAGTCCTGTTCGGGCCACAGCACATCGGGATGGAATTCTCAGGCCTAGGCACCATGCTTCTGGAAAGACATTGACAGCTGAGGACATGAAGGGTAAAGCATATGTAACCCCCCCCAACTGTCCCTGAAGACCTTCAGTTCCACTATCCTGACCCTTGATCTTGTTGAGAGCTCTACTTTCTGAACTCTCTAAACTGTCTCTGTCCATCAGCTCCTCCCAGTCCGCTTCCCTGCCCACCAGCAATGCCACTGCCATCATATTGATCCCAATCTTGCCAACACGCTCAACCTCCTTGTTCTATTTTCCCATCCCATCCAGCAAAGTGTCAAGCCTGGTGTAATCCAATGATTCTTTTTTTTTTTTTTTTCTCTTAGGCACTTGGGTTTCTTAGGGGAGCAAGGTGGAAAATATTACCTTGCAGTCTGAGGACATGACCAGTCACAGTCTCACAGGCTGGACTTTCAGTCCTGCCACCCAGGGCCACCTAGACATCAGCTTTGTCTACAGCCCTCCCCCCACCCTGGCATTTTCAGTCTTTGTCCCTCCTTGACAAGCCCCCTCACCCAGGGCCACAGACCATACCCCAGCCTATGACCTGACCTCCCCTGGAGAGAAAAATGCCAATTTGCAGGCATAGGAGGTATTTTGTCAACTTATTGTGCCTACTTTTTTTTTCTCTTCCAACAGCTTTATGAGGTGTAATTTATATACCATAAAATCCATCCATCTGAAGTACAGTTGAATGATTTTTAGTGTATTGACAGAGGTGTGCAACCATCACCACATTCTAATCTTAAAACATTTATATCATCACCTCAGAAAGAAATCCTGTGCCCGCTCACAGTCGTTTCCCATTCCCAGCCCCAGTCCTAGGCAACCATTAATCTACTTTCTGTCTCTATAGATTTGTCTTTTCTGGATATTTCATACAAATGGAGTCATGCAATACGTGACCTCTTGTGTCTGAGTTTTTCACATAGCATAATGTTTGGAGGTTCAGCCATGCTGTAGTTGGTTCCTTTTATGGCGGAATAACACCCCGTTGTATGGCTGTAACACATTTTGTTTATCGATTCACCAGTGGATGGACATTTGAGTTGCTTCCACCTGTTGGCTGTTACGAATAATGCTGCTACAAACGTTTGCTTGCACATCTTTGTATGAAAATGTATTTTCATTTCTCTTGGATAGATACCTAGGACATTGGTCCAATCTTGCAAGCTAATCTGGATCCTTCTCTCCTTCCTCTCCAATATCAAAGGCTAAAGTGTCTCTCCTCTAATTATAGGAAAATTCTTCGGCTATGCTCTGCACTGTCTCCTTCTCGATTGCCTTGAGGGTCTTGTCTAGCAGTCCTCTCTTCTCTCTCATCACCAGCATTCTCCTCCATACAATGGGTATAACAACAAAACCCTCCTCATCATGATTTCGTGAGAATAAAATCAGTTAGTACATGTTAAGGTGGACAGACTCTAGGGTGGCACCCTCAATTCCCCATCTACTGCTGTTTGGATCTTTGTGTAATTTCCTCCCACAGTATGGGCAGGACGTGTGACTTGCTTCTAACCAATTCAATATGGCAAAGATGGTGAAATGTCACTCCAATGATTATGTCACATTATATAAGACCCTTTCTTAGAAGATGCAGATGCAGACTCTCCTTGATGGCATAATGAAGTAGCAGCCACATGGGAAAAGCCACATTTGGAGGTTCTAGGCATCCTCTGGGGACTGCAGGTGGCCTGTAGCAACAGCAGGTGGCCTGTAGGACCTCTAGGGAAGCCTCTAGCCAATAGTCAACAAGAAGGCCAGGCCCTCAGCACCACAACAAGGAGGTGAATACTGCCAGCAATATGGGTAAGCTTAGACATAATTCTTCCCCGGCTGAGCTCCAGATGAGAATTCAGCCCATCTGACACCTTGATTGTGAACTGTAAGACCCTAAGCAGAGGACCCCCAAAAAAGCCATGTCAGGACTCCTGACCCACAGAAACTGTATGATAATAAATACACATTGCTTTAACCTGCTAAATTTGTGGTAATTCGCTACACAGCAATAAAAATAAACAAGCTTAGAAGAGAGCCTGACACAGCCGGCAGCCTATGATGTTAGCTGGTGCTCAGATGAGCAATTTTCCCTTAAATTATAACCAGAAAAATCCATCACACACACAAAAAAAAAATCACAGAAACAAGTAAGATTTTTCATTCCTAACAAATTTCTCCCAAGAATTTTCTGTATTCCTTTCTTTTCTTCTATTCACTCCCACTTTTTTTGCAATTTAATTTCTCGACTTCTTTTGCTCCACTGAAGCTATTCTCTTCACGGTCACCAAGAATCTCCTCGTTACTAAATCTGTGGGATGATTTGGGTCTGTCCTGGACTTGATGTTGGTGACTAAAGTGGCTTAGCGCTTTCTCTGAAGAACCTAACTGGATCTAAATCTCTTTCAGGATGACCCAAGAGTGACTGGATCCTGACAGGCTGACTCCCTGGCAACATTTATTCATTTATTCACTCATCCACTGCCCCACCTGCACACTTCAGTACTAAAACACTCAGTAATCTAGGCACAGTTCCTACTCTCGATGGACATTACATTCTAGACACAGGAGCACCGATGAAAATAAGTCAATGAATAGGCAAGTAGTAATATTTCTGAGACAGTAAAGATTATAATGACAATAAAGTAGGGTAAAAGGGTAGAGAATGCTACATAAAAGGGCTACATGAGACTAGGTGGCTGGGGAAGAATTCTCTAAGGAGGTGACATTTCAGCCTATGTCTGAACGAACATACAGAGCCAGCCATGGGAAGATCTGGGGGGAGATCATTCTAGGCCAGGGGACTAGCCAATGAATGCAAGGGCTCTAAAGCAAGACAAATCTTGGTGTGTCCAAGGAACAGAAACAAGGTCAGTGTGGTGAGAGCAGAGTTGAGAGAGCAGGCAAGTGGTGGGAGGTGAAGCCAGGAACATCATCAGGGCCAGACCACATGGGGGCCTGTCGATTATGGTGGGGAAACAGCATTTTATCCCAAGTGCAACAGTGAATCAGTAGAGATTTAAAGCAGGTGAGTCATTGATGTGATTTTTGTTTCATGAAGATCACTCTGTTTGCTACATGAAGAATAGATATAGGGAGGCAAGGGACAAAGTAAAAACTAGTTGGATGGCTATTATTGGGGGGGGGCGGGGAATCATGGCGTTTTGACTAGAATGATGGAGGTTAGGTTTCCTAGTAAGGAGGCTGAAATTCTGTGAGCGACATGCACCTAATTTATTGGGGAGTGCACTCAGGACCAATACCTGTGGAGAAATTTAAAAAAGCAGGATCGGGCAGAGGGAGAAATCAAATGGCCGAGAAGCAGGGAAATGGGACAATATCTGGAGGGAGATATCTGGTCAACGAAGGATTTTTAAAAGATGGGTTATTCCAGAACATGCACATATGCAGCTGAGGATCATCCAGTAGAGGGGGAGGGGGGTTGGAGTAGTAAAGTCCTTCAGAAAGTGAGTTGGGATGGAGTCTGGGCCATAAAGGGAGACTTGGACATGATAGGCACAGTAGCCCTTCATCTGTGTAATAGAAGGGAAGATTCTGAGCATAGATTTATTACCCGATATCAGCAGGCTGGTAGACTTGGTGGGGGGAAGGTGAAGGAGTTTCATGTTGTCAATAAGGTATGAGACCAGGCAAGGAGAATAAAGGGCCTATAGAGGATTTGATGAGCCCCTTAAGATAAAAACCTCAAATTCCAACTTCTACGTCTCCACTGGGAAAGGCTGGGCTCAGGACCTGGTGTTGTAGGAGCAGATCTACATGGGCACTGGAAGGTGCATGGTGAACAGACTCAGAACAAAGGAGGCTGGCTGCCTGAAGAGACAAGAGGCCACCTCTGTCTTCTGCATCCATCCCTCTTCCCTGGAGATGGTCTTGCCAGACAACTCAGTTTTATGGCTTGAGCCCTCTGTGTCTGTCCTTAGAAACACCGTTTTTCTGAGCATGAAGGCCAAGGTTTTCTCTCTTCTAGACAGCCCTGGGATGGGCACTGCCCCTCTTTGCTCTGGGGACTCTCACTTTCTTCTGCTCTGTGACCAATTTTTTTCTGACCAACGCATTCTTATTTTAGATTTGCTAGACATACAAAATAAGCTACAGTCCAGTACTCCTGGTCCCCAAACTATTTTTCATTTTTAGATGACCCAGCATATCTCTGCTCTAGTCCATTGATTCAAATGGACTCTCAGAGGCTTATCTATTTCCCTCGTCTTTGAGTCCCCCAGTGCTGCTCTCATACAGAATTAGCCTCTCTCTCCACTTTCCAGCATCATTCTCCACTTGCCCAGTGTCCTGCTCTTTTCCTTCTCCTCCTCCTCCTCCTCCTCCTCCTCCTCCTCCTCCTCCTCCTCCTCCTCCTCCTCCTCCTCCTCCTCCTCCTCCTCCTCCTCCTCCTTCTTCTTCTTCTTCTTCTTCTTCTTCTTCTTCTTCTTCTTCTTCTTCTTCTTCTTCTTCTTCTTCTTCTTCTCCTTCTTCTTTTCCTTCTCCTTCTCCTCCTCCTCCTCCTCCTCCTCCTCCTTCTTCTTCTTTTTCTTCTTCTTCTTCTTCTTCTTCTTCTTCTTCTTCTTCTTCTTCTTCTGCTTCTGCTTCTGCTTCTGCTTCTGCCTCCCTTTCAGAACATGCCTTCTCATCTCTGCCAAGGTCTTCTCTGCTGTCAGGCATTGGGTTGGAATAGCTGGGGTCCCACCTTCATGTCTCTTTTCTTCTGAACCTGACACACTCTTCCCTGGGCTCCTTTGGCTTCCATGGTGTTCATGATGATACGATGAATTTTGAATTATCATCACCCATGTAGAGCCCTCTCCAGAGTTATAGACTGGTAGATTCATGATTGCCATGTAATGCCTTTTATATACACGTCAAGGGTCACCTTCATAGGGAAAACCTTCCGGACCTATACAGATTTCAATCTTAGCATCTTGTAATATAATTTTTTAAATTGATTATTTTAGACATTTGGAGCTCACTGCTAAAGCAAGCAAAACATTCTGATAGTTTCCATACATCCATTGTCCCCACACATACACAGCCTCTCCCATGTCAACCTTCCCCACACAGGTGATGCATTTGGTACAATCAGTAAACCTATATGGACACATTAGTATCACCCAAAGCCCACAGTTTGCATCAGGGTTCATTCTTGGTGTTGTACAGTCTATGGGTTTGGACAAATGTATTATGACATGTATCAACCATTATTGTATCATATATAGTAGTTTCACTGGCTAAAAGTCCCCTGTTCCCCGCCTATTTATTCCTCCCTTGTTCCTAACCCCTGGCAACCACTGATCTTTCTACTGTTTCCATTGTTTTGTCTTGTCTGCAATGCCAAATAGCTGGAATCATGTAGCCTTTTCAGATTGACTTCTTTCACTTAGTAATATGCATTTAACGTTCCTCCATTCCTTTTCGTAGCTTGATAGCTCATTCGGTTTTAGCACTGAACAATTTCCCATTGTGTGGCTATACCACAGTTTGTTTATTCATTTGCCAACTGAAAAAAGTTGTTAAGTGTAAAACTTTTGACATTTGTCAGTTTACATATTCAGTTTTCTCTACTAGATAGTAAGCCCTTCAAGAATGGGGTAACCAAGTTTTCATAAACTTAGCACCTAATAACATACCTGGTACATAGTTGATGCTCAATATGTTGAAGCTTGAGAATGAATGAACAAACTAACAAGTCAATGAACGGTATCCCACTGCCATCTAGAATTCCATATGCTCAAAGCTAAATGTAATTTCTCCTTCTAATTCCCTCTATAAACCCTCCCCCAAGGGATCAAAATACTCTTTCTGTCTCCTAGAATCCCCCCAGGGACAAAATTTTGAAGACACCCTAGTTTGTTCTTTCTCCTTCACTTGCCATGTCTAACAACTCCCTGGTTCATTGATTTTACCCTTCAATGTCTGACAAATTATCCCCTGTGTGCCATGCCCTTTACCATGGTTGAAGTTCATATCCTACTCATTTCTCACCTGGGCTATTCCAATAACCCCTCCACCAGGGCAATCTTTACACTGGCCACCTAAGTGGTCTTCCTAAGATATCCTCTCTCCTACTTAAAATTCAGCAATAAGCCCGCATGCCTTTGAGATTACAATGGAGCGCCTTACGAAGACATTTCAAGGCTACTTATGATCTAGCCCCTGAGATGGCATGTGCAAAGCTCTCGGCACAGTGCCCAGAACAGAAAAAGCACAATAAGTGTTCACATTATTGCCATTATTATGATAGAGCCTAGAAATGAAAAGAATTTGGGAGGACATGAGAATGGCCATCAAGTATCTGATGGCTGGGCATATGAAATATACATCAGACCCTTTCTGTCTTGTCCCAAGAGACAGAATTAGACTGATTGGGTGGAGACTGCTAAGAGACAAGTTTTATTTTAATTGAAAGGGGACCTGTCTAACATCCAAAAGCATCCAACAATCAGAAGGACGTGAACACCCCTGTACTGGAGGAGTGTGACTGGATGCTGAGGTGTGTTTGAATCTTGGTGGAGTAATTTAGTGGGTGCCCAAAGCCCAGTCAGTTTGCAAGGGGTTCAGACATCAGGGGCAGGGACAGGAGTGTGAACCACATGACCTTATAGGCACTTCTAACCCTGGGTTCTGTGAGATGGTGGAGAGAGCCCTGCCCAGTTCAGCTTTATGAGCACACATGCCCTGCCCTCACCAAGCCCTGCTTCTCACATCCTTTCCCATTGCCTCACTCCTTCTCTCCAGCCTAGGCTGCTGAAACAGCCCACACTGATGGCTCTCTGAGCCAGTCCCTTCCCCTCAGGCCAATCCATCTCCCATCGCCCTTCCAAAGTAATCTTCTTAAGGCAACTGCATGACCTCTGGGGTCAGATAGACTCAGGTATGAATCCTGGCTCTGTGACTTACCATCTGTCTGACTTTGGGCAAATCTCTTGTTTTCTTTGGAGCCCAGTGTTCTAACCTGTAAAGTGAGGATCATCATGCTGACCATGAAGAAATGTCATTAGGATAGAATAATAGTAGTGACATCTCTAGCAAAGTACTGAACCCACTATGGCTTCAGGACAGCATGATTCTGGTGCATATTCCCACCCACCCTGCCCTGCTCTGGCCCAGTCACTGCCCCTAGCCCACCACATATATCAGGTCGCCGAACATCTGTCAGGGTCATTCCCACAGGCTGGGTCACTGCTCACCCACCTCAGCATCTTTGAAATCCCTTCTCATCCTTTCAGGGGCAACCAAACCCCATTTCTCCAGTGAGCTTTGCACCCGCAGAATTCAATCCATCAGAATGAACTGTCGCCCCACATTCACTCCTGCAGCACTTTGCTCATGTCTCCATCGGAGCACCTGCATGTTTCCCATCTGGTTCCCTTTGGGTCATCAGCTCCTTGAGGACAAGCACCTTGTCTGGTTTATTGCTACATTCTTCATCAACCTAGGGCATGGGAGGTATCATGCAATGGGACAGTAAAGAGATTTTGAAATAGCTTGAACCTAAGAACTGTCAGTAAATGTTAGTGAAATAAGTGGCTGGATGGGAAGGAAAAGCACTTAACCAAACCCCAGCTCTCACCCCTGCAGCCTTCGGTCTGCTTCGACTGAAGCCCTGGGGCGGGTGGTCTCTGGGAAGGGACAGCTGTACAGATGGGTTTATTACTCACCCTTTATACTGGGTTTACCACTCTGCAGGGAAACTTCATATCCAGAATCCCCCTAAGAAGCCCCTTTCTCTAAATCTTCAACCCCAAAAGCTCTTCTCATTGAAAATTTCCAGAGACAAGAGAGAGAGCCTTCCAGCTTATCTATCCTTCTCTTGTCCTTCTCTGGTCAGGCACCCACTGCCCTGTAGGTCGAAAGCCCCAGCTGGCTGCCTCAACTTCTCTCCGGAGCAATCCCACTTCCCGGGCCCTATGTGTCAGAGCAGGAGGCAGCCTGAGAGGCTCTTTAGACCAAGGACTGTATCTGGGATCCCTGTCACTAGCTGAGAAGCTCATTGGTTGAAATGCAAACCACCAAGGGGGCTATCAAAGGGGAAGGCAAGGAGGGTGGCCAGACCCATTCTAGCCAAGCCCAGCCTGACACAGCTCAGCCAAGATCTGGATCCTGGGCCAGAGCTTATGTCCATCCAAGAGAATGGTGCCCAGAGCTCAGATTCATGCCAGGCCTATACACACATGCCTATATATTCTCGCATACATACATACATATATGCACACACACATAGCCTTCAGTAGTAGTAGAAAGTATAGGAACTTGACTTAGGGCCTAGAGGTCCAGATCCAAACTGAGGCCCTGACCACTCACATTCTGCAGCCCCCGCCCTCCAGCCCAGACCCCAAGCATCCCTCAGCAACCCTAATTCTTGTGCCTGGTGCTGATTCTTTAGCGCTGGGAAGGGACTGACTATGTATCCCCCCTTCCTCCCAGCACTGTGTTCCTCCTTCTGCCCCAGCTCTGACCCAGGCTGCCCAGAGCAACAGTCTTCAGAGTCCAGCCACTTCAGCTGTGTGACCTTAGGCCAGGCAATTCATCTCTCTGAACCTCAGTCTCCTCATAGGGATGACAGGACCTACCTCCTGGGCATGTGTGAGGTTAACACAAGGTAACATGTACAAGGCTGGCTCCTGGCCTCGCATCCTCTCTCATTCTCTCAGCATCAGCACAACTCCAGGACCTGGAGCTATAGCCTTAAGCAGGGCAGATCCTGGTCCTCCCCAGCAAACGTACAGCTCCATTTCCTTACATTTAATAGAGAGGTAATCATGACCCACAGATTAAATGAGATGATTAAATGAGATAATTCTCATTTAATCTGTGGGTCATGATTACCTCTCTATTAAATGTAAGGCAATGGGCATACACTAGGAGCTTAGTAACTATTGGTCTCCTTTCTTCTCTCCCAGACAGCTCTTCAAGGACAAAGATTGCAAAGTGTCCTTTGTGAGATATCCTAGAATGCAGTAGGTGCTCAATAAATGTTGCATTTATTCTCTAAGTGGGCATTCAAGGAACCAAACACTCAAAGGCATCTCCTTCTTCTTCCCCGACTCTCTCTCTCTCTCTCTCTCTCTCTCTATATATATATATATATATATATATACATATATATGAATATATACAAATATACACATATAAATACATAGCCAGATTATTATCCAAGAGGTGGTTTTTTAATTTTAGTTGAATATGTTAAGTTTCTGCTGGGACACCCAGAAGTTCACTATTACTATTCAAATATTAAGTACTGTTCAGTAATTCCACACTAAACAAGATGCAATTATGCTGGATATGAAGTTGCTGGAGGAGTGACAGTGGTTTAAGGAGCTTGGTCCTAGCACAGAAGAAAGAAAAAAGATTAACTTCTTTCCCAAGTCAAGCAACAGATATGAGTACCTACCATTTAACATAAGATATAATTTTTACCTTCAAAATAAACATATGATATAGTAAGGTAGATAAAAACCTGCTGAAAATATAATTATGTAATGGTATTAGTACAAGTGACCCTGGCTGGTTTGGCTCAGTGGATTGAGCGTCGGCCTGCGAGCTAAGTGTCGCTGGTTCGATCTTCCAGTCAGGGCACATCAGAGAAGGAAAACTCTGATTCCAAAAAACCTCCGCTGCCTTGCGGCATACCTCTTCAGGGGAAAGGCTAAGGGAGTAAACCCCAACAGAAAATCCGGAGCTGGAGTCCCTAAGGCGGTTTGACGTTGTAGTCAACACCGGCAACTCCTGCGGCGCACCTGAAGCCAAGCTGTATTGACTCCGTCTTTCCCTTGGACCCTTCAGCTGCGAAGAGAGGGGGGGTCTGCTGCATGGGCAACAGCAGACCCTCCATATCACCCTGCCCAGGCTCTGTAGCTTCAGCTTCACTGGAGAGGACACTCCAGCGTCATCGCAAGATGTCGATTCAACACGGGAGGAGACAGATACCGTGTCACTCCCGAGTCGGACTGCACAGCCATTCTCGGCGGTGCAGATAGACTCTTAAGAAGCTACACCATCGTCTCTCGAGACGGACGGCTGCCCACACATATATAAATATACATGTGACATAAACATATTTACATATTACATAAACACACATTTATATATAAATTTATATATACATAAAATTAATGTTTTACTCCTCCTCCCTCCTCTCTTCTCTCATCTCTCTTCTCTCTCTTTCACACACACACACACACACACACAAGTGATGAGTTTGGCCCATCTCTGGGTTGAAAGGTTTTAACCCACAGTCCTGCCTCCCATTGTGGGTGAATCCCAGCCCTCCTGGGGCCCCATAATCTGAACTGATGGAGAGAAAAATGGACCATGGACCCATGCTATTGTTATTCATAATTGGCCATGGCACATAGGAATGTGAAGCTCTTCTTGCCCCGACTCCCACTTCTATTTTAATGAAATGAAGCCACTCCACAGTCCCTACCCCCAAAACCTTCCTAAGGTAAGAGTGAAATTGATTTTCCCTTTTAACTGGAAAGTAAGATAAACACATGGCACCCTTAGGGGCGGAGGGGAAGCACTTAAAATAGCTCATCTCTGGGAACAGGCTGCTGCATGCAGAGTTAGTCAGAGGCGAGGGCTGCATGCAGATCGCAGAGGTGGCAGGCAGCTGGGGCCCTGCCCATTCCGGGGAGTAGGTGAGAAGCATCACCTTAGTTCCTGTCCTCTCCACCCCCAGTCCAGCTACATAGCACCTGCAGGCTGCCCTCTGCTACCACGGACTCTGGTCTGGAAAGATGGCGCTCAGGTCAGCCACAGTGATGCCCATGGTCCTGCAGTGGTGGATAAGCTGATTACACCTCAAGGAGGCCCAACGGGCTCTTCTGTTAGAAACACCTGCCCTGGGTGGACCATGCCTGGTTCCCCAGCAACTTCCACCATTGAGGGAGGTCTGATTTTGAGTCCTTCATTCCCCCTTCCCAGCCCAATAGCTTCCTGCGGGGATTAGAGAACCAAGATCATCCCATCTTCTTTCTTTTCTTTGATCTGATCCCTAAAACCCTAGCCATTCCTCTGAGAGCCTGTCCCACCCAGAGAAGCTTCTGCCCACCTTTGTCTGTCTGGGCTGCAGGTCTCCAGAGAGGATGCAGACGAGGAGGAGGAGATCGCCGGGGCAGCACGGGGACTGACAACCAACTGAACTCCTCCCTGTGCCAGACAGACCATGTATTCAGTTTGTTTCGCTTATCTCATTTCATTCCCGCCATAGCTCTGTGACTTAGGGCCTATTATTATCCCCAGTTTCCAGGTGGGGAAACAGCAGCTTGGGGATTTCAGCAACTTGCCCAGGATCACAAAAGCAGTGAGTTGCTCTTAATGACTAACCATAATCTTTCAAGGAATAATCGTCTTCATTTTTCTGATGTGTGGGTTTGGCTTATCACAGCCTCTGCAGAAAATGGAGATGTCTGCCGCGCCTTACTGGGTCCCTCGCAAAGAAACCTTGAGAGAGGATGGCAATGACTTTCTATGGAGCAAGTTGGGGCCACCAACCCTCTGGAACAGCCCCACTTGAGGCTATGCCAGGAATCTAAGCTTATTGGGGCCCACCCTGGGGGGACTCGGTTCCTAACAAGATAAATCTGAGACCCCAACACTGGCAGCTTTGATGTCATGACTCAGGCACCAGGGATCCATCTGAGCCCAGACCCACAGACACCCACATTCAAAGTCGCCCTGGATCAGATGCCTCTTTTGCATTCACAGGTCCTATCTGTATATGCCATCGAATATTATGCAGCCACTTAACACAAAGCTGTTGCTCTATATTTACTGACATGAAAAGATGCCCACAACATATTGTCGAGAGAAAGAAAGCATTTTACACACAGCCTGTGGAGTCTGCTCTTGTTCATTTAAAGCCATGTACATATGTGTTTACAGTCAGACAGCGGTGTTTGAGAACGTTCACCAGAACGGTCCCAGGGGTTGTTTCTGGGAGTAGAATTTTGGGTGATTTTTTTTTTTTACTTTCGTCTTGGTTTGCTTCTGTGATTGATTTTTACCATCCTGAACACATATCATATTTTATCAGACATAATTTAAACATGCTTTTCAAAAACTCGCTCTGCTATTTAGTCAGTTTTATGAGGAAGGACAGGGAATGAAAAAGGGTCTGCACTTTCTCTCCCTCTCTTCCTGCTCCTTCTCCCTCCCAGCCCTTTCTCTGTGTTGCCTCCAAATGCTCCTGCAGTGTCCTCTGTTGGGGTGGCTTTTGGAGTGAAGTGACCAGAGTTGGAATGCTAGCTCTGACCCCTGTATAAAATGAGCATGAGAATTTCCACCCAATGAAGCTGTCCGAGCAATGAGTAAGACCAGCTGTGTGGACCACGCCTCACTACTAACCGGTGCTGCGGGAATGTTTGTTGTCGGTGGCAAAATCTTGCCACACGGACAAGAAGACCAGGTGGACAGAAGCCCTGGCAGCACGGCCCCTCATGGTGTGAGGGGAAAATGCCTGTAAGCAACTAAGATCGCTGACCCCAAGCCACGCCGTGTTCTCACTCATAGGCTGGATGACGTGTATTTAACATACGTTTTTAACTGGTGTGTTTACCTTTCTCTCCATAGACTGTATCCAGTCTGCAGCCTGTTTGTGTGGCTGTCCAGCTAAAAATGGGCTCTGCGTGTTTAAAGGGTTGAAGCAAGACAGCAATAACACCCAACGAAGAATATGTGGCAGAGACCATACATGACCCAGAAAGTCTAAAATATTTATTATGTGGCCCTTTGCAGAAGAAGTTTCCATGGTGGATTAGGACTAGGGGTCAGGAGCATCTCTGTCACCCCCTGGCTGCTGAAGAAGTGACGACTAATGACACAAGTCAGAGGACAGGGCTGTCTCCCTGTACCGTAGGATGGGGCCCACCATTCCCGATGCTGAGTCATTGAGAGAGTGTCTTCAAGAACCTCTGCCATGGGTAAGACATTCGGGATGGAGTTTGGGGATGCAGGGAAAAGCTTCAGTTATGCAGAAAATGTATTCTGTGAGTGTTATACTGTTATTACCCCTGTCTTCAGAGGAGCACAACAGGCCTTAGAGAAGATAACCAGTTAGCCCAAGGTCACACCGCTGGTGAGGGGAGAGCAGGGATTTGAGCCCAAGCCACCTGACCTGAGGTCCTGTGTCCTGACCTTTGCCAGCTGCGTTGTCCTTGGGCAGGGCAGGGTTGGTTAAATGTGGGTCCTCAGGTAAAGTTATCTGGAATATCAATGGCTCACCTGAGTCTAATGGACATGTGGGGGCCACTGGTGCCACCTACCAGTTGCTTAGACCTGACGGTGGCCCAGCCTCTGCAGAGATCGAAGGCTTGTGGAAGCAGTGGGAAGGGGACACCCACGTCTGGTCACTGGCCACTGGCCAGGTGGGTCAGGCACTGCACAGGTTCTTCACACATCTCATCATCTCCTTCCTTCCTCACACCAACCCAAAATATCTGGACAATGATTCCCTTTTGCAGAAGGGAAAATGGAGGCTCAAGGAGCTTGTACAAGGTCATACAGTTTGTAAGTGGCAGGTTCTGGACTTGAAAACTGCTGTCTCTAACTCTGGAGACCACACATTTCAGTGTAGCTTATTCCATGGGGTGGGGGAACACTTCCTCCTCATCCCCACTGGGATACTCCCTTCTGCACGCCCCTCTAGGAAAAGCATCAACGAGTAAGCTGCTAGCCCAGCTCCCACCAACTCTGTCTCAGAGAATCTGAGCCAGTCAGGTGTAGCGGGATTGGGTCTGCTGAGACAGACTAATGAAGCAATTTAAAAACAATTGTTTGGAACACACAGACATCTGGGTAATAATAGACTACAAGACAACTGACCAGTGAATTTTTTCAGGGCCACTAACACAGCGAGATCTACCTGAGCACATGCAGATGGCACGAGACTCACTGGAGAGTCCCATAGGCATCCCTGTGAGGGTTTGACTCACTTCACAGGATGGGCCTGTCCCCTCTTTTGGTGTGGCCTGGCCTGGTGCTGCCTGCGTGTGCCTGGGGAATGCTCCTACTCAGACACACGCAGAACACAGGTACATGTTCAACTTGACACTCTTATGCATGTACACAGCTACACACACATTGGCATACATGTGATAAGGCCCCCATGCACACATACATTAACTATATACTCTCATGCACATGCCCAAACATTTTGCTTATATATGCATGAGCATATGCAAACATAAATGTATTTGTACATGGTAGAACATAATACTGGCCCCAATTCTTCACCTCTCCCTGTATTCCCATCCTTTTTTATATGGCTTGGCAGTAATTCCCACTGGGGGGAACAGAATATATTTCCCTGCCCCTTGACTTTACATTTGACTATGTAACTTGCTTTGTCCAATAGAATAAAGCAGATGTGATCAAATGCCAGTTCTAAGGTGAGGTCCTAAGATATCTCACACATTTCCACTTGCCCTCTTGCCTTTATGCCCACATCATAAGAAGACCATGCCTGGGCTGGCCCACTGGTCCCAGCAGGAAGATGTGAGATGTGTAGCAGAGTCTCTCCAGAAGGACCCAGCCTAGATCAGCCGGGCCTAAGCAAGCCACAGATGCGTGGGCAGCGATCAGTGGGGTGGTCTGTTATGCAGCAAGAGCTAACCAAAAGACACAACCAGGGAGACCCATGCATAGAGACACATTGACATACACCTAAACAGCCCCCGGCACACACATGCATGTACCCGCACACACAGGCACTCTTCCGCACAAGGATGTTTCAAACACAAACCCCAGCTTACCTGCGGAAGGGCTCATAGGGGACACCGGGTGAGAGTTCAGCCCTCTCCTAGCCACCTTAATCCCCAGGAGGCTCTTTCTTACTGTCAGCGGAGAGTCTGTGAGTGTAAGGTATTTGACACAAAAGCCTTTTATAGACTTCAAGCAGAGCAGCCTCTGACCCCACTGTGACAGGGTTTTTCCAGAGCCTTCTCTGAGTAGCTCTGAGAAAAGTCCCAGTGTTGACTCAGATCACAGCTTCCTTGGGAAGGAGAAACAGGTTGTCACCTTGTGACTTGGGAGCAAGAACAAAGGGAACTGCAGAAGTGGTGTGGGTGGGGAGGGGCAGGGTTGCTCCACCCATGGGGGCATCCCAAGGGCATGGGCTCTAGATCTTCTCACTCTGTGTCCTGGACGGTTCACCAGGTAAGCAGATGTCCAAGCCTTAGTAAGATTCATCCCACAGGATGGTAATAGATGTCTGCCCCTGGGCTGGGCTGGGTCTGGGGTGGGAGCCACAAGCTCTAGGCAGATGTCACCCACTCCTCCATCATCAGCAGCTAGATGTGAACATGGACCCAGTAGGGTAGTATGGCTTAATGAGGGGTTAGGGGGACTCAGAATCTTAAACCAAAGAACCTAGATTCTAACCCTACCTCCACCATTCCTAGCTGGGCAAGAAACAGCCTCTCGGCACCTTACTTTACACATCTACAGCAGGGAGACAGTAATATGTAAGGATGAGATGAGATCATCGGTATGAAAGCCCGTAACGCAGAGCCTGGCAGAGAAACCTCAATAAATGGTAATAGCTATTACTACCTTTCTAAGCCCTTAGCTCTGAAGGGCTGGAGCTATCCCTGGTTTTATTCAATTTTGAATAATTGTAGCCCCAGGGCCTGACATATAGCAGGCATTCAATAAAAGTGTTGAATAAATGAACTAATGAATGATGATACGGAAGACAAAATGAGAGTATGAATGAAGGTCTCCAAGGTCTTTAGGGATGTGGATCAGGGTTAGATTGCAAGGCAGATGGGAGCTGCTGGACAGCAGGTGGCGTTCACAGGGAACAACCATGGCCTATAGCCCCTTCCAGGAACCTAGCCCTATATAGCCACCTAAGCATGTTCACTCCGGTTAAGTTAAATCCTCGCTACTGCCCCCATTTTAGAGGTGAGGAAACTGAGGCTTGCAGAGGATGAGCCAGCTTTTTTGACTCTAAATCTCAGGAGCCCTCCACTGCTCCCATGGCTTCTCTCAGAGTGAGAGGGGTGTGGGGAAGCCACTACACCAACTCCTCTCATGGAAGGTAGATCCTTAGAGGGAAAATGACCATCTCACACGGTGAGGAGGATCCTGTGTTCACTGAACCCAAGCCCAGAGCATCCTCTCAGGCCCTCTGACCATCCTGTCACAGAGGTGTGATCTAATCTGTGTCCCTGCAAGATGGTGACACACACAGCTCAGAACGGATTCCAGCCCTCAGGTCTCAGGCACAGGAAAAAAATCAGCCTGTGTACATATGGGTGGAAAGGGAAAAATTGCAGCCACCCCATCAACAAACGTTTTTAAAGCACCTACTGCATGCCAGTCTTCTATGCTAATAGATAGGATCATGAAGATAGAAAAGACACAGACCCTACTCTCCAAGAGACAGCAGTCCAGGAGAGAGAGAGATGTATGAACAGAGGTCATAGTGCACAGCAGGTCTTAGTAGGATAGAAGATGCTAAGGGAATAGAAAATTGGGGGCTTCTGACTGGAGAAGGCAGGCAGGCTGGGCAAAAGGGATGCCCACAGGAGCCCCCAGAAGACATCATGTGGTAATTATTTTGAACCAATATTATTGATCTGTTTTGATAGGAGGCTCAGCCTTTCCTCTAGGTCTTCTGCCCCCTCATTTACATCCCACCTCTCAAAACAAAAGCCCCAAAGATAACAGACCCTCCCATGGTCCTTACTCTTTGAGCATCTCCCTCCCCGCCAACATCCATACCCTCAGCTGCTTATCAAAGGACAGCTCCTCTGCCCGAGTTCTGCTACACAAAACCTCCTCCATGTCTGTAAGTCTCCCATGGTAACCAGGGCCTCTTAGGACCAGGTACCCCAGGCAGCAGTGTGGCCAGTCCTCTCTTTAATTTGTTGCTACAGGGAAGTTGTCCTGAAGGAGAGGGCACCTGGGTTGGGTCTTAGAGGAAGACTAGGTTCAAGCAGGGGGAAGGGCAGAAAGGAGGATCCGGGCAGACCCACAGGTGCAAAGGTGTAGGGGTATAAAAAAGCTTTACCTGGCTAAGAACAACATGGCCACCATGGAAAGAGAGGATAAGGAGCAGCCAAATACTGAGGAGGCAACTAGACCTGGAGAGGACAAGGGACCGCGTCCTGGTGTGGCCATGAGCACAACCCCCACCCCTCCGTGTTGTTCCCCACTTGTTCATTTAACACCTATTTCCTTTTGAAGATGACATCATAGGGGCTTGATCATGCATAGCTTGTGGACCATAGTGGGGACTTTAGACTTAATTCTGGGTAATCTGGGGGAGCCACAAGAGGGTGGGAGGGTAGACCGAATGCACTGGAAGAGATCATGTAGGAAATGGGAACAGACAGAGAAGAAGAATGGCTTGAAGCATGAACCTATAGCTCCTTGATGTTCAGGGCTGAGAGGTGATAAGGAACCTACAAAGGAGGGCTGAGGAAGAGCCAGCAAAGGAAACCAAGTGAAGAAAAGGCTTCGAAGAGGAGGGAGAAGGCCTGACCCAATTGGGCTTGACAGCGTGGAGGTAGAGGAGACCAAGATCTTGTTCAGAGCAGTTCTGGCAGAGTGGGCTCCAGAGACAGGGAGGCAAAAGCCTGCATTCAACAAGCACTGAGCACCCCTCTGGGAGTTGGCTGCAGAGGGGAGCAGAGAAATGGGTCTGGAGCTGTCAGGGAAGGTGAGGTCAAGAAAGGGTTTGTTTGTTTTTTTAAGATCATCTACATAATTAGAGACTTTGTTTAGGATGGAGGTGCTCCTGTCATGATGGGAAAAGGCGATGACGCAGAGGGCAACAGCAGGGTCGTGCCCAGGCACAAGTTCAAGGAGATGAAGTCTAGGGCACAAGTGCAGGGGTTGGCCACACACAGGAGTGGGGTGTTTCCTCCACAGCTACAGGAGAGGGAACATGCTTATGGGCAGGGAGCTCCAGAGCCATGGTGATGGGAGCTTGTGAAGTTTACTTCTGATTGCTCCTGTTTTCTCACAGAAATAAAAGGCAAAGTCGTCAGCTGACCGCGGGGAGCAGCGGGGAGGAGTCAGAGGTGATTTCTCCCGAGGTTATTGCATCCTGGGCAGCCCCATGCATTGGATCGCACTGCATCCTCCCTGACTTACTAGGGGTAAGAAGGACACAGCTGCCTCTGCCATGAGCCATCAACCCCAGAGGATTCTGAGAGTGCTCCACTGGCACCCAGACTCTCCACAGCACCTGCCAGCACCCTTCCTGACAAGGTTTTCCAGAAACAGGTGAGGGGGCTCAGAGTGCCCAGCCCCATACAGCCTGCCTCCAGCCTGTCTGGCAGCTCTAGTGGGCAGGGGATGGGGCAGGAGCTCAGAGGCTAGGAAATTGGGGGAGGGGGAGGCATCTCCTGCAGTTATCTTCTGCAGGCAATGCCTGCAGCCTGCGCTGCTCACAGCCAGCAACAAGTCTCACATCCAGAGACTCTTTGGTGCTGCTGCTAAACTGTGTGATTACACTTGTCAGACCCCTCAGAGGAAGGCAGACAGGCTTCCTGCGACTTCAGGCGCCCGCACGATGGGAAAGGAGAAGCAGCTGTCAGATTGGGCCTCTTTCTCTCTCCCTTCCTCCGGCTCCTGCTCTCAGCATCCCCTCAACAATGGCCATGAAATGGGACAATGCGGGAACAAGCCTCCCAGTGCAGCAGCTCATGTTTTGGGGTCAGGCTTTGTGTCAGTCGCCAGACACACCTTAGCCCATTTAATCCTCAAAACAGCCCATAGTTCATACTATCATCACCCACATTTTACAAATGATGGCACCGAAGCTCAGAGAAGTTGAGCAACTTGCCCAAGGGCACCCAGCCAGGAAATGACAGAGACAGGACTCCAAGCCCAGTATATCTATTCACGAAGCATGCCACAGCACCTCTCAGTGCTTCTCCTAGCAGGGTCATCCAGGGGCAGGTCACTGAGGACCCGGAGTGCCTGGTCCTATCTAGATCTCTCTCCGGCCAATTTGGCCAGGGTCAGACTGCCCAGGTTCAAATTCTGACTCAACCTCTTAGTACCTTATTGACCTTGGACATGGTATATGAACTTCCTTAAGCCTCTATTTCCCTATATGTAAAATGGGGCTGTGACAGTACCTCCTTCCCAGAGTTGCCACAATAGCTCTTGCCATGCCAAGCCTGATCCTCCTTTTCTCAATGTGTCCCCAGAATATGGCATCAAAACCCCATGCAAAGCAGGGCCAAAACAGGTCATCTCCTCCTTCGTTCTGGACATCAGACCTCTACTGATACAGCCTTATATCCACATCATTTCCTTGGTTCACATAAAACTTATAATTCCCTCTGCCTCCCACATCTTTTAAATATCAATATCAGCATGTTGATATCACTATGGCTTTGCCATAAAAAAAAGTGACTTGCCCTGAACTCAAAAAGTGAGGTGCAAAACCCCTCTCCAGAAACCTATGTAGTAGTGCACACCTGCGCCCGTTATCCAGGAGCCACCAGATGGGTGTTCTATGCAGATGAGGTTGACTATAAATGCAAATTGGGAGTGGGCTGGAGATTGACTGGGAGGAAGCAAAACAGTGGGTGAAGGAGTAAGGCCTAGAGCAGAGAAGAAAATGAAGTGTAGGAGGAGAGAAGACAGAGCGGGGAAGGAGCCGGAAGCCAGGGCTGAGCTCATGACTGCAAGAGATGAGGTTTGGAGAAACCCCATGGCTGGTTAAGTAAAGCTCTAAAACAGTGAGGGCCAGAAAGGGTGACCTCTTAGAACCCGGGCGGGGTATGTAGAGTCAGAGGGGGGCAGAGCTTTGACAGAGACCAGAGGGACCCAACGAGCGTAGTTCAGTTAACCCACAAACAACCTCATGCCCCTTCTGCACATAAAACAATAAGGACACTTGGCTCTCTGCCTGTTGAAAAATCCCCAAGAAACCACTTGCCAGGGCCTCTCGCAAACCTCCAATGACAGAGGGTTTGTGACCTCATGAGACTGTAGTTAGTGCATGGCCGCACCAGGATCACATGCAGATAAACTTGACCCCACAGCCCACGGTGCACAGGACTTGGAAACCTCCTCATGGGCCTCCCTGTCTCTTGGGACAAGGCCTTCTGCCAGATGCTCTGAATACTACATCATGGCTTCGCTCATGCCAATCCACCCCCCCACCCCCCCCCCGCCAGAGAAGGGCTTAGAGGGCCAGGTGGTGCAAGTTGGAGTGGGGTGTCTGTGGTCTGCCCACACCCAAGGTCTCAGCTTGGGGCAGGCAGAGCTTGTTACTCTGGGGCTACTTGTGGTTGAAGAAGGTCTGGGCCGGGCTGGAATGAGACAGACATATAAAGCTAAGAAGAGAGAAAGAGGGAAATGGGAAGGGGGAAGTGGGGGCGAGAGAGAGAGAGAGAGAGAGAGAGAGAGAGAGAGAGAGAGAGAGAGAGAATTAGCCGAGGCTTCCCTGAGCAGGCTGTCCTACAGAGCCCAAGAGTATGTCAGTTCTTTCCTCTACCTGTGACAGGAAAAAAAGTAGTGATCCCTGATCACAAGGATCCTGATTCCCTCAGCAGGAGGTAGGAAATAAGTGAGGCTATAGCTCCGCCGGCCTGGGGACCAGGGAGATGGAGCTCAGCTGATGGCACACTCACCGTCCTCTGTCCTCTGCCTGTGGTAGACATTACTAATCAATCATAATAGTTTATTCCTAACAGCGCATACCCTAAGGGCCTTGGCCCCCTGTAGATACAGCCTCCAGCAGCACAAAAGTCGTGGAAGGCTTGGAAGGCAAGGGCATATCTCTATTTGAGCCTTAAAACCCCTTTTACAACTCATTGGATAAGAGGCCAATAAGCCATTTGCTACAATGTCCTTTCTCCTGGCACTGGTCACAAGTGGTCAGTGTTTGAGTCCTGAGCCCACGTAGGACAGGACAAGGCAGGGACCACATCTGTGCATCCTTTCCTTGCCAGTTCTGGGCCCAGCACACCTGTAGTTGCAACCAGTGCTAGGGAAACTGAATGATCCAGGCCAGATGTTAGCTCTATTCAGTGTCCAGCCCTCTTCTGTTCCTGTAATAATCTAATCAAAGACTCAGGACTATTTTTAACTGATTGAGAGGAAATCCTGTAATCAGAGTTTCTTTTTAGCAGCTGTGCTGCCATCAAGGTGCTACTACAAACACTTGCAATTTTTCCAGAACATGAGCAAGCATTGTTTGGACTTCTGCTTGGCCTGAAGGGGCTCCCATTTTATTGGTGTGAGCCCCTCCATGGTTGGCCAGTAGGATGAATTAGAGCAGCAAGAGAGACCATCATCCACCAAGGATGTCCTCAGAGCCGAAGCCCACACAGATAGCCAGTTCGTCTCAGTGTCACTTAGGGGAGAGCAGATGCCCATGGCAATGCAGTTGGCTGACTTTAAATAAGGAGGCACCTACAGATCCATGTGCAGACCTGAAGCTGCGATTTGGCCTTGGAAACTGCCTGATGAAGAGTATAGGGGAGGCTGAAAAGAGGAATCCTTGAAGGGGACCGTGGCCAGCTATGCTCCCAGTGACTGGCCTGAGTGAGCAAAGGTTGGCAATAATCACCCCAAACATGCTTCCTCTCTCTGACCACCGTTTGGCGCTCTATCCCACATTCCCTTCTATCGCAGAGCATTTTAGAGTAGGAGTGGCATACTCAACCACCTTCCATCTCTGCCTGTGCCAGACATCACTAGTCGATCATGACACTCTTTCTTCCTAAGGCTGGATGTAGATTGGAACTACTACCTGGAGCTCTAGCCAGCCACAACCATTGAAGATGAGATGATGAGATAAAACTTAGTGGCTAGTCTGCTGTATAAGCTCCTTTCATGATTAAGTTGGGTCAGAATGGGAATTATATTGACCTTCCCACTGCTGTCCATGAAGGATCATCTTAACATTTGTTTTAATTTTGATGTACTAATGTAGGGTATTCAAGAGGATATTTATGGTTCTGAGCAGTAAGTTTGGCCCCAGAAGGCTGGGAGCATCTGATCCATCTCATCGAGTGCCGATTGAGGGGGTTCAAAGTTTTGCCTGCCCAGCACCCCATCCATCTTCTGGGAGCAGCTGCCCCCTCTTTGGTGTAACAACTCCTCCTCTCTCTCCAACAATGCGCTTTTCTGAGAGCTGCCGATCATAGTACCTACCCCATGGTTACACTGAGTCATTCAGATGTAGCCTAATCATGGACAAGAGAGCTGCACTCGGCCCAACAGAGGCCTTCCTTGAGAATTTTAAACCAAGAATTAAGGGAAGAGGGGTTGGTCCCCTCTTTGGTGGGGTAAAAGGAATGGAAAATACCAGAGGTCATTTCTTGACATTGGAGTAAGTTGGTTTGAGGAAACAACGCCAACACATAAAGATGAGCAAGATGGAGCAAGAAAGATGGGGGGGATGGGGGGAGTGGTGAGAGAGAGACAGAGACAGAGACAGAGAGAACCTGGTGGTTCTGGTTCTCCTCTAGGTCAAGCTATACCCCTTCAACAATCACATGAGTCTTCTAACAAAGTCTCTTTTCTGGTTACATTTTGAAGTTGGATTTCTATCACTTGCCACCTAGAACCTGGTCAGATACCAGTGTGTAGCAAAGACCCACAAAAGGAAGGTAAGACCACTGAGTGGGACTTCTAGTAGTAATATGAAAAGCTCCCTTGGATAAGGGGTCTTCGCATCTATTGGGATGCAGGTAGTCACGGTAATGGAGAGAGCCTAACCTGGTAGGGAACCATGGGTGAGGAAAGAGTTTAGATAATTCCACTGTTTATGAAGTTCATTCCCATGGGCTTGTCCTGGGATGTTATGTTGCCGATAGTCATGTTTCTCATGCATCTTGAGGTCAATAGTGCGCTAAGATTCTGTGAGTCAGGCTGATTTCTGTGTCCTCTGTGTACTTTGCTCCAGGGTTTCCAAGGAGAGGGGCAGTATCCTGGGTACAATGAAGAATGAATGCATTCATGGGAAGAGTGGCTAAATCTCTGCACTGCAGAGAACAGCAGCATCCCAGATTCTCCCCTACAGGACATGCACTTCAGAAAATAGCTAGGACAGGAGGGGGTCTTCTTCTTCAAACACCCACATACTTACCCATGCTTCCAAAACAGGCCTGTTGGCACCTACTGTGTGATAGGTCACATGCTGGGCATCTCAGATGTAGATAAAACACATGGTCCTGGCCTTGAGGAAGGCTCAGGCTAGTGGGCATAGAGACATTAAATATAATATAGTGCAGTATTTTTCAACAGAGGTGTGTGTAAAAAATTCTAGAAGGCCATATAAGGCATGATAAGTCAGCCTGAGAGACTGAGCTGAGTAAAAGCTTATTCAGAGGACAGGATCCCAGGATTTTCCTTAAATTCCCAGAGTGTTCCTAGCTAATATGGTAGGTAGTTCACACTCACTTTTAGACATGTCTTCCTGTACAGCAGACTGGAGAGCTAAATGTTACATTTCTCTGACATCCTCTGCTAACTAGGTTTTTGCATGTGACCTAGGTTTTGCCACAGAGACAGACGGGATGAGACATGGAAGGTGGGAAAGAGCCAGGTGAGGTGGTAGCTATGGAATCTTGTACAGAAGCTTTGGCTAAGGATCCACTATGAAGATCCTAGTCATAGGTCCTGATCAGTAGGAGGTGGTGACCATTGGGCTTCCCTGGAACAGTTCTATTTTATGGCAGGACATTTCTCCTGGCTTTATTTCCTGACCCTCCCAGGTATTGTTTACTGCCTGATCCCTATAGTAAATCACTTTCTAAATCAGCTAGAGTATATTCTGTCTGCAACTAAGATTCTTGAGCATAGTACTACGTTCTGCTTTGGACTTTCTTTCACTCTAGGATGGTGCAGTCATTTGATGCATCAACTCTGGCTTTGAAAAGACTTTGATTCAAGTGCCACACCTGTCATTTTCAACCGATGAGACCTTGGGGCTGAGATTGGTTTCTCCACATATAAAATGATGGTAATGATACTATGTACCTGATAGTGTTGTTATAAAGCTCAGGTGAGAAAATATATGTAAAGGCACACAATACTAGACATATAGCAAGTGCCAGATAGACTATTGTTATTATTATTCTTGTACTTGAATACCTTTGCCAGCCAACCCAGTCTTTGCCCTGGTTGTAAAAAGTCAATTTTAGAGCAGACAAAAGAGCATTCATGGCACATAAAAAGGAAACCTTGACAACCTGCAAGGTGAATTGAACAAGATGAAATGAAATAGGAGTAAATGGTCAGTCCTAATCTCAGGTAAAGAAAATCTGAACAAAGACCTGGAGGCTGAGACACAGGGCTTGGATGCAGTATTCATGAGACATATCTGTGGGATTAGAAAACAGATCAATGTGCGTCACTAGTGTGGATATCACCAAGAAGCTAATATAGTCTTTGGCAGTATTAACAGAGGCGGAGAGAGGGAGGTAGATGCCCATTCTACGTTGATTAGCCCACATCTACAAAGTTGAATTTAATTTTGGGACTCTTACTATGAGAGGGATACAGAGACTAGCTTAAATTCAGAGAAGCCACCTGGGGTAATAGCACATTTACTGATCTTTTGCTATGTGCCAGAAACCACTCCTACCCCATTCTTAACTTTTCCCTCAGCAGGATAGACTTGGACTTATAGAAGTTGGAGAGGATTTTGCAGAGTCAGTCCTAATAACAGCCATAACAAGCATGGCAAATGTGTGGCATTCATACCACACTTGTCCCTCCCGTCCCATGGCAGACATCACTACTCAATCACAGAACTTGCTGAGTGCAAATGTGGCTTTTGAAATACCCTCTTTACCCAACATTTCACTCAATCAAAGATGAATCCTATAGACTGGTCCTTCACCATAGGGATAGGATGGATGGGTGGTAACAATGCTGTGAAGTATGACCAACTTAAAGAGGAACTGGCTCTCTTCTAAAATGGGCTGGAACACATGAAAGACTAGCTGGCGGGGCCTACCAGGGGCAGACACAAATCAGCCACTCATCCTCAAAACTGCAGGTACAGACACTTGGTATTATTAATGCACTTGGAATGGATCAAGCTTTGTGACAGAGACAATGCTGTATGTTTATCAAATCCCATGTCATTTTCTTCTTCCTGGCACACAGAAAGACTACATTTCCCAGCTTCCCTTGCAGTTAAGTTGAGGTCATGTGACTGGGTCTGGCCAATGGGTTATGAGCAGAATTGATACATATTTCTACTAGGCTCGGCCATAAAACCCTCTGATTGAGTAGTTATCAATGCCCTTTCTTTCCCCTCATCAGTGACCTTGAGGCCACATATTGGGATGTCAGCATCACAAGATGAAAGGAGCCTGGATCCCTGAGTCAGGAGTAGGAGGAAATCTCCATGGATTGTTGCCCAACCCACATCAGACTGTGATATGAGTAAAAACTAACCTTAGATGTCAGAGTGTATTTGTTAATGCAGCAGAGCCAAGCCTAGCCTGACTACAGAAGGTTAACATTTAGTGTCTCTCCAAGTGTGATCTGGTGACACCAGCATTAGAACTACCCATGAAGCTTATTAAAACTATACACTCTTGGCTCTACCACAGAAGACCTGGAACTGTAAATCCTGGGAAGGGCCCAGGAGTCTACAACTTTAGCAAGTATTCTAGTGATTCTTATTCTCCATGAAGTTTCAGCACTACTCACTGCTCAGCCACCCTCACAGGAGCCAATTTACCACTTTATGGTGAGAAATAAGACTGTCAAGGAGAATGGAACCCTGTGGTCAGCTGGCCAGGATTACCTTTTCTCGTGGACATATGTAAATGAAAGAAACTGAATTCCCTTCTGAAGACCATGGGAGGCTCTGGAACCAGAGACCCAGGGATATGAGAAAGGGAATCTTAAGAGTCTCAGCATGAGCCACATGGCCTAAGACTCCCTCAACCATGACTGCACACTCATCTGGAGTTGTCCTGCAGAGATTGAATAGAGCATCTTCTTCCTCAGACTGTCCTGGAAGCAGCAACAGCATCCTGATCCTGCAGACACTTTCTTTAGACTGTAACGACTTCCAAGCCACTCCTGAGGCAAGAGCCAACATAATAAATTAGGTGATGCCCTTGAGGTCATCCCAGAAAGATTCACACAGTGTCTCTGTACCCCTTAACACCCATCTCTAGCCTGGTGTTGCATGGGGGAGAAATGCACACACCTGCTGTATATGTTAATCTTGAACTGCTCCCCCTACCTTCCGGGTGTGAGAGCACCTCCTCCCACTGTCTGCAGACTGCATGGGCTCCAAGGCACAAGATGGATTTGAGTCCCAGCTCTGCTACTTACTGAGTGGGTAAACGGGCAAACCATTCCACTGCTCCAAACTGCAGTTTCTTTGCCTGCCAAGTGGAGATTAAATAATACCCATCTTCCACAGCTGTTTGATGGTTACGTGACATATATATTTTAGATAGTCCCAAGCCCTACCCTACATACAGGGTGCCCAATAAAATGTTGTCAAATGACCTGGATGAGGTGCTCCATGTGTGATGTTTGTGAATGATCACGCATGTTTGTGGGAAGAGGAGTGGGGGGGGGTGCTGTGGGGTGCAGAGCATGGAGATTAAGACCCTACATTTTGATTACTGAGGAGCCCAGATGTGAATTGTAGTCACACTGTGGAATGCTGTGCGGCACTGAAAATGAATGAGCTGCAGCTTAAAGGGATTTTAGAAAATAAGGTTGAGTAAATAAGGTTGAGTTGCAAAATAAACACCCTTTTCTCTTACCAATAATAAAAATACCCAGAATTTATGTTTTTAAAGAAAACTATGGAACGATAAACACAAGATTCAGACAGAGTTATCCTGGGTAGGGAACAAGAAATTACAATTAGGGAGGAGCATAGTAGAGTTTCAGTGGTTTGGGAGTGTTCTAGTTCTTAGGTTGGGGTAGAAACATTAATGGTCATTTTATTACCTTTATAACATATATATCCACACACACACATACACATGTATGCTATCATACGAATCAGATGAAGTAGAAAGAGAGAAGAGGAGTAAGTGAAACGCCTTGTTCTTACAAGCAATTTCACATGAGAGTAACAACAAATCCCCATTTTGTGTGTCCTTATCATCACATTAGTAACAGCAAATATTCACATGACTCCTTGGACCAGGCCCTGTTCCAAACACTCTACTTGTATTAACATATTTAACCTCTATGAAAACCCTATGAGGTAAGGTATTATTATTATCTGCATTGTGCAGATGGGGAAACTGAGTTAGAGAGGTCCCCTTGCCCAAGGACAGACACATACTAAGTGGCAGAGCCAGGATTCACACCCAGTCCATCCAGCTGCCACTGGGATACACAGCCTTTTCTGAACCTGTTGTTTGCCTCAGTAAGCCTGTCCGGCTCACCCACTTGTCCTTTTAGGAGCAGGTGATTATTCCCATCTTCTAGAAGAGGAAACATGCTTCCTCTGGCAGACAGGGAGCACTTTCATAGACTATTTCCATTGCAGACCCAGCTGATGGATCATGGCACAAATTCAAGTCCCCCTAGAGACAGGTGTCATTAATCAATCAGAGTTGCCCACAACTTGACACCTATTTGCCACCCCTCAGCTATAAATGACCTCTGCTTCTATAGGTTCTCAGAGGCCCTCCCAGCCTTTCTGTCTGAAAGAGCTCTGCCTCTGTTCCTCCATGTCCCCCTTGGTTGTGGACAGTGTCTCACTGCCACCTTGGAACTGCTGGCCCTGACTGATGGGTCCTCCCTCTGTCCAGTGCTCCTCTTCAAGTACAAACCAAAACTGGCCTTCAGGAAGCCTCCAATGGCCCATGCCTTGGCTTCCCCACCTGTGAATTGGATAAAAGGCTGCAATATCTGTCCTGAGCCTGAAAGAAAAACAGCTGTTTCCTGTGCTTTCTGCTTCTCTTGGAGGAAGGGGCCAGTTAAAGACCAGGCCCACTTGGGGCCCCGTTTCTGGAGAATCGAGACCTTGGGACCCTGCCTGCCTTGCCCTGTGAGCCCTACATTATACTCATAGCAGCTCACGGCAACAGCACATTACAATAGATATTAATTGCTACATTAAATTCTATGATATTGCTTAAGAGAATGTTCATTTAATTTCCCTGCAACTGTGGTCAACCTGATCTTTAATCGAAACTGACAGGCACAATTTAAATCAGGTAGCAAACTCCCCTCTCTTTAAAGGAGCCAAGAATGGCATGAATATTAAATGGGTCAAGACGGTTGGCAACACTAATACAGTTTAAATCAGAACAAGCCTCAGCTACAGCTTTTAATTATTCATGCTCTCCTAGTAAGTCAGGCCCTGACAGCGGTGTCACTGGGAGTTCAGGAAACTTCCTCAATATGACATGAAAGATGAGGGGGAGGGCAGGGGTGGGCACAGGGTGGCGCAGAGTCCCGGGTCAGGGCCGAGCTGTGTGAGGGTAATCTGGTCTGGAGACCATGCATGCAGTTGTCCTTGCAACCTTCCGCATCACTTAAATGCTACCTGCTGAATCTGGGAGGGATGAGATCAGAACTAAAAAGAGGCATGAGCAGAGAGAGGGGCCCAGCCAGAGAGAGAGAGATGAGCCATACGGAGCATAGACCCAGCTCAGCAATGGAGACAGATGTACAGAGAGAGACATGCAGAGACAGAGAGAGACAGATGCTGAGCTAGAAGCAGAGACACGTGGAGGCAGAGCCAGAAGTTACAGCAGAGGCACAGGGAGACAGAGCAGGGACAGGCAGGGAGGGGGGCAGCTCACACCTGGGCATCTGAGCCCAGGGAGAGACAAATACCATATGATCTCGCTTAGAAGAGGAATCTAATAAATAAAATTATCTAACGAGCAAAATAAAACCAGAGGCATAGACTCATGGAATAGATTGACAGCTGTAAGAGGGGAGGGAGGCGCTGGGGACTGATTGATAGGAGAAGGGATTAGTCAAAGAACAAATGTGAAGGACTCATGGTCATGGACAACAGTGTGGGAACTGACTGTGGAAGTGGGGGCGGGCTGGGTAGAGGGCGTTAAGGGAGAAAATTGGGACAATTGTAACAGCATAAACAATAAAATATATATTTTTTAAACCTGGGCATCTGTCTGTGAGTACCAGGGTGAGGCCCAAAGCACCAGAAGAAGCGGAAACAACAGAACCTGTCCCAGAGACAGTTGTCTGGGGACCCAGGGAAAGCTTGCCTTGCAGGCACCAGCTCCTGGAACAGCACAGGCTCCACTCAGCATTTCTCGGGCTGAGCCAGGTCCGTAAATCACTGGGGATGGAAAGAACCTGTGTGCAGCCTTGGAAACAGCATCTGGCAGGGGACATGGCGGGAGAGATGGCAAACGGCTTGGGGAAAAGGAAAGACAGACAGGATAGTTCAGAGATGAGTCAGACAGATGGAAGAGACAGAGGCACAAAAATGTGGGGAAAATGCACACGCAGGGATGGACAGAGATAGACACACGGGGAGGGAGTCACAGGCAGCAGAGTCAGAAAGAATTTCCTTTCCGCCCTGACCTTTGCAATGGTGTTTACTGGAAACGTGCTGTTCTTAAGAATAACCTGCCTTGCCCTGGCTGGCCTGGCTCTGTGGATTGAGTGCCAGCCTGCGGACCGGGAGGTTTCGGGTTCGATTCCCGATCCGGGCACATGCCTGGGTTGTGGGCTGGGTCCCCGGTTGGAGATGTGCAAAGGGCAACCAATTGATGTTTCTCTCCCTCTCTTTCTCACGCCTTCACCCTCTCTCTAAAAATAAATAAATAAAAATTTTTTTTAAAAAAAAGAAAAACCTGCCTTCCTGAGGGTGAGGTGCTGATAGTCTGCGTGACACTTTCCCCTCTATATGCCACCATGCCCTTGGCCCCTCCTCAGATTCCCCAACTCTAGAGGGGCATTCTAGAACATTCATTCCCTGCAAACACTGCCCAGTACACAGATAGGCCACATGGTTAGCCCAATGGTCAGTCATGAGGCATTAATTCAATTCTCTCTCCCTAGCCATATTTTCTGCCTGTATCACCGCTTGAGTTGATGCACGTGATATGGTACAAGGAGCATTAGAGGAAAAGCCACTTCTGACCTCCAGTCCTTGGGCATGGGAGCCTCAGTTTCCCCATCTGCCCGAGCATATGTGACAACCCTAAACGATGCTGGAGAACGTCGGCTGAGATGATGTGAGTGGAAGTGTGAGGACTGTGTGCATGAGGGAAATTGTCATGGCCCACAGTAGAAAGACATTTTTTTTTTATAGGTGCTTTGTGGAACTTGGAAAGGAGGCCTGGATTGAGGTACATGCCCCAAACCTAGTCCTCCCACAAATTCAGCCCCAGCAAGGTTCCCTTCCAAAAGGACGGGGTCTGTCCCCGCTCCTTCTAACTGCACCCAAAGCCTCAGGGCCACCCCGGCATCACTCTCTGGTGCAGATCCTGTAGCTGAAATTTGCATCCAGTCTCCTGGGCTGGCTGACCTCCACAGGACGGGAAGGTAAATGGAAAGGCCGCTCGGGCTTCCTGAGCGTGTTTGCCCTCTGCAGCGCTTAACATTTACACACGCTGGTGGAGGAGGTAAGCAGTCTTAGCGCCTGAGGCGGGCATGCCAGCCAAGGAGGAGGGCCAAGTCTCTGGCTGGGCCGGTCTGGAGGAATGTATATGGATTTTCATGTTTAATATCTCTTCGCTCTGGGTGGGCAAACATTGCTGTCACCTTCGAAGACCAGCAACAAGGCCAGGTAGGCCTGAGGGGGTAGGTGTGGAGTTTGGTGAGGAGTACCTGCCTGGCCCCTTCCAGCTGGGAGTCAGCCCTGGTGGAGGAAGACTGGGCATGTGACACCCCCTCCCACATGCTCAGCAACCACACCACTGCCGCAGAAAGCCGAGAGAGACAGCACTGTGTCCACACCACGCTGTGTCCTGTGCTTGCCTTGACTCGCAGCTGCCCTGGGAAACAGGAAGGGCAACAGTTATTATTTCCTGTTGACAGCTAAGGCCCAGAGAGGTGAAGTGACTTATCAGGGGCGACACAGCAAGAAGTGGTGGAACCAAGTCTCCCATCTGCTTCTCCGGGGGGTGTCTCAGCCAAAGACATTGCCGCTTACATCTATCTTACAGTGACCCACTGGCCCGGCACTCAAGGCCAAACCATGTGCTGGGCATCAAAGAGAGAAAGTGAATCCATGCCTTGTTTGGTCAGACTCCCCATCTCCAGTGGGGGGGTGGCGAGGTGAACATACGAGCCACATAATTTAGGGGGCCTGTTACAAAATGAAAATGCAGGGCATCTTGATCACAAATTATCGAGGGCTTTGAGAGTGGGACAGCAGAACATTCAAGCAAGCATGGGGACTGACAAGCCTGGGGTCCTGTGTGACAGCAGAGGCTGTATGCCCATGAAGGCAATTCTGTCCTCTGTTTACAGACAAAGGATAAATAATAGAGGTATTTACAGAGGCCATGCAAGTGCTACAGGGAGGACCAGACCAGGACCTAGGAATGTGGTACAGTATAGTGGACAAGAGTTTGGACAGAGAATCAAACAGATCCTGGCTGTCAGACCTTGGGCAAGTTACTCAACCTCTCTGAGTCTCAGTCAGGCAATGGCTTATTGACCTGACTGAAATTATATATAAAAGACATTAGCAGTCCTTGGCACACAGTAAGTGCTGAGGAAATGATGATTATTGTTCTCTATTATTGGTAACTGTGAACAAGGTAAGATATATGCAACCCCTTATCAGCTCCTCCTTCTGAGGGGTCAGTAGTGTAGTGACCAGACCACATGGTGACTAGACAATTCATTCCTTGGTAAAAGAACATCCACCTGCTGGGAGGTTTTCCTACAGTTGAAATTATGTTAGACATTAGCCAATGTAAGAGGACAATGTTAGATATCAGCCAGAAGTATTCCATGCTGCTACAAGACAGAAGATATAGGCAGCACAGGGGGTCCATTCAGGATCTACAGTTAACCAACATTAACTGAGCACCTTGCAAGTTCAAGGCACCGTCCTAGGTGAGTAACGCATAATTGAGAAGCAGCCAGCATGGTCCCCTCACCTTCACATAACTCACGGGTCCATTCTTTCTACAGCAGAGCGAAGATAGCCTTTAATAAAAAGATAGTAATAATAGTAACAGTGTCAGTGACCATTTTATTAAGGACTTACTATATGCAGAACACTGAAAGTGTTTTATTTGCATTAATTTATCATTTCAACACTCCTATGAGGTATTCTTTTTTTTAAGTATGTTTTATTGATTATGTTGTTACAGTAGTCCCAACTTCTTTTCCCTTAGCTCCCCTCTTCCCAGTAACCACCTTCCCCCTAGCAATCCGACCCCCCTTAGTTCATGTCCATGGATCGTGCATATAAGTTCTTTGGCTTCACTCTTTCCTATATTATTCTTAACTTCCCCCTGTCTATTTTGAACCAATAAATTATGCTTCTTAGTCCCTGCACCATCTCTCCATTTCTCCCCTTTCTCCCTCCCAGCTGATAACCTTGCAAATGATCCCCACACCTATGATTCTGTTCCTGTTCTGGTTGTTTTCTTAGTTTGTTTTTGTTTTTATTTTTTAGATTCAGTTGTTGATAGTTGTAAGTTTGTTGTCATTTTAATGTTCATAGTGTTGATCTTCTTTTTCTTAAATTAGTCTCTTTAACATTTCATATAATAATGGATTTGTGGTGATGAACTTCTTTAGCTTTACCTTGTCTGGGAAGCACTTTCTCTGCCCTTCCATTCTAAATGAAAGCTTTGCTGAAGAGAGTAATCTTGGTTGTAGGTCCTTGCTTTTCATCACATTGAATACTGCTTGCCAGTCCCTTCTTGCGTGCAAAGTTTCTTTTGAGAAATCAGCTGATAGTCTTATAGGCACCCATTTGTAGGTAACTCTCTGCTTTTCTCTTGCTGCTTTTAAGATTCTCTCTTTATCTTTCACCTTTGGTATTTTATTATGATGTGTCTTGGGGTGGTCCTCTTTGGGTTTATCTTCTTTGGGACCGTCTGTGCTTCCTAGACTTGTATGTCTTTTTCCTTTGCCAAATTTGGGGGGTTTTCCTTAATTATTTTTTCACATAAGCTTTTGATTTCTTGCTCTTCCTCTTCTCCTTCTGGCACCCCTATGATTCGGATGTTGGCACATTTAAAGTTGTCCCAGAGATTCCTAAGCCTCTCCTCATTTTTCCTATTCTTGTTTCCTCATTCTGTACTGGTTGACTGTTTTTTCTTCCTTATGTTCCAAATCGTTAATCTGAACCTCAGTTTCCTTCTCTTCACCATTGGTTTTGTGTGGATTTTCCTTTGTTTCATTTAGCATAGCCTTCACTTCTTCCCTTATGTGTCTGCCATAATTAAGCATATCTGTCACGTCTGTGAACATCTTTACCACCAGTGTTTTGAATTCTGCATCTGTTAGGTTGGTTATCTCCTCGTTGCTTAGTTCTCCCACTGGAATTTTGATCCATTCCCTCTTTTGAGCCATACTTCTCTGTCTCCTCATCTTGACAGGTTCCTGTGTTTGTTTGCCTCTGTGTCTTAGGTAGAGCTGTCGCTCCTGTTACATTGTTAGGAATGGAGCCTTAGGTATTCATCAGTACAGGGCAACCCATTTCACCATGTTATGGCACTGTGGGGGGGGGGGTCGAGAGGGAACAATACCACCTGCTCAGCACTCGCCTCTTTTCCAGGCACTTCTCCCACTTCCGTATGGGCCTGGCACCACTCTAGCTACTGCCCTGGTCATCGTTCCCAGAGTAGGTGGGTCTGCGGATGTTCTAGAACTATGGGGGCCCTTTAAACAAGTGGACTCTGCTGAGAGAATGGCAGTTTCTGCCTCCGCCCCAACCCCCATTGGTTTGCACAGTCAGAAGCAATGAGGCTTTATTGTTCCTGGCACTGCAACCGTGAGCTGTGCGGTCTGGTCTGGTGCTGGGAGTGCTCCCCAGGTGTCCCTCCCAACTTTTTAAAACATGTGACTGCGCTTTCTGCCAGCCTACCACTGCCGCCACCACACCGCATCCTCTCTGCCCTGGCTTCTCTCCTCATGCTTGTCTGGATGAGTATTTCTTCTTTATGTCTTTGTTTGTTGGCCTTCCATGCAGCTTGATTTTCTGGAACTCCTGGTTGTCTCTAGTTTTGAGGTAGTTGTATTTCTTTGTAGTCATGGAGGGAGACGCAGTGTGTCTGTCTAGGCCTCCATCTTGGCCAGAAATTCTATGAGGTATTCTTGATAACTACTTGTTTCAAATGGAGAAACTGAGGCTGAGAGAGCAGTCAAGTCTCTTGGCCAAGGTCACAAGCCTAAGTAAGTAGCATTTATTCATTCAATACATATTTGCTGAATACGGTACTTACTCTGTGTTGAGATTTGTGCCAAAGGAAACCATGGTGAGCCAGACAGACCTGTCCTAATTCTGTTTGGGAAGACAGATAATGAACCAGGAAAATAAAAAAAACAAGGTTGTTATAGGCTTTAATGAAAGCAAAAAATGGGGGAAGATGCTAATATAGAAAATAATATAGGATCTATATTTCATGGGGTCTAGATCAGTGCCTAGCAATTAATTTGTCTAAGTAAATGAAAAATGAGGTCATGTGACATCACTTTTGCTGACCCCTGAGGAATGAGAAAGAGCCAGTCAGGCAAGGAATGACTAGTTTCAAGCAGAGTGATCAGCATGTGCAAATGCCCTGAGGTGGAAAGGACTTGGCATGTTGGAGGAACTGAAGGGAGGCCGGTGAAGCCAGGACACAGCAAGCAAGGTAATGAATAGTGCGAAATGAGGTCTAGGGAGGTCAGTATGGGTCATATCCCTGGAGGCTGCCTGGGTAATTTATCACAAGAGCAAAGGAAAGCCAATGAGCGAGCACAAGACAGTAGCACAATCATGTTTACCTTTTAAGGAGACTACTGTTTCTCTTGAGAGGTGTGGTGGATTAAAAACAACCACCAGTTCTTTGCTGTTCCTCTCATAGATAGGCAGAATCTATCTCCCCTCCTCTCAGTGCAAGTCTTTGACCTATTTTTACCAATAGAATTCAACATAAGTGATACAGTGAAATTTCCCACATGGGTCTTCAAAGATCTTCGGCTTGTTTTTGCCACTTGGAATGCCCTCTATTGAAACCCAGCCACCTTGGTAGGGAGCCTGAGCTACATGAGAAGGGGCTTATGGAGAATGGAGGGATTCCAGTTAAGAGCGTTTGGCTCAACTCCCAACCACCAGCAAGGCCAAGGTCAGAGCAGAAGAACCACTCAGCTGAGCCCAGTCAACTCACAGACCTTTGGGAGACAAATGGGCCTTGTTGTTTCAAGCCACTAAGTTTTAGGATGGTTTATTACACAAATAACAGATCATCGAAACATGAGAACAGATTGAAGGTGGGCAAAGGCAGATGGAGAAACAGGATTTGAACCTAGAACTCAGTGATTCCAAGATCCTGCTCCATATGCACCATGCTATGGAATACCAAAGCCTCTCTGATTGCTGGTGCCCTCATTTGACTCTCCTGCCCCTCTGCCTGCTTGTCTCTCAGACTCAAATATTACTCCCCTGCCAGCTCTGACTTCCATCAGCCGTCTCCTAGTCCTGACCCTTCCCTGGGGACCCAGCTCAGCTGCTGCCTATGAAGCCAGAGGGACACATTAGGATCCCCACCCATCTGGCTTTCATGGCCCTACCCATGTCTTTTGTCCTGGCCCCAGAGTCTATGCTGGCCTAGGGGAAGAGCTTCCTCCCTCCCCCTGGCCCTGGGGAATAGGCCACTGCCCTACTAGCTCTCCCCTGCACTCAGACATGACTCAGTGACCTTTACGAGCCTGAGACTTGATGGGCCTGGTGTTTTATTAACCTAATAAAAAGGCAGTCTGGTTCAGGGGCTTAACATTTCTGGAAGAGGCGGGCTCTGCCCCCTGGGCATTGAGAGGAAGAAATACTGTATTGGGCTGAGCTCCCCCAGCCCTATTCTCTGGGACTTCTCACAGGGAGGCAAAGAGCAATTCATTGTATTCCCCATCAAACAGCAGCAGCAAGCCACAGAGCTTAATTTAATTTTGTAATCAGTAGAAGCTCAGGCAGAGGAAGACTGCTCACTGTTTTTTCCACTTTGCTTTTTAATAGGATACCTGACAGCACACATAATACAGTGGCTTTATTCAATAAAGAGCATGCATGCACATATGCACATACATAGGCATGGAGAGCCAGCTACAGGAGAGAGGGAAGAATTTGGGTTTCAGAAGCCTGAGATCTTTCCCTTGCTTACTTGGTGGCTTTGGATAAATCACCTCATTTCTATATGCCTTTTTAGCTAACAAAGATTATTTTACTTATATTTCTCAGATTCGGTGAAAATAATAGCTGATATTTATCATGGGCTAAATACGTGTGCTAAGAAATGTGCAAAGTGTCTCACTGAATCTTGGTAACAATCCTACAAGGTAGCTGATGTTAGTATCTCATTTTATAAAGAAGGGATCTGAGGCACAGAATAGTTAAGTAACTTTCCTAAGGACACACAGCCAAGAAGTGGCAGAGCTGTGTATCAAGAGTGCTTTGAGTTGCAAGCAAGGGAAGCTGACTCTAGATGTTTAGGTAGAAGAGATGGTCACCCAAAAAGTGGTGAGTGGCCACAGAAGCAGTTTGCAGCTGAGCTTTCAACATCACACACCAGAGTTGGCCTTATGAGGATGCCACCTCTGCCACTCCTGTTGCTGCCGAGTGCTCGCCATGTTGTTTGCACTATGACCAGGAATTTGCCTGTGTGCACCCACTCCTCACTCCAGCTTTGATGCCACTTCTGACCCAGGAATGTCACCTCATACCCCTGCTGAGCCAGCAGCCTTGACAGTCCCACTCAACAGCAAAATACATTTCATGAGAATTCCATCGCCAATGTTCTCACTTCTAGAGACAGTCTGGACAAATGGGTTTGGCTGGTGGAGCCCAGGTGTCAGCCAACTCCCTGTCTGCAAAGAGGGCTGGGGAAGCGAGAATTCTGGGTTCTCCCTTGGAGACCAGAGCGTGTGGGACTGGAAGTGGTCCAAGAGTCTGTTCACCCAAGGCAAGTGTCCACTACCCACCAAGATCACACCAGCAGTCTGACCCGGAACCTGCCCTGGACTGGATCAGATGAGGTACTGGGGTAAGAGAGGTGTATCCAGTGTACAGGCTTTCTGTAGGGTGGTGATGCTGGGGGGCAAGGTGGAGGTGCTTCGCTGTGGTGGGAGCTGGGGGAGAGATGCAGGTTAGCCATTAGTTAGTGACCCCAGTTCTTAGCCAAGGGAGAGATTTGCGTTCAGATGGCCGTCAAACCTGGCTAATCTGGGCTCAACCTGCTGCCCAGCCACACCAAACTGCTCCCCATCCACTGAGGCACATTCTGCTCTTTCCCACCAAGGTGCCTTTCCACAGGATTTCCCCAGTCCAGATCGTCTTCCCTTTCTCTATGTGGCCAAGGTCTCATGCGTTTTCAAAATAATAACAACAGTGTGTATGTATACATTTTTTTAAAACTCCCTCATGCCAGGCACTGCTCTAAGTGTTAACATTTGTTAATTTATCTAATATTCACAACAATCCTAAAAAATAAAGAAAATTATTATCTTCCTTTTACAGGGGAGAAAATCTGGGAACAGAGAGGTCGAGTAACTTGTTTAATGACACACAGCGAAAAGGGATTTGAAGCTGGTCACCCTAGCTCCAGAGAGATCATGCCTGCCACTATGTTCTACTAGACTACGTGTCTACCCAAATAAATCTCCATGAGACTTTCCAAAAGGGCTCCATGCCAGTCCAACACTCCCTCCTCTGGGATTCTGCAGGACCCGGCCTATTGCAACAGGATTGCCATCCTTGGCTCTGCCTCCCCCACCAGCCTGTTGGGACAGGGACTGAGTGGGTCTTGTTTATTTTTTTAATCTCCAGGTCCCCAGTAGCTTGCCCAGCCTGATGCCTAGAAGATACTCCATGCTTACTGAATGAATGAGTGAGTCTGATGAGCAAATACATGGGTAAAAACAAACTGTGACCAGAAGGTCTGAATCATGGAAGAGGAGCAAATGTTTCAATATGCTTATTTCCTTACCGCCCCCCAACATCTGCAGACTCAACCTTTGGGGTGACAGAATCTTCTGAGGGCCATACCAGAAGCTGCTGTCACCCTGGCCCAAAGGAGCAGGCACCCTTAATAACAATCAAGCAGTAATTCTCTCCAATAATTAGGGACTTTTCATTAATTAAGCCTGGTAACCCTCCCTACTAATTAAGAAGAAAGGAAAAAAGAAATGGCATAAACCTTGATGAAGAACTTACTTTGACATTTCTTTCTCTTTAAGTGTTCTTAAACACCATCTATGGACCAGTTTCATCGAAATACTTGTGAAAATTTTTTCCTTTTAGCTACAGATTCTTGATTGCCATGCCATGGGAATTCTGGTTTAGTGGGACTCAGGTGGGGCCTGGTAACTGCCTTTGTAGGTGATCCTTTGGGTGTTCCTCTGCCCAGCTAGGCTTTATACCATGTTTCCCACCAGAATGCCATGAAAAGACCATTGTTAATCCCTCTGTGCAGGTTGGGGTGGAGGAGACAGGTGCTGTCCCCAGGTCAGCAACTAGTAGGTGGGCTGCAACTAAGGTGAGAGAGGGAGGAGGGAGAGAGAGAGAGAGAGGCAGAAGGGGGAGGAAGAATGGAGGGGAGGGGAGGGGAGGAGAGAGGAGGGCAGGGAAGGGAAGGGAAGAGGGAGAGAGCTATCTTTGAGGAGGTGGAATGCCCAGTATGAGAGAAGCAGGTAAAAAGATTAGAACAATAGGAGACAAATATCTCCGTTCCTCCTTCCCAGTTCTGTGCCAGTTCCTTCCCGGATCAGCCTCCAGGCACCCAGCTCCTCTGTCTGCCCTTGTCCTTGGCTGAAACAGCCTGTTCTGGCTGGCCTTTGTCCTATCCTCCAGCTCAAGTCTGGCAGCCTGCTCCCTTCACCCTGCCCCCCTGCCTCACCTGGCTCGTAGTAGCATATATATAACCATGTCTTTAGGAGACCATCCAATGTCTCAACCCCCAGCCCAGAGAATCCCCCCTTCAAGAGTGAACAGAGTGACTTTCCAGGGCAGGTGGGCATATGATACCAAACATAAACCTAACAAGTGTTTGCAAAGAACCTGCTGTGACTCTCACAGGGAGAGAGAACTGAGAAGGTTCCAGCCCTGGGAATTTACCATCTTTCTGGGCATTAAGACACTCTCAGAAAATGAGGGAAAAAAACCCTCATGATCAAAAGCAGCGTCCTATGACTCAAAGGAATGCTCACACTGAGGGAAAAACAGAGCTGGAAACATCCCTGCATGCAGTGGGGGTCACAGAAGCAGCAGGGGGCATCCAGCTGGAATGTCTACTTCGAATGTTTAGGATTTCAGTGGTGGATGTGGTGGGGGAGGCAGTTGGGGGTCCCAAGCCAGGAAAGTGGGGTGAGTAATAAGAACGCCTCCTATGAACAGCGCTTAAAGGACCAGGCAGAACTTGGAGCCCCTCACATGCAAACCTCGTCACTTAATCCCCACAACAATCTTGCAAGGGAGGCCATTTGACAGATTAAAAAACTGAGGAGCAGAGAGGTGATGGAAATTGTCCCAGGTTGCCCAACTGAATCAGCAGCCCTGGAGCTGGGGCACAGCAGTCTGGCTCCAGGGTCCACGTGCCTGACCATTCTGCTATGTTCCCTCTCCGAGGCGAAAGGAATAAGACTGGAAAAGTGCAGCATGGATTTAAAATGGGATCAGGTTCCACTTGACTGCTATCTGGTGGGAAAGGAACGGGAACAGGACTTGAGGCTGACCCTCCAGGTTGGGCCTGAGTTGAGTGGGGTGCTGGTAAAGTGAGGGTGGATTCTTCCACAGATGGTGGAGAGGTGTTGGGGCTTCTGATCAAACATCAGGGGATGACAGGCTGAGGGGAATGAACCTGGTCCGACTGTACAGTGCTCCAGGGTGGACAAAGAGGCAGGGCATTTCTGCACAGCAGGGGCAAGGGTAAGGGAGAGCACCCGGGACCTGGGACGGGATGACAAGACAAAGGAGAGGAAGCGGCTCCTGGAAAAGCTCCCTCGGACCCTTCTTCCCAGAGCAGTCACCACTCCTGGCCACTGGCTGGCTGGGTTACTTTGGACAAGTGGCTTTGCCTCTCTGGCCATCTGTAGAATGAGGAAACTGTAGGGATCAAATGAGACCAGAACTGTCACACTGAGCCCGGCAAGACATAATCACTGTTCCAATAGATGACACTGCTGTGCCTGATGCCATTTTCTTCCCCTTTATCTATTTGGGGGCTAATCTCCCCACCATCTGTTTTGAATCTCCCTGTAAGCTTTTACCAGCATTTTTTTTTAAAGCAAGTGACCTCACATCATAAATGACAGAGAAATAAATAAATGGACTCTCAGCCTGTGCCTCTATGTTTCCACTTGGTCTCTGCCTCTGGTAACAGACCCATTTGCCTCCTTAGCTGCCGCCTCTGCCTATTCCCCTGCTGTGGGCTTCCTGCCCAGCCCAGCCCCCAGCCCCTTGGTGGGATTCTAACTAGTCCTGCAAGGAGTCCCCTTCACTCTTGTCAACTCCCTGCAGCTTTACACCTCTGTGTCCTGCCCCACACATCGCCCCTCCCCAAGTGGCAGTGCATGGAAGGGACTGGAATGAAGACCCCACGGTGCGAGGGCATGAATCCCATCCAGGAATCTGGGACCTGCAGAAGCCAGGCTCAGCCCAGATTTGGGCTGGGATGCCTGAGAGACAAAACACGGGCCAGTAACCAAAGCAGGAAAACCAGCAGAGTATTTTGAAGCATTTTTCGACAAAGATATCCAGGGGCAGATGTCCAGTGGGCAGCAGAAGATACAATGGGAAGTAGGGAAATATCCTCGCTGGAGGTGTAGGCTTGGGTGTCAGCTCCACAGAGGTTTATATTTAAAATGGATGCTTCTGCTGTTTTGGTCTCGGTTGACTTGACTAATGTTGGAAATTAGCTGTTGCTAAACATTCATCATGCTATAAATAATCTTAAGTATATTATATTTACTCATTGACAAATACTAATTAAGCATGTACCAGGCACTGGGCTAGGCCCTGAGCTGTAGAGATCAATAAAACAGACATGGTTACAGCCTTCTGGAGTTCATGGGGGAGGGGCAGACACAATTATACAAATACTGGTCTAACCACAATTTTGGAGACTGTGGAGGAGAGGAAGGACGTGGTGTTCTACCCAGTGAAGAGACTTTTAAGCCAAGATTTAAAAGAATGAGCAGGAGTTGGCCAAGTGAAGAAGTAAGGGGAACTCATGCTAGAAGGTGGAACAGCACCTGTGCGGGCCCTGAGGCAGGAAGGAACTTGGGTGAAGGGGAATTGGAAGCAGGCCTACATAGTTCCTAGGTACTGAGCAAGGGGAGAAGGCCTGAGATGAGAGATGAGCAGTGAGCTTGGCCACATCATACAGGGTCTCCAAGACCATAAGGATGATAGATATCATTGTAGGAGCACTGGGGACTCATTGAATACATATATGTGACCCAAGGACATGTTTTTATTGCTTTTATAGAGAAAAGAAAGGAGAGAGAGAGAGAAACATCAATTGGTTGCCTCCTGAATGCCCTGACCAGAGATCATACTCACAACCTTAGATGTGAGCCCTGACCGGGAATTGAACCTGCAACCCTTCAGTTACAGGACGACGCTCCTACAAACTGAGCCACACTGGCCAGGTTGGTAAGAGTGTTTTTGATGAGGGGTGACGTGGTCGGATCTGGCTCCACTCAGAGAAGAAGTTGGGGGAGGAAAAATGGAAGAGACATGACTAAAGGTACATCTTAGTCTGATCCCCGAGCCAGAGACATTTCTGTTTAATTCATTGAACAAAAGTGCTCCCTCTGCCTGCTCCACACTTCTTCCTCTACCTTTATTTCTGTTTCAGGGAAGGATACCACCCCTGCCCAACTGTCCTAACCAGAGGCTTGGAGTCAGCCCCCAGGACCCTACCCCCTCTCTCCCCGGCATCCATTCTATATCCATGTCCTGGCCTGTCCTTCCGTCCTCTTCATCAACATGGCCACCCCCCATTTCCCTACAAGCCACCATTCTCCCCCTTCTCAGACACTACCATAGCCCCCTGAGGGTCCCCTAACCCTCAAGCTACCCTATCCCCATCCACCTGCACACCAGGGCAACTCACAGGCATCCCTCATACTTCCTTCATCTTCATTGTCCCCAAGGGGGCCAGGCCACAAACCTGTCATCCTCTGGCCCTGTCTGCCTCTGGAGCCTAGTCTCCTGCCCCTATTTACCTCTCCTTGCCCACCCCACGCCCATCTCCACTCCTCTAGAGCTACTAAACCAATGTTATGCTCTTTCCTGCCTCCTTGCTTTGCATATGATGTTCCCTCTGCCTGGAACATCATTTCCACTCTCCTTCACCTAGCTAGCCCTTCATATTTCAAATCTCAGCTTCTATCATTTATTTTTTTAAATTAATTTGATACATACTTATTGACTTTTAAAATGTGCAAAGCATTATGCTAGGCACTGGGGATCCAGCAGGAACAAGATGGACATGGTCCCTGCCCTCACAGAGCCTGCAGCCCGGCCCCAGCTGTAGAGCTATATGTCTGTCTGCTCTATGCTTCCACAGCTTCCACATCCCTGCGTGGTGGTAGGTACAGTTTATTTTTACTGTGTGTTGTTTCCCCTCCTAGCTTGCAAGTTCTATAAGGGCAGGGGTCGAAGCACCTAGTATAGCTCTTGGCACATAGCAGGTCATCCTGTGCCACGTGGAGAGAGATGATGAAGAAACAGTCCCTGCCCTGAGTGAGTGAATGTGAAGTTGCTTTGAACAGTTGGAGCAGTTATTTTCAACCTTTTTCATTTCATGGCACATATAAACTAATTACTAAAATTCTGAGGCACACACAAAAATGTGTTTTTTGCCAATCTGACAAAAAATAAGTACACATATAATTTTTATTGATTTACAAAAAAAAAGTAATTACTTACGCTTTTTGCTCTAAAGTGACTTTTTAAAGAAGCAGGTGCCTATACTTGTATATAAGGATTTCTGGTACCAAAATGAACCAATCAGATGCAACCTTATTATGCAACATGACCAGTAAAATGCAACTCTGTTGTATGACCTATATATTCATGGTTCACGACAGGACATTCACACCAGACAGCTTTGGTTGTGTTGGCTGTTGTTATTATTTTTTTAATTTGACAATCTAATGGAAAAGAGTCAATGCTCCAGACTAAATAGTCAAGTATTGCATGTTTTAAAAATCCTCACAGCTGAGAGAGAAACTTTGCAGCTTGGCTGTGGGGTCATTTCTGCCAGCACCACAGATCCCCCAGTGCACGTCTTTTCTGCCAAGATCCTGTCCCCCCAGGGCACCCTCAGCATTCCCCTTCCACTGCCCTCCCAGCACTGCCCAGCCCACCACCCACGAATGCAGAGCTGAAGCGCCAGGAGACCCATTTCCCTCCTAGGCTACAGCAGGAGCACTGCTTCCCCATGTGAAATGTTAATTAGAAAAAAATGTTAATTAGCCGAATGTTAATCCATCCAAACTTGCGTCATGTGCCCAGGCAGCTGACTCCGCCCTCCTGCCTGCCCTCACTCTCCTCTCCCCAGCAGCCCTGTGGAATTTGACTTTGCCTGACATTTTGGCAGAGAAACAGTTCAATGCCTGCTGTGGCAGAGAGAAGGTGGTGTTCATTCGCTAAACTCAAAATCACCTCCATACTTGTCCCTGCTCTACACTGCTACTGGTGGGTAACGGGACCAAGGGTCATGGGTGCCAAAGTGGTCGCTGTGTCTTTTCCACATCTGTTTGTGACATGCTGCTCCTAGCCCTCTGTCTGTGACTCTGCTTCTCATGGCTGGGGCTACTTGGAAACTGCTCAAACATCACTCTGCTGAGTCCTGCCCGGGGGCCCAAGGATAGCCCACTGGGCACTCTTAGGCAAGCCTAAGCTGCCTAAACCTAAATTTCTGTTCCTGTAAACAAAAATCAGAATGCCCACCTGTTGGGTTCTGATAAGAATTCAACGAGATCACATACATGCAGGTTTAGTACACATCACTGAGCATCTGTGTCCTTCCTTTGCCCTTCATCTGCCCCTGCTGATGCTTGATTCTACCCCTGCAGGCTCAGGCCCTCCACAGTCTCCACCCAGTCCCCATAATAAAGAGTAGTCCTGTCCTGCCCTCTCACAGCGGCCTGAGGGACTACTGTGGGCAGTCCCAAGTATCTCTATGCCAACCTGACTCTGCCAGGCACTCCAGAGTTGGCACCAGGAGCCTTCACAGTCACTAAGCCAGAATCTCTGCCCCTCTTGTCCTCTTTGGCCAGTCCCAGGACCAGAGCTCTCCAGTCCCCCTACCTGCATTAGCCCACCAAGCTTCCTTCCACTTTGCTATTGGCCAGTCAACTCAGGGGCTCTTGCTTTGGTTCCCAACCTTACATCTGCCTAGAGTTTCTTTCTTCTTTTTTTTTAAATATATTTTGTTGATTATTCTATTACAGTTGTCCTAATTTTTCACCCTTTTCCCTTCTCCACCAGTATCTCCCTGCCCTCCAGCATTCCCCCGATCCCCTTAGTTCATGTCCATGGGTCGTGTATATAAGTTCTTTGGCTTCTCCATTTACTTTACTCTTCTTAACATCCCCGAGTCTATTTTGTGCCTACCAATTGTGTTTCTTAATCCCTGCACCAGTTTCCCCTTTCTCCCCCTTCCCCCTCCCAGCTGATAACCCTCCACATGATCTTCATAATTATGATTCTGTTCCTATTCTGGTTTTTTGCTTTGTTTGTTTTTTTTAGATTCAGTTGTTGGTAGTTGTGAATTTGTTGCCCTTTTAATGTTCATAATTTTGATCTTTTTTTTCTTAATTAAGTCCCTTTAACATTTCATATAATAAGGGCTTGGTGATGATGAACTCCTTTAGCTTTACCTTGTCTGAGAAGTACTTTATCTGCCCTTCCATACTAAATGATAGCTGGATAGAGTAATCTAGATTGTAGCTCCTTGCTTTTCATCACTTTGAATACTTCTTGCCTGCAGTTTCTTTTGAGAAATCAGCTGCTAGTCTTACGGGAGCTCCTTTGTAAGTAACTCTCTTCTTTTCTCTTGCTGCTTTTAAGATTCTCTCTTTATCTTGAACCTTTGGTGTTTTAATTATGCTGTGTCTTGGTGTGGTCCTCTTTGGGTCCAGGTTGCTTGGGACTCTGCGCTTCATGAATTTGTATATACTATTTTCTTTGCCAAATTAGGAAAGTAGTTTCCTCTTATTTTTTCAACTAAGTTCAATTTCTTGCTCTTCCTCTTCTCCTTCTGGCACCCCTATGACTCGGATGTTGGTACATTTAAAGTTGTCCCAGACAGGTTCCTAACCCTGTCCTCAATTTTTTTTTAATTCTTTTTTCTTCCTGCTGTTCTGACTGAATGCTTTTTCCTTCCTTGCATTCCAAATCGTAGATTTGATTCTTAGTTTCACCATTTCCACTGTTGGTTCCCTGTAGATTTTTCATTATTTTACTTAATGTAATCTTCCTTTCTTCCCTTATGTTTTTGCCATACTCAATGAGTTCTTTTAAACATCATGATCACCAGTGTTTTGAACTCTGCATCTAATAGGTTGGTTATTTCTGTTTCATTTAGTTCTTTTTCTGGGGTTTTGTTCTGTTCTTTCATTTGGGCCATATTTCTTTGTCTCCTCAATTTGGAAGCCTCCCTGTGTTTGTTTCTGTGTATTAGGTAAGACTTCTTTGACTCCCTGTCTTAGAAAAGGCACCTGTAAATTGTGTGGAGTGGAGCCTTAGGTAATCGCCAGGACAGGGCAACCCACTTTACCACTGTGTGGCTCTGTATGTGGGGAGGGCTCAGAGAGGGGAAAATGCTGCTGCCTGGCTTCTGGAGGTTTGCCTGGCACTTGCCTCTTTTCCAGTCACTTTACTCATTTCCCATATGTGACTGGCACCCTTCTAGTTGTTGCCCCGATGGTGAATCCCAGAGTGGGTTTGTTTGCATACATTCTAAGTCCATGGGGGCCCTTTTGACAAAGTCTCCTGAAAATCTGACAGTTTCTCCCATCGCCCCAACCCCACTTGTTTTTACAGTCAAAAGTTGTGAGGATCTATCTTCCTGGTGCTGGGACCCTGGGCTGTCCCATCTGGCCTGGGGCTGGGATCACTCGCTCCCAAGGTATCCCTCCTGGTTTTTATCCATGACACATGAATTTGGGACCTCCTGTTCTGCCGTGGTCACTGCCTCTCCACCCATTTCTGTGACTCCTCCCATCCTACCTGTCTGGATGAATGTGGCTTCTTTAAATCTTTGGTTGTCAGACTTCCATACAACTCGATTTTCTGACAGTTCTGTTTGTTATTTGTTTTGAAATTTAGTTGTAATTCTCTCTGTGGTTGCGAGAAGAGGCAAAGCATGTCTATCTACGCCACCATCTTAAGCAGATGTCCTTCCTAGAGTTTCTAACCTTGGTCATTGGTGAGGTCTTAGTTCCCACCATGCTTCCATAGCTGTCCTTCCCCAGGGCTGCCCTTTGTCCCCTCATCTCAGAATCTTCCTCTAGAAAGAAAAACTAGTATTCAGCTTATGACTCAGTGACTTGACTTCTAAGTAACCCTGTGGTCTTGAGTGGATCATTTCATCTCCATGGGGAAATACCTGCTCTAAAGGATTGATGGGAGAATTAAATATGATAATGCATATATGGTATCTAATACATAGCCCCATAATGGAGCTGACATGTATAGTGTTCTAAGCACATGTTAACTCATTTAACTCATGATCACCCTATGAAGTGGGTGCTCATGTACTCCCACTTTACAGACAGTGAAACGAAGGCACAGAGCAATTATGTAAGTTGCCCCAAGCTACACAGCTAGTAAGTGGTAGGGCCACATATTCAAACCCAGAGAGGCTGGCTTGAGAGTCTGCTCCAGATCACCACACTGCATCTCTCCTCTGTGTGGAAGCCATCATTTCCATTGGGTATGGACAGACGTCCTGATGCCAAGCCTGTCTGTCAGGCTTCTGAATTGGACCCCCTCCTGGAATCTCACAATGCCCCACCCCACAGATCAGAACCCCTGCAACTGAGGCCTGCATGTCTGCGTGTGGGGTGGGGGTGGGTGCATGTGCAGCCTCACGTGTGCCTGCGTGTGCCTGTCTGAGCCTGTGTGTGCAGATACTGAATGGGAACAAGCCAGAGACAAAGAGGTGTTGCTGCCAAATTCCCCTCATCTCCTACAGAGAGAGAGAGAGAGAGAGAGAGAGAGAGAGAGGGAGAGGTGTTCGAGGCAGCGCAGAGAACAGGTATGGGAGTGTCTACAGCTTCGTGGAGGGTTTGTAAGAGGAGCTGTGGTTTTTAGACTGTGCAGAATGTGGGATACACCTTTAGATGTGAGAATGTGGCTGTGTGTGCACAGAGAGATCGGGCGTGTGAGTGGGTTTGTGAGTGTGCACCTGTGAGCATACTTGCTCCATCAGCTGTGACAGTCTCTCCCCAGGACAAATGGCACAAACAGGGCTGAGCTTCATCCTGGCCCTTCAGTGACTTTGGAGGCAGGGAGGACAAGAAGTGAGGGGGAGGGAGACAGGCTGCTGGAAGGAGAAGAAAAGGCATTGAGTTTACAGGCTGGGGAGCTGGCACATTGGATGCCTTCCACTGCCAGCCAAACCATCTCCAAAGCCATCCCATCTGGTCAAACAGCAACCAGAGAGCAGACCCCAGAGCACGGCCTTCCCCAGGGGTGCAAGGCCTGGGGTCCACTCACAGGCACTGATATTTTATTGATTGAGTAATAGTCGGTGATTGTAGGTGAGCCAATGACAAAGCAATTTTTCTTCTCCTCTCCTTTTCCTTTGGGCTTCCCACCCAGCTGAGACCAGCCCTGCTTGAGTAGCTAGGGTATGTCCATGTCAAAGTCCCTGTGCTCGGTGTCCCTTCTCAGATTCACCTGGATGCAGGTCCTGCTCTGGGGATTGGGGAGGGCCATTACTGGAAGGACAGACACATTGCTTAGACCAAGACGGAGTGACAAGAGCTTAGTCAGCCCTTTTTTCCCTGCCCCACCTAGGTCATGGAGCTGGGTTCCTGCCAGCCTTTCAATTTGGGACAAGAATGCAGAAGATAGGTCTGGACAGACCAAGGATGGGAGGTCAGGAGCATTCAGGCAGGAGGCCCAAGCCAGGTTCCAAAGCGAAAGTAAACTGGTGTCAGCAACTCAGGCGGCAGTTAGTCCACTTAGCCTTCACTTTGCTCACCCTCGCAGTGGGCACAGTCTCTCGGGACTCCTGAGAGGCACCGATTACCCATCCCCTTACACGTGGTTGGAGCTCACAGAGCCTGGTGGCTGGGTTAGAAGGAAAGGGTTCAGCCCAGATGTGCCACAAAGGAGACAATTGTCAGCTGACAGAATCTGCTTAGTAAGCACCAGGGAATGGGGTAGGTGGGAGGAGGTGGGTGCCTGGTGTGTGACAAGTGTTCAGTGAGTACTTGTGGAAGATAGCACCCTGAGAGAGCTGAGCCGTGCACCAGCTGTGGAGGACACAGAGCTCCTGAGAGGGCATGGGTAGGTATCTGGGAACCAGAGCATCACAAAGGCCAGGACCGGGGCAGCTTTCACACAGGAGTTACTCTTTCAAATGAATCTGGAAACCAGTGGGAGTTCGCTGGAAGGTGGGGGTGGAGGGAGGGTGATGGAAATAGAATTCCAGGCAAAGGAAGCATTTCCAAAGGCACCGAGGCTGAGCTGCTACCACAACTATTACTAATAACAAATCATTACGGACTGTTTCTCATGCACCAGACATTGTTTTAAGTGCTTTCATGGATTCACTCATCTATACCCTTTGGGTATATACTCTCATTTGCCCTATTTTATGGATGAGGGAACTGAGACCCAAAGAGTTAGTTGCTGAACTGCAGAAAGGGCGGGCGGGGGCGGGGGGTGTTCAGCCAACCCTGCATCTGTAGAAGGAACTGGGTAGGAGGAACGTCAGTGTCACTCCGAGGAGCTTCAGCTGGGCACTGCATGGTCGGTAGGGCAAGATCAGTCTAAGTTCTGAATCAAGCACTTGGGGGCCTAGGCAGAGGGTGGATCAGAGGAGGCCAAGCTGGAGGCAGGGTCACCAGGGGACAGCTTCCACAGGCAACTGCTTCTGCAGGTGCCTCTGGCTTTGTAAGCGTGCACACCAAGTGAGACATTCCTGCCCAGCGTGGCTGCCTCCAGGGCATGGGAGTGCTGGACCAGTCCTGGGAGCAGAAGTGATGGTGCCCGCTGCATAGGGGGGGACACTGAGATTCTGGGAGCTCTAAAGATTGTCAAATAACTGGCATCCATCAAAGACTGGACTTGAACCCAGGTCCTATGACTAACTTTTCTGGTCTACTTGGCTATCTCCCCTTCCTAGACTGCATCCTTGTAAGGTACTCTGTCTGCCTGATCCACCAGGCCATGGTAATCCCAGTAAGTCTCAAAGGAGCAAATGAATGAATGTTTCCAATATGAGCATTGGTCCCCTCAGGCTCTGGATAGCCCTCAGATTGTATGACAATGAGGACAACGGAGATCAACACTTACACTTTTTCTCCATTAATCCAGGGATGATTCCTATATACAGAGACAGAAGGAAGCTGGATGTCACGACATGGGGCAGAGCAGGAAACAGGCCCCCATCCTGGCGACTGGATTCAGACCATCAGCCACCAGGACCCTGAGTTAGGTCAGATGACCCATTTCACCACCACCACTAACCCCCAGGCTGCCGAAAGAGACACCTCCATGTAGTAAATGCCAGCCGAGCCTATGAGAAGGACCAAGGAACTGCTCTGAGAAAGCACTGGGCAGCACTGAAGATGGGTCTTTTGAATGAGGCAGACCTGTGAGAGAGTGAAGGCACAGAACAGACTGCAATCCTAGAGATTTGGGGAATCTCCATCCTCCAGGACTGCTGTTCCGGAGGAAGCCAGTGCTGACTTGGAAGCCCATCTCTGATATAATATGAATGATGGAAGTGCTCTTTCCGAAGTATTTTTAAAATCAGCTATATTTGAGAGAGAGAAAGAGAGAGAATGACAGATGGACGGGGTAGTCAGTGGAGTATTTTTAATCCTGGAGTCAGGATTACGTAATTATGGGAAGAGAAAAGCTAAGGCAGGTGGTGAGTCATCTGGAGAGAAGACAGGAACAAGTCTCGCCCGAACCTTCTCTTCCCACTCTGCCAGCATCTGCAGGTGCCGGGATCCACAAGGCAACATCAGTGAGCCAAGAGCGGTGGGCCCAGGGGTGGTAAAGAACTACCGTGAAGGCTGGTTCAGGCGTGGGATGGGTTCGCGGGTTTAGAGACGGTGGAGAGGAAGGTAGGGGCCAGCCTGGCCCACTCACCAGGCTGAGTCTTGGAAACACTTGTCAATTTCCAGGAAATTTGGAAAAGGCCTTGGAGACTTTCTCAAGTGAGTTCTTGGCTCGGTGTCCTCTTTGACTTCCTGTAATTTGCTGAAATGGGGAAGTATGAAGGCTCTATCTGAAGTTGCAGCCACCACCTGGGAAGCACACTCTCTGAAGGGACACTGTGACAGCTGGCAGAACAGGGGCTCTTCTCCAGGTCTAGGGAGCACTTGCATTGAGCCAGCAGGCCTGTGTGAAAGCAAGAGGCTCTGCAGGGGGTCACGAGGAAGTCCTTCTTGACTGTCAAGTAAAGCTAGAGATGTGCACAGGAGCCTTGCCAGCCCTTCTCTCCCTGCCTTGTGTCTGTCTACCCCTGGGGAACTTCTGGAAGAGAACACCTTCCATCTGCCCAGTGGTCTGCAAAGCCATCTGCCTGAGGTAGGATCTGGACCAGATGGCCAGCGGAGGCTCCTGCCACCTCTAGGATCCTTTCATTCTAGATGTGTTGCTGCTAAAAATACACATGACTGTCATGGAGCTAGCACCCATGCCTCCTTTCTTCAGCAGAAGAATGCCTCCTCCTTCCACTATTTCTGATAGTTACAGTTTATTGAGTGTTTACTGCAGGCCAGACAGTGTGTTTGCCATGTATGGTCATAGTTAATCCACCAGTCAGCCTATGAGATAAAGGTACCATTCCCATTTTACAGATGTGAAAACTGAGATATAAGGTCAGTGGCTTAACTGGGACTTCGACCCAGTTTGCATAACTCATGCTTTTAACCACCCCCCTGCCCGCCCCCCCCCAGCATGGACCCTCGACCACAGGTTTCATTGCTCCAAGCCGGACCCTTCCCCAGGGTTTGGGGCCCTGCACTATGTTTGCCTGAAGCCAACAAGAGTTATGGGTCCAGAGAGACGGCTGCTAGCTCCAGTGATGATGTCACCCATCCATGATGCAACCCACAGCAGGCCAGAATCTGCCCAGAAAGTGGCCCTCATATCACAACTGAGCCAGGGGCCAACCAGCTGCAGTCACTGCCCAGGGCTGCTCTTCAAAGCTCTTGACTGGTCAAAGCAGCATGGTGGGGCGGGAGGGGGTGAGTCCTCACCTCCAAGGCAGACTTGTCTGCCTTATCACAGGACACCACTGTGCTTACAAGCAAAGAAAGGTCTCTCTTGGTTGCTCGAGGACTCTGGAGAGAGGTCCAGCAGCAGGCTGTGCATGAAGCAGGCCTAGGAGGAGTGGCTTGGTTTCTGCACTGGCCCAGGCTGCCCTTCAACCCCGCCCCGTGCTTCTGAGAGAAGATACAGGTGTAGATCATGAGGGACATGCCTCATAAAGCAGAGACAGAGACCATGAGAAAGATTCGAGTTAGGGAGAAAGTGAGACTATGACAGAGAGACAGAAAGCCCAGAACAGATAAAAACAGAGATAGAGACCATGAGAGTCAGGGAAACCTAGGCAGACAAATAAAAATGAAAGCAGAGACCCTAAGACCAATCAACTAGCAAGTATTGATTAACTCTCCCATTATGTGCCAGGCCCTGTTCCAGGCACTGAGGAGACAGACGTAAGACAAAGTTCTGCCCTCACAGATCTTTCTGTCTAATGGAATAACAGGTCAGCATAGAAAACTCACACAGTCTTGCAAGTAAACTCCCAAACATGATAATTTCAGGTAGCCATAAGAAAAACAAAATAGGGCAAGGTGATAGAAAAACTGAGACCCAGGGGACCAAGGTAATGGGAAAGACAGAAAATGTCATAGAGACCATGAGTAGATCAAAAAGGGTGGGAGGAAAGAGAGAGAGAGAGAGAGAGAGAGAGAGAGAGAGAGAGAGAGAGAGAGAGAGAGATTATTGGCATCGTTTATTATGGAGCTGGATTTTCAAAGTTGCTTCTACATCCATGAACTCCAACCTTCTTATCACCTTCTCATTATTACTTTTATTATCCTCCCTGATGGGCCCTGAAGTTTGAAAGATATTTGTCTACCAAACAATCTGCATCTCATAAGTAATAATTAATCTACTTTCCCATTTTTTATTCATCAAAGACATCTATAACTGGCAATCAGAGCTTCAGGGCAGCAGGAGTGCACCCACGTTGCAGCGCTCAGCTGTGGTACTTCCAGCCAAAAGCAAAGACATCTGCCATTGAGCTTGGATGAACCTTGTGCAGCCTGATGGCAGGTAAAAGCATCCATCGTGTTAAGTCGGAGGGGTGGGGCGGTGTTGACAAGAGTTCAAAGGATGAAAAGAGAGGTCCTGCTGTCTTCACAGACTTTTGTGTATCCAAGGGCCCAGTTTTCAGACCACAGATGACAGTCCCAGGCATTTCCTTCATCCTGCCAGACGCTGGGCTGCCCTACCTGAGCTGAGGTCCTTATTATGGTGGGTTCCTTCTTTGGGAGTCCATGGCCAGAAATGAATGCTCAGCATCTATCTGAGTAGCCTACTTACATGCAAAGTATAACTATTAAAATAACGATATCCATTGAGCCTTCTAGCCACTGTCCTAGCTTTTCACTTTCTCCACAGGTATGCTTGTCCAGGGAGGATGATTCTTTTTCCTGACTCATTACTCTTTTAATCTTCTCAAACAATTCTTTGAAAGGCTTCCACTGTCTTTCAAATTGCCCAGACCCATGACTTTTTCAGACTCAAGTCTTTTTAGCCTTTAGCCTTATGGACACTCCGCCACCCAGATCCAGAAGACTTTGGATTTGTCTGGTTTGTCCGGTACCTATAGGGGCAGTCTCAGGCCTCCCAGAATGACCCTGCCTAAGGCCAACCACTCATTTCTCCTGGTCTCTGTCTTTGTCTCTTGGCTGTTGCTGTCAAAGTTGAGGCCTAAAATTACCTATGGAACTGACATTTCCTACTGGGTTATCCTAGCCTCTGACCTCGGCCATGCCCTCCACTCTGGACCTGTGGGAATAACTTGGCTTGAAGTTTGTGCATAATGCCTTCCTAGGCTCTGACTCTGGGTTGGGTTGTCCTTGGGTAGGTTTCTTGCTTTCCCCCATCATGGTGTCTTTCAGGTTCTCCTGCAGCTCACTGCCTTGCCTTCTGGTTCATATTGGGTGGGCCAAAAAGTTTGCTCATTTTTTTTTTTTTCCTTAAGGTGGCTCTAATAGTGCTTAGTTGGCTTTAAGTTCATTCAAAAAAATTTTGTTAGATTGTATTGTGACAGCTGTCATATCAGCATGCATTTAAAAAACTTATCAAAATTGATGAATTTTGTGTAGCTATTTTAATATTGAAGATGGAAGAAAATACACAACATTTTCAGCCTATTATGCTTTATTATTTCAAGAAAGGTAAAAATGCAACTGAAACCAAAAGAAACATTTGTGCGGTGTATGGACAAAGTGCTGTGACTGATCGAACATGTCCAAAGTGGTTTGTGGAGTTTTATGCTGGAGATTTCTCTCTGGATGATGCTCCATGGTTGGGCAGACCAGCTGAACTTAATAGCAATTAAATAGAGACATTACTTGAGAATAATCAACATTAGACCACATAGGAGATAGCCAACATACTCAAAATATCCAAACCAATAAAGTTACTGCTGAAAATGAAAGATGTGTCTTTATTTTACGGAGAAAACCATATGGACTTTTTGGCCAGCCCAATATTTTTCTCCCAGTGTCTTCAGTGGTGGGCATTCGCCAATGCATTATTCATTACTTTCGGCAACTGCCCTGTTCACACCAGGCTCTTGCTGAGCACCAGCCATGGCTGGAACAGACATGATGCCAAAATCAGCACTCTATTGCTGCTCTCCCACGCATGCACTTACTCTCCCCCTCCCTCACTTTGAAAAGTTTATGCCCCAGCTTCCAAAAGTGTGAGAAATAAATGTTTGTTATTTAAGCCAAAAAAGAAAAAGAAAAAAAAGGAAAAGTTTATGCACCATCCTCCATTTCTGCCTATTAAGTTCCCACCACCTGTTAAAACTCACTTTCTTCCCATTTCCTGTATCAGGGAGTCCATTAGATAACACATGTAAGATCTCAGGAGTCTCTCAAAACTTCCAGGAGTAGAGAGGTAGATCGAAATCCTAGGGGATTCCAAGAAAACAAACACAGACAAACATAGTATCTTCTAAGCAAGTGTAAAACTGGGAGGAAAAGGCGAAACTAGGGGAGGTCGGAAGCCAGAGAAGCACTGGGACAAACCAAGGATGAGAACAGGGAAGATACTCTCCCACTACCATGGCCAGAAATTTGGCGTTCTAGCCGCCAGTCATGGTGCATGAGTGGGCACCATGTGAGTTACAGGCATGGGGTCAGGGTCCATAATCCCTAACTGCTACAAGAGGCCTCCCTGTCATCATGCTCAACAGCAATCTCTCCCCCGACCCCATTCTCCCAGAGCACTTTGTCATATCCCCATTCATGTTTCACTTATAGTTCCTGTTTGTGCACAAGTGCTACTTCTCTTCTATTGAGAGCATGCAATTTTACAAGTAGTGGTGACATGAACTCCCCAACTGTATATTAAAGTAGGAGGAAATTCTACTCGAAGAAAGACAAATAAATGCAGTGTCAAGAGACAGATTTATTCCTTTCTCACTTTCAACATTGTTTATACTTACTTTCTACTTGGAAATCTTAGGTTCATTTACTTATTCGACAAACATTTACTGATTGCCTAGCGTGTGCCAGGCACCATGCTAAGAGCTTGGGCACTGCAGGAAACAAGATATGGTCTCTGCCCTCTAGAAGTCTATAGTAAAGACAGAAAGACAGGTAAATAAACAGTTATAAGGCAAGGTGATAGGTGTTAAAATAGTGATGTGTTGAATGTTTGGTCAATAAGCCAAGACTTTGAAGGAGGAAGTGGTCAGAGAACGCAGGAGTAATACCTTACCTGAATCCTGAAGGACATGAGGTAGTTGGAAAAGGTAGGAGAGGAAGGTAGAATTTCAGTCAAAATGATTAACCCAGAGAAAGGAAGAACATGACACAAAATTTCGTGGAGTGGCAGGTTGTTCAGAATGTCTAATAATAGGCTGAGCAGGGGGACAGGTAGGAGAGAGATAAGAGGTGTGGCTGGCTGGCCAGGGGAACTAGAGTAAGAGCATCTATTCAATACCAGAGAGTGTATAGCATGTATCCTTATGTTATATTAAGTATCCTTATCCCTTTAAAGACATTTAAGCAGGGAATGGCATGACAGGATTGGAGTGTTCAGTAGAACCCATCTGGCCAATGTGAAGACAATTTAGGAAGCTATTGCAGTGATTCAGGCGAGACATGATAAAAGCTTGAGTAAAGGCAGTGGGAATGGAGAAAATGGAAAAATTAAAAAGGTATTGAGTGGAAAGAGTCTATAGGCTTCAAAGACTGACGGGGTTGCAAATTTTCTTTGAACATGTCCTTGTATCAGCAGCCTTCCTGGGTTGCAGTCACAGTTGCCTTGGGCTCTGGCTTTCAGGGCTAATCAACAGCCTGGACTCACCTCTATTTGGTGGCCTGCTCTAGCAACTCACGGATTGACCAGTCTCTATATGCAACGCACTGAAGCTCATGTGTGCTTGCTCTTGGTTATATTAGAACTAAGTGTCATCTCTGCCTTCTAGTTTCTCCAGTTAGGTCCAGATCGAATTTCATAGTCCAAAGAGAAAACTTCTGCAACTAACTTCAGACTCACAATTCATCTCTACCCTCTTCCACCTTCTGTTACTGCCTTTCTCCTCTTCTCATTGCTTCAAAGAACACTAGGGATAAATATGGCTATTTGCACTTAATTGAATCCTTTCCTTGACTATTTTTGCCCAATCAGGATCAAAGTTTACCTTGGTTGCCAAGGGGAACCATGCTATTAGTTTTCTATTCACCCATCTTTGAAGCTCACCACCAATGTGAAAGTTATTTTACATTAAATTCTAAGGGAGTACTCATTAACTTGATTATGCTGCAAGAAACAGTTTTAACGCAAGCTGCTCTTGAAGGAAACTTTTCCCTCCTGAATATTTTAGACATATTTTGTATAATATAATTAATTGTTCAAGAAAATTACATAGTGTTTTTCTGACAAGCAAAAATAGATTGAAGGGGAAGAGGGGGAGGAGTGATGAAGAGGGAGGGAGGAATGGGGAGAGGGAGAGGGAGGGGGAGAAGGAGAAGGAGAGAGAGAGAACCTGAGCACAGAGAAAGACAGAGGTAAATAGAAAAAGAACATGACAGAGTCAGAAATAGAATGGGCACAGATTACTTCCTGTTGGAGTTGCTATGTGCTGTAGCTATCGAGTAATGTTTGGGAGATAGAACAGGCCATCAAAGCCACAATTCTTTCCATGTTATAAAATATACCAAGACTGTGGCACCTGCAGATTAGGGAAGTAGCACCAGCTCCGATTGTTGGTCCGATAGTTGTTCACTTCTAGCTTTAATGCGTACAGAGCCCACTCTAACTTAAAACTTTCCCTTTCTGACCCATATATGATATGTCTTGCTGCCATTAACCAGGATTATAACTCAGTTAGGGCTGACATGTCACCTGCCTCCCTTGCTCCCAACTGTAACTGGTTCTAATTTCCTTTCCTGCCCAGCTCCAGAAATACCCATGTTTTTCATTCGCCCACTGATGAAAACCATATTGAAGTTGGTAGCATAAATCCAGTATCATGGAGGAATGGGGTAGGGCAGGGGGAATATCAACTTTCCAGAGAAATGACCATGTGCAATGCTAATTAAGACCATGGACCCCAGCAGCTAAGTCAGTTTTTCCCCCACCCCACCCCCAAACATTAGGTTTTGTTTTGGTAGAGAGTAGGAATATTTAAACACTTAGTACCAATGACAGATGATGGAAGAGGGATTGACAAGACATTCTATGGAATCAAAATGTATTGAGAAGTTTATCTTCTATATCTGTTTGCACTGACTCAGCACTTTTGCAAAGTTAATGGTGTTTGCTCTGGGCCAGGCTCAGGGTTAAGCAGCTAGTAGGAATGGATCTGAGATTCTAATCCATGTCTATCTGACTTCAATACCCATGATATTAACCAAAATATATAGGTTCTCTGTCTAAACTGGGGTCCCTTAACATGAAGAACTAGGCATCAACAGTCTAGGGGGGTTCTCAGCTTCTGACCTTGTCTGATCTTATATTCTGTGTGCTCTACACCAATACTGAAAAATTATATCAGAGGGAAGAAACACTAAGCAAAAGGAATAAAAGAGAAGCAAATCATTTTTAAAAAATTCATCGCTTCCCCAACTTAATACAGCCATTTTCATTCCTGCATATTATCATTCAGCCCTGTTGACACACTGACATATTTTCCATCATTGCAATAGAAGCAATTGTAGTATTTTCTCTTAGTGTCTTATTATAAACCTTTCCCCAAGTTGCTATACAGTCTCTATAATGATCACTTTCAATGTCTGTATAATGTTCTAACAAATGGATGCACCATGATTTAGTAAATAACCCCTAATTGTTGAACATTTAGGTTATACGCAGTCTTTTATTTTATAGTTTGTGCTGTGATAAGCATTTTTATGTGAAAACCACATAGGGTGATTGGAAGAGCATGAACATGGAATCAGATGGAACAGAGTTAAAACTCAGCTCTGCAGTTTACCTTGAATGAGAAACCCTCAGGGGTTTCATCTTGGGGGCTAAGGTGTGGACATGGCCAGAGCAATGGGGAGAGGGATTGTAAGGCAGAGACAGGCAACCCACAGAGACAGATGCCAAAGGAGGTGGGAGCTACTGAGGATAAATTTCCATAGTTTTACCAACATTGCATCCTCAAGTCCAGGCCTGAGCAAAAGCAGCTCACCCAGAAGAAAGTACATGAAGGGGATGTTTCTCCTTTGGTCAAATACTCTGGACCCAGGGCCTGAACTGGACAAAATTCTCCTTCAAGAACATATGATGAGACTAGGAGACTGAGGAGCATACCCCCACCCCAATTCCTCTAGGCTCAAAATCCTGGCAATAAAACTCTGGGGTCACTTCTCTGCTTTTGATCAACTTTCTCTGAACTTCTTCCTCCTTCCCATATCCTGCTTCCTCCGTCTCCTGGAGCCACCTGTGCACATTGCTGACAGCTGCCAGACAGGACTCAATCTCCCCAGCTCTCCTCCCCAGGGACAATCCCACAGGCTCCTTTATGATCATCTCTTCTGCTGCTCAATGAGGGCATATAAGTTACTAGATTTCTGGCATCTTCCATCATTTCGGTCATCATTCTTGTTTTAGAAAACCTGGCATCCAAGCAGGATGGTCCCTGGGCCCTTAGAAGACTTCCATGTGTCTTCTTGACTCTTTACTGTGGACCTACCTGTCTCTAGCACCAAGCCTGAAGGTGCATCCAGAGAAAGCCATTGAATAGATCAGAACCAGGTAGCTATTCAAGTGTTTCAAACTCCAGAGGTTAATTCTGTTCCCAGGACACCTCCAGACTGAGCAACTCCTTCAATAGCTTAGCCCCTTTTCCACACCTCTATAGTAAGGGGAGGACAACCCCCTACACCTAGATCCAAATCCCCGTGGTCAACCCTGCGTGAGGGACAGTGGTAGGGTAAGGAGTGGAAAGAGAATAGGAGCCTAGGACCAAGCCCCCGCACCAGGCTCCTTCCAGAAAGCACCCCATCCCCAGCAAGCCCATGCAAATTTTCAGTGCCTAGCCAAATTGGTAGGCTGAGCTCTCACAGAGCTGGAGAGCAGGGAGGCCTTGTCAGGGGAAAGTTGCTGACCAGCCCCTTGGCTGCCAGGGCTAATCAACATCAGGGCAGTTAATAGGGAACACAAAACCTGTTTAAAAGCTGCATTTACCACTTGGCTGGTTCCATTACAGTGTGTAATATCCAGGTGTCACACTGCCTCTGAAAGTGTCCATCTCAATGCTTCCTCGAGCTTCCGGGGTGAGCAAGTCACGGCCAAGAGCCACCTGAGGAAGTCTCCTCCGCCTCTGCCCACCCCCACTCTCAGAGCAGGCTTCCGCGCAGTGTCCCAAGCCCATGGCGCAGCTGGAAGGGGGACGTTCTGGAGCGGAGCACAGCAGTGGACACTGCCGGCACGAGGCCGTCCTCACAGAGCAGGAAGATTTCTTGCTCCCTGCTATGACAGCCATAGTGCCAATTCTATGCCCTGCCAGATCTGTGAATCTAGATGCCAATGGTGTGTACAGCAGTCCCTCTCTATATCGCGGTTCACTTATCGTGGCCTCACTGTATCGCGGGATTTTTAAAAATGTTATATTTAATTATTTATCGCAGATTTTTCGCTGTATTGCGGGATTTTGCGGTACTGTGCAGTAAATACTAAAATAAATGTAAGGTTCCTACTTCGCGGATTTTCACCTGTCACGTTGGTGGGGGGGAGGGCTAGAATGTAATACCCATGATAAGTGAGGGATCACTGTAATCTATTGGACTGGGATCTCAGTTTCCCCAACTCTCCCTTAGCATCCAAATGAGCAGACACTTTTCCATGGCTTCCTGACATGTGCACATCCTATTCCTGCCCCTGAATCTCTCTCACTAAGGACCTAACCAGAGGCAGAAGAAAGGCTGGAAGCTCCATTTGACAAGACCACAGCCCTCCCCTCCTCAGCTATCTGCCTCCACCCCCCCAAGTCTGTCATCGATGCTGCCTCACCCTGTCTCCCCGCTGTTTCCTCACTGCCTCCTGCTCACTTCCAGGACATCCCTGGGCAGCCAGAGGCCAGGTTTCCTTAGGGTGAAGTCATGGCACAGCATGCAAGCTGAAGCATTTCATGTCGCTAAAGCCAAGAGTCTTCAACTCCTTATCCCTGACCAGCCATGTGCCAGGACTGATCTGGGAGTATATAATCCTCACTCTAATGGGTACATTCTGGGGCTTTGAAGGGAATCTATGCTGTGATCACCAAAAGCAACAATTTTCATTCATCCAATAAATATTTTATGAGTATCTAGTATGTGCCAGGCAATGTACTTGGCCTGAGAGCACAGTAGTGAGCAAAGCTGGCAGTTTAGAAGTACACCCAGGCAGAAACCAAATAATCACACAAATGCCTAATTGCACACTGTGGCAATGTGCTATAAAGGAAAAACACAGGGTTCCCAAGAGCAAATAACAGGGCTCTTGACCTGCACCTGAGGTCAAGGAGTGCTTCTCACCACCTCTCCGTCACCTGCCCCATCCTTTCAGCCACAATCATCCCCTCTCTATAGCCAGTCTCAAACCTTGCTTCTCAAAGACAAGTGTCAGCCTTGTAGCAGAATCACTCTGGCTGTCCTTCACTCCTCCCCCATACGTGGCATGGGCACCCTTTGGATCAGCTTGAGAAGAAAGCTGTTTCCTCCAGATGAGAGAAGGATCCACCTCCCTCCTACTCTGACACTTCCCGGCACTCTCCTTCAACATGCATGGCTAGCTGACATTTCTCTGGAGGAGGCTTGGCGACATGTCAGCTCAGGTGGGTGAGGGAGGCCTTCTGTGTGGGTCTTCCCTAGGGCTGGGAGCTGGGCTTCTGGACTCCCCAGTGGCCAACAACTCCTCCAGAATCAGCCACTTCCAGGGCAAAGAGCAACTAGCTCCCATCTTTGCATAAAGCAAGACTATGTGTTCTGGGGAAGGGAGGGGCTCCATCTCCCAGGAGGTGCTAGAAATGTTCAGAGTAGCAGTAACCTTGAATTGGGCGCATCTCAATGGCACAAGAGGCTGGCCTGCCCTGTGAGGGTATCTGATGCCCACATAGCTGGTCACTCCCGACAGCATCTGCCCATACCACCTGCTCAATGGGCATCTCTCCATATTGTACACGACAGGGTCACAATGTAAACAGAAGGCCTGGATTCTGCTTTTGCAGCCAGACAGAGGCTGCAGAGCTCTGTCTACCCAAGTGCATATCCCCAGACAAGGTGGAGAAGCACAAAACACACTGTAGTGGGGGTCAGGGGACACAGGACCACATCCAGGAGTCTTAACTTGCTGTGTAACCTCAAAGTGCCTTCCTTTCTACAAGTCTCAGGTCTCCTCTATGAAATGAGAGGTGGGGCTAAATCAATGGCTTCCTAATGGTTTGCTGTGGGCCCTAATGTCCCCTAAAGGCAAAGGGGAGGGCAAGGAGCAGTGTGAGCTCTTTGAACCCCACTTCAACCAAAGCAGCCACTCTTTATCTGCTTTGCATATAGAGCTGCTTCTGCAGGAAAGGAAAGAAATTCATTGCTAACAGCAAGTTTGAAAACCACTGGAGTGATAGTCCCTAAGGCCCCTTCTAACTCTGACATTTTATGATTTATGAGTAAATAAAATAATATATATGAAGGAGGCCAGGAACGTGAAGGGATGCAATAAATGGGCTCTATTATTACTCTTCTGTTCTACATGTGTCATGGGAGCTCCTGGGAGCCCCTAATAAATGCTCCTCTGGACTCCAGAGACCAGGCCTGCACCGTCTTCTGATCTTCAAGTCAAAGAATGACACTTGGAGAGACCCAAAAATTATGTATTGATGGATAAATGTAGGAAGAAAGGAATGCAGAGAACACAGGAAGGAGGGAAGTACAAAGCCAGAGTCAGGGCCTATGAACGAACCCTCAGGACTCAAGTTCCAGGGAAGAAGGGGTGAGCTCCCCTCAAAAGGCTTCTTTAGAACCAACTCCATCATTAGGCCTCACACACTGGTCGCCATGGAGATGGGGAAGCTTGGGCCCAGGGCACTGGTCTCTCCACCAAGGCAGCATCTTCTCCTCTTGATTGTGCCCTATTTAAGAAGGCATGGAGCAGGGAGACAGCTACTCTCATCCCATCTTCCCACTGCTTTCTCACTGCCTCCTGCTCACCTCTAGGACTTCCCTGGGCAGCCAGAGGCCAGGTCTCCTTGGGGCAAGGTCCTGGCACAGGGTGCAGGCCCATGGGCTGATTGAGTGTATGCTGGGAATGGGGTGGCCTTCTCAGAGAAGGCAGGTTAGGGAGGCCCCTGGGGAGGCGGGACATGATCTGGACAGCAGGGTGATGACATGATCAGAGCCGAGTTTGAAGGACCAGCCAGGCTGTGGAGGGTGGAACGAAGGGGAAGCGGCAGGCGGGAGAGCAGGTGGGCAGTTGCTGGGGAGAAAATGTAGGACAGCGTCAGGAGAAATGGACTAAAAGAAGTGGCCTGGAGTTACGAGCAAGTGGCAGAAGATGGGTTTGTCCATTGGATCAAAAACCTCGGAACCTCAGAGCACAAAGGAATCTTCAAGATCTCCTAATCTGGCTTTCCCAAAACCTTCCCTGGAAAACTGGCCTCATTAAAAAGGCTTCACGAAAAATGAAGGATGGACCTTGGCTCAGAACAGACGTCCTAGGAGATCTCTACATTGTTGAGTTCTCAACCGTGGCTACATAGTGGACTCAACTGAAAAGGCTGAAATAAAAATACTGCGGCAGGGGTCCACCCTTAGATACTCTGATTTAGTTGGTCTGAGATGTGGCCTGACTGTCAGTGTTTTTAAAAGCCCAAGTGATTCTGGTGTGAGCCAAGGATGACCCTGGGCTGAGGTGGAAGAAATGGAGGTGCTTGTCACTTCTTAAGGATTCAACTTGAAGTTGGCACTCAAGTGTTGCAAGGCTCAGAGGGGACATCTGTCAGGGCCTGGGGTCCATGTGCTGGGAGGGACACATGGGTCAGGCCTTTTGGGATGATTCCAGGTTCCCTCAGAGGGGCTCATGGGTCAGGCAGGTGGCCAGTCCCCAGAGCCTTTGTCTGTGACCAGGAGCAGGGCCCAGGCTTCTCGACACCCCAGTTTGGGAGAAAGTGCACTGGCCCTCAAGGCACCAGTGCCCGTGCTTTTCAAATGAAGACACTGCCACTCGCCAAGCGGATGGTGTGTAGGGCTAAATGACTCAATCTTTTTGGAGTGGAAAGAACAAAACCGCCGCAGGACACTGCTGCTTTTCCCGCCATAATTGATGGGGCTCACTCTTTTCTGCCGTTAAAGCACAAGCGGTAGCTATTTTTCTTTTTTTAACCAAACACTGCTGAATGTGAAACATCGATTGTTTTTTAATACTGGGTTTCAAACTGAGGAAATGTCTTGATCTCAGAAGTCAATCACTTTGAACATCGTAGTAACTTCCATCAGTGCCATTGTATGGCGGGGGGAGGGCTCCAGGGAGCTGATTTCCCCTCCCCCGACCCCAGCTCCTGTCCCGGCATTCCTCCCTCCCATAACCCAGCAGTGACTGCCTCAAGGAGAGGAACCTTCCAGTTCTTCATCAGTCAGAAGGGGATTGGTTCATTCCATCTTGTGTGGCTGTCAGCATCTATCCTAGGAGGGTCCAAGGAGACCATCACTGCCCTTACTATCATGCCCTGAGCACATCATGACCTGAGAGGGAAGGACATTTAGAATCTCTGCTCCAGTGGGTCACTCAGGGCCACTACATAGAGTCGGGCTGTCTGCTTACTGCACAACTCCACAGAATGTGTCCCCATTAGTGTTACTCACCTACTGTTTCAAATGGATTCTTGATTAGTTTCCCATTGCCTGCAGGTCAAGTCCAAACTTTTCAACATGGCTCCCAGGATCCTGTTTGGCCTTCCTACCCAGCTACCTCAGGCTTTGTCCCTCTTACCTCTAGCCTTGATCTCAATAGATTTACATCCCTTTCTCAAAGAAGCATGTTTTCTCTGGCCATGCCTTACCTAAATCCTATGCCTGCAATGCTCTCCTCCTTTCCCTCTTAACCAATTTGGCCGAACTCTGTACCTTGTTCAGCTCACAACTAAAAAAATCACTTCCTCCGGGAAGCCCTCCCTGACTCCCACACCCAATTGGGTCCCCCTGCTATGTGCTCCATGGCATCTTTTACTTCTCTTGACACAGCTCATATAATTACAGGTTACCCTTCTCTGTTAGAGTGGAGGCTCCTGAGGGTAGCAATCATGGTCTCTAATTTACTGCCATATTGCCAATGCCGGCCTGGACCCTGGAATGTGGCAGGGGCTCAATTAATTTGTTCTGAATGGAATAAACAAATGAACTGTGATTAAAAAGCTCCTTGTCTTGAGTGCAGTATATCTCCCCCATAACCTCCCACATGTTTGCTCAGTCGGTACCTCTGTTTCCCTGACTAGACTGGGAGCCTGTCTGCCCCAAATTCTGTCCTTCTTGACTGTAGCTCTGGGACCTACCAAACTCTTTCTAGTACTCTCTCTTGGGACACCTGTATCCTGGCCCCCAGGGGGCCAGTGTCCAGTTGCTAATACACTGATTTGATCATGGCCAAGATGCTGGTGCCGAAACCTGAGCTCCAGCTGAGGGTCTGGGTCTCTAGCCTCTCCCTGCCTGGCCTCACCCTCTGGGTCAGCAGAGCCAAGAGCCACGTGCTTTGCAGGGTTATCTCATTGAAACTGCACAGCAGCCCTCTGAAGTGAATGTTGTTGTTGTCATCATTTTTGTTTGTTTTCATTTTATAGATGAGGAACAGAGGAGTTAATTAAGTGACCTGCCCAATATCACACAGTAAGTAGTGGCTGTACTAGAATTTGAACATAGAGCAGACTGGCTCCAAAGCTTTTGATTTACACAGATATTCCCTGAACTAAGCCCAGATTTGCTCTATGGTGAACTAGATCCCCCCAGGGCCCGCCCTCCCAGGCCCCCAGAGTCCTCGGTGTCCACTGCCTCTGGGGAAGAGGTCCCAAAAAGTCTCTGGCCCAAGGCCAAGCATGTTTCACCTGTCTTTCCAGCAGGGCCTGTCCTCTCGGCCTGTGTCCCTCGTCCCAGTGGTGAGCAGGTACAGGGGATGGCTGTTCCCCATCTCTCCCCAAACAATCCTTCAGACACAGTCAGAGTACCCCCCAATCTCCCTCTCTATGTCACTGCACCATCTCAGCACTGGCAGTGTCACCCTGGGCAGGGAAGGTACCAACAGTCCTATGGTCACAAGGAAAATTAGGAGAAGAAATTGCATTTCCTTTGAGACCACGGTGAAACACATGTGACTTGCTGGTTCTGTGTTGAAATGCTTCAGCTGTGTCCTTGCAGGATCAAGATTCCATTTCTGCTGAAAATTTGAAGGCAACTGGTGTAGGGAAAGTTGCTGACTGAGAGCGAGGATACCTGGGTTCCAATCCCAGCTTTGCCATCAACCTGTTTAAGAACCTTTACTGGCTCCTTTTACCCTTAGATGATATCCAGACTCCTCAAAGTGGGGACAAGATCCGGCACCACCAGGGCCCAGACATTTTGCATGTCTGGCTCCGTGGCAAATGTTCCAGCCCAACCACCGCGAGCTTCCCCCATTCCTCTGAAGATCATGTCTCTCTCTCCTACTTCTGACGCTCAAAGATGTCCCTGGAGTTGTCATTTTCCTCCCTCCTACCCAGAAAATCCTTATTCATCCTTGGCCCTAAATGTCACCTCCTCGAGGACACATTCTATTATCATCACCCCTAGATGAGGTCAAGTTGCTAACAGATGTCCTCTAGCGGAAGAGGTATTGCAATTGCTCTGTTTAATCATCAAACCATCTACTAGGTAAGCTTCAAGAGGGTCACACTTCATCTGTCTTGCTCTCCATTGTTTCTCCAGCACCTAGCACAGTGCCTGACGCTCAGTAGGTGTTCTAAAGGCATATACTGCATTAGGGAATGACTAAACAAATTATTCAGGATTCTTAGTTGTAAGCAATGAAAGCAACTGTGCTTGATCAAAGGAGAAAAGCCATTCTGGAAAGCCAGGCTCAAGGTCACACAACAGAGCAATGGCCAGTCACACAGCAGGAATTGTTTGGTGAGGATACCACTGCCCCCTTCCATGAGAGCAAGCCCCTGCAGCCGCGACCACCACCATCCCCAACCATGGGCCCTGGACCCCTCCAGCAACTATTGTGCCCCTGTTTCTCTGGATATTTGACCTCTCTCCTGCTTCTTTACATAATTAACTCTTGACTGTAAGACTAAGGCTGGTGACCTGATGGGCAGAGCCTGGGTCATATGTTTACATCCTAGCTGCAAGGGAGCCTGGAAAAGGAAGGACTTCTCATTTTCCTTTTCTTGAGTGGGGAGTGAGCTCTGTTTCCCATCAAGAGTCATCAGGTGGGGAATGCTGAGAAAAGGGGTATTCCTAGGAATGGGGTATACATGCCGATTAAGTCAGAAGATTGGGAAATCTCTAATGATGATCAAATAAATAAGCCAATATGCCAATTTGCCTCCCCTGTCACTGCCTCAGTTTCCTCATCTGTAAAAGGAAAACACATGAGTCTTTCAGTTTCCACTGTGGCATTAACATTCTAGGATTCTGGGTTTTAGTTGTTTATTCATCCACAACCTGATGGTACAAAGGACACAACCTGATTTACGGAAAGGAGAACCTCCCAAAAGCTCTTCTATCAGTCGGAAGGGCATGGTTATATCCCAATAACAAATTAATCCCAAATCTCAGGAACTTAAAACAGAGGATACTGCCCTAATAAGGGGCTTTGCTATATAGAACAGATGGGCTCTTCACCCATAGCTGTTGATTTTTTCTTCAGCTCATAGGAAGCAGGGTTGCCTTGAACTCTTCTGAAGGAGCATTGGGTCCACAAGTATAAAGAAGAAATTAGCTGTTTCACTAACGATGTCACATTCAAAGGTAGGTAGCTTCACAAAGGAGGGAGTTATCAGCAGCAATACTGATGATGATTTGTTCATTTATTCTTCCATTCATTGAAGAAACATTTATGGAGCAACCACTGTGAGTCAGGTACTGTGCTAGCCACTGAGGATATGATGGCAAACAAGACAGAAAAGGTCCTTGCCCTCTTTGCGCCTATATTCTAGTGGGGAGGAAGGAGAAGAAATAGGTAAATAATCAATTAAGCGAGACACTTTTAGATGGTGATCAATGCTATAAAGGTGTTAGACAGAGTGGTGCCACAGAGCAGCCAGTGTGTGAGTATGGGCATTTTAGCAGTGATGGCCAGGGAAGTCCCTTCTGAGGCGGCATTTAAGCTGAAACCTGATTAAGACGAAGAGGGAACAGCAAGCCAGTCAGAAGGAAGGTGAGAAGACTTTAAAGGAGGCACAAGTGTGTCTGGAGGATTGGAGGAGATGAGGTCAGAGAAGTGGGTAGGGTCTTGAAGCCACAGCTAGAAATATGCATTGATTCTGAGTGTAACAGCTTGGGGTTGGGGGTGAATTGACTGGCTTTAAGCAGGAGAGTGACATGATCTGGCTTGATTTTGTTTCTTTTCTTTTCTTTCTTTTTCTTTTTTTCAAAAAATCACTTTGGCTGCTGGGTGGAGAGTGAATTGTAGGGGAGCAAGGTAATAATAGAGCAAATACAATCCTAGTTCAGTAGGATTGAAGTAGCCAGCAGAGAGCCTTGGTTTTAGTTACTATTTCAGATGGTAGATGCTGTGGTACCATAGGGAGTTATCATGACCAGGGCAAGGAGGATGTTTTTGTTTGTGAATTCCTAGGGGAGACTCTTCCAAAGGTCCTTGTAATGGCCAGGATAGCGTAGGCAACACCACAGCACCAAATTAAACCCCACGCCTCAGTGGTTTCATAACAATGTGTCATTTCTTACTCACACTGCATGCTCCTTGTGGGTTAACCCACTGTGGGTCTCTGCTCCTCACTGTCACTCAGGGACCCAGGATGACAACGCCACCACCCTCTGTAGCCTGGCCTTCTCGGTCACTGAGGCAGGTAGGGGAAGAGCGTGCATAGAGATCTCACACATACGCCTTGGCACTTGGTCACCTCACATCCCACTGGCCATGTAACTGCAAAGAAGCTGGGCAGTGTGGTCTCCTGCATGCTCTGGAGCAAAGGAAGACTGGACATGTACTGGCACTAGCAACGTCTCTCATGGATCCGATATCAAAAGTGAGTTCTCTCTGGTAAAAAAAAAAAAATGGTGGGGGGGGGGGGGTTGGAATCTGTAGAAAGGAGCCCTGACAAGATGGATGAGAGACCAAAGAACTGGCCAAAGAAAAAATAGAGCTGCTTTTCCACTGGGATATCCAACGTGGCTTGGGAGCAAAACACACTTGCTTTAGGTGAATATGGGTCTGCCTGGTACACAGTGGGGGTGGGGGGACAGCCAGGCACTCAGTACTGGAGGAGTATCTGCTGCAGTCTCCAAAGGCCAGGAAAGTGGGTTCACCTCCGGGCCCCAGTTTTCTTGCCTCTCTCTGAGGTTTACATAGATACATGCCCATGCTGAAGAATTTTGTAAACCTTCTTGAATTATCAGGTGATCTTTCTATTTGACACTTGTTCTGCACACAAATTTTTACTTTTTCTAACATTTTGTCAATAATAATCACAGATGCCCTTTTTTAAGTACCTTCTAAGCATTTCACATATCATTCAATCCTCACAACTATCCTTTAAGGGAGATATTAGTATCGTCACCATTTTACACATGGGTAAACTGAGGCACGGGGCGACTAAAATAGCTTACTCAAAGGGTAAACAGGTAAAAGTGAAAGGGCCGGGAATCAAACCCAGGGAGGCTGGCTCTGGAGCTCCTGCTCTCAAACTACAGACCACACTGCCCTTGATTGCAGAAGACAGGGCCAAGACCCATGCTTACTCCAAAAAGTGGGGAACCCAGCAGGAGTGGAGTGGGGGAAGCAGGTCCTCCTCAGTGACATTCCTGAACTGGTGACTTGTGATTTCATAGGAGAATGAGCCTTCCCCACACGTACACACACAGAAATTGACCCGAATGTGCTAAGTAAAGCGTGGGCTTCTGAGTACTTGGAAACAGCCAGTAATGGAATAGGCGGAGAGAACCAAAGCAAACAGGTTAGAAGCTCTCCTCGCTTTTCATTTTTTCTACTTCATACTGACTTGGTTTATTTTTCAACATATATGTTTGAGCATCTCCTAGAACCCACAGTTCATGCTACAGAGGAAAATAAGGAGAGGAGAGTACAAGTATAAGTCATCATCCCGTCCCTCAAAGAACTTGCCAGAATCACATGACATATTTGGTCATTTTAAAGAAGAGATTGTAGTACAGTTCTAAACATGACAACGTGATTAATTGCTAAGTAAGTGTGAAAGATGATAGAAGTTATGGAGGACAGGGATGGGAGCAGGTCGGGAGGTGGAGCTGGGTGAGCGAGGCAGGTGGAATTTGAACTGGGTTCTGAAGGATGCAGCAAGGGGATGCTGGCCTGGGCACTGAGACCAGGAGGGCTCCATCAGTTTTGTCCAGGGTCAGAGGCCTCTAGACCAAGGTGACTGAACATACGGGCTGGGCAGGGATCTCTCTACAGACCCCGCCCTCAAAGAAGCTCCTACTTTGGGCTGAGCAGCAAGTTCACAGAATAGCAAGACAAAAGATGTAGGAACAGGCTGGAGACAGGAAGGTGGGACGGAAGGTGAGTTTTGGGGGATCCCAGACTCCACTGGCCCCTGTTAGTTGCTTGTCCTGCTGGTCTCAGGGAAGACACGCTCAGCTCAGCTGCCTGAGCATCTACAGAAGCCCCTGTAAGAATGGCCAGGGCTGTGAACAAACCTGTTTATAACTCTGCTACCTACAGCCTTGAGGCTGCCACCTTCTATGGTTTGGAAAATTTGCTTCCATCTGGCTCTCTCTCTCTATCACACACACACACACACACACACACACACACACACACACACACACATCAAAGCAACAACAACAAAAGCCCACACATTTCCCTGTTACATGAGTCAGAACCCACCACCCACTCTAACTAGTTTTAAAAAGAAAACAAATGTTTCCAAAGTTATTAAACAGCTCAGAATTGCACAGAAGGCCAGAGAGCTGGTTGTGTGTGCTGTCAGGGAGAGCACTCAGGTCATATGGCTGGCCTGGTGGGGATATGGTCCCGCTGTCCTGAGAACAGGCTCTGAAGCTTGCTTCGCAGACCTAGAGCATGGAATGCCATCCCCCGCACCTCTCTCACTGCTGCCTCTAGAAGCTCGGCAGCCCCCTGCCACTCACCACCCCCTTGCTAACAGCCTGGCTTCCCCACGGCACCACCTTTCTCTTCTGAAGAGAAACTTCTTGTCCATGCAGCCGATTGCAGGGTCATGTGCCTACCCAGGAGCTAGCATGGAGGCTGGGAGAGAAGTCCTGACTTCTCTCTTGGGAAGGTGAGATTCATAACCAAGGTAATTACCAGGGTGGTCACCCATCCTGGTGTCTTAGGAGAGTCTCAGTTTTTGCCTGTTGACCCAGTATCATTATCAATAGCACACTTTTTACTCTCAAAAGTGTTTTGGCTTGGATCACAAATTATATAGACATCCTAATAATTATCAGTAGTCATTGTTGGACTCAATCCTCACAAATGTCCTGCTTTCCCTCCTTTCCCAATTCTCTTCCCCATCCAAGGAGCATGTCCTGGATATGATAAACCCCTGCTCCTATTGCAAAGCAAATGGGAGCTATTCTACTTGTTCCCAGGGAGAGCCCACAACAGACATACTTCAGGGACCATTCCTGCTAAAAGAGGAAGAACTTTTCTGTGAGGTGAAAAAGCCAAACGAAAATTTAGAGGAATAAAGGAAAACATGAGCAACCAGCTGGACTGTTAGTTGCAGATTCATGGAGGGCCTTGAATACCAAGGAAAAAACCTGGCTTTACTCTGGGAAATAGACATATGGAAGTTCTTTGAAAAGGAAAATGGCCTGACCCAGTCCATGTATTTGAAAGAACAGGGGCCAGACAGGCTTGAGTTTAAAGCATGACTTACTGTATGGAGTGAAGGATGGAATGGAAAGTTACTTAACCTCTCTAAACCTCAGATTCCTCAGTAAGATGGAGAAAATGAACGCTTCCTCTTGAGATCGCTGTGAGAATGAATTAAAACATAAAGTTACTAAAAGATACTAATGGTATTGAGCATATTTTCATGTACTTATTATCCATTTGTATGTAATCTTTGGAGATATGTCTATTCACATTGTTCTCCCATTTTTAAAACTGAGTTGTCTTTTTATTACCAAAATGTAGGAGTTCTTTATATATTCTGAATATAAGTCCCTTATCAGATTTATGCTTAGCATATATTTTCTGCCATCATGTAGGCTGTCTTTTCACTTCCTCTATGGTGTTCTTTGAAACACAAAAATTTTAATTTTGATAAAATTTAATTTTGTTTTGTTTTATTACTTGTGTTTTTGGTGTCAAACCCAAGGTCATGAAAATTTTCCAGGTGTTTTCTTCTAGGAGTTGTATTGGTGTAGTTCTTACATTTAGGTCTTTGATCAACTTTTAGTTAATTTATGTATATGAATGAGGTAGAAGTTCAAATTCATTCTTTTGCATGTGGCTGTCCAGTGTCCAACACTGTTTGTTGAAAGGTATATTCTTCCCCCATTGAATTGTCTTGACATCCTTGCCAAAAATCAATTGGCCATTAACATATGGGTTTGTTTCTTAATTCAATTCTATTCCATTGATCAATACAACTATACTTATGCCACTACCACACTGTCTTGACTACTGTTGCTATGTAGTAAGTTTTGAAATCAGGAAGTGTGAGTACTACTTCGTTCTTGTTTTTGAAGATAATTTTGGCCATTATGCACCCCTTATAATTCCACATAAATTTTAGAATCAACTTGTCAATTTCTAAAAAGAAGTCAGCTTAGATTGGGTTATGTTCAATCTATAGATTAATTTGAGGAGTATTGCAATTTTCATAGTAGTAAGTCTTCTGATCATGAACATGGGATGTCTTTCCAATTGTTTATGTCTTCTTTAACTTTTTAACAATATTTTTCAACTCTGGTTTTTTGTGTACAAGTCTTGCACTTTTGTTAATTTTATTTCTATGTATTTTTATGCTGTTGTAAATGGAATTTTTTTCTTAATCTTATTTTTGAATTGTTATTGATAGTGCATATAAATATAACTGGTTTTTATATATTGATTTTATATTCTGTAACCATGTGAGATCCATTCTAATAGTGTGTGTGTGTGTGTGTGTGTTGCTTAATATTTTCCGAATAGAATATCATATCATCTGCAAATAGAGATAGTTTTACTTCTTCTTTTTTAAGTGGGATGTCTTTTTTTCTTTTACTTGCATATTTACTCTGGCTAGAGCCTTCCTTACAATATTAAATAGAAGTAGTGAGAGTGGACGTCATTGTCTTATTCCTCATCTTAAAGGGGAAGTAATCAGCTTTTCACAATTTATGTTAGCTGTGGTTTTTTCAGAGATGACCTTTATCAAGTTGTGGAAGCTTCCTTCTATTTCTTTTTTATTGATTGATTTTATTTTAAAAGGGAATTGGGTTTTGTCAAATACTTTTTCTGCACCTATTGAGATGAAAATGTAGTTTTGGTTCTTTATTCTATTAATATGGTGAGTTGATTTTCAGATATTAAACTTTGTATCCTGGAATAAATGCCATTTAGTCATGATGTATAATCATTTTTATGTATTGCTTGATTTATTTTGCTAGTATATTATTGAGGATCTTGTTTCTATATTCATAAGGAATTTTAGTCTGTAGTTTTCTTATGATGTTTTGTTGGGTTTTGGTATTGGGATAATACCGGCCTTATAGAATGTGAAAGATTGGTATTAGTTCTTCTGTAAATGTTACATAGAATTTACTAGTAAAGCCATATGGGCCCAGACTTTTCTATGTTGGAAGTATTGTTGTTAACTGGTTCAATTTTTTTACTTGCAACAGGTTTATTCAGCTTTTTCATTCTTAAGTTAGTTTCAGTAGTTTGTATCTGTCTAGGAATTTGTTCATTTCATTTAGATTTTCTAATTTATTGGTGCACCATTGTTCATGGTATTACTATATAATTCTAAGGTCTGTAGTGATCACTCTCTTTTAATTCTTTATTTTAATAATTTGAATCTTCCCTCTTTTTTTCTTGACCAGTTTACCTAAACTTTTGTCAACTTTGTTGATATTTCAAAACAACTAGTTTTTTATTGCATTCACTTTCTCTATTGTTTTTCTGTTCTCTGTTTCATCTATGCTCTAATCTTTATTATTTTCTCCTTTCTGCTTGTTTGGGGTTTACTTTGCCCTTCTTTTACTAGTTTCTTAAGGTGAAAGCTTATGTTATGGTTTAAGATCTAGCTCCTTGTTTAATATAGATGCTAATAGCTATAAATTTTCCCAAGCACAGCTTTAGCTGCATCCCATGAGTTTTGGCATGTTGTGTTTTTGTTTTCATTCACTTCAAAGTATTTTCCAATTTCTCTTGTGATTTTTTTTTCTTTGATCCACTGGTTACTGAGGAATGTGTTGTTTAATTTCCACATATTTGTGAATTTCTCACATTTCCTTCTGTTATTGATTCCTAATTTCATTCCATAGTGGCCAAAGACCATTCTTTGCATGATTTTAATCTTTTTAAATTTATTGAGGCTTGTTTTATGGCCTAACATAGTCTATATTGGAGAATGTATCATGTGTACTTGAGAAGAATGTGTATTCTGCTGTTAATGGGTAAAGTGTTCTACAGATGTCTTCTTTATAAAGTTGTTCAAGTCTTTATTTTTTTTTGTTGATCTTCTGCCTAATTGTTCTATTCATCACTGACAGGAGCGTATTGAAGTCTTCAACTATTATTGCTGAATTTTTTTTCTCCCTTCATTTCTATTAGGTTTTGTTTCATGTATTTTAGTGCTTTCTTAGGTGTATGTATATTTATAATTGTTATGTCAGTATGAGAAATTGACCCTTTTATCATTATAAAATGTCTTTCTTTGTCTGTATTAACAATTTTTATTGTAAAATCTATTTGTCTGATATTAAGATAGCCTCTGCAGGTTTTGTTTGATTAATGTTAGAATGGTATATCTTTTTCCATCCTTTTACTTTCAAACTATTTGTGTCCTTATATCTGAAGTTCATCTGTTGTATGGTGATTGCTGGTGGGAGAGGGGTATGAGGAGACTAAGTGGTAATGGAAAAAATACAGTGAAGATTAAATTAAAAATGTAAAATAAAATAATAAAGTACATCTATGGTAGCTAGCATACACTTGGATCATTTTTTAAATTCATTTTGCTTTCTTTTGGAGTGTTTAGCTTATTCACATTTAATGTAATTGTTGATAAGAAGGGATTTACATCTGGCATTTGCTATTTGGTTTCTATATGTCCTATGTTTTTTGACCCACTATGTTAAAGTAGTATTTTCTAGTATACTATTTTAATTCCTTATTATTGTTTCTTTAACCATATCTTTAAGTTATTTTCTTAATGGTTGCCCTGGGAATTATAATTGACGTCTTAAGATAACTTAGTTTGGGTTAACACCAACTTAATTTCAGTAATATGCAAAAACTTTGTTCCACTATATTTCTGTTCCCTCCTTCTTTGTTTTATTGTCATAGAAATTAGATCTTTACACATTATAAGCTCATCAACATAGTTTCATAATTATTGCTTTTTGTGCTTGTGTTTTATATCAGATGGAAGACAAAAGCATTACGAACAAAAATGCATTCCTATTGTTTTTATATTAACCTATGCACTTATCTTCACCTGTGCAGTGTATTTCTTTGTGTGGATTCTAGTTACTATCTAATATCCTTTCATTTTAACCTGGAAGACTTCAATTCGTATTTCTTGCAGGGAAGGTCTGTTACCAACAAATGCTCAATTTTTGTTTATCTGGGAATGTGTTAATATTTCCTTCACTTTTGAAGCATGATTTTGCTGGAATGTCTTGTTTGATCTTTTTCTTTTGGCATCTTTAATATGTCATCCCACTGCCTTCCGGCCTCCATAGTTTCTGATGAGGTGTCTACCTTTAAACTAATTGAGGATCTCTTGCATGTGATGAGTCATTTTCTCCTGATGTTTTCAGGATTCTCTTTGTCTTTCATTTTTTATCATTTTACTGTGGTGTATCTAGGTATAAATCTTTTTGAATTTATTTCACTTAAAATTTTTGGAGTTTTTTTGTGTGTAGATTTATATTTTTCATCAAATTCATTAAGTTTTAGGATATTATTTATTCACATATTCTTTCTGCCCCTTTCTTTCCTCTCCTTCTGAGACTCTCATTATGGATATGTTGATATACTTAATAGTGTCTCATAGGTCTCTGAGACTCTGTTCATTTTGTTTGTTTGTTTTTCTTTCTGTTCCCCAGACTAGATAATCTCAATGGCTTTATTTCCCAGTTTGCTGGTCTTTTGTTATGCTGGTTCAAATATGCTGTTGAGATCATCTAATAATTTTTTTATTTGGGGTACTGTAATTTTCAACTCCAGAATTTCTATTTTTTTTTATAATCTCTATCTATTTATTGATATTCTCTATTTGACATATTATTCTCATACTTTAATTCTTTAAAAATTTTCCTCTAGTTCTTTAAACATTTTATAATAAATAATTTAAAGTCTTTGTCTAGTAAGTCCAATATCTGGGTTTCCTCAGGGAGAATTTCCACTGACTGCTTTTTTTCCTGTGTACAAACAACACTTTCCTGTTTCTTTGCTTGTCCCATAATTTTTTGTTAAAAACTAAACATTTTAAATAATATAATGTGGCAACTCTGGAAATCAGATTTTTCTCCAACCTCAGGATTTGTCATTGTTGTTATTTGTTGTTATTGCTGTTACTGTATATAATGACTATTCTGAACTAATTTTGTAAAGTCTGTCTTCTTTGTTGTGTGCAGTCACTGAGGTCTCTTCTCAATTAGCTCAGTGATCATCTAATGATTGCATAGAGATTTTAAGTACTTTCAACCCATAAGTCCCCCATCTTTTTCTGACATGCTCTGTGTATGTGTTAATGCACATCTTTAAGGCTCTGCCTGTACATTTCATTTCTTGCTTGTGCAGAGTTCCACGATCAGCCAGACTTGAGAGATTGGGGCTTTCACAAGTCTTTCCTGAAATGCACACAGTCCTAAATATGCATGTGGTCTTCTAAGTCCCCAGAAGCATGTCAGAGCTTTTCAAAGCTCCCTATGGACATCTTATTCACCAGATTTAAGGTTTTGGGCCAGCATCTTATTTGGCCAACAGGTATTACCACATTAGGAAAGGTGATGTTAAACAATTGTTATGACTGTTTTTGACAAATGCTTTCCAGATAAAGTATCTTGCTGAACAAGCTCTGAGTCAAATCAAATATTAAAGACAGGCCCTGTGAATGAGGCTTTTCCAGGGAGCTGCTGTACAAGTCAAATAGTAACAGTTTTCTGAGAATGGAGCTTTTGGGGAGCTTCAAATCCATACGTCCCCACACAACGACTGCCAACCTGCCGGTTTTCAGAGTTACTATGATCATGATGCTGACGGTTCAGAGCTGAGGAAAGAGGCATGGGAATAAGACACGTTAAAATGTTATAGAGCTCATTATTCTTGCTAAGCTTAAGCCATTTTTCTTGAACAAAGACCCTTTGTATTGTTTCAAACCTTTGATTAATTTCCAGAATCTTGAAAATATTGAGCTTGACTATATCTTCAGTGCTCTCATTGCTTTTAGGGGAGAGCAGATTTTTGGAGGCACTTACCCTGCCATTCTGGAAGTGCTATCCTCTCTTGAAAAGTCTTAACTGGAGCCTGACATGGTCATACCTTCACTTTGTTAGCATCTGTCTGGCCTCAGCATTGAGAATAGGTTGAAGGGGTGGGACTGACAGCCAGAGGACAATTCTGAGAGTTCTCCTGGGAAGAAGTGGTGGTTGCCAGAATGAGGGCAGGAGACGCAGCATGGCTGCAGAGAAGTCAGTCCATCCAGTAGACTTGTATAACATACGTTTTTATTTCCCCTGGTCCACTCAGTCAACCCAGAGCTGAAATGGGGCTCATGCTCTATCAAACAAGCAGGTCCAGAGGGAATTGGTCCAGACACAGTGTAGGCAAGAGAACAGGCTGCCTGCTTATCTCTGAGGGATAATTGTAAGCGAGAATTCAAGATATGCTCAATGGAGGGTGAAGTAAGTCTTGGGGAGGGACAATGAGGGCTGACACAAGGGGCTGGGAGTCTGGGTGTTCCTTGGCCCCTGCCACAGAGACAGCGGGGGCAGGGGGACCAGAGCTTTGCCACCTGGGATCCTCCAGGAGCACAGATTCTGCTCTGCTCCAGCAGCCTCATCTGTCCCTCTCAAGAAGCTGCCCCTAGGTGCATTGTGCTCCTGAAGCCCAGTCGAGGAGCCGGATAAGAGCAAGGTGGGCTGCTTTCTTCTTCATTCCTTTCTCTCCCGAGCAATTCTATGAACAAGCTTTTGTATGTCCCAGATGTTTCTGCTTTTGTTCAGGTTTAATCCTTTCTATTTATTCCACCCCCACCCTCACCCAGTACCTGTTTATTATGTTCCATATCTGTCTGGGAGCTGGGGCTCAGCAGATCTGCCAAGACTGATCTTATCTGCACTTGGGCAAATACAATTGTGCCCATACCTTGTCATCCGGTTCCTGTATGAAAGGGCCAGAGAAGAAGAAGAATTAAAACCAGCACCGCCAAGAACAGCAAGCCCAAAGAGATTTAAAAATAAACACAAAAACTGCTTTGGGCACTGTTTAGAGGCACTCACGAAGTCCTTCTGTGGAGACACAATGGAGCTGTGCACCCACATTCAGGGTCTGTCCCTCTGCAGTTGCAAACTGTATGACCTTGGCTCTTAACTCCTGCCTTACAGAAGGGACTGTGGCTCCTGCCAGGGCTGTGAAGACAATAACGCAGAACTTCTCCCCTGTTCAGATCCAAAATCTGGGCATGTGACAGCTATTAGAGACCATAGTTTTAGGTCTTTGAGGGAGTCTCTGAAGCCAACTTGAGGAGGAGGATCCAAGGCTTTGGAGTGAGCTAGGTACTCAGGAAAGGTTGGGACACAAGCACCCTGCTCCCCCTCTAGACCTCTTTCCCCAATGGCACACTGCTTACGCAGGGGGTTGTAAAATGCAAGTTGGGAATCACAGCAGGAGCAGAGAAAAACACTGAAGCAAAAAGAAATTGCATTCCTTATCACCCTTTCCCAGACAGATCCATGGAGACCAGCTATCTGACCATGCTCCTCCAATGTGGACCTCTGGGGACACCCCTCTACCCAGAGCCACCAGGCCCTGTCAGTCCTATCTTTGCAGTTGAGGACAGGCAGGGTATGATTCTTCACTGGTCCTAAGTCCAAAGGATCCCATCAACCACAGGTTCAAGCAAAAGCCTTGGAAGAAATTCACAGAGAAATCCCTCCCCCACACCCCCATCTGATTCTACACTCCTACCACCCCCATGTCCCCACCTGGGCCTGGGACAGGAGTGAGATGGGATTTCCAATGCATTTAGTGCCAACTTCATGGCAGGAAGTGTGTTACTTCCTAATCCACAGCACCCTGGCTACTTTAATCCTCGTATCAACTGGGTTGCTGTCAGGTATCAATATCTCTGTGGTGGACAAGAGCTACCCAAGACTATAAGAGGTTACACAAGTTGCCCAAGACCACATGGCTAAGAACTGGCAGCTGCAAATGTGAAACCTGGTCTGTTGGTTCCAAAGCCAAAAACATGCCCAGGAATCTCCAGTCCGCCAGGGTTCCCATTGTCCAGTCCTCTAAGGACTGTCCATTCTACCCGTCCAGGATGGACAAGACTGTGCCTGCACAGCCAGGGCAAGGGGAAGGGAGGGGACCTGCAACATTCTGCATGCATCCCTGCGGTCACCGCAAATGGCTCATTTTATAGCCCCGGCTGCGGCAGCAGCTTCAGGCGCCTTTGCCTCGCAGGATTGACATCAATTCTCATTCAAATCAAACTCCTCTGAAACATGCTCCAGTGGAGTGGAATTTTCTGCTAAATAAGGTGCTATTAACCCAGCTCCCGGCTCCTTGGGCCCAGGCTGAGCTCAGCTGCAGCAGCAGCCTCTCCACGCTGATGAACCCACTTAAATACCGATTAATAGGTATTGCAGGGCTGGCCCAGGCAGACCTTGTGACCCCCCTGGCTCCTTGGGCCACGGTGCCCAGAAAGCCTCAGTCGCATCTTCCCTGACTCTCGTTTCAGCCCAGTCACCAAGAAGCATTTGGATGCTTTGTGGTGAGGCTGAGGAGATGGCAGAGAGGGATAAGAAGAGGGAAATTGTTACTCTTCTTTTGCAGCTTCTTTCTTACCAGGCTTCAGTTCTCAGGGCTTCTCAGGGTGGGACAGAAAAAGGACGAGCCCAATCAGGAAGGAAGGGGGTTAGCGCTGGCCACCATCACTGCTCCCAGCATCACCCAAAGAGGACTGAGAGACTCCCACCACATTGGAGGTGACATGAGAAGCCACCCAGACTAGATTGGGACTGGATCCTGAAAAAATGCCATTCCATGTCTCGCACAGCCCAAAACCTGCTTTGATGCCTCTGATCCAATCATTTCAGCCATATGCAAGTTCAGTTTATATAATTCTTAGAGTTTAAACTTTCATAGCTGGAAGAGTCCTTAGAGAGCCGCTGGTCCAAGTTCATTTTACAGCTGAGGAAACTCAGGACCAAAGAGAAAAAAGGTCATGGCCAAGGTCGCACAGCAAGGAAACAGCAAAGCCAGGGCTCTGGGTGTAAATCTCTTTCTCTTATTCTATTTCCCTTCCTTCCAAGAATATAAAAGCATCATTGATAGCCAGAAAGTAATAACCTCATTCACATGATTTCCCAGTTTACATATTGCAATGGATATCAAATTGTTCTTAAGTGATATGTTATTAAATAAGATCAGAGAATATAAAAATGGATTTCTGAACTCTGCTAAATAAGAATTCACCACACTTATTCATCTGTCTTTTGCACAAATGCCTGTTAGGTGCCTGCTATATGTCAGACATGGGGATGGGTGTGGGGTCTTAAGGGGTAAATGCAGGGGAGGTGGTCCCTAGCCTCACCAAGCTTCTAGCCTAGTGGGTGAGACAGAACAATCCCTTCCTACACACACACACAAGCACGCGCTCACGTGATTGCAAATGGTTCTGTGCAAATAACTGCTATGAAAGAAAGGAAGAGAAGGTCAGTACATAACCTTGGGAATGATCTGCTTTGGGTTTGAAGGGTCATGGAAGGCTTCTCTGAGGAGGTGACATTCAAGCCAAGACATCAAGCATGAGAGAAGGCCAGCCATGCAAGGAGACAAAGAGGAGTGATCCAAGCAGAAGGAAGCAGATTTGGATTTCTTATCGTGAACAATGAAGTGAAAATATTTTTAAATTAATATGAGCCCATTATTTTAGACAGGAAAGTTATTTAATTTCCTCACCTAATTGCTCTGCTTCTTGGAGATGGTGCTTTATTGATCAGTCTTTCTGGGTCACTTGTCTGTGCCTTTGTACCATTTGCTCAATTTTTGGCTGATAAGGGCCCTTTCAGAGGCTTGGAGGGACTGCTCATTTCCCTTCCTCAACCCAAAACAATGGTTAGCAGAGTTTTTCAGCACACAGACTCCAACAGGAAGACCCAGGCCCCCTCACTTCTTAGCTCTGTCACTTTGGGCAAGGCACTTCCTCTGCATAATGGAAGATAAGAAAAGCGCAGCCACAGAGAGCTGAAAAAATGTATGTGAAGACCCTAGCACAGTATCTGGCACATTGTAATTGCACAATGAGTGTTAGTCACTATTATGATTGTAAGCTCCATTCAAACAAATTAAACTACTTTGTACATGCAAAGGTGTTGATGAACTTTTCTTCATTGTTTTCTTTCCATGCACATTGCAGCAAAGAGCCGACCCCTTTGTGCTTATGTGGGGAGGTGGGGAGCCCTCAGGCCTGGAGGCAGCCATGAGATCTTTTAAACTGGGCAAGTGTTGCTCAGGACAGAACCTCAGGGAAGGTGTCAGCCCTGGGAGAGACCGACATGGTGACATTTACAGAATAAGGAGCAAGAGAGGACCCAAGAAGTGAAAACCAGAAACAGTCTGGCAAAAGCCACAGTTGCTGAGTTGGGTGGCTCAGGACTCAAGCACAGAACAAGAAGAAAACAGGAGATTCCAACCATCCAGGAAAACCCAAACAGAGCCTAATTCAGGACCAAGAAGAGCACTGAGGAAGCCTGAAATCTCTGAGCTGGCCGGTCGGTGGTGTCCCTGAGGGTCAGCACATCTATGCCTCAAGGAAGTTGTTTAGAAGTTGTCCCTCTCCAGCTCTGGCTGCCGTGGTTCAGTGGATTGAGCGTCGGCCTGCGAGCCAAGTGTCGCCGGTTCGATTCCCTGTCAGGGCACATTACTAGGTTGCACATCAGGTCCCCAGTTGGGGGCGCGAGTGAGAGGCAACCACACAGAAAAAAAAAAAAAAAAAGAAGTTGTCTCTCTCCATCTATCTTAGAAGCATCTTCACCCACATGTGAAGAAGCAACCACATCTGGCAAGCAAACTTGGGGTTCAGCCAGGAGCTTCTCAAAGAAATACACTAGGTTGGGCATGCTTCCATCTTCTCTCTGCATTGGCTGTTCCTTGGATTTCCCATCTGTCTCCCCAATGGCTCCCCAGCTGGGTCCATGGAATCTTCCAGGCCATACCTAGGATCCACCCTAGCTGCCTCCCAATATCTTGCCTCTAGGCTTGCCAAAGCTTTTCTTCCTTTCTTTTTTTTTTTTTAATAAAAATCATTTATTTATTTGTTTGTTGCTTTGTTTATTTATTTATTTTTAGAGAGAGGGGAATGGAGAAAGAGAGGGAGAGAAACATCATTGTGTGGTTGCCTCTCGTTTGCGCCCCCAACTGGGGACCTGATGTGCAGCCGAGTCATGTGCCCTGACTGGGAATTGAAGCAGCAACACTAGGCTTGCAGGGCCAAAGGCTTTTCTAATTACCACATTCCTTCCCTAGCATTAGCCAGATCCAGGCTGAAATGCTCCAAGTGCAGCTTTTCTGAGCTGCATCTCTGGTCAAATGCAAGAAACTTTTTCTTCATTAGCCAGCTGGCTGGATTAACATTCCTTAGGGGACCCTCCATCCTACTCTCTTGGCCTCCTCTTCTGCATACCCACCAACCGCCGAGGCATCTCCACTAAGCTATGGAGCTCCTTGGAACACCATTGGAGAATTGCTGTTTTGATCTAATGTTCCCATTTTATTTTACCTTTAGGAAAACTAAGTCCTGAAGCCATGGTCTCAGCCTCTTTACAGCCTAGACTCCATGTTTAATCCTTGCTTGAAGTTCAAGCAAGATAAGAACAAAGTGCTAACTAGGGAGGTCTCCATCTCCATTGGGGCTAGGGGTGCTGACCATCTTCCTCCTGCCTCTGCCCCTGTGATCCCAAAGTGACATCCCCTCATGGCCTCACCTGTAAACCAGCCAGTGTATGAGCCAGTCCTGCACTGAGGTTCCAGGTACGTCCTCAGCACACCAGCAGGGACACTCAATAATGAGTCACTGTGCTCGTTGGTCCCCACTTGCCCCCACACCAAAATTTTTTCTTTTCTAATCTGCTCCCTGACCCAGGAAACTGACTCTGCTGCTGGGGTCAGCCAATGGGAGTCACTAGCAGGGTAGGAAGAGAGAGAGGTTGTGTCATTTCTTCTTTATTCCCTCCTGCTATGGTGCCAAGTCTCTGGCAGTAGCCACCTCCCTCTGTGGCTAAGAGCCCTCACCAGCCCTCCCTCCTGGCTCCACCTCTCACTGGGACCCATAACATCATTTCCTCCCTCTGTGTCTCCCAATCCTAGGGGTGGTGCCAGATCTCTGCTGCTGTGATTGCCAGGGTGTATATTGGGGAGCTACAGACACAGAAGGTCGCCATGGAGGAGACACCTGCTGAGCCAGACCTTGAAGGGTAAGTGGAACAACAGCCAGGAAGAGGAAACAGCTTGAGCAAAGGCCCAGAGGGAGGAATCTGGACGGTGAGGATCTCTTCTCAAGGCTCCCTGCTGCCCTCTGGTGCCAAGCCCAAGGGAAAAGGACCCCAAGTCTAGATGGCGAATTCATGACAGTCACAGCTCCCCAGTCCTGCTCTCCCCATCACGGAGGCTGGGACGTGATCATTAGGTGATTACATTTTTAAGGCCCAAATTGTTTTATTTGTTTCCCTGCCAGCTTTCATGAGGCCATCAGTCATTCCCCACACAGATAACATTTCTTATGCACACTGACAGAATAAATTACATGGTTCTCATCCGGCAAATCAACATTACAGGGCAACATTATCTTCTGCAAAATGCTGCCTGGGCCCATCATAAATCCTAACCAGGTTTATTACATCTGTCTTGTCATAGATTCATTTTATTGAGAAGTGATTTTTTTCCAGATTAATAATCACATTAATAGACAAGATTCTTTGTAGAGGATTGTTTTCTTGGAGAAACCAAAGGAAGAATTTCACAGCGACAGAGTTGTGCTACACCGGTGCTGTCAGGCTGTCCCTGTCCTGGTGACAATGTCCACCAGGGCTGAGAACGGGAAACTCCTGACTTGCCGGAGACTTGGGACAAGCCCATGAGTCCTTCCTCACCTCTAATTTCACAGCTGTCTCCAAAGGACAAGTCCAGAAGCATCCAAGATGGTGTCAAAGACATATTTTTATATTAAACCAATCAAATGAATATTTCACAAATAACCAGCATGTGTGCAAATGACAAACCAAGAGGGGAGAGAAAGCTCACCCCCATGGAACAACAAGAGAACAGTTAAGGCCTGAGAGTCAGGCTGTCTGCCCGGCCTCCTCCCTCTGTGCATGGCTGGCTCAGCCACCCTGAGATGGGTGACTTGTTGGCCCTGGTCTTTCTCTTCTTCTTGTGAAGTGAGAGGATTGGTCTAGATCAGGCCCTGGAAAACTACGGCCCATAGGCCAAATCCAGCCCATTGCCTGTTTTAGTAAAGGAAGTTTCATTGGAATGCAGTATGCACCTTTGTTTACGTGCTGTCTGTGGCTGGTTTCACGCTACCATGGCACAGTTGAGGACCAACAAGAGAGACCGTATGGCCTGCAAAGCCTACAATATTTACCACCTGGCCCTTAGAGAAAAAGGTTGCCAGCCTCCAAGCGAGATAAACTCTAGGTGACCATTGGACAGCCAAGTGACGGGATCTGGACTGAAGTGCTCATAACAACATCGACTTGAGCCCATTCACAGTGAGCTGCCCTCACCACATCGTGCCTAGTTCTCAGAACACCACCACGGCCCCCTTCCGTCCCACAGCAGAAATGACTGACGCTTCAGGTCGTCTTGCAACTTTCCCAAAATCACTCAGAGGCAGAGGCGAGCAGGACCTTGAGCCTGTCTGGAGCCAGCACCCTTGTCCTTGCCTCTCCAGTGACCTGCCTGGGTGTCATAAAGACGTTAATCAGTGAGGGTAGAGGAAACTTCCCCTAGGACCTCAAATTTGGCACAAAGAATTTGGACAAGTGGAGAAAAAGGAGAGGTAGCTCCTGGCAGTGGGAACTCAGGAGAGGATGGGGTGGGTGATTATCATCCAGGGCCGAGACCCCATGTCTGGGTGAGAGAATGACCCTCTGACCCCTACCCTGAGTAGACATCACCTCATTCCAGCCTTATAGCTGCACTCTGAGGTGGGTGCTTCCCTGGCTCCCCACTCAACAGGTGGAGGAGGGCAGCCCCAGAGGCGGGCACTTGCCCAGCATCCCACAGTGGGCAAATGCTGTTCCCTCTACACTCACAGGTTTTGGGCGAGGGGAGAGCACTGGCGGGACACTTGGGTATTTCAAGAGGGACTGCTTCTGCCAGAGGGCAGCAGGCATCGGGTGGCAGGACCCAAAAGGAAGGCAAAACTCAGAGGCAAATTGGAGGCTATCAAAGTGGCTGACCATGACCTCCCAGAGCTCATCTCCCAACCCTCTTCTCTATTCACATCGGAGAAGATTCTGTATCTGTATAATGAACAAAAAGGCCCTACACACTCAGCGACAGTTACCCCTCTGACTCGTGGCCACTAATCCCCCTGCCATCACTCTGCTCCAGCCACACCTCCCCCTGCCCCTAGCCCCCCCACACACACACCTGACTCCCTCACCGCACAACCCAGAAGACACCCTTCACATTGTCACTTTCGTGGATGCTGTCCATGGAGTTGGGTGACTTGGCAACTCTGTGCCTCCAGATCTTTGCACTCGTTGTCCCTTCAGCCTAGAATGCTCTTTCATGGGAGCTATCCATGGTCTGGATCCTTCAGCTTCTTCAGGTTTTTGCTCAGAAGTCATATACTCAGGGAGGCCTTCCCAGTGTTTTATACAAAATTACATCCTCCAGACCACACCCTTTGCATGTCCACCGCCTTGGTTTTCTTTATATCACTTACCTCCATCTGGCTTATTTGTTCATTGTCTAATGCTCCCCCCCCCCTCACTAGGACATAAGCTTCATGAGAGCAGCATTTTTGTCTGTTCTATTCATTGCTATCTTTCCCGTACCTAGAATAAAGCCTAGTACATAGTAGGCGTTCAATATGTAAATGTTGGCTAAAAGTTTAGTACATCTTAATATAGTTTTACAACTTGCTAGATGTGATTCATTGGACAAGGTATTTCATTTCTTTAAAGTTAGTTTTCTCTTCTGTAAAATTGGGGTGAAAATATCACCTTCACCATTGGGCATTATTGGAAATAATTGAAAAGCAAAACAAAGTACAAGAAATAGAACGAATTTGGTTCATAGTCTAGCACAGAGCCTCACATGCAGCAGGTGCTGGAGAAATGTGTTTCTTCTCTTTTGAGGACAATGACTGAAGCCAAATATGCCAAATACACTTACACCATGAGACCAAGTCCAAGACTGCAGCCAGCAGACTCTGGTGTCAGACTACACGGGGGAACTCAGTTCCTCTACTTACTAACAATGTGACCTGGGAAACTTCCCCCTCTCCTTCTGTCTCAGTTTGCTCGTCTGCAAAATGGGCGATAATAAAACCGAGTTCACAGAGTTGTTCTGGACATTGAATAAGGTAAAGCATAGGAGTTGCTTGGCACAAGATCTGGCCCATAGTTCTCAGTAAATCTTAATAATGATGAAGATTATGATAAGAATCCTCAAGAAGGCACCTGGGAAGGAGGTACTGGCTCAGCCTTGGATTCCTCAGGTCCTTGGCCTCCTGGGCAGGTAGTAGGTTCCTGACTGATCAGGCCTGAGCAGGTTAATGTGCAACAGTCTCTCCCTGTCTCCTTTTTTTAGCACAAAAATCTGTCCTCGCACCTCTCATTATCCACTTCATCAGTCTCAAACCGCTGGCTAATTGCACTCCCCAGCACCCCCCTCCCTCCATGCCTCTTCAACAAGCTCAATAACACACAGCTGCCTCCTTCTAAGGGGCTCCACTGGGAAGCTGCACACAAAATACAGCAGGCAATACCCCAACTATCTCCCTGTCCTTCCTTGAGCCCCTGCTCCCTTCCAAACACCGCGCACCCAGGAATACAACACCAGGAGAGCCAAGGGTGGGAGGGACATAGGGAATCAGAGTTGCAATACGATTTCACGGTTTTCCATGGCTTTTATGTCTCTAAGATTCTAACTCTTAACTGGCTGTGATCCTTGAGAAAACAAAACACATGAGGTGAGCCTGGCATTCATCCTAGATTTCTGCCACTGGCCACCTTCCCAGCTTTAGCATAGAGAGTGGAGCCCAAAGAGGGAGCAGAGGTCTTTCTTGATGGAGGAAACAGAGACTGGAGTTTGAGGCAGCTGGGGCAGCTGGAAGTTGTGGGGCAGATTACAGGAGACTTGGAAAGTGCACAGAGAGGGAGCACCAGGGGTCTGCTTAGGGGTTCCCTTGAGTCTAACTAGATACCAAGCTGTGCATGTATAGAGTGAGATCTGTGTTGCCTGGCAGAGAACAGCTCCTGGAATACTGTGAGCCAGAGATTTTGGAGGCCACAGTGCTTGGGAAGCAGTGAAATTTGACCAGCAGAGTGGAGAGATCTTTGTAAACACCCAGGGCATTCAGCAGAGACTCAAGGAAGGTCACACATTAAGGACTAATCTACACACATACCCCCAATCAAAGCCTAAAATCAAGCCAGGGTAGAATCAAGCTGATTCACCAGCACATTAACTGCCTCCCAAAGTAAAAACATAACACTCTTTAAAGGAAGGCAATAAAAATTCAGATCTTGATAACACAGCATCCATAATGTCCAGTATATATATTTTTTATTATTATTTATTTTTAGAGAGAGGGGAAAGGAGGGAGAAACAGAGGGAGAGAAACACTAATGTGTGGTTGCCTCTCATGCGCCCCCAACTGGGGACCTGGCCTGCAACCCAGGCATGTTCCCTGACCAGGAATCGAACCAGTGGGCCTTTGGCTCACAGGCCAGTGCTCAATCCACTGAGCCACACCAGCCAGGGCATATAATTTTTTAAATGCAGGAAAATGTAACCTACAACCAGGAGAAAAATGTATTAGTAGAAACAGACCTAGAGATGATACCATGGTGGAAATGGCAGTAAAGGACTTTAAAACAACCATTATAAATATTTCAGAATTTAAAAGAGAGTCTATATGTAATGAGTAAACCCAACAGAAAAATTAAAACTATAAAAGGAACCAAATAGAAATTATGGAACTGAAAAATGAAATATCAGGAATGAAAAATTACCTAGATTAGTTTAAAGATACCATATGATTTCACATACAAGTGACATCTGAAAAACAAAATAAAACTGAAACAGACTCATAGATACAGAGGTCAGACTCATAGTGGCCAGGTGGGAGGGGGTTGGGGGAGTGAGTGGGAAAAGTAAAGGAATTAAGAAGTACAGAGTGGCAGTTACAAAACAGTCACGGGAGGTAAAGCAGAGCACCAAGAATATAGTCAATAACATTGTAGCACCTATGTGTGGTGCCGGGTGGGCACTGGAAATATAGGGAGCGACCCTTTGTAAAGAATATGATTGTCTAACTACTGTGTTGTATACCTGAAACTAATACAAAATAATATTGAATGTAAACTGTGCTTGAAAAAATTTTTTAAATAAGTAAATTGGGAACTAAAAGAAAAGTGATTTTGAAAACACAGCACTTGAACCATGAAACTGAAGTACCCAGAGGAGAAAAAAGGGTGGAAAAATAGAACAGAACCTCCATGGCCTATGGAACAATACCAAGGAGCATGACTGTAGGGGAAAAAAAGAGAGATTGAGGCTAAAAATTTTTTTGAAAAAAAAAATTACTATTCAAGAGATTGAGAAGACAAGCCATAGACTGGGAGAAAATATTTGCAAAAGGCATACCTGCTGAAGGACTGTTATTTGAAATATACCAAAAAAAAAGAAAAGAACCTCTTAAAAATCAACAATTAAAAAAAAATTTAACATAAGCTAAATATCTGAACAGACATATCTCCACAGATGAATTAGAGACAGTCGGTAAGCATGTGAAGAGATGGTCAGTAAGCATACGAAGAGATGCTCACCATAGTCCATCACCCTGTAAGCCTATATTCATGAAAAATATATACGTCAAAATAAAGGTAAAACAGAGACATTCTGAAATAAACCAGAGCAGAGAGAATACATCTCCAGCAGATCTGCGCTATTAGAAATGCTAAGGGAAGCTCTGCAGGCTGAGGCGGAATGGCACCGGATGGGGCTGAGACCCTCACCGAGCCATCAAGAGCCCCAGGAGAGGGCATCTGTATGAGTTAATGTGAAAGACTTTCTAAATCCTTACTTTCTTTACAAGAAACATGACTGTTTAAAAGTAATAATACTGTATTGTGGGAGTTAACACATGTGAAAATAAAATAAATGTCAAAAATGGAACAAAGGAGGGAGAAAATGGAAGTCTACTGTTGTAAGATACATTGTATATAAAATAAAATAATTTTAGCTCAAGGGAGACATTGATCGTTTGAGCACATCTTGCAATTCCCAGAGCAACCATTTAAAAAAAGATGTTAGATTTTTTTTAAATGTAGATGAGATAAAAATAGAATACTAAAAATTTTCAAGAACTCAAAAAAGCAAGAAAAGAGGGAAGAAAATTAAAAATAACGAAGAGGAAAAATAGATATCAAATAGCAAAACAGTACTTTTCGATGTAACCAAATCAATAATTACATTAAATGTAAATGAATTAAACACACCAATGAAAAGGTAGAAATTGTCTGGCAATAAAAAAAGCAAGATCTAACTATGTCCTTTTATAAGATACAGGTTTTTGAATATAAAAACTCAGAGAGGTTAAAAGTAAAGAGGAGGGGGAAAAGATTTGGCGTGGAAACACTAATTAAAAGAAGTGGTTACAGTAATACCAGACAAAGTAGATTCCAGATAAGGAGGGATATTTCATGTGATAAAAGAGTCAAATGATCAAGAAGACAGGACAATCCTAAATGAGTATGTATCTAATAACTGCTTCAAAACGCATGAAGCAGAAACTCACAGATCTAAACATCTGAGTGTTTCACTATATGTAAATTGTATCTTGGTAAAAATTTATAATACATATTTGTAGAAATAAAAAGAAAAGATGGAGCTCTGCCACAGAAATACATCTGGGGCTCCAGGTCAAGGTCTAACCAGCAGCCAAGAAGTCTCGACACCTGAGTCCCAGGAGGTTGGGCCAGGGCTCTCAAATCCCTCCTATCTGAAGCCAGGGAGCAGCCCAGACAGCTGGCTCAGGACAGAGCCAGTGGTCACAGGAGGGAGGTAAGTAGTCACAGCTGTGAGGGACGAGAGGAACACCTAACAGTCTTCATGGACTATTAGGCAGAACATGAGAGGGAACAGACTGATGTCTTACCTCCGCACTTCTGTTTTCCTCACAATACTTACTACACCTAGTAACCATTGCATTTATTTCTGCGCTGCCTGTTCAGTTTCTCTCTGTCCCTGGGCCTGTAAATCCCATGAGGGCAGGGAATAGGTCTGTGTCGTTCACCATCTTATCCTCAGCCTTGGGCACAGTGAGAGACACATAGAAAGACCCTTGATAATTGCTCATTGGCTAAATAAATGAATGAGGAAATTAAAGAGAGTGAGGGAGAGAGGGAGGGGAGATGAAGGGAGGGACAGGAAGGGGAAGAGACACGGGGGAAGGAGAGAGAAACAGGAATGATTAATGTCCCACTCTCCCTAGAAGGGTTAAGGCAGTGTCAGAAATAACATGAAGTCAATGTAAAAATCCTCAGCTCTAAGTTTCTCAGTAACCCTTGCGAGCCCTTCCTAGGCTGCCATGCCCCTGTCCCTGCCCTACCACCTGAGCCCTTGACCTCCGCAAGACCTGGAGGACCATGCATCTCAGCCGAAACCCACTGCAGCTCCCCCAGCACATCCTTTCTGACTTCTGTGCGTCCCGCACTACATCAGACCTTTGTCTGCAGGAGCACAGTCTCAGCTCCACATGCAAGAACTCGGCAGTCATTAATCAGAGACTCTCTCCCTAATTTTCTGTCCCCCGCACCCCATCTCCACAATGGACCATTTCCCAGACAATAGCCATCATCACTGCCTTTGTGCTGGCCCAGGCATCTTGAAATTGAGTCTCCAGTCTCTTTGCAGACACGCACAGGAAATGAAAAATCCATGCCAGTCCATACTGATGCACTTGCAATTAACTCCAAAGCACACAGGGTGCCTGCTCCCTGGGGTACAAAGGGGACAGATGACCTGGGGTGCCCTGGACAGGGATGGATCTAACTCCCATGGTCAGCCTTCTGGGATAGGATCAGCAAAACTCCCCTACTGGCATCACCCACCCACTCACGGTGGGGCAGGGCCTGATCAGGTGGGCGTCATCCCTAGAAAGCCTGGGGACCTCAGAATCCCAGAGTCCTGTTTACAGGAAGCCCCCGCCCCCCACCTTGCTTCCTGGCAGAACACAGGGTTCAGGGAACAAAGGATTCAGGGAACTAGAAATCCTCAGAAAGAGAGTAGACAATAGATGCTCTCCACCACCACCACCACCCCCCCAGGAAAAAGCCCTTGAAAGCAAGAAAGTTTGTATCCTGAGGTACGAGAGGCCCTCCTGTCCATTTGCCAAAGGACAACCTCCAGATGCTTCTGACTCACGCTTCTGAAAATGTCACTGCTCCTGCCTGAAACTGACCATTGGTACACAGTGGTGATAAACATAATCCTAAATAGTCTGAGACAGGGAAGTTCGATTATGAGTTGGGCATTAGGCAAAACACAGGATTTATTGTTAACTTCATTAGGTGTGATAATGCCTAGTTATTTAAAAAGAAATCCATATCTTTAAAAAATGTATTCTGCAGGAGTGTAATGGTACAATATCTGAGATTTGCTTTCAAATGCTTTAGTACAGGAAAATGAGAAGACAAGGAAAACTACCATGAGACAGAATCCAGGTTCAAGGAGATGAGGTGCTAGGATCCATTAGTGATGTCTGCCCTAGGCAGGGCATTTGCAGCGAGCATGGAAGTGGACGGGAGGACAGGAGAGCGGCTACAGATTTGCCACCCTGGCTGGCCCCATGTCAGCCAGACAAATGCCTGCTTTGCCCTTCAGGCCTGCTTCACAGAATATCTTAGGTATATATTGATTAACTAGGAGTTAATACATTCGTGAACAATTCAGCCTTATTTCTTGTTTCTGCTCTGGGACAAGCCAAAAATAAGAACTACCCAGGTCTTGACCTAACGGTTGTTATTTATTAATTGAATTTTATATGAAAGCACTGATTTTATATTTTAGACTCAATGAGTTCCCCTTTCCTTACTTCCAAGTGGGAAGTGATGCCTGTTGGATGTCTACCGTGTGCCGGGCACTGTGCCAAGGGCCCCTCCCTCCCCCACATCATCTCAGTCATCACAACGACTGCAGGAGCCAGGGTTGTATTACCCCCACCTTTCAGATCTGACTTGGAATCAGACAAGGGTAAGCAGTTGAGTCAGGCTTGCAGATGCTAAAGGCAGCACTCAAACGTTAAATTCTTCCACCTCCTGCTCCATGTCTGGACAAGGGACTTGGAGATTTTTCAGCCACAGAAAAGAGCCAGGACTTTCTGGACTGGAGGGCCACAGAGAAAAGAGAGCAGGTTCCAAAGGACAGCTGTGTGAGAGCCGGTAACCCTGGGCCATGGCTGTGCTCGAGGCGAGAGAGGCAAAGAGGAAACACTCTTCCCCAGCCTGGGAGAGGACCCCTCCTGCTCCGGGGTGCTCAGAACAGATGCTCAGAAGCCACCAAGGAGGGACTCTACTGCAAGGGCTCCAAGTGGCTGGGGCCACTTCCCTGAAAGCTCAGCCCAGCAAATTACTGGGTGAAAATGGGGAATTCAATCAGTGAAATTGGGAATCCAAATTTGGGGCTCTGTAAATAAAATTCTACTTGGGTACAATCCTTAGTTGGGGCTCTTCTTCTTACACGTTGAAAATGTGAATCACAGTGTTTGCATGTGTCTGGTAATTTCTGTGGGATTTACATTTGTGTCAGGAACTAAGTATCTTACCTGATGCATGGTAGGAGGAATGTGCTAGCAATACGAAATGCGAAATCCTGGTGTAGGCATTGAATGCACGTGTCATGCCAAGAACCAGATCCTCTGACTGAAACGAAATTCACTTAGAAATAAGAAAGGTTTGTGATTCTATAATTCTGTCATTTTCTGCTTCTGTTTTTTTTTTTTTTTTTTTTTTTTTTAATTTATTTTTCCTTCTGAAAGGACTGCGATTTTCCCAGAAATTGATGAGAATTGCATGTAGTCATTTGGGGGTGGAGGTTGGTGAAAGTAATATGAATGGTTGACACTGAAACGGGTCAGGACTGCATCTGAAATGTTGGAAATGGGGCATGGGCTCGTGGAAATTGTCCAGTTTGAACTGTCTCAGGGAGTACGGCCAACTGCCACCCTGGGTACAGTAGAACTGACCTGCTACATACCTGGCCATTGTTCTTCATTAAGGAATTGGGGAAATGCTAAACTACAGGAACAACCTGCTAAGATGTTAGAATCAGTACCAGAACTCTACTTGAGGTCCCATAAGCTATAGCCTTCCGAAATCAACCTTTCCCTTAAATCTAGATACAGGCCTAGTTCAAGTCCTCAAACTGCTTGACTAGAAGAAAGCCTTGCCCTTTAGTAGGTTCTCTCCCCAAGAATCTCTGAAAATCTCTGCAAAATACTTCCAGTCGCATGCCCTACAAAGCAACCCTGGTTGTTGCTAGAATGTCAGGAAGCTCTCTGACTGCTGATCAATGTGTTTCTTCCTTCCTTTGTTGCATTTCCCAGTATTATCTCTGCTCTCTTAAAAATTCCATGCTAACTTCCCCCAGAGCACAGCTAAGACCAAATTGTAACACTTAACCAAATTTTACTAAAGACTCAATTGGAATGAGAGGGAATTACAACACGTAGCCCTATTTCTTTCCTTCCGCTCCAGTCTGGTGCTGTGTTACTTAGGGCCGCCAGCTCTCTCTTCACACCAGAATTGCTTTGTCTCTGTCTTCCCTACATGAGTTCAGATGCTCAGTCCTGTCCCAGCCCTCTCTGGAGTCTAGCAAGGGGGAGAAAAGAAAGACCTCCAGTCCCTGCAGACACGTAAAGAGTCTCCAGCCCAAAGTGAGGACACAGTGTTAACACCATTGTGAAAGCTGGTTATTTCCTCACTGCCCCCAAAACTCCATTGCAGAAAAGAATGTTTTGTCTTTCAGTTGTGAAACCAAATGTCCCATTAAGGGATTTGTCTTAAATTAGGGCGCAATTTGCCCCCAAAGCTACAAATCTCCCCTGCGTGAACCAGGAAGTCACTAGTATTTAAAAGAACACCTTTTCCTGCCACTTCTAATCATGGGTATTGGGGTCTGCCTTTATAATTTGGAGGTAATCTCAAACACAGCACCTGAGAGGGATCTGTGGTGCCTAAATCAGTGCCCGTCTTTGTGGTCTATCCTTCTGCATTTACGTCTTCCCAAAGGGGACACCCCATATTTCCACTCCTGTGCCCCAGAAATGACTCTTTACAGGGCAGGACGCTGCCCTGCTGGGCCCAAAGTCCCTTGAGGAATGAACAGTTTTGGATCAGGTTGATGAGGCAAACTCAAGAAAAGGCCTTTGGGTGCTACCGGAAGCAGCATGTGGTCCAAGGGAAACAACAGTGAAAGTGGCTCTGACAAAAACAGACAAAACAATGCGGTACAATTTGGCCCACATGGAAGGGCGTCAGGGCAAAACTCTGGCCAGCACCCCAAAGCCAGCATCGTTTTAGGCTCTTCTTTGTGTAATTATTGCTCCCTCTGGTGCTCACAGTGGGCCTTGGCCTTGGCGTTCCTCTGTGAAAAAGTTTGAGTTTTCCCTTTTTGAAACAGTTCTAACTCTTGCCCTGGCTGGTGTGGCTCAGTGGAGTGAGCGCTGGCCTGTGAACCAAGGGTCGCTGGTTTGATTCCTAATCGGAGCACATGCCTGAGTTGTGCACCAGGTCCCCAGTTGGCACAATGTGAGAGGCAACCACACATTGATGTTTCTCTCCCTCTCTTTCTCCCTCCCTTCCCCTCTCTCTAAAAATAAATAAATAGAATCTTAAAAAACAAACAAACCGAAAAAACATTTCTAATTCTTTGCCATGATGCGTCTTAATCCATGCTTCTCAAATGAGGGTACTTTCCCCCCTCCCCCACGGATAGGCAGCAGTGTGTTAGAGGGATTGCGAAGCCGCATTGCACACATCAGCGGCACATGGATTCAACTAAAACAATGGCTGGGGGTTGGGGGGAGGGGGTTCTGTTTTTGAATTTTTGCACTCTTGCATGTCTTCATCACAAGGGAAAGGCAGCAGCCTCTTACTTTCCCAATTTCATCTAATTTCATGTGTTTCCGTGAAAGCTTGGACTTTTTTTTTTTACTTTTTAGTCAAAGTAATGCACGAACATAGGTTTAAAATTAAATCAGACAAAAAAACTTTTCATAAACTAGAACCACGCTAGTCTGCCCAATCCCACTCTATCTCCCAGCCTGGCTATAGGAAGGTAACAATTTATAACTCTTTATAACTCTTGCAGCTGTTTTTTTGTTTTCCTACTCACTACCTCCATATTTCTAAATAATATGTTTTAAACTGCTGTTTATTGATCCATAAATTTCAGACAGTCTCTATTGATTTTGAATTAGGACAGATGTGAGTGTGGCTCCCTCATTCCCCCAAACTGCATTGCCCCATACAACTATTTTTCTATTTTTTGTTAAGTAATTTCTGTTGTAAATAGACGTTTGCTGTTTGGTGGCCACCTAACATCTATTCTCTTTTCTCTTTTAAATTAAATGTACCTTGATTTCCAGCTGGGAATCCATTATTCTCCTACACAGTGACAACTTTCCCCATCTCCCCAAGCAGGTAGACCCTGATTGGCTGAACCCTTTCCCCCAAGCTATGATGATTGGTTCAAAAAAAGGGCTTGTAACCCAATATCTGACCCATGAGAGGTTTTCTGGAAGAAATTGGGACAGAATTTCCTTGCTCTTCTGCAAAAGCCCCTAGAGAAATATTTTCTCCCTGGTGGATGTGACTAAAGAAGCATGAAGCCCCTAGAAGGTGCTGGGAGCCAACCATGAGGAAAGCCAGTCTTATTTTGCATACATACTGCCGAAGGCAAAGGGGAGAGATGGAAATTAAAGATTTTAGAGCGCCTCTAGATCAAGCCTCATCTGGAGCCTAAAGTAACTTCAAAGTTGTCAATCGTGTGAGCAAAAGACTACAATTCCCTTTATGGTTTAAGCTACTTTGAGCTTTCATTTACTTGCAAAGAAAAGATTCCTCACTGATATAAGGGTTTGTATCATTATGATTACGCAGCAAATTATTTATGGTTTCACTGCAGAGCTGAGCAGTGTATGATTGTACATCCTTTCATGTCAGACATTTTGATAGTTTTTTTAAAAATTAATTATTATTTTCACATGCAAAATGTTCCATACGCATATTTTTAATTCTTTGCACATACTCATTTCCAACCTGCTCTTTCACTCCAGGCTGGTGGCTCTCTGCTGTCAAACTGTATCTTCTCTTTAGCACTGTCCTGATTGAATCTCTGTTTCCCAGATGCAATTGGATTACTCAGGACTTGCTGGAACATTTTCTCACTGCTTTCCATGAAAGAGTTTCAAGCAGAGAAACTGCCTATGGATGGGTGACGATGTCTTCATTCTACCCTCACACTGGACAGATAACCTGGCAGGATATAGGATTTCCAGTTCTTAATTATATTCCATAAGATTTTATTTCTTTGTGTATGAGTGCTTCTGCATTATTTTGCTCTTTGGATTCTCTTAGGTTCTGTAAAGCCTTTTTAGCCTCTGACCATTCTCATATTTGCCAACCTTTTAACTTTTTGTTTTGCTTTATGTCATATTTCCTTGACTTTGTCTTCCACCCATCTTTAAAATTTGAACTAGCATTTTTATTTCCATGAAATATTTAGGGTTTTTTGTTTGTTTGTTTGTTTTGTTTTTGTTTCATAAATGCAACACCGTCTCCTTGTTCTCTGAGAATATTTATTAGTGGTCATTTTGGAAGTTTTCTTCTGTCCCCTGTATTATCTTTGTTTCTCCTAGAGTCCTTTTTTCAATTTTCCTTTTATTTTAGTTTCTTTCAGAATAAAGATTTTCCTCGTTTATCTTATGGTCTTTGATTGCCTGTTTGTGTTTAAGAACTGGCTAAAAATTCAGAGACGAGGCAAAATTCATGCACTGTAGGCTTACATTGGAGTAATGAGGAAGAAAACTAACCAATCCATGGGTGGATGCCTGAAATATCAATGTTTGGAGGTCTTTTCTCCAGGGAAATTTAGTTTCTCCAGAGAAAAACCTTTTTCTTGCTTATCTTGTTGGTGGTCAGGGTAATCTGTATGCCAAACAGGAGGAGATAAGGCTGATGATGGAATTATCTCATCTGTAGACCTTCAGTTAATTTTGCTGAACCAGAGTTCCAGACTTTCTGGGTTTAATTTCTCCAGAAAATAAACTTCCAGTTTTCTTTTGGGAGTGGAGGGGATGAGCAGGTATAAATCTATCTGCTGGCACTACATGCACAGAAGTAGGAAATGGGGTTTGGGAAGGGGGTTCCACTCTTTCATCTAGAGTCCTTTAACAAATCCTCTAGTTTGTAGCTCCACCCCTCACCCTCATTCTGCTCAGTAACCAGTGCCTCTGCCTCCTGGGCCTTTCCAGAATTCCATGGGATGGATCTGCTCACTTCTCTTTCATATCCCACTCTGCACACACTGGATACTGAGACTTTTTGTGTTATGCAGACAGAGATTAGAAAATAAGTACTTTCCAAGAGCCCAGCTGAATGAACAAAATAGAGTTGGGATTAGGACTAGTGATCTCTAAGTAATCAGGAAAGGTGCAAAGACTTCAGAGAGCACAGTTGACCCTAAAATCACATCACTGGCCCACACGGCTAGTCCAGGCCGATAAAGAAGAAAAACTGTAAAATGGCATCTGTTAGGAGGTCAAAAAAAAATGTATACCTAGATTTTTGATACTAAGTCTATCATTTTTTTAAACTTTTAATCCATTAAGTTTTGTTGTAAAAATTATTCAACTTCCTAACAAAAATATAACCTACTAAATGTTTTATTTATAAAATGTGGCAAGGTACTTATTTCAACATCCTACCACCATAAATTTCCAGATAACTCCTCAATTGTGCATCTTTGGCTTTGGTTTCATTTTCTTATATCATTTCATAATGCAATCATTCAAAATTACATCTTAAAATATGATCCTGGATCAGTGATTAAAAACAAAGTCTAGAGCATAAATTTGAAATTAGTGAAATATTCCAGCCAGATAATGAGGAAAATTCAGAACTCTGAAGCTTCAGGGTGTGGCAATCTTGTCCTAGTCACTATAGTTCCCCATGAATATTTGAGAATGAAGAAGACGCTACCACGTGTAGCAGAAATTTGGGGGAGTGGCAAAATGGCTTCAAGTTTATTTTAAATATGAGTGTTATTGTTGCAGACTGCAACTAAACCTCAAATTCAGCATCTCTATTTTAGAAAAACCTGGAGCAATAGCTACATGAAACCATCACTCTTAAAGGGGCAATCCCCAAACCCAAATGCTAGTGACGATGCATTGAAACTGGATTTCTCATACATTACCAGTTGGACTGTGAAATAGCACACTCAGGAACATAGTTTGTCAGCTCTTTAAAGTACAAAACACGCACTTACCAATTGACCCAGCAATCGCACTCCTGGAACTTCTGCCCACATAAAATCCTATACTTGATTGTCCTTAGTAGACTTCTTTGTAATAGCCCCAAACTGGTCACAACCAAAGTGTCCTACAATCAGTTAATAATTTTTTTATAAAGCTGTGTTACAGTCATACCATGGACTACTACTTGGCAATAAGAAGGGATAGACTATTGATATATGCAGCAACCTGGATGGATTGCAAGGGCCTTATGCTGAGTGGGGGGGAAAAAGTTAATCTCAAATGTCACAAATTATATGATTGCATTTATCTAAAGTTTTCAAAATAACAAAGCTATAGATATAGAGAACAGTTTCATGGTTGCTATGGGTTATGGAAGGAGAGAGGTGTAGACAGGGCAGTGGCTATGGCTGTAAAGGGGGCAGCACAAGTGGTCTTTGTGGTGATGGAACAGTTCTGTATCACAATCACGGTTGTGGTTATATAATTCAATACGTGGTATAAAATTTCATAGAACTAAATACTCACAGCCACACACATGGTGAGGGCATTCAAAACTAGTGAAATCTGAATGAGGTCTGTGGACTGTACTCATGTCAACTTCCTGGTTTTGACATTGTAAGATGCTATCTTTGGGAGAAACTGAGTAAAGGGTGCAGAGAACCTCTCTATATTATTTTTGCAACTTCCTATAAATGTACACTGATTTCAAAATAAATAAACTAAAAGGAAATAATAATCCAGCATGTGATATTCAGAAAAGATGGTGGAATAGAGAAGGATGACAATGTCTGCCTGTTTGATATCTAATGAAATAGAAAAAAGTATTCTTTCCCACACTCAAAACAAAAAGTCACTAGCAACAATCCAACAAGAAAAGGAGTATCCTATAGGTGACATCACAAACTTCAAATAGTGATAACCAAGGAAAGAAAATAATGTAACTGATACAAAATAGTGGGGCACAGTTCCTGGCTCCATCCCCACTACCTGGAGGCAGAACCGAAGAAGAAAGCTGAGTGAACAAACTTATGCCTCATCTTACAGTCTCTCTGGCACACTTCCATAGGGAAGGGCTGAAAGTGTGATTATGAGTGAAAAGCCACAAAAACATTGTTTTTAATCCTCAAGAGTGAAGCTCCCTACACCCCACTATAGCAGGACTCAGAAAGGAGGTACTGTTGGACTTGTCAAATGTAGGGGACACTCTGCTGAGTTGGAGGAAGGTGCCCAAGACTATGGGAGATGCACACTTCCCAGATCACCTGGTGAAATAGCCTGAGAGTTTGGGAAGAGTGAAAATTGCTACAAACTCTTTGATACTTCCCCCATTGAGAAGTAAGGTCTGTGTTCTTCCCCTCGAATCTAGATGGGCTCTATGATGGATGTGACTTATAGAACAATTTAGAAGTGACACTGAGCCAGTTTCCAGGCCCTAAGAGACTGGCAATTTCCACTTTCTGGAATAATTGCTCTTGGAACCCTGAGCCACTATGTAAGAAATCCAGTCATCCAACTTGGAGAGTCAATGTCAAAAGGCCCTTGGATTACAAGGAGAGGAAGAGGGGTCAGCTGAAACCAGTTTTCAACCTTTCACCAAGACACCAGGCATGTAGATATAGCCACTTTACTGTCTTCAGACTAGATCAACAAAAATCTGAATACAAATCAATGACCCCAGTCAGCACCACATGGAGTGGAAGACTCGAACAGCCAAGCCCTGCCTGACTTCCTCGCCCATAAAGTCATGAGATAAGATAAAATGCTTGTTGTATTTGGGGCAGTTTGTTACACTGGAAGAGAGAACCCCACCAATCACCAAACTAAAGCCTGAAGGGGGCCAAAATAATTAAAAGCAGGGATTCAAAGAGATATTTGTACACCCATGTTCATAGCAGCACCATTTATAATGGACAAAAGATGGAAGCAATCCAAGTGTCCATCAACTGACGAATGGATAAACAAAATGTGCTATATGCATGCGCTGAAATATTATTCAGCCTTAAAAAGGAATTCAGTAGGGTAGAAAAGGTGAAGGGATTAAGTAGTACAAATTGGTAGTTACAAAATAGACATGGGGATGTAAGGTATAGCATAGGGAATGTAGTCAATAATATTTTAATAACTATGTATGGTGTCAAGAGGGTACTAGACATGTCAATGGGATCACTTGGTAAGTTATATAATTGTCTAATCATGTGGTTGTGCACCTGACACAAATATAATATTGTCAACTATAGTTTTTAAAAATGTTAAATTATTTTTAAAAAGGAACTCAGTAAAAGGAAAATCCTGTCACACATTATGACACGAATGAACATTGAAGAAATTGTGCTAAGTGAAATGATCAAGTTAACAACAAGAAAAATAATGTATTAGTCCACTCATATGAGGTACCTGGAATAGTCAAATTCACAGAGACAGAAAGTAGGGGGGTTGCCAGGGGCTGGGAGAGGAAGGGATGGGGAGTGATTGTTTGAACTGGGTACAAATGTTCAGTTAAGAAGAATGATGAAGCTCTGGAGGTGGAGATGGAGGTGGTGATGGCTGCATAACAATGTCAATGCACTTCCTGCCATGAACCACACACTTAAAAATGGTTAAAATGGTAAATTTTATGTGATCTATATTTTACCACAATGTTTTGAAATTGCCTGAGAAGGAAAAGCCCACTTAATGGGGAAGAGGGAGAAACATGAGGGACTAAACTGTAGATACAGCTGAAGATTTTGGGTCAATGAGGCGGACAAGCTTGAAAAGGTGCCTTATAGACTGAACCATACAAAGTGCATTTTAATGTGTTCAAAAGGCATATTTAAAAAACCAGCCAAGGGACCGGGATTAAGTGTGTTCCTTACCTGAAAGTCATGTGACTTTGCTTATGTCAAGGTTTAGGGCGTTTTTTTTTTTTTTTTTTTTTTTTTAATGATTTAATGTGTTTTATTGATTAAATTATTACATTTGTGCCAATTTCCCTTCCCTCTGCTCCCCTCCACCCGGTGGCCCCCCTCCCTCCAGTTGTCCCCCCCTTTTAGATTATGTCCATTAGTTGTGCATACAGTTCCTCCCAACCTCTCTCCGTCTATTCCATTCCCTCCTACCTTGATCCCCAATTCCTATATCATCTCCCTCCCTTTCCCCATTCCCCCTCCCTGTTGACCTCCCCCCAATATGCTTCCCGTACCCACAGTTCCTCTTTCCCTCTCGTTGCCTATTTAGTTTGCCTTTGTTTCATCTCCCTAGCTTCTGTTTTTTTTTTAAACCAGTCCCTTTAACATCTCATATAACAGTGGTTTGGATCTAATGAACTCTTTCAGTTTTATTTTGTCCTGGAAACACTTTCTCTGTCCTTCTATTCTGAATGACAATTTCGCTGGATAGAGTATTCGTGGTTGTAGGTTTTGGATTTTCATTACTTTGAATATTTCTTGCCAGTCTCTTCTTGCCTGTAGGGTTTCCCTTGAGAAGTCAGCTGATAGTCTAATTGGGACCCCTTTGTACATAATTATTTTCTTCTCTCTTGCTGCTTTTAAGATTCTCTCTTTATCTTTAATTTTTGACATTTTGATTATAATGTGTCTTGGAGTGGTTCTCCCTGGGTCCAGTCTCTTGGGAACTCTCCTTGCTTCCTGGACCTGCAGGTCTATTCCCTTTCCCAAGTCTGGGAAGTTCTCCTTTATTATATTTTCACTCAATTTTTCAAGTTCTAGTTCATCTTCCTCATTCTCTGGCAAACCAATGATTCTTATGTTGGGCCTTTTATAGCTGTCCCAGAGGTTTCTGATCCTTTCGTTGTTGCTTCCCATTTCCTCTCTCTGCATTGGTTGACTGCTTGTTCCTTCTCCAAATTCCAGTTTGTTGAAATGAACTCTGGATTTTATTTCCTTTCCTTCTATCTCGTATGCGGTTTTGTTCTTTTCGTTATGAAAGTTTTTCGCTTCTTTCATATCTTTTTCCTGCTCTTTTGTGAATTCTGTAAGCCACCTGATAACAATGGCCCAGAACTGAGCCTCTGACAGGTTTCTTATCTGTTCATCTGTCAGGTTCTCTATCTGCTGCCTGGTGAGTTGTGTTACCGGTATTTCTAAAGTTGCCTGCCTCATTTTGACAGATGCGTTTTGTTTTCTTGGGCTGGCTGTGGGGGCAGTGCCTGCGTACGCGTCACAAATTAGCGACCGGCGCCTGCTTGTCCGAGACCTATTTCGCAGCCCTGTGGTGCTTTCTTTGGGGGCGGGGGTCCAAGATGGATTCACACAGTTATTCAGCTATGAGACCGGGATCCGTCCTCCCGCCCCCCTGGGCCTCACTGTTCAAGGCGATGCGGCGGCCGCTCTCCCCAGCTCCGGAGTCGCGCACCGCCAGGGACTTGGCCACCGGGACTCCTCGCCGGGGTCGCGCACCGCCAGGGGCTTGGCCACCGGGACTCCTCGCCGGGGTCGCGCACCGCCAGGGGCTTGGCCACTGGGACTCCTCGCCGCCCGCCGCTCCGGGTGCGACCGCAAACAGCACTGCCCACTTTAACTCTTACCTGCCCAAATGGCACCGTTGGTTTATAACTTCATATGTTGGACTTCCGTGTAGTTTTATTTTCTGGAATTTCTAGTTATCCTTTGTTTTGAAGTAGTTGTATTCCTGTATAGTTGTAGAGGGAGACCTAGCGTGTCCGTCTAAGCCTCCATCTTGGCCGGAAGTCAAGGTTTAGGGCGTTTTATTGATCTTTGTTCACTATGTTTTTAATGATGCCTGTAAGATGTGAAATGCAAATTGCTTAATGGTGAACTACCTGGTTAAGAAAATTTCAACAAGATAATGAGTTCCCGAGCAAATCATGAACTCGACTGGAGAAAGTGAACAGAAGGTAAAATTCTGACAGGCACAAGTGCAGGAGTGGCAGTAGCAGGCCCGGGCACACCCTGAATGAGCCGGAATCATTGTCTGCATTCTGAATGCTTCACCTCAAAGGGTCGGCCACTTGATTTCCTTAGCGCTCTCATTGGGGCAGTTAAATGGGTAAATTTTGTAATAAGGGGCAGTTTGAATACTTATCTTGTGGAAAAAGCCTTGAAATGCTTGTTCTACCTCACTAGTTAATAGACACTGGTTCTGTGAGGAGAGCCGCTGGACAGTGTTTCTGAGACGTCAAAACCTAGTGTGAAAACATCACTAGGTTTTTGAGCTGAATGAATTTGTGGTTCCCTCTAATGATAAAGTGACTCACAAAACCAGCTTATGTAGCAAGTTTTTATTTTCAAGGTTGAACACACTCAGTCAAAATCCGTGAGGTCAAACTGCAGAGGTACACTGTTAATAATCACGCCAAGGGCTGGTATTAATTATAGGGACTCCCAGAACTTCAGGCAAACTGGCTTTCCAACTTGCTGACACAACCTTGAGGCAAAATAATCAAAGTGCCCAACATCTGCAAAAATGCTTGATCTGTTTCTTTCTTTCTTACCTACATCATTGTCTTAGTAAATGAAACTGAACATCTGCTTCCAGAAAGATAGCACAGATATCCTTCATCCTATTCCTCCAGCTAAGTATAGCTAAAACCTTGACATCATGTATAAAACAAACATAAGACTCTGAAAGTTGGAGAGAAGACATTTGCTAGGAACTTTAGAACCCAAGGAATGACTCAGCAGTGAAGCCCTTGTATTTTCTTTTTGCCTCCTATATCCCACTGGGTGCTGGGGATAAAGACAACCTGGAATTGTCAATGAGCACAGAGAAAAGGAAAGCCTGCTCTCTTCAGGCAAAGAACCAAGAAAGAGGAAGCTTAGCAAGACAGACAACTTATAGAAAATAACTGCTCTCTTCCAACTAAACATCACAGAAAAACTTTGTCCCCATCTCTGCCATCACCAGTAAGGGCTAAATGGGATGCTTAGACTTTCGTCCTCACCCAGCTATAATGAGGAAGTCAGCCTCTCCCATCCCTGTCCCCTTTGTGGTATCAAAAAAAGACAAATGGAGGGGACTTCTGGTTAAGAGGAAAGTGTAGGCAGACATGGTTCACCTCTTTACCCAACCACATCAAAGTTACAACTAAAATACAGAACAACCATCACTCAGAACCATCAGAAATCGAGTTGAATGGAAGTCTGACAACTACGGAATTTAAGAAACCACATCCATCCAGACTGGTAAGGGGGGCAAAGACGCAGAATGGGCTGGTCCCTCACCCACATGTGGGTGGATAAAAATTCAAGAGGGCCATCTTGGGAATGAGGAGTCCCAGCCCCACCCCAGGCCCCCCAGCCCAGGGTTCCAGTGCTAGGAAAATAAGTCCCCACAACCTCTAGCTACAAAAACCAGTGGGGATTGAGTCACTAAAAGAAACTTCTGGAACCCCAAGAAGTTCATCTTAAAGAACCCACACATGGACTCACCGGCTCAGATTCACTCCTGCTGAATTCCAGTACTGAGGGAGCAGCTTGAAAGGCACGAGTGGCATACAGGGAGAAACTGAAGGGTCTGGCATCAAGGTCAGCAGAGGCCATTGTCATTTTTCTAAACCCTCCCCCAAAAGAGCCAGCAAGCTGGTGCCATACCTGAAACTCCATCAACTTGGCTAACTCTGTTTGACCCATCTTGGAGATCCCCAGAGACTCCAGCCTACCCAACTTATGGGCCCACCCAAGCTGCTTTTCCATATGAGAGGCTGGTCTTGGCTCATGCTTCACAACTTTTTAAATCCTCTCAAATAAACCACAGCTGGCCTCAGTGAGCCCCAGGCCCAGCACTAGCAGCAGCCAGCCTAGATTCACAGCTTGGCTTCACCTTGGAATCTCCAAGCCCAGCACAAGTAGCAGCCATCTCAAATTGCTTTATAGCTCAGGCAGGGTGGCCCTAGGCAAAACACAGGTGGAAGCTGACCTTGGCCTGCACCACCCGGGAAATCCCAGGGCCAGAGAACCCAGTGGACAGCTACAGACCACGTTGGAGCACCACCACCCTGCCCCTACACAGCTGATCCCCTATGGAGGGCAGAGGTTGGTGGTCAGTGGTCACAGCCAGTCCTTGCCTGGGTAAATCCCTCCCATTGATCTTCCAACAGCAACCAAACCTTAACTACAAAAGGAAGGTGTACTCAGTCCACACAAAGGGTGCACCTTGAGTACACAGCTTGGGTGATAGAAGATGCTGTGCCACTGGTCCCTACAGCACACCTACTACATTAGGCCACACTACCAAGACACGGAGTTAAAGCAGCTCTACCTAATACATAGAAACAAGTTCAGGGAGGCTGCCAAAATGAGGAGACAAAGAAACGTGGCCCAAATGAAAGAACAGATCAAAACTCCAGAAAAAGAACTAAACGAAATGAAAATAAGCAATCTGTCAGATGCAGAGTTCAAAACACTGGTTATAAGGATGCTCAACAGTCAGAAGTGAAGGACACACTAATTAAAGTAAAGAACAATTTACAGGGAAAAAAGAATAGAATGGATGAAGCCAAGAATCAAATCAATGAGTTGGAACATAAGGAAGCAAAAACAACCAATCAGAATAACAAGAAAAAAGAATCTAATAAAATGAGCAAGATATTAGAAATCTATTTGAAAGAATAATGAAAGAAAACTTCCCTAATTTGGTAAAGGAAAAAGACATGTAAGTCCAGGAAGCACAGAGAGTCCCAAACAAGATGGATGTGCAGAGGTCCACTCCAAGACATAATTAAAATGCCAAAGGTTATAGATAAAGAGAATCTTAAAAGCAGCAAGAAAAAAGCAGAGAGTTACCTACAAAGGAGTTCCTGTAAGACTATCAGCTGATTTCTCAAAAGAAACTTTGCAGGCTACAAGGGACTGGCAAGAAATATTCAAGATCATGAAAAGTGAGGACATACAGCCAAGATTGCTCTACCAAGCAAAGCTGTCATTTAGAATCGAAGGGCAGATTAAAAGCTTCCTAGACAAGAAAAAACTAGAGGAGTTTATCGTCACCAAACCATTATTATATGAAATGTTAAAGGGACTTTTTTAAGAAAAAGGAGAAAATCAAAACTATAAACAATAAAATGGCAAGAAGTACATATCTATCAACAATTGAATCTAAAAAACAAACTAAACATGAGTGAAGAGGTGAGGGGATTAACAAATACAAATTGGTAATTACAGAATAGCCATGGGGATGTAAAGTACAGTATAAGAAATGGAGTAGCCAAAAAGTTTATAGCATGACCCATGGATAGGAACAATGGTGGGAGGATTGTCTGAGGGAGTGGGGGTGTGGGCAGAGGGGGTCGTCGTCGTCGGCAGCCGTCCGTCTCGAGAGACGATGGTGTAGCTTCTTAAGAGTCTATCTGCACCGCCGAGAATGGCTGTGCAGTCCGACTCGGGAGTGACACGGTATCTGTCTCCTCCCGTGTTGAATCGACATCTTGCGATGACGCTGGAGTGTCCTCTCCAGTGAAGCTGAAGCTACAGAGCCTGGGCAGGGTGATATGGAGGGTCTGCTGTTGCCCATGCAGCAGACCCCCCCTCTCTTCGCAGCTGAAGGATCCAAGGGAAAGACGGAGTCAATACAGCTTGGCTTCAGGTGCGCCGCAGGAGTTGCCGGTGTTGACTACAACGTCAAACCGCCTTAGGGACTCCGGCTCCGGATTTTCTGTCGGGGTTTACTCCCTTAGCCTTTCCCCTGAAGAGGTATGCCGCAAGGCAGCGGAGGTTTTTTGGAGTCAGAGTTTTCCTTCTCTGATGTGCCCTGACTGGAAGATCGAACCAGCGACACTTAGCTCGCAGGCCGACGCTCAATCCACTGAGCCAAACCAGCCAGGGTAAAAGAAAACAGTAAAGTATAAATAAATGATAAACTCATAGAGAATGACCTTCGTATGTAAAAAAGGTCCCCTTGTCTGAATTTTCAGTGGGAAACAAATTTCAAACTTCAAAAATAATGTATTTATTAGCTGCAAAGCTTTAAATTGTTCAACCATTTGGGTAATACAAAGCCTCACCACCATTCTGAAAAAAAAGAGAAACAAGGGGAAAGACCAAGCAACACAGTAATGTTGCAGGGGGGGTAAAGGTGGAAAAATCAGAACAACTGTAATAGCATAATCAATAAAATATAATTTTTTAAAAAAACCAAGTGGAGAACTGGGAACTTCACTCCCACTAAGGGGCAATGAGGCTTCTCTATGTTGTGTCACGGGAGATAAGGTGCAGAACCTGCGTTTCTAATCCCACCCAGCAGCATCAAGATTCTCCTCCCACTTCCTGCCAAGGTGGTATCAGAAGAGGACTAGTAAAGAGTCAGGACTTTCACCACCACCCAGAGTTAATGAGGCCACTCCGACACCAACAGCACCATCACCACCACCTCCACTACCATCCCAAACTTATTAGTATGGCCGCTATTTTAAAAAAAACAGATAATAACAAATGTTAACAGGAATATGGAAAATTAGAACCACTGTGCATTGTCGTTGGAAATGTAAAATGGTGCAGCCACTATGGAAAACAGCATGATAGTCCTTCAAAAAATTGAAAATAGGATTATCGTATAATCCAACAATTCAGTTTCTGGATATATATCCAAAAGAACTGAAGGCAGGGTGTCAAAGAGATATTCACACATCCATGTTCATAGCAGCATTGTTTACAACAGTCAAGAGATGAAAGGAATCCAAGTGTTTATCAACTGATAAATGGCTAAACAAAGTATGATATATACTTACAGTGGAATAGTATTCAGCCGTGAAAAAGGAATGATATTCTGACATATACTACAACATGGACAAACCTTGAGAATATTATGCTACCTGAAACAAGCCAGTCACAGAAAAACAAATACTATATGATTCTACTTACATAGTATTCGTCAAATTAATAGAGACAGAAAGTAGTATGGTAGTTCCCAGTAACTGAAGGGAGGGGGAAGTGGGGATTTGTTTAATGGGTATAGGGTTTCAGTCTTGCAAGAGGAAAAAGTTCTGAAGATTAGTTGCACAACAATGTAAATACTTAACACTACAGAACTGTACACTTAAAAATGGTACATTTTACAATACGTATATTTTACCACAACTTTAAAAAACTCAGCTGTATGAAAAACAATCCGATTAGAAAATGGGCAAAAGACCTGAGGAGACATTTCACCAAAGAAAACATAAGGTGGTAAGTAAGTACATGGCTATCACTAGCCACTGGGGAAAGCAAATTAAAACCACAATAAGATATTACTACACATCTATTAGAGCAGGTAAATAAAATAGTGACAATGCCAAAAGCTGGTGAAGATTCAGAGAAACCCAATTTCTCCATTTGTGATGGGAATGTAAGATGGTACAGCAATCTGGAAAGTAGGTTGAAAGTTTCTTTAAAAATTTATCAAATACCCATAGAATCCAGCATTTATACTCCTGGGCGTTTATCCCAGAGAAATTAAACATGTCCACACAAAAACATATACATAATGGTTCACAGCTAAAAACTGGAAACAACCAGAATCTCCTGCAGTCAGTGGATGGATAAACAAACCGTGATACACCAATATCACGAAATATTCTGCAGCACTAAAAAAGAGTAAGTTGTTGATACGTGCAACAATGTGGATGGACCTCAAGGGCATTATCTACGTGAAAAAGGCCAATCTCAGAAGTCTCACACTGGGTATAGTGCAAACACTGGCTGCTATTGGTGTGGTTTCCTAAGGCCATTGCCTGCCTTAAGCTGCCTTAAGCGAGGATCCACTTCAAAGATGACTATCCAGCCCTGGCCGGTGCGGCTCAGTGGTTGGAGCGTCCTCCCATAACCGAAAGGTTGCAGGCTTGATTGTCGGTCAGGGCACATACTCAGGGTGAGGGTTCATCCCTCATTCAGACACAGTGCGTGCGACTCCCGGTGAGGACAAGGAGGATCCCCGGTGTGGGTGGGTACAAAGGCAACCAGTCGGTGCTTCTCTCCCATCAGTGTTTCTCTCTCTCACTAAATGAGGATAAGAAAAAAAGATTATCCAATAAGCACATTGCCAGCCACGTGACTAGGTAATAACAATCAGAATCATAAGGCTGCCCCAGCCATAACATCGGTTACTGATAGGCTGAGACCAATACAAAACACGGGGTGATTTCATTCATATAACATTCTTGGAATGACAAAATTACAAAGATGAAGACTGAGTCAGTGGTTGCCAGGGGGTAGAAATGGTCACAAGAAGGGCGTGACTATAATGGGTAGCAAGAGGAAGATCTCTGTCGTGATGGACTAGTTCCATATCTTGATTGTGGTAGTGATTACACACATGATAAAAATCACATAGAACTATATACACACGATCAATATCCTGATTCTGATGTTGTACTATGTTTACATAAGATGTAGCCAAGGTGGGAAACTAGATGAAGGGTCCACTAGATCTTCCTCTGCTGTTTTTACAACTTCCGGTGACTCTATATTCAAAATAAAAAGGGTTTTCAAAAAAAAGAGTAAATAAGACTGGGAGTGCATCAGAGACCTTTTCAGACTGCTGTTAGGATCTAGTAAATGGGCCTCTTTGCCAGATATACCTGTGGACAATTCTATGCGTGGCAACCTGAAAATCTTGCCCGTGTCTCCTCTTTGGCAAAATTCTAGGCATCTTTCCTCAGGGCTTATGCTGACACAGCCCATAAAGCAATAAAAAATCATAAACTGTTGGAATTTGTGTCCCTGTGTCTAGACAAGCCTGAGTGCACAATTGAGACCAAGACAGAGAAAGTAAATCATCTGGATCCTTAAACTGATGGACGGTGGCAATTCAATCTCTGTGATAGCTATTGGTGACCATGTCACGCCTACCACTAACACAAGGGACCTCTGTCTACATTCCTAATACAAGGAAATGCTACCTTTCTGCTCCAGGTTATTTAAAATAAATATATAATTATTTTCTCAACTGAGTTCACAGGATCCCTGAATTCTTATCCCAGGTTAAGAACACCAGCTCCAGGTATTCTTTTAGCAGCATATTCCCACAGGTTTTGATCTGTTCCTATTTCCATTTTTGTCCAGTTCAACATATTTCCCTGTTTCCATTGTGATTTCCTCTTTGACCCAAGGGCTGCTTAAAAGAGCATCACTTTGCCTCTCCTTCAAGCCCACAGTATATCCTTTGCAAATGTGTTTTAGAGAAGAAGTTCCACAGCGCCCAGAGATAAAGGAAGCTCCCCTGGCAAAGTCATTGCTACTGCAGCCAGCATGAAGTGTTTAATGCGCAGATTTTATTGCTTTAAAATTTGCCATTTTTTAAAAGAGCAGTAATGTTAAGTTCAAGCTTCAGAGATGCAGTGGTTGCCTGGCAGCAAACCTGGGGCTTGAGCGAAGACCATCAGAGGGCTTGAACCCGAGGCTTGAGCAAGGGTCAAAAGAGGGCACTCACCGCTGCTGGGTCCTTTATGCTGTTACCTGGCTGGCCTTTCTGCTTTCCCTCACAGTTCAGGGAGACCCTGGGGGCTACCAGGAACAGGGATGGAATCTTCTAACTGAGCATGAGCTGATCCAAGCCCTGGTTGAGCTGCCCATACCAGCTGAAGTCAAAGAAGCACCCGGGGGATGTGGGGCATGGGAGGGAAATCAGACAGTGAAGCCTGACGCATGTGCCAAAATAGCCTGCAAGGGTTTGGGCACTAACTGTCTACACACCAGTTTAGGAGGGTTTTGTCCCCAGTTTGGAAATGCAAGGTGTGCTGGTTGAGATTTCTTTGGGTTGTGCAAAACAAATAGTGGATGCAAAATAAAGAGAAAGATGCAGTGAGGTTTATTTCCATTGCTTAACTCACTGTGTGACCACGAGTACACACTTCAACCTTCCAGCCCTCAGTTTCCCCACATGTACAGAGCGGAAGTGAAACAGAGCTCTCTGTGGACCCTTCCAGTTCTAAACATCCATGATGTAAACCGCCAAGTAAGCAACAAGGCCCTCTGAGCCTCGGTTTGCTCCTAAATTCATGTGAGATAATGGTGCTTCTCCATGCCCAGGACTGTTGTGATGACCAGATGATAGTGGGCCTGGGAGAATGTGACACTGGGCATCACTGTGATGTGACCTGTTTTCCAAACCACCCCAGCCTGAGATAGAAGAGCAAGGTTGTAACCGAGCAAACCAGGCATGGCCACGTGGTGTCTTGACACACGACCCAACAATTAGTGTTGAAGAAACAGGTGTTTATTTACAGGATTCCTACTTCGGGGGTACTGAGAGCATTCTTGCTCAGAGCCCTGTTTTCCCATAAGACCCAGCACTTCCCTCTCTCCCCACTAGGCTATAAGCCAAAACCATGCCCAGAAAGTTCCCCATATCCTTACCTGTTCTTAAGCTGGCTGCGTAAACAGGTCTCTATCCCCTCTGGAAGGTGCTCCTGTGGGTTTCAGAGTCTCCGTCCTCTCACAGCAGCTCCCCTTCAGGATCTGGGGCACGCTGTCCTCAGCCTCCATGTAGTGGTTCAGGGAAACATGTGCCATGTTACAATGGATCATGATGGAGTCCAGGGAGGCACACGTCCCAAGAGAGTGGCTTCTCCATACGTCCTTCAGAGAAACTGAAGTCTGCAGCTCAGCATTGCCAGTCACAGTTCAGTTCAGCTCCAAGTATCTCCTATGAATCTGCACTTGTTTAGACAGGTCCCCGCACAGCTCCATCAGCTCTCTCGTTACACCATTTCTTCCCTCATGGCTTCTTCCTCCTCTTTCAGATCTCATGGCAAAAAAGCCCCTTTCTCTTTCAGCCTCCCCTAGTTTTAAGTGCTCAGCCTGGGACTTCTTATGTGACCTAATATCTGGCCCCTCCTATGATGTGCTACTTTTGTCAGTTTCCCCATATCTTTTACCTCCTTCATTTGCCATCTTTAGTCAGGGCAGGAGTTCTCAGTGATGCACAGACATCCGGGATGGGCATCCACCTCCCCTGGCTACGTCACAAGTCCCTAAATACTCTGAAAGTCGGATACACCTTTTGTCCAGGGCAGCAGCACAGCTATTGTTTTGTGAGGTAACTTAAATGTTATATCTACCATTTCCCCCTTCCCCCACTGGGGAATAATTCAGGGGACCCCCCACACTCTGCACCCAATTACAAGGTCAAAGTAAGTGACAAGCTGGCATCTCTTGGTCTGCCCTCCACCCACACTAGAACTCTACCTTCACCCCCATACCCATCATATCTTAAGTCCGCCCACAAATCTAGGACCACCCAGGAGCACTTCATGTACACTCAGGCCACTAGGTGGCCTCTGCTTCATTATGACTTATTGAAATGATGCCCCCTTTACTGCCAATCCCACACACAGCAGAGATGCCATCTAGACGCTCCCAGAGCAAGGTGCTAAACTGTGGGCATCCCCTGCCTACTCCAAAGGAGCCAGTGTCCAGGGCACCAGTGTTGTGTGCAGTGGGGGTGCAGTCTCTCCTGCCCAGAGCTATGACTAGAGGGGTGGGACGAGGGGGGGGGATGAGGATCCTAGGGTGCAAAATTTAAGGAGGTACCCACGCTCACGGTGGTGCAGGGATCAGCTTGGCACACTTACAACACCCAGATTGAATGACTTTCCTTTAGTAAATTTTATTGATTGTGCTGTTACAGCTGTCCCAATTTTCCCCCCTTTGCCCACCTCCAACTGGTACCCACCCTTCCCTCCAAGCAAGCCTCCCTCTTAGTTCATGCCCATGAGTCATGCATATAAGTTTTTTGGCTTCACGCTTTCCTATACTATTCTTAACAAACCCCTGTCTATTTGGTTCCTACCAAGTATGCTTCTTAATCCCTGCACCATTTCCCCATTTCTCCCCTTTCCCCCTCCCAGCTGATAACCCTTCACATGAGCTCCATATCTATGATTCTGTTCCTGTTCTGGTTATTTGCTTAGTTTGTTTTTGTTTTTGTTTTTTTAGATTCAGTTGTTGGTAATTGTGAGTTTGTTGTCATTTTAATGTTCATAGTTTTGATCTTCTTTTTCTTAAATAAGTTCCTTTAACATTTCATGCAATAATAACTTGGTGACAATGAATTCCTTTAGCTTTATCTTGTCTGGGGAAGCACTTTACCTGCCCTTCTATTCTAAATGATAATTTTGCTGGATAGAGTAATCTTGGTTGTAGGTCCTTGCTTTTCATCACTTTGAATACTTCTTGTCAGTCCCTTCCTGCCTGCAGAATTTCTTTTGAGAAATCAGCTGCTAGTCTTATGGGAACTCCTGTCTAGGTAACTCTACTTTCCTCTTGCTGCTTTTAAATTTTTCTCTTTATCTTTAACCTTTGACATTTTAATTCTGATGTGTCTTGGTGTGGTCCTCTCTGAGTCCAACTTGCTTGGAACTCTATGCTTCCTGGACTTATACATTTATTTCCTTCCCCAAATTAGGGAAGTTAGCTTTCATTATTTTTTCAAATAAGTTTTCAATTTCTTGCTCTTCCTCTTCTCCTCTGGCACCCCTATGATTTGTATGTTGGCATGTTTAAAGTCGTCTGAGAGGTTCCTGAGCCTCTCCTTGTTTTTTGTTTGTTTGTTTGGTTTTTCCATTCTTGTTTCTCCTTTCTATTCAGGTTGAATGTTTAATTCTTCCTTTTGTTACAAATCATGTATTTGAATCTCGGCTTCCTTCCCTTCACGGTTGGTTCCCTGGATGTTTTTCTGTATTTCACATTGTGTAACCTTCATTTCTTCCTTTATTTTTTTGCTGTACTCTATGAGTTCTCTGAGCATATTTATCATCAGTGTTTTGAACTCTGAATCTGGTAGGTTGGCTATCTCCGTTTCATTTAGTTCTTTTTCTGGGGTTTTGTTCTGTTCTTTCATTTGGGTCATATTTCTCTGCCTCCTCAATTTAGCAGCCTCCTTGTGTTTGTTTCTGTGTGTTAGGTAGAGCTGCTTTTACTCCCTGTCTTAGTAGCATGGCCTATGTGGCAAAGGCACCTGTAAATTGTGTGGGGTGGAGCTTTAGGTAATTGCCAGGGTGGGGTAACCCACTTTACTGCTTTATGGCTGTTTGCGATGGGAGGCTCGGAGAGGGGACAATGTTGCTGCCTGGCTTCTGATGATTTGCCTGGCACTCATCCTATTTCCAGTTACTTCACCCACTTCCCATATGCAATTGGCGCCCTTCCATTTGCTGCCCTGGGGTTTGCGTGTGTTCTAAGACCATGTGGACCTTTAAGGACAAATATCTGGCAGTTTCTTCTGCCGCCCCAACCCCCATTGGTTTTTACAGCCAGAGGTAATGGGGCTTTATCTTCCCAGTGCTGGAGCCCTGGGCTGCGTGGTCGGGCCTGGGGCTGGCTCACTCGCTCCTAGGGTATCCCTCCTGACTTTTATCCACCACACATGAATGTGGGTCCACCCGTTCCACTGCTGCTTATCCAACCCACACAGCCTCTCTGCCCCGTCTCCATGACTCAGCCCCTCCTACCCATCTGTATGAATGTGGTTTCTTTAAATCCTTGGTTGTTGCACTTCCGTACAGCTGAATTTTCTGACAGTTCTGGTTGCTATTTGGTTTTGAGGTCTGGTTGTAATTCTTTCTATGGTTGCACGAGGAGGCGAAGCATGTCTACCTATGCTTCCATCTTGACTGCAAGTCCTAAATGACTTTTTAAACTTGACTCTTTAGGTGCCTTGCTTGTGTCACTCTCGTCCCAGCCCTGCCCATTGCAGCAAAAATGTGAGCCCATGTGAACAATGAACTGAGGGCTCAGTAATTGTGGGTGCAGTGAATAGCTCTCAAGAAACTGGAAGTCATGGATTGCCCGTGCTGTGCTCTCGAAATGGAATCAGGTTTGTAATACTGCTGGACTGTGCCCCCCGCCCTTCAGCTGACTGGGTCAGGGGAGACACCCGACCAAGCGGAACCAGTCAGATCTCTCTGAAATGAGGATTGCCAAATGAGATTCCCTTTCTGCAGGTGGCTGGAACTGTGCACATAAACCCTGAGGTGTCGTGTTAGACTCTGAGTGGAAAGAAGCAGAGGAAGGTGACATGCAGAGAGAGGGAAAGGAACAGAAATGAAAAGCAGAGGAGCTCCTGGCTGCAGCTCTCTGGGCCCACCTGCATTCAGATCCTTGACATCCAGGAGACACCCCATATCTTCACAACTCAGTTCCTTTTCTGCTGAAGCCAGCTTAAATGGGCTTCTGCTACCTGCAGCCTAAGAAAGCAGAGTGATTGAGGGTTTCTCTTGCTAGTTTCAGCCTCCTTGCCCCAGAACTCAAGCCAGGACCAGGGGCTATGCTAGAGACCCCTCAAAGAGAAAGCACACCTGAACTCAGTTCTCACCTCCATTGCTGTGAACTGCTTTTACCATCTTCTCTTTCTTCTTGTGAGTCTTCCCAGGAGGCTCTTGGACCATCATGTAAGTAGATCCTCAATTCTCTCTCTCTCTCTCTCTCTCTCTCTCTCTCTCTCTCTCTCTCTCTCTCTCTCTCTCCTAATTGCAGTCCTCAAATCAAACAGGTCTGAATCCCAGGGTGGGAACCCCAGCTTAGGCACTAGCTGAGGCCCAGCCACCATGCTCCCAGGGTTAACTGTGTTCTCTGAGTGGCTTCATGAATCAGGATTCCAGGCACTGTGCAGAGTGCCTCTCCTCCATGATGAAATTACCCTCTCAAACACATGCCTGTCTGCCTGGTGGCATGCTGGGGGAATTCTAACAAGCCTGCAACCCTGCTCTGCAGGTACTGCCAGGCAAGACATCGGGCACCAACCATTCACTTAGATGAAGATAAGCCTGAGCCCAGCCTCTCAGGGAGGACAGGAAGGGGCAGGGGTAGGGAGTAGTGGTTTCTGCCTTTTCCAGTGCCTTGTCTGCCCCCAGATCCTTCACACATACCCCCAGGTCAACAGCCCTTTCCTGTATGGGGCTAGAGAGATGGGAAGAGGACCTGTTACCCAAGTATTTTAATCATCTATTGCAGCTAACAGATCACCCCAAAATGTAGAGACTCCAGACAGCAGCCATTTTACTAAAAGTTGATTCTGAGGGGTGACTGGGCTCAGCTGGGAGGTTCTTCCACTCCTGTAATGTCAGTTGGCTGTGCAGTCATCTGGGACTTGGCTGGGCTGGGAATGGATGAAAAGGTGGGATTCTCCTCCCTTTCTGTGGAGTCTCAGGTCTTCTCCTCCACATAATCTTTTCACGCGGTCTCTCCAGCATGGTAGCCAGCTTGGGACTCCAAAAAGCACAGAAGCGAAAGCTTCCAGACTTCCAAAGGCTTAGGCCAGGACATGGCCTAGTGCCACTTCTCTGCATTGTCTTTGTTAAGAGTCAATCATAGGCCAGCCCAGACTTCATGTGGGAGGGGACCACAAAACGGTATGAGTACCAGGAGGCAATTCGTTAAGCATCACTTTTGGAGACTGCTGCCTTACCAATAAGAAACAAACCCATGATCTGACCTTGGTTTACAGGCCATCAAAAGAGACAGGACTTGTAGATACCTAACTGTGGATGCCATGCCATCATATACGCACACCTGCTCCATCGGGATACATAGGTGCTGAGAGGGTCACCTTCACACACACTCAACGTCACTGTCACACTGGCGTGTTCATGAACTCATACACACACACACACACACACACACTCACCTTCATAATAATATGGCCATGCACTGACACAATCACACACACATACTCCAACACTCTATGTTTTTCACATCCTTACTTAATTTCTCATATGTGAACCTTCAATTAGACAGGCTGGCCCAAACATCTCTGCTGGCCCAAGACCCAGTCATCACCTGAATGATTCCTCGAGCGAACAGTAACGTAGCATAGCTCACCTGAACTGCAGAAAAACCACGGGTGTAGAAACCTAGGATGCAGAATTTTGAGCATCACTCAGGGCCAGAGAAAACCATCCAGGAAGAGCCCAGTTTCGCACAAACCTGCAAGGAGCCTCAATGGGAGAAAATGATTTAATTATCAGAGTGTCACCAAACAAATTGTATGCCTCATTTTGGGGTACTTAATGTTTATGGTAATTAACATTATGAAGATTTTTCTTCTCTCTTCTGTTTATATTTAGTTTAGTCATCCACAATAGAGCTAAAATTATTTCAACTAATTTTAGGCGCTCTCTTTTATGTTGCCCCTACATTTCTTCCCCAGCACTGCTACCCAAATGCAATCTTTAACTTCAGAGACAGCCAAATTCAGGACAAATTGGAATCAATGCAGCCTTTGTCTTGGCTAATAAGTGGCTGCCACGCAGAGGAGCGCAGAACTGCTAATTGGCTGATCTCAATAGGGAAGAGACAATGGTGGCGAGAAAGCTGGGGGATTAATTATAGGGCTGCCTTCTGCGAACCCCAGCTTCTGCGGCTCCTGGTCTGCAATGCCACATGGGTGGGCCTCTCCATTCTGTCTTTAAAAACAAGTCCTGCCAGCTGGAACTCTCCTGCACTGGGGATTCAGACCAAACACCCAGCACACACAAAGGTCAAGGGAGAAAAAGGTGTACAGTGAGCAGGTGGCCACCCATGAGGGAGAGGACCAGAGAGTGTGTGTGCTGGAGCAGGAGGATGAGAAAACACTTACTGGGGCAGAGAAGCTATGTGCACCTGCTTGTGAGGAAGGTATGACGCTCCCCACTCCCTATGAGGAAATCGAGGCCCAGAAAGGTAAGGGAATGTACAAAGTATAGCAGGTTAGCTCCTCAGATGAGGCAACAGTGCCCCCACTGAAGCAGCAAGGCCAAGAATAAGGACTCCTCTGAACCTGGACTTGAACTCAACTTGGCCTGATTTCAAAGCCCATGCTCTTTGCACAACTCTCTAAGTCTTTTCTCCACCATTAGTCTCTGACCTTTGAAATCTCATTTGATTGTCTTTGGGGTAAAGGAATTACCTCCTAAATGTCCCTGCTAAAATGCACATGCCTCCGCTGAGTGGAGAAAGGCATGCATCTCTTACCCCAGATTCGCTGTTCAAATTAGACACCTGACAGGGGGAACATGGGTTCCTGAGGGAATAAGGCACACAGTTTTGATAAGGGGAAGGGGAGCTGCTGAGAGCCAGCAGGCCCAGATGGAACTCGGTGGTCATCTTGGGAATGGGGTGGGGAAGCGCAAAAGGGGAGGCACCTGGAAGGAGCGCACAGAAGGGCTGCACCAAAGGCAAAGTGAGCCCAACCCGACAGTCCAAAACCAGAGTTGGTATTCTCATCCCAAAAGCCACTCTCCCTCCCAGATTTCACATGTCTGTTGCTTCACCTGGGTCCCCAACTCTGTCCTCTCCTTGACCCAATCTTTCTATCCCACCTTCAGAGCGTGTCCTCTCCTCTCCAGTCTCTCCGTCATCATCTTATGCTCGGTTTGGCATCTGCCCTGTGTCAAAGTAAAATTGTGCTGGACACTTGCTAAAAATGGTCAGACTAATTTTATCAGAGCTACTGCAATTGGAGAGAGAGACTTCTGGACAGAGCTGAGTACAACTCCATGTATAGCGGAGGCAACTGGGGATTTAGGGCCAAGGGGCAGGGTGAGAGGGTCAGTGGATGGAAAACCACTAAAAGGAACTTAGTTAGGTATCAAAGGGAGGGGGTTGCTAAAGTGGTTTGGTAGGATTCTTGCTGAAACTGGGCTCGGCAGAGCAAGAATGGCAAACTAAGGACAAGGCCAATTGAAAAGAAGGCTCAGAGGAGACCTGACTCAGATGAAAGCTGGTCAGAGTCCTTGTCACCTATCTGTGAGCCCTCTGCCTCCAGGGTCACTCCCCAAGCCCACCCTCCATATACAGTCAGAATTGTCCCCCCAAACCCAGTCTGACCCCATCACTTTCCAACTTTAAAGCCTCCATCAACCCCCTACCATCCTCAGAATAACGTACAAACTCCTGGTATGATGGATATAAGACCATTCCATTGTAGCCAGAGTCTTGGAAAACCTGACCCAGAAGGAAGAAAAGTCGTTGGTGTTCCTTCCTGATTCCAGCTGGGTCCTGGGCTGAGAAGGGTTAAACACACCAGAACACAGCCTTCCTTAGCTAGGACCTTGCTCCCGAGACAACAGAACTCTTCAGTGTTTCCAAAACTCCCTCTTGTGCTTTATCTCCTCGGTTTTCACAACCTCCCCTGTCTAGGCAGTTCCTCACCAGGTCACAGATAAGGAGTCATGATCAGAGCAGTCAGATGACTTTCCCAGGTCACAGCTAAGAAGTGGATTCAGCCAGCGTTTGAGCAACCTGAGGTTGTAACTGCCGCCTTTCCTCACTAGATGATAAGCTTTGGGAGCAGTGGTGCCGGGTCTGTTTGGTTTCCCATTTTATCCCCACACCCAGCAGTACCTGGTACATAGGAACATTCAATAGAAAAGGCAATGAAATCACTACGATTTGTTGAGAACTTACTTTGTATCGACCCCATGCTAAGGGGGTAAAAAGGACACTTTTTGCCTAACACAATTATTAATCCCATTTTACAGATGGAGAAACGGAGGCCCTGGGCAGCTCAGTCACTCGCTCAGAGGGGCACAGTTAGTAAGTTGGTAGAGTGGGACTTTCACCTCTGCTTGACTGCAGAGCCCATGATTTCAGCTTGCACTCCACTGCCTCGTGACTGCCCTGTGAATGAGTGAGTGACTCAATGAAGGACTTCAGTTCCTGAGCTCTTTCCAGCCTGCTGTGCTTTCATCTGCATAACCACCTCCTCACTTTCCTCCCCGCCCTGACCTCTGGGCTCAGCTGAAGTTGACACTTTGCAAGCAAAAGAAGAACTCCCAAATATTAATGCATATAGCTAGTGTTCTTCGGTCAAGATAATTTCAATGCCTTAAGATATTAATGTTCTTTTGACTGGTCTCCTTTCTAAGCAGTTCTGAATAAACACATCTATCCAGGGCTGATTGATTTTTGCAATTGCCCGATTATAACCTAAACTAGGACATTCTGAGTCACATATTTGAGAGGAGAAATTGTTTGGGGTATGCATGTGTGAATGTGTGTTAATATTTTTTTAAGTTGCCTTTTGTGCTCAACTCCAGAGAAATATTTGAAATTCAAATAATGAGGTATTCGTAGTGAGTTTTGCTTTTCTTACGCCCAGGGTAAAAATAAAATAAAATGCTAGACCTTTTTCTTCCTCCATTATACAGTGCTAACTTTCCTTTCTCATTATGTTTACGTCCAAGGTTTGAATGAGAGTAAAATTTAAAGGAATTACCGCAATTCTTCAGTACATTTGCAAATCAATTAAGAGGAGCCTGCTTTTTGCAGGGAGCCAGCCTTCCTCAGCTCACGGAATGCTGCAGCCCACAGCTGCCTAGCACACAAAGAGCAGCTGTCACGTTCAGAAGCAGGCTTGGCATTTCCACGTTCACCTCCAGTGGCCAATGCCAACCACTGAACCAACCCCTTGCTGGGCAGCTCCACTTACCTGCCAGGAGTTGAGTCTCCCACAGGGTGTTAATGGCGCTGGAAAAGCACACACTGTCTTTGGAGTCCAACAGAGACCTGACTGGGCAGTCCCCACCCTGCTGCCTCCTGGCTCTGTGACCTTGGGCAAATCACTTCACCTCTCTGGGCCTCACTTTCTCTGGCTGCAAAGTGAAAACATTAATGCCTCTTCCAAGATTGTCCTGCAAAGGCTATCTGGACGGATGTACCTCCCACCTGCCTGGCACACACAGGGCCAATGGGGTTTGCCTTCCTTTTTTTCAGAGCTCAGAGGGAGGATGGGATTTATTTTCTACTTATTGTTCCAGGTCCCTGAGAGTGTCTCATGCACCTAGGTCCTACAGGAGAGAATATTCCAACAAGACCTGAAAGTTAAAATCCCACCACCCCCAGAAGAACTGCCAGATTGCAGCTGTATCATATGCTCTCTCCTTAATTCCCTCTGGATTATGGGAGTTGTACTCTCTCCCTTGTATTCTCTACCACATACTCACATTTCCCCTCTCCACAATGAAGCAATTCCTTAAGGGCAGGGACAAAATGTGATGCCTCTTTGCAACTTCTACTTCAGCTGAACAGAATTTGTTGTGGTTTCAACTGACATTCCTGCCACCAGGCCTCGCTTGGTGCTGTTCCCTCCGCTAAGTCCGCTTTATATCGGATCAGCTCATGTGCCTGGACCAGCTATGGGCTTGTCCCTGCAGATTTTGGTGAGGGGAAAATATCCCACTTTTTTGGGGGGGGTGGGCTCAATCTAAATTCAACTCCGAACTCAGGCTGGGGGTCACCTCATCGCTGGCCAGCCTGGAGCAGCTGGTTCCTCAGGTCCCCAGGTGCCTCCCTGGAGGCCTGTGCCCGGCACTGCGCTGGCTCCGCTGGGCTGTGGTCCCGCACTGGAGAGCCCGCCCCAGAGGACAGGACTCAGACTCTGTGACGTGGACGTGAGGTGGCTCCCAGAGACAAAGGCTATGCAGCATGGCATTCAGGAGAGGATGGGGTGGAGAGCAGAGCCTTGAGGAGGGGACAGCCACTGAGGCCCAGGCCGCAGGGCAGGGCCCTGCTGACCAAGTGCAGTTACAGGCCCCAGGCAGGCAGCCCGGCGGGCAGAGGGGCTAGAGCAGGACGGACAGGGCGCTGCAGGTGTTGAGCCGGCCCCTCCACTCTCTGTGCCTCAGTGTCCCTTCTGTAATTAGAGGATTTTGAGTAGGCGGCCTTCAGGGATCCTTATCACTCTAACATCCAGACAAAGGTATGGCTTGTGAGCTAAGATACCTCCCACCCTCCACCGAGGCAGCCAGGTGACCTTGAAAACATCTTCATGCCCCAACACTTCCAGGGGCTGGGTGTGAGGTGTGGTCTAACTTGCTTTGTTTCCACTGAGAACAGGTGCTAGATACTGTGCCGAGGGCTTAGCCTACATTCCTTGCCAAGGGAGGTGGCAGTAAGTTCTGATACGCTCTACTTTGCCCAGATATGCCTGGGCACGGCCCACTTCCCTGAACAGAGGCTCCAGGCCGATGAGTAAGGAAAACAGGCAAGAAACAGTCCCGGCCTGCCAGGCCCTCTTCTTGGAGTGTGTGCAATCTTTCTTTTATGGGGCCCGGGGAGCGCTGCACGGCTCCGCCCTGCCAGCCTCCTGCCTGAGGTGTCAGGAGCCTGGTCCCCAGGCCCCAGCAAAGGCGGGTGCAGCTCCGCAGGGACGCCCCAGCCAGGTGTGCTGTGCTGTGCTAAGCAGCCTGCCAGCCCCAACAGATGGCAGAGCGGAATCGCCATCCATCACAGCCGTAAGTGGCCAACTCCCCTCCCAGGGCCCGAGACAAATGGCTCCGCTCCTCCCTCCCTCCCCCAGTCCCACCATCTACCACCCCTGCCAGGCAACCAGGCAGAGCCCTTCGCTCAGCGCATCCTGCGCGCAGGATGCAGGGGGAGGCAGGGCTGAGTACTGCGCGGAGTCGCATCCATCATCACTGAGAGCCAGTAGCTTGCTCCACATAGTGACACAGAGGGTGCCAGCCCTCACATGTGTGTAGGAGTACATGTGCATGCATGTGTATGTGGGTGTGAGCATGTGTGTATGTGTGTGAACATGTCTCAGCAATGTGCATTCATGTGTTCTGTGTGTATACATGGTGTGTGTGGCCATGTGTGAGTGTGTGGGTGTGAACATGTGTGTGCATGTGTATCGCATGTGCGTGTGTTCCAAGTGCCATCACATCCACCCTGGATGTGGCGGGCCTAATTCTCACAAGGGGGGACAGTCTTGCCTCTCAGGGATAACTCGCCTGTCTGTCTCTTCCTTGGATTAAGCTCCAAAGAGCTCAAGGCTCTGCAATTGTTGGACTCCAGCTTCTGTGTCCATGTGTCTGTATGTTAGGCCGTGTAGTGTGATATGGGTCAGACCAAGTGTCAACCAAAGAGTGGGTCACATGCACTCAGCACAGGGCACTGGTGAGCTCCAGGGCACTGAGGGACAGCTGGGTAAGCTCCCAGTGGGGAAGAGTGTCAGGGCAGTGAGCAAAAGAGCTTTGTAAGCCCTTGTGAGGGGACAGATGGGAGGCCACATAGGACCAGAGTGGGAAAGAGGAGAAGATAGGTATACTCGGACCACTAAAATAACTTGTTAAAGATTCTCAAACTGGCCCTCTCCTACTCACAATGTTCTTGAGTGACACAAGCGAAGACATATTAAAGCCCCTGGGTCAAGTTCATGAATGATCCAAAACAAGGCAGGAGCTCAGTTATCTAAATGGCATACCCCAGGCCCATCACTGATGGACCAGCACCAAGACAGCCCCTTCATTCGGCTCTATCTAATATCCTACCCTTACTTTCAAAGATTAGAGTTTCAGGCAAAAAAGACAAAAGGACCTGGCCTGGTAGAAGTGCTTATGCACATGAGCTGACAAAGTTCTGCACACCCTTCAAGGCCCGTATCATCGCTGGCCTGCGAGGCAAAGATGTCCCCAGATGTCCCCCTCACTCCAGTGCCTCTCATACTGGATCTGGTCCCATTCTCTCCCCAGCTAGTCTGCGCCTTCCCTTGGGGCTGGGACAAGGTCCGATTCATCTCTGACGGGTGTCCCCAGAGGCTAACAAAAGGCCTCAAACAGAGAATGAGTGAATGAATGGATGGATGAATGGATTCTTCCCTTACAGTTAGTTTTAACTTTCCACAAGCTCCATGGGAGCCAAGAATGTTGTATGGCTCCTTAAAAAAAAATGTGACCTTAGCCCTGGCTGGTGTGACTCAGGTGGTTGGAGCATTGTCCCCTAACCCAGAGATTACAGGTTTGATTCCAGGTCAGGGCACATACTCAGGTTGTGGGTCTGGTCCTGATCTGGGTGCATACAATCCCCAGCCTGGGCACTTGCGATCTCTGGTCCGGGTGCCTATGGAAGGCTTCTCTCTAGCATTGATGTTTCTCTCTCTCTCTCCCTGTCTCTCTCTCTAAAAATATAAAATAAAATAAAATAAAATAAAATAATTTTTAAATGTCCTTGAGTGAACATTTTGAAAAAAGTGACCTTAGTTGGGCTGCACCAATAGAGGTATGATGACCAGAGCAACAGAGGAGAGTCTGCCCTGTTTTGTGCCACTCAGAAAGTACCCAGAAGAGGGAGATGAGAACGGAGGTTGAGTCAAAAATAATAACAATAATACATGCCATGAAAGCATTCAAGAAAAGCAGGGAGAGGAACCTCAGCTTACAAGAGATGTCTGTAAATGCTGGAGGGTTGTCAGAAGGCAGGCCTGCACAGTTTCTCTCCTGGGGCTTTCCACAACTCCACATCCCCCCTAAACCCAGGTGTCCTGGCCTCCCCACCTCATCCCAGCCAGCGCAGGTGTCAGGCTTCCTGAAGGGCCCCAGGGAGGGTCAGAAGCAGCAGGTGGAGGCTGCTTCTCTTGCTGGGTCAAGCAGGATAACTAGCAAATCTCCCTAAACAAATAAATCTAAATTCTGAAAGGAACTTCATATCCCAAACTTATGTGTTTACTTCAGGGAGGAAGTGCTCTTTTGTGGTTTCCAGGACAAGGCAGTTCATAATTTTTTCACACCTTTCAGAGCAGGTGACAGCTTGCTTATAAAACCTAATTCATGGCCATGCAGGGCTCCAAGCTGCACTTCAATACATGCACCAGTAACACATCACAATAAGGTTAGAGACAGACACTCCCTCCCTCCACCCCTAATAGGCATTTTTCTGGATCCATCCATCCAAGAAGAGAGTTATGCCAAGCAGACACCCTGAGTGAGGCCTCCAAAAACTAGCAATAAGAGAGGCCTCCCTGTGTAATTTCCTCTTGGACCCACCACCCCCTCCTCATCCCCCTCTCCACCTTAATTGCAGGAAGAATTGTTATGCTAATTAGCATTATTCACAGAGTTAACAGAGCACAGGGTCTAAATTTAGATCCCCTGAGTTCTCCAGGCACTGACAAAGATGCTGGTGGGAATAGGAGGTCTTGAGTTCTCCATGGGTCTGCAGGACAGTGGAGAGCAGAGGCGAGCCAGGGCCGCCCTACCCCATTTTGGGGCTCCCTGGGGTCTTTAAATCACAACAGAAAGCCTCTGGATCTTGGCAGGGAGGACTCAGAAGGCAGAATCCTCTGCCAAGGGAACATGGAGCAGAAGAAAAGGGAGACCTACATGTGTGCATGGCCGCTGTGTGCCAGGCTGGGCACCAAGCTGTGGCTGGGAAGGCAATGCAGCACCCCCTGCTCGCATCAGGAAACTTAATTTGCCTATCTGGGCCCCAGTGTCTTCCTCTGGGATGGGGATCATAATATCTACTCTGCAGGGCTGCTGTGAGGGTTAAAGGGGTTCTGATGCTAAGCGCCTAGAACAGGCTGTGGCCTGAAGGTAACTATGCTCGGTGGCTGGAGCAAAGTCGGTGAAGGAGGACTTGGAAGGAAACAAGCACCATCACCAGCTGTGTGCCAGGCTCTGTGTGAAACACCTGACATGCATTTCCTCCTTTGACCTTCACCACCACCCTCTGAGGTCAGAACTATCATTACCAGGTAGGCAGAACAATGGTCTTCAAAGATATCCTTCTCCTAACCCCCGGAACCTGTGGCTATGACTCCTTAGTGGTCAAAGAGACTGCAAATGTGTTTACGTTAAGGTCCCTGCGAGGGGCGGATTATCCTGATTGTCTGGGTGAGTACAATGTAAACACAGCAGTATGATCACAGGGTGCTTATAAGGGGGAGGCAGGAGGGTCAGGAGGGTCAGAGTCAGAGAAGGAGACAAAAGGACAGAAGAAAACACTAGAGATATGTGCTTTGAAGATGGAGGGAGGAGCCGTGAACCAAGGAGTGCACGTGGCCCCTAGAAAAGCACGATTCTCCTTGGAGCCCCCAGAAAGAACACGACCCTGAAACCCCTTAATTTGATTCCTTAACACACCATTTTGAACTTCTGATATCCAGAACTGTAAGATAAATTATGTTGTTTTAAGCTTTGAAGTTTGTGGTAATTTATTACAGCAGCCATAGGAAACTGATACACAGTACCTCCTTCTTACAGACAGGGTAACTGGGACACAGAATGGCTCCGGTAACTGTCCAGAGTTACACAGTAAGCAGCAGAGCCTCAATTTAAACTTAAGCCTCTGACACTAGCGTCATGGAATGGGAATCTCATGCAAAGGAGGGTGGAGAAAACTGGATCTGACTGAAAATCTCAAAATGAGTTCCCTGTCACAGAGGGTATTCAAAAGAGGCTGAAAAAAATTTACCAAAGTGTTCTAATGGAGACTTCTCTATCATGTATATGTTTGCTCCAGGGCGATGGTTTTCAAATCACATAATAGCAGAACCCCCAATAGAAAAGAGCTTTCCACCCTGGTCAGTGTGGCTCCACTGGAGCATCATCCTGTGGAATGAAAGGTTGTCAGTTCGATCCCTGATCAGGGCACTTACCTAGGTTGCAGGTTTGATCCCTGTCAAGGCACAAATGGGAGGCAGCTGATGTTTCTATCTCTCATGGATGTCCCTCTCTCCCTCTTTCTCTCCCTTTTTCTCTCTCTAAAAGCAGTGGGAAAATTTGTCCTCAGGTGAGGATTTTAAAAAGTTTTTTTAAAGAAAAGATCTTCCCTACTTAATATAACCCAGATCAAAGAAGAGCATCCCCAGTTGGATGGGGTGCGGGCCCTGCCTGCTGGGCTGCCCTCCCGCCCCCACCCCTGCAATGCTGCTGCAGTAGCCTAGGGTCCACAGAACAGTGTTTGAAGGCACTGGCCGAGAGACTTTCTGAGTTTCCTCCAAATCTGAGGTCCCAGGAATGTGAGTACTTCTCTGGAGACATAACAACAAAAGGCACATGCTATCTCTCTGCACCCCTGCAGCGGGTGGCGGGATCCAGGGAAGGTTTAAGAGCCTGACACAGACGCTACTAACGATTTTCAGTTACTTAATTCTAGCGCATTGACAGGTCCCCATAACTTAGGGTTTATTTGCTTTCTCTTGAATGTCACATATAATTCTTGTCGAAATGTTTATTTGCCTAATGCAACTTTTAGTGCCTGGATAATTTATTCCCTCTATTTGTCAGCCAGGAGGAAAGGAAGCTACTTTTAGCCTCTGGCTCTATTGTGGAAAGTGACGCAGTGGCCTCCTTTCATCTCCAAGGCATGATGGGGGGCCTTGGCGACTGCACCCCTTACCCAGAGAAATGCAAACTCCACTCCATTTCAAGGCCCTCCTGCCCCTCCCACGCAGTCTGCAAGCTCAGTTCTGTCCAGATACAGGCACTTCCGTCTTCTGCAAAAGGAGAAGCCAATGAGAAGGTGAACCGCCTCATCACATGCCCGTTTAGGAGACAGAAATCATTCTCTAGATGCAATGTCATTTCCAAATCAAGCCAATTCCATGCGTTCTGAGGAAATTCAATTCAGGCCACAGTAATTAAGCACCTACTATGTTGCGGGCCCTTGGCCGGGCTGGGGCTTCAGCAGTAAATAAGCCTGCGTTCCTGCCCTCAAATTACTGAGGTCAACTGGGAGCTGGTCAGGTAAACCAATAACCTCAGTGCGATCCAGGCTGTAACAGGGAAAGAGACAGAGCCCAGGGGGAATGCTTGGAGGAGGGGCCACCGTGCCCTGGGAGCCAGCAAGGATGGTGGACAGCATGGGACCCAGCCTCCCCTTTGTCCAGAGTAAAGGGGTGGGGGCGGGGAGGGGGTGGTGAGGCGTCGCAGACATAGGGAGCCCAGTGAAAGGAAAGGCAGATTGATATGGGGTGTGCTGTGAGGGGCGACAGGGGACGTGGGCTGCCAAACATGGAGAGCCAGCCACGCCAGGCCTTGGATGCTGTCCAAGGATTTCAATGTCACTCGCAGGCAATGGGGATCCCACTGATAGTTTGTGTTAGAAGATAACTGTGCATCAGTGAGCCGGGATGAGAGTGGTACCAGGTGTGCTGGGTCACCTCGGGGGTCTTCGCAATAATACAGGACAGATGTGAGCTAATCCAAGGCGGTGTGGATGGAGGGGGGTGAGGGAACAGCATGCGCTGGGGAGATCTGGCATCCATTCGATATGACTGTGAGGGACAGGAAGAGGCTCATGGATGCCTTCCCTGATTCGGGAGCGATGACAAAGACCAGGTCCGTGGGCAGAGGAGGCCACAGCTCTGGACGCATCAGGTCAGGGGGCCTGGAGGTGCTCAAGGGAGGCATAAGCCAGTGGTTGTTGGAAATGGAGGTGGAGGGAGGGCCTGTCCGTGCCTGGCTTGCTGGCCAGAGAGGGCTGAGGAGCCTGCAGAGGCATGGGGACCAACCCCACTCTGGGCTGCGGCAGCAGATTCCCCAACCCGAAGCAACTGCCCTGGCCCTAAAATGTGGGGCTGCCTGCTCTGGTCACTAGACACCCAACCAGAGGCGGGAACTAATGGTTCTTCTGAGAACTGACCTGACACTTCACAGTCCTTTCAGAAGGGAGGGAGGGAGTCATGTTGGAACTCCAAAGGGACAGGAGAGAAATGGGAGCCACACAAAGAGATTCTGGGTTCTCAGAAATTTGGAGAGAGGGGCTGCACTGGAGGGAGAGGTATAAGGGGGACCATAAAGGCCATCCCAGAATTTCCCCCAGGACCCCTGACCCACTCTAGACCCAGGTGTCCCAAGAGCCTGCAAAGGGGGGGCTGCAATCAGTGTTTAGCAACCCCACAAGTGGAGACAGTGTCACCCTGCCAGGATAAATCAGAAACCACCAGCTTCCAGAAACTTCTGAAGAAGCCTGGGCACATCAGAGTCTCACTCAGGTTAACTGGACATGGCTAGGGTTATGCATGGGCAAGAGTTAACCTGACTCACTCATGTGATGCCTGCAGGGAAGGATGGGACTTGCACGGCTGTACAGTTAGCAGCATAGACTTCGGAGTCAAGCTAGGCCCGAGTTCAAATCCTGACTCTGCTACTGACAGAGGTGACTTGACAAAAACCATTTAACCACTCTGTGTCTGTTTCTTCATCCAAATAGAGATGATAGTAATAATAACAGTACCCATCATATGGAATTGTCAGGGAAGTTACATGAGGTAATTACGTGAAGCACTTAGCACAGCCTCTGGTACTTAATAAGCATTCACTAAGTAGGTGGCTCTTTTTATTTTTTATTTTTAATCATGACCTTTATAAAAAGACCCTCAAAAGCCAGAATGGATAATATTCCTAGCCATGTCCAAAGAACACCTGAATCTGGCAGAGTACATTTTGTTGCAAAACCCTGGCTGGTTTGGCTCAGTGGATTGAGCGTCGGCCTGCAAGCTAAGTGTCGCTGGTTCGATCTTCCAGTCAGGGTACATCAGAGAAGGAAAACTCTGATTCCAAAAAACCTCTGCTGCCTTGCGGCATACCTCTTCAGGGGAAAGGCTAAGGGAGTAAACCCCAACAGAAAATCCGGAGCCGGAGTCCCTAAGGCGGTTTGACGTTGTAGTCAACACCGGCAACTCCTGCGGCGCACCTGAAGCCAAGCTGTATTGACTTCGTCTTTCCCTTGGACCCTTCAGCTGCGAAGAGAGGGGGGGGTCTGCTGCATGGGCAACAGCAGACCCTCCATATCACCCTGCCCAGGCTCTGTAGCTTCAGCTTCACTGGAGAGGACACTCCAGCGTCATCGCAAGATGTCGATTCAACACGGGAGGAGACAGATACCGTGTCACTCCCGAGTCGGACTGCACAACCATTCTCGGCGGTGCAGATAGACTCTTAAGAAGCTACACCATCGTCTCTCGAGACGGACGGCTGCCGACGACATTTACAGGTATGCTGCTGTAAATTCACACACTGGGGCCTGGCAGGCAAGAGGCCACCCCAGGCTCTGGCCACCTACCTCCTAGTGGCTCACACAGGCATAGCCAAGGTCACATCCTCACACCATGGGGATGCTGCCGGCCCCCTGACAGGGGCAGATCCATTGCAGGAACCAGCTCTCCCGGGACCACACCTCCAGTTCATTCTTTTTAACTTCAGCTCTAGCCTAGCGGAGGAGCCCCTTCCCCTCCCCTCACTGCCAGTGAAGGTCTGCTCCCTGGAGCTCCTGCATGTGAATCAGCTCAGGACCTGATGGGGGACCCACAGACTCTCCCTGGGAGACAGACAGAGGAGCCCCCTTCCCAATGCACAGGGCCCTTTCCCCACGTCCATGTTCGAAAGCTCCTACCAAGAGTCACCCCAGTGAGCACAGCAGCCAACTCTCCACATTTGTGCCACAGAATAGAAACTCTCAGATAACAAAGAACCCAAAAGTCATTGCTAATCACATTTGCATAATATGATTTTTTTCAGCAGATTTACCTTCCTAATTACGCTTGTCTCTAGCCAATATTAAAGTGATTCTGCATTCCCCAAGCACGTGGGTGATGAGCGACCTGCACTAGAAGTGGGTGGGGAGCCAGGCTAAGTTACCCTGGGGGTGTAGGTTTTGCCACAAAGCGGATAATTCTAAGGTGGGGAATCAGTAAAGCCCACCTACATTCCTAGAGGGGAGAACAAGTTACAAATGTACAGGATTGTACAGCTCGCCAAGGACTCCCACAAGCATCCCCTCATTTGGTCTTTACAATAACCTCTCACCACCTACGACCTTTAGGATTAAAGCCAGGACTCAGACACAGATCTGCTGGAGCCAAAGCTCTTTAGGGAGAGTCTCTGTAAGAGACCCTCTTCTTAATTGCACCCCTTCTGCCACAGATGTATCATAGATAATGAAACAAAGAAAAGTCAGGGCCCAATTGGTTCACCCTCCTTGCATCCATGCTCCTGGGGACTCTCCCTTGCACACTGACTAGAATTGACCGTGTGACTTGCTTTCACCAGTGGGACAAGAAGAGCCTTGACAAGAGCTTGCTCCTTGAGTGTTGCCTCATGCTGATCTTGGATTCCTTGAGAGACCAGATGAATAAGCCCAGGCGAAGCTATTGGAGAATGAGAGACACATGGTTCAGTTGCCTTCATCAGCTGTCCAACACCAGACATATGTGTGAGACCATTTGAATCCATCCAGGCCCACTCAACCCTAAGTGACTCAGCTGAGATCAGCCAAACTGAGCCCAGGTCATAGAACCACCCAGCTGCTGCCATTAAGTGCCAGGACGGCATGTTACACAGCAAAAACTAACCAATACAAGTAGCAACAGAGCATCCAGATTCTCGGAGTAGGAGAACCATGGGCAAGAAGTGTTTCCACACACAGGCCCAGCCCTCTCCATGTTCTGCCATTCCTGAGCTTTAGTTCAGCCTGAGCAATTTCTCCACCCCAGTGACCTGGACTTACTCAGTTCTAAAGTTGTGTTTTCAGAACATATAGAAGATGTATATCTTGATACACTATCTCACACTCCCATAAATTCTCTTTCCTAGTAAATCCAATTATGACCTACTCTTTTCTGCTATAGGGATTCCGTATGTGGTCAGCCAGAATTTCAGAAACAGTTGCCCAAGAAAACTAAGCCAGAGCTAGAAAGACTCATAGGCAAATGTAGACAGCCATCAAGGTCAGATTTACCAAAGCCCAGGTACACAGGGTTCTAAATCCTCTCACTAGTCTTACGAGGTGGCTCTGCTTGAGACTGGGCTTGGATCCCTATCTCCAGACAGTGCTGCACCAGTTGTGGCTCCAACCTTCCTGGGAGGTGAAGAGCATGGATTATGGAATAACAGGGCCTCAGTTCAAATCCCAGCTACTTCTCTTAATAGCTACATATATGATTTTGACAAGTTACTAGTCCCTCTGTATTTCAGTTCCTCTTCTGTAAAATGGGTACAATTTGCAGGGTTGTTTTCAGAGTTAAACTTATGTATGTAAAGCACTTAGAATAGTCCCCAACTACCAAGTACATGCTCTACAAATGCCAGTTCCCAGTACTCCAGCTACTGTCTCTCTGTGACTATAATTGCTTGTTCTTGTTCTTCTCTTCTGTCTCAGAGGAAGGACCCTGGAAGGCAATGATCACACCCATGCTCTTGGCTTCAAGCCCTCACTTTAAGCTCACGGAGACTCCTTTAACCATGACAGAGTTCTCGGGCTCAGGTCCCACAAAATGTCATGCTTTCCTCTGCCTTCCTTTTCCTGGACCTAAACCCAGCATGTGGCCTCTGCTGGTTTCTTTCTGACTCATTGGCCCTAAAATTTTCCTGAAATATCCCTTAGAGGCATGGAGACCTCTACACTCAGCCAACAGGCAGAGAAGAGAAGTTGAAGAAGACACATACCTTATTCTTATCCACCTTGGCCCAGAAAGAACATGCATTATCTCCCCCTCACATTCCATTGAAGAGACCAAGCCATGAGCCCCATCTAGATGTAAGAGGGATTAGAAATGGAGACCTTCCCTGGTTGGGTAGCACTTCCTAGTGACAACTCCACATTATGGAAGAAGGGGACACAAACCTATGGTGGACAGGCACCTGGTCATGTCTGCTTAAGTCTGCAAATACCTACAGAATATCATGGGTGCCTAGTAAGTAGTTACAACAGCTATTTCTACTCTTGCTCCTGCCACCATGATGACTCCCACCGCTGGTGTTTCTATTTTATTAGTAGTTGCTCTGTGAAATAGAGGTAATAATACCCATCTTAGAGAGTTGTGATGAGCATTAAATAAAGATGTGAAAGCATACATAACACTACCTGTGCCTTCCTCCTCCTCTATCTAAGTCCCCAACTGCCCCCAGAGAGCTTCCTCAGGTCAGGCTCACCTAATTAAATATTCTCTGCCTGCTTCTTTCTGGCACTCAAACTGGACTAAAAGTAGGGAAAAATGGGATTTCATGCATTACCGCCCTTTCCCTCATGACTATTTCTTTTCCAGTACAAGTGATGTTTCAGGTAGCTGTCTTTAAAGTTCCTTTCCCACCAGCCCGCTCACTCTATTTTTGTTAATTCCAACTCCCTTCCACTTTTTTTCTGGACTGTTTACTATGGAGAGGATTTTATTTTCAGGAACAGGTCTCCCAGGAGGTTTTGGGCCACCCATTTAAACATGGCTCTTCCTAACAGCAGGCTGTTAAAAGTCAGAGTGGCAAAATGGATTAAAGACTTAAATGTAAGACCTGAAACAATAAAATACATAGAAGAAAACATAAGTGCTGAGCTTCTAGACATCAGTCTTAGCAATGTTTTGTGGGCAGAGGATCTGAATAGACATTTTTCAAAGGAAGACATATAGACGGCCAACAGGCATGTGAAAACATGTTCAGTGTTACTAATTATTAGGGAAATGAAAATCAAAGCCACATGAGATGTCACCTCACCCCTTTTAGAATAGCTATTATCAAAAAGACCAGAAATAACAAGTGTTGGAAGGGATTTGGAGAAAGGAGAACCCTTGTACATTGTTGGTGTGACTGTAAATTGGTGCATCCAATATGGAAAACAGTATGGATGTCCCTCAAAAAATTAAGAATAGAACTACCATATGATATAGACATTTATCTTCTGGGTATTTATGCTAAAAATATGAAAACACTAATTCAAAGAATATATGCACCCCTGTGCTCATTGCAGCATTATTTACAATAGCCAAGATATGGAAACAACTAAGTGTCTATCAACAGATGAATTGATAAAGAAGATGTGATTGTGTGGGTATATATATATATATATATATATACCCACACAATGGAATATACTCAGCCATCAAAGAAATGAAACATTGCCATTTGCAACAACATCCATCAATGGACCTTTAGGGCACTATGCTAAGTGAAATAAGTCAGATGGAAGACAAAAACTATATGATTTCACTCACAAGTAGAATATGAAACAAAAAAGAAATAAACAAACAAAACAAAAACAAACTCATAGATACAGACAACAGTAGGGTGTTTACCAAAGGGAGGGAAACAGTGGGACAAAATAGTAACAGGGATCCAATGTATGGAACCCGGACTTTTTGTGGTAAGCACTCTATAATATATACAGATATCAAATTATAATGTATACCTGAAACATATATAATGTTACTAACCAATGCTACCACAACAAATAAATAACCAAATAATTATTTTAGAAAAGTGTGCCTTAAAACAGACAGAGTTAAAATAAGATTGTGGAATAAAATTATATAAATTATAAAGTACCTTTTGAAATCCTTAATGCCATAATGAAAGAGAACATGTTCTTTAAAACAATTAAAAGATAATGGTCAGAGTGGACTTTCGGGGCAGTGTGTGGGGCTGTTTGTGTGATCTTATATTTTTATCACTTTAAATAAGGGAAAAGGAAGCGGCAGGCCCAGGTTCGTGGCACAGACATGAGGGTCCTTTGAGGGGACAGCAGGAAGAGAACTCCACAGGGAAGGATGAATGAGGTAAGACGGGACTCATCACACACGCATTCCACCCCACCATCTTTCTCCAGAGTAATGTAGTGGATTTGAATTCTTGGTCTGCCTCCCTGGCTGTGCAATTTTCAACAAGTCATTCGACTTCCCTGAACCTCAGTTTCTTCATCTATAAAATGGAGACCTAATGTCCACCTCACAGAAATATGGAGCCAGTGAAGCAAACTTAACAGTCAGCACTGTGCATGATGCTTAGTAAGGTGCCCAATACAGAATAATTCCCTTTGTCTTCCCTCCTTCCAAAGGAAATGCAGATCAAACTTTCTGAGCTTAACTGGAGTTTTCCTAACAAAAACAGAACTTTTCTGAACACAAAAGCAGCACATTGTTAGTATATCTTTAACTAACAGAGCCTTTGCAATGCTGCCTAGGTTGTGTGAGGGCCGTGAGACAAGACAGAGTGGCCACAGAAGAAAAAAATCTTGTTGTATAAACTTGATATTAAATTGCCAATATTGGGGTTTTTACCTCCCAAACTGCAATTTTATACAGTTCAACCTAAATCAAGTAATAATAGCAAATGCTTATATAGTATTTACTACGTACTAAGCTTGGCTCTAAGTATCTAGTGCTCATTAATTCTCACAACAACTCTGCAGGGTAGATACTACTATAAATCTATTTTATAGCCAAAGAAACTCCAACACAGAGAGGTTAAGTGACTTGCCTGCGATCACACAGCTAGTGAGTAGCAGAGCTGAAATTTAAATCCTGGCAGTCTAGCTCCAGAGGCCATGATTTAAAGACACTGCACTTTACTGCCTCCTATATGAATAATTGAGAGGCCTCCTGAAGAGAATCCCATTCATTGGCTCTCAGATGAGCAGGGAGCAAGAAGGCTGCAAAGCCAGGTTGTCAGGAATGCTGGGAAGAAGGCGAGAGCAGCTATTACCCAGTGGTCATCCTGCAGTCCTGAGCACTCCCCCACCCCCCAGCCCCCAGCCCCCAGTCCAGGAAGAGCATTTCTGCACCCTTCAGAGCTACAAGGCAGGTACAGGCAGGCACCCTGCCCCGCCCTCTTTCCTGAGCATTTCATTTCCCTGTCCTTTGTGGCATGACTCTCATAAAACTATTCATTTCTTAATTCTTATGGCAGAAAGGAATGTAATCAAGTTGCTTGAATATGACAACAGCTTCCTGCTAAGCCAGCTACCTCCCGAGGGTCATTGGGAGACTATGCCCTGTTAATATTTAGCTCCAACAGCAAACATTATGGCTTTCAATTTGGAAGATTATGCTTCTGGTTAGTTGTGTATCGTATGTGCGCGCTTGCGCGCTCGCTGGGTGGCTCATCTCATCAGCACGGGAGCATTCTGCCAGGGTTATAAAAAATGCCATTTTCTCTGCAAGGCCTTTCCACTCAGTGATCCAGTGAAGTAACATCGGGATCAAAACCATGTTCTGAAAAATAATTGATCTGTTCAGCAGCTCACGGGCCTGCATTCCAGCCACCCAGAAGAGCCATTTTCACGGGGAGCCAGGGGCCAATGTTCGAGGGGGCTGCAAGGAGGGCTCCGTCTGCTGCTGCCCCAGTCTGCGGACCTTGAATAGCAGAGGGAGGTTTGGCGCTGTCCGTGGTACTGAACCCCAGCTGTCCCAGAATTATCAGGAAATGGGAAAGAATACTGGCTAGAGAAACTGGCTGATTGTCTGGGGAGCTGTGCCCATTCTATCGTCTTGGATCATTACATTTTCCCTTTTTCCAGAGGTCTCCATACTCTTTATAATTCTGGATCCAATCCTAAAGTGCCTTCTCTTGTGCATGCTCTCCCTGTTGGCTGCCTTTGCCCTGCGGAGTTCATTCCCACCAGCCATTTCATGGTTTTTCTTTTCTTTTTCATTTGCACTCCTCCTTAGGATGGCACAGAGCCTGAGTCTGAGGAGCTCAGTGTTTCAGAAACACAGAGCCATCCCCATTTCCTTGACTAACGCTTCCTCTCAATTTCTCTGACTCGTCCCTGTCTCTGCCCCCCACCTTGCTCCTTCCCTCTTGCCCTCCCCTTGCTGTCTACATCCCTTTTCTTCATCCCCTGTCTCCCCCTTCTCTAACTCCCCTTACCTTCCTCCTTGACACTCTCTCAATCTCTTTTCTCTTCCTCCCTCCTCTTTCTCCTTCAAGGTCTCTCTCAGTTATTTTCAATTCTGTCTCTCCCCATTACACTTTCTCTTTTTCCTTTTTCTTCTCTCGCCATTTTCTCCTTTTTCTCTGTTCCTCCCTCCTCTCCCTGCTTTTTCTCTTTCTCCCTCTCTCTTTGCCTCCCTTTCTCCCCCTCTGTCCTTGCCATCCTTTCCCTCTGTCACTCCTTCTATCTCTCCTCATTTCTCTGTGTCATTTCTCTCCCTCTTCCTCCTTTTTTCTCCCTCTCCCTCCCTCGCTGCTTCCTTCCTCTCTCTCTCCATCTCTCTTTCTCCTCCCATTCTCTCTTTCTCTGCACACAGATTTCCTTTCCAGGAGCCCCCAGGTGCCTGGTGAATTCATTTCAGCAGCTATTAGGGATCAGCACCTGCCCTGATACTCTGTGGGGAAGATGAGTTTGAGATAAGATGGGCTCTTTCAATTTCAGCACATCTGTAATTGCATTACCATTAAATTGCACTATTTTCCAAAGGTGAGAGCCCAGGGCCTTTGTGCAGAGAGTCTCCTGTAAATCCACTTCCAAGTCCTGCATGATGTGGAGGCCCCAGGCAGAGGGAAGAGTAGACTCAGCTTGATCTGACCATTATATTAATCCCCTTTATTGTCCAGGTCTCTTGTTTTCCATTTTATTTTAAAAGTAAATGAACCCCCTAGAAATCATTATTTCTAATTTTCTCATCTCACAGATAAAGAAACTGAAGCTCAAATAAAGGAAGGGAATTGCCCAAGGTCACACAGGCATGAGCACTGAAACCACAAATGTCCCTCGTTCTGCAGTCTTCTTGCAAGTTAAGACTACAGCAGCAAAAGCTGGGGGTGGGGGGGGGGGTGCAAAGACAGGATCATGATTTTTAGGTTTCAGGGAGGTGACCTTGGTCCAATATGCAAGGATCTGTCAGATACAGTGGGCAGGATGCAAAAATGGCCTGTGGGACAAAGGATAGTAATATCATGACTTCTCATGGTCTGTCAGGTTTGGCCAGGGATACAGAAAATAGATTTAGCCTTGAGGAGAGGACAAAGCTGGCAAAAGCTGGATGGGGACTGGGCATATTAGTGCTCCAGACAGATGGGCTGCTATGCAGGGCAGGACACTATTTCCAGCCAGGGCCTGGGAGACACAACCAGGAAATCAATGCAGAAGGCAGCACATAAACCAAGGCAATAACAGGGACAGGAAGCAGGGACTGCAGTCCAGGGGCCCACCCAGCCAGTGCCTGAGTGGAAGGAGAAGCTGGGAAGGACGGGGCCTGGGAGAATGAAGATCAGGGCGGGCTGGAGCCAGGAAGCAGAGGAGGGAGGACACAGATGCTAACCGTGGGTGGATGCAGGGGAAGAATCAAGCACACACTGTGGGTTCAACATCAGGAAAGACTCCAGTCAGGAGGTTATGGGAGAAAAACAGATGATGCTGTTGAAGGGTCAGCACAAAGCACCAAGCATAAGAACTCCTGGAGGCCAGAGAAGGTGTCACCTGGCACAGGGGTCTGTCCCTTGGGTTCTTCTCTGCCTTGTCGGTGCCCTATTTTCTGCTTCTTAAATCCACTACCTTAAGGAGAGCCGATATAGGATCAAAGAGAGCCCAGGCTTGTCCTGCCCTAGGGGGTCACTCCCTATGCCCACCTACTCTTGGCCAGCCTGAGGAAGGGCGGGTGAGGGGCTGGGCGCTGGGAAGGGCAGGGAGATCATCACCACTGTGGCCTCTGATGAGTCTGAGGGCCCAGTGATGCCCACCCCCCAGCCCCCAGCACTAATGGCAACAAAAACCCAAACAGGCAGGCTAAGCAGACGCAGGTCCCCAGCTCCAGGGCTGGGAGGCTAGCAAGCAAACAAACAGCCAGCAAATGTGTCTCTGTGCCCCAGGGTCAGACTGCCGCAGTGGCTACACCTGCTTTGGCAAAGCAGTTACTTTGAAGCCCCAGCCTGATGGAGAAAGGTATGCAGCACCCGGGGACAAAGTAGGGGGGTTTAATGATATGAAATAGCTCTGCGTGTAATCTGGGTGCGCTACAAGGGCTCCTGAGAGCCTCTAAAAGCTTCCCCAGCCTGGACTGCCTCTGAGGCTGGCCCATTATGTTCTTTTCTTCCCTGTGATCAGGATGAAGCCAGCCCCTGCCAGCCCTGGCTCCATCCACACTGCTCCTTCCTCCCAACTCCAGACACCCATGGGGCCCCCACTGCAGGTCATCAGGCACAAGGCTGGCTGCCCCAGCAATTCTTAGATAAATCAATTAGGATAAATGAGCTTAGTGATGTACAATGCCCTTGCTCTACTGTGTACCTTCTGAACTATTAGTTCTCTGGAGAAGATTAATTACAGAGCGCCATACTAATGCTCTTTTAATGGAATCTGTTATTTAAGTTTAAGAAGGGCAGGTATTGAATGTATGGGAGTTAGATACCTGCTATGTGCATCCCAAATCAGGGGCAATGGATGGAGCTCACCTCGGGATGGACCTGTTGAAACAGAAAGAAAGCTAGTAATCAGTCTAAATTCTGCAGAAGGTTGCACCAAGTGTTGGAAGGTTTTCCTGGAATTGATTGCATGTGTTTGTGGCATTAACTTTTCACCCTACTTGAACAGGCATTCTTACATTGATAGAAACCGAGTAGGAAAATGGAGAAGGAGACGTTGAAGGGAAGAGCTGGGTGACCTTCAATAAATCCTCAAGAGGGGGATAGACAGAAAGAGCTCATTTAGCATGGGGACCTATTAATAGACTTATAATATCATGAGCAAAAGAGGTGTTGGTCTTGTCCTAGAGAGCCCAGTTCACTGTGGGAAGTCATGTCTCCCAAGTGACATTTGAGCAGTTGGGACATGAAGTGGACAGTAGCCAGCCTGATGAGAGGTCTGGAAACTAAATCCTGTGAAAGTTGCAGGCAGCGCCTGGGAGATGAAGATGGGAGTAAGCAAAGCTAGGGGTCATTCACTCTCTAAAGCAGTGGTTCTAAGTCCTGGCTGCTTCTTAGAATCGCCTGAGGGGACTGTTAGAAGATACCAATGCCCATACCGGCATCTCTCCCAGAAATTCTGATTCAATTGGCCTGAGGCATTAGTATTTTTAAAAAGCCCCCCAGAGAACCACTGTTCTAAAGGATCCCGGGTGGGGGGCATGGCACTCATTATGTGCACCTCCAGAGAACAGAAGACATGGGGATGAATGGAAGTTTTTTTCTTAATATGTTGGAACCCTGTGGGATTGACCAGCAGAGGATGGGGTCAGAGTGAGCTGGAGGGAGGGGTTTGGGCCAAGGTCTGGCTCCTCTGTAGAGGCTGTCAGCCATTGAGGCACAGCACTAAGCAGGTAGGACAAGCAGAGAGACACACATGGAGGTGGATATAATTTGCAACCAGCCTCGAATTTGTTTACTGAGCCTTTGTAAAGGGGAACACCGAGGAGGCAGCTGTGTCACCAGGATCCCCACCCCCAGGAGTCCCACGGGGTTAGGGGCAGTGCACCAGGTGTTTCTGGGCAGAAGAGACACTCAGAGATAACTGGAAGGGTCAGAGAAATATGGGCCAAGGGTCCCAGCCCAATGCCAGGTGCTCAGGAGGGAGCATGATCCTGCCCCTAAGCAGTACCTGGGCAGAAGACCCAGGGTTCCAGCCTCCTGGACAAAGTATCAGGTCCTGGAAGAGTCCATCAGAACCAGAAGCTCCTCTGAGCAGGAACATGGCAGCACCTGGGGGCCAGGGAGTGAGTCTTTCCTGAGCACGTACTAGAGGACAGACAGGCCCCATGCAACAGCTTCACACCCGCCATCCCTTTATTCCTAACAGTGGCATTGCTGGTCATAGGAAGTTATGAACTCAGGTGTAAAAACTGGGGCTTGGAGAGCTTATAAGACCCTCCTGGGCATAGCTAGGATCTTCCCATGGCCGTAGCCTGAGGATCCATACTGCCATGTGGTAGGCTGTCTGCACCCAGGAGTGAAGCCAGCAACAGCAGGCATTCGGATAGAGGGAGAGCCACCCCACCCTCCGCCGCCCCCAGAAAGGAGGAGGCAGAATCTGAGAGGTTATCAGAGCCCCAAGAAGTCAAGGCGTGGGTACAGGATGCTGTGTGATGTGGAGCCGGGCAGGAGCTCAGTGCTGCATGGTGCTGGTTTCTCTAAGCCAGAGTCTGAGAAGCCTCAGTGTCATCTGCCAAACGGAAACAGCAGCCTCTGCGCTGTCCCCTGCCATGAGGTTATAGGGACAGGAGATTTGAAAATATTACAGACCCCAAAAAGGGCAAAGTCACCTCATCCTCTGTGATGAAGCATGATCTCCTAACACCTACACACACACACACACACAAATGCACACTTACACACAGACACAAACACAGTTACACCACATTTATTTCCCTGTTGTCTTCCCTAAGCCTTTGGTACAGTCTTGTTTAAATGTTCCAGCTCAGTCTCAATAAGACCAAAGTCCTCTTAGGCTTGGGCCAGAATAGCACATCAGAAGTGGGATGCCCTTTAAAGGCACATGATAATTAATATTTAGTAAAGAAAAGAATGAATGAATGAGTGAGTGAATGAATGAATGATCTTGCACTGCAATTGCAATCCTAACAATTCACCTACCTAGAATACAGTGAACAATGAGGTCTAATGCATTTTATCTCAAATTATCCTGTGACAGGTATTATTATTCGCACTTTACAGAGGAGGCATCTGAAGTTCAGAGAGGTTAAGTCACTTTCCCAAAGATACACAGCTAGAAAATGGCACAGAAAGCTGTAGGGCAGAGAGCCAGGTGAGGCCTGCACTTACAATATCTCAAGAATTATTTAAGGCCCCAGTGAACCGTCAGGAAGCTCTCCTAGCCTCCCCCTCTCACCCACTCCCGTCTTTTTCTATCCCATTACCCTGCCTTCTTTTCTCCATAGCACTCCTCACTACCATTGTTTTGTGTGTTATGGTCTGTCTGTCCCACTAGCAGGAGTCCAGAGAGCAGGACTCCCTCCCTGGTGTTGAACCCCGCTTCTCCAGCGCCTAGTGGAGTGCCCAGCACACAGCGTCCCTCCAGACAGCAATTCACGCCTGGCTGAGGGATTGTTCTGGGGGGCACGACGAGCTTGTAGGAGAGAAGAGAGGTATTCCTGGTAACAGAGATGACCCCTCCATGTCTTCCTCTGCCAAGATGCAGTAAACAAATGGGAGATTGGTTACAAATTATTTCTGCCATCTTTCATACAATGGAGTTAACAGCTGGCTGAGCTACAATATAGCAATTGTATAAATTTCGAGGGCATTTTCATGTTTCAATTTCCTTCTGTATTTCTAGATGACCAAACTTGATCGAAGTACCATTAACTACAATCCCATCACCTGGCTCATTGGGCAGGAGGGCAGTGGCTTGGGTTTAACTCCCTGAGGGCCATGGAGGGGAGAGGAGAGAGGTCTGGCACTGGCAAGGGCTGGAGAAGGACGTGTTGCTAAATGTCAACCAGTTGCTTTAATCTGTACGTACACCTCATTCCTCATTTTCCACGGGGGCCTCTGACTTCCATCTAAGTTCTCTATCTGGTCAGATCCCTCTCTCGTGGAACCTTGAGGCCATTTCCTGACACATTTCCACACAAAACGGGGGAGGGGAGATGTTGAGAAAGAAGGGTTCTCTTTGGAAAAGTTCTAATCCTTTGGGAGTTGGAGGGACCAGGGAAACATTAAAAGCTTTTTAAGGCTGGAACAAAAACTTGCTTGGCACAGAGGCTGGAACAGAGTAATGCCTGAATAATGAATAAATGAATACTGTATAATATAAAGATCATGCATAGGCTTGGGACCAGAAAACTGGCTTCGAATCCTGGTTCTGCCATGTTTGCAATCTTGGACCAATCACTTTACCATCGTGAGTGGCGGCTTCCACACCTTTATCACCAGCAGAGCAGTCAGAGTTAGAAGGTGTCCCATGCCCCTCTCCCCCAATTTTCCAGGGGGAGAGAAGATCTGGTAATGGTCAGTAACATGTTAGAACTGTCGATTGTGAAACAGAAGTTCCAGTTCTGTTTATTTTGCACTGATGTAAACTTCACAGTTTTTCCTTCCAGATAAAAAATATAAACCTTCCACTGCTACATCCAAGAAATCTGTAAACCTCAAACATTGTCTTCCCGCCCTGCCTAAGGTGTAGTATAGAGACAATGCCAGTGGGGTCTTTGTGACCATGCGCCCTGTTCTTCCCTGCAAACAAGGAGACATTAGGGAAGCACAGCTCACAGCCATTGGTGAAAAAACCTCCTCAGGGAGGAGTCTGAGGAAACTGGCAGAATTGGCAACATGAAGAAGGGGTTGGGAGAGCTGATCTCCTTTGGTGTTAGGCCAAGGAGAATTGGGGACAGTTGCTGGATTCTGTCCCGTCTTAGCCTCAGCCCATCCTAGCTTTGAGAACAGTAATAGCAGTAGCAAGAGCCAATTTATTGAGCATATACTATGTGCCAGGTCCATGCTAATTACTTCACATATAATTACTTCATCTTTATGACTGTCCCACAATACAGGTATTATTGTATTGATCCCCATCTCCTGGTATTCATGTCCTCCTATAATAATCTCATCATCATGAATGTGGGCAGGACTGAGACCACCTCATGCAGGGTCCCTGAGGCAGAGCGAGCCCAGGCACCCCGGCCCCCAGCCCAGAGATTCTGGCTCACCTAGGACCAGCCTGCAGCAGCTGCTAGGGAATAGTAGTCCCCCCTCTCTCCGTTATGATGAGCTCCTTATCTCTCTGTGCAAATTAGGAGCACTTCATGGTAATCCAGTCTGCTCTCAACCTCAAGCAGACGTTGCAGAATAAAAGAGCTGGATCTGAATCATCGAACATTTAAACTCCACCACCGCCCCATCCCCCCAGCAGTCACGCCTATGAAGAGAGGGTGATGTTTCTTGCCCTCCACCTTCCCTGAGTCTCCTCCCCAGCCTGAGTCTGTCCCTGGTGTCCAGGTGCCCAAGAGTCCACAGCCAGTTTCCCCATGGGTCATATGGGTGTCCACCTGAACAGGGCTCACATCCTACATAATGCGCCAATGACAGTAATACCCACCACTTATGGCGACCTCAGGACCGGTCAGACACAGGCCAAGTGCTTTGTATGAATAGCCTCAGATCCTCCTCAGGACAGCCCTGTGAGATGGGAGCTCTAGCCCTATTTTTCAGATGAAAGGCAGAGAGGTAGAGTGCTTTGGCCAAGGTCATAGTGCTGGTAAGTGGTAGGAATGAACGCAATTTCACCACCACCTAAAACCCTACTAACTGCACCCTGGCCCCTGCCATGCACCCCTGGGACAGTCAGATTTTTGGGTCAATGCAGAGGTACACACACATTGCCAGAATGCACCCATTCACATACTCTTGTGTCCAGGATGCAAAGTTAGATTTTTTTTCCTCAAAAGGACCCAAAAGGAATGTGAGATGGGCTATAAACTATGGGCCCAGGCTATAAAGCAGGAAATCAATTGGTAATGGAGGAAGCTGCAATCTCCAGAGGTGCGCATTACAGCCAGCCCAGCGAGCAAGGCGCCGGCAGCCATGGAGGATCGACCACACAGCGCACTGGCCCCCTGCTCCAGAGGCAGGACCTGCACGGCTCTGCAGTGTCTCCAGGTTGCTGTTACCAACAGGTCCCCACCTCTAACCTCCCACTTCCCCGGAGGTGGCTTTCTTGCAGGTGTTGAATTCCAAATACAGCGAAAAATAAATATGTGAAGGCTCTGTGGCCTGAGTCACTGGAGTTTGGTGGCAGCTAATGCTCTGCAGCTGGCCCTGCCCACGGGCCTGCTTAGCATGCAATTAAGATGCAAAATAACATCCCTCAAAAGCTCCCCTCAGAGCCTCTGCTTCTCCCTTCCAGGCCTTGGTGGATTAAGAAAGTTCAGGAACAGTGGGGAAGTGCTTCTCCCACCACCCTCATTGGCAAGAGTTTCAGGCCAGGTTTAGGGGCTTGGCTCAGAGCCAGGCCTAGCTGGGACTCTTCAGCTGCCCTCTCCTCCTGGCTGCCTGCAAGTGACCCCACCCCCCCAACCTCAGCACATACAAATCTACAAAAGCAAACCAGTATCCCAATTTGAACCTTTCACTGATACCCCATTGGCTGTAGGTTATAATCCAAACCACTGACGTGACCTTCAAGCCAGACCACTTGGTTGGCCCCTCATCAATCTGAACTCTCTCCTCTCTCCTCTCACCCTCTCTCTCCAGCCTCATGGGCCTTCTTTCTTTTCCCCAAAACAAAGCTTTATCCTGCCCCAGGACCTTTGCATCACTTTCTCCTGAGCTGTGCATAGCTGGCTCCTATTAAACCTTAAATATCACCTCTTAGACCACCCCCCAAAGAATAAAAGGCCCTTACTATGTGCCAGGTCCTGCACCAGCGACTTTAAAAAAACCCAGGGAGGCACAGAGCTGTTAACTTGTCTAGGGCCACATGGGTTTGAACTCAAGTGGCTTTCTTCCCCCATCTCCCTCCTGGCTTCTTCCCCGTTATTCGGTTACCTGTCACTCCAATTGAATGTCACTACTTCATGGAAACAGGAACCTTTTCTATCCTATTGTTCCCTGTTTCCTCAGCATCCACAGCAGTGCCTGGCCAGGTTAGATGCTCAGTACATACCTATTGGATGAATAAAGGACTGAAGGAATAAATAAGTGAGATGTTCCCATTTGTCCACCTCTTCCTGCCCTTTTCTGTAGAGCTGTGGAGTCAAGCTAGTGATATATGCAAACAGCACCTTGTCCTCTGCATGGCACATGGTAAGTCTTCAAGGCCTGGGCACTACAGTGACTCCTTGGGAAAAGACAAGTTAGCATTTCATCAGGGTCCCTAATTTAGACCTTCTCCTGTTACAGCTGGTTGCAGAAGTACATGGAAGACAGAGAGACAAGCAGGGAGTGTGTGGTTCCTGAACTGCAGTGGGGCAGAGGGGGTCGGGCAGGACAAAAAGGCAGAGCGAGCATCAAACCTGTCAGAGAAAACACTCAAATGGCCAGCAGGCAACAGCACAGCTCTCCAAGTCCATACATGGTCAGGAGGGAACAAGTAGGGGCTTACTTACTGAACACAAACCACATTCTTTAGGACTGTCATGTCACGGCTGTCAGTGACGAGGACTGTTATATCATAGGAATGTGTGTGAGGGCAAAGCTCTGGTGTCCTTGGGTGACCACAAGGTAAAAATGGGCCAGCAGAGTGAGGTGGAAAAAAATTTAGTTCACCTTAGGCTATATCAATAGGAGTATGATGTACAGACTAAGGGAGGTTATTGCCTTCCTGTACCTGCCCTGACCAGACCTTCCTGGAGGATTGCATACAGTTATCACCACAGGGTAGGGGGGAACCTTACCAACTTTTGACTATATAAAGGAGATAGTTCCAGGCCAGTCGAAGAAACTGTGGCTACCCAGCCAGGAGGAGAGTAAACCCAGAAGGCCTTGACCTTTGTAATCCTTGTAGGCTGCCCTGGAGAGGGAGCTCAACCTGGTGGGAGAAGGAAGATTTGAGTTATGGGTCCTGTATGGTAAAGAAACCTCCCCCTACTGGTTAGTAACATTCCTGTCATTAACTGTGATCAAGCCGAGACTTGAAGCCAGTTGTGGGAGGTGACGTAGCCAGTTGCTGGATCTGTGGAGGCTTAGCCTGGAGGAATGAACTGGCAACTCAGAGTGTGTCCAGAGGCCAGTAGCATCATATCAGAGAATCTTAGCCCCAGACCTACAAAATGAGCATCTACATTTTAATAAGCTTGCAGTGGTGAAGCACAGGATTAGAAGGCTTGGAGGAGGAGCCAAGCCCTGTTGAAAGAGAAATGACTCAGTTCCACCTGTTTGGAGGGCACAGGCACCCCCAGGGGAGGGTTTTCCAGGCTGGTGGAGGAGGCAGCAGGCTGATCACTAGGGGAGCAGTGTAAGGAGGAGCCATGTGCTGAGATGGGGGCTTGCAAGGGGGAGTGGTCAGTTCTGGGGGAGTGGGGAGATAGGGAGAGCTACCAGAAAAGGCTTTTAAAATGATGTTCCACCTTGTTCAAGGTCACAGAGCAAGGACAACACAGTCACAGAACGCCAGGTGCCTGGCTCCCAGAGCCTCTCTCTGTCTCCAGAGAGGTGAGCTCCCCTCCTTACCTTGGGCAAGGCCCTCACCCCCACAAGTGGCAGTTCCCACATGGGTGTGGCACCAACTCCCAGTAACACTCCATGGTCACTATGTCACTGCGTCAGAAGGATGGAGGGCAAGCCTGAAGTTCAGGGTTGACTGAGAGAGGAAGCACCAGGACCATGTGTGAGATAGTCCTGGGCTGCAAGTGGGAACTGAGCACAAGTAGGAAGATGAAACCCATGGGTCTGGAATACCAGAGCCTGAGCTTCTCTGGGGGTGCAGGGGTCCCCAAGGAGACACAGGGCAGGATCCTCAGGCCCCCAGCAGCTCCTTGGGTAGTTTAAGGGCAGCAGTTGGCCATGAGGAAAAGAAAGGGAGGGGTGAGTTCAAGGGCCAGAATCTACATGCCTCCCCTGCCAACCTTCCCTTCAGGTGTGGCAGGCAGTCCTGGGGGACAGCTTACAGCCCAGAGTGACCAGACCATGAAAGTGTCACGCAGAGACAGCGGGGATGACAGCCAGCAGGGTCTGCTGCATTCTGGCTCCCTGGTTGGGCCTCCCAGAGGGCAAAAGGTGAGCATAGGACTCAATGACCTTAACAGCCCACAAGCCACAGACCCATAGGTCCCCCTCAGGGGTGGGGAGCTCAGAGGGCAGGGAGGTCAGCTCTCACTGGCCGCATGACATTGGGCATGTGACTTGTCTCTTCTGAGCTGCATTGACCCGTATGGCAGATGGGGTCCCAACCCAGCCACCCAGGGTCACTGGGGGAATGAAATGGCATGATGAACAGGAAGCACCCTATGAATTGTCCAGGGTGATGTGCATGTGAAGGCTCTGCAGACACCTGCATCCGTCAACGGTTCCTTTATTCTTCCACAGCACACATCACAACTTGCTAGTCAACATTTATTGCATGATTAATAAAAACGTTGACGTTGAAGCCAAATAGCCCAGGTTCAAAAGCTGGTTCTAGCACATCTTACTTGTGAGGCCCAGGGCAAGATGCTTCTATTTTCTCATCTATAAAATGGGGGCAACAGAAGACCACCACAGGGCTGTAGTGAGGATTAAAAGAGTAAATAAGAGCTAATCAATGTGAGCTACAATCGCCCCTACTGGTGTTGTGACTAACATTACATACCCTCCCCCACCGTGCACATGCACACGCACATGCGCACACATGCACATGCATCCATACACCTGTACACGCATCTACACACAACAGACAGTAGCTCCAGAAGGACAGGCAAGCAGTTTGCTTGGTTCACTGAGGTAGCCCTGGCACGTAGCTCAGTGCCTTCTACACAGCACTTTCCCGATAAACACTTGTTGAAAAAAGGTAAATGTTTGTGCTCAGCAGCTCAGAGTGTTCAGCTCTCTTCCCTCATGCCCCTCCTCAGAGCTCTGGCTCCTGACGATAGCTGTTCCCACTTCCTCCTCCTCTCCCACCTCTCCCCGTTCCTGCAGCCTCTGCTGTTTCTTATTGAAAAACAAAGGTGAACTTTGGCACAAAGCAGAATTTGGACTGTCCTCTTCCTAGGTGTGCGACCTAAAGCCACTCCTTTCTGTACCTCTGAGCCTCAGTTTCCTCATTTGCACCATGAGGATAATCATCCTCATTAGCCAGCTCATAAACTGGAACAAAATAGGCTCCACAACTGTTCCCAGGGCTGTGGCTTCTCCAGAGCCCACCCCTAGTGAACTTGACCTCTTTCATACTTAGATCTGACTACCGACCCTCCCAAGGCCATTTCCCTGCCCTTGACCCTGCAAAGGTCAAGGCCAAGGTTCATAGCTTTCATAGTCAACTCCTGGTCCATCCGGTTGTTGTTCCCATATAAACCCAGGTGCCAAAGCCCCCTTGAGGACAAAGATTGTGGCTTCTGTGCCATGTCTCTTCTCAGACTCCTCATCCCTCTCTCAGCATCCAGGAGGCTGCTCTAAGAAGGCCCAGCTTCCCAACTCCTCTGGGGCCCGATGGGCAGGGGTCCAGATCCCCAGAGATGCGTTAATGCATCTGGCATGAGGCCCTGTCAGGTACACTTAAGTGCACACACATGGGAACATACACAGAGGCTGATGTGGTAGCACCCAAGATAAGAACAAAGGTTCACGAATATGTCAGTGTGGCTATACACACACACACACACACACACACACACAGGTTTGCCAAATGTGCCCACACATGAAGTGTGGAATGGGATGGGTGCCCACTGCCCAAAAATAGGGCTGAGTAACCCAAGTAAACCACTCTCTCTAAAGACACATCACTAACTCCCTCACCATACCCGTGTCCCCAAGAAGAATCCAGAAAAGACAATGTAGGAACTAGGGCTTCAAGGCTGGAGATTGTCCAGGAAGTGTTTGATGGAAGGCACAGCCAGCCCTTCTGGCCCCCAGGTCCAGGCTACCATGTTCTCAGAACATCATGAGGGTCAAACCCAAGCCCTGACCCCTACACCCACCCACTAGCAGCTGCGTGAGGAGCTTACTGTTCGGGAAGCAGCTCCTTCCCAACAACTTGCTATTGCCACCTAGAGTCATTCCCAGGAATCTCTAGGCTGCCCAGCCCCACTCCCAGCTTCCTGCTGACTTCTACGTTTGGGGGGTGTTTAGGGGAGTGCGCAGAGAGAGTGGGGTGGGGGTGGGGAGCAGGCTGGGCACTCTAGCTAGGCAGGGGCAGGAGAGCTAGCTTCTAGTTCCAGTCAGGTCAATAACCCTTAATATGACCTCAGACAAGTCCCTGCCCTCCTGGGGCCTCAGTTTACCCATCTGTAAAAGGACAAATATTCACATACACGACTGTATGGCAACAGATCTCACAGGCATTGCTCTGGCTGGGGGTCTCCAGGGCTAGGACCTCACAGGGAGTGGGGAGGTCTTCTAATGAGGCCAGGCCAAGGTGGACATTGCTGCTCATCCTGCCTCCACTACCACAGCCTAAAAGCTGGTGCTGACCTGGGTTCAAATCCCAGCTCCACCACTTTCTTGCTGGACTTGGAGCCAGGTATTCACTCTTTCTTCCTCAACACAATGAATGCAGACACAATGCTTGACATGGTCCCTGAGTCACAGAGGGTGCCCAGTGGATGCTAACTGGGACTAGCTACTAATGCCTGCGCAAGAGGACCAGCAGCAGCTTCATTTGGGACCAAATAACCCACACATGTTTTGCCTGTGTTCCATTTTACCTGAATGGAACCTGCCAGAACTGAGTGAAGAGACAACTATTTCCCTGAATTGAAAGAATATGGGTCACACGGTGGAAACCCTGGCAACCAGCTCCAAAAGAATGGAGGATGGGGAGCTGGCTCCCACATTCTAGCCATCTCCATAGGGGTCTCCCAGGCACAGGATGAGGACACCCTCAACCCAGGCTTCTCCCTTGCCACCACCAAAGATGGGGACTTGAACCACTGCCCAACTTTCTCCACATTTAGTCTGTCCAGGTCACAAAGCTCCTTCACCACCCAAATCCAGGCCAGAGGGGACTCTTGCACCCTGGATACCAGCACCTATGAGGCTGCACCCTCAGCGCCTGGATCCTCACCACCACCCTCCAGGATCTGCCACAGGCTCCCTGATTGCTAATTTAGACTTTCCTGCCATCCCACGCAGGGGAATCAGGGGAAATCAAATTACCGAGTTATTCACTCTTTTTCTACAGCTGATGGGCTGATTAGCTGTCAATCACGGCCCGCATTAACATCTGACACTGTGTGCATAACAATACCAGTCACATCAAGGAAACCATTCCCTTTCTCTCTAAAGGGAGCCGGGAGGGGAGAAGCAGGAGAGAGGAGGAGGCAGAAGGAGGCACTGAAGAGAGAAGGAGGAAATTCAATCAGCATAATTAGCTCAATCAGAGGAGAGCATCACTTCACCAGCTGAGCAGAGCTGTCGGCACAGCCAAAGGCCCCCGGCTGACCAGCTGCTCCAGAGCCTCTGCCCACCCTGCCAGGCAGCCCACGCCTGGCCTGTCTCTGCAGCCACAGTCTGGCCACGGCAGGAGCCTTTCCAGTCAGTCAAGCACATGGACCCACCTTGAGGCACTTTTTCCTCCAGTCAGGTGGGCCCATTCCTGCCTCCTTCTCTGGGATTGGCTCTGACTAAAGAGGGAAATGTAAAACTCTAAGGACTGAGGTAGAGGTGGGAGGGGGGATGGGTGAAGTGAAAAGGGATGAAGACTGCCTGTTGGAATTAAAGTTTATGATTCTTTTGTGGAAGAGACTCCCTTACATTTTGCGAACCATCCTGCCATCCTTCCCGCTCCTTCCTCAGGTCCCCAAAGTTCCCATCTGCACCTTCTGGCCCTGAACAGCCCTTCTGAATTATTCGAATTTCTCAAGGCTGAACTTCCCGTTTCTTCCCTTGATCCCACAGTACAGGGTTTCAAGCCCCTTCCCTAGACTGCCTTCCACTTGGCAAACCTGTCCAGCTTTTCACTCTCCCCAAAACGAATCCATATTCCTGGAATGTTGCAACTGTGAGAAACGCTCACAATAAAAACCGGGACACAGGACTTGAGCAGCAAGGTGAGGCGTTTATTCACGAGTCTGCAGAGTCGGGCGCACCCTCAGCCAGGAGAATGTGTGCCCCAAGTAAGACGAAGAAAACTGGTTTTATACTAATGTGATTAGCTCCCCCTCCCCTCTCCTTCTCCCCTGTTTCTCCATTACTGGTTACTCCGGAGTTACAATCTAACGCGATTATCTAAATGCCCCTATTGTGATTTGTAAATATGTGACTATTGTCAACTCCCTTCTACCAATTTCCCTTTGTCTGGTGATGACTACCTTTCCTCCTTCAGGATGTTCCCTTAAGACCCTCTAATTACATTTGCCCTTTGTTACTAATGACTTTCTACTGGTTTGGGAGTCACTATGTCCTTGTTTCTTACATAACCAACGGGGAGTTCTTGGGGAGCTCAATTTTCCCATCTGTAAAATGATGCCTCTAAGGGCCTCCAGACTCGATTTTGAGAGTCGGTCTGAAGAGCCCTTACTCTGGACACTGCAGCTGCCACACCAGGAGAGGGGTGGCCGACTAGAGCTCTTTCCCCGGTCCTGGCATGGGGAGAGTCGGTGAGACTCAGCCACACTCTCCCACTGTCTCCTCAGGACACCCTTGTGACTGAAGCAGAATAAACTGATAACGTCCTTGAAAGAACTGAGCGTGTCCCCAGTCGGTGGACTGACAGTCAAGAGGTTGTCTGTGCAGAGGTGCCCAGGCTGGTGACCTTCTTGCTTGTTTGCTTTCTTGTCACCAGAAACTGGTCTCATGTGGCTGACTTCAGGCTTCTTAGCGCTGCTCTGACCCAATGAGCAAGTCACAGACAGGCCACCTAATGGACCTACGGTGGCATCCATGACAACTCTCAGGGAGCAGAGGGAGCTGCTGCCCAAGGAGCTGCAGGTGGACTTGGGACAGAGAGGCCCGTGACTGTCCCCACCGCTGATATGGCCTTTGCTCTGTGTGCCCACATCCCTGGCGAATCCCTGTGTGTTCAATCTCCTCCTTTTATAAGCACACCAGTCAGGTTAGATTAGAATCCATCCTGATGCCTCACTGTAACTTAATTACATCTTTAAAGACGCTGTCTCCAAATACAGTCTCATTCTGAGGCATGGTGGGTTAGGACTTCAACAAATGAGTTCTGGGGGGAGGTGGGGAGAGGAGACACAGTCCAGACTGTAACACTCAGCCTATAACAACCTGTCACATTGTTGCTGGTGGTGTTGGTGGTGTTAGTAGCTAACACCTGTCTAGCACTTAGACATGGGTCTAAGAGCTTTACATGTACTGATGAAATGCTCCCAGAGCCAAGCAGGCCCTGTAAGAAAGGTATTGTTATTGTCCTAACTCTACACCTGGGAAAACTGAGGTACAGGAGGCTAAGTAACCTGCCAGGCTAGTAAACAGGAGAGGTGGGTTCAAGTTCAGACAGCTGTCTCCTGAGTCCACATTCTCAGCAACTACAGTATCTGTCTGTCTACAAAGTTCTCAGAGGCCCAGAGATGGGGCAAGCAGTCTTTTCCAGCCCCAGGGAGCAAGCTGTCCCCTGGCCTCCAGCCCAGCAGCCTCTATTGTAAGGCCAGCCCAGCAACCTCGAGCCCAGGCCTGGTACCCAGCCATCTTCAGCCCTGAGAGCCCAGATGCTACCCCAGCACTCAGAAAGGTCTCCACGTGAAGCAGCTGGGACTGCATCTGAACCGAACCGCTGCCAGCGTTTACTGAGCCCTTGACAGTGTGCCAGGCCCTGTGCTAAGTGCTTTGCAGACATTATGTCATTTAATCCTTGGATCAACCTAGGATCCAGAGTCCAGTATCATGCCCATTCTCTCCCCTGCCCCTGCAAGGTCTCCCAAACTGACCTCAGCTAACCACACCCAGGGTCACTTCGGGGCCACGAGAACTACTCTTCTTAGGCATTTTAACTAATTGATTCACTCATTCCAAAAATCACTAGTGAGTGCCCCCTGTATGCCAGGCACTGTCCTGGGTGTCTGGTCGTCGGCAGCTGTCCGTCTCGAGAGACGATGGTGTAGCTTCTTAAGAGTCTATCTGCACCGCCGAGAATGGCTGTGCAGTCCGACTCGGGAGTGACAGTGTCTCCTCCCGTGTTGAATCGACATCTTGCGATGACGCTGGAGTGTCCTCTCCAGTGAAGCTGAAGCTACAGAGCCTGGGCAGGGTGATATGGAGGGTCTGCTGTTGCCCATGCAGCAGACCCCCCCTCTCTTCGCAGCTGAAGGGTCCAAGGGAAAGACGGAGTCAATACAGCTTGGCTTCAGGTGCGCCGCAGGAGTTGCCGGTGTTGACTACAACGTCAAACCGCCTTAGGGACTCCGGCTCCGGATTTTCTGTCGGGGTTTACTCCCTTAGCCTTTCCCCTGAAGAGGTATGCCGCAAGGCAGCGGAGGTTTTTTGGAGTCAGAGTTTTCCTTCTCTGATGTGCCCTGACTGGAAGATCGAACCAGCGACACTTAGCTCGCAGGCCGACGCTCAATCCACTGAGCCAAACCAGCCAAGGGCCAGGAAATGGTTAGCGAATAGGATTTTAGTTAAATTGAAGTTCCTATTTAACTAAGAATCCCCTATGTGTTAAGTGGAAGAGCCTAAGGCAAGGTCACTGGTCTGGTATTAATGGGAAAAATAATAGAAAGGATTCCTGTCTTTGGAAAACTTATAGTCCAGTGGGTTCAGATGGAAAATGAGCAGGTATGGCAATAAAGAAAGGCAATTGTTATAGGCAGTGATAAATGCAATAAAGGAACCAAACCAGGCAGTTGTTTGGGAGTAAATGATGGGGTGCATCCACTTTAGAGGAAGTGGTCAGGGGAGGCCATTCTGAGGAGGTCACATGTGAACTGAGATTTGAATAAGGACCCAGTAATGAGGGAAGAGGGCAGACAAGACAAAGAAAACACTAAGTGAGTGCAAAGGCCCTGTGGCATGTTCAAGGGACAACATGAAGACCTGCTTGTCTGGAGTGGAGAGACCAGGGAGCTGGTATAAGATATTAGTGAGTCTCTGTACCTGAGTTTCCCTTCACATCACCATCAAAGATGCAGCGACACTTCCTCCCAATGCCTAATCCAGCTCCTTCAGCTGCAGTTTAAAACCTCATTGCCCTGCTCTGTCTTCAGTGAAGCCCAAACTAAAATGTGAGAACACTGGTCACAGTGCTCCTCTCCCTTTGATCTCACATACTCCCTCCCTGACACAGCACCATCTCACCAAAAAGGCAGGAGCTCCCCTCCTCCCCCAAGCACTTCCAGGTGGCATTTAAAGCAGTGGCAGAGGCTGGGCTGGAGCCTCTCAGAAACAAAAAATCTCTTTTCTGATGTTTTCAGCTGCCTCCCTCTGTACGCTGTCAGAGCGTGACAGGGAACATTTCTTGCCAAAGGTCCCCTAGTGTTACTGCTTAAACATACTCATAAATCCTTGCCTGAACCCAGAAGCAAGGCCCTGTGTTTAAAGTAAGAGAGGCAGGGAGACCTATAGAGAACCCTTCAACCCCTCTCCATTCTATTTTCCCCTCCTTGCCTTCCCAGCTCCCAGCTGCAGAAAATGGAAAACATTTTCAAGAGTCAGAATGCCTGGACTCTTATGTCTATATCCCCAGCTACCAGCCATGTCTCGTGGGGGTGAGAGATGAATCAACCAATAAGTGCAATGCATGCTGTAATAAACCAATGACCTAGGAGTGGGGGAAGCCCATGGTTAGAGGAGGTGGGGAAAGATCCACTCATTTATTCATTCAACATATATTTATCAAACACATACTCTATGCCAGGCACTTGAATCAGTTAGGGTCTGGTTTAAAAAATAATAATAACAACAAAAGTTTCACCCAGTGGAAATTTAATGCAGGGAATTGGTCACAGAGGTCATAGAAGAGCTAAGAGGTCAAATTAGCACCATCTATTGTAAAAATTAGCACCAGCAGGAAGCCACTAGCAAGGTCATTGAGAGGAGATGATTTTACTAGATCCCAGAAACCAGAGTTGCCCTGCAGGGAGGTTAACCCCAGGGAAGGCTGCCCGGCAAAATCTAGAACCACAGACCAGGCTGCTATATGGCTGTCTAGTGGGAGATGTAGTTGCTATCAGAGATGTTGCCCTGGGTAGAGAAATGATGAGAGATGCTCCAGTTTCTCCCTTCCATCCTCCTGTCTCCTGCCAGTGCCTCTTATGGCCAAACCCAGCCAGAAGACAGCTCACCAGTAGCCTGGAAAATACAGCCTATAGGATTCAGCCTCCTCCACCTCCCCATGACAGAGGAGAGAAGTGGAAGAGTAAATGATGGATTTGAAGTCTAACTGTCAAGTGAGTGGCACACTCCTAACCACTTCATGGAGAGGGGACATTGGATGTGGTTTCTAAAGTATGAATAGGAGCTTTTCTAAACAGAAAAGAGATAAAGGGTAGAGAAAAGGGCAGGTTCAAAGGCAGAGGATGCAGCTTATTCAGCTAACAGCAAAATATTCTGCTTGGCTGCCAGGAGGGGTGTATGAGCAGAAGCAACAAGAAATTGGGGTCGTTTTGAAGGGCCTTGAAGGCTAAGCTCAGAGTGTTGGATTTTATCTTATAGACAGTGGGGGACCCCATTGGATCTCAGTCACAGATTACTCATTAGTAAAGAGGAGGGACCACAGTTGAGAAGAGAGGAGGGAGGAGCCTTTGCCATGGTCCTAGTGAGTGATGATGAAGTCTGAACTCGAGCTATTTCCATGGAGACTGAGGGAGAGTGGATTGAAGAGAATTTTAGGATGTAGAGCCAACAAGGTTTGGTGGTTGACTGTGTATGAAAGAAAGAGAGAAAAAGAAACAAAATATGATATTTGAGGTGCTGTCTGGGTCTTTCTCCCTATGTTTTCCTCCCTTTAGGACTACCTGTGGAATTGGCCTCCACTTATTTCCTAATATCTGGTCTCCCTGTTTTTCTGTTGTATTAGAATCCCCATGTTTAGCTGGACAAAAGTCCTCCCAGAATAGAATAAAAACTACATTTCCCAGCATCCCTTGCAGCTAGATATGGCCATGTGACTAAGTTCTAGCTAATGAGATACAAGTAGATGTATCATGTGGTTGCTTTTGGGACCCTTCCTTAAAGGCAGCCAGCATGTGTCCTTTGACCCCTCCTCTTTATCTACTTTCTTCATCCTGCTACCTGGTCAGTAGGTATGATGGATGGACTTTGGCCAGTATTTTAGACCAGAGAGGTAAAAAGAGCCTGGGTACATGAGGACTTGATGGAGTAGACATGGAACCAGCTTTGCATTGCCTACATCAGACTTGTAGGTGAGAGAAAAATAAACATCTATTTGTTTAAGCCACTGTGCTTTTGAGTTTGTCACAACCAAACAATCCTAAATAATACAATACTCCATCTCTCCAGCAATAATTTAAATATCTTATCTCATTTATTCCTCAACAATCCAGTGGTGTAGATAAGATTAATAAACCTAACTTACAGATGAGGAAACCAAGGCTTGATGATGTTAAGTCACTTGTCCAAGGTCACACAATGAGCAGGTGGTGCAGGTGAAATCTGAGCTCTGGAAAGTTAACTCCAAATGCTCTGACTTCCTCAGAGGCACCCTCTTTTCCTTTCCCAGATGTGTTTCATCTTCCCTTCTGCTTCTTTCAGCCTGACACATGCTTCCAGCAATAATAATGGCCTCAATAATAAGAATAAGAGCACTGAGGTTTGTTGTTTTGTAAAACTAAACAGTTTTACATTATTTTTGCCAATAAATTGGTCTTAACTCTGTGACATCATTAGGTGACATTTGGGAAAACATAGAATGTCCCCAGAATGTCAAGAATATAATTTCAACAAAACATCTGAAAGAGGAAAATAATCAGTAGATAATTATAAAAAATAAACCCACTGGGCTAAATTTTATAATCTATCCTTTTAACTCCTCTCTTTGTAAAAGATGGATCACACCTTGGTGGCTTCTGGGCTCTGCCTCGTTGAGCAGTTGCTGAGCTGCCTGTGACCCCTCCAGCTGAATTTGCTCCCTGCTGTCAGCTGGGGAGAGGGGGTTATTTCACTAAGAGAGGAGGGTTATTTGGGTTATTTCCCTGCTTTTACTCTTGCCCCTCTACAGTCTAATCAGCAGAAAGCAGCTAGATGAGGCTTTAAAAACTGAAGTCAGATCATGGCACTCCTCTGCTCAGAAACTGGCAGTAGCTTCCCATCTTATTTAGAATAAAAAGCCAGCTCTTCATCATGACCTGATAGGCCCTGCACCATCTGATCCTTGCCCATCTCTGGCCTCATTGCCAAATCTCTGCCCTTCACATAATGTGCACCCGCCATAACACACCAGGATGTTCTTACCTCAGGGCCCTAGCACTTGCTGCTCCCCCATGTGCAACAGTCTCCCCTACAGATGTCCAAGTGACCTTTTCCCTCACCTCATTCAGCTCTCTGCTAAGAGTGATCCCAGAAGCCGTGGCCGCCCACCACAAAAACCATGTCTCTTGTTGCTATTTTCTTTTTTCAAGTTTATTTATTTATTTATTTATTTTTATTTTTTAATATGCTTTATTGATTATGCTGTTACAGTTGTCCCAATTTCTTTTCCCTTTGTTCCCTTCCACTCAGTGACCCCGCTCCCTCCAGTTGTCCCTCCCGCTTAGTCCATGCCCATTGGTTGTGCATATAGTTCTTCTCAACATCTTCCTGTCTACTCCACTCCCTCCTACTATGCTTCTTAATTCCTGTACCATCTCCCTCCCTTTCCCCCCTTCCCCTTCCTTGCTGACCTCCCCCCATAATGTTCCCCATACCTATAATTCTTTTCCCACTCTCATTGCCTACTTAGTTTGCCTTTGTTTCAGTTCCCTAGCTTCTGTTGTTGGTTGTTGTGATACAGTTTTCATTTTAATGTTCATAGTTTTGATCCTCTTTCTCCTAAAGAAGTCCCTTTAATGTTTCATATAACAGTAGTTTGGATCTGATGAACTCCTTCATTTTTACTTTGTTCTGGAAGCACTTTCTCTGCCCTTCTATTCTGAATGACAGCTTCGCTGGATAGAGTACGTATTTGTGGCTGTAGGTTTTTGCTTTTCATTACTTTGAATATTTCTTGCCAATCCCTTCTGGCCTGAAGAGTTTCTTTTGAGAAATCAGCTGATAGTCTTATTGGAACCCCTTTGTACATAATTCTCTTCTCTCTTGCTGCTTTTAAGATTCTCTCTTTATCCTTAATTTTTGACATTTTGATTATGATGTGTCTTGGTGTGGTTCTCCCTGGGTCCAGTTGTTTTGGAGCTCTCTGTGCTTCCTGGACCTGTAAGTCTATTTCCTTCCCCAAGTTAGGGAAGTTCTGCTTCATTATTTTTTCACATAATTTTTCAATTTCTAGTTCTTCTTCACCTTCTGGCAGCCATATGATTCGGATGTTGGCCCACTTATAGCTGTCCGACAAGTTTCTGAGCCTCTCCTCATATTCCTCACTTTTCATTTCCTCTTTCTGCACTGGTTGACTGTTCGTTCCTTCCCTGTGTTCCGATTTGTTGGTTTGATCCCTGGTTTTCTTGCCCTCACCACTCATATGTCTTTTTATTCATTTCAGCAGGACTAGCCTTCATTCCTTCCTCATCTTGTTTAAGATCTTCTTTTAGGTCTGTAAGCATTTTTATAACCAAAGCTCTGAACTGAGCCTCAGAAAGAGTTCCTATCTGCTACTTCGTTAGATTAGATATTTGCTGTCTGGTCACCTGAATCACCCGGATCTCTATCATGATCTGTGCCATCCTGACCATTTTGTGTTTACCTTTGCTTCCTGAGCAGGGCTGTCACACCTCCTATGCTATACAAGGAGGAGCCCCGTGCACTCGTCACAATCGGGTGACCCTTCTCACCACACTACGGCATTTTGTGGGGGGGTGGGGGTCCAAGATGGATTCCTGCAGCTCACTCTTCGCTGAGAGAGCGGGAGCCTCCTCCTCCATCCCCACCCCCTCCAGCACTCACAGTCCAAGACAATGGGGGTCTGCCTTCCCCGGCATTGGAATTGCAAACTGACAGGTCTGGTCTGCAGCCAGGGATGCTCCCCAGGCCCTTCTCACCTCCCCTTAAATACGGGTGTCTGTGCTTACCACCATTGCCACTTCTGCCACCACCAGCACAACTTGACCTCTCCGCCCCGGCTTCACCCCTCCTACCTGTCCAAACGAGCACCACTTCCTTATAACTTCATACATTGGACTTCCCTTTAGCTTTATTTTCTGGAACTTCTGGTTATTTCTGGTTTTGCAGTAGTTGTAGTCCTTCTTAGTTGTGGAGGGAGATAGAGCGTGTCAGTCTAGGCCTCCATCTTGGCCGTAAGTCTCCCATGTGCGTTTGCCTCCACTATTTATTTTCTTGTTCTGCATTTTGTCATTGAATTGATCACTACCCGCCATTACAATATAAATGTTTTTGTATGTTTTTTGTTGTTGCCTTGACCCCCAGCTAGAATGTCAGCTTCGTGAGGGCAGGGACTGCATCTGGTTTGTTCAGTGTTGAGCCTCCGTGCATAGAACAATGCATGACACGTGGTAGGTTCTCAATAAATATTAGTTGGAGGAGAGAAAAAGAAGGGAAGGGAGGGAGGAGAAGGCTGCACAGTATTGCAGAGGAAGGCATCAGAGAAGACAGGGACTAAATTACTCTTCAAAACCAAACAAAATGAAATTCAGTAAGAGGGATTTGAGTTAAAAATAGGAAGCATTTATTTTGGCAGTGAGAGATGTAAGGGACTGGAGCTGGGTGAGGAGGGGGTTAGCAAGAAATTTGCAATTCGGAAGTGGGTTCCAAGGGCAAGGGTCAGAGTGCAGGAGGCCAGCTGGTTTTCCCAGGCAGTGTGGGGAGGGCGTGGGAGCAACTGGAATAGAAGGGATCTGGGACTTGGTGAGGGGCGGGGGAAATAGAGGAGATAGTTCTTTTCTCTGAACCTCCCCACAAAGATGCAGAAGAAATCTCAAGCAGTGAATCATCCCTCTTTACAATCAAGCTGTTATTTAAAATGGAAAAAGGAAAAGAGACGCAGAGAAAGAGAGAAAGTGGGAGATTAGTGCCCGCCAGCTCTCTCCCAAATTCCCGGTAATCAGCCACTGAGTTGTGTCTAATCTCACGATGAGCTGCTTTCCTGATTGAGGGAGCTAATTGCAGGGCTGACACAGCTTCCCAGGAAAGTACTTGTAGACAAAAAATGCCAAGTGCTACCACCACCAACAAAAATACATCCATGCACACGCCTAAGAGGCCTGTGCTGATGGAGACAGCACCCCACAGGGATGCTCTTGAGGCCAGTCAAAACCACCAGGAAACACCCAGGAGAGAAATTGGTCGAGCACAGAAACAGCAAGTTTACAGAAGCGGAGGGACACGTGGCCAATAAAGCCAGGAAGAAAGGTTCAACCTCAATCGTAGTCAAAGAAACACCCATTGCAACAACTGTGGTGCCATTGTTGTGGGTCAAATAAAAAAGGTTTTGGAGGAAAAAATGCCCCTGTTAGCCTGGGTCTTTAGGGAGGCAGACACAAGACCTTGGACAGGTTTCTTTGCTGTTGGGGTTTATCGTCAGGGCACCTGGATGAAATTCATCATAAGGGAACCATCCTTTTGGCTGCCGTGTGTGGGCACAGAGCCCAGTGGACACAGGGCTCTTCTTAATAGAAAATATAGCTCGTCCTGATCTGGGAGGAGCTGAGCTCCAGCCACGTGCCCTCTGGTTAGCCATGCCCACCTGAATGGTGCCAGGAGAAAGGGCACTCCACCCCTTTGGGGTGTGTTTGTTAAAGTGTCTCTGGGTGAAATTAGCATTTGAATCAGCAGACTCCATACAATGGTTTGCCCTCCCCAATGTGGATGGGCATCACCCAAACCACTGAAGGCTTGAATAGCACTAAAGGTAGAGGAAGGAAGAATTCAACCCTTCCTGCATGGTTGCTCAAGCTGGGACCTCGATCTTCTGCCTTTTTGACTCAGACTGAATCACACCACCAGCTTTCTTGTGTCCCCAGTTTGCAGATCATGGAACTTCTTGGCCACTATAATTATGTGAGCCAATTCCATACACACACACGCGCGCGCGCGCACACACACATTCTGTTTCTCCAGAGAACCCTGAACAATAGACACCCCCACTCAGCCTTGCACTACAGTTCTGATTTGGGGACTTCAGGCAAAAGGTGCTTGATTGTAGTTCTGCTGTTGTTCCTGGTGTATTGCATCTTTAAGTCCTCAAAGGAAGGTGATCAGTGACTGGGGAAGCTGGGTTCTAGCATTCTGAAGTCCTCACAGCAATACCTTCTGATATCATAGAAAACCCACGTTGACTTTTTAAGTATATTTTATTGATTATGTCGTTACAGTAGTCCCAATATTTTTTCCCTTTTGCTCCCCTCTGCCCAGTACCCCCCTTCCCTCCAGCAATGCCCCCGCCTTAGTTCATGTCCATGGGTCATCTATATAAGTTTTTTGGCTTTGCCCTTTTCTATATTATTCTTAACTTCCCCATGTCTATTTTGTACCAACCGATTATGCATCTTAGTCCCTGCACCATTTTCCCATTTCTCCCTCTTCCCCCTCCCAGCTGATAACCCTCCAAATGTTCCCCATACCTATGATTCTGTTCCCATTCTGTTTTGCTTAGTTGAATTATGTTTTTATTTTTTAATTTAGTTGTTGATAGTTGTGAGTTTGTTGTCATTTTAATGTTCATAATTTTGATCTTCTTTTTCTTAAGTAAGTCCCTTTAATATTTCATATAATAATAGGTTGGTGATGATGAGCTCCTTTAGCTTTGCCTTGTCTGGGAAGCACTTTATCTGCCCTCCCATTCTAAATGATAGCTTTGCTGAATAGAGTAAACTTGGTTGTAAGTCCTTGCTTTTCATCACCTTGAATACTTCTTGCCAGTCCCTTCTTGCCTGCAAAGTTTCTTTTGAGATATCAGCTGATGGTCTTATAGGCACCCCTTTGTAGGAAACGCTCTGCTTTTCTCTTGCTGCTTTTAAGATTCTCTCTTTTTCTTCACTTTTGGCATTTTAATTATGATGTGTCTTGGTGTGTTCCTCTTTGGGTCTAGCTTGTTTGGTACTCTCTGTGTTTCCTGGACTTGTATGTCTATTTCCTTCACCAAACTTGGAGAGTTTTCCTTCATTATTTTCTCACATAAGTTTTCAATTTCTTTCTCTTCCTCTTCTTCTTCTGGCACCCCCATGGTTCAGATGTTGGCACGTTTAAAGTTGTCCCAGAGGTTCCCGAGCCTCTCCTCGTTTTTTTCAATTCTTGTTTCCTCATCTGTACTGGTGACTTTTTTTCTTCCTTATGTTCCAAATAATTGATTTGAACCCCGGTCTCCTTTCCTTCACCATTGGTTTTGTGTGGATTTTCCTTCATTTCACTTAGCATAGCCTTCACTTCTTCCCTTATGCATTTGCCATCCTTAAGCATATCTGTCAAGCCTGTGAGCATCTTTATCACCAGTGTTTTTAATTTTGTGTCTGTTAGGTTGGCTATCTCCTCGTTTGTTATGTTGGCTATCTCCTCATTTGTTAGGTTGGCTATCTCCTCGTCGCTTAGTTCTCCCACTGGAACCTTGATCCATTCCCCTTTTTGGGTCATATCTCTCTGTCTCCACATCTTGACAGGCTCCTGTGTTTGCCTCTGTGTCTAAGGTAGAGCTGTTGCGCCTGTTATGTGTTAAGGGGAGGAGCCTTAGGTATTCATCAGTACAGGGCAACTGATTTCACCACGTTGTGGTGCTATGGGGGGTGGGGTCCAAACGGGAACAATGCCACCTGCTCAGCACTCGCCCCTTTTCCAGGCACTTCTTCCACTTCTGTATGGGACTGGCGCCTCTCTAGCTATTGCCCTGGCTATCGTTCCCAGAGTCGTTGGGTCTGCGGATGTTCTAGGACCGTGGTGGCCCTTTAAACAAGTGAACTCTGCTGAGAGACTGGTGGTTTCTTCCTTCACCCCAACCCCCACTGGTTTGCACAGTTAAAAGCAATGAGGCTTTATTTTCCCCAGTGCTGGGACCATGAGCTGTGTGGTCTGGTCTGGTGCTGGGAGCGCTCCCCATGTGTCGCTGCCAACTCTTTAAAACGTGGAACTGCATTTTATGCCAGCCTGCCGCTGCCACAGCTACTGCCACCACCACAATGCATCCACTCCGCCTAGGTTCCGCCCCTCCTACCTGTCTGGATGAGTATTTCTTCTTTATATCTTTGCTTGTTGGACTTCCATGCAGTTCAATTTTCTAAAACTTCTGGTTTTCTCTAGTTTTGAGGTAGTTGTATTCGTTCTTAGTTGTGGAGGGAGATACATCATATCTGTCTAGGCCTCCATCTTGGCCGGAAGTCCACCTTAATATTTTTTAATTCAGAGATAACCTACACATAGTGAGGCATAAAGTATATAATTGTTTTCATTATACAGCTTTGGGTTGTTTTTTTGTTTTTGTTTTTTTTTTACTTTTCTCTGCACCCACGTAATCTCTACCAAGATCAAGATGAGGAACATTTCTAGCACCCCATAAGCTCCCATCATGCATCTTTCCAATTTGTATCTTGCCCAGAAGTAACCACCATTTTGATTTTAATAAACATTGATTCATTTTGCCTATTCTTGAACTTCAAATAAATGAAATCATGCAGAATATTTTTTCTGGATTTTCCCACTCAACATGACACCTGTGAGATTCACCCATATGGTTGTGTGTACCGGTAGTTTGTTCTTTATCATTGCTGTGTAATATTTCATTTTATGCAAGTACCAAATTTATACATTTAAATATCGATAGGTATTTAGATTATTTCTAGTTTGGGGCTATGGTTAATAGAGCTGCTATGAATATTCTTTTATATGTTTTTTATGGATATACACACTTATTTCTCTTGAGTATATATGCCTAGAAGTGAAGTTTCTGAGTCATAGTGTGTGTGTTTAATTTCAGTGGAAACTATTTTCAAAAACAGTGTACCATTTGCAACTGCACCAGCAATGTATGAGTGGCCCAGTTGCTTCGTATCTGCGCTAACACTGAACACCATCAGTCTTTTAAATTTCACCCATTTGGTATATAGTGGAATCTCACTGTGGTTTTAATGTGCATTTCTATGATGAGTAATGATATTAAACAGCTTCTCATGAGCTTATGGCCATCTGCATATCTTTTCCTCTGAAGTGCCCCCTTCAAATCATTTGCCCATTTTTAATTGGGCGCCTTAATTTCTAAAGGAATCAATACTGAGGAAATAATCAGAGAAGCAGACAAAACTTAGACATGAAGATGTATTCATAGCATTGCTTACAATCTGCTTTGCATAAAGAATTAGTTCAATAAATTATGACACAAGCATGTATTCCAATACTAGGTTAGTCATTTTAAAAGATGTTTATAATAAATGTTAATAAAATGAAGAAATGCTTATAATGCAATGTTTTAATAGTGACTATTTAAATGCAAGCATTAAAAGAGAAACTGGAAGGAAAAAGAACAAAATGTTACTGCTGGTTATTTCTTAATGTTCTACAATGAGTATGTACTACTTTGATAATCAGAAACACAATAAACACCATTTTTTAAAAAACTGCTAAGATTACTAAATCTTAGTGAAATTGAGTATTATGAACAAATCATTGCCCATGCAGAAACTAGTCCTGTGACTTTCACCATCTCTGGGCACAATTTTCTCAGCCTGAATACCTTACAGACAGTTTCACAAGAGGAAATTGTTCTGTTTACTCCACATGCTGCAAAGGTACCTTTGTGTCTATGTTCAGATTAGGCCTCTATCAAAGGATGCCAGTGTATTGCTCAGATTTGAAAAGGCCTAAATAGGGCTCAGTAATGGAGCGTTTAGGAACAGGCAGACTCATTTGCAAATGGACACATTTCTGATTCCAGGCAAAGGAGAGAAAGGCCACAGGCTCCATAAGGGGAGGGATTTCTATGTCTGTCCTGTTCCCTGTTGTGTCCCCAATGCCCGTCATAGGACCTGGGCTCCATAAATATTTGTTGGATGAAATTAGTGCATAAATTTAACTACAAAGTACTGATTTTCCTTTACAAACAAATCAGACCTTGTATATACAAAGGAGTGTTTCCTCCAAAAGATATCCCCTTGGGAGACTATAAATAGTTCTTACAACATGCTCTTGTGGCATAATACATTAGAAGTTTCTTTTATAGAATTGCTTCCAGAAACTAGAATATATTCCTCTGAATAGACTCAGGGTGACCGATCAGGAAGACTGGAAGACGATTTCCTGAAAGGGGGCGTTGTAGGCGAGGCGAGACATAGACACCATCTCTTCCCCTTGGGCACTGAGAGACCCCAGACTAGCCAGGACTGTACAGAGAGCCCAATCTATACACAACAGACCGGCAGTCTTGCCCCCTCTTCTGTACACCCACTTCCACCCTGTCTCTTGCCTGCATCCAAACTTTTGATGACTTCAGAGTAGAGGCCAAGCCTTCTAGGCTGGCTTCATGGTCCCTCAGGATCTGACTCCATTGGTTACAGCCATCTCCCACGATTCCCTTGTGTCTCGAGGGACCTCCCCAGGGGAAGAGGGCTGCATCCTGAGACTCTCTGCAGTTTCCACCCATCCTGGCTAGGCTGTGACAAACATCATGATATTGGAAGCCATGGAAGCCCAGGAAGAGGTCCATATGCAGCTCCACGCACTAGAGATTCAGCGGGAGGAGTTGGAACAATATTCTAATCAAGCCATGAAGCTCTGGACCAGTGGTTCTCAACCCTGCCTATGCATTAGAATCACCCAGGAAGCTGCAACAGAGTGGCCAGCTGGTCAGCAAGATTTATGATTCCCTCCTAATGTGGCAAGGAAGTGGCCTCCCTGCCAAGGACTAGATTTCCCAATTTCCCTCGCATAGAGATGGGGCCATTGACAGAGCTCTAGCCAATGGAATATGGGTGGGAGTCATGAAAATCACTTCTATAGCTGGCCCATAAATATCCTCCCAAGCAATCCTCCATCTGTCGCCTAGATGTTGAAGCCCAGGTGACCTTGGAAGCCACGAGCTGATGATGACAGAGTCTCCATCAGCCGGGTCCTGAGTGACTATGTGGAGCGTAACCACTCCCAGGCAGAATGGACTTGACATAAGCAAGCAATCCTTTCCCACATGATGCCATTAAAATTTAGAGGGTTGTCTGTGACAGCCATGAAAGCACTTTAATTAATACAGGACTTTTTGGAAAATGGCATGCTTGAGCCCCAGACCCCAATTCTGACTTAGTTGTCCAAAGTGGAGCCAGGCTCTGGTATGTTTTAAAAGCTCCCAGGTGATTCTAACATCAACATTGAGAACCAAGCTCTAAGGCTCAAGAGTCTTCACAGACCTGCCTACAGTTCAGTCAACAAAAGATGGAGCCCCACTCTGCACCAAGCACTCCACTTCTCACTGGAAGTTTTATCCCAAAAGCTGGCAGAGACTCTGCCACTCTCCCGACAATCGCCGTGGCCTGAGGTCCTGCTGCCTTGGATTTGGAGGCCAGTGGAGCTCTCCATCAGCCAGAGCCTGCACGGGAGTCTGGCAGTCCTCTTTGGTTCCTAAAGGAGTTCCCCCTTTCTCCACCCCTATGCACCCAAAGACCCTGCTTACCACCTGGACCAAAGCAGAGAGGCAGAGCTGCTCTTGGTGCTACCTGAGAGCATGACAATGTTTTCATACAGTCACACCAAACATTGGCTGACCCCTTCTCTGGCAACAGGGACACAGCAGTGATTAAGATGCAGCCCCAGCCCTTGAAGAGCTTGCAGTCCAGTTGCAGACATAGACTATGGTACTGGGAATAGAACATCCAAAGCCACGCTGGGTCCTGCATCCTGGAGGCAACTGGTATGGTGGAAAGAGTGCTGCCCTCTGAGGCAGGAGGCTCAGGCCCTCATGCTGCTTCTAGCGCTTTCCTTAAACAACATCAACACAGTGTGGAGAGAGCTAGTAGAGGTTGTACAAGCTGTAGGATCCCACATGACGGAGTGACTAACTCTTAAAAAGAATCCAAGAAGTCTCTGTACAGAGGCCAATATTTGAGTTGTCTCTAGGAGGAAAAGCAAGATAAACAAGAGGAAGAGGCAAAATTGGCAGGAGAGTCCAGGGAAGGTATTATTAAAAATTGTGATCTGGCTGGAGAGGAAGAACAAGGATGGGCAGGAGAAAAAGCTGGAAAGGGAGCTGAGCTGGTTTGCACAGAGCCTAAAATGTGAGGCTCAGGTGCTTGAACTGCACTGTGTAGGTTCTCAGAAGCCTTCAAGGGCTTTGAGCAAGGACATGACATGGTCAGATTCATGGTTTACAAAGGGGATTCTGGGATAGGGGATGAATCAATTGAAAGGAGAGACGGGAGCTGGGAGCCCAGTGGGGGCCATTACTCATCCAGACAGAGGAGATGAAGGCAGTGGCCATGGAAATGGAGAAGAGGGTTCACCCTAAGAATCCCTGGGCTCCCTTCCCCAAGAGGCACAGGCAGCTTGGAGAGAGCACTGAATTTGGAGTCCATACCTGCTGTATCCTCAGCCTGAGATGGTCTTCCTCCATCTCTGCAGTTGTCCCCTTAGGTTCTGTCCCCAGAGAGGTTGTCCCAGACCATCATATCAAAGTGGATGCCTCAGTTCCTCCCCATCCCATCCCCCTGTGATTTCCTTTATTGTAATTTTATGGTCTGTGGCTTTATTGTTTATTCGTTTGTTCATGTGTTTATCATATGCTCTGTGAGGACAGTCACCTCAACTGTCCTGTCTACTGGAAATCCCAGGCCCTGAGCACAGTGCCTGGCACATAGTGGGTGCTTTTGAGAGATGACTTCAGTGGCTTCTATCCCTTGCTTCTTCCTGTATTCATGCTCTCCACCGTGAGCTCTACAGTGCCCTGTCACTGGGGGTGGGGAGGGGCGGTTATATTCCCCCACCTGTTCATTTGAGTTGGCCATGTGACTTGCTTCAGCCAGGAGAATGAGGTGGAAGTGGGGGTCTGCTGGTCCCAGTCCTGGGTTTCAAGAGATCTTGTATATTTCTGCTTGCTCTCTTCCACCTGTTACAGTCATGGAAAGGATATGCTGGTGGTCTCAAGAGGAGGAGGAAGAGGAGAGACAGAAGGTAGAGCCACCCCCAGCCAAGCTCAGCTCACATCAGCTGACCCACAGACCTGGAACCATAAGTAACTTGTTGTAAGCCAGTGAGTTTTGGAGGTGATTAGGTTCATAGCATTTTTCTCTCCCTGTAAAATGAAGGGGTTGCCGAGGCTGGTTTAAGCATCTTTCTGCAGTGTCCCTGGTTTTTCTTTAACTGTGGTGGCTCCCAGATTCCCCACCCTGCCCTCTTCACCCTTCCTGAAGGGCCCGCTCCCTTTGCCTCCGCCCTCATGAATAACCATGCGGCATCCACTTTCACAGGGCCAAGTTCATGGCTCCTACGAGCCCCACTTTCAAGGCTGCTTCTTTTCTGCTGCTACCTCTTCCCCAGTGGCTTCTCCAAGGCCCGGGGGCATGAACAGCTAAAGCCCTCCCTGAGTTCTGATGGACAAAACAGAGGGCCTCAGGCAGCCCCAGAAAGCACTGTCCTTGTCAGCACAGCTGTGCCCAGGGAGGGTGGCTGAGTTGGATTTGAAATACAAGGGGCTGGTCAGAGTGGGGTTGAGACGGGGGGAGCTGGGCTCTGAAGTCATGGAATCCTAGGTCTGAAGGAAACCTGAGAGACCATTTGGAAACAATTTTTATCTAACATATGGGGAAAATGAGGCACGACTCTCTTAATGTATGGGGAAACTGAGGCAACATTTCAGGGGACGAGTCAGGATCCAGATTTCGTGACTCCTCCCCCAGTGCTCCCTCCACTGCCCCCTGCTGGTCACCGGTGGGAGAGCACAGGCAAAGGTTTGGAGGATGGGATTTACTTCTTCGCTAATTCATTCAACACCATGCCCAGCGCACCCCTTGACAGGAAACACCTGCCATAGGCCAGATCTAATCCGGAGAGGGGCGGGATCTATTAGATGTACCACCTACTCAGTGGCAGATGGCCTAGGACTCCAACCACCTCTGCCTCCCTGCCAGTCCCTTCGCTGTTTTTGTGCTTCTCTCTCTGGATGTTTGGTCTTCATCTTCTCACTCTCAATGGGCTTCTGTAGTCTTTCTCTCTCACGGTCTCTCACTTTCTTCTTTTTCTCTGCCTCTTTATGTTTGTTCTGTGTATCTTTTCCTCACCCTTGAACCTTTCTGTGTCTCTTTCTGTCTGCATGTCTCTCTCCCAGGATCCTTCCTGCTCCCTTTCTCTGCCTTCCCCACCCCGTCCACCTGGGTCTGCTGGCGAATTGCCGTCTCTCTTTGGGGTTATACAGTCTTTCTCTCTTGTTCATGTCTTTCATTCTCTTTTCTCTGTGTCTCTGTGACTCTAGCACTCTCTGTATCTGTCCCTCTCTCCCAGCCCACCTGCCCTTCCCCTCACCCCCTGGGCCCCCACCCCAGGTTCTGTCCACTGCCTCCCCCACCCTGGGCTCTGTTCTCTGCCAGATACAATTACAAGTGCGTCGGCCGAAGTAGTGCAGCTCTGTTTCCATGATGGGTAACAAGAGGCTGTATGTTTGCAGCCACCGCCTGAAAATACTGAATTCCTCTTCAGCAAAGAAAGACAAGCAATCTCTCCATTTATAAATATTAATTATAGGCACCCCATAATGAGAGAACAGGGCGGATGTTGGCTGTGATCTCTGGTTGTTTGACTAATCCTAGAGATAGTTACTACCTGATGGGAAGAGGAATTACGGTGCAGTGGTCCTTCCATAAGAATCAGCTTAGAAATCGGCAAGAGATGTGGAGTCAGGGAGGATGCTAAGAGAGTGACCTTGGGCAAAGCCTCTTGCCCCTCTGTGGGCTCGTTTCCCCTCTTGCACTAGGATGCCCTTCCAGTTCTGACCTGTGTGATATGGGAGTGCACTTTGGGTGGGGGTCAGGTAGACTATTTCAGAGCGTTTGCCAGGAAGGGATCCTGGACCAACAGAAGGAAGACACAGCTCAGAGGAGAGGGGCCTCAGGAGTCATGGGGGGGGGAGGGGCAGCACCTGGCTCCTCTGGATCCTTAGGGCTGGGGTCTGTCCTAGTTTGTGTGAACTTCTCCCTGGGAAAGATCTTGGCTTGAGGCAAAATCTTGAGCAAGACCTGAGATGTGTCTCATATTGCAAGTCAGACTTTCCAAACCTACCGCCAGCTGGGCAGGCCTTCCAGGTACCTCAGCTATACTTTCGCAAAATGGGAGTAATGAGAAATAACTTAATGCAGTTCTTCTTGATGCCAGAATTAAAAGTCGATCTAAATTGAATCTGGTTGTGTCTGCCAGAGGCCATTTCAATAATTGCCCTATCTCCAAGTTCACATCTCAATTTGATAGTTATTGATATCATATGTGCAAAGCAGAGAAGCAATTCCCAATGCACAGCCAGGGAGAAAGCTTGATGGAGGGCAAGGAGCAGCATCTGGAACAGGGAGTATCTCTCTGAGAGGTCCCCGGCCAAGGTTCCCATGCTGAGGAAACACAAGCTAGTCCTTCTAGAATAGGTATTTTCTCAAACCCCTCTTCTCTGGAGAGATCTGTACATTTGTAAAACACTAAGCCATTTGTCATCTCTTGGGAACACAGCCTACAGGACAGCGAACATAAAAAATGTGCTTCCTGTTTAGCAGAAACAGAACCCAAGCTAGGAGCCATTAAGACCATGCAAGCAGAGAGTGGCTGAGCTGGGAGTCAAACCTGATCTCTGACCCCAAAACCCAGCTGTGGATCATTGCTGGATTCCAACCCCATCAGACTGCTCCAAAAGTCGCGAGAGCCCAGTGAGCATCCTTGGAGGCTGGGGCCAGCCTCTCCTGCCCTGTGATCCTACCCTCCCATCATCGCTGTGGAGCACAGGCTGGCCCATGGTAGGTGCTCACAGATGTTTACTGATCGGATGCAGGAATGAGGGAATGTTTTTCAAGGTCCCAGCCGTGTTCCTATCTATCATTTCTTGCTTGGCTGTTAAAAGAGGGTATATCTGCATTCAAATCCTGTGTCCACTCCATGTGTGTGAGACTTGGTCAAATTCCTTCACTTCTCTATGCTTTCTAACCAGTAAAATGGGAACAGTATTAGGACAGGCTTCACTGTCACACACTAAGTGCTACGTGAGTGTTGGCTATTACCAGTAATAGCTGCCTCCTGTCGTCCCTTTTTCTAGAGCCTCTGAAGGCAGTTGACCCAATTTTATATGAAGACAAATGAGGAAGGAGCATCACACTGCTCTGCGTTATTATGCTGGATGCTGTCTGTTTCTGGGGTGAGGGAGGTTAGGGAGGGGGTCTGGCTCAGCCCTGGCCCTCGCAAAGCCAGAGGCTAGGCAGTAGTCCCTTTCACTGCCCTCAGCCTCCTGCGGGCCCCACAGGCCCCATCCTGGGGCTCTGCCTGGCCCTGGGCTCTGTGCTTTGCAGCAAACTTGAGCCACAAACTAGGAGGGGTTAGGGGGAGAAGAGCAGTGACTTACTTAAGAAGCCCAATGTTCTGAGTGTCCCTACTGCATGCCTCACGGGCTCAGGCCCAACTAAGTGCTTCGTTAGAACCATTTCAACTGCAAGTATAGCCGCCGCAGAGCTGGTCCTGGGGGAGCCGTGGGCTGGGCTGGCACACGAATCAGAGCACAGCCGTTCGGCAGCCAAGACTGTCAGCAGCAGACAGAAGCTGAGCGGTCCTCCAGCTCTCCCTGACTCTCTTCTCACCTTCCCCAGCAGCCTGAGATGCTTGTTAGTCTTAAATCTTTCATGGAGCCCAGGCACACATCAGACCTTCTTCATCACCTCCAGAGGGGTCAAGGCTGCATCAAGGGCTGAGATGCAAACCCACTCTCAGGCCGGGCTGCTCGAAGCTCTGGCTGGCTGTCCTTCTCCAGGTCTTCCTGACACTCCACCGGAAGTTCACCGCATTGGCAGAACCTTCCTCACATCTGTGCTCCCTCTGTTCTCCCTCCTTCTGGCCCTTCACCATCCCCTCCTCCCCACTGGGCCAGACTCTGCAAGAACCACTTCTGCCTGCAGCCAAAGCCCTCACAGCTCCCCATAAAGATTTCCAAGAAAATCTTCTTACAGAGTGAAAAGAAAGCCCTGAACTCAATGCCAGTCATTCAAATTTCCTACCACCTGCACATTCACTGAACTAAGATCCATCCCATTAACAAACTTGGTCATCTGAGGCAAGCATCTTGACCCCTTTGAGCCTCAGTTCCCCCATCTGTAAAACGGGTGAGTGAGGAGCAATGAAAAGATATGCTTAGTGTTTAGCTGAGGGCCTGGCACATGGAGAAAGTGAACTATTCATCAGTGGTAGCTATTACTATCTATACATTTTTATTCACTGAGTACATGCTTTGTGCCAAGCCCTGGAGCCACACAGATGAATCCAACCAGCATCCCTGTTCTCGAAAAGCTCACTAGGACACTGAAGAGAAGGACAAGTAAACAAAAATGCCAGTATGATGGGATATGTTTGTATAATAGAAGACTGTCTGAGTGACAGGGAGGCATAAACAAGGATGACCTTGAGAAAGGGATGCGGGCGTGCTTGGACAGACCCTTGACATTTGAATAGGAGCTCACCAGGCTGTCCAGGTAGGAAAAGCATTGTGAGCAGATGGAACAATATAGGCAAAGACTCAAAGGCAAGAAACAGTGTTTTATGGCCAGAGCCTTAGAGAATGGGAGGCTGGAGATGAGCCCGAATAAAGTGATTGGGGGCCAGGTTGCTGAAGGCCCCCACGCTGCAGGAGAGACCGGACTCTGCATGTGCCAAGGTCGTGTGCAAAGGTTTTGAACAGGATAGTGGCATGATTACACTCAGGTCTTAAGCTGCGCACATGTCCAAGCCAGCGGGGTTTACATAACTTTTGCTTTTCTTCTTGAGCATTTATCCAGCCTAGAAATTTGGGAGCAAGCACTTTCCCTTATTTCTATTCAACCTGAAAGCGGCAGTCGAATCCAGCTTGCCTCGCATTGAAATGCAGGTGGTTTGTGCAACAGTGTTGCTAAAATTACCAAAACTAACCACAGCCAGGGAAGGGCCATTATCGGAAACAGATTTTATTGCCATGGAAACCAGAAAAATAATGCCAAATCCAGTAATTTTTATTTTCCATAAAGAGAGGAAGAGACAAGGAAAAAGAACAAGAGACACAGGGACGCAGCAGGAGAAGGGAAGCGATTGAAGGGAAGTGAGAACGCGGGAGCGGCCGCACAAGAGGCAGAGAGCGCGGAGGAATCGCAGGGGTTCGGGCCCCCCGGGCCTCGTGCGCAGCCAGCCACGTATGCAGCTAACATTCACGGCACTCAGACTACGCGCCGCAGGCTGGCAGCAAGCAGTAAACAAGGGCTCTGCAGCGTGACCTCCACTACCGGTCCAAAATGTAGGAAAAGGCAAAACGCTCCTGGAAAGAGCTGCCCCGGGTCTATTTCAAAACAGCCACAGTGGTCTCTATTGAGAGTCTCCGACTGGGGGCTGGAAGAACTGGCTTTGCATTCAGGCCCTGCCCAGAGTGGCTTGTGACCTTGGGCGATGGAAATGTTTGGAGCCTCGATTTCTTCATCCGTCCCACAGGGACCTCCTGGGGTGGCTGTGAGGACCTGGTGGGCGTGGTTCAAAACACTTCCTAACTGCAGGCGGCTTTGGGCACAGAACGCCCTGCAGGCCCCAGGATTCCTACATCTGTCTCTGTCTAGTTCCGTGATTTGAAGGGCTTCTCTCATCCCCCACACAGCTCCTTAGTTCGCTGCAACTGTGGGATCCAGCCCCAGTCCTCAGGCATACACGCCCGCAGGCCCCAGACCCCACAGTGTGGGGCAGGAGGCCCTGCTGAGAGTTCTGGGGCACTGAGCAGAGGGGCAGCAGGTGGGCCTGGGGCCAGTGGGGGTTCGTCAGCAGGGCTGAGATGAAGCTCCCGCTAGCTCACCCCTGGGGAAAAAAACAACCAAACAGAGGGGGAGGAGATGGGCGAGACAAAATGAGGTACGCCCACCAGGAGACCCTAGGGGCCGCGGGACCTGTGAACACTCTAGGATTCTGGAAAAGGAGCAAGTAGGAGGTTTCAGCTGTCAACATGTATAGTCAGAGGGAGGGTGGTTGAAAGGAAGCCACAGAATCTATTACAAGACCCAAAACAAGACATGCATATATACAAATGTCATCAAAGCTTTGCTACTCCAAGTGTCATTGCCTGGGAGTTTGTGAGATCTGCAGACTCTGACCTCCTGGCAGTTCATCTCTTGTTCAAGTTTGAGAGGATCCGAGCCAAGTCACTTCTCTTCCCTGAGTCTCAGTTTCGTCATCTATGAAATAGGAATGATCATACCTGCCCAGCCACATGGGCTGTGGCAAAGATTTTTTTTTTAAATATTGGAATGAACCACTTTGAAAATGAAAATCGCCCTATGAATGTAAGATATTGTCTTATTGTTACGTCATTATTACTATTATATACCAGGAGCCCAACCTCCAGGGTAACAAGGCACTTTTGTAACAAAATGATTTGATTAGACTGTTCTCTTAAAAACGCCTCTCCCCAGCTAACGGCTTCCTATCAGTGAGCCTCTTCTTGCAGCTGCGTATTAAATCTTCATCCCATCAGCACTTGACTGAATCTGTAGAAACAAAATGGAAGAGGGAACTCAGGCATGAATTAGCAGTTTAAGTCAGGAATGAGATTACAATAAAATCCCTACTCTCTCCATCCATCAAAATGTAATAAGAATAGAAAACTAATGTGAAAATATCAACATGACCTATTGCTTCGAGCCTGCCATCGCCATCCTTTGTGACCGAGCCTTGCAAGATGCAAACATCTCATTTCACCGTAAGCATCGCGCTTTCGTCAGGAGGCACAAGCCATGTCCGAGACGGGCTGCGCACTTGGGCAGATCCCTCTGGGGAAAATGGGAAGGAACCAGATGCTGTGCAGTTCCCTGACTGTCTAAGTCACAGAGAATGAGAATGAATCTGAGGTGACTTGAGCTGAAGGGTGTTTCGTTCTGTTTTGTCTACAATGGGGAAGCCCCAGCCCTGTCAAAGGATCATGGCTCCTGTCCTAGAAGATGTCCAGGAAAGGACATTTCCTAAGTTCCAAATGTCTCCAGGAGCCTCTGGTCCTGGGGTTGCAGCAGCAGTGGCCGCCTCAGGGACCAGCCTCACACCCTCCCTGCTGGTCACCTGCCTCGCCGTGTGGTCCCCACAGGATATAGAGCAGGTTTCTATATCATTGGTCCCGATATCAGCAGAGAGACATATGAGCTCAGAGAAGCCATGGGACTTGCACAAAAACACACAGCAAGTAAGTGTTAGACTCCAGGTCTCCCAGATTCTTTGTCAAGTACTCTTTGCATTGCACCCCATCGCCAGCGGTGTGCTAGGACTGAGCCTGGGCTGGAGGCATACAAAGCAGGAGCAGTGAGTCCTGTCCTCAGGGAGCTCATAACCTCGCTCCCATCCTGAGCTCCTACTCCCTCCAACCCCCTTCCCTTCCATTCTGCTCTGTCCACCCTGGCTTCCTGTTGCTCCATAAAAACACTGATTCCCGCTCTCCCCAGAGATTCTGAACAATTTCTTCCTTCACCTGAAATGCTTTCCCCATCACTGTTCCCTATGACAACTCCCCATCCTTCCAGTGCAACCCAAAATATCACCTCCTCAAGGAAACCTTCTAAGATACACCTTCTCCCTGCACCCTCTCCTCTACTTTGGGGCCCTTGGTTGATTCACTGTCATATCAGCCTGTGCTGTTCTCCTGTAGCACTTTTCTCTGTAGTAATTAAATTATTGTTTGAGTTATTATTTAATGTTTATCATCTCCATGGGGTAGCAAGCTCTAAAGGTGTGAGACCACTCTGCTTTGTTTATCCTTGTATTCCCCACATTCATTCACTTTTATTGAGCACCTACTATGTGCCAGACACTGACAGCATGCCTACTCTCATAAAGGCTTCACTCTAGTAAAGGACCCCATACAATAAACTAACACATCAGGTGGTAATGAATGCAAGAAGAAAAACAGAACAGAGTGTGTCAAGTTTAGATCTGATGTTCAAGAATCCTCTTTGAGAAGGTGAGGTTTGAGCAGAGCCTGCAGTGAGCTACACCAATACTTAAAGGAACAGCAGTCCACGCCACAGGAGCAGTAACCGTGGATGCCCTGAGGCTGGCATGTGATGGGAGGGAGGGGCAGTGGATGAGGAGGTCAGGGTTAAGAGCAAAGGAATCACATGGTTAGACTTCAGCTCTAAAAAGATGGCTCCAGGTGCTGTGCAGAGAGCAACTGCAAAGGTCAAGGGCAGGAGCAGGGAGACCCATTAGGAGGCTATGGCAACAGTCCAGGTGACTGGTGATAGTGCCTTAGACTAGAGGAGCGGCAATGGAGGTGGGAAGGAGAGTATGGATTCCAGGTGTATTCTGAAGATGGAGACAGCAGCATTTGCTAATGGGGTATGAGGAAGAGAAGAGTCAAGGATGGTGCCAAGAATTTCGACCTGAGCACCAAGAAGAATGGAGTTGTTATGAACCAATAAACTGTCTTAGATGCTCAAGCCCATTTGAGTTAGACTTTTACTACTTGAAAAAAAATTTTAAATCTTGACTAATTCAGAAGCTAAGAGGCCAGAGGTTGCCAGGTAGGGAGTGGGGAGAGGGAGACACATGGGGAAGACAAGGGAAGGTGCCTGCCTAAATGTAGCAGGAGAGTGGGGTCTCAAGCTAGAACAGAGGACTCTGGGGTCTAGACTCCAGGTGCTAGGACTATGACAGTCTCATTCATGGGGTGCACAGGCTCAAATGAGTATATGACTTTTCCTCTAACATCTTGATCTTGAGGTACCAGCTCCTGGACATGTGTGGCTGTAGCTTTGGAGATTTATCAGAGGTGCAAATACATCAGTTACTACTTGTTGCATGCCTCAGTGTGCCAAGCACCAGACCAGGCTCTCTCTGTACAAACGCTAACAGCTTTGCACACCTGTCTTCATTTTACAGATGAGAAAACGGAGGCTCAGAGAAGTTAGGGGGCTTGCTCAAAACCATACAATTAGAAATGAAGATTTGGGAGCACCCAGGAAAAACGAAGCCCTTCGCCCCTCTGTCATTATGATCCCTTGGGCTGGAGGTGAAGAGACGGGGTCCAGCCCTGGCTCTGCACTCACTTCCCATGTGACCTGGGATGAATCACCTTGCACTCCATGCTCACCTCCAACATCTGGGAAATGCCAAGGTTGGGTCTGATAATCTCCCCTATTTGTTACAACTCTTGTTCCTCCTGTTCATGCTTCAGGGGACCAGGACAGGCAGAAGCAAACAGACCGACACATAGGTGGAGCCTACAGTGTGCAGCACCTTCTCTTGGGAAGAGCCCAGAGAAGGGAGGGGCTGTGGGCTTTCCACGCTCTGCTGAGGCACCTGGAGCCCACCCTCAGGGGGGTCCCAGAATGGTGGGGGCTGGGAACATGGGGGCACAGCAAACAGCCAGGAGAGACTGGGCAGCAAAGCCAGGCTCCTGGGCACGAACGGTTGGCGGCATATGCTCTGCATTTCATACTTCATTTGCGAGGAGCTGAAGCCACTTTGCAGTCTCGTCCTGCTCCAAGAGCATTTGGGCTTTGCCTTCTGTCTTTTCTGAGCCAGCTACTGGCCTCTCTGTCCCCCTCCGCTGTCACCAGCAACCACAGACATTGTTTTCCTGTGAGTTTGGGAGATTCAGGCCTAAGTGAACTGAGTCACTTCCTGCTTGTGGAATCATAGCAGCTCTGCAGGGAAAACTAACGGGCAGCGTCCACATTCCTCCGGGACCCCCACCACGGCCGATGCTTGCATCACTCGGTGCACTTCCCATGGCCCTTGTGCCCCGCTCACGGTGCCCTCCCAGGCGCATCTCCCACCCCCGCTCTACCTTGGCCAGGAGCATCTCCCAGGACTGGGACATGCACATTGTTTGCACCTTTGCCAGGCTGAGGAATGGGAGAGCTGGTTGGAAAGGCTGCTCACATGTTTCTTTGTCCAACCAACATGAGGGTTAAGATGGGATACAGAAGAGGGAGAACTAACACCTGTGTGCTCTCTGTCTGCGGAGGGGTTGGCCTGTGAGACAGGCAAATAAACTTTGGACAGAATAACCCCTGAGGGTCCTTTGTGTCTTTGGAGCTTACAATCCCATGATTCTACAGACCTTTTGGAAGGACCTAGGGGCTAAATTTTCTGTAGCCTAAATGTTGTGGGTCATGAAAATCCTTAAACTTAGACTCAGAAACCCAGGGTTTGAATCAATGTCTGCATCTAACAGATGCACAGAAACAAGGTTTGCAGGCAAGAGAGAGAGAACTGGTATCTAGGATAACACCTCATGGGTCCTCACCCTACCCAGATGGGAGCCAGGCACAGGCTCTGCGTATGGCTCTGCATGTGTCTCTGCATGATCTCGCCGAGTCTGAGCCAGGTATTATGTTCATTCCACAGAAGAAGAAACAGAGGCTCAGAGAGGATCCCTCCACATCCCCTGGTCCAACAGCAGCCAGCCACGGAGCCATCAGGTCTCTGATGGTGAAAGCCTGAGTCTCCACCTCTCATCCTCCCAAAGTCTGGGTTCCCTCTGCAGATGCAGGAGTCCTCAGAGAGACTCCACGCTCTGTTCCCAGCCTCGCTAGGTGGAAGGGGATCAGCCTGATTCATTCTTTTAATCAGGGCTGCCGCGGTGCCAGCCGCTTCCTGAAGAACTCTTCAGATTCTTATTAAAAGTAAGTCATTGCTTTAATAAGCACAGGATGGAGGCAGCTGCAGCTGGGGGCCTGGGGGCTCCCTGCAGTCCTCATGGGCCTTAATGAGCAGGGCACTGCCACAGGGCCCTGGGACAATCCTGTCCCTTCACTCCACATCCGATGCCTTTCTCCCTCCACATTCCCAGGGCCATGCCAAGGGGGTAGCTGTCCTCACCAGCACCTCCCATGTAGGCAAACCCTGAGTCCTGGGGGCACCTCGTAGCGCTGTGCCCGAATGGGTTCTGGTTCCAGCCCCAGAAATGGTATCCAGCCAAGCCTGAAAAAAAATTATGACTCAGAGAGATGACATGAATTGCCTAGGGTCACACAGCCAACTAGAGGAAGCACGGGGACTTGAACCCAGGTCCATACTCTTTTCACTCCATCACACAGCCTCAGTCTGTCTTGTATGGGCCCTGAAAAGGCACCTGTTCTTGGGACAGGTGCCACATCCCCTGGAAGACATGCCCAGGAATGTCACTCGCTAACTCTGTGGGTTGGTGTAAATTGCCTCAATTGTCTCCGCTGCAAATTCTTCATCTGTCATATGGGAGACGTGCCAGGTTACTCTGGACTTTGAGTGAGTCAAGTGTGAAATTGCTCTTGAAACTATAAAGTGTGGTCCACCTGGAGGAAGTGGGGGCCTAGAGCCATGGAGGAAAGGCAGGCCCTAAAATATGTCAGGGCAGGGGGTGGGGAGCAGCAGCAAAGAGCAGAGGGGATGGGGTGTGAGCTGGGAAAGGATGAAGGTGTCCCAGCAGGTTTCAGGGCAGAGGAGCACACAGAAGCCAAGGAGTTGGAGCCAGGCTCAGGGAGAGAGGGGGCCTCCTGGGCGGACCACGTTGCGCTGGGGCTGGGGATCCCGAGGCGGGAACAACATGCAACCAGGAGTCTCCACTTCCCCAGGACGGAGAGGAAATGGCCAGGGCTGGCTGTGCACAGGAACGGCCCCATCTCTAGCCTCTGAGCCGCGGTCTCCTTGCTGTATAGTCCAGAGAATACATCTGCTTTTCAGGGATGTTGTGAAGATTGGCATGTGTGTAAAATGCCTGACATATAGTAGGTGTCTAATAAATGGTTTCCATTATGATAATGATGGTGATGATTAGCAAATTACTTAAAATCTGAGTCTGTTTTCTAGGCTGTGGAGTAGAAATAATCAGATGGATGTCACAGTGCCCTAGCGGGGACTGCCCAGCACAGTGCCTGGAGCAGAGTAGGTGTCAACAGCCACCACGTGTCTCCCACCTATCTCCCTCTGTCCCAATGAGAAGACATGGAACCTACAGATTGTCAGAACATGGTGGCAGCTGGACTGCCCGCCTGGACTTTTGACATATGCAAATGAACCATATGCAAATTAACCTGGTCCCAGCCTCTCCCATAGGAAATGAAAATGAACTTTGCTCATTCCCAGAAGAAATCTGATGGACCCTAGCACAATATATTGACTGGCCTCATGGGGAAAAGCAGAGAGATGCAAATGACCTGCTGAACATGTTGATGGCTAAACTCACCCTAACCGTAATGTATGTTCGGAAAAGTGTGGAGTCGGTGCCTGCAGACACAGAGACAGGTGATTTCTATGGGCCCTTGTGGGTGACTGGGGTTCTCTACTCCCCATCCCTCCCCCCCCTTCCCCCTTCCCCCTTCCCCCTTCCCCCTTCCCCCTTCCCCCTTCCCCCTTCCTCCTTCCTCCTTCCTCCTTCTCCTACAAGCCCTGAGTTGGTCCAGGAGTTTCCCCTTCCCACCACCTCCTTTCCTCCTCTTTCCTCAATAAACCTGGTGTAAAATCCTAGACTGTTCTCTGGGTGATTTCTCAGAGCAAAGGCAGCCTGACACAGATGGATGTGATAAAAGACAAGCTTGGGTTTCTCCCAAGAGCTCTCAACTCCCCTTAAAGATAGTGAGCTCTCCATCTCTGGAGATGTCCAAGAGGAAGCTGGATGACTTGTGGCAGTGAGGGAAGGTGATACATTTCAGGCCCAGAGTGGTGGTGCTGGACTCAAAGCCAAAAGCTTTTTCAGCTTAGAGAAAGAATGATTCTGTGAATCTGTGAACTCTGGTGTAATCAGACTGCCCAGTCCTGGCCTGTACTACACACAACCTTGGACTTGGAGTCAGAAGGCTGTGGGCTAAATCCCAGCGCAGCATAAGAACCTTCATCTAGTAGGTGAACAATAAACCATTTTCCCTTAGGGCCAGAAGGATGTTTGCCTCTTCAGCTGCCCTCAGGCAAAAGCCTCATGCTTAAACATCTATCCAAACAGCACAACCCTCCCCTGGGATTTCCCCAAATTGGGAAGAGAGCTGAGGTTCCTCCAAAAGTTGTTGGAGGCTGGCCTAGTATCTCCTGCTCAGGTACACCCAAGGTGTCGCTCCTCGTCCTTGGCAGCCCAGCCCAGACCCAACAGGTGTGTTTGAAGAAGCACATCCCAAGACTCACCCTGTACATGTTCCCCAGCTCAATCACAGGCTCAATTTTCTTTTCTGTTTAATCCCCAAATCAATATGTGTTCATACATATTTAATCGGGAGGCTGTTTTTATTAGAGTGGGGATTAGTTTTACATCTTTCTCCTCACTGCTTAGAAGGCATCTGACACTCACCTGGAAGAGGAGTAGATTAATGAGAAAAAGGCCCAGCAAGTCAGAGACACATACGAACACCACTCCTGGGCTGCTGTCCCTCCTGCCTGGGCCCTGTCATCCCCGCCACGTCCCAGCTTCCTCTCTCCGTGGCCAAGCCTGCAGCCCACCCTTCACCCCCAGTTCCTGCTGAAGGTCTCTGGGGTCCTTCCGGACCTGCTTTCCACCCCACCCCCACCCCCAGCTAAAAGCCAGGAGAACAAGGGCCAGGGCCTGTTCGAGGTCACCCTCAGCCTCACCTTCCAGAAGCAACAGATTTCACCTCCCAACTCGGAGCCAAGGCTGAGCAGAATAAATTATCACCCTTCCACAGTGTAATCACTGTCACACTCAGCCCCAGCTACCATCTGCTTCTTCACCAGAATCCCCACCTAGCCAAGCTGGAAGGAAGGAGAGGACAAGTAAACCTGTAGGTCACTGTGCTGGCCAGAGAAGGACAAGGACACTCTGGGGCCTGGAGCTGGAGAGAGGGGGCCTGGACGAGTTTCTCAGCCGCCTCCCCAACCCCCATTAAAGCAGAGCTGAAACTGTCATGCACAGGCAGACGCAGGGTCAGGCCTCAGCTACACGTCATCTCGTTTCACCCTCATCGTATCGCGAAGAGACAAAGCCTATTCCGCTCACCTGCTTTTCCCCAAGGTGGAAACTGGGGCTCAGTGACCCCACAAATAGGAAATAGCTGCCCTGGCTTTGGGCCAGGACACACGGCTACAGAACCTGTGCTCACAGCAGCTCAGCCGCCCTGCCATGTCCCTGCGTCAGCAGTAGCGCTCTCCTCCTCTACACACATGAGGCGGGGCATTTAAGGCAACATCCAGAGACAAGAATATTTTGGGAGCACTGGTTATTGGCAGGAAATTGCCAACTAGGGCGGAATCTGGGGACTTTGAGTGGGGTCATCGACTCAGCTCACAGCCACCACCTCTCTCCTCTACCCCTTCATGGACTCACGCCTAACAAACGTGGAAACTCCTCCACCTGCTCTGTGCTCAGAGCTGGGCTGCATGGATGGACCACGCCAGGTGTGGTCTCTCACGCACACAACTGACGATCTCACCAGTGAGGCTGCCCTCAAACACCGACAGCGGAGGAGGTGGGCCTGCAAGCAGAGCCCAGGGGCCTGGGACAGCGCGCCTCTGCCTTGGGTTCCCTGTCCATCCCGGACACTTGCCCTGCCTGTCACCAGGCCTCATGCGACTGGGGCCTTAGTCTGGGGTTGCCCTATGCCCCTCCTCCCCAGAACTCACTTCATTTGCAACCATTTGGTTGCAGAGACCAGGTCTGTCTGACTCACCTTTGGACCTTGCTCATCACTGCGGCAAAGAAAATTGAGCGAGACGGAAAGAAGAAAGGGAGAAGGGGCAGAAACGTGGCCACTCGGAAAGACCAGTTGCCCCCAATGCCCTATGCTTTCCTCTCCTGGGCTGAAGTTGGACCTGGTTCCTGGAGACTTGCTGAGGTGATAAAACAAAATCAGCTGCAGTGGGAAAGAATGACGTAGTTCAAGGACTTCCAGGAGGACAGTTGTCAGCTGAATTAACCCCTTTGCAGAGGTCAGGGGTCCATGCCCCTCTTCTCAAAGCAGCCAGAGGGATGACCTCCCATTATTGACTTCCTAGCTAATGACCCCACGCACTTGGCAAGGGGGTGGGGCAGAACCACCCAAGAGAGTCTGCTGGCTGAGGAGCCTGTGGCCAGCACTCAGGGACTCCAGAGCTTCTCGGGAAGCTGGCGTGTCTTCTGTAGGCCCCATTTTCCAGGCTGGCCAACTGGAAAGGCCCCCTTGACACCGAGGATGCCTGGGGACCGGCACAGCCAGTCTCTGCTCCCGCTCACCGCTCAGCAGTCTGTGTTTGATGACCGGATTAATTCCTGAACAAAACAGATAACGTAGGCTGTGTGATTCCTCATTTAGCTGTCAGATCTGAATAAAAAATGTGTGAGAGAGAAAACCCAAGGGAAGAAGAATTGGATAATGATAAATTGTGACTGAACACTCCAAAGAAACACAAGCCGTCTCCCCCATCGTGCTGTGCCTGCTGTCACTTAATCTGAAAGTGTGCTAGGTGCGCAGGGCCTTCTCCGTGGCACTTTTCGGCTCCTCCTGAGAAGGGCCTGGTCCCCTTTGGTCCACAGGCTCATTTCCTACACAAATGCATCCATGCCTCAAGACCCGGACAGAAAAGCCAGCCAGGAAGCCCTCCTGCCTCCCTCTCCTCCCACAGGCAGACCCCCCCCCACGCCCCCCACCCCCCGGGCAGCACTTGTGGTCCCCACACCCCAGAGGAGAGGCCTTTGCCCTCCAAACTTCATATTGTCATTACTCTGCACTCTCGGAAGGAAAAGGGAGAAAAAGAAAGACAACGTTTTGCTGCGATATGTATCAACTCTGCCTGCATCTAAAAAAGACTGTTGTTTTGCAAAACAGAACCTAAGTCCAGTGTTCAGAAGCAATAAATGCATGTAAGATTTTCATGACCAGGAGTTGTTTGGCTGGTCAGAGTAAAACCTTGTCTCGGAATGCTTCATCATATCACTCAAGGGCCAGCTGAAAAACTCGCAGCCCTTGGAGCCTCCTGGGGGCCTGGCCGGTGCCCATCCCCCACAAGAGCCTGGACCCTCAGGCCTTGGCTCCTCTCCCTGGTTTTCTCCAAGAAGGGGAAGTTACCAGCTGAGTAGAAGCACTTTGGGCCTGAAGGCAGAGGTGGGATGTGGTGACTTATAGAAAGTCAGGCTACCTAAGGACGTGTCTGTGGCTCCTTGGACACTTACAAGGGGAGATGACAGGCCCTCTCCTCTCTGAGTGCCTGTCTGTCCATCTGTGAACAGGAGGCTGGCCTGCATGACCTCAGGCTTCTGGGACACACACCACAGTCCAGGGGTTGCCTTGGGTGCAGGTTGAGAAACACTGCCCTCAGTGGGGGGGTGGGGGGGGCCCAACCAAAACCTCTTAGAAAATAGCAGATGAGGAGATGGCCTGTGGGATCAGTGGAACAGGAAAAGCAGACAGGCCATCGCCGAAGGGGACGGCAGGGGTGGTCAGAAATGAAGACCGAGTCACATGGCCTCACACCAAGCCTATGAAGCAGGAATTGTAACCCCTGGTTTAGAGGTGGGGAAACTGAGACTAAGAGAGGTAGAATACCTTGCCCAGAAACCTAGGGTCATGCTTGACACTCTCCCACCCCCGTATCCAGCCTATCACCAAACTCTTCATTCCAACTCCAAAATATCTCTGGATTTATCTCACATCTTTCCATCCCTGCCTCCATCTTAACCCAAGCCACCACCACACCTTCTGGGAACCCCTTACGGCAGCCTCCTGGCTGGCTCCTCTGTCTCCAGTCTAGACTCTCCCCCATCAACCAGAGACTGACTTCTAAAGTGCAACATCATATCACCACCACCTAAACTCTTCAGTGGCTCCCCATTGACCTCAGCGTGAAATCCAGCCTCTTTTAACAGGGCACTCAAGGCCCTTCCCGGTCCCTTCCCACCTCTGTATCCTCATCTCTTGCCACTTCCTCCTTCACATTCCAGCCCTAGCCATCTGAACCCCTCTTAGTTTTCCCCAAGAGGCAGGCTCTCTTTGCTTCTGGCCCTTTGCACACGCTGTTCCCGCTGCCTGGTACACCCTCTCTTCTCCCTCTCATTTGGTTCTATCACCCTTTAGGGCTTCCCTAAAGTGTTACCTTCTTCAGGAGCCTTTCGTGGCCCACCCAGGTTAATTTCCCACCCACCCCCTCTATTCCTCCTTAGCCCCTCCTGTAACTCCTGCATCCCACTCCACTGAAATTGCCAGCATGCTATCTAAAACCCCCATTGGCCCATAACTTAGAGAAACCAAGGACTGCTTCTACCTTGTTCACTATCCTATCCTGAGCACCCGGGACCATTCCTGGCACATAGTAGGCATTCAAGACCTATTTGCTGGATCAATGATTGAATGAACGAATGAATGAGAGAATGAATGATGAGGCTCTCATTCTCCGTATGTCCAAATGTATAAAAAGTGCACGCAAGTCCATCAATAAGGCAAGCCCTCGCTGCTCACAGACTGCCCTTGGCGGGGAGCTGGGTGATGGATTTCCGGAGGTGATACATGGGAGCGTGAGGAGGGCGGGTGGATGCACGGAAGAATAGAATATAGATTTCTATAGATTAATCATTTGTCATTCCTGCCACTCGGCACGCTCACACACACACACTCCTTCCTCACCCAGATCTCCCCCCTCCCATGAAGAGCAACAACTCACATGCCCTGGCCCATGCAACAGAGGCACGCACACAACACTCATACACAGCAACACAAACACACTCAGGAACACTTTGTGCACATTTGCCCATCATGAAAACCCTCAGACCCAACAATGCAGACATAGACTCTGCACCAAATCTTCATTCACAGCTTTCTTACCCCCTAGGATGTGCACATACACAGACACACACAGAGGTGCACATTTACTCTTACACACGCTCAGAGATGCACACTCACAAATCTCTCACTGCCTTTACTGTTCTCACCTCATTCCCAAGTTCCCGTCTGTCTTCCTTATGGATCCGTGGGCCCCTCCAGAACTGAGGCCAGGGCACGGAGCCCTCACTCCTTTCTTTCCAGGGCAAACCCAGACACCACCTCTCACCGTCTCCCTGAGGCCCAGCTCTCCCAGCCCTGAGTTCCTCCAGCTCTGAGCCCTGCTCCTCCAGTGTTGGATCCCCCACATCACAGGGGACGGGCAGAGGAGAAGGCCACTGACTCGGGGTGAAGCCCCCAGTCACCTCCATTCGCCATGCCAGCGAATGCACATGACTTCACGAGAGCTCCCTGAGTTGCTTCCTGTCTTATGCAGAGCTGCTGAGGGCAAAATTGAAAAGGGACAGACTCTTTTTATCCCAGCTGTGGGGGTTAGAGACCCCAGGCCCAGCCTGTCCCTAGCCATGCAGTCTGCTCAGTGCTGGGAAGACAAGGGTCAAAGCCCCAACTCTCCCCTCAACGTCCCACAGGCCTGCACCTGCCCTCCCAGAGGCATCTTAGGGGCCCAAGGCACCTTCTCACTCCAGCACCCCACAAAGACCCTCCAAATGTTTCCAGGGGTCCCAGTCCTAGAAGTCTTCAGCCATCTCTTCAAATTTACAGCCATAATGAGACACACACATGTGCACACAAACACACACACACATGCATGCACTCCTCCAGTCTCCAGATCCATCAGCCCTGTGAGTATGCTGTGTTCCCTGAAGTCTGTGGGGTCATCCTGGCACTCCTCTACCTCCGTAGCACCTGAAGACTCTCAGCCATGCCCTGGTCACCTCCAAGGCCCTCCTAACCCACAGGTACCTCACACTGAGCTTTTACCTGGTGCTGCCAGGAAAACAGCCCTTGGCCCTTCTCCAAGCTCCTATTCTGACTTCTGGTTACTGAAAACTAAACCCCCTAAATGTCCCACCCTCCCCAAGGCCCAGGAACCTAGGCACCCCCGGTCCTGCTTACTCCCAGTGGGGGCTGCTCTTCATTGCGCTGGTCATAGCCCACTAAGGATGCCAATCTTTATTCATCCACTTGTTTACTAAGCAAACACTTATTACTGCTTGCTCTAAGCTGTGTCCAAAAGAATAGGCAGTACCTCTACCAAGAGACCACTGCCACAGAGCAGGTCACCCACACAGATCCAGACATTCACAGAAGACTCCAATCCAAGGGCAGAGAGATCACTCAAAGCAGGAACAGGACACTGCTGGTGGCAAGTCTACTGGCAATGACCTCTGTCCAGATCCAGAGTCCCCATTGAGACTTATAAAGAAGAGCTTGCAACAAGAAGGACAACTTGTGCATGGCCCTGCCCCCAAGCATGGCAATCTCAAACTCTCCAGCAACCCCAGAACTGCAGCAGAAAGAACCAGCCCTCCCAGACTGTGTCTGTCAGGTCCCCACTTACACGCCACATGCTAACTTCAGAACTTTCTGAAGGACGGGATGAGAACCTTGGGGAGACAAAAACCCACACAGAGGGTGCTGCTGCGGCTCAAAGACGTTGCTATTTCCTCCTGGCAATCCCTGATCATCTGTTGGAGGAGTTTCAGAGAGGTCAAAATGCAGGGACCCTGAGCTCCTTGGACCACCCCAGAGGCACTGGGCTGGGCTGGGCTGCAAGGGGCTTCACGGGCCCCTCCTGCTGGCCCCAGCTTCCCGAAGAATCTGTTTCCTCCCTGGACATCACTTCCACTCCAGCATCTCTGGATCCTGAGGCCCAGAAGGGAGGGGGATGTGGCACCACATTCTGCTGCCTTTGATCTCAGTCACACTCAAGTTGCTCCAACATCCAGCTGCCTCTCTGTCTTTCCATCTCCCTTTGAAGTCAGTGAAGTAAAGATGGTTGTAGATTACAGCATTTCAGCCGCCTGGAGCAGGACCTTCTCAGGTCGCCTTCTCTGTGCTATTAGCCTACTGCTCTGTGGGTGGGGGGTCATGGGGCGGAAGCCTCTGCTCCAGGCTGGCCAGTGCCAGAGCTCTTCCCTCCCACAAGTCCTGGGCATTCGTGTAGGAGTGACATGGTGTCTCTGTGTGTCAGCTCAGCACTGATCTGAGTTTCTCTGGAGGCTCCAATGCGCTTGGGGAACTCTCCGTGGTGCTGGAGCCAGGTCATCTGAGAGTTTAAAATCAGCCCCCCCCAAATTAAGGTGTGAACCCTCAGCACCACATTCAATGGGAAGATAGCCTACATTCTTCCCCCTTGCTAAGACAACTTTGATTTCCTTTAAGCAAATCTCCTCTCCCCCATCCTTTCCAGGGTTCAGTCTTCTACCCTGCTCTCCTCTTCTCTCTCTCCCTGCTCTCTCCCGGCTCCACCTCCCTTACCTGCTGCTCAAACCTTTCAGTGCCACCTGTGTGGCTGGCAGCCAGAGTGAACTTTTCAAAGCACAATCATGCCACCTCACCGCTGGAAACACCTCAGTGGCTTCCCATTGCTCCCACCGTAAAGATTAAACTCCTTAACTCCCTGACCTACAATGTTCAGCCCACCATCCCAAAGCCTTGTCCCATTGGCTGTTTTCCGGTCCTAGCACTGCCCCTTGCCCCCTCCCTGGGGCGGGCCTTTGTCCACACCTCCCCTTCCTGTTCTTTGTCTAACTCATTCACCCTGCAGAGCTTGGCTCCCATGTTTATCCTCCAGGAGGTCCTCTGGGGCTCCACCATCCAGGCGAGGGCTTCCTAGGATTACGTTCATAGAATTGTTCTCCTTTCCCTGCAAGTACAGTATTCCCTCACCTATCGCGGGTATTATGTTCTAGACCCCCCGCCCCCCGCGACAGGTGAAAATCTGCAAAGTAGGAACTTTACATTTATTTTAGTATTTATATATATATATTTTTTAAGGCTTTATAAACCCTTCCCACACACTTATAAACCGTGCCCAGTCCTTTATTAACCTTTCCCACTCCCTTATTAACCTTTTCCACACTTTTATAAACACTTTATGTTCTTAAACATATTCTACGCTCTTAAACCTACATAACTTTAACAACATACATATATAGTACCGCAAAATCCAGTGATATAGCGAAAAGTCCGCGATAAATAATTAAATATAATATTTTTTAAAATCCTGCGATACAGTGCGACCACAATAAGTAAACAGCTATATAGAGAGGAACTACTATACTTGCCTTGGTTTTAATTAATCAGTCTTCTATGTAACTATTTGACTAATATCTGCCCCTACACTCCCATTAGACTATAGGTCCCATGAGAATAAAGACTTTGTGTGTTTTTATTCAGAGTCCTTGCCAAGACCTAACACAATGCCTTGGCCATCATAAGTACTCAATACATACTTCTTGATGGATTGGATGAATGAGAGGAGGTTGATTGCTGTGGGTTTGAGGGAGCTGTCAGCACCCAGCCAGATCATGCCTTATTATCAGACCAAATGTGAGGTTGGATTCTAGGGGGGAAAATAAGCAGCAAGCCCTTCCTCTCAGCCCCCACTTTGATCGCTCAGAGCAGGGCCATAGAATGTTGAATGTGCAGACCTGGGTTCCTTCCAGTCTTGGCTCCAGCCCTTACTGAGAAAGCCACACTTTATGAAATGAAACACAGTGATTTCAGAAGGGCCTGAGCTAAGAGCCCCTGACCTTCACAAACCAGCCTGCCTCCTAGTAGGACTCAGCTTCAACAAGCCCCCTTCAGGCTGAGAACCAAGGCCAGAAAAATAGGTAGACCAGGAAAACGGTGGTGCTAGAAGGGAGCAGAACTTGGAAACCCAGAGGCTTGACTTCAAACCTGATAGTCACTCTCCCAGAGCATGACCTGGGCTCTCTCCTCGCCCCTGGTCCCTGCCTTCATTCTGCAGAGCCCTGCATCGAGGCCTTTGGCTGGTCACCCACCCCTCTGACTGGTGGCACTTGCCATCAGCTCATTCCTTGGTCCCCACCCACACCCCCAACACCTCAAGCCCCAGCCATGCTCTTTGATTCTGCTAGAAATTAAGATGCCCTTTTCTTGGTGAGTTGCCCCTGCATTGCTAAGACCGAGTAAAGAACCTGCTTCTTGTCTTCCAACCCTCTCCTCCCAAAGCCTTTCTGAAGGGAAAGGGGAAAACCCGCACAGCGGCACCCCCTTGCCGCTCCAGGCATTTTGATAAATCCCAGCCTTCGGGGAGAAGGGCGGCTGTGTTAACGGTGCTGGTGAAAAATGAGGGGAGGAACAGTGAAGCAAATTTCTTTTTATTGACTTTTAGTGAGCTATTTAATCCAAACAGCTCATTATCTGCAATATAAATATACTATATAATGGATTTTGCAATAAGAACAATTAGTTTTGCAATTAGCATGAGAATAAGCTCTCCCCAATCGCAGAGAAGGCAAGGCCCAGACATGGGAGGCGGGGGGTGTGGGGGAGAAGAAAGCAGCCCTCCAGGTGAAGAGGACAGGGCAGCCCCCACCCCCAACTCCATTCCTTCAGTGGCGCCAGATTCACAGGGACATTGTGAGTAGACAGGACAGCAGAGCCACATTGGGGTGGTTAAAATCACAGGTTTTCCGCAGATCTGGGCTCAAGGCTCAGCTCCATCCCTTACCAGCTGTGCCACCTCAGGAAGGTCACTCCAGGTTTCTGAGACTTGGCTTCCTCATTTGAAAATAATGGGCATCACTTCATCACTCTGGTACCTCTTCATGGATTGTTACGAGGATGGCAGGAGGGGGTGCATGGGTCCCTCTCAACAGAGGACACCCTCAATGACCACTTCTGAGGATGATCAGCTGGGATTTCTCTGCACCTCCTTGGCTCTCCTCCAGGAAAGAAGAAATCACGTCAGGCTTGCTCACTGCTGAATCCCACCCCTGGTCGGTACATACTGGGCACCTAATAAGTATCTATTGGATAAATGCTGCTAAGCAAATGAAACTCATTGGCTGCTTAGCCCAGTGCTAAGTCAATGAAACTCAGTGGCTGCTTCCCTCCAGTCACATGACAGCACCCTTGTCTCAGGTAGCCTTGCAGATAATTATCGTGGCAGAGACCAACCTGCAAAAAAGTGCACCCTTGGCATTCCCTGTCTGACTCTTTTGCTGTCTCCTCAGCTAGCTCCTCAGAGTCACAGCCACCCACCCACGACCCCTCTTATTTGTAGCCCCAGTCCCTCTCTGAGCATGGCCCAAGTTCAGCCCTTATCTCCCCACCCCAATGCCAGGCTGCCTGCAGTCCCCTGCCCCCACCCTGAACTGGAATGTTGAAGGTGCTGGGGAGGTGTTCACGCTGCATTCAATCAAAGGCAGAGAAAACGGGCTTTGGGGCTTTCCAAACGTCCCAAATGCAATAGGAGGCAGTGGTTAAGGTTCAGATGCTCTGCCGAATGACCTGGGTCTGCACCCAGGAGCTCAGATCTCTAGATATGTGACACTAACCTCATTTGCCTCAGCTGTAAAATGGGAACAATATATGAATCATGGCCTGGAGTTTAGGGAGAATTAAATGAGAAGCCCACAGGAGGCACTAGTACCTGCCACACAGTTTGATCTCAACAAATGTTAATTGCCACTCTTAGCACATTCTGTTGTGGATTATCAAGGCCACACTTAGATGGCACTCTTGGGCCCAGTTCAAGGCCACTGCTTTGCTGAAGGTATTTCATGTCTTCACCAGTCCCTACACAGCAGCAGACTTGCTTTCGATACTTCACACCCATACTATTACTTAACTCTCACACCTCTGGGAGGTAGGATTAGGCATGGCACAGGGGGGCAAACTGAGGCTCAGGGAGATGTGAGACTTGTCCAAGGTCATACTGCCAGCAAATGATGGAACCAGGACCCAACCCCAAATCTTCCTAAGCTCCAACCTCTTCCCCAGGCACTGATGTGACCCTGAAGACACAAGCAAAGGCACAGAAGAGTCCTTTTATTCTCCCACTTGAATCTCTAGATGCTCTTGCATGGGCCCTGCTGGGCAATTGGCCAAGTCACATGAGCAGGACCTGGAGGAGAAAATGAGGTGGTACCCAGGATCCTAAGCCCCAGGATTCTCCAAGTCAGCCACAGGGACACACAGTCTGGACAATGGCAAAGACAGGATTCCTGTGCTTGCTGTGGCCCTCCTGACCTTGGGCTAAGGCTGAAGTGACCTTCAGGCTTCCACCGTGGCTGGCTGTGGACAGGTGGTCAAACATCTGGCACACACAGCCTTCAGGCAGAAGACAGAGTTTTCCCAGGATGTGAACACATGGGTGAGGAAGACTCAGTTCCCACCCTGCTTAGGAAGGAGGATGGCTGAAGGGCCCCGAAAGCCACAAGGCCAACCGAAGGCTGATGGGGTCTCTCTGGACATAAATAATGGCCAAGAACGCTGATCTCAGAGGCTCACAGCCCCGAGGTGGAATCCCAGCTCTGTCATTTACTTGCTCCGAGACCTTGGGCTTGTCATGTGTGCTTTCAGAGTTTCAGTTTTCTCATCTGTGAAGTGGGCACAATGATAATACTCTATCTCCCAGGGCTGGAGCGAGGGGAAGCATGGGAAGTGCCAAACCCGGATCTGGGTACCCACCAGATGGAAGTTATTGACACTAATATTCTACTTTGAAGGTACGCTCCCATGGGAAGGCAGGAGTAACAAAGTCAAGGCAGGGGCCATGGGGTGTCCTCTCCAGGTCTCAGTTTCTCCATCTGTACCAAACAGTCATCCGGTGACCTCTGGCTCCTTTCCTCCTCTCCCTGACCTTGTCCTTGGTCCCCTGGCTGCAGCCTGCCCTGGAGCTGTCAGATTCCTGTCCCAGCTGGGCACTGTGGCCCCTGGGCAGGAGAGCAGAACATAGTGCTGTGAGTCACCATGCAGAGAGAGGTGCCATCCATGGGAGAGGCCAGCAGGATGCAGAGAGGTCATCTCCATTACAAACTGGCTGTGATTGAGCCATTACTTACCGTAATGGGATCCTTTCAGTTGGACTCGATGCCTGCCACAGCCGATAACACAGGTGCCGGCCACCGCGCCCGGCAGGCTGTAATAACACAGGCTCTCCCCTCTGTGACAGTTCAAGCTCTCACGCTCATCGAAAAGTCCATTTTCCAGCACAACTGGGTACACTTCCCCGTGACAAATGCCCGTTCGCCTTTTATCTGTTACAAGCCAAGGAGGCCCAAAGGAAACGCTCCATCATGGGAAGAATGTTTTTCTAAGCTGCTCTTCGAGTGCCCCTGAGTGAGGGGCACTGCAGTGCGTGTCCAGATGTCTTTACACTTTCAGGGACTCAGGAACTCAGAGCCACGTTTAGGAGGGGGATCTGCCGCAGTGTGTGGGCCTGGAGTGAGCGAGGGTGTCACATAAGTGTATGGGAAGCCTCTGCATGTGCCTGTGCTTGGGGAGACCATGGTGTATGCCTGGGAGGACTCACGTCTTTTATGTGTGCCTGTGTGTGAGGGCATGAGGGGGTATAATACCTGCAATGTGTAAGGAAAGATCGATGTATCAGGATACTTGGACTCTGCACAAGTGTTCAATAGTAAATGTGTGTGTGCCTGTGTGTGTGCACACCTAGGTCTATGGATGAGAAGGCTGGGGTGTGTGTGTGTGTATGCATGCACACCTATGTGAGGGCTTGCATAAGGGACTGGGTGCAGGTGGGTGGATCTGGGTAAAGACCTGCGTGTGTGCCTGTTTGAATTCTCATGCACATGATGGAGAGTGTGTGTGTGTGGTGTGTGTGTGGCATGTGTGTGAACACTCATGTGTATACCTGAGAGGAGTAGAGGAGGCTTTAAGGGCATAACCTGCTTCTCCAGGCCTCCCGGAAAGACTGGGGGGGGGGGGGGACCCTGGGCAGAGACCCTTCGGTCCTCACAATTCATGCCAAGTTTACCTAACACCTGGGGGTGGCCTGCCCAGGAGGCTGAGGATTTACCCTGAGCCAGGGCTGGGGATGGAGGTGGAGGGGGACTCAGAAGCCAGAGGTGTCCTCCCCCAGCCTAGATTCTGGGTGCAGAGCGAGGGCCTCAGGATGGGAAGGGACACTCAGTTCCAGGCTGAAACCAGAGGCTATGAACGCTATGTCCACTGAAGGATGGTCACGGGGTAGGAAGAGCAAGAGTGTCTGAAGACAGCCCAGAGCGGTCACTGGTGATGCAGGAGCCAGACCGAAGGGACCACAGATGGTGGAGAGGGGACACGGCTTCGTGCCAGGGAATTCCTAAAGGGACCCGGCAGCTTGGGACTCCGCAGTTTTCTGATCTAAGGAACGCGCCCTGATGCTGGAATGCAACAGCATAAGAACACGAACTGAGCGGACGCCCAACCCTGTGCCAGCCTAGTCATCAACATGAGTGCTGATGCTTCTCTGCACGCAGCCCGTAGCACGCAGCAGGCCCTGGGACACTGCTTTCCAATCAGAATGCTCCTGGACTCCCTACGAAACCTTCAGTGAGAGCTGACTCTGTATCCCCACACATGTTAGTGCATGATTTATGATGATTATGAACATGATTTACTATAAATAGCTACTCTGGGTCAGGGATATGTATTTGCCCTCACACACATGATTTTATTTATAAATGGCAATTAATAGTGGTAACAATGGCTTATTGAACTTCTCACGTGAACTTCGCACATGCCAGGCATGGGCTTCCTTCTACAATAACATGGAGACCTCACTGAGGAAGGTGGGGGCAGGCGGGCAGCTTTCAGCTCTATTGTAAGCACCACTCAGTCTAAGCCACCAAAGATGGAACCCAGAACCTCTTTGCTCCAGGAGCCAGGGACCTGAGCCTCCATTCTCTGCCCCGGTCCTCATTCCCAAAACACTGGCCTGGGACACTGTCTGCTCTTTGAAAGAGCTGTTTGCCCCTCCCGGCCCCTCCTAAAGCTTCTCCTCTGCCAACCTGGGCTGCCAATGCTCCCATGGCAAGAAAAAAACCTTCTCTCCTCCCTCTTCTCATCCCCCGTGTATTCCTGCTCTGTCCAGCACATTTCATAGCAGGAAAAGAATCCAACCGATCATGTGGGACTCCTTCCTAAGAAATGGCCTCTTCTCCAGATCATGACCCTGCCTGAGCCAGACCTCTCCTATTGGGCATTTAGTTTACTCTGGAGGAAGAAGTGCCTGGCCTGGTAAATAGATAAGATCAACTCCTATTTATCCTTTAGTCCTCAGACCAAACATCACCTCCTCAGGGAAGCCCTCCCTGACCCACACGAGACTCTTATTGCCCTGTACACTTGTGCCTCAGATAAATCAGCACAATTTACAACCAAACCATAAACAGTGCGATGCAGCATTGGATATTTTTCTGCCTTGCTAGGCTGTGTGCTCCATGAAGGGGCGGAGGCTGCACTTACCTTGTTCATCTATGAATACCCAGTATTCAGCACAGCAACAGAAAAGCAATAAGTATTTGTTAAATGAATGAATGAATGAATGAATGAACGCTCCAGGCAGAGTTGGGGCTCCCTCCTCTGGGCTCCCACAGTCCCCTGGACACAGATTCCCCACTGCCTTACCACACTATGCCATGGCCTCTCACAGTCTCAAACTCACAGCCCAGGAGCCAAATCTGGTCCAGTAAGAGATTTAAAGTAAATGATTTTATATTTAAAAATCAATATGTTAATTTCTCCTGAAGAATAAGATCTCAGAATGCAAAGCCACCTTCCCACCTGGCAACAATCAGGTGGAACTGAATGGCAGCTGCCCCCCTTTTAGATGGGCCCAAGCCTCCCAAATCCCTATTCTTCTTACCCCAGACCTGCTTCACTCACCTTTGTTTCCTGCCCCGACACTGTAGGCATTTGGGTTTGTGACCTCCCACTCTGTTTCCATACCCTGACCCCACCCAGACCATGAGCTGCTTAAGGTCAGAGCACACCCTGCATGGGGCCTGGCACAGAGCACAGGAACGGCAGGTGTGCGTGACTGAATGAATGCAAGGCGGCGCAGAAGGAAGCGGCTACAGGGAGTGGTGAGACCAAGTGGAGCAACCTGGGGGTTAGAAGAAGAGAAAGCCTTCCCTGAAGGGATGGGCGCACCGGATTTCACACTCTTTAGGGATTAGTCAGGAAAAGATAATTGAGTGTACCAAACCCTTTGTAATTTTGCCTCATTAGCTGCTGTGATGCCTGTCATGCTTAAAGCTGGGGGTGGCTAGTAGGTTGATCTTATTGAACTGGTCTAATAAATGGAAATCCATTTTTATACGTCTCCCAAGGATGGAAATCTTTGCTGTGTCCTGGCTCCCAAAAGCGGCCTGAGACACTACTGCCACCTGGTGGTCATGAGTATATATTGCAGGAAGAGCATCCTAAAAGGAAAATACTGCCAGAAGCAGCACAAATTTTCAAGGGTCTGAACCCCTTTCCCCAAGGCAGAAACAACCTAGACAAAGGGAGGGCACAATGTAGGGCAGAGATGACTGGTTTAAAAGAGAAATTAAATTTAGTGTAATTCAAATCACAATTGCTGAGTACTGAAGGTGCCCCATTCAGGGTAAGCCAGCCCCAGTCTTCTGGAAGCTTTTAACTATAACTAAGACAGCCATAAACAATTCTAGTGCAAGGTTGAATGAGGCCCAAGTCCATACCTGTCAAATGCTCTGAGTGTGGGTGTTGCAGCTCAGCTTGAATTAATCACAACAGCTGCTAATACAAGCTGGGCATCAAGCAAAGTGTTTCTCTATATTTTATGTCCAGTAAATTTTTACAACAGTCTCCTTGAAGTAAGCCCTATCATTATCCCATTCTACAGATGAGGAAATAGGCTCAAAGAGGTGAAGTCAGGTGCCCATCATCAAAGGCAGAGAAAGGATTCAGATCTGGTTTAGGCCTGGCTGACCCCAGACTTTTGCCATCTCTTTATAGTCTCTAGCCTGTTCTAGACCCAAAGTCGCCTCTTTGAGATTCCAGGGCCACCTGAAATAAGCATTTCCCCTCCCTGCAGTCTCAGCAGGTCTTGGAAGGACTGGATAAGCACAAAGAAAGGTGTTAGGCCTGCCCACCTCATACCCCCTTCTCCTTGGCCTCTATTCCACAATGCCCTCACCCTCCACGGTTCTCCTAGGCCTTGTGTGCCCCAGGGTAGACTGGCTTGCTGTCCTGAGCCTGGACTCCCAGCCTTCTGTCCTCTCCATGCCAAGTCCACAGTCCATCTGGGCAACGTGAAGCCTTGTTTGCTGATTGGCAAGTTCTCAATATGGGTCTGTGCTCCTCAGAGAGAAACACAAAACTATAATTGTCCCCAGATTGGCTTGTGTTCTTTATGGAAAGAAACAATACAAAGCCTTTGTGTTTAAAAGAAAAATTACTGAACAACAAAAAAATTTTAGTGCATGCTCTTTTGAATTGAGAGGAAAGAGTAAACACTATTTCCCCAATCTATGTTCACTGGGAAACCTCCTTTTATTATATTTATGCAAAAACATGAGCCAAATCTCATCCTACGCCACTATAAAACACGTTTGATAATAAAATGCAAATGCTGTTTGCAAAGAATTACAGAGGATCAAGTTCTGGCCTATTGTGAGGAGTTGTTTAAAATTAAGAGTTTTAAGCTTCGTGTATCCCAATTTTATTTTGCAATAATCCATGCCTTTAACTTACCTTGTTTGTGTTTGCTCCGAATAATGTAGCCAAAAATCCACTGAACAGTGATTGTGAAAAGGATAACTCATTATCTGCTTTCTCCCAGAAATAACAGCGGAAAAAAGAAAGGTGTTTGCTTGGACTCCCACACTTCTTTGGAAATATTTGCTTTCAGACATTTTGTAATATTGTGAAGCGTGTAATTTTAAGATTTCAAAAGGAGCTGAAACAAGACTAAAGGTTTGCACCCTTAGCCCAGGACACAGTGGAGCTTAACCTGCATACCCACCTGAAGAATTCTGGGACATTACCATGGCTCTCTGGGAGCACTTACATGAAGAACCAGCAAGGAGGAATTGGGGTGCTTTGTAGAGGGACCTCACACACTAGCCCCCCCACAGCCATGAAAGGAATATGGAGAGCCCAGTGCTGAAGACGGCACTCCAGGGAGGACGGCTATTACAGGAAAGCCACACTAAGCCCAGGAGTCAAGAGTATATGGCTCATTGTGACAGTGAGCAGACAGCCCCTCCTCCTCTGCAGACCAGGGAGCTTGCAGAGCCCTGTAATAAACCCAGCTCATCTTGTTAGCGTTAAAATGGCCTAAAAGTAAATAAACACTGTCTTCTTGTTAAAAGAAACAATATAGTTACATCATGGAGCAGAATGCAAAATACACACAATCAAGGCTCCCAGCCACCACCAGGAGAGGACAGAATGTGCCAGCAGTGCCTGAAGTGGGCAGAGTCCAGGCCGTCCGCCTGCTCACCGGTCCCCAGGGACTGAGCCCCAATCCACCCCAGTGCCTGCATAAGCCTCCTGGAGGTCCCCTAAGTAGAGGAAGGGAGCAAGGAGGTCAAGGCCTAGGAACCTGGACCGGAGCCTGGCTCACTGGGGATTTGCATTCACAGCCTGCCCGCCACCCCCAGCTCTATTCCTCCATCTCTGCCTGCCTTTCCCTTTCCTCTCCCTCCTCCATCCGTCTTGCTCACTGTTCCTCTTCTTGCGACTGCCAACAGTCACATTAAAACTCTCTGACCTTTATGTAGCATGCTTTGCTCTTTCCAGAGCACTTTTTCTTGCACGAGTGCTTCTTAAACTGGGGTACACCCACCCTTGGCGGCTCCTGGCCACAGGCCAGGGATCTTGCAGAACCACGTGACAAACACAGCCCATCTCGCTGGCATTAAAATTACCCAGTGGTAAATTAAAACACTATCTTTGTGTTAAAAGAAATAACATGGATATATTATGGAGCAGAATGCAAAATGCACATAAATTTTTAAGCTACAGGAAGACTTCAAATAAATTGCGAGCTTATGGTGGGCTGCATTAAGCTCCACCCTCAAACCCCCAGGGTACCCGTCGTTCGGTTTTGCTTTGGTGGGAAAGTTTGAGAAGCTCTGACTTACTTTATTACATAGAATCCTCACAACCTAGCCTTTAAAAAGTAAGGCAGTTTTAAGGATGGAGGAATGGGGACTCAGACATGCTGAGCTGCCTTGAGCCACTGGGGACAACAGGCCCTGGAGAAAGGGAGTGGGAGCCAGGGCTGGGAAGCCTGTTTTGTGATTCTGTGACGTCCTCACCTAAAACCACTGGCTTCAAAACTTACAGGTAACAAATGCTTCAACCTGGAGAGATTAGAGCCAGGCGGCTGCAATTCGGGTGTCGCCCAGATAGGCCACTGTCAATTCTGGACACTGAGCCTCAGAGGCTGGAGGCAGGGAGGCTGGGGTGGTATCCTCAGTTTTTTCTGGTAAGACTTAAAACACAAGAAGCAGACACATGGGGGCGCAGGCCCCTTCCTCAGTGCCCACTGCTGTCAGGGCAGGGGCTCCACTCACAGGCCTCTGGGCCCAGCAGGACTCTGGGATCAGCTGGGATTCAAATCCAGGGAGGGTTGCTTCCCAATCCCACACCCTTTCCACAGGCCACACTGCCTGAGGTTCAGAAAGGAGTCCCGTCCTGGGGTGAGGGGACTTGAGTTCTCGCCCAGCTTCTCCAAAAGGATCCAATGGCTCAGGTCAATGCCTTCCCCACCCAGAGCTTCCTGAGTTCAAATCCCAGATTTTCTATTCAAGGGGTATGTGGTCTTAGGCATGTTATTGCCCATGTCCATGCCCATGCCTCAGTTTCCCCATCTATAAATGGGGGTACTACCCTGTTTCCCCCAAAATGAGACAGTGTCTTATATTAATCTTTGCTACTAATGATGCACTAGGTCTCATTTTCAGGGGAGGCCTTATATTTCTAAGCTTGAAAAAAAATTGCACTAGGTCTTATTTCCAGGGAAACACAGTATTTGTACCTAGCTCACAGGATTGCTGTGAGGAGTGAATGAGTTAATTCAGGCCAGGCACTTGGAAGAGAGCCCACTACAGAGCAGTACTCAATACAGGTGAGACGATACTGTATAAAAGTGAGGGTGAAAATAGCCAAGTGGCAACTCCGAGGATCCCCATCCTTGCGGGTGTACCTCTGATTGTCGGATGGGAGAGGGGCACACAGTGTCCACCCTTCTTTTGTCTTCTGTTGTGTAGAACAGAAACAGCTTCCCTGTAGTTTGATCACAGCTGGTGGCAAAATGGGGGTCATCTGCCACACCCTTGTCTCTCCAGGGCCCAAGGTTTGAGTGGGCAAAACTTTCATGAGAAACCACCAGGCCCACTCCCAGGTGCCTTTCCCTTAACGCCCCAGATGCTTCACCTCTGAGTCCCATGGCTGATACTTGCTCAACAGCTACTCACTGAGCATATACTCTGGGCCAGGCTCTGGCCGGGGCATGGGGGCTGCAACAGTGAGCAAAAGCAAACACAGTCCCTGTATGCCTAGAAGACAGACAGTAAACAATTCACAATGAAATGACAGGTAGTGATAAGTACTATGAGGAAAAATAAACCAGAGAAAGGGGATAGTGAGGTGTCCTAGATAAGATAGTATGGGAAGGACTCTCTGATGAAGAGACAAAGAAGAATTTATCATTTATAAATAGTATTTAGCCACCGTAAGCTTCTAGACACGGTGGTTTTCCTGGCTGGGGGAGCCGTTGCTCTGGTCACCCACAGGATCCTGGAGGCCTTTGAGGAAGACACGGAGGACTTGCGCATGGCAGAAGGGGCATCCTGTCTCAGTGGACTAGGAAATGTTGGGAAAGGTTCTAGAGGTGTTTGCCCTCAGGCTGAGGTACAAAGCTGGAGTGGCAGGCTGGGTCCAGAATACTGACCAGGGTACAGTACAAGGACAATTTCAGTGTCCCATCTCTAAGGTACATCATGTGCAGGAATGACTTGAGACTAGAGGAAGTCCCAAGTCACACATTAACAGATTTTTTTTTTAAGTCAATAATGCACCCTGGCTGGTGTGGCTCAGAAGATTGAGTGCCATCCTGTGGACATAAAGTTTCCCAGTTCAATTCCCAGTCAGGGCACATGCCTGGGTTGCAGGCCAGGTCCCCAGTTGGGGGCATGCGAGAGGCAGCCACACATTGATGTTTCTTTCCCTCTCTTTCTTCCTCCTCTCCCCTCTCTCTAAAAATAAATAAATAAAACATTTTTTTAAAATGTCAATAATGACAAAATCATCTTAAAATTGGATTGCTCAGCTTTCTAAATTGTGAAATAATGGCCCGAATTTGAATTTTCCAAGATAAACTCAATGGTTTTGTTTTCTTCTATTAATAGAGATGGAATTATTCTGTGTTCAACATTAGAATTAATCAGTATGAGATATTGAAATGTTACTGTAATTTCATGTATTGATGGAAAGACTACAACTGCATACAATTCCAATCAGTAAAAACACAACAGAACCTTAAAATAATATGTATAAGATTATAATAGTAGAAACAATATTTGTTAAGAAATGAAGAAGCAAACTATAAGAATAGCTGAGTGAAGAGCATTCCTGGTAGAGGAACTAGCACAGGCAAAGGCCCTGAGAATGGAACAAGCTAAGGACTTCGGCTTTTATTCTTGGTGTGAGAAGGTAGATTGCACTTTGGAGTAGACAAAACAGTAGGTGTTGATCATGCCTGTTAAACTCAAATGTGTTAATCTAGGAATCCAGAGAGTTGACCCACTTTGCCCAAGGTTATTCACTATCTTAAAGTCCCTTCTAATTTTATCAAGACCAAAAACACAATACACTACATAGTAACTCAATGCATATTAAAAGCTTGGTTTCTATTAATAGACAGGAAAAAAAAATGAATGAACACAGCCTCCTCCTCACACTGAGCATTTAGTTGTATTTAATGTATAGGTCACAAAGGCAGGTTACTCATACATGCTGAGTAGCAAAAGGAAAAATCAAAGCAAAATAAGTTCAAAAGATACAGCAAAGAGGAGACTGCCCCTCCTAAATCAACCTTTTCAAAATGCCTCAGGGCACCCTCGAGGGTCCTGTGAAATGCCAGGCTCACCTTGCCAGTGTTTCTGATGCCTCCTGGGATTCAGATGCTCTCTATTCAGAGATGGCTGAGATGATGTGAAGCATGTGCCCCTGGCTAGATGCCTTGCTTGTATTGTCTCCTTTAATTCCCCAAACATCCTGGGAGGTAGGGATTATTTTCCCCATTGTACAGATAAGAGCACTGAGTCCCACAGAAGTTAAGAAACTTGCTAAAGGTATGAAGTTTACATTAATTGAGTCCTGGCCAATTCAGAAAATTTGTAAGATCTTAGTTAAGAGTGAAAGGATTTGCCCTGAGAGGGGGGATTCGAAATCATGAGGTCAAGCCTGGAAGAGAGAAAGAGGGTAGAAAAGCAATATTTGTTGAGGCACAAGACAAGGCATCTTTCAATCCTTGTGATTACTCTGCAGGACAATGATTGTTAGTCTTACATTCAAGATAAAGCAACTGGAGCTCAGACAGACTGATGGACCTGCCCAAGATCGCCAGCTAGTAGCAGAGCCCAGATTCCCAGGCAGGTGCGTCTGGCTCCACAGCTCACAGCTGCTACCACACCTGGTCACGGCACCTGGCACGCGGGACCAGCCTGTGCTGGGAACCGCCACACCTGGGATGTAGCCCCAGCTTTTCCAGTGATATGCCCTCTGGGCCTGTCACTTCCCTCCCTGGGTCTCAGTTTTTTCTTCCATAAGAGGAGGTGGGTGGGGTCATCTCCTCAGCCCTTGGACAGTAAGCCTTCAAGTCTATGAAAATCAAAAACAAAAACACATAGCAAGACTGGTCCTTTGCTGCCTCCTCCCTCCCACCTTCGGCAGCACAGGAGAGAGGGCAGCAAAATCCCTGCTGCCATGTCTCTATCTTGAGCTCATCCTGACCCGCCACCTCCCAGCTCATAGAACCTTCTACCCTGGACAATCTGAGATCTGCCCTCACCTCTGCCCCTCCCTCTCCTTCCCCCACCCGCCATGTCTGCGCCAAATCAAACCCAATGCGGCCTGTGTCTCATTAGCTCTTCCTACACAGGCACCCATCATCTGTACCCCCAAGACTGTGCCTTAGCTTGAATCCCCTCCACCTCTCCCACAGGCCGTGAAGAACCTATGCCTGGTCCTCTGGCCACACTTTCTTCCATGAGAGTGGCCAGAAAGATCTGTGTTGGATCAGATCTTTTGCAGGCTCCAGACCCTTTCATTCCTCCCCAAAGGCCTAAAGGATAAATCCCTTAGTATGATACTTGAGATTCAAAACCCTTCGAGACCTGGTCCTAAGCAGCCCTAAGCCATTGATTCCCACCTACTCTCCTTCTCCTCACTCCCACCTACACATCAGTCATGTGTTCCACTTTTCCACCTAACTCAGCGGTTCTCAACCTGTGGGTCGCGACCCCTTTGGGGGGGGTCAAACGACCCTTTCACAGGGGTCACCTAAGGTCATCGGAAAGCACATACATAATTACATATTGTTTTTGTGATTAATCACTATGCTTTAGTAATGGTTGGGGGTCACCACAACATAAGGAGCTGTATTAAAGGGTTGCAGCATTAGGAAGGTTGAGAACCACTGACCTAACTATTCTTCCAACCTGGAATTTCCAGCCCTCCGCTCTGCTCCCCTCCACTCCCAACGCTGATCTGGTTCACACGCCCTCTTCACAAGCAGCCCTCCTTTCCTCTCCCCGCCCCATGGGTCTCCTCGGGGCACTTCATGCAGGCCATGATGTATTCGATTCCAAATCTCCAGCGCCTGGCACCAAGCCCGCCATACAGAATGGATGCAGATGCATATTTGATGGATGAAGGGAAGTCTGACATCTCATTCTCTCGTGGGCCAGAGATTTGTTTTCGTCTAGAATGTCAAGTTACCCAAGAAAGCTCTGCCCATCACCCAGAGCAGAGCTGCCTGCATAAGCAATGCCTCCCAATGTCCTTTTGCCCGTGTCCAGGCGTCCTGCCAGCGTGGTGCCCAGATGCTCGCTCTCTCATGGTTCCCCTTCCCTGGTCTTTGAGGACATTGAGCCTCTCCTCTCTTTTATCAACCTTGAACCCCTAGGGTCTTCCATTCAGGGGCAAGTCTGAGAGGAACAAGATGAAAGACACACAGGAAGACATTAGATGCTTCCCTATCGAGTTCCTTGAAACACACACATTCGTGTTTTAGGGAAAAAGTACAACCAACAAGATGTAAGTAAGTGATGACCCATCCAAAAGTGAAAGCCCAGACAGCACGTAAAACGTCAAGGTAGGTCTATAGAGCTGGGAGATGACCGTGGTCTACTATGAAGTGAATGATGTGGATGGAATCCAGTTTGCATAATCTGATTCCATTCAAACAAATGTAGAAAACATCTGAGCGGCTACACATCAAATATCTTGGGGTCTATTTCTGGATGGTAGGGGTTATAGATGGTGGGGATTAATTTTACATTTGTCTTCAAACTTTTATACTAACTTTGTTTTACAAAGAGCATAAATTCTTTTTATCCTCACCTAAGTATATTTTTATGGCTTTTAGAGAGAGAGGAAGGGGGAGAGAGAAAAACATCAATTGGTTGCTTCTGGAATGTGCCCCATCCAGGGATCAAACCCACAACCTGGATATGTGTCCTGACTAGGAATGGACCTTTTTTGGTCTACAGATGATGCTCCAAGTAGCTGAGACACACCAGCCAGGGCAAAAGCATGAATTTTGATGTCCAGAAAGAAAGGAATGCTATTTCCATATTAAAAGAAGAGGATAAGGAAGAGGGCAGAGAGAAGAGGAGAGAGGAGGGAGGAAAAGCTAAATCAAAAACAGATGAAGACAAAGATACTTGCTCCCAGAAGACCCTCTGAGTTTCTCCCAACCCACATGAGATGCCCACTGCCCAGGAAAGACACCCTGATCATGATTCCAGCACTCACCTCAGACCCTAATCTCCTGCCTCCAGCCCACAGCTTCATGAACTGTGTTCCTTATGGTGTCTAATGCTCTGCCCAACCTCTAGATTACAACCCCATCCTGCCTTTGATCTAGAGCAGCGGTTCTCAACCTGTGGATTGCAACCCCTTTGGGAGTCGAACAACCCTTTCACAGGGGTTGCCTAAGACCATCGGAAAACACATATATAGTTACATATTGTTTTTGTGATTAATCACTATGCTTTAATTATGTTCAATTTGTAACAATGCAAATACATACTACATATCAGATATTTACATTACGATTTATAACAGTAGCAAAATTATAGTTATGAAGTAACAACAAAAATAATTTTATGGTTGGGGGTCACCACAACATGAGGAACTGTATTAAAGGGTCGCGGCATTAGGAAGGTTGAGAACCACTGACCTAGGGGTCGGAGAGCACACCAAGATTGTTGGCTCGGGGACTTCCGGCCAAGATGGAGGCATAGACAGACATGCTGCATCTCCCTCCACAACTAAGAAGGAACACAACTACCTCAAAACTAGAAACAACCAGAAGTTCCAGAAAATTAAAGTGCATGGAAGTCCAGCAAACAAACATATAAAGAAGAAATACTCACCCAGACAGGTAGGAGGGGTGGAGCCAGGGCAGAGAAGACGCGGTGTGGTGGTGGCAGCAGCAGCAGCAGCAGACTGGCAGAAAGCATAGTTACACTTTTTCAAAAGTCAGGAGGGACACCTGGGGAGCGTTCCCAGCTCCTCACCAGACCTTGCAGCTCACGGTCCCAGCGCCAGGGAAAATCAAGCCTCATTGCTTCTGACTGTGCAGACCAGTGGGGGTTGGGGCGGAGGCAGAAACTGCCAGTCTCTCAGCAGAGTCCACTTATTTAAAGGACCCCCATGGACCTAGAACATCCACAGACCCACCCACTCTGGGAACAACAGCAGGGCAGCAGCTAGAGGGGTGCCAGTCTGGTGCGGAAGTGGGAGAAGTGGCTGGAAAAGGGGCAAGTGCTGGGCAAGCGGCATTGTTCCTTCTCAGACCCCTCCCCCGCATACAGTGCCACAACATGGAGAAACAGGTCGCCTGTTGCTGACGAATCCCTAAGGCTCCGCCCCTTAAACGTAGTAGGAGTGACAGCTCTCCCTGGGACATGGAAGCAAACAAACACAGGAGACTTCCGGCCAAGATGGAGGTCTAGACTGACACGCTCTGTCTCCCTCCACGACTAAGAAGGACTACAACTACCGCAAAACCAGAAATAACCAGAAGTTCCAGAAAATTAATGGAAGTCCAACATATACAGTTATAAAGAAGTGGTGCTCATCCGGACAAGTAGAAGGGGCGAAGCCAGGGTGGAGAGGTCAAGCTGTGCTGTCTGCAGTGGCAGCAGCGACAGAGGCAGGACAGCAGTAAGCACAGACACCCGTATTTAAGGGGAGGCGAGAAGTGCTTGGGGAGAACCCCCGGCTGCAGACCAGACCTGTCAGCTTGCAATTCCAAAGCTGGCAAAGGCAGACCCCCATTGCCTTGGACTGTGAGGCCTGGAGGGGATGGGGATGAAGGAGGAGGCTCCCAGTCTCTCAGCGGAGAGTGAACAGCAGGAAACCATCTTGGACCCCTACCCTCGCAGAAAACGCCACAGCATGGTGAGACAGGTTGCCCGTTTGTGATGAGTGCACGGGGCTCCACCCCCTATGGCATAGGAGGTGTGACAGCCCCACCCAGGAAGCAAAGGTAAACACAAAATGGCCAGGATGTCACAGATCATGATAGAGATCCCAGTGACACAGCTGACCAGACAGCAGATATCTAATCTAACAAAGCAGCAGATAGGAAATCTTTCTGAGGCACAGTTCAGAGCTTTGTTTATAAAAATGCTTACAGACCTAACAGCAGATCTCAAATAAGACAGGGAAGGAATGAAGGCTAGTCCTGCTGAAATGAACAAAAACACCTATGAAACTAGTGGTGAGGGAAAGTAAACCAGGGATCAAATCAACATATCGGAACATAGGGAAGGAACAAACAGTCAACCAGTGCAGAAAGAGGAAATGAGAACTGAGGAAAATGAGGACAGGCTCAGAAACTTATCAGACAGCTATAAGCAGGCCAACATCCGAATCATAGGGCTGCCAGAAGGTGAAGAAGAAGAACTAGAAATTGAAAAATTATGTGAAAAAAATAATGAAGCAGAACTTCCCGAACTTGGGGAAGGAAATAGACTTACAGGTCCAGGAAGCACAGAAAGCTCAAAAAAAAACTGGACCTGAGAAGAACCACATCAAGACACATTATAATCAAAATGTCAAAAATTAAGGATAAAAAGAGAATCTTAAAAGCAGCAGGAGAGAAGAAGAGAATTACATACAAAGGGGTCCCAATAAGACTATCAGCTGATTTCTGAAAAGAAACTGCAGGCAAGAGGGGACTGGCGAGAAATATTCAAAGTAATGAAAAGCAAAAGCCTACAACCACAATTACTCTATCCAGCGAAGCTGTCATTCGGCATGGAAGGGCAGAGAAAGTGCTTCCAGGACAAAATAAAACTGAAGGAGTTCATCAGATTGAAACCACTGTTATATGAAATGTTAAAGGGACTTGTTTAGAAGGAGGATTAAAAATATGAACATTAAAATGAAAACTGTATCACAACAACCAACAACAGAAGCTAAGGAATTGAAATAAAGGCAGACTAAGTAGGCAACAAGAGTGGGAAAAGAATTATAGGTATGGGGAACATTATGGGGGGAGGTCAGTGGGGAGGGGAGAGGGGGAAAGGGAGGGAGATGGTACAGGAATTAAGAAGCACAGTAGGAGGGAGTGGAGTAGACAGGAAGATGTCGAGAAGAACTATATGTACAACCAATGCGCATGGACTATAAGTCAGGGGGAACATCTGGAGGGAGGGGGATCACTGGGTGAAAGGGAACAAAGGGAAAAGAAATTGGGACAACTGTAACAGCATAAACAATAAAGCATAGTAAAAAAAGAAAAAAGTTAAAAACTGAACTGTTTCTGGGAAGTAGGAAAACTGTATCTCTGACTTTTCTAAAACTAGGCTCAGATCACCCTCTTCGGTTCCTCTTACTCTGAACAAAACACCAGGGCAGGAACCCAACCCCTTGCCCCAGTGCCCATGAGGAGAGACCCCTGCAGAGACACTGCACCGATGGTCAGCTGGGTACCAGCTAAAGACGCATTCTTTAAGGCACATGCTGGGAACCCACAATGGAGGATTTGAATTGGTTGAAGCCTGGATGTGAATCTACAGGGCGCTGGGCTTCCATACAGAGGCTGCAGGTCCTGGGCCCTCCCCTTAGTGTCAGTATTATGTTGACCTGGTTATTTAACTTCCCTGTGCCTCTGTTTCATCATCTGTAAAGTGGGGATAATAATAAAACAGGCATCACAGAACTAATGAGAAGACTGAACCAGACTGTATATGCAAAGCACTTGGCACTGTGCCTGACACACAGTGGGCACTCAGTAGATAATTGCTTTTATTATTGTTGGCAAAATTGTCCTAATCCTGCAGCGAGTAGGTCATAGACATGCCGCAGCCATTGGCAGTCCCGCTAACCACAGGGGCCTCATGCATCCTCATTGGTTACCATTAGGAAGCTGGCAACGCCTGAGGGATTCTGATGGAGGGAAAATCGATAGGGGTTCATGCACAGGGGAAAGAACTACATTTGTCAGGGGAGGATTGTTGCACAAGAGAAATATGAAGGGCTCTTTCAGCTCATCCTCTTTCCTCCTAGAGAACATCTAGCCTTATTAAAAATACAATGAGGAGCCTGGTTCCTACCTCCATCATGGCTAGTTGGGAAGCAGAAGACACCAAGGCAAAATACAACAGAGAAAAGAAGCCATCCATCTGTTGGGGCCAAGGCCCCAGGACATCTCCAAGGAGCTGCACAGAGAGAGAAACCCATGCATGCAGGAAGCAGCAGGAGCCCTCCCGCCAAGAGTCAGCTACAGGGAATCCACGTGGACATCTTCATCTTATCATCTTGAACATCTGGGAGGCATTGTGGTTCTGGATCATCTTTCGTACCAGGACCTCCGCTCTTGCTTTCTGGGTCCCACATGTCCCAGCCCATGGCTCTCAACCCACAGCCACACCGATGTTTTCAGCCCACATTGCCCAGTCCCTTCCAAGGTTCAGGACCCATTTTTCATTCAGTCCACACATCTGTGTGGATGCTGCTGTGCACTGGGAGAGACACAGAGATGAACCTGAGACAGACCCTCGTGTCTTCTGGTCAATGAGATGTGGAAGATGCGCAAATAAACCCAAGTCATGTCAATCCATCATGTCACTCTTCTGCTGAAACTTCAGCAGGGGCTCCCTGGGGCCTGCATGATGGCGTCCAAGGCCCTGCACATAGCATCCGAATCCTCTCTCCAGCAGCCATAACTGATCTGCTCCATCTCCGCTGCAGCCTATTCCTCCTCAGCTCCCATCACTCTGCCTCCTCTAGTCCAGCCTTGCTGAACTCAGCCTGCCCGTGTGTCCAGGTCTTTTCCCACGCTGTACTCATCTCCATGGGACAAACCTCTACACCTCCTGTGAAATTCCATTCCAGTGCCCACTCCTCCACCTGCCTTCTCAAGCGACCCCAGGAATTATGGTCTCTTTCACTTTTGTTTTTCCAGGACACTGGATGCAAATGTTTATCTTAGCACTTATCATCTCTTTTTATGTTCATCTTCCCCACTAAGCTGTGAAGGTAGGGTGTGTGTCTTATTATAATGTCTTAATAATATGACAATACCTGGCACACATTAGGGGTTCAATAAACATGTATGAAATAAAATATAGACAATAAATATAAGGAAAATTCTCAACCTCCCTAGTAATAAGGAAAATACAAACTGTAATAAAAATATCACGAGATGCCATTTTCACCCATTGGAGTACCAAAAATTATAAAGATTGATGATACTCAGTTTTAATGAAGATGTGAAGGCATGGGCTGGTGGAAAAAGACATTGCTAGAACATTTTGGAAAGAACTATAGCTCCATCTGCTAACAATTAGAATGTGTACACCTGTTTGCTCTTTAATAATGCTATTATGAATTTATACTATAGAAATAAAAAAGCACTGGCATGTAAGATGTGTTAGTGCCCCAGTTGGTGCGACTCAGTGGATTGAGCACAAGCCTGTGAACCAAAGGGTCACCAGGTCCCCACTTGTGGGCATATGAGAGGTAATCACACATTGATGTTTCTCTCCCTCTCTTTCTCCCTCCCTTCCCCCTCTCTAAAAACAAATAAATAAAATATTTTTTTAAGATGTGTTAGTTATCTATTGCTGTGTAACAAACTGCCCCAAAGCTGAATGACTTGGAACAACACACGGTTTCCGTGGGTCAGGAATCCAGGCGCTGCTAGGCTGTGTCCTCAAGCTCCAGATCTTCCGGAAGGCTGTCATCAAGGTGCCCACTGGGGCTGCAGTCGTCCGAAGGCTTGACTGTGGAGGGATCTGTGTCTAAGCTCACTTACGTGGTTGTTGGAAAGATAAGTCCCTCCGGGGCTTTTGGACAGAGGTCGTCAGTTTCTCACTAGTGGTTGGCCAGAGGCCATCCCCAGCACCTCACCACGTGAGCCTCTATCAGAGGCCACCTCAGCGCCTCGCCACGTGACCCTCTATCGGAGGCCACCTCAGAGCCTGGCCACGTGACCCTCTATCAGAGGCCACCTCAGAGCCTGGCCACGTGACCCTCTACCGGAGGCCACCTCAGAGCCTGGCCGCGTGACCCTCTATCAGAGGCCACCTCAGAGCCTGGCCGCGTGACCCTCTATCAGAGGCCACCTCAGCGCCTCGCCACGTGACCCTCTATCAGAGGCCACCTCAGCGCCTCGCCACGTGACCCTCTATCGGAGGCCACCTCAGAGCCTGGCCGCGTGACCCTCTATCAGAGGCCACCTCAGCGCCTCGCCACGTGACCCTCTATCAGAGGCCAACTCAGCGCCTCGCCACGTGACCCTCTATCAGAGCAAGCACATAAGAAGAGCTATAGAGGATACCAAGAAGGCAGACGTTACAGTCTTTTGTGACCTATTCATTAAAGCGACATCCTATCAATTGTGTCACTTTCTATTCATTAGAAACAAGTCACTAGGTCTAGCTCCCACTCAAGGGGAGGAATACACCAGGATAGAATGAGAGAGGCAGAGGGTCACTGGGAGCCAAGTCAGATGCTTCTACTACAGTGTGTGTGTGCACACGTGAGTGCACATCAACCATGAAGAAAGCTATAAAAATAACACTCCAAACCCTCAAGAGGGTTTACTAGGGAAAAGGGCAGGAGTGAAGAGGTAAGAAAGTGGGAGGAGCAAATTTGTGATTTTTTAAAAAAATCAATCCCTATTCTGTTCAACTTTTAAAATAAGTAGGCATTTGTTTTATAACTTAAAGGTTAAATAAATATTAATATGGGGTCATCGATGCCAAAAGGGTCATGAGAATTCTAAAAATGGGAAATCCACCCTAGCTTGGAGAGAAAGGGCGAGAATCAGGGAAGGCTTCATGGAGGAGATAGTGTTTGAAATGAGTCTTGAAATACAAGCCAGGTCAGGATGGGTTGGAACAGCAGGAATGACAGGGGAAGGGAAGAGCGCACCAGAAGACAAGTAAGTGCTCGAGGTGACACAGGCAGACACAGCGCAGGCACTCAGCCAAGGCACCCAGGCCAACCTGCCACGTGCCTACCTGGTTCTCTCCACACCTAAATCAGAGGGGCTGCAGAAGGATGTGTAGAAGAAATGAACCCTAGTGTCTCTAGCAGAAGGTTCTAGACCTTTCTACCTGCTCAAACTGCTTCCAAACTCCAGAGTTACAAGTGTCAGTCCCATCCTAAGAGGCCCACAGGGAAAGCCCGTAGGCGCCTGAAGCCTGGCCAGTGGAGTTCCCAGAAGGACACGGTAAGGGGAGAAAAATGCCCACACTGCCTTCCTCTATTTGTCTCCGAGTCGGAGTCCATGCTCTGGTTGTTCTACAGAGTAAACCCCTTTATGTCTCCCTAGCCGTTAACTTCATTGAACTCACCCAACCTCCCTCCAGGGAGGGCTGGCTCCATCAGAATGGTTCCTTCGACAAAAGGGAACTTGGAACCTCAGGGCTGGACCTGGGAGAAGGGTTTTCATTAGTAGTGTAAACCACAAGAAAATTAGTCCTTCAGACACTCCTCCCTGATCACCTGCTCTGGGACAGGCCCCACCCTGGTCCCTGGGGAAGGGAAGAGACAGAGACCCACTCCCTTCCCTGGTGCAGCCCTGGGCCAAGTCGGGGTTGGGGCCTTTATCAGGTCACTCCCAGAAAGGTGATGTGATGCATAAGGGGGGTGGGCAGTCGAGGAAGGCTTCACAAAAAGGAGGAGACACGAAGTGGACCCGACTTTGAAGAGTGAGTAGGAATTTGATGAAAAGTCAGGAAGGACGGGCACTCCAAGCAAAGGAAGCAGCTTTGACAAAGATGTGGCATAGGGATTAGCAGTCCAGTGTAGCTGGAACCTAAAGGGGGGAGGGAAGATTGGCAGGAGGTCAAAGGGGAAAGGTTAGGCTAGGGCCCGCGGGTGAGGGACTTTATAAGGTGAAGTGTGACAAGGTTTCTTGGCTGTAACCTTGGGGCTTATGGCTCATTAAAGATGATTTTAAGAAGCTCAACCTCTGGAGCGAGATATGGAAGTGGGTGGAGAAGGGATTACAAGGATATAAACAGGGAAGAGACTTTTATATCCTCAGGGTTTTTTTATAGCAAGTCTGTATTACTATTGTAATATATCGCTTAGTATTTTAAACTTTCTCTCTTGGCTAGGATCACAAATAATTGACAATAGCTGCCATTTATTGAGAACTTATTCTAAGGGCTTTATGCACATTATCCCACTGAAGCCTAACACTAACCCCCTGAGAAGGTACTACGATCCCCATCTCCCCGATGAGAAACGGAAGGCCTGGGAGAGAGAGTAATGCTGAAGGTCACACACACAAACAGGTGAATGAGCTCAGGTCTGGACCTGGGTCCAGTGACACCAAGCCCGTACTGCAAACACTCCACTCCACAGCCTCCTGGTAGCACACACCTGGCAGGAAGGCCAGTTCATCACTTTCACACATGCCCTGAGGCCAGGAGTCAGAGCAAATACTCAGGACAATAGAGCTATATTCTAACCATCTGGATAGGCTGGTGCCCTGGGCACTGGGCCAGTGTGCCAGGATGGAATGTATCAGGTGCAGATGTGAAGTCCTAGACTTGGGAGCAAAGTCCTGCCCAAGGACAGGAGGAAAATGTGTGTCCCACCAAACTGATGCCAGAAGCTGTCCCTGCCCATGGGACCCTGGGCCAGGAGAGTTGGGCTAGGAAGCCCTCAGCCCATGGGATGCAGGGGACTGTTGGTTGACTGGGGATAAGCTCCAGACTGACTTCAGCCCATAGCCTCAGGGGACCACTGGGCTCCCTGTCTCTATTGTCCTCTTCACCATCCCTGCTGGTATCTTTTCTGGTGGCTCTAATGAAGCTGGAGCCCAGCCCTGAACCACCCCAATCAAGTGACAAAGCTGAGACAAGGTTACACTTTGGGGAGGTGGAAGAACCCACTGTGTGACTTCTGGGAATTCTCCTAAGTCAGTGGTTTTTAACTTTTTTTAAGCTACAGACCCTTCTCTTCCATTGAATCTTATCTAGGACCCAGTGTATAAACTAGATAAGGTAGGAATGTCTCTGGTTGAAAGGCCCCAGCTCAGAAATGCTATGACCCTCTAATTGCTAGTGAATAATCCTAGAACAAACTAACATATTGAGCACAAACTATGCACCAGGCACTAAGGTAAGTGCTTTACACAAGTCTTCTCATTTAATCCTCATCAGAAACCTATGAAATCAGTTTTATCACATGGCAGAGACTACCAGCTGCCCACCAAACTATCTACTCTCCCTTTCCGCTAGTTGGAATTGAAGCCAGAAACATGGCTAGACTACATTTCCCAACTTTCCTTGCAGTGAGGTCAGGACACATGCCAAGTTCTGTCCAATAGCATGTGAGTAGGGGCAATGAGTGCCACTTCCAGACCAGGTTAAGGGAGGGAGTGAACTCCCCACACTCGCTCTACCTCCTGCCCTCTGGCAGGGATCGGGCCCACCAGGGTGACTGTGGAAGGCTACTGTTGAAATGGTGGGTTTGGGTCCCTGAATTCACCCAGTGTGGCAGCAGCCCCTGCTGACTTGGTCACCCCACTGGTACTATGACCTGAGAGAAACTTCTATTCCATTTGAGCCATCGCAGTATAGATGTCTACGTGACAGCCATTCATATCTCCATTTCTTGAAGGAGGGAGGTGAAAGAAATTAAATAACTTTGCAAGATCACCCAGCTAGTGGCAGAATCTGGAACCATTCGGTCAGATTCTAAAGTCCCTGCCCTCAAATCGTGACATCTCACAGATGTTACGAAGTTAATAATGTCAAGAACTGGAGCACCCAAGATGTCCTTCAGCAGATGAATGAACAAGTAAAAAGTGGTACATCCAGACAATGGAATATTATTCAGTGATAAAGAGAAATGAGCTATCAAGCCATGAAAAAGACATGGAGGAATCTTAAATGCATGTTACTAAATGAAAGACTCCAATCTGAAAGGACTACATGCTGTATGATTCTCACTACAGTATGTGACATTCTGGGAAGGGCAGAACTATGGGATGGTGGTTGCCAGGTGTTCCGGGGGGGAGAAGGGAGGGACAAATAAGTGTAGCACAGAGAATTTTTAGGACTGTAAGACTACTATGTATGATACTATAATGACATTTGTCAAAACCCACAGAACATCCAACACAAAGAGTGAATCCTAATGCAAACTAAGGACTTTAGTTAATAATAATGTATCAATATTGGTTCATCAACTGTAACAAATGTACCACACTCACTCATGCAAGATGTAAATGACGGGGAAACTGTGGGAGCAGGTATATGGGAACCCTCTGTGCGTTCCTTTATTTTCTCCACGTTGAAGAGTTGACATTCCTCGGGCCATGGTGGCGCATAAGTTGCAAACTGTACTAGCACCGAGTGTCCCTATTGCATAGCTGTTCCCTCTGTACTTTCTGATCATTTTTTCTGAAAACCTAAAACTTCTCTAAAAATCAAGTTTATTAAATATAGATACACACACACAGCTTTAAGAAAAACTCATATATGGAAAAAAATTATACACCACACACTTTCATTAGCACACATTTTACCTTCCCCCAACCTATGGTGTAGAGACTGTTACTATCCTGTTTTTCAGATGAGGCACAGAGGGGCCAAGCAACTCGCCCAAACCAGGACAAAGCTTCCATTTGTTTGGCTTCCTACCATCTTCCCTCCCCAGGACGTGCTTCCATGGACGGTTGCCCTCACCAAAGCAGGGTGCCAGCCCAGAAGAGCAGACAGCTTACAGTGTGCTAGGCCCCTTCACGGGAACCATGTTGATGAAGGCTCACAACAGCCCAGTAAGGAAGGCTCCAAGGTCACCTCCAGACTCCCGGTTCGTTGCTGCTTCCTCTGCACAGCACTCGCTCAGAACAGATGACCCCAGTGCCCCGAGTCCCCAACACACCCACATGGACACAGATGCACGCACGCACACACTCCCTTCTACTTTGTCATCTGACCCTCAAACAGACAGACTTTGGATATCGAGGGGACACAAGGCCCTTCAGAACTTACATAAGCTGGCATTTCTCACCAAGAACCGAGGGTCATTTGGGGACATTTTTTTCCTGGAGATTGTCAGGATCTCCTTCAAAATGCATAACCACACCTGCACATTAGCACAAGACATCACTTTCCCTGCTCTCTGTAACCCCTGGAGGGGAACAGAAGGAATGTATCAAATTCTTAATTTAAGAAAAAATCCCCTGCGCCTGCATGCGGAGAAACGGCCATTTCGTGTGTTGGAGGTGTTATGAAGCAAGTGCTGTCTGGAAAATTCTCTTTTGACTGCAGTTTCTGGGATGCTGGGCCTCTCCATGAAAAAAATCAATCCTGGTCCAGCTTTGGCATTTAAAGGACGTAAACACAATGCAGGGCCAGCATGACGTCTGACTGTCAGTATAGAGGGCTAGCCGGTGCCTTACACAGAGTAAGATGATTCGAAATCTGCCACATTTGATTAAACGTACTGACTCCTGTCCACTGGAAGTAGCGAGGACAGCGCTGGGGCCCAGAGAGCAGCCTTGAAAGCTGGTCTGCCATCCTAGGAGCTGGCTGGTCATAGATGGAGGAGTTTGACCTTAGAGATTAAAAAGGGTACGGGGGGGGGCACTGGAGCCAAAGGTTATATGGATTGTGGGGTGCGGGGGATAATGGAGAGGTAGGCAGCTTAGACAGTCATGTGATCTCAGGTGGCTGAAAGAAGTATGTACAGGGATGGAGTGCTGGAATTGACAAAAGTGCAGAGTAAGGGTCCCAGCGGGACCCCTGGGGAGCATGGAGACAGGCAGCCAGCCAGGCGCTCAGATTAATGGGAGGCAATATGAGTTAGAGTTCCTCTCCCTGGGATGATGGGAAGACTCCCAAAAGAGTCCAGAAAGAGAAGCAATAAGGCCATGATGGTGCCCATAGATAGAGCCATGAACGCTAAGAGCCTTCATAAAAGAGGCTTAGTCCCCAGGAAAGGAAATTCCCCCCGGGCACCCAGGTGTAAGAGGAGCAGATTCCTGAGGTTGAGAACTGACGGATACAAGAGACATTCTCTCAAACCCTGGGCTTCCTCCTCACCTGTGGCACCTGCATGGGGGTTTTGTCTCTGTTTTTGTTTCTGCTTTTCCTGCGGAAAGTAGCTGAGACTGGAAGTTGAATTTCTGAAAATGAATCAGATGGCAGGAGAAACCCTTCTGCATCCCTCCTGTGTTTTGAATGAAGACTGGCAGAACGGTGTAGGCTGGTGCAAGGCAGGCGGAGACTTTTTACAATGGAAAGCTGCTGTCTTTTACAATGATCAGGCTGTGCAGAAGGCGAGAGGGACCCCCTGAATTCTCGCTACTAATGAAGTTAATGGAGGAGGAGGGCGGGACAGTGGCAGCATAATGGCCCGGAGAAGACATGCCAGCTGCAGAGTCGGCAGGGAAAGCCTGGCTCGGGCCGGGGCATGGGGTCGTGTTCAGCAAATTGAGGTCATAGCCACAGCACTCGAAGCTTCTGGGACTGGAAATAGCTCAGCCCTGCCCGCAAAGCAGGATCAGACACCCTGGAAACAGACCCCGAGCTCCTCAAATTCCACAGTCAACATGGGAAAGGTGGAGAAATGTTCTTCGAGCCACTGTCAAAGAGTCTACTCAGATGGGCAGCCTGGTGACGCTTACCCTGCGTGTGGCAGGGCCCCAGCATAGCAGGGAGGCTGAGCTCGGTAGGGCCAGAGACGAGCCACATGTGAACATAACCATTTGATGCAAACACCTGCTCCTCCTCCCTCTATAAGGGGGTCTGGGGCCGGAGATGGGACCCAGGGAAGAGCGGGACACAGCTGCTGACAGCTGACAGGATCCTCTGAGACTACGGAGAGAAAAGATAAACCCCTGCAGAGTTCATGAGCTCAGGGAACAGGCTCCAGTAGTTTCCTCATCTTCAAAACAGCAAGTGTCGCACTCCAGAGAAGGTCACCCTGGAAGGAAAGAGGACGGCTCTCAGCTTTCTTCCTCTAGAAAACACCTTAGCCTGAATCCCATCATCTGCAATGCCAATCATCCCAAACCTGAGTAGCTACAAGTTTGACAAGGCAGCTAAGGCTAGAATCATGTATTTTCTGCACAAGAGTGGGTCTCCGAGTACACCTGAGCAAAGCCCCTACTCGGACAGAGCGTGGGGATTGCATCATTAGAGACTAGTGACCAGCACGAGCCGATGAAGAAACTGTTGATTAATAGGATCATCCCCGAGTCTCATTGTCCATTCACCATTCCAGCAGTGTTAGTGGGAAAGAGATCTAGCAAGGCCCAGAGAAGTCCAAATGGTGAGGGCCGCCGCACACCATGGTCCACTGAGCAGTGTGGACAGGTGACCAGACACCTGACATATGTGCCCCATGGCAGATACCTGGGCCCACACCCTGCAGGCACTCCTGACACCATGAGGTCACCTCCCATCGGGTGGTCAGAATCCCATTCTTGTCCACCACCCTTTCCCTCAATTCACTTTCTTTGGCTCTGACTTTCTGATCAGCGCCCACTAAGCCCAGGAAGACTAACTTTCCCAGTTCTGCTATGACTTCTTCATGTTTTTCTGGCCTTGGGGCCTTTTCCACCTCACTAATTCTACTCATATTGGCTAGACTGAGTCCCAAGGTAGCAGCTCTCCCTGGCCACCTCTTCTCCCCTTGGAGAAACCAAAAACATGCAGGATCTCATTGGGGCCTCTTTGTCCAACCAAGTGAGATGGTCAGCAAGTGTCCAGGACTTTGCAATGTTCATCTCGGTGTGGCCCACCTTTGGGAGGAGCTACTGATGAGTTATTTGGGGAAGCCAAGCACATCCAAAGTGGGACTGTGAAGGGGGAGCTGGTGGAGAGGTCCATACAGAGCCAGTGAGTCTGTGTAGCTCCAACTCCAGAGTCTGTAGCCATGTGCCTGGGCTGCCATCAGTCCACAGGGCAGGCAGCCAGAGAGGAGAGCTGGACACAGATGGAGAAGAGCCAGGACAAGCAGAAGCCTACGGGGCATCTCTACATCTGTCACTCCTTCGGACCATGATGACCTTCCAAGAGCAATGGCTGCTCTGTCCCTTCTACCTTCCAATCACACATAGCTTCCACTTTAGCCAACTCTAATCACGGCCCCCATAGGAAAGGGGACTCCCCAATTAACCAAGTGGACTCATTGTGAACCACAACTGGGGCACACAAAGGGGCAACAGGACAGAAGATCTGAGATCAGGGCTATCCTGACGGTTCTAGGAAGAATGCTCTCCAGACACGGCAGTGGGGCCTAATTCTCTAGATCAGACTTGCTTTAAGTAGCTCCAAAAAGTCAGGCCTAAGGGAGACAGCATGGGGCCTTAGAGACTCAGACAGACCTGGTTTGACCCCAGTCCCTCAACTTTACAGCTGTGTGGGTTTGAACAAGTTGCTTAAGCTCTCTGAACCTCAATTTCTCTGTCTTTCAAATATGAGACAATAACCCCCAGCTTCATGGAGTTGTACCTGGTGTGGTGCCTGGCACCAGGGTGGGTACTCATTACACTCAATCTCCCTTCCCCTCAGCTCCAAGGAGTGGCTGTGCCTGACATAGAGATATGCCAGGTGCATAATGGAGGAGCATAAAACTATCTGTTTAATTGGGCCAATTGTAGGGAGGAAGATTTTAGCTGAACTGAAGGAGAGCTAACACCAAAACCATCCAATCCTGGCAAAGGTTCCCTTGGGGTAGGGAGCTTCCCATCACAAGAGGTATGCAAGCCCATTGGGAAATCAATTGGACTAGGTCAGTTCTGAGGACTCATACAGCTCCAATAAATTATGACTCTACATAAATCTCAATGGGTTTATGGAAGAAGCAGTTTTCCCATCAATTCCAGAAATGCTACCTGTCCATTATAAAGGGCCCACCTGCATTCACTGCTGATGGGATTATAAACTGACACAAACTTCCTGAAGGGCAATTTGGCACAATGTATCAAAACCCTTAAAAATATCCACACCATTTGACCCTGTGGGAATTGGTCCCAAGGAAGTAATCTGCACCGTGTCCAGAGATGTAAGTACAAGAATGTGGCTTGTTATTTATAATAGCATAAAAAGTGGAAATAATTGAACTGTCCCACACTACAGGAATGATTAAATAAATTAGGGCACAGCCAAAAGATGTAAAACCATGTTTCTATTAATCTTGTCTTCAAAAAAATCACATGTCCAAACATAACATGAGGATTTTTTCCACAATTATCTTTTAGAAAAGAGAAAATCTCTTTAAATTCAAGTTCTGACAGAGTCTCCTATTAAGTGCACTCTCTCTTTGTTATGTTATTTTAAACAACAAAGTATTGTTTGGGGAAATCACATTAGTCCTCCCTGACCTCAATCAATGCTAGTTTGGGATGTTTAAAGAGGTCACCTGCCAGAATTGGCCAAAAAAAAAAAAAGAAGAAGAAGAAGCAGAGAAATGTAACAGGGCCTTAGTAATTATTCTCGGGGTTACAACCTCACAATTGCAAGTGGTGGCTGTCATTGTAAACAAGCCTTTAAATATTGTTTTTAAAAGCAATACAGTAAGTGGTATGTTGATGTTGTAAAGATCACTAACACACACTTATGGGGCATATAAAAAGACGGTGCCAGCGTCATGCAAATAGGTACTTATGGCTTGGAATACAATTTCCAGAGACAGCATCGAACACAGATTTTAAAGGTGTTGCATCTCAACCTCAAGTAAGACAAAAATGGCAATGACCTGCTCCAGACAGCTGAGGGGGGTAATTCACAAAGCAGCTGCAGGGACAACGGGAGTGCGGAGGTCAGAGATACAGGTAGAGTCCCTTATAATGGGAAAGTGGGGGGGAAACTACCCTATCTAAATTTAACATATTTCAGGTTATATATTGTTTTAAATATCTATCTATACCTAAGTTTATAAAATAACATTACAAGTAAGCATTTGATGGCATTTGATAATTTCTCTAAATGCTTGTATATTCAAGTTGGCCCCAGAACTTTTTTAAAAGATTTTATTTGTTCATTTTTAGAGAGAGTGGAAGGGAGGGAGAAAAAGAGAGAGAGAAACATTAATGTGAGAGAGAAAATCATTTGGCCCCAACCAGGAACCAAACCTGCAACCCGGGAATGTCCCCTGACCAGGAATCACCAGTGATCTTTCACGTTGTGGAAAGATGCCCAACCAACTGAGCCACACCAGTCAGGGTGGCCCCAGTTTTTTTATTGAATCTTCCATTTGGAAAAATTGGGCCTTATGGTCTACCATGTATTTAGAGCCATATGATATATAGTAATAAGAGAAAATATCTATGAAATAATATTAAATAGAAAACATAAGTTGAAAATGTTCTAGTATAGTTCAAATTTTGTTTAAACACATGCAAAACTGAAGACATTGAAAAAAAGACTAGGAAGAACTGCCCCGACCAGTATTGTTCAGTTGATTCGAGCATTGTCCCGTACACCAAAAGGTTGTGGATTTGATTCCTGCTCAGGGCATATACCTAGGTTGCAGGTTCGATCCCTGTTTGGGGCACATGAGAGGCAACCAGTCAACGTTTCTCTCTCACATTGAGGTTTCTTTCTCCCTTTTTCCCTCTCTCTCAAATCAATAAACCTATTTTTTAGGAGACTAGAAAAAACTATACCATAATATTAACAACAATTACAAGTGGTGGTAAGATTATGAAGTGGTTTTTAAAGCTTTTTAAAAGATAAATTAATGTTTTAACCAAAAGAAAAAAAATTTTTAAGTCTTTTGTCAAAGTGCCTCCTTTCTTAGATTTTCCCCTGGGGCTATTAGAATATCTTTTGTCTCTTTCCAATCCCTCAATCTTTTGGGAATAGCACTATCTGACACGGTGGGGGATTGTCATAGAAATGTATGACTGACAGAGAAAGACGTGCCTGACACAGTAATGAGGGGGAAAGCAGATTATACTACGTGATGTCAGTAATGTGCATGTAGTATGACTCCCTCTGAAAGAAGAAAGATGGGGAAGGGAGAGGAAAATATGAAGTGTGTATGATGTCATATACGTGTGTAGACATGTTTGTCGTGTGTAAACATGTATGCTGTGTGTCTGTAAACGTGTGTTGTGTGTGAATATGTGTTGTGTGTGAGCATATATGATGTGTGTGTTTGCATAGGCATAAAAGGAAATCCATTAAATTGTTAAATAGCCATCAAGATGGAGCGATCCTATACTTGTCTGCAGTGTTTGTTTTTTGTTTACGCAGTACATGTTTATAATAGGATGTAATCACTTCTTGCTGATTCTACCGAAATGGGGGAATGCTGAGAGTGAGTCCCATCTATTTGCATGGCTTCACTACTCAGCAAAAGAAAAAAAAATTAACTGGGATTTTCGTAGACCCCCAAGCCTGTGGGTACAAAGGAGCTTACAGTCACAACAACAAGGGATGTCCGTGGCTCTAACCCCCATCTGCTATTGCAGGACTTCTGGTCCCCGAGGGGGACACACAGACACAACTGAGAGTGAGGAGCTGGTGGCTGGGTGTCTCCTACATGCTGGGTACTGTGCCAAGTGCTGTCCCTGCATTAGCTGCTTAACACCACAACCTTCTGTGCATTTCACAGGTGAAAAAACTGAGGCACTAAGAGGATGAAGTTACATAGCTGGTCAGTGACAGCTGTCACCTGACCCCCAGGCCACCTGGGCACCCCACGGGTGACTCGTGTGTACCACAAACATATCTTCTCAGCTGTCACATTAACATCTGCTGTCTGCTGCCCCCCTGTTTTATGATCTGGTCCCATCTCTCACCAAGGCCTTTGCTGCCCACTGAGCCAAAGGAACAAGCCACACCCCTGTGGTGGCAGCTGACACCCACCATGGAGGAAACCACAATGGGGGCCAGGCCTGCCACAACCGCTGAGATGGGGGTGTGTGACTCGAGTGTGACTGAAATTGAATTGCTGGGAGAGCATGTGGGCCAGTCCCAGAATTTCCACGTCCTGACTTGGCCCAGCCACCTCCCTCCTCCTGAGAGGTCGGTGGAGAAAGAGCCCCACCAAGGAGTAACAGGGGGGCACAGGAGGGCAGCGCCTTCTTACCCGCTGGTCTTTTTCAGCCACCCCAGTGCCAGCAGCTGGGACAAGCCCAGGAGAACTCCCTTTCCTAAGCTGGGCTGAGTTGCCCCCTTCCCCAACCTAATCGCAGACCTCACAGCTCTGAGGCAAGACCAGTTCCAGCCCCAGCTTACCCTGCCCTCGAGGACCAGAGGGAAAACACAGAAAGGCAGATACAAGCAAGACCAGCAGCCCCAAAGCCTGGACCAGCCACAAGCCCTTATTAGGGCTGCAGAGCTGGGGGTGGGAGGGGAGAGAGAAGCAGGCAGAGAATGCAACACTTCCATTTCAGAGAAGCCCTAACCAGTGGCCCATCCGACCTCCTGCAGGGGAGATAGAGGAGAAGAAAGAGTACACCCACAACCCCTAGGTGTGGCCCCGTGGGGGCCTTAACTGACACATTAAGCATCCTTCCTCCTTTGGGGGTGGGCAGGGGCACAGTTTCTTGCCCTCAGTGTGACTCATCCTTGGAAAGGACTAGAGTGGGCACTCAGGGGAGAGGGGAACCCCACCTCCATTCCCATTGCATATGGTGGTCCTGCCACTGCCAAGCCATCAATGGGGCAGCAGGACCTCCCGCACACCAAGACCACTCCGCGTTCCCTGAGGCCCTGTGCTAGCCTTGGCACAACCGCCACTCCTCCGTTCCTTTCGTGCCACACAACCTACTACAGATGACACAAGCAGGACCCACTAAATCGCTCCTTGCAGATGTCCAGTCCCATCGTCTTCCCAGGTCTGAGACAGGAACGCAGAAGAGGATAGAATTGCCCCTTCACTAAGACAAAGCTAGTGGACTCATTCTCACTTCCCTCGGGAGGCTCCCCACCTCCTTGTGTCCCCGGATGCCCTCCGGCCCACTCTCCCTGCCCTCCCTCCCCACCAGCCCGTGCCTGAACATGCCACATGCCCCATGCCAGGTGGGACCAGGGTAGAAACAGCCCATTCAGCCCACCTGTGTCTCCACCTCCCTGGAGTCACACATTCTTAACCGGCAATGGCTTTCCCCGAATGTCCACCAGACAGAGGTCCCATCCTTGGTCAGTTTGCCCCTGAAGTGGCAGAGAGCTGTAACCGACATCCTGGTGACACTGGAAAAGGTCAGAGAGACATGCAGTGGCATGCCCTGTGAGGGCTGGGCTTCCAGCCGTGACCCCTTCGGAAACATGAGAAGGACCTGCGCATCTTTGGGAACCAGCACCCCTTTTTCCTTTCAGATCCCGCCTCCTCCTCGGTCTTCCCTTTGATCTTGTTTTCAAGCCAGAGATGAGCATTTCCACGTTGACTTCGGCTTGATTATAACTGACTCTGAACCTTTCTAGTGATTAAAGTAGCCGCGAGCAATGTTCTCCAGAGATCTGTACTGCAGGTTGAATAATTCAAGGCATCCCTTCCAGAAGGCTGAGAAATCTGGGAGAGAGAGAAAAAAAAAAAAAAAAAAACAGAGAGCAGAAAACTTTTTTTAAGAAAAAAGTAATCTCTCCCATGCTGATTACACAATAAGTATTCGATAAACACTGATTAATTTTGATTGACAAAAACTCTCAAACCGAAACCAAATGGAGAACCTGGCAGTGACCTGGCAGGGCTGGTCCAGGATACTGAATGCTTCCAGCAAGTGCAGCAGTTCAGGTGACTTCCTTCCTTTCCCCACCGACTATAAAATAACATGTGTGGGAGCTTCTGGTATGTCCCGGAACTGGAAGGAACATAGACATGAGGACAATAGAGGGATGGCATGAGGTGGCCTCTGTGGCCCTGCTCAACCTGACGGGCTGCGGTGGATCCCAGTAGAGAGGGGTTAGGCCCAGGAGATACAGATGCTGTTTGCACAAAGGGCTGACTGTGTGGCCCATGGGTCCCAGTTGGGCTGCTTGGGTGCCCACAAGGTCAGGTTTGGCATGGAGAAGAAGAAAGGTTAATCTTCCCTCTGCTTTAGCTCTGGCTTCCTGTGGCAGATTTCAGGTGGGGGGGGGGGGGTCATGAAGCAACGGTAGAGCAGAGCCAGGCCGTCTGCACCAGGCAGAGTGCCCGGGAAGTGGCCTTCTCACAGAGGGCAGCAGCAGCAGTGACAGTGGCCAGCTGCCACCTGCAAATGGCAAGCAGAGGGCTTCCCCAGGAGGAGAGTTGAGAAGAGGCATGCATCTGGGGGCATGCCACTCTAGGCAACCCAATAACCACGGAAAACTCAGGGGGAAGGAGAGACCTTCCAAAAAGCAGACATAGTTTGCAGCTCTTACCATCAAGGACTAGATAGTGTGGCTTCTTGCAACCCTCAGTCTGGTGTAGATTCAAGTTCCTACACAGAACTGGTCCAAGACAGAGAGAGAGGGATGGAGATTCGGGCCCGCTGAGTGAGCCGCACCAGTGCCCCACGTCAGAGGCCCTGTCCACTGTCCTGTCAGCACCTCGCCAAGCTGGAATCACAACTGCCGCCTTCGATCCCTGGGGCTGAGCAGTCAGCATCCGCAGAGCTGATTCATCTACCTGTGGTTTAATGAGCATCGGATGCTGCAACCAGGGACCTGGAGGCCCAGAGAATCCCAATTCCAAGCCCACTCTTTACAGTAAATTAGCTTCACAACCCCATACCCTAGCAAATCCAGGGGCACAGTAGCCATAGAGCCAACAGCTGGGACCTCTCCCCAGACACGGAACCCCAATCCCAAAAGGACAGCAGTCTTCGTGTTTCAACATCAGAGATGCCTCCAGTTTTGAGAAGGAGCCAAAATAATTGGAAAATGAGACCTGGTGTTGGTCTGGAAGGAGGGGAGGACTCCCAACATCTCTGGGCAGGACACATCTTCTACTTGCAGACCCTCTCCTCCAGAATCACGGCAGGCTGGCGAGTAAGGCTTGATTAACTTGGGAAGAGCCTGGACAGAGAAGCTCAAATAGGTTAGCTGTACCACACCTGCTCGGTTCTCTGGCCAGGCCCCCTTTTCTATAACTGCCCCCTTCTTCCTCCATGTGGTCATAGCAATGGGCCCCACTGCCATTCTAGGGTTCCACATGACCACTGTGGTTCCACCCCTATGGCCACTGTTCATTAGACAAGCAGTGGGCATCTGGTCTAAGTTGGGCCAGTCAGAGGCCCTCCCCTGAGGATTGTGGCAAACAGGGGATGGAGGAAGAACCAGAGAGAAAGGAAGAGACTAAGTCTCACTGGCTATCCAGAGCTTAGAAATTGTGGGAGGCAGATTTTTCCACCTATCCCGTGGACCAAGGAAGCAAAGAAATTCTGCCATCAGAGAAAGAAGCAGAAAGGAACAGACGTGAACAACTGAGGACTTGGGAATATCCCAAATCGGCTTTCCGTAGTGCCCCCTCACTGGTCCCTGGGGCCCGTGGGCACATTTCTCTGTTTTCTGCTCAATTGTCTCTCTTCTGGTTTCAACACCCTCATGTCCTTCAGCTGCCCCTCATGGATGTGATCTGGAATGCCATTCCCATGTTAAACAGTCCCAGGGTGTCTCTGTTCCCCTTGGACAGGAGCATCTGGAACTCAACCAGATCTCGGAGCGCAGGTGTTCTGAACAGCTGGGAGAAGAGGGAGAGGGCCCGCACCTCCCTGCCTCTCTGTTCATGCAGCCCCAGTCCCTTGGCCTGTGGCAGCCATGCCACTGGGTTGGTTCACACAAAGCTCACGGTCCACGAGGACCCCTGTGTTTTCTTACGGCTGCCTTCGTAAAGCTGCATTTTTCTCACTTTCCTTCATTTCACTGGAGTAGCTCTGTCGAAATGCTAGGCTTTCATCATCTGTCCCTCCCCTTCCGCTCTCATCCCTTCCCCCCAGGCTTCCTGCCTCTTCTCTGTCTCCTATCACACCGTACGCTGAAGCCGGGGAAGCTGCCTAACACACAGATCTGACTGCCTGCCCCCTGGATAAGCCTCTCCATGGTTCCCCTGGCCTACAGGAGAGAGTCCAGACCCCTGCAAGTAGCAGCAGGGTCTTCTATGCTCTACCCGGCCCATCTCGCCACCCTGGCTCCCTCCTCCACACCTCACAGAGGACACTGGACCACCCCGCACTTATTCTCACGATGCCACACTCTGGCACATGCTGCTCCTTCCAACTGCAGTGCCTTTGTCACGACATCATGGCAAGCAGCTTTGGAGTCAGACAGACCAGGGTGGAATCTACATTCTGCCAATGAGTAGTCTCCAACCTTGAGAAAGCCCATTCCCCCTCCGTTGCCTCAACCGTAAATTGGTAATAAAAGCATCCGCCATGCAGGGCTAGAGGAGGGTTTGAAAGAACAGATAGAGCATCAAGCCCAATGCCTACATGTGCCTGTAATGCGCTCACCACACTATATGCCTATATCCTGCACATCTAGAAAATTCCTGTTCATATATCAAAACCCAATTCAAGTGTTAGCACCTCCATGATGTAGTTGCTGACAGCCACTCAGTCCTGGACTCCAAGAGAGCTCCCGCCTCTGGCCTCACAGCAACTGAAACGTGCTCCTACAACCACATGTCCCCCTGCATGACCATTAACCCGCACCCAGGTCTGCCTCCCCACCCTCAAGGGCGAGGTCCTCCAGGGCAAGGGCCAGGTCTGATTTCCCTCCCCAACCTCCAGTAACAAGAGCTGGCACACAGAAGAGATCTGTAGATACTTCTTTAATGGAATCACATTGAGTCACTCAAGTCATATTGCTTCCCATGACCCAGCACACTCTCCATTCCTCCCAGGTTTGGAAAGCTGCACTGCCTCTGTCATTAACAACAATAATAACTAAAAATTATTGGTTACTTTGTGGGAGCCAGGCACTTCCCAGGTATGTATCTCATCATTCACTCAATCCTTACAAACCCCCCAGGAGGGAGGCACTGTTATTAGCCTTATGTTCCAAATAGGGGAACTGAGGCTCAGAGAGCTGTGTTCCCCATCCGAAGTCAAACAGCCAAGATGTGGAGGAGCCAGATTTGAGCCCCTGTGCTCTGCTTCCAGCACATCTGCCCTTTTTTGGGAGGGAGGGCTATTTATTTTTAAATAATTTTAGATTAGAGAAAAGTTGAAAAGATGGTACATAGTTCCCATATGCCCTTCACTCATCTAATATTAATGTCTCACATAACTATAGTATAGTTATCAAGATTAAAAATTAACATTGGTACAACCTATTCACTAAACTACAGACATTATTGGAATCTCCCTCCTTTTGTTTTTTCACTATTGCCCCTTTTTCTGCTCCAGGACCTAGTCCAACAGCCCACACCCCATCCAGGCTCAGCATCTCCTTAGCCTCCTCTAACCTGGGACCCTGGCACTTTTGGAGAGGAGCAGTCAGGTAATTTATAAAATGCTGCTCAGTTTGGGTCTGTCTGGTGCTTTCCCTTGAACAATCTGAGGTTATGGATTTGGGGAAGCTTATCAGAGAGGCACAGTGCCTGTCTCCCGGCATGATCCGGGGGGGGGGGGGGGGGGGGCTTGTGGCATCAACATGACTTGTCACTGCTGATGTCAACATTGATCACTTGGTTCCTCCACTGCAAAGTCAGTGTTTCTCTGCACTTGCACCGAGCCACCACGCTCTGATGCTCTCCATCAACATCACCCGTGCTGGGAAGGAATTGCACCTGCCCAGGCTGGGTGTTCAGGGGAATAAAAGCCCAGAACAAAAGGATCCTGGAGTTGCTTAAGGCAGGGCCACAGTGTCAGCTGCCCACGCAGCATTTAGAGCATCAGGCAAGGGCATTCTCCCCACAGCTGGAATGATCTAGAAAGGCTTCCCAGGATGGCAGCGCTTAGGAGGGATTTGTGCAGGTGGCAGGACTGGCGGGGCATTCTAGGCAGGGAACCAGCACCCGCGTGGGCATCCTCACATGGAGAAGCCAGCAGGGACAGGATCTAAATAAGATGGCAGTGGCCAGACTAAAATCACAAAAAGGTCATCGTAGCCATGCTCTGTCTCCAGGCAAGATGACACCGAAACCTTCCCACTTCCTTGAAAATATCTCCACCTGTACAGCCTAGCTAGAAGCTCAGAGCAATGGTTTTCCCTGTGGGGAAACTCAAGCTGGTGGAGCGCCCACCTTCCCCCACCCCTCCCCGCTCTGTGATCCCACTGCACCTTGCTCCCCTGGCATTTATCACAGAGGCCTTTGTTTCTTGATGCAGGCAGCTGTGCTAGTTGGAGCTCTCCCCCAGCCAAGCCCCAGAGCATGCGCGGGCGCGCGAGCGCACACACACACACACACACACACACACACACACACACACATACCCTGCTTCCCTCCAGGCATTGAGTCCAGGGCCTGACACACAGTAGGAGCTTGGCAAATGCTTGCAGGAAAGTGGGAAGAGAGCAGATTTGCTTCTACAAGAAGCTTTGAGAAGAATACTCTGATGACATTTTGTGACTCCTATCGCCTTCCAAAGCTCAAAAAAAAAAAAAATTTTTTTTAAAAACTGATGACTGTGAAATTTCAATTATATTCACAAGAAAAGCTGGAGTGAACTGCAAGGAGCACAGAACAGCAGCTTTGTGTTTGAAAGGCCAAAAGGGCCTGAGAGAAGAGAGCAGGATGGGGACCAGCCTTGAAGCTGGACACATCTGTTTCCAGAAACCAGCTGCACAAAAACAGACTTGAATTTATAGCCTTGAATTTACAGCTCCAGGGACCTTTGAGAGCTATAAGGCTGGCTATGTTGATGCCATGAACCGGTTATCAAAAATAATCTTGCACTCAGAGACTGCATTAATAGAGGTATAACGTCCACACAAAAGGAGGTGATAGACCTATTCTGCTCTATGTTTGTTAAATCACAATGAGAGAATTGGGTTCAGAAAGACAAAATGGATTTTGTGCAGAGGTTGGTCTTAATAGATAAAGGCCTGGACTTGGCTGGTGAAAGGATGAGAATTCCAGATAACAGGATAATATGTGTGAGAAATATGAGGTAAATGCTTACTGCTTCTGAGGAACCGTGAGGAAGTCAGCATGGCTAAAAGGGAAAAAGCAAGTTGCAGCCAGACCTGAGGCTGGAGAAGTGGGTGGTGGCCGAATCTGCAGGGTCTCATGAGTCACATATAGTTCAGATTTTATCCCAAGAACAACAAGAAACCTTAATCTATTCTTTCCTTTTGGCCAGGGACCCACATTGGGCTAAGTCCCAAACTCACACACACACACACACACACACACACACACACACACAGACACACACCCCACATCATCACAGAAGGACAGCTCAGCTATGTCCAGTAGGGACAATGTATTGGAAAAGCTTCAAAGAAGTCAGAGGCTGGGGATCCCCTAAGCCTTGACTGTGAGAACATGGCCCAGTAAGGAGCTAGGCCAAAGCTGCCATTTGGTAATCCACAATCACTTCTGGACCTGGCCTTCAGGGAGCTCAGCAGACAAGCAGCTGGCAGAAAAGGCAGCAGAATTAAAGATTTATACCTTTTTCTTGGGGGCAGGGGACTCTTACCCTGCAGAAAACTGAGACCATAGCACATCTCTCTCCTGCTGCTGTGATTCCCTTAAGTCAAAGTAACCACCCACTCAACTCTCTCCTAGAGTGTGCATAGCCAAGTACCCACAGAGTGGACACACATCTCCCTAGGGAGACCTTTGTAGGCATTTCACTTCATCCCTGGGTGAAGAGGAGAGCTCACTGCCTTCCGCTCCTTTTTCATATTTCCCAGATACCACAGCTGGAACTTCCACCGGCCCTGTCTCCAGAAAATGGGCACAGCTGTCACTACTGCTGCCCCCTGCATCCCAATGGATCCTGCCAGTCCCTGCTTCTTCATTCCCTGGTCAAAGTCCAGGACGGGTATATCTGATTGGTCCTGAACCTGTGCCCTGACAGCAAGGGAAGCTGGGAAAGTGAGTTTTCAGATTCTCTGCTGAGGCTGTCTGGTTCCCACCAAGACTCAGAAGATGAAAGAATTCTCAAACATAGAAGGGTGGGTCTGATGCGGGAAGACCAACAAACGTGGTATATGCCCATTGCAGGTGGTTTCGACAACCCAGCCCCTAGTCCAATGTCTGTCCTTGTCGAGCCCTCTTAGTTTTAAGCAGCGGCAAGTTCAAGACTAGGAGTGCTAGGGATTGGACTACAGGCATCCGTGAGGCTCAAAGGACAGAGGAAAGGAGCCAGCCACTGCAGGGACAAATCCCTTACGGTCTATGACCCCAAGACTCCATAAGACCCAGGATCCTCAAGAACTGCAAGAAGCATGAGGAAGGGATCTGTGGGTCCCACCTGGACAGACCCTCCATGTTTCAGCCCAGTGTTCACTCCCAGCGGAGGCAGAACCTATGTGATGAGCTGAGCTGTCTCCCTTCCCCACAAGGTAGTCAGTCTTGGGAGAGCCAAAGACAAAAGCTGCAAAGACTGTCTCAAAGAATAAACTGAGGCTAAGAGGGACTCTCTGTCCCCTGCCTGTCCCCAATATACGCCCTGGAAGCTCCTACTCCTTTATTCAGAATCCCACATCAAGACATGGGGAGCCACCGTGATGCTGACTTCAACCTCTCCCTCGAGTCCTAGGCTCCTAACCCCTTTGAGTCTGTCTGTCTGCATGCTTGCACCCTTCAAAGATGGAAAAACCACCCAATGAGGCCAGGCCATCTGTCTGCTGGAAAACTCCTGCACATTAAAAAATCCTTTCCTGAGTCCCCAAATCCAGAGGACCTCACTTGACAACAAGATTCAAGGGCCAATGTCTCATCGCCATGCCAGCCAGGAGGGGGCAGCGTCTGCCCGCCAGCACGCCCTCTCTGTTTTTCCAGGCCCCTACCTGAGACTTGGTGGAGGCTGGGAAGGAGGGACACCCCCAGGAAACATGCTAAAATTAAACCACAATGAGAACAGGATGACTAAAGCCACCCTTCCCCCATGATTAATTTAGGACACACCACACTGGCCATCTCTTCTCAGAAATTAGATGAAGCCCTCAGGGAAGAGGAGTGATCCCTGTTATATAATCACCCACTTGAGACACCAACAACCCCTCCCCCTTAGCCTAGAGAAACTAATAATAATAATAATAATTAAGCCAGTCTATTTATGGTTCTGAAAATCAGCAGTTCCACGCCACACCTGTTAGGGTCGAGCTGAGCTGTGGAAAGACTCTGCGAGACGTCCCCACGTCTGCCTAACTGTAGCAGGTAAGATGTGGGAGTGACCAACACCCCCCTTTGGGGAGAACACAAGGGCTATTGAGAACAGCTTGATGATGGGGTCAAGGAGAGGAAGCCAAGACTCTGAAGGGCGTTGCATGTTGTGAAATCCAGCTGGCGGCCCAGGCTCATCACTCAGCATAAGCCACACAGATTTATTTGTATTTTGCACAAAAGAGGAAAATTACTTAGCCATAGGGACCAATTCTTCAATCCAATGTTTCTAACTTGGCAATAAATTTATTTTGCCACCTCCCTTTTTCTTTTTCATTCTCTAGCATCTTAAAGAAGTAAGCCCGCCTCCGGAGAGGCCCAAGGAAGGGGACATGACAGGAAGGAAGGCCACCACACCAAGAACCACTCACGGGGGCAGTTTGGCTTTGTGGCATGAGCACTGGAGGTGGGAGTCAAGGGACCTGGGTTGAAGATCCTGATGTGGTTCCTTTTCTGCTGTGTAAGGAACCCTGAGCAGGTCAGAGACCCCTTTCTTAATCCCTACCGTAGGGACAGCTATTTCTGATCCCACCAGGTTGGTGTGAGAAGTAAATGAGGACAGATATACTCAGGCTTCCAGTCCTGCAACAGGTGCATCACCGTGATTCATTAAAGATGAATTTTAACCAGATTTCATGGTGGAACCCATAACTTCTCCCTACCCAAGTTGCGTTAGGTGATGTTACAGAGACATCATTGCTTGGGTAAGAGAACGTTCCCAGCCATTTCCCAGACCAGAGGCTACTGGAGGGTCCCGCCCCCACCCCACCCGCACAGAGACAGAGTGAGACCGCAATGTTTGTGACAGCCCTGAGCCCAGGGAGGCCTCCGGCAGCTGGGCAGGTGTGATGCATGGTCCCCCTGGCATGGCACACTTTACACGGGAGACAGGCTCAGGCTAACGTATAAGCCATGTAAATGCAGCTGCTGGTCAATGAGAGGCCGTGATGGAGGAACATTAACATGGGGATGGACTGGCAGGAAGCAGTGTCGTAGGGAGGAGGGCTGGGGAAGGGACAGGGAGCCTCCTTACTGGAGATGCTTGAAGCAGGAGGTGTGAGGATAGTCCAGGTAGAGACAAGAGCTGGGATGGAGACAAGAAGGCAAGCAGAGGCAGGGGTGTGGCAGATGGTCAGGGTGTGTGAGAAAAGGAGTAGAAAAAACCATCCTTCAAGGCCTGTGCCAATTCTCCTCCTCCAGGAAGATCTTTCTGACCTCTGGTTGTGCTCCTGTTCCCAAGGTGACCACTGACCATATGCCTGTAAGACTCCCTCCCAGTGGCCTTCAAGACCCAGTCTGGCCCAGACCACCATCATTCCCATAGGCTTTTGTTCCCCACACTCAGTCCTTACCACCCACCTCCAGGCCTTTGCTCCAGGCATTGCCTCCACCTGGAAGGCCTCCCCACCTTCCTTTTCACCCATCCAAACCCTAAGTATCCTGCTCAGTCCAACTCAAATGCCCCCTTTCCAGGACACTGTCCTAAATAAAGCCTTCCTTCTGAATTGTTGTCATCCGGCCACACAGATCCTCAGAGCGGTTTGTCCTTTTGGAAGGCTCCTCAGAACAGTTTCTCCTGTTACACTGACCTTCATTCAAAACCAAATATTTGTTGAGAGTGGACAAATAAACATAGCATATGTGTACAATGGAATGCCACTAAGCCATGCAAAGGAACAAATTGCCTGTACATACACAACATGGATTTCAAAAATAGTATGTGGAGTAAAAGAAATGAAACGTAAGAGCACATACTGTTTGAGTCCCTTTATATAAGGTCCTGGAACAGGCAAAACTAATCTATGGTGATAGAAATAGGAACAGCCGCTGCTGTGGGGGACAAAGGCACTGGCTAGAAAAGGACAGGCAGAACATGGGAATTTTCTGGGCTGATGAAAATGTCCTGGTCTGAGTGTCCAACTCAGCAGCCACCAGCCACATGTAGTGACTGAGCACTTGCAATATGGTTGTCTGAACTGAAATGTGCCATAGTATAAAATATATCCCAGTTTTCAAAGCCTTGGGATGAGCAAAACAACATAAAATATCTTATTAATGAATTTATATATTAATTCCATAATGAAATGATAATAACTTGGATATATTGGGCTAAGTAAATATGTTATTAAAAATTAATTTCACTTGTTTCTTTTCATTATTTTAATAAGGCTACTAGAAAATGTTAAATTACCTATGTGGCTCATATTACTTGGGTCAGCATCGTTATAGACCCTTAGGCGCTGGTTACATTGGAGGGCACATTTGTCAAAAACTCACCAGAAGGTATCCAAAAGATCTGTGTATTTCACTATATGTAAATTATACTTCAATTATAACAAGTTTTCATGAGCACCTACTATTTGCTGTCAGACACTGTACTATGCATTTGTAATACTGGACTACAAAAAAAAAAAAAAAAAAAAAAACCAGAACAATAAAAAAAGAAAAGAAAAAATAGACCCAGCCCCTGTTCAATCCAGTCAAAGAAACTGACTTTAATCAAATAATTGCTCTAAAGAATGATCTTATCTCGTTCCCCAGTTAATACTGTTGAGGCCAGAACTCATTTGGACATCTTTTGTCCCTATTGCAGCTAGCACAGGGAGGGGTGCATACGAGGTGCTCAGTAAATCCTCATACACAGAGTCAAACTAATGAATTAGTTAAAATTCATTTTCTGAAACAGGAGGGTAAACAGAGTCTACCTAAGGAACACTGCTATCTTTGAGCCAGACCAGCTAATACATTAGAGCTTTTGTCTTTTTGTAAAATTTCCAGGGACAATCTATTCCTGTTTTTTGTCTGCTTCTTTGGGATGTAGTTTTAGTATAAGTTATTAAATCTTTTGCTTAAATACTCTGAGCCTCCTGGGTAAATACTTTGAGAAGCAAGGTGGTCAGAATTAATCAAAGAAAATAGATTTTCTTCTTTAAATTAAAGTGTGTATATGTGGACTACTTTTTTTTTTCCTCAAGATTCTGAAGATAAAGTGTGTTAGCAAGTGTCCACACAGAAGGTGTGTTTCCCATCATGGTAGCCACACTCACATAACTTTTTAGAAAAGGATTGTAAATAGGCCTACCAATTTTCTTTCTTTCTTTCTTCCTTTCTTTCTTTCTTTTTTTTTAATTGGAAATATCTTCTCCTTTTCTTTTTTTTTTTAAACCACACACATTCATTTCCTAAAATCTGCGGCCAATTAATTTGCTGACACTGTGTGCTGACTCAACTTCTTTATTTTATTTTTATTTTTTTGGTTTTTTTTTTTTTAAGATTTTATTTATTTATCATAGAGAGGGGAAGGAAGGGAGAAAGAGGAGGCAAGAAACATCAATGTGTGATTGCCTCTCACACATCCCCAAGTGGGGACGCAGCCTGCAACCCAGGCAAGTGCCCCGACTGGGAACCGAACTGGTGACCCCTTGAATCACAGGTCAATGCTGATCACAGGTCAATGCTCAATCCACTGAGCCACCCCAGCCAGGGCTCTTCTACTTTTAAAAAATATTTTATTTGTTTATCTTTAGAGAGAGGGTAAAGGAGGAAGACAGAGAGGGAGAGAAACATCAATGTGTGGTTGCCTCTTGTGTGACCCCAACTGGGGACATGACCCGCAACCCAGGCATGTGCCCTGACTGAGAATCAAACCTGCGACCTTTTGGTTCACAGGCTGGCACTCGATCCATTGAGCCACACTTGCAAGGGTTAGGCCTAGCAGTTTTCTTTCCAAAATCCCCAGGCCTTGGCAGGAAAGTCACTCCTTGCTTATCAGCTCAGAGTGTTCTCTCCACAATGTCTACTTCCATGTATTTTAGGACTAAAGGGGAACCACACAAGCAATCCCTGCTTGCTGATGAGGTTTTAAAGAAAGCCACCCCATAATCTGGTAGAAGTCATTTAAATGTGTGGATCCATTAGAGACTGAAGTGAAAACCACTTGTAGCAACCACAGAAAGAGCTGATATATTATTTCATTTGGGGGGAGCTATTAACCTGTGCTCTGAGCTGAGCCTACACTGAGTCCAGGGGTCCAGGAGACATACGAAAGGGTCAGGCTAGGTCCCTGCCCTCAAGAATCACACAAATTAGTGGTAGGAGTATGATGAGCACACTTACTGCCAAGTCACAGGTGAGAAGGGCCCACAGAGAGCATTTGAGGAACACAGGGAAGGAAGGGTATGTTCATTGCACTCTGGGAAGGCTGGACAAAAGTTTCTGAGCACCTCCTCTGTGCCAAGCATGGTGTTGGGCTCAGGGTCTATATACATATGCTTCTCCCATATGTCTCACCCTCCCCACAGCAGCCAGAGAGATTGTTTAATATCATAAAATCAGATCACATCTCTCTTCCAGTTAAAAAGTTTCAATGGCAACAAATTGTACTTAGAATAAAGCTCAAATGTCTTGACGTAGTTCTATTAGTCAGTGACTACTGTGTAACAAACCATCCCAAAACAGAGTGGGCTGAAGAAACAGGTAATATATTATCACATGTCTCTAGGTCAGCTGGTTAGATCATTTAGGTTGACCCTGTTCTATGTGTCTTTGAAACCAGAAGGTCAGCCTTAGTAAGTTTTTCTTATGATGATGGCAAGAGCAAGAGACCAAGCAAAATATACAAATCTTCTCAAGGCCCAAGCTTGGAACTTCCAGACAAATGTCATTGGCCAAAGCAAATCACATGGCCAAGCCCAAAGGCAAGGGGCAGCAAGAATACTCCATCCACAGTGAGCCTTGGCAAGTAGGCAAATAAAGTAAGGGGTTAAGAATGGGAGCCAATCCCTGGCTGGCATGGCTCGGTGAGTTGAACACCAGCCTGTGACCGAAAGATCACTGGTTCAATTCCCAGTTAGGGCATCTGCCTGGGTTGCAGGCCAGGTCTCTGGTTGGGGGCGTGCACGAGACAACTGATCAATGTTCCTATTACACATCAATGTTTCTCTTTCATTCTCCCTCCCTAGAAATGAATAAATAAAATCTTAAAAAAAAAAAAAAAATGAGAGCCAAGAATACAATCTACGATCTATTGTCTACCTACATCTCCAGATTCACCTTGTATATTGTCATTCCCTCCCTTTGTTCCAACCACACTAGCTTCCTTCACTTGTTCAAATGCAACAGGCTCTTTCCCATTCCAGGGTCTTTGCAGAGTTCTTCCCTCTGCCTCAGTGTTTTCCTCACTCTTGGCAAGATGGCTCTTTCGTCCTCTACTCTCCCCTTACATGTTACCTCCTTTAAAAAAAAAAAAACAAAAAAACTTTTCCTAACTCCCAAGTAGGGTCCACTGATAGATAGCATTTCTCATGGTGCCTTTCATCATACCCTTCACAAGTTGTAGTTATATTTGGATTTTTAATTGTTAGTCGTCCTTGTCCCCACTAGAGCCTAAGCTCCATGAGGAGAGAAAACATGTCTATTCTGTTTGATCGCATACCCAAGGCCTTGACTGACTGGCACATAATAGGTGCTCACCTCACATTTGAATCAATCAGTGAAAGTATCACTGAGGTTATATTTGAGCTGACCTTGGAAGGAGGGTTGGAATTTGAAAGCAGATGGGAGAAAAGCCATTTCGGGCAAAAAAAAAAAAAAAAAAAACCATCAGCCTAAGGCAGTGGCTTTCAAAGTGTGGTCCCTGGGCCAGTGGCATCAGCATCCCCTGCGAACTCATTAGAAATGCACATTCCTAGGCCCTGACACAGACCTATTAAACCAGGGTCTCTAGGGCCTGGTAATCTGTGTTTGAACAAGCTCTTTAGATGATTCTGATGCAGGCTAGTCTGAGAACCATGAGCCTAAGCCAGAGGTCAGAAAACTAATTTTCTGTAAAGGACAAGGGAATAAATATTTTAGCCCCTGCTACAGTTATGCAACTTGGCTGTTATAGGGTGAAGGCAGTCAGAGTCCATGTGTAAACAAATGGGCGTGGTTGTGTTCCCATAAAAATCATTACTGACAAAAACAGGCAGATCTGGCTTTTGGGCTGTAGTAAGCCGGCCCCTGACCTGAGCAAAGGTATGTAGGTTACAATGTGCGTTATTGAAGCTCACAATTCACAACTCTAGCAAAAGGAATTAAAATTTCATAGCTAAACAAATTTATTTTACATAAAAATTCTATGTATTCAACAAATTAATCAGTGCCTTCTCTGCACCGGGCATTCAATATACAAAAATAAAGATGTATCCACAGCTTTCCAAAAAGGGAACTCAAATTAGTTGAGCAAACCTACTATTATTAGCCAGCAGCTTCTCATATGTTGTCCCATTTATTCCTCACAACAGCCTTACCAGGTGGTGGTATTCTCCCCATTTTAACAATTAAGAAAACTGAGGATCAGAGGAGCAAAGCAACTTGTTTTAGGCCACACAGCCAGGAACCAGCAGAGTCAGGCATCAGACCCCATCTGACAAACTCCAAAGCCAGGGCTCTATCTCCCAAAGGGAGGATTTCACAGCTGGTCTAGAGTGACTGGACCTGTTTTATTAAAGCCACCTTTGTGCCTGACCAGCATCACCCCTGCCCTAGTCCTGCTACCAGCACCTGCTCCTTCTACCCTGGAGAAAGTCAAATGCCACTTGTCCCATCTGTCAACAGAGCTGCAAAATGAATACAAACAAAATTGCCAAGATAAATCACACTTTTCATCGCACTGCGTGCCTCTTCTCAAGATGCGACCGGGGTTCCCTGGGAAGTGGGGAGTGTTGCTATTATTTAATAACATGCAAAGTCACTTTTTAGGAGGAATTTGCTCCTTTGGATGAAGTGATTGAATCCCATCTTCCTGAGCAGAGAGTTAAATCCAGCCTTTCAGACCAGTGATTGAAACGATGCTAGAAGTCGATTTGGTTTCACTCAAACCCCCCCTTGTGAGAAGGGAGCTAAGAGCTTCTGCTATCTCAAGAATCATCAAATTAAGGAGAAGCTAGAGCTGTCAGGGAACCAGAGAGGTGGCTTCAGCCCCAGTCTCTGGCTGCAGCCGGTTCAGAAGATGCTGGGATCTGCTGGGACCAGGAAGCAGGGACTCCCGCCTCTCCTACCCAGGAGGTTTCTCCTTCGGGCCAATGTAATGCCTTTTGTTGCAGATTAGCTTTGCAGAAATAAATGCATGCATTTTCTGCCATAACTGGGGCATGAAAGTGGACACGGTTTTGAGGAAGAAACTGGGCTGCAGGGGCACCATGCCAGGAAGTCCTCCTCCAGCCCCTGGAGAGGCTGCTTTTGCAGGGAAAACATGGGAGCCGTGGAGATGTCCCCCCGCCCGGCACCATTTCTGCACAACAGTCACTAGCGTCCTCACTTCTCTGGTCTTGTCCTGGCCCATCTGAGATCTGGTCTTAGAGAATCATCCCTCGGAAGACTCTGGCTCCCCCGAGAGGGAGGACCAAAGAACTTTGCAAAATGCTAGGACCGTTCCAAATCCCTTTTGGAGCAATGGGTTCCTGAGGACAGCCTACGAGATCTTCCCATTGGCCTCTTCTCCAGAGCTATCATCTGTCTATCTCTCTAAGTCCCCATTTAACTCTCTCTCTCTCTATTTCTCTATTCTCTCTCTCTCTCTCTCTCTCTCTCTCTCTCTCTCTCTCTCTCTCTCTCTCTCTCTCTCTCTCTCATCACCTGGCCCCTCCCCAGGGCCACTTCTCCCTCTGCTCCAAGGACAATGTCAAAATACTTTAGAGATTAAATAAAAACTCTATCCAGAATGTGATCAGTTTAGCTCAGCCAGAAACCTCTGCCCCTCCCCTTCACCATCACAGCTTTGATGCGAGGCACTCTTCCGACCAGCTGGGGGGACAGGTGAGCAAAACCCCAGAACTGTGCCCTGGCAGGTACAGGGATGGCCTCCTCTGAGAGAGTGGCCATCACCCTGAGACCTCCATACCTGTCACTCACTGTAGGGTAGCGGGGGCAGTGAGAAGCACCAGTATGCAGGGTTAGGAGGCATCCTGACTGGAGACAGGTGGCCTCCCCGGTGACTGGCCTCCCCATGCAAGCCCCACTGCTTTGCTGGTCTGCGACATAGGTGTGGCCTGGAACCAGTGCCCACGGCTGATGGTGACTGGCAAAAGCAGCACCATGCATCCGCTCAAAACTGAATGAGCCAAAGATGAGTCAGGTGTGGGGTCTGGTGGATCTGAGGATTGCAAAGGATGGGACTCGATCAGATGCCCCGACCCAGAAGGGGGCGGGACCTTATTTGTCTTTGTAATCCCAGGAGCTTCCCCTGTGCACTTAAGAGAAAGAGAGGAAGAAGTGAAAAGACATAGGTAATCAGGAAGGAAATGAACTTGAAAAGTGAATTGAGCAGAGCTCAGATCAGAAGCTGTACTGAGGGACAATGCAGATTCCTTGGGGCACCGGACGAAAGGATCCTGGAACTGGTCTGGACCCAGGGGACAGACAGCCCACACACCGAGAGAAAGCAGGATGCTAAGCCACCTTCTGGGGGGATCAAGAGCCTCAGGCTGCCTGTCAGGGAGCCAGGTGTCCAGCCCCACCAGTCAGCCACCTCACGGTCTCCACTGGGCCTCAGCCTGCTCATCCATAAAATGGGTTGGATGAGAGCATCTTTGAGACCCCATCTCATATGGACTCGATGATTGCCTCACCTGGAGATAGCCAGTCTGTTGACATAACTCCCTGCCTGGCCAAAATGTTCTGGGGGCACCCAGAGGACAAGCCCAAGAGTGCTGGTGACCTAGGAAGCACCCAGAAGAAGACAGAGAAGAAGGTAGAGACACCAGGACACATATTGGGACCCAGTGGTAACAATAAAGCTGAAAAGTGGAGGGGGGCAGGGGGGAAGGGAACCAAGCCACCACATCCCCTTTACCCTCCCAACTGAACACCAAGTTCAAAATCAGTACTTCCATATTATTGTCATGTTATATCCTGTTCTTTTCCTTCATGGTGCCTATCCTGACTTCTTTTTACTTATGCATCTATTACATAGCACTTGTATGTGCCAGGCACTATTCTAAGTGCTTTATGAATATTAACAACCTTATGAGAGAAGTGCTGTTGTGCATCCCATTTTACAGATGAGAAAACGGAGGCACAGAAGATCAAGAAACTTGATCAAGATCGGCACAGCTTGTAAGCACCAGAGCCAGGATTCCAACCTATGTGCTTCCTAAGGGCAGAGCTTAGGTCTGTTTTGTTCACAATCTAGCTCATAGTAGGTGCTCAATAAATTATTGGGTCTACCGTGAACGATAGGATCCAGGATGGCTGATGTGGGCTCAAACTACCATCAAAGAGCCCCTATGGGACCACTGCTATGAGGAGTCCCCTCCTTGCCTGACTCTTCCTCACCCTGCACTGGGGTCTCCCTGGGCTGGGGTCTCCCCAGGCTCTGGTCCTTGAGGAGACCTCAAGAGGATCTAAGAGTCAGGCCTGAGCCCTCCTTGGGGTCTGTGGGAACAGGAACCCCTGCCTTCCCACGGCTTCCCCTGCCCCCCTCCACCTCTGTGGTTGGAGACTGCAATTAATTATGCTGCATAATTAGATAAGGAATATTCATTTTTCATTAATGATGGTAAACTCTTGCTCTGTGGCTGAGTTCCTTATATTTTAATTAAGCAGGGCTCCTGAAAGCTGCGTGGCTCCTTCGCGAGTGCTCCCTCTTATAATGAACAGTCACTTAGAATTTTAAGTGAAGAATTCCTTCCCCAAGTTAATTACCTCAAAATTAGCTTAATCACAGCTCATTTAAAATTATCTAAACAACAGCACAAGGAGTTCCAGGAAACAGAGGTTCTGACTTTGCTTGTTAGAGTCTTAAAAAGTAATAATAACATAAAAGTCCCTTTTGGTGGGCAGCAGTGGCCCTGGCTCGTGGGCTGAGACACGTTCCCAGCATCAGAGAGTTTAACCAGGACATGGACCTTTGGGCTCTTCCTGGGCCCAAAGCCCATCTATGGCTGCCTGAGTTCCAAGGGGTGGGGCCTGGGGAGTGGGGGGCTGGGGAAGCAGTTGCTGAAGACCCTGGCTGCTCCCAGAGGGAACAAAAAGCCCCAAGTCTATGACCCTGGCTGCCTACCAGCCCAAATACCCCATACCTCCCCATTTGTTCTCAGGTCCAGGCACCTGGGGGGTGCGGCCAGGCCTGGCCCCCCCCTACGAGGCATGTACAGATGAGAGTGTCTGTGCAGGGGAGGTAACCAGACCCTGGAGCAGCACAACCTCTGGGGACCAGGAAATTCATCTGCCACTCTCCCACCCAGCACAAGTCCTGGCACCCTGGAGGCATTCACTGTGCATTTATTGAATGAACGAATGAATGAATGGTCAACTGTGCGGCCCTAGAAGACAGAGCTAGGATTAATAGAGAAACTGTCAGATTTTAGTTCCCTACAAGAACAGAACTATCTTTCAGAAAAGTTGTCCTGGGCCAATGATTTTCAACCTTTTTCATCTCATGCATTTAATTACTAAAATTCTGCAGCACACCAAAAATATATGTTTTGCCAATCTGCCAAAAATATGGGTATAATTTTGATTCATTCACACTGGACAGCTATTATTGTGTTGGGTGTTATCATTGTTTTATTTGACAATCTAAGGGAAGGAGGTCAGAGCTCCTGACTAAAGAGTCAGGCATTGCACGTTTTAAAAATTCTTGCAGCACACCGGTTGAAAATCACTGTCCTGGGCTGTCCTGGAAGAACATTTATGAAGGCTGAGTCCTTTACATCAAGAACTCATTTAATCCTGAAGCATAAGGATGATTATTATCCTCATATCACAGGTGGGAAAACTGGCACAAAGAGGTGACAGAACATGCCCAAGGTCACATTGTTAATAAAACAGACTTTAAACGCAGACAGTCGGGCCTCTCCAAGCAGTGGCTGGAGGTCCACATGTCTGAGGATTCTCTAGAGGGGAGCCCTCGGGGGAATGAAAAACAGGGGAAACTGGGTGACCCACAGAACCCTGTTGTGTTGTAGGCTGGAAGGCTTTGAAGCATCGGGCATTTCCACCCGCTCTGCAAACACCCAATCCCCACCCGGGGGTTGGAAGGGAACATGAGTGAGCCCTGCAGATAGCACCTGCGGGCTGGGACGAGGCAGGATGGCAGGAGGCTGCAGCTCTCCCTCCTGTGGAACAGCCAGGGACCTTCTGGGTGGAGCGGCCTGGAAATTATTTATCTGCATCCTGTTTTCCACACAATTGGCTTTTCTTTGCCAACTCCCTGTTGGGGTGGGAATGCACCGAAAGCCTGGAAGGGGCATCGACCCATCATAAAAGTCTCCCAAAAATAAAAAGGCCCCCTCCCCACTGTAATATAATTAGCTCTGGTGGCCCCACTCTCTCTGTCCCTTCTTCCTAGTCCCTGGTCACCTTGGCTCTCCAGCAGACCCAGTAGCTCCCAGCAAAGGTCCAGAACTGCTCAGCCATTACCTGAAATTTCTCCCTGCTCCCCCACCGGAGAGGTGGCAACACTGCTGAGGCGCCGTATAATTCGCTGTCACTGCCCTAATTACACCCCATGGTCCTCGCCTGCATAATGGGCCTTTTTACTAAAAGACACTCTCTCCTTTTCACAGCTGCCTTTTGAAGGCGAGAATTTGTCACACAATGTCGCTTAATGACAGCACGCTCAGCGATTCCCAGCCCCCAGTCCCTTCCCCGCTCTCTCTCTCCTCCACTCTCTTCGCCTTTTTTTTACTTGATAATCATCATAATTGTTATAATCACCCTGGAGTTAAGAGTACTGTACCTGGGATGTTTCAATCAATTATGAAGTGACCTAATAAAAGGTGACAATGGTGTGTGCAAGAAGGAGGCTGCAGGGAGGGGAGACAGACATACAATCCCAGAGGGGCAAGTACAGTCACACATGTGCACACACGTGCACACAGTGCATGGTGCACACACCACACGCCAGCCCTACAGGCTGACAATAAGGGAGTCAGAGACCAGCACAGTGTCCTCAGAACAAAGAGCAAGAGCAGATCCTTCTGGAGAGACCCTGAGAACCCACCTACCCCAAGTCCTATAATTAGCAAAAACGCCTCCTCCCTGGCCAAAACACAGCGCAGAGGGCCTCGGAGCACAGAGTGCAGGTACTGGAGGCCAGGTCCCTGAATCCAGGCTCCTGTTCAGACCCTCTCTGGCTCCCTGTTTAGTCTCCCCAAGCTCCGCCATTCTCGCCTGAAAAATGGGAGAGTAAACTGACCCACCATAAGGTTCAGGTAAATCCTAAATGTTCCAACACATTATCTCAAATAATAATCCCTATCCTGGTATACGAATTTATTTCCTTCAGAGCATGTAAAATAACTTTATATATAACTGTTCATTGCACACCTCTTTCCACACTGACTACCAGAACCTTGAGGGCAGCTTTATTCACAGGTAGAGCATGCAAGGTTTAAGAGCACAAACTCTGGAGCTAAACTTGCTGAGTTCGAATCCTGACTCCACCGCCTACTAGTTGTGTGAACTTGAGTACATTACTTAACCTCTCTCTATCTCCATTTTTGACATTTGTAAAATAGGAATAATAATAGTACTCCCTTGAGGGTTGCAAGAATTTAACAATATGTTATAAAGAAAGTGCTTTGAGTGGTGCTGGCTTATAGGAAGCACTACGTCATTTGTGGTGGCAGCCTTATCCCAAACACCTCCAACAGTGCCTGGCATTGTGTAGGCAATAAATATACAGCTCTTAGCACTAAGAATTTAGCATGTGGTCAGCATTCAGTAAGTTTTAGCTATTATTATCATCTTCATCACCATTATTATTACCACCAGGTGCAGGTCCCACCCTTCCTATTTCATCAGGGACAGCTGTCCCATTGCTCAGGTGAGAAGTTGAGGCCAGGGATGACTTCCCAGGAACATTCTGCTGGATGAGGGCAGTCAGAACCCACCCCTGTCCTCCTGGGCTCTGCGCTTCCCCTACTCAGAGGCTTTGCAAGCAGCTGGCTCCGGAGGTGTTTAATAAACAGGCTGAGGCTCCACTAGTGCCTCCCCCACCTGCAGACACCTGGCCAAAGCCTGGAGTCAAATCTGCTTTTGATGTGTTGGGGACTTAAAGGAGTGAGCTCTGCGATAGGCTCTGAGCCATCTGCCACCAGCCTGGGGCTGTGGGGCGAGAGCTGAGCCAGCACGGAGCAGGGTGGGAGGGCTTGCGGACCTCAGTGCCTGGGCCGGCTGTCTCTCCAGCAGGGAGGGCAGGAGGAAGGACTCAGACCCCTGGGTCTACCACCACACACCTGTTGGCCACCGCACAGCCCCATGCTCATCTCAGTGAACTACGCGCTGTCAGCCCCGCCGGGGAAACAACCAATTAGGAAGCCAACCCTGGGCCTCAGGCCAGAGCCTTGTACCAGAACCCACAGGAAAGTTCTAAAATGGGTGTTGCCCCTCCAATCAAAATGAATAGCTCAGCTCAAAGCAAATAAGGTCAAGGTGGGATTAAATCTTTAGCTAACCTTAGAAAAAGATTTTAGTACGTCCTCTCCCCCAATATAAAAGTCAAAATAAAATTCGAATTCTGGAAATGACACAAAATCCACGGGCACTACAAAAGCTGCATGTGCACCGGGCAGGGTCCTGGGATCTGAGCCAGTCAGCCTGGGCTGAAAGCCTGACTTAGAGCAAGTGACTTGAATTTCTGTGCCTCAGTTTTCTCATTTCTGGATAGAGGTGACAATGGCTTCGTAACGCGGTCGTGAGGATTAAGGGGATAACATACACTAAGTCCTCACTTAACATCACACATTATCCATCATCATCGCTAGGTTCTGTGACTTTAAGCAAAATAATGTCATAGCAAAACCAATTTTATGATTCGCTAATTGATGTAAACAGGAGTTAAGTTCCTACAGCATCTCATTGTTCTAACAACAATTGAGGACTGCTGTACTTAGAACAAAACCTGTTACAGAATGAAAGCCCATTAGAGGTTGTTATTATTATCAAGCATTTTAAAATTAAAATATCTGTTCTCCAGGTCTTCAGATTGCAAAATTCTAGACAGGTTCATTGGAGCTGCAGATTTGCCCATGGAGCATACTCACCCTTGCCAGCACCACCAGCAGCTGCCATGGTGCCAGAACCACAGCGACAAGGAGCTGGGGGTGGGGGGTATCAGCAGATCCCCGGGGGCCCGGGCTCAGTATACAGTCACTGAGAAGGGGCAGGGAGTGGCAGGAACAAAGCCCTTCCTCGGCAAGCTTCAGGGCCAGGTAGGTTCCCACAGTGGGGGTCCAGTGGGGACCCATTTCCCAGAACTAAGCACAGGAGCACCAACAAGAGAAGAGGACTCAGAGCGGCCCAAGGTGCTGGGTGGAAGCAGGGTTGGCCCAGCCAGCAGGTGAGGCTAAGCCAAAGGCACAGCGGCCTCTGGGGCAGGAGAAAGAGGCTGGTGCTCCCCACCCCTCCAGGGTCCTCTTCAGAGTGGCAGAAGAAACCACAGGGGACTTAGCTCTGTTTTGAAGCTCAGGGAAAATCAGGTTTTTACAGTCACTCTCCGAATGGTATCATATTAAGCATTTAAAAGGAGAGATACCTGCTGAGGACAGTGCCAGGTTGCCTCCCTAGCTGGCTCCATCTCTAGGAACTCTTCTTCCAGGCCTGCCGCAGGGCTGCGGCTGGGGGCTCCCGACAGCCACGTGGCTTCCTGCAACCACCACCCTGTGCCCTCCAGCCTGCCAACCGTAAGTCTGAGTTGTGGGATGGGGGGGCCTCACCCGGCCAGGGCCCCTAGGAGTTACTCTCCAGGAACCTGGAGTTGGAACCGAGGCACATTCAGCTCCTCCTGAGGTGTTTGGTGTCACCTCCAGAACTGCAGGGGCTGAGTTCTCCACTGTGTGGACCAGAGAAGCCGAGGAAGCTTTTCTGCAGAAAAGAAAAATAAGCAAGGCAGAGATGCAAAGATTTGCAGATGAGCAGAGACAGAGAGACCCGCTGGTGGAACTCTAGCTGGCAGTTTCGGTCCCGCCCAAGGACCAGCTCCGTCCCTCCGGAGACACTCAACATGCTTACCCCAACGTCCCCTTAATGACTAAGCTACTCTGCATGGGTTTCTTACATTCAACCAAGATGTCAAAGGTGATGTTTGCTGCTATCTCTGCCACCATGAATCCTAAATCCCATCATGAATTTATTAACAGTATATACATCAGTTTCACATGCATCCCATTTTCAGAAACAAAATGTGAAGAAGGGGAGGAGAAAGCATTTCTTATGCAATCTGAATGAATGCCTTGCCCCATGTGGCCCGTCTTGCCTTGGTTCTACATTCAAAGAAACACAGTCTGGCAGCCAAAAGCAATTAAAAAGGAATTCCAATCTTTACGTGAACCTCTCAAAGCATTGTAAAAAAGGGATCCAGTTCAAACCCTGCAGACTCTTCAAAATCCCGTTCCTCTTTTCTCTTCCTTCCCCCAGAGCCTCCCATCCTCGGAAGCTTTACATTTTTACCCTTACAGCCCCAGCTTCACTTTCTGGTCAGTCACTTTCCCGCCCCACCTCTTTCTCAGCAATTCCTTACAGAGATGTTTGAGGCTTTGGGCTTTTTTTGTTCTCTCCTTCCTCCCTTACCTCCCTTTTCCACAACAAACAAGAACACTGGCAGGGACCCTGCAGCCCTGGCTCTTCTGCCACCCCTTCCTTCCTCCTCTCTGCTTGGTTCAATCCTGAGAACAGGCTCCATGCTCCCTGGAGGGCAGTGGGGAAGTAAGGTTGGGGCAGAAGGAGAGAGTGGGCAGGCTGAGTGCATTTCAAGTCATCCAGTCTTGGCCTTGCCCATTTGAGAAACCTGTAGACTCTGTTCCGTGTCCCCAGGCAATGCCTCACCTTCACCCCTAACGGGGGCATACAAATCCAGAGTCCCCAACTCCCCTCTGACCTCCAGTGTCACAGCGGGCCCCACCCTTGTTCCCCTTTACACAAGGTCAAGTGCTTCCATCTGTTCTTCTGTTGTTGTTAATGAAAATAAGCTTTCTTACATCAAGTAATAAATACATACAAAGATGTAAACAGTGTTAGTCATTTTCTTCCAGATCTTTGTATGAACTTACAAGAAAGGTGGAACTGAAATCTACATAAAGACTTATGAAAAATTTCAGGGATCCTTGTTAGGTAAGGTTTGGAAAGTTGCTCATTCTTCTGTATTTATAAGTTGTTCATTTTAAAAATTGACTTCAAAGCACTAATAGTCATGCAAATGCTTAAACAAAAAAGAGGTTACATTAAGCGGAATCTACACTGGGTGGCAAACGGGGACGCTACGAATGCATGCTGCAGTCAGCCTGCACTAAAAACGAAACGCCTAGAACTGGCTTAGCTTAGGAAGAGACACAAAGAACAATTTGAGTAAGGTAAATATATTCGAAAGAGAAACACTGGTATCTTGGAGGCAAACCAGTTGTCTGTGAGATCGTCAATCACTTGACTAGTTCCCCTTCCCTGATGACCCGTCCAAGTCTCCCCAGGGCCTCTCTGTCCCCTCGCACAGTCTGCCCAGGCCACCCAGCACATCCGTTCACCTCCATCGTAACTATGCAGAACCAGGATTTCTTTGATTTGAACTTGTCTCCTTTCTTTCCTTTTTGATTCAAACTGGCCTCATCCAACACTGACTCACTCCCCTCCTTTTCCCTTGCACGACGACTCCCTTAAGCATTAAGCCCGCAGGACAATAAGGTTCTGGTCCACATCAAATAATCACAGGAGCAAAGCCTTGGGTCTGTTGACCACAGAGACAGAGTTTTGGTCAAACTAGAGATAATATCTAGGCCTCAGTTGTGTTTCAGCTCCAGGCCCAGAAAAGTAGCAAAACCAGACAAAATGATGCCATGGCTGACATCAGCCCAGATGCACTGATCAACTAACACCCACTACCTTAGCACAGACCACAGCCCTGACCATGACCCTAACCTACTTAGCCACCAGGATTAATGATTTTTCCCTACATAACCCATCCCCTGGAAGCCATCAGGGACCCAGATCTTTGAGCATTAGCTCACAGTGACTCCGGGCATAGGCCACATCTTAAAAATAAACCCTTACTCTCTTTGCTGCAAGCTCCTGGTTGGGTCCTATTGGGCTTTGATGCACACAGGCAAATGGACGCCTTTAGTCTGGTAGTACCATCACGTCACTGGGGCCACAGTCTCCTACCAGCTCCTCCTGCTGGTGCCATCCTAAGTCCCAGCCAGCACCCTGCCATCTCTAAAGCAGGTGCATGCACAAGCACACATACACACACATGCATGCACATGCACAGTGGAGACTGATCTTCTTTCTTCCAGAAGCACCACTTCTGTTTTTCTCTTCCAATGGCTCCCCAATGCTCGGTGGATAACTTGTCCTTTTCTCTCCTCAGTATTCAAGGCCCGCCAGAGTTTGGCCTCTTCGCCCAGCCCAGCTTCCCTAACAGAGCACTTAGGTCCAGCTCAGCTCACCTGTCACCTTTGGGGAAGCCTTTGTTCAGCTGGTTCCCACCTATGATGGCAGCTGCACCTGTAAAAATGCAGTCCTGGTCTACAGGGTCCCGAAGCTCATGTGCCCTTCCTGTGCCCTTCTTCAGGCACATAAATGCGACTGAAGGACTTCCATTTCTCCATGGCATGTCATTTCAACTATAAGCTCTCCAGGGCAAGTGCCTCATTCTCCTGGACTTGAAGAACTACAGTGATCCCTCTCTATATTGCGGTTCACTTATCGCGGCCTCACTATTGCGGGATTTTTTAAAATATTATATTTAATTATTTATCGCAGATTTTTCGCTATATCGCAGGATTTTGTGGTACTGTATACATGTGTTGTTAAAGTGATGTAGGTTTAAGAGTGTAGAATAAATGTAAGATTCCTACTTCGCGGGGTGGGGGTGGGGTGGTGGCATCTAAAACGTAATACCTGCGATAAATGAGGGAATACTGTACAGAAAAAAAAGCAATTCACAGAACAGTAAGTCTAATACAATACTATTTTTGCAAAAACAAATAAGCAGCCAAAAATTCAAGTGGGTATGTGTGTACAGGTGAGTAGATGTGTGTGAATGTGTGTATGTGTGCATGCACATGCAGAGAAAAATCTAAAAAGCTACACATCAAACTTTTGATGTTGATTTTTTATTTTCTCTGGAGGGTAGGATGGGAGATAGGGATGAAGAAACTTTCACTTTTTACTTTATATTCCTTTGGCATTTGCATTTATTAGTGCAAACAAATACCACTTGTAATGTTTTTCCTTAAAACAAAGATCCCTGGCTTGTGTGGCTCAGTGGATTGAGTGTAAGTAAGCCTGCAAACCAAAACGTCGTCAGTTTGATTCCTAGTCAGGGCACATGCCTGGTTGCAGGCCGGGTCCCCAGTTAGGGGTGTGCGAATGACAACCACACAATGACATTTCTCTCTCTCTCTTTCTCCCTCCCTTCCCTCTCTAAATATGTATATGTACACATGGCACTTTTTAGGGAACCAGAAGCTTTGAGTTCTAGTCCTGGCTCTGCCACTAACACACTGTGACCCTAGCCAAGCCCCTCCCCCTCTTCGGGCTTCAGTTTCCCTCCCATATAATATGGGGACCTGTGCTATACCAGTGGTGATCAGGCGGCCTGAGGTGACAGTGCAGAGTGAGAGGATGCTGGGCAGCGGGGCTGAGACCCCTCATCCCTGCATCACCCTGATCTCGCCCTTTACTCTTTTGCCAGTTTTATATGTTAAATTTCCAGTTCTTGAGGCAGGCTTTTGAAAACCACCAGTCAGTAATGAGGAACTCCAGGTGGATTTTGGATGAGATTGGCAAGTTAGATTTATACAAAAAAAAAAAAAAAAAAAAAGGCCCAAGTACATGCTGGTGGGAGAGCAAAGTGGAAAACAGCTGGGCAGATCCTCCGGAAGTTAAATAGACTTCGCCCATGACTCAGCAGTTCCTCTCCAAAGGTTTGAAAGCAGCTTCTCAGACAAGTGCTTAACCACGAAGAGCAGTGCTATTCACAGCAGCTGAAAGGTGGGAATATCCCAAACATCCATCGATGAGTGGATGCACACACAATGGACTATATTCATCCATGAAAAGGAATGAAGTACTGCTACATACTACAACGTGGACAAACCTTGAAATCGTCACACTAAATGAAAGAAGCCAGACACAAAGGTCACATATTGGATGGCTCCATTTATATGGAGTACCCAGGAGGGGTAAATCCACAGGGACAGAACACAGGTTGTTGGTCTCCAGGGGCTCAGAGGTGGGGAGAATGGGGACCAACTGCTTAATAGGTACAAGGCTTTCTTTTGGGGGTGATGGAAATGTTTTGCAATCAGATAGAAGTGGTGCTCACACAATATTATAAATGTACTAAATGCCACTGAATCATTTGCTTTAAGTGGTTTGTTTTATGTTATGCGAATCCCACTTCAATAAATTTTTCAAAAAGCAGGCAGCCTGGTGGTGACGGGGAGCCTGAGTTGGAGGGGACAAAGCAGTGGTCAGCAAGCTGTGGAGAGGCAGCAGGAAAGAGACCACAAGGCAAGAAGGCCATGGGGACAGGCGAGTGAAGGACATGCAGGGAGAGCTGGCAGGAGGGTTGGCCCACATTATCATCCGGTGGGGAGCTGGAGGAGAGGGACAGATCCTGAGGAGGGGGAACCACCAGCTCTCCCCAGCTTCAGAGGGGGTCAAGGAGAATGAGCGCAGAGAAAACCCCCAAGAGACCCCCACTCAGGCTTTGTCCTGAACACACCAGTGCAGAGCAGGACTAGACTGGTCCCCGGGGGCAATCCCAGCCAGGGAGCACCCTGCTGCTCTGCCTAAGAGAAGGACAGGAACCCCATCACAGCCATGCCTTCCTCCCCTGAGGTCCCCACCCCAGCACCAGGAGGGATGGAACAAATCTACCCACATGGTCCAGGAAAGAGGCAGGTCCCCTCTCCTAAGTCTCCCATTATGGCCCATAACACAGTCAACAAGAACCTGGACCTTTAGAAAACAAGAGCTTTCTATGGGGGGGAAAGGGAGAAAGGATTCTGGAAGGACCCTCAGAGATGACCTAGACCACCCGCCTTGAAAAGAATGAGGATACCTAAGAGACAGGAAGAAGGACAAGGGGGTGGCTTGAGGAGACATACAGAGCCCAGGGGTGGGAGGTCCCCGCTGGGGGAGGACTTACATTACAAACAGTACCAAAAGCTTCGGTGCCCAAGGCCCTGGGGACAGAGGCTCCTGCCCCCCTGGAGCACACAGCCCTAAACTGGGTGAACAGAAGCCGAGCCCGAAGGAGGCAAAGCTGAAAGCCAGGCCAACCTGTCAGCGGAAGCAGTTTGCACCTACAAGGAGCCGTCAGGTTAGTCTCCTTTCCTTCACTCGAGGTGCGCACATGTGTGTTTGCTGCGTGTCTCCTGCGTCAGCAACTGTCTCAGCGTCCCCTGCCTTCCTCTGTCCCACAAGCACAGAGAAGGTACTCAAGGCAGATTGGAGGACATAGTACGGTGTCATGGGGGGGGGGGGGTGTCTAACCATTTGAATCAGACCTACATGCAAATCCCGCCCCTGCAACTCCCCCCTGGATGTTCCATCTTGATAGCTGTTCTTGTTATTGTGGTTGTGTTGTGATTTGCCAGTCCCGTCCCGCAGCCCCTCTCTTCACGTCTCCACCCCACCCCAGGGTGAAGGGGGCCCCTCTCCTGAGAGACTAACAGAAGGTCCGATAACCTCCCTCCTCCTCTGCAGGGAAGAGCCCTACGAGGACCTCTGATCACCCCGCTCCTTGCCATCCTCCCTCCCTCTGGCCCTCCCAGGGTCGCCACATGTAAGGGTGAGTAGGAGGCCAAAACCCAGCCCATGCTTTATCTCATTTTTTAAAATCCTCACCCGTGGACATGTTCCCATTGATTTTAGAGAGAGAGGAAGGGAGAGAGAAGAAACATCAATATGAGAAACATTGATCAGTTGCTCCCATATGCACGCACACCAGGCACCAGACCTGCACCCTAGGCACGTGCCCTGACCAAGAACAGAACTGGCAGCCTTTCAGTGCATGGAACGATGAGCCAACCAAACAAGGCCAGCCCACTCTCTGTCACCAAGCCTGGGCCCCACCCCGGCACAGGACTGCAACCCTCTGGAGAAAAGCTCTTTCCGTAATTTGCCCAAAGCCACCACAGTGAACCATGGAGGCACCAGAGCAGCCCAGACCCAGACCCAGACCCAGACCAGGACAGAGGACATCAAAGCATGTCCTTGCCCAAGACACAAAAACACGTACAACACACTCCAAGAAGGGCTCTGGCTTCTCGAGCCTGACATGAAGTTTGTTATCTGAACATACCTGGTCCAGAGAAACCCCATCCCATGGCACATCCCCAGGACCAGGCCAACGCGCCCTGACCCACAAGACTCACAAGCAAGAGCTGTAACAAGCACACAGAGGTGGGTCTCCAGGAGCCCAAGCGTTCCAGCTTCAAATGATACACATCACTCTCATTGTCCAGTACGGGGCTGCCTCCTCATTGGACCGTGGGCTTCTCAAGGGCAGAGAGTGTATGCCCTTCATCACCTGGTCTTCAGTGCCCAGCACACGTCACATTCAGCACCTGGTCATCATAGACAAAAGTGCAGGCCATGGCGCCAACCTGAGTTCAAATATAGTCTCCACCACTATTTGCTGTGTGACGCTGGGCTTGAAACTTTACCTCTCTGAGCCTTGGGTTTCTCACCTATAGAACACAGCTAATAATTGTACTCATCTTTTAGGATTCTTGTGGGGATTAAAAGAGATAACATATATCCAGTGCTTAATACATAGCACATAGTAAGTATTCAAAACAGATTAGCTATTATTATTACTACTACTGTTCCTAGTATTACTTCAGCCCACATTGACTTCTGAACTTGATTTCACAAGATGATAGGCTCTTGTATTCAGAAAAGTCCTGTTTTCAAATAAGGAAATTGTGGCTCAGAGATGTTAAGAAACTTGAGCAAGATCAAACAGCTAGTAAGAGACTAAACTAAGTCTAGAAAGCAAATTTCCTACATCAGCATTGCCACTGCAGCATCCCAGAATTCCTTCTCATCTCCGCTCTCATTCTGGCATCAGTTCATACACAGCTTGGTTATACTGTTTAACTACCTCATGTGTGTGTGCAGGCGCACGTATATGTTATTATGTCTGTGTATGCCTGCATGTGAAAGTACACAGGTCTGAGAGCTTCTGGGCATGCTCAGGTGTGCGCACTTGCATTCATGTGGGTGACTGTGTTTCCACGTAAGTGTGCACTGGTGTATAGATGAGTGTGAGCATGTATACATAGATAAGTGTGGGGGCCTGCAGGAAGGTTCTGCCGTATGTATGTCCACGTGTGTAACTGGAGGTGTGTTTCCTTCTCAAGTGATGCTAAGATCACTGAAGACAGGGCTGTGTCCTTCACTTCCTGGATTCTCACTGTGCGCCTGGCATGCAGTAGGCCTCGGTAAACACAAGTGGAATATAAGGGGCCGTGTGTTTCCTCAGGAGAGTGAGAAGGATTTTTCTCCTCTTCAGTAGTCTCTGCTACTCAGCTCAGCAATTACAGGAGGGGTGCTCCCTCAGGGCCCCATCCAGCTGGGCCATGCTGCGTCTTCCTTGAATCAGGCAGCAAGTGCAAAACAGTTGACTGGAGCCATCCCCTGGGGGTGAGATGAAGGGGGTGCCCGGGGACATACCCCCAGCCTAAGGGTGATTGCTTAAGCGGCAGTAAAGGAAACAAAAGATGAAATACATCAGCCATTGGCAGCTGTAAAAAGACTAAAATCACTCAGCAGAAAGCCATGCGCTATCCATCACCTGGCCCTTCTCCACTTCAGCTGCCAAAGCAAGAGAGTTTTTTAATGCCCTCCAATTCATTTGCATTTGTGCTGCCAGTCTTTTATGGTATCAGGGTTTCCAAGAAGATCTGAACAGTATTTTAAAGACATTGATAAACCATTTCCACCAGGGAATAGAAGTTTTGGGGGGGAAAGGAAAGTTTTCTGAAGTAATGCATTCCATCTACAGAGTGATGGGTAAGTGATTCTGCAGATGTATTGGCCCCATAAAACTGAGTGGGAAGTTTGGGCCAAATGTGCTCTGTGCTGGTGAGATAAACAGTTCCTTCATTTTGCAGCTGAGTTGAGTCCTAAAATTTGCAGAGGATCTCTTAGAAGAGCTTCAGAGGCAGCCTGCATCTTGTGTGTGACTAGGGATTGTGACCTGAGACACATACACACTGTCAAGGTCTGTGGGTCTTACAGGCCCCTTCAGGAATCCTCACTGGCTTTGAAAGTGCAGCAAACAGTAAATGATTCAGCAGAGGGATATTCTCCTTCTTTTCCATGAGTCTGAGAGCCTAAGTAAATAATCAAGTGTGAACATCACATTCCCTTGCCATCCCTTAACCTCTTGCAACACTTGACTAAGCACTATCACATGACCTGGTTTTGCAACCAAATTCTGGCTTCACAACCCTAGGCAAGCTCTTTCTGTAGTCTGGGCTTCAATTTCTATGTCAACCAAGTAAACATATCAGTCTAAATGTTCGGTCTGCTAAAGCAGTCAGGTATTATTATCCCCATTTTATAGGCAACTGAAGCTCAGAGAAGGGAAGTTATTTGTCTAAGTCCACATACCTGGCAATGGCAGGAGAACTACTTGAACATGGGCTTCATGATTCTCAAGTAATGGCCTTCTCCTTCCTCCCTTCCACATTTATTGAACATGTGCTAAATGTCAGGCAATTGCTCACTGCCTCCGTGCCTTCCTGGAACCTAGGGCCGCAGAGTGGAAGAAACAGAAAAATGACATGGATGCAGACTTCACCAAAAGACCTCCCAACCAAAAGAGGCTACAGTCCCCTGCCCCACTTAATCTCAAGTGAGAACTTCCAGATCCCATCTCAGTCTGAGCTTTATACTCATTACAGATGTCCACACATGAAGACATAGTAGACATCTTCTGAATATGTTGGTCTGACCAGCACCAGAAAGATCTCCCTGCCCCCAAAACTGCTGTCAAGCATTCCACCATCAGTTATATCTATGGGTCAAGGCATTGTTGGAGTACCATGAAAATTCAAGTAACAGCTCACTGGAAGAACACAATCACTCACAACTCTCTCCTCCTCTTTGCCCAAAAGGGATGAAGGGGATGCCTAAGGAACAATGACCTCTAAAAGACAGAGAGGTTGGAGCACCTATGATGAATAGCTGGATATATACAAGATGGGGCAAAAGTAGGTTTACAGTCATGAGTATGTAAAACACAGCTTATTTTTATATTATTATTTATTAATTATTGTAGTATTTTCCATACAAACAACTGTAAACCTACTTTTGCCCCACCCCTGTATATAGTGCTGGTGACATGGGAAAGGCTAAAATAGGGAAAAGGGTGCCAAGAACAGGGGTGGGGGTCAGCATTCTGGCAGCGGGAGCAGCTAACAATAATGACCATTACTTATTGAGCTCTTACTCTGTTTCTTCATTGACCTGTTTTACCTCATTTGACCTTCACAAGAACATACTAGACGTCATTTTTAATCACCCCTTTTACAGAAAATGAAATTCAGAGGTTAAGCAACATGCCCCAAGTCATACAGCCGGCAAGCTATAGTAGAGCTGAGATTCAAGTCCTGCAGTCCGGCTCAGTACACAGTCACGACTTTTGATGGCTGATTACACAATCAGATCACAGAATCCTAGTTTGTGGCAGATGTTGATGCCCTGCCCATAACTACTGAGAGGCAAGTGCCTATAGAGAACCTTATGAGCCTGTGCTACAACTTCACCTGACTATTTCTAAAGTCTATGTTATTACCCTCCCCTCTCCTAGCCACAAAATCTTGTATCCCTCTTGTATTCCAAGGCAACCTGGGAGTCAAGTTCAACTCCTTCTCAGTCACTCTCACACCCAATCACTCACCAAGCCATCTTGTCCATCTGCTGTAGGTCTCCTTCTCCCTGCAGGAACAAAAGACCTGTAGCCTCCCACTCAGGCAAGATCCCTAGAATGGGATCTTCCACCATGCATCTCAATGATCACAGATCAAAAAAGAGTCTGCACAGCATCTTGAAGAGGGACCTGGGATCTTCCACTTACTGGCTTGTCACCTTAGCAAATAGCTTCTTTCAAAGCCTCACTTTTCTCATACGAAACCTCCCATCTTCCAGCTAGAGCACCCAGAGGTGGATAAGGGCCAACTGTTGCATTTGAGGGGCTTAGAGCACAGCAGCGAGACGTATGATGTATGACAGGACAATTAAAACAGTCCGATAAGGCTCTGGAAGGGAAGTGCATGGAACAGAAAGAGCATAAAGGAGGGAGCAATTAGGTAGTTAATAATGACAGCTACTGTTTATTGATTATCTATAACGTGCTAGGCATTTTACTCACATGAGTTCATTCACTCCTCAGGTTGAATCTTCTAAGGAGACATAATTATCCTACTGCTTAGATAAGAAAGGATAGGCTTAGAGAAGTACAATAATTCTCTCAGTGCTCTAGCCAGAAAGTCCATGGGATTTCTGTCACTCCTCTTCTTCTTATACTTCTAATACAGTCTCATCCATGACCTCTTCCAGCGGTGTCTGAGTCAGCCTCAGTTTCCCCATTTACCCACAGAACAGTTAGCATGAGGTCACCTCTCTGTGGCCTCTGTATTTTCATCTAAAAAACTGGACATAATAATAAAACCTACCACCAAGGACCTAAAGAGGTTAATAGATGAAAAGCATTTGGAGCTGTGCCTCACAATCAGGGCTACATGGCGACATATTTTTCTTAGTAATGCTATTTTTATGCTTATCTCCAAGGGCACCATCTTTCCAGGAGCCCGTGAACCACCTTGGGCTGAGTAAGGAGCCGACCATCCATGTTTATCAAATCATAGAGACGTGAGTCTCCTGCACCAAGTTCTAAGTTGAAGTCTCCCGCCCCCTCCCACCCAACGAACTCTTCCCCAAACCACTTTAAGCAGACCTCTCACATACCCTATTTCTGCCATCCCTGGGGGCTCCCAGGCCCCTCACTTCCCCAGCTTCACAAACCAAGAAAAGGGAAGCCAGTGGGGCCTGGGAGAGGCCAGTGGAGAAAAGGAAGGGTTGTTCTCCCGCAGAGGTCCAAGAGTGGTTGAAGGTGTGCATGCCGTTCATGAGTAAAAAGCCATCTCTTCTGTTTCCAGGAGTGCCAAGGATGGGCAGCTGCGTCTCTGGCCAGTCAAGAGATTCATGCTAGAAACTGCCCGTTCCTGGTGAATTTCAATGAGGTGCCCTTTCTGACAGGAGGAGGAAAAGCCATCATTTAAAAGACGAAGGCTGCTTTTGCTTGGCAAGATAGCATGATAGAGCAAACACTGCCTTGGGGGACAGGAAGAGAAGGCTGAGGGTCTCCACCCCTGCAAGTGACATGCAGTGCACATCAACAAGATCCCTGCTCTGTGCCTCGTCTTGGGTTGGGCATTACGACACAGCGGTGCACAGACACAGTCCCACAGATAAACAGGCAATAACTAAACAGTCAAAGGTACCAGGCTGCAGACAGGCGTAACTCAGCAGGCGCAGGGCAATGGAATTACAAACCCAACACGGGACAAAGAGGGTTTCCCAGAGCAGAGAGCATTTGAGGAAAGTAAGAGTTCACCAGTCAGAGGAAAGGGCTGGGGGGTTGTGAAAGACCAGAATAACAGGAAATGATGTATTGTAAGAACCTGTCAGAGCACCAGGGAAGATGTGAAACTAAAAAAAAAAGGTGGGACCAGGCTGTAAATGGCTGTACATGCCATGGTGAGAAATGTTGATTTCCCGTTTTAAAGAACAGAACAATACGATGCATTGTGTACTTGAGAAAGCATGATGCACAGATGACAGGAACTGTGAGAATGGGGACATTCTTGTCATTTCTAGACTAGATGTAATGATGGGTCTGACCTGAGGTCCCTGAAGTGAGGCTGGGGAAAAACAAAGAATGTTGAAGATATTCTAGCTGAGCAATGGATGAATTAATACAGGGGAATACCCAGGGTCATCCTCAGGGTACAGCTTGGCCACCCAGATAATAGACGGTTCCCCAAGCCCAACAGAAGCCTGGAGTCCTGGGTCAGCTTGGCTGTGGGGTCTGAGATCCTCGTCTAGCAAGAGGTGGGCTTAGAGCCAAAGTACCCAGCCCTCAGTCCCCTGCATCCAGGATGGTAAATAATATTTCATCCTACATGCCAGCTCTGATGGATTGGTGGTGTCTACCTAAATTACTATTTGAAAAGGATTATAAGACCATATCTGGGCCAAATGGGAAAGAAAGCTCTGATTGATTAACAATGTCTGTTCTGGGCACTGGATCGGGAGGGGGAGTACATGTCCCATACTTGTTTTCCCTGCGTTGTGTACTTAGATTCCCTGCCAAGGATGATTGAGATGAGTCTTGAAGGGTGCCTTCCTTGCTCAGCCCAGTTAACAGAGAGCAGCGGTGCACATGGCAGTGAGCAGTTACAGCGGGAAGCCAGGAGGCTAGCAGCCTGTAATCTTTGCACCTCCAGCTAGTGGAAGCTAGAGGAGTGCCAAGCAACACCCTCATCTCTGGGGTTGGTCCCGGGCACTGACCAGATATGAGAGCATTAATTATGCTCAAGTATTTAGAGGCCATGTCAAGAGGTAGTACAAGCCATGAAAACAAAGAAAGGGTCATCTTTCAGGTTAGAAATTCTTCACCTGGAACCTACAGATAAACTACAGGAAGACTGTACACCCCTTGAAATCATGTGCAAATTATTCTAAGTATGCGCATTTTTTCTCCAAGAAGGTCTTTAGTTTTGCCAATCTCTCAGAGATAGCCGTGACTAAAAAGGCTTCCATCACTGCTCACGATGAAGGAGAGTAATAAGATACAAGTGAATTCTGCTGGGATGAGGAGGATGAAGCATCTGTATCTCAGTAGGAAGTGAACTTCTGGGGATATCACTTGTCTACTCAGTTAGTATAATCCACTTAGCCTTAAAAAGTATCTTCCAAATCTGGAAAGCAAGCTTGAGGCTACTTTTGAGTATTAGGTAGCTTAGAAATCCAGGCAGGCTTTTTTTTTTTTTTTTCAAAGTATGTCCTTAGTTTTCATCAATCTCTCACACAGATCAGTAGCTTTATAATCGGTTTCACCCACAGCTCAAGATGAAGGCAAATAATGCTATCTATAGTCAAGTAACCAGGAAAGTCTGCTGGGCCAGAAAAGATGGAAAAACTCCAGCTAGAGTTGGCCACACATGAAGGCGCTGTCCCCCCTCCCCAAACAGGAAACTGGGGCAGGTTAGAGAGATACTCTGGGCATTAGTTAGGAACTTGGATGGTGGAAGCCACTGAAAACTATTAGGCTTAGGGGATTTTATCTTATGGGGACCAAGGGTCTGGGCTGCAAGAGCCTGGGTGGCAGCCCTGGCTCATGGCCTGTGACACGTGGAGCTCTGTCCCTTTGCTTTAGAGTGCCTATGCCCACTTGTAAATATACAGTAATTGGTGTGTAAACATGTTATCTATCTCTCTGCTCCATAAGGCTCCCAGCTCTAGGAGAGCAAGGACATTCCCACTGTCACCTGGCAGAATGCTAGGCACACAGATGATATACTCAAAAAAAATATTGATTGAATGAAAAGTGGATAGATGGATGGATTGGGTGGATGGATGGGACAGAAGGGCCAAGGAAGGCCATCTGAGAGGCAGAATCTTGAGAAAAATAACTAAAGCAAATGCCTCACCGGTTCGGCATTTGGGAGGCAATGTGGTAAGGCAGCTCAGAGGACAGATTCTGGAGTTAGAGTTCCAAGTCTGAATCTCAGCTCTGGCACTTATTTAGTGTATTGGGCGAAATATTTCACCTCTCTGTGCCTCAGTTTCCTCATGCATGAAATAGAGATAATAATAGTCCCTGCCCGAATGAGTTACTAAGAAGGTTAAATGAGTTAATACATCTAAGTACTTAGAATAATACCTAGCACGTAATAAGCACTAGGTAGAGATTTTTTTTTAAGCTAAATAGACAGGGAGAATCCAGGTAGAAGGTAAAGGAATGCAGAGGGTAGCAAGGGATTGAACGCAAAAATTGGGAAGTGGTCGCTTCAATGTCTTAAGATGCTGGTGGCTTCTCCTGGTGCAGGAGAATCCACCAAGGGGGATGACCAGAGCTGGGTAAGTGATTTTTTGGAACACGGGTGGGAGCATGTTGGGGAAGATGAGCTGGTTTTTAGATGTGACTGTGGGCATCTACATGGGAGTGTCCAGTAAGGAGCCTGGAGCCGGAAAGATTGCCGTCAGCTAAATATTTCTGACAAAGTCAAGTCTGCCCTTAGATGCAGGGAAATGGTGTGAGAAGAAACCATCCTCAGAGTGCTCCCCGCCCGAGCGGTCCACAATTCGCACTCAGGCTACTGAACTCGGCTCCTGCTGCTCCCTCCCCAGTTCCCGCGAGAACCGTGTGCACTGAGACTGCCAGAGTGACCCCCAGAGGCAGCCCCCAAAGCCCTTGGAAGAAGTTTACTCTTTGGCCTTTGGGATTGATTATATAGAAAAGGAAATTGGACCCAGGTCATTTTCAAACCATACCAGGGGACTCCTCAGGCCTGGGACATTGGGGGTCTCCAGTCCTTCTGGGTTTGGTGGTCAGAGGGAAATGGCTAAATAGATGGGGAGGGGGGTTTGAGGGCTTCAGGATACCAGGCTTCGTATAGATTGTCCCACACTCTGCTTCTTCTGGCTCATGTCCCACCAAAGCACTAAGCACTCAATGCCTCTCTACCCGCCATCATAAATGACATTAATGATAACAAACACTCAAAACACAAACTGCCTTAGCCACCTGCTCTGCTTGTCCTATCAGCGGTGGAACAAGCGATGCACCTCGTATAAGGAATAACGACTCTGAACTCCAGGTCACATTCAGTGCAGGTATATCCATGGTAACTTCAACCCACAGACCAAACTGTGCTGAACTCCATTACAAATTAAAGACAGTATGTCTCCTTGAAAATGTTTGTGTCAATTGCCATCTTATTTCAAGGTGTCAGAGTGAAGACTCCATCACAGTGGCAACCTTGATCTTTTTGTTAGTCCCCAGATGTACCAAAATAAGTCCATATCCTCTAAATTTATCAGTGTTGACAGACAGAAAAAATGCTAAGCTGTCAATTGAAACAGAGACCTCACTTCAGTTTTCAAAATAAATGCATTCTAAAGAAGCTCTTTAGTAGAGATCATGAATGGATTGAGAATCAAAAGGCCCAGATTGTAATTCTTGGTTTGGTCATCACTGGTCATGCAAATTTAGGAAGTTACTTGACCCCTTGGGGCTTCAGACATCTCATCTGCAACAAGAAGGGCTTGGACCAGATGACACTATGCTGAGAAAAAATATAAAGTTTGATGCTTCTCAATTTGCCCCCATGCAATTCTCTTCACTGAGTCATTCTCTTCTGCCCTCCCTCCCTCTGATTGTTGACTCAGTGTTGAAAGCTGATTGGTCCTTTGGTCCCTCTTTCTTCCTGCTGCAACTTGTTATAAATAAGTGAACAGGGTGGGGCACAGGAAGGGCCTGTCTGCGATCCTCAGAGAGCTCATTAGTGGAAGAAGCTTCCAGACTTGTGACTTCTGACCTTCAGTCCTGATTCACTCAAGCAGTCAAGTAAAAGGAGGGAAAAGAGAGGAGGCAGAGAGCTGTTGATGGAGGGCATCAGGGATTTAAGGGTGTGGGTAGCATGACTGGCTGAAAAGCAGAGAGTCCCTCCAACTCTGGACAAACTTTGGTGGCCACTCATGTAAAGACTGAGTCCCCAGCTGGGCTCAGGCTGTAGACTATACAAGGATAGTTGTATAGTCCAGAGGTTGACAAGGATCCCACCAACACACTAGACCCTTGAAGGATGTGAAGGCCTTCGGAGAATCTCCCCAGGCAGGTCAAAGTCACGGGCATCCCTCTGAAAAAAAGAGCTTGAAAGCTGTTGGAGGGGCTTCTCCGGGATCAAGCTAAGAAGAGAGTTTGCAAAAGCTCTTTAACCAGGCAGTGGTAGGTGGCTAAGTAAGTCCCTAGATAAACATCCGCAAAGGGGTCCTACACCAGAAAGCCTGTAGAGCTGTCCATGGTCCTGGAGGCCTCTGCCTGAGGCTGTCAGGCCACACCATGTCCTGAGTGACCTTAGCCAACTCCAGAGGTAGATGTCTGCTCACTGTGCTTCCTGCCTGACCATGACTCCCTCCAGCCTGCCCGAATTCATGCCGGCACTGCCCTGGCCTGACACATCTGCCAGCTGCCTGCCCAGAACCATGCAGCAATTTACATTAACTGCTGCTGAAGCGTGTGGTCTGTCTACCCCAGCCTTTCCCAACCTGGCAGCTTCATTCTCCACCCAGAAGGCCAGGCTGCAGGATCAGAGGCAGAACATACCCACCCCTCCCTGCGTCCCTATCAGTGCACCCTAACCAGACAGCAGAGCAAAGCTTCCCTGACAACGGAAACCCATTCCCACATATCATCTGGCGAAGCAGCAACCCAGCCCAAGTGGGAATTCCCCAGGGGTCTCCCAATGGCTCTACTCCACCCACTTGGCTCCACAAATTCACTGTCTTTCAGGACTTTGGAAAAGCTCTATCACCAGCAGCCATTGGGTGGCCAATTGTGGAACAGTGGGGATTAATTAGGACAGATATGTACCCCTTCCCTTTCCTACATCCAAGCAAATGACCTTGAGCAAATCACTGAATCTCTCTGAGCCACAAGGTCATCATGAGATAATGGACATGAAAATGCTCAGTAAATTACAGAATATGATGCGAAGGGCAGCTCCTGTTACTGTCTAAATCCCAACCACACCTGCATATTACCCCAGTTAACGAAGGAGAACATACAAGTATTCCCATGTGCCAGAGCTTTCACACATGCTATGTATTTAATCTGGGGGGGCAGATAGTACTTTCAGCGGTCTACAAATGAGGTTAAATTACTTGCCCAAGCTCCTGTGGCTCAGGTGTCACCAAGACAGGATGTGAGCCCATTTCTGCGTGGTTCTGAAACCTGTGCATTTTATTTTACCACTTGTGACAGCACGGATGGACCTAGAGGGTGTTATGCTAAGTGAAGTAAGCCAGCCAGAGAAAGGCAAATACCTTTTGACTTCACTTATATGTGGAATCTAAAGAACAAAACAAAGGAACAAACAAAATAGAAATCGGTTTTTAGATACAGAGGACAGACTGAAGGATGCCAGAGGAAGAGGGTGGAGGGGATGGGTGAACAAGGTAAGGGGATTAAAAAGTACTAATTGGTAGTTGCAGAACAGTCGCACATATTTAAAATAAAGCATAGGGAATATAGTCAACAATATTGTATAACTATGTATGGTGTCAGGTGGGTACTTAAAATATCGGGGGAATACTTTATAAAGTATCTGATTGTCTAATCACTATGCTGTATACCTGAAACAAATACAGAATAACGCTGAATGTACACTGTAATTGAAAAATAAATTTTTTTAATTAAAAATGATTTTAAAAAAATAAACCTGTGTAGTTTAACCACTACTCTAACCATGTCTCTCTGGCCTACTTACTATAGCCCCTTCAATCGGTGCCAGATCTTTTTTCTAGAAACCCAGGGAAGCAATCGCACCTCCATGGAAGGCCTGGATCCCACCTGCTCCTCAGATCAGATCTCCACGCTCTGCTTGTGTGCTGAGCCAGGCCTCACTCCCAGTTTGCCAAACTCTCCAGACTTGGCTTTGGCTTAGGGTCTCCTAGAAGACACACCTCCCACATCCTGCCCACACCAGGTCTCTTCATTCAACCATCTCCAGGCACCCCGTGTCCCAGCCACTTCCTCTTCATGGGCATGAACCCTGAAGCTAAAGGTTCTCAGACCTGATGGTGCAAGAGGTTTACCAGGGAAATACAAAGGTGATTCCAGACCCTCACTGCCCGGGACCCGCAGTCCTGTGATTTTTTCCCTGGACTGGATGGTGGAACTGATTATAAATCCCAAATATTACATTCCTGTATAATTTTCATTCTCACCCCCCACCCCTGACCTTATAGAGGAAAAAAATGAGGCTTAGAGAGAAAAGGTGATTCCTTCCATATCAGACCACTGGTCACCGGTAGAGCCAGGACGGGGACCTGGGGCTACTGACGGTCAAGCCAGCACATTGTCCATGGGGCTCAGCCAAAGCAGGGATGGTGGGAGGTGAAGCCACAGCAGGCAGCCCCACAGCCTCCGGGTCACTTAGCTGTGGGGCCACGGGATGACTCAGCAGGGACTGGGAGCCTTTCACACTGATTTATGAGGTGGCCCCACTGGAGGACTGCTGGGTAGGGAGGCCATTTGTTCCTTCCCCAAGGAAGGCTCCAAAATGATGATCACAGCGCGTGCCCCCACCCCCACCACACACACACACACACACATACACATGGAGTCTCCCGTTAATAACTCCCAGGCCATCTGGTTCAACTGCCACCAGAGTTCCCAGGCCTGCACGTCAGGTGCAGATGTGACAAGAGGTGGTGCAGGGCTGGACTTCTCCTGCCAGGAGGAGTTTGTGCAGTGCACTGAGTTAGAATTTGGAGAAAACAGAGGTGTACCCGCACTGAAATCTGGGGAAGTATGTGACCTTCTTGGAGCTCAGCTCATCCAGCACCAAAGGTCAACAGCAGCACTGGCCAATAGAACTGTCCATGATTATGGAATTTACATAGAAATGATGTGACTCTGCTCTGTCCAATACTCCAGCCACTAGCCCCATGTGATGATTGAACACCTGAATATGGCTAATGGGACTGAGGAAGTAATCTGTTTTATTTTAATAAATATCAAAAGGAGTTAAATATCCCAAGAGAACTAAGAGTAGATATTATTATTTTTCCCATTTATAGTACGAGGAAGCTGAAGCACAGAGAGGTCAACTATCTTGCCCAAAGTCACACAGCCGTTAGGTAGTGGGGCTGAGGATTGAACCAAGACAGTCCAAATCCAAAATCTCTTCCAAAGCATTAAGCCACACCCCTGCTGGCCGGCTGCATTCCTGAGTCACAATCTGAGGCACACTACAATAGACACATGTCATGTGTGCACATCCACAAGGCCATAGCAAGGAGCCAGAGTAGACTCATAGCTCTGCTCTGGAGGGGGACCCTGATTTTATGGAAGAGAACGCCCCCTGTCCTTAGAAAGGCTTTGGTCTAATGAATAAAACATCAGCAGTGGCATCTGGAGCCCTGACTCAGTGAACGAGACACAGGTCCTGAGCAGTGGAGTGGTCAGTCTGATGGGAGAAGCACACTCCTTGCCCTGGAGCACCTCCAAGTCAGAGGGAAGAGGCAGTCAGACAGACTACAGGGCTTCAGGCTGGGAGAGTCCTGAGTCTGGAGAGATGTGACCTATTGAACCGGAGGCTCCCTGACTGCATTTCAGCTAAGCCTAAGAAAGTCTCTGGGGTTCCTGGGAGCCGCCAGGTAAGCCCCTCCTGCGCTGCTCTGAAGGTGACGGCTTGGAGAAGGTGTGACATCGCAGATTGTCACGTCTCCCACACTGCAGCGTGGGGGAGCCTGCGAGGGCGAACTGGGAAACTGCATTAAGAACACCACTTACACATGGCCCCACAGTTCCCCACATCTCATTTGCATTGAGCTCTTGTTACCTTATTGATTATATTAAATTAGGAGATAGTCACACTGTCTGCAGTGCAACAGTTATCATCATCAAACCAATTAGTATCAAATGGGATGTGGTCCCCTTCGCTGCAGCTCTGCACTTGGCTATTTCCCACACCATCAGCCTGGCCTTAAGAACTAATTGTATTTCTACTGAAACAGCGGCAACCCGCAGAAATCTTCCCGAGGGGCCCTCCTCTCTCTCCATGGCTCTGTGTCAGGATATCTTGTCACCCAAGCACAAGCGAAATGATACAACTGGTATCTTTGGTAGCACAGTCTCAAGGGGGATGTTTTAAGGACAAACGGCACTGGGCCACAGAAGTCCTTGATGACTCTCACACAAAGTTTCAGTCACAGACACGTGCACACAATAACGCCCCCAATCCATGTGTGCATGCTCTTATCCACACACTCTCACAACTAGAATATACACACAAAACACATTCAAACCCACTTACATACAAGCACACGCACATCTCCATGAACTTCATGAACACATATGCCCAGATCAAGCCCAAAGGCACACATACTCAGTACACCCACACAGCCACTCACTGCCACACCTTCCATACAAGCCGATGCCCAGCACACTCATGTGCAACCACACACACACCTGATCACCCAACACATACAAGCAAGTAAGCAAACCCAGGATAGAGTCACACACACACACACGCACCAGCATATGCACAGTGATTTATCACAAGCACACACCTCACAACACACTCATGGGCACACACTACCTTGGAGACCTTCTAGACCAGCGATTTTCAACTGGTGTGGTGCAAGAATTTTTAAAACATGTGATACCTGACTATTTAGTCAGGGGCACTGACCTCTTTTCCCTTAGATTGTCAAATTAAAAAATGGCAACAGTCAACATAACAATAGCCATCTAATGTGAATGCCCTGTCTTGAACCATAAATATATGTCATATAATAGAGTTGCATCTGATTGGTCACGTCACATAATAAGGTTGTGTCTGATTGGTTAATTCTTGGTACCAGAAATCCTTATATACAAGTATGGCACCTGATCTTTTAAAAAGTCACTTGGGAGCACAAAGGGTAGGTAATCACCATTATTTTTATTTTTTAATCAATCAAAATTATACCTATTTTTGTCAGATTGGTCAAAAAAAAATTTTTTTTGGTGTGCTGCAGAATTTTAGTAATTAGTTTATGTGTGCCAATCACTGTTCTAGACAGAATCCAGGTATGGCTTGGGGACTTCTGCGGCTCCTTCTCATGGCTCCTAGGAACAGAAACCTTATCCTTTGTCCTCACTGGCACACTGCCACCCAGGCCTGGCATATCCCTCTCAGTGGTGTGGTCTGACTCCTCGTCCAAAATCACGTTCAGCTCTGTGGTTCTCCCTCTGAATGACTGGGGAGGGGAGCAGTGAGCGCAGGAGGGCAGAAAACCAGACGCTCTGAGTTTCTCTCTGACTAGGGAGCCTCTGGAGAGAAGCTTGCCCATCAGGTTTTTCATTGCATCACTGCCTATTCATTTGCTCACAGTTTTAACCTGGTCGTCGTTTATGGAGCACGTGCCCTGTGCCTGTCATGGGGCTACCCCTTCATTTGTGCAATAACTATTTCCTGGGTGCCTCCTGTGGGCTGGGTGCTGTCCTAGGTGCTGGAGATTCCACAGCAAACCAAAATCAGTCCCTGCACTTGTGACATTTCCAGTCTAAAGGAAGAGACAAATAATAAAGGAATAAGCAACTACATATATAAAATGTCAAGAGCTGTGAATAAAACTAAAGCAAAGAGGATAGAGTGTTGGGGTGCTATTCTAGATAAGGATGTCAGAAAAGTCCTCCCCAGTGAGGTGATATTTGAGCAGAGACCTGCCAGAAGGAGGGACAAGACACGAAAATATCTGGGAGGAAAGTGTGCCAGGGGGCTGGCACAACCAGTGCAAAGGGCCTGTGGCAGGGGCATGGGTGGCACTCCTCGGAGCGAAGGAGCAGGCAGCACAACTGGAAAAGGAAGCAAGGGGGTGCAGAGAGGTGTTGCCTCCTTCGGGTGCATTATGTCATTGAATCCTCACACTCTGTAGACTGGGATTATTATCATCTCCAATTTATAGATGAGAAAACTGAGGCTCAGAGCAGTCACGTGACACTGCTCAACTCACACAGCTGCAGAGATACACACCAAGGTCTGCCCATAGTAGGTCTGCCTCTTAACCCCAGGTCCTCTCCTGTCCTCACGGTCCTCTCTCTCTGACAGGCTGTGCCCAGACCCACTCACACAGAAGTGTGCTCCAGCTCATTCACCACGGTCATCAAAGTCACAACTGATCTATTAATTCCCTGCTAGAGCTTTCATTACACACATTATTACAATGTCTGCAATTGCAATCATTAGTGGAGCTTACAACTACAAACACCATTAATAACTCACAGCTCTTTCTGTCACCATGAATGGGCCCTTTCCAGGGTCCCTTACAAATTGGAGCCAGGGATGGACTCTGACAGGTGCTGTGGAGCCTTTAAAGTCTCTGCTGTCTGCCCCCAACTACCTGCAGCTGCCCCATTTATCCATCCCAGGGTGCCAACCACATCCGGGAGCTCTCCTCTCCCATGTGGGCTCTGCTGCCTTGATTCACATGCTTCCTGGTGTTTGGGGGAAGGGAAGGGAAGCCAAACCCTGTTTCCACAATTCAAGTCCCAGTGTTAGGCAAGAAGGAAGAAAGCCCCCTAAACAAGAGACAGTAGAGGTTCAAAGACCTCCCCAGAATTGCCACCAAAACTAGACTGAAAGAAGATTAACAAATAAAATATATTGTATCTAGATCTATGAGGTCAATGCTGGGTTGAAAATAATAAGAAACATTTTCTCATTTGATCTTAACAACAACCATGTGAGAGAAGAATCATTATGCACAGTTGACAGATGAAGAAGCTGTGGCCCAGAGATGCTAAGCCACTTAACTGAGGTCACACAGCTAGTAAGTAGAAGAGGTAGAATTTGAACCCAAGGTGATTTGGCATACAGCTGTGGTCTTGCCTGAGTTTCCCAGATCAGGAAGGTTCAAGAGGGACCAAAAAGGGTCATGGCATGTCCAGGCCACAGACCTACCATCCTGCAATAAAACACTCAGCTGCGCCCCTCTCCCTACAGGTGCCCCTGGCAGGAGGCAAAGGCATTTTGAGAGAGAGCACAGAAGAGCAAGGGAAAGGAATTAGGAGGAGGGAGGGAAGGGAAGGGAAGGGAGGAAAAGGAAATGGAAAGAGAGGACTGGGGGAGAGGACAGAAAGGGATTTGAAGGAGAGGAGGAAGAAATAAGGAAGGAGACAAAGGAGGAGGAGACGCCCTGCCCACATACCCCACTCCCCCGTCCTCACCCCTGCTCCGTCCTTTGTACCTAACATGCATTTGCCACACATGATCCTTAGTCCCTATTCCGATGTGGAAAGAGCTAGATAGTCCAGTTCACCAAGCAGGATCCAAGGTCCACTGTGCCCAGGTCGTCGTCGGCAGCGGCAGCCGTCCGTCTCGAGAGACGATGGTGTAGCTTCTTAAGAGTCTATCTGCACCGCCGAGAATGGTCTGTGCAGTCTGACTCGGGGGTGACACGGTATCTGTCTCCTCCTGTGTTGAATTGACATCTTGCGATGTCGCTGGAGTGTCCTCTCCAGTGAAGCTGAAGCTACAGAGCCTGGGCAGGGTGATATGGAGGGTCTGCTGTTGCCCATGCAGCAGACCCCCCCTCTCTTCGCAGCTGAAGGGTCCAAGGGAAAGACGGAGTCAATACAGCTTGGCTTCAGGTGCGCCGCAGGAGTTGCCGGTGTTGACTACAACGTCAAACCGCCTTAAGGACTCCGGCTCCGGATTTTCTGTCGGGGTTTACTCCCTTAGCCTTTCCCCTGAAGAGGTATGCCGCAAGGCAGCGGAGGTTTTTTGGAGTCAGAATTTTCCTTCTCTGATGTGCCCTGACTGGAAGATCGAACCAGCAACACTTAGCTCGCAGGCCAACGCTCAATCCACTGAGCCAAACCAGCCAGGGGGTGTGCCCAGGTACTGCACGTACATTATCTCATTTTTATCTTCACAGCCACTCCCTTCATGGAGGCTCAGGGCAAACTGCTAAGGGAGCAGCCCTGCAAGACTACTGCCCTGTCTCCACACTCATGAACTTTCACATCTGGCCTCCCCTCCCAACCTCACTGTCTGGCAAATTCTCATTCACCCTGCAAAACTCAACGCAAATGTCACCGCCTCTGTGAAGCCACCCATGACTCTCCCAGGCAGCATTGGCTGAGTAACACAGCAATGCCTGAAAAGTTCATTTGCTCCCCCTCCCTGCCTTCAATTTCCTCTCCCTGAGGTCACAACAGATGGTGCATATCCTTTCATATGATTTTCTAGACCCATACAAACACACACACACACCAAAAAAAAAAAAAAAAAAACATGCATGGGCTGTTTTTCTTTTCCTTTCTAGTTATTTAATTTTAAAAATCAGATTCATGTGACATTCAGTTTGCTTTGTTCACTTCGTACATCATGGACAACCCTCAGGTCAGTGCATGTGGACATAGGTCCCTCCCCTCTGCCTGGGGACCACCCACCGCACAGCTGAGCCAGGACTTCATCCCTGTTTCCCTCTCAAGGGATGTTCAATTGTTTCTTCTTCATCACTGCAAGTGGTGCTGTAATGAATGTCTTTGTACACGGATCCTTATGTTCTGATACTTTCATTCCCCAAAGAGGCATTTGTGAATCAGAGGGTGCTTGTGGTTCAAATTTTAATTTCTACTGCAGATTTTGTGCCCTGACACTTACAGCACTCCTTGCTCCCAGGGATATAGGCAAGAGCCCTCTTTCCACACGTGGCCAGAACTGGACATTATCTCTCTCTTACTCTTGCCAGTAGATGGAGGATAGTGCCTGCCTCATAGGATTTTTGTGAGGTTTAAATGTATAATACAAAATTCCGCACATAATTAGCCTGTAATATTTATTAATAATTTATATAACTCTAATGCCATCTTATTATCATATAGCTAGGAAAGCCTAAATACACAATGACCTCTAGGCTCAGATGTATTTTCTTTTAAGTAGACCTGGATTCCAACCCAACCTTCCCTGACCAGCAGGTGGCTCTCAGCTAGTCATTTAACCTCTCAGATTTAACCTCTCAGATCCTCAGTTGCTTCATCTGTAAAATGGGAATGATGGCCCCTGCACATTCTCCTTCACAAGGAAATAATAGAGCTCGTGTGAATCCATGAGCGTGAACTCACCTGAAGACCCCATGAAGGGGGTGTGGAGAATTATGCCCTCAGTTCTACTGGTGACCTGGCATGACCTCTTGGTGATTACCAAGAAGCCACTTCTCAGGGACCTTCAGAGTGAGGGAAGAGAGAGGAAGTGCCACGACCTTTGGTCCTCGACCCTTCAGTCAGGCATCCATGCTTCAGGAATCCTGAGCACAAGGCAAATACATGGATATGAGTGCCCCTCCTACCCACAAACGCCCCCTACCCCAGAGGCTATTGCTACTGCCTGAAATCACACCATTAGAGACCCCTGCCTGCCTGAAACATGCCCTGGGGGATGGGGTCCACTCCCATGACTTCAAGCATCACTTACCAAAACCAAACCCCCCCTGAGGATGTGCTCTGCACAGGCTGTGCCCTGCACACTGGCCCCTTGTGGGTCAACTCTGTGCTTGACCAGCCTGACTTCCCTCCAAACTCCAGACCGCATTCCCATCTGCCTGCTAGAAATCTCGCCCTCTGTGACCCAAAGGCACCTGAAGCCCAGCATATCCCCCAGTGAACCTGCGGCCCGGACCCCCCACCCCCGATCCTCCAGGCTACAACACCAGAAGCATCAGCATTCACCACACCCTCACCACCTGCAACCCACCGGTAACCAAGCCTTAAAAAATGTAACTGCCTTCCCCATCCTCCCACCCAGGGCTTAGAGCGAGGTGAGTGAGGCAAAATTTAAAGGGGTAACTCTCAGGTTCCTGCCAGTGTGGATCCTGAGAGTGAGCACCTCCTTAAATCTGGCACCCCAGAAACCTCACTCACCCACCCTATCCTCCTCACAGAGCTAAGACAGCAGCCAATCACCTGGCTTCCCTGCCTCCTCTCTCCACCTCCAATTATCCTTTTCCCAAGTCCCAGCTTTGATCCTATCACATCCTCAAGAACCTTCTGGGACTCACCATCACCTACGGAACTGCATTCACACAGGACAGGTCAGCCACTATGCCATCAACTTCTGTTTGAACCTGCTCCACCCAAGGCATCCCGTTCAGAGTTGACATCTAATTGGGCCATAAACGGGCACCTGACACACAAGCAGCTCACCCATGGGCTACCCAATAGCCCATCGCATGGCCTGAAACAAAAGGCTCTACAAAGAGATGATGGTCATCAGCTGAGCCAATCAGACTCCTCTCAGGAGTTTAAACTAGAAGAATTGATAGCAGGACAGAAAAAGGAGACAGGAGGAATTGAACCTGAGTCCTAAACTCCTTCCTGCTGTGGAAGTCCTGGCACCATACTCAATCTGGTCTGCCTCCATTTCCCAGCCTTGTGACAGCTCCTCTCATTTGGTTTCCACAGGAATGCCCTCATCCTGTCACTAGGGTCTGGTGTGAGCTGGCTTGAATGGACCTCTGACCTATAAAAACAAACCATTCAAAGCTCTTTGCAATACAGCCCTGCTTAGAATCTTGGCTGCAAGTAACAGAAACCTCCTCAGATGAGCATGGTTGGGCTTTTATTACAAAGATCCGGGGAACTGTGTAGAAGAGGGCTGGAACTGGAGTGCCGAGGGCCACCAGGAAGCACTCGGCCCTTTCTCCCTCCCGGCCTGCAGTCCATTTGCTCACCTGCCCGCTCCCAACCTCTCCTCTAGAGATCCTAACCCAGGCTTCTCCCAGTCCTGGTTCTAAATTTGTGGAAAAGAGAATCTGATGGACCCCATTTAGGTCCAGTATGCAATCAAGCCATGAACCAGCAAGAAACTAGCTCATGGGAGAGACAACATGAACCCTAGGCCTTTGGATTCTTCCTCTGAACTCCTCATCGCCCTCTCCCAGTTCACCCCCACCAGTGCAGGTGAGGTTCTGAGATGGGAGCCAGCAGGGGGGCCCTGTCTTTCCTGACCTTGCAGTCTGGCCTCCCAGACTCTGCACGGGGTGAGGAAGGCTGGATCCCAGCAAGACTCTGGGCATAGACAGCTATCCAGAGAGGGATGTGACCATCTCCTGCCACACAGCCGCGCTTGGTTGTGACACACTCACACACCCACTGAAAAGGGGGCAACCGATGCTTCTGTGTGCTCCCAAAAAGCTGGAGACAGCTCACACTAAAATAATCATCATCATCATGGTTTTCAGTAATTATTATTTGTGCACTTCGTATAATTGTCATAATTGTTATCATTAGCTCATCAGTCTCCCATCCCAGTGTGCTCTCTGCCCATCCTCAGCCCTGAAATCTGATCACATGAGAGCTGGCTCTTGGGACCTCTTCAGGAAATGGAATGGGATGCTCCTGAGGCTTCTGTACTGTCTGTCTGTCCTTCTAGCCTATTTCTGGGCCTTGGTGCTAACTCTGGAGAAGGGACAGAGGCAAGTGAGAGGGGAGCTCGCTTGCTCACTGACTCTATAAGAGAAATAATGGCTCTCCGCTCCCCTCCAACCAGTGGTGGGCTGGAGCCAGCTGCTACCAGCCCAAGAGTTCAGACAGTTGGCATCCCATCCCGGCTCCGCATTTCAATGTGTGACGCCACATCAGCAGCTTAAACTCAGTCATGGAGAAAGTATTTACACCACAGAAATTGGCAAAAGCGCGTTTGTTCCAGAGAGCTAGTTGTTAAACATCATTCAGCACACCCTCAAACCCACCCTCCCCACCAAAGACCAGGTATTCTTTTATTTTTTTTAAGACTTTATTTATTTATTCATTTATTTATTTATTTACAGAAAGAGGGGAAGGAAGAGAGAAAGAGGAGGGAAGAAACACCAATCAGTTGCCTCTCACAACCTGGCCCGCAACTCAGGCATGCACCCCGACCAGGAATTGAACCAGCAACCTTCCGGTTTGCAGTCCGGCACCCAATCCACTGAGCACACAGCCAGGGAAGAGACCAGGTATTCTTTAAAGACTGATATATAACAGTGTCAGTCTTCTTCAACAGCTCTAGGTAACCCAGATGTGAAGTTCAAACTCTTCAGTGTGAAGCCCTGCATGGGCCAGCCCCAGACCGCCACTCTGGCTTCCGTCCTTACCATCCCCCCATGTCCTTCCAGATGTCTCTGGGCCCCAGAGAAATCACTTCCAGGACCCAGTCTCTGGCCTCCTGCCTGCACCGCGCACCAGCCCTGCCTGCAACATTTTCTCCACCTGCAGTCTTCTCCCCTTCCTCCCTCAGGCTTGGCTTGGATGCCACATCTGTCTGGGAGGCTTCGCTGACCCCCAGCCTGGCTTAGAAACTATGGCTTGATGCTCCCCAAACCCATCCTCATCCTCCCAGTCTCTGGTCCATAAAGATTCTCCTTTTAGTACAGTTGGGAGAAATTTCTCCCTCTTTTTTCAGTTTTCTCTCCCCTCACCTGCCAGGACACCCAGTTTAATTCCCTGGGGAGGCTCCAGCTTTAGGGAAATGAAACCCCAACAGAGAAGTGCCTTTCAGATGTTTCTTCCTTCCTGGTGACATCATGAACACCTGTGCAGCACCTGCCTCACCTGCACTACCCATCGCGTGCAGTGTGGTACTCACTATATACTCACCTGCCTCCATCCCACTCAGATGACCACCACCCACACAAAACCCAGACATCATACATTCAGTCCATCACACACCCCACCCAGACCTCACACAATGTACACTCCATGGCTGCAAACGTCAGCTATACAATCAACACAAGCAAACCCAGTACATACCATCCACCCTCACACAGACAAGCCCACCTGCCCCACCCCACATGTACATGCAGGTGTTCCCCACATCACCCAACCCAGGGCTAAGTGAGGCCCAGGGTGTGGGTGAGCTGAAGTCCCACCCACCTCCACCCCCACAGTTCTGTGTCCACAAGACTGGAACAGCCTGAACGAGGCTTCTTTTCCTAACTCACAAAATGGCAGTATTTATTGGGGTTAACCATGGCTTTGCAGAGCTGGCTGAAATTTCCAAACCAAATAATGCCTGATAGAGTCCTGTCTACGGGAACAAACTTTGTAACCACATCTGTGTAAGTTATCTGCATCCTTACAGTGAGTGACAACGCACCTCCAATTATAAATGATGGAAACGCTCTGATATCAAAGGCAATTCTAAATAAATTAAAATGTATGTTATGCTCGGTGCATGCAATAAATCCCATTTTTTAACCATAAGCAGATCACAGTTTTACCAATAGAATTTCACTTTTACACATGCACACCTCCAAGTAAATGTTGGACAGATACATAAGGAATATTGATATAATGTGATGTCAGATCATTGGCCTGCCTGGGAGGGCCTGGTGTTTCCATCGGGCTCTGCTTAGCTCATTCCCTCCCACGAGTTTTCCAAGGTGGGGGGCGGTGGGGTGGGGGGCCTGGGCACACAGTGAACACAGCGGATACCCAAGGCCTGCGGCTGGCCACATCAGCTCTGAGAATGCTTTTGACAGCAAGACTGGCTGCCTACCTAGAGGCCGACTGAAAACACTGCCTGGAGGGGCTGCAGTGGATTTCTCTAAGCCCACACTTGACTCTGTCCACACAGAACTCGCCTTTGTGTGGTCTTTGGGGAGGTTGCACAGGAGCAGCATATCGATCAGAGTGGAAGGCAAGAGAGAAAAGAAGAAAAATTCCTTCAAACAGCCAAGCTTCAAATCCGTCATCGGGTCCTAAAGACCCAAGAGCATGAGCACACATAGTCAGCCCCGAGACAGCCACACACATGAGATGCAGGAACAGAGACACACATGCAGACACAAAGACACACATTCAGGCACAGAGACAGCTCCAGTGGTGGGCATAAAGCAACACCCATGTAAACTGACACATACGTGCAGCACAGAGTCTAAAGTATGCATGTCCATGCAGTGAGACAGAGCCCAAAAGTACCTGCACATTTCCATGCATGAGGTAGCCAGCACTTCACACAAGAATGTACTTATGCACATGTAGACGTGCTTGTAATGATCATGCACGCCACAGCCCACTCTGAACTCCTTACCCTGGGCCAGTTGGGAACAGTATCTCCTCCGAGCGTGACCTGCTCACCACCTTCTCTCAGCCTTGAGAGGTCATGATTGCAGGGCCCTAGGACCCCCTGGAGTCATGATCAAGAGAGGTTAATAAAGCAGACCTACCCCCAAAGGAGGGAAAAGAGGGCCCTAACATTTGTAAGTGCCCTGCCACCAGATAATTCAGTGTGCATTAGAACCACGAAGGGGATGGAGTTTAAATTACTGCCTGGAAATGACAACAAACTCACAACTATAACATTTGAATCTAAAAAATAAAAACAAAGTCCAGCTAAGCAAACAACCAGAACAGGAACAGAATCATAGGTATGGGGATCATTTGGAGGGTTAGCAGCTGGGAGGGGGCAGTGGGAGAAATGGGGAAATGGTGCGGGGATTAAGAAGCATAATTGGTTGGTACACAGTAGACAAGGGAAGGTTAAGAATAATATAGGAAGGGCTGAAGTCAAAGAACTTATATGCATGACCCATGGGCATGAACTAAGTGGTGTGGGATTGCTGGAGGGAAGCAGGGTACTGGGCAGAGGGGAGCAAAGGCAAAAAAAACTTGGGACTACAGTAACAACATAATCAATAAAATATACTTTAAAAATAAAAGTAATAAATTACTACCTGGGCCCCAACCCCAGAGACCGCTTCAATTGATCCGGGGAGCGCCCTAAGCCTGGGTATGTTTTATCGCTCCCCAGGTGATTCCAATGTGCTTTCAGAGCAGAGATTACTGGAGCAACCCATCTGGTTTCTAGGGTCCTCGTTCTCAGGTAGGGCTGCCCCCATAGATGAGATCTTGAGAATGTGAAGGTGTGTCTCCCCTGCCCTTCAGCTCATCCAGGAAGCCCTTGACATCCTGCAAAGACCCTTTTCTAAGTGCCCACGGCGCAAAGCCGAGCCCCTGCGGTGCGGCACACCCATTCGCGCACTGCGGCTGCCCCCTGCTGGACGGAGCCGGCAGAGCACAGCTGCCTCGGTGACCGGCCTCTGCCCACCCGGGTTGATCCCTGGCTGAGATGTGGCGGGGAGCCGGAAGAGTGCAGTCCTGAAGAGGAGGCCCCAAATACCTTCCAAGAGTCCCCAGGCCTTCAGTCTGCACCTCCTGCGACAGCCCAGCCACCTCTCTGGTCCCAGTCGTCTCGGACCTGGGTGATCCCAGCAGTCCTTTCTTTTGCTCAGCCACTCTATTGTAGCTAGTAACACCAATGACCTGGGCTGGCCATGGTGTCTAGGGCTACAAGGATGAATGAGGAAGGGGACCAACCGAGGAGGTGTCTCCAATCCTCTCCCATGCCCATCCATTCTCCAACAGCTGCCCAAGCCACCTTCCTCAAACCGACAGCATTCTTGTCTACTCCACGCCCCTGGGTCTCCCACTGCTCTTCGAATAAAGCTCAGGCTCCTGAACACAGCTGAGCAGGCCCCTCACCCTGGCTCCTACTACCCAGTCCCCCTGAAGGCCTCCTACCCTGGGGCTGCCTAGCAAACTCTTACTCTTCCACCTATGTTCATGCCACCTCTTCTAGGAAGCCTTCCCTGAACTCCTTGCTCTACCACTCTCCATATCTATTAGTTGCTTCCTCTTTTTTTTTAAATTCTCACCTGAAGATATGTGTATTAATTTTAGAGAGAAAAGAAGGGAGAAAGAGAGAGATAGACAGAAAGAAAGAAATATCGCTGTGAGAGAAACATCGATTGATTGCCTGTCATACGCGCCCCAAACAGGGATCAAACCTGCAACTTTTGGATGTGCAGAACAACCCTCCAATCAATTGAGCCCCCTGGCCAGGGCCTTCCTGTTTTTCCTGAACATTATATACCTGCTTCTTATAAGTCTCTGTAACATGTCTGCCTCCCCACACCAGACTAGGGATCCGCATGGGCAGGGACCAGGAGCCTGGGGTCAGTCAAAGTTTGCAGAATGAATGAAGCTTTCTCCAACCTGCTGGTCCATCAGGAGCTCTCCCCACTCTGCTCCACCACACTGAGCCCCTCAGTCAGTGAAGCAACCCCTAGAGCAGGAAGAGAAAAACAAGAAGCCTAACACTAATAAAACACTTACTTACCAAGTGCCAGATGTATTCAGCTCCAAATGCTTTACATCTATCAATTCATTTAACCCTCACAACATTATCCGCATTTTATAGATGGGAAAACTAAGGCACAGAGAGGATAAGTAACTTGCCCAAACACACAGTTGGGCAGTCGGGAGCTGGATTTCAGCCTCGGAGTGGGCTCCAGAGGCCACACTGTTCACCACACTTCTGTCTTAAGAAACTGCTGGTGGAGAAGCTGGATGCCCCTGCCCCCACTCACCCTGGCACCTCCTGTGGGACACAGAGAAGACCTTCCCAGGAGAGGCCAGGCCAAGATTCTTTCTCCAGCCTGCAGTTTTAGGGCTGTGGCTTCTTTCACTTTCTTCTTAATTTTTCTGACAAGAACAGATGCCACTGCAGCTGACAACCAGCCTGCCGTTGTGAATAGGAAGGCGGATCCAGCCCCTCATTTGTCTGGTAAGAAAACAGAATTGGACAAGAAGACAGCTGAGCTTTGAAAGACCTGGAGGCTCTGGGGGTGGGTGCAGGAGAGCTCCCAAAAGACGGGGAATGGGTGCAAAGACGGGACAGGAGTTTCAAGATGCCCACAGACCCTCAGGGCCAGCCCCTGATTCTAATCCCTCCTCCCCGCCCTTCCTCTCTCCCCTTATTCCCTCCTTCCATCCAGAATTGGTGAACAACTTCCATGTGCTGGGCCTGCGTTGGCTAATAAGAAACCAGGACAAAGTCATCACTGTTGTCCTCAAGGAGGACAGTATGGGGAACTGGCAGGGACAAAGCATCAAACCATGGCTTTGATGGAGCAGAACTCTGAGGCCCAGCTGCCTGGGTTCCCATCAGCTTCCAACCCTTCCAAGCTGTGTGAATTGCACAAGGTCCTTAAGTTTCACATCTGTAAAATGGGATGCTAATATCCCCCACTTCATCAGGTGTTAGAAGGCTTAAACGAGTTTATACAGTAACACCTTGGAGCAGTGTCTGGCACACAGCAAGCCCCTTCTCTCGACACTCAGCATCCCAGAATAGGAGCTCCTCACCAAACCCCAGGAGCCTCACTGCTCCTCTGTTGTTCCTCACACCCCCTCACAACCAGAAGTGCCCCTCCTGTTGCAAGGCTCTATGTATCATTCACAGCAGCTATTTGCCTGGACCACGCGTCAGGGGCTGCTGGGGTGATCTGCGGAGGACGTCTTCCCCAGCCCTGCAGCCCAGAGTCCCAGGGAGCAGAATGACAAGGTGAAGGAGTTAGGGCACACCTCTGGCCTTAGCAAGCCCCTCAGAGGTGAAGCACCTCTGTGGATCCAGGGTGGTGTGTCGGGAGGGGCTGTTTGTCAGAGTGCTTTTCTCTTTTTTCCTTTCTGTTTTTTAATCCTCACTTGAGGATATACTTATTGATTTTAGAGAGAGAGGAAGGAAGAGAGAGAGAGAAAGAGGGAAACATTGATCTGTTGCCTCCCATACATGCCCAACCAGGGATCGAACCTGCAACCCAGGTATATGCCCTGACCGGGAATCGGACCCTCAACCTTTCGGTGTACAGGATTATGCTCAAACCAACTGAGCCACATGGCTAGGGCTGAGAGTCTTTCTATCCATGTGTACCTTTGTACGTGTCTAAGGAAAAGATGGCGACAATTGTGTTCGTGTCTCTGTGCTTTGCATGATTGTAGTTTACACGTCTATGGATAACTATTTCTCCAGGTACCTGCATAAGTGTGCCTGTGTGTCCCTGGCTGAGCACTTTGTAATCATCACCAATACCAGCATTGGTATCATCCACTGAGTTTTCATTCTGTGCTGTGTGCTTTACCTACATGTTTTCAATTTATTCCCTATTTTAAAAAATTAAAATAAAAAAGTTTTTAAAAGCTTTGGGGCTCCAACCCTTTCCCAAGTCCTCATACAAAATCTCAGAGGCAAGTGCGGTCTAGCCCAAATTCCATGGTGTAGTCTTCAAGGTCTCTCACAATCTAGCGCAAAGCAATTTCTTTCTCTGTATCTCCCATTCTCTCCTTCCTTCAATCTGGATTCCTCCTGCCCCGCCCTTCACATCCAAGAAGCTACTACTCACCTTGCAAGACCCAGCAAACATTGCTTCTTCTGGGAAGTCTCCATTGATGGTCTTGCCACCTCCTCCATGAAGCCTTCCCTGACTGTCCAAGAGTTGGCACCTTGGGCCTGAACACTGCTTCTCTGATGCCCCTCTGGGTGGTCATTACTTCTTACACATCTATTTCCCCATCTGATGGGGAGCCTGATTCCCCAGTGAATCTCCAGCCTGCCAAACAGTAGGTGTTCGGGAAATGTTGGCTAAGCATACTATGCATGGCTGACTAGGGGTAAGGGAAGCATGGAGGTGGCCCAATTTCTATTCCCTGAGGCTTCCCCACCCTGCCCCCAACACTTAACTCAGTGATGCGGCTCTGCTGCTCCTTCTGACTCATCTGTAAGGGTCAAGGTGCTTGATACAAAGCAAACTGCCTGAAGCTGCCCAGACCTGGAGGAGCTCCGGAGGAGTGTGCCCAGAGCAGAGCTGAATGCTCCCCTTTTCCCCAGAACAGCTGCTCCCTCCAGACCTGAGACTCAGATCAGCCATGGCCACCACCACCACCCCCATTCCTGCAGTCACTGTCACCATCAAAGCGGCCTCCCTCCAAAGGGGGCGGGGCAGAGGGAGGAGGAGGGAAGTGAGTGGGGGAAGAGGAGATAAAAGGCCAGAGCAGTGGGAGGGGAGGAGAGAAAGGGGAGGAGAGAAGAGAAAGGGAAACTGATCATTTGTTTCTCTTTGTCTTTGCAGGCTGTCACTTCTCCTTAGTTAACAATTGCCATCCAAGCACAGCCCCCAGCCCCTGCTAATTACTATGATTAGCACTGATCCGAGCTGTCACATTTTATGACTCTCCAAACCAAAAAAATAATTAAAGCTATTACTGTCATTAGCTCTCTGCCCTCTTCATCGCCAGCTCTGAGAGTGAGCAGCAAACAGGCCCTGGGGAGTCATGATTGGACCTTGCCGCCTTCCCCTCCCTCTGTGTGTCCCCCGCCACCACCACCACCACCACCACCACCTGCCACCTCCAGGAGCACCAGCCTGGGCAGCTCCAGATGTCAGCAAGGCTAGGAGGCCAGAAGAAAGGTCTCCATGGGGCCCCAAGCAGACCCCCTGCACTCTTGGAAAAGCCAGATCCAGAGCTCTGGAAAACGCACAGAGAGGCTACCGCCCCAGGGCCCTGACTCAGCCCCAGCTCTGCAGCCCAGGGAGCAGAGGTCCACCAGGCCCAGTCGCCTCAAGACTTGGCCTTTGCTACTCCTCAGTGCCAGGCACCCCCAAACCCACAGGCAGGTCTCCTCCAGCTGCTGTTCTCTTTGGTTCCCCAAACTCCCACCACAGCCCAACCCAACCCTCCAGCACTCCCCAGCCAAGCGACCTGGACACCCAAACCCTGGAGCTTCTATTCCATTGTCTGAAAAACAGGCTGTCTCAGCTCAGGCTGCTGTAACAAACTACCACGGACTGGGTGGCGTGAACAACACACACTTATTTCTCGGTTATGAAGACTGGGATGTCCACGGTCAAGGTGCCAACAGGTTCAGTTCTTCCTGGCTTGCAGATGGGGCCTTCTCACTGTGTGCTCACTTGCTTGTTCCTGCGCATTGGGAAGGGGCAAACGAGAGGGAGGGGAAGAGACAGAAGCTCTCTGATGTCTCCTCTTAAAAGGGCACTAATGCCATCCTGGGAGCCCCATCCCCACAGCCTCATCTAAACCTAATTACCTCCCAGAAGTCCTATCTCCAAACACCACCACACTGGGGGTTCGGACTTCAACGTTTGAATTGGGAAGAGGCGACACAATTCAGTCCATAGCTGGGCTTTGAGATGCCTGTGGAGCCACCCCGTCCTCAGGAGTGCCTTGGAAGAGTAAATAAAATAATGAACAGAAAGCCCCTGAAGCATGGCCCAGCACACAGTAGGACCTCAATCACCAGAGGTTCTTTTCAATGCCCCCCTGAAGCAGAGGATGACTAGGGTAAAGCAGGAGGACCTGCTGAGGAGGCTGTGGAGGGGGCCAGGCTCTGGGCTGTGATGATTTGTGAACCACGATGCCTGGGACTCGTGGTACTTGCATAGCCTCCCAACTGGTCCTCTGCTTCTGTGCCTGCCCCTACTCTTCCATTTATTCTCAGCGCATTAGCCAGAGCGAATTTTTTTAAATGTAAGTGAGCACAGAGGATGTTCAGGGCAGTGAAACTATTCTGTATGATACTATAATGTGGGTATATGAAGTCTGTCCAGAAGGTGTCCAGCCATGTACTATGAGAAATAGAGACATTTATTGAAGAAGATACAAGATACAAGATACATTGTACGTAGGACAATGACACCTCCGTCCCCCTCAAAGCAGGCACCTTGAGACCTCACACAGTTCTCCCAATCACCATCAGCTGCCCTGCTGTGTTTTCCTGAATTTCATTGATGGTCTGAAATCTCTTCCCTTTCAAAGGTGATTTAGTTTTGGGAAAAGCCAGAAGTCACAGGGTGCCGAATCTGGGCTGTACGGGGTGCTAAGTCACCTGGGTAATTTGATGTTTCTCCAAAAAACCCTGTACCAGACATGATGCGTGAGTGGGCGTGTTGTTGTGATGAAACTGCCAGTCACCAGTTGCCCATAGCCGCGGACCTCTGAATCATCCAAATAGTTTCCACAGAGGACTGTTCAAGCTTAACACAACATTTGATGCAGATTCATTGCTCTACTTGTCCAGTCATTTTGAATGCAATAGTCACAGAGTATGTATGCTCACTCAACGTTGTCTACCACCCCCACTGACTAGTGCAGTGAAGTCATCATTGTTCACAAGCGCACATTCAAGTCCACTCTCCTTGGCTGCCAGGTTACATCAGTGTCGCGCAAACTGTTCTTGTTATATTAACAATGGCTGGACTTTTCCAGACAGACCTAGTATGTCATTATACATTTGTCCAAACCCATAGGATGTACAACACCAAGAATGAACCCTAAGGTAAACCATGGACCCTCGGTGATAATGATACATCTACATAAGTTTATCAGTTGCAACAACTATACCACTCTGATGGGGACATTGATCACGGGGGAGGCCTGTGCTTGTGTGGGTGGGTAGGGGGCATATGGAAAATCTCTGCACCTTCCTCTCACTTCTGCTATGAACCTAAAACTGCCCTGAAAAATAAAGTCTTTACATTGCCCCCTCAAAACTAATAAAGAAATGCTTACTTTTTTTAAAATCAGGTGATGTCATTCCTCTGCTCAGAATCCTGCAGAGTAAAAACCAAAGTCCTCATGATGGCCACATTCCTCTCCTGCTACCCCTCCCCTCACTCAGTATGACCTCAAACATATCCAACAGAGTCCTGCCTTAGGCTGACCCATCTGCCTGGAACTCTTCCTCCAGATACAGGCTTTCTTCAGTGTCTTTCCAATGATACAACTCTCACTCAACATCCCACCGCGCACTCCCAAGCCCTTTCCCCTGTTTTACCTTTGCATTCTTCCATTGCATTTAACACCTTTTAACATGCTTTATAATATACTTTTTGACTGTGGTCATTGTTTATTGTCTAGTCCCCCAGAAAGGCTGAGATTGTTGTCTGTTTTGTTCTGGTGTTTTCCCAGAATGTAGCTCAATGCCTGGCACATAGTAGGCACTCAGTAAATATTTGTCTAATTAAATGAAGAACTGTAATCTTAGCCAAGACTTATTGTTTCTTCTGGGAGAGTGAGTGGCGTCCATGTAGGGACCTGAACCAACAGAGTCATCATCATTAACAATGGACAAGAAATGTTCATCAGACTGTACAGGACTAGTCTTCCACATCGACACCATGTGGCAGGAAGGAGCAGTAGCAGTTGTGGGCTTTCTTGCTTCTAGGAGTCGTCCCGAAAGCTGACTGATCTCTATTAGAAAACATCAGCCACAGGGATTCCTGACCACTTGAAACATTGGAGAGAGATTCTCAATTGGGCTTCCTTCTAAAAATTAGTGGTCCTCAGCAACTGTTTAAAAATTAAAAGTTTCCCTTCACATCCATTAATGACTATTACTTAAAACACCACCACCAACAAAAAAAGTGTTGCCAAGGATGTGGAGAAATTGGAACGCTTGTGCATTGCTGGTGGAAATGTAAAATGGTGCAGCTGCTATAGACAACAGAATAGGGGTTCCTTAAAAAAAAATTAAACATACAATGATTGTACCATATGATCCAGCAATTCCACTTCATATACCCAAGAGAATTGAAAGCAGGGATTTAAACATATATTTGTGCACCAATGTTTATAGCAGCATTATTCACAATAGCCAAAAGACGGAGGTAACCCAAGTTTAACTGATAGATGAACAGATAAACAAAGTATAGCATATATATACAATGAAATATCAGTCAGCCTTAGAAAGCAATGAAACCCTGACACATAATACAACATGAATGAATCTTGAGGACATTATACTAAGTGAAATAAGCCAGCCACAAAAGACAAATGCCGTATGGTTCCACTTGTATATGGTACAGATACAAAAAGAGTCACAGATACAGAAAGTAGAATAGTGGCTGCCGGGAAGTGGGAGTGGGGTGATATGGGGAGCTGGTGTTTAATAAGTACAGAGTTCCAGGTAGAGATGATGAAGAAGTTTTAGAGCTGGGTGATGGTGATGGTCGCACGACCATGTGAATGCACTTAATGCCACTGACCTGTACACTTTAAAATGATTGAAGTGGTAATTTTATGTTATGTATATTTTACCACAATAAAAGAATTACTTAAAAACGAAGCAGAAAAACATTGCCAGAAAACAAAAAAGATTGGCGTGCCTCTGAGTCCAAGGAGAGGTGTTTCAAAGCGTAGTACAGGGGTGGGCACAGGGCCAATTTCCCATCCACGGGGAGCCCACCAAGCCACTGGCAGGAACCGACCCTGCCCCACTTCACCGTGTTGGGGTTCAAGGTTGGCTCATATTTCTTTTCTGGGGTCCATCTATAATGACTCAGAGCCCCTAAAACTCAAACTGCACAAAGCACATTCCCTATGAAGTTCCTTTCCCCTCATCCTATTCAGAACTTGGAAATCGGCAAAAAGATGGCTGTGTGTCTTCTTCACATCCTGTAAATTGGCCAACAAGCCCATCTAGAGTCAGCTGACTCTCTAGTGTGTGGGGGTTTGTTTGACATTCTAATTACTATTGATTAGAGCCCGAGCTCGGTAAAGTTAGATGTTCACTTGTAGAAAACTGATAAGGGACAAGTGATTTCCATCCAGTAGAGAAAATAACTCCAAAGGTTATGGTTTCATTGCCCGGTAGGATATTGACCGATTTTGTATCTAATTTAGAATCTTACTACATCATTGTTTTTCATATGAGCTTCTCATATCTTTCTTTGAATCGCCTTTGTTTTAAGGATTTGCTCATTGAGCTAAGCAAGGTTTTTGATTGTGCTCACTATGTATGGCATGAGAATTATGTTTTTAACATTTTGATAATTAGAACTGAGTATCTGAGAAACTTAGAAAAGTGTGTGTTCCACACACAGTTCTGGAGGGCTGCTTGTCACCCCACAGTCCTGCTGCTCCTTCTGCTCGAGCTCTCTCTCTCTCTCTCCTCACCCCACCCCCACCGCCACCCCCCACACACATGAAAATCCCTAATCTCTTCTGTTCCTACTCCAGCCAATAAAACCAGGTCACATCTCTAGCAAACTGCTTAAATGCTATCATTACAAAACAATATTTACCATCTCAGTTTGCCTTCTTGCACTTAGATTTCTTCTTCCAGGCCTCCTTTCACAAAAGCAGGTGGTGTTTGCCTTATCTGATCAAAAGACTCATCCTGGTAATTTTCTTTAAAAGGGTGGGGAGGGGGGTCTAATTCAAGGCCTTGTGTGTCTCCACTTCTAGAAACCAACATGGTTTCCATAAATCAACTCTCCCCAAGTGAGCATCCTCATTAAGTTAAAACAAAAAAAGAAAAGTAAAACCCTCTTCTCCAAATAACCTACTACAATATTTTAAAACTAATTATTGTTGTTATAGAAAAAAAAGCCTTTTTTTCTTATTTTCATTATTCTGTTTCTAGCATCTTATTAAACTCTATTATTTGCCATAATTAATTATTTTGAGTTAATTTTATTGGGTTTTCTAGTGATAAAATTGTGTCTTTGGCAAATGACGATAATTTTCTCATAGCTAAATTTTGCAATTATGTTTTCTGTCTTATCACATTGGCTGTAATATGCATTCTTTGCTATGATTAAATATGTTGGGCTTTTGAGCAGCTATTGAGAACAATGTATTGGTGAGCAAAGAGGCTAGGGACTGAGTAAGCAGCCAAAAAAATCATAGTAGTTTGAGTACGGGGTGATGGGACATGACCTGGACCAACATCATGCCTTCAAAGGAGAGAGTTTAGATGCTGAATCAGCAATGAGGACGGAAACCAAACATGAATCCAGGTCTGTACACCTGTAGCCCAGCAGCAGTCCACCTGAGTGACCAGGCATGGTGGGCACCCATTCTACCTCCTGCGCCATGGTGATTGTTTCGGGGATGGGCACTTGATCCAGATCTACGCCAGAAGGCCCTGGTATTCCCCATTCATGTGACCCAATTGGTCTAATCAGAAGGGAAGTTCAGAGATTTTGTTGGATGGGTGCCAAAGGGAAGCCCCTCTCCCTCCCAGAATTTGGAGGAAGAAGGTAGAAGCTACTGGCACCAACACAGAGAAGCTGACCTGAGCACCAGGGAAACCAAACTCTGGACCAAACGTAGGTTGAAGTTCATGCTACCTTTGGTCTTTCAGTCACATAAACTACACATTCCTTTCGCGGTGGATCTTTCGTTACATACTATTAAAGAGTCTTAACTGGTACACCAGGAAATTGACAATATTTTTAATAGCTACTCTAACTCTCTTATAGTGTATTCATCTGAAAAGAGGTGTGAGGGAGAAGAATAATTAGAATCCTCAGTTTGTAAACATTTCCTAAAATGTGAATTCAAGAGAGAAATTAGCAGTTATTTTAATTGTCTACTCCATCTCCATATTCTCACACTCGATCTATCTACTCTTTAAACGTATTAACATTTTTATAAACACGTTTCCAGTTTACAATGCAATTTCGCACATCTCGACTCATTTGGTTCCCACGACAGACAGAGGGGTGGATGGTAACAGCAGCGCCTCCTTTTGTGCCGCTCTCTACAGTTTGCAAGGCTCTTTCTCTCACCTTATTTCATGTGATACTCGTGCGCCTAGTTCCTACAAGTTCTGGTTCCAGGGAACTGAGGTACTTGTAGTTGGTTCTCTTGGCCGCCAGGCAAATGTTTTACATATTTGTGTCTTCACTGGCATCATTCAGTCAATACTGTCCTTCCCACCTTGTTCACCAGGTGAACTCCTATTCATACTTACAAACCCATTCCAGATAGGGCAAATTGTGTCTCTCTACAGGAAGATGGGCAGATGGTGTGGTCTCAAGAAGTATGTTGCTGCCCTGGTTGGTGTGGCTCAGTGGATTGAGTACTGGCCTGCAAACCAGAAGGTTGCTGGTTTGATTCCCAGTCAGGGCACATGCCTGGGTTGTGGGCCAGGTCCGCAGTTGGGGCCATGCAAGAGGCAACCACACATTGATGTTTCTTTCCCTTTCTTCTCCTTCCCTTCCCCTTTCTCTAAAAATAAATAAATAATTTATTTTTTTTTTTAGGTTAAAAATAAAAGGAAGTATGTTGCCTTTGCCAGATTTGTCAAGGTCAGCCAGCTGGTTGTCAGGATAGAATGGGGGTTCTGGTCAACTGCTTTATGTTTGGAAGTAAACTTCATGCATCACCAGAGGAAAGACACCAGCCACTCTGCCAGCCCCCTGGCCATAATAATCCACTTTCAACTTGGCCAGGTTTATTCTTTGTTGTGTAGAGGGAGAAGGGTCAATGTCAGCCTTGGCCTTGAGCCATTTTTACTGCTTTTATGCTACTGGTCCTCATGCCAACCAGTCTTTTGGTCTTCAAACAGGTCTCAGAGAGGCTTACAAATAAACCTCAGACTTCTCAGATTGGTTTCAAAGAGACCCTCACCTGGATCTTCAGACAGATGTCGATGGGACTCTTCAAGGTCACAGGTCAGAGCAGAGACCTGTATCGGGGAGCTCCTTCCCACCAGCCTCTGTGGCCATACCACCCTCAATGTGCCCATTCGCCTCTGATCTCAGAAGCCCCTTCCTCCGACTTCATTTGTTCTCTCAAAGACACCTTCCCAAGAGAGCCGAGGCCAGGCACCCTCCATCTGCACCCTTGCTGGGGGCCTGTCTCAGGCCAGCAGAACTGTCCAGGGGTGCACTTATGGGTCCAAAGGCCTTACTGGGAAGGACTAAGGGTGCTGGGGTGACCATGGCAACGAGCTGGATTTCCTGACTTAGAGCAGGTGGAGCACTCAGCCTTCCCTGACCTACTGTTCCTCTAGGGATTCTAGTAACCACAGTGGCCCTCTCCATAGAATCAGGGGTCAGAGGGCAGAAAGGGGGGGAGAAAGCTGCCCCAGTAAGGACAGGAAGAGTCAGTGAGGGGAGGGGAGGGGTGATGGGAGCAGAAAAGGTGGCCTAGGCCCTTTCTCTGAAACTGTTTTCCTGGGAACTCCCGTGGCCCAGTATTTACAGGATCCAGTTGTAACTGTCAGTGTGAAATCTACTTCCTGTGTCCTCAGCACAATCAGGCCCATACCTGGCGGTTGGCTGGTGTTGCCACACTCCAGACTCTAGTATCCAGGACCCCAGGAACGCAAAGTAAGCATCCCCTGTTTGCTCATCCCCCACTATCACCTGCCATCTGAATGTGCGGAGCAGGTGTGCACACAAGCACCTGGGCACGAGGTCCTGGGGGCAGCGGCAGGGGCGAGGCCAGCACATACACATGTGCCAGAGCCCAGCCCCCAACGCGCACAGGCACTGGGTCACCCTCCACGGCTGCCTTGTCTGCTCACTTCCCCCAGCTCCCAGCACACCGTGCTCCTGTTGTTTAATTTTGCTGAACACCGAATCCCAACCCCATGTTAATTGGTTTTACTCCAGCCTTTTGTACCTCCCATTAAATGAGGAAAAGCCACCCATAAAAATTTAATTTTAAAAGCCGACTTGTTTGTTTTATATTGAAATTTCCCAGGCAGCCCCAGCCAAGGAAACAGACACATTTTCGTTTCATTAAAGCAACTTGAGTAGAGATTTTTTAAAAAGCTGAAAGATTAGATTTAAAAATAGAGCGAGAAGCATTTAAAGAAAACGAATGAAAATGAGCTGCCGCAGAGGGCGGCAGAGACTGCCACACCACCTCTGCCTGCCTGTGCCTCCGCAGGGAGACATCGGGCAGAAGCAGGAGTCAGTGCATCCTCTAGGCTGGCTCCCAGGGAAGGCTGGACCATCGACTCTCTCCTCTCGGAAAATTGGCACGCTGGGCATTCCAGAAGAAGCAGGCTAATGGGACTCCACCTGGGGCCAGCAGCATCCTCTTCCTCAAGGCCAACCCACATGATGCTTAAAGCAACTGGGTGGTCCTGGATCTACCACTTACAAGCTAGCTGTATAATGGAGGGCAAGTGGCCTCAGTTTTCTCATCTGTGAAATGGGAATGATGTTACTTCATTTAGAGGGCAGTTGTGAGGATTAAGTAGGATACACGGTACCTTGAAAACACGTAAAACAGAGCCTAGTATTCAGTAAATGCTTAATAAATGTTAGCTTTTATTATCTGATCCTGATGCTACCATTCCCTAACCCCTCTATGCTCCTAACCCCTCAGCTGAGTGCCACTGCCTCCCTCCCGCATCTCCACATTTCCTCACCACTGAACATTCCTTCTAATGATGTCCCTAAGCTCAAGACAACTAGGAGAAGTTGGGAGAAGATCCGAGCAGAAGCTTGGGAACCCTCATTCTATGGCACAATTCTTGTGGCCCAAACCAATTAATTAACATTATATTTATTATAATCCTTCCAAGGAAAACCAGATTCCCTGGGTTCAAATCCCAGCTCCACCATTTACCAGCTGTGTGTTCTTGGGCAAGAGTCTTCTGGGCCTCAGTCTCTCCAACAATCAAATGGAAACAATAACTGAATCAGCAATATGTTGTCATGAAGACCCAATCAAACAAGCTTTGTAGAGTGCCCAGCACAGCTGAATTTTCAGTGAATGGCCACCAAGCTGCATCAGGTCTCGGGGTGTGAGGCCGTGGAGGTGGAGACGAGAGACGAAGTGGGACAGGTCGGTTCATAACAGAGTGACCTCATCTCCCACTTCTTGGTTGTTGCCATGGGGTCATTATTAATGGTGTGCCCTCTAATTCTCCAAATGTCTTAATCTGGATGACTAACTATATGGTCATCCTACTCCAAGTCCCCCACCCCCGTGAGAGGCAGAGCTTGCCCATAGTCTTGGGAAAGGGTCCTGACCCTTGGCCTGTTTCCTCACTGACCACTACTGAATGCTGACCTTGAGCCCTAAACTCACAGTGGCTCAGGCTCGTGAAGCTCATTACCTCACTTAGCGGGATAAAGAGACAGGGGTGGGGGAAGGCCTGGGGGGAAGCTGAGGATGCTGGGGTTGGAGTCTGGGACTCCTGTCCTCTCTGTGGCTCAGAGCAATTTACGCAGCTCCTGATCCTTAACTTCCTCTTCTCTCCTGGAGGAAATTAGTAAGAGTATTATCTTACCGAAGGTTGCAAACCAGTGAATGGATGTGAAAGTGCTTGCTCACAGTCTGATGAGTATCCTCAGGAAGTCAATGACATCTGCTTCAGCCCCCAAAGCAGAATTTCCAGTTCTCATTCCTGGAGGTGACCAGAGATAGGGACAGAAGGAGGCACAAAGAGGCACAAAGCGGGAGGGGGTGGTCTGCTCAGCTTCTTGGCACATGGAGGTCTTATAACTAGAGCCTGTGTCCTGCAGACCCTGACCCACCGCCCTACACCTGCCCAGAGCCCTCTGGCCCCCCTCAGAGACCCTTCCTCCAGCAGGAGCGGCTGCAGCCCCCGGCTTCACCTCACTTCAGGACGGAAGATAAGCAAGCTGCCTTCTGGGATGCTTCTCAGAAAAGCTCCGAGAAGACACCTTCAGGGCTGAAAATCAGCACCCTTTCTATTCTAGGCAAGTCTTTCCCAGTGGTTCCAAAATTGTACGCCAGGACTTAATGACAGTTCTGAGAGTGGAACCTAGTGGGTGGGGCCCCAGGTTGTGTCTCCCTACCTCTTTCTCTCTGTGTCCCTCTCTCTCCTCTCCTGTCTCCTCTCTTTCTCTTTTTCTCTCTCTTTATCGTTCTCCTCTCCGCTCTCTTCATCTCTTTCTCTCCCGTCTCCTCTCTCTCCCCTCTCCACTTATCTCTCTTTCTCTCCAACAAGAGCAGCTCTATCTTATATATTCCTTCCAAGATTTTGCTTGCACAAAAATTTCCGTCTTAAAAAAAAAAATTTTTTTTTTCAAAAACACTGTTCTGTGTTTCCTCTTCTCTTCCTTCCTTCTCTCCTAAATTCCTCCAGTGCAGGAGGGGAAAGGAGACATCTACGTGGGGGTGAGGGAACCTGGGAGGACCGGAGTGAGAAGTCAGAGCAGGGGCTGGGCCCAATGTGGGAAATCAGAGGCCCGGCTGGGTGAGGAGAGTGTCAGTCACAAGGGACAGCCTGGCTGGGAGTGCTGAAGTACAAATGGGGCAAAGGGACCTCCACACATGGGGTAGCTGGTGCAGGTTGCAGAGCCCAATCCGGGTAAGTAGGGCAGCCATGTTGGGGGATGGGCCCAGTGTGGGAAATTAGAGGCCCAACTGGGTGAGGAAGGTTCAGCTGGGAGATAGAGTCAGGGTCTGAGAGCAAGGTGTCTAAGTGAGAGGAGAGGTCACCCTGCCTGGGCAGTCACTGCCTGAGACGGGGAGGTGCAGAAAGAAGAGAGACTGCCCAGATTCTCCATCAATCAAGCCTTGGGCTCTGCCTCCTCCGCCTGTTCAAAGCCTTCCTAAGGCCAAGGAAGACCTGGAGCACCTTCCCAAGCCAACTGATATCATCAGCTATTCACTGAGCACCAGAGAGGTGCTGGGAAAGAACAGGAATGGCACACACCAGACATCCCAGCTGCAAGGATGGACATGGAGCCACCATTATAGAATGTGAGTGACCGGAGCGCATGGGGATCAGGGGAGGAACAGCATGACTTAGGTGTGGGAGATGGAACTGGAGAAGAGGCCAGCTGAGAAACGAAGGAAGCTGAGTTGGCCAAGTGGGCAGGATGGCGGTGACAATGACTCTGGACCCTGTTTCTCCCCCTGCGCATCCTCACCCACCCAGGTTCATCCCAACCCCAAAGGCCAGAGCCACCAAGAACCTCACAAGAGGCCTTTCTCCCCAGGCACCCCAAGGACTACGCCCTTCACCAGGGCCGCTGAGACACTGGTCAAATCTGTCCCGGGAGAACGCGGGGGGGGGGGGGGGGGCGGGCAGCGACCAGGCCTGTCTGAGTTGGGGGCTGCACCCAAACCCTCCCTGGGCCTGAGGCTCTCTCCCCTCTTCCCTGTCCTTACTTTTTCCTCCGAACCCCTAACCTACCAGCCTTCCTCCGAGGGCCCCTCTGCCTTTCACACGCCCAGGTGAAAGCCCCACTCACGCACCCCACTAACACAGCAGCCCTCGGTCGGCCGCACGTACCGAAGGGCCCTGTTAGCATAGAAATCCCGCATGGGCCCCACTCGACGTAGCCCTTTCCATCTGGGCTCAAGATGGCCCAGCCCAGCCTAGAAAAAGGACTGCCTGGACTCCATGTGACCTGCCTTTCGTGCTTCAAACGGCCCTAGCAGTTGAGGTCAGCGCCCCCGCAAAGCACTTCCTTCTTTTTTTTTTTTTCCCCCAGAAAAGTGCCGCCGGTGTCCCCCTGGCCCTGCCTCCCTGCGGGTCACCAGGAGGGGGCGCCTCAGGCCAGCCCACGGGTCGTGTGATCTGAGGCCTCGAGGAGCAGGGGAGGGTCTCGAGGGCCCTGGGTGCCGTGGGGTGCGGGGCAGCTGGGGGCGCTGCGGGTCCCAGGCGACACACCCGCGCCAGCCCCGACAGTGGAAAGGGAGTGGCCTCGCGTTCTGCCTAGTCATCGCCAGCGAAGACTCGCGTCACCTCTGATGTCAGGGCTTCACGGGGTTTCTTTCCAGGCTCCAGGCTCCGGGCTCCAGGAAAGGGCGTCGCGGAGCCAGAGGTTACACAACTTCCCCGAGTCAGGGTGGAAGAGAGCGGCAGGCCGAGGGGTTCGAACCCAGGTCCGTGGGCGCCAGCCGCGTGGGCCCAGTGCCCGCCGGCACCGTCCGCCCGCAAGTGGCCGGGCTCCGGGTCCCGCCCTTCACAAAACCACAGCAAGAGCACCACCGGCCTTGGCCTAGCTTCCCTTTTTCTCATCTCTAAAGTGGTAAGATTTCCTTGGCAGAGTTACAATAAAAAAGAGCCTCCTGAAACCACAAATGTTTTTTAATGAGTTCGGGTCCCAAATTCCCGGAGTGGAGTGGGGAGGCGGAAGATGCACTCCACCAACCTCCAGAGCCCGCGCTGGCGGGGACTTGAGGGCTCTCCCCGTCGGGAACGGTCTCCTTTAAAAAACTCAGGGTTCTTGGGGTCCGAGTGTTTTGAGTTCAGTCCATTATAAGAAATCTCCTTTTGAGGATGGACATATTCAAATCCACGTGTTGTCCCCTCAGAACAAAGAGCTCTCTCCAAATTCTCTTTATGGAAAAGTAGCTTCTCATCATTGAAGGAATAACATGCAATGTTTTATCCCCAGGCCAAGAAGCTGCTGCTCCGAATTAAATATGGTTTAATAGCTTGTCTCTGTTCCATTTCAGATGCAGCAAGGACAGAAGTGACAAGATAGAATGTCACCCGCTGATGGATTCAGTAAATTGAGTATGGCTTCCCAAAGAAGAGAATGTTGGACTTTTAAAAATATGTGCTATTTATTTAGATAGATTTCTTTTAATTCAAGGCAGATATTCTAATGGGACAAGGGTAAGATGAAATACAGATTGTCCAAAAAAATTTCCCAAATCACACACTTCATCTTGCTAATTCAAAAATACTTGAATAACAACTTTTCAGAAAGAAGGATGCATTAAATGCACACATTGATGCTAAGAAAGTCCCAATTTCAGTAATATTCATTTTTAAAGTATACTTTTTTAATATTTGTTTTAGAGAGAGGAGAAGGGAGGGAAAGAAACATCAATGCATGAGAAAGATTGGGTGCCTCTCACACACCCCCAGCTGGGAACCTAACCCACAACCCAGGCATGTGCCCTGACTCGGAATCCAGCCAGTGAGTGACCTTTTCAGTTCGCAGGCCAGCACTCAATCCACCGAGGCACATCAGCCAGGGCTAAGGTATACTTTTAAACAGGGGAAATATGGATTACATATTTGTTGACTATAATATGTGTATATATAGCCAACAAGGATTTTTATCAGCAGGGTCTGCTATTTTTTTGTTGAAACTGTGAGCCTGAATCAGGAAGCCTTTTCGTTGTGGGATGGTTCTGGCAGTCAGAGTTGGTGCTCAGCCCCTTGTTACCCCCACGGGTCCCACTTCGTCCCTTGGAGCCAGGCAGGATTTGTGCTGCAGCTCCCACCTCTGCCCCTCTGAGTGTGTCTTCTCCAAGGTGAGTATCCACAAGTCCTCACTGTCCTTTGCCCTCCACAAGTTGGACTCTGGTCTCTCCCTGACCCCTCAAAAGTATGGCAACCGGAATGGAACACAGCCCTTCAGCTATCACCTCCCTCATCCTCAACCTTATACCTACATAGATACAGCCTGAGATTGCATTATTAGGGTTAAAAATGTGGCACAGAGAGGGCAAGCAAGTTGCCTAAGGTGGCAGAGCCGGAAGGTAGTGAAGTCAGGATTGATACTCTTAACCTCTTCAAGTGAACCCTGAGGGTTAATGGAGTTATCCCACGGGGATTCATGTCTTTAAATGCAGTACTAGCCTCTGTCTCTACTTATATATTTTAACCAATTAATAATAGTAATTTATTTATTTTTTAAAGGGAACTGTTTGAGAGACTTTGAGTGCTAATCAAATGGGGATTCACAATTAGTCCTTTTATCACTCAGCTGAACACTGGGATAGCTTTGCCTATGAAACAGTTTTCAATTATTTTTATCATAATAACAAGTTTATGGTCTGTACACACAACGGAACAATGACTAAAAACATAAGTTCTAAAAAAACATTATGCTGAAATACCGGTTAATAGGAAACAACTTTTAATGAAAATATTTCTGCAAATTCCTCATATCTACATACTGCATACCTCTGGTCACAGTCTCCCACATATTTGATAAATGCTGCTGAACCACCATGTATCCACTAGGATAACTAAATCGGGTCCCTACTTTACACCTATGCCAAAATTTATTCCAATAGATTTTTTAAAAACTATATATAAAAATGAAACCATGAATGTGCTAGAAAACAATGGGAGAATTTGTGTCAGAATTTTAGAGTAGAGAAGGCTTTGTAAATAGCACACACACACACACACACACACACACATACAAAAACAAAAAACAAAAAACCCAAGCCATAAAAAAAAAAATAATAATAACTGTCTACATAAAATTGAAATTTTTTTCCTGGGTAAAAAGGAAATGAAATTCATATGCAAAGTCAAAAAACAATTGACTAACAGGAAAAGAAAATATTTAAAATATATCATCTTTAAAGACCTACACATTTCAAATCAATAAGGATAAAAGACCAGTAACTCAATAGAAAAAAAATAGGCAAAAATGTAAACAAATAATTGGTCATAAAAAAAACAATGTAAATCAGTCTTAAATATACGAGAAAAGTGAAATACCAGAGAAATGAGGTACCATTTTTCAGCTACTAGAATGGCAAGGATCAAAATGTCACATGCTGGCAAGGAGATGGTAACATAGGCTATTTTCCTCATTGCTGCTGGGAAGTTAATGGTAAAATTTCTTTGAAGAGCAGCTTAGCAATATTTTGCTAAAGGTAAATGCTCATATACCCTGTGTTATGAGTTGAACTATGTCGCACCCCCTCCCCATACCCAAAATTCATATGTAGAAGTCCTAATCCTCAATACTTCAGAATGTAACCTTATTTGGAAATGGGGTCATTGCACATGTAATTAGTTAAGATGAGGTCATACTGGAAGATAGTAGGCCCTAATCCAATATGGCTGGTGTCCTTATAAAAAGGGGGAATTAGGACACACACACACAAACAGAGGGAGCACACCATGTGAACATCAAGGCAGAGATAGAGTGATGTGTCTACTAGCCAAGGTACACCAAGCATTGCTAGCAAAACTGCCAGAATTCATGGGAGAGGCCTGCAACAGATTCTCCCTCACATCTCTCAGAAGGAACCAACCCTGCCCACACCTTGATCCTGGACTTCCAGCCTCCAAAACTGTAAAATAATAAATTTCTGTTGCTTAACCACCCAGTTTGTGGTACTATGTTATGGCAACTCTAGCAAACTAATACACCTTTGGACCCAGCGAGACAAGTTTATCCTACTACGTACGTATTCGCACAATTGCACAGCAGTGAGAAGTCCAGGGTCTACGCTGCAGTATTGTTTGTAACAGCTAAAGATCAGAAACATCTTAAATGTTTATCAGTCGGAAATGGCCTAAGTCGTCATCGTCGGCAGCCGTCCGTCTTGAGAGACGATGGTGTAGCTTCTTAAGAGTCTATCTGCACCGCCGAGAATGGCTGTGCAGTCCGACTCGGGAGTGACACGGTATCTGTCTCCTCCCGTGTTAAATCGACATCTTGCGATGACGCTGGAGTGTCCTCTCCAGTGAAGCTGAAGCTACAGAGCCTGGGCAGGGTGATATGGAGGGTCTGCTGTTGCCCATGCGGCAGACCCCCCTCTCTTCGCAGCTGAAGGGTCCAAGGGAAAGACGGAGTCAATACAGCTTGGCTTCAGGTGCGCCGCAGGAGTTACCGGTGTTGACTACAACGTCAAACCGCCTTAGGGACTCCGGCTCCGGATTTTCTGTCGGGGTTTACTCCCTTAGCCTTTCCCTTGAAGAGGTATGCCGCAAGGCAGCGGAGGTTTTTTGGAGTCAGAGTTTTCCTTCTCTGATGTGCCCTGACTGGAAGATCGAACCAGCGACACTTAGCTCGCAGGCCGACGCTCAATCCACTGAGCCAAACCAGCCAGGGTCAGTGGCCTAAGTAAGCCTTGTAATACAATGGTTTTCAGCTGAATATATTGTAGTAATGAGGCCATGTAATATATATATTGATTGAAATTGTCTCCAAGATTTACTAGGAATTGAGAAAAGCAAAGTGCAGTTGGTTGTATAGAGGGGCTCATCTGTAAAAATAAAGAGAAACAAAGCAGAATATATATGTGCCAATATTTGCTGTAGCAGCATAGATTCTATCCGGAAAGACACATAAGAAACTGCTAACTTCAGTTTTCCCTGGAGAGCACAATCATTTTAAGAACCATGGAAAAAAGATTTCGGTTCTACTATAAACACACCTGTACTTTTGGAATATTTTTCATTGTTTATGTATCACCTGTTTAAAAAGAAACCTTATGTGGAACATCAAGATGTCTCTAGTACTTCAAAACCTAATACTAGAAAGAGAAAATAGAGCCATTTTAGCTTTTCATCTTTTGGAAATAACAGCTATTCATACCTGAAATGGGTTATTTAAAGAGATGATATCTTCTCTCTTATCTCCTCATTTAGAAACAAAGCACAAGATTTGTTTTTAAAATAACTAGGTAAATTACAAAAAGAAGCATAAGATGCAAAAATTCTAAACTCTCATGTATTGAAAGCAATTATATCTATTTTTCTAATTCATAGCGTGTAAATTTCAATCTATAATGATAATTTCAGCATACCAAGCCTGATGAAATATTTTAAATTTATTTGTCTATAAATCTTTGTTTTTGCTCACAAAAGTATTTAAGTTCTATTAATCAGTAGGCATCATCTATAAAATAGGGAAGGTTCAAAAGTGGCCTTTAGCCCTGGCTGGTGTGGCTCAGTAGATTTAGCACCAGCCCTGTGAACCAGAGGGTTGCCAGTTCAATTCCCAGTCAGGGCACATGCCTGGGTTGTAGACCAGGTCTCCAGTTGGGGGTGCAAGAGAGGCAACTGATTGATGCATCTCTCGCACATAGATGTTTCTCTCCCTTTCTTTCTCCCTCCTTCCCCCCTCTCTAAAATTAAATAAGTAAATAAATATAAAAATATATATAATAAGAAAAAGTAAATCTTATTAAACTTTTAATGCAATCTTTGGGATCACACTGATCTAAAATAAGTTTTCTCAAGACAATCTTCTTTAGCTCGCAAAAAATGATGACATTTTTTATTTAAAAAGGGGGCTTATAAAGTCCTTAATTGCTGTGAAAACAATTTGAGTGTCCAAACATGTTGAGACATACAACCTGGGCTCACCATGTATGGTTGGCTGTGCAAGCTGTGAATGGCACAACTCCAGGGGGCGCCATTCAGATCATAATCCAGATTGTGTGGGCCACCACATGTACAGCTATACATAACCCTGTGGCTACTGAAAATGTTGAGGAACCATGGAAGGCTTTGAGCAGGGGAGGGGAGGTGTCAGAGCTGAGGTCACATGGATCCTAAAGCCAGAACCTCATGCATACAACCTCCCATCGCTCTAGGTTGGCCTCCCTTTTGGAGACTCTGGCAACAAAAATATCCTCAGTGCCTTGGTTTTCCTATGGGTGAGGGACAGGACCCATCTGCCAACGCCCGCAATCATTTCCTTGGCCCAGACAACTCAAGTCCTCTTTAATCACTGGGCGGCTGCAAGGGAAGGCCAGAAGAAGGAAACCCAACACACTCGTAATCTTTATTGCTCCCCAACGGAGGCAGAAGTGGCTGGCACAAGGGGCGAGGTAGAGGGGGCTAAACCTGAAGTGACATTCAGGAACTTTGGCTTCCAAAACCAGCTCTACCACTGCCTTTCTGTGTGACATTTGGCAAATCTTTAAGGCTCTCTGGGCTCTGCCTTCCTATTTGCAAAATGAAGAGGATTATTGTCATTCTTTCTCTGTCTCTTGGAAAAACAGATAAGAGAGAAAAACATGTAGCGAGTTCACAAGGAATGCATAGACATTCAAGCATTTCAATTAGTATCATTAAACATCAAGGGTGAATGGACCGAGTAAGGAGACCCTACGGGACAGCTATAAAACTGGGAGTAAATCACATGACCTTTCTGGGCCTTAATTCTATTGTGTGCCAAATGGTAAAACTTGGACTAGATCAGCAATTTGCTGACCTTTCGTCGCGAAGAGTCTATTTTATTATTTCCAAACCATCTCCACAGACCTCATATTTTGTGATTTTATCCCCTAAACTGTATTTAGGTAATTATTATATATTTAATAATTATTAATTATTGTTAGATTATAAGGGATATTTTAGGTTGTGAGTGACAGAATTTATGGATTTTTAATACATAGCCAAAAAAACTAAAACTGGGTATAGCTTCAGGCAAGGCTTGATCCAGCAGCTATTTCCAAGACTCTATGTCTTTCAGTCTCTTGACTCTGCCTCCTGTGTTGTGTCATAAGGTGGCTTCCAGAAGTTCCTGGCACTTCTTTTCTCATTTGTGATTGACAAGAAACAGAGAGCTTTCCCAGTTAGCTCAAAGAAAAGGCCCAGAACTGAGACTCAGGTTGGCCTGACTGGGGTCATGTGCCTTTTTCCAACCAATTACTATAGCTGAGAAGATGTGATATTCTCATTTGCTTAAGCCAGTTAGGCTCCACTCTTAGCATGGGGTCATTTCTGACAAGATCACAAGGCTGGGAAATTCCCAGGACTATTAGGAAGCGGGAAGCAGGCAGACAGTGCTGTACGAACAACCAGGAAGTATTTTATGGCATGTTTACTAGCCAGTGATATCTCCCACAGCCTGTCAGAACTTCTGATCAGCATGTGAGCTGCATATGAGTGACCTCCAGGATCTTGTGAGTTGGTCACGATGACAGCCCCGTTTGTGGGTGGCCACACTACCCACATGAGCTGATATCAGCCCAGCAGGCAGCAAGCTCTAAACCTGGCCTAGTTCATTCACGTTCAGCTTTCAGCTCTCCACTCCGGTCTGACTCTTCATAGGTGGCTCTGTTGGAGACTGCAGGTAAGTCTCTGAGCTCCCCAGTTCTTAGGCCTATTACTGCCCTTTTCTTATACTAGGGGACATCCATGAGCTGGACTTGGAAAAGGGGATGAAACAAAGTTGTCCACAGCAAAACATACCTAGAATTACTCAGGCTCACTCATGCATTGACTCACTGAGCATTTGTGCCAGATCCTGTCCTAGGGGTGCATCTTCAAGGAGCCAGTCAGGAAGGGAAACGGTGATGCCCCAGACTGAGATCATAGTGAGGGGGCAGAAATGGAGGCCCTGGGACAGGGCAGTCCCCTCCCCTTCCTAGGCCAGAGGGCAAGAATGTCCACCCCAGCATGCTAAGCAGCAGGACTACCTCAGATCTGCCCCATGGTCCCTTGGCTCTAGGGAAGGCCAAAGTCACCCAATACAGATTGGGAAGTGTTCAAGCTCAAGACTGGAACCCACCCCTCTACGCACTCTCGGGGCTTTGCAGAGTTCCCTCTGATGCCTTCACTACAGTGGCTCCAGCAAAAGAGTAGGGGAGGAGGCAGGCAGCAAAGGCCTTCCCTAAGAGCCAGTCTCTTCCTGGATATTCCAAACCAGGTGTTTGAGGGAGCGCACAGTGAAGCCCAAGGGAAAACTTCCCTGCAATCATGCTCTCCAACAGATACCTGAGAGCCAACCATTCCCTCTAGTTAGATGTCCCTTTTATCAGGTCCCAGTCAGTCACCAGCACTTCTGAACACCTGTGTGCATCTGATCCCCATGTCTGCAGCAAATAGGGCCAGGAACACTTGGATGGAGAAAGCGTGGCTGGTCCCGTTCTCAGCTTTGCCTAACCTAACTTGCCGCATGGCCAAGGGCAAGTCCCTTTCCCTCTTTCAGTCTCCCCGGCTATAAAACACAGGTTTCAGGCTAATCAATTTCTTTGGGGCTTTCCCACCCTAATGGCACAGAATGTGAGCATTCAAGGTTCAGAAAAGAGGGGGCAGGGGTAGCTGGACTGAAGGAGACGAGGCGAGCAAGAGGGCCAGCTGGGCAGGGCTCCAAAGACAAAAAAGTCGCCAAGTTTAGACTATGGACACCATTTCCAAACAGTTTTACTCAGTCACTTCTATATACCAATAGAAATGAACAAGGACATCTGGCCTTATTACCAAAAACACACTCCCTGAAAGGTCCAGAAAATTATATTTTTAAATAAACTCTTTAATCTTGGAATTAATTGTCTATTTACAAAGAGGCTGCAAAGACAGTACAGACAGTTCCCATATATCTCTCATTCAGTTTTCATTTCCCCAAACGTTATCTACCACCAGAGTGCTGCGTGGTCAAAACGAAAAATAAAAGCAACATTGGCACATCTCTCTGTTCACTCAAGTCCAAACCTTATTTGAATTTAAACCAGCTCTTCTATCAATGCTCTTTCTGTCCCAGGATCCAACCCAGGAAACTGAACTGCATCCAGTCGGCATGACTCCTGGTATCCCTCTGGCCTGTGACTTTTTCTGCCTCTCCATGCTTCTCATGCCCCTTGCAGTTTGGAGAGTCCTGGTCAAGTATTTTGTAGAATATCCTTCAACCGGGGTTTTTCTGATGTTTTTCTCTGGGGCTATGGGTTTGGGGGAAGAATATCACCAAAGTGAAGTGCCTCCTCATCACAGAATATAGGGGGGTCCATGATATCCACTTGACTGACCACTGGCGACATTAACCTTGATCACTGGGTCAGGGGGGTGTCTGTCAGGTTTCTCCTTTGTAGTTACTACTAGACTTTCGACGAGAAGGTAATTAAGCCGGGGGAAGGCGAATCTACATATACTATTTGGAAGATCTGTCTCTTCTCCACAGTTCGTTCTTGAGTCAATTATTTATTTCTATCAGATATGGATTTTAAACTTTGGCTTATAATCTAACTGTTATTTATTGTATTGCTCTAACCGGTGCAGCGCTGGCCATTGGGAGCTTTTGGCTCCTGGGTCCCTTTGACACCCCCCTGTCTTTTCGTGCTTTGAGCACTCCCTAACTCTGGCACCATAAGACCTTCCAGGCTCACCTTTTCCCTGACCCTAGAATCAGCTGTTTCTCCAAGGAAGTAATATATTTTAAAAATAAATCCTCTAATTACCTTGACAATAGTCCAAATATGTCCCTGGCTGGTTTGGCTCAGTGGATTGAGCGTCGGCCTGCGAGCTAAGTGTCGCTGGTTCGAACTTCCAGTCAGGGCACATCAGAGAAGGAAAACTCTGATTCCAAAAAACCTCCGCTGCCTTGCGGCATACCTCTTCAGGGGAAAGGCTAAGGGAGTAAACCCCAACAGAAAATCCGGAGCCGGAGTCCCTAAGGCGGTTTGACGTTGTAGTCAACACCGGCAACTCCTGCGGCGCACCTGAAGCCAAGCTGTATTGACTCCGTCTTTCCCTTGGACCCTTCAGCTGCGAAGAGAGGGGGGTCTGCCGCATGGGCAACAGCAGACCCTCCATATCACCCTGCCCAGGCTCTGTAGCTTCAGCTTCACTGGAGAGGACACTCCAGCGTCATCGCAAGATGTCGATTCAACATGGGAGGAGACAGATACCGTGTCACTCCCGAGTCGGACTGCACAGCCATTCTCGGCGGTGCAGATAGACTCTTAAGAAGCTACAGCATCGTCTCTCGAGACGGACGGCTGCCGACGACGACGACGACGAGTCCAAATATATTGCACTGTATTTGAATACGTGATAAAAAGTGTTAATTGGTTCAATTACAGTTTAAAACATACTTCAATTTTGTACCTCTATTGTGACAAGTCTTTTTTCAATATACCAGAAGTCTCACTCAGGCTTTGCTGAATTTAGCCTCTGCAGCCACTCTGCTAAGGGTTGGGGGCAGCCTGCCTACCCTTCCCACAGAGGTGACCTAGTTCCCACATCCACCAGTCTCAGCTGCCCAGCAGAGCTACCAAAGGGCAAGGGAATCGATTTCTGGGACCTTTCCTTTTCTGGCCTCCCCTCCCTCCCACCCCTCTCCCCACCCGGGGGGTGACCAGCCTCGGAGCTCTGCAGACCTCATTCAGGCTGTCCAGGTATAGGCAGGTGTCAGGAGAGCAAAAAAGTTTGAGGAAGGAAGTTGGCAAGCCCAGCTACTGTATCATGCGTACAAGAGGTAAGGAGTGTGTGGCTGGGCACCATGAGGTCCAGAGGGCTCCTGGGTATTGGGGCCAAGGTTTGCAAAATCCAGCTGTGAGTGGAGCAGGGGTTCCCTGGAGCAGCCCTGGGTTCTGCAGAAGAGAATGGACTTCTCAGGAAAGAGTAGCCTTCATGAGCCGGAAGAGAGCTAGACTTTGCTCACTCTGGGAGGGCACAGAGCTGTGTGACTCATGGCCCAGTCCCGCCAGTTCCCGCTGGCCCAGTGCAGGGCAGCATGGAGCCTGGGAGCATGCGTGGAGTCCCAGCCCAGTCCTGGCCCCAGAGGAGGTCCCAAGCATGCAATCAGAATCCAGCAGGTAGGGACTCAGGGGGAGCACAGAGGAGGAAGCAACACAGCTTCTAAGGAGTCCCCAGCTGGCCTCACAGAGAAGGTGACATCATCAGTGAGATGAATGGAATTGGCAGGCAGCAGTGGGGAGGGGATAGGGGAAGGGAGGACACTCCTGGGCCAGGGAAGAAGCAGATGCAAAGGCATGGAAGTGTCTTCAAGGTGCTGGCACAGTGCCTGCCGCCCAATGAGTACAAATGTGAGACATTATCGCAGTGGCGTTCTTGACTTATTATTGACTTACTATTTTTTCTATCTTAAAGGTAGTTACCACGTGAATGAAGGCCTAGCGTTGCTAGGCTTTCTTCAACTCTAAAAGGGACTGTTGGAAAGATGAGGGTGCAGCATACTCAGCGCTCAGTGGGAGTGGCTGTGAGCACATAACAAGGTTGGTGTGTTCCTGGGGATCACATGGGAGGGAAACAGCTTCAGGACCAAAGTAGAAATGCAGGCTCCTTCCTCCCTGGGATCAAGCTGGTGTCAATGTGGAGATGGATGGATGCCTTGGAGAGAACTGTGGTTTCCAATTCTACCAGCTCCAGGAGTCTGGGCCAGTGACTTCACTTTTCTAAATCTCTGAGTCATTTCTTCAACTCTATGACTGCATTAAGATCGGTACAGGAGCCCTGGCTGGTGTGGCTCAGTGGATAGAGGGCCAGCCTGCAAACCAAGGGGTCACCGGTTCAATTCCCAGTCAGGGCACATGCCTGGGTGTCAGGCAAGGTCCCCAGTTGGGGGCACGTGAGAAGCAACCACACGATGATGTTTCTCTCCCTCTCTTTCTCCCTCTCTTCCCCTCTCTAAAAATAAATATATAAAATCTTAAAAAAAAAAGATGGGTACAAGAATATCCAAAGCACACTCTTTATAATAGTAAACAAAGAAATCCTATAAACAACATCTAATAACTCAAGAAAGAATAAATAATCAGTGGCATATTCTAAAATAAATATTATTCAGTAGTGGAATAAGTAAGTTCTAAGTACGTAGCCAATAAAAATGGATTTAAAAAAAAATGCTGGGTGAAATAAAGGAAGTCACATAATCATATCGAATGATTCCATTTACACAAAATTTTTTTATAAAAGCAAAACTAAACAATATGTAGGGATTCATACAAAGGTGATAAAACTGGAAAAAATCAAAGAAATGATTAGCACAATTAGAACAACATTCAGGAAAGTGGCTGTTCAGGATGAGGGGAAGAGGCTGCAACAGAGGCGTATGGAGGGCCTCAAAGGTACTGGCATAGGTCTGTGTTTTTAAGTTAGGTGGTCAATACGTGAATATATATATTATTATTATCCATTAAGTTGCACATGTATAGAGTATACGGTGTCTTTTACAATAAACAACCTCACAGGATACATGCCTGTGATAAGGCAGAGAACATGTAATTAAAGTATCAGCACACACAGGAAGCACTCAGTATTGAGTGCTTTGGCTCCCTGGAACTCAGTTTCCCCATCTACAAAGTGCACTGGTGGCACTGCCAAGGACTGGTCTTCTAGCCGGTGGGTTCCATGTTCCCTTTGTTCACATACACACACACACACACACACATTTGAAGGCAGGTTCCAGGCCTCACTCTTTCACCAGGTGAGTTTCCCTTCTGCCCTAGGTTACCGGTGGTTTCAAAAGTGGCAAAGGTGACACCTGGTGCCCTGGAATGGAAGCTCCTGGTCCTGGTGCCCAGTCTTTCCAGCTGGGGCAATTAAGCCTTTTCTGAATTTCCCTAGGGTAAAATGGGCATAATAACGTGTCTTCCTCAGCTAAGCCCTTAGGTAGACACTGTAAAGTGCTGTGCTCAGTGTGGCATCATGACCGGCTGACCTGGGAACCTTTTAAAAGCATACTGGTGGAGGACTGGGTGGTCCCAGTTAGTTTTATAGCTGTGTAAGAGAATTCTGTAAATGTTCCCACGGTGACTGGTGTAAGTGCATCTCCATTGCCTGGTTTTCCACCTCCGTCATTGTGGATCTGCTACCTGAACCTGCCTTTCTCTCCTGGTAAGGTCCCTATTTCAGAAAACGCGTGCCTGCCCCTGAGTGTGGCCCCACCTCTGTGGACCTGCTCCAGTCATGGTGTACCTGTCGAGTGTTCCTGTCTGGATCTCAAAAGTGCCTGTCTGGGTGCACCTGTCTTTTATAACTATGAACCGACCTCCAGTGATGCGTGGACCAAACTCTGTGTGCCTGATTCATTCAGTGCGTAGTTGGAGGTACGTCTAGGTTGTCAAGCGTCTGAGTGTACAGGGCTATACCTGTCCTTGCATCTCTGCACGCACCTCGGTCATTCGTGCCTGACCCGGTGCGTGTACCTGGTCCAGCCTGTCCTTGCCTTCCGCACGGGGGCCGTGCACTCCCGTGCTCTGGATCTCCTAGCCGCCGGGGCGGCGTCCCGCGGCCCCCGGCCCCAACTCCGGGCTAGGCCAGCAGTCCTCGGCCGCTGCTGCAGAGCCAGAGGCGGGGGCGGGGCGGGGCGGGGCGGGGCCGACGGCGGGGCGGGGCGGGGCGGAGCAGGAAGGGGCGGTGGCCGACTAGCTCTTCTCTTACGGGGCTTCCGCGTCTCAGTCTTGAACGCAACCTGCCCGCCCACAGCCCCATATAAAGGTGCCGCCGGCCTTGCCCCTGGGACTCGGCCCCATGGAGAGGCCGCCGGCCGCCCCTAGGCGCATGGCGGGGTGAGTCGCGCTACCTGGGGCGAGGGGCGCGGGTTGCGGGCCGGGGGAGGGGTGGGGGAGGACTCCGCGGAATCAACCGGTCTAGGAGGGACGTAGGGTTGGTCTCCTCCGGCCTCACCTGTTCTCGGGACCCCCCTCCAACTTAGCCCAAGTTGGGGGAACCTGGGGGAAGGGAGATCAAGCTCCCGAGGGGGAGCCTAGGGAGCTTAGGGCCGGGACAGTCTCTGCGTCAGCGAGCCCTTCGCCAACAAGAGTTTCCCATCAACTTTTCTCGCCGGTGGGGCTTCCCGGAAAGTTCTCTTACCCCTGCCCAGGAGTTCGGCCGCGGGCTCCGCGCCTCCTGAGCCTGCCACAGAGCTCCGGGCAGGCGGGTGGGGGCGAAGGCCTCAGCGGGGAAGCCCCCGGCCTCCGTACAGCGCACTTCCAACCTAGGGTTTCCATCTGAGCGCCACGCCCCGCAGCTGTGGGGGCGCGGCTGGTCTTCTAAGGCCCTCCAGGACATCTGGGCTCCCTGAGTTGGTGTGGGGTTGAGCTTGGGGTAGGAAGTGGAGTCAGTCTGCCTAAGTTCAAATACTTGCGACACCACCCAATAGCTGGATGACCTTGAGCAAGTTCTTAATGTCTGTGGCTCAGTTTCATCCTTGGGAATGATGATCCCTAGCTGGGAGAGCGTTTAAGAAAACTAACAGAGGTAACCTATGAAGATGGATTTGCATAATGCCACCCGTATTGCCTCATCCTGTTGGGTGGGGCAGGGCAGGAGAGGGATGAAAGAGAGCCATTCCCCATCCCTAACCCTTGTGGTTTTCCTACAAGGAGCTATGACAGGTGCCTTCCATCAGTCTGATCTGTGAGTGGCCAGCGGAGAGAGGCCCACCCAGGAAGCCAGCCCCCTACCATGAGTCTGTGGGAACTTGAAGACAGCCACAGCTGCCAGGTTACCACCAGGTCAGCCCAGGAGCCCCCCACTGAGGAGGCATCAGCTGCGGAGCTGCAGATGAAGGTGGACTTCTTCCGAAAACTGGGCTACTCATCAGCTGAGATCCACAGCGTCCTGCAGAAGCTGGGGGTCCACGCAGACACCAACACAGTGCTGGGCGAGCTGGTGAAACATGGGTCAGCAGCTGAGCGGGAGCACCAGGCCTCGCCAGACCCCTGTCCTCAGCCTCCTCTGGTCCCCCGGGGTGGTGGCCCCCCGAAGGCTCCCACCCTGGAGCCCTCACCTCTAGAGGAAGACAAGGAGGGCAGTGACCTGAGGCCCGTGGTCATCGATGGGAGCAACGTGGCCATGAGGTACGTGTTACTTTTGTGGCCAAGATGTGGCCGGGACTGCACCTTTGGTAGAGGCTCCTTCAGGAAAGAGTTTGACCTCTTCTCACACACTGGGCTAGAGGAAGGGAAAGCTCTTTATTGAGGCCGTATTGTGTGCGAGGAGGCTCCTGTAATCCTCATGGCTTTTTAGAAGTGGGTTTGCTAAGAATGTTCTAGGGGTCAGAACGGGGGCTCAAAGACTTGCTCACGGTCACATTACTGGGAAGCAGTAGAGCAAAGGTTCAAACTGGGGTCCTCTGTCTGCAGAGCTCACCTTGTGCTCTTTGTCTCTTCCCACGGACCAGCACTCTGTCCCTGTGACAGGAGGCAAAACCATGGAAGGGATCATGCTGGGCTCTAGCTCACACGTTAGAAGGGCCTGGACTCACTTACCCTCGCTGAGCCCTCTCTCCTTACCTGAAAGAGATGTCTAACCCAGCCCCTTAGGTGGCAGTTGTAAGGAGTCAGTGCAGTAGTACCTGGAGAGAGTAATTACTCAGCGAACAGTAGTGTTTGATATTATTATAATTATTCAGGGTCTGGGGCTTCTGAGGCCTTGTTGTCCCAGACCTGGGCTCCCATGGAAGCAGGCCCAGCTCCCGAGGCCTTTACAGCTGTGACCAAGGGTGACTGAGAATCTGGCTCTACATTGCGGGTGGGGGTGGGGAATGGGCCTGTGAGCTGATGCTTTGACTTCAGGTGAGCTGTGACTTGAATCCATTCTGATTCAGCTGGAGCCACCTGGGCTGGACTGGGCTCTGGGGGCTCCCTGGAGCCAACCCCAGTACTCCTTACCCCCATGCCAGCTTTCACAGGGAATGGGGTGGGGTGAAGCCAGGGTTGCCCCTGGCCCTGCTTTCTTCCAATCTCTCCAATGGGGACTGGTGAGTCACGGCTGGCAGATTGTTCACCAGGAAGAGTTCCTGTGGGTGTGGACTGGGAGACCCCAGGCACAGGGTGCAGTACGGGGAGGGCTCCTTTGCTGGCTGCCCTCAGGGCTCTCCCAGGTGGGCTGCCTGAGGCTTTGCTGCCCTTGGCCCCTCAGCCCCTCCCACTTCCAGCCCAGCTTAGCCATCTTTAGGTCAGTCTCCCCATCCCTGAAATGAGCTGAGCCTGGGTGCAAGGTTGGGTGAAGCTGGATCCCACATGCCAATGGCAGCTGGTCACAGTATGTGCTTTGAAAGTTAGGGGTCCCCTCTCGGGCTCCAGCAGCCTGTGGCAGGGGTGGGTCTGTGATTCCTGTCCCTGGAGGCCTGGGCCCCAGTGCTGAGCCCTGGGCAGCCATGTGCGGTGTATGTTTGTATCCTGGCATAAGAAGGAGGGGCCAGGGCGGAAGGAGGGGCAGATCATGGAGGGGGTTGGCCAGAGGAGCTGGCTCGAGAGGCAGAGCCGCTGGGGGTTTCTGAGCTGAGGCTGTTCTGGAGGGGAATTCCAGCCTCAAACTTCCTGTCTCAGCTGTTTCTGGGTTCCTGCCTGCCGCCCCCTCCCCCACAAGAGCAGGCGGGCCAGCCCCCACCGTATGCAAATCGTGGGGAAATTCACCTCTGTTTCCTTCTAAGGGAATTTTTCTTTAGCCTGGGCCCAGCCCTAGTGGATCTTTTCACCTGGGTAGCCTGGCTTTGCCCTCTGTCCTAGGGTGGGAGCCGCTGAGCTGGAGTCTCCTACCCATCTTACCAGTGTCTGGTTAGCCAGGCTGAGAGGCCCTGACCTTCTGGGCAAACAGGACTGCGGTTGGGGTAGGAGGATGTCTGGTTTTCCTTTGCCAGCAGAGCTTCCTCCATTGCAGTGAGAGACCGAAGTTAGCTGCGGGGAGCACTCCAGGCCTGGGAGGGCAGTATTAATGCTCTACTTCTGCCAAGAGTAAGGCTCTGACTACCTGCAGGGGAAATAATCTGAAGGCTGGGGCTGCTGAGAGCAGACTTGCCCCCGCCAAGGTTTCGGATGCCCAAAGGCAGTACACTGTCCTGGAAGCCCTGGCATCTCATTTAATCCCAGGGCTTGAAGGTGCTGGCCTAGGATGAGGCATATGCATGTACACACGTGTGCATAGGAGGAGGTAGGTGGGTGCATGTGCAGACTGCATACCTGAGAGAGGAAGCCAAGCCAGAGATGATCACGCCCTCACAGTCTTGGGGAGACAGCAGAAGACCCAGGGAAGGGAGTAAGGTGATGGGGGAAGCGGAACACCATATACTGCCCTCCCAGGCCTGAAGTGGCTCCCTACCACTAATCTCAGCCCCTCTCATGGCAGTGGGCATTATGAGGACAGACCCAGGACCTGACCCATCCTGAAAGGTCAGTGAAGGCTTCTCAGAGGTGGTGACACATCACATGGGACCTGATGGAGCAGCAGAAGTTTGCCAGATGCATCATTTTTCCTGTCCCCAGCCTGCCCCTGCCTCTTTACACTTGGTTCAAACTCAAGTTTGGGAGCTTCTTTTCTCCTCACTAAACTTCAGATTTTGCTGTTGGGGACAGGAAGGCAATCCAATGGCTCCAGACGTGGGTTCAAGATTTGTCTCTTAGCACTATCCAAGGATCTTAGATGAGTCTCGGGGCTTTGGCTTCCTTCTCCACATCTAGGATCACGGAGGTGTGGGGTGCATCTGGCCCCTAATAGGTGCTGGGTACCCACTAATCCGCGCTCCATCCCCACCAACAGGGTTGGCCCCTGTCTGCGCATTAACACCCATAACTGTGATGAACACAGGCTCTGGGATTGCATCTCTGTTCTACAATTGCTGCTGTTTGATGCTGGCAACTAGTTGCCCTTTGTGGACCATAGTTTTCATCTGAATAAAGGGGAGGAGGGCCTTTAACCATAGCACCCTCCCTCAGAGACTTGCTGGTGATTCAGTGGCAAGCACATAGATCAGGGCCTGGCTCACAGTGCTAAGTAAACGTTCACTGTTATCATAAGCGGCTGACAGATGCACCTGGCCGCGAGGCCCCACCTGGTGGGGATGAGCACTGCCTTCGGGCTGGACTTTGCCTCCCCTGTAGTTTACAGAGACCTTCAGACCTGGGAGTCCCAGCCTCATCCCCAGACAGCTTCTGTGCCTCCACTGCCCTGCTTCCCTCTCTACGGTCTCCTGGGGTTCCAGCTATCAGTGCCCCCCCCCCCCCAGAGCCACCCACAGGATGTGGTCGGCCATGGACTTGCCTCTTTTGTGTAACGTTTATTCTGTTTTATTTGCCAAATAGGAGTGTCTGGGCTGTTCACTGAGGGATTAGTGAGGGGCAGCAGTGTTGGGCGGGATCCCCAGCTAGCCTCCAAGCCCCCCAGCCTGGTCCCAAGCCCTTCCACCACACCCAGTATTATCTGGGAACCCCACCCCCACTCCCCTTACACCCTCCCAGGAATCTAGTGAGACCCTTCACTTTTCTGGACTGAATTTGGCCTCAAGCAAACAGGAAAGTTGTCCCACAGTTGCGAGCCCTTCATAAGAAGGGCTCAGATGGCCGGCCCGTTTTTCAGATAAACTGAGCCAGAGCAACCCAGCAGCACCTCAGGGCTTTCTTCTGGATGGAGTGAGGTCTCGTCCTGAGAACACACAGGGGCATGTCCTGTGTCCCAGCTCTTCCACTATACGAGTCCCCTGGTCCAGACAGTCTTTCTACCTCAGGCCATGCCTTTCTGAGAGAGGCAAAGAGAAGACAGGGCAATCTAGGCATTTGGGGGAATTGGCAGTCTTGAGAGGAAAAGCAATGGCCTTTCACTTTCAAACTGAAAGGCTCTTCGGCAGCCGCCTCCACCTGGTCTGTCCTCTGTGGCTGCCTGCCCGCCGGGGGGTTGGGTTGTGCCTCCTTCCCCTTTGCCCTCCTCAGTCCCAGCCCCTGAGGTTAGTGCAGGACTGAACTTTAATCCAACTTGAATCCAGAGCGATCTGGTTTCTCTTCTGTTAGTGGGGCGGGCGCCTCCCCTGCCCCCACCCCCGGATGAGGGAGGGGTGGTGACTCAGTCTGCACGTATACCTCTGTGTCCCCTTGGTCCCAGCACCCCCGGGTAGGGCAGGAACCAGAAGTCGCCGGCGCCTTTCCCCCACCCCCAGGTGTGTTGCAAGCAGCCTGACCCTCCCCCACGTGGGGAGCGAGTGCTGCCAGATTCCTGGGCGTTTCCTCACTGTTGGGAGATGGAACCTCAGGGAAAGTCCCAGGTCTGGTCATCCTGGGCGCTGTGGGAACCAGCAGGGAATGCAGGCCTTGGGCCCCCGGCCTGGGGGTGGTGGGCTGAGCCAGGGCCGGGGCTGCAGTGCGACCGGCCTCCCTCCTGCCCAGGCCTAGAGGATAGAGGGGGAGCCACCCTCAGTGGGCTGACGCTCACCCTCCTCTCCGCTGCAGCCATGGGAACAAGGAGGTCTTCTCCTGCCGGGGCATCCTGCTGGCCGTGAACTGGTTTCTGGAGCGGGGCCACACAGACATCACAGTGTTTGTACCGTCCTGGAGAAAGGAGCAGCCTCGGCCTGATATGCCAACCACGGGTAAGTGGTGCTTCTGGAGGGGGCTGGCCATGCTGCCCCAGGAGCCCTGGCTCTCCCCAGGACAGACCCTTTGGATGTTGCCAATGATGTCTGGGCCTTAAGCAGGGACCAGCATTTCTTCTCCTGGCTTGTGCTGTCCTCAGCATCCCTGCTCTGAAGGGTGGTCATTGGCGGTCACCTTGCACAGCCTCTGCCTCCGAGGATGGGCACCTCCCCCAGCTAACAGTGGGACGTTCTCTCCACATCTGCAGTGGCCTAGGGACAGCGTAGTGTGGTGGGTGAGCCTGTGGGCTCTGGAATCCTGGCTCTGTCCCCCTGGGCACCATGCTCCGAGCCGTCCTCATCTGATATGAGGTGGGGGCTGATAACCTCACGGGGTTGTGAGGATCGCATGCATGGGAAATGCCTAGAAGAGTGCCTGGCATGTAGGAAATGCTTAGGAAATGCTAGCTGTTTACCACTGTTCTTAAGACAAAAGCCCCCAACCTGCGGGGGTAAACACTGAGTTTATTTTCCTAGAAGTCTTGAGATCTGGGGGAAGGCTGAGTGGGCCACCCACTCTAGGGAAAGTGGCCCTTTCTGAGTGGGCTCTTGTAGCTTTGTCCTGTCTATGTAGGAGACACATCTCCTACCGCAGCTCAGGCTGGGGCTCATTCATGGACCCTTATGGGACTGGCTGGGTGAGCACCAAAGCCAAGCCCTCACCCCGTGGCAGGAACAGGCCTGCTGTCCAGAAGCAGAAAAGGACAAGGTCCAGTTCTGTGCTCTGGAGCCTCTGCTGAGCTGACCTACAGGCCTGTTCTCAGGTGCTCTTGATTTTTAGCAAACTATGCAAGCTCCAGGTGAGGGGCTGAGGTGTGGCAGTGGCCTCAACAGAGCCACTTGCTGCCCTGGAACCAGGAGCCCTTGTGCCAGCACCGGGAGGTTAGGAGTCCGGTGGGCCTGGCCTGAGTCCACACGGGGCCCTGACCTGCGCCCCTGCTGCCCCCTCAGACCGGCACATCCTGCTGGAGCTGGAGAAGAAGAAGATCCTGGTGTTCACGCCTTCCCGGCGCGTGGGCGGCAAGCGGGTGGTGTGCTATGATGACCGCTTCATCGTGAAGCTGGCCTTCGAGTCGGATGGGGTGGTGGTCTCCAACGACACGTACCGCGACCTCCAGGGCGAGCGGCAGGAGTGGAAGCGCTTCATCGAGGAGCGGCTGCTCATGTATTCCTTCGTCAATGACAAGTGAGTTTCCGCGGAAGAGGGGCGTCTCTGCTGGGGGGCGTGGCCTCGGCTCTGGGCGGCTATGAGAGGGAGATGGACATGGCTTGGAATCAGAAGGGTCAGGCTGGGACCAGGCTGAGGCAGGGGTTTTAGATTTGGGGGACAGAGCAGTAGCATTTATGATAAGGTGTGGCCAGTGCTTCCAAGAGAGCATTCCAGGGTCCCAGCACTGAATCTCTGACCAGTGGACACAGCCTTAGATCAGTTTTTTGTTTTTGTTTTTTTTACCCTTACTTGGACATGTTTGTTGATTTTTAGAGCAGGGGAAGGGAGGTAAAGAGAGAGAAACATCAAGGTGACAAAGAAACATCAGTCAGTTGCCTCTCTTATGCGCACCCTGACCGGGTACTGGACCTGCAACCCGGGCATGTGCCCTGACCAGGAATCAAACCCATGACCTTTCAGTTTACAGGAAGATGCTCCAACTAACTGAGCCTCACTGGCCAGAGCTAGATTGAGATTTCAGGTTGCCAGCCTCCCTGCGGCCACAGAGAGCTCCTAGCACGAGGGTTGCCTGGGCTGTGCCGCTGGACAGGCACCAGCTGTAAGAGCCACCCTCCTATCATTCCAAGTGAGGCTCGCTGTCCAGCCCCCTCCAGCACTTCGAAGACCCCCTCACATGTCCCACCTTCTCTGCAGGTTCATGCCCCCCGACGACCCCTTGGGCCGTCATGGGCCAAGCCTGGACAACTTTCTGCGTAAGAAGCCACTCACGGCTGAGCACAGGAAGCAGCCATGTCCCTACGGTAAGAGACCCAGCTTCACCCTCCCCGACCCTCCTTACTCCTTCCCCTTCCTCTCACCTAAGTCGGCCTGCTCCCAAGTTCCTCCTCTTAGGAACCACCCACCCCACGTTGCCACCCCTGGTCCTAGAGTTTCCCTTCCTTCTCTCCAGGGAGGAAGTGCACCTATGGGATCAAGTGCCGGTTCTTCCACCCTGAGCGGCCAAGCCGCCCTCAGCGCTCCGTGGCTGACGAGCTCCGTGCCAATGCCCTCCTCTCGCCCCCTAGGACCCCGGGCAAGGACAAAAGTGGCCGGCGGCCTTCACCGCCATCTCAGCCTGGCTCTCTGCCCACTGAGCGTGAGCAGTGCAGCCTGGAAAGGAAAAAGCTGGGAGTCCAGGCACCTCCGGGGCCCCACCGCGAGGGTCTGGCCCAGACCTTTGCCCCGGCAACCACGGGCAGGAGCCTCGCCCCCAGTGGGGGCAGTGGCGGCAGCTTTGGGCCCACAGACTGGTTCCCACAGACCCCAGAGTCTCTCCCGTACTCCTCTCAGGACTGCCTGGACTCGGGGATCGGCTCCCTGGAGAGCCAGATGTCAGAACTGTGGGGGGTGCGAGGAGGGGGCTCTGGTGAGCCAGGCCCACCTCGTGGCCCTTATGCTGGCTACGGCCCCTACGGGGCTGAGCTCCCAGCCACTCCGGCCTTCTCTGCCTTTGGACAGGCCGTGGGTGCTGGCCACTTCAGTGTCCCTGCTGACTATGCACCCCCGCCAGCTGCCTTCCCACCTCGAGAGTACTGGTCTGAGCCGTACCAGCTGCCCCCACCCACCCCAGTCCCGCGTGAGCCACAGGTGCCGGGCCCAGGGGCTGACAGGGGCCCGTGGGGTCGGGCAGGCAGCCTGGCCAAGGAACGAGCCAGTGTGTACACCAAGCTGTGTGGCGTCTTCCCCCCACACCTGGTGGAGGCCGTGATGGGGCGCTTCCCACAGCTCCTGGACCCCCAGCAGCTGGCTGCTGAGATCCTCTCCTACAAGTCCCAGCACCTCAGTGAGTAAGCAGCCCTGGCAGCCCTCCGAGGCCTGCCTGCGGACTACGCGCAGTCCGTTCTCAGCCTCGCAGCCCAGCCCGGAGGCTGGACAGAGGGAGGATTAAAGTAGGGGTGGGAACCCACAAACCAAAGATACTGTAGGATTGGTTCTGACCCACTCGGCACCTCGCTGTCTGCCCAAGTGGATCGGAAGTGATCACCCTGTTGATGCACATTGTATCTGTAGTTTAAGGAGACGCTGCCGGTAACGGCCGTCGGTCCATGGCTGAAGCCCAAACCCTCCTTTCTCTCAGAGGGCGGGGAGGGAGGCTGGGGGCGCAGAGGCCTGGGCTGGGGCCCTGTGCACGGACCCCCACCTCCGCCCCGTTCCTGGGATGCCAGTCTTGGCTGGCTAGTTGGGCACCGTGTGCCTGCCCTCCAAGGGCCCCTCCTCTAAGCCAATGAGGCTTCATCCATGCTCTCGGGCATGAGGCTTCATGTTAGTAAGCAAAATGCTTCTTAATATCCCACCTGTCCACTTAGTTCGCCCATCCCACAGCCCCTGCCAGGAGTCAAGAACCTTCTGCCCCTACCCTCTCTTCCTCCCCCTTCCTCTGTACTTTGAGTCCTCTCACCAAACAGTGAGACACGTATAATGTTAATACTTTAAGTGGGAAGTCCTTGCCTCCCTTAACATGTCAATAAAGGATAATGTGTGCACCTTTGAGTGGTGATGGTCTTTGCCGTACTTGGGGTTGAGTTGGCCTTTAGGTGATGGAAGGTCAGAGGTGTGCACGCAGGCCTGTCACCCAGAGTGCCCCGTGCCTTGGGGGCAGAGGAATCCTTACTGAGACCCTGGACCAGGCCGTGAGAGGGAACGTGGACGTGGGCAGGGGGAGGGGAGGTGAGAAGCAGAAGTGGAAAGGAGCTTAGAGTCCTGAGACTGTGGTGTGGGGAAGAGGTGGGAGTGGTGGGAAGCGGTTCTGCTTTGCGGTCCTGTGACCAGAACCAGGATGGGAAACCACCTGGCTGAGAAGGTGGCTTCCAGGGGAGCTGGGTAGAGTGGGGATACACAACACGTCAGGCTCTGGCCCCAGCCTCCCAGAGGCTGGGTTTGGGACAGAGCCGAGCAGGAGGCACAGGGGCAGAAGCAGCCAGTAGAGGCAATGCCAGGGTAACCCTCCAAGTGGGACATTAGGAGGTCCTGGTCCCAAACTCAAGAACTGGCTCTGCCACCAATTATGTCACCAGGGACATGTCACTACCCTCTAGGTCTCAGTTTCCTCATCTATGAACTGGGGATAGTAATGGTACCTACCTTATACAGGGTTGTAAGAAGTACACGAAATTGTACGTGTTGGGTGTGTGACCAGTGCCTGGCACATAGTAAGTGCTCATTAAAGGGCCTGTGCCGTTGCGCTGAGTGGGCTGTGTTCTCCATCCATCTCATCTGCCCCTAGAAGGAAAGAGGCCAGGCAGGAACATACCTTTCTTTCTTTGCAGATGAAGAAATGAAGTATAAATGTTAAATATTTTAAGTGAAAATCTAGGCTGTCAGATGATTCCCCCCAACACCATCAGCAGGGGATAATGGAAAAAATATAGTTTTAATTATATCTTTGATCATCTCACCTAATTTGTACTTATTGTTTTTAAGCTTTTATAGCATCTGTTTTTTTTTTTTTAAAGAAACTGCTTTGCCACAGAACAGCTGTGCAGCATGTTAAAGAAAATGCTACATTGGCGCTCTGCACACTAGGCCCCCACCCCGTTCCTTGCGCTGAACCTTCTTTAGATGCCTGCAGCTGAGGCAGGAATCCATACACTATCCACAGCATGCTCATTAAGATGCCCATGCCTGCCACTTCCGGCCTCCTGGGGAAGTTTATCTGCACAATGAAATGTCACTGCCTTATTTATAATTGTTTTTTTCCCAATCAAGAAGTGTACTCCAGGTTAAAAGGCCATTTATGGGCCTTTGTTTGTTTTTATGGGACAGGAAGCTAAAATACCGGACTGTCCTGTTCATTATCAGCCATTGGCAAGGCTGAGTAACTTGCCCAAGGTCCCACGAGAGGGATAGACTGGGGCAGGGCCTCCAGATCAGGGCCCCTGAGAGGGATGGAGGCAGTGTCTTCTGCCTCACACCTCACAACCCTCTGAAGTTTACAACATTCACGTAGGAATCCATCCAGCAGGACAGTGACAGGACCGTTCCACCCACTTGCTCAGCCACAGGTACCCAGCTGCCCCACCCACTAAAGCCTCCTCTGTCTGTACACCACAGTGGAGCATGAAGGCAAGGAGGACTCAGGAGTGGCCAGGAAGCAGAATGGGGTGCCTTCACCCCTCTTCCCATCCCGGAACCAGCCGGACTTGAGAGTTCATACTTGGTCCTTGACCAGAGCTGACCTCTTGGTCATTTGCTCCTTCTGCTTTGGGATGTGTGTATGCGGCAGGGGGCGCAGAGGTGGAGGCAGGTCCTACAGGAGTGGCCAGGAGGTGGCAGGTCCAGGCTGGCTGTGGCTAATGTCTGGAGGCCATGTCTGTCCCTGCGGGCTTGTTGACAGGCACCGACAAGGGCAGCAGAGCCCATGTGGCAGGTGCCAGCTGGGGCTGAGCTCTGAGGAGGACTGAGTCAGTTCAGTGCCCTGTTGGCCTGAGCCTGTATCCTGTGCCTTCCCTGCAGCCCCAGACTGGCTGGGCTGGCCCTCCAGGGTTTGCAGCCTCCCCTCCAGGCCTCTTTCTCAATCTGACTTCCAGGCAGAGCCACTCAGAGGCTGCCAGTCTAATGCCCAGGGTGTCTCTCCCACGAAGTTCTCCCCACCATTCTCTTGCCCCACCCTCTGAAGCACATTATGAATAGAGCCTCAGTGTCCCCACCTGGTAAAAGGACACATTGATTCCTGCATCTCTCTGGATTTGACACGATAGCTCAGTTTGGTGGCAGCAGCATGAGGAAGAAAGACTGGGCTCAAGTTCCCCTCACTGGCTGTGTGGCCCTGGGCAATGACCCCCGACTCCCGGAGCCTTACCTCCCTGGCCTGACTCACAAGACAGCTGTAAAGTTCTCACAGGCTCCTGTGAAGAGGGTGGCAGGGCCCGGCCCTGATCCTGGGGCAGAAGCTCAGGTACTCAGGCGCTGGAAGGCATCAAACTCGGATAGCTAGCTGCCCTGTGTGCTTTCCTCTCCTTTTCCTGGTTCCAGGAGCTAGGAGCTGATGGGGAAACCAGTGAGTATGCAAATTCCTGCTCTGTTAGGAAATGATCCCCGGGGAGCTCTCAGAGGATGGCTTCCAGCCAGCCCTTCCCTGAATCCCCGCAGGCCCCCCTCCCCCTCACCAGGGCTGTCAGCAGCAGGGCCCTGAGCCTGAGTCTTCTTGCAAGTTCTGTCCCTCACACAGGTTAGCCCTGCTTGGGGTGCAGGATGACTGCAGAGACCTCGGCCTCCCCAGCAGAAAATGAATTGGATGAAAATTCCCTGCCCTGAATGTCCCCACCCACTCTGTCCCCACATCACTTCACCAGCCTGAAAAAACACCCAGCTGTCCCTAAAGATCTGGGGACCTAAATTAGGAGGAGAGCTTCAGGGCTCCAGGGAAGCACGTCTCCCAGCGCCCCCCACCCCAATGCCGCTAACACCCCAACATGGCTAGTCTCCTGCAGGGTGGTGTGGGGTAGTAGCTGGGAAGAGGCCACCACTCACCAATGTAGCCGCCACTTCCTCCCTCTTCCCTCCAGCAAAGTTCCATGCCCTCCCACCTCCCCCGTGTCTCCTGGAAAAGCCAGAGCTGGTGCTGGGCAGATTCTGTCCCAGACAGTAAGCAAGAGAAACTGGGATGCAACGGGACACCACCCTGGGGGTGGGAGAGCCCTCCACCTGAGCCCTGAGCCCAGCTGGTCCCCTGGGGCTTATGCCCCCAAAGAAGGCGGGCCAAGGATTAGCACTTTTGCTCCAGGGCTTCTCAAAACTTTGCTGGCTCTTTTTTTCATAGAACATAGCAGAGAGGGTGGAGTAGAGGTTGGTGAGTAAGAGCCTCTTCTGAGGATCTCCTAATTCATGGGAAGGGTGTGGGAGATTTGGCTGAAAGAGACAGGAAGTAGGGCCCTACAATTAAAACCCAAGCCATCCCAGGCTATGGTATGTAAATCCTTCCAGCTAGTTCCTGGAGGGGGAGTAGCACCAGGCTGTCACCCTGGGTGTGGCCTCTTGAAGCCCATCTCAAGGCAGCTGCTGCCAATTTTAAACTGCTCACTCATTTAAGAAATCAGTACAAAACGAGGTGGGAGAAAAGGATCAGAAACCCCACTCCCACCCCTACTGGGGTGGACTCGTGGCTGGGAGGGCAGGTCCCTGGGAAAGGGTCCTAAGGCTCTGATTCTGGCTGCGCTCCAGAGAAGAGCTTCACAAAGGCCAGGCCCAGTGGTGGAGCTCTGCCTGCCACCTGCCGGTGCCTCCAGGTATGACTGCCTGCGGAGCAGGAGGCCGGCTTGGCCGCCTAAGCCGCCGGCACCCGCCCCGGCCCCAGTGCCTGAGCGAGGGGCCTCGAGAGAGGATCTTCAGCAGAGCATTCTTAGTATCATCTGCAGCTCCACCCTGGAAAGCAACACCAGAGGTCCGTCGTGCCTCCTACAAAGTTTAAAGTTCCAGAATATTCCGGCTCTTCTGGGGAACAAATTCCCCAAGTCAAATTCTCAGGAACTGGAGGAATAAGAGAGTAAAAGGAGAAAAAAAAAAAAAAAAAAACAAGTATTCACCCTATTTAAATGATCTGGAAGGTGAAGTCACAATGAGATCCGTGTGTTCTAGCATACCCTTTGGCTCAGCAATCCCACTACTAAGAATTTATCCTACAGGTAGTTAACTTGAAGAAAAGATGGGAAACATTACCCAATAAATTTTGGTATACTATATACACAATGCAATGTCACATCGCCAACAGTAATGAGGCAGGTGCAGACAGAACATTTTCTAAGCTGTTGCCTACACGGAAAAAGCAAGGATATAACAGTGTGTTGTATGTTAACATTTTTGTAAGAGAAACGTACATATTGCTCGCACATATGTGTACAAAGTCCCTCTGTTAAGATACACAAGAAACTGTCTCTGGGAAGGACAGCGGGTAGCTGAGGGACGGATGGACTTACTTTTTATTGACCGCACTTCAGTACCATTTGAACGTATTCTATTTGCATGTATTACTTATTCAAATGAAATATTTTAAAGCCCCCTTGTGGTACAGAACTAAATTATGGGAATATGGGTGGGGATCTGAGGAGAGTGGTATTGGGCAGGGTCTCCAGTTTATTCTTGTACACAAACAGCAAAAATTGAGAGCATACATGTTCCCAATGTGTATATGTTGTTAATCTGTGCCAATCACCATTTTTGAAGATAAAAATGGTTGAATAACAGCAACTGCTTGTATGTCAACCTAACATTTATTTATAAATAAATTAGTTACCTGTACTAATGAACTAAGATTTGAGTATATTTTGTAACACACTCAAAGAGAAAGTAAATGTAAGTCAAAGGCCTGATATGTTCTCCCCTCACCCCAATAGCCACCTCCACACCCACCCCCTTGGGGACAACTGCCCTTCCATGTGCGGACCAGAATCACCTCTACCACAGCCCACCTCAGCAGTGAGAACTTTTACTCTACAGAAGCAATGTTTTAAAGGGAACACTTTCAAATCACGAGGCTTAGGGCTCGTAAAATTCAGACATGATAGCATTAATTTAGGTCAACAGGGGAACAAAAGTCTCAATCCCTTCTTCTCATTATCTTTGTATCTTCCATGCGCATTACCTTCCCGGGCACCAAATACACCACCAGCCTGGGAGAAGCAAATGTGTGCAATGACACACCATCCGCTCTCCACACAGTGGGGCTGCAGTGCTTTAATTCCTTAAAGCATTCTGAAGACCCCCAAGATATGTATAGGGGCTTTGAAAGTCTGTGCTCTCTGAGCCCACACTAGTCCTGTCTAAATTCATACTTCCCTTCAGTCCCTCCCCTGGCCCCACAGCTTCTGACCTTTCCCTTTGTGGGTTGTTCCTGCAAAGCTGCTGTGGACAACTTGTAGGGTCTGAGCATGTTTGGTTTTGAGTCTGAGTCAACGATTTTCTCAGCTCCCTGGAAGAGGATACTTAAGACTCCCCAGGAAGCTTTGTACAGACACCTCCCTACCAGGACAAGACATAAAGTGTAACTACAAAGTACCTGGCTTTTTTAAATGTCTTAACTACCAAAAAAGGAGCAAAGGACAACCTAGTCCCATCCTAGAGATGAGCAGGCTAAAGAACAGAAAACCAAATTTACCCAGATGGCAGAAACCAACTAGCGTGACTGCCGTCAGCCCTCCCATTCCTTTGTTCTTTAAGCCAATTCATTTCCTGTCCCTAAAACCCGAAGCAAAGTCCTATTCCAAACCCTACTAACCTGAAGGCAGGCCTGGCAGGCACTCCAGTCCAGGGGACATGTGACAACATAGGCCACTCAGCAGACCACCTCTACCAAATGGGATAGGCAGGTACTAGGAAGGCATCTGCCACCTAAATAAATGCATCCCTCCGAGTTAGCACCTTTGTTCTTCTGAGCAATGAGTTGATCAAAGTCATTACCTTATCTTTAAAGTCAAGCAAACTTAGTTTATAATTGAGGTTACAAGTATCCCAAGCATGGTATACAGGTATCCCTTGATGCCTTTTTCTAAACCACCCCAATGTAGGGAACCTAAGCGGTCTCTCAGGGCTTGAAAATCTCCAGGACACCTGGAAAACTGGGAGGTTCCCCTAATCAAAACTTCACAGAGAAAATAAGTATAAAGCAAGCAGCCTGGCTCCATGACCATATGTACACATGGGTGTATTCATACACAGAGATATGCCTTTAAGTAATACATCTTTTTAAGAGCAGGCCTGCAATACCGCCAGCAAACATCAAACTAGGAGAGAAACAGTTTCAGGTTTGCCATGTGCCTTCCTCAGAGTTAAGGAAACTTGAGGCACAGGTTTCCCAGAAAGGAGACACCCTGGCAAAGAATACAGAATGCTTCTAGTTTCCATTGTTTTTAGATTTTCATTTTTTAAAAGAACAACCTAAACATAAGAAACTATTTCCTTAAGAACCCTGACAGAGTTCTACTACCAAAAACATAGCCGAAGACATCTGAACAGCCAAAGTCAAAAAAAAAAAAAAAAAAAAGGTTTATTTGAGAACAAGAGTATTAGCTTTAGCACATCCGACAAAGTAGAATTGTTTTGATATTCGACGCCACCCACATTCAGCTCTACCAATATTATCACAAATGGGATGTATTTTTTTTTCTAACAAAGATACAGGCATAGGATTATGACTAAATAGTCAAAGGAAAGGTGAGGTCCCCAAATCTTATCCCTTAGACTGATTCACAACACAGGATTTAAATCACACTATCCAGTCTCCTAATGCAGTAATTCTTAACTTGGCTTCCTATCAGAATCCCAGGGACTCTCTAAAAGGAAATCCCCATAACTAGACTTTACCCTAGTCCAGAGTTTCTGGGGGTGGGACCCAGGTATCAGTATTTGTTTAAGCTTCCCAGGTGATTCTAATGTGCAGCCAAGGTAGGGCACCTCTGCTCCAGAGGCCAGTAATAATTATCAGCCAGTTCGTTGGCCCATAACCCCCTGTGAGAACAGGGGAGCAGTGGGACGCTGGGGGCTCTCATTGATCCTATCTTTCACTCTGTTCAAGAACTCCATACATTATCAGTTTCGGGTGCAATTTTGAGCCTTTCCATATGCCTTAGTGATTTTTAAAGTACTATTTAATCAGGCAAATACCAGCAAAGAGAGAAAAGATGGGAAAAATATTTCCATAAGGCATGATACGAATAAATAAGTGAAAAAAAATCTCAGGTTTAAAAGTAAAGCAGGAGAAGTCAAACCCTATGAAATTTTATTTATACAAAAGAGTAAAAATATTTTAAAAGGACTGATTAAAACTTATGTTTTTCAGCTTTTCCTGTTCCTTGAACATGAAAACTGCTTCCAATTCAAAGATTTAAGGTAGTAATTATTAAATAAATACTCTTTACCTTTCCCCTGCGCAAAACCAAAGAGCCAAGTTCCCCATTTTATTTATGGTAAACCAGATTACTTTCAGTTTAAGAACACTGGCAACTCCGCGAAACAGATTATTAGATATGTCAGCAGGAAGGTATGAGCTGTACAAAGTCATTACAAAAAGTCCCAAAAAGAAAATAAGATGGTAAAAACAATAGAAAAAGGATAAAACACAACAAAGTAAGAAAATGCCCGGTATTTACAGCCTCCCTCTGAAATGTGATTATAGCCCTACTTTTAGCATAAAACAAAAGCAGAGGCCATTGCTCAATGAGTATCACAGATGAAGCTGATGCCAGCCAGTTTGGGGCGGGGAGGGGGCAAAGGACAAGGGGTTGGTATTAGTTCCAAGAAGGGAGAGATTCAGTTAGCAACTCGCTGGGATTATAACCATGTCATGGTCTTCCTGCAGTTCTGTTACTAAAAATGACACAAAGTAAATGATCCAATGTGGTCTTATGGAAATGACTTGTCTGTCACCACATTTCAGAACAAACTACTCAGAGTCACAGGCACTGGGTCTGGGAAAGCAGAGGTGGATGGCCACGCACTGAGGCAAGGGAGTTTGTCTGCATGAGGTCAGAGGAGGGAAGCAGGGCTCCACAGCCTGGAAGCTTCTGCACTAATGAGTCTTCTAATAGTCCTAAAGAGAGAAAAACAAAGCCCCAATTTATTTTCCACAGATCATTGGTATGAACCTTAAAAAAAAAAAAAAAAATCTCATAAGTGATTGTGAAGGGGTTATTCTGTAGCCAAAGATTCTATTTCAAATGTAATGTACAATATTTCACATTTGAGAAAATGTCCTGTCCTCTAAAACACCAGTTCTGCCCTGATTAGACATCTTGAGCTCCCCAGTCAGAAAACAAAAAGCTAATATTAAACCATTCATTATTTAATGCAAAGGAAGTTTTCTTCAGTAAAAATGTGTGACTTCTTTCTCTTTCCAATATAAAAAAGTAAATAACACCTAAAAGTTGAAGTGCATGCAGATGGACATCCCAGATTTTAAAACTCAAGTTGTGATCCCAGATTAGGGACACTCGAGTTCTAGACATTTTTCTAATCATTTTTCCATCATCTACAAAATTACTAGTCTCTCTGAAATGGTCTGGCTGATACTTACAGCTCGTGGTTTTTTGTTTAACTTGAGATCAATCCTGTATGGGAAAAATAAAAATATTTGCATTTTAATTTACAGAAAAAGAATCCAAGAATCAGCTACTGAATAAGGGCACAAGCTATAACAAAGACTATTTGGTTAAGTAAAGTCCACATTCTTCATTAGACTATGTCATATTTAGTTGTTTATCCAGATATTATTAAGCAAGTATTTAAAAACATGAGCAGATACTCTTGCCACAAGGCAAACTTATGCGACTCAAAAAGAAATATAAAGCAGTTATGAAAGCCATACAATTTTAAAAAATTATTCCAAAATTATACATTAAAGAGATTGAATTAAGAGGGCATGCTCTATGTTAATGTGTTAGCTCTGTAACTATATCACTGGTAATCACTGAGACACATAGTGATTAAGAACAGGAAAGAGACTAGGAGTTTGTATTTCTGTACATGAAACACAAAAGAAACAAATTTCAATTTTTTAATCTTTCCAAAGCAAAATATCAAGATCTTAAACTATTAACCTCCTTATAAAGCAAAGCCAGAAAATTAATTTTAATACAAATTAAAGTTATCTATTTTAAAAGCAATTAAAATGCATAAAAGTGAAGTTTACTTAATTTTGCTGAAGTTATTAAATAAAATGTTACCTCCATCACGTTTTTCTGTTTTTAAAAAAAACTTCCCAGCCTAACCTAATATACATACCTACAATTAAACAGATAAACTATGGGTTAGAAAGGTCTCAAAAAGGCATATTGGTCTCTACACACTAAACAACACAGCACAAATACTAATTCAAATCAAACTTACTCAAAGTCATAATCAAACATGCCAGACGGGCTGAGGGGCAGCATTTGAAAGGAAGAAAGCAATAGAAATTAATATACTAATTGAATAAATTAGTCAACTAGCCACCCTAGCAAGATTTGTAGAAACAAAATCAGCTTTAAGAATCTTAAGTCATAAAGTTACAAACACCAAAGATTTTGTGGTTGGGAGATTCCCTTCCCTCGATGGTTCTTATATCAGAAGAACAGACTATGAAAGGAAAAGTTATTTCATTCGAAAACTAGATACCTGCAAACCTTCTATTAGCTGCCAGATTCAGAGTTAGAACTTGGAAAATATTTAATTGAAATGACAAATCTAATTAGAGCATTAGAAGAAAGAGAGAAAGAAGGGTTTAGTCATATAATGAAAGGTGCTCTGAAGACAGTACTAACAACTCAGCAAAGTACACTTGCACTAAACAAAAGATAAAAACATCATACATTAAAAAAAACATTTTGCAACTTTTAACTCATTACATGTTCTAAACAAGTTATATGTTCCAAACACGGTGCTCCTTTCACTCTAGAAGCCAAGAGCCGAATGAATGAACTTCAGGGGTAGGTGAGTCTTGGTCCAGAAACTGCAGAACCTGAACTGGTGACGGCAGTTAACTGCTTACATCAGGGCTACAGTTATGGAACCCCAAAGTCTGCAGCACCCCTATGAAAACAAAGGAAAATTGGTACCCACAAGCCCCCAAGCATCAGGGAGCCAGATGGCAGCAATATGAGGAGAAAGCCACACGGGAACATCACCGCTAACAGACCATGGTCTGGGCAGATCTCCAAAGCAACATTAACCGAGAGTATGACCCGACCCCCTTGCTGGCTCCAGCCTTTCAGACCACAGATAGGTGGTAAAACAATATGCAGATGGCTGTCTTTTCCTCCTAGCTACTGTTTGCAAGAGTGAAGATGGAAGAAAGCTTAACAGCCATATCCCTTAGGCAATAGTTTCGCCCAAGACATTTGGGAAAGAGTATAAAGTAAGTGTACAAAGCAGGAATTACCAAAAATTTAACTTTTAGCCTCACTTAACTTTGTATCTACTTAATGAAAACTTCACAAACAACCTAGAAGAATTCTAGAGTCTGGTATACTAAAAACACTTCAAAAAGTGGCCATAAGTTATTATTTCTACTTTTTTTTTAAAGATACTTGAAACTTATCATTCAGATAGCATGTAATATATAAAAATTCTCAACAGTGTGATCATTTATGAATGTTAAAAATTATCTGATAAATTTTCATATTCCTGAAGAGAACAAATTCAAAAGTTATTCCTTTTTGCTAAAGTACCATATTTATTTCCACTAAACAATGCCTGGCACATAGGAGGTACTCAGACATCTGTTGAAATAATTTACCACTGACTTTATCTGACTATACGGGGTGTGGCACATTAGAAGAGAAACAAGTACTACACTAGGTGCAAACTTACAAATGTATACAAATTGCTCCATCCCTAGCCCCACTCTGTCAGACTCACTAAGACACTAGTCAGGGGGCAAGGGCTTTGGGCCAGATACACTTCCTGACTAAAGATGGCAGGACTCTGAGAACCTTAACTGGCCACTGAGCTGCCAATCAGGCACACTCACCCAGTCTTCCCTAGAAAGATGGTACATCAGCTCTATTCTGCACCCTTGGGGCAGGCAAGTGCCGAAGTCCAAGGGAGAAGCCCAACCAGATAAAACCAGGGAAATGGTCAGAGGACTCTACTTTCCAAACAGAAAACACCATTTGTAAAAACAATAATTAACATCAAAGATCTTTACAAATCCTACTATTTTTCTGGAAGGAGTGAGCTTCTAGGGCCAGGAGAAAAAGCAGCAGGAAGAAGTGCAGTTCCTGTGGAAATCTACTAGGAACCTGCAAGAAGTTAAATTGAATGCCTAATTCCATTTTATCATCAGCTGATCCTGTCACAAAGGGAAATGAGGTATTACCTGAAATAAGCAATTGCTTACCTAGAGAGTGTCTATGGGTATCAGTAATTGAAAAAAAAGGTCCCAGAAACTTTAAGAGAATGCTCCCTACTCTAGACACTGAAATAGGTAAAGCATCATTACTATTATAAAATGATAGTCGAGTAAATTTAATAAAAGCAAAACAGAGCATGACATTTAATTATCTTGACAATTTTAAAAAATATTTGATAAGCTAACATCAGTTCTATCATAGTGATCAAACATGTAGCCTTACAAAAAAGAAATGTAATTTTTGCTACTTCTTACTGCACTTATGAGATTGGCATGGTGATTGTGGTTTGCAGAAAAATGCTAAGCTAGTAGTCCTCAGTCACTATTTGAGGAAATACTATTTCTGCAGTCTAAAACCACTACCACCATCAACAAGAAAAACTCTTAAAAGAATGAAAGAATCGATTGATTCAAGAAGGCTTAAACCAGGAGTGTTAATTCTATATTATTCCCATGTGCCACAACCACAGAGCTAACAATTTAATACCTTGGGTGTATAAAGGAAAATCCTACAGGTTTGTAGAGCCACCCAATCCAGAAGCAAACTGGAGGACAGGGAAACCCACCCATCCCTTGAAGGCCTCCTTTCAGCTCCTGAGGGGAGCTGGAGAAAACTACACACACCTGGTTTCCACGCCTCCAGCACGTCTAAGGCCAGGGCAATACTCCTCGATCTAGAAACTATGCATTACCCTCTCTGAAGGCAGCTGTGTAATTTCCAATTATCTGAGTTAAGAGGCCCCGCATTATTATACAAACCCCAAGCGGAGTGAATGCTAAAATCCTCTCTGGGTGACACCTGACCTCTCTGTCCACTGATGTCATTCCTATCTCATTATGCACTGCAAAAAAAAAAAAACACAGTGGACAAGCGTTATCTAGGAAGGCACACTCATACCTTACAGGCTTTATACGTTCCTCTGATATCTGAAATCAGCATATTGCAGGGATACATAAAAACAGAAATCACATGCAATCAAAACGACTTGTACTTAAAAAGAAAATAACGCATGTCAGATCAGTTCTCTCCATTCATGAGGAAACAAGAGCAGGCAGGGATTGGGATTAAGAGCAAAGGACTTTGTCCCAATTTGCAGCTTCCCAAAACAGACTAGTGACATTTTTCAAATACTATTACACAGACTCCATTTCTATTTCCCCTTTTCCACTTCTAAAAGGATTCCAAATTCACTGCATTAAACACAATTTTTGTGACATAAAATCTTCTACACTGGAAACGGTGAGAAGGCTGTCCTCCTGCATGGTTATGCTTATGCCCACCAATTCCTAAAGTAGCCTGTTTCGTGTGGACCAACAGAACTTCTTCCCAACAGCAAGACAAGGACTAAGCCAACCCTGAAGAATTTTTATTCTAGTCAAGTCCCTTCACAGCAATGGTCATGGAGACTCTGGGTGGGTGTGGGTCGGCTGGAGGGGTTATGGGGTATGGGAGGGGGTCCCTACCACTGACCTGTGCCGGTTTTTATTCTTTCGTTTTTTATGGCTGCTGTGATGACTCCCTGAGGAAGTAGAAGAAGCAGCCTTCTGAGGTTTCACTCCCTGCACAGATCCATCCAGATCCTCAGGGTCCTCCTGGTTAGGCTCATTTTCCTGATTGTGGAAGTCTGGAGAAGTATCACTTTCCGTCCCACTTCCTGGCTCCCCTGGAGGGAATAAACACAAGTCCCCAGAAGCACCATCAGTACTCCTCAGGCAATCTGTCAGGAAAGATTTTTTTTGAGCACTGATACATACACTAAAAAAAAAACAAAAAACACAACCCTATATTCCTATCCTTATTGATCTTACCGTCTAAATGACAAGAAGATACATATAATCAATGCATCCAAGTTACCAGAGTTCCTGACATGTAATTGGAAACAGTGTAACCAGAAGCAACAGATCTAAAGACAGTCGGGAAATGAGACCACACGATGAGGATTATCTCACTGCATTAAGGTTATTTGGCCCTGGCCAGGTAGCTCAGTTGGTTAAGAGCACTGTCCTGACATGCCAAGGTTGTGGATTCAATCCCTGGTCAGGGCACCTAGAAGAAGCAACAATGAGCCCTGGCAGGTGTAGTAGCTCAGTTGGTTGAAGTGTCATCCCTTAAACCAAAAGGTAGTGGGTTTGATTTCCGGTCAGGGCACGTGTCTAGGTTGTGGGTTCAATCCCAGGTTGGGGCACATACTACAGGCAATCGATTGATGACATTGATGTTTCTCTTCCTCTCTTTCCCCCCTCTCTAAAAATAAATAAACTTAAAAAAAAAAAAAGAATAATTACATATATTTTGGTAAATGCATACTTTTTTCCCTGAAAGGAATCCCTTGAGACTCCTTGAGACTAAAGTAAGGATGGGTGAAGACTTTCACTTTACTCAACTATTGAAGGATCCTAAATATATATGTACATTATCTGTTTCTAAAATCTGTCAAAAGAGGTTATGTAGACAGTAGGACCACGGGCTAGTTTTCTTCTTTTCATATCTTTGTATTATAAACTGCTGGGAAGAGATTCCAAATTGAGTAGCACATGGACACAAGAAGTAAAAGAAAGACATGATTCCCCCAAAGCAAAAGAGAAACAGAACCACATCTTGGAAATCATGACACCCTATTTTTTTTCAAAACCCTATTTTGAACGCTTCATGAAAGCAACAGAAGAGGGAGCTCTAGAACTATGAAGCTAGAAAAAGTTTATTAACTAATTTGGCCCTTCTACAGTTCAGGAAAATCAATTTCATAAAAAAATTAGAAGAACTTCAAAACTTACCACATAAAACTATAGCAACCAAGACCACATTGTACTGGCATAAGAGCAGATATACAGATTCAGGGAAGAGAACTAGAAGCCAGATACGCAAGGTCTGTCCGGGAAAAGTCCAACCATTATTAATATAAAAAGAACAGTTTGCGCGATATCGATGTAACCTGGCAGCCAAAGAGAGTACACTGGAATGCGCATGCATGAACAATGAAGACTTCACTGTGCTAGTCAGTGGGGGCGGTAGATGCCCACTGAGTGAGCATGTGCACTGTGTGGCCGTTCCACTCCAAATGACTGAGCAAGTAGAGCAATGAATCTGCATCCTATTTTGTGTTAAGTTTGAATATTCCTCTGCGGAAACTATTCATATGATTCAGAGGCTGCAGCTATGGGCAGCTGGTGATTGGCAGCTTCATCACGACAATACACCTGCTTATGCATCACGTCCTGTGCAGTTTTTTTGTGAAACTTCAAATTACCCAGGTGACTCAGTCCTGTTACAGCCCAGATTTGGTGCCCTGAGACTTCTGGCTTTTCCCAAAACTAAAATCACCTTTGAAAGGGAAGAGATTTCAGGCTGTCAATGATACTCAGGAAAATATGACAGGGCAGCTGATGGTGACTGGGAGAACTGTGTGAGGTCCCAAGGTGCCTGCTTTGAAAGGGACTGAGGCATCATTTGTTCTATGTACAATGTTTCTTGTGTCTTCTTCAATAAATGTTGCTCTTTTTCACAGTACATGGCTGGATACCTTCTGGACAGACCTTGTAAACCCTTAACATTTATGATCAACTGATTTTCAACAAGGGTATATTGATCAATCTGACCCTTCTGAATTTGAAGAGCAATTCAGTTAACAGACATTGATAAGCAAAATGAACTATTTATTCTTTGTGGGCCAGATGCTATGGCAGTACTGAGTAAATGGATGAGTTGGTCATATTCTATAAGCTAAAACAGTATAAATCAAATCAAAGCCCTATGAATGGTGATAACATGCCAGGTAGTAACTGCTGTCCCAAAGTACTGATATGGATATTAAGCATCATGACAGAGAAGAAAGTCAATTATTTAGGAAAAAGCTTCATTTTTTTCCCCTTAAAATAAATATGAAAAAAATAACAAAAAAACACTTCATGAATTTGTTTGTCATCCTAATGAGAGGGCATGCTAATCTTCTTTGTATTGTTCCAATTTTAGTATATATGTTGCTGAAGCAAGCACGAAAAGCTTCACTGAAGAGGTAGAATTTAAACTGGGCCTTGAAAAATAAGAAGCCTAAATAAGTGCCAAAAATAGTGTAAGCACACCCTGGTTGGTGTGGCTCAGTGGATTGAGCACCAGCTTGTGAACCAAAAGGTCGCTGGTTCGATTCCTCATCAGGGCACATGCCTAGGCTGCAGGCCAGGTCCCCAGTTGGGGACATGTGAGAGACAACCGCACATTGATGTTTCTCTCCCTCTCTCCCTCCCTTCTCCTCTCTCTAAAAATAAATAAATACAATCTTTAAAAAAAAATTGCACAAGCAAAAGTGTAGAGGTGAGAAAACACAAGGTGTATTTGGGACAAATGAAACAAACATCATTTAAACAGAGAACTTGAGAAATAAGAGGTGAAATGGAATGACAGATTAAGAGAAGTCATAAATGTCACATTAAGGAAAGGATTTTATCTAGGGAGACAGCTCACAGTGACGGTTAAGAGAATTAACTTTGGCTTAACCTTTCTAAGCCTGTTTCCCCATTTGTAAAGTAAGAATTCTTTCTTTCATGTGTTGAGTATCTCCTAAGGATGAGGCATTGGACTAAATACTGGGGCTACCACAATGTACCTTATTTTCAAGAAGTAGCTTTTAAGAATTAAATGAGATAATGCAAATAAAGTCTTTGCTTAGTGTCTGGAATACAGTAATTGTTCAAGTCTCAATATCCTTGAAATGTATAAGCATGCAAGTCACATTCTAAACAAACAGTAAAGACTATTTGCAGTAAAACAGTTGTTAGCAGGACATAACAGGGCCAAGCCATTGAGAATCTCTGAACAGAGAAGTGACATCCAATGATGAATATTTACGGAGTTCTCTGTACAAATCCGTGTTTTAGGACTATTAGGCTAGAAGTGGTTTATAAGAGGAACTGGAGCTCTGGAGACTACGTTAAACACTGTTAAAATACAAAGTGAGACCACAGAGTAAGAATAACTTTCTTCCTCAGCTCAGGGAAGCAAAAGGGGAGTGATGGCAAAAGGGGTGGGTGACAACATCTCAAAGTGCAGCAGTCAGTCAACTGGACGGTGCTGCCACCAGGGAAAGTCACATAAGTCTCTTTCTCACTGACATAAAAGTGAGCAACTCATTTCTAGAGCTAAGAACATCCGATTTTAATGAGGTTTAATAAATCTGAAAACGAGACACTCTCCTTACGAAAAGAAAGGAATAGCTATTACACAGTGTCAAGGCAGTAACTGCAGATCAGCATGAAGGTTTCGGGCGCACAGGAAGATAACCAGAACAAGGCCTCGTGCAGCAGTACCACCACGCACTGGAATGACGTAAATGCGGAGGAGAGATCTGGTCTGATGCAAGCATCGGGAGTCCAGGAATACAGACAGTAGAAACTGCGCTGGCCCTTTCAAGGAAATTGGATAAAATCTGCCTGTTTTGTTTTTCTCTTTTACTTAAACCAAACAAGCAAACAAAAAACACTGCTTCACTAATCTGCATAAAATTCCCCTTTAAGGACCATGATAACCCATTTTATTATTCTGTTTGGGGTATATCTGAAGCCAAGGGAAGCAGAATGTAATGCATTTCTAAGAAAAATTTTCAAAATAGTTTGAAAATAAAATGCCAAAAGTGCAAAACTAAAATACATGAAATCCAAGAATATGCAAGTCAGAATTCTAAGAGAAAAGAATGTTCCCCTCATTGCTGCCAAAGATCAAAACCAGAGAAACCATTCCACAAGATGTTACATAGGAATTCTGAGATATTGGTGAGATTCTGTACAAAGGAAAAGATGAAAGGCAAAGCAGACCGGAATGGAATTAAAGCTTGGTTTGAATCACCTGGGTCATTCTGGAACACGCGGGTCTTGAACTTGGTTTAAAGAGGTCCATGCACCCTGCAGAAGTCATTAAGTCTTCCCTGGAAGACAGTACAGCGCCCTCATCCTAGCCCTAAGTTATTCTATGAATACTTTTAATAATAATAAGCAGTACTCAGAGATAATCAAGCACACAGGGAGATCAGATTTCATGAGTAATGACCAGTAAAAACAACAAACAAAAGCAAGTCAAAAGGACTTCAGAAATTGAAAATACAGACTACAGAATAACTATGCTTACTACACTTAAAGAAGTAAAAGACAAGTTTGAATATAACTGCAGAGAAAGCTATTGAAAAATTACATCGATTTTATTTTTATTTGTTTATTTTATCCTCATCTTGAGGACATGCTTATTGATTTGTAGAGGAGACGGGAAGGAGAGTGAGAAACATCGATGTGAGAGAGAAGCATTGATCGGTCACCTCTCCTACATGCCTTGACTGGAGACCAAACCTACAATCCAGGCATGTGCCCCGACCAGGAATCAAACCTGCCACCTTTCAGTTTATAGGACGATGTTCCTACCAACTGAGCCACACCAGCCAAGGGTACATAGCAGATTTTTTAAATAATTAAGTAGACCTCCGAAAATAAGTGTCACCGGTTCGATTCCCAGTGAGGGCACATGCCTGAGTTGCGGGCCAGGTCCCCAGTTGGGGATGCATGAGAGGCAACCACACATTGATGTTTCTCTCCCTCTCTTTCTCCCTCCCTTCCCCTCTCTCTAAAAGTAAATAAATAAAACTTTAAAAAATTTAAAAAAGTAATTAAGTAGAATTTATGGAAGTAAAATTGCAATTACAAAAGATTTAAAATCAAGGGAAGATTTAACAACAAATCAGATTTAATGGAAAAGAGAATTAGGAACTGGTAGGTCAGAAAAAAATTACTCATAGTGCAGCACAGAGACAAAAAGATATTGGGTCGGCCAAAACATCCATTTAGTTTTTTCCATAAAATAAGACATATTTTTATTTTCACCAATAACTTTACTGAAGTGGATATTTTCAGTATGTCAGCTATCTTCTGCATGGTAGAACACTGATTGTTCTCAATTAATGTCTCAATTTGATCGCTATCAACTGCAACTGGTCTACCTGACTGTGGAGCATCATCCAGAGAGAAATCTCTAGCATGAAGCTTCTCAAACCACTTTTGACACATTTTATCAATCACAGCACCTTCTCCATACACAGCACAAATCTTTTTATTTTTATTTTTTTTGTCTCAGTTGCGTTTTTACCTTTCTTGAAATAATAAAGCATAATATGCCAAAAATGTTGTATATTTTCTTCCATCTTCAATATTAAGTGGCTGCACAAAAATTCACCAATTTTGATGTTTTTTTAAAAAATTCACACCGATATGACAGCTATCACAATACAGTCTAACAAAATTGTTTCAAATTAAGCTAAAGTCAACTGAGCACTACTAGAGCCATCTTATGGAAAACAACAAAAGAACTTTTTTGCCAACCCAAAAGAAGCTACAGAAGAGATAATAAAATGAATCTAGTATCTGAAAATAGCTGGGAATTTTCTAGAACTATTTAAAAAAACAAACCACAATTTCAAAAGTCCAGTCAAATCCAAGTCAGATAAGCAAAAAACAATCATACTTAGACACACCGTAGTTAACTGCAGAAAATCAAGACAAAAATAAAATCTTATAAATAGCAGTGAGAAGTGGTAATGAAAGAGGTGGTGAGATAAAATGCAACAGAATTACTTTAAAGGGGCTCTGACCATTTGAATTAATGAACTCCAGTATTTATATAAGTCTTTATACTCTCTTTTATTCCAAAAAGAATTCAAGGCAGCTTGTCAAGGTTCATATAATGAAATAAATTAAATTAAAAATGAGATAAGGCAAAGAGGAAAATAAGCTGAATACAGTACTAAGATCCAGTCCCACAATGTCTGCTATAAATTCCTATTTGATTTCTAGAGGGGTATCACAAATTTGGCTTTAAGCATTTTGGCACCTATACAAAGAGGGAAACAGTCAATCACAAGATTTTCAGTAAAAAACTAGTCCCTCATGGAAAACAATCATTCCTAAAGGAGCTAATAATTAGAATGATAAGCCCTGACCTCGTGGCTCAACTGGTTGGGGCATCATCCCGTAAACTGAAAGGTTGCAGGTTCGATTCCCAGTTGGGACACATGCCTAGGTTGCGGGTTTGGTCCCTAGTCAGGGCATAAAGAAGAGTCAACCAATCAATGTTTCTCTCCCTCTCTCTCCTTCCCTTCTGGCCTCTCAAAAAATAAATAAATAAAATCTTAAAAAAAAAAAAAAAAAGATAATAAACAACATTTACAACATCCTCTTACAATATAGAGACACATTTTACAAGACCAAATGTAACTTTATAGGGAAGACCAAAGAATACTAATATGAGGTACTGCAGAGATGAGGCTCAATCCAGGAGGAAGATCTTAGGGTAATGGATGGTCTGCATATGTTTCAGAAAATCTTGAATACATAAGTACTTGTCTCAGTCAAGCTCCTGAAAGGAAGTATCTAGACATAGCTACTTTGAGTAATCAGGTACAGGGCGATATACTAAACTATCTACTAAGCCAGGGACAGGATAACAGACTCCTGTAAAAACTGAGGAGTCAGACATCATTCCATCTCAATTCTCAAGAGATCAAGCATTTTCCTTAACCAGTCTTATTACTCTACAAAGCAGATAAAATGGCTCTACATTCTACAAGTGACATTAACTGAAAAGAAACAAGATTTAACTGATAGTCTTAGCAGAAGAAAAATCAAAAGGACTTGTTACAACTGATCAGGTTGGCAAAAAAAAAAAAAAAAGAGTAAAAATGCCTACAAGGTTTTGAATGATGGAGAAGTACTATAACAGAAAAATTGAGTAGACCTGTGTTGAAGTAAATAGAACAGTTCAGTTTTAGACTAAATGTTTGGATCTGAATATCTGAATGGAAATGTACAGAAGATATTATCTAGAATTTTCTAGAAAATGTATCCCTAAAGCTCAGGAAAGGGGTTAAAGGTAAAGCTAAAAATTTAGAAATCGGTACACAGAGATAATAATTGAAGTCGCTGAGTAGTTCTAATTCCCAAACCAACAAAATCCCCTTTCCTCAAACCACTGCCCCAAGCAAACAAAAACTGGATCCCACAAGATGTGCCATCTGAAAGAAGTACACAGCCATAATACAAAAAGCAGGTTGTGTATTTCAAAGTGACCCAGTGCACAGGGAGAACAGGCAATACCGCTACAGAGTCTGACTCAGAAAGGTAAGTGTACAGGTCTACATCACGTCACTAGAAATTAGAACAGTATTACACTGTATGGCTCACAACAAATGACACAATTTCTTTACAAAGTAAATACTATCTACTCTCCATTTTATATTTAAGAACACACAGGTACATTCTGTTCGCAGGATCAGAATTTCCTAAAAATTATTAAGTTGGGTACACAGGGATTTAGTGGATATGTCTGAAATTTTTCATGATAAAATTTTTTTAACTTTAAAAAAATTCCCTAAGATTTATCAGGAGTGAAGACATATCTTTCTGACTTTAAGCAGCTTACACCAACCTTCCTGTAATCGAAGAGGCAGGCAGGAAGAACGTCTAGAAAAAAGACGCAAGAGTATATGAGATGCAATCTTCAGATACACGGCTGGGAGTGAGTTAAAAGACAGAAACTATGGTAGCTTCAAAATAAACTGATGAAAAAGTAAAAAAATAAACTTACTCTTTTCAATGAGCTGGTCCTGAACTCCTGCCAACGCACTCACTGCCTAAAATAGAAAAACCACTAGTCACTAGAAAAATTAACACAGACCTTAGGAGAGCTCTCACAGACAGAAGGGAAAGAGAAAACTCACAGAAACTTAACTGAGGTCTTTCTCAACAATGGGCCACATAAAGATCCCCCCACCTCACTTACAGCCGCTGAAGTAACTGAAGATTTACTGAAGAGCCGCTCAGCTTCCTTAAACTTCCGGTTCCTTCGATCGTTTTTGCTGTTGGAGTTTCTGAAACACACACAAGGATTCATTGTAAGTGCCAGGCTCCGGCTGTGGCTCAAGCTGAGGATGCCCCAGGGAAACTGTAAGAAACTTTTTGTTTTTATTACCTCCACTCCACTTGGATTGACCAAAACAACCTTTATGCTGAACGCCTGTGTAAACATCTTCCAATGCACAGAATGTGCTCCACTGGGGTACATGACTACCTTGGTTGGTTCATAATCATTTTCATTTTAATATGTGTATATTTTATTTAAAAAAAAAACTAGCATAGACTAGTAGTATGAAGTATCTCTGTTAAACAAACTTAAATTTTAAAAATTTAAAGAAAAAATCAAAGTTTCTTAGAAAAATGGACAAGAAAAGAGGTGACAGAAAGGGAAACAATGTACTCGGACTAATAGGATGGTGTTAAAAGGACAACAGAATCATCTTAAGGAGGCTCCCTCTGGCCAAGTTTGGGATAAAATGAGCATCAGAAAGAACGATAGGTATGTCAGCTTTGTGAAAAGTCACTGAGCTGTATATTTATGATTTGTGCACTTTTCTGTATATATGTCAAATTAATTTATACTAAAAATAAACGTCTATAATAAAAAAGTGACAGTGTCAGATTTTAACACTAACTTTAAAATAATATCCATGAGCCTTGGCTGGTGTGGCTCAGTGCATGGATCAAGTGCAAGCCTGCACACCAAAGGATTGCTGGTTCGATTCCCAGTCAGGGCACATGCCTGGGTTGCGGGTTAAGTCCCCACTTGGGGACATGTGAGAGACAACTGCACACTGATGTTTCTCACCCTTTCTCCCTCCCTCCCCCCCTCTCTAAAAATAAATAAATAAAATCTTTAAAAAAATTTTTAAATTTTAGAAAATCCATGAGACTGGCTGGTGTGGCTCAGCGTATTGAGCACCGGCCTGCCAAACCAAGGGGTCGAGGATTCGATTCCCAGTTGGGGCATGCGCCTGGGTTGCGGGCAGGGTCCCCAGTTGGGGGCACATGAGAGGCAACCACACATTGATGTTTCTTGCCCTCTCTCCTTCCCTTTCCCTCTCTCTAAAAATAAATAAATAAAGTCTTAAAAAAAAAAATCCATGAGTCTATAGTGATACTAATGAGACAGAGATAGAGAGGATGAAAGGGAGAGAAGATAAAAAGGGAAGGCTCTTCTTTCAGAATACCAGTAATAAATGTAAAAAAAAAATAGTAAAATTAAAATCACCCATTTTGCAACTTCCAATATAATAACTTATTCAGACAGAAATCAACAATGTAGACTAAAACCACTGGATAAAAATAGGGGGGAGGAGTAATATATTCCCACCGTCTAAAAGTACAAGCTCCAAACTTACATGTTAATTTAAAAGAGAAGAAATAAACTTTACAATGGAGAGATGACATGATCAAACTTAGCAGCACCCATAATGTAACGGGACAAGCTGACATTATATGCCTCCTGATAAAAACAGTGGTAAACAGCAAGAGGTACACATCACTAATGCAACATTTCTGCCAAAAATGTTTCAAGGATCTCTCATGAGGTCTCAATAAGATGAATTTGGAATTGGGACATTCTTCATGACAATGTCATAAACAACCACTTCACCACCAAAAAGGGTGGGATACTCTTCTAAATTAAGAGACTAAAGAGACAGCATAGCTAATACAATGAAACAACTCTGACAAGATCAAAATAACATAGCAAAGCATGCTGGGACAAGTACGGAAATTTTAATAAAGGCTGTATATTAGATAATACTATTAAAGCTGTGCTAATTTTCTCGGCATAATTGTGACTAGGTAAGAAAAGTGTTCTTATCCTTAGGAAATAATTGCTGACATACTTAGAGGCAATGTGTCATGATATCTCCTTCTAACTTTAAAAGGGGTAGCAAGAAAAACCCCAACAAAGTACAGGGAGCAAGAGGAGATATAACCACGAAGGGGAAGCATAACAGAGATCTTTGTGGTAATAGAATAGTCTGTATCTTGATTGCAGTGGTGATTATAGGAATCTACACACATGATAAAAATGACAGAGGTACATACACATATTATACTAATGTCAATGTCCTGATTTTGATATTATAGTATAGTTACATAAAACCCATTGGGGAAAACTGAATGAAGGGTACCTGGGACCTCTTTGTACCATTTTTTAACTTCCTATGTATCTATAATTATTTCAAAATTTAAAAAATTAATGTAGATATAGGTGTGTTTATATATTATAAAGAGAAAAGAGAGGGGGGGGAAACAAATGTAGCAACAAGTTAACAATTGATGAATTCTAATGAAGGGTAAACAAGTTAACAATTGATGAATTCTAATGAAGGGTATCATATGCTCATATACTACTCACTCAATTTTTCTATAGATTTCAAAAAGTTTAGAAAGTTTTCAAGAATATGATAACTAAGTAAACTGTAGCCCTAGCTGGTGTGGCTCAGTGGATTGAGCGCTGGCCTGCGAATCAAAAGATCACTGGTTTGATTCCTCATCAAGGCACATGCAGGCCAGGTCCCCAGTTGGGACCATGTGAGAGGCAGCTAATCGCACAGCAATGTTTCTCTCCCTCTTCCTCCCTCTCTTCTTCTCTCTCTAAAAATAAATAAAATCTTTCAAATAAATTGTGGTGCAGTTGGCACTAGGTATAATAAATATTGTGAGGGTGGAACTCAGGACTGATTAAAATGTGGAAAACACTAACAGACCACTATTGTGTACGGTATTATATGCTGTATTTCATTTAAGCCTCACACATCCCTGTGCCACAAGAGAGACTGTCCCTATTCTACAGATGTAGGATTTGTTTAGGATTATTCAGTAAGGCTGAGGCTGAGCCAGAGTCCATGTTCAAGCCCAAACCTCTTTTCATACTACCACTTACTATACCGCCTCCCTGCAGAGTTGCTACCAAAAATATATATGGTCCTAAAAACAAGTATTAGTTGGTCGTAATACAAACACTGTAGCCTTCTGACACTCACTTTTGGTTGGTCAGATACCTATCCCAGCCACGAATAATATTGCCATACATCTGAGTGTCTTCCAGGTAGCTTCCTTCAAAAGCATAAATCTGTCTCTCCAAGTTTGCCAGTGTCTCCTAAGAGATGAAAAACAAGGAAATTGATCATGCCTTTTAAATGCAAACATTAGGTCTGAGCAAACTGAAACCTTGCTGTCAGACTTATAAACTCAAGCACAAATACACTAAACCACCATTGTGGAGAGATGGATGGTATGAGGAGAGGCAAGCAGATTAAGACAGTCTGGAATTGCCCTGTTGGATCCCTTTGAGAATCCAATGAGACATAGAAAGCCTGTCCCCTGAAAAATGCATACATATACAAATTTTGTATATACTTCAGAGGGTTCTTGGAAACCCAACTGCGAAGAGCCCCGGCTCATGCGGACTCCACTCCCACGCATGAAAGGTAGGATGAGCAGCCTGCCAGCGCCAGCCAACTCGCTCAGCTCAGAAAGGCCGCCTGCACTGAACAGCCAGTTGCTATGGAAACCTGGAAGGGCTTCAGGTGAGATGGGCTCCCAGGTGCCCAACCAAGACATGGGAGGCATGGAGGGCTTAGCCACCAGGGTGCCTGGGATCCTGGGTGCATGTCACAATTCTTAATTCCCTAGGAGTCCGCTTCTTTTGCTGTTACCTTCTGGACGTTCCCAAACACATCGCATCCCTGCTCATGAGAAATCCCATTCAATGAATCTACTCCTAGTCCCCAAAAGAACATGCGATCCTCCATCCTCCAAAGGCCAGACTGGATGACCGAATTCCCCTCCTACAGCCACCTCCTGCCCCACCCCATCGAAGCCCACCCGCACGCCCGAACCAATCTCCTACAGCCTACCAACAAGCCCGCCCTCACCCACCCCCAAAGCTCACCGGTATCCGCCTTTGCAGGGCTGCCATACAGAAGTCCCAGGCGCCATCCATCCTCCATGTCCCCCGCCCACCTAGTCCCCCTCCCCCTCCCCAGCTCGGCGCCCAGCCCCTGGCCCTGGCTCCCGCACAACCGGGAAGCCGACGCGCCGGCGGGCTGCAGAATGCGCACTCCAGTCTCAGGCCGCCGGACTCCCCGCCGCAGCGCAGCGCAGCGCCCGCGAAGTAACGGCCTGACGCGGCGGCGCTGGGGCCTGGAGGCGAGGCCAGGCGCGGGGCCCCCATCCGGGCTCTCCAGGTGCTAGCCCCTCACCGCCAGCTCCTGCTTCCGCTTCACGAGCTCCGCCAGCTCCCGCCGGGTGTCCGGGATCTGCGGCGGCGCAGCCTTGTTATGCATCGCCATGTTGGGCCGAGGCGGGCAGCGGAGGCGCTGGGCAGGGGGCGGTCCCTGCGCGCCGCCGCCCGCCAGGGGGCGCCGGCAGCTCACTGCGCCTGCGCACGCGGCTACCAGAGACGCGGGCGGCGCTGCGCTTTGGGCATACGGCTACCGCGTGCTCTGCGCTGGGGAACCTGCTGGTGGGACTCTCTAGTCTTAGTACTGCGGGTGATTCTGCCCCTCGTGCGTGGCTGATCTTTACAGGCACTTCAAACTCAATGCCCAAACCAGAGTCCTCCTAAGACCCCCCCCCCCCCCCCCCAGTGAATGACTTTTACTGTCCATCGAATAGTCCAAGTGAGAAAGCTCCACCCCTTGGATCCCACCCCAAACCAAGTCCTCTGGCCTGGCTCTGGAACACCCCGCAAACCCACTGGCTTTTGTCTGCCACCTCCCTCGTTCATCCAGGCCCTTCCTATTTGGGGCTTCATTATTCCAATAGACTGTTTACACATTTAGCTGCATTTAATCCATGATCCACAGCGGTGCCATGATAATTTGTTTTTGGAAAACAAATATGTCTTTCCACTGGTTTTAACCTTTCAATGGCTTCCCATTGCCCTTTATAGAGACAAGTACTAGGTACGCTATGTGTGGTGGTTAGGTACGAAAGCTGGAGCCAGAACTACCTTGTTCAGAATCCTACCTTTAGCCCTGGCCTGGTGGCTCCGTTGGTTGGAGCGGCGTCCCGTAGTCTTAAGAGGTTGGGGGCTCCATTCCTGGTCAGGGCACTAGACAAAAGTGTGTATAGGAGGCAACAGATCCACGTTTCTTTCTCCCGTTCCCTTCCTCTCTCTCTCTCAAATCAATAAACATATCCTTGGATGAGGATTAAAAAAAAAAAAACAGTTGGAGAAAAAAAACTTTTTAATCCTACCTCTCCCACAGATAAGCTATGCCATCTTGGCCAAGTAACCAAATTTTTCACTTGTCTCAACTTCCTCATCTGTAAAAGGGAGGTAATAATAGTACTGAGGTAATACAATTGCTGTGAGAAGTAAATCACTTCATGTCTGTCTGGACTCGACCAGTAATTACACTACCTAAATGTTAGCTTTTTTCATTAGGTCCAGTCTCCTTAACTTCGTTTTCACTTGGCCCCTGCTTACCTCTCCAGCCTCAAGCTCTCTCCATTTTTCAAGGTTCTGCAAATTTCACTACCAGACTTAGGCAGGATTTTCCTTCCTTCCTTCCTTCCTTCCTTCCTTCCTTCCGCCCTCCCTTGTTTCTTTCTTTTCCTTTCTTGGAAGTCTTTGGGCTTCTGCAGTCTGTGGAAATTCACCAGTTTTGGGTATTTCTCAGCTCTCTTTCTTCAGATACGCCTCTGCCCCATTTTTTCTCTCCTTCTGGAACTTAAATATAATAATCCTTTATTCTTTTTACCCACTGTCTTAAAAAAAAACATTTTAAAGTATATTTTATTGGTTATACTATTACAGTTGTTCCAATTTTTTCCCTATGCCCCCCTCCACTTGGCATCCCTCTTCCATCTAGCAATCCCCCCTCCTGGTTCATGTCCATGAGTCGTACATATAAGTTCTTTGGCTTCTCCATGTTCTTTACTATTCTTAACATCCCCCCTGTCTATTTTGTACCTACCAATTATGCTTCTTAATCCCTGTACCTTTTCCCCCATTCTCCTACTTCCCCCTCCCCACTGTTAACCCTCCATATGATCTCCATATCTATGATTCTGATCCTGTTCTAGTTGTTTGCTTAGTTTGTTTTTGTTTTTTAGGTTCAGCTGTTTGTTGATAGCTGTGAGTTTGCTGTCATTTTACATAGTTCATAGTTTTGATCTTTTTTTAAAATAAGTTCCTTTAACATTGCATATTGCCCTGGCTAGTGTGACTCAGTGGGTAGAGTGCCAGACTGTGAACCAGAGGGTCACTGTTTCAATTCCCAGTCAGGGCACATGTGTGGGTTGCAAGCCAGGTCCCAGGTTGGGAGTGTGCAAGAGGCAACCATGCATTGATGTTTCTCTCCCTTTCTTTCTCCCTCTTGCCCTCTAAAAATAAATGAACAAAATATTTAAATAAAAAAATTTCATATAATAAGGGCTTGGTGATGATGAGCTCCTTTAGCTTCACCTTGTCTGGAAAGCATTTCATCTGCCCTTCCATTCTAAATGATGGCTGTGCTGGATAGAGTAATCTTGGTTGTAGGCCCTTGCTTTTCCTAACTTTGAATACTTCTTGCCAGTTCCTTCTTGCTTGCAATGTCTTTTTGTTTTATTTCATCTTTATTGCATTTTTTCCCCCCATTATCATTTAGTCCCCTTATACCTCCCTCCCCCCTGTCATGGTCTTTTTTTCTTTTTCTTTCTTTTTTTTTTCCCCTCTGCTGCATTCTGGATAATTTCTTTTGTGTGTTGCTTTTGTAACCCAGGATCTTATTAATTCTAGGAGGGCTTTTTTTTTTCCCATTTCATCTTCAGATAGGGGGTTTTATTTTTTCCCTTCCAAACTGTATGCTTTCTATTTCCTTTTCTTGCCTTACTGTCCTGGCTAGGACTTTCAGTTGAATAAGAGTGATCAGAGCAGACAAACTTGACTTGTTCCCTTAGGAGGAAAGTATTGTTTTTCACTATCAAGTATGATGTTAGCTGTATGGTTTTTATAGATGCTTTTTATCAAGTTAAGGAAGTTCCCATCTATTTCTGGTTTGTTGACAGTTTTTATCTTGAACGGGTATTGAATTTTGTCAGATACTTTCCCTGCATTAATTGACAGGATTGTGATTTTTCTTCTCGAGTTTCTTGGTATAGTGGATCACATAGAATCATTTCCAAGTGTTGGACCAGCCTTGCATATCTGGAATAAACCCTACCTGGCCATGCGGTATATTTTATATATTGCTAGATTCCATTCGCTAATATTTTATTGAAAATGTTGTGGCTATATTCATGGGCTGTTGGTCTATAAGGGGTTTTTTTGTTTTTTGTTTTTGGTGCTTTCTCATCTAGCTTTGGTATCAATTCAATAATGGCCTCATAAAATGAATTGGGTGGTGTTCCTTTCTCTTCTAATTTCAAGAAAAGGTGGTTTAGAATGGTGCTAATTCTTGAAATATTTGATAGAATTCTTCAGTGAAACTATCATCATCTTGGCCTTGATAATTTCTTTCCAGAAGCTTTTTAAAAAACTTTTTCTAATCCTCACCCAAGGACATGACTGTTGGTGTTAGAGATGAAGGGAAAGAGAGGTGGCAGGGACAATGAGAGAGAGAGACTGACTGGTTGCCTCCCATATTTGCCCCAACTGGGGACCAAACCCACAACCCCCTGGTGCACACGATGATGCTCCAGTCAACCAAGCCACCTGGCTAGGACTCTTTTCAGAAGCTTTTTAATTACAAGTTCTATTTCTTTAATATTTATAGGACTATTCAGATGATTTATTTCATATTGAATTTGGTAGCTTAGTTTTTGAAGAATTGGTCCATTTCATCTAAGTTGTTAAATTTATGTGAATGCCTGGTTGGTGTGGCTCAGTGGATTGAGCACTGGACTGTGAACCTAAGGGTCGCTGGTTCGATTCCGAGTCAGGGCACATGCCTGGGTTGCGGGCCAGGCCCCCAGTTGGGGGCGTGCAGGAGGTGACCCATTGATGCTCCTCTCACACATCGCTGTTTCTCTTTCTCCCTTCCCATCTCTCTAGAAATAAATAAATAAAATCTTTAAAAAATAAATTTATGTGCATGGATAATTATCTTTGGCCTATTTTCCAGTTCATTAATTCTCCCTGAAGATTCTCTTAAAGCCATCCATTGATGGTTTTTTGTATAGTTGCTGTATTTTTCATTTTTAAAAGTTCTAGTTGGTCTTTTAAATAACTCCCATTTCACTTGTTGCCATTTATTTTTCTTTGTATTTTCAAGCTTGTCATTTTTTCTTAGAAAACAGTAATCATAAACATTTTATTTTTCTGTTTTTTAGAGGTATCAATATTGTTTTAAGATTATTTTATTACCATTGTCTCAATGTTTCCCCCTTTGCCCTCCTCCACCCATCCCACCCCCAACTCCCACAGTCAATTCCTGTTGATGACACATTTTATAGTTATCTTGTAATTCAAGTATCTGAAGCTCTTTGAGAATCAGTTTCTGTTATCTTTTATTTCTGTTGGTTTTCATCAACAGTGCCTTTTATTGTGTGCTTTAAAAAAATTGTGTATTTGTGGAGGGAATGTGGAAATAACTGGAGGGGAGTTAAAAAGTCCCTCCAAAGAGTAATTTCAGGCCCTGGCTGCTGTGGCTCAGTGAATTGAGCGTCGGCCTGCAAGCCAAGTGTCGCTGGTTCGATTCCCAGTCAGGGCACGTGACTAGGTTGCATGTCAGGTCCCCAGTTGGGAGCACGAGTGAGAGGCAACCACACAGTGATATTTCTCTCCCTCTCTTTCTCCTTTCGCCTCTCTCTAAAAATAAACAAACAAATAAATAACCTAAAAAAAAAAAAAAAAAAAAAGAGTAATTTCACCTATACCTATATTTCACCTATACCTGATGGCACTAATAGTACAGGGTCATTTTCAATGGAGTTCAAGGCCGGAGGTTTTCTGAACTCCCAGGTTACAAATACTTGGGAGGATTCGATTTCTGATCCACTCTTTTATTCTGAAAATTATAGCCCTTTGGCATGCTACGTGTGTGTGTGTGTGTGTGTGTGTGTGTGTGTGTGTGTGTGTGTGTGTGAAATATCTATTATACTACCCATTGTATGTAGGCTTTGGGTTTTGGCTTCCATCTCATGCAACCTAGGGTAAGGTCTGATTTGCTAGAATCAAATATGGTTTGCCTTTAGACCAAATGTGCTTTCTAGGCATCTGTGCTCCATTTCTCTCTGGATTCTTATTTATTGTCACTTTTGGACTGATACATTTTTTACTAATTTGTCAGTTTCTGAATGCTTTAAGATTTTTTATTTTTTGGCTTATATTTTATCCAGAAATTTCGACTGTTTTCAGAAAAATAACTTATCCATCATTCTCAGAATCCAGAAGTCTCACTCACCCTCTTCTCCCTATTGAACTTTAAGTGTTATCAAAGCCTAATTAATTTATTACCTCAGGTATTTAAAAATATTTTTTAGAAAGATATTTATTTTTAGACGAGGGGGGAAAGAAGGGAGAAAGAGAGGGACAGAAACATCAGTCGGCTGCCTCTCCCACGCGCACCATCTTGGGAATGAGCCTGCAACCCTGGCATGTGACCTGACCACTGGTGACCTTTCTCTTTGCGGGACAACACCCAAGCAACGAACCCACACCAGTCGGGGCTCACCTCAGGTATTTCTGAGTGCTAGTTTCCCTGCCTAGAAATATATATTCCTTTCTTTCCTCATCTCATTGGCCTCTTCTGAGTAACTGCTCATTCTTCCCCGACTACTGAGATTTTGTTGAATATGATTTCTCTGAGCTTCCACAGTCCCCAATGCTTCTAACACTGTCTGTAGCTCCTGATTTTACTGCTCTGAGAGAGCCAGACCCCATATATCTCATTTCTGTAAGAGGCAGTGTATCACAGTGGTTAAGAATGTGGAATCTACAACCAGAGTGACTGGGTTTGAGTCCCAGTCCTACCTACCACTGTGACCTTAACCTCTCTGTCCTGAGCTTGCCCATCTGCAAAGTGGAATGATGAAAGAAGCCTGGATTATGAGGAAGAAATGAATTAAAATATGTATTCATATACATGTAAAATGCTTACAACTGTGCTTCATACATAAAGTGCTCCTACATATTGGCCAGTTTTATTACTAAGGTCTTGGTTCATAGCACTTCTTAGGTACCCAATTATTGAATATTTGTCTGTTTTTGAGTGAACATTTCCAAGCAGCTCTGGCTATGACTTGGTGGGGTGGGGATTTGCCTGAGCCACTCTCTACCCCTGAGAATCCCACCTGCTGATTTCCTCGAACCCCTATGAAGAGGACAGTGTCTCTCTCTCGGATCGCTCCACTAAGCTCTGCTAGGGAGGTGGGAAGCAACCAGCGAAAAGACCACTGAACATGAAGTTCCTAGCTCTGCCACGAACTTGCTGTGGGCCTTCAGCTAACCCTTTTACAGGATTCTTTCTGCATCTTCCACTCCAGCCCTGCTGTCCCTGGACTGTTCAGTCTGAAACAATGCCCTCCTTACAACTGGTTCGAAATCCACTTAGTCTCTAACCAACACCTTAAATGCCACCTCTTGTCCACGGTGCAGCCTACTTCCATATCATTGCCCCCTCCTTCTGACAGCTGTAAACCAAATGCTAGCATAGTAAACTTCTGCAACCGTTGCTTTAGGGAATTAATTCACTTCCACCTGAGTACATGTGACCAAATCAAGTACCTTAAAATCGTTTCCCATTTGATAAGTACACTGGAAACTTCATCCAAGAGATGGAAGGAAGCTTCCAATTCCAAAGCTTTAATTTAGATCAAGTAGCCTTCTCAGCTGATATAAACTCACAGACCCAGGAACACTGTTGGCATGTTGCGTGTATCACTCTTAGGCTTTGATTAACGTCTATCATCTTGTTCTTCATATCCACAAATTTCCCCAAAGGGAAAAATATTTAAAAACATAACCATTTGGGCACCCTATCAAACATACTCAATAATACAAAAACAAACAAACAAAAGACACCTCAGTTATCTGCATTCTTTACTCTGCTTTCCCTTATCACGAAGATCCAATAAAAGTATCTGAAAGTTAAATCACCAGTTGCACTTAATGAGCTGTCCTTGGTCAACATGAGAATGAGGGAACGAGATGACTAGGAAAAGGCCTGATGAGGACGATCTAAATGATTCTGTCCCATACCCCTGCAGAAATGTAGACCACGGCAGTGGATTTGGGGAAGGATCCCAGAAGCAAAGGGCTGTTCTGGAGGTAACTTAATTTTGACAACCATTTATAGATAAGCCAACCAGGGTAGAGAAAATGTAGAGCATAAAAAGTCACAAAAAGCTTAGATGAACATTAGTTTCTAAGCAATGAATTAACTCAAGAGAGCTTTAGGATTATGCCAGCTTCAAATGAGAAAGTGTGCTGGTGATAGCTGGCTTTGGAGATGGGTAGTATCTTTTCTTTAACCCTCTTTCTTAAAAAAAAAAAAAAAAAGAGAGAGAGAGAGAGAGAGAGAGAAGGGGGGCGGGCGAGAGCCTTCCTAGATTTTTGGCATAAAGAATCTCTTAATCCAGCCCTGGCTGCTGTGGCTCAGTGGACTGAGCATCGGCCTGCAAGCCAAGTGTCACTGGTTCTATTGCCAGTCAGGGTATATGACTAGGTTGTACATCAGGTCCCCACTTGGGGGCGCAACTGAGAGGCAACCACACAGTGATGTTTCTCTCCCTCTCTTTCTCCTTTCCCCTCTCTCTAAAAATAAATAAATATAAAAACAAACAAACAAATAATCTCTTAATCCAGGAAGCAAAAGTTGACTCCACAGTTGGGACCTCTTATTGAAAAATGTAGGCCAAGTGGTCATTCATCACAGTGCCCACCAGGATGGTGTGTGGAGCCAACCCAAGGCCTCCAGGAAGCAGTAGGAATAGCCCAGACTGAACAAGGAAGCCCTGGAGTGAGATGCCAGATTAGTGCCTACTTCCTCGATCAACAGAAAAATCCATCATAGCAAACCCTATGCACATATGTAATCTGTGATCTATGGCACAGGTCAAAATTAGACCAACAGCCGTTATAGTAACCATGTACAACACAGTGGGGCGGATGGTCATTGCTCATATATGTTACAGCTTCATCTAACCTTCCATCTAACTGACCTTGCTAAGTGTTCACTCTTCAAAGAGGATCTTTTCATTTCTTTTGAATAAACATGAGTCAGCTGCTCCCCCGAGTACACATGGGTATGTGAAACCTCAGTGGGAAAACAATATAAAGAAGACAATATAGTAGTATCCTAAGTTTCAAACCAAGAGGAACAGTTAGCAGCAGCAATGACTGAATTGTACCACCTCTCCTTTCTCTCCCCCCCGTCTGAGGGTGAATTAGTAATTAGTGAGCATGGGGATAAACAGGTGTTAAGTCCCACTATGTATAACCTGCCCCAACTCTTCTTGGGGGGAAAACCACTTCACTGCTAATTCAGAAAACACTGCTGCTTCAATAGGACCAACACTCACTTGCCGAGATATGAGACTATATTTACAAATTTTATTATTTCGTATCCCAAAAATACATATAAATGAAAACCTGCTGTTCAAATGCAGGGAGGCCCTTTGCCTATAATGTAGTATTACGTTTACATCACAAAACATTCTCATATGAAAATCATATGCAGCTCTTTCACACGCAATCATATATATACAACACTATATATGTAAGCTGTTATGCATTTTCTACTTTTCGCAGATTCCTTTAGTGGAAAATTAGGAAATTGGGCAATCCCCATGCTTTCCAGCTTTGGGAAGGTAAATACAACCTCTCTAAATGTTTTTTTTTTTTTTAATGAAACGTAAACTACACAACTTTCTTTAGACATATACATACATTGTTAGAATAAAGCAAGAACCCTGTCACATAAATGACAGTGTTTCTCAAAAAAGGGAAAAAAGATATTTGAATAAAAATGCAAAGTTGAAGAACAGAGAAGATGATGACAATTGTTATGTACATGCTCCATGGAGAAATCAGAATTCTCTCACAGGGAACAGATCCACACCGTACTGCAGCCTCCGGGACACTAGGTCAGCACCCACTGGCAGTAGTCCTGGTCTTCCAGTCCAGCCATATGCTTAAGCAGGCTCCATACAGCATCTGTTTAAGTCTAACAGTTAACAATGAGGTCATGTGGTAAATTCCCACCCCCCCAAAAAGAAGTGCAAAATCAACTTCTGTGACTCAAGAGCTCAACCAGTTCAAAGCTTTGGTATATACTGGAGGCTGTTTTGGTGATATCCAAAGCTTAAGAAGATTCTGTTAAGGGATTTGCCCCAGAAACAAAAACAAAACAAACCCAGTTCACAAAGCCTATAAATAAAGTAACTATACAAAGAGAACAAGCCACAATTTCCCTTTAGCCAAGGGTTTATAGTTTCCTAGGCAGCAGTTCTGACAGCACCAACTAAAAGCCACAGTGCTTCTACAAAACATGACGTGTTGGTGAGACTGTTCTGAAAACATATGCCCACAGGCAAGTGGCTGATGTGCCACGGAAAAAAGTTCAACCAAACATAAGTCAGTTTTCTTACACTGTAACTAAGCTGGTCAGCAACCCGGGAAAGACTTAAGGCATTAAGAGGCATTACAAAAGAGCACCAGGGTGCTCCCGAGTCCATCACAAAGCCTTCGCAGAAAGGAAAGGTCTCTCAAGAGTTTGTTTCTTAGTTTGCTAGCTGTCAGATACTTCCTCCTCCTCCTCGCCATCCTCATCTTCTTTCTGGTCTACTTCAGAGGTATCGGAGGACTCATGAAGCAGAACATACTCTCTGCTGCTGAACCCAAATTTAAGTACATCTTTTTCCTTCAGTTCATAGTATCTCTGTGGCTCAATGCGCTTGTTGTTCAAGAATGTCCCATTGCCTGAGCAAAGGTCAATGATGTAGGGCCTTACCCTTCGGCCAACTGTCCCGTCAGCACGGGTATATTCCACAAGCCTAGAAGAGATAAGAGAGAGAAACCTAAGGGGGTTGGGGAAGCAGAAAAGGGTGTGTGGGGATAAACGGTGATGGAAGGAGACTTGACTTGTGGTGGTAAGTGTACAACATACAGATGATGTATTATGGAATTGGACACCTGAAACCTATATAATTTTATTAACCAATGTCACCCCAATAAATTCAATATAAAAGGGAAAAAAAAAGGAGAAAGAAACCTGTAGGCCAAATCCTGCCTCAGGTCATCTAGCTTTTTGCTAACATAGTCTAGATGAGGTAAATAACCTGGCTTCAACACAGTTCAAGTTCAAACTCTAAGAAATCAAGGAGAAGGTATGGCCTTGAATCTAGAAATTAGGAGCAAGTTAAATAATACTTATTAGAAAGGTGAGACCTGGTTGCTGCAGGACAGGAAATTCATGGTAGATCAAAAGCTTAAAATGCAGAATCCAAGGCCTCTTGCAATAGTTAAGGAAATAATTTTTGGGGGTGTTGTTTATAATCAATCTAATGCTTCTTTCACCTATACAGTAGTCCCTCTCTGTATCGCGGTTCACTTATTGCGGCTTCACTGTATCGTGGGATTTTTAAAAATATTATATTTAATTATTTATCACTTTTTTTTGCTATATCACGGGATTTTGTGGTACTGTATATGTATGTTGTTAAAGTTATGTAGGTTTAAGAGTACAGAATATGTTTAAGAACATAAGTGGTATTTTAAAAAGTCTGGAAAAGGTTAATAAGGGAGTGGGAAAGATTAATAAGGGACTGGGAATGGTTTCTAAAGCCTTAAAATATATATAAATACTAAAATAAATGTGAAGTTTCTACTTCATGGATTTTCACCTATCATGGGAGGGTCTAGAACGTAATACCCGCGGTAAGTGAGGGAATACTGCATTTCATCTTATTTTATCTCTATCCCAATGGAAATAATTTTTTTTTTTTTAATTTATTGATTTTGAGAGGAAGGGAGAAAGAGAGACATCAATCTGTTGCCCCACCGACTTATCCATTCATCGGTTGTTTCTTGTATGTGCTCTGACCAGAGATCGAACCTGCAACCTTGGCAAATTGAGACAATGCTGTAACTAACTGAGCTACCTGGCCAGGGGAGGGAAATAGAGCATATTTGGACTTCAGAGTTAAGGGAGCTAAATATGAACCAGAGTCCTACTATGGTGATCATCTATTAGGCAAGTCACTTGGCTTTGCTGAAAGCAAATGGGACTATGAAGACCAGTGCTATCCACTTCACAGGATTGTTGTGAGGATCAAACAATAACAAGTATACTATGCAAACTCAAGATACAGATCCAAGCAACACATAGGCCAAGCATTCTCGATTATATTTCCATTTAACCTTCATAATAGCCCTGTGAGGTAGGTAGAAACCCAGGCCCAGAGTGGCTTGTCCCAGGTCATACACCTGGTAAATAGCAATGGCAGGATTCTGAACACCAAGTTCAATGCTCTTATACAAATATAAGTGATTATTCAAAGGGCAGTTAGATCAATACTTGTTAAAACTAATATCAGATATAAGGGGTATGGATTCTTCTGCATATACATGCACATAAAACTTAGTAATCCTGACCTGCCTGATAAGGCTCAGTTGGTTGGAGCCTCGTCCGTAACTGAAAGGTTGCAGATTCCCAGTCAGGGCACATACCTAGGTTACAGGTTTGATCCCCAGTCCGGGTACCTACAGCAGGCAATAAATCAATGCTTCTTTCTCACATCAATGTTTCTCTCTCTCTAAAAGCAATGGAAAAAATGCCCTTGGGTGAAGATTAAAAACAGAAAACAAAAAAACTTAGTAATCCTAACTTCTGCTTACACTCGAGTTCCTTTCTGCAAATGTACTTACCGATACTGAAAGACTGCGTGCTGCTTTGAACAAGAGGGATGATCAATTGGAATGTCTGCGATACGACGGTGTCGCCCCAGGAGGTAAGCACTTTGTCGATGGATGTACATGACTGGAAGCACCTCATCATTTTTAAAGGGGTATAGACGCCATCGTTTTTTAGGGATACGTGCTTCAGGGGGCTCAGTATATTTAATGACTACACCCCGGTACGTGTTGGTGTCCTCAAGAAGTGCCCCAGAAAGTTCAAAGCTTGGCTTTTCCTTAACAGGCACCTCTTTGTCTTTGTTTTTGCCACCAGGAGGAGGAACCAACTCCTGAGACTCTTGACCACTGGTACTATCTTCATTCCTTTGACGATGCTCCCGCCGTCGGGCATTATAAAACTCCCGCTCTGCTTCCTGAGCCTGCAGGTTCTGAAGGTCATGATCCCGTCCCTGAGCCTGACCACCCCCAGGTCTCTCGTTAGAGGTTCTCCTCTGGTGGGAGTGGCCCCTGTGCCTGTCTCGGTCACTGTTCCTAGCTCGCCTGTGTTCCTGTCCTGATGCTTCACGATGCTGCCGATCTTCCCGCTCTCTTCGGTGCGGATGATCCTCACGTTCCTGAAATTAGAACAGATTCAGTAAATTCAAGGCAGTCCACAATCTATGAATAAGCTGCATTCAAACAGTTCTCTGTGATTTGGACTTTGGTATTCAAGAGCAAAAGGTCCCACAGAAATGAGGTTATCAGTGGTGGCTATGTTTTTGGGCAAGGTCACGCTGACTGTGTATCCCATGCTATTGCTGAACTACAGCTCTAAGAGGGCAAGCCCATGCTCAGAGCCCTAAAACAAGAGTACCTACAGGCACACTTACAAGGGATCATATACAGAAAAGAGAACAAAGAGAGGTAACTAGTCACATACAGAATATGTAAAGAAAAAAGCTTTCACTTGTGCCAAAAATGAAAATGTAATAGTAATTTTAAAATATCTCATTCCAAGAGTAACAAAATTATTCAATACCAAAAGTACATTTAAGAAATATATATGATCTGAAGTGACAGAATTATAGAAATGGAGAACAGATTGAACAGATCAGAGGTTGCCAGGGTTGAGAGTAAAAATGGGAGGGAAGTGGGTGTGCCTATAAAAGGACAACATGAGGGATCCTTGTGGCGATGGAAATGTTCTGTATCTTGACTGTATAGATGTCACCATTGGGGGAAACAGAGTAAAGCGTACACACCTGTATTATTTTTACATTTACATGTGAATCAAAAGTTATCTAAAAATAAAGTTTCATTGATTAAAACAAGCAGAAAAAATGCCCACCCAGTTGTGAGAAGCCTTGGTAAGTACGCGTGAGTATATACATAACACTTCAGCTATCATGGTAATAGGCTCTAGAGATCTGGACCCAGCATCTAGACATCTTAATCCACTCACCTGCTTCACTTTGACTGTTGAATGGTGAGGACTTCGGCTTCTATTGTTCCGAGGAGACTTGCTTTTTCTCCCTGAGGACTTTTTCTTTTTGGCTGGGGACCTGTTAAGAGAATGGTACAAACAGGATTTTCCTTCCATTTCCCTCCTCGCACGTAATTACCGTCACATTACAGGCATACCTACCACACAAACACCACACCTGTGAAGTTCTCTGCTTTTCACACTATAGGAGTCAGGAGCATCATCTTCCAGCCTCCTGTCTGCCCTGCGTTCCAGACCTACAGACATAACTGCCAACCAAACCTCCCCTTACTTATATAACATAACTCTTTATTCTCAACCCTTCAAAACCTTTCTTCTCTCAGCCTTTGCCATATCAGCAAGTGGCACCACCATCCACCCCGTTCCTCAAGCCAGAACCCCAGAAGTCACCCTCTATTCCCCACCAACAGCGCTCCACACCCCTCCTTCACCATCACCTTAAACGCATCAGCAAGTCCTCTCTCCGTCTCCTCCTCCTCCCTCCCGGTTCCAACCACTCTCCTTGATCACTACACTGGCCTTTTTTTCTATTTCTAAAACAATCACTATTAATTCCACTACAGGTTCTTTGCACGAGTTGTTTCCAATGCCTGGATCCTTAGGAGGCTGGATTAGTCTTATCCTTCAGGTCTCAGCTCAAATGGCAATTTTTCAGAGAAAGAGATCTCCCACTTCCCTCCAATCTCTATCACATTACTGTTTTAACATACCCCTAGTGCTTGTTACTAACTGAAACTATTTTCTTCATTTGCTAGTTATTTTGTCTCAGGACTAGAGGACATCAATTTGAGAAGTTAACAGGTACTCGGTAAAACTATGCTGAATGAATAAATGAACGCGTCTAGCAAGGGACCTTTTTTTTTTTTTTCTAGAAGTTCTGTCAGGTAGACCACCTAGGCCCTCCAGGTGGAAACCTTTTGCGGCAGTTCATTGGAAAGACAACGCCCGCACTCCATTTGCAGGCAGATGGGGAAAACTTTTCATTTCCACTTAAAATGACCAGTGCTATCCGCTGGGCCTTTCTCACTGAGGTGCTGGGCAGAGATGAAGGGGTGGGATCCTGTCCATTAGACCATTAACGGCCATATAACATCAGTGACAGGTAAACAATGGCACCAGCACCACCGGGTTACTTCCTGCCGGTTTAGGACCTAGTCCAAGCCGCTATGCTCAGCTCTCAAGGTGTGTTTCTCAATGAGCCCACCCTGGCTGCTTCGCCCTTACCGGCTGTGTCCTCGGGCTCGGGTCCCGCGGTGACCAGGACGGCCTGGCTCGCCGGTTGGTGGGGACGCGCTACCGCGGGGGCAGTCCGGACGGCGGTGAACCGGAGGTGCGGCCTCCGGGCTGAGCCGCTCTTGTTTAACCACCACCGCCGCCGTGGCCACTATGTCCTCGTCCCGGTGCTTTCGCCGGCCTCCCCGCGCCCGCTCGCTTTTCACCTCCTTCATGCTGATATATCCACGGAGCAAATGAAAAACACTGCCGCTACGCTCCTCTCGTAGAAAGGAAATGACGTGTTAGACCCCTGGACTTCCGCTTCTGGGACGCTCGCTCTCCCAGAAACCCTCGCGGTGCAGAGGCTAAACACGTGACAATGACTCTATTGTGGGAGGGGTCGTAGTGGCGCAACTGGGGAGGCGGGAGTTTTAAGTTTCAAAAGTTCACTCTGGAAAACAGCGCCGCTCAAGGTTGCTGCGCGTCATTAGTAATTCCTAAACACCGAGACAACCTAAATGCCCAGCAGTAGGGACTTGTTTAGGCAATTGATGAGTGTTATATCGCCGTTTGCAGTGCTATCTAAAAACTATACGACAAACAACAACAAAAAACGAAAGAAGCAGGATACAAAATTGCGCGCAAACTGCTTACATTTACGTTTGGAAATACGAAGGAAAGAAGGAAATGCAATCCAATCACAGCTAGTATGTTGTGGGCAAATCCTTAGTATTTCCCCATATTTAAAAAAATTTTATTTATTGATTTCTTTCTTTTTTTTTTTAAAGGGAGAAACATCGATTTGTTGTTCCACTTATTTATACATTCATTGGTTGATTTTTGTGTATGCCCTGACCCGATGGAATCCCCCACCCTGGCCTATGGGGACGACGCTCTAACCAACTGAGCATCTGGCCAGGGTTCCTCTGTACATATTCTTGAACTTCCTGTTATCTTGTCATTTATCCAGTTAATTAAAAACAAATGCTTTTTAAAACCGATGCCTTCCTCTATGACTCCTACTTCGCAGATGACAAAATTGGGGGTCAGAGAAGGTGATCTGCCATCTCATTAAAATTGCGAGCTAGGAGCGTCTCAGGGGCTCGAACCCGTTTTCACTGCTACCAGTCGAAGAGGAGCGACCCGGTGAGCAGGAAGCCTGACAAGCTAAAGCGCTGAAGAGTTCTTCGGGAAGACTGCGCAAAAATAAACTTCCTCTCTGCTGGCTCCGCCCAGGCCACGTAGTTAAGAGGCTTCCATGGTAACGGTAAACAGGGTCCTGCCTACAGGGGCTGAGGCTGGGCTCCTCGCCGTCACTATGATTCCCCCTTCGGACTCTCTGCTCAAGTATGATAACCCGGTGCTGGTGAGCCGGAACACAGAGAAACGGAGCCCCAAAGTAAGGACGGGTCCCAGGGGACGGAGGATCCCGGAAGCTCCAATGGGGAAAGACAAATGTCCGCGTTGAGGATGCGGAGTCCTGAGGGATGGAGGCTGAAGCAATTTGGGAGTAAAGGAAATTGGGATGGAGAAAGGAAGGTGGGAGAGCGGTACAAGAAGCCCAGGTGTTGGGCGACTCCAAACGGCAGATTTAGGATAGGGAAGGAAGTCCCAGGGAGACGAACGTGGCTCACTATTTTTCATGGTAGCTACATCCAAGAATAGATTTGGTACTGAAAATAGAGGCCAGAGCACCCGGGCCAGAAACTTCTGTTCAAGGAGACACAAGCATTGGATTGAGGTGGGACCAGATACTCTTCATGGCCTCCTTTAGCTCTGAGACATAACTTCTGCTGAGAAGACAGATGGGGAAAGTGAGCTGGGAATAAGGGAAAGGTGTGTGGAAGACCCGGAGCAAGCGCCAGGATGTGTGGAGCTTAGTGTCTGGTCACCTCCTGCCCTAATTTGTCCCTTCTTCCCAGGCTCGGCCACTGAAAGTCAGCGCCCAGCAACCTGGACCCTCAGGTCTAGTCCCACAGCCACCAAAGACCAAGCTCCCCTCAACTTCTTCTGTCCCAGACCCTACAAAGCAGGCAGAAGAAATCTTGAATGCCATCCTACCCCCAAGGTAAAAAAAAAAAGAAGCAGGTGTAGTGGCTACAAGAAGGCCCAGGCTTTTGCATCCCAGAACTTGGGAACGTAGAAAAAGGCATCCTGTCTCTGTTCTGGCTGGGATTTCCTCCCAGCATCTCAGTGTTTCTAGAACTGACAGATGGCTGGATCCTGGGTAAGTGGATCTACCTTGTTCTCTGTCTACCCTTATTTCCAGAGTGCTTTCACTGGCTTATGGCTTTACATACCATCTATATGCTGATGGCTCCCAAGTGTATATTTCCAGCCCTGTTGTTTCCCCTAAACTCCAGACCCATATATATTCTACTACTTCCTCATTACCTTCATGAAGATGCTTACAAGCATCTCAAACTCAGCGTGTCCAAACTAACTCAATTTCTTCCTTCCCCAACCTGCTCATCCCCAGTCTTCTCTTTCTACCAGGGACTCAAGCCACCTTTCATCCCTCTTGGTATTTCACATCACAAGTTCTAGCCTTTATCAATTTCTTTTGGCCCCGCCTTCAAATGACATCCCACATCTGACCACTTTTCACCACCTCTGCTTCCGCCATCTTGCTTCTAGTCGCTGTCACCTGTACTACTTCAGTGGCCTCCCATTTGAAAATCTGGCTTCCACTCTTTGTCACGACAATCTATTCTCCCCACAGCCCCCAAACCATAAGTCAGATCATGCCAGGCTTCTGCCAGAAACTAATGGCTTCCCATCTTACTCAGACTAAAATCCCAAGTCCTTACACAGTGATCTGGAAGACCTGGCATGATCTGGCCCCAATATACCCATGATCTTATCTCCCGTTGTTCTCTTTTTTGTTCACTGTGCTAATGCTGCAGGGGGCATCTGCGTGCTGTTTCTGAAACACTTCACTCTTTTCACCTCAGGGCCTTGACAACTGCTGTTCTTACTGCCAAGGACACACTTCCTCTGATATCTGCCTGGTTCCCTTCCTTTCTTCACTCAGGTCTTGCTCCAATGCCATTTCCTCAAGGGGGCCTTCATTGAGAGTCCTTGTAAAAAAGCATCTCCTCCCTTCACGATCCCCTTACCTTGCTTTCTTCTGCAGCCACCCTTACCACTGCCTGACATACCTTTTTGATGAGAGATGGATGTCAAAAAAAGGGAGCAGGGTGATTTTTCTGTTCACTACCTCCCACCAATGCATGAAAGTCCTCTCCCCCGATCGTGAATCTGCCCTTAGGCTCCCTCCTTGTGATTTCAGAACGTGGCCATGCCTCTGACACAAGGTTTGCTATGAGGGGCTACACACCTTCAAGAGCTTCCCCACCCCCCAACACATACATGTGCCTCTTTCTGATGGGCACAAGGTTTCTGGTGCCCTGTGTTTCCCAGCCCACGAGTCAGTGGGCAGTTCCCATTGGGCCTTCTGTTCAGATCAAACAGGATAAATTTGTCCTCAACACATTAGGAGGGTACAATCTGGAACATGGGTGATGATTTCACAGAGGGCCGTAGGAGAATAGAGATTGCTCAGCCCCGAGGTAGGTGCCCTATGGAGGCAGCTTAGTGGGTGTGGCTTTGGAGGGAGGATAGAGGATGCTGGTGGGGTGGTGACTGAGCTGCCCCTCACTCCTGCTCAGGTAGACAGCTCGAAGGGTTCATGTCCTGAGGACCCTCTCTGGTAATGGGTTGTGCTTAGCCTGGCTGTGTCTGTGCCACAGGGAGTGGGTGGAAGACACACAGCTATGGATCCAGCAGGTGTCCAGCACCCCTAGCACCAGGATGGATGTGGTGCATCTCCAGGAGCAGCTGGACCTGAAGCTGCAGCAGCGGCAGGCCAGGGAGACGGGCATCTGCCCTGTCCGCAGGGAGCTCTACTCGCAGTGTTTTGGTGCGTCGCCTGAGGGGCGGGAGGAGGGTACACTACGCTCTACTGCCTCTTTCTCTTCCCCTTCAGCACAGCCCCAAGCTCTGAGTATCCCTGAGCCGAAGCACACCCCATCTGAAATCATGTCTCCCCTCACCTGTCTTATCCAGAATCTGCTAAATGCACCCTCTTCCTCCTCCCAGCCCTGCCTCTCCTATCGGTCCCCCTACTTGCAGGTCAACCTGACAACCTGGTTCCTCACCTCTGAGATCTTGGTTTTTGCAAAGATTCCCATAATAAGCATGTGTCAGTTTTTTAATCAGAAAAATGTATCTCCCATATTTATATCCACCCATCAACATTCAGCCCTTGGTCCAGAAAACATTTCAGGACAATTGACTTCTATCTGACACAGAAATTTAAGCCCTCCCTCCTCCAGTGCTGGTGTGAACTCTGCCATGCAAATTGCCTCCAAACCCTGGGGCAGCTTCGATCTGAGTGTGATTATGGTTTGCCTTCCAGGTCAGCATTTATGGAGGAGATAGGTGGGCAAGCTCTAGACTGTGCTGTTGGCAGCCCCAACCCAGTCTAGCCAAGGAGGCACATAGGATTTGTCAGCTGCTTTAAAGCAGCCACCACTTTCATATTGAAAAGTCAGATTTCTCTGAATGGTATCCAGTTCTTGGTTGAGGATGGAAGAGAGGGGCCTCATGCTGCAAACAAACCTGGGTTCCCGTCTCCCTCTGTCCTGGGCTCGCTGTCTACCTATACTCCCATGTGCCACGTTTGCAAGGCCCCTGGGACCGCTGAAGGCCCCTCCCTGAGATCTGTCTCCAAGTGAGGAGGGCACACCCCAGCACCCTTCCCAGTGGGAAGGGTGGCTTGCAGTAGGCATGGTGCCTTTTCCCTCCCGCCTGCCTTTTCTGACCTCCCTGTGTGTGCGCATGGGAAGATGAGCTGATCCGTGAAGTGACCATCAACTGTGCGGAGAGGGGGCTGCTGCTGCTGCGAGTCCGGGACGAGATCCGCATGACCATCGCTGCCTACCAGACCCTGTATGAGAGCAGCGTGGCGTTTGGCATGAGGAAGGCACTTCAGGCTGAACAGGGGAAGTCAGACATGGAGAGGAAAGTGAGTGGGCTTTACACGAGCCTTTGACCCTTTGTGACTCTCCTGTCTCGGGACCACGTGGTTGTCATTCTGGCACTAAGTTCTGGCCTCCCAGGGTGCTCTCCATCACCTCAGTGAGGACTCTTGGGTCAGAGTGTAAGGGCCAGCCTGGTCATGGCAGGGTTGTCTCCTCTTGGACGTGCATGCCAGGCACTGACCTCCCACTGGGTGGCAGTACAGATCCTGGCAACGTCTTGGGTTGGACAGTTGTGTTCCAGGTCCCCTCTACCTGAGCTCTCAAGCCACCCCATCCACTTGGTAACAACCCAGGATAACTGGGATTTCTGCCCTTAGATTGCAGAATTAGAAGCAGAAAAGAAAGACTTGGAGAGGCAAGTGAATGAGCAGAAGGCAAAATGTGAGGCCACAGAGAAGCGGGAGAGTGAGAGGAGGCAGGTGGAGGAGAAGAAGCACAATGAGGAGATTCAGTTCCTAAAGCGCACGAACCAGCAGCTGAAGGTAATCGCCACGCAAGCCCAGGTGGGGGTGCGGGCCCACCCGCCTGCCCAGCCACGCAGGCCAAGCACTCAGTTCCTTTTCCTACGGATGACTTTAAATATTTGTCCACATGTGCTGCCCAAGACTAAAGGAAGCTGAGTTTTGGGGTGGGTGGGAGAAGAGGGTTAATTACCCAGACTCTCCATCCATCTGGTCCTGGAGGGGGCTCTAGTCTCATCTCTGGATCCCCATGATGCCTCAGCCTGGCTCTCCAATGAAGTATTTTTCCCTTTGGAAAAAAGTTGCCTATCCTCAGGAGAGGGGACTATGACAAAAACTGGAACTTCTTTTCCCGTGGCGGCTGGTAACCTGGAACCTTTCGAGAGCGGCTGGAGCTCTTCAGCATGGGAGTGCTTTCCCCGCTGCAGTCGGCCCCTAAAAGGCACTGCATTTGGGGTGAGCAGGGAAGGCCCTTTGAGAGAGAATCATTTAAGATCAGGCACCTTCCTCAGGTGTGTGCTCAGAACTGGGCTGTAGGTGTTTTTCCTGAAAGCCCTCTTGCGGGTATATGCTTTGATCTGGCTGAGTTTAAGAAAAGGGAAGGGGAGCAAGGGGGAGCAAGGGGGAGAAAATTGGAACTGTTGTAACAATATAATCAATAAAAAACATTAAAAAAAAAAAAAAAGAAAAGGGAAGGAAGCGGGGCTGGTGAAGAAAAGGGCTGGGCTTCTGAAACTCCAGGCTATCTGGCCCAGAGGTTCTCAAAGGTTGGGTTCCAGACCAGCATCATCCTCATCACCTGGCAACTGTTAGGAATACAGATGATTGGCCCCACCCCGGATCCACTGAATCAGAAAATTCAGGGTTAGGGTCCAACAATCTGTTCTAACAAGGTCCCCAGGTGATTCTGATACTTACTGAAGTTTGAGAACCACTGTTATAGATACATGGCCTATTGATGTTTGTGGCTGTCTCCCATGGCCCTGGCCGGAAGGGGCCTCTTAATTTCTCTCCATCTCCTCCCTAGTCTCATAGAAAGCTTACATCCTTACAAGTGGCAGGCTTGTGGGCACTACAAACCAAGGAAGACTGGCACTGGAGGTAAAGAAAGGCCTAACGGCTAGTGCAGGATGACAGATTTTCTTGTTGCTGAGTTTAACAAAAACAAAGCTAGAAACATCACTGCCAGATGTGCATCTGTTTACTTAGCAGCCTCTGCAGCTGCCACCCCTATCTGCCATAGTCCTTTATCATAAGCCCAATCCCTTCTGTAGTAGTGTTGGCAGCAAGAGCAAAGCAGAATACCTTGGCATCTTTCTAACATTTACAAGCAACCTTGTAATCCCCAGAGTGAAGGACTCTTTAGAAGTGAGTTATTTTTATTGGCTCAAAACCACACTGCAAATAAAGCAGTGTTTGCAGCCCCTGGGATAGACCTACTTAAAGATCTGTCCACACACCATGATAGTAAATTATGTATATTACTGGCTGCCAGAGGAGCAAAGTAAACAACTCCCAAGTGTCTTTGGCTTTACATGCAAGACGGACAGCTCCTTACTCACTGGTAGCAATTTTCTCTAATTGGGTGTCAAGTTGTCTCAGTGGCTGAAAATTTGTTGTTGCCCAAATTCTAGTCCCAGCACAGAGCTCCCAGGATCCCAAAGTTTAACTTAGCAGACAAATTTAGGTCTGAAATCTGAGCCATGAGAAACCACTATTTCAACAACTTTTATTCAATTTCCTTTCCAGTGCTTTATATTACCCACTGAGCAGTTATTGTATGGAAACCAGGACAGCTCTGGTTTCTCCTAATGTAGCAAGACCGTATGCCAACCCAGAAACCAGCTAATGTAGAAAATATGGATGTGGGAATGAAGGGCAAAAATAGCTTGGAGTGGCAGCAAGGGATAATCCTTCCCAGAGACTTTTATCACCTCTCAGCTATTTGTGTTAGGCTGCACGTTTCAAATATTGATGGCGTTTGTTTTTATTTTTCAGGCCCAACTGGAAGGCATTATTGCACCAAAGAAGTGATAATTGCCATATGGGTCTCGCAAGCGCTACTACCCCAAGACCTTTGTAATAAAAAGCTTGTTTCCTGAAGGACATGCTGTACCCTCCCCTGATCACCATGTATTTGTCAGAAGTCACACCATTGCCCCAGTCACGGAATACCCGTCTGGCAGCCGGGTTCCTGGCTGGGCCATGGGAGGTGGTGTAGCCCGGATAGTCTCAGCGTAACGCCAGCCTTGGGATTTGCCAGTTCAAACAGTAAACCTCAGAATCCACTCCTTTCTGCTGTATCCCTCTCAGGGGGGGATACAGTGCTTTCTCACCACTCCATGTCAACACTCACTTCCGGCCGAATGAAGCTGCTCCTGTCCCCACATTCCTGGTCCACAATTCATCTTGTACCTTCATTTGGGCTCCTCTGGCCTCTGTCTTTCCCATATTTGATGTCTTTTCGTCAGGCTTGCTCCAATTCTTGTAACTCATTTTGGAGTATGGGGTTTGTACTGTATCATCTGACCCCCGCTTGCCAAGTGGACTGGACCCCTTCCTCCTTAGTTTCCGACAGCCTGGGTGAGAGGCAATGGTAGTAGTCAAACCCATGGCTTTTAAGAAAGCAAATGTTTCCTGGGAAGGGCTACAAGTGAGTGTCCAGTGGGAGCTGCTTGTACCTCAGCTCCTCTCCCAACACTGGTTTACTTTATCCTGTAGAAAATCAAGCCCTGGCCCTACACTCCTCTAATTAGCTCTGTTTAATAGCAGGAGAGGTGCCCAAACCTTACATGCGGTTCTAATAATTAATGACCAGGCTATGAGCTGCAGGCAAATGCATTTTACTATTCCTTAAGTTAAACTCAAAGTTTGGAGGCTCAGGGGCTTTGCTGACCTAGAACACTACATGAGCGACCAAGATCTTTAACTCAGGGCCGACCCAGGTGGGCTGGGGTGGCAAGCTGAGTGACCTCCATCGTTCAATTTCCTGTCACATACCTCCCGGCTGGGGCTTGGAGGCTCACTGAAGAACCGCAGTCCCACAGAGCTGTGTTCCACCAAGCCGCACACGCCCCATTCACTCAACTTGCAAATCGGCGGTCACAGCTCCTACCCTTGTCCAGGGTCCTGAGGAATTCTAAGACTCCCTATGACCTGCCTGTGCTGTCGCTCACGTGCAAGAATGCTGGTCATGGAGATGGACTAGTGCCACGACTCCTTGACAGTGGAGCATGCGTGTCCCCACTGGACCCACCTACCAGGTGCAGTGAGGGATGACGGAAACTGCTGTAGCTTTTGCTTCTAAAGCCTAGGCCATGTGCATGACATCCTTGAAATTTTGTTTTTACTGTTCTATCCAAACATTGCCAACCGCCAGTACAAAAGAAATACTATCGCACTTTCCATTTTATGGACCTCATCCCAGTTTCTGTCAGACATTTACGTGATGGTCTCACTCCGGAGGAACCAGGGTTGGAGGTGCCACTGGACTCCACTGCTGAAACCCATGAGGTGGCAGGCTCTCTCATGTTCACTGGCACCGGGGAAGGTTTCACCCGTCCAACCTCGGAACAAATGCACTGTGGACTCAGAAATGCCAACTGGGCATCAAGAAAATGAGCAGTTTCTAACAGCATATTTTTGTATAGTTTAATAAACAGCCTTTAAAATGTGACTGCTACTGCTTATGCTTGAAGTTTCTGTGTTTGCGTTTCTGTCCCTCCGAGTCACTGGTCGTCTTCCTGTTCCTGTTCCTGTTCTTCACGTTGTGCGTTTCGTAGTAGCGGACGCCAACTCTCTTGGATTTCTGCTGCCGCTCTGCTCGTCGCCGCTATAAAAGAAGGCAAGCCGTTCAAACTCTGAAAGCCAGCCACCTGGCCCCGTTCCTGAGCCCCGTCCCCACACTCCCTCCACAACTACTAGACACAGTCAGTGCTAACAACGAGGGAGGTTTCAGCTCCCAGACCCACGTTTACACTTCCACTCTGATTTGTGACGACTCCAACTTACAGACGCAATTGATCCAGCCCTCATCCAATGCTTGGCTCTTTTCTACTGCACTCCTGACATGTGGTCCCCTGGTCAGAGGCTAAACACTTCTCAAGTTCTTTACCTCCCAAGAGGGCCCGCTCGGGCTCTGAAGAGCCCAGTTACAAAGCTAACTTCACAGGGAGCAGTGATCTGTCTGCCTAGTAACAGCTCTGCTCATCATGTGTCATTTCCTTGGGACCACATAAAACCCAAGAACTCTTCCAGACGATAGGCTACATTTGAGGACAACGGTCAGGAACCCCTAAACCATAAGACACGAACTCAAGACCTTCATCCATTGGGTCAATTTTTGACCCTATTTAACTGCCCTCAACTAGGTCACTTAGGACTGGGGTTCCTTGAACTCAACTCTAGACCCCAAGTTTCAGAAAGAGCGCATCTCAAGAACTGGGTTCCTCCTCTTTACTTTCCACACCTGGATGACATTTAAGACCAAAAACACATACTTCCTTAGATGTGAGCGTCTTGCAAGTTTTATTTGAACGCTGCTCCTCTTCCCTGTGTGCCTTCCTCTTCTTTCCTTTTTTGGCAGGTGCTAGAGACATAGAACACACACAAACAAACAGGAATTTTTTATTCAAAACGTGTCTGTGAGTCCTGAAGTGGGAACGAGCTTGGCATGTTGGAAGAAGGAAGGCCAGAGTGAATGGAGCCTGGTGAGCAGAACGCAGAGTAAAGCGCAATGAGGAAGGGAGGGTGCCAGGCCCGGAGGGGCCTCGCGGGCCGCAGCAGGGTGTGCATTTATGACATGAAAACACCTCCTTGATTTAGAAGCTGTTGGTCCAATAGAGTAAATGCATGAACCACCCTGTCTACTGCAAAAAATAAAATCTGTCTGAAGACCTTTAATTATAAGGCTAAAATGTACACTGTTTAGAGGAAGTTTCCTGAATTCCCAATTTAATCCTAAGAAATGTGCAGAATAGCTCGCTCTCTCGCCCCCTCCATGTGGCTTGGTGAAGGGGTCTCCAGGCCGCTTTAAGAGGCTCTCGCCATGCAGTTTTGAGAAGGAGAGGAGATCCATGCGGTTTGCAGGAAGAAGGCAGTTTCCAAGGAGGCTGAGAATCCAGGCGGTTCTGCATTGAGAGCTGGAGGGCACCACAGCACAGAAAGGCCCTCCCCAATCAGAACTGAGTGATTGACAGCTGCTGGTAAAGCTGAACTGTGTTTGGGAAGTAGGGAAACGGTTTCTCTAACTTTTCTAAAACTGGCCAGGTTTGGTAGGGGGGAGGCAAGGATATGTGTTTATGGGTGTTTTAAAGAACATAAGACTTAACAACAGAAATCCGCAAATAACTAAATCTATATAACTGTTAAATAAACAATTCTTTTTCTTTTCACTAAAAAAAAAAAAAAAAAAGTGCAGAATAAAAAGTGGTTAATCCAATTTGTATAATATGTAAGATTGCGGGATCCAGGTAATCTGCCAAATGTAAATAATTGTGTGGGTAATAAAAAAAAATAAAAATAAAAATAAAAAAAATAAAAAAATAAAAATTGTGTGGATAATGATGGTACGAGATAATCTGGAAATGAAGCTTGGATTTCCCAAAGATGTGAATCACATCTAAATGATTTAATAATTTAACTCTACCTGCATCTTCCACATCTTCTTCAGCTGTTCTTTGCTCTTCAGATTTGGCAAAAATCTTTTCACTTAGTCCCTTGGATATCCTGAAACAGAAAAGCAACATAATGAGGCTGTCCATCATTGCCCTCCACCGCCCAAGTGATGTGCTGACTGGTGACGGCCTGGCAGATTTAAGACAGCCCACACCTCTGCCCATAGCCCCGCTGCTGGCAGACAACAACACCCGACTGTTCTTGCAGCTCCCCAGGCATATCTAAAAGACAACAATGAAGCTTCTCATATTTTAGGGAGCTGAATTTTTTTAAATACAATATATCGGCTCTTTTCAAAAATGGGGGCAATACCCCGTAGATTCCCCCACCCTTGTAAATATTATCACTCCAATATTCATGGCAAGTTTCTTGGAAAGAATGGAGCAAACTGCAATTCATGAGGCAATGAAAACTTTACCTGACTGCTGAAAACTTTTTCGCTTTGGCTCTGTTTAAAAACTTCTGATATTTGGCGATCTTCTCATCCAGGGCTTTAATAGCTGCCTTCGTGTCATTTTCCATGTGCTCTTTCTGGGATTCTGGGTCATACTCTTCCTCACTGTCCCCTTGCTGTTCCTGTTCCTCCTTCTCCTCCTCCTCTGCAGAAGAGTTCTCCAGCTCTTCGTCGATATCTGACATCTCCAAAGGAACCAGGTCATCCCCAGAAAACTCAGGCACGACGTTGATTTTGCCGAAGTTCTGCCGAACCCGCGCGAGGATCTGCTGCATCTCTGAGTTGGTGTCACAGTGACTGCCCTCTCCTTTTTCCTTCTCAGTGACAGAGTGTAACTCTTCACCTACAACTTCTGTGATTTTCTCTTCTGGGTTGTTCTGGGTTGTTTCTGTGGCAGCTTCCAGAGATGATGAGGATGGAATCTATTCAGGGCAGAAAGGGTTGGGGAGAGAAATGGAATCAGAAAATAAAAACTGAATCTCTGAATTTATACCTTGCTCTCAAATGAGGCAGTCCTCTTCTCAGGACTAAGGGGGAGCACTGAAAACACCCGAATTTGAGCCATATCACTAACCTACTGTAAACCAATGTGCATTAAACTCAGAACTCAGCACTGCAGATCAAAGGACTACATCTGCAGTTCCAAAGGAAGAGCCAACTCTGAGAGTATTTAATCATGACAGCCAGTCACCTGTTGACTGTTAGGTAAGATTCGCTGCACCTTCCTGAGGATTGTAGGAATGGGGGGTGTAGAGAAAAACACATTCAAAACTCTCCCACACACAACTACATAAGAATGAGGCAGCGGTCGTTAGGAAGTGCTGGGTGCTGAGGAGAGGCCCTGGGAGGCAGCTGGAAGGAGGGGTGCGAGGAGGAGGGAGGAAGACGTGAAAATGACATTAGACAACGACACAAAGACGCGCAGGTGCCAGGCTCGATACTGGTGCTTCACAGATGTCGTATTTTATTCTCGCAACTGAAACTCAGAGAACTTATACTGCCCCCACCCCCCAAAAAAATTGCTCAATAAGTTAGGAATCCATAATATTCCGGAAATTAAATGTATATGCATTTGTGTACATTTTTCTAGTCATGTGATTTTTTTTATACCTTTTGGATTCTCATGGGCTCTTCTACCACCACTGAAAAAAAAAAAAAATGACAAGAATCACAGAGTAGGAGGAACTAATTGTCTAAACTTAGTGACTAGACATGGAGGAAGAATTCAGGATAACGCCACTGTTTCCACACAGGATCACCAGGGCAGTGATGGACTCCCTCAGACCCAGCAGCTCCCTAAGACCAGCCGTGGCTTCCGGCCACATCACCCTCCCCTTCCCCAACATGGTCCAGCCCCACAACTTCTGTCAGAACTACAGGCACATCAAGCATTCTCCCGCCTCAGGGCCTTCGAGTGCTGTGCTCCCTTTGCCTAGAATCTTCTCCTCCTAAGACCTACGTATGGCTCCTGCCTCACTGAAGGTCTCTGCTAAAGGGCCACCTCCTCAGAGGCCATCCCCGATCACAGCACATACACTAGCACTCCTGTCTACAAGCCCCTTACCCAGGGTCAGTTCTCCTCACTGCAATCAATCCTTCCGACAGGTGTTTCTGTTTTCTGCCTGTCTCCGTGTAGTATAATAAAAATACCTATTTGGTCTTTGACTCTAGCTAGGTCTGGGCAGAAGAGCTCCAAAAATCCTTGGATTTTCTGAGTCAAGACAAGGGTGGCCTTTGTTATTCATAAAAGCCCCTTCCCACCACCCCGGGCTATTTGCTGTGGAGATGCCTCACGGTGAGGCCTCTTCAGCTTGGAGGCTGGTCAAGCCCAAGCTGTTCATTAGAGGGCTGGAGACTGAGCTCAACCACACCTATGTAATGAAAGCTCCATGAAACCCCGGAAGCTTTTGCGCTGGTGAACACACTGATATGCCAGAAGGGCAGTGTGTCTGGGGAGAGCATGAAGCCCCGTGCCAACACCCCCATTCCTGTCCCATGCATGTCTTCATTTGTAAACCGGTAATCTAAGTCAAGTACTTTTTCTGAGTTCCACTGAGTTGCTATAGCACATTATAAACCTGGGAACCACTTATTTTTTCTTTATTTATTTAGACATGGGAAGGGAGAGAGAAAGAGAGGGAGAGAAACATTGATAGACTGCCTCCCATATGCACACCAACCGGGGACCAAACCTGCAACCCAGGCACGTGCCTGCTGAGGAATCAAACCGCTTTGCAGTATGACGCCCAATCAACTGAGCCACACCAATTAGGGTGGGAACCCTTGGATTTGTAGTCAGTAGGGCAGAAGTGGGGATAGCCTGGGAACCCCATCTGCAGCTGGCATCTGAAGTGGGGACAGTCCTGAGGGCCTGAGACCTTAGCCTGTGGGGTCTGCCTCTGGGAGTTAAGTGTCAGAGAACTGCAGAACTGAGCCCTCTTTTCTCAAGGCCCCAAAGACAGGCATTTGAAATTGATCTTTTGTCATACATCTACTTTCCGGTCTCCAAATGTCACCTGCCAACAAGGTCATGGCGATGGCAATCTGGGTTGGGAGACGCTACAGCTGAAGCGCCTACCCTGTATGGGAGTAATCGAGATACCACACCTAGCTCAGTAACCATGCTTTCCAAAGGGGGGCCCATCTGTCCTTACCTGGGGGCCTGCGGGGGGCTCTGCGTTGGGTGGCTTGACAAAGAAAGGAATGCGGCCCCTCTGCCAGTCATTGAGAACCATCTTGCCCACAGTCTGCAAGTCGGGCTCACCGCCCTGAAACGTCACAGAAAGACTCCCAATTAAATTCGAAGAACAAAACCACCCCCAGTTTGGAGGCACATCAGCTCGCCAAGTTGCTCATCACCATTTACATGTCACCAGGTTTCATGCTGCCTACACAGCAGACAAGAAACAGTTCAGGCCACATACACACGTGCCTGCAGGATGTCCCAGTCTAAAATCTCACGGACCCCGGCTCACCTTCAGTAACTTCCCAGTCCGGAAAGCCAGCTTCTCAAGAAAGTCTTCAGCATTCTCCCAAGAGTCAATCCTGTACGTCTTGCTGATGTATTCTGGTTTTGCCCGTTCAAGGACAGCACCAACGTGGTCTTCGGGAGTCTTGATTTTTTCAACTTGAACCTAGATATTAACGGGAAAGCTCTTGCTTACAAATTCGATTATGGAAGCAGGGAAGTTCCCAGCGTTGTTTGTAACAATATCTAAAAAAAGATTTCAAAACCACACAGCAGCAGGCCTGGCAGGAGCCTGTCTCCAGGGTGGACAGACGTGGTCGGCTGGAAGGAGTGCTGCTAAAAGTCGGCCACAGCCACGATGCGCAGGACTCAGCTCTAATCCCAGTTCACCACGGACTAACTGAGTGGCTTCCGCAAGCAGTTGAAACTTGGAATGCTTCGTGCTACTCACTTGCAGGAATGGTTAGAAGCCTGCCAACCCCAGGACCCAAAGAGAGCGGAACAGCCTGGGAGAGGAGGGGAGGAATGTGCACAGGATGTATCACCAGCAATGCTGGTTAAGGTTAAGTGGAACCAGTTAAAGGTTTTTCAGTCGTATTCAGAAACAAGTGAGGAAATGACCTGAGTTCCAAAATGACTCAACCCATGAACCCACGAAGATGAATTACCACTGAACATAAACAGGCCCCGCTTCCCTTCGGATCCCGTGTGTAAACGACAAACTCTTTTGTGCGATGATATTAACCAGATATGTGCATGATTCCACTAACTCATCCAACAGGCTTTAGGGGAATGGAGAGGCCGCTCTGTTTAGCATCTGCTCAGACAGGTTGACCCCAGACTGTCTCCTGAAGGAGTGAAAAGCAAAGGAATCCAGTGTTCCCCACAGAACACTTCCCCTGAAAGGCAAATCAAGAGCCCACAAGGACCAGAGTACTCACCACACCTTTCAGCACAATGTCTGTCTCCGAGTCCTCAGAGGGGTACACCACCCCTGGACAGTCGATGAGGAATATACGACGCATCAAGGTGATATACTGCCAGACCTGAGACAGAAGAAAGCCGGAGACATCCCGGTCAAACATAAGAAGTCTAATTCTGCAACCCCCAGATGTTCACGACAGAGAAGGGGGTAGGAGGAGTCCAAGGGAAGCCACCTGCTGAGTAAATAATTAAGCTGCAAAGTCTCTCCTCTCCTTGCCCCATGCACAAGGCACTTCACTGAGTATGAACTATAGCTTCCATCAGCTAAGAGTCTATAACTACAATGCAGAGGTAGGACCCTCATCTAGTACTGTGCAATAACATCCACTAAGCCTTTCCCTAATTTTTTAAAGTACTTTTGGAAGCTCCCAAAATATTCTGTGTTCCAGGGTATGACCCCCCAATGCCAGAACCTACCCAGTGTTGAGCTTTCTTTCTTTCTTAACCCATCAGGTATTCTTGAGTTAGCTTTGTTCATCAAAGCAAAAGATTGCAGTGACAATTTAAAACAGACTTAAATATGAATGGTACTTACCAAATCATGCCAAAGCCACACAGTGGCATACAAAGTATTCTTAGTCTTATGAAAACGGGCAGAGACCACTCTGTTACATTCTAAACTATTATGCTGAGACTAACCCTTCAATGGCAGTCTTCACTCAAGAGAAGCAGATAGAAATCTCCACGTCCTAAATAATCACCCTCCGTGGGAATAAAACACTTGGAAGTAAGAAAGACCCCCTCAAACCAGACATACCTTTGTTTCACCTGCAATGGGGGCCACGCTGCAAACTTTCTTGGAGCGCAGTGTGTTTATCACAGAGCTCTTGCCAACATTTGGATAGCCAATGAACCCGACGCTGATCTGCTTCTTGTCAGTGTGCAACTGTTCAAAACAAGAATACACACTACATACACAGAGCCATGGAAATCCCTTTGGTCAAACAGGTTGTATTACTTCGCTAACATAAAGGCTACACTGCAAAACTGTTGCTAGAACTTGATTTAAAGCATATACACACACCACCTATGTAGCCTGAGCCAGCTGGATACATATACTCATTAATAAATCAGAGGTGAGTCATTTCCTCGGTCATCATGCATGTGAAATTGTTCTTGAATGTTTTAAGGTTAAAAGTATGTAGGTCAAGAAACAAAGAAAGAAACAATTTGTTAGTCATCAGTTTAGAAGAACACCAATCACTGATAAAATGTCTTCAGGGAAGAGAACCTTAGCAGATGTGCCAACTGTCAATCCCGTGTCCTATCCCTCCTCTTCGCTGCACAATACATTTTGCATTTTCATTGCCAAAAAGAAATGAAGAACACAGAGCTCAAGAAGAGGGTCTCCAAATGGATGGGGACTTCTGATCAAAGATGGTGAAGTGAACATTCATGCCTACCTCACTCCTTCCCCAAACCCTACTAGAATGACAGCAATGGGAGTTAACACATATAAACCCATAGAACCAAACATACAAAACCAAAGAATGAGCTGGAGAAGAATCAATAAAAACTAACATGTGATATTAACAAAATAGTAGCAACCAAAAAGTAGTATCTGCCCTGGCTGGTGTGGCTCAGGGGATTGAGTGCCAGCCTGCAAACGCAAAGGGTCACTAATTCGATTCCTGGTCAGGGCACTGCCTGGGTTGTGGGCCAGACCGCCGTTGGGGGAACGCAAGAGGCAACCTATCAATGTCTCTCATACATTGGTGCTTCTTTCCCTTTCTTCTGCCCTTCTCCTCCCTCTAAACAAATAAAAGAAACCTTTAAAAAGTAGTATCTAACTTGGCACACTACGAAATATGAAAACTAAGTGGCTACAAAGGAAGAAAAACTAAAAATCCAGTAAAATTAAGTGTCAATGAAGCACAAAAGCCCTCGGAAATTAGCAACATAGATAGCTCTAAGGCTGCACAGAATCCTGGGAGATGAGTGGAAACTGTGTAGGAACAGCCAACTCTCCACCCCTCCCCCAGGCATCACAGACACACAACTCCGGCCCCAAGCCTGCGGAGAGAATGATTTTTTTGAAACACTGCATTTCTGAAAAGATCTTTAATTTTAAGACCTCAAAGGGACCCTAGATTTAGAGTTAATAGTGGCTGAAAGCAAGTGTTCCCAAAGTGACTAACAACAGCCTAAGTATTGAACAGTGAGACCCTTGGGCCCTTACTCTTGCTGAGTTTCCAGAACCCTGGCCAGGCTTATCCACCCCTGAGCTGGAGACTGGAAAACATCTTTCTGGGCAAACTCACAGGCCCAGGAGTAAAAAACTACAGACACTGACATCCAGGGTGTCCTTCAAAGAAATACTGGGTGTCTGGCTGGCATGGCTCAGTGGATTGAGCTCCAGCCTGCAAACCAAAGGGTCACTGGTTCAATTCCCAGTCAGGCCATATGCCTGGGTTGCAGGCTGGGTTCCCTGTTAGGGGGTGCATGAGAGGTAACCACACATTAATGTTTCTCTCCCTCCCTTTGCCTCTAAAAATAAGTAAATAAAATATATTTAAAGAAAATACTGGGTGTCTATCCAATCAACCCACAATAAAGTCTATCATTCAATGCCCTCCCCCCAATAAAACTCTATCGCCTATTTTTTTTAGTGACTCAGTCTTAGATATAAATGGAGAGCCAAGAATAATCAGACCTTTGAAGTGTGAGTGTAGCAGAAAAGACAGAAATCTAACACACACAAAAACTGGGAGGAAACAGTCAATGCAGGGAGAGAGAAACATTTCAGAACAACACTATCACTCTCAGAGAGAGAGATGATATTCCATCTGTGAAAAAGGAAGAGGCTGTAAAAGGGAGCAGAACAATTCGGAGTTAAACAACAGCTCTCAGGGATTAAAAATTAAAAGTGAGAGACAAAATAAATTTTGCAATAGAACAGTTAGATGATCAAAGTCAAGAAATTGCCTAGAAAATAAGGCAAAATGTCATAAATATATTGAAATTAAAAGTTTATAAAAAAAAAAAACCCTCAAAAATTAAACCAGGAGGTAAAACCAAATTCCTGAATGAGAACACCCATGGGGGGTGGGGAGGGTTTCTAAGAAATAACATAGGACAATATCAGACTGAAAGTCCCATCCAATGTCTAGCTCACTGAATAATAAAGACCCATCTTAAAGCACATCACTGTGAAATTTCAGATTGGGAATTAAAAAAAAAAGAAAAAAATCCTGAATATATGTTCCATCAAAAGGAAGGAGCAATTAAGAATGGAGACCCAGCCCTGGCTGGTGTGGCTCAGCAGATTGAGCGCCAGCCTGTAAACCAAAAGGTTGCTGGTTCGAATTCTGGTGGGGGCACATGCCTGGGTTGCAGGCCAGGTCCCCAGTTGGGGGTGTGTGAGAGGCAATCGATCAATGTTTCTCTCTCACATCGTTTCTCTCCCTCTCTTTCTCCCTCCCTACCACTCACTCTATAAAAGTAAATAAATTCTTTTAAAAAAGAAAAAAGAAAGAAAGAAAAGACCCAATGAACAAGGAATCGAACACAGGAAAACAATGCTGGGAATTCTTGGGATGATGGTGGAAGTGCCAGGAGGAAGACCCCGCGGCGAGCCAGGGAGCAGTCGTGCCACTGGAAGGGAGGTGCCCAGACATTCTGAAAAGTCCCGCTGCACCGGGGGATTTGGTGGGCCAGTAACAAATAAAAGAGAGTAAATTAACATCAGGGAAAACAGGAGGTTTTATTAGAAAGCAATGATAATCACAGCACTGTGTGGATCAGCTGCAACTGATGTTTTACGTCATAATGCTGTAAACACTGAATTTAACCGAACATATAATGATACAGGGAGAACAGAGGGAAAGGAAGTATATGTGGAGGGCGGGTAGCTGTACGAAACCTAATCCTCATTTTCCATCACAGTAACGTAAATACCTAAGACGGGGCAGAGGGGAGGGGGCATGGCAGAGATCAAGAAACAGACTGGTAAGCATATATTAAAAATATGTCAGAAAATAACAGAAGTAAAAGGCTAGGAGTAGGAAGTGTTTGCCCCTGGGAAGTTGGGAAGGGTGAGACAGAGAACATGTGTCTTTTGTTAGAAGCCAGGTAGAATTAATTAAATACACAAAGCTGCAGGTACAGAACTTGAGGCTTTGAGGACATTTGCTAGGGTGATCTGGTTTCAGGGCTTCCCTGCAGAACTCACATCTGACAGGATCTGAAACTGGAGTTTGGCAGGGTGCCTTCCAGGCCGAGGGGACAGAGGAAGTACGGCAGGCCTTGAAAGCCCAGGGCAGAAAACACACATGGGGGAGGTGGGTGGTGGCAGCGGGGGTGGGGGTGGGGGTGGGGGTGGGGGTGGGGGTGGTGTGGTGTGTGTGTGTGTGTGTGTGTGTGTGTGTGTGTGTGTGTGTGTATGTGTGTGTGTGTGTTCGTGTGTGTTCGTGTTCCATCGAGCAGTGGCTGGGCCATGAGGTGCCACAGATACGGCAGAAAGGGTCAGGGATGGGAGTCAAGGCTGACCTAGAAAATATTTCAGAATCCCTTATAATCCTGAGACTCTAGGTTTTTACATCTGTAGAACCCACGTTTCTCCTTATCAAGATGTGGGAAGTGAGGTTTGTAGCTTCCAACACACTGGCAAGAGAAATTAACGTAAACCTACAGCTAGCCACACAACCGGAGAGACCGATCAGGTCTGAATACCTTTCCAAACTGCCGCAGAAGCTGAATAAACGCTCCTTTGCCGAAGGGGTTAGTAAGGCTCGCATGGAAAGCAAGTGTTGGATAATCCTGGGAGAGGACAGCAACCCATCGTTTCTAAAGAGGGGAAAGAAAAGATGTTGGTAAATTGTAATTTGTTTATTTACAATACAGGAAGAATCAGCGCTTGAATTACAGGATTGTGCTTCAAAAATACAGCTGTCTATGGAAAATGTTAGCTATAACTCTTTGAAATGTTTTTTTCAAGTGTGACAGTTAATGCTTTGTCTTTTGTCTTCTAAATATAAAACAGTATTCCCCCAACGCCTTCATTGCTACTAAATGCGATTAATGTAACATGATGTGAAACAGGCCAAGGGCTGGGCAGCCACCTCCCTCTGAAGGGGCATACGTCACGCGTCCCGTGGGCGCTGCAGCTGTCTGGTTACCCGCCATCAGAGGATAAACAGTAACTGCCCAGTCAGTGAAGCACATTTTAGTTGCGTTTTCAATGAGAACATTTCAGTGACTACAATCTCAGGAGTGCAATACTTTAACTAATGTCCCAAGGCCTAGAAACCATGCAACTAATTAACTGACGGCACTCAAAGCTCACATGAATTGAGTGGCCTCGGAAGTCTGTTTTGCATCAGCAGCTGTACTTACTGTTGCCCAGGTTGGAACAAGGTCACATTTGTTAAGAACAAAAATGAGATGTTTCCAGGGTTTTTCTTTTTTCAAGTAAGTCTCAATGTGAGGGGAACGGGTACCCATTGGATCTCTAGCATCAAGAACTTGAATTACAACATCTGATGAATCTATCACCTGCAAATTCAAAGAGGCAAAGATGATTTGCTATCGTACAAGGGTAAAATGACCAAGGGCTGACATTTAAGGGAACCCAGGAAAATAAAACAATAGCAGTAACTTCAGAGCAGTTTTATGAGAATTAGATGTAGACAACTCCAAAGCCCAGTGACCAGAATTCAAGTTCTTTTTCACCCCTGAAACTTGTCAAATTTCAAATAGGAAAACCAGCTTAGATGAAACCCATCTTATTTCATGATTACACGTGTTATTGCATGGAATCATTTACTTTTTAAGACTTCTAAGAGTTTCTACTGTTATAGGTTTTGTGTATTTCACAAAAAACTAAGAAATTTAGTTTGCTTTCATGATACTAGTTTCCTATTATGTTACTATTTAATTACACAACTATGCTCAAAGGCCTCTGTTACTGAAAATAGGACTAGTGTGTGGACATATAATTCAGGCAGCTGACAAGCACTGGCCCAGGACTCAGGAGACACAGACTTCCAATAACCAGTTGGGTAAGGTAGTCAAACTTCCTAGACTTGTGTTCTCTCTGTGAAACGCAAGGCCTGGACTAAGTAAATTAAAATTTCTCATGCAGCTCCAACCATGCATGGCAACTCTAAACAGGATTAGCATTCTAGCAAGTAATCCAAAGAAACACTGACAATATATGGATGTATACAAGGCAGCTGTTACTATGATACGAGTAATAAAACAATGCAGTTATCTAGTGCAATAGTGCTATGTGCATGGCTACCTTGATCCTGGTTTCTTTGCGGAAGAGGATGGAATGGGCGGCAGAGCTTGTACGTTTTCTGACAGAGCTTCAATATATCAAAATCCATTTGCTCACATAAGACTGTGCAAGCCAAAGAATTAAAAGTCTTACCTTGTAGAGCTCACCCCATATTCTTTTGGACTGTCCCTTTTTATATATCTCCTCTTGTGCTTCAGTTCTAAAGAAGAAAGCACCCAAAGTGAGCAACTGAAATACTATAAAGATTCAAAAGCTATTTTAGGGAAAGTCAACCATACAACAAAGGAAAAGAGCATCAAAACTAGTTGCAGATGGACCAAAAACAAACCTAATTTTAAAAGTGACTCTACCCAAATGCCCATGAACAGATGAATGAATTTTTTTTTAAAGTGCACATTATTCAGTAATTAAAAAAATGAAGTGCTGATCAGTGCTACAGCATGGATGACCCCGAGGACATTACACAACTATTGTATGACTACACTTACATGAAGTATTGCTCCTAAGAGCAGTCAAACGCATGAGAGACAGAAAGTAGAGTGAATGGCGGCTGCCAGGGCCCAGGGAGAAGGAGAATGGGGAGTTATTGTTTAATAGGTACAGAATTCCAGTTTGGGATGATGTGAAAAACTCTGGAGGTGGATAATGGCGATGATTTCATAATCATATGAATGTACTTAATGCCAGCGAATTATAGAAAGGTTAAAGTGGAACATTTTATGATACGTGTATTTTATAATAACTTTTTTTTTTTAAAAAGCAAGTGTAATTAGGCAATATGTTGGAGAATTATGAAGAGGAACTGGCAGGACATGAACCATAATCTACACTCCACCACTCCTGTATCAAGTGGATTTTTTCTGATTAGGTTGAGAATCTGTTTATTGTCTTTGAAACAAAAAGTTACCTACTGTACCTTTTGGAGGAAGACAAACTTCAAATCAGAGGAGGAACACAAAGCCAACTACAAAGTCCAAATCATTTTAAGGATAAAGGACCCAGCCGCCTCTTCTGGCTGGGCCTCAGAGGGCTTGACATCACTCTGGGAGGCCCAGAGCTCAGTGCAGGCTGAGGACAGCGCTGAGGGGCATCACTGCAGCCAAGGGACAGCGGCTCTGTGCTAAGGCACTTGAGAGCCACAAGAGAAAGCAGGGGACTATCTGGCACTGTGCAGGGAAACTAAGCCAGTGACCCCAGAAATGGAGGGTAACGTGGCAGCTGCTCATTACCACACGCAATCTTTGATATGGTGATTTCCCCATGAGAATTTATCCCTGGGTAACGACTAAGGACTGAGAAAGGTTTGGTCACAATGTTTTACTCTTACGTTATTTGCAAGGGGGAAAACTATACACAGTGTAAACATCCAGGAGTGGGACCGGCCATAACAAACACTGCTCAGACATTAAATATTGTGTTGCTGTTAATACATTTAGAAAAAGTATTAAAATAAAAGGCAAGTTAAAATACAGTATTAAGGTATTATAGTCATGAATAAAAACTGTAAGACATATTTAGAAGTATATAACCTTCTTTGAGAATATGATAAATGTATGGACCCCGTCTCTTCCCACCTCCCTAAAACAATACGAAACTAAAAACAACAATACCCCACCACCTTTATACATATACATAAATCTTCAAAGGGTCACAGAAACCCTCAATGACCATCCACGAATCCCCCGGTGGTCCTGATCTTCACAATGCTTGACACAGGTTGGGCTTATGAGTTCTTATTTTTGGTTGCATTTCAACTTTAACTATATTTCCTAATTTGCCCGTGAGAGAATATACTGCTCTTATAATGAAGAAGAAAGCATTATTATTTTTACTTTGGGGATGAAGAAAGAGACCTACAGTAAACAAGCCGCCTTATTCAGTCTGGTCCCAATTTCACTAATTTTTCTAGTCTAAGAAAAGAGGATAACTCTGCGTCCATGAGTTAAATCACTGAGCTTTGCGTAGACAAAATAAGCGTAGAGAAAATGTCTTGCTGTGGAGAGCAAATGATGAGACCTGTGTGAATTTTAAAACTGTACCTCACACCTGTGTCTTCAGTTACCAAATCACGATCCTTGTCCCGGTCATAGCTCTCAGTGGACATTTCTGCATTTTCTACAAGAGACTGCATGTCACTTGCAAATAAATTTGGTCGCTTCCTCTGTGACTTAGGGCCAAATGTAGCTTCGAAGCTCTTGGTATCAAGAATGTGCACCTTTGAGTTCTAAAGAGAAAGGAGAATTACTGGTAAAACTAAGGGAAGTACTGAGAAAATGCAAAAAATTATAAACCTAAAGGCTTTCTGCCTTTATTCTTCTAACAGTCATGCCACACCAAAATATACATGGATACATCCTGATTTCAAATCAGAAATACTTAAACAGCAAAAGCACTTGTTCCTGTATTCTGAAGTCTGTAAGCTTTTTTGCATAAATACAAAAGTAATACAAACAGAGCAAATATGAATAGTTGCCAAAAACTCTGCTTTATTTCATTTATCATAAACTTCAGTCAAATGTAATTAAGGCTACAGTGCTGAAAATTAACTTATCTTTTTTGACCATATTTTTGGGGGGGGGGGCTTTCAAACAAATGCATAAAATTTGCCAAATTCACAGATATTGTCAAGAACAATCATACACAATCTGTGTGTTTTTTTTAAAACAACTGTAAATGCCAACTTTTTCTTAGAAGTTCATTTCTTTCACGGCTAAAAGGAATTGCTTGTTTTGTAAGACGCATTTTAGTTTCAGATAACATTTTCCCTAATTTAGGTAACGTTTTTATTAAATGCACATGGAATGTCTTCAGATGAAAAACATCTAGCGAAAGTCCGAAATAATAGTTTAGATGTGATAAAAGGAACTTGATACTAACTAGAACTTGATGTGACTGTAAAGAAGTTACGGGCATAGGAATTTTTGAAACCGGATAAAAGTCAGAGTTTGAGTTAGGATCTATCACGTAACAGAATGCTAACAGCCGGCTGAGACTATCCTCAGAAAAAACAAAACAAAACACACCACTCTCTGCCCCACAGTACAAGCTCCTCTGTAAGCACCGGCTACTAAACACAGATGACAGGACAACCCAGAGGCTTCTGAACTTTAACAGCCCCCTTCTAATTCCTGAAGACCCTTAAGCTGGTATCATTTTCTCAAATCCCCTAACCCATCTCTTAGTTAAGTTTTACTTGCTACCTTCCAACAAGGGAACATTCCCAAGCACAGATGTGTTTACACTGGAAAAATTACAATTAAAATTATCCTCTAAAATCTTCTAAATAACCTAAGATACAGCACCCATGAATTTATGTATATAAATCTGTATGTTAGTAATGCACAGTACATAATGAAGCACACATACGAATTAAGTTAGTGCTTTTAATGTATTGCTGCAGAAATATCATTATAATGCACATTTAACTGAATGTGCAAATGTTAAAACTATCTGACTCCACTATTCAGCAATCTCCAAATTAGATTTAAAAAAAGAAAAAGATTTTATTTATTTTTAGAGGGACAGGGAGAGGGAGAGAAACATCCATGATGTGCAAGAAAAACATGGACTGACTGCTTCGCACACATCCCCAACCGGGAACCTGGCCCACAACCTAGGCATGTGCCCTGACCATGAATCGAACCAGCAACCTCTCAGTTCACTGGCCAACACTGAATCCACTGAGCCACAGCAGCCAGGGCCAAATTAGATTTTATAACGAGTAGTAGGCATCATGCTAAAATAGAATAGGTAAAGTTTCTGGAGGCCAAAGCAGAACACTCATCAATTACTCTGAGTAGCTATCTGCATCGAAATATAAGCTGACTGCTATAGCTGCAGAGCCTTCATTTCTACACATCTGATAGTTAAGTATACTGGGTTCTGGAAGCAGTGAACTGGAATAGGCTACAAATCAATAAGTCCATAATAGAACCTCTCTGTTCTTCTCATAAACAGGATTCAATAGTTTGTTGAAAGATGGCTTTAGGGAGAAGAGACGAAGAGAACAAGGGAAATGAGCAACTTGTCTGGGGTTCATGAATTACACTCATGTGTTTCTCTGAAAGAAAACAGTCATTCCACTAATAGGTGCCATTCTTCTAGCCTGTCATAAAACAAAGCGTAATTGATAAAACCTGAGGCAATAACCAGGCCTTGGTTTTTATTTTGTTCTGCAAGTAAACACTTTTCTTTGAACTGTTAATCCATGTATGCATGTCAATGTTTTCTTCCCCTCCTCATACTGGAACTGAAGCTTATGCACTGGCTCCATTTCTGGGAATTATTATTCAATGCAAGTAAAAATGTGAAGGAAAACATTAGGCCATTTCTTTAGTTCTGTGCAAAACTCATTCCACTCAAGCCCGATTCAGTCCTTACTACACTTTGAACTTCAGTGATTAGCAACTTATCTGACCAGCATCCTTTTCCTTTAGCTCAAAGGGATCTCCAAGGATCTCACAGAAGCTGTAAGTACCCACCACCAAAGGGCTCCCTCCTACTGACCCAATCCTACTTCTACGTTTCCCCAAAGTCTGATGGAATTACTGCTTAAACAAGTTTGCCTACCAAAAAAAAAAAAAAAGGAAAAACAGCATTAGCAATAGCTATGATCTACTTAACTCTGATGAGGAAGCAGGCCGTGTGCTCACTCTGTGCCCAGAGTTTTACCAATGTCCCACCTGCATCGTCACCTGAGGAGGTGGGTTATCTTGACTTCACAGCCGGGGAAGGGAAAGCTCAGAGGAATGTAATGAAGGCCATAGGAAGGGGTAGAGCAAAGATGAAAATCCAGGTCTGCCTCCAAAGCCAGCACTTTGGTCAGCATGCTACTGAACGTCCCTGACCCAATGCGATTCATACTACAGGTGAGACCCCTGGACAGGTGAGACCCCTGGCACAGGTGCAGAGTTCTCATCAGCACTGCATTCCAGTCACTATCCTCTACAGAAAAACAAGAGACCAACATGATAGAGGATTTGCGAGGCATTTGCTAAAGAAACCCCATTACCAGGGACGCCTCTATCTTACGTGAGGCCGGATCCGATCGTGGAGGAGAGACATGGGTAACTTGCTTTGCTTCATGACAACTTTGTATGGATCCTTCATAACTATATCCATTTCCTCTTGAAATTTTTGTAGTGATGACTGCTTGATCACACGTGTGTTTCCTGGTTTATGAAAGAATGCTGCCATTTAATAACAACTCCTTCTTGCTTCTGCGTCCATCTCCCCAATGACACAGTGCGGTAATTTTAAAATTGCCCTTGCTCACCCAAACACCTGATCCATCCATCCATGAAGCCATTTTCAAACTTAAAAGAGGAAAAAGACAAAAACAAGAAAACTGCCTCTTCTGCACTGACTATACTGTGAACTCATCTACCAATGCAGACACACGGGGGTTTCAATAGTTTTCCAAGCCCAATTTCCTGACTGGACGAAACTGGAAAAATAAACATCACTGACTGGAACTCAGACTTTGACAAATGTCCTACTTCCTGTTAGATCTAGCAAAGAAATTTGGAGCCAATCACAGCTGATCTGTTGGTATACATAGGGAATCCTGAAGCACAGAACCTAAGAGTCAGCTGCTGTTTTTAGGATTACAAGGGTTTGAAGGGACTAGTAAATGAACCAATAAATCCACGTAAGGGAACCATAAAGGTATGTATCACTACCTGGAGAACATCTTGTAAGTGAGAGACCCCAAAGAATGCATTCCATTAAGCAGCATGTCGCAGCACAAATGCAGACCTCAAGATGCTGATGACGCCAGCGGTTAATGCTTATGCTGTACTCACTACTTGCTAGGCACGACACTCAGCACTTGATGCGGGTTTACTCATTTAGTTGCACAATGGTTCTATGAGATAGGCACTATTTTTATCTTCACTTTAAAGATGAGGAAATTGATGAACAAACGGTTAATGTGCCCAAGGTCACAGAAACAGCAGAATCCAGGGGATTCAAAAGCAGGTGGTCTAGATCTAGAGTCACAGTACTTAGCCAACATGCTGAAGGCCCCTCTGTGGAGTTTCCTTTGATGCTTTTCTGTGCCGCAGTTTCCTGGGGGTATCCCATAAAAGATGGAAGAGATATTCACAGGCAGCTGCCAAGTGCCCCTAAGCAGAGAGGTCAAACACCAGACAAACAAAGGGGTGCAAGCACCTGGCATGCCCACACAGCAGCAGTGGCTATGGAAGCAGGAAAGCCCCAATTGTAAGGAAGGTGACTTTCCAAAGGAAGCCCTGGGAAGGACCAACAATGAGATCCTTTCACTGTCATTCCGTTCAAATATAACCCATCTCAGAGGAACTTCAGGCCAATGCACTCACTCTTTAAGCAAAAGCCCAAACACACCCACAGGCATCTCTCCAACAGTAACCTCTCCAAGTGACCATAAATGACGAAATGAGTTTTAAGGTCTATGAATGCTGGTCATCAGGGGCGGTCTTATCTGTTTAAGAGGGTCACTTACAGCAATGAGCTCTTTTCAAAAAGAAGTTATTTATGAAATCTACCACCTCTACTTGTCTGTGCTCTTTTTCCACCATGGGTACTTTTATTTCATTCCTTTCTAATAACAATCCTTGATAGTTCCACTCACCCCAAAACTCCTGCCTTTTAGACACCTGAACATCCCACCCTTTTCCATACAGCACACCTTTTGTAGAGCAAAAGTAACAGAGGGCAATACTCACCAAACCATTTAATATTTGGCTCCACTCTCGCCACTGTGCCAGAAGCCACCGTTGATTGATACTGCAGAGGCTTAATCACTTTACCACGACTGTTCCTAAATTGAGGAAATTAACAGACTTTGGTTGAGGACAGAAGAAAGGCAACAGCAAAGTTTGGTTTACAGAATACCCTTTCCATCAAAAGGACCTTTTCTTTTCTTTTTTGGTTTTAAATAATCATGAAATACAGATTTCAGTAAACAAAAAGCATTTCTACATTTGAAACAGATTGCCCAAAGCCATTTAACCTCTTGCAACAGAGCACATAATGATTTCTGCTAAATGAATAACAAATAATGCCGATGTTTAAAAATCTGTTTACTGTTTCTTGCTTTAAAAACAAAACCCACATACTCGAGTTTTTTAGGTAATTATTTAAAGGCTGCTTTATACGGATTTTAAGTTGAGGGTGATTTATGCTGGAACTCAAAATTCTAAAACAAACTACAGAGTAGGTGACCAAGGCAAATTAAGTTAATTGACGTTTGTGTTTTAGACTCATCTTTTAGAACGGATAAAGAATCTAATTACCAAACCAATTAAGGCCAGCAAGCAAAATGCCACACTCAGCAAGTCCCTGTGGTAGAGGCTGCCTCAGCAGAACTTAGGGCTGTGATGAGTTTTCAAGGGCCATGATGTTGGGATCTAAAGTTCGGCATTAAAAAGCAAGTTTTCTGGCAGCTTTTACAACTACAGTCCTATATGCTTTGTGAAAAACTAGATTTCTACCTGACAGATATTTCACTTCGAGATTAACATGCCACTCATGCTGGCTGAGGCTGTGAGGAACAAGACTTCTAACTGCTGGAGGATACTGTGACACAATCATTTCATCACGCACTACCCTTACCTTGAACCAAAACTTCACAATTCATCACAACACCTATGTAAAACAATATTTGAAAATACACTACTCCGGCCCTGGCCAGGTGGCTCAGTTGGTTGGAGCATCATCCCCGTGCCTCCAAAAGGTAGCAGGTCTGCCCCCCATTCGGGGCGCATATGGGAGGCAACCGATCGATGTTTCTCTCTCACCCCCCTTTCTCTCTCTCAAATCAATAAATATATCCTCAGGCGAGGATTTAAAAAAAGAAGAAAATACACTACTCCTATTTAGGGAAAGTGGGGGTGGGACTACCAAATGGGTCTCAGCTACAAGTCAAGGGCATGGAGGAAAGGGGAAGGAATGACAGTGCCCAGTGCTCACCTGCGCTCCTTCTGCCTGTACATATTCAGGCGCCGAATTGTGGCCCGGTCCCTCATGTTTTGGCCTCCTGCTCCTTGCACTCGATCTAGGAAGCACAGAAGTAGGTTGCACACTATTAGATAACCAACATGTTTAAGTATGAACACTGTTTCAAACATGCCAATTAGTTCAGAGTAGACAGGCTGACACCTCACTGCAAAATCTCTACTTTCTCCATATGTTATTCCAATGAAGTTATTATTCCTGGAACTACATGGTATGACAAAGCTGACCTAATCTTTGATCCTCAATAGGATTACACTTGATAATGATCATGGTTAATATTTTTGAGCATTAATTATGGCACTGTACTATCCACATCATAGGCATTGTCTCGTGTAGTCCATACAATAATCCTATAAAAATGGACACATTATCCCCATTCTTCCCTGGCTGGTTTGGCTCCGTGGATTGAGCGTCGGCCTGCGAGCTAAGTGTCGCTGGTTCGATCTTCCAGTCAGGGCACATCAGAGAAGGAAAACTCTGACTCCAAAAAACCTCCGCTGCCTTGCGGCATACCTCTTCAGGGGAAAGGCTAAGGGAGTAAACCCCGACAGAAAATCCGGAGCCGGAGTCCCTAAGGCGGTTTGACGTTGTAGTCAACACCGGCAACTCCTGCGGCGCACCTGAAGCCAAGCTGTATTGACTCGTCTTTCCCTTGGACCCTTCAGCTGCGAAGAGGGGGGGGGTCTGCTACATGGGCAACAGCAGACCCTCCATATCACCCTGCCCAGGCTCTGTAGCTTCAGCTTCACTGGAGAGGACACCCCAGCGTCATCGCAAGATGTCGATTCAACACGGGAGGAGACAGATACCGTGTCACTCCCGAGTCGGACTGCACAGCCATTCTCGGCGGTGCAGATAGACTCTTAAGAAGCTACACCATCGTCTCTCGAGACGGACGGCTGCCGACGACGATCCCCATTCTGCAGGCTAAGAAACTGATGCATGGTGGTCAAATACCTTGCCCAAGGTCACACAGTTCCTAAGTGGCAAAGCCACAATTTGAACAAAAGCTTTTAACTTCTAGGACACCTACCTCTGGGTCTCAGTTTAACAGAAACTGAGTGTCTGCTACATGCAAGGTGCCATGGAGACTACAATTTTGATGTGTTCCTAATGTACCAGTTTCCTAACTTTCTACTATTTGATTCTAATTTGAGCCACAGTTAGTAGTTCTTGCTTTACGTCTCAGAGAGAATGAGAAGAACAAATAACCATGGTAATACGAGCCTCATTTCTTATTTTGGTATCCCTTCAAAGCGCCTGTCTACTCCTGAAGTGATGTAGCAGAAAACAGGCTAAAATCACAGTACCGGCAGCCTTACTGCTCATTAACTGTACTAATTGTAACAAGCCACTTCCCCTATTTGGGCTCAGTGTCTTCGCCTATAACATCATGATCTCTAAGGACCTTTTTAGGTCTCGCATTCTAAGATTCCAGTATACACAAACTGAGTAACTTACCAGCAATCCAGAGAAAACACTCAACATGAAAATCATCAAAAACTTTAAATCATATATAAAAACAAAGTCTTAGTAACTAAATCAATGAAAGGGACTCCTCGAAGTCTATCTTGTTCATCCTATTGGAGGAACCTCCGCAAAACTCATACACATCTCCAAAAACATTGTTATGTATTTATCTGTAGGATTTTGTCTGAGCTTTACCACGTGGGATGACTCCCAAGAGCTAAACCTACAATCCCTTTCTCATTTAAATGGTTAAAGATTAGGTGGGAGGCAAATGTGGCCAAGTATAAAAAGCCAGCTGGGTTGGTCTACACTTTTAATCTGACTTTATCTAATTTACTTCTGGAAATTCCTTGAGCTGGAAAGGTGGAATCATAGAAAACGGAAATATACTGGGGGAGGGGCTTCAACGCCTCATCCTCGCAGGTGCACAAGAAGAGGTGAAGTTTTAACTGTCCCTTCCAACTGACAGCTTCCCAGTCTCTGCACCTCACAACCGGAGTCGCCCCACGGCTGCCAGCCTGAGTGTTCCCTTCCCCGACTTTAGACCTAGGGCCCACACATAGCCCTGACAGGCGTGCAAGACGTCAGCACTCCACAACGCCTCCGAAAGTAGAAAACACTTTCTCACTCCCCAGTAGCCACTCAGCTCGAAGTCACGCCAGGCAATACCATCCGGGTGTCCCCACCCCACCCCCGCCCTCTCTGTCTCCTCCAAGCCCTCCCCTCAAGCTTCCTCCAAGCTCCACCCTCCGCGCGCCCCGCTGCCAGTACCGACCGGGGTTTGTGCTGGCCGTAGACGGGTTGATGGTGCTCCGTCCTTTGAACTTGGGCTTCACCATCTTGCCGACGGGTCGAGGACTGGAGGGCTAGGTTAGGCCCACCGCGGGTAAACGAGCTCGTAACTTCCCAAACTCCGCCGAAGTGACCCGCGTGAACTACTCTAGACCACGTGTGCAAGTCCGACGTCACTTCCGCTCGCCCCTCCCCTTTCCCCTGCACGACTTCCTGCGATCGTGCTGAGCTCGCCGCCGCACTCCTGGCCCCACCCCCGCTCAGGCGCCTTAGGCCAATCCTCGCACCAAGGCCGCGCCTTCCCTCCCTAGCAACCGCCAGGCTGTCCCTCCCTAGCAACCTCCTGGATAAGCTAGACTAGGGGTCCCCAAACCCCAGGCCGCTGACCGGTACCGGTCCGTGTGGCCTATTAGGAGCCGGGACGCACAGCAGGAGGTGAGCGGCGGGCGAGCAAGCGAAGCTTCGCTCGCTGGCATCACCGCCTGAGCTGCGCCCTCCTGTCCCCACCCCCTACCCCTTCCGTGGAAAAATTGCCTTACACGAAGCCGGCCTTTGGCACCAAAAAGGTTGGGGACCACTGCCCTAGACGGAGGACCTAGAGCTGCTAGTAGGATCCACCCCAAACAAACAAAGCCTCGCCCCAGGCCTATGGCACAAGCTCAAGTTTAAGTATCTGAATTTGTCCTTTAAGCCCGTCTAAAAGTGATTGGCCATACAGTAGCCAGATATCAATCAGATTTTGTCACCCTCTCCTTAAAACCCCAATGGCTTAGAGCGAGAGAGAGACAGACAAAATTCTGTCTGTCTGGATACAAAATTCTGTATCCCTACAGAATTCGGCATGATCTGGCCCCTGCCTATTTATCCGACTTCATCAGTACCTCCCTCTGGTTATTCTGACATTTACAGGGGATGCTCCCTCTGCCTGAATCACTTTTTTCCTGAATCTTTGCTTAGTTCCTCCTGGTAATTCATTTCTCAACTCAAATGTCCATACTGTTAGTAGGGTTGCAAGATTTTGCAAATAAAAATATGCCCAGTTAAGTGAATTTCAAATAAACAATAATTTTTAAGATAATTATGCCCCTTGCAATATTTTGGACATACTTATGCTAAAAGAAATTCATTGTCTTAAATTCAAATTTACCTGGGCACCCTGTATTTTACCTGGCAACCCCCTTCCTACTGGAGAAGTCTTTCTGTTGTTAAAAAAAGAAACAACAGGCCATAGTGGAGTCACTTTTGCTAAGCTACATCACCAAACCAAAACTTAGTAACTAACCTAACTGTAGTTTCAGCCTCTCCCACGAGTAGGATTTTTAATCAATCTGTAATTTCCTGATCAACAATAGTGAGGTAATCTGCATAATTAGACCCTGGCCCGAAATAATTCACTCTTTTAATTTCTTAGTTCCATTCTCTTTCTGCCTATAAACGCCTTCTATTTTTGCCCTGGCCAGGTTGCTCAGTTGGTTGGAGCATCATCCCATACACCAAAAGGTTGGGGTCCCCCCACACACACCTTTGTCAGGGCACATACTTAGGTTGTGGGTTTGATTTGATCCCTGGTCGGGTGCATATGGAAGACAACTGATAGATGTTTCTCACATAGATGTTTCTCTCTCTCTCTGTTTCTCAAATCAATAAACATATCCTCAGGTGAGGATTTAAAAAAAAAATTTTTTTTCATTTTGTACAAATCCTTGGAATGCCCTTTCAGTTCTAGATGGGATACTGCCTGATTCCTAACTTAATGAAGTAAATTAGAACTTCAAATTTACTTGGTTAAATTTTGTTCTTTAACACTAATCAGTCTAAGTCAGCCACCTCCCACCCTTCTGCAGTTATTCTATTACATTATTCTGTTTTATTTATTTCATGGCATTTCTTAGTAGCTGAAATTATGTTATTTACAAGTTTATCTGCTGCTTCCCCAAAACTAGAATGTAAGTTTCTTGAGAGCAGGGACCTTATACATTTCTTCACTGTTGTATCTCCAAGATTTGGAACAACACTTGAAACTTAGTAAGAACTCAATAACGATTTATTGAATGAAGGAATAAAAAGATGGTGTTTTAGCTTATCCTGCTGTAACAAAATATCATAGTCTGGGTGGGTTAAACAATAAACATTTATTTTCGCAGTTCTGGAGTCTGGAAAGTCCAAAATCAGGGTGCCAGTCTGGTTAGGGTCCTGGTGAGAACTCTCTTCCTGGCTTGCAGATTGCTGTCTTCTCACTGTGTCCTCACAGGTTGGAGACACGGAAGGTTCTAGTCTCTTCCTCTTATAAGGGAACCAATCCCATCATGACCTCATCTAAATTTAATTACCTCCTTAAGGCCCCTCCTCCAAGTAATGTCACACTGGGGATTAGAAATTTCAACCTGTGACCTTTAGGGGGACACACAGTTAATAGAAGGGAATGCCTCTTGTCCTGAGGGGGAATGAGAGTGGTTAAAACTCAATGGTTTCCGGTTCTACTGGTCAAAATAAAATAGATCTCAGTGTTTCAACTGAGAATCCCTCCTGCTTTTTTTTTTTTTTTTTTTTTTTTTTGCATTTCAAGTTGCCAGGAAATGCCCATCACTGTGGTTTCAGGATAGGCCAGAGAAGACCTGGTTAGGCAGCGGGAAGGTGGATTCCAGCATGATGAAGCTCGTTTCATTAAAACAAACAACTTAGTATAAAAAGAGGTACTCTATTGTGGAGGAATGACTGAGTCTTTATTTCTCTGAGTCTGAAACAAACAAACTCAAAAACATTCTTTCTAGAGCAAAAGAAGGCCATGTCCCAGGCAAGAGAGGGAAATACCTTCTCTCTTTCAAGACTCATTTTCCTTGCCCCCAGGGCAAGTATTATGACATTAAACACAACTTTGCTACAAAGGCCTGACCCTGACATGGTGTCCCAGGGAGTCTTTGAGAGCTGATCAGAAACAACTTTATGCCCAGTGAGAGTCCAAAGATGTCTCCTTCTGCCTCACATTGTCTCTTCGAAGGTACAATAGCCCACTCCCAGAGTGAAGACCAGGATAATGTGTTTCTGATGCCTCAATTTGGTTCAAACCAGAATAAACACGAATGGCAAAAATCAGCCCATGAGCTCATTCAGACTTTGATCAGAGACATAATTTCATTATGAAATTTTGAATCAAGCTGTTGTGAAGTCTTGCCAAGGAGTTTCATTTCCCAGATGATATGGTGGGTTGTTTCTCTCCTGTTCTCATACTCAGCTTGCGTTTATCATACAAACTTTCCATCTATTTTTATAACCTGATCCATCAATCCTTTTACAATAGTTTTTGCTAATCCTGACAACCAACCTCAATTCTACCAGCCAAAAATAAGCTTGACCAAGGTGGATCAAGCTAAAGTTATTGGTTTGGTTTGCCTGCTCTGCTTATCGCAATTGAAATACACTGACTATTTTTCACCCCCTTTTCTGATGTGATAACCAGAGGAGGCAAGACACACCTTCAGGCTTACAGTTGCTCCAGCTTTAAAACAGACATATTAACTGCACTGAAAGATTGCTGTGTGATCATATGAATTACAGTATATGAAAGCATTGTAGACATGGTACAGATGGGTTGCTTTCTCCTTTCCTCGAGACTCATGGTGAGCACCTCATTCCCTGGGTTCCGGCTTGCAGGAACCACAGGCTGGTACGAATGGGAAGACCCCAGCAGGAACTGCCTGGAAATGCCACTTTCCTGAAATAGCTCCATGCCAAGTTTTGATAGGAAAGCACAGGCTGGCGTTTCCATAGGAAGCAGAGGATCTTGACTTCACTTCCTTCATCATTCTGCAAAAACTTTTCTATTAGGATCTAATGGGCAAGGAGCAGCAGCTTCAAAAGTAGCATTTTTCAAAGTGTGGTCTGAGGACCACCAGCATCAGAATCACTTGGGGGAACTGGTTAAAAAATGCGGACTCCTGGGCTTCACCTCAGAGCTACTGAAATCAGACCCTCTGAAGGGGAGGCCCAGAGAATATACTTTTTTAAAAAATTTTTATTTATCTATTTTTAGATGGAGGGGAAGGGAGGGAGAGAAACATCAATGAGTGGTTGCCTTTTGCACATCCCCAACTGGGGATCTGGCCCACAACCCAGGCAAGTGTCCTGACTGGGTATCGAACCGGTGACCCTTTGTTTCACAGGCTGGCACTCAGTACACTAAACCACACTGGCCTGGGTGAGAATATACATTTTAAGGAGCTCCTCACATGCTTCTTGTATACACAAAAGTATGAAATCTGAAAAGCAAAGTCTTTCCTAAAAGTTACCCTGTGGCTTTCAGACCAGCTGACCAGAAGGCAGCCCTAGTAAGACCCAGCCCCTTTCCCATCTATCTTAACTCCTCTCGTTTTTCTCAGCAAAACCAGGGTGAGGAAGGCTACAGCAGTGTCTAATACACTCTGAAAATATATGTCTTGGCTCTGCCCCAAGTGCCTTGATATTTATGCTGCAGCTGGAGGGTCGTTATCCTTTGGCAATGCTCCATTGTAAGGCCATTAGCTCTTAATTAGTGCCAGCTTGGTGGTTGATCCTTCCCCGTTGAACTGAGAGCAGAGGCTTCTTTATTCAACCTCCTGGGTCTCTCCTCTGGCAAGTCCATGAGGAACTGCCCCCTGCCTGCTGGGGCCAAGAGTTGGGCCCCTGGAGTGACTGCTGCTCAATGTGAAACTGGCACTAACCCCCAAGTAGAGGCTCTGAGACCCAGGAAGAACAGGGAAGCACTTGGAATATATTTTCAGAGTTTTGTTGTGTTTCATTTGTAGAAAATGAAAGAAGAGAGTCCTTGGTCATACAACCTCAAATGTTTACAAGGGAACATAAGAAAAATAAGATGCATTACATGGAAACTTTGCAGGCCAAATCGCCTTCAGTTTTCAGTCCAGGATGCCTGGGAAGTTTTGGGACAAGGATACAGCAAGCCAGTGGGCTGGATGGCTATGAAAAGTGGCTGAGAGACTTACCTCTGGGAACCCCAAGAAACTTCTCTTTGTGGATGATGTATCTGGTCACCACTTCCAAATGGGAAAAACATAGTCTGTATTGGTCTTGGCATTCATCTCATTGCTGGGTAAGGAACGCTCCAAAAAGATCTTTAGATTAAGCTTTTGGGAAAACAACTAGCAGCATTTTGCTCCCTATCATTGAATCCCCATGGTCCTCAGCATATCCCCCTTAAGTAAATCTGAAAGCCATTTTATGAGATGCTATTAATGGTCTCTAATTTGCGGGCCGTGTCCTGAGAAATGGATCCAGAACACACACCCATGTGGAAATTTAAAGTATAATTCAAAATCGTAGATAACTGTTTAAGCTCCAAGGCGGCTGGAGGGTCCTTATTAAGTCATCTCTCCAGGATCAGTGTGTTTCCTATTACACTCGATACCTATCTGTCCAATTATCCTTTTGATTTTTAAGCCGTTAGACTAAACCTTTGTGTAATTCTTTACCCCCTTATCTCCTCCCTACCTCTCCCCTTTTCCTTAGGAAAACACTTTTCCAAAATGTTAAGCAGGTCCCTTGGATTGTTTCCAGCAGAATTATAATGTCATGTTAAGGAATCTGAAAAGTCAACTCCCAAAACCAATGTGTCCGGAGGACCTCTGTCAGAAGGTCAGTCTTGCCCAAAAGGTAGCTTCTGCCCAGCAAGACACTAAGGTCTTCCTTGGCCTCCTGTGTCCCTCTTGCTCTTTCGTTTGCTCTAGTCTATCCTGAGAACAGAATCTTACTTCCCAGGTAGGGACTCAGACTGAGGTGTAGCAGGAAGGTAGAACGAATACATTCTCAAGCCGCAGAGGATGAAGTGGTCAAAACCTACATTTACCTGCCTCTTTGGAGCCTTGATTCAAAAGACAGGTCAGGCCTGACTGATGAGGCTCAGTGGATTGAGTGCTGGCCTGTGAACTGGAAGCTTGCTGGTTCAATTCCCAGTCAGGGCCCATGTCTGTGTCGCGGGCCAGGTCCCCAGTTGAGGGTGTGCAAGAGGCAACCGATCCAAGTGTCTTGATGTTTCTCTCCCTCTTTCCTCTCTTTCTAAAAAATAAATTTAAAAAACTTTAAAAAGAAGACAAGTAAAACAATCCTCCCAACTCAGTGTAACCAGATTGAAGGACTCTCCTAGGGGTTTTAAACATCTAGTTGAGCGACTTTAGAGTAGTCAGTTTTGCGCCGCCCAGAACTGGGTATATCCCCAGGACGCCTGGCTACTGTGCCTTGGACCTGGGGACTCAGTTTTTTGCTGGTCTTTCCCCTCCCCTGCCTCCCCAGTGTAAGGCACAAACCAAGTAGTTTATCTCCAAGGGCAGGGGTAGTCAAACAACAACCCTCCCCCCAAATACCACCACCGACCTGTTTTTATGTGATCCGTGAGTTTAGAATAGTCTTTATGTTTTTAAAATAAGACTATTTTATGATATGTGAAGATGCTATGAAATACAGATTTCTGGGTTTGTAAATAAAGTTTTATTGGAACACAGTGGCAGAGATGAGTAGCTCCTCCGCAAAGTCTGAAATATTTACTACTTGGCCCTTTACAGGAAAAGCTTGCTCACAACTCTGTCCTATGGCTCTGCTGTGTGTTCTGCGCATTGAATAGGCATGTAACTGACTCTTAGCTGGCCTTCTAGTTGCCACTGTCCTCTGAGAGCGAACGTTGCCTGTCCCAATGTGGAGGTACATTTCTTTCATTTTTTCTGCTCTGGGGATTCAAAGGAGGGGTCCGCTACACACATCTGAGTGTAGCTGATGCTTTAGTGTACCAGCAGGGGGCGCCCTGCCAAGTTTTAAATTTCCTGGGGTGGAGACAGGGAGACTGCGAAGAGGAGAAAAGGGGGTCTGTCAGTCACCTGGTCCAACCCTGGGACTTTTTTTTCCCCCCTGAGCCCAAAGAGGCTTCAGGCAGAAATCCAAGGAGCTCCCTGGTTCAGAATCTTTGTAAGAAGGCTTTGGTGATCTTGAGGCAAAGGCATGGCACAGGTAGAGACTGTTGGCTTTGCCCAACATGTGTCTGGTGCATTGGAGTCTTCAGGAGCTGCACCAAGGGTGGGCAGCTTCAGGAGTGTCCTGAGGTAGTCCCGGTGGCCCGAAGGCCCAACACTGCCATCACATGTGGACAGCCATGCTATGACGGGGTCATCTGGAGCAGCTTCATGAGCAATGGATGCTGACGAGGGGCTGGGGTGAAGAGGCAGGGCCTGGTGGATTCCCACGAATCACTATTTGTGAGCACATGTGGTCCATTCCCTGGTCCCCCTTTACTTTCCAATAAACGAGTGAAATTGAACAGGCTGGGTATCGTGGCACGCAGGTGGGGTAAGGACATGCCAAATGTGACTTTTCACACAGCTCGGCAGCAGTGCAGAGAAACTAGTTGAGTGCAAGTCCTGGCTCCACCATTTATTAGCTGTGTGCCCTTGGTCGCATCCCTTCGCTTCTTTGTGCCTCAGCGTACTCTTCTGTAAGACGAGCATAATAACAGTATCCACCTCTCAGGTTGAGAATTAAGTGAACTTCACTGTCTTCGTCCTCAAGGACAGTAAAGGGCTTAACAGTGTAAGTGCGATATAAACACCTGTCATTATTATAAGTTATGTCTCCAGCTGCACACACAGCTTCATGAGACTTAGGAAAGGACAGGGAATACAACAATGAATCCCATAGTCTCTGGTCTCAGGAGCTGACATTAGGCTGGGGGCAGAGACTTAGATGTGATAAAAATGCACAGACAGTCCACAGAAACACAGAGCAAGGAGCAACTGCCAGGAAGAGGAGCTCCTTCACATAATAATTTGATCTGGGTATGAACTATGAGTATTAAGGGGAGAAAACAGCCTGAACACAAGCAAGGATTTTCGAAAATTCATTTATATTGGGCACCATGGAGTAGTTCTCAGTAGAAGAGTAGATGGGAGGGGGATGGGAGTGGCAGGAGATGATTCTGGAAAACTGGGTTGTCACAACCTGTTGCAGCCAAATGACAAGATCAAAGTCAGGTTGCTTTTGGTGTAGTGCCCTAATGAACTTTGAGGGTGGCCTTGTTTTACCTCCCAGAAGGAAAAAGGAATAGGCCCCATTAATAACTATGACCTCAAGGAATCATATGAGAGTAAACCCATTCCAGTGGGACCTTTTCATTCATTCACTTTTTTCATTCATTCAACAAACACCTGGCCTATAATAACAAAGGACACCTGCAATTGGTCAAATATACAGGGGAACTATGGACTTGGAAAAGCATGATTATGAAGAATGTGTAGCTGTATATCAGAAAGAAAGGAAGACAAAGGATGGTGGTGGGAGGGGCTGTAAAGGTTCTCATGAGTGGAGTGGAAGTGCCAAAATTAGCCAACATTGAGAGAACACAAAAGGACCAAAGGGTGAAGAAGGTTTAACAAAAAAATAAATAAATAAAATAAATGAGGGAAATAGGAGAAGTGAATGTGTTTGTGAGAAATTGAGATGCCATGTCTGTGGACCTTTTGTTGGTCTGGTGGTGGGAAAAGAATTGTAAATATGCATGGTAGGGAATACCGCGTACAATAAAATATCTCGTGAGAATCAATGTGAGGGCATGAGGGAAATCAAATGCAGTCTATTGGTAATGGTCCTGCCCTTGGGAGCAAGGCCAAGTATATATCCAAGGCAGTTGTTGCCAGTCTCCTAGCCCTGAGGTAGATCCAGAGTCTGAACCAGATGGGTTATGTGTATCTCATCTGGCAGAAGCAGCTGCTGGGCCATCATCAGGCTTTTCTGTCCAAAGTGAAGAGGTGCTCCTCCCCTCACCCAACTCCGTGCTCAGGCCAGTCCCAGAGTGCGACTCACTCTGGGCTTTGCTCTGCCATTGGCTCCTCAGTCCCACAGTGCATCAGACAGAGTGAGTGGAGAGCTGTCTGATGCCCTTTAGGATGTGCCCCAGGCAGTTAAGAACACGATGTAAGACTCTGGCTCAAATCAGGAACAGTTATCCAAATATAAAGACCTCAGAGATAAATCTAATGATAGAGATGTTTGGATTAAAACACCGGGTTCTGCAATCATGAGCCTACTCTTCACTTGGCCTTGATATCTGAGTTCTCCCTCTTCAAATCTCCTTGAGGATGAAGATAGTGAAGTTCAACTGCCCAAATGGCCATCCTCACATACATGCCCAACAGGAAGGCCAGGGGCCAGCAGAACCAGAGCTCACTGATGCACCAACCCAACTGCTCCAACCTCTTTCCATGTCAATGTCTTCCTCCAGCTGCCAGTTCTTGGGATGACACTTCCCATGGTCCCTGGGATTGTGACACCCTCATTGTCACCAACTTTGCCAACTGAGTGTTCCAGGGCTGGCCTGGGAAAGCACTTTTCTTTGTTCCTTGAGCTGCCAGCTTGTTTGACAGGCTTTGGACCTGGTCTGGCTGTTCCAGCATCACTTAACCCCCTCCACTGCCCCCAATTCTCTGTTTCCCCTCCTCCTATTCCTCTGCCCCGAAGGCTGCCGGCTTATTCTTTTTGGAGATGAACTCATTGTTGACTTTAACTCACTTCGATGTTTCCCAGGGAAGCATGCTGGCAGGAGGCCCACCGCAGCTCCTTGAAGAAGACAGATGATCCAGTGCCAAGACTGGGTGCCAGGGGCCTTGGAACTGCCAAAATGCCTCCCATTTTATGGACAGGCCTGGCTTGACCTGAAGACATTCCAAGTATTTAATCAGCAGCCCATGGCACATATTGGGTTGCAGAGGGAGCCCTCAGAAGCCGGCCCTTTCAGGAGACAAAACTCAGCCAGAGGAAGGAGCGGCCTCATCCATGGGCTAGGCTGATGCTCACCAGATGGAAAAAATACATCCCAATAACAATAATCAATAACCGAAGGCTGACAGCTGCGGCGGCATGGCCTGAGGGCCCTTTGGGGGCTCGGCTCTGCCCTCTTTCTCACGCCAGCCTGAGTCCAGCCAGGAACCACCTCGCCCGCCTCCCCACACCAAGCTCTGGGAGAGCGGACAGGCGAGGGAGGAACCATATTTCACATACTTTCTCTTTCAAAATGTAGCCCTGTTTCGCAATTTCCTACTTAAGTTCTGGAAGGCTCTAGGGTAGGACCCAAGCCACCTTCTCCAGCCACTGACCTGGGTCTCTTCTCCCCACCACCACCACCAGCCTAGGAGACTAGAGGTGCCAGACAAAGGGGGCCCACATTTAGCAGCTGTCCTACTACCCTCATTAGCGGTTACTCACCCAGAGTCTGTGTGATGCTGAAAGAGCCTCAATTAAGCCTGCGGCCAAAACCTGTTTATCCTTTAGCCTGTTTCGGCTCTTTCTCTCAGGAGAGCCAGGAGGCTGACCACACCAAACAGGTGCACCCAGCTCTGGTATGCTCGGTCTCAGCAACCCTGAGGCACCTGATCTTCAGATCTTCTCTACCTCCTCTATAACTAAGCTTTTGTTCTGCTCACTCCTACCAGCTGGACAGTCCTCCAGGCCGTGTGCGATGAATCCACTTAATCCTTCAAAACGGATCCTGATCCCTCTGGTCTTCTCTTCCTTCTTTCCCACCTTTTAGCAAGGTTTCTGCCTGTTGTCTGTTTCAGTCAGGTCTGGACTGACCACCCCTGGAAGAGTCAGGGGCAAAGAAGCCAGCATCTAGACACTGGCTCTGTGTCAGGGACCTGCCTCAGGGCCCAGGAAGCTGACCTTTTTCCTAAAATCCCTCTTAGTCCTTCTGAACCAAACTAGACCACCCAGAGTGGGGGTGGGGGTGGGTGGGTGGGGTGCAGAGATACTTAAAGAAAAACAAACCCAGAAAACACAACCCTATCACCCAAAATATTGAAATGGAAAACAAACGCTTCCTCTGGAGACTTGGTCTGGAACATGCTGAGCTGGCACTGGGTAAGGTGGCCAGAAATGTGTTAGTCTGGACAAGTCTGTGACCCTCTAGAGGAAAAAGCTAACATTTTCCAAATGAACGTGTGGGCAGATAACAGTCACAAACAAACTATGTGCTGTTGCTGCCTAAACCTTGGGAGCAGAGAAACATCAATTTGTTGTTCTACTTATTTGTGCATTCATTTGTTGCCTGTTGTATGTGCCCTGACCAGGGATCAAGCCTGAAACCTTGGCATATTGGGATGATGCTCTAACCAACTGAGCTACCCAGCCAAGGCAGGAATCTTGACATGATTCCCTCTCTCCAGCACCCCACTCACTGTGAAAATCACATGTTGGCTTCTAATCAATCCTATGGTCTCTAGCCTCAGGTGGGATGCTGCTAGGGCTGTGAGTAGGTAACTGTCCCCCATTTTGAAATCCACGCCCCAACTCCTGCTCCAAAAATATTCTTTTTTTTTTTTAAGATTTCATTTATTTATTTTAGAAAGAGGGAAAGGGAGGGAGAAAGGAAGGGAGAGAAACATCGATTGGGTGCTGGAGGACCTGGCCCACAACACAAGCATGTGCCCTGACTGGGAATTGAACCTGCGACCTTCTGGTTTGGAGGCCAGTGCTCAAGCCACTGAGCCACACCAGCCAGGACAAAATAGCCTTACTCTTGAAAGGGAAGAATGAGACAGACAGGAGTAGGTCCAAGTGGGGCTGATGTTTGCAGAGATGCATGGGGACTGCACCTGGGAGCACCCAGGGTATCAGGATCAGGAGAATTCCCACCCACCAGTATTTCTGCAGGCGTGGAAGCTTATTATGCTCCCCCCTTAGTTGCCTAGAGCTTCAGGAACAGCTTTAGGGGGCTCAAGGAGGCAATGCAGAGAAGCTGAATGCCTCAGAGCATCACCAAGGTGTTGCAGGAGATACAGGAGGATCCAGATCATCCCATGTTGCTGAAACTCTGGATTTTTGTTTGTATGTTATTTTAGAAGAGAGCTTAAGTCAATGCTTCCCAAATGTTTCACATGTGCATGAATTACCTGGGAGATTATCTGTTACAAGGCAGATTCAGATTCCTTAGGTCTGGGAGTGGCCTGAGATTCTGCATTTTTAACAACCTCCCGGATGAGACCGAGGTTGCTGATCTGAGGCCACACTTTGAGTATCGGGGACCTAAGGATCTGGGAGATTGGGACAAATCAGAGCCAGAGACAGCTAGGATGCAGAGGGATTGATGATTGATACCCAGAAGAGAGGCAGAAAAGCAGAGAGAAACAATGGCACACACTCACACAGAAGCAGGTCAAGATGGGAACAAAAAGAGACAGAGAAGGGGACAGAGTCAGAGACACAGAGAAGGGCAAAGGCAGAGAGACCAAAACCAGGGATGGAAGACTGATAGGGCCAGAGAGGCTGGCAAAGGAGGCAAGGTGAGGAGCTGGGGGCGAGGCCAGAGTTGGCCATGCGCAGTCTGGGACCACCCAGATTCCTAATCAACAGGGAAGGGGCTCACAGGTGTGTGTGGGACAAGCCCCACAGAGTGTCAGGTGCACAGACCTGAGATGCCCCACCTTTCTCACCTCCCAGCCTTCCCACACCTACACCACCCTCTCCCTGCTCCTGTACAAGTGCCCCTCCCCCTGGAGACTTTCACTGCTGACTTCCCCCTTGTCTCTCCTGTGTACTCGTTCTCTTTCCCTTAACTGAACCCTTCCCAGCAGGCTTTAAACATGTTTAAGTCTTTCCCACCTAAAAAAATAAAAAATAAAAATAAAAAGATGCTCTCTTGACCCCATATCTCTTTTTAACCCCTGTCTTATTCCTCTCCTTTTCTCAGCTAGACTTCCTGAAGGAGCCCTGGCTGGTGTGGCTCAGTGGATTGAGTGCTGGCCTGCGAACCAAAAGGTCACTGGTTCAGTTCCCAGTCAGGGCACGTGCCTGGGTTGCGGGCCAGGTCCCTGGTTGAGGGTGTGCAAGAGACAGCCTGTCGATGTATCTATTGAACATCGCTGTTTCTCTCCCTCTTTTTAACTCCCTTCCTCTCTCTAAAAATAAATACAATCTTAAAAAGTAAATAAATAAACTTCCCAAAGGAATTGTCTGTGCTGATTTCTACCTATCCTCTATCACTTTCCCCAAACAGCTCTTGCTAAGGTCACTGCTGGCACACACGTTGTAAGTCCAGCAGTCAATTTCCAGTCCCCATTTACTTGGTGTCTCAGCAGCCTTTGGGCCTCTCCATCTCCTCTCCTCTTCTCCCCTGCTTGCTGGCTTCCAGGACATGGCATTGTCCTGGTTTCCCTCTTACCTGCTCCTTCTCTGACTCCTTTGCTGACTGATCCTCCATTATCTGATCTTCATAGTTGAAGGGCCACAGACCTGAGTCCTGGCCCTCTGGTCACCCAGTAGTCTCTTTAGTCAACCTCTCCAGGCCCAAAGCCTCGATGACCTTCTCTACCCTGGTTTATTTCCCGCTCAGATGTTCCCTGTGCACTCCATACCTGTATGTGTCTACAGAATGGCGAATCACCATCTTCCCCAGGTTGTCTCAGAGGCACTTCAGACTCAACCTGCTCAATACCAAAGTGATGTTCTCCCTTCTCCTCCCAGTCTGCTCTTCTGCGTGGGTTCCGCATCGCAGAACACAGCACCATCATCTGTCCGGGTGTTCGAGTCAGACACAGGGGCTTAGTCATTGACACCTCCCTCTCCCCCTCTCCCTTCTTCCCTGTCCAGTTTATCACCAAACCCAGCCAACTTTATCCTCCAAATACCTTTCGACTTTGTCTACTTCTCTCCAGTTCTACCGCCCCACCCTAGTCCAAGCCTTCAACATGTCTCACCTGGATGACAGCAACACCTTCCTAAGCAGCTTCCCTCCAGTCTGTTGTCTACACTACAGCCAACATGATCTTGGCAAAATGCAAATCTGGTACTGTTGGCCTGCAACTTAAAACCCTTCAGCAGCTTCCCCTGGCTCTGAGAATGAAGACCCAGCTCCAGGTGACATTTCTGAGATTATCCCACCTCACTTGCCCTCTAGGCCTTCTAGCTATACTGGCCTTCTTTCGGTTCCTTGAGCAAGTCCATTCCACCACAGGACATTTGCATGTACTACCCCTCTATATAGAACTATGCTGTCAATGCAGTAGCCACTAGCCATATGTGTCTAGTGAGCACTTGAAGCATGGCTAGTGCAACTGAAAAACTGAATTGTTAATGTTATTTCGTTTTAATTAATTAAATTTAAAAACATTTGATTCAATATTGGCAAACTTAACTATTCTTGAAATAACTTGAGTATGTAAATTCACTTTTCAACTTCAATTTTTATGAACTCTAAATGTAGCTCAACTATCTCTTCTTGGCCTTTTGGCTAAGATCAAGTATAAATATAGCTCAGCTCTTTCAGGTGATAATGCAGTGTCTAAAATAAGATATGCTATAAAAATACTTTACATGTCAAAAGCTTAGTCTGAAAAAATGTAAAAGATCTCATTAGTTTTTTATATTGATTACACATTAAAAAGATAACATTTTGCATATGTTAATTTCACTGGTTTCTTTTTACTCTTTAAACATGGCTACTATAAAAATTTAAATTATATCATTGGTTCATATCATATTACTGTTGGACAGAATGGGTCTAGAATGCTATTCCTTCTCTGTCTTAACTCCTTCTACTTGCCCTGAGCTTGGCTCAAATATCACCTGCTCTGAAAAACTTCCCTGAGATAAAGTCTTTTACATTCATTCACTTTTATTCACTTCCACGGCTATGTGTATGAGCCAGTGGTTGCCTGTTCTTAACTCCGCCCAGTTGTAATTGTACATGTATTTGGATGCTTACTTGGTTCTCATCTGTCACCCCCAACAACCTCTAAGCTCCACGAGACCAAGGCCCATGTCTGGTTCCCCTCCTAAAACCACTTAGTCCAGAGCTTGGTGCACAGATGGCTGCCAGTGAATACTTCCAAATGCCACAAGATGTCCACAGTTCTGTCTTTGGGTCCACTGTCCCCAACCATCTCAGAGAGCCTGAGCATTCCCTTCCCCTAGGAGTGCCATGGGAGCCCTCAGGAATAGAGATCCGACCTCTACCAGACAGAAAGTCCTCTATAGCTGACCAGAATCCCTCCATCCTTAGAGGTAATTAGAGCAATGCTCCTCAAATTTGATTGTGCATGCCAATCACCTGGAACTCTTTTAAAATGCAGGCTCTGGTTCGTCATATCTGGGATGGGACACAAGATTCTCATCTCTAACAAGGTGCCCAGTGATGACGTCAGAGGTAACCCACAGACCACACTCTGGGTAACAAGGAGATAGAGAAGCTGCTCCACCGCGAGTATCCCCAAAGTTTTCTTCCTGCCCTGTCCAGGAGGCCATTAGAGGTCTCTTAAAATCCAGCTCTGTCCCTTCCTGCTCCCATGCATACCCTACCAGTCCCTGTACCGTGAAAAAGAATATGGTGCCTGGGGATACTGTTGTCATTTAGTTTTTGTTTTTAATTTGAAATAAACTTTTAAGCAGTTTTCAGAGTCAAGGCAGTCCTGACATGGATCATGGATGTGTAACAACAGTGAAGTCACACAGCTGGAAATGCGGAACAGTCCTCACGCTTTGGGTCCTGTCTGCCACACTGGGCTCATCCTCCCGGCTTCTCCAGAAGGCTCCACTCTGCAAAGTGTGGGCCTGGATGCTGGGAAATGTTCTCTCGGCCACATCCACAGGGAGCATCGGAAAACAAGGGCTTGCCGCTGGGCCCTCTTCAGGGCAGAGATGGCCCTGCCGCCTCCCTGCTCTGTTCACATCGTCATGTCTGAGGGATAGAAATATCTTCCGGTGGCCTCAAGTGTGAGTGTGTGTGTGTGCGTGCGTGGATGTACACACACACGTTTGCATGCCCACACACTTGCAGGGATGTTGATTGCATATTCGGACACGGGGTCTCTGTGTGTGCCTGTGTGTCCATGTATGTGTGCAGAGTGTATGTACATGTTGCCCCCGGGCTCCAGTTCAGTACAGCTTCCATCACTCTTTCTGCATGAGCCTGGAGGCTGAAGAAGGTCCCTAGGGAGGCCCTGCAGACGTGAGCGGCCCCACTGTCCCTTGCTGCCGCTGCTGTTGCTGGCCTTTGCGTCTCTGAGAGCCGGTGCCCGCCTCCTTGCTCTCCTTCCTGCTGGGGTTCCTGTTGGCATTCTCCCGCCGGCCCTGGCCTCCCTTCCTCCTCTTCTGCCCTGCAACCCAACAGCAGGAAGATTCAACACAGGATGTCTTGCCACAAGCAGGGAGGCCCTGGGCATGGCCATGGGCCTGAGAGGGGAGTGATGAGGAAGCTGGGCAGGGGGAGGAAGGGAGGAGGCTGGCAACACAGCCTTTAGGCAAGGCAGGATGCCCGTAAGGCCTCCTCTGACCATCAGCCACTTCAGGGGACCCTGCAACATGAGAGGGGGCCCCAAGAGCCTTTTCATCCCCACCCCTCGATAAACCCCACACCCTCCTCTTCCCCATGTCTTCCTCAGATCTGGGATCCCAATGGGCTAAGACGCTCAGTTCAGTTCTTAGGACAGGCATCTGGCCCCACCCCCCTCTGCGGCCAGCTGCCACATCATTGCCAACTGCGGGCTGAGTGACCTTGGTCAAATCACTACACCTCTCTGGTCTTCACACCCACTTCCATGCCCTCATCTGACCTCTGAGGGCCCTTCCCATGCCAACATCCGCTGGCTCAGGAGAAATGGAGGAACTGAAAGGATAGGGGCACAGAAGTTTCCAGCTCCCACCATACAGAGTTCTGGGTCTCCGCCAGGACCTGGCACTGGTTTGCACAGCATGGGGTCTTGAGTTGGGGATGCCCCACTTGGCCCTGGCCTGAGACCCTCTCCTGGGCAACAGGCAGGAAGCAGAGGTGGTTAGATCTCTTGTGGCTGTGCCTGATCCCCGGCCCCAGGGAGGCAGAGGCTGCAGCTCACCCTCAGAACAGGGCGTCCTCCGCACTGTGCACCTCCGGATCTCTTTGGTGTTGGAACAGATGGCATGGTCCCCACCAGGGGCATGGAGCACCCTTCGCGTCCGCTCCTCAGAGCCCCTCCGGAAACCACAGAGCTTCTTCTTCTTGGAGCACGGCCCCCATGGGGACCACTCGGTCATTTCACATTGAGCTGGCAGGAAGGGAGGGTGAAGGGAGAGAAAGAAGAGGGGGAGGGTCACATCTCCTCTGGCCCAGAACACCCCAGAGGAGCTTCTCCCACTTGCTCTCTACCTGGGGCTCAGGCCTGGAGGGCAGAAAAGTCCTAAGAGAAACCCCAGAGGGTGGTCGCGGGGTAAGGTTTCTCTGGACAGTGCCCCAGCCCACAATCCCCCTGGCCTGCCCTCCCCCCGGAGACCCTCTGCCCACAGCACCCATGTGACTCACCAGGACTGCTGCACTCCATGGTGCCATTGGTGGCTGTGGAGCCCTCGGGGCAGGTCGGGTAGCAGCGGCCCTTGTGCAGGTACAAGCTCTCCTTACACTTGGTGCAGAAGTTGTGGCTGAAACAGGCCTCACAGTGCTCAATCTTGCACCCTGGGGAGAGGACCAGGGTGGGGGCCTCTGGCTTAGCCTGGAATTGGATGCCTCCCCTTACCACCGTCCTAACACGCACCATCCAGGCCTACCTACTCTGAGAGCAGGACGGTGCTCTGGAGCTGTGATTACTGCAGAGAGGAGTCTTGGGACAGGACAGGGGCTGTGGGGAGAAGGCCGCAGTGGCCACTCTCCCAGGCTGGCTGGGACTCACCAGGATCAGCCAGTCCCAACCCAAACCCAACCCTGGGCCCTGGAACCTGAGGTGAGGCCCAAGAGAGTCCATTTCAGAGGAGGAGGGCAGGACCCTCTGGGATGCGTGGGGGTGAGAGAGGAGGGTCCCCCAGAGGGCCACCTAGTCAGAGCTGAAATGAGGGATACAGTCACCCCCTGACCATGGCTGTGTGGTCTCCTCTTCCCCTACTGCTGGGCATCCGAGACCCAAACCCTGGACCTCCTCCTGCCTGGGGCAGAAAGAATCAGCTTGGAGGAGGGGGAAGCAATCCCAGAGCAAATTCCTCTCCCTCCAAAAGCAAGGCCAGTTCCAGGAACCGCCTCGGTTGGACTCCTGGGTCCCTCCCCATCCCCTCCTGCCAGCTCTCCCTCCTCTGGGGAAGTGGGGGGAGGGCACGTTCAGGGCTGGAGAAGCAGGCAGGGTCTTTCACAATCTCTCCCTTCCCAGATTGTGGGCGGGGCTAACTTCCTCCCAGACTCTGGCACCTGGAGCCTGGGCTGCCAGTTTCCCAGGAGCTGGCACCACCAGGAACTCCCCACCCCAAATACCCTGAGGACCAAGAGGGCAGCCCCAGGGTCCTACCTCCAACCTCACAAGCCCCCACCCCCTGCACCCCACCCTCCTAGCCTCTGTGGCTTTATTTCATCTTCACCTCTCTCCTGGTCGGATCCTTGGGCTTGGTTGCAGGTGGAATACAGTAAAAACAATAGCAGCTACCATTTACTGAGTGCCAGACACGAAGGGCTTTCTATATGCCTCCCACGCAAACCCCAGGGGTAAAAGCTAGTACTCCCATTTTAAAGGTGAGATTTTGAAAGGCTATGACACGCCCAAAGTCACACAATGCACAAGTAGCAGAGTTGAGGGCACAGCCCAGGCCGCCTGAGCTGGGGTCGGTCATATCCCTTCCTTTCCAGCCTCACGGTCAGCAGCTATGAAGAGACTACCATCGCGTAGGGCCCATCTCCCTCCTGATCAGAGAGCTGGAAACACACTCTAAACTCCAAAGCACTGAACCAATGTGTGGGGGGGGGAGTCTTGGTTTTGTTCACTGGGGTGTGTTCACTGGGTGTCCCCCAGCATGTCACCGCTGAGATGGGAAGGAGGTGTGACAGTACGTGCCTTGAAGCACTTGGAACTGTAGCTGGTATGGGAGAAAGGAGCTGAGTGAGAAGACCAGGGGGAGGAAGAGGGGATGGGCAAGGTGGCCAGAGACTGAATTTCACTTCGGTCAGGAAAGCAGAAGTGTGAGGGGTGGGTTGTGTGTCTCAGAAGCATCTTTCTGGCTGCCGTGCAGAGGGCAGGTCAAAGGGGACCACACGAGGGCTGGAGGACAGATCAACAGGCTACTGCAATCATCTAGGAGAGAGAAGGAGAGAGAAGACGGGAGCCTGGGTACAACCATGGCAGTGAGGACAGGAAGGAGCGGGTGCAGGCACTGATTTGGTTATTGGATGAAAGCAGGACGGCACTGATGAGAGGCTGGCTCTCAGGTCTGCGGTTGGGTGATGGCTTGGGACACAGAGTGACCTGTGGGAATATAGGTGAGCGCAGGTCGGCAGGGAGGAGAGGCAGTTCTGATATGGACACACCGAGTTGGAAATGAGGATGGGATATCGGGGGGAGACGTCTGGCCAGCAACTGAGTTCTGGAATCAGAAGCCTCATCTCCCCTCCTTGGAGTGCCCTCTACACCTCTCACTGGCCACCAGCAGTTCAAAGCACCCTCCCCCAGCGTCCGAAGTCTCTGCAGCCCTTCTCTGCCCTGCCCGCACTCACTGATGCACTTGTTCATGTCGGGGTTGCGGGCATCGAAGTATCCGGGAGGGCAGGACGGCAAGCAGACGCCCACCTGGCGGATGTCGTTCCTCTCCAGCAGGATGAACAGCTTGGGCGAGCACTTGAGGCAGCCGTTGACCTCAGAGCAGAGCTCACAGCCTTTGGTACAGCCCTGGCTCCCCTCAGCACTGACTGCAAGGATGGAACAAGGGTGAGAAGGCATCCGTGGGAGAGACCTCAATCCTTCCCACAAGGGCTCCCACAAGGATGGGAATGGAGTAGACTGGACTTCACTCCGACAGAATAAGTGTGCTGTTTTGAAAGCACAGGCCAGCCTGGCCACTCTCTGCATTATAAACCTCCCCAGGATCCTCTCTCAAAAGAACTAGCTCAGGTGCCTGGAGCAAGAGCTCCCATCCACAGTAAATGCCTCCATAGCTCCATGCACAACACATGCTCACCCTCCAGGCTTGCTTCCCCATCCCCAGAGAAGCTACTGAAGCGTCACCCTTCCTGGAAGGAGGGCTTTTTAGCCTTGAGAAAAATTTAAGGACAAGAAGGATAATGGGTTAAACTATCAGAGAAAAACATCACCTGCCCAGAGACAAGAAGACAACTGGAATAACTTATGTCTAGAACAGTGGTTTCAACCAGAGGCGATATTGCTCCCCAGGGGACATTTGGACATGTCTAGAGACAATTTTTCTTGTTACACTGGAGAAGGGAGTTGCTACCGGCATCTAAGGGAGAGAGGCAAGACATGTCTCTAAACAACCTACAGTGCATGGGGCAGCCCTCACAAGGACTCATCTGGTTCAGAATGTCAGTGGTGCTGAGGTTGAGCAACCCTGGCTTAGAACCATCCTTTGAGGCAGTGTGATCTCCAGCCCACAGCAGACCTTCCTTTGATGTTGCTTCCTCATCCACTTGTCCAACCAACACTCACCGAGCCCCTCCCAGGTAGCAGGTGCAGTGTGAGCGCTGGGGACATGGAGGCAGAGACACCTCACCTGAAGTGATCTTTCAGTGGTACAGACAGACCTGCAACCAGGCAAAGGCTGACAGCCACGGGACCAAGCAATAGTGGACACAAGAAGAAGAGAGGGAAGGAGTCACAAAGGAGGTGTCATTTGAGCCAACTCCTGAAGAATGCATGTATTTGTCCATTAGCAAGTAGAGACAGGGTTCTCTAGGAGCGGGACTACAGAGGTCTAAAACAACCCAAGGGGAGTAGCAGATAGTCAGGGGTGCAGGGGGGTGGAGAGGAGAGTGGTAAAAGACAAGGAGTCCTCTCTTAAGGGCCTTTTATATCATGCTAAGGAACTTGCACTTGATCCTGCCAGGCGGAATTTCCCAAAGAGTATGCCTTGGAACACAAGTCCCCTCAATGTTCATAGGGGCCACTGTATCAGGTGAGACTGAGAGCCACTAGGTTCAACAAGTCTAAACAAGATTCTTTATGGCAAGAAGGGGAGAGAGAGAACGTGGTACTCCCCAAACATGTTGGCCACAGAACCCTTGTTCTGCAGAGTTTTTCTTGGGACCTTTCTCAGAACTGATTAGACCGTAGGGAGTTCTTGGCAAGTTTTAAGCAGAAGCAAGACTTGCTCTGATTGGAAGCCTGGGTGGAGACCAGAGACTGACGTACCATTTGGAAAGAAGCTGACCAGATCATCCAGGTGAGAACGATGAGAGAGTCTTAAACAAAATTTGGTTCAGAAGTGCTTAGGGAATATAATCAGTAGCCCCAGTGACCAACAGAAGGAGGAGTCTGGGATGAATTCCAGTATTAAGGCCTAGGGCACCTACAGGTGAACGGTGGGGCCAGTCACTAAAAGAGGCCCATGGGAAGAGGAGCAAGTTGAGAAGGAAGGAGAGTAGTTATGAGTCACTGAGGAGGAGCCAGGCATTGAGGAGCTGGAGACCGAGAGCGGGGAGCGTGAGAGTGGAGATGGCAGAAGATCCTGCAGCACCCAGAACTCAGGCTTCAGAGTCAAGTGGACCTGGAGCCCATCCCCAGCCTGTGATCCTGTGACTGGCGTGCCTCCCTTCCCACCCCTGAAAAAATGAACATGAGGATGCCCCCTCGGGAGGGCTGTGGGGAGCAGCATCTGCGCCAGGGATGACCCCTGATTTCTCAATGGGAGAGGAGTAAGTCTCAGGAAGGGGGGCAGAAGGGAAGAGGAGAATAACAAACAGATGATAACAATAACAACAAAATCATAATCATAATAATGGCAGCATGTTACTAAATGTTGACATTCTGTGGCTTTACAAGTATTGACTCATTGAATCCTTCCAACCCACGAAGTAGGTACTTTTATTTTCTTTTCAATCCTCATTTTTACTGATGAGGAAACAAAGAAGCTAAATTACTTAAACAAGGCTTCATAGCTGGTGTGTGTTCCAGGCAGAGGGCACAAAGTCTATGAAGGCCAGTGGTAGAATAGTACAAGGTGACGTGGAGGCTAGACTGATTTTTAAATTTATTTGTATAGAGTCAATGTTAACTAATCAATAAATTTAAAAAGCTAATATTGTTTTTGTTGGTTTAGTTATTATGAGAGCAAAAATACTCCAAATGTTGTATTGGATTCATGAGAGAGCTCTTGGGGTTATTTTTCCACTTTGGGCCTTTACTCAGCTATATTACAAATTAATTAACTCACTGTAGACATTAGGCACCATTTCTACCTCAAATATATTAAACCCTCTATTACTCAAGGATTTTATTTAATTCATCATTGAAATGAATGATCCCTCTAGGTTTTGGCCTTAGTTTCAATACCTGAAGTCATTCAGGTGTCCCGTTTGCAGCCTCTACACCTGTGTCCCCACACTCATTTACGCCTTCCTTATCACTTTTGTGAAGGACAAGTTTGCAAAAGGCCTCCTCAGAATCCTGTTGCCTGCCTCCCACTCAGCGAGCAACAAATCTCTGAGTGCATTTTCCTTCAGCTCTATCAACAACCTGGCAAGAAGAAGTGTGGTACACGTAGCAATCTGAAAGGCAATGTGGAGTCGCTGTGGGCTTTAAAACAGGAGCTATGGTCTGGATTCTGTTTTAGAAAGACCACTCTGTAGTGTGGAGAGTGGGTTGTAGGAGGGCCAAATTGGAGGTAGGAGGACTCCCAGGTTCAAAGACACAGAGCTGAACCAAGAGGATGGAAGGGAGGAGACACATGGAAGATGCTCAGGTGGTAGAATCCACAAGACGAGGTGACGTCGGGGGAAGCACGAGTGGAGGATGACTTGGAGGTGCTGGGCTTGGGTGACAGCAGAGCTGTGGGCCCTTCACCGAGACAGGGACCCCAGGAGGAAGAGCCGGTCTGGGTAAGGAAATGATGAGTAGCCAAGTTTTGGATGTGTTGAGGTTGTGGTTCCTTTGGGGAACCCAGAGACAGTTGAACCTGTGGGTCTGGAACTCAAGAGAAACACTTTGGCTGGACATTGAGGAATGGAGTCCTTAACACGTAAATAGTCATAAAAGGCGTGGCGGTCCATGAGATGGCAAGGAGGGTGGGGGCAGAGAGGGAGAGGAGGGATTAGACATTTAAGAGAAGGACAGAAAAATAAGGGCTAGCTTAGAGGCCAAGAAGGAGCAACCAGGCAGGGAGGAGACACTCAGAAGCATATCGCATCATGGGAGCCAAGACAAGAGTACACTCAGCAGAGGAGATGTCATGTAAAGAACGGCCACAAACAGGTTGCTGATGCCTCAGGTGGGGGTGGAGAGTAGGGGGTGGTGGCTGAGGAGTAAAAGGAAGGTGAGGAAGGACAGCCATTTTATTTCAAGAAGCTGGTGGGGAAGCGGGGAGAGAGCTTGGGATGCACTGTGGGGGCTGCCACTGCAGTTCGAGCCACGGGAGCGGAAGGCATCTTGGAGCAGGACTTGTGCGGCCGGGAAAGACGGCCAGAGGCTGAGGCCTGGGCAGCACCCGGGTTCCACAGACAAGCAGATAAGAGGGGCACAGAGAGAAGCTGAGCAGGAATCACGGGAGGGGTGGGAGGAGACGAGAGCGAGTGGGGCTAGAAGCCAAGGTGAAAAGGGAGTGATCGCAGGGACCAGGCCTGGGAGGAGACCATGGCAGTGAGCTCTGAGGCAAATCTAAGGAGGCTTGCATTAGGAGGTGACCTTGAGAAGGGCAGGTTTTTTCTTTATTTTTAGGCTGCTATAAATTTATTTTAAAATCCTCAATAATAAATCAAACTGTTCTTATGATAACACTTTTACTCTATAAACTTTCAGTCTTTTAACTTTTCAACTCTTTTGAAATAGCTTAATACACAAATACACTGTACAGCGGTACAAAATTCTTTTCTTTAGTAATTTCCTACTTTTTTTCCTATTTTTTGAATTTGTTTTAATTTTAAAACACTTTTTGTTAAAAACGAAGACACAAGCACACACGTGACCCTAGCCCAACACTGGGTAGGGTCATCAATATCAGTGTCCGGCACCTCCACATCCTGTCCCACGGGAAGGTCCTCTGGAGCAATAAAACCCAGGGAGCTGTCGCCCTCCGTGATATCCATCTCTCCTCTGAGGGACCTCTCGGAGCCTCTTCCCAAGGAGGTGCCGCTCATTTGGGAGATGGGACCATCCTGGCGTGCTTGGTTTCTTTGAGAACGGCAGTTTTGGTGGCGAGGTAGTGATGAGAGCCAAGCCACAGTGGGCTGAAGAGCAGGAAGAAGGGGTGGAGGTGGGGCAGAGCAACGAGAGGGGCAGACAGAGTCAGCGACAGAGAGAGAGGGGAGAGACCAGCTGGGAGCTGGACGTGATCACAAGACTCAGAGGCAGGCTAAAGGCCCAAGGACACGGGAGAGTCAAGTTATAGAGCTCAGGTGGCAAAACTGACCTTCAGGCTTGAGGTTAGGGTCAGGGACAAGGGACTAGGGAGTTAAGCTCCATGAGGTTTTGGAGCTCAGCAGGGAGGAAAGGGGTTCAGTGATGGTCAGGGGTCAGTTCAATGAGGAAAGGGATGCTGTTCAAAGTGTCCTCAGCTTACAAAGGCAAAAGAATGGGCAAGGAGAGGGTGGAGATCCAGGGGATGGGGAGGCTCTGTGTGTGTGTCCCAGGAGATGGTGGGGGTTGGGGGTGTTGCATAATGATGCAAAGGGAAAAGCCAAAGCTCATTCATTCCATAGACATTTATTGCACACCTAACACATGCCCAGAGCTGCTAGGAGCTGGGAATGTGGAGGTGTAGCAACAAAAATCCACCCAGGAATGTGGGAAGCAGTGCCGGCTGTGCACTGTGGTGAATGGAGGAGCAAGGGAGGTCACTCCCTTCCCCAGCTGGCTGGGCGAAGAGGGTGTGCGGGGCAGGAGGAAGGGCCTGTGCAAAGGCTCTGGGGCACTGATGGTCTGAGTGTTCACGGAATTGAAAATAGGGCTTTATTCTACTGGCAAGGACAGGGACCACAGAAGGACATGGCCAGAGTCAGCTGGACAGGCTCCTTCCAGCTCCTGTGCCTATGATGGGGGTGGGGGTGTGCAGAGGAGCAACCTTGCTGTAGCCTGGCCCAAGAGGCTGGGTGGGCTCAGTGGAGGAGGCTCAGAGAGAGGGTAGCATCTTCTCCTCAACTTCTTCACAAACCCCCCCGATGCAGCTCTGCCCTTCCCACCGCCCCCCTCTCACTCTGCTCCCAAGCACTCCATAAAGCCCATTTCACCGAGCCAGGAAGGCAAAGCTGCGCCTGCCCTTCGCCATTTCTCTGCTGCTGTTTCACCTCCTTCCTCCTTGTCCAAAACCCTTCAAGTTGATGTCCATGGAATCAGCACTCCTGCCTCCCTAAAGAATGGCTTGTCTTCTCCCAGTTACCCATCTTTCTAAAACCAAAACTGAGATTGTCACACTCCTGCCTAAACTACCTCAACAGCTCCCTATGCCTGCAGAATTAAGACTCAGCTCCTCCACCTCTCCTAAAAAGCGTCCATGCGCTGACCCCGTCTGCCTCATCTCTCACCACTATCCCTAAGCAATATGGAACTATTCTTGTTTCTCTGGACACATCACACTACTTTATACCTCTTACCTTTGTGCAAGTTGGTCCTTCTGCCTGGGACACTCTGTGCCTCCTCTGAAGCCTTACTAACTCCATCAAGCCTCAGAACTAAAGTCACCTCCCCCAGGAAGTCTCTCTTGATTTTGCATCCCTGCAAAATCTGGATGGAGCATTTCTCTATGTTCCCACATCCCCAGTACTTGAATCCATCATAGTAGGCATCACCATGTGTCATTATCTTCCAAATGTCTTTTTCCCACTACAAAGAGCTTTGGAGGGCAGAACCTATCTTATTTCTGAATGGGAGCCCAGTGAAAGATGAGGGTCGCCCCCCCCCCCCACCTCCACCCCTGAATCTAGTAGAGCTGAGGATGTGGTGAGTGATGCTCAGGCAGGCAGGTATATGAATGGAGCTCACTGAGTGGTTGATAGAGTGTGGGGAGAGGGATTAGATAGGAATGGGGGCTCGGGGTGGGTCGGATGAAGGTCAGTGAGGGATGCAGAGGAAATCGCAGTGACCCAGAGGAGAAATGACTTTGGAGATGGGTTCAGTAAGGGACCTGAGTTAAGTAGGCAGGGTGGGATAGGGGGTGACAGGGAATAGGACTTCAGTGAGTGGGTAGGCAAGGGCTCTTCTCCAGCCTCACACTCTCCCAGGAGACGGGTCTATCCCTGGTGCCCAAGGTCACCCGGCACACCTCCCTGGGAAGATCCAGCATTCTTTAATTCAACTGGGAGCTTAGTTTTGACCTTCACTTTTTCTCACCTGGGCCCAAATAAATTTTGAACAGATCTGTTTGCCTCCCAACTCAAGCCACCTGAAGCCACCTCCCCTTACCCTGTCCCCCAGCTGGACCTGCCGCTCCCCTGATTAAAGTGTCTCAGTAGCTCCTCATTACCCATAGCTCAAGTCAAGTCATGTGCAGACTCCTCGGCCTGGTGGCCTCTACTGTCTGACCTCTGCCCACCTCTGCAGCATCCCCCCCAAGCCCTAGGACTCTCCCTCAGCCCCAGGCAGCTGTCCGTGCTCTATCCTGAGGGGTGTGGGCTGCTTGTTTCAGCAGCACAACCCTTCTTTTCAATAGAAAAGGTCCTCTGTGTATGAAATAGATGTGAGCACAACTGCCCCAGCTGAAACCCCAGGGCCCCCCGGAACTCCTCTTAGAAACCATTTCTCCATCTACAACTCCTAGCTGCCCCCCTACTTCCTGAGCAAACAGTCTCTTCCTCCTCCCAGCTCCACCCCTGGCCCCTCTGCGTGGAATGCCCTCGCCCTCATCTGCTCCCCACTCCCTCGCCAGAGATCACCTACTGATCTCTAGAAACACAGCTCAGGAGGTACTGGCTCTGGGCCCTCCCAGCCCCTCCCCCTTTCATCCTGTTGTAGCATCAAGACACTAGATTGAAATTGTCCCCCCTTCACCTCCTCCAAGGACTTCTCAAGATTCACTTCTGTGACCCAGAGCCGGGTGCTGTAGGTCCCACATGGACGTTCATGGACTGGCCTGAGGAGTGAGTGGGACTTCAGTGAGGGAAGGAGGACTCTACCGTGGTCCATGTGGGGGTGGGTTGGGGAGGAGGGCTGAAAGCTCCAGAGGGAGAATGGGGCAGGGAGGTAGGACAAAAAGGGGGTCCAGCTTCCGGAGGGGTCAGGGAGGGAATGGGGCTTTGTGGGGCAGTACTGAATGAAGAAGCCCAGGAATCTGATAGGGGAAGGGTCTCAGTAAGGGGGGGAGGGGGCACTCCGAGTGAGGGCTGGTGAGGGGATAAGGGTCCTGTGAGGGGCAGGATGTGCAGGAGGGAGGGTGGTCGGGGAGGGTGAGGGCCAGTGAGGGAGAGTGAACAGGGGCTCAGGACAGGGATGAGTCCTCAGTAAGTGGAACAGGAGAAGGACACCCGACCGGGCTTCATAACTCACAGCTGCAGAATTCTTTGCTCAACTTCTGCCCCTCCATGCAGGGAGACTACCACTCATACCTGAAATCAACCATTTCTGGCCTTAAAACTGGTTTGTGGCTCCAGATCAGAGCTACCTGATGACTGCTGGTGGCCCTACAGTCACAAGGTTACAGGATGCTGGACTGAGGCTCATGTACATAGCAAGCCTACCTCTGCCCCACAGTCTGCCCAGTGCCCTTCCACGTGGTCAGCAGGCCCAAGCACCGGTGGACAGATGTCTGGCTCCTCTTTCTTTTCTCCCCCACTTCCCTGGACACCCTAGGGCAAAATGGTTCACACATTGTTTACATAACAATGACATGCCCCCTGAAGTCAATACGGAACTTGATGTTTCAGGAAGGTTTCACCACATATAACATAGCATCTCGTCTAAGCCTCACTGTATCCCATACAATGATTCTTGCAGCTTGACGGTTATTCTTAAAGTAACACTGCCGAGCAACGTCCACCCGCGTCTCTCTCTGAGCACAAGTCCCTCTGGGACACTCCCTGCCCCCCCAAGTGCATCCCCTCATCTTGTCCCATCCTCATATTTCACCATCAAGAATGTCTGTCACTCACACCACTTGGTAATAAAAACCGGGTTGCTGCTGCGGAGGCTGTGGGAGGTGGCTGTACCAAAAGTGTCACAATTGCTGTTTTCAATTGGTCATGGCTGAGGCAGGCCCTTTCTGATGTGCAGGCCAGTACTTTTTTTTCTTTTTTCTTTTTTTAGTACAAAGTTTAAGAACAACAGGTCTTCTGACCCCTGGTTTAGGTGGGTGTGTGGCTCTGCCCACGTCGGGGACAGTGTGATCACTAGTGCACATCGCTTGAGCATGAGTGGCTCCACTCATACTCTTCCTGTCATCTCGGAAATAGAGGAGACATTATAAACTGCTCAACTGCATCTGGCCCGTGGAGTCCAAAATACTGGCTGCGATAGGGGAGGAGGGAGGAAAATCAAGGCCTCACTGCTGATTAAACCTAACCGTCTCTAATTGTTTGTTAAGCCAGGGATTTTCAGCTTCACCAGTTCTCCGAGCTTCTGTCCCTGGGCTGGGTTGTGCCTTTGGCCACTCCTGTGGAGACCCAACCAAACTCCACTGTCGTCCAACCCTTACTGGCAGCCTCAGTCTGTAGGACTCCAAAGAGAAGCCAGAAGCGGCCGGGCCAGGCGTCAGAGGGACGCCTGCCTGTGGGCGAGACATCTCTGAAGGAGGGATGTTGAAAGACAGGCCTTGGGGTCAAGTCCCAGGTCGGTGACACAGGCCTCCACCCCACTCCTGACCTGCATCTCTCACGGGCGGTGACCACGCCCACAACATAACGGGCAGGTGCGTAGCCAATCACTGGAGACATTAAGCAGAGGCTAGAGGACCTGCTCTTGGGAATGCCTAGAACAGGGCTCTGTGGGGGACAGCGAGGGCAAGGGAGACAGGTTCCAGTTAAATGCTGTCAAGCTCTGCTTTCAAGAAGACGGGACTCACAGGAATGAGGAGACCTGGGTTCCAATGCTGATTGTGTGTCCTTAGGCTTGTCATCTCTTCCCCTATCTTAGCCTCAGTTTCCCCATCTGTACCAATGATGGATTTATTTTATTGTAAGCTGCAAGAACCCTTTCTGCCAATGATATCTTATGTGGAATCTTACAGATAGTAGGAAAGAGCAAAGTTGCTCTGGTTGGAAGAGGGGCAGCACCTGACTCCTGACCACTTGCCTCCTCTTTGCCCCACAGTGCAACTCCTTAATTCCCATTGACAGGGTTAAAGACCACAGCAGTGGGCAGTCTCACAATCTTCCAGCTCCACCGTGCCTGCCCCATGATCTGGACAGGGAGAGCTGCTACCTACCATTAAGGTGGGTAGAGTTCCTGACCCAAGGGGTTGAGAGCTATGCTTCAGCCACCACTGAAAGAAAGGGCCCTGAACTGTCAAGGAGAAGGGAACCAAGCATCCTGGGGTAGAGGGCCAGGGGATCATCTCCATGGATACCACACAGAACTGGTGTTATGTCAAAGGGCATAATCCACACACTGAAGCCTCACAAGAGAGGGGTTAATCTAGAAAGCAGAGTCTACAAAGGGGAAAAGAGACCAAGTGAGTAATCTACAGAGTGGGCAATCTCAACAAGTTAATCCACAAACAGGATCACCTATTGAGTAATCTACAGAAGTAAACATCGGCAATGGTCATCACAGAATGAAGTCACCAAAAGCCCTCTAGTAACCCCCAGCTGGCCCCCCTACCACGCCCACAGCTCTGAGGCCCTCCATGGTCAGCCCCGCTCATTACTCACTCCGTCTCTGTCTCTTCCCCTTGATCCCCCGGCTGCCAGCAGTGAGATGCATCCCGCTCAGAACCAGGGCCACCACACACAGCCCAAGCTGCATAGTCACTCGCCAGTTCCGGGCCCCTGGTAGGAGGGGTGGTCTCTGGGGCAATGGATGGCGCTGGGTTCTTGTTAACACCTCCGAGGCTAGGTCAGCAGCAGGAGGCCCAGGCCTGGGCCGTGTCCCAAATCCACCATAATCTCAGCTGGGGACAGAGAGGGTATGGGGAGCCCACTTCTCCATCAGCCCATAAGGAGGTCCAGAGAGCTTTCCTCAAAGACACCTGGAGTGTCACATGGGAGAACTTGTCACTTCAGCAGGGATACCTCCAAAACCCAACCTGTTGGGGGAGGAGAGAGGAGGATTAATTCTGGGTACCACGGGGTCCACCCCTATGCCTCTTACACTCCTATGTGGTCCCCTATCACAGGAGACTACAAGAATTCAGAATGTTTGGACCTGACAAGTTGCACATCTGGCAATCCTATAGGAGAAATCTGCTCCTTTTCCTATCTTGCAGAATTCCTTGGGACTAGAGCTGGCTACCCAAGCAGCTGGAATACGGTGAAATACCCTCACAACACCAAACTTGTGGATCTCTGGGAACCAGTTGGCTCCCCCCTGCCCAATATTGGCCACTTCTAACTGAAAGTCTTTCTTTAGGTCTACCCTACAGACCTCATGCTGCAGTAACATCATGTCTCTTGAAGAGAAGCTTTCTGTCCTTCTGTGAGTGACCCGTCAGCTTTCTTTTCCCATTGCTGAGTCACCCCTGTGCCTTTCACCTGTCCTAGAGCTAGAACAGCGGCCACCAACAAGCAGGCAGACTCTGCATGGCCCTATGGGCTTGGCGGGAGGGAAGGAAGTAAGGCTTCCCCCCGCCACAGAAACTCTGACACAGCAGGCCCAGCCGGCCTGGCCTTTGTGAGAGGATAAAAGAGGCAGCTATGCCCACGCTGGTCAGACACAGAGAATGGGGATAATCCCCCAGCCCAGTGAGAGCCAGGTCTCTGGACCGCTGGCCTGCTGTTGGGGGCAGGGGGAGCTGGTCCCTCCCTAACAAAATGTGTCTGAGAAGTTGGAGCCCAACCTGGGAGTCAGAGGACGAAACCCCACTGCACACTCATAGGAACACACACTCCCAACACACAGCAGACGCCGGCCCACACGTTGTTCCACACCCACCCACACCTGCCCATGGACAGGAGGAAACAGGGAGCCTTCGGGAAGCTTTGTAGATGCCGGGGAAGCATCACGCCCCTATCCACTGATGAGAGGCCTTTGGACAAGTCACTTAACCACTCTGAACCTCAGTCTCCTTATCTATAAAATGGGCATAGATATGCCTATTTCACAGGCTTGCTCTGAGAGTTGGCTTAGTTTTTTGCTTACAAATGAGAAATCTGAATTGCTGGAGAGGAAGTATCCCTCCAAGCCCCTGTCCCTATCCTCTCTCCCTTTGCCTCTCAGGGAGGCCCCAGGAGAGCCCACCTGCCTGGGAGATAAATCATTATCCCACAAGGGAGCTTAGCACCTCCTCCTCGGCTTCCCCCACCAGCTTTGAAGGCCAGACACACTCAAGTGGTTAAGCTGCCTGTGAGAAGTGTTTACACAAGGCTGATGAATCCCACCTGGTGCTATAGCCAGCCACCCCCAATGTCCTGTCAGCTGCCAGCCCCTACCTGCCCCTCCAGTACTCCCTGCATGACCTGCCAAAGCCTTCTTGCCTTCCCCAGCCCCACCACACATTTCCATCACCTTCAGTTTATCAAACTGGGGTCTTCAGCCCCAGGTATATAGTCTCAGAGATTGGCCATAGAGCATGATGGCCAAGAGCATAAACTTTAGAGTCAGGCTGCCTGGCTTCAAATATTGGCTCTCCTGCTTATTAGCTGTTACCGTGGGCTAGTTACTTAGCTGGTCTGAGCCTCAGTTTCCTTATCTGCAAGAAGATTGTTGTTTCATATAGTTTAAATGAGTTGATACAAGAAACCACTTAGAATGGTGTCTAGCACATAGCGAGAACTCAATATTTGTTGTATTTTCTATGATCAAGACTTCATTTCGTGTCTACATTCCAATGGTCATCCAAGAAGCAATATAAACAGTTTCTGTATCCTCTAGATACATATCTTAACACCAAGCACTGTTATATAATTTCCATATTTGCATTTATCTCTGTTGTTGATTGCCTTGACCCCAAAGTGATCACTCAAAGTGACAGAATTAACCTTTAATTGCAGCATTTCTCAAACTGAGGTCTGAGGACCCCAGGTAAATACAGACTCTGGAGGAGAAGACCACAGCAGACACACCTGGTGTTAAGTCCAGGGTCTGTGGGGCTCTGGCCAGGTAATTCAGTTGGTTAGATTGCTGTCCCAATGCACCGAGGTTGTGGGTTCCATCCCAGGTCAGGGCACAGACAAGAATCAACCAATATGAATGCATGATTAAGTGGAACAAGTCGATGTCTCTCTCTCTCTCTCTCTCTCTCTCTCTCTCCCCCCTCCCCCATTCCTCATTCTCTAAAAATCAATTTCAAAAATATCCAGGGTCTGCGAGACTTTCTTTCTTTGGTCTCACTGTGGGATCAGTACTACTGGCGTCCTTGGTGCAGAAAAGTCTCCTATGAATGTCTGCATTCCCTGTGTCTGCCTTGCATGGAGCCTGGCACTTCAGGGTTAGTGCTCAGCAACAGTTAGCTACCTTCCTCTCCCTCCACTTTCTTCTAAATTCTCCGGCACCCCGCACCTCACCCCCTAATCTTCCCAGGTCTTAGCTTTCAGCCCAGCTCTTATCATGCTCACCTGGTCCTGGCCAGGGAGGATTTTATATGGCCCATTCCCTCCTGAATCACCATCAAACCAGGATCTCAGCTGGGGAACAGGGAGGAGGATCCAGATCTGAATTTCACTGGAGCAAGTGACACTGGCCTCTGTCACCCATCATTAGATAGGAGAGTTTCCAGCACTTAAAAAAATACATATAGCATCAACCATGAAAAGGACATAAGAGTTCATTATACCAGGGTTACAAGCAACAAATAGGAAGGAAACTGAATGTGTGTGCGTATGTGTGTTGGGGGGGGCAGCGGCGACTGAAGGGCAAATGCCCCCGATAAAGGGAGTATATGCGGTTGAACTCCAATTGACTGTTGCTAGGCAGAAGTAATGGCTCAGTATTGCCAGATCTTCTGATTTTAAAGGTTTAAAATTCAGAAATTTATGTGACTTCTGATTTTAATACCTGGGTAGGTCGCAGACTAGGAACCCTGCAACGCCAGGCCCCAGCTGGTCCACCCCCCCCACCCTACCCCCACTTGTAGTGAGCAGGCATGCGTGCGCACACACACACACACACACACACACACACTCATACATACACACTACCACCCGGACTAGGGCTGACAAAGGAGACAGACTGATGTCTTTCTTTTAAGCAGCCCACCTCATTTCTGTTAGGTCCTTTCTCTGACTTCCCTTGTCCCTTGGACTCTATGGCACTCTCTAAAAATCAAGAAGTTCTTTTTTTTTTTTTTTTTTTTTTTTTTTTTTTTTTTTTATGGCCCAAAACTGCACAGGCAGAGCCAGCAATGGGAACGGCTGGCAGCTATCAAGATCTCAGGCATCCATGGGGGTGAGGAAGGAAGGGCATTTCATCTCTGCCAGGGTGGGAGTGAGGGATTCACATTCATCATGAATCTGCACCACCTGCTACGTGTACTAGGCCCTCATTTACGCCTCAGGGAGGAAAGTAAAATTCTTCCCATTTTACTGGCACTGAGAGGTTAAGGGTCTAGTGCTACTCAGTGACCTGCCAGTCTGCTTACTCAGGACTGGGGATCTGGACTGTGGGGCAAGGGGCAGGGAGCTGGGCCTGGCAGGGATGACCCAATTTGGGGACTAGACTCAAGGAGGTGGAGAAGGGGCTGGAGACAGAGGCAGAGGTAGGGTGGGAGACTGAGCAGGGAGGACCCACGTGCTAGGTGGTCGGGGAAGGGGAGGACCAGAGCTGGGGGGGGGGGGGGGACAAAGCTGGAGGTGGAGCTGAGGGCGGGGACTCAGTCCCCCTAGAGAGCTGGAATACCTTTCACCTTCTTGCCTGCAACGCTATCAGGATGAATTGGTATTCGGTCTGCGGCCGGACACAGACCCAAAAATGTAAACCATCCACATCATTTCTCATTAGCCCTCCCCAAGACTCGCTACGGGTGGAGAGCTTTGGCTGCAGAGTGGGCTGGGGTGGGGGCAGAAGAACTGCTGGGCGCGGGGAGGGACCAAGGACTTGCCTGTCCGACCTGTCGGGATTAGAGTGTCCGCCAGAGCTAGGTCATGGGCTGCCCACCCCCTCTCACCTGCTGGTCCCCCAAAACCGAGGGGCAGCGGGGAAGGCTGCTTCTCCATTACTCCATCACCACTCCAAGCGTGTGAATTCTTCCCTCCCACTAACCAGGAGAGGCACGACAGGTGCAGGGGGAGGGGCGGCAGACCCGAAGTCACCATGATTGTCCCGCAAAACCCAAGAGTACTCTCCAAAGTCCAAGAGGCTAGTTTCATAAGAAAACTCCTGCACCCAAAGGCACGCACCCAGAATCTGCCCTTGTCCTGCTGGGATCCGGGGCAAACACAGCTCCCACCTCTCCCCAACCAAGTAATCCCGTCCGACCCTCAGCGCTCAACCCTGCGGGCCACTGAGCCGCGCCATCTCCAGTGCAAGGGGGCCGCCCCGCACGCCGCCTGCAGCGTCGGAGCCGGGTCTGAGCTCCAGGACTGGGGTGCGGGTATCCGAGGTGATGAGACCAGGAATCAAAGCCTGGTGGGGTTGAGCAGGGCTGGCGGAATCTGGGTGCTCAGAACTACGAGTGAAGATGATCTTCGGGTTTGCGGAGCTGAGGGGAACCCGAGGCAGCAGCTGGGAGGCAGCTTCCCACTGGCTTGAGGGCTGAGGCGGGCGAGGGGCAGCAGAACTTGCAGGAGGGGCTCCAAGTGGTGCCCTCTCCCGCCCTCGCTGACCGGAGAGCGGTCAGAGTTCTCTTCCTCTTGCTGTCTGCCCCCCGCGAGGGCCCGCAGCGCCCCGAGTTCTGGGGAAGGGGGAGCCAGGGAGGAGGAAACGGCATCTAAGGGGGGCGGGGGGGGACTCACCTCCGCGCTGCCAGCCGCGGCGGGGGCAGACCCGGGAGGGGCGAGGGTGCGGCCCGCTTACCCGCCCGCCAAAGGACTGTCCCGGGCGCCGGGCTCTCCCGCGCTCCGCCCGCTGGTTCCCAAGTTGCTCAATCTGCCAGCGGCTCACGCCCTCCGGGGCCAGCGCCCCACCCGACACATCGGTCCTCTGGGGTGGCTCGGTCTGGTCCTCGGTCTCCCCAATGCCCCGCTTGGCGGTCTGCTCCTAGCTCTCCGCCTGGTGCTCGTACTCTCCGTCGCGCCTCGGTTCGGCCCGTAGCTCCCAGCCCCAGAGAGGGGCCAGTCCTCTGCTCACACGAGGGAGGGAATCCCCCCCTTTGCAGTCCCACCCCCGAGCCGGCCCCCCTTCCCGGGATCCGCAGCAAAAAACGGACTGGAGCGCCAGGCCCGGGAGTCCGTAGCCCCCTCCCGCACACCCTTGACCGCAACTAGGGCGCTGCGCTTGGAGCGCAGGACTGGCAGCGACACGCGTGCTCTGGAGCCTGGCGCAGACCCTCGGCCCTTGCTCCTCCCCTTCTCGCCGGCAGGCACCCCGGGAATTTCACGCGTCGGAGCAGGGGCTGCAGGTCCAAGCATCCTGGGATCGCAACAGGGCTGGCAAGTCTTTCGAAACCTCAGTTTCCCTACCAGGATCCTGGAAAGGAACAAGGGTCTGTTGTCTTGACCATGCCCTCCTCCATTCAGGGTCAAGTCTCCAGAGCATCTTCCCAGTTCAGAGTAAACAAGAGGCTCTATGATCCAGGTAAGGACACTTTTACACGGAACTGGTGTAGGAGAGTGAGGGAGACTTTGAAATAAAACCTACATGCAAAACCCTGCTCCATCATTTACCAGCTGTGTAGCCATGCTGAAGTTACTCAACCTCTCTGAGCCTCAGGGTTGTCATCTGCTTTGAGGGTTCAATATATAAAGGATTCGACTGTTTGGCCAATGGTAGGAGCTCTATCAATGTTTGTGGAATGAGTCCCAAAGGGCCACAGACACCTGCAGTGACCCAGATGATGTTGAAGTCAAGCCTGAAGAAGGAGGGCAGGAAGACTCACCCTTACCATAGCACCCAGCTATTCTCCAGCTTAATTTTTGATAGGGTAAAGGAAAATGGGCAAAAACTAGTTAGCAGGAATTAAGTTAGAGCAGAAAAGCTATACTGATTGTGGGGGTGGGGGTAGGGTGGTGGGTAATGAAGACAGGCTGTGGAATCTCCTTCTCAGGAGAGAAGGGGGCAACCCTGACAATTGAGAGAAGAGCATAGAATCCTTTACAGTGACAGGGGAATGGATGGAATGACCCCTGGTGTATCCTGATGGCCAGGGAACAGGGATGGTGGATGGCCAGAGAAAGTGGAGCAGTTGGGTCCCAAATGACCTGTGTCTGGGCTCAGACAGCCAGAGCATTGCCAAGTTTGCAGGAGGCAAACAACCACTTCCGAGTTGGTCCTGGGACCCCTCCAGCCCCTCTCCAGCTCCCCTCTCTCCCCTCTGCCCTGAGCCTTCCCTATGGCTCACCAGCCCTTGGCTCTGCTCCGTGCCTAATCAAACAGCCACAAATGCTGAAAACTCAATGTTTATTTTATTTTATTTTTTTACACACTTGCATAACTCCCTGACAAGCCACGCCAGGCATTGGGCTTTTTGTTTGGTTTTATTTTGTTGCATTTAGAGAAAAAAAAAAGAAAAAAGGGAGAGAGAAGGAATAACACAAACCACCCAGCCCTAGAAGCTGTCTCAGGCCAGGCAGTGGGCTCAGGTTTCTTGCCTGAGGAAAAGTCTGTGGGAGTTGGCGGGGGGCGCACTACTAGGCTCAGGAATGAGTGAGAAAGGGAAGAAAGCCACCTGGGTCAGAGGAGATAATGAATTAGAACCATGTGACAACAGTGGATGAATAACAAGAGTATTTCTTGTGCACCTAATATATGCTAAGCACTGTGCTTGCATATTTGTGTTCTGTTACCTAATTCTGCCACCATTTTGCTTTCTTTTTTCTTCTCTTCCTTTTCTTATAAATGTGAATTCTGAGCCTCAGAGAGGTGAAGTCATTTGCTCAGAGACACATGACCTGAAAGTGGTTAGCCTAGTTACCATGATGCTAAACGACTTGTAATTTCCGTGAGAGAACCATTTTGCCCTGAGTTTGCACGTGCTGCTCATTCTGCCTAGAAACGCTTTTTTCTCGGACCCTTCTCTTATCGTCCTTCAAAATGCCTACATGAAAATTTACCTGGCCACCATGCACATCAGCCTCTGGACCTTACGTAGACTGTACATCACTGATCACTGGCCTGTGACTCTCTCTCCCACTACACTTTCAGCCCCTTCAGGGCAAGGACCATGTCTGATTTATCCTTATGGTCCCAGCACCATGAACATACATTTTTGATGTTTAGTAAACTGAACCCCAAAGACTGCCAGACTGTACCTTCAGATGATGTCCTAAGTCACCACCACGAATCACCCAGGCCAAGATCATCATTCTCATGAGAAAACCAAAGGTCAGTGGACCAGATCACAGCACTAGCTCCTAGAAATCATTAAAGTTTGTATACTTTCTGTCATCCCTTACCAGGCATCCTCTACCACCTGCACTATCACTGTATCAGTATACTTTCAGTTACAAGTACTAGAAGACCCACTCAAAATAGCTTAGCTAGTAGGGTGGTTTATTATCTCATGTATCAAGAAGGGCTGAGGTAGGGTGATCCAGTAGCTCTGCAACCACATCAGCTTCTTTCCTATATTTTCATTCTATTGACCTCAGTGTGTCGGCTACTATCCTCACGATCACAAGATGGCTGCAGAAGATCCAGGCACGACATCTTCACCAGCCAAGTCCAGCAACAAGTTCAGTTGTCTCTTTTAAAGAGTTAACTGGCACTTTTAAATGATTAAAGTGAACTAAGGGGGATGGGATTACTGGGGGAGGGATGTTGCTGGGCAGAGGGGAGCAAAGGGGAAAACAATTGGAACTATTGTAACAATATAATCAATAAAATATACTTAAAAAATGGAAAACTGATTAAAGTGGTAAATTTTGTGTTATGTATATTTTAGCACAATTTAAAAAAAAAAAATTAAGGAGCTAACTGGATCACATACCCACAGACAAGAGGGATGATGCCACCGACATTAGCTGAGACTAGTCACGATTCACCTGCGTTATATGGCGAAGGTGTTCACAAACAAAAGCAGAACCCTGGGAGCACCGAAGAAGGGTGAAATAGGCTTTTGGGTAGGCAACCAACAGTGTTTGTGATCATCACTGTTATTCAGAGAAAAGCTGACTTTGTTATCGTCAATTTCTTGCAGACTCCCCTGCAGACTTTAGTCTCCATGACCCCCCTGTTCTCTGAGATCTTGTGGTTCTCTCTTCTATGGAGACAGTATAGGAGAGTGCGTAAGTGCACAGACACTGGAATTAGCCCTGAGTTCTGAGTTCAAAACCCATCTCTACCACTGAGAAACTCAATGTCCTCGGGCAAGTCACTTCGCCTGTTTCTTCATCTGTGAAACGGATGTTAGTAGCAATATCTGCTCTACCACAGTTCTTATGAGGATAACATAGGCAATGCATTTAAAGAGCTTAATGCAGTGCTAGGAATGATAGTGAGCACTTAGTACGTGCTGGCTTTTATAATTGGCTCTAATTTTGTCATTTTATTCATTACATGTTTACTGAGTGCTCATGTATCCCAGGCGCCAGGCTGGGAATGGAGGACCGGGGAATGTGTATCACACTGTCTGTTTTCCTAAGGAGCTCCTGGTCTAGAAAAGGCAGTTGAGGTAGAGTGGCTGCCCAAAGGAAGGAGTGATCATAGCTCTTTGGGGGAGTCAGAGAGTCTTCTCCAAGGAGGAGATGTCGGAAAGACTTATTGGCATTTTCCAGGCACCTGAGATGAAAAAAGCGTGCTAGGGAGAGGGGATGACATGCACAAAGGCCCAGAGGCTATAAGTAGCTCTTGTTTGTGTGTGTTTGGGGGAGGGGGGGTTACGATGAGAGAGGTCCAGAGGGCAACAGATGAGATCCTCCCAGAAGGGCCTCGGATACCAGGCTAAAGAGCAGGGGCTTTACCTGGAGGGCAGTGGGCAACCCCGTGGGGATGATGAAGCAGGTGAGGGGCAGGGTTACAGTTGTGCTTTGGAAGGAGTGTCTGGCAGCTCTTGTGAAGGATGAATTTGATGGGGAGAGACTGAAGGGGGTGGGGAGGATTAGGGAGGGTCAGCGGTCCTTTGCAAGGGTACTCCTCTGCTCTTCCCTTTCCTCTCGCAACCTCCTGTGTCAGCTGGGGACCTGCTACACCATAAACACACCCTCCCAGATTCTCCGTCTTGTGTGATGGAAGGAGCTTGGGCCCCGCTAACACCCACCCCAGACAAAGCAGCCCCCACCTGGCAGGGTCCAGAAAACCACTCATTTCTGTCCCAGGAGGAGGGAGCAGCTTTCCCCTCATCCTTCCTTTGTAGCCCTCCCTTCACCATCCTGCTGACACCTCCCTCCTCTCCTCACCTTTGCCAAGTGGCCCTTGGTGCCTTCTTTGCCCACACAGGACGTTGACACCTATTGCAAGGTCCTCTTCCCCATTGCGGGCTCCAGCATTATCCTGGGGACCTCATTCCCCTCGTCAGCGCCGCTCCCAATACCGCTGATGCTCTTGTCCACTCAGCCTCCCAATCACATGGCCACTCCCTCTTGGCCTCACCCTAAGCGCTCTGTCCCTGAGGTCATACACTCTAAGACCTCAGACCCCTAGACTCCCCAGATGCCCACCAGAACCTCCTTTTGCTCCCAACCTCTTGTTCTCTTCCTCCTAATTCAGATTCTTGACATTTTGACCACTTGATAATGACTTCCACACTGGCCTTGCCTCAGCATCTCAACTACTCTGCCAACCCTCTGCCTCTTTCTGCTGAGTTCTGCAGGCGAATCCTCCAGCTACCTGGGACAGTGCCACCACGAATTCACAGCCAGCCTACACTGGGCCCTCAGCCACTCAGGCCCCACCCTCATCAAGACAGCTGGGACAGCCAAGACTCCTTCAATTTCCTGCCCCTAAAACTAAACTCGTGATCCCTACTCAGAACCTCTTCTCCCCAGATTTCCCCCTTATTGGTCAACAGCAGTGAACCTGATAAACAGGAAACTGACAGTTGTTTTTCATTCTTCGTCCTCTCTCACCTCCCACATCCACTCCATTGGCAAATTCTGTTGGACCTACCTCCAGGCCATTTCGCAAACGCATCTACCGCTCACGTTGCTGCTACCACTTTAAACCATCCTCACTGCTTACCTGGGTGGTTGTAAGCATCCCTGACTGGTTCCCCCACTTCCACTCTATCCCCAACCAGCACGGGCTTCACACAGTAGCCAGGAAAAACTTAAAAAGTTACAAAGCAGTTCCCATCATTCATTCACTGCTTTAACCTTCCAGTGATTTTCCATCCCACATAGAATGAAATCCAAACACCATCCCTTATAAGGCCACATCCCTCCAGCTTCATTTATCGCCTCTCAGCTTCAGCCTTACTGGGCTCCTTTCAATTCCTTGAGAACTCTAACCTCTTTCTTGACTCAGGGCCTTTGCATAGGCCCTCTGCCAGCTTGCTCTTCCCATAGCTCTTCACGGGGGCAACTTCTGTTCTTCCTTCCAATCTCAGCTTGTACATCATTTTGTCAGAAGGGCCTTTCCTGACCTGTTCATCTAAGTAGTGCCCTATCATTCCCCATCACAGCTGCCTTTCTGTTTTATTAGACGTTGTGTTTCATAATCGCTTTCTTGCTCACTCCCCTACTGGACTCGAGTTCCCAGGGCCTGAGTGTGAAAGAGTCCTTCTTCCTTCCACTGACCTCACTCTCTCTCCCTGCATGATCCATCCATCACTAAGGCCACCAACAACCTCCTAATCACCATGTTCTGTAACTCCTTTTTTCCTTCCCTTTCTATGTCTCTGCAACTCTTGACACCCCTTTCATCTTGGGATGTTTTTCTCCATTGTCCTAATTCCTATTTCTTGTCCCTCTGCCTACCTCTCTTCCTGGCCCTTAACTGTGGGCAAGCCCAAAGTTATTTCTGGCCTTCTGCCCCTCTCTTCAACCATGAACTAATATAGATAAAAACTGTAATGTCTAATGATAAGACAAGTAAGTATGATGGTTAATATGTTTTAACTTGGCTAGGCCATGGTATAGACATTATTCTAGATGTTTCTGTGAAGGCCTTTTTTTTTTTTTTTTTTTTTTAGATTAGATTAACACTTAAGTTGGTGGACTTTAAGTAAAGCAGATTATCCTTCATAATGTGGTGGGCCTTATCCAATCAGTTGAAGGCCTTACTACAACAAAGACTGGCCTCTGAGGAGAAGGAAATTCTGCCAGCAGACAACCTTTGGACTCAAAGGCAACACCAGCTCTTCCCTAGGTCTCCAGCCTGCTGGCCTGCCCTGCAGAGTTTGAGCCAATTCCTTAAAAAACATACACACTATTGGTTCTGTTTCTCTAGAGAATTTTAATACAGTATTAACTAAATGTTTACTGAAAATCTCCTAAACTCCTTTTCCTTAATGAGATTTTCTCACAGACATAAGCGTGTTGGGCCTGATAGTTAAGACGGCACCCAGGTTCTAGTCCCAGATCTGCCATTTGCTGGCTGGAGGATTATATCCAAGTCCCTTGACTTTTCTAAACTTGCTTTTCCCCTACTCTTTTCCCATTTCAATAAACAGCATCTCCTGCTCAAAGCAAAACCCAGGAGTTTTTATCCTTGGTTGGCACCTTACCTTTACTCCCTACCTACCTTTGATCCATCAGCAAGTTATTTCTCTTCTGCCTCCAGAAGAGATCTGGATCTGTGAGGTGGGTTCCATCTCCTCTACCGTCATCCTGAGCCAAGCACCATCATTATCTGCCTGGTCTCCTGGCTTCCCTGCTGCACCCACAAAATTATTTTGACCTTTAAAATACATCAATCATATCATGGCACTCGTATTATGTTCGTGTTGCTGCTGTAACAAATTGCCACAAGCTCAGTGGCTTAAAATAACACAAATTTATCATCTTACAGTTCTAGAGGTCAAAAGCGTACAATGGGTTATTAGGGCTGCATTCCCTCTGGAGGCTCCAGGGAAGATCTGTTTCCTTGCCTTTTCCACCTTCTAGAGGCCACACACATCCCTTGGCTGACGGCCCCTTCCTTGCATCACTTTGAATTTCACTTCTATCATCCCATCTCCTTCTCTGACTCGCATTCTCCTGCCTCCCTTTTCAAAAGCCCCTTGTGATCATATCAGGCCGACCTGGAGCGTCCAGGATAATGTCTCCATCTCAAGATCCTTAACTTAATCGCATCTGCAAAATCCCTTTAGCCATAATCACAAGTTTTGGGGATTCAGCTTTGATAACTTTGGGGGACTGTTTAGCAAAACACTCTGAAATCCATCCACTGTACCTAGAATTAAAGGCAAACATGTCCCCTGATTCATAGAACTCTCGATGGCCTGCCCCTGCTTGCCTACTCTACCCACAGTGGTCCCTTCAGTGTCCTTTGAACGCACCAAACCCAATCCTGTGGAAGCCTTGCTTGTGCTTCCTTCTGCCTTGTCATTTAAGTCTCCGCTCAAACGTCACGTCTTCAGAGAGGCTTTCTCTTGTCTAAAGTAGCTCTAATGAGCCATTTTGTATGATTTTTTAATAGCATTTTGTCTCTGCCTGGTGTTTTCTTGTGTATTATTTATTTCTTCATTGTCCATATTCCCCATTAGAATGCAGGCATCTTCAAAGCTGGGACCTTGTCTTTCTGTATCCCCAGCACTGGAACTCAGCTAGTGGTATTGCTGAATGCATCAGTGAGCCTTAGTTTCCTCATTTTTCCAATGGGTTAATGCATTCTGTCTCATCAGGTTACTTTGAGGAGTAAATTAAATAATAATATTGACCATATTTTGTTGCCAATAATGAGTCAAGCTCTTCACTGGGGACTTTACACTTAAGGTGGAATGGTCACATCTTAATTCAAGGTCATGGTGGCAAACAACAGAAATCCTCTCAAGCTAGCTAAAGGGAAAGGAGGTTTATGGAATGTTACAACCCATAGCCTGAAAAGGATGCCAGAGAGGAATCAAAATGCAGGAGAGGCGGGCTGCTTCCTAGGAACCAGAAAAGGGACAATTGTCAGTCTCCATCTCTCCCTCGTCACCACTTCTGTTTACCCACCTGTGCCTTCTCTCTGAAGACCAGCTTCTCTGTTTCCCCGTGGCCACTCGTGGCCCAACACAGCCTCAACTCTCTGTGACCGTACACCGAGGCTGCCCAGCGTCTGCTCTGTCTCTGCGTCCCAGCCGACTCCAGGGGGAGTTCACTGACCCCAGATCGAGTCTATGGTCGACCCCTGATGCAATCACCTGGGGGTCAGAGGACACCTGTGACTGCTGGAGAGATTAGGATCACCCTTTAATGCCCACCCCTGCCATGGTAGAATTCATTCCTTCCAGATACGCTGCTTTACATACAGTCTATATCACCTATCATTTTGCTACCATTGGGCTGTGTCATTAAAAATCTTTTGAAGTGCCATTTTGAATGGCTTCTGTAGGTGAAGTGGTGAATGTAGCAACATATGTTTACCCCTCCTCCACTGTGGACCCTTGGGTGGGTTTTCTCCATTATGAATAGTGCACAGTGGACATCATGACCCCACAGGCTCTGCCACTGACTGGGCAGTCACCTGAGACCCAGTGTTTTATACAAGTATAACTCATTTTATCGCGCTGCACTTCCTCGCATTTCATGGATATTGCGTTTCTTACAAATTGAAGGTAAGACCCTCCACCAGCAAAAAAGATTAAAAGCTCAGGTGATGGTTAGCACTTTTTAGAAATAAAGTATTTTTTAATGAAGGCATGTCCCTTTATCTAGACATAATGCTACTGCACACTTAATAGACTACAGTATAAACATACCTTTTATATGCACTGAGAAACCAAAAAATGTGTGTGACTCGCTTTATTGAGATACTTGCTTTACTGCGGTGGTCTGGAGCCACGCCCACAACATCTCCAAGGTGTGCCTGTACCTGTTGTTTCTCTTAGTGCTCACGACAATACTGTGAGCCGGATATTCTTACCCTCATTGTACAGACAAGGAAACAGGGCTTGTCCGCTCAGGCAGCGCCTGTGAGCTGCCGCAAGCCGTAATGGCAGACTCTGGGTTTGGATGCCCAGTTGTGTGAACCACCACCTGCCACAACCATGTCCGTTGCGCCATAGACACGGCTTCTCTGTGCACCGCTGGGGTGAGCGCCTTGAAGCCTCTGCAGCTCTATTGCCAGCCTGCATCCCACCCCCCGGAGTGATGGAGATACTGAACTGGTGAATGAAAAGGGCAGCAGAGTTTGAGGTCATCTTTTCATTGTGGTGTTGCCTGGACTGGGTATTCTCTTTCAAGAAAAAAAAAACTTTACTAATTCAATAGGCAGATAATGCTGTCATTGCTTTCATTTGCCTCTCTTTGATACTTGGTAAGAGGGACTATAGTTAACAGACGTCTCCCACTAAACATTTATAATTTCTCTCCTGTGGATTTTGTACCTATATCATTTACCTATTCATCTATTGGGATCCTTTTTGCCCCGTAAATTGTATAAAATGATTATGTGGCCAGGGTTGTAATTATTGGCTTGTCATATTCATTGCAACTATTTCTGCCAGTCTGCTGTTTGTCCTTCACATCATGTGTCCAGTGGGGCTCCTGAGTGTGCATCCGGCCTCCGGGTGAGACCAGGAGTCTCAACAGGTAAGAGCAGCTGGACCTCAGACTCTTCCTGGATGTCTCAGGTCCTCACCAGGGGCCTGAGCACAAAGCAGGGTTTTCTAAAAATATTTTATTTATTTGTTTTAAAGAGAGGGGAAGGGTGGGGAAAAAAGGAGAGAAACATCAACGTGCAAGAGTTACATCAGTCGGTTGCCTCTCACATGCCCCCAGCCGGGGACCTGGCCCACAACCCAGGCAGGGGCCCTGCAGGCTGGTGCTCAGCCCACTGAGCCACACCACACCAGCCAGAGCACAAAGCAGGTTTTGAGAAAGTCGTCCTTCAGGGTGACACAGCACTTAGTGTGCTTCCTGGACACTCTCTCGTCTTTTGGCCAAAACTCCCCACAGGGATGGTATTACCATTTCCAGTTTTCTCCTGAGGAAACTGAGGCACAGAGACTAAGTCACTTGCCCATGAGCACACCATCAGCCTGGATATGAACTCAAGTGTCTCACCACCCATGCTCCTTCGTCACCCCGAGATGCTGGGGAAAGTTCAGGCCAGGAACGAGCAGCACATACTGACCCCGAACCCTTTTTCCTTGTGGGGTTGTACTCACAGCCCCAGCCGAGCTATTGTTTTTCCCAGTGTCTGTGAGTGAGCACATGTGTGCGTGTGCATGTGCATGGCATGGAATGAGGGGAGGGAATGAAATTACGACGCGTCTGGGGCTGAGACTGGATTGTCTTTGAATGTTAAACCAGGGAGTCAGGCTTTATTCTGTAGAATGAAGGATACTCAGATCTCAACCCACACCCACTGCCCCATCCAGAAAACAATGGTCCAGTGCTCCGGGACCCCAGGGCCCATGACTAGGAAGCCTGACACCTGGGCACACGGGGTGGCAGAGCAGAGAGAGCCTCGAGAAGCCTCTGGCCATCAGCTCTCCTCCACCTCACTGAGGAGGGAACCAGCCCAGGGAGGAGAGGTGACTTGCCCAAGGTCTCACTGCAACTTAGAGAACAGAACCCACATGTCCCAACTCTAATCACCCAGCCTCTGTAAGGAGGCTGCTGAAGCTCTCATTCATGCACTCACTCATTTCACTTATTCAGTTAGTATTTATTAAGCACTTACTGTATATCAAGTTCCAAACTAAAACTAGGAAACAATGACAAACAAGACAGACTGGGTTCCTGCACTTGAGGGCAGCCCAGAGGAGGAGAGGGGCAAATAATGCAGCAATTACAATTCAGAGGGATGGTGCTCCCTTTGAGATGCATTGGAGGCATTGGGAGCCCTGAACAGAGATGGACAAGCTATAAAAATTCCTGGAGAAATGAACTCAGCTGGGATCAGAGAGCACAGATTGGTCTGCCATTTACTGGGCTGTGTGAGCTTGACCAAGTTACTTAACCTCTCTGAGGGCAATGCGGAACCCCTCCTTTTTTTAGCAGCGGTGTCACATGGTCAGATTTCTGTGACAGACATGCCACCCTCACTGCATTTTGGAAGGCAGACTAGAGGGGGACAGCACGCAGGCGAGGAGGCCAGTGAGAGGCACATGGGCAGCGGAGGCGGAGGGGCTTGGTCCTGGGTCCCTGGAGACCCAGCTGGAGAGCTGGCCTGGGGGTAAAGTGGGAGGGCAGGGGTGCCTGAGTGCAGGTCCACGAGTGCTCACACTAGCCCTTCCTTCTGCCAGTCCCCCTCAGACAGGAGTTACACAGAGCAGGCTGGACAGCCAATTAGGTTCAGGTGCTTGAGGCCCTGGACTCTGTGGGGAGCAGACAGGCAATGGAAAAGCCCCTCCCCCACCCTGCAAAGTGAACCTGCAGTTCAGTGCAGCCAGCCCCGCAACGTGCTCAGGGCCTGAGCGAACTCAGGTTTGGGGAAAGGTGGGCGTTGGTGGATGGATAGAGTAGCAGGGCAGGTAGAGGAGTCAGGCCGGAGCTCCTAGGAGGAGACCGAATCTGCTCATTGTGGATCATCTGTCTCTGTGGGTCATCTGGGCCTGCTCATTTGTGAGGTGGACAGAGTAAGGGTTTTAAAGCTAAACAGGCCAAACTCTGTCATTTACTTGGCTGTGTGAGCTTGAGCAAGTCACTTAACCTCTCTGAGCCTCAGGTGAAGATAATATAACATGGAGATTATAGTTACACCAGTTTCATAGTAATATGAGAGAATGACAGATACAATTCATTTAGTCAGCATATGTTTATTGAGCGTCTACCACATGCCAGGCACTGCAGTAGGCACTGTGGTTACAAGAGTGAACAAGACAGAAAAATCTCTGCCCTCATGGAGTACTATTCCAGTATACACATACTATCCGGATGCGATGCCTGGCACACCATGGTGGCTCAATAGACGTCTACTCCTTATTCTCTCCTCCCATCTGATACTTTTTCCTGGGTGAGGATCAAGGCAATAGCCCCTCTCCTTACCTCCTTTCCCCACTCCACAGTTCTTGACTCCAGTCCACAAACCTGCAGAAGCCTTCTTCAAGGGTAGAAAGGGGGTGGGCACGTGACTGCAAACCCTACAGAGATGCAATATTCAAAGGATAGCAGTAGCAAGCACTGCCCTTGGCCTTGGGGATGGGGAGGGAAAGGAGGGCTTATGTCCCAAATGTCCCGCTTGGGGCTGGGAGAAGAGATCTCCCTTGGGCAGCACTGAACACCTCCAAGCACCGTCAGCACCACCTGCCACCAAGCAGCACCCCTGCTTCCCCAAGGGCCTGTGGTCTTTAGGGTGTAGGAGATTTGACAGGAAAACTGGAAGAGCCAGGGAAGGCTCCCTGGGTGGGGGGGGAGATGCTGCCCCTCCTTATCCAGAAAGGGCCCCCATCCTACTGAGGTGGAGGCCCAGATGGGAGTGTTTGCCGAAGGAGGGGATTCCCAAGGCTGCAGCTTGCCCTGGAGTAGAGACAGGCCACCTGGCTCCAGCACAGAGTCAACAAGCCCTCAGAGAACACCTCGTTGGGGTCCGGTCCTTCGTGGCCACCGTTTCCATGGGTTCTCACCACAAAGCCTGTATCCTCCCATTTTGCAGGCAAGCAAACCAAAGCTCAGAGAGGGTAAATGCTTTGCCCCAAATCACATAGCAAGTCAACAGTGAGAGCTTGGGTCTGTTCTGACTCTCAGAACAGAGGAGAGAGGAAGGAGGAGGCCCCAGTTTGCCTGAGAACCCAGAGCTCGAGCAGGGAAGGGAGCTGGGGAACTGGGGTGCTCCTGGCTGCGGGACTCTGGCCCAGGACCCCCCCCCCCCAACACATGCCTGTGCTGAGCTGGCTGCCGGGGAAGGGGTGCCTTAGCTGCCCTGGGATCGTTGAGAACTAACAAGCAAAATCCCGCCTCCCACCTGCTTTGGGGTCTGAGCTGGGGGAGTAGGGGCTGTGACTCATAGACACATTGTCATAGATACAGACCCTGGAGGGCCAGCTGGGGGGAAAGCAGAGGGTGGCCGGCTGAGCTCTGGATACCCTTCTCCTTGCTCCCTGTTCTTGGAGCTCTTCAGCCCCCCAACAATCCACCACCACCATATCCATCCTACTGGGGGCTCCGGGAGCCTAGTGGAGGGCTCATTTAAGCCTTTCTGGAGCACCCCAAACAGGACAGATCCTGGCTTGGTCTGACAGAGCCATGATGGAAGCCACCTGTGGTTGGAGGGAACTGGGAGAAGTGAGGGGACAGAGAGAGAGGGGCTCTTGTTTCCACGTTCATGACCTAGATCTGAAGTGCCAACCGATGGACCATCTGGGCAGAGGAGTAATCACCCTGACCCTAGTGATTCGCCGACCCCCACCCAGAGCCTCCCTTTCACTCAGGGCTGCTCAGGAGCACCTCCAGAGGAGGGGAGCTGGGGTGGGCACCGCCAGGCATCAGGAGAGGTATTTGTCATCTCCCCGCGCTCCACACCCCTGACTCCGGAGACACTGGGGAGAGGTCAACTTTCTCCCTCCACCACCACCCCAGCAAGTCCAGCCCTTATCCTAGAAACCCTGACCTGCCCCACCCCACTAATCCTCAACACCCCACTCCCCAGGCATTATAGTGTGTAGAGCTGGGTGTGAATGTGTGAATGAGCTGAGAAAAGGGTAGTGCAAGGACAAGTGTGCGCTGTGGTGGCACGCATGTGGTAAGGGGGGTATAAGTTGGAGGCTTTGCTTCTGAGTGCATGTGTATTTGTATACATGTGTGTGTTGGACTGGATTGCTGAACACACATGCGTGTGCAGCTGTGCACATCTGTAAGGGGGGGGCATCAAGAATCACAGAACTTCAAGGTTCCCAGGGACCCAGAGACCTCTCAGTCCCATCCTGTGCCCACATATTTAGTGCAGGAGCAAGTATGTGTGTGGGTGTGCCTGTGTGTGCATAGCGGAAGGAGGGAATAGTGACACTACCAGTGACCAGGTGCTGATCCGGGTGTACCAGCTGCCAGGCACCAGGCCAGGGGCTCACACACAAGATTTTAACCAGCGCGATAGCCCGATGAGGTAAGGAAGGTGACGACCTCGTTCCAAAAACAAGGAAACAGAGACTCAGAAAACCAGAGCAAGGTCACAGAACTCAGAGGATCAGGAACCCAGTCTACAGGCCGCCCTCTGGGGCTGTGAGGCTCACTTGTGGCCTGTAAGGTATTCAGGTAGTGGAGGACCTAGGGGAGGGGGCATGAGTCCCCCCGAAGGGACAGATGCAGGAGGCATGTGGGTACGAGGCTCTGCGCGCTGGGTTGCGTGTGTAAGCTGGGTGTAGACATACCTCGGAGACATCGCGGGTCACTTCCTAACCACCGCAATGAGGAAAGTATAGCCATAAAGCGAGTCATAATGTTTTGCTGGTGGAAGGGCTTACCTTCAATTTGTAAAAATGCAACATCTATGAAGCACAATAAAACACCCCTCAATAAAACAAGGTGTGCCTGTGTCAGGGTTCGAGCACTGCTGAGGGGTGTGTGTACCATGTGTGGTGGGGAGAAAGTGAATGTGATCTGGGGGGGGGGGTGCTAAGGAGTGTTGTGAGGGTCTGTTGGGGGCCTTGGGGGAGAGAGAGGGGATAGGGACGTGCGAGTCCACGTATTGGACTGAGGGCATGCGAAATGCACCGAGTTGTCCTTTTTCTTTCTCTTTTCTGACTTCAACCAGGAACAGATGTCTGAGCAGGCCAACGAATTGGAACCATCTGAAACAACTGTGTGAGCTAAAGTATAATAAATAGAGCTTTCATCACATTCCCTGGAAGGGGGTCGATGGGGACAGGCCAGGGAGCACTGAGAGGGGTTGGGGGCTGAGTGGCCTGAGGACAGGAGGATGGGAGGACAGACAGACCGGCCTCCTCTCTCCCGAGAAAGGCAGATTGCCTTGGGAGGATGGACAGACAGACCTGCCCTCAGCCCCTCCGAGCATCCCAGGTCTCAGTTTTCCTCTCCGTGTAGTGGGCTTGGTGCTTGTTCTGGGGTCTGAGACCTGGCCCCCTAAGGAGGAGGCATTTTAAACTTGGAGACAGGCTGACAGTTGTCCAGATGTGGTGTTAAGGGCCATAGACGAGGCCTTAGCAACCCCCCAACATGGGTGCTGGCGCCCCCGACCCTGTGATCCTGGGACCTGGTGCCTGCACCTTCACCATCACACATGAGGCCTCCTCCTGGACTTCGCTTTTCTGAAGGAAGACATGCTGTCCTTCCTGTCCCCAAATGTTTTGGTTTCAAGGGTCTGGTAAGAAGATTGCAGCTGGGCTGGTGGAGCCGGGCAGGAGCCTAGTGAGGGGTGTTGGGCGTGGGGTGTGCTGGCCGGCCTCACCCCCACCCCACACCGTGGCCTCCTCCCAGGCCCACGCCAGCCACAGCTGCAGACACACTCCTGAGGACAGCCTGGGGAATGGAGGCCCAGAGGCCTCACTCTGACAGAAGCCAGATGCAGCACCCAGGAATTCCAGGGAGGGAGAGGCAGGCAGAGGTGGGCCCGGTGAGCCAGGGTCTCCAGTCCGGGCCATCGAGAAGCTGGGTGCGGGAGGGAGGTCAGACCACAGGCTCAGAATGAACAGATTTTTTTTTTTAAAGATTTTATTTATTTACTTTTAGAGAAAGGGGAAGGGAGGGAGAAAGAGAGGGAGAGAAACATTGATGCAAGAGAGAAATGTTGATTGATTTTCTCTTGTACACACCCAGACTGGGGACCAAATCTGCAACTCAGGCATGTACCCTGACCAGGAATCGAACAGGCGACCTTTCACTTTGTGGAATGACACCCAACCCACTGAGCCACACCAGTCAGGGCAGGATGGACAGATTTTGATGTCAGAGACCCTAGGGGTTGCATCTCAAAGGAGAGGGCCTCAGGGGCCTGGCCCCCAGCCTGCCGGTTCAGTTCATGCCTGGGTCTCTATTCAGGAGACTTCTACAGTAGCAGCAAAGAAACAGTCCTCCGTTCCTCCAAAGCCAGACTCTGCCACTGACCCACTAGCTGTGCAACTTTGGTCACCTCAGGAAGCCGCTGGGCCTCAGTGTCTGTGACATGGGAGTCCATTAGCCCCTATCTCACAAGGTCGCCACAAAGATTCCACGAGACGACATGTGAACATCCACTGAAGGCGTAGAAAACAAGGGACGCTGCTACAGTCAACACATGCTGACCTCGGGTGTATTCTGGGCCATTTTGCTCAGGCTTCCTGACCTGGCCCTGCCTCGGTCCTCACCCCTGCATGTCCCCTCTCTGCCAAGGGCATCACAGGCACAGGGGCCTGGGCCTCTTGCTCCTCCTTTTGTTTAAGGAAACAAATACAAATGTTCTCAGCTTGGATGGGGCAAGGTGTTCTCCCTAATCCAAACCAAGGCTTCTCTTTGGCAGGGGCACCCCGTGAATGCTCCTACAGGTCCACCCCTTCCCAGAGCCCCTTCTCTTGGAGAGACAGCCTCAGCCTTCAGCACCTGGGGTTTTGAGTCACCAGAGGTGGTTCTCAAAGGACCAGATCAACAAGGTCCCCTGGGCTAAAGTCAGATGTCTTGAGAACTCCTTGACCTTGGAGTCAGGAGCAAGGGCTGGGCTCTCCCTGGGTGACATTCTGGCAGCTGGGGAGGGCCTTCCAGGCAGGGGCTGGACGAGGTGCCCTTTCATAGTCCCTCCAACACTGGAACCCTAGGATACCTGCCCTGAGAAAGAGGATGTGCTGAGTATGTCTGTGACAGGTCTCAGTTTGTGCATCTGTCAGTGAGCCTGGTGACATGTGTGCCCCTAGAAGTGCTTGTGAGTGTGTGACTCTCAGTGCCTGCACAGGGTGGCTGTCCATGTGTGTTAGTCCTCGGCAGTGTGTGCGAGTGGAAGGACAGACATCTGTGCATCTGGGCAGAGGGTGTCTGTGAGTGCGTGTAAGTGTGTGCATGTCAGAGTGAGGGTCCCATGTGGGTCTCTGTGTGCCTCTGCAGCGGTGACGGGGCATGTTTGTGCACAGTGGGAAGTGACAGGGAGCTCCGGCAGCTTGACATTCACACCCTGCCCCATCCTGGGTGGCCCCCACCTTGCCCCAGGCCTGGCTCAGACTCTCAGAAGGCGGCATCCTAGCCCCTCGAAGTCACCGAGACAGAGCCGCTGGTGGGGAGGAAACTGGAGCCTTCAGAGGCTCCTGTGGGCCTAACTCAGTTACACGCTCATTACACAGCTTCTCCACGGTGAGCCCAAAGCTGTGGGCCGGGTGGGTGCCGCCCACCCCCACCCAGCTCTGCTGCCTCATGCTGTCCTCCTGCTGGGTGTGGGGAAAGGCAGAGGGAGGGTCCCCAGCCTGGCCTTCGGGGAGCCCTAATCAGAGGGAACGTAACTAGAGAAACCCAGAGCTCAATGCTTCTTCTGTCCCTGGACAGACCAACAGACACAGATGAAGGCAGTGTGGCCTGACCTCAGTCCCCACTGACACCCCTGCTTTAATGGGTTCTTCCCTGGAAGCCTGCTCCCTGCCCCTCTGGGCTGACACTTGTAGGACAGGGGCACAGCTGTCTCTAGTGTGCTGGGAGTCACCCTGGGAAGTGGGAGAGGCCTGTGCATCACATGAGATGCACAGTTGCTCACACCCCCAAACCTACACCAGCAGATGTGTGGGTTTGCAAATCCCAGTGCCAGCCTAACACGATGCACGTTGTCTTCCAGAGGCCTCTGGGAGGAGAGGAGAGGGCCGCTCAGCACCTCCTGCCACCCTAGGGAGCTAGGGCGGGCCTCGGAGCCACCTGCAGCCCAAGGGGAGCAGTGCCTTGCCTATCCCCTCAGCGCCCCCTTCCCTTGCCCCATGTCCTTTGCCTTCCCTGGGGGGTCATTTGGGAGCCAGATGTGGAGCTCCAGCCTCTGGGAGGGCGGGAGCCGAGGGAGAGAGAGGGAGAACGGCCTTTGGAATCAAACAGCTACAGGCACTGGAATGTGGGCTCCGCCACTTGCGCGTGAACTGTGTGATCTCTGGCAAATTTCCGGACCTCTCTGAGTCTTCTTCACACCAACAGCCCCACGCCAAGAGCTGCCTGAGGACTGCAGCCGGTCATTGATGCAGCGCCCCTGAAGCAGTGCCTGACACAGTGGGGGCAACACACCTGGAGCCTCCACAGGGACGTGGCAGGAGGGGCAGCTAAGTGCAGCGGCGGCCCCGTGGGTGGGGGCGGGTGCTGGGTGCCGAGAGCGCAGGCCTGTGGGAACTCAGCTCTGAGGGCGGTGGGCAGGCCCCGTGCCCCCTGCAGGGCTGCGGCCAGCTCCCAGAGCTCAGTTCCAGCCCCACGCTTGCTGAGAGCGACTGCAGACAAACCAGTCCCCTTTCCAAGCCATGGTTTCCTTCCTCCTCCATCAAGCAGAGAGGGTACTGGTGCTGCCTGCCCCAGAGTGGTGGTGTGAGGAGTAAATTACAGTAAAAGGTCCCCAGCGGTGCCTGGTGCTGGGCTAGCCTGCAAAGCAATTTCTCTGTCTCCTTCCTCTGTTCAAAATTATCTGACATATACTGACCTCATCACTTTATGTACACTATCTTACTTAACCCTTAAAACACCCCATAGACACCCAAATGTCTATCAGCTGGGTGAATGGACGGACCACACGCGATCCACCCATCAACGGAACACTACTCAGTGATAAAAAGGAGAGCAGTGCCGATTCAGGCCACAGCGTGGGCCAGTCTCAGGTGTGATGCTAAAGGAGCGAAGTCAGACACCAAGGAGCACACATACGATTTCATTCATAGGAAATGTCCAGAAAAAGGCAGATCCCTAGAGACAGGAACCAGATGAGCAGTTGCTTGGGGTTCAGGGTGGGAACAGGAAGTGAATGCAATGGTGACGAGGGGTTTGGGGGTGACGGAACGGTTCTCACGCTGGACTGTGATGGCGGCTGCACGGCTCTATGCTCACTGAACATCACTGAACGGACACTTACAGTGTGTGCTTGTGCAAGTGCATTTATATGTCAAGAAAGCTATTTTAAAAGGAACCTGTGTGATGACTATTATTAGCCCTTTTGCCCTTAAAAGCATTCATAGTAAATTTCTGGAATTCCAGGCCAGGTGTGTTTGCTTCCAAAGCCCATTACTCAAGGCCTTCCTTTGGGAGATAGAAGAAAAAAATGAAAAACATGCTTGTTTTCCACTCAGTAGCCAAGAATCAGCTCACAGAAGTAAGGAAGGAACAAGGAAGGGGGGCTGGACCCCAGAAACAGTCATTCCCCAGAGAAGGTGCTCTGTCACTCAGAGTTCTGTCCCTGACCAGACAATGGGGGCTTCACCGGGTACCACTGAGCCCTGGCTGCCATTGCCCTTCCCACCCTGCCTCACATACATCATACATACTACATACAAAGCCAAGCTGCGAACACTGAAGTTTCAGGCTTCTCACTCAGTCCTGTACAAACATCTTTCTGTGCTTCACAGTGATACTACTGTACAAAGTAAGACTCACTGCTTCCATTTTGCAGATAAGGAAACTGAGGCTCAAGTACATGAAGGAGCTTGCCCAAGGCCACACTGCTAGTACCAAGTGTGACTTGAAACAGAGCTGAGCAGTTCCAAAGGCCCCTTTCTTCCACCTATTTTTCTCCGTCCCTCCAAGTCACTAGGTCTACCTCCTTCTGTCTCTGTCCTCCCAGCTCCCTCTTCCACCGGCCTGTCTTTCTTTGTCCCTCTTTGCTTGCCTCCCTCTCTGTCTCTGTCTCTCTGTGTGTACCTCTGTCTCTGGCTCATTTATTTTTTAATAACCACAATAATGAGAAAAGCTCCTTTCCGACCCTCCTGGGAAGGGAGACAAAAGAAGGGGAGCCCGGGGAAGAGGGGGAGGGATAACCTCCCCTCATGCTCCTGAGAAATTTAATAAAGGGCCTGAGAAAATGCTGGGCTCCACTGCCGGCTAGTACCCTGGGAAAGGGGGCGGCCCCCGCACCCCCCCGCAGACACCGCTCTGCACGGGCCTGGGGTCAGGGAAGGGAATGTCTCCGTGCGGGGCCCCCTTCTCCAGCTCCCAGGCTTTATCTCTCCCCTCCCTGCTGGTGGGAGCAGTTCCCCCAGCTAATCCGCCCCTGAATATGGTCCACACCAGACTCCCTCCCCTTGACCCAGACTTGCCAGCTTTCCCAGGACAGCTACTCAGAGGCGAGAATCACGCAGGAATTGTCGCCTCTGGGCTCACAGAGATCAGGCCGTCCAGACTCCTGCCTTCTGCCTGGCCAGGCCAGCTCCCCAGGAGGCCATATCCAGACCCCCACTGATGTCTGGTAAGAGGAACTGGGCCTGCCCTCCCTCACCCTGGTCTGCAAGGAAAGTGATGCCCAAGTAGCCCAGAGACTCTCGCCTGAGAGAGAGCCTGGGAGGGAGAAGGGTCAGCCCACCCCTTTGCTCCCTGGAGGACCAGTGCTGACCAAGACGGAGAGAGTAGGTTAAGGTGCCCCTCAGCTGGTCCCCAGCTGCAGCTCACCCTCCAAGGGTGAACTGGAAAGGGAGTAGTAGGTCCCAGGTAGAAGAATGCCTGCTCTAATCGCCTCTCGAGGCTTTGGGGGGAACCATAAGAGTGAAGCTGCTGGTAAACAGGCGAGAAGACTTCCCAGGAGGACGGAAAGGGAAGGCAGCTGCTGCTGTGCGGCTGACGTGGCTCCACAGCGAGGAGCGGCAGGGTTGATAAGGTGAGGCCCACTCATCAGACAGAAAACACTGAGGCCAAGCCCAGCGGTGCAGACGGGCACCTCTGGCTCTCTCCCCAGGAACCTGCTCCAGGGTCGTATCTGCCCAGGGCAGCTGTGGGCTGTGATGCTGCCCAGGCAGAGTCATCCTGCTGCTCCCAGGTGTCTGGGCAGCTTTCTCCACATTGAGAAACCACACTCAGACAGAGCTGACAGCATCTCCCATCTGACCAGGAACCGGAAGGAGGAGCTGGGGAGCCAGGGCCCTGGGCCTAGGACTGAGCATGCACTCACCCATTCATTTGCTACACTCTTTCAGGCCTGGTGCTGATTTCCAGGGATACAGAGAGGAATAATAACAGCTTATTCTTCAGAGAGCTTGTAAAATACCACATACTGTGTTAATGCATTACCTCACGAGACCCTCACCACAATGCACTTTAAGGATGAGAAAATTAGAGGTGCGGAGAAATTGGGTCACTTGTGTAAAGTCACACAGGCAATCAAGGAGAGAGTCGCCATTCAAACTCAGCACCGAACAGCACTGCTTGGAACACGGCTGATTCCCTAGCCCAGGGAACACTGCACATCCAGGGATAACAAGACACCCTTCCTGTCTCAAGAAGTTCACAGCTGAGAGAAGTGAAGAGGGCTGGGAGGGGCCCAAGGGTGGGAGCCAAGGGACAGAGGGTTTCAGGGATGGCCTGAGCTGGGACTCCATCCTACTTCGTTAGAAGCAGGAAGGCACAGCAGGGAGCTCACAGGCACTGTCAAAGGGCTCTGCCCAGACCAGTAGAGCTGCCTGATGACCAATGGGCAGCCAAACCAGCCCACCTGGGCCGAAGAGCTGCCTTGCCTTTCCCTGGGCCCCCTCACCTGAAGCCACGGGCAGAGGAAGGGAGAGGGGCCAAGACATGGAATGAGGAGAGAAGGCATCCCCAGCCCCCAGCCAGACTCTGTCCATGCCAGGGCCTGCACTGGGCCCTGTGGCTGTTGGAGAAGGCCACTGGGCAGCTCCCTGCTCCACCTTGAGGAGCCCACCACCTGGCTCCTCAGAACCTTCTCAGAGAGCTGGGTCACGGGAAGTGGCGTGAGGCAGAGACCAGCAGGAAGGCAGGCAGGACAACTCCAGAAAGTCTGAGCTTCCAGAGGCTCCTCTCCTGGGTTGTGGGGCAGTGTGGTGTGGGGAGGCCTGGCTGCTTCCTTTTCTGAGTCTCAGGAGCAAAGCCCAGAAAAATTCAATCTTTCTTGAGCATCCCACTCCCATTGGCAAAGGCCTTGTGCCTCTTAAGACTCTTCCTTGTTCTCTGAGATTATTCTGATTCTCCAGTCCTTCAAGATAGGAATTGTAATCTCCATTAAAAAAAAAAAAATGAACCTAGCCCTGACTGGCGTGGCTCAGTGGAGTGAGAGCTGGCCTGCAAACCAAAGGGTCACCGGCTTGATTCCCAGTCAGGGCACATGCCTGGGTTGAGGGCCAGGTCCCTGGTTGCGGGTGTGTGAGAGGCAACCGATAGATGTTTCTCTTACTCTCTCCCTCCCTTCCCTTCTCTTTAAAAATAAATAAATAAATCTTTAGAAAGAAAGAAAGAAAGGAAGGAAGAAAGGAAGAAAGAAAGAAAGAAAGAAAGAAGAAAGAAAGAAAGAAAGAAAGAAAGAAAGAAAGAAAGAAAGAAAGAAAGAAGGAAAAAAAGAAAGAAAGAACCTGAGGTCCAGAGAGGTAAAGAGCTTTGCCTGAAGATATACAGAAGACACACAGCACGTAAGGAGCCGTATGCAGAAGCTGCAGTTCCTGGCTTTTTATCTGGTACGTGGAGACCCCTGGTATCTGCTGGAGTTGGCAGAACTTGGAGGAAGCTGAGCTGCTTCTGAACCCTCATCTCCCCAGTGGGCAGCCTCAGGTGGACGGGCACAGCTCCTGGCTGAAGTTTAGCCCCAGTCCCATAGCGGCTGGTAGGCAAGTGGAGGCTCTTCAGGACACGTGTTTCCACTTTCACTGGAGTTGGGAACTAATAGCAGAAAAACCTGTGAAGCTGCTAATGGGATAATGGAGAAAGTATTTATTTATTTTTCGAAGGAGGCCTATGAGGCTCTGGGGCAGGCTCAGTGTGAGGCCATGGAGCCGGGAGGTCAGCCTGCTGTTAACAGGGATTAAGCAGACACCGTGGAATGAGGGGGTTTCCGGAGCAGGGGCTGGAGCAGCGTCTGGCCTGATGCTGTCCCAGTCAGCTTTCCTGAAGAGGGTGAGGCTGGGCCTGAGGACTCATGTCACTTTCAGGTAGGGCTGTGTGTGCTTTAGGTTTCCCTCCACACCCACCTCCTGCCATCCCCACTCCAGGTGCAGGCCCCAGGAGGTCATCAAATTGGTCTTCCTCTAAGCAGTGTGTCCCCAACAGCCTCCCGAGGAAAGCTCAGGTACCTGTCTCCCTCCACGTGCATCTTCAGGAGTAAGGTGGTTCACATTGCTCCTTCACCTGGAGCAAGACCCTGGGGTGAAGGCAGAGAGGACAGCAGTGGCCCATCTATAGTCAGGCTGGGGGCCCCTGCCTTTGGGGTCGACCCAGACTGTACAGGGAGCCCTTCCTTCCTACACAGTGCCCCAGCCTTCTTGCCTGGGGATGAGTAGTCCTGAACCAGGTGCCGGGGTCCTCCATCCAGGCCAGGCTGAGTTTCCCCTTTCGACCCAGCCCAGCACAGGAAGGCTGAGGTTCTGGAGAGCCCCACCCCAACTCCGCTTCCTCCATTGCTGCCTCGTAGCCACTCCGGATTCCTGATGTCCCGCCCTGGGCACTGGCTGGCACCCACTGCACTTGGGGAGGCCTGGTGCCTGTGGCTTGAGAGCTCCCCCCTCCCCTTTGCCAATGCCCCATCCACCAGGAAAGGTCTTCAGATTCTGGTCAGGTGCAGGCCACTTCCCCAGGCCCCACTCACCACAACAGCATTCTGTTTCCTTGGGAACATGTGCTTGACCTTTGTTAGTTCCATTTCCAACCTGCCCCCCATCCCCACTCACTTTCCCATTCTGGTCCCTCGTGAGGTCTTCTCCTTGGGGAAGCAAGGAGAGGCATTCGGGGAGGACACTCATCTGCCTTCATGCCGCCGGGCTCTGGGACAACAGGCTTAAGTTATTCCTGCAGATTTAGGCAGACACTGGGAAGAACTTCATGACCACCATGGGCTTAAAAAGAAGAACGGGAGCCAGAAGAAGACCGTGAAATCACTGACTCTGGAGACATTCCATGGGGGCTGGTTTTGGGGTAGGCCTGAGGGGCTTAGGTTACTCATAGGGGCCCCAGTCCCACACGTGGCCACAGGCCCAAAGTCTACGCTTCATCCCTTTGTTTGACAAATATTTGTTGAGCATCTACTCCATGCCAGGCATCTACCAGTTTCTGGAGACAAGCAGAGAACAAGAGACATGCTGCCTGCCCATCCTACGTCATAGACAAGGAACCAGGCAACTTCAAGATATGCACTGTTAGTGACAAAGAATCAGGAGTTAAGGACAGGGCGTGGCCCAGTCTAGAGGGAAATTGGGAAGGACTTCCTGGAGGATGAGAGTGGCTCAGCTAAGACTAGGAAAAGAAGGAAGGCAGGAAACAGAAGAGCCTAGAAAGATGTTACGCAGACCTGTGCGAACTGAGATACACCCAGCAGCTAAGTTGGGATGATGTTGGAGAGACTTTTCTTTCCCTGGTGATTTTCAAAGAATGGATTGGCCAGTGAAGAGAAAATAAAATCACCTGATCGCATGAATGACTGTAGTCTGCACAGGCATCCCTATCAACTCTATAGTTTTAGCCCGATGCTTGGCACACAGTGGGACCTCAATACCATCTGTCAGATGAGTAAGACATCTGGTCAGTCAGGAACTCAGCCCTTGCACTGGCTCCTCTTCAAAACGGCAATGTGTCTCTGCTTAGGAGCTCACCAAGGAGAGAATTAGCCTCCAACGTATCCCACGTCATCTATTTTAGCAGGCCTTTCTATTACTGTGTCCTACAAAGAAATAAAAACGATGACATCTATCATAGAAATGCACATTGGAAACCTATATGATCCTACCAACCAATGTCACCCCAATAAACTTAATAAAAATTATAAAGTAAAACCAATGCAGTCAATTAAAACACACACACACACACACACACACACACAGTGACAGCTAATGTGTACTGAACGTTTACCCTGTTGCAGGCACGGTTTTAATCACTTGACACTTTACCTCATTTGGTCCTCACAGCTGCCTAATGAGGTGGCCGCCACCACTCTCACTTCACAGATGAGGAATCTGAAGCACAGAGAAGTTATGTATCTCGCCCAAGGTCACAGATGGAAAGGAGCACTTTCTGTATAGGTTGTCAGGCATAGCTGAGGCTTTTCGCTCTTAGAATAATTAAGAAAGCAGGTATCACCACCTTTTACAAATGAGAAGACCGAAGCTCACACTGCGAAGTGACTTACCCAGCCTGGACATCGCTCCTCTGGAACTTGGCTCCCAATACAAAAGTTCCCAAGGACCTTTCCCGAGCTGGGGCGCAAACAGCTGCCCCTGGCGAGCTCTGGGAAGGAAGCAGCTCCAGGAGGACAGCTGGCCTGGTGACGCGCCAGCAGGATTTATGTCCCGTCCGGGGTGGGCAGTTTGGCTGCTGTATGAAAGGCTGAGCAAAGCTCAAAGATGGAACTTATTCCCATTAAATGATTGCAAATGTCAGGCAGCACGGCCGGGGAGCTCCTTGCGCACGCACCCAGGTGGCAGGAGGCCCGGCCGCCCGTCACGAGCATGCCCGATGACCTCATGGTTACTCCTAATGCAATTAGAGCCCACGAGGAGACAGTGGGTTCCGTCACACGGCCTGAGCAACGTGCTCTCCAGGGGACCCCGGGGCCCCTCCCGCCTGAGAGGATGCTGGGACACAGGGTGTTGTTCTAATTAATTGAATGAGATCCATTCCCATGCAGATGAATGCAGAAATTACCTGCAGATGTGACTATGCATGTCCAGGCTGTCACGCAGGCATGGGGAGCCAGGGCCTCTTGGAACAGGATTCACTTTACGCAGCCCCTGCCTCGGGGCAGGGCACACGTGTGCCAGCCAGAACTGAGGAATGACTGCTACCTCTGTTGGGCCTCCTGGCCATCTGTGCCTCTTGAGCCTGAGTTATGCAGGGACCTTGCTGGCAAGGTGGGACTCCCCAGCGGTCCTGGCTAACGAGCTCGTGGAGGGCTTCTGCAAGGGCCTCTGGATGCACGGTGCCAGCATTCTCTGGGCACACTCCCGAGGGCAGGCATCCTCTTCCACGTGCACTGCAAAGGCCCCCTCCTTGGGTCTTTGAACCACTGTGCATTTTGGGGGCTGTATAAAACCAGATACACTTCTTCAAATAAAGATAGCTCCAGCCTAGGCTCCCACAATGACAACACAAGATGCAGGAGAATGTGGATTGACTCATTCATTCACTTCAGCACCCACAAGGCTCCACACTCTGTTCCTTGCTGGGCCGTAACAGACGACCAGACCTGGCCCCTGGCCTGGAGGAACTCACAGTCCGGGGAAAGGAAATGAACGTGTTAATAGCCGGTTACCACACAGTGGGATGGGCTGTCCTACTGGAGTGCACAGTCCTAGGGGGACTCAGATGAGGGAGGTGACTCAGCCTGGGTGGTCAAGGCCGACTTCACAGAAGAGGTGATCTTTCATCTGAGCCATGAAAGGGTAAGGGGAGACGGTGAAGAGTTTGGGTCTCTACTGAGATACTTTGGGAATCTTTGAAAGACTTCAGAAGTAAGAGGATAATGTGATTAGATTTATAGTTTTGATCAATCCTCTTGGTACAGAATGGACTGGATGGAGGGAGAGACCCTGGGTGCAGAGGCCAGCAATAGTCCCAACACTGAGAAAGATGAGGCAAGAACAGATTCGTGAGAGGTGTGGACAGTGTCACGGTCTTGGGGACTGATATGCTGGAGTGGGGGTGGAGGTGAGTGGGAATGAGGAGGCAGAAAACAGGGAGGGGTCAAGGCTGAGGAGCCCTGGCAGATGGTGGGAGGGAGGGAGGAGCCATGGTGGGAAGAGGAGTGTCCTCGGGATGGCTGTCCAGTGGACAGGACCCAGGGAGCCAGGACTGCCACATTATGAGTCTGCCAGCCTGCACAAGTTTTGTGAGAGCTCCTTTCATTTCCCCACATTGGTCAGAATGTTAATTCCCACCCCCCTTCTATCCATTCCCTCCCAATATGGAGAAGATATTTGGGAAACATTTGGAGGACGTAAGAGTGGCTCTTTGAAGGGAATCATGGCCCAAAGCCAGTGCGTTTGGTGTTTTCTGAGCCCCCAGGTCCACTCTGGATGCAGGGGCAGAGACGTCCCAGGCCCTGGCTGGCCGCTGAGCCCAGGAGCTCCCTTACCCAGCATCCTTAGTGGTCATCCAAACCTTTCCCTCTCTCTTCAAACCTCCACCTGCCTGATGCCCCCCTGAGCAAACCACCTGGCCTCCCACCTGCCATCCAGACAGCACCCCTCCTCTTCTCACCCTCCCCTCAAACCCACTGTAACTTTCTCTCCTTCCTTCCCCTCCCACCCGTGCTCTGGGACCTGGTGCCTTCAGCCATCCCCTCTCAGCTGACACAAAACCTTCCTGTCTCCTCCACCCTAAAAGACACCTCTGCCCCTCCTCAAGCCTGTCTGCACTCACCACTTCCACATGCTCATCTGTTTTTACCCCTCACCCCAATGCAGACTCTTCTTACAGAGGTCGCAGCCTGTTTGGTTCCATCCTCATCCTCTGTGACCCCTCTGCACACTCATCAGCCCAGAGCTTCCTTCTTTCTTTAAACTGTCTCCTTCTTTGGTTCCTGCCCTCCCCCCCTCCCCCAGGACCTTCTGGATCTCCTGACCCTCTCTTGACATCACTTGGGCTATGTTGTGCAGGTTGGGGTTCCCCAGCAAAGTTCCTCAGATGCCTTTTCTTCTCTCTGCAAATATTCTCCCAAAGCTTTATGACTGCAGCCCTGACTCCTCTAGTGCCATCCAATGCATCTATTCCAGAAGCCAGCTGGATGTCCCCCACCCCTGGTAGTTCTCATACTCTGCTACCATCCAGCCTAAAACTCACCCAGCTCCTGTGTCCCCTACTTTGGTGACCAGCCAGCAAACAAGCCATCCTCCCTTACTTACTACATTCAATTTGTCACCAGGTCCAGTTGATTCCACCTTCCAAATACCTCTGGAATGGATATCTGTGCATCTCCACTGCTGTTGTCCTGGTTCGGTCTTTGGTCTCCTGCCTGGGTGGCCTCCCGTCCTCCTCTGCTGGAAGCAGCCCTCCCCGCAGATGCCGGCATGCCTGGTCTCTGCCTTCCCTGCCAGCCTCACCTGCTACGGATCCCTTTCTCTCTCACTCTAGTTCCCTTGCCTTCCTGCTCTTCCCTGTTCTCACATACACCCAACTGGTGCCCACCTCAGGGTCCTCTGGGAGGCTCTTACACTAGATCAGCAGTTTCAGACTCAGTGATCCCATGACTACATTTCCCTCTTAAAAACTGAGGACCCGGCAGGACACTCACTGGCGTGGCTCAGGGGATTGAGCGCCAGTCTGAGAATGAGAGTTGCTGGTTTGATTCCCGGCCAGAGCACATGCCTGGGTTGGAGGGTCGCCGGTAGGGAGCCCATGAGAGGCAGCCACACATTGATGTTTCTCTCCCTCTCTTTCTCCCTCCTTTTCCCACCCTCCAAAAAATAAATAATTTTTTTTTAAAAGCACAGAAATTGAGGACCCCAAAGAACTTGTTTGTGTTCATGTGGGTTGTATCTATCAACATTTTCCAAAAACAGAAACAAAGTCTGAGAATATTTTTTTTGAGAATGTTTTAAAACACTAGAATACACAATCACATGCCCCGTTAGCTGTCAGTGATGATGTCATTACACCTCACAGGGCCTCTCAAAACTCCCTGTACACACGGGAGAATGAGAGTAGAAAAGGCATATAGCGTCTTAGGAAACCTTTCACCTGGCAGACCCCCTGAAAGGGCCACACGTTGAGAACTGCTAGGCCAGAGGATACATGCCTCTCTCTTACACTTCATTTAGGTCTCAGCGCAAATGTCCCCTCTTCAGAAAGCATTCTCCGTTCTCCACTCTTCCCATCCCCTCCCCAAGTCATTCAATGCCGTTACGTGTTCTTTATAGCACGTATTACCATCCAAAACTATCCATTTTCTTCCTTATTTTGTCTCCCCACTAGAACGCACCCCCGTGAGTGTGGCGATCCAGACTCTCCGGCTCGTCGCAGAGCCCCATGTAGTGCCTGGCACGCAGCAGACACCCCAAAAAAGGTTCTTAAACGCGTTGTATAAAACCAGTTCTCCTCAGCCTTCACTGCATAGTAAAGTCCCTGGGGAGGGAATGTGCTTTTAAAATTCCTGCATCCCAGCCAATTAAATCAGAATCTTGGGGTGGACCCAGGCATTGGTGCTTTATAAAGCTCCCTAAGAGACTCCAGCTGCAGCCAAGAATAAGAACCACTGGTTTAAATTCTTAAGTCCTCACCGATCAAGTGACTGTTCATTCCTCACTGGGTGGGAGTTTCACAGGGTGTACACGATGGCAGCTCTGTCACCTTGGCTGTCTCATGGTGGGCCCTGCCACCAAGCTCAAGGACAACTCATGAGGGAAGCTATTAGGCTGAAGTCCTTCATGGGAGAGAAGTGCCCTCCTCACATCCTGAGCCTTGGCTCAAAGCAATGGGGTCTGCAGCCCGCACAGGTGGTACTGGGGGTCCTCACCCACACTTGCACAGCTGGCTGCGTGGCTGTGCTTTCTCCCATGAATTCTGGGGCTTTGCTGACTCGCAGAGAATGAAGATGATCTCAGTAGATAGAGCTAGAAATGAGACAGGTCCCCAGATTACCCTGGGCACAGCTCACGTCTGCTGGCCTTGCCACTGAAGTGGAGGCGTGTTGCCGGGAAATGACATACCTTCTGCTCCTACCTGTGCCATGCTTCCCTCGCTGAGTGGTCCCCAGAACTTCTGCCTGTTTCATGGGATCACAGGCCTGTGCTGGGAACCACTTCCCTCCTCCCGCAGACTGCAGTCAGTCCCCATCCGACAGGAAGGAGCTCTTGAGGCCAGGGCTGCTAGTGAGAGAAAAGGCACCACCACTGTGCCTGGGGCTCTCCAAGTCCCGGTGGTGGTCACAGGGAGACGATGGTCTTCAGGGCACAAGGAAGGAAGCTGCGGCACAGAGGGCTTTTGATGATGTGACTAAGGACACCTAGCCAGCTCTGTCTCAGATGACTACATAGTAGATTGGAACACTACATGGAGTTCATCAACAATTAAAATCTCAGACCAGCTATGTGACCTTGGCAAAGTCACTTGACCTTCTTAAATCAGTCTCTTTATCTGTAAAATCTGGGAACTAGTACCTGCCTTAAAGCATTGCTGTAATCGATATATTGGGTTGGCCAAAAAGTTCATATGTTTTTTCTGTAAAGTGACTAATAGTGCTTAGTTGTCTTTACCTTCATTTGAAACAATTTTGTTAGATTGCATTGTGGCAGCTTCATATTAGTGTGCATTAAAAGAAAAACCCTCAAAATTGGTGAATTTTTGTGTAACCATTTTAATATTGAAGATGGAAGAAAATATGCAACAGTTCGGCATATTATGCTTTATTATAAGAAAGGTAAATGCGCAACCAAAATGCAGAAAAGATTTGGGCAGTGGATAGAGAAGGTGCTGTGACTGATCCAACTTGTCAAAAGTGGTTTGTGAAGTTTCGTGCTGGAGGTTTCTCTCTGGATGATGCTCCATGGCTGGGCAGACCAGTTGCAGTTGATAGCGATCAAACTGGGACATTAACTGAGAACAATAAATATCATGCAGGAGATAACCGACATTCTCAAAATATCCAAATCAATAAAGTTATTGGTGAAAATGAAAAATGTGTCTTTTATTTTACAGAAAAAATTAACAGTTTTGGCCAACCCAATAAAAGCTCTAAGACATAAGCATGAAGCAGAGAAAATGCTCAATAAATGGTAATTACAGTGTTATTCTCAGTGGCTCCCAAATCCTTCTTTTCCTACACCCTGCTGCTTCTCAGAGGAAATTACTTTAATTAGTGTATGATTTAAAGTTCTTTCATGTGTATTAGCCTATTTAACTGGCAGTGGCCCTATGAAGTTGAAACATTTGTCTATCACCCCACATTGTGTTTGCTTTTTTGATGAAGACAGTGGGGTCCAGAGAGGTCGAGTCACCTGCTCAGATCCCACAGGGGTGAGTAGTAGATGTTCCAACTCCCAGTCCAGACCTTCTCCACCACACAGAGGCAGCCACAGAGACCCACAGCAGACCCCGGCCCCAAGCAGAGGTTACAAGCTGGGTTCTCTGGGAAAGAGAGGCAGGAAAGCCTGAGATGGGGGGGGAGGGGCCCGCGGGGCGGGGGCGGGATGCAAATAAGAGGGTGGAGCTGGTCCTTGATGTGGTGCCTGGGCCCAGTGGGGCTGTCTGTCGCCACAGTCAGGGCTTGGCTGTGACAGCCACCACCATTTCCGCTGGTGTGGCAATGCTGGGTGGATCTGGGAACCCGAGCCAGGAGAGGTTGGGGAACGGAGGGGATGCTATGCCTCGTCTTGCCTGTGGCTCTGTCACTGGGGTGGGGTTCACTCCTATCCTGTTTCACTTCCATCACCTGGCCCACCTCCTAGACCTCAACCTCTCCATAGGAGCAGGCAGCTTCCTCCTGGTGGAGCATGTTAACTAGAAGTCTCTTCTGAAAGGTGATAAGGGGTCAGGAGCAGGTGATGATACTTAATGAGTTAGTTGGTATAGGGAGGGACCTCTTCTGGTCGGGTCAAGGCACTATCACATGATAGAGGTTGGTAGAGACTGGCTGTAACCAGAAGACTAGGTAACGGGAGCCTTTGGGAGTGGGGCAAGGCCAGATTCCTCATTACCAGGCAAGTAACCTGCTCTGTGCAGGCTTGATCTTGGACTTGGGAGGAGAAGGTCTGTCCACAGCTCTGGGGAAACTACTTGCAGTAGGGCCAGAGGGAAGCGGAACAAGACCAGAGACATAATTTGCAGTGCCCAATGCAAGGTGAAAATCCAGCCTCTTGTTCAAAAACTGTTAGGAGTTTCAAGAGGGTGACAGAAGAGCATTAAGCCAAGCTGGGGGCCCTTGTAAGGACTGATCACATGCCCATGAAGTTGCCCTGAAGAGGGGTCTTAGGGAAAGTGAGCAAAGGATGAGGCCACATGAAGGGCAGCCACAGGGGTCTTCTTTCGGCCTAGCGGTCTCCTGAGCAAACATAAGAGAACCAGCAAACACACAGGTGAATCAGCCAACATTTCCCAAGTGGAAAGCACGCTCCACTTAGGCGTTCGCCGCTTTCCCAAGTAACCAGTCCACCTTGGTCGACCAGCGGCCTCAGAGTGCCCAGGTCTGGCCTTATTTGGAGGAGGAAGGGCATTTAAATCTCATCTCTGAGCTCTGGCTGGTGTGGTTCAGTGGACTGAGCACTAGCCTGCAAACCAAAGGGCCGTGGGTTCAATTCCCAGTCAAGGCACATGCCTGGGTTGCGGGCTCGGTCCCCAACTAGGGGCGCATGAGAGGCAACCACACAGCGATGTTTCTCTCCCTCTCTTTCTCTTTCCCTTCCCCTGTCTCTAGAAATAAACAAATAAATCTCATCTCTGGCTTGGGGGAGCTCGAATGCTGGGAAAAGATGTCAAGCTTGGGGACCATCTGGGAAAAGAACCTCTGGAGCTGTTTCTTTGATTTACAGAACTGACAACCTAGGACACCGGCCTTTGGCAAGTACTAAGAATGATGGCCCAGAAAAGAATCAAGTGATTAAGAACGGGCTTGTCTGGCCCTGTCCTTCAGCCCCTGACCCTGGGGTTTGTGTGGCTGGGAGGCCTGATGTCTCCCTTTCACCAGAAGGATCAAAACCACCTTTCAAAGCAACATAAGCCAGGGCTAATTTTTAGCCCAGATGTAACTTTCTAGTTCCTTTTTCCCACCCCTCATTTCTCAGTTGCCTTTAAAGAGGCCACAGAGAGCTGAAAAACAAATCCAAGTTTAAAGAGACAAGTGCAGAAATGCAAACTGGGCAAGGGGACAGAGCCGCCAGCTGGACGAAATGTGCCTGGAAAACAGCACCCTCTGCTTGGCAGGTGCCGGGGATTTATGGTTGCATTTTGCAGACGTTTCATCACGTTACGAGCCAGCTCAGGAGACCCTCATAAAACTCTTATATGAAAGAACAAACTAGCTGATAAAAGTCAGCTGCTGCCATAAACGCGCTGTGCGGATGGCAATTGAGTAGAGGATTTATTAGTCTGGGCTCTCTGTGCAAATCAAGTACTACTGCGCGCGCCTGAGTCGGGAAGAGGAGAGCCTGAGCGCAGAGGGTCGCTCCCAGCTCACAGGATGGCCATCTGGCCGTGCCAGCTCCCCCTCCCGTCACTTACTCCATTAGAGACCAGAGGGAAGATTCCCCCTGAGTTAAGCTGATGGGGATCTGCTCTTCCATTCCCCCTTCTTGCCCCATAAAACCCCAAGATTCAGCCACTCTCCTCCACCCACTGCATCCCCTGCACATCCTTGATGGAAGCCCTCTCGCGGGGGCTTATCTAGCCGTCTGGCCTGCTCAGCTGTATGCCCGATTTATCTTTGTATCACCGGTAATCGGTTCTGTGCTGGGCACACAGGGAGGCCTCGGGAGGAGTCAATACGGACGTGGCAGGCTGTAAGGCACCATGTAATGTGTTAGTGGTACCCCACTCCAAGGAGCATGAAGGGGAGGGGGGAGTCAGAGCCTGTTGGCATCGAGGACGAGTAGGTGCTGGGAAGCAACAGGAAGAGAAGAAGTGGTGCAATGAGGAAGTTATTTAAGGCCAGTTTCTTTCCCAGAGAAGGGCAATCTTTGTGGCTCCTCTACCCAGCGCTGTCTCTCTGTCTCTCTGTCTCTCTGAGCGGCTTCTTTTTCTCAGAATTGAGGCTATTTCTTAGACAATGATGGGTACTTGCTAAGAAGGCTGATACCGACCCTCCCCACACCTACTGGGTCAGAACCTCTGAGGCTGGGGCCCTAATATGCTATACCAGTCTCAGAAAAAAAATGACTTCACTTTGCACCGTAGAAACCAAAAGGAGCCTTCCAGGAATGACGGGGAGGAGGAAGAGCATCTGGAAGGGGCAGCCCCCCACTCCCCCACCCCCATCTTTCCTTAAGGACTGGCTTTCTCCTCCCAGCCCCTGGAATAAAGGGCAAAAGTGTGACTGGCTCACAGCCCCAGGACCCACTCCAGCCCTCCTGGCTGTGGGACCAGAAAGGAGGGTAGCTGGCCAGGTGGCAGCGCCGAGAGCCCCAGAGGCCTCCTGCACCGATGCCTCACCCGATGGGGGCAGTGCCGCACTTGCCTCTGCTGTTTGGAGGGATTGTGCCCGGTGCAGGGCTGTGTATTCAGGAAACCCCTCCCTCGTCACAGCTGAACGGGTGTCAGGGACGCTTTTGCTTTCTGCAGCAGAGTAGCGCAACGGAAAGACCCCTTTCACCGGCACCGAGAACATTCTGGCAATGTCGCCAAGTAGCTGTGGCATTCAGAGAACACTGTGGCTCTCACAGCATACTGTCACAGCACACAGCACTGAGCAGGTGACTCATAAATCTCAAGTGAATTTCAACCCCTTCAGTGTTTATAAATTTACCGAAAGCCCTCACATACCTCCTCTCACTTAAAACTTACAACCCTGTCAGGACAGATATCATCTCCATTATACAGAAGAAACAGAAACTTAGAGGGACAATGACTTGCCCAAGATCCCTTGCACTGAGACTTGAACCCAGATCTGGGTCACTTGCAATCCAGAAAGCCTTCCCTGAGTTAATTACAAACACACTAACTCCTTCCCTTCATCCCTGAACCCACTTCTCCAAATGTGCATGCTCCCCACCTTCTCATGAGGGAATTATAACAACCCAATGCTTGAACAAGGTGCAGATGCTAACTGGCCTCTATCCTCCTGACTCAAGTCAGACAAGAGTACTGTAACCATAAAGCCTGGGCTCTCTTTGGGTGGGGAGAAGTCCTTCTCTTCAGGGCCTAGGAGCCCACTGGCTTTGAAAAAACCCTCCTCGCCTGCAAGAACAATCTTGAGGTTGATTTCTAAATGTGGGTGAGGAGGGAAGAGAAAAGAGAGACCTAAGTTCATTGCATTCCAACAGATTTTCTCACAGACGGGGAATGGGGTTCTGAACACAAAGAGTCTGGTTTCCCAACTGAGGGAAACAGAAAAGAACTCACATTTGCTATCTCAACTCAGTCAGTGGCACAGTTGGAAGAGTCTTAGAAAGACTCCAACTATGACGGTTCTCCTTAGTTTCTAGATTTAATGATTCCAATAAAAATAACAGAAGATTTTTTTTGTTCTGTTTTGTTTTAATTGGGGCTGAGTGGGTGGGATGGGATAAATAAAAAACAGCATCATAAGCAGGGGTGGGAGTGGAGGGAGAGTTCCTGATACCTAACGGATGTCAAGGCTTTGGTAACAGCCCACAAGCCCATCAGTAAGGGGCTAAATAAAACACGGTATGCCCATATAACAGAAAACTCTGCAACTGGTTCAGAAAAAATTAAAGCAGCTCTTCATGTATTCACACAGAACCATCTCCAGGATGTAGTAAGTAGGAAAAACAAGGTACAGAACTGGGTATATAGTATTCCACTATTTGTATAACACTATGGAGAATACACAAAAACATATTTGCTTGTTGTATTAGTTATCAATTGCTGTGGGACAAATTACCCTAAAACTTAAGGACTTAAATCATTTATTACCTGTTTCCAGGGGTCAGAGATCGGGCACAGCTTAGCTGGTTGCCTTTGGGGTAGGCCCTCTTGAGGGTGCAGTCAAGCTGTCAGCTGGGGCTGTGATCTCACCTGAAGTCTCAAGTGGGGGAGAGAGGATCTGCTTCCAGGCTCACTCAGGTGGTTGCTGGCAGGCAGCAGTCTCTCCCAAGCTCCCCACAGGGGCTGCCCCCAGCATCGCAGCTGACCTCCCCTGGGGTGAGTGATCCCAGAGTGAGCAAGTGAGTGACAGCACCCAAGGTGGAAGCTGCAGTGTTTTCACAGACTAGTTTCAGAGGTGACACCCCACCACTTCTGCAAATCTGTAAGTCCAGCCCACACCGAAGGGGAAGAGACGGCACGGGCGTGAGCTGGTTGGGGATCATTGCGGGCTACCCTAGAGGTTACCCAGCACTGCCCTTATACAGGCAAAGAATGTTTGTGGAAGAATACGCCAGAAACATCAGGTAGTGGTTGTCTCCAGGAAAGGGAACTGAGTAACTGGGGGAGAACTTTCCAATGAACGTGCTCTTACACCCTTTGAATTTTATGTAAAGCAACAAGCACAATGGCCGACACATAGCAAACATGGCTGAGACTGTCCCCTATGCATGTGGCCTATCTGAGATGTCCCTGTGAAGCACTGTCACCAGCAGTTACTTATCACCTCTCCCACAGCACTCTGTTTCTACCTCAGATACAGCACTTTTATTACTGTATTACAATTTAAGTCTTCAGTTCAGTCCGGCCCTTGGATCATCAGCATCAACACTACCTGGGACCTTGCTAGAAATACAGACTCAAGACCCCCACCCCAGAACTACAGAATCAGCATCTACATTTTAACAAGATACCAGAGATTTACGTGCACAATGAAGCTTGAGGAATACTGGTTTAAATCTTTGTCTCCCTGAACTATAAGCCTTTCTCAGGCTCCCTTTCATCTGGGTCCCTAGAGCACATCCTAAGGCCTGATCGCCTGACTGCCGGCTGGGGAACTCCCATCCCAGCAGCTACGCCCAAGATCACAGGCTGTGGCAAGTCAGTCGCCAAGTCGCCAGCACTGGTCACAAAACCCCGTCGTTTTAGGAGTCCGACCATCCCCAGCCGCTTCCTCCCAGACAGGAAGAGCAGGAGGGAAAAGCACAGCGTTCGGAACCATTCACGCCGCACCACCTCCCCCTGGTGGTGGGCTCTGGAAACTAAAATTGGCTTGGCGATAAGGAGCAATTGCCGTTGGAAAATAATTACTGTTTTCTAGCAACATGACCCTTATTTCCTTAAATCATCAGTCACTTTCTTGTTCTTCAAGGAATCGATTATTGACACAAAAACACAAAACCAGGACTTGATGTCCACCAGGATCGGAGCTTTGAATGATGCGGAGGGCAGTGCCGCTCTATCCCGTCCTTTGTCCTTTCCTCCCCCACTGCTTCCCCGGCGGCGGGTGCTTTGCACTGCCTGTCCCACATTCTCTGCCTCCACCACGCCCTTGAGCCTCAGGAAAGAGAGAGGGATGGCCCATGTCCCCTCAGCAGTGACCTGGCAGGGAGAAGCCCCAATGTCAGAAACACCCAGCACAATTCTCCCAGGAGCCAGCCCTTGCGCTCTAGACGAGTCTCCAGACATGTCCAGGTGTGATGTCGACATTTCTTAAGAAATACCAGAGTGTCTTCAGCGGTGTGTCCCTGGGCTCCACATAAACACACAGCGTCGTTACTCTCCCAGGAAGAAGGAAACGTTCAAAAGGACATCTGGAATAGGAAGAGAGAAACTGTAACGTACCACCTCTCCAAAGAACACGGAACATCAGACTGACCAAAGACACAGAGGCGCTGTGGGGGCATCTCCAAAATGCTTCCAAAGAAGTGAGACCCAAGGAAATAAACAGGGAGAGGGAGACATGAAGGAAAACGTGAAAAACAGTACCTGGTACCAGGTCTTGGTGTTCATCTTCCAAAATTCGGTCCCAGGCCTTGGGCAAAGCTTGGATGCTTGCCAAGTCTCCCCACTGGATGGAGGACAGGAGGTACTTCCTCTTCAGGTACCTTCCTGGAAGTTAAGGACTGCTCAAAAAGAAAATGAAATATGTTGAAGGGGGAAAAAATCCTGGAAAGCTACAGGGAGCGTGGAAGTGCAGCAATCACGAAGTTTTCTGGGTTGAAAGGTTTGCCCACGCCACAAGTCTCTCCTGAACATCTCTTCACTCACATGGCTCTGGGCCACAGGGACAGAGGAATGGAACATTGCCCTGCAATGTAGGACCTTACCATGGTGAGGAAAACCAGACAATGAAAAGAAAGAATCTACGTGACTTACAACATAAAACTCAGTGGAAGTGTAGAGGATGAACTCACCCAGTTTAGAAGGCAGCAGGAAGGTAGCAAAGGCACAGAAGTGGGGAAGCCTGGAATGGGTTCAGGGACAAGTACCCCTTCTGGTCTGGCTGGCGTGGCACACATGCAGAGTGGGAGGAAAGGTGACCAAGGGGGCAGGCTGCACCAGACACAAACAGCATTGCAGCCCAGCGTGGGGATTCTGCATTCTGCCCTCCTTCCCAAAGAAGCTACCAGAAACTCCTATACAAGCCATAGGATCAGAACTCAAACTCCTGAAGAAATATGGGGTGAGGTCACTCATCGGGGGTGGCTTAGAGGGGAAGAAGCTACACAGAGAAACCCGCCAAGAGGCTCCATGAGATTAAAAGGGCAAGCGAGAGGTAAGAAACTCTGGAAGAGGCAGTGGGGATAGACAAGGAAAATATAAAATGCAGCAGGGAAACAGAATCAAAGGACTTTGCCAGGTGACGGTGTGAACGTGCTCAGAATAGTGCCTGGCACACAAGTGCGCAGTAACGTCAGCTGCAGCTGCAGCTCCTCCTGCCTGGGCGGCTGCCGCCACCGCCGCTCTTGCAATTAAAGAAGAAAACAGAGCAAAAGAGGGAAGATACCGCTTAAGTCTCCAGACTGGGCGATCACACAGCGTTGATTCTATAGCTAAAGGAAAAGGGGGTTGAATGTGAGTGCTAGATAGAGTTCAAGTCTACATCTGAGTTTGCAGTTGCGTGAGCAATCCAGTTGGAGGCATGTACAGGAAACTGAGAATGAAGATGAGAGACAAGAAAGGCTGGATTTGGGAGTTATGATACTAAACAAACGTAGAAACTTAAGCCAGTGGGTAGACGTGGGTATCAGGCAAGAACTGAGCAAAAAAGGCCAGAATAACTAAATGATCTTTCCACTTCTACCCTTGCCCCACACCACCCAAAGTCTTTCTTCAGAACAAAGCCAGGGTAGCCCTGGCCAGTGTAGCTCAGTCGGTTGGAGTGTCATCCTGTAAACTGGAGGGTTGTGGGTTTGATTCCTGGTTAAGGCACATGCCTAGGTTGTGGGTTTGGTCCTGGTCTGGCGCATACAAGAAACAACTGAAGCAACAAACCAGTACTAAGTGATGTTCCTTTCCCTCTTTCTAAAGTCAATATGCATATCCTTGGGTGAGAAATTAAGAAAAAAAAGCCAGGGTGGTTCTGTTAAAAACATAGGTTTGATTATGTTAAAACCTTCTAATGGCTTTCCATCTCACTCAGAAATCCTTTCAAAGACCTCAAGGCCCTCCAAGATAGAGCCCCACCTCTCTGACCACACCTCCTGTTAGGCTTCCCCTCTTCATTCTGCTCTAGCCACACTGGCCTCATTATTTCCTGAACACATCAGGCATGCGCTCACCTCAGGGCCTTTGCATGTGATGTCTTTTCTCCAATGTCACTTTCTCAGTGAGACCTATTTAAGATCACAACACCCCCCACCTTCTCTGCTTTATTTTTCTCCATAGCACTCATCACCACCTGACGTTCTATATGTTTTCCCTTTTTATTGCCTGTCTCCCAACAACTAGAACAATGCCTATAGGTAGTAGCTACTCAATAAATGCAATGAGGGATAACTGTAGGGAAGAACCCAAGTTCTAAAAGACTTCCTGGAACAGCTCTGGACACTATCTGAAACTTGTGCAAAGGATACGAACTTCGATAATGTCTTTCAATATCTTGCAACCATTCCAACATCTCAGCCACAGAGGGGCTCACTACCGAAGCCTGCAGGACAGCATCAATGCCGATGGCGTCTGCATGCTGCTCATAGATCTGAAGCACTTGTTGCACGTGGCTGCTGACTGTGTCACGCACCTTGAGGAGGGCAGCTCTAGGGGAAAGGGTCTGATATTAGGCATTATCATGAGAAAGACCTAAGGCAGGGCTCCTCACCCTTGGCACAGACATTTTGGACCAGAGGACTCTCTGTGGTGGAGGCTGCCCTGTGCTCTGTAGGATGTTGAGCAGCATCCCTGGGCCTCTACCCACTAGATGACAGGACCAAACCATGCCCCCGCTCTCTCCAAGCTGTGACAATTAATAATGTCTCCAGGTACTGCCAAGTGTCCCAATGGGAAAAAATGCCTCCAAATGACACCCATTCATCAAAGGAGATTGGTGACTGTGCCTTGGGGGTAGGGGTGGTTCAAGAACTAAAGCTGTGTGATTTGTCTAGCTGCCAAAGAAAGGAAAGACCAAGGGGCCTGTTTGGGGCTGCCATGGAGCTGTATGAGAAAAGCAAGTGCTCACACAGAATCCCATGCCATGTATGTGAAAAGGGAATAAGAAGAAACGGAAGCAACAAACCAGTACTATCCACATGGTACCCAGCCCCATCCTAGTACATTTCTGAATGGTAAAGTTTGGCTCATGGTACACACAGACACTGTGAACTTAGGAGAGTTGCTTATTCTCCATCACATGTAAAACCAGTCTGTTTTGCTCACTGTGCATCCAAGTATCTAGAACACTGAGACTGGTACAGAGAAAAAAAACACTTGGTGAGTGAATAAAAAGGGTGACTGTGAAGATTAAATACAATAATGCACATAAAGTGCTTGAAGAAGTTCTCAGCTTATGGTAAATTTTGTTATTATTCCATTGGTGACTCTAGGGGCCCTAGCCACCAAACACGGGTTACAATTTCCCAAAGGGCAAGGCATTCCTTAGCTTACAATTGCGGCTTTCGAAGATGTTTGACCATGACCCACAATTTAAAAGTAGACTTAAAATAACAGCCCATATCCACACACAAATATGCAATCAATTGAAATAAAAGTTCATTATCTTAGAATATACCACGACATAATTTGATTGACTATCTCTTCTACTCAGCTAAGGAACTAAATCTGGTTCATCTTGTGTGTGGCATCCCATTGGTGCTTAATAAATGTATTTTGTACAACTGACTACCAAGAAGGCCCCTATTCTTGACAGTTTTGTATTAACCTATGGCACATACTCTATACACTAGAACCTTGTTTGATTCTGGTCAAAGAAAGGTCACACGTGTCCTGTCTTTTCTCTATCCTCATCACCCGTAACTCTGAGACAGAGAGTCTAACATTAGGCATAATAAGGGCTGACGGATGTGCTACTCCTGGGCACAGAGACACCAGGGTACAAAAGAACAAAGTGGTGGGTAAGAGCTCTGGCCTTGGTGTCAGGCACACTTGGGTTAGAATCTCAGCTTTGCTACTTACTAGCTATGAGACCAAAGAGGTGATCTGCTTGAGCCTCAGTTCCCTCACCTGCCAAATGGGAGTAGGTGAGGTTAAGTCACAGAGATATTGAAAAGATTTTATGCAATAATGTAAAAACCTTTAGCACTGTCTTCCACCAAGTTTACAGTATACAGTTGACCCTTCACATGGGATTTAACTGTGCAGGTCTACTTATATGTGGATTTTGCACTGTTCAAGGGTTAACTCATGATTGGGAATCCGTGTCTGGGGAGGGCCAACTGTAGTTATATGTGGATTTCCATTGCCTGGGAGGTCATCACTAACCCCCGTGTTGTTCAAGAGTCAACTGTAATTCCTCATTGCTTTTTACCAAAGAAAACTATAGAGAAGAACTAATAAGCACTTTTCACTGCTTTTCTGTTTTACTTTTTAAACATCTACTAAGTCCACCGCTGCCATGCCCAGCCTCTGACAAGGAAAATGCCAGAAAATGGTTTTCTGACAGAGGGCCCACTGCTAAGAGATGCAAAAGAGGGACGGTTGAGACACCTCCAAATGCCATGCTCTCAAGTCAAAGCCTCATCCTTACTGATTCTAGCTACTTATAGAGCACCCAGTTTTAAACTCTTTCCGCCAAGAAATAGTCATGGAGCCTCTCACAGCCTCTCCGCTAGCTTGTCCAGGACAGTGTCACCAGCTTCCAGCTGCTTGCGCCTCAGCCGCTCCTTTAAATCTGGGAAGGCCCGAAGGGAGGGCACCTCCTCGAACCGTAGGTTCTGTGCCGCCTGCAGCTGCTCCGCCAGATTGCTCAGGGAGGCCAGGAGGGGCCGGCAGTCGCTCAGAGCGCTCTGCCACAGGCCCTGCTGCTCCTCCACCACGGGGAAGCACTTCTTCAGGGCCTCCTGCACCGCAACCAAAGGCCGGTCCTGAGTCATCTTCTGTTGGGGGCAGAAAAAAAAACAAACAGCATTCGGGCCCCAAGTCTGTAGCGGAGGTACCGGGTCAACAGTGGGAGTTATTCCCGTTCTCGGATGAGTTTCAACTAAACGAGGGCTTCCAGATAGGGCTATCTATCCCCTCCGAATAGGAGCACCTTGCGGGAGGCGCTGTCTTACCTTCTTCAGAGGGGCTCTCGGAAGGTGGGGCTCTTGTCTCCTACCTCGGGAAGGGTTTCCCGACTATCCCCAGCGGGAGGCTCTTCTGGAGCTAGGGCAGTCTCCTGCTGCAAACTGCGGATTCCCGGGTCCAACCCCGGGCTCCCCCGCGCCGGATCTATTCTCCCAGAGCCGGAATCTTGTACTCCTCTCCTTGAGATTGCCGGCCGCTTCCCTTGAGCCAGCGAGAAAACTTAAAGCTTAAGGCCATCTCAGTTTGAGAAGCCCGTAGAGCCGCCAACCTGCGCCCGCCGTTTGCTGAGCCTGGCCCCAGGTGAGTCGCGAACATAGGTCGTAAGTCCGCAATGCTTTCTGGGTACTGTAGTCCGCCGTGTGAGCAGGAGCGCTAAGGCGAAGCTTCCTTGTGATTGGATGTCGTGGACCCTCCTTCTAAGATGGCGACTTCTCATTCGTCAGCCTGTGGCGGTTTGAATTTTGTGCGGGCGGTCGCACGTCCGGTTAGCGGCTGAGCCGCTCCCTCAAGGCTAGAACGGGGAGGTATTTCTCAGCCCTTGGTTTGGGACCCGCAGGTACGTACCGCGCAATTTCTTTACGCCCAGGTCCCGAAGGGCAACCCCACTCCACGAACCCTTTGGGGCCTCCGTTCGCTCTCTCCCGCCACTTCGTGGTCCCCGTTTCCGCCTCTCACCCCTTGTGGCTCGGTCTCCCGCTCCCCGCAGCCTCCACCGAAGCGCCATGGCTCCGGCTAGGAAGGGCAGCAGTGGAGTTACCAAGTCCAACTCGTTACGGAGCCGGAAGCTCGCCTCCTTTCTTAAGGACTTCGATCGCGAAGGTAAGGAGACGAGCCCGGGTCGTCGCGGCTGCCTGGGGCGATCGCGGGGTGCTGGCGGATTGGGCAGCGGGCAGCACAGATCCGAGCTCCATCCACCCGCCGGGTGACCGGTGTTCTGTCAACTTTGCCCTATCGCAGTGCAAATCCGATCCAAGCAAATTCAAGCAGACAGGCTGAACCTCCTCAAGGAGCTAGACAACATGTACAACATCGAGATCCTGCGGCTCCCCAAGGCGCTGCGCGAGATGAACTGGCTTGACTACTTTGGTAAGCGCTGCTCCAGCCTCCCCAGGCTGCGCCCCCGAGCCCCTCTGTGGTTGCCGTGACAGCCCTCACCTAAGTGAAGTCTTCCGTGATCACGATGAGTAATAGCAGACTTCATGCTTCCCGCCCCTCCCTATCTTACGTCCCTGCTTTTGAAAAAAATCTCCTTAGCTCTTACTGGTATCTACTCCTCCTGGTAGTCAAATGTCTTCTCTAAAAGACCAGATCGTAAGTATCTTAGGCCTCGGCGCCAGAAGATCGTCTGTCCAGCTACTTACCTCTGCTGTAATGAATGGGCATGGCTGTGTTCCACTATAATTAATTCATGGACACTCCAAAATACGAGTTTCACATAAATTTTATACATCAGGAAATAATATTTTTTGATATTTTATCCAACCATTTAAAAATGAATGAATAACTTGGTTTGTACCAGAGCTCAGATGAAAGGATAGGCTGCTTATGGAAACTGCCCATTTAAAACAGGCAAATGAAATGGTGAAGTGCAAGGACCCAAGAGTTTTCCTGGCCAGAGACAGATCCCAGCCTGTACCCCACCCTCGTGTTAAATGTCCAGGGAAATGCAAGAGGCTGCCTTTTTGGCTGGGTTACCCTTCCTTTTTAAATTTTCTTTATTAATAATTACCCAGTTGTGGCCTCCTTCCGGGATGGAAATGCATGGTCTCCTCAAATAGTAGACATTTAATTGTCCTTTTGACTTGCCCTTTTATTTACTAATCTATTTGTTTGGACATTTCTACAAATATTCATTGAGCATGTATCAGTCCCAGTGCTAGGTGCAGGTGATGCATTGAGGAATAAGACAGATATTGTACTTACAATCAGGAACTTACAAGTTAGTAGGGAAGGATCATTTTTAAAATTCACACATAATTACATAGGTAAAGTTATAAGCACAACAAAGAGATAGAATATAGTAGTGGTCAGTAAGCACATTTATGTGGTGCTTCCTGTGCCAGACAGACACTGTACGAAGTGCTTTACACATACAGTAAGTCCTCACTTAATGTCCTTGATAGGTTCTTGGAAACTGAGACTTTCAGTGACAGGACATATACGAAACCAGTTTTACCATAGACTAATTGATATAAACAAGAGCTAAATTCCTATAGCATATTTATTTCTAGTCACCAAAACATCACCAAATTTCTAAATAAAGACCCAAAACACTTGTAATATTAAACATTGAAATAAGTGTTAGCTATACATACATTTAAGAAAGATTCATAAAAACAAGAGAATTAATATCTTCCAACCCATTTATTCCAGTTCAGGGTCACGGGTGACCAGAGCTTCTTGCGCACAAGGCCAGAACCAACCCTGCACAGGGCGCACTCCCACCCCCACATTCACTCAGACTGGGACAATTCAGACACATCAGTTCACCTCCCATGCACAACTCTGGGTGTGGGGGGAAACTAGAGTATCTGGAGGAAACTCACACAGACATGGGGAGAACATGCAAACTCCACACAGAGCGACCCCAGCCGGGAAGTGATTATTTTCCCTCATCAACCTTCTAATGAAACAATGTTGAATGAAAGTGCGTTATTCAAGGACTTGCTATATTGACTAATTTTATCCTCACAGCAAATGTATTATTAATATTATCTATTTTATAGACAACAGGATTAAGGCACAGAAAGATTGGTTACTTTGCTTGAGATCTCATGAGCTGCCTGGTGGCAGTCTTATCTGAATGCAGGTGTATTCTGGTTCCAACGCAGAATACTGAGAGAGTCTAACATAACTCTTTATTCTACATCAACCACTTCACTCAGAACATGTTTACTACATGCCTATCGTGTGTCATGTTTTGCCAGAAACTATGCCTATTATCTCTGTCCTCAAGAAATTCATGTCAAGACGGGGTGGGCACGTAATCTGCTTTGCGTAGTTTTGGGTGGGGTGAGGGCGAACAGCTAGCTCAGCGCTTTGCAGCACTCTGCTGTAAAAGACAGAGTTTGGGGTTTGAGCCGAGTTTCGAAGGAAGAGCTAGAAATTTGTTGGGTGCAGAGGAATATTTTGGGCAGAGGAAATAGTAAATACCAGAGTGCTGAGCCGTGAAAGACAGTGGCACATTTGGGAAACAGCAGGAACTTTTTGGTGTGGTGGAACATAGACTAGGTCACAAGGGGGATGAGTCAGGCTTGGAGAAAGATCAGACTAGATTATGAAGGTCCTTCATGTTGGACCAAGGGCTTAATCTGGTCCAGTTTTAGAAAGAGAACTGGGAAAGTGATTTATCATTAAAATCTCATAGTAACTGGAAAAATGATCTTTTTAAAGCCCTTGGAGGAAGCAAGCAGGCCCTGGAGGAGGCAGCAACGGTAAGTGACTTGTCCTATGTTGGTTATTTCTTTTTAAGTTGGGTCTGTTCACAAAATCCAACCAGTGAGTGCTTACTGTGGAAGAAGTTCCACAGGGGACGTTATCTGCTTGTGTCAGCTGAGAAATCACAGTTGTTAAATGCTGGTACATGAAGCACAAATAATCTGAGGCCTAGGAAGGGAGGGGAGTTCTATTTTTGGCAGGTTCTTTGTAGCCCTTGCTACAAAGGCCTCTGTAGGGGAAGAAGAAAGCTTCAAGTCCAAGTTCCTTTAAGCCACTAGGTCATTACATAGTGACCTGCCCTGCCAGGTGACAGAGATGGTTGCCTTATTGTGCCATGCTGTGGAAGCTGTGCTCTTGCTTGGGGCTCAGGATCCCCACCCCCTTTCACCTCCTTGGTCCCAGCATCAGAACCAGTAAGATGTAAGAGTTAAATCTGTGGTGTCCAGTCCAGCGGCCACCAGCCACATGGAGCTATTCAAATTAATTAAATGTAATAGAATGTAAAATTGTGTTCCTAAGACACACTAGCCACATTTCCAGTGTTTAGTAGCCACATGTGACCAGTGGCTACCCTATTGGACAGATGAGAAGTAGCACATTTCTATCCTCGCAGAAAGTTCAGTTGGACAGCGTTGGAGCAGGTCCACCAATGGGCTTCACAGAGACCCTAGGCACTCTAAAATCATCCGTTTGTGTATCTTTCTGAGGAGAAAGTTTACTATAGCCTTCATCTGATTTACAAAGTGAACGCCAAAAGCCACATCCTAGGAGTTGATCGGGCTCAGTTGGAATCTCAGAGTTTGACGTGGTCTGACTACAAAGGGTGCGCAGTAGCTCTGAATACTGCCTCTCCCCAAGCCTCAGCATTTAAGGTGCCCAGGGGCCAGTTGTCCAGGCAGGAAAATATTAGGGTTCGGGGTGAGTGTTGTAGGAGGGGAGCGGTGGGGTAACTGAAAAATAAAATCAAGAACTAGTAAACGTTCTTGGTCCCTGCTTTCTCTTTTCTTTGTGGTATGTTCCTCCTGCACATGTTCAGATCTAAAGTTCAAAAAGACTTGCCTTGGGATGAATTGTACTCATTAGCTAATGCATTGCCCTCTTGAAACTACAAATCAGAGCTTCACGAGATACCCAGTGTCATCACACTGAGAGAATTCTGTCCTTACCTAACACGATTTAAAACCAAGAAAGGAATGATACTTGGTACAAAAGCTCTTAATTATTAAGTACGTAGTGGACTTACAAGACTACTTCCAGGACTGGCAGTTCACTAGGAGGACTCACAGGTTCAGCATATTTATGGTAGTTCCCCCTTATCTGTGGGGGATATGTTTCAAGACCCCCAGTGTATGCCTGAAACTATGGATGGTATAGACCCCTTTATATTATTGTTTTTTCCCTGTACATGTGTACCTATGATAAAGTTTAATTTATAAATTAGGCGCAGTAAGAGATTAATAATTAATTATAGAAGAGCAATTATAACAATATACTTGAATGTTATGTGAATGTGGTCTCTCTCAAAATACCTTATTGTACTGTACTCACCTTTTCATGTAAAGGAAGCACTTGACAACTTCTTTTTGGCACACACAAGTTGCTGTTCTTCGGGGCCATTATTAAGTGAAATAAGGGCTGCCTGGACACAAGCACAGCCATACCGGTGACCTGATAACTGAGGTGGCTAGTGAGGGACTAATGGGCGGGTGGCATATACAGCATGGATATGCTGGATAAAGGGAGGATTCCTGTCCTGGGACAGACTGCTCACCTTTGGGGGAGAGACAAGGAAAGGGTACAGGGAAGAATACATAGCCAGGAGTAAGTTATTGTCAGTGTTTTGGGTTTTGGGTCTTGAGTTGTATGGTGCATTTATAGGAGTTTATTATACTATTATAATTAACATAATCTTTTGTGTGTATCAAATAATACATTTTAAAAAGTAATTGTTTTTCATCTTACAATGTTGTTCCTCATATTTGATGGAATACGTGTGGTGTTTTCTGGCTGTGTTTTTCACAGGCTGACCTGGATATCAGAGAAATAAACAAACTAACAGCAGAAGCTATTCAGACACCCCTGAAGTCTGCCAGAAGTGAGTATTTTCAGAATCCCTTGTTGAACTGAGAGAGCTGAGGCCCCCAGGGGTGGCTGGCTGCTTGGGGAGGCCTCACTGAGGGAGCTCCTCCCTCTAATGTCCAGTCCTCAGGCTTGTAAATCGAAAAGCTTGACTTTGGGTGCTGCATTCGGTTAATTGTATGCAAGGCCAATACTAACCAGACTCTCCAGGCAGCTGTGTGAGCAAAAGTGAGAGGAGGAAAACAAGCTGTGCTGCAAACCAAACGTGCTGTCTGCCTGCTTCCCCTGAGCTGGAGAGGTTAGCAAGGTTTCCAGGGGTGTTACAGGCATGGCCATCCCAGCTGCGACTCCCTGATCAGAAGGGTTGAGAGAGAACCGTCAAAGGACTTTCTCAGCGTGTTAACTCCATGTTACCTGATCCGTGTAAATGTGTCTCTCACATACACGCCCCATACTGAGAAACACTGTCTTATAGGGAGGGTTCTGGGGAAGCCGGGTTCTAATTAGTGAGCATGGAATCAGGCCAGAATGAGCTCTGCCATGGACTTGATGTTGCTGTCATTGAGCTCTGGCAGCCCGGTGCATCCAAGTTTTGTGAGGCTGTCCTGACATGGATTTCTGGGCTGCATGCGGGCAGTTTCTTGGCTGGGCCGGGCCAGAAGCTGTTCAGTTCTTATTCCAACATGGCTTCCATCAGAATTGCCTTGTCGTGTGAAGACAGCATGGTGAGACTTTCGCTTTCCAAGTATCATATTCCAGTTTTGCCGCCCGGAGGTTGGAGTGTAACTGGACTTGGTGTTCCCAGAGTTTGTCAGCCACATATTTACAATCTATTAGGTCACTTTGGGTTATGCCTACATTTTTTTTCTCTTCTGAGTTCCATCAATTTTGCTTACTTGGGTGTGGGGTTATCTCCTGACTTCACCCCAGGAAACTGAACACACCAGAACCAGTGTCAACCAACAGTAAAAATTGTTTTAAAAGTCAGTTAGTCTGATTTCTTGCTCCCTTAATGATTAAAGGGGGAATTATGATTAAAGAATTTCCTCTGTGGAATCCCTGTTCAGGATTGTCTAGCTTTTGGCTGTACATATTTAGCAATAAGACACTTTCTAAGTTTTCCTGTGGCATCTACATAAGTAATATAGTAAATAATGATATTATAACATATGTCTAGTACTGTTGAAAGGGCTTTACATTCATTCATTACACAAGTACTTAAACATTTGTAGGGACAATTCTAGGGTTTTGGACATAGGAATAAAAATAACAAAGACCCTGCTTTTATGGAGCATGTCTCATAATATCCCTATAAAGTAACTACTCTCTTTTATAGAGGAGGGAACTGAGGCACCACCATGCAGCCCTGTGACCTAGTTTGAGGGAGGGCCAGAGTGCTGGGCTGACCACACAGGGCATCATACGGGGTTTCTTAACTGCTCAGTTGGTTTCCTTTATCTAGACCCTCTTTTTTAAAAAAAGTCATCTTTATATTGGGTCTCTTTGTTGCTAAGGTTGGATAAGTTTTCATTCCCATAAGAAGTGTGAATGCATGAAAGTTTATTCCCATGAGAAATACCACTCTGTTAAACTGTTTCTTGTAGCACGGAAGGCAATACAAGTGAATGAAATGATAGCGGAAGAAGAGGAAGAAAATAAAAATAAGAAACTTCAAACCGCCAAAGTAAGTAGGTACTCAGATTTAGGGCTGTGGGCTGATAGAGGAGGAACTGCAGAAGTCCTTAAAGTACAATGTTGCCCTCCCAGAGTTCACAGTTTAATAGAGAAGGTCCCACTTAAGTGGCTAATAACAAAAGCGGTCATAGAAATATGTAGAAAGTGCGTAAACATAGAAGAGGAAGCTATCAAGTCTTTCCTACCCCCTAAGACACAACCAGGCCTTTAAGGCTAGTGAGATTTTATTAGCTAGAAAAGAAAGGGAAGGGAATTCCCAGAGGAGGTCTGAGAGGGCCCACGAAGGAACAGGAAGCAGTTGGAATGGCTGGGATATAGCTGTGAGAGTAATTTGGGCGGAGCAGGGGCCAGATAGCGAACGGCCTTGTGCGCCAGGCTTGAAAGTTCCGTTTCCTCAGGTAGGTAACGGCCAGTGACGTAACCAGGTTGATATTTCGGAACAGTATTCAGGGTAAGTGGGAGAGGGAAAAACAAGAGAAGGAAACCGGTAAGGAGGCTGTTGTAACTCTTGGACCGAGGCTCCGACCCTATAAAAAGAAAAGATGTTGAGAAGATTTAAAAGGGAGGATGGGCAGGACGGGTGTGGGGAAGGAGAGGAACCAGAGACGACCAAACGGTTTCTGGCTCAGGCACCTGCCCTCCGGGGGCATGTGGGGCACAGGGGAGGAGGGGCGCTGGGTTCGGGTGGGCAGGAGCGAGCAGTTCATGTGTCCGTTGTTTGACGTGCTGAGTGTTTAATACTTGTCTAGGACGGGTAGCCTAGACAGGAGTTCCAGCCAGGAGCACAGGGAGGAGGAGCCGGCTGAGAGTCACACTGACTCCCAGGGCTTTGGGTGGTCGTCTCAGTACAAGGAGACATGGAGAGGGGGGTGAGGGGAGAGAGAAAGAGGAGCTTGTGAGGCAGGCTGCAGAGGGCCAGCGCAGGAGCAGGGCAGGGAGGTCAACACTGGAAGGTGGGTGGGAGAATCGTCAGAAGATAAAGAGTGATCCTTGGCAGGTATCTTTGAGGATTCGGGAGGGGTCAGGATGGTGGAGGTTCCTTGTATTGGGAACCTGGGATACCCAGAGTGGCCTTTGCAGTGGCATTTTATGTACGGGGCGGGGGGTGTTGGGGGGCAGCGACCAGCCATGCTGCAATCAGTTCAAAAGACAGTGACCCTTATTCTTGGCCAAATCCCCTATTTTGGAGACCAAGCCAGGTATAAGGCCTTATTTGATCAATTATGTTCTGAGTTAGTTATTTAAGTCTGCAAGGTAAACCTTGTTATTAGTTTTCTTTCCCTTATCTTTGCAGGAAAGGCTTTTTTGTAACCTCAGTTTCATTTGATTGTGATTCAGGTCAAAAGGTGTCCTCCATCCAGGAAGAGAACCCAGTCCATACAAGGAAAAGGCAGAAGCAAAAGGTACTGAGTTTTCCAAATTCAGCTGTGTGTTGGTTTTAGAGCCACGTCCATCGTGGCAGAACTAGGGGGTGAGAGGGCTTTTGCAGTTCGTGTTCTAGTCCAGCTTAAAGTCAGCAGATCCTTGAGTTTCTGAACTGAGGGCCCTCTGGAAGTAATCCAACCCAACTACTCCTCCAGTTCTGCCCACATTCTCTGACCTCCTCCACGGTTTTCAGTGCAGACAGGGAGAATAAGGTGCAGAAACATATGGCAAGTATTGCATATTATTTTGTTTAGTTGTCTGACAGTCTGTGTACAGAGCTACCCCACGGCCAATCCCAAAGTAGCTGTCACCAGTAGGTAGTTTCCTGGTCCTGCTAAATAAAGAATCACCGTGGACTTAACCTGATTCTGCTGGACCATACTAAATCATTTGAGAGTCGGGGCTACATCTCAAACAAGCTTAGGAAAGTAGTGGGGGGTGTCTGCAAAGGAGGGGACGCCCCTCGGTTCTCCCTGCGCCGTGGTAACTGCTGAGCAAGAGGACAAGCGCCTCGGCTGGGGGCCTGCAGCTGTGGACAAGCTGTCTCCTTCCTCCCAGTCCATTAGCTTGATTGAGAAGTTGGATTCTGGAGGTTGACAGCTTGGGTTCAAAGTTCCGAGTGTGCTAATTGGCTCTGTGATTTTGGGCAAGTTATTGAAAGTCAATAAATGTCTGTATAAATGAGGATGATAATGGTTCTTTTCATAGGGTTGTTGGGAGAATTACATGACCTTATGCGGGAGCTCAGGACAGTACCTGACAAGGGCAGTGCTCTCCAAGTGTCACCTGCCCCTGCCGCCGCCACTGCTGCTGTCACCGGACCCAAGTGGTCGCACCTAATAGCTGGTTCTCACCTGCAGGTCCAGCAATTACAGCACAGTTACCCCCGCTATGGGCCGGATGGAGCTGTCGCTGGTGAAACCAACCCCAGGCCTGACACCCAGATTTGACTCAAGGTGAGTATTGACAGCAGGGCTTAGATTTGGGTGGGAGCCCAACATTTAACCTTGGAAAAGAAGGGTGTTTAAGAAAATAACTCCTGGCTCCTTGGCTGGCGAAGCCTTCTCAGAGGAGGGTGACCGACTGTCTGAGCTTTCTGACATTATTGGCCTCTCACTTGAGTGCAGGGTCACCTGTTTTCAGCAACAAGATGATTCTATATCTGATGAGAGGGAACGTTGATGGTAATCAAAAGTTTTGTTTTGGTTTGTTTTTTATTGTTTGTTTTTTTAAATAGGCATTCTCCTAGACCCTTGGGGGAAATTGCCATCAGCTTTTGGGAGACCAGTATAAACAAGGACGTTCTTGCGGCATGAGTCTATCCCTTCCCTAGGGTTGGTCAACTGAACCGAAAATGCTGTATAGACATTTAAAAAGCAGTCACTCTGTATATGCTGATTGGGGGCGGGGGGCGGAGCTTTAGGATTACAAGCATCTCCAAGCGGGGGCAACACAGTGTTTTCTCAATGGTCCGGTGTGCTTTTATGTACACAGAACGTCTCTGGAAGGATGCATAAGGAATTGAGAGTGGTTATCTCTGGGGTGGGGAAAGTGAGGAAGACTTACCTCCTGCTTTTAATTCCCACTCTAACTTTTTTTTATGTGAGCATACAGCAGAGGACATTTAGGGGGAAATAGATAGCAGCAGGTTAACTGTCTTGAGAATGCTAGTTTGGGGATTAACATAAGGATGTAATCTCTGAATCCTTCCCCTTTGACCCTGGAAAATTCCTCTTGATGGAAGCACTTAACTACACTTGGAAATACATTAACCGTAGTTTATTTCTGGCTGGCTGGCTAGCTGGTTGATGACTGGCATTCATACGGAGCTTTGGACCCAAAATTTATATGGATAAGAATTGACATTTGCTAGATCTATGTTTGATAATTACAATCTTCCTTCTCCAGCTGTGTTTAGTCATTACTTCTTAAAAAGAGTTTTTCCCCTAAATTTAGAACTCGTCTTAAAAATGTGTGATTCAGAAACTGCAGCTTGAGGCCAGATGGGGTTTGGAAGGGCTCATAGCGCCTGGTGTCATGCAATCTGCCAAGCCATCTTTACAAAGACTTTCTCACTTTATAGGGTCTTCAAGACCCCAGGCCTGCGTACTCCGGCAGCCAGAGAGCGGGTCTACAACATCTCAGTGAATGGCAGCCCTCTTGCCGACAGCAAAGAGGTTTTCCTCACTGTGCCAGTGGGAGGAGGAGAGGTAAGTGCTTCAGAGGGTGGCCAGGCCCAGTGTGCCTCACAGTCTGCATTTCCTGCCCTGGTCTGTCACCCACTTCTCGGCCCCAAAGTCCTTTTGGTTGCATAGATCCTGATCCCCACACTTGTGTAGGACTCAGAACCCAGTTTCCTCTCCCAGCATAGAGGCCCAGACTGGGAAGATCCTCTCCCGGCTTGGGTTCGTTTATTCATCAGCTGACATTAGTGCACCTGTCTTGTAGCAGACCCAAGATGTAGAGGACACTCCTGCCCTTGAGAAGCAGTTCAGTAGCCCAGATGGGTTCGAGTTAACTCTAATATCATCATGGGATGTGTGCAGTTTTGGAGATAAGAGTGTGCAGGGGACACTATCAGGGTGTGTGCGTTGTCTAGAAAGGGGTGTGTGAGCTGTCTCTTCCACTTTGTCTGCCTTCAGGGGTTCTGAAGCAGGCTGAGCCCAATTTTCCTGGGCTGAGGAGAGCAAGCTGCTGACCTTACCTCCTGGGAGGGAAGGCGGTCTCCCTCAGATGTGGTCTGCAGGGCACTTCGAAACTAATGGACATTCCCTGGTACCCGGGATTCAGCCACTGACCCAATAATAAGCACTGATGTCACTGTATCCTGAGGGACACGGTGGCCAGCCTGTGTCCTGACTGCCTTGCCTCATCCTCCCACATACTGCAGGACACGAGGGGGACCCCCTGGGGCACACGGGGCTGCTGGGTGGAGGTTCCTGCCCTGAAAGACATGCAGTGTAACCCCCTGTCCCCCCCCACACAGAGCATGCGATTACTGGCCAGTGACTTGAAGAAGGTCGATATTGCACAGCTGGACCCGGAGGCCCTGGGGAACATAAAGCAGCTGTCGGTAAGTCTCACACACATCTCCAGGAGCTTTCTTGCTTAGCTGTTCTTAGGATTGGCTTTCAGGTCTGGGCTAATGCTTTGTATTTACAGTTGTGTTGCCTTCTTTCCCCCAAGGGTTTTGACTGTTACCCTGCTTACCTTGGCAGCCATTCTGTCCCTAAACTGCTGTTGAGTTTTGGTCCATCCCAGCGTGCCTGCCACAAAGTTCTGCAGCAGAATTGAAATTCTGCCTCCTCCAGGCAGTTGGTGCCTATATGTAAGGCACAGGGGACCTCCAGGAACCAAACTTCCTCACAGCCATTCAGGAAGTGGGTGGGAGTGGGGGGTTATAAGGAATCCACAGAATCAAAGAAAGCGCTGAAGAGCCAGGCCGTCAGCGACGAGTTTATGGAGCTCCGCTCTCGTCCGCCAGCTCCTTCAGCAACTCTGCCCTTGGGGGCCCATGCGCGTCTTCACCCTGCACCCCCAGCAGATGGCCTGCTCCACCAGGCTCTTGGTTCCACTCTCCCTGAACCCTGGCTTTGGGTAGCCTCACTTCCAGCTCTGTAACTAGTGCCCCATTGCCCAACACTAACTGTCCAGTTCCTGGTCTTTGTTTAAATTCTTGCGTGAAAGGGTTTAATTGGCTCAGCTTTGGTCAGATGGGCCTCCCTGGTCCAATTAGCATGGTCTTGGCTGGTGGGTGGGAGCACTTTGTGCAAACACGGCTGCCATGCCTGGGGCTTCTGTGAAGGGGGCAGGGCGGGCTGCTTTCCCAAGCATGTCCTACTGAATGTAGGCCCAGTGCTGAGATCACACACAACCAGCCACCCAAAGCTGGTGACCTGCATCATCCAGCGGGACGTACAGCATTACTCTTCCCAAATTATACCTTCACTGTCTCATTTGAAATGTTGTTTTGCTCCTTTGTGCAGATGAGAAATGGAGATTCAGAAAGTTGAATTAGTTTGTGATACAAATAGAGAATGGAGGGCGGAGATTCCCTCAGCCTGCCTCACCTGACATCCAGTGCTACCTGAGGAGACTAAGTGGCCACCTGGACAAGCACGCCCAGAGCCATTATCTCTAAATGACCTGTTTCCTTCTCTTTGTAGAACCGTCTTGCCCAAATCTGCAGCAGCATACAGACTCGCAAATGAGGCTGCTATTCCAGGAAGCCCAACTTGACAGGATGGATCTTCATTGGGCATTAGTGGGACCTTCTTCCCTTCAAGCTTACAGTCTATTTGGGTGTGAAGTTCCAGAGCAAGGAGTGTCATTCCTCTTGGAGAATTGGGGAAGTGGGGAGACACTGTTTTTTGCTATTCACACCTCCCAGCCCAGGTGACAAAGACACTTCCTGCTGTGTCTATGCAATCAATCGAAACTTCCTGCTCTTCTCCCTGCTGAATTGTTCTTCCTGCTCTCAGAGCTGCGGCTTTCTGTCTCCTGTAACTCAGCATCCTTTCCCCTGCCCTGACTCCGTAGAGATGGCATGGAAGAACCTCATGTCGTCAGAGAACACTGCTCCTGGCGTATTTACTCTGTGTAGGCTCTAGGCTGGGAGTTTTGAGCTCAGAGAAGTGAGTTTGGGGCCTTGAGAGGACAGCTCCGGAAGGCTGGGAGGAACCGTACAGATGGGGCCAGGACAGCGGGTCAGCGACCACAGCAGACCACACCTGCCCTCCCATCCCCACTCCCCCTCCCATCCCCGCACCCCTCCGTGGAATCTCACACTCGCTGTGCCCAGTAGCTTTTTTCAGGCCACCTTGTGGAACAGTGTTTCATATTTATCTCTGTTTACCGAAGACCAAAAATTGGTGTGGAGGCAATTTCCATGTCTTGCTCCTCTACCTCTCTAGTTAGTGGGGATTTGGGATAAGGGAATTGTAGGGTTTAGATTAGTCTGGGATGTTATGTGACTGGTCTCCATGGCCAGTGGTCCCTGCCAGGTCTACAGACTTTGCAGAGAGCACTTCTCTCTTATTGGCTTCATTGAAGGAGCAGGTGTAACTGGTCTGATGGCCTCATTCCATGTGTTTGGCCTGTGCCCTGGGCATGGAGTAGTTCCTTGGAGTTAGCACTGAGACCCCTGTGTGCCAGCCGGTGCCTCTGCCCCAAAGAATCATGGGATGTGGTCCAAAACATGGGAACTGAGAGTTCCCACCGCAGGCTTGAGGGCCCACAGTTTTCTCACATGTGGCTCTTTGCTGTACTTTGTGTATAATTTTGCTTCGTGACCATTCTAGTAATCCAATCCTGTTTAAGTTGTATTCTGTTCAGGTTGTTTTATTGTCCCTATCCTGAGACTTTGTACGTATTGTTTCCCTGAGTAACATAATGGTATCTCTAATCTGATTTCTTCTAGTCAGAGCTACTGAAAGGTACCCGTTTTCAATAAATTTTGAGTTTGTTCCACCCGCCTGTTACTTCCAAGCTGGGCTACCTGGACTAGAAGCAGTTTTGGAGCTGAAGCTATTGGAGTGGGAGTCTTTGAACAACTACTTTGCTCAGAAGATGCAAAAATGTTTACTTCAGGCAGAATCTCTGATACCTGAAGAAGGGACCCTCACCCCAAGATCCAGGACATGAGTAACCTACCCCAAGTTGTTTTTCCCCAATACCTTTGTTCTATGAGCTAGAAATTTACATCTGGGAAGATGAACTTTAGTCTCATAGGCCAAGACAAAGGCCAGAGCACAGGTAGTTCACTGATCACGCGTCTCACTTCCCAGAGTTCTGGGGTCTGGCAGGTCTGCCTTCCTGGAATTCTTTCTACATTGAGAATGATCAGCCTGGAATTAAACAATGTGGGGTCATTACTTAGTTCAGTCATCTGACATGGACAGTTCATGGAGAAGGACCCTTTGGTCAGAGACAGCATATGGAATAAAGGTTACTCATTTCAAGTCATTAAATCCCAAAACCTGAGGTTTCTACCTTTTCTGTCACCATCTGGTAGTGTTAGGAAGAGCCTGACGTCGAGGAAACACTTAGGATCCAACACGCTTTACTCAGAGCCAGGCTCCAGGCTCTCCTGACTTCACCGCATTTGCACTACTGCGCCAGTGAACCCAACTGGGGGACGCGTGTGGTGGGCAGCAGGTGCCTGATAAAAGCTGGTCGCGCGGTGCAGGCGAGCAGTCCACTCCATGTAAGAGACTGCCCTGGAAGGCCATGCGTTCCTCACCCCAGGATTTAAAGCATGGGCTGAACCATCACCGGGCTGGAATGTTGCGAAGAAAATTTAAATCTTACTGCCAGACCGAAAATGACCCATAGGCACACATTCAACTGTTTGTTCTTTAAAATTCGTTGATAACAATTTTGTTTTTTTAAAGTTAGTTGATAACAATTTTAAAATCGCCGAAGTTCACAAAATGATTGCTAGCCTCCAAAAAATAAAATCTGGCTACTTCCCATATACTTTCTCAGGATGCACCGCCACCCGAGCATTACTTCCTCTGGGAAGCCTTTGGTTTACTGTTCCTGAACTGGGCGACATCCTTCTCTACAGCCCCAAGGCTACCTCGTGCTCGCCCCCATGGTAACCCTGACCACACTGTCCTATCACGTTTCATAAACATCCCCTGCTAGACTGGATCTTCCATGGCAGGGGTAGGCCAATTAGTCTCTATGCAGAGAGATTTCAGACACATACTCTGGGAGGTGGGAACCCTCTCACACAAACTACTTCATGGTGAAACAATTGTCACTGACTGAAAGAAGCACCATATCACAGACTTTTATTACTCTGTCCTGCATATAGAACCCAAAATTATAAAAAACATCCCCAGCACAAGTCAAAGGAACCATCTCCCCAACCAGCCCCTTCCCTCCCTGGGTGGGCTCAGATGGGTGTACTGGGGGGGTTTGCAGGCCACCTCCCTCTGTCCAGTGACTAAGTTCCGTATAAAAATAGACCTGTAGAGGCGCCCGGAGAGCCATCAGCTCACATCACACCAGTGCCCATGCAGGGCTGAGGCCTGGGACCCCTCAGGACTCTGGGACCTCCAGTGGAGGAAGATCTACCCTGGACACCGAAGTAAGTCCTGCCGACAGGAGCCCCTCTGCAGGACAGCTGGTGCGGGGAGGGGACTTTGACTTTTAGAGCATGACTGATGGGGATGGAGCTGGAGACGAGGGCCCCCCCCCACCACCACAAGATTGGATGCTGGTCCCCACGCTGTGTCCTCTTCAGGTTTCCCAGGAGCAAGGGTTGGGGATGCAGAGCCTGAAGGGCACCTGGCATGGGACCCTCTAGCCCTGTCAAAGGTGGAAGCAGTATCTCGGTCTCCCCCAGTACCTCCAGAGTCACTGAGCTGGGGTAGGTGCCCAGGACACAGGTAGGGGGTAGGGGGGACCCTAAGGAGAGAAGAGCTGCCAGGGCCAGGCCAAAGGCACTACTGTGAGGCACCATCCCACACCACGGGGCACTCCCCCAAAATGCACTGCGTCTTCCACCCTTTGGGCTCCTTCTCAGGTCAGCCCCATCTCTGCTTGGACTCCTTGTCCTAGGCCCTCCAACTTGGCCTGCTGAAAACTTCACCCACCCTAAGGAAAGAACCCTCCCCCATCTTTAAGGCCCGGTTCAAATTCCAAGTCAGCTTCTCGGCCAAGAAGCCTCTCTGGACATCCCTCCACATACACAGATCAAGAGAGTGTCCAGCTGCCCCTCTAGTCCACCAGCCCACAGACCCAAGGTCTCCCTTGGGGCCCTGTTGGAAGGTACCCTTGGGGTGCTTCTTGGTGCCTGAGATCATCTCCCCACCTGGTCTAAGCCCTTCAAGGGCCGGCTCTGTGTCTCCTTCATCCCTCCCCTTCAGCCCTTGGCTCCTCCTTCTACCCCACCCCACAACAGCTGGACCCAGAATGGTATGTCGGGAGTAACCTGAAAATCCAGCCCCCGTGGCTCTATCCAAACCCAGTTGCCTTCCTCCTCTCCTGCGAAAGCTTGGCCTCAACATCACCACTGCCTCTGGGGAGCCCTTCTGGACAAGGAACTCTGGAGTGAGCTCAGTGCACCCACTCTGTCCAAGGCCTGCAGAAGCCAGAGTGGGGAGGTGCTCTTGGAGGCTGGGTGGTGGCCAGGGGATGAGCACCCACAGGGGCTCCCCTCAGAGTACCCCTGCTGCCTCGGGAAAGAGTGACAGGGTCCCAGAGCGGGACCAAGGCCTCTCTCCAGAGCCCACCTCACCCCTAGGCAGGGAGTTGGGCAACCTGGTTCTAACCAGGCCTGGCTCTGACTCCTCACTGGGCTTCGGTTTCCCCCACCTGTACAGGCAGTATTGGACCAGCCAGAGAGAGAAGGTCCATCTCTGAGAGCCTCTTTGTCACCATCCCTGCAGGCTGGACAGTAAAGCTCTGGGGTCCGCCGAGGGAGAAGACATCTCCCCTTATGTTCTTCCTAGGAGTCCCAGCCAGTGAGTTTATAAAAGGAATGCAAAGGGGAGGCTAGCGGGGCCTCAGGGGCGCACCAGGACCATGAGTGCCCTAGCCGCCAGGACCCTCACCCTGAACTGTCTGCCCAAGGGCAAAGGAGGCAGAAATCAGCTTCTGAGTCTAGGGGCCTCGGGGTCCAGCCCCTGAGCTCAGTGCCACCTCTGCTGCCTGGGCCTCAGGACCAATGTCCAGATAGGGCTGAGCCCAAGCACAAGGAGCTGAGGACCCTGCCCCTCCAGGACCCATCAGGATGGGCTACGGTCACTACCAGGTCCAATGAGAGCCCAGGAGGGATGTGTGCTGCCTGCCGCTAATGGGCCTGTGGGATAATGGGGCAGCCCCAGCCCGCTGGTGGATGTGGAAGACAGAAGGGCATGAGCCCAGTGATTAAAGCTATGTCTTTCACCCTGGCTGGTGTGGCACAGTGGATTGAGCACCAGCTTGGTAACCAAAGGGTAGCTGGTTCAATTCCCAGTCAGGGCGCACACGTGGGTTGCAGGCCAAGTCCCCAGTTGGGAGCCCACGAGAGGCAACCACACATTGATGTCTCTCTCCCTCTCTCTCTTCCTCCCTCTCTATAAATAAATAAATAAAATATTTAAAAATAAATAAATTAATTAAGCTACGTCTTTCCCAGCCCCACCTCAGTGTCTGAGAACCTGCATTTCCTTCACTGTTCTCTCAAGGGTCCTCTCCAGGGATCTGCCCCTTTTTCTCAGGAGACTGAGTCAGCCAAGGTGTTCAGACTGGGGAATATGCGAGGAGTAGGCAGTGAAATGGGGAAACTGGTCCCACGTGGAGGAAGAGAGCTCGCTTCCGCACGGGTGGAGCACCGCTTGCCTGGGTGCTTGTCAGGGCTGGAGTCTGGAGCCCCGCTGGGGTCCTGGCCTGGAAGAGAGCTGCTCACACCTGCACCCCCCGGCCCTGCAGCTGGAGGACCCGTGCCCGCACGGCGCTGATCCCGCTGAGGAGGGCCTCCCGATGCTCCGCCGACGAGATGCCCAGGCTCACCAGGTCCCTGTGCAGATGGACTGGTCGGACCCAGCCGGCTCAACCCCACTTTCAGCCCCCCGCCCCTTTGTCTGGACCACGCCCCTGGGTTCCCAGACTCACTGCGCAGTCATGGCGGCCACAGCCTCTAGGCTCCCATAGCCAGCTGCAGCGAAGCTGTCCTTATAGCGGCCCAGGTCCAGGGCCTCCAGCCAGGCACCCACAGAGCCAAAGGAGGGGAAGGTGGAGAAGGCACGGTCTGCCAGCGGGGTGGGAGGCCTGGGGCAGAGGAGCAGTTGTCGGTCAACAGCAGGGATCTGGTGCCCAGACCTGGTCCCTCTCCTGAGGACAGGCCAGCTGTGAAAGGACGAGAGACCGGGAGGCGACGGGGCCCCGGGGCAGACCTAGCTCACACGGCGTGCTACATATGCTCAGAGCAGGCGAGTGTTCAGCACACACAGGCTGGTGGAGAGTGGGCTGCACCTGAGCCAGCCAAATGTACTGGGAGTATCTGGAACAGTCTTGGGGGTAGGACTTACCTAGTTTGGGAAGCAACCCATATTTGGAACAACTCATACTAATTTCACTTATTTTATTTACTGGAACCACGTATTAGTTAGGACTATTACCACATATATTTATCCAATGGTCACTGTACCTGGGATATGTGAACAAAATCCAAGACAAGCAAAGTGACTAAAGTAGATGAAAGGTTACATGTGCCTAAGGCAGGTGGGAGTGTTAGATCTAGCTGGGGTGGCTGGTGAGCTATCATACCTGGACAGGTGGGGTAGGAGAGACCGGTCAGTTGTACTGGGGGCATGTGGGAGGCTATTCATGGACAGGTGAGAGGTCAGCTGTATCTGTTGTGGTTGGGGATAGATGGGAATATACCTCGGGCAGGCGGCTGTAGCACACTTCGGGGGTTCTGGGTCCTGCACCATCTTGCTCAGGACGCTGTGGATCTGGGAGAACCTGGGCCGCTCACCTGGGTCCTTCTGCCAGCAGTCAAGCATCAGTTGGTGCAGGAGGGGAGGGCAGTTCCTGGGGGGCGGCAGCCGGAAGCCATCCTCCACGGCCTTGATTACCTGGGCCATAGGGGTGAGGAGAGCAGACACGAGGCCATATGTCCCCCCAACACACACACAGGTGCATACACACATGTACACAGGACTCAAGCAGGGGCCAGCCAGGACTAGAAGCAAATAAACAGTCAAAAGGAACCTGGGGCTAGAAAGTCAAGGGTCAGGGCAGTGGGGGCTGAGATCAGAAGGCAAGAGGATCAGAAGGCAAGGAGTTGTAGTTGCATGTCACTCACATCTTGGCCAGACATGTCCCAGTAGGGCCGCTCCCCAAAGGCCATCACCTCCCACATGACAATGCCGAAGCTCCACACATCACTGGCGGAGCTGAAGTGGCCAAACTGAAGCATCTCGGGGGCAGCCCACAGTGCTGGGCTCCGGCCACTCTGTGGGCAGGCAGGCAGGTAAGGGGCAGGCTCCCCACCCCACAGGGTACCAGATCAAGCCCCACCTGCCATCCTCCCAGCTGCACATATGGGGAGGGCCCACAAGCTGACCACAAGGTGATGTCCACACTGGCATTTATTCAGGACCAACTGGGTGGAGAGGCAGAATGGGGGCAGTGACTTGACACACTAGGGAAGGGGTTGGAAGTGGGGAGATGGGGACCCCCGGGCAGTTTGATGGGAAACAGAGGAGCGGGCTTGCCTGGGGAAAATGACTCCTCACCATGGTGGTGTAGACAGCCTCCGCCCGGTCCCGAGGTCCCCGCCCAAAGCCGGAAATCTTGCAGATAAGGCCACTGCTGACCAGCACCCGGCGGGCGGCCAGGCCCCGGTGAACATAACCCATCTCCGACAGATACTTCATGGCTGATGCCAGCCCAGGCAGCAGCTGCAGCAGCTGCCCAGCCACCATCTGGCCCTCGTGCCGCTGAGGGAGAAGAGGAGCGGAGGCCAGGGCTGCATGCTCAGCTCCCCCAGGAAAGTCACGTAGCCCTCGCTGGGCTTCAGCTTGCCCTGTGACCCACCAGGTCAGCCTGGCCAGTGGGCACCTTTTCAGGGAATGATGCTAACTCCATGTCCCAACAAAGAGAAAAATAAGGGACCAAAAATAACAGGGTCATTTCTGCACCCCAGGGCCACACCACTCACCCTGAGGAAGCTGTCCAGGGCCCCGTGGCTCATGTACTCAGTGACGATCATCAGGGTGCTTCCTGTGCCCAGGGACAGGAAACACACACAGGCTGAGTTGTCTGCTCCCTGCTGCATACGTGCTCCCCTCTCTGGGCCCTGATCTGGGCCTAGACGGCCGGAACCAAGGCCACACTCCCCTAATCTTGCCCCCCTCCTTCTGGGCCCAGGATCCCCTAAGCTGAAGGATAAAAGAGGACATGGACGAAAGCCAAGGTCAGGAGATGCAACAAGTTTTTTAAGAAAGATCACCTAAGTTCCAAGCAATCCACCCCACAGAGTGTCACCACAAGTCAGAAAGGTCACTCAGGGTCAGAGGGGCCACCCTCAGTCTGAATAAAAGTTGAAACCTACCCTCCATGCCGGGCATTTTAGGGGCTCCCTCTCATGGCTAAGGGAAGGGCCTCGGGCAGAGGCGGATTTAACAGCGGGCACACCGGCGCGCGCCCTGGGCCCTGACTTCAGGGCCCTGCAAAACCCCAACTTTACACTTTTTTCTAATGACACCAAGTTTGGTTTCATTACTACACTGCATAAAATATGGTAAACATGTATTTTCATTTGGCCTGTCTCTCTTTTTTTTAAAAGGCCCAATATTTTCTTCTGTGCCTGGGGCCTCAACTGACCTTAATCCTCCTCTGGCCTTGGGGCACAGGAGCACCCCATGTCCACCCTTGCGGAGCACTGGGCCTACCTCGGGTGACAACACCCTCCAGGCGCAGGACATGGCTGTGGTCAAACTGACCCAGGGTGAGGGCTTCGGCCAGGAAGCTGAGCCTCTGGGAGTCGGAGCTGCCTTCCCTCAGCATGTGCACGGCCACGGGGAGCCCCTGGCGGCCAGGGAGCTGCAGGCGGCCACAGCACAGCTCCCCAAACCGCCCTGTGGGAAACAGCGCCTCAGACAGACAGACAGACACACACACACACACACACACACACCAGAGGCCGCTCCCTTGGCCAACCCGGGCAGGGCATGCTGAGGAGAGAGCGACTTCTGGATCACGAGCTGTTTCTGGTCTGGGCCTTGGAGTTCTTGGGTTGAGGTCACGATGAACTGAGCACCGGCAGTGGGACATGGTTTTCCTCTTTCCCTCTCCTGGCCTCAGTTTTCTGTGTGAAATGGGGATTCCTCCCCCCACCCTACCTGCCTGCCTGCCTCAGCGGGAGGTTTCAGAGCCTCAGAGAGGACTTTGCATGCACCAGCCAGCCAGCCAGCCAGCCTGCCAGGGCAGCAAAGGCTATGACAGCCCAGGGTGTCCCAGGAAGGGTGACAATGGCCTCCATTCTGCCACACTGCCCCTCCCTGGCTCCTGCCCAGTGTCAGGGCTTAGCCTCTGGCTCCTGGTGAAAGTGGTTGCCTTCTCTGAGCACAGGGGCCGAGGGTCTGCAGACAGGAAGAAAGCAAGCCAGGAGCTGGCCGTGAGGGGCTGAGCACCCACCATGAGCCAGGCTCTGCACTGAGCCTGTGAAGCCCCATATCAGCTTGTCTGAGGCCGACATCAGGCCTGTTTCACAGACGAGAGGCTGCAGCTTGGCGCAGAAAAGGGACGCACCCCTGATCACACAGCTAGCTAGTAACAGAGTCAGAGTTAAAGCCCAGGCAGGTCCAGCCCCCAAGCTTGCAAAGGCCCCTCCATACTGCCCCACGAAGGCCTGGGAGGAAGCTTCTGCAAGAGGCCAGCTCTGAAAGGGCCCAAGTGGAGAGATCTCAGTGACCCCGGGGACTGGGAGAAAGCAGGAGAGCAGGGTCACAGGCCCTCTACCATCTCCTTACCTTGGAGCCGGTCGGTGAAGTGGGGCTTGGTGTGGAGCTGGGGCTGGGCTTCCTGGGCAGAGTGGGGACAGGGGTGAAGGTGGGGGCTTCTAGAATGGGGGGCAAGATGTGGGGAGGGAGGCAGGCTTACAGAATCAAAGTGGGGCCGAGTGGAGGTGGGACTTCTAGAGTGGGAGGGGCTGGGGCACAGGCAGGGCTGCCCAAGGACAAGGCTTCCTCGGTACCCAGCTTGCCTGCTCCAAGGCTCTTCTCCACAGTGACACTTTTCACATCCAGCTCCTTGGCAAACAGGTGAACCGCCTGCAGTGGGTCCCCACAGCTCTGGGGGTCCACGAACGTGCGGCGTGTGGGAACTTTGACTGGGAGCATGGGGAAAGAGAAAGAGGTGGTCCCAAGGAAAGGGTGGGTTGTGTGATGGCAGCAAGGAAGAGGGATGAGGAGTGAGGGTGGGGGCGCCCGCCCCATCCCGAGTCAGGCCCAGACAACTCACAGTGGAAGTACAGCTCCTCCTCGTCACGGGCGTCTGGACCTCCTTTGCCATAGCTGCAGGGCCTGGGGTTGAGGGGCGGGGGGAGAGTCATTCCTTGAGCCAGGCTGCCCCAGCCCTTCCCATTTCACTAGCACCCAGGGTGGTGCCTCTTCAAAAGGATGAGGTCTGTGCCCCAGTGGAGGGACCTTCTGGTTCTGCTGGTTTGAAAGCTCCCCACTGCACACACATGCAAGCCTCGCGCCAGACCTAACCCCTCACCCAATCAGCCCCCCTCCTTATTGTCACTTTGAGACACAGTCACCTTCTTGCCACTCTGGGGGTGCCCAAATCTACACCCCTGACTTTAAGCTCTAGCTACAGCCTTCCTCCCCCGCCTGGTACAGGGGAACAAAACAGACAGGCCCTGCAAGCAGAGACAGCTTCTGGGCTGACCAGGAGGACCAACCCTGAGAGTTAACCACAGCCCACTCACAGGCCAAGCAGAGAAGGGCTGCGCGCTGCGGAACATGTCATAGATGGCCCAACCCCTCCCCAGGACTGTGTCCTGAGACAGAGGCAGCTGTGGGACCACAGGACTGCATCCCATCCACAAAGCCACAGGCTGGTATGTGGGTGCCTGAGGCCGGGCCTTGCTGGCCCAGATAAAGGCTCTGGCTTTTATTCCAAGCAGAGGAGAGGCCCTAGGGAATGCTGAGCAGGGGCGCAAAGCTCAGGATGCCGATTGCATTTTAGAAAGATCATCCTAGCTGCTGCTGTTGTCCCTGCTGGCGGTGGCGGTGGCTCATGGAGATGAAAGCGAGAGGCCTCAAGAGACATTTAGGTGACAGGGCCGCGGGCAGGGCTTGGAGATCGCTAGAGGCTTGCCCAGCGGAGTTTATGGTGCGACCATTTACCAAGCTTGAGAGGGGAGAAGTTCATGTTCAGACACTGGCCTTTGAAGGGCCTGCGGGATAGGCGGAGAGGGTCGATGAGGAGGGAGTTAGAGACGCATGGTCTCTGTCTGCAGGTTGGACCAGAGGTCTGCTCTGGAGATGCAAATCCTTGAGCTGTGAGAAGTGGGACTCAGAATGAGTCTGAGGAGCCCCAACGTTTAGAGAACGGGTAGGCGAGAGGGAAGCCAAGGAGGTCACAAAAAGACTGCCAGGAAAGTCAAAGGGAAGTGAAGCGAAATTGGGGCAGTGACGTCACAGGACCCAAGGAAAGAAAAAGCAGAGCGGGGAGAGAGGGGTCCTGGGAAGGCTGGAGGAGGGGGACGAAGGGAGGCTTCAGGGAGATGGTTCAATGCCAGGGAAAGGGAGAAGGGGCCGCGCAGGCCGGGTGACATCGTGGGGCTCTGGGCCCTGAATGCACCGACTGGCTTCCCGGCTTCTCTACTCGGCAGCTGTGGGACTGAGCGGCTCAGTCTTGTCTTTAATACAATCAGGATAGAGACATCCCTGCCTGGTAGCACTGTTGCAAAGAGCTTATTAAGCACTCAGGAAGTGTAAGTTGTTACGTGAGGGGAGAGGGACATGATAAATAGTACAAAATCCTTAGTTGTGAGAGGGAGTGGGTTCCGGTCCTGGGTAGGAGGACTGACCCTGGCTAGGAGGAAGGCACCCCCCTAGGGCGAGAGGAGGAAGAGGATGTGTGCGGAGAGGCAGGTGTGTAGAGCTGGTGGTGAGAAGGGGAGGGGCTCATGATGCGGTTAAAGGGCAGGGGCAGCAGAGGTGGGGGAGGGAACAAGCTGCAAGGACAGGGAGCCTGCAGGGCAAAAGTAGAAGTGGATCAATACTTGGGGTGATGGCCACGTTGTTGTCAGGATATGGGAGAGGGAGGTGGAGGTGGAACAGACTCCTTGGGATAAAGGAGTCAGAGGCCAGGGACTGGGACTGGTCATCCAAGCTGCAGTAGTCACTCAGCATGGTGACAGGATGTCCATGAAGGACGGGGACATCCAGGAGAGGTGGGTGGGGATGAAGGGAAGGGGGCGAGGTTGAGTGGGTGGAGGAGGGGCAGAGAAAATAAGAAGCTTCCACTGGAGAACACTCTCTGCTGGGATGAGCCAGGAAAGACTGATGAGGTGAGACCATTGCTCAGAGCAAGTACTGCAGAGATCTGGAGAGGAGAGGCCAGGTGTTACAGATGTTAAGGTCTGCTAAGCTGGGACCTGCCTGCTGGAGGAGTTTGCCCCGTGCCACCAGTCAGCACCAGACCCACTGATTCACCCCCACCTCACTGCCATTTGACGTGAGCAGGTTTTGAAACCCATCACCCCTGGCTCACTCTGCCTGCCTGGTACATCCGTCCCTGAGGCCCTCCTAGGCAGCTGCTCCGGGCCTGCAGAGACTCCCCAGGCAGGTGCTCCTAGCTCACCTCTCTCCCCTTTCCTCTCTCTGCCTCCCTGAGCCCCTAAACTCACAACCAGGACACTGTGCTCTTGGCTCCCATCTGTGGCGGCTTTTCCAATAGATCCACCATATGAAGCTCTGCCAGGAAGGAGCTCGTGCCTCCTGTCCTGCCCTCCTGACTCCCTGGCCTGGGCAGAGCCGGCTCCCACAACTGCAGGATGGTCCTCTCCACCTCAGTCACTTCCTGTGCCCCATCCAAGGGCAGACAGTCAGTGCCAAATGAATGCTCACTGTCCCTCCAGCCCACAGGCAGTTCCAGAATGCTGAGGTGTGCTGAGATGTGGCTCTGTGGCCAGCCCATTTCTCTCCCCTGGCCCCTGAACTCCAGCCCTTTGCATGCAGAATTTCCAATGCCTCAAATCTTCTGAGCTCAGCCCTACCCTGGTACCTGCCTGAGGAGCCTGTGCCAGGAGGTTTCTGCAGCATGCAAAAGGACTGGAATCTTCTCTAAGCCGGACTCAAGAGCCACATCTCCCCCCTTCCTCTGCCCACTCTCCTGCAAGCTTCCTTCTGCTGGGGGATGGGGTTTCTGGTTTATGAGCCCCCCCATCCTCCTCCCTCCCACACACATACACGCAATACAATTAATGCCTCTCTTCCCTTTGCCCGTGTTCAAGGGCCTCAGGACTCCTCGGGGGCAGGGGCTAGGGGCCTCTGAGTGCCTCAGGAGAATCCTAATCACACTGGAGCAGCCACGGCTTGATTCCATCCTCAGTGATGCCTTCTGACATTTAATGAGTTAAGGAGCTAAATCCCCTTCATCCCAGAGCGGCTGAGCTAGCTGCAGTGCTGGCTGCCGCAGGAGCAGTAAGTGGGAGAGGGGCTGGGACTAGACCAGCCATGCCTGTATCTACGCAGCAGTGTGCTTGTGTGTGCAAATCTGCATGTGCACAAATGCTGGTGTAGACCCAGGGGCCTGTGAGACCAGGGACATGCCTCGCCAGGGGTCAGCCAGGCTGGGACCCGCCACCTACCTCCTCCAAATGGCCAGCACGCTCATCACAGAGCCCAGGACAAGGATGGCTGAGATGGTCACCGCGGTGACAACTGCGGGGCTCTGGTCCCTGGAGCCTGAGGCAGCTGGAAGGAAAAGCAGGAGGTGGAGGCAGGCAGAGGACCAGGCTGCTGGGTGGGTGTCCTCAGCCCACAGCAGGACTCCCACCGCACCTCTGCCTCCCAGCAGCAGAGGGGTTGGGGAAGTCCCAGCAAACAATGGCGCCTGGAGCTGCCTCTTCTCCTGGGCCAGGGCGCCTCCTCCGCAGCCCCGCTCTGAGAGACAGGAGCAGGGGTCCAGACAGGCAGGCCTGGGACTCCCTTTTTGCCTTTCAGCTGGGCCATGAGAGACCTAAGGTAGCTCTGCAGAGAGAATGGCCTCTTGTTAGAGCTCCCCAAGCACCCAGCGAGACCATTCACCACCAATAATAAAAGCAAACATTTAATGCACACTTACTGCATTCAAGACACTATACCATGGGCCTTTAGGAAATGACCCTATTTTATCATCGCAACAAGCCAGTAAGGTGTCATTGTCTCGACTTCTTAGCTGAGGAAACTGATACCAAGAAAAGTTGTGTCGTTTGCTCAAGGTCACACAGCTAATAAATAATGAACCTAAAATTTGAACTGGATTCCAAGAGTCTTTGCTTTGGATAATGTCACCAAGGGAGAGGTCTAGAGGACCCCGGGCTCTCAGCCTTATCCATCCATCCAGCAGTACCAGGCGGGCACTGGGGAGAAAGCAATAAATGAGCCAGAATCCCTGCCCTGGAGGTGTTTCCAAATCCACTGAGAAAGACAAAAACAAAAACTTAACTGTAGAATGAAAAAGAAACAGAGAAATGAGCAGAGCTGAGCAGAGGAACAGTCATTTCTTCCTAAAGGCGTCACAGAATACAACAAAAGTGATGGGATATCGCTTCCAAGATTAGGTTACAGGAGACTGTGGCTTCTGTCTCGGGTGCCCTCTCACTCACTCAGTCCCTAAAAGAACCTAGTTGCTGTGTTCTGAGTAGACCTACGGAGAAGCCCAATGAGGCATGCCTCCATCAGCGCCAGCAAGAACCCTAGCGGGAGACAGAGTCCCCAGTTAAACCCTGAGATGACCGCAACCCCAGAGGACACTTTGATAGCAGCCTTGTAAGAGACCCTGAGTCAAGTGGCACCCAGTTAAGCTGCACCCACATCCCTGATCCACAAAAAAACCACAAGATAACAAATGTTTATTTTCAGCTGCTAAGCTTTGGGGGCAATTAGTTTTGCAACAACAGAGTATTGAAGCACAGTCTTTCGTCACAATCCTGATCTGGGGATACAGCTCACTGGAAAAAAAAAAATGCTGTATAGGCTTGGAGACCCAACCCCCTCACCCCAGCTGGGGCCACAGCAAAGGAGGCTGGGGAGCTGAGCAGCAGCCACTAACCAAAAAAGTACCAAATGAATGGACGTCATCAGTCCCTGCCCCCACCACACTCACTCCAGCCAAACCCCACGAGCTTTTGTTCAGATGGCTTCCTCTAATCAACACGCCTTTCCCGCCCATCTCCACACATTCACCTGCTCCCCAGCCTTCAAAGACATGGCTCTAATCTCCTTTTGCCAGCACCTGGCTGAGGCCTGGCACAGACAGGCATTCGAGCAAGAACTGCTGTCTCCCTTCCCAGAACTCAAACTCCCTCAACATTTATTTTATCTCCACCTCCCTTTGGGCTCAGAGCTCTTGCTATCTTGGATTAGACTCATGTAGCGTGTTGGAGAGAATTATTATCTTGACAGCTGGTGCCAGAATGCCTCTTAGGGGGAACTGCCTTTGTCCAGGAAAATACTTTCCTGAGCTGCTTGGGATAGATAGAGGTGAGACCCCGAGGGCTGGGTTAGCAGCAGGAGAAACAACAAAAGAGGAAGCTAAATGCTCTGCATGCATCCCGAAAGGGATTTGGGGGGGTGGGGGGGGAGGGGAACCAGAGGAGGGAAGCAAAGGGGGGCGGTGGTAGAACAACGCCTTGGAGAGGCTGGAGCTGTTTTAGGATCAGTATATCTGAAGTTCAGCTTTTGTTTTGTTTTGATAACAGCTTTATTGAGTGATTCTTCAATACGATTCACAAGTGAAAGTGTACAATTCTTGTTTTGTTTTGTTGATTGCCGCAGTGCAACGCCCTTCCCGGCCCCCAACGTTCCATGAAGTCTGTTTCATACTCTAAGGGCTAGTGGGGAAAGGGACAGCATCCCAAGTTTGGGTCCCTACCATGGCAGAGAGAAAGAAGCAGAACGGGAACAAGAATTCAGCAATCAGCAAGAGGGGACCACAAGATGAAAACTGCCCCCAAAGAAATAGCAGGAATCTCGGGGAGGGCACGGGATGTTTCCGCCAGATGTAGGATAGGTCCTGAGAGGCAGGAAGCCACCAGCTGAGAACTGGGGTATAGGTGTTCGTGAACACCTCCCCAGTGAGCTCCTCCAGCACAGGTGGCCCACCTAATTCATGTCACTGAACAGGCATCCATCAGTGGATTCCAAATTCACTAGTTAATTAGGCTCTCATTAAACTGTTCCACAGGATCCCTGAATTACACAGATAATCACCCCCTCCCATTTGTCTCTCCGCCCCATCCCTGTACTAAGTTCTCCCTGCCCGGGTCCACTGGCAAAGACCACTTACCCTCCCCCGGGGTCTGTACTTCAATGCTGGGGTTGAAGCTCTGGGTCTCCCAGAAGGGCCCTGGGGAAGCTGCCCGGATCTGAAAGACGTAGCGAGTCGCTGGCTTCAGGTTGGTGACAGTGACTGCAGGTGCCGCTGTCTTCACTGTGGAGTAAGTCTGCTCACTCTGACCCTGGGGAGGGACCAAGAAATGAGGCCCAGATCCAGGGCCAGACCCACGCTCCAGGGAGAATGATGGGGGGAAAGGAGCAGGGAGGCAGGTGGGTAGCCTTAGGTGGAAGAAGCTGACTCCAATCATCTTGGGCGATTCCACAGGTTTCTTCCAAAGGATCCCCAACCCCTTCCTCAGGTTTTGGTGCCAGATGAATTACAGAAAGATTCTAGTTTGGGTGTCACTATAGATGAGGGACTAGAAACCTATACACAAATCACAGTCCTTTGCTGTCCAGTGGCAATCTCCTTAGCATGGCCTCAATGGAAAATATCACTGTGATCTTGATACTAATCCGTGCCTTTTTATCTTATTGAATCATAAATTATGTAAGACTATTTTTATTTTTTGTGTTTTCTAGATCCCTACAGTGACTATATATTTGTAATTAAAAAACGTATTAAAATGTCACTTGAAATTTTATAAAGTTGGGGCAGTAGGATGTCCACACCTAGTGTGTATTTGGGGGTGGGGGAAGGTGACCTGCTGAAAACTTAACTTTGATTTTGCTTTCCACTGCTGTAGCATGAAGTTCTCCTGCCTGTGGGCGGCGTCTTAGGAAGAGGTGGAAGAAATTCCTTCCTTGCCCATCAACCTCCTCTTCCTCTCCCCACCCTTGACCCTCACAGGCCTCTGTGTACTACAGTCTTACTAAGGTAATGGTAGAACACTGGTTTCAAGGGGGTAGAAGGATACAGTTCCACAAGGATGGATGGGGGGGGGGGTGGATGCCTCAGACCAGGCTGCTGGAAGGTCCCTAATGCAGCAGGATCTCAGAGAAGGACCTCCTGGGACTCGAACTGGTTGCTAACTAATTGTGAGGGTATTTAGAGCCCAGATTGCTTATCATGGAGGGAGTGGAGCTGGGATCTACTTAAGCAAAGTTGCATGGACCAGCAGGAGCACTGTGTATTTTCACTATTATTTTAAAATGATGTTACTTATTCTTTCTATCTGTAAAATTAGCACAATAATTCACACATTCATAGTTCTGGAGAGTTGATTGTTATACACTTACCAGCATGCCCCCGAGCCCCAGGGTACCACCTGACCTAGCAATGTGCTCTGACAGTCATGCATTTTTGTAAAATTTGAGATAATATAATATTTCTGCATTCTTTTTCTTAAAAAAGGGTTGCAAATAGTATGTGTATGATTTGGGCACACAAAATCTGGATCAGCCCGCAGAGAAAGCTCTTTACAACTGCAAACACAGGGAAAGGTGGTGAACGATAAGATGATGGCTAGTGATGAACTGAGACTTGAGGGAAAGTGGAAGAGCTGGGAGTCCATGGTGTGCAAGGGATGCGAAGGAACTCCAGCCTGGAAGGCTACTTAGGAAGCCAGCAGATGTTTAGAAAGAAAGAAAGAAAGGCTTTTGCTGGGAGGAGATGGCGAAGAAGAGGAAGTAGATGGGCAAGAGGGGCAGCAACTGGGAATGCAGTGCCAGATGCCTCCAAGCCCCTGACTCACCTTCTCATAGTAGCGGATCTCATACTCCGTGCCATTGGCCCCACGGGCTCCAGCGAGGATGGGCTCCCGCCATGACAGGGACACACTCTGGGGATCCACTCGGTCCCTGCGAATCTCATCTTCCTCCCAGGGCCCTGAAAGTAAGCAATGTGGAATTTTCGACCAGGAAGGCAGAGCAAGGCCAGGGGTCTGGAAGGGTCTGGCAGTGGAAATGGGGGCGGGGCTAGGGAAGGCTGAGGGGCGTGGTCAAAGGGCTGTGAGTGGGGGCAATAGGCCCCTGAGGGGCGGGGACTGAGGGGTAGAATCTTTGAGACCAGAGGAAAGCAAGGCCCCTGCCTCCCCACACACAGCTCTCCACTTAAGTGGCTCCTAGGGGGTAAAGCACCAGGCCTTCTGCTGCTTGCCCTTCCCCTACATTCTAGCTTCCCTCCCTGTGGCAGGTTCTAATCCCTCAGGCTCTTTCTACATTTTCTGTGGTTTAGAGACAATAGAGAGTATAAGAGGCAGGAAGACCAGCTATCTCTATTCTTACAATCTGGTCAAGAAGTAATATACTCAACACACTAGAAATAAAAGGAAACTACTTCAACATAATAAAAGCCACATCTGAAAAGACCAGAGCTAACATCTTACTCAACAGGGAAAGGCTGAAAGTTTTCCAAAATCAGGAACAAGGATATCTACTCTTGCCACGTTGATTCAACATAGTACTGGCAACCCTGGTCAGAGCAATTAGGCAAGAAAAAGAAATAAAAGAAATCCAGATTGGAAAGGAAGAAGTAAAATGATCTCCATCTACTTGTGACATGATCTTATATATAGAAAACCTTAAAGACTACAAAAACGAAAGAAAAAAAACGTTAGAACTAATAAACAAATACAGCAAAGGTGCAAAATACAAAATCAACACATAAAAATCTATTGGATTTCTATATATTAACAATGAACAAGTCTGAAAAGGAAATTATGAAAAATTACTTTCTTTACAATAACATTAAAAAGAATAAAATACTCAGGAATAAACTTAATGTCAATGGAGAACATTAAAACAAAACAGGTACTCGTGTCTGCACTAAGACAGGGACCACACCAGGTTACTGGGGAAAGATCATGACTTTACTTCAGTGTGTTGAGCACAGGCGCTTCTAAGAGAGGATGCTGGAGAGGCAGCTGGGTAAGCAGTTCCAGGGCTCACAAAAGGTGTCTGGGAGGAAAGTAGACACCCAAGAGCCATCAGAAAGTGATTGGATGAAACTGCCCAGAAAGAGAGGAGGAAAAGCTTTTAGGGAATAAGCCCAAGAAATAACAACATTTAAGAGGAAGACAAAGGAAGAGGGCCATTGAAAAGGAGGAGCCCGTTCTGAATGGTATCCATCTAGCCACTCCACCTCCGGTTTTTCTCAAATTTCAGTTAAAACAGAGATATAGAAAGAGTAGGAAACCCAGAACATCACCATAAACTAGTCTTGACAGCTGACTGCAAGAATGGAGGATGGAAGGGGGGAGTGGTGAGGCATATTTCTACCCATGATAAAGCCAGTGGGACTCGATTGAAAAGTACAATTGTAGTGAACCCCAGGCTAAGCTGCCCACAGAGTGACATTGCCTCCCAGCCTAAAAATAATTTGAAAGGTCCTGTATCCTTCCTCCCACTGTCTGACCCTTAAAAAATAGCAAGGTCTTTGTCAGCTGGACAATTCATAGCCACCACTTGACTGCATAGTTGCTTTTGAGGATAAGTGCTCTTCCTTACCCCCATGGAGTGCCTCTCAGCCTAAATCCACTCGGAGGTGGCGGCACCCAGAAAAGATGTGACACAAAGGGGAGCAGAATAATGAAGCATCCTAAGAGGTGGCACAGTCCTTTATAGATACAGATGGATGGCACAGATAGGAAGAGGCTAGGAATGTCATTTTTAAAAACTACATTTGTCGAAGCATCAGATGGCTGGGATACAGAGGTAAGAGGAGGTTCCACTTCAGCTGCACATAGAAACATTAGGTGAAAGCCTGATAAAGCCTGAGAATGGAGCTAAAAACAGAGCCCAAGCACCTGCTCTCCCACTGCAGATTTGTGATGAGATTCACCCTGCACCCATGTGGGGCCAAGAGTGCAGGAGACACTATAGGAAACCAGTGCAATAGACATGCCCCCCCTTCTCTCATTGGCGGAGTGCAATTTTTGCTTCAGGAGCTATTGTCTCCCCGCAGATGACTCAGGTTAATTCTGATTGTTCTCAGACATCTGTGTGCACTCCTTCCCTTTGCCAGTGATTGTGCTGGGGTTGGACTTGCAATCCAGTTCTGGCCAACAAAAGGAGAGATTAAGAGGAGGAGGGGTTCTAGAAAAGGTTTCTTGGCCTTAAAAAGATACCTACAAGGAAGAAACAGTTCACTTTCTGCTCTGGATGTTAAGGATGTGATGTTTTACCACCATGAAGGAGCCAGGCTATGTAATAAGGATGACAGAGTGGAAAGAGAGAGAGAACCCGGGTTCTTGAGGACACTGTTGAGCTGCTGAATTAACCAGGCCCTAACTTGACTCTCCTAGGCAAACTAAGAAATCATTTTAATCAAATGTCAGTTGCATTGGGATTTATTGTTACTTGCAGCTGAAAGGCTCACAACCGATCCAAAGGACAATTCACACAGCTTGGCTTTTTTTATTTCACACACCAGCTATTTCATTGTTCAAGAATAAGTAAACAGCAAACACCAAGAAATTGGGCATAAGAAAAATATTTCCAAAGATGCAAACAGAAACATTAATCTGAAGAGTCAAGAGGGGCAGATTTTTAAGTGTGATTTAGTATGACAGTTAGAGGAACAAGTAAGAGACAGTTTGGCATCTTCATGAAGGTGAAAGAAAACACAGACTCCACAAAATAGGAGCAGAAGGCCATGAAGAGAAAACAGGTGGAGAAGAAAAGAAACAAAATGAGATGAGATAAAAGTGGAGACAATGAGAAAGGTTTGTGGGGGAACTAAAAGTGCATCAGCAACACTGAAATGTTTAATAAAAACTCGTTACAAATGTAAGGAATTTTAACAAAATCACAAGCAGAATGGGAAACTTAAACCTCTCAATCTCTGGAACACCAAGTAGAGAATAAAAAGAAAATAGACTTGAAATATATATAAAGGGGACTGGGGGGAGGTAAAAGAGAGTAAAGGGGCAGATAAATGGTGATGGAAGGAGACTTGACTCAGGGTGGTGAACACACAATACAATACACAGATGATGTATTATGGAATTGTACTCCTGAAACCTATAGAATTTTATTAACCAGTCACCCCAATAAATTAAATAAAAAAGAAAAAAGAAAGAATAGGGGAGGGCAGATACTACAGGGTGTCCCCCAAAAGTGTATACACACTTTAAATAATTATAAAGTTGGTGTTTATTAAAATACATTTCATTTTCAAAGTGTAATAGAATCTCCAGACATTATTTAATTGTTTTGTCAATGCCTGTTTTCAAACTGACGTCTGTTCTGGTCCAGGCACTGCTGACAATGCGAAGCAATGGAATCGCAAACATCACGAAACATTTCGTTTGGTATTTGTGAGCATTCTTGTTCAATGGCTGCTCTCGATTCAGCGACTGTTGCAGGTTTCATAGCGTAGACTTTGTCTTTTAAGTATCCCCATAAAAAAAAGTCTAGTGGTGTGAGGTCTGGTGAACACGCGGGGTATTCTACAAAACCCCTTCATCCAGTCCACCTGTTTGGCAAGATCTCATCAAAGTAGGATCTAACATAGTGATGGTAGTGTGGGTGTGCCCCGTCTTGCTGTTTCGTGATGTTTGCGATTCCATTGCTTCACGTTGTCAGCAGTGCCTGGACCAGAACGGACGTCAGTTTGAAAATAGGCGTTGACAAAACAATTAAATAATGTCTGTAGATTCTATTACATTTTGAAAATGAAATGTATTTTAATAAACACTGACTTTATAATTATTTAAAGTGTGTATACATTTTGGGGGGGACACTCTGTACATAACAAAAATATTACACATCTTTTTCACCAAAGAAACTACTAGAACTGTTCAATGAATTCAGGAAAGTAGCAGGGTGCAAAATAAATATTCAGAAATCAGTTGCATTTTTATACATCAATAATGAACTATCAGAAAGAAAAACAATTCGATTTACAATTGCATTAAAAGAAAGAAAAAGAAATCCCTGGCTGGTGTGGCTCAGTGGGTTGAGTGCCAGCCTGTGAACCAAAGGGTCACCACTTCCATTCCCAGTCAGGGCACATGCCTGGGTTGTGGGCCAGGTCCCCAGTTGAGGGCGTACAAAAAGCAACCGCACATTGATGTTTCTCTCCCTCTCTTTCTTTCTCCCTTCCCCTCTCTCTAAAAATAAATAAACAAAATCCTTGGAAAAAAGAAATCTAGGAATAAGTTTAACCAAGGAGGTAAAAGATGTGTACTCAGAAAATTATAAAATATTAAAGAAATAAATTCAAGAAGATAGAAATAAATGTAAGCATATGTCATGCTCATGGATAGGAAAAATTAATTATTAAAATGTCCATATGACCCAAAGCAATCTATAGATTCGATGCAATCCCTGTCAAAATACCAAAAATGGTATTTTTCACAAAAATAGAATAATCTAAAAATGAATATGGGACCACAAAGACCTTGAGTACCCACAGCAAAATTAATAAAGAACTCATACTACTCAATACCAAAAAAACAAATCAATTAAAAAATGGGCAGGGGACCTGAACAGATATTTCTCCAAAGAGAATATACAGATGGCGTATAGACATATGCAAAGATGCTAAACATCACTAATCATCAGAGAAATGCAAGTTAAAACTACAATAACATATCACCTCACACCTGTCAGAATGGCTATCATTAATAAATCAACAAACAATAAATGTTGGAGTGCACTGTTAGTGGGAATGCAGATTGGTGCAGCCACTATGGAAAACAGTATGGAGGTTCCTCAAGGAATTAAAAATAGAACTGGCTTATGACCAAGTAATTCCATTTCTGGGTATATATACAAAGAAATACATAGCACTGATTTGAAAAGACATGAACCCCTATGTTCACTGCAGCATTATTTACAATAGCCAAGATATGGAAGCAACCCAAGTACCCATCAACAGACAAGTGGATAAAAATGCTGTGGTACATATCGTCGTCGGCAGCCGTCCGTCTCGAGAGACGATGGTGTAGCTTCTTAAGAGTCTATCTGCACCGCCGAGAATGGCTGTGCAGTCCGACTCGGGAGTGACACGGTATCTGTCTCCTCCCGTGTTGGATCGACATCTTGCGATGACGCTGGAGTGTCCTCTCCAGTGAAGCTGAAGCTACAGAGCCTGGGCAGGGTGATATGGAGGGTCTGCTGTTGCCCATGCAGCAGACCCCCCCTCTCTTCGCAGCTGAAGGGTCCAAGGGAAAGACGGAGTCAATACAGCTTGGCTTCAGGTGCGCCGCAGGAGTTGCCGGTGTTGACTACAACGTCAAACCGCCTTAGGGACTCCGGCTCCGGATTTTCTGTCGGGGTTTACTCCCTTAGCCTTTCCCCTGAAGAGGTATGCCGCAAGGCAGCGGAGGTTTTTTGGAGTCAGAGTTTTCCTTCTCTGATGTGCCCTGACTGGAAGATCGAACCAGCGACACTTAGCTCGCAGGCCGACGCTCAATCCACTGAGCCAAACCAGCCAGGGTGTGGTACATATATACAATGGAATACTACTAGGCCATAAAAAAGAATGAAATCTTACCATTTGCAACAGCATGGATGGACCTAGATGATATTATATACTAAGTGAAATAAGTCAGACAAAGAAAGACAAATATCATACGATTTCACTTAAATGCAGAATCTAAAGAATAAAATAAACAAATAAAACAGAAACAGACTCATAGATACAGAGAACAAACTGATAGTTGCCAGGGGGAAGAGGGGTTAGGGGGCTGGGTGAAGAAGGTGAAGGAATTAAGAGGTACAGACTGGTAGTTACAGAATAGTCACCAGGATGTAAAGTACAGCACAGGGAATATAGTCCATAATATTGTAATAACTATATATGGTGCCAGGCATGTACTTTAAAATTGGGGTATTTTAAAGATTGAGAATTACATCAAATTCCCCTCCCCCAAAATGGTGCATTTCCCAGAGAGTTACCCAGGTAGTTTTGTATGCCTTCAAAGAATGCATAATTGTGCTATTTAAATTGTTCCAGAGAAGAGTCTTCCTGATGCCTTTTCCAAAGCCAGAATTACCATACTGCCAAAATTTGACAAACAACACTAACAGACACTACAAAAATCTTTCTGACAGATGTAAATGGCAAAAACTATTAAAAGTCAAGCAAATTAATTCAGCAAAATATTAAAAGAATAATGCAATCATATCTCATAGGGCATCATCTAAGAATGCAAAGAGAGCTCACACTGAAAAATCCATTAATAGAATTCATCATACCAATAGGTCAAAGGACAGGAAAACATGTGGTCATCCTGAAAGATGCTTAAGAGGCATTTCATAAAATTAACGTCCATTCCTAATTAAAAAAAAAAAATTCACTAAAAAGTGGAAGCATTATATGGCCAAGGGGCTTTGGTGGTAGACAGAGCTGAATTCAAAGATGGGTGTCTACTTACCAGCTGATTGACTTTCAACAAGTTTAATTGTTTGAAAAATTATTATCATTCCTTTTCAATGAGTTAATGTAGAAAATTACATTGCATAGAGCCAAGCATAGAGCAGCACTCAATCAATAGAAGTTTAGTATTCTTATTAATAAGTAAAAATAAAGAGTATTTCCTTATTTCTAAATCTATCTCTATAGAAACAATAGGATTGTTAATATGACATCCCAGATAAAATATAGTATTGCATATAGTATTATACAAAAGGGATTTTTTAGCAGGTAGTTCTAGGTATAGAGATAGAAAAAATGTGGAAGACTATACTTTAACATATTAATAGTTGTTAATCTCTGGGTAATGGAATTATGGGTGCTTTTTTCCATGCTGACTTTTAAAATGTAAACGCAATAGCAAATGTTAAATCACAACAGAGACTGTAAAAAAAAAAAAAAAAAAACAGAACTGTTTTTTCTGGAAAGCCAGACAAATTGGGCAATCGCTCCCAAAAGGCAGAGGAAAAGGATTAAGAGCTAAAAATGATAAAGGAAGTGACAAGATTTGAGAATCAGAAAATGGATGTACAACCTAAGGCTTAGAGAGATTCTTAAGAGAGATACTGGAGCCACCAGAAGTTCTAGTCAAAGCAATAACTAAAATATTTTTCCAAGAATTTTTTTTAAAAGGTGTGCAGATCAAAAGTTTTACTGTGTTTCAGTCAAACTCAATGAAAAGAGAGTGGTACTGGTTAAATTTTACTCTCTTCAGTAGGTTAAGAATTACACACACATCTGTGTGTCTTTGTGTGCGTGTACGTGTATTTATATACATATAACTTGAATATATTATATATTCAAGTTACTTACAAAAGAATGAACATTACCCTGGCCTCAGACTTTCTTCAGTTACAACTACCAGAAGACAGAGAAGCTGAGTCACAAACCAACTATATCTTCTCAGATATGAAAAGACAGAAACCATACCACTCACTTTTCCTCTTGCAAAGGGGTACATGAAGGTGAACCCCAGCTGAATGAAAGATAAATCAAAAGTAATTTCAAGAATGAGGAAGGTGTAAGATACGAGGGTGGTAGGTCTTTCTTTAGTCATCTCAGTTCCAGATGCAGAAATGAGACTGTTCTGTGTTGACCAGTGGGTTCTGCCGCCACTACGGTCTGACCGACGTGCTTCCTTGCTCTTTTCCAGAACCAGGAAAGAGATCGGCGGATGCAGCAGACGCCTTGGGGAGGCTGACGGAGGGAGGATCCCTCTACGACAGAAGAAGAGGTACGATCCTGCTTCCTACTGAATTTTTTTAATATAGGGAGGACAAAAGGTTGAGGCACTATCCACCTCCTTTTTCCCTAGGTAAGTAGAGGCAAGACAACTGCAGAGTTGGGCGCAGAGCAAAGACTTTCTGCGCCCACCCGCTCCCATCCACTCTCTCTTTTTATTTTATATATTGATTTTAGAGAGACTCTCTTTTTTAATTTTTATTTTATATATTGATGAGAGAGAGAGAGCGTGCGCATTGGATGTGTTGTTCCACTTGATTACGCGTTCGTTGGTTGCTTGTTGTTGGTGTCCTGACCCACTGGGGATCGGCTCAGCTACCTTGGTGTATCGGGATGACGCTCTAGCGAACTGAGCTACCCGGCCAGAGCCCCCGACTCTCTTAAATGATCTCCTCCTCTGAGGCCAGCAGCAAGGGGTCAGAGGCATCCTCACTCCCGCCCCCTTGCCTTCTGGAGGTCGGGGATTTTTTTTGGGGGGGGGTGTCACTTCGTCGGCTGGAGAGACGCTGGGCGGGCGCTTCTTGGCGGCGGCGTTGGCAGCAATTGTGGATTCTTTGAGGTGGCTACGGGGCGTGGGGATGGTCCCGTGGGAGGGACGTGCGAGGGACGGAGGGGGCCTGGGGAGGGCTCCGGGTGTGGAAGGGGGCGGGCGCCTCACGGGGAGGGGGGCGGGTCGGGGTGCAGAGAGATTCCTGCGCGCGCTGGGTAGCCTTACCCCCTGGCCCGGTGGAGACCGTGACCTGCGCGTAGGTGGCTCCCACGGCGGCCGCAGGGCCAGAGACGCCGTTCAGCGCCGCCACGCGCACGGTGTAGCGCGCCCCGGGCCGCAGGTGAAGCAGCGTGGCGGAGCGCTCGCGAAGCCCGGCCTGGCGCGGCACGAAGGCCACCCGTGGCTCGCACGGCTGGCACGCGCCCGCTGTGCCCTCGCGGCCGCAGCGCAGGCACAGCAGCGAGTACGTGACGTCTGAGCGGCCGCCGGAATCGGCGGGCGGCAACCACCGCAGCCTGAGCGCCAGCGGCGAGCGGCTCAGGCTGTACTGCAGGTCTCGCGGTGCAGACGGTGGCCCTGGGCGGCACGGGGGCAGGAGCCAAGGAGAGGGGAGAGACGGGGGCGTGGGGGCCAGTGAGAGGGGGGGATGTGGGAGTGGGGCGCGGCCAATGATGGGGTGGGCAGAGGTTGTGAGGGGACGAGGATGGGAGTATGGGGACCTAGAGCCAAGTGTGAGGGGTGTGAGTCAGCCTCCCAGCTGGGGAGTGAGGTGAGGTGAGGTCAGGGCGGATGGGGGCGCTCCACTCGGTGATCTGCCTAGAAACCCAACCGCATCCCTCTGTCGGGATTTTCCCTGCTTTCCTTGCTCTTCCAACGCAAAGCCCCGACCCCCATCGCCACCCCCGGCCCCCATCCCCACCCAGGCTCCCCTCCCTCCACCCCTGTCGCAAGCCGTCCAGCCCGCCTTTACGGCCCCCAGTGCGGAGCCCCCAGCCCTCACCAACACTTTGATCCGACTTTAAAGACCGCCCTCCCCCTCCCTCCCTAAGGCGATCTGCGAGGGACTCACGGGTGCAGGAGGCCCAGGGCGGGTCAGTGGGCGAGCGCGCGTAGCTGTCCAGGCAGGCGCAGAACGTGGAGGCGTTTTCCAGGGCTCGGCTGTGCTCTGGGCATGGCGAGCAGAGGGGCCGCCGAGGGGACACCTTGTAAAACCCTGGAGGACAGGCTGCGAGGAGGCGCCATGTGAGAAGGAGGGGACTCCTCCACAGCTTCCTTCTCCCCCTCTGTCCTGCCTGCCCTCCTTAGGGTGGGGGTTATCACCTCTAATCGTGGTGGGAAAAGGCGGGAGGATCTCAGTTACTCTTGCACCGTCCTATGAGGTGGCCGCTCCGGACTACACAACCCCATACTACTTGATCCTTCCTTAGTAAGAGCTTAGCGTGTGTTAGAGCACTGCAGTGTTTTACTTCGAGCCCTTCTTTTCATCCTAACAACAGCCCGTGAGGTATGTGCTTTATCCCCATTTTAAAAATGAGGACACTATGGCTCAGAGATGTTAAGTAACTTGCCCAATACCCTACACCTAGTAAATGGTGGGATCCCAACCCCAGCAGACTGGTTCCCGAGCCCTAATGCCCACTGGAAAAAAATGAGCCAGACTTTCCCAGTTTCCATGTGAAGACATAAGAGAGGTACTTCCACAGTTACCAAGGGACAGACAGACACCCACACTCTCCCAGATATACAGACAGACACTCTGACACACACATGTCAAAGCTCATCCTCCCACACTTCTTTGGGATTAATGCATCATAAGTCCTCAAATCACACACTTGGTTCCAGTTTGAAAGTGGGACCCACCAGGTGGCAGGGAGGGGAGTGGAGAAAAGGGAGGGACAGTGAGGTTTCCCTGGACACTTCCCCAGTTACTTCACTTCTCTTGCCTCAACCATAACAACAGGTTGTTAGAGCGTAGGTTTTTATGACTAAACAATCTGGGTTTGCAGCTAAGTTGCACCACTTCTTTGCTGTGTGGCCTTGGACAAGTGGGTTGACCTCTCTGAGTCTTGTGTAGCATACCTTGAAAAGGTTGTTGGAGGATTAACTGAGATAAAACAGGTAAACTGCTTAGCCAAGTAGAGACATTTACACAATAATGGTAGTAATTACTGTTCCTCCATCACAAGCCAGAAATGGAAACTGCTACAAGCCCACTTTAAGAAAGTTCTCACCAGCTGGGCCAGGGAAGGAGGTAGTGGCTCTTGGCCTCTCCTCTAAGAGGTTCTCACCTCATTCCTTAGCTCTACCAGGATTTCTCTGTCCCTCCTCTGTAATTTAGCTGGTTAACTGAAGGCTGGCTGTTCTCCAGCCCCAAGAGGACATTGTACAAAGGAAGGGATACAGACTACCCCTTGGGAAGAACTTTCAGCCTGCCTGGAAGAAGAGGGGAAGAGCTGAAGGCTTGCATCATGTGGAAGGCTTAGTCTTGGGAGGGTCCATCTTGCCTAGAATTCTGGGCAGCCCAGCGTTGGGGCAGGGCTTCAGCAGCCCAGGAGCCTTTGGGAGTCTCTGCTTCAGTACAAAGCATGGGACCCACTAACTTCGTGGCCTGTGGTCTAGTGAGCAGCAATGACCCCAGCTGGGACTCAGAAGTCCTGGGTTCCAGTCTTAGCTCTGCCACTTCCTTTGCCTCTCTGGCCTCAAGAAACCCTCCATCAAATGAAAATTACAACCAGAGCCTGCCCACATCTGTTGTAAAATAAGAGGCAATCTGTTGGCAGGGTCTCACCACTGTAGGAAAATAATGCTGGAGGCTCCCTTTCTCTGTGTGGATGTGGGCATGTGTCCCAGAGGTGGGTGGTCCTGTCAGAGACAGCACTGGTTATCTCTACTCTGAGAGGCTTTGTTTAGAAGAGGGTTGTGTTGAGGGGCAGACTCAAGAAGGGACTCCTGACTGCCAGCCCCTCCCTCTTTTCCTCAAGGTCAGAGTCAGAATTTCAGAGGCCATGTAGTTAGACTGGCCAAGTCCTCCACAACTTTTCTAGCAGTAGCCGCCTTCTTCTGAGGCTGCCTCCGCTGAACGACACTGGCAGGTAGAAAGTGCTTCCTTATAATGAGCCCCAATCGGCCTCCCTATTTGTAGTCCCCCTTGTGCCACCCCATCGCAGGGTCTCAGTGTGCCATGTGGAGCCTTAAAGGACATCTGCTAAGGTTCCTCTGCTCCAAGGAAGTTTTATAGAGATTTGAAGAGACAGGTCGTACATCCTGATTTTCTCCTCCAGTCTTTTAATAATTTGTCTAGTGGCTGGCAGAGGGGAAACAAGAATCAAGATCACTAAAGAGAAACAAAAAGGAGAGAGCACATCTTTGCTGTGTCCCCATATCCATGTACCTTTAGAGAGGGACAGGCACTCAGCTAGAAGGCACTTGAAAGGCTCTCCCTTTTTCACACAATTCTGACTGTTTCACTTCCCTCCCCACTTCCATTACCCACCCACACCACACTGAGCTCTTCTCTTCTCACCTCTGCCTGAGGCCCTATAATGTCTTACACGCTTTCTCTCTTGGCAAACTCCTAAGCTTCTCCAAACCCAAGTTCAAAATAATACCTACCTGTGAAGCTTTCCCTGGCAGCCTCCCTAGCTCCCTACTCCCCAAGGTAGGGCTGATGCCATTATGAGTGGCCTTTGGTCTCAGCCTAAGGAGTGGGAACTCAGCACAGCTCCAGAGTGGGATCGGGTTTTGGAGTATGTTGAGTATGTGTCTGTGTGTGTGTCTGTGTGATTGCCCAAATCATGGATCTAAGCCTCCCCCTCCAGCCTTGATCCATTCACTCAATATTTTTTTTAAGCATCTACTATGAGCCAGGTGCTGTTCTAGGCTCTGGAGGTACAACAGTGAATAAAACAGACCAGGATCCTACTGTCCCTTGGTACAGATGCCCTCCTCCCACCTTATAATAAGAGAGACCATCAGCTGGCAATTCCACCAAGGTCTGGCCATCAAACCCACAAACACCTCCATCCACACCCATCCTCCCTCTCCTTCCTCCCTCCCAAGCCTAGTGGATCCTCCACTCTGGATCCCACCCTCCCAGACTACATTCCATCAGTCAACTAACCTCCAAACTCTTACACTGCTCCTTCTCTACTGGCTCTTCCCCGTGACAGAACATGGGAGCAGAGTGGTAAAAGCCATCCATTTAGGGTGCAGACAGCAGGGCACTGTCTATAAAGTGTCTAAAAACAATCAAACTGACTGAAACATGGTCTGCTTTTATCAGCAGCACGTGTCAGCAATTCTAACCCACATCGGTAATAAAATACTTCTTCCCCCTGATGCAGACCACTCCCACCATCCTCTCCTTGGTACCCCACTGGCTCCTTCATCATATAAGTAAGGTTCTCCCATCTACAGTAGAAATCCACCCTCAACCCACGCAGCGTCCTCAAGATAGAACCCCCTCTCCTCCCTGTTTAAATCCAGCCTTCTGGAGAGTTGTTTACATTCCCACTCTAGCTCCTCAGCTTCCTTCATCCTTCAACCTACTGCAGCTGGTCTCTCCATCACTCACCTGAGACTGCTCTCACCAAGCAGACGTTGTCCAGTCCTCGCCTTACCTGACTGTGCCCCAACACTACAGGCTATCTCCTCCCAGACACCTCCATTTCTCTCGGCTGCCATGAACTCTCAGTCTCCACCTTTGACCACTGCCTTTTTTACAGGCTCCATTTCTTCTACTTGCCATTAAATATTGCTGTTCTGTGCAACTTCATCATCGGCCCTTTGCTTCTTTCCCCACACATTCTCCTTGGTCTATCCCAACCACAACCACAGTTTCAAGTAGCATCTAGCTCTCTGTTGCTGAGCTCCAGGCCTACTTTCTAGCTGCCTCCACTTGAATGCACCATGGACACCATACATTCCATGTGTCCATCCACGTCCTGTGTTCTCTATTCCAGAGTATGACCCCTCTGTCCATTCAACTCTCCAGAAACATGTGAATCAAAAAGACTCCTTTCTCCTCCTGTGCCACACAGTTACCAAGGGTTGTGGATGCTGTCTCATTATCAGAGCCATCATCATCTCCCAATGACCTCTGCTACTACCTTAGTTCTGACCTCGTGCTCTTCTTCCTGGACTATGAGATTATTTCCTTCCTCATCTTCTGGCCTCTAATTCGTCCTTCTCTAGTCCTTTCTTTTTGATCACCACTTGAGTGAGATTTTGAAAATACAAATCTGAACATGTCAGATCCCTGCTTCAAATATTCTTCAGTGGTCTAAAGCTAAAGTCTAAGCTCTTTATCCCAACATTCAAGACCCTTCATGATTTGCCCCAACCTCCTCCAGCTCCATCACCCCTCCCACTCCCAAATGCCCTCTGTCCAGCCACGCTGACTTGTCTAGCCCCAGCCATGCTACATTCTCTCCTGCCTCCATGCTTCTGCACACAATCTCTTAACTCAGAATGCTCTTTGCTGCCTGGAAGAAAGGCCTTCTCGCTGTCTCTTTACCCTTAGAATTGGGTTCTCCCTCTCCTGGATCCCCCAGCTCTCTGTCAATATATATCACACTCCATGGTAACCCCTTATTCACCTGATACATTTCCATTGGGCCCCTACTTTATACCATATCCTGTTATAGACACAGGAGCTGCTGAGACTAATATGACCCATTGCCAGAGCTCAAGATGTTCCTAGTCCAGTGGTGGAAACACACGTAAGTAGAATACTGCACACCGTGGGGTCAGTGAAGAAACAGAGGTTGCAGTGGGTGCTGGAAAGCACAGAGGTGGACCCTAACTCTACCCGGAGAGCTCAAGAACGTTCATATCGCCAAATCCCTTACTAAGCCATAAGTTCCCCCAGGGAAGAGAAGGTGACATTTATCTATACACATACCATACACCCTTAATAAATGCAGATATTATGTTCTCAATTCATAATGAATGCATGATCAAACGAAGAAATGAGAGCAAGTTTTCTCACTTCCCCCCCTGTCTCCCCACCACTGTGTTAATCCCTCTATTACAGCCTATGTCACCCTGTTGTGATTTTTAAATTTAGGCTGTGAGCTTCTTAAGAGACTATGCCTGATTAATTTCTGTTGTCCTGGCACCCAGAAAATGGCATGGCTTAATTAAAAAAAAAAAAATCACTTTATCTTTCTCCATTAAGTGCATACATTCACACCCCTTCCTTACCCTCAGTCTTCAGAGCCACAGATATGGAAGAGAAGGAGAGGTCTGTTCCTTGTGCCACCACAAAGGCCCCCACACAGAGGGTCTCCACCAGGGAGTACAGTGACTCTCTATTTCAGAGAGTTGGGTGGAATATTAGTAGTCATCCACCCAGGGCAATTTTCCAATCTCTCTCTCTCTCTCTCTCTCTCTCTCTCTCTCTCTCTCTCTCTCTCTCTCTCTCTCTCTCATCCCCCTGCCAGACTCTGACTTGCATGTTGTCAGGTAGCTCATTTCCTATAATGTACGGAACCCACTAGCCCAGCGATTTTCAACCTTTTTCATCTCGTGGCACACACAAAATAATTACTAAAATTCTGCAGCACACCAAAAAATATACTTATTGCCGATGTGACCAAAAAATAGGCATAATTTTGACTCATTCACACCAGACGGCCATTGTTGTGTTAGCTGTTGCCATTATTTTTATTTGATAATCTAGGGGGAAAGAGGTCAGTGCTTCTGACTAAAATGGTCAGATACAGCATGTTTTAAAAATTCTTAAGGCACATCAGCGTGCCTCTTGCGGATATTCCTGCGGCACCCGGGTTGAAAATCGCTGCACTAGCCAATAGCTACCTAGGTGGGGCTGCTGTAGAGTTCTTCCTCACGCATGGGGGAGGCACCGCAATGTAGTAGAAAGAGCTTGAGAGTGGGGCAAATCCGGATTCAAGTCCTGGTTTCCCATTTCCTAACTTTGCAAACGAGGTATTAACCTCTCTGAGCCTCCATTTCCTCATTTGCGAAATAGAGATAATGATGACATATTTTATTGTCATGAATAAATAGGAAGGCCAGTGTGAGGTGATTATCCTAGTGTCTGAAATATAGGCCCCTAATGTCGCCTTTTATGGAGTCAAATTTACCTTCTAGTGACTGCACTCATCGGCTGTAGCTCGACCCACTGGAAGCTCCACAAAATCTCAGGACTTCCGGGCTCCACAGCCCACGGTTTCTCCACTCCCCTCCTCCCTCTTTCCTCTAGGGCACTCTCTCTCCCAATTGCCACCTGCTACACTCCCGCGCCACACCCCCTAGCTCTCTGGATACCTTCACAGATGTCACCGCGTTCCTGGAATCCCGCACTGCAGCTGCAGCGGCCCACGGGCACCAGCCATTCGCCATCCGCGCCGCAGTGCATGCGCGGGGGGCTGCCGGGCTCCCCTTCGGAGTGGGCCACGCACGTTCCGGTCACCTCCACCAGCGTGGAGAAGGCGCTCTCGGCCGCGGTGGCTGGGAACGCCGCCAGGCCCCGCACCGTGGCGCGGCACTGCTTGTAGTAGACGCGCACGGAGACCAGCGCCACGCATGCGCCCACGTCCTGGAAGGCCAGGTGGAAGCCCCGGCGGCTGAGCGGACCGATCTCGCGCACCTCAGTGTTCAGCTTCATCTTGCGCTCGCCCAGGTCGCCCTGAGTGAAGCTTTCGTCTGCTGCGATCGTGTCGATCTTGCGGGGCCGGCCGCTGCCTGGGCGAGGATGCCCACGGCCCAGGTCGGCCTCGGTTTCCAGGTAGTAGACGTTGAAAGTCTCCTTGCAGGTGCCGGCGGCGCCGGGGATGCTGCTGCAGTCGCGCAGTGTGAACTGCAGCTCAACGAAGATGCGCTGCCCACGGCCGCGGCTGATCCAGCCAGTCTGCAACCAGTTGTCTTGGTTGGGCTCCAGCACATTGCACACCTGGTATGTGCGGATGGGGCGGTCGTGCTCGTCCACTCCGCTGATCTCCTCCCACTGAGGAGGAACAAAAAGATGCGAGCAGCTCAGAGCCAAGGTGCCCCTGGTAGGTAGAATCCTGGCGGTGACAGGCGGAAAACCCCCTGCCTCATCATTTTGAATTCTCCTCTCCCGCCTAACCCTGGTGGCCCCCACCACTCGCTATACACACTCCTGAAATTACAAGATGCAAAGCCAGGAGAAACGTTGGAGACAACTGAGCCCAATTTTTCACTTTATAGATGGGGAAACTGAGGCTCCAGAGTGAGATGGACTTGACTAGATATACATATGGAGTTGATAACAGAGGTAGCAATGGTGCCTGGAGTCTTTTGCTCTCCCTCCCGCCCCCCAATGCCCTTTCCATGATACCAAGCTACTGTCACATGGCCACATCTTCCCACTCTGACCCTGTTTCTAATCCTCTTTTAGGATTCCAAGCCTTGCTTGTCCATCAATCCGTCAATCAACAAAATTGCTTATAGGATCTACTGTGTGCAAGGCACGTCTAGCATTGGCTGCATCCAGAGGCCACATTTCTGTTCCTAGACACAGCCAGTTCTCTCGTCACTTATGCTTATTTATTTATTTACTTATTTTTCGACTAGGCCCTGGCTGGTTTAGCTCAGTGGATTGAGCGTCGGCCTGCGAGCTAAGTGTCGCTGGTTCGATCTTCCAGTCAGGGTACATCAGAGAAGGAAAACTCTGACTCCAAAAAACCTCCGCTGCCTTGCGGCATACCTCTTCAGGGAAAAGGCTAAGGGAGTAAACCCCGACAGAAAATCCGGAGCCGGAGTCCCTAAGGCGGTTTGACGTTGTAGTCAACACCGGCAACTCCTGCGGCGCACCTGAAGCCAAGCTGTATTGACTCCGTCTTTCCCTTGGACCCTTCAGCTGCGAAGAGAGGGGGGGTCTGCTGCATGGGCAACAGCAGACCCTCCATATTACCCTGCCCAGGCTCTGTAGCTTCAGCGTCATCGCACTTGATTCAACACGGGAGGAGACAGATACCATGTCACTCCCGAGTCGGACTGCACAACCATTTTCGGCGGTGCAGATAGACTCTTAAGAAGCTACACCATCATCTCTCGAGACGGACGGCTTCCGACGACGACGATTTTTCGACTGTCTGACTTAAGACTCAACAATTTCTAATAGGCGACTCTGGCTTGAAGCCAGGCTGCTGCAGACCACATGTTCTGAGGAGCATTTTGATCTGATGAAACCAGGGGGAGCTAAAGAGACCGAGTCCTGGACCACCATAGGATCCTCGTGATAGGGAGGGAAAGGTTTACACTTACCCCATTGCTCGGCAATGCAGTCCAGCCCAGCTCAGCCTGGGAGGCTTTGGAATCCAGGAGGATGACTAGGGAGAGAGGAGAACAGAGGTGTCAGAAAGCCAGGTTAGGAGGGTGAGTTCACTATAAATTTGCTAACTGAAGGGATGGTGAGTGCCACAAAGGACACAGACAAGGTTTCCCCACTCCATACAGCCCCAGGAGGGCATGTGAGTAGTTCAAGTCCAGAGACAGGTAGCTACGTGGTTAGGAAAAGAGCCAGTATTAGTTTCCTGTGGCTGCTGTAACAAATTACCACAATTTGGTGGCTTATAACAGCAGAAATTTATTCTCTTACAGTTCCTGAGGTCAGAAGCTGGAAATCAGTTTCATGGGTCTAAAGTCAGGGTGTCACCAGGATGGGTTCCTTCTGGATGTTCACAGGGGAGACTCCATTTCCTTGAATTCTTAGAGCTTCTAGTGGTTACCCAGATTCCTTGGCTTGTGGCCCTCTCCTCCATTTTCAAAGCATATCACTCCAGTCTCTGCTTCTGTCATCACATTGCCGTCTCCTCTGGCTCTGACTCCTCCTGGATACCATTTATAAGGACCATTGCAATTATACCACACCCATCCAAATAATAAAGGACAATTTCTCCATTTCATGATCCTTAATTACATCTGGAAAGTCTTTGTCATTTAGGGTAACATTCACAGATGTGAGGATTAGGATGTGGACATGCTGGGAGGAGTAATTATTCAGCCTGCCACAGAGTCTATGACAAGTACTCTAAGGCTGGCTATAAAATTGAGGGGGGGGTGCATTGTCAGTGACCCCCCCCCCCAGCATTTAAAGGTTTCCTAAATTATAACTGAGCATCAAGGAGAGGGAGAAAGTGAGTATATCAGAGGATTCCTGTATACAGCCCAGAATCCATGCAGACTCAAGGGCTCTTTTGAGGTCTGAGGTCACCAGGGATAGAGGAGACTCTAACGTTTTTACTCGACTTCTAGGGTCTCTGTGGCCAACAAAGTGGAGATATCCTCTTAGCAGTAGGATAAGTAAAAATCTCTCATTTCCTCAGCCAGACTCTTTCCCAGGGGCTGTCTTTGAAAGAATGTCAGCAGTCCTTTTATATATAAAAACCACGACTCCTCCTGCACCAGAGAGACTTGGAGTTAATTTTCCCCCAAGAAGCATCAGCCCAGCAGTCTGAATTCTGCTCTAAGTCTCAGTCCCAGAGAAGCACGGGTTTGGACAGCGCAGCAGCAGCCCAGAGGCAGGAGCCCAGACCGTCGCCAAATCTTGGAAGATTACTCGTCTGGAGCTTAAGCAAGGGGAGAGGTCTCCAAAGTGAGGGCCTCTAAGAGAGTTGACCCCAAAGGCCTCAGCGACGGCAGCATTCGGATTTCAGTATAACTGACAGGACATTGGAAATTGCATATTAGAAAGCGTCAGAAATCCAGCGCCCCGACCAACCTCGCAGTTGAAGCCTCAGAATTCTGCACCTGGATATGACGCCTCTGGATTCAACGGAACATACAGCTCCTCCAAATTCAGATTCAGGGCAAGACTGGGGCTCTGATACCGCGGGCAGCCGCAAACCCGACAATGCGGACCGCTCTGTTGTAGTCCACGCTCCGAATTCAGCACTGCGGTGCGGACAGCTCCTGGATCAGCACGTCGGGCAGCTCCTGGATCCAGCTTCCCCTCCCTAACCCCCACCCCCACAGCGTTCCACCTCCAACTGGCTGCACAGTTGTCCCCTAGCCCGCACCGTTCAAGCTCCATCCCGTCCCCCTGTACTCCGATCTCATCTCCGCATCCCCCTTCTCCTCTGCTCTCTTCTCCCTGCCCCCACACCTCCCACTTCCAATTGCTCAGCCTGTCCGTCTCACCGACCCGTGGACCGCCGCCTCTGGCTCCCATGGTTCCTGGTTTCTTTCTTCCCCAGCCTCCCAGGTCTCTAGCCCCCAAGCTCCTCAATGCCCCTCTCTTCTCCATTGCTTAGCCACCTTTTTCTCTATCTCTCCATTTCTTCTGCTTTTCGCTGCCCGCATGCTTCACACCCCAGTAGAGACTCCAGTCTCTCCATACGACTCTACCAGCGCTCCAGCTCTTCAGCCCCTATTTTTTGGCATCCCAGTCTCCAAGAACAGCCCCCAGTCTCCTCACCTTCCTCGGCGGTCCCGGGCCTCCCTGGTCCCAAAAGCAATGCAAGAGAAAGTGGCATCAGACAGACAAGCAGGCGCAGCGGATGTGGGCCAGCGCCAGTCTCCATGGTCCGCAAACCGAGCTGTCAGTGCGGCAGCGGCGGCTCAAGCCGCGCCAGCCCCGGCCCCAATGAGTAGCGCCCCCAGACCCCAGCGCCTACGGGGGGAGGGACCTTACCGGTGACCATCAGCCATGGGAACCAATCATTAGGCACAGCTGCTGGAGCTCCCCCAATCCCCGCCAGCAGAGAATGGAGGGGTGGAGTTTCATAGGCCAGGGGCGGAACAGCGAACTGGAGAGGGAAAGGAAGGGGTCCCTCCAATCTTCGAACCTTGGGGGTGGGGCAGTGCTGAGCCCTGGCTGGACTCCTGGGGAGGGGGATGAGCTGGTGTCCATGGCCCAGAACGCTAAACCTCAGCCCCTCATTACTGAGAAGTGGATAATGTGGGCGTGGCTTCAGAAGGGGCGAAACTTGAGGAGTCAGCGGCGCTTGCAGTCTCTGAACTAGCCTGGAAGGTCTCTTGTCCCCAGGACTTGCAGGGGTCTTGATGTCCTGACCCCAAGCTCTTGGAGCTCCTCTATCTCCCAGCCCTTGGCTTCTTCAGTGTCTGCGGCTCCTAGTGTCTCATGGCTCGGTCCCGCCCCCTTCTCTCCCCGCCCTCGTCACACACACATTCACACTGACAGGAGGAAAGGACCAAGCCCGCCTCTGGGAGCTGCTGGAGAAAGGAAAGCAAAGTGGGAAAGAGTCCCACCCTACTAGCAACGCTTCTGAAGCTGGGAAACCATGTGGATGCCGAGATGGGGCGGTGGTAGATTTTGCATGAATGATCTATTTCAACGGTTCTTGCTCTTGCTGCCAGGACACAGGCAGCACTGTCCACAACCAACCGTGTCCCCTAGTCTGCTCAGAGCCTGGAGCTCCCCCTTTGATGATCCCTCTCCGTCCACCCCAGGGAATTAGTGAGGTGTGCCGCGGCTGGACAACTAGGGGTCTTTGAGAGAGGCGGAGCAATCCTCGCCACGTTTAACCAGTGCGGAAGAAGCTGCAAGGAAACGTGGAACACGACCTTTATCTAGTGAAGGTCATTTCTGTGCAAGATGAGGGTTTAAGGCGTTGGTGTGGGGAGGGTTGGGGTCCTCCAGGATGAACGAGGCGGCTATTGAGCGCCACCATCTGGGCTGCACTTGAAAGAAGATAGCTCCACCCACCCTGTGGCTGTTCAGAGAGCTCTTTTCTTGGGGGAACCCTACCCCTCTCCCTTTCGTAGCTGAAGCAGTCTTGGGAATGAATGTGAGTCCTGTGTCTACGTGACCCGTGTGACCCGAGTGTCTGTGCATTTTGTATGTGTGCATTCCTCCCACCGCCAACCAACAGTTACTGGGCCCCTAGCTCTGGGCTGAGCATGCTCTGGTCAAGGACCCTGTCTCTGCCACAGTCCGTACTTCCTTGAGCACCGAGTGTAATGAAATTTTCTGGCAAGGTAGAGCCCTAGCCATTTACAAGCTGCTTTCATGCGTCATTTCTCTGTGTGTGTGTGTTTAGTACGTTTTTAAAAGCACACTTGCTTGCTCACAGACATACTTGCTGGGCAGTAGCAATGGAAGCGGCTGGGAGGAATTGGATTCCTTTGCCTGGAGACTGAAGCCCAGCGAGGACGCCGAAGGAGGTGTGGCGTCTGGCCAATCTCTGAATGGTGACAGGAGCATCTGAAATCAGATCCACCTGAAAGACTCTTACACCCCCATCCTCTTCCCATCTTCATTCTCCTCACGCTTGCTCCCCCTCCCCCTGCTGCCCGCACCCCCTCCAGCATTGGAGATATTTTTAGAGACTGCTCAGAGACCCAGGATTTCTTTCATTTCAAAAGGAGTCTTCACTCCATCACTCCTCTCCTCTCTCTTCAAAACCAGGTCCCATACCTTTGCAGTCTCTAAGGCGCCAGCTATGGCACCTTACCTGAGCTCTAGGGACTTCGGTGCAGAGGCTCTAGCCCTCGGTGCTAAAACAAAATACAGGCTCCCTATGAGCTTCGCAAGGATCATTCCTGAGCCAAACCTACCTGGGCAATTTTCTGGAGAAAGCCACTGAGCATGTCCCATAAACCCCTGGTTGTCAGGAGCCTGGTTCCCACCCTCTCCCACCACGTACACCAGCAGGCACCTTAGAGGAAGAGCCAGATCTAGACCCTAGGAGTGGAGGGGAGAAGAAAAAAAGATGTTGTGAAATAAGCCTTGTCTTTCTTCCTCTGAACAATTCATTTATAATAAAAACAAAACGGAGAAGCCCCAGAGTATGCAGATATATGCAAATTAGCCAGATCTGAATAAGAGTTGCTCTGAGGTAGGACTCCACTCTACTAGGAGACTGCGGAATAGACACCTCATGAAGAAATTCACAAGGGGCTTACAAGGAAACTAAGCCATGGTTTATGGGGACCTTTAAGTGCTGGGGGCCAGTCAGCCAGGGGCCAGGTTAGATCCCCCCCTGAAACAGTGAGCTTGGAGAGTGGATTGGAGGTGGGAAGAGGGTGTGTGTGTAGGGGTGAGTTTTCTGGCCATGGTGCTGAACCCACCAGAGCCCTGATCCTCTATTTTCAACTGGACTTGGGACATCTCTGCCACTACCTTCTCCTCTGGTCTATAACCAAGATCCTCTGGCCCATAACCAAAATCCAGTGGTTGGAATCTCCAGGAGACAAGCAGCCTTACCACCTATAGTAGGAGTGGAGGGGCCTGAAACCAATGTAGAAACTCTTGTTTTTTTAAGATTTTATTTTTCATTTTTAGAGAAAGAGGAAGAGAAGGAGAAAGAGAGGGAAAGAAACAGCAATCAGTTGTCTCTCACACACCCCCAACTAGGGATCTGGCCTGCAACCTAGGCGTGTGTCCTGACTGGGAATTGAACCGGCGACCTTTTGGATTGCAGGCCAGCACTCAATCCACTGACCCACACCAGCCAGGGCACTTTCTCCCTGAGTGTGGAGGGAAGGAGTCACAGGCCTCCAGTCAGAGTGAATTCTTTTCTAGGACAAGAGACTCACTGCCAAAAGGAAGATGGAGGTTATAAACAAATGTTTAAACTGTATTTTTTCTAAGATAAAAGAAAGACAAAACATTTAATTTACTGAGTTTGAAAATTAATCAAAGAGAACCTTTAGACTATCGAACACATCACACCTCATTTTTCACAGTTAATGTGGGGTTAGAATATAATTTATATATGGCCCAACACAGTGCTTGATGCATAGTTCCGGTATGTTTTATTATTCACCTTCATGGTTAATCAAGGTAAAAAACAGAAAGGAAAAAAGGAAAGGATAAAGAAAGGTTAGGTGGTGAAGCAGGAAAAGGAAGAGAGAGAGAATTAGAGAAACCGTGGTAGAAGAAAAGACAGAATGAGGGAAAGAAAGAGACAGCTCTGTGAGAAGAATGTGGCTAGAAAGCAAGGAGCCTGAAGGAAATGTATTTGAAGAGACAGGAATATTATCAGGGCAGGCTGGCTGGCCAGCTGCCAAGCAGCCTCAGAGGTGACACTTACTTACCTTGGTGGATTCATCATGGCCCAAGCTCATAAACTTGACTTCACAGTACTAAGAGAGAGCCTACATATTGAGGGGTTGGGAAGTAGATCATACTAACTCAGCTCCTAACCTGCTATCTGAGCCAAAGAAGCAATGTATTAATATACGATGAGAAATGGAACTGCCGAGGGGCCAGAACGCTCACATTGCCATGTCCAGCAAATTCCTCCCCTGTGGAAACATGTGCACAGGAAGCCAAGCTATGATGTGAGGGCTGTTCTGAGGGTGTAAGGAGACAGAGTTGGATGGTTTAAATATTTGATGGCATCAGGCTCTAACAGCTTTGTGCCTCCAAATCCTCAGTAGGAATAAACTTGCCATGGACAACTGAGTGACAGTCCTGGGGGCCAGGGGTGGTAATGGGACCCATCAACATATGCTTCTCAAACTCTCTTTTCTCAAATCTTAGTTCTATATCTGAGCAGCCAACTTCAGGATTAAAGCAGTCCTTTTAAAGTTAAATTACCAAAATGATATAAACTAATCAAAATTTTATAAGTAAAAAGTAAACATGTCCATTCATTTCACTCTACGCAGTCCCATTTCAAAATTTAAATCATGCTAATAGATTGATATATACCTTTCATGATATTTTCTCCACACACACACCACACACACACACACACATCCCTTTACAGAAAATAAATATATCTTTTGGTGAGGTAAACAACGTTGATTACCTACCCCTAATTCCTCTCCCCTCTCATATTTGTTGTTGCTGAGAAATCTCCAATTTTGTTATGTTCATCTACTGCACCCGTTTGCTCAGAGAAGATGACACTATCCCCAAGTTCAGGGATGAATAAAAATTGTTATTGGCTAATTCTTTTCAGCCATTCCATGCCTCAGGGTTAGATTAGGCATGGGTATGTGACATAATCCTGGCTGTCTGAATTGGGGATTCTAGAAAAATTTTTTCCTCCTAATAAGAGATCCCATTCCTTCTCTGTATGTCATGTCAGCATTTGACACCTGGATCTGCTGCAGCCATCCTGACATTGCGGGGTCAGAAGGGCATGAACACCAGGGAACAGGAATCATGGAGACCACTCTAGGGCCTGTCTGCCGCAGACAGAAATATTTATTTATTTATACTTCTTAATAGAAAAATTCTTTTTTAAAATTGATTTTATAGAGAGAGATAGGAAGGTAGAGACATCAATTTGTTATTCCACTTATTTATGCATTCATTGGTTGCTTCTTGTATGTATTCTGACAAGAGATTGAACCCGCAACCTTCGTGTATCAGGATGATGCTCTAATCAACTGAGCAACCTGGACAGAGCTACAGACAGAAATATTTAAACCTACTCAAGTGAAAGGAGAATAGTTATTGGCTGGGTAGAAACATCTCCTAAGAATGAACTGAACACCTGGCAGGAAATGGAGCTGGGTCTCGAGGCTGTCAGATACTGAGGCAGCTGTTCTATCCTTTTAAAAGTCTTCTTTCTGCTTATTCTCTTTTTCTCTTTCTTCCTAGGATCAAATTCCTCTGGTTTCTTCTTCTTTTAGCAGAGTTGCTTCATTTTCTTTTTTTGTAGACAGAGGGCTCACCTCAGCCTATGTATAGCATCTGCCTCCTTATAACGCTGATCTGCTCATGACCTTGGCTTGTTATGGTGTCTACTCTGGCTTCTACTGTGGTTCTGACTCTGAACAACCTTTCAACTTACTTTCCCGCAGCAAATTTTGGCAAATTCTTTGGGGAGGAATTTAACTAATTGCCTAGCTTGGGTCAGATGGATACTGGTTCAAAAACTGTGGTAAGGGGAATAGGATCACATGATATAAGGATGGTCACTTAAGCAGGGAACTCTGAATAAGGAGGCACTCAACTCAAGTCTTTAATTTTGTTCCATTGCATTAAACTGGTCAGTAGAAAATGGAGGTGACTATCCTGGCCAGAGGCCTCAGCCTGCCTGAAGAGCTATTCTGGTCATTGTGACATTGCATGTAAACTCCGTGGAGACATGAAGTGCATTTATCTTGTTTGTTGTGGTATATTCAGTACCTAGAACTATGCTTGGCACCTTGCATGCCCTCAATAAATATGCAAAGAATGACAATGAATGGGACTTTAATAACATGACTCAGTATTCCTGTCCAAATTCATTTTCCTAGAAACTTAAATGTCCCAGGGAAGTCAATTAGTTTCCCCTCTGAAATACAGAACCTAATTGTAGATTTCACTGCTCCCTTTTCTCAGGGTTATGGGTTGAGCTGAAGTGGAAACATGATGGGAAGGGACATGTATAAGTGCGCAGAGGGGTTGGTGGGGATAATTACTCTATTGTGTGGAATGGGTTGAAATTAAAATATGGAGGAGGGGGTGAAAAGAAGAAGCAGAATGGTCAGGGGAGAACATAGCATCATTCTGCCTTGGTGGAGACCAGAGTGATCTCTAATAATCATAGCCTGTCCTTAAAATGACATTTCTCAAGTCTAATGATTGCATCATAAACATAATAATTCTTGCTGCTGGTTCTGTGTCAAACATGTGTTCAATGCCTTATTTTGTTTAGTCCTTACTACAAATTTGTAAGATGGCTATGGTCATATATTTCCTTCTTCCTTCTGCATTCAAGATTCTAAAAGGGTCACTTACATTCATTTATCCATTGAATTTGTTGAAAGACACTTTCATTTTAATCAAAGTAATACTGTATGTAGTATTAAAAGTCAAATGATATTACAATGCTTACAATAAAAATAAAAATTCCCTGCCTCTCTCCACGTCTATCCGCAATTCCTGAGTTTCATTCCCCAGAGCCAACCACTTTAACACTTTTGGTTGTATCTCCTGGTATTTCCTCACACTTGCTGAACATGGTACTCAGTCCACTGCCCCTTACGACTCTGGTATGCCCATGGTGTTGGCTTGGCACGGTGTCTCTGAAGGCACAAGTTGTCTTTCATTAGTGGGATACTTTCCTGCTCCGACTGTGCTCTACAAGCCTCAGGGCACGGTCATTTGGGGTCATGAGGCTACTAACACACATGAAACAGTTTGTAAACAACTCAGCTCACATTTACTAGGACGTGCTGTGCCAGGTTTGATAGGTAGTATGGCACAATGATTAAGAGCACAGGCAAATAGAAACAGAGGCATGGAGACATGGAACAGACTGGCAGCTGTCAGAGGGGAAGGGAGAGGGGGAACTGGATAAAAGAAGGGGAAATGATTAACTGAAAAACATGTATGCATAACCCATGGACACAGACAATAGTGTGGTAATGGCCTAAGAGAAGTGGGACTGGGGGCTGGGTGGAGGTGGACAAAGCGGGGAGCAGGGAGATAGGGACATCTGTAATAGTGTCAATAATAAACAAAAAACAAAAAAACAAAGAGCACAGGCAGATGCAGAAACTCTAGCCCAGTCTCTTTCTACCTCTCTCAGCCTTTCTTCACCTGTCAAATGGGGAATCACAATACCCATGATGCAAGATCGACGTGAGACTGGGAGTATGTCATGGACAAACAAATGTCTGACACAGGGCTTCTGCGCCATTCCATCAGACTGAGAAACCATGTTTGACAGAGCTCTTGAATGGTCAATGGAATCTGAACAGGAAGGAAAAAGAAAATCCATTACAAAAAAAGAGATGAGTTGAAGTGTAGACTTACAGGCAGAAATGAACAGAGTGTGTGCCTGGCCCCTGTGGCTCAGTTGGTTGGATGGCATATAGTCCCGTATCTGAAAAGGTCACGGGTTTGATTTGCCATCAGGGCACATGCCTGGGTTGCGGCTGGGTCTCCAGTCACGTCTCTGGTCAGGGCATGTAGAAGAGGCAAACAACGGATGTTTCTCTCCCTCTGTTTCTCCCTCCCTTCCCCTCTCTCTAAAATCAATAAGCATGTCCTTGGGTGAGGATTAAAAAATTAAATAAAAATGAACAGAGTGTGTTTGAGGAACAGTGAAAGGAGACTGATGTACCGTGAATGTCGTGTTCTTTTTAGATGCAGGAAACCATGTCCATGGGGCAGCTGAGGGCAGTCCTGCAGGGCAGACCACAGCGAAGTACTGACTACTGTAGGGTGGGTGGGGAAGGAATGAGGCAGCGAGCTCTGAGAGAAGCACTCGTGTGTGAGCAGCTGGCAAACGGATCGAATAGGACAAAGGGTGGGCTCAAGGGTGGCGTAGCCCAGCTTTGCCTGGTACCCTAGGGACCTGGCTGGGAGTTTAGAGAAGTAACTCATGTGGACCTCAGTAAGACAGAGTTATACCAGACAATCTCTATTAGCCCTTCCAGTCCTAAAATTCTATAATTTCTACTATTATAGGACTGATATGGTAGACAGTGGGAATATAGAAAGAGAGAAAGAGTGACAATGCTTTGCAAGTAGTATCCATATGACTTCATCACCATTTGGATAGATACTGGGGATAACAAAGTGCACTGGTGGTGACTAAGGTTTGAATACAGGTGCCTGAGAGATTAGGAAAGTGGTATGGACGTGACTCCAGCGTCATTGTAAGATGTCGATTCAACACGGGAGGAGACAGATACCGTGTCACTCCCGAGTCGGACTGCACAGCCATTCTCGGCGGTGCAGATAGACTCTTAAGAAGCTACACCATCGTCTCTCGAGACGGACGGCTGCTGATGGACGTGACTGGAAGCCACGCAAGGGAAAACCCTAGTAGAGGCGTGTTTCTGACCCCAGGCATGCGAACTTGCTGTTCCCTCTGCCTGGAACCTGCCTCCTCGAATGTCTGTCTGCATGGTTTCCTTCCTCTCTCCCTTCAGCTCACCCTCACAGTGAGGTCTTCCCCGACCAACCTACTAAAAACTATACAGCTCCCCACCCTGCGCTCCCTCTCCTCTGCTCCTACTTGGCTGTACTCTAGAGCACTTATTGGCATCCAACTACTCCCTTTTATTCACTGATTGGCAGACATCCTAATGTGGGAACTTTGTAAAAAACAGTATTCAAAGGAGTTTTATAGCTGTGTTGGCGAGTTTAGAAAAAAAAACTAATAAGAAAATAAAGAAAGCAAAAGGAAATTATTAGCTCCAGAAGAACAAAAATTGGACAAGAACAGAGATGTAATCATAGTTTACACTTGGTTAAACAATAAAAATATTATAGAGTATAACATATCCACTAGAGATTTAACCTAAAATAATGATACAGCCACAGAGAGGCAATGGAAGGGGAGAATTGGGAGAGGTTAATATATCAAGATAGCCATCCATTTCAGTCACGCTTGGGATACCTGTCCTGGGGTATCTTTCTGCTCCTACCAAGGCACGCTGCTCTTTGAACCTGTATAACTATCATCCTGAGGTTCCCCAAAAGCTTTGTGTCTATGTTAGATTTTTTAAAAAGCAGAACCCAAGTTTTCTCTCATCTTTTTTACTTGCCTCCTCATTGTATCCTTGGATGGTTTCCTGAGAAAGAAGGCATAGGAGAGAAAAAATGTGATCTTTTATGCTTAAAAAAAAAAAGTCTTTATTCTCTCCTTACTGTTTAAAAACTGGTTATAGAATTCTGGCTTCAAAATGATTTTTCCTCAGAATTTTGGAGGCAATTCTCCCCTCTTCTGGTTTCCAGTGCCATTCTATGCCCAGATTCTTGGTATATAACATTTTCCCCCCAAAAAAGCTTTTTTGATCTTCTCTTTGTTTTCAAAATCTTAAAATTGCATCTTATGCGTACCTCTTTTTAGTCATTGCTCACTTAGAAGGCTGCTGCAGTCCAGAAAGACATGTCCTGGGGAATTGTCTTGTATGACTTCTTTGATAACTTCTCCTTTCAGTGTTATCTATACTCTCCTAATGGAATTTGTATTAAACATTGAACTCCAGGATTGACCCTCTAATACTCTCATATATTTTCCAAATTCCATCTTCAGGGTTTTTTTCCCTACCTCCTGGGAGATTCTTTGGCTTTATCCTCCTAAATTTCTAATAAAATTTTAAATTTCAGCTCTTATATTTAATTTCCAAGAATTATTTTTTTGCTCTCTGATCAACCCCCCCTCCCCTTTTATATAGAACTCTGTTCTTGTTTCGTGAATGTAAAATCTCTGGCATATTAGATGACAGTATTTTGTCATTTGCTTGTTTTATTTGGCTTGCTACATTGTTTCTGTTTCCTCTGATCTAGTCGTTCTTGCTCTCTCACTTTCTTTTCTGTTTGTTTGCTTATTTTTATCTCTGCCTTTCATGCAAGAGGCTTTCTCTAAATGCCTGGGAATCATTGGCTGGTTATTTACGTTTAGAATGAAGCACTAGAGAGCTGATTACAACATCTGAATGACAAACAAAGCAGAAACAGACTCATAGATACAAGTGAACAAACTGAGGGTTGCCAGATGGGAGGGGGTTGGAGGAAGGGTGAAGGGAGTAAGAAGTTACAAAATAGTCACAGGGATGTAAAGTACAGGTGGGTACTAGAATTATCAGGGAGATCGCTTTGTAAACTATATAATTGTCTAACCACTATGTTCTACACTGAAACAACAAACAAACTATATATATCCAGAGATTTTACATTCACGAAACAAGAACAGAGTGCTATACAAAAAGGGGGGGGGGGTTTGATCAGAGAGCAAAAAAATAATTCTTGGAAATTAAATATACATATAAAATGCAAGGGGCAGATTTGCTGACTCATGTATTTCACTCTGGATTGATCAGGCAGTAAGCTGACTTTTGAGTATGTATAAGATTTTTCTCAAGGGTCTTTCCTTTTCCCCAGAGAGGAGTCACTCAGACTTGTGCTTGGGAGGATGCTTTCCAGGGCGTGGGTTTCTTACCGCTCATAAGCAAATTTTTACTTATTCCTGGATTTCAACATGGCCCCTCAACTCTACTTCTGCTGGTGCCTGGTGCCCCCTGGTCAAGAGGCTCTCTTGTTCCACTTTCCCAGAGTAAATCTGCCATCTCCTGCCACATTAGTGAGAAAATAGACTCTGTGCAGATAGAAGAGATGTTTTTGGCTGTTTACCCAATCCCAGCTTCCTCCCTTCTTTCTGATTTCATTCACCTGTCTCTGAATGGCCTTGGCAAGGGACTGTCTTAAGCATGAGCACATGACACAATTCTGGCCAATGAGAAGTGATGGAAAATCAGCTGAGAGCTTCTGGAAGAGTTTATCTTACTTTTTAAAAGGGTTATAAGACTGTCATTTCCTCTTCTGCATCTGGATATTGTCAGGTGGGAATGTGATGCATATTTTTTCTTTTTTCCTTTTTTAAATTTTAGACAAAGAGAAAGAAACATCAATGTGTTGTTCCACCTATTGATGCATTCCTGTATTGATTCTTGTGTGTGCCCAGCCCAGGATCAAATGTCGACCTTAGCATATTGGAATGAGCTAGCCAGCCAGGACTCCACTCACTTTCAACCATGAGGGGAAGGTCAAAGAAACCACAGACAAGACGATCTGATGTCCCAGTGTCTTTGAACTTCTGGATTAACCATCCCCAAAACCAGTATACCTAAAGATTCCTCAAAATGTGGAGTAAGCTCTGGTTGGTGTGCCTCAGTGAATTGAGTGCTGGCCTATGAACCAAAGGTTTCCCAGTTCAATTCCCTGTCAGGGCACATGCCTGGGTTGTGGGCCAGGTCCCCAGTTGGGGGCACATGAGAAGCAACCACACATTGATGTTTCTCTCCCTCTCGTTCTCTCTACCTTCCCCTCTCTCTAAAAATAAATAAATTAAATCTTCTTTTAAAAACTAAAAAAAAAAGTGGTGTTATAAGCCCACTATACTTTAAGTCCTAAAATGTGGTCTGAGAACACCAGAAGCACACCACCTCAGATCTTAATAGAAATGCAGAATCTCAGGGCTTACTCCTGACATACTGAATCAGGATCTGCATTCTAACAAAATCTCCAAGGGACTGATATGCTCCTTGGAGTCTGAGGAGCACTGCCTTAAACTATATGTAGCTATTTCCCTTCTTATTTGCAGCTGGACACATTTTAACTAACAGCATGGCTATAGCAAACACCTTTGGAACCAAGCCGCCATGATCTACAGTACATTAGTTTGGCTTTTCTTTTTGTTTCATTCTCCATCATCCTTCACTCTTGGTTCCTACGATTACTTCCCAAATGACCTCCCTGCTCCCAAGTTCCTTTCTCAGTCTCTGCTTCAGATTGATAGGCAACCAATAAAGTCTGCTCCATGAGCTCTTCTTGCTTAGAATAAAAGGGTAACTTACTAGAAGACTATTTCAGTGTTTCACAGTGAAAACAGGCCTCAAGAAAACTGAAATCAGGGACCCCAATACCACTAAGCTCCTCTCTGTCTTTTGTTCCTTCTTTAAGGACATTACATTTGGAGGAAAAGACCGAATCTATCCTGAGCATCAGAGGAAAAATGAAAGAAGGGCTGTAACTGATGGCCCTTGGGTCAGTGTCCAGGAGTGGTACAATGGGCAACAGGGCACTACCTTTGGTTCATCTTGGGTCAGAATTTAGCCCAGGACTGGAAAATTATGACTGGTTTTGTGATATGTGAGGAGTGGCTTTGGTATGAAGTCAGTGGCGAGGCAGCAGAGCAGTGAGGTAGAAGCACCTCAGGTTCCTAATGACACTGTTGAACCATGGAATTTCCGCACCCTGGCCCTCCAGCGGGCCTCCTGCATTATGAGATGATACATTTCCATAGTGAGTAAGTCACTTTGAATCAGCTCTGCTAGGTAGAGTTCAGAGCATTCTACTTAATTCATGTTTACTACCATGAATTCCCTGAAACTCACTTTCCTGGTGTCCAGACCTACCCACATTTCCCAATCTTGCTCCTCCTCTCTCTGGGTTTTCTACAATTTACCTACCTATAAAATAAGAATCAGGTGCATACTATTATGCCAAGCCCTGGTTTAGACACTACAGAGGAGCTGTTGAAGCAACATTGCTGTCATTATGGACCAGTAAAGGAGGCAGACAATGAGTAAAACTATTTTCTGAATGAGTAACATTACGAATAGAGAAGGAAAACTCTGACTCCAAAAAACCTCCGCCGCCTTGCGGCATACCTCTTCAGGGGAAAGGCTAAGGGAGTAAACCCCGACAGAAAATCCGGAGCCGGAGTCCCTAAGGCGGTTTGACGTTGTAGTCAACACCGGCAACTCCTGCGGCGCACCTGAAGCCAAGCTGTATTGACTCCGTCTTTCCCTTGGACCCTTCAGCTGCGAAGAGAGAGGGGGTCTGCTGCATGGGCAACAGCAGACCCTTCATATCACCCTGCCCAGGCTCTGTAGCTTCAGCTCCACTGGAGAGGACACTCCAGCGTCATCGCAAGATGTCGATTCAACACGGGAGGAGACAGATACCGTGTCACTCCCGAGTCGGACTGCACAGCCATTCTCGGCGGTGCAGATAGACTCTTAAGAAGCTACACCATCGTCTCTCGAGACGGACGGCTGCCGACGAACATTACGAATAATGCAGAGCAGGAGCTCAATCATTGTTGGCTGAAAGAGTTATCTTTGTCTACAGTGTATCCCACCAGAGTCTGGTTCAACAAACAGCCCCAGGGAACTGAGAGGCAGACCCTGTTCTTGCAGCCCTAGAACTCTAAAAAGGAAAGTATAACCCGGGCCTGCCCTCTGAAACTCCGAGGCCAGAAAGAACAGCGAATGCATACTGAGTGCTAATATTGTCAGGTCCTGTAAAACGTGCTTTTAGGGTACCCTCTCATTTAGTCCTCACTGACTCCAGGAGACTGTTCAAGGGCAGACGGAAGGCTCTGGAGGATAACAGGCCTGAAACCAGGCAGTCCGGACAGCGAGAATCGCTCTGGCGAGCCAGTCCTGACCCTTGGGTTTAGACCCGCTCCGGGTGACATTGTCTAAGTCCCTTCTGTGCTCTGGCCCGTGTGTGGTGTCTGACTCCCGGCACGCACACACTGCCTCCGCCGCGCCCCCAGCCTCTTTCCCCAGGGGTGTGTGGGGCAAACAGGGGAGGTCACTGAGATCAGTAGGGAGGGGGTTGGAGAAGTCAGTAGAGTGAGCAGCGGGGAAGGAGATCGCTGGGGAGAAAGACAATCGTGGACACTCGCGGTCTTCCCCACACCGCCCTCTGCTCCCACGCCCTCCAGCGCCGCCGCCAGGACCGACCTCCTCGGCTGGAAATGAAGGCATTGCTTTCCCCCACCGGGCGCCTCCACCCCTCCGCCTCAAACTGAAAGGCGACACAAGTCCTCTGCCGGCCCTTTGGCATGACCTACGGCCCCGCTTCTTCGGCCGGGACCTCGCAGTTCGGCCCCTTCTAGAGTCCCCTCCACGCCCACTCCCCCTCGGCTCGGGACCACTTGGTCTGCGCCGCCTGCATCCTCTGTGTGCCGGGCCCGCCCGCACTGCGGGGGAGAGGCGGGAGCCGCCCACGCCGCGCCCGCCGCTAGGCAGGGCCGTCTCCCTGGGACGCGCGCGGGCTCCGTAGCGCGCGGTAGCCGGGCGGGAGGCCATGGCGCGGTGAGCCGGGAGGGAACCCGCCGGAAGCCAGGAGCGCTGGGGCCGCCATGGCCCGGCGGCGGCGCCGCGCCTGCATCGCGCTGTTCCTGGTGCTGCTCTTCGCCTTCGGCACGCTCATGGGCCTGCGCACGCTCAAGGCTCCCGACGGACTCCCGGCTCTGGGCCCAGGCCTGGAGCTGGCGTCCTTTGAGCGACGCCCGGAGGGGGCCCCCGCGCCCGCGCCCGCCGCCCGGGCCCCGGCCGCCCCGGCCGCCCCCGCTGCGCCTCCGCCTCCGCCACCTCCGCCTCGGACAGTCGGCCCGGGCAGTCCCCCGGGGCCGGCCCCCGCGGAGGCCGAGTCCGCTCCTGGACAGAGTCTGCGCGTCTACTCAGACCTGCACGCCTTCTACTATTCGTGGTATGGGAGCCCGCGGCGCGAGGGCCACTACATTCACTGGGACCACGTCATGGTGCCGCACTGGGACCCCAAGATCTCGGCCAGCTACCCCCGCGGCCGCCATAGTCCTCCCGACGACTTGGGCTCCAGTTTCTACCCAGAGCTGGGGCCCTACAGCTCCCGGGACCCCGACGTGCTGCGGGAGCACATGACCCAGCTCAAGGAAGCCGCCATCGGTGAGCCCCCCTGTCCCCCTGGACCTCCCTGCCCCCCAGCCTCACCCTTCTTTCTCCCTACACGGCAATCCCGCGGGTCCAGTCACCGGGCCTTCGGCCCCACTCACCCGTCAGCCTGGCTTCTTATCCTTTCCACGAGGCACCGTCCCACTTTCTAGTGTTCAAACACACCAATCTCTGCTTTCTGACCCCTGACATTTCAGGGCCCTTTCATAGGCCAGAGCTGCTGGGAGAGCCTGTGGAAGGGAGCTAGGCCAGAGCTGACCCAGGTAGGGACAGCGAGGAGACGGGGCAGTCTTCATGTCTGCTGGGCTGGTTTGGGTAAGTGAAGCCTCGGTATCCTGGCGCCGCAGGAGTCTGGGATTCAGAGGAGTAACGCCCGCGATGGCCTCTGCTTTCACACCAGGTACAGGGTAGAGCAGCAGCCCTTCTGTTTCTGCTGGCTGCAGGAAGGAAAGGTTGCCCACGGTGCATGATGGACCCTGCTCTGTGTGGGGTCCTGGAGCTTTTCATCAAGGTCTCTGCTTGAAAAGAGGTCTCTGGGAACCTCCTTGGGGCAGGCTGGGGTGAGAGGCTCACCTGTTTCAGATTTTACAGAACATTTCAACTCATCTGGAAACAATTAATGAGCGAGGGAAAAAACTGACTGCCACAGACACTGAGAGGAGGTATTTGCAGTTAAATAACACAAAGCCTAGCCCTCAGGATTTTACAGTCTAGAAGGGCAGCCAGTCTAGACCAATGCTGTCTCCCGCGGAAAGAATACAATGACCTCTGTTCAGGGCTCTTCTTCCTTCGGGACCTCAGAAGTGCTCCTCTCTCCCAGGGATAGGGCTGTGACTTCCGGGTGGGTGTGGCATTGCCCATCTATTTCCCTTTGTTCTACTACTTGCTAATGTCAGCAAAAGCCGGGCTCCTACTGGACTTTTTTCAGGCTCCTTCCAGGTCTGGTGCGTTAAGGTTCCCCAGCCGCTGCGCTTCAGCACCGCGGGCGAGGACAGCTCCAGGGCCAAAGCTCTGGAATCTGATCTGCAGGAATGAAACTGGCAGGAGCCTCGCTCTAAGATTTCATTCAGAAACCATTTTGCAGTTGGACATGGTTTGTGAGGAAAGAAATCCCTGTTGTGGGGAAACTGTCTCTGAAGTAGCTTGTGTTGTGTCTCAGGTGTCCTGGTCTTGTCCTGGTATCCACCTGGCATGGCTGATGATAATGGGGAACCCTCAGATGACCTGGTGCCCGCCATTCTGAACACTGCACATCAGTATGACATCCAGGTAAGTCTTCAAGAAGAGATCAAGTGTCCTTTGGCCCATTCTGGAGATGTTCGTTTTTCTGCCCATAGTGCTAGTGCCTCCACCCAAGTTCTTGGCATTAGCCCAGCTATGGCAAATAAGTAGCAATTGTGGTGTTGGTGGTGGTGGTGGTGGTGGAGTCTAATAAATACTGCCTGTGTCACTCTTTTCTTTAAGTCTGAAAAAAGTTGGTAAAACTAGAGGAGAAATGGGAGACTACATATCACAATAATGGAGGTTGAGTTGGAGACCCTGACCCTGGACAGAGAACAGACAAGGGCCAAATGGGCCCACAAACAGCTCCAGCCTCAGCTTCCTACTGGGACACTGTGCTGGGCCTCAAGGTGCAGAGCACATGTGTTCTCAGTAGGTAGGCTCACTTTCAAGAGGAATGAGGGAGCTGAGCTGGCCATGTCCAGTTATTTCCTCCAAATGTACCAAATAAGTCATTTTCCTCTCCTCTGGCAGGGAAATGAGAGAGAAACACCCCACTCCTATTCCTGATCCCACCACCAACACGCTTAACAGGTCATAGCACATTTTCCTATCGACACAACTTTAGTATACTTCTTCCCATAGTTCTAGACATCTAGTGCCCATCATGTGGAACTGGTACATAAGGTGAAACCCATTAGCCATCCTTCCCATCAGAATGATTTCTTGATGCCTAGCTGTGGGAGGTGGGCACACATCTTGCCCTTCTTTTTTTGGCCCTGAGGGCAGTGACTGCTTTTATGTCTATTGTGCCCACCATTGCCAGGCCCTCTCCTGAACTCAGCCTCTCCTCTAGGCCATGGTTGGAACATGAGACTTATAGGTTGTGAGCCCTGGACAGATACTCACCAATATCTCCTGTTTGTGGCAGGTAGCCTTCCACATCCAACCCTACAAGGGCCGGGATGACATCACTCTGCATGACAACATCAAGTACATCATTGACACGTAAGGCTGCTCTGGGGCATGGATTTTAGTGGGGATGAAAGTAGTAGAGGAATAGAAGGTTTGACTTCAAGAGACAGAGCAGAATGCCTGTGTCCCCAGCAGTTGTTATTATTATTTTTAATTCTTACCCGAGGATATATTTGCTTTGCTTTTAGAGGACAGAGGGGAGAGAGAGAGAAAAAAATCGATTGGTTGGTTGCCTCTCATAGGCTTCCCAACCAGGGATTGAACACACAACCTAGCTATGTGCCATGACCGAGAATTGAACTCTCAACATTTTGGTGTATGGGGTGGTGCTCCAACCAACTGAGCCACATCAGCCAGGGGCCCCAGCAGTTATTTTATAGTAAAGAGTACTTGGCTTAGAATCAGCAACCTGGGCTTGAGTTGTTTGAATTCCAGTCCTGCAGCCTCTAATCTGTTATCAGAGGCAAGCCTCTTTACCTTTGAGTCTTATGAGAGTTATATGAGATAATATATGTGAAAGTAGCTTGTACAGTGCTTGCATATGTCATTCATGCATTCAAAAAATATTGAGTGACTTTAGGTATTTAGACTGTCCTTAAGCCCCGGTTGTGCAGTAATGGGTAGGTCTTGGAAGTTTACATTTTACGGTATGTTGGGGGTGCAATGGAGCAGAGTAGGTACACACAAAATCATATAGTGATCCATACTATGAAAAAGTAGTAATAAAGAATAAAGTAGGGTGTTGTGTCAAGATTGCTTTTAGAGATGACATGTGAACTAACATCTAAACGAAGAGGCAGCTCTGCAGAGATCTGGGGCAGGCAGAAAATTTCAGGCAGAGGGCTGTCAGATCCAAAGGTCATAGGATGGGACAAGCCTGATGGCAGAATAGAAGGTCCAGTGTGGCTGGAATGCAGAGATGGATGGGGATGGAGGTGGGAAGGGCCAGATCAAGTAGGTGGGGCCTTACAGGTCTTGGTAAGGAGCAATCAGATCTGATTTAATTGGAGAATGGAGCCCAGGTCATTGTGTTTCAGTAGGTTGGAGAGTCATCCAGTAAACCGAAAGGTCGCAGGTTTGATCCCCAGTCAGAGCACATGCCTAAGTTGCAGGTTCGGTTCCCAGTCAAGGCATGTGAGGGAGGCAACTAATCATTTCTTTCTCACATCAGTGTTTCTTCCCTCTGTCTCTCCCTCTTGTCCCCTCTCTCTAAAACCAACGGACTTGTCCTCAGGTAAGTATTTAAAAAAGAGAGAATGGATTATAAGGAGATAGAAGTGGGGGCCTGCAGTCCAGATGAAAGATGGTGGTGGCTTGGCCTAGGGCAGGAAGGCGAGGCTTGAGTGAAAAAATGGTAGGCTGGGCCCTGGCTGGTGTGGCTCAGTGGGTTGGACTTCGTCTGGAAAATGGAAAGGTTGCCAGTTTGATTCCTGGTCAGGGTACATGCCTAGGTTGTGGGCCAGGTTCCTGGACGGGGGTGTGAGAGGCAGCTGATCAATGTTTCTCTCCCTCTCTTCTCTAAAAATAAAATCTTAAAAAAAAGAAAAAGAAAAAGAAATGACAGGCTGAGGAGAGGAGGGAGGGAAATAGGTTCTTGCTTAGAGCCATGACAATCCAATTATGGAGACTGGCAGGATCCAAAATTGTGCTCAGGCATCAAGAAAGCTCTCATCCATGGCTGGTCCCACAGTTGTGCTGGCTTCTCCCATCCTATGCTGCCATCTCAGGCTCTTCTTCTTCCTGTTTTTCAGGTATGGCTCCCATGGCGCATTTTACCGCTATAAGAACAGCATGGGTAAGAGCCTCCCACTCTTTTATATCTACGACTCATACCTGACCACCCCTGAGGCCTGGGCCCATCTCCTGACACCAAGTGGGCCCCACTCAATTCGTAACACCCCCTATGATGGGGTCTTCATAGCATTGTTGGTGGAGGAGGGCCACACACACGACATCCTGGCCGCAGGATTTGATGGCATGTACACCTACTTTGCCTCCAATGGCTTCTCCTTTGGCTCCTCCCATCAGAACTGGAAAGCTGTGAAGAACTTTTGTGATGCCAACAACCTCATGTTCATTCCCAGTGTGGGGCCTGGCTACATTGACACTAGCATTCGGCCCTGGAATAACCACAACACGCGGAACAGGGTCAATGGCAAATACTATGAGACAGCCCTGCAGGCAGCCCTGACAGTGAGGCCCGAGATTGTCTCTATCACCTCTTTCAATGAGTGGCATGAGGGCACCCAGATTGAGAAGGCCATTCCCAAGAAGACTCCAACTCGTCTGTATTTGGACTACCTGCCTCACCAGCCCAGCCTATACTTGGAGCTGACTCGCCGCTGGGCGGAGCACTTCATCAAAGAGAAGGAGCAGTGGTTGATGTGAGGGGCCTGCCAACAGGGCATGAGGTGCTGATGTCCCAGCCTTGCTGGAATATTGTCACCATGTGGGGCTCAGCTGAGGTTATAGGTACATGCTGTCTCCAGGTCAGCAGCTGGGTGCTTCTGGGTGGACCAGCAAGCCTGGGCCTGTGTAGGAACAGAGCCTGTTCCGCTGGCAAGTGGTGTTGGGGCTGCTCTGCAGGTGCAGGAAACTGGGTGGTGTTCTGGAGAGGGAACTGGATGCAGAAGCTGGCAGGGGAGTGGACTTAGCCCAGGGAGGCTTCACACCCCCAGTCAGAACTTTAAAATGATCACTTCAGGCTTTGAATTCAACAGGTTGGTGTGATATAGTGGAGTTGCCAAGCCACTGCTCTTAGAAGATGGCCAGGGTTCTGGGCGTGCGTGCACCCTGCTCCCTCCTGCCAGCCTGTCTTCTCTAGGCCTCCTTCCAACATCGTCTATCTTCTCCAAGTTAGGGGACTGTATTTGAGACTTCCTAAAAGGCAAATTCTAGGTTTAAGCTCTTCCCAGATTCCCGAACCCAATTTTCAGGAAATAATCCAGAGCGCCCACACATTCATTTAACACAGACTAACCGATCACTTGACTATGTGCTGGGAGCAAACGAGCAGGAATGGCTCGCCTTCCTGCTGCCTCTGGATCCAGCTTCCCTCACGTGGTACAACCTTGTAGCCAGTGCTGCAGCAGTTACAGGTTTTCCTTTTCGCAGTTTCACCCTTGCTGGGAGTTCTGCTTCCTCTAAGAAAATACCTCTGTGCTCGGGCCTGTTTTCCCAGATGAACGCTTAGCTCCAGGGAGAGGACTAGGACATGCCCTCCCTTTAGCTGCCTGAACTCAGTGAGGCCCATTCACTAGAGCCATTTTCAGTGCTACTGGGATTTGTATTAATTAAACATGATGTGGTATTCTCAAGCAAGCACTCCTCTTGCTCTCTTCCACTTCACAAATTCTGACCCCTCAGTCAGATTCTGACAGATTTACATGTGGAATGATAACATAATGAAAAGAGTTTGCTTAAGAAATCAGTAGTTTAAGCAAGATTTCTAGAGGGGATATTTAAAAAAGCATTGCTTCTTTGCAAATAAACTAATACGCAAATTGCAAACACTCAAAGCCAGCCCTGGGACACCTTCTTGGCAAGAATCTTAGGATCTACTTGAGAAAATGTACATTGGCAACCACTATATTAAGTTTATAGGCTCAAGACTGAATCCCACTTCTGGGAACAGGGGTGTAAGGCAGAGGGGAGGTAGCACGCCCTATTGGGTACAAGGACTCCCAGCTGCAGTTAGGTAACTGATACTAAACCCCACTGGTGGACGGGTTAGGCCTGACCACCTTACTTGTGACTTAGGTGGGGAAACCAAGGCAAGCAGGGACAGGTGAAAAGGGTTGGATGGTGACCTGTAGTCATTTGCAGAAAAGAATAAAAGTGAGGCCTCATTTTACAAATATACAATTTGAAAAATACTAAAAGTATGGCAATGCTGATGGCAACCTGATTCAGTTCTTTGGAAGGTTTATCTGTGTCAAGGGTGATAAAAATGTTCAAACACTTTGACCAAGTAATCCTACCCCAAGGAAATAATTCAAAGAAGAAAAACAAACCATTTTCAAATATGTTTAATAGCATTGTTTTCTATTAAAGAAAAACAAAGTCCAAATGCCCGATTATACTTAGGTTTAACACTTGGTATACATATAAATACAGATAAAGGCTGTATTCATATGTAGACATTGGATTTAAATAAAGGTATTCCAGGTATAACTCATAATAATTTACTTTATGTCTTAAAGAGATCATAGAGATTTTCCAATTCTCTTTAATTTGGATCCCCCATCTCACTCCCTGCCAACTGAGCTGATGGCCCATCATTACACCAAAAGGCTGACTCTCCCCCAGGCAACGAGAGCACACCACACCACCGGCTCCTGTTTCAGAGGGAACAGTTTCAGCCCGTGGCTCTAGAACTTTACCCTAACCTGGTTCTAGCTTCAGGAGCACAAAACTCGTGTCTTTGGTCACTTGAGACAGCACCAACAGCTCTAGCTCATTTGGACCTTAAACGCCACCACTTCACTAGATTCCAAATGTTATTTAAATTAATTTCAAAAAAAAAAAAAAGGAAGAAATTTATCAGAGAGCATCCTAGGAATGTTCTTAAAGTCTCTATTCAGCTTTTGGCCAACATATGAAATTACAAGTAATAAATATAACCTCCTCCCCTAGGTGTGAGGCTCAACCAGCAGCTTCTGGGGCCTGGTCTACAAAGTTCAGAAAGATAAACTGCCTTAAAAGCATCAGACTAGTGATGCTGTAGCCCCAGTGACCTCTGCAAATGAGGCCTTGCCAGCCACTAGTGGACAGACACATGGTGTCCAGCATCAGTCCCTGGACCCTCCTGCCTCCCGAGTTTCACAGGCAGGATCCATGCGAGGGGAGCAGCCCGTACTTCTCTTGGAGAACAGCCGTAGTAGTTTCCAGGGCACTGAGGAAGAAAAGGAGGTCAGTTAATAGTCTGACTTCTCAAAGCCCCCCAGTCTGGTGATTAGGGACCTCTAAACTCTGGCATTACTATGATCATCAAATCCTTAGTGAATCCTTCTGAATCCTGAAAAAGCCAGCAAACACCAGCAAACTCTGTCTCACTCCACTCACCACTTCTCCAAACCTTCCTACCCTTGCCAGGGCAAGAGAGAGTGACAACCTTTATTTTGTCAAGGCCTTTTTTGCATCTTCCAACCTCCCTCAAATCCCATCCCCATGCCATGGGACAGAGACTCACCAGCCTGGACGAATGATGCTGAACTTGCCAGGCACAGACAAGTCAACCACAGTTGAGCCTAGGCGACACTCGGGGCTCTGGCCATCCCCAATTGGTCCCCCATCAATTACCAGGGACAACTGAGGCCAGAGGTCCTGGAACTCCTAAGAAGAGAGAGAGAGAGGAAGAATAGGGATACTACCTCTGGCCTCTGCAATGATGTCATATTGCAGGCAGGATTCCTTAGTAAGACAAGGGCCAGACTATCCAAAGACAGTAGACTTCTTACGCTAAGCAGGGGAAAGAACTTCATTTAGTTAAGGTCAGCTATGCTAAGGACACTGCATTAGCACCTAGGACACTACTTCCTATGAGGTTGGAAGCCCCCTCCCCACCATTAGCACCCCAAATAACACCTATCCAGAGCTCAGAGACGATCTTGCTGTACCAAAAAGAAATTCCACACATCGTTTCTGATGGGGAGATGTAAGTACAATGACTGGAGTCCTAGGTAGGAACGCAAAGATATGGGCTGTAGCCTAGGTTTTCCAAATCTGTGTGACCACATTAGGTTCCTATATCTACGGCTTTAAAATAAGACAGCTGCACTGGATGGTCCCTGAGGGTCCGTCTAGCTCTCGCACCCTGATCCTGGGATCTCAGTGGGACTCTGCATCACGGTGCAGAGAAGAAAACAGGGTGGACCCTGCAAGTGCAAGCCACCAACACCACTCCATCCTTGGGCTATGGGAAGGGTCCTCCCTCTGAGCTAGAAAGCATTGTCCAACCCCCTCACCTAGCCCCGACTCCTCACGAAGACACTGCAGTGGCAGTTAGGCCTGGAAATTTGGGACAGGGGATCATGAATACCAGCTGGATTAGTCAACTGCTTGCTGAAAACGTAAGCGTACCTCCCCGCATCCCCTTCTCCACTGCCTTGAGTATGGCCACCAGGACCAAGTAAAAGCCTAGTCTGAGGATAAGAAGGGATGCTGAGCTCTCACTTTCCAAGGCTCCTGAACCCACTTTCTACATCTGGGCATGGGAAACCCCATCACTTTACTATGCTCTACATTTAAGTTCAGTAAGAAAAAAACAGTGTGGTAAGCTGTATCTTTGTGTCCTCATTTGTTCTAAGCTATGCAGCCAACACAGGATTAGGATGATCCTTTCTTTGGCCTGGCTTATGGCAGAGGAAAGAGAACAGGGTCAGGAGACCCCCGGACAAGTGATTTAACTTTTCAGAGCCTTAATGTTCTTTATAGCACTATTGTAAAGACTTACGGCCTAATTACATTCTCCAATGACTGCTACCCCCACGAAAAGGGGAAAAATGATTATACCTATCATAATGGTTCTTATTTAAAAGATAGGAAGAAAACACCAATTCTCTCCCTCGTTTCTCAAACTTAGTAATAAAACCTTTCCAAGACTCTTGGATTCCTCCCACCCCATCTCCTGCCAAATGAGCTGACTTCCCACCATTAGACTCTTCTGCCAGGCAATTCCAGCAAACCATCAACCCCACTCATTCAGAGAAAACTATGTTCGGCCTGGTGACATTTCAGGGAGGGGGGTGAGGAGGACTGGGTAACACTCACCTCAACATTCAGAGAACTGGCCTGGGAGCTGAGGTTAGCGCTGGTGAGAGCAAGTGGTCCCCCAAACATCTGGGCCAAGTCCTGCATGAAGGCATGGTCAGGAATCCGGATGCCTACCAGCTATGAAGCAAAGGGAAAGGGAATCATGAGAAAGGACTGAAAGGGTGGAGGACGGGTCCAGCCTGGATCTCTGTGAAAGCCAAATGGCAGGAGTCTGAGGACAAAGACAAAATCTGACTCACAGGAGTGAAGGAGTTCAGGTCCTTATTGAGCTCCTCCGAGCGTTCCATCACCAGGGTCACTGGTCCTGGTAAAAGGTCTTTCAGGAGCCCCTCGGGTACTCGCACATGACAGTACCTGGGGAACAAAGGGGGCACAAATTTACCCAAGAACGAAGGGCCACTGCTGGGCCCAGTCCACACTCCAGGCAGATCCAGAAAAGAGGACCCCAGGGACTACAATAGGATCCACCTGTTTTCCCTCCTCACCTAAGAGCTTGAGGAGGTTGGGCCAGAGAAGCAGCCCAGGCTTGGAGCCCACATGCGTCTGTCTCCGAGGCTACAAACAGATGCACCGCTATCACGCTCCGTGTTTTATTTTCTTCAAAGCCCTCCCTACTAAACTAAACTACCGTGTTTGTTTCCCCAACCCTTTTTGTTTTTTAACCCCGCCCCTCCCCCCATCAATCACAAAAACGTCAGAAAAATGGGGACCCTGCCTGCCCCGTTCGTCGCTGCGTCCCAGCATCTCGTTCAGGGCCTGGCCGACGTTAAGTGCTCGATACACATTTCCAGTTCCGGATTCCTGGGTGAGCCTGGACAAGCCCCTCCCGTTCTCGGCGCCTCAGTCTCCCAAGCCTGTCACCGGAAGCCCCTCCCGCGGTGCCGCCCCTAGCGGGGCCGGGTCGGGGAGGCCTTACCTGTAGACGTCGGCCACGCGGCCCAGGCATACAGCCAGCGGCTTGACCTCGCTGCGGCCCTTGAGGCGGTACACGGCGCCCAGTGCTCCGGAGCAGCTCGCCGAGCAGGCCAGGCCGTACAGCGTATCGGTGGGGACGGCCACCACGGCGCCGGCGCGCAGCTCGGCCACGGCAGCCCGCAGCGCCTCGGTCCAACCGGCGCGCTCCGGGCTTCCGGCCCGCACGGCTCCGCTCCCCGGGAGCCGCAACAGCCGGGCCCCCGGCACTGCCCGAGCGGGGCTCGTTGGGCGGAGAAGGCGGCCGCTCCGAACGGAGCCCGCCGGCCCCTCGCTCAACCCCACGCTGGCAGCCACCGCGGCCCTTAGCCCTTTGCACGGACGCGCCGGAGACATCCGCCCAGGCCCGCTTCCTGGAGGAAGTGACGCGCCCAGTCAGCTTCCGGTCCGGGAGGCTCGGCCCCACCCCCGCGCCGGGCAGCTTAAAGGGACCACGACCCCCAGGAGGATTGAAGGAGACCGGTGGGGACGGGGCGGGGCGCAGATTTGCGGAGCCTTAGCGCAGCTCTGGGGAGGGGGGGCGGCCGAAAGGGGGGCGGTGGCCGGGCCGCGCAGGCGGAGATGGAATGGGGCCCCGGCTCAGACTGGTCACGGGGGTGAGAGGGGGCCCGTCGGGGCGGGGGGAATGGGCTCGGACCCTGCGCCAGCGCCGGCCCTGACTGCCTCTCGCTCTCTCCCGGGCAGGGAGGCTGCCGGTGTGGACCGTGGGAAGGCGGGGCTGGGGCTTGGCGGGAGGCCACCCCCGCAGCCGCCCCGGGATGAGCGCGCCCAACAGCTGCTGGACGCGGTGGAGCAGCGGCAGCGGCAACTCCTGGACACCATCGCCGCCTGCGAGGAGATGCTGCGGCAGTTGGGCCGTCGGCGCCCGGAGCCGGCTGGTGGCGGGGTCAGTGCCCACCCCGGGCTGGGCCTGGGAGGTGGGGACTTTGCTAAGCTCTAGCTTCCCCTGATGGGTGCAGGTGTCCCCACCGCTTTACTTCCCACCTTTCATCTGGTTGAGAGGCTCTGAAAAAGTTCAGTGCGGTCCAAATGCCAAGTGGCCCCAAGTGGCCATATCCTAGCGGGGCCTAATACAAGGCCTTTCCTCCCAGCCTCACTCTTTTCCTTTCTGTTCCAACCAGAATGTCTCAGCCAAACCAGGAGCGCCTGCCCATCCAGCTGTCTCCACCAGAGGTGGCTTTCCAAAGGATGCTGGCGATGGAGCTGCGGAGCCCTGACCGTCCCTGAGCCGGTGGCCCTGACTTTACTCCCTGTCCGGGGCTGGTGGCTGGACTCTGAACAACTGCCTTCAATAAGGGGGCCAGTCTTCACTGGCAGTGGCTGGAACTTGGCCCTCAGCCTGGGGTGGCAGCCCTGCTAGCAGCAGGGTTCACTCCCACTTCATCCTGGCTGAAGGCAGTGCTGAGCTTTGAAATGTAGCCAAGGAATACCCAGTCTGAGTTCCCGGATTTGGGCAGGCCAGCAGTGCCCTCCAGAGTGGTCTGGCTTGCTTTGGGGGATCCAGGTGGTGTTACATGTCCATGTCATGCTTTGGGGGTTCCTAGCCCCACAAAACACTTTTAAGCAGAGCCTTGATTAAAGGGAAACCTGCAGACTATCGTGGTGACCGACCTTTCCTTTCTGTCCCCTATCTAAGGCCGATGGCTGGTGAGGGAGGAATTGGTTGAACACTGTCAAACCACAGGTAGGGTTGGGAAGAAATACCACGGATAACTACCAGATTTAAATAAGCATTTAATTAGGATTTCATTAGTATTTAATATTGCTTTTTAAATTCCAAAAAGTTAAATTTTCACTTCTTAGCAGATATTTTAAAGTACAATATTAAGTTTATACAAAATGAGCAATTAAGCAAACACCATTATTTCACATTCTTCAAAAATACAAATTCATATTTACTCTTTTGGGTTTGGAGGTTTCTTCCTTTGGAAGTACTGAACCTGTAACGTTTTCATATCGCTCAGTGGAAGTCCGTTGTTCCCATGTTTCACACTTATATGAATTTGATAGGCTTTACAGAATCCAAATAAAATTATCTGGGATTTAAAAGAAGTGTCACCAAGACCTCTGGCCAATGACTAAAGTATGTCAAAAAAAGAAGGCTCTCGTGGGTCTTGCCTTTACTGGCCCGAAGATCTGAGCCAGAGATTCAGCAAAACATATTTCTAGCCACCTTCCCCAATCAGGTACTAGGAGTTCACAGGGAAAGGAAACAACCACTTTAAACTCTGACCCTCACCCCCACATTCACCAAAAAACAACGAAGGACTAGACTGTTGGGTCAGACATCACCCTAGGGGAGGCCTGAGGACATAGGGGAGAGGGCAAGAGAGGCCTTTGACTCGGCACCACTATGAATATAACAAGGATATTGCAAAAAACAGCCCTGGGTTTTGGTGAAAAAAGGTTTTATGAAAAACTTCCCCATAAGAAAAAGAGTAGAAACTGCACTGAGCTGAGAAAGTGACACTACATTATCACCCAGTTTTTGGCCCAGCAGACACACCACCAAAAGGGCAGTGTGTGGTTTTCAACTTTGCATCCAGTAAAAAAGCTTGTACTATGTACACATTGACATAAAGATCCAGTTTCATTTGCATTTTTCAGTGCAGACTGAGAAGCTCTCTCCTGAACAGGAGTTAACAGTGAGAAATGCCCAAACAGTGGTCATCAGTTTCCCCAACGGGCATGGGAAGAAACGGGGGACCCTTTTCCCTCTCCCGAAAACTATCCAAGAGGAAACAGGCTAAACTGATCACCAATCAGAAATATGCATAATTCAGTTTTGTTGCCTCTCCCCTTCCCAATGTTAAGGAATGCACAATTCCAGTCTATGTCACAGCAGAATCATTTGTATAATGGGTCTATGAAAGTCTTTCTGTTTTGGCTGAAGCATATTTTAAAACTTCTCTATTGTAGCCTGAGAAGGAAGATAAAATAGAGTGGGAGGGGGAAGGAGGAGTGAGGGGGAAGGAAAAAAGTTGGTAAAGCAAATTATTAACAACTTTGTATATTGGATTTAATGAAGGCTGGAGGCCTATTTGCTTAAAGAGCCAACAGGGGCATTATGGGAGCAGTATGGAAATGGCTCATATTGACGACTCCCCCCCCACACACACACACATAACACCTTAGCATATTTCTGATTGGTGATGTAGGGAAGCTGTAAAGTCTTTGTAGCAATGCTGTTGCAGTTCCACAAATCAATGGTTTCTGATTCTGGAGAGGTCTTTGAGATTAAGGACAATGGACATGATTACAAATATAAAAGTCTAGAAGGTGCCAGGTTTCTCCCTAGGAACAGTGTTCCTTCCTTTCAGGCATCATTTTGTAATGGTGAAGTGGGGAAAGACCGCAAGGGTGCAAGAAGTGATGAGAAGGGGCCTCAGCAGTCAGCAGAGAACAGGACCCACAGCAGTTCTTTAGAGAGCCTGAGGGGGCGTCCTCAGGCACGCGGGGAAGGCTTGCATAGATTGACCAGTTGCTGAGGATGCATAATAGTGTTTCCCTTTAGACAGCCTCCTGGTACAGGGCTGATGGAGCAGAAAATGTGGCCAGGCCAGGGCCACATGGGACAACGACTGTCAAGCTACACATATTGCACCAAGATAAGTGCTTTTCGTTTCACACCTCAATTTAACTTTTTATTCTGAGCAAAAAATAAAACTTTTGTGGAAAGTGTATATATATACACACACACACACACACACAAGAAAAAAAATTGCAGCAATTGGGTTAAAGATAAAATAACCTAAAGTGCTTTTTATTTTATTATTTCTTTAATATACCAATATGAGGTTCTGCAAACTCGTCCCTTGGGACACATTCAGCATTATAACTAATAAGTCTCTCAGGAAAAGCCACCCACCCTCCATTATCCCCATCTGTCTACTGCCTTGCCACTGAAGGTAAAACTCTCCAAGCTACTGACTCCCAGATGTGGTGAAGAGAAGTCCCTGGCTTCTACCTAGAGAGGTCTCCACACATTAAGGCCCCTCCTAGGCTTTGTACCATGATCTCCTTCTAAAAGGATTGGGGGGTGGGGCAGGGCAGGGAATTCAATAAATGACACTAACTCCTGTCACCAAACACGATGCCCTCATGAGGCTGACCAGACTGCCAGGAAAGGCAGGGCCACGTTCACTAAGGCAGTTTGGCGATGTCAGCCAGTTTCCTACCACCCCCCCAAGCCCGTGAACTCCAACTCCTGATGCTGACTAGCACTCTGTAAAGGAGAAGTATACCTAGAGATGTTAGTGGGAACTGGAAGTATAAATCTGTGGGGTGAAAATGGTTACGGTTACCATGGGAAGAAAAAAGGCCTGATCCCACCTTCTAGAAGTCTGCAGGCCTTCCCCAACCTTACCCTAGATTCATTCCTGGGTTTAGGAGACCACATTCTCCATGAAGGCTCTGTCTGGCTCCCCTTCAGCCAGCTGCCTGCTCTTCTCCAAGGCCCTTGGCACTAACAGCCATGCTTACAGAAGGGGGTGGGGAGGGTGCGTGCTGGGAGAGGAAGGGAAGCTTGTCTGCCCTATGGAATAAACCTACTCTTTACAACCACCCGCTAACATTTTAAGCACACTCCTGATTTTTCAAAAGCTGATTGGATTTGATAGTCCTCCCTGTAATCTCGAGTCACCTGCAAAAGGCAAATACTTCAAATGGAAAGATCTGTCAGCCTAAATACTGTTTTAAGATGCTTCTTCATCACCCTCAATCTTTGGAGGATGGAAAAGCCACTGGCCTGGGTTGGCTCAGTCTGGTAGTACGGCCCTGGCTAACTAAGGAAGAAGCAACATTTAAACCATAGACACTTCTAGTGGCTTTCCCCGGACTCCTGTGTCCCACCTGAGCTCCCAGGGAACTGAAGGCCAGGTGACCCTAGGTGTGTCACTTCTGCCCTCCTCCCACATACCTGTGGGATCCCATTGTGCCGCTCTCTCAGAAGAGGTAGAGAAAATAGCTAAGGTCCTAACCTCAAAGCTTCCTATGGGTTCAATGTCCAGAGACGGCTGAGGACATGCCATGCTCAGCAGCTGGCTTTCCAGGACTAACCCCCTGTGGTAACAGAAAATTCCTCCTGCCTCATCAGTTTCTGCTGAGGTCAATGGTCACCAGAACCCACCAGCCTTGTGGGGAGGGACGTGCAGAAGGTCAAAAGGAAACCAATTCTGCCTAGATGCCTAGAACGAGAAAGCACCAGCTGCTTGTGGGTTAAACCCATTCCTCCTCACAGCAGCAACGAGGTTCACCACCACTGCCCTCCTGTCCAAGTCTGTCCCTGAACACCCTGGAAAAGGCAGAACTTCTGGTTCCCAAAACGATCTGCTCTGGACACTGTCTTGGCTGGCCCTGAGTAATGGCTCAGAAAACACGAGGGTGACAAAGGCAGACCTCTTTACATTAGGGAATGGAAAAGGAAGGCAAGATAGGGGCCACTTCCTGCCGACATCACTGACTCAGGAGAGGCCTGTTTGTGGAACCCTGCTGCTCGGGGGCTCTCGGGAGACACTGGGCTGTGCCCAGCATCTGAGCTCAGTGAGCCTGGTGAGAACGCATGATTATATTACTATAGCCAGTTGAGAGAAATTTTCCATTTTAGTGTGGATTGTATTTTATGTTTTATGTTTAGAGGCAAGGACTTGGAGCCAAAGGCAGACAGATGGATGTAATTCTATACACAAATCAAAAAACAATTCTTCTTTCCTAAATATAACACAAGTTAATCAAACATTCCAAATGAGATAACTTATTGCAACATTTCAGGCTTTTTGGTGGAAGGGGAATTTTTTGTTTGTTTTACCCTGAGTAGAAGATCATCGTTTTGTATTTTTTTGTTTGTTTTTGTTTTTGTTTAGAAATCTTATGACTAAGCTGAGCAAGTCATATCCTTCTTTGCACTGTACTAGGCTGTATGCAAAATCCAGAGGGGTGAGGGGCTGAGATGGGAGGGGCAACCAAAAGCCTGGTTAGAACCTGGAACCAGGATACCTGGCCTGCCAATTACAAGCCACCTTTAAAACACCTCCCTTAAAGCTACACCAAAATGCAGCTCTTCTGCTCTGAGGAAGAAAAATACCATTAAAGGAAGGCAGAGCACCGACCAGCAATTGGCCATAAGCACGCATGTCCACTCTAGGACAAAACAGGGATGTTTCCCCAGAAAAATTCACCGCAATGGCAACCAAATGAGAGACGGAAAAAACCAGGAAGGCAGAGGCTGCGATCATGTTGCTAGAGCCTGCTTTGAACACACTGACAGAGCAAACAGCTCACCTAGGGCCCCCGCAGAACCAGATCACCCCCACAGCTTCGGGCCAGGCTTTCAGCTGCCCACGTGTGCTGCAGCTGGACGCAGGAAGACACCTGCCACAGTCACTCTGAGCTCCACTGACACCAAGCGCAATCAAAACCACCTCACCCAGTGCCTGTCCGCCTCACAGCTGTCTCACCTGCTTTGCCACCTCCCTCTCTGATGGAGTGAGGGTCTGGCCTTCAGAGCAAGCTTCAGCCTCAGACTCAAAAGACACACAGGAGGAGCAACACTAGACACACTGAATTCCACGGCCCAAACCACAAGGCCCCAGTGCAAGTGATGGGCAACATCAGATTGATGGAAACCACACCCTTTCATTTAGAATTTTTATGCATACAAGTAACCTTAATTTCCAAGTTCACATGACAATAAGCAAAAGTGACATACAGTGCAGCCAAACAGTTCATGTATAACTTAGCTTTTTTTTTTTTTTTTTTTTTGTTGGTTTTTTTCCCCAAAGATCAGTTCCTTAAAATGGATGCTCCTGGGATATGAATAAAGAAAATATATCTGAAAGGTGAGGATTTCAAACAGTAGATTTCTTCATCCTTCAAATCGCTGATTCCATGATGGCAGGCATCACACCTTCCGTATGCTTCCTGCTCGCCCTCTTCCTGGAGGGGAGCACCTGCGGGCCTCTCACTTGGAGAAGCTGCTGGCCAGGCCCAGCTCCTCCTCCCCCTGCAGTAGTGCTTCAATGGGAATCAGATTGGACGGTGTGTCCAGGCTCTGGAGGGACAGAAACTCTGACACATCCATGGCACTTAACGTTTCTGTCTGAGGGTCTGGAGGAGTATCTGCTTGTCTGCTTCGCTCACAGGAAGAGGGCACGGCAGAGGATGATGACAGGGGGACAGAGGGTGCGGAAAAAGTCTGTGGCGGTAGCTGCAGGCTGGGCCCATCAGGAGGCTGGGGGCTCGGCTCTGGAGGGGGCGGGGAAGAACAGCCCTTTCTCCGGCCAGCTGCCCGCTCCTTGGCAGAGTCCCGGCATGCACACTGACACTGACACGCCTCCTCTTGCTTGATGATGATCACGGGAACACTGAGGCCAATCTGCTGTACAGAGCTCCCTGCGAGAGAGGCGACAGACACTGCTCTTCAAGTGGCTGCAGGGCACAGGGGGGCCTAGGCCAGGTGAGAGCTGAGTGCCATGGAGGCAGGAATGTTGGGAAGGATGGATGCCATGCTCCAAGACCAAGGCCCTCTTCCTTAGAAAGCCACACACACAGTCTAGATGCACCCTGTATTTCCAGACATCCTCTCCCCTGCACCCTCTGTGCAAGCCACAGCAGGCGCCTCCCTTTTCCTGAGATGTTCTTCTTACCTCTGAAGACCCAGCTCACCCCCCTCCTCTCCTGAGGCCCCCAGGCAACGTCTCCAGCAGGCTTACACCTAGGCCTGCTGGAGGGCAGCCGCCTTGTATAATGCAGAGCTGATGCGTCCCTCCGTCCCCTCTGCCCACACTGTACAAGACTTGTTCAGTTTCACCTGCCCGAGAGGCTCTGAGCTCCTTCTGGACATCTCACTCATCTAGGTGGCCCCAGTCACTGACACACAGTAGGTGTCTGTAAACCTCCTTTCACACAACCAGCCGTGTGCACACACGCTCTGTGAACTCAAGACAGGCTTTGTGTGTCTGAAGAGAGCTAGGGACCACGGGGCAGGGGGATAGAGCGGGAGTCGGAAGGCCTGAGAACTAGTGCTTCAGCTCTGCCACAAAGTCATTTGTGACTTTAGGGGACTCATTTAATCTTTTAGGGCCCCAGTTTCTTAATCTAGAAAATAAAAAGTATGAAAAAAAGGACCTTTCGGTTCTATATAATCACTGACCCAGATGCTATTTCTTCACCAATGTAATTAGAAAAGAGTCCAGTGAATTAACAACTGCCCTCTTTAGCAGTAACTGTGATTCAAACATTTTTTTATGACTACATTTAAAAACTGTATCGAAAGGGAAGAACTCTTACTAGCTTCAAAATGTTAAATGTGACACTTATGCCGTAAGTGCACTACCCTCCAATACTTACGAGAATATGAAATACTCTAATAAATAAACAATACAGTGTGACAAACTTGATTTTAAAGTTTCAAAAACTGGGCAAAGCAACAATTAACTGTGCCTCCAGGGGCCCAGAGAGTTGACTTTCTTTTAAAGTTCACACAGAATCACATACCTGTGCTGCTGGCTACTGGTACCGCAGTGGTAAAGAACACCTTCTCAACTTTAGATGCTTGCTGCTGAAAAAAAAAAATCATATTTATGGCCACTCAAATATGGTAGATCTGTCACTCCCATAAGTTAAATTTTAAAAGACATAGGCCATTTCTCTAATGACCTGAAGCCTCCCCCAGTTGTAATGGTGATCCAAGAGGACAGAAAACCCTCAGTGCGCAGGGATTTTTCCACTGAGTGATGTTTTGTTTGTGTTCTGACATGAGGTCAACCCACTGATTGACATTCAGTGCGGGCAATGTAGCCAGCTTTGTCCCCCACTACTTGGCTGTCTCCAGCTGCCTAATCCAGCAATTCTGTGTGCCCAAAGGCTCCTCCAAGGTTGCTTTTCCCAGGCTGATAATCTCAGAGGGAGCCACGGGGCTAGTGTGCCCTATAAGCTCTCCACTCTTCGCCATTCCTCAGTATTTCTATGAGGCCGGAAAGTTCTTTTCGCCCCCAAGGATTAAGCTGAATGCCAAGGATATGCTAAGACTTCCTCTCACAGGTAGAATAGCCCAGGTGAAGGTCCTGAGCACAGGGTAGTTGCTCAAGGGTCCTGGACTCTGCCACACCTGATTCAAGTCCTAACTCTGCCACTTATTAGTTGTTAAGGTCAGGCAAGTGATTTAACCTCTTAGTCTCAGTATCCCCGTTTGTAGAAATGGAGATGATAACCAAAGAACCTCCCAAAAGACCCCCACAAGGATGAAATGAGAGAATGCACATAGAGTCCTTGATACATGGTGAGCGTTCGGCAAACATTAGCTACTTATATTTAATATTATTACTAAACAGGACTATAAAGTTGTGCCCAGAAATCACCCTAATCACTTTAGTACATTTCCTATTAAATTGGCTACAGAGTTTCTACTTTCTTCAAGTCTTAAAAGGGCTCTGCTTTTCATCCCTTTAAAGAAAAAAGAAAGGATGTCTAGGAGGAACATGAAAGCTTCTGGCTAAGTTATAGAAGATGACATTATAAAATAATGGTGAAAAAGTTAGATCCATATTTAAATACATGAAAATGAATTGTGTGGGAAAGGAATGACCACACTTGTTCCATGCAGCATCCCAGGGCAGATCCAGAAAAAAATGATAAAACCTATATGGAGGCAGACTGGGTCACAGACTGAAAAGACCTGTCCAGTAATTCTGGCCATCTCAGAATGGAACTAGGCCACCTCCATAGGTGGCCGACAGCCCACTTCTGAAATTTGAGTGCTCTCGCCACTTAGCCCTAAATAGTTTGTTTGAGAGCATCCATCACCCACCTATCCAGACATTCTCTTACCTGGTGTCCCTAATTCCTACTCACACCTCGAAGGTCACCTGATCCGTATGGCTAGCCAACAAGCCCTCAGTCTCTGAACCCCTCATCAAGCAGCATGATATAGCAGTCAAGAGCACAGGCTCTGGGATTGGTCTATGCTCAAACCCCAGCTTTGCCACCTATGTGTTGGATGGCCTTAAGCTAGTCACTTAACTGGGCTTCAGCCCTCCATTCGTAAAATCATACCTACCTCCTAGAATTGTGGTAATGCATTAAAAAGTGCTTAGTTAGCACAGTGGGCGACATCTAGAGATACCAACACACAGAAACAGTAAAAATGTCAGTTGTTGCTAGGGGAGAGGGAAAAGAGATGGATAAGTGAAATGGTATTTTTAGGGTGAGGGAATTATTCTGGATAATGTAATGGAAGATACTTGACACCATGCATTTGTCAGGTACCACACAGAGAACAAACCCTAATGCAAACTATGGACTTTAGTTATCAATAATGATTGACCAATTATAACAAATGTATCACTGATGCAAGGTGTTAATAGGGCAAACCGGGACGGGGGGGCAGGAGACAGGGTGTATGGGAATTCTCTGTACTATCTGTTCAATAAAACAGAGAAAAATTTAACTTAAAAATAATGTACATAGTGCTTAGTTAGCACAGTAAGCACTTGTACATAGTAAGAGCTCAATAAATCACAGCTATTATTTTTTCTATTACCGTTTTTATTATTATTTGGCACTTTACCTACTGGTAATGCTTTCTTTTAAGCATTTTAGCCTCTTTAACTAGAATGTTAAACTTATGAAAAAGAGATCGTGGTTTTCACTTTTCAGTATCCCCCAGAGTACCCACATGGTACCTGGTAAATACCAGGCTCTCAAAATATATTTAATTGAACAAGCAAGTCATTCCCTTATCATCAAGACCAAACACTTTTGTAGAAAATGGCTCTAAGTGGGCTCTGGGAGCACAGATCACTTCTCTGACTTGGCCATCTGACAGGGTCACATCAGTCCCTCATATCAGTATGACTCTGCCTTGGACACAGAACCTACTCTCCTGAAATGTTCTTGGACCTCTGGAGTTTGTTGACTGCTCTCCTGTCCTAGATGACGGGATTAGATTGCAGGTGGAATATCTGTTCAAGTGTCTCCTGATGGGGAAGCTTGAAGGCTGTTTCTCTGCCTCCCTAGGGTAGGTATCAACCACAGCATTCCCTGGATTTATACCACCCAATTCTCGGGAAAATGACTAAGAGAGAGACTTCCATGTTTCAGGGCAGATATGACAACCACTTTCCCTTTTGAAGTAAAAGCCTCTGATCATGTCACCTATGGAAACACATCTGACCCTACTGGGTCTGTTTGTACCCAATACTTACAATTTGTTCTTGGTTTTGCGGTGAACTGGTGGCACCATTTAATATCCACTGTAAGTTCTGTTCTCCCATGACTAGGCTGGACTGCAGGATAGCCGTGTTAGGAGTCGGGGTGATGGTTATAGTGGGATTATTAGTTAGGACAGAGTTGGCACCCAAGGGTAGAGTCTGGACCATGGCTGGCAGGGGCTCAGTAGTACTTTGTGGTTGGGGCGGTGCTGCCATGGCTGATGTCGCTGCCGCTGCTGATGCAGAAGCCCCAGCAACAACAGAAAGTCCTGGTACGATGGGCTGCGGTGCCTGGGGGTGCGGAAGAAACTCTTGATGATTAGCAGCAAACTGTGTGCTGTGGGAAACAGGCACTTCTGGAGGTTGTAAGAGAGCAGGGGGGTTGCCAAATGCAGCTTGCTGGGACCCAGTTCCTAGGGAGGGAGCAGGCGGAGGAGCAGACGGTGCTGAGGCTGGTAGTAGAGGCTGGGGTGGCTCGGAGATGCCAGGCTGCAGTACAAGCGGAAGAGATAAAGATGCTGAATTTCCTGTGGATGGCGGAACATCATTGACTGACTCTGCATCACCATTAAAACTTTCAATCAAGGCAGCTGGCAAGAAAAAGAAATAGAAATATATATACACATCCCAAGCCACAAAAACACAGTCACTATGGGCTAAACCAAAGACAGTTGAAGTCTATTGGAGCCAATTCCTTCATTGCTAGTAGGCTGGCTTTCTGCTTTTCATTTAATGACACCTCTGGCCCAAGTACCAGGCTTCACGATCAACCTCATTTTCTAAATGTGAAGAGTGAGTATAGGTCTTAGCAGAAAAACACGTGTCCTAAGGTTTGTCTAGAAATGCGGCTAGACATCAGTTTTTGGCATGACCAAGGTGCACACTTTCTGACTAATGTGCCGCTTCAGAGACAGATTCTCATTCAAACAGTCTGAGCTCTGCATCTTACAGCTAAGCCTGTGAGTCCTGCCCACTTATAAACAGGGTGTCACATCAGAGAAAGAGCTCACAGCACCTCTCATTTTTAAGCGCCAACAAGAGCTTTTGGAACAGGAGACCCTCTTTTTTTGAGCATTTTGGGAAAGTAGACCCTAGAGTAGACCCTCATTGAGGGAAGCAGGGGAAAAGATGGGAATGAAGTGTAAGGCCCTTACCCTTCTAACCACTCACTGAAACTCACTTCACTCAAAGGAACTAAAATAATCCCATCATGCCCGTCACTCAGTGTCTCAGAGTGTGAATTCCCTCTCCCAGGGCTGAGATCCGGGCAGGAAGAGAGTCTGTATGACAAACCTGTCTGTTGAGGATCATCCTGAATTGCCGTGTCATCTGAATTCTGGAACATTGATTTAAAGATGATTGCTGGTGAGAGTGTGCTGAGATCCTGGCCCTGTGGAGACGGACAAGGACAAAGATGTCAGTCCCGCCATCAGAGGACATTCTTCACCGTGAGAAAACAGAGAGCAGCAGAACTACAATGATCTTCTGATATGCTTCTGGTTTCTAACTTTTCCTTTTTCGGGCAACATATATATCCCTACACCTCAGATATTCACCATGTGGGTCCTCATATGCCCTAAAAGAGAATTCAACAAGTTGACTAGCAGGCTGAATGCCTGTTTTCATGAAGTTTTACTGGAACACAGGCGTACTCATTCACTGACTATCCATGTGCTTTCAGCTACAATAGCAGAGTTTGAGGAGCTGTGAAGAGACCGTATGGTCCACAGAGTCAAAAATATTTTCTATCTGGCTCTTTACACACACACACACACACACACACACACACACACACACACACACACACACACAAAGTGTGCTTACCCCTGCTCAAGAAGTCCAAATTCTATATAAAAATGGGATTGAATAATATCCATTACTTACAACTTGCTTTTCTCGTGTAATAATATATTGTTAATACCTTTCAAGATCATTACCTAACATCTATAGTATTCTAATATGTACATATGGTAGTGAATCAAAACAATATAAAGAACTTATGACAGGCAATAGTGATCATCTTATATGCACTATTGTCTGTCATTACATTGATTCTTTGTAATTCAAAATTAAGAAAAGACCAGAGTCATTTATAAAGATAAAATATGAAAAACAAACACACACACACATATTGCCCTGAGGACCTGAGTCTTAATGGGCACCAAATAAAATGACCACCTCCAGGCTTCCCTTTAGTTAAGGGAAGGGGAAAAACAGCAATTCTTTTATCTGCAATCCACCTCCACCCATGCATTTTGTAGGGCAAGAGTGACAAAGGCAGCCTCCAAGAGTCTAGACAAGCACTAGAAATAAGTGCAGCAAGGGGGGCAGGGACCGGGAGGCCGTGGCAAGCTGGAGAGCATGTGCCTTGTCACCTGACAGGCTTCAGTGGAACCCTGCCATGTGGCTCTGCAGGCTGGGGAGTACCAGAGCTCAAGAACAGCCCCAAACTGGAATTTTAGGTGACATCTACTGATCTGTAATTAAAAGCAAGCAACTGAAAACAATTTGAAAGCACCGTGTAAACCAAACAAAACCTATCTCCAGGCCAGATTTGGTCCAAGTGCTGACTTGTGCTTTAAGGTCATTCTGTAGCAACTCTGCTTCCAGGAGGGAGAAGGACCACTCTGGGGCTGGGCAAAGTAGTGAGCAGAACTGTCCACCCAGCTAGAGGTCCTCAGAGAGGAGACTGCCCTTTGGAGCCAAGGGACCACTTATTCTAGCATGATTCCATCATCTGGAAGAATGAGAAAGGAAGTTGAGTGACTCTGATGGCCAGCATAATGGAAGCTGAAAGCAGAAATCTATGTGAGGCTTTAGCTTCCCACACACAGGAAGTGAAGAATCGCAGGAAATAGTGGCCTTCAAACTTTTCATCATGACACAAAGTAATACACTTTACATTATAAATATATATGTAATATGAAGTATATTATATATTGTATATGCTTCATATTACATATATACCCATGTATATAACTGAAACAAAAGCCTATGAAACAGCCGTGGCTGGTGTGGCTCAGTGGATTAAGTGCTGGCCTGTGAACCAAAGGGTTGCCGGTTTGGTTCCCAGTGGGGGCACGTGTCTGGGTTGCAGGCTGGGTCCCTAGTTGGGGATGCGCAAGAGGCAACCCATGGATGTATCTCTTGCTCATCAATGTTTTTCTCTCTCTCTTTCTCCCTCCCTCCCCCTCTCTCTAAAAATAAAAATAAAATCTTAAAAAAAAAAAAGCCTATGAAACAGCTTATCCTTACTATATGCAATGTCTTCTAATACTTTCTATTTTATTGATGTCCATAAAATGCTGATTATAAATACTATTTTATAACCCAATAAAGAGGCACGACTCAGTTTGAGAAACAGTGGGCTAACAACTATCACTAAGCTATAAACTTTGCAACTTCCTCATGGTTTTTTTTTTTTTTTGTTCTACCTGTTTACAACTCATCAGAAATAACACTGTTAAAAAGAAATGAACCTGTGCGACTCCAAAATATTATGTAGAATGTTCACAGCAGTACTACTCATATTGGCCCCGAACTAGAAAACATCCAGATACCCAAGGGAAGTAGAAAGAACAAACTGTGGCGTATTCATTTAGTGTAACTGTTCGATAAGAATGAATGATCTATTACTATATGCAACGATATGGATTGATTTCTTAAACATAATGCTGAAAGCAAGAAACTGGCATAAATGATTGTATACCTCATGACTCCAATTATACAAAGCACAGAAACAGTCCAAATTCATCACTGGTTGTTATAAGTCGGGCTAGGGATTATCCTTAGGGAGAGAGGTCATAGCTGTTAGGGGGCACGAAGAGGGTTTCTGGGGTGCTGGGACAATTCTGTTTATTCATTTGAGTCCTGATTACATGGATGTGATGAATTGTGATAATTCATTAAGCTATACGTTCATGACAGGCATACTTATCTTTATGTACATTAATATCAATGAAGGATTTTTGTGTTTTTTTTTAAATAAAAAAAAGGAAAAAGTTAAGTGCTGAGGGGACTATGATTCAGCCACTGCCAGGCTCCAGTGCAGAACCCTGGGAGCAGCTCCCAGAAGTAGAGAAGTCAAGAACAGGCTGGGGCCGGGAGCGAAGAGGAGAGAACACTGGGAGCTGTGTGGGACCAGAACGGATCCTGGAGCTCAACAGCCCAGAGGCCCAGCAGGCTGTTCTCCACCCACTTCCACCCTCCTCTTACAAAGATTTGAGGAAACCAAAGCTCACTACTAGGACATATTTGGCAGCCTAGAAACCCACAAAATGATGATTGCATGAAATTTTTTCATTTGATTTTAACAACCCATAATTTTTTTAAATCAAAGTAAAATAAAGCAAAATTAATCTTATGACTCCAAGGAATTATGGCCTTAACTTGAAAGGCTAAAAACGAGACTATTTCCAAATCTGGGATAAATGCCGGACGACAAAGACACAATGTATAATTTGACCTCAAGGAATATAGCAGCCTAGCAGCTCTCTTGCTAGGGAACACTGTAGTAGAAAAGGAGATCCCCCCTTTCTACAAGCACTTAAAAGTTCTCTCACACCATGATTCCTCCCCTGTGGCCCCAGGCCTCCAGAAAGCTCGGCAACCTTATGTCACAGCCTAGCCAGGGAGTCAGCCCCTACACATTTACCACAATCTCTGAGATTAGAGACAGATTGTAATCAGAAATCTTAGATTGTATAGCTCAAAGGTTATCTAGGCCACCCAATACAGAAATTTCTTTTAGAGCATTAGCTCTGAACTGTGAATATGCATAAAAATCATATGAAGTGCTTATTTAATGTTTTTCTTTGTTCTTCAGATTGGTTAATTTCTACTGACCCTATCTTCAATGTAACTGATCCTTTCTTCTGTCATTTCCAATCTGCTGTTAAGCTCATCTAGTGAATTTTTTATTTCAGATAAATTTTCAGTTGGTACATTCTTTATAGTTTTTATTTCTCCACTGAGATTTTCTATATAGTCAATCATTACAAACATACTCCTTTATGTCCCTGAGCTATTTAAAAACCCTTGCCCAACTCTAGAACACTGAAACAGGCTAGGAGAAAATGACTGGATAGAAAATATAACTCTGTTCATTTATCTCCCAGCCTACAAAAAAAAATCAGTTTATTCTCACATATTGAGATTAAACATGCACATATTAAGTACAAAATCAAGGCCCCTCAAAACTCTGAAAATCAATATACCATTCACAGCATTGATTCACTATTTCCTCATTTTAAAATAAAAATCCTTGTCTACTAAGTCTAACACCTGGCTCATCTTGACGTCTGTCTCTGTAGATTACCTTTTCTCTTGCGTAGGGGTGATGATTTCCTGTTTCTTTTCATGTTTACTAATTTTGGATTACCCGAAATTAGTGTATTGTAAATAATACATTATAAAACTCGGTTCTGCTATGCTTCTTGGAAGAGTGTTCGCTTTAACATCCCACTGGCCAGGCTGACCTCCAGCTCCGAAGTCTGTCTTCCCCGCAGCGGCAGCAGCTGCAGTAACTGTCCACTGCTTTAGCCTTAGTTGGGCTGCTTAGGGTCTGCCCTACACATCTATAGTTCAAGGGTCAGCTTGAGATTTGGACAGTTTATACAACAACTTGGGGTTCCCCCTTTATGGTTCGCTCCCTTCCAGGCTATGCCGCCTCATTTTCCAGGTGCTTTGGTAGCCCTGATCTCTGTCCTCTGGTTTACCAGGCCAGTGAGACTGAGTTCTGGCCATCTTGCTGGGTGTCAGCGGGCGCCTGCTCTGAGTGGGTAAGCCATAAAACCTGAGAACCCATCCAAGTGCCTTTGCTGTCTTTCAAGTGGCCCTTTCTTCCAAGTGTTACCTCTGCCTATCTGGGTTGCTCTCTGCTGCCTTCAGGTAGTTGTTTTTTATATTTTGCCCAACATATATAGTTGTTTTCTATGTGAGAGTTGGTCTGATCGGAGCAACTCTGCCGTTACCAGAACCAAGGCCTTGGGGTACTTGTATACAGGGCAGCGGCAGATGCTGCTCCCAGAGGATATGACTCGGGCTTGGCGTGAGGTCCTAGAACCTACCTTGTCAGAAGAGCTGCAGACGACTCCACTTTGAGAAACACTTTTTCACGGCATCCCTCAATCATTTAGTCTCTGTTCCTAGTACATTGATTCTATTTATCATGCATATACTCAGAAAATCTAACCTAAGCTCTACTTTTTTAGCAAAGAAAAACAAAAATTGCACACTTAACAACCAGTGCTGGTGACAGAGCAAAGCACACAGATGCTGACGAAGCAGCATAAGCTCAGGCTTAATCAGAGGTCTGCACGGCACCTCATGGAGCCATGGGAAAGGCGGGGAAATTCCAAACTCGGTGAACCCAAGCAATCAGATCTAGATAGTGGGGTTGTCCTTTAGCAGGGGGCACAAAGTGGAGGTTTCCTTCAGTACCCCAATGCAGGGAGCTCACAGAAAGGAAAAGACTGACTCAGGTCAGACTGGCGGGGCTTCAGAAAGTCTGAAAACTGGAATTCTGGTTCCCCCTTATAGGGGACTAATTTTAAGATCTTCAAGGACAGACCACACCTATATTTTTACCATACAACCTCAGCACCAGTACACTGCCTGATGGAGTAGGCACTTGATAAATATTTGCTAAATGAATAAAGAAAGACATTTTCTGGGGCCAGGTTATCAAGTGAGTGACCTGGGTTGAAAGGCATTAGGCATCAGGGAGAACAACCTCTCCTATGAGAGCTCTTATCAGGAAAAAAAAAAACAGAAGCAAAAACAAAAAACCTTAAATAGTCAGTAATTGAACACAACCAAATGTGGAAGACTTCAAAAACTGGCGTCCTTCAGTTTTCCCACTAAAGTAAGTGCTCAATTCTTGCATTTATTTTTCTAGCACCCGTATCACAGGTATACTTACTGTACTGGAATTTTCTCGCAATTCAGAATCTGTGGACAGAAGGCTCAAGTCACTCAGACAAAGCGAGTTATTTGCATCCTGTGAAAGAGGAAAAACTCTTGTTGACTAACACAAAAATCAGGATTTATACTAGCCTATAATGTAATAAAACACTTAATTACAATGTTCCAGATATCTAAATGCAAACGATCCAAAGCAAGGACTACGTGAATTACTTCCATTTTTAAAATCCTGATATTCTTAGCAGAATCTCTTACATTTCTGAAAGATGGTTAATAAAGAGTTTTAAAAATTATCTCACAACTCAGGGCCTAGCATAACAAAAGCTGCGATAATATGACATTAATAATATTTGTATAATTGGCCTTATCATTTACAAAGTGACTTCACATCACCTCATTTGATATTCATATAAGACTCAGTATTATTTTACATTCCCATTAATGCGAAGAGTTGCAGTGAAATGTCCAAAATTACATAGCTAATTAGCAGAACACAAACCCACTGCTTCTAACTGAAAGTCCATCTTCCTTCCATTATATCACTGTGTACCCAATATGGGCCTCTCACGGATCCTTCCTCAGTGCAGTTCTGAGGATTTACTATTCAAATACAGCTGCTTAGGCTAACTCTGAATTCTGGATTTCCAGAATGCCAGTTGCAGTTCACATACTTTATGTGGTAACCCTGCTTACCTCATGGATCAGATGTTCCCATGAGTGAACGCATTCAACAAATATTCACTGGGCATCTACAATGTCTTAAGCACTGTTCCAGGCCCAGGGACACAATAATGAACAAAACAACATCCCTGCCACTATATAGCTTACATTCTAGCAAGGAGTTTGGGGTAGGGGAAGGGACAAACAAAAATATATATTTGTATAAAAGATGCTAATAAGCACTATGCAGAGTAGGGTAATAGGAACTGCTAGGGTAGGAGCTGCCCTTTTGCTAGATTAGGAAAGGCCTCACAGATAAGGAGGAATCTGAGCAGATACTGAAGGAAAGAGAACACAGACCACCCGCATATCTGGGGAGAGTGCTCCCGGCAGAGGGCACAGCAAGTGCAAAGGCCTGGGGCAAGAGTGAGCTTCCTCTGTTCAAGGCACCAGAGGACAGCAGGGCTGAAGTGAGAGGAAGAGGCATAAATTAGGTCAGGGAAGTGACTGAGCCGGAGTGTAGGACCTTGGAGACCACTGTAAAGATCCTGACTTTTACTTCAAGTGATACAAGGAGCTACTGGAAGGGTGGAAGCAGAGGACGAACGTTATCTGCCTTATGGTTTAGAAAGATCACGCTGGGTTATATATGTAGAAAAGAGTGTCAGGGCAGAGTGAGAGTGGGGAGAAGAGGAAACGGTGCCAAGAAGACCACCTAGCAGGTGACTGCAGTAATCCAGGCAAAAGATGAGAGTGGCTTGAATGAAGTAACCTGAAGAAGTGACCAGATTCTAGGTATATTCTCAAGGTAATGCTAACGGACTTTGCTAGTGAATGCAGGGTATGAGGGGGAAAAGAGAAGTAAAAAACAACTCCAGGATTTTTGGCCTGTGCCACTAAGAAAAACAGAGGTGCCATTTACTAAGATGGGGAAAATGCAGGAGGAACGGGTTTGGACACGTCAAGTTTAAGACGAGTAAATGGTATCTGGGTGGAGAGGTCAAGCGGGCGGTTGAATATACAAGTCTAGAGTCGAGGAAGAGGTCCAGGCTGAATATAAATGTAGGACTCCAGGGTAATCTACATGGCATTTAAAGCCTGGGACTAGAGGAGATTCTCGCCGCAGGAGAGGGCCTCATGATCAAAGATGATGAGGCCTGAGCACTGTGCGCCTGGGCCCTCCAATGCTTAGAGGTGGTCAACGGCTGAACTGTCCTTGGATTGTTACAGAAGTGGAAAAACTCATCATGATTTAATAAACGCAGCTTAGCAAAGACTCTCAAATCTTAACATTTATATCTGGCTTTACTAATGAAGAAACTGAGGCACAAAGAAGCAATCTGCCTAAGGTCATCCAATAAGGGGCTAAGTGGAGATCTGAATTCGGGCAGGGGAGCTCCAGAGGCTGCAGGCTTCATAAGTAATGCTATTTTGCCTCTTATAACACAGGGATCAAGAATGAGGCTCTGGAATCAGACTGCCGGCCTAAATAAGACTAATTATAAACTTTGGATACTTAGGCAAGTAATTTCTCCTTGCCTGTAGTTTATCAGTAATATGGGGACAATAACAGTACTGACCTCACAGAGCTCTAGTGAGGTACAACATATAAAAGCACTTAGACACATAATAAACATTAAATGTTAGTTATTATTACTAATATAAACAGGGAGAGTCCTTTTAAAGGGCTCCTTCGCTGTTTAAAAATTGCAAATCACAGAATTAAAAGTATGCTGTCTCTCTCCAAATCAAAATCGTATTGCATACTTTAAGAACCTCATTATTCAAAAGGAAGTCAGTATGTTTTAGTTTAACTATTAAGTGGTAAGATAATAATAGTACTCACTTCCTACATTTACAAGACATATGGTAAGTACCCAATATCACATATTAGAAGTAAAAACAGTAAATTTATCCAAGGGTCTCGCTGGATCTCGTAGGAGAGGGAAATATGGTGGAGTAACTTGTCAAAGAATAGATAAAACTGCCCCAAACTTTGCAGAGGCTTGTTCTGTGGTTCAGTGCCTTAAACTTGTGGCTCTCAAACCTTTTCGTCTGCAGACAATTCAAAAGGGCAAGGGACAACCAGACTCTTCCTGGGTCTTCAACGACAGATTAATAGATGTGTGAAGTAAAGCATTAATTTGTGCTCCAAACTCAAGTACAGATATGTCATATGTTATAGATATGAATGGGAAAATAATACCCTCTTAGGGCACCTGGCTGGGCCTATGAAAGCCACTCTGAGACCTCTGATTTCAAGACTTCTTCCGCCACACCTGATGGAAAGGAGGTAGAGCCGAAGCACAGGGAGCCTGGTGAAATTTCTGGCTTCTACCACCCCAACCCCAAGATACAGATCTTGGCCCTGATTTCTCCCCTCTCACTAACAGATACACAGAGATGTTGTGACTTGTTATTCTGATACACAAACAATTGTTGCTGTTCTATGGGGCCCAGCTCAAAACCAGAGACAAAACACTGCGCACCTCTGATCCATTGTGAGTCGGAAGTGCATTATATAAGTGTCCTTTGTTATCGTGACCTTTCATGTGACTTTTGAGACTGTACTGAGTGCTGAATGTTTTCTCACAGCCGTCACTGGGGCAGAAAAAGGGTCGTTCACCTGCAAGAATGATAAGTGGTGTTAATTTTACCATAAAGCTGTTTCACTGAACTAAGACACCTACTATGCCCTAAAAGAGGGACGTATTCTTATGCAAGTTCAGGTAACAGTTATTATAAATTGGACAACTTATACGTTACCTATCTTAGTCCTAAAACTTAATGTGGAACAAAGCACTGAGGATAGCTTGCTCCTGGGAACTTAAAAAGAAGATTGTTTTATTCCCCAGGTTCTTATTTGAGTATCTCTGTATTGCTTTTGTTTCTTAAGGTTGGATTCCTGAGTCCAACCTTTAGAGCCTTTTACTCTGAAAGAAAGGCAAACAGTATAGGTGAAGGCTAAGCTGATTAGGCTCTCTCTCTCCACAGAGCTCTACAGGTCCCAAAAGCAACACAGATAGTTATTGGCTCGATGAAGATTAAAATAGAAAATAAAAATTAACCTACACTCACCAGTATGTGTACGGACGTGAGTTTTAAGGTGGTGGCTTGCTGCAAATGCTTTTCCACAGCCGTCATGATCACACCTAAATAAGTGATTTAAGCAAAAAGAAATAGCAGTCATCAGCTAATTGGCCTTTATCTTCAACATCTCTTGTAAATACAAACTCAAACTAAAACAAATGTCCAGAATACGAAGGTCACATCAATGAAATTGGTTTTAGACATGAGAATGATGACAGGTCCCTGGAAAAGTAAGGTGACAAATCTGAGATCAGAGGGAGCTAATGCCCAGGAAAAGTATTTCTTGTCCTACAGGTAAGGCACATGTTGAAAGCACTGACAATGAAAGTCCTTTGATGAATTACTTAACAGAATTCTATTGACAATGAGTGCCCACTGGGAAAGCTCCTGCCGGTGCAGTACGACAAACACCAACAGTGGGCGGAGGCTCTCCCGGGGCGTGGAGCCTGGAACAGAACCCTGGAGCACAGAGCGTGCTGTCTGTAATGGCTTACCTATCATCTTCAGTGTTTCGTCAGAGCCACTTCTTCCTTTACTTTCTTGATAACCAAAGCTAGAAGTAATCTTTCCCTCCTCTGAACTCCCAAGGCATTTTAGCTTTTTTTATGGCACCTGTCATTTCTAATCTTGTTTTATCTCCATTACATTATATTCATTTGTTATCTGTTCTCTGAGACTGTAAATTCTTTGAGGGCAGGGTCCATGTAGTTCTTTACATTTGCTGCACTTTTTGCACACAGCAGGCATTCAATTACTATTTATGTGAATGAATGCTTTTTCTGTAAGCCAAATATTTTCTCTCTTTAAATAGAAAGCTTCTCTAAAGCATTTTACTTTCTAATGATATGTAACACTGTGTTTCAAATCCCATCTAATATTCAAGAAAAATTAATGGTCTTATCACAAAAATGCATGTGACTGAATAGAAATCAGAGCGTCCTCCACGGCCCTAAGGGAAAAAAGGGACGTAAATGTCACAGCATCTGGAGAGTAACAAACTGGACCTAAATACCTTTGCTTTAGAGGGGCCATGATTCAGAAATGCATCTGTAATTTTAAAGCACAATTAATTTTAATTGGTGTTTAAGAGCTGACTATCCCTGAAGACTTCTCAATTTCTCGGTACCCTGATGAGAAGATGAGTGATTCAAGAAGGGAAAGGTAGGGTCTTTAATGCCACAAATATAACAGCGATCTTTCCTGACAGAATTCAAAGACACTGTTTATGTACAATTTTCAGTAATGTATTTGTATTATATTTAGGGGGAATCCTTACAAACTGATTATCTCACTAAACAGTCACATAATCATCCCTAGATTGTTTTTGAGTCCCTACTGAATGCCCAGAACCATATTACACGCTATGAACACAGAAGTAGATGATACAGTCTTCCTTCAAGCTTTAACATTTATACTTATATCTATTAAATATATATGTAGATACATAAACTGAAAAAAATATATGTATAAAATGAATGCTCCTGCTTGTGTATACACATGAGATATGACAAAGAAATAACTGAACAAGTAACAAAATAAAAATACACCACTGGCCTAAGCGTTCCCACCCCTCACCTCCGCCCTCATCTCCCCCCACTCTCCCACCAGGTCTTAGGCGGGTTCCTGTACTCTGTGCTCAAAGCACTCTGGGCACCTCAGTCTCAGATACTGTCTGGGTTCCTTGTGGTTCCTTTCCACCAGACAAAGTTTCTCAAGAGGAGAACGTATGTCTTACTATTTCCCCATCACTGATAAAAACACTTACCAAATAGGTGAGTTTCAACACATGCTTCGTCAAAATGAAAGGAAAAATGAGGCAGAAAACCGTCATCCAGATTAAGGATGCTCTGGGGATCCACTGCCCTCCCTCCAATCTGCAGCAATTGGTTATAGCTGCCCCGCGGAGAGCTAACACTGCCAAAGAAGCAGTGAAGGGAATTTTCTTTCCATGTTGAAAAATTTTAGAGTACATCAAAACATCCTGCTGAAATCACAAATAGAAAACAGTAAGACCTACCGAAATGGCTTTTCTCCTGTATGGGTTCGAATGTGCTTCCTCAGATCACTGAGTGTGGTGAAGTACTTGCTGCAGCCTTCAGATTCACAGTTAAACGTTTTCCCTGTGTGAAGCCTTTGATGTGCTTTCAGCCTGTAAGATACCCCAGAGAAAGTCCCTCTGTCAGAGGGTATTGCAGAGCTTCCCCCCACCCCGCCCCGTCAGCTTAATAGGGTTCAGGACCAAGTGCATAAGCTACGGCAAGTTAAATCTTATGAGAGAACAAAGTAATTTTATGTATGGCTAAGCAAATACTAAATACTGATTTAACAAAAAAATAATATATACTGGAAATAAAATAATGACATTGGAAGAATGGGCTTTGGGGAAGGGTGTCAGGTGCAGTGGAGACAGGAAAGGAGGGGACAGAGCTTCCTTAACTTCCATAGTGGGAAGTCAGTACCTTAAAATGGAAAAATCAAGAAGGAGCAATATAAACCTAATGCTTAAAAGCACGGAAGTATAAAAATATTAATATTAAGCTAAAAACATAGAAAGTGGTTGTATGTGAAGGGGGAGGAATAGGAAGGGACATCTTTTGTAAAAAATAACCTTATAGAACTACCTACTTTGTAAAAACTGAGAGTTTATAACCTTGTTAACATTAAAATGATTTTAAAAGATTAAAAAGAGATTGAGTGTGTAAGAACTCTGTATTCATATATATTAATTCCAATTTTTTTTCTCCCTCAAAGAGAAGCATACATAAGCATGACTCTAGAGGCAGACTGCCTGGGACTCAAATCCTGGTCCCACCTCCTACTGGGCGGGAGACCTGAGCCGGTTACAAAGTCTCTCCGAGTTTCCATTTGCTTACTAGAGCTGTGAGGATCAGCACTCAGAACAGTGCCCAGCACACGGGGAGTGCCTTAAAAGTGTTAGCTGTTGTTACGTTTGTTATTTTATACCCAATGCTGAAGACGAGTAAGTCTCCTGATACCAATGGTGGAAAAGAGAAACAGCTAACGAGCGGACCACTCCCCCTTCTCAGGGTAGAAAGAAATCAATCGTCAAAGTGAGAGAGGAAAGAAAATGACAGAAGCCTTAGTACCAGGGCTCTGCGCCGGGGTGAGATAGTACTCTATGCCGAACACTCAAAGCCCCAGGCCAGAATGTCACTACGGGAGATACAAAATCTAAACATAAGTGTACTGTCATTTTTAACCAACCCAGTATATGCCAATCTTTAAGGGACAAGTTCCTCTAATGAATTTAATCAGTTGAGCAGAGAGCTGTGCTCTCTGAAGTGCTGAAAGTGACCCTCTGTACTGTGCAAGGAGAGCGGGCTCTGCACTCGTGACAAGGTCAGGGTCAGAGGCTGGCGGTGCGCAGGAGACAGGCTGACCTGTAGAGTGTGTTGAACGCCTTCTCACAGCCCTGCACGTCACACTCAAATGGCTTCTCCTTCGTGTGCACTCGCACGTGGATCCTGAGGCTGTAGGAGGTGAGGAAGGCCTTGCCGCAGCCCTCCTGATTACAGACAAAGGTGTACTCTCCTCGGTGAGTTTTCTGGTGGGTGCGCAGGTTGCCTGCTGTGCTGTAGGTGCGGGGACAGCCCTCAAAGGTGCACTGGTACCGCTTTACCTGGCAGACAGAGGACACCTCAGCAACATGACAGAAGAGCTGCCCAGGCTCTAGCTCCCCCCAAAGCGTGGCTCCCAGAAGATGTGGATGATACAAAAACACAGAAAATAACCTCTAACGACAACGTGGGGATCTCTACCTGTTGATCAAATCATACCTGGACAACAAATGATGAGTAACGGAGAACACATAAGCTTTTAGGTAGGTGAATATTCTAAGTGAATATAAGAAGAGTCTTTTCAGACATTAGTAACATCTATCCTCTAAAGGAGGGTATATACTCTTACAGTTACCTATATTCAAACACAATTTTGACTTCATTTTAAGTCAAACATCCTGCCCTATGGCACTATATCTTGACTGAAACTGACTAATGTTAAACTGAGTCTAACACATCCTAAAATTGATATGTTCAGTCATACATATTAATTAGCAGGTATATACTAGCATAGTTTCCACTGCATAGTTTTCAAGTCTACACAATGAAAATAATGTATCATGAATTTTTTTGAGTATGACATCTCTCAGATTGCCAGCCTCTGGGTTTCCTTTCACCACCAAACTTATTGAAAGGGCGGTTATCACTTGTGCCTCCATTTCCCTCAATGACTACGTATCCCTTGCTTCCCTGTATGATATTATTCTCTTGAACTTCCTGGTGGCCAAATTCTTTCACCGTCTCCACTTTGCTTCCTTATTTGCAAAAGTATCTCATGGACGATGCCCACTTCTTCTGAAAACCTGTCCTTCACCGCACAGTAACTCCCTGGGGCTCCTTCTCTTCTCTGAGCCACTCCTTTCCTTTAACCTCTACATGTAGGTTTATTCCAAAACTGCTCTCTCACCGCCCAAACCTTCCCCGTCTCTACACCGATGCAGAGGAAGCAGCATCAGACTCGGTGAGAGAAGACTGAATTCTGGCACTCATGTTCAAGACTTTGAGCAAGTCACTTCACTTCTCTGAGCTGCGGGTTCTTTATTTCTACAACGTAAAGATTAATGCCTGCCCTGACAGTCTCACGGTGCTTCTGACTGGAACAAAAGACGATAAAATATTTGTGAAAATACTTTGTAAATTCTCTTCAGTTTTAGCAAACATCTTTTGTTTATTTTAGAAAAAGAGAAAAGGAGGAGGAGAGAGAGAAGCATTGATTTGTTGTTCCACTTATTTACGCATTCAACGGCTGCTTCTTGTATGTGCTGCGACTGGGGATCAAACATGCAACCTTGGTGTATTGGGACAGTGCTCTAACCAACTGAGCTTCCTGGCCCAGGGCCTAGCAAACATCTTCAGCCTTTAATCCCAATCCTTCTCCAAAGCAACCTAGATACCACAGATTAAAAAAAAGTGAACGAGACCAAAATCTCTGCTTTTAAGGAATGCCAGTATTAAGGAGGGGTATGTGTACAAATTATTATACACTGTGTTGAGCCTGACAACAAATACATGCCCAAGGTGCTTGCCAGCATAAAAATGGAAACCTACCCCTTCTCAGAAAGACCAGAAATCAGTGAATGCTCAAAGACAGAGGTATTCTCTCGGAACTGAGGGTGTTTTTTCGCTTACCCTGTTAAAGCCTATTTTTTTAGGGTCAAACTGGAAAGATGTTCCTCAAACTGGGAAGAAGGACATTCCAGAAAGAGGCAATACCTTGGGAAATGCAGGGAGAGAAGAATGAGTTTGCTGGGACAGTGAACCACAAACACATCTGCAGTATGTGAGCAACTGGAAGAAGAATCTAGAAAAACAAGGCAAAGTCTCCTTAGTTAGGCTATGGAGTAGAGAAATAGGACAATGGGGAGCAATCAACAGGTTTTAACTAGAACAGCGACATAATCAGATCCGGGGTTTAAGAGAGATCATTCTGGTGTCCTTGTGGAGGACAGACTGGAGTAGAAGGGATAGATTAAGAGAAGAACAGTCCAGGACAGAGAAGAAAAGAGTCTGAACTAAGGAAGTAATAGTGAACAATATGAGAGATGAATTCCAGAGAAATTAAAGCGGGGGGGGGGGGGCTGATGACAGGCTGTAGTGACAGCTGGGTGCTGAGGAGTAGAAGGGGCTGGGGAGAGACAAAGTCGAGATCAGCCCCAAGATTATGGCCTGGATGACTAGAGAGATGGTCACACTACCAATCTGGGGCTGGATCGGGACTGGGGGAGAGATGATGAGTTGGGTTTGGAGATGCTGCTAGGACTTGCAGATGGAAATGTCTAGCAGCCAGTCAGGCACACAGGCTGGAAGCTGGGAAAAAAGTCTGTGGCAGGAGTCTTGGGTACACAGATAATAGCTGACTTTACCTGCACAGCACAGTAGCCCCAGCTGCTACTTACGTGTAACCTTGGGAAAACTCACTTACGAGGAAACAAAAATCTATCTTTTTAGGGTTGTTTTAAGAATTACGGATAGTTTGTGTAAAGCATTTAAATATAGTGACTGCCATATAGTAAGAACTCAATAAAATATTAGCTTTTATAGGAGGACAAAGGCTAGACCTGTGAAAGTCATCAATGCTAAAGGCACTGGTAAAAGAAAAGAAGGCATTGATGGGTGAGTGGGAGAAAGGGCTGGGGAAACAGGCAGAGAAGCAAAGGAGACCGATGTCACAGATGCCTATAGAAAAAGGGTCTCTGAAGTGAGAGGAAACCGAAAGTGGGCGGTGGCTGCGGCTGTGGCCCGGGCGGAGACGGTGGCGGGAGCTGGGTCCATAGGCGTGGGGACCAGCTGTGGGCCCCCGGAACGAGGTGAGCACTGGTCCTGCCGCTGAGAGTGGGACAGGTGCCGGGCGACGTCGGACAAGGTTTGGGGACGGCCCGGTGCACCTGTGTCTGCAGCGGGACAGTGGCCTGGGAGACTCTCGAACGGGCCTCTTCCCGGTAGCCGCAGGGGATGCCGCGGTCCCGACCCCCGGAAACCGGGCTGGGCGCCGGGGGAGTTGGGAAAAAAAAAAAAAAGAAAAAGGGTCTCCGGGAAAAGAGAATGATCAAAATGTTAAATGTCTAAAAAATAAATAAGCCTGATCGGTGTGGTTCAAGTGGTTGGAGTGGCGTCCCACACCCGAAGGGTTGCAGGATCGATCCCCAGTTGGGGCACAGGCCTAGGCTGCGGGTTCATCCCCGGTCTGGGCACAGGCACGTGCGACCCCCAGTCCAGACGCAAATGATCCCCGGTCCCAGCATGGATTCCCAGTCTGGGTGCATATGAAGGCAACCAATCAATGCTTCTCTCACATTAGTGTTTCTCTCTCTCCCCCTTCCTCTCTCCCTCTCTCTCTCCCTCTCTCTCTCTAAAAAAGCAAATGAAAATGTCCTTGGGCGAGGGAAAAAGTTTGTTTTTAAATTAAAATAAAAATAAGTTTAAAAATGTTAAATGTCAGCGAAAACAAGGAAGATAAGGACTGGGGAAACTACCAGATCCGGTAGCTAGAAATTCACTAATGACTTAGCAAGATTGGTTTAAATGAACTGCTGGGGTCAGAAGTCTGGGCGAAGTGGAGGTAGAGACCAGAGAGGAAGAGCAGCAGAAAAATGGACTGAGTTAATGAAGTGGTTTTGTTCTTGTTTTTTGTGTAGGACACATCTTGAGAATATTTGGGAGAAGAAAGGTCCTGGAAGAAAGAGAAGCCGAGGATCTAGGGAGGCACCATAAAGAAGAGAAGGGTGAAAGCCCAGTAGAGGGAAGCTTCAGGTAGGAAGAGAGACACTGAGTTTCAGAGAACGGAGGAGTGAGATAAGGATGGTTGTGACTCAAGGGTGAACAATGTTCCTATGAAGAGCCAAACAGTAAATATTTTAGGCTTTGTGGGCCATGCGGTCTCTGTTACAACTACTCAGCTCTGCTGCCCTGTATGAAAGTGGCCATAGACAACACATGCGTGGACAAACAAGGCCGTGCTCAAAAAAACACTATTTATAGGCAATGAAATTTGAATTTCATCAGTTTCATATCATGAAATATTCTTATTTTTATATTAAAAAAATCATTTTAAAATGTAAAAACCATTCTACAAAAACAGGCATCTGGATGGATCTGGCCTGTGGGCCATAGTTTGTCAACCCCTAAAACCAGTCGGCGTGGGGAAAGGAGCGGCCCTGACCCTCCCTTCTCTCCTGCCACTCCTCTCTCATCTGTCCAACCTGCATTATGATCTTGCTCAAACCTTTGGATTCTCAGGCAAGTGCTTTCTCACTGATTCATTCCTGACCCTTCCCAACTGCCACACGGGAGGTGCTCCATAAACATCTGTTGAACTTAATTATTGGCCCAGCAGTCCTGGCACGCTCCCGTCTCAGTGCCTAGTTTTGAAGCCACTCATTGCCAGATTTATTCTAAAACAGTGTTCTACACATGCCATTGCTCTACTCAGATGGTAAAGTCCCATTTCCTCAGCCTGATATTCCAGGTCCTCCCCAGGTCCTCTTCCGTCTTCCATCACATCACTCCAGTACAGGCTCTGTCTAGGCCTCCAGGCAGCAGTACTCCCTTCCCTAAATGAAACACTGAATTTCCACTTGCCTGCCTTTGCTTTCTCCTTTTTCTTTACCGGAAATGCCTGGTTCCTTTCTTCTCTGCTTTTCTGAGTCTCCTTCTTCAATTCAAGCTTCACTGCCTGCCTCCAAGACCCTCCATAATAATTCTATGTCTAAGTGACAGTGCCCTTTTCTGAATTCTAATATTTAACTATACCTCTCATCGGACACTTAGTTAACATTGTTAATTATCTTTTCACACACATATCCTGATTTCCCATAAAGACTAAAAATCTCTTTGGTGCTGCCAGATAGAGATTTCAACATAATCACTGACCAGGAAGGAGAACTAGGACTGTGAGTGCTGCAATAAAGAAGTCTGCATATCTCAATCACAGAGCTTGTGAGAAGGACGAATAAGAGCAGAATTTCATTTTTAAGATGCTGCAGCAGTTGATAACTTTATAGGTAGCAGTGTAATCAATAATTAATTATCCCACCCTGTCTCCCTGCCCTTCCAACACCTACTCCAATCCAGGATTTTTATTTGGCCAATTCAAGCTTCAAATAAATGTTCCTTCCTCAAGGAAATCTTTCCTGACTCCTATTCCCACTGCACACTAGAGTAGGTATTCTTATTACAGGTTCTTATAGCTTCATCTATTTCTTTAAAGCACACAATACCATTAAGATTAAATAATTTCATAATTAAACAATTTATATCATTATCTATTTAGCTGCTAGGCACAGCAGTAGCTAAAAAACAGGAAGCACTACATAAGTATTTCTTTAGTTAAATGAATGAATGGCTACTCTCCATTTGGACTATAGGTTCCATGAGAACAGGAACCACGTCTGTCATGTCTGTCTTGGTCACTGCCACAGCCTCAGGGACTAGCCTTGCGGAGAAGTAGCACTCAATTCATATTTGTTGAATGAAGGAATAAATGACTAAACAAATGAACAAAATAAAACCAGGAGGACTTAATGCTGAGGAAAGTCGTAACAAGGACTACAAGTGACAAAGGAACAGAGTTTCAGGAGGTTGGTAACTAGGTCAAATGTGTAGCAGAGATAACTGATAAAGCATTTCTTGGATTTGGCCAACTCACAAAGTCATAATTGCCCCAGTAAGACTAGCTTCATTGGAGGAACAGAAACAAGAATGTAATGGGCTGAGAAGTCAGGGAAAAGCAAGGAGCTGGAGATAATGAATATAACCACTCCTTCAAGAAACTTGGCTGAGAAGAGAGAGATAGGAGAGAGAGTTAGGAGAGGACACAGACTAGGGAGATACTTGTATTTAAAAGTGGGAGAGCCCTGGCCGGGTGGCTCAGTTGGTTGGAGCATCGTCCCACACACCAAAAAGTTGTGGGTTTGATTCCCGGTCAGGGCACATACCTAGGTTGTAGGTTCAATTCCTGGTCGGGGCATGTACAGGAGGCAGCTGATCCATGTTTCTCTCACACATTGATGTTTCTCTCTCTCCCTTCCTCTCTCTCTCTCTGGGATCAATGAACATATCCTGGGGTGAGGATTATAAATAAGGAAATAAATAAATAAAACAGAGGTGGGAGAGATGGCTATCAAAAGCAAATGCCTGCTCCCTCATAATATACTAAATAAACAAGTAATCTCTCACCCCATTTGGAGGAAGCCAGTAAGTGGAAGTCGCTATTCTACCTTGCAGAATCATTTTAAACAGCACCAGATTTCACAAAAAGTAAAAACTAAACTTCTCAAACTGGATCAGAACAGGAAGTTGAAAACAAAACAATGTAAGTTTTTCTGGTTACATGGAGGAGGTATTGCAGCATGTGGTACATTTAAATACAATTAAGGTTTATCATGTCTGCATGCATTCAAAAAAATTATGTTCCAGGGAATATACTGTCCAGGTGCTAGGAACTCAAAGTGAAGAGGAGAACCAAACAAATAAAAGGTAAGAGCAAAATGGTACAAGAAGTTGTGCTGATAATGGATGTCAAAATATAGAGAACTGTAAGGGGGTGGGTTGGGTGGGGGAGAGAAATTGGGGGAAAAGGGGACAACTGTAATTGAAAAACCAAAATAAAAAAATTAAAAAAAAAAAATAAAGAGAACTGTAGAGAAAAAGCATTCAACTTAGACTTGGGAATGACCAAGAAAAACTTCTTAAAGGAGGTTATGTCCAAGTTAAATTCAAAGATCTTGAGGGAGAGGTGACTCATAAGGAGCCTGGAGAGAGTCCAGGTTAGGCTCACTGAGGATGGGGTCTAAAGCTAGTGATGGGAAGGAAGCCTGAGCTTTCAGAGAACTGATGCTGCTTCACAAGTGTTCAAAGTAGTTCGAGAACAGAGAAATATTTAACAACAACGACTGCCTTGTTAACAGAAGCAGGAAAGAAAAGGTGAATGAAATAAACAAAAATGAGAAAATTAAACCCTGGAACTCCAGGAAACAAAAGCTTTTAAAAATTCAGGAAAAAAAAAAAAAAGGCTGGGTTTCTGCTAGAGGAAACAGAAATGAGTCTGAGAGGATTAGACTCTACACACATTAAGAGCCCCGTACTAGGAATGGGAGCCTCTGATTCTGAGACCTAGCATGTGAGCACTCTTACAGATAAATGACTGGATGGGATGCTGTGGCTGTAGGAGCTGCCCTTTCCTCCCCATCACTAGGGACTTCCCCTTCCCTCTCCCTAATACCAACTCTGTTCCTATGCTGGCACTGATCTCATTTCTTCTACTCATAATGTGCAACCACAGAGCTTGAAGGAGAGGCAGAGGAACTACTACGAACCGATCTCATTTCTTCACCAGGCCTTCCACTGCCCATCACCAGAGCTAAACTCATACAGCTGTTCCCACTCCTCAACCTTTTATCCTTACCAAACCAACGGCAGCCTGCTGCCCCTCGTTTCTCAGCTCTTTTCACAGCGATCAGGTCTCAGTGTTCCATTCTCCCCATCTTTGCAAAAATAGTGTGTTAGGAAAGAAAAGCATAGGCTTTGGCATCCAGAAAATCCTCAGTTCAAATCCCAGTTCTACCACTTGTTAATGGAATGTTCCTAAGCCTGTTTTTTCTTCTGTAAAATGAGGGTCAACAGTACTTACTTTATAAGATTGCTATGAAACTTAAATACAAAATTATATTAAAACTTCTGACACAGTGACTAGAACAGGGCACTCAACAGATGCTGGCTGGCACACCCTCTTACCACTGCAACCGCCATCATGTTAAAGAGTCCTCATTGTTTAGCTCGAAGATCCTCAGCTGTGCCGACTGCCCCAACTGCCCACCATGGAAGTAACTTTCAGTGGTCTGGTGCTAAGGACGTCAAAGGGAGCCGAGTAGGTGAGCAGAAGATTACCTGTGGCAAGGGCTAGTGTTCACAGAACCACTGCAGTAGGACTCCAACCCTGTTCTCATTTTAACATGTGGTTATAAGTCGTGGTTCACATTTAGCAGTGGCATTAATATGACAGCTGATCTAATTAGGAGTTACCTGGACTTTTGTGGGCTGTCCTGGAACCCAACCACAATTTATAACCTTATTTTAAGAAGAAATGCTTCCCTAAGAGTTACTAATAAAGACCACTGTAAACTCTTCTTAAACTGGGGAGATTACCTCTGTACCTCCTTCAAGAACCATGTTGGCCTTCAAGAAAGAGAAGTAAATGAACATTTACTGAACAACTACGACACACCAGATATTATGCTAAGTGTTTTATGCTTAGAGGGTTGTATATTTATATATGAATAAATCTTATTTCATCTTCACAAAATGTAATGAAATATTTTTATTTCAATTTTATAAAAGTTGTAACAGAAGATCTTCCGGCCAAGATGGCGGCGTAGGTAGACACACTTTGCCTCCTTTCACAACCATAAGGATTACATCTACCTCAAAATGAAAAACGACCAGAACTACCAGAAAATCCAACTGCATGTAAGTTGCACAAACAAAGATATAAGAAGTAATACTCATCCAGACAGGTGGGAGGGGTGGAGACAGGGAGCCGGTGTGGAAAGAACATGGTGTAGTGGTGGCAGCAAGGCAGTAGCTGCAGTTAGCCAGTGGAACCAGCAGTCACACATTATAAAAGCTGGAAGGGAAACCTCAGGGGCGATCCCAGTTCCAGGCCAGACCACGCAGCTCATGGTCACAGTTCCAGCACTAGGAAAATAAAAACTCATTGCTTCTGCCTGTGAAAACCAGTGGGGGTTGAGATGGCGCAAGAGACTGTCGGTCTCTGAGAAGAGTCCATTTAGAGGGTCCCCCCAGTCCTAGAATGTACCCACTCTGGGAACCATCACCAGGACAACAGCTAGAGGGATGCCAATTACATACAGGAAGCAGGTGCAATGACTGGAAAAGAGGTGAGTGCTTACCAAGTGGCACTGTTACCTCTCAGACCTCCCCCAAATACAGCACCACAATGTGGTGAAATGGGTCACCCCACACTGACGAATACCTAAGGCTCCACCTCTTACAATGTAACAGATGCAACAGCTCTACCTAAGACACAGGAGGCTCTCAAGCTCAGGAGAAAGAGAAATATGGCCCAAGAGAGGAAGCAGATCAAGGCTCCAGAGGGAGAACTAAGTGAGGAGGAGATAGTCAACCTAACAGATGCAAAGTTCAAAACACTGGTGATAATGATGCTCACAGACTGGAGAGACATGCTTGAGTATGGCAAACACATAAGGGAAGAAGTGAAGGCTAAGCTAAGTGAAATGAAGAAAAATCCACACAAAACCAATGGTGAAGGGAAGGAAGCAGGGGCACATCAATGATTTGAAACATAAGGAAGAAATAAACAGTCAACCAGTACAGAATTAAGAAACAAGAATTGAAAAAAAACAAGGAGAGGCTTAGGAACCTCTGGGACAACTTTAAATGTACCAACATCCAAATCATAGCGCTGCCACAAGAAGAAGAGAAAGAGCAAGACATTGAAAACTTACGTGAAAAAATAATGAAGGAAAACTTTCCTAATTTGGTGAAGGAAATAGACATACAAGTCCAGGAAGCACAGAGAGTCCCAAACAAGCTAGACCCAAAGAGGACCACACCAAGACACATCCTAAGTAACATGTCAAAGGTTAAAAATAAAGAGAGAATCTTAAAAGCAGCAAGAGAAAAGAAGAGTCACCTACAAAGGAGTTCCTATAAGACTGTCAGCTGATTTCTCAAAAAAAACTTTGCAGGCAAGAAGGGACTGGCAAGAAGTATTCAAAGTAATGAAAAGCAAGGACCTACAGTCAAGATTACTCTATTCAGCAAAGCTATCATTTAGAATGGAAGGGCAGAAAAAGTGCTTCCCAGACAAGGTAAAGCTAAGGGAATTCATCAACACCAAGCCATTATGATATGAAATGTTAAAGAGACACGTTTAAGAAAAAGATCAAAACTATGAATAGTAAAATAACAAATTCAGAACTATCAACAAATGAATCTTAAAAAAACAAAGAGAAACTAAACAAAAAACTAAAACAGGAACAGAGGGTCACTGGTTCGATTCCCAGTAAGGGTACATGCCTGGGTTGTGGGCCAGGTCCCCAGTTGAGGGTGTGCGAGAGGCAACCACACATTGATGTTTCTCTCCCTCTCTTTCCCCTCCCTTCCAGTCTCTCTAAATATAAATAAATAAAATCTCTTTGAAAATAAAAAAAAGAATAAGCTTGGTTTAAATAAGAGGAAGACATGAAAATATGAGTTTTCTCCACAGTTCTACAATAGCAAAATTTTAGCAATACAGAACAGGTACAGCCTGTATCAAATGGAAATTTGAGGCCTGTTATTCCTACAGCACCATTTTGGACAACGACTCTTGTCCCTTTTCCAGACCAGCAAATCTAGGTGAGGGAAATGCTGATGGCCATGGAGAGGTACGTAACACACATGCAGGCATGCAGGGGGTGGCTACAACAGCTTCATCTGGAGGTAAATGGAAAATGCAACAGAACCTTGCACATACAGCTTCTAACAGTCTCCAGACTGGATTCCAAGCCCTCAGCTCAGGAACTATTTCTCTCCTGATGTCTGACAAAAGTAGACGCTCAGTAAGTAAAAGTTTGCAGTAAGAGTGAATGAATCCTTAACACTAAAATTTCAAGCAAAAACAGTCTCTGTCAGCATTAGTTCTGAATGACAATTCCGTAGGAGTTCAGGAGGAACTTATGAAGAAACATAATGATAATATGCAAAGACTGGAAGTGGGCAGTCCCCCCAGGAAAGTCAGGGCCATCCTGGTTTGTTTGAGTAGATCATTCCACGGCCTAAGAACTGATAATGAGGATTGAGATCGGAAGCAGGTCTCCCAAAGGACCCATTGCAAAAAGGCTGCAAAAAACTGAAGACGAATTTTCCCCTTACTCTCGTACTTAAAATTTGTCACGCTAAAGATAGTAAGTCTCCTCTTGTCACTAACCAATATAGCAAGCAGCCTAATTCATAAAACATCACTGTAAATGTGCTTCTTGGTAGAAAAGGATATTCTTTCTCAATCAATGCAGTGAAATACTTTGGTACATGAAGAACATATTTAGTATATGATTGCTGGCTTTCTTCATACTTCTTGGCCAAATATTCAGCAGAAAAGTGACAAAGTCAGTTAGCCACAGGCGTGGCGAGGCTGGGAAGTACAGTGCTACGACAGGTGGGGTGTACATTATTATCACCAATGTGTTTCAAAGAGAGATGGCTGAACAGAGGTAACTAAACAGTCCTGGCAGGTTCTCAGGAAGGGCACAGAGGCAAGAACGGGAAACCACGGACTGCAAGGGCCGACTAAAAGAAACACAACGTAGAAACCTGGAGTAGAAAGACATTAAAGTAGCAACTCTTAAGAACGCTAATCTTGAGCAGAATGACCATATTTGATTGGGAAATTTTCAAAGCTACCAAATCAACAGGTAGGCAGTAGTAAAACAGCAAGTACGAGAATAAGATACATGAAATTAGTCAGAATGATCAGGGTCCCTATGGAAGGAAAAGACAGTATCTGTAGCAAGGTTCTGGTTGGTTTCTTTTTGCACAAGGCAGGCACAAGGAAAAAACGATGAGGTACCATCATGTGCCACTGAATGACAGGGATACATTCTGAGAAATGCGTCCTTAGGCGATTTCTTTGTTGGCAAATGTCACAAGGTGCACACACACAAACCTAGATGGTTCTAGCCTACTGCACACTTAAGCTAGATAGTGCAGCCTGTTACTCCTAGGCTACAAGCCTAGGTAGCATGTTTCTGTGCAAAACAACACGATAGTAAATCAAGTGCAAGAGGAAGTGATGTAACTGAGATACCAGGTAAACATGAGATGTGAGGCTGCCGCCAGCCTAACGCAGCACAATGCTCTACAGCAAACTTCCCTTTTTTTTTTTTTAGTAGAAAGCACTCTACAATAACAATAGAAAGTATAGTATAGTGGTATAGGAAATACATAAACCAGTAACATCATTGTTTATGATCATTATCAAGCACTACGTACTGTACGTCCATTGTATGTGCTACGCTTTTAAACCGACAGTGCTGGTCTGTTTACTCCAGCTACACCACCAACACGTGAGTAATGCACTGCTCTAAGATGTTACCACGGCTATGATGCAGCCATGGCGAGGACGTCACCAGATAATAAGAAGTTTTCCGCTCCATTACAATCTCATGGAACCACAATTATATATGGGTCCATTGTTAACAGGTCGATCTTGACAGAAAAGTTGTTATGCAGCAGGTAAGCCAACCACACGCTGTAGAAAGCAATAGAACAATCAGGGGTAAAGAGGAAATTCAGGCTAAAATCTGACTCAGAAAATAAGCTGCTTAAAAGAAGCCAAGAAGACTAACTAGTTTTCAAATGACTCGATTTCTCAAGAATAACACCTGGGAATGGAGATGGAGAAAAAGACTAAGTTTAAAAAAAGAGAGGAGGGGGCATACCTGTACCTTTCTCTCCCCTTTTATGCACCCCCAGGAGTGTTACCATTTTACCTTTCTCTCCCCTAAGCTCCAAGGGCCCTTTCCTTTGCCTCTTTAACTTGTTTCCTGAGCCCATTTCTTCAACAGCTCATTTCTCCTATCTCTATGATTTTCTAAATAAACTTTCTCTTATTTAAAATAAGAGGGGGGCAGGAGTAATCAAACGGTCATAAACATTGGCCTCCCCAACCCAATTAAATGGATTTAAATGCCAAAAAATAAAATAAAATCACTGGTAAAGCAAAAGCTAAGGTAAGATGGTGCTTCAGGAAGGCAAGTCTCCTGAATGCCTACTCATTCAGCAATATTTTAAGACTAAAATTCACTGCTGCTTTTCTCAACTAACTACACACCTAAGAATTTCAAAAAGTTTATAGAATCTTTGTGTCACTCCCATGGATAGAATGAAAAAAATGTGGTGGGAGGAAAGTCCACCAAGCTCAATCCACAAGAGACTGAACAAGGTGCTCACAGTACCATTGACCTTTTCCTACTCAACATGATCATCACAACCTGGAGACATGAATGGTAAATCGGGCTTGCAAGGAGTACAAAGTTGGAAAGGGACAGCTAATATCACTGATTACATAATCATTCCTTCCCTATCACATCCTCTTCTGCCTGCATCAGCATATCCTAAAATGTGTTCCACAAAACACCCTGAAAATGAGAATAAAAAGTGGTTTCCCAAGTTCAAAACACCTGGAGAATTCTGCCTTTCCTTCCTTCTTTGTTATTCGCACATCAAAGTTCTGAGAAACCCTGTAATAAACAAACCCCTGTCCTGATTTAACTCAGCTTTCCCTAACATTTGCTCTTGAAACACTTTCACTAGTGATTATTAATATTGGCCCAAAGCTAGGTTCAGATTTTCTGTGCTAAAAAATGATTCAATCCCTTTGAGTTAATACTGTCTTATCACTCTTCTTCCTCCAACTACCATATATTTTTAAAAAAGAAAAAGAAAAAGAAAGAGAAAAAAACTTGACAATTTGACACTTCCTGCCGCCTGTTTCCTTTCCACCTACTAGATTCTCCATCACTCAAAATCTGGCTTCAGCCCCAGAGCTCTACTGAAAAGTCTTCTCATTCATGACATGATCAGCTGCACAGATAAGAACCAATGGCTTCTCTTGGGTCCTTCAATTCCTCTCCAGGGTCACAGAGAAATATTCACACGTCTCGAAACCCCCTTCCCTCAGCTTCCACCACACTGTATTCCACCCATCTCTTTACATGATCCATGGTTTCTCTTTCTCTTTCTCACCCTTAATATTTCAGGTCAACTCTTACTTCTCCCTTGAGTAAACTGCTGACAGTTTGAACTCCTGCCCCTTCATAGATCCACAATTCTAATCCCAGGCCATTTTCTCAACTTCAGATTCACAGTTCCAATGGGCTTCTCAACTTGCTCACTTCACTTTCCTCCAAGGACTACACATTCAACGTGCTCCAACCAAACTCATCACTTTCCCCACCAGACCTTCTCCTCTTCTTGTCTTCTTGATTTCTGTTATGGAATCACCATTCCCAGAGGGTGAGGGGGGCAGCAGTCAGTTGCCTTCTCCTCAGCATGCACGCAGCATTATGAATATGCCTCTGTTAAAGTACCTATCACAGTTGACTCCAATCACTTAGCTCGTTACCTACTTGAAGTTCTTTCAATCATCTGTGTGGGCTCTGTGCTAAGACAGGAGAAACTCAACACACTTGGAAAACTGAATGAATCCTTTGAATCATACCCAATTTATGGCTTCTTCTTCACACTCTAATAACATACCAAGTTCTCTTATACTTCAAGAAAAGCTCTGGATTTTTCCCACATGTAAAGCCACTATTCATCATCAGACTCAAATGAAACCCAAAACCTAAACTACAACTGTCTCCTAACTGGGCAATCAAGGTACCACTTCTACCAGAGCAATCTTTCTAAAAGGCTACTTGAACCACATCACTCCTTGGCTCAGACCTTTCAATGGTTTCCCACTAGTTCCAGAACACAGTCCAAACCCCTTAGCATGCTATCACTGCCTTCCCTGTTGGATCTCGACTCTCTTTACATCTTTATCGTCTATACCTAGTGTTCTAGTCCAGGGGTAGGCACGTTACAGCCAGTGGGCCAAATCCAGCTCACTGCCTATCTTGTAAATACAGTTAAAAAAAAAAAAAAGAAAGATTTTATTTATTTATTTTAAGAGAGAGTGGAAGGGAGGGGAAGAGATCAGCTATCTCTCTCACGCTCCCAACTGGGGATCCAGCCCACAACCCAGGCATGTGCCCTGACTGGGAATTGAATTGGTGACCTTTTGGATTGCAGGGTAGCACTCAATCCACTGAGCCACATCAGTCAGACTAAATAAGGTTTTATTGGAACATGGCAAATTGACATTTTGGGCCACATACTTTTCTGTAGGAGGCTGTCCTGTGCACTACAGAACGTTTAACTGAATCTTTGGCCTCTACCCACAGACTCCAGTAGAACTTCCCCCATATGACAACCAAAAATGTCTCCAGACATAGCCAAACGTCCCCTGGGGACAGAATTGTCTGAATTAAGGACCACTATTCTGGAAGTTTCCAAGTACAAGCTGAGAGTATGATGCCATGGCTAATAAAATAAAGACTATATAGTAATTGTAGTACAGTGTCCAGATTAAGAGATAAGAGTCACACAGTGTTCAGCGCTAGTTGACTTACACTTGTGAGATTGTTCTTAGTTATGAGTTTTAAGAGGTAGCTGGAAAACTGGAATTCATACAATCAAAGACGACTAGGCTGATGAAAAACAGGAGGGATATTTAAATAAATGGAGGTGTTTAGCCTGTACAGAAGAAGATGAAGAGAAACCTACTATCTTTAAGTATCTGATGGGTTGTCCCACAAGAGGAAGGTTTAACTTGCTGTTGTTCAGGAAGGCAGAACTAGAAAGAGTGGGCAGCAACTCCAGGAAGGCAGATTTTGGCTCTATACAAGTAAAAGCTTTCTAACAATCAGAGCTGGCCAACAAATCTATTAGGCTGAGCTGTGGGACACTATGTTCTCATCATTCTGGAAGTGTTCAAGCAGAGACCAGATGAACTGATGTCAGAGACGCTATAGAGATCCCGGCATAGGGTAGGGAGGTAGGACAGGATGGTCTCTTCAGGGCTTCTTCCAGCTCTGAGATCCTAAGGCTAGCACAGGAAAAGCCATATGCCATGAGTAATAAAATTCCTGTTTTAAGCCTTTAATTACAAGAAAAAACTATTTTGCCAATTTACCCTATGTCTGTCTGGTAACATTTTACATTTAGTCCCTGGCATACAACTGCCAAGTGATTTACAACATTTTTCTAGTTGACTTTCAATTAGCTCCTGGATAATGTATATTACTACCTTTAAACCACATCTTTTATTCTAATAATCACTACTAGTATAATGCTTTACAGTTTTGTTTTCAAAGCATTGTGACATGCATTACCTTACTCACATTAGCTAAATATAAGCATGAAAACTTATTTTAGATAATCTGCTCTCATAGTATCTCTTGCCTGAGTTTCTTAGTAAGGAAAGCTAGCCTTTATTACTCATTAAACATTCACTAAAAAAAGCATATTCCAAGAGATACTCATCTCCAAAACAAATTATTTACATACATCCCAGAGATAAGCCAAATCTAGTCATTTCAGAATCAGAAATATAAACTGACCTTAGTGAAATTTCTATTTTACTTAAGACTGGGGTAGGAAAATATGGAAAGTAATAATTTAGTTTGTCCAAATTTCTATGTAGCCTTATGAATGAAAAATTCCAGAAAGCAGTCACAACAAAATGTAAAGCATATGTATTATTGACAAGCAATGTTATTGTAGGTCCTAATTCCAGGGACTCCGTTACATCGCCAGCTAAAATTGCCAACGAGCTGTGTAACGACATCCCAGCCAAACTGAGCCCTCACCCGCTGCTTTACTTACTTCTTTACGTTTCGTTTCTGGACATTCCGACTGCAGAGTGAGGGTTGCACCTTCGATATTTCTTGGCATGGGCGTGGAACCAGGGTTTATTGTTAAATGAATCTGATCTGGTGAGATAATGTGTTGCACATAACCCTGGGACATTGCTTCATGATCTATAAGATGAAAGCCCTCTTCACCCCCCACTAGAAAAGGCAAGTGTTCTCCACACTGTCCATCGTCATCTTCATCCTCCAAAGTGCCCGGGTCCTGCTCAATAAGAACAGTTGTCCTATCATAAACAGTTCCAGATGAGGAAGGCACCAGTCCGTTTCTATCCACAAACCTGAGCATCTTGTCATCGGGGGTCAGGTCATCTTCCTCTGCCTCAAAGTAGATGATGTTGTTGTCTGGACTGTGTTCCCCCATGGTTCAATTGTGCTCAGCCCAATTGTGAGAAATAATGGAAAGGTAATGACCTGTCTGCAATAGAACAAAGCCAGAGTTAGAGCCATCCCACAGGACCTTGGGACCTTCTCAGTGACGACAGGGCTATTTTTTTCTCTCATTTCAAGAGCAGGTCAAAGTAAATAAAAATTCGTCTTCTCTGGGAATAAAAACTTTTTAAGTTTTACTTTGAAACCATTAAGTCATTTTTAAAGTAATGCCTTTTTAAAAAATTGAAGTAATAAATAGCAGTTCACAAGACCTTCCAAATGTGCTTTACTGCCAAACAATTTGAAGGCTGGTTAAAATAATTACAGGGGATCAAGGGGCAACAAGTCTGAGATGCTATAGATCTTAAAAGCAGTACAGTCTACAGTGGAAGGAGCAGAATTTGGAAGGCAGGGTCACCTGCCTACAAATTCCATCTTTGCCACTTATTACTTGGGGAAATTTTCTGTGCCTCATTTTTATTATGCCTAAGGTGGGACTGGTAACTCCTGTTCTCTCAAAGTTCTTAGGCAGAATGAAAGAGAGAATGTACATCAAAGCAATAGTAAAGGAAACAAGTGTGAATTCATTTCTCCTTCCCAGAACAGATGTTTGAGCTTCTGAGTAGAGGAGCTGATCCCTAATCAGGCATATCTAATGAAAACCATTTTATCTGTTTATCTCCTAAAACAATCTGGTCTCCAGCAGAAGCCACACTTACAGTGTGCTCTCTGCAGTGAGAGAATGATGAGTCTTATTTTTGTTTCTAGTGTCCCTAGGACAGTACACTGGCCCTAGGACTTCAGAAGTCAGCTAAATGAATGAAAGACCTACAGATACACTCCCTTGGGAAGACATGCCCTCTTGGGAAAAATACATTTGAAGCTTTCTTGTTTTGGAGTATGGATTCATTTACCTGCCAACACCGAGGTTCTACAAATGTGGGTTTGGCAGGCAGAACAGAGAATTTAAAAAGAACCACATCACTCTTAGTTTTCAGCTTGGGTTTGCATTGTATCTTTCCCTCCTGCTCCGCACTAGAAAGTGAACGTTCTACGTAGTGGGGCGGCTAGACGGAGAGATGGTTACCACAGACAGGCCAAGGGATCGGATCTGGGAAGAACCCTCCCGACCCCTTGCTCTGGCTTACGCAACCCGGGAGATGCACATTTCGCTGCGTCTGTGAGGAGAGGAGCACCCGGGCCCTCCCTGGGCTGCCCAGGCACAATCCGCGGCAACGTGGAGACCAACTGTCCGAAACAAGCAAGACCAGGAGGTTTGAGGATGGCAAACGAGGAGTACAAACAGAGAACTCCTGAGAGGAGGCTGGGAAAAGAACATGCCTGGGACAGTTCCCAGCCTGGGCTACACAGAAATATCGGCAGACAGGCTGGGGGGCTCCCAGCAAGCGAAGAGGGGCAGGGTCCGTCCGGGTCTCCATGGAAACAGGGGAGGGGGACTGGATACCCATTCCCATGGAAACGGAGGAGGGGTGGGGTCCCTATGGTGACCAGACTGCGGTCTCTACCGGGAAATGCTTCAGGAGGGAGCCTAAGTCCCGCGCCCCAAGGGAAGTCCCCAGCCCAGGACGTGTCTATTTTCGCCTTTTACCTCCGCGGCTCCCGGCAACGGCGGCAGCGGCAGCTTCTCCCCTCCCCAGCGGCACCATGATTGCCCCCACCTTCCCCAAACGTCACTTCCGCTTCCGCTTTCCGGAGGAAGGAGGTGATACCGGTTCCGCCTCTCCCTGGTGCTTCTGGTTGGTTTAGAGGGTGTAGGGGCTGAGTTCGAGCCTCCAATTGGCGAGCGGGAGGGACTGGGCCCTCGGAGACGTAGACGGGCGGTTAGTTAAACCCGGCGCAGGCAAGCGCATGTCGCGTCTGTCGCCTTCTGGGAGTCGGCGCGACACGGAAAGGGGATCGAAACCCTGAATTAGTCCAAAATAGGCTCGGTCCGGCTTCGGCTGCCCTCCTTCGCAATGGCAGCTGAGCAACAACCGCAACGGAAAGGACCACAGTCATCCAAAGTCAGGCTGGGACCCTCCCGCCATTTCTCTGTGGCCCCAGCTTCCCCTCATCACCCATCGGAGTTAACATATAGGCAGGAGGGTCCGAGAAAGGAAAACTGAACCCAAGCGGCAGGACTAGGGAGTATCCCAAGCCCAGCCAGAACTCGCCTCCGCCTCTTGCCCGTCTCATACGCTCTCATAAGTGCAGTTTCCTCCCATTCCTGCCCAGCTGTCTGTCCAAACTGATCTCCCCTGCCGATTGTCTGCTCCGAAGAGGACTCGCGCCGGACCCAGTGCACGCCACCTACTGGCCATTCCCTTTCTTTAACCGTTCACATTGTCATCCCACTGGCCGGTAACTATTGTAAATTACACCTTTACATTTCTTTTGAGTAGTGGTGTTCCGGGCCCCAAGAAACGATTTTGATGGTGCTTTCATTAGACTCATGTCTTTTATAAATCCCTGGAAGATCTAGCTGTTAGAACCTCCCAGCCACCGCCTGCTTTTCCCCTAACCTACTATGGAATATTCAAAGTGCAACAACCCCCCGACACTGTGTAAATTAGGGATCAAGGGGTTCAGGCCATGCCTGTACCATCTCTTAATTGAAAACTGTGAATAGTGACTCTATCCACCATACGCCAGGCAAATATCTCTTTGGCCCCTGACAAGCTGCCCCAATGGTTAAGCTGCAAAGGTTCAGCTCCAGAGAGCTGCCATCTCTTGAGATAAAAACATACAAACAACCACTGTTAAAAATACATTTATCATTAAAATATATTACACATATGAGAGAGGGGATGCATCATATACAGTTTGGAGGACTTGCTGACCGCCAAAAAATCCCACTTGTTTAACCAGAACCCCAATTTCTTCAGTATTTTCATTTTCAAGCCACTGTTTTGACCTCAGAGGCTGAGTGGCCAGCCCCAGGATTGTTCTGCCACACCTGAGTAAGAAAGGGGATAGGGTCTGCAGATGCATGTATACACAGGTCCTTAGAGTGCTGGACATGTCTGAGGTGGCTGTGGCCTGTTTATCCAGCAGCTGCCACTTGCATTCTTGCTGTCCAACTCATTCTTTCTTCAGTTCCAAAGTGTGTTCAAATATCTGATCGTGGGGAGCTCAGCCCAGGCTACAAGGGAAGGCTTTGACTATACCCTGGAGGCAAGCTGAGTGAGCACAGGAAGTACAGTTATTTAAACATTTCTAAAATTTTTTAAAAAAATAGATATCTATCTGTGTTAAGTTAACTAAAGTTGAACAGTGAGTGTCAGTTTTATTGTGGTGGATTTCTCCTCAAGTCCTCACAACTCACAGCAGCACTGAGTATGACAGCCATAGCAGGGGGAAATGGCCTGGGCTCAGGAAACAAGCTGTTGCCACTCTGGCTTTCAAGTGGCCTCACAGCCTTTTAAGGCCACTCTGGAACTGAAACAGGTGGGGCTGGAAATTGGCTGCCTGAGGTGAAATAGGAGAAGGGACAGAGAAGCTCAGGGTCAGTTGCAGAGGAACTGGTGAACAAATTCTTGAGCCTTCTTCTTCTCTGCCATTTCAAGCTTTTGGTGACCAGCTGGGTTTCGAAGCAGTAAGCTGCCAAATATGCTAGCTGCATGAAAAAATACAGAAAACAAATGATTCAGCAAAAGAAGGTACTAATTCTTTGTGTTATTAGGAGTGGGGAAGGGTGCCCAAAAGCAAATTTTCTGCTTTAAAAACTATTTCAGGGTAAGCTGTACCCCAAGTTTGAGATTTTAGTTTTATTACAGTGGATTTAAGACCTTCCTCAACCACATTTCTCATAATGGGTCTCTCAGTTTGCAGAGATGCTTTCCACAGACACTGGGCTGCTCACCTAGAATATTATGATCCAAATGATTTTCTTTTGAATTTTTCAGCAATTCTTGCAAAAATGCCATCAAGTAGTAGAAGACATTTTTGTGGAATGTGGGGAGAGTAGAAATGACCTGAAAGAGGAAGAATTGAGATTTGTTTTTTCATTCATTCAAATATTTATCAAGTGTCTGCTATATTCCAGGAACTGAGTACACGATCCAAGTACATTAGTAAAACTGTGCACAGAAAACCTTGATTACTTACCATTTGGCACAAGTGCCAAAAGAGAAGCACAGATCAAGATCAAGTGCTACATGAATTTTAAGTGCTCTCCAAAGACTTAAGGCAGTGGTTCTCAACCTTTCTAATGCCGCGACCCTTTAATACAGTTCCTCATGTTGTGGTGATCCCCAACCATAACTAAAGCATAGTAATTAATCACAAAAACAATATGTAATTATATATGTGTTTTCTGATGGTCTTAGGTGACCCCTGTGAAAGGGTCATTCGACCCCCAAAGGGGTCGCGACCCACAGGTTGAGAACCGCTGACTTAAGGGGACAGAAGACATTTTAGTTGGGTCTTTAATATAAGACAAGATTGAACTTGCAGAGGTAAGGACTAGGGCTTTTAGGGCAAAAGAAAGTGTAAAGGGAAGAGAAGGAAAAGAGTGAGGTAAGATAGAACACATTGTGAGAAGTCACTGTTGGCAGGAGCATAACTGAACAGGTGCTAAGCCTGGACAGGATCAGGCTAGAATTCAATGAGTACTCCAGCTTATCTGCGTATCAGAATCAGTTAGGAAGATGTACAAATATATTCCAAAAGAGATTTTGATTCTGTGGATGGGGCGGGGGGGGGGGGGGGTTGAGGCTCTAGGATCTGTAATATTAGGTTTTCTAGATGATTCTGCTATGGCCTGTTATATACGTGAGCAAGTAGAGTAGATCATAGAAAGTCCTGAATATTTAAGATCATTAATTGGCAATGGAAAGCCAAGTATGATCTTTGACCAACAGTAACCTGATGAGAGCTTTAGAACACAATCTAATGGCAGTATACAAAACAAACCTCAGCAGAAGAAGCGCCTGAATGCAAGGCCTTGAACCAAGGAAAGTGGAACAAAAGTGGAAGAAAAAAGATGGGTGATAGATCAAGGTGAACTGGGCATGTGGGAGGTGAGAAGCAGAGGAGTCAGAAATGACTTAAGTTTCTGGGTTGAGTCACTGCAATTAAGCATGATGCCACTGAAAGAAAAGGACACAAGAGGAAAAACAGGTTTGGAAAGGATACAGGAGCTGAGTTTCTAAGACAATGCACATGACGGGCTGTGACCATTCTTTTCCTTCAGGCCCCACAGAGCCTGGGGGCTACAACATGCGTATGCTGATACTCAATGCTTCCTCTCACCTGCTTACTTGCTGTGTAGTTGCCAGAACACTCCAAACAGTTATGGTAGGCGCTGTAACAGATGACGGGCTCTGGCAGGCTCTCCAGGAACAGCAGCAAGGCTTCAGCTACAGAATGATTGCTAATGGCTTTTGGCCCATCGTTAAGGAACAGGTGACGCTGCTGCCCATGGCAAGCACATGCCGAAAGTGCTGCCTGCCTGATAGCATGACGGGGCCAAGCTGGTGGTCAGCTTAGTTGGGCCCTCCTGAGCCCCTACTATAATGTCTGCTTAAAGTTGTAAAATTTTCTCTATGCAAACTTTAAGTAAGAAAAACATGATAGCTCAGGACACAATATCTCGTTTTGAGCCTTAAAATATTATTCTTTCCTTTTACTCACCTCTCTTACACACACACACATACAGACACAAAGGATACAACAGATATCGAGAGTATCAATCATTCCAGTATCCAAACAGTCCCTGATTTGCTCAAATTCTGACCGCAGGCCTGGCTGTTGAAATAGATCTTCCTGTGAAAGGGAAGAAAGTCACAAAGTAATTATATTCTCAGAAAATCAGCAATGATTTCCTGACCTAGAAATATAACTGCCTGCAAAGAACAAATAGAAGCAGTGTAGTGAAGCCTTTGAGTCACCCTGGGAGACAATCTTATTTAGGCTGGTGTGGCTAATTCATCTTGCAGGCCTTCCCACGTATGCTCCCACAATAGGTCTTTAGACTGATAAGACATCTATTATAAAACTATGGGTAGGGCATACTATACACAACAGTAAGATCCAATATAAGGGAAAACTTAAAAGTAGCTATGTTTCCTGAAGTATTATAGAGGGATTAAGCAGAAAAAGAAACCTCTGAAGGAATGATATCATTTCTAAGATGAAGAAAACTAAGACAGCTCAGTGCTTTATGAAAACTAGATTATGGCAATAAAGGTCTTTCCAGTAGTGCTAGGGGACTTCATAGTCATTTATTTTATAAAATGACATAATGCCAAAATGTGACTTCTATAGCCAGACTCACTGGATTCCAGTTCCAATCCTGCCCATCTATCAGCTCTAGGACCTTGACCAAGTTATTTAACCTTTCTGAGAATTAAATGAGACGATGCTGTAAAACACTTAGGACATGGTTTGGAGCATTCTAACATTATAAATGTGAAGGAAAAAAGTGAAAAGAGAATATCATAAGGATATATGTTGCTCTGTCTCCCTGGGACCTATATAAATGAATCAGTGAAACTGGCCAATCTGATCTCAGGAAACTTGCCTAAGTCACTCTAGAAATCAGACCTCCTGACTCATGGCCTGGGAATTCCATCTGGTCTCCTGCCTCTGTCTGGCTTGACAAGTTAGTCCCTCCCATTCCCAGAAGCTCAGAAAAGTTCCTCAAAAGGATAAAAGGCTAAGAGCCGGAGAAGTCTCCAGATGGCTTTCTACCTGGGCGACCCCAGAGGCCAGAGGAGGGAACAAACTGTGCTGGGAGGGCCATCCTAGGCAAGGCTGTTTCCCCTGGGGGTCATCAAGTGCTCTCTGTAATATCACCCTCTCACAAAGGCATGAAACATGAACCTAGTTATCCCTCATTCACTCCCTGAGGGAAGAACAGCTTTCCACAGGCTCTCTGGAGTAAAAGCTTCTTACGCCAGAAGTTGCTGGGACTGATGCCGTTTCTCAAGGCAGCCTGGCCTCAGTCAGGTCTGACTGCACAACCATCACCCACCTGTTGGACAGCATTTCGGTACAGGTAATCAACCATCATCCAGAGCTCTTTGGGGATTTTCAGGGGTTCTTCCGACTGGTTGCTATCATCTTCAGTCCAGAGTGGCCTCAGAGTCTGAAAAGAAGTAAAAAGCATAAGAAGCCCCACCAATGGAACTGGCGCCAGGCTGGCTTCAGGACAATGCACGAAGTGGGGACAAGGAACCCATGGAAGGAGGGAAGCATCTCAATGCCCCTAAGCAAACATTCCACAGTCAAAAATGAAATCAGGCGGCACAAAGTACAAAGGTGATTTTTGAGAATTGGAAGTGGATTATAGCAAGAAGTGTTAATGCATCCGGTGAAATATGCATCAACTTCTTGGGGAAAAAAACGTGCCTATGACATTTCACTGTCAGAACTAAAAAGACAGTGTGGCCCAGTGAAAAAAAGAGCACAGATCTGGGAGTCCAAAACCTGAATCCAACGTCCACCGTTAACTTGCCATGTTACCTGTGACAAGTCACTCTCCCTATGAGGCCTCTGTTTTTATCTATATAGTGGAGAGGATGGTGTTCAAGAGTACCTAAATAAAAAATGCATGGGTGGCAGGAGCATATGTATTACCATAAAGCTGCTCCAAATTAGTCCCCTTGTATTAGAATTGTCTCCATAGGAGCCTCTGATATCTCAGAAAATTTAGTTTGGGATGATATACTACCAAGTGATGATTAAAACCAAAAAAAAAAAAAAACAAAAAAACAAAAGATCAAGGGCCAGGGAACCTTCATTACCACCATACCCATGGCTGAGTTTCTCTAATGCACTACATATGAATGACTGAAAAGCATGGCTACAATATTTTGCAGCTTTCCCCATCAAGTGGTGGAGTCTCTTGCTGCCCCTGGAATCTTGGCTGGCTTCAACATCTGCCACCATCTGATTACAACTTCACAAATGAGCCTAAGCAAGACCAGCAAAAGAGATAACATGGGAAACTCACAGAGTCAGGAGAAGCAATAACTTGTTGCTTTCAACCATTACAGTTTCAGGGTGGTTTGTTACACAGCGATATGTAACTGACACAGTAAGCCAGCTCTAGGGAGGCTGAAGAATTCTCAGGTCCCTGGGAAGGTAGGCATAGGACTATGTTGTCTGACTGGCTTGGTGGCTACACAGTACTAGATGTTTTCTTGTGGCATATAACTCACCAGCTCTCTAATAGTTTCAAGAGGCAGGTCCAAGATTGGCTCCCTCATGTAACACAATGTATGGATGGGAGCTCCGAAACAGCTGGGCAAGTAGTTCCCAGACACAGACAAAAAGTAATCTTTCCCCCTGTCCAAGTGCAAAACGAGAATGTCCTCAATTTTGTCTTCACCCGAGTTGAGCTTTGTAGCCATGGTCTTATTTACAAATAGCTCCAGTTCAATCTCAATGGAAGAATCTGAAAAAAGATTTAAAAAGTAACGTTGGCTGGTGGGAGGCCAAGAGAAAAGGGGGAATGCAGATGGAGGGAAAAGAGTCAGGACTAAAGGGCTACGGAAAGAAAATAAGAGGAAATAAGAGTCAACCAACAAGTATTTACGTGCTCAGCACTCAGGAGACACATGAACTGAGTTCATAGTCCAAGTGGAAATATGGAAACAACCAAAAGCATGTGAACAGGCAACTGCTACGAAATTCAAGTTCTAAGTAGCAGAGCTCAAACTAGAAATCATTAATATACTAAGAAGGCATGGATCAAAGAGCTTGCCCTGAGCAAGGTCAGATGAAGACACCTGATCCAGTAGAAAATATAATGAAACTATCAGCCTACAAATTGTCCACAAAACAGGCTTAATTCCTCTGCCACACAGCACAACGTGGAATGCAAAGGACAAGTTACAGGGCCAGGTATAATTTTTGGATTACCACCACATTGTTTTTCCCCACAAGAGCAGATACCTGGGGGCTGATTATGGTGAGGCAGTGTGTGAAATGTTTCTTTTAACAGGAGCTCCTGAATCACAACAATCTCAGGTTTTCTCTTTCTGTGAAATTATGGAACCAATACATGACTGAGAATGCTCCTGAAGCAGAACTCATGCTCCTCACTATTTTATATTTTATTTATGGGTGATTAATCCACAGGACTTTTAAAAAGTTACAGGCAAACAACAAAACACTTAGAAACAAACAAACAAAAAAATTATATCTAGAAAATGAGCAAAGATAGGGTAGAGTGTCCCCCAAACTAGTAACCAGGAACCTGGAAACAGAGGCCTTACCAGGCAGGAGGAACCCTCTGCTGGGGTTGACATTCAGCCACTGCTTACAGTAAGACTCTTCATCAGGCTTGTTGATGAATTCAAACTGACAGGGTACTTGTCCATTATGAATTGTAAAGGATTCCACTTGCAATTGCATGTACTTCACATCCTGAAAACAGAACTGGGAACAAGCCCGGGACCTGTCAGACCAGTGCCCTCTTCTTGGCAAACTGTCCAGACACCCAACTGGGAAATCCTTGCCCTTTCTGGAAATAAAATGAAGAACCACCTCTTTCAAATCATGTTTCTGCTCTAAGTATTTACCTGCGAGGCTACGACTACCACTAAAGACCAGTTGTCTATGTTTAACCCAGAAACCCCAAAACTCAAAAAACTCACGTTGTTTTATAAATAAATTTCCTGAAGTAACCAAAGTTTACATCTTGTATACCCAAAAACCATTTCCAAAACACCCTTCACCAATTCCACGCCAAACATGAAGACCAAGCTTATCCTTCCAAGTAGCTGGACATCTAATATATTAAAAATACTCTCAGCACAAATCTTCATTTGATTGACTTTTTGGTATTGTCCATTCTGAGTGATCTATGCTGTGGCTCTTTAATGAAAAACTGTTAGCCCTAACTCCACTTCTCCCACTGCCCACTGCTTTTCTCTACTGCCTTCCCTACCATCAGCTCATGCACACCCAAGAACTTCAGACTCAATTTAATTTCAAAGCAAAGCATCAGTAGGAAGACAAACACAATGAAAGAACACTCACCAATCTTACTAAAATCAAACAAAACCCATTTTGGATCACCTATGCCATTATTTAACTCATAGATGGCCCATGTGTGGGTGAAATCTATGAGCCACAAAAGGTTAAAGGCTTCTGGTTTAGAAGGTCAGGAGATGAATATAATCTAAACCAACAGCCCCTCTCTTCTCAGCTAGCGTCATCAGCCTCACTTTGCCTAGAAGCAGCCTATCAAGAAAGACTAGAGTCCAGTAGTCTGATGGGTACCTCCTGGAATTCTGAGCCCTAGTAGATGAGACTTAAGCTATATGAATAGAAGAGCCCAATGCTGACATTCTTAGTGTCTCCTTCCTACCTCTCGCTTGGAGAGGGACACAGAAGGAATGTTGGCATTCTCCAGCTTATCCAGGGAGCGAACAATCTCCTCCAGAGTCTTCCGGTAAAGCTCTTCATTTATAACCCTCACCTGGAAGGGAACATCAGAGACTGAGTGCCATGACTTGTGCACATTTCATCTTTTTCAGTACACAGGACATTACCAGCATTGGGAAGCACACAGCCATACAGGGAGTAGAGACTAAACAGAGTTAATTAACAAAAAACCCAAAAACAACAGAACTAGAAGGGTGTCGCAGAGGCAGAAAGAAGATGTGGAGTGCAAGCCTGATTGATGATTCACCAGGTCTCATGACCAGGCAGAGAGATGCTCAGTGCCTAGCTCTACTTTGCTTGCTGCTGCCAAAGGGCCTACAGCAAGAAACTTTTCCAGAACTTTGGTTTAAAGCAGCATTTCTTTAAAACAAAACAAAACAAAACAACAACAACAACGCATTTCTCAAGCTTTTTAAACCTGTGCTCCACCAACCAAGATTTTGTCAGGTTTTCGCGTCTATATTCTGAATTATAAATGCATTTTTGTCACTTTCCAATAATAAAACTTTAATTATAATATTCATTAGGTTTTTTTTTTTCAAACCACCCACAGCCTCATGGATGCCAATATGCTTCTACTGGCACCCTTTTGAATTGATAATACTATAAAGAAGCATGGAAGTCACTGAAGAAGAGATAGAAATAGGGAATAAATGAAAAGATGTTCAACTTCACTAGTAACCAGGGAAATGTAATCTAAAATAATAAAATATCTTTTTCTTTTGGCTCACTGTGTTGGTAGAAATTTAAAAGATTGCTAAAACCCAGTATTAGCCAGGCTGTGGGATAATAAGCTCATACATGGTTAGCAAAAATGAAAAATGGTAAAACTGTTGGGAGGATAACTTAGCAAAATCTAATACATTTAAAATACATTTTTCATTTAACCACTAATTTCACCTCTAGGAATTTCATTCTATAGAAACTCACACTGGTACACAAAAATATATGTGAAAGGTGATCACTATAGCACTGTATATAATAGCAAAACTTTGGAAACAACTTAAATGAGCATCATTATATACATTGTAGCTCATCCATACTTTGGAATATATTACAGCCTTTAAAAATAATAAGGAGGAAGCCCTGACTGGTGTGGCTCAGTGGATTGAGCATCGGCCTGCGAACCAAGTGTTGCTAGTTTGATTCCCAGTCAGGGCACATGCCTGGGTTGCACGCCAGGTCACCAGTTGGGGGCGCATGAGAGGCAACCACACATTGATGTTTCTCTCCCTCTCTCCTTTCCTTCTCTAAAAACAAATAAATAAAATAATTTAAAAAATATATTAAAAAAATAATAATAATAAGGAGGGTCCTGGCCAGTGTGGCTTAGTTGGTTGGAGTGTTGTCCCATAAACCAAAAGGTCACAGATTTGATTCCCAGTCAGGGCACATGCCTGAGTTGTGGGTTCAGTCCCCAGTCAGGGCACGTACAAGAGGCAGCCAATCCATGTTTTTCTCCCTCTCTCTCCCTTTTCACCCCTCTCTTTAAAATCAATAAGCACGTCCTTAGGTGAAGATTAAATAAATAATTTAAAAAATAAAAATAACAAGGGGCCCTGACCGGCGTGGCTCCATTGGCTGGGCATCACCCTGCAAAACAAAAGGTCTCTGGTTGAGAAGGGAAGCTCTACCTTTAGTGTATAAAGATCTCCTAAGACATAGTTGGTGAGGAAGAAAGACGGTCTCTGAACAATATGCATAATATGATCTCCTTTCCAAAAAAGGAAAAACATCTTCTAAAAACATCCTCTATGTTATATATAGAATACTGACACACATTTGTAAATGCATGGAAGAAGGTCCAGAAAAATACAGTCTAAAAAGTAAAGAGGGACTTCCATGTATGTAGAATCATATAGTAGTAGTATGCCAAAGCAATTATGAATTAAATTGAAATTAAAACAACTGTTAAAGAAGCTTCATCACATTCAAGGGAGGAAGAGGACACCAGGAGGACACAAGTGGCCTTGGTTGTGAGAACCTATTATTCCCTACGAAACAATTACAACAAGCACCAGCGGCCCACCTACCCCAATGTCAAACACTGAGCTGACAGGCTTGTGGTCACTGGTCTTGAGGGCCATGTGGCTCTGGTAACTCAGCTGAGTAATGTTCTTCCCTTTCCAGAGGATCCGGTCACACCAGGCAGGAGCTCGACACTTCTCACTGAAATGCAAAGTCCACACTGGGGGCCCTCACAGGCACAGCAGCACCTGCCGCCTGGCCAGCACCCTGTCTCCGCTGGGGAATGACAGGGCAGGGCCTTCCAGGCCACGCAGCCCCATGATTTGACGGGACAGGAGTGATTCAGGCACACCAAGAGATAACATGCATCCTGTGTACCATCCAAAACACTGTTCAGAATGATTCCCTGCTCTTTGGCCTCCTGTGGGGATGAGGTGAGAGTCAGAAGGTAATCTGACAGTAAGTACTCTATGATTCTTAAAAAATGGTGGTTAAAACAGGCTCTGAATCCCTACTGCCCGGGTTCAAATCCTGACTCTACACTTGCCTGCTTGGAAGGCTCTTAAATTTTTCTATGCCTCAGTTCCCTGATCTATAAAATGAGAATATTAAATGAGATAGTACAAGTAAAATGTATCGAATAGGGTGTGGAACACCATAGGCACTAATAAAATATATGAACTACTATACAATGAACAAGTACAAACTAAGTTAGTTGAAATCATCACCCTAAGCACAGCATAAAAGTAAATCAGTCACAAAAATTATTAAGGAACAAAGGAAAAGGCAGTAAAAAAAAAAAAAAAAAAGGTAGGCTGCTTAATGAGCACATACTGAGAGAAAATGTTTAACTAGAGTATAAAAAACATGGGGAAGAAGTCAGGGTAAACCTATCTTCTTTAGGCCCACGAGGGCAGGTGCTTCCCTAAATTTCAGGGTTTCCATTTGCTCGACCCTTGAGGCAACCTCTGACCTACCTGGTGTCCCACTCGCTGGAGCCAGTATCATACTTATAGGTGGGCTGGAATGTGAGCTCGCCTTCTGTGAAGCCTTCAAAGACAGCCTTTGCAGCCATCTGAATGTTTAGCTATACAAAAAGATGGAAGGGAAAAGATCTCAGAATAAAAGTTAAACCTTAAATTAGCAGAGGAAAGGAAACCAATTTGAAATTTGAGCCCTAGCCCAAAGGGATGAGGCCCATGAGAAAGCTCCTCTGTAAGATCTTGAGTTAACTAACTTCTAGGAATAGGAGCAAGCTAACCCTTGCTTGCCTGTTATACAGTCGTTAAGGGTCTTTTATAAGAGTTACCTGCATCCAAGGGGCCTAAGTCCCATCTTACTGAGACATCTCTATGAGGATTCGGTACCAACAGACAGAGTTTTTCCCTTCTAGGTACAAAACACTTCATCTATATAGCACAGTTGTTCCAATTACACAAGAGATAAAACTGCATAGAAAAGAGTCTGGAAAGATAGTCCAAAAAGCAAAGGGGAGCTTCCATGTATGTAGAAATATACCAAACCAATTATGAATTAAATTTAAATTAAATTAAAAACCACTTTTTAAAGAAGCTTGTCCAATTACTTATATGAACTGAAGGAAGCTGTGTGCCTTGGTTTCCCCATTTGTAAATTTTGGATTCATAATAGAATCTGCTTCTCAGTATTGCTGTCAGCTTAGAATAGTGCCTGGCACATTATAATAATAGCTAGCATCCTTCCTAATGCACTAATCCTAGGAGTTCCTTCCAAATCATACTCTCGGCAAGAGAGAAAAAACACAGGTGCTCCCGCCTCTCCACACCCCCAGCAGCCAGCTCGGTACTAAGCGGACTGGTGAAGAACTGCCAGCTCTAATGTAGGAGACAACAGTTGCCAAATTCCCCAAAATGTGAATTCCTAATATAAACTATGAAAGAAAAAACAAACAGGAAATAATAAAAATTGAGGTATTAAGGTAAGCTGATGCTTCCTGAATGAGTATATATAGACCTTAAAACCGTCTGGAAAGCAGAGAACACACAAAACATGTACTATTACTTGAGGAAAGATGAAAAAAGAAGGCAAGAGAAGATGAACATTGAACTCCTGGGAAAATCAAAACGCCATAGTGCAGAATTCAGAGGCAATAAACAGATACTTACAGAATAGAATGGACTGGGTTAATGCTGAAATGGAGGTTAAAGAGAATAAAAGTAATTTACCAATGAAAACAGCTGGAGAGAAAAAAATGGGATAATAAAAAGATTATTCCATAGAGAAAGACATAAAGTTGAGGGTTTTTTTTCCCTTCCTACATCTGATCTGTACCGGGGGGAAATATATAACAGAAAGATTTAGACTAAAAAGAAAAAGGGCCTTAACATTCTGAATAATTCTGACCACTGGAACAGTTTTTAAATCTCCTGAAGAGTAGCCTGAAGAAAGTCAAAGAGAAACTGATTTCTCTTCTCCTGTGGAATGGCTTACGCTCTGAGCCAGAAATGCTAACCCAAACAATGGCAGGAGAAAAGCAGGTTACATAACTGATTCCCATTGGAAGGGAAGAAAGCCACTCAGGAAACAGAGTTGTCACTCACACTGGACAAGTCTGAGGAGGAGAAGGAGAGGGGAACAGGAGGCACATTCAAAAAAATTAGTGAATCATTTAAAATATACCAAGTATTTTATCTATGAGAAGTCTGGTATGCTTTTAGTCTCAACTTGAATGAATAAATGAGCACACGCAAGGCGAAGAGAGAGAGAGAGAGAGAGAGAGAGAGAGAGAGAGAGAGAGAGAGAGAGAGAGAGAGAGAGCAAGAGCGAGAGAGCACGCTCCTGCTCCCAAGGGAGACCAGGCACCTCTAGGGACGAGCCAATGGGGGGTAACTATGGAAGAGGGAAATGCAGGTGAAAGAAAGCCATGGCTGGACATCAGCTTCTCAGGGAAACTCCCCAAGCCAAGGAAGAAGAGGCTGAGAGCTGGGAAGCCAGGCTTTCCTGTGCCCTCGCGGTGTAGGGAGAGCTGCCTGAGAGGGTACAGGTGGCCATCTGTACCTGGTCATGTGCATACAGGGTTTGAAAGGCCTTCTCTTCAATGAGCTTTTTCACTTTTTCCACATCCAGCTCTTCTATCCTGTAGTTGAGGTCCCCCAGCCACAAGATCACACTGTGAGGACAGAGCACAAAGGTCACAGGGTTTAGCAGGGACTTTACCCATCTTATCCAGAGGGCTTCTCACAGAAGGCCCCTGAGCCTCAGTCTCCTGGGAGCTGGGTGGGGAAGTGATGCAGCTGCTCAGGAAATCTTTCTCTCTTGTCATCCCATTTAATACTACATCTTACATGCTGCTTACTCAATTATCTTGGCCCAAGTTCATTATAAACTGCCTTGAGTTCTCCTTGACTATTTTATTCTTGTATAGTTGGAAAGACAGTCTAATAGGATATAAACGCAAGACAATACTTTACTTCATTCCTGGGAAGAGGCAAAAAGATCAAGTATTGGGAGTCTTGTCAATCACCCAAGGACCCCAAACTAGATGATGCCACATCGCCTCTGCCTCCATGCACACTCCAGTCCACAAAACACACTCTCAGCCTTTGTTTCTAGACCCGAGTTCCTTCGAAACAAAGCTCAACCTTTACAGGAGAGTCTGCGTTTAACCGCCACCATAGCATCATCGGGTGGCTCTTTCTGCAGAGTGTGACAGGTGTTTCGTGACACCTGATGCTTTGGGGAAGAAGATAACTGAATGCTCCTAGATGACACTGCACACCCCGTAAAGTCCAATACTTCTCTGTCAGAAGCCAAGCACCAAGTCACTGGAGAATCTGCACAGCAGTATACGCACCCCAAAATAAAAGTGGACACACTGACATGCAAGTTGCAACCTCACAAACTAGGATGCTGCAGGTTTAGCAGAATGGAAGACACACTCCCTGCTAGGTTCCCTGGAGAAGGAAAGCCATCCTGTCAGCTTCTAGGACACCAGCGAGCTCAAGAGAGTTCCCCCATGGCAGCAGGCAGGATGAGAGGCTTGGCTCTGTACACTCCCTGGCAGACACCACAGCCCCAGTGGCTTCTTCCTCTTTCTAAAAGAAGTGGCACAAGCTTCAAGTGTTACTCGCAAGTCTGAAATTCTAATATCCCTTAAATGTAGACATATAGGAAGTTTTCTGAGATAAGTGAAACGAAGAGGATAGACAAAAATTAGCACAAGATGCTCCTAGCAGCTGCAACTATAGCTTTTTTTTTTAAATTTATTCTTTTAATTGCTGTTCTATTACAGTTGTCCCATTTTCCCCCCATTGCTTTCCCACAACTACAGCTTTATAAAGTTGAGGTATAAAAGACTAAGTGAAGGCAGCCAAATGCAGGCATCCTCAATTACATATGCTACTGGAAAGAAGAGATGTATAAAACCTGGAATTGAGATGCTCACTCTTTGTTGCTCTCCTTGTGATGTTGTATCAAGGCAGACCCACAGTGAAATAAATCTTATATATTTCCCAGGGACAAATGATTTGAGAATAATTCAAGTTCTGCCAGATGGCAAGTTACGACACTAAACGTTTCCAAGGGGCATGGATCCACATGTAGCTGAGAGCTGAGTAGAGTTCCCGCTTCAGCAGTGGGAAGCCTCCCCGCAGTTACTTCCCTAACAAAATAAGAGGGCCCAGAACTCTGCACGTCGGGAGTGGTGACCAGTATGGGGCAGAAGCCCAGACTCACTCGTGCTTGCTGATGGTGAGAGGGGGAAGGCTTGGGTCAACCTGACAAAACTGCATTCGAGAACAAATGTCCTTGTAGTCCTGGTTCCTCTTCTCATACTCTTCTGTGTGGGCTGCCAAGTGAGAGTTCACAACACAGATGCTGGTATTGTGGAGCTGGAACCTGATCGCCACTCCGCCTTTGTTACCCTATGAAAAGGAGCCCAAAGGAATCCAGTTCACACCTTCATCATGTCAGTCGTTTAAACCCGCAAACTTTCAAAATGTTTTAACTAGTCTTCATAATACCCTGTGAGGTAAGTAAAGCAGTGCTATTGCCTGTATTTTATAGGTAAGAAAACAAATCCAAAAGGCAGAATGATTAGCCAGTCTGTGGCAAAGCTGAGTTCACTTTCCACTAAACCACAGGAGAGCCGCATGCTCTCCCTTCTCCACAGAAAGCGGAGCTCTCGCAGTAGAACCTGAAAGCAGGACTTCAATAGCCTCAAGAAGAGGACATTGCACATCCTCATCAGCATTCTTTCTTTTCCTTTCTGACCCAATATAGTTCCTGCAACCAATTTCATGGATTAAATGGGAGGATGAACTAGAGGCGCTCGTGTAGAGCAAACACAGGAGTATGTGCTAGTTGGGCAAATCAGCCAACAATTTTCCACAATATGATTTCTAAATGGTCTGCTCAGTCTAGTCCTGCTTGAGGGTACATTCATCTTGTAATACTAGCATTCTCAAACTGGACACATGCAGTCAAGGTATCATGAGAAGTGGGATCAAAACCTTGGGGATCAAGGCCCTCAGTGTGCCAAACACACCACCAACAACTCACCATCCTCCCCATGATTCCTGTCCCCACAGTCTCAGCTTCCACTTCTGAGACGTGTGCTGCATGTTCCTGCTTGACATATAACAGCAGCATAATGCCAACCAGTCGGATGAGCTTCACCTGGAAAACAGAGCCAAACATTCAAGTCATGGCATTAAACAGAAGTTGAAAACAGGAATAAATATCCCAAAGGAAAAGTGCCCCAAACCAAAGCTGGCTGAGAGTATTAATGTACATCCATCTCCACACTAGGACCCAGGGTGATCACCTGTTAACTCCCTTAGCATGAAACCCAAACAGCCTGCAAGTGCCAAGACTTGATCTTTCCCACCCACAGGTGCCTCTTAGGGAGGACCTAGAGGTGAAAGAGCAGAATAATTAGGACTTGCTTCTGGAAAAAGTGAAAGACTGTCCCAGAATTCCCCAGCGTGGCCACCTAAAATTCAAAGGCTCCTGAATCCTCTCTTACCTTCGCATACTTGGCATCTGGATGAAGGCTCCCTGATACAGCTTTAAACCACTCTTCCTCCTTTGGGGTATCATGGAAGAAAAAGGCCTCCTTACTCAGATCGAGCTCCTGGAACCTATCAGGAGAAGCAAGCAGTCAGAGAGCAGAGAAGGGTAATGTGCAGGATGACATGCTCTCAAGTTGGTTTGGGGGCGTAAATCCTGGCTTTCTGGTTAAACTGCAAGACCCTCGAGAGGAAAGACAAACACTTAAGAGCTGAGGGCCAAAACGCTAAGGAACTTACCAGCGCTTTCATAGGCAGCAGGCCATTTCCCCTCATAATCAGCCTGTGAAGTAGTTGGAAGCATCTGCATCTCACCACTGAGATCACAAGTTCACACAAGCACCAAGCAGCAAATGGGTTCAAACCTAGGTCTACATACAACCAAATCCTAGGCCCTTTCCACTTTATCATACAGGCTTCTTTGCTGCCCCCTCCCCATCAACAACACCCAGTATAGTGGTAGGAGGACAGAAAGTGTGAAACAAAAAGGAATGAGAAATAGGACTTTTTTTTTTTTAAGCTAACCTTCCTTCCCTGGAAAACGATATTTTTGCTTCGTGACCAGCGAAGTGTTGAAATGTCTAAGTAATGCAAGTCAGTTCAAGGTGCAGTGACATTAACAGAGGCTTGTACTAAAAACTCAACGCTAGCATGTAAATCCCAAGCACATCACTTTAAACATGCCAGAGATGTGCTGACCAGGAGGAAGAGTAACAAACAGAGAAGTAGCTGTTATTAAGCATATGTTCATTCTTCAAGTCCTTCACCTGCCGTGGAGGCTCAGGTATATACAGGGAGGGGCAAAAGTAGGTTTACAGTTATGAGTATATGAAGCACAGGGTTTATTCTTGTATTATTATTTATATTAATTATTGTATTATTTCCCATAACAACAACTGTAAACCTGCTTTTACCCACCCCATCCCTTCAACCACAGCTATATGTTTCTGAGAAGGTAAAGGTGACTGGAAGAGAAGCACTCACCCTATACAGTATACATCTGGGGCCTGGATACCATGACTTAGCCAGGGCCGGAGGCATTCTTTGGGGGACTGTCCATTTACATTGTATGTTCCCGCAAAAAACCTGTCGCCAAACACAATCAGTCAGAAGGGCTCTGGAGACAACAGGGGAAAACATTTTATGCTGGTTTCAGTCTCTATGGAGTAGAATTTTAAGACATAAAAATATCACATCTAACCTAGACCAATGACTTCAGTCGATTGTGATATTTGTTGCTTTTGTGATAACTTCAAATCGTACAGACCTGCTCTCTGAACAGTCCTACTTGGGTTTAACAGCTACTAGAGAGCAGTAACCCACAAAATGATCCTTTACCCTGTGCATGCTACAGAAATGAAAAAATGAAAAGTACGTTGGTAATTCCTTTCAGAAGGAAAGCAACAGCAGTATTTACCGTCACTATTTCTATCCCTAGAAGCAATGTTCCTTTGTTCTACGGTCATAGTGCAATAATTTTAAAAGATTGATCAGAATCTTTATTCATTTTACTTTCAGTAATCCTGTCTGAAAAGTTACCAAACACTAACTTCATTTTACTAACTTCAATTTAAATCACTTTCTTCAAAGGCCCAGAATGACCAAGGGTTACACTGATGTCAGGATATTGTTCCTTCTTTTGAATATTCAAATATTTCTGCAACTATCTGCAAGCTGTGCCGCTTCTACTGTAACACACCTACCACAGGGCCTGGCCAGAAAAGACACAGAATTCATGCTGGCTAATGAAGAGTGAAAGGGAGCACTCATTTAGAAAATGATGGGAGAGATTCTGTAGTAGGATCTGCTTTCAAATCCAGGGTATTGGGGACGGGGGGAGGTGCTTACATTACAGAGAGCTAAAGGATCATTTTCCTTTGAAAACAATCTAAGACCCAGTTAGCTACCTGAAGTTCTGGATGTAGGTATAATCCTCTTCTTTCTGCACCAGACGTGATTTCACTATTGTATCTCGCAGTCCGAACTTCTGCATCGACAAAATATGAGCCTTGTCTGCTACTGTGATCGTGGAGGAGCGAACCATGTCAGTCATTTCTGGCCTGGATTTATTCAGTCTAAAAAAAAAAAAGAAAATTTTTTATCATATTTTGATGAGTCCTTCAGGACAAAATATATAAATATAAAACTAAAAGTTTCCATACACAAGCATCTGAGTCACAGAAGACTAAAGGAGGCTAAAGTAAAACTTATTTGCTAAAACCACACTACTTCTATGTGGAATTAAGTAAACATATATGTTGTTGGTTATATAGTACATTGGTCGAGATATTCTGATAATAAATTCAGAGAATCTCAAATATCCGTGAAGATATTCTAATCTAATCCCTTCATTTTTCAAATAAGAAAAAATGAGACCAAGTGTCAATGACTCATTCAGCTGGCTGGTGACAGAGTGCCTCACATAACAGGACTATAATACAATCTAGATCCTTTGACTTGATAATTGTACCATATTTTTATTCCAAAGGAATAATCGTCCTCCCCTAAAGGCAATAAAAATTTGTACCTCATTATTATTTGTATAGTTTTAAGTCATACTAGAAGTTATTCAAATGTCAACTTTAAAGTTAAACAAAATTTGACATGTACTTAACAGAATCATAGTAATAGCTCCAGAAACCTTTTATTAAGGTCATTTAATAAATTAAGATATGTAAAGCATTTGAAGTAATTTCTGACACTAAATGAATGCCATGTAAGTATTTGATATCACTCTTGTTATATACATACAGGGTAGGGTAATAGCAGGTTTACAGTCATGTGTATGTTAAATACAGAGTTTATTCTTATATTATCATTTATTAATTTTGTGTTATTTTCTATATGAATAACTACAAACATACTTTGCTCTACCCTGTATTAAGTCCATGTAAAAGTGTATCTATGTGGCCCTGACCAGGTTGCTCAGTTGGTTGGCGCATCATGCCATACACCAAAAGGCTCTGAGTTTGATCCCCAGTCAGGGTGTGTACAGGAGGCAACCGATCAATGTTTCTCTGTCACATCCATGTCTGTCTGTCCGTCTCTCTCCATTCCTCTGTCTCTAAAATCAATTTTAAAAAACATATCCTCAAATGACAATAAAAAAATGTATCTATGTGTACCAGGAAGGCTCAAAAGTGAATTGAGAATGACAGATCAGGCTACACTTAAAGTTCTTAAGAGCAGAATTAAAATACTGACACAAGTATTATCTTGACCAGAAGATTCTGGCTATGATCAGTAGGGGGAGCTAGAGTACACACTAAACAGGACAGCACAGGAGAAGAAAAGAAAGAAGTAAATAAAAATGGAAAAAAAGACCACTCTTCAGGGTCAGGAAACTCCTAAAAGAATAGGAGGGAGAAATCAAAATGTTTCTAATCTTCTACATTTATTTCTAAGGTAGAGTTAGACTGCCAGTTTCAAATCCTAGATCTGCTACCTGCTAGTTCTAGATCTTGGGTGAGTTCTATAACCTCTCTTCTCATCTGTCCCCTTAGCTGTAAGACAGAAAAGACAATGGTACTTACCTCCGAGGTTAAAATAAGGTAATCAATGTAAGTGCACGGTGCCTGGCATACTCAGTAACTGCTCAATAAATATCTGACATTTCTTAGGCCTGCTACCCTGGGACAACTTATTCAATACATTACACACAGTAATGGTTTCAGTTCTATAATGAGGAAAAGCTCAATCCTGAGAGGTAACAGTGAAGGGAGAGCTGCATTACCTTGTGAGCAAGTTTTCTAGTTTATCGTGACCCCGGGCGCTTTGGTCCACAATGAGGCCTTTCCCATTTGGCTCCAAATCATCCAAGTGAGAACCACCTAAGGGGAGAGAGGAGTTAAAACATACATACACTATAACATACAGGCCACTGCTTCTCCTGTTGTACTAGGAGCTATTGGTAGGCCATATATTGATCAAAAGCATAAGAAAGGCCTCTGTCGATGTCTGGGTGATCCTCCTACAGAGCATACCAAGAGGGGAAAAAATAAGTATTTCATCAGATGTCTTTACAGCTGAAAACAACACTCACAGCGAGTCTGACTCTCTTTTCGTAGGGACAGAGTGCATTACAGAAAGAAGAAAGCTAAGTTATCTGCAAACCTAAGTTCTATCCCCAGCTCTACTTATTGCCCTTTGACTTTGGACAAGTCACCTAACCGAATCTCAGTAATTTGACCTGTCCTGCCTTCCTCACAGATTTATTGTAGAGATCAAATAACTGATATGTGACTAAATGCTCTGAAACCACACAACGTATTATAAAATATAAGATAGTGATCTTAATACAACTTACTGCAAAGGAGACTTCAATTCCAAGCGGGGAAAAGGCAAGCGTTAGTTTTATAAAACTGGAAAGGGCCTAAGTACCCTAGAGAATGAAAAGAGTTTGTCACTGTCAACAAACTGCCTTTGTAAACCAAAGAGCCCAAGGACCTGCAACAAAGAAATATTTGGGGAAAGCTGCTAAAACGAGATAATTAGAAAATGAACAATTAGAAAGTTAATCTGTCAACAGCTTCTCTGCACTTTAAAACCCAGATCTCTTGTCAATAAGGAACAGCATGAAGAGGCCTCAGAGATGCTGCTTCCATACACAAGTTACAGGAGCACCAGAGGCATGAAACATCACTACAGGTTTCGCAATGAGAACCATCCCTGCCCCAACTGGTGTGGCTCAGTGGATTGAGTGCTGGCCTGTGAACCAAAAGGTTGCCGATTCAATTCCCAGTCAGGGCACATGCCTGGGTTGCAGACCAGGTCCCCAGTTGGGGGTGCATGAGAGGCAGCCACACATCATTTTTAAAATCGTTTTTAAAAAAAGAAAGAAAAAAAAAAATAAAAGGCTATTCCTAAACATGGACTTTTCAACCAGCATTCACATGATCCACAACAAACAAACTTTAGAGCTGAAAAGAAACCACAATCATTTGAAATATGAAAATAATTATAGGGCCCATGTCTTCCTCCTCCTCTGGCTGGGGGTCAGATACTCTGACAGTGTCCAGCTGTGCTTAAGTCTGGCTGGTGCCACCTGTCTCCGCAATGTCCCTCCCACCCAGAAACAAGCCCAGGCCAGGGGCAACAAAAAGGCTGAGCAGGAAAAAGGAGATCATCAAAGACAAAACTGTTGGTCTAAAGAATAAGAAAGGAGCAGAGCAACAGAGGTTTATCAAGGCTGTGACTCACCAATTTGGTCACCAAAATCCACATCAGGTAGTATAAAGTGAAGCTGAAAAGCAATTGCAGAAAGATGACAAGAAGAAAGAATTGAAAGAGCTAAATGAGCTATTCAAACCTGTAGTAGTTGCTCAAAAACTAAGTATAGGTGCAGGTGAGTCTAAGATCTCTCACAAGCTCACTCTGGAGAGGAAGTGTGAAAAGCGAAGTGTTTGTTTACATTGATACAAGAGATAAAGAACTTGAAAAAACTGGAAGTAGTGAACAAGAAACACAGAGAAGCAGAAAAGAAAAAACCAAAAACTCAAATAGTGGGAAAGCATTTCCCTGAAGCCACTGAAAACAACAAATGTGGCTGGTTTGGCATATACCTCCAGAGGGTGAAGTATCGTCCTGCACTTCCTCCTGGATTTGTACTGAAAAACGATAAAAAGAAGAGAAAGAAGATGAAATTTCACTAGAAGATCTAACTGAAAAGGTGTTCTGCCCTAGGTCCAAATGGTATCAGAATTACTCTCGAGTCTTTTCTTGCATGGAAGAAGAGGAAAAGACGAGAAAAGACTGATAAACTTAAGCAAGATATGGAAAGAAGGAAAGCAGACTTCAGAGCAGGGTCAGCATTGCTGTGCTGATCAGTAGTCATGAGGTGTTTGAGCTTCTTCCTGAACTGGTTAATGAGGAGGAGGAGGAAGCAGGGAACAGGCATCTGGAGCACAAATGACATAGATTTAAGCCTGTTCCTCCCAAGAGACAGAAGTGAGGCAGGCATTGCTGTAGCCAATCTTGAAAGAGTCAGCACATAAACTTCAGAAAAAGATGAAAACAAATTGAGTGAAGCTTTGGGACGCAGGGCTGAAAATGGTGAAAGAAGTGACGGCGGGTGCTGGGTGGAGGAGGGAAAAAGAGGGAAAAATTGGGAAAACTGTAATAGAATAATAATAGCAATTAAAAAATAAAAAAGAAGTGATTTAGAAGAGGACAACAAAGGGGAGGGACAAGAAAATGGAGTCATCGGTGTTGTTTCTGTTGATGAAAATCTTTTTTCAGGGGGGAAGATTTGGATGAAACAGAAGAAGAATTAAACACACTTGCTGTAGAATGATACCAAACAAGTCAATAAAAAAAATTAAGCAAGCTCATCATGAATTGACACTGACATTAATTTTTTTCCACCTAGAATTCTTCAACAGGATGTTTATTTCCCATGCTGATTTTGGAGGGCTTAGTCTCATAGTAAGTTCAGAGTAGGTCATAATAAATTGAAAATATGGTCACTGCAGAAAATGATTGATTGTTGTAAATGTCCACTCAAGTAGAAAGTGTTACTGCTTTGCCAGCTTTTCATTTTCACTGGGCATGTGCTACTACAAGAACAACATAAATTTAAATTTAAAATATCCTTTATTTAACGCAGTTTTTAATGGGTGATTTTATTTCTTCTGTATTACTATGTTTAAAAGACTGCCTAATATATGAGAACTGTACTTCATAAAGGAAACCGCATATGCAGATTCAGTGTTGTATGTCTTTGGACAATCGGATGGACATTTAAAATGAAACTTCTTTAACCTGACAGGATCAGCTGCAATGCCTGATTCTGTGATGGTCTGTTTTACAAACTTACCCCTCTTCTTTTTTGTCAATAAAGTAAATAAAGACCATTATACATTAAGAAGAAGAAAAGAATTACATTTCAACGCCCCAAATGAATCACCAAGGTCTTTCGATTTTGCTTCCTAAATGCCTCTCAAATAAATATATTCCTATCCCCAATGTCACCACACTAGCCTGGAGCATTTTGTAGCTTCAGGGGGGCCTAGAAGCAAGAACACACCAGTAGCAACTACCACACTTTATGTCCAGGTCTTAAGTTTCTAATACCATTCTTCATTATAAGGAACCAGGGCTCCTTGAGATATGGTTATTTTAGGAATGTGGCAAGAAATAAGCCTGGAGCATTTTATAGTAGCAGAAAATAAGAAAGTGCTCAAAAAAAAACAAAACAAAAAAACCCCACAATGATCAGGGTATGTCAAAGAGACATAGGAGCCAACTGAAAGACAGTTGGAATAATTTGAGCAACAAAACAAAAAAGCAGTATTGGATTATAATTCAAAGTGTAAAATAAATATCCATCAGTCCATACTAATATAAAGAATTGAATAAAAAATTAATAGAGGAGAAAAAACAAATCTCCTATGAAAAATTCTGAGTAATTTAGGTTAAATATTCTGCATTCGAGGAAGTGAAGCACAACTCTCCACTCCTTAAGGATGGGCTGCACACAGTGACATCCTTCCAAAGAGGACAGTATGCCAAGGGGGTGGGGCTAACCGCAGGGGAGACTCCTGACCAACATGACCTCAGCCAGGTGAATAAGGTTCCGACCAACAGCGACAACGACGTTGATAACAGACCCTTGATATGATGTGAGGAGAATGCCGCTTCACTTCCGTCATCTTCCTCCCCAAACCTAAAACCCCAGTCTAATCATGAGAAGAATACCAGACAAATCCAAAGCAAGGCTCATTCTACAAAACACCTGACCAGTACGCCTCAAAACTGTCAAGGTCATCAAAAACAAGGCAAATCTGAGAAACAGTAGCAGACTAGAGAAGCCTAAGGTGGGTCCCTAGAATGGAAAAGGTACATAAGGTAAAAACAAAGGAAATCTGAATATAATGTGAACTTTGGCTAATAATCAGTATTGGTTCATTGATTGTAAAAAACATGCCATAACTAATGTAATATGGGGAAACTGAGCGTGGGATATATGGGATCTCTTTGTACCAGCTTCACAATTTTTCTGAAAACCTAAAACTGTTCTAAAATAACTTTTTTTTTAAAAGGCATACTGGGGACTGAACTCAAAACTCTTTGAAAGGCTTGTCTAGTATCTGCCTCACCTCCCATTCTCTTCTCAACCCTGTGTAACTGGGCCTCTGTTCCCCATTACAGTAAGTACTTCTTTAAAGTATGTTACTGTTTATGCTATTACAGTTGTCCCCCTTTTCCCCTGTTGCCCTCCCTTCACCCAGCCTGCCCCCCACTTCCATAAACAGTCCCCTCACTGCTGTCCATGTCCACAGATCCTTCACATATGTTCTCTGAGTAAGTCCTTCCTTAAAGCTGTCAGTAGGTTCTTGGAAACTGCCTTTAAACAAATGATAGATAAGGAAACCAATTTTACCATAGGCTAATTGATATACAGTGTAAACAAGAACTAAGTTCCTATGGCATAATTCTGGTCACAAAACATCACCAAACTTCTCAGTAAAGACCCGGCAGCTCAAGGCGCAAGGCAGGAACCCAAGGTGGGAACCCACCCTGGACAGGACGCCCTTCCAGGGCTGCTCATTCCCACCCCCACACTCACTCAGACTGGGGCAGTTCAGACACCCAATTCACCTCCCACAACGTCTTCAGGATGTGGGGGGAAACCCCACGCAGCTATGGGGAGAATGTACAGACTCCTCACAGACAGCAGCCCTGGCCAGGGATTGATCTTTTTTTTCTCATCAATGTTAGGATGAAACGATGCTGAACGCAGCGGTGTTATGTATTCGAGGATGGGCCGCCCTCCACTGCACCTGCTTGCGTTAAGGTTACTGGTAACCTTCAGGCTGCCAAATCCAGCGCTCAATTCCCAGTTTTCAGCTAACTCCACTTCAGCCTCTTTGTCAGCACTTGATTGGTGACCACTCCCTCCTCCAGTAGCTACTTTCTTTAGTCCCTGAAGACCCCTCTTTTTCTCCACCCACCTACCCCCAGGAATGACTCCAGTCGGGGTCCTGGGATCATCACTTCTTTAGCTACACTCTTTCTCATCTAGGTGATCTCAGTGTTTTAAAAGCCAGCCCCATGCTGATCACTCCCACATGCACATCTCCAGCCTGGGCCTCTCACAAAAGTCCCAGATTCTTAAGAGTCTGCTTCCCCCCTTAGTCCTGCTCATATCAGTAACTGCCACCATCATTCAACCAGCCTCTCAAAATTAAAAACTAAGACTCATTGGCAACTCCTTCTTTTCCCCTCTTACCCCCACATCTAATTCATCAGCAAATTCAGGCAAGTTCCACCTTCAAAAACAGACCTGGAAGTTCTCACCAAGACTACAATAGCTGCTTCCTAAATGCTGTTAAGCTTCTACACTTAAACTATTGTTAGTTTTCCAGAGAGCAGCCAGAGTGAACTTCAGAAAAGCATTTATCACTATAGCTGATGAGGTTATTTCCCTGCTTAAAACTTTCAAATAGCTTTCCAGGCACCCGGGATAGGATCCAACACCCTGCAGAGAACTGACGGGCCCTCCCTAACCTGGCCTCTGTGCCTCTCTGGCCTCAGCCACTGCACTCTATGCCAAACGTCACTCAGTCTGATTTTGCCACACTTCCTTTTTTGCTGTTCCTGGAACATGTCAAGCTCGTTCCCAACTCAGAGACTTTGCTCTTGCTGGTCCCTCTGCCTGGAATGCTGTTCCTCCAGATTCCCACGGTGCTCATTCCATTTCCCTCAGGTCCTTGCCCAAATGTCAGAAGCTCTTTCTGACACCTGATCTAAGCAGTTCCCACCACCCCACATCACTCCAGCCCCTTACACCAGGGATTCCTGAACCTTCCCAGTTCACAGCACTCTGACTGTCAAAATATACTTTTTTTCAAAGTGCCTCTCAGCCAAAAAAAAGAAAAAAAAAGGTCTCAGTTCTGTTTAACTAGTAAGGGCCCAATAAATTACTAAGTATTTAAGCCCTAATAACTTAGTAGTAGTATGAAAAACATACATAATTAGAAAAAATAATATGGCTATTTCATTTTAAATGATCACAATTACTTACAAATGAGATGTGTGTGCCTGTTGGGTACTGCGGTGTTTTCAAACTTTGGAATGAGGCTGTACACCACACATGGAACATTCCACATTTGATTTTTGCATGGTACTTATTTTCAACTACACAGTAGTCACCAAAAACCGAGCTTCAAAAAGATATGATGTGCCCTGACCCGTGTGGCTCAGTTGGTTGGGTGTCATCCCACAAAGCAAAAGGTCGTGGGTTCGATTCCCAGTCAGGGCACATCCCTGGGCTGTGGGTTCAGTCCCCTATTGGGGCATGTACAAGGGGCAACTGAACCACGTTTCTCTCTCACCTTCATGTTTCTCTCCTTCTCTATCTCCCTCCTTTCCCCTCTATAAAAATAAAGAGATAAAATCTTTTTTAAAGAATGATGTTAATATCAAAAAGAATGCTGCACCATCTCATGTTGAAACTGAATAACCTCAAGCTACATGTGCTGTTCCAAAAGACTTCACCTATCTCTGTTTACCTTCAAAATTTTAAATGCCCCACAGTGTCCCCGTGAGTTCACTGCACAGCCCCAGAGTACGCTGGCCAACAGTTTGGGAATCTCTATTAACATTTTTACTCCTAGTACTAATACCATTTTATGTTATATATTACATATATTCATCGCTTTATTGGATGGCATTTCCACTAAAATGTAAGCTCTGTAAGGCAAGGACTTTGTCATCTTTATGCTATTTCCCAGGGACCTGGAACAGCATCTGGTGCATAGTAGGTATTCAATGTGTTAAGGGTGTGAAAGTATCAGGAAACTTCAGTTGAAGTCTAGCTCTACCATTACTTTCCTGTGTGACAAGTTACTTCCTCTCTTTGGGTCTACGTTTCTTCATTTATAAAGTAGAGACTTGAATGTGAAGTATCTCATGGGGCTTTCGAATACGCAAAGGCAAACCAAGGTATAAGAGCTCTTCCTGCAGGTCAGTGCTTTCTATGGACTCAGGATTTCTTTCTTTCTTTCTCTTTTTTTACTAGTTCCTACTAACAGCCAGGCTGAAAGGACAGGGAGTCAGCTCCCACAAGTCCATAAGCGGGCAGTGTGCTGACTGGAAAACCGCCTCGCGGACCCGCATCCCGTTCGTGCCCTCACACTGCGCCTGTCTCAGGACTCAGTCTGGCACTGACTGGAACATCTTCATTCCTCACTCTAGTATGGAAACTTTAAGGCACGATTTGGGGATTTCCAGCTACAGGCCGTCTTCTCGGAATCTTTTCTCTCCTGAATCTGGCACGGAAGCTGGCTGTCAGCAGCTCTTCACCAAACTTGCCTTCGCACAGCCCCTCCCTGGCCACAGCTTCCTGCCCCTCCTCTCCTGCTTCCCCACTCCCGCTCTCCCCTTTTCCCAGCCTCAGGCCTCTAATTCTTTGTCATTGAGTCTAAGAGGTGACATTTGGGATTTTTCCCTTATTCCTATGTTCAGTCACCAAGTCCTATAAATCCTCTCTCCTAAATATTTTTATTTATTTTATTTTATTTCTTTATCCTCATCTCAGGACATGCTTATTGATTTTACAGAAAAGGGGAAGGAGGAAGAGAAACATCAATTGGTTGCCTCTCCTACACGCCCAGACTGGAGACCGAACCTGCAACCTAGGCATGTGCCATGACCGGGAATCAAACCCTTGACCTTCTTTCTGGTTTTCAGGGCAATGCTTCAATCAACTGAGCCACACCGGCCAGGATTCTCCTAAATATTTGTATACCTGACCTTCTTCCCTACTCCCTACTGCCATGCCTTAGGTTAGGCCCTGAATATTTCTGGAAAGCACACTCAGTGATTTCCCTGCCTTCATTCTACCCTCTCTGATCCATTATGCCAATTCCTAGAAGAAACGAATCTGCACATGTCATTCATGTGCATAAAATCCCTTAATAACTTCCATCACCTTCAGACTAAAACCCAAGCCTCGGAGTACTACATAGAAGTAAAACCAAGGGTCCTTATGACTTTGATTCAATTTAGTTTTAAATCCTAGCTCTAGAAATCATCTCTCCTTCTCTACCCTTCAGAGACCTAGCTTTCTCCTCACTCACATAATCAGGACCTGACTAATGGTCACACAACGGGGTCCTCTAGCAGGCTAAAGATAACATCTTGACCTAAGTTCTGTTTCAATTCCTGAGCCCTAAAGTGGAACCACCCCCTGGCTACTTTTCCATGAAACCAGACAAAGGGACGCCAGGACAGACCTCAAAGCTGTCTTCAAGATCTGAAGAAATGATTCACGGCCCTTCCGTTGCCTCCAACTGATCAGCTCCCAGAACGACCCCAAACTCCTAACCCAAGCTGTCTTGTGATTTTTACCCTGCAGCCCACATGCCATTGAGGAGTTCAGGCTTTTGAGCATTTGCTCCTGGTTCTCCAGGGTAGCACCATTCATGATGAAATGGCCAATATTTCTCTACTGCAATTCTCAGTGTTTATTGTTTGGCTCTGCTAGCACCGAGTGGGTGCTTACTGTTCTGTAACGTAAGGGCCTTGGAATCAGCCCCAGACCACCTTTCCAGCCCCACCTCCCACCACCCACTCCCACCTCCCCTCACACACAAACCGCCAATCCAGTCACACCAAAGTGACTCATCTTTTTAGATGTTGCCTCCTCACCCCACTCCTGATCCTGGATGTACCCTAACCACCTCTCAATCCTACCTACATGTGGTGAACTTCAAACTCATCCTTCAGGACTCAGCTCAGGAATGATCCCCTTCAAAAAGCCTTCTTTGATCCTTTCCTTAGATTCTCACCTACCCAGTGATTCCCTCTATTGAGGCACTTATCACAGTAAAATTATAACTGGGTTTCGCTCTTTTTATTTGCCTTACCTCTTCAGCTAACCAAGGACTGATGTTCCTTCCGGTGGCCCCCACTTACTGCAATACATGGAACAAACCAAGCAATCACTAAACACACACTGACCACACAGCCACAGGGCAAAGGCCCCATGCCATCTCTGGGTGCTTTCTCGATGACCACTTCACACCTACAATTGAAACCATTTCCCAGTAAGAGCCTACTGAGTAGGTCAACCGGAGTAAAACTGAAGCTTGGTCTGGATGTATGAAAGTACAGAAGTGTCCATTTTTCCTGCAAATTCTGCGCATTGCACTGAACGTCTTATACAACCAAAACCTGCTGACGTGCTTCACTAGACAGACGACAACAACCCCGTGGGCTCCCTCCTGAGCCCAAGCAGCTAGCTGCATAGCATGAGCCAGACCCCCTACCCCTTATCTGAAATCCTTGGGGCCAGGTGTATTTTAGAATTCAGATTTGGGGGGATCTAAGAAAGATAACACATTATCTACACTATATATTATTCAACACTCCCAGCAGAGTCTAAGCCAAAACCCAGTAATCAAGACTAATATTTTCACAGTGCAATTTAAGAGTAGTAACACTTAGTGGGATAAATAAAGCCTATAAATAGTCTCATATCAGTCAAGCAAGTCTTACTGCCAAATTGAGCTTCGGCCAAACTTACAAAAAACTTTTTTTTCAGTCTTCTGAACTGCTGCTAAAAGATTGAGGATGGGAGTGAAGAGCATGGCCTGACATACCCATACACACCAGAAATGACTGGAGTACATGTCTATGCACACATATACCACATGTTTACCAACATACATATATACACATGGAAAAGTGTGGAAGAGTATACATTAAATGTCAATAGTAGTCATTTCCCAGTGGTAGGATTTCTTTTTCTTTTTGTGTATAGGTACTTTCTAAGTTAGCTAAAATATATATATATATATAATCCAGCACTAGTTTCTAGTTTCAATTACATATATAAAATAGACTTTGGAATCAGACTTAGGTTCCATTTCTGGCCCTGCCACTTACTAGTGTAGGACCCTGAGAAAGTTACCTAACGTCTCTCTAATCTTCTGCTTCCCCAAATGAACAAAGATAACAGTTATCTGCCTCATTTGGTTGCTCTCTTCCCTTCCTTTGGTTCACTCAAGGCTCTCTCAAACTGCATGGCCAAACCAGACCTGTTACAGGCCCTTATCTACAAAACAAAGGCAGGAGGGAAGGCCTCACTTCCAATGCCTTGTAGACAGGCCCACCACTGACTTGGGGTCTAAGCTTTTACTAAAATATATCGCATAAGGGAAAAAAAGTAAATTCAAACGAAAACCCAAATATCCCATTTCCTTCGAGAACTGTCCGAGGAGCAGCAACATTATTTCTTACTTCAATGGCTCCTTCTCTGTCCTCCCCTTGCTCCATTTCTCCCTGCAGGTCCCCTAGTTATTTGTAGGTACTCTAGACCAGTGCTGCCCAATAGAATTTTCTGTGACGATGAAAATGTTCTGTAACTGCCCTGCCCAAAACAGTAGCCACCAGCCACACTCGAACACTTAAAAAATGTGGCTGAAGAGGATGAGAAACTGAATTTATTTACCTAAATTATATTTAAATAGCTACATGTGGCTAGTGGCTACTGTATTGATCAGTACAGACCTACATCTTGTTCTTTATCTTCCACAAGAATCTCAGCCATCACAGTCGATGCTAAACGACGGACGCTGTCCGGCTCTTCACCTAAGCTCAGTCCCTCCACTGTCAATGGGGGTTTCTGCAAGATGTTCTTTGCACAGGTAGGACCCAGGTAAAACTGTGCTTTGACTTCTGGGCCCTCTCCCTGAGCTCTCCCTTCCGTCGCTAGCACCATCATTCTTCCCAGCAGCCAGGTTTGCAATCCTCAGCCCTCTTCTTGGGCCCCCAGAGCCGGTCAGTCATCTGGTCTCTTCACTCTCACAGCTGCCTTGCACCAGGTCATCCTCTCCTCACCTGTTACCTCCAGAGTCTCCAATTAAGAAGGCCTCCCACTTCTAGCCCTATCCAAGCAGTCTCCAAACCAGGCCATATTCCACTCTGATATCATCTCTCCCTGCTCTAAAACTTTCAGCAAGCATTACACCACTGCCTGCAGGTTACTATCCAAACTGGCCCTACTCTCTCTCACCAACCCACCACCCAAAGACAGCCCAATCTAAACAAACTGGTTCCAAGTCATTAAACTCTACTCACTGTAGAACTACTGTTGCCAGATAAAATTCAGCACACCCAATAAATCTGAATTTCAAGTAAACAATGACTAATTTCTTGTGACATACTTATCTCAAAAAAGCAGCTGTTTCTCTGTAATTCCAATTTAACTGAGTATTCTGTAGTTTTATTTGATAAATATAGCTGCTCTGTTAGGAACTAAAATTTTCACCAAAAATGTAGTATCTCCAACAAAGGTCAGGTTCAATTTGTCTTTACTTGTTTCTGCTAAATTTCTAAGTACACTTGAATTAAGGATGGGATGAGGAAGCCATACAGTAATCAGGCGAGCTGAGCGTTAATATTCTTTTCCTTTTTCTTTCCTTGTAGGAATTCAATGGGAAATGAGAAGTTTCCTAGATTGAAATAAGGTCACCTAATTCGGAAACATTTGCAAGTATATTATGTAAGACAGTGCAGGTCAACCTTGGCAATTAATTTTGAATATGGATGAGATTAGTTCAATGTGGTAAGAGAAGATGGATGTCACTGTTATCACTTTTTCGTAATTTTATTTGCAATAAGACTGTTTTACAAAAATAAACAGGCTGGTTCCCCATGCATGCCATCCTCACTTCTGCCTCCACAATGACATCATACATCCTCCCTCACTCTCCAGACACACTAGTGCTCGGTAATCATTTCTCTGAATTCTGAAGACCTTCTTATCCATACAGCTTCTTTGAACAAGTTATAACTTGTTGAAAGAAATTAGGGTGTGTTGGAAAAAGCCTTGTGCTTTGGAATACAATAGACCTGGCCATTTTACTGGCTCCATCCACTACCTCATATGGAATCTTAAGCAAATTACTTCATTTGTTTCCTCATTTGTAAAATAAGGATAACACCACTCAACTTACAGAGAGGCCAAAAGAAAAAACAAATGAAATATAAATGGGTCAGGAGCCTAGCCCAACGCCCAGAGTCCAGCAGCCACCAGGGACTGTTAGCTGGTTTCCCTCCGCTCCACCACTGCAACCCCTCACTGAGTACCCTCTACTAGCTAGCTGCTGTGCTTAGTGCTTTATGTGTTATTTCTGACTGTTGGCCTCCTTTTCACAAATGAGGTTACTGAGGCCCAGAGAAGACAGCAGACATGCCCACAGACACAGAGCCAAACGAGTAAATGGCACAACTGACATTAAAACCCAGACTTGCTCGACTCCACAGCACCCCCTTTTGTAAACATGAGCACATCTTCGATGAAACTATCAGCACTTGGGGGTAAGCATTGTATGAATAGAAGGGCTGAGTCTGTTCGATGACAAAGCAGAAGTTCCATCATGGTCTCCAGAGGATGTGTGGAGTGTGGCTGCCGCTGCTGGGTGGAGATCTCGTCCTGCCCTCCCTGCTCTGCAACTAAACAGACAGGTCTAGGAGGATGCATCCCTTCCTATCTTCTCAATCACTGGCCTTTGCTCTCCATTTCTAGCATACTAGAAGAATCTGCAAAATACCTGGGAGCAAAATACCTGAGAGTTCAAACTGGCAGGAATAAGTGGGTTGGTTTGATGCTTATCAGTGATACTGTGTACATACCAGCAGGGAGCCATCCCATGGGCTCTCTCAGTCTAAGACAGGGCAGCACACACCAGCAAGAGACACATATGTTCAATTCACAGCGAGATAAACAGATCCATATCCGACCACCCAAAACCCAAGTCAGGCTGAATTCACTTTGACAATGATAGTAATATCATCATGGACAACATTAATAGCAACTATTAAGGCTTACTGCATGGCAGGCATGGCTTTAATCACTTTATATATAATCTTCCCCACCACTACATGAGGTAGGTGCTACTATTATCTGTACTTTACAGAACAAGAGGTAAACACAGAGAGATTAAGTTACTTGCCAGGAGCACATAGCTAATAGATAACACTGTCAGGACTCAAAACCAAGGAATCTGGGTCAAGAGTTGGTGCTCTTGACCAGTAAACTTAAACCAATAAACCAATGTGCAGGCCAATATTAACTATCAGAAAAGCATGGAGCTCAGAAAGCATTTCTGGCTGAGGAAATAATTTCAGCACAAAGACATGGCATTATGATACACAGAAATAAGGAATAATAAGTAGCATCAATAAGTAGAAAAGTTTTGTTTGAGAAGCAGTTGGGGATACAAAAGAAGAGTTTAGGGGGTTAGAGCTCAAGCATTAGATTCAGACAACCCGAGTTCTGTTCTCATCTCCGCCATTGACCAGGGACTGGTCACAGGCGTGTTACCTACCCTCTCTGAGCCTCGACCTCTTCATCTGAAAAATGGACCTCCTCTTACAGAACTTTTGCAGCACAGTGCGAGGCACACACCCATGGAGAGTGCTTAATATAATAAATGGCCGCTGTTAATAATAATAGGCATAACAGTACATAGCACATAGTACATAAGGCAGGGAACTCTTGAGAGAGGTCCACAACACAGAGCACCCAGCATTAAAAAGAATGAAAAGAATCCATTTTTCCTATTTCAGCCTGGCTACCGCCCCAAATAGTCCTATTACTTTCTTAAAAGTCTATCATGCTTTTAGGTTTTTTTCTTTCTTTTCCGTCTTTTTAACATTTCCCATTCTCTCATGGTTTTAAAAAAAAAGTACCATAGGTTTTGGCATTTTAAATGAGCAGAGACACCTCTAAAAACACACCCTGTGCCCTGCAAACCTTTGAGCCCTGGACTCAAACTCCAATGTGCACCCTGTGCAAATCCAGCCTGGGTGAGCAAGGACTACATACAGCCCGTTGAGCTTTCAAGGAGGAAGACAGTGCAATTACTTTAGGCAACAGGAGGCTGTAGTGGTGACAGGCTATTGGAAAGATGACTTGACTTTTTCCTTCACACTCTCCCTCCTTCAGTGCGCTTTTGTGAACTGCCTGTGGTCTGGTGATAAAGCTGAAAGAGAAGTGGACAGAAGCAAATCAGGAAGAGGGGAGAGAAATGCAAAGCATGCTCAAAGAGGAAGGGGGCAGGGGCTGTGCAGGCTGAAAACACTTCAGGCTATGAACTGGAAAATCTCTAAGGTTCCAACAAAGCAGCAGGCATTTTTGAGCACTTACTGATACACAAGGCCTTGGGGAGGAATGTGGCATTTGGGAGGAGAGGGGATGCAAGTGCTAAGGGCAGCAAGTTCAAGCTTAGAAAACTGAAGGTGAGTTGGGGCAGATGAGACCAGAGAGGGGGGCTCAGCCAGGATGTTCAGGACTTGAACTCCAGGCTAAAGAATCTGAACTTTATTCTGTAGGCAACAGGAAATGATGCAACATTCAGGTTCACATACAAAATATTATAGTAAGGCATGACAAAAGTTATGTTCTAAAGAGATCCTTAAGGGAGAAAGAGGCTTAAGATAGGAACACTCATCACTGTACTAGTTCCTGTAAGAGGATACCAACAATAACTATGGGAATTCCTCCCCCACACAAAATTTAAAATTGCAGAGAAAGAATGGACAGAATTTGGTTATTAGACATAAGAGGGGAGGGAAGAGTCAGGGATGACCAAGGCTGTTAGTGACTGCATTAACAGAAAAGAAACTAGAGGGAAGAAAGGAGTAAAAAAAGAAAATGAGTGTAGTTATTTGGAATAAAATAGCCCAGGATAGGCGCTGAAGAGAGCAGCCAGTTTCTAAGCTTTTCGAGGTGAGAATTTGCAGTTCCTAAATGAGTTTCCCTAATACAGCACTCCTAAATAATTCACATCACTTAAGTCATGTGTGACTTTACTCCCATTTTACAGATGGAAGAAAGGAAAGAGACATGTCTAATATTGTTGTACCGCGTTGCAATAAGGAAAATAAAAATATCCAGTCCACTTAGACGTATACTTTGTTCAAATCCTCATCATTCATACTTGCTAACTTCAGTTCACATACGCATCACTGGGAAAGCCTAGGAGTTTGTTAAAGTGTATTTCAAGCAGCAAAGAAGGCATGCAAGTCAGCTAGCCTCTGTGTTCCAATACTGTATGTACTGTCCTTCCTCTAATAAATACGAATGCCTCCCTCTGCCTGAACCTTCCATCCCTGAGGATTTTTCTGTGCAAAGCTCCACTGCTAACTGAATGTTTGTGGGTCACCTCACTTGCTCTAGAGGCCCACTGTAGAATTCCAAAACAAACTGTTTTCTGAAGGAAGTCCTCAGGGATTTCTCCAGTTCTAGAAGCAAGCACAAGACTAAATGGGACAAAGAGGGAAAATGGAGAAGGGAACAACAAAAGAAGGAAGAAAAGTGAACCCCATTCTCTTTTGTTTAAAGAAACAAAGTGATTCAAATTAATTTGCTTAGCAGCCTGCTGAGCTCACCACAAAGGTGGAGATGATGAGGGGTAATTCTACCTGCGGGATAAACATCTAGGAAAATTCATTTTCTCCATGTTTAAAAGATGTTGGTCACACAGACTTTATACTTATTGAGAGGCAGACAAAGACAGACACACAGACAGACACACCCAGGGGCTATTTTCCAACATTCTCTCTGGCTTCTACCCTGATGATCGAGGTTACCCTTTATGCTACCCTGAGATATAAATAGCATCCATTTCCTTTCTCAGGCCAGGCAGACTTTAAGTTTTGTTTCCTGGGTCCTGGGGAAAAAATACTCATCTGGTGCTAAATGTGAGTTACTACAAAGTTGCCTCACTTTGAATCAACCATGGAATAAGAAAACCATTTCAAAAGACCAAAGTGTGTCTGTTACTACAGTGATGGTAAATTGGTCCACAACGGCCCCAGTGGGAGCTGTGAGTAGCTGTTTCCTTTCTCCTGCATAGCTCAGAATCCTCCAGAACACAGCTCCAGGTCTTTGCATGTGTCCAGGATGAAATGCAGGTGAATATTTTACAAAATGACATGGATGTACTGAGCTATATGCAGGATCCCCCAAGGGGTTTTCTGGATAAAGGCATCTTCAGCTGCTAGACAGAAATAAGGAGACATTTCTCCTTATATGTTTTTAAGGAAAGAAAAAGCTGCACAAAGAAGAGCAGTCATGTAAGTGAAGAACCAGAAGCCCCTCCCTACCTACATCAGCTACTTGTCTGAGACCAACACAAGGTCTTAGAAGCTGAAGAGGCCAAAAGAATCAGATAAACAGGCGGCCACTCCACGAGAAGCACTATATCTCCCTTCAACCTCACAACTTAGCTCCAAGACACTGGTCTGAACTTGAAGTCATGGACTCTGATCTAAAACTAGCTGCAGTTCATTTTCTACCACAATCCCTCCCAAGCTTGCCCTGACACCCTGAATTCAGCAGAGACCAATCAAAGAAGAAAGAAACGGACATTTTGGAGAAAAGCATCAAAGTGAGATCTTCCCCTTCCCTACCAAGGCAAAGGTGAGGAGTAAAGACCAGATGTACCTTGTCCCCGCAAAACCTAGTTCTTTAAGGTGCTCTTACTCTTGGCTCACCCTACAAAGACCACCACTGCTGGGCCAGACCCTACACTCTCTTACTTCTGTTTACAGACTGTTGATCGTCTCTCTCTCTCTCTCTCTCTCTCTCTCTCTCTCTCTCTGACTGTCAGCTCCTTGGGTAGCCATGTTTCTCCCGATGTGTGTAACAAATGGCATTTTTAAGCAGCTTTGGGTTGGTTCCCCAGGCTATCAGGAAGTAGATAGTTTGATTATATGCCTATAGGAAGAATCCAATCCACTACCTGTTTCCCTTGGGACCACCCAGAGGAGGCCCAAAGGGTTCCTTCCACTTTTAGAAGATGTGCCACTCCTAAGGCCAGAGCAACTCTGGAAACACAGCTGACCCAAACTGACAAAAATGGGGTGGGGGGTGGGGGGGCTTGGTGCCATTTCTTCCCAGTTTTAACAGGAGCAACTTAGCAATTAATAAGATAACTGCCCCTCTTCCTGTTGGTATTATGATGGGGACTAACTAAGCATTTCGAACCAAAAATAAAACCAAAACCTTGACAAAAATGTCTCACCAGCATGTGGCCAGTTTCTGTTTTTTTTGAAAGGAAATGAAAGGTGCTGAGACCCCTGTGGTGTTTATCTACCACCTGGCACAGATTACTGGCTTCAGAGCTGTGCCGACTTCTCACGGAAGACCTCGGTCTACTTAGGGAATGAAACACTCCAAGAACCTCCTTCCGTGTGCTGGCCGAGAAGACAGAATCCACCTCTGCCTGCAGCCATTGGGCCTCTCCCACGCCGCCTACCTGGGTGCTGGCTGTCTCTTTCGAGGAGCAAGGAGAAGCTAGGTTCTTATTCTTAAGTGGTCCTACACCATAGCCCAGAATGTCATGGAAACTGAAGCAAGAGCTCTCTCAATCTCAGCACTTCATGTGAGCTGAGATAAACCCATGCGAGAGGCAAACTATGAGCACCACGAGGTGCTCTGGCCTCGTCTTGTGGCGGCTGCAACAAAGGAAAAGTATAAGCACCGAGGAAGCCCTTTGCTCACCTTGTTTCCTCTCATTTTACAAACTTGTGCAGCCTGCTATCCTCCCACCCCTCACAGTTTCCACGCTTGGTAAGAGTCAGTGAAGTGCTGGCCCACACTTGGCTCAGCTACTTGACAGACTCTTCATCTCTAGCAAGTGGCCGAGAAAAGGGGCACAAGTGGGTACTGGTGGTCATGCCAAAGCACGCACCTAACTGGAGCCACATGGGCACACCCAGGAGGTAAAGAAAAAAACACCAGGGCACCCCTGCAAAAAACCTAGGAGCTGGACAGAGAATACAGGTCTTCAGGTCCTCCCCAAACACCCAACTGACCCAAATTTCGGCTCTGGGCCTCTCGCTCTCCAAAAGACAACCTCCTGCCCAACAATTGACCTTTTGTGCTGCACAACATTATTCCCCAAGGGTTGTGTGGAAAAAAACATAGTCCTTGTCACCTGTAACCTCATCCTGGTCTCCATTCCCAGGGTGGACAGGCCTCGCCTGCGCTCCGGGTCTGCGCACAGCCCAATCCACCACAGGGGCTGAGGGCCGACAAGAGAGCCAGACAGTCCCAATACACGACCCATTCCTCACCCAAATAGAAGGTTCTACTGGGGCGCCTGCACCCCCACGCAAGGCAAACTCGGCACGTCAAGACTGAAGAAACTGACTGATGGTTAGGTCGGAGAAACGGAGGCTCAGAGAGGAGCAGCGACGGATCCAGGTCACATAGCCAGTCAGAAACGTAACTTTACTATACAATCCCAGCTTCAGGATTCCAGGATGTCCCATTGCTACCCGCCTGCCTTCGTCACGCCCGACTAAGAATAACTAACATTTTCCCTCAGAACATCAACCCTACTGTCCCCACCTCCGCAGGGCCAGAACCTTGGTTTTTGCCGTGTACGTGCACCCGTCAAACCGCAGGCACTGCCCATCTGAGGGCCAGGCCACCGCCACCCCCGGCCCAGAGCCCCAGCCCATCTTTCCTCAGCCCGCCGAACCTGCAGAACCTCGCTCCCGAGAACCCGCGGCGGCGGACATTTCCCTGCTCCTTCCTCAAGATCTTCATCACACCAGCCTCACCAGCCCACCCGTGCGGCGCCTGAGGACTCCGCCCCTTGCATGCCACCTCCGCCAATCGAAGGCCGGTCAGCTCCATAGCCACGCCCCCTAAGCATAACAGAGCCCGCCCCTGCAGCCGGGCCTCCTCCAATCCCCATCACCTCTTCCGAGATGGATACCTGCCTCCGCCAATTTCGGCACACCCAGGCCAGGGGCCTGGGGCCGAATTCCAACCGTGTGGCAAGGGTTCCGACTGGGTGCACCTGTATCGGGACAGCCACAGGAACTCCGGAGTTGGGGTCTCAGAATCCAAGCCTGTGGCAAGAACAAGGAGGAAATACTGAGCCACGGGCCTGAAGAGCTGGCTTCACTTGTGCATGATTTGTATGACCGTGAGCAAATCGCTCAGCCTCTCCGTAGAGTCTCCAAGCCTGTTTCTGTTTCCCTCCTGCACAGGGTGGGTCCTAGATTCAAATGCAGTAATAAATGTGTAACCAAAGTGCCCTTTTAAGGTAGACCCGTGCCATTCCTCCAACCTCGTGGTAACTGTGTGCCAAGTTCTATGCTTCATAGGTATATTACCTCCTTAATCCTCACGAACTTTAGCAGGTATGGAACTGCTTATTATCCCATGGCAACTGAGCTCAGAGTAGTGAAGTCTAAGGTCACAGAGTGAGAGATAGAGTGGAGGACTCAAATAGATGTCGGTTCTAGGGAGTGGATCGGTTGCTTTAACTACCCATAATTTCCATCAGCAACTTGCAAGCCACTCCAAATAAACACGCACTCTAAAAGCAGCGTGCTTGCTATGAAATACACCTTCAAAACAAGTCCTCTGGTTCCCCCCTAACCAGATTGCCAGAAATTAATTGAGTCTCCTCTGCCTCTCACTCAAACCCAGGTCTTTCTGGCTTCCAAACAATTGCTTTTACTTCTTTTGCTATCGTGCCTGCTTTCCTTGTAGAACTGCATGAACCTGACCAAACTGAAATGGATTTGCAAGGGCATAATAAATGAGGAGATTTGCATCCCAGTCCCAATGATGGCACTGCCAGACACAGCTTTTAAATTATTTTCAGCATTTACATATTATTAATCTATAATGGGCCTCATCTGTCCCTCATAAAACTCTTGGAGTAGTAGGTGAGGAAAGTTCCTGTTTCCATTGTACAAATAATAAAGCCAAGGCCTGAAGAAATAAAATATATTATTCACATTCACAACTAGGAAGTGGCAGAGCAGGGATCTAAACTGAAATCTCTGGACTCTGGCTTTGGACTTAGAACCTGGGGTTCCAAGTCCTATCACTTCAACTGATAAATGATCTTCAGTAAGTTATTTACCTTCTCTATGTCGGTTAACTCATCTATATAACAGACTATCTACTCTTTAGTATTGTTCAAAGACTGAATAGGAGGACGTGTTTGTTGTGAGTTGGCACATAGTAGATGCTCAAATAATGTTAGCTAATTCTTTTCTCTAACTGCAGTCTTGTGACCAAGGCACTTCTACTGGCTTTTTGTGCTGCACACTATCCACCAAGGACTGGGTAGAAAAAGCCTAGTTACTTTCACCTGTAACCTCATGCAGGACTTCAGTCCCTTTATCTATAAAATGAAAGATTTGGGCTGGTGGATATCCAAGAGCCTGACAGCTCTGAGCGTCCCCTAAGACTCCGACCCCACTCTAACAACTGCTTAACGAAGTTGAGTTAGTTCAGTTTCCCTGCTGATTACCCCAGGTATGGACCCCAGAAGGAAAAGTAGGTAAAGGGATTGACAGATAACTAAGCCTAAAAGAGGAAAGTCATCCTTTCCTTCATTCTCACAGCCAGGTACCAAGTTCTGTTCATTCATTCAACATATTTATTAAGGGCCTACCATGTGCCAGGCACTGTTCTAAGAACCAGGGCTAAAGTCGTGAACACTTTGTGTACACCCAGATTCGCTGCCCCCATGGCACCTTCATTCTCATCTGTTTGATCTCTCCAGTCCATCCCATCCTCTCTTTTTGCCATCACCATTACCAGCCCTTGGTCCAGGCCTCATGATTTTAATGCCTGAGCATTGCAAACATTCTCATCGATCTTCCTGATCTAGGCTCTCCTCTTCCATGCCAGCTGCCAGAGGAACTTATTCTAACATGCACATCCTGCCTTGTCATTCCTAGGATTAAAACTCCAACAGTTCCCCACAAGCTACAGGGCAAAGTGCAAGCTCTTTGCTGATTATTTAAGATCCTTCATGAGCTGCCTCTACTGGCTTCTCCTAACAACTTTTTCCACACCCTTCTCCCACCAAATGACCTGTTCTTCCCTCCAACTGCCCTTATTTCCTTGTGGCCTGCCTGGAAAAAAATGTACTCATCCCTTAAGTTTCAGCTTAAACATCACCTCCTATACAAAACCTTCCCTGAATCGTTTATATGGTACAGGGTGGCATGAGATTAGAAAGCACTAGACCAAAACTCAGGAGCTCAAATTCTAGAGGAGATTATTTAATCCTGTCTAATTCCGGCTCTGTAGTTTACCAGCTAAGTACTTAGGCAAGGAAGGCACTTATCCTCTCTGAGCCTAAGTTTCTTCATTTGTAAAATGCAGACATTGACCTTGTAGGGCTGTAGTAAAGACAATGAGATAATGTATGAAAAGTTCTTAGAACAGTGTCTAACACACAAGTTAACAATGAATGTTAGCTAAGTATGAGCCGTCTCGTACAGAGGTAGGAAATCTTTCTGAGCTCCTACTATAAGCTGACTACTTTCACATGTGTTACCTCATTGATTCTCACAGCTCCAGAAGGAAGATATTCTTTACAAATAGAAGTCTACAAAACCAAGGTTCAGAGACATAAGGTGGTTTTCCCAAAGTCACACAGCCAGGAAACAGCAAAGATAGATTTCAAATGCAAGGGGCTGTGTAGCTTCTAATTCCATGCTCTTTGCCATTTTTATTATTACTACCCCTCCTACAAATACTAATAATAATTATAAAATAAGTTATCCTTATTAGTTGAAGGTTTGGAAAAAAATTTCCCCCCACTTATAGAATAAACTTTAAACCCTTAACCAGGCATTCAGAGCTCTATAACTGTGTTTCTCTTCCCTCCATACCACTGTTTGCATCCAAAGCCAGCTCCCTTCCTGGCACACCCCACAGACATTCATGCTCCATGGTTAATACCAAGATAGAAAGGAAGCCCTCGCCCCCCCACCCCGCACCCCCGTTCCTGCAGAGACAGGATGTTAACCTGAAAGGAAACAAGTCATAGTGTTGGGTGAACACCTAAGCCACAGCACCTGGTGGCTCAAATTTGCATGTTCTGTGGCTGATTCTCTGCTCTGTATAAATTTTCCTTTACAAATCTGCCTGGCTGATTTTCTGGTCTAAACAAATTCTGCCCTAAAGGCCACTAACCTCTCACTGCTACAACCATTTTCTCACTGCAGTGGGGGACAGAGCAGGGTTCAAGGGCAGGAGGGCCCATATGTCCGACATCCCTTGGTTCTAGCTGTGACTGGCAGAGAGAGGGAAGGTGGGCCTCTAGAATCTGTTGACCCTGCCAACTTGTAAAGGATTCTGCATCAGAATCACAACTCACCCTGTGCAGCCCTGCCCAGAGCCAGGAGGACAAAGGGGCCCTGCTGGAGTTACAACTCAGGTCCAGAAACAGGAAATTTGAAAAGCAACACCATAGTTGGCTGGTGGCCTAGGGGCACTGTGACCACATGACAGCAGCTTTGAGAGGGCACAGAAACTGGAGTGTGAGTCCAGAGTGTGGAAAGTCAACTGGTAGTGGATAAGTGCCCAGCCAACCTCCCCAAGAGAGCCTGGGGTCTTACCTACCTGGACAGGCCCTGGCAACTTCCTGCAGGAACATCCTGGTGTGTGAACCAAAGGGTAGTTGGAATACAAGGCTGAGCTCTGCTGTGTTCAGCTGGATGGTCACATCTGAGCCTGCACAGAGGAAGCCAGAAATGAGCCCTTGACCTTCAGGAGCTTAGGGTGGGTGCATCTTAAGGCTATAGTCCCTAGAACGGGGGGAGCTCTTAAGTAATTTATAAAAAGCTGCTGCTGGAGCAGTAAGCGAACCCTCTATACCCTCAGCTCCAAATTAACATCATTCTCACTCTACAGAGGACAAGGACCAAGGCTCTAAAAAGTCATTCAGTCTTGCCAAAGCAGTACCGCACAAAGCTGGAAGAGACAAGTTCTCTGACCTGCAGCTTATCCCCCAGCAAGTAGAATGAAGAGCACATACAGGCAGATAGGAGGGGCTGTCCATTAGCCAGTCTACCCAACTGTGCCAGGAATACTATGGAGAAGAGAACAGTCATGGCCTATTTTCATGGAACTAGACTGGATGCTATCTTGTTCATAGCAAACCCTAGCCCCTGGCAGCCACATGGGAGCACCCCAAAACATGTGCTGAACTAATGAATACATAGGAGCAATCTAGCAGAGTGATTAAGAGTGTGGGCTCTAGAGTCTGGGTTCTGAGTTTGACTCTTGGTTCTACCACTTACTAAATTACTTAATTTCTCTGGTCCTCAGTTACCTGATCCATAAAATGGGGGTGAAAACATTGATAATTTCATAGAGTTCTGTGTAAAGTTCTTAGCATAGTGCCCAGCACAAGGTAATCGTTGATTAAATGTTCATTTCTATTATTACTACTACTACTACTGTCTGGTAAGGAAGACAGATATTAAATAAGTCACTACAAATAATTAAATCACTGTGGACTTCCAGCCAAGATGGAGGTGTAGATAGACACACTTTACCACCCTCCACAACAATAAGCCCTGGCTGGTGTGGCTCAGTGGATTGAGTGCCAGCCTGTGAACCAAAGGGTCACTGGTTTGATTCCCAGTCAGGGCACATGCCTGGGTTGCGGGCCAGGTCCCAGTTTGGGGTGTGGGAGAGGCAACCACACATTGATATTTCCCTCTCTTTCTCCCTCCCTTTCCCTCTCTCTCTAAATAAATATATAAACAAATCTTTAAAAAAAGAAAGAGAGAAAGAAATACAACTACCTCAAAACTAAAAACAATCAGAACTACTAGAAAATTGAACTGCATGGAATTCCAACAAACAAAAATAAAAAGAAGCAATACTCATTCAGACAGGTAGGAGGGGCAGAGAAGGGGTGGAGAGGATGCAGTGTGGCTGTGGTGGCAGCGGCAGCAGCAGGAAAGCGAAAAGTGCAGTCACACATTATAAAAGTTGGGAGGGACACCTGGGGAGCAATCCCAGCCTCGGACCAGACCATGCAGCTCACAGTTCCAGCGCCTGGGAAAATAAAGCCTCATTGCTTCTGACTGTGAAAACCAGTGGGAGTTGGGGTGGAGGAAGAAACTGCTGGTTTCTCAGCACAGTCTGCTTGTTTAGAGGGCCCCTATGGTCCTAGAACGTCCGCAAACCCACCCACTCTGGGAACCACAACTAGGGCAACAGCTAGAGGGGTGCCAGTCCCATATTGGAAGTTCAAGAAGTGCCTGGAAAAGGGGCAGGTGCTGAGTAAGTAGCATTGTTCCCTCTCTGACCCCTCCCCCACATATAGCACCACAACGTGGTGAAATGGGTCACCCTGCACTGACAAATACCTAAGGCTTCGCCCTTTATAACATAACAGGTGTGACAGCTCTATCTACGACACAGAGGCAAACACAGGAGGCTGTCAAGTTGAGACAGAGAAATATGGCCCAAAAGAGGGAGCAGATCAAGGTTCCCAGTGGGAGAACTAGGTGTTGCGGAGATAGCCAACCTAACAGACACAGAGTTCAAAACACTGGTGATAAAGATGCTCATAGACTTGACAGACTTGCTTGAGTATGGCAAACACATAGGGAAGAAATGAAGGCTATGCTAAATAAAATGAAGGAAAATCCACACAAAACCAGTGGTCAAGGGAGGGAAGCTGGGGTTCAAATCAACAATTTGGAACATAGGAAAAAATACACAGTCAACCAGCACAGAATAAAGAAACAAGAATTGAAAAAAATGAGGAGAGGCTTAGGAACCTCTGGGACAACTTTAAACGTGCCAACATCTGAATGAATCATAAGGGTGCCAGAAGGAGAAGAGGAAGAGCAAGAAATTGAAAACTTATGTGAAAAAATAATGAAGGAAAACTTTCCTGATTTGGCAAAGGAAATAGACATACAAGTCCAGGAAGCACAGAGAGTCCCAAACAACCTAGACCCAAAGAAGACCACACCAAGACACATCATAATTAAAATGTCAGAGGTTAAAGATAAAGAGAGAATCTTAAAAGCAGCAAGAGAAAAGCAGAGTTACGTACAAAGGGGTTCGTATAAGACTATCAGCTGACCTGGCTGGTGTGGCTCAGTAGATTGAGCACTGGCCTGTGAACCAAAGTGTCGTCGGTTCGATTCCCAGTCAGGGCACATGCCTGGGTTGCAGGCCAGGTCCCCAGTGGGGGGCTCATGAGAGGCAACCACACATTAATGTTTCTCTCCCTCTCTTTCTCTCTCCCTTCCCCTCTCTCTAAAAACAAATAAATAAACTATCAGCTGACTTCTCAAAAGAAACTTTGCAGGCAAGAAGGGACTGGCAGAAGGTATTCAAAGTGATGAAAAGCAAGGACCTACAACCAAGGTTACTCTACCCAGCAAAGCTATCATTTAGAATGGAAGGGCAGATAAAGTGCTTCCCAGACAAGGTAAAGCTAAAGGAGTTCATCATCACCAAGCCATTATTATATGAAATGTTAAAGGGACTCATTTAAGAAAAGAGGATCAAAACCACGAACATTAAAATGACACAAACTCAGAACTATCAACAACAGAATCTAAAAAATAAAGACAAAACAAACTAAGCAAACAACCAGAATAGGAACAGAATCATAAGTATGGAGATGATCTGGAGGGTTATCAGATGGGAGGGTGAAGTGGGAGAAATGGGGAAATGGTGCAGGGATTAAGAAGCCTAACTGGTAGGTACAAAATAGACAGGGGGATGTTAAGAATAGTAAAGAAAAGGGCTTTTCCCAAAGAACACACAGGCACAACCCATGGACATGAACTAAGGAGGGTGGGACTGTTGGAGGGAAGTGGGCTACTGGGCAGAGTGGAGCAAAGGGAAAAGAAATTGGTATAACTGTAACAGCATAATCAATAAAATATAATTTAAAAAAACATTAAATCGCTGTAAGTGACAGAGAGCTAGCAAGGATGAGAAAAAGGAATATGTATCAGTGAGATACAATTTCAGGAGTTCAACAAGATTTCTTGGAAAAAGCGAAGTGTGAACTGAAGCCCTGAAGTATGAGTGGCTAAGTCAAAAGAGGTGTGAGGGCTTTCTGAAAGAAGGAACAGCATATGCAGGGGCTCCGTGCTGGGAACTCGTCATGTCTGATGTGACAGAAGCAATTCAGAGGATTCTAAACCCAGCAAGCCAGGAAGCAAGTGACAGGAACTAAGGCCCAGAGGTGGGCATGGCCAATCCTGCAGAGCCTTGCTTGCTACAGTAATGCTATCAGAGGGTGCTCTTACTTCACACCCAGACCCCGTACCCCCTGCCCCAACTGGGACCCAAAGTGAAAGGACCACTCACCAAGAATGTAGACTTCACCATCTGGGGATACTGTGGGGAGGGAAACAAAAAGGCCCTTAGCATTGAGCACCCTGGCCCTGGCGTTTTCCTAGTGCCCCACCCCCAACAAGACAGAAATGACCTGGGGTCCCACAGGAGAGGGATTCATACCCCCAGCCCTCTGTGGCACCTTCTTCCAGTGTAAAGTCCCGCGAGACCGGCACTATCTGGTCCAAAGAGATATCGTCCCCGGTGATGGCCATCCTCCGGTGCGTATACAGGAAGAGACTAAGGGCAGGAAGCAGAGGTGAGGATGGGCCCCAGTGGCCATCCCGCAGGCCCATATGGCTGTGCTGGGGGTGCCCAGCTATGCACAATCTTCCCTGTCTGCAGTACCTACTAGAGACTACAATTTATGGATAGGTCATCAAAGCTGAACTTGTCTCATTTTGAGGAGCCCCTGCTTTGTTCGTATAGCACGTGCTTGATCTATCCATTGCACATTTTAACACTGCCTGTGACAGAAACAGTGCAACCGTATCCACCCCCTTTCTGTCCCTGAACCTCTTTTCTATCGGTAAAGTGAGGGTGGTAGATTAGAAAATGTTAAGGCCCCTTCCTCCCTGCTCCGAGACTCTGAGGTTCACTTGTTGGCAATGAGACCTTTGACAAGTATTAGTATTCTCTCTGGGTATTGTGTGGCTGTTACTGAGCATTGTCTATGTGGTGCAGAATATTTTACACACTTTACATGTAACAACTCACTTTAATCTGGACAACCAGGTACAGAGGAGTAAAACACCTTGCTCAAGACTGTGTGGCTTGGAAGTAACAAAGCCTTGACTTGAGCTCAGGCAGTCAGTCCATGAGACTCAAGATCCGGGCCCACATGTTAAACTGCCTCTTCTCCAGAAGCTTCCTCATCAAATGTTGAGGATTATATGAGCTAATACATATGAAGGTCTTAGAGAATAGTATTCCAAAATTATTAACGATCCTTATTATAATTATTCTAGAAGACGCAGACTCTGCCCCAGAGGGATGGCTGAAGTCCAGCCGGAGGGTAACATGAAGAATAACCCCACGGCCCAGTCAGGCAAGGACCGAACGCCTCACTTACGCATGTTCTTGGCCTCCACGTTCCAGGCGGTAGCGCACAAGCCCCAGGAGACGGCTCTGCATGCTGTCTCCCTCACACAGCACACCTTGCGCTGCCTGTTGCTCAGGGTCAAGGGAAACCAAAGAAAACGAAACCAGAGGCCAGGGCTCTCACAGCCCAACCCACCCCATCTTCCCTGCTTTTCCCTTGCCCACACAGATTCACTGTGTGACCTTAGGCAAGTTGCTTCACCTCTCTGAGTCTTCCCCATCTCTAAAATGGGAATAATAAACCCCAGCTTCACGGGGGGTTCAGAGGGGAGTTAATTACTGAGTAAGTACTTAGTAAGTACTGTTCTCCTTCTCCCCTGATGGCTCAGAGAGAGGGAGGAGAGCAGATAGACACATAGACATCTTCTATTCCACTTCCCAAGGCCAGGCAGGCCCTGGGGCTGGGAGCTCAGAGCTGGGAAGGATATGATGATGCAATATTCCCCCTCAGCCAGAGTCTCCTGGATGGCCACAGACTGGTCCATGCTGACCCCTGCTGAGCAGACACACGCTGGGGGCTGTAGATGGGAGCCCCCTTTAGTCAACAAGTTAGCCAGGAGGTGATGGAGCTGCTGCAGAGGGCTGAGGGGCAGGGAGGAGGAGCCCTTGTGCAGTAAGAATGACCGTCCTCCTCCCTAGGATGGGCTTTGTCAAGTTTATAAGAAGAGGGGTTGTCTCTTTGCCCCTGGTGAGATGTTCGGTTTGTCCTGCCTTTTGTCTGAAGCGTGTCCAGTTGTTCCTGAGAGGGGTTCAGTCTACTTGCGGGAAGTCGGGTGCCTGCTCCCATTAATGGAGAGGGGGACACAGTCCCATTGCTCCTAGGATGAGGCTCTGCCTCCCTTTTAGGGAGCAGTGTGAGTCCTGTGGGCTCCTCTTTGGGAGACATCAGTACTGTGTCTGCCTGGGGTCAGGGGAAGCACCCTCAGGAAGGGAGGGTCTTATCCTGGACAAGGACCCCAGTCCTGTTTCACTTTCCTTGGAGAAAGGAAAAGTGTCCCATTGCTCCTTGGTCTCATCCCCGCCCATTAGGCCCCATTGCATCAGCCGCAGGCCAGGGAGGTGTCCGGTTCTGGCAGCACAGGACAGAAATCCCAGCCCGCAGCTTGCCCACAACCTCCTGCCCACCTCTGCCCTGATTCCCTGCTCCCAGCCCACTGTCACTGTCGCCTACCTCCTGAGCTGTCACCGCTGGGTGTGCGGGACACCACGGCCCGGGCCTGCCAGTGACTACGTTTCCCAGCAGCCTTAGCGCACACGATGGTCACCCAGCCTGCGAGTCCCAGCATGCCTGCATCAATCAAGGGGGGCTCTCCCCACCTCCATTAACCCCTTAGGTCCTGGGGTGTGCTGGGCTCCCTATTCCTGAAAAGTTTTCCTAATAAATGCCCTGACCTCCTCCCCTGACCCTCTAAGTCATTGGGCCAGATTTCCCCACCCAGGGCTCAGAAGGAAGAAGGTCAAGAGAAAAAATAATGCATTTTTATTTCCTCCTCAATTCTGTTCTCAACTCCTTGCATTGGGCAGGCCAACTCTGGCCTCTATTGGAACTCTTCCTCCCCAAATAACTACCCTACCCAAGCTTAAAGAGGAACAACACTGTGAAGAACCATTACCCCAGCTGAAAAAACTGAGGCTCAGAGGAGCCATGCAATTCTGCCAAGGCCCTGCAGCTAGCCAGGGGCAAAATTGGTTCTCACCTAAAAGTCTGGCTCCAATTTCTGTGCCACTGACGCTGTCTCACGTGTGTGTGTATAGTGTGTGTATGACAAACAGCACCGTCCTGCCTGCCTCATGGAGCTGTTTGACGATAATGGATGTGAACGCACTTTGTAAAGGTTGCGACGTTGTTCCTGTGCAGGACTGTGCTGAGACCCAGGCCTCTCTCTCTCCTCCTCCTCCTCCTCCACCTCTTCCTCCTCCGCAAATGGTGTCCTTTGTTGTTCCTGATCCACCTGGTCACGTTCCCTCAGGCAAGGCCCTTCTCCTTTTGGGCCTTGATTTCCCCATCAAAAATGAGGAGGGTGCTCCAGATGGACAAAAAGGGCCAGCTCAGATAAGGGAGGCCAGGATGGTCTCTCAGCCTGTTGGCTCCCTCACTTAGCTAGAGCCTCGCTGAAGACAGGGCTATGTCTTTTTCTCACCACCCAGCTTTCAGAAGGTGTTGTTGAATTGGTGAATTAATTAATGAATGCTCTTAATGACTATACTGCTCTCAAGCTTTGACCCAGACTGAAGGGTCAGTGCTGGCGATGGAGTGACCACTGGGACGTCTAACCAGTGCCTCCTCTTCTTTCCCTAAGCTGGGAGTAGCCACCCCAATGACAAGTCCAACTTTGTATATGTAAACCTCTTCCAGGAACAGATCACCTTCTTCCCAACTTTCTCCACTTCCTGGAAATATCCACAGCACAAATAGAGCTCAAGTTTATTTGAATTTGGTTGCAAAGTCGTGTGGGGGATGAGGGAAAAGGGAAAAGGGGATTGATTCATACCCTTAGATATAAAGGGGATGGACATCACTGCAGGAAGGCAGGGAAACCCCAATTCCAGCCCCACTCTTAATGTCAAAGGCTGGGGAGGGGGGTCTGGGGAAAGTGGATGGGGCTGGGCACTTTGTATAACCTGTCTCTGCAGAACTTAGGAGTCTTCCCATTTGATGGGAGTCAGGAGGGAAAAGAATTTTTTTTTTTCCTATTCTGTTTTTCCACAAAAATCCCACCTCTCCTTGGGATTGGAGCTAGGGCCCTGCTGTCTTGAGGGTACTGAGGTCAGGCCTAGGTACTGGGAGGCAGGGGTGAGGAGCTTCGAGTCCGTAGCTGTGGACTTGATAACTCCCTTTCACTAAAGACACAGCTACAGGAACCAGGGCTGGTGGCTGGCCTGGGGATTTGCCAGGCCTGCAGGGCCTTCCTGGTTGCTGCTCCCTGACTCAGCTGGGCCCAGCTAAGGGAATGGGAATGGGAGCAGGTCAGAGTGGAGGAGCAGCAGCATGGCTCCAGCCAAGGATCAGAGCAGGGGACTCCTGGTGGCCCCTGAGGCTGCCCTGTTGAAGTGGAGGTTCCCATCCAGCTGGAGGCAGCTGCCTGAGGCCAATGCTTGGCAGCACTCTTGGGCACAGGACTGAGCCATGGCCCCATAACACCTGTAGATCCTTGACACACAGGTCTGGCTGCAACCTGCAGTGTAGCCTGAGATGGACCGTTTCAGCTGCAAGAAGAGATGGGACCAATCATCCTCCCCTTGCCCTTCTCTCCTACTCACGGAAGCAGAAAGTGTTAAGTGGGCCATGGCTGAGCTGAACCTCTCTGGGCCCCTAGCTCCCTCCTCATGAGGTCAGCCAGCCAGTCCCCAGAGAATATGCAGGGTGATCAGAAACAATGGGGCATGTCAAGGAGACTTGGAAAACTCCAGCTGCTCCCTGCATTAGGCATAATGCAGAGTTGAGAGGGTCAAGCATGCTAGACCCCAGGCAGCCTAGTGCCCAGCAGGTCCCACTCTAGCCAGATTCGGCTGCTGACCGGCTCAGTCCAGGCAGGAGAAAGGCCTGCCCTTATGAAGCAGAACAGCACCCCAATCCCTGGAGCACTCCAGGGGCCCACCTCACAGAAATCCAGGCCCTTAGGACATATGGTCACAGCTTTCTGCCCTTTGAAGCATTCACTGCCTTGGCAGGAGAAGGTGGCACAGACTTTCTCCTGGAAGAGAAAGTGGTGAGGAGGTGAGTGGTAGGGAGCATTCTTCAAACTGGACAGAGAGTGAGTGACAGACAGAGGCAACGGCTCCCCATGATGCCTGTCCCACTGGCCCCAGCTGCCACACGCTGTCCATCCAGAGCAGGTAGGTGTGAATGAGACACTCACATTTCTCTTGGGGGCTGGTGGAGTAGGAACCAGCTTGTCCTCTGGGACTATCAGGTGGCCTAGACCTGGAAGTAGAGCAGAATTGCCTGGGGAAGTGCTGTGCCAACTCTGCTGGGAACAATTCTGCAAAGTCCCAGCCTTCAACCCACACATCTTGTGTTGGGACAGTCACAACCTGAAACTTCCCCCCTTGCTTCCACCCCAGACAAGCACAGGAGATTGTCTGGCTGCCTTGGAGCTTGGGGAAATGGGGGCACTGGCTAAGCTGGGCTGGGGAAAGGTGGGGGGATTGGGATCTGGGAGCACTGATGGTAGAAAGCTCAGACTTGAGGAGTTGAAGAGGGTAGACCTCAAAGTTAAGATTCCGCCTGACAAGGTTCGGTGGTTAAGGAGTTGATAGAGGCTGGGGAGTTGGTGAAAACTGAGCACAAATTTGAGGAACTGTCAAGGCATGAGGTTGAGTTGGGAGGTTAGTGGCTGGGAAAGGCTCAGGGCTGGGGAGAGGTGGGGTGGGGCTAAGAGCTTAGGGGGTCCTTGGGAGCAGGAGTCAGAGTAGGGGCTCAGAGCTGGAGGGCAGTGGAGAAGGGGCTCGAAGCTGCAGCTGTTGGGACTGTGTCTTCCAAGGCCAACTCACTGAGCACCAGGCAGTGTGGGCCACCCCCGCAGCACTGCGAGGAGCAGGGGCCCGGGCTGGGGGTCGAGTTGTTGGCCAGCAGGCAAGGGCTGAGGCCACTTTCACGTCCCTTCTCACAACTGTGGCTGCACTGGGCCATGTAGCGGGAAGTGTTGAGTTAAATCAGCTGGATAAAGAGAATGCCAAACAGTCCGGGAGGATGAGGATGGGAGGACACAGCCAGTCCTGGGCTGATCTCAACCTCTCTTGGCATCTCAAACACTGACTGCTCCCTCCTGCTTCAGTGCCTCTCTCTCAGCTTCTTCCTGTATGTACTTGAACAGCAGCCCCCCACTTCCTGTGGCCTCAATCCCAACCCCTCATGGTAGCCTCCTGCCTGGGGCTCCACAGCAGCCCCGCCCACCCCCACCACCCAGCACCTCACAGTGGTGCTGCCTGGGTTCACACTCCGCCATCTGGTGGGAGAACTTTGCCTCCTTGTAGGACATCTCTCCGAAGCAGTGGAAGCTGTGGCATATCTGTGGAAAAGCTCAAACACTGTGGCCTCATTCCCATGGGTGGAGCACCTGGGAGGCTCTCTCCTCCTTCATAGGCTGCTTACCTGCACAGGAGCAGGGGTCAGTCAGCTGGCTTCTGACCAGGTTCTGGGCTATTGGTAAGACCAGCAGGAGGACTGGTAAGAGAAAAAGGAGAGAGGGGACTACTGCAGGGAGTGGCCAGCTCAAGGGTCACAAGCCAAGGAAAGGTCATGCAGTGGTTAAGTGGAAGAGGTCATGAGGTCAGGCAAAGAAGGGGCAGTCTCAGGGTTAGGGTGGGTCACAGAGTCCAGGAAAGGCTGGAATCCCTGGGCCCAGGACCACTGCCTCTGAGCAGAGCAGCCCAGTGGCACCTTTTGGCCAGACATCTTCCTCTGAGGTGCTGCAGGAGCCAGGTGAAAGCTGCGAACAGAGTCCCATTGTTGCACTACGCAGACGAAGCAACCGAGGCCGGGGAGCGGGGCGCGGGGGGCGGGCAACCTGCAGGTAAAGAGGGGTCTCAGGGGTTAAGCTTTTGTTTCTTGAAAGTCATACTGTCAGTGACATTGTCAGAGGCCCAACAGGACCTGCAGCCTAGTAACAGCCCCTCTGAGAGTGAATGTTGTTGGCATGGCAACAGCAACATCCCAGGGAGACGGACCTGGAGCAGGTGCAGTGACAGGAAATAGACATCCGGTGCCATGGCCACTGATCTGGCCTCATTTGACTCCACCATTCCCGGGACTGGGATGTGGGGTGGGGGTGACAGGTTACCTCAAAACCCAGGGCAGGGAAATCTGGGTCACAGAGAGGGTCAGAAGTAAGGGCTCACCTTGACCAGGTTCTTCAATGTTCAGACCCCACCCTATTCCCAAATCAGAGTTGAGCCAAGGCCAGGAGATAGTTCTCAGAAACCTGGATGTCTGGATCTCGGCTCTGCCTCCCCCATCCCTGAAGTGCCAGACCTCTAAGGGTCTACAAAGCTCGAATTCCGGTTTTTCCATGCAAAGCAGAGAGCTGGTGGAGATGGGAGAGTGGAACATTACTACCATCATCCCACTCAACTCTGGAAGGCTGAGCACAATCCAGCCCCCAACATTCCCAGGGCCAACAGGGCATGTTTCCTAGTCCTCGTGGCTGTAGTCCTCCATCAGCACTTGGATCTGTCTCTCAGATGACAGCTGAAGCTAGGACCCGCTCTGGGCTGGGGCCCTTCTGGCAGTAGTCTTTCATGCATGAATGGGGTGGTGCTCAGTATTCAGGGGGCTGAGGTGAGGCAGGACAGGGACACTGGCAATAAGGGCCACTTCTTTCTCCACCCTCACCCCTTCTTACCACCAAGATCCTCAGCCCTCCCACTGTTCCTTTCCTCCCAAGACTATACTCAAGAAGCTGTTCTCATCCAGTCAGTACCTATTCAAAGGGACTTCCATCCCCAAGAGTGAATAGGTTAAGAGATGGGCCCAAAGGTTCTACCCAGGTCTCTGTGCCCTTGTGAAAGGCAGAGCCCAAGCCTCCCACACAAGTCCCCTATTCCTCCTCCCTAGTGTGGGTAGATGAGGCTGCAAGGACAGCCCAGGAGTGTGAGGGGGCCAGACAGACACTCAACAGAATCAGAAAGCCAGCAAGGCCTGGATGGTTACCTTCCAGTCTGTATTCGTTTTGGCTCCTTGCCAATCTACTTAAGTTTGTGCCCCACTCCATGGCTCCAGAGAATATTCCCAATATTCCCTGTGCCCCACCCCCTCTCAGCTGTAGACCTACCTGCATGCCTGCAGGTGCAGAGGGCAGCAAGCCTGTGTGCATGAATCCAGGAGACTTCAGAGCAGCCCCCGGAAGCTGGTGGCTGCCCCTCCTCCCCTCCCATCATTGGCCAGCTCTGGGAATTCCCTCTGATGTTGCTGCCACTGGGAATACACAGGGGCCGCAGACAAAAAAAAAAAGCAGAGCCCTGGCTGGTGTGGCTCAGTGGATTGAGTACCAGCCTGTGAAACAAAGGGATGCTGGTTCAATTCCCTGTTGGGGTACATGCCTAGGTTGCGGTCCAGGTCCCCAGTTGGAGGCCTGTGAGAGGTAACCACACATTGATGTTTCCTTCATTCGTTTTCCCTTCCTTCACCTCTCTCTAAAAATAAATAAATAAAATCTTTTTTAAAAATGCAGAGGGAGGAGGAAAATCTCAGAACTTTGTCCTTCACTTCCCCAACACATTGGTTACCTTTAGGGTGTTCCCTTTGTAGAACCTTCCAGCACAAGCTGACCCCATGTGGGGAACAGGAGAAAAGTGGAGGAAGGGAGGACCAGTTGAGGCTGGACACAGATTTATTCCCTTTCCTCTCAGAGGTGGTGAGTGAGGAGACTCTTGCTCCAGGGAGGTTCACGCCAGGATCAGTCTCTGGGTTCAGCAGCACCAGTCTGGGGTCAGTCCCAGGAACAACGTCCACATGCTTCCTGCCTGGGCTGGGAGGCACAGACAGAGTCCTGCAGCTTCTAGGATGGGGTAACTCCTCCTTGAAGAGTGAGCCAGGGGAAACACCCTGGCAGAGGGCCAGACTCCATATCTACTGGAGAGATTCTTATAACAATAAGACTCAGGAACCGAGGATGGACTTCTGAAGATTCATGAACCCCTACAATTGTGCGCAGAAAAATCTATGCATGTGTATTTTCCTAGGGAGAAAGTCCAGGTATCTTTGCATTTTCAAAGGAATCTATGATCCTAAAAAGATGAAGAATTACTGATCAAAACCAAGAAAAGCACTCCACTCCTTCCCCAGCCTGGTCAGTGGGCCCAGCTGGAATCCTGACCTTCCCACTGCAGACTCCCTGAAGTCCCGGCGTGGAGGAGTCACCTCTGGGGAAAAGCACTTCTGATGCCACGTGTGCTTGAACCGCCCCAGTAGCCCTGCGCCCTCAGAGCTGGGTGAGCTGGCCACATGGCTCTTCCTGCCTGCCCAGAGGTTGTTAGCAAGCCTCCTCACCTCTGGTTCTGCTCTCACCATCTCACCTCCACTGCTTCTCAAGGTTTGCAAACCAAAGTGTGTCTGGCACATGGAAGGCAGTAAAAAGAATATTGGGATGACTGTAACGAAGGAAAGAAGTCTTTGCTGTGACAGGGAAGGCCCAGGTTTCCTCCAAGACCACTCTGGTGCATAGTTCACAGACGACCGCAGTTACCTGGGCCAGGGTGACGGCAGGACTCCTCAGAACCTGGTCCCATCTCCCCTCCACACTGTCAAGAAGAAAACCAGGGTCTGGGGATGCTGTCTTCCCGCGGAGGCCTGGGTCCCCACTCCTGCAGAGGACTGTGACGGCTGCATTCCATTCCTTGGCAGCCCCGGTGCTGCTGTGCTCCAACAAGATAGCTGGAGGGCTGTCTCCTCCCCGTGTCTCTCATTTCCAGGGCTTAACTCTTTTCTCAAATAGCAATGTCTCCTCGCACTTCGGGTTGGTTTTCGGGAATCCACGTTTCTAGGCGGCTCCGTTCGCTTTAATTACCCACTCAGTCTGCTTCAGAAGCTCAGGCCCGGAAGATGTGGTCCTACCGGGATTTTACGCAACTGAAGGAGCCAAAGCACAGAACATGTGAGGTGCCCAAGGGATGGGTAGAACGAGGAAGGAAGATGCCAACCCAGAGTGAAGTGCCACAGGCGCAGGGGTGATGAAACCCTGCTCCCAAGGAGACGACCAGGGTCACAGGGCAGTGTGAGGGAGAGGGCTGGCTCCGAGGCAGTATCAGTGCATGCGTTACAGAGAACCCCAGTGCCGAGGGGCAATGGGGGCCTCTGGGGAGATTCTGTTCTGGAGCAGGCCCTGGCCTTCAGATGGTGGTGCCAGTGGGCAGATCGGGGCCTCCACAGCTCCCCTAGTTCTTTCCACTTGGGTTAGCTCCTGGGGCAGGGGCTCAGCTCCACCCAAATCTTGGCTATCTGGGCTTGGAGGACACAAGAGTATCAGTAGGGATCTTGTAGAAGACAGGATCACCAAAGCCTCTTGTTCTGAACTAACAAGCAGGTGAAGTCACTGCTTGTCCCAGCCCCACGGTGTGCCAGGGTGCTGAGGCCTGGGGAAAGGGCAGGGCTGCAGGCCCATGCCAAAGCACCCTGCTGCTTTAGGCAAAGGAAAAAAGAAAACCTCGGTGCCAACAACTCTGTCCTTAGCAGAGGCCCTGGCTCACCCTCCCCATACTTCCCCAACACGTGCGTAAATGGCTGACTCACAAGGGCAGGGCTTATGCTGGGGTGATGCTCATTTGAGGAAGTGGGGAAAGATGGTAGGTCAGAAGTACCAACAATACTTGTAACCTCATAGGGGCTCATTAAACCTTAGTTGCTACTGAAGTTGAGAGAAAGTGGTAGGGATGTGTTAGGAGATAAAGGACTGAGTGAGTCCATAATCCAGAGCTTCAGAACAAGACACATTCGAAACAAGGACTAGTTTTATTTTCTGACAGAATTTTTTAATATAAAACAAAGACAAAACACATTTTAACCCCACAATCTGCCAGCATGCCTTGTCTCTGTAAGAGGCATGCTAGACCATAAGACTAAGTAGCAAAGAGTCTTTAGACGCATTTGGTAGGGAGAAATAGAAAAAGCAAATCTCAGGGAACCCTGGGCAAGCCTGAAAGCTGGGATACACTCCTGAACACTAGAGCAGTCCTTGTCTTTTCAGATCCTCATATGTCTTCTTATTCACAACATTTCCACTGGAGTCTTCATACTCCTCCTAAAAAAGAAGGGGTACACTACTGTTAGCCAGGCCCCCTGGGAGAGATGTTCGCAAGCAATGTCTGGGTACCCAAGCTCACCCTGGCTTGACCCCACGGCATGCATCTAAGACAGCCCTCTCAGCGGGGGTTCTGGAAGACAATTAAGCCCCATTGCCCTATGGCACCCACTGTGTATAATGAAATAACATCTCTCCTAGGGATCTAGAATGGTATCAATTGTGACTCATCCTTGAGATGTATGAGAAAATCGTTCATTCCAATCACTTCCTGTTTTTAAGATGAGGAACCCTGGTTGAGAAAGGCTGACCTAAGACAACAGTTCAAAAAGTTCCCAAGGCCCTGGCTGGTGTGGCTCAGTGGATTGAGCGCCAGACTGCAAACCAAAGGGTTGCTGGTTCAACTCCCAGTCAGGGCACATGCCTGGGTTGTGGGCCGGGTCCCCGGTTGGGGGCGCACAAAACGCAACCACACATTGATGTTTCTCTTCCTCCCTTTCTCCCTCCCTCCCCACCCTAAAAATAAATAAATAAAAGAAAAATAAAAGAAAAAGAATTAATGTTTAAAAAAAAACGTTCCCAATAACCCTAGGCTTCTGCCCCAGAGGCCACTGCAGGTAAGAAGGCTGAAAAGGAGGACTAGTAGGCCAAGCTTTTCCACTTCCAGAGCAGTTCTGCTTTATTTTATTTTATGTACAGTATTTCCTCACTTATCATGGGTATTACATTCTAGATCCTCCCGCAATAGGTGAAAATCTGCGAAGTAGGAACCTTACATTTATTTTAGTATTTATATATATTTTAGGGCTTTATAAACCCTTCCCACACACTTATAAACCATTCCCAGTCCCTTATTAACCTTTTCCACTCCCTTATTAACCTCTTTCACACTTTTATAAATACTACTTATGTTCTTAAACATATTCTACACTCTTAAACCTACATAACTTTAACAACATACCTATACACTACTGTAAATCCTGCGATATAGCGAAAAATCTGCAATAAATAAATATAATATTTTTAAAAATCCCGATACAGTGAGGCTGCAATAAGTGAACCATGATATAGAGAGGAACTACTGTATTGGAATTCTACATTAAGTGTGAAAAGAGCATTACTACTAAAAAAGGAATTCTGAAAACCACTGATCTAGTAGAAAAAAAGCTGCTACCGTACCTAATATACATGTCATCCTCATCTCTGAAATCTGCTGTTTGGGATGAGTATCTCAAGACCAAAAAGGGCGCCTCCCCACCTCACGAGAGGACCATCTCTCGTTAGATGACATCCTCAAAGTACATCTAATGTAAGGTATGGATTCTTAACCTCTTAGCTTATGAAACCCCATGGCAGGACAAGGCTTTGGGTACGCCTGCTTGCCACTTCAAAATTTCAGTGGGAGAACACAACCTGTCTAAAGATGCAGATTTAAAGTTTGACATATTTAATATTACAAATAAATTAGGCTTACATGTCAAGACTCAGTTTATAGATATTGTCACATTATACTCTATACCAGCGATTTTCAACCAGAGTGCCACAAGAATTTTTTAAAACACGCACTACCTGACTAGTCAGTCCAGGGCACTGACCCCTTTCCCCTTAGACTGTCAAATAAGAAAATGACAACAGCCAACACAACAACAGCCGTCCAGTGAGAGTGAAATAAAATTATACCTATTTTTTTTTTTCAGATTGGCAAAAAATACATTGTTGGTGTGCTGCAGAATTTTGGTAATTAGTTTTATGTGAGCCACGAGATGAAAAAGGGCAAGCACGGCTGCTCTGTACTGCAGTGGGCCACGGCCCACTCCCTGCCACCCCTCCACCTGGCGAGGGGCTCCATCACTCGGCGCTGCCCCTGACAGCACATGGCACCCACCTCAGTGTCTGGCTGCCACCGTTCTGATGCCTTCTGCAGCTTCAGCTTGGCCCACACTGCAGGATGAGAATGAACAGGATGAGTATCCATTGGCTACACAGTGTTAACAACCCCACCCCCCACCCCAATTAGGACTCCCCTGGGTGACCCTGTTTTTGAAGCGTTTGCTTCTCCCAACTGGAACTTTGGTTCTGTACCATCAGTAGATAACACCATTGCAAAACTTATCATGCTCTCTTCTGTAAAAGAAAAGTTGCATCAAATATAACCAAAGACCTGTTAGAATAGGGAACTGATACTCTTGAAGAAAGAAGTAAAGGTGGTACACCTGTGGGAATTATAGAAGAAAGTAACATCACTGTCTTTTCTTTTTTCTTTTTGAGATTATGTTTATTAAAGCTGGGGACAGTGAAACAAGGACGGGCTTAGCATAGAAGCAGCAACAGGAGAGTCGGGGCAGGGCTGCTCTGGCTCACTAGGAAGTCAGAGAAAGGGGTTCTTGGAGACAGGTTCAGAGGGTTGGCCCAGGGCAAGCTGCTGCTGCCCACTGCTCCCTTGGTTTCAAGTCTCGTGGGGTCTCTTATTATTTAGGAGGTGCAGGGCTGTGCAGGAAGAAGAGGCTCAAAATTGTACACATGGTTAAAAGCCGTTTTAAGGCTTTTATTTAATTTTAGAGAGAGGGGAAGGGAGGGAGGAAGAGAGGGAGAGAAACATCATTGTGCAAGAGATACATCGATTGTCTCTCACATGCCCCCAATAGGGGACGTGGCCTGCAACTCAGGCAAGTGCCCTGACCAGCAATCGAACTACCGAACTTTTGCTTTGCAGGATGATGCCCAATCCACTAAGTCACACTAGTCAGGGCTGAAAGCCCTGTTTTAGACTCAGCATTGGGCTCTTCTCAGGGAGAAACAGTCAGTACTGCTGACCCTCAACAATGCAGTAACATGTAACTGTTGTAGTTTTCACATATCCACGAGCTGCCCCTTGGCCTGTACTGGGGCAATGAGTTGTAGGGGCGGCCCTTGCACTGGCCTACGAAAGAATAAAGCTTACTTACAAGAGACAGCATCTTCAATCTGTGTCACATTAGCAAAGTGGGCAGTGTTCGGGATGCCTAGACACCTCATGCCGTGAGCGTGACGCCACTCCTGGAAGGAGAGAGAAACGAAAGGGCACTGTGAAGTGGAAATAGCTGAACGCAGAACACTCACTCTGTTCCCCTCGTAAGCCCTAACCTGGCCCGTTTCAAAAGACTCCATCTAAAGGTAGCATTTCTTCATGGTTCATATGTGTAACCAGCAAGCTAGGACAGAAAGCAGCACTGCACTGCGCTTCTACCTCACTGGGCTGGTTTAGAAAACCTAGATCCCAGTCTTTCACACCAAACCTCTGTGTGAGGCCCACAGAACAACATCACAACTCTAACTAACTAGTCACCTCACGTGCAACCCCCACCATCCGGGGGCAGGTCACTGCCACCTTTACAAATATAGGAGAAGACTGTTTAACAGGGGTAAGCAAGGACACGAAAGAGAGCAGGGAGAGATGCCGATGCGATGACAACTGGCTCACGGATGGCAAACGGCATGGGCTTTATCCTGGAAGCCAATTCCGCTTTGTTGGAAGTGGTGTTGAGAAAGATTCAGAGACTGCTCAGGACTCAGCAGAAAACTCAGAGCTGATTAGTAACATGTACGTCTGAGGGAGGGAGGGAGTTCATACAAATTTGCCATCCTTGGTCTAGCAAGTCTTTTCCATTCTGAAAAAGTTCCTTCCAAGTACTAAGATCTGAAGGCAGACACAAAACAAGGGTGAATCCACTTACTAGAGTGCACCCAGGTAATGCCTTGTCTCAAGAACAGCTTGATAAGAGTCATCCCTTTAGTTTCTTTTTTTCAAAGCAGCAAAGGCACATTTAAGAGTCAAAGAAGGAGACAGTCAGCTGCTTCTTTGGTCCTGACTGCTACTAACAGTGGGGTAGAGAAAGGACTAAGGAGTCAGGGATGGTCTAAGGCAGCGATTTTCAGTCTTTTTCATCTCATGGCACACATAAACTATGACTAAAATTCTGTGGCACACCAAAAAATATATTTTTTTGCCGATCTAACAGAAAACCCCAAAAGGTATAATTTGAGTTATTCATACTGGACAGCTATTGTTATTAGCTGCTATTTTATTTGACACTCTAAGGGAACAGAGATCAGTGCCCCTTACTGAACATTCAGGTGTTGCACATTTTAAAAATCCTTGTGGCACACTGGTTGAAAATCGCTGGTCTGAAAGATGCTGGAAACACATAATGAAAAGTATAAGAATAAGCAAGAGAAAACTGAAATGAGGTTCAAAGAGCAGGACGGCAGAATGCCCCCACAAGCTGTTTCGGGCACTGACTATACAAGGCCAGCACCAGCACCGAAGGCCAAATGCCGCACGCTTTCCTGGAGGCCCAGTCCTCCTCCAACTTCTTAAGCTCTGGACACCAGCGACCCTCTCGGGCTGCTCCTGTCCTCTTCACTGAAAGACCTGTGTTTTACACAGCAATGTGCAGGAGAAATGGCTCTGAATTCCTTACAGCAAAGTGCCGCTGGAAGGCCTTGGGACCTCGGTAGGTGTAATTTCCACAAATCTCACAGTTGTAGTTGATATTTAGGCCATGAAGCTTATACAGCCAGTAGGGGATGGGCTAAAAGAAATCAGAAAACAGGCAGTTTTAGAGGAATATCAGCATCTGCTCCCAAACCGGGAAATGGGGAGAAAGGCGGCAGCGCTGGAACTTACTTTGCCATCCCAGCCAAGGGGCAGGTTTTTGGGGTTGTAAATGATCTCATTCTCTTCATCTTCACTTTCACTCTCACTGATCTGCTCTTCCTCCTCTTCTTCTCGCTCTTCTCCAGTCCTTGCCTGCTTGCGTTGGACATTTTCATGAGTAAGATGTCGCTGTTCCTAAATCAGGTCCATAAATGAAAAGGGAAGCCAGAGAAAAGTAGTGAAAAACAAGAAGGGAAATTTCCTGTTTTCCAGTGACTCTTGCGGACCCCTCACTTCCAAGGACAAAGTTTTATTTCTTGCAGAATCATCAGGGGAGAGTCTGCTTCCCTATCACAACTCCTATCAGCAGGCCCTCCCGGGTCCCACAGGGACGAGTCAAAGGTTTTATGTCACTAGCCTAAGCTATCCATCTGCGGCCACAGACTACCAGAGAACAAGAGAACCAAGTCTGTAAAATATGTCCTGCACCATCCCTTTCTTCTCCTTCCCACTGTTAATGCCCTCGCCCAGATGCGAACCTTCTAACTTGCTGGGTCTCCCCTCACTCCAGTCCAGCTTCCACTGTGTTGTCAGATTTATCTGCTTTAAAAAAACCGATCTAATGGTACCAAATTTCTCAGGTCATTCAGCCAATTTTCCATGCTTAGCATTTCCTCTACCTGAAACATTTTCCCTCTCTTTCTACTCAGAAAACGCAATCTCAATGTATTACAGCATGAACCTCATTCTACCATTCATCTGTCTGTTCCAATCACCAAATGGGCTTTTCTCTACTGTGTCCAAAGATTTAACACAATGTCTGGAAAACAACAGATCTCAATAAATGGTGAAATAATGATAAAAATCATATTGGTGCATAACGAGTACTGGAAACCATTTGTCTGGAATGCCTAAGAGAATGGTGCCACCTCCTGTCAGGGAGAGTGACATGCTCTCAAAGGAGGGAGAAAGTAGTGGTCCACCTTATGTCAAGGGCAAAATTAGCTTCTGAGTCACCTTCAGAGGACTGGCAACTCAGACCGCTGCCCACACGGCAAAGCCCAAGTTTACTGTGGAGAATTTAAGTGTCCCCAGTGTCCAGAGTCTGGCTAGCCGCCTTTGATCAAAAACAGTGTAACAAGGGAGCCAAAAGGTGACTCCAGATTTATAGCTATTGTATGTGGTCCTCAAACAAGGGCAGAATGCAAGCATCCATGGCAACTGACAAAAACACATAAACAAGCTATCTGAGCCAGAGCCATCCGCTCAAAACGCCACCTGGGCGTCTGGAAAGGGAAAGCCTGAGAGCAGGTGAGACCTGTGCAAAGCTGGCACCAGCCAGCAGGCTTGTCTACCGCAGTGACGCTGGCAGTCTTCTCTGGGCGAGCGCTGCCCTGTTCCCTGAAAGAGAACTAATTTCCTCCTACTCCTCTACCTGCTTTCTGAGATAAACATCCTGATCAGGTCAGGCCTTTGTCCACCCCCAACTAACCCTCTAGCTCCTTCCTGAAAGAAGACTGAAGTTGCCGCTCACAGACGGCTTTGCACCACTAACAGTCTAGCCCACGGAAGTTTCTCATAATCTTGTACAGTGATCATGTGAGTACTGCCTTTTCATATCAAGTCACGCTTAAAACCTGCTGTGAGTAGCCTTTCTCTTACTTGCCTTTTGAGTGTCTGCTTCTTGGGTTACCTGCTGGGTATATTCTGGAGCTCAAGCAAGGAACCTGCCCCATTCTGAATACTATATTGAGAAGGGAGTCTATTCCCTCTGCCTAGCCTCATGGGAACTGCGCAACCTTGCGAATATCACCTAACAACAGACACCTAAGAACAGAACAGGACCTCACTGAAGGGCCAAGTACCCTGAGAAAACTATTTTCTGCTGAACTAGTTTATACCTCCTCTTCCTCTTTCAATCCTAGAAAAAAATATCCTACGAATTCACATTTCCCTTACTCCCATACCTTGTAGCACGTACAGTCCTCACCAGTCAGTTACTCACCCCAAGAATCTCCACATACTCATAGATCTGGGCTTCCAGGAAAGCAATATCTTTGTTCCTCTCGGTGTCTCTAAGAAGAAACAAGTTGTATCACTCAAGGGTTCTTTTAACCAATGCCTTGTCCCCTGTACCTGAGCACACTTATCCAACAGGTGCATTAAAACTTATAAGCACATGTGAAATATGCTGTGAAAGCAAATGCTCTGTTCAGCTCAGGACTTGCTGACAGAAGTCTGAGGTTATTTCTGGGAATGCATGGAAACTACCTTTGACTTCATTCTAGAAGGTGGAAGCCATATCCAGATATTTAAATTCTCATCACTAAAACCTACAAAGGAAATGTGGTACAAAGAGGGAACTCCAGCAGAACAGGCAGATTTAGGCCCAAACCCTGATGGTGCTACTTAGTAACTGAGAGAGTAGATACATTTCTGGGTGGAGGTGGTAAGGGGGATACATGGTAATGGAAAAAAATAGTTAGAAAGAAAGTGGATACATCTCATAACTTTTCTGAGTCCTTACCTATTAAAAAAAAAAAAATCAAGATTAAGTGCTTCTCAGGGTTGTTGTGAGAATTTGAAAAGACACGAAAAAATTACCCTGTGGGAGCATGTGGCTCAAGAACAGATTCAACTGTCAGTATGAAAAATGAACTTAGGATAATACTGTTTGAAACTATCTACAGGCGATTAAGGTAACAAAGGGCACCTAGAGCAGTTTCAACATTAGAGACCTCACCCACTCCCAGTCCCCTCAGTACAAACTGTGCTTGGTTTGTAACAATGAAGCACACTCTGCCATTAGCAGAGAAAAAGAGCAAACAGGATCTCTATGGACCCGTAATGGTGGTAAAACAGACTTTAAAAATCTCTGTTGCCAAGAAAATTCTGCATGGGAGTAACATTTTAAAACTGTAAGCAGAGGAGCCACCCCAGCCACTCACCGCTTGGTACCCTTCGACTTGGGATTTTTTGCAAACAGGGAGGTGTCAAGTGACTCCAGGGACTTTCCTTTGGTGCTGAACAGCCTCTGGGCTCGCTCTTCTAGGGTCCTAAGGGGACAGGAGGATTTCAGGATTACTTTACCACAAAGACTTGCTTATTTTTGCAGTGGGGAGGGAGTGATAGGAAAAATGGTATCAGAGCCATGTAGACTGTGCAGACACAATAAATGGGACAGTTATGATAGAAGAACCAGTCTCTTACCCACCACACTTTAAGCCTAAAGCTAAGAGTGCAGATTTCAATCTGTCCAGACCCAGGGAGGCCAACTCCTATACAAAGAAAAAAAAAAAAAGATAAGTTACAACAATTTTATTTAAATAGACTTTGACAAAACAACAAATATTCAAACTTGGGTCTTTGCAGGCTGGTTGTGTGGGTGCGCCTGAAGCTGTGGCAAGACCACACATTCCATAGCCAATCTCCCAGCATTAAGCTGCAACTCTCCACGGAGTGACTCTGTGGTCAAGTTCATAAACAGCCATACTGGTAGTGCTCCGTTATGTCCACTATAGCTGAACATACTTTGATTTATTACTTCATGGTTTTCAAAGTACTGTACTTGTTTTAAGTTTTCTTTTCCTTTTTCTATATTTTTTGTAGATGTCTGGTCCTAGGAACTGGTGTCTTATCATGCTAAGTCCACAGCATAAAAACAGGAAAACTGAATGGTCCCTCTCAGGAAGGAACAGGCAAGACCAGAACACTAGCTAAAGAAAACATACCTCCCAGGAGGAAAAGGCAGAGAGGTCAAGATGGGCTCCAGCATGTGTCAGGGCACTGCTTGTCTCTTTCTGGCAAGAAGAACAATACAATGTTTATTAAGATCGAGGTTTAGAAGGAAGGCATGGGAACCACCTAAACCACCAGGTGCTGGCTGGCACTGTTCTTACATACATGTATGAATAAGAATCCAATTCCTACAAGAGCAGAGTAAAACCTAAAACAACTGATGATACATTCTCTTCCAGAGAGTTCAGGAAAACTCAAGTTTATCCCCAGGATTGGTGAATATATACAGTAGCGGTTCCTAGCACATAATTCATTCATTTTTGGTCAGTAGGAGCCACAGAACAGTAACGACATGGTTGATGAAAATCCTGGGCCCAGTTGATGGCAAATGGGGCTTACAAATCTCATTTCAAAATACACAGAGAAAACCTAGCATGCTGGGCAGAGGACTCCTCATGGCTGTAACAGACCCTGAGGGATCAGCATATAAAAGCCCTAAAGTAGAGGCTCAAGATGAAAGTAAAATAGTTACTTTCATTCTCTGGCATGTCCTCCACCCCAACCCCCAATGAAGCTCACCGGCCATCCAGGAAAGGTACCGTTATCCCACTTCTTCTCAAACTCATTTTGAATCTTCCCGAAAAGTTCATTCTGATCTTGGAGGGGCTTCACTCTATCTGTGTAATCCTGAAGGTACTCAAGCAGCATCTCCAGATATCTACAGAGGAACAAGCAATTCAGAAAAAGCAAAGAGGGTTTCTATTTTGATACATTGTTATGTCCTGTAAAATATACATATACCTAGAATTCTTTATTTTTTTAGAGAGAGGGGAAAGGAGGGAGAAAGAGGAGGAGAAACATCAGTGTGGTTTCCTCTCACACTCCCCCAATTGGGGGCCTGGCCCACAACCCAGGCATGTGCCCTGATTGGGGAATTGAACTTGCAACCCTTTGGTTCATAGGCCGGCGCTCAACACACTAAGCCACACCAGCCAGAGCCGTACTTACAATTCGAATGATACTGCTTTTTAAAAGTAATATTACTATTTTTAAAAATGAGCTTACAATTGACTTTCTTCTTAACATGTCTTTATTCTGATCTTTCCTGTTCTTTCATCTTCACAACATAATTCCAAATACTAAAATCTTATTTATGTATTTATTTATTTACCTTTTTTAGAGGGGAAGGGAGGGAGAAAAAGGAGAGAAACACTGATTGGCTGCCTCTCACACACCCAACTGGGGACCTGGCCACAACCCAGGCACGTGCCCTGACTGCGAATTGAACTGGTGACTGTTGGGTTTGCAGGCCAACACCCAATCCACTGAGCCACACCAGCCAGGGCCAAAGTCTTTTTTTTTTAAACCCTCAAGCATGATTATGCTTTTTATTGATTTTAGAGAGGGAATATGGGGCGGGGGGACGTCGACTGGTTGCCTCCCATGTGCCCAGACCAGGCAGGGATCGAACCCACAACCTTTTGGTGCTTGGGGATGACACTCTGACCAACTGAGCCTCCCAGCCAGGGCCCAAATACACACATCACACATAAAATATTTCACGTAAACTTGACTGGGGGTGGTGAACAAACACCACAGTGTACAGATGACATGTTGTGGAACTGGGCACCTGTAGAATTTTGTTAACCAGTGTCATCACAACATATTCAATAAAAAGGGGGAAAAAACACCGTTTTAAAATTTATTTCAGGTAAAAATAAAATTGTATTTTATCACTTAACTAGGGATATAACACAAACAAAACTTAGTATTTATACATCAGACACAGGCACCTCACTTCAGTCACAGTCTGAGAAAGTTTAATTTTTCCCCATTAAGCTCCAAGGACAGAGAGGTCCCTGGATGGGAGACTTCCTTCTACCATGCGGCAAAATTAAGAACAGTATGGGTGTAAGATTGTAAATGTGCTCATAGACACACATTCTTCCAGAGCCAGAGTATTAAAGGGGTTTTAAAACCATGTCATTCAAAATCCCTATTCTTCAGTAAACCTGGAAGTCATCATGAATGCCTTCCACACAACACAATTCAGAACTCCGCTCTCAATTCTTCACTCAGTAATCTAATCAAACCCAGTAGAGGCCTGGAGGCTAGTAATGCTTACCTCTTGTACTCCGCGTTCTTCCTTTCTTTAGGAATGTCAAATAACTGGTCAAAGATGGACAGGTATGTGATATAATCCAGCTTCTGGAATGAAAAAGAAGAGATGAGAGCTTCAGTTAGGTGTTTCCACCAGGGTCCAATATAATCTCCAATAAATAAAATAAAAACTGAGTGCTGCCTAACAAAGTAACAAGGCCTGGCTCCTTTTAGTCTTTTTCTGTTCTATCTTTTAATTCCTACACTAATGGGGAAGAACAGCAGACATACAATTAATGCTGCAAAATAAAGATTAAGTTAATAACTAATGATAAACTGAAAGAAATATTTGTTGACCACTTCCATGCCACACACTTGGTTAAAGACTCTGATACCCACTATATCCTAAAATAAGGTCCTGGAAGGGGCCATTTAGTCACTCATTCAATCACATTGAGCATCTTTGGACCAAGTAACGGATAGAGTTGAGAACAAGACAAACATAGAATCTGCCCTCATGGAGCTTAAAGTTTAGTGACTAAGCCTTTGGGACATTTCCTCACAACTCCAAAAGAAACTTAATCATATACATTCTTGATACGATTCTGAGATTGTCACATTAAATCACATGTCTTGTGGTAAGTTATTTTTTAAATATGTTTTAAAAAGACAGCAAATACCCCTTTGTTGCTGAGATTGTTTTCTATCTCCTAGGCCTAACACAGGAGTGTGATATGTGTTTGCGAGATTTTAAAAACATTTATCTTTACAAAAACAAAGTATGCTTGTACTAATAAAATAAAAACTGATAATATGCTTATTGTAGTCACTGTAGAAACCTTTCATTTTGAATACTGGTTCATTCTAAAAAAAAAACAAAAACAAAAACACACACACACACATTAAAAAACACAGGGAAGACACTCTTAATTGCTTCATGGCCAGTAGCCCCAGCCCAGCGTCCTGACTCACCCTTAGTATCAAAGCCACTTTCTCCTCTCCTGGGTCTTACCTCAGAGGCCTTCAGGTTAATGTATTTGAGGTAACAGTCATGGAGATCCAGGTAACGACCGTAACCTTCTTCATCTGTGAACTCCACCAAATCTAAAGGAAACAGATACCAGTGATTCAGATACTAAAGACCATTTTCTTGGACTTGGCTTTTCAAATGGACTGCTAGTTCCTTGTTTCATGAAGCAGCCCTTCACCGAAATGTCCTCCCTATGCTCGCAAAGTGAAGAGACCCGTTTTCCAGGCCAGTAAATTTGGGCTAGGCTAGCACAAAATTGAGTGTTTTGTCCAAGGCCAATTTAGGTTAATCTAGTCCAGAGAAACCAACAAAAAGAAAACCAGTAAGAGAACCGCTACAAATTTTTCTGGGGCTCTGTTTTCTAGGGTTCTGAGGGAAAATTGAGTTTTGTCATTAACTTGTACTTCTGCTAGTACTGGATATAAAAGTTAAATCCTACTTACTTTGTGCCTCTTCACTTGGATTCTCTCGAGCCTTTAGGAGCTCCTCAAATTCCACTGACATTGGCACACAGATCTGATGAGTAAAAAAAAAAAAAGCTCAGGTAGATTTTTCAACATAGAAGTTGCAGTATCACAAATATGGGCTATATAAAAAGTGGGACTTCTGACACTTTATTTGGTCTTGACTTTTCTTTTTTTAAAATATATATTTATTGATTTGAGAGAGAGGAAGGGGAGAGAGAGAGACATCGATTGGTTACTAATCCGACCAGAGATCAAACCTGCAACCTAGGTATGTGCCTGACTGGGAATCGAACCCACGACCTTTTTGGTGTGCGGGACGATGCACCAACCAACCGAGCCACACTGGATAAGGCAGTCTTGAGTTTTCTTAGGAGCCTACCACTGTTTTCCATTTACCATTTTCTTTTCCTTTTTGTATTGTTTGACTAAATACTGCTAAAGTAGCATGCGCTCACAAAATCTCAAGTAATACAAAAAAGACAAAATGAAAAATCAAAGTACTTCTTTATTAATTCTCCTATAAATAGGTAGCCACTGTTAAAACCATTTTTTTATGCCAGCCATTTCCAAAGTTTGCTACACATTAGAATCACCTAAAAGAGCTTTAAAAAATCCTGATACACCTGACACTAATGAAATCAAAGGGGAGGGGGCAGGTACCAGTACTCTTTAAAGATCTCCAGGTGATTCAAACATGCAGCAAAATTTGGAAACCACTGCTCTATGTATTTAAATATACAGGGTGGAGAAAAAGTAGGTTAACAGTTGTGAGTGCATAAAACACAAGAGTTTACTCTTGTATTATTATTTTCCATACGAACAACTGTAAGAGCCTACTATACAAAAGGTGTAAGGAAAACAGAGATGTGCCATTTAGGTGTTCTTTCAATAAAAAACATGTTCTTTAGCTATAAGCAGGTTTAGAGACTATACTTTTTGAGGCCATACCTCATTTGGGTGCTTCCGGTGGAATTCTTTTATTTGCTTGAGCCTGTTATAGAATTCAGCAAATTCATTAGGTCCTGAAATGGCATTGAGCTCCTCCTTTCGTAACCTGCAATTTCATAAAAAATCCAGAGAACAGACACCATAAAATCAGCCCTTTAACCAAAGCTCCTCATAAGTACTAACTCCTGGATTGGCTCTGTCACTTACCCATCCTTATCATCATACAAATCCCTCAGGTTCCCACTGACTTCCATGTACCTCTGAAAGACAAACACACTCCCATCAGAACGAAGCAATCTGTACACTAAGCAACCAAGAAGGGCTCTCTAGTCAAAACCTAGGGAAATCTCAAGAGATGTGGTGTTAAAAGTTCCTGTGCTTTCTGGTACTTTTAATAGACAGCACTGATTCTTGGTGAGTTTCTAAAGCAGATCAATTTAAGGGGTGGCAGGGGCTTTGTGCATTTACACGCTAATGATGCTGAACTGTAGTTCCCACTGAAGACCCTCAAAGACAAAAGGATTATCCAAGATGATTTTCGCTTCTTCAAAAAGCTTGAATGAGCAAAGGGACGGGGGGGGGGGGGTGGTGGTGCTGGTGGTAGGGGTTGGGTGGAGGTGGGCAAGGGAAGGGTGGAATGGGGACATCTGTAATAGTGTCAACAATAAAAATAAAGTTAAAAAAGCTTGACTGAGGAGTGCCCAGGCTAAAGAAAACATCACACAGTTCCTTTTAGATTCAAACTCAGGATGGAATAGGTACATGGTTCCTTCTCCAAAACTTTTGGGGCCAGATGTTTCAGAATCTGAAAATTTTAAGGTTCAGAAAGGTACTATATATTATGTTAGATCCCTAGTAAAACCTGGAACAAATATTAATAGTTCTACAGTAAAACATACATTATTTACTAAATGGGATCAAGATTTTGCCGCCAAATAATTACCAAAACCAACAACAACAAAAAAACCATTTGTTTTCAGAGTATCTCGGATTTGGGAATTTAGATACAGGACTAGAGACTTGTAATATTAATTGTCGCCTAAAAATCAGAAACTGATTAGATCTTTCATGCCTTTCTTTACTGATCTCAAGCAAATGCAAGGAAGCATAGTAGGAATCTCCTTTACTTACCACTCAGGTTTCATGAGAATCAACATTTTGATTAGTTTTCTGAAAGTAATAAATCGAACTATTTCTAGGTAAATGCAGGCAATGGAGGCACAAATAATTCAAAGATGCGTTCTGTTTTGAAGAGAAAATACCTTCTGAGCCCAAGTAATCGACTTCTAACTATTCTTTGCACACAGATGGGATACAGGACGCTCTAAGGGAGTCTTCCCGAGGAATGAAGAATGAATGAGTGCCCCATTCAGAGAAGAGAGGAAGGGCAGTCCAGCACCCTCAAGCTCGGCAACCGCGTGGACACCTCCAGGCAGACAACCCATGACTGGCCAATCTGGCTCTTTTTGGCCAGGGCTCCCCGCCTTCCCTCTCTTTCCCAGCTCATTCTGACCCAAAGAGAAGCGGACACCGGGGCACTCACATCTTGCATGGCCCGTGTGCGGTGGTCGGAGTTGATTTGGTCCCGGAGCTGAAGAAAGGCAAAAGGTGACACAGACGGCGTTAGCTGGAGTTCTGAAATTGGAAAGGCCGCCCGAGGGCGGAGCTTACCTGCTCAGGTCTTAGCGGCTAAAGCAGGGGCCCCTGCGGCGCTGGGCCCCGGGAGGAGGTCACCAAGGGCGGACCTCCGAGTGGGAGCTCTGAGAGGGGACGGAGAGCGGGGCGCGTCTGAGGATCAAAGAAACCTCTCAGAGGGCTACACATGGGGATGGGGCCCAGCAGCAGATGGAGCCCCTACCCAGGCCCCACTCACTGTGGACTTCTTCGTGAGCATCTCTTTGGCCATGACATCCATGAGCCGTTCCTTCTCCTCATGATAGCGCCGCTGCTGCTCCAGAATTGTTTCCATCTTTACTCAGCCGCCACAACTCAATTCAGACCACCAACACGGCCGGAAACAACTGCTGCCGCCTTGGGCGCCAGCGTCCCTGCGCTGCGCGTCCGGCTGCACCAAAGTTCCGCGGTGCCGGAAGTGCCTCGGGGACTGAAGGAAAATGAGCACCACAAGGAGATCCGATCTGTGCTATGGAAATGGCAGCAGTGCCCTCTGCTGGCGGGGGGTGTAGTAGAGTGATGCGGATAGGTTTGCAGGTACCTCTAGGGGGCATACAAAAACCCAGGAACCTGTCTTTTTGCCGGGCCTTCCTAAGGTAAGGGGAGACTGTGGATTGAGAACTGAAGAGCGCGGATGGGTGATTTTAGACAACATTTGCCCCTTCTCTGGACCTCAGTGTCCTTGTCAGTAAAATGGGGATGATAGTGGTTTTATGTTGTTTCTTTTGTGAATGAAAAAGGGATCCTATAATAAAACCTACAAGTACAGTGATGAAATGTAACCTCATAGAGTGACCTATCATGGATTCCTAACTGGGTAGGTCATGGTGAGTAGTCACGCCACAGGCATATAACCTTTTAGGTAAAGGCTTTAAGCAGGACCTGTTCATTGCTCTTGTGCATCTAAGTTAACACACCTTTGAAATACCAGAGTAATCTTGTTTTTCAGACCCCTCTTGGCTAGAAAGTATTCAAGAGCTATGGGATTGTCGAGGACCATCAGAGCAACGGGCTCTAGGGACTTTCGTTGGGCAGCAATAGTCTTGGCCACTTCTTCAGCTATTTGTCTGATGGTGGTGGATAAATCCCTAATTATATTCTTATTGGCACATTTTCTGGCAGTTGGGATTAGTATGTTGAGTATACTTTGTCCTATATTGTCATTGTAACGGCCAGAATTTCCCTTTTGGGCTTCATGATCTGCTTTTGGTCCTGTGTAAATAGTTCTTTGTTAAAAGAACTTATGGAGCCCTGACCGGTGGGGCTGTGTCTCAGTTGGTTGGGTGTCGTCCCTGCAGGGCAGAGTCACCGGTTCGATTCCCAGTATGAGTTCAGCCCTGATCAGGGTGCATATGAGAGGCAAACCGATTGATGTTTCTCTCTCACGTTGATGTTTCTCTCCCGCTCTTTCTCTTTTTCCTTCCCTTCCACTCTCTCTAAAAATAAATAAGATATTTGAAAAAAAAAAAAAAAACTATGGAAAGGCATGGGTCCTTATGAATAGATAAAAAAGTGACAAATACCCTCAACAAGCAACTATATAAACACTGATGTGCCCATCCTTTAGTTGGGGTATCTTCTCCCAGGAGCTGCATAAACCATTCCCTCTCCCCCAAGTATTCTTGTTTATGGATTCATTCATAGGTATGACTGAGAGAATTTTTTCCAACCAAGGGTGAAACCATTTACATGCTTTTCAAAATCCATCAGGGTGGTATCCAATTGAAGGAACAAGTTTACATAATTTGGTTATATCTTTCTTTTTAGTTTTGTCATGTAGACATTTAGAGATCAAGTGAGGAAGAGATGGGAGATTTAAATTTAAATCAAGTGGAGATGACAGGGACAATGAATAATGATAAGTGGGGGCAGATGTCTTTGGTTTTTGAATGATGTCTACCTGAGACATGAAGTTGGATATGTGTTGGTCTGGAAAGACAATAACATTGGAAACGGTATTAAAGTTGGTAACCAGAGCAACAAGCATCAGGTGTTTGTCTTTTATTGATTTAGAGTTTTGGTGATTAACCAACAATCAGTTAAATTTCTTCCTTAGCAGCACTCTCAGAGAGTTTTACTAAAATATTATCTTTTCAAGCATTAGAGAGAGAAATGAGGGAGAGAGTAAAAAAAGAGAACAGCCCTCGCTGGTGTGGCTCATTGGATTGAGTGCCAGCCTGCAAGCTGAAAGGTCACCAGTTTGATTCCCAGTCAGGGCACATGCCTGGGTTGTGGGCCAGACCCCCAGTTGAGTGCATGTGAGACATCCTCTCAGTGTATCTTTCACATATTGATGTTTCTCTCCTCTTTCTCCTTCCCTTCCCCTCTCTCTAAAAATAAATAAATAAAATGTTTTTAAAAAAGGAACTGTTAGGTTTGAAAAAAAAAAGAAAAGGGAGAACAATTGGGTCTGCTATCAGGTTGATAGTCTTCTCTAAAACACAGGGTAGCCTTATTAACAAAAATCAGCAAGAGGTAAAGACAAGAAATTCAAGTTAAGAATCTCTGAAAGGACTGGTGTGATACAGTCCTGGTCCAGTTTCTTGGGAAAAATTGTCTTCTTCAGCTGTCATCTTCTTTTCGTCCTGTTGCCTAGATTTTGGTCAGAGTTTGATTGTGGTGATGGCCTGGGAAATCTATTAAGCAACAGGGTCTGGGAACTTTCTTAAACAACAAACATGATGAATCCATGAGTCAATGCCGTGGAACTTAGCAGTACATGGATTGGTCAGAAGCACCTGATAAGGCCCTTTCCAGAGGGGCTGAAGAGAGTCTTTGAGTTGGTGTCTTTTCCAGTATACAATATCCCTGGGCTTGAGGCTATGAGGACATTCCTTGCCTCCCAGAAGCACACTGTTGAAGGGATCTTTAAAAGGTTAGTGTTAAGTCATAGGGTGTTGATAAGCTCCTTGCAGTATAGGACATCTCCTTTGACAAGTACTGGTTGATGCAGTTCTTCATCTAGGTGCATAGGACAATCTATGATACTCTCAAAAGGCTAAAGTTTATGTTTTCCAGTGGAGGTGGAACAAAGGTTAAGGAGGGTCATGAGCCATGACAGACTAAATGCTGTGCAAATTTTTGCCAGTTGGGTATTTATTATTCCATTGGTTTGTTCTACCAATCCAGAGGTTGAGGATGATGAACACAATGGAAATGCTGATAGATAGGTCAAATTTTACAAATGATTGAACAGTTTATCCTATGAAATGTGTCCCTCAGTCACTCAGTTCCCTTGGGATTCCTGAAGTTGGAATAATTTTTCTAATAGAGCCTTAGCTATAGCCAGGGCCATGGCAAGGGAAAGCCTCAACCCAATGTGAAAACACACAGATCATGACCAGCACAGATCTATAACTGTGTGAGAGGAGTAGTTGGATAAAGTCTAACTGCCATACCTCTAAAGGACCCATTGGTAATGGAAAGTGGCCCAGAGAGGCATACAAGAGTTTCCCAGGATTGTATTTTGGACGAATTCTGCCCATCTGATATATCTGGTGGGCAAGAGTGGGTGAAGGGTCCCAATAATATTGTTTTTCTCATTGGACCATTTTCTCAGTATTTCAAAGAGTTAAATCATGGGTGAAGGTTAAAAACCTCCTTTTGGGGGTGTGCAAGAGGCAACCAATTATTGTTTCTTTCACACATCAATGTTTCTCTCCTTCCCTTCTCTTTCTGAAAATATATAAATAAAGTCTTTTAAAATGTTTAAAAAATCTCCTTTTGGAGACTGTTGGGGAGGACAGGGTAGTTAGTAGGACCTATCAATAAGCATCAAGAGGAATCAAAGGAACAACCAACTTTGTTTAATCCATTATCCCCCTTTCATCCTCCAGAGAAATGGCATGAGATTTAGCTAGTCTTTGCTATAGGTGAGGAAGTGGAGGCAGGGCAGTAGATGAGGTTTTGATGGGCAAGGGTGTTGTTATCTCCTATAAAGTAGCCAACTTGGTGACAGTATTAGCCATTTCATTTCCTTGTGTCTCCATATTTTGGGCAGAAGGATGTCCCTGAATAATAATAATAATAATAACAGCAAAGGCTCTGAAAGTCAATATGACATCTGGGAGTGGCAGGACAAAGTCTTTGCTTTTAATTTTCTGTCTGAATGGGGTAGGGAAACCTGGTTGTTTCCAGAGCTTGGCAAAGTCATGGGTTATTCCAAGAGCATATCTGCTGTCAGTATTTAGATATTGGCAGTTTTATCTTTGGCTAATAAGCATGCCATGGTAATGAAACTGGAAAAGTTGGCATTCCTGCTGCCTGTCACTACCAGAATCAATAAGTAGAGACAAGGATTGACTCTTTATGGGTGCTTTATTCAGATGTTGGCGACCTGAGAAGACAGTGGGTTGTATACCCTCAAAATGCATCTTAACATTTCATCTCAAGAAGACCTTTTTTTAAAAAAAGATTTTATTTATTTTTACAGAGAGGGAAAGGAGGGAGAAAGAGAGGAAGAGAAACATCAATGTGTGGTTGCCTCTTGAACATCCCCAACTGGGGACCTGGCCTGCAACCAGTCATGTGCCCTGACTGGGAATCAAACCAGCGACTCTGAGCCACACCAGCCAGGGCTGTTGCCATTTTAATGTTCATAGTTTTGATCTTCTTCTTTTTCTTAACTAAGTCCCTTTAACATTTCATATAATAATGGCTTGCTGATGATGAACTCCTTTGGCTTTACATTGTCTGGGAAGCACTTTATCTGCCCTTCCATTCTAAATGATAGCTTTGCTGGATAGAGTAATCTTGGTTTCAGATCCTTGCTTTTCATCACTTTGAATATTTCTTGCCAGTCCCTTCTTGCCTGCAAAGTTTTTTTTGAGAAATCAGCTGATAGTCTTATAGGCACCCATTTGTAGGTAACTCTCTTCTTTTCTCTTGCTGCTTTTAAGATTCTCTCTTTATCTTTATCCTTTGGCATTTTAATTAAGCTGTGTCTTGGTGTGGTCTTCTTTGGGTCTAGCTTGTTTGGGACTCTCTGTGCCTCCTGGACTTGTATGTCTATTTCCTTCACCAAATTTGGGAAGTTTTTCTTCATTATTTTTCACATGTTTTCAATTTCTTGCTCTTCCTCTTCTCCTTCTGGCATCCCTATGATTCGGATATTGGCACATTTGGAGATGTCCCAGAGTTTTCTTATTCTCACCTCATGTTTTAAATTCTTGTTTCTTCTTTCTGTTCTAGTTGAATATTACTTTCTTATGTTCTAAATAATTTATTTGAATACTGGCTTCCTTCCCTTCACTGTTGGTTCCCTGTAGATTTTTCAATTCACTTAGCGTATTCTTCATTTCTTCCTTTATGTTTTTGCCATACCCAATGAGTTTTTTGAGCACCCTTATCACCAGTGTTTTGAACTCTGCATATGATAAGTTGGCTATCTCTGTTTCATTTAATTATTTTTCTGGGGTTTTGTTCTGTCCTTTCATTTGGGCCATATTTCTTTGTTTCCTCAACTTGGTAGCCTCCCTATATTTGTTTCTGTGTATTGGGTAGAGCTGCTTTGACTCCCTGTAAAAGGCACCTATAAATTTTGTGGGGCAGAGCATTAGGTAATCACCAGGGCAAGGCCATCTACTTCACCACTCTGTGGCTCTGTGTGTGTAGGGGGAAGGTTCGGAGAGGGGACTGTGCCTCTACCTGGCTTCTGGGGGTTTATCTGGCACTTGCCCCATTTCCAGTCACTTCACCCACTCTTTGTATACAACTGGTGCCCTTCCAGCTGTTGTCCTGGTGTTGAATCCCAGAGGTAGTGGTTTCGCGTATGTATTAAGTCCATGCATGCTTTTTAAGCAGAGCTTCCTGAAAATATGGCAATTTCTTCCACCATCCCAACCCCCACTGGTTTTTGCAGCCAGCGTTATGGGGATTTATTTTCCTGGTGCTGGCAGTCTGGCCTGGGGCTGGGATCACTCGCTCCCAAGGTATCCCTCCTGATTTTTATCCAACCCACATGAATGTGGGACTGCCTGTGCCTGTTCTGCTGCTGCTGCTGCTTCTGCACAACACACTGTGTCTCCTCATCTCTCCACCTGTCTCTGCACCTCCACCTCTCCTACTCATCTGTATGAATGTAGCTTCTTTAAATCTTTGGTTGTCAGACTTCCATACAATTCAATTTTCTGAAATTCTGGGTGTTATTTGTTTTGAGATTTAGTTGTAATTCCTTTTTGTGGTTGCATGAAGTGGCAAAGCATGTCTACCTATGCCTCCATCTTGACTGGAAGTCCTGATCAACAATTCTTTATCTGTGTTCCCTCCTTGGAAAACAATAGCTCAGACAACATCTGCAGACCCCCTGGGGGACAAAGGTTGAATTGCTTGTTGACCTCCTGGAGTCTTGTAGGTCATGAATTCCAGTTCCTGGAATGATAGCTTTCCACATGCATTAATCGCTTAAGCCTGTCAACTATAGCTAAGGCTGAAATCTTTAATTCTTAAGTTCTACTATAAATAAGAGCATATAGTTCTGCCAGTTGGACAGGTTTGGCCTCAGGTAGAGGGCTGGATTCTATGGTTTTATTAAAGGAGACAATGGCATATCCAGCTTTGTCATTTCCATTGGGTCCCCTTAACTAGGATCTGCTGGTGAACCACTCATAGTCTGCATTGGGAAATGAGCTTTCTTATAGATCCAGTGGTGGGATAAGAAGTTGGTCAATCAACATCATACAGTCATGGGGAATGTTATCCTCTGGAAGAGGAAGTAGGTTAACAGGAGAAAGTTGCATCGGGCGATAGTCAGGTGGGGTGAAGAGAGAAAGAGGACTTTATATTTGGCTAGACAACTAGCAGAAAGATACTGAGTATGATAGGGATTAAGGAGCATAACAACAGAGTGTGGAACATAGAAAGTAAGAGGCAATCCCATAATTATCTTCTCAGTAGCCTTATAAGGGTGGAAACAGCAGCAACTGCCCTGAGGCAGGGGGGGAAGTTCTTGAGCAATTGGATCTAACTGCTGACTAAGAATATCTTATAGGTCTATTCTGCCCCACAGATGTTGAGTAAGAACCTCTAGGATAGTCTCTTCAAGGTCGTGAGTGGAGAGGTGAAAAGGGAGGTTTTAATTTGGATACTTTAAAGTGAGAGCTAAGGTAAACTTGGTTTTTATTCTTTCAAAAGATTGTTGAGCATCAGAGGTCCATTGTAGGACATCAGGAGAGGAATTATTTTTGTTTTTTTGTTTGTTTTAGAGCAAGAGAGGAAGGGAGAGACAGAGAGGAACACTGATTTGTTGTCTACTTATTTATGCATCTATTGGTTGATTTTTGTATGTGCCCTGATCAGAGATTGAACCCACAACCCTGGCATATTGGGACAATGCTCTAACCAACTGAGCTACTCAGCCAGGGTGGAGAATAATTCTTGAATAGTTCATAAAGTGGTTGAGACATGAAGGAAAAATTAAGATGACAGTTCTGACAATAACATGTAAATTTTAAGGACACCTAAAGTTATCTTTTTGAGGGAGTGGGGAGTCTAAAATGTCATGTAGCATGATGGATCAAGATTTAATCCTTCTGGAGTCAGGAGGTTCCTAAGAATTAAATGGAGATGTGACAAAATTCTCTTGTCTCCTTTGGAAGTTAGGTTATGAAGTACATGAAGGCTGTCAATGAGGCAATGTAACAGAACCCCTGGGCTGCTCCGATTGAAACAGAACCCACGGGCTGTTTAGTTAGGGGCCCTATTGCCCGCCACCAGAATTGTAACTCTCAATACCAGAGTTTGTTGAAAAGAAAAAGAATTGTTTATTTGCACATAGTTCTGCCTTCCCCTCTCAGACCTGGCCAGTCTTAGGAAAGTCAGAAACACCGTTTCCCTACTTCCTAGACACAGTTCAGCTTTACCAGTAGCTGCCAATCACTCAATTCTGATTGGGGAGGTCCTTTCTGTGCTGTGGTGCCTCCAGCTCTCAATGCAGGACCGCCTTGATTCTCAGCCTCCTTTTAAACTACCTTCTTCCTGTAAACTGCATGGATCTCCTATCCTCAAAACCGCATGGTGAGAGCCTCTTCTTAAAGCAGCCTGGAGGCCCCTTCTCCAAGCCACATGGAGGGAGCCCACGAGAGGCAGGGCCAGAGAGAGAGAGAGAGCCCCAGAGCCAGAGAGAGGTAAAATGTCCGCAGCTGCTTCTCTCTCCCTGACTGCATCCTCTGACGCACTGGGTGTTGCAAGAACAGTTCTGACCATTCACAGAACCCTACGTAGGCTCTGTCTGCTTCTTCCGTACCATCCCACAGTCCAAGATCCCTTCCATCTTCCTGAGCCTTGGAAGTAAAGCAGATCTTTGTGTAACAATGTTTCCAGCCACTAGCTCCGGGCATGCAAGGGCATCCTGAAAGCTGCTTCCTTTTTCCCTGTCTCCCAGCCGCAAACTCTGGGGTTTGTTTTTGGACTCCCCTGTTTCTGTAACAGTAAGCCTCTTCAGAAGGGGAACATAAGAGTAAATCATCACCTTGCCTGGTGTGCCTCAGTGAGTTGAGTGCAGGACTATGAACCAAAAGGTTACTTGTTCAATACCCCACCACCTCCATCAGGGTGCGCACATTCATGGGTTGCGGACCAGGTCCCCACTTGGGGGCATGTGAGAGGCAACCACTTGATGTTTCTCTTCCTTTCTTTCTCCCTCCCTCCCCCTCTCTCTAAAATAAATTTCAAAAAATCTTTTTTAAAAAAGAGTAAATTATTGATGTAGCAAGGAAATCATGGCTAGATAGGCCTTAAGGATTTGGGAAAAATAAGTCGGGGGTTTTGTGAATCCTTGAGGAAAAAGTCCAAGGAAATTGTTGGCCTTTCCACATAAAGGTTGAAAGAGATTGGCTGTCTGAATCTACTGAAAAATGCACTGCAGAGGTCAATAGCTTTCAAGGGAACTTTAGAGACCAGGGTGTGGGCTTTGGAAACCATGGAATGTCAGGGAATGGCTGTTATTTATGGCACTGAGGTCTTGAAAAAATTGCCATCCTCTTCCATTTTGCAGATGGGTAAGATGAGGGTATTACAAGGGCTGACCCTGGGAACATATATAAGTGTAAAAAAAAATTATATATGTATATATATATATATATATATATATGGTCTGTCTGGAAAAAGTCCAGCCATTGTAAACATGAGAACAGTTTGCACAACATCAATGTAACCTGGCAGCCAAGGAGAGTGCACTGCAATGTGCCTGCATGAACACGGACAACTTCACTGTACTAGTCAGTGGGGGGTGGTAGACTCCATTGAGTGAGCGTGTGTACTGTGTGGCCATTGCGTTCAAATTGACTGAGTAGAGCAATGAATCTGCATCAAATTTTGCATTAAACTTGAACATTACTCTGTGGAAACTATTCAGTTGATTCAGAAAGCCGCAGCTATGGGCAACTGGTGATTGGTAGCTTTATTACGACAACTCATGCATCAAGTCTCGTGCAGAGTTTTTTGGCAAAACATCATATCACCCAGGTGATGCAGCACCCCCTACAGCCCAGATTTGGTGCCCTGCGACTTCTGGCTTTTCCAAAAACTAAAATCACCTTTGAAAGGGAAGAGATTTCAGACTGTCGATGAGATTCAGAAAAATACGATGGGGAAGCTGATGGCAATTAGGATAACTGTGTGAGGTCCCAAGGTGCCTACTTTGAAGGGAACTGTGACATCATTATCCTGTGTACAATGTTTCTTCAATAAATGTCTGTTTTTCATATTATATGACTGGATACATTCTGGACAGACTATCTATTTATCTATCATCTATCTATGGTCATCTACTATAGGTTGTATCCTGGCTAATGCCTCAGGGTTTAGGGGGTATTGTTTAATATTAAGGAGGAGCTTATTGGGGTCTATCTGTATTTTGACTGAGGTTGCTGAATGGATATGGCTCACGTCAATGTTGGACCATGCCCAAAGGCTTTTGGACAGCACTTGGAGAACAGGATGTATATAGTGGATGTGTGTAGTTGATGAGGCTAGTGGAGTAAGTGGGGATTTGGGTGAGAGCCAACCTAGAGAATAGGATCCCCTGGTGAGAAAAGGAAATGTGGGCTTGGTAGGTTTCTAAAATCTCTCTTCCCAAGAGGTATATGGGAGCTGATGGAATGAGTAAGAAATGATGATAACCAGTAAGAAGTCTCAACTGAAAAAAGATGAGTAAGGACTTAGGGACTGTCATAGGTTTGTTGGCTACACTGAACATCTGAATAAATTCAGAACTCTGGGGAGTTCTGAAAGCATGTTGGGGTTGACGACAGACAGGTCTCCAGTGTCAATTACAGCTCTCACCAGTTTGTCCCTGATTTTTACATCTAATTCCCTAATTGGTTTGTTTTAAGTAGGGGAAATGTCCCCTTAATGTCCCTGGAGCAGCCCTAGTCCTGCTTAGAGAATGAGGGTTGGTAAACTTTATCAGGGTTTAGTTATAGCCATCATTTGTACTTGAGACAATGCCTTTTAATTAATTTTTTTTCTTTTATTGATTCTAGAGAGAAAGGAATGAAGGGAGAAAGAGAGGGAGATAAACATCAGTGTGAGTGAGAAACAGTGATCAGTTGCCTCTTGCACACACCCCAGCTGGGGACCAAACACAAAACCCAGGCATATGTCCTGAATGGGAATCAAACCAGCGACCTTCTAGTTTACAGGATAATGTCCAGCCAACTGAGCCACAGTGACCAGGGCAAGACAGTCTTTTTAAAACTGTCCAGGGTTTACAGAAACAAGAAGTTTCTGATTTTGATTTTGAGGGGCTGGAAACTCTGGTGTCTCTCTCTCTCTCTCTCTCTCTTTTTAAATGCTTTATTGATTATGCTCTCTCTCTTTTTCTTAATAGTATTTATTTTATGCTGAATTTACCCCTGGGCCATAAGTTTTTGTTTCTTCAGTTTCTTCTGGGATATCTCTTTCTTCTGTGCAGCCACCTCTTCTGGTTTAGGAATAATCTGCTCTTTTCACTAAGAATCATCTCAGTGTGGCAGGGAGATCTCATGAATGGGTTAACCCCCCATGAACTCTGTAAGTTCTATGTGGCATCTTGGGAGTTTTGTACACCTGAATGTGCTGATCTACATCTAAACCCCCAAGTTTGGCCCTGGCCGGGTAGCTTGGTTGGTTGGAGCATTGTCCCAATACACCAAGGTTGTGGGTTCGATTCCGAGTCAGGGCACATACAAGAAGCAACCAATGAATGCATAAATAAATAGGACAACAAATAGATGTTTCATTCTCTCCCTCACTCCTTCTCTTGCTATAAAGTCAATTAAGAAAAAAAAAGAATCACTGTAAACCCTTAAGTTCTGCACTACTCTCTGCACTTTTAAGCATGTGCAGCACAAAACTCAGCACTCTTTTTGGGCCACTGACCCTGTGTCCAGCTCCACCTTCCAACTCCACCATGTAAAGTGGCAACAACCTTCAGATACTTGGTGGCTTTTAGAATATGCATACCCTTGATGGCCTGGGCAGTTTCACAAGTGTTCTTAAGGTGAACACAAAGATTTGAAATGCCTTTTTTCTTAATTTTTAAGGAAGATTTTTATTTATTTTTTAGAGAGAGTGTAAGGGAGGGAGAAAGAGGGAGAGAACATCGATGTGTCAGAGATACATCAATCAATTGCCTCTCCCATGCCCCCAACTGGGATCCTGGCCCACAACCCAGGCATGTGCCTTGACTGGGAATCAAACTGGCTACCTTTCGGTTCACAGGCCGACATTCAATTGACTGAGACACACCAGCCAGGACAAGATTTGAACCTCCTGATTTGCATGATTTCGTGGGGTTTTATGGGTCAACTGAATATCAAACCATTTTCAGAAGTTACTACTGGCTGCTTTTGGGAAAAGTGGGGTATCTCTTTTTAATTGTTGTATTTGGAGTGCCAGAGCTTAGTAGTCTTTTCTTGGTAATCTGGGGCTCATGTAGCCCTAGGTTCCCTGTCTTTCTCCAAAGTCTTATCTGGTTAGCCAAAAAGGCTATCTCGTGCAGTTGTCTTGTGGCCCAGCTAAGATTATGTTGTTTTACTACGGTACTGAAGGCTTCAGAAAAGCTGGCCACAAATATGGAATTGAACAGACTGAGAGCTTCATCAGTCAATTTTTTTTCATCTCTGAATTTTGTTGGAAAGTCTGTTCAAATCAATCAAAATAGTCAAGAACAGGTTGTCCTTTTTTGGTATGCAATGCTGTATGGCTTTTCAAATAACTTGGCAAGGAAAGATTTGGAGGGTAACTCTAATAATTTTGTGGCCCGTTTTTGTGCCTTCTCAAAGCCCTGGGCACCAGTTAAAGTCCTCCAGAGGTTTTTTCCAATCAGCAGCCAACAAAAATTTCCAGGCTAAACATTTTCTATAACACGTGAATAAGTTGATAAAAATGAGAAAAACCAGGCTGCTAGGCATTGATAATTAGATTGAAATGCCATTCAAATTCAAGGGCATTAAGCTTAGGGTCAGGAAAATCCTTTACTAGGGCCATAAATTTGGATTTAGTCCAAGCGACATAAGAATTTTGGTTGTCTCCATTACCTGATTCAACCTTAAAAGAAACTATTAAGGAAGGGGAGGAAGGTCTGGTGCATTAAGAGAAGTAGAGATATCAGGAGAGGAGAAAAAGGGATGTTTGGAAAAAGTAGAAAAGGGAGGAGAAAGTGGAGTGAAGTGGGAATGGCTGAAGAGGGGAAGAGGGTGGTTTTTCTGGAGGCTTGTTCGCTTCAGAATAACGTGCAAAATTTAGAGGAAGAGTTTCCTAATGGTTCCTCTTTAACTACAATTTTACAGATGCAAATTGCTTTTCTAATTTATTAAGGCATTTATTTAATTTAGAATTCTTTTCTTTACAAGGGGTGGTAACAGGTTTTGTTTAGAGTTCTTCAGGTACCAGTTAAAGGAAGCCTCCCATTATCTTTGAGAGGTTCAGTAGGGTATTTTCTTTGTTGCAATTGAATGTGCAAATAAGCTAGTTTTGAAATCCTAAAAGAGCCCATTCGGGCCAGCAAAATTTAAGATCATTCTGTGTCCCAGTGATTTTTGTCCAAAAACCTGGCCAGGTACAGCTTTTTGAGCCAGAGGTCTTGTGCATAAAGTTGGCTGGGGTACCAGAGGGTGGCTGGTCATTGAAAGCGAACTTAGGACATGGGCTGCCCATTCATAGTCGCCTAATGAAGATGTCCCTTCATCCCTTTGAGTGCCCCTTAAGCCTAACTGTCCCCACAAAACTTTATGGACAAGGTCCAAAGAATTATATGGAGTCTGAGCCTTATGGATGAGGTTCCAAGAGCCCTATGAACCAAGTCCGAATCACATTTTATAAATAGTCCCTTCCCTGAAGTGAACAGAGTCTCCGAGACCGCAACTGGCAGTGTGGGAGGTTTCGATCTGAGAGGACACTTACCCGAGGCCTCTCAGCACCACTGGGAAACAACTGAGCACAAAGGACTCTTGCTGGCACCAGGGCTTTGGTTCTGAGATGGCATCAGGAAGAAAGCCTGGGGGCAGCATCAGATCCCACCACTGCCAACAAAATGTAAACAAATCTAAAAGGTACTGGAATAAAAAAAGGATAGGCTGTCTTCAGGCAAACTGGGGAAACAGAGCCTCAGGTAAACAAGTAAAAGTGTGCTCCATTTGAGACAAGGGGGAGGATTTTTTCCCCTCCATGATAATCACTTACACTATGTCCTTTTCCCCTTCCACTCACAAAGGAAGAGAAGGATCATCAACCACCAACAGTAATTGCAAGGAGGGCATAGTGTGGGAAACTGTGAGTTCAATCAGATTTTTCATGGTATACAGAGTATACTAGAATCCTCTGCCAGCACACGGCTCCTAGGCTCAGTTGACCATGGTCTCCATCTCAGCAAGTAAATTCTTGGGGTTCACATCAAATAATGTTGTGAGGGTTATACTTATGTCTAAAATTTAAGCAAGACCTCAATGTTAGGGAGATGACCCCAGGTACAACTCCTCACCAGAAGCTTTTCCTGCACCTCTAGGAAAGCGGTAAGAAATGTCTATTCAGGATTGCAGAGGCCCAACTAGTCTCTCTCTCTCTCTCTCTCTCTTTTTTTTTTTTGGTAAGGTTTGGGATCCACCGTATTTTACTGAATATGAGATTCCATCAGATGTTAACCTCACCATTATTTTATATTCCACTATGAAAGAAAGAAGAAATTGTCAGTTAAACTATTTCACACCTTTGATTATATAATGCATCTGGGTTTCTGATATGTTAAATCTGGAAACTGTTTATCTTGAAATCAATGACACAGTATTGGATCTGCACATCTCTTCCTCTTGGTGGGTAGATCACCTAAGCAACACCATTCACCTGATGCCTTCCTGTCCCTAAAGCCTCCTTCCCCACTCTCTCCAGCCAATCACCAAGTCCTGTCTTTTCCACCCCTGCTGCCACCTGCCTTATTATCTCTCACCTGGACGACTGCACTAGCCTCCTAACCAGCCTGCTCATCTTACCTTCCAATCCATTATTCATACCGCAGCCAGGGTGATCATCTCATGGCCCTGCTTAAACATTTCCACTGGCTGCTTTACGTCTGACTTTTCATGATCTGGCCTCTGCCCGCCGTTTTAGTCTCTGGGTACTTCCTCCAAATGAAATTACTTGTTGCTTCCCCAAAGCACCATGTTTTTTTCAGGCCTGTGGGCCTTTTCACCAGCTGTTTTCTATGCTTGGACTACTGTCCTCAACAAGTATTTACTTAACCTGTAGTAAGTGCCGGGAGCTGAGAATGGAGGGGCGAGTAAGGCAGGCACGAGCCCAGTCCTCACAGAGGCTGGTGGAAGAAAGGGACAAAAACAGAAACATATAATCATTCATTAAGAGTGGGCATTCCTAAAGGTTTGTTGAAAATGTCAACCATGGATTCATAAAGTTTAGAATTCGAATAGGGCCAGGGAGGCAGTTTGAAAAGGATTAGATCACTATCTACCAGCGACTACCTGCGTAACTTTTGGGAACTGGCAAGCGGATTCTCCACCTCTGTGAAATGGAAAAAAATGCCCGCCCCACAGTAGTTCTGGGAGGATTTCTCATATGCGATACATATAATCACTCGGTTCTGCCCTACCGAGGGCCCCTCCTCCACTGGGCGCCAGGGTCCGCCTGCCCCTCAGCAGCAGCCCCCACCCTAGGAGGCTGCCGGCGAGACCAGGGGCGCCTTGGAGCGCCTGAGCCTGAGCGTGCAGGGAGTGCCCAGAGCCCTCCGCCTTCCTCCGACAGTCAGACGGCGAGCCCAGACCGCAGGCCACGGTGCAGGCAGGGACAGGGGCGTCGGACGCCGGGTGAGGGGGGCAGCGCTCCACCCCATCTCCCCACTTTGGGGGCCAGTCCCGCTCGCTCACTGGCTCATTCCCGCCCCCGCCCTTGAATCACTGGGGGGCGGGAGAGGGAAAGGGGCGGGGGTGGGGCCATGACCCATTCATGCCGGGAATCGGATCCAGATGTTCTTGCGGCGCGTGCAGCTGCATCCTTGCCTTTTTTGGCAAAAAACGTGTGGCCGCGAGCGGATCCCCAGCCGCCTCAGCTAATCCTCGGGAAGAGGGGGAAGGGGGCTGAGGGTCTGGGTTCAGACTCGGGATCCGCACCGGGTGCTCTACGGGATTTGGAAAGGACAGTTAAGCGGGGGGAGGGGGCGGGCAGGATTTGTACCAGACGGGGTAACCCACTGGCACCCCTGCTTCCGTTCAGAACCTCTCCCAAACCCCTCCCTTCTCCACGGGAGGAAAAAGCCCTTAGCCAGCAGGAGGGAGGCCGGCTAAGCCCTAGAGGGACGGTAGCAGCGGCGGGGAACCCCTTTCTCCAGAGAGATTCCCCATCCTGTGGCCCGCAGCTCCCCCCTCTGCCCTGCACTGCAGAGTTTGAAAGGAACTTTTCTTCCCCCTCCACCTCCAGACAAACACACAGAGGCCTGTGCTACCTCACACTGCTTTATTGCAGAACATGGAAGTGAATAAAACGATCCCACCCCTCTGCCCATCTCTGGGCAAAATGGAGCTGAAATGAGAAAACACTCAACGAACATGGGCTGGGAAAAACCCTGTACCCTAGGACCGCCTAACCAGTGAACCCCTGACCTGCTGCCCAAATAGCCCCAGCCCTGGGGACAGGAGTGGAATAGGGGTGGGAAGGGTCAAGCCTGAGTATAGATAGGACTTCTCAGGCAACCATAAGAGACACCAAGTCTCTGCAGAGAAGCCTAGAATGAAGGGGTCTGGGTCCCAGAGTCCTATAGAGCCCTGATTTGGGGAGGGGGACTGGTCTGGGAACCATGACACTAATGGACAGGGCTGAGTTCTAGAGTTCAGGCTTGGGGGGGGATCTCAATAAGTGGTTCTGTAAGAGCCCAGGAGTGGGGGCCCTGGGTCAGGGAGTACCAGTTTGTGGATGTTGGGAGAGGGGAGGCTGAATCCTGGAGCCCAGGGGAAGCCCCAATTTGGGGAGAGGCTGGGTCCCAGAGGTGGTTTGGAAAAGGAGCCTTAGTCCTCGAGTCCTGGTTTGGGAGGGCCTGGGTCCAGGAGCCCTGGCTCAGGGTCCTGCCTGGCTGCAGCCCTGGCATAGTACTTGGTCTCCATCTGGCACGAAGCCTTGGCCCACCAGGGAGGTGGAGCAGCGGGCACAGGCGAAGCAGCTGTGGTGCCAGTGGCGGTCTTCAAAGGACACATACTTGCCTCCACCAAGTCCTGGAGGGAGACTGGAAGTTAGCTCTGCAGATCTAGAGGGCGGTCCTGGCCCTCAGTCTCACCCAATCTCATCCCATTCCCTTGCCTGCACCCTCCTACCCGCAGTTATTTGACCCTTATCCCACCTGTGATGGGGCGCTTGCAGCTGCTGCACTTAGGTGCAAAGAGTTCTCCAAAACAGGCCACACAGTAGGGATCATCATCCCGGGAGGTGAACTGCTGCCCAGCCAGGGGTGTCTGGCACCCAGTGCAGACCAGGCATTCTCGATGCCAGGGCTGGTCACGGTACGTCACGCCACCCTGTGTCAGCGTCTGCGGGGGCAGCATCTGTCAGCAGTGGGGAGTGGAGATTCCCACCCCACAACAGAGGCTTGCTCACCCCCACCCATGCGTGCAGTGGAGACCAGTGCCCCCACCCTGCTGGCCCAGCCCACACCTTGCTGCAGCGGGCGCAGCGAGGAGCAAACTTGTTCTCGTAACAGGGCACGCAGTAGTGCGCACCCTTGTCGGGCACAAAGGAACGGGAGCCCAGCGGCTGCTCACAGCCACTGCACAGGAAGCAGTGCTCATGCCACGTCTGGCCTCCATACTCCAGCTTCCGGGACCCTGTAGGGAACAGGGACCCCACTTAGAACCTGTGTCCCAAACTCCTGAGTGCCACCCTCTGCTACCCAACCCCCACCAAGGAGAATGCCCACTGCTTCCATAGCCCGAGCAGGATGGTGTCCATGCACATGCAGCAGGGTCCCCACCATGTTTATTGCACACGCTAAGCCCCCATAAACTAGGCAGGAGGGTTTGACATATCTGAAGTCTCCATATGGACATGATATGACTGCCTCATGTCACAGGCATGATGACTCAGTATATGCTAAGCCCTTATAAACCAGATATGGTTTCAGCACAAAGACCCCACTTATACTAGCCAAGCAAGTCTCTGCCTACACAAAGTTCTAATGTTTTGGACATGATAAGTTCAGTACATGCTAAGTCCCTGCATGTCCTAATTATGCCATTCTCTACATATTCTAAATCTTCACCGATATATATTAGGCATGCGACTCAACACCCATGTTAAACCCTCTGTTCACCTGTCTCTGCACACAACAAGCCCCAATGCACCAAGCATGACAGTCCCAATATACTCTTAGCTCCTACATGTACCAAACATAGAGCTCTTCAGACATGCTAAGCCCCCTAGGTGTGTCAGTCTGCCCATATATAGTAAGACCACAGGTGTATACCAGGCCCACTGGTCTAGCACATGTTAAACCCTCAGGAATGTACCAAGCTTGTCAGTTTCTGTACATGCTAAGCTTTCATGTGTATACCTGGGCATGCAGTCCCCATGCATGCTAAGTTCCCCAGAGCATACAAGCACGACAGATCCTGCATACACTGAGTTTCCAGGAACATGCTATCTGTGCAGGTCTTTACAGTATAAGCCTCCATGTATGTAGCAGACAGGCATGCCAGTCCCTTGCATATGCATGAACCCTACATAGATGCCAGGCATGCCGGTCCCACACACAATGAGCCCTCAGGGACATACCCGGCATGACGGTCTCCCCACAGGCGGAGCACTGTGAGGAGAAGGCACTGCAGTAGCAGTCATTGCAGAGCAGCTCACTGTCCTGGCAGGTGAAGGGCTCATCGGCTAGGGAGCGCTGGCAGCGGCAGCAGCGGAAGCAGCCCTCGTGGAAGTGGCGGTCTTCGTAGAACAGCTCCTGCCGGAAGCATGGCAGGGGCTCTGGCACCTTTGCCCCTTCCTGCCAGCCTCCACCCACTCCTGGCCCTGCCAGGTCTGGTCCTTACCCTTGAGTCATGCCCGATCAGCTGCTGGCACTCGGCACAGGTGTTGGCAAAGGTGTTGTCGTAGCAGGGTACACAGTAGGGGCCGTTGTCTGTCTGAATGTATTTGCGGCCATACAGGGACTCACTGCATTTTGCACAGTCAAAGGCCTCGCTCATGGTGGCTGTGAGTGAGCCCTGTAGGGACACAAGGTGCAGTGGGGTCACCAAGAGGGGCTGTGGCTTAGTCCCTTGCAAAAGCCCTTGGCATGATAAAGAGCAAGAGACCAGGCACAGAAAATTCTAGGTCAGAGCAGGTGGTGATGGGGAAGGGGTGCTTCTGGGAACACAGGAGTCCTGTGTGTTTATTTCTGTATTTAACTATGAGGGTGGAAGGGGGTCAGGAAAAAATCAGGAAGCAGAAGTTGTTTTCTTATCTGGGCCCTGGCAGATCTGGGGGGAGGGGGCTTTTCCTGGGTCAGTGACTCATTTCCTGCCCCAGCCTGAGTTTAGCCTCCACTGTCCCTACTGTCCCCAAGGGGGCAAGAGCAGGGGCAGAGAGCCACCCTGTCCTGTCCCATATAAATAGCACTTCCACCCTCTCCTGACTCCTAGGCAGGGACCTTGAAATATGGATAAAGGAACCCCTATGCAGAGGGCTGCAGTGGGAAGCATAGGGATGGAACTGGGCTGTTCCCACTCCTATCCCCATCCAGGAAACAGCGGAATGTTAGGGGGATGGTGGGCGGATGAATGGTGGAGGTGGAGGAGGCGATGTCATTGAGCCTCACCTCCCAGGAGAATCAGCCCAGCAACAAGGACTTCAGAGGCTCAGCCTAGGTTAAAGCAGGAAGGAAATCTTGCAAGCTGGACCTGGCTGAGCTTCCCCAGCTGGACCCTCTGTCCTCACCCCCTGCTGGGTCTCTGGTCACACCAGCTTGGGCAGCCTTGGCCTAGCAACATCTGCAGCAGCTGTGGCAGCCCAGATGGCCAAACGTCAGGTTTTGCCAGCAACAGGGGAGAGGAAAGAGAGGGAGAGGAGGACTGGAGACAGATTCTGCAGTGTGCCTCCCTGCCCTCTCCTGCCGCGGGGCAGCTCTCCTGGCGGCATCTGGCAAAGCCCCAGTATCTTTCCATCTCCTGGGTCATGATTTCCCCCCTGCCTCAGGGAGAGAGAGTGTATTCCCCAGCTTTTTTGATTTCTAAGGATTTGGGGCAGGGGGAGTGAAGGGTGAGAGTGGGAGCCGCTGAAGACATTTTCTCCCCAATCAGGCCCCCTCTTAGATGGGGAGTCCGGCAAGGGGAAGCCCTAAGAGCTGTTGCTGCAGACACCCACCGCCCAACCAAACCTCAGACACTTTCCATTTTCTCAGGAACAAAGCATATTTGTGGGATGAGGTCATCCACACAGCTGCCTCTGGAACAGGAGCATGGGGAGTGGGGCGGGTAGGGAAGTGGGGTTCCTGGTCCCTTCTGCTGCCCGATTCCAGTTTCTAGCCCTGGATTCAGAGCTCCCCACCTCCAGGCTCCTCTATCATGAAGCCTGCTCTCTGAGGACAGGGATCCCGGGGTGGCTGGAGAGGAACCAACAGGACCTGCAGAAAGGGGATGTTCTCACAGCTGCAGATGAGCCGGGGGAGTACAAAGGAACCCACCAACCCACTCCCTCCATGTTAAACCTCAGGAACTGGCAGTCCCCAGAGCCTGTCCTGGCTCAAGTTGAAGGAAAAGCCCTCCTTCTTTCAGCCACCCCTAGTGGGAAATTCTCCCAACAAGCATTGCTCTGGCTTGGAGTTCAGACTCCAGGCGCCAGTAGACGCCCCAAGCCTGTAGAGTCTGGCTCTTTTGAAGGGATGGCTTGTGAGCTCACAGCTGTCCTTCTGTACGATGGGAGGACATTCAGTTCACACCCCAGGCCAGGGCATGAGGCCACCAGAAGCCGGGGTCTTCAGAGCAGGGACTTCTGGGGTAGGGGCTATATTGTAGGATGGAGGGTACCCCCCCTTCTCAGTCTGCTCCCTGCCACTCAGGCCTGGGTTTCCTCTGGCCCAACATCTGAGGATTGCCTGGGCTGTCAGCCACTGGGCAGCAGGGGGCCACACAGGTGGCCATACCTCTGTCCAGGAGTGCCCCAGGCCTTTTCCTTCCTTCCTGGCTGGGCTCTAAGCAGCTGCCACCTTCCCAGGCCCATGCTAGCCCTGGGCCCGCCCCCTGGGAGGCAGTCATCACTCTGAGACAGGGGCACCCCAAATAAGGTATGGGCATGGCTTCTGTTTCTCTTCCCAGAATCCCCTAGTCTGTCCAGCTGGGCTCTAGTGAGGACAGAGTGAAGGGCACTATCAAGGCCCACCTGTCTCTGCCCATTTCCCTCCTCCCCCTTTCCCTGGCAGGTCTAGGGGCCCAAGGGAGCCAGTCTTGCAAGGGGCTGTGCAAGGGAGACTGCTTAGTTGGCCAGACGGCTCTCAGCTCCTGCCCCCACTAACGCAACCCCCCTTACACCTGACCCAGACACACACATCTGGCACCTCTCAGAGAACCTCTCAGAGCTCAGAACGGCTGGTTAAATGGTTGTGGCATGTGGTGTGCAAAGGTTTGAGCTGCGACATATGAACCTCAGAGATCCTGGGCAAGTCATTCTACCTCTCTGATCCTGTTTTCCCATCTACTAGGACGTCACACCTCCTGGGGTTATTGTTGGACTAAAATGTGATGATATGCAGAAAGCACCTTGCAGTTAAGTTGGTTGTCACTAAATGGAGGATATTACTGTTTTAATTATTAGCTCCTCCGTTATACTAGGGTCAGACAATAGTTTCTTAGCCAGGTCTGGGTCAGGAAGCTGGCCTGGGATTTGACCTGGGCATTCTCAATGTAGGGCCAGGGAGAAAACAAAGAGGGAATCCCTGGCTCTGCTGGTGGCACCAAAGAGGCCCAGACTATGGGGCCAGCCTGACTCCAGCAAGCATAACTCTGAGACCCCTCACACAGGTACACAGGTGCACACATCTGTATGCTGCTTTGCCTTTCACCAAGTGCATTCCCACCCAGCCACCCACTGTTGCATCAGATCTCACAAAGGGCAGGCAGGCAGGACAGTGTGTCATCCCTATTTTACAGCTGAGCAGAGGCCAGGGAGAGAGGAGGGGCACACTCAAGGTCATTCAGGTATCAGAGAGCCCAGGGGCCCTTTTCTTGTTTCTCTTTCCCTGGGAATGCTGCAGTGGTGGTGGAGGGGGTGATCAGTATTTAAGAGCAGGGGGACATGAGATGCTTGGTGACATCAGTAGTAGTACAGAAGCCTGGCTCTTCTGCCCAGCTGCCAGTCCTTCAATTGGAAGACACCCAGGAGCCTTTCCAATTACCCATGCCAGTCACTCAACCCTTTTGCCCCCCTCCAGCCCCCACTAGTTAGAACCCTGGCCAGGCCCCACAGCTGTGAGTCAGGATCAGAAAAGACCCCTCCCCCAGCTCCCTGGAATTGACAGGAGACTGAAGGAGAGAAATCTAATTCCCCCACCCCACCCCCTGCTACCAGGCACCCACCCCAGACTGTCTTCTCTCCCTCCTCCCCCACCCCCCCACGAAGCTTGGGAGTCACAACAATTTAGGGGAAGAGCGGTGGTGGGGGTGGGTGGGAAGCAGGATCCAGCAGCTGCTCTAGGGACAAGAGAGGAACAGTTCATTCACCCCAGGTCCCCCAGGGCTGAAGCAACCCGTCCAAGATCTGAGTTTAAAAATAAGTTGGGGCTGTCTTGGTGTATGCCTGGGGCTCTTTCTTGATCTCAATTTTACTGTCTCAGGTCCTGTCCTCATGGGGTCTCGGCTGGCCCGGAGTTTGTTTCCCCACATTCTCACTTCCCAGTCTTCCCAGCCAGTCTCTCAGGGTCCTTCTTGGAAGCTGTCGTGTGCCTCCATTAAATCTCAGTCTCTCGGTGTCTAGCGCTGTTCCACTCAGCTTCTGTCTGTCTCTGTACACTTCACAGCTGTCTGTACCGTGTGGCTGTCTCCCTATCTCTGACTGGCTATCTCCCAACTGCCCGCCTCTGTGAATTTCTGAACACCCAGGTCTGGTCTCTTAGTGTCTCTATTGAGAGGATTGTCTTGGTCCCCACCCCACCCGTATTCTCTACCTCTTACCAGCTCTGTCTGCCTGAGCGTCCCTGTCTCTGGGTCTCTGGATGTCTTTACAAGCCTCTCAGAGGCTGATTCAGTGCAGGCTAAGGAGGCTTAGGCTCCTGGGCCCCTCACTTGCTCAGGCCCCTCCAAGGCCCTGGGAAGGGCCCTGTGGAGTGTTCTCTGGAGTCATTGTCCGCTTTTTCCTAAAATGCTCCACAAAACCTGGGTCCGTCCCTAAGCCCCAGGTCTGTCTCTCGGTGACTCTAAGCCCAAGTCTCTGTCCCTGTTCCGGATAACTCTGCAGCCTGTCGCTCGTGTCCGGTCTCGGTCTCCCGCTCCACAGGGCTTTCCGGGAGCCTCAGTTTCTCAAACCCGCCGGGTCTCTATTTCGAGACTCGGGCTTTTCCATTTCAAACTTGGCCCCTTCCCCCGCCCAACTCCCCCAGCAATCCCCGCCCCTCCCGGCGGCCCGGAGCCTTGGGGTCTGGAGGACACCCTCCTGGGCTTAGCGTCCTGGGCGCCCGCGGCCGGACCCCGGCGGAGGCAGTGGGCGGGCCGCCTCCGCGGCTCGAGGGCTGGGGCCAGGCGCTGGGATCGGAGCCGGGCTCAGCGGGGATCTCACCTCGAAGCGGGCGGCTGCAGCGGGGCACGGTGCTCGTGGCGGCAGCGGGGGGTGGTGCGAGATACCGGGCCCGCGTCCCTCGGCGGCTTCTGCCTGCGCGCCGGGCCGCGCGGGGGCCGAGCGAGCTGCCGGCGAGGCTGCCGGCTGCACCCGGACCTTGTGGGCGAGTGGGAGCGCGGCCCCAACCCCTCCCCGAGGAAGTGAGCGCCGGGGCCCGCCCCGCCCGGACCCCGCCCCCAGCCGCCCCTGTCCGCCGGGTGCGGACCCCGCCCCCGGCCCCTGGTCCCCGAGGCGGGGGGCCAGACCCCGCCCCCCCTTTCCTTTTAGACTGGAGCCTGCCCTGGTCCCCCTCCTCAGGTCCAGCCTAACCTGACTCTCCCAACCTTTCTCGGAGGCCAGGACACCGCCCCTGTCCCCTCCCTGCAGCTTTGGCTATCCTCTGTCCCTGCTCCCCTTTCTTCTCCCCCCCGCCCCCAGCTGGAACGGGAGACTGCTGTATTCAGTCTCAGGCAAGGGTACAGGAACCAGCCAAGCCAGGTCCATTTGGGGACCAAGAGTCTTCATGCCCTTTTCGTGTCCTCCCTCCGCCCCCAGTTTACCCCCAGGGGCCACACGCAGCCCGAGGTTGTGAAAGAGGCCTAATCCAGCCTGGAGGAGAGGGTGGTTTTTGACTCTGCAGTCATGGCCCTTTCAGGGACCTAGGTGATCTCTGGAAACAGAGTGAAGCGAGGACTGGCCCCGCATCCCCCACAACCCTGCCACCTTAGGGCCTTGCCTTTCGAAGGGCTTTATTCCACAACTCTTGAGTGGCAAAAACAAAAGTAGACACCTCCTCGCCTCCAATTGCATCCTGTGACTGGGAAGTCCTGCCGAGATTTCCACAGTGCCCAGGAATAGTTTTGACTTTTGAAGCCCAGGGGAGACCCTAATCCTTGGCCTCATGATTTCTGGGCTTCTCAGGCAGGGGTGTGAGGAGTGTGCACCATCAGGGCACTCCAGCAGGGGTGGAGGGAACCCCTCCTTCCTCACCTCTACAGTTTCCAACCCTCTGGCTTCCTTGCTGTGCCCTGGAGGGAGGACTGGCGCCTACCAGGAACACAAAGCCCCACCAGATCTTTGAGGCCACCCCCCATGGGATCCTCACGCTTGTCACTAGGAATAAATAGCCTCGATCTGGAAGGGGAGGGGAGGGAGGAGGAGGCTCTGCTGTGCTGTTTGCAAAACAAGAGACAACAAACCAACCCTGGAAACAACTTCAGCATCTAGAGTAGAGATTCAGGTGGCCACAGGGGCTCTCCCATACCATAGGCTGGATCCAGCCAAGTGGTCAGGGCAGAGACTCATTCCCACCCAGGCTGGGGTTCCTGAGTATCCTCCTCTGTCCTCTCTGAATCACATGCTTGCCTTCCTGGGTCCCAAGTCACCCCTGAGGGCAGGTTTCCTTTCAAAATTAACTAATTGCTTATTTACTATTGTTCTTGATGCCTAAACTGTAAATGTCATAAGGACAAGGAATGGGTCCTTCCTGATCACCACCCCATTCCCAATACCTACTCTAATGTTTGGATAATAAATATTTGGTGAATGCCTGAATGACAGACATGCTTCAGTCTGGATCCCTCCTTCCTCCTAGTTTGGACTATAGACACCTGCTATCTGGAATCCAGAGAGTGAGCAGCCAGCCCACAGGTGGGCCCTTTCTCTGGGATATCTTGCAGGTATAGGAGACTCCTAGCCCTAGGAAGTGCAGGGAAGACTGCCTGTTTGGAGTAGATGGCAAAAAAAGTCCTCTGGTCCTGACCAGTGTGGGCATCCTCCCACAAAGAGTAAAGGTCGTCAGTTCGATTCCTGGTCAGGGCACATGGGTTGCAGGCCCAGTCCCTGGTTGGGGCATGTGTGAGAGGCAACTGATCGATGTTTCTCTTCCTCTCTTTCTCCTTCCCTTCCCTTCTTTCTAAAAATAAATAAATAAAATCTTAAAAATAAAAAGTCTCCACTGGGGGAAGGGAACTGGTGAGCAGCCTCCCGAAAGGGAGGGGTTATGAGTGAATAAGGATGGTGCTGGATCAAAGGTAGAGTTGGGGTCTCTTGTTTTTACTCATGGCTTGAACAGCCTTATTAAAAGCCCATCTTTCCTGAGTTCTTACTTTGTACCAGCCCTGTCTGGACACTTAACATATTAATGCACTTGGTTTTCCAACAACTTTTAAAATGTGTATTTTTATTCTTGTTTTAAGGACGAGGAAATGGGGTCACAGAGAGAGTAAGTAACCTGCCAATGGTGACAAAGCTAATAATGGCAGACTAGGTTCAAATCCAACCAAATGTCAAAACTCCTAATGCCAAAAAAAGAGTGTGGCAGCTAAAAATATTAATAATTTTTCTCTCACCTTTTAAGTTGTTCTGGCTGAGCTAATCATCAAATTAACACAGAAGAGTAACAGGAGAAAATAAGTTTTTAATACATGTTCATGGGGAATTCACATAGGCATAAAAATTCCAAAGACAACAAGACCCCAATGGGTACATAAGACCTTTTTGGACAGAGGAGAAAGGGCCAGGTGGGGAATGGGTTATTAGATTTCTGAGTGTTCTGTTCTTCATAAGCAGCTTAAAATCAGTATCCCCAAAGCAGCTTCAGGGTAGCAAAACTTTGGTTCCCTTCAAGAGCTTAACTGTTAGACTCTACAGCTGCTGTAAGCATTTAACCTCTTTAAGCCTCAGTCTCCTCATCTGTTAAGAGTAGATGACTTCCTGTCTCACAGCATTCTTCTGAGGGTTGGATGAGAGCACACAGGTTTTCAATATGTGGGACCTTCCCCTACCACATACACTCCCTTTCATGGTCAAGTGTTAAGGTTCTGCTCCTGGACCTGGAGTCTGGATGCCAGAAAAAGTTAGATTTCTGACTTGGCCCAGCCTGGGGAAGGGAAACTGGTGTAGGACACAGGCCGTTTATCATTGTGGTTCCCGATGCCTAAACTATAAGTGCCCCACTGGTTCCCCTCTCCATTTGCAGCTACCCAGTGGGCTCACATTTCCCTGCCTGCTCTATTTCCAGTGACCCAGGAGGACGTGCCTTGGGAGGTCTAGGGATCAGCCACATGGACTCCTTGTTCCTGTTTCCCACCCCCCCAACCCCCCTCCCGGGGAACAGGTGTGTCTGAGCCAGTGCTGGAAGCAGAGACTGAGTGCTAGATGACTACCCTTGGGTAAATGAGATCTGGTTGTCCCTTCACTCACTCAGGAGGTCTCCACACACCCTTCTTTATCTTGTGGTGAAAGGGGGCTTGCTCAGGGTCTCCCAGCTATTCTCTCACCTTGGAAGGGTTTTCAAAAGGAGGCCTTGGGTGATGACTGACAGGCTTCTCACGGTTTCCTCTGGGTGCTGAATCATTCTCTGCTGCTTGTAACCACAAGCCCTCCTTCCCTCAGTGAGAAAACTTCTTTCCTTCTTTGGGTGTATTGCTCACTCTTACCCCTTGTGCTGCCTAGGGTTCCTTCCTCCTTTCAGTGTGCAGAGCTCTCTTCTCCTGTGTATACCCATCACTCAATGCCTTCTTTAGAGGGAGTAACAGAAATGACTGGGGCTGCCACCTCCTTACTCTGCTCGAAGGCTGGGCTTATTAATCAGAATGAGGCTGGAAAGGTGGGCATAAGTCAGATCATAAAGGGCCTTGTCTTTCAATGGTTAAGTAACAAATAAGATGGAATTTTGTTAGTGCCTGTGACCCTGGTTGGGGAAGGCTCAGACTCAGAAACAGAAAAAAAATTTTTTTTTATACTGCAGATCTCTGCTACTTTCAGCTTTTTCATGTCCACTGGTCTGCTGGACTCGCACCTCCAGGGACAGAGGAGAGGATTTCCCCAGAGCTCCTCAACTGGAGGAGTGAGCCCTGTTGTGTGAAATGGGTGCAATTACAGAACTCGCTGAAGGCCAGCTTTACGTGGTGGAAAAGAAACCAAATGCCTCTGGAGTGCTCTGCTGTGCCCAACCTCCTCTCTCTGTCCTTACATTTAAGTTTAGTAATAATAACAAAAATAGCTCCAATTGATTTTGAACACAGCATTTTAAACATATTATTCATTAAATGCTCACAACCATTCTGTGGGTATAGTATTATTACCTTAACTTTACAGATGGGAGACCAAGGTTGAGTGAAGCTAACTTTGTCCTGGCTGGTAGTAGGTAGAATCAGAACACACCTCTATGGTTTAAGGTCCTAATCATTTACATTGTACTGCCTCTGACACTCATTCTGTCAACCAGCCATTCTCTTGAGGGTGTAAAGCTCAGAACTTTAAAACTGCTGCCATGAGTTAAACTAGGTCTGTGATATCATCAAAGATGCCTAATTTTCAGGCAAGAAGAATGTCAAATGCCTTGCAACTGGATGTCTTTCCAGTAAGACAGTCTAGCAGATTTAGAGACTGGTTTGTGGGTTATGTTGCGTAAATTAACGTGTGTGTTCTGTTTTCATAGGACATAAGCCTACGATCTCATTACCTGAGTGATTGTCTGTACATATAGGCCTCACTTAATCCTGTCTGCATTGCTGCCTCCTGAGACTCAACAGTTTGGCTGAACTAAGTCACTGGGTTGGTGAAGCATGGGGTGGTCTGTGGGCTTCAATTTACAACTGGTTTCTCTTTTCTATCCTAATGGCTTGGACAGAAAGGGCCCAGAGGTCTGAGAGGGGGGAAATGTAAAATATTCCCCTCAGTCCAAACTAAGTATAGTGGGCAGAAGGGTTTTGGACAGGTGTGATGTGCCTTGCACACCTTCCTCCAAAGAAGCCTTTTTTTCCCCTATTGTGGGACATTGAAAAATTAATCCCTGCCTTTTGTCATCTAGTGGTTATGGATTGAATGATGCCTTTTAACCCTGTTGCCAAATCTGTTGCCCCCAGAATATAACAAGGATGCCAGCCTGTTAAATCAAGCATGCTGTTGTCTGGGGACAGCCAACTGACCTGTACTCTGCAAGATCCTTGCCCATGTGGGAAGGCCACCCTCCCCTCCACACCCCCACTCTTATTAGGGATATCTGTACCCAAGGGTAGGGAGGACAACGACCATGTCCAGCTTGAAGCAGCTAGAGGAGCATGAAACCTTCGCCCATTGTCCTTTATAAAACTATAAAGGGTCTTAAATCTGAGAGGGGGAATTGTTATTTTTATTGTTATAAAAAATTAATAAAAAAAAAGAATAATATAGGAAAGGGTGAAGCCAAACAATTTATATGCACAACCCATGGACATGAACTAATGGGGGTGGGATTGCTGGGGGAAAAGGGGTACTGGGCAGACGGGAGTAAAGGGGAAAAAAATTGGAACTATTGTAACAACATAATAAAATATACTTAAAAAAACAAAAACAAAAACTGCTGTTATGACTCCTCCATTCGGCTGTGAGCCCCTTGATGGCCCTGTGAGGCAGGCTATGCATGCCAGTATTACTGTTTTATAGATGAGAAAAATGATGCTTATTAAAGTCAAATGACTTGTCAGAAGTCACAAAGCCAGTAAATGACACAGCCAGACATGATCTTAAGGTTTGTTGTCTCTCTAGAGAGTGCTCTTTTCCAACACAGCCTCAAATTCACACAGCTCCGGGCTTTAAATGCACCGCTTAAATACTGTAAGTGGAACACGGCCTTAGGTGACTGCGCATGCGCACACTCAAGTTCAGCTCAGCTGAGGCAGTGCCAGCCACGTGTTCCCAGGTACCAAAGCGGAGCAGAGCGCGAAGGCGAGGCACACGTGGACAAGTTCCGGCGAATAAGAACCGGTTCTCGTAGAGTCACGAGACTAGACTTAGAGAACTACACTTCCCAGAAGCAGCCTGTGGTGGACGCCTTTGCTGGAGGAGGCATTTCCGGAAAAGCAGGCGCCGCATAGGTTGCGGAGAGGAAGTGGGCGGTTCTAAGTCTCCAGTGGCTGGGCCTATTTCCCGGAGGATCGGTGGGCACGGTGACTGAGGTGCTGTGGAACCGGCGTTGTCTACTGAGCTTTCACAGGCGTGAACAGACATGGCGGCGGCTTTTCGGAAGGCAGCTAAGTCCCGACAGCGGGAACACCGAGAGCGAAGCCAGGTAGGACCGCATAGGCTCCACGAGCGCCGGCTCCTGGCCCTATGTGTTTCTCTCACCCCAACCCGCTCTCTGCCCGCGGGTCCCGGTCTCCAGTCCGTAGGTATTGCGCATAAATGAATGCAAATATATGGTAAGGATGCCGGCGTGCCGGGGGCGGAGCCTCGGGCTCTGGAAAGCGGGGCCTTGTTCTCTTTGGAAGGGTCACGGGGATAATCAAAGCTGTCTTCCAAGTTTTCAATGAAATAATTACATAGGATACTTACTGTGTGTAAACGGTTAGACCTCTGCTAAAGTTGAGGTCAAAGCTCACACAGCCAATAAGAGCCCCGGCTGAAAGTGGCACCCACATCTAAAGGTGCTCAGCTCTGCCCGCTGCGTAAAGGAGCTGTCGCTGAAGAGTCGTATATTATGAAAATGGTATCCTCGCGGGCTTTTTGCACCACGAAGATCTGCCACATCGGCTTTTTGTGTATGTCTCACCCTGTAATGTTGGTGTCTTCCATCCCCATTATGAAGAAACGGAGGTCCAGAGAGCCAGAGTGACTTGACCAGTCACAAACACCAAATTCAGGCGAATAAACAGTTGTAGGACTTCTCTGGAGGGTGTGTGGGTGGGGGGGGAAGGTTGAGTAGAAATTCTCGTAATATATGCAGAATCAATTTATTCCACTCCTACATCTGCAAGACAAATGATGGGAATCAATTAATGTCTGATCCGGAAAGGCCGTTAGAGATACCTGGTCTAGCTTCCTTTCACAGATGGGGAAGAGAGGGAGAGGGATGTGTCTAAAGTTGTGTCGCCAGCTGATGGAGTGGAACTAAGGCCTCTTAAGCACAGCTCAGTCTTCCTGCTTAATAGCATTAATCAGAAATTTATTGTTGACTTGCCGTGTGCTCTGTGGTGTGCTGGGAGCACTAGTGTAATTTGCCACCTTGTTTGGACCTATGTGTGAATCTAAAAATAAGAGTAGCTAGAAGTGCTTACTTACTGTGCGCCAGAGCCAGACAAAGTGCAAAATGCTGTCCTCTCATTATCTCATTTAACTCAGCAGTGTGGGCGTAGGTACTATTGCCTTCTCGTTTGCAGAGGGGGAAAGGGTGGTTCAGATAGGTAAAGTAATTTGCCCAAAGACATACAACTCTAGTTGGCAAGTGGCAAGGCCAGGAAGCAGGACCAGGTGCTTTGAATCCAGTGGCTACTAAAAAATCAATAAAGAGGCAACTTTATGAGAAGTGGCACATAACAAATGCCAGGTGAGGCGTTTCAGTGGGAAAGAGTAGTGATGGGCAGAGGACGCATTGTGGTGACGCTTGTTGGACTTGGAGGGCAGTGATAACAGCTGTCCTTTTTGAGCACTGACTGTATATGGTAGGTGCAGCCCGACATGCGGTACAAAGATGATCTCATCTACTCCCACAGCATCCCTATGAGGTGGATGTTACCCTCATTTTAGAAACGAGGCATCTGCTGCTTAGAGATATTGAATAGTGTGCCCAAAGTACCAGTTGGAAGTAGTTGCTTTGGATTAGTGGAGAAAACAGAGGGCTTTCGAGGCTGATCCTGAACGAGACGCGGCCACCTCGGGAGAGGAAGGGAGGGTCTCTTGGGGAGAGGTGTGGAGAAGGCAGTGCTGAAGGGTTGGTGAGGACATTGACAAGAGCACTCCCTCTTTGGGTAAAGTTTGGGACTTTCTGCCACTGATGCAGTGGGGGCTATCAAAGATACTCTGCATGGAGGGGGATGTGTAATTATGTGAAGGAGGTCAGAGGCAGTCCCAGGTATTTTTCTGTAATGCTGATGTACATTCAAGTGGACATGGCAGCTTTCAAGATTTCTGCCTCGTGGTGTTGCCCTTTAGACCCTTGAGTTCTTTCTCCATGCTTTGTCAGCCTCCCTTAGTCTGCTGTAATTAAAACAAAAATTATCAGGAGAGGTTTTGGGTGTTCTCTTTAAATATTGAATTGTTTATTGCATCACTTCAAGGATAGAAGATGAGAAAGGTGACTTAAAAAATGCCACCAAAATTATTGTACGAGTTTAAGACAATAGAGAAGTGTATGCACTTCTTCAGAAGTCGAGGTTATTCAAAGCAGAAGAGGGTGCAGTCCATTGGGGAGGGGAAGCGTGCACACTGGCCCCAGACAGAATGGGCTCTACTTCTAGCTTTGCCACTTAGAAGTCATTCTCTAAACCTTATTCCCCTTTGGAATATCGGGATACCCATTTCTTTGTCTGCTTTACCTACCTGCCATGATTATTGTGGGGTTAAATGAGATCACATGTAATGAACATAGCGGATTGCTTTGTAACAGAGTAATTTACAGATAAGTTACGTAATAAATGTGTCCTGTTACGATGATGTCAGCAAAACATCTAGCATGGATCCTGGCATATATTAAATGCTCAATAAATGGTAGCTTATAGAAAGATAATACCAAGATATAATCCTTGTACCTTCTGTGCTATCCAAGAGTAACAGAAAGTATGTTCTGTCTCATACGTGGTTTCCTTTCATACTTTGTACCAAAACTACAATAGTGACAGTGAACATATGCTGGACACCTGCTATGTGCCAAGCCATGTGCTGCCACTACCGCTTACGGAGGCTCATTTAATCTTCACGATAACTAGGAGAAGTAGGTACTATTAGTCTCATTTTATAGTTAGGAAACAGCAGCTCAGAGAAGTTAAGTGACTTGCCCAAGGTCACAGATTGTTAAGAGGTAAAGCTTGGACTTCAGCCCAATTTCCCAGACTCCAAATTTAGCTCTCTTAGCACAGTTGCCTCCCTGTTACTATGTTTTCCCTTCATAGTATTTTATAAACCCTTGGATTAAGTCTGTAGTAATTTTAGTACAACTGGCAACTGCTTGCTTAGTGCCGAGTCATTGTTGCTTCTGTCTGTCCTTAATAGGCCAAGAAACTTACTATGGCAGTGTCTGTGACCTCTCTGGTGCCTGCCCTGTTGTTCCTCTCATCCTTGGGCAGAGCCCAACTGGGGGAGGGAGGGAACAGCATATCGAGTTGGCTCCAAGGGCATGCGTTTACTGAGCACTCCAGAGATGCTTGTTCCCTTCCTGTTTTGAGGAAACTTAACACGTTTTTTTTTTTTTTTTTTGTCTTGTAGCCTGGCTTTCGAAAACATCTGGGCCTGCTGGAAAAAAAGAAAGATTACAAACTTCGTGCGAAGTGAGTTCAGTCTTTCTGGTAGAGAGGCTGCCAAGAAAGCTTACAACCTCCCTGCGTGAAAGCTTACAGCCTCCCTGCGTTACAGTTGAATTGCCCAAGTGTCCAACAGGGGATAATTTCCTGCCATTGATGAAATGGCCAAAGCCCTGGCAGCCTGTCGGATACTTGTCTGTGACCCTAAATGTCTCTCTTTGTTTAGGCACAGCATTATTTATTTAACTGTAGTTGCATTGTGAAATTTTTTATTATGTTGCTACAGATCGTTTTCTCATAGTGGCTTCAATTTGCCCCCGCCTTGGTGTTTGAGTCAAAAGCTGAGTCTTTTTTTCTTTCCCTTTTCTTGAAGTGCAAGATATAATCTAAAATTCCAGTTGTTGAGTCTCTTACATCACCATGTGTGTGGTGTGGAATGAAGAGATGTGAAAGATGGATTCATGAGACTTGAGCGTGGGTGATAATGAACTCTGAAAACATTTTATAAAAACAATTATCCCCATTCTTCTTTTTTAGCACTTCATTTGCAAAATACTCAAAATACTCTATAATTATTTGTTAGCCATGCATGTCAGCTGAAGTCCTGTCTACGCTCATGGTACAGATGGTGGGTGATGGATTGCTCTAGGTCCCAGAGTTTTGAAGTTTAATAATAATAACTGAGGGCTGTTACTGGGCCAGGCAGTGTTCTAGGAGTTACAATTTTTACACTCATTTATTCCTCCCAACAACCACCTCTTGGGATACTACTGTTAACAAATCCACTTTACAGATTAAACCGGGATACAGAGTGGTTAACTAACTTATCCAAGATTACTCAGCCTGAAGTGGTGGAGTCAAGGTCTGAACCCAGGGTGTCTGGCTTCAGAGTCCACAATTCTAGTCACAATGCTATCCTGCACTGTGTGATTTCTGAATCTTATTTGGTCACTTGGTGCCCAAGCTTCCATCAGAACCCAGTTTTAATTTGTACTTTGTTTGGTTTCACCTTGTAGTGATATAAAGGCCACTAAAACACATGTGAAATAACAGCTAATTTCAGGTAGGACTGGGCCAGGAGAGGACCTACAGAGACAGGAGCTCAACGTCAGTGACAGTGAAGTGTGGATCAAATCGTCATTGCTTTGGCTTTTTTGAGTTTCATTTCGTGTGAACTTTAGATGCTTGTAAAGTTTGCTTGTTGTGGGTTTTTTTTTGTTTTTGTTTTTTTTGGCTATGAACTTTGTTTAACCTACTTTTTAGTGACTACCGGAAAAAGCAAGAATACCTTAGAGCTCTCCGGAAGAAAGCTCTTGAAAAAAATCCAGATGAATTTTACTATAAAATGACTCGAGTTAAACTCCAGGTAGGTGTCTAATGGATCAGTTGGTGTTTTGAGCTTCAACATAATAAGTGAAATAAGGATGAGGGAAGAGATGGAGAGAAAGAATCTTGGCCTTTATTTAGCCTCTCTCCAGTTGGTCCAGGTGCTTTTGGGCAATACCCTAGGCAAACCTTGCCCCTCCATGAGCAGCATGTATTTCTGCCCCTGATTCTGAGTTGTCTTATGCCCGGAGCTGTTCTAAGAATGGGTGACTGGAGGTGCTAAACTGACCATACGCCTTGAGGCCTAGTACATTGAATTGATGTTGCATAAAGCATTTAGTTGGCTTTGTTCCAACCATCAACTATATCAACAACTGAATAATAATGGTTTTAATCTAATAGGGAATGTATCTTTTAAATTTGGATTTTAGGATGGAGTTCATGTTATTAAGCAGACTAAGGAAGAAGTAACTCCAGAACAGCTGAAGCTGATGAGAACTCAGGATATCAAATATATAGAAATGAAAAGGGTTGCAGAAGCTAAGGTAACAACTGAAACTCTTTGTTCTGGTGTATTTTTGTTGGTTAAGAAGAGATATAAATACATTAATCTAAAGTTATACATTGATTTCTTCTAGCACTTACAGTTGAAGTATGCTTAACTGTGAAAGTGATTTAGCAGCATGGTGCAGTGGAAAGAGTTTAATGTGGCGAATAAGACAGATTTAGTTTGAATTCTGGCTCTGCCATTTATTAGCCCCTAGATTATGGACAAATTAATCTCTGAAACTTTCCTCATTTCTATCTCATAGGATTATTATAAGGATTAGATGAGTTTTGGATTATGCCAAGCCTGACATGTGATTGGAGTTTGAAAATTTTTATTGGTTCCTTCCTTTAAAAGAATGAAACAATTTCTTTGCTGGCTGGTGATAACGATGTGAAGTGTTTTAAGTTTTGCAAATTGATTTCTGCCAACCCTACAAGAACCCAACACATAAAATGAGACAGTATTCTGTATTCTGTATTCTAGAAAATTGAAAGACTAAAATCAGAGCTCCATCTGCTGGATTTCCAGGGGAAGCAACAGAATAAGCACGTGTTCTTTTTTGACACTAAAAAGGAAGGTAGGAAATGTTTGAAGGTTCCTGGGAGAGTCTAGCATATTCGTCTGTGTTGTTTGGTGTTAGAGATAGTGCCTTAAGGATTGTCTTGACTTTTAGTTGAACAGTTTGATATTGCAACTCACCTGCGAACAGCCCCGGAATTAGTGGACAGAGTCTTTAATAGACCCACGATAGAGACTTTGCAGAAGGAGAAAGTGAAAGGAGTTACTCATCAGACTCGACTTAAGGTAATTTACTCTATTTTTCTTTTTTGCCACCAAATTTAATATAATTTTATGTGGAAAACTCATTAAGTTCCCTTAGAAGGAGAGTTTGATAATGGGAATGGGAGTGGAGGAGTTTCTTGGTTTCTAAGATTGGAGGATGGGTAGCATAATGGTCAGGAGCTTAGGTTGTGGCCTTTGTCCTGCATTTGAATCTGAGCTCTGACTCTGGGCTTTGTGCTTTATTTATTTATTTTTTTTAATTAAATTAATTTATTTTTAGAAAGTGGGGAAGGGAGGGAGAAAGATAGGGGGAGAAACAATGTGTGCAATTGATCACCTCTTGCATGCCCCCAGTAGGGGGGCCTGGTTTGCAACCCGGGTGTGTGCCCTGACTGGGAATTGAATCGGCGATGTTTTGGTTTGCAGGCCTGTGCTCAATCCACTGAGCCACACCAGCGAGGGCAAGGGCTTTGTGCTTTTAATGGTTGTAACAAGTGCCAACAATTTTTTCTTTTCTTCTCTTTAATTTGAGAGAGAGAGAGAGAGAGAGAAACATTGATTTATTGTTTACTTATTCATTCACTGGTTGCTTCTTGTATGTGCCCCGACTGGGGATTGAACCCGCAACCTTGATTTACTGAGATGATGCTGTAACCAACTGAGCTACCTGGCCAGGGTCAAATGCCAACAGTTTTAAAATACAGAGAAAAGAGTGGAGGGGCACTGACAATTAAGAGATCTGCTATACTTTGATATTGAACCTTTAACAGTGAATGCACATATCAAAGAGTCTTTAATATGCATTTGTAACAAAAAATTTTATCTTATTTTCTAATCCACATTGGAGGATAGATTTATTGATTTTAGTGAGAGAGGAAAGTGGGGGGAGAGAGAGAGAAACATTGATTGGCTGCCTCCTGCATGCACCCCGACTGGAGATCCAATCCACAACCTTTTGGTCTATGGGATGACGCTCCAACCAACTGAGCCACCCAGCCTGGGCTGTACCAAATTTTGTACTGATTTTCCTTATGGTGTTTTCCATCACTGTAACCGGGTTTATACAGAAGACATGCTTTTTCTCAAAGCCTTCTGGAGTTGAACTCTCACTTCTGACTGATTCATTAAAAAAAAAAAAATGTTGTGAATGTGTTTCAGTCAGACAGCTGTTCTATTTTGATTTGAATCATTTACACTGCATCAGCTTTGCTTCCAATGTTTAATTTCACAGCAGTTTCTCTAGCTCAGAGGCAGCTAAACTTGCTTTAGTAATATAAATACCCCTAATTAGTTTGACTATATTGGGTAATCCCATAAATTTGACAGTCTGTGCAATAAAGTGAAAACAAAAGCTGTCTGAAACCACTGCTGTGAGGCTGTGCTAGAATTAGGGAATTGTTTAAGTCTGAGGCCCAGTAATAGTCCCCTCTGTGCAGATAACACTTCCAGCTGAGGAGCCGACTGACAAGTGTTCTTGTGATAACCCTGTTTGCCAATTAGTTGTGTTTTCAGTTAGCTGTGTCTCTGATAATTTTCACGTATTGTGGCAGTCCCTAAGGAGATTAGTGTCCCAAATTCCTGTGTAGAATAGGCCACTAACATACCTTCTGAGAAATTGGGAAAGTTTGCCTCTTGTCATTTTTGTCTGGTAGTGTTGCTCGTTTCAGTGGTTGTGTTTAAGGCAAATTATTTTTATGAAGAGACTGCTGGTGGGTGGATCTCAAAGGAATGTTCAGTCTGTAAGTTGCAAGTGGGTGGGAAATCCATTAATGGGCTTTAGGAAGTCTATGAGCGCCCTCTTCCCACACTGAAATTTTGAGTAAATAGGTAAGTATGTGTGTACAAATTTAGATAATTTAGTCTTGCCTTTCTCAACTGAGGTTCCATGAGAGACGAAGCTCTACTAATCTGTATAGTCATCAGTTTCTCAGAGGTTTACAATTCCCACACATTGAGGGACCACTGGTCGTTGAGGACGAGTCAGCAGTGAGAATTCACAGGTCAGCTTCTGCTGAAAAAGTCTGTCTGCGGTCTGCAGCCCGCGGTTCTCAGACAGCAGCACACTGCCTGGTGCTCCTCTTTTTCTTTACTCACTCTGTGTCCGGTTTGCAGTGCTGGTTCCTTGCTGCATCACCTTAGGTAACTGTACGCTCACATGAAGGTTAAAGTGTAGTAGTGGAAAGGTTCCTGAGGACTGGGAGACTTGGGGCAGTCCTGACTCTGCTCCAGGTGGACCATGTGTCCCCAGGCAAGGCTCCAAGGTTCCATTCAGCTCTAGAATGTCAGTTCCTAAAATGGACAACTTTATAGTATCATTACTTGATAGTAACTTACTGTTGATTCTGGACTAAGAAGGGAGTTGATAAAGCTGCTTATGCATTGGGGCTTAAGTGGATTAAGAAACAGTTTGTTACTCATTTTTTATCCTGTTAAGTGTTTCATTGAAAATGTGTCTTTTCTGCAGCGGATAGCTAAAGAAAGGGAAAAGCAGTATAACTGCCTGACGAAGCGGATTGAACGTGAGAAGGAATTGTTCATTATTGCGCAGAAAATTCAAACACGCAAAGATCTTCTGGTGAGGAGAGAGAGCCTTGGGTCTTTATCCTCCCCACCCCGCCCAAAGGTCTTAACTGAGACTGGATTTCAGCTGTGTGTAAATCAGCCCCAGTGAAAATGTCTGCTCCTCGGGGGCCGTGGTTTGAGCCAGTGTCTGTTACTCTGACAATGTTGAAATGTGCCTTGATTAAGAAGGTAATAAGAGTCTTATTAGTCAGTGCTTTGGAACAGCAAAGGGTAGGATCAGGTAGCCTATGAACTTTATAGCTTATGAGCAGCTATCTTTAACATTTAAACAGGTTAACAAAACACTGCCTGCCACTCATTGGTGTTTAAAAATAGGCAACATTGTGTAGATAAATAACAGAGCTGAGGAATATATGGTGCCCCTTTCGTATTATCATTCCTCTAAATGTCAAATTCTTTAGCCTTGCAGATCATTTAGTTGTGCCTTTATCAACTGGGGTTCATGAGAGAATAAAGTACAAAAAAAAGATTGAGGACGTTTCTTCTCAGTTTTCTCAAGGCCCTCTACATACGAGTGCCATTGTCACTGCCCAGGGGAGAGGCTGAGTCCTTGCACCTGGGGAGGCCCGAGGGTGGCTGGGTGGATGTAGGGGTTTCCTAGTAGAAGTTTATGAACTTCTCTAGCTTACAAAACCCTCTTCTACTATTTACTGGCAACCTTTTTACTCTTTCATAGGATAAAACTCGGAAGGTGAAGGTAAAGAAAGAAACGGTCAACTCCCCAGCTATTTACAAATTTCAGAGTCGTCGGAAACGTTGAGTGTTCTATAAGCCTTGTTGTTCCACATGGAAAACCATTCTGTGTTCTTTTTTCCAATGACTTCAAATTCCATTCATGTAAATGACATTGTTTTCTTGTTTGTAATGATAATTTATTGCAGATCTGACATTTGATATAAACAAATTAAAGCCCCGTACCCCCTTTTACTGTTATTGGTTGTGAAATTAGTCTTATTTTTATATACTTATTTTTTTCATTATGAAAGTTACGTAATCACATTACAACAAATTTGGGAAGTAAATGAGTTCATTCTGAATTCCAATGCCTATTCAAGAACCACAGATAGTCATTGCGCACTTCAGTGCTGGGAGCCAGGACAGCAGAGGTGAACAGCATGTGAGCGTTCTGGTTTATCACCTCCATTTGGTAAAGGTATGCACTGAATTTTGTGTATGTTTTTGTGTTTTCTAGTTGTAATTATAGTAAACAACTTGATACTTCAGTTTTTTCACTTAAATCATTTGCTTGTATCCATTTGTTACATCACTAAATTTTTAAAAAGCAATGTATGTTCATGGTAAAAATTAAGTATTATTAATGTTTGCATAATGTTTTATCCAGTGGACAGACTGATTTTACCGTCACTTGTTCTACATTATTGGATATTCCGGTGGCTTTGTAAGTTAGCCAAGGAGAAATTTTTTTTTCTCTTACACTTTATAGCTGCAGATAGACACTCCTGGGAACTAGGAACCCACCCATCTCTTCTCCTGAAGTTCAAATCAGAACAGACCTTGCTCTCTGCTCCTGCTCTCTGCTCCTGCCCTCTGCACTCCCGGCCGACTCATGAATGGCTTGGGACAGCCCTCCTTCCCCTTGGAGAAGTGGACCCCAGAGTGTGTGCATCAGCGTTCTTCTCTTCTCAGAGTCCCGCCCTTTCCTTACTTGCCATATAGGGATGGTAGGCCAAGGCTGTTAGGGCAGAACTGAGCTTGCTCAGAGCACATGTGGGAGGAGCAGGGTTGCTTACACCTCAACCCCTAGAGGGGGAACAGCTATGCATGAATTTTAATAATTGGAAAAAAAATGTTAAAACTTAAGTTCCCACGATTGCTAGATTTCTGTACAAAGCCTGAAATGAAAGCTTGTTACCTCATTTCCGCCCAGTGGGATTGAGATCTGGGGGCCCTGGAAAAGAGGAAGAAGGGCCAGGGGAATAGGAGCTAGCAGCGTTTGCCTTCAGGAAGTAGGTGCTTCCAGTCTGCTTGTGAACTCCCGTCTGTGGAGGTGCTAAGTAAATGGTGATCGTCTTACGACAAAGGGACTTGAGTCCTAGCAAGGGAAGGAACTCATCACATAGGTGTTGGACAGAGGAGCTAGCAGACCAGTTAGCAATCTGTTCCTGGGACAACGTGGCTTGATCACTGCTCTGACTATCCCTTGCCACCGCTGGTCAGGAAGGTGGAGGATGGTAGGGAGTTCACCTGTATGCGTTCTCCTTAAGCACACACGCACACTAAGGTATACTTCGTAGGCTCTCAGATTAATAGGTGGCACAAGGCACATACTACTCGGGCCTCATAAACACAGATGCGTGCACATCTACATAGCCTATGGTAAGTGAACATACCACCAGGGTTTCACATACAGAGTTTACATACACGAGTCCTCACGTGATATGTAGGTACCCAGTTGTGCTTGAAGAGGCATGTGCACAGGCCAAAAGGAGCTGGGAAGTCCATCCTCTTGGGGTAGCATTCGTTCTAGGCTGGTGGTAATCAGAACCATAGGGGATAAAGCTAGATGTCTGGAATTGCAGTCACACTGAAGGCTGTCTCTGAGGCCCAAGCATTGTAAGGGAAGAGATTGACTGTCCCTCGTGACTAACCTGAGACCCAGGCTCCAGCTTCAAGGAGCCTGGAGTCCTGAAGACAGGCCGAGGCCTAAATGGCTTGGGTGTTTAATGGGACCTCAGACACCTGGCTCATTGCTGGTTCCTTAGGCTCTGCCCTTGGGCCGCAGGGGTGGTTTGGGCTCTTGGCCTCCTGCTCTGGCTACGTGTACCATGAAGAATGTGGTCAGCCTACAGAGATGGGGAGCCTTTCTGTGAGTCAGAACTTGTGTGGTTCAGGTCTCTTGTGCAACTCTAGTTTCCAAAGCAGCAACTAACTGGATGACATGGAACCTGCCCGCGCCACCCCCCACCCCCACCCCCAGTCTCCCCAGCACAGACTTGGTCCATTGCCACAGCTTAGGACCCTTCTGACCAAAGCAAAAACAGGAGAGGGGCGAGGCCTAGCTTTATTCCTGAATAGAATCTTTTTCTGGCCAGAACTGATTCCTGGTGAGAAAGGCCCAGTAGGTGGAGCTGCTGCCCCTTCTCTGGGGTGAGTTCTCAGGCTCTGTGTCCACTCAACTTAGCACTAGCACTGATTCTGTAGGAAAGCATCCTGTACTCCATCGGAGCGCAGGGTATGTTTGTTCATTCGATTTAACGCCATGGGGAGAGCTCTTGTTATAAAAAGGTTCTTTCCTGCCCCTGGTCCCCCATCTTGATGTTATTTTGGCCCCAAGACAAGGACTGGGCAGGAAGGGGCTTTCCCCTGACATTTCTAGCAAGGACCATAGAGGAATGCTTTGAGTCCCAGGTTGTCTAGGGGGTGGTTCCACCGAGACCGGGCAGGGGTCTCCCCACAGGCAGTGCTGAGTGCTTGTTTGTAACCGGCTGCGGGGCAGTGAGCATCAGAGCTGTGCCTTCTCCAGCAGGGAAGGCAGCCAGCAGACCTGTGGGGGCCGGTGAGGCCGGGGCCTGCTGGGACTTGAAGTAGTCAGGCAACTGTGTGTATGGTGCTGGCCTCCCTCCCCAAGCTCTCCCAGGGTGTCAGTTCACAGCGCCTTGTGCCCAGCGTGTCGAGGGAGGGCAAGCCAAAGCTTGGGTGGGAGTCCTGGCCCAGAGCACCAGGTGAGTGGAGGGATTGGGGGCGGACCTGAAATACCATCTTGGGGCTGAGCTGGCAGCTGCCTCCTGGGGTCACAGGGTGCACTGTCTCTTGCCAGTCAGGTCACGGGGCCTCCCTGCTGGCAGGCTCCCACCAGCAACACGGGTCTGTCTCAGCAGAAAGTGCTGGGAGGGATCAGAGAGCAGTTACGAAACCCGTGAAGGGCAGGGCTTCCTTTCCCAAGCCCACCACCTAGAGAGACTGCCCAGTTCATGCTTCTGCTTGGTCTTTCCCAAACTAGTCAAAGGAAAGAAATCTCTCCCGCTCCTTCAGACTCCCTAAAAGTCCCGTCTTTGGTTTTATTCCTGTCCCATCGTCATTCCCTTTGGAAAGTGCTGTCTGATCTGTGTCCCTAATTGAAGTTTGTGCCTAGTTCTCCCTGTCCAGTCTCTGGTGGGACAGGGGCAAGCTGTATGGAGCCGGGGCAGTGGAACGGTCCGGGGCCCCTCACTTTGGGGCTGGTTCAGACCGAGCCAAGGGCCTACCTATTTCTAGCCAAGAGGAGTGTACCTGGGGACTGTGTCTGGGGTGAAAAGAAGGGTGGGAAGGAAGCCCTTTTCCTTTCCTCCTGTTGTCGGTCACCTGACAGCCGTGCTCAGATCATACATGTTAATGAAATTGTGGTGCCCCAGAGGCACCTGGGCAGCAGCCCCCTCAGAATCAGCCTGACTCATTTATAGCTTTCTCCTAGTTACCCCAAAGGCTCTGAGGTGACAAATGTGGGGTGGGGGGTGGTTTCATGTTTCATGTTTTCACATTACTGGGTGGAAAAAAACCTTTCCAAACCAAAAAACAAAACAAAACAAAACAAAAAAACAGCTTCTACAGCAGAAACAGCATGTCCCGAGAGCACTGAAAATTTCCCCATCCTCTCTCCTCAGCTGCGCTGCCACAAACCCTGCCACAGACCTGACAGACCAGGGCTGGAGGGGTTAAGAGGTGGGGGTTGGAGCAGGCTGAGGAGAGTGTTGGGGACAGCCCCTTTGGAGGTGGCAGCACTTACCTTCCGGCTTAAAGGCAGGGGAGGGCCTTTGCAGAGGCCTCTAGCTCTAGAGTTGGGGGTCTTCTGTGGCCAGCTGCAGATTGCTAGTGGCCTGGGACAGGCAGCTCAGGATGGGCAGGGGCCAGGAAGAAACAAATTTGATCTCGGGAGGTTGGGGGCAAGTGCCCCTTAGAGAGGACTCTAGGTGGAGTGGTAGGTGGGAGGGTGCAGGGTCCATCTGGCATATGGAGATGGGGGTGCCTCCCCTTCCTGTTACTGGCTGGTAGCGTTATAAACCACCTCCGCACCCCACAGGGGTGGATGGCTGCCGTGGCAGATGGAGAACAGGCCGCCAGTGGCTGGAAGAGCTTTCAGGCCTCGGCCTGACCTCCCTGGCTAATAAGACAACCCAGAGGGGCAGTGACGGAGCCGTGTGTGCGCGCACATGTGTAGGAGAGAGAGAGTTCTGGCCTCACTGTGCCATTCTGGGAGGACAGTAAAGCAGGAACCCCCTATGGAGTCAGTGGATCTTGGGGGCACATTTAAGTTTGCCGTGTAGGGGTGGCAGGTGCTCAGGACTGACCCTGCCCACTGCCCTGGCTCCTGAAGCTGCCCCACTTTGTTCTCCAGTGAAGGGGACAGTCCCTGGGTTGGGAATCTCTGCCCACGCAGGAGCCTGGTGAGCTCGAGGCAGACCCCCTGCCGTGTCCGGGGAGCTCAAGGCCTGGACAGTAGCTCCTCCCAGAGGACGCTCCGTTTATTATGCGCTCGGGCTCCCTCACTGCGCAGGCAGGCAGCGGCCTTCATTAGCAGAGGAGCTGGGGTCTGTTTTGGCTGCCTCATCAGCATCAGTGAACTGCGTCCCTGCGAGATTTGATACAATTTAATTAACCTAATTAAAAGCTCTGATTGCAGAGATGATTGGGGTAGCGCCAGCAGCGACTGCATATTTATAATGAGCTGCAAGGTGTGGGACCGCAGCCAAACGCCACGCATCCTAATGAGCGGGAGCCGGGAGCCAGGGAGCGGGAGAGGGAACGTTTATTTTTGGCAACAATGCCCAGTTCCTCCCTGCCAGGGAGTCAGAGACCCAGGGAGCAGAGAGGGACCTGCCCGCTGAGCTCTTCCGAGAAGGTAGAAGCAGGAACGAGTGTGTGCTCTCCACAAATTCTTGTGCCTTTAGACGTCCACATGAATGCACAGTGCCCATGCTCTCTGCCTGTAGAGTGGGGGCCACAGCCCCAGCAACGCTCTTTTCCTGCCTCTCTCCATCTCTGGGAGTCAGGGGCTGCCTTCTGAACTATGAGCCCTGGTACGAGGAAACAGCCCAGCGGAGCCACGGGGATTTCAAGACTTCAGGTCCCTGGGCTGTTCCCTTGCCAAAGAAGATAAGAGACTGACAGGAAAAAAATTTGAAAGGCTGGGTGGGGTCAGAAAAGGGGCCAGGACATCCAAGAGACACTTGTGAGGCTCCTGGGCCTGGAGCAGACGGGAGAAATGGGAGAGATGAACCTCCTGCTCATCCCGGAGCCCCAGCTCCTGTCCCTCTTCCAATGACCCTCCCTAGAGACGGTCACCTTCTGCGGACCCTCCTCTCCTCTCCCACTGCCTCTGCCTGGGGAGTCTCAGTTTGTCTGACTAAGTGTTTCCGCTGTAAATCGCATCTAATAATAATGAGAGTGAGAGCTGTGGCAGAGATGCTGTGGGTGAAGGGGGCATTGGTGAGAAGGGGTATGCTGCCCAGGTGAGGAGGGGTGAGAGGTGGGGAGGGAGCTCGGCGGGTTGGCAGGAATGAGGGCTGAGCTCTGGAAGCCGTTCTCAGAGGCCTTGGGGAAGAAGGTGGGAGCAGGCCCTCCCCCCACCATCCCTGCTTGGAGCTTTCGTAGGTCATGAGCCCAGTCTTGCTGGCCTAGCCCCCCAGTGCTCTAAGTGCCGCCAGGACAAGATGAGATTTGTCCCCAGCCCACCTTGCCGAGCTGCAGCTGTTTAGCTCCCTTATCAATCTTCTCTGTGGGTTTAATCATCTCTCTGTCATCCTGCTGGGGCAGCCCTCCCCTTCCTGGAGCCCCGGCTTTCCTCCAATCCTCCTCCCCCAGACTCAACCATCTTTCCCCACCTGACTTCTCTTGTGGGAGACAGAGGGTGGGTCAGGCTGGCTTTGCCCCAGGTTTAGTCTCAGTAGTGGGGGTGGGGGAGTCCCTGTTTTTGAAAGGGATAAGTACGGACTAGGGATGGGTAGAAATGGCACTGGCAGAGAATCTGTCCTAGCTGGATCTCCAGGATCATTGACTACTCCAGGCTGGGTAGGACAGGGACTGGAGATCAGCCATGGGAGCCATCAGCCCAGATTTAGGAGATTGTGGGGAAGGTGCATTATCCATCCCTCCCTTCTTCCTCTCTTCTGCTGCTCCTTGGGAACTGTGTACACTCATGGCCGTCCATCCATCCAGCTCCAGCCTCCTTCCCTGGGAGGGTCCTATGGGGTCAGGGGCCTATGGGCAGGAGCTGCGAGCCCACAGCTTTGCATGCATCTTGGGAAAGAGAGTGTCCAGGAGTCAATGGAGCCTGTGTTGTGGTCCAGGCTGGGAGCCAGGGTGCAAGGGGCTCTGGGGCCCATCCCAGTGCTGACGTGCAAGATGACCTTCAGGGCAACTCTTCGACCCTCTCTGCTTTGCTCTCTTTCCCCTCCAGAGCATTTGGGGAATGGGCAGGGGTGGGTGGCATGGGATGGTATATACGCCCCTCAGAGGAAACACGAAAAAGTGGGTCCTTCCTCTCTCTGCTCTCAGCCAAGGCACTCTCAACGCATGTGGAAAGCTGCTCTTTCCCATTTTCCAGAAGGGGATGGGATGTCCCAAAGAGGGATAAGATCCAGCTGAGCATCACCCAGCTTGTCCTTAAGGTTCAGCTGTGAGACCCCCTCAGAAGGTCCCCCAAGGCCCAAGGACCACAGGGGCACTGACTAGCCTTGGGCTGGAGGGGGCTTGTTCCCTTCAGCACAGGGCTGGGCTCTGGAGGACAATGGTGTGTTGATGTGGCTTTGGTCCTGGTCTCACATGACCCGACGGGGGTGGATGGATTGCACGTGGCTGCGCCGCCTGGGCTGACCTTTGGTTGCTGGCTAGGGAAGAGAGGAAGCCATGAAGCTCTCCTGCCCACTCAATGCCCTGGGCACCCTGCCACCCCCACCCCAGGAACTGGCCTCTGGGCACACACACTCTGTCTTCGCCCACCTTCTTTTAGTCCTTCTCTTCCCTCCGCTGTCTGTGAATATGTATGTATATTGTGTGTGAGCGTGTATACGTATGTGTGTTAGAAAGGAGGCACCCAGAGGATGAGGACAGTGAGGGAGAAACTCCCTTTCTCGGTTCTTTCCAATCTAGGATGAATCTAGTTTCTTCCATTGTAGGGACAGGACACCACCAGGACAGGGCCACAGTATATGTGTGTGTGTGTGTCTGTGCGTGTTCATGGGCAGGAGTGTATACATGTGCACTTTAGAGAGCTATGCCTCCCACAGTGCCTTGCCCTATGACCTATGCCCTCCTCTGGTGGGAGGGCATGACTTCCATGGTCAGCATCTTCCAGCTTGGGCTGGAGTCATACCCCCACCCTGGCATAGGGCCAGAGTGTCACTTTCAAAAGGATAACTTTTTTGGGTTGTGTTATTATTGTAATCAATTGAATTAACTAAAAATTACCATTCAGTGAGGAAGTATGGCATGTGTGCATGTGCACACATGCACACACACACACATGATGAGAGTTACAAACACAGGTACATAGAGGGCAAGTCAAGATAGAGACAGGGATATACTCATAGGCACACCAATGGTTGTTTTTTTTAATTTTTAAAAAAATTATTGATTTGAGAGAGTGAGAGAAACATTGATTTGTTGTTTCACTGTTTCACTTATTTATGCATTCATTGGTTGCTTCTTGTATGTACCCTGACCGGGGAGTGAACCTGCAACCTTGGCCCATAGGGACCATGCTTGAAACCAACTGAGCTGCCTGGCACAGCCTGAGATTCTTAAAGGGGATAATTGGTCTCTCCTCCTATTCCTCACCAAGATGCTAAATAGGAGAAGGGGTTATCTCAAGAGAATCTTTCCCTAAAGTGCCCTGGGGGTTGAGGACCAGGGCCTCTGAGATGGGGCAAGCCCGTACGAAGGACTGGATATGGCGCTTTGGAAGTAACCCATGGCCTGGCTTCATTGCTTAATATGACAAATGTTACATGAAGATTTTTAATGAATTTTTTTCACTAGGGCTAGTCACCCATACACCCCTAGGTGGCCCTGGGAGTATATGGAGGGAAGTTAAATTCCCAGGCCTGGGTATGGATGGGGGTGAGGTGCCCAGAGGCTGGCCTGGGAGGCCTGTGGGTGAGAAGAGGACAGCATATGTGTCCTCAGACTTAGTCTCCAGGTGTCTCTCAAATTAACAGCTTTAAATGGTTTGGCTGAGGAGTATTTCTGGACAGTCTGCCCTCCTTCCCCAGATATAGTTCTATTAATCCCATTGGATGCTGGGAGAGAGAACGGGAATGGTCCTTGGCGCTAAAGCAGAAGGATGGAGCCTGGAGGGGCTGGGATGAAGACTGCGGCCGAGGGTGGCAGGGTGTGGGCGGGGTGCTAGAGTTGAGGTTGGAGCTGAGATTTGAAGCTGCAGCAGAGTTGAGCATGGAATGAAGAGGGGTTGTTGGAGGTTGGGTTGACAGATTCTGAGAAGCCTATTTTTGGAGTCCAAAAAAGAGAATGTTTGGTGTCTGCTCTTGCCTGGAAGCAGCAGGACAGGTCCCCTCCCCCTGCTCCCCTCAGCTGAGCAGAGTCATACATCACCAAGGGGCCGGGACTCCCTAGATGTATTGCCCTAATACGTCGCTATAGCAACCCCATTCTAATCCTGCATTATTCTAATATGGTCCCCCTCCCCACTGTGATGTATAGCTTGGGTCTCAGAGCTTCAAGGCCCCTTCTCTGAGTCTGCTCTCCATACTCCAGGGATGGGTGGGTTGGAGGTCAGCTTGGTTTCCTTGAGTCCCATCTTGCTTCTTCTCACCCTGTGCAATGGGATCCTTTGTGAGGCTGTGTGTGGAGGTGGGATCTGGCCCATTGGCCCACCAGACAGCCTGCCCAGGGAAGGGAAGCAGCAGGCCATGTATCCTGGCCCTGGCACACGAGCGCCTGACGCACCGACCCACGCCAGCCTGCTCGGCCTGGGGACCTGAGACCTTGGGGTTGGGGGCCAGGGCAGGACAATGGCTGCATTCCGGCTGTCAGCCACAGGCCCCCATTGTTCCTGTGGACACTGCCTGCTTGAGGGCCGCGATTCTGGCCCTCACCCCGCAGGGGGCGTAGGATGCTCCCTGGACCACTCCCCCAGGGGACCATAGAGGGGTGATTCATGGGGTGGCCAGGGCAAAGCAAGCCCCAGCTGTGCCCAGATTCTGGGGGCCGGGAGGGGGAGGTGACTGAGGGTTGTTTGTGTCAGGGGAGGGAGGGTTGAATAGCCAGAGGACTCAGGGCCCTGGACACCAACCACGTCATCTCCTACCCCTCCTTGTGTGTGGGCTGGTCAGAGAGGCTCCATTGTCAGAGGGGCAGGCCCACCCAGGCTGGAAGGGAGTTGAGAATCAAGAGGGGCCATCTCAGAGCTGGGCGGACCCAAGACCACCCCTCACACTGCACTGGCATGGAGATGGAAGTCCTGAGAATGTCAGGGATGAGCTTCAGGTTACATAGCTGGTGGTGACGGGCCCAAGACCAGAACATTCCCTCATATCTCCCTAGTGCTGAAATGCTGCTGCCATTTCTGGCAGAAAAACTGAGTCCCTGTGGTGGTCTTCAGTCTCGGCTGAAATGACACTCATAAGCTCTTTTCTCTTTCCCACTTCCTTTGGAATCCTTTCAGTTCAGGTCAGCACCTGGCATCTCTGGAGTGAGAAACTAGAGTTAAGGGCAGTCCTAGGGCCATGCAGAGGCCATACTGACTACATCTTCTGGAAGGCCCTGAAGAAATAAGCAGGGCATGGAGGTCCCCAGTGCTCTGACCCACAAGAGTCATAGATGCAACAATAGACTTTATTGTTTCCTCCCAAACAATGATCTCACTTGGGCCCTCACATGTCTACCCTACGTGACTGAGAGGTAGGGAGGGGAAGTAGCTAATCTAGGAGTGTTCTAAGAATGGGGGACTAATACATTGTTATGTCTGTGTCCTGCTGCTTGATACAGGAACTGACTGTTAAACTGGCTGGTTGGATGAGGGGATGGGTGATGGGTGGTTGAAGAGGTAGTTGAGGGTTGCACGGATGAATGGATGAGTGGATGGGTGAGCAGATGCATGAATGAATGGTAGGGATGGGTGGGTGGGTTGATGAATGGATAAGTGGATGGATGTAGGATGGACAGATGAATGTTTAAATGACAGAAAGGCCATTTCATATATTGAGGTCCAGGGATGATAGATGACCCAACTTGAGTCATACTAAGTATGAATAGTGGAGTAAAGCCTGGACCCAGGTAACTAACCACCCCCTGCCCCTTTGAAGCCAGAATTCCCTGTAGCACTGTTTGGTGGTCAGTCCCGGGGTGGAGGTGCAGTAGAACCAGGATTTGGTACCTAAAGGAATTTATAGTCAGACTTACTCTCATATTAGGTGGCTCCACAGGGTCTAGGACCTTGATCCTGAGTTGAATCTTCTGTGCTGAGGTCAAAGGAGAGGGTAGAAGCACACTGGTGGAAGGTCCTGAGCAGGACAGGGAGAGGCATGAAGGTTCAGGAAAGGGGAGTGAGTGGGGTCTGAGCGCACCGGGGCTGAGTGGTTTTGCCTCCTCGGGATTAGGCCCTGAGCCAGGAGCCCCTGAGGCTAACCCCTACCATGACCCAGCTAAATGGTACCACCATCTATAAGGCCTTTCTTGACTCTCTGGATACTGTTTCCTCAGAATCTAGCACAGAGCCTTGGGGACACAGGGTTGCCACAAAAAGGCAGGAGTAAGGAAGAGGTTGGAAGAGTGCACCTGTCACTAATTTTGTGGGTCATTTTGGGCATGTCCCTTGACATCCTTGGGCCTCTATTTCCTCATCTGTGAACTGAGGGTGGATAGCTTGAACTCCTCTTTCCAGAGTGATTTTGAGAATGAAGATAAATAATCTTGGGTGTGCGGGGGGAAGCACTACGTATTATTTTTCTGCACAGCTTCAGCCCAGCAATAATATAATAATGTATATCGTACATATAAAATTAATTTTATAGCTAACATTTAATGTGCACTTGCAATCTGCCAGACTTGCTTGTAAGTGTTTACATATATCATCTCTCATCTAATCATTACAGCAGTCCTGCCAGGCAGGTACTATCTTTATTTTATTTTGACAGATGAGGAAACTGAGGTATGGCAAGCATTAAGCAGCTTGCCCAAGGTCCCATGAGTAGTAGGTGGTGTAGCTGCGAAAGCCTGGGCAGACACCAGGACCCGCATTCTTAGCTACTGTATGGGCTACTCAGTATGCAGCACCCTCCACAGATGCATCAGGAGGGCTGGCTGACCTTCTTGATGACCCCAGGCAAGTCATCCAACTTCCTTGAGCCTCATGAGATTTACCTGATGGCAGCACGGTGGAGAAGGAGCCAGATCGTAGCCGAGTAGCTCCAACACGCTTGGTCTGCAGCATCTCTCCCAGGCCCCGTCCTGAGTTCCGAAACCTCCTCTGCTTTGCGCACAGACCCCAAGCACTGGACACCGCTGTTCACCCCAGCAGGCAGTGTAAAAAGAACACTGTCCCGGATGCCACGTAAAAAGGGTTTTATCCCAGGTTCTATCATTATCTCTAGTGTTGCTGCTCTGCACAGGTTGCTAAAATGCTCTGGGCACCAGTTTCCTTACTTGCAAAATAGGAATAACTCATGTGAGATAATGAAAATAAAGAATAAAATAAGTGCTGGATAGATCTTACGTCTGAGTGACCTGGATAGAGTGGGGTCTGTGGTAGAAGTTCATTGTATTTTGGTTTTCTTCCCTGTTCACTTGCCTTTGTACGATGCCCAGGCCCCACAATTGAACAGCTTTCATTCATTCGTCACCTACTTATGCTAAGCACTCTATGTACATCCTCCCACTTAACTCTCAAAATAGCTCTGTGAGGTGGGAACTGCCATTGTGACTGTATCAGGAAACTGAGGCAAAAAGGGTAAGTATCTGGCCTAAAGTCGTACAGCAGATAGGAGGTGGGGCCAGGATTTGTTCCCCGGGTCTGTCTGGTCTCAGAGCCCCTGCATGTCACTATTCAGCTCTCTCCCTCCCTCTGAGACATGAAGAGCTTCTCCAGGGACTTCAGTGACAACGGGAGAAAGCAGGTGACCCACAATGGCTGGAGAAGGCCTTGTTGGAGGGTCAGATCTGTCTGTGAGCTGCTGGGGACAACTCTAGCAGCTTCTGCATGGAGGGAGCACTCCTTCCTCCCCAGGCCAGCCAGCCCCAGGGAAAGGCTGAGGAGGGTGACGATTTCCCGCCCTAAGCAAAGGCAGCAGTAGCCATGCAGGATCCCGGTCTGCTCCTATGCAGAGCTGAATAATCAGGAGCCTTTGAAGAAGGATTTCTGAAAAGCCATCAGGAGTGAATCATTGACTTAGGGAGGTGATGAATCAACGGGGAGTTCATAAAACGGCGAATGAATCGGGTGTGAGAACGACAGAGCCACTGCTATTCCCCAGAACCCTCTGGGGACAGAGAGCCGAGAGAGAAGAAATAAAAATAACATGGGCCTTACGCCTGCTACAAACCTGAGTCAGCCCCTCCTTCCATGTGGAAAGACAGAGGGGACAGAGGGATGAGACCCACTGGTGGGTGAAGCGGGGCAGAGGGAGGCTCACTGGGTCTGGGCTGCAGGTGCAATTAGCCAATGCTTTCCCCCCTTCTTTTCAGAAGCCCTCACAAGAAAGAACACTGATTTTGACGAACACCCAAAATAATGTGAGATCAGGCACCATGCATTATGCATGAGGTCTGATTTAACATGAACATTATTTCTTGTGTACGAGACCATATGCCTCCGTGCTGTCTCTGCAGCCTAATAATACCCAGACCCACCCTGGTCAGGCTCAGCCGGAGACACGTCCACTGGGTGATGTGTGTGGGGGGCCTTCAAATACAGCCCTCCTGGTACTAAGCTCATCTAAGGGGAGTCCTTTCAGATGACTTGGAGGTGGGTTGTGCCCCTGGAAAAACACCAGGGAGCTGGGGGTGGGTGTAACTGTGTGAAAGTGCCAATGTGTGTGTGTGTGTGTGTGAGAGAGAGAGAGAGAGAGAGGGAGAGAAAAACAGACATCAGGAGCCCGTGACTAGGTGATGCTGGGTTCATCACGTGGTGATGTGGGGACATGTGAGTAGCTGAGGTTTTTCAGCACAAGAGGAATGATGGCAAGAACGCATAGATCTAATTGCTGTGTGTGTTTGTATATATACACGCATATGTATGTGTGGGGGTGTGTGTTTAAAAAATAAGATCACACACACATACAAACACACAGCCCAACTTTAATTATCTGAAGGGAGCAGGAGAGAGCTGGGAGGAGCTGGGAACAATGATGGGCAGAGATGTGTTTGGAAAGCAGTTTGTGGGGTAAGTGCTTGGAAATCTGGAGAGTAGGGGTACCTTGACAAATGTTGCAAAGGACAACTGTGTGTGCTTAATCAAATATTACAGGTGCCAGGTCTCTGGTGACTCTGGAGACCTCAGTGCCAAAGCCCACAACTCTGGTGCTGGGCAGCCAAACAGTAGCATGGGTGTGACCACGAGTGTGTTAGCATGAGCAAGGGAGCACGCTGGGGAGAGTGTGCATTGGGGTTTTAGCTGGCTGACAGAAGTGAGGGGGATGGGTGTCAGTGGGAGACAGAGGAGGTGGCTGTGAAGGCAAATTTCCGAGTGGCCTTGGGAACGGTGGGGTGACAGATGGAGAAGGAAGGATCCCTGGCCAGCCTGAGTGTGTACATGAAGCAGGATTGTATCCTTGGAGGTGACAGTTGCCTCTGCTCTACCTGGCGCTCCCAAAGAGTAGGCAACTGGAAGCTGACTTTTTGAGGGGACTCGCAGCTGTGAGGTGGCCCTGGTGACTGTTGCCATGCCCTAGCTGAGGGACCAATAGAGGGCAGTCCTCCCACACGGAGGCCTCCCAGGCAGCAAGAAGAGTCCTGATCGGCTGGCCAAACACTAACTACAGGCTTTTCAAATATGCCAGGCAGGGACAAGACTGACGGCTACTCCGGCTTCAGTTGCTAAGCCGGAGGTCTGAGTGAATGCTCTCGTTAAGCTTAGGAGTAGTTGGGTCCAGATAATAAACCTCCTCTCGCTCCTCCCCCTGCTCAGGTGAATCTCCTTTCTGGAGCTCAAGCCCTGCTGGGGAAAGCCTGGGCCTGGGCCCATCACTGTGGGTTTGACGCTCGCACATGCAGGCCTACAGCCTTTCCGGAGACTCGATTCCAAACAGCGCTAAGTGGGTAGCTGTGGTTGGGGGTCAGCTAGCCCAGTGGACATGCAGTGGAGTCCTGGGGTCAAGGGTTGATTGCACCAGACCTAAGCCAGGTGACCTATAAGCCAGTGCCAGTTCCTGGTGCAGGAGGTGGTGTCCTTGAGGTCCAGTGCAGGACACCTTCTGGGTTTGCCTGGATGACCACAGGTGATTACAACAGCTACCTTCCATCTTCTTGTTGTGGGCACCCTGCAAACGTTCTTCCAGCTCAAAGCATTAGCAGTGTAGCATACTTTCTTTCCCCGCTCCCACCTCTGGGAGCAGCTATGGATTTGCAGGCACAGCGGCACACATACAGTCATACGCCAACACACAGAAGTTCACACGGGGAGAGTGCAGCTCTAACTAACAGAACATGTGGCCACATGATCATAGAAAGTAATTTTGTTCAAATGAGGAAGGAAGATGGGATCAGAAAATTCCAAATCAGCTAGAGAAAGCTTGGGCTTTCTCCAAGGTTGATGCTAGGGACTTCTTCCTCTCTGGAACAAAAGGAAGTCACGCTCTCAGGAGTGAGCAGGTAGATCCACACACACGTGGGACGGAGAAACGGCTGTCAAGCTCACAGCTGATTGTGAACTCAACTCAGGGAGTAAGATTTCAGGGTAAATATTTCTCTCCCTATGGCTTCTCCTTATATGGTCAAATGTGCTGCAGTTCCTACCCTCATCCCAGGCTGGAGACTGGGGGTAGGAGCCCAGAGTTTGCTTACTGGGTAGCTGTCCCTGGCTGGTGTTTTAATAAGCAAAATCCTAACAAGGTGGAAGATTTTCTTCTGACCCCTTTTCTACTTTTTTTCATCTTTCTGTTCTACTCATCAGCTGCTGCTCGTTCTTGGGAGACCACATTGTTTTGCTGTTTTTGAGTTGACTTGCTTAAATAATAAATCCACCCTCTTGTACAGGATTAAGCAGATAATTAGGGAATCAATCAATCAATTGGTGTCAGCTGCAGGCAGAGGCCAGTGAAAGGCCGTCTTCCTAGTCACCCTTTCCGACCTCCAAACCTGCTGAGGCTCAGGGCGGCGCAGACCGCAGGGAGCTCGGACCTTCATGTGCTTTCATTTTGGGGCCCTGGGGCTGGGACAAACTTAGGGACAGAGACATAAGGAGGGAGCATGGGACTGCTTCGAACGAAGTTCCCTACTTTGTGGAGCAGGAAATGAGAGGCCAAGGTAGGGTGGCCTGTTGTTCCGGGACACACTGTCACCCTGTTGGCTAGTAAATTCCTGGCCTCCTCTTTAAGAAACATGGGGAGGCTCACTGGCCTGCCAGTATGGGGGCTGGCTGGGACATGGGTACCAATTACAGGGCTAATTGTCACTAGGCTGGAGTGAAGGTGAGGGGAGGGGAAAAAAAAAAAAAAGCAGTGACTGAGATGTTGAGCATTTGAGACCCCGTGGTGGCCTTTGTACTGGCAGAGACAATTCTGCCAAGGCTGAAGGGCAGAGCCCAGAAAGTCACTGAACTCTCAGTGCGGCACAATCATCCTGAGGCCCCAGCATGGCCGGGGACTGCCAACTTGGGGTCCTGGGAACACCTCTCTGAGTGTCCTAGATGCCGTTGGCTGGAGCCAAGGCCTCTCACAGGCCTGGGCGTAGGCGGCTTCCCTGTGGGAGCGAGGCCACACATACACCCTCATCGGGGACACAACTTTCTCACCAATCAAGCAATTTTGCTTTCAAGCTTTGTCTCCACGCAGAGTAAAAGAAACCTCATGCGGTTTCTCTTGAGAAGGGAAAAGAATCTATGGCGTAAACAGAGCTGTTCTAATACTATTTTTAAGAAGAATTGTTTTAAGGGACGATCTTGGCTGGGATACTGGCGGTCTTGAGCTTTGGGCCTGGAACACAGATCTGCTTCCACCATCCAGGCTCTGGGGAGGGTATGTTGCTGCTGAAGGCTTGAAATGCGAATGTCTGCCGATGCCTATGTCCTCCACTCAGGTCATGACTGCACAGCTGTGGGGTCCTCATAGTCATATACATCACTCCCGGGGGTGGTGGTGGGCCTTGGGTATTCATCTCTAGAGAGGACATGGTAGAGCTTTTGGTAGCACAGTTGTTTATACCCCTGCTCTTCCACAGGAGAAGGCGAGGCAGGTGGTTTGTTTGCTGAGAAGCAGGGCAGCCTCTGCTGAAGCAAACAGGTAGGGCTCCCTCACTAGGCCCACTCACCTCCTGCAGGACCACTGTGGGAACTGCCAGTGAATCCAGGTAGGTTTAGCGCCACTTGCTTGAGGTTGGAGAGCCAGCTGGGGCCGGCTGGTGGGGGCCTAACCCAAGCTTCCAGATGCCCCAGGACCTGGAATGGGGAAAACTGGCCGAGACTCCGCACGTGGAGGGCAAAGTAAAACCAAAGTCAGGGGTTGGGGTGTTGGGTAGGGGATACAAAGGTGCCAGGCTAGTGGTCCAGGTCAAGGTAGGCTAAGCAGTGGAGTTGTGCCTGAGGAATGGCTGACGCATATTCAGTGTGGTGTCTGCAGTTCCCTGTCCCGGCCCTGGTCTGGTCTTAGGATAGTCTGTTTCTGGGAGTAGACAAGAGGCAGCTTCATCTTCCATAAACTCGCCCACTGGAGGCCACGGCCCAACTGTTGCCCAAGTAACAGGCTGTCCTGATACTGGCCTGGAAGAAGGTCTGTGTGGTCACCTTTCTCTAAAATAGTGAGCGAGGGTATCCCACCACTTTACCCACAGATCCACCCAGCCCTGGTAGTAAAGAGGACAGGACACAGCCCTGGGGTACATGTTTATGTGAGTAATAAAATATTTACTATAACATAAATATAAAGGGAACTTCCCAGTCTACATTATTTTTTTTTGCAATAAAGATACAAAGAGAATGCACCAAAACATTGTTCCAAAAAAAAACAAAAACAAAAACAAAATTTAAATTCAAACTGTAATAAACAAAACAAGAAACGGAGAAGGGGGAAGCTCCAAACACATCCAGAAAATAAATAGAGATGGGTCAGAAATCTGGAAATCATATTAAAATATCTTTTTCGGATTAGTCAGTGTACAAAATCCTTTAGGATGGGGACGGAGGGCAACCCGGAAAACCAAAAATAAAAATCAAGCACAAAATGTTTCTTTTCCCCGTCAGTGTGTACATATCTCACATATTTACATGGTTCCCACCTCACCCCAAACTTGGGTAATTTCTCTCCCAGCCTCCCGCATCCCAGGGGGCTGCAAAGGGAGCAGACAGAAGCTGCAGGGACTCAGGCAGAGGGCTCTCAGGGAACGGCTTATTTCTATAGCTGGTTAAAAAACACCTCCAACTTTTCCAAGTTTCGTTTGTTTGTGGCCAGGAGGGCAGGGCCCCGCGGGGAGCACGGGCCCTGCTTTGCAGTGGTCGGTCTGCAGAGGGGCAGGAGCCCCTTCCCGTCGGGGTGTGCGTGGGAGCGCAGAACCCTACAGCGTGGCCGGAACCGAGCTGGAGCTCGGATAAAACGAAACGAAAATGAGCACTCAAATTTTTTTTGTTAGTTTTTTTGTTTTGTTTTGTTACGCTCTTTGGGGGTAGGGTAGGGAAGAGGAAAAAATAAATTAGGCTAGATTAAAGCTTTGGCTATTTCCTGCTTTTATACACAGACGCGGCTCTCGCGGCCTCCCCTCCGGGGCCCCGATAAATACAGTATACAGCGATTTAAATTAAGGGCGCGGGCGGAGTTAGAAGGACCCCAGGAACCGAGAGGCTCCATGAATAAATAAAAACCGTAAAAAACCAAGCCCGGAGGAAGGGTAAGGGGGATGGGACGCATCCTTATGGGAGAGAAGAGGCAGGGAGCGAATAAAGTGACAGTCCCCCACTCTCGATCCGCAGGCTCTAGTATCCGCGCGGCGGAGAGGGGACGGGGAACTCTCCTCTCTTCGTCCTCTCTCCCTCTCTCCCGGGGAATTCCTAACCCGGTACCGCGTTACCTGTCGCTGTGGGGAGGCCGCTGCCGGGATCCGGCCCCGAACAGCCCGGGGGTCAGGGGCGGGGGTCGTCGAGGGAATGGGGGCAGGGAGCAGGCGGCGGGCAGGATGCCCAGGGTGAGTTGGCGCGGTCCGGAGCTTCCCTTCTCTCCCTCGGGGTTCGGGCGACGCAGCTTTTCCGTCGTCTTCGCGCTCGTTGGAGATGGTCGTCCGGGTGTTTGGTTTTGTTCGAAAGTTTCTGGGCTTTTTGTAAAATCCAAAGCAACCGAACAAAAAGAGTACAGGCCGCGCGGCGCCTCGCCGCGCGCCGGCGGGGGCCCGGCCCGCGGGGTCACTGCACCGAGCCGGGCAGTGTGTGATGGTGGTGGTGGTGCAGCGCTGCAGACGGGGGCGGCGGGGGCGCGGAGGGCGGCGACGCTCCGCCCCCGCCCGGCCCCAGCTCTCCCGGTGCGTAAACATCGTCCATGGGTGGGTGGCCGGCACCGGCCGCGGGGGTCATGCGCTTCTCCTTCTGCCGCCGGTTGCAGAACCAGACGCGCACCACCTCCTTTTCCAGCTGCAGGCTGTCGGCCAGGCCGGTGATCTCGTGCGCCGAGGGCTTGGGGCACTTGAGAAAGTGGCTCTCAAGCGCGCCTTTGACCCCCACCTCGATGGACGTGCGCTTCTTGCGCTTGCGGCCCTGAGCCGCGATTTTGTCCAGGTTGGTGGGGCTGCCGCTGGACGAGTCGGTCTCCTCCAGCCACTTGTTGAGCAGCGGCTTGAGCTTGCACATGTTCTTGAAGCTCAGCTGTAGGGCCTCGAAGCGGCAGATGGTGGTCTGCGAAAACACGTTACCGTACAGTGTGCCCAGCGCCAGCCCCACGTCGGCCTGCGTGAAGCCCAGCTTGATGCGCCGCTGCTTGAATTGCTTGGCGAACTGCTCCAGGTCGTCGGAGCTGGGCGCGTCCTCGTCTGAGTGCTCGCCCACCGACGAGCCACCGCCGCCAGCTCCCGGGTGCAAGTGTGCCGCTGCCGCGTGAAGACTGCCGGCGTGTGCATGTCCGTGTGCGTGTCCGTGGGCACCCAGGTGCGGTGGAGGCGACGGCTCCAGCTGTGCCTCGTGGCCGTCCTCATGCAGTGCGTGGTGCAGGCCCGGCCCCGCGCCACCGCCGCCCGCCGCCAGCATCCCCGCCAGGCCGCTGCCGCCGCCCCCCGGGTAGGCCGCTTGCGCGTACAGCCCGAGCGGCTGGGGTTGGTGGCCCCCGCCGGCCCCTGGCGACGGCGACATAGCCGGGCCCAAGTGGTGCGCCGTGCCGCCCTGCGCCCATGCCGCGCCCGCGTGGGCCGCCCCCTGGTGCACCAGGCGTGCATGGAAACCACCGCCGCCGCCGTCGTCGGCTCGACCAGTGCCGCCGCCGCCCGCCTTGCCGTGTTCCAGGTGCGGGCCGCCAGCCCAGTCGCCGCCGCCGCCTCCTCCCGTGGGAAGCCACTGGGGGTGCGCTAGGCCCACGGGGTGGCCCGCGCCCGCGCCCAGCCACTCGTGGTGCATCAGCTTCTGCACTTCGCGGTACGCGGCCCCCGCGTGCAGCCGCTCGGCGGCCGCCGCTGCTGCCGCTGCCGCCGCGGCGTCTGGGTGCATGAGCGGTCCCGTGCCCCCGGCTCCGCCGCCGGGGCCCCGGGGCAGGTACTGCGCGGTGGTGGCCATGCCGCCCCGCGCCCCGCGCCGCGCCGCGCCGCACCTCGCCGCCGCTCCACTCCGTCTGCGGGCCCTATCACCGCTCTCCGCCGGCTTAAAGCCCAGACCCGCTCAGCGCTCCGGAGCCCCACCCCGCCCGCCGCCCATTGGCTGCCCGCGGAGCCGCCTCCCGCCCCCCCGGCCAGGCCCCCGCCCCCCGCGCCCGCCTGCAGCTGGGCCCTGCAGCCCAGAGCTCGCCATTGGGTCTCGCTCCCGGGGTCCCGCGCGCCGGCCGTGCTGATTGGCAGCTGGGACTTCATTCACGGCTCCCCACCGTCCGCGTACACACTCACGCCCCGGGGGCGCGGCCGCCACGTGGGGAGTGGCGTGGGGGTGGCACTGGGACCGCGCCCCCTCTGGTCCTCGCTGCATGGGCCCCTCTTTCCCGCTGCGCTGGAGGCTCGGAACCCGTAGGGTCCCACTCTCCACGCGAGCTGAATTCCCGCCCGTCTTCTGCCCGAGCGGCCACAGGCGGCGGCGATGACTGAGGGCTCCGGGAGGCGCTCGGGCTCCGAGAAGCTGCTCAGCCCCACGCTCTTCCCCCCGCGGTGCCGCTGTCGGCGGGCTAGGATTCCCGCCGGTGTCGGCGGCTGCGAGCGGGAGGCGGCGTCGGTCCCCGAATCCGTTAACGCGCGGCTGCTCACCTTGCTCGCCTTGCTCCCGCAGTTTACAGCGGGCATAGAGCTGCCCTTTGCGCACCTCTCGGCGCGTCTCCTCTCCCTTCTCTTAGACTCAGCGCCGCAACTGCGCCGACCTCCGTTGCTGTGACAGCGCATGCAGCGCGGGCAAAGTCGGACCCGAGGCGGTTTCAAGCCTCGCGCGGACTCCCCTTCTCCAGGGCACCGCGGCCCAGGTGAGTACTGTGTGGACTGCTCGGGGTGGAACGGTCGGCGGGAGCGATGTAATCAGGACGCGCGGGGTTTCCGGGTTTGGGGAGTGAGAGGTATTCGACTGCAGTTTCAGGGAAAACACCGTGGACAGCAGTGGTGGATACGCTGGGGTCACTGACATCTGTCCCACGCCGCCTTCTCGCTCCTTTCCCTCTCTGCTTGACCGGCTCATTGCCCGGGGTCATGGAGGAGTCACGCTCCGGGAAACTTGCTGTGGGTGAGGAATGGCAGGGACTTGGGGAAGGGCGTCTGCCACTTCACAAATCCAGCAAGCCTGCAGTCCGGGAGCTGTCCAGCCTGCATTGAAGCCCTGGGCTGGATCTAACCCGACTTGCTTGGGCTACTGAAAAGAGTAGGCCTTATAGGAATTCCGGGTGAGGCATGCAATTCGGGTACCTCCTCATCCCTCCCCATTTGAGGACTCTGAAGGATCCAGAGTGTACTCGGACCTCAGCGTTAGCTGGTCTGTGCTTCTAAACCCCACATGGGTTAGAGGCTGAGTGGAGTGAGCTGTGGCCTCCACCTCTTTCTCACACTGAGGTCTGGCTGGCACAGTCTTCCAGTGCTGGCCCACCTCTTTTCTCTCCCTGATCTTGTCTCAAATGGATTCACAGATTTCAGGCCTCTGGCGTCCCAGGTCACAGGACTGAGCTGGGGGTCCAGCAAGGGCTCTACTGGACAAGTCAGAACTGGAATAAAGCCTCAAGATGCGAAGAAGGATGATGGGGCATTTGGTGGTGGCTGCTGTGGGGATGACCCCAAGGTTGGCTGGGGCAGAGTCCACAGTGACAAGGGTCATCCTGGGCACAGGTTCTGCTCACCCAGGCTCTGGCACCCTATAGGACCAGCCAAAGGCTGGTTCCCAAGGGATGGAGTGGACAGGGCAAGGTCCTTGTCCAGCACTGTTCTGAGCAGGCTTCTTAGGTATCACCCTCACTGTAAGAGCTGTGTCTGAATCTAGCTAGGGATGCTGAGCTTTCTTGGACTCTGGCCCAGGAAATGGTCAGCTTGAATCACCTTTCCTTCATAAAATCATAAAGCAGCAGACCTCCTGGTCCGCTTGCCTTCCGAGGCTGGGAATCCTGTCGTGAAGCCTCATTTCATGCCAGCCCTAATCAGACCTGCATGACATTGAAGCTTCAGCTTTCAACCTGGACCTGTACTGTCCTGGGCAAGGATAACTTTGGTTCATCTTTCTAGCTCTTGCTTTTCCTACCTAAATTGGGAATAACAGTGCTGTAGGCAGCCTGCCTGTCTCACTACAGTAAGTCAGAAGGTGGTGCAAGACAATGGAGGTGAAGGGATCTCAGAAAGGGCTTTTGCTCTGCTTGTTTCTGTAGATAGTACTCAGTGAATAGGCAAGTTATTCCCCTGCTCTAACTAAATCCCAGTTTCCTCATTCGTAGAGTGGGGTTATGGAGGTTTGGGCCAGCTGACCTCTCAAGGCCCTTCCAGCTCTGATGGCCTGTGATCTTATGAATCTGTCTCAGTTTCTGCTGGAGGAAGGAAAATGTCTGGACAGTGGTCAGGTGTTGTGATGTCCAGTCTTTGGAATTGTCACTGAGACTTGAATAATGATGGCACAGGGCTCTACCAAGTACTTTTCATTCATTATTTTAGTTACATCTCTCAGCCCTCTGAGAGTGCACTGAGATTGTTATCACCCGTGCATAGCTGAAAGAACTGAGGCTGGTCCAAGGGCACAGAACCTCCTCATCATTCTCCCCAGTGGGATGGGCAAGGGTGCCTGTGGAGGCAGTGGCCTTGGCCATCGGAGCAGAGAGAGCCCACTGCCTGATCTCTGGTAGCTCTCTGGAAGAAAGCCAGGGCCGGCTGGAGCTCCTAAGCTGGGTTCCCAGGTCTGTGCTGAATTGAGAGGTGTCTGCAGCAAAGCCAGGCTCCTAGGTTACCGGCTTGTCAGTCAGCAAATCTCAGTCCCTATTCCTTTACTCCCATGAGCAGCCCTGTGACTTTGTGCTAGTTGCTTTGCCTGTCAGAGCCTTAGTTTCTTCATCTTAGAACAGGAACAGTAATTCCTGCTTCTCAGGATTGCCCTGAAGTTCCAAGGATGAAGCAAAGCATGCCATTTAGATGCCCTCTTAATGTTAGATGCTGTCCCTGGGGTTAGCAGCAGTGTGAACTAGGAAAGGATGACATCCCTTTGTCTGCTTTGGAAGTTTTAGATCCTCTACAATGATAAGGGTTTGGTCTTGAGTCAAAATTTTCTTGTATTTGAGAGTTTCATTCCTCAGGAAGTTTCTACATCCTCTTGGCTCTTGCTCCCAGAGATTCCGTGTGGGGCACCGGGGACTGTGGCATGGCCATTGGCAGAGACCCCTGCTGCAGGACAAACCCTTCTATCCTGGAGCCCTGTTCTCACAGACCCTGGGGAGAATTTGGAACACAAAAGTCAAGACACCCAGCTAATCCACACAGACATAGATTGGTTTAGACATGTGAGCAAATGTATGTACACACACACACACACACACACACATTCAGTTACACACATGCACTTTAGCCCAGGGACAAACATACAGATTCACAATAGGGACACACAGACTTGCACCATTAGGTAGGATATTTATAGATATTTATATTCATGCAAACCAACACACAATGATAATGTAGGCATGTGGTTAAGCAGGAACATACACAGAACCTACACATAGGCTGAAATAGGCTCAAGTAGGCATTCCTTCTTCAGCGACACAGAAATACAGGAGACCTACAGGCCCTTTGGGTCACAAGCATGGAGCCTCTCAACTGGTGTGCCAATTCACACAAATAGGCACACCCTTGTGTTCACACACATGAGCATAGAGCCAGCCACGGGCATTCACCATCTGCCCCAAACTGCACAGACACAAGGAGGCCCACCTTGCACATTGTGTAGACACACATACATGCACCTACACCCTGTAGGAACTATAACATCTGCACAGGGGATCAGAAGCAGAGTTTGGTCCATGTGGTTCAGCACTAGTCCCAAGGAAGCAGGAAAGCCCATTCTTTTCATATTTTTTCCCTCCCCTTGTCCGTGAGGGCAGCCAGGCCACCGCCAGTCTCAGAGGCTCCTAGGCCTCTCTCTCCAGCGGGGCCCCTGCCCAGCCCACCCCCAGGCCAGGAGCTTCCAGGGCTTTCCCAGAGTGGCTCAGCCTCCTCCAGGCTCTGGAGTGTGACCGAGCGCCTGCTCATTTGACACAGGTCACCGAGCCTCCAGCAGATGGGGCCCTCACTGTGGGGGGTCTCTGGGCCAGAGGGGTTTCAGGGGGAGGCTCTGTAGGGATGAATGGAAACTACACAAGCTCCAGCCTCACATCCTCTCTCTGCAGAGCCCCGAGTTACAGACACAAACCTCTGCCATCTACGTTCACCTTCCCTCCTGAGAGATTCAGAAAGGGCCTCTGGAACACAGCCACACTCTCCATCAGCACCCTTCGGCCACATATGCACTATGATAATCCAGACACACACCCCAGACAGGAGAGCCTGTGCAACGGTGTGCAGAGCAACATTTGGGAGGGAAGAGGGGGCAGCTGGGTCTGGCTGCCTTCTCCCTCTGGCCTGTGAGCCCCTGCACTGCGGTGTCTTGTCAGTTGGTCAGTGGGGACCTGGAGCCCAGGAATCGCTGAGAGCAGATGCAGTTGCAGACTGAAGGCCTTTTTAGTTCTGGGGAAAGACAGGCTCCAGGGCACTCCACTTGGATTCCTTGAAGTCAGGAGTGCTGAGAATAGCTAAAGAGAGGGAGATGGGAGCCCATGGGGAAGGCCGCTGGAGGATCTGGTGTCTTTAGGATGGCCTCCTGTGTGCTTGGGCTTTGAGTCTTTGGCCAAGGCTCGGGGCAGGGACAGGATGGCAGCTCTCGCAGCTCACAGCCTTTCCCTTCTGCCAGTCTTCCCCTCATGCCCTAGATCCTGCATTTTCAGAGTGTCAAGAGATCTAAGTTCCATCTTGGCTCAGACTCAGGCCTGCTGGATGACACTGAACCAGCCTCAGCCTCGTAATCCCTGTCAGCCTCAACATCCTCATCTGTAAGCTGGGCAGGATGGTCTCTGTTGGTTTCTTGTGAAGGCGGGGTGAGATCTCTGCCCAGATGGAAACTTGGAAAGGGAAAGTGTGGCTTGGTTTTTCTCCCCAGCTGCCTGGGGTGAGTAAGAGGCTATGTGAGCAGGATCAGAACCTGCCTGCTCCCCCAACCAGTTCTTGCTAAGCTGTGTCAGGAGTGACCACGCCCATACCCTGTTGTTCTGGACTGGAATGTGTTTTTGACTGGAAGAGTCTGGCAGGGTCCCGGCTGTCATAGATTCCCACGTGGGGCGGCACCGGGGTCTTCTTGTCTATCGGCTGCCTTGGTGCAGGTCGGTGTCAGCTCAACAGATTCATAGTACTCACCACCATCTAGAAAGTTCTTCCACGTGGGATGTGATTGTTGTTCTGAGCTTTCCAGTCCCCATCTACGCTCCCTCTAAACTCAGATCCTTCAGGGGTTTGTACCTCTTCTGTCTTTCTTGTGCTCAAAAGAGCCTGCAATAGAGGAGCAGAGTAGGAAGGGCAGTGCTGCGTTTGGCAGAGGAGAAAGAAGCCGTCTCCCTTCTTTAATCTAAAGTTCCCTGTCTCTGTCTTGCTGAAGGGAAGGTGAGCTGGAAGGTGAAGTATCTCTTAGGGATGAACCTTTCTTTGCATTTTCCCTCCTCTGCCTCAGTCCCTAGGCCTATGGTGGAGGTCGGGGTCCTCCAAGAGCATCAGTAGAATATTCAAATGAGAGGTGGCCAGTTGCTCTTGAAATTTACTTTCATTTTTAGCAGAATGGCAGCCTCTGAGCTGGTGTTAATGCCCACAATCCGGTTATGCAGAACACGCTCTCTGCAAATCGGTAAATCATTAGTGGGATTAATCACTCTGAAAGGCTGGGGCTAGGTTTGAGGGGCTTTTTTTTTTTTTGAACACTTTTTATCTAGATGACTGTAAAATTCACCACCACAGGGTGGGGTGGGAGCAGCGAGTGATAATTTAAGTCCTCGCCACCATCATTAGAAGAGGCCTTCCTGGGCTGGTGCTGACTTTGTGTCCCAATGATGATGGGGGGGGCATGGGGGGGCAGCTTGGGTGGGGTGGGAGGGGGAGTTCTCATGCTTTTGTGTGTGGTACAAGGTTCATAGTAGTGTGTTGGGGGTTTGCGGTGCATACATGGTGATTCTACGTTAGCATGCTTGCATGGGTTCCTGTGTTTGTACTTTATAGATGCCCAGAAGTATTTGTGTGCTTTTGTCAGGGTGTGAGTGCCTCGTTTGCATTAATGTGTGCGTTAGTATTTGTAACTGTGTCAGACAGTGAGGGCTTCCTTTTGAGAGTGGTTTTAAAGACCACCCCCCCAGGTAGCTCTTGAGGGGAAGTAGGTAGAAATAGAGGGAAGTCCCAATAGGACCTGCGGGGGGAGTGGCTCAAGGTTAATTTACATATTCATGAGCCATGCCTCCCAGCTCCCCTCCAGAAGAGACTGAGTCTAGTGGAGGCTCTCACTGGAACACCTCTCACTCCCCTACCTCAGGTCTAATGGCTGCCTCCTCCATAAGCCAGGACATCCAGCACCCCATGGTTCCTGAACCCCAATTTCTGCATCACTCCTTATAGGAGCTGTGTGGCCATGAGGGAGAAACCTCTTTTTCCTTCCATGTCCGGGATGCCGCTATGAGGGCTCTTGGGGAAGGAAGGTCATTCTTCCAGCCAGGACCAAGCTGATGAATGGGACTGTGTCCCATTTTATGTCCACATAGGGCCAGCTTCCTAATTCCTCTTTCTCTCTAGCTTAATGCAGCCTAGCTTTGGAGCAGTAATTACCTTCAAATGACCCAGTAGTGACATTCTTTGGTTACTGACCAGAGATATGACTCCCCTCCAGTCCCAGAGTATAGGATTTGAGGTAGGACTTAGTGGGCCTGGTCCTTACATCAAAAATCGCTCCTTCCTCTTATCTGCCCCCTTCCCCTCCAGTCCCCTCGCCTCCTGCAGGGTCAGTTCGGGTAGCTTGGGCATTACTATTAACCTCTCCACAGATGGCACGGATGCCCTGTACTCCTGTTCACGTGCCTCATCCACTGCCCCACAGCATTGGCCTTCTTCCTCTCCGTGCAGTAGCCTAGAGTCAGGGAGAAGATGTAGCTCCTTGACCGTCACAGGTTGGGAGAGTCTGGAGAGAGCTGGCTGGGCTCCATGCTTGCTTTCCTCAGCCTTCTTGGGGGTAGCAGGTGGAGGGTGAAAGAGGAAAGGAAGATTTAGGAATTATATTTTCCCAGGGACCTCTTAGCATCTTTATGTATCTCTGGTGGCAGACATCTGTTTGAGCTTAGGGTAGCATCTGCCTGGGCTGGAGACAACATCTGTTGGAGGCTGGGACACCTGGCTGAGCCCAGCTCATTATCTGGCCCTGGGACAACTTCCGTCTGGGTCCAGGACATGTGTCTGAACCTGACACAGCATCTGTCCCAGCCTGGTGCAACATCTTCCTGGCCTGGGGGCAATGTCTTTTGGAGCCCTGGACATCTGTCTGACTTGGGGATGTCTGCTGAGCCTGGAACAATACCTGTCTGAGCCTGGGGGTGGACTTGTCATTGCAGATAAAATTACCCTTGAGTCTCAACTTTGGTTTGTGGCTGAGAACAGAGCATTTGCCACACTTACCACCTTGCTCTCCTTTCTACCAGGAAAGGGCTTTTAGGTACAGTGCCTCAGTTTACCTCCAGTTGTAAGCCTACTGGCCTGCTTGCTTTGGGCACCTCAAGAAAGAGCCAAAGCCTACACCCCATCAGCTCCAGGAAACCAAAGTGAGAAGAATGCATCAGGGGAGCAGATAGGTCATAAAATCTAGGGACTGGTTTAGGACAATTCTCCCTTCTTCCAGTCCCTTTGTTGAGTCAAGTCTGAATGTTCCCCTAAGACACAACTCAGACATGGCACTTGCCTCCTGGGAAGCCTTCCATTGCTCCCTGTTGTGTATATCATCAGGTCCAGAGCCCCCAGTGTTCCTGCCCCTGTCTACTCTTAGAATCCAGTGGCACAGAGCTTTTATTCCCATGAACACACCAGGCCCTCATGACTCCCTGTCTTTGCACATGCAATTCCCTCTCTTCAGAATGCCCTTTCTCCCCTCATACATCCTTCAAGTTCTGCTTCAGGGGTCACCTGCTCTGAGAGGTCTTCTTGCTCCCTGTCTGGACTAAGCCAACGCCTCTGTCTTGTTTTCACACTGTCTTGTGAAGACACCTGTGTCAGCATTTATAGGCCCGTGTGATCATTACCCTTTGTGTGTCTGTCTCTCCCATGGGACTGTGAGCTCTTGGGGGCAGTTGGCTCTGTATTATCTCCGTCTCCCAACACCCAGCCCAATTCCTGTCTATAGTGGCACCAATAAAGAATACCTGTTGAGCCCTGGCTGGTGTGGCTCAGTGGATTGAGTTGCTGGCCTGTGAACCAAAAGCTCACTGGTAAGATTTCCAGTCTGGGCACATGCCTGGGTTGCAGGCCGGTCCCCGGCAACCACACATTGATGTTTACCTCCCTATCTTTCTCCCTCCCTTCCCCTCTCTCTAAAAATAAATAAATAAAATATTAAAAAATTTGATATCAACCTGTCGATTGACCACATGGTTGTGCCACTGTGATCTCATTTCCTTCTTCTTCTTCTTCTTCTTAAATGGGTTGAGGGAGATACTGGCTTTCAGTCTCAAAAGAAGCAAGCTTCAGAGAAGAGGCCATGTCTTCTTATTCATACCTGGTGGGTTGACAGAAGCCAAAGGGAGCTGGCAATGGGCCCAGAGCTCTCTGGGCAACGGCCTTTTGGAACTGCTTCTGCCCACGTTCATTATCAGTGACCAGGATGGAGGTGTGCAGGATCCAAGGATTTGATGCATTTGCTGCTGACAGGAGCAGGGAAGAGCCACGGAGGTCAGGAGCAGCACTGAATACAGACATAACAGCCTCTCTGGGGGCTGTGGGGATGGGACTCAATCTAAGAAAGAGAACCTCTATCTGGGTCCAAGCCCAGCTCCTTGAGGGCAGGTGGGAGCATTGAGGCCTGGCTTAGCTTGTGTGGAAATGTTCCAGGATTCCTAGGTTTGCTCTTCCTGCCAGAGAGAGAGACTCATGTAAGTTGTTATTAATACAAATGTCATGTCCGGAGAAAATTGCTGACCCTGGTCAGGACTACCTGGCGCCTGGCCAGGTTTGGAGGAACACAGATTCCCAGGAGAGCATATGGAGAGAGAGGCCAAGTAGGGCAGGGTACAGAACCATAGGAGGCAGCTGAGATGTGAATACTGGTGTTTATTCCCCAAATAGAAATAGCTTTATTTTTTTTGCTGATGATAAAAGCAATACAGCTGTGGCTGATGTGGCTCAATGGATTGAGTGCCGGCCTGCTAACCAAAGGGTCACTGGTTTGATTCCCAGTCGGGGCACATGCCTGGGTTGCAGTCCAGGTCCCTGGCTGGGGGCGCACATTGATATTTCTTTCCCTCTCTTTCTCCCTCCCTTCCCCTCTCTCTAAAAATAAATAAGTAAAATCTTAAAAGTGCATTAAAAAAAGAAAAAGCAATACAAGTTCATATGTCAAAATTCTTTTTTTTAAAAAAAATTTATTGATTGATTTTGAGAGAGAGAGAGAGAGAGAGAGATATCAATTTGTTGTTCCACTTATGCATTCATTGGATGATTCTTGTATGTGCCTTGACCAGGAATCGAACCCACAACCTTAGCATATGGGGACGGTGCTCTAACCAACTGAGCTATGTGGGCAGGGCTCAAAATTCTTTACCTTAGAAATACATGAAACAGAAAGTGGAAGTTCTTCCTCAATTTCTCTGCCTTGCTCCTCATAACTACCTCCTATTGGCTGTGTCTTTCCAGAACTTGTTTGTATGGACACACACTATTTAATAATAATGGCTAGGATTTATTGAGTGCTTACTATGTACAGGAATTGTGTTAAGTGCTTCTATCTGGGTTTACACATGCCATCCTCACCAAAACATGGGGAGTGTGATGGAAACTATTATTCCCATTTTACAAATGATGAAACTGAGGCTCACTGGTGATATTAATAATAGTAGCCCACACATTTTGTGTACTTATTATGTGCCAGGTACCATTCTAAGTACCTGACATGTTATTTCTGTTAATGCCTATGGAAGCTAGTGGGTAAGAGAATACCTGGCAGGTAGTAGACAGTCAATAAGTGGTGGTTGGTACTCCCAACTTGGAAGTTGGAGAATCTCACATGAAGAATCTGGGATCAGTGGGTCCCTAGATGGGGGTGGGGCTATTGTCCCAAACCTCCTGAGCTGCAGGCAGCCACCCCAGTGAGTGCCTGGAGATGCTAACTCAGCAGTGAAAGATGTAAATTCCTACCTTGGTTTGTATGTGATTTACACGTATTTATTTATGTGTGTCTTTGATTAATGGCAAAGTGCCTTGGTGATTTTTCTGCCAGGCTACAGGGCCCTGCAGAGCCATGGCTCAGGTGAACTGGCTGCAGGTTCTGAGTGTGCACGTGTGGGGACTATTGGGTGGGGTGTAAGTGACAGCTGTGGGGAGGTGGATGGTGGCCAGAGGGTTGAGTAGTGGGCAGACTGGAGCCTGGGATTCTGGAGTGGGTGATTTGGGCAGCTGGTGTGAGTGGGGGGTGTCTGTCAGCAGATGCCATGGTCCTGCTAAGTGGCTAGGTTAGGGTCAGAGCTGCAGGCACCGAGTGAGTGACTGGTGGGCCTATAGGCGGCCATGATCTTAGAGAAGCCGGGATGCCGGTAAAGCTTTCTAGGTAGAAACTCAGACCCAATGAACCAGGAGAGGATCTGGGGTCCAGGGTAGGACACGTGGTGGTGGTGAGGGCTTACAAACAAGGGAGAAGCTCAGAGGCAGGAAGGGGCCTCCCTCCAGAGCCCCTCCGCCTGGGCAGCCCAGGGCAGGAACCCCCTGCTTGGGTGCTCTGGGATAGGGAGTGCTCTCTGCAATTAAGGCCTTGGGAAAATTTGCCAATCAGCAAGAATATTCTGTCTGTGCTGGCTGTGCCCAGCCCTGTGCCTGGCACCATGGGGAGACCAGTCCCAGCCTGCAAACCTTGGCAGGGGAGCTGGTGAGATAAGGAGGGAAGGGCAGGCTCTGACCTTGATTGAAGATGCATGCCTGGCACCACACAGCACTTTCATCCATAATCTCCTTTGATCCTCACCAGGATCAAAGGCAGTGGCTGTCTTATCTTCTTATTACAGAGAAGGAAGCAGAGACTCAGAGAGCTGCAGTGACTTGCCCAAGGTCACACAGCAAGTGAGTGGAAGAGTCCAGATTTGAATGCAGCTCTATCTCATTTCATAACCCAAGCACTTGGCCAGTTTATTCTGCTTTGGCCAGGGGTAAAACAAGGAAAATACCTCCCTTGCTTATTTGTTGTGGGGGTTAAATGAGCTCAAGTGTGTAGGCAACTGAGCATGGTGGCTGGCACACAACAAGTGCTCAATAAAAAGTTTTTTTCCTCTTAAAAGTGTTAGAGCTAGGATTCTCAAGTCCTGGTCCAGTGGCTTCTACTGGTATAGTGATTCTTGCCAAAGCTAGTTGTGAACAGGATATCTATGTGGATTAGGAAAGCCCTTGTCATGCATGGATACTGGTGGCCATTAGCATATGGAAGGGATCATCTGCCAGGCCAGAGCCCTATTGGCTCTGGGTTGACTGGTTAGAATTGTCTGGATGTTGGATGTGTGTGTGTGTGTGTGTGTGTGTGTGTGTGTGTGTGTGTGTTTGTAGACACTTGGTAAGTGTCCTTTACTGGGGAAGGAGAGACAACTTGGGGGTGGGGGTTGCTCTGTCAGCAGGCAGTGTTCAGAGCCCTTTCTCATTTCCAGTGGCAGAGATCTGAATCAAGTAAGGGGGTGAACCATGTGAAAATGTGAGGGAAATCACTCCTGGCAGAGGGAACAGCAAGCGCAAAGGCCCTGGGTAGGCATAAACTTAATGTCAACATTGTCTTAATAGAGCTAATATTGATTTATATCTTGTAGTCTTTGAAGTAGAGGAGCTAAGTGGGTGTAGGATTTATTCACTCAGTCATTCATTCATACATCACGTCAACAAGTATATAGTACCCACTTGGTGCCGGACACTATCCTAGGTGCTGATGGCTCACATTTACTGAGTGCTTACTAGGTTTCTAAACATTTCACATATATTAATTCATCTAATCTTCACAACAATACAAGGGGCTGGGGAAGCTGGGCTCCCTTTGATTCCTCCAGTCTCTTCCTATGTCCCAGCCACCTTGGGGCACCCAATGTCTGCCACCCACAAAGACCAGGATCCCCACAATGGGGGAGGTGTGGTGTCCCAAAAACATCACAGCTCCAGAGTCTTTTGTGTCCTGGCTTGACCCTGCCCAGGATCAGTCCCTGAGCCTTCTGGAAGACACCAGTAGACTGAAACTAGACAGGATGGGGTGCCCAGGTTGACCCCATCCAGCTAGGCCTGCCTCAGAGCTTCCTCTCCCTGGGGGTTCCCAGCCACATTTTCCCTGTCTGCTTTCTTCCATTTAGCTCCTGGTCCCCCTCCAGGCCCCTGCATAGCTCCATCCTATGGGCTCTGTTCAGAGAGCCTAGTCATAGCTCAGGGCAGAGGCTCTCCGCAAGGAGAAAAGAAGGGTCTGTACCTGTGGTCTGATGAGACTGTCTCAAAACACTCCCTGTGCTTTGCTAACTCTGCTGGAGGCAGCAGGGGCAGTACTTACCCTGCTTGGCTCCCTCTGACCTTTCCTTACGAATGAACGAATGAACAGCAGTGCACAGGCCTTAGCCAGGGTGAGCTTCTTGGTTTCTGGCCACCCAGCCATGCCCATGACTTGGAGTTCTCACTCTCAGCTGCAGGAACAGGGATGGAGAACAGGAAATAGAAAAGTTGTTAAAAATTCAGGGGCCAAGGAAGGAGCCCAGCTCTTCAGTCAGTCTTTGGTAAATAGAGAAACCCAGCAAAGGGTGTTTTCTGGGTGGGATGAAGGAAAAGGAAGATCTTGTATGGATGGGCTATGCTCACCTGGAAACTGTGACTCCATCTGTCTTCCCATCCATCTGTCCATCAGTCCATCCATCCATCCATCCATCTGCTGACTGAATGCCTAACACAGCCACCAGTTCAGTTGTACTTATCGAGCATGTATGTTGAAGAGCTGGTCAGTGCTTATACATTTGTAACGCTTCCATTTTTGTATTTCCTCTCTCCACATGGTTCTTAGAGAAGCTCCCTGAGAAGCGGGGACCCCAAGATTCTGTCCTTGCTGTGGGTTGTCAGCAGTTGCCTGGCTTGGGCACCCTGGGGGACCAGGGTCGAGGGGATTTTGCCTGCTGGTCCCACCCCTGCTGGGCCCGGCCTGGAACCCTCACAGTGATCCAGCCTGGAGTATGCCCCGCTGCTCCAGGGGCAGGGCCTCGCTGCCTGGCAGGCTGCCTGCACTGCTGCAGGGGCTCTGGGCCCCCTGCCAGCTCCAGGCTTCGGAGCGGTGAGGTTGAGTCACCGCTGAACCTCCCCTCACTGCTGTAGTAAACAAACAGGCTGGGAACCAGGGTCTAGGGGGCTGCTGTGCTGGCAGCAGCAGGAGCCTCCTGGGGCTCAGAGGGGCGGGTGGGCAAATTTTGAGCTGACCTGCTGCTGTGGTCACTCTTTCTGCCCTCCTCCTTGCCCAGGACAGACCTGTGAGGTGGCTCTGAGCTGCCCTGGTGGGAGGTGAAGCTCAGAAGGAGGGGCCATAGACAAAAACCCAGAGAGGAGGTGGGGGGGATAGAGGGAGGGATGGAGAGAAGGAGGGAGGTGAGAGAAGGAAGATTCAAAGGGCTGAGAAGAGAAGGGGCAGGGAGGGAAGTCCGGGGCAAGGGGAGAAAACAGTGGGCCCAGGGAACAGCTCTTCCAAAGGCAGGAAGTCTGGAGCTTAATAACAGCCCCCTCCTATGTGGATGGCACCCCACAGTGAACAAAACTTTTCCACTTGCTTAAGCTCATTCAAGCCTCACAATAGCTGGGCTGAGCTGGGATTGGAGTCTTCCAGCAGGATGGGGGCAGGGATGGGCCCCTTTGTGGGGAGTAGTGGGGGAGGGGCAGCTGCAAAGCTGGGACTGGAACCCGAGGGCTGACTGTGAGATGGGTCCCATCTGTGGGGGGTAGAGAGGGATTTCGGGACAGAGCCCCCAGCTGGGCCCGCTTCCTCTGGGGCTGAAACTTCCCCGGCTGGGCTGAGGCTACGGAGGGACACGGCTGGCCTGTGCTTGGTGCTCCTGCTGCCAGGACATCATCGCTCCTCTTCCCTACCTATTGTCCCCTTTCTCCTGTCCCCTAGCTGCCTGTTTGCAGGAGTGTGGGCTGTTGAGTGCTCAGAGGAATTGCCCTTGGTGGAAAGAGGGCAGATACCTTGCCCAATGTTGTGCCCACTCCATGAGGGCAGCCTGCATCCAATGGCTGGTCAGTTGGTAGGGCGTGTGCAAAGGCCAGGTCCCCTTGCTTCAGCTTGGTGCACTTCTGAAGGGCTGTCCCAGCTGCGAGCTCTCTGTGGACTGGGAGAGGGGCGGAGGCGTTGGGTGTGACTGCATTGCACATCGGTTTCTCCCTTTGCCCAACGTTGCTTCCTTCTCTTTGCTGTTGGTCCTGAGAGTGCTCACCAATACATTGCCTTCATGCAAATCTCATAGTCTCAGGGCATTTCCAGGGAATCTGACCTATGACACTGACCCCAGCCATTGGGTCCCAGCTAAGTTTCAGCGCAACTGCCCCCACACCCCCATCTTTGTTTTCTTCCTAATCCTCACCCTCATCTCTAACTCTAAACCTCTCTTTTCCACACCCGGCAGCGGCCTCATCCCTGGTCTTTCTGTTCTCACTCCTGCCCCTCTGAGCGGTGCTGTCCAGCACAGTAACCACACGCAGCCCGCGGGCACCTGAACTGTGAATGGTCCAAACTGAGATGAGCTGCAGGTATAAAATAGGCACTGGGTTTCGAAGACTTGGTATGAAAAAAAGAATGTAAAATATCTCTAACATTTTTTATATAGATGACACATTGAAATGATAATATTTTGGGTGAAATAAAATATATTATTAAGATTAATTTAATCTATTTCCTTACCTTTAAAAATCCTCACCTGAGGATATGTTTATTGATTTTAGAGAGTTGAGGGAGTGGGCGGAGAGAGAAACATCCATGTGAGGGAGAAACAACGATTGGTTGCCTCCCATATGCACCCCGACCTGGGATTGAACCTGCAACCCAGGCATGAGCTCTGACTGGGGATCGAACCTGCAACCTTTTGGTGTACAGGATGACACTCCAACCAGCAGAGCCACCTGGCCAGGGCTCTTGACCTTCTTTGATGTGACCATTAGAAAACTTTAAGTTATATGCATGGCTTATGTCATATTTCCATCAGACAGTGCTGCTCTAGGGTCCATTATTTACACAGCAGCCAGAGGGAGCTTATAAAATCTTGGTTCGATCATGTCTCTCTTCTGTTCACAATCCTTTAAATGCTCCCACCTCACACAGGGTAAAAGCCAAGTCTTTACCATGGCTTTTAAGGCCCTGCATGATCCACTCTCTTGTTTTCTTGCTGATCTTCCCTCCTACCATCCTCTTTCTTGTTCCCTTATTCCAGCCACACGGACCACCCTGCCATTCTTTAAACTCTCGAAGGTCATTCCTAGCTCAGGGACTTTGCACTTGCTGTTCCGTCTGCCAGGAGTGATTCCCTCACCTCTTCACATGCTCACTCCTTCATTTGATTGAGATTTCTTCTCAAATGTCCCCTGCACAGGGTGGCCTTTTCTGTCTACCTTGCTAAAATAGATGCCTCTCAGTTCCTCTCAATCTCTTGGGTAGGGAGCATTTATATTCTTATGTAACGTTACGTTATCTATCAATTGTTTAAGGTTTGATTGTTTTCCCGATTAGAATGTAAACTTCAGGAAGTTAAGCTTTGGTTTGTCTTATTCTCTGAAATAGTCCCCATGCCTAGAACTAGGACTGGAATAGAATAGGTGGTCAGTAAATATTGGTCAAGTGACTGAATCTTACAAATGAAAAACTGAGACCCAGAAAGATGAAATTGTACCCAGGATTACACAGCTAGGCAGGGACAGAGCTGGAAATGGCTTGGGACTGTCTCAGGCCAAATGTACAGGCTGCCACTATAGGTACTGTCTGCAGCCTCTTTCCTTCCCTTTGGTCCCATCACGCAGGAAACACAGGTGTCACCTGGGGCAGAGGGGACCTGGCTGTAGAGAGACAGTAGTCTTCGTTTTTCTGGTATCTCTCATTTTCTGAGTGTTGGAGCCTTCCATGCAGAAGGACCCAGCTGCCAGTTGGTTCTTCATTCCTCTGTGCACCCAGATGCACCAGCCCAAAAAGGACCTGGGATGGGAGTGGGTGGAAACAGGGTAACTGTGGGAGAATAAGCGTGTGGTCTTCCCAGGCTAAGCCAAAGACACTCTCTGCCTAATGTTGAGTTTAGGGCACAGGGAGGAGGTCACGGCCATGAGTAAGGAGACAAAACTTCACAGAAGACAATGAAAGGGAGAGAGAAGAACCCTGGAAACCTCACCTGGGGGCTGGAGCAAATTGCAGAGTCCTCAGCCCAGAAAGCCACCTTGGGGTCTCTGCTGCTTTGGCACTCGGGGCAGGCAGCTCAGGCTTTGTGGAGTTTGCCTTTCACCCGCTGCTCACCCACTTGCCCACCACGATGCGGGCAGGAGCACTTTCTGGGCTCTGACCACATTCCCTCCCTACTGTATTCAGACGAGGCACCTTGTTCAGAATGAGCAGGACTTTGGAGCCTGGGATGCTAGTCTGCCTTTTGTCTGCTTGGCAAACACCTATCCATTTCTCAAGTCCCAGCTCAAATGTCCTCTCCCTAGCCCAGAGCCCTCTGGCTCTCAGGTGGAGTTAGTCCCGCCCTCCTCTGAACACCCCATAGGCTCATTGTTCCTACCAGTATATAAGCACTTATCGTTTGTTTTATAGTTATTTTCTTGTATCACAATCTCTTCTACTAGACTGCAAGATCCTTGAGGGCAAGCCTGTCTTACTCATTTCTGTGTTTTCAGCCTAAGGCTTGGTAGTGAATAGACCTTTCACCACCACCATCATCTTAACCACCACCACCACCTCCACCATCACCACCATCACTACCACTGTCACCAACATCACTAACCACTAACCCCCCCCATCATCATTATCATTATCATTGTACTTGGTGTTTACTGATGTGTTCTGGCATGTACTAAATGCTTCCCCAGAAGCAGACCATTTAATTCTCACCATGATCCTACACAATAGGGCAGGAGTTTTATCCGCCCCATTGCACATTTGAGGAAACCGAGACTCAGTGAGGCTCCTAGGGTGGCATGACTGAAAGTGCAGAGCCAGGGCTTAAACCCCTATCTTCCAACTCTAAGGCCAGAGTTTCCTTTGCTTTCTGTGGCCAAACGTTGAAATGACCTGCTTTCCTCTGCTGGCAACAGTTCAGGTGAGTCTGCAGGCAGCCAGGGGGAGCTGGATGGTGGAGGAAAGAGCCCAGTGGTTCCTGTGGCTGAAGCTCAGAGTGTGTGCAGGGCTCAGAAGAGGTGGAGGTGGAACAGTCAGAGGGACCAGGTCAGGGAGGGCCTGGGGCAGATGGTGAGTTGGACTTGGGCTTCAGTAAGTCTGAGATGCTTATGAGGCATCAACATGGAGATGCCCTGTGGGCAGTTGGATCTGTGGGTCTGGAGCTTGAGAGAAAGCTGCCCTGGGGAAGGAGGTCTTGGGTTGTTGTTGGCATAGAGACAGTTAAATCTGTGGGAGCAGGGCAGGCCCAGGGGAGTGTGTAGCATGAGAAGAGGAAATATCAGGAAGAGAACTCTGAGGACCCCTTAATTTAAAGGGTTGGATGATGAAAAAGAGTTGGTGAAGGACCCTCAGAGGGACAAACAGAAGGCAGAAGATCCAGAACAGACGGCTGCTACCAAAACCTCAAGGGGACTCCATGAGCTTCGTGGAATGAATGAATGAATGAGTGCAGGTGGAAAGGATTGGTGAGCCCCCAAGCTCTGGGCTTGTGCTTCTCCACTGATGATCCAGAGTCAAGGCTCTTTTCCTCTCCCCAGGACACACTACACTGCTCTTTCCTCTTTCCTCTTGGACCTGCCCTCTGCTCACCCTTTCCTAAGGGAGCAAAGATAGGATTACTGTTCCTACATCATAAGTAGGGCAACTGAGGCAGAGGGGACCAGAGCCACACAGGCACCCTGGGTCTTAGTGCAGGTGCATTCCAGGGAAGGGACAGCATTTCTGGACAGGGGGCTACCAGAGGAGTGGGGTGTCTTGGAGTCTTTTCAGATCCCACTTCTGGCCTGGAAATCCTACAGGCACTTAGAGGGCTCTTGGAGACCACCTGGTTTAAGCCCCTTATTTTATTGATGGGAAAACTGAGGCCCAGGGAAGGAGAAACTTGCCCAAGTGCATAGTCATAGAAAGAATAATACTGAGCTGCCATTTATCGAACACCTACTATAGGCATCTTTCACATCTTTTTTTGTTTGTTTGTTTATTCCCACCATCCCCTTCGTAGTCTCTGATTTTGCAGATGAAGAATCAGAGGTTCAGAGGGATCAAGTGATTTGTCTGAAGTCACGTGGCAGATGGGCCTGGGATAGGATTCAGACCCAACTCTGTTTGACACCAAAGCTTGGGTTGTTCCTCTGCCTTCCGTGCCTCCCAAATCCCCAGATCTCCTGCATCCTGGGCCAGATTTTCTCTATGGGCCACAGCTTCTGCAGAACCCAGGCAGAGGCTGAGGAGAGAAATGACAGTGAGTGAAATGGAGGGAGCACCAGGGTCTGGCCTTGAGTGTTGGATGTGCACGAAGCAAATGGGAGAAGAAAGAGAGGGCTTCCCTCCACCCCTACCCCATCACCCAGCCAGGCAGGCCCCCAGCAGCCTGGCTTTTTCCCTCCCTGGGGGCTGGAGCTGCCTCCCGCCTCTGCCTGCCCGCCAGATCAGGGGCAGAACTGGCTTCATGTATTATTAATAGCACTGCCAGCCTTCCTGTTTTCACGCTGATAACCTGCTGGGGAGGGCAGGTGGGAGGGAGGGAGCAAGGTGGCAAACCCTGGAGCTTCGAGGGCCCCTCCCCCCTTAGCAGAGCAGCTCTGCGGGGGCTGGCCCTGCCCCAAGTCTCTGAAGTTGGTTTCTGGAGCTTTCCTCATCTGAGCCCACAGGAGGGGACCAGGGCCCCAGAGGGAATTCATGTGGGAGGCTGGAACGTGTGGCTCTGGGAAGGGCCCCTCCCTCCCTTCTCCGTCTAGGATACCAAGGGCTCAGATTACCTGGCTTCCCCAGAGGCAGATATGCTCACATCCTGAAGGCCACCGGGATCATGAAGGCCACCAGGATCAGGACTGTGAATTTAGGTGGTGTGTGTGTGTGTGTGTGTGTGAGAGAGAGAGTGTGATTGGCTCCCAAGGTTCCCTGGGGCAGGGATCTCTGCAGTCCAGCCACCCATGCCCTTCGGGCCACATCTGAGCTGGTCTCTCCCTGTCCCTACCCCATACCCAATCTTTTTCCCTTCTGGGCCCAATTTGAGGGCTCAGGGCAGGGTAGAGATGCAGCTATCCCTGTTGGGGATTAAAGTAGTCTGGGGTGGACAGAGGCCATCCCTTTTGAGCCAGTCTACACCTGTATGCGACCCTGGCTGGTTTGGCTCAGTGGATTGAGCGTCGGCCTGCGAGCTAAGTGTCGCTGGTTCGATCTTCCAGTCAGGGCACATCAGAGAAGGAAAACTCTGATTCCAAAAAACCTCCGCTGCCTTGCGGCATACCTCTTCAGGGGAAAGGCTAAGGGAGTAAACCCCGACAGAAAATCCGGAGCCGGAGTCCCTAAGGCGGTTTGACGTTGTAGTCAACACCGGCAACTCCTGCGGCGCACCTGAAGCCAAGCTGTATTGACTTCGTCTTTCCCTTGGACCCTTCAGCTGCGAAGAGAGGGGGGGTCTGCTGCATGGGCAACAGCAGACCCTCCATATCACCCTGCCCAGGCTCTGTAGCTTCAGCTTCACTGGAGAGGACACTCCAGCGTCATCGCAAGATGTCGATTCAACACGGGAGGAGACAGACACCGTGTCACTCCCGAGTCGGACTGCACAGCCATTCTCGGCGGTGCAGATAGACTCTTAAGAAGCTACACCATCGTCTCTCGAGACGGGCGGCTGCCAACGACGACAACACCTGTATGGGCCTACAAGTGCCATTGTGCATCTCTTCCCAATTTCTTGTTCAGTGATGTCACTGTGGTTGTTTGATATTAACTTCACAGAAATTGGCAAATGCTGCAAATCAGGGTCCCCCCACCACAGAGCTCAGTATTAGACTTCTACTAGCACAGTCCTAAGACTGTTCTTCTCTAACCTTGAACATGCCTGTATTCTGCCTTAACTGCTGCCCAGGCTGTTCCCTGGAAGTCCTTTCTCATCCCCTTTGCTTGTCAATTTTCATTAACAATAATAAAAGCAATAATAACAACGGCTAACATTTATTGTATGCTTATTAATTATGTTCTGGGTCTGTTGGAAGAACATTGCAAATTCAATTCATGTCATCTCATAGCCATCTAATGAGTAGACTATATTATTTCCATTTTACAGGTGAAGTAATTGAGGCGCAGAGAGGTTGAGGAACACTTGAGGTCACACAGCTGGTAAGTGGCAGAGCTGAGGCCCATATGTGGCTCTGTGGATCTCTGCTGCCAGCTCCTCTATTGCCTCGGCGTGGCTGCGAGGGCTGCTTGTGGGTACTTCCTGCAGGAGTCTTTCTGGCAGTCCTGGCATCCAGGCCTCCCTGGCTGACTTCCTCTGTCATCTCCCAGGGGCTGTGCTTTGAACACATGAAATTCTTCTTCCCAAGTCTGAATTTCTCCGGCCTGTGGCCTGGGAGCCCCTTGAGTGCAGTGCCTGGGTCTGATCCATCTGGTGCCCCCAGTACCTGGCCCAGGAGCAAGTACTGAGGGCGCTTGCTGAACGAACCACTCACAGGTAATCGCAGTGCCTGGCACACTGCACATGCTCATACGGACACTGCTTCGTAAGGGGCAGTGTGGTTGTTAGAGACTAGCTCCACCGCCCACCAAGTTTGCATCAGTGCCTTCCTTAGGCCGGGCCCTGTGCTAGGAGCTGTGGGTTACAGTGGCAAGCAAAACAGACCAAAATCTTTGCCCTTTTGGAACTTATGTTCTAGTGGGGGAGTCATACAACAACAAGAAAAAGAAATAAAGTATAAAGAAAGCGTTTACTGATTTGCACTAAGGAGGAAAAAAACCAATAGAGCAGGGAAGGGGGATAGGAAGTATCCAGGGGATGTTGAAATTTTGCTGGGTAAGGAACCTGTCAGATTTCTCTGAAAATGTGACATTATGGAAGTGAGGGAGCAAGCTGTGCTGCTTATTAGGGGAAGAGCCTTCTAGGCAGTGCAAAGGTCCTGAGGCAGGGACTTGCTGGACATGCTGGAGCAACAACAAGGAGGCCAGTGTGCTTGGGGTGGGGTGAATGGAGGGAACAATAGGTCAAAGAGTTATTGGAGTCAAGAGAAGCAGGTGGAGGAAAAGAAAGGGCTAATGGGAGTAATGGGGGAGGATGCACAGAGAGGGTTATGAGGGTCAGCAGCTTTTTCCTCTGCCCGGGGGAGGGACAGCTGTGAGGGGAAGGAGCAGAAAAAGGCTTTCTGTAGCTAAAAACACTCTTGCAGCTCTTGAATGGGTCCTTGGGCCCTTGTGCACCCAGGTGAAACGTAGAATTGCCTCAATTTCTCCTCTAGACTCCTACCAGTTACTCTCCTGTCCTGACCACAAGAAGACCTTGACCTCAGGGAACTGCTGGTCTGAGTTTCTGCTGCCCCTCTCTGCCTGCCACCCTGCATCTCAGGGTCCACTTACTCCATGGGGTCAGGTTCATTAGATGCCAACCTCTGAACTGGCCACCCCTGAAGCTCCTGCTTTCCAGCTGTTCTCCGCTGTGTTCCTGAGGTCCGGCTTTCAGGCACAGCCTGCCCGAGAATGATGCAGTTATCTTCCCAAAGATGGCGAGAGATCCAGGCTCTGGAGAGACCGGCCTTACAGGAATGAGTGGTGAAGAAAGAAGGAGCCTGGCTGAGGGGATGGTAGCAGGATTGTGGGTTCAGTGAGCACAGCGGATGCTGCAGGGGTCTCCCACCTCTCAGGAGTCTAGGACGACTGAGTGGAGGCGGTGCCTGTGCAGGTGATGTGGGCTGGATTTATTTGTCCAATGCAGCTCTGCACCCCAGAGCCCTAAGTGCTCAGCATCGTAAATAAAACCCACCTAATAAATCTCCCCTGTAAATTTTCTGCGTAGAATTTCATTACTCGTCTCGTTTCCAGTCACTAGGTTTTAGTCCAATTTGGAGTTGTCCTGATGACTGTGTAAATCACGCCTGTGCTTTGGGGAGTATGAACTCCGGGGAGAAATCATGCCTGGGCTGTCGGGTGACAGCTTGAGCTTGAAGATCAGGACCCCGAGTGGTTGCCTGTGGGGTGTCGGCTGTTTGAACGGAACTCCTGCTGTTCTCCTCGCCCTGGAAAACGGAATGGAACTAATGTTAACAGAGCACCTCATGTGTGTCAGGAATTGACACACTTCTAGCATCTTCACACAAGCTCCACAAAGTAGGAGTTATGTCTTTATCTTACAGAATGGGACTGAGGCTCAGAGAAAGCAAGTTATGTGCCCAAGGCAACACAGCTTAGCTGGTTTGTAACTGGCTAGTTTGGCTTTGAGCCCAGGTTTATCTGACTTCACGTTCACTGCGTTCACTGGCTCTCTGTTTCATGGATGGAGGAGACCATGGAGAACTTAGCACAGTGCCACTCCTGTGAAGCGCTCCTTGGTCATTAGCTGGAGTTACCCTTTGTCATCCACTGGCCTTTCATGACTCTTCGTCTGCTGTGCTGCATCACACATGGCTTCCTGGGCTTTCCATTCAGAGCCCTTTGCACACTTGTAGTTATACATCTAGTTCTGTGATTGTCGGGTTATTATCTTTCTTCCCTTTTAAAATGTAAGCTCCATGAGAGTAGCAGCTACACCCCCTTGACTTACCAGTGCCTTTCCAGCACCTGGTACATATTCAGCGCATAATAGGTGATGGATAGATTTTTTATTGAATGGATGAATGAAATAATAAATGAATGAAGTAGGCACGCCAGAGGGAGGCATTGGAGGAGATGTTGATATGTTCATACCTCCACTGCGCAGGTCAGTTAGACTCCCAAAGGCCAGTGAATGTCTGAGTGGGCAGGGGAGATTCTGGAGCTTCATGTTCAGGCTCCGAGACAGCACTGATCTTAGCTTCCATCCTAACTTCAACCTGCAACCGCAGACCCAACTCAGCCTCCAACCCCAGCCTCAATCCCCTAACCCATTTCCAGTGCTGATTTCAGCCCCAACCTTCCCTTTCCAGCTCTAACTTCAGTCTCAATTCCAACCTATCATAGGCTCAATCTTAATCTTAATCTTAATCTTAGCCCCAACCCTACTTCAATCTCAAAATTAGCATCAGTCTCAGCCCCAATTTGAACGCAGATCCAACTCCAACCTTAGCTTTCAAACCAGACCTCAGCTGAACTTTAGCACCAACCCCGGCCTCGGCCCCATCCTAAATCTAATCTCAACATGAATTTCAACCACAATCTCATTGCCAATTTCAGTCCATTTCTAGCTCCAACCTCAACCTCAATAGCACTAGCCTGTCCTTGGGAAGGCACTGACCCCACCTCACATGTGGGCAAGGATCAGCCATGGTCACAGATGCTGGTTGTCCTGAAGGCCTGCCATCCCTTCCCCCACCTGCCTTAGAAAGGCTCCCTGTGGGAACTCAGTGATAATTTCTCATACATGTATCCTGGTTACAGTTTACAAACCACATCCATGTCCATCAGCCCGCCAGCTCCTCTCACAGCTTGGGAAGACGTATGCATTTCTTTAAGTTATAGAGGAGGAAGTGAAGGTGACATAGTGCTTTAGCTGGTTCGTGGCAAAGGGGGTGCTATAACCCAGCTCTTCTGACTCTGAGTTCCAAGCTGTCCCCAGTTCTTCCATCTGCAAGGAAGATGCAGTGGCTCCTAATGCTGTGCTGTGTGTGTGTGACAGCAGGGGCCCCTTGCTATGACCCCCAACACCCTGGGGTGGTCTCCATGAAGGGATGTGACAGGCAATCTGTGTTTCCCACTTTGAGTTCAGAAGAGCCTGAAGGGAGAGAAAGTGAGCGATACCGAGGATGCCAGAGTGTGGGTAGGTGTGTGGAGTTAGGGCCTAGGAGGAAACAGAAATCACCTCAGATGATCTACCTGCAGAGACTGTAATGGATCTGCGACTTACAAGGCATGGTGGAGTTCAGGAAGCAACAAGAGAGGGTGGCAGTAGTTGGAAGCCCTCACCATGTCTAGGGCTGATGGACAAGGGGAGGAGAGGGTGTTGTTATTGCAGCCCAGTGAGGGCTGGTGCAGGGGAGGTCTTGGGATGCCGGTGAAGGTGAGTCATGGAGAAACACAGCTAACAATGTTGCCCAGGAGAGAGGGAGTGGGGAAGGAATCCCCAACCTCCCACCCCGCCCTCCCTGTGGTCTCCGCCAATGCCTGCCGCCAGCTGAACCCAACCCGACATGCAGGCCCTGCGGTCCTCTGGGGTCAGCCTCCCAGAGCGCAGAGCAGGGCTGAGAAGGGCAGGGGCTGAATCTGGAGCAGGGGATCAAGCAGAGAATAAACAGCACAAGGGGGAGAGACCGAGGAGCAGGTGGTCAGGGAGAGACAGAGGAAGGGGAATGGTGAGAGGTGGAGAGCGTGTGAGAGACAGAGAGAAAGGGCTCAGCCTGTTTGTCTGGGCAGGTCTGCTGAACCCAAATCCAGCTCGTCTGCATCTCCTCAAATAAACTTCTGGGAAGTGAATGCCCAGAGCTGGCAGAGTGCAGAGAAGTCAGCAAATATGTGCGCGGTGAATTCCAAGTCTTCTGTTCCCAGCTCCTGGGAGGAGCAGCAGAGCCTGGGGTGTCCTCGCTCTCCCCACCGGACCCCCCATCTTACTGCTCCGATCCTGGGGAGTGACCTCCACCACGGGCATATGGAAATCAGGGGAGAATCTCTCCCCTGCAGGCCTGAGGTCCAGGGGAATACAAGTAACTGAGGAGTGAAGCTGGTCTCCAGGGCTGACACAAGTCTTCGCATGCATGACTTGATGGCGTCCTCCCAACACCTCCGGGAGGCACGCTGGGTGGGGACAGTTGTTCCATATTATAGGTGAGGAAACTGAGACTGATAGGGAAGGACTTTCCCAAGGCTGGGTTCTGAGTCAGTAGTAGAGCTTCGATTGGCCCAGGCTGAGCTTGAACTCTGACCTCACATGGAGCCTTACCCCAGGTCCAGGCTGGCCCTGAACTTGGCCTCGGACTGAGCCTCACACGACCTGGGCCAGGAGGTCAGACAGGCCCAGCCTGCCCTTGAGTGCTTGCATACTAATGCTGCTGTGGACAGACTCCTCCAATACCCTCGAGGCTTGGAATTTTTCCTAAAGAAACTTCTACTAAAGGGAGATATGTGAAACTGCTTCTTCCTGAAACGCTTGTTCTGTGCTGGGCACCATGCTAAGCCCTTTGCATGAATTATCTCATTTAAGCCACTCAACAACTTATAAGTTTGGTACTGTCATCATTCTCATCTTATAAATGAAGAAAGTGGGTCTGAGAGGTTACACAGCTTCTACAGTGTCCCACAGCCAGTACGTGGTAGAGCTCAAATTCGAACCCAGGTCTCTCTGACTGTAGGTTTCCAGGGTTATACTGCACTGCCTAACAGAGAGCAGAAGTGCTGGCTCTTCCCTCTTCTTTGAAAAACGAACACTACATATCTCACTAGGAGGGGCCACAAGTCAGCTTGGAGGGCCTGGCTCCCAGGTCTTCTGCCTTGCCCAGCTATGGCCTGTGATGAAGGACACAGGAGAGAGTGGTCTTCCTCAACCCCCAGGGGAAGGGGAGGGATCCAGAGGACCTGTGAGTCATGGAAGGAACATTCCCAGTCTTGCACAGGACAAAATATCTGTAGTCATTACACACGTGGGCACAGTCCACCAGGTATGGGCATGAGTACAAGGGGACACCCCCCAAAACTGGAATTATCCTTTGAAGGATGAGCCCCTTGTGGTACAGGCTTCCCCCACTAGGTGAGTGTTCTAGAAGCCCATCTGTATCAGTATACTGGCTGGCGTTGTTGTGAGAGGCTGTGTTCAGCTTCAGTGAATTTTTTTTTTTTTTGCAGACCCTTTCAATGCATTTTTTTGTTTCATGATTGGTGATTTATGAGCACACCTGGCCACACTGCGCTGAGTGTTCAGCTTTTGACCAAAGATGACATGACCCCTCCCGTGCTCCACCTGCCAGAGACGGATGATTAAGGTTGGTTGAGGCCCTGGGCGCAGAAGAAAATATTGATCCCCTTAAAAAAAGAGACACAGGGAAAATAAAATACATGTTAACTATATTTTATGCAGTGTAGTAATGGAACCAAACTTGGTGTCATTAGAAAAAAGTGTAAAGTTGGGGTTTTGCGGGGCCCTTCAGGAGTTGGGGCCCGGGCACATGCCCGGTGCACCCGCTGTTAAATCTGCCTCTGCCACCAACCCTATTAACCTGATTTTGCCCCAGCGACTTTCTTTTTAGTTTCCCCAGATGAAGAAAGTCCTCAAAGGGAAACATTTTGCTGATGTGGAAGAGGTGAAACAAAAAAAGGCAGAAGCTCTAAAAGGCATCAAAATTGACAAGTTCAAAAACTGTTTTGAGCAGTGGGAAAAAATGTCTAGTTAGGTGTATTGCATCCAGTGGGTAGTACTTCGAAGGTGACTGAAGTTTAAACATGTAAGAATAAAAACACAAATTTTTATACATGAATTCTGTTTTTTGGGTCCCTCTTTTTATTAGTCAGGGCTCTCCAGAAAAACAAGCAATATATATGGAAACAAATTCACTATGAGGGATTGGCTCATGTGATTATGAAGGCTGAAAAGTCCCATGATGTGCTGCTTGCAAGGTGGAGGCCCAGGGGAGCCTGCGGTCTAAGTAAGTCCCAGTCCAAGTCTGGAGGGAGGTCTGAGAACCAGCAGACCCTCCCATCTGGGGTGCCAAATTGTTACAGAGTCCCTGGGCTGCTCCAATTGAAAACAAACCCACAGGCTCTTTAGTTAGGGGTCCGATTGCGCGCCGCCAAAATTATAACTCTGAAAATTATAGTTGAGTGAAAAGAAAATTGTTTATTTAACAGTTACACATATCCTTGCCTCCCCTCTACCAAACCTAGCCAGTTTTAGGGGGGGTCAGAAACACCATTTCCCTACTTCCTAGGCACAGTTCAGCTTTACCAGCAGCTGCCAATCACTCAATCTGATTGGGGAGGGCCTTTCTGTGCTGTGGTGCCCTCCAGCTCTCAATGCAGGACCGCCTGGATTCTCAGCCTCCTTGCAAACTGTCTTCTTCCTGCAAACCGCGTGGATCTCCTCTCCTTCTCCAGAGCACCTCTGCGAACACCCACCAGCGAGGGAGACAGCCCCAGAGCGTGCCCCCCCTAAAGTGTTCGCAGCTGCCTATATATCCCTGACTGCATCCTCTGACACAGTGGGTGTTGCCAATAGTTCTGACCATTCACAGAACCCCACGTAGGCTCTGTGTGCTTTCCATACCATCCCCTGGTTCAAGACTCCTCCCATCCACTTGAGGCCTTGGAAGCATCCAAGCAATTTTACATAATGAAAGACACCAGCCATCAGCCTCAGGCATGTGGAGGCATTCTGAAAGCTGCTTCCTTCTCCCCATCCCCCAGCCACAAACTTCGGGGATTTTTGGACTCCCCTGTTTCTGTAACAGTGTGAGTCCTAGTAGAAATCTGAAGGCCCAAGAACCAGGAAGGGTGGTGTCTGAGGGCAGGAGAATATGGATGTCTGAGCTCAAGCAGAGAGCAAATTCACCCTTCCTCTGCCTTTTTGTTCTTTTCAGGACCTCAGTGGACTGGGTGAGGCCCACCTGTGCTGGTGAGGGCCACCCTCTCTAATCTGCCAACTTAAATGCTAATCTCTCTGGAAATGTCCTCAGAGACATACCTAAAATTATGTTTTACCAGCTATCTAGGCATCCCTAAGCCCAGTCAAATGGACACATGACATTAGCCATCACAGCATGCTACACGCCTGTGAGAGAAGGTGCTGGATGTGTATAAGGAGTCTCTCCCTACACTCCCAGTGCCATGCACAGGGCTAGGCACATGAATGATCAATTAAAGCCCCAGCTCAGAACTGTGGGGAGGACATAGGCAAAGGGTACTTTCCAGGAATTTTGGGCTAGGGAGAGCCCAGGTCTCCTGCAGCATCTATTCCCCCAAGCCCCTTCCTGGGTCTCCCTGTACATCTATACCTCTCTTCTTGTGTCCCTTGCCCTAGAAGTTCCCAGGAAGGAGAAAGAGGATCAAAACCCTCACCCTTGCACCCATAGGACAGTCTGAGATGTGGAGATGCTGAACCCAGACACCTGGCATCTCTGTGATTCTGGGCAAGCTCCTTGCCCTCTCTGGGCCTGTATCCTCCCATGCAAAGGGAAGCAGTGATTTTCCCATCGGCCTTCCAGCTCTGAGTCCTGCAGCATCTTCTCATTTTGCTCCACCCCTCCCATCTCCAACCTCTGGGCAGAGACTCTGGCCATGGTGCTGAAGGTGTCCGCGGCCTCCACAGGGGCTGGGAGCCCTGGAGGTGAACAACATACCCATCTCGGGATATGCGATGACAGAGAAAAACTACCCTAACTGAACATGTGCTATGTACCAACTTTTCTGCTGTTCCCTTTACATGTATTGTCACAGTGACTGATCGCAGAGGAAGAGATTATTATGGGAAACTGAGCTTCAGAAGCTGTGGGTTGCACACCTTCCAGGAAGCAGAAAGCTGCTCTTCTGATTTTGGGTTTCAAGTAGCCCTGGTTCCCAGAGATGGTCCTGGGACAATTAAGGGAAGCTGAGAAAACAGTGACATGCAGAAATGGTTGATAAAACTGTGAAGGAACGTCTGTTGGCATTGGTTCTGAGCCTGCGGCCAGAGATGAATGATTGAAGCACCAGGCTTGTTAAAGCGAGAGCACATTTGATTTCTCTCCCCTGCACTGCATGCGATTTTGCTGGAGGGAAGTTAGCAATCAGCTAATTGACATTGAATTAACCATGAAACTCAGCCCGTGCCTTCTCTCTGAAGCGCTCTCCAGCAAGACTTTATCAAGGCTTTGAATTATTGATTATTACTTATAGCTCTGATGGGGTGATTTCCTTTTTATTTGTTTTCATGTTGGGTGTCCTTCATAAGTGTCCCTGAGAGTGGGAGACACCCAGATGGTAATGTTCCTTACCAGAGGGCTGAGGCGTGGGAGGTGGTGAGGAGGCCAAGTCCAGAGAGGACAGGTCTGAATAGTCCATCCTGCCCCAGAAAAATAAGCCTGTATTTGTTAAACTATGGCACTTTTGTGTTTTGTTTTTGCTGCTGTCACTGTAGCAAATCCTAGCCTAACCTGACTAATTGGGGCCTTGAAGGTTGGAGTCCTTCCTGATACCTCATGATACCAAGTTTAGAGCCTGAATGAGCTGTGTTCCCTCCCCCTAAGCTCTATCTGTAAGGACTCTTACTGGACATCTATTTCAACACCTTCAGATACCTGAATTCTTCCACAACATCTAAACCCGTGGCTTTTTGGGCTCTGCTTGCAAATTCTTTCAACAGGAAAATCAGTTTGTCCTGAGGCAGTCTTTTAAAAAGTGCTCAGCTCTGACTTTCACCCTTGGAAGTGTCTGCCACTGCCCACTGGTCTGGGCTCTCTCGGCCCCATGGAGCCCCACAGAGCAGCTGTATTCTTCTTGTCCCATAACAGTCCTTCGTGAATCTTAAATTAGATATCTGAGGCCTCTTCTCTTCTAGACCAAACATCTTTTCAGCTCTTCCTTTTAAGTCTAGATCTCACATCCCCTCTTCAACTTGGTCTTCTCTTTTGTTGGGAATTCGATATGTTTGGAAGTATCTGAAAATACAATACCTGAAACTGGATACAGCACTCCAGACATGGCTTGAGAATGGTCCAACTAAACAGAAATATCACCTTCTTCAGGATGGATATTAGATCTTTAATGATGTAGCCCAGACTGGGTGAATAGCTTTGTTCTATAGCAGACACATTTACTTCTTATTGAATTTGTGTGCTCCTCGTATTTCCCACTTCCTTGTGGCTGTACGGGGCCATGTGATCAATCTGGCCAGTGGTCTGTGAGTTGAATTTATATGTGACACTCTGGAATGAAATGCTGAAGCACTGGTAAGTGACATGCCAGCTCTTTTTGCTGGCTTCGAGGACCTGGAAGCCATGTGTCTCAGACAGTGTGTGATAAGACAAGCAGCCTCAGACCTCTGAGTCACCGCTGGAAAGGCAGCTGTCCTGAAGAGCTGCTGGACCTACAGTGGGCTTTGTTTGAGCAGAAATAAACTTTCATGTGTTAAGTCAGTGACATTTTTGCTGTAGTGTTGCTGTTACTGTAGCACAGCCTAGCCAAACCTGACTAACAGACCCACCATGCTGCTCACTCACCATGCTGCCTGCTTTCAGTCTCTCTTGTCACCTATGTAACACAGCAGGTGAATCCTGTCCTTCTTTGACTAGACCTTGCAGTGCTTCGTATCTATCCATCCATATCTATCCACTCTGAGCTTCTTCAGGTTAGTGAGCAAGTTTTATTCTTTGTATCTCTCCCAGGGCTGGTGGGCAACACAGAGGGCATTAGTATTTGTAGGAGGAAGAGAGTAAGAAAAGGAATTCCATTGAGATGGAGGCAGAAAATATCATCTTCAGAATGAGGCAGTGCAGAATCGAATCTCTTCTTCCCTCATTGACCAGCTGTGTACCTCTTGACTAGTTACTCATTCTCTATGCATTTCTATCAAATAGAGGTAGTAGCCCCAGTGTTTCAGAATTTGAGTATGTAATAATATATTTTATTAAAAGTGCCTGACACAGTGTTTGTTGGAAGTAAGTGCTGCAGAAGTCATCCTCAGTGTCACCATCACTGTCATCATCAGTGAGATCAGGGGAAGTTGTAGCCGCATCCATCCAGCTGGGAAGTAGAGAGGAGTGTCATCCAGGAAGGGTCTTAGCCCAAGGTGGTACCAGGTGGAGATTTTTCAGATAAAGGACCAAGGAGACCCTCATGGGTTCAGGGCCAGAGAGCCCTCTGAGGATGCTCACACCCCCATGCCTCCTGCCCCTTCCTCACTGGTCTTTCACTCAAAGATATGTCTAGCCTGAGGTGCAGCTTGTCATATGTCTCTGGTTGGTTCCTCTAGGACAACTGTGCTTGGTTCTAGCCCAAACCTGGGCGAGGTGAGGGCATAGTGAAGAGCCATGTCTCTCTTCTGGCAGGTGTTCAGTGTGCAGGGGAGGGCGGGCAGCCTCTGGACAGATGCCACATTAGAGATGGGCTGCACACGTGGGCAGATGTCATCTAAAGATGGTGTTGGTGTGTCATACACACAGGTCACCCCAGACAAACATCACTGCAAAGGCACATTATTTTGGATGCCCAATGAGCTTGTGGAAGAAGAGAAGAGCGGGAGCTTATATTTTTTTGAGTTATATGTCCAAGCTTTAATACTCACAATTCCATGAGATAAGGATCATTATTCACATTTGAGAGAGAAGGAAACTGAGGCTTAGTAAGTGTTTCAGCTGGGAAATGAGTCCAGGTTTGCTTGACTTCAAAGCCTCTCCTCTTTTTAATAACAATCTAACTCCCAAGACTTGTCCTCTGCTCAATCTTTTGCTGTCTTTCACCTTGAAAAATATATAGTTTCCTTCGCTCCTTGAAATAGTTCAGAATCACCAGGCACTGTAGTATGTTCTGACCCTCAGTTTCCCCTCCTAAAAATGGTGATAATAATAACGCCTACCTCTTAGGATTGTTCTGAAAATTAATTGGGTTAACATACATAGATCATTTAGCACAGAGTTAGCATTATTTAAGTATCAGTCATTAATATAATAATGGCTCACATATATGGAATAGTATGTTTATTATGTCTCAGGCATGGTGCTAAGTGCTTGTTGCATTTCATTGAACCCTCAAAATGGCCCTTAGGACAGGGGTTCGTACCCTCATTTTCTGTTGGGAAAATTGAGAGTTAAGAGAAGTTAAGTGGATTATCCAAGTTTACACACTGAGGAAGTGGCCGTGCAGGAGTCTGAGTCTTGGTCACTTGAGGCTGAGCTGCATGAGGTCAGAGTAAGGAATGACATAGGAGTAACTTGCATGTGGTTATTACATGTCTGGCACAGTGCTCATGTGTATATAATCTCAACATCCAAAAGTTCTGTAATGAGCTGGATTTTTCACACATGAAGTTTAGAGTAAATAGAGGTGGGTAACTTACTCAAGATCTCAAAGCCAGGAAACTGCAGTCTGGGGACCTGAGCCCAGGTTGTTCAAAGCCCTGGCACCTAGCCATGTAATCACCTTAATATCTGGGAACATATAGGTATTATGTGTCCTACAACTATAATGTGGTACTTGGATTAAAAACTGTTTGCAAAATGCATACTGAAAACAAAAGGACTCAGGAAGTTTTACAAGGAAGGGCTACATCAAGATGTATTAGGTAAAGGCCAATGCAAGAGGTAGGTGTTGAATTGCTGGCCTCCCAAAGGCTCCAGGTGGTTTGAGCAGGTCACAACCAGTTTGATTCAGCTTCATCCAGTCTTGGCCAGCTCCACACATCTGAGCTGGCCCCAACAGGCCTGTCTTGATTTGAGCCAGCTTAAACCAGTTAGATCTAGTGGCAGCCGTTTGGGATCAGCCTGAACTGCATTGACCTAGTTTGGGCCTGTTTGTCTCTTTAGGTTGACTTTCCATTCAGCCTTAGAGTTTTGACTCCCTGTGGACATTCTTCTCTTGGACTCCCTGGTTGGGTGGCTTTGGTTGGGACACTAGCGAGAGAGAAAGTGTAAGTAAATTATTAACCTTACAGTGGCCTGCTCTTGGACTCTTGGGGGTCTGCAGCTGGAAGACCTCAGCTAGTGGGTTCTGGCTTGGCCAACTCTGCCAGAGCACCCCCTCTTCCATTTCTCTTCCTTCTCTGTCCCCATAGAATCTCCTTCCCGCATGCTCTCCCCACACTTCCCTGTCCTAGAAGTAGACTTTTCCTTCCATTTCTCTTTGAAGGTGCAAACCCAGGGTATCTTATGTCCCTACGCGGTGGGGCTTATCTGGGATGGCAGGGATCATGTGTGGATGGGCCCCCCTGTACTGGGTGACTGAGAGTGTTACTCACTTCATTCTCAGGCCCTGAACCAGATGTGACTTGCGCCACTACACTGGCAATTCAATTAAACATTGATGTGCGTGGGGGCTGGGGAAGAAGGTGCGCAGAAAAGGCAGGTGCTGGCTAATGGGACGCCACATTGCATTATCATCCTGCAGGAACCATGCCCCTTTAGGGAATGAGTACCAAACAGACCTGGGGATGGGACCTCCTTGCAGGCTGGACCCCAGCCCTGGGCTTGCTGCTCTGCTGGGGCTGGCCTGGCCTGGGTGGCAATGGAGCTGCGGGACAGGTGAGATGCAGGAAGAGGTGGAAATCCAGCACCGCCGGGACCTGCACCTCCCCCTTCCCTGTGAGTGCCATGCTGCAGGCTGTGCGTATGCTGGTTAGAGAAGGGGGTGCCACCTGGTTGGGAGTTTGTCTCCTTAGAATTAGAAGAAAGTAAGCACTGCCTTTGAACCTGATGTGTCTTGTTTGTAGCTTCACGGGCCAAGCAACAGTGCTAGAGCCCCAGTTATAACTGGGGCTCTTCAGCTCTCAACTGAACTGCTCTTTTAAAAACAAGGTATATTAAAAAAAAAAAAAAAGAATTAGAAGAAAGTTGTCTAATGCACTTACCCACGGTCATGCGAAGATTTACAGCAGGCCAGCCGGCGCTCCCGCCACAGACCTCTGGGGTCCATTCTGGGCATGGAGAGGGAGGAGGGCAGAGAGAAGGTGGGTCTTCTGCCTCCAGGCTGGGGCTTTTCTACCACGCTTTCCACCACCCCTCCCCTGCATTGAGGGCAAACCCTGCTCCCGAGAAGCAGCCCTTCCGTTTGCTCCCTCACAGTTCCATGCTGCCCCTTCCACTTGTTATGAAGCAGGCGATGCCAGGGCTCTCGGTACCCTAGAGGACACTTCCTTGCTTTTCTGTGGGCTTCAGTTCTCCAGGTCCTCTGAGGAGGGAGGGGACCACCAGAGAAGTGGGGTGGGGATGGGCTTATGCATGTTAATCAAGGGGGCGTGGGTCTGAAGGAAATATGTTAGGGATCTACTTTGTCCTAAGGTCAAAGACTGACCTTAGGTGCCCAGGGGACCAACTGACCCCAGAAACTATTATGTGCCCTGACTGCTGACCATACCTAGGGACCATGTGTGCCCAGGAACCAGATGTCCAGGGAATTACTGTGCCTGTGGAATGACTATGGCCAGGGACCCACTGTGCCCAAGGGCTGACTGTGCCCAGGAACATCCATTTTCAGAGACCCTGTGAGGACTCACTGTGTTTGGACGGGGCTCATCTGTGCCCAGGGAGTGACTTTACTTCCTGCGACCTGGGACTGATTATGCCAGAGAACATCTATACCCAGAGGCTGACTGTACATAGCCTGACTGTGCTCAGAGACTGTTTCAGGGACCAGCTGTGCCCAGAGACTAGCAATGCCCAGTGACTGGCTACGTTCAAGGACAGCTGTACCTGGCAAACCAGCTGAGCCCTGGGATTGGCCCTGCCCAGGGCTGGACTAGACCCAATGATGAACTAACTGTATCTGAAGATCTAAGCCCCATTGTGCCCAGGTACCAGATGTGACTCTTCTACATGGAAGTAGAGTGCTGCCCAGCTGCATGGCACCATGCCAGGGATCTTCTGCCCTCAATGCAGGCAACCTCAGACTCCCCATTTTGGAGCCTGGTGACTAGAGGGGAGGACACAGAGCTATTGAGCACCTATTATGTGTCCGCATATGCTTGGTCCTTCCTCCTGGTTATGTCATTTCACCCCCAGGACAACCCCATGAATTGATGAGGTTCACGGACGTGAAAATTCTTTCCTGGTCTTTCTGACTCCAGAACTCTTAGCTGTGCTGCTATTCTGCCCATAAGGCTATGGGCTTCCCATAAACCATATTGCCTCCCTGAGAGGAGGAGGGAATGGAGGCCTGTCCCATCTTACAAAGGGGAAACTGAAAAAGGAGCAGACCCAGACATCTAGTCAAGAGTTGGCAAGTTCAGCCTGCTCGTGCCAGTGGCCCTGGCTTCGCAGGCAGGAGAAGGGCACTTGGCAGGCCTGGGAGGAAGGGCTTCCTGCAGGATGCATTCCTGGTTGCTGTCTAGGAGGCGGGCAGGCTGGGGTGCGGAGGCCGGCTGCCTCATCACAGACCTTCTTTCATGATGCTCAACAAGGCTGCTTCAGAGCCCAGACTCGGCTGTGCAAACACGCACATCTGGGCTGCTGGCTGGAGCAGGGCAGCGGAACTCCCCACAGCTGGCCAGCTGCTCCTGACCTTCTGGACAAAGGGAGCTCTGGCCCTGTGGGGGCTTCCAGGGAACTTGTGGCTCCGGAGGGTACAGCCCTTACCCAGCCCTCCACAGAGAGCACCCCTCTCTGGCTGCCGCCTGTCATTTCCATCAGGACTGGAACTCTGATGCTGACAGCATTTCCTGCTTAGGGCCATGCTCTTCTTCTCCCTCTTGGGCCAACACCCAGCCAGGACAGGGGAGACTAGAACAAAGGCCGCAGGCAGAAGGGGACTTGAGCTGTGGGCACAGAAGCCTCTGAGCAGCTGTCCCAGTCTAACCCCCATCCTCACGGAGCTTATAGCTTCGTGGAGGAGAAAGTCACAAATCAAATAATTGCAAAAAACAATTGTGAATGACAACAAACTCTCACATTCTGTTTTTCCAATTCTAGGCCCTGTTTTTGGTACCCTACATATTTTAACTCATTTCATCCTAATAACAACCCTATGAGGGAGATACTGTTATTATTCCCATTTTACAGATTAGGCAACTGAGGCACTGAGAGGTTAAGTAACTTGCCCAAGGTCACAGAGCTAGTAAGTGGCAGACCCAGAATTTGAACTCTGGCAGTGTGCATTCTTAACAATGATGCATATTTACAAATCTCTATAAGGGCAGTGACAGGGAGTTGAGGTGGTGAGTGGGGACGTCATTGTGGGGGTAGGGGAATAGGGTTTGAGTTAAGGAAGATCACTTTGGCTGCTGGGTGGAGGGCAGATATGAGGGTCTAGACTAGAGGCCTTCACATAGAGAGATGACGGCAATTAGGGCAGGGCAGTGGGTGTGGGGCAGAGAGGACAGATTTGGAGAATGGTGGTACCAGGCAACTGAGTGGGTGTGAGAGGGAGGGGGAGGGTAGAGTTGAAGACTACATCCTGTGTTTGCAGAATGAGCTAGTTTGGTCCCAGGTGCCCTCTTCACCTGCCTGGCAGGACCACCTTGCCTCTCCTGCCTTGGGGAAGAGGGGGTGGCTTGTGGGGCCTGCTTTGGACCTCCTGTCGCTGTTGCTTTCCCACTGCCAGGAGCATCTCTGAGGTTCAGGGGGAGAGAAGGTGCGTGGTCCAGCACAGGAAGCCCTGAATTGGCATCGAGCAGGATTTAAATCCTGGCTCCTCCTCTGACAAGCTGTGAGACTGTGAGAGAATCTCAATTTCTTCTGGAATTGGGGAAAGGATGCCTCCCTCTCAGGGCCCATGTGAGACCGTGGAGGTGAAAGCCGACTGCCAAGGCAAAGGGCTGGGGAGCAGTTCTTGACTGCTGTTCCATAGCATCATTTGAGGCTCCCTTTCCTGTGACAGGGAGGACTCAGGAGGTCTGGACACTACTCTCTGAAATGTCATGTGATGCTGGCATGCATTCTACATGGGGCCTCCATCTCCTGTTCTGGACCGTGACCTGCAGGGGAAGTCGAAGTGCTGGGGTCATCCTGCCAGGTGGGTGGAGAGAGCTCTGCTGCCTGAGATTAGCACCTGGAGTGGAGCTGACCAGAAAGGGCATTTCTCGTTCATGCCAGTTCTTTTCCTCACTTAACAAGTGTTTAATTGAGCATCTACTAAGTGCCAGGCCCCATCCAGGGAGCTGCAATATAGTGATGAAACGAGGTCTGCAAAGTACCCCCAAAGCTCACTTTACAGTGGAGGCTGTGGGTGGGTATAGTACCAAGTAAAACACATCAACAAAGAGGATTGCAACAAGCTGTGCTCTGAAGACAAAAACTCCCAGTGACGTGAGAGAGTGATATCCAGGGACAGTCAGCGGAGGCCCCCTAAGTGGCCACAGGTGAGCTGAGACCTGGCTGATGAGAAGAAGCCAGCCTAGAGAAGCTGAGGGGACCACTGGTCAGCTTAGGTGACGAGTGAGAAAGCAGGAGTGTGGTAGCAGAGGCCTGGAGAGGTGGGAGAAGGGCCAGCTCTTGTTGGGCTTTGCAGGCCCTTTTAAGGGGTGTGAACTTTACTTAAGAGCAATGGGAAGCCTTTGAAAGGATTAAAGTCAGTGCATAATCCGATGCACTGGTTTTAAAGGTTACTTTAGTTGCCATGCAGAGAACAGATTGAATGGAGAAAAGAATTGTGATGGCTGCCCATCCATCTCCGGCTCCCACTTCTGCCACAGTTACCATGCACCCCACCTCCCCGCCCCAGAGGACCCCTCCTACCCTGCCTCATCAATTTAGGCATTACCTGCTCTCCATGTGCCCCTATCCCTCTTCCAGACCAGGGGCTCCTATGTGCCATGGCCCTCAGAGAGCACCAAGACTCCTGAGGCAGAGGTCTTGCTGGCTGACTCAGGCAGGCTAGGCTGGAAACCTACAGGTAGGGACCCAAGGGCAGGGACAAGTGGGCGTGGGCCTGGCTGCCCTGCCTGCCTCCACCCAACGTGCAGGGCAGGCCCCCGCCCCCACCCCACATGGGGCTTTTGAATTAAAAAGTCTTAACTTTTTCTTTTAAATGGCAGCTCTGTGTACTGTACATGGTAATTAATACATTAGCATTTATGCAAAATACCATCACAGCCAGGCTGGTATGTCAGCTGCCTTCCTGAGCTGCAAAAATGTGAGCGCCCCGAGGTACCTCAGACAGGCTCCCGCCCCTAGCAGACAGCTCCATTTGACCTGCGCCATTCGCTAGCATGTCTCAGGGAACGTGTCTGCAGGTGTGTACCTGTGCACGCCGGCCAGTGTATATGCTTCCTCTTGAGAGGGCCGGTGGGTATGCATATGTGTCCTTGAGTGTTTGTGCACACATGCTGCCTGTGTTCATATGAGTGTGTGCCTGTGTCTGTGAATACCTGTATTTTAGGCTGGATATGACTGCATATGAGTGTGGTTTTATACATGTGCATCTCTGAAATGTGTGTGTACATTTCTGTGTGTCTACATGCATGTCTGTGGATCTGTGTATTTGTGACTGGGATGTGTACATGAACGTATGTGTCAGTGCATGCCTGTATGCACTTGCACATGTGCGCCAGGGTATGTGTGTGTGTGTGTGTTGTGCACATCTGTGTGGGTTATGCCTGCATGTACACATGTGCACAAATATTTAAGTTGATGTTTATATGTGTACATCAGTGGACACTCATGTATAAGTGTTTATGTATGAGTCATTAGACACCCTGCGGGGTCTGCTATTTGTGTATGTATGTCTGTGTGTCAGTGGGACGATGTGTGTTTCTGTATGTGTTTGGATATACTCATGTTCATTTCTGTAGATGTTGAAGTGTGTGTGTGTGCATGTTGTATGAAGTGCTTACTGAAGTGGATCTGAAATGAACCTGTAATGCAGTGGAAGGAACAGCCCACTGGAAACAGTGACATCAGTGACATCAGGGTTTAAACCTTGCCTCCACCCTTTGCTAGCTCTGCGACCTTGTGACAATCTCTCTACCTCTTTGCCCCTCAGTTTACCCACCTGTAAAATGGACTGATGAAGCCTACCTTTCCTGTAACAACAATAATGAATATTCACTGGGCACTGGATGCCCTGCAGTTGAGGAGCTCAGGCTACAGGGGGAATGATGAACCCACAAACAGGCAGTGACCAGCAAGGTCAATAGGATGAAAGCACAGGGCATTTTGGGGACCGTCGTTCAACTCTGAGTAGTTGACAGGGATGGAGAGGAGTTAGGGATAGTTTCTCTAAGGCGGTGGTGGCTGAGCGGAATCTTGGAGGATGAGTAGGACAGTTCACCAGAGGAAGATGCTGAGGAGAGTGAGCCGGCAAGGAGCGCAGACATGGAGCCGTGACACAGCCTGACCCATCTTAAGTGGTGGCTGGAGACCAGGAGCGAGTTGCTGGAAAGGGGGAGCTGGAGGAGATCATCTGTGCATATGGAGGGCAGTGGGGAGCCAGTGAAGGCCTTTAAGAAGGAGAGCGTCAGGGTCAGAGCCGAAACATCACTCTACCATCTGCAGGGAGGAAGGACTAGAGAGGGAGGCAGGACAGAGACTGTATCACAAAAGACCTTGAGTGTCAGGCTAAGGAGCATAGATTCCCCTGTAGGTGATGTGGAGCCATAGAAGGCCTTTAAGCAGAGGAATGGCTGGTGAGTTTTGTGTTGCATAGAAATCACCCTGGGTACTCAATAGTGGATTCTGACCGAGGGAGGGCAGGGCTAAGGACAGAGAGGCCAGCAATGGGGTCTCTTGTGGCTTCGTTTGGGGTAATGACTCTCCGCCCTGCCTCTCAGATGTATGTTAAAGAAGGGGTACCAAGCCTTTTTAAGTTAAGAGATGCACAGAGCAGGCAACAGGGACCCTGGTTTTGACCCTGTGCTCTGCCATATCTTGCTCTGTGACCTTGGCTTGGCCAAGTCAATGAACTTCTGAGACTTTATAAGTGGTGCTTGGGTAAGGAGACCCACAGGATGTGTTCCAGGAAGAAAGGGAGGATGTTGGGAAGGACTTTGTTTCACTCACTGCCTTGGGGGAGGAGAGGCCCCTTAGGGCGTGGGAGGGCCAGGAGTGGTGTGTGTGTGTGTGTGTGTGTGTGTGTGTGTGTGTGTGTGTGTGTGTGTGTGTGTGTGTGACAGCCTCCCTCCTTCCCTCTCATTGTCAGGAGGGTGAGGACGAGGACAAGGACGAGCTCATGTATTTTCATGCTGTGGCCTCGACACTCAGCCCCACAGTCCCAGCTCACAGAGGCTGGGAGGCTGCTCTGGGGTGGGCTGACCTCGCCTGCAAGCAGACACTCTGCTATTGTTCAAAATGGAATTGGTCCCAGGAAGGCTGGAGCCTGCGAAAACTGCTATGAATTTTGCAAAACAGCTTGGAGGCGGTAAAACATGTCAGAAGAATCAAATGCGGAAATCCCTGTTTAGAAGCTGCACTCTGGACAGGCATGAGGTGCCTGGAGAAAGGATGGGACAGCGGGTCCAGCCCCCAATCTCACTCCCCAGTAGTGTGCTGGGGGGGGGGGGGTGGCGGTTTGCCCAGCCCATGCAGAGGGGAGATGGCCCTGAAGCTCCCAGGACTCAACTTCCATCCCGGTCGTCTGGCCTCCCCATCCTTTCTCAATATACCCATACTTTTTTTTTTCTTTTGAAAGCAGCTTTTTATTTCATAAAAAAGATACGGATGCTCATTGCAAAAAATTCAGACAATATTGAAAAGTTCAAAGAGAAATGAAAAAACCACCTCAGATTTCACCATCCAGAGATAACCACATAACATTTTGGCGAGCGTCCTTCCAGACTCTATCCATGCATAAATATACACAAATCGACTCCACGTATGCAATCCTACCCTGAGCAAGATCAGACGGCACATGCTGTTCTGTCACCTGTTTTTCCCCCACTCAGCAATATGTCATGGACACCCTTCATGTCAATACATATAGATCCACCTCGTAGTTTTAATGCCTGCATTACATGTATGGCTAACCCTCACTTTACTTACCCAGTCCCCAGCCGATGGCAATATGTATTCCCAATTGTTTTGCTCTTATAAAACAATTCTACAGTCAACGTCAATGTACATATATCTTTGTGCATTTCATTCATTCATTCATTCATTCATGCTACAAATATTTATGGAGTGTATTCTACATACCAGCCCTGTGCCAGACTGGGGATAGAAATGACGAATAAAACAACATGGCCGGTCCCTGCTTTTATCGAGTTTGTGATGGAGTGGGAAGACAGGACATCCAGCCCCTGTCAGCAGGGCTCACAGCAACTTTTTGCAATGGGTTTATGGCTTAAGCATTTATACAGATAACTATCCAATTAACAGGTGACATGGAGTACAAAGGAAAAGTACCTATAGTATGAAAGAAATGTATAGTCTGTGAGAGAGTAAGAAAAGGGAAGGTAACTTAGACTTGGGAGGCAGGGAGGGCTTCCCTGAGGAGGTGACATTCAGGTTGACAGAAGAGTATACAAAAGGCAGGGGAAGAAGGGGGAAAGAATGGGTGGGCATAAAGGGGAACTAAAAGAAGATTTCACTTAGAGGGAGAAGCATTTCAATTATGAACATACAGAAAATTCCTAAAAATGAAATTGTTGGGTCAGGGAGTAAGCAGAGTTTGCATTTAGTCACATATTGTAAATTGCTTTCCACAAAGGTTTTACAAATTTACAGTCCCATAAGAGGTATATAGGGGATTGTCATGAAGATTCAGCAAGAGTAGTGCACAGGGCTGGTGACTGCTGTTGCCATTATTATTATAATTATCTTTGCCAATCTAATTGGTGAAAAATGATATCTCATCTTGGTTCTTAACCATGTCTCTTTGCAACTCAGCAGGAAATTGATCTGTTGGGGGAAATGAACTATCTTTCTTTCTTAAGTCACCTTTGTCAGACACCTTCCTGTGCCCCTCGGAGAGGGAGGAAATGTCCAGGATCTCTGGCCAGTAGTCTTATCCTCCCAGCAAAGGTTCTGGGACTTAGGGGTGACTCCTAATTCCATGTGGCCCTGGGTTTCCAAAGGCAGCTGCCAATCAGAGAGTAGGGTGGCTTGAAATCTGTGTAGGATGGGCAGGATGCCCATGGGGAGGGACCTGCAGAGAGGTGGGGGCCCTGGGGGCAGAATCCACATGCTGTTAGGGGTACTTAGAGATCCCAGGTGCTCCTGGATGATATTAATGCCACTATATGAATATTAACAGCATGGCCATTAATATTAATGACAACAATAAACAAGTGTGAGGATTATTTTTAAAGAGGGTTGCTGCTCCAGCTGTTGCCTCCCTTCATTAAGAAGCTTCTGAGGTTCTCTGCCTTCCTCTCCCCAGACCGTGGGCAAGACTCAGTGGCATCCTCATGACCTCTACTTGGGCAGGGACTGGACCAAAGGGCACTTCCAGCACTTTGGGGTGAAGGAGATCAATGCAGAAGACCCTGACCTGTGCAAGGTGCTCTGCGCCATGTGAGCGTTGTGGGGCAGGGAGGGATGAATCGGCTTGTGTACGGGCAGTCAGCTGTGAAGACTCCACTTCTGACCCTCTCTCTTGGGCATAGGGCCCAGCCGTTCACATCCCCAGTGGAGTGTGGGAAGGGGGCTTGCAAGGGGCCAATCTCTTACAAAGGTGGCTGCAGGAATTACTGTGCTAAAGTGGTCATGAATTATAGAAAGGAAGAGGGGGGTAGGAAGGCCCAGAATATCATATGTGTAAATAAACCAGAGTGGCGGCCAGACATAAAAGCCAGCCACCAAGCTCTTGTACCCACAGCGCCCCTTCTCCTGCCGACCCACTTGTGCCAAGTACCACAACGAGTTGCTTACAACCTCTTTCTTCAAAGGATTTGTTAATAACTCAATGACGGAACATCTAAAGGGGAAAAATATTTCTCTTTATAGTAGGAGATAATTGTCCCAGGAAAAAAAAAAACACAACAAACCTTTAATTACAACTCACATGGAGAAAGCTTGATTTGTGGGCCGAGCCCAAATGCTGAGGAGCTGGATGTAAAATATTTGTAATATTTAGGGAACCTAGAGTTTTACATAAAAGTAAACAGCATTGCCTGAAGGCACAATTTCCAGCAACACAATAAAATGTGCAGTGAATTTATGGCGGCCATCCATTAGCTCTTACCAAGGCAACGTCGCCCCTATCTGTCGTCCATCATTATAATAGAGGGTTAATGCACCGAATTTACATAAAAAAGTCATATTGTCTGCATGAATTATTTACACTCGAAGCTGTTTTTACAGCTTGGTTTCAAGCTGGATTCTGGGAGAGATTCTGCCAGTAAATTACTCTGTGGAGACCTGGCTCTATAACTGTGCGGAGCCGGCAATGAAAAGAAAGGAAAATGGGCAGGCCCTGGCGGGTCGTTGTGCCGATGCCTCTCGGGTGGGGGCTGGAGGAGTGCGTGGGGGCTTTCGGAGGCTGTTGGACCTTTTGCTGCAGACGGGGCTCTGTCTCTGGGGCTGGGGCTTTCCGTTTGCTACCCAGCTGCCCGTGTGGGCAAAGCTGGTTTGGGCCCACGGAACCAGAGATCTCCAGAGGTGTCCGAGGGCTCTTGGTGGCTGAAGTCAGAGGTCTTTTAGGGATCGGGGTCCTAGGGAGGGAGAGGAGCTGCTGTGTCTGTTGGAGCAGGAGTCTAGCTCACCAGTGTGAGCATTGTAACCTCCTTGTCCCCGTTGTGCAGATGGGAAGAATGAGACCTCAAGAGGCACCTACTCAGGAAGCAGAAAGCCCACTTATCCCAATGCGCCTGGGAGATGTGAACTGTATGGACGCTTCAGGCTTGGGAGGGGGTGGGGTTGGGATGGGGCGTCCCTGGGAGGACAAACAGAGAGTCCTCAGGCCTCTTGTCTCAGTCCTCAGGTTTTCTGGGACCTTCAGTGAATTGAACTAAGGCAGTTTTAGTGGTTGGGCTGGGACAAGCTGTTTTATGGCACTGGGTTCTTACATTCTCTTTCCTTTGGGATGTGGGGTGCTGCGGAGAACTGCCCCTACTTATAGGTGATTTGGAGTTGTGGGAGGCTGGTCATTCATTGGAAACACACCTGAATTTTTAATTCCATGCCAGCTGTGTGGCCTTGGGCAAGCCTCCTGGGGACTCAGTTTCCTCATCTGTAAGATGGGGTTTCTATTCCCTACTATCCCAGGCCCCCTTCTCCTCAAAATGATGAGAGGGTCAAAGGTGATAGCACATCTGGGAGGTGTGTGATGTGTTGCAAGCAAGGCCACAGGTGGCAGGGGTCAGCAATGGGGAGTCTGGAGGTTAGGGTGAGTAAAGGGACCTGAAGAGTGCAAGACAGACCGATGGAGAGAGAAGGCCAGACAGTGAGACACAAAGACATAAAAGAATCCCAGGGAGAAACAAAGAGCAAACATACAGAAACAAAATAAAGGAAGGGACATGGAGAGGAGGGCAGGGGTTCCCAGGGGAGAAAAGAGTCGGGCGAACTCAGGGTGTCCTGGAGTCCCGAGGATGTTTTCCTGGCCAGTGAAAGGGTTAGCAGAACAGGGTCTATCTTGGGGCCAGGACTACGCCTTGCCTGGACCCTCTGTCTGCATCCAGGCCAAGAAGTACCTGGGCTTCTTTCTGGCCTGTGGGTTCCTCTGCTTTTCTATAGCCCAAGGAAGCCTGAGCAGAATGCCCTGCTCCTCCCCCCATCCCCCAGCACCTGCGATGGGCATGTGATTGTCGCTGCTGCACTCCCAGGTCTCCGGCTCCTGGAGCAGCCATCACAGGTCCCAGGGGCCCTGAGACAACAAATGACTCCCGGCTGACGGGTTGCTGGCTGCCTCCTGCCTGCCAGCGCGTTGTGCTACACTCCTCAGATAATCACGGAAGGCCAGGGAGCCCCTCCTGCCCGTGGTGCTGTGATTTAAACCAAAACTTTGCTTTGCATCCATCCCCTGGAGAAGCCAGATTTATATTATAAATTTCTCTGTCTTCCTGGGAGCATGCACACACACATGCACAGACTCACACCTGCATACACACATTGCAAAGTCCCCATGCGTGAATACTTGCACACAAACGTGTCCATCCCGTCTGCAAAACACATGAGTACACATTCACATATGACCCTTTTATATGCACACACATGCCATCTGAGGAATTCTTGGCCACAAGTTAGGGTGGGAGAAAAATGTGGAGGTGGCTGGAATAGCTGGGACCTGTGGGGTGGGTGGGAGAGGGCGATGTGGGCAAACAGTGCTGAAATTTTAAGAATCTCTCCAAACCCCACCCCATCTTGTTGCCTGGAAGAGGGGAAGGAGTGAATGTGTGAAGGTGGGTGTCTGCATGTGTGTTCCTGTGCACAAGACTGTGTGCTTATCTGTGGGTGTTCACAAGTGTGGGTGCCTTTGCTGGGTGCTGAGGTTGATGGTCTATGGACAGGGTGGGCCTGGAGTCACGCCCACTGTGTCGTTGGCCTGCTGCTGGCCTTGAGGGAACTTGTGTCTCTCTCTGGTTTAGTTCCTTCTGGCTACTGAGGGTCCTGCCAATTCTGACTCTAGTCTCTTTGTGTGATCAGGAGGGTGCGTGTCTCTTACATCTGAGTGAGCTGGGCTTGGGTGTGTGTGTGTCTGTGTGTGTTTGTGCTGAGTATGCCTACGTGCATGTTCATGCTTATGTGTGTTGTAGGTGTTTGTGTGTGCATGTGTGGGTGTGTGAGTGTACTTCTCATAGCAGAGGATGCCCATGTGCCTATGCTTGTGTTGAGTCTAGTGTGAGTGTGACGGTATGTTTGGGAAATAGTCTGTGGGTGTGTTTTACTTAGTGAAAAAATTCGAGGTGAGGGCAAGAGGCCATCCTTCCTTAAAATCGCACTCCTTTCCCCTTCTTACTCCTTCTCTGCTTTAATCTTTTCCATAACATTGATCACCACTGAACATACTATACATTTACTTAGAGTAGACCCCCTTTTCCATGGGGGATGCATTCCAAGACCCCAGTGGATGCCGAAAGCCCCGGATAGTACTGAAACCGATATATACTATGTTTTCTTGACCATATATATATGCATTATGGCCTTTCTTTGGCCTCTCTGAATGGCCAGCATCGCTACTCTTCCGCTTTGGGGCGATTATTAAGTAAAATATGGGTCACTTGAACAGAAGCACTGCGATACCATGACAGTCGATCTGATAACTGCAGCTGCTGGCAGAGGGTGTGCGCAGCATGGATGTGCCGGACACAGGGCTGTTTCAAAACAGCATGCAGTTTGAAACCTGTAAGTTATTTATTTCTGGAATTTTCCATTTAATATTTTTGGACCACGGTTGAGCACGGATAACTGAACCTGTGGAAAGCAAAACCTCATATAAGGGGGGACTACTGTATTTATTTTGTTCATGGTTTCCCTTTTCCCTGCCAGAGTGTGAACTCTGTGAGGGCAGGAATTGCAGCTGTGTTGTTCACGTCCGTATCCCCACTATTAGGACAATCTCTGGCACACAGTGGCATTGGGAATGTTCAATGAATATTTATTGAGTGAATGAATGAATGAATGAAAAACTGTGTCACCTTCTTCAAGAGTTCCCTTAGGTGCCACTATTTAGTCCCCCTAAAAATGTGGTTAATCATAAAACACCGTTTGCAGACCGGTAGGAGTTGATATCACCAAAGTGCAGAAAATACATGGAAAGCAAGGTGAAAGGGGAAGTTACTTGTAAAGAAAGAGAATGTTGCTTATCTTTGATGGCGTTCTGAGGATGGACGAGCAGATTTTAGGGTGCCAGGAAGGGAGATGGAGAAGACGGAGCAAAGGCCGTAGGTTTAGACAGTATAAGGAGAAATCATATTGGCTGGAAGAGGCAGTGCTTAATCAATATTTATTAAATGAGTGGATGGCTTTCTGTCTGTGGAGTGAGGGTAGAAGTGGACTTGTGTGAATCTTTTATTTTATTCTTTAATGAATAGTCTTGTAAAGTGAGTGCTCGTGATGGTGTGACTGTCAAGGGCTGTGTTTCGATCATGGGGTGATTGTGTTTGGGAAGAGAGTGAGCTTGCACCAAAACTCTGTCCTCTGAGGCCCAGGGGGCAGTTCTGATGGGGGCTTCAGGCTCTGGGCACCCTGCCTGGACACTGTGAAGGGTTTGCAAACAGATCCATGGATGGCCTCCTTCAGATTCGCTAGGAATCATTTCCTTGACTGGCTGCCCCCTTGGTGGCCACAGGCCTGAGCCCCAGCCCTGGCAGCTTCCTGGGTTCACTCCCTCCTTTCCTCGTGGGCAGACCTGGACCCCAGGCTTAAGGAAGGGTGAGGACTGGTGGTCTGTGGTGGACAGCCATGCTGGGTGGCTGGACTCAGAATCTAAATAGTCTGGACACATGATTGGGAAAAGGGGCTTTGGGGCGTCCCTTGGGCAGGTGGGGATCCTGGTAATTAGGGGTCTAGGAGGCAGCGGGCAGTTCAGAGGCATCAGGGCTCTGCAGCAGGTGACTGGGTCCTGATGAAGGGCTGGGGAAGAGGGTCCAGGCTGGCCTTGTGCTTCGGAGTCAAGGGCCCAGGTGTCAAGAAGTGCAGGATGTGCATGTAGAGGTCAAGCCACTGATCCCAGTCTTCAGGGAGCAATGGGGTCTGTGCCTCAGTCCAGTCCTTTTTATGTGAAGGTGATGGGCACAGAGCTGCTGGGAGATGGGGATGAGGAATGCCAATGCCTGTGGATGACAGTATCAGGATCCAAAAGGCACTCAACCAAGTGGACTTCGGGCCGATGTCCATAAAGCAAGTGCAGTAGGGCCAGAGACAAAGGCCCCCCTTTAGGCCAATATTTATGAAATAATGCTTACTGTTGAGAGTTTGGTGTTTAGGGTCAGACAGAGCTCTGCTTAGCTTTCACCTTTTCAGCTGTGTGATCCTGGAAAGTCCACTTAACCTTTCTGAATCCCAGTTTCTTCGTAGGCAAAATGGGGCTACTTTTTATTTTATAGTGGGATTGGAAGGACTAAACTGTTATTACTATTTTTATTATTTTATTTAAAAAATCTTCACTGGTCCAGGAAGGGAAGCCTTCCTTGACAGGAATTCACATAATAAAGACCCAGGGTTGTGGCTGATGTCAAAGTCGTGTGACATCTGTGACAGAGAAGAAGGCAGTGATCCCTGGAGCCAACATAGGTTCGCCAGGGCCAGGCAAATCTTCTCAGTCCCGGACAGCTTAATGGCTGGTGGATGAAGAAAATGAGCTTGAGTGGAGTGGAGCAGAATGTATTTATTGAGCACCTGCTGTGTGCCAGATACTTTAATACATTGTCTTAATCTTCACAAGCACTGGACGTGACAGTCTTCATTTTGCAGATGGGCAACTGAACCTCCAGGAAGTTAAATGACGGGCACAAGACCAGTGGAGCTGGGATTCAAGCCTGGATCCATTTGATCCTTTCTGCAATATCACGCTGCCTCCTAAGACACAGGCCAGGGTCTTTCATGACTCTTGAAGTCATGATAGTGGCTGTTTGGGCACAGAGGGGACTCCCATCTGGCTGAACAATAGCCATAGAGTATTCATATAAGTGGAACCAGGTCAGTCTGTGAAGGTCTTTAGCAGCTGCTGTGGGGCTCTGCCTTCTACCCTGTTCTGACCAATATATACCCAAGGATCCAGAAGAAGACATGAGGGGGGCAGGTCTATGACAGTAGGAGATGGTAGCACAAAGAGAAAGGACAGAGAAAAAGTCAGAGAGTAGAATGAAGACCCAGAAGGATCTCAATGAGCTGGAGTGAGAAAGTGATGAAATGTCACAGGGATAAATGCTGGGACCCATTTCGGCTACAGAAAAACTTGTAGAGAGGAGCAGCAGCTCAAGAGAAAGAGATTTAGTAGTCATGGGCCATTAAATTCAGTATGAGTCAGCAGGATATATTAATAGAGGTATGAGGTTTGGGACAAGGGAGGAAGACCACCATCCTGACTTGGCCTGGGCAGTCACTATTTTTTGTATTTGAAGGTCATGGGCACTTTTATTTTTTTTCAGATCTTTCTCTGTGTGTTTTTTTTTTTTTTTTTTTCTTTTCTTTTTTTTTGGCAGGGGTGCAGGCAGGGTTCTTGGAGGAGCAGAGCCCTTCTGGAGTTTGACCCTTAGATTTCATCCAGAGCAGCCCTCTATGTCACGCTGCCCTCATTTGGGGGAGATGGAAGTTCTGATCCCTGAATGTTCTGAAGCTGGGAGAGGTCCTGGTCCCCTTGGCCACTGGCCAGGTGTAGCCCCCACCCCTTAACCCCACCTTCCCATCTGTCTTCTTCCTGTCTGGGAGCCCTTATTCTGGTGGTCAGTGGTTTGCCAGAGGCTGGCAGGGCTGCTCCTCCTGTGTGGGAGGCGGGGAGGCACAGAGAGCCTTGTGGTTGCTCACAGCAGGGCTGGATCCCCACATGAGCTGGGGTGCCACCTGCCAAGCTGAATTCGGCACGGGAAGTGAATGTCTGGCTCAAAGGTGTACTGTTTAATTGGGAGGTTCTGTTCCCTCTGAAATGCACTTCTGGCAGCTGCGGTGAAGTGAAGCTGTTGAGCTTCCCTCTCATGCCGGAATCACAGCCACTTTTTCCTGAGAAAGAAGCAAGGCTGCAGACAGTTTTACCCATTAAATACTTCCTTTCCTCTTAAATCTGTTTTTGTAAAAAAAAAATTTTTCATGAACGGAAAAGTAAAATGGATGATACTGAAAATAAACAGGGCATTTGTGATAGGAAGATTAAAGCAGATTGTTGGGGGTGGGGGTGGGGGTTGGCTACACCCCCTGTTTCTGTACACAGGCTGCTCATAGCCTGTTGAGGATGGGAGTAAGAAGTGTTTGTGACTCTGTCACCTCCCAGCCCACAGGAGCTGTCTTCTCCAAGTGTCTTGGGGATTCACTTGGGAAGGGAACTATATATATTTATCAGGAGCCTACTAAGTGCTGGGCCTGTGATATGGGTGAGCTCATTCATCATCATAACCACCCTGGGGGATATGACCCATTTTTAGATAGGAAAAGTTGAGGCTCAGATGGATTAAGCTCAACCAGTCAGGGCTGTAGAGAGCTGGGATTTGAACCTCCATCTATCTGATCTCAGACATCACCCTCTTTGCTCTATACTTTATTACCCTGAGCAGTTGTGTATGGAGCTGGGGATGTGAAAGGAGGCGGAGGCAGCTGAGAAGAAAGAAGATGCAGAGACATCAGCCAGCTCTGAGGAGAGGACATTCTACCTGGTGACGTAAAACAAGACACTGACCACTGTGAGTGAACTAAGCCCCAGCTGCTGGGTTCTGATAAATATGGGTGATTTGAGGGAGGATGTGGGGTGTGGATGGGTTTGGTTTTACAACCAGGATGGGCTTTCTGGAGGTGGAGGGCTCTGGAAGTTGAATGAATGTGAGGGGATGGCCTTGCTGCAGCGGAAGCAAAGGCAGGAAGGGCAAGAGCTAGGCTTGCATGTGAGGAGGTAAGTCAGGGTGGGGCAGTGATGGTTGTGGGGAGAATATAAGTGTTGACATGGAAGGGGGGTGGTCAGGTGGGCATGTGTGTTGCAAAGAAAGAGCCCTGAGCTGGAAGGCAGGTATCTGGGTCTTGTCCTGGCTCTGCCACTGACTTGCTGTGTGATCTTGGGCAAGTCCCTTTCCCTCTCTGGGCCTTAGATTTTCTGTCCCTAAAATGATGGACTTGAACTAATGATCCTTACAGCGTCCCATGAAGAGAGAAGGTGATGATAGAGTGCAGAAGGTCTTCTTCGCATTAGAATAATGAAATGTTAGAGCTAAAAGGACTAATCTATTGAACCATCTTACTTTATGGCTTAAAGGATAAAGTATGTAGAGGAGGGAGATGGGGGAGAGAAGAAAAGGCATTTCAGGCAGAGGAGATAGCATGAGCAAAGGCATGAATGGAGACAGGACGTTTGTTTGGTGGTGTTGAAGAATAAATAACAACGTGGGTAGAGGAAGAGCTAAGTGATCAAACGGGCGAGGGAGATGCCACCAGACGTGGGAGGCCCAAGGGGCTTTGATTCCATCCTCTGGGTTGTGGGAAGCCATTGAAGGGATGGGACACACTCAGAGGGGCAGTTTTGAAAGATCACGTTGGCAGCTTCCTCGATGATAAATTTGACAGGAGCTAAGGGTGGGTCTGGTCCAGGGACGAGTGTGGAAAGACATTAGGAAGCTACGCTGTCAGCACAGTGAGAGATGGTGACCATCTGAGGCAGGGAGCAGAGTGGGTATTTTGAGGCGCATCGGTTCCAGAGGAACCAGGAAGTGGAATAGATAGGACTTGGTGATCAATTAAATGTGGGAGGTGAGTGGCAGGGAGAGTCAGGGACACCCAGGTTCCTGGCTTGGTGATATTCACTGAGACAAGAAACACAGGAGGAGGGATAGGTGTTTTTGAGAAAGCTGATGAATTCAGTATGGATTTGGTGAGTCTGAGGCATCCACGGAACATGTACGTAATCCTTTTTTCTTTCATTTATTTATTCACTCATTATTTATTGGGTCCCTACCATGTGCCAGGCAGAGCTGGACCCTGCCCTCCTGGAGCTGTCGTTCTAGAGGGCATTCAGAAAGTTTCCCTAAGCTGAATCCCGATCTGCTGAATTCCTACCCACCGGTTTTCTTCTGCTCTTTAGGACCTCTCAGGAGTCTACTGTCCTTCAGGGATCAGAAACCAGTGAGCATGGCTCCCCACTTCGCCTCTGGTTCAGGGAGTGTGGAGCTGTGGAGAGAATGTGAACTTTAGAATATTGTAAAGAAGTGAATTTTAGCCCGAGTGCCTTTCTGTATGGTCTCATTTATAAGTGGGTTTAATAAAACCTCTCATACAGGCAGTGGTGTGCCGGAGTTGGTGCCTTCTTGCTTTTTGCTTTGATGTTCACTATTAATATTAGTTTTAGGTATACAGCCTAGTGGTTAGACGTTTATATAACTTACAAAGTGATTCCCCTGTTAAGTCTAGTACCCACCTGGCACCATAAATAGTTATCACTGCACTATTGACTCTATGTTCTATGCTGCGCTCCTGTAGAACTAATTGAGGACATCTCTTCTCAACTCTGTGTTCAGTGACATCCCAGTGCTAGCTAGCAGCTGCCTGTGGTAGGAGTTATTCACACCACAGACATAGGGCTCGCTTTTTCCTCCAGAGTGCTGGCTGGTGAGTACTTACTGGCATACCACCGCTTACACTGTTAAGGTTAGCGTGATGGTGCTGAGCACCTGGCACCCAGCACGTACGTATGCACACACAGGAGGTACCACATAGTGTGACCACCTTCTCTTGTGACATTTCCCTCGTAGGCGAAAACTGTTGTTTCCTTTGTTCAGAGTAACAACTTCCCTTCAACCAGGGACTGTCCCCTCTCTTTTATCAGATGACGCGGTTCCAGTGAAAGCTGCCATCTTCCCACTTCCCTTGGCCTCGACGGAGGGCTGAAGTCAAAAGCATGAGGATTTTGGAGTCTTGCGAATGTAGGTTTGAATCTTGGCTCTGCCTCCTGCTACCTGTGTAATAACCCTGGACAAGTTATTTAATCACTCTGAACCTCAATTAAGCCACCTGTAAACTGAGGATGGCCGTGCCTCCCTCATTAAGTTGCTGTGAAGATGAAGTGAGGTAATGGGTGTGTGGGTGTGCAAGGACCTGGCATCGAGGCGGCAGTTTCAGCGAAAGCTTGACCAGTGCTGGCCTCCTCCCACTAAAACAGTCCAGTATGGACTTGGGAGACTGCTCTGGCAATGGGGGGAGGAGGTGGGGGCAGGGTGGGAGGAATTAGGGCTGCATGCTTCCTGGTGGAACATGTAGGCCGGGAGAGGCTGTGGGCCACAGGACCCTCCAAATGTATTCCGAGTGCAGTGGAGGGGAGCTCCCCAGGCCGCAGTTCACCTGCAGATCACCAGATAGACTCCTCTCATCAGCTCGGCTCGTGGCTTTCTGGGGCGGCTGTGGCAGCCTGGGCTGAGCTGATTTACCACCCCAGCCCCAAGCAGATTAAATCTCCCAGAGTCATTTGAATTTTACCCGGCCTTGTCACACAAATCTTAGAAACTGCTGTCTGGCAAGAAAACTTTGTACTTTTTGGAGGAAGTCTCAGAGCTCTAGAAACTGAGGTGAAGTAGGAAAAAGGAGGTGGTGCCTGGGGGTTTCTGCATCATCAGGTCAGGCCTGAGCTGGGGAGTGAAGGAGTAAGGTATGTGTGTGAGTGTGTCAGTGTGTGTGTGTGTGTGTGTGTGTGTGTGTGTGTGAAAGAGAGAGGGTGGGGAGAGAACTTGTAGAGGCCTCTGGGGCAATGTCATCATGTTGTCTCCGGCTGTGTGACATAGAGCAAGTCACTTAACCTCTCTGAGTCTCAGACAATTGTGACAGTCAAAAGAAATAGATTGTTTAAAGTGTTTTAATCAGTTCTGTGATTATTAATTGGGAAGAACAAATGAATCATTATATAAATAAGTTACATATGGCCATGGTCGCCATGTGTTGAGCAGAGAGTAAGGTCTCTGGGGCTGAAAAAGAGGGAACACATTATCAGAGGCCTGGGCTTGACTTGGGTCTTAAAGGAAGCCTAATGCCCAGAAAAGTGAAGCAGAAGAGATTGTAGTGCAATCAAGGTTGTCAATTCCCCATCCAACCCCAACTGTGAGTGCATGTGGCTCTGGAGATGAATCCTGATTGGTTTCGCCAGTCAGAATAATCCACCCACCCCTGCCTTGGCATATTGGTTGATTGTAAACCAATCAGTACGCATATTCCCCTGGTCATGGGGCTCAGTTTAGGATGGCCCAATCAGACAGAGGCTCAGGACTTTTGTTAGATGGCTGAGGAACGACATCCAATCTTTCTGTCTGTATTTGAATAAAGCAGCATGTGGTCCTAATTCCTGGCAGGCATTTGGTGACTAGGACACGATGCAAATCTATTGTCAACATAGGGAGATAGGAAGAGCCTGGAAAACCACAGGAAAATGGCGTCCCAGCCCTGCTCAAACTGTGCCTGAAGCCTGTTGCATTTGGACTATTTAGTCAAGGGAGCTAATAAATCCAGTTTTTAAACCAGTTAGGATTTCATTTTCGTATTCCTTGCAACTAAAAGCTGATGAAAGGGCTGGTGAAGGGCTCTGTGACAGTAATCTGGGGAGGGAGACCTGTGCGGTATTAGGCAGCCATTGGTGAGGAGAATGTCTTGGCTGCAGTAGGGGGCAGGCGGGGGTGTGTGATGGGCAGGGGCAGCAGGTGGCTGCAGGAAATAAGGCTAAAAGGAAGTTTGTGGTTGAATGATGGAAGGGCTCAGACACAAGTTTAAGAATTTGGGCTTGATTCTGTTGGTAATGGGGAATAATTGAAGATTGTGAACAGCAGAGAGGGAGTGACAGAGTGACGGGAACAGTGCTATCTTGGGAAGATCAACCTAAGAATGGGATATGGATGAGATTGGAAGGGGAATTTGGGGGCTGAAACTTAAAAAAGAAAAGATCATTTACTGATACTGTGTACAGTGTATATATTATCTCACTTAATCCTTCCAACAACCCCTCTTTCTATTTTTTAAAACTGTGTTTCAAAGATCCGGGGTAACTTGACCAGATCACATAGTTAGTAAGTGGCAGTCAGCACTTGAACACAGATCATCTGACTTCAAAGCTTGTACTCAAACTCCTTACTTTTGTGATAAAACAGGTGACAAAGTAATATGGGCTAGATTAGAATAGTGGTCATAGGAATGGAAAGGATAGACAATAGACATTAGGTTGGTGAAATCCTAGATATATTCTTATTAGAGTAAGAAACTAGACCAGGGTAGCTGTTGTTATCAATGTTTCAAAAAAAGGCTTTCCCTAAAGTACTAGACATTGTAATTAGACAAGAAGATGAAATAAAAAGTATAAATATTGGGCAAAGAAAGCAAATAATCATAGTTTTCTGATAAGATGATTATTTATTTGGAAAACCCAATGTCCTCAAGACAATTAAAAGATAGTTTTATAAAATAACCAGTAACAAAACAATGAATAAAAACAAATAGTTTTTAAAATTTATAAAATGACTATCTAGAAGGTAAAATAAAAGGCTTCGTCCACAATGTTAAGAGTAAAACAATAAATGGCACACAAGTTACCTGGAAATAAAATTTATAATAAATATATAAAATTTACATGAAGAAAACGGGAACATTTTTCTGAGAGATGTTAAAGACTTGAATAAATCTGACATATACCTAGTTCTTGAGTGGAAAGATTGAATACTATAAGGATGTCAATTCTCCTTAAATGAATGTACAAAATTAAGCAATACAATCAAGACCCCAACAGGATTCTTTTTTTTATTTTTTAATTTGACAAAATTATTATAAAACCAATCTGGGAGAATAAAAAATCAGAGTAATCAGGAAAATTTGGAAAAAAAAGATGAATATTTACTCTATCAAATATTAAAAGGTTTTATAAAAGGACACTAATTAAAATTCTATGTAAGAATGACAGATCATTGGTACAGAATAGAGTCCTAGAAATGGATCCAAGGATTTAAGGGAATTTAATATGTGATAAAATGGTGTTTCTATTGAGCTGGGGAAATACGGGCTATTTTATAAATGATGTTGGGATAATGAGCCAGCATTACAACACAAGCTGGTTTTCTACCTTATTCCAATAAGACCAAGCCACAAAGACTGTAGAGATATAAATAAGAATGGATAATTTGGTCATCTTAAGGTGGAGACGGTCATTTTATGTATGATGTGATATCTAGAAACCATAAAAGACTGATACATTTAGATATATAAAAATTAAAATTCTAATATCTTAAAGACCATTAAAATGAAAGTAAAAAAGAGAGAAAACATATATGACAGACAAATGTTTAATCTGATCTCAAATGTACAAAGACCTCTTACAACTCATTCAGAAACATGTAATTATCTCATTAGAAAAACGGGTAAAGGACATGAACAGGCTATTCACAAAGAAAATCATTACAAATGACCCAAACACATGAAAAGATATTCATTTACTCTCACTAATCTAAGCAATGCCAATAAAAATGAGTGTCATTTGCCTTCTGTCGATTTGGCCAAACGTTAAAACCCAGGGTTGGCGAGGGTGTGGGCAGACAGGTGCTGGAGCACTGCTGATGGGAAGCACATTGTCGTAAGTTTTCTGAAGGGCAGACTGACAAAATTAGAAATAGCGTACTTTTATTGCAGCAATCGCATTTGTAGGATTTTATACTAAGGAGATAATTGCAAAAATGAGCAAGGAGATGTGCACATGGCTATTTATCACAATATTGTTTAGGAGAATAAAATCTTGACAACATTCTAAATGATCAATAAAGACCCACTTAAAGTATGATACATAAATACAATGAAATACTATGGAGGCATTAAAATAATTTTGTAGAGTTCTATTTATTGACATAGAAAGATGCCTGTGACATATTGTTGAAAGGAAAAGTAGGTGTCAGTGAGAACAGTATGTATAATACAATCCCTCGTCTACAAAATTATATACATAGATTTCTATGTGTATATATGCATGGAGATATGTCTGGAAGGCTGTTCACCAAAATGCTAGGAGTGGTTCTGTCTGGGAGGTAGGATTTGGGGTGATTTTTACTTTCTTTTTTGTAAGTATTGATTTGATTTCTTTAAAATAATGAGGATATGTTTTTCAATCAGAACAAATAATAACACTCTTTTCATTTTGGAAATCTGATAAATATTAAATAAGAGGAATCAGCACATGGTGATTTAATAGATGTGGGTAAGGAGTCAAGATGAAAGCCAAGGATTTGATTCTTATGCATGGTGGGAGCCCCAGCAGGAGCTGGTTCTGGAGGAATGGGGAGCGCTGGCTTGTGGCAGCTGGGCGGGTGGGCAGCAAGGGCTGTGACTTAGGAGACTGATCACCGAGGCAGAGGCCAGGGATGTCTTTTCCCAAGGACCAAGCTGTGGATGAGATCTCAGAGGGAAGGAGTGCTTCAGCAGGCACAGGAGTGGGCCGAACGGGGATCTGGACCTTAGCCACGTTTATGAGATACAAGTAGTAACAGGAGGAGTGGTCAGGAAGATGAGGGCTGGCCAGAGGCATAGAAATCCCCTGTCTCAAAATTCCATGGGGGCGGGGGCGAGTTTCCAGAGAAAGGTCAACCATAGCTAATGCTGCAAAGGCACTGAGACCAAGGAGGGGGCACAGGACTTGACAAACAGGAGTTTGTTTGGTGACTTCAGAAAGGGCAGTTTTGCAGGGAGACTGTGTGTGTGTGTGTGGCGGTGGGGGGTGGGGCTGGGGACAGTTTGCCATGGGAGAAAGGAGGATTATAGCTTGGGGGAGCAGATCTGAGGGAAAGAGACTGAGCCACCCTGCCTGCTCCCCACCACAGGCAGGCATCACTAATCATTCTGCCAAGGCCAGAGGAAGCCCCAACATTTTTCTCCCAACATCCAGGCCAGGGAGCCATAGCAGTTTAATGGACTCGGCCAGTGAGAGAACATGTTTTCCATGCCTGGGCTTGAACACATACTTGCAGCATGATGAGAAGGAAGACATGGAAGCAGGGATCAAAGGCACAGAAGAGAGGAGGCCTCGCGAATCCAGGGCCTCCCAGTGCAGGTGTGGACAATGGCCCCGGTCCCGGAAGACTTCTGGGCCTGGAGCCCAGGATTGCTGGAGAGCTCTGTCTGTGAATCTGAGGTGACGAGATGTTAAGAACAAATTTATGCTTTGGGCGATGCTGTGAAAAGAGCCCAACTGGGTGTCAATTACTAGTTGATGGACAGATATTTGGGGGCTCAGTATGGGCCACCATCTGGCCGTCCAGGGAAGGCTGAGCAGGAACCCCATTGTCTGGAACACCTGGCATAGAGGGTATCTGCCTGAGGGTTCCAGTGCAGGGCTGGAGAGCAGAATAAGGAACCGAAGCTCCATCGTGGCTTGTTGAGAGGACTTTCAGGAAAGACAGTCAGTGTGATTCAGCTGCTGTGTCTCCAATGGTGTTTTGATCGCATAAGTGGGAGCATGGGGTCTGGATATAGAAGGTGAAGGCTCCTCTGCACTCCAGCAGCCAGAGCTTGTCTGCAGTAGTGGGGGAGCACAGACATGTGGACAGAACTCACCTACAGAAATTGACCAGGATGGGTAGAGGCTCAGGCGTTATGTCCAATCCAGGAGAAATGCTTGAAGCAACTCAGGCCAAGGACATTTGCTTTTAACTTACTGAACCAGTGTTTCCTAAAACAGCTCCTTGGAGTCCTAGTTTCTTGAGGTTGTTCTATGGAAAAGGGTTTTGTGAGCAAATATGTTCATGAACTGCAGCACCCGCAGCTCAGTGCGCGTGTGCTCGGGAAAGGCTCTGAGAAGTCCCGCAGCGGAGAAACTTCAACATAAAAAATTTTCAAACTTATTCAGCCACAGAAACTTTTTACATTTTATACCAATTTAGCTCCTGCAGGACTAGTGATTGACCTGGGGCAGAGGGAGTGACACGTGCCATGTGGTCCCCAAGGAAGTGTTTGCGCTGATGTGGGGATGTTGCAGAGACAAATTTTGGCTCAGTTCAAGAAGGAACTTTGCAACAATTACAAGTGTTTTAACCATAACAGAGGCAGGAAAGGAATTCCAGTCCCTGGAGGCTTCCTTAAGCAGAGTGTGAACTCGTCAGGGATACTGCAGAGGGGAGCCAGGCTCCACGTGGGTACCATCATTGATTTCTGGGGTCTCACGAGCCCTGGCAGAGGGGCTCTTTGCCTAAACAGAGGTGGTACTGTTCCCTTGGAGCCTGTCGCCTGGCTTGTATTGCTGCATACTTGGCCCAAGAATACTTGGGATGCTTGAAATGAACAGCCTGTGAAGGTAAGATGTGAACACATAAATATTCTCATTAAGTCCCAAATACACATCCCAAACTTTACATAACAGGAGCAGCAGCTGGAGACGCCCACAGCCCTAATTGCTTTTCTATACTAAGAGAACATCCTCTCTCCAGCTCCGCTTCTTCCATTCATTTAGGTAATTACTGGAAGGAGCCAGCTGTGGCAGACGGGCAGACAGGCGGGTTTGTAACACCACTGAATGGGTGCCACCATGAGCATGGGTTGCCATGGGGAACTGGAACCTCTCAGCTTTCTTCACGGGATGTGTGGCCTAAGGATGGGAGGCCAGCCTGTCCTGATCCCAATGGGCCCCGGCTGAGCTGCCGGGTCAGGATTAGTCACCTTCTGGGGACTTGACCAGAATGATTCAGGGCAGCAGAAAGGACCCAGGACCAGGTACAGGCATGGGGGTGGAAATGGACAGGACACGGGGACTGATTGATCAACCACAGCCGTTGACCTCAGAACTCACAGCTGGGTGGGAAGCAGCCACAGCAGGGAAAGGGCTGGCATTGAGGCAAACTTTCAGGACTGAAGTACCGAGGACAGAGAGATGGACTCTGGCTTGGGGGAGGTCATTGGAGACTTCTTGGAATAAGACACATCAGGACTGGGCCTTGGAAGTGAGTGTGAGCCAGCAAGGCAGGTGTCCTCTGCCGCCGGGGTAGTCCCTTCTACAAGATTGCGCCCAGGTTACTGTGGACTTCTAGGCCCCCAAAGTGACACCTAGTTTGTCTCCTTGCCTCTTGGTCTTTAGTAACCACTCAGGACTCATGAGGACACTCTTGAGGTTTCATGAAGGGTGTCCCAAGCATGGACCCAGGCCCTTGGTGGTTGGCCAGGGTGGGTGACCTCGATTGGTAAGGTGTGAGCTCTCTTCGGAGAGGCTGTGGCCCAGGCGCCCTACCCACCAGGCTTCCCGTGGGTGGCGAGTGAAACTTTTCCTCCTGGTTCCCTCCCAGAAGCCAGCTCCGTTCCCTCAACCCCAAGTGGCGGCTCCCTGGGCCGGAAACAATGTGCTTTCTCCATGCCTGGGAGTGGAAGTCAGCAGTTTGGCACCGTCTGGCTGGCAGCCTCCACCGGCTTCCTTTGGCACTTTATTGGCAAAGGCGGTGACATTTCTTTCAGTTGGGTGGGTGGAGCTGTTATGCAAACTCCCGCTCTCCTTATTCACCAGATGAATATTCATGACTCAGGCAATCTGTAGCAGCCAGACTTTCCTGAGGGCGGCAGCTTTTCTTCTCTTCCTCCCTCTCTTTTTCTCTCTCCTTCTCTCCTTCCCAGCTCTTTGGAAAGCTGGAGTGCAGCTATATTTAATTTACAAATACGGAGCTATTTAGCTTGCCTTTTGAGATGCAGGCATTGGAGAGGAGGTGCTGGCAATGGGAACAGTGGTTGAGGACATTTGGTCCCTGACCCTAAGCGACCAGGCCCCAGAGTCAGCACCTGGACCCCCATCTTGGGAAGCCTCATGGGTATTGGACTCCCTTTGAGCTTGGCATCTTGGCGCCCACATGCCTGACAGTGCAGCAGCTTGTGCCACCCATTCCACCCTGGCCCCTGAGGTCAACATGGAAATTCCAAGGCCCCGATGAGGTTTTCCCACTCAATGCATGGGCCAGGCCCCACTCCCCTGCCCCTGCCTCCCATGCTCTCCTGTTTTCCAAAACCCACCAGACCCTACTCCAAGCCCTAGACCAAAGCCCAGAAGGCACTGGGGTGTTCCCTTGTCATTGCTTTCCTAGAGAAGAAATCAGTCCCTACTTGAGGTCCGATTCCTTGGGGACACACCTGCTCCCTTTCTAGAAAGGATGGCTACCTAGCTTCCTTTGCGTTTTTCCACAGAGGCACCAGGAACTCTGGCAGAGGGGTCAGAATTTCCAGAATTTGCCTGGGAATCTGGCCTTAGCAAGGATGTGCTCGTGTATGGCTTATGTGTGTGTGTGTATGTAAATATTTACACACAGCTTTAGTGAGTCTGTATGCCTACATCTATGTTCAAGTGTTTGAGTGTGTGTCTGTATGTGTAAGGGCGTGAATGTGTATGTGGTGGGAAGTCTGGGAATGTCTGCATATGCGAATGCGCCTCTCCAGTTAGAGTCGCATGTGCATCTCTGTGGGTCTGGGGGTGCTGTGAGTGAGGATGCTCCTGGGGAGGGGGTGGAGGTTTGTGTGTGAGTATATGTGTATGTGAGTGTGCATGTGTGAGCTGTAGGTCTATGTCAAGTGTGTATGTGCCTCTGAGATTCGGGGGTGGCGGGAAGAGGGGAAGGAGTTAGGGTGCAATTCTTCCTGACCTTCATTCCCTCCCAAACCTTTTCCTCTCTTGTGAGGTGGAGGGGGACGTCCCCTCCTTTGCAAGTGTTACAGATTCTATCCAAGGACGGGAACAGAAGGCTTCCCAGCACAGAACGTCCTGAAATTACTTTATAACCCACCCCCCTTGTTTCATCTAATTAAAATAGCAGCATTAGGCTCACCATTCTCCATGCCCACCCCTCAGCCCCAGGGGAGTGGGGGAAGGCAGGCCAGTCTTGTCTGGCCCCCTCTGAGAGCCCCTCCAGCCCTGAGCCAAGGAGCTGTCTTCCAAATCCCCTTGTTCCGCGGCCCATGCTTCAGTGGCAAGAGCCAGCTGCCTCCCTGCCTGCCAGCAACTGCCAAGCTCTTCCAGAACCCACATCCAGGCCCGGCCTCATTTACAAATATGCAAATTTACATCTTTTCTGGTATGCAAATGGAGACATGACAAATAGCTAATTAGGGTCAAAAGAAGCACTCTGAACCAATTAGTTGTAGGGTCAATTCCTTTCTGCTGGGAAGAGACCGGGCCCTCCTGTTCCCCTCCAGGCCCTGGCTTCCATGCCTGCATGCTCTGGCCTGGCCTTTCTGGCTGGGTCTGGGGACGTTCAAAGGGCACAGAAATGGGAGCCGATGCTTGAATCCCCGTCCCACCTCTGACTCCTAGCTGTGTGGCTCTGGACTCACTTGCTCAAGTCCTCAGTCTCTTCCTCTGAGAAATGGAACAAGGATAGTGACTGTCTTGTCTCTAATCCTCTCCCTGGTGTAGTGGGGACTTGAGAGGACTTGGATGTGAACAGCCTTTGGAAACTGTACTAAAATTCCTCTGATGGGCATGTCCCTTGTGCTTTCTGCCCCTGGTTTCATGGCATCATCACATCCACCCTCTGAGTTTGATGAATTAGATGCGGTGAAAGGGTGGCAGTAGGTTTCAGCCTGGATGCCAACTCTGGCCAGTTAGCAATGTCTGCCTGGAGTGCTATGTGCGGAAGGATTCTGAGGCCAAGTCTGGATCCCCACCCAGGAGACTGATCGACTAGTGATGTCTGCTGTGGGCAAGTGATTGGACCCTGGAAGCTTATGTGCTGCATATTTACTGACCCTGAAAGATGGAGCGGGAACCTGGGTCCCAGTCTTGTCTGCTCCCTTGAGTGAGTGACTTATGCTTCCGGAGCTCAACTACGAAGTCTAAAACAGGGGAAAATAAATGCTATGCGTTAGTTATTATAAAGATAAAGCAAGGGAAGGTCAGGCAACATCTCTTTGCCATCTGGGAGCTGATGTGCATATTGAATTGACGTGTCAGTGGGGCAGGTATATTGTCCCATTTCAGAGTTGAGGAGTCCGAGGCCTGCTGAGGATGGGTGACTTGGGTAGAGAGGAAGCCTGCAGCCTTGCCAGGCAGGCCTGCATGGCAGCTGGAGCTGCTCTTGTCTCTGCCACTACAGGATCCTGGCTCCTTCCCCGTCACCCTCTTGCTGATGCCCCAAGCAGGCTGCAACAAGCCCTGCTGGCCTGGCTCCACTTCTGGGTGTAAAATTTGGCTGAGTCGGCACCTGGGAGAATGGGGCAATTGCCATCCTGGAGCCCGGGGCCTGGGCCAGGGCCAGTGGGCAGACAAAGGGGTGGTGGGAGGCCCTGAGCACCAGGGAGCTAGCCAAAGCTTGGCAGCTGGGGCAGGAGAGGACCTGGCTTGAGGACAGCCCGCTCAGGGATGCTGAGAACTGGGACCTGAGGTCCAAACAGAGCCCAGTCATGTTCATATGCCTGGCTGAATGTGCCTTTGCATGTGTGCATGTGACTGAGGATACATCTGGGAACATGTATCCTTATAAAGGTGAGTGTATGCATCACATACCAGTACAAGAATGGGTGCATCCATGTACTTGTGCACATCTGTGTGTTGAGGTATGTCTGCTGTGGGCAAGTATGTCAGTGTATACCTACATATGTGTGCTCTGTGCCCACACATCTGTGTATAAGTGAACTTGCAGGTATACATCTGCCAGTATCTGTGTATGTGTGCCTGTGCGTTTCTGCTTGTTTTTGCGGATGTGCTATTGTACACATCTCTCAATATCTGCACAGGCGTGTCCATATTGGTACATGTGTTAACATCTCTGTATCTGTGGAAGTGGGCCTACATCTTTCTGTTGGCATCACAAAAGCCCCACTATGCGGCCTGCGTGTTCTTCCCAGAGCCTCTGTGCCTCTCTGTGTGTCATACACATCTGTGAGTCTGTCCATGACCACGTGCCAGTTAGTGGCTATGCCCAGATGTTGGTGCATTTCTGGGTGTGCACCTCTACCTGAGAGGATGTTGCGATCCCTTCAGGATGCAGGCACAGCTGCATCAAGGTGAGCAGTGCCAGGTCTTCACTTCAGTCTTTCCCATGTGGCTGGAGCCTCTCGGTGCTCATGTCCCTTTGCTATGTCCGAAGGCAAGCTTTGTTCCCAGGTTCCCAGACCAGACCAGGGCTTGGTGCTTCTGGACGATCTGCCTGCCCTTTGGAACTTATTTATCTCTCCTTTTTCTTTCTCCTTATCTCATTTTCTTTCCTTTTTTTCTATCCTTCCTCCCTCTCTTTTTTTCTCTCCTTTCTTTTTCTTTCCTTCTCGCAACTTCCTTGAAGAGACTTGGCCCTGGGCTGCTGTGGAGGTGACAGATGAGCCTTAGAACCTCACTTCAGCCTCTAGAGAAGGGCTCCCCATGCCTCTCCCCCAAGTGGACTCAGCTACAGAAGCACACACACTCCTGGGGCTCTTTAAATTAAGGTCATTTCACCCTGCACTGCATATTAATAATTGCCCCAGAAGTAATGCAGAGCCAGTACCCCTGACTTTTTCTCCTTTCTTTTTTAGGAGTTCCCTACCGAGCTGGAAGAGAACAGCCCCACCCCCTGCTGGAAGACCCGCTGGCTCCGACGTCAGAGCACCTCCGCCCCAGCACGCCTGTCTGTCTGTCTGTCGACGGCCTCTTCTGCCATGGCTGGACCTTTTCTGGGATTCAACTTGGGGCTCTTTGCTTCCTCTCCATGCTCAGATCCCAGCCTTCCCTGGCTGGGCCTCCCTGCTTCGTTACTGGGGTCACTCCCAGGCAGCCTCACTCTGAGTATGGCTCTTCTCACGTGCTGGTTGTAAATGTCTCTTCTAGTCCACTCTGCAGGGACTGGGTCAGAGTCATCCCTGTCTGCCCCAGGCTCCCCGGCCCAGGGCCTGGCGCGCAGCAGTGTTGGAACAGGAGTGCTGGCGGATGATTCCGGTAAGAAACAAGGTGCTCTTGCTCATATCTTCAATTATCCTCCTTTCTCCTTATAGGTTTCTCCATCCACTGAATGATTTTGGATGGAATTTAAAGCAAACAGATTGATTAAAAGTTGGGAATTGTATAAATAAAAATAAAAACACTTAACACCAATATGGATCATTTGAACTCTAATGTAAAGAAAAAGCATGTTATGATGACATTCTATGGACAATTCCAAATCAGCATGACGTTCTCGGCTGGTCAGTGTGCTGGCTTTGTTCCCCTCTTGTGGGGCCTGTGGCTGGGTGTTCTCCTTGTTGGAATCCTGGCAGGCAGGCATGCGGTGAAGTGTGAACTTGGGCTTCAGGCTTAGAAAAAGCCTGGGTTGAACCTCTCACTTACCAGCTACGTTATAGTTCTGAACTCTGTTTTCTTTTCGGTATAATGGGGACAAAGGACCTACTTCCTCAGGTAGCTGGGGCAATGCCTTGTGAGTATAATTCAAGTTTCAGAATATACCCAGAATCCACTACTTCCTTCTACCTCCACCACATGGCAGCAGGCTGAGCACCATCACCTGGCCCCACTCCCCAGCGGCTTTTTGCTATACTGCAACCATAGTGGTCCTGTTGACATTCAAGTCACATCCCATGATGTGTCTGCTCAAAACCACCAACGGTTCCCATCTCACTTGGAGTAGAAGCCAAGGTCATCACAGGGGCCTCAAGGCCCTACATGATCAACTTCCCTACCTGTCACTCCCTGTCTCCACTATTCTTCCCCATCTCACTTCCCTCTAATTACACTGCCCTCCTGCTATTCTCCCAACGTGTTAGCCACATTCCTGCCCCAGGACCTTTGCGTGTGCTCTGTCCTTTATTGGAATGTTCTTTTTCCACTTATGGCTCCCTCTAACATTCCCCTCAGGTCTTTACTCAAATGTCACCTTCTCTGTGAGGAATTTCCTGCTCTTTCTGACTTATTTTCATCTATGGCACCTATCACATTTTTACTTCTTTATTTTTCTGTGTTTCTTGTCTCTCCCCAAGAGAATGTAAGCTCTTTGAGGGCAGGAATTTTTGTCTTGTTTCCACCCCCGGGAACAGTGCCTGACAAATAATGGGCACTCAATAAATCTTTGTTGAATTGATGAACTGCTCATCATTTTGGAGAGTACCAGAATAACAAAGCTTAGGAGTGGCTGTTTACCAATACAAGCAATCAAAGGTTATCATTCTCCTGCAGCTCTGGAGCTGATTCCTGACCCAGTCTGAGAGTCAACAGTGTGTCCTCAGGGGCCAGCCAGGGGCCGAGCTGCCTGCTCCCTGGCATTCTCTAGCTTTTCTCTCCATACGCCATGGCTGCAAGGGCATCCAAGGCCAAGGTGCTCCTTCCCAGAGGCTCCTACTCAGCTGGGCCTCATCATGGAAGTAAGAGAACTCAGACAAAGGTAGGTGGTCCAGCTGGATGCTGGAGGGCTGGGGGGTGGGTAGCTACTGGAAAGCCTTGGGGTGGGCTCTCAGCCCAGGGAGCAGCATGGACAGACCAAGCATGTAGGGGGTCCCTGGGGGGCAGGGAATGGAGGGCAGTAGAGTGTGACTGGAGTGTGTCAGCCTTACCTGGTGAGAACTTTTGGAAGCCAGGATTGGGTTTGATCCGTCTTTGTCTGCCCTTCTAGAACAGAGCTCAGCCCTCACTAGGTGCCATTAATGTCTGTTGGGTGGTCTGTTCAGCTCAGGAGTCTGGGATATGGGTGGTTTAGTCACCTCCGGGCACAGAAGAAACATGGTGGTGAAGGTTAGACTTGGAGCAGGTCTTGGTCATACCCACCTTCATTTTTAAAGCAGTTTCTTCAAGACGTGGGAGGAGGGGTTGTCCAGAGCTGTGAGATGTGCCCAGGCCAGAATGATCTCCTCAGACCTGACACATTTATGGTTAAGGTGACTTTGCTTGGATTTGAGAACAGACTTTAAAACCCATGGACTTGAGCAGTCAGGTGAAGCCTATGGACCCTCCTCAAACAGCGTGTTTAACTGCATAAAATAAGATGCATAGGATCACAGAGGAACTTCATTGCATCGAACTGGAATCCTAACTGTGGACTCCAGGGGAAAAGGCTGTTATGCTCTTTGACGACAAATATTCCACTCTCTGAAAACAGCACAGACCCTGGCTTCTTCTCCAGCAAACTTTGCCAGGGTGCAGGGGGAGTCAGGGGAAGGTGTTTGTGCATAACTTGGCAGGGTCCTGGGACAGAGTGGGCAGCCATGTCCCACAATGCTCAGAAGGTGGATTTTGGGCCCTGCGGGGGGAGCCACAGGGAGGGAGATGGCTGGGCTGCTGGGGGAAGGGGTGAGCTCCCCATCCCTGGAGGTGGTGAGCTGGAGGCCCATCTTTGAGGGATTCTGGGGGTGGTGGTGTGGGTGATTGCTGCTGGGGGGCGAGGACTGGGATTGATTTAACCCAAGGTCCTTTCAGAGGTGAATCTAGGAGCGACCTGTGACTATCGAATCTTTCCCCTTCACTAAGCCCACAGCCACGCAAGCCGCCCTGGGAATGAGCAAATGGGCACTGCCTGCTGGCTGCTGCTTGCCTGGCCTGAGCAAGGAATTGGCCTCCAAATCCAGGAACTGGCCTTGGTCTTTTGAAGACACTGGACTTCAGGCTGGGTGTCCTTCTTGCTATTCTGAACCTGCCCCCACGAACCATTCCTGGGGGTGGGGGACTGTAAACCCAGGTTCCCTCAGCTGTCTTGAGTTTCAGTTCTGAGGCTATGATGGAGTCTCTCTTTCTTACCTCGGTGGCACCATTGCCCTCCCCCACAGTTTCAAGGCCCTCGGCAGAGCCCAAGAGAGTCTTTGAAACCATCTGGGCCCAACCTGCTGTGGTGTGGATGGGGTAACAGGCCCAGAGAGCAAGGACTTGGCCGAAGTCACAGGACCTCAGGGTGGCAGAGCTGGTTCTGGAATCTCAGTACCCGACTTCTTCTCACTGCTGAGCAGAGGCAGTCCAAGGGGGGCACGACTGCAGGGAGAAGACAGCCTTGGGTCCCCTTTGACAAACACATCATGCTTCCCACCTTATCCACCTCCGTGGGTGGGGAGCTGGGGACCGGTCTATTAGTTTTCTCCTGCTGTCCCCCGAGGGTGCGATTGTCTGTTTTGCATTTTTTCCAGGCTGTAGTTAGACAACTCCTGGTCCTGGGGGGAGCGCGGCAAAGAGAAAATGTCAGGGCGACACGCCGCCAAGATAACATTAGCGAAATATCAAGTCCTTTATGATGTCAGGAGGGATTCCTTCCCGCTGCCGAAGCTGCCTAATGACATCATAAAATAGGCCGGCAGCAGCCGCCGTCCCCCTGAGTCATCAATCAGGCCTGTCTGTGGAGGGCCCCAGCATTTCCGGGGGGGGCACAGGTTTTAAATAAAAGGAGGCCTCAATACAGCTGCACTGTGATGAGCTGAGGGGCTGAAGACACCCACAGACCCCAGAAAGGGTCAGACCCTGGGGGCAGTGCCCCGTCATGGCCGGCCTGGGCAACAGGGGCCGGCAGGGCTCCCGAGGCCCCTCGGAGATCCTGAGCTGTGCCTGCCTGCCGTGGCCCCAGGATGGCTCCCTGGGAGGCTTATGTGAAGCCCAGAGCACTTCCGTGGTGCTGAGTGGGAGGAGGGGGGCCTAAGCCCAGTCTTCCTGTTTGCGGGTATTCTCAGGGACAGACAGGGGCCCCAGGACCAGGAGTCACATATGGAGACAGATGGAGGGGGCCTTTGAGTCCTTTGTCGCTGCTGTGTGCTCCTGCAGGTTTGGCGTGTTTGTGCATGTGTCCGTTTACCTATAGACACCTGTGGGTGTTTGCAACGACTGGGTCGTTCGTGTCTGGTTTACCTGGGTGAGCACACTCATGCCTGCAGCCTACTGCCTGCCTGCCTGCCTGCCTCTGTGTGTCTGAGGCTCTGTCTTGACACCTCTCTACATGTCCACGTGTTTGCGGTTATGTGTGTCAAATGCCCACACATGTGGGCAAGGAGATGTGGAAGGGAACAGGAGGGGTCCCAGAGGGTGAGTGGGGACATGGGACATATGTGTACCAAGCACTTCTCACTACTGTGGGCCGAGAATTTTGTACCTGTATTAGACTCACCCAGGGAGAGAGTAAAACCTACCCCTGCCCCGGTCTCACCTCAGATCAGTTAACTCAGAGTCTCTGCAGACAGGGCCTAGGTTCTGGCATTTTTCAAAGACTCCCCAGGTGATTCTAAGTACAGCCAGAGTTGAGAACCAGGGTGTCTGGGTCCTTGCTGTTCCAGGTGTAGCCCATGAACTGGCACCATCAGCCTCACTTGGGAGCTGAAGAATATCAAGCCCCTCCCAGACCTCCTGAATCATAATCTGCATTCTCCCTCCACTCGCTGTACTTTAATAGGATTCCCAGGTGATCTGTACATCTGTTCACGTTTGAGGAGTGCGAAGTGCTTCTGGCTGCTTTAGATCTGAGTTTCTGATTCAGTAGGTCTGGGGTGGGGCCTAAGAATGTGCTTTTCTAACAAGTTCCCAGGTGATACTGATGCTGATCTGGGACCACACACTGAGCACCGCAGGCTTAGCGGTGGTACAGCAAGGGGGCAGACGGAGTGCAGAGCGAGTGTGCTGGGAGCAGGAAGATGGGGTGGCAGGAGGAGGATGGCTCAGCCTCCCAAGTGGGGCCTGCCGTCATTTTAGGGCCTCAGTTTCCTTGACTCAGGGACCAGTCTAGGGATGAGGGTACTAAAGAGAATAAGGAACGTCAGTTGGTCTCCTGAAAGCTGCTGGCATTTTCCTCCATTTCTGATCCCAGGGAAGCCTCCCCCCTCGCCCCACCATTCTGTTACAAAGAAGGTTCCAGGGCTGAACACCATTCCGGTTTTCCAGAACCTCAGGCCGAAGAAGCACCAGGCTTTCTCAGAGCCCAAGCTATCCAAATGCTCATGTGCTTTCTTCGGGCTCCAGCACACAGTCAGGGCTCAAGAATTGGAGCCTGTGTCTATTTGTTTGCCTGGGACAGTCTCAGTGTGTATTAGTCTCCTTTCATTCTCAAAAGTTTCCATGATAAAGGTTTGGTGAAGTGGATGTGAGGAGGCCCTGAGGGTGGGAGGGGACCAAGCTGCTTCCCACCCCCACCCCCAGCCTCCCTCCCCCCTGGCCTGGCTTCTTGGGTGAAGAGTGGGAGGGAGGAAACTTCCCAGGACACCCAGCCCGATGGAGGTGGTATACTGGGGAGCAGACATCTCCCTCATGGCATACCCAGCCCTCTCTGTCTGTCTGTCCATCTCGTGGGTGGCAGGAGGTAGGGCAGGGGTTGCAGGTGGAGCCTCAGATGGGCAGGCCAGGCTCAGCTGCAGCTCTGTCTTGCCTCCAGCCTGATCTGCAATATCAGCACCTCTTTTACCTGCATCTCTGAGGAGTAACCCGAGGGCTGGGGGAGGAGATAGAGATCAGCCGGAATACCAGAGGTGTGAGGCAGGCATGACCTCACCCAGGGTGTGCCTGCTCTCGGAGCCCTGTCAGGCCACCCTCCCCGCCGGCTCCCAGGCACCCCCCAGGCCGGCTTAGACAACAAGCTCCAGCCGGTCATGGCAGGGGCGTCCCCACGCTCTGGGCTGGGTCCCAGCCAGGTCTCAGGCCAGGAACTGGGTACATCTTCTAGGAGCAGACTGTAGGCTGCCTGGGGGCGACTACTGGGGTCTTTAAGGGAATGCCTGCTCTTCTCTGGCTCCCTGGGGCTGGGGTATTTGAGGGAGCAGCAGGGAGGGAAGGCTGGATTGGGGAGAACAATGCAGGCGTGAAATTGAGTGATAGACTCAACTGTGGTCCAGAATGAAGGAAAGCTGTGACTGCTGACTGACTAAGGGAGGTTGGACACCTGTCTCAGTTTGGGTGGGAGGTGGAGATCAGGAAGAGGAGGTCCAGCTGTGTGGGCTAGCAGGGACACCTACTGTGTGTCAGGCCACGTGATAGTAAGAGCTGATTTGGAAATCAAAGCCAGAAAAGCCCTGAAGAGACTGTGAGAAGTATTCACTGAGCAAAATATATTAAAACACCTCTTGTTAACTTAGTTGAGCCCAGTGTGGTAAGATAGGCTGTCAATGTCAAATCGTTCCCTGTGGGCTGTGAGGGTCTTGGAAATCCTGGGGCAAGGTTTCTAACAGAAAGTATCCCCCACCCCTGAGTGGCTAGAGCAGAAAGGGAGCTAAGCAGTGGCGGTGGGCACTGATCCTGAGCCTGCTATTTCGGGGCTGCCCTTGGATCCCTCCCACTGTCCCAGCTCTGTCCTGTCCCTCAGTGGTTTCCACTTAAACCTGCAAGCACACTCAGGCCCTTCCCACACATGCTCATCGTCCCACTTGGTCTACAACCACACCCACTCCTGATCTTCTGACACTTGTTCCCACCACCTCCATGCACCACTCACAGCCAGGAGAATGGACCTCACCCAGGAGTGTTACCCAAACAGCCACTTGAGACACCTTTTTGTGATGAATAGGTCCACCTGTGAGCTGGCCTATTCTGGCCATGCTCTGTGTCTGTGGGCTCAAGAGGGCCAAACTCAGAAGGGCAGACAGCATTTGCCCCAGTGCCAAGGCCACAACCCCACTCTTCATAGCACCTCCTGGTGGCTGCCTTTCCCAGGCTCGTGGATCCAGGCTGCCGCAGAGCCCCACTTCTTCCGCATGCCTATCTGTATGGGACATGGCTATATCGCAGTGCAGATTCTTGAAGTTTTTTATTCAGGTCGGCAAATGTTTCCTGGGCTTTCCATGGGCCTGGCCCTCTGCTCAACCCTGGATCCAGAGAAAAGTAGAGTAACTCACCTCTTTCAAAGAACTGGGGCAGAGAGATCCTCAGGTTGGCTCCCACTCTGTCCTGGAATTCCACCCTCCCTAGACGCTGCCCACCTGTTCACTCTCCCCTTGGCCCTCACATTTTTCTCTGCTGTGTGACAGTCACATTCCTCCTCCTTCTCCTCCTCATTCTCTTCCATTCCTTTGTTTTCCTGCTTCACACTCACTTTGAATGGATGACATCTGAAATGGCTTGGTCATATCCTCTTGGTCTAAGAGTAGCATCAGGAGTGTGTGGAGAGGCTCAGATTTCCCCTGGCATCTCCCACTCCCTCGCTGTCCAGTTCGGGCTCTGGGGGACACAGAGCCAGGGGGAACCCAGGGCTGGGGTGAAGATTGTCCCCACTGGGTTCTGGGTAAGGCTCTTGGCTTCTCAAAGACCTTGAAGCATGGTGGGAAGTTGACACAGGAAAGAGGGAGAGAGAGAGGAGAGAGGGGAGGGGAGAGGAGGAAAGAAGAGGGAGGAGAAGGAAAAAGAAAGGGTAGAGAAGAGAAAAAAAGAGAGATGGGGAGAGAGGGAGGGACAGAGGAGGGACAAGGAGAGAGAGAGAAAAAGAGAGAGAGAGAAAGAGAGAGAGAGAAACTGGAGTTGAAATCACAAAAACTGAGAAAAATAATAAGGACAAACAGATCAACAGAGAGATTCTGACCCAATCACCAGACACTTCTAAAAAAAAAATTACTCCTTTAAGGGCGGACCTGGGTCTCTCTCAGTGCATGATTGCACAGCCCTAGAATGGTCAGCAGAAAAGGGGGGGCCTGGCTTCGTGCCCTGGACTCTCACTGGCCTTAGCTCCCCTCTGGCTGAGATGGGTCGGGGAGCAGCCTTGAGGAGGAGGTGGCCTGGACAGTGGCAGTGAGGTTCCTTGGAGGGTGGTCCAGTCCTGGAATTTTCCCATCTGCCCTCCAGGGTTCCCTGCCTTGCTCTGATCTTGCCGCCTTCAGCTCAAGCCTTTAGGGAGCTTCGTCAGAGATGGGAAACCAGCTTTGTGGGGAAATTTCGCAAATTCCCAGCAGCCCCACCTCGTGTGGGCAGTCCTCAGCCTTTTCTCAGAGGCTGGATCCTGGGCCTCCTTTTGTGCCCCCTGGTGCCAGCCAGGATCCTATGAACGCCCTTCCTTGTGAGGCTGCCTGGGGTGGGAGTGGAGGCTCAAGATAAAGAGTTTGACCTCTCCTCCTCCCCAGCCGAACTTCCAAGAAGCTCCTGGGCAGTTTCTGATCTGACCCAACCTGCTCTGCAAGCCTCCCTGGGCCCCTCCCCTTTGCCTTGGCCTGGGGGACCACTCCCCAGCCCTAGCCAGGACCAAGGAGTCCTGCTGAGAGCCAGGAGTAGTCTCTATAACTAACAAGGGATGCGGCAACTTCCTTTGTATCCCTTTCTCTCTGTAGCATGTGCTTGCCCCAGGACAGAAGGGCCTTGGCTGCCTCTAGCCTGGTTATCTGATTTGGGGGCTAATGGGGTTTCTGACAGAAAACAATATGGTAATTTCAGAATGTTCCTGATTAGATGAAAATGATATTGCATCAAAGTTACTTCCTTAATTTATTCAGAAAATAACAGAATTTTCTTCTTAGATCCTTAATTAAGCCAGAGCTTCCACAGCTTAGGCAAAGCCGGTGCTAAGCTCCAGGTGTAGGGGACAAAGGCCACTCCTGGCTGAGTCTCCCATGGACTGCCCATGGCTGCAGGGCCAGGGCAGGTCTTTCCCACACAGGCTGCCCGCTCTGCCTGCAGGGAACATTGGCAACACGAGATGACGCTCCTTCCGCTCTGGGTACCAGCGGGGAAGCCATCCTGGAATCATTCCAGTCCCTTCTCATTTTCTCCAACTTCATCCTGTGAGTCCTCAGGGACCCATTGCCATGGGGACTCAGAAACAGGGAAGACACCCAGGGTGTCTTCAAGGCACAGAACAGCCAGGTGGGCATGGATGATGCTGATAGGTCCAGTTATGACCTACACTGAGGTCAGCTTGGGGAGTTTGACACACCCCAAAAGGCTTAACTGAGGGTAGATTTGAGATGTGAACCACCTGGACCTTAGTGATAGGAAGAAGGAAGCTATGGCTACTCTTAGCTGAAGGGGCAAGAGAAGGAGTGACAGAGGGGCCACCTGACAGGGCTGTGGCTATGGGCTATCGCAGCCAGTGTCAGAAAGCAGTGAGTTAGAAAGCAGTGGAGATACAGTCCCAAGCTTTCTCTTTTCCTGCTTCCGGTGCTGCTCAATAGCTGGACTGGACTAGAAGCCATGGGTGGGAGAGCCTGGGTGGTATCCTTCATGTTGGTGGGGCTCATAGGGCACAGATCAGGGCAGAAAATGGATCTGGAGACAGCGAATGGCTAGCATAGCCCCAAGGTGATGCTTCAGAATTTTCTAGCACATTCCTATTCACTTTCCTCCTCACCCTCCCATACTGCTATAAGTTCAGATTCTTGTCTCCAGAAGGGAATGGCTCAGAGAAGTTGAGTGATGTCCCAGAAATCATACAGTAGGAAGGTTATGGATTTGAACTCAGTTCTGCCTCAGTCCACATCTCCCCTGTTGCCTGGGAAATAGAGGTTTGGATGCATAAAGGTGGTAACCTGAGCTGGGAGCTAGGAGAGCCTCCTGGTGTGGCAGCTTCTGCCAGGCTGTGGGGGAATCTCTGCCTACCACTCATGAGTGCCAGTCTGGCGTTCCTTGGGACTTTGCAGACAGTCCACGGCAGACCACCCAGGAAACAAACATTTCTGATTCCGGTGGGACCTCCTGCCTCCGGGTCTGAGGTGAGGGCTGGCTGGGGTCTGCTGGGGCAGGAGCTGGACAAGGAGGCATCACTGCTGAGTTGAGATCATTTTGGAAGGAATTCCTCATCCTGCCAGCCGCCCCCCTCCCCACTTGCCCATGTGCCTGCATCGGCCCCACTCCTATTTTCTCAAGGCACCTGCCCCCACCCCGTGGGGGGGGGGGCACAGAGTTTAGCAGGGAATAAGGTGTGCCCAGTCCTCTGGGCAGTGGAGGAACCTGAGAAGGACTCGTGGAAGCTCCTGACTTTGGATTCTGATGTGGAAAAGGGGCAGAGAGGTCGAGACCAGGGCCCTGACAGAGGACCTCAGGGTGAGGGAAGAGTTTTGAGGGTGGGAGGCTGGTGTGAGCATGAGGAGTGTATTGTAGGCATGTTTGTATGTGCATTTATGTGTGTGCATCCTCATGCATCTGAATATACAAATCTGGGCATATGTGTGCATGAGAATGTGGGGTTGGGGGAGAAGAAGAGGGAAAAGAAGAAGGAAGGAAGGAGGGAGGAAGGAATTTTGGGGGGTCATCAGGGATCAAAGGGGTCAAAGGAAGTGGAATGATGAGGAGGATGATGATGACAGCAACTAATGTTCATATAATACTACATGCCAAGCCTGTTCCAAGCCCTTTATACATATTAACTATTTTAATCCTAACAATCAATTTAAGAGGTAGGTACTATTATTACCCCATTTTATAGATGGAGAAACTGAGGAACAGGGGAAATCAATGATGTGCCCAAATACTAGAGCTATGAGTTGGCCCAGGCCCAAATCTTAACCACCAAGAGGTATTGCTTGTTGGACTTGGAGCTGTGGCCAGGTCTCTGTCTCATGCTCTTTGTCCTCAGCAGGACTTTTGGAGGAGGATGTGCAGTTGATCCCACAAATCCTGAGTATCAGGCAGGTGGTTCCTAACTGAGCCACAGCAAGGGAGTGTCAAAGGAGCTTGGGTTTTGGAGGGCCATTCCTTCTGGGTGGTTGGTGTATGGGATGCCCAGGGGGAGGCAGAGAAGTGAGCAGGGGCGGCTTGTGAAGGGTCTTTGCAGGTCAGGCTAAGGTGTGAGACCTCCATCCTATAGCACAGGTGGTGGGGTTCCTGGAGGAGGTTTCACACAGGAGCATGGCTTGGTCACCCTGGAAGGCTCAGTCTGGCTTCAGTGTGGATTGGAGAGAGACTGGTGAGGCTGGTGAGCAGGGGGGTGCAGTGATCCAGGTGGAGGGGAGATAAGGCCTGGACTGGGGTTGGGTCAGGGGTGGAGATGAGGGGATGCAATTGAGGAGGTAGAAGCCTCAGTATTTGATGGTAGACTTGATGTGGTGGGGGGAGATGAGGGGGAAGGAGCTGTTGAGAATGAATAAGTCCTAGGTTTCTGGGCATCTGGGTGGAGGGAGACCATGGGAGGAGAGCAGCTCCTGCCTTAGCCACCGATCCCTTAGAAGGACAGGGAAGGCTGTGGCCCTGGTAGCCTTGACATGGTGCCCATGAGAGGTGGCAGGGCATTGCCTGGCCCTGGAGAGGTGTGGCTTGTCCCTGGATTTTCTCCCCATGGATACCAGAGGCTGAGGAGGCAGGAGGTCAGAGGCATGGCCTGAACAGACACCAGAGGAAAGGGGGAGGGGGATTTCTCCTTGAATGTTTTTCATTTTCTTCAGGCTTTCTGACTTCTAAACTACTTGCCCAGAGTATTGTACAGAGATAGAGCTATACGTCATTCATTCTTAGATCTCAAATACCAGAGGAGACCTGTGGCTCAATGGTAGGAACTCTCCTCCTGTGGTCATTTGGGAGTTCAAATTCCAACTCTGTAGCTGTGTGTTCTTGGGCAAATCATTCTACCTCTCTGAGCCTTAGTTTCCTCATCTGACAATTAGGAACCATTAAAACACACACCTCACAGGCTTATAGTGAAGATTATGTTGATAGATAAACCACTATACAGCAGTCCTAGTTATGATTATTCAGTTCTGGGCAGGATGACAGGGATCAATGCTTTGGCATTTCTTGTTGCCCAAGTCTCCTAGGAGCCTTTTCCTCTGGTCTCCACTGTCCCCACAGGTAGTGGACACAGCCATTCTTTTGGGACTGGGAGGGAGGAGGTCTGCCAGACAAGAAGGGGGAGGCCTCTCTGGCCAGGGAGGGGCGCGATGAGCCCTTCCTGCCTGGCACCCTTTGTCTGTCAGGCCCCTTCCCATTTCCTGCCCCTGCCTTGCTCCTGCAGTCCTGGAACAAGAGGGCCCACCCAGACACAGGGTGCAGCCCAGGCACCCATCACCCCTGCCTGGGATAGGACCTGGACCTGCCACTTCTCAGCCCTTTCCCTGCTGCAGGCAGTGCCCACCTCAGTCCACCTACTCCCCTCCTCAAGGCAGCGCCTCAGCCCCAAGCAGCACCTGTGCCTACAAGCCCCCATCCTTGAGTTTGCTCAGATGCCCCAAAGGGGATTCTGGGGTCAGGGTGGGGGCCAGCGTTGCTGCGAACCCCTGAGCCTGGTTCCCAAATAAGGCATGATGAGGAGATGGTTGCCTCTCTTCTCCTCCCCTGCCAGCCCCCTGCTCTCGACCCCCTAAGGGGCCTGAGTCTGGGGCTGAGCTCAGTGCCTACCCCAACCCCGACTCGGAGAGTTTGCTGGCAGCAGTGGAGATGACTTTGGTGTAGTTTCTGTGGTTTAATAAGCTACAAAAACGACATTATTTTAAGCCAATCTGGATATAGCACAAAAACTCTCACCCCGTCTGTTCTGTGAAACTCAGATACCCTGACGAGAACACAGCTCACAACCAACTAATACAATATTCTACTGGGCTCGCTGTCAGCGGGCCCCACGCGGGCGCCGGCTCCCCGAGGACCGCCCGGGCGTGCGCGCCGCGGGCCGAGGAGGAAGGAGGCGGACGGCCGAGGTGGGAGCCGCGCTGGGGGTGGTGGTGCTGCCGCTGCCTCTCCTCTCCCGGGGAGACAGGGCTGTCCACGGTCCCTCTGGGCTCCCCGCCCCCTCCACGGGGACGCGGAGAGGAGAGGAGTGCTTCTGGCCTGCTGACAGCAGTTTCACTCCCACAACTTGCATATGTCTGATTCCGAAGCAGGGAAGTGTGTCCAACACACCCAATGCAAAGACAGGTTGTTGAATATTTTTTCTCTCATCACTAAAAAGGATTCCCTGCTGGGTGCAATCAAGATCCATAAACTGCCGGCTTGAGTCGGTGTGAAAGCGGCGCTCCAGCCCCGACTCCCTCGCTGGCGCTAAATGCAGGCTCCGGGCGGAGATGCGCAGACATCCGCTCGCAGTCTGGCCTTGCGACCGGCACTTCCCGGCACAGCAGGCAGTGCGCTTATTTTGGGCTACGCTTCAGTGGATTAACTTTCAGTGTAAAGTTTCGGCGCTCTGGGAATCGTCCTTGTGGCTCTGACTGCCTCCTCTTTCGGTGGTTACCAAGGCTTACCGAGCCAGAGGCAGGAGTAGCTCCAGGCTGGTCACAGGTTCTCAGCAGCGGCTGGGGTCAGCCCGGGGGAAGGCAGGCGGGGCAGGCAGAGGCCCCGCGGGGCTCCTGGCAGCCCCGAGAGACCAGCAGACTAGACCTGCCTCAGGGCCGACTAGAGGCCCAATGCCTAAATCCCGCTGCAGACACTGAATTTGCAGGCTTGGAACATCTTGCAAAGCTCCCTTGAGGGGCTGGTCCTGTGAGAGCCCCCCCCTCTTCTGCCGGTGGTGACAGGTCTGGTCACCTAACCAGCATTCTCCTCCTTGGGCCTCGGGCTCCCTCCCCTCCCCCATTCCAGGAGCACACCCTGGAGGTTGGAATCCTGCTGTTTATGTAAAAGCCAACGCTTTTTCCCTTTCAGTTGCCCCTTTCCGTCCCTCAGGTAAGGAGACTGAGGCAGAAAGGGAAGTGGCAGGGTTTTAACTGGGCCATCAGGGAGTGAGGGGGGAGGAGAGAGGACTCGAGGGAGAGGAGGAAAGAAAACAGGATCAGCCCCAAACTCCTTTCTAATACCTTGGGAAGGAAGAGCTTGGGGTTCTTCCAGAAACTGAGGGGCCCTCCCCCTATGGCCATCCGCTGGGAGATGCGATCAGATCCAGTGATTTAAAACTCTAGTTCCCATGAATTATTAAGGAGCAACTAAAAATGTAATCTACAAAAAAAAAAAAACCCCACCAAAAACAAAAAAAACCAACAACAAAAAAACCCCCTGTCTTCCCTTGGTATTCCATTTTCTGGAGGCATAGGATGTATCATTTAAAACCAGAGTGAACTTCAGAGATAGCACACAGAGTGAAGGGCAGCTTCGCCACAGCGCTGAAGCCCCGTAGGGTGTGGAATCTATTATTCACTCACTAATTTTTTTTTACCCTTTGCTACCCTCTTCCCTCTGGCAACCACCTTACTGTTGTCTGTGTAGGGTGTGGAATCTATTATTCACTCACTCATTTATTCAAAACATAATCAGGGCTGACTTTGTACAACTTACCGGACTGGGGCTGTGGTAGGGAGAAGCGGTCTCTGCCCAGGGAGGGAAAACAGATACATGCCCATTCTTCTGTTTTTCATTTATTAGCACCAACTAGGAGCCAGGCCCCGTGACTGCATGCCAAGCACAAGCAGAGGCAGTCTGGTTGTAAAAAAGAATATGAAAAGGGCTGTGGAGGAGAGAAGGGGGCTTTGGAAGAGGAAGCACTGCCTGGGTCCCCTCCCTCCCATCTTTGAGCCGATGCTTAGTGAGGGCTCCCAGGTCCGAATCCTTCTAAGCTTCCCACTGACTTGCGGAGGCCTGCACAGAAGACATCATTCTACCCCCAAGTTACACCAAGGCAAAACCAAATGATGAGAAAGCAGAAGCATTGAGGCAATTTTGGGGAGCCCTGGGTTGAAAGCACCCCTTCTCTTCTCTCATAGATCATAAATCGCTCTCTCTTTCTCTCAGCCCCTCCCCCACTCCCTCCCGCCCTCCCTCTCTCCAAGAGATCAGCACATTGCAAAGACAGGTTGTTGAATATTTTCTCTCTCATCACTAAGAAGGCCTCCCTGCTGGGTGTAATCAAGAACCATAAACTCGCCTCGCAGCTCCTGTCGGTAGGAACCTAGCCCTGCTTGGCTTGCCTGGCTTCAGATGCGCTCAGGCCAGCCGAGAGTGGTGGTTGGGCTGCTCTCCCAGACGCGTCCCCTCCTGGACGGGCTACAGGAGGCCGGGATGGGTCTCCCAGTGTCTCCACCACCAATGCGGCAATGACTGGGTTTGAATTCTGGGCACCTCTCCTGAAAGGTCAAGAAGGAGAGAAATCGATGCTTGCAGACAAGGAGACAGGGTGTTGACAAGTGCCACGGCACTCCTTCATCTTCATCCTCTGTCCCCAGGTCCCTGGTGGGTGGCGAGAACCGGTAGGAAACCAGAGGCTGGATGGCCTCTAAGGCCTGGCTCGTATATTTCCAACAGGCTGCCCGACCAGGTGGAGTAGTTCCTGTCTGGTTTTCAGAATTGCCCCTTTCACAATGGAAGAGACCTGGTGTTGCTCCAGAAGCCTAGGAACAAGCTGGGCGGCTGGGGATGGCTGGGATGTGAGAGGAGAGGCACCAGGGAAGCTAGGCTGCTGACTGCTTGGCTACTAAGTGTGCTCTTTGTCTGAAAACTCGTTGGCCAGTTGGGGACAGTCTTCAGAGGCGAAGCTGGGGAGGAGCCTTTCCATCTTCGTCTTGACTTTCTGCCTCTGAGATGGCTCTTCAGTGTTACTGCCATTCTGAAACCTTGGGTCACCCCTCCTCTCTGACCTCTCTATGTCCACTGTGACCTTTTCAAAACCCAAATAACTTCTCCCTAAAGCACTTTCATGCTGCCTCATTGTCCACAGAAAATGAGCCCTGGCAAATATTCAAGACGCCCCAATAGTTCTTTCAACACGCCCTGCTCCCATCCCCCAGCTGGTGATCCTTCTGCACACCAGAGCAGTTTCCCAAATGCACTTTGTATTTTCTTACCTCCAGGCCTTTGCATTTGTCATCCACCTGCCAGGGCATGCCCTTCCTTCTTCATCTTTTTAGTGAACTCCCTGTCCTTCAAGGCTCAGGAGAAATGTCCCCTCTTCTAAAGAGCTGTCCCTGACTCCTGGGCAGAGGTAATCTGTGCTCTGTAGGCAATTTGTACAATTCAGCCCTTAACATCTGTACTGTGTCCAGGTCAGTGTCCCCTTCCCTACTGGCCATGAGTTTCTCCTTTAGGTTTGGGACTGGGTCTGATTTAGCACTCTGTGCTACAGGGCCCAAAACCTAGTTTGCTGGGGTGAATAAAATCAGAAGTTTCATCACCAAGTTTCAACACTGCTTTTTGTCTGCACCTGCCTACCTGCATACCTGCATACCTGTGTACTTGTGTGGGCATGTCTTCCCGTCCACACTTGCCCTCTCCATCCTCCCAGATAGAGAGCTCCTTGAGGGCAGGATGTAGCCCTTTTATCTATGAAGGTACAACTGCAAAGAGGCCTCTGGTAAAGATCTGTAGAACTGGGTCTGAATTTTGCTAAAAAGGACCTGCTTACACTCAGCCTGGGAGCTGCAGGAACTCTCTATGCAGGGTTTTGGTTGATGGTGATGGTGTCGCTTCCCATGATGGGGCTGAGAAGTCACTGTGCAGGCCTTGAGTGCTCAGTTTTCATGGGGGGCATCTTCCCAATCCAAGCTTGGAGGGGCTGCTGCTCTGGAATCTGCAGGCTCAGTCCTTGTGCAGGCTCCACAGACCCACATGACTTAGCAGTGGGCCAGCCCTGGGGCTTCTCTCCAGGAGAAAAGGGGCAGCACTTGTGCTACTGCAGCCTCCTTCGCCTCCCTTGGGAGGCCAGGAGCAGAGCTCAGATAAAGCGAGGGTTTCCTCTCAGGCAGATGGCATGCCCACTCCTCCTGCTTTTGCAGAGGCCACAGAGCTATTGCCCACCAGCTTCAGGGCTCTCATAACTCTTTCAAGACAATCACTTTATTTATATGAGTTTGTTTTAAAAAACCCCACAGACGATCCACTGTGGGGACCTCTCCTACTGCCTCAGCTTGATTCTCTCCTATCCTCCGAGTCCATAACTCTTAGTCTTTTGATTCTCCCAGTCCACAAACTATAAAAATCTTATTTCTGTAAGGTCTTTTATGGTTACCAAGATAGTCAATAGTGTCATTTTCATTCATATCATTCTGCAGGGAAGTTAGAGGAAACGAACCAGACAGAGGAGAGCTATAAATAAGGCTCAGCCACGCAGGGCCCCAAGTGGATCCTGCTGCATTCTTTTAAAACGACTCATGCAGAGAACACACACAAAATATACACACATGCACACAAATATGTACACATACGTTCACTTGTGCATAGACAGGTGCACAAGACTAATGCACACAGAGTGCTTGTATGCATGGGGCTTGCACACACACACACACACACACACACACACACACACGCATGTGCATGTATAGCTTACACAGTTTGGCAGGCTTAGAAAAAAAGCCCTCTATGGAATTTGCCTGGCTTTGAAGGGCCGAGAGCAGGCAGCGTCTCTTGTTATGGTGAGATGGGGGGACTGCAGCAGACCAGCCCAGAGAACACATTCCAAAACCATGAACGGCAGGCTTGGGCACCCAGCCACCCATGAGCTCATGTGAGGGAGCTTCAGAATTCCGGCCAGCACAGGAGTCTGTGCTCCAGGCCAAGGGGCAGGAGCAGCCAGTCCTGGGAATGACCAGGCAGCTCTTAAGGCTCCCTCTGACTACCTGTGTCATCTGAGGGCTCAAACCCTTATTCCTGGAGGACAGCCAGACAGGTTCATAATTCTGACTAGCTGCTGCTCAGTTGAACACCTGTCCACAAGACCTGGGAGAGAAAGCCCAGGGCATGATACCAGAGCAGAAAGCCCGTAGTCTCAGGCAGAGGGAGTGTTAGCAAGTCGTTGCTGGAGGGGGGCAGCTCAGACCCAGCCAAGCAAAGATGGAGGGGACAGGTCCAGGCCCGAGGAGGACTGCCCACCTTCCCCAGGTAAGAGTCAGGACTCAGTCCCCGGCCCCTGGAGTAGGTGGGGGAAGGAAGGGGTGGAGTGGCTGGCGCTGGAGAACTGCGTTCTCCTCTGAGAACTCCTGGTTCACTGTGCAGCAGTGCAAAGGAAGGAGCAGCCACTGGAGTCAAGAGGTCTGGGTCCTAGTGTTAGCTCTATTCTGTTGCCCTGTGTGATGTTGAGCAAACACCTACCCATCTCTGAGCCTCTGCACTCCGGTGAGACAGGGAGGGATGAATCTTAGGCCCCTTCTAGTTTTAGAGACGCCGTTGTGGATTAGCTGCACCACAGAACCTCAGGAAAGGAGTATTTCCTTAGTTTCACCATTTGGAAAATGGGGATGATGATTTTTGATGTTGACCACATCTCAAAGATGTTGCGAGGAGGGCTGGGCCAAGGTCCAGGAGTTCAGACGAGCTTACTTGGGAGCTGGTGGGTTTGGAACTTGTAAAGGATTCAGCCCATCAGGAAGCCTGAGGCCCTGAAAAGGCTTCCCTTCTCCAAGCTTTCTCCTCCCTTCTTATTACCACCCCCCACCCCCATGCCCAGCACTCCCCCAAATGCTGAAAAACTGAGAATGGAGGCCAGGGCTCTAAGCTCAAGGCCTTGGAATTCCTCTGTTTCCCCTCCTGCTTTCTTCTAGGGAACTATTAATTGTAATTTAAGCCTCCCAAGTTAAAAGCAGCATGCAGATTTAAGAATTCTTTCATCCCAATTACACATCATTTCTGGCTGTGCTTTAGTGTCAGGCTTTTATCTGTTGTTCTGGGGAATCACTTACCAGTCCGAGCAGCAGGCTCCACACGAATTTCTTCTGATTATGTTTAATGGGAAATGGAGAGTTAACCACCTTGTCTCCCCTGAGCTGTGTAGGCAGTTTTCCCGGCCCTGCCAAAAGCAGCAGGGGAGCAGGAGGGCATGGAACGGGGGAGCCGCAGGGAACTCTGTGTCCTGGAGCGGTCTGTGCAGAGCTTTGAGGGACCTGCGTGGCCCTGGTGGCTAAGGGAGCTTCTACCCGCAATGTCCAGGTGACTCAAGTGCTCTGTTCTGGGCACTGATAGCAGAGCAGTTATTTGTTTACTTGACACACTTCAGAACTATCGGTGTCGACACTGTCACACCCTGAGTTGGTACCATTTTCTCCCTCACCTCAGTGTGTGCCCAGGTGCTAGGGCCCTGACACTCATGTGCACACATGCACACTCTAGAGTGTGCTCAGCCCCTGGACCTGCACTGCTATACTTGCATATAGTCATAAAAGCTTGGGCACACACACACACACTCCAAGAAGCATGTGGAAACACACACATGCACACACAGAAGCAGGCACACACCAGCAGTATGCATACACATGCACACACACTCCAAGAAGCATGCACACATACACACATTTACAGAAGCAGGTGCACACACAGCAGTATGCATACACATTCACACACACACTCCAAGAAGCATGCACACGTGTATACATGCACGCACTTACAGAAGCACTCATGCATATTCACAATCAATACCTCCATACCCAGGGACAAACTATTTGCATAGAGCTCTTATACTTACCTCCAAATACACTCTCAGTTCAGTTTGAGTCTTATTCATTGTCACATGGAGTTTTCTAGGTCTGTCTGCCTGTCTGCCATTCACTGAATTAGGCTGCCATAGAAGCTTGGAGGAGATCTTCTAATGTCAGATGACAGGTTTATAGAGTGAGGTCCCTGTGCCATCGAGCCCCCCTACCATCACCCACTTCCACTGTGTCCCTTAACCCTATCTGTCACACCCAATTGGACTGTACTGTGTCACAGAGCTCAGCTTAGCTGCTCAGTCCTGGGGATGTTACTCTGTAAATCTCAAACTCAACACATCCAAAGTGGAGCTCTAAATCTTCCCCCAAACCTACCTTACCTATAGTATTTCCCCATTGCAGTTCTTGGCAGGTCCTTCCTTGCATTGCTTAGGCCAAAACACTCCAATTCTGATACTGGCTCAATGTGTGGGTTTTCCTCACACCACCAGGCAATTCTCTGACACCAGCTGGATGTCTTACAATTCAACTCAATCTTGACACTATCTACCTAGAGATAGCATCAGATCTCACAGGTTAAGGGCTCAATCCCATGAGACTGCCCCTACCCCTCTTCAGGTGCCACTCAAAGTTGTTGCATGTGTTTTTGACCAATCATCTATAAATCATAGGTTTCCAGAACCAACCCCCTTGGGTTCAATTAATTTGCTAAAGTGGCTCACAGAACTCAAGAAACCAGCTTACTTCCTAGATTACAAGTTTATTATAAAAGAACATAACTTGGGACAAGCCAGATGGAAGACACATGTAGGGCAAGGCATGGGGAAAGGGTGTGGAGCTTCCGTGCCCTTTTGAGCACCACACTCTCAGCAGCTCCATATGTTCCCCAACCCGAAAGCTCTCTGAATCTCTTTATTTGGGGGATTTTATAGAGGCTTCATTAGAGGCATCATTGGTTCAATCATTGGCCATTGGTTGAACTCAATCTCCCCTCTGCGGAGGTGGAGGCTGGGCTGAAAGTTCCAACCCTCTAATCATGTGGTTGGTTTCCCTGGCAACCAGCCCCCTTCCTTAGATTACCTAGGGCTTTCCAAAAGTCATCTCATTGACATAACAAAAGACACCTTAATTGTTCTCACCACTTAGGAAATTCTAAGGGTTTCAGGAACTCTGTGCCAGAAAACAGGAGGAGGCAAGAGAACTGGGGCCTTTATAATTCATTGTCTACCAGATATTGGATATGGGATTCCCTAATGGAAGGGAAGTGACCTTGGGTGAAGAGATGCCTTTTCTGAGGGCAATACTGGAGGAGAGTGACTAAGGTGAATGCCGTGGGCCACAGGATTCCCAGCACTTTTGGGACTGAGTACCTCAGTTCAGAACTGGGGAATCTGGGCACCATACCACAGCATCTACTACACCTTGTTTTTAAAAAAATAATTTTATTTATTAAGTTTTAGAGAGAAGAAAATGGAGGGAGGAAGAGAAGGAGAGAAACATCAATCAGTTGCCTGTTGCGTGCCCCCAACTGGGGACCTGGCCCACAACCCAGGCATGCACCTTGACAGGGACTCAAACCTGTAACCTCTTGGCTGGCAGCCCAGTGCTCAATCCACTGGGCCACACCAGCCAGGGATCCACTACATCTTTTAGCATACCTAAATGAGTAAATGTAACTGTATTATAGTTATGGCTCCAGCTAGAAAATGAGCTCTCCGGTGTTTCCTAAGTGTCTAGAACAGTTTTGATTCAGTGGGCTCTCCATATATGTTTGCTGAATGAGTGAATGAGCCTGCTTGTGATCAATGTCTTGTTTGTCTATGTCTCCAGCCTAATTGGAATCACAATCCCAGTTCTGCCACCAACCAGTTGTGCAACTGTGGGCAAGTTGTCTAACTTCTTGGAGCCTCTGCGTTTTCATCTATAATGGTATAATAGAAGTGCCCTCCTCATGGGGGTTTTAGAGAGGATACAATGAGAGTTAATGCTTGTAAAGCCTGGGACAAAGCTGGTTTAGGGGAGTAAAATTTGCCACCCCAAGATGTGGTTTTTCAGCATAGGGTTATTTTAAAGAAACAAAAGACTCAGGAAGAACCTTGTCCCTCCCCCTAACTGTCTAACAGAATTTAGACAGAGAACCTGCACCAGGAAGGGAGCTATCACCATAGATAACTATCTTGTAATATGAACTAGATGTGGTAGACAGGGAGGAAACTTGCAGTCTATTTGCTAAAATGTCTTTGCATGTCTCATGGTCTCTGTATGGCCCAGCAAACGTTCATTTACCAAATATTTGCTTTTTCCATCTTTCTGTGAATTGCCTTCCTTCCTTTTGAAGACCCCTTCTCTTTAGCTCAAAATGGCAAGTAATCCTAACTCGGCCTAATTGTCTTTGGAATCTCATGTTTATGTAGATTCCCCACACATACATAATTAAATTTGATTTTCTCCTGTTACTCTGTCTCATGTCAATTTAATTCTTAGACCAGCCAGAAGAACTTAGAAGGGTAGAGGAAAAATATTTTTCTTCCCTAAAATTTATTGATTACTGATAATAAATATTATCTGTTGTTAATAATGTTTTAGTGTCTTGGGCTGTCCTTGCTTAGGGTTGCTGCCAGGATTCTGATCAGACTTAAGACAAATCTGAGACCCCAATTGTGGTACCTACTAGTGTACAGGTAGAGGTGGGCTCTGTTTCTGAAACTCTGATTTGCAGAGCTCAATTTTTGGCTAATGAGGGGAGATCTCTGAGCACAAGCCATGGAAATCTCAACATATACTTGAGGGTGTATGTGTGTCTGTATATGTTTGTATGGAGATAATATAAGCAATACTCAAAGCCATACATTCCTAAAGATAACTTGTTTTAGGTATTAGGACCCCATAGGAAGCCAGTGTCAACCTAAGAAATATCCAAACCTGTAGAGAACTTTTATAAGAGTTCATCTGAGTCAAACTGATGATGTATGTCAGGGAACAAGATCTCAAATGCTCTGCAGAATAATAGTTTTGCGGCTTCTTTTATGCATTTGAAATTAAGGTGGGAAAGATAAGATGATTACACAGAGATGGGAGAAAGCAAGGCAGAGATTCGATTATAGGATAGTTAAACAAGATTACGTGCTTCCCTGAAGGTGTTTATGGCTTATTTCAAAGGTGTGTTAACCTAGATGAAACAGTGAACAAGGCTTGCTTAAGGCAAAGATAGACCCGGCATGACTACCCACCATGACCACCCACCATGACCTGCCTAGTTAGGAATTTATGATCAGCTCACTTTGTGAGGTTACTTTCCATAGACCCCCCCCCCCCTTTTTTTTCCATCCACACCAGTCACGAAGTAGGCTCTGGAGAGGTCAAAAGAATTATCTCCCCATCCCTACCTTCTGCTTACTCTTTTCCTTCTGCATAGGCTTCTCCCTCATTTCTCCCCTGAATGAACTTATTCCCAGTCTCCGGTGAGCTCCTTGTGGTCAAATCCAGTGGATGTCTACTTGACGTCAGCAACAACTGATACTGACCACCAAGCTGCATCCTGCGCTGGCTAAGATTACTCTCTGGGTATAGTGCATGCTGTGGTATGGTCTCCCGGCACCTCCCTCAGGACTGAGGTACTCACTCTCCTGGCCAATGGGAGCATTGGTGGCCAACAGCACTCAGCTGAGTCTCTCCCCAAGAATTGTCTTTGGCCCAAGGGAAAGGGCTTTCCCAAGTTTATGCCCCTCCCTGGAGGCAGTTCAAATTCAATGACTGATTATTCTCACCTCATTTGGGGACATTTCTAAAGGGTCATACCTGCGCTAGAGATTGGACTGACTGAGGCCTCTTGCAAATGTTATCAGAGTTCAACTTCTCCTTCTGCCCCGTCCCGTTGCCCTCCCTCATTCACAGGTGGCATTACTGAGATCATTCTCAATAAGCCCTCGGCATGCAAATCTCCATTTTCAATCTGTTTCTAGGAAACCTGACCTACTACAGTTGGTACTTGGAGTAGTTCCTAGGAAACACTCTCAAATGGGAGTTTGGAGTTGCAGCTCCCACTGGCCAGTTGGCAATGAGAAGCCCATCACTGGTGGTGAGTAGAAGTACTAATGGCCTCTGACATGCTCTAGCAGTGCAATTGTTAAATGGTTACCAGTGGTGAACTGGGGATGGCATATGGGTGGAAGGGAACATAGTGGTGGGAGTAGTATCACAGACATGGAGATGCTCAGAGGATGTATTGTGATAATCATAAGGACTATGGAATTAGGTGATTGTTGCTGGTGGCTATCAGAGCTGGAAACAGACAATGAAAGGCTGAGAGGGTAATTAATCACCAATTTAAGGTGAAGTGTGAAATTCAGAGGACCTTCTTGCCATCAGATAAAGAAACTTTCTTCTGAGGCTGGGGGGCAGAAAAAAACTGAAGTCTGGGCCAGGAATTAATTATAAGGGTAGCAGATTTCCAGAGAAAATGGAATTCTCGACAGAGAAAGTTGGGTATGCTTGATCATTCAGGGCCTTGATTGGGAAGGAGTGGAACCCTCACTTTTGGAACAAGGACATAGGGGTTGATGCACTTGAATGTCTTGAAATCCCAAGTCATGCCGAGCTCTCTGAGGCTGCAGAGTGTCCTTTGCCTTCCCCAGGCTTCTAACTTGTAAGATGCCAGGCATCATGTGATGCCCTCACCCCCGACCCCAGGGTCTGCTCCTTCCGGCATCCCACCATGACCCGCCTGTTAGGTCGCTTCCAGACTTAGTGTGCACAAGCAGCAGCGCCGTGGGTAACTGTATTTCTCTCCCACGTTTGACAGTCCCTCTGCCTCTAGTCTCTACTCTACTGCCCCACCTTCCCTGCTGCCACCCAAGGAATCTTCCTAAAACGCATCTCACACTGTCTCTGCCCTGCTCAGCAGCTCTTTTTTGCTTCTGGGTCAAGTCCACTCGCTATGTACGTATTCTTCTCTTTGTACTTGCCATGCACGTTCCCAGAGCTGAGCCCTTGTTTATGTTGTTTCTTTCGCTTGAAAACTCCCTCTCCTTCCTTACTTTACCAGGCCCTTCCCTGTCCCCATTCAGGTGCCACCCGTTGCCTTCTGTGGAAGACATTGTGTCCTCCCAGCTCCCCTCTTCAGGCCTGGCCCCTCTATCCTCAACTGAGAACGCTGGCTCTAAGGGCTCCCAGCTGCATTCCTGTAGGGGCTGGGACTGTCCTCAGCTGCAGAGAGCCACCTTGCCGAAGGCTGTGCGCACTCGGGGGCCAGCCCACAGACAATGCTAGCTGAAGAGGGAAGAAAGGCCCAGATCCCTTGCCTCAATTTGGGACAACTCTGAATCCCCTCTGCCCCGCCACCAGAGCTGCTTCTTGGCTAAGGCCTCAGCTGCAGCCACATTGCCGGTCCAGCCCCAGCTTCCTCACTTCTTTAGCGGTGTGTCTCTTCAGAGCACCTCCTCCCAGCACTCCCAATAAACCTCATGCCACTCTGTTTCAAAGTCTGTTTCGAGAGAACCCAATGGAAAACACCTCCTCCCCCCCAAAACACCTCAAAGTATTCTTAAATCTGTTTACTCTGGGCTCCCTCAGAACCCTGCATATCCATCTGCTATTGTGTATTTTTCACTTATCTGTTGCTGTGTAACAGCCCCCTCACCCCCAGCTTTGTGTTTTCAGATAATCATTGCTTTTGACTGGCCTCACTCAGTTGGGCGGTTCTGCCCGTATGGTGTAGCTTGGTTCACCGGTGTGGCTGCCCTCCACTTGGACCCCCACTGGGACTGAGCCAGGGCCTCACTCGGCCTGGCTTCTAACCATGCAGTGGTCTTCAGTATGGCAGCTGGGCTTCAAGAGGGAAGAGCTGGAAACGACCTTTCCTCTTAAGACCAACTTGGGCTTAGAGAGTTTAGAACCTCACTCTGTTGTATTCTCTTGGTCAAAGTAATTCACAAGGCTTGCCAGATTCAAGGAGAGGGCAAATAGGCTCCACCTGTTGATGGGAAGAGCATTGTCTGTGTCTAGGGATGATGCCCATATTTGGAAACTATCTACTACAGCATATAACAGTCATTATGCTGGGAGTTCCTTGAGTGCAGGGATTCAGCTTTCTGTCCATTGCCCCTAACCAAGGTACTCCTGGGAGTTGTCAGAGATTTTTTATAAAAGTGGGCTCCAGCCCCAATATTCCTCATGCTGTGTTTGGTTCCCATAGGACCTGGGGAGTGGGTAGAGAGGTAGTGGAGCCAAGCCTCAGGCTGTCATTTGCCTCTTTAATTTCTAAGATAGCTCATCCAAATGCTGTCTGGGAGTCTACTTTTGGGCACAGACTCTGCCCCCTGGGGCATGAATGGGGCACATTTTATTCAGCCACATGGTTGTAGAGTACCTGGGATCCAAACACAGCCTTAATAATTAAAGGCCGTCTCTCTTCTCTCTTCTCATTGTACATTTAGAGCATGTGGAAGTCATTAGTGTTGTCAAATATTTCTGGCTATGCACCTGCTGAACACATGGAAGGATTGTACTTCTTGTCCCTCTTGTGGTTGGGTGAAGCCTGGTGATTAATTCTGGCCGATGATTGTGAGTGGAAGTGACTCGTGCTGTATCCGGGCATTGAAGTGCTGTGTGAAGCCCTCTCTAGAGCTCTCTTTCCCTCTGCCTCAGTGACTGGCAATGTTGGAAATTGTGTCTTCTCCATCCGTTAGGTGAGGAGATATGGAGCAGAGCCCCAACCAACTCATGATGTGCACGTGGCATGAGTAAGAAATAATTGTTTTTTAAAGCTACTAAGATTAAGATGAAAAGGTTGTTTATCATGGTAGCATGCATGACTGATACAAGAGTCCCGGCTTGACCCAAGCGGAGCTCACCTTAGCATTCAGGTAAATCTGGAGTGGGTGGGGACAGGGCTCTTGGGAAAGAACTCACTTTCATAGAAGGAGAGGTAGAGGGCACAGTCGTTGTTGAAGTGTGCTACCTAATATAAGAAACTAATACATCAGTACATGTTAGAGTTATAAAGGCTTAATGTTAAAACTGAATGGAATAAATATTCAGCAAGCATTTGAAAGTTTTCTACCCCTTCCTCCTGTAAATACATCTAATCTCTCCCTTCTGCCACCTGCGACCCCCCTCATTCACTACTAGGGATTTGAATAGTTGTCTTAAAGGCAGAGTGAGTGGAATGCCCAGACATTTGCATATGGGATTTCTTTGTTGGTTTTCTTTATACTAGTTCAGCACCTCTCTAGATTTAGTGTGCCTAAAAATTTCTGTTCCTGTCTATATAAATGAACCCATGGATTCTGGCCTGTATGAGTGGTTTAAGAGTTTTTTCAAGGGTTGTTTTGATTATACGCAATTCTTGTCTTATGCACAGACCTCAAAATCTAACCCGTATGTAAAATGAGATTCCATTGTTCAGAACCAAAAGAACTTTGCAAATTTCATGAGATGCTTAGAGCACAAGATGTCAGTAGCTGCTGCTCTTAGCCCGTTATCCACCCATCACCCAAGTCCTGTTGATTTTATATCCACGGTCTTATGCCTTCACTGTCTCTTGCCTGGGTTACTGTGAAAGGCTCTTCCCTGGTCTTTCTTCTTCCGCCCTTGCTGCTTCCAGTTCATTGTCTTCATCACAGCCAACACGATCTTTTCTAAGCACCCGTTTTGTCATGTTACTTTCCTCTTCACAGGCCTTCTGTTTGTCTTACCAGGAAGACCAAAATCTTCAATTGGACCTGAAGGCCCACAGGGCCAGGCTCCTGCTGGCTTTTCCAGCCTCATTTCATGGCAGTCTCCCCCTTTGCCTCCCTGATCCCTCCATGCCCACCTTTCATGCCCTTTCACATCCTTTTCCCCTCATTGCAGAGCCTTGGCCCCTGTTTTATATACCGTCTGCTTGGGCTGTTCTCTCTCTCTCTGCCTAGTCAACTAGGCTCTAGTTCCCTCCATGCCTTAGAACCGAAGACAAACTGACCTAAGGCTCCAGGAAGAGGAGGAAAATTTCCCTTAAAGCTAAATGCTACCTTAAACCTTAGAGAAGAATGTAAGCCAACTTATTATTTGTTCTCGTAATATGGTTTGCCTTCCTTAAGAATATTTATGTCAGTTTGTAATTATACACTAATTTATTTGATGAAAACTTGTTTCTTCCAGTAGAATGTAATTTCTAGGAGAGTGGGGGCCATGATGTCCTTGTGTTTATTGTGTTCCCAGCACATACAATAGATCTGTGCTGCATGAATGATTGAATGGTGCTGACAGTGGTTCAGTGACAGCTACGGTGGCTGTGGCATTGACACCAGTGATGGTGCACCCATTTCTGTGTCTTTTGGGCTAATATTTGCTCTAGTTCTTACCTCGGGCTTATGTGGCCTGAAAAATAGGAATTACCTCCAGATGCGAAAACCAAGATCCAGAGAGTTGACAAGACTAAGGGCCGGTGAGTGGCTGAGCCAGGTCCACAATCCATCCCATAGATTCCAGATATGGAATTCTTTCTCAGACGTGACACTACTTCTGGGCCTTGACTGACAAAACAGGTGATGTTTCCTAAAGTCTCCAGTCTGGTAATTCGTGGGACAGAGACAGCACAGTAACATGTTTTACAAACAGTCCTCTTACCCCTCTTTTTTTCCCCATATTTCTCTTTCTTCTTCCTTTTCCTTGGATTCAAAAGTAATTTTCAGGGGAAGTAAGATAAACATGGGTAAGACATGCTGATAAGCATGCTTAAAATGTTGATGAGAAGGTAAAAAGAAACTGGGTTGAGCACAGCTTCGCCCAACTTGTAGGGCTGGTGAGGACCCATATGCGGTTTTAAGGCCGCAAGCTCAGATTTTGGGAAATGTATTAATGCTGGATTACTGTTTAGTTATCTTGCTGAAGCTCTAGGGCCTGGTCACATCTCTGTGAGTAGAGGGTAAGAATGGGAAGGGACCTTACATTCTCAGTTTCAGTCAGAGGAGGTCAATCCTGGAGTGGAAATGTGAAGGTATAAGGTAGCAATTAGCTTTAAGGGAAATTTTCCTCCTCTTTCTGGAGCCTTGGGTCAGTTTGTCTTGGGTCCTAAGGCATGGAGGTAAGTAGAGCATTATGTTAGTTAAGCTAAGTCCAGCTGCTATAACAGAAATCCTTAACTACTCAATATCTTAACAGAGTAAAAGTTTCTTTCTTGCTTCCAAAATAGATATTCCCAATCACTGGTGACTTTCTTCTAAGTGGCAGTTGAAGGACTCAGGCCCCTTCCATTTTGCGGCTCCCTTATCTTTAACATGTGACTCCCAAGGTCGTCATAGAAGTAGAAAAACAGGTCTCAGCATAGCTTGAGCAGGGAAGTTTAGATCCTGCTCCGGAAGGAAATAACTTTTCACCAAAGGAGCTCCACAAACTATCAATATATATCAGTAGGAACTAGGGGAATACATATAAAGGTGGATCCTGAAAGTTTTGGCCTGGGATGGGGGGTTGGAGTATCAGTTCAGATTAGGGAGTATTTATTGGTATAGGAATACTTTCCTTGGACTCAGGATTTCATGTCTGGCAAGGACACTTGGAGTCAGTGCTAATAAATCTGATCAGATGCTATTGGGTTGTCTCTGTAAAGTTTGGACATGATGATAGTCTGCAGTAAATTAGGTGAAGATACTGGAATTGCCTTGGCAGAGTATTGAGGAAATAGTCAGAGGATTTAGAGATGCATAAGACTTTGAGACCAACCATGTTTTCTGGAAAGGCCTAGAGGGCACCCCCTTCACTAAAGCAATAAGGAATGCGATAGTCAGGGGTTGACAACATCACTGAGGGGCTCAGTGATGGCTGTTCTCAGTGGAGGTGAGTGTTGATGGTAAGAGATGCTGCCATGGAATGGAGCCCAGTGACAATGGGGAGGACAGGATTTTGGAATGGCAGAGACTAGGTGCCAGCAGGTAACTGACAGAGGAAAGGGTGACTTGTTTATCACAGTAAGCAACCAAGCTGGAATGGCAGTGAGGGGCTTGGACCCAAAGGGATCTTGTAACTGAATGCAGGTCTGGCTGCCTGTTGCTTTGAAAGCTGATACTTAAGAGATAGGTGCTGGTGTAAAAGAAAGAGGTTTATTCAAGTACTGGTCACCTGAGAAGATGAGGGACTCATGTCTCAAAGCCCATATTCACATCTCAGTGCAGGCAGAGGTATTTTTAAGGAGGGAGAGGGGAGGCGGAACAAAGAGATCAAGGGAGGGGGTTGAAAAATTCTCTACAGGCAGACGAGCACACTCCATTCTGATAAGGCAAGTGATGGTCCAGTGTGCATCATCCTGGTTTAGTCATCCTGGCTCCATAGTTGAAGGTCAGCAAATCTCCTGGAGTTGGGATGCCTGAAGGTCAGAGTCTATATCTTTTAGAGTTAGTTTCTAGGATTCTTATACAAACATGCTGTTTATTTACAAGCTATATATTAGTCAGACTCAGCATTTACAGAAACAATGTCAAAAGGATGGTTGGGTGGGTTACAATTACCACTGTTACAATTATGCTGATAGCTAGTAGACCATGTTCTTAGGGTCTAGCTATATGGGTAGCCAACAACGTTATTATTTGACTTTCAAATAGGAAAAGATAAAGAGCAGGTGAGCAGAAGGTTTATGACAGTCTCTGCAATAGAAAATAATAAATATTTATTTATTTCCCACATCTGAGCCATTCTTCTAACCCTGAATTCATTGATTGAAGGGCAGGCCAAGTTCCCTTGAGAAAGGACTCTGCAGTATCACTTCAAGTATATATACAGTGAACATTTCCCCAATCTTGCTCCCAAGAGACCTATGGCTATTTTTCAGAGTAACATTAGGGGAAAGAGAGAACATGAAACTCTTCTGAGGATGATTTAGGGTCTGATCTGGAAACCCAAATGCTACAGTGGCTCCCATATGAGAATTGGGGCATATCAAGAACCCTAATTTAATTCTCTCTCACAGTGGCACCAATGGACTCACACACTAACTCTTAGTTCATTTTCCTGGTTTCTGAGTAATAAAGTCTTAGAGGTATGATTAAAATAAATATACTTGGTAGTTGCCCAAACATTGATTCTCTGATCATTATGGTAAGAAGCCCAAGTGGAGGGCTTTAAAAATGCTCTCCAACACATTGGCGAAGGTATGAACCTAAAACCGTTCTATAGTGGCATTTTAGAAATTAGCATTGCTATAACAACTTAAAGAATACAAGGTTGATTTTCCTCATCAGAGTCCTGTTCGAGTCATTGGTATGGTCCCTAAAAACTCAGATTGGTTAAGGATGATGACAGCGGACAACCGTAACACGTCAGAGCCCCAGTTGTAGCTGCTGTGCTGAATGTGGTGTCTTTACTAGAACAAATCAACATAGCCTCCAGCTTTTGAAAGGCAGCATTTGATCTTTTCAATTCACATCAGGAAAAGGGATTAAAAGCAGTTTGTATTCACATGGGAAGGACAGCAATATATGTTCCCTGTCTTGCCCCAAGGCTATGTTAATTTTCTTGCTTTCTGTCACAATATAGTCTAAAAGGACTTTGGTTGTCTTGACATTCCAAAAACATGATGATCCACTATATTGGTGGCATTATTCTCACTGAACTCAATGAACAGGAAGTGGCATGGCCTCTGGATATCCTAGCAAGAGACATACCTGTCAGGAGGAGGGAGATAAGCGCTACAAAGATTTAGGGCTTCATACATTGGTAAAGCTTTTAGAAGTTGCTCCTTGAATCTCCCACCACTAAGAAAGATGCAAAGTGCTTGATAGGCCTCTTTGGAGTTTTGAGGCAGTGCATATACTGTACTTGGAAATAGTGTTCTAACCCATTTTTGGAGAGGCTCAGGAAGTTACCAGTTCTGAATGAGCCCTAGATCAAAAGAGGGTTCAGCAGCAAGTCTGAGATGCAGTGCAACCTGCTCTATTGCTTGGCCATATGACCTGATAACGACAACAGTGTCAGGGGTATCTATGGTAGAGTCTGGAAAGTCTTATTAGGAGAATCACAGGATTAGAGTTATGGAGCAAGGCCATGCCTTTTGTAGCAGAGAACTACTCAATGCTTGAAACCAGTTCCTGGAATGTTCCTAGGCCCTAGCAGAGACCGAGCCCCTGACCATGGATCATCAAGTGACTATATGGCCAGTGCTGCCCACTGTGAGCTCAGTATTACCAGATCTGAGTCGTTAGGTTAGGTAGATGCATCAGCAATCCTTGTATGATGGAAATGGTACATTTGAGTCAGACTTGAACAGGCCAAAGAGACCTAAGTAAGTATACTCACAGGTGGCTTAGTCTCCCATGTCACTTATCTTTGTAGAACAAACAACTTCCTCTTGGCTTTTATCTATCACCATGTGAAAAGATTCCTATGATCAGCTAATGGAGAAGGAAAAATCCTGGGTTGGTTTACAGACGGGTCTGCTCAATATGTTGGTGGCTCTAAAGGACTCTGTTGAGAGAAAAATCTTCCACTAGGTAGATCTTCAAGAAGTATAGTTTGGTTATCAACTTTTTATGGAGGGTGATGTGATCTGAGGTGAGCATACACATAGACCATTAAGCAGATTACTAGGTGACTTGCTTGGCTAATTGGTCAAGGACCCGGAAGTAGGAAGATTGAATGATCAAAATAAGTCTGGGGATAAGAGGTGTGGTTGGCCCCATGGGAATGGACACAAAGTTTTCAGATTTTTGTGTCTCACATTAGTGCTCACTGGAGAGCATCCAGTGTAGATAACGAATTAAATACCTAGGGAACAAGAAGACTCCTAAAGGATACTGTACTTGCAGTGTTTGCAGGATGTGCTCCTGGCTCTGGTTGATGTGGTGGGAGGCAGTTGCTGCTGGCAGACAGGTGAATTGGTGTAAACCCAGAGGTTAGTAGAGAGATGCCTCTTTTAAATGGTCACTCTCAATACCCCATGCTCACTCTAATTAGAGCACACCAGAGTATTTATAAAAGGCTTCTTGCTGACATGTCTCACCTATGTGCTACTTTCCAAACATTACCTTTTTGTTCCAATTCCCTGAAAATTAAAAAAAAAAAGTAATTTACTCTTTGAACCCCCCCCCCCCCCAACAAACCATTGAATGTTTTTGATATCTATTGGATGTCAGCCAGCCTCTCTCCTCAACCACTGACATGTGCATGATGGGCCCATGTAAAGGGTAGCATGGTGGTAGGAATGGAGGTCATGCATAGGCCTAACACCATGGACTCTCTCTCCCCAAGGCTGAGCTAGCTAATAGTTGATATATGTATGACCTGTCAGGAGTAGAGACCAACACTGGGTACTCGTTATGATCTGATCCTATAGAGAATGACCAATCACTTGGTGGCAATGCCCTGTAAGGGACAGCAATTTGTCCTTACTGAGAATGAAAAATACTCTGAATATGGGTTTGTCTTCCCTGTCTGCAGTTCCTATTTCAGTATCACTATCCAAAAGCTTAGAGTATTTGATTTAGTACTGACATGGGATTCCACATAGCGTTGTCTCAGACCAAGGGACCCACTGTACAGCAAAGGAGGTGTGACAATGGACTCATCACATTGGGATTCATTGGTCCTATTGTATATTGTATTGCCTGGAAGCTGCCAGCCTGATAGAATGTTGATGGCCCCTTAAAAACTCAGCAAGCTGGCAGCGTGAGAAATGGTACCCTGCAAGGTTAGGATTCTGTTTTCCAGGACAGAGTATATACATTACACTAATGTCCATTAAGTGCTGTTGTGTTGCAATAGCTAGAATATATGGATCTGAGAACCAATGGGTGAAAGAGAGATTGGACTCTCTTACCATCCCTTCGGGACCAACTTAGGGAAACTTGTACTTCCTGTCCTAGAATCCTAAGGCTGTGAGGGACTTAAGGTCCTGGTTTGTAAGGGTTGAGCTTCTTCCACCAGGGGAAGCAGTAAGGATTCCATTCACACAGGTTCCTAGCTAGTTGTTTTGATTCTTCATGCTAGTAGACCAGTGTACAAAGAAAGGAGCTAGGGTTGCTGCTATATAATGAGTAAGTATAAAACTTTTCTACTTCCCTGTGAACTTTCATCATTCCCCAATTTACCTGTGTTCCTTGAGTTAAAAGTACAGGTTTTGGAGTTGAATAACTTGGGTTCAAGTTTTGACTCCACCATTTCTTAGCTTTGTGATCTTGGGCAAGTTATTTAACCTCCAAACCTTATTTTCCATATTTGTAACATGGAGATAGTCATGTTATTTATCTTGTAGTGTTGTTGTGAGAATTAAATGTAATAAAACACATATCAGCTCGATGTTTGGCACATACCACTCAATAAGTGTTATCAATAATAATTCAATAATCAATAATACTAATACTTATTTTTATCTGTCTAGCAATATCATATATTTCTTATATTCCTTCTACCATATAAGTAAGGTGCCATCATTATTATTCCCAATTTACATATGGGAAAGAGAAGCTTGGATTTTGGTAAAGCTGAGCCAACTTGTCAAGTCTTCTAATCCCCAATCCCCTGCTTCCCATTACTCATTTCATGGAAATCTTAGGTGTAGTTGAATAGGTCCATCCATCCAGCTCAGTAGCAATGTCAAAAGGTGAGACTCAAGTTCTAGGAGAGAGGACATATTGGCCAACTCAGCATCTGTGTGCATGTGTGTGTGTGTGTGTGTGTGTTGAAGGGTAAAGCTAAAATGGTGAAACATCTCTTCTAAATCTCCAAGTCCCCAGGAATCCCTGAGTTATAGAGGGCATATTTCTGCCCTGTCCTTTCAATGCCTTCTGAGCTTGCTTACCTTTATTCATCATTCGGAAAGCTCTATTCAATGGAACTAAATTCAAATGAAAGAGAAAAACATTCTTTCTCCATGAGTCTTTGTATCCCACCATTCAAACCGAGTCGACCAAATGACTCAAGACCTGAGAGAAATCTGAGATCAGAATATGTAGATTTGAATTTAGATTCTGTTACTCCAGGATTCTGAATAATTCTTTTTCTCTCTCTGGGCCCCAGTTTCCGTATCAGCACTGGGTGGGGACCGCTTGTCTGACACTTCATAACTCAATGCTGCACCCACATCTCCTACTTCTACGGGGAAGGAGGGAGGGATTATGGGGCAGTGGCATCAATCCCCTTCCTGGGATGGCTCCTCTGAGCTCTATATTTCTTGGCTAGAGTGACCAGGGAATTTTCCCCTATTGATTGCTTTCTGTAATCGAGCTTAACAAATAGAACTTTCCTCAAATGATTCTTCCAACTAAACTGATAGAAAGCTAACCTTGTTATATTTATTGACAGAACATTGAAATAAATATTATAGGTCTAGAGGGAATGTTTCAGCTCATTGATTTTTTTAAGGAAATAATAAATGGAGCCTATTCCCTTTGGCATATTATGCTGGGAATAATCTAAAAAAATGCTTAGCTTGTTCAACACAGAGTTTAGAAACCCTTCTTCCACTCCCTGTGGAGCAGGATCCCTTTGCATAAATCTGCTCTGGCCCAGACAATCAATTTTCAATTTTAATTATTTTCAAAATTCGTTTATTATTTGCTTGTTCTGTGAGTTGCGAGCTTTGTCTTGTTGTGTCTGCAGCCAGGAGTGGTCAGACCCCTGGCCTGGGTCTAGATGCATAAAAATGATCAGTTCTGTCCACCACAGAGGAAGCTCACCATCCCTCTTCCTAGGGTCCCCTGTTTGAGAACAGGGGTCTGCAAATCTGCCTATTTTTGTAAATAAAGTTTTATTGGAAAACAGCCGCACCCATTTGTTTACATGCTGTCTGTAGCTGTTTTCCGATACAATGACAGAGTTGAGTGGTTGTAACAGAACCCAGACAACCCACAAAGCCTAAAATACTTAGTGTCTAGTTTTTTATACGTTTGCCTACCCTGTTCTAGAGTCTTCTCTCTTCTGCCCTTCTAAATGAGACCAGGATGCTTTATTCACTCTCTTGGGAGATCTCTCCTGGACTGAATGGTTACCATAATAATACTAGCCAATGCCTCTCTAGTGCTCTTCTAGGTCCCTGGCCCTATCCCAAGGCTGTTTTATACATATATGGGTTTCATTTCACCCTCACAGTAACTTGAGGAGTTTTTTGTTTTTGTTTTGAAGATTTTATTTATTTTTAGAGAAAGGGGAAGGGAGGGAGAAAGAGAGGGAGAGAAACATCAATGTGAGAGAGAAACATTGATCAGTTGTCCCTCACATGCCCCCTGACCAGGGACCGAACCTGTAACCCAGGCAAGTGCCCTGACCGGGAATCAAATTGGTGACCTTTCATTTTGTGGGATGGTGCCCAACCAACTAAGCCACACCGGTCAGGACTTAACCCTGTTTTAAAAATGAGGAAAAGAAGACACAGAAAAGTTAAGTAACTCACCTAGGGTCACACGAGTAGAAAACAGCAGGGCTGGGATTTCAATCCAGCCTTCCTGGCTTCAGAAATAGCGTCCGAGATGATGGGTTCTCAGAGAAGGACTAGGTCAATGTTCCTAAAGTACAGACAGGGAAACTGAGGCTGAAGAGGGGTCACAAAGCTGGAAGTAGAATCCAGCTACATGTTCTGGGGACGTATCTTTCTGTTATTATTCTGTCATTCTGCTCAGCTTCCATCCACCAGAGCCAGGCAGGGGAATTCAAAGACCGTATGAGCAGAACCCTCCATCACCTCTCACCCCTCGAAGTCTTGGAGGACTATATTATTCACTGCTTCACTTATTACATTTTTCTCATAGTCATCTGCTCCTTTACTCTTTCATGTTGGTGGAGGAACTTGGTATCTGGCTCAAGGGCTTCTTATCTTGGGTAATTTCAACATTCTTTCCTATCACAGTGATTGCTAAGTACTTATAGTCAGTGATTTGCATGGCCATTAGCAGGCCTTTGGGAAAGGACTTAAATGGCATTACAGACTCATATACAATCAAAGGTTTGGGCTGCATATATGCCAGTCTTTTTCAGTTAAAAATCATTCTTCTTGATCCTTTGTCCTCCCCGGCTATTAGCATATCCTTGATCTGCCATTCAAAACCAGATTGATTGGAGGCGTTTCTACTCCATCATTGTCTCCATGTACTTCCCTCTCATTCACCCTCAACCCACTCTGATCTGGCACCCACCCAGAGCCTGCCAAGAAGACTTTAATGATGCTCACATGGCAAGGGCAGTACTTTCCAGCCTCTATCTTCAGGATTTCTCTTGTCTTTGAAACTATTGACCATTCCCTTCTTGAAATGTTTCTCCCTAGCCGCACTTTCCTGGCTCTCTCTTACCTCTCCAGACATTCTTTCTCAGGATCCTGTTCTGCTTCTGCTTTGTCTGCCCTGTTAAATTTTTAAAAAATATATTTTATTGATTATATTGTTACAGTTGTCCCAATTTCTTTTCCCTTTGTTCCCCTCCACCCAGTGACCCTACCCTCCAGTTGTCCCCCGCTTAGTCCATGCCCATTGGTTGTGCATATAGTTCTTCTCAACATCTTCCTGTCTACTCCACTCCCTCCTACTATGCTTCTTAATTCCTGCACCATCTCCCTCCCTTTCCCCCCTTCCCCCTCCCTGCTGACCTCCCCCCAAAATGTTCCCCATACCTATAATTCTTTTCCCACTCTCATTGCCTACTTAGTTTGCCTTTGTTTCGGTTCCCTACTTTCTGTTGTTGGTTGTTGTGATACAGTTTTCATTTTAATGTTCGTAGTTTTGATCCTCCTTCTCCTAAACAAGTCCCTTTAACATCTCATATAACAGTGGTTTGGATCTAATGAACTACTTCAGTTTTACTTTGTCCTGGAAGCACTTTCTCTGCCCTTCCATGCTGAATCACAACTTCACTAGATAGTAATCATGGTTGTAGGTTTTTGCTTTTCATTACTTTGAATATTTCTTGCCAGTCCCTTCTTGCCTGCAGGGTCTCCTTTGAGAAATCAGCTGATAGTCTTATTGGAATCCCTTTGTACATAATTCTCTTCTTCTCTTTTGCTGCTTTTAAGATTCTCTCTATCTTTAATTTTTGACATTTTGATTATAATGTGTCTTGGTGTGGTTCTCCCTGGGTCCAATTGTTTTGGAACTCTCTGTGCTTCCTGGACCTGTAATTCCATTTCCTTCCCCAAGTTAGGGAAGTTCTGCTTCATTATTTTTTCACATAAATTTTGAATTTCTAGTTCTTCTTTTTCACCTTCTGGCAACCCTATGATTTGGATCTTGGCCCACTTATAGCTGTCCCATAGGTTTCTGAGCCTGTCTTCATTTTCCTCACTTTTCATTTCCTCTTTCTGCACTGGTTGACTGTTTGTTCCTTCCCTATTTTCCGATTTGTTGATTTGAACTCTGGCTTTCCTTCCCTAACAATTTGTTTCGTATGCGTTTTCATTCATTTCAGCAGTACTAGCCTTCATTCCTTCCCCATCTTGTTTAAGATCTGCTATTAGGTCTGTAAGCATTCTTATAACTATAGCTCTGAACTGAGCCTCAGAAAGATTATCTCTCTGCTGGTCTGATAGATCATATATTTGCTGTCTGGTCAGCTGCGTGATTGGGATCTCTATCATGATCCCTGCCATCCTGGCAGTTTTTTGTTTACCTTTCCTTCCTGGGTGGGGCTGTCACACCTCATATGCTATAGGGGGTGGAGCCTTGTGCACTCATCACTATCAGGCAACCCTTCTCACCACACTGTGGCACTTTGTGTGGGGGCGATAGTCCAAGATGTATTTCTGTCCTTCACTCTCTGCTGAGAAACCGGGAGCCTCCTCCTCCATCCCCACGCTCTCCAGCCCTCACAGTCTGAGATAATGGGGGTCGGCCTTCCCCAGCATTGGAATAGTGAGCTGACAGGTTTGGTCTGCAGCCAGAGGTGCTCCCCAGGTGCTTCTCGAGTCCCCTTAAATACGGGTGTCTGTGCTTACCGCAGTCCCGCCGCTATTCACCACAGCAGCCGCTGACAGCACAGCTTGACCTCTCCGCCCCGGCTTCGCCCCTCCTGCCTGTCCAGATGAACACCACTTGTTTATAACTTCATACAGTAGACTTCCATGTAGCTTTATTTTCTGGAACTTCTGGTTATTTCTGGTTTTGCGGTAGTTGTAGTCCTTCTTAGTTGTGGAGGGAGATGGAGCGTGTCAGTCTAGGCCTCCATCTTGGCCGGAAGTCTTTGCCCTGTTAAATTTTAAGTTGCCTGGGGCTGCCTCCTAGGTCCGCTTATTGCACTCAGGGTCAGGTCACAGCTCTGACTACCTATCACTTATCTACCACCCATGATTTCCCAGATCTTAACCAGCTGCCTCAATCTTCTTTCTGGACTTCATTATATGTGTACAACTGGACATCACCTGGAAGCCCCTCAGGTACTTCAAAACCAGCTTCTTAATTCTGAACTCATTACGGTTCCCTCTAAACCTACTCCCTATAAATTACCAATATTTATGAGTTATCTCGCTACCCACCAAGCTGTTGGAGCCCGAGGCTTTTGCTGTCTCATGTCTTATTTAGAACTGGCCCTGTTCTTAAATACCTCACATATATTCTTGCCATCTCACTCTCAATGCAGCTGCCTTAGTTTATGTCTCTATCATCTCTCGCTGGATAATTAACTAGTTAATGAATTCAACAACTATTTATTGCATGTTTCTATGTGCTGCTGGTGGAAGCAGCATCAAGCAAGACAGATGCTGACTTAGTGCTCATGGATTCAGATTCTTAGTAGGGGGAGACCTACAGTAGACAGAAAAGCATATATTTAAAATAATTTCAGGTGATGTTAGTCCTGTGAAGAAAATAGAATTGGGTGATGTAAATGAAAGTCACCAGAGGTAAACCCTTTTAGATTGAGGATTAGGAAGGACTCTCTGAGGAGGTGATATTTGAGCTGAGATCTGGGTGACAAGAAAGACCAGCCATACAATAATGTGTGAGTGTTCCAGGCAGGGGGAGAGCCTGGGATGGAAATAAGCCCGACTGGGGGTCAAGGAACAAAAACAAAACAAGCAAAAGGAAAAAGAGCCAGTGCAGCTGGAGTGGGATGAATTTGGGGATGACCATTAGGACATGCATTTTAAGAGGTAGGTGAAGGTCACATCCTACTGGACCTTATAGGCTGTGGTAGAGAATAGTGATGAGAAGCCTTCAGGAGGGTTTTAAGCAAAGGAGATCTGATTTATAATTTAGAAAGCTTAATCTGGAATTCCATCTAAGACACAGAGGCAAACAAACACAGGAGCCTGTCAAGATGTGGAGACAGAGAAGTATGGCCCAAAAGGGGGAACAGATCAAGGTTCCAGTGGGAGAACTAAGTGACGAGGAGATAGCCAACCTGACAGATGAGGATATAACCAACCTAACAGATGCAAAATTCCAAACACTGCTGATAAAGTTGCTCACAGGCTTGACAGATATGCTTGAGTACAGCAAATGCATAAGAGAAGAAGTGAAGGCTATGCTAAGTGAAATGGAAGAAAATCCACACAAAACCAATGGTGAAGGGAAGGAAACCGGGGTTCAAACCAATGATTTGGAACATAAGGAAGAAAAAAACAGTCAACCAGTACAGAATGAGGAAACAAGAATTGAAAAAAATGAGGAGAGGCTTAGGAACCTCTGGGACAACTTTAAACATGCAAACTTCCAAACCATAGGGATGCCAGAAGGAAAAGAGGAAAAGCAAGAAATTGAAAACTTATGTGTGAAAAAATAAAGGAGGAAAACTTCCCAAATTTTGGGAAGGAAATAGACATATAAGTCCAGGAAGCACAGAGAGTCCCAGGTGAGCTGGACCCAGAGGTGACCACACCAAGACATAACATGATTAAAATGCCAAAAGTGGAAGACAAAGAGAGAATCCTAGAAGCAGCAAGAGAGAAGCGGAGAGTTACCTGCAAAGAGGTGCCTATAAGGCTATCAGCTGATTTCTCAAAAGAAACTTTGCAGACAAGAAGGGACTGGCAAGCATTCAATGTGGTGAAAAGCAAGGACCTGCAACCAAGATTACTCTATCCAGCAAAGCTATCATTTAGAATGGAAGGGTAGATAAAGTTCTTGCCAGACAAGGTAAAGCTAAAAGAGTTCGTCGTCATGAAGCCATTATTATATGAAATGTCAAAGGGAATTACTTAATAAAAAGAAGATCAAAACTATGAACACTAAAATGACAACAAACTCACAACTATCAACAACTAAATCTAAAAAATAAAAACAAAATCCAACTAAGCAAACCAGAATAAGAACAGAATCATAGGTATGGGGATGATTTGGAGGGTTCTCAAGCTGTGAGGGGGAAGGGGAAGAAATGGGAAATGGTGCAGGGATTAAGAAGCATAATTGGTTGGTACAAAATAGATAGGGGGGAAGTTAAGAATAATATAGGAAAGGGTGAAGCCAAAGAACTTATATGTATGACCCATGGACATGAACTAAGGGGGATGGGATTGTTGGAGGGAAGGTGGGTACTGGGCAGAGGGGAACAAAGGGGAAAAAAATTGGAACTACTGTAACAACATAATCAATAAAATATACTTTAAAAAAAGAGGAAGACTGGAGGGTAGGGCCCTGGCTGATGTAGCTCAGTGGATTGAGCACTGACCTGCAAGCCGAAAGGTCACCAGTTCAAAGCCCAGCCTGGGCTGTGGGTCAAGTCCCCAGCTGGGGGTGTGTAAGAGGGAACAGATGGATGTATCCCTTACACATTGATGTTTCTCTCCCTCTCTTCTCTCTTTCTAAAAGTAAATAAATTAAAAAAAAAAAAAAAAGGACTAGAAGGTCCAGGGCACTACTTGCATCTAATACACACAAAAAAGAAAGCTTACTCTGGCTGTTGTGTTAAGAATGGGTTGTACGTGGTCAACTGTGAAGGCATGGAGATGGGGAGGAGGCCATTGCAATAATGTGGCTAGAATGAGGGTGGTAGAAATGGACAGAAAGAGATGTGGTGGAGTCAAGAAATGTTTTGGAGGTAAAGCCATCAGGCTTGCAAATGGATCTGATGTGGGAGGTTGGAGAAAGAAGAAGTGAGGATGCTTCCTCAAGACCACCTCCTCCCTCCCTGCACCTCATTACGGAGAGAAGAGAGACCCCTGGATAAGAATTCTAACCCCATCCCATCCTCATGCTCTGACAACACTGTCTCAGAAAGGGGCTGTGAGTCAAACTCATCTTGCCTGAGGGCAGCCTGGCTTGGAGTTGAGCCAATAGGGTGGGCCCTGATCGTGGACTGAGCCACAAGGAGGGGGTTGAGCACTGCCAGCCTTATTCTCATCCTCCCACCCCCATTGGGCTTTGTCCTGAGAGCAATCAAGCTGAAGAGATCTCAGCTCTCATCCCTGTTGCCCTGTTTGAGCCAGGCAGGTGGCAGGAGACGCTCATCACACAGCTTTGAAGACTGAGGAGTCTGTGGTGTCCACTGGGCTGTGGTTTACACCCCAAGTGGCAGAATGGAAAGGCATCTGGCTCTTTTTTGAGCTTGGGAGACCCTAGGTATCCTAATTCCCTTCTTTGGCCTGTTGGGAAGGATAGATTTGTGCCTCTAGAGGCTAAAAGAGAAAAGAGGAGCTTGGATTTAACTTCACAGAAGCAGGTGAGTCCTCCGTGGGGGAAGGTGGGGATAAAGAGGACGAGGACAATTTTCTAGAATCTTCTTCTTCTTCTTTTATTTTTTTTAAAGATTTTTAAAAAATGAATCACTTTGATTAAATAAGTAGCTGGCCATACAGCCTTTTGTTACTCCAAACTCTTCTATTTATTAAACTTATCTTGTTGCCACTCACCATGCTAGACAATGGGGAAGACCACAGTCGTGCCCCTGCCTTCACAGGAAGGTCGGACAGTGAACAAGAACCAGGTGCCTGTGGTCAGTGCTATGAAGATGACAAATGTGGTGGTCTGGGTGAGGCAGGTAGGAATGGGCAGGTCAGGGAAATTTTTCTCTAAACAGGTGATATTTGAACTGTGACCTAGAGCATGAGAATAAGTAAGACTTTTCATTTTATTTTATTTTATTGTTGAAATGTACAGATTTTTACTTCCAATAAAGTAAATAACAATCTTTAATATCCCACATAAACAAAAAGCTCTTTGGGTGGGAGGGGGTCCTTTTCCACACCCTGCTCTGACTTCACAGGCACCACTGTGACATACCTGCAAGCCCATCCCATATATACAGCGCTGGCGGGGCTGAGATTTTGTCCGTTAGTGCCCAGGAAGCTGATTGTGGTGACCTGTTGGACTAGGACTTGCGAGCTTTGTTCTGTTCTGTTTTGTGTTCTACCATTGTTTTGCATTTTCTTGCTTTTCCTTTATTATTTTTCTTTCTTTTAATTTTTCTTATTTGTTTTTCTTTATCTTTTATTATTTATTTGTTTTTTCATTTTTTTTTAAATTTTTTGTTTTTGTTTTCTTTTTGTTCTCATCTTGTAGCCACCATGGCTAATGACCTTGCAGCCACCGCTGACCTTCAGGAGCACATCATTGGCGATTACATGCTCCTGCGCACCATTGGCAGTGGGTCCTTTGGCCAGGTGTGGTTGGCCACGCACTTGCCAACGGGGACAGAGGTGGCTGTCAAAGCCATTACTCAGTGCTCTGTCAGTGATTATTATAAAGAAGTTGATTGTCATAAGCAACTAAATCACCCCAATATTGCGCAGTTATTTGAGCTGATTACCACCAAAGAGAAAAGTTACCTCTTCATGGAGCATGTCAGCGGAGGGGACTTATTCGAATACTTGGAAAACCTCGGCCCCAGGACCGAGTCAGCAGCCCGACCCATGTTCCGGCAGCTCATATCGGCGGTTGAGTACTGTCACCAGAAGAAAATCGTCCACCGGGACCTGAAGCCAGAGAACATTCTGCTAGACGGTGAGAGGAACCTCAAAATAATAGACTTTGGATTTGCTAGGGACTGTCGGGACTACACACTAACCAGCTTTTGTGGCACCCCGCCCTATATGGCTCCAGAGATCCTCCGGCATGAGAGCTATGACGGCCCGAAGGTGGATGTCTGGAGTCTGGGGGTAGTTTTGTATAGAATGATGGTGGGGGTTCTGCCATTTGAGGGGGACACATATAAGGAGGTGAAGAATAAGATTCTGAGTGGGAAGTTCCGGGTACCAGTCTTTTTATCCGAAGAAGGTCAAAATCTTTTACAAAAATTATTGACTTTCAACCCCAGGGAAAGGCCCTCCCTGGAAGACATACTACAAGACCCTTGGGTCAACATGGGCTGGGGGGAGGAACTAAGGCCCTACAGTGAGCTGCCCTGGGGTGACCTTGACCCCGAGGTGACAGGCATCATGGAAGACATGGGGTTTACAAAAGAAGAGATCCAGAGGTCATTGACCCAAAGGAGATACGACAGGGTCATGGGGACTTACTTAATTCTCAAAACCACGACCACCGGGATGAGGGTCCGCACCATCCGGGTTAGGCCCTGCCCCTCCCCTGTCTCCAGCAGCAGGGGGAATACAGCAGAGCCTGCTGGTCCCTCAAGCTGCCTGCGGTCCAGGACGACTGTTCCCCCAACGGAAGCCAGCCTTGCGCCCAAGAACAGCACTTCCCTACTTGGCTCCCAGGCCAGGATGGCCACCCCCAGCCCCGCCCTCCAGTGTGACCCTGGTGGCTCCCCCACCCCCCCCAGCCACGATAGCACCAGCAACACTGCAGGAGCCCCAGAAGACCCTGCCCTTCCCTCAAGTGGCCTGGGGTTGAGGACCTCTGTTCCCCCACCAGAAACCAGCCTCGCATCCAGGACCAGCACTTCCGTACCCAGCCCCCAGGCCAGGATGGCCACCCCCAGCCCCGCCCTCCAGTGTGACCATGGTGGCTCCCTCCCCACCCCCCACGACAGTGCCAGCAACACTGCAGGAGCCCCAGAAGGACCCACCAATGAGAACCGTGTCCAGGCTGCACAGCCTGATGACAGGAGCCCAGGCTCTCCCTCTGCCCCCAGTCGGGGCTGGCGGGGGGCGGTTCGCAGAGCCTTCAGGAGGTTCTTAAAGTGTATGTGCTGTGGGCCGTCCACTTGCAAGCAGCGGCACAGAAGGAAAAGAGTCACGCCAACATAAGTTTTAAAGTTGTGGACGGCCCACGGCATCCAGAGGAGGACACACACAGCTGTGGGTGAGAGCGGTGCCAGAAGTACACACCGTGTGTGCAGGTGACAGGACCCGGTCCGGTGGACGATGGACATGTGTGAGCTGCCGCAGCGTTCTCCGCACGGGACTCCCACCAGGAGGGGATCCCGCATCTCCATGGACTGTGTTCTCCTGGGGCCTTTCTCCCCTCCCATGCTCCCCTTTGCTCCCATGTTTGTGGTGGTTCTTCATAAAGTTCTTGGTGTTTGCAAATTTTGTAATAAACTTGATGATTAGATCCAGAAAAATGTTTTGGATACTTTGTTTCTCACAGAATTGCACAGAATTGGGGCTGAGCATACTGTGTTTGAGAAGCGTGCAGTGATGTAGTACATATGTGGGCTTTACCACGGGAACTCCCAACAGTTAGGAATGTGGTTTTACAGGGAAAAGGCCCCTGGGTCAGCATGGGCCAGGGGCAGGATCTGGGCATGCTGGGCAGGTTTCCTATGCCAGGGCCCAGCAGGGGGTGAAGCAGGCAGCCGTCTCTGCTGTCAGGCAGCTAGCTGACAGCCTGGGTGCTCTGTGACATCAGCAGGAACCACCTGTCCTGGCCTGTTGGCTTAGATTGCTTCCCTCTGGGCTGGTGTCATTGTCAGGGGGGCTTTTCCTTTCTACAGTCTGACTTGTGAAGCACTGGAGGAAGAGTGCTCCAGGCTGAGGACACAGCCAAGCTCAAGGCCACCAAAGCTCAGTGAGCTGGAGTGAGAGCAGCAGATGTGGCTGCAGATGAAGGGCAGCGCTGGTGGGCTACGGGAAGGATGTGGGCTTTACTCTGAGAACAGTGATCAAACCCGTGGAGGGTATTAAGCAAGGAAGTAATATGATCCAATTTATGTTTTAAAGGTAGTAAATTGTGGTGAATATTCTTCCTCTGCAAACATTTTAATCTATTTCTACATATTATAAGATTATCTACATATAATATGATTCACCAGGCAGGGCAGTTTTTGTTCTAAGCACTTGAAGAAATATGAGTTGGAAACAATGAGTCTTTCTCGCTTTAGTCCTTACCACCCCTGTTCCATGAACACCGAGGAACACAAATTAATTGAATGTTTTATGAAGAAAACCTGACCTGCCTCTGCAGAGCTGATTCGTTGTTCTTCCATCACTGATCAGCTGATGTTCTTGCCCTGGGCATTGAGGAATCTGCCGTGGTCCTTTGATTCATCTGTCCCCCTTCCCTGAGATCCCAGCAGTATATGGCATAGACCTGTGTGTGACTCATCACTTTGCATTTGTCATTCAGTGGTTCCCTTGCCCCCTTGCACTCATCCTCCATTCCTGAGTTCTTGGGGACTGGGAACTATGTTGCTCCCCTTTGTATTTCCCGTCATTATCAGAGAGCCAGGTCTAGAGTAAGTGCTCAGAAAATGGTGGACAGGTGAATCATCAACCCTGTGACTCTACAGGGGACTGTCCCCAATTAGGACACATTGGAGAGTAAAAGGGACTGTGATGAATGATTATACTGTAACAACAGTGTAAAGTTGGACTGAGCTTGAACTGGGATGTATATACCTTGGTGAACACTGTGAAGCATTATGAACAAAATGACGAAGTTTCTAATCCTGGGGATCTTTTAGGAGGCCCTCGTACGCACTGCATTTGCTGGAGCTGCTTTAGCCCGATGGTACTCACAGCATGGGAGATGTCATAATGTACACAATATTTCTAAGTAGCAAGGGCATCCAAGTTAAGTCATATAGACTCACACTTTCACGGGGTAATTTTCTTTTCAATTCTACTTTAATATTTTTAATTATTACAAAAAGAAGTTCTCAATATGGTGCTAGATTATCTTTAGCCCCCCTCAAGCCCCCACTAATCTTCATTTTTCAATGAAAAGTGAACAAACCTCAGAATCAGGACCTTTGAGTAAGAAATGGTACTTGCCAAGGAGCCCTGGTTTCTTTTCTTGGATAATGGTATTAGAAATCAAGATCTGGTTGCTAGGTATGCGCATTGCTTCTAGTCTCATCTGACAGAGGAGGAACATATATGTGTGTACACTACCCTGTGTATTTACCTTGTTTCCCGAAAATAAGAGAGTGTCTTATATTAATTTTGCTCCTAAAGACGCACTAGGTCTTATTTTCAAGGGATATCTTATTTTTCCATGAACAAGCATTCACATTTATTGTTGAACAAAAAAATCAACATTTGTTAGTATACTGTAGTCATGTCATCACAAACATCAGCATAACCAGCCAAACTCTGAATTCCATCAAGAATTTGGGGGGAGCTGTAGCAATGACTGCCGCTAGGTCTCATTTTCAGAGGAGGCCTTATATTTATAAGCTTGAAAAAAATTGCACTAGGTCTTATTTCTGGGGATGTCTTATTTTCGGGGAAACAGGGTATACATATCTATCAAGAGTAACAGTATATGTATCAATACCATAAAGATAGTATAACCATCTATTTCTCTATTAAGCTAAATATGAATTCATACTGGTGTCTCTAATCTGTTTAGACATGGATTATTCTAGATTTTGTCTTGCTTATCTCTAAGCTTCCACTCCAACAGTGAGAAACCTGTTCCGACCGTCTGCCATTCATTTACTTAATTGCCCAATGCCCGTGTGTGTGTACAGCGAATTCAGAATCATTAACCTGTATCTTGTGGAACACAACTTTACCAAGCACAGAACAGCGCTTATGCACAGTTTCTTCCGCTTTCAGTCTTACAGACTCTGTTCATTTCCATGGTTACGTAGTTCAGCACCTTTTCCCTCCATCCTCCTCAGTGAGGTTTTTTTCTCCATACATTTGTAATATGATTGGAATGTTTCTGTTATTCTCTATTTTTTAAAAAAAAATCCTTTTGGTTAGTCATGTTTTATTCTGGATATTTTTTTCAGACCTATATTCCAGTTCATTAACTCTCTCTTTAACTGGGTTTACCATACTATTAAAAACCTTGGGGTTCTTCATTTTGATTATTACATTTTTCAGTTATGTATTTTTCAACTTAGTTCTTTTTAATAGTTTCCAGCTCCCTGTCTGACTTTTCAATTATGCCTACTATCTCTTTAACCATATTAAACATTCTGTGTCTCATGACTTCATTATCTGCATCCCATGTGAATTTGTTTACATTGTATTTTTTTTCTGTGTGTGATCCCTTTGTATTATTTCTCCTTCTGCTTGGTTCAATTTTTATTGAATTCAGAAATTTTATTTGAAAAATAATGTCAGGTAAAGTGAGATCTAAGACGGTCTTCCTCCAGAGAGGATATATTTTTGCTTCCAGCAGGAAGCCAGGCCACTAGAAATCCTGGATTTCTAGGATGGGATTATTTGAAGCAGGACTTCAGCTATTGTAAAGATTTATTTATTTATAGCGTATTGCTCTTTTCCGGGTACCCAAACCAAAGCATGGGGAATTTCCAGGGTTCCCCTTGCTTGGTGTCCTCAGGACTCCGATTTTTGTCTTTCTAACTCAACACTCTCAAAATCTCTGCTCAGCTTCTCAGTCATCTCTTCTGAGACTGACTGGTACCCAATGAATTCTCTAAAAAGAGGTGGTTAGCTCAAATGACCTTTAAGACCCTGAGTATAGGGCACTGAGTTGTTCTTAGACATAGTTCTCATCTATTTCTATTTTAGTCTTGAGAATAAATGTATAACTAGGAAACATTGAGAGCCACTAACTGGTGTGCTAAATTGCATTGTAGACAAATAGAGAATAGGAGAGTCTATGTTAAGTTGGTGCTTATACAGTATAACGAATAAGCACAAAACCGATATATAAAGAACAAATTGGTAAAGGGTGTTGTCTAAGCCATGAATTGGAATGACTGAGGTTTTACACTTTCATATCAGATAGATTCCTTGGTAAGATAGATATGTGCCCCAATGTCACTCAATTTTAATGAAATAATCCCTTTAAATAAATTACATCTTTGTTTATGTTTGAAGTTGGAGAGATACCTCTGTTTTTAGATATATTTTCCCCCGGGCCTTCAGAATTGGACCCAGTTTCCAGTTCCTCACCTTTCCCTTTTTCTATTTTGTGGGTGCTTTGGTGTGGTTAGAATATTAGGCCTAACTTTGTGTCTTGTTAACTATGTGGCATTTTGAGCTCCAGATTCTTCATCAGTAAATTAAGTGAAATGTAGAAATGAAAGTGAAAGCTCATTGAAAGCTGAAAATCACATGTGAATTATGCAGTATTAGTATTTGGGGGGAATGTCATCTGATTGGGAACCTGGACATATTTAGGTTGAAAAGCTCTGGATATGGGAAGATGATAATAGTCTGTTAAAAGGTGACTTAGACTCTTAGAAACCCAAATTGTGATTTTTGTTTATTTCTTTATTTTAATACCTACTCCTCCAGTTACTTATTTAACAAGTAATTACTGAGCATCTTAAATGGATGTGGCACTGTGCTGGATACTGGAATTTGGAGAGAAAATATGCACACAGTTTTTGTCTTTGTCCAGTTTCGTGAGTGATATAAAAATAATCAAACTAATATATGTAAAGTCACAACTATGATAGATACTTTTAAGGAAAGGACTATGTTATTATACGAGTATATAAGGAGGGGATGGAGTACTTTACCTGTTGAATGAAATCAGGGAAAATGTCCTTAAAGAAAGTGATGGTTGCTATGGGACTTAAAGTATAGGAATTATCACAATTCATGGAGGAGAAGGTAAAAAGACTACCATGTGCACAAGTCATAGGACAAAAAGAAGAAAGACATGTTCATTAAAGAAGTCTAGAATGTCTGGAAGGCATGTAGCAAATAGGAAGAGGGGCATCAGATGGGGTTGAGAGATATGCAGGGTCCAGACTGTGGGGCCAAGGTAAAGATTCTGGCCTCCATCCCGAGGACAATGGGGAAACCATTGAAGGAGATGATGTAATAATGAGGATACTGTATCCCAGGATCATTTGGGCAGAGCTGGTCTTAATCAAGCTTCATGTCAGCTTGTTGAACCCTCCATTTCCTATCATTATGTTTACAGAGAAGAGTAACTTAATGTGAATTCTTCACTACAAAGAAGGATTTTTAAATTTATGTCCAGGAATGTATTATCAAAAAGTCACTGTAGGGGTGCCCCTGGGAAAGTATCAAGACTGGGAGCCCCATGCGGGTCAGGTGAAGGAAACAAAGTCTGTAAGACCTGACTGGAAAACTGGGAAAGCTGGGTGCATGCGTGCCTTGATGCTATAGCCCGTGGGCCCCTGTGGGAATCGGGCCATGAGCAAATGCTTTATGTCCTTTGAAGCTTGCCCTGTTCTTTTACCTCGCTTGATGGTTTTATTGTACCAGCAGCAGAGGTTTTAACTTTAACTCAAAATGCACTCACCCTCCCTATATTACAGCCATCTGAAGTCTGTGTGTCCAATACACCCTGACTTGAGGGAGATCTCGTGTTCCTTCAGTTGTTATCCCTGAACAATATCTGTTTTCTGTAATCAGCACTGTTTAACATTGGTTGATGAGCCTTACGTGCATGCTATGTGCCCTTAAGCTTACTGCACTCAATAAAAGACCTTGGAGGAAGGCAATCGAAGCATTTGTCTCTCAGACATCTGCCGACCTTCTCTTCCCTAGCACAAGCTGCCTGAGAAGTCTTCATTTCATCTGCGACACCAGGGGATCTCTGTGGGTCAGGTGTCCCCAACAAGACACTAAATATAATTCCAGATAGCATTAAGAAATCATCAGACTATGTCCATTTACTGAATGAATAAATAGTGGCTATTCTGCTGAAGCCATTAGGATAAAAATAAGCCAAATTTGGCTTCAAGCTAGATCTTTTAACTATTCATTAAGAAAAAACAAAAAACCAAAATATTTGTGACTTCCAGCCAAGATAGAGGCTAGACAGACATACTGCACCTCCCTCCACAACTAAGAAGGAATATAACTGCCTCAAAACTAGAGACAACCATAAGTTCCAGAAAATCAAGCTGCATGGAAGTCCAACAAACAAAGATATAAAGAAGAAATACTCATCCAGACAGGTAGAAGGGGTGGAGCCGGGGTGGAGAGGATGCGGTGTGGTGGTGGCCGCAGCAGTGGCAACAGTGGCAGGCGAGTGGGAAGCGCAGTCACATGTTTTAAAAAGTTGGGAGGGACACCTGGGGAGCCTTCCCAGCACCAGACCAGACTGTGCAGCTCATGGTTCCAGCACCAGGGAAAATAAAGCCCCATTGTTCTGACTGTGCAAACCAGTGGGGGTTGGGTTGGAGGCAGAAACTGCCGGTCTCTCTGCAGAGTCCACTTGTTTAAAGGGCCCCCATGGTCCTAGAACATCTGCAGACCTACCCACTCTGGGAACCACAGCCAGGGCAACAGCTAGAGAAGCTCTGGTCCCATATGGAAATGGGAGAAGTGCCTGGAAAAGGGGCGAGTGCTGAGCAAGTGGCATTGTTCCCTCTCAGACCCCCCCCCCCAACGTAGAATCTTCTAAATATCCATTTTCTGACTATGATACTTTGGAAACTGACTCCATAGAAAGACATCCTCTTGTGTAACTCCACACCCAGCCATCTTCCTACCTCTAATGACCAACCTTAGCAAACAGAGACCAAGAGCAGTAATGTCTTCAGAGACCAGACAGGTAATAAGTGAAGTGGGTGTTGTGGGGACTATGGAGAGTTTACGCTCCACTTGAAGGGTGGGAGTCCAGGTGGGGAGCAGCCCCTTCTCAGCTCCAGCAGATTGTTGACAGGTGGGAAGTTAAACTTGATATTGTTGGAGCTTCTGAGTTTTCAAGAAAATTCAGAGATCTGGAATTTTATGTGAAATTTTCTGAACCTGAAATGTTGGCAACTAAGTCATTTAACAAAAAAATACCAATGTGGGTCAAACAAAGCTACAGGATACCTTTGGCTCATGGGTGGCCAGTTTGTGATGCCTGATATAGAATCACAAAGGGACCTGGGGCATAGTTGGGTCTAACAATAGCCAGGTGCACCAACTAATGCTGAATGCAAATAAAAAGCACTAGGAAACATGTACAATTTAATGTTGCTGTGTTCCCAACCTACCAGGTAGACTTCACTATTCACAGTTGCAGAAGATGAAAGTGCTCGCGACTTTTCATTTGAACTAAATACTGAACAATATCCAGTGTCTCTATTAACATCAATTCATTAGTTGATGGTTAAACACAAAATATGTTATCCCTATTCTCATATATATGCATACTCATTCATTCATTCATTCATTCATTCATCAAGCTCCTATGGTTACTCTGTAAGACACAACCCTGGCTCTGTGTCAGGTTAAAAATGACCTACCATATTAGTCCAGAGAAAATAGGTACTGTAAGAGCTATGAACAAAGAGCTGCATAATTGAAGCAGAAAGATAATATTGATTGCCTTTAGGGCATCTGGGAAGGCTTCAGAGAGGAGGTAACATTTTTGATCTGAGCCTTGAAGGATGGGTGAGTGGAGAGGAAGTAGGTTTCAGTTAGGATTCTTATGTGCAAGTAATAGAACTAACTCCACATAATTAATCAATAGGAGGCTGGGAGACCAGGCCTGGGAAAGGCAGGAATTAAGGAGGCTTTGGAAATCTGGGATTCAGAAAGTGAGAAGCTGAGAAGCTGGTTCTCAGTAAGAACAGATGGGAGAAGACCTGACTGCTGATGTCCAGGTGATTTCTGTCACTATCGAAACTAACCTCCGAGTGACCCTGTGATTCTAGTGGCAATTCCTCAAGATTCAGAGTCTTGGAAGACAGTGACTGACTGGACAGCTTTAGGTCACGCCTCCCCCCAAGTCCCTCCAAGTGATAAAGGATACAACTCTTTGTATGTGCATAGCTGGCCATGAGCTGTGGACAGTGGACTCGAGGGATTACTTTCTGCCATGATTGGTGCAACGATGACTGTTTCCAGCCCATTCTCACTAATGAGGAGCGCACCCCCCAATTCTCCAGGCTGAGCAGTTCTGTGACGGGGCAGTGCAAGGGCCTGAGAGGACTGCAGGCTCCACGAGGTGAGATGTGTGGCAGAGATCAAGGAAGGAGGCTGTACTGACCTCACTTTCCACTGGAGCCAGTCACTGTGTGCTTCTGCCTCTGCTCCACAATGAGGCACATGCTGCAACCAGGGGCACAGTGGCTTCCTGTGTTCAACTGGACACTGTGCTTTGTTCCAGTCTCAGACTTTGTTCCGCTTGGAACAACTGGAAAAAGAAAGGCTTATTTCCTAAAGATAAGCACCTTTTAGTTCTACTTATAAAATGAATGAACAAAACTTAAAAGTAATTTAATTAGTATAGAAGCAATCTAATAATAAATTGATTAAATAAATTTTTGTACACGTAATAAACTATATCCAGATTGCAAAACAGCATGGCTATTCCAAACCTATTAAAAATTTTACACACACACACACACATACACACACACACAGAAAAATGACTGGAAGAATATATTCCCAAATGCTAATGATTATCTCTGGGTATTACGATTTGGGGTTTTATTTTCTTCTTTTTGATTATCTTGTCTTTTCTATAGTTTCCATAATAAACATGAAATACTTTTTAATTAGACAGAGGTTTTCTTAGAAAAATAAACTTGGTGAGTACAATTGTCATTATGGTGAATAAGCTACCTTTCTGCTATCAGTCATGAGAATCAGCTGAGCATATACTGAGTGACATGTAGCACGGGTCTGCACAAGGCCAAGAAGATGGCTGAGAGATGGATTGGAGGATATCTCTACTGTCCCCAAGTTGCCTTTTCTTGCTCCTACCAGGGAGAGCCATCTGCTTCGCAGTCCCTTTTCCGGGGTGAGGAGATCGGTTCGTCTAGTCTCTGTCAGTCTGAGGTCCGTGTCTCTGCCTTGCTCAGTGATTTCGCCCATGAGATTTAGGACATTTTTACCATAATATTTATTCAGTTTTATGGCTTTAAATATAACACTTACCTCTAATAATCAATATTGATTTAACTATAATATCTTATTTATAGACACAGCCCTCTGGTTTGCATATGGACTCAAACTGTAATGCAACAGAAATAAGCCACTCACTCCTCTGGGCCTGGGCCAGCAATGGAGAAACTATCAGCATCTGATGAATGGTTCTGAGGCCAATACCAAGTTGGGGGTTTTTATGATGTCCACTTCTCCCTACTCCCTCCAAAGTGGCTGCTCCCCACCAGCCAGAGCCACCCTGGGGCTGAGGATGCCTGTTTGTTTCATACAACATAATTGTCAGTCTTCAGGAGTTGAGCATTGTCACTGACCTCATTGAAGGGCACTTACAACCAGTTCTTGGTGGAAATGCAAATATAAAGAGGACCTTGAGGGAAAGAGAAATAGAAGTATTAAAGGATAAGGAGGGCCTGGGAAAGTAGGGACTCGCCCCCTCCCACCCAAGTGACCCTGGTAGGACTGTGGGTTTCTAGAGGTTACTACTGTTGTTAAAATTAGTGTTGAAGGAAATGTGTTGGCAGCACAGATGGCAGCTGCCCCTTGTAGGGGCAGGTGGCTTGCCTGGCAACCTTGGCCCAGTGTGACAGAGGTCCATGAGGAAGGGCTGAAACAGCTGAACTTACAGCCTGGAGAAGAGAAGACTGAGAGACACTGGTGAAGGAGATGACCAACTCTTGTTTAACAAAGGGATTGTGCCTTCCAGTGACCAGAACACAATGTCCATTGCTCAGAACAGCCTCCTCTACCTTTTGAGGTTCCTGAATATCTCCATTGGTATTTGGTGAGTATGGTGCAGATTTATTATTTATCCCCTGCAACTCCTAAACACACACCTACCCCACAACATCCATTCACCCTTCTGCTGAAACTGGCTCAACAAGATCTATGGCCAGACCTTTCCAATCAGAGCATCTCTTGCCCTTGATTGCAAATTAGTTCAGGACTTTTGGAAGAGCTACCAGAAGAGCCTGGTTCTCTTTCATGTACTAGAACCCAAGAGGATGCAGTGGCTGGTGCTGCTTCAGTCATTTTGCCATCATGTGGAGCTTGAAAAAAAGCCAACATAGATGAAGTGAGCTGAGAGATACCTTGCAAGAGATGCCCACAATTTCCTCCATACATACAACCTCTCTTAGGGAACTCTCCTCCCCATTTCCATATAGTACTAGACAGCATGTGACCTTTATTCTTATCACAAATAATTTGATTGGGGTGAACACCTAACACAATCTGACCAATCGGATTTTTTTTTCTCCTAGGTACTTGGAGCTGAGACATTAGGGACTAAATCAGTAAGATGGTATTGGGCACTAAACCAAAAAGTCATGTAGATGGATGCTCCTGCTTCTCATTTGCTCTTGGGACATACCCCATGCACATGCAAGTCAGAGCTACAGGAGAGCACAGAGAAGCAGACATAATAATTATGGTAATAATGTTTTGGTTGCCTATTGCTAGGTAACAGACCAGCCCAAAGCTTAGTGGTTTAAAACAACTTATTATTATCTCTCACGATTCTGTGGGTTGACTAGACTTGGCTAGATGGTTTCACTGAGGGTCTCTCATGCTGTCCTCATCAGAATGTGGCTGGGCAGGTGTCACCTGAAAGCTCAGCTGGGTTGGGTGTCCAAGATGGTGTGTGCGCTGGCTAGCAGTTGTTGCTGGCTGTAGGCTAGGAACTCTGCGGCGGCTGTTTCATGTGACCTGTCCCTGTGGCGTGGGCTTCTCACCATGTGGTGGCTGGGTTCTAAGTGGGATGTCCTAAGTGCAAGTGTCTGAAGAGAAAGGAGGCAAATGCTGCCAGTCTTCTTAAAGACTAGATCTGGAGCTGGCATACTGTCACTCCTACCCTATTCTATTGTTCCAGCAGTCACAGGCCAACCTAGATCCAAGGGGCAGAAGGAATAGAATTCACCTCTAGATGCAGAAATGTCAGTGGTAAAGGGAGGGAAGGACTCAATGTTGACCATATTAGAGACAGCTAGTACAAATAATACTTTCTAACAGAAACAACTACTAATAATTGTTCAAAGCGCCATTCTAAGTGTTTTACGTGCACTATTTCTTTAACCCTTAAGACAATTGTATTATTACCCAAATTTTATAGATGAGGACATTGAGATGTGGAGAAGACAAATTATAAAGGATGTTTTAGTGTCAAGAAGCGTAACATCCAACTAAAAAGTGTTTAAACACTATGCCCATTTATGATCTCACTTAACAGGGATACAAGGAGGTAAGGCAATGCAGGGAAAGTGCAGCTGGCGGCTCAAAAATCTCAAGTTTCCTCCCAGCTTTTCACTCTGCAACCCTCAGAATGTGGGTAGCAGCCAATAGTCTCCTCTTGTCTGGGCAAGATGACTGCAGCAGCTGACTCACACTTGCTCACAGATGAGTGGGCCAGGGGTACACACCTGGCCAAGCTGGACCAATCAATGGCAACAAGCTCGCAGGGCCACATCTAAGGCCAGGAGGGAGGGATAGCTTCTCCTTGTGTCTTTTTCTTTGATTGAGCATCCTGCAGACTTTTCTTTCTATGTCATTGCCCAGAACTGGGATAAACCAACCACTGGCAAAGGGGAATAAGATACCCAAGACTGGTTTAAGTCAGTCATGATGGATTCCTTGGGCTGGACTCAATGCTGCCTGATTTCTGAACAAACTTGTTCTGTTGGCAAGGAAGAAAGTGGTGGGGGGATAGCTATTGTATAGGCAGCCAACAGTTTGTATCATGTGTATCTTCAAGAAGCAAAGAGAAGGGCCTTTGTTCCTAAGGTTACAGTTCCACTTTTGGAGCTCTTGTGGGCTAGATGCACTGCTTCCTATCCATGAGCATGTCTATGAGATTGCCTGTCATATCCTGACAACCAACTCTTTTTTATTTAAGCTAACTTGAGTGGGTTTCTAATCTTGGCCAAATGTATTATGCCTACAACAAGCACTGAGACACTTTGAGATATATTTGTTTCACAATTCTCTAGGATAAAATTTTCTAGAATGTTGTATAATTGAACAGAATACTTGTGCCTGCTGGGCATCAGACTTGCAGTAAGTAGACCTGAGACTTAATTCATGATGTTAACACTGGGTTGGTGTTGCCTGGTGTGCTTGCTACCATTACTTCTTCCTGAATCCATGGCAGTCATTGCCAGTTAACTACAGCAATCCTTCCCACTGAACCCAGATGTGGCTTCAGAATACATCCTAGCAAGATGCTCAAAGCCAGCCAATGGTAGCAGTTGATATGGGAGATGAAATCCATTGTCACTGCTGTTCTAAGTGGCTCTAGCACTGCAAAGCCTCTTCCCTTCTCTAGGCCTGGGTTACCCCACATTAACAAAGGAGGTTATACTGGAACTGAGCCTCTTCTCATTTTACTATTTCAAATTCTATCTTCAGGCTTGATATAGCCCATGGTCTAAGGTCACACCATAGGAGAACCAAGCAGGTCAATGAGATACCCTTGAGAGTAGGTAATAGGTATAGACCAGTAATGTTTTAGTTAGTAGGGATACTTGGTCACTTCACAGGATTCTAGAGAATGCAGAGACTTTGAAGTTCCCAGCCCCATAGTGTCACCGAAAGGAATCCACAGAGGCAGCTGGACTCTGTTGCTTTATGAGGATTCTATGGGCAGAGCTGTGGACAAGAGAAAAACCTCTATTCAAAGTCTGTCCCTACTTCTTACTAGCTGTGTAACCTTAGGATGGTTATCTGATCATTCTGGGCCTCAGTTTCTTTATCTGCAAAATGATAACAATTTACCTTTTTTATAGTAAAGATTAAATAAGATTATGCATGAAAAGCAGCCAGCTGGGTACCTGGTACATGAGAAGTACTAAATGGTAGCTAGTATTGTCTGCAGTTTGGGGGGATTTTTCCATGTTTTTAGGGTAAAGCAATCCTTTCTCACATCCAGAGTCCAAGCGGGTCTCTTTGCCTGAGTCCAGGGCAGGCAGGAGGACAGTCTGTCAAGATGGTGGGAAGAGCCCCACGACTTACTATTTCAGCTAGACTCTGAGCAGACCCACAGTGTCCCATGAGGCTCACTTAGAGGACAGTCCCATGGTAGGACTGGAAATATGAAGCTCATCCCAGAGAAGATCCATGCAGGGGACTCTGTTCTTTTTCTTTAGACCACCGAAAGGCGCTGCCAGGCAGAGAGAGCGAGCACCTCGCTGCAGCCCTGGAGAGCGGGGAGGGACCTCAGAAGGTGCTGTGCCGGGATGCGGATCCTGATGCTCACAGCGGGCCCACCGTCCACAGGTCCAAAGCTTGGTGAGCAGGGCTCTGCCCACTGTTCTCTTCTCACTTCACACCAGTGGCTCTTGACTCTGTCTGAATACAAGAATCACACAGCAGCTTTCTAAAGGAACTACTTCCTGACCCCACCCATGAAAACACTGCTGACCCAGTCGGTCATGGGGGGAAGGGGCAAGCGCAGATTCCCCATATACTACTCTCATGTTCTTCCTTTTCCTTGCATTTTTGGAGTAGGTTTTGCTTCCTTAAAACCTAAGGGCCCATGCATTGGAGGTACCTGGAGTTTCTATGCCCTGACATGGGGGCCTTAGTCTCTTCTAGGGGTGGCATCATGCCAACTAAGGGTTGGCACACATAGGCCTTAGCTCTGACTCCAGTTTCTTTGTGGTTCTGGCCATGTCAGCCAGGTACAGCTGGTGAAGAAGCCCCTTGTCATCTCTGTGCGTGGTGTTGCTTGGTGGCTCAGACTCTCAGAACATTGGGGACATTTGTGCCCCTTCTCCCCACCCGCAGGGCATCAAGAAGCTCACAGGGTGCCTTGCTGCCTCTGGCCGCCCCCTGGACTGGGTGATGGGGGCCAGCTCAGGGAAAGCAAACAACTGGTAAAGACCTAGACTCTCACTATGGCACTTCTGATACCCAGGAGTTTTCAGGAGGCACTGACAGTTGCTGGTGGGGCTGGGGGGGCAGGTAGAGGGAGAGGGAAATACATTTTTAAAGATAACCTGGAGGCAAATATAATATTTATACTTATTTATCCTCAGAGCTCACTCGCAAGGCCCCAGACATGTCTAATGAGCAGGAATTGCAAAATGGCCACGAATCCTACTTGTTTACCTTTGCACAGTCTCTGAGCAGTCACACGGACCCAGATTTTTCAACAGTGTGACCGCTGCAGGCAAAACGGCTGTAAGGAACACCGGGACGTGCATGAGCCTCAACTCCCAGAGGCACTGAGCCACAAAACTGCCGATGCAGGAAAATAAGGCGCTCCACTCCACCCCCCAACTTGACAGAACACAGAGCATCCACAAATACACATGTGAGTCCACGTGACATACACATGCACATGTATGGGCAAGTGTGCACACACACACATGGTGAAGCACACAGTGACTGGTTGTCCCTCACGGGCCTGCAGGCACATCCCTGTCCAAATTCACACACACTCTTCAAAGCAGGTATAACATATGGTTCATCTGGACAGAATATTCCCTGAGTGGGGTCCTGTTCTGCATGAGGACTCCTATCAACTCTGCTCATGCTGGACACCAATGATCATAAATAACATCTGAAGGGCCTTGCTATGTATAAAGTCAACAGGATTAATAAAGACCAGCACAATCTGCTCTGGAATAAAGTGACATGCAGTTTACTATATGGTTAACTCAAGCATCTATGCACAGTGCATATTTATAGAAATATGTATGTGATGCATGCAAAGAGAAAAATAGATAGGGAAGCCCCTAGCTAACGGGAGTGTGTCTGTCCTGGTCTCTGACTCCCCAGGCTGGGTCAAGTCTGCTGTTAGAAGTTGTCAGTCACTGATGTTCCTTTGCAAAGAAGCACTTATTAGAGTGGTTGTTCTATCTCTGTGATATTAGTTGTTCCTGTCTGTGGTACCCTGGCCTGTGAGCCTTGTGAGGAAGGGCCAGTCTCTTTGCTCATCACTATACTCTGAGTGCCCGGAATATGGCAGGTGCTCTGTAAATAGACAGTTGGACTTGAATAAAGTCATGGTCCTTTCCTTCTGTTGATTCTCCTCTGCTACTTAACAATCAGGTCTCACACCTTGGCACCCAGAGGGTCACTTCTTTTAATACTAACTTCAGAGAATTCCCAGGCTTGGTCTGAAAAGTTCACATTTCAAATATAGCACTGGGGTCCACTATATTTCTAACAGAAATTTTCCTCCTCTGTGCTGCTGTCGGCCTGTTTATCTGGAGAAATACCATCTCTTTGTTCACCTGGGGTCTTGGTCTGTCTACAAATTCCTTTTCTAATGGTTGAATTGTGGCTGGACTGACTGGGCTGTGGGGGCAGGGGACACAGTTTGGAGCATCATAACCAGTTCAGGTTTTCACAGGACCATGTCATTTCCAGATAGAGTCTGACCTGAAAAATATTTTTATGGAAGGAATTCCGTGTTTTGAAAGCCATGGTCTGGAGTCTTCATCTACAACCATTGCATTGGGTCAAGCCTGACCAGTTTTGCTACAAGTCAAGAGGGGAGGGGACGTTGGCAGGACCAGTCTCCTGACTGATCAGCTAAGAACAGCAATTTGTTCTGACCTACTCATTATGCTAATTTCTATCAAAATGCTTGCTCTGGCTTTGAGGTGGCTGTCCCCTTAACGCCAAAGGAAAAGAAAGCAGCAGTTTCCTAGATGCCATTGACTATTTTAACAACTTGGGAGTGTCTTTGATGAACAGCTGGTTTTGCTGACTAATTACTGTTTAAAAGAAGAGTTTCTGGCTGGCAGCTCCCAAACCCACATCATCCTTTTTTGGCATAATGCTTCCAATGCATAACTGGCTTATAAACCCACGTATTAAGATATCTCATTTCTTTACACGACTATCACCAATGTCATGGGTGAGTGAGAAAATCCTTGATTCGGACACTGTCTCCTTTCATCTCCTTTACGAGATGCATAAAACAATGATGACAGCCACAACACTTGTGGGTCCAGTCCTGCTGAGTGGCCCTGGCCCCTGGGTTCCAGTGACACTACCTCCCCCTCCTCCACCTGTGTCTCTCCAATCTAGAGGTGACAGTGGCTTCCTGTTAGCCTCTGGTCACCTCACTGCCTCCTGGTTGGGTTTCACCTTCTCTACCACCTATGTAACTAATTCCCTGCATTAAATTCCTTCTGGTGTAAATTCTGAAGGCAGTTTCTGTTTTCCTGGTTAGATTTTTACTCATACAATCATTTTTGGAGTTCAAGTTGGGCTGGGGTCTGATTTGAAAAGGAAAGGATCTGTTGAAAACAATTGGTCTCATGAGTTGCTTACGTGCACCCCAGACCATCGCCCTCACCACCCCAGCTCAGGATGCCACCTTGGAAGGGCTCTTCTTTTTTTCCTTAAGAAAAAATCTTATTTATTTTTAGAGAGAGAGAAGGAAGAGAGAAAGAGAGGGAGAGAAACATTGATGTGGGTCCACTAGCTCCTCTCATGGGTTCTGAGAGCTGGTCAAAGCCCCAGGGACCCAGGCTGCATGGGGCCCTCCAGCAATTCTCTCTCTGTTCAGTCTCTTCTTCTGCCGTGTCCCCAAGATTTTAGCTAGGCTCTACCTGGCTCAGCCCACGCAGCTTGGAAACCCCCAAATTCCACAAACACCCCCTTGGTCCAGACAGTGGTTCCCCCATCATCCAGCAGAATAAAGAGGCAGGAGGTTACCACAGGGACCTTTGGAAATGGGAACCAACAGCAGCCCTCACACCAGGCACCAAAATCTCGGACTAGCAAAAACAAAAGCATGTTTGTCCCAAGGAGCTGGTGATCATGGTCACCTCCTGGCCAGGGAGCAGTGAACTTCACAGGATGCTTCTTGCTCCAGCCTTCCCAGGGACAGGGCCCTCCTTGATGCTTGGGGAGCTGACCTTTCCAAGACGGGTGGGGTGGGGGAGAATGCTGCAGCTGGGCCCCAACCCTTGCCCTCTCACCCTCCCCGGCTTGAGCCAGAGCCGGAAGGACGGCTTCCAACAGTGACTCGGCCCTCATCTCCCCATGGCTGGCCGGCCACGTGGGGCCAGGCAGGGCCTCTGTAGCTGGCTGCTTTGCTTCCGAAGCTCTGGATCCACTGTTTGGGTTTTCTCCCCTCCCCCCAACTCCCACTAGCATTTTACTTTGGAAGTTTTCAAACTTAGAGACAAGCTGAAAGAACAGTTCGATTACTATCCATAAGTCATCCATCTAGAGTCAGCATTTGTTAACATTTTGCCATATTTGCTACATCTCTCTCTTTTTGGTATAGAATTTGAAAACAAGCCATAGACATCACGGCACCTCACCCCTAAATACTTACCATGCTTCTCCTGAGAATAAGGATATTCTTCTTCATATCCACATTTCCACTGTTGCACAAGAGAAAATTAACAATAATTCCATAGCATACATTTCCAGTTTATAGTCATATTTCGCAATCGTCCTAAAATGCTTTTTAGAGTTGTTTTTTTAAAACATTTTTTGAAGGAGAATCCAATCCAGGTATGTTTTTCATTTGATCTTTTAAAATTTGTGACAGTTCTCTTAGCTTTTCTTTTTCCTTCTTATCACATTAACTTTTAAAGAGGGGAGGCTAGTTTTCTTATAGGAAATTCTAGGTGTTAAACTTATCTGATTGTTTCCTCCTGGTATCTTTTAACTTGTTTCTCTTTCTCCCATTTATCCTGAAACTGGAAGTTAGTTCTAGATGTTTAATTAGATTCACATTAAACATTGTTCACAAGAATATTCCTATATTATAGATGAAGAACCAAGACTCAGAGCTGGGAAGAAATGAATGTTTGTTGAGCAACTACTGTGGGCCAGGCGTGGGGCCAGGTATTTTCCATCTGTGTAATGACACCCACGTCATGTAGGGGGGGCGGTCTGGGGAGTTAAGTGGCTTGTCTGAGGTCACGAAGTCAATTAAGTAGCAGAGTTAACTTCACACTCAGTTTGTCTTATTCCCAGTCCTAAGTTCTTTTGGCCCAACTACACTGTCCTTTCTCCCTGGACCCCGTCTTCAGGGTTCTGCTTATCCAGTGGATGAACTAGTCTGCTGCTCAGATCATGTGTGCTGGGCAAGCCTGGTGAGCTCATCCTCCAGGAGGCCCTGAGCAGTGACTTAGAGACGTTGGGTGCTGAGTCCAGCCTTTGAAGAAGATGCTTTTGGTCAGCTGGGGCCAGGGTAGAAGCGGGATGGATGAGTGGGCATAACTTCTGCCTCTCTCTAGACCGCAAGCGCAGTTGGAACAGGTGTGGTGGGGAGGCCTGAGGAGGTCCTCTCAACCCTGGGACTCCAAAGCACCGGTCACAAACCTAGAGTCTAAGCAGAAGGCATTTGGGGAAACTGAGGCCCAAACGGAGGCAGAGGCTACGTCAGGTTACACAGCCAGTCAGAGGCGCAACTGGGAGTGAAGCGCAGGTGAGTCTGGCTCCGGGGCAGTGATTTTTGCATAGTTTCCATTCTGTCTCCTTCATTGTTGATGTAATTCCTTCTTGGAGTGGGGAAGGGTCTGGAGCAGGAGAGCTAGCAGGAGGGTGAGATGATGGGGGTGGAGGCAGGCAGAGGATATTAACTGCCTGAGAGTGGGGCCCCCAAGGCAACCGAGGGTGTGGGGTACGGGCAGTGTCTATGCATCTCTGTGTGTGTGTGTCTTAGGAGGAGCCTCAAAGATGTGTGTTCCTGACGTCACTGTGTCTTCCTGGGAGACACCGGGACAGCTCTCATTCGGTCCATCCCTGGTGCCTTGATTAGACCTGGGACTCTGACATCAGCCTCCTCATGGATCTCTAGCTTCCAACTTTATCACCCTTTTCAAAACACCCTCTAGCCAGGTCATCCCTGTTCAAACCCTTGTATCAGTTAGCTATTGTCTAACCAAATATAGTGGCTTAAAAGAACCACACTTTTAGTTTATGATTCTATTGGTCAAATGGGTGCTCGTTCTGGTCTAGACCAGCTTGGCTGACCTGGGCTCTATCACATGTCGGCTGGCAGGTTGACTGGTGGTTGCTGGTGGCTGCATGATCCAGGATGGTTCTAACTGGGGCAGGGCTCTGCTAAGACACCTCATTTCTTCTCCGTGTTGTTTCTGAGGCTTGTTTCTTGCTGTGTTCCAAGAACAGAAAGAGGGCAAGCGCCGGTACGTGAGCACTTGACAAACCTCTGCTTGCACCCCCTTTGCTAAAGCAAGCACGTGGCCATGCCCAGCTGTAATGGGGAGACTGGGTGGAGAAACAGACTGCGCCTCATTATGAGCAGGGACAACTTGTCACCATTTTCACAGTCTACCACAACCTTGCACGAGTCCCACGTGTCCTCAGGATAAAACTCTTTAGCTCGTACTCTATGCCCTCTGTGATCTGTTCCCAAACTGCCTTCCTTTTATCTACCTCGTACAAGTCTTGGGCTGTCTTAATCCCAGAATCTCACTATTTTCAAAGCACCTTTCCTCCTCCAAGCCTTCGCATATGCTGTCCCCGCTGCCTGGGATGTCTCTCCACTACCATCCCCACTTCATGCCTGTTCATGGCTCAAGGTCCAGCTCCAACGCTGTCTTTTCCTAGAAGCCCTTCCACCTCCTCTGTGCCCGGATGCATCCTCATTTCCAGATCTCTGAGCTTTCCTCGGGTCTCTGTCGCAGCCCTTCTTTCCTGTCGTCTGGGAGCAGAAGCATTGCTCATGGCTATAGGCCGAGGGCTCTGGAGTCAGGACGCCCAGGTTGAGTCCTAGCTCCGTCACTCACTGTGTGACTTTGCACACGCCACTTCCCCTCTCTAAGCTTTGGTGTCCTCATTTATAAGAAAAGGGGGGAAATAATGGTCCTGCCTTCATAAGGCTGTTTTACAAACCCAGGAATGCTCACACGAGGTGCCGGGCAGGGTGAATGAATTCCCACTGGCTGCAAGCACTTTGCGAACAGAGACCATGTTGGTTACACCTCCTCCCTAGACCCAGCACATGGCTTGACACAGAGCAGCTGGGGGAGATCCTGATGATCATTTTTGTGAATTGACATCTCCCTCAGATAATAATGGGTCCTAAAGATGCCGCACATGTGGGACTTACCTGGGTTTTGGCTTTTTCGTTTCATCCGTTAGTGTGGGACAAGCCCGAGCTAGGCCCACAGCCAGCAGTGAAGTAGATGCTAATAATATCATTATATGCTGAATAATTAACTGTCATTTAAATATTCATATGTTGTTGGGGCAAGGCTTTTTATCAGCATCTGGGGATGTGTTGGCAGAGGAAGGAGATGGATGTCAGCAAAGCTGACTCTGCCTGTGAAGGGCGACCCGGGGTCCAGAGAGAGCTGTTGGGGTGGCCACCAGACAGTCAGCTAATATATAACTGCAATATCCCCACGTGATAAACTGCAATTTCATAAATGCTTGATGCATATGGGCGAACCTAAAACAATATTGGAAGCATTAATTTCGTTTGACTAATGCTTATCTATATTTTATTCTGTTCCATCTTTAAAGAGTCCTTCTTTCTTTCCTGCTAAGGGAGGAGATGCCAGAGACCTGTGAAGGGGCTGGAGCAGAGGGGAGCAGAGGGGCGCAGAGGGGACCAGAGGCCTTTCCCTGTTCTGTGCCCTGAGCTGCAGGCATGGGCTCTGGGCATGTGTGCTGGGCTGTCCCTGAGCCTTGGAGCCCTGCCTTGGGGAGTTCTGCTTTTGGCTCTTCGGAAGAAGAACTCAGGCTCCCAGCTGAGGCCAGGGGAGGGTGGTCTTGGCCAGGTGGCCTGAAGCTGTTGTAGATTCCCCCCATGTTTCTATTAGGAATGAGCCTAGAGGGCTGCCTGCAGGGAGACGTTTGGGAAGGCAGGGGCTGTTACAAAGCAACTACCCCACAGTGGGGAAAGAGGAAAACAGGGGACGGGGTGGAGGGTGAGAGGAAGTTGAGGGAGAAGGAAAAGAGGTTGGAGGAGGATGACGAGAAGGAAGGAGAGCAAAAGCCAGGAACAGGGGAAGGAGCCAGAAGAGGCTGGTGACAGGGTGAGCTGGCTGCCCTGGCAGGAGGGAGGCAGCCTGGTCTGGGGTTAACAGCAAGGCCCGGACTTGGACAGTCCGGGCTTGGGTTCTGGCTGGGTCTCTGATTAGATACGTGACCTGGGGAATGATGCTCATCTTCTCTAAACCTTAGTCTTCCATTTGTAAAATGGGAGAGACAGTAGTACATAACCGATGCATCATGAGTTGTCTCTTTCTGCATAAATTCTAACAAATTAACACAAACTTCATGGATTTAAATGATACCTTTCTCACCGTTTCCGTGGGTCAGGAGTTTGGGCACAGCTTAGCTGGGACACCTGAAGGACTCACTGGTGACAGTCAAGGTTTCAGTGGGATGTGTTCTCAGGGAGAGGCACAACAGGGAGGAATCTGCTCCCAAGCTCACTCGGATTGTTGGCAGAATTTATTTCTTTGTCTGTCTGGGCCAAAGGCTCTAGCTTCTTGCTGGTGGTCTGTAGGAGGTGCCCCTTGTCTCCTAGATGTCACCCAGAATTGCTGACCACATGGGCTTCTCCAATATGGCTGCTTCCTTCATCAAGCCTGCAAGGAGAGTCTTCATCCCAGCCTGCAAAGGTAGAGTCTTACATGATGTGACATGATCATGGGAGTGACATCCATCCTCTTTGCCATGTTCCGTTGGTTAGAAACAAGTCGACAGCATGAGGGCATGAACACCAGGAGATGGGAGCACCTTCGAGTCTGCGCAGCACACCTGATGGTGACAGCTTGCATCTATTCAGTGCCAGACACTGTTCTAAGTGCTTTTCACGAACTATGTCTTTTGATCTTCAGAACAACCCCATGATGTGCTATCATTATCACTCTTGTACTGATGAAGAAATGGCAACACCAGAGGTTAAGTAACAGCTGTATCGTTAGTAGCAGGTAGAGTCTGCACGCGAGCCATGCACTCTGGGTCTAGGCCTTAGCCTCTTAGCCATGATGAGACCCAGTCTCACAGGGCTGCCTGTGAAGAGAATGCACAGAACATGCCATGTACAGGTCCTGGTACAAGGCCTGATAAACGTTACCCCCCCCGCCCCCCCCGCCCAATAAATTGTTTGTGGCTCAGCCTTCTTTGGCGGCCTCTGCTTGCCCCCTACACCCACGTGGAGGCTGGAACAACAAGTGCTTCACATCCCCAGAATGGCTGGAGCCAGGCCCCGGTGTACAGGAGAGCAACATGGGGAGATGGAAGAATGACACTGTGTGTGTTTCCTTTTCTGGAACCACTCCCAGCCCAAAGCTATTGACCTCTCAGGCCTCAGCTTAAAAGTCACTTGTTTCCTATTCCTGCTGTAACAAATTACTATAAATTTTGTGGCTTGAAGCAACACAAATTTATTATCTTATAGTCAGAAGTCTGGTCTCACTGCCATAATGAAGGTGTTGGCAGGGCTGTATTCTTTGAAATGATCTAGGGGAGAACCTGGTCCTGATCTTTTTTTTTCTCCCCTTTCTCAGTTTCTAGAGACCATCTGCATTTCTTGGCTTGTGGCACCTTTCTCCATCTTCAAAGTCAGCAATGGCCAATTCAGTCTTTCTTACACTGCCTCACTCTGATATTGACTCTTCTTTTGCCTCTTGATTCCACTGTTAAGGACCCTTGTGATTATACTTGGCCCACCCAGATAATCCAGAACAATCTCTACTTTAAAGTCAGCTGATTAGCAAACTTAATTCCATCTGCAACTATAGTTCCCCATTTGCCACATAGCATACTCACAGTTTTGGAGATTAGGACATTGTTATGGGCTAAATGTTTGTGTCCCCACTCCCCAAGTTTATATGTTGAAATCCCAGTGCAATAGTATTAGGGGTCTCTGGAAGGCAATTAGAATTACATGAGGTCATGAGGGTGGAGGCCTAATGAATGGTATTAGTGCCCTTTTACCACGTGAGGGCACAGTGAGAAGACAGTGTCAACGAACCAGAAAGTAGACCTTCGCCAGACACTGAGTCTGTCAGCACCAACATCTTGGTCTTCCAGCCTCCAGAACTGAGAAATAAATTTCTGTTGTTTAATCCACACAGTCTATGTTATTTTCTTATAGTAGCCCAAACAAATGAAGACAGACAGGGATACCTTTTTTGGGGGGGAGGCAGTCTTCTGCCCACCACACTTCCTTAGGGGGTCCAAGTTGGGTGCCCAGTTCCCATCTGGCCTTCTTCACTTCTCCATTACCCCCTTTATTTAGCCTCTTTCCAGGGATCTCAAATTCACACGCCCTTAGGGGCCAGGAGTTTATATAAATGAATTCTCTGAGTGTAAGATAATGAGTGGTGGCACTGTGGCAAAAGGAAACCTGTTTCAAACTAAAAAATTTTAAAACATTGTGCTGCCAAGTAAAACCGTCTGTGGCCATATTCAGCCTGCAGGCTGCCAGTGTGCTTTCAGGGGTCCTGTTAGACTAGGAGCGTCTGTGATTGGAGCTGGGCTGCAGGGAAGCCAGCATCTCAGTGAGAGGCAGAGGCTCACCCCAGGTGGCCCTGGCAGGGCCAGCTCTCCTCCTCCTCTTCCTCCTCTGGGCCAGTGCAGCCTGTACTGGGCACCTGTCAGCCCCCCTTGGGCTCTCCTAGCCAGGTGCTTGCACGGGGCATGACCTGCACACTTCCTGTGGTCTTGTCCATGTACCTCATATAGTGTGTGACCCATAACACACATGTGGACTAGATATTAGTTGAGTGTGTGCTTAAAAGGGACCCAGTGCCTTATTGCTTTCTCTCACCCTGTTCAGGGATATGTGACCTCCTTCCAAAGAGCTCAGATTCTCTTGACAGTCACCAGCCATGTACTCAGGCACGGAGCGTGTGTAGGTGTATGTGCGTGTATGCACATGCATCAGTCATGAGCTTCAGTGACTCGGAACCCAACATCTCTGAACGTTTGCAGGACATCACCATGACCTGTGACCCAAAGGCCGGGGCCAGGGGCTGGCACCCAGAGGGGGTTTCTGACTGTTATTGCTGCTACCCCAGCTGCTTCCTTCCCATTCTCTCCCCCTACCCCTTACATTGGAGGTTCCCTGGAGGTCGGGCCTGGTGTAATTACAGGGTATCTGCTGCCTCCCTATAAATCTAATAGACTTTTTGGCCTTGTCAGATTAAAACTTACCTATCAGCCCGCCGCAGTCCTCTAGATCTCCCTAAATCTGTACTTGGAAGAGAATTTATGGTCAGGAATTGCATTTTGCAAAATGATTAAAGTTGCCAAACAGCCATAAAAAGTTGCAGGAGGAGATAGGGTTTTTTTGAAAGTCTGCTTAATTTATAAGGGGTGGAAGGTTTATTGTCATTTAGAGTCCACGGCAAGGCAGCGATGGAGCGTTCGGCGGCCGCTGTGCACAGCTGCTCTCGCTTTATGCCTTTTACATGTTTTTAAATTGCCCTGTTTGAATCTGGCCTTCTGCAGCAGCTGAACCACCCCAGTGGCTCGGTTTGCAGGAGGGTGGCTGTCCTCCCCTGCCCACGGATGCTTAGCCCAACTCATCCCCACTGCCCCCCACCCCCTCCACACTCACCTTCCCCGAAGCATTTCTAGCTGATCTCACCACATGCTGACCGCTTCATCCCATTCCACAGTCCTGGGCTGGCTCCTCAAAACATTAACCAATACTCACATGTCTGAAGGCTTTTACGTTTATAGCTGATTTCACAGGTAGCATCTTAGTACTTATCCCTCCAGATTAAATGATTAAATGAGATGAAACACATAAAGCTCTAAACACAAGGCTGCTACCTAGTGAGCTAATAGATAGACTTAGGGATCCCATCTGTGGACCACCTTTGAGGGGCCTGGACCTCTGCTCTGAGCTTCACATGCATCCATACATACGCTCTTCACCACCACCCTATGAGGTGGCTGTTAGTTGTGCCTGTGTTTTAGGAAGCTTAAAGAACTTCAGTTCAAGGTCATGCAAGACATGCTCAGTGAACAGTAGCTATTATTTTTAGTGCTGTTAAGGCAGGAGCCTTATCTCTTTTGCTCCCAGCTTGGCATATAATAGGTGGTCAATAAATGCTGCTGAATGAAAGCATGCATGAATCATTCTGTTGTCATGACTGGTCTCATGCTTCTCCCCCACCCCCCAGCCCCCAGTACAAGGATCAGACTTTGTTTACCTTTTGTCCAACCCAAGTACTGAGCCCAGCGGTGGGCACAAATGGTGGCTATTTACATTATTGAAAAATGATGGAATCAATTTAATTCTCACAACAACCACCCCACGAGGAAGGTATTAGGCATTCCATCTTGCAGAGGAGGAATTGGAAGCTAAGAGGGAATTTGACACCCACTCAAATCACGCTCATAGTGGCAGAGCCAGGCTTTTGAATTCCAAGTTCAGTGTTGTATGTGAGTGTGTGTGTTTAACCACAGCCCAGCTGCCCACCTGTTAGGCTCTTGGGGTAAGCTCAGAAATTTTCCTTTTTCATCATTATCATATTTGGTATTTATTAAATACCTATTACTCACCAGCTCCCAATACCATGCCAAATAATCCTTCCAACATACTTACAAGATCTATATTATTTGCCTCATTTTATAGATGTTGGAAACCGAGGCTTAAAGAGGTTGAGCAGCAACAGGCTGAGCTGAAACTCAAGCCAGGGTGCATGTGACTCCAAAGGCGAGCAATTGTAGAACAGGGTGATAATTGCTCTAATGAGGGAAGATCTCCAAGCCCAGCCTGGCAGGGGGCAGAGAGTGTTGGGAAGGCTTCTTAGAGAAGGTGATTTGTAAACCAACGTTTGGAGAGTAGAAATTTGCCAGGTAAACAGTAGGGAATCGTCTTCCAGGTGGAGGGACCAGCGTGGAGGCAAGAAAGGTCAAGGCGGGTTGAAGAATATGAATGTTTTAGTCTGGTCAGATGCATTCCTGAATTTTCTTGCCTCATTCCTAACTCTGCTTCCCTGAGTTGCAGAGATGTTCAAGGTAGGGGAGGAACAGGCAGGCTGTGTGCCAGCTTCTCCCCACAGTCCCTGTCAGCTCCACCCACACTCCCTCTTCTCTCTTCTGGGGTCGGGTCGCTCATCTCCTTTGAGCATCAGGGAAGTGGAGAGCTGCCTGATGCTGGCCTGTGGTGGATAAACCGGGCCTCGCTTGGATTCGGTCCAGTGCTCTTAAGCTTGCTTCTGTCCCTCCATCCACCTTTTAGGGATTCCCTCTGCCTCCCCACTGCCAGGACATGACAAATGAAGGACCCTCCTTTTCTGCTTTTCTTGCCTCTCAGATGTTCCAAGATCTGAAGGCCAAAGACTTCTCCGGGCTCTTTGCTCATTTATTCATTCATTAAACAAATATTTTTTGAGTACCTCCTATGTTCTGGGTATTATTCTAGGGGCTGAACACAGCAGACAGGCCATTGCCCTCATGGGTAAACAAGATGATTTTAGAGAGTGACATGTGTCTTGGTGTCAGTAAAGTAAGCTGGTGTGATAGGGAGTGACTAAGGGTGTGTGTGTGCGTGCTGCTTTGGTTGGCATGTAGGGAAATCTGCTCCAGAAAGGGGACATCTGAACCAATATTTTAATGAGAAGAAGCCAAATGAAGGGAGAATATCCTGCACCGAGGGAGCAAGAAGTGCAGTGGCCTTGAGGAAAGAATGAGCTCTACCAACTCAAGGAATGAGGCTGGAGCTTGGAGAGTGAGGGGCAGTTGTAGGTGGCCAGGAGGGAGGGGTGGGCAGAAGTCAGATCACGCAGAGGCTCATGGGCCATGGTCACACTTTAGATTCTACCCTGTAAATGCAGCGAGAAGGTCTTGATGGATTGAATCAGGGGAGAAACATGAGCCGATTTACATTTGTAGAGGATCTGCCTTTCGTGTTGGGAACAGGGAATAGATGTCTAGACAGCTACAAATCCTAACCTGCACCAGACTCTTCTCCAGTTATACTGTATTCTGTTGTTCCTCTGGGTCTCGGCATCTGCAAATCCTCTGGCAAGAAAGCCTTTCTCTTTACCTCTTAGGGAGTTCGGTTTACTCTTTAGGACTCGGCTCTCGAAAACCCTCCTGGGACACCCACTCCCCCACAGGCAGGATAAATTCATGTTCTCATTGCCATTACCCAGTTCTGGACACCATGGTGTCTGTTTCCGAGTCTCTCTCCCCACTGGGCAGGGAGCTCCTCAGGCACCAGGACGATGGCTGTCTTAGCTGGGAGAGCCAGGGCCCCGCCCACAGCCCGGCCCAGTGTGGCCGCCTGACAAATGCTTTCTGGTTGACAAGAACTCTCTGAGCACCCAAGTCCTTGACAAAGCGCTAGGTGAGCAAGCATCCTTTGTTTAAATAGATAATAAGATTAGAAGTATAGAAACATACTATTTACCATAATATTTACACTAAACCTATACTTATGAGGAATTTTGACCTCTGGAGGTCATGTTTCTAAGTATTTACTAAAAGCAGCAATAGTCTGTGACAGTCAAAATTTGAATAGTTATCTCTCAAGGTCTGTTCTCTTGTTACCTTGAGACTGTGGATGCTTGTTAAAGAAGAATACATTTGTTAAAATACTTCTTGTAAATACTTGTGCATGAAAGAACTCTCTTGTTAGAATATATCCTGTAAGTAATCAGTTAGTTCACAGTTGTAAACCTGTGTTTCTCACTGAATGCTGCAAAGGCTGACTGATTTGGTTCTAATTAACCTACTGGTATAGAAGAACTGTGCGTTTTCTTCTTAAGCTAGGAACACATTTAAAATCTGTCTTCCTCGTTTGAGACTTATGCAAATAAAAACTAAAGAATTTTGAAATGATGCAGGGTCTCACTCTCTACCACCCGTACGCTGGGTGAGAACAAGGGCCCAGGAGCCGCATTTGCTGAAGCAGCCCCAGCCTGTCCCACCTGCCGAAGAGCAGGCATCAAACGCTTGTTGATGGGAGAACAGGTGAGCTTTTGACACTCCCAGGTCAGGACTCCCTAGATATCTCAACCACCCGTGCCCCCACCATGTCCAGAGTGTGGCCTTGATTGAGGCTTATGAATTTTACTGCAGGGGGGCATCTAGCTCACCCCCAGACCACCCTGGGCACTGAGCTGCCTACACACTATAGTCTCCAAGAATTGCTTGCAGGGGCAGCCCTGTGGGCAGGGCACAGATTGGGCTATGTGTGCCAGGCCTGGGACCTCTGGGGATATGCTCAGAACCGTGTCCCAAGGTGTGCATTCATGATCACTGCGAGGTGCAGCTTTGAGATACGGGAAAACAACTGGATAACTGACATGTGCAGCTGTCCCTACACTATTGGGTGAAGATGCTAAGAACAACTTATTTAGGTTCTTTGAGCTTCACTTTTCTCATCTGTGAAATGGGGGTCATTATACACGTCAGGTGATTCTCCAAAGCCCAGTGGCCCGATTGACTGCTGACTGCCTTCGTCCTTTTTTGGCCTTTAGCATCTGAGCAGAGAAACAAGAAAAGGGGTCTGTCCTAATCTGGTTAAATCCCATGACTGCTTTATTCAGACATCTCAGAGCCCAATGTGATGGCAGGTTTCAAGGCCAGACCAGAGTTTCTAGCCCTGAAGTCCAGTGCAGATAACCCAAGAGTCTGCGTGGAGTGAGCACAGCCACTACAGGACTTGTTCCTCGCTTCACCCCTCCAGGTTGAAGGCAGCCTTGCAGGTGGCTCTGTGTGATTGGATTCCAAATGGTGACCCATCCCTCTCAATTGATGATGTTGAATTTTACCTCCCATTGCCTCTCCTGCAATATCCATCCATTCCACTAATGGTCACCCGCACCTACCATGTGCAAGTACTGTGCCAGCATTGGGGATACATGAGAAAAAGACAGACGAGTCCCTGCCTGCAGGCGGCCTGCATTACAGTGGGGAAAGGTGGAAGCTTTGGGTTGGGACCCACAGGCAGCTGGGGAGGGCGAGGTTGAGAAAGTCTCATTCCAAGGCCCACAGGCTTTAGACACCCGTGCCTAAAGTCAACGTCCAGCTTCTAGTCTGACCCTGAAATACCCACCTTTCAAGACTCTGAGAGAATAAATGAAGGTAATGTTTATATAGTGTCTGGCATAGTGCTGGGAGCGGGAGATGCCTTCGTTTGTCCAGGCATAGGTCTTGTGTCTGCCTTCCTGGGTCTTCCTCCCTGCCCTGAGGTTCAGGCAGAGCAGGAAGTGAGAGATGCTTTTTGTGCTCAGGGCTGAAGGTGAACCACTTTTTTTAAAAGATTTTATTTTTGAAGGTAGTTTTAGGTGCCCAGCAAAATGAAAAGGAAGGTACAGAGACTTCCCAGACAACCCTGCCCCCACCCAGCTAGCCTTCTCCATTATCAACATTCCCCACGAGTGTGGTACATTTGCTACAGCTGATGAACCTGCACTGACATGTCATCGTCACCCAAAGTCCATAGTTGACATTAGGGTCACTCTTGGTGGTGCACATTTTCTGAGTTTGGACAAATGTATAATGATACATATCCATCATGGTAGTATCCTGAAGAGCAATTCCACTGTCCTAAACATCTCCTGTGGCAGAGCTACATCTCTGGGCTCTGCAACAGCCTGCGGGGGGAGGCAGTGCAACAGGAGGATGGGACATGATGAGCTCTTGGGGGGAAGGATGCCTGGTGCCTCCGTCCTGGAGGCCAACACTGAAGCAGTGGAAGGCAGGGCCCGGCCTGGGCTCACCTGAAGAACAAGCAAAAGGAGGAAGACATGGTTAGACCAGAATGAAAGGACAAGCCAGAGAGAGCAAAAAACAGGGAAAACATTTAGCATCCACTTTACCAAGTCCCACCAAAGAGCCATGGCCTCTCTCAGTGTCGTCCAGCCAAGTGACTGTTCTGGAACCGATGAGGCCCCAGCTTGAAACCCCCAACCAGCCAAGTGGAGGATGGCCTTGTTGTCCATCATAAAAATCAATGGTTCCTTTGCTAAGTGGTCAATATTTATTTGGCTTTAGGATTGTTTAATTCAATGCATCAATTAAAGATAGTGTAATGTCTGCTCTGGTCTTCAGGCCCGGCTTCTGTGTGTCGTTACCTCATCTGTTTGAGATCACTCACGTCCTTACGTCTCTGCTCCTTTGTCCCCTTGCATAACTCAAGGACAGGAGTAATTGACGTGAAACTTTTAAAAATTAATTTCACTGCATATGCCACTGAGGGGGAGTGCAAGTCCTCCCAGCCATTTATAACGTCACGGTGATTGGTCCTGACAAAACAATACCTTAAAAACTCACCAAAGTAAATTATGGCCCGAGCAAATGGCTGCTCTGCGGCGGGGCCGGAGGCTTGGAGGGGAGCCAGGCAAAAACAAAGTAATGTGCTTTTGATATTAATAACAGAGATGATATTGATCTGCAAGCTAGTGTCACTTCTCCACTCTGGCGAGGAGATTGCTCCCGGCATTTAGTCCACTGAAAGCCACTTTCCATGCAGGCCATTTAATTTTGTGAGTCTTTAATTATGTGAAATGGAGTCTAGTTAAAGGGCCAGGTCCCAGTTTTGCCGGGTGGAGACGTGGGCTGTGATTCAGGAAGCTGTCAGAAATGAATATAACTCAATTCTTAGATCTGCAAATGCAGTTGTCTTTCTAAATGTTTATTTCATCTCTGTACTTCTCTGGCCCGGTGCCACCGTGCATCAGGACAGACACAGCCTCTGATTACAGGACCACATTTTTCAAAGGACCTGAAGTTAATGTGCCTGTTTTCTGCATAATAAAAGTCATAACTCACGGGGGCCGCCAACGCCTCTCTCGTGAAAGGGGGCCTGGGCAGGCTGCAGGACCGTGCATCCCAGCCCAGGCAACTGCGCGTGCTGTGCCTGCCCTGATTTTGGATGTTCAGTCTCCTTATGGAGCTGCAACAGACCGCACTGGCAGACCACAAATCAGACCACAGGCCAGTCCGTGGGTCAGAGTACGTATCGGATCATGCAGAGGTTCAGAAGACAGATCGGAGAGAAACCCACACATCACACCACAGAGCAGACCATGACTCCTGATTAAGGAGTCAGGAAATATTGTCACTATAGCTCATGTCTTGTGTTCATATGAGTACCTACCCTTCCTGTGGTCCAATTGGTCAATTCTCTTTCTGCTTTTCTCTTAGACATAAATGTGGCCCTTCATATCCATGTTTATATGTTCCTCCAAAGGAACCCTTTCATGTAGACATATACTTGCATGCATACTTACACACACACACACACACACACACACACACACACACCCTGCAGAATCTCTCTTGGACTCTGCTTTACAATCATTCCTTGTGTGAGCTGCTCTGCCCCATTTCCAGATACATCTCTCCTGAGCCTGACTGAGGGCTGTCCTTTTGGAATGCATCTTGAACACTGAGAGTTGAGCCTGTCTGGGTGTCCTGGGGCTGTTGTGGCTGCTGCCTAGGTGTTACATTGCAGGAACTATCTTGGGGGTATTCAGAAGAGCCCCACTGCCTCCTGGCCCTATCACACTTTCCTGTCCCCTGGCCCAGAGCACTGTATTACAAAGAGGGGTCAGTACAGAATAGCAGTCTCATATGTAGAACTCAGGTCTCAACAGGCCCACCTTTCCAGAACATGGCCAAGGGTCAGGAGCTAAGCTCATCAGAACCACAGAGACAAGATGCCACAGAATCAACACACTCACAAGAGGATGCAACAGAACCTCACCCAGAGCTTCTTTCTCTTTCTGTTTTGATGATCTCTATTATTGTTCGTCCAGCCTATGGAGGACTTAGAAGCAGAAAGAAGAGATGCAGAATAACTTCTAGGATCCAAAGCACCCAGAGCTGCAGAAAAATCACAGCTGAAAGTGAGGGAGGAGAGAAAAACCCTAAAAGTAGACAAATGAACTGAATGCAGTGAGGTTTTTCAGAGTGAATTTCATAGCATAACATGAGGGACAGAGGTGTATGCTCAAATGTATTTAGGAAACACTGGATTAAAGAGAGCCAGACAGGTCTCTTGGCTGTAGGAGATTCCAGTGCCCTTAATATGCTAATATGCACTGTGCATCTCTAAGGGCAACAGGGCTAGAATTCAATTTTTTCCAAACTTAGTTACCCATGAATATCTTTTTCTCACTTAGCCCTCATCCCAGAGGATTTTGAGAGGTTAGTTTCAACTGAACACACTCCAGGAAATACTGATATATCACGGGTGATGTTTGTACTGGCAACTGTCGTAGACGCCGTCCGTTTTCTAAGAATGCAAGAAGGATCCCTGGGTGAATTCGTATCACCAACCTTGTGGTTAACATCTGAATGTGATAACTGGTTGCACTGCAGAGACTTGTGACCCCCATATTGTTTTTGGGATATGGCAGCCTTTGGTTCTTCTTGAAGAAACAGGTATTTGGAGATCCACCACTCCCCAACTTTTTAGCACATCTGGTTTAATTGGGGGTCTATACCTCAATTCCAGGAGTGGTACCTAACCCATGCGAAGCCACTTATGACATTGTATCCCTCTGACAATAACAGTTGTTTCAGGATAGGTTGGGTTAGAGCTATTGAAATGCTATGGGACTTCACAGGGAATTCTGGGTAAGAGACACCTGGACAAAAAGGCAGAGGATGTGAGGCTTGGAGCTGTGGCAGCTATTGTACCATTATCTGGAGCCCAAGATAAAGTCAACATGGGAGAGATCAGGGCCAAGAGGTAGGTCAGTCTTTTGAAAAAATCACTCTGGGTGCTGTAAGGAAACTGGAATTGGAAGAGGGGTCCAGCATGGAGACCATTTGGTAAACAAGTATCAGGAAGGGATGAGACTTGCTAGGATTGTAGAGAAGGCAATGGAGATGGTGAGGGCTATTTAGGAGGTAATAGTCACTTGGAAAGTGGTTGGTGGGGATGCAGAAGAGAGAAAAAGGAAAAAAGATGGCTCCCAGATTAGAGAAGATAGGAGCCGAGTAGGGAAGTAGGGAATTAAATAATGATATACTAGCAAATACTTACATAGTATTTACTATGTGCCAGGACTCCTTCTAAGTATTTTATATGAATCCATTAATTGGATTCTCACCATAGCCCTGGAAGGTGAGTACCAGTATCATCCCACTTTACAGATGAGGAGATTTGACAGATGCGTTTGGGTAACTTAACCTGAGATGACGTTGCTAATGAGTGGCAGAGCTGGGACTTGAACTCCAAGAGTCTGGCTTCAGATCGAGGCTCTTGACCATGACATGTGCTTACTCTCTGTTTCTGAACTTCGTTGCCAGAAAACAGAAGCCTGAGTCCAACAGCTTCAGCTAAAAGGAATTTATTGGCTCAGTGACTGGGCAGTTCAGAGCGGGCTCTGGCTGCAGGAATTCTATGGGTTCCAAACAATGCCAACAGAATTGCCATTTGTTTATTTACGTGTACTCCACTCTCTCTGTTCTGCTTCTATATGTGAGACAGCTTGTGCCCACTCTCTGACCAAGGGGGCCAGGTCCTGGGATTGGCTGCCCCTCCAGAGCCATGTGTAGTGGAGAAGGGCCAGCTCAGCATAGAAACGGGGTGCTGCGACTAGAAAGAGAGGGCCAGGGGTGCTGGGCAGACCTATATGACAGATGTCACTACAAGCTCCTTTCCTTGCCTAGGGCTTTATTCCTTTTAATTTACTAAACTGTCACTATACCCTGTAAGCTAAGAATTATTGTGCCCATTTATAAATGAGGAAATTGAGGCACAGACTGATTAATTGAAGTTCATACAAGCTGAAGTGTCACTGCTGAGATTCAACCCAGATTTGCCTAATTCTGAAACTCTATGCTTCCTGGAGCTCCTCAGACAGATGCCCTGGGAGGAACATACTGACTGCGACTCACCTTGGGGCCCCCAAATCCTCTGGCAGTTCTGAGGTCAGAGGACAGAGGCCAATGGGCACCTAGTGGGAGAAAGGGCAGGTCTCACACGCAGGGCTGGAGGCAATCACTGGTTAGATGGTACTGAGGGCCCTGCTCCTCGCTTGCCCTGCCTGGTCCCCAGGGCTGTGAGCCTGGGGAGTGGGCCCTTCCCTGGGCCCCTGGCAGGGAGTGAGCAGTGCCTGAGGCAGGAGGCAGGCAGGCACAGCGCGGTCCCTGCCCATCTGGGGAGTGCTTGGTGCTTGGCTGGAACTGAGCAGTGGACGGCGTTTGGACTCGGCAGTGCGAGCCCAGCTCGGAGGCTGCGTGGCAGAGCCGTGAACGCCAACAGTCTGGAGGCAGGCTCCGGAGGGAGGCAGGCTCGGGCCCATTTGCCGAGCTCGGTTCCCACGACAGCTCAGCAGACAGATGGACCTGGGGATCCTTACCGCCTGGCCAGGAGGGTGTACACATAAATGGGAATGTAGGCACCCCAGCGGGGAGGGACGAGTGGGAGGCTCCCAGAGACAGCCAGGATGCTGAGCCAAGGGGCAGTGTTGCGGCCGGGGCTGGATTGTTAGATAAACCACAGGGGTGTGCTGGGCTCCATGGTTAGACTGACCCCGGGATCTTGGCCCTGAATGGTCCTGATCCTGATACAAGCCTTTTTCTTGACTTTAGACTTAGACTGAATCCTGAACCCAGACTGACTTCCAATGCTAGCCTCCACCCATGGATCAGTGCAGGCCGATCCCTGGCCCTGAACCCAGACTGAGCCCTGATCCCAGCCCCCTTCACTGAGCCCTGATCATTTCAACTGCTCACTAACCAAACTCACTTGCTTATGTTCTTCTCAAAAAGGAGCCCAGAGCCGAATGGCCAGAATACTCCCCAGGAAGGATGGGGTCCAGCTGGAACTGATGGCCTCTGGAGGGCCTAGGAGAACAACAGCAGTGAGGACCAGAAGCCTCTAGGCATCTAGGGTGCAGAACTAACTAGGGAGAGGGGAGTTGTTGGGATGGAGACCAGAGGGCATGGTCCCCAGGACATGTCCAAAATCAGGCCTGAGGATAGAGCCCCAGTACATGGCTTACAGTGTCTGCAGAGGCAGGAGGCACGGGACCTAGGAAAAGGCAGGGTTTCCCGAGTCAAGGCTGGGGGAGGTCGGGCAAGCAGACCTGGGCCTGGGGAGGAACTCTCTACCCAGGACCTGGTGGACTTGGGCTCAGAAATTAGCGGGGTCTGAGAAAGACAGAGAGGCAGAAGCCCAATGAGGAGACAGAGGCTACTCATTTTGGAGTGAGCCAGGGGTAACTGGTTAGGGGCTGGTAGTGATGGTCAAAGTTGCCTAACCTTATGACGTTCCCTGTTCTTGGTGCTCCGAGTGCGGTCTCATCTAGTCCTTATCACGGCTCAGTGAGATATTGGGGTATATGCCCGAGAAGCCTGGCCCCAATCCCCCCTCAGCCTGGACTCTTCCTGAGAGCTCCCTCTGGCTGCAGGAGTGTGCTGCCCCAGGCCTGGGTGTGTGTGTGTGTGTGATGGGGGTGGTTTTTAAGACCCCTGGGAGCTGCCAATGACTGGTAGGAGTTTGTGCATGAATAGCCCAGCTTCCTCTCCCTGAAGGAGATGACTTTGAGGTGAGTTCTGCACTATGTCATGGACCAGGGGCCACAAACATTTTCTGCAAAAGGGCCAGATAGTAATTATTTTAGGCTTTGAGAGACACATGGTCTCTGTGGCAACTGTTCAGTTCACAGACAACACATAAATGAAAGAGTGTGGCTGTGTGGACTCCGTGAAAAGTCTATTTACAAAAACAGGAGGCAGGCTGGACTTGGCCTATGGGCTGCAGTTTGCTGACCCCCACAATGTCCCCAGCAGGACTGAGGCCCAGGGGCCCACTATGGCCACCTGCTCCTTGATCCTTGGTTGGCCTCCTCCCCTTTCCTGTTTGACCTCTAGATTCCCTCCTAGGGCTTCTGGATATCTTCCCAAATAAATGACTTGCTCTTGAATTCCTGTCTCAGGATCTGCTTCTGGGCCCCCAACTCAGAGAGGTATCCCATTTACAAACAGAGAGACTGAGGCACCTGGAGGCGAAGCATCTCGGGCATGGCCCCACGAGAAGAGGCAGAGCTGCCTTTTGATCCACTGTGGTCTTTTCCAGAGCCACCAGACTTCTGCTGTCACGTTGGGGGAGGATGTGTCTGCCTGCACAGGTCTAGCAACCTCTAGGCAGGTCCCCAGAATTAGCAAAACATTTAGCTTATTCATTCACTCCCAGGGGTACAAGGCACCTCGGATGAGGATATCCCTGCCCTGTGTCTGGACCAGCAGTCTGAACAGGGAGCAGGAGTTCAGTTCAGGACAGAATGGGGTCAATATTTCCAAGGCGCCTGTTCCACCCTCGAAGGGATCTTCTGGGGGAGATTACAGGACAAATTACCACTCCCAATTTTCAGATGGGGAACTCAGAGAGGGGAAGGGCTTGCTCCTGGCCACACAGCCTGTGCTAAACAGCACTGTCTTGTTCTACAGCTGGAGGATGCAGAGAAGGCAGAGAGCACACTTCTGTCTGTGGGGGTGGGGAGTGGGGCGGTGGGAAGGCTTCTTGGCTCTCTTAGGCTCTCCAGCTCACTTTCTTAACTGCTTCTACATTTGCTGCCTCATTGGATTATGACATCTTGAACAAAAGGGCCTTTGGGGATCATCTACTGTAACTCCCATTTTACAGATGGGAAAATTAAGACCCAGAGAAGAGAAGGAACTTCCCAGAAGGTTGCCAGTGAGTCAGGTCAGACAGGAGCAGGAACCTCAATTCCTAGGAAAGCCGAGTGGGTCTTCAAGTCCTTCTCAAAGCCAGGAGGTGTCTCTGACATCCTGACTTCCAGAGCCCTGGAGCCCCTCAGCTCTGGAGCGGACAGCGCGCCCCAAGCCAGTCCATTCCTCTCTCCTCTGCCCAAGCTAGGCTCTCCGCGCTTGGGCACTGTCTGAAAACTCCTCCGCCAGTCTGCTCTCGGCAGAGTACAGATTATCGCTCTTGTGCTAATTATTTCTATGATTAAAAGATGATAAATTATTAAACAAAGTCTAAAAAATGTGCCAAGATCTGCTCTGAGGCTGGGCCTGGGAAGTTGCCCCCTTGGCATCCATGTTAATTAATAAATGAGGCTCTCTGCGGAGAGGAGCCACAGCTGGCACATCTGGCAGCCACGCAGGGGCTGGCGGAGGGCAGATGCTGGCCAGGCAGGAAGAAGGGGACTCCCTGGGAGTGTTCAGCCTGGGCTTTGGTAACGGAGACCTCTCCCTCCCTGCTTCCAGCCTAGGATTCAGCAGAGTGGCTAGTGGCACCAGCTTGGCATCTGGTCCCTGGAAGAGGCCTAGGACTTTAAGCCGAGAAGTTGTAGTTAACCCTTCATCCCTATTCCTGTCCCCAAATGCAGCTGGGGAGAATTCCAACTGCCTAAAGGAAGATGGGAGACCAGGCTTCAAATCCCTGCTAACAGTTCCAACTTGGGTAAATTTAGATAGGTTACTGAGTGAGACTTTAAGCCTCAGTTTCCAATCTGTAAAGTGGGCGGGCAGGATATAGACTTTGCAACACAAGGGTGTCGAGAGTGTGAAATAAAATAATGTTTATAAAAGAACACCCAGTTCTTAGTAGATGGTCAATAAATGTTAGTTCAGCTGAGCCAAAGCTTGGATTTCCTGTTGCTTTACAATTTATTCTCTGTGAAATGTTGGTCAGCTTCACTGTTCTGGGCCTTGGGTTCCTTATCTGTAAAGTGGGAATGAGCATTCCTACATTTCAGCATCAAGAGAGAAACTCTATGTTAAGTGTTTAACACAGAATACGTGCTAAATTAATGGTAGCTATTTCATTATAATTGTTTATTATAACTTATAATGATTTATTACAAGTGGAGTTTCAACAAATGAATTTTGCTTCCACCTCACAGGCACTTCTTCTCTGCCTCGGTTGCTGGTTCTCCCTCCTTCTGACCCTTACTCACTGCAGTGCCCTGGGTTTGGGCCTTGTGTCTCTTCTTTTCTTTACACTCTCTCCCTCGTGTTCTCACCCGTCTGTATGTTGATGACCTCCACACTTATAAACCTAGCCTAGACCTCTCACTTAAAATCCAGACTCATGTCCTGTTGCCCATTCAAACTCTCCCCTCGGATGTCTAATAGACATATCAAATCTAAAATGTCTACTAACACATCCCAAACAGACTTCCTGACTGTCCTTCCACAGGCTGGCCCCACCCACATCTGCCCCACCTCTGTTCATGCCATTCCAGCCTTCCAGTCAATGACCGTACCTTGGAGTCCTCCTTGATTCTGCTCTTTCTTTCACGTCAAATGCCTAAACCATCTGGAATTCTGGTCAGCTTCTCTTTCTACTTCATAGAACCTGACCACCTGGCCTTATCTTATCACTTTCCTTGTTCCTGCCCTAGGACCAGTCACCATACCTTGCCTGGATTCTTGCAGTAGCCTCCTAGTTGGTGTCCCTGCTCCAGTACCCGTCCCCCTGTGCTCTAGGCTCTACATAGCAGCCAGAATTATCCCTTTAAAATAAAGTCAGTTCTTTCTCTGGAGTTTTGATCTATTCTTTCACTTGGGCCATGTTTCTTTGTCTCTTTATTTTGGCAGCCTCCTTGTGTTTGTTTCTATGTATTAGGTGGAGCTGCTATGACTCCCTGTCTTGGTAGTATGGCCTAATGCAGTAGGTGTGCTGTAGGGACCAGTGGCACAGCCTCCTCTATCGCCCATGCTGGGTACTCAAGGTGCGCCCTTTGTGTGGGCTGAGTGCAGCCTCCTCTTACAATTGAGACTTGATTGCTATTGGAAGGTCAATGGGAGGGATTTACCCAGGCAAGGACTGGCTGTGACTACTGATCACCAACCTCTGCCTTTTGTGAAGGATAAGCTGTGCAGGGTCAGGGTAGTGGTGCTCTGACATGGTCTATAGCTGTCAACTTAGTGGACAGGCTCTGGGATTTCCTGGGTGGTTCAGGCCAAGGTTAGCCCCCACCTGTGTCCTGCACAAGGCCATCCCACCTGAGCTATAAATTCATCTAAGATGGTTGCTACTTTTGCTGGTCTTGGAGATTCTCAGGCAAAGCCAAGCTGTGATTCTAGGCTGGCTGCTGCTAGTGCCAGGCCTGGGGCCACTTAGCAAGAGGTACAGAGACTAGAGGCTTACTGAGGCTGGCTGTTGCTTGTTCAATAGAATTTTGGAAGTTATGAAGCATGAACCAAGACCAGCTATTCATATGGAAAAGTCACAGTTAACAGTTTGGGTGGACCTGTAAGTTGGGTGGGACAGAGTCTCAGGGGATCTCCAAGGTGGGGCAAACCCTATTAGCCAAGTTGATGGAGTCTCAGATATGGCTCCCACCTGCCGGCTCTGTAGCTCTGTGTGAGGAGGGCTCAGAAAAAGAACAATGGCCTCTGCCTACCTTTATGTCTGGGAGAAAGCTGTTCCCCAGTTCCTACCTTGATGCCAGATACACAGTTCCTCCCTGTTTGCCACTGGTGCCTTTCAAGCTGCTATTCCAGTGCTGGAGCTCAGAGGGAGTGAGTCTAAGTCTGTGTGTGGGTCCTTTAAGGGGAACTGCTTGGGACTCGAGAAGTTTTTTCCACTGACTCAATCCCTGCCGGTTTTTGCAGCCAGAAGTTATGGGGATGTACCTTCTTGGCACTGGAACCCTGGGCTGGGGGGCCTGGTGTGGGGCTGGGACTCCTTAGTAAACTTACAAAATGAATATAAGCGAACTTTTAGAGGCAGAATTCAAAACACTGGTTATAAGGATGCTCAAGAAGCTTAGTGAGGACCTCAACAGAATAAAAAAGATCCAGTCACAAATGAAAGATACACTAATTGAAATAAAGAGCGATTTCCAGGGAAACAACAGCAGAGTGGATGGAGCTGAGAATCAGATCAATGATTTGGCACATAAGGAAGCAAAAAACAACCAATCAGAACAAGAAAAAAAAATTAAAACAAAACAAAAACACGAGGATAATGTAAGCAGCTTCTTGGACAAATTCAAGCATTCCAACATTTTCATCATAGGGGTGCCAGAAGGAGAAGAGGAAGAGCAAGAAATTGGAAATCTATTTGAAAAAAAAAAATAATGAAAGAAAACTTCCCTAACCTAGTAAAGGAAATAAACATGCAAGTCCAGGAAGCACAGAGAGTCCCAAACAAGAGAGATGCAAAAAGGCCCACTCCAAGACATATCATAATTAAAATGCCAAAGGTTAAAGATAAAGAGAGAATCTTAAAGGGAGCAAGAGAAAAGCAGTTAGTTACCTCCAGGGGAGTTCCCATAAAGCCGTCAGCTGATTTCTCAAAAGAAACTTTGCAAATTACAAGGAACTGGCAGAAATATTCAAAATCATGAAAAGCAGAGACCTACAGCCAAGATTGCTCTAGCCAGCAAAGATGCCATTTAGAATGGAAGGGCAGATAAAGGGCTTCCCAGACCAAGAAAAACTAACGGAGTTCATCATCACCAAACCATTATAATATGAAATGTTAAAGGGACTCATTTAAGAAAAAGAAGATCAAAACTATGAACAATAAAATGGCAATAAATACATATTTATCAACAATTGAATCTAAAAAACAAACTAAGCAAATGAGAAGAAAAGAGATAAAATTATGGAAACAGATAGCATTTTGATGGTTGCCAGGTGGTTGATGGGTGTGGGGGAATGGCTGAAGAGGTGAGGAGATTAAGAAGTACAAATAGTTACAGAATAGCCATGGGGGTGAAAGTACAGTATAAGAAATGGAGTAGCTGAATAACTCATACACATGACCCAGGGACATGAAAAATGGTGTGGGGATGGCCTGAAGAAGTGTGGGGTGCTGGGTGGAAGTGGGCAAAAGTAGAAAAATTGGGACAACTGTAATAGCATAATCAATAAAATATAATTAAAAAAATAAAATGAAGGAAGAAACTACAAAAAAATAAAATGGGCAAAATTTAAAAATAATAATAAAACAAAATCAGATTCAGTCACTCTTCTGCTCATAATCCTCCAGCAGCTTCCTGCCTCCCTATAGCGAGAGGCAAGTTCTTTACTAAGGCCACCAGGCCCTGTTAAGCCTGGCCTCCTCCCTCCCTGCCAGCCACACCCACCTCATCACCCCTTGGATACTCCGCATCAGGGTCTTGGCACTGGCTGTTCACTCTCCTCAGCTCAGATGTCACCTTGTCAATAAGGCTTACTTTGACGATCTTATTTAAAAGTACACTCCCTTCCAGGATTCCTTATTGCTCCTTCCCTCCTCCACAGCACTTGCCACCTTCTTACATATTCCAGTTTCTTATTTCTTGTCTTTACATCCGCGTACAGACTGTTATCCATGCTGTATTCCCAAACCACCAGCCCAGGGCCCTGTTGCAGGAAGTGCCAGTGGCATGGGCGCCAGGGCCTGGACACACGGATATGGCTCAGTCAGTCACAGCCCCTGCCTCTGGGACCTGGCCCTGAGAGTCTGGTGCGCAGGCAGAAGAACAAAGTGGCCATTTCAATTTTAAGATGAGCTCAGTCAAGAGGCAGGGAAGGCTCTAGGGAGGAGGTGAGATGAAAGCCCATCCTGAGACAGTCAGTAGGAAGAGAGGCACTCTGGTAGAGGACCCAGCACGTGCAAAGGCTTGGCAGCCTGAGGAACTATGCTTGGAGGAGAGAAGGCTGTCAGTGTGGGGGAGGTGAGCCCGAGAGGAGGCCAGGGTGCTGGTGCTGGTGGTGGGTGGGGACGAGGCCCACTGAGGTCTCCCGATTCTGTCCAGGCCACTACTCTCAGCATAAGCAGATGGGGCACATTCCCACCCTTGTGACTTCCCAGAGGAGAAAGGGTGGTCTAATTGCCAGAAACACAATATAAGCAAAATAACAGCCATGTTTCAATGCATCTAAGATACATACTGTTTTCTGCGCTACTAAGAAACTCTACCAATTAATGTACACCATGGCATTTATTTTAAGACCCATGTGAAAACTTGTGCATCTTAAAATTGCTGCTATGTGATCACAGGGTAGTATGGAACCCTTAATGTGTGCTGGGCCCTGCACGATCAACTTCAGATCTATTGTCTCATTGAATTCTTGCACCAACCAATGAGCTCAGAGAGATTAAGTAACTCTCCATCCAGCTGGTGTTGGCAGTCTCTTAGGCATTGTCTTCCAATAGGAAATGGTGTGTGAAATGTGGAAGCCCTGTGGAAGTACAGGAAATCAGCTGTGCAAATGGGAAGCAATGGTCTTGTCATTTACAGGGGAGACCCACACTGCTGCATTCCTGTAATATGAGCCCCCCCAACATTCTCAGCTTGCTCTGTCTATGCCAGCCACTTGTCTTCTTGAGCCCAAGTGGGTCTCCATGGTGAGGCAGACCTACCCTTCTCGCTTAGTTTTTGGAAAGTGATGAACCTTGAAGACACGAATTTCTTGTGACCAAGTGAGCATCTTGGGAACTTTTTTTTTCAAAGGGATCTGAATTGTCATCTCCCCCTGCTGGGGGCTCTCTTGTAACCCCTCCCAGCCTTTCCTGCCAGTGCTCCGGAAATGGCTGAAACCAATGGGTTAACTTGCTTTCCCTATTAAATATTTACATAAACACGCTCGGGAAGGTGTGTGTAAGTTATCAATAATGCAAGGCCAGCCTAGGCTCGGTGAGAGCTAAGAGACCCAAATTGTATCATCATAATCCATTATTCACATATAATACGCCTATTCTCCATTAGCGCAGGCAGGAAATGCCCCTGAGTGCCGGGCAGGGCTTTGGAAAGCGCAATAAATGGCGGGTAGACACATGGCGGGAGGGCGGCAGCTGTAGTTAAACAAGAGTAAATTAGCGCCCAGCCTTGCTCCCTGCCTGCATCCAGCACGTCGGTGTGGGCCTTGGAGCGAGGTTACAGGGTGTGCGGACAGAACTCACATCACTCCCTAATGGCACGGGGGAGGAGCCAATCACCGGCCACGTGGGAGCTTGCAGGTCGGGGCTGAGCTCTCCGCTGTGCTACTCACTCACTGGTGACCTTGGGCTAGAGGGCGGAGGGGGGCGCTGTGTAAACTGCCCCACACGGAGCCTTGGGGCCCATCTGTAAAGTGGCAACAAGAGTTACCAACGCACAGGGTTGTGCTGTGAAGGAAATGAAATAAGGAAGGAGAAGCGCCCTCAGAGAATGAAAGATGCCCGCCCCGCGCGGGGAAGATTCAGAGCTAGGGATAAATTGTGGGCAGCTTGGGCCCAATAGTAAGTGGTGCAAAGGCAAAGCAGGGTCAAGACAGGGACCTCTCACTGCAGGAGGTTCTGCCCCTCTGGACCCCACCCGACTGCTCTATGCTGTGATCTGTCTCCTGGGCTCAGGGGGCACACCTCACCACCTTCTGTCTAGTGTGTCTTCAACCTGCAGGCTGTCCTTATCTTCTCCATTGGTATCATCTTCGCCCCAAGAGCTGGGTCCTCAGAGCCTTGCATTCTGTTGTGCAGAACACTCGGACGCTTTGGATTACCCATGAACTGGAGTGCAGCACTCCGAGGCATGAAGACCTGGAGTGAGATCTGAGGTCGAACCTTCACTGCTGGCTCTCTGTGGCAGGGGGAGAGTCCCGAGACCTCTGGACCTCAGTTTCCCTCCCTGTGGAATAAAGGAAGTAATCAAGTGAGATGCTGAACAGCCAATCACTACGTGAATGTAGAGGGCTGAGTGTGTCTGAGGACCCTCCCTGCCTCTAGGTCCCTGAGGAAGACAAGCATCATGAGGTTCCAGAATCAAGTACTCCAATTCAAGTCATTGCTAAGTTTTGCCTCCACAGCTAAAGGTGGATTCTTTCTAGCACAGGGGCTGTGTTGGGCACACACATTCTGGTCCCTGGGGTCTGGAGGACTGGGGTTTGAGCCTCTTCATTCACCTGGCTAAAGAGTCAAGTTCAGCCTAAAGTGGACCTCAGCAGCCCCTCTGCCCCCTCCCCAACAGAGTGAGGGGTCATGAGCCCAATACCTAGGGCCTGGGAATGATGGTTGGTCAAAGGAGGCCACAAAATACATGTTAATCTGGAAAGGCAGGGAGCAGGTGACCAGGTTTTGTATGATACTTGACTAAGAAAGGTGTGGGTGCATGGGCTGGTATGCCCAGGCCAGACCAGTTCTATGTGCAAATATCACCTCCTCAGAGAGGCCTTCCCTTTTCTATCTGAAAGTTCCCTCCTCTGCTCTCCATGCCCCTATCACTTTGATTTATCTTCCCATCATTGAGCACTACTTGACACCTTGTCATATACCTATTTGGTTTATTTGCTCGCTTTGTGTCTTCTTGGCCAGATTGTCTGCTCTGTAAGGCCAGGGAGCTTATCTGTCTGCTTTTTTGCTGTTCCCCTGATGCCTAGCACAGTGCCTGACATCCAGCAGAAATGTGATCCATGCTTATTGAATGAATGAATGATTTCAGGTTCAAATGTAGCACACCTCTGTTGAGCACCCACTTTCTGCCAGTCACTGTGCAGGTGCCTTTGCATGTGCTACTCATTTACTCAGCTCAGCGATGAAGTCCATGCATATACATAAAGACCAAAGGGCAGTAACATTAAATTGCAATTAAGTGATCCTGGCAGGAACACTCAGAATCCTCTCCCTGCCTGGCTTAGGCCAGGGGCCTAATAATTCTCTAACTTGCTAAATGGTTTAATAATTTGATGTTCTGATATTTTCACACATTCCTTCTGGTCTTTCCCTCAGTCCAGATAATCCATTCTCAAACTTGAATGTGTTTAGATAAAAATTACTATGCTGGCCTATATAAAAAGAAAACGATATATATGATTTAAGGAATTTCAAGGGGAATTCGAACTTATGCAACTTTTGCCTATGCACCGATTTTAGAACCTAATGCTCATATACATTTATTGTAGTAGCTTTGTGGCTTTGGGCAAGTTACTAACCCTGTCTGAGCCTCTATTTCCTTATATGAATATGAGCATATGAAATCTGTATATGATCTGTACATAAGAGGCAATAGGTGTGTTTGAATACTACTTTCAAGCACATGATAGCTGTGAGATCCTGGGCAAGTTATCTCTGTGACTCAGTTTCCTCATTTATTAAATGGAGGATATTAATGGGGTCTGTCGTTGAATTGAATGAAACCCTGTTTGTGTTCTGTTGTGCGGGAGAGTTATGCTCTGGGTCAGAGCTCCCTAACTGTGGGTACAGCTGCTGGAGGTGTTGCTTGGGTCTGTTCCCTGGCAAGTAAGGAAGTCCTTACCCCATGGGGGAATTCCATTGGCATCTCTGCCTGTGGGTCAGCAGTAGGTAAGTGCTCAAAGAAAAACTTTAAAGAGAGAGAAAAAAAGAAAAACGTTAAATAAGACACAAATGGAGAAGAAAGGTTCTAATAGAACATTATTCCTAAAATCTCTAAGTGTTCATTAGTCCTGGGTATTTCATCCATGACATACACTGGGCCTACCCAATAAACATTTATTCATTCATTCAACAAATAGGTATTGAGTGCCAGTATGTGCACCGCACTTCTAGGCAGTAGAAAGAACACGTCTGACATAGTCCAATCCTTGTGAAGCGTACATAATGACTATAATGATTAAAACAACAACAATAATAATAATTAATTGTAATAATAGCTTTCATTTATAGAGTATAATGCGATGTGCCAGAGTATGAACGGAGAGCTTTACACATAGTACCTTACTTAATCCTCACAACATTCCTATGAGGTTTAGTATCCTGATTTTATGAATAAGGCATTTAAGGCCCAGAGAAGTTATGTGACTTTCCCAAGGTCACACAGCTAATATGTAGCAGTAGAGAAACTTCAGTATAGATCCATCTAGCCCCTCAGCTTCACTATTCCATTTTTTTCTCTGAAGTAGCTTCTGAAAAAGGACAGTTTCCTGGGCTACCTGGCACCTTCCAGAGGAAGGAGGGGAGGACTGGTAAGGAAAGGAGAACAATGATTCTGAAACCCCTCTTTCAGTGCCACAGTGTGGAGAAATGCTGTCCTGACACAGACGGCAGAGTCCTGAATGTGGTGAGCAGTCATAAGTCCCAGCTCAGCATGTAGGAGGCGGTGACTGTGAGGAAGGGCCAGCCTAGGGCTGGTTTGGGCAATGACCCAAGCTGGTATAGTGACATCTTTACTGTCTGATGAATAGGGCCCTGGGGACAGCAGGCATCCGAGGCAACTCTGAGGTTATGGGCTTGGGGACCAGGAGAAATAAATATCCTTCAAACACCCCAGCCTGGTGGGGGGAGGATGTGGAGTCAAGGCAAGGAGTCTGTCCTCCAGGGCTATATGAGGTGAGTAGGCAGGACTGAGTGTCCCTAGAGCCTGGCAGGGACAAAGCTAATGATCTGGGGATGAGAGAGATGTTAAGTCTCTCCCTCAGCCCCTGTCCTGAAGAAATAGCTCTGAGAGACCCAGCCATATGGAAGGAGTCAGGGACCTCACGGGAAAAGGCAGAGGCGAGGGCTCAGGCTGCCTCTCTCTGGCTCCTAAGAGTACAAGGAGCCAGGAGCAGGGGCAGGAACTCCGACACTCGGCTCTACAGCCAGCTTGATGTACCGGTTAGGGCTCCCTTTGTGAGCCTGGGAGCTGGTGGGCAGAATGCCAGTCTGGACCCACATGTCTGCTCCAGGCCTGGAGTCAGTAGAGTGTGCTAGGGGGGAAAGATGTATGTGAAGAGGAGGTGAACAAGGTAGAACTTGAAAGTATGACTGCGGACCCACAAGGACATACTTGGACCTACATCTGTCTCTCACTGGGACCTGGTTGGTCTCCCACCACCTCTGACTGTCCAGCTGATGATATGAGTGAACCGATGATATGGTATCAATAATATGGTGATGATATAGGTGATCCACAGAGCTGACCCACTTCATCAGGATGCTGTACACAAACCTGGCTGAGAGTTCAGAGAAGCTGAAGAAGGAAATCAAGGGCGTCTGGAGTTGCCACATGTCTGGCTGCTGGCCCAAGCCAACATGTCAGCCAGCAGGTAAGCAACAGACACATGAACCGTGCCACTGCCTGATCTCACACTGACCTGACTGCAAATGTGGTTGCTGCTCCACTGTCACCTTCCAGACTTCATGAAAGTTTCCCTTGTGGTCACACCGCTAACCCACAACCATGTGGGAAAGGGAATTCTGGGCAATGTAGTCCCAGCTTTACTAGGCTGACACATACAAAGCCCCCCCACTCACCGGGTGACTTTGGCCATGTCCTTGTCCCTCTCTCAGTCTCAGTTTCTTTTAAAAAATTTTTTATTGATTATACTGTTACAGTTGTCCCAATGTTTTCCCCTTTGAGCAGCTTTGCCCAGCAGCTCTCTTCCCTCCAGCGACCTCCCACCGCTTAGTTTATGTCCGTGGGTCATTCGTGTAAGTTCTTTGGCTTCTCCCTTTCCTATACTGTTCTTAACTTTCCCCGGTCTATTTTGCACTTACCAGTAATGCTTCTCAATCCCTGTACCTTCCCCCATCCCGTTTCCCCCCTTCTCCCTCCCAGCTGATAGCCCTCCAGATGATCTCCATACCTATGATTTGGTTCCTATACTGGTTGTTTGCTCATTTTTTTTTTTTTTTTTTTAGATTCAGTTGTTGATAGTTATGAGTTTGTTGTCATTTTAATGTTCATAATTTTAATCTTCTTCTTTTTCTTAAATCAGTCCCTTTAACATTTCATATAATAATGACTTGGTGATGATGAATTCCTTTAGCTTTACCTTGTCTGGGAAGCACTTTATCTGCCCTTCCATTCTAAATGATACGTTTGCTGGATAGAGTAATCTAGGTTGTAGGTCTTTGCTTTCCATCATTTTGAATACCTCTTGCCAGTCTCTTCATGCCTGAAAAGTTTCTTTTGAGAAATCAACTGATAGTCTTATGGGAACTCCTTTGTAGGTAACTTTCTGCTTTCTTTTGCTGCTTTTTAAGATTATTTCTTTATTTTTATCCTTTGGCATTTTAATTATGATGTGTCTTGGTGTGGTCCTCTTTGAGTCCAACTTGTTTGGGACGCTCTGTGCTTCCTGTACTTGTATATCTATTTCCTTTAACAAATTAGGGGAGTTTTCTTTCATTATTTTTTCAAATAAGTTTTCAATTTCTTGCTTTTCCTCTTTTCCTTTTGGCACCCCTATAATTCAGGTGATGGTACGTTTAAAGTTGTCCCAGATTCCTAAGTCTCTCCTTGTTTTTTTTGAATTCTTATTTCTTCTTTCTATTCTAGTTGAATGTTTATTTTTTCCTTTTGTTCCAAATTGTTGATTTGAACCCCAACTTCCTTCCCTTCACTGTTGGTTCTCTGTATATTTTTCTTTATTTCATTTTGTGTAACTTCAGTTCTTCATTTATTTTTTTGACCTTGCTCTCTGAGTTCTCTGACCACCCTTATCACCAGTGTTTTGAACTCTGCACCTAATAGGTTGGCTATCTCCATTTTGTTTAGTTGTTTTTCTGGGGTTTTGTTCTGTTCTTTCATTTGGGCCATATTTCTCTGCCTCCTCAATTTGGCAGCCTCCCTGTGTTTGTTTCTATGTATTAGGTAGACCTGCTTTTACTCCCTGTCTTAGTAGGGTCGCTTATGTAGCAAAGGCACTTGTAAATTGTGTGGGGCTGAGCCTTAGGTAATTGCCAGGGTGGGGTAACCCCCTTCATTTCTTTGTGGCTCTGTGTGTGGTGGTGGGGCTCAGAGAGGAGACAAGGCCACTGCCTGGCTTCTGGCAATTTGCCCAGCACTTACCCCATTTCCAGTCACTTCACCCACTTCCTGTATGTTACTGGTGCCCTTCCAGCTGCTGCCCTGGGGTTTTCATATGTGGGCCCTTTAAGTGGCAAAAATCCCCACAGGTTTTTACAGCCCGAGGTAATGGGAGTTTATCTTCCTGGTCCTGGAACCCTGGGCTGTACAGTGTGGCCGGGGGCTGGGATCGCTTGCTCCCAGGGTATCCCTCCCAATTTTTTTGCACCACACGTGACTGGGGGACTGCCTTTGCCACTGCTGCCACCACTGCTTCTCCATACCGTACCACCTCTCTGCCCTGCCTCTGTAACTCCACTCCTCCTACCCGTCTGGATGAATGTGGCTTCTTTAAATCCTTGGTTGTCAGACTTCCATATAGCTGTATTTTCTGGTTGTTATTTGTTTTTGAGACATGTTTGTATGGTTGTGTGAGGAGGTGAAGTGTGTCTACCTGCACCTCCATCTTGACCAGAAGTCCCTGAGTCTCAGTTTTTTCATCTGTAAAATGAAGGGATGGATTCCTTGGTGCTTCCTATTTTAACACACACACACACACACACACACACACACTCCAAGAAATCAAAAACAAAAAAGCAAACAAAGAAAGAGGCAAAGAGGCATGGATTCTTTCCTCTCCCCTTTGTCTGCACATAGATGTGCAGTCTCCTTGAGATTAATTTGCAGATCCCTAGAATTCCGAGGCCCCAGGTGGGGAGCACCTGGGCAGATCATCTTGCAGACCCCACCTCCTTCTGACAGTAGAAATGTGGCCGCAGTGACTATCAGAAGACCTGTGCCCTAGTTTGGCTGGGAGACCAAGCAAGGTGCCAAGTTTCTCTGAACCTCAATTTCTTCCCCCATATAATAGGGACAATTCGCCTTCACTTTTCAGCTGAACATCACAGATGTCAGGGGGCTGCAGGAGGGCTCAGAGTGTATGACAGGTTTCTCGGGTGGTAACTCAGAGCTGGTTCTGTGGAAACAAATCCACAGTGCTGAGCGCAGGGAGATAGGTAAGAGCAGTCTCCTCTTCCAGGGAGCTCTGTATCCTGTGAGGAGACAAGGGTTCATGCTATGGAAGCTGTTTACACAAAGCATGGCGGGACTCTGGGGGCGGAGACAAAAGCTTGTAGAAAGGGAGCATGTGAATCGGGCCTTGTGGAACGGATATTGCTGTGATTAGCCTGGATGGAGGGGAAGAGCCCTGGGGAAGAGGAGAAGAGATGGGTGGGGCCCAGACCTGCACCTGGGAGGGTGCAGGGTGTGTGTGTGTTGGGGGAGCAGGGAAGAAGTGTTGTGGAAAAGCAGTGAGGACTAGCTTGCAGAACCTCGGGTGGATGCTAAAGATGTTCACCCAGCATTTGCCAAAATAGCAAGTAGTGGGAAGTAACCCAAAATGAGGCACCAGGGCTCCCCACGTCCTCCAGCCTTCTGGGGTCTTTTTCACATCTAAAAGAAGTAACTCCAAACTTCTTCCCATAGTTAAGTCTTCCTAAGTATCCCCATGGATTCTCTAGGTGGGGTTTATTATCCTTTTTTCAGTCTACCCTGTAGGTGTCCTCCAAACCCACTCCTGGGCCCTGGAGTGGAGTCCCCACCCTCACTTGTGGATTGACTCACTCTAAGATGGACCCTGACTGACCACCTCTGCTCCGGGACACCTTCACTGGCCCAAGGCTGTTGGCGGAGTAGACTTCCCTCAGCGGTTTACAGGACAATTGGTCTCGGAGCACATTGGTACCCAGCTCACACCAAGGTAGAAATATTTACACCTGGGCAGTCAGCAGACCGATCAGTTGGTCCTTAAACATCTGTCAGCAGCCAACTGGTTACGGCACAGTACAAACCACACTCTGCGAGTGACAGGACCCTAAGCTCCCTGCCTGGTTGCCGGCATCCCTCTCTTCCTGGAAACTGCCCACACAATCCCGTCTCTCCCGGACGCTTTGCGAAACTTCCAATTCCAGGCATCATTCAACTCTCTGGGCTTTACTGTCTCCTTCCTGATGGTGCCCTGGAGCGAGGCCTCAGATTTCACCCAGTTATTTCCCTTTCTCTTCATGAAGGCAGTTACAGATAGGCTGAGTTTAAATAGATTTTTATCTCCTGCTATGTGAGTTGGCTAAGCTGGACCCAAAAGGTGGCTGTGCAGATATTAAAAGTGATGACTGGGATGCCTGAGACAAGATGGAGAGTACTTGTAGGTCACGTGCTAAGATCCTGCACTCCTGTTTCTGGGAATCGGTTCTACGGAAACATTGGCACAGATGTACGAATGTACAGGCATGGCGGCACTGAGCGCGGTTTGTGCTAAACATTGGGAATACCCTAATTGCCTGGCAATGGAGGGATGAGTAAAATAAGTGATGAGATGATATAGCTGATAAAAAAGCAGAAGTCTCTATGTATGCTGACATAAAAATATGTCCACAACATTGTGAAATGAGAAAGTTGCAAAACAGGATCTCCATATATTTTTTGTTAGGAAGTTTGGAAGTGTACATATGTGTATGTGTGTGTTTATAGACAAAGAAAAATATCAGGAAGGGTAAATGTTAAATTGTTAGCAGTGTCAATCTTAGAGGGTGGGTGTCTATGTGTGGGAGTAACGTTCCCTTTTTATGTTACGTATCTCTGTATTGTTTGAATTTCTTACTGTGTGTATTGCTTATGTAATTTAAAAAAAAACCAATACGCTTTACAAAGGGAAAATGCTTACCACACAATGCCAACTCCAAAGGGTAGGAAGCAGCGTCATTTACATACAGTGGGCACAAGTCTACAGACACCTGCCTGTGAGTGGACAGGGATGGGAGAAGGAGGTGGGACCGATGGTCAGGCTGCGGTCCAGGAAGGCGTTGGGCAGCACTGAGATCACGCTTCTCAAATCTCAAATTCCTCCCAGCGTCTCTCTCATTACACCCTCCAGCCCATGTTCTTGCCACTTGCTAGTGGCAGTGGGTATCAACTATTCAATTATTTTCAAATAGTGGAGCTCAGGTCTGGATTGAATAAATCACATTGATGCCAATTTCCAGGGAAGTCCTTTCATATTTTATGATCCATCCCCCAGCTCTCCCCACTCCCTTCCCTGTGTGCCTGTTAATGAACCTGGAGACAGCAAATACGGTCCTCATTGCTAAGCCCCAAATGGAGATGCTGCTGCCGAAAGCATCGTGGTTTTGGGGTTTTTTCCCTTTCCCTCCTCACAGTCCTGGGGAAATTGATATGCAGGCAGGATTATGCTTTGTTTAAAGCTCAGCCCTGGCTTCTGAAAGAATACATTATCTAGATCGGTGCATGTGGCTGAAATTCTGCAGAACCCAGCTGTGTCACACGTGCTTGTCCGTGAGGTGTCCAGCCGGGCCTCATGCGGTGTAAATGCCCAGGATCAGAGACTATAACCCTGGAAAACCATCCACTAGGGGATATTTCTGGAGTCAGTAATTTATCCTGCTCGCGGCGGAGAGTGGGCCACCCAAATGCCACCCAACTCCCAGTCCAGGGCACTACTGCTCCTCCCTTCTTTCCAGTGCCTTTAGAATTAGGATTTGTTCAGACCTGAATGAACATGAGTATGGGGAGCAGAGGGTTTTTTAAAAAACCATTGTCAACAGGTTTTAAGGGAACCAAGTCTGATTTGAAATTTGAATTGTGGCCTTCTGGAGCCGAGACAGTACTGGACTTAGCCATGTATGTTTCAGTGTCTCTCTACCAGTCTTGAATCTTTTTGGTGACTTAGGCGCAGAGGGGAGAACTCATTGGAGACAATTTGGGAGCCACTGCCATCCCACTTGCTCTTTAAGTGTTAGAGTTTTAATGATTTAGGAACCAAAAGAATAACTAAGGAGACCAGCAGTCATTATCTCAAATAATGAGACTTTTTAATGCAAAATCAATGTTTGTTATAATGAAAATAGATTCCTCAGCTCCTGCAGGGCCAAATGTACAAATCTTTTCTGCTGTTAAATAAAATGTGACTGCTCATTTTCAGGAGAATGGTGAGCATTTTTATTCAAGAGTAAAAATAAAATGTCAGAACTTATTTACTTTTATTAAGTGCTCATTCCCAATCAGATACTCTAATCAATAGCTAATTGGAGGTGAGGAAATGAAAATAATTTTTATGCCAAGTTGGGGAAGGGAAGGAAGGAAAGTAGAAGGGAAAAAAGGGAGAGAAAGCCACCGTGCACATTTTCAATGAAAATAGTAGCAAATTTTATTGAGCAGATGCATAGCACCAGGACTGGGCTGAATGCTTTGCCCGGGTAGCATCATCGCACCTTCAGAATAATCCTATGATACGGCGGCACTCTTGTTCTCCCTACGTACAGGTGGCAACACTGAGGCTTAAAGAAGATAGTTACCCAGAGTCTTATGTTCATTGTGTGGTGGAGCCAGGACTAAAAGCCAGGTCTGTCTGATCCTTAAGCCCTAGGTCTTAATTACTGTATTTATTTGTCCTATATATCCTTTTAGAAAATGTCTCTTATTTTATATTTTTAAAGTGAATTATTCTTGCAAAGTTAGCTTTACCAATAACAGAAGTTTAACTCCTATGAGCACCGAAACTGTAAACTTAAAATAGTTTTGGAAGGTAAAAGTTTTTCTCAAATATATCACATATTTCTCAATCTTGGGAAACAGAGTACACTGAACATGATTTAACTTTTTTTAAGTGATTCAGAACTGGTTTTCAGGCTCAAGTCTGCTGTAAGGAATCTACAGTCTAACAGGGGAAACAAAACATGAGGAGTGAACCACCATCCTAGCTCTGATGCCTGCTACTGTGTACTTTGGGCAAGGCTCCTGCTCTCTCTGTGAGAGGAAGGACCTTGTAATGCTTTATGATTTAAGTTACAGAGAGATGGATTACATCAATTTAGGGAAGAACCTTCTAAGCATTAAAGTTATCTGAAAGATGTCTGTGCTGCCTCAGGAGGGAAAGAATGTCCCATTTCTGAAGGTGTTCAATCAAGAGCAATTGTGGAGATGATTTAGACAATAAGGAATTAGAGTAGCTATCTTTTTCTATAAAAGACCAGTAAGTCCTATTTTAGATGTTGCCGGCTATACATAGTCTCTGTCGCAACTGCTCAACTCTTGCAGAGCAAAAGCAGCCAAAGGCAGAATATAAACTAATAAGTGTGGCTATGTTTCAATAAAACTTTATTTATAAACACAGGTGGAGGGCCAGTGCAGGTCATGATTTGCCAACCCCTGTTCTAGGCTCTTCTAATTAGAAACATTATACTTCTTTTCTTGTCCCTTTAGTCACTATGCTGTGCTGATCACTGCCACCAGGGCCTGCCATAATCAATAATAATGAGTTAAATCTTACATAATTCTTATTATGTGCCAGGCACCCTTCCAAGCTCTTTATATACATTAATTCCTTTAATATTCACAACAATCTCCAAGTGGGTACCGATACTATAATTATAAGGCTCCTGAGGCACAGGAGGTTGAGTATCTCACACAGGTTCATGCCGCTTATAAGAGGTAGGGCTGGCTGCAAACCCAGGCAGTGTGGCCTCAGAGTCTGTGCTGCTGACCACTACATGACCAGCCATTTACTACATCACCTTTATGTTCCTCATAAAGTGCCACATGCCACCCTCCACAGCCTATCAGCTGTGTGAGCTCAGGCAAGTCATCTAGCCTCTCTGAACTTTGGCTTCCTTGTCAGGCAATGGGAATGATATGATTTATCACACAGGGCTTTTGTGAGGCTGCACGGGATTGTGAAAACTCTTCATTTAGGGCCTGGAACGTAACAGGTGCTCAGAGAAGGCTGACTGCTGCCTTGTGCTTAACCATTTCTGGAGAATCTATGGTTTGCAAGAAACAAAGAGCCTGCCTTGTCCTAGCCGTCAAAGTGACAAGTTCCTACTGTCTCTCTCCTACAGGCTTCTTTTCTTTTTTTAACCTCTAAGAGTGTGTTGTAAAATTGTGTTTTTCCTGCAAAGGAATGCTCTGGCCCTTGTTGCTGGGTGGCTGCTCTGAATTTATACCCTTGGCATGGGGGTCTGAATCTATCTTGAGGTGCTTTCTATGACCCTTGCGGGGTCTGAGCTGGGAACTCTGACCCCAGGTTTTGGCCAGTGGAACCATCAGCTCTGGTCACTTCAGCCTGAGCCAGAAAAACATTGGAGACCGGCCCTTTGACCACCACACCAAGAGATAAGGAAAATGAAGCATTTACATATCATCTGGCTTGCTATGCACTCATTCCAGGGGTGGGTACTGTCTCTGTTGAAATGAATCAAGGACTCATACTATGTCAGGCCCTGTGCTCAAGAGTTTTCATACATTATCTCATTTTAACCTTTCAACAACCCTATAACGTCATTTCTATTATCCCCATTTTGCAGAGGAAGAAACTAAGGCTCAGAGATATTAAGATACTCACCCATGATCACCATTAAGTGGTGGAGCCACGATTAGTCCTAAGAAGCCAGAGTCTAAAGCCTGCACTTTAATCCCCTTACTTATATCTGTTATGTCAGCAAATCCTATTTGTTTCTACCTGAAATCCATTCCTTAAGCCCAACTTCTTACTACCTCCACGGCTACATTTGCCAACTAGTCTCTCTGCTTTTATTCCTGCACCTTCTTGCCATATTTTATTCTCAAAATAGTAGTCAGTGGGATCCTTTCTTAAAAAAAAAAAAAAAAAAAAGCTCTATTGAGATATAATAATAATAAAGAAAATTCACTAATTTTAAGCGTACAATTCAATAAGTTTTGACAGCTATAAACAGTCAAGTTTACCACCACCACCACAATCAAGATACGGGACATTTCCATGAGTGTGTGTTTTTAATAAAAATTTTAAGTCAAATCATTCTTCTGCTCAACATGTCCTAAGGATTCCCAGCTCCCTTAAGGAGAAGTCAAAATTCTTACAATGTCCTACAGGGCTGTGACAAAGGAAAGGCTACATGTTTACAAACCTTTCATTTTCTTCCTGGGCACAAAGGAAGACTGTGTTTCTTACTGTCCTTGCCTCAAGGGGGCGGAGCATGTGACTAGCTTTGGCCCCTGGAGACTGGACAGAAGTGATGTCCCCCTCTGCTAGGCCTGGGGCCTAAAATTTCTTGAGAGCTGCCTGCTGTTTCTCTCCTCCTATGGCCAGCTGGATGTGGAGAACCCCAAACAGCACTCTGAGGCCTGAACGATCCAGGAGTTATCAGAAAGATGAGTTGGGCCCACATCAGGCTGGGATTCGAGAAGAGACATACCCTTATTCTATTTTGCCTCTGATATTTTGGAGGAGTTAGTAACCCTGCAACGAGTGTTGACTTGGACCAATACAAAGGTTCTGCTTGTTCAGACCTCTGCCAACCCTCCAATCTCTTCTCCCGCTGCCCTCTCTGAGTTGCTTCCACTGTGGTCACACTTATCCCCAAACAAGCTCCTGCCTCAGGGCCTTTGCACTTGCTATTTGTGATAGTCTGAATAATGGCTCTTCTGGTCCTAATTCCTGGAATCTCTGAATGTCACCTTAAATGGTAGAAGAGACTTGGCAGGTGTGATTAAATTAAGGATGTTGAACTGGATTATCCAGGTGGGTCATTGCCACTTGTCATTGTTCCTTTTTGTGTGCCCCTCCCACCCCAAGAGCTGCTGCATTGAAGTCATGTCCTCAGACTGTACCCCTTTGATACTCCTCCTTGTTGTGGTCATCTATAGACCCTTAGACACCCCAACTCCCATTCTGTGAAGATTTAAAAGTCCCGGCCCACTGTTTCTCCAACACTGCCTGATCACAGTTCTTGGTGATTGCAATATACAGAGGTGACCCTCCCAAAAGTCGCCCTTCTCACTGCCCTGACCTCCGTTCTTCCTTCTCATCGCCCCCATTCAGGCCCATGGTTGTACATGAGTGCTTAACTTTTACCATTACTGTAGCCCCTCCAAAGTCTCAAGCAGCTACTTTCCAAACACTATCTTCCCTTTGCAGCTCACTCTGTCTCCAGGTGCTGTTGGGTGGTCTCCAGGGGAGGCAGAGGGTGCAGAGCGGCTCAAGGGGGACTTCAAGGTTGAAGATCTTCAGGCTTGTGTCCACAAATGTCCTCATCCTCTATGGCAGGGTCCCACTCTTTACCTGGCACCTGTGAGACTCTGCGTTCATCTCCTTTGCAGCTCTTCCCCTTAATAATTATTAAGTCAAATCCTGGGCCCGGTTTTCAGCCCTGTGGCACTAGGAGATAAATCGCCTTTACAGATGTCATGTGACCCTCTGGCTTTCAAAGCGTACCTTACATTGTGCTTTTTATTTTTGTAATGTCTTCAAGGCTATCCAAAGAAGCCAGGCCTCACCACAATCTTTATAATTTCCAGACTGATCAAGCCCCAAAGCTGCCAGATGCCCCAATGCCTCACCTTCCTCCTGTACCTTATCTCATTAACCACAGGTCAAAATGTAGCACCTGTGGAGCCCTGCATACCAGGGGTTATCACCACTCCATTGCACACAGGCAGTGGGGTCCCCACTGTCTTCAGGTGGATGGGCAACCCAGTTTCTAAATCCCATCTTGAAGGTCTGCTCTCTGGGACCTTGCCTAGTACCAACTACCTTCGCCCTGGTTTCCAGAAAGCAGAGCCTGAGACATTCGAATGGAGGCTGAGGTCCCAGGAGAGCAAGAGTGAGGCCAGCGGGAAGTGAGGCAGGGAGAGGGGGGGAGCGCACCCAGGAAGTACAGCACTGCGCTTCGTAAAACACTTCTGTAGCAAGTGCAGCTCACCGAGGGCTGGGCTCGGTACACCTGGGGTATGGGACCACACCTGGGAGTAGACTGGAGGATCTCCAGTGATGGGGGAGGCCAGAGAGGGAACCTAGCCTCAGGTTTCCTCCCATCTCAAGTTGAAGTTTGCCCCATGGAATGTCAACCCTCCTGCACTTCCGGGTGGTGTCACCTACCCTGAAAAAACCCCAGGAACCATACCTTTTGGTGTGATTTTTTTTCTCTGGATGCAGAAGCAGAGAGCGAACCCAGAGGATTCCTGGCACCCTCCATTTATGGGACATCCCCATATATATCAGCAGTTGTGCCAGCCTTCTTATGCTTTGTGGGACCAGAAGCCTTGGGGGAGGTCTCTGGCTACGGAGCGGCAAGGTCCCTGAGGTTGTGAATGATTAAATGAATGATTGCTACATGCTCTTCAGTCCCCAGCCAAGATTGATAGACCAGAAAGGCCCCCTGATCGAAGCTGGGCACATCAGATTTTCTCTACAGTAATTTGGAAGTGGGCTTGAGAGCTGGTGAGGTTCTGCAAGGGGCAGAAATTCAGACTGTGAATTCAGGGGCTGCAGGGTGGCACTTTCCACCTTGGGCTAAAGAAACAGGAGGAGCTGGTATGCAGAGAGAGGAGACTAAAGAGTCTTACAGAGAATGGAGAGAGGCTGTGTTGGCTCTCTTTCCCCTTTGGGGTCCAGGAGATACCCTAAGATCTTATAATAAATTCCCTTTTTCTGCTTAACTGGAGTGTTTTGCTTTTGTTTGCAATTAAAGTCTAATTAGCAGCACTATTGGCGATTGATCATTTCTGTGTGTATTGGGAGCTATTGTGGGACCTGAGCGGACTACTTCCTGCAGGTGCAGGCTGTGCAGAGCCACTGGGTCACACACAGCGCCACGGTTAGCACACAGACCTCCATGCAGGAAAGTCTTCCCTGCCAATTTCCAATGCAGCTGCTCTGAGGCTGCCCTGAGGTTTTTTCCTGTCACCCAGGGGGTGTCCCAGCTGCCCCAGAGCCCCAGGCCTCTCCTTCTCACCCTGGCACATGGCACTCCCCCAACCCCAGCTGTCACTACAGGCTCCCTGCTCCTGTCACCTCTGTGCCTGAGGCTCCACGTCTCAGCCAGGCGCTGGGCTGAGCCCAATCACTCCTCTCCACCCTGTTCAGGCCCACCCAGCGTCTGGCTCCTTCTCTCCCTGCCTCCTGAGCCCCAGGGTCCCCTCCCCCACTCCTGACCCCAGAGCACGGAATGTATTGTCCTCCCCATCCCAGCCAAACCCCAGCCCGACCTGACAGCTCCCCATTATGGATGCACATTTACAAACAGCTCATTTACATAGGGCACAAGGGAATCGCTTCTGTCTTCAGAAAACAGGCGACAACTGGTCACCTAGACAGGGTGGATCCTGAGATTAGAGAGCCCCCTGCCCTTCCTCCCTCTCTCAGGCAACTCTGAACAGGCCAGCAGGCCAAGCATGTGTGGCGGGGTGGGGGTCAGGGGGAGTGAAATCAGGTTGAGCAAAAAAGAAATAAGGTGTTGAGCAGGCAGATGCTACTTAGTCGTCTGTATTTATTTATTTGATTTTTAGAGCAATTCTTATTTCTTACCTACATATGCCCTTGTAAAACCTTTAGGGCCTGTGTTTTCATTCTGCCCAGACCTCACTGCTGCCCTGTCCCCCACCCTGTCCCCCTTCACACACTCCCAACACCTTCTAGCTTTTCTCTCAAAGTGCAGCTGCCATGGTTCAGAAGGGCAGGGTGTGCTGCGGAGGAGGGACTTAGGCGTCAAGAGGCTCCCTATTTGAATCCTATCGCCATGTTTGACAAAGGACTCCTTTGGGACTTCCGTTTCCCTGCTGGTAAAATGGGGATAACAATTTCAACCCCCCCCCCCCCGAGTGGATTTGAGGATGGAAAGACAGAGCACATGCAGGCAAAGCACTTCGTGCCAGGCTGCGGAGAAGATAAGGACCTGTATGAGGCAGCTGTAAAGGTTTAGAAAACAGAAAAACTCAATGCCACATGCACCACCCTGGCCTCCACTCCTTTTCAAGAGACCCCATCTCTTGTTCTGATCGAGACACATAAATTCCCACCCTGTCCCAGCTGCAGGCAGAGGTTCCAGCCATTCATTCCGTTGCTCTTTAGTTTGCATTCTTCCTGGAAATGGCCCATCTCTTCTTGTTCTCTTCTTTACCCATTAGGTCCTTCCCCCTAACCCCCATCCTAAGAAGGTGACAGGCGTGGACCACGGTGGGGTGAAAACAGGCAGGGTTGGGACCCGATAATGCAGCAGTGCCGAATGGGTGCCCCCGCGAGCCAGGTATCAGGCTGAGCTCTGCATATCGTTACCTGATTCAGTCGCCCACTCTGTGCACTCCTGGCAGACATTTCCCACTGAGCCCTGAAAGTTCCCAGAAAGTGTCACAGCCCTTCACGATATCTGCCATGGGGATGTCAAGACTCCTGTTGCCTTCTCATCTGGTACAATTGGGAACATGTAGGAGGGACTCTGGGCTCAAGCTGGGACCTCAGGTGAGCTTCCCGGGAAGGTGACCCTGAGCTACATCTGTAGAGTGAGTAGGGGAGGGACAGCTGAAGAAGACTGGCAAGGCACTCTGGGCAGGGACACAGGTGTGAGATGTGAAACAATGAGGGAGGCAAATGGGGGTGACCAGAGCTTAGGGCAGGAGGCAGGGAGAGACGAGGGATGAAGCCATTGAGAAAGGCAATGTATTAGAACATGTGAAGCATTTGGAAAACATAACAGGTGCTCGATAAATAGTAGCTGCCATTATTATTATTCTTATTACTGGAGAGTTTCAATAAATGTTTCTTGGTTGACTGGCAGAGGGCAAGGCCCATTAAGCACCTGGTGGATACTGCTCAGTAAATCCCTAGTTGACTTATTGGCAGCTTGATCAATAATCAATTGACTCTGGGAGAGGTCAGTCATAGCAGGTGACAATGTATCAGGATAAAGACATAAGTGGCAGTACGAACACCCTACTCCAATTTCAAGTTCAAGGAAACTTTGCTTCTTACTTAGCTTCTCCTTTGAGGAAGTTGTCCTGCTTGTTCCAGGCCCAGCTGCAGCCTGTCCCTGGTCACCTCTGATTCCGGTGGCCTCTCTTTGTGGCATAGCTGTGTCCTCCCCTTATCTCTGTCCTGGAAAGGGGGCTGCCTCCAAGAGGAACAGGAGTTGCTGTGCAGAGAGAGAAGGCTTGTGCTCATCCTTGTGTGTGGAAGTCCCGGTGACTCTATGCAGTGCGAGGGAGAGGCTAAAGGGTTTCCTGTCCCTGAACTACTTTCTGGGGGCTAGGTAAGGTGCTACATTTGGGTGGGCGTGGCCTAGGCAATTGGGGCTGACTTCCGGTGTACCTAGACAAGCTGTAACAAACTGTGTGAGGATGGGGGCTTCTCCCGCTGGTCTGAGGACTGCTGGAAGAACGACAGCAGGGCAGGGGGATCCTTAAAATGTGCTTGAGCCCCACTGTCCTTCTCCATCGCCTCCTCCCCACCCCCACCCTGGTGACCTGGAGTATCCCCTAGGCAGCCCATTAGCAAGGTGCCTCCTTCAGCAGAGAGACTCTGAGCTGTATCCTGCTCCCAGCTCTGCCTCTGGGCCAGCCGGGATCCTTTCCTGGGATTAAGGACGTCTCTGTGTGGGCTAGGGCTGGGGCCAGCGGTTTTCTCAAGTCAGAGCCATCTCCTGTCCCATCAGTTTCCTGTGGGGTAGGGACCCCAAGGAAACCCCAATGAACCATGGGTGCTTTGAAGACAGACGCGTTTCCTCTGTTACCATTTCTTGTCTGTCTCCTCTGCTCACTCTCCCAGGGGCTGCTCTGAAACCCAGACCGTTTGCCTCTCTGATCAGAGCCAGGGCAGATCCCACCCCTTATTTTCCATGCCGTGCTTCCTGGTTTTACAGGACAGAGGGGTCACCCTCCTAACACCCAGGTTTATTCTGCTCAGGAGGACTTTGCATCTCCTTCTCTCCCTTCCCTCCACCCTCAGGGCATCATCCTTGCTCCCCTCCCCACCGCACCCCCCTTCATCCCCCAGAGCCTAATTGAAGAGGCTCCGCCTGGCAGAGAAGATGAAAGCTTTATCTTCCCAGTCCATCCCGAAGCGTGTTAAGATGATGGATGAGTTTCCAGACCTGCATGCTCCTCCCAGTAGCATTAACAAAATTGCTTTTCAGGATCCCAACTCCCATGTCAAGATGGGCTGCGGTAGAGACGGAAGACCCGAGCTTTGGCACTCGACGGTGAGCATTAAAATCATTTTAATGCTGCATTTAGGGTTTGCGTTCCTTGTGTGCGAGCCAGTCCCATCACTGGCATCAGAATAAGATGAATGATGTTTGTTAAAAAGCTCTTTGGTGCGGCCTGATTGACCATTAGGAACACTCAGCTTGGAGCTGGGAAGCGTGGGCCCAGCTTCTGAATCTGAATGGGACCCATCAGAGATGTTGTCACTGTCAGCCCTATTGGGTCATGGCCAAGTCTTTTCCTTTAGGCCTCTCAAATCTCCTCTGGGCTTCTGCTGTCAAGAAGTCAGAGACAGAACATAGGATGGGAGTCTGGAATAGGATTCTCACCTCTGTGACCGGGCTGCTGATTGCACTTGGCAAACCCTTTCCGCCTTCGCCATCGGCATTGTCATCTATGAAATAAGGGGGGCGGCTAGCTGTTATGGGTTGAGTTGTGTTCTCCCCCAAATGTATATGTTGAAGTCTTAGACCCAACAGTAGCTCCGAATGTGACCCTCTTTGGAAATAAGGCTTTTACAGAGGCAATCAAGTTAAAATGGGCTCATTCGAATGGGCCTTCATGCAGCGTGGTTGGTGTCCTTATAAAATGGGGAGGTCTAGACACAGACAAACAGGGAGAATGCCATGTGCAGATGCAGGAAGACACAGATAAGGGTGATGCTTCTACAAGCCAAGAATCATTGGAGGTTGCCAGGAAACCACCAGAAGCTAGGAGAGAGGCATGCAACAGTGTCTTCGTGGCCCTCAGAAGGAACCAACCTCGCTGACATCTTGATCTGGAACTTCCAGCCTCCAGAATGTGACAATGAACTTGTTGTTTAAGCCACTCAGTTTATGATACTGTGTTACAGCAATTTTAGAAAACCAATACATGAGCTAGAATGTCTCCCCCTCTAATGCTCCCTGAGTCTGCGTTTCTAGGATTCAGCCTTGGGTACCAGCTGGGGCAGGGGCTGTGGCAGTGGGGTGTGTGTGTGTGTGTGTGTGTAGATCCGCTCTCTGCTGCTCCAGGACCTTGGAGCTGAAGCCACTGGCTGTCTTTGTTCATGAAACTAAAATGGTTAAAAAGGCCCAGGAGCCCACGGGGAACTGCTGGCCCTTTGGGAATAATTGGGTGGAGGAACAGCTGCTTTCTAAGTACAGGAGCCCTGGTGCTAAGTTCAGGGCCATCCGTGTCTCAGGATAGAGCACCTGCAATTTCTACCTGGAAATCAGAAGCAAGGAGCAGGGGTGTCTGCTTCCCGACAGATGGGACAAAGTGGATACGTTGGGCCAACCTCCTCAACACCTCCCAGGTCAACTTGTTTTACCTCCAAATGAAAAATTTAAAAATGACATGGGAACTTATCTACTGGAAGTAGACACTCATGTGCATTAAAGAGAAATGAAGTTAAAATCCGTGCACACCTGAATATGGCCTGACCACCCAGCATAGCCACTCTTAGTCCTGCTGAGAACCCTGTTACTGTGTGTAACATTACTGTCTGCGTTTATGGGCCAGGAAAACTGAGCCACAGAGAAGTAAAGTGACTTGCCCACGGTCACACAGACAGTAAGTGGTACTGCATGGATTTGAACTTGGGGAGTATGATTTCAGACTCCACAATGCCCTAGGACTGGTATCTCAAGATTTGGAACTCGGTGACACCAAATCTTGTCATAAGTGGCTGGGAGCTGGGGGCCACAGAACAAAACAGAAAGAGCAGAGGACCATGGTGAGGGTCTTTGAGGACTTGAGAAACTATTCTGGCTATGAGATATTGGTCCAAAGTGCCCTCATGATCTATAAGCTGTACTGGATGTGGGGCCACCTTGCCTACCCAACACATGTTTTGGTGGCTGAGTAGGAAGAATATGCTCTTTTGGTTCCTGGGAGGTGGTGTGGGTGGGTGGCAGCATTTGCTTCTGGGGACAAGAGAGCTGCCTGGTGGGTGAGTTCCCTGTCGCCCCTCCCCCACATGGCAGGTAGCACCAGGTGTATCAGGCACAACCGAAGGGGTGGCCAATCAGTGAGTGAGACAGTGCTGGAGCCCGGATTGCACTTGCAATCAGGGCATTTCACACAGCAAATTGTGGTCATTTAGGCTTCTCAACGGCGGGCTTAATTTCAGGCCTAAGCACAGAGGATATTCAGAGACACAATGAGGTAATTTCACATTTTAAAGCAGAGAATGCAGTGTAAATTAGTAGAAAAATCATGACACTTATAAGCCCGTTCTAAAGACGTATTGTTCCCTGTTCTTCTGAGAGAAAAAAAATCAGCTTCTATGAAGATTGAATTAACCACTGGAGGAGAATTCCTCAGACGGCCAATTCATAAGGAGAAATCTATTTTAAACTTGGTCAAAGGCTTTTGCAGAAAGTGGTGAGAAGCCAGTCCCCAGGGAAATACAGGTGCCCACGCTGTAGTCTGCGCACCTGGGCATGGAGCGCAGGGCCTGCTCACGGGCACTCTGGGCTGACACCCTGTGGTATAGCCTTGAGTGGTCTAACTGCTGAGTTCACATGCCCTTAGACAATGGGGACCTCTTCCTTCATGTGTGGGGACCCCAGATTTACTGTCTAGTGAAACTGTTAGGTCCACAGCTTTTGGAGTCAAAGTACTTGGATTCAAATCTTAGCCCTACCCCAGTTAGCTCTGTGACCCTGAACAAGAACTTAACTTTCCATCCTCAGTCTCATCATCGGCAAATAGAGAAATAATAGCACCTATTTCATGGATCATTTGAGAGGAGATGCATATAAAGAGCCTGACATACGGGAAGTACTCAGATAGGGTAACTGTCTCAGTTTGGGATCTTTCAGATGAGGACCTTGAGACAGGATATGAATACAAGGTGAAGGTAGAGGGGAGGGGACAGGAGATACCTAAGGCAAGGCACTACTTCTTTGGGCAAGTGGACCCTCATTCGGCCAAGGTATCCTGGTAGCAATTGTAGAAAACGCACCTTAGAGTAGCATTCACAAAGTGTGAGGGAGCTGGGGTACATATGTACATCAAATCCTAAAAGTCAGTGCTGGGTTGCTCCAGGTGGTTTTGTTGGGTTGACCAAAGAGTTCGTTTAGTTTTTTCCATAAGATGGCTCTAGTAGTGCTTAGTTGTCTTTAACTTCATTTGAAACAATTTTGTTAGGCTATATTGTGACAGCTGTCATATTGGCATGCATTTAAAAAAAAACACCAAAATTGGTGAATTTTTGTGTAGCCTTTTAAATATTGAAGATGGAAAAAAATACGCAACATTTTCAGCACATTATGCTTTATTATTTCAAGAAAGGTAAAAACGGAACTGAAACGCAAAAAAAGATTCGTGTGGTGTATGGAGAAGGTGTTGTGACTGATCAAGCATGTCAGAGTGGTTTGTGAAGTTTTGTGCTGGAGATTTCTCACTAGATGATGCTCCATAGTCGGGCAGACCAGTTGAAGTTGTTAGCAATCAAATCGAGACATTGAGAACAATCAACGTTCTACCATGTGGGAGATAGCCAGCATACACAAAATATGCAAACTAATAAAGTTTTTGATGAAAATAAAAAATGTGTCTTATTTCATGGAAAAAAAAACGTATGAAACTGTTGGCCAACCCAATAATTTCCTGGCGTTTCTGGCCTCTTTTACCTCAAAGTTGTCAAAGCAAGTTCCAGGAGACGGAGAAAACACCCAGGCAAGAAAAGGCAGGTCATGGGGCGTCAGAGTAGAGACAGAGGCACTTGCTCTCCTGCTACTGGCATTGCTATTCCAGGCCCCATCCAAGAGCTCTTCTTTGCACTGTATCATTTCTTTCAGTGCAGACAGACGGGTGCCGTGCTGACTGACTATGTCATCCCAAGGAGACAGTAAGTGCTGTGTTCCAGTCTCAGCTCTTTCTTCAGCAAACTGTAACCTTGAATCCCTTCCATCCCTTTCTCTGGGTCACAGTGTCCCCATGTATCAATATTTTGGGATGCCCTTTAAAGTCCTGCCTTGACCTGAAATAGTGGCTTAGATCAGCAATTTTCAAACTTTTTCATCTCGTGGCACACATAAACTAATTACTAAAATTCTGCAGCACACCAAAAAATATATATTTTTGCCAATCTGAAAAAAATTGTTATCATTTTGATCCACTTACACTGGACAACTATTGTTATGTTGGCTGTTGTCATGCTCTGGCCAGATGGACAGACTCCTGGTTTCCTGGAGCAGAGAGAAGCCACTGGTACCAGGCCCGTGGAATGTCCCTGATGGCTCTGCAAGTACCTGGAATGGGGTGCCAGAAAGTGCTGGGAAGAGAGGGTTCCAAGCCATAGGCCTGATCTTAGGGACCAAGACATCAGGAGCCCTTTTTTATTCTAAAAATGACATCCATTTTAAGATGACTCCATCCGAGAGCTGATGAATTTGTCTCCAAGTGGCAAACCATTGTGCATGAACTCAACTCTGCATGGGGCACATCCCCAGCTCTCTCAGCAGTACTTACCCTCCCTCCATCATATCACTCAGGTTCAAAGAAGACTCTCCCTGAGTCCCTACCAGCCATTTTAATCCACTGGACTTTTCAGGAAGAAACCCCAAATGCCAAAATATTTCTTGGCTTTTTCTTTCTCCCTTTTATGATGCTTCCAGTTTCTTTTTTAAGAAAAATTATTTTAATGTTGATCAAAAGGCTTTTTGAGAGACCTGGGGGCAGCCCGAGAAGTCAGTTCTGGAAGAAATGCAAGTCCCCAGAGCTGGCCTCCCGCCTTGAAAGTAACGTGCAGGGGCTGCCAGCTGTCGAGGGTGCGGGTCCCTCCTCAGGGCCACCTGAGCCGTCCATCCCCCAGGCTGGTAGCCTCTCAGGGCCTTGTCCAACCCCAGACTGCAGTGTCCCCAGCCCCCTCAACAGCTGATGGCAGTGAAATGGCTGTTCTGAGAGGCAGCTTTCTACAAAGACAGAAATAATCAGGTTGAGCAAAGAGGAAAAAAGGGAAAATTGAGCATTATGAGGGTGATAATTCAGAAAGTGTCAGCTTCAGAATAATTGAATCCGATGACATTTTGTGCTACGGGAAACAATAGCAGCTAGCCCGCTGCCCGTCTGATTCATGTCTGGTTCATGTTTAACAAAACAAGGGCAAGGGTCACACAGCCACGAGCCCCATAAATAACCCGTTAATGGGATTTCCAAACAAGCTGTCCTCAGAGTGGCTTTCCGTCTCACTGAGAGAATATTAAAATGCAAATGGATTCGGGCTGTGTCTTCATAAACAACCGTGTTCATTTAACCTCCGACCTCCCCGCTTAACTGCCCATTCCAGCAATTTGTACGGGCTCCTCCGCCGTCAGCTCCTCTCGGTAATTCAGGGAAAGTGCATTAAAGGAAAGGGTTACAATTTGCGATGCTCAGTTAATCACGCTATTGAGATGTTTATGGACAGAATCTCACTCCTCCGCACACTTGTCTCAGGCTTTCTGTCCCCGCTGGTCCAAAAGTGGCCGGTTGGTTCCTTTTGTTGTCTGAGAATCTGGTGAGGGCATGAGCAGGCTGCCTTCCCCGCTGAGCAAGGGCCCCTCCTTGGGTCTCTAATCACCAGCCTGGTCTCCTTCTTTGGCTGCTGTTCTTCTTGGGGTCTGGCCAGAGGCCTCCGGTTAAACACGTTTCCCAGCAGATGGTTTCACGTCTTGGTTCTCCTTTGTGAAAATGGGCCAGTCTCTCCCTAGGCAAGTGTCTGTCACTTGGTTTCTTCCCGGGATTCCCCTGTCTGTTCCCCTCAGGCCTGCCCTGACCCCAGCTCTAGCACTGGCCTAGCAGAAAGTCCCCGCCTTGGCCAGCTTTTTGAGAGGCAGCTCGAATGTATGCCCCCTGTCCCCCACCCCCGCTGCCAACACCTCCAGGCTTTCTCTAGAAGCCTTGACCTTCTCTCTAGCCATGGGAAAGAGAACAAGGGAGAACATGAGCCAGGGACCAGGACATAAGGCCTGACACTCTGGGCCTGCATTTCAGGAGATGAGACAGGGCTGTGTGGGAGCAGGGGCTCCGTTACCTCCTCGGCCGCCCAGACAGAGCACACGTGCACTGCACTCTTTAGTTTACAGAGGACTTTTTCACACAGACGATTTCAGCAGGTGCGTTTGGTGCGTGGCACCTACGGGGTTCAATTCATGAGGTTTCACCCTTTTCTTAGGGATGAAAAAACAAACAAACAAAAAACTCAGAGGAGCCAAGTGACTTGACTAGGGTCACCCAGGGAGTGGAAGGCAGAGACAGCCGCAGACCTGGCCGGATCTGGAGGTCAGGCGTTCCTAGCACTGTGGCTTCTCTCTGAGGAGCAGAGAGAGTTTGGGAGAGCCTGGGTTGCAGCCTCTCTGCCCTCTGGAGCAGGAGGAGGGCAAAGGAGGTGAAGCTGTGCTGGGGAGGGCGTGGGGGTGGAGGGAGGGAGTCCATATCACGGGCCCAGGATGGATGACATCCCTCTGTAGACCTGCACTGCGGGATTCCAGCTGAATTTCATGTGGTTCTCTGAGTTGTCTCCCTCCTTCAGCTTTGTCTCCTCACCTTTACCAGGAAGGGAGGGGGGATGAATCCTTGATAATTTCTTCAGTTCACTAATGGAGACTCCAGCCTCTCGGGACTGCCAAAACAAGAACTATCCAACTCTGCTTCACTCCCCTTCTTGACAAACTAAAACAAGCTTCTAGTTACAAATCTGTCCCTAGAACTGCAGATGCAAGCCCATTAAGGAGCTGGGCTGAGGCCGTGGCCACTGGGCTATGTGGGCCTGTATGGAGGCAGTCCCTCCTCCCGCCCACCCCATCCCTTCCCCCTTTCCTCTTTCCTCCCTTTTCTGCCTCCCTCCCTCCCTCAGGCTCAGCACCTGAGGCCTGGCACAGAGATGGGTGGAAGGGGGTCCCACCAGGAGGACGGAGAAGCCAAGAGTCCTGCAGCTCCGTCCCCCACATTTCCTGTTAGGTTTCCCTCCAACACTTTCCTCCTGTGGATGGAAGTCCTGTGTTTCCCCTCTTCTCCCCGTTTGCCTGTTTTGTTTCTGTTTCTCTCTCCGTCCTCTTTGTGTCTCAGGGATTGTCTCTTGTTCTCTGTAACTTAGTCTCTTTCCTTTTTGTCTCTTTTAATGTATTTTCCTCTGTTTCTGCATCTTTTCTTTGTGCACTCCCTCTTTCCCTAAAACCTCCCCAATCCATCTACTCTCTCCACTGGCCCACCTCACTCCAGTCCAGATCTACCATCTTTTTTTTTTTTTTTTTAAGTATATTTTATTGATTATGTTGTTACAGTAGTCCCATTTTCCCCCCTTTGCTCCCTCTGCCCAGTACTGCCCTTCCCCCAGCAATCCCACCCCCCCTTAGTTCATGTCCATGGGCTGTGCATATAAGTTCTTTGGCTTCACCCTTTCCTACACTATTCTTAACTTCCTCCTGTCTATTTTGTACCAACCAATGATGCTTCTTAGTCCCTGCACCATTTCCCCATTTCTCCCCCTTCCCCCTCCCAGCTGATAACCCTCCAAATCATCCCCATACCTATGATTCTGTTCCTATTCTGGCTTGCTTGGTTAAATTTTGTTTTTATTTTTTAGATTAAATTGTTGATAGTTGTGAGTTCGTTTTCATTTTAGTGGTTATAGTTTTGATCTTCTTTTTCTTAAGTAAGTCCCTTTAACATTTCACATAATAATGGCTTGGTGGTGATAAACTCCTTTAGCTTTACCTGGTCTGGGAAGCACTTTATCTGCTGTTCTATTCTAAATGATAGCTTTGCTGGATAGAGGAATCTTGGTTGTAAGTCCTTGCTTTTCATCACTTTGAATACTTCTTGCCGGTCCCTTCTTGCCTGGAAAGTTTCTTTTGAGAAATCAGCTGATAGTCTTATAGGCACCCCTTTGTAGGTAACTCCCTGCTTTTAAGATTCCCTCTTTATCTTTCACCTTAGGCATTTTAATTATGATGTATCTTGGTGTGGTCCTTCTTGGGTCTAGCTTGTTTGGGACTCTCTGTGCTTCCTCGACTTGTATGTCTATTTCCTTCACCAAATTAGGGAAGTTTTCCTTCATTATTTTTTCACATAAGCTTTAAATTTCTTGCTCTTCTTCTTCTCCTTCTGGTACCCTCATAATTCGGATGTTGGTATGTTTAAAGTTGTCCCAGAGGTTCCTAAGTGTCTCCTCATTTTTTTCAATTCTTGTTTCCTCATTCTGTACTGGATGACTGTTTCTGTCTTCCTTATATTCCAATTCATTGATTTGAACCCCGGTTTCCTTTCCTTCACCATTGGTTTTGTTTAGATTTTCCTTTGTTTCACTTAGCATAGCCTTCACTTCTCCCCTTAAGCATTTGTCATACTCAAGCATATTTGTCAAGCCTGTGAGCATCTTTATCACTAGTGTTTTGAGTTTTGTGTCTGTTAGGTTGGCTATCTCCTTGTCGCTTAGTTCTCTCACTGGAACCTTGATCCATCCCCCCTTTTTGGCCATACTTCTCTGTCTTCTCATCTTGACAGGCTCCTGTGTTTGTTTGCCTCTGTGTCTCAGGTAGAGCTGTTGCACCTGTTACATTGTAAGGGGCAGAGCCTTAGGGATTCGTCAGTATAGAGCAACCCATTTCACCACGTTGTGATGCTGTGTGTGTGGGAGGGGTCAGAGAGGGAACAATGCTGCTTGCTCAGCACTCACCCCTTTTCCAGGCACTTCTCCCACTTCCATATGGGACTGGCGCCCCTCTAGCTGCTGCCCTGGCCGCTGTTCCCAGAGTGGATGGGTCTGTGGATGTTCTAGGACCATGGAGTTCCTTTAAACAAGTGGACTCTGCTGAGAGACCGGCAGTTTCTGCCTCCACCCCAACCCCCCACTGGTTTGCACAGTCAGAAGCAATGAGGCTTGATTTTCCCTGGCATTGGGACCGTGAACTGCACGGTCTGGTCAGGAATTGGGAATGCTCCCCAGGTGTCCCTCCCAACTTTTAAAAATGTGTGACTACACTTTCTGCTGACCTGCTGCTGCCGCCGCCGCCACCACCACCGCTGCCACTGCCACCACCACATCTCGTCCTCTCCGCCCGGGCTCCACCCCTCCTGCCTCTCTGGATGAGTATTTCCTCTTTATACCTTTGTTTGTTGAACTTCCATGCAGCTTGGTTTTCTGGAACTTCTTGTTGTCTCTAGTTTTGAGGTAGTTGTATTCCTTCTTGGTTGTGGAGGGAGACCCAGCGTGTCTGTCTCCGCCTCCATCTTGGCCGGAAGTCCAGCTCCACCATCTTTTGCTGCGATCCCTATAACTGCCCCATGCTTGCTCTTTGTCTTCAATATCACCCCATTCTCTACTGTCGCAGCAATTTATATAACATGCACGTTGGACCATGCCCTTCGTTGGCTGAAAAAAATTGTAAGATTCCCTGCTGCCCTCAGGATTAATCCCAAGCTCCTATTGAGATATGCCAGACCCTGATCAGATCACGTCTACCTCTCCAGACTCCTTGCTCTTTAACCCCCTGGGCTCCACTCTATAGTTTGTGTGTGTCTAGAGAGAGAGGAACATACACACACAGAATGAGAACACAGAAGGAGAAATACTTACTTAGAGGAAAGAGACCAGAGAGATAGGAAGAGAGGGAAGAGAGATTCAGAGAGAGACAGAAACAGAAGGAGATGCTCTGTTGGAAGAGGAATGAGTCCCTCTGTCCTTAGTTCTCCAGGCCATTTGTCCCTTGCAGGGCCAGGTCATATGTGCAGGGACTTTCTACCTACCCAGATTGTCTGACACTGGAACCTGTACTCCTAACCACCTTGACACACTGACTGTTCTGGAGGGATCTTAGGTAGGAAGAAGAAATTTGTGAGTGTGCAGAGTGAGAGGAAGACAGGGGCAGGGGGACACAGGCAAGTTTACAGGGGGCTGTAGAATGTTGGTGACTCCACTTCTTGGTGAAGTAGGAGGTAAGGTCACCGCCTGTGGAGTGTGTAAGTCATCAAGGAGGGAGGAAAAGAGTGAAGACTTGGAGAGGTCTTGGAGGATCAAATGACAAGAATCAACCAGGCAAGTACTGGAGGCAGGGCCACCTGTGTGGCTGGATAATTTCCTGCAGCAGTGTCTGGCAGTACAGAATGTGGACAGTGGGGCTGACCCAGGAGTGGGTTTGTCTAAGGGGTGTGATGGAAGGACAAGGGTCAAAAGAAGACTTTGACAAAAGAATAGATAATGTAATAGACCATGAGATCTTGGTGGGACTTGGAAGGAAAGAAAGACAGGAAGGGTAGATGAGGAAAAGTTAAAGGGGAAGCAAATGTTGGTGGTTTTAATGAAACTGGAGAACAGTTGTTATGAAAACAGGAAGGTGAGGGGCCTGGAGGATGAGCAGCCCCAGGTCAGAGAGGGTGGACAGATTTGCCTGGTTCAGAGATGTGTGGTTCTGGGTAATGGCACAGTACAAGGGTCATGGAGCAGGGTCTGCAGTACAGTGCAGGGGGCTCCTGAAGTGAACAGTCCACTCACAGACACAGTGGTTTACAACAACAATTTCTTCCCCTTTGTGGCCATCGTAGAAGTGCCAGTGGTCAAAATAAAGTTCAATCCCTTTGGACTTCTGACCAGAGCAAGAACTGTAAAAGGCATTTCAATGCATCTTCCCACATTCTCAGGAAGAATATGTCTTTTCCTCCTTCCAAAGAGCTGACACAGAAGTACAATGTTTGATCCATGCCCATCCGAGAGGATGATGAAATTCAGATTGTATGAGAACATGCCAAAGGCAGCAAATTGGCAAAGTAGTCCAGGTTTATAGGAAGAAATATGCCTTCTATGTTGAATGAGTGCAATGGGAGAAAGCTAATAGTACAACTGTTCGTGTGGGCATTCACCCCAGGAAGGCGGTTATCCCTAGACTGAAGCTAGACAAAGACCGCAAAAAGATCCTTGAAGGTAAAGCCAGATCTCTCCAGGTAGGAAAGGAAAAGGGCAAATACAAGAGAGAAATAATTGAGAAGATGCAGGAATAAAGTAATCTCATATACAACTTTCATTAAAAACTTAAAATGAAAAAAAAAAAAAGAAAAAGAAAACTCACCACCAAACTCACCACCCGTAATGACTTATTATTGCTCCCAAGTCTAGAGTCAGTTGGGAAGTTCTGCTGACCTTGGCCAGGCTTGGCTGATTTTGGCTGGGCTCACTCATGTATCGGAGGTCAGCTGGCATGTTGGTTGAAGCTGGCTGGTCTAAGAGGGTCTCTCTCACAGGTCCGGGTTTGACTGGCTGTTGGCTAAGTTTTGGGGATGATCAGATATCATGTCTCTCATCATTAATCTCAGGTCCATATTGAGTTATTATTGTTGCTGCTATTGTTATTCTGTATATTTTATTTTTTAAAGAGGGCTCCTGGTATTCTCTTTATTTATGAAAATATATTCAAGAGTCAGCCTGAATATGGGAGATTTCAAATAAGCCATTGAATAGATTCTATGATTACTTCTTAAAATATTGTACTTTATTCTAGAAAAATCTGACTTTCCAGAGATTGGAATACAAAGATAAATGACCGGTATTATTTTTAAGTTTTGTTTTTTAATTAGCAAGTGTAAGTATTTTAATTCTCAAAACATGTGAGGGTGCCAGGGGAGTAGTGTGTGCATATATGCACACATGCGAGCTCATGTTGTTGACACAGCTTGGCTGTAATGCCTAGATTTTGAGTTGCCCAAGGGCAGGGACTACATCTTCTTTCCTGTCCCCACACGGAACCTGGCACATGACTGATGCTCAATAATTAGTTGTTGAGTGAAAGAAAGTGAAGACAGTCCAGTCAATAAGAAATAGCTGATGGAGCAACCTTCCCCTGGGCAGCGTCTTGATGGGCCAGTGACCTTCTGTCAGCTACCAGCAGTGGGGGTGGGGCAGGGGAATGAAAGGTACAGAATTGCTAATGCTGTGATTCTGCAAAGTACCAGGAACTGTTTCCCAGGATGGTCACTGCCACCTGGTCACCCCATCCAAGCTTGGCATCTTTTCTAACCCCCCCCCCCCCACACACACAGCCGCTCCTCTGAGGGCCTGAGCCACCTCTGATCCTCCGAACGCTGTCATCCTCAGCACTCTGTGTCCTCCCACTCACTCTCTAAAGCACTTAGAACTGGATCTCTGTCTACATCCTGGGGGAACTCAGTATTGGAACTGATTATCTAACCCCCTGTACTCTCAGGGCCTTAACTGTGCTAGATTGAAAAATGGCAACAGTTCTTTTCAGCTCTTCCCATAAAGAAGAGGAGCCAGTTTCTCTACTCCTTGATTTGAGGCTGGCCTTGTGGTGCACTTTGGACAATAGAATGGAGAAGAAGCGATGTACACATTCTCAATAATAACTTCCATATCTGTGACACTCTGCAATTTCAAAAGTCCAAACAGGCATGTTATGTCAGTTATCCATAAACAGCAAATCAAGGTTGGTCTTATAGCCCCTGGGAGGTTTATGGGACCAAGTGTAGCTTTAGTGCTGCCCTAACTGAAGGGCAGGCTGGCAGGGTCTCTGGGTGCAAATCAACTTTGGAGGGTCAGGATGAGCCCCTCTAAAGTGAAGAGATACCTCCTCTGTCCCTTGTCCTGTTGCCTCTCCTTGGACAGGAATTAGGCTCCCAGTAGAGGACTACAGTGCCAGGCCAGCACGGGGTTCCCTGGCTCTTCACGGCCAAAGTCATGGCTGGTACCCATGCATAAGGTCCAGGAAGAGTTATTGAATCAAGGAATGTTGGAGTTGGAAGGAACTTAAGAGACCTCTGGGCTTCAGTTAACATCTGTGAAACAGGGTTCCCATTCACACTGGCTTTAGGGCTGTAGTGAAGTAGAAATACTACTGATTGGGTGACTGGGGCCAATGCCCTACGGACACCATGGATGTGAGGTGGGTGTCGAGGCTGTCAGTCCCGGCCTTCCCCACATGGACTGTACATGGAAACCTGTGGCTCTGACCACCCAGTCCATGGTAGTTTCTCCTTTCTTTATCTCTGGAGACCTTGGCAAGGCCCCGAACTCCATGCCCTCCGAGCTACCAGGGTCTTCTAAGCTTTCTCAGCCCATGTTCCAGGGAACTGAAGATCATATCGACAGTTACGCCCTGAGTCAGCTCAGATGCAGAGAAACTTCCTTCTGCCCTTCCACTAACAGTGTCTGAGCTTTGGCCGTGGCTGATGTCAAGTGCTGTGCTGGGTGTAGAGACAAAGTGGACAAATGGTCTGTCTGGGGGACACTCACAGTTTGCTTGGGGAGACAGGCAAGGCAAGAGGTGATCCCAACGCAAAGTGGTGCAAAAGGAATCAGAGGAGGAAAGGACGTGGGCCGAGTGCCTTCAGCTGAACAGGAACAGTGCGGGAGGGCACTGCACACAGAAGCTGCCTGCGCATCAGCAGGAGAGTGGGTGCGGACAGGGTCCTGTGCTCGAGGAGAGACCGGAACGGAAGACACAGGAGGGAGGCACGGCGAGAAACAAGGCTGGGAAAAGTAGGTAAGGGATGTAGGTGACAGAAGGCCATGGAGGGACTTGCTGAGCAGTCCAGGCTTTATCCCGGGGGCCACAGGGAGTCGTTGACAGGATTTGAGGGAGCACCCAGCATGTGCCAGGCTAACTGAAAGCACAGGCGTGTTTGTTATGCTTATTTGCCACCCAAGTGGCTGCATCAGAGAGGTGGAGTTTTCTGTTGCCGAGTCGTGTGGCCAGCAGGCACGGCCCACTGAACCTCATCTCCTCCCCAATCCCTATGCTCCCTCCGGTCTCTCCATCTCTTCTCAAGGCTCTTCCCATCTCTCATCCCCATCTTGAAGGCTCAAGGGTGATAAGAAGCTCTGGGATGTTTATCTTACCTGTTGTTTGGTTATAACAAAGAGTGGAGTGTGCAAGGATTTGTTTTATAAACCATATCAAAATCTCTGCTTGAAATGGCTATAAAACAAACAAATAAGCAAACACCCAAGTCTAAGGAGTAGGGGTCATTCCAGGCACCTATCCAGGTGCTGAAGAACAGAGACAAGTGTGGTCCCTCTCTCAAGTATCCTTCACTTAGTGGGGGATGGACAAGGGCAGGCAACTTTGTCCCATGTTGTAGGACCTTTGACAGAGGGAAGTGGAGGGGGCTTTGGGAGTTCCAAGAAAGGAACCTAACTAACCCAGCCTAGGGATGCGGAGTCATTCTAGGAGGCATCTTAGGGCAGGTGCCCTGGAGACCAACTCTGAGCAGGAGATTTGAGTGGGGACAGTTTCCAGGGCAGTGTTCTTAGGAGCCACAGTGGGGGGGCCTTTATGCCGCACATTGACCCGTCAGTGGCTGTGGGCTGCACCAGGTAGGGGGTAACTTGAGAGCAGCCAATGCTCCTGCTCCCAGTCATTGGGTAATAAGTGCCTTGATCCTGAGAGGGGTGCTAGGAGGTGCATCCCAGCACCCCCCTTGGAAGGCCTCCCAGCTGTTGCTGCCTATGCCCAGACTTGAAGAGAGCAGGGGGTGATTCAGGTGGGGTGGGAGGGGGAGCAGAAATAGCATGTACAAGGCCCAGAGGCCTCTCCCTTTTGGAAAGGAGCAAGTAATGGGGCTGCAGCCCCGAGCTCAGAGGGGACAGTAAAAGGAGAGGCTGGGTAAGGAAGGGCAAAACCAGGTTCAGGAACTTGACCTTTGCCACAATGGCAATGATCAGACACAGAGGGTTATAATGTCAATTTGTCTTCTAGACTCACTCCAGCTGTATAATGAAGGGGCCAAGATCAATGGGAAGCAGAATAGTTAGGCGGTTTTGAAGGAAGTCCTGAACTTATGAGTATTGGCAACATGGTGAGAGAGGGGTTAGGGAACATTCAAGGAGTGAAACTGATCAGTTAATGACTAATTGGATATGAAGATAAGTCTTCTAATGTTATATATACTAACTCATTTAGGGTTTACAATGACTCATGAGCTGGGAATTATTATCCCCAAATTGCAGATGAGGAAAGGCTCAGGGAAGTTAAGTAACTCGCTAAATTCATCTAGCCGCTAAATGGTAGAACCTGCATCTAAACCCAGACTTCCTTGCTTCCAGATTTTAGCCTTAGCCAATTGGATGGATGATGGTACTGTTTAAGGGAACATGCGAAGAGAGCTGGTTTGGGAGGACGGTGGTGACATTTGCTTTGGGCATGATGACCCTGGGTTCCCTAAGTCATCTGAACAGGGATGTAATTGGCTCTATGGGTCTAGGTCAGATGACCATGGGCTGGAGTGGGAAGTTTGAGGGCCAGTAGCCTTTAGGTGACAACTGATACTCTGGGGATGGCTGAACTTATCTGAGGAGAAGGCTTGGAGGGAGAAGATAATGCAAGATGGACGGGAGAGAAACGCGGAAGGTAAGAGAAAGGCAGAGGAAGAAATCCCTATCCAGGAAACCAGGAGAGACTGGCCAGAGATTTTGAAGGAAACTCAGAAGCATTGTCATGGAAGCCAGAGGAAGAGCGTGTTTTAAGGTTAGAAGTCGGATGCTGCAGAGCGGTCCACTCAGATGAGGGCTAAAAACTGTCCTCCATTCACTGAGGCAGAGATGGGACAAGTGTCTGCTGTCCTGGAGAAAATAGGAGACAAGCATAGATCTAAACACCTACTTCCTTCCTTTCTCTTGGCAGCAGCAGAAGTGAAGGGCTTTTGGGATGAAGTATCTCTTTGGAGATTGGAACAAACACCCTGCTTTTCATTTCCTCCTGGGATTTCCCTAGCACCTCTCTGCTGAGATAGAAATCTGAGGCTTGTCATCAAAAGTGGGAGACAGATCCTGACAGCTTGTCCTCTGAAACCTGCCCACTGCCTCCGCACCTGGAGAGCCCCCGGAGGCTTGGGGCACGGCGGGCGGAGGAGCGGCCCCCCACCGCATCTGATCCACTCCGCTCCTGCGGGCGAACACCTGGAGCCCTCCTGGCAGGCCCAGGGCTGTCCTGGGACAAAGCCCCACATCTGACAGTGGTGTGTGGCTGCACCATATCCAGCTCTCATGCTGTGCATCCTGTCACCTGCAAGCACACGCATACATGCACACACGTGCACACGTGGTGCACACATACACAGCCCTGGCTGCTGCATTCCATCACCCGCTGTGCTGGGGAGGCAGCTGGGGTAGAAGAAACTGTGCTGCGTTGGGATCCAAGCTCTCAGGCTTCACACTAGCTAAGTGTGCCAGTTACTTCCGCTTTTGCCTTTGTTTCTTCATTTGATAAAACGAGTGACTGTTATGCAGTGACTAGCAATAAAAGTACTAACTAAGTGTCATACACTACACAAAACTATCTCCACACATTTTCTCATTTATTCCCCAGCATGACCCCACGAGGTACGTTCGGGCATTATTCCCATCTCACAATGGAGAAAATGGAGGCTCCAGAGGGTAATACATGACTCTTGCTCCAAGGCTCTCAGCTTGTAAGTGGCAGGGCAGGGATTTGAATCCATGCAGCTGGGTTCTGAGCTCTTGAACACTTTCTTTCACCGTGATTCTTTTCTTTCCCATCCGCTCCTTGGGAGATGCACTCAGAGGCATCTTCAAACATTCCTTGTTGGCTTATGTCACTCCCCAGGTAAAGCCACACATTGGCTTTCCTTCAGCCACATATTAAAAGCCAAGTGCCTTTGCTGAGCCTTCAAGGCCTCATTTCTCATCCTCCCTGACCCAGACCTTAGAACCTAGCCCCTGGTGATATGTGCTGTGTAACAAACATGCATCTATGTCCAGGAGGACGGTGGCAGGTCCTGAAGGATGGGGCTCAGAGCGTCTCATCTCTGAGCACCTCCTTCATCTCTGGTACCTTCTCTCCCACTCCCACTCCTCCCCGATCCTAATTTCCAATAAATGTTTGCACAGTAGAAGCCAACTGTGGAAATAGCAGCTGTAGTGGGAATACCAGGAAAAGTTAAATGGAGCAGCTAACAAGCTCTGACTGAGGGCAATCCGTATACCCAACTTTGTGGATGGCTCTTTGGGACAAGAGAGAAGAAAGACACTTAGTCTCTGTTCTTAGGAGCTGGCAGACTGTATGATATGCAGGGAGCATGGAGACATTAACAAATGCAACCTTAATGCCAACTGGGGGTTATACCTTGACAAGAAAATAAGGAGAAATCAGGGCAGACTTCCTGGTGGAGGTGGGGGTGGTATTGGCCCTGAGCCTTTTAAGGACTGGGAAAGGAGAGGGCATTTGGAAACTTGGGAGAGATTTGTACATTTAAGAGCTTTCATTCCTCTGGTTTACCCCCAACCCAGACCCTATGTCCCCCATCCCTGGATCTCTGTGCCTCTGCCAATCCCTGCAGTCTCACCTCCCACCGCTCCAGTGGGTGAGATTTCCTATAGTTCCCTCATGTCTTTTCCACTCAGTGGGTTATTCCCTATGATGGCAGGATGCCCCACCACCACCCTCCCCGGCTGGCTAACTCTTAACAGTCCTTTAGTTTCATCTTAAACACCACTTCCTCCAGCCCCAGGCTGGTCCAGCCACCTGCTTGCTGTTCTCACTGCATCCTCTGCTTCCCCCAGCACAACACTTACCAGCCTTGCTGGTTAGGGCTTAGTTCATTGTCTGCCGGCTCTGCCAGTTGGTAAACACAGGGAGGCCAGGGTCTGTGCTTGTCCTGTTTATCCCTATACCCCACCAGCACCTGCACTCAGTAGGTGCTCAATAAATGTCTGCAGAATTAATGATTAAGTGCTCAATACATGGTAACTAGTCTTATTACTGCCTTGAACATTCTTTCTGGCCAACACCTCCTCCTTTGCCATTATCCTCTGCCTTGATCTTCTGGGTCCTGGTTCCAGACCCAACCCAGGGGGGAAGAGTTGTGTCGGGGCCCTGGGGATGCTGGCGATGGCTTGAGAACAGGGTTGTGAAAGCCACAGTGGGCTTGATCCGGAACGTTTGTCCCTGCTAATTATTACGGACAAGCCTCCTTATTGAACCTCGTCCTCTTATTGACATTCGGAAGCATGAGCCTAGGCTGTTGTTTTAAAGGCACTCATTAGCCACACAAATCAGTCCTGTTGACAGAGCGCCTTTGAATTAAGCATCTCGCCGTAGTCATTGGACAAGGAGCAATTTATAATGCCATTAGCAACGCTTTCGAAGGTTACAGGCATCAAAAATTGTTCAGCCGTAATTATTCTTAATGGATACAAGAAATAAACTGACGCAGGACAGCTTTTTCATTAGCCTTCAATCAAGGCTGATGGCTTTGAGAAATGTACAGTAAGTGCGTTTTGGGGAGAAATAATGATGTTACAGCACCTTTCCCAGGAAAATGCTCTTGGTACACAGCTTAACTTTTAATGGCCTTAATTTGACATAATTAAAAAAATTTTGAATTTGTTTTTCAAGATCTTGAAATAAATTATTTGGTTCCCATTTTTAACCCTTGGGGGAACTGGCACTAAATAGCAAGGAGGGAGTGAGGAAGCCAGTCTGTGGGAATGGAAGAGCTAACTGGGGAGCTGGGCTTGTAGGGCAGAGGCTTCCAGGAAGCCCACCTGGTCTGCAGTTGTGAGAACTGCACCCCCACCCCAAAATTTTGAGTGACCTTGGGAGAAGAGTTGGGTTTTCTGCGTAACTAGGCCCAGAGGAATTCAAAGGCAAGTCCTATCTACCAAGCCCATTTGCTTCATCCAGGGAGTGGGGCTCATATATGGAGGGAAAAAGGAATCTCACCCCTTGGGGCAGGGCAGGCTAAGGAAATAGCAGAATTGGAAATAAACCCAGGCTGAGCAATGGGACCTCAGGCAGGTGATGACATCTCTCTGAGCCTTGGTTTCTTCATCTGTGGAGTGAGGACACCTGAAAAGTCAATACACATATCTTGGGGGGACATGGTGAGAGTTTGAAGAGGGAATTGCTGTGAAAGCTCCTGGCTAGTGCCCGGCACATAGTAGATGCTCAATAAATGTTTGTTTATTCCTGAGGACAGGGTTTGGTCCACCTTGCTGTGGTTGTTCCTAATGCGCAAGGTGTGGGTACCAAAAACACTGGATAGGGACAATTATGCGAGGCCCCTAGATCAAAGAAAAAATTGATGGCTTCTAAAGTGCCTTGTGTGTGTGTGTGTGTGTGTGTGTGTGTGTGTGTGTGGTGGATCAGTTGAATTCCAGGTCTTTTTGTATGCAAATTTGGGATAGAGTGAAATTGTTGGGACAATGAAGGAGATGACACAGAGTAGAGGGGGGCAAGCAGCTGCCTGTTTATCCTTCATCAGGCAGAACTCAGTTTTTCCCCCAAATAAATGCTAAACAAATCCTTCAAGTCTATCAGATTGAAGGTGGGGCAAATCCTAACTTGGCTGGAGTGCTCACATGTCTGATGCAGGCCTGATTATACCGAGAAGGCACGGATACAAAGGTTTACCTGAGCCATGTCCTGCAAAAAGGATGAGACAAACTCATTGTCATAATCATTAGCACTCAGTAGGCTTCCTCAGTGCCTCTGGGACTTGGTGATGGCAGACACAGTGGGGTGGCCTGAGGTCAGGCCCACAGACCTGGTGTCTAGCCTTGGCTCTGCACTGCCCACTATGGGACTTTGGATATGATGCCTCTTCCCCCTGGGCCTCAGATCCCTCATCTGAAAATGATAAAGTAGCTGGAAGTCACTGCCTTAGACTCCAGAAAAAATTTCAGCAAACTAACTGCCTCTCAGGATGCAATCTGCATCGGGCCTGCCTGAGAACAGAGGCATGACCAGGCAAAGGCTTGAGACTTTTGTGGCAGATGTATTGTCAATAGGAAGCATTCTGTGCACTGGCTTAGTGCTTTCCGGGAATCAGGAGACATGACCACTACTGCATCCTAGCAGGGATGCCCTAATGCGGCACGGTCAGCAGAAGCCACGGACAGGCTCACGGTCAGATGCTGAAGTAGTGACTGGAAGCTGGCAGATCTGGGTTCTACTTCCAGCTTGGCTGTGAAGTCCCTGGGTGATCCTGTGTGAGCCAATTAATTTCTTGGGCCCTCGTATTCCTCATCTTTATATCCTGTGGCATTTGGACTCAGCACTATTTATTTTTTCCTCTACTTTTCCTTCCTTCCTTCCTTTCTTCCTTCCTCCCTCCCTTCCTTTCTCTCTTCCTTCCTTCCCTTTCCCCATCTTTCCATCCGTCCCTCCTTCCTTCCTTCATTTTTAGCTGCCAAATCTAATTTTCAAGTGTAAACTTACATAGATGCCTAGTATATGAAATGAATAAATATGAAGCTCATCTGGTTGAAGTGTGAGTGGTCCTTAGAACCTATCACATTTAAGTTTCCTCTGCAGACCTGTAAGGCTTCTCAGAGCATGGGTGACCCCTTGAAGCTTCATCTCCTGCTATCCCCTCTCTCCCTAATACCGGCCAGCGTGCCAGTCCCCACATATGTCATGCGCCGTCACCGCCTTCAAGTTGTTCTCTCTTCCTGGAATGCTCTTGCCTTGTCTGTCTGGCAAACTCCAACACATCCTGCAAGGCCCACCTTGAGGTGGCCTTCTCTGGAAGGCCCTGGTGCCCCATGCAGAATGAATCTCTCACCCCCTAGGCATCTATAGGACTTTGTAAGCCAATTGGTAGAAGATGGCCCAGGGGGTATTTTACAATAGCTATTGGGTCATGTGTCTTTATTCCCAAACTGCAAATACCTTAAGGGCAGGGTGGTCACTGACTGAGCTTCCTGCTCCAGCGCTGGGCACTAACAGCACAGTTGAGAATTGCCCACATAACACAGGACCTGGTGTACCATGGAAGCCCAGCCATTCTAGACTCTGGCACACAGTAAGTGCTTACCTACTGTAGGTCCTGGTGTTTGCAGGTGGTCCCCTGTCCTAAGCTATGGCACAAAAGAGGCGTTTATGGGCACACAGTGGGTGCTCACCCAGCACAGGGCCTGGCCTTTGGGTGGTCAGTAAATATTTGCTAAATGGAATTTCCATGGGATGAAGCTGCTGGCTTCTCCCCAGAGAACCCAGTATTTTCCCTCCCTTCATCCCTGGTCAAAAGAGCAAATGTCATCATCTCCTGAAGCCAGGAGCGATCGGGGCCGCAGTCCGAGGTGGTGGCAGAGGCGTCTGCGGTGATGAGCAGATGCTGCTTACCTGCATCGGCACGTTCTCAAACTATTACTGTCCGTCACCCCCCCCCCCCCGGCTCAGCCTTCATTTCGACTTCTTCTGATAAACACCAATATCTGCGCAAATTCTTGAGGCTGACTGCCTCCCCAGCCCAGGGGCTGCTCTGCTGGAACTCCAGATGTGTGATAAGTCAGGGAAATACATTTTCAGTCCACCAAGTCATCACATTTTCTGACAAGGATGCTCAGGCGCGTGCAGATCTCTGATGACTAACATTGCCTTCCCTCAGCAGAGGGCTTTAGAAACCATCCAAACCGTCACCCAGCTGTCAGGTGTCAACTCATCCCTGGCTTCGCATCTTGAGTGGCCCTCTGAGGTGCTCTGAGTCTCAGCACGGCAAAGCAGCAGGTTCTGTGCAGAGGAAGAGGCTTGGTGTGGGGCCCTGAGGCCTGTCCTGCCCACCTCGAGGGACTTTGATGGATCTGGGCCTCAACTTCTCCCACCTATCCAAAGGGGAAAGGATGAATTTGAAATCTCTAAGGGACTTTCCAGTGCCAAGACTCTGTGATTCTCTTACTTTCCTGCCACTAGGAGCATAGGATGGCAGGATTTCATCTCTATGAAATATAAGGGAGGCTTCAGAATCTGAGGAAAAAAGTAGTAGGAGTAGCTGTATTCTTAGAAATAGTAATAATAGCAACTCCCACTTTCCCTGAATTATTTCACCTATTTATAGCTCTGGAATCAGGCAGACCTGGATTCAAAGCCCTGTTGTGTCCTGACTAGCTGTGTGACCTTGGACAAGCTACTTAGCCTCTCTGAGCCTGAGTTTTCTCCCATGACATAAGGAAATAATAAGAACTCAATGAAATGATATAAAGTACTTATAGCATGGGCTTAGGACATTGGAAGCACTAATAAATGTTGCTTTAAAAAAATCAATGTTAATAATGATCTTTATAATACTCCTTATAAAGTTATGATCACTATCCTGATTTTACTGATGAGGGAAATGGAGAGCAGAGGGGCTAAAACACTAACAGGAATGTCAGAGCCTGGCTTGTCCCCAGGACTACCTGACCCCAGGTTCAGGCACTCATCCCTTGCACTGTGCAATGTTACAGGAAGCCCTCGGCCCACTCGCTCTGCACCCCTCACTCAAAACCAGCTCGGTCAGGCAGCCCTGGTGTCTAAGGAAATGAAAGTGATCGGCTGAGAGCTGGGGAGGTTGATGGGATTCTGGGGAAGCAGCTGGCCTTTCGGGGGCTCTGGACCCCTGAGGGGGTGGGCTGGGACTGAGGTATGAAAGTCATCTGGTCACTGCAATTTGGGCTTTTCTTTGGGAAAAATGAAGTTGAGAAGAAAATAGATTGCAGTCTGTTACAGACCCAGTGGCTGCAAATCATTCTGAAGATTAGCTTTCTATGGGAAAATCTATATACTAATTAACTCCATGGCCTCTCTAACGAGTTTAAGCACAATAAGGCCTCTGAAAATATCGAGGCATTTTGCAGCTGCCTTAAATTTTACCTTGGGAGACATGCTCACAGCTCATGAGGCTGTTTGAGAGGTTCCAGAATGAAAGGGGAATCTTAAATGATTCATTTCCAAGGGCAGGGGGTGGGGAGCTGTGACTTTGGTTTATCACAGAGGGAAGCACAGAACTCCGGGCTTGTTGGGGCAGGTGGAGTCCCTGCCTTGGTGGCCTTGGTTGGCACCTGGGTGTGGCCCAGTATTTCCCACTCCTCCAAACTCCGTGTCTTCAGCGTGGAGATTGTGAGGGCATCACCAGGTCCAGGCAGAGACAGGCTTCCTGGGACCTGGCCATGGAAACCAAGGCGGGACCCTTCCGCTGACTTGCTGCGGTCCCGGTGGGATGGGGCTGCTCAGGCCAGGGGAGGAAGCAGGCATGTTCCTGTGTGTGGAGCAGGGGACGGCCCAGCCAGCACAGTCCCTGGGCACTTTACTTCTCCCACGAGGTTGCTCCTCCTGAAGTGCTGTCCCCAGACCGCTGGCCTCTGCCCAGCACTTCTTTCAGATACCAGCTTGTGCAAGGAATAGCTTATGTAGCTCAGCACAGCACACATGTGTTCTCACCCGAGAAGACACTTGCATACCCATGAGTACCCATGAACAGCCACATGGATGTGCAGCCATGCCCTGTACACCCCACACTTGTGTCTATGTAAAAACACACATACATGAACACACATTCGCACATACATCTTCATCTACCCCTATGTACAGTACTTGGCTGGAAATACCCCTGCTGTTGTGCTGTGAGAGCACAGATCACCAGCCCACAGCCCCAGACAATCCTGGGGGTAAGCCTGAATGCGTCACACTTCTGGAGGCAGGAAGCCAAGGGCCTTTCTCCTCCATCCCCTCCAGGAAAGGCATGCTAGTGCCCCTCACGGGAGCCCTTCATAAAGCAACAGTCCAGCTGTGGTTCTGAACCGAAATCCCTGCAGGGCCTGTCCATGGTCCAGATGTCCCTTCAGACATCCCGCCAGACGTCCCTGTGGGTCTGGCCTGCCGCTGTCCCCTGGCCTCGGTGGTGTATGTTGTGCTCAGAACAGGCACTCAGGGAACTTGTCATGGCCAATGCGCTCTCCATGAGTGACCTGTGTGTGAATAAGGAAGAAAGAGGCTCCTCATTTCATGAAGGGAGGAAGGGGCTGCGCAGGCCCCAGTGAGAACAGTGGGTTCCGAGCTGCTGTTAGCATTCTTATTTTCCATGTGCCTGGGCACTGTGCTAAGTATCTGTCATCATTCTTGAGAGGTGGGTCTGCTCATCTCTCTTCCCCAATGAAGGGTGAAGTGATCTGCCTGAGGTTCCAATGCCTTGAGTAGCAGGGCCTTGACCAGATCACGTCTGATCCCAAAGTCTGCTCTTTACGTTAAACTGCCTCCCGGATGTCTGGCTAAAATGTCAGGGAGCTCTAGTCAGGCATGAGGGAAGACATCACATAAGCAAAAAAGAAGACTCTCTGAATGGTTCCTCCCTGAAAGGGAGTGAATTAGGCAAGGCCTGCAGTGTGATGGAGGGAGGACCGCTGGCTCGGTGACCTTGGTCCCACGAGTCAACCCTACCGTCACTTCCTAGTCCTGTCTCACCAGCCTTGGACACAGTGGGCACTTCCTCCTCATTGAAATACTTTCTTCCACTTGGCTTCCTGGACATAGTTTCTGGGCTTTTCTCCTATGTCACTGGCCCCCTTCCGGTCCTCTTTGCTGGTTCATCTTCTCCTCCTAACCGAGCAGGGCCACAGTCCTGGCTCCTCCTCCTGTCTCTCCTACCCTCACTCTCCGGTGATCTCATCTGGTCTCATGGCTTTAAATACCATCTGGAATTCATGACTTCCAAACGTATGCCTCCATTCCAGAGCTGTAACTCCTCACCCCAGACTCAGGCATCTAACTGCCCCCAGATCCCCTCTTGGGTGTCTAATAGCATCTCATCCACACACATGTTGCCATTTGCTTGGGCCCAAAAGACTTCAAGACCACCTGGACTCCTCTCTTTCTTTCTCTCATCTGTCACATCCATGGGGCACACCCTGGTCCAAGTCACCATTTTATTTCACCTGGATTATCTCAATAGCCTTCTTCACTTCCTTATTGATCGTACTTCTTCCACCCCTTCCCTCTACAGCAAAATCCAACCCAGCAGCCGGAGAGAGCCTCAAAAATGCAATGCACATCATAATTCTCCTGTGCTCAGAAACTTGCAGTGGCTTCCCCATTTTGCTCAGAGTACACGCCAAAGTCTACAATGGATTGAAGGTCCCCATGATCTGGCCCTCTATGATCATTATCCCTCCTGGACTCCCTGACCACCTCTCTAGAGACTCTTCCCTTGTTCACTATAGCAGCCACAGGGCCTTTGCACCTCATGCCTCCTTGCCTAGAACACTTTCCCCGGATATCCACAGGGTTCCCATGGTTACCTCCATCATGGCCACCCCTTTTTAGGCCCGCCTCCCCCCATCCCATGACAGGCATCTCTAATCTCCCTTACCCTGAGCATGTGTATTGATTATGTTTATTGTTTTATTGCCTCCCCCCCACCTTCAGTTAGAATGCTTGCTCCTTAGGAACAGAAGCCTGTCTGCTTTGTTCCCGGAACATCCCCAGTGGCTGCCCATAGTGGACATCAAAACATATTTATTGAATGATTATTGTTTTTTAACCTCTGTGAGCCTTGGTTTCTTTGCCTGTAGAAGTGGTTTGTTGGGGGCGGGGGGACTAAATAATGTCATTCAACAGCCCACACTAGTGCCAGAACAACACCCACTCCCTTCTCTAGTGAGCTCTCTGGCTCCTGTCTGAGGCTTCTGCTTCATTTCAGATACTCTGAGGTTTTGGCGCCTTTGGCTCCCTAGGGGAAAGAGGGCAGCGCTGGGAGGGCAGACAAGTGTCTGGAGTCCCCGTCCTCCTCCCCTGGGGACCTCACCTTGTCCATCACAGGTCCAGTGGGAAGACTCCCCAGGGATCATTTGTTTCCTGGTTCCCTCTAGCCATGAACAGAGTGTTACCTGGGGTGTGGGGAAGCACAGGTCCACACCTGCCCTGCAGATTGCCAGAGAGAAGAACATTGTAATGGTGGGAAAAGCAATAGCATTGAAGAAGAACTTTGCTTCATAAATGGTGAAACAGATGATTGTAACAGTTAGTGAGGAAGAATTAGGGAAGAGCAGTAAGACATGTATGAGAACACTTTGATCAAAAAGCTGGCAACGGCAGTGCTGATATTTTCCTAATGAAGGTGTGCACTACGAAGACGTAGTTTTTCTCTGAGGGTACATTATTGTTGTAACATGGCAAAGTTTAAAGTATCTTTTTTCCCTCTAAATTGCAACACACATAGAAAACCAGCGAAACAGGAGTCATAATTTTATTTGCTCTGTGACAGTATAAATGTTATTCTTTTTTCATCAAGGTGAAAAGTAAAAAAGAAAACTAGGCGAAACTAACTGGCAAAACAGGAGTTAGCCAAGAACTAGAATTGGAACCATAAATACTTACAAGTGTACAGGGCTCTTCCTCTCCATAAAAACAACCCCCCCCCCATTTCATTAGGTTATTATTATCCTCTGAGCTAATGGCATGACTTCCACAGCAGAAAGTGGCTACAATTGGCTGCTTATATTTCACTGTCCCTCCCCTCTCAATTTCTCCTTCCTTCCCACTTCCCTCCCTTTCTTCTCCTTCCTTCCATTCATCCTTCCTTCTTCCCTCCCTCCCTCTCCTTCACACACATTTGCACTACCTTGTGCTTGATGCTTGAGCTACAAAGATGAACAAGGTAAGAGCCTTGATCCCCCAGAGCTTGAGTCTTGTAGGAGGGGCATGCTTGTGAACCCACAGCAACATCCTGTCACAGATGTTGGTGCAAAGGTCTGTGAAAACCCAGAGGAGGCAGACTGGGAAGGCTTCACAGAGGAGGTGACTTTGAGTTGTGGCTGGAGGGATGAGCGGCAGAAGGGAAGCTTTCTAGGAAGAAAGAAAAGCAGATACAAAGGTATGGAAGTTAAGCTTGTGTATTTGGTTGCCTGTATGTGTATGTCTGTATCTGTATGTGTGTATCTCTATGTGTATGTCTGGTGTGGTATGTCTCTCTGTGTATGTGTCAATGTGTACACATGTATTTATGCCTGTGTGTATGTCTGGTATGAATGTGTCTCTGTGTATATCTGGTGTGAGCATGTATGTGTATGTGTGTGTTTCTCTGTGTATATGCATATGTCTGTGTGTGCATGTTTATGCATGTGTGTCTGTGTATATGTCTGGTGCGAGTATTGTGTGTATGTCTGTGTTTCTTTGTATGTGAGTATATATTTATATATCTCCATGTGTCTGTATTATGTATATGTATGTGATGTGTGTATATCTGTGTATGTATTTATATGTCTATGTGTGTCTGTATTAGGTGTGCATACGTGATGTGTGTGTATGTCTATGTGTCTAGAATATGTGCAAGGTAGAGAGTGGGCCTGGAAGGTTGGCATATTGATGGGGACAGCCCTGCCCTTTGCCTCAGGAAGCTCTGCTCTGGCTGGGTTCCCTGTAGTCATTTTCCCACAGCTGAAACGAGGCCATCCATGTGATGGGGACACTCCTCCTCAGAGGCCTTGCAGTGGCCATGGCCTGAGTACCTTTTCTGTCCCTACACCTGATGGAGGGAGTTGAATTTTCTCCCCTTCTGCCTGCCCCAATTCCCTGCCCTTGGTGCTTAGAGCTTTGGGGCCACACCAAGGCACTGCCCAGGATTCTTGTCACAGAAAAGTTTCATTTCATGGTGTCTCCTGAGACCTGGGAGAATTCCTTTGGAATCATTGAGAATGGGCTGGGCCACCCACGGGCTGGCAGCTCCCACCACGGGGACGCTGGGCCAGCGTGGTGGACCCTGATCCTCAGTGAGGGCTCGCTTGACGCCCAAGTCACCTTCCCAATGTGCTTCAGGGGAGAGGAAAAGTGCACCAGACACCTATGGAACTGGGTCCCAGACTTGATTATCCCAACTGCTTTTCTGAGGTGGCGCGAGAAATGAGAAGGGGCCCTAAGAGGCCAACCTCCCTTTTCCTCGGGCCTGGACCTGAGCCCTGGGAAGTTGCATCCATTGTGATGAAGAGGTGACTTCCTCCTGTGGACAGTAAGGGGGTTTATGACCATCAAAGTCCATGGCCATTGCCACAGGATCTGAGGCCTCTGGCAGGCTCGGGATAAAGGGTCAGAAGACTGAGATGGAGTTTGGCACCTAGTAAGCACTGGTGGATGGCAACTGTGAGCTGCAGGAGTGTAGGGACCTGTGTCCTTATCTCACTCCCCTGTATAGAGTCACATGCTTAGTAGGTACTTGGGTGAATGTTTATTGAATGAATGCACATGTGCATACATAAATGATTTAATGAAATTTTTCTCCAGCTCCTCCAGTGAGCCTCTGTTTCACTCAGGGCCTTCATTCCAATCCTGTCTGCTCCTCTGAACTTGAGTCTGGCATGTCCTTCCCAAGGAGCCAGGCTCAGGGTCCATTCCTCTTTCCCACCTCCTGTCTAAGGCTGACATTAAACTCACTTATGCCCAGAATGTACTTCTGACCTATTTCCTATTGCAGGCAGCTGCACATTGGCTGAAATTTCTTATGTGATTGCCCAGATTTTTTTTATGAGCAAAGAGGCTTGAAGGACCTCAGATTTCTCTTCCATAGTAGAGGGCCCAGTGTTCCTGGACGGCAGGAAACTCTACAAGAAGCCACATTGTGCCCTGACAGTGAGGAGGGCCAGCTTGTGGCGTAACCATTGCCCCCATGTGTAGACATACAGAGTGGCTTGCCCAGAGCTGCCTAACCAGTAAGACTGGCAAATAACAGCTCTAATGTGCTGGCTTAGGGCTTGGGACTCAGCTGGATTCTGGCTTCAGCACTTCAGCTCTTGGAGCCTCAGTTCCCTCATCTGTAAAATGGACATGATATTTCATACCTCGGAGGGTTTCTAGGTAGATGCAACGAGTTAATATATATAACATGCTCAGAAGAGACTTTAGGAGCTAGAAAGTGCTCAGAAACATTGGCCATCCCTATCATCTGCTGCATACTTACTAGGGTCCAGATCTAGAGCCAAGCATTTGACTAGAGTATCTCACTGAACTCTCACAACAGACCTGTGGAGTTGTACAGGTGAGGCCCACGGAGGCCTGGAGAGACCACGTAGCTTAACCCAAACCACCGAGTTAACTCCTGCACGGTGGGGACAAGTGTGGACTCCGTCCCTGCTCACTCCAGAGCTCACTACTTATGGAGTGCTTTACCAGGAACTTTGTGTTCCAATCCCTCTGCTCAGCAGTCCGCTGAGAAATAATCCCCAGTGTGGTTGATAGAACAACCGGGCAGTGGGAAAGGAAGCCGTGGGCCAGCCCCTGGGGCTGCAGTGGCATGCAGGCCCACCTGAGCTCTGCAAGTGAGCAAACCTGGCTGGCATCTGAAGGCAGGCCCGAAGCAGAGCCCCCGCCTGCCCCTCCCGGCAGCCGCCGTGGCAGCAGCAACACTTCTTTTTAAGTCAAATGTTGCCTGCAAGTCATTGCTTCAGCAATTACCTCTGAAACCCATTGTTTCCTCAGCCCCATTAACATGTCAGCTCCTGGCAGCGGCTGACGGGGCAAACACCCCTCCGAGGGCTGCAATTCAATTTAAGATCACCTCCCCGGCTCAGACAGCCCTGGAGCCGGCCCATCTCCAGATTTCACCAAATCGAGGAGAGAGTCTCAGGGCGCAGTTTGATCATGCTGCTTCCTAAATTAAAAACAAAATTGTAAGTGTTAAACATCTTTAACAAGTCATTAAGCCCCAGCCATAATCCAGAAAAAGTCCCTTAATGAGTAATGACATATGTTGCGAGCGCAGTTATCTCCTAATGTTGGATGCTGAGATGGTGTGATGAAATGGCACAGTGCTCAGAAGGGATGGATCACCGCTAATGGCGGGATAATTTCAGGCTGTTGGTCTGAGGACCCTGGAGGGCCGAGGCGGCAGACTGCGCCAGGCAGCCAGGCTGTCTCACCTGGACGGGGCAGTCCTCAGTCTCCCTGCCTGGCCTGGCCCTGGGGCCTCTTCTCTGCACTGGGGGCTGCTCTGCCCCCACTCACAGACTCAGCTCTGCTCTGGCTCTGCCCCAGGACAAAGCGTATAGAAGCCCAGAGGTTGGGTACCAGCACTCATGCATCGTCCCACGGTCGTGGGTCCTCCCAGGCTCTCCCTGAGCCCCTCCCCCTGTTTTTGGGTCCTTGATCCCCTGTCCACATGTTGAGGCCCTGACTTGCAGCCTGAGCCTCCCTGTATTTTGTGTCCCGGAATTCCTGCCTCAGTGCTCTAGCCCTGGCTGACCACCTGGCTGGACCCGTCTGATGTTTATTTCTGCAGATACAGTTTCAGACATGTGAAGGAACTAATTAGCTTGCCCTTGCCCATGCTACCCCGTCCCCAAGTCCCAAATCTCAGGAGAGACAACATGTTTGCCCAAGCTTGGCTCGTCTGGCAGCCTCTATAGCCACTGGGTGTGGCCCATCCACTGGGTGATGAAGAGTCCCCAGAGAATAGGGCTTCCTTTTTCTCCTTGGACTTCTGTGACTTCAGCCCCATGCATTCCACCCACTCACCATTGTCTTCCTGGCCGTGTCTTGCTTCTGTGGTCCTCCCCCCATGCATGACAGCTGGAGGATGTCTTGGGTCAGAAAATCCAGAAGACACTGAGGCCCAAAGAGGTCAGAAAGTTCTCTGCCCGAGGTCATGTATCCAGAAAGTAGTAGAAAGGATATGAACTCAGACTTTAGAGCCCATGGGCTGCTGACTCTTAAGAGGTAGGGAGAATATATATATATATATATTTGTTTGTTTCCTAAAGCCCAGGCCTATGTACATATTTGAGACTGCCTAGCTAAATACTAATACACTAGTCCCCAAACAGACCCAAATCATTAAAATTTTAACAGCAAATGGAACATTTGGAATCTTGGTCCCAATGCAACAGATGAGGAAAGTGAGGCTGAGAGAATGGTCTTGTCCAAGGTCATTCAGCAAGTTCGCAGAAGAGCTGTCGTGACGCAGGCGTCCCCACGCTGCTGCAGGAACCATGCTCTCCTGTTTCACAGCGGTCTGCTATTTTCACGAGAGCTCAGGGAAACTTCTCACTGTGCAGTTTACTTAGAAACAACCGAGAAACATCACAGAAGAGGATCGATTCCTGTCCATGCATTCAAAATTAGACACTTACAGGGTTTCCTGCAGAGTTCCCTTGATTGGTGCCAGAAGGAAGCTGCATTGCCCAGCCGTGGCTGGGGGTGCGGCTGATGCAACCAGGTGAGGCCTGGAGGGAGGTGGAACCTGCCTCAGATGCAGAATTCACTCAGCTCAGGCTGGCTTCTGCTAGGCCTGCTGACCTCCAATACCATTTCTGGATCATATCCTGCCATCAGTCCTCAACTCAAGGTTTGATACACATCTTTGATCCTTCTGTCTCCGTGACACTTTTGGACCTAAGAACTTCTTGGCTGTCCTGTGCTTGGGATCACTGCTACCTTATGTGGATAACTTTCCAAAACTGCACATGGGCTAGATGCTCAGAGGTCATCATTTGGCTACACATGTAGCACTCTGAGCCCCTCAGGGACCGTTGGTGTCAGGATGGATGCCCAGGAGCCACCTGGTTACTGTGACAATCAAGGGAAGGACATTGAGATTGAATCACAGGCTTCAGTGCCTGGAAGGAGAGGGTAGGGTGCTTGGGCTGGGGACTGGGCTGAGAGTCAGGAGAAATAGTTGCCAGCTCCTGCCCAGTTGAAGTTGGCTGTGTGACCTAAGGAGAATTCCTGCTCCCTGTGAATGTTCAGTGGCATGGGCTAGGATACGTTCCAGCACACACATCTTTGAGTTGCTGGACTAGAGAAAGGGGCTGCATTCTATATATTCTGCATTCTCTTCCACCTGTTTACCTAAGGGAACATTCCCATGGGGATAGAAAATGCTACTCCGAGGTCTGCCACAGGAGAAAGCAGACAGCTAGGGACTTGTCGTTCCCCATTTCTGAGTATCCGAAGTGCATGGGATGAAGTGGGCTTTTCTAAGTTGTCTGGTGCTGGCAGCATGCTGGGCAAAGGGCTTGTCAGGCACTGTGGAGCATCCTCCCAGCCTCCGCCCTACGGCAGCTGCTCTCCTACTCTGGGACCTAAACAGGGACAAGAAAACCCTCTTTGTTCAGGGCAGACAGTACAAAGCCTCGTTGCCATAGCAGCAACAGCCATTTCCTCCAGCTTGGAGTGGCCTGGGCTCAGGGCCTGGGAAGCTGGGAGCAGAGGTCAGCCTTGCATGTGGGGGGTCTGAGTCACTGAGACCCCAGCGGTGCACCAGTGGAGGAACAAGAAGCTGGCAGTCACCAAGGCTGCCTTCCTGTCATCATCCAAAGCTGGACTGGGGGGAAGCCAGGGGCTGGGGCAGAGGTCAAGGCTGGGGGACCCAGCTGCTGAAACTGGGCTTCCTGGATGCTTAAACCTTCCATAACCAGGCAGGCATAGGAGTCTGGCCTTGCAGGGCTACAAAGCGCTGGAGGAAGAGGTGGAGAGCGCTAAGGAGTGTGAAGAGGTGAAGGAAAGAAATGACAGTCTGGACCTATCAGGCCCTGAAATATTAGTTAGGCTGAAGAATTTAGAGTCCTAAACTTTTGGAAAGAAGGAATCCAACAGCTTCTCCCTGCTGGCTTCTCTCTCTCCTTTATCTATTGAGACCTCTGGAGAGTAGGGCTTGGTGGGGGGAGTTTGGAAGGACTAGGGTAGATTCCAGGGCTTCCAGAAATTGCTGAATGGGAGGTGAGGACCTGGCTTTTTCCCAGTAGGGAAAAGACATGCTCTCTGCTCTGAAGTCACAGACAGAATTCAGCCTCAGTTCCACCAGTTACTGGTGGAATGTGTACAAGATGCTTGCCTCTCGAAACCTCAGTTTCCTTGCTTGTAAAATGGAACACTAATACTTTTCTCAGAGTGTTCTTTGAGAACATTAAATAGGGCAATGCACGCCAATCCAATTGAGAGCTACTGTTGACCTACAGGAAGTACTAGATAAACAGCAGTTACTAATCATAAAATGCCATTTTTGTAAGTCACAAGTGGCTAAATATCAGCAGTTTTATCTGGTTCAACCTAATATCAGTGTGTATAATGACTCCATGTCTGGGTGAAGCTGTGGGATAGTGTTCAGAGTCCGACCACTTGTTCCTGAGTGACCTTGGGCAAGTTACTCCATTCCTGACCTGTGAACCAGGGAAAGGAAAGTGCTGTGTGGATTACATGAACTAAAGTAGCGAAAGCATTTAGAAGGATGCCTGGCCCAGAGCCAGTGCTGAATGAATGTTGGTGAAGTGAATAAATATAGTCAACTTGGAGAAGAGGATTATTATTTTCATTCACATGAGAGGAAATGGGGATTTGCCCAGGACACACACTGGGGCTGGAACCCGAGCGTATAACTCTTGAGTCCAGTGACGGCTCTTGCCATTGACCAGCTGCTTGTCCTCTGCATCCTCCTGTCCTGCCTTTCCCAGTCCATCCCTCCACTCTGATGATGGTCATCTGTCTGTCCAAACAGCTGGTCAGTTGTCAGCCAGCCACCACTCATCAATCAACTCTAACATGTACTTATCCATTTCCTTCTTCCTTCCCTTCCTCCCTTCCTCATGAAACCAACTTCTGTTGGATGCTTGATTGTGTTGAAATGCTCTAGAACCCTAGAAGTAAGTTTTTTAAAGTCAGTATAATTTACATGCAGAAGGTTCACACTTGTAAGGATATAGTTTGATGAGTTGTGACAATCCCATATAACTCTTTAGTCATGGCCACAATTAAGATACACATTTCCAGCACCTCAGCCCCCCGCCCCCAAATCTCTTGAGTCCCTTTGTAGTCAACCACTTCCCTTATCCTCAGCTCCTTGATAGTTTCTGATCTGTGTTCTTTCCTTATAGTTTTGCCTTTTCTAGAGTATAATATAAACAGAATCAAACAGTATGTCGCCTTTTGAGTCTGGCTTCTTTAACTCAGGTTAATGCATTTGAGATTCATCCTTGTGGGTATATGCATCAGTAATATGTTTATTTTTATTGCAGAGTAATGAATAGACCACAATTTTTTCATCCATTTACTCATTGAAGGACATCTAGGTGATTTCTTTTTTGACAATTATAAACAAAGCTAATATAAACATTTGCATACAGGTTTTTGTGTGAACATAAGTTTTCATTTCTCCTGGGTAAATAAATACTTGGGAGCGAGATTGCTGGTTCATTTGGCAAGTTATGCTGAATGCCATAAGGAAGTGCCAACTTGTTTGCCAAAGTCACTATACCATTTTGCATTCCCATCAGCAATGTATGAGAGTTCCAGTTGCTCTACATCCTTGTCAGCACTTGGTTTTGCCTATTTTAAAATATGTTTTAGTCACTCCAATAGGTGTGTAGTTCTGTCTCATTTTAGGTTTAACTTACATTTCCTTAATGACTAATAATGTTAGACATCTTTTCAGATGTTGTGGGTTTTTCTTCCCCCATCCATTTTTCTTCTTTAGTGACGCGTCTTCAAAATTTTTCTCCATTTTCAAATTGGGTTGTTTATTTTCTTATTTCTGAGTTTTAAGAGTTCTTTAGTTCTTTATCAGATATGCTTTGTAAGTATTTCCTCCCAGCCTGTAGCTTGTTTTTTTTTTTTTAATTTCTTAACAGGGTCTTTAAAAGTGCAGAAGGTTTTGATTTTTTTGAAGTACAATTTATCAGTTTTCTTCTTTCATGCATCATAATTATTTTTTGCAAGAGGAGAGCATGAGCACAGTCCTCCACTACCCCAAATTATGCAGATGAGTTTGCCACATTTGGGGAAATCACAGGCGTCAGCACATCCGGAGTGCAGCCGATAAGCCTCGCCCAAGGAAAGCCACCTTCATGATCAGGTATCTCCTCTGTCACGTAAGTACACATCATGATTTTGGTGTCACATCTGCAAATTATTTTTCCTAACCTAAGATCTTCTATTTTTTTAGAAATCTTATGAGATCTATGATCCATTTTGTGTTCATTTTTATATATGGTACACGGTATGGATGAATTTTATTGGCATATAGGTGTGCAATTGGTCCAGCACTAATTGTCAGGTTGTCCTTTCTTCATTGATGCCTTTGCTCCTTTGTCAAAAATCAATTGACTGCATATGTAAGAGTTTATTGCTAGACACTATTCTGTGCTGTTGACCTTGAGTCTATCCTTTCACCATTACCAAATGTCTTGATTATTCTACCTTTGTAATAAATCTTAACTCAGGTAATTTCTTCAACTTCAGCCTTTTTTTTTTTTTTCAAATTTGTTTTGGTTATTCTAGTTCCTTTGTTTTTTTAATATAAAATTTAGAATCAGTTTGTTGATTTCTGCCAAAAATTGCTAGTATTTTGATAAAGATTTTGCTGAATCTGTGGATTAATTTGGGGAGAATTTATATCTTTATAATATTCTTCCAGTCCTTGAACATCACAGGTCTCTTCACTTATTTAGTTTATATTTTAATTCTTTATTTCATTTTTGTAGTTTTTAGCAGACAGATATTGCAATACTTTGCTAGATTTGTAACAGTATTTTAAGTGTTTTGGTGTTACTATAAATGGTTCCTTTAGTTTTTTAATTTTAATAGTTCATACAGACCAACAGTTGATTTTTGCATAAGAACTTCATATATTTTGACCTCGGTAAGCTCACCTGTTCTAGTAACTTTTGTGCAGGTCCTTGGAATTTTCTATATAGAAAACCATGTCTCAGCAAACAGGGACAGGCTTATTTCTTCCTTTCTATCTGCAATATATGCTTTTTCTTGCCTTATTGCATTACCTATATTCTCCAGTACAATGCTGAATAATAGAAGTTATTTTTTGTTCCTCTCCTTTTATTTTGCCTGAAACTCTATCTACTCTATCAGTCTTTATGGTCAAGTTTCCAAAATATATCCAGAATCTGAGCACTTTTCACCATCTCTTCTGCTGCAAGATCTATTGCCTGAATACAGCCACCATCTTCTCACCTGGGTGCCTACCTCCCCTCTGTTCCCTGTGCTCCCACCTCCACTTAGCAGCTGAAGTCAAATTTCTATTCTAATTATAACATCTGTTCAAAACCGCAACCATCTAACCATAGCCTATAGGGTCCTATAAAAGTTGGCTCCTGTCCCACTCTCTGACTTATTCCCCTCACTTACTGCACCTTATTTGTGGTAGCCTCCTTACTGCTTGTCAGACATGCTCACTATATTCTTATCTTGGGGCCTCTACACTTGTATTTTTTTTTCTTTATTTCTACTGTCTGCTTTCTTTGAATTCTTCCAGTTTAACTTCAAGTGTTACCCCCTCCCCCCACAAGGAGTCCTTCTCTAACCCTCTAAGCTAACAGAGGCCTATCACCCTCTGGCTCATCATTCCTATTTTAACTTCTTCATAATGATCTTTTTCCTTGTGTATGGGTTTATTTTCTATCTCACTCCTCTAAAGGACAGGGAGTTCATCTACATTGTGCACCCCAGACTAGATCAATGTTTACTATACATATCAGTAAGCAACTACACTGTAATTGCTCATTAAATGTTTGCTGACCAACTCTTTCAAATGTATGATTCTATGAGTCTGAGTGAGATATTCTCACCAACTTATCCCTCAACAACCTGGACAAGCTTCACACCTGTTAAGTTTATTTCCTGAACTCCCATGCAATCTCCACCTGACGAAGTTTGACTTCGGCTGCCATTACTTTTTCTGGTAAAAACAATTTATGTTCTCCTTAAGACAAGTCCAACTTTAGTCCTTAACATGGCTGGAGAGAGGGCAGTTGCCTTTACCACAGTTGATTACTCCTTCTCCCATGAACTCTCTTTCCTCTTGGCTTTTTGAGACATAGGATGTGATTGGCTCTCTTCTAGTATCTGTCTAATGGTTCCTTTCTCATGTTCATGGTAGGCTATTGTTACTTTCTCCTTATCTTGAAATATTAGTGCTGTCAACGGTCATAGCAGGAACTTACTACCTGCTCATCTAACCTTTTGGTTTTAACTACCTCCTTAAAAGCCATGTGATCCAACAACTATTTATGGGGCTCCCAGTAGGTGTCAGGCACTTGGAAAACACAAGAGAAAGATAATCATGGTCCTCTTCCTCTTGAAACTCATAGATTAGAATGTAAACCTTAAGTTCATTGTCGCCTCTCCAACATCTAAAACAATGCCAGGCACTCAGCACATATTTGGTAAATGAGTGCATACTGGCGTAAAAAAACAACCAGCAGGAACTACACAAGTCTTTTTATAATTATAATAATAAGTGCTATAACAAGGGGATACAAGGTGCTGTGGGTATGCAAATACAGGAAATCTCATCTAGTTGAGATTGGGACTCCTGGGAAACCTTCAGGAAAAAAGACATGTAGACTTAGCCATGAAGAATGAGCAGGAGTTGGTAAGTCAACTGCATATACTGGTAGTGGTGGGAGGTTGAGGAAATTTCCAGTCTGATGGTTTCTGTCTCTCTACAAATTGTAAGAAAAATTGATCTGCCGGGAATGGAGGGGGTGGAGGGAATATTGGGGGTTTGAAGAGAGAGGTAAAGATATAGACTGTGGGTAAGGTAGAACTGCACTTCAATGGAGTAAGATTTCCAGGCACTGCTTTTTGAAGTAGATGATCATTCATTGTCTCACGGTGACTCTGGGGTATTCAGTTGTGTGATTCCTTCAGCACATTTAGCCTCTTGGGGCAGGTTGTAAAAAGGGGAAAGTTGGGCTCATTCAAGTTTGGGCTGTTGTCATGTAAGTGTAACAACGGAAAGGATGGGCAAGGGAGTTGAGGACATTTGAAAAGAAGAACTATAATGACACGCTATGGAATCTAAGCTAGATGAGCAGGAAAGAAAACTCAGGTACCAAAAAAACCTTGATTTGTCTTAGGACAGCAGTGTGCTGAGTTAAAAATGCCCACCTCTCTACATAACCTTTCTCACTTAGAGTGGCTTGTGAAACAGTTCTGACCAATGAAATATAAGCAAAAGTTGCTGGGAGTGGCTTCTATGTGGGTTTTTAAAGAGGGAAAAATTCATCTGGGATGTGCCTTTCGCTCTTTGTCCTTCTATGTTCCTTGGATGAGATGGAGAGGCTGGAAGTAAAACTACTTTGTTGAGATCATGGGTGTATCTGTTAAGCATAGCCACCATAATGCTGCAAAGCAAACTTAGTGTCTCATAAAACTCCTGGCTGTCTGCAATTCAGCTGATCTAGAAAAGACTGGGTTGGCCAGTTCTGCTTCAGGCTGTAGCAGCTTGGGTGGTGCCCCCCCCCCAAAGTGTCTCTTATCCCCCTTCTGGGGCATGTTCATATGGGCAATGGAAGAAGCCCAGGAGAGCAAGTGGAAATACACAAAGTCTCTACTAACTGTGACATGGCCATTTTCTGCCTCATCTGATTGGCCAAGCATGGCTAAACCCACAGCCATGGGGTGGGGACATACTTCTCTTCTTTAGTAGAAAGAAATGTAAAGTCACACTATAAAAGGCATGGCTACAAGGGGTGGGGGGCAAAGCATTGTGGTCAGTAATGCTATTTACTACAATGGAGATGAAAGCAACCCTCAAAACATAAGCAGTTTGATGACTTCCTCAAGCACTCTGTATCTTGTTAGAGAAGGGAAAAGTAGATTCCTATTTGTTTAAGCCATGTAGGTCGATTTCTATTACATACAGCTAAAGACGATTTCTAAGTTCTCTTTAAAAAGGAAGAAAGGGGAGGGAGCAATGGCTTAGAGTCTTCATTAGATCATAGAAGGGTACTGATAAAAACTAGAATGGCAGAAAATGTAAGGGTCCAGATCTAAAATCACCTGAAAGATGAGGATGGCAAACTCAGTACACCAAAGAGAGTACAGACAAAATAAGTATACAGATGTCATATTATAAAGCTGTACACTTGAAATTTGTATAATGTTATTAACCAATGTTACTCAATAAATTTAATTTTAATAAGATGAAAAACTAGAATGGGAATATACTTCAATTGGAGAGTGGGTATTTTTAATGAGTATGATAATTTCAGAGGTAGTGTAGTTCCTGGTGGTGACAGCCCTCAGGTGTGACAAGTATGGCAGACAGGAAACTGGAGGTGATGAGGTCAAGCACTGACACACCAGCATGGTGTGGGAAGGACTTCCCACCTGGACACCGAAGACATCAAGAATGGGTCGGGTAGAAAAAAGGCCAGGATCCAGGGTCTTATGCCTTCCCTTAAAGAGGACATGTAGTCAATAGAGAACTGGAACGAGAAAGGCTGATTAGCCAGATGGCAAGGGTCTTGGATAAGATTGGGGAGCTAGAAGGGTGCCCATTTTATGTTTACAGCGCAGGCTGCCCCTAGAGATTTGGACTCACACAACAACTCTCTAGAACGTTTCATTTTCTGATACCCAGGCAATTCCAACGCAGTGTGTCCGAGGCCAGGCTCCCCATATTTCTCTGCAAACCCACCTCTCCTCCTGCTGTCTCTCTCAGTGAATGACCGGCCACCCACTCACCCAAACCGGAAACCTGGGGATCATTCTAGAGTCCTCCCTCTCCCTCATCAGATCATTATATCACACATATGTTTCAATCCATCGCCTCTTCTCCTTCGTACCCTATTTCAGGCCTCCATCGTCTCCCATCCGTTCCTCTGCCTCATTCCTCTAACCAGGCTCCCCGCCTCCAGTCTCTCCCCATGAAATCCATTATCCAGCACCTCAGGGAACCACTCCAGTGTTGGCTGAATCTGAAATCACTCTCTGCACAAGAAACCGATCATGAAATACCTGCTTTGTCTCTCTGATTCATGAATATGAAAAAGGATTCCTGAAACTAGCAGGGTTGGGGGGACTAGCTACAGGGGAAAAGAGCTGGGCTGCTCTGGGAGGTGGGGGTTCACCCAGAAAAGCCCAGGCTTGTCCGGTTTTGGGGTGAGCTGAGAGGTCAAATCCTCCTGTGGAGGCCAACTGGATGGGCTCTGCTATTGTAGGGACAAAAATGTCCTCGTATGCTGGCTGCCTTGGAGGTTCCTCCGATGTCTGAGTGTGGGACCGTGAGCTGATGTCCAGCGGAGAGGCCTGGGGGAGGGGAGGCCAGATGGCAAGATGGGTGGGGGGGTGAGAACAGTGGGGAGGGTTGGCAGCAGCTGGAAAGGATCAATGTCTTTTCCCTTCCCGTGTTTGCCTGTGTTACTATCCCTGCGCAGATGAAAGAAATTCAAATAGTTATTGATTTTCACTGAGGGGAGTATGGGGATCTGGTCTGACTCTGTTACAGCTGTACCCAGCCCCTGCCCGTCCTGCTCACAGCCCAGCCCCTGGCTCTGCCCCGGCTCCTGCCTCCAGCCTATTCAGTCCTGCTCCAGCTCCTGCCCTAGGACCTACCCAAGTCTTTGGCTCAGGGTAGGCATGTACTCAGTTAAAAATACTTCCCCACACACCTTTTTATTTATAGCAGCCAGTGTGAAGCATTTCTGGTCACGGGGATACATGCAGAAGTTCCTGGGACATAAGCCCAGACCCCGGCCTCAGCCCCAGGAGATGGGGACAGGTTAGACTGGGGGTCGGTGGTAGTGGGGAGCGGTCACAAACTGTGGGGCCTGAAGACCAGTCCCAACTTTCCCTTGGCCCAGAGCTAAAAATGGCTTTTACCCTTTTAAAGGGTTGTAAGGAAAAATGAACAAGAGTATGTGACAGAGCCTCTATGTGGCCTGCAAAACCCCAAATATTTATTATTTGGCCAGAGTGTGACTTTCTAGCACAATTTTGCTGACTCCTGGTTTAACCTCTTCACTTGCTTATGATTTTTCAGGTGATTTTCCCCAAATCTAAGCATTGCAAACTAAAATCCTGTGCTGCTCCCCCTGCCCCTCCAGACCTCAGCAGGGTCTGTGATCCCAACCTCATGAGGGACAGAAAGGGGGTCAGTCCCCTCAGTGAGAGCCCAGGGCTACTTTGCAAGAGCTGTTGTGGCCCCAGTTACCCAGGGCAGGATGCTAGGGCTACTTCAAGCACACACACAGCTTCCGAACTGGGGCTGTCCTGCCTTCTCAGCAGGCTTCAGCTTTGTTGCAGAACTTGCCTGGGCCCAGGGAAGCAGGGCACAGTCCAAGCGCTATAGTTCTGATGCTGTCATCATGCTGAATGATCCTGGGTCAGCTACCAAGCTCCTGTGAACCTCAGCTTCCTCAGCTTTAAAATTACCTCTAAGGGTCATTTTAAGTATTTACTATTAAAAGATTATGGTTCTGTTTCAGGAGTTAGTAGAGATAAGAGCCCCCTCAAACTGCATGCTATCTGAATTTCTGGCCTGTTCCCCATTGGCTGCAAAATGCAAACATCCCAGTGCAGAGCCAAGGCCCGGACTGGACCGGCGTCCTCAACCCTGCTCTTGGAGCTGAGTCACTGTGGGCAGGGACCCCTCTAGAGTTCGCAGAGTGGACTGGGAGCTGCTGTAATAGGTCAATACACAGAAAGGTTTTGTGGGGACTTACTGCACCTGAGGATATGTGTCTGGAATAGCCCCCTTCTCAGGGCCAGGTACTGAGAGGGCAAAAACCAGAGCTTGTGTGAGGTGCTGAGCTCGCTGCGCACCCCATCCCCGAGGGACGGGAAGGAATCAGTAGGACAGTGCATCGATTGCCCTCTGCAGTGGGGCCACGTGGGCTGCCTATTGATGAGGGCCTGCCTCTCCTTCCCCCTTCCTCATCTCTCAGTCCCTCCCCATTGGCAGCGGGAGTCCCTCTAGCCTTCTGCCTGGGATGGCACCGCAGAAGGGGGAGCTGGGGGAGACCAAGAAATCTCCCTGATCCCTCCAGACAAAGAGATCTGGCAGCTGCTTGTAATTCGGTATTTGGTAATCCCTAATCCCTAATCCAGTGCCATTTGCACATAAATGCAACGCCTGGCTTCTGACCCCAGGGGTCCTGGGAGCTCTTTGGGGGGTTTGCCCCCCTTTATTTACTCTGTGAGTTTTCATTGGCCAGAAGCCCCTCTGGCCTCCTGGCCACTGAAAGGAAGAGAATTTCCCAAAGAAGCCTCTTTCTCAGGAGAGAAGAGAATATCTGCAAATGGGACTCCTCAGCATCCAAGGCGCTGACACGACCCCCAGAAAGGCTGGTGCCCTTGGGGCTGGGGTGCCTGGCTGTGCTGTGCTGGTCTGTGCTGTGGTCGTGGGACCTCAGCTTGCTGAATGCTTGGAGCTGGTGGGGACAGGGGAATGGTACTGGGGGAGGCCTGACCAGGCATCCCAGGATTCAGATCTGGAGAACTTGCACTGCGGAAAGACAGGCCCTCGAGGGTCTTACTTAGGACACACATAGGTAAGACATGGAGAGGTCTTTCTCTCTGTCTCTCTTTCTCTTTACTGAGAATTTACTATGTGCCTGACACTACTCTGTGCTTGCAAACATTGTCACTTTATGCTACAACAACTCTTCAAAATAAAGTAGCTAAGCGATCCCATCTTACAAATAAGGATGCCGAAGCTCTGGTAGCTGACGTGAGTTGCTCAATATCTTAGTTGTTTGTCAGGATTAGTGCCCCTGGTCTGACCCCAAAGGCAGAGCCCTCCATGCTGCTGCCCCTGCCTTGATTGCAGGCTTGGCTCTCAGACCAGGGCGAACTTCCAGGGCCCTCGAAGACGGCTAAGCCGTTAGGCTCCAGAATCCGATTGCCTGGGTTCAAACCCAGCTCCACCACTTCTTGAGCTCTCACAGGAGCTGCTCTGGCCGTCCTCTGGAGTGAGGAATCCACGGGAATGTGCCTAACTGGAGCCCTACCCTTCCTCCAGATGAAGATCATGTGCCGGGTACCAGGGACACCAGCACTCCCTGCCCACATGTTCCCACACCCACTTCCAGGGCCTGTGTGGGCCTCTCCCCTGTGTCCATCTGCCCAGGGGCGGTCACACTGTGAGGTGTCGTCAAAAGGCAGCTGCTTGCAGATGGTGGGGTGTTGTGTGTGGACAAAGAAGGCAGCTGAGCTGTGGCATGCCTGGAACTCTGCTGAGTCCAGGAATCTCAATGCAAATCCGGCCTTCCAGGTCCTTGTGAATATTTATTTGTTAAGGTGTTTTATTCCACTTACTTATCATTTTAAATGTTCAGGCTTATGGTACGTGGGTTTCCTTTTGCTCTTACTTGGTGCCCTGTAAATGTTAGGGCTGGCCTGGCCCTGGCTCAGAGTCTAGAGCTGGGCTGCCTGCTTTGGGTTCAAAATCTGTGTTTGGCTCTTACTAGCAATGTGACCTCAAGGAAGTTATTAAGTCCCTCTGTGACTCCAGTTTTGTGTCTTTACAATAACAGCACCTACTTCACAGGGTTATTGCAAGAATTTCAAAAGATTATACATCGAAAGTGCTTAGAAATGCTGCCTGAAACATAGTAAATGCCAACTTTGATTTCACTTTTTTTTTTTTTTTCCATTTAGGGAGGGCTGTGTTTGGTAGGATAAAATTTCCTTTCATGTGACCTTACGTGGCAGGGCAAGGGTGGGTATGGCAGGGAAGAAAGTGAGGAGGAACACCAAGCATTGCAGCTGGGCTCCAGGGCTCTGCACTCTCTTGCTGCATAAATTTCTGTAAATTCCTTAGCCTTTCTGTGTCTGTTTCCTCATCTCCAAAACAGAGGTTATAGGAACTACCTCAAGTTGGAGAGTGGATAAGGATTAAATGAGAGATATAGTGCATGACAGAGTACCTAGCACGTGGTAGAGACTTGACAATTTTCCAATTAAAAAAAAAAAATCCTCATGCTTCTTTCCATTGTCCGTCCTTCCTTTTCTCTCTACTCCCCACTCAGAGTTCTAGGTACTTTGCCTCATTTCAACTGTGCAACCCTGTGAGGTGGGTTTTCCAGATCAGGAAACTGAGGCTCAGGGAGGAAAGTGGTTTTCCCAGAGTCACACCGTGACCAGGGTTTAAAAGCCAGGGTTTGGGTCACCAGTCGTGGAGAGAACAGAGGGATGCTCCCATCCATTGCACAATGCTCTGTGCCTGCTCATACATTGGCATGGGGTGCTCACAGACACCTTGGGGGAGGGGCAGGGAACCTTAGAGACCCCCATTTTACAATTGACAAGACAGAGCCTGAAGGACCTGAAGGGGCCTTTCTATAGTAAATCCTTCTCTGCGTCCAGTTTTCTGCTTTTGGGAAGTATGGTAAGTTAGCATTTCTGAAATTAGCTCAAGCTTCAAGCAGGCTCATCTTTGCAACCCAATTTCTCATCGTCACCCAAAGGATGGGGCACAACAACGATGAGAAAATTGGTACTGCCCTCCCCAGATTGGACACCGGTTTCAAGAATTCCCAAAGGGGCTAACCTCTGATTTCAATATGTTAATGTGCGGGATTTAATGGCATATTTATTGCTGATGTAGATGTTAGTTATTTACATGGGAAACTGATTTATTTATCTATTAGATAATTAGTAAACTTCAATAATTGCGAAAACCTTTTAGCAATCAGTTGACATTTAATTAACATACAATAACTGTCTTATTAAATCTACATTAAATGTCTATTGGAGTTAATTAAAACTCATACCTATGACTCCACATTCTTTGGGAATCCTCATTAAAACCCACCAGTAAGAATACAGATGGGAAAATTCCCCAGAAAGCAATCTGTAGTGGAGTTCCTTGAACAAGACTCAAACATTTACTCAGGGCCTACTATGTACTTAGAGCAATGGCAAACAAGACAGAAATAGGCCTTGCCTTCAAGGAACATACAGTCTGGTGGGAGGTGTGTGAAGATTAATCAAACAAGACAAATGAACTCTGCAGCTCCAACAGGTGCAATGAAGGGCAGGTAGGTGCTAGGAAGAGCCTGGAGGAAGAGGATTTGAGCTGGTTGTGGGGGTCAAGGTGGCTGCTTGAGCTGATTTCTGAAGGTTAAGTTGGAGCTATCCATGGAAAGATGGAGGTGCTTCAATTAGAAGGAACAACATCTGCAAAGGCTCTGGGGAGGGAGGGAGCATGGCCTATAGGTGGGAACACAGAAGAGCATGGAGGCAAGGTATGTGGTCTTTTTCCTACAAGCAATGGGAAATGGGAATTAGTGTGTATGTGTGTGTGTGTGTGTGTGTGTGTGTATACAGCATGATTGAATTTGTGTTTAGAAGTCAATCTGGCTGAGGCCAGGAGAATGGGTTGAAGGGGGGCTTGAATGGATATATGCAAATCAGTCAGGAGGCTACTGTATTGGTCCAGTTGAGAGATACCAGCATCTTGCTGAGGATGGAAAGACGTTGATATGTTCATCCCTCAACAGGAGCTGGCGTTGGAAGAAGGGGTCAAGGAGGACTTCTATGATTCCAGCTTTGGGAACTGGGTGGCTAGTGCCATTCATTCATTGGGAAGAGGAACAGTGAAAGAAGTCCAGATGTGGAGTGAAGAGCAGACAGTCTTGAAAATGTTGAGGATGAGCTATCCAAGAAAAGATGTGACATAGACAGATGCATAGGCCTTGAACTCACAAGAAGAGTTAGGGCTGAAGGTTTAACAAATCCTCATGCCTGGGTTCTACTCCAGAGATCCTGATTTTATGGGTCTGAGATGCAGGTGATTCTAATGTGCAGCCAAGTTTAAGAAGGACCAGCCTAAGTAGGAGCGCACACATATAATGGGATCTCATTATACGTTGATCTGGGCGACTCCAGCTGGTTTGGTTCACGTCCACCAGAGCCTGTTGTCATCTGCCCATGTCTACGTGCTCATATTGTTGTTGATGCTGTAAGTAATAATTGTATCACCCGTGTAGCCAGGTACTTGCTGTGCTCCCGGCACTGTGCTGAATGCTTCACTTCTGTTCTCTCACTGGATCTTCACAACAAAATTATGAGCTGGGTATTATCTCTATTTTACAGACAAGGAAATGAAAGCTCTGAGAGGGTCAGTGTCTTGCCCACTGTTACAGAGATGGTAGTAAGTGCACTTGAACCCAAATCCATTAGACTCCAAAGTCTTCATGCTCCATCACTATGACATACTGCTAGTCTCTGTAAAACCAGGAAAAGGTTCTTTAATGTGCCTTTCTCACAGGGTGTAATTTGGACGAGGGATAAGGAAAGATCTGTGAATGCCATGTATGTCTAAGGCGGGGTTGTGTGGGGGGGGGGGCGGGGGGGCTGGTCCTCAGCAAGAAGCCCTCACTCTTTGCTGGAGAAAGGAAAGAGGCATGTTTGTCAGTGGCCCTCTCCCTTCACGCTGAGCTGTCCTGATTTGCAGCCGTAAAAAGCTAACAGGGAAGAGAGGTAGAATTAATACGTATCGAATAGGTGGAGAACTCCCCGGACCCCAAATTGACATGTATATCATCAAACCTTGTTGATAAGCTAACACTTCTCAAAAATATTCCAAAATTAAATGGTGTTACTTAGGGAAAAAAGGACTTCTGAAATCAAATAAATTTAGATACTGCAGGACTCCTCAGATCCTTTTCGATGCTGCGATGAAGCTCCAAGGGTAGGGGCAGGGAGGTGGAGAGTATGCAGTTTCCTAATCTTCTTTAACCAAGAAATGCTTCCTTTCTTTCATTTCTTTTTTCTTTTCTTTTTATTTTTTAAACAGAGCATCTAGCTTGGACTTTCTCAAAGTGTGGGCCCTAAAACCACCTGCATCTCTGAACTGCCTGAGGGATTTTTACAAATGCAGACTTTGGTTGCCCTCCCCTCAGATCCTGCAGGAGAAGCTCCCCAGACGGGCCCAAGAGACCTGCCACGTGATCAAGCGTCCCCGATGATCTGGTGCCCACTGAGCCTTTAGGACCATTCTCCTAGGAGGACTAATGTTCTGCGAAACACACTTTGGAAACCCTGCTGTGGACAGAATATATCTTAAACTTTCATGAATTGCTATTTTAATATTGATAGAGATAATATGAGCAACAAAATACAAATTTCCTTGACTTGCTATAAAAAAGCCAGAGTTTTAATTTAATTTATTTTATTTTATGAAACACTGATGTTCTTGATCAACAGGACTGAAAGTACAATTACCCATGGGTGTGGGGTCAGTGAGATGTTTTGAAATTAAGGAGAGGTTTTGACGCCCCCAAATGCTGGTCTAGCGTGAGAGGAGAGCACCTAGTGCAGGATTCTCCACCTGCGCTCCCTAAGTAAGGGCCTCAGACACCGAGAAACGGTGGGGGGAGGGGGGGAGCTCGACCCATTGTCAGCCAGAGCAATTGTACTGTGATCTGCTTAAATTTTGTTTGAAATCAGGGTTGAGCTGCTGAAAAAACAGAAACAAACGAACAAACAAGCAAGCAAACAAAAGTTCGCTGACCGCGGCTGCAATTCCTCCCTTTGTCAGAGGACGGACCTGCGATCCAGAGAGGGAGAGAGACTTCTTTCTCTCCAGTGCCCCAGGGTCCGGGGGTCTGCGCGCTGGGCCTTGTCGCTGTACAACGAATGGCAGGGCTGTTAAGATGCAGCCCACGGCGAGTGTGGCCAAAGTCAGCTGGAAGTCAGAGCCAGACGCAGCCCGAGGAGCGCCCGCGTCGTCCTCCTTGGGGCTGACCTCCCTCGCTGGCCTCTCTGCTCCTCTCCCGGCTGCCTTTTCCGAGCACCTAAGCATATGTATGAAGCGGAAATCAAACGCCTGCCTCGGACTTGACAGAACTGCTGAACTAAGAGCCATATAATGTCCTCTACTGAAGGACATCACCTTGTCAAGATAAAGCTTGGTAAATGCTGCTCCGCGGGAAGCCGGGCTTCCAGGGCCGGATCATGTATATTCATGTCGTCTCCGAGAACTGCCCACTGCCCCACCCCCACTCCCTGCCAGCCACTGACCAGGCTGGGCAGCCTGAGAGGCAGGTGGGGCTCCTGGGGACATGGTTCTGATACTACTCACTTCTTAATGGGAACGGGTGCTGATGGTGCTGCTCACCCACCTTCGTGGATGTCAAACCCAAGATTTCCTTCACAACCCTCTTGTTTGCTTTCTCTGCACTATCCAGCTCTGGGGAGCCAGCAAACATACCCAGAAAGCACCAAAGCATGGTACTCAAGGCCCCTTGTGAATGACCCAGGCCTCCTTCCATAGCATCTTTGTGGGCTCTGCCCTGGAACCACGTGGAGCTTCTTTCTTCCCTTTGCCCCCCTCTCCAGACCCACTCATACATCTCCTTCTGCTCAGTCTGGCCCCTGCCTGGGACTCCCTCCCCCTTCTCTGCTTGGTGAACTCCCATCATCCCTTTGAGGTCCAGCTCAAACGTCAGCCCTTCCTGCAGCATTCCCAGACCCCTCCAGACTGGTTAGTCACTCTCTCCTCCTGGCAGCCAGACAACATCCTGGCTCTCTGACATGCCCCTGATCTTTTGCTCTGTAATCACTTATTTATGTCCCTTTGCCCCTTTCCACGGAGAGCTCCTGGAGGTCTGTGCAGCACCCCCACAACCCAGTCTAAGGCCTGGCGGGCAGTAGGGACCAGTAACTGTGAACTGATGTTCTGGTTGCTGTTCCTGTGTGTAGTCATTTGCTAGGGCTGCTGGGCTTCACCACAGAAACTTACCGTCTCACAGTTCTGGATGCTGCAAGTCTGAGGTCAAGGTGTCAGCAGGGTTAGTTCCTTCCAAGGCCTCGGTCCGTGGCTTGTAGGTGGCCATCTTCTCCCTGTGTCCTCACATGGCCTTCCCTCTGCGTGTGTCAGTGCCCTATCTCCTCTTCTTATAAGGACACCAGTCATATTAGATCAGGGCTTACCCATAAGACCTCATTTTATCTTAATCACCTCCTTGAAGATCCAATCTTCGTACAACCACGTTCTGAGGTACTGGCGATAAAGACTTCAACGCATCACTTTTGGGGGGCATACTTCAGCCTATAGCACTGCGTAACAAAATTACCAAACTTAGCAGCTGAAGACAACTGGAGATTTTTTTATGTTCATGGATTCTGTGGGTCAGGAATTGGGACAGGATACTGCAGGGAGGGCTTGTTTCTGCTCCACGAGATCTGGGACCTCAGCAAGGACAACTCGAAGGCTGGGGGCCAGAATCCTCTGAAGGCTCATTTGCTCACAAGTCTAGCACGTGGGCTGAGATGACACAAAGACTAGGATCAGCACTGGAATGCCTACATGTGCCTTTTCCAGGTGGCTTGGCTCCCTCCCAGCATGGCAGCCTCCAGGCAGTTGGGCTTCTTGCTTGGTGACTCAGGCCTCCAAGAGCAAATGTTCTAGTGAGAAAGGTGGAGTTGCATCATTTCCTAGGGCCCAGCCTTGGGCATCGTACAGTCTCACTCCCCTTGTGCTCTATGGCTCCAAGTGGTCAGAAGCCCACCCAACCTCAAGGGGAGGGAGATGGGTCTGCACCCAACTTTTGATGGGGCAGTGACTAGGCCATGCTGGAGAAGAGCATGTGGAAGATGCAATCTAAATAGAATTCAGAGGGACACCTTGCAATCATCATCATGGGACATGTTGCAGTTGGTTGCAGTCGGGGGATACAATACTGGTTCTCTTGTCTTCCTTGGACCATTAATTTGCATATAGATATATTTTGAGTTTCTGTATCTTTAATCTTCATGTTTATCCATTATAACAACCACATATACTATCTGATGGCTATGTGGCTTTGAAGGTCAGTGAACTACTCCTTGTAGAGCACTGGACCGAGGGCCTGAGGCATGGTAAGTACCTATAGTTTTTGAGTTCTCTGTGGGTTGAACATTTTAAATCATCTGTTTAATCAGCATACAATTTCTCCGGGGCCTTCAGGGGCCCCAACACTATGTTTAAGAACTCATCTATCATTTGTACATAAACAGTATTTGTGGATTTTGTCACTCAACAAACATCGTCATTATTCAGTCATTCAACAAACGCTCTTACAGCATCCACCCCAGGGAAAGAAGAGGCTCTTGGCAGAGGGGGTCGATCTCCAGCTAATGTTGTACTCCAGATGCATCAGGCAGAATTCTAATAGCATCTGTGTGTTTCATTTTGCCCATTACGACACCATTATATTTTAAAGCTTGTCTTTCTAACTCTCTTATTTTTCTTCTAGACTGCACTCCCGCTATATGGCTCCAGTTTCTCTAACAATTAGGAAGGTATTATAGTTACTGGAGATTCATCTATCATTTTATGAGCCTCTTTCAAGAGAGGAAATAACAGGTTGTTTCAAGTGGGAAACGATGGCTGCCAAAGCTCCGTGGAACAAGCGTCCTGCTCCCAGGGGATCAGCCAGGTGGTGTTTATCTTTGACACAATAAGCAAAAGATCAGAAATGATTACCACAAATGGTAGAGTAAACAGTCCATCTGCAACAAAGGGCACCTGCCCAAGTCCCAGAAATTGGGTCTACACACAGCTGTCAATTCCAGACTGGCCCTTACGGCTCCATCATGCCTCTGAGGGCTGCAGTGCATGGCTGGGCACAGGCTCACCCTACCCCTGCCCCAAATGCCTTGACAAGGGGTACCCAAATCTGAATCCCCTCAGAGGCTCATGTCCCCTTAGGCTCAAGTCCAGCCTCCTTCTCCTGGCTCCAAAGTCCTTCATGATCTTGGCACTTGTCCATTTGATCCACTGCTTTATCCCTGTTGCCTAGATCGATGTCTGGCATAGAGCAGACATTTAGTAAATATTTGTTGGCAGAGGAAATGAATAGTCTGGCCCTTGCCTACTGCTCCAGCATCATCTCTTGCTTCTCTCTCCCTAGAGTCTTCACTGAATTTCTTTTAGTTCCTAGAACACAGCATGCTTTGTTTTTTCCTCCTTTGTATATTCTGCTACCTCTGCTTGGAGCACTCTCTTCTACTTCTCCCTGGTTAACTCCATACCCCCCCCACCCAGAGGTCTCAGCTCAGATACTCCTACTTCCAGGAAGCTTTCCCTGAACCCATGACCCTGGGCACACCCACCCAAATGACACTTTCCCTCGCATATTCCTTTTTGTAACCTCTTGTCTGTGTTCCCTACCAGGATGGAAGCTCTTTGAGGGTGGCAATGGTGTCTTGTTCACTGCCAACACCAAAGACTCATGCCCCCATTCCGCAGTGCATAGCTGTTACAGGGAAGCAGCTGCTCAGGCAGAAACAGCTCTTCTCAACTTACCACCCATGTGACTACCTTTTGCTGTGGGTTATGAGTAGAAGTGACATGAGTTCCTTCTGGATCAAAGTGGTTAAGTAGGGGGCACCCAAACCTTCACATCCTTTCTCTTTCCTCATTCCTCAACCAAATGCAGAGGACCTAGTGAAGGACTCTAAGGAGACACTAGAGGGAAGCACCCTGAATTTCTGAGCTCCCCAGGGTGACCAAAGGAAACATCAGCATTGGACTTGGCATGACTGTAAAATGAACTCATTGTTTAAAGCCACTGATACTTTGGGGATGCTTGTTATAGCAGCTAGTATTAGTTGATTAATCTACAGCTTTGCCTCAACAAGCGTTTGTTAAAAGTGGAGTCTCTTGGCCATATAGCCTCACACCACATCTCTGTAGCCACCCAGACCCAGTACTTCCCAGGAACCCACAGTCTGCCTGTGGAGAGGATTATGGGAATCAGTTCACATCATCATGAAAAGCATCAGTTTGTTAGATTAAATGGACTGAGTCTTATACCATTGGGCAACATCAAGATTCATGGACAGAAATAGCATTAGTTAATACAGGGCATCTTAATTAAAACAGACAAATAATGGCTTTGACATAACACATCAGACAAGGTAAGCATTGCTGTCTCCATCAACCCTCATCCCATTAAGTCCTATAGATTCTGCCTCTAGTTTCCCACTTGTCTCTTCTCCATCTTTGCTGCCCAGCCCTGGTTCAGTCCTTCTCCTCTCTCAGCAGAACCTCCCAAGAGCCTCTGGGCTGGTCTCCTCTCTGCAGTCAGATTTGGCCGACACTCACTTTCACCTGTGTTCATCACTTCCCACACCACAGCCATATGGTTCTTCTAACATCTAGAACTGACCTCTTTGCCACCTGTTGCCTTCAAGGGAACTCCATACTCCTTACCTAAGATTCAAGATCCTTCAAGATATAATTCCTGCTTCTCTTCTCCATCTTATCTTTCATGAGTCCATACAATGTTTCAAAGAATCTATGCTCTTTCTCTCCCATGTGTACCCTGGGTTCTGTCAGGTTGCACCTGCAAAAAGCTGGTCAAAGCCTGTGCAGAACTGGTCACTCACTCAGTGACAGCTGGAGTGACAGGAGTGCAAGGATATCTGACACATGGCCTTTCTCCCAGTATACCTGCTATTAGGGATTTGTGTACTTATGTTTTCTTTGTCTAATCTGGGGATTCTTTGAAGATAGGAACTGTATTTTATCCCCAATACTCAGCATGAGTCCTGATACAAAGGAGGGCTCAAATATATTGAATGAATGAATGAATGAATGAATGAATAAATGAAAAGGTTCAAATGGTTGTTTTCTCTGCAGAGGAGAAATATATAATATAGCCAGAGATTATCCTCCTTCAGCGTGAATTACAATAGATGGGGACCATAGCTATATCCAGGGAAAAGCCCCCCAAAAGCAACAATAATAATAACAGCTAATATTTACTCGATGGCCACAAAATCCAGGTAGTTTAAGTGTTCTCTAGATGAGCTTATTTGATCCTCAAGATAGCCCAATGAAGTATTATCATTATTATTCCCATTTTATAGATGGAGAAATGGAGGCAGAGAGAGGTTGAACAACTTGATCAAGTTCCTGTGCTCGTGGACAGTAGAGCTGAGGTTTAGACCTGGGCATGGCCTGACACCCCCATCTGGGTGCACAACTGGACAAGGTAGGGGCCTGCCTAGGACATCTGTACTACTCAGACCCTGGAAGCTGGCAGGGGCAGGCGATCTGTTAGAGTTTATTTTTGTTCAAGCTTTTTCAAAAAGTCTGCAAAGATATGTTATATGCTTATTAGCTCCTGTCTCTGCCCATAGGAAGGGGATAAAATGTGAAATTTTATACTCTAAGTGTTTTTCTCACTCTCTCTTTTCTTGAAAACTAATAAGGAAAAGAGCATGCTGTTTTGAATAATAGGCAAAGAATAGTCACAGAAGAAGAAATAAAAATAATCAATAAAGACATAATTTTTTTTACTTTACCTATAGATTAAAAAAAAAGTTAAAACAGTGATATGCACCTCTCCTCTGCAAGAAAAACAGATTTCTTCTTTTTTCTTCTTTTTTTTGTTCTACATTACCATTTAATTCCCTTTCTTATTTTCTTACTGAGTAACTATAGCCTGAGTTGGCCAAGACCCTGGGGAACAGGTTCTCCCATTCACTGTCGGTGACTCTTTCCAGGGGTAATTTGGCAATATGTATCAGAAGTTTTAAAAATGCGCACATGCTTTGATCCAGCAGTTCCTTCTGGAACAGATCCTAAAGAAACAGTTGAGGATGTACACAGAGTTTTAATTATAAGTGTGTTTACCAAAACATTGTTGATGGTAGTGAAAAAGTGAGAGAAACTTAAATGTCTGACAATCGGGCTGGTTCCATATCACAGTAGATTACTAAGTAGTCATTAAAAATGTTGTTGTAAAAGAAATAATATTTAATGGCATGGAAAGATGTACATGATAAAATGTTAAGTGAGAAAAAGCAGGTTACAAAACAGATGAACTAGTGGAGGCGATCAGTCATGTATATAAACAACTCAAACATGAGTGCTCAGAAGGACTCCAATCAGCCAAGCCCCAAATGAGAAAAAAAAAATTTTTTTTTAAAGCATAGACTCCAGTCCCAGATTGTCCAGATTCGAACCACAGCTCAGGTAAAAATGATCTGTGTGAGGTCAGATAAGTGTCTCAACCTCTCTGTGCCTTCGTTTCCTCGTCTGTAAAATGGGGATTCATAATAGCACCTACCTAAGTAAGTCAGCATATGTAAAGTGCTTTGAAGTGAGCCTGGCTTCTAGTAAGCAAGATGCGAGAGTCTGTTAGGCAGAAATGTTCAGTGCTTTTTCAGAAACAGAAGGAAAGGCCTGTGGAGAGAGATGTTTATTCTCTTGCAGGAGGTGGGGCCACCCTTCGAGAGGCAGTGGCATTTGTTTGGGTTTTGAAGGACATGAAGGGCTTCCAAAAACAGAGAAGGGGCAGGCGAAGGCATTCCTCCCCCAGCTACGAGGCTTCCCCTGAAGGGAGGCTGGGAGGGTCCTGGGCCCTGAGCTGCGTTGGGCCCTGGGAGGCATGTGGCTTATTCACCATGAAGCTACTGTCTTGAGTTGCCCCACTCTGCTTGCTGCTCTGGCCGGACCTTCTTTTTGTTTGTTTGTTCACTGATTTTTTGCTGAATGGAGCAGACTTGCCAGGCAAGTTTTAAGATAGAAGATTAAGCTTTTTTTTTTTTTTTAATATGCACACTTTTTAAAGAGGTGAATTTTATTAAATAACATTGCTATGTTTTTACAAATGGCTCTGCTGAGCCAAAGGTTTGGAAATACATTTATCTTACGAAATTCTTGTATTTTAGAGCCTGAAGTGACCATTCAAACCATGCAATTGATAAAGAGATGATAACAAGATGCAGGGAAGTTCTATCCAAGAGGTCATGAGAGAACTAAGGCCAGGGTCCAAGGGTCTGGGCTCCCAGTTGAATACATGAGGGCAAATTACAAGCCTGGTGCTGGACTCATGGGCACTAATAGGAGGTGAAGTTTTGGCTCAGTATGTGGATGACTGTTTTAATAGGCAAACCTGGCCAGAAGTAAAGTAGTGAGCTCCCCATCACCAGAGGGCTGTAAGACGAGACCAGAAAACTTGGGAAATGGTGCAGCTAGATTAATTGACTTCTGAGTTTTCTTTCAATTCTGGGATTCCACTGTGTTATGATCTTTCTTTTCTTTTTTCTTTTTGCACATAAAACGGTTATTGTTTTTAAATTTTTTTAGGTTGAAGGAAGTTTTAATTATTTTTTAAATTTCAAATTATTTTTCTTTTCTTTGCATTGAGAATTGATATTTCTTTTCCTACAATGTACCCACGTATTTACGGAGTGGTGGTGGAACCAGGTATGGCTCTATTGGGGGTACAGGGTATAAATTTTTCAGTTTTACCCTGACTGACAAAATACAGAACAGGTAAATATGGAAAGGAAATGTGAATTGTTACAAGTTAAGGATATCTTACTTTTTCTTTAAAAATTTTTTATTTATCTTAAATTGAATTTATTGGGTTTATGTTGGTCAGTAAAATTATATAGGTTTCAAGTGTACAGTTTGGCAATACATCATCTGCACACTGCATCGTGTGCTCACCATCCAAAGTCCAGTCTCCTTCCATCACCATTGACCCCCCACTTACCCTCCTCCACCTGCCCCTTCCCTCTGGTAACCACTGTACTGTTGTCCGGGTTTGAGAGCTGTTTGTTTTTTGTTTAACTCCCTTCACTTACTTCACTCAGCCCCCCAGGCCCTTCCCCTTTGACAGCTGTCAGTCTGTTCTCTGTACCTGCGAGACTGTTTGTATTTGTTTGCTTATTTTGTTCTTTGGATTCCACACGTAAGCGGATCATATGGCGTTTGTCTTTCTCTGACTGGCTTATTTCACTTAGCGTAATGCCACCCATGCTGTCGCAAAGGGCAAGGTTTCTTCTTTTTTTACAGCTGAGTAGTATTTCATTGTGTAAATGTGGTACAGTTTTAAAATGTTTTCATCTTTTTAAAAATTAACCATTTTAACAATAAAATATTTCAAACATGCACAAATGAAGGTAAACATAATGTTAGAGACACTCATATCTCACCACCCAGATGTAAAACGTTAACATTTTGTTGAATTTGTTGTAACCCACTCCCCTTTTTCTGAGGAAGAAAAATGACATATATAACTAAAGTCCTCATCTTTTCTGCTTTCCCAGAACTAATCATTAATTTGAGGGTTTTTAAAAACCATTCTATGCCAGTTTTTATACATTTAAAGGTTTTATTTATTTATTTTTAGAGGGCAGGGAACGGAGGGAGAAAGAGAGGGAGAGAAATATCAATGTATGGCTGCCTCTCCCACACCCCCAACTGGGGACCTGGTCTGCAACCCAAGAATGTGCCCTGACTGGGAATCGAACTTGTGACCCTTTGGTTCACAGGTCAGCACTCAATCCCCTGAGCCACGCGAACCAGGGCCGTTTTTATACATTTAATGCATATACGTAACAGTAAGCAATATGTAGCATTGCCTTTGCATTCATCAATTACATCATACTGACTGTGCCCTTTTGCAACTGATGTTTTTCATTTAATGTGTTGTTTCTGAGACTTAATCATGTTGATGCATGAAATTTTAGTTCATTTAATTTGCACAGCTGCATAGTAGTCCATTATATGAATGAACTGCGCTTGATTTATTTATTCTTCATTCATGGACATTTAGGTTGCTTCTTAATTATGTTTTTGCTATCAAAATGTGTAAAGGTGGACTTGTGGGGTCATATAATGCTCACACCTTCAACTTTAGAAGTTGTGAACCATTTACTCTTCAAGGTGGTGTGCCGGTTTATAGCCTCGCCAACAGTGAAAGGGTTCCTTATTCCTCCCGCCCTCTAAAATATGTGCTGTTTTCAGTCATTTAACTTTTGCCAATCTGATAAGCATGAACAGTTATCTCTGTGTTCCTTATATTTATTTTTCTTTCCCTTTTCTCTCTCCACCCTACACCAGCCCATATTATGCTTACTTGGACCGCTAGACAACTTTGTTTACTCTCAACTTGAAAAGAAACACTTGCAACATTTCACCATAATGTATGGTATTTGCTATTAATTTTTGGTGGATAACTCTTCTCAGGTTAATTTCTTTTTCTAGCTTGTTAAGAGTTGGGTTTTTTAAAAATATTTTTTAATTTAATTTTAGAGAGAGGGGAAGGGAGGGAGAAAGAGAAAGAGACAAACATAAATGTGTGATTGCCTCTTGAATGCCCCTAACTGGGGACCCAGCCACAACCCAGGCATGTGCCCTGACTGGGAATAGAACCTGCGATTCTGGCTCACAGGCCCATGCTCAATCCACTGAGCCACACCAGCCAGGGCAGTTTGTTTTTTTTTAAATCATGAATTGGTGTTGATGAATTTTATCAAATGCTTTTTCTAAACCTGAGAAGATCACATGGTTTTTCTGTTTTAATTTGCTAATCTGGTGAATTAACATGATAAATTTTCTCTTTTGCTTCACTTCCTTTTAAATAAGTAGTTCAGATACAACTGGAGCTCTGTATGCTTTCCCTCCGTCCCTGGAGGCAAATACCACCCCAAATTCAGTGTTTCTCATTCTCATGCATATTTTCATGCGATTGCTACATATGTATGTATCATAAACAATATGGGTGTTGTTTTGCATGTTTTCAAAGTTTATATTAATGGTGTCTTACTATGCATATTCTACAGCTTGCTTTTGCATTTTGATACTTGAAGCTCTAGTTCATTCTAGTTGCTATCTGACATCACATTGTGTTACAGTGCAGCATAATTGTGTCACTACAATTTATTCCTGCTTTTGCTTAGGAACACTAAAGTTGCTTCTAATTTTTAGCTATGCAAACAGAGGCATGGATCAATATTCTTATAGAGACTCCTCTGCACGGTGCACAACTGCTTTGTTGGGGGGTAGGATACGTATACTCTTTCTCAAATATGGCCAAAATGCTCCCCAAAGCCAGTAACAAGTAATTGGAAAGTTTTTAAAAATCATTCCATATCAGTTTTTATGCATTTAAATATTTTATTTATTTATTTTTAAAGGGAGGGGAAGGGAGGGAGAAAGAAAGGGAGGGTACCATCAATGTGTTATTAGGCATGCTCCCAGAAGTGTAAGTAGAGATCTGTTTTTCCAAATCTTCACTGATACTTGGTGTTGTCAGGTGTTTAAATGTTTGTTGCTTTGATGACTGTAAATGATATTTCATGATTGTTTTAATTTGAACTTCCCTAATTTACTAATAAGACTGAAATTATTATAAAGTATGTATATATAGTATATATATATTTTTACCACATTACTGTTCACACCCTTGCCCCTTTTCTTTCTGATTTGAAGATATATATATATATACACACACACAGACACATATATACATATATATAGAATATATATATTCTGAATGCTAATCACTTGTTGGTCATATGCATTACAAAAATGTTCTCCTAGTGTGTGGTTTAAGTCATACATGTTCAGTATAATTGCAAAGTGAATGCTCATGGAAATTACCACCCAATTTAAGAAGTAAAAAGCTGCCAGCTCCTGAAATCTCCCATGTGTCCCTTCCTAATAATATTTATTCCCCTCTCTCCTGGAGGTAAGCTGTCTTGATTTTTATTTATACAATTTTGCTTTTTTCTACAGATTAGCCACCTAGGTAGCCATCCTTAAACACTATAGGTTAGTTTTTTCCTGCTTTTGAGCTTTATGTAAGTGAAATCATTTTGTAGCTTTTCTTTTATGTCTTATTATTTGACTCAACATATGTTTGTAAAATTAATTTTTGTGATGTGTGATTATAGCTCCTCATTTACACAGCTGATGGCATTTTTTCAAATAAACAGTCCACAATTTATTTATCCATCCTACTGTTGATCTGGGTTTTTTTTCCTTCCAGGTACTGAATATTTCAGACACTATCACCATGAACATTTCTGTACCTATCTCCTGGTACGCAAGTCCATGAACCATACCTAGGAGAGGAATTTCTCAATCATCAGGTATGCTTATCTTCAGCCTCATCGGAGGGTGCCAGACTACTTTCCAAAGTGGCTGTTGTAGCTTGTCTTGCACTTTGCTTATGGTAGCTATTGTTGAACAAAGTTTTTAATTAAAATGCAGTCAAATGTATCAATATTTATCTTCTCTTACAGTGTCTTGTTTAAGAAATCTTTTCTCTACCCTGAAGACATTTTTCTACTTTCCCCTAAATGTTTTCAAGTCCTGTCTTTTCTGTTTACCTTTTTAATCTACCTGGAAATAATTTTGATATATGATGAAGATGTAGGTATCGAGTTTTACTTTTCTAAAATAAGGATGAGCCAACTGTCTGAGTGCCGATCGATTTATGACATCATTTCTATTACATATCAGATTTACATTTAAGGATAGATCTTTTTATTGAGAAGAGTTTTCTTTGGTTCACCATTGTTCTTTTTAATGGCTTGATGCAGCCAGTTTTTCTATTTCTTTCTGAGCTAATTTTGGTAATTCTTATTTTCTAGAAATATAAAATTCCTTTAGATTTTCAAATTTACAAACATAAAGTTGATTGCATTCTGTTGTGATGTTAAAGTCTCTTTAGTCCTAATTTTAGATATTTATGCCTCTTCTCTTTATTCCCTTCTTCAGTCAGTCTTGATGGCAGCCTATTTTATTAGTTTTTCTCAAAGAAATAGCTTTTTTCTTTGTGAATCCTTTCTATTGTTTTGTTTTTATTTCACTAATTTCTACTCTTAATTTTAATATTTCCTGTCTTGTATCTTGTTTCTGTTTACAATCATTTTATTTGTTCTTAAGTTAAAAAACAGTCATTTATTTTTCATCTTTTAACAAACTTTAATCAGTGCATTTGCAGTTAACAAATTCTCTTCTAGCTACATAGTTTTAATATGCAACCTTTAACAACCGGCCATGCTAAACATTTTGTAATTTTTATTGTTTTGTCCTCTTTCATAATGAGTTATTTAAGAATGCATTTTAAAGTTTTCAACATGATTGTTTTGTTTCGAATTAACTTTTATGGTTGCTTTCTAATTTAGTTTTATTGTCACAAGAAAATAGGTCTTGTAATGTCTTTATTCAGTTTCAGTATTTGGGTAATGTTGGCCTCATAGAATGAGTTGGGAAGTGTTCCTTCAACTTTTATTTTTTGGAGGAGATTATAGAGAATTAATATTATTTCTTTCTTTAATGTGTGGTAGAATATAGCAATAAAACAATCTGAGTTTGCTGTTTTCTTTTTTTGAAAGGTATTAAGTATTGGTTTAATTTATTTAATAGATGCAGGCCTCTTTGGCTTATCATCTGTGAGCTTGGTAGTTCATGTTTTTCAGAGAATTTGTTCACTTCATGTTAGTTATAAAATTCATGGGCATAGAGTTGTGCATAATATTCTTTGTTATTTTTGATGTCCATGGAATCAATAGTGGTGGCTTTTCCTTTATTTCTAATATTAGTAAGTTGTGTCCTTTCTCTTCTTTTCTTGATTAGACTGGTAAAGTTTTATCATTTTTTTCTTTATTCTCATTATTTTAATGTGTAGTTCTTAATCATAGGTGAGGATGCATTAATATATCTATAAACCATTTATATTTCAACTTTTCACTAAGACAAAGCACTAAGCTTTGTTTTTCAAAGTTTTTCTCCAGCTTTGAGGTATGATCGACAAATCAGAACTGTGTATATTTAGGATGTACACTGTGTTGTTTTGATATTTTATATATTATGAAATGATTACCACAGTCAAGCTAATTAATGTATCCATCACCTTACATAATTCCGTGTGTGTGTGTGTGTGTGTGTGTGTTGTGTGTGGTGGTAACACTTATGGTCTATTCTTCTAGTAAATTTCATGTATATAGTACATTAAGACAATCACCATTCTGTGTATTAAGTCTCCAGAACTTATTTATCCTATAACTGTAAGTTTGTGCTTTTTGGTCAACATCTCCCAATTTATTCCCCTAGTTCTATACTCTGTTGCTACAAGTTTAACTTTTTTTTTTTTTTTTTAAGATTCCACATATAAGTGGGATAATGCAATATTTGTCTTGCTGTGTCTGGCTATTTCACTTAGTGTAATGTTCTTCAGGTTCATCCATGTTGTCACAAACGGCAGGATTTCCTTTTTAAGGCTAAATAATATTCCACTGGTGTCCAATCCAAAAAAATCATCGCCAAGGCCAATGGCAAGGAGCTTTTCCTGTGTGTCTTCTAGGAATTTTACAGTTTCAGTTCTTTGCTAAGTCTTCAATCTATTTTCAAGGTCCCCAGCTGGGGATATGCAAGAGGCAGCCAATTGACATTTCTCTCTTTCTCTCTCCCTTCTCCTCTAAAAATAAATAAATAAACAAAATCTTAAAAAAAACAAAAAACCTCCCTTGAGATATTTGAAGACAGAAATGAAAGCTTCCCTTTTTCTCTTTGTCTTTAGGTTAAACACCACAGTTACATGTCATTGTGAGTAGGTTGGTTACAGTGAATGATGTCTCTTATGATACAGATACAGTCATGGAAAGTTTGAAAAGCAGATTAATATCTAAATTTAATCAATAATTCTAGAAGTGTTCATTGGTTTAGGTATTGGACACAGAGTAGGATTCTTGTTTAAGCAGAGAACAGGGAATGAGCTTCGTAGTTAATTGCCCCCCTACTTATTGAGAATTCCTAGTTTAAATAAAACCACACATATAAAAACCTTAACTGAAAGTTGACTATTGGCATCTTACAAAGAGATTTCATGTAAGCAGCTTGGAAATTTCTTTGGGGTATGTAAATTAATTCTATGTGACTCATCTGGGTTTTATTCATTCATTAAAACATTTTTTAAATTTACTTTATGTTAATTACCCTTCAAAGTGCAGGAACTATACTGGAGTGGAGTTGGGATTCAAAGCTAGGGATTCAAGACATGGTTCCTACTTCCAAGGAGCTTATACTCCAGTTGGGGACACAGAGAAGCAAAGTGGCATGAAACACGATATAAGAAGTGCTAAGTAGGAGACAGGATGGGAAAGAACATGAACAAAACTATGGAGGTAAAGGGTGTCTTCTTTGAGACAGAGACATCTGGGCTGAGATTTGAAGCACAGGGAGCAATTTGACAATACGGGGTGACATACGAGAGTATTTTCAATAGAAGAAATAGTGCATGCAAAAGCCTCAGAGTGAAGTCAATATGCCATTTAAAGAACCGAATGAGTTGTAGAAGATACTCACCCAGGAGAGTGGAGAGATGAGGCTGGCAAGCTACACAGGAGCCAGGTCCTTTAAGAAGCTATGAGTAATGTGAAGGCGTTTGAGTAGTGGAGAGCCACTGAAGACATGTAAGCAAGAGAGTGGCATGAATAGCTTTTATTTTCTGAAATATTCTTTGGGCTGCTGTAGACGATTGAAATGACAAAAACTTGCCCACTATGGAGATACAGGGTGGAGGTGGATTAGTGCGGGAAAAGCAGGAATCAAGGGTGACTTCCAGATTTCAGTTCGGGTGACTGGATGGGTGGTGAAGCCATTCATCAAGATACAGAGCATAGGAGGCAGATCATAGTTTGATGATCACTTCATTTTTGTAACAATGACCTATGGGACAGCCAAGTAAAGATATGTATAGAAAGTTGGATCTCAGAAGGACAGTCGAGACTGAAGATTTAGATTTGGAAATCATCTATTTATATAGATCTGTAATTCTCAATTTTGAGGGGAGTGGACTATTTATCAGAACTTGTTGGGGGAAATCTTTTAAAATTACCACCATATGTTTTAGAGTCTGCTATCTACTTCAAGTCTTTCAGGAGATATTTTTCTCTTCTTCTTCCCCAATTTCCAATTTTAGGGTATTGTCCTACAAAGCCACTGATCCTGATGGGTGGTCCTCATCTGTTTCAGGGCAGAAGAAAACTGATTGAGATGGTGAGAGGGGATGTGATTGTCCAGGCAGAGTGCACAGAGTGAGAAGAGTACCCAAGGCAACACTCTGAAGACCCTACTATTTTCAGATTCCCACACAACATCACTATAGTAACACTAACTGTATAACGTGGGCGCCAGGTGTAATCTCAGGAATCATTATTTGAAATCTTTCCCTGCAGCCCTACAGAGGGTCAAACTCAGCTCGTACTGCCTTTGAGCCAATCCTGACCAAGGACAGCAGGAATAAATGGCCTCACTCCACCAGCAAGTGAGTCTGGATTTAGTTTTGCTCCCATTGACTTCTGCTCCAAACATTTATTGATTCACTCTCTGTGGTAGATTAATTACACAATAGCCCCCAATTAATGATCTCTCTGAATCCTTTGCCCTGTAAGTTTGTAGTCCTCCCCTATTGTTACTCTGGGCTTAGCCATGTAACTTGCTAAGGTCAATGTGACGCTTGCAGATATGATACAGACAGAGGCTTCGGAGAAGTGCTTGTATGTTTCCAGGTCCTCTCCTGCACTTTTTCCTCCCCCGTGACAATCAGACTAGCTCTCTCTTGGACCCCTGTCTAAGACTAGCTCTCTCTTGTCTCTCTAGTATTAACCACTGATGCTGACATGAGAAAATGCCTGGACTACCTTGATGGAAAGATGTGAGAAACAGATGGAAGACAACTGTGTTGTTCTGCATGAGGCCATCCTAGACCATCCAGCCCTAGCTCACTACCAAATCACAGGAGATGCATGAGGAAGCCCAATCAAGATCAGTTAAGTCTGCACAGACTAAGAGAAAGGAGATTCAAATCAACAGAAAGCCTAGCTGCTTCACAGACTTAGAAATAATAAATGGTTGTTGTTTTAAGCTATTAAGTTTTGGGATACTTTATTACACAGAAGAGATAACTGATACAGAAATGGTAGCTAACTGATGCTTGGTCATTCAACAAACCTTTGTGAATCACCTACTTTGCTCCCATGGGCTTCTGGAAAGCTCTGAAAAGTCTTTTCCTACTTGCCATTATACTGGTTCTGTTGGCATGAATAAGATTATACCTCTGTGTCCTTGTCCAGAACTTCATATCCCTACAGGGATATGAGCTGCTCTAATGCTCCACTGGCTTGGCTGGGCATTGACCTCTGCAAAGTTCGTTTTTTCTTTTTCTCTTTTTTAAAGTATATTTTATTGATTATGATGTTACAGTATCACAATTTTTTTCCCTTTGCTCCCCTCTGCCCAGTACCCGCCTTTTCTCCAGCAATCCCACCCCCATTAGTTCATGTCCATGGGTCATGCATATAAGTTCTTTGGCTTCACTCTTTCCTATATTATTCTTAACTTCCTCCTGTCTATTCTGTACCTACCAATTATGCTTCTTAATCCCTGCACCATTTCCCCATTTCTCCACCTTCCTGCTCCCAGCTGATAACCCTCTAAATGATCCTCATACCTATGATTCTGTTCCTATTCTGGTTTGCTTAATTGGATTTTGTTTTTATTTTTTATATTCAGTTGTTGATAGTTGTGAGTTTAATGTCCTTTTAATGTTCATAATTTTGATCTTCTTCTTCTTAAGTAAGTTCCCTTAACATTTCATATAAAATAGTTTGGTGATGATGAGTTCCTTAAGCTTTACCCTGCCTGGGAAGCACTTTATCTACCCTTCCATTCTAAATGATAGCTTTGCTGGGTAGAGTAATCTTGGTTGTAAGTTCTTGCTTTTCATCACCTTGAATACTTCTTGCCAGTCCCTTCTTGCCTGCAAAGTTTCTTTTGAGAAATCAGCTGAAAGTCTTATAGGCATCCCTTTGTAGGTAACTCTCTGCTTTTCTCTTGCTGCTTTTAAGATTCTCTCTTTATCTTAAACCTTTGGCATTTTAATTATGATGTGTCTTGGTGTGGTCCTCTTTGGGTCTAGTTTGTTTGGGACTCTCTGTGCCTCCTGGACTTGTATGTCTATTTCCTTCGCCAAATTTGGGAAGTTTTCCTTCATTATTTTCTCACATAAGTTTTCAATTTCTTGCTCTTCCTCTTCTCCTTCTGGCACCCCTGTGGTTTGGAAGTTTGCATGTTTAAAGTTGTCCCAGAGGTTCCTAGGCTTCTATTTTTTTAAATTCTTTTTCCCTCATTCTGTACTAGTTGACTGTTTTTTTCTTCCTTATGTTTCAAATCATTGATTTGAACCCCAGTTTTTTTCCCTTCACCACTGGTTTTGTGTGGATTTTCCTTTGTTTCATTTAGCATAGACTTTACTTCTTCCCTTATGCATTTGCCATACTTAAGGATATCTGTCTAGTCTGTGAGCATCTTTATCACCAATGTTTTGAACTCTGCACCTGTTAGGTTAGCTATCTCCTCATTTGTTAGGTGGGTTATCTCCTCATCACTTAGTTCTCCCACTGGAAACTTGATCTGTTCCCCCTTTTGGGCCATACTTTTCTGTCTCCTCAACTTGACAGGCTCCTGTGTTTGTTTGCCTCTGTGTCTTAGGTAGAGCTGTCATACCTGTTACGTTATAAGGGGCGGAGCCTTGGATATTCGTCAGTACAGGGCAACCCGTTTCACCACGTTGTGGTGTTGTATGCGGGGGAGGGGTCAGAGAGGGAACAACGCCACTTCTCCCACTTCTGTGTGGGACTGGAACCTCTCCAGCTGTTGACCTGGCCATCGTTCCCAGAGTGGGTGGGTCTGCGGACGTTCTAGGACCATGGGGGTCCTTTAAACAAGCAGACTCTGCAGAGAGACTGGCAGTTTCTGCCTCTGCCCCAACCCCCATTGGTTTGCACAGTCAGAAGCAATGAGGCTTGATTTCCCCGGGCTGGGACTGTGAGCTGTGAAGTCTGGTGAGGAGCCGGTAACGCTACCCAGGTGTCCCTCCTGACTTTTTAAAATGTGTGACTGCGCTTTTCACTGGCCTGCTGCTGCCGCCACTATACCGTGTCCTCTCCATCCCGGCTCTGCCCCTCCTACCTGTCTGGATGAGTATTTCTTCTTTATATCTTTGTTTGAAGAACTTCCATGTAGTTTGATTTTCTGGAACTTCTGGTTGTTTCTAGTTTTGAGTGGAGGGAGATGGAGCGTGTCTGTCTAGGCCTCCATCTTGGCTGGAAGTCTCTGCAAAGTTCTTTTCAGGACCCTCACTTGCTGGGTTTCTTGTCTGAATGGGTGCATCACTTAGAGTCACTATGCCTCATCTGGAGTGGTTCCTATCACCTGGCTTTTCACTGCTTCCCTAACATGGTTCCATTGGGCCTGCTTGGGTATGGACACTGGCCTCAAGTAAAGAATAAAGAATTATCCTCTGTAAAGGTTTGCCAGGGCTGCCCTAAGAAAAAGCATCACGGACTGAGAGGCTTATACAACAGAGATTAATTTTATCATAATTCTGGAAGCTAGAAGTTTGAGATCAAGACGTTGAAAAGGTTGGTTGCCTCTGGGACCTCTTCTCAGCTTGTAGATGGCCGTCTTCACCCCATGTCTTCACAATGTTTCCTCTCAGTATGTGTCTGTGTTGAAGTTTTCTTTTCTTGTAGGGGCATCAATCAGATTGGATTCAGGCCCACCCTAATGACCTCACTTAACTTAGTTACCACTTTAAAGAACTTATCTCCAAATACAGTCATATTTTGACGTACTGAGGGGTTAGGACTTCAACGTATGAATTTTTGGAGGACACAATTCTCTCCATAACAACTATTGTACTCGAATCTAAATCTCCTTATCTCCCTTTGGCCTATGTGTTTGAAGACTGAGCTTGGTGGTCTTCAAGGAACCTGAGCTGTGCCAATTGAGCTCACATGCATATGGTCTCCCACAAAGAATCTCTTGGTCATTGCAACTTTGAGGTGATAGCGCCCAGTATCCTTCTCTTTACTTTTGTACCTAATTGGCTGTTACTTGTTAGCAACAGTGGTTGTGGTCAGAGTTGCTGATGGCTCAAATGATACCACTTGCTTGCTAAGACCAAGTTCATGGAGGTGCTGCTGGGGTTCCTTGTCCTGGATGCAATTGCTGTTCTTCCTGTAGTCAGCCTGTTGGAAGGCCATGGCCAAGGGCATGCATGCCTGGTAGTGGTGCTGCAGGGGGAGCAGTGGCCATATGGGTCCTGGAGGAACCACAGGGTTCTCTGATAAGAAGAAGCCAACATTCAGGAAGCAGCCTGGTGTTGCAGAAAGGACTTTGGAATAAAGCAGCCTACATTTGATCCTGACTCCACCACTTGCCAGCTATGACCTTGGGCAGCCATTTAACCTCTCTGAACCCAAGGTTCTTTATCTATAAAATAGGGAGAGTGACCCCTACCTCACAGAGCTATTGCAAGGGCCAGTCATGCCAAGAACTGTGTTTGGCTCCCATTTGGGACCCATACATGTGGTGACTTTCAAGGAGAATGAACCTAAGCTGGGGAAATACAATAGACCCGTTGAAACTTTTGAAGGATACTGACATCTCATGAAGCAGTTGAATAATGTTAGCCTGTCCAGGATTTTCTCTCTCCTTAAGCTCCCTTCTATGTGCAGGTACTTGTGTGCACATACAACGCACACAGATACATAAGATGCATAGTGAGCAAATAAGCACCATCTGCAAGCCTGTGGACACATACACACATTTGTAAGTACACAGAGCACCCACATCTAGGCACATAGGAACTCATACAGCCCCAGGCTGCTTCTCTACTGCAGATGGACACACTTACATAAGTGTGCACCTGCAAACACACACACTCCCAGGCCACAGTGGCTGTCTCCTTCCATAAAATTGAACCCTGAATTAGTCACAATTTGGTCTCCAATATGCATATAAATATTGGAGATCATAATATATATCTAAATATTGGAGATCATATATGGAGATCTTCCCCCACAATATACCTAAAATTAAATACTAAGAGGGGGAAAACCTAAGCAGAGAATAGGAAACCATACATACAGATTGCAATCACCACCCATCGTTGCTGGTGGAGAGAAATGGATGTTGAGCATTGAATGTTAAAAATTGTGTTGAATTAGATAAGAAAATCCGTGTAGACTTTGTTAATGATTCATAATCAGCTAATAAGCTCATCTTGAGGAGAATAATGATCCGCGGACCTGTTGGCTCGTTTATCACTGTGTTTTACAACATTGGCAAAGAAACTAATTAAATCCCCGCATCATTACAGAGAATCCCTTTTAATAGAGATACAATGATGCACTAGAGGCTACAGATTACACTGCAAATTGTACCAAGAGATTTTGGACAGCGGGTTTTAATTAACATGTGAGCCAGAAGCAGCTCGCTTAAATAATAACCAGCACTGGAACCATCTGCAAGAAGGAGCAGGCAGTTGGAGGAGGCAGGGACGGAGGCCCAGGAGGCGAGGGGAGCGTTGGCTGGGGCTGCGGGGTGTTCAGAGCTGGGACTACGGGGAGAGAAGAGAAACTGAGATGGGGCTGAGTCCAAAAGGGGAGGGGGAGGCAAAGCTGGAGCATGTCAAGGTCAAGAATCCGACCAGGTAAAGGAACGCAGCTATTGCTGGGAAGTTGGAAACGGGAGTCCACACTGATGATGGTGGCAGAACCAGATGAGCTCTAGACAAGTTCTTCATTTTCCATTTGGAAAAACAAACTCCAGACAGCCCATGCTGTGAACCACTGTCTGGTTGGATTCCATATCTTGGCAGTTGATTCAGCACGTTGCCAAGACCTGTTGTAAGGTGGATGGGGTAGATGGCCTGAGAGGGACCCAAGGCTCTACCTTCTACTTGGGAGCTGGGACACCTTAAGTGGCACAGCCAATGAATGAGCCTTTGGTAACTGGAGTCCAATGCTGTTTCCTCAAGATCATCTATAGTGTGGTTTTCAAGAAGAAACTTCAGCCATTGGGGAAGCAGACAGACAGAAGGACAAGCGAACAAGAAGGCAATTGCTTGAAGAATAAAGCAGGAAACTGCTTGGCTGAGTTGCTTTACCTTCTGGGAAGTGAGTTCTTAGTAAACATAGGAGAATTTTATTACTTAAAGGCAAATGCTCATCCCCCTGGAAGACCTAAACATCTGTCCTTGCAGAGGCTGCTCCTGCCGAGCTGGACTTCCTGAGGGCTCAAGCCCAGGTAACACAGCAACTGCTCAGCTTTAGCTTGAGCAACTTGTCATTAATTCTCCTTGGCAGCCCCTGAGTCTGGGTACTTTTCTGTTTCCTCCTCAGGATCCAGGCTTTCCTTCCCAGGCTGAGGTTCAACACCAAGGTGGCCTGTGCCACAGGCAGCATCACAGCCTTCAAAGAGGCCTCTCTGACAGTTGTGTGGAAGATCAAGTGTCTGTGCAGGCAAGACACGGGAAAGAGTTCTCCCCAAGTTCATGTCCTCTCTCAGAGAAAATAAGCTGAAGGCTTTCTCCACTGAGGCTTGTATATTATTATTTTTTTAAGATCAGCAGCAAAATGAATCATAAAACCTTGGAAACAGATTTCATGTTAAGCCTCAAAGAACAATAGCTCATTGTGTACCGAGACTCCCACCTAATATTCTGCCAAAAGCGTGATGTAGGCTCCTTCAAGAGGGAGCTGCACCCAGAAGCCATTTCCCAGCCTGCAGTTCTCCTGGGGTCCCATGGCAACAATGCGAAGATCAGCCCAGCTTCTTTCTATTGTCCCCAGGCAGCACTCACCCTTGTGCCCAGGCCCCAGGACTATCCCAGGGCTCGGGTGCTATTCAAATATTGGAGGTACTGCCAACACTGTGCACACAGGCTTCCAAAGCTAAACTCAGCCCCGACACACACTCTCTTTCTCTCTCTCTCTCTCTCTCTCTCTCTCTCTCTCTCTCTCTCTCTCTCTCTCCCTCCCTCCCTCCCTCTCTCTCTTTTTCTCTGGCCTGCTTTGTCCCATTGAGGCTGAGCTTACTGAGCCACTGGGCCCTCCTCTCACCTTAGCTCTGTCTAGGCCAGTGGTCACATGTCCCACACCTTCCCCTCTTCACCTCACCTGCTGTTGGGCCTTTATCCCTAGAGTAAATAGAAGTCAGATGATGTGTAGTTCAATCTCCTCACTTTAAAGAGGAGGAGAGAGAGGTGCCCTTCAGAGAAGGAAGTGACCGTTGTCACCAATGTCAGAGCTGGGAGCAGGACCCAGCCCTTGAGTGTCCTCACTCCAGCAGTGTGCTCTCTCTGTGACAGGCATAGCTCCACTGCCAAAAAATGGTGTCTTGTCGTCCTTTCAGCTGCCTTATTGGGACTTCTTAAGGACACCAGCATAGTTGCTTCCTGTCTGGTCTCTGCCTCCTGAACATCCCCCTCCAGCAGATCCTCAGGTTCCTGCCAGGATCCTGTCACCCCATGGCTCTGAAGCTGTCAGAGCCTCCAGCATCACTTAGGTACAAAGTCAGGTCTGAGGACTTCAGATCTGGAAGTGATTGTGAAGGTTAGCTGGTCCAACTCACTCATTTTGATAGACAAGGAACTGAGAGGCCCTGGGACGTGGAAAGGGGTAAAGGGAGGGACTTGATCAGTGGTCTGACTTTTGGGAAGACCAACAATTGCTGGGGCCCAGAAAGAGGATTTGTTAGTTTTATTACAGAAACTGCTATTGAATTTGATGAACAGAGGCAGGGAAGGTGGCCGCTAATTAAGCTGAACCCAAACCTTATGCAGCGGCGGGAAGGAGGCCATGCCAAGTTCCTTCATCATGGTGCCTACAGACCAGCTTCTCCTCCCCTTTTCCCCTAACAGGCCCAGGGGCTGACCAGCAACTCTAGGCAGCCAGATTCCCACCTTGCAGTGCGAGCAGGAGGCTGGCGGAAGTGAAGACTCAGGGGTCAGCCAGACCTGGGTTTGAATCCTAACTCCACTCCTCAGCACCAGTACAACCACTAGCATCAGTGGTGTGCATGCCAAGGCTGGCTCATGAAAAGTGCTTGTTTCATTGTAAGGGTTTTGTGAACTAGTCATTAAACACAGTCTTCATTAAAGATTAAATTACATAAACTTATAATTAAATAAATTACATGTAAAACAAATGCAATAAACACTAAAAATGCCATCATCTTCTAATTATTTTATTATCAACTTGACTCTAGAGATTACTCCAGAGGCTGTTTATGTCTGTTGTTGCCTGTACAATGGCATGTTACCCCACATCTCCTTCCAACTACATGTTCAGGGATGTCACAGTAGTAGCTGGACATTAGCCAGGGTAGAATATTTACACCACAGAAATCAGGAAACACTACAAATCTAGGTAGTGGTTTCTTGTTCTTATTCCTCTTCCTCTTCCTCTTCTTCTTTCTGGAGAGCTGGCTCTTGCTTTACCAACACCCCGCCATTGTATTTGACCCTTCCAACAACCCTAAGAGGTAGACGTTCTTGTTTTACAAAGGAAGAAGCTGAGGCTTACAGAGTGAAGTGACATATCTAAGGTCACACAACTCGTGGGTCTTAGAGCCAGACCTGAAGTCACCCATGTCTTAGGACTCCAAGTCAAGTGCTTTAAAATTTTAAAAAACTTACATTCAGCAATGTGTGGTTGCAATGCTGTTCCCTTCCAGGCCACGGCAGGTAACAGGCCCCTGTCTGAGTTACTGTGATGGAGAGACTGCACGTGGTTGTAATTGCGATGTAGGTCCTTGTAGGTCTAAGATGGGTGGCTGAGACAGAATCTCAAAGCAGTGTGAGCTGTGGGAAGGGCACTCACCACAGAGGGAAGAATGATCTGGATTGAACACTTAGCTATTCATCAGTTCTCTGCAGACCCTGGAGTGACCAGCTATAGCCTCTGGTTTCTCATCGCTACAGTAGGAATAATACCATCTTGCAGGATTGGTTTGAAAATTAGTTAAGTGACTATTCTCAAAACACCTGGCATGCATTCCACACAATAAGTATGAGTGAGATAAATATTTCCTTCTTCTCTTCCTTTTTTCCTCTCCTCCTCGCAATATAAATTCTCTGTTGTCATTCAGCCAACAACAGCCTGGGCACCTGATGTCGCACAGGCTGCTTCCCTCTGGAGGTGACATCTTTGGTTTCTTTGCCAACCCTTAGCCTACAGTTTGCCCTATGGCAAGGGCAAGTTGGAGCTTTCTGCCAGCAGATGGGATTCTGTGATGCTGCAGTGGGCTTCAGGGGGCTTCAAAGGCAGCAGGGAGAGAAGGTAGGGAAGTCCTAAGAAACTGAAGTCCTGGATGCCAAAAGCACCCACAACACCCTGCCCCACCTCTGCCCTCCCCCATTTGCTTCACAGAAGCCATTGGTGTACCGCTCTGGGCTGACTCCATGCTAAGGCACCTCCATGGCTGCCACCACAATGCCCAGTGCCCTAGATGCGACCACACTGGGGCTCCTGCCATGTCCCTACTTTTGCCTTTGAGGACCGCACCCAGCACAGGGTGGCTGAAGACCACCTTCCACATCTCTCCTTTCCAGATTCCCCATCATAAACCTATCCAGCCCCAGCCCCATGCCTGTCTTCTTTCCTCTCACTTAGGAGGCAGAACTGTTCTTCCTGCTCTTCTGTCCAGGCCAATCCTGAATGCATGTCCTGCACCCAGTCCCCCAGGCTTCCCATCCAGCCTGCTTGGCCAGTCAGTCACCTCTTCTCTCTCTCATAGCTCCAGCCTCCCGCTTCCTCTCTCTGTCTTCTAGATGTTTCTTCCTGGGTTATAGAACAATCTAAAATAAAATCTCCCTCCCTCCCAATGATTATTTATCCTCCTTGCCTTTTTTCCTCTTCTCAGATTCTTGGGAGGGTGGGCCCCATCTCCACTTCCTCTTTTTTCTCTCTCTGCTCTCCGCCCTGCCCCCACCCCATGTTCATCTTCATGCTCATGGAAACCCATCTCATTAAGCCCTCCATGTTGCTTTATCCAAATCTAATGGTCGTTTCCAGCCTTTTCAGGACCTCTCTGAATTACTCTCCTGTCTCATGTCCAATGTCCCTGGATCTCCTCTTGTCTAGTCCTTTCCAGGCTCCTGTGCCTCAGCCCCTCCTACACCTCAATGTTGCTGATCCTCGAAGTACTGTCTTCAGCTCTCCTGTCTGCACGGTAGCCACTGTCCCTGAGCAGCTCACTCTCCCCCCTCCATGGCCTCGGCCCCCACTGGTGCTGGGCTCAACAACCCAGGCTTTTCTCCTGAGTGTCACACCTGGGGACAACCTCTCAGCATGGCTCCTCAGTGACCCTCAGCAGCTCACACCCCAAATCCCAAAAGCTGTCATTTCCCCCTGAATCTCCACTTCCTCCCACGTTCTTGCTCACCAGCATCTCTCCAGATACGCACCTGAAAAACTGGGGTGTTATCCCAAGTTCTCCTTGTTTTCTTGTCCAACAGATCACCCACCTCTGTTGCCTCTACCTTTTAAAAATCCCTCAAATGTATCTACTTCTCTCCATCCTCACTGAAGCCCCTCTTGTTTCTTATTTAGAGCATTTCATTAGTCTCTTAACTAGTCTCTCAATGTCAAATCTCTACCTTCAACCTTTCCTACTGCTGCCCAATTAAAACGAAGATTGTGGCTGTGTGAAATTCTCCAGTGACCCCCCTACTGCTTTCAGGGTACCCTCCAAACTCCTCATGGAATATAAGACCCCCGCACAGCTCCTCGCCTTTGCCTCTTGTTGCTAACACTTTAGACCTTTGGTTCTGATTCTGCTGAAAAACCTGCAGTCCCCGGAGCACCGCATGGTTACCCTTATCCTAGGATGGAAGCTTGATACAGACAGGGATGTGGGGCTCTTTTGCTCACCACTGTACCTGAGTCAGTGAATAAAGGAATGAATCCCTCTTGTCTTCTCTTCAGGAGATGTCTCTCCCACTTCCTTTTGCTCATTCTGTAAGACTCAGCGCAGACATCGCCTTCTCCAAATGCCTTCTGGGACGTCCCTGGGCCGATGGCCATCCCTCTCCTCCCATCTCACCCTCCCCATCCACTACTCAGGATCACATAATACTGTTTGCTTTTTGGAGCTGTGTCTCATCTGTCTAGGTCTCCCTCTGCCAAGCACAGAACTTGGCACCCAGTAGTAAGTCTTCAATAAATGCTTGTTGAGTGAATGAAGAGCTAGGTGGGGGTGACCCACCCAAGTCTGTTTCTCCTCACGCCCACCATCCTCCCCTTTCCTCAATGACCACAGCTCCCAGCTCCAGCTTCCTTCCCAATGTCTCCAACATGGTCCTTCATGCCTCCATCATCCCTACAGGAACATTTCAGAGCCAAAAGGTCTATGAACTCTGGCTTGATGCAGCTGACATCAATATCCACAGGTTTCTCTCCAGGGGGCTAGGACCATTCCCAAGACTTGGTCTATTGTGTTGGTCTCTCTGGTATCTGCCTCAGAAACTCCAAATACAGCCCCATCTACCCGAGGAAGAAATCCAGAAGACTCAGGCAAAGAAAGGGTCACGGAAAGTCTATTCCTACAGGCTGGGATGTAGGAATGCTTCTGTTCGAACAAAGAATCAGCAATTCACATGTTGGTCATGGGAACTGAGGTGGGAACCCTGCCATTCCTTGGAAGAAGGCTGTGACTCAGGGGCACAGTGGAGCCAAGAATTCACCCCAGGAGCACTGGATACTGGGTCTCATGCCTGACCTCTATCTCCTATGGACATAGGAAAAGGCTGCCTATGGCTTTACTTCCCTAATTAGGATGGTCTCAAAGAATGAGAGAAAATCAGCTCTGGAGAAAAACCCTTATGTTAGTCACTGTATGAGCCTGCAGTCAGTCCTGAAATTCCACTGGCCCCCAAATTCCTTTGTCTTTCCTGTATCTTGTTCAATTCCCCCCAACTTTCTCTTCACCCTCAACACTCTTCACTCCCCTGCTTCTCTTGATTCTCTTTATTCATCCTCACCTAGACATCTAATCTTGACCTCACTGTCAGCTTTTCCATCAATGGTCTCACAAACTTGAAGTGTCCTTTGTGCCCTTGACTGCTCATGGTGCCCTGCTAATCCTGAACTCTAGCAAAACCATTCTATTGGTTCTTTCCCTCCTGGACAGAGCCAGGAAGCCTTGCAGATTAGGTCTCTTAAGATCCTGAGAGGGGTCCTCTTCAGTCCTTGTATTCTGAGTGATCCCTGCTTGGGAGTCCTTGTGTGAGTGCTCCAAATCTTCTCCACTCACCCCCAGGCTCAGGGATGAGATGAGTAAGGTTTCCTGGTCTTCTCAGAGAACAAAACAAGGGGAGACTGAAGTGCCCTTTATTTCTTTCTTTTCCATTTCAAAAATGCTGGGCATCTTCATTGGGCCCCCTTTGCTATTGGAAGTAGGGTCCTTCTCTTGTTCTGAAGTCAATCCCTTCTCCCCTTTCTGTTATTGTTCTCACCCAGCTCCTGACACCTCTGAGACTTTGTTCCATCAGTCACCTTCCCCTTCCTTGGGTTTCCAATCTTTCCCTTCCAGTTGACATCTTCCCAGAAACTTACAAATGTGCTCAGATCCTCCTGACCCCTTGAGCGACTGCTCTGTCTCTCTCCATCACTCAACTTGTCACTTCTGCCACTTCCTCACCACCCACTCCTTCCTTCTTCCTTGTGCAATCTGGTTTCCGCCCCCACTTCTCTATGGAAACTGCTCTTCTGATTTCTCAAGCAGCATCCTCATCACCAAATTGAGTGTGTTCATGGCCTATAGAAAGCACCAAGAAAGATGAGGCCTCCCATAAGGACTGTCTTAAGACCCTGGGAAAAGTCAAGGTTGCTGGGAGAGCACACCCCATGGTAGATTCACCTGTAGGTATGTTGGTCTTCAATTAGCTGCCCTACCCTGTGCCTTATGCCCAGTGACCTTTGCATGATCCCACTGGCCCAACAAACAAATGACCTCTCTCAGTGGCAACCTGCCCATTATATTAGCTCACTTTTCTCCAGGCTTAATAGTCCCAGTTCTTTAACATCCCCATAACCTGCTCCTTCCCATTCTTACCAGCCTCCTCTGAGGAAGGTTTGGTCGATCAGTCAAGATGATCTCTGCCCTTTCTGTGAAGAACCGATCAGCAGCAGCTTCATCTGCTAAAAAGATCAAGGTGTTCTTAAGCCACCTGGCATATTGACTCTGATCAGAAACTTGTAACAGAAGATCCAGCAAGTATGGGAACTTGGTAAAGACAGGTTATCTTTGCAAAGAGTTTTTATGCATTTGAAAGTAATCTACTTAACACTTCTTTAAAAGCATTCTGTAAATTTAGGTGCTTTTTCCCTTTACTCAACTACTTATTGAGGTATTACTGTATTTTTATCTTTTTTGGCACATTTTATCTTCAGTGGGTACTGGGGAAATGCTGAATAAATGGATAAATGCATGAATGAGTGAATAAGTATTGCAAATATCAGATTTTTCTTCAGAAGTTTATTATTAGCTAATTCTCCATTGCTTATGCTAAGATTATCTGGTTAGTATTACCTTAGCCAGGACAACTCTTTGGATGTAACACATATGAAGACATGTCCTTGATGAATCAAAAGACTAACTAAGTCCAAGGATGTACTGTTTTCCGATGCCTAGAGGGGTCACCTTGTAGATGGGACTCCCCTGGCAGGACAATAACCTCCAGTCCTGCTCTACAAGCCCAGGGGTTGAGCTGGGAGGCTGATCTGTAGAGACATATTCTACATGGACATTCTTCAACACCTGCTCCCACTAAAGGCTGTCACGAGGAAGTCACAATGCTGGAGCGAGCATCGGGCTGGTGTCCACTGGAGTGACCAGCCTTCTGTGGAATCCCGCTGCCTTCTTCTCATTGATTTGGCCAGGATCTTTATTGTCTGCTCAAATGTAATTAAAGAGTCCTCTGATGGTGCCAATTAAAGACTCAGAGGGACGGGAGCGGGTGCTCACAGCATCACATGGTGCTGCGCGGTGAAGCTGTAAACATCCATTAGCCATTACAGTTCTCATTAGTCCTTGAAAAACAACTCATTAGTGTCCATAGAACTGACAGGTAAATACAGCTAATGGGCTAAATCTATCAATAAATTCATTGTGTGCAAAATCAGGGTTTCTGTCATTGTGCTGCTTGCAGTGACTAATCAGAAGGTTAAATACTCCTCCTGCAAAAATATATATAAGTTGCAAAGCACTTAGCCTGATAGACTGTGAAAAAATGGCATGTGAGAAACTAATGAAGACATCAAAGGCTTTATTTATACGTAGGGTGGGTTCATTTCAAGTTCAGGTTGCTATGAACTGTCACAGCTGTTTAGCTGAGACTAAATTTTAGAAAGCATATTGATTTGTTTTAATTTAAATGGGGCAGTTTACAAAAGCTGCTTGAATCTGAAGTTATTCCAGAAATGATTGCTCAGAGCCTGGTGGTGGTGGTGGTGGTGGTGGTGGTGGCGGGGTTTCCGAGTTCATCTGCTGCCCCATGCCCCCGTAGGGCACCTCTGGAAAGACTGCCCATCCTGCAGCTGCTGGGGTGGTGGATGCCAGCAGCATAAGATGGCAGGGTTGGGCATGCTCGTAGGGCTCACCTAGCCCCATCCCACCATGGTGCTGAGGGGGAAACTGAGCCCAGGGAGGGCCCAAGGTCATTTGGTGTGTTGGTGGCAGAGCCCAGGTCTCTTAGGCTGTCACTTCCTCCTGTCCGATGCTGCCCGTTTCTCTCCAGAGGAAGCACAATGCTCCTGGGACAGATGAGGGCTGTCTCCCCAGGTATTTGCTCCTTTCCATCCTTGACTTTCTCCAGCCACGTGACTTTAATACAGAGGTGTCACATCCTTTTCTCTGGATTCAGCTCAGCCTCTGCTCTTGGACTTCTGTACTTTAGGGAGCACTGGAAGCTCAGCTCCTTATTTTTGGTCAAGAAATTTCCATCTGCAGCTGACCACTTCCCAGCCCTCTGCTAAAATGCTCCCTTGTTACCTTGTTAGTTGGAAGGAAGGATTTTCTGATGTCAAGAGGATAAAACATTAACTGGTCACTGGCATGTTATGTCTGACCTCTGCCCCAACCTGCAAGTTTTTAAAATTTTTACTTTGTAACCAGCATAAAAACCATGATATTTACATAAAATTTTGGCTTTCCAGCTTCTTCTGGGACATTGGAAGATTTGGCTACACTGGGCTTGATTTCTGGGCTGGTCCAGGTCACTGGGGCTGAGCAGTGGCGGTCCCTTTGGACAGGGCTGTGCTTTCCTGAGCCCTTCAGTGTCCTCTGGCCTACAGCCTGCATGAGGACAGGACAGCTCCTCCTCTGATGGTCATAGTGACTGTCATACTGCCATATGCCACCACTTCCACAGTGGGATGACTTCTGATGGCCCTGGTTGCTCTGTGGCACTAGCTCCAGACCCAAATCCCAGACAGGCACAGCTAGGTGAGGGTCCCAGCTCACCCCCTCCTCTAACTGTAGGGGTAAAGGAAAGCAAGTCCCTGTCATTCTAGCTTCCAGCATGTGGAACGGGCCCTGTCTCCCTGTGGACTCTCAGAACAGTGGCTCCCCAAATCCGACAAGGGCTGTCAGAGGTTCATAGAAATCACAGGTGTCTACACCAGCCTCCTAGCCCGTCTCCTCCAATCTGCTTTCGTCCTTTAGCTCATGCTTCCCACGGCTTCTCCTACAGACGCAGATCTGAGCACCCAGCTCCCCTGCACAAAGGCCTTCTTCGTCTGCCTGCTTTTTTCAGGATAAAGTCCAGAACTCTTACAACAGTGCCCAAAGCTCAGCAACTCTGGCCCTGCCTCCCTCCCCACCTGCACCTGTCTCTCTCTTTTTCTTCCCTCTGCTCTAGTGACCATGTTTCATTTTGGTCCCACCAAACAGCCTTGTTGGCTTCCCCCTCCTGATGGCCTGGCCACCCACTCGTCCTTCCGACTGGAATGTTCTTCCCCAGATAGTCGCATGCCCAGCTCCTTCATTCCAGCCTCCCAAGCCTTCTTCCTTTTCTTCACAACTGCTAAACTTATCTTGGGGCCTTTCTGCTTTCTGTTCCTTCTGCTTGGAATGTATTTCCCTACACCTTTCCATTGCCAGCTCCATCTCATCCTCCAGGTGCCAGCTAAATGTCATCTCCTCAGAAAGATTTTTTGTGACAACCCCTCCCACCCATCACTCTTCTTCATAACACTGCCTGTGGGCTGAATTTATATCATTCGCTTGTGTCCTTGTCCATTTTTTGCCCCTCCTTCTGAGAGTACAGGCTTCTAAAAGCAAGGCCTTGTGTCTGTTTCACAGAAGCACCCTCAGTGCCTACACAAGGGCCTGGCCCATAGAGCTGCTCCGTAAATAAGTGTCAGCTACATTGCATCAGAGAATGTGGCTGAAATGGCCCTTGGAGTGGATCTGAGCAGACCCTCTCTGTTGTCAGAGGAACACTGAGGCCCAGAGAGGCCAGCCCAATAGAAAATAAGCTAAGAGGTTGAATGGCAAGTCATAGGAAAACACAAAAGGGCACTCAACCTCACCCATAATCAGGGATATACAAATTAAAACAACATGGAGCCACCTTTCACCCATCAATCTGGCAAAAATGCAAAATGTGGGAGAGGATCTGGGAAAACGAGAAGCCCAGGGCCAGCCACCCTGGACAGCAAGTCAGCGGTATAGAGGAACATTGAGACTGCATGCCCTGCAAGCAGTTCTGCTCTTGCATCTGACCCCGAGAAACCCACGGGTGCACAAAGATGTGATGCAAATGTTCATTCATTCAACATATGCTTACTGTGCATCCGCTACATGTGCTATGGACTAGAGAAAGATTGGTAATGAAATACACAGTAGCCCCTTCCTTAATACAGCTTACCTTCTCCTTGCGGGGAGACAGGCAACAATCAATAAATGAGTAAATAAGTTAAGAGTATGTCAGATGATGAAGAACACCCAGAGGAAAGTAATGCCAGGTGAGGGGGTAAGGGACCCCGGGGGAGGCACCACTGTTCTAGGTGGGACAACTAGGGAAGGTCCCTATAATGAGGAGACTTTGGAGCAGAGTAAGGCACATGGGATATGGCTGCGTGGGGAGGGACAGGGGACTAGCCAGAGCAAAGGCCCCGAGGGTGAGGAATGGTCATGATGAGCCTGAAAAACAGCAAGTAGGTGTGGGGGTGGGGTAAGAGATGAGATCAGAAGGATAGCCACACAGCCCTGTCAGCCACTATCAGGACTTTGGCTTTTGTCCTCAGTGAGCTGGGAAGCCATTGGAGAATTCTGAGCAGGGAACTGACATGGTCACACTGCATTGTTTCCCAAAGGTCGCTTCAGCTGCTGTGGCTGTGTTGAAAACACACTGGAAGAGGTCAAGGTCAGGGAACTGGAACAATAACTTAGGTGAGGAATGCTGTGGCTTGGACTAAGTGGTGCTAGTGGCAATGTATGCAGAATCCATGCTGGCTACTATAGAAGGTGACAGGATTGGCTAAAGGATTGTATATGGAGAGTGAGAAAATATTGCAAGTCCCAGTTGACCCCTGAGCACCTGGAAGAATGTGACTGCCATTTACGAAGGTGGGGCGAGACTGTGGAATTAACAGGATTTGGGTGGCGGTGTGTGTGTACACACATTTTATATTCAATAAGCTTATTAGACATTTAAGCAAAGGTGTCAAGAAGGCAGCTGGACTTACAAGGCTGGAGTTGAGGGGAGAGGTCAGGTGGGTGGTAGAAACTTGGGAATTAGCAGCGTGTAGGTAGGACTTAGAGCTGTGGGGGCAGAGGAGTTGCTCAGAGAACCAGCCTCAATGATACACAGAAGTCTAAAGAGGAAATCCTGGTACCTGCCATTGTTTGGAGCATAAGAAGATAAAGACAAATTAGAAAATGAGACTAAGAAATGGCCCTTTTTTATGAAGAGGACCAAGAAAAAAGGAAGTGAACAGAGTTTTCAACGATGAGGTAATGACCCCATCGGTATGTCAGATGGTACCAATGATTAAGGAGGAGTGAGCATGACCTCCTAGTGTTGGACTCGGCCACATGGAGTCACTGGCAACCTTGCCGGGTGTCCTGGTGGAGTGGTGGGCAAGAACCTGATGAGAATGAGAAGGAGAAAATATGGAAGCATTGAGGAAAAGCAACTTTGGGGAGTTTTTCAAAGAAATGAAGTGGTAGCTGGAACAGGATACAGGGACAAAGAGATTTTTTTATTACTATTTTTTTTTAAGATGAGGGAAATTGCAACATGTTTGTTGGCTTGTAGAGAGGAAGAGATCTGATGGTGGAAGAGAGTGAAAGGATAATTACAGAATTATTTGTCCCAGCAACAAATTATGAACAGCTTAAAATGTCTGTTAAGAGAAGAATAGATAAATAAAAGATGTTATATTCAGAATGATGAGGTACTCTTCAGCTGATACATTGCCTAGAGGGACAAATTTCAGTAGCAAAAAGGGGCCCCAGTGGTTCACTTGCTTAAGGATGCTTGTGCTAAGATCCATTGTACTATAGACCTTAGGTCACACAGGTCCCTCCTCCTGATGTCCCCAAATACTTTCACAGGTCCCAGTGAGATCATGGCTGTGTCTGAGGCTATTTGGAAGGTCTTCCTTTTGTTTGCCTTGCTCAGAAGGATCCTGCCTCATGATGATGAAATTATGATAATGATAAAAATTTAAATAGCAGCTACTGATTATGGAGTGTTTCATCAACTCCTCGTCCTCATGTTGCTTACATTCTAGATGGATATTAAATAACCAATTCTAACTATTTTAAATTTTAGTTATGGTTCTACAAGAGTCTGGCCCAATCTAGAAGGGTCAAGAAATGTCTTTTAAGTTGAAAGCAAAGCAATGAGCATGAAGCAGTCAGGCAGAGGTGGGGAGAGAGGAGAGGAGGGAGGAAGGGGCTGAGCATTGTAAGCAGAAGGAATAGCAACCCTCCATCGATGCAACAGTCACTGAACATCAGCTGTGTCCTAGGTGAACAAGGTACCTATCCCTGCTTTCTTGAGCCTGCCATTCTAGAGGAAGGAGACCGAGCACGAACACATAAATGACACACAATTTCAGTTAGTAGCAACTGCTATGAAGGCAAAAGGGTAATGGTGGGGAGAGGGATTGATTAGTACTTTAGGGTGAGTGGTTAGAAAATGCATCAAGAGAGAGGTGACCTCTCACTTGAGACCTGCCATGCAAATGTGCTAGGAGAGTGTCCCAAGCATAGGAAACAGCAGGTACAATTGCCTTGAGGTGGGCATGAGCTTGTCACATTTGGGGAAGAGCAAGGCCAATGCGGTGGACTTATGAATGAGGCGGGACATGACAAGATTAAGATTTGAGAGACAAGCAGGGGCTTTTTAACAGTGTTTGAAGCTACCATAATCCTAGGTCTTAGCTGGGCTGAAATATCAAATGGAATATTTCTTGGAAAAGGTCCAGGACCCCAGGCCTTCAGTGAGTAGGTGGGCTGTGGCTGGCTAGGTTCGCCTCAGCTGCAGAAGCAGTTTTTTAGTGCCCTCCAGCCCCTCACCTCCAGCCATAGATCTTACCTTATCACTCCTGTCCATTTAGCATGAGCCGTCTGCTCCACTCCGGAGGAGAACTCGCACTTAATTAATTTTAGATTTAAAGCAACAAGAAGTCCTTATATTAAAAACGGAGAGGGGGGAGAACAGCTTGTTAATTAAAATGTCAGTTAGGGTGTTCCTGGCGAAAACTATGATTAGTGAGTGTTTCCTTTGGTTACAAGCCCTTGTACTTTGATATTTCATGTGTGAATTTAAAGAATGTCACACATGTGCCCAGCACCCAGCGACAGACTACATTTCATGGTGGTTTCAGTGCGTTGTACTGTTCAGTGAACTCCAACGTAGCCCAAGCCTGGGATTGCATCCTGAGCCAGTCTTTCAACCTCCGATCCCAGACTCTAGCCTCAAAAGGGATCTCTCTCTCTCCCCCGACTCTCCTCCCCACCAGCCATTCCCACCAGCTGGGTCAGGCTCGCCCTGTCTTTGGAAAACCCACTCATCCTTCGGGGATTAGTGTCACTTTTACAAAACCTTACTGGATCTCCCAGTCACAAATAGTTTTCTTTCCCCTCCTTTGATCCTTCATTGCTTACATCTTTGTTAGAAAAAAAAAATGTCTGAGAAAGGAAAAAGTTGTTTATTGTTTACCCCATTCAGCTACCTTCCAGGAAGGGTGGGTCCTTTGTTTGTTGTGTTGGCTGATGGGCGTGGGGAGGTTGGACTGGCACAACCAGGGAAAGCCCGTGCCAAATGTCTCTGCCTGAGCAAGGGAAGAGCTGTAGAGAGACCTAGGGGTGCAGTGAAAGACCTGGGAGGCTGAATGCAGGAAGGGTTGGGGAAGCACCTATAGGGAGAAGAGGCAGCTGATGGCTGAAAAACTGTGGGAGCCTAAGTGGAGGAAATGTTTCATGGGGGGGGGGGTTGGTAAGTTTCATGTGTGGTGTGCTATGTAAATCTCTTTTGTCTTCCAATGTCATCTTCAGTAAAACCTGTTATTCACTGAGCCTTTGTAGAATTGGATTAAATTGTTTAGGAAGGGTGAGTATGAAGAACTGTGAAGGGTCTGAGATTCACCGTATTTGCAAGCTAACAAGTTAGCCTGCCACAGTGTTACAGATGCTGGCAGAACACAGGAGGCTCTTGAGTAACACACAGAAGACTTTATGACTCATGACAGTAACAGTAGCCAGAGTATGTGTATTTGTGCTGGTTCCCCAGTTCCCACAGAGTGACACAGAGTCAACTAACATGCATCAGATTTTGTTACAAGCTTAGGGAACCCAAATCTTTTATAATAAGCAGTAAGCCTAATTGAAACTTTTCCTGGAGAGAGACATATCTTTATGTTGCATAAAAAACAAACCATTCCTTTGCTCTGGAGAGAGATGACCTCTAGCTTCCAGGGATGTTTGCTATACAAACTTACTTTAAAGGATAGTCCCAGTTGAAGGCAATCAGTACCTTGGCTTATAAATATGTGAAAATGCAAGAGACCCGTGGACAGTTGTCTCTCCCGAGTAAGTGAAATGCTGATCCCTGCTTCAAGGTGGGCGTGCAATGAGACTGGAAACGTTTATGATACCTAGTGACATCTGGGTTTTGAAGTTTTTTACTATGCTTTTGGAAAGAACTAGTTTATCATGTGCTATATCAGCTATTGCTGTATTAACAAACCACACAAAACTTGGAGCTTAAAATAAAAATGACTTATTATTGCTCATGAATCTGAGCCATCTGGGAGGTTCTGCTGATTTGGCCTCGGCTGGGCTGATCTTGGCTGTGCTTTCTTCCATCTCCTCAACCCCAGCTGGGCTCCTGAGGAGACTTGGCTTTGCTCCATATGGTGTTTCATGGCATGACAGGGTTCCAGGAGCAGTGAGGCCCCAGGCCTCCTAAGGCTTAGGCTTGGAACTGCCATTTTCTTCTGGCCAGAGAAAGTCACCAGACAGACCATATTGATGGCATGCAAAATAGACTCCACCTCATATGAGAGGAATTCCAAAGCTACTTTGCAAAGGAACATGTACAAGGTTGTCCAGAAAAAGTCCAGCCATTGTTAATATAACAAGAATGCTTTGCACAGCGTTGATGTAACCTGGCAGCCAAGAAGCATGGACTGGAGTATGCATGTGTGAACAATGATGACTTCACTACACTAGTCAGTGGGGGCAGTAGGTGCCGTTGAGAGCATGTGTCCTGTGTGGCCATCACATTCAAAATGACTGAACAAGTAGAGCAACTGATCTGCATCTTATGTGTGCTAAGCTTGAATACTACTCCATGGAAACTATTCGAATGATTCAGAAGGCTGCAGCTATGGGCAACTGGTGATTGGCAGCTTCATTACCACAGTGTGCCCACTTGTGCATCACGTCTCGTGCAGAGTTTTTTGGTGAAACATCAAATCACTCGGGTGACTCAGCTCTCCTACAGCCCACATTTGGTGCCCTGCAACTTCTGGCTTTTCTCAAAACTAAAATCACCTTTGAAAGGGAAGAGATCTCAGACTGTCAATGAGATTCAGGGAAATACAATAGGGCAGCTGATGGCTATTGGGAGAACTGTGTGAGGTCCCAAAGTACCTACTTTGAAGGGGTCTGAGGTGTCATTGTCCTATGTACCATGTTTCTTGTATTTTGTATCTTCTTCAATAAATGTCTCTATTTTTCTTTCTTTATGTGGAATATTTGAAAATTTTTTCTTAACATGAAATTTTTAAAACACACAAAGCATTAATTGATCTGATAGTCTTTATTTTTGCCTTGTAACAAACATTTCAGACAGAAAAAATAACATTTTGCAATGACATTTCTTAAATCATTAAAAAAAAAGGCCCAAAGTGTCTTCAGTTTGAGTGTTAGGGCACACATTGCTTCCTATAAGCTCCTTTAAAAAAAATTAATTGTTATTCTATTATAGTTGTCCCAATTTTTCCTCTTTGCCCTCCTCTGCCCAGCCCCCCATGACTGGATACCTTCTGGACAGACCTCATATTCAGGGAGAGGAATAATTGTGGCTATTTTTACAATCAATCATGTTTGCCTTTCCTACTGGACCCTGAGCTCCTAAGCAACAGGGATTATGTCCCATTTATGCCTCTATCTTCGTGACTGGCCTGACCTGGGCAATGTGAAGGCATCGTTAATGTCTTTCAATATTAATGAATGATAAGCGATAACATGAATGAAAAGGACACAATAAGGAGTGGTTCTCTCTGTGAACCAAAAACAGGGAGTTCTCTGCTCTCTGCCCCACACCACAGCTGCCACTGCCCATGGGTGCCTGGTTCTCTCTGTCTTCTCATCCCCACTGTGGTTGCATTCACTTGGGACATCACTGTATCAACCCTGGTCTGTTCCACAGCCCTGTTATGCTCTGCCTGCTTCAAGTCACTCCTTTCCAACCCGTCCTCCCCATCATCTCCACACATTGTTCCAAAATGCACACCTGACTGTCACTCCTCCATTTAAATCTGTTGCTGACTCTCCCAGGCCTAGAAAATAAGGTCTCTGCTCTTTAGCATTACATTCAAGGCTGTTCTCCTCAGGACTTGAATCCTGCTCTTCCTTGCCACATATCCTACATTCCTGCCATCCCAGATCACCCCAGATCATCTTCAATGCAGGGCCGATAGCCCCCTGAAACTTGGTCAGCCATGCCATGTCTGCCATGTACTTGCCTGAATTTTTCCCCTTTGCTCAAGTGTCACCTTGGCCTTGCAAGAGGAGACATGGACCTACCTGTGCTCTCAGACCACTCTAGGGCACTTTCCTTGTTGCACAGATCTGCCTGCCTGGGATCTTTATTGGGTGATTGCCTGTCTGTCTGTCTCTCTTTCTCCTCTGGATCGGGAGTTTCTTTAAAACAAGTTCTGGTTTCCTTGGGATCCCCCACCCACTTCTGCAACTCACCCTAAGAGCACAGAGGGGACTTATGTAGAGTTGACTCCCATAATGTTTGCTGAACTGAACTGAGATGTATGGAGAGGGAGGAGGGCAGGGGCAGGAGGTGAGGGAAGCTAAGAGAGGGAAGGGAAGGGAAGGGAAGGGAAGGGAAGGGAAGGGAAGGGAAGGGAAGGGAAGGGAAGGGAAGAGAACAGAGAAGGGAAGAGGAGGAGAGAGAGATCCTGAAGCCTTGCAGGTGCACAACCACCCAATGCATCCGGTTTCACCCTGGGAGTCTGCCCTGGAGCTCCTCTCCCAGCAGCCCTTTCCAGAGCAGGTCACAGCCTGTGGACTAAGGGCTGTCCACCCTGGGCTCTGGAAATGGGACCACAGCCTCAGTCCCCAGCAAAAGGGCCCTGCCTGGCACTGCCGGAGGTGGAGGAGGAGGGAGTGTTCCCATTGTCTTGCGTTTTCTGCAATATCAAGTCCCTTGATAGTTCCTCCTTCAGAGATGACTACTGCTGATAGTGTGGTATATCCTTTCAGACTTTTAAAAATAGATATTTAAAATATATACGGATGTGACCCAAATCTACCTAAGAAGCCTTTAAGGCCAGTATCTGGTCAACAGTGCAACCAAACTAAGCCCAGTTAAACTCCAGGAGCCTGAGAATACTGTGAATCTTTGTTGTTGGTTTACTTACCAAGGTGGTACAGGGGCTTTTCACAGCTTTGACAAAGTCAGCTTTAAACATCTCTCCTTCTCCCCCAAATATCTCACTCACAGCAGCTGCTAGAAGCCTCTTTTCGCTCCCTCCCACTCATTCCTCCTGGCCTCAGGCTGTGCCCTCCTGACCCCCACAGACACGGAGCCCTCGCCCCACCGTGTAGCTCCCAGAACACGGGGCTCTTCTATGATTGCTGTTCCTGTAAGAGTTGGCCATCCTGGAACTTCTACAAAAAAAAGTTGTTACATCTCTCTATTGGCATAAACAGGATCATGTTATACACATTATTTGGTTAACCACTTTTTTTTTTCACACCCTGCTCTCATGGATACAGTTCCATGCCTATGTATCCAAATCTATCATTTCCTTTTCAGGGTACAGCTCTGTTGAATGCATGGTTCATGATTTATTTAACCAGTCCCTTGCTACTGGGCATTCCAGTGTCTTCCATTTCTACCACTAAAATCAAAGCCGCAATGAACACTTTGAATTTTTATTCCTTTTCTTCCTCTTCCACATGCCCTAAGTTTTGCTGTTTTAGCAAAATGTCTGATAAAGCTCCAGTTTCTGTTTGGTTTTTCTGTCCTGAACATGTTTCCATTGTCTTCCTTCTGGTTCCTTTGGGAAACTGCCCTCTGACCCACGTGAGCCTGAGGGGCTGCCACGTTGCTCCACTCTCTGGCATGGTGGGAGTAGGGAAGTCACAAGAATAGGCTGGCCAATCAGAGCACCCCTTCCTGCTGGCCTTGGTTATAATCCTATCAGTTTCCATTGTTGTATCTACTGTCCCTGCCCTGGCCTCAGGCTCCTCACCCTCACCAGGACCACTGCCACTGCCACAGCCTTCACGCTGCTGTCTCTGTCTCCAGAGCTGTGCACCTGTCATCCATCCTCAACGGCAGCTCATCAGCCTTGGCTCTGTCCTTCCTGTGCTTAAAAGCCATTGGTGATGACTCCCTGTTTTCTGTGAATAAAGTCCTATCTCTTCAATCTGCCATCCAGAGCCTGCAGGACCTGGCTCCTGCTTACCGCTCCATCCCTGGGGGTCTCCACTTCTCCACTCTCTTTCACATGCACCAGATTCCTGGCAGATGGTATCACTTCCCAGTTTGGGAACATAGCCTGCATTTTCCAGCTTCCATCCTTTTGACCATGCTCTTTACACCACAGTGATCTCACCCCCAAACAGGGTCATGTTCCTACCCACGCTTTAAGCTTCTGGCCCACTATCTCCCCCAGAAACAACAAGAAATAATCTATTTCACCTTACTTGGGGCTCTCTAAATGAGCTGATGACCTAATATTTTTGTATTCCTTAGGGATCACTGATTACAGGGGAGCAGAAACCACTCAACTAACTCAAGTAAAGCGGGACAGTACCTACTGCAAGGATATGGAGGTCTCACAGAACCCAAACTCAGCCAGACCTCATGGAAATTGAAACTGGAACCCAGGAAGCCATCAGGGGTTGAGAGTGACTGTCTCTCTGCTTCTACATTCTCATTATTTAAACGTGTATGATAGCAGCTGATATACAGTACTGCCCCTCTGCACAACGACACTGGAAAAACTTTTCTATTTGTATCCCTATCCTGCCCACCCAGGGCTTGGCACATTGTAAGCAGGAAAAAGCAAGCTAGCATCATTTTAGCACTTACATATATAGCACACAGAGATTTGTGGGTTCGTGTTTTCATTTTATTCTTGTTTAACCTCTCAACACCTTAGATACTATTATTTCTCATCTTACAGATGAGGAAACTGAATCGGTACTCCGCCCAAGTTGACATTCCTTGGCTTATGTTGGCATCACTCCAACCTTGGCTCTTGTCATTCCATCTCCTCTGACTCTGGCCCTGTTTCTTCTAAAGATCGCTGAGGGTACGTGGGGCCCACCGAGACAATGACAATCTTTTCATCTCAAAATCCTTAACTGAATCACATCTGCAAAGTCCTCTTGTCATATAAGGTAACATATTCACGAGGTTTGGGGCCTAGGATGTAAACATCTTTGGGGAGGGCATTATAAAGATTAAATGCCTGGTACATGATACTAGTTAGGTATGGCAGATGATACTATTCTTATAGCGTTCCAAATTCACAGTGAGAAGCTGGGCCTCATTGTGAAAAGAATGGGAGTAAATGGAGACCCACTTCCTTAGAAACCTCCCAGGTTTTATGCCTGTGAACAACAATGTAGATAGTCAGTTGGCTGGGATGGAAAACAGGGAAGAGAAAGAGAATACATTTTGCACTTCTTTTAGAAATAAGGCTTGGTCCCTTTAAGATCAACTTGCTATCTCTTTCTGAGGGAGGCCTGGAACCAGAAGGTGTTTGCAGACTTACTTCCTGAAGTGTTTTTCTGTAACTGACACAGAAACTGACCATTTTCTGACCTACCCAGCCTTGTCCTTTTCTGGTTCCCCAACACTGGTTTGGTTCTCAGTTTGACCAAATTTCCAGTCTTCCTTCTTCACTGCGTAGAATCTTAGATGCTTTGCTGCGCAGTGCCCTCCTGCCTTTGCAGAATCTCCACAGACCCATAACCTGGCAGGGGACACTGACAGGTCTGACCAAGGGCACTGACTCCAAGAGTTGGCCCCATACAGACTTTGCTCCTACAGCCAAGCCCCCAGATCAGCCCCCAACGTTATAGTCATTAATTGGGGGTGAACTCTCTGCTCAAGATCACCAGCTCCGTTAGCCCGAGAGAGCCACCGACCCTGGATGAGGAGCAGCTTCCCCTGAAACTGTAAGCAGGATTTGAGCATGGAGGGATGTGCATTTTTCTAGGCCATGGTTCTAAAATGGATCTGGGAACCCCAAACTATTCACATCCACAGAGAGACATGTCATCAATTAAATCCTTGACCCTCATTGATTTTGCTGCTTTGATGCTTCTCCCAAAGATCCAGACAACCCTATGACCCAGTGGTGCCAAGCAGAACCGAATGCTTCTTCGTTTTAGTTGGGAAAGGCTCCTGCCTGCTCTGGTTTTTGAGGACTATAATTGCCCCGCAGACCCAGAGCTTTCTCTTTTCTGCTGAGCTCTGCCACTCAGACCCATGCTCATTATGTGGGGGCTTATACACAGAGGCCCCGGGAGAGAGGGACGGCCCGACTCCACTCCAGATGCACACGGTCCCCTTGGTCGTGCCCTCTATTAGAGCATGGCTGGGCAGACCCCTCGGCCTTTCTCCAGGAATTTGAAAGGATCAGGATGAAGGCTAAAGCTTAGATTTTTGAGCAGAGGTAATTTCAGAAGGTGGAATCATAGCTTAAGGAACCCTCTGGAGGATTTTCCTTATGCAAAGCTAACAAGACATTGTGATAATTTCTCTGGCGCTGGCCTCATTCCAAGTTGGATTTTAAACGCAGATTATAAAGCAAACACCATCCCCCACAAGTATTAAAGAAGGGGAAAATAACAGAACGGGGGCTGCAAAAGTGGTCTCCATTGTGGGACCAAAAGCCGTCAATCATGCAGGCTGACAGGCATCAGAGATTGACAGACAGGCCCTCGCTCCTGACTCCAGTTATCAAGGGGAATGGGAAAAGTGTCTGCAAGAACATGTTAAATTGCCAAAGTCATTACCAGTCACCAATTACCAAAGAAAAGATAACAAGGTGTATTTTAGAAAAATCGATGCAACAACATGCATTTCAATACAGCGAGTTTTTTAGAACTTTTGAAAACAAAATGAACTATTTAGGGAATACACAATGGTTTTCAGTGAATACCAAACACTGGGCTTTGTGAAGTCATCAATATTCACTTTAAATTTGGCTCTGCTTAAGGGGAGCAAAGATCAAGCAGTAAACTAATATACTTCTTCTCCTTCTTTCTTTTTTTTTTTACCTGCAATTCCTGCCAAAGGAAAAAATATTTGGAGGGCCAGGTGGGTCTCCTGTAAATCCCTGTGATGAAAGTCCTGGCTGGTCATTGAAGGCACCTTCTGAGGTCCTCTGCCTGGACAGCGCAGGCCAAGTAGGCAGTGGTATGCTGGTCAATGACAGGTGGGCATCTGTCCCATTGGGACCTCTCACCCAATGCAGCTGAACTCCCTAAGCACCTGCTCTGAGCCCTGCCTGGGATGGATGCTGAGAATGAAGAGATAAAAGACATACTTCCTGCCTGTCAGGGAGCCGTGGTCTGAGAAACCTCCCAGAGACCATTCTAGGATTAAACACCAGATTTATTGAAGGAAGAAAAGAAAACTGGTTGGAGAAAAGAGGAGACTCCCCATACCAACTCAAGAGCCCAGAGGAGCAAGGGAAAAAAGGAAAATGACGACTTCCAAGCCACCTGCAAAGTCCTAAAAATAAAAAGAAAAGAGAAAAAAGAAGGAAAAAGTGGGGACTCTTGGTCATCCACCCGCTCCTACAAATCACCCAGCTCAGCTTCTGCAGGTGCAGTCTCCACACTTTGCCAAACACATATTTCGGTTAGGGTGAGTTTACCAGGCAACACATTCAGCAGGCCATTTACACCTCCCTGCTTTTTTCCCACCAGGCCAGTCAATATGTGGTGCTATGTCCATCAACATTTATTCTGGGAATGAGCAAAATCCATTTTTATTTCCTATAGCGTGGGTGTGGGTGGGGGGGCTAGGTCCAGGTTCATTTGCGTACGGTTCATTTGCATACGTCAAAAGTTCAGGTGGGCAGTCCAGCCGCTGCCATGTTCTGACACTGCCCTGTTGGGTCTTGCTTCTGGAATAGGGGTGGGCACAGGACCCCCAATGAAGTCTAGGACAGAGCAGATTGGAATTACCAAACCGAGTGTGAATGAAATGCAACAAGGGAACAGGATAGGGTGGGGCTCCTGCAGCCTAGATGAATAAAAGAACGCGGCGGAGAGAAGATTTGAGCTGATTATTGGAGAATGAGGACTCTCCACTGGAGATGCAAACACGTGAAAGGAGGCGGGTGCGGCAAGATGTCAGCATTTTGCCATTTTGTAGGCAAGCGGAGCCGTTGCAGATTCTTGAGCTGGGAAGTGGAAGGACCAACATTGTGCTTTAGAGAGACTGATGTGGCAGCAGTGCAGCGCATGGACGAGAGCGTGGCCGTTGATAGGATGGTTGGAATACATCCTATGAGAGGGGCCGAAGTCTGGGCAAGGATGGAGGGGGCAGGGAGGACCTGATGGGCTGCTGTCATATTGCATGTGAGCCCGAGAGGCCTTTCCTTGGCCTCTGCTTCTAGGAAGCCTGCTAACCTCCCGGGCCTGGCCCCGGTACTGGGTCCTTACGCTGTATCTATCTCTCCGTCCACTGCTAGGACATGTCCCTCCTTCTCTGAGCTCCGGGGTCTTTGTGTAGTGGCCCACTGGGTATGAGTTCCATTCAGTTGTCACAACAGCCCAGGTTAGAAGCTCTGCAAGGACAGAATTCTGTCACATACATCTGTGACTCTTCCAGCACACCGTGCGGCTCACTCACAGCGGAGGGAAAATGTGAGACAGCAAAACCCCGAGTGGGGCCCCGAGCTGTTGTGAATTTGCCCAATGGGCCACTAATCTTCAGCTGGGTTAAAATAAGACTTATAAACCTATCCTGACCCTCCAATGTGAGCAGGACCTGGAGGCAGTAGATTGAGTGCCTGGGGAGAACGAAAGAGCTGCTGGGCCTCCAAAACAAAGTAATAGGGAGAAGCAGTGGCATTTGCAGTCAGCACTGGGAGAAAGCAATCCCCCTTCCATTTAATTGGCCATATCAATTATCCAAACAGCCACTTTTGAGGGTGAAAGGGGTGCCATCTGTAGCTACTACATGACAGTAGGCTTACCCTGGGATTGCCCTGAAAGACTAGAATGTGGGATCGCTGTAATCATAGGCACGCTGCTAGTTTATCTCCCCACTGCCCCACCAGGACTCCTTATATTTTATAGATGGTGGGAACTTCCACTCTTGGACTCTCCCCCTCCCCTTCCTCCTCCCCATGACTTACCTGCATCTGGGTAATTTGGAAGGAGGACTGAGTGCCTGCTGCTCAGCCCTTTCCTGATCATCTTCTTTTCGGAGCAACTGTGCTTAGGACCAGGCATTTTCTCTTCCTCTCTGTGGTCAACTTGAGGGACAGGTTTGTCCTTGTAGAAGGGGCCGAGATTGCCCAGTAGGCCAGTGATCAGATGAAGGAAAAAATATTAGGAGCCTCAGCTGACCACTGCCTAGACCTTTATCAGCCCTTGCAAAGCTCTGTCTCTCTGATTCTAGTATCTTCTTCACATTTGGTTCTCTACTCAGAGCAGGGTGTGACTCTCACTCCCCCCAAACCAATATCTATCTTAAGCAGAAGCTGGGGATTTTCAGAATTGGATAAAGACTGTCATACAAGGGTGTGGCTTGCCAGTGGAAACAGGAACTTGGGGAGGAGCCTAGAATGTGAATAACTCAAGAAAAAGATCTGGACTGAATTTGTCTTCATGTCCATAACTGAGTGTGAGTGTTTACCAGTTTCTTTGGGAGAAGATACGGAAATTAATTACCAGACCCCACTATATATTTTTAAATAAAATTTGAGATAGACTACATGCAATAAACGAGCCCATTTGAGTTTTGACAAATGTATATACCTTTGTAACACTACACCAATCAATATATAGAGCATTTCCATCTCCCCCAAAAGTGCCCTCGTGTGCCGCTTCCCACTCAATCCTCCCCGGACCACCACTGATGACAATTCCATCACTAGAGATTAATTTTGTCAGTTCTAGAACATCACACACATGGATTCAAACAGTATGTTTTCTCTTGCATCTGATTCATCCATATTGTAGCATGAATTAGTAATTCTCATTTTCGTTGCTGCATAGTACTCCATCATAGAGATGTGTCACAGTTTTCATCAATTCACCTGTTGATAGACATTTGAGTTGTTTCTAGTTTTAGGCTCTTTTGAATAAAACTGCTATGAATATTTGTATACAAGTCTTTCTATGGCAGTGTATTTTTCTTGGGTAAATATCTAGGTATTGTTGTGTCGTATAATAAGTATATACTTAAACTTTAAGGAAACTACAAAACTCTTTTCTACAGGGGTTGTAGAATTATACACCCTCCACCAGAAATGAAGTTCTAATTGTCCTACATACTCACTAACACTTGGTATTGTCAGTCTTTGTAATTTAGTCATTGTCATGAACACAAAGCAGTACTTCACTGAGGTTTTAATTTGCATTTCTTTGGTAACTAATGATGTTGAACAGTTTTTTGTGTGTGTTTATTGGCCATATGTATATATATCTTCTTTTGTAAAGTCTAGTAAAATATTTCGACCATTTAAAAAGTATGTATTTATTTACATTTTATATATTATTTATCATATTACATTATACAAATATAAATTAATATATGCGTTCATTTTATGTATCAACTTGACTGGCTTAAGGGGTGCATAGATACCTAGTTAAACATTATTTATGGGTGTGTCTGTAAAGGTGTTTCTGGAAGAAGTTAGCATTTGAGTCTGTACACCAAGGAAAGAGATTGGCCCTCACCAATGTAGGGGGCATTATCTAATCCCTTAGGAGCTTGAATGGAACAAAAAAATGAAGGCAGAGCAAATTGTCTCTTTTCTTGAGCTGGAACATCCATCTTCTCCTGACCTTGGGTATGAGAGCCCTTTGTTCTTGGGTCTCTGGACTCCAGCAACCCCCTGATTCTCAAGCCTTTGGATTTGGACTAAATTATTCCAACCTGCAGCTTCCCTGGTTCTTCAGTTTTCAGATGGTGGATTATGAAACTTCTCAGCCATAAAAACCATGTAAGCCAATGCCTGTAATAAATCTCCTCTTATATAAATGTCTCTATATATCCTTTTGGTTCTCTTTCTCTGGAGAACCCTAACTAATGCTATATCTAAAACAAAGGTCAAAGTACTTTTTGTGCTCTGCTTCATAGTTTTAGGTTATATGTTTAGGCCTATAAACCGTTCTTAATTTTTTTGTATGGTGTGAAGTACAAGCCAAAGTTTTTTTTGTTGTTGTTTTTTTGTTTTTCCATAAGGGTACTTAGTGTTCTATCACCATTTGTTGAAAGACTGTTCTTTTCTGCATTAAACCACCTTGGCATCTTTGCCAAAAATCAACCAAACATATCTACATAGGTATATTTCTTGACTTTATTCTGTTCCACCAACTTATCTGTCTATACTTATGTGAATACCACATTGTCTTGATTACTATGGCGTTATAATAAGTCTTTAAATCAGATAGTTTAAATTCTCTAATTTTACAACACCACACTGTATATTGTGTGATTGTTGGAAAAAATGTGCTTGAATTAAGTGTATAATAAACTGTACACATTATCCTTTCCTAGTGTGGGTTGTTCAGTCACTCTCAGTCCATATTTTTGTGGTCTTCTGAGATGGCCGAGTTAAAGTACTCATTTGGACTTTGCAATAAATAAAGATCTGGACTGGTGAACTCCCCTGCTGTGGCAGCCATGATTCTGCTTGCAAACTAGATAACCAGACTCCTCACCAGGATGTTGCTTTTTAACAGGGTAGATTTCAGGTTGGGTTTGTTCTCCTTCACATTAGCACTTCCAAAGACATTAACGCATCTGTTGTTTGGTTTTCCAGCTGTGGTGTGGTGGAAAGAATGCAGGACTGCCCTGATTTGTGTGGCTCAATGAGTTGGGTGTCGTCCTGCAAACCAAAAGGTCACCTGCCTGATTCCCAGTCAGGGTACATGCCTGGGTTTCGGGACAGGTCCCTGGTTGGGGCTGTGTGAGAGGCAACTGATTTCTCTCGCAATTGATGTTTCTCTCCCTCACTTTCTGCCTCCCTTCCCCTCTCTCTAAAAATAAATGAATAAAATATGAAAGAAAGAAAGAAAGAAAGAAAGAAAGAAAGAAAGAAAGAAAGAAAGAGAAAGAAAGAGAAAAAGAAAGAAAGAGAGAAAAAGAAAGAAAGACTAGCTAGCATCAGAGCACCCTTCTCTGGCATTTACCACACTACTAATTTTCACGAAGGGCTTGAAAAGACATAAATCAATGAGCTGTCTTCAGGATTCCTGGGTGTGTCCAACGCCCCAGTAGATCTGCTGGTCCCCAGCCCAGGAGCTGCCCCCAGATGGGGTCTGCAAACTACTTGGACACTGAATACACAGTAAATTCTCATCAGAGCATGTGGCTAAGACAGATATCACCTGGGGACTCAAGCAGTGTCATTCCATTCCAAAGGGACAGTTTCCATGAACTGCAGTTTGACTCCAACTCTCTCATAGTCCTTGTTTCTATCCAGCAGGTGTGTTCAACAAAGCCTTCGGTTTGGACTGCAGTGTGGACTTGGAGTCAGAAGATGTGGGTTCAAGTTCTGGCCCAACACCTACCAACTGAGTGACTTGGGCAAAGCACTTCACATTTTGAAGTCTAATTCTTCCCCTAGGGAATAGAGAGCCTCTAACATCTTCCTTATAGGGCTACCATATGCATATGGAGATATTTTATCAACATAAACACAGTCTGTGCTTGGTGGAGTGTAGGAAACCATGTGAAGCATTATCATTACTAGTATCTCTCCTTTTAGCCAAAATGTGGCTACAGAGGCATAAGGAATATCAGTGGCTGCTATAGGAGAACAGATGTATGTATTAGTTTTTCATAGCTGCTGTCACAAAAGACCACTACTTGGTGACTTAAAGCAACAAAAGTTTATTCTCCAATAGTTCCGGAGGCCAGAAGTCTGGAATCAGTTTCATAGGCTGAAAATGAGGTATCAGAAGGATGGCACTTCCCCCGAGGCTCTTGGAGGAAATTTGCTCCTTGCCTCTTCCGTCTTCTGGTGGCTGCTGGTGTTCCCTGTGCTTGTTGCATCACTCCAGTCTCTGCCTCATCTCCTCCTCTGTCTCCTTTTCTCCACCTCTCTTAGGAGGACGCTTGTGATGGTGGTGAGGGCCCATCTGGTTAATCCAGCATAACTGCTTTATCTCAAGATCCTTATCTTGATCACATTTGCAAAAACTTTACCATACAGGTGACATTCACAGGTTCCGGGGATTAGGATTTGATGTTTCATGAGGCCATCATGTAGCTTCTACAGTGTGTGTGTGTGTGTGTGTGTGTGTGTGTGTGTGTGTGCCTGTGTGTATGTTGGTGATTGTGATAAGGACCAGAAAAAAACACACCTTCTGTCACATTTACACAAATCACCTTCCAAGTGAAATATTCTGTAATTTGGTTTAAATAACCTTCATGAAAGTTTGCTTAAAGTTTCTCCCAATTTCCCAGTAGAAGAACATTCCTTTTATAGAGTCACAAAATGCAAAAGCTGCCGTTCACTGGCATTTATCATTCACTCAGACCAGGGACCAGCCAACTACAACCCTTGGGTCAATTCCAGTCCCTGCCTGTTACTCACAGTTGTGTAGTTGTGACAGAGACCACTTGGACCTCAAAACCTAAAATACTTACTGTCTGGCTCTTTACAGGAAAAGTATGTGGTTGTTGGCCTCAGACCAATGTCTCCACTGTATAGTTGGAGAAACTGAGGCCCAGGAGAGAAAATGACTTGCCCAAGTTCCCACAGGGACTTGGGGACAGATTTTAGACCTGTGAGCATAGTGCTCTTGCTCAAGATGACCCTCCTCCAGAGTTCCTCAGAACTTCCTCAGGCATGTGGGTGATTGGAGCCCAGGGCCTCAGAAGTCAAGTTCAGCTTCCTACAAGGAAGACATTTAAGCAGGGGCTGCCCCAGCTCCCAGAGAGCTTCAAGCAAATGCTGGATACTTTTCTAGTGAATATACCCAACTGGAAGACTGGCAAATAAATGAATGCATAATGGGGAGAATAAATAATATGATTAAGCTGACATAGTGCTTCCCAGACCTAGAGAACACTGGAAGCATTGAGCTAGGACAGCCAGAAGGAACCCAGAGACCTGACCCAGCCTTCAGACCTCTGCCCTGAGGTCGATATGGGACTTATCCCCTAACTGGTCCCCTCCTAAGTAGCTGCAAGAAAACTCGAGTTTGCAGAAGCAGCTGAGCTGGTAAAGCCCACCAGTGACTCTCAGAGAAGTGGAGAGGGACCGTGGGGCCTTTAATGATGACTAATTTGCAGCTTATTAATGCAGCGGTAATTAAGAATATTCATTTTATTAAAAGCCATTTATTGTAACAGGGCATGCTATTCTGGAGACTGGCATTGTGCTCACGTACCAATCGACATAGGTCTATTGTGGCTCTGTGGATGGCAGGTCGCTGCGTCACTAATTGTTAAGAGTTTAGGGTCTAATTTTAAACCCTTTTAATTCCATTTGAAATAATTGCTCTAATGAAATTCAAAGTACTCAGAGGCAGCCATGGAAAAGGTGGGTGGTGCACCCCTCCTGCCCCCAGGGAGCCGGGCTTTGCTAGCTGTAGCAGAGGCTGTACTTGCCCTGGGGCTTCGCTGGCAACTCTCTCTTCCCTAAGAGGGAATCAGACCCTGGGCAGGCTGGAGAGGTCCAGTGAGGACCTGGCCCCTGTCCACGGTGCTGACCACTGCAGAGGCTGGGCAATGGCCTACCTGGCTGGAGCAGGACTTCAGGAAAAGGACACTGTCTGGGAAAAGTCAGTATACCCCACAGGGGTAGGATCTGCAGAGAGAAGGGGGACACCCCACCCAGAGACAACGTCCTTAGCTCCCATGACATCATGGACTCACACAGAACACGCCTCAGAGCAACACAACCCAGGGATCATCTTCAATACAATGAATGTTTTTGGTATTTTTTAAATTATATTTTATTGATTATCCTATTACAGTTGTCCCAATTTTTCCTCCCCCCCCCCCAGCATTAACTCCTCCCTCAGGCAATCCTCACACCATTGTTCATGTCCATGGGTCATACATATAAGGTCTTTGGCTTCTCCATATTCTATACTGTACTTTACATCCCCATGGCTATTCTGTGACTACCTATTTGTACTTCTTAATCCCCTCAACTCTTCATCCATTCCCCCCCACCTTTTTCCCACCTGGCAACCATCAAAATGCTCTCCATATCCATGATTCTGTCTCTGTTCTTCTTGTTTGCTTAGTTTGTTTTTTAGATTCAATTGTTGACAAATATGTATTTATTGTCATTTTATTGTTCATAGTTATGATTTACTTTTCTTAAATAAGTCCCTTTAACGTTTGAGATAATAATGGTTTGGTGATGATGAACTCCTTTAGTTTTTCCTTGTCTGTGAAACTCTATCTGCCCTTTGATTCTAAATGACATCTTTCCTAGGTAGAGCAATCTTGGCTATAGATCCCTGCTTTTTATGGCTTTGAATATTTCTTGCCAGTCCCTTCTAACCTGCAAAGTTTCTTTTGGGAAATCAGTTGAGTCTTATGGGGACTCTCCTGTAGGTAATTGCTTCTTTTCTCTTGCTGCTTTTTAATATGCTCTCTTTATCTTTAAACTTTGGCATTTTAATTATGATGTGTCTTGGCATGGTCCTCTTGGCATTCATCTTGTTGGGGACTCTGTGCATCCTGGACCTGCATGTTTATTTCCTTCACCAAATTAGGGAAATTTTCTTTCATTTTTTTTTCAAATAAATTTCTAATTTCTTGCTCTTTCTCTCCTCCTTCTGGCACCCCTATGATTCAAATATTGGAATGTTTGAAGTTGTACCAGAAGCTGCTTACACTATACTCATTTTTAAATTATTCTTTTTTCTTCTTGTTCTGATTTGTTGGTTTTGTTTCCTTATGTTCCAAACCATTGCTTTGATTCTCAGCTTTATTCATTCTACTGTTTTTTCCCTGTAAATTGTTCTTTATTTCAACTAGTGTATCCTTCATGTCTTACTGGATCTTTTGTATGCTGTTGGGGTCCTCACTAAGTTTCTTGAGCATCCTTATAACCAGTGTTTTGAACTCTGCATGTGGTAGATTGCTTATCTCCATTTCCTTTAGTTCTTTTTCTGGAGTTTTGATCTGTTCTTTCCTTTGGGCCATATTTCTTTGTCTCCTCATTTTGGCAGCCTCCTGTGTTTGTTTCTATGTATTAGGTAGAGCTCTGTGACTCCCTTCCTTAGTATTGTGGCCTAATGTAGTAGGTGTCCTGTAGGGCCAGTGGCACAAGCTCCCCTATCACCTAAGCTAGGTACTCAAGGTGTGCCCTTCATGTGGGCTGAGTACACCCTCCTCTTGTAGTTGAGCCTTGGCTGTTGTTGGCAGGACAATGGGAGGGATTTACCCAGACCAGTCAGCTGCAAGGACTGGCTGTGACCACTGGTTACCAACCTCCACCCTTTGTGGAGTATCAGCTATGCAGGGGTAGGGTGGTGGTGCTCTGACATTATCTGTAGCTTCCACTGGGTGTGCAGGCCCTGGAATTTCCAGGGTGGTGCAGGCCAAGGTCAGCCTCCACCTGTGTTTTGCCCAGGGCACCCTGCCTATGTTATAAAGTTTATTGAGATGTTTGCTACTTGTGCTGGGCTTGGAGATTCCCAGGCAAAGCTAAGCTGTGAATCTAGGCTGGTTGTTACTAGTGCTGGTTCACTTAGGAAGAGATAAAAGAGCTAAGAACTCCCTGAGGCCAGCTGTTGTTTGTTAGAAAGGATTTAGGGAGTTGTGAAGCTTGAGTCAAAACCAGCCATTCATATAGAAAAGCTACTGTTAATAGCTATAAGTTGGGTGGAACAGAGACTCAGGGGATCTCTGGGGCAGGGCAAACAGTATTAGCCAGTCTGATGGAGTCTCAGATATGTCACCCTCCTGGTGGCTCTTTGGCTCTGCCCACCTTTCTGTCTGGGAGAAAGCTGTCCCTCAACACTCACCTTGATGCCAACCACTTTTGTTCCTCCCTGTATGCCACTGGTGCCTTTCAAGCTGCTAGCCTAGTGCTGGAGCTCAGAGGGAGTGAGTCTGAGTAAGTTAATGTGTGGATTCTTTAAGAAGAATTGCTTAAGACTCCAGAATTTCCTTCCACTGACTCAATCCCTGCTGGTTTTTGCAGCCAGAATTTATGGGGACTTATCTTCCTGGCACTGGAACCCTAGGCTGGGGGGGCCTGGTGTGGGGCTGGAACTCCTCAATCCGGAGATATCTTTCTTTAAATTTTGTCTACCACACATGGGTATGGGACCAGCCTATTCATGTCTCTGCCCCTCCTACCAGGCTGTATGGATGTGGTTTCTTTAATTCCATAATTGTCAGACTTCCATTCAACTCAATTTCTGCTGGTTCTGAGTGATGGCTGCTCTGTAATTTAGCTGTAATTTTGATGTGGTTGTGTTACAGAGCGGGAGCCCCCAAATTCCCCAGAGCCTGCAGTTCAGGGATGGATGAAGGGGTCAGCTTTCAAGATGCCTTTGCATATCTATGGCTGGTAGCTAGTGTGTTAGTTATGCAAATAGATTTGGTTCTTCCAAGGACCCAAGGAGATGGGAAGAGTTTTGACCATAGAATGTTGAGGAAAGAGCATACAGGGCCTGCACAAGGTTCTGTGAATGGTCAGAACTAGTTACCACACCCACTGTGTCACAGGCCGAAGTCAGGGATTTAAAAATAAGGTGGCAGCCATTTGCAGGGAGAACACCCTGAGGTTTTAGAAGGAAAGAGAGAACCATGAGGCTTTGAAGGGAAACACAGGAGAGAACCGTGTGTGGGCCAGTGCAACACAGCACATGCTTTCCTGCACTGTCGTATAGAGGCTAATGACATCATACCCCAGATCCTGAAGGAGACAGCTGACAGATAAGGGATGGGGAACTTCTGGGCATGGTTTTGGTTGATAGCTTTTTGGGGAGCAAGGGAAGTGCTAGGTCCTGTGGGAGAACAAGGCTCTGAGCAGGAATGCTCACAGCACCCCCAAGGTTGGAATATTGGAAATAAGGACTTGTTTTCCTCAATACTAATTATTGGGTTTTCCACCAAGGTGCCATGTGAAAGAACCTCCTTTCATTCGGTAACAGTTGTGTGAGGAGAAGAGCCCTGTTTACCTATGCCACCATCTTGACCGGAAGGGCCACTGATCAATACAACAAAACTCTTATGAGGGCTTCCTGTATACCAGGCACTCCACTCGGCATTTTACATTCATTACCTCACCTGATCCACACAACCACCTTATGAGATGGACTGCTCCATTTACTGATGAAGCAACTAAGGCTGGCAGAGGATCAGTATCTTTTCAAAAGTCACACAGGATAACTGACAGAGGTGGACTTGAATGGAAGCTTTTCCATCTCTCTTCTCAGAGGTTGTCCTTCCAGTTTACAGCCTGCAGAGGTGGGTCTGGAACCAGCACAGAGTAACTGAAGTGCAGTGCTTGTTACTCTATACCAGTGGCAGAGGGTCAGGAGAAGGGGATATCAGAGAAAGGAAATGGCATGAGCAAAGGCTCAGAAGCTTGAAAGCCCATGATATCTGGTGGACAGACCTAAGACGATCCTGATGACCCCTGTCTTCTGGTGTGTAGACCCTAAGTGTGGTTGAGGCCAGTGGCTTCTTTCTAACCAACAGATTAATGGCAAAGGTGATGAGATGTCACTCCCATTATTACATTACATTTATAAGACTCCATCTTGCTAGCAGTCTTGCACTCTCCTTTCCTCTGGCTTTGAAGAAGCAAATACCCATGTTGTGAACTGACTGTGGAGGGATCTATATGGCAAAGAGCTGCAGGTGACTTGTCAGAGCAGAGGGCCTCGCAGAACAGAAGACTGTCAGCAACTTTAATAAGCCTCAAAGTGGACTCTTCCTTAGTCATACTTCAAGATGAGAATGTAGCCCACCCAACATGTTGGTTGCAACCTGGTGAGATCTTAAAGCAGAAAATCTAGCTACACCATGCCTGGACTCCTGATCTACAGACACTATAAGACAATACATGTATGTTGTTTTAAGCTGCTAAGTCTGTGGCAATTTTTTACTCACCAATAAAAAGGAATGCAACATCTAAAAAGAATGGCAAGAAAAGCAGGGTGGCTAGGATAGCTTTAAATCTTTTTGCCCATGTGATACATCTCCCATCAGAAACAGGGACCACTGATAGCAATGCAGAAAGTTAGGCTTCAAAGGGAGACAGAGCCATCAATAGGAGGGACCTTTAGATCATGTTAAGAACTTCATATAAAGATCTTACATTCCATATGCCATATAAATGGCGTGGAGTTTTAGACCAGGGCACATGGTCAGATCTGTTTTAGAGGAAGGTCACTCTGGTAGCCAGAGCTTAGGGTACATTGAGGGCAGGGCGACTTGGCAGGCTATTGCAGCACTTCAGGCAAGAGATGACAAGAGGACTTCCGGCTAAGATGGAGAGGTGTAGACAAACATGCTGCGTCTCCCTCCACAACTAAGAAGGAACACAGCTACCTCAAAACTAGAAACAAACAGAAGTTCCAGAAAATCAAACTGCATGGAAGTCCACAAACAAAGATATAAAGAAGAAATACTCACCCAAACAGGTAGGAGGGCAGATCTAGGGTGGAGAGGACACATGTGGTAGTGGCAGCAGCAGTGGCAGCAGCAGGTTGGCAGAAAGCACAGTTACACACTTTAAAAAGTCAGGAGAGACACCTGGGGATCGTTCCAAGCTACTCACCAGACCGCACAGCTCATGGTCCCAGCACTGGGGAAAATCAGGCCTCATTGCTTCTGACTGTGCAGACCAGTGGGGGTTGGAGCAGAGCCAGAAACTGCTGGCGTCTCAGCAGAGTCCGCTTGTTTAAAGGGCCCCCACAGTCCTAGAATGTCTATAGACCCATCTGTTCTGGGAACGAGGCCAGGGCAACAGCTAGAGAGGCACCAGTCCCATATGGAAGTGGGACAAGTGACTGGAAAAGGGGCAAGTGCAGGGCAAGCGACATTGTTCCTTCTCAGACCCCTCCCCCACATACAATGCCACAACATGTTGAAACAGGTCGCCCTGTACTGACAAATCCCTAAGGCTCCGCCCCTTAAATGTAACAGGAGCGACGGCTCTACCTAAGATGCAGAGGCAAACACACACAGGAGACTTCTGGCCAAGATGGAGGCCTAGACTGACATGCTCCATCTCCCTCCACAACTAAGAAGAAATATAACTACTGCAAAACCAGAAATAACCAGAAGTTCCGGAAAATAAATGGAAGTCCAATGTATGAACTTATAAAGAAGTGGTGCTTGTACGATGGGTAGGAGGGGTGAAGCTGGGACAGAGAGGTCAAGCTATACTGGTGGCGGCAGCAGCAGCAGTGGTGACAGCGGTGGCAGCAGGATGGTGGTAAGCACAGACACCCATATTTAAGGGGAGATAAGAAGCACCTGGGGAGCATCCTGGCTGCAGACCAGACCTGTCAGCTTGCGATTCCAACGATGGGGAAGGAAGACCCACCCCATTGCCTTGGACTGTGAGGCCTGGAGGGAGTGGGGATGAAGGAGGAGGCTCCCGGTCTCTCAGCAGAGAGTGAACGGCAGAAATACATCTTGGACCCCCGTCCCCACAGAAAATGCCACAGCGTGTTGAGAAGCGTTGCCCAGTTGTGATGAGTGCATGGGACTCTGCCCCCTATAGCATAGGAGGTGTGACAACCCCGCCCAGAAAGCAAAGGTAAACACAAAACTGTTCAGGATGGCACAGATCATGACAGAGATCCCGGTGACACAGTTGACTAGGCAGCAAATATCTAATCTTAACAAAGCAGCAGATAGGAAATCTTTCTGAGGCACAGTTCAGAGCTTTGGTTACAAAAATGCTTACAGACCTAACAGCAGATCTTAAACAAGACAGGGAAGGAATGAAGGCTAGTCCTGCTGAAATGATCAAAAACACATATGAAACTACTGGTGAGGGAAAGAAAACCAGGGATCAAATCAACAAATTAGAACATAGGGAAGGAATAAACAGTCAACCAGTGTAGAAAGAAGAAACGAAAAGTGAGGAAAATGAGGAGAGGCTCAGAAACCTCTGGGACAGCTATAAGTGGGCCAACATCTGAATCATAGGGCTGCCAGAAGGTGAAGAAGAAGAACTAGAAATTGAAAAATTATGTGAAAAAATAATGAAGAAGAACTTCCCTAACTTGGGGAAGGAAAAAGACTTACAGGTCCAGGAAGCACAGAGAGCTCCAAAAAACACTGGACCCAGGGAGAATCACACCAAGACATGTTATAATCAAAATGTCAAAAATTAAAGATAAAGAGAGAATCTTAAAAGCAGCAAGAGAAAAGAAGAGAATTACATACAAAAGGGTCCCAATAAGACTCTCGGCTGATTTCTCAAAAGAAACTCTGCAGGCAAGAAATATTCAAAGTAATGAAAAGCAAAAACCTACAACCATGATTACTCTATCCAGCAAAGCTGTCATTCAGAATAGAAGGGCAGAGAAACTGCTTCCAGGACAAAGTAAAACTGAAGGAGTCCATCATATCCAAACCACTGTTATATGAAATGTTAAAGGGACTTGTTTAGGAGAAAGAGGACCAAAACTATGAACATTATAGTGAAAACCATATGACAACAACCAACAACAGAAGATAGGGAACCAAAACAAAGGCAAACTAAGTAGGCAATGAGAGTGGGGAAGAACTATAGGTATGGGGAACATTATGGGGGGAGGTCAGCAGGGAGGAGAAAGGGGGGAAAGGGTGGGAGATGGTACAGGAATTAAGAAGCATACTAGGAGGGAGTGGAGTAGACAGGAAGATGTTGAGAACTATATGCACAACCAATGGACATGGACTAAGGCGGGGGGACAACTGGAGGGGGCAGGGTCACTGGGTGGAGGGGAGCAGAGGGAAAAGAAATTGGAACAACTGTAACAGCATAATCAATAAAGTATATTAAAAAATTAAAATTAAAAATAAAAGACAGGAACTTGAGCCAAGGTAGAAACAGTGAAGATAGAGGAATGTAATTTGTGTTTTGGAGGTAGAAAGTAGAACATCCACTAAGATAATATTTCTTCTACTCTTAAAGATATTCAAGAAAGGAAATATTTAACTCACACTTTCCACATGTCCAACACTCTAAGTGACTTCATTAACTTGGTTTCAGCATCGCTTTATTAGTGATATTGCTCTAAAGAGGTTCTGTGTTTTGGGGTCTCCTTCTTTCCCCAAGTACATTGTATCATGGTCTCACTTTGAGGTGGGGGGAGCAACTGTGAAAGTTTTCATTTTACAGGGCCTCAGAGAATGACTGCAGTGAAATCACTCCCATGGGGCCTTTCTGGTCAAATGCCACTTATATTCCTGCCACCATCTAAAGAATTTATAGCATTTCTCCCATTCTGCAGAGAACTTACTTGGACCTTAATAACATCTTGTAGAATAAATGGTAAGTGCAAAGACAGAAATCTTGACCCTTCACCATCCTATCCATTCTTTGAACATTATTGACAATAGGCGCAGGGAGTACCAGAGTACCCTTATTGAGAAAGAAAAACATGTAACGCAAAAACTACAGCAAAAGACTCCTATACAAAGGCATGCCCTGGTAGTCTGGGATTCCCTATGAAAGGATTGATACAGCACTCCAGTTGAGGGATTTTCCAATCAGAGGGTTCAGCTAATGCAGGTATATAGGAACAGAAAAAGATATAGTACCTCTAGAAATGAACATAGCATAGGATTCAAGGGAGGAAGGGAAGGAGAAATAGGCAACTTGAGGTGGGAGAAGTGAGCAGGGTTCAGATCATATAGGACTTCATGGGTTTAAGAGGGTGGGACTATATTTTGTGAGCAGAAGGACATGCTAAAGGAGAGTAAGCAGAGAAGGGACATGGTCAGAGTTCATTCTAGAAAGCTGTCTCTGGTGCATTGTGATCTTATCTTACAAACTGGGTGCTTCTTTGAGTTCTCTCCATCTTGGTGAGTGAGGCCAAAAGTATGAGAGTAATCCAAGACGTATTTTCTTCCTGCAATCACTAGGCCCCATCATTATTATCTCCTTAATATCTATTAACATTGTTCACTTCTCTTCAACTCCATGCCGCCATTGTATGCCAAGTGCCATCACCTCTCACCTGTCTACTAAACAGCTTCCTGACTGTTCTACCAGGAGTCACTTGACACTTCCTCAAACCCATTCACCATAACCAGATCGTCATTCTTTTTTAAAGGTAAAATTTACCTACAGTCAACTGCACAGATTCTAGTGATATAATTTCATGAGCTGTGACAAATATATATATTTATGTGACCACCACCCCAGTTAAGATATAGGACCTATCCAAGGTCCCACATTTTCTTTGTCTAGTAAATCTCCCTACAAACCATAGGCCACCACTGACTTCCACTACCAAAGGTTAATTTTGTATCAGGATTCTTTTGTTCGACATGTTTTAGAAACACACCCATGCTGTAATATGTATTAGTAGTCCAAGCCTGTTTATTGTTGGATAGTATTCAATTGTGTGAATATACTACAATTTATTTATCCGTGTACCTGGTTATAGAGATTTGGGTTGTCCTCAGTTTGGGGTTATTATAAAAAATGCTGCTAAGGACACTTATGTATGGGTACTTTAGAAGATCCATGTTTTTATTTCCCTAAGGTAACTAGCTCAAAGTGTATCTGGATCATATGCTGGGTGTATATTTAACTGCTACCAAACAGTTCTCCATTTGACACTCCTACTAACAATTCCAGTGTCTCCATGTCCTTGTCAACACTTAGTATATTCTATCTTCTTAATTCTAGCCATTTACCGGGTGTAAAGTGACATCACATCATGTCTTTAACTCATTTCCTTAATGATTAATGATACTGTATAACTTTTCATGTGCTTAAATTCATTTCATATATATTGTTTTGTGAGATCTATGTTCAAGTATTTTTCCCATTTTTAGTGAGTGATCTATCTTTTTTTTAATTGACTTCTAGGGCTTCTCTATAGAACTAGATAGACATGGGGGTGAGAATGTTTTCTCCCAGGCTGTGGCTCATTTTCCATTTTAGTAATGACAGAGCAGTTTTGAAATTTTGATGATGTCTAATATATCTATTGATTTATAATTAGTTCTTTATATATGCTAAAAATGTTTCCCTTCTCCAGTGTTACAAATGTTTTGTCTTATTTTTAAAAAAATTTTAGCTATTACCTTTAAGTTTATTATCCATTCAAATTAATTTTTGTATGTGGTGTGAGGCAGGAGTTGAAGTTCATTTTTTTCATACATTTTTTCCATTTCTTTCTGTTGAGAAAACATTCATTTTCACTTTGAATTGCTCTGGTGCTTTTGTTAAAATTCAAATGATGTTATATGTATGGATTTATTCCTGGACTCTATTCTGTTCCATTGACCTAATTGTCTACCCTTATCTGTACGCTATAATACTTGGATTGCTGTAGCTTTGTACACTTTTTATAAGTCTTGAAATCAGTTCTCCAACTATGTTCTTTATTTCAAGATTATTTTGGCTATTCTAGATCCTTTGCAACTTGTCAGTTTCATTTAAAAAATGACCTATTGAATTTATGATTAAGATTGCATTCTATCTATAAATATTTGGAAGAGAATCAATATCTTAAAAATATTGTGTTTTCAATGTAAAAATCTTACACATCCATTAATAAATTTATTCCTAAATATTTTATATTTTTATTCTATTGTAAATGAAATTTTCTAATTATTTGCTCTTAGTATATAGAAATACAATTGATCTGTGTATCTTGTGTACTGGCAATCTTGCTAAATTAATGCAGTAGTTTGAGTAATTTAAAAAAATTATTTCTCAGAATTTTTACATAATTATATCGTTGGTGACTAGAGACAGTGTTACTTCTTCTTGTCCAATATTTCTTTTTTTTCTTCCTACGTGTGCTGGCTAGAACCTCTAATGCAATGCTGCATGGAAGTGGTGCCTTGTTCTCAGTGTTAAGTGAAAGTTGTTCAGGATTTTAGTTGCTGAGCATGATGCTCATTGCGGGTTTTGTTTCTGTTGTTGTCAGTACCCTTGCTGTTATTTATGATGCCCTCTATCAGACTGAGAAATTTCTGTGAGTGGAATGGGTGCTGTATTTCTCAAATGATTTTTCTGCATCTGTTAAGATTATTTTTATCCTTTATTTTTGTAATGCGGTGAATCACATTGATTTTCAAATGTTACATCAACCTTGTGTTCCTGGGCTCTGATGTAGCATCTTCTTATATATTTCTAGATGCCATTTATTAATTTTCATTCAGGATTTTTACACCCACATTCATTAAAATATTAGCATGTGGCTTTCTTTTCTTGTAATATCATTGTCTGGTTTGGGTACCAAGATTATCCTGGCTTTATGACATGAGAGGGGCTTGTTTCAGCCCCTATTTTCTGAAAAAATTCATGTAAGATTGATGCTAGTTTTGTCTTAAATGTTTAATAGAACTCACCAGAGAATCATCTGGATCTAGAGTTTTCTTTATGGGAAGGTTTTTAAATAATAAATTCAAATTATTTAATAAACAAAGAGCTATGCCAATTATCTATTCTTCTTGTGTCAATTTTGATAAGTAGTGTTTGTGTGTGTGCTTAAGGATTTGTCCATTTTATCTAAGTTGTCAAGTTTATTTGCAAAATATTGCTTTTCTTTTCTTTTAATTTCTGTAGTATCTGTAGTGATAATTACTTTACTTCTGATAGTGTGTCATTCTCCACCCCCTTCTTTCAATATTTCTTTCTGATCCATCTTGCTAGGGGGTTTTCAATTTTATTAATCTTTCCCAAGAATGAAATCTGACTTTGTTAATTTTCTCTCTTCTTCACTGTTTTCTATTCCTGTTTCCATTCTTATCTTTATTATCTCCTTCCTTTTATTTAATTTTCTCTTTCTTTTATTATTATTATTTTTAGTTTCTTAAGGCAGAAACTTAGATCTTTACTTAAAAGTCTTTTTCTTTTCCAATATAATATTTAAATACTCACACATACACACCTTTCTGAGCGCTGCTTTGACTCTGTCCCTGAGGTTTTGATAAGTGTATTTTTATTATTCAGTTCAAAATATCTTACAATGTCCTTTGGGATCGCTTTCTTTGACACATTGGTTATTTAGAAGTGCATTTTTAAATTTCCAATTATTTGGAGCTTTCCCAAATATTTTAGTGTTATTGATTTTTAAGTCCACTGTTGTTAGAAAACACACTGTACAAGTTTTCAGTTTTTGAAATTTATTGAAACGTATTTTATGGTCCAGTATATGGCCTTAGTGAACATGCCATGCACTTGAAGAGAATGTATATTCTGAAAAGTATGGTGTTCTGTAATTCTATAAATGTGAAGTAGGTAAAGTTGATTGATAGTCTTATTCAAATTTCCTATATCCTTCCTTTTTTTTTTTTTAGTCTAGCTTTTCCATTAATTACTGAGAGTGTATCTATGCTAGCCAAAGTTTGTTTCATTTCTTTTGAGGATCCATTAATAGATGCATACACATTTAGGGTACTAATGTCTTTCTAATGAATTAATCCTTTTTATCATTATGAAATATCCCTCTGATAATTATCTCTGATAATATTCCTTATCTTGAAGTCTAATTTGTCTGATATTAATACAGCCACAGCAGCTTTCATATGCTCTCTGTTTGCATAAGAAAGAGTGTGGTATATCTTTTCCCATCCCTTTCAACCTATCTGTATCTTTCCATTTAAAATGCATCTGTGTGTGTATTAAGCATCGGCCTGCGAGCCAAGTGTCGCTGGTTTGATTCCCAGTCAGGGCACATGACTAGGTTGCACGTCAGGTCCCCTCGTTGGGGGTGCAAGTGAGAGGCAACCACACAGTAATGTTTCTCTCCTTCTCTCTTTCCCCTTTCCCCTATCTCTAAAAAAATAAAGAGACAAACAAACAAATAAATAAATTAAAAAATTAAAAAATAAAAATAAAAATAAAATGCATCTGTGTGTGTATGTGTGTGTACTGAAAGTAGTTGGAGCTTGCATTTTGATCCAGGCTGATAATCACTGGACTTCAGGTATTTTAAAGCTACACAATGAGGGTCTTCATCCAGTTGATTGGAGTTAGTTGCCTTCCCCTGGCTCCCAACTCTATGACTCTGATCAATGGGGGGAAGAGACCTTGAGTCTCTTCCTTAGCCTTGGGACCTGCTTGGCACCTGGCTTGCCACAATTTGGAGCCAAGACTCAGGCGGAATCATCAGAAGGGAGTGAGCTGGGAAAGGTTTTGTGCTTTTGATTGGAGCATATGTGTAAAAAAGCCAGATCAATCTTTGACTACCTTCCCGCACAAATGATGTCCTGCTTTCACAAAACTTATTTTCATCATAGTCATATTCCCTTAGTTACATCTTTGGCAACATAGTTTCTTAATTACAGTTTTCTTGTAGTTGAAAAGATGCTACTTCGGAGAATAAGAAAACCGTTTCTCCTATCTCTCTTCTCCTTTGCTCTTAGTCCTTCCAAAGCCCAGAGTGTTGCTTTGAATAACTTGCCGGAGGATTTCTTTCAAGGAATCAAAGAAAGGATTTCAAGGAAAGGAAAAAGAAAGCAGGAGGAAGAAACCAGAATGCATGGAGAAACCTACCATGCATACATTAGATCTGTATTAGGAAATCTTCACAACGACCTTAGGAAGTGGTGTTTTTACTGTCCCCACTTTACAGACAAGGAAACTGAGCTTAGCGGGAAGAAGGAGCTTGCCAAGGTCACTGTAGTTTTCGCTACAGTGTGGTACGTATATCTACCCTGGTCAGTGCACACATGATTTAAGGGAAGAAGACCTCATCCTGTCTCTGGAGAGGTCAATCCTGAGTAGTCTAACAATCCACGATAGCCTTCTCTGGGAGTCAGTTATTGTCCAAGGGGTGGACAGGTAAACGAATGGGTTCAGTCAGACTGAAGGGACGGATTTACATCACACACTAGGGGGAGAGGCTCACTCCTTTATCTGTTAAATGTAAACCAGGAAACTTGTATTTCTTGCCTGGAAAGGGGAGGACCAGCATTAGGATAAAGCAGAGTGAAGAACGTAGCCCTTGATCTTTGATGAAATTGCTCCATCAATTACACCGCCCCTGCAGCCTGCCCTAATTCTGCTGTTCTCGTGTGACATAGTACATCTCTGTTTTGCCAGTTTAAACGACATTTCATGTTTCTTGAAGCTAAAGCTTCGTAACTGGAAAAATCACAGAACAAGTAAGTGATGAACCTGGATCAAAGCAGAGGATGCCCAGCTCCAGAGCTCATGCTCAGCTCTATACTTCCTCCCTGGCAGATGGAGTTGGTGACCCTTGTTGTACAGATGAGAAAGCTGAAGTGTGAAGAGGAAAAGCGATTCCTCCAGGGTCACAGAGCTAGCAAATGGCTCACCCTGACTCAGAACACACGTTTATGTCCCTGCAAAGTCCAGAGTCTATCTGCACACCTCCACTGCCTTCCCATACTTCTGGCTGCCACCCTTCCTGTACCTTTGACTCCAAACAGAGCCCTCCCCGTCACCAAATAATGTGATCAAATCAAACCTCCTTTCCATACAATTAGAAAACATAGCAGGTTACAGCAAAAAATGCAAAAACCTCCAAAGCTGCTCAAAGCTAATTAATTTCTATTACTAGTGAGAGAAGAACCACTTAACATGTCTTTTCTTATTCAAATTACCATTGACGGCACCTGCTTTTTTATTCTTGGGAAATCCTGCTACAATGCGGGTAAATTATGTAAGACTGTAGAATTTATGAAGATAAGGCAATTAGCATTACAAAACCAAGTCTGGGTTACACTTTCTGGGGAACAGAAAGAGTTATGATGCTCCCTTAAATGGCCCAGTGAAGTCTCAGAGATTGAGTTAATCCTTGTGGTAGTCAGGCAGATTGGAGGCTAAATGGCGCCGTGATGGTGGGTAATTAATAGCTTGGGCCCTTTGGTGATGGGCTGTCTGTGCTAAGGAGGCGGTGCCCAGGGTTCTGCCTGTTCCTTCCGGAAGGAATAGGGGTGGAACAGGGTTCCTAGGTTCGAGAGGTAGGGAAGGAAAGATTTTCCTTCTGAGATTCCTGGTTGTTTGGGTCAAGTTGGATCTGGCGCCACAAGGCTGTCCTTCAATATATTTTCCCAAAATCTCCGTTCTGCTGCCACGGCTGTGGAGGCAGCTGCCACTAAGCAGGTGCTTCCTTGGAGTGTTTAGATGCTGAGATTTTGCACCTGAGCTGGGAGAACAAGACACCCTGGATTACCAGGGTACTTGACTTAATAGCCACAGATAGGGGATGGGGTAGGTCGGTGGAGTGGGGAACCCCAATCACGGGGAGCCTAGGGGAGGAAAGGCATTCTTACCCAAGCTATCATTCAGGATTTGAAGGGGCCAGGCAGCAGGGTTCATGAGGAAGGTGTGGGTAGCTGGCAGGGGCAGTCAGATTGAGCCAAGTAAATACCAGAATGCCCAGTTAAACTTTAATTTCAGATAAATGACACAATTTTTTAGTGAAGCGTGTCTCATCTGGCACAGCTGCATTTTATATGGCACAAAAATATGAGCTGCAGACCAGACTGGGGCCTATTGCGGGTGTGCCCAGGAGCCCAGCAGCGCGCTTTCTGGCTCCCACAGGAGCTGTTGGAGGAGTGGGGCAGGGCAGAGCGGGGCCTGCGGGCACCACCCCCTAAGGTGCTCAGCTGGGCCCAGGGGCTTCACAAAAGAGTAATTGATTGGTCATTATCATCAGTTAGAAGCTCTGAGCGCAGGCCTTTTCAGCACAGAAGTTGATTCTGGTTTTTAAAAGGGTTTGCAGACTTGACAAATGCCTTTGCTAATCAGTACAAATTGTTCCTTTAAGCAGGAGAGAGCTGTGAGTCCCTTCTTTCTGCTTCCAGTTGGTGAGCAGTCAGTATCCTTTCTCGGGGTCTGGACTCTCACTCTGCTCTCAGAGGGGCAGGGCGATGGTGGTGAGGGAGGTGGGGCTGGCGCTGAGGGTGGGTGAGAGGGCCTCTTGTGAAGGTCTCCACCGCTCAGGGGCTCAGGACTGAAGCCAGCTGACTTAGAGGCACTGCCTTTATCTATCTATCGATCTATCTATCTTTTTAAATCAGAGAGAGAGAGAGAGAGAGAGATCAGCTGCCTCCCATACATGCCATGACCAGGTATCAAACCCTCAGCCTGGGTGTGTGTCCAGACCAGAAATCGTACCTTTTGGTGTAAGGAACTATACTCCAACCAGGGTGGGACACTGCCTTTTATAAACTGTGTCTCCGAGGACAAGTCCTTCATCTTTTTGGACTCAGGTTTCTCACCTGTAAACGGGAATAATGATCCATCTTACCCTATTCACAGAACTGACTTGACTATTGAATGGGAAAATGGTTATGATCAGGCTTCTGGTGGAGAGACCGCTACCTCTCTCCCCCTCCCCACTCCCCCTTTTCAGAACTTCTAGAGACAGACTTGTATCCAAGCAAGCAAGAGGCAAAGAAACAAACAAAAATAAGCCAAAACCCAGCTGATTATATATTTGCCCTCCTCTTCCCCTTCTGTATTGTGCCCAAGTGCCCATGGCCCAGATGTGTTTGTCCCTTTGGGTTCCCATCTCAGTTTAGGGGAAAAATACATTTATCTGTTACTATCATGTTGGAGATGTTCTTACTTTCTCCAGTTTTCAGCGTTGTCCCCAGGACCCCCTTACCACTCCTCGGTCCGAGGCTGAGCCCAGCCTTGCCCACTCCCAGCAGCTCCTCCATCACTCCTGGTCCTAGCCAGGCCTTTCTTATCTGCATACCTTTGCTTAGGCAAGTGGCAGAAGCGAAGAGAGGCCAAGGCTTCTAATGCAATCCTGAACCTAGGGGGGCCTTCTAATAACAGAGATGGGAACCCTTGTAGCACCGTTTAGCTTGCTTTGTAAACTCTGCTAACCAGGGCCATTATCATAATCCAGGTGAGACTCCTGGGTGGGCCCAGGGTGGAATTTGGTCTATTGGCTCAGCTTCAGCAGAGACAGGGCATTAGAAAGAGAGGGTGGGCAGGAAGCTCCTGCATTAGGATGCGTACCCCAACACTCTCAAAGAGAGGGGTCATTTGTCCAAAGAATTAGACTAACATCATTCTAAACCCGATAAAGAGTGTAAATTATAGACATCCTAAGAAACTCATAAATGAATCCAGTTAGACTAAGACCGAGGAAAGTCCTGAAGGGGACCACCTGCTCCCTCCTCCAACTCACAGTACTGAGTGGGACTTATTCAGAGTCTTAGTGCCTTGCCCTCCATCTCCCAGGATGGAGAATAAAGTGCTAGCCTGGGAGCCCAAAGGGCTAACTTCACCAGGGCAAAACCCTCCTGGCTCACACTCATCATTCTGCTGCAAGCCCTCATAACTCTGGGAGGTGGGCAGGGCCAGAATAATAATGATTATTCCTGTTTCCAGATCTGGAAACAAAGGCCCAGTTTCCTGAGGTCATTCAGTTAGTGAGGGAGGAGCTAGGACCAGAACGGGTGCCAGCCCACTACACCAGGGCAGCCTGCTCAGGATCTGTTAACATCTTTTGGTTTTCCTTGATATGTTACTGCTGGGGTGAACTCATTTTAAACAATGAGCTTTTACTGAAAAAGCTTTCCCAGAGGCTCAGCAGACCCTGGGGATATTCAGATTAAGATTCTCTTGAAATTTCTCAAGTACTTGCTGCATATGGTCACTTGTGGGGTATTTTCTTGGACATTTAATTCTCACCATGACTCTGTGAAGTGGCGCGCTTATCCCCATTCTGCAGATGGGGCTTGGAGAGGCTGGGGAACCTGATTCAAAGTCCTGCAAAAGTGGCAAAGCCAGGGTCCAGAGCCACTTTGCATTTTCCCTCACACCCACCCAGGTATGTCTGCATCCCAGAAGGAAAGGCAGACATTATCCTAAGAAATACTATTTATATATTAAAGGAACAAAGAGATTTTGCACATACAATAAAATCTGAAACCTTATCATGGCCCGCAAGGCTCTGCAGGACCTGGCCTCTGCTCAGCTTTCCAAATGCACCTTTTTCCCTCTTTCCCCAGTCAGTACACTGCTGCACCTGTAAATTCCTCCCTGTCTTCCCTTCAGTGTTTGACACTTGCTGCACCTTCTCCCTGTAACCCCCTTTCCCTAAAGTATTTGCATGGATGGCTCCTTCTCAGTGACTTGTTAACTCACATGATACCTTCTGAAGCGGGGTGCTCTGTCTACATTGGTGCCCCCAGCCCAAATCATCACCTATTTTCCAACCTAATTTTTTATATCTTCTTATTATCCGAAATCATACTAATTTTCACTGTTCACTCTGTGCTTTCCTTTCTAGATTGTAAATCCCTTGTCTGCCTTGATACCCACTTTATTCCAGCACCTAGGATAGTGCTGAACACATAGTAGGTGCCCTGAAAAGATTTGTTAGAGGACTACTGGATGAGATTTTATATCTTGGGATGATATTATTTCTGATCTCCATCCTGACTAAAGTTATTCATAGCAATGGAAGAATTTTTTTTTTCCCTTTCTTAACAAATCTCATTAAAATCAGCCTTATCTCCAATGTAGGTGTTGCTTTAAACAGGTGGTTTAATCAAAGTGAGGCTGCAGAGGTGCAGGGCAGTCTGGATGACCCACAATGCCGTCTTACATGGGCCTGGAAAAGAGGGAGTGTGTAAATAGGTGAGGGGGGCCCTCAGAAAGATCCATCCTGCTTCCTGAAATAGTGTAAAAAGAAAACTTTCAAATACCACAATTTGCAAATGAAGACCTTTAAAATAATGGGATGGCAGCTCTGGAATGGGATTATTAGGATAATGTGATGTTTAAGTGGGCGCTTTCCCTCTCAAGAACCTGCCTGAATTCTGCTGAGCTCATTTCACGAGAGACCTCAGAGAGATCAGTTATGACTTTTATTAAAGTCAAACCAATACCTGTATTCGCAGCCGCCTGGAGGAAATTTCTTTCTGTAACTCTGATTGAAGTTTAATGGGAACTACACAAAGGAAATTTACTTAACCTCCTCACCCATCTCTTCCACGGTGGAAGTCTGTTCATCACGTGCTCTGCTCCCAGGAGACACTATCAAAGATAGCACTTCTCAATTTCATAATATTTTTCAGAGTAAAAGAGGGAAGACAGCTGCAGACCCCAACTACTTCAGAATACCACGTAGTCAATGTCTGATTTCACTTATAGGAACAATGCAGACATTTTCTCAAGGGTTTGCACATTAGTATTTTGCAGATTTCAAAATAAAAGACATGTGAACTATTAAGAAATTATGTTCCATGCACGCGAAAGTATATAGCCACAGAGCCCAGGCTAATATGCTCCTTATTGGTTCATACTGCTGGTCAACCTCAGCTCCCAGGCTATAGACTAAGGCCCCTGCTCTTATACAGACAATAAAAACCACAAGGCACCTTTCATTCCAGAGAGACCCAAGCATCATATTATTAACACCTGTCATGTCTGTAGCACTTTATAGATAAAAGTACTAAAAAACTCACATTTTTCTTATGACACTTATACACATATAAAACCTAGGTTTAGGTTTGTATAAAAACCCAAATGTAAGATTTCTGTAAAATAATAAATAGTGAATATCTATGTAATCATCATGTAAGTCAAGAAATAGGATGTTGCAAGCACCCAAAGCCTCACTGTGGACCCATTTCCAATCACCATTGCTTCCACCTTCTAATTTTAATTCTAATTGCTTATTTGCTTTATTCGAGAGCATTTGGAAATAATACAGTTTAGTTTTACCAAATCAGACATCATACAGGATACACTCCTTTGTGTCTGGCTACATACACTCAACATTTTGTTTTTAGGATTCACCCCTGAATCTCAGAAGAATGTTGTTATATGTATACTGAAATCATTTGATTTGCTGTTTGCTAGTCTATCGCTAGATATACCATGATTTATTTATTGAGTTTCCTTTTGATGGACATTTGGGTTTGGGTAGTTTTCAGTTTGAGGCTATCACAAACAACACTGCAATAATATTCTTATAGTCATATTTTGGTACATACCTGCATGAGTTTCTGTAGCAGGAGTTAACGAACTATGACTCTTGGACTAAATCTGGCTCATCACTTGTTCTGGTAAAATTCTGTTGAAATACAGCCACGCCCATTTGTTTAGATATTGTCGATGGCTGTTTTTATGCTACGAATGCAGAGTCAAGTAGGATTGGACAGTTACAGGCTTTGCATACTTTCAGTCCTACTAGATACTATCTTTTTTTTTTCAGCATACATTTCAATATAATTTTTGGTATTTTATTATAAAATATTTCAAACTTTTATATTCCATGGTCAATATTGTATATTACCGACTACTTCAGGATTTCATCAAAAAGAATGAAAAACTACCAATTATTCTAACTACACTCCATGAGAAATCTGACATGGTTGAACTCTGAAGGGAAAATCAGGCTTATTCAGTTAGCCTTTTATGGCTCACCTGTTCTTTCAATCCTGTAGTATAAAGTCCTCATCATCTGATCTGTATTCCATCAATATTCCAGGTGGCTGCTATTACAAATTTGTCATGTCTTTGAGGCTCCTATATAAAGTTATTTAGAGCTATGGGAACCATTAGGCCCAGCAGTATTAAGTATGAAGATGCACAAATCTTCAGCTATAAAGGGTTAAAGAAATAGCATGGCTTATTTATTTATTTTTAAATTGGAGGCAGGGAGTCTCCTTTACTCACTGATCTTTTCCTCACCATCTTCAAAAGTTTCTTCTCTATTGTTAACTATAGCTTTCTCACGCTGCTGGTATTCTAACACCAGATCATGTCATTTTCTGCTTTTGTGAATTTCACCCCATCCATCCCTTCTATAAACCAGTAAAGGAAGGCCTGGCCACCATTACAGAAAACTGTTCCCAGATGTGCTAAAAAACTCATGAATGGTGGTGCTGTTGCTTGTGAGCATGGATGCTAGCTTGAGGCCCCAAGAAGGGCTCCTCGCACGACCACCTGGAGGCTCCAAAGAGGGGTGCCCCCCATGACGCCTTCATGCTGTTGGGGAGCTGTTCCACAAAGTAGCTCTGTTCTTGTTCCAGGTGGCCAGCATCTGCTCTTTCACCTCTTCCATGGACACAGGGCCCTGGAAGATAGTGACTACTGTTAGGGAGGGTCCATGTCTCAGCTCATAGATTGCCCACATATGTTAGCATGGAACATTTGCTGAGTGACCTCTGGCTCTGTGAAGGCCCAGTACTACTGAATGCCTCTAGCTTTCAACAGAGCAAAGTTGGTATAAAGAACTTATTTTTCTCTCATTGAAAGAACCGAGAGGTAGGCAATTCCTGGCTAGCATGGTGGCGTCATTGTCGTCAGGGACTGAAATTTTGTCTTCTATCTTTCTGTTCCTCCATCCTTAACCAAAGAATCCATCCTTAAACTGGGGCTTTAGCCATCAATTCTGCACTTCAGTTAGAAGGAGGGTGGGGAGGGCGAATAAGTGCATCCCAACTGCCTTCTCCCCTTTTAAGAATTTTCTAGGAAGTTCCAATCAACAACTTCCACTTCTCTTTGTCCAGAACTAAAGCTATTCCTACTGTGAAGGGAGGTGGGAGATGTAATCTTCTTGTTGTGCACATAACCACACTGAATAAAACCAAGGGGAGAGTAAAGTTTGAAAAGGAAAATCAATCTCCGCCACATGGAAGGGTGTCACAGCAGCCAGGGCAAGAACACAGTGGGCCTGCAGCTAGGGTCAGTGATGTTAGGATGGAGGCAGCCTTTCTCTCTTCACCCCGCTTCTAGAGGACATGTGGTTCTTGCTTTGTACTCCTCTCCTACAAGCCTGTGACTTCTGCTCCCTATAACTTCAGAACGCATAAAATATTGCTTATGGAACCTACTGTATCCTCAACTGTACATTTCATCTCAAATTCCCACTGCTACCTAACAGGTGCTGACTCTTATTTAAATTCCGGGGTAAGATGCTGTAATTGGTCCATGGCTGGCCTTGGAACAAGTGTCCACCTCTGGTCCAAACACATTAGGGAAAAGAGAAGGCATGAACATGCAGAACATGGGACTTTTGAGGCTGGACAGGCCTGAAATGATATGCTCTAGTTATGTAACTTTGGAGGTAGTAGTTATTAGGGGTTTTATAGTATCCTGTCTCAAACTTCCATACAGTGGAGACATACAGTTATTCTGAAGTTGCTAGCAGGAAAGTTTACCTAAAGTTAGCTCTAGATTTTAAATTGGTGGAGCTAGAAAGTGTCTGCTTCTAGAGGGAAACAGGAATCTTTTATTGAGAAGGCCTTCCTTTGGTTCTGAGAAGAGCCACTAAGGGATGCCATTTCAGGCTCTTCTCTTAACTAGACAGTATATTGCAGGTGTAAGGTCAGTAAACATGCTCACTCCTCTTAGGCAAGTGTTGAACTAGAGATATAATCCAAATTAGCTCTGAGATGTTCACCGTTCCCTATGATACCATATCTCTATCAGGATCAGGCCCTTGTGAAGAGAGTATTTTTTAAAAAAATAAATTTTAAAAAGACTACCCAGCAATGCTTTCACTCATTTCTTGAGAGATATGTGAGCATTTTTTTCAAATATATGTATGTGATTGAGAGCATATATTTAACAAGGGGGATGAGCATGCCTGACATTCTGTTCACCTCACCCTGGAGGTGAAGGACTGTGAAATTGAACTGGAGGGGACTTAACGTAGTCTTTGGGAAATATACAGTTGATCATGTGACTGCCTGCCAGTCCACAGGGCCCAGCCTTGCCCTGGGGATGGAGGTAGAGTATCTAATCCACAAGTTAGAGATCCTCTCTGTTAGTCTCCTGGGAAGAAAATAACATGAGCCTCGAATTTGGAGACAGGAAGACCTCAAAGTCTTTCTACGGCCTGCAGTCCACGGAGAAGGACGTAGTCGAAGGAGCCTCCCACCTGTGGAGGTAAATCTGCCCAGCAAATGGCAGTATTTCTAGAGTGAGAAACCAAGAGATGGCTAGGGATAGCTTCGGTGGAGGGCAGGATTGATAGACACTAGGAATATGTATATCTGCTCTCCAGTTTTAATTTTTCCTTTCCCTTTTTCCCTTTACACATGTTTCTCCCCACTCTCACCAACCCTCCCTCACTCTGATTGTGCTGAGCATTCTTTGGGAGAATTAATGGAAGGTTATGTATATAGGCTTGGGCAAAGCAGTAAAGAACAACTCAGAGCAGCATGGAGAAAGAGCTACAGAATAGTAAAAGGTGATCTAAGAGGGAGCTCTAGTAAGAGGTAGCAATCAATAACTATTCTTATTTAAATATCATTAAAAGATAAGTGACTTTTTAAAGCAAAAATAATAATGCATCAAGAAATGTGGTATAGAAGCTGAATATATAACAAGAGTAGCACAAAGGCTGAAAGGGGAGAATGTGAAGTATATTTCTAAGGTTCTATATCATACTATACATGTAGTAGTATACTTTTGAAAGTAGAATATGATAAATTAAAGATGTATGCTATAAACTCTAAAGAAACTACTAAAAGAACACACAAAGAGTTACCACTCATAAGACAACAAAGGAGATAAAGGGAATCATAAAAACATAACTAATTCAAAAGAAAGCATAACAAGTGGAACGAGGGACCAAAGAAGAGCTGAAACAAATAGATGATAGATTTAAACTCAATCATGCAAATAAAAAACACTAAATTTATCAATAGTCTACACACTCTAATTAAAAGGCAGATATGATCTGATTAGATTTAAAAATAAGATCAACTATATGTTGCCTATAAGAAACCCACTTTAAATATAAAGACACAAATGGATCAAAAATAAAAGGATAGGGAAAGATAGACCATGCTAATAGTAATAGAAACTTGGAGTGGCTATACTAATATTAAAGTACGTTTCAGAGCAAGAAAATATTTCCAGAAGTAAAGAGCATTATTTCATAGTGATAAAAGAGGCAATTTATCAAGGAAACATTACAGTCCTCATGCTTATGCACTTAATAATGAAGCAAAAATATATATATTTAAACTTAAAACTGATAGGACTTTGAGGAGAAATAGACATATCTACAATAATAGTCAAAGATTTTAGTACTCCTCTCTCAATAATTTTAGAACAATAGACATAAAATCAGTAATGATATGCAAGAGTTGGAGAGCACTATCAACCAACTTATTGACATTTATAGAACATTCCCTCAATAATAAAAGAATATACATTTTTTGAGGTGTACATAAACATTCACCATGATAGACCATATTCTGAACCCCAAAACAAGCCTCAATACATTTAAAAGGATTCAAGTCATCCAAGTATATTCTTAGAGCACAATTGAATTAAATTAGAAATCAATAACAGAAAGATATATGGAAAATCTCTAAATATTTGAAAGTTAGATAACACACTTTAAGTAACCCATAGCTCAAAGATGAAAAGAAAAAGGAAATTAGAAAGTATTTTTGACATGAGTATAAATGAAAATACACCATATCAAAATTATAGGATACAGGGAAATTTATAACACTAAACTTCTATTTTAAAAAGAATGGTCTTAAGTCAATGGCCTCAGCTTCCACCTTAAGAAACTAGAAAACAAAAAGTAAATGAAACCTAAAGAAGGCAGAAGAAAAGAAATAATAAAAATCAGAATAGAAATCAATGAAATAGAAAACAGAAAACAATAGAGAAAACCAATGAAACTGAGAGTTGGTTCTTTGAGAAGTTCATAAAATCAATAAATCTCTAGCTCAACTGAAAAATCAAAAGAGAAGATAGCATCATTAGTTATTAGCAAAATGCAAATTTAAACTATAATGAGATACTGCTACACATCTATTGGACTATCTAAAAAGACTAACCATACCAAGTATTGTCAAAGATGTGAAACAACCGGAACTCTTATATGCAGCTGATGGAAATGTAAAATGGTAGAAGCACTTGGAAAACAGTTGGCAGTTTCTTACAAGGTTAACATTCGCCTGCCATGGAACCTGGACATTCCATTTGCTGGTACTAAGTAGAAATGAAAGAGTATGTCCATACACAGACTTGTGTATAAGTATCTGCAGCATCTTTATTTGTAATACCTCCAAACTGGAAACAACCAAAATGTCTGTCAACAAGTGAGTGAATAGACATATTTTGTATAGTCATAGAACTGAATACAATCAGAAATAAAAAGAAATAAAATATTGATACATGCAAGAATATAAATAAATCTCACATAATTATATTTAATGAAAGAATCCAGACCACAACAAAAAAGAGGTGCATATGATGTTATTTTATGATAAAACCTTAAAAATTAAAACTAAATTATAGGACAGAAAGAAAATCAGTGGTTGACTGGGAATGGGAGGTGAACAAGGAGGGACAGCAAAGAAGGTTATAGAGGGGAAAAGAGAAACTTTAGGGGTGATGCATATTTTCATTTTCTGATTTTTGATAGTCATTTCACAGGCATATACATAGGTCAAAACTCATCAAATTATACACTTGAAACATGTGTAATTTATTGCTTTACAGCTATACTTCAATAAAGATGTTAAATACTTGAAAATATCAGAAATGACCAAGTAGATTTGAAGAACCAAAGAGAATGCTAAAAATGAAAAAGTGAATCAGAGAACTAAAAGAGAGAACTGAAGATATTATCTGGATTGCATAACTAGTAGATAGGAGAACAAGAAAAAAATGATAAAATAGTAAAGAAAATTTAGATTAAGTGGGCATATGCTTTAAATATATAACTTTTTGAGAAGAAATAGAAAACTCAGAGTCCTATAATCATTAGAACATTTGAATGAATAGTTAAAAGTCTTCCCATAAAGAAAAGTCCAGGTCTGAAGGTTTTATCAGTGAGTTCTACCAAACATTCAAGGCAATGAATAATTCTAATCTTACCTAAGAATTCCAAAGTGTCCCCAAAGTAGTTTCTATCCACTTTATGAAGTTAACATAATCATGATACCAAAACATGACAAAGACAGTATGAAAAAGATAAATTACAGATCATTCTCACCCATGAACCACAGGTGTAAAAATCTTAAACAGAGCATTAGCATACAGAAATGTGTATAAATAATAATACATTTGATCAAAAGTTGGGTTAATTCCAGGAATTCAAGGTTGGTTTAACATAAGACAATTTTTTGTTCAAGTATTCATAGCATTAACGTGAAAAAGACTTGATTAGCTAGTAAAATCCATTTTGGTTCTCCTGCTATTTCTTCTTCCAGCTGTCATGGAGATGCACACTTATAGCTCCAGCAACTATCTTGAACTAGGTGACTTTGAGAAGGAGGCCATACTCCAAGTATAGCAAAGCAGAAAGATAGGGGCACGAGTCCCTGAGAGCACCAAGGAGCCACTGTACCAGCCTTGGACTACTGACCTTCTGACTTCTACTATACGAAAGTGAAATAAAGTCCTATCTTGTTCAAACTACTGTCATGCTTTGAAAAAAATTATCATTATTATTACATTAGCAGAAGCAAACCCTAATGAATTCTGGCACCTGGAGCAGCTTAGTGGAGGTGAGAGGTGTCAGGAAAGGCTTCACAGAGAAGGGACTTGAAAAATGAGTAAAATTTTATTAGATAGAAAGAATTAGAAAAGAAGAATATAGTCTAGATATAATAATAGCAGTGTGGAAAGGTGCCAGGCATGAAAAAACATGACTTGTTCAGAATGTAGAAAGATAATTGTAATGTGTATTTCTTGAATATTCTGTTCGGGATGTATTATTTGGGCTTGGGCTGGGTTGGGGGCTGAACTGAGCTGGAGGAGAAGAGGGTCACTTTGCAGCTCCATTACATGCAAACCAGCACCTCTGGGGGAAGGCAGTGACCTTTTGCAGGAGCTGTGTGAGTAAACAGATATTAGTCAGGCAGGACGCAGCTCAATGAGGGGCAGTGAGTCCTTGACTTGCAAGAAGGTGATTTAAGCTCAACTCTTTGCCTCCAGAGCTGAGAATGTGTTTTAGACAAAAGTGATCACATAAGTCCTTTTCCTGGGTGTCTCTGTACAGGTGTTCTTAAGCTCCCTGCACTAGTAGGGTGGAGTCCCCAAACAATAAATTTCCTTAGAAAGGAAATCTATATAGAGGACTGGAGAACAGGTCTGTATTTTTAGTGATTCAGTTTCCTCAAGAATCAGAAAGCTTTATAGGAAATCAGATCCTACGGTATATAGTAGCATGGAGCCATATCTATTCCAATTTCCCTGAGACGGTCACAGCATTATTATTAATAGTGCCCTCTTTCACTCTCAAAAGTATCCTGCTTTGGATAAAAAATTTTATGATCACCCTACTCACTGGACTTTATAGTTTATAAAAGAATTGGTATAAATTTGCCATTGCTTTTTGTCACTTGGAGAAAGAATAAATTACTACAATTTTCTTTCCCTTGAAAGAAACTTGGAGATCAGAGAGATTTGTGAGGAATATATTATTTGATCTTAGTATTTTCACTGGATACACTCAGGAGGGAGAAAAATGCTTCCATAGCATAGTAAACCCAGTGTTAACTTGAAGAGAATAGGGTCAACGTTATAAAACAGGAAAAATATGCATTTCTCAGGTGAGACTAGGCTATGTTGTCACTGGAAAAAGGGAAACTTGCAACCGGAAGATGTGATTGCCTTTGGTAATCCAAGAGGACACTAGCCACAGGACCCACTCAGAGAGAGAGACTGAATTATGATTATACTATCGCCTTTCCCCCCATCTTTCCCACTACCAACGCAATCAGAGGAAGGGAGCCCCAGTTCCTCCATCAGTGCCAGCAGGAACCTGGGTGGTGGAGACCTCACCTCATGCTCTCCCACCAACAGCAGCTAAAGTTTGAGGTGTCTGAGTGTGCGAGGTACAAACTGGAGGAATCATTATGCCGTTTTCCAGATAGAGATATTGAAACTCAGAAGATAAGCTGACTCGCTCAAATTACAGAGTTTATAAATGGCAGAGCTAAAGCTTGAACTTAGGCGATTATTTCATGAAGAAATAATATGGTAAAAGAGATTCCAAGTTCCCTAGTGAAAACGTATGGCTGGAGAAATGGCAGGAAGAACTGGAATTTTTAGCCTGAACACGAAGAAGATGTGGAGGCATAGGATTTGATCTCTGTCATCAAACACCTGATGGGCTGACACATGGGAAAGAAATTATCCTGTATAGGTTGGACCCAGATTGCTAAGCAAAGATGAATGAAGGGAAGATAAAGGAAACAGATGCTAATTCAATATAAAGGAAACTAACATTCCTTGGATATTTATATATGCCAGGCATTTGCAGGTATATTTCTTTTTATCCGGTTTTAGAAATAAGAAACCAGGAGACTTCCAACTTAGGGCAATGGCAGAATAGCTTGTATTGTATTCATTACCTTATAAATACTAATTATAACCTCTGGACAAAATAGGAAAACAATTAAATGCTTGAAGTTACTAGAAAATCAGGTAGAAACTGGAAGAGATTTGATTCTCAAAAGAAGGGAATCGCACTGGTTGAAATTCAATGTATCCAACTTCCCATCTGAGGGCAGTCCCCTTCCCGTGGGGCGTGCTGGGGCACTTCAGAGAGCGCTCAAGGAGAAAGCTGTAGTTATTTTGGCTTGAGGAGTACAAGGATGAACATTGGGTCTGCCAGGGCAGCTGGAAATTGAAGAGGAAATCCTAGAAAGGAAGGAGCCATTGGGAGAGGAGCCTCCATAGCTACATATATGTCACTCAAATCCCTGGTTTTTACCTAAACCCTGAACATGCAGGTGATACTCCAAAAAGCCTATGGAGAAAACAATAGCTGGAATGCTGTAAAACAAACAAATGAAACCCACAAATGAACACAACACAAAACCAACAAAGGCTGAGCAGAGAATTCCGAAGCTGCCTACTCTGGAGGCAGAATCTAAAGTTTGCATCATACCTAATGAGAGGGCCTTGATAAATACCTCAAGCTTTCAACTAGAAACCCAGGGAGCCACATCCTAGGATGAAATACCACATCTGAAGATTAAGGGATTCACTCTAGCAGTGAGGGGGAAACCAGAATAGACTTACTCTAACAAAGTCTAAAACCTAAGCCCCCACAGGACCAAGGGGAGTGGGTGGTAATTTACCCGCTTCCTAGCACAAAAATCACTACTCTTCAGAGAAAGATAACAAAATAGTTCTTTTTTCATAATTTAAATTAAAAAAAAAGCTCTTAGATACGGGAAGAGACAAAACAAAATGTAACTCAGTAAAGAGAAAGATCAAGAGACAAGTGAACCAGATTTTGAAGTTAGCAGAAAGAAACATTTAAAAAAAACATAATCAATGTGATAACAAATTGATAAGAAAAGGTATATTTAATGTGTGAAGAGATGGGAAACTTGAGAAGAAATATGAATACTGTAAAAGAACCAAAATGAAATTCTAGAGCTGAAAAAATACAATATCCAAAATTAAAAAGAAAAAATTTTAGAAAATATCATAGTAACTGGATAAAGAAGAAGACAGAATCTGTGAACTGGAAGACAGTGCAGTAGAAATCATCCTAACTGAAGCACAGAGGGAGAAAAGGGTTGAAAACAGCAGAACCTGAATGACTTGTGAGGCAGCATTAAGTGAAATGAACAACTGCAGCCTCACAAGGAGAGGTGAGAATGGAGCAGAAAAAAAATATTTGAAGAAGTTTCAGCCAATTTTTTCCCAAATTTGATCAAAAAAAGAAAGAAGGAAACCAAAACCCAGAGATCCAGAAGGTTCAGTACACCACAAAAGATAAATACCAAGAAAATCACATATAGACACATCAAAGTTGAGTTCCTGAAAAATCACGAATAAACAGAAAACCTTAAAAGCAGCTAGAGAAGCTGATCTCTCATCAGAAACAATTGAGGTCAGAAGAACTCATTAAAATGCTAACAGAAAAGGGGAAAAGAGCCCTGTCAACCTAAAATTCTATATCAGGTGGAAATACCTTACAAAATTAAGATAAAGATAATTTCAGATAAATGAAATGCAAGATAATATGTCATCAGGAGACCCAATTACAAGAAATGCTAAAGAAAGTCCTGAAGAGACATGAGACCTATAAAAATTCAGATCTGTAGGGAAGAGTAAAGAGCACTGGAAATTGTAGCTATGAGAGGAGATATTTGTTAAAAGTTTTCCTTGTTTTTCAAACATATTTAAAAACTGAATTGACAAGAATTTCACTTAGTTCAAGATGGAGTATCAGGGGCTAGATTTAATTTCCCATGTAAAACAAATTTTAAAAACTGGATAAAATATATGACATTGAATATCAGCCAATGAAGGATAGTGACCCCCAAGCAGCAGGAAATATATACGGTCCTATTATTGACCCAGTCTACAGCGTAGAGAATTGTGCTTGGGACATAGTGGTCACGACTTACAGTGCTCTTCTTTCTAAGGTAGTTTATTAGTCTGCTCAGGCTGTATAACAAAATCTCACAGACTGGGTGGCTTAAACAACAGAGATTTATTTTGCCACCACTTTGGAGACTGGAAAGTTCAAGATCATGGTTCAGTAGTGTTCAGTTTCTAGTGAGAGCTCTCTTCTTGCTTTGCAGATGGCTGCTTTGCCTTCACATGACCCTTCCTTCGTATGTGCGTGGGGAAGGAGGAGAGTGAGAAGAGAGATTGCTTCCTTTTATTTTTTATAAAACCACCAGTTCTACGGAATTAGGGCTCCACCCTTATAACCTCATTTAATTTTAATTACTTCCTAAAGGCCCTATCTCCAAATACCGTCACATTGGGGGTTAGGATTCCAACATACAAATTTCAAGAGGGGGCACAATTCAGTCCATAGCAGTTAGTGTGAGACAGAATACGACAACTTAAATTCTTAACTTTACTGCTTACTAGCTATGCTGGGGAAATCTCTTAAGTTCCTCATACTTTCTTCATTAAAAAGAAAAAGTAAGGTATTATTTTTAGCCAATGAAATTCACACATTTTAAAACACTAGCAAGAGTGCTTTAAAAAACTATTTTTTTTAATTTTTTGAAGTTTTAAATTTATAAAAATATTGCAAGGATAGAACAGAGAATTCCCATATATGCTGCACCCAGTTTCCACTCTTATTAACATCTTATATTAGTATGGTACATTTTTTACAATTCATGAACCAATATTGACATTATTACTGGTAACTAAAGTCCATACAAGCAGATTTCCTTGGCATTACCTTACAGACTTTTTCTGTTCCAGGATTCCATCCAGGATACCTCTTTACATAGTCTTCATCTCCTTAGACTTTTCTTGGCTATGAAAGTTTCTCAGATTTTCCTTGTTTTTGATGATCTTGATGTTTTTGAGGAGTAGTGGTTAGGTAATTTGTAGAATGTCCCTCATTGAGATTTTTGTGATGTTTTTCTCATAATTATACTGTGGTTATGGGTTTAGGGGACAAAGACCACAGAAATAAAGAGCCATTTTCATCACATATCAAGGGTATATACTGTCAACATGACTAATCACCATTGGTGTTGATCTTGATCACTTGGCTGCGGTCGTGTTTGTCAGTTTCTTTACTTAGTTACTCTCCCCTCTCTGTTTCCATACTGAATTCTTTGGAAGAAAGTCATATGCACAATCTGTTCTTAAGGGGTGGGAAGCTATGCTCTACCTTCTTGAGAAAGATCTACATAAATTATTTGGAATTCTGCATGAGGAATTAGTCTCTTGTCCTCTATTTATTTATTTGTTTCATATTTATTTATAACAGTATAGACTAATAGAAAATTATTTTATTTGGGGATCATAATCCACTATTATTGTAATATGTTCTGTTGCTTAAATCATCCCAGCTTTGGCCAGTGTGGGCTCATTCAGAATGGCTCCTGTATCCTTTTGACATGTTCCCATCATTTTTCTTATACAATTTCTCTCTCTCTCTCAACACCGCCCCCTCTTCACTTTCTGTTACTACAAGATACCCCAGACTCACCATGTATTTTCTTACCTCAGCCCTAGAATCAGTCATTTCTCTAAGGATCCCTGGTTCGTTTTTTGTTGTTGTTGTTGTTGTTGTTTTGGGTTTTTCTTTTTAAAATGGTACTTAGAAACCAAGATCTGTGCATTAGATGTGATTTTTGCTACTGGAGCAGGGACAAAAATTAGGTAAGCTGTCAGTTGTTAATGAAGTCCTGGCCATTTGGGGCTCATTGTTACAGAGGTTAATGATTTGGTTTCCTAGATCAGTTGCTAGAGATAGCGGTCTGATTTCCCGATGTGCTAACTTGTGGAGATAGCAGGCTGGCTTCTTGGGCTAGTTACTGTAGATGACGGATTGGCTTGCTGGGCAGGCTGCTACAGATTATCAGAGGTTTTTTTGTTTGTTGCTTTGTTTGTTTGTTTGTTTGTTTTTTACATATAGTCTGGCCCTTGTCTGTTTGTATATTCAGTCTCTCAATATGTCTAAAGGGACACAGGAGCCAACCTAAAAAGGAGCTTCCACTGGCCAATTTGCTGATAGTTTGAACAGTAAAATGAATAATAACAATAATGTATTATAATTCACTGAGTTAAGAACAAAATAACCAAACAGATAAATAAAGGGGGAGGAGGGAAAAGTCTTCCTTACAATAGAATGCCAGCTAAAAACTATAGAGGGAATATTAGAGTAAGAAATTCAACATTTGGCAATAAATGATTAAGGTAAAAATCATTAATCATTGGGGATCCAGATCAGAGCACTTCCCCACAGCTCACGTACTAAATACAAAGGGGAGAAGTCCCCTTGCCGTGGGGAACTGTGGTGGGTGGGACCTTAACTGAGTGATCAAAGCAAACATCACTAGTGACAGGACAAAGTAACACCAGGGCCTGAGAACACAACATGACTCAGGTCGTATTCCTGCCAAAGACGGGTCATCTAAATCTAACTGTGAGGAAGCATCAGACATTCTATAAAACAACACCTCTGTACTCTTCAAAAATGTCAATGTCAAAGACGAAAAAGGGCTGACATACAGTTCCAGATGAAAGAATAACGAAGTTAACGTGACAACTAAATGCAATGCAAGGTACTGGATTGGATCCTGGATTGGATCCTGGATTGAAAATTTTGTTATTTTTGAAAAGGTCAGTTATTGAGACAGTGAGAGAAATTAGAATATCTACTATCTTTTAGATAACACTGTTGTATCAATAATATATTTCCTTATTCTTAGGAGATACATGCATAAGTATTTATGAGTGAAGGGCCATGATATCTGCAGTAATAATTTGCCTAATTTCATGGAAAAAGCTATCACAAGTGTGATATGAAGCTAAACAATAGGTGGAAGGATATACGGGTGTTCGTTACAGTATTCTTGCAAATTTTCTATGGCTTTGAAAAATTCCAAAATTAAAAATATCCAAAAGGAAGTGGTAGACAACTGTACTGAAATTGCTGACAGATCAGATCAGATAAGACTCAGAAGTGGCGACTGCAATTAGCAGTATGGTGGTCACTAGTGACCTTAACAAGCGGAATGGAAGGAGAGAGAGGGCAGAGATTCAACTGGCAGTGCATGAGATTAGAATGTAAACTGAGGGAGGGGAAAAAGCAACTTGAAACATGCCTTAAAAAAATTTTTTTTAGCACATTTACTGTAGGACTGAAGGAAATAAGTAGTTAGCATCCATTCTGTTCTAACCATTAACTAGTATTGATGATTATTTCAACCAATCTGGCCTGGATTTAGTCCCAGAACTGAATGAAATGCATTTCACTGATCCTGAGTACTTCCCTTACTCCATGGACTCTGGATTCAAAGTCAATTTGTTGTCAAAAGCTCTTACAGTCTTCTCTACTGTTACCTGAGGCCATCTTCTGAGGTCCTCTGGGTGTCTTTTGCCACCTTGTTTCTGGCCTCTCCTCCTCTAAGGTCACTAAAACAAAAAACAAAAAACCAACCAACCAAACAAACAAACAAAAAAACTGATAAAGTACCTTGTAGCCCCCATGGCCTCTAGACCAACACCCCATTCTCCCCAGTGGGTTCCCTCCAATCCTACAGATTTCTCTCTGGTTAATCACTTCCTCACCTCTTTTATTTCCCTCTTTATTGCCATGAGTTGATTCAAGATTTTCTCTTTCCTATTTTTTGTTGAAATTTGCATCTTCTGCTATGTCATCAGGTATTACTTCCTTCTGATACAGAGCCTAGAATTGCCAAATTTTAAGTTCATGCCTAACTACTGCTTCCAAACAGATCGTTTGCAATATACCTGTTAACTAACCCAAACTAACAATAACAGGGTGCCACTGTGGTTTCCTCACATGCCAGCTTCAAGAGAGTTTCCCTGTAAGCAAATCCCAAGGATTAAAGATGGTCCTTCCTGTAGAATTCACTACAAAGAACTACGGCCTTCCTAAATCCAGGCTCCAAATCTTTATGGTTTTGCTATGTGTGCTCAGAAAAGATCTCAGATACACTTGCTTCTAAACCCTCACATAATCCACCCAGCTTTAAAATCATGAACTACACATGTCAACTCATTTTTTCCTCACAACAGACATGCCTTGTTATTTTTTTTGTCCCCACTTTACAGATGAGGAAACAGAGGCTCAGAGAGGCTGAGCCTTACTAGATCTAGAGGACTGAGGAACCAAAATTAAAAACTGGTGCCTTTTCCCACTACGTCAAGCTGCCTTTAAGAAAAGATTTTGCTTCCTCCTGTTGCCCAAAGGAACCAGGACTCAGGCTTTGAACACTCTGTTTATTTATTTATTTTAAATTAAAAACTCAGGTATGAACTCACCATGCATAAGAGGGATGTTACAGAGAGGTTGCATGTGAAGCCGATCTTTGTAAATTGAATCATATTTGTAAATGTACTGGCTATTTAAATAATTCCTGAGGCAAAGCATTTTGTACTTGCGAATCTGGATTTTCATCTCTGTATTCTGTTTGCCTGCTGCAGAAATTACCTGTTCTCAACTCTCCCAAAATGGATGCAGAGGCCATCACTCAGAAGCAGGGAACAGAATTTTCTTTCAAGGGAGGGTCACCACCCCACAGAGAGCACCCAAGATGACAGACAAATGGAACCCAGTTCACAAGCAGCTTTAGCTGAGTGTGCTTTGTGTTTATGAAATTGTGTATATGTGCATATGGTATTGTATACATGATCTATTCTCTTTGAATATATCACAAAAAGGGAGTGAGACTCACATAAACAGTGATGGGGGCAGAAAGGGCAGGAGAGGGGCGAGAACCACAAAAACAGAAAGAAAGAGATAAAAGGAACAGGAAATAAAGAGAATGAGACCGGCTGAAATACGTAGATGAGAGAGTCAGGGATGGGCACACCAGCCAAAAATTGTGATTGGAGAGAAGACAAGGAGAAGAGAGGAGCGTGAAGAAATGAAAGTGAGGATGCAGGGAAGGAAGAAGGTGGGGAGGAAGAGTGTGCAGGTAGCACATCTGCAGGCACCCGGTCCCTGTGTCCATGTCCTGCCACAGCTCTGCTCCAGGGCCCTCCTCCTTCAGTTCTTCCACCTTCCCCCCATGAGCCTGGTTTTGGGGCACACCTGGCCTGGAATCCCCTCCCATGTCCCAACCCTTCCCTGGCAGAGGTTTCCAGGCCAGGACTTTGCAGCAGCTGACCATTTCTGTCCCCAGGAGGGCAGCCCGCTGCAGTTCCTCACCCAGAAAGTCCACTATGTTTCCCTGAGGCTTGAGGCCTCAAGGTGAAGTCTCGTGTGTATAACCAGAAAAGGGAAGACCTGGAGGGCTTGTCCGCAGGTCTCTGGTGGGCAGCCTTGCAGTACAAACATTCGCTCTGCAGCTCCAGGGGCCAGAAATAGAGGCCAATGATTAGGTGCTGCACAGAGAGATTTCAGTATAAGAAAGACCCTTCTAGTTGATTTCCCACAACATGGAATCCGATGTCTCAGCCTGGGGTGAGTTCCCCGTCTCAGGATGTATGTACCCATGCAAGCAAAAGCTGAATACCAAACTTACCTGGGATTGAACCTAATGACCAGAAGTCTCTTTCTGTGACTCTGATTTCTCCCTAAAGCCTTTGAAAAATAGCTTTGAACTCCATCATTTCCCATGAAATCTTGCCCTTTTTTATGAGATTAGAAAAATCCTTCCTTCTCTCAAGTTCAAGAAGCAAGTTAATCGAAGTTCCTATTTATATGCTCACAAATTCTGAATCATTGGGTTTTGAATTAATGGGCTTTCCCAGGGGAATTCAACTGTTCCACTCAGGAGACACGGAGAAGAAGGTTCTCGCCTTCCCTGGGAACACAGCCCAAGGAAAGAAGAGGAGCAGGCGGGGCAGGCAGCCTGCCTCCTGTGCATTCCAATGGGCCCACCGCTTCGCAGAATCTCAATGTTCCAGCCCAGGAACAGTTGGTGGAGATGGAATTTCAGGAAAGGAGTTACACAGAACTGCCAGTCACTCAGACATCTGGTGCCGGGAGGCCGTTTCTCCAGGGGATGTGCCAAGGCTAGGGTTGCCCTGGCCCTTCTGGGGGCTTCAGGCAAATGTCATCGCTTGCACATAGCCTGTCATGTTTCCTTCCCCTCCACTCCCACCAGCGCCCAGAGCTTCTTGCTCTTGCTGGTTGCTTTAACCCTGGGTGGTGTGTGCCTGTCTCCCCACAGCACTGACACAGAAGTCATTTAATGCCTGGAATAGAAACACTGTGTGAGGTTCCAGGGGACCAAAAGCTTTTCTTCTGGGTCCTTGGATGCTCTCAGTACTTTCTGATCTAAACAATCTGGGGTTATTTTTAGGATTTTGCTTTATCCCCACCTGTCCCCACACAACAGCCTTCCTTACCTTATTTCTGGTTGCCTAGTTATTGCTCTCCGAGTTTGTCCCACTCCCACTCACGGGCATCCCCTGGGGCTCCAGCCTCCTTGGGATTTGCTGGGCCCCTACAGGACAGCTCATTGCCCACCCCAGCTCCGGACCCTGCCTCTTGTGCCGTCCTGCATGCTTCAGCCCCTGGGCCGGCCCAGCTCCTCTCCTCTGTCCCCCAACCATCTGGGCACACTCAAAACTCCATGACGACAGAGACTTTCTCATTCTTCTTTGGATCCCCAACCTCTACAGCAGTTGCCAGCAGTGAGGACGTACTCAGTAAAAAAAAAAAAAAAAAAAAAAAAGTCAAATTAAAATTGAACTGAAAGGTTGAGAAAAAGTAAATGCTTTTTTTCATTTTACTTTTATTGAATTTATTGGAATGACATTGCTTAATACAATTATTTAGGTTTCAGATGTACAATTCTATAATACATCATCTGCATATTATCTTATGTGTTCACCGCCCCAAGTCAAGTTTCCTTCCTTCACCATGTATCCCCCCTTTACCCTCGTCTACCTCAATGTTGTCTCCTTTCATGCAAGATTTTAGCAAGGAGGGCTTAGGAATATCAGGGGAGTGAGCGAAAAGATTTATTGCTTATCATTTCTCTCCCTCCCCTGCACAATAATTGATTAGATCTTAGCATTGCTTCTTCAAATGGCCCTTGGGGGTCCCTGGTCCAGTTCGATGCACCGACTGCTGCATGGGGCTGCATCGCCACCTTCTCTGCGGTTGCCCAGAACTCTGTACCTTCTTCATTGTGGGCACCCCTGGTGGGCAACATCCAGCCACCATCCTGCCTTTCCGGCCTCTCAGTGTATGCAGGGGTTAGGGGAGCAGAATAGAGGGAGCCTGACACTCTTATCTATTTGTCCTGCAAACAGAATCTCATTCTAAATCCGATTTTCCTTTGCTGGATGCCCCCACACATGAGCAGGGATGCTGCTGCACTGAATCGGCAGGCTTCAGAAACACCCCACAGTAGGTGCCTTCCTGCTCAGTCCCCAGGCCTTTTGTCATGACAAGCCTTCCAATGAGCAGCATCAGGTTTCTTCTATTCTGTAGTCCTCTCGCTTCCCCAAGTAAAACAAAATCCATATGATCCCTGTGGAGACTGGTTTGGATGCAGTTAAATAGCTTTTCATCGTCGACTTACAGCCTCTTGCTCATGGCACAGGTCCAATTTAGGACAGAATAATATACTGCAGCCGAGTCTGGCTCAAGAAATGTTTATTAAGGACCTACTGTGTGTCTGACCCTGTGCCAGGAGCTGGCTTTTCTGTTGCTTGTATCACAGAGGCCAGGAGCGAGATTAACGCAGCATTCTGAAGCAACAGGTATGAGTGCTGTTTGCCCAGGACTGGGAATTGGGTCAGCGCTCTAGGTTTTTCATTCAATAAAAACATCTTACACTAGGCCTTGGGCTAGGTGCTAGGGAAATAAAAGGGGATAAGATAATTCCTGTTCTCAAGGAGCTCACAATCTGAGGGTGAGGGAGACTGACAAATAAATACAGAATTACAGTGTCATGTGACTTGTGGTGTGATGGAGGAAAATGTGGATGCGGGGCGGGGGGGGGGGCACCTGGCAGGACTAGGGAGGGGTAACAGGTGTGGGAAAAGGCTTCCCAGTGTATGTGATATTTGAGCTGAACCCCGAGGACTGAATTAGAACTTGACAAGGAGGGGACAAATAACGTCTAGGCAAGCACATGCAAAATCACCAAAAAGTGAGGAAGCTTGGCCAGTTCAGGAATGTTAATCACTTCAGCATCCAAGAGAAGGAAGAGTACTTCATGCAACTTGAGAGGAAGACAAGGGTAAACTTATAGGAGTTTTTTCGGTTAGCTAAGGAAGCAGCCTGTTGTCCTAAAATGCCAAAGTCCAGGAGAGAAAGCTTTTGCGGTAAACCTGAAGAGAAATGTTGGGGGCCAAATAAGAGAGAACAGAGATGAGGAGGTTCCAAGACATCTTTTGAAGATTAAAACTATAGGATGTGATGATGCATTAAAAATAGGAAGGGGAAGATATAAGAATAAAACCAAAGATTGTGCCCATGTTTCAGGCTTAAGTGAAAGGTATATTTCAAAAGCTTGTAGAACAAAAGAAATCATAAAACAGTAACAACAATAATAACAGAAATAGTATTTTTAAATAATCACTAATGTAGGGGACTTGGGACTGGAGTTTTAAAAGAATAAAGCAAGAATAAAGCAATGTAGAAAAAAGGACATATACGAAGGAGAAAAAAATAGCAAAAAAAAAAAAAAAAGAAGAAATTCCATTGAAAATTTAAAGATATTTCCAAAGATGTATATAGCATATCTATAACAGAAACACTAATCAAAGTCACAACTTTAAAGAAAAGAAGAATAAAAGCAAAACTTTCTTAACCAAAATCAAAGCTAGATGTATAGATAAAAAAGATTCACCAAGTTATGAATAAAAATAAATGAAAAGAAGAATATTGAAATCTCTCACCAGAGTTGTATTTCTGACTATTTACTCTTATAGTTCCATTTATTACTGGTCTTCAGAAATTTGATAATGATATGCATTGGTGTGATTTTCTTGTGTTTATCCTACATAAGGTAGTTGAGTTTCTTGGATCTGTGAGTTCATCAAATTTGGAAATATTTACAATTCTTTCTTTAAATACTTTTCTATTCTTCCCCTGATTCCACATCTCTGAGACTTTTATTACATGAATGTTAGAGTTCATATTATCCTACAATTCATGAAGCCTCTATTTAATTTTTTTCAGTCTTTTTTCTCTCCATGCTTCAATTTTGATAGTTTATATTGCTATATCTTCCAATTCAGCAGAATTTTCTTCTGTTGTGTGTAATCTGTTATTAACCCTGTTTAGTGAATATTTTATTTTATATATTGTATTTTTGATATCAAGAAGTTCCATGTGATTTTTTCATTTATTTAATTATATGCATGTTTTCCTTTCAATCCTTTAGCATGTTCATAAATTCACAGCTATTTAAAATTTTTTGTCTTCCAATTGTATTATCTGTCATTTCTAGTTTTGTTTTTAATGGTTGGTTTTCTTTTGGTTATGGATCACATTATCTTGCTTCTTTGCTTGTCTAGTAATTTTTTATTGCATGCTGGAAATTTTAAGTGTTATGTTGTTGAGTTCTAAATTTTGTTGTCTTCCCTAAAAGAATGATAAATGTTCTTCTGGCACTCAAACAAGTTACTTGCAAATCAGCCTGATCCTCAGGGTTGAAGCTTTGTTAGGACAGGTCTAAAGTGAACTTTACTCTCTGCTAGTTTAGCCCTATTACCAATGCAAGACTTTCTGGTTCTTTACTGAGTATCTGGGCTATTTTCAAGGTCTCTCCATCCTGAAAGGTCAGGACTTTAACCTATCCTAGTCCTATGTGAGTTCTGGGGATTGTCCAGCTTACAACCATCTGGTCATTCTTTGCCCAGACTTATGTAATTTAGGATTCAGCAACAGACTTAAGGAGAATTACATACAGATTTCTGGAGTGCTTTTTCTATGTAACTCCCTCTTCTCCGGTATTCTGCCTTGCAAATTATAACTATTTCAGCATCTCTCTCTCTGATGCCTGTCTCTTCAAGTCAGCAAGATTTGGGTTCCCTTACAGGGAGCCATGATCTAAAAATATGGAGTAACTGTAGAGCTTACCTTGTTTGTTTCCCTTCTCTCAAGGATCAGAGCCCTCTACTACCATTGTCTAGTACTTGAAACAGTTAATTCACATCTTTTGTTTAGATGTGTAGTTGTTTACAGTACAAGGGAAGTCTGATCCCAGTTATCCCATCATGCCCATAAGTGGAAGTTCCACTACCCTTCCAGGCACCCATGGGCTACAACCATGCATTTATTTGTTAAGCAACACTGTTTTTTGCTGGGCACAAGTGACAATATGCAAGAGCCCTTTTAGTGCCAAATTGTACTTCTCTCTTAGGTTACTATGACAGCTCTTAAGATGCTTATTCTTTCTTAACTCCAGACTTACTTCATACCACTACCAGAGCAACATTTCTAAAACACTAATCAATTTGCATGGCACCAAATGCAATAGCTTTACCTACCTTTTGCATTACAGGGATCTCAAGGACATACTACTGGTTTCTTTTTTCAAAAAAAAAAAAATCACATTTTTAGGGAAGCCATCCTATACATCTTTACAGTTTTCATACTTTCCAGAAGACTTAGATCGGACAAGTAACAGGGAATAGGCCAAAAGGTAAATCTCAACAATAGATGCCACACTGTCCTAAGAGTTGCTTTGTCTTCTGGTGACTAAGATTTTTTTCCCAGGTCATACTCATTGCGCTTGGTTTCCTTATACACTCGGTTTCTTTAATGATGAACCTTCTAAAATCTCAGGCACAGACTTTTGGCGTGGGAAGGCCTATCGTCTCATAAGACATGCCTGGCCATATCTTAACCCCTACAGTGGGCACAGCCTGAGTTCTTTCCCAAGAGACACTGCAGCCTCTGCTCACATACATTTCTGGTATCCCACAAGAAATACTCCAAGATTTCTGAGTCCTAATGAGGCTAAGACTAGGATCCTCTCTACGTGAAGTAAGACTCTTTTCCTTGCTGAATTCTTTATTGTTCTGAACTATATTTGCCTGATTAATATCATGCTCTCTGATTTCTGTTTGCTTGATGTGCTTTTGCTCATCCCTTTAAAAAACATTCTTTTTCGTAACTTTGAGTTGATTGTCTTATAAAATAGAATAAAGCTGAATTTTATTTTTGAGAAAATCCGAATCTTTGTATTTCATAGGGGAGTGTAATATATTTACACACATTGTTATAACTAGTTGTTTTGGGGTTGTTTTTTTCCATGTCATGTTGCTAGTAACTATCTTGTTTCATTTTACCTGTCCATTCATATATGGATTCTATTTTTCTTTTTTTTTTGCATTTACTTTCTTTATTGTATTAGAAGATAAGTGGTGGCTCTAATTGTGTTATTTGTAATGTTGACATTTTTCAAAAATAGTTTTAAATTTACATTCTTCTAATTGTCAGAATCAAGTGTGAACTGGAATCCTTTGAGATATTTTTATTTAAGATTAAGTAGTTTAGCATATTTTTACTTTCTTCTTCCAATATTATGAGTCCTTTTTTTTTTAAATGAAGATTTTTAGAAAGAGATTGTTTTATTACATTATTCTCTGTTTATAACACGTAAAACTTCTTTTTCAAGCTAAATATTAAAATTTGAGAGACACCTAGAATTTTAGCAATTTTTTAGATATACCCTATTGTTCTGGTTCCATTGTTCTCCTCTAGACCTTCAATCCCATGACTTCTCCATCCTCGAACTCTTAATTTCTCTCATAACTGCCTCTTCTGTGGCCCAAGTTCAGGTGATTCACGGCAGAGATTGTGAATTGCCTACTCATTCTTTGCCTCTTCCTTAGTAACACGACATTGATTTTTGTTGGGGGTGAAATGAACACGGCAAAAATGCCCATTTCCCACTTTCTGTTGCAGCTGGGGTGACCAATGAAATGAAAGCAGTAGTTTCAGGCAAGGCTTCTAGAACAGCTCTCCATAGTAGCTGACTTAGGTGAAAAGTGCATTCTTATTGCCTTTCTTCCCTTCCTTTTTCTTCTTTCCCGGAGTGTGGACATAATGGCACCCACCTGATGACCTTGAGCTGGCTTTGAGGATAGAAGCCACACTGAGGATGATGGGACAGAAAGGTGGGAGAAGGCTGGGCCCTGATGACACTGCTGTGCTAATGCCAGCCCTGAATCACTTACCACCAAACTTCATGCAACACGAAAGAAAAATATACTCTTCCATCTTGCTTAAGCCACTCTTATATTTGGCCTCTGTTATTTCAGCTAAACACAATTCCTACCTTTACAGTAAAGAATGTAAGAGGAACATTCGAGATTGAGAGAACAACAGGAGTAAAAGCCTGGAGGTGTGAAGATATGCCAAGGTCAGAGAGAGAATAACAAGTCCAATGGGGCTGGAATCCAGGATATACGGTAAGATGGAGTCACAGAAGATGTCAAAAACACAGGTAGGAGGACATATCCCAAACCTATTCCCTTCTAAGAAGCAGGGTAACTCCAAATCACTGTACCTGGCATTCAAAGCCCTTTACCATTTGGTCCCATTTTTCCAGATCATCGGCCACTTCCCATGCACCCAGCATTCCAGACATGTGGAATTACATGTCATTGCTGGAATTCATGAAATTTTCACTTTAGTGTCTTTGTACTTGCTTTTCCCTTTCCCTGCCTCTCTGTCTGACTAATGTGCACTCAGAGCTTCAGATGGATCCCACGACTATCTCTGTCCCTTGTCCCCACCAGTCTGCTTTCAGTGTTACTTCTCTGACTTCCCAGTTTTCTATGACTACTTCTGGTAGGGATCTCACACTCTACTCGAGGTCTTACTTACCTGCCTCTACTCTGAGACCACAAGCTTCTAATGGGTAAGAACTCTCTTGTGTTTAATTACTGTGCTCACTAGATAGCAGTCTGTTTCCTACATAACAAATTCTCAATAGGTAATTGTTCATCAGATACATGGATGAGTAAATTAACGAGATGAAAAGTTTGAATGCCAGGTTAAGGATTTCAGACTTGATCCTGCAAGCTGTGGGAGGTAGCAGAAGGAAACGAGATGCTTATGTGTGGGTTTAGAATTCTGCTCCCATGGCCTGTCTGAGAGAGGAACTGAAAACCAGGGGAAAGCCCAGAAGTAAGGTGACTTGTCAGGTGGCTTCGTCTGAGTAAGCTTCCAGGGAAGGTCCCTGCCCTGTCCTGAAATGGTTAAGGTGGCCAAGGCACACACCTCTGCAGAGGAGAAATTTCCCTGTCCTTGCCTAAGTGAATGGCTGGGATTAAAGTGACAGCCCACCTTAGTGATGGCGGCATAATTGGTTGTTCAGCTCTGTCCTTGTCAGAGCGCTGACAGTTCTGCAGATGTCCTGCTCAGCTCTCCAAAGGTTAGCCTCAGCTGGCGCGGCTGTTCATTAATCATTCCTCCCTGACAGGCCTCGGAGCAGCCCACAGCTGCCACACCAGCCCCCACAGTCCCCGCCCCACCCAGCCAGGCTGGAGGCGCTGGAGCACTCCCGGAGGGGCCGGTCCCCACATGGGAGACGGGCAGTCTGTATCCCTTCCACCCCGCCTGCTACTACCGCTGAGCAAGAAACACTGATAAAGGAATTTCCCTGGGTTCCTCCTTCCTGGAACTAGGGTCTGAATCACCTTACAAGCTATCCTGACATCCTTGACTTTATCTGCTCCTCTCCTCCACCCTCACAGAAGCTTCTTACTGAGCTGAGGGCAACCCTAGCCCAGGAGCTCCAGAAAGACACAAAGGCCAGTGGATTTGGGCTACTCATGCCGGAAAGGCCCAAAGCCTGGCTTAGAGCTGAATGCTGGGCAAACTGTGCATTGCATCCAAGATGTAGATTCCACAAACTGTAAAAGATGCTCATGAGCCACTATTTACGACTCAAATCAGAACATGTGTATGTGAGCATAGGCTGGTTCTAGCCTTGGAATATTCAGGAAAGGACTACCCCTTTTGGTCTTTGGGGTAGGATAAACTGCCAGCAGCCTAGGGAATTTGATTCCTTGGGTTCAAAAGTATGCAGCCCCTCTCATCTGCCCGCTCCCTTTCTCTTTACCTAGCAAAGTCAACATGATGCACTGAGCCAGGGATGGTGGGTGGGATTCTAGTCAGAGCAGAGAGATTGAAGTGCTTGAAGATCTAGGCCCGGAAAGAAGAGAATACAGAAGACAGGGCGTGGCTTGGGCCAGAGCAGAGATTACAGTCTGGGTCAGGAAGTATAGTCAGAGTGGAGGGTAACGCAGCCGGGCTGATTAGAAAAATCATTTCCCCTTCCCGAGACCATTAGTGCAAAATGTCTCTCTGGGCATCTTGCTCTCAGGCTCCAAAATCCCCCGAGACCTCCTTTCCCTTTCCCCCTTTTAGTTTCCCCTAATTTGCCAGACCTGCTTTGGCGCTGTGCCTCTCTTCTCCCTCACCCTTTGCTGCCTTGTTCGAAGCCCTAAATGGATCAAAACTTGCTCCCCAACAGCCAGGTCCAGGATTAGGAATTCCACCACAGTTCTCTGCCTAGCCTTCCTTCAAGAGTAAAAGCGTGCTCCCAAGGCCTGAGCCTCAGCTACCGGCTGCCAGTTGGGATGTGCACAATGCAGGAGTCATCATTTCCTCCCATTGATTAGCTGTCCACCCTCAAAGTTTCCAGAGGCACAAACAAGGGCACTGGGAGATTAGCATTCAGCTAGTCTTTTGGACTCCGAACCACAAACACCTGCATTTTCACATCCAAAGACCCTGCACTCAGTCAGCCCAGAAACAAAGAGAGTGTAAGCTCAGCTCCTTCAGGCTCCCACCCAGATAAATAAGAGCCTTTCCCCTGTGCTTTCTAGTGACAGTTCCCAGCTCCCACATTGCCTGGCACCCTTCGCATGTGTCATTCTGCTTCATCTTCCCAATAGCTTTGCAAGGAAGAAAAGGTTATCCTTATTTTACATTTGAGAAAACTGAGGTTTATAGAAGCTAGATGATGTGTTCATGATCATACAGCTGGTATGGAGGCACCTTAACACTCAAAGCCAAGTCCCCTGAGTATGCAAATCCCATAGCCTCCCTTTTCCTCATGCTGCTCCTAATGGGTATGCTGTGACTTTAAGCCAAGGCTCTTTAAAAAGTGGTGCTGCTGATATTTTGGACAGGATAATTCTTTTTTGTACACACTGTCCCATGTATTGTAGGATGTTTTAACAGCATCCCTGCCTTCTATCCAGCAGATGCCAGTAGCATCTGCCTCCCCAGTTGTGACACCAAAAATGTTCACAGGCATTTACAAATGTCCTCATGAGACAATATCACCGCCACTTGAGAACTTTTGCTTTCTACCTTTCTATTCTACGGCCCTCTTTAAATGTTGTCTCTCTGAGACAGCGGGTTGTTTTCCATGCATGAGCCAGAGATTCCTCACTGTAGGCAAAGTCAGGGGGTATAGGGAGCAATGTCAGACAGCTCTGGAAGACTGTGCTTGGCAATGAAAATGAAGAATAAGAAGGGTCTATTTTAGTGGAAGACAAATATTGAGGGAGTGTGTGTTAAATCGGGAAGTTGATCCAACCCTCTATTTTTTCATCTCTCCATTAGTCCCTCCATCTTTCCATCAATACGTCCATCATATATCTCTCTACCCAATCTGCAACAATTCCTTAGTGCAAGGCCTGTGCAAGACACCACATGGGGGAAAAAATAAACCATGTATCCTTCCCATGGTGCTGTGGAAGGTTGTTGGACTCTGAGCCCTGCCACTGATAGCCTAACTATCGTGAGTAGATCTCTGAGCTTTAGTTTCCTAAAATTAAGATAATAATACATTTCTTGCAAAATCACAGTGAGAACATAATGAGCTAGTGTATGTGAAAATTGCTGTATATGCTGTACAAGTGTTAGCTGTTATTATGGGGAATGTTGGACAGTACAAGAAGAACTGTAATATTAGGCATTATATATTAAAGTACATGATAAAAATGGGGACGAAGGATTTGAACAAGGACTTCACAAAAGAACAAACACAAATGACCAATAAATATAAAAAGATGCTCAAACTCAGTAGTATTAAGGAAAATGCAAGTTAGAACTACAAAATGCCATTTGTCACCCAGCAGATAGGCAAAATGGTAAAATATTTATATTTGACATCTAAAAGCTGGAGAGAGTGTAAGGAAACAGGTACTCCCCTACTTTACTGATGAGCTTTATCACTGCATTCTATGTGATAGTAGCTATAAAAATGAAGTAGATCATACCCTTTGACCCAGAAACAAAGGCACCAGTATGGAAAGGTATGTGTGCAAAGTTGGCAAAACAGAAAAGAACAAAGATTAAATAAATATGGACCATTATGAAGCCATGAAAATGAATTATACATATGTGAATTGTCATGAAAGAATGTCTGTAATATATTGTTTTTAAAAGTAATTCTGTATATATTTATACAGTAGTCCTTCACTTATCATAGGTATTACGTTCTAGACCCTTCCCCCCCCCCCCGTGGGTGAAAATCTGCAAAGTAGAAACCTTATATTTATTTTAGTATTTATATATATTTTAAGGCTTTATAAACCCTTCCCACACACTTATAAACCATTCCCAGTCCCTTATTAACCTTTCCCACTCCCTTATTACCCTTTTCCACTCCTTTATAAACACTACTTATATTCTTAAACATATTCTACACTCTTAAACCTACGTAACTTTAACAACATACGTATACAGTACCGCAAAATCCTGTGATATAGCGAAAAATCCATGATAAATAAATAAATATAATATTTTTTTAAATCTTGCGATACAGTGAGGCTGCAATAAGTGAACCGCGATATAGAGAGGGACTACTGTATATAATAATCTCTCTTAAAAATTAGAAGAAAAACCCTTTTTGTATGTGAATATGTAAATGAATATCAGTGTGAGCACAGAGAAAGGCATTGCAAGGTGCAGACAAAACAAAACATTGGTTAGCCAAGGGGAGAGGGCAGAACTGGAAGAGGAAGAATGAGGAAAATATTAGCTTTTTCTTACATAATTTCAGTATTGTTTTCTACTTGTTATAGTGAGCATTTTTATTTTGCAATGTGAAAGAGGCGATTAAGGCTCATAATGAAGGAACAGGACAACAGAGTGAGAGTTAAGAGCAGATTTCTTGCCTCTTGGGCTAGGCTGGGCTTCAAAGATTGTGTCAATCTTCCAGAATTGGAGTTGGGGAGCATCAGTCTCAAGCTGCTGAATGAGAGCTCCAACCTTTAGTCTTCGGATAACCAGGCTGGGCTTAAGCGCAGGCAGAAAAAGAATGGCTACCCAACAACCAGCCCTGGGGGCTATGGTGTCAAGAACAAGGCAAAGCCATGGTCACCCAAACCTGGTCGAGGCCACACAGAGAATGGGCAGCTAATTTCTCCACCCAACAGCCCTTTGGAGGAAGCTTTTTCTGCAGCTCCCACCAATGCTGGGAGAGAGGAGAAAGCCAGTTGGACAACCTTCCTATTTCGTCTTTAGTATTAGAAAAATGCAAAGGTGATGAATTAGGCAAATTGGCTGATGTCAAGTTGTATCCATCAGAATGATTCAGAGCCTGGAATGAGTAACGGTAATGGAGAATAGCTGTTACTAAGAGTAACCAAATTAGCATTATCAAAAAAGACAAAGGAAAAGCAGGCGGCCAGCAAATACCGCTCCCTGAGCCTGCCCCTCAGTCTGCACATCCTGGCTTCTGCACAGAGGCCACCCTGAACTGAGAGGTTCTGCTCACCTGCAGGATTCCCTGGGGGTTGGCGCTTCAACAAGATCAAAGAATGCTCAGATCCATTTTCTTATTGGATCACATTCTAAGTAGATCAGTAGCCTTGACTCCATTTCACAGGAGGGATTCTAGAACTTCAGGAAAGTAAAAGGTTGGCCCAGGCCATAGTCAGCCAGCTGGTAAGTACCAAAATCTTGCTTTAAACTTAGGTCTCAAAAATCTAAATCCAGGACCCAAATTTCTGTATTCTCCTCAGAACCTCCATTAAAAAAAAAAAAAAAAAATCTACTTCTTCTCCCAGCCATTAGCAGTGGAAAGTAAAAACTAGAATAATGCATTAAAGGGGAAAGGGGAAGAGCGTGCAAGATGTCTCGGGGCACAGCTCCACAGAACGTCCTTTAAGTTTCTTCCCCAGATCAATAGGACTCTCTGGCCAGGTACAGGGGAAGCAGGACATTCTTAGGAGATTTGACCTCTTCTGGGCTTCCTGCTCTGTTCCATGTGACCCCACGCATCGGTTACAGTTGACTGTTTTAGGGTTATCCCTGAACCATCAAGAGCTGATGGTCCACAAGACAGCCACCAAAGATGAACAGGGCCTCAGGAAGGCCACAAGAGTTGACTGGGACCGATTCTTTTTGTATCAAGAACTTGAACAGGAAGCAAAGAAAGAGGATGCCAGTTGCCAACAGGCCCATGGCATGTGGCCGGGGGTATTCACTTCCTGGGGCAGCTGCAATAAAGTGCCATGTGGCTTAAAATAACAAAAATTCATTCTCTGGAGGCTGGAAGTTGGAGATTAGGTATCAGAGGCCCATGCTCCCTCTGAAGGATCAGGGGAAGAATTCCTCCATGTCTCCAAACTGCTCGTGGTCGCTGGCAATACTTAGCATTCCTTGTCTCTGGCTGCATCATCCCAGTTTCTGCCTCATATGGCCATCGTCTTTTCATGTGGTCTGTGTGTCTCTGTTTCTCCTCTTATAAGTACACCCATAATTGAATTTAGGTCTCACCCAAATCCAGTGTGATCTCAGTTTACCTTGGTTATATCCACCAAGACTCTGTTTCCAGATAAGGGCATATTCATAGGTACCATAGGTTAGGACTTTCATGTATCTTTTTGGGAGACACAGTTCAACCCACAACACTAGACCACAACAGGGTGGTGGAGAAGGCCCACAGAGAGCTGCCTCTGAGCCACCCCCACCTCCCAGGCACCTTCAACTTACAACTCCCTCCAACCCAGCCAAAGGGAAACCAAATGGTCATAATGGGTCCCTACAAGCAGGCTCCTCTTTGGTCCATGTTCCCACTACAAGCTTCCTCCCTACACTCCCCCAGCGCTTGCTGGGATAGCTGCGTAAGGGTTATTCCCTGCAACCAAAACAAGCCATAAATAAAACTGAGTTTAATGTTTATTTTTCTCCCATAAATTTGCGTAATTTTATAATGAAAACTCTAAAAGAACTAAGACGCTTCAGAGACTCCTTTCCTTGGAAAGTAGAGCATGTCTCCCATGTGCTGACCCAGCCCGGTCAACTTTCTTTTGATGAAATAGTCCCCTCCTGCCACCGGGATAAAATGGGTATGCCCCAGACACCCCGAGGAAGCCCAGTTACGATCACCAGTGCATTCCTGAGAGAACTTCGCTTAGACCCTAGAGAAACCAGACCAGGACACACAGTATTCTGTTAGCGAGCCATGAACAAACTGCCCGCAGTGGGGCTGGCCTGCCTGAGTCATGGCTGTGTGGGAAGGCCGGGAGCCAGCTGTCCCTTCTGCCAGCAGGAGTTTGAATTTCTCTGCAAAGACACTTCATGCAAGTCAAACAACCCAGGGAGATGGCTGGGGTCAGAATGACTCTTCCTGACTTTCCTCTCCTCCCCAGTCATCCTGCCAGGCAGAGCTCTCAGGGGCCAAATCACATACCTCTCTGTGCTGAAAGTTCCCTCAAGGGGCGGAGGGATGGTGCTGGAGGAAAATATCCTGACTGTGTGAGAGGAGATGGAGACACAGGAGGTCCTTGCCCTCTGAAATGACCCACTGCCATGACTGTGCTAATTATATAAATTCCATTGCTCAGCACGTGTCTACTGAGAAGACTGAAGTGTATGTGTGTGTGTGCACAGGACGGTTGGAGGGTCCAAACAACACCACATTGAGGCTCACAGAACCCCTCTGTTGGGTCCTTCCCCAACTTCATAGGGCCCTCCCAGTCAAACTGAGCACCCCAGAGCACCCCAGAGTACCTTAACCCTAAACTCTAAATCCTAAACCCTGAACCCTAAACTCTAAACCCTAGCCCAAACCCTAACCCTAACCCAGAGTCCTAGAAAAGTTGCAGATCCAAGCTTGTAGCAACACTGCTTATTCCCCTATAGGAGCTCTGTGCTCTGGGGACAGGTAGGTACAAATCCTTGCCCTTGCCTCTTTGCAAGTGCCGTACAAGCTACAAATGCTCAGATCAAAAGGGAAATCTGAGAAGCAAGTTGGGGGCCGTTGAGTTCCATGCTTCACGTGTCCTTTTCAGGGTCCTGCTGTCCTCACTTGTACCCTCTGCCTCCCTGCCTCCCTGCCTTCCTTTAAGAGGCCTAACCCTGAACTCAGGCAGCAGGAACTTAAGAAACTCTGGCCAATGCTTAGCACTCAGAACCAGCATCATTGTGTGAAGCAGAGCTTGACCTTGTTTCCCGATTTTCAGCTGGTTCCATGCTTTGCCCCTGAACCTGAGCTACCTCTATAGTCCTTTGCACAACCACCAAACCTCTTAGACTGGGATTCAGCTTGTTTTTACTCTTTCTTTCTCTGGGGGACTATGGTCCTAGGGAGACTCAGATCAGAGGCAAGACATTGCCACCTACCAACAAACCTCCATTCTACCTGCAGAGTGGGTCCAAAGGGTTGTGGACAAGAGAGGACTACTCAAATTATACCTCCCAGCCCTCCTCCATCTGCCAGTCCTGCTGCAGTGAGCCGGCGTATGCCCTGTTGTACCCCGAGGCAAAACAGATTTGACAATACGTGGCCAGCACATGGGTGAGTTGTCTCTGCTGCCCATTTTGGGCCTTTCCCTCAGAAGAATCCAGCACTGAATACTCAATAGCTGATTGTCAGAACGTTTCAAAGGCTGGGGATAAACCCCATCCTGTTAGTCAAAGGTTTCTTGACCTAGAGGAGACCTTAAAGTCATCCAGCCCAATGTGCCATTTTACAGGTGAGAAAACTGCTCTTCCTACTCTGGACTGGGCAGTGAGGTAAGATCAGAGGGAGAAACCTATTCCCCAACTGCATGTGCTGAGAGCTACTCCAGACTAAACACCGGAGATACAGCCTCTGCTCTTGGGGAGCACAGTGTTAGAAGAGGTCAGACCAAAGGCAAAATTGCAGTTCAGTAGAGGAGGTGTCAGGTTGGTGGATGGCACATGATGGCCGTGGAACACGAACAGAGGCCTCTGACTCTCTGAGAAGCCAGGGAAGGCTGATGGGGGCCCAGGAACTGTGGTTTGCACCCTTGAGACAGTATTTGCCAAGTCAAGGTGGGAATCCAGCGCACTTCACCTTTCCATTTCCAAGTCTAACACAGACTAAATACAGTAAGAGATTGAACCAGAGCATTAGTTATGAAAACTGCATATAAATAGGAAATGACTTTACCTTTCTACAACCACTGCCTTCAAACATGCTCTGATTTCTACTCCTTGTTCCCTGATGCCATCTCAGGCAGAGCTCAGGGCTGTCTTCTCCCTTACAGTCATGAGAAAAGTCTCCGTTTGTTAATTCAGACTTACTTTCAGATATTAAAAAGTCCAAAGCTATCCAAATCAAAACCACTCCAATTGAAACTTCAATCTTGCATATGATTCAAAACCACTTCACTTTGTCCAGCCCAAGACTCATCCCTGGGTCTGAGAAGGGCTGTGTACTCCTGGGCAAGAGGAAGATGTGCAGGCTGCTGGCCATGGAGAAATGCTATGGTCTGTTCTGTCACTCCTGCTCCTCCTCTCCTCATCCTCATCTCTCTGCTGCTCTTGGTTACTCTCAAATCGGGGCAGAAGGACTGAGGATTAGGAGGAAAGAATAGAAGTCCTCTCTTTAACTTAACTGGGGCTACACTTCTCCCTTGGCCAATGCTGTTGGTATTGATGTCTTTGATGTGGCAGGCCTTCAAATATTGGTTTTCTCATTGAATTTCCTTCTGGAATCTCCATCCTGAACAGTCTCCTGACATAAGCTATGTGTCCTCTGGCTGATCTCTTGAAATCTCCCTTCCATCCCAGGACCTCTATGAATGGAATCCTTTGCCTGGAAGGCAGAGTGTGTTTGCCACCTAAGATACCTAAGCCCAGCCATCCTCTGTGGCATCCACTTCCCTCAAGAGATCCTCGGGTGTCCTACCTTTGGCCTCACAAATGACTTCAACCACCACTTGCCTTCAGAATTCTCCAGGCACCGGCTTCTCAGTTCGTGTACATTCCAGGGACGCATGCCAAACTCTGCAAGAGCCCTCTCACTGTGCTCCACTCCTGGGCATCACTGGGTAGGCTTGGAAGTTCCTGCAGCCTGGTAGTTACCTGGCTGGAGAGTAAAATGCCTGTTTGCACTTGTGCTGGTGCCTCAGACTCTGAGTAATTCTCTTGGAATTGCTGTCGCTTGGCTTTGGGTAGGGAACACTCTCTCCTCTTTTCTTCACAGTGGGGCAGAGAGGGGAATGGCCCAGCTCTCCTCCTTAGCCTGCAGCTCACTCCTCCTCCAAATTCCCTGCTTCAATGAACTTTAGACCTTCTGTGTGTGGGGGCTGAAAATGGATGGCAAGCAAAAGGCTGGAGACCACCAGTTCATCCCTCTTTCCAGAAGCCCCAGACAGGGCAGCTAGCAGCTACTGTTTCCATCTTTGGTGCTTTTGTCAACATTTCAAAACAGCAAGAAGGTGCATTCAGCATCCTATTTCACTTACATTATTGCTTTCATAGCTGAGGGTAGCTGGTTCAATCCCTGGGCTTTAGAAATCATCTCTCCCATCTCTCTCTGTTATAGGTGAGAGCCCAAGGTCCAGAAAGGCAAAGACCTTGGCAAAGCAGGGGGCAGGGAAAATCGGGGGCATATGTGACTACCCCCAAGGGCCCTGACATAAGACCTGTGCTCCACCCATGGTTTTCCCTGGCTCCTCTCCACCAGACCAGTGAATCATCTTTCTTTTGGAAAGAGAGCCCAGCACAATTCTCTACTTAATAAAAGTCAAGACTTCTGGAAAAGCTCAAAGCCTAGAGTTAAGGTGCCGATGTGAGGTTGGCAGGCGGAGAGTAGATCTCTGGCTCCAGGAAAGGGAGCCAAAAGCTAATGCCAGGCAGGTCAAGAGCCCTGGAGGTGAAATGTGACAGTAATTAAGGAGGAAGTTGGCCTTCTTGTCCTGGGTCATGACCACTCCCTATAGTCTCTGCTGAGGTTACTTGAAGTGGAAGATTGTATCCGGACAAACACTGGAGGCACAAGCCCAGCAAAGTGTTCAGGGCAGCTTTATTTAATTCCCTGCCCATATGGAAATGCCCGCCACTAACAGTTTGGAAGCCACAATTGCATTAGCCGTCTGGATCTCCCATGAGCTCAATCAAGCCATAATCAAGGATCTTCTGTGATTGTCCATTATCTGATTCTTAGCCAGAGAGGCACATTCTTGGGGGAAAGTGATCAGAAAGCTGCATATCTGGCACTAATTACACGCTAGCCTGCATCTGTGTCCCTCCCACAGCTGTCAGGAACCATTGTGGATGCCTGGGGACATCTCACCCGCTTCTGTGCAGGTGACCCTGAGCGGGCCCGGAGCCCAGAATAGGTCCATGCAGATTGGTCTGAATATGTCTCCCCGGGAAGACAAGGTCTCACTGACTTAAAAGTGGCTATATGTTTTACATTGAGAGTACGCCGGGTGTTGGGGAAGGGGCTACTGCTGGGTCAGCAGATAATTCACTGCAGGAGCCCTGAGAACATCTGGAGATGCAGCAAAAACAGCCAGATGGGCACCTCATGAGAATGGCGACAGTGGAGAGGGGGTCAGCACCAGAGGCAGCAGCCGCGCCCCCTAACAAAAAGCCATCTTTTGGGGTTGGGGCACAAGGGCAAATGGAGAACAAGCCTTGCCACCATCTGACTTCAGCTGACTTCCAGAGACATTTTCTCTCCCTCTGCACTTCATGCATCTTCAGCTCCAACCAGTGGGCTCCCCGGGTCCCGCACTTTGCCTCCTCTTTGCCTGGTTGCTCAGTCACCCTTAACACTGCCTATCCAAACTTCATCTGCAGGTTCAGCTTCTAATGCCATAGCAGCTACGAAGCGGTCCATGATCACTGAGCATGATGGGGCCCCTCCCTCTACTGAACTCCCACAGGATGTACTGTGTCTCAGCCTGTCTCCTAGCGCTCAGTCTGTGCTGCAGCCAGTGTGTCCCATGGATTGAGGACTCCTTGAGAGCAGAAGCTGTCCCCACCTTGACTTCTCCTGTAAGCAATGTGAACAATCACACAAAAGGGCAGGGAATAATGAGACCACTACCTCTGTACTACTCTCACCAGAGAAAAATGATCGTTAAATTTTTATTATATTTGTTTCACTCTCCTTTTGAAAAGAGAGGAATGTTACATACAAGGTTCATGTCACCTTAGTATAGCTATTAAGAGAACATAAACGTAGTAAGTAGCTCTGGAACTTGGTTCTCTGGGTTTTCAAGTCCCAGTTCTGCCATTTGTTAGCCATGGTGACCATAAACAAGTGGCTCAACCGTCTGTGCCTCAGTTTCTACATCTGTAAAATGGATGTGGAATGTAGTCCTGAAAATTCAATAAGTTAATGCATGTAAGTGTCTGGCACATCATAAGCACTCAATATATGCTCACTGTTATTTGTCTTCCATCCCTGGACCTATTTCTCCATGCTCCTCCCCCACCATCTGACAGAGTCAACCAAAACATGAATTGAGTATGTATGCTTTCAGTCCCTGCTTTGTACTTGTACTTCTATATGTATACTATAGTCATGAAAAATATATAGTGTTTCTTGTATGTGTTCTTTAATTTACATAAACAGTGTCTTGGTTAGTATCTTTGAGTTGCAAACACAGAAAGCCCAACTGTAACTGAGTTAAACTTTAAGGAGGATTTACTAGCTCCCATAACTGAAAGGTTTAGTGGCAAGGAGGATGTCATGGTTTATCTGCTCAATCGTGACATCAAGGACCCAGTTTCTTTTGTCTCCTGACTCTTGTTTCCCTGGTGTGATTTCATCCCAGGGCTGCTCCTGCTCTAGGACCACATGCCTCCTTGTCCACATCCAGGGAGAGAGGGAGTCAGCCAGGGGGAGCTCTAGGGAGAGAAGAGAAGCTTTTCCCCCAAAAGCTCCAATAAACTTCTGTTTTCATGGCCTAAAATGGTTCATGCTACCATCCCTGAACCAGACATTATAGCCATTAGTGGAATTATGTCAACCAGCCTTGGCCTGGAACACGTCCCCCACTGTAAGAAGAGGGTAGAGTTGGCCTCTTCTGAAACACACAGGCTGCTCAGGTTGCTGTGGGGACCTGAAAAAAATTATATAAAGTGAAAGGAGTGGATGCTAAGGAGGCAATAGGTCTTCTACAAATGACATCTGCTGCTTTTTAGCCAAGCATCTATTGTTCTGCATCTTGCTTTTCTCACTCAACGTTTAGTTTTTGAGATCTATCTACTTGATACATAGCGGTCTAGTTTACCCGTTTGAACTAGGACTACTATTCTACCATATGAACAAGGCACCTTTATTTGGCCATTTCCCTGTTGATGGATTTTTATTGTTTTCATTGCAAACAAGGCTGCAGTGAACATCTGTGCATGTCTTCTTATGGCTCATCTCGGTTTTCTTTGGATTTGCCTCTGGCTCCTTTTCCAGCGGTCAAGCCCATGGAAGAGCTTGACAAGTATTGTACTTATGAAGAAAATGAATAAATGAGTGAATGAGTGAATGTTTCCCTTTCTTCCAAGCTCTTGATATGGTCATTACAGCATGCTGGTCGTGGAACCCTACAGTATTAGAGTTCAAACAGAACCTTTAATTTCACAGAGGAGGAAACAAAGGCTTGGAGAATAAAATGGCTGACCTGGAGACACCCCATACATCTGAGCAGAACTGGACTTGAACCCAAGGTTATTAACTCCAGACAGGGCTCTATACTGCCCTCCATTGAATCCTCCACTGTTCTGGGCTGCTGAGTAACTCCTTTATTCAGCTTTTTTACTCTCATGATCTATTCCACAAATTCACCTGTGAGTTTCCCACAACCTTGCCTGCGTTTTTCTCCCTGATGGATGTGTGAGCTCCCATGGGTGAGGCTCAGGTCTGACACTTCTCTATTAACTGAGAGCAAGACAGAGCCCAAATATGCTCCCAAGCTCTCATCAAAGAAGCCCCTCCTAAAGGAAAATGGCCCAGAGTCACAGAACCCCTGGCGGAAGGAGCCACCAAAGATCTTCTAGCCCAGTACCCTGGCAAGTATCACAACACTCACCTTGTATGCTCTTTGGCCTCACTGGTGATAGGGCATTTATAGCCTTCCTCAGGAGCCACTTTATTATTGGACAGTTCTGTTTGAAAGCCTCACCTGCTTCTCACACCTACCCAGTGCTACCACCTGCCTTCTGGAGCCTCTGAGCATAAATCCAAATCCATTTTCTGTGTGTCAGACTTTCAAATACCTGAGGGAGCCCGAGACTGCTCTTCCTCAGGAGAAAAAAATCCCCAGTTCCCAAATCCAACCTTTATAGAATGGTTTCTACACATATACACAGATCATCATCATCATCGTCACCATAGTAATCATCCCAGCTGTCTCCCCTACCCACTGTAGTTTGACTATGTTCCTGATGGAATGTAGGCACCAGGACAGCACCCTCCTCTCCCAATAGCCTGAGTAAATCATACTCATTCTTGGGTATCAGCATAATCCATCACTTTCTTTGGGGAGCCTTCCCTGGACTACTAAATCTGGGTTATGTGCTCTTGTAGGTGCCCTCCTGGCATCCTACAGTTCCTTAGTCCAGCAATTATCAACCAAGATTGCACAGTCTGTATCCTTGTGTGGACTCCACACAACAGGGAGCTCCATGAGGGAAAGGATAATATCTACTGTGTCCCTGGCCTTATCCCCAGAGCCCAGTGCACTGCTGGGCAGCTTGATGCATATTTATTAAACAACTTAATGAGTGAGATAGTTTTAACATAGAAAAGAAAGCGAAAGAACAAAAAACTAAACAAGGAAGTCATTTTAAAGGCAGGTAGGAAAAAAATCTTTAAAAAATGAAAAGAATAAAAATACGGTTTGATTTGTGAAAAATAAAGAAAATTGTCCCTTCCCTACCTCTAACCTCAGTATGCCTATTCAGGAAGGCTGAAATGTCCTTGCCTTCAAGGCATTCCACAGCCTTTTATACTGTATGCCACTCTTGAACTTGCATCAACTCACTCCTGGTAACCTTTCACTGGGAAAGCAGGTCTCTTTATTGGGAAAGTCAAGGCAAGAGCAAGACAAAGGGTAGGGTGTGTGTGGTGGTTATGCCACATGTACAGGAGGCCACGACAGGTCGTGTTGACTGGGAGCATGGATTTTACTTGAAATTTTGGTTAGGGTGTAGGGGAAACAATACAAAATATCTTTTAATAAAATAAAGTTGGATGACTAGAATAGAAATCAAAATCTGGATTCCTTTTAAAGATAAAACATAAGACCTCAAGGAAATTTTTTACAAAAAAAAGTTATTTTTTTTGTACAAGATGAAACCACAATTTATTTATTCATTCATTCAATCAATCTTCCAGTGTGATTTCAGGCACTGTTCCCGGCACTGAAGATACAACAGTGAACAAAACGAATTAAAAAATCATTGTCTTCACAAGTTTACACTTTAGCAATGGGAGATAGGCAACAAACAAAATAAATAAGAAAAATATGTGAGATGTTAGATGGGGATAAGTAATATGAAGAAAAAGAAACCAGAGAGGAAACAAGATTAGGATACTGGCAGGGACATGTGAATGAGTGTGTATGGGAAGATGACATTTGGGAAAGATGGGAAGGGAGGAAGCATGAAAGATACGGCAGTGGGCTACAAGGGAGGAACAAGCTTGGGTAGAAGTGAAGGGAAGGTCAGCTTAAACCTGTTAAATTAGATGGGCCCGGGGGACATTCAGATCAGATCTATAAAAGGTTGAAAAAATATAGACCTCAGGGACAAGTCAGTGTTGAACTTGAGGTAGAAATGTGTAATTGTCAGCAGGGTCGTCAGCCTCCTAAGAGAGTCCAGGGCACAGGCTGAAACTGGCAATCCATGCACTAGTTCTGGCATGTACGTATGGTATTTGCTTGGTCTAATAACTGTCTGGAATATAAGGGTTAAGAGCATAGGTTCTGGGATCAGATTATGTGGATTCCAGACCCTACTCAACATTTACTATGTGACTTTGAGCAAATTACTTAACTCCTCTCTGCCTCAGTTTATTTATCAGTAATAATCATACATGTCACATAGGATTGTTATAAGGATTCAATGAGTAAATTAATGAAAAGTGATTAGAAAAGTGCTGGCTCTAAAAATGTCATCTGCTACTATTATAATTATAACTGTGATTATTAGACGTTTACCAGGAGCAAATGCTTTCCAGGTCACCCTGCAAGGCCATTTGGTTTATTTAGATGACTGGTCTGTTCCTTGTCAGCATATGAGTTTGTGACCCCTGGTGTGGAAAAAGGACAAGGACAGAAATATGGGGCCAGAGATAGAAATCTATTTTCAACATTTAGGTCTTTAATCCACTTAGAAATGTATTGGTATATGGTGTGAGGCAGGGATCCAACTTAATGTTTTTCCCAAAGAGCAAGTCAGTTATCCTAATATCACATACTGAGTCATCTGTGTTTCTTCACTGGTTTTATGTGTCATTTTCATAATATCTGCATATATTTCATATATTTGCTCCCATAGCTGGATTCTTTAGTCAGGAGTACAATTCCACAAGGAAGGGATATTATTTTATATGATCACTGTATCTATGGCATTTGGAAAGTGCCTAGTATATAATAGGTACTCAGATATTCATTGAAATGGCGAATAAAAAGTGTTATTGTGCTTTCGTAATTAAAAAAAGTATCTGGTTGGGAATACCCCACGTTTTTTACTCTGCTTTTACGAAACACTCAGGGTTAGACTCATGCCTTTATTCCCTCCAAAGGAACCTCAAAGAAGGAGTGAGAATCAGCAGTAGAGGTCAGACAGGTCTTGGGGACAAACCAGCTGGGTCTTGAATCCAAGCCAGGAGATTAGATTTCACTCTTTAAGCCTTTGAAGAATTGTAGGCAGGACACAAATGGTCAGATGGATGATTTCAGGAAATCCCTCTCTGGGCCCTGGGTAGGTAAGTTTGAGGAGGTAAGACTGAAAATTTAGGCTTGAAATGAGTTGCTAAGAGAAAAGTATGAACTTGAGAGCTACTTAGCAGGTATAATTGTAATGGGGTGCAGAACAGGAGGTGGGGGAACCCCTGAAGTATTCCCCACACACCTCAGTTGGGGGAAGGGGAAAGTGGACTACACCTTGTTTAAAATACTTTGCATTACAATGGCAAGTTGATAGCTGTTCTGCCACCCTGGGCAAAAGGTATACATGACTTTCAGAGAGTATAGTGACTCATGACATAGCCAGGGGAGGTGGATGCCCACCTCAGATGTCTGGATGTCTCTGTGGTGTCTCAGGGAACTCTTGCCCTGACTAAAGCTGACAGCCAAAAGAAGGTAAAAGATAAGGGGGACCTGGCAAAAGTAGCACATCATAGGAGGGGCCAGGTATGAGGTCACGTAGGAAGTTCTGGACCAAACATTTTAATAAGGGCGGGCTGAAAGAAAACAGGATTCAGCCATGCAGTCTGTGTGAAGTAGATTCTGCCATGTGGGCAGGTGTAGTGAGGATTCTGCCATGAGTGCTGAAAGAGAATAGAAGCCATGCAGGCTGAGAGAGAGGAGGAAGCAGCCAAGTGGGAGGAAAGGGTGTAAGGAGAGAGCTGATGGAGCTGTGTGGGGACCTGCCTAACCAAGCACGGATTTATGGGAGATGCTTGGAGCTGAACTGAACTGTGACCGGGTATGCAGACTTCAGCTTCTCTGAAGGACATATGGAGAAGTCACTCTCTTGGGACATGTGCTTCCCTGGACTCCATCGTGATCCAGTGTAACACAGCACATTTTCCCAAACTACTACATGGAGGCCGAGGACAATGTAGCCCAGATCCTGAAGGGGAGCTTCTGCGAGAGGATGGCGACTCTGAAACCCACAGGAGCACCTTCCAGAGGGGATAGAGACCTGTCTGCGCAGTCGGCTTAAGAACAGATAAGGATATGGGGAACTTTCTGGGCACGGTTTTGGCTTATAGCCTAGTGGGGAGAAAGGGAATTGCTGGGTTTCGTGGGAGAACAGGACTCTGAGCAGAAGTGCTCTCAGTACCCCCAAGGTTGGACTCCTGTAAATAAACACCTGTTTCCTTCAACACTAATTGTTGGGTCATTTGTCAAGGGGCCGTGTGGCTGGGCCCTGGTTTGCTTGGTTGCAGAATCAACAGGCTATGGAACCTAATCTGATTTACATGGCGGAGGTAAGGTTGAAGAATGGAAAGGTCTCCAGTTGCCTGAATGGAGTGACTGGGGGAAGACTAGTGTCCTTTATGTGTTAGCGGCTAGAGAATGAAGGTTGTGTTGGGGGAAATGCCCAGTTCTGTTGTAAACTTGCTAAGTTTGAGGCACCCATGGGTCCTTTTTAGAACAGAGTTGGGTCTGAAATGCAGGTGAGAGATCTGAAGACAAAAGTTTTCAGGTCATTAGAGGCTGAAATGTTAGGTGAGATGAGGCATCCAGGATGATGTGTTGTCCAAAGACAAACTATATGGGAACATTTAAAAAAATGTTTGTTGAGTGCCTTTTAGGAACAGGGCTTGGGCTAAGTGCTTTGTATTCAGTGTCCCATTTAATTCTTGCAGTAGCTACTGTTACCCCTATTTTAGTGATGAAGAAACTGAAGCTCTCAGTTTAAAGAACCTTCCCAGGGTTGCACAGCTAATAAAAAGCAGGTCTGTTTCAATGCCAAGTTCATGCTTTTAACCACGAAGGCTAATCTTTTACTGAAGGCAGTGTCCCCAAAGACCTACTATCACGCTCATCCCTGGGCTTCAGCTGCTACCTGACTTAGTCCCCAGCAATGGATTTATTTCATGGGTTCAGAGATGAGCTTCCAGCCTGGAAGTGGGGATGGGAAGTCACTCTGCACCCCTCCCTTTTTAGAAGTCAGAGATTAAAAGTCCCAAAAACTCTAGCAAATTTTTATCTGATCCAAACCAAGTCCCAGGGCTTCAGGCAGGAAGGGGTTTTCTTACTAGCTAGCTCTCTGCCTCGGCACCCTTAAGCAGGTTGGACTGTGTGGGCTGTGGAGGCACAAGAGCTGGTGAGAAGGAAACAGACATCCCTGAGTGTCACCCTTCTCTCTCAGTGACCCACAGCCACCTGCCTCCTAAATGCTAGAAAATCAGCCCTGGGCATCCAGCCTACTTGTTCTCGCATTATACTTAATAGATGCAAATGTGTGATTAATATTTTCCTTCACTGATTCTGATTTCATTCTATTAGTGATTATACTGATGGCAACAGTTGAGGGGATTAAAAACCCTGTTTAATTCACATTATATATATTTAAAAGTTTGGTGGTAAATTTTAAATGTCAAGTGCTTTGGCGTCTTCCACAAGACACAGAGGCCAAATGAGGAGGCCAACAGTAATAGCAGGGAGCTCAGAAGCAGCTGAGAGAAGGTGGGAACCCAGCCGGGTGACCTGTATTCCAAACAGTCCATGAAAACAGAGCACTGGGCTTGACCTGGGAGGAGTGCTTGGTGACCAGTGGCTCCTGAAACTATTATTCACTGTATTTTTTTCCACTTAATAATTCACCGTAATGAAGGCTCTAGGGAGATCTTGCAATTTAAAGAAATTCCTCAGGGAACCCTTTTGGAATGCAAATACTCACCCCTTGGTTGATCTCTTTATAAGTTTAGTGTGTTTTTTAAAAACTGAGTAAAACAGTGCAGATAGATAAAACCCATAGTTGTCTCAGTTCTACACCCCTTCCTCCCCACTCCATATTCCATTAGTCTGTACCTAACCCATGATTAAATTTCTATGAAAAGAACCCAGATCCTCTATATCTCCTCAATCTCCCCACTCTGGGGATTGTATTGTGGAGGGTCAAGATAGCAAATTAATACCTGAGAAATAAGTTTCTTTTCCTTTTTAGTTTGCCCACAAATCCAGAGCACTACTCCTATTTTATTGCACTGATAGTCAATTCACCCAGAGAGAAGATGACTTAGCCAGAGAATGGACTCACTAATTCAAACTTAGTGGGGTGAGAGCCAGAGAGTGGGTTGGAACTAGTCAAGCCTCACCTCAAATTTTCCCTTGCCTCCCACTGTTGCCCACCTCCTTCAGCCTCTGGGATCTCCCTTCTTGTTTTCCAAGGCTGTCTCCTGCCCCTTCTCCCTATGCATGGCTGGAGGGGCCAGGACAGACAGTCACTCCTGACATAGCCAGTTGAGAGGTGAAGTGGTTCCATTGATTATCATCAACTGAGCTCTGGGGCTAAAATCCCCAGAATCAGGCCTCGACCCCTCCTCACTGACAAGTATTCCTCCTCCCCTGAACACCAGGAGCCCTTTGTCGAAAGTTCTGCTCCTACCAACACCAGTCCCAATTTGTTTGTATTTAGTGTCACAATTAATTGTGTAGAGTGTCTGGTCTCCACTATTGTACTGAGAGTCCCTTAGGGCAGTCCCTACTTTCTATAAAGCAGCCTGGCCGTCACTACCTTTTGCTATTTGGGTTTGTTTTTTTTCTTTTCAGTTCACAAAACCATCTGTGTAGGTTAAGCAAATAAATCAATATTATCAGACTCCACCCTAAGCCACCTGGTGAGACTGAGCATCTTTCTTACAGACACCTGCCCAGGTGATTCTCTTGTAACCTCCAGGTTAAGAACCTCTGCCCTAGGGCATGTTGGACTCAGAAAAAGGAAGACAAGAAGATACATAAAATGACTAATTGGAAATCCTCTTAATTTCCACATGCTCCTGACTTTATTTCATGTACTTGTCCTTGATCAGGTACAAGATTTGCTACAACGCCCTAAGAATATCTTTGTAAGACACAAATCAGACCATGTCGTTGCCCTGCTTAGACCCACACCACCTTAGTTTCCATTGCATTTAGTATACGACAGTCCTCACCTTGGCCTTACCACTTAGACAGCCCCTGAACACATCTTCAACTCCAGCACACGCCGATCTCTCGCTCTCTTACTATGTTCCAGCCACACCAGTCTTGTTGGTCCTTGAACCTGCTGTTCTTTGTAGTGTGCCTTGCTCTTCCTATGCCATCCAAGAGCCTTTGCCTTAGAATGTTCTACCCATACCTAGGCTCACCACTGGTTCTCTCTCTATTTCCACTATCAGCTCAAGTGTCACTTTCTCACATAGATCCTCCTTGACTACTAATCTAAGTGGCAAACCCCATGAACAGTCATGTGACTATCTTCTGCCGCCATGACACTTCTCACTATCCGAATGATCTTATTCATTAAGCTGTTATTCGTCTTTAACTATCTGTCTTCCATCCACTGAGAGTAAACTCTAGGAGGGTAGGGATCCTATCTGTCATGTTCATTGTGTATTCCTTTTGGTGCCTTGCACAATGCCTGGCATATGATAGGTGCTCCATAAAACACTTGTTGGATGAATGATTTACATTGTTCTTATTGGTTAATACGATCTACTTTACAATAATTCCTTGAGTAATACTTTCAGGAACTTGTAGCAAGAAGTGGAACTTTTTAATATTTAAATTACAAAGGAAAAGAAAGGTAATTTTGCTAATTTAAGTACAGACTTTGTTAACGGATATTCTAAGTAGACATTCTAATGTTACTTTAATTAGTAGACAAACTTATCTATAATTAGTACATCAATTATATGCAAATTAAACTGCCAATATCCTTGAATACATTTGTCCCCTTAAGCTACTGAAATATCCTGCCCAAACCATGTAATTTTGTTTATAGGATTATTTTGTTTAGCAGTCTCTTAATTCATAAACAGTATAAAAATAACTCTCAGTCTTGCACCAGATGAATTGTCACGCATCACAAATCATTGAAAACCTAGTTAGTAAGTGGTGGAATCATCCCTGAATATAAGACAAGTGTAGGATAGATTAACCACAAGCCCAAACTACACTTTAAAAACAGAAAGCTGTTTTAAGGCCATCATTTTATTTTTGAAAGCTTCTAGCACCTTCTTCAGGTGTTGGTGGTAGCACTGAGAATGGCTTCTTAATGAATGGCATTATAAACAGGCAAGCTCCAGGAAGAAGATAACCTTCTAACATTGAAGTTGAAGATCAGCCCTTACCAACTGGAACAAGCCTCCCAGCATGTGAGGGCCAGGGATTAACTAAAGAGACTTCTTAGAGTTTAGAGACTTTCAGACTCAGAGGAGTGAGCAGTGGGCAAATGCAAGAATGTGATTTCCCAAAGAGGATCCAAATCAGTGGAGCTACATAACATAACTTTATGTTGAAGAGATATTTGTACATCCATGTTCATAGAAATATTATTCACAACAGCCAAGAGGTGAAAGCAACCCCAAAGATCCATCAGCGGGCAACTAGATAAACAAACTGCAGTACATTTGAAAATATTATCCAGCTTCTAAAAGCAAGAAAATTCTGGCACATGCTACAACATGAAATAAACCTTGAGGACATTACGCTAAGTGAAATCAGCCAGACACAAAATTCCTCTTATATCTCATATAAGTTCTCAAAGTCATAGGAATAGGAAGTAGAACCATAGTTACAGGGGCTGAGGGGGAGGGGAGGAATGAGGAGCTATTGTTTAATGGGTACAGAGTTTCAGTTTTGTAAGATGAAAAAGTTCTAGAGGTTTGTACAGTTAAAACTGATGCAATAAATTTTACATTATGTGTTTTTTCACCATGATTAAAAATAAAAATAATTATATATAAAGAATTACTTTAAATATAAGGAAAACCAACTATAACCAAAATTTCATAGGAATAGGACTACTGTGCATTATCATAAAGTTATTTAGACTTTTCCACCTCCAGGAGAAATATTTGCATATTTGATTCCTACCACTATTCTAGTGATAACAACATTTCTCAACCTAATGGTGTGGCCACATAATTGACAGAGGTTGTTCCTGTTAGAAGTCCCAAAATCTTTTTGGTTAAGCCTAGAGACATTGTGTTTATATTTATTCTTTTGTCTCCAAAAAAATATCTTGATTTTCAGAAACCCCCTGCTTTTAAAAATAAAATACAATAACATTAAACCTATGAAAAGAAAACCTTACCCATCACCTCTCCCTCTACATAACAATTATTCCCGCTTACATATTTACCTCCCCAGTCCTCATCCAAATGCAGACATACAGTAGGTCCTCACTTAATGCTGACAAAAGGTTCTTAGAAACTGCAACTTTAAGGGGAACGATGTACAACAAAACCACTTTTATTACAGACTAATTGATATTAGCAAGAGTTAAGTTCCTACAGCATATTTCTGGTCACAAAAATATTACCAAAGTTCTAAATAAAAACCAGAAATTGCTTCTAATATTAAAATCTGAAATAAATGTGTTATAAATACATTTAAGAAATATTAATAAAAAAAAGTAAGATAATTATTTTCCAACCCTTTCATTCCAGTTCAGGGTGGTGGGCGTCTCTTCCGGCAGCTCAGGGCATAAGGTGGCCCTGGACCAGGATGCCTTTCCATCCGGGGTGGACTCACACACCCTCACTTAGAATGGGACAATGTGGACACATCAATCTCTCTCACATGCACATTTTTGGGATGTGGGAAGAAACCAGAGTCCCCAGAGAAAATCCGCACAGATGTGGGAAGAACATGCAAACTCCACAGAGAGTGGCCCTTGCTGGAAAACAATATTTTTCCCCATCAATATTATTATAAAACAGTATTGAATGAAACAACATTATTTGAGGACCTGCTGTATTTTTATGCCATTGTAATCATTCTGTACAAATCATTTTTCATGTGCTCCTTTTGTCATTTACTATTATACTGTAGACATTTCCCCCAGCTTTTCCATTTTCATGGAAATTATTATTATTAACTGCTGTATAATATTCCATTGCATTAATGACCATCATGAGTTTAGCCATTGCCCTATTTTTGAGCACTTGTTTCTATTCTACAAATACAGATAAAACAGCCTCGGATATTAAAGCTACTCTTGATGCACTCAGCGTTTTAAATGATTACTGTTAGAGACACAAGCTATAGCACACACTGAGCTAGAAAGGCCAAGGGGGCAATGCCCTCACCCCCACTCCTTATTGAGGAAGACAGAATCTACACACGGAGCATCATGCATCACCCCAGCCATATCATCCTGGAAGAAAGTTCATGACCCCATGTAGTGCAAAGTAGGGTGTGGAGCCATGGATAGTTTTGACGAAACTTTTTTGTGGGATTCATCCAAATGGCAGCAACAATGACATGTTTCTGTTTAAATCACACACGTAACATTTGGGTGCTTCCATTAGTGAATTCCTCAACTTCCCTGGGTTCTGGGTAACTTTCGGAACCAGAGGAAGCATTGGGAGGACTATACTTACCTTGCTCTTTATTTCCTTAGATATAGAGAGTAGATTTTGTTCACCTGTTATGAGGTTTTAGCACATGTTGTTCCTCTGTGCCTGGAAAGCCTCCTTCGCTGGGCCTACGCCTACAATGCACTAGGATAGTTTAAGCCTCACCCAAAATGCGTACCTTTCAACCAGGAGACATTCCTTTGGTATTTAGACACACAAAAGGAATATCTGGCCCCAGTTTCTTCCAGAGACTCACTCACCAAATGGAAGAACATGGAGGTAACACATGGTCCCAGTGAAGTCAATCTGGGGAAGGGGCCTCTCATAATTGAACAACAGGAAGTATTTAGCCTGGAGAAGAGAAGGCTCAGAGGAATATACTGCTGGTCTTACTGTTCCATGGAAGAAAAAAGCTTAGGGTGGAAGTCCATGGGGATAAGTCATAGGAAGGTTGATTCAACTCACTTATAAGAAAAGACTCTAGAATTGTGTAAGCACATTAAAGCCCGTAGAATAGTGACATATAGTAGATGCTCAACAAATTGTAGCAATCATTCTTATTGTTAGACCCAGCCGGAATTCAGATAATAGACACACATACACACACAACGGGCCACACTGGGCTCTCTGGCACCATCCTTGCCTGATATAGAATGTCCTCAAAGTATTACTGTTTTTAATACAGATGCACTTAGCACAGCTAGTGAAAAATCAAACAACAACAACTGTCACTAATGAGGAGGGACTGTTCAAAGACATTTTGTCTCAGGTCCTGCTCACTCTTATGTACCGATCTGTTTTTTCCTATTGAGCTTCAGCCAGAGTTCTAAGCTCGTTCCTCCTCTGACTGGGATCCTCTGACCTTTGAAGCCCTGTCATTGACTTCTATGCATTTTGGCAGGGACTGTCTGAATTATGATTCCACCCTGATCTCACTCTCGTGGGCTTTCCTCTTTTAATTCTTTCCGCAGGTGGCCAAGGCTTCTGCCACCCCTTCCGGTCCTGGACCAACCTGTGTTTTTGAAACATGACCATGCTGAAGGAGAACTAACACTCCCAGCATGCAGTGGGTCTTGTCAATCTGATTTTTATATGGTGGAGGAGGTTTGAGGACAAGGCACATGGTGGCATTACCACTCTCCAGGATGAAGCAAAGATCAAGTGAAAAGGAGGAAAGGCTCTTCTGAGCGTGAGCACATCCACAGACAGACCCAGAGGACAGAGAGGCATTTAAAGTGAACTGGAACAAACCTGCAACATCAGGTGCGTTCTGCCTTCAAAAATAGCTGCCAGTTAGAAAGGGTTATTTACATATTGATTTCATGCTAACTTTGTAATGGAATGTGCTGCCTGCCTGCCTGAGACCTAACAACTGTCATCATAATTTTTTCTAAAAATACAGTCAGAGAAAAATGCTCCATGAACCCTCCACTGGAAAGTGGCTGAGAGAGACCGCAGATCTCAACAGCCATAACTGAGGGAACATTTCACAGCGATGGCGGGCCCTCCCTTCCTCCCGCCAGTCTGCACGCCAAGTGTTTTTGTCATTCCAGAAAACCCATCTTGTTCTAAGGTGAGGGAGAGGCCTCTCCCTGCCGGACAGCCATTACGGAAACTCCAGCTGGCCCCTTCTTATGGATGAGAAAGGGGCCTGAGTCAGTCCACAGCTTCGGGGCTCCAACCCGGGTGCATTCCTGCCGTGGTTTCTCCTGCCTCCTGACGGTTAGCTCCTGGTGTTTCTCACCTCCTCTCCTTCCGAACCCCCCAGGTTTGTCTCTGTGGCTCCTTGGCAGGGCTGTCAGCGCTCCCCAGTACAATATTAGCAATTTAAATGCCTCTTTGCCAGGCCTGATGGAACTGATTTGGTTGTGATCCTGGACATATGGATGGCATATTTGCTGCGCGCTAGGTGAGATGCATCCCAGAAGGGACACCGCCACCCCCCACGCTGCCTTCCCCAGCTGCTCCCGGGAGGGGCGGGCGGCTGTGTGAGCAGTTACGTGGGGCTGGAGCGCCCATAACTGCTGCCCACTGTGTCTCCAGCTGGCCCCCACTGCTGGGGACAAATCTTTCATTCATGAAGTGTAGCTTGTTAGGCCAACTTCGGGACTCTAAAGCCTCTTAATTAAATTGTGGAAAGTCGCTTGGTCCTGGTGGGAAATTTGCACACAAAGGCACGGTGGTCTGGCGCTCCTTATGCCAAATGGCTCCACAACAAAACTGTGACCGTCCCCACTGCCTGGCCCCCCAGCTCTTCCCCTCTGTTCTCAGCACCCCCTCATTAGAAGGCGTTTATTAGGGAATGTTTTCCCAGTGATTCACTGACAGGCCTTTCATTTCTCCCTCCGCAATCAAGGGCGGCAAGTACGGGCTGAGAGCCCTCCAAGGCCTGATTGCTGAAAGACTTTCCAAAAGTAAAGAGTGTAAACAGGTACATTGAAAAAGCCTCTTTTGAACAATTATGTAAACATTCCAAACACTATTTGAAAACTTTCACAGTGGAACTGTCACATCGGAGCATTCTTGTTTAATTGGCTGGCACAATGGTGGCTCTCCAGCCACCCCAGCTCCCTGCAGACCCAGCACAGAGAGAGAGAGAGTTCAGTGAAACATGGGGGCTCCAGATAAAGAAGTCAAGGGAACACAGCCATACTCTAATGACTTTCACTGTCAGGCCAACAGCACCTTTCCGTGTGTGTTCTTGATCCCTTGCTTCTAGAAGAATCTCCTGGGAACGGGGCAGGTATATTCTGTTTTTTAATGGATTTCTCCACGACCCCATCCAGGGCTCTAGTTGATTGTTAGTCCTGGATGCAAGCTACTCCTAGACTTACTTCTGTGTCATTTAAGTTTTCTTTAATGCACCAAATGATTGTTCTGTTATACCAAGCAGAATTGTTGGCAATTTCCCACGCAGCTCAGTCTTAGGATTTATTAACTCCACCACCAGTGCTCTGATTAGCTTCCTAGGAGTTGGAAGAGTTTAGGCCACATGGGCAAACTGCCTGGTCTCATATTTCATGGAGACACCAAGGCTTAAGATGACATTTTACACATATTCTTCCTTGAGTTAGCACAGACAGTCTCCAGTCATTTGGGGTGCATTCCATCCATGACCACAATGTTTTTTCAGGGTTTATCTGAACAGGAAAGTGTTTCTGGCAAATGAGGCATGGCCTATTTTTATTTTTAAAAATTATTTCTTAAGAGCCAGAGGGGTTGGCTGCCAGGTGGGAGGGGTATTGGAAGAATGGGTGAAAAAGAGGAAAGGAATTTAGAAGTACAGATCGTTGGTTATAAACATAGTCACGGGGATTTAAAGTACAGCACAGGGAATACAGTCAATAATATTGCAATAATTATACATGGTGTCAGATGGTACTAGACTTATCGGGGTGATCACTCTGTAAGGTATATAAATGTCTAATCACTATGTTGTACACCTGAGACTAATATACTATTGTATGTCAACTGTAATTGGAAAATTAATTAATTAAAAAGCAAAAAGCCAGTGGGGAGGAGGAGCCTACATGCCCACAAGAGGGGATTGGCACATTGACACAATGAAGTCTTACAAAAGGGTACTATGAAGACCAGGTGGACACATGGGAAACAGTATGAAAGCCAACTGAAAATCAGGCCACCAATTAAATTTGCACCGTACTGACAAATATACACAAATATAATCTGCATGTGACAAAGGACTGGAAAGGGCTATCATAGTATAAAAACACTTGGTCTGGGGAGCAAGGGATACCAGCATCTTTTACTTTGCAAGCCCATCTTTCATGTCATGGAATTGCATTGTGAAGGCAGGGGATGCTGGAAAGCACCCGTGTACATACAAGGTTGAACAGAAAAGGCCACCCCAGTAACCTGCAGAGAAGTGTTACAGTGCCTGCAGCACTGGGTATCCTTACCAAGCATGTGGATCAGCGCTTCTGAGTAAATTCCTCGGTCTAAACAAGGAGCTGAGGCTTGCCTGCTTGCCGAGTCCCCAGGAGGCAGACACAGAATTGCAACTACAAGATAAATCAGAAATGTGGTCGGTAGGAATGGGGATGATCAACAGGGTCAGTTGCAGAGCAGGAAGCAGAGAGAAAAAGCACCTCTCTCCATCTGATGGAGGTCGCTGTTTACAGGGAAGGGCGCAAAGACTGTCTTGGAACTAGACCCAGATTCTCCATATGAATTGAACTAGCTGCATCCAGGATCCAGCCTACATTTCAAATCACCCCTAGGACCCTACCTAGTTTTGGCCATAATCTTTTGAACTCTGGCCTGAGCTGGCCAGAGTGGTGGGGACCCAGTGTTCAGAGGGTGGCCTGGGCTGCCAGCCTACATTAAGAGACACTCCTGAGCTCTATGAGTCTATATGATCATGTCTCAGGCTATCCCTCTGAGCTCACCTCCTACCATTCCCACCTTCCTTCATTCCACTCCAGCCATGCTGGCTTCCTGTGGGTCCTTGAACAGGTCAAGCATGCTCCCTTTTCAGGGCCTTTGCACTTGCCCTTCTCTGGCTGCAACAGTTCTCACCCTAGTCACATGGCTGGCTCTCTCTTTTCATGTAATTCTTTACTTAAATGTAACCTCTTCACAGAAGTCTTCTCTGACCACCTAGATGAAATAGCACCCCAGTTATATTCTATCCCTGTATCCTGCTTTATTTTTTTCTTCATGTACTTTTTAAAATCTGTAGCCCCTTCCAGAATGGAGGCTCCATAAAGACTGGACTCAGCCATGTTCACTGATGCATCATCAGCACCTGAATGCTGGACACTATGTAACTGTTGAATGAATGAATGAACAAGTGAATATTGTATTCCATTTGAATTTCCTGACAGCCCCGCAAGAAAACCAGATTATTGTCTTTGTCTTAGCTCTGAAAAAAATTTAAAGCACACGGACAATAAATTGCTTGTTTGTATTCATAGAGAGCGGGAGGGTAAAAGAAGAACTCAAGGCCTCTCCATGACTCTAGAGCCATCCTCCCGCCCTGTGTGAAATCCCCTGTTTAGCCCTCCTGTGGGGTTTATAAAGGAGCAACAGAGCCCGGAACAGCCCGGGGCAACATGCATCAAGAGGAGCGGGTCTAGAGACCCAAAGGGAGGAAGCTCAGAGCCTCTCAGCACCTGCACTTGTCCAGGAAGCCCCGAGTGTCTTTCCATCACAGCAAAGCCCTTGCTAGAAAATGCTCTGAATATGCCTGCCAATCCTTGAGTAGGTCAAAGAGTCTTCAGAAATTCCTGGGCATGAAGCTAGAACACCTGTGTCCTAGGCCCATCTTCACTGCCTTCTTACACACATGATATTAGGGTCAGGGTGCCTGCCCTACTGTCTTAGGGCAGTGAAATATAGATGCAAAGTATATTGTCAAGAATCACATCACTGATGGGACCCTGCTGTCATTTGGAAAGCTGTGGTGGTGTAGTAGGAAGAGCACTAGGTTGGGAGTTTTGGAATTCCCGCTGAAGTTCCAGTTCTCATCACTTGGAAGCTCTGTGATGGATGAAGCTCCTATCTCCTCTGAGCCTTGATTTTTCTCAACCATTAAATGGAACTAATAAACCCCACTTCACAGGGATGCTGTGAGGATATAAGTGACTTGAACACTGTCAGCTGAAAGTCAATGTGATCTGTTAGAGCATGATACATTTTGTGCACCTGACAAGCTTAGGAAATCACATGAGTAAGGGGAGAAATAGAAAACTAGCCAATCAAGATTGAGAACACTCATTCTCCCTGCCTCAATTTTCTCATCTGCAAAGTGGGGATAATAATAGGATATAGTGCATAGGATTGTTGAAACATGTAATATATATAGAGCTCAGAACCACGCCTGGCTCATGGAGTGCTTTTAGTAGAAGTTAGTGACTGTTGCTGTTGTTATTGCTATAATCTATAAATAATGAATTATCAGCTATGAGTGTTGACACACCTGCCTCCATTTGGGCAATGTCAGTTAACCATTTCACATCTACTCTCCATCTCAGAGTCCCTGTCAAAGGGGCGTGACTCACTTGTCATTTCAGCTCCCTCGCTGAACATCCATCCCAGCCAAAAACTGGCTTTAATTCTCATACATAACAAGCACTTAAGAGGGGTAAAATATTACAATGCCTTTCCATGGCAAGGAAAGTTTGCTGATTTACACCTCTGGAAGTAGGAAGCTGTGAAATAATTGGTTTAATAAAAATTAACTACCTGTGAGGTATCCAACCTAGAAATTCCAAAGGTCCCTGGAGGAAGGGACAAATGTCTGCACCCACAGGTTGCTTTTAACTGTAGAACAGGGACATATGCATTTTCTGTGCATCCAAAGGACCAGGGCTGAAGATATAAGGAGGCAGATGATAGTTTACTATTAAAAAACACTTTCTACTAAAAGAGCTGCCTGGAAATGAAATAACCTGACTCAGGAGGATGTAATCAAGCAGAGACCCCCTGCTACAGAGGAGAATAATTCATTGGGTAAAGGTTCGAGTTACAATGAGTTTAAGGTCTCTTATTCTAAGATTCCATGACTCTAAGAGTATGACTTATCTAGACAGGAGAGAAGGAAGTCATGCTGGCCAGAATTCAGATCATGATTATATGCACAGAAAACCAAAAGTGCTCCACAGTTGCCTTTGGCCACCTCCATTGCACCAGCCAAGAGAATATAAAGACCTCCTCTTTCCCCTCCAATCTTGGGATCCCATTCTCATTTCTCATCCCCCACAGGCCAATTGGAACCCACACACTTCATCAGCTAACTGGCTATGGGTGAGGATGACGTTGAGGGCCATGGTTACGCTTCTCAGCTCAGCTTGTCACAACTTCCTTCATTCAGCAAATGCTTACTGAGCCAGATGCTGCTGAGCCAGGTGCTGCTGATACTGAGCCAAGTAAGTATGGTCCCTGTCTTTGGGAAACCTACAGGATGGTGAAGCATTCAGAGAAGTCACCGAGCCCCCTAGTATAGTGTAATGGAGACAGATTAAAGGGTGCAGGGAGGAGGGGTGTCTAACCTAGACTGGAAAGACTTCTTGCAGGAAGTGATTGGGCTGGGTTTCTGAGGTTGAATAGGAGTTAGCTAGACCAGTGTTGTCCCTGAGAATTTCCTATGATAATGGCAATGATCTACAATTTACCAATATGCCAGTTTCTAGCCACATGTGGGCGTCTGGGCACTTGAAATGTAGCTGGTGTGACTGCAGAAATGAATTTTTAATTTTATAAATATTAAAATGTGGCCAGATTGGACAGGACAGGTAGGCAAAGGGTGAGGGAAAGTTGTGGATGCTGTAACATGGAATTTCAAGGGAATGGGATTGGGGACAAGGCCGCTGAGAGCATGGATGTAGGATCAGCAAAGAGAAGAGAAGGCTCCCTGGAGAAGGCTGACAAGTAAAGGGTAAACCAAGAAAATCAGGGAAGCAAAAAGAAATCTGGAAGATCAGTGTCACTGACACAGGGGAGAGAGAGTTCCCAGGGAGTGGTCAAGAGTGTCAAATGCCACAGGCACTAAAGGTTGGCAATGAATCTGTAATCAGGAGACTGGGGGCGGAGGGGCTGCATGAATTTAATGGCATATTTGGGGGACTTCACACCCATCTGGATTTGGCAATTCAGACCTATTCCTCCTGGGAGAGCCCGCTCCCTATGGCTATCTTGGCCCTGTGGCTTTTTAAAACATTTTAGAATTTTAAAAAACATTTTGGAGTCAGAAATGCCTTTGACAATCTAATGAAAAGTTTGCCTCTTCTCTACCCCCAAAAATTCACCCATAGATAAAATATTGCATTGCATTTCAGGGACCTCCTAAAGCTCGTCCATGGACCCCCTGGTTTTAAAAAAGTCTAAATGCTTAGCACTTATTTGCTGAGTTCTCACTGCAGGTATCTGAATTGAAACCAAATTGTCAGCTTCCCAGGAATCTAAACCTAGATAGAAACCTTCAATTCCTCCTTCCCTGAGGCCCGGCCTCAGCTCAGCCTGGTTCATTCACATTTCTGGGCTTATTGTCCCGCTGCCTGTCAATCAACTCCGAACCATTACACAAATTAGCATCTCTAAAGCCCACCTCTGCCTGGAGACTCTTAACTAGTGTTTCCCAGGGTCCTCAGCCTTGGATACAAAGGGGTCACAAAAGCAGTTACAAAGCTGGGGGAACTGCTTGCCACTCCCCAACAAAGCCATTGGGGCTAAGAGTGGGCCTTGCTTCTTGGCATCTGAAGGCTTATGTCGCTTTCCCTTCCTGTTGAAAGTATTGGCTCACAGGCGCATTATGGCTCACTCTTCTGGTTCTTGAGCATACCTAGGAATAGCTGAGCTAACTGAAGAGTCACAGCTTCATCACAGTTCAGACCCCAGATCTGGTTTGGGCCACTTAGCCCAAAGAAGAAATGTGAAATCAATGTGGTTTTTGGTTTGTTTTGTTTTATTTTGTTTTTCAGGAGGAAAGACCAGGTAGAGACAGGGGAGAGAAAGAAGGAAGGAAGAAACACCTTGTTTCTATATCTTGGAATCTTAAATCAGTCCGATTTGTTAACCCTTCATAGAATAAGATTAAACAGTTGCCAAAATCCATGCAAAATACTACAACTAAAACTACTGCTAAAAATAATAATAATTATAACAATAGTAATAACAACAATGGTCTTACATGTTACTGTTCTTAAATCTTTCTTAAAAAGTGTCTCCTGGGGGCGGAGCCTAGGCGGAAAGGAAACCGTGTGGTGGTGGCAGCAGTGGCAGGTCAGCGAAAAGCAGTTACACGTTTTAAAAAGTCAAGAGGGACACCTGGGGAGCATTCCCAGCTCCTCACCAGAACATGCAGCTCATGGTCCCAGCACTGGGGAAAATCAAGCCTCATTGCTTTTGACTGTGAAAACCAGTGGAGGTTGGGGTGGAGGCAGAAACTGTCGGTCTCTCAACAGAGTTCGTTTGTTTAAAGGGCCCCCATGGTCCTAGAACCTCCGCAGATGCACACACTCTGGGAACGACAGCCAGGGAAGCAGCTAGAGAGACACCAGTCCCATATGGGAAGTGGGAGAAGTGCCTGGAAAAGGGGCAAGTGCTAAACAGGCAGCATTGTTCCTTCTCAGACCCCTCCCCCACACACAGCGCCACAACATGGAGAAACAAGTCACTCTGTACTGACGAATGCCTAAGGCTCTGCCACTTACAATGTAGTGGGAGCAACAGCTCTACCTGGGGCACAGAGGCAAACACACACAGGAGACTTCGGCCAAGATGGAGGCCTAGACTGACACACTTCATCTCCCTCCACAACTAAGAAGGGATACAACTACCACAAAACCAGAAATAACCAGAAATACCAGAAAATAAATGGAAGTCCAACGTATGAAATTATAAAGAAGTGTGCTCATCAGGACAGGTACGAGGGGCGAAGCCAGGGCGGAGAGGTCAAGTTGTACTGGTAGTGGCAGCAGCGGCAATGGGGGCAGGATGGCAGTAAGCACAGACACCTGTATTTAAGGGGAGGCAAGAAGTGCCTGGGGAGCACCCCTGGCTGCAGACCAGACCCGTCAGCTTGCGATTCCAATGCCAGGGAAGGCAGACCTCCATTGCCTTGGACTGTGAGGCCCGGAGGGGGTGGGGATGGAGGAGGAGGCTCCTGGTCTCTCAGCAGAGAGTGAACAGAAGGAGTACGTCTTGGACCCCACCCCCACAGAAAACATCACAGTGTGGTGAGAAGGGTTTCCTGGTTGTGAAAAGTGCACAGGGCTCCACTGCCTATAGCTAGAAGGTGTGACAGCCCCACCCAGGAAACAAAGGTAAACACAAAATGGTCAGGATGGCACAGATCATGATAGAGATCCCGGTGACACAGCTGACCAGACAGCAAATATCTAATCTAATGAAGCAGCAGATAGGAAATCTTTCTGAAGCTCAGTTCAGAGCTTTGGTTATAAAAATGCTTACAGACCTGGCAACAGATCTTAAACAAGACAGGGAAGGAATGAAGGCTAGTCCTGCTGAAATGAACAAAAACACATATGAAACAAGTGGTGAGGGAAAGAAAACCAGGGATCAAATAAACAAATTGGAACACAGGAAGGAACAAACAGTCAACCAGTGCAGAAAGAGGAAACGAGAAGTGAGGAAAATGAGGAGAGGCTCAGAAACCTATGGGACAGCTATAAGCGGCCCAACATCCGAATCATAAGGCTGCCAGAAGGTGAAGAACTAGAAACTGAAAAATTATGTGAAAAATAATGAAGAAGAACTTCCCATACTTGGGGAAGGAAATAGACTTACAGGTCCAGGAAGCACAGAGAGCTCCAAAAGAACTGGACCCAGGGAGAACCACACCAAGACACATTATAATCAAAATGTCAAAAATTAAAGATAAAGAGAGAATCTTAAAAGCAGCAAGAGAAAAGAAGAGAATTACATACAAAGGGGTCCCAATAAGACTATCAGCTGATTTCTCAAAAGAAACTCTGCAGGCAAGAAATATTCAAAGTAATGAAAAGCAAAAACCTACAACCATGATTACTCTATCCAGCAAAGCTGTCATTCAGAATAGAAGGGCAGAGAAACTGCTTCCAGGACAAAGTAAAACTGAAGGAGTCCATCATATCCAAACCACTGTTATATGAAATGTTAAAGGGACTTGTTTAGGAGAAAGAGGACCAAAACTATGAACATTAAAATGAAAACTATATGACAACAACCAACAACAGAAGCTAGGGAGCCGAAACAAAGGCAAACTAAGTAGGCAACGAGAGTGGATAAAGAATTATAGGTATGGGGAACATTATGTGGGGAGGTCAGCAGGGAGAGGGAAGGAAGGAAAGGGAGGGAGATGGTACAGGAATTAAGAAGCATAGTAGGAGGGAGTGGAGTAGATAGGAAGATGTTGAGAAGAACTATATGCACAACCAATGGGCATGGACTAAGGGGGGGGCAACTGGAGTGGGGGTGTCACTGGGTGGAGGGTAACAAAGGAAAAAGAAATTGGTACCACTGTAACAGCATAATCAATAAAACATATTAAAAAATAAATTTTAAAAAAAAGTGGCTCCTGGCTAGATGGTTGTGTCCTGGCAGAGCTAAAGTGGCAATTCCAGCAAGCTTATGCTTGGCTACTATTCCTGAAAGCCTGAGAAAGCCAGCAAACTTCCCCACTAACCCATGGCAAACAAATTCACACGTTAATTATGGAATGCTGTCTGTTACAACTCAGCCCATCAATGCTGGATGGGGCTCCCCAGAAGGTGCTAGCTGTTCTGAGCAGCAGCGAGTGCAATATGGCCTTTTAGACTTCACAGACACCCTCTACAAGTGTACATACACCACACACACACACACACACACACACACACACACACACACACACACACACACACCCCAAAGCAGCAGACTGTGCAATGCGTGCAATAAGAAGCCTCATGGGAAACGTGCAATCACACCTCACTTTCAGAGGCAGTGAAATCTCTTGGGTTGGGAACTGCAACTGTTTGCATGTTGAGAGAGTACAGGAGGTTTCTGAGCATCCATGTGGAGTTTGGTGCTCTGGCACAGTTCACCTAGTTTCCACTTTGCCAGACCCTTTCTGGAGCCCCCCCCATTGCACCCTCTCCTGCACAGCATGGGAAGGCCCTCAACTGAGCAGAATATAAATCTATGGTTCCTTTAGTTTTCTCAAAGATAATACATAGGTTTGTTTAATATTTGACAGTTTATGCAGATTATTAATATTTCTTACCCCATTTGATTCTCCCAGAGGTACTGGGAGAAATCCCAAACAGGAATTATTGAACCTACTTTGCAGGGAAGAAAAGTGAAGTGCAAAGAGGTCAATGACTTGCTGATGGCCAATGTGGTAATAACTGTTGAAGGAAAAAGTATTCTGACACTGATGTAAAAACAGGAAGAACGACTTGAGACTATTGCAACAGGAGAGAGAGATTGGGTTCAACTCCAAATATAGCAAAGACAGCTAGGGATTTATAACCAAGGAGCAGAGTGAGGGGTCAGTGGATGAAAAATTACTAAGAGCAAACACATCAAGGGTAGCAGAATTCTTGGTAAAGACAGGCCAGGGACTTAGATATCAAAGGTGAGGGATAAAGCTCTTGATCAGATATGAGGGTAGGAGATTCTTGCTAAACTGATTTAGTAGAATTCTTGCTAAAATTTCACTATACAGAGACAGACAGAGAAAGCCAAGGATGAGACGTAGTCAAAAAGAGGGCTCAGAGGAGCCTGACTAAAGTTGGGCCAAAGTGAGAGACTTTATCATTAGTGGCAAGGTTGAGATCAAAGCCCTGGCTCCAAGGCTGGGGGCCATTCCTCCAATAATCATGATCTCGACCTATTCCTACATATATTAGAAACTTTATAGTATAGAAAGTTACATACAAAATTCCATATAGCATTTCATTCTTCTCTTTGAATTATTACTAAGACTATGTAATGTTTTCTATTTATTGATGACAAATCTTTTTTTTAATATGCTTTATTGTTTATGCTATTACAGTTGTCCCAATTCCTTTTCCCTTTGTTACCCTCCACCCAGTGACACCCCCACTCCAGTTGCCCCCCCCCTTAGTCCATGCCCATTGGTTGTGCATATAGTTCTTCTCAACATCTTCCTGTCTACTCCACTCCCTCCTACTACGCTTCTTAATTCCTGTACCATCTCCCTCCCTTTCCTTCCTTCCCTCTCCCTGCTGACCTCCCCACATAATGTTCCCCATACCTATAATTCTTTATCCACTCTCGTTGCCTACTTAGTTTGCCTTTGTTTCGGCTCCCTAGCTTCTGTTGTTGGTTGTTGTCATATAGTTTTCATTTTAATGTTCATAGTTTTGGTCCTCTTTCTCCTAAACAAGTCCCTTTAACATTTCATATAACAGTGGTTTGGATATGATGGACTCCTTCAGTTTTACTTTGTCCTGGAAGCAGTTTCTCTGCCCTTCTATTCTGAATGACAGCTTTGCTGGATAGAGTAATCATGGTTGTAGGTTTTTGCTTTTCATTACTTTGAATATTTCTTGCCTGCAGAGTTTCTTTTGAGAAATCAGCTGATAGTCTTATTGGGACCCCTTTGTATGTAATTCTCTTCTTTTCTCTTGCTGCTTTTAAGATTCTCTCTTTATCTTTAATTTTTGACATTTTGATTATAATGTGTCTTGGTGTGGTTCTCCCTGGGTTCAATTGTTTTGGAACTCTCTGTGCTTCCTGGACCTGTAAGTCTATTTCCTTCCCCAAGTTTGGGAAGTTCTTCTTCATTATTTTTTCACATAATTTTTCAGTTTCTAGTTCTTCACCTTCTGGCAGCCTTATGATTCGGATGTTGGGCCGCTTATAGCTGTCCCATAGGTTTCCGAGCCTCTCCTCATTTTCCTCACTTCTCGTTTCCTCTTTCTGCACTGGTTGACTGTTTGTTCCTTCCTGTGTTCCAATTTGTTTATTTGATCCCTGGTTTTCTTTCCCTCACCACTTGTTTCATATGTGTTTTTGTTCATTTCAGCAGGACTAGCCTTCATTCCTTCCCTGTCTTGTTTAAGATCTGTTGCCAGGTCTGTAAGCATTTTTATAACCAAAGCTCTGAACTGAGCTTCAGAAAGATTTCCTATCTGCTGCTTCATTAGATTAGATATTTGCTGTCTGGTCAGCTGTGTCACCGGGATCTCTATCATGATCTGTGCCATCCTGACCATTTTGTGTTTACCTTTGTTTCCTGGGTGGGGCTGTCACACCTTCTAGCTATAGGCAGTGGAGCCCTGTGCACTTTTCACAACCAGGAAACCCTTCTCACCACACTGTGATGTTTTCTGTGGGGGTGGGGTCCAAGACGTACTCCTTCTGTTCACTCTCTGCTGAGAGACCAGGAGCCTCCTCCTCCATCCCCACCCCCTCCGGGCCTCACAGTCCAAGGCAATGGAGGTCTGCCTTCCCTGGCATTGGAATCGCAAGCTGACGGGTCTGGTCTGCAGCCAGGGGTGCTCCCCAGGCACTTCTTGCCTCCCCTTAATTACGGGTGCCTGTGCTTACCACTGTCCTGCCTCTGTCCCTGCTGCTGCTGTGGACAGCACAGCTTGACCTCTCCTCCCTGGCTTCGCCTCTCCTACCTGTCCGGACGAGCACCACTTCTTTATAACTTCATACGTTGGACTTCCATTTATTTTCTGGTATTTCTGCTATTTCTGGTTTTGTGGTAGTTGTATTCCTTCTCAGTTGTGGAGGGATACGAAGTGTGTCAGTCTAGGCCTCCATCTTGGCCAGAAGTCTCCTGTGTTAGTTTGCTTCCATGTCCCAGGTAGAGCTGTCGCTCCCACTACGTTGTAAGGGGCAGAGCCTTAGGGATTCGTCAGTACAGAGTGACTTGTTTCTCCATGTTGTGGCGCTGTGTGTGGGGGAGGGGTCTGAGAAGGAACAATGCTGCCTGTTTAGCACTTGCCCCTTTTCCAGGCACTTCTCCCACTTCCCATATGGGACTGGTGTCTCTCTAGCTGCTTCCCTGGCTGTCGTTCCCAGAGTGTGTGCATCTGCGGAGGTTCTAGGACCGTGGGGGCCCTTTAAACAAGCGGACTCTGCTGAGAGACTGTCAGTTTCTGCCTCTGTCCCAACACCCACTGGTTTTCACAGTCAAAAGCAATGAGGCTTGATTTTCCCCAGTGCTGGGACAGTGAGCTGCGTGGTCTGGTGAGGAGCTGGGAACACTCCCCAGGTGTCCCTCCTGACTTTTTAAAATGTGTAACTGTGCTTTTTGCCGACCTGTCACTGCTGCTGCTGCCACCACTCTGCATCCTCTCCGCCCTGGCTCCGCCCCTCCTGCCTGTCTGGATGAGTATTTCTTCTTTATATCTTTGTTTGCTGGACTTCCATGTACTTTGGTTTTCTGGAACTTCTGGTTGTCTCTAGTTTTGAGGTGGTTGTATTCCTTCTTAGTTGTGGAGGGAGATGCAGTGTGTCTGTCTGTACCTCCATCTTGGCTGGAAGTCTTGATGACAAATCTTAATTATCCTTCCAACCTTAAGAACTAAGAAACTGTTAGTTAGAAAAACATTTGTTTTAAGGTAAAACTGATTGATAAAATACCTTTAGGGAACAGATGATGATGTTGTATTTTGGCCTCAGGTTTCAGTTCGGTTATTGGATTTGTGTCACCTTGAGCAATTTTCTTGATGTAAACAGGGAAATGGTACAGCTCAGTGGGCCCCAGAGTCCCATGCTCAGGTTAGAGCCTAGCTCTGCCACTTACTAGCTGTGTGACCTTGGACAAGATCCCTAACCTCTCTTAGCCTTGGTTTCCTCATTTGTAAAATGGGAATAACAGTAGTACGCTGCACTCTGTCATGAAGACTGAAATATTCTATTTAAGGCACACAGTATAGTGCCTTTCAAATAGTCAGTACTCCAGAGGCATCAGCTTTTATGACCTCAGTGTCCTAATCTGTAAAACGGCAATAGTAGTGTGTCGTGGAATTGTTATGATGGTTGTTGCATATGTGTTTTGTAGCCTTTGAGGAAGTCGAGTATGATATGATTAATATGTACTGAGTGCCAAGGGGTAGGATTGAACTGGTTTGACCTGGGAATACTAGCATATTTCCTGGGCCTTGAGGGTCTCCATCTCCGCTGTTCTTCAAGTCCCAGGGGGCTGCCTTTCTGGTCAGTCCACAGCTAGAATTTGGTTATTTCAGAATGAGGCCACTGGGAGCTCAGGAAGGATCCTCACTGCTCCCCTGGGCCTGGAAGATTATTAGGTTAAGCCACATGAAATCGCCAATTGTCAACTGTTTTTGACCATCAAAACCAGCCACTTTCTATGAGCCAGCCTAATTTTAACTTCTTTGTGAATTCCTTTGTCTGCCACTTTCTTTATGGACTGGCCTTCGTGAGTCAATGATTCTCTGGTTCCAACTTTCATTCCACAAAAATTTACCATTGCCTGATGTGTGAGCTGCTGTGCGTGGAGTTAAGGGACTAACTAGTCTCCCTCTGTCCCTCCTGCCTGAGTTCTGGACCAACTGAACAAGCTGTGGAGTCAGGAAGGCGCGTTGGAAATGCTGGCTTTATTGCTGATGAGACTGGTTCTGGAAGGTGCGTCCTGGTCACGGGTTGACAATGGGCTTCCTAATATTGAATCCCAGGATTGGGCAGATGGCCTAGTCAGTCACAAGGATGGCTGCAAAATTGTCACCCTGGCTTTTACTGCTAAGCGTTCTGCTGAGACAGCTTCCAAAATGAAGCCAGGAAGGAGGAAAAGCTACAAGCCCGGTTTCTCTCCAAACTCACCCATCAGGTCATCTCCCAGGGTGAGAGTACAGCTTGCCCTCCTTCCCCATGGAACCGAAGCCGGGAATGGAGGTTCCCCCAACAAATAGAATGGCAGCAAAAACAAAAACAACACCCTCTCCCCTGCCCCCTGCTTACTAAAGGTCTGCACGTGTGCAGGAGACTTTATTAAAGGAAATGGGTTTATATCTCAGCAAAGAGATGTAATTCATTGTGAGAAAGCTTTTTCTTAATAGAATGTCACTTAGTTCCATGGTCCCTTTTCCCCTCCTCCCCCTCCTCAGACACCTCTCCTACGCGACCCCCCCACCCTACCCCCGGCCTGTCCTTTACCTCTCAGGAGTACCCCCACTCCCTTTCTCCCATTTTATTATATAGAACATTATGGTTGTTTTCACCTTCTACCCGCCTTACAATTTCAGCTGAGATATTGCTTTGCGTTCTCCTTCTATTTTCAGAGGATGTCCTTCTGTCTGTCACATAGAAGAAGCTAGCTTAAGAGTACATAAATAATTCTTCTAAGTCCTGAAAACCCCCAAACTCCTTATTATCCCCTATCCTTCCTGCCATAAAATAAAAACCTAAAATATAATTCCCAAGTGTGCCTATGTTTGGCAGGTATGGGATTTCCCCCAAAATATCTTTTTCTAAGTGTAATTATTTTAAGCACTAACCCTAGCAAAGCCTAGTGTTCAAAAACACAATACTACAACCTCAGTTCTCTGAAATTGATGTTAATACATTAGGGTTTATAATATAGGCATAAATTAGTCTCAACCCAAATCATTGATTTCCATTTCCCCTCATCTCCTTAAGAAAAAATGAGGGAAAGCTAAAAAATTAAAGAGAAATCTCCTCCAAGACTCTCTCCTTAAAGAAAGCGGTCCTTTCTAGTAATCAGCTTTTGGGAATTGTGGCTTCTTTCCCAGTGATTAATCATACACATGACAAGTCTGGGGAGAAATGTAAATCTGAGGAAAAGTACACTTTGATACAATTCTAAAAACATATTTCAAACATGAGATCAATAACACAATTCTACCCAATGAGCATCTCTAATCCTAAGTGTAAGGATAATAAAACGTGGAACTAAGGGATAGTTTAGACACCATCCGGTGCCCCTTCCTTGTTGAGACCTGGTTCAAATGGCTCACCCAAGGCCACTCAGGGAGGGAGGGCAGAGCAGGGATTAGAACCTGGGTCTAAACTCCCAACCCTGTGCCTTCCCTTTTTCATGCCTGTTGTCAGGTTCTACTTAAAAATCCACCAACACATCAGAACAGAAATTGGGGTTTTCATCTTCACATATGGCCTGTGGTAATGAATTTCTAATCAGAATAATTAAAGGACACTTAGAAACAAAACTATGAAGTATTTGAAGCAGATGGACTTGGAATCTTTACAACATTGCTCCCCAAGAAGCCCCGCACTCTCGTTGCTGGAGATGGCCACAGAGTGGAGCATCCATCCGGCAGGACCAGCAGCCCCAGCAGCCCACCCCTCTCAGTGCCTAACCCTATTCACCCCTGCTCTAGGGCAGCATGGCTTACACTTCTCTAGTGCAATTTTCACCCTTGCCTCCAGACTCATGATAGTTCCTCCTGGGTAAGACCGGGGCTATTTCTGACCCTTGTAGTGGAGTAACATGCTTCCTTAACTCCTTATCGGACCACACAGAAGAAAAGCACATTAGAGCACACATGACACAGGGTTTGTTGAGTCTTTTAATTGACGTGTCCAATTCCAATGCCCTTAAAATCAATTTTAACTTCATTTTTGAGTTCATTTATACATTTGCTCTCAGAAATACAACATTGGTGGAGCAGGAAAGAGACCCAATGGTTACATTACATGCATATTCTGCTAAAATCTAAGGTATCCCAATGTCATTAAATGTATCGCATTCAACTTTGGACTGGGGATCAGAGGTTGTTTTCTTCATGCTAGAAGAGGAGACATAAAGGCAGAGTGAGGAGGGGCATGTGGCCTGAGGTGCCTCCCACAGAGGGGAAGCAGAAAAGCTTGTGCTGGGAGCCCGGAGTTCCGGTCCCAGTGTAGAACTCCAGCAAAGAGAATTCTCATCCCCGTCTGGTGTCCCCAGATACTGGCTCTGCTGTAGCCATGGCTTGGGGAGGAGGGGTAAGGAGCTGAAGGAGGATGTCACAGATAGTTGTCAAAGGGATAGGGAGTTATACTTTGGAAACAAACACCTTGACTTTGCTGAGGCATAAACTTCACAGCAGGAAACCATTATTTCAGTGACAAAGCTTTGTTCAGTTGACATTATCTCCTAATTATCTGCATAAGAATGCATTTGTCAAGTTTCATGAGATGGGATTGATAACAATAAACTTGCATTTCTGCACAATATTTGAATTCCAAAGGCAGAAGCATAACACACAAGGGAAGCACTGTAGGCGGCTTGTCTTGGCTGCTGCTGGCTGTGCACCAAATCCAACCCTGTAACTACAGGAAAGCTTGTGACCCGCCCAGCCATGCCAGGCTACCAGGCTGTGTCAGTTCTGGGGTCACTAGGCTAAGGCAAGATTCCTGGGATGTCTGGGCCAAGTGGTTCACATCTTGGGAAGACACCCTTCGTTGTCACCTCCAAAACCACACAGCTGCTCTGGCTCTCCCGGCCATGCGTGCCGCTACCCTCTGGAGTGTGGGTGATAGTCATTGGGTACGGACTTCAAGCCACCTCCTGGCCTAAGACTGCAGGACCCAAAAATCCCAACTCCTTCTGTCCCCTCCTTTCCCCAAGTATAAATGCCTCTAGCTTCTCCCTAAACAGCCACGGTGATGTTTTCAGGACACTGAGACTGACTCACCTTCGGTATACTGACCAGGGCAAGAGCCAGCTGTGATCAGAAACATGGGAGAGCTGCTGGGCTTGGATGACCTGACCTCTATGTGAACACAGCTCCTTCTAGGACTTCCTAAAACACCTTTGGTGCTTTCATTCTGCTGGGAAATTTAGAACGTTCCTCAAGGGCCTGGACCACATAATATTTCAGTGTCCACACAAAGGACATTGAGGCTGATGTGCACACTCTGCTTTAGTGCTCTGCTCTGATATTCCAGGGTTTCCAGGCTGGGTGTGCAGGTGCATGTCCCAACATGACCCTAATTACTTGGAACCAAGGACAGAACCTTAGAGATCAGTAGCATTTAAAGGGTAGGTTGGGGACAAGGAATCCACAAAACAGATTGAGAAGAAACATACATGTCTGCCTACACCTGCCCTTCCATTCCTGGGTCAGAGAGAGCATCTAGGGAACAAGGAAACTGTCTGTAATAGGTTGTTGCAGAATGGTCTCCAGCTTGTTTACACCTCCCTGTACCCACACCCTTGGGTAGTTCCCTCCCACACTGACATGAGGCTTGCCAATGTGACTTGCATTAGCCAAAGGCACTAATGTGAATGGCAGCAGAGACCTGAAAAGCACTTTGCACTTGGAGCCATGTGACTGCCACTGTGAAAAGACACCCTGGCTAGCCTGCTAGATGACGGGAAGCACATGGACTATCTTCCCCCGCTGACAGTCTGCCGACCCCCAGACGTGTGAGTGAGGCCACCCTAGATCATTTAGCCAGAGCCAACCCACCCACTGACTGCAGCTGCATGAGTGAGTTTGGCAGCCATCGGTCTAACAGCCCAAACCAGAAGAACCACACTGAGTGGTTTGGTTTGTGTCCACAGATTATAACTGATACCCTAACCAAGATGAATTCAGATTAGGGATCCCAAGTGAGTTGGTTAATTTTATGTGTTAACTTGCCTGGGCCACAGGGTGCCCAGACTTGTGGTCAAGCATTATTTTGGGTGTGTCTGTGCAGGTGTTTCTAGAGGAAACTAATATCGGAATTGGTAGACTGAGTAGACAGATTGCCCTCCCCAGTGTGGGTGGGCCTCATCCAATCAATTGAAGACCCCAATAGAACAAAAAGGCTAAGGAAGAGGGAGCTTCTTCCTGTTAACTGGTGTCCTCTGCTCAGGGCGGCTCCTCTGTCTCGCTCTCCCTAGCAAGCACAGCTCTTCCCCTGCCCCTGAGATGTCTGACACAGTCTGCAGGTGGGACCGGTGTCTTCCTTTGTTCTAATTGCAATCAGCAGAGACTTCCCACTCCCTGGTGCCACCCATTAGCTCCTCTGCTGTGGGAGTGGAGGCATCACCGTGGAAATGCAGTCCCTGGGCTGTGGAGGAAGAAGGACGAAAGGAGGAAGGTTAGGTCTGATTGATGTTGCATGGGGGCCATTCTTTTTCCTCTTTTTCTTCCCCCACAGAACTGAATCCAAAATAAATGAACAGGCTCACCCATTCCTGAGTTTTAATGGAACTAATTATCTCACTGCTGAGTCCCAACTCTGTGACTGCTTCCATTCTGGCTGGTGTTAGATTGCATTACTATTTTCATTTGTTTTCATTATTATTAGCTTTTAGCAATGAAATGGAGTTAAAATTATTACAATTTGTAACATGCTTTTTGTACTAATAATTCAAGTACTTTCGAGTAGGAGCTGAGAGCATTAATTTGTCAATCATTCCTGCTTTGTATCTAGTCCTACTTTAAATAGACTAAACAAAAGAAATGAACACTATATATTTCCCCAAGGGATAGAACTTGTAAACATTCAGATATGTTAGGCTTTCATGAAATTATAAACCGTAATTCCAAGGTATATTGCACAAATAATAGGGTATTTCCAAATCAGTGCAGCTGACATACAAAGCTTCAGCTCTGGTTCAGATAATAACACGGGGCAGGCATCTGTGCTCAGAGTCTACTAACCTAGTCGGGAACCAAGGTGAAGGTGAATAAATGCAAACATTTTTGGAGGTTGAGCAGAAGGTCCTCCAGAAGTCTGAGTCAGGGATGTACGCATTAAAGGGAATGAGAGCCTTTTCCAGCTTCTACGCCCCCTCAGTCGGAAGCAGCATTTCAAAAACAACAACACGCGGATAGCCTGAACTACCACCAAGAAATGCCACATTAATTCTCCCAGGAGTGTTTACAACAAAGAGAAAGGGAAGCAAGATCCAGAGCTAGAAATAAACGTGGTGTTGTAACGGCATGTAAATGTGGAACAACCTCTCTACTAAGCGTGATAAAAAAGATCAGCTTGCATCAGTGGAATGCCTGGGTTACAGGATTCTTTCTAAATAAAGAAATGCTGTTTTATTACCTTAAAATACATACAGCACTCGATCAGATTAGGATGATACTGGTCCTCTAGGACCTCCTTTAATGAATGAATAGGAATCATTTGTAATTATCAAATTAATTGTCTCATGTAACTAGGTCTTTGGGTAGTCCTGAAAGCAGTTTATTCTCTTGACTAAGAGAATAAATCTGAAAATCATGTACATGTTTGTTAAAGATTTTTAACCCCTTCAAGCAAAAAACATCTAACTCAGCTCCATTGTCAATGGTTACGGGTCCTTGACTGAAAGAACAGAACAACATGAGGCCTCAGCTGGCCTGTTCTGGACCCAACTTCTGGAAAGAATGCCGCACGAATGGGATGGTGGAAAGGTCCCGTTTCTACGCGGTTGACTTCTAATTGTTATGCCTAGTTTTCATCCCGCCAGAAAAAGCCAGAATGTCAAACTCAGCCCCTAAAATTAAACACTACCAAGAAAATACAGGAACTGGTATGCTACTGGGTTTCCCGCCCACTGCTGAAGACTATGATTTGGATAATCTGATATTTCTGACAAGAATATATTTTGTCATTAGGAAGAGGCTGCACTGTACCTGTTCACTAAACCAGGGAGGTTTTCCAAGTTTGGATTTTCTCTGGCAGAAGAGACCTTGGAAATTGACCAACCCGTTAATCCTGTGTCCTCTCCACATGCCCTACTCCCCCACCCCCACTGCTCAGGCTGCTCAAAAAATAACTTTTGACTGTGGCCTTTAACAATATGATAATTTATTTAAAACAGATACAGTCCTGAAAGTGACCCACTTAAAATTATTAAAGAGATACCGTGTTTATTTTTGCTGTCCATAAAACAGAAAATGGTTTATGAATATGCAAACTGATCTGATGTAATTAGCATGATTGGCTCCTACCGCACTCCGTTTCATGTGGTTAGAAGAGTAGATGCAGGAACTAATGAGGTCATGTTAATGTGCCTGTGAAGAGAGCTTCAGCTGTCAGAACAAGGAAGGCGAATGTCTGGGAGAATCTTGTCTTTGCCACGAAATCACTGAAAGTGGGCACGCACAGAGTGAGCCCCTGCCTGCATGCCAGGGAACCACCAGGTCCGGGAGCCACTTTGCCTCCTGCATGTGAGGAGTCAAGATGAGAAATAAAAACCTGTGTCCATTCGGAGCAATGATTAATGTAGTATTTAATTATCTAGAAAGTCCTCAACAAGTGCTAATAACTGAAACTCCTCCAGCAGTCAGCACGTGCCACACGGTCCCATTAGACATGCTAACACCCTATCCCCTGGCCCTTCTTAATTAAAATAAGAGGCAACAATGTTAACCGCGCACCGACCACCCCTTGGGATTAATCTGCCCTGACTGTTGGGCCCCGCTAACCCAAGTAAGCAGGTTTTTCTTTCAGGCGTGAGGCTTGCACAAAAAACTCCTCCCCGCCCCTCCAGCACGGCCACCCACCTGGGAAATTCAGGCCCCCGCTGCAGGGAGGGGAAGAGAAGGGAGGCTGCCAAGGAATGGCAGGGCAGCTTTTTAATCAGAATGCTGGAAGGCATGTCACAGAAAGCTTCTTAGATATTGAACAGGACACACAAATGGCCACTGAGCTTTTCCCCTACGTCTCCTCTAAAGCATAAACACACGGACTTGAAAACCTTATTTTCAATTTCTGCCAGCTCCTCTATAGTTCTAAAAATACACCTTGCCTCTTTGTACCCCCTCTTGCCAACACACACACAGACACTTTGCTACGGAAACAAAGAACATTTTGAGAGCTTCAGTGTTAAAGGGGGAGGGGAGACATCAGCTAAAAGTAAAAGTTGAAGTGTTGGTGCTAATCAAAGACTCAGCCAAGTTCATGTAAAGGGATCGCACTAGAAAGACATTGAATTGGATCATTCTAAAGACACAAACTAAAAGAAAAGGAAATTGCTCTTCTTCAGCCTGCCCCTGGCAGCAACCGTGACTCCTGCCTTTGGCCTGTAACTTGTGGTCTCCCCAGTTACAAGATCTCAAAGAGAAATTTTCTTAAGTGCCTACTATGTGCTTGGCACTTTTCTGGGTCTTACGAAGTAGGGATTTTAATCCCTGTTATACAGATGAGGAAACTGAGGCTTAGAGAGGGTAAAAAACTTGCCATAACCTACGGAGCTGGTAAATGGCAGAGGCAGGCTCCAAACCCAGGTCTGCCTTATTTAACAGTCCATGGCATTTTCTGCTATAATATCTTAGGATGTGGGACCAAGGAGAGAGAGAGGTGTGGGTCCCACCCTGTGATGCCTTAAGATTGGCTTGTTCATTTTATTTTTATTTTTATCCTTACCCAAGGACATGCTTATTGATTTTAGGGGAAGGGAGGGAGAGAGCGAGGGGGAGAAACATTGATCGGTTGCCTCTCACACGCACCCCGTTCAACAAGGGCTGAACACACAACCCAGGCATGTCCCCTGACTGAGAATCAAACTGGCGACCTTTCGGCTTACAGGATGACACTCAACCAACTGAGCCACACCGGCCAGGGCAAACTTTGGCTTGTTTAAGGAAAAGGGCAGCATTTAGCCGAAAACAGTTCTACAGCCTTGATAACTGGTTAGAATTTGACAGTGGGAAATGACAGCCTGTCTTACCCAAGTAACCAGGGAGAGGGATTCACAGGAAAAATGGAAACTGGGTCTTCTTCATCCCAGAACCCCAGCACTCTCAACTCTTGCACTCTGCCTCTTGATCACATGGAACTCACCTGCCACTTCCCAGATGTGTCACGAACCTTCCCATTCCCCCCATCTTCACCAGGGTGCTCCCTCGCTGGATTTCCCTCCACTCGCAGCAGCCATCCCACCTCTCTACATAGCCGTCAGCCTCATCCTGAAGCCTGAGCCTGAATTTCCCCTTCTCGATGGGATTACACTGAGACAGGCAAGAAGGTTGAACCTACCTCTACTTTTATACCGCTATTACACCAGATTATAGCTGCTTGTTCATGTGTTTATCTTCTTGGCTAGACTGTATGTTCTTCAATGGAAGGGACTTGAATGGGTGTCTGTAGCACTTAGCCAGTAGCTCAGTACATAGAACTTACTCCATAAATGTTTGTTGGATGCACAAATAAGTGGATGAATAAAGGAATAAGTAAAATAAGCACAATATGCTTCTCTTTGGCATTTCCACAGCTTTGAGGAGGTCATTTCTTTCCTTTGCGCACAGAGAGCCCCGCGCCTGGCAGGGTGCAGTTCCCCTCCATGAAAACAGAGGTGTGGCTGCAGAGGGGGTCAAAGGTCACATCCACATCCACAGTCTCTCACCCACAAAACTGCCTCGTGTCTCAGTTTTCGTCGTGATTTCATGGCACCATGTACCTCTCTCTCATAAACACTTATCAAATATTTAGCTGTAATTTTGCTTCTAGCTAGATGATTCTTTGTGGAATAGCTAGTACCCAGCTTCCCCCCCACTCCGGAGTATGAGATCCACAAGGGTAGGTTTTATTATTATTTTTCTTTAATCACCGTTGTACTTCCCACACCCAACCCAGTGCCTGGCATGGAGTAGGGGCTCCATACTTACGTGCTGAGCCTCAGTCTTGCCATCTCTTCCAGCCCTGCTGTTCTGTGATGCTGTGATGGCCCCGCATTCAGAGTCACTCATGGGAAGGGACATTTTGAGTCTCCAGAAGGCCCAGGTTAAAATCTAAATCTGTAACCCAAGCAAGAGTTCACTAACACAGAGCAAGGGTTGCAGCAGGGCCAGGTATCACAGAACAGGGCCTTGACAAAGTCAGAGAGGCGGTGGCAGCAAGCAAGACTTCCCCATTCAGTAAGATCCCAACTAGACCAGAATCCCACAAAAGCTAGTGTCTCCCGCCTTGCCCTTCCTTCCACAACTCTGACAACTTTCAGGCTGGCCTAGCCTCCCATGCCGTTTGGTGAATAAGAGCATCCCATAATGCATCACTCTTTTACCTTCTGAAAACCAAGCCAGCTCTGTTGCATATAGAACGTGAGGAACCTGGGCGTGGAAGGCTGGCTCTGCACAGGCTGCTGTCGGAGCCAGGTCAGCACCGTTCCTACAGAGCTGCAGGGAGTGGTCCATGCCAACCCCATCAGCTGGAGTGGGGGGACCTTGTGCTCAAACACACATCACAGACGTGATGATTGCAATGACCCAAAGGAAACAAGGGAGGGAAAGAGGTTAATGAGAATCCATCATTTCAACCTGCAGTCCCTCCTCCCACAGGGACGACGCAACTGGGGAAGGCAGTCATGGAATAAAATCAAATGACTGGCCCTGCAACTCTATTGCGTGTTCCCCCCGCCCGCCCCTTTTTTTCATTTCTCTCTCTTTCTCTTTCTTTCCTCCCCCCTTCCCTCCCTTCCTTCCTCTGTCTGACTCAGTCATCCTCACAGTCTGTTGCCACTGGCTTCCATCGTGGACCCCCCATTTTCTCTGTTTGCAAAAGATATTTTGGTATCAATGGCAGGCAGGGCTCCAGACAAGAAGCCAAAAAAATTGAAATGGGCCTTTCCATTCCAACCATGCCGTGGAGTTGGCCCTTTGTCCTCACTGTTTTAGGGAGGGAGAGGAAAGGCAATGAGAAGACAAGGCAGCAGAGGGAGAGTGTCTTGCTTACCACGCTCTCAAAAGCCAAAGAGGAGGCTCCGTCTGGCTGCACAGGTAGGAATGCCAATCATCCGCAGACACGGGACACACCCTTCAGCGGACGCTAAGTGCTTACTATCTGCTGCCCACCTTCACACCTGTACACCTTCCTGTCCACTTTCACATCTCTCATTTCTTTTTATTCTCACCAGGATGATCCTAACTTCACTCACTAAGAGACTGGCACCCAACAACTGTAATAGAAAAAACAATAAATAAAAAGCAAACAAACAAATAAAAGAGACTGGAGCCCAGAGAGGCCACAGAGCAGAGCCAGGCAAAACCTCAGGCCCCCTGACTCCCAATCCAGGGCTTCTTCTCCTGTACCAGCCATAGAGCATCCATCTTTAAATCACCAAGTACAACAGTTCTCAAAACCCAGCACATTTCACCAGGCTCTCTAATTCCGAACAAAGTCATTGCCCTTTGAGAGAGCCAGAAAGAACCTAAAGGACAGCGACTTTGTGTCAAACAAAGGAAGAGCAGGGGGACAGGCTGAAATGAGCCCTACTCAGCATGGTCAGAAGGTTCAGAAGGGGCAGGACTCAAATCCACAGTCACTACGGGGACTTAAAGGCCACACTCAGCCATCCTCAGGTACTTGAATTAGGGGTTCCTTTGACATTTGGAGGAGTCCATTTAGGAACAGCATAGTAGAATGGTGGTTACCTAGTAGGGAAGGGGCACTGGGGAAGGGAATCAAAGATATAGTAACAAAAGGAAACCAGACTTGGGTGGTATACATGAAATAGAGTATACAGATGTTGAATTATAATGTATACCTGAAATTTATATATTGTTATTAACTGATGTTACCCCCAATAAATTTAATTCTTTAAAAAAGAAACAATGTAGAAATTGTTACCCTCTGCTGTGGGTGGTCACCTTTTGCAATTCATTACTCTAAGTGGTCATATTAAAGATATACTCACAAAAAAGAAGGAAACTGAAGACATCAAATAATACCATCTCCTTCATAGCTAAAATGTGTCCAAATGATTGAGATGAAGTTGTGGGTAGCAACTTGCAAAATGATCTAGAATATTCTGAGAACATCCTTAACCTTTGAGGTTGACAACTGGCCAAATAGTTATGCCCTTTAATATAACATTCCCCGGTGTCCTAATCAATGGCATAACTCTGAGCCTCATGGTCCAGGAAGGCATCTCTGGCATTCTTAGCCCATTCATTTCACAAATACTTACTGAACACTTCTTCTGTGACAGACCCTGGGCCGAGTGCCAGGGACACAATGGAGGCCGAAGCAGACACAGTCCTGCCCTCCACCCCTCCACCCGCAGCAACGTGAGGGATGCAGACAATACAATTATAAGACAAAGTGATCGGTTTTGCCATGGGAGATAAAGGATGCTTTGAGAGCTCCACGCAGGGCATCCCACCAAGCTTAGAAGATCCAGGAGGGCTTCTTGGAGTGGCTGACTGCTAAGCTGGGACCCAGACGGTCGTTGGCAGCCATCCGTCTCGAGAGACGATGGTGTAGCTTCTCAAGAGTCTATCTGCACCGCCGAGAATGGCTGTGCAGTCCGACTCGGGAGTGACACGGTATCTGTCTCCTCCCGTGTTGAATCGACATCTTGCGATGACGCTGGAATGTCCTCTCCAGTGAAGCTGAAGCTACAGAGCCTGGGCAGGGTGATATGGAGGGTCTGCTGTTGCCCATGCAGCAGACCCCCCCTCTCTTCGCAGCTGAAGGGTCCAAGGGAAAGACGGAGTCAATACAGCTTGGCTTCAGGTGCGCCGCAGGAGTTGCCGGTGTTGACTACAACGTCAAACCGCCTTAGGGACTCCGGCTCCGGATTTTCTGTCGGGGTTTACTCCCTTAGCCTTTCCCCTGAAGAGGTATGCCGCAAGGCAGCGGAGGTTTTTTGGAGTCAGAGTTTTCCTTCTCTGATGTGCCCTGACTGGAAGATCGAACCCGCGACACTTAGCTCGCAGGCTGACGCTCAATCCACTGAGCCAAACCAGCCAAGGACCCAGACGGTAAACAGGAGATAACCAAGTAAAAGAGTCAAGGGACAGAGATGGGGTGACCGTGGAGGGCAGGGGGGAGGTTAAATTCCAAGCAGAGGAAGTAGCTTATACAGAGGACAGGAGTCCAGGGAAGGGGTGAGACACATGAGAAACTGAAAGTAGCTCAAACAGCTGCTAAGTCAATTGCAAGAGGGAGAGAGAAGGATTTTAAGGGAGATGAGGTTAGAGAGGCACGTGGGGGCCAGACCATGATTAGCCTTATATACAATGTTCAGGTATATAAACCTGAGTGTGAAGGCAGAGCCCTAACCAAGTCAGAATGCATCTTTTGGAGGGTACAGTTCAGTGTGGGATCTGTCCCCAAATGCCCCCCTGGAGGCCCAATTTTTAAAAAATGTGCAGTGTGATTGAACTGCCCAAGCTGAATGGCCTCAATTACAAAAATATTTATATTCTTTGAGGCTCAGTGCCCAGAGCAGGCACAGAGGAATGTCGCCTTACTGGGCTGCGTCTCCTGGAACAAAGTGGTAGTACAATGGGCTGTGGAATCAAAGACACCCAGGCTTTGAATGCTGGCTTTGTAACTGTTGGCTTCCTGACTTTGGTAGTATTACCAAATGTCCTTGGACCTCAGTTTTCTCATCTGTAAAATCAGGATAACCACACCTACATACCTGCAGCACTGCAGCAAGGATAAATAAAATAATAAGTGTACAATTCTAAACACAGTGGCTGGCATGTATGCACTCATGCAAAATACTAATATTTTTAAAGTGTATATTGTCCTGCCTTGGCCAGGTGGCTCAGTTGGTTGGAGCATCATCCCATACACCAAAAGGTTACCAATTCGATTCCCGATCAGGGCTCATGTCTGGGTTGTCAGTTCAATCCCCAGTCGGGGCATGTGCCCTTCCTCTCTCTCTTGAATGAGAATAAAAAGTAAGTCTTAAAAATATATATAAGGTTGGTGCAAGGTCTATTTTATTATAAAAATGAAAAAGCCCATGATTATGAAAATATTTATTCATTAACATGACCTCTTTTGCTTTCTAGAACCTCATTCAATCTGTCAACTAGCTTATAAATGCCATGCTTGTAAAATTCTTTAGGTTTTGAAGCAAAATATGAATCCAACTCATTTTCAACCTCTTCTCTTGATGTCAACCTAAGATCATCAAAATGGTTCTGTAGTCCCCGAAACAAGTGATAATCAGAAGGAGCACAGTCAGGAGAATATGGAGGATGAGGCGATATTTCCTAATCAAGCGCTTTCAAGAAATTTTTGGTGAGTCGAGCTGTGTGAGGACAACCATTATTGTGATGGAAGATGACACCCTTCCTGTTGACTAAGGAGGGCCACTTTTGGTTCAAAGGTGCTTGCAAACGACAAAGTTGCTCACAGTAAAGATTAGCAGTAATTGTTTGATTGTTGTCTAACAGTTCGTAATGGACAATTACTTCCATATCCCACCATACACTCAACATGATCTTCTTTGGATGAAGTCCTCCTCTTGGTTGTTGAACTCTTCTTCCTCTGCAACTGATCCACAATCAGCAGCATTTAACATTATGGTAAAGGACCAATTCTCAGCACCTGTAACAAGACTACTTAAAAATGGTGCCTGAAGGTGTCGCGAAAGCAATGATTCACAACGAGCATCATGCTGTTGCAGACTCTCTGGAAAAGTTCACGTGGGACCCATTTTCCAACTACTGAAACCTTTCTGATCCTTTTCAGTTGGCGTAGCACGGTTGTATGGGCTATGTTAAATTGTTCTGCAAGTTCCCTAGAGGTAGCAGTGGGGTTTTCTGTGACAACAGCTTCCAACACTTTGGAATCAAGTTTTTTGTATGACCCTCTTTTGGCTCATTTTTCAAACTGAAATCCCCACTTCAGAAACGGGAAAACCACCTCCTGCAACTTCTTTCAGTCACTGCATTGTCCCCGTAAGTGCTCTGAATAGACTTTGCTGCTGTACTTACATTGGCACCTTTGTGAATCTCATAGAGTAAAACATTTCTAATGTGGTCTTTAGATGGAATGAACATGGGTGCAAATATTGCGAATGATTATGAACAATACTTTGGTAATCTGAAAAAATAAGGTATAAATCAGTTACAGGGGCATCAAAAAATTATAAGAAGAGGTACAAATTTAATAAATACTATCTAAAACCTTCTTTTACAAAAGTCAGACATTACTTTTACACCAACCTGATAAGTGTATATTGTCCTGGACAGTGGGTGCTAAATCTGGTCACGAGCCAATGAGATTTGATAAAGAAACAGAGAGTCCAAAATGGTAGCTACTGAAGCCTCCCCAATCCTGCCTCATGTGCAGACCCTTATTTCCAGTCTTAAACTTTGTATCAGAGTGGCCTGCCAGTGAGATTCTTCCCAATCAATATTTGGTGTCCGAGTTCCTGGGAAAAGTCACCTGGGACACGGATCCAGGACAGTACAACAATCTGACAAGCACAGGTGTGCCCCAGGGGGCCCCCAGCAATGGTGCCAGTTGCAGACAGAGAATGTTACCATAAACTCACAACGGGAGCCAATGGGCCTCTGTGGGAGGTGGCGGGAAGGGGCGGGGCATGGTACGTGTATTAATTCCTAGGGCTGTCATAACTACTACAAACTTAGTGGCTTAGGACAATAGATATTTATTCTTTATAGTTCTGGGGTTCAGAGGCCTGAAATCTAGGTGTCATCAGGACCACGCTCCTTCTGAAGGCTTCGGCAGAAAACTCTTCTTTCTCTTTTCCAGCTTCTGCAGCTCCAGGAGTTCCTCAGCTATGACTGCAAACCCCAATCTCTGCTTCCATTTTTGCAGGGTCTCCAATAGGTCTGTGTCTTCCTTTCTGTCTCTTATAACGACACCTGTCATTGGATTGAGGGCCCACCTGAATAATACAAGATGATCTCCAAAGACCGTTTTTCCTAATAAGGCCATATTTACAGGTTCCAGAGATTAGGACATGGACTTAACTGTTGGGGAGCCTCTGTTTAACCCATTATAGTGGGCATGAAGGGTGGGTCCCAGCTCCCGGAGGTATCTGGTCTCTGACGGCTGCTTACCCATAAATGGACATGAGTATGTACAGGCAGAGATCCAGGAAGAGAGCCTTGCCAAATCCTTGCCCTGCACTCCAGAGCTTCACACTGCCAACCCCACGGTGCCCATCCTTTTGTCCCTTCTCTTGCAGGAAGGGTCAAGTGATGGGATGCTCAGATGCCTGTTTTCCTAGAGGCCCTGCCTGTTCCACCCGACATTGCATAAGCTACCTGGCTGTGGACAAACGCACATCATTTCAAGAATCCATACAAAGGTAGGTAGCTTTACTTTACCAAAGTCATTCTTCCCTTAGAAGGGCAGACAAGGGTCTCATTACTTGTGGGGATGAGAAAGAAACAGACAAGGAAATATTAATTCAAGCCAAAGGTTCATTCTCTCTCTTTTTATGTACAAATTATGCAACCTAATTGTTTTACAATGATTAATATTATTTCAGGGGCCTAACAAACACCATTTACAATGCAAATCTCCAGGCTGCAGAAAGGTACCTGCAATCAGGAAGGAAGGGAGGGATGGCTGCTGGGACGGAGCGGAGCTGAGAGCGCGTCAGCGGGAAAGTCACATGGCTCGTCTTTGAACACAGCGTCCAAAATCACGTGTGCCTTGTGGCTTCTCCCTTTCCCCTCCCAGCGAAGGCCTCAGGAAGACTTTCCAGATCACTGAACATGCCCTCAGAGCAATATGGCGATGTCTGCACGTCCATCTCCCATTCCGGAGGCTTCTCTTCAGAAGGTCAGATGCTTTCACTCCTAACCAAGAGGAAGGCGCATGACTAGGTGGTGGGAAGTTGGGAAATTGGAAAATAGCAACATGGGAAAATGTGTCAAAAGTACCCATCTGTTCTAATCCATCCCATCATTAATAACCTCTCCTCCCCCATCAAGAAAGAAAAAGCAGGAGGCCTCCCACTGTGCATTATCCGCCCCCTCCCCCCATCTCCTGGTGCCATCTCAGTCGCTCAGGGGATCTTGTGCTTCCATGTCGTTTGGTTCCTTAAACGTGTGATTATTAGCACACTCTGCACCACACACCCAGTCTCGGGCCCCCCTAGATCTGCTCTCCAGTTAGAGCCCCCCAGGGCTCAACACCAGAGTCTCCTTGTGAGGTGGCTGCCCTCTCCCCCTCAGCTTCCCCACCGAGAGGGGCTCCTAATGCGGCATGAAAAATCACCTAGTTCTGCCTCGGCTCCAACAGCACAGAATGCATCCCAGAGAAATATCCTCTGTCACTCTGGAATCCGATTTCTTTTTACAGCTTTACTCCCGTCGCTTCCAATGTCCTGTATTATAAATGTATAAATTCAATAAGTGTGAAATTTTCTAGAGAGAAAAAAAAAACAGTAGAGTATGGCATATACATTGCTGAATCGTTAATTCGTTTGAGCAACAATATCACCGCAATGTTGCAACTGGTTTCCTTAGCAACATGTGAAAGTATACAGGAAAACATTTTGGGGTAATAAAATGTTCCCATTTGAATAAACTTTCACATGAGGTAAGGAAGTGAAGTTCTGAAAATAACAGATTAAGCAATCGATTAACTTAGTCACTCCATGAAACTTTAAAGTATGGAAATATTGTACCTACTGGAATTGTGTCTGACTGTGTTGGTCAGTTAAATGTCAAAGAATCACTTGGAAATTCTTTCCAGTTTAATGCTTAGCAATGTACAGAAACAGTTCAGCTGGGCATTGTGAAATGAAGAGGGTTTATTCTTAAGGTTCCAATAATCCAAAACAGTTTACTTCCCTTGTGCTGGCATGCAGCAGCCCAGATTTCCGAATTATCATTTTCTAAGGCAATGGTTTTCAAAACTGTGTGTCAGAACCCCCTGGATGTCTTGTTAAAATGAAGATCATGGAGGTCTGCTCCCAGCATTTCCAATTCAGTAGGGCCGGGTGGGACCTGAAAATGTGCATTTCTAAAAAGTTCCCAGGTGGTGCTCATACCTCTGGTTCAGGGACCACACTTTGAGAACCATGTCCTAGGGGAAGCCTAAACATGATCACTCTGGCCCCATGGACCTGAACAACAAAAAGATGGTTTTCATATCACCCTAAAACAAACTGAATCCTAAAGCAACATCATGCTCAGAGTTCCTCTTTTCTTCAATGTCATACAGAAAAATCTTAAGGAGATGGGTCCATCCTCCTGGAAGACACAGAGGTGTGAGTGGGCACAGAGGCTTCCGGCTCTTGAAGAGGATAGTCAGGAGGTTGGGCTCCTGCTGGGTCAGGTGAACATCATAAGGGAGGATCAGGGGCCCTATCTGCCATCACCTCCATCCCCAGTGCTTCACAGGCAGCCAAACATGAAGCAGGAGCTCCCTCCGTCAAGGTTGGTCAGATGTGCTTCCATTCCTGAGTTAAGTACAGTCAGTGAGTACCTTGGTTTTGTTTACCAAATGTATTCATGAAGTCATTGGTGACAGGAAAAGGCTTAAATCACAGTCCTTGCCCTTTTGCTCCTGAATTGATAATCTAGGTCTTCAGGTAGACAATCAACTTATAAAATGTAAAGAGCCCTGGACTGGAGTCAGGACATCTTGCTTCTGGTTTTGAATTTGCTCCGACTTGCCACTGACCTTGGGCTCTCCTCTGTCTCTGGAGGGTCAGACCAGTGTTGAGTGAGAACACCTTCCAGCTGTAGGAATGCAGGAGTCAACCCTGATCCTCCACTTGTCCTTTGTTTTGTTTTGCTTGTTTGTTTGTTTGTTTCCCTCTCTCTTTCTGTACCAGATCTATTTCAGTTTGGGGTAAAGGAAATTCCCAAATTGCTGTTCTGTATCTTGCAGAGGATTGCTTCCCACGGCTAATTTCTCAACTTGGGGCTCTTTCCTCCAGAAGCATGCTGTGTCCACATTTCAATTAATTGCCTATTGGCACACACCCGACTCCAAATATTTGTGCAGTTCTCAAGAAAGCCTCATTCCGCTAAGTAACCGATCGCATCAACCTGGTCTCCGGTTCCAACATCTCAGAATATCCCAGCGAGGAAATATGCAAATGCCAAAGTCACCCAGAGAGAATTCATCAGGGGAGACAGTCACTGGAGGCAGGGAGAGAGGCTCAGATGAATGATATTACCGCTCACTGAGGGGGAGAGGTGGGGAATCTGAAGACTGGAAAAGCTCACACCTTACAGCACAGGATCCCGTTTCTTCGGAGAAGGGCTGAGCAGACCAGCAAAGTCACAAATACGCTATGCTATGGAAGCACTTGCAGGGACGCAGGGCTTGTCTCAGAACCTGGCAGAAAAGGGTATGTTCTTAGAGAGGCAAGCCTTAGTCTCCGTGCCAATAAATTCAGCACTTTGACTCGCTGACAAACTCCTGCCGTTAGCATCCCTCTTCAGTGTCTGGTCACACTGCAAAATGGTTGGGATAGCGTGCTCAGCAACAAAGGAGGTACGCAAAATTATGTAAACATGGCCTCTCAAATGCATAAAGAAAGAAGATGGGAGAAAATATGCCAATATTGGTTTGCCTTTGGATAGTGAGATCCTTAAAAAGTTTGTGCTCTACCTTCTATTTTTCTTCACTTTCCAAGTTTTCAACAATTAAGTATTGCTCTAAAGGTTTCCTTGTTTTTAAAAAAAATTTTTTAATTAAAAAAAAAATTATAGGTAAGCCACTGTCTTCAAAAAGCTTCGGTAAATGCAGATCTTTTTAGGGACTGAAAAGGGACTGTCCATTAATAGTTTGGCACAGTTCAGTTTGTCGTCTTGGCGACTCCCATCCTAGAAAGCAGAACCAGGGTCAGGAATCATGTTTCATTCATCTTTGCACCCTGTGAGCTTATGGCTGATCTAGGCACAAGTTAGGCATCAGACTGTATATTGAATTGTACCCAGAACAGAGAAGACATCAGCTCTCTGAGGAAATAGAACCCAGAATGAGTTTTGAAAGAACAAGGTGATCTGGAACAGAGTAAGTCCCAGGAGACAATGTACTATGGGAGTTCCAGTGGAGGCAAAAACCAAACAAACAAACAAAAAAACATGAGGGTCTGAAGCACTGTCCTGGGGAGAGGAGTGGAGTCAAAACAAGGTGAAGTGGGGGACCACCAAGGCCTATGCCCCTCTCTGCAGTTCCCCCACTAGCCAGCCTTTGACTTGCACACAGTAGTTCGATGGCATTAGAAATTCTCCACTGAGTTCTGGTTTCAAAGGGCACCAAAACCGAAATGGAATTTAAACGAAGGAAAAGACGTGAAGCTTCTTCAACGTTGGCTGGGTTTGCCCCACCTGGACTGAGGACATGGAGCTGAGCACTAAAGACATCTCAGGGAAGTGTCAGTAGCTTCAAAGTTGGAGCAGGACCCCACAGCAAGACTCTGGAATATAAGGAAGAAACAGGAGGCGCAGCCAGGAAACCAAAGGCACTCAGTGGTAGAAGGACTTTGACAAAACGTGGCAGCATGACGCAGTCAGATTAACAACCGCCATGTAGGTGCCCAAAGGAAGTGACTTACGTCAAGTAAATGGAAAGAAGACTTCCTTGACTTTCTCATGTGGGACAAGCTGCTCACACATATAATTATACCTACTCATTTAATAAATATTTATTGAGTGCCGACCATGTGTTAGGAGCTGGAAACTGGTAATGAAGAATGCAACACTCCCCACTCTTGTGGAATATGTTAGCTGGAAGAAACATGGACTCCCGACAATGGTTCAACAGCTGCAGCCTACAGATCAGAGACCACAGCCCATAGCGGGGAGGTGACAGCATCAGGAGTACTCAGCTCGTGCACATCTACTGTCTTTTTACACCAGGAGGCTCTACACCTCGTGATATCCCAGGCCTTCCTCTGCCTGCCTGCAATGCTCTTGCCCTACTCCATCGATGAAAATTCTACTTCCCCTCTAAGGCTTGTTAAAATGTCACCCAGTCTCCATGATGCTTTTTCTGTCTTCCTTTGGGTTCCCATTGCCTGCTCTCTCCACCCCTGTTACAGCATTTGTCACAGTCTGCCTTGAATGTCAGCAAGTATCTATCTGTCCCCTCTACTCAATTCTGAGCCCCTGATGGCAGAGATGACCTCCCACTCAAAACTATAGTCTCAGCGCCTGGCACAGTTGGGGGAATAACATTTGTGGGGTAGCCACCAAAATCTGGACACGGCTAAGTGCCTTATACACACCATCGCATGTAATCCTCAGCAAACTCCAAGGTGGATATGACTTTGCTTAATGTAACAATGAGGAAACAGAGGCTCGCAGAGGTTAAAGGACTCACTCAACATCACAAAGCCAAGTGGCTATGCTGAGATTCTGCCAGTTCTATTTTGCTCCGGAGTCCACGCTGTCCCCATTATATACTGTGCTGCAAGGTCTGTAAGCTCCATGAGGTCAAGGCTATGCCTGTCCTGTCCGTAGCACCTGGCACAGTGTCTAACACAGACCAGCCCTGAGTCAGGGCGGGTGGGTTATACACGAGCATGGGTCCCAGGTAGCAGGGACCATTGGGAGCCATCGCGGAAGCTGCCTACCAGCAGAGGGTGTGCTCTAGAGATACTCTCAGGTACCACTTAAACGGTTCTGCCACTATAGCACCATTATTACGTTCAGGGCAGAAATCAGAGTGAACACAGAGTAACCTTACAACAAAAAGACAAAACAAAACAGGCAGACCAAGTGAGCCCTAATATGACAATGACATAATTCCCTAGAGATGGAGTATAAAGCAAAACCACATAGGAGAAGCGCTGAAGCCAGCTAGAAGCCGGGAAAATGGTGCTGTGATCTAATCCGGAGATGGGCCGGCCCGGGGACGCTGGGACTATGCCGGTAACAGCGTATGGGGAGACGCGCTTAGGAGGAGCCTGGCACATGTGCAGGGCTGAGTGGGGCTGCTAAGAGGAGTCGCGCTGGTTCAGACATTCATTTCACTTCCTAATTCCCGAGCCAAATCTCCTAGAGGACTGGTTTTCCTTCCAGGTCATTGTCAACTCCGATCCCCAGCCACCAGCCCTGACTCCCTGGCTTTGCCTCAAACACCAGACCTAGGCTTTCAGAACTCCGGAGCAAACCAGGGGAGACTCAGTGGCTCCACATTTTCACCTCCTTCCTCCACCTCCAGCTAAGAAACGACCCATCCCTGGGAGATTGATAAAAACACTGGGATTTTTCCGCACTGGGCCACTTCCATATTTCTTCAGTATTTACAAAGGTGGGGGCAGGAATCTATCTCTCCATGGACCCGCTTACTTTTATTACACGCTGAGAACTAGACAACCCACAGATTCCTCTGTGCTCTGCCTTTTAAGAAACTCAGAACTAAATTCAGTATTTGTGTCTCACCCCAGGTTATAAGTTCCTTACAGGCAATAGAGGGTGTGTTTCTCCTCTTGCTCCTACAGGGCTGAGCACAGCGTTTGGCAAAGGGACGCACCAAAGATTAGTGGAAATGAAATGCTCCAGCCTAATGCCCCTTCCTCCACCTTAAGATTCTCAACCTTCCTTTCAGTTTTTTTTTTTAAAGCTGTCTTATGAATATGTGTTTTTATTGTGACCTACCTTGAATCCTTTTTGTAGGTAGGCAGGGAATAAATGAATAAATAAACAAATAAATGAATAATGGACTCCCTTCTGCCTGGGGGTACTCTGTCAGCTCTGTTTCTAGAAAATCCTCTCTAACAGAGACTGGGCTAAGAAACATCAGTTCGGGAGCTCAGCAGGTTCCTTTTCTTTAAAAAAAAAAAAAAAAAAAAAACTAGATAAGCTTGGGTGCCTCAAGTAAATTCCCCTTTGATTGGTATGTTTCATCAGTTGAACTCTAATTGGTGCAAACAGGTAATTTGGAGATTACAAGATTTATTCTTCTATAACAGTGATTACTGATTGCTAATGATAGTGCTGATTTTTAGGTGTTTAAAACCTTGACAGTTACAATACTCATGTGATTTACTGCAGTGTCTTAGAGACAGCCTCCTGTGGATCCCCGAGGACAGAGGCTGAGTCCTCCATGAGCTCAGCCCAGTGCCCTATGGGCGTGTGTGTGTGAATAAACACTTATTAATATTAATAATAATAATAACCACAGACTATAAAGTGTCCTCCCAGAATACTGAGTCACTCAATCTTCTTGTAATTTCATGGATTTTAAATGTATACCTTCTTTTACCAGTGCCTAATTCAGAGAAGTATTAGGATTATTAGCTCTAGAAATAATTGGCCTGAAAGGCACATCATAAAAGGACAAAGTCATAAACTCTCCTCCTCCCTGACACTTGGAGAGATTCTGGTTTGGAAGCACGCAGAGTAGCTGGAACTGCTAAGTAGCTGCCGTCCTGCCACCCCAGGGAAAGGAGCGAAACAAGGCGGCCCTGGCCTGGTGCCCGCTCAGGAGCCAGGCACCGCCTTTGGGTGCTCTCCCTTGTTATTCCATGTTAACAGGCCCGGCGCTAACATGTCAAAACACCAGTGTGTGCAATGAATAGACAGTGGCAGTGCCCAGACAGGAAAGTGGCCTCCACCCAGGGGGCTGTGCACGCAGGGTGTGGGCACCCAGTCCTACCAGGATTTAGCTTTGCACCCAGTACACTTGCCAATAGGGAGAGCAGAAAGGATAAACTCAGGCCAACTAATTGAAGAATGTGCACCAGTTACCACTGGGTTAGCCCTTGTACCCAGAACATAAGAGCAACTCCCCCACCCTCAGTCTCTAGTTAATTTTCCTTTTTGTTATAACTTTAGGTGAATAACAGAATATGCCACCTGCCGGTTCCTACCTCTGAGCCTTTGCACAGGCTGTTCATTATGCATGTGAAGCTGCACCTGAAAGGCCTTTTCATCAGGCAGGAACCAGCTCAAGGCCACTTCCTTCCCTGCTTCTCCCTTCCCTCTCCCTTCTCTGATGAGGAATGCCTTTTTCTCTGAACTGCCGTGGTACTCTGGTGGCACTCTGAGGTGCTGTGCCCTTTCTTGACGCTGTGCCAGTTATCTGGACACAGGCGTCCTCACTAGATTGTGAGCTCAACTTCTAGAAAACCAAAGACGATGGAGTCCTACCACACTCTGCACACTTCCTTCTATGTAACGTGTGTGTTCCATAAAGCTGTTTTGACTCAATCAAAAGTGTTCCTCTAGGTTTGTGAAATTATACAGATGTAGAGCAGAAATGGACCACTGGGGAAATGTATTCGAGCCCTTCATCTCAGACATGAAGAAACAAAGTCCCAAATAGGTGGGCAGAGTCACCCAAGGACTTTCAGTAAGTGGCAATGTCAGACCAAAGACTTTTTAGCTAGAAAGGCCTGAGAAAAAGTATCCCCAGCCACCTGCAAGTAAAAAATATTCCTAGAACTTTTGTTCTCAGAAAAGGGCAGATCTTATGATTAAACCCAGCACTCATGGCCAGCCAATTTCTCGGCCGTTTGTGGTGTGGACGTGACCTCTGGCCCATATTCAGGGCCACAGTGTGGATCACCACGCGGCATCCTTGCATGGCGCTTTACAACACAAAAGTGCTTTCAAATATAGCATTCGATCCGTGTAACACTTTTTAATGGACTTAATACTTTATTTTACCAAAGGGGAAATTTTGGTGCAATGGCTTGCCCAAGGTCATACAGCTAGTAGTATGCAGGAGAGCTGAGCCTTGAACCCAGGACCTTTTATTTCAAGCCCAGTATTTGTGTTCTGTGTCCCAAAGCTCTCCCTTCCATTTCTACTCCATAGAAACAAAGTTCCAGCATCTCCCTTCGGCCTGTAGCTTCTGGGGTCATGTCTTTTGAAACCTGTGCTTTACCTTTTACCTTCCCCAGGTAACCCTAAAATAGGTCCATTTGGATTGTTCCCATCTGCTATTAAAACTTTCTAAAAGCCTGGATATGTGAGGTTTTCCGGGATGTCCAGCTAGAAATAGAGGACTATGGTTTGGCCTCGATGGCATCAGTGCCTTGGTTCTTTAGACCGAATGCTAATCTGCCACAGTACATTTTCTTCCTGAAAAACTGGAAAAAGTTTACTCTTGCTAGGGGGACCTCCAAGCCTCAGCGTGAAGTTACAGCATAATTACTCTCCATATGAGATAGAAGAGAACGTGGAATCATTTGGTCCACTTCCCACATCTGACCCATCCTTTTCCCCCAAAGGACAGAGGAACAAGGTTACAAACTAAACCGCTTGCTTCTGGTTGGCTTCCTTAGCTATTGCTACAAGGGGTATCGTGATTTTGAAGCAAAAAGAAGTAAATCCATCTGTCATCAGCTAGAGCAGCTCTCAGTACAAAATAGCGCTGGGGTGTCCTGAAGCTCTTCTAACAGAGCAACCATGGTCATCCTCCGGAGTTTTCTGACTAGGATCAAACTGACATTTGACAGTGTGCTAAACTCCACCGAGCTGGGGGAAGGGAGGGGGCCAGGCCAGAGCGTGGTCCCTCCTTCCTCTCTTGAGACCAGCTCTGGTCCTAACTTTTCCTTGCTGATGTTGTAACTTTATTAGGCTCTATTTGATGCTTACATAAGGCTAAGGTAAGTCTCTCTTACTTTTTCTCCCTAAAGAACTTTGAGAACAACTGAGCGTTTTCCAGAGGGTATGAGGGCAAAATCAATTATGACCGCCTACCACCATTCTCCAGATATATTCTCAGGTCATTGTTTCTCGTCAGTATTAAAATTTGCAATTGCAGAAAAGGTCTCCCCACACGCACCCCCCCACACACACACAGAGGCTTTGATGCAATCCGCAGCACCCCAACATGATTTTGAGCAATTCCCATTCACACACACACCCAGAGTCTTGCTTAAATATGATGTGAGTCATCGTTTTTGCATTTATTATCAGCCATCTTCAATGATCCCAAGGGAGAAGCCTGGTCTGATAGTCCCTAAGGTGAGGAGTCTGGGTTTGCTGATTACAAGTGAGAGCCCAGGAGAGCTTCCCAGATGAGCGGCTGGGCATCGGCCCAATGAGCTCATCCCCCGACTTTGTCACGGTGTGGCCTTGGGTATTCAAGAGCTCAGCTGCCAGGAACATGTGCCAACCTCTTGCCATCCTGGTGGCATAAAAGATGGAAGAGGGCAATGAGCCAGGTGATTTCACGACTCTCTTCTGCCTCTGCTGCGGCTGCTCCTTTCTGTGACATCATAATAATGGTAGTGGGTGGGCCCCCGGAGCTTATTTCAATGCGAGGGAAAGACTCTCAGCTATGTGTCCTCCCGTTCTCCTCCTCCCTTCCTCCCCTCCTCCTCCCCTCTAACACCCACAAGCCAGGGCTAGGGCGGTGACACCCATCCAGATGCCATTCTCCCGGAGAAGACAGGCAAGGGGCCAGTCGCCCACAAGGGTACCTTGAGGTATGCAGTGTAGCTTTCCTGGTCAGGGGAGAACAGCCCTGGTATGGACATGCCTTGGCACAGGAGAGGAGACACTCAGATCACAGATACAGTATCTCCTTCAGCATCAGACGGCACCAGCAGGCACAGGCCCCGAACTCCAGGCTCCACCAATAACCGAGCCAACCCCTTGAGGCTGTGGCAAAGCCTCCCAATGTTCCGTAAGCTCACAAGATGAAGGTGCCAATGGAACTAACCATGGAGCCTGAGGATGCCAGGGCCCGAGGTGGAGAGCATTTTCCTGAAACTATGGAAGAAAGAGAGGGCATACTCTTGGCACCAACCAGAGCCCCTCCTGCTCTATCCCCTGAGTAGATGAGTGAACCTGCCACAGGACTATAGTCTGCACAGGGGTTAGAGAGGAACAGCTGGGCACTGAATTCCCTCAGTAACCTGGTTCCACCCCTCCCCACCTCGTCCACTCGTCCAATGGTTCAACTCTAGCAGGAAGGTTCTGCTAACAGGTGGCCTGGAGGTAGCAAGGAGAAAGTCCCTGTCTTGTTTCCTAGGACTGCCATAACAAATGAGGTGACTTAAAATAACATAAATGTATTCTCTCACATTGCTGGAAGCTAGAAGTTAGCAATCAAGGTGTCAGCAGGGCCATGCTTCCCCTGGAGGTCCTGGGGAAGAAGCCCTTCTTGCCTGGTCCTGGTCTCTGGTAGTTGCTATCAACGACCAAGTTGGCTTGTCACTGCATCATTCTATTCTCTGCCTCCATTGCCACATGGCCTTCATCCATGTGTGCATTCACATGGCCTTCTTACAAGGAGAGCAGTCATTAAATTTAAGGCCTACCTTCATCTTAACTTAAAATTCCATCTGCAAAGACCCTATTTCCAAATAAGGTCACATTCTGAGATTCAATGTGGACATGAATTTTGGAGGCACACTATGCAACCCATGCAGTTAACCCAGCTTGAGAGAGGCCTGTACCCACTGTTGGTCTCTGTGCTTCATGTACAAAACCCAGCTCTTACAGCAACTCAGAAGACAGGGCAAGAACCCTGGAGTATGGTGGTTTTGCAACACAGTGATCCCAAAGGACCTGTAACTGAGAACATTCCTAGTGGGCAGACCACCATATTGCCTCTGGAGTAACATCACCATTTTGAACCATTTTTACATTCATTCTCTCATTTGATCTTCCCAATGTCCCAGTGAGATAGGCAGAGCAAGTAATATTAACCTCATAATACAGAAAAATAACTGAAATTCACACAGATTAAATAACTTGCCACAGGCCACGTTACTGGGTGGGATTATGAGCAGGGCCTTCCCATGCTCTGTGTGGTGCAGGCTCCACCGTCCCAGCCCACTTACCATCCTACCTGCTCCTAAATGAGTCAGGGGAGAAGAAGACACCAAACACAAAGTGTCACCGGGCACCCAGGGTTTCAAGTGTCCAAGTTATTCATGAAATACTCAGTACGGAATTCATTTAGATAATAGACACTAAAGAGACGGGGATTAATAAAATATGGCCTCTGTTCTCAAGAAGTCTTCAGTCTGGTGAGAAAGACTGAAACAAGGTTAAATGTTACATTCATTATGCTGGAAGACTGAAGAGGTAACATGAGATCAAAGGAAGTGGTCAGGGCCACGAGACAAGATATTCACTATAAAGAATAATATTCAGACAACTAAAAATATGAATATGAACTCTCTTATGAGATAATGAATTGTTATCAATGTTAAATGTCCAGAATTTGAGTATTATATCATGGATATGTGAAAAAGGGTTCCTGGAGATCTTCTACTGGATAAGGGGTGCCGGTATCTACAATTTACTCTCAATTGATTAAGTAAATAATAATAATAACAATATGAGTGTGTGCATAAAAAATGCATACACATACATATATATGAAAAGGAGGACAAGACAGAAGCAAAAGTGGCAAAAAGCGAACAATTGGTGAAGCCAGGTACATTGCTTCTCTCCCTTTCATTTAACTTTTTTTTTTTTTTTTCAAAATGAATAGCTAAAAAACATCAGGACTGAGTAACACAGGAAGAAGTCATTTATGAAATAAACAGACTGCCCTGACTGGTGTAGCTCAGTGGGTTGGGCGTTGTCCTGCAAACCAAAAGGTCATTGGTTCAATTCCTGGTCAGGGCACGTGTCTGGGTGGTGGGCCATGTCTGCAGTTGGGGGGCGTGCAAGAAGCAACCCTATTGATGTTTCTTCCACACAACATTGATGTTTCTCTCCCTCTCTTTCTCCCTCCCTTCCCCTCTTTCTAAAAATAAATAAATAAAATCTTTAAAGAAAAGAAATACAGACTGAAAAATTAGCAAGATATGACGAAATATCCGTGCTACTCAGCGAGAAAGGGAGAAGAGGTTGAGAGAGCCTATGAGTAGCAGTTATTGAGAGAAATAAAAATTTTGTCTAAAAAATTATTTGGAATTCAACATGCAGGCAGAAGGGAGAGGAGAGGAGGGAAACAGTGATGGGCAGGAGGAACCATATGAGCCAAGACCCAGAAGCCCGGCTACCTGGGTGTGTGCTGGGTGGGATGGCTGGGGCGTGCGTGACTGGAGCAAGAGCTGCAAAGGTTAGTAAGGACCAGATCCCAGCAGAACTTGCCAGTCACACTAAAAAGCTTAACATCCATTCGGGAGTCAATTGGGAATCACTGAAGGGGGTCAAGCAAGAGTGACTGAGATGTCCCACGTGCGGCAGGTGCTACCAGTGTGGGGAGCGGGTGAGAGCTGAGTGAGGATCATATGTGAGATGTGTGGCAAGTCATTTATCACAGAGAGTAGGTAAAGACCAAGGAGGATTTACTTATTTTAATAAGTTATAGTGGATTCAAGGTGATGCTTATAATAGCACCACATTCATTCACATGCATTCTAATCGCTTCATTGTATGTACATCAGGTGTTTATAACTAACCACAGGAAGTGTGCCCAGCATGCATAACAGCCAAGAAAAGGCTAGGAACCACTGGGATAGATGGGTGACAGGACGGAGAGCATGCTCAGTGGCAGCCCTGCAATAATCCGAAAAAGAAATGGTCAGGATTTAAGGCCAGTGGTTTTCAAATTTGTAGCCATTGATTGCTCTTCAAACGATACACAAAACAGATAAACATGTAATTGCTCTGCCCCAACTCCTGCCTGCTCAATACTCCTTTCCAGTCCAACTTCAGGAGCCCCTGAAAGGACTCCCGTAAAACAGTTTGAAAGCCACTGGCCTGGACTAAGGGCGAAGGATAGTTAGGAGAATCTAGAGAGAACGTAAGATATGCAGAATGTTAGGAATCAACTTCTCAGTTGGGGGGAAGGAGCATAAGTAATAAGTTACGAGACTAGTTGCTAGAGTTTTAGGTGTCTGGCTTGAAGGACTAGAAGGGTCAATATAGGAGAAGCAGGTTTTAGAAAAAGATGAGGACTTCCATATGCTGAACTGTAAGTGCGTGTGGACACATAGCCAGGAGACAAGAGGCAGAGGGAGCTCAGGACAGGTGCCCCCACCAGGAGAAATAGATTGAGAATTCATCAGTGATTGGTGGTAACTAAAGTCCTGGAGGGAAAAATTATCCAGAAAAAAACAAAAAACAAAAAACACGGTACGATAAGAAAAAGGAGAGGAGAAAACCTAGGATAAGATCCTAATATCAACATTGAACGGTTGGTCAGAACAGCAGGAAGATGGTCAGGTTTATGATATCTTAGGACCAAAGGGGAAGAAAGAGAGAAAAGGAAGAACTACCTTACATTCTCTGTCCCCTAGACACTGAGATTATACTCACAGTCTAAGAAGCACCACAAGGAATTTTGTGTTAAGTGCTAAAAATCTAAGTATTTCTTCATTTCAACTGAATTCTGGAACAGGGATTTTCTCATTCATAAATCTATCATCTGTGCTTAACAGAGGCCCTGGAATGTAAGTGCTTTATACGTATTTGTTGAAGGAGTAAGTTAATTAATGAATCTTTAAGAACTATTTGGGGAAAGCATTACAATGGCTTTAAGTACTAAGTAGAACTATTGAGAGGATCGAGGTAAATTTGGCCATCTGGAATGTTCCCCAGAAGAAAAACATACCAAACGGTGTGTTGACTCACAGAAGACCCAACAGTCTTGCCATGTCCTGTACAGGGCAAGATTTAAGGAAGAGCAATAGAAACAAAAATAAGCCAGCCCAGTGGGCCTCAGGGCCCAGAGACACAGGTAGACAAAACTGTGTGGAACTGAGATCAAGAGCCAAGAGGAAATGGGAAATTTAGATGTTCTTACTAAAAGCTAAAGTAATAAAAATAGAAATTCTGGATTTAGGTTCTCACTGTATGATTGAAACTATATGTGAGAAGTGAGGCAGACGGCCCTGGAGGGAATATACCAAATCAGCAGCACAGCTGCCTTGCCCCTAGACACCAGGCTCTCTTTCACTCTTTCTCTTGACCCTATAAGAAAAATCTAAGCTCCAGCCATGTTTTCTTCTTCCAATCACATGGAGCAGGACAGCTTAGGACCACAGAAGGTAGATCTGATGATTCCCTGTTCAGAGCCTACTACCCTGGCATGTGGCAAAAGCTCCTTTGCTCTTCACAAAGGAATTTATCAACTTATCTATGATATTATGGTAAATAGAGAATATTATGGAAAGTAGAGAATAGGCAAAAGTGGCAAAACTAAAGCAGTCCAATCTTGAGTGCATCCTGAGAAGGTGGAGTTCTCTACAGCAGAAAAAGAGGAAGACCAAATATGAGATAGATTGACTCCACAAAAGAAGTCATAAACATGAGAATAGGAGCTAAGCAGAGCTGTTGAGGATGGGACATTGTGAACATCACTCATTTATAGAGCGACAAGGAGTTGGAGCCAACTCAACAGCATGTAACACACGCAAATAGAGAATAACAGAAATCCACACTGCAATTAGCCAGATAGAATCCTATGCATAATCTGAAAGGTAAGGGCAGTGTTAATTCATGCTCCTGTTCAGGAAGACCAGGGACTTTATCTGCAAATAAATAATATCTTGACCAAGAACACAGCTCTGCATTTGTTGTTCTTGCCTTACAACCCAATAAAGAGGCTAAAATGGAAGACATGTAGGAGCTAAAAACATTATTTTTCTCTGTTGTATAGAGTACGTCAAAGATGCAGATCGTTACTTTGGCCACATGCCTTCAGAGACTTTGGGGCAGAGTGCGTTAAAAGTTGTCCTTTCCAACGCAACTTCCAAATGGTCTCAGCATGAATCAGAGAATTCTGATCACACATTTCTTGGCTCCTTTTCAGTGTATGATCACTTCTCATGGTTTTAAAAAGTGTTTTTCTACCCGTTGGCCGGGTAAGTGCAAATTCTAATGTAGATGAAAACTCACAAAGGAAAATGACCTCAAATCTCCTAAAGAACAGAAGGGTGCAGAACCGCATCAAAAAGGGATAAAAGAGGGAAAGTGACAGAGAGTGATGATCTGGAAGGATGTGACTCTGTCTAGGATAATGCATGTTTTTATTTTCCCACTTTGGTTTATCTGTATTTTTTGTTTTCTTCAAAAAACTGTTACTATTTTAAGTAACACAAAATATAATAAAAGGGTTTTTAGTGACAAAAAATTAAAGTAACAAGACCTAAATATATCAAGGGAAGATCTTTTACATGCTTCCAAAAAAAAAAAAAAAAAAAAAGCTTTCAGCCTTGGCTGTCATGGCTCAGTTAACTAGGCATCTTCCCACAAAGCCAAAGTTCGCTGGTTCGATTCCTGGTCAGGCACATTTCTGGGTTGCGGGCCAGGTCCCCAGTTGGCGGCGTGCAAGAGGCAACGAATCCATGTTTCTCTTCGCACATGGATGTTTCTCGCCCTCTCTTTCTCCCTCCCTTCCCCTCTCTCTAAAAATAAATAAATAAATAAATTTAAAATTAAAATTAAAAAGTTTTTAATGTAGTAAAATACATATAAAAATAAATAAATTTAAAATTAAAACTCAAACGTTTTTAATGTAGTAAAATACACATAAAATAAATAAATTTAAAATTAAAATTCAAACGTTTTTAATGTAGTAAAATACACATAAAAATAAATAAATTTAAAATTAAAATTCAAACGTTTTTAATGTAGTAAAATACACATAAAAATAAATAAATTTAAAATTAAAATTCAAACGTTTTTAATGTAAAATACACATAAAAATAAATAAATTTAAAATTAAAATTAAAAAGTTTTTAATGTAGTAAAATACATATAACATAAATTTTGGTCATTTTAACCATTGTTAAATGCATAATTCACTGGCATTAAGTATGTTTACAGTGTTGTGCAACCATCGCCATCATTTGTTTCCAGAAATTTTTCATTATGCCAAACAGAAACTTGTACCCATTAGACAAGAGCTTCCTATTTCCCCCTTCTCCCAGCCCCTGATCTCTATTCTACTTTCTGTCTCATGAATTTGCCTATTCTAAGTACTTCATATAGGTGGAAGCATACGTTATTTGTTCTTTTGTATCTGGCTTCTTTCACTTAATATAAGGTCTTCAAGGCTCATCCATGTTGTAGAATGGAAATGTCATTCTTTTTTAAAGCTGAACAATATCCCATTATATTCACGAGAAGGCAGCGTCTAGGACCTGCGCCATACCACAAGTACCATCTGTTGATGGGCACTGAGGTTACTTCCGCCTTTGAACTGTTGTGAATAATGCTACTACAAACATTTGCTGTGCAGGCCTCTGTTTGAGTCCCTGCTTTCAGTTCTCTTGGGTATATACCTAGAAGCACAACTGCTAGATTATATGATAATTTTGTATTTAACTTTTTGAGTAACTGTTTTCCACAGCAGCTGCACATTTTATATTTCCACCAACAATGCATCAGTTTCTAATTTCTCCATGTCCTTGTCAACATTTGTTATTTTCTATTTTTTATTCTAGCCATTCTAATTGGTGTAAAATGGGGTCTTATTTTGGTTTTGATTTGCATCTCTCAAACGATTGATGATGTTTAGCATCTTTTTATGTGCATGTTGGCCATTTGTATGTCTTCTCTGGAGAAATGCCTATTCAAGTCCTTTGCCTGTTTTTGATCTGGATTTTTTTGGTGTTTTTTTTGAGTTGTAGGAGTTCTTTATATAGTTTGGATATTAATCCCTTATCAGGTATATGATTTGTACATATTTCCTCCCATTCTGTGGTTGTCTTTTCACTTTCTTGATGGTGTCCTTTGACACACAGAAGTTTATCTCCGTTCTCTTTTGTTGTTATGCTTCTGATGCTATATACAAAAAGTCATCATCAAATCCAATGTTATGAAGGTTTTCCCTATGGTTTCTTCAAAAAGTTCAATGGCTTTGGCTTTTATGTTTTGGGATTTAATTACTTTGAGTTAATTCTGTATGTGGCATAAGGTAAGGGTCTAACTTTATTCCTTTGCATGTGGGTGTCCAGTTTTCGCACCACCATTTGTTGAAAAGACTGTCTTTTTCCCGTTGGATGGTTTTGACACCCATGTTAAAAGTTGTACATGCTTTTTATATAGTGAAAGACAATAGATTTCAATGTACTTTTTGACTAAATATGAAAAATAAAATAGCAACTATTTACACTTGTATAAAAGTGGGGGTGTTTCATATAATCTTATATGTATCCATTGTTATACAGTATGAGACAGTGTTATGTACAATCATAGGTATGCGGATAATTTGGAGGGTTACCAGCTGGGAGGGGGAAGAGGGAGAAATGGGGAAATAGTGCAAGGATTAAGAAGCATAACTGGTAGGTACAAAATAGACAGGGGGAAGTTAAGAATAGTATAGGAGAGGGTGAAGCCAAAGAACTTATATGCATGACCCATGGAAATGAACTAAGGGGGGTGGGATTGCTGGAGGGAAGGGGGTACTGGGCAGAGGGGAGCAGAGGGAAAAAAGTTGGGACAACTGTAATAGCATAATCAACAAAATATACTTTAAAAATGGTCATGGGTTTGGGAGTTGAACTGTCTGGGTTTGAATCCTTACTCTGGAACTTACTAGCTGTATAACCTTGGGCAAGTCATTTAACCTTTCTAGGTCTCAGCTTCCTCATCTATAAATTGGGCTAGTACTATCCACTTCACGGACTTGTTATATAAAGATTAACTGAGGTAATTTATGTGAAACACTTAGCACATTTCCCAGCACATAGTAACTGTGTGGTGCATGATAGCTATTGCAATCATTACTGTCATCATCAATATCATATCATGGAGTGGTTTGTATCCATTATTTCTAGAGATCCCCACCTTCACCCTGTGAGGTAAGCAGAACAGTAATAGTCTCATTATAGAGATAAGTGAAGTTAGGTTTAGAATGTATTTTATTGGACCAATGACATGTGGCAAGAAAGTGCAGAACAAAATAACTGTTCTTTCCACCACCCAAAAAAGGGACAATATCAGAAACAAAGCAGCTTTTATACAAAGATATGATCCCTGGGCCAGTGTTTCACTTTTTTTTTGTTTGTTTGTTTTGTTGTTTTGTTTTTCTGAAAAACTTCTCTGTCTTCACTCATCATAAAATAGAGATGGCTTATACTTCCCAACCTTGAACAAAAGGAAATGATGGCAGAGAGAGGGGTTCAGAGTCTCATGCAGGGCAGACCCAGGACCCAGACAAGAATCAGATTCAGCACGAAGACAGTCTCTTCAGAACATTGCGTAAGTAAATGTAAAACAGCAAATTCATGCACACCACCTCCTGGCCAGATAGACGGAGTAACGCACTGTAGACATGAGCTGCTGTGAATTCAGGGATCTGGTTCTATCCCGCTAGGCTTCGGAGGGAAAAAAAAAAATGGCTGAGCTGAATTTAATGTAACAAGAGCTGTTTAAATGCATTTAGAAGATGGTTACATATTTTCTGAAAAGAGAGTTATTGGGTACCTACCATGAGCAAGATAGGTTTGGAGATGTGCAGATATAAAGATGGTAATCTTTGAGAAGTTTCTAAACAGACGGGGAAATAGAAAACAAGAAAGAACTACAATTTAAGGCCGCATGTATTAAGTCCCTTAAGAGTTTCTTGTGAAACTTTGATAACATTGCTCCTATCCACAGAGGCAAATTCCTTAAGCTCATCCAAAACGATGGCCCATTGCTTATGCCCGATCAGAAAGCTGCTGGGTGGATTTAGCCCCTCGGTACTGAGTCCTCAAAATGCAAAACCTCTTCCATATCTTCCAGAACTAAAGGGAAACACAGCCTTCCTGATGTAATAATGGGGCGGATGGCAAGGCTGTAAATTTATTTGGATTTATGATCCGGCTCTCTCCCTTACCTCCATCTGTGCCAGACCATCCGAGGATGCTCCTGATTACTCATCTGTGAAAAGGACATTATTGTAGGGTGCACGTTCTCCCTCACAGGCTTTCAACAAGCCCCTGGGCACTTAGTGCCAAGGCTTTCATGAAAGTAGCTACTCACAGGGCATCAAATATTTGGCCTTTGCTGTAGCTCACTGCTGTCTCAAACCAGAATGGAAAAAAATGCTTTCAAGACGAGAAAGAGTGAAAAAGTTATGCAGGCTTGGCAGCCTATGCCTCAGCATGAGGCTGCGTTGCTGTCAACCAAGCCACCCGAACAGGGTATTCTGGGCATGGGATGCGCTCAGAGACTTAAATCAGCCACCAGAGGCAGTAATGGGAAGAGTCAAGCTTTAGAGAAAATACTAGTTCAAGTTCAAATTTACACCATCAGACAGCGCCTGAGCCTGAGGAAGGTCTCTGAGTTTCAGATTGATTCCTTATCTACAAAAGGAGGGAACTCCTCTCCCATAGAGCGGTTGCGGTAGTGAGCTTCTAAAATGCTGCCCAACGACTCTGCCTCTTGGTATCCACACTGTCATGAAATCTCCTCCCCTCAAGTGCCCGCTGTACCTAGTGACAAAGAGAATAGAGCAATAGTGATAGGATGTCACTTCTGAGATCAGTTACAAGGGATGGTGATTTCCTTCTTGCTTGTACTCCCTCTCTGCCCCTCTCCCTTGCTTAGTATTTTAGAGCACTGAGTTTTGGGACAACTTGCTATGCAGCAATAAGTAACTAGCACAGTGGTATGGAGGATTTCATAGGTACTGTGTACAATAGCCAGGCCATGAGTGGTAGCTGTTATCGTTAGTATGAGATAGACTAATTGCCTTGCAATCTGTTTGTTGAAAAGATGTTGGCATGAAGATCAGCGGATGAGGGGAGAGAAAAAGATGACATTTTCCAGGAAATCATGAACTAATCAGAAACTAAAAAGAGAAATATAGCTAAATGCCAACTATTTTGTGACATGTGATTATCTCTCTTCTCCGTGGTCCCAAAATATTTCATTTGTGCCATGATTACAGCACCAGCACACTGACCATACGTCACACACTTGTCCTCTTCTCCCTTCTCCTGTCCTCAAATATGGGAGGCATGCCTTTATTTCTTAATCTATCTCCTCATCAAACACCATATTTTTCAAATAAGGATAATAAAAATAGCCTACCATTGTTCTTCCTGTTTTAAAAATCATTTTGAGTCCTGGCTGGTGTGGCTCAGTGGATTGAGTGCCAGTCTGCAAACCAAAGGGTCACCAGTTCGATTCCCAGTCAGGGCACATGCCTGAGTTCCATGCCAGGTCCCCAGTTAGGGTGTGTGAGAGGCAACCACACATTGATGTTTCTCTCCCTTTCTCCTTCCCTTCCCTTCTCTATTAAAATTAAAAAATAAATAAATAAATAAAATCATTCTGGTAAGGGTTTTCTTCCCATCCTTTTCCTACTGAAATCCTCCTTGTCTTTCAAAGTCCGCTTCACAGAAGTCCTTCTCTATATGGTGTCCCTGACTTCTAGCTCTTATTAAAATAATATTCATTAATAACATTCATGCCCTCTATGATTCTTATAACAGACAACTCGTTGCTCCAATCAGTGCTCATGTTATCTGGCTTGTTAAGGAGTGCGCTGTAGTTGGCTCTCCCCCCAGATGGCAGCCTCCAGACCAACGGGGGCAATCTATCTTATTCACCCCTGTGAGTTACAGTGGCCATCCCAAGTTTGTAGTGGGTTCCCAGTGACTGAAGGAATAGATTAATTCTCTGAGATCTGAATAAACAAACCTCTGAGAATGAGACGAACAGAAAAAACTCAGAGGACAGGTCACAAATGTTAACACTTTTTCAAAACCACAGGGGCCCACAAGTCTCTGCCAACCTAGTCAAATTTGCAGAGCTTGTGGGATATCACGGGTTTCTTTTCCACGCACGTTCTGGGTGCCTGCTGGCAACACCCCGGGGACAAAGAAGATGAAGCTGTGAACGTGGTACTTCCAATGAAAGGAAGACCAGGTAAGAGAGTACAGACAGATCGTTAGAAGCATAGTTCAAGAGGGTAGAAGAAAGAAGCACTCCTGGGATTCATTAGTCAAGTCCAAGGCCCACCCAGGCTCCCTTGCCCCCCTCCCTGCTCTAATACACCATCATCAAGGCAGGGGGCTAATAGGAATTGCATCTCCACCCTGAACACGGTTCTGGGTCAGACAGGCTAAAGCTGCTGGTGACTTCCCAGTTCTTCCAGCTTCCTTCTTGTGCAACAGGGCAGGGGCAGCCAAAGGTGTCATAAATAGGTGGGAAGTGGGGCGTGCTGGCGATGCTGCTCCGACAGCACTGGGCCGTCAGTGAAGATGAAGCAGGGCAATAACTCCATCACTTGCGCTGGGTGAGGGAAGGCCCGTTGCCTTGGCAACCTCTCCTCCCTAAGGGCAATCTCAACTTGAGGATGACCAGGGCCTAGGCTGAGGGAGGACCAGTCCCCTCCAACTACAGGGCCCCCAGTTTCTGAACATAGGGCCTGGGCCTCCCTGAGGCACCAACTGAGCCACAGACACATCTGGACCTGAGCCTCTCTGCTTCTGGTGCCCTTCTCTCAAAAGTGTTTGTCACCTGTGCTTGTAACTAGTCAGAATAACCTTTCAGGTTGGGGATTGGTCAGCATCCACCTATTTGATGGTGATTGGTCAGCATCCACCTGCCTGGTGGTGCTTGGCCTTATTGGTCAGGTGCTGTCCATGAGCAGGCTTACTGTCAAGTAAGCACCCTTGCTAAGGTGGCCTGGGTCTAGAAGAAGGGTGGGGCAAGAGAAAAAAAGAACATCTGTCTGATTTTTACAGTTTACTTTTAGCACCATTTCTTTCTTTTGATCTTCACCACAACCCTACAGGGTAGGTACTGTCAGCCCACTTTTATGGAGTTATTTTTTTATCTATTTCACAGTCATTTTGAGAGTACATATTCTGGGCCCAATTCTTGGGAATTCTGGGGGTAGAAAGATAAATAAAATGGGACTCCCTTTCTCAAAGAGCACAAACTCCAAGACAAGAGAGGAGGAAATCACCATGCTCGTCCTAATAAGAGCTAACATCACTGAGCTCTCCCGCATGCCAGGCACTGTCTGAGCAGTTCATAAGCAGGAAGTCATTTAATCCTCACAACAGTTCTGTGAGGCAGGCACGGTGATTATCCTTATTTTACTCATAAGGAAATTGAGGCCCAGAAAGGTTAACGGAATTTCCCAAGTTCTCATAGCTAGCAAATGGCAGAGGTAGGATTTGAACCTGAGCAATTTGGCTGTGAAGTCTACACCTTTAGGCACTACAGATATTCAAGCTCAATGTGACATGTTAAGTACCATCTTAGAAATGTCTACCTTCACCCTGGCTGGTGTGGCTCAGTGGATTGAGTGCTGGCCTGTTAACCAAAAGATTGCCGGTTCGATTCCCAGTCAGGGCACATGCCTGGATTGCAGGCCAGGTCCCCAGTTGGGGGCATGTGAAAGGCAACCAGTCGATGTATCGCTCACACATTGATATTTCTCTCCTTCTCTTTCTCCCTCCCTTTCCATCTCTCTAAAAATAAATAAATAAAATATTTAACAGAAAGAAAGTAAGAAAGAAAGAAAGAAAGGTCCACCTTCTATTGTAGTAAAGAGCGTTGGGTAACAGAAGGCAGAAGAATCCAAGGCAGGAGGTAACTTAAACAGAGCTCTCCCAGAGCCCCAAAGGCCCAACTCACTTCTGTTTTTAAGGCTTTGGTATATTAAATACATAAAGTCAAACTAATAGAATTTTGGTATGCTATAAATGTTTATACTTAACGCATGATTGTAATGCATATGTGAAAGAATGCAATGTAATTGTTCTTGCCTGAAGATGATTTCAAGCTTATGGAAACATATTGATTTGTTGTGCACTTTACATAGGGTGGCCCAGTACAAGGACATAAACTAAGGCTACATGATAAACATCTTCCTCTTTCAGTCCTGACAATGTGATTGGAATAAAGTTTTCACTTGGAAATACAGTCAAAAATTTAAATTTGTTACTCTCTGTGATTGAGGGCTTGGCAGACTTCTGGGTCTCCTGTGACTGGCCTTGAACTTCATGAATGTCTAAAAGCAAGAGAGGCAATGTGTTACAGTGGCTAAAAAGGACATTCTACATCAGTGTTGCATGGGTTTGAACCTCAGGTATGTTGCTTACTAGTTGTGTGAACTTGGGCAAGTCACTTAAATGACCTTGGCCTTAGTTTCCCCATAAAATAAAGATAATAATGGTACCCAACTCCTAGGTTTGTTGTGAATATTAAATATGCTATCACATGTAAAGTGTTTAAAAATGAGTGTGACATATAGCAAGTACTCAGTAAGTGTTAACCATCATTATCTCGAAGAAAGAGCAGGAACTTCAGGTGTAAAAAGAATAAAAAATATTCAAGTTAAAAGGCTCAGCATATACAAAGTCACAGTGGTGTGAGTGTACAAGAAATGTTAGCAGAACCCAAACTAACTGCTCTTGGCTAGATTAGAGATTATATGTGAGGCAGAGAAAGCTCGGGCCCAGGTGAGGAAAAGCTTTGTACACCAGGATAAGAAATCTGAGTGAATTCTTTAGGAAGTAGGGGCATTGGTGAATGTTAAGCCTGACCAGAAAGTATTGAGGCTCAGAACTGTAAGGGATTTACTCAGATAGTATAATACATGGAAGATCTGGGACTCAAAGACTGGTCTCCTGCCACTTTAAAATCCTATGTTCTCTTCTTTCCAAGGCAACGAATTCACATATCCACTGCACCACTCCAACCCCCAACCCCACCCCACCCACCAACACCACTATTTCATCCATCTTCTAGTAACGCTTTTCTGGTTTTCCTCTGGAAAGCACACCTCGTCTATTCTCAGGCCTTCTGGGCCAGATATTGCCACCACCCCCGCTTCAGGGGTGTACATGTGACTCTAGCCCTGCCAGTCACAACATTTCACCCATAAGAAATCACTCTGCCATCACCATCATCATCATCATCCACATTCTCTGGGCACCTAGCATGCACCAGGCATTGTTCTAAAAGTTTTCTATGTATTATCTCATTTAATCTTCAGAACCACCTTTGATGGTCAGCACTACTGTTTTGTCATTATTTTATATGAGAAACTAAAGGCATTCTAACTCCAGTGCTCATTTGCTTAACTACCCATTACCCTGCCTCCCACCCTTCACCAGGAAGGAGATCAGCATCTCCCCAAAGGCAGCTCAGGAGAAGCACTGGAACAAGCTATTCTCGTATGTCCAGGGTCACTCTGTCTTATAATTCAAAATAAACACAAAACCAAAACCACATTGTCCTTCTAAATTAAGCAGAGCCTCAAATATGGAGCCTCACACACTCACGCACTCCTCACACAACTATTATCCCTCCCAGGCCAGGTACCATGCACGGCCCTAGGGGATACAAGCACGAAGACAAGAAGATCAGCCCAGGGCCACTGGACAGTCTGGTGGGAGTTTATACTCTGCAATGGTTTGCTTGAGAGCAGCTAGTCCTCACCCTACCCATGGGACTGACTGTCAGAGGCAGAATCTGGGCTCCAGCCTAGCTGCTCCAAAGCAGAGTGAGGCATCAGGAAAAGAGTGGGAAGCAGTCACGCGGCCAGGGTCACCATGTCACATGATATGCCATGTGACTCAGACCCTACTTGTGAGCTGCTCTGACACCTCCTAATCGGTACCAAAAGCATAATGCATTTTGCTTACAAACTGCACTTATTCCTCAAAATTACATACAATCCCATATTCTATCTGGAAATTAAGTTTTACATAGTGAATTTCTTAAGCAAATTTTTAAAGACACACTCTTTATCAATTGCAAGAAATTTGGAGAGGTAAAAAATGCACAAAAGGAGAAAATCAAAATCACCCCACACCTCACCACCCAGAGGCAACCACTGTTCACTTCCTTCCAATCCTTTCTATATACATTTTTAACACAGTTGAGATCATACTGTATAATCAATTTTGTATCTTGCTTTTCAGAAATGTGAATTTAAAAGTCAAGCACCCAAGAACCCCAGCTATCTCATCAACACTTCAGATGCCTCAGAAATACATTGGAATTTTTAAAAATTGATTCTACAAATCTTCCCCCTCCACTTCTTCTCTGACCACGTGGGATTTGCAGCAGAATACACACGATATAGACACGTCCCCTGAAGTGTAATAGATTTGAATTGCACACAAGTTGGTGAATGAATGTCTAAATAATTAGGAGATTAATTAATCTAAAATATAGGAGGATGAGAGAAATTTGAAGCTACAGATTCAACAGAGAGGTCTGTAAACCTGGCTTGCTAATGAAAATAGCAAGTGAGAGACGGAGGCACCTGAAGCTGGGAACAGAACCAGTTACTCCAAGGGCATCAGATTTCACAGACCTGTGAACTTGACAGTATGGTGCTGGTGGTCAGGAGGTCTCGCGGCACCTGGAGCAGAGACATGGCGGGAGAGATCGAGCACACAGATGTTAAAGCCAAACCATTGAGGTTCAAATTCAGGCTTTGCTGCTTATCAATGTTGTGACCTGGGACAAATAATCTCATTTCTCTGAACTTCAGTCTTCTCACCTGTAAACAAGGATGATATTAATTTGTAGTGTCGTTGTAATGATTAAGCCCACATATATAACACATTTCAAACACATAGTAAAATCTTAGCAAATGTTAGCTCTTACTAAATGAAAAGCAGCATAGCCTAAAACAGTGGCTTTCTCAAATTGTTTTTGTCTGTGACCCACAATAGGAAATACATTTTGCATCATCATCCAAAACATAGGAACATATATGTTATAGTTATATATTGGCATGTGTGTATATATACACTATATACTATTATATATACACATAATATGTCATAAAATACTAGTTATCCTTACCCCATGGAATGTAGTCATATTTTCCATCCTATTTTATTTCATTTTTGAAAATGCTGGTTGCAACCCACAGAAGTGATTTTATGACTCACTACTAGGTCTCAGCCAGCAATTTGAAAAACACTGGCCTCTGGAAAGCACATAGATTTTGGAATTAAAAAAAAAAAATCCTTACCTCTGCCACTTACTACCAGTGTAACTATAGGAAAGATTTTTGTTTGCTTGCTTTTTAAAAAGCAATCTGATCTTCAGTTTCCTCATCTGTAAAATGAAGACAGTGGCCACCTCACCAGCATATGTAATGTGACACAGGACTTGGCACCTGGAGGCACTCCATGAGCTGTAACTTTTGGAATAGATCTGCGTGACAACGCAGGCAGGGCTCTGAGAGAAGCTGGCCCCTGTTACCAATGCCTCCGGGACCTCCAAATGCAATTACCACGGGGCTTTGTCTCAAGGCTTAGTGTGCAAGCAGCTTCGGAAGGTCTGTGATACCCTTGCCTAACAGCATGCTTCGAAGGCCTGCTATTTGGATTTGATTTTTAAAGTACTTCCTTTATTTTAATTCAGACCCCGGGGACCTGGAAAGTACACCACTGCTTTTTCCCAATAAAAATCAGACGGGCAATAAGCATATTGCATTTGAAATGGTGAAGCTGGGCGCACCTTCAAAGAACTCTGCATTAGGACTTGGCTCCCTCCCAGCCTGTGTTAGAGCCGAATTCCCTGGAGGAAACTCGGCCACGGCCTCGCAGGCTGGTCGGCTGAAAGGAATCTTGGCTTTAACTAACTCTTTTATGACTGGGCCAATTAGACACTAATAGGAGAAAGAAACTATCCCAGTAACATCAGTGGCAAACTGAGACTCAGCAACTCCTGTCCTACCCAGGAAATTCTGAGCATGGCGGGGATCAGCCAGCCCTCTGGGTACCGATCAAATGAGAGCTCCCCTTTGCTCAACAGACTTCCGTGATCAGAGGCATTTTAATTCCTGGGAAGAATCCTTTCAAGGCTGCTATACTTACAAAAACAATTTCAACGGTAAAAATGTTTAAGTATATATACCATTTTCTAGATGCCAGATGCCATTTTAATTGATTTACGTATCTTATTTAAATTTCAGTCCTATGAGATGGAGCCTATTATTATCCTCATTTTAAGGATTAAAAAACTGAGGTACAAGGGATTAAGTAATTTGCCCAAATTCTCATGTAGGCCTGCTATTTAAACCCAGGCAGGCTGGGTCCAGAATCCGTGCCCTTAAATACATTGTCCCTTGGCAATGACATGAACAGTTACCCCTTACTGCTCGCTCACCATAAGCCAGGCACTGTTCTAAGCTGTTATATGTACTAGCTCATTTAATCCTCACAACAGCCTTATGACTAGAGGTTGTTATTATGCCCATTTCCTGTATAGTACATGAATGTGCCCAGAGTTATCTCTTCTGGAAGCTTCTAGACAGAGAACCGTGAAGGATCTTCCATTCTTAAACAGCATGAGGGCCAAATCACTTGACAGAGGAGAATTTTATTTGTCTCTGGTGCCCTCCTGAGTAAGAGAGGTTGCAGCTGTTGACCCATTCACCAAACATGCATTTTCTAAAGACCTACTCCATGCAGGGCACCTGGCTGAGGTCAGAGGACTCAAAGATGCATTCAATCCCTGCCCTCAAGTAGGTTACAATCTAGGAACCAAAAGGCTGATAGCTCCCATTTTTAAGCTCTTGCCCAGGGTCAGGCACAGTGTCTCCTCCTTACAACACTTACTGAGCTTAGTGTTATTGGCCCTGAAGTCAAAGTCCGGTGAAACCAGGATTCAAACCTAGGTTTTCATGACTGCAAAGCCCATATCCTCAACCATTAAATCACACCTAATACCACCCCAGGGTGTAAAGTGAAGGTAAACGGACGTCATGGTTATCATTCCAACATCTACCCCACTCACCCTCCATTGTGCAATAGCCTGTGATTTTACTCCACTCTCCGGCTCCAGGGATGATTGATCTAAACCAGACTTAGGCCAATCAGCCCATGGCATACACACTGGCTTGCTCAGTGTCTTCCATGATGCCCTACTGGACCACAGAGAACTCTGGGAGACTCTCAGGTCCTCTCTCCTGTCTCTCTGCACAGCCACCTCTAGTCAACTGCTCCCCACCATGCAGGAAAATCCTGCAAGATTTGTTTCCTCCAGGCTCTGCTCAGAGGCAAGGCGAGAGCTCTCTCTGTCCTTGAATCCCCCAAGGTCATCAGGAGTTGCCATCACCCCCACCACTCAGTGTCGGTCTAGGGGTCTAGGTGGGGTAAAGGGAAGGGCATAGGGTTGCTTTGACCTGAAGATCATTTAATACTTTTGCTTTTTCTCTCTTCTTTCTGTTCCCCTTCCCCTTTGTCCTCCGTACCCCCAAGCCACTTTACTCCAGCAAATCTTAGCTAGTTGAGGAGGGGTGTGTGCAGGTGAAAAAAAAAAAAAAAAAACTGACCCTGATCAATTACATACGTTTCTAAATCATTTTTATTTTAGTAAGTATAACCTCAAGAATTTGACCCTTGTTCCCTGGTTATATGCTGTATCACATGTTCTATTACACAAATATTGTTATTTAATCTAAATAAATAACATTCACTCTCACTATACTTTTATCTTGCAAAATTATTGTAAAAACATAAGTGTAAGTGGTAAGTTAATACTGCTTTTCCTACATACCAGGTAATGTTCTTGGTGCTTTACATCTGTTAACTCAGCTGACCCTCAAAGCAACTCTTAAAGTAGTGCTCCTAGTATTTCCATTCTGCAGGTGGGCAAACTGAGTCAAAGAGAGACTGCCTAAGGTCACACAGCTTAGCAGCAGATCCAGGATTCACACCTGTGTTGGGCTGCAGGGGGTGCATCCCAGACACCGCTAAATTTAACCTGTTACTGATGGTATGTGCCCTTGAGAGGGGAAGATGCTGGCTAGCCCCACGTCACTCAGATAGTTTAACAGTTCAAACCTGGGATGAGAACTCAGGCCTTCGGACTTCAGATCTTATCTCTTTTCCTTTGCAACTCCACTTTTTGAGATTTACAAATCCTATGACTTTGCCAACCAAGGAGGGTGCAAAACTACCAGTCACTTGGAAAGCTTGGCTCTGATTTGTGAGTCTAATCCCTAGTGGAACTATCATTGCTTAAAATTTTTAATAGACATGAATGTCAGGTCCAGCTCTTGGGTTAAAAAAAAACAACAACAAAACTGCTCAAGAACAAGACAGAGAAGGAGACTTAGCAGCTACAGCTGATGGGAAAATTCCCACTGAGGATTTTACTGCCATGGAGCTAAGAAAGAGTCAGTACTCTAGATGTGGGTTCCCGGTGTCCCAAATAAGAAATCTGAGAGTTCTGTCCTTATCTATTATCTGAGCCTACGTTCACTTCTGAACTCTTCAAAGGACTGAAGTTTTGGGGGAGGATGGCAAACTTGATGGGGGCTGGGAGGGGGGGTCGGTTTGGAAGCCATGTCATAGGAAGAAGAAGGAAGGATCTGCATTGCAGCCCTTAAGAATGGAAACATACATAGAACAGAGACATGATTGCTGTTTGCAAAACTCTGAAGGGGTGTTATAAGAAAGAGTGAGAAGACTTGGCCTGTGGGCTCTAAAAGAGCAAACCTAGAGCCAAGAGATAGAAGAGAAAAAGATAAAATGCAATGAGATATTTAAATGCTCAAGCCTTGGAGTTACACAATCTAGATTTGAATCACTACTTAGCTGTTCCTTAGCGCTTCTGTGCATCAGCATCCATGTTTATAAAACAGAAACAATAAAAGCATCTACCTCATGGAGTTCTTGAGAGGATTAAGTGAGATAATGCACGTAAAGTACTTAGCACTTGGCATATGGAAGTGCTCTATAGATGATATGTATAATAATTATTATCATAGTGGTACTATTGCTATTATTGCCAGGGCTATTAGCAATGAGACATGTTGCGTTTGGTAGTAACAAGAGCCCCTGCCTTGGACATGTGTAAACAGAGGTTCAAAGGCTTAGCACGTGGTAAAGGTGTTGTAAAGCAGATTCAAGCCTTGAGTTGCAGGGGAGGGTATAAAATCTGCCTCCTTTTGCCACAATCCAGAGTGCCCTTCATAGGAACACACCTCAGTCTGTTCAAAGCTGTTATAATAAAAATATCAGACTGGATGGCTTATGGACAATAGAAATTTGCCTCTCACAGTTCTGGAGGCGGGGAAGTCCGAGTTCCAGGTGCTAGCAGACTTGGGGTCTGATGAGAAACCATTTCCTGTTTCATAGACAGCCATATTCTCATTGTGTCCTCGCATGGTGAAAGGGTCAAGGGAGCTCCCTGGGGGGTCTTTTATAAGGGCACTAATCCTCTGGTGAGGGCTCCACCCTCATGACCTGATCACCTCCCAAAGGCTCTACCTCCAAATGCCATCACATTGGGGATTTGGTTTAAACATATGAACTTTGAGAGCGCACAAATATCCAGTTTTTAATGACAGTCATCAAGCCAGTCACTGGGAACAGCCTGGACTTAGTCCAGTGGAGATGAGCAGAGACAGCTCACTCACTAACAGTGACCTACAGAGGTGATGAGGACAGAGGACTCAGGAAGGGCCCTCACTCTGCCCACACAGGCATGACAGTGAGCCCGTAAACACCTTGGGAAATATGACAGAAGTATCAGACAAGATGAGCTGGCTACTGAAAGCCCTGCTGACACTGGATTCATATGTTCCATGTATGTCTATGAAAAGCTCGGTTCAGCACTGTCTAATGGTGAAGGGGCTCATTACAGAGTCCTGGAGGAGGGTGAATTAACAAAGAGGGGGTGGGGTAGTTGGAGGGAATGTGTGCCCTGAGTGGGAGGGGCTTAAGGAGGACACTTTCTCTGGATCATGCTTGTAGATGTGTGCCCTGGCCAGCCCTCACCCATGAAGATCTCAGTCCTAGAGAGATGGGCAGCAGGAAGAAGCTAAAATGCGGCTGGCAGAAAGGATCTCAGTGAGGCGATGGGAGCCCAGGGGAGCCCTCTTAGGGCTCATCACAAACCATGTAGCTGGCTTCACACTGACATGCGCCAGGGAACTGTGAGGGTGACAATATCCTCCTCCTCTTATCAGGGCTGCTTCTGCACAGTGTGAGGCTGGCTCAAGACAATTTTGGGACCATCGACAGGAGCCTGCACCTATGGTGATAAGGGACCTCACAGCAATAACAGTTTCACTCATTAATAAATTAACTAGTTAATTAATTAAATGATATTTCTGGCTACCTATTGTGATGGCTAATTTTATATGCCAGTTGACACCAGGTCCTCAGACATTTGGTCAAACATTATTCTAGGTGTACCTACGGAGGTGTTTTTGGATTAGATTAGTGTTTGAATTGATACACTGAGCAAAGATTGCCCTTCCTAATGTGGGAGGGCCTCACTCAATTACTTGAAGACTTGAGTAGACCAAAAAGGCTGAGTAAGAGGAAAATTCACCTGCCTGACTGAGCGGGAACATCGACCTTCTGCCCTCAGACTTACCCCACTGACTTTCCGGAGTCTCCATCTTGCCAGCTGCAGATCTTGCTTCCTTAATAACATGGGCAATTCCTTATAATAAATCTACATATTTCTCCTTTTGGTTCTGTTTCTCTGGAAAACCCTAACATACATACTATGTGTCAGGGACTCTGTTCTGTGCTCAAAAAGCTTTTAACCAGCAACCCCTTGAGTCGTGGATATCAGAGAAGGAAGAAATAGGTGGAGACCACATCCACGTGACTACAGTTGTTCTTGACTGCATGTAAGGCATCCAGAAATAATTTGAGGGGTGAGGATGACTAATAGGCTGGGGATCCTAAAATAAGAAGCAAAGGCCTGAACCACTGAAGGCCAGTTAATTCCTCCTGATGGGATTGCATTAAAACCCCAGAGTGCTATAGGCTGGGGAAATGTGTGTGCGTGTGGCGGGGGCAGGGCCCAGGTGGGAATAATGCTGCTCTTGGGCCCCAAATGCTCCTCTGAAGACAAGACTAGAGCAGGGCTCCCCAGCCAAGCTTTCTTTCTACTTGATAAGGAGTCTCACACAAAACAGACATGCACTTAGGGCCAAACCTGCATGGACAGGAAGATCAGTCATCGGGGCTTGGTTGGTGAGTCGGGTCGGGTCTTCGTGGCTCACTGCACACAGAGACTTTGTAAGAACTGCTGTCCTTGTCTCTTGCCAAAGTCCCAAAGTCCAGGTGTCAGGATTGCTCAGGCTGGCTCATGTTCCCTGTCCATTGTCCTGACCTGGCTCGCTGAGCCAACAGTGGACTTTATTTAGTCTACAAACACTTCTCATGGATCTATCATGGCATGTATTAGGCATGAGGAATTCAGACATCAATAAAACACAGGCCTTTTCACAGAGCTCTGGAAATCAGTCAACTTTTTTTTTTTTTTTAATCATGAAAAAGCAAGAAAACAGGACTGAAAAAATCCAACCCCAACCTTCATCCATTCATAATTGAGTGATCATTTTCTGGTCAGACTTTTGAGATGACCACAAATGCCCCTCTGTTCTGTCCTTCCATAAGTAAGTTTGGAACCAAGCAAGATATAAGATTTGGGACACAGATGGAAATCAAAATATTATCTTTAAAGGAGATTTGAAGAACATGGCTTTAGACCTATGGCCACAGTGGGCTTCACAGTACTTCACCTCAGGTATCAACCTACCTATCCAGTAAATGGGCTGACCACAATGTGCCTGCCACACAGAGCAAAGCCTGCTCTGGCAAACTTACCACCCAGTACTAGATCTTAAATGCAAACTCTCTGACGGTGGATCCAAGAAAATACAGAGAAGGCTGAGCTGAGCATGCTTGGTTCCTTCTCTGAAGCTTGCTCATCAAATAAATCAGTCCCCCTCTGGGGACTGGTTAGTGAAGGTATGTAAAGGCCATCTCTGCATGTAAGAACATAGGACAAAAAATGAACGTTTTCCTGACACCTAGTATGTGTGTCTGAGTTTTAGGCTGTTCATAAGAAGAAGGTGAATGTCTTAGTCTGCTCCAGCTGTAATAACAAAATACGGGCACTCTTTGTTTTATTGCTCTTCTCTTTATTGTACTTCACAGATACTGAATTTTTTATAAATTCATGGTTTGTGGCAACCCTATGTTGAACAAGTCCATCGGTGCCATTTTCCCAACAGCATCTGCTCACTTTGTGTCTTTATATAACATTCTGATAATTCTAGCAACTTCTTCATGATTATATTTGTTACGGTGATCTGTGATCAGTGATCTTTGATGTTACTAGGGCAAGACTCTCCACCAGCAAAAAGAATATAACTGGCTGAAAGCTCAGATGATGATTAGCAATAAAGTATTTTTAATTAAAAACATGTACATTGCTTTTTTAGACATAATGCTATTGCACACATAATAGACTACAGTATAGTGTAAACATAACTTTTATATTTGGGAAACCAAAAAAATCTGTGTGACTCACTTCATTGTGATACTCACTTTACTGTGGTGGTCTGGGACAGACTCCGAGGTGTGCCTGTGTTGTAGATCGGGTAGCTTAAACAACAGAAATTTATTTCTCATAGTTCTGGAGACTAGAAAGTCCAAGATCAAGGTTCTGGCATATTCAGTTCCTGGTGAAAGCTCGTTCTGGCTCATAGACAGCCACCTCTTGCTATGTGCTTACATGGTGAAGAGAGAGAGCTCTGGTCTCTCTTCCTCTTCTAATAAGGACACTAATTCCATCATGGGAGTAGCACCCTGATGGTTTCCTCTAAATATAATTATTTTACAAGGGTCCCACCCCCTAATACCATCACATTTAGGGGTTAGGGCTTCAACATATGAATTTGGGGAAGACACAGACATTTTAGTTTATAACAGTGAACGAGAGATGAGTAGGCTCTTAGCTCCCGTAGACACTGCAGTGAAAAGAGTGCTGGACCTGACACCCATATGCCTAAGTTTGAATCCTGACTGCACCACTTACTAACCAGGCAACCTTGAGTAAATTATTTTATCTCTCTGGGCCTCAGGTCTGTCCTCTGAGGAATGGGGATGATGATGCTCAGTCTATGGCAGAGAGTTGTTGGGAGGACTAAATTATGGGTATAAACAGATGGAAGAGGTAGTATTTCTTGTTGGTATTATTTCTGATGCCACCTGGCCTCACCGCTCTTCTTCCTGAAAGGGGGTGTGCCATGTGTGAACTGCCTGCCTTGAAGTCTAACTTGGACATATTTTGAGGCCCAGGCGTTACTGAACGAACTACTTCCAACCACAAGGTCTGTTGAATCTCCTCTGTTTTAGAATGTCTATAATGAACCTATTCAAGACCAAACCATTGGACCAGACATTACAGATTTACCAGTTTTTCAGCCACCTCTTAGTCCTTGGGTGGCTCAGGGACAGTTTTGGATCACACTAGACTGAAGGACTTTCTGTCTCTGTCTTCTGGTCTACTAGCTACACTACACACACACACACATGCATACATATATACACTAGAGAATCCATCTCAACTCTAATGGCTTAGTTGTTTTTCAAGTACAGAGAAAATTTATAAACAATTCCTTAGAAGTTAAGGGAAAGAGAGAGAAAAATAATTTTGTATCCAGCTCAAAATGGATTTAAAAAAAAATATCTAAGAGTCAAGCTGTCTCTTCCGCAGAGATGTGATTATGATTTCTCTCTTCGCTCACCATGGTTTCATGTGCATTAAATACCCAGTGTGGAACAAGGTGGTACTGCTTGCTGCTGTGTGGTTCTCCTTCCAGGCACAGAATAAAGTTGCATTTCCTGGCTCCTTGTGACTGGATGCAGCCAGGTGACCAGTCCTCATCAATGAGTGGTCAGCAGAAGTGACATATGCGGCTTCTGGGCTAGAGTATTGAACTGTTCAGCCACCATTGTGAGTCCTCCCGAGCTCTCTCCTGCTGAGGTGACTGGCAATATTCAAAGTGGCGGCTGCTCCACCACACAGACAAGGTCCTTTAGGAGGAGACATGGAGCAGAGCCTCCTGCTAACCTCTGAGCAATACGTAAGTGATCAAGAAAGTAACCTTTATTGTCATACGACATTAGAAATTGGGAGTTGTTTGCAGCTTAATCCACCCTATTTTATCTGATATGTGTATACCCTAACAAATTAAATAATTCAACTTGTCTTGATATTGCTTTATGGCCTCGAGAATCCAAGCTGACCAGAGATGACACCAGTTCACTGTCATGGTCTGGCCCAAAGAGAACACCATGCTTCCCAGAGAACTGATTTAGCCTTTGCATTAAACATCAGGCTGCTTCCTCCACCGCATGGCAGGTTTTCATCTCCTCAGAATAATTTTTTAGCAACTTGAGAAACTGCAATCCAAACATATAGTATTTTTGGCTGGAAATTAAAACACGTCACTTTTAAAACATAAGCAGCATGCCCTGAATGTTTATGGTAAAAAGCTCACTCCTGGCCAGACTGCAAAGCTCACATTACCGAGAGGCAAACCCTGGAGCATGCTAGCAGTTTGCCTCCCAGTTCGTCCTTCCTACACGATGCAACGACTGTGAATCATTTCTCCTCTGGCACATGGACTCTCAGGCTTTATGACTGCTTTCCTATTGGGGGGGGGGGGGGGGGCGGGGGACTGGCTAGAATTTCCCCCTGCTGTAAGGGCACAGCAGTGGTAATGGAGAGACAGGTTTCTGTCCACGCCACTGCCCGTGTGCTAAGCCAGCGAAGGCTCAGCCATGGGGCCTCCTGGTTGGGGAGCCACCTTATTTCTTTGTTCACACATTAATTTCATGTATTCAAATGTTCGTGAGTCTATACCTGTAATGGGCTAGCTCCTGTGAAAGGTGTGGCGAGGGACCCAGAGACAGAGAAGACACAGCCCCTCTTCCTAAGAGACTAGAACCCAACACTGGAGGCCCCTGGTAGCACTGGACATGAGAAAGACAAAGCAACTATGGAATTCAGAGGAAGGTGATGTGGCGGGCATCCCGTGAGAGGGAAGGGAAAGAAATGAGCATTTCTGACTACTACCTAACTCAGGTCACTTCGTTTCTACCACACCCAAACGAGGTAGTAATTCATGTATCAAGTGTGGGCACTGAGCTTCAGAGATGTAAAGAGATTTTTTTCAAGCTCAAGAAACAGAGAATTCGAAGTTACCTTTCACGCACAGGTTTACCTCACTCCAAACGTGGTGTCTGTCCCCCTGGCTTCCTGGCTTGGTTGGTTTGAGCGTTGTTCCATGCACCAAAAGGTTGCCAGTTTGATTCCTGCTCAGGGCACATGCCTAGGATGCAGGTTCGATCCCCGGTTGGGGTGCGTACCGGAGGCAACCGATCAGTGTTTCTCACATCGCTGTCTTTCTCTCTCTGCCTCTCTCTCTAAAAATCAATGGAAACATGTCCTTGGAAGAGGATTAAAACACTGGTATCTGTCGAGTAACAATCTCCCTCAGCCACAATTTCCAATCTATAAAGTGAAGATAAAATAAAAGCACCAATTTCATGGAGTAATTTTGAGAATTAAATGGGATAATACATGAAAATGAAGTTCTTAGTCTGGCACATAGTAAGTGCCCAATAACTGAATATTATTATTAGGCACGTACTGTATTGCAGGCATTTATACTTCACAGATATTATTCTTATCTTCCTTTTAAGGATGAGGAAAGCAAAACTCCCTTACATTAAACAACATGCCCAAGGTCACCTAACTGATATCAGTGACAGTGCTGGGGATAGGATCAAGGTCTGCCTGACTTCAGCACTGATGCTCTTTCCACCATGCCAGGGTGTCTCCCAAAGAGAAAGCAGAGGATCAAAAGCCCCCAGAGAATGGGTGGTGTTCATCACTGTATTGCATACTAGGCAGTGCTCAAGAGGGCATGCTCTGGGCTGTGGCCAGGTAGTTCAGTTGGTTAGAATGTCATCTTGATATACACGAAGGTTACAAGTTCGATCCCTGGTCAGGGCACATATAAGAATCAATCAGTGAATGTCTCAATAAGTGGAACAACAAATCAATGTTTCTCTCTCTCTTCCTCTCCCTTTCCACCTCCCTCTATCTGTAAAATCAATAAATTAAAAAAAAAATTTTTTTTAAGAGTGCATGCTTTGCATTGCCCAGGCAGCTCCAATGACCTTGGGTAAGCTATTTAACCCCACTGGGCTCCATTTCCCCATCTGTAAAATGGGGATAAGAATGCAATCTCCTCATAAGGCTTATGAGGTATTAAACAAGACAATGCATATAAAGTGCTTAACAAGATGCCTAGCACATAGAGAGATCTCAATGAGTGCGAATGTTGATGATGATGATGGTGGTGGTTCTGGCATCATTGACATAGCCTGTGTGACACACACATGGAAGCTGCCATCAAAAACAAAGAAACAAAAAAAAAAACAGGTATTTAGTCCAAGACAGTTGTCTTGGCCGGCACACTCTTCTGATTAAACAAAGAATGTTCAGGAGGCAGCAAGTTAAGCATGTGTGGAGAACGATGCTACCTACCAGAATTAGCATGCTAAGAAAATGCTTTTAAGGCATTGCTTCTTTATGTGACTTCTTAAAATGTTGGTTGGCGATGAAGCCAGAATTCTCTTATCAAAATGAAATCTGTAGAATTCAATTTTCAGCTCAAACAATGTGGTTTATACAAAGCACCACCCTTTCAAGTCAGATGAGGAAATATAAAACTGTTCTATAATGGACATATTGTTTGCACACACACACAAAAATATGAATCCATGTTTCATGCCAGGCCTCATTTGGTATCGTCAATAAAAGGAGAAAACTCTCACTTCTCGAGAGGAAACCTCCAAAGTAGATTTCAACGCCATATCAACTGTCCCCTTTGTTCCACCCCAAATGTCAGAAGACCACAGCTACCTCTTTACTCACTGGGACGCAAAGTTGCTGGGAGACACAGACCCAGCATTTATCATCACTGGTCCTTTTCATTAAACTGAGAGAATGACTATGGATTGAACCCCTTGGGGGTGAGTGCAGATCAACAGAAATGTGTTGAGGCCCCTTAAGTATGCCGCACTGTTCCGGGCATCATGAGGATACCTAGAAAGGCAGATGAGACCCCGTCTTGACCTCAATGCACTCCTCATCTTTACTGTCACAATCACACGTGCAACCAGCAGCCTCGCACCACTGCCATACAGAGTGCCTACTGCGTGCAGGCACAGTGCCAAGCATGGAGGAGAGAGAAGCAAGATGCACACCTCCTCTCCTCAGAAAGATCGGAGCCCATGTGCTTCAGAAATGCCGCGGAACGAGAGATCATCTAATGAGCAAAGAGAGAGGAGGTTTTGGAACTGTCTTAAAAGAATGGCACAACTCAACACACGGCAATGCTTTGTGTCTAGGACCCAGGACCCAGAGTCACAGACAAGGTCTGAGCAGTGGGTTGTAATCATCGGCTGCTCTGCGACGCATTAGCTACCACTGAACGTACAGATGCTGCTGGCCACTCGGACGTTATGGGGCTGTCAGCATTCAGCCTTCCCTTCCTTCCAGCTCCTACGTGAATTCCTTCTTTATGAAGACTTATTTGGAGAGAGGACACCACTCTTTTGAAGGAAGTAGAGGAAGTTTCATCATCCCTCTTCCTGCCCATGCTCAGCCCTCCTGGAGAGGACTCACTGAGGAGGGAACATCTGAAGGATTCCAACCAGGTTAAGAACAGAAAGAAGTCTCCCAGGCTGAAGAAATAGCAAGTCAAAGGCTCGAGGAAGGAATGAGTTAGGAAGTCCCAGAAAGCCAGAGTATAGGAACATAAAAATGAGAGTAAAAGGGGGTCTGGGGCCAGATCCCTACGGGTTTGGAGTTTATTCCTAAGCCATTAGAGGATGATAAGCAGAAGAAGGGGTGCAATGGTCTGTTTTTAAAGTATCCTTCTGGCTGCTGGGTGGAGAATGGGCTATGGAGAGGCAAGACAGGAAGCGGGGAAATTAGCAGGAGGCTATGCTGAGGCACGGGGAGGGGTAGGGGGAGATGATGACTCTGCTGGGACCACAGGGATATCGGTCACGTTGAGAGAAGGATGTAGATTGGGGTATAATTTACCGGTAATGTCCATTGGACTTGATCATTGACATGAGAAGTGAGGGAAAGAAGAATCCAGAATGACTCCTGAATTTGTACGTTGAACAAGCATGTGGATACTGCTATTGAATGAGTAACAGAGGAGAGTGCTATTGCTGGGACATCTTGAAGAAGGCCATGTTTCAGAGAGACAAAAAAACCCCACACACATGCAAAGTTTTATTTTGACCAGGTAAGGTTTGTGATAGTGGAGTTGGGTGCGCAAGAAAGAGCTGCAGATATAAGTTCTGATGTCGTTATCGTATAGATGATATTTAAAGCCAAGGATTGGATCGTCTCCTAAGGAGAGAACCAGACAGAATAAAAGAGGTCCAAGGGCTGAACCTTAGGATTCCGACGTTTAGAAGTCAAGCCCTCAGGAACAAGAAAAATCCTAAATATGCCTCTCCCTTCGCACTCGCACGCCCCACTGCACTGCAGAAGAAACCGCAGAGGGAAAACCGAAACCGTTTTTAACCTAATTTGAATACTGTATGTACATAATTAAAAACATTTGGCCCCAAAGATTAATAACTCCTTTTACATCTTCCTTTGACAGTCGCTCTGATTTGCCGGGCGGGACGAGTGAGGCGGGCGCTCGCTGAGTTGATTAACACCTCCACGTTGCTTTGAGCAAAGTGTGCGGTGGCGACAGAAAATGCCACATTGCAAATGCCTGACTTGGGAACGGGACTCTGCCTTCGTGCCTCCCGATAGAGGCAGAGACTCACTTCTGACGGAGGGAAAGTATTACAAAAATATATATGTAACACATATTCTATTCCTGATTTAGGTCTATAATCTTATGAGCCAGACTGTAATGAATAAAGTTATAATTAGCTGTAGATGAAGAACACGCAGCCGTGTTTTCTAGGGTGCACTTTAGGGCTCCGATCCAATCTGCACATTTACAAGCTGTGCTATTTGCATCGACTTCCACGGACTCCGCTCAGAGACAGAAGAGGCTGCATTATTGATGACAGTGTTCGCATCTTGCTTATCTCTCTAGTACACCCTGTGGGGTGTGGAAGTACAGGAGGAGGGAACAGCCAGGAAATCCGGAAAACACTACCCCATCTTCACAAAATAGCTCCCCAAATAGCAGCATCAATGTCTAGTCTACGCCAAAAAACCTCTGGCATTTTCTCCCAACTAGATAGATCTACAGGCTTGGACTAAACAGATGTAAAGTGACATGAATTGCTGTGACATATGCTGTGTGACCTTAGATGAGTCATTTCCTCTCTCTGGGCCCTGGCTTTCCATCTACAAAATGAGAAGTTGGGCTTAACTAAGGGCCTTTCTCGCTCCAGCATCCTGATGACTTGTGATTTTGTCAAAAGAAAATCAAATAGGATACTTACCAGGCAAGCTCCTGTAGAATCAGGGCCACCGCATGCTACTAAAGAGCCTAGTCCCCCCTTTACCTTCTCTGTGTTTTGAGGTGATACGAAGCAGTACACCATGTTTAACCACTGGCTCTCCAGTGACAAAGCTCTGATTTGTAGTGTTTGCCAATTTCTGTGGTGTAAATACTCCCACCATGGTGGATTTCAACCTACCAACAGGATGTCACTGCCTACAGAGTTGGGAAAAGATGAAAACCAACTCTCATAAGGCGGCATGCCTACTGAATGAGGTGTATCACTCATGGCACGTGTGAGGATAACTGGCAAGTCACCCCCTTTCTCCTCTCCTCTACTTTCCTGGTCAAAAGATTCTAAGTAGGAGCTAACACCAGAGTTGTGAGTGACTCTGATCTTTTGGATCGTCCCCCTGAGGTGACTATGGCCTCAAGGTTAAGGGCACAGGTTTTTGCCAGATACCCAGGGACCAAATTGTGGCCCTGCCACTTATCAGCTGTGTGACCTTGGTCAAGTGACTTAACTGCTCTGTCAAAGATGTAAAGTAGGGATAGTAAACATGCCTGCTGCATAGGTGGATTAGTCAGCATGGGGCACCATAACAAAATACCATAACAAAATACCATAATAAACAGGTATGTTCTAGGTTCTGGAGGCTAGAAGTCCGAGATCAGGGTGCCAGCATGTCCGGGTTCTGGTGAGAATTCCCTTCCTGGCTTGCAGATGGTTGACTTCTTGCTGTGTCTTCACATGTGACAGAGAGAGCTGTGGCGTCTCTTCTTATTACTAGAAGGGGACCATTTTTACAGGGCTAGGGCTGCATTCTGATGGCCTTATTTAACTTTAATTGCCTTCTTACAGTCCCTACCTCCAGGACAGTCACATGAGGGGTTAGGGGCTTCAATTTATGAATTTTAGAGGGACACAATTCAGTTTATAGCAATAAGGCTGTTATAAAAATTGGGTTCATACAATATATGTTAGCTATATATATTTGAAGATAATGGTCAATTTGAGTTTGAACCACAAAATCAAAGATAAGGCCAAAAGAAGGAAAAGAAGAGTAACTTGGGCACAAATTTTGTAAGCCTAGAATTCTATTTTCTTGCAAGAACTTAAGGACCACCCAGGACCAACAATTCAATCCAATGTTGGTCTAGAAGCCCTGTCCTTGGATTTTGTGCTGAGCTCTGGGCAAGACATGAGCTTAGAGCTGGAAATGTAAAGAGCAACCTTTAGTGTACCATCAGCTTCATCTCCTTTTGTGAACTCCTGTCTGGTAACTAGACCAACAAAGTGGCCTGGAAAACTTCCTGCTTCTCTTTCACTCGGTCCCAGGACATCCCAGTCCCCACACTGAGAGTTAAACTCTAGGCGCCAGTCCTCCTAGTCTCCAGGTGAGCTGCAGATCACATTTGAGCCTGCAGCAGCTGGACGTGGCTACCTACCCACCCCACTACCCCCGCCTCCAGCCCAGCCGCACTGCCTCCGTTAAGCCACATGAGCTTTGGCAAGAAATAAGTGAAAGAAAGAGAAGGTTGGATGAGAGGAAAAGTAGGAAAGAAGGAAATGGAATGCCCATTTTTTACCATTTCCTGGTTGTCAGGCATAGTGCCACATGCCTGCACCCATCCCAGCTCTGATGGTTCTCCCAAGAACCCTAAGAAACATTCTACAAAATTTCCTTAAAGCCCAGCAATCCTCCTCCTAGGTATATATCCAGAAGGCACTCGAATACATGTGCACGAATATTTATCATGGCACTACTCACGACAGCAAAAGATGAAAGAACCCAAATGAGCGTCCATCGATGTATTAATGGAAAAAAAAGTGACATATACATACAATGGAATACTATTCAGTCATAAAGAGGGAATGAATGAAGTATCTAATGCATGCTACAAGGTGCAAAACCCCTTAAAATGATCATGCTAAGTGAAAGAAACCAGACACAAATGGTCACGTATTATCTCATTCCATTTATTTGAAATACCCAGAATAATTAAATCCACAGAGACAAAAAGCAGATTGGTGGCTGCCGGGGTCTAGGGAAATGGGCGGAATAGGAGCAACTGCTTAATGGGCGCAGGGTTTCTTTGGGAGTGATGAAATGCTTGGAATTGTATAGGTGGTGATTGCATAACATTGTGAATGCAGTAAATACCACTTCATTGTACACTTTAAAATGGTTAATTATATGCAATGTGAACTTCACCTTAATTTTCAAAAAAGCCATTCACACTCTAGGAATTTCGAGTTTCATTTATTTGTTTTAGAAAAATGATTTTAGCTATTTAGAAGAAACTCAGAGCTCCATTCAAAAGTGGAGGCAAGTGGCCTTCAGGTTTCTTCTCCTAATCACCAATGTCCAAGGCGCAGTTCTGGAGAAGGAAAGAAAGAAGGAACTTTTAATTATTAACTCCTCCAATATGCCAGGAGCAGTGGTGAGTCTTTCACCCACTTATTTCATTCCGTTCTCACACTTTCCCAGGCATGGTAACATCGCTTTATTACAACTCTGGCTGATTCTCCCAACAACCCTGAGAAACATATGGTAGGGCTATTAGTCCTGTTTCACAGATGGTAAAATTGAGGCTCTTCAGTGTCGGGACCTGGTTTGAACTCCAAGTCTGCCTGGTTCAGGAGCCTCAGACTCCCCTATCAGCAGGTATCCCCAAAGGGTGTCAGTAGAAACCACAGCCAATAATCTTACAGCCACAGCGTCACCAGCATGGACCCTGGGGAAGAGGTGAAAAGATAAGTTGGGGGGGGGTTCTTTATGCTCAGCCACATACATTTACCTCTCTCAGGCTCCTCCTTCCCTGTCCTGTCCTCTAATCAACACGGTAGAAATATGGCCCCTTTAAGTATAAATGTCATCCGCTACAACAGTTGGGATAGCAGCTTACTCAACTGAAAAGAGAAAACTTCCCTTGGCAACTGAAGGCCTGGGAGTCGCTTGTCAGACTATTTAGAATGATTGGTGGGTCCTTGCCCTCCATAGTCCAGGTTGAGGAATCCTTCACCTTGTAAGCACTGGGGGCCATGGTCTTCTAAAGGACGCCCTGGTTTCTCAGAGCAGGTCTGGGTGTACTGGCCAGAACACAGTAGGGGGCCGTAGGGGGCTTTCTGGCTTCTGGTCTTCACTCCACTGCTGGCGATCCACTTCCCACTTGACAAGACTCCTGTCCTCACAGGGCCTCGTTCCATCCATGTGGAAAGAGGAGGGCGCGCTTCCAACTCTGAAATGTCGATGATTTTCCCTCAACACCTTCACATTTGCCGAGGAACTTGGCAGTGCTTTACGGATATAGGTGTCCTCAAAAGTTGTGCATGAATCAGATCCTTGTTATGAAATCACACATGTGAAAGCAGAGGGTAAGGTGGAATGTGAATAACCAGCCTCTAATTCATGGTTAACTTGTAGATGTTTATAGAAGTCAGGAAGGAAGAAAGAGGGAGGGATGGGGGGCGGGGAGGGAAAAAAGAATGGAAGTGGTTAAAGGCAAACACCTTGGAGTCACAATTTGTAAATTTGAGTCTCTGCTTTTCTACTCACTGGCAGCATGACCTTGGACAAGTCACTTGACCTCTATTAGCTTCCATTTTCTCATCTGTAAAATGGAGATAAAAATACCTACTTCATCAGGTTAACCAAAGAACTGTTAAAAAATGAAATTTAACTGAGCAAATTTTAAAGATTTTATTGGCTTTATTCAATGGTTCATGAATCGGGCAGCATCCCATTTAGCAATCAGAAAGTTCCTCCAAGGAGCTGTGCAAAATGCAAGTTTTATAGGCAGAAAAGGAACAGGAACAAAGTAGCTATACTGCACAGAAAAGTGGGCTGGTTATTGTAGGTGACTTTTCTTTATAGGTTGGCAGGTGTCCATCAGGCAGGTGACCTAGCTCATGTTAATCAGGTGATTCTTAAATGACTGGTGTAAGATTCCATTTCTGAGAGAGCTGAAATGGTAATTAAGTCTTGGTTTGGCAACGTGGGGCTTAGCACAAGTGACTCCATTTGGGGCCTGTTGTCTTGTTTTTAACCAGACTAAATGAAATAATGTATTTGAAGGGTTCACCACATTGCTGGGTAATTAGTAAGCACTTAGTAAAACATCAGGTATGAAGCAAAGAGGGAGAGAGGAGGGAAGAAAGAAATGAAAGAAGGTTGTGGGAGGTGGGGAGGGAGTCCCTGACTGAACTCCCACTCAGCACGGGCCATGCATTTTCATCACCAAAACCACATGAAACATACCCAGAATCACAGAGAAGTTCATCATGGAAACCGAGAGGCAGGGTTGCTTTCTCTTTTTCTTGCTCAGATTCAGAGACATGAAGTAAAGAGGCAGAGATGGGATCCTCTTTAGGCTACCCCCACATTCTAGTCGTTGCCACTTACACTGCTTGGAAATACTCCCCCGAAACAATCAGTACGTGTCCTATGGAAGAACACATCCCCCACAGCACCGGAGACAAACCACCCCCCCCAGACACATGCTCCCAAGCACATGGCATGCACGCTCACAAGGCGTTTTCAAACGCTCACTTGCATACCCTCCCACACAGTCACATGCATACACAACAAGGTCTGAGTGGCCAAGGTCAACGCTTCTCCTTGTGGGAATCAAAAGCAGTTACCCTTTTATCACTTTGAATTGATTAGCTCAGCATTCTTTTCCCCGACCTCCTCCACTCCCAGACGAGGTCCAGTTCCTCTGCACATGCTGTCAAAGTCCCTGCTCTTTTCCGGCGTGGCACTTGGCAGAGTTCGTCAGGATGCGCGTGGCCGTTTGATTAGTGCCTGCGACCCCTCCTACACCTGCTGCTTCAGAGCTTGGGGAACTGAGGCTATTGGGCCGCTGCAGCTCCCAGCACCATGCCTGGCGAACAGTGAGTTTCATAAACACGTGTGGAACGCTGAAGTGAATGAGTGAGCACACAATAGTGAGTCTTTTCAAGTGCAAGGCCTCAGCACCTCAGACCCCCTGAACCAGCCTCACAGGAAGGCCCTTGACCGTGTAAGATCTCCCAGCCCCAGGCCTGTCCTCTGGCTCTCTCTGCTCTGTAGCCTCCCTGGAGTCCAGAGCAGCTGCCTCCTTCCTCAACAGTGACCTCGGAGCCCTCTCTCCTAGAAGGGTGGGCAGGGGTCCCGCCTGGCTCCGAGCTGGGACTTTCATGTCTAACATAATTAGGATCTAACTACCCCAGGAGGGTCTTTGAGCCAGTGACCCCTTTTCCCTCTTCTACCTGTCACACTGAGCACTAGCCCTCCTTTCCTTCACACCCTAGACTCCGGCCTCAGATTCCCTTGAAAAAAAACATTTACATTTCTTTTTTTTTTTTTTTTCCAGGGGACTAAGCCTGTCTCTAATAAATAGAACATGAGCTGCGACTGTTGCCCAACCCTGGAGCAGTTCTGGGGGGTCTGGGTGAGCCCTGGCTGCTCCATTCCTCTCCTGCAGGCTCCCCGGCAGACCCGCCCCTTCCACGCTGCCTGGCCCCCGCCAGTCCCGGATTTCTTTGCCCTCCCCCTCATTAAATCAGCAGCCATCAGGCTCCTGGAGACAGGGGCTGCCCAGCTTCCCAGACCAGAGAGGGCCCAAGGGGTTGATTAGCATATTGTTGGAAGGAAGGCAGGCTGGAGTCATCCTTTTTCCTATTGACACAAAATAGCTGTGACCCAAAGGCTCCTCCACCCCTGCAGCCGGCCAGAAGCAGCCAGGGAAACAAGGGCCACTTCCCCTGTCTCTTGCCTGAACTCCCGTTATTCCCTCCCCTCCTTCCCAGTTCTTTCTCTTCTCTTTTCCTATTCTCTTAGCTTGCTCACCTCCTCTCTCCTCTGGTGCGCCCCCTCTCCGGTTCTCTCCTTTGTCCCCAACTCCTTCCCCTCTCCCTTCTCCCTTCTCTCCTCTTCTCCCCTCCATTCCTCCATCTCTCTCCCTTTCTGTCTTTCCTTCTCCCCTCCATAACTCTCCCCCCATGTCTCCATCTCTCTCCTCCTCCTCCTCCACCTCTTTCTCCCCATCTCTTTTTTTTCCCTTTAACCCCCTGCTGTCTCCACCTTAGCTCCATCCTTTAAAAAAAACTGCAAACATAGAAGTCACCAGGGAAAGGCTTCTCACCTCCTAAAACCAAGGGCAGGCTGGTGCCCCGTTAGAGCTGGGAGCCATTTCTGCCCCCCAACCAAAGCTTTGCTCCGCCTGGAAAGCCATGGGAATGACAAATCTTTGGACAAATTACTGATTTCTCATCTAATTTACATCCAATTAGTGTGAGTGAAATGAATCATGTGGTCAGCCCCTCAGGGGAAACATTGAGATAACAAATGCCCAGAGCTTCTTTCCTGGGGAACTGACGGCCCTCGGGGAAGTCCATGATTTACCCCTCGGGTCAGAGGCCCCCTCCCTTCCCCCAGGCAGGTTACCAAGCCCATAGATCAACCCCGCCCCCTCCCTGCAGGCGGATGGGCCCCAGGGAGTTCAGGCTGGTAATAAATGGGTGGGTGAGGGCCGGAGCCGTGGAGATCCACTTCAGATTAGAACGCAGAGATGAGTTCTTGGAGCAAGTGCCAGGTCAGGGGCTGGAGACCCTGATGCCTAAGAATCTCCCCCACCCTACAAGGACTCCGTGAGGCCAGAGGTCCGGGACTCTGGTGACTCTAAATGGCATTTGCTACCACTCACCGCATAGCAGGCTCTGTGTTCAGTGCTTTGTAGCATCACAGCTCTGAACCCTCACGAGTACCCTAGAAGGCAGCCACTACTGTGACCTCCGCTTTAAAGGGAGGGCAGCAGGCTAGGGGGAGACTTGCTCAAGGTTACTCAGTCAAGGAGATGCAGGGCTGAGGTTTTTGAACTGTGGCAGTGTGATGCCAGAGTCCAAGTGCTTAACCATCGTGTTGTCTGCTCTGTCCATTTTGCAAAGGAGGAAACTGAGGCTCAGAGGGGTGAAGTCATTGCCCAAGGTCACAGGTCGGTTTTGGCAGAGCGGGAATGCCAAGTTCAGTGTGTTTCTTCCCCACGGGTCCTCATCTGCTGCTCAGGGCCTGGATGGAGGCCTCTGAGTCTGGGCGGGTGGAAACCGCTTCTGGGGATGAATGCAGATAAATTATAATTATCCGAGGCCCTCCTGACTCCTGGGGGTGGGGGTGGGGGTGGGCTGGGCATGGGGGGACCCAAACGAAACCCACACCTTGCTGTGACTGGATCACCATTTGCTTCTTCATGCATGAAGAACAGCAGACGGAATTCAGAAATGTTTTTCTAAAACAAGAAAGATTACCCTCCGACACCGTTTGAAGTGGGAAGGCAGGGGTGCGGGCGGGGCAGGGTAGGGGGCAGGGGTTTCTTGTCTCAACAGTGCAGTAGCTGCATGTTTGGGATGAGTTTGCTCTTCCTGTGTAAACTTGTTTCTAGTCTGCTATTTAAAACCTGGCATATGGATGGGCTCTCAGCTTCCAGTACTGGCAGTTCTTAACATTCACAGCGACTAAATAAAAAGGGAATTTTAAAAACCAAATGCAGCTTTACCCCATAAGGAGGCAAAGAGAGAAAACTACTAAGAAGTTAGCAACTCTGAACTTGGGCCCAGTCAACCCCCTCCATGTGGAGGCTTCTCTGGGGCAGGGTGAGGAGAGAAGGGAGCGGCATTTTCTGAGTACCTCCTATTGGCCTTGCTTTCTGTGCTGGGGGCTTCACCTTAGGGTCAGGTTGGAGGAAGGGCAGAGTCCTTGCAATCAGCCAGCCAGGCACTGAAGCCCAACTCTGCCACTCACTAACTGGGTGACCTTGGATATGTTCTTGCCGTCTCTGAGCTTCAGTTTCTTCAGCTGTCAGACGGGCTAAAATAGGACCTAACTCAGGTGTTGTAAGGATCACATGAGCTAATGCTTGTAAAGCTTGTAGCCCGCTGCCTAGCACATACTGCGGGTGCAAAACCCTGTAGCTATTATGTGCACATCTACTGGACAGTGGCGACTTTTTTTCCTCATTTTTCAGTGTCTGAGATCACAGATGACACTGTACTTGGAACTGGCTGTCCAACCCATCTCTTTCAAGGAGTCCCAGGAATGTGGTAAGCAGAGTAGGAAGAGAGGCTTGGGGTGTCTGGAGGAGAGAACAGAGCCTGGAGAGAAGAAAGGGGGACTCCAGGCAGAAGCAGATTTAAAGGTGGGCACCTGGGGTGCACGCCCTGGGCCCGAATTCTGAAGGGCTCCGCAAGTTTACAACTTGTATGTAATTAAAATTGCACATATGAAACTTGGTGTCATTAGAAAAAAGTGTAAAGTTGGGGCTTTGCGGGGCCCTTCAGAAGTTGGGGCCCAGGGCACGCACCCAGTGCTCCCCCCGTTAAATCCGCCTCTGAGACGCAGAGAACTTAGGTCACCAGGGTCAAGAGCAGAGTGACAAGGCTCCTAGGGAGATTCCTTCCTGGGTCTCCAGTAACAACAGCAATTCTTCAAGTGCTTACTATGTGCCTGGCACTATCCTAAAAGTTTTACAAGTTTGGAGTCCCCCCTGCCACCCGCGTTGCCACGTAAGCCTCAAACCGGCTCAGGAAAAGGAGGCTCCGGGAAGTTACTGTGCAAGGTCACACAGTGAGGCAGTGAGTGATGGGGGTAGGACACCCAGCGAAGGACATGGTCAGGCTCCAGGGCCCCGCTCAAGTTACTCCATCAGTCTTGGCACCAGGGGGCATCCTGAAGCAGGCAAGAAAGCATTGTATCCAGAGAGAGAGCAGAAATGGCCTCTTTAGCCCAAGTAGACAATCAAGTCAGCTGCAAGCCTCCTACCCGCTCACCAGGGGCAGACCCGTTCCAAACCCCTCATCTGAGCGCCCCACCCCCACTTCCATCAGAGCCAGCCCCCTGAAGGGCCAGTGAGAACCCATTTCCTAACCAGCGCCCACAGAGCAGACCGCCACTCCCCAGAGGTATGGCTGGTCCAAGCAGAGGGATGTCGTGGTTCAGCAGCTTTAGTGGCCTCAGTTTCCTGTTCTGTAAAATGGGGAGACTGTGGCACCTTCACCGTACCTGGTCATCAGGGAGGATTAAGTAAAGCAGCTGCACCTGGCTCTGAGCTTGCGGTTCTGTTGTTGCCGTCACCAGCGAGGAAACTGAGGTTGGAGGCAGAGGAGTGACTCTGAGCAGCAGCAGATGAGGCCGACACCGAAACTGTCTCAGCTGAGCCCTGCTCAATCAGCAGGGCTGTGCAGGGGGCTGCAGGTGTGCTGGGGTGTCTGTGCAGGGAACCCAGTGGTCTGAAAACCCATGACCCCACTGATGTCATGGGTCACCTCTGATTTGAATGCCCCCAAACACACTGACTTCTTCTGCTTCTTGGGGACGGCTCCCAGACACCTCACCCCAGCTCCCCATCTCTCCAGAGCATCCTTTGGGAGGAAGAACTTTGTCCTGACTCGGAGATTTGCCCCAGGCGCCACCGAGGACACGCCTGCTTGGAGCTCCTGCTTCAGAGCCTGCCACTGTCAAGACTTATGGCTGCCTCGTCGCTCCCCCTCGCTGGGTCTGGCTACATCACTTATCTCGCCGACGCTGACCTGCCAGCAGCTGCAGGAGGCTCTCTCCGGTAAGATTTGATTAATGAGGTTCAGCGGCAACAAATCAGTCTTATGGAGCAGCCCTCCCCCTCTCTGGGACACACTCTCACAACAGCCGCTGCATACAAACTGCCCAGCGGGTGTGGGGCTGCCTCCAGCCCTCCTGTCAGCGGCCCCAGGCTCTGCACCCCGTTCCGTGGGCCAGACCCGACAGGATTGGCCCTGGGCTCTGCACCCCGTTCCGTGGGCCAGACCCTGCAGGATTCACCCTCACCCACCAGTGTGCACTGCATCCGGTGCGAGCAAGGGGGGCTTGCTTTTCCCCTTATCTTCAAGATAATAATTACTAGAGTAGTGTAAATCATAATAGTTACTATTTCTGGACTCGCAGTATGCAGGGCACTTGCCTAAACACTGGACACGATTTTATTTGATTAATCCTCTCAACGACTGTATGGAATGGGGATTTTAAGATCCCCATGCCACAGATAAGGGAAGTGAGGTGCAAGTGGGATGCTCACTTGCTCAACGTCACACAGTTAGAAAGGGGCAGAGCTGGGACTTGAACCTCAGTGTTCTTGCCTTTCATTATAATTCCCGTGTTTGGAGTCTTACCACCCTTCGGAAATATGAGAAAATCTATGGTGCTTCTCTTTGGAAAAAAGGGAAAATGCACACATCTATACTCACAGAGCCACACAATATCACCACATGCAGACCCACCCACTCTAACCCCATCTATCCTGAGACCCCTGCGCCTCCCCCACTCCAGCCTCCCTGTGAAACTTGGGCATGACCCTTCCCCTTCTGGGCCTCCGTTTCTCCTGTGAGGACAGAAACTGGGGGTCCCACCTCCAAGGGTGCCTCTCTTTCCTATTCTGTGTGTCAAATGCAGATACCCAAGTCCCGCTTCCTCTCATCTGCTCACTCACTTCTGGAAAGTTCTTGTCATTGGGCACCAGAAGGCAGAACTGGTTTTCTCTGAGTTTCCAACCATTCTCTGTGCATTGCCTCACCCCGCCCATCTCCTTACCCTGACTGTTTTATTGGAACTCTTTGCTTCTCAAGTAGTTACAGGAAGCCCATGGCACATTGCAGTCCGTCCGCTCCTTCGCAGCATAATCTACGCATCATTCTAGCTCACATCCCTCTGGCCATCGGTGACCCCACGTCACCTTCCCCAGAGCCTTTCTGAAGTGTGGGCATTCTGTTCGCTGCTCCTCGGGCCCCCACAGCTCCCCTTGGCACCAGACCACAAGCCTCGATCTCCACTTTTTCTTTGCAAACTGAAAGGGCTGTGGATCTCCCCCTTTCGTTCCCCTCTTTACCTTCCCCAAAGCCCTCACATCCCAGAAACATTTGTCAGGGATTTGCCAATAATCACTTTTTCATCTGCTGGGGCAAGAGTCATCTTTGCATATAGATGCTTTCTAATAGATGCTGCATTGATTATGTAAAGTTCTTTTGGGAATCGCCTGGCCATTTCTGGGTCCTTACTGACCAGTTCCACCTCCAATACACATCCCCTATCTCCTGGGTCAGGATGCCAAACCACCTGAGCCAGAGGCTGAGGGAGAGGCACAGGCCTTGCATGTGGTGGGGACAATGGCTCTACCCATCGCGATGGACTCGTATGGCCCACTCTACTTTAGACAGGCTGGCCAAGGAAGGTCCATTTAATCTGAATATGGCCTGTTCTTCAGATGGAAGTAACAACAATGATTCTGGTATAAATATATTTTGTACTTTGCAGTTTACAAAGCAAAGAGCACCTCTCCGTTAGCTCATACTATCCTCACAACGATCTTGTGGGGAGGGGTTATTATTATGCCCGCTTTGCAGATACGGAAAGTAAGGCACTGAGAAGTGACTTGCTCAACATGGCATGGTTCTTATGTAGCAACTCTAACCCTTGAACCCAACTCACGGGACTGTGAGATTATACTTTTTCCCTTGTATCATTTTGCTTAAAAGTTCCTTTGGGAAGGGGCATTTATAAGTGGTCTCAGATGTTCCCACTCATCCCAGTGTCCTCTGGGAGCTTGCAGGGAATGGGAAGTGGTCATGTGTGTTTGTGCAGAGGAGAGATATGAACAGCTATGTGTAGGGTATCTGGGCACGGGTGCGTGTGTGGTTCTGTGCAAATTGAGTGTACATGTGTGTGAGGATGCGGGTTGAGTGAGCATGAGCGTGCAGAGCGTAAGCAGGGGGAGCCAAGTGTGGTGTGTGCACATGTGGTGTGAACCTCTGGCTGGCTTCCTGCTCTGGAGGATCCCTCTGTACTTTGTCTTCAGAGCCCAGAGTCTATGGGTTCAGCCTCTTAGGATGAGGAGACTGGATGAATCACCACTTGCAGACCGTTTGGGGATAATTATAAAACCAACACTTTACTAAAGGCTCCCCCTGTAAGCTCAGGACAGGCCCCAAGCTTTTGGCGTTGATCCCTGGGCAGTGCCTTTAGCACCAGTGATCAAGCCACACAGAAAACGAGGCCCATCACCTCGTAGGTGTGGATGTGAGCCCAGAAAGGTCACTGTGGAGTTAGGCCAATAGCCCCAGATGGCAGGGGTGGAAGAAGGGAGGAACAGGTTTGCCAAATTCCTGTGGAACACAGTGCCTCCTGTCACTGTGCCCAGGGGTCGTAGGGGAGTTTGCAGAGACACTGGGGAAGCTCAGCAGGCCTGCTGAGGATCCTTTGTCCGACCAAGTCCTGGTGGAGTCTGGCAGTTGACCCCTGAAAGCATGGTTGGTGGTCCCTCAAGTTTTCCTCTGGCCAATCTCATTTGTGGGATGAAAAGGTCCAGAGAAGTCTCCTCACTGGGTGGCTCTTGAGGTCTTATTGTATCAGAGTCAGCTCACAGAGGGGTCTGGAGGTCCCCTGTGACCCCTGTCATGGCCTCTGAGGCACAGAGCAGAGTCCGACGTCATAGTGCACTTGCTGGCTTCCCCTGGGCCTAGACACCCTGCAGATGACCCTAAGCCTTTCAGAACACTGAGTCTGTAACTGAGCTGTGGCAGGGAGACAAAGATCATCGGGTTGGTGGGGCACCCCTATGGCCCAGCCCAGGTGGGCAGACTTCCCTTTCTGCTGCTCCCAGGCTGGCGTTATCGGCAGCAACGCTGGAGCTTTCCCCTGGAGCTTCCTGCTCTGGCTTCTACCTGAACTTGGCATCCCCATGTGCCAGTTAGAGTCACACCTCCCATTTAACCAGAAGCACATTTTCCAGCTTGTTCTTCCACCAGGCTGGGCTCCAAATGCCTCTTGTGGTTGTTTCCCGAAATCCAATCCAACCTCAAAGCATGAAGATTTGCCATTATTAAAGACGAGCAAAAACATATGCCCCAGGCTCTGGAGAGAATTTCTAATGAGGATTCCAGAGATCACAGCCGGCTCATGAGCCTTGGAATCCGATGGGCCCTTAACAGTCACAAAGCCCCTAATTACGCTCCCTGCACATCGCAAGTACCCACCACCCCGCCTTTGCCATGCGGCTCCCGTGACATGAGTCTGTGTGATGTAGAGATGGTGTTTAAAGGCAGCATATAAAGGGAAAAACCAGGCATGGTCAAAATTACCCTTACAAATCCCTCAGGAGGGAGACCAATGTACCATCTCTCAGTAAGTCCAGCACAGCCAGGCTTTCCTTCAGCTTTGGAACAAATCAGTTTTCTTTGGGTTAAGCACCAGGTGAGGTTATTGACTTGATTTGAGGGACCATGTTACATGACAAATGCATGTCTTTAAACATTAGAATCACCCTCAGGGTGATAGTCACAGGAAAAAAGGTGCAGAGCTCCTGAGAGCCATTGAGGAAACAGCGGGATCCGTCTCCCATCGCATGCTTGCTCTGGGACATAGCTCTTTGAATGAATTGGGGATCAGAACACCCACTTTATTCTCCATACGCACCTCTTTGTTGTCATTATTATTGAGCTGTGTGCATATACATGGTTGAATTCAAATATGTGAAGTGCAATCTTCCTGGAAAAGTCATTCCCTGCATTATAATATGTGTACATCCTTCACAGCTACTACCTCTGCATTCCAAATGCCCCTTCTTCCAGGAGGCACTACCTGATTGCCTCTGCTGGAAGTGGTGTCTCCAACTATAAATTCCCAACAGGACCTAATCTGTACCCATCTGATGACGAATGTCACCCTGGGTCTCAGATCATAATAACTATGTATGTGTCTTCTCTCACCAAATATGCCATGAAGTCCTTGAGGGCAGGGTCCTCATCTGTTTCACCTCTGGGGTCCCTGCAGTACTTGGCCCAGTGGTTCCTATGTACCTCTTATCAATAAGTGTTGATTCAAAGAATAGACATATAAATGAATAAACTACAAAATTGGCTTATCTTGGGAAATAAAAATATCCATCCTTTGCTGATACAGAAGTGCTATACTCCTGGATGCAGGGCAGGCTGGAGTGAGGACTTTCCTTTTGACCTGGCCCCACAGATCACATGCTTTCGGGAAATGTCTTCCCATGAATTCATCACTCCCTTGCTCCTCTAAGCTGCCTTCCCTACCATCATCCTCTCATTCTGATGCACTGTGTGGTGCTAGCATGTCTGTCCCAGCAAAAAAAGGCTGATGCCTCACCCCTGCAAACATTAATATCCCTATTTTACACATAAAGAAACTGAGGCTCAGAGACACGCATGTGGCCTACAGTCTTGTGGTTAATGCACAGCAGAGCATGGATTTGTGAGAACCAAGCCTGTTTTTTCTTCTTTTCTATTTAATTGCATGCTACCTCTGAACAGAGATGCCATTCTGTTCATAATGAGCATCTAGTTATTATGGGGATCCCTATCCCTCTCAGACCAAGGAGAGGCCAACGGGCAGTGTCCTGGGCACTCTTGTCTCATCAGAGTGCTCTGCTGAGAAATAATTTTAGAGGCTCCCTGCTGAAGGGCTGAAACCCAAAACAAGCCTGTGATATTGTAGTAGCAACTCCAAATGCCCCCGTAGAGACGCCAGGTCACCTACCTGCCCTCTTTGCCCCCAGGTCTCTTGAGGTGCTGATATTCCTATGTTTTCTTCCAGGACCCTGGCAACCGGCCCCAGACTGTGTACCACTGGCTGGGTCCCCCTTTGTTACTCCCTCTTTCCACCCATCTCCCTGTGACTGAGGATGGTCTGTAGTCCCCTGAGGGACAGTGCAGCATGAGGAATGAGGCTTTGGCACTAGCAGACCTTTAATACTTGGCTGACTGTTGACAAGTCACTTAACTGCTCTGAGCTAAGTTTCTTCATCTGTAAAGTCAGGATCATAATACTCACATCAAAGGTTCGCTGGCCTGAAGCTAATGACATGTGCAGCAGGAGTCTCAGCTCAGACCTCATGCTGGACTTCAGATGAGCTAAGGTTCAGAGTCAGACCTTATAGACACCACTCTCAGTTCCTACACTTCCTCATCCACTGTGGGACTCTGGGAAAGTGACTTACTATCTCTGAGCTTCAGATTCCTCACCAATAAAATTGGAATAAAAATAGTACCTAACATGTGGGGCAGCTTTGCGACGAAATGAGTTAATTCACACTAACAGCTTAGCACGGGATCTGGCACTTAACCATGACTCAATAAATGTTACCATTAATTATTAGCTACTATTAATTATGCTAGTGGACTGGTGGGCAAGTCTGGAAGAAGCTGATTTACATGAGGTTTTGACCAAAGTAAATGAGATATTGTCTCGGGTATTGGTCCTTGGGCTGCCTGGTGTCTGAGCCTCATTGAGGAGTGGGCAGCGGGCAGCCTGAAGGTAAAGGAGATGTCCTCAGATAGCTGGGTCACAAAGTGTGACACAGGATAGTTTAGTGCAGCAGATCCCCAGGGAATCTAAGATACCTATTAATTGAGCAGCTGCTATGTCCCCAGGCCTACGCGTGGTGCTGAGGACTCTGAACAGGAGACCCAGCCTTGCCCTCACAGAGCGCACAGTCTGGTGGTCCTTCTGGGCCTGCACACCCAGAGCACTTCCTGGGGGCAAATCTTAGAGATTAGAGGGTGGCCCAGCACAACACAGGCAGCGTGGTATACTCACTGCAGTCCCAGGCTGCAGATGTTCGTGGGGGAGTATGCAGGAGCAGAACATCCGAGAACAGTCATTGAGCTCACATGAGACCCCCCATGAGGTTCCCAGAAATCTGCAGAAGGGAGCATGAGAGAGAGAATTTAGGGCTTTGGTGAGTGAGGTGCCACATTATTACCTAAGGCCAGTGAAACTTGGGAAAATGAAGGTGCAAAATGGGGAGCTACATCCTCAGTAAGGGATGGTTCGTGCCCCTGGGGGGGGCTTCCTTCTCACAGACTCATTTAATACAGCGTCCCACCCCCTTCCTTCTGCACAGTCAGCACACACTGAGTGACCCTCCGAAGGTCACAGGGACGTATAAGCAGGCACACACCTCACAAGCCCTCCACACGCCAGGGTTTCCCCTCCCCCCCACCTCCTACACCTGCTCCCCGCTCCCCTATCTTCAGCACCCTGTGAGCTTTGGGAACCAACAGACCCAGGCCCCAATCCCAGCTCTGCCACTTAAATAACCGTGTGACTTGGCAGAGTTACTTAAACTCTTTGAGCCTCCGTTTCCCTTTTCGCAAGGTTGCTGGGATGAGCTCATGCATGTAAAGTCTTGAGGACGGTGCAGGTCTCCCCTGCTTTTCGAAAGTTTTCTTTATGCTACTTCACTTTACAAAAGACCTAAATTGCTATCTGTTTTTGCTACCCAAAAGAAATTCAAAGATTTTCACTTTTACAAAAAAAAAAAAAAGTGAAAAGCCAAAACAACAGTCAGCGTTTGTTGTGCAGCGAGCACCCGAGCGCCCGGAGCCGCGGGAGGGGCAGCAGCCAGCTCCTTCCCGGGAACCGCACTCAGCACCAGCCCACCGTGGCCGCGAGCTGTGTCTGTGAGCGTCTGGGCTTTATCTAGATTTGTTTTGTGCATCTGTTCGCCAAGATGTGTCCTAGGTAGTTGCGTCTTCACTTGACGCCATTTTGGCTTACGCAGCGTTTCCGAGGAACGTTCTGCTTTCGGAGGGCGGGGGAAACCTGTACGCGGCACATATCGGGCGCTTGATAGACCTAAGTACCTTGCTTACACCCCAGCCCAGAGTCATAGGCACACCCTACGCCTCCCACAAACACTGTCTCCCTCCGGACCCCGAGCCTGCTGCCGATCACACAGTACGCACAGCCCCGGGAAACATAGTGTCCAGCCTGGAAGGCTATCCCACCAGGCCAGGATCTCACCACATATACCATCCCAGAGACCCCAAGCCTGGTCCTTCTTCTCTGGGTGGCCCCGGAGAAAGACCCGCACAGGCAGTTTTGCCAGGAATGCCCATAGGGCCTGAGCCCCCAGAGGCAGCCCAGGAGCCGCTCTGCACCTTGGGCTGGGCGGACTCATCCCCAGAGATGCTTCTCTCCCCGCCTGCCCATCCCAAGAGGACCCAGTCAAGACTCCAGCCTCGCAGCTGCCGCCCGACCTTCCCCCCGCCCCCCACCGCGCTCCTCCTCCGCTCCTGCTCCTCCGCATCTCCTGTTATCTCAACTACTTTAAGAGAGTTCTCTTTTCTCCCCCTCGACTCCTCCGATGCTAATCTCTCTCCATAAATCATACCCTCTAATCTTTTCATCACCTTTCTCTGATTAAAGCAGCCTGGGGGTTGGGAGCCACAATCCTCAGTGACTATAAATGCTTTGATGTCCAAACGCAGGCCCGAGGCTGTGGCACTGGCTGGCGGTCAGGCTGTCACCCACCCTGCGTGGCAGGCCTGGCGCAGGCACCATCTACCCGAACACGTTCCTGCGTTGTCCCGGGCTGCCAGCGCGGCCCGGCACCTCGAGGATTTCACAGATCTCTTCATGAATATTTCTCACTACATACTGGATGTCATTATTCTATTGAGAATCAATTAGCCCAAATGTTGTTATGACAGCTACAGAAAAATGATATTTTTAGCTTTGCTTTATGCAGCTCTGTCTCTTCACGGAATTATTGAAAACCTTAAAACTGATCTAGTGGCGACAAGGGCCTCCGTGGCAAGCCCAGGAGCGACTGATGGGGACTGTGGAATGGTGGGGAGTGCAAGGTTTTTCTCAACGAAATGGGAGCGTATCAGAAATAACCTCCCAGGATGGAATGCTAAGCAGGACCTTGGACAAGATATGCGCCCTGTCTGAGCCTCAATTTCTGCACCTGTAAAATGGTAATAAAAAGCATTCCAACCTTTAGTGTTGTGATGAAGATGACATGCAATGCTGCATAAAAAGCACTCCATGAGCCCTGGCCGGATAGCTCATCATCCCAGTATGCTAAGGTTGCGGGTTCAATCCCCAGTCAGGGCACATACAAGAATCAACCAATGGATCGATAATAGATGAATGAAACAACAGATCAATGTTTCTCTTTCTCTCCCTTCCTCTCTCTCTGAAGTCACTAAATTTAAAATAATCTGTTAAAGAAAAAGAAAGTACTCAGCCTCGTGGCAGTTCCATAGCAAGGGTTCAGGGGTTTAGTGTGTGAGTGGTATCAGTGCCTAGTGATTAAGCAGGAGGGCCCTGGAGCAAGGCTGACAAGGTTCAAGTACCAACTCTGATACCTGGTAGGCATGTGACCTTAAACAGGTCACTTAACCTTCTCTGTGACTCAGTTTTATCTTCATACCTACTTGGTAATCTTGTTGTGAGGAGTAAATGAGTTAATACAAGTAAAGCACTTAAAAATCCCTCCTGACTCAAAAAAACAACAGCTCTTTTTAAGGTAGGTTGGCTGTCATAGTGGTCTGCCACCCACCTTTGTTCAGCTGACCACTTCGCCTAACATCCTTCCCTCCCCATCCTTCAATATTCAAGTCCTCTCAAAGTTAAAAGTGTAGCTCGACTGTCACCTCTACTGCTGTGCCTGACAGACCGACTGTGATGCTTGTCCCAATAATCACTGGGGTGACAGGGACGTGGCAGTTAACCTCTTTGTCTTAGTTACCACAGAGGTGGAAAAGGCAAACAATCATTTCTTTACTCCTCAGCTAAGGGACTGGCCTTATCCAGTTCTGAAACTGGGTGGGCAATTCCTCATTCAAATACCGGCCCCGTCGGACAGCTTCTAAAGATCACCTGCGCGCTTCTTCCCCCACCAGGAGCAGTTTTACAGATTTACAGTACACGGGAAGCAGTTTTATGAGAAAGAAAAAAGAAATCATCTTTGGCCAGGAAGCCCCAGAATAGAGTGGAGGGAAGAGGCAATTCCAGGATGCATCCTCCTCCCCCCACAGCCAAGACAGGAGCTGGTGTCAGGAAAAAGATTGAACCTATCTGAACACCTTTATTTCCAGCCAAGGTACGCCCCACTCTCCTGTCCGGTAGGTTTTGTCCTGCTGGACTTTAAAGGCACCTGATGGCTGGCGTCTTTCAGCAGAGCAAGGGCCAGAGAAGCAGGCTGGTAGAAGCCCCCAGGGATCCCTAGTGGGCCCTGTATCCTGCGCTCGCCACCGCTGGCTCTCCGCCTGAATAAATCCTTGCTGTGTTCTAAGGCTCAGTGCGAATCAACCCTTATTTATGCAGCCTCCTCAGTCCCTTCTTTTGGGATTACGTTCTTCCTCTTCTCCACGTCCCCACATCGCGCTCTCTCTGGCTGCGGCCCTCGCTCTTATCACAGGCGCCACCTCTGACCCCAGTTCTTTGTATGCAGGCCTGTCTCCCCCACTGGATTGTGAGCAAATAGAGAACCCAGACTGGGCTCAAGTGCACTGTTTTCTGCTCTGTCTTCCTTGTCTCATTACCACACTGTCTCCAGGGCACAATTCTCCTCCCTGGAGACTGCCCCGCCCACTGGCACCCTGTCTTTGGCCTCTAGAAGAACACCCTGCCCGACCTTGTGTCCAAGATCACCTCACACAGCCACGCAGGCTGTGCCCTGCAAAACTCCAGGAGCTACTCGCATAGACCGTGGTGTGAACGATGCCCCCTTGCACCACAGTGGGCCTGCCTGCGCTCGGGGGCCTTTTAAAAGACTTTTCATGATTCTGGATACTCTGACTTTCGAAGGCCCCATCCCATATAAGAACGTATTTGTATACTTCAGTTGGTATAGTTTCTGTCTGTGAACGTATTTTGAAAAAAAATTATAATTTGACTTTTGAAATGTGGTGATGAACAGCTGATGTATATTGGGCTATAATTTCTCAGCAGTCATTCCCGAGGATTCTTGAGAAAAGAGAGAATTGAATCTGCAAACTGGTTTCAAATGTAAAGCAGCTTTTATGAATTCAGCAATTAACAAAATTGACCTCATGTTTTATAGACACTTACGTACACAATTATTTTTTTCATCCTGCAGTTTGCTTTTTATTTTGGAATCAATAATATAGTTTCTTTCAGAATTCAAATATCGTCATGGGCCTCAAGCCCAAGTGCAGGTCCTTTCCTATGTCTCCCTGGGTGACAGAGGCCTGTGTATAACTTTGAAAGACACTTTACTGAAAGGTTAGTGATATACAAGTGGTGATGTGCCCACCTTGATTCTTGCAATCTAAGCATAATTATTAAGAGTCCCCCCCATTTACTCTCTGGGGTATGCCAGTTTGCACTATCAATTATGTGGCCACTGTGAAATATGGGAAGAAAGTACCACAGAGGAAAAGATGGCATTGACCCAGCCTGGCTTTCAGCCTTTCTCTTGACCTGCTTTCATGTGGTCCAGGGAAGTTCACTCTCCACCCTACCCCCACCCACTACCTCTAGAAATGTCCTGGGGATCGTCACAGCTCAGAATCCAGAACAAACTACCTGTCACACAACAGACAGAAAGTCTTTTTCTCACCCCCATCTAATCGCTGCTTGCCAAAGTCCTCATTTCCTGCTGCGCGAATGACATCTTTCTCAGAAGACTGACAATGGACATTTTCATTTCCTTTTGAGAAAACCCCACTCCCATCCATAAGGATACGCTCTGGCCCAGTGATCCCAAAAATACAATGGAAAAATAGTTCCACGTTGATACACGTCCCAGAGTCTTAATCTACATATCTTTAAATCTTAAATCTTTCATGGAACAAGGCACAATATCAATTAATCAGTCGATCGATTTCTCTTTTAGCACCAGTCAGATTGTATTATGATTGTATCCATGGGTCCCCCCTCCCTGGACTGTGAGTTCTTGGAGAGAGATATGGGTGCCTCATCCATCTCTGCCTCCCCAGTGCCAGTCCCAACCTGGCACACAGAAATGCTTACTGAAGGATGAGGGGATGAATAAATATGACAGCAATTTTCTATTAGACTGTGAGTTCCTTGTGAACAAGACTGGGTGTTCATTTCTGCTCCACCATAATATGCAATAGCCCACGGCAGAGGCTCACTGGAGGGCAGAAGCTCATGCAACTTTTGATTGAACGGTGGATGGATGGGTGGATGGATCATGGACTAGATGGTTGGAGACATCTTAGGGGGATGTATCCTTAGCCTGAGAGATTGGTGTCGAAGGAGAAGACAGCACTGCTTTGACTTCTAATAGTTTTTCAGGTCCTAGCTCTAAATCCCATGAGAACTGACTACTCTAAATGGTCCCCATCCTTGGATTTCCAAGAAAATGTTATGTATCCTTACGATAAACTCCATTCTTTTTGAGGCAGTTTGAATGGATCCTTGTTTCTTCTAATCAAAAGAGCCTGACTCGGATAAGAGCCCTCCTCCTATGCAGGCGGAAGGAGGGGTTTGGGGAGGGTGCACCAAGTGGGTCGTAGGAAGCATGGCATATTTGTTCTTGCTCATTGTCTTCCCCAAAGCAGTGCTAGAAGGCTGGGCTGGTCATCAGAGCCATGGTAGCTCAGTTCAGTTTAATGAACCAGTTCTGGAACACTCCTGTGCAGATCTGTGTCAAGTGCTGGGTGGACAACTTGGCCCTAGCCCTATAAATGGTCCACCAGTTCCCTGGCATCACCCCCAATAGTTGCTGTGCCATCTTAGTTAGCTAAGTCACCTGCTGTTCTGGGACTCAATTCTGCATCTATAAAATGTCAAGCTGGAAAGAGATCATCAAGGCTTTCCTGATTTAACATTTTGAGTTACATGACTTGTTCCAGGTTGCAGATACAACCCCACTGTAAATGCTCCCCACTCTTTGGGTGGAATAACACATTTGAGCTCACCAGTACTGATGCAAAACCCCACGTCCTTGACTAGCTGTCACAAAAGCACAGAGAACATATCATGATTTTGTCATTTTTTGTAACTCACATTCTTCCTGCTGTCCAGAATTCCTTCACATTTTCACCCTTCTCAGCCAGTCCTCTCCTGCAGAATACCTTCGCTTCTGTCACCCCTCCTGCAGGCTCAGCATCTGTCTAGTGTTTCAGCAGGCTCCATCTCCCTGGGGTGACCTGAGTTCTCTGCAGGATGGTGGTTTCCAGGGGCCAGACATGAGTGTCTCCACACATTCCTCTCTCCCTGCAAGGGGCTTGCACCATTGAATGTTTAATGGTGTAGACAGCTGGGCAGTGATTTTTATCATAGTTTATGAGTAAATGTTCACAAATTATTGTAAGTTTTCTTTCAAAAGCAGATCACAAAGCAGCAAATCTTATAGGATATAACATTGTTCTAAAATGGATTTGAAAGAATGTGGGGGGATGGGTGTGCACCCAAGACATTCATTCATGGAGGCAGATTTTTTAGGTGACTTATTTTCTTCAGCCAGCATAGCTATATTTTTAAGTGTTCTAGAATGAGCATCTATTATTTTCAGAATGGGAAAAAAGAGAAAAGCTATTTAAAAATAAATAAGTAAATGTTTGTTTAGTGAATGAAAGAACGGGTCTCTAGTGTGTTACCAGAGAGTCTAATTTGAGCTAGATCTTGGAGTGGAAGTCATCCTCTGCCAGCCAAGTCCTCCTCCCCACCCAGCCATTATTAACGCTGGAATCCCAGAGGAGTTTCTAACTGTAGCATCGCTCTTAAAGAGTTTGCAATGATCTTTTGTGGTTCAGTAGGAGTGATAGTGGTACTGCTTTTGCAAAGATCACAACCCCTCCATGGACACAGCACTTTTACAGTTTACAAAGCATTTTTATATACACTCCCTCATTTTCTCCTTACAACCCTCCAAGGCAATTTAGTAGTGCCTCCTAGTAACAGGAGCAAACTGGGGCCTAGAGCAAAAAAGCTGAGAAGGTCAAGGTCACATAGGTAGCAAGGGATAGAGCCCTCTACTCAGGCCAGGTCCTTCTCCTTGTGTAAATCTCCTGGCCACAGATCAGGCAGGGTATCCGGGGCACCCACGTTCCTTTGTGCTCCCGAGTGGTTCAATCCCCAGGCAAGCAGGGTTTGCCGGCCAGCATTTTCTGCCTTGAGTCTGCAATGCTCAGGAGAGCTCCAAGGAAGGCCTCCACCCCTACTCCCATTAGGAGCAAATCCTGCGTAAGAGAGCGTGTCTGCCACGTCCCGTCGTGGCCGGGGCACGATGCAATGGTGTCGGGGCAGCAGCCGGCGGGGAAGAGAGCAGCCGGGCAGCAGCGGCGCTGGAGGGAGCAGGGCGCCTATCTGCCCCAAGACGCCCGCAGTGCCTGGAACCGGGGCTGGAATCCAGGCTTAATTTGGACTATACTCTGGAAAGAAGCAGCACAGCGGCTGCTTCCAAAGCGGAGGCTGCTCACGACCAGGAACAACGTCCCGTTATTGGCGGGGGGGGGGGGGGAGCACCTCTGACCTGACGCCGCAGGATCCTCAGAAATTTCCCATTTGCTGCCACCATTTCACCAAATGGCCAATTCTCCTGCTACTCTGAAGACCTCGTGTAGATCCATGGGGAGGCATCTAAAAATTAATTACACTTTCTTTATAAAATATAATTATGATAAGAAAAAATACAAAGTAGTAGGGAAGATATTAAATATTGAGTTTGTATATAGCTTCCAAATTAAATCCTTTCAAATGTTTTAATGAGAAACTTTAATTTGCTTGTGGAAACATTTTTTTCTTAATATTAGGTTTTGTATTGGAAGTGATTACACACAATTGGTCAAATGACTCCAAACAATAATCAAAATTTTTAATGAGGATCTTTTCAAATTCTTGATGGGTACCATCAACAACATAGTTTGTTCTCACATGCAAGTGATAAACTATTTAAAACCATTTTAAAACAAGTATTCAACACAACAACTGCAATTATATTTACAGACCCAAGTAGGTCTTTATTGACAAAAATAATGTTGGGATTTCTTGTGCTAAAGCAGGATGTAGGATCTAATCGAACTTTTTCATATGAAGTGTTTCAAAACAATGAGCTCTAATCTGTAGACCAGGCACACACCGTTAGAACAGGCAGGCTGCAGAGAGCCTGGGTGCCCCTAGAAGGGCAAAGCAGGCAAGAAAGGACAGAAATATCCAAAAGCATGTGCAACCAAGATCCAGGGTCACTGCTAGAGCTTTACCATGCCCCAACCCCAGCCTCCTTGACCCTACCATGGCTGGTGACACCTTGCACACCTAGAACACAAACTCCAGCCATTCCACGGGGACCTCTGTTCACCATGGACTGTGGGATACCCTAAAATTGGTTTATATAGTAGATGTCCACCTCCTTGATCATGCCCAGCCCATTTGAGTCTGCTGGCCAACCTCAGGATGTCCCCCCTTAAGTCCCTCCATGGAGCCCCAGCCCAGGTTGCTCCCTGCTAGAGGCAACAAGCCCATGAGTTCCAGATGCCCCAGAACCACCTGGCTTCTCTGACGGTGGGTGGGGATGGTGGGGGTGTGATATTTCCTGGTAGATCAGGTGGGTGGCTCTGGCTTAGAGGTCCCACCTGATAAGAGGCTGGAAGGTCACAAATTTCCTAGGAGGGATTCTCGGCCAGCCTTGGGACTATGTGGAGAGCTGAGACTGGAAGAAGGAAACCCAGGGGAACCGAGGGGAGCACAGAGGAAAACGTGGCTAGTGCCTAGAGCTTGTCCCAGGTGGGACCCAAGAACCCTCCCTTCCTACTCTCCTGTGCACCAAAGGACCCTGTGAAAGGGCCTGAAAAGAACACTGGGGCCAAGGACCATCCAAACCACCATGGAGGCAACCCTGGGAATGTGAGGCACGAGCATCCTTATTGTTTCTGTTTCAAAGGTGGGAAAGACAAGGGGGGAAGATGGAGGAGGAGGGACTAGGAGAAGACTGAATGGAGAGGGGAGAGCAAGATTGGGGGAAAGAAACAGATGTAAAGACAGATGGGGAGAGACAGAGAGTGGGACTTGAGGATAAGATTGATGAAGAGAAGCAAGCCTGTGAGGAGAGGTGGGGTGAGAGGGCGGGAGAGGGAGAGAGAATAGGAAGGAATCCGCCTACTTCCTCAAACACAGGATACAAGCGCCCTTTGGAGAGGTCGAGCTTGGTGGAAACGCTAACTCCACCGGCAAGTGCAAATGTAAAGAGACCCTGAGAGCACTTTGTGCAAATATCAGGCCGGGAAGTGCTGCGCCCGCGAAGCTGCTGGGCACCTCGGGCGGACCCCGCGCCCTAGGCTGCACGCTAATTCACTTTGCCGTCACCTCCCCAGGCGGGGTCGGGCGAGCGCGGGCTGCCGGAGCGCACAAAGGGCGCAGAGCGCCAGCGAGGGCCAGGGGCCGCGGCCCCGGCTAATGGAGCAAAAGACAGATCAGCAGAAGCAAGGCAGGTGGGGCTGGAGAGGGAGCGCGCTCACCCGGGAGGAAGTCAGAGCGAGGGCGGCAGCGGTGCTGAGAAAAGACTGGGAAGCTAGGACCTGGCCTTGAGCTTGGCAGTTGCCCCCTGCCAGGTGGGATACTTTGAGTAAAACCTCCTGAGCCTCAGTTTCGTTGTCTATAAAACAGGAACCTAAAGCCTTTCCTGTTTATCTCAAAGGGTGTTTGTGAGACTGAAATGTGAAGGGGTTTGGAAAACAATTAAGTTCATAAATGGTAACTGATGGTGATGATGATAATAATATAATAATAAAAGCGCCTGGCAGTGTTCTACAGGTTTTGCGCATATTTGCTCTTGTAATCCTCTCAACAACTCCACTTATGTCCATTTTGCAGATTTTAAAACTGAGGCACAGAGAGGTTAACTCACTCATCCAAGGACACACAGATAGTAGTAGCCGGTGAACCCTAGCAATTTGGCTGTAGTCCATGCTACACTATAGTATAGGAGCACATTTTATTAATGCTTCTATTTTACAGTTGAAAGAAAAGGAGTTTCAAATGTTGGGCTTTGCCCTTTCTCCCACAGGTGGTAAGTGGCAGAACCAAGATTTGGGCTTTCAGGCACAGAGGAAATGACTGGAAAGAACCAGGACTATGAGTAGATTTAAATGACTGGAAAGAACCAGGACTATGAGTAGATTTAAGTTCAATGTCTTGTTCTGCCACTGTGTGACGTTGCGAGAGTAGATTTCACTCTATGTGATCGGGAACACTGACCAACCCCACAATGTTACTGTAAAGATTAAATGAGAAAAATCATATGAGGAACCTGACCCACAGTTGGGGCTCAGTAAATTCATTTGGTTAATATTTATTAGGCACCATGCTGGGTTCTGAAGACACAGTGATTACTAAGACAGAGAAGATCCCTGCCCTACGGAACTTGCCTTTTAATAGGGAGACAGGTAACAAGTAAACATCTCGTTACAGATAGTGACTAAGAAGGCCAGGAAGAAAATGAGGACAGTACTGTAAGAGAGTTATATAGGGAAATCGGCTCAGAGAGATCTGGGAAGGCCTCTCTGAGGAGGTGATATTACATCTGAAAGATAAGATAGAACCAGCTGGGAACTGTGTCCTAAGAGGGAGGACAGACAGTGCAAAGGCACTGAGGTAGAAAAGAGCTTGGCATGCTCCAGGGATTGATGATGGAAGCACAGTGAATGGCAAGAGAGGGGTTCAGAGGCAGGCCAGGGACTGACCTGCAGGGCTGTGTAGTCCATGGATTTTATCCTAAGATCAATGGGTAGTCATTGTTTTTAAGTAGGAGTGACTTAATCCAATTTACTTTCTTTTTTTATTGATTCTGGAGAGAGGGAAGAAGGGGATGAAGGTAGAAAAAGAGGGGGGAGGGTTTGTTGTTCCACTTATTTATGCATTTATTGGTTGATTCTTGTATATACCTTGACTGGGGAACAAACCCACAACTTTGGCATATCGGGATGACACTCTAACCAACTGAGCTACCGGCAATAGCAATTTACACTCTCAGAAATCACACTGGCTGCCAGAGGAAGACTGGAGAGGAGTGGGAGTGAGAGCAGGAAGTTTTAGAAGGACTGTGTCTATCCAGGCTTGAACCGAGAGACATCAGAGGAGATGGAAAGACATGGATGAATGCAAACATATGCTATTAAAATATAAATGCTAACTGCCGCTTACCTTTTCATCACTGATCTGTATGTACTATCTAGTCTCCAACTCACTTTCCAGGTCCAGTAGAATGGGCTTCACCAGTTCTACTGGGAACACAGGACAATGGCCCCCAGAGATATTTAGCTGACTCCCTGTCCAGTTGCTTCTTAAGCTGAGTTGGGGGTCAGGTGGTTCACTGCCCTGTTAAAGGCTATAGACCCACTGGCAGAACTTGAGACTGTGGGCACTGACCCCAGTGCCAGAGAGCGGCTGGCTCTCATCCGTCCTCTTCCAGGGTGCTGCATTAGGTCCATGAGGGTAGAAGAGAAGGTCACTGCCTTCAATGTAGAGTTTTCTGGGGAACATATCACTCTGGATATAGGAGGAGAACAAACAGGATTATCCTGTTGTATTTCTTTAAGCATTTGTTGTTGAAATGGAAGTTACAATCCAAGCTAATTTGAATAACAGAATCATAGGAAAAACACCCTCTAACCATGAAAATGAATATTCAACATTCCCACCTTATCTTCTTTGCTTTGTAGGGCTGTTTCTCAGCTGCATATTAAACGGCCCCTTCATGTGAAGCTGGCAGAGTGGTGGTTTTGCAAGACAGAACGCTGCTGGGCTAGGGTGCTAAATTCAGAACATAAGTCATCCTGGGCCTCCAGAATTTCAAAGCCTGACAGAGACAGGCCTAGCACGCCACAGTGCCATGGGGAAGGTGGAAGGACTGGGAAAAGTTTGAATCAAGACCCTGGAGGGTGTTGAGTGAGAACTGAATATTCTTAACCTGCTCTCACAAGCCCAGAGGCCAAACTGCCCTGGCTCTGCTGGGGTGCACAGGGAAATCCCCAGGAGAGGAGTATCTGTTACATGGATACCTCAAATGGTGGCCCCGCTAAATGAGTGCTGTGTGCCTGGGGGTGCCCCTGCAGAAATCCCACAAGTTGTGTTTACATTGAAAACTGCAAGTTCCCTGGATACAGCGGGCCCTTGGGAAACAATCAAGATGATATTCTATCACCCACTTTTCAGGCCAGGCAGAGCTTCTATGGACTCGGCTGCACGCAATGACACACCGTACCACACAACACTATCTTCTCTGTCTCCTCGCCTTTGTATTGGCTGTGCTTTCTTCCCAGGTGCCTTTCCCGCCAACGCGACTCTTGGCAAGTACCTGCTGCAGGTCACCTCTGCTTGCATTTCCAGACACCGACCCTAACCAGTTTCCCAAAGAACTTACACACTGTGATGTAATTGCCTGTTTTCACATCCCCCCCCCCCCAACTAGCGTGCAGGTTCCCCAAGGGAATGCCTGCAGCTACAGTGTTTGGCCTGAACCTGGCACAAAACAGAGGCCAGCCCGGGCTTGTAAATGCACACATGAGACGTGGGGGGCTTTGGGATGAGACGGTGGGTGACACAAAGTAGAAAAATGATAAATACGGTGAGTGACAGAATCAGGATCTCAGATGGTCTGATTTGCTGGATGAGTGGGCTTAATCCAACAAGAAGACATTTAACAGAAATCAATATCAGGTCCTATGTTTATATTTCAAACAAAGGACCTCAGAATTGGAGCTGGGGTGGGGGGCAAAGGGTCATGTAACATCGGGATTCACTGGTTGCAAGCAATAGAAACAATGCTTGCTACTGGAGGCAAAAAAGAAATTCAATGGAAGGAAGGGGATTGTTTACAGGGTTGAAGGAAAGGGTATCAAACAGGACTTCAGAGAGGGTGGGCAGCAGACATGACCCTCCTTGGCCAGGAAAGTGAGGAGAATTTGACTGACAAGCTCGTGAACACTGTCCATGGTGGGAGGTGGGATCACCCAAGGGAAAAGGACATGCTGCGACCAGACAAATGAAGAATGGGTGCTGGACAAGTAAAAGCAAGACCACCCAGACAGTGGGTCCCATCCCCTGGTTTTGCAGAAGCTCAGAAAGGACAAATGTCTACCTGCAGTCACCCAGGGACAGACACAGGCCTCCTGGCTCCGGATTTGATGTGAACGTTGATTTCATCAGGGTTTGGTATCTATCCTTTTTCTTCAAACAAACCCTCAGGGAACGTGTCTTGTTCTCGTCATATTTGGAGATCTTAGCATCACTCTGTACTTTCTACAACAGCGTCTCTGATTCCAGGCCCTAGAACACACCCACATGAAGGCATTCCTAAACTTCACTCTCTGCAACTCTGATGGCCACTGGGTCTCAAGCGAGAGCTCGCATTGCCGACTTCAGGAAGTGACTGTCATAACTAATTTATTTTCATGTCTATTATGAAGGCCTCCAGGGTAGTATAATCCACAGATACAAGCCCGCTTCACCTCTACTAGAAGGGTTTAAAAAAATGAAATTAGACATGTTTTTGAGGCAAAATCTCTCACAGTTAACTCCCCGGTTCGGCACAAATTCTCTTAGCATTCATGACCAAAGGAGACTCCGCCAAAGCATTTCCTGTCATCTCCTCTGAGCTGTCAACTTTGATTATTCCTTTCCTGTGCTGTGCCTTGTCTTATACTAAAGGAATAATAAATACCTCCTTCCCCCTTTCTGAATCTAGGGCTCCAGCACTTTTTACTTCCTGCTTCACACAAAACTTTTCAGAAAAAGTGCACAGGCGATGACAGCGGCCTCAGTAACTCACTAGGGAAGGAGACTGACACTATTTCGAGGCAGTGACCCAGAAACAGGCTTCTCTGTCCAGCATCTGGTGAGGCCTACTGTGTGGCGGGCCTTCCCCTGTCCTTGCTCAGGGCCGTCGCTCTAGGCCACCGGCAGTTGGGTTTTGCCCCCGTCGGTCCCCCAGAACTGCTCTCTGTGACCCCCCCTGGAAGTCAGATGGAATGGCCTCTTTTCACCTCTCAACCTGGTTAATCTCTTTGGCAACATTTCTTCATCTTTTCTTTGTGTGTCTTCCTCACCAGCTGCCTGCAGGGAGACTTTGTTTGATCACCACTGACCTCAGGATCCAGAACAGTTCCTGGCACGTACCAGGCACTACATAAATAACTGTTGAATGAATGGATGAATGAGCAGAGAATGAATGAGTGAATCCCTCATTTTTTTGAAATTCTTTGGATCCCAAATACACCAGCATCTCTGAATTCCAGCACAGTGCCTGGCACGTAGTCAGTGCTTTAAAATGTGTGACGGGTTTGAAATAAAGTCTCCTCCTACCTCTCTTATTGCTTCTTGACCTAGTCCCTTGTAGAATTTCATTCTCCCCCCGCTCTCCTCTGCCCCTCATTAAATGCTTGCATTTCTTGAGGTTCTGTCCTTTTTCCTCTACTCTTTCCACTCTGCACAGAGAATGCTCCATGAGTGATCTCATCCTCTCCCACACCTTCAACTTCCATCCCACACTGATCCATGGAGCCACTAGTGGGGGAGGGGGGAGGAAGAAAAGTAAACTTGTCAGGTTGGAAGTCCTTAGGCACCTCAAAGCTTGGCAAGTTGAAGGGGTGGCAGAATAATGGATCAAAATTTTAATTTACATGTTGTGTTCCCTGATGTAGGAGAACGGGATTGAAATTTTAATTTACATTTTGTTTTCCCTGGTGTAGGAGAATGGGAGAACTATATATTTTATTCTCTGTAAGTTTCCTTACCAATTCTAAGAGAATACCCAGGACTTCTTGCTCAGGAATGTTGGCGTTGACTAAGCTAAAATAAAAAGTAGCCTGAAGCTTGGCACTTGCCTTTGAAAACATAAATTCAGTGAGAAGATTATTCTAGATCAGGGTTTCTCAACTTCAGCACCGTTGACGTTTGGGGATGGAAATCTTTGTTGTGTGGGGCTGTCCTGTGCATTGTGGGATGTTTAACAGCATCCCTTGCCTGTAGATGCCAGTAGCACTCTCCCCACAAGTTGTGACAACCAAATGTTTCTAGACATTGGCAAATGTCACCAGTGCGGGGTGGGGGTAAACTCACTCCTGACTGAAAATCGCTGTTCTAGATTATGCAGGAAGAGAAGAAGGAAGAAAGGAAGGAAGGAAGGAAGGAAGGAAGGAAGGAAGGAAGGAAGGAAGGAAAGGAGGGAGGGAGGGAGGGAGGGAGGGAGGGAGGAAGGAAGGAAGGAAAAAAGGAAGGAAAGAAAGGAGGAAAGGAGGAAGGGAGGGAGGGAGGGAAGGAGAGAGGGAGGGAGGAAGGAAGGAAAGGGGGGAGGGGCCCTGTGGAAACTGCCAAACTTGGGGGTTGAATAGCTTTCCCTAGACTTTAAGGGGGGGTGGTTCAAGGTTCCAGGAGCCATAGGAACTCTCACCTCCTTTCTATTGTGCAATAAGCCACAACCAACATCCTCCTGGCTTAACATGGCCCCCATGACTTTCATGATGACATTAGTGTGCCTTCTGAAGGGAGTCTTGGAATCCCCAAAGGTATTTGGGGTATTGTCGCCTCAGTCCCACTCTGCGCCAGGTGCCTGCTTACCTGCTTGCCTGCTTTGGCATCTTTCCCTGCCTGCATTCGTGGACAGGTGGTCCTGTCCTCCCTCTGTGCCCCAAGCTGCTCTTGGCTGCCCCCTTGCTGTCAGGACACTCTCAGATCAAATCTGTGGGAAATTAGTTAATTGACACTTTTTGACACACTGCCTAAAGTACCCCCTGAACCCCTTAAATATCTTTAGCCCTCCAAGACTGAATCTTCTGGCAAAGACTGACATCTTTGCTGGGTCTCTGCTCCCTCCTGGTCAGAAAGTTGTATTTTACTGAGTGTAAGTGAATGAACACTGTTCAGTGAATGTTATTTCAATTCTACTACCTCAAGATGATCCAGTATTTTACAGAATCTCCAGTTCCACTGAGTTCTTATGAGCAGGTGACATTGTCCAAATACATCAGCACTTCCCACTTACATCACTCACATGTTTAATCCTGATCCCACCCACTTGTAGGCGCTGGGGACCTGCCTGCTGGGTACTAGGAGCACCACCCAGCCCTCCCACCAGTGGATAGAAGACGCAAGTAGCTGTGCCAGGCCCCCAGGGGGTCCACTGAGCCACTCTCTACCCCCAGATCCCTGGGAGTGGAGCCCTGTCTTGAGTCTCTCCCTGGTGGACTCTTCCCAGCCTTTCCAGTTTTTCCCTCATGTACATAGATCGCCCTGAAATTTGTTCTTGAAAATTCTTTATCATTGGAAGTACACTGGCTCAGGAACCTTGCTGGCCATGAGCTGAACCCTAAATCAAAGCCCTTAGAAGTCTGCTGGTTACCCTGGCTGGTGTGGCTCAGTAGATTGGGTGCCGGCCTGGGAACCGAGGGGTGGCCAGTTCGATTCCGGGTTGGGGCACATGCCTGGGTTGCAGACCAGGTCCCCAGCTGAGGGCGTGTGAGAGACAAACACACATTGATGTTTCTCTCCCTCTCTTTCCCTCTCCTTCCCCCTCTATCTAAAAATAAATAAATGAAATCTAAAAAGAAAAAAAAATTTTAATGTCTCTGCTGGTCATGTCAAACCTGCTCTCCCTCTGGTCCATGGGTTATGACTCCTGCAGGGAAAGCCCTCAGGGGAGTTAATTTTCTCAGCCTTAGACAAGGCTTGTTCAGGTTTTCTCCCCTGTCCCTAATCCCTCCAAACTCCCGCTCCTAACAGAAAGGTTTTAGATGCCCGTGATGGACACTACACTGATGGACTGATTGGTAATGTCGTCCCATGGATTGGGAAATAGTTCACTGCCTATGCTAATTAACGGGCCAGTGTCAACCTGGAGAGCAGTTTAAAGACTTCTCTTAATGTCTGTTTTTAATGTCCTAAATTAGCACACACTTTTGGGGAGCAGCCTGTGTATCGGGTGCTGTGCACAGCACTTTCACGGTCCCATCCCTGTATGACCTGCAAAAGCTACCAGGTTGACAGAGCAGAAGGCTGGGTACCACAGTCAGAACACAAAAATAAATCAATGGTTGGAGCAATCAGACAAGATGTACTGGGGACCTGTTGTGGGGCCTGGACTTCCAGCCACACGGTGAAGAGAGCTGGCCTTCCGCAGCCACACAGAAAAGCTAAGTAAAATACAACACAGGGACCTCCAACCAAGATGGAGGCGTAGACAGACACACTGAGTCTCCCTCCACAACCACGAAGGAATACAACTACCTCAAAACTAGAGACAACCAGAAGTTCCAGAAAACCAAGCTGCATAGAAGTCCAGCAAACAAATATATAAAGAAAAACTCATCCAGACAAGTAGGAGGGGCGGAGCCGGGGTGGAGAGGACGTAGTATGGTGGCAACAGCTACGGCAGCAGCGGCAGGCCAGCAGAAAATGCAGTCACATGTTTTAAAAAGTAGAGAGGAACACCTAGGGAGTGCTCCTAGCACCAGACCAGACCACAGAATTCACAGTCCCAGTGCTGGGGAAAATAAAGCCTCATTGCTTCTGACTGTGCACACCAGTGGGGGTTGGGGTGGAGGAAGAAACAGCCAGTATCTGAGCAGAGTCTGTTTGTTTAAAGGGCCCCCATGGTCCAAGAATGTCCACAGACCCGCCTACTCTAGGAACGATGGCCAGGGCAACAGCTAGAGAGGTACCAGTCCCATACAGGAGTGGGAGAAGTGCCTTGAAAAGCGACAAGTACTGAGCAAGCGGCATTTTTCCCTCTCGGACCCCTCCCCCACATACAGCGCCACAACGTGGTGGAATGGGTCGCCCATATGATGAACACCTAAGGCTCTGCCCCTTACAACATAACAGGTGGGACAGCTCTACCTAAGACACAGAGGCAAACAAACACAAGATCCTGTCAAGATGAGGAGACAGAAAAGTATGGCCCAAAAGGGGGAATGGATCAAGGTTCCAGTGGGAGAAATAAGTGACGAGGAGATAGCCAACCTAACAGCTGTAGAGTTCAAAACACTGGTGATAAAAATTCTCACAGGCTTGACAGATATGCTTAAGTATGAAAAATGCATAAGGGAAGTAGTGAAGGCTATACTAAATGAAACGAAGGAAAATCCACACAAAACCAATGGTGAAGGGAAGGAAACTGGGGTTCAAATCAATGACTTGGAACATAAGGAATAAAAAAACAGTCAACCAGTACAGAATGAGGAAACAAGAATTAAAAAAACAGGGAGTCTTAGGAACCTCTGGGACAACTTTAAACATGCCAATATCCTAATAGTAGGGGTGCCAGAAGGAGAAGAGGAAGAGCAAGAAATTGAAAGCTCATCTGAAAAAATAATGAAGAAAAACTTCCTAAATTTGGTGAATGAAATAGACATACAAGTCCAGGAACCACAGAAAGTCCCAAAGAAGCTAGACCAAAGGAGGACCACATCAAGACACATCATAATTAAAATGCCAAAGTTTCAAGATAAAGAGAGAATCTTAAAAGCAGCAAGAGAAAAGCAGAGAGTCACTTACAAAGGGGTGCCTATAAGACTATCAGCTGATTTCTCAAAAGAAACTTTGCAGGAAAGGAGGGACTGCCAAGGAGTATTCAGTGTGATGAAGAGCAAGGAGCTACAACCAGGATTACTCTATCCAGCAAGGCTACCATTTGGAATAGAAGGGCAGATGAAGTATTTCCCAGACAAGGTAAAGCTAAAGAAGTTCATCATCACCAAGTCATTATTATATGAAATGTCAGTGGGACTTACTTAATAAAAAGAAAGTCAAAACTATGAACATTAAAGTGACAACAAACTCAACTATCAACAACTGAATCTAAAAAATAAAAACAAAATCCAACTAAGCAAACCGGAATAGGAGCAGAATCGTAGGTATGGGGATGATTTGGAGGGTTACCAGCTGGGAGGGGGAAGGGGAGAAATGAGGAAATGGTACAGGGATTAAGAAGCATAATTGGTTGATACAAAATAGACAGGGGGAAGTTAATAATAATATAGGAAAGGATGAAGCCAAAGAACTTATATGCACAACCCATAGACATGAACTAAGGAGTGTGGGATTGCTGGATGGAAAGAGGGTATTGGGTGGAGGGGAGCAAAGGGGAAAAAATTGGGACTACTGTAACAACATAATCAATAAAATATACTTTAAAAATATGACATAAAAATTACAACCATATAGTCAAGCTTAAAAGAAAGAACTGGAATTCCCAGGAGTCAGATAAACAAGGGACCCCAAAGCCCAAGCAGGAAAGACACATATATTAAAGCAGCCCATAAGGGTCTTGGATCTAATGATTTGGGGGCTGGGATATTAACACTCTCAGAGCGGCACTGTGGCCTCCAGCCTGTGCAGGATTAGAGTACAGGACTCTCATAAGGGGTCAAGAAAAACTCTTCCATCAGCCCAAGGAAGCATCAGGCAAATAGCTAAGGCTATGGATGAAAACAAATTTTAAGTCATTCACAAAAATTCAAAACCCCAGGTGACTTTCATGTGTGGTCTAGATTTATATTCCCTAGTGGTGCTGGAGCCCCATGCTGAGCCTCTCTCTCCCTGTCTCTCTCCCTGTCTCTCTCTCTCTCTCTCTCTCTCTCTCTCTCTCTCTCTCTCTCTCTCCCTGTCTCTCTCCCTGTCTCTCTCTCTCTCTCTCTCTCTCTCTCTCTCTCTCTCTCTCTCTCTCTCTCTCTCTCTCTCTCCCTGTCTCTCTCCCTGTCTCTCTCTCTCTCTCTCTCTCTCTCTCTCTCTCTCTCTCTCTCTCTCTCACACACACACACACACACACACACACACACACACAGATGACTTGAATTATTAAGGGCATTCCACAACCCAGGAAACAAGCTGAATACCTAAATATCCATCAACAGGATAGCTAATAAATTATTGTGTCTTCATACAATGAAAAAGTATTATGCAGCATTTAGAATGAATGATGTATACTGTATGTATCAACATAAATAATTTTTAGAACAATTTTGAGTAAAAAGAAACAAATTGTGGGATTATTCTTATTTATTTTTTCATATGAATTTTATAAACACCTTTCTGGTTCCCAGTTCCCCTCTTTCCCCCCCAAAGTAGCTATTTGTATTTTTATTAAGATCATTTTAAGTTTAAATATTAACTTAGGAAAAAATTAATTTGAGAGGAATAAAATAGTTATAAGGTGAAATTTTTCTATCCAAGAATATAGACAGACTTCCCATTTGTCCTAGATTCTTTCCCTGAGTGTTAAAGGGTTTTTTGTTTGTTTGTCTATTCGTTTTCATATATGCCTTGGATATTTCTTGTTAACTTTATTACTATTTTATTGTTTTATTGATATTATAAATAAGCTAATTTATTCCATTATATCCTTCAGGTGTTGTTTATGTATGTAAAAGTTAATAATTTCTGTATATTTATCTTGTACACTGGTATTTTATTGAATTTTCTTACTGTTGGCAGTAGTTCCAAAATTTATCTTTCTAGGTTTTCCAGATATACAGTATCATCTGAAAATATTAATTTTATTTCCCCTTTTACAATTTTCTCACTTCTTAATTTCTTCCTCTTATCTAATTTAATTGACTGCTGCCTTGAGTACAATATTAAATAACAGTGCTGAAAATTGAAAGTCCACTCTAGTTTCTGACTTGACTATGAAATCTTTCAGCATTTTCCCATGATGAATGATGCTGATTTTTTGAGCTAAGATAGACTCTTTCATGTTAAGGAAATATCCATCTATTCCATTTTATTGAGTCCTTTTTTAAAAATCAAGACTTGATCATTTCTTTTCATAAATAAATTCTTTCAATATGATGAATCATTTCAACTGGTTTCTTAATAATAAGCCATCCTTGCATTCTTAGAGCAAATTCCACTTGAACATAATTTATTATACTTTTCAGTGCTGTTAATTCTGTTTGCTAATATTTTATTTAGGATTTTAAAATTGATCATCATAATTGAAATTAGTCTGGCATTTTCTTGGTATGCAATCTTTCCTGGGCCTTGGTACCAATGTATTGCTTAATACATTTAAACAACCTGGATTCTTTCCCTCTTCTTTTCAACTTCTAGAACAGAATAATTAATATTAGAATATTAGAATTATTTGTTTTTAAAGCAGATAAAATTTTTCTGTAAAACCATTGGCCTAATTAATGCCTTTTGGAATACAGCTATTTGACAATTTTCTCCATTTTTCCATGGATATCAGTATATTTAGAATGTTTTATGTCTTCTCTAATCATTTTGGTAAATTGCATTTTCTTAGAAAATTTCATAGCCATTCTGATTTTCAAATTTGTTTTCACAGAGTTGAGCAAGTAGTTCTCATGATTAATTTTGTCTCTATGTTAATTCCTCTTTATTATTTCTTATTATGTGTATATTTGCCTTTGGAATTTTTCTATATTAGAGCTATAAATTTATCTACCTTACTGTTGGCTTTTAAAATTTTGGGGTTTTTTATTTATTCCACTATTATTCTGTTTTCTAACTCATTATTCTTTCAGGTTATTGTATTACCTTTTCTTTCTGCTTTCCTTATGTTTATTTGTTATTCTTTTTCTTACTTCCTGGGTTGGATGCTTTGTTTGCATTCTTGTTTATCATATTTAAAGAGGAGCATTGAAGGCTATGTATTTTCCACGGGCACCTCTAGCCTGTTCGCACTGCCCCTATGCCCCCACACAATAGGGGCTTTTTGTTTTCTGAGTCTGTTATTTTCTACTTTATTGAATTATGATCTGAAAATAATGTATGTTCTATTTTTATCTGAGGGTGAGATTTATGGAGGTTTAATTTGTAGCTTAAAGGAAAACTGTACCAGAGGGGTTCTTGCTCTGTCATATATATGTCAGACCTTGTTAATTATATTATTTAGGTGTTTTATTCATATTTACTTTTATCCATTTAATCTGTCAGAAAAAAAAAGTACAATATTCTACTCTCAGTGTGTGCCTCTTCATCTTTGTATTTCTCACAAGTTTTGTTGTTTTGCATGTGGCTGCTACTGTATTTGACACAAAGATAGTTCGTAACCATTTTATTTTCATTGCAATTAAGTATATAACACACCCTTCTATATATAGTAGTATCAGTATATACATAAATATATATTAGCTTATTAGAATTAGAAATTTCTCTTTTAATGACTTTTATCCTGAATTCTACTTTATCTGACATTAACATGGCAATTGCAACGCCGAGGCCTTGCCACCTGCATTAGTTTTTCAGGGCTGTACCAACAAAGCCCCATAAACTAGGCAGCTTAAAACAACAAAAACGTATTTATTGTCCTATAGTTCTGGAGGCTGGAAGTCTGCAATCAAGATGCTGGCAGGGCCAGGCTCTCTCTGAAGGCTCCAGGGGAGGATCCTGCTTTGTCCCTGGGGTCTGCCAACAATCCCAGGCATTCCTTGGCTTAGCCATGTGTCACGCGGGTCATGTAGCCGTCTTCTCCCTTGTGTCTTACCACCACCGTCCCTGTGTGCGTGTCTGTTTCTGTGCCCAAATTTCCCCTTTTTATAAGGACTCCAGTCATATGAATTAGGGCCTACCCAAATCACCTTCATTCAGAAGACTTCTGAGATGTTCCAGCAAGGAATCCTCTCATTGTTAAGATTTCTCTGTTCAGTTTTTTGTTTTTTCTTTCTTTGTTGAGATCCTCCTGGTCTCAGCTGGCTTCAGCAGCTCTTTTACATAAATCAGAGTCTATGGCTTAAACTTGCCTTCTAGTTTCACTAAAAGTGAAGTTTACAGACTTTTTGTCTTATTGTATTGTACTGTCTTCCTGGAGGAGAGGGGCAAAGTGCTATTTTACACAGTCACATATCAGAAGTCTTTACCAATTTCTAGATAATAGTGATCAATGCTTACTGCTGGTAACCTTTGGCAAACTACTGGAAGTTTCTGAGCTTCGGAAATCTCGTCTGTAACTTAGGGATAATAAAGCACCGAGAGGTGCTGTGAAGGTTACAGGAGAATGACGATCACAAGAGCACTATGTGCCAGGCACCACACTAAGCACTTCTACTTGTGTTGACTCATTCAGAGATCATTAGTGTAGAGCCTGGCACCTAGGTGCTTGGTAAATGGCACCTATTATCATTTTACTGTGGAGTTTTTAATATTTTGGTAGAGTTCTTGACCTGGAGGTGTCTCATGGATTAAATTTAAGGAATCCACCAACCTCCTGAAGGTGTGTGCACAAGTTGGTGTGTATGTGTGCCTTTCTAGAGTGTAGAGCCATGGCTGTCTTCCTAGTCTCAAAGGGAGCCGTGACCAGGAAAGCAGAGGGTAACTGCGTCAGGAGAAACTGGGTTCTGTGGCCTAAGAAATCTCTTCCAGCCTGGAACCGAATGAGATGGAGCAAAAGCTGCTGCAGTCATTTGTGCGTCCAGGACAAAATGAGCCTGGTGTTCTGTCTGACTTGGGGACCCTGCTGCCCCGCACTACATTCTCCTTTACACTCACATCTCTTAGCGCTCGGCCAACTTTGGTGGAGGAAGCAGCAGGAGAAGAAAAAAGAAATTTGCAATTTTGATGTGCAAGGGGCGATTTCTACCAACGATTCTTGGTGCCGGTAAACGCCCACCGCCTCCAGCGGCTTCACCTGAAACCCAGGGAGCATCATTTTCCATTCTCATCTCTGAGATAATAGGTTGGAGAGAAGCTTCATATTTCAAATCAAAACTATTTCCCAACTAGAGGAAAGTGGGAACTTTTCAGGCAAATTTCATATGCAGTAACACAATTTCCTCCCATTCCACTTCTTTTTTCACCTAATACATGATAAATATTCAAGATCTCCTTGAGGAGGCAGGAGAGGAGAGCTGGGGGGCGGAGGCAGCTAGTGGGGTGCACAGAGGCCCTTCTCCTTCCAAGCCTGTCCGGATCCATCCTCGCTGCTAGGCACCCCATCCAGCCCTGGGGGAGCCCTCACTCCCATAAGAACTAGACCTGGCAGGGTTTGAAGAGATCATTGAAAATTACTTATCTTAATAACTGTCCCAAGAATTCTTCTCAGGTAAAAACCTTGCTCACTGGGAACATGCCTGGAAGAAGTGCTTGGGATAGAAGGTGGGACCTGGCCCAGACATTAGGATGTTCAGAGATTTGAAGGCATTACAGGAAATACAGGTTAGGAAACAAGGATTAGGGGACACAAGAGAGAACCCTCACCAAGAGGCATCCATGGGCTCTAGTCACATGGTGGAAGGTTGATGACAAAAGAGAGGTGGCCTGTGTCTGGGGACATGGAGAGCATCCCTTCTGCCGAGGGATGAATAACCAGACCCCCTCCACTGAGCGCGGGGCTGTTTGCCCGGTACTGAGCTAAGGCTTCCCCTGCAATATCACTGTCACTCCTCCCAGCCTTACTGTGAGGTGGTAACTACCATTAGTCCCATTTTACAGACACAGAAACCAAAGTTTAGGGAGCTTCAGTCGGTTGCCTGGGAGCATGCTGTTAGCACAAGATGCCACGAGCCATCCTGTAGAATGGGCGATTAAAAGGGGTCACCACCGCACGTGTTGGCGAGGATGTGGAGCAAGTGGCACTCTCGCACACTGCTGGTAGGAGCTCGAAATGCACAACACTTTGGAAAACCGGCCGTTTCTGAATAAAGTTAAGCACACCCTTATCTACGACCCACAGTTCCGCTCCTAGGTTCGTACTCAAGAGAAATGAGTGCATATGTCCACAACAAGTGTACAAGAATGTTCATAGCAGCTTTATTTATAAGAGCCCCAAACTAGAAAAGTCCAAATGCCATCACCAGGTGAATAAATAACTGTCTTGGGTATCTACTACAAGGGCAAACTGCTCAGCAATAAAAAGGGGCAAGATACTAATACAAACAATGGGGATGGATCTCAAAACCAATACACTGAGTCAAAGAAGCCAGACACGAGAGTGCATAATGTGGGATGAAGTGGCAGAAAGCCGCTGAGTGGCTGCGTGGGACTGGGGCTGGCAGGGATTTAAGGCAAAGAGGAACATGGGTGATGGAAATGTCCTATATCTTTTTTTTTATTTGTTTGTTTATTTATTTTTATAGAGAGGGGAACGGAGAAAGAGAGGGAGAGAAACATCACTGTGTGGTTGCCTCTCACTGGCGCCGCCAACTGGGGACCTGACGTGCAACCCAGTCATGTGCCCTGACTAGGAATCGAACCAGCGACACTTGGCTTGCAGGCCGACACTCAATCCACTGAGCCACAGCAGCCAGGAATGTCCTATATCTTGATTGAGGTGGTAGTTACACTGGGTGTAGACATTTGTCAAAGCCCATCAAAGGAACACTTAAAACAGGTGAGTTTTATTGCATATAAATGATATCTCAAGAAGGTTGTTTTAAATACAATCCAAAGTGCTTATTATGCCTGTATGAGCCTACCCTCTTGTCCCCTTCCCCACCTCTCCCACCACTTTCCCACTTGCCCTCTGTATTGACCCCACCGGCCTCTCGGCTACTCTTCACATGGTCCAAGTACATTGCCATCTTTAGGGCTTTGCCCTGGCTGTCCCCACTGCCTGCAACTTTCTCCCTGTAGGTGCCTACATGACTCACTCCTTCACGTCCTGAAAGATTTCTGTTCAGAAGTTACCTACCAGAGTGGCCTTCCCGGACCCCAGCCCTTACATAAAATAACCCTCACCTCATAATTCCCTAGCCTTTCACCCTCTTTCTTTTCCAGAGCACATATCATGTCCTGACGCCTTATACTTGTATTGGTTTGCTGTGTGCCCCCTCCCCCGCAAGACATACACAACAACAGCTAAGGTCCAGGAGCACTGGAACTTGGTCTAGATTGACAGTATGCTGAGGTCTAGAACAGAGCCTGGAGCGCAGTAGACAATCATTCTTTCTTGATAGACAAACATTCCTTATTGAATGAATGAATTAGATCCTCCTATCAAGCATCCCTTCCCTTCTCCCTGCTGTTCTTCCCCTAAAAGGGAGGAAAGTCCTATAATATAATATCAAAAGGATCTCTCTCAGAGATGTAGCCACTCTACCACAAAACAGTCTTTTATTCCAAAAATTCATAATAATAAAAATAGAATATTTACTTCTTCGTTTCATCATTTGCCTTTGGATATTTCACCAACGTTCAGTATTACCCCTAAGAACATTGAATGGCTATTTGTATAACTAAAAATCCTCCAAAACAAAGAACTGTTTTTCCAAGGTGACTTCTGTCTTTAACACCAGTGACTGGTAGGAACTTAAATCTGCTAGCAACTTTTAAAAACTGCAGAATCTCTGGATAATATTTTTGTTCTGCCTCACCGATCACCCTTCTACATGTATATTTAATTATTTACATAATCAGGATTATACAGCTTGACAACATCCAGTTCAATATCCTGTTTTTCTCTTTTAACATTATAGAGTATTTTCCATGTCATTAAAAATTCTTGGAAAATATAATTATTAATGGCTATAGAATGTTATATCATACAGCTATACCATAATTTACTTAACCACTCTCTTACTGTGGAATATTTAGGTTGTCTCCTTTTTTAATTTCAATTATAAATAATGAATGTCATGGTGTATAAATTTTTGCCTGAATTTCTAAGTATTTCCTGGAGGCAAAATCCTAGCCCCAAAGCATGTGGGGTTTTTTAAGTGTTTTTAATACCTAGTCCCAACTTATTTTCAGGAGAGAGATGACAATTTAAATGACCAGCAATAGACCATGAGAGTGCTGTGTCGATTCATCCTTGCTGGCACTGGGCATTACCATTTCTTAAATCTTCGTTGATCTGGTAGATAAAAATGCTATTTTGTCTTAATTTATACATCTATGGTAAAGCAGAACATCTTTTCACATGTTTATTGATTATTTGTATTTCATCTTCTGTGAGTTGTTTGTTATTTTCTCATTTTGTAATTAAAGTATTAGTGTGATCTTAATGAATTGTCAGAGTGCTCAGTAAATGAGGGTGCCCCCCAAAAAACTCTGGAATTTATTTATAAATAATTGTGTATTTATTCTTACATGTTTAAACTTCGGTCACCTCAGGTACTCTCCATTCGATGCAATACACATATAAAGACGTTTTTTCCACTGCTTAAAACAGTTTTTCAACTCGTCAGTTCTGATGCCTTTTAGTGCTTCTGCTGTTTTTTGTTTCAGTTCACATTGGCAAAATGTTTCCCTTTGAGGACTTTTTTCATCCAGGAAAAAAAAAAAGTCACTTTGGGCAAGACTGGGTAAATAGGGCGGTGGGGCATGGCGGTCATGCAATTTTTGGTCAAAAACTGCTGTACATTCAGTGTGGTGTGGGCACGTGCACTCTCATATCACCCATCACGAAATGGGCAAACATGTTGAAAGAGCGTACAGAAAAATTCACCGAAGCCAAATGCAGCCTCTCACAACAACTCCAGCTGGTAAACTGATACAGATGGGTTCCTAGACACTCACCTGGCAGGGGAAGCCTGTACTACAAGGGGTCCGTCCTCCAGAAGATAATTCCAGTTTTTTGGGGTCCCACCTTGTTTAATAGGGATACTGACTCTTGTAGTTATCCTTGTTGAAACTTCTGGTTTTTTAGTTTGTTTGCCTTAATTGTGTTTATGTTGTTTCTTGAACTATGTAAATCTTTAACTCTCTCTACTGTTGTCAATGTTAATGTTTTGTTTAAGAAGCCTTTTCTCATCCCAGGATGAGGTAGGACCCTGCTGAGTCCAGCACATGGCGTAAATTATCTCTTGCATCCCACTGTTTGTTTATTATGTGATATTTAAAGCATATATAAGGAAAGAGAAAATAAATATATTGAGTCTGGGACTTGCTCCAAGGTAATCTGGGGGTGGGGCTGGGGCAGGGGAGGTCATAGGTCCAATGACGGTAGCCATGCACAGATGATCATTGTAGTTGAAGGTTCTCTCTGCTTTCCTAAGGTGATATGATCTGGTTGGTACCTTAGGGGGCCAAAGGGCAGCCATTACCTGACCCTTTTGCTACAATAGGCACTGCCCTGGGAGCCTCGCATCACCCCATTGAACCCTACAACCACCTTCGGAGGAAGGAATCATCAGCCCCATTTTATAGATCAGGACATTGAGATTCAAATGGATGAATTACCTAAGATCACATGACAAGAAAGTGCAGAACCAGAATTTGAACCCAGTTTATCCTGACCCAACTTTCATGTTCTGTCCTCGAGAACCGTCTCTTTAGAAGCAGGAAATTAAGTGGAGGAGAAAATGGGTTTCTCTGCTAGAGCCTGGCTTTCTCCCAGGCTCCTCTCAGGTGCACTTCCAGGAGAGGGTCTCCAATTAAAATTAATCTGATTTTTTTTCCGTAAGAAAAGTAATACTTCTATTCAGCTGACTTTATGAACAAGACGCAGGGCTGCTACTCATTTGTGTCCTCAGTCATTATTATAGCAGTTCTGAGTACCCACAATGTGCCAGGGGTGTCTCTCCTCCCTCATCATTTCCATGCTCTGCCCCCACTCAGCCTCCTCTGTATCCCCCTGCTTCCCAGGAGAGATCCCAGAAGGCCAGGCATTCACCCCCAGGCTTGGCAAAACTTTGGGGCTCAGGCAGTTTCCAGGCTCCAGAGGCCAGATGCTGAGAGGAAGGAATGGAATCCCTAGACTCCTTCACATAAGGCCAGGCCCCTGGGGCAGACTGGCCTCTCTTACTCAGGAAATCCCTTATTATGCACCAAAAACAGTCCTCAAAGTTTTACGACAATACAAGTGAGAAGACCATGTTTTAAAACAATGACAGGACTATGTCTCTGGCTAAAATGGTGATGGTGGGAGATTGAGAAAAAAATAGGAGGTGAGAGGAGGGGAGGAGAGAGGTGGAGCAGAGAGAGAGATTGAGAGAGAGAGAGAATATTGAAATCAACAGAAATAAAGATAGAAGACTGTGCACAGAACAGAGGGAAATGGAGAGATAGATACAAAAGCAGTCACAGAAGCAGAACTCCAGACAGAAAAAGATGAGAGGTACAGAGATGAGAACAGATAAAGACACCCCTACAGACAGGGAGAGGTGCTCATAGATGGAGTGACCAGCCACAGAAGCAGGAAGGGACGCCCAAGACCCAGAAATCCAGGAAGACCAGCAGACAGGCATGACCACAGAACACCCATACTTCCTATTGCTCTCCTGCCTAATTTCAAAAAGAGAACAAGATCTGATTTGAGGCCACTTGCCATAAAGATTCATGTGCAATAAGGTGAGCACAGAAGTAAAAATTCAAAGCCAAACTATTATGGAAGAAGGAAAAAACAATGATACTAAAGACCAAGGTGTGGTTAACTGTTAATTGAATGGTCCGCAACGAGCCCCTCAGTGTTCATGGCCTGTGTGCCACCTCCTCCTGACCCTGGGCTGGCCCTGTGACCTGTTCTAACCAGTAAAAGGTGGCATAACGGACACTTCCAATTCCATACCTAGGCCTTAAGACGTCCTGGCAGCTTTTTGTGCAGGTGTGCGCGTGCGTGTGTGTGTGTGTGTGCGCGCGCGTATATGCACTCTATGGGAAACCAGCCACTAAGTAAGAAACCTGAGTATTCTGAGGCCACCTTGCTGCGAGGGTGCTGAGCTCACCATCTGCAGAGGCCACAAGGAGGACCAGGGAACTCAGGCCACAGTGAGAACCAAGGTCCCAGATGATACGACCCAAACCCAGTTGTGCCAGCCAGCCTTCAGCTGAAGCCACATGGAACAGAGATGAGCCCTCAGGCCCTGCCCACACTGCAGAATCATAAGCAAATAATAAAATGGTTGTGTTTTAAGTCATTACATTTTTAGTAGCTCATTATGCAGCAATAAACAGCTGAAATACTGGCTTAATACAGTAACAGTAAGTAAATCCAATGGATTCCATCATTTTCTTTGGCTGATGGATGATGTGGGAGAGTTGGAGCATCTCTTTCCTCTGAAGAATCAAAAATGATACCCAGCTCCTTAATGGTAAAAGCAGCAAAAGTCCACCAAGGATAAACTCAAAAGAATATCGTCACACGCACAGTCACCTGCCAAAGGGTGGCACTGGCCATGCTGCTGCTGAGCACTGAGCTGTTGATGGTGGTAAAGAGAAGCAGAGCTATGGGATTTGCTAGCACTTACTGGATGCCAGTTTACCTCACTTTCTAGATGGGAAGTCTGAGGCTCAGGATGTGAACAACTGCCCCAAGGTCTCACAGCCAGGACTTATCAGGGCCAGGACTTGGGCCCAGACCCCACCTTTGAGCTGCTAGTGTTCAAATCACGCAGAATAAACAAGTCCCTATCCAGGAGCTCTGAATTCAAGGCCACCTTCTGCATCTCAAAGACTCAGAAGCCTAAATGTTCGCCAGACCTTCTTGTCCAGGAGGCAACAGGGAGAGGACAGGCCATGCTCTCACCCTCGCAGGGTGGCTGGCTCTTTCTTGGGTCTTTTATCCAGACCAGACCCGCTGGGCAGATGAATACCCAGACAGGATTCCAGACCAGGGCCAGCCTGACCCCAGCCGCACCCCCCACCCCCCCCACCCTGTGGCCTTGTCAGGTGTGCCAGCAGCCCCACACCTGCAGACTCCATTGCAAGGCCCAGAGGAAGAATCGCCTAACTCTGAAACGGGTTCCAGGAATACCTCTGCTCCCATTATTATACTGCCTTCCCTGACACTCCCTCCCCCAGCACTTTTTTTTACACTAAACTTTCTCTGAATTCACCTGATTTTTCCCATCTCCTTTACATTCTTTATGGCAATGGAGAAATAATCACCGCTTCTCTGGCAGGGTGATGGGAGTGTGCAGTATTAACTGTAAATCAGGCAGAAATTGGTGGAAGGGGAAGGGTTTGATGAGGTGCAGAGACATTATATCATTTTAAAGTACTTTTCTGGTCTCCAGTAATCCCCATGTAAATGAAAAGGAGGCGACGTGCCTTTCTCTCTGAGGCTGCCTGCAGGAACTCAGAGAAAATATTCCTGGAAGACGGACGGACATGGGGCCAAGGGAGGTCTGCTGGGGCCTGACAGGGAGACGGAGATGCCCCAGGTGTGCCCCCAATTCCTCCAAACCTGGATGGGCACACACCTCCGACGTGAATAATCCTGGCAGCACTGTGACTTCTTAGAAGGTGAGGGCCCCACCGCAGGGGGGATGCTGCTCTGTACCAGCAGGCAGCAGACCTGCCTCAAACCGTCTGCATCCTGCAGCTCAGAGGCCACCACCGGTACTGGTACTGCCCCCAGGGACACCTGGAAGGTATAGGGACTTGGGGGATTTTGTCAGTTGTCACAAGACTGGGAGGCACTACAGAACTTGGTAGAACTCAATAACGTTGAACATACTGTAATGAATGGAACACTCCCACCATAACAAAGATCTGTCCCTCCTGAAATGCCTGTGCCATCCTCAAACAAAGAACATGGTTTTCCTAAAAAATGACCATCTCCCAAGACCTATAACTTTAGGGGCCAACTACCAGAAAGACACTCGTGACTTCTTGAGTTCCTTTTAATTTAAATCAATTAGTCTAGGCTTACTGACTGCTGGTTTAACTGAAATGAACTACCTGTATTTTACCCAGTCTAAGATGTCACTGATTGTAAATAACATCATTGTTTTATATACTACTAAGAAAGGAAAACATACTGTAACCCAATGCTTTCTCTTCACTAGATTTTTACTTGAATACTTATTTGTTATTAGATATCAAGGAATATCATAAGTGCGAAGAATATCATAAATATAATGAATTGTTTATAATATTACTAACCTTCCTAATCTAGATCCAGGTCTTCTGGCTCATGTTTCAAATCAGAGTCACCAGTGCCCATGTTTTCCCCCACGGTCTCTTCCTCTGAGTCATCAAGTATATAGATGATGCTGAATTACTTCAAAGAGTGCTCCACCAGCATCTCGGGGATTTTCTTCTGAGCTGTAGATACCCATAGTGCATTGGTGATGATGGATCTTTCTTAATCTTCCCAGAAAGTGTCAACAGAAGGTTTCCAGACAATACACCAGACCTCCTTCCTTCCTCAAATGGTCATAGAATATTTTGTTGACTGGCCCATTGAGGGACCAGCTGTTGGTGTCCAGTTAGGGCTCCCAGCTTAATGAGGAAGAATGCACATTTGGGTGGGGGTGGCTACATCAGAAGACTAGCAGTTGTATGATAAGATGGGTCCCGATTATAGAGATGCTGAAATGGGAAGAAGCGAATATCTTAGAGTCTGTGAAATGTAATATTAGAAAATTACTTGGTCTGCATGGATACATGCCCAGGGCTAGCATGCACGGACAAGCCCGGGAAACTGCCTCAGAGCCCACATCTGCAGACATGCCTGGGATGCCTGTCCCAGGGGATGCATGTAGATGTGCCTGTGTTGTAGGGCTGGCAGATTTAGCAAATAATAATAATAATAATAATAATAATAATAATAATAATAATAATAATACAGGACACCCAGTTAAATTTGCATTTCAGATCAAAAACAAAATTTTTTGTATAAGTTCCAACTATTTCATGGATCGTTCTTATACTAAAAGGAAATTGTTTATCTGAGATTCAAATTTAACTGGGCATCTTGAATTTCATCTGGCAAGCCTAACACAAAGATAATATGGGCAGACATGGTCGGGATGCCGGGCCAGGACCTGGGTTCCTACAGGACTCGGGCTGCCCTCATGGCTCTCCCCTCGTGCCTATGAGCTCAGGGCATGGGGAAGGCAGGGGTGAGCAGTCTGGTCTAAGCCCTCCTGGCTCACTTAGAACCAGCCTAAAATCAGCCTCAGTTTGGCTTATAAACGACTCATACTGCACTTAGTAAATGATGAGGTTGGGATAACAGGTAGGAGTTGGGCCAGACCTGGGGCCTGGGGGTCACAGCCCAATGCAAAGACAGACCTTTACAACCTGGGGTCAGGTTCCAGCAGAGACACTGAAGCCACGCTGCCTGAGGGGCTCAGTGAGGTTCCCAGACAGGATAGATTTTAGACAGGCAGAGAAGGGGGAAGGGTTTTCCAGTCTGAGGGAATGATTTGTGCAAAGCAGCATGAATATGAAGGTGCCAGAGATGCTCCAGGAAAAGAGAAGTCTGGTGTGCCTGGACCATAGGGTGCATCGGGGAGAAAGGTGGGGGGAACTACGTTGGACTCTATCTAACTTCATACCTCTGGAACCTTGGACAGGTAGGGACCACTCTGAGCTGCACTTTCCCGAACATCAAAGAGACAAGTACTCAGCCTGAGGACTCCTGGGGCACCAAGCAGTACAGTGTGAAAACCACTTCTGAGGGCATGAGGATTAACAAAGGATTTCAGACATCAGATACCCACCACCAGATGTCTTAATAACCATAATAACAACAATAGTTCTACCACGGATGGAGTACTTAATATATGCTAAGCGCTTTGCTATTATTAAAAATAATGGTAACAAGCTACTGTGTAGGTACCACATACCATGGCATTAGGTGCCGGACACAGTGATAAGCATTTACTTGCATTATCTCATCTGGTTTTCACCATATCCCTCTGAGACTGGTTTTTATTATCCTCATGTCATCGATAATGAAACTGACACCCAATGCAATGACCAGACTTGCCCAAAGTCACATAGACACTGGTGGCCGAGCCAAGACCAGGACGCAGACGACTGACATTTAGGCCCAGTTGCCATTTGTCCCTGAGTAACTGAAATGCCTGGAAAGCCACAAAGGTTTCCTGGGGTAGCACGTTCTGCAGGCTTTCCTGGGAGAAGGCAGAAGCCCTGTCTCTCCAAGCACAAACAAGGGCTAGAATCAAAATTCCACGTGCGTTCAAATTTCTGTGTGTATTTTAAATGACAAATGAGGCTGCAATTAGAAAGCCCCTAACCAAAATCCAAGCCATAGGCAAACAGGCTGCGGCCAACATCCATAACACATTGGCTCAGCTCAGGGAACCAAGTCCCAGCGGGCGGGTCCCTGAACTGGGGGTCCCTAGGGTATGCAGCCTAAGAGACTAGAGGCAGGCGCCTCATTTCCCCGCCAAGGGCCTGCAATTACAGCAATTCTCCCAGTGCCACAGACTCCCGGGAAGGAGTCATCTGTCGTTCAGTTAAACTGATTAGGAATCACTTTCTCTATTTCAGTCATTCCTGAATCTCAGCAGTGAGTAGAGTTGCTGCCCAGACCTCCAAATCATGGGTCTTAACTCTTCCAGGATCACCCCATTTGCACTTGGCAGCCCTGGGCAGGATTTGTTTCTGCCCTCTTCCCTCTTGCCAGATTAGTTCATAGCATATTACCTGGAGAACAGAAATGTCCACTCCTTTCAGCCCTCACCTTGGAGAATCAGAAAAATACAGTTCAGGAGCTTCTCCCTAATCGCATTCAGGGTGGCGGGGTCTATCTGGAGCTTGGATGGGCCTGGCTAGTGCTAGCAGGCAGCCATGGGGTGCCCAAGATTGGCCGGCTATGAGACATGGCATCCTGCTGCCCTTGGCCTTGATGGTGTGATGGTTTCTCTATCAAATCCAGCTCCTGAAAGGTACTCAGCCATGCTTTCTTGGCAGTTTCTCACCTTTGTTGGCACATTAGTCTGTTCTTTGTCACATAATAGCCCTGAAATCTCAGGGGTTTATCACAACACACACTTATTTTCAAATTTATGGGTCTACAGGTCGACCTGGGTTTGGCTAATGTGGAGTGAGTTCTTGGGAACCAGGCTGGACCCAGGCTTCAAGAGGGTTCAGGCTTCCTCTGCATGTGTCCTTCTGGGACCCAGGATGCTGGGGCAGCAGCTGCCTGGAGCCTGCTCTCTCTGTGGCAGGTCATAGGGGCACAAGCAGGCCGAGAACAAACAGGGATGGATCCCAGGATCTCAGCTCCACACTGGCTCAGGCCAAAGGCAAGGCACCTGACCCAGTTCATCACCAATGGGGTGGAGAAACATATGTCACCCAGGCGGTTACAGGAACTGCAAAGTCACACGGGAAAGGGTGTGGATGTATAATCCTAACCCAGGGAGGGAGTAAAGAATCAGACAACAAAGGCAACATCATTTGAGTCCCCGTTGGGACACCTCATTCCTACCATCTGCAGCAGGACCACCTGGCATGCCTGAGACGAGCAGTGAGGCTGGATACGGGCTGTCCATGTGGACGCACATGTGGAGCTGCCATGGGAACAGGGTGTGGGGCTATGGCTCCTTCTGGAGAGCATATGTGACCCCACAGTGACCCTGTGACCTCCCTGGAATCATAGAAACTATAGAACAACTTGAGCATCTGGGTTCATGAGACCAATATCTGCTCCCCAAGTATCTTGACTTGTCCTGGGGGACCCAGTTTTCTAGGAGGCAGGCTCAGGCCCTCATCCTCCAGAGCCAGAGCCTCATTGGACTCAAAAAGTACTCATATGGTTCAGGGTCCCAAAGTGCTCCCAGGCCCCTCACTGCACAGATCTGTCAGACAGCCCAGAATCTTGGTGGAGACACTCATCACACCAGACCAGGAAGGGTGCATGCGGGCCTTAGATAGGGAAACTGAGGCCCAAAAGAGGGAAGGCACCAAAAGAATCAGTGAAAGACCACCCTGTCTCCCACTTTAGTGCTTTTTCAACACCTTATGGAACCTGATGACTCCAAGGCCCCCAGCCCCCTTTCCCTTGCATTATCCCCCACTGACCTTGTCTCTGTCCCGACTTGGGCTCTTCAAGAATCCTGGCAGAAGCTGTTGCGCCAGTTCATCTGTTTCTACTTGAGAGGAATGGCATTTTCTCAGGGAGGACGAGCTGGTGATGGAACCAGGGACAGGAGCTTGGCCAAGAAAGCTGGGGCCTATACAAGGTTGGGGCAGGCTGATGGGGAGGTGGCTGGGTTTCAGCATCCAATTAACACTCTCTGTTCTTAGAGCTGCTGACTGAGCCGGCTGCTGAGCAGCTGGAAGGGAGCAGGCTGGCTGGTCAGCTGGTGAATGAGTACTAATTGGGTGTCAAGCATGCCAGGGCCCACGGGCTTCCCTCACCTTCCCACCCAACTCCCAGAGACCACCGCAGAGAGCCGAGGGGCAAGGCAGCTAATTGGTCCAGCCTGCCCGGCAATCCCTTTCTCCATATTCTGATGCCCTGTCACTCAGCTTCCTTTGTCTTCCATTTCAAGGGCTTGGAGAAAATTGCCCATAGCGGCTGAGAAGTTTCCTGTAAACCTGGGGGAGGGAGGGGAGCTTATTTTAAAAGAGGCGCTAAGCAGGGACCTTTTGGAACATTTCCCACAAGTGGCCCCAGTTGTCCTGACTGTGCAGAACTGTGGGGACAGCCTTCCTACACACTTCTTCACACTCCTGCTTGACCGTATTTTTAGACAAGAGTTTCCAAGTCACCCGAGAGTTAATGACATGCCATTTTTTTTCTTTTTCTTTTTCTTTTTTTTTTTTTTTTGCCTTTTGCTTGGCAGCATTACTGTTCATTTTGGACGGGAAGAAAAACTATTAATAATACTTTATTTCTCCCACACTTCAACTAGGAAAAAAAAACACATTCTTTAGAGGAAGCAGGCTTGGATTTGACATGTTTGGCACAACACCCATCTGTTGGTGACCCTTGTCTTAAGAACAACCAAGAGGGAATGTTATGTTGAACTTAGAGAGAAGTAAGGCTGGAATTTCTGTAACAGGTGTGGCTGAGATGGTACTATGAGATGTAAATCTATCCAATCTGTGCTTTTAGTCCCCCAGGTTTTTTTTTCCAGATCGGTCCCTCCCCAGGCAAGGCATCATGCTCCATGCTCATTGCCCAGAGGAGAGTTGCAGTCAGGCAAAAAAACAGAAAATGCCCGCAAATCTCTCTGGCTTTTGTGCTCCACAGGGGAAGGAGCTTTCTCAGGCCTGGAAAAGTGTCCAGAAGCAGGTGCAGAGCAGAATTCACTCTCCATCCCTCCCCAGAGGACAAGATAGAAATCCTGCCCCTACCCCCACCACTCGCCCCTCCTCTTCCCATACCCACCCCTACCCCTTGGGCAGAGAGGAGACAGAAAGGAGAAGAGAGAACCTATTCTCACCAGCCCCTCTGGGAGAGTCACCAGGCAGATAGAACTGTAAATGGCTCATAAATCATTCCCTACCTCAAGCATGGCCCAGAAGCCTCAGAAAGCCACGAGGCCATATAAGAACCCATAGAAGAGGGTGCTGTGGGGACTGACGACCAGGGAGGAGCAAGAGGCCTATTCCCTCGCTCTCCCTCTTAATGTTTTGGCTCTGCCTACAAGTCCAGAATTGCAACTCTTCCCTATGAGTAGGGATCTCTAAGGATGACTTCTCTATGAGTGACTATCTCAAGCTCTATGAAATGAGGGTTTAAGTCAAAATTCAATTTAGTTATAGAAAAAAAATATTTAAGGTAATATGCTTTACACACATAAATGGGTAGAAATGCCATCTGTGGCCTTAAGACCTTTTTATATCACAGTCTCAGAGGCCTTCCTTCACCACCTCCCCCTCCATTGAGTCTCTGTCCTCTTAGCCAGCCCTTTCTCCATAGCATCCACCATTATCTGACATTAACATTAACTATCTAAGTGTTCATTTTGTTATTGTCCCATTCATGAGGGCAGGGAAATTGTCTGTTTTGTTCACTGTTGTATCTCCATTTCCTAGTAGGGGACCTGGCACAGAAGAGCCCCAATAAACATGAGCTGCATTCAATGAACACACTGTGTGCTCAATGGTGACACCTGCTGGCAAGATGGATATTGCAGCCCAACTCTATTAAACATCATTGTCCAACCAAAAGTGCTCTTCCAGGTGCTGTAAGGGATGTAGGATTGGGAAACTTCAGGCATAGAAGAAATTTTTCTGGACCTACAATACAGATTTAGAGGGAGCCTTGGAATGAGGGTAGAAGAGGGGTGGAAGTGAAACACAAGTCTAGTGAAAAAAAAAGGGAACATGAGGTGGAGACTTTGACTCAGAGAGTATAGCTACCAAGCCTCACATTCTGCAACATAATCTTCCTTCAATTAATTCTCCCAGGTTTCTTTTTATTTCAGTTTAATCCCTCAGATTTTTAGTTCCTTGAAGCACTGGATGGAGAGAAAGTAAGGAGAGGGGATAGTTGCAAGGGATTTATAAGGCCCACCCTAAAGGAACTTCACACCAAGCCAAGGAGGTAAGACTGAACGAGTTTTTCTTGACCTCCTCTAGCATCTCCAGAGGACTTGGAGGCTTGCAAAGTGCTCTCCCATATAGTATTTCTTTATTGGATGCCCCATGACCAGGCCTGGCAAGAAAACACTCTGTTTACAAGTCCCATTTCATAGATGAAAAAATTTGAGCTCAATAAAGAAAGTGATTTGTCCAAAGCGCCCACAAGGAACCCTGGCAGGGCCAGGACTCACAGCCAAGTCTCTGATCTCATACTTTCTGGTGTTTTAGTTTGGTGGTCTTGACCATGGAGGAGAAAAAACCACCCCTGGGGAGATGAAGCATGCAGCTAGGAAACAAACGATAGATCACAGCAGAGCAGCAGAATCTGCGGACTCTGGGAGCCCAGGTGCAGAAGAGCTAACCCCATCGCCTGTGAAAGTTTTCACTGTGGTTACTTTCCCATGAACACTCTATGATAAACTGGGAACCTTGAGGTTCTCCAGAAGGAGTCAGAAAGCCAGGTGCTCCCATCAAGGCATCTGCACCCTGGTCTTTTTAAGAAGAAACCTTTGACTACACTCCAGGGAGTGTTTGCCCCAATTCATTATCAAACTGCTTGCAATTATCAAACTGTGCTCCCTCAGGTTGACCTTTAGCTGGAGCATAGCTATATTTAGAGAAAACCAGCCCTTTGTAATTACCCCCACTCAGATTACTTAAAGGTCGGCTGCCTATGTGACAATTTGATCTGTGGGAAGGACTGTTTCCAGGACCCCTGGATAATTATTCAATAATTAGCAAGTGGTTTCTGCAAATGAATCCAAGCCTATTGTTCGGCCCCAGAAGAGAGCCCAGAAGACTCACCAGGCCAAAGAAGCCCCCTGGACACATAATAAGAACAATCCTGTTATACACATACCTTTACAGTTTACAATAAGCTTCTTATCTCACGCATTTACTCCTCACACATCTTTATGTGAGATACTCGCTGGTACTTTACAGATGAGGAAACTGAGGCTCAGAGAGGTTAAGCAGACTTGCCCAGAGCCACATAGTTGCACTGAAACTTAAACATGGGTCTCCTAACTCCAAACTGCTTGCCCTCTCCTAAAAATAAATCCCTCATTCGGCAAATATGTATCAAGTGCCTACTTGGAGCCTGAGAAGACCTCGGCATTGTCCTTGGTGTTTCAAAGCTCAGGAGAGGCAGTTGGGGCGGGTAGGAAGTGAACTATGGAAACCCTGGAGGTGGCAGCATCTTTAGTGAATGTCCATAAACCTTCCTACAAGAACAACTTCGAGCATCAGATATTAAGGGTCAATATTTGAAGAGATTAAGGAGGATTTTGCTGCAAATCAATGGAAGACAATGGACAAAGGCTCCAGACTGCGATAAAAGCACAGAAATTGAGTCAACCGATATATTTAATTAGCACATTTAAAGAAACTAAGTAATGAAATGGCACATGTCACCTGATCCCAGTGTGAAGATGGATCGAGGATATGAATGACAGTCCCTAGAGCATAATTTTCTTGGTTTAAAAGGATTTCTCTGGGGCCCAGGGCTTCTAAGAAACCTATGGAAGAGCAGCCTAGGCAGGAAGGGTCTTGAAGCCCCACCTTCCCTTAGCCCAGAGAAGCTCTATTTATATCTGTTTTACATTTGAGCTTCCATTAAATAATTCCATGATTAAAAAAAAAAAACAAACTATAGGTTTATAGAGTTAATCATAGGCATGGTGGTTAAAGATATTTATAGAGTGTCATGAGTATCGACTTCACAATTTCTTACTTAAAGTACAAAAAAATAAAAGACAGAGTCACTATCTTTCAATTAACAGTTCATCTCAACTAATTCTAACAAGATGAAATAATGATTAAAAATTAGAATGCTGATATTGATCACTGACATCTATTTTAGAACTTATTTATGCTGGGGACTCTTCTACATACTTCACAGGCATTAATTGGTTTGCCTGTCCCCACAACCCCATTTTATAGATGAAGTAACTGAGGCACAGAGAGGTCACAGGAGGTGATTCACATGGGGTCATGCAGTTAGGTTGAGCAACACCAGCTTCACAAAGGTGGGTCAGTAGATCAGCACAGAAACAGCGGATGTGAAAGAGACAGAGGAGTCCTGGGGGACTTTGTGCCATCTCTCAGCAGGCAGAGGGAGAAGGCTACCCAATCAGTAGGTCTCTGCCACGTCAACTGACCCACTGGTGAGTTGTGCTTAACAGTGATGGGCCGGTAGGTACAGATGGAGTAGCTGCCGAGTCCCACTCTAATCAGAGGTTCTGTAGTTTCCAAGGGATGTGCCTTTGGAGATGGAGGGTCTTTTGAACACCCAGGTTTTTGGATCCTAAGCTCACAAGGGCACTCAATGGTGGGGGGGGAGGGGGGAGGGAGAGACAGTCTTTATTATATCACCAATTGAACCTCCATCAGGGAGAAATTAATATCACATGCTAATATGACTTTGAGGTTTGCTCATGCTAGGATTAAGAGAGAGAGAAAGAGAAGGAAAAAAATGGCCAAGTCTTAATAAGCTCTTAGGATAAACTCCACTATAAAGATACTGTGTAACTCTTTAGGGAAGATATTCATCCCACACTTCAGAAGCACTCATTTATCTACAAACAATATTTATTTTTCCATTTATAACATCAAATTTCCATTATTCAATTCATTAATGCAAATCCCCACAGACCTGCCCTGGCTGCAGGCCCTCAGTCAGCTGATATTTGCTCAGCAGCCTCCCATGTGGGGCCCTTGGCTAAGCTCTGGGGAGCGGGGGCGGGGGGGGGGGGGAGAAGGGCACGGCACTCACATGTGCCCATTTACATTCACATTTTCATTAGTTCATTAAAAGTAAATAAAATTAAAAATTCAATTCCTCAGTCAAACTAGCCACATTTCAGGTGTTTAACATGAGAACAGCATTGTGCCCTGTGAACACGGTGCAGGCACGGAACCTTCCCACTGTTGCAGAAGGTTCTATTGGAAGCGCTGGTAGGCAGTCATGCCTGTGTTGGGGGGAGGCAAACCTGTTTTAGTTACCAGCTATTCTGTACTGTAATGATTGCCTGTCTTTCTAAATATTTGATAATTCTGGTTCTCTTTAATCAATTCACATTGACTCAGCTCAGGTTAGTCTGAATGAGGGAGGTAGAGCCGTTCTCAGATACATTTGGGTGCCATGAGCTTGGTAGCAAAAGAGATTTTTCAGGGGAACATAATGTATGGGCACAAGCAGATGGCAACGTGCAGTGCACCTGCTCATCTGAGCACGCATTGTAGTGCATGTACACGCGGACTTACATACACTCACACACACACATACACACATGCTCCTGCAAATGTCTGCTTACAGATGCCCACACACAGGCACACACATTCATTCACACACACACTCCCTGACATGCACTTTTACACACTTGTGATTTTAGATGCAAACACATCCAATCCCTGCAGATACACACACACGCACATGCGCGTGCACACACACACACACACACACATACACACAGCGTTTTACACAAATGTGTCCTGCGTCGCCGCTGGATTGTCACGCATGATTGAGTTGGCTACAGTTAAGTTCTGTGGCTTTGTGCTGTCCTGATATCATACAGAAACAGATGGGCCAATTTTTCTTGCATTTTCCAGATTCAAGATAAATGCTCGGGAGCTCCACGGTAACCCTGTCCTTGGGATCCGTCCATTCATTCACCATTCAGCAAACATTGATTGAGGGCCTAGAAATTGATGAAACCACAGAGGAGGGTTGGTAACTGAGCCACAAAAATTCCACCATATCAGACACAGCTCCGTCAGGGGGAGGAGGAAGGTGTCATCTTACAGAATGCAGGGCCAGCACCCCCATCCTGGGACCAAATATGCAAGCAGTGATCTTATCGCCTCTCCACCTCCACCCCCACCCCTCGGAATCCAGCTCCAGGGAGTGCAGGCAGCAGCCACTCCAGCCCCCTGCACCCTCAGGGTCTGCCTCGGGGACTCATCCTCGGTCACCCTTCCTGGGGCAGCCTGTGACTAAGTAAGTCAGGGATGTGAGGGCTGACCACTTCTGCTTGATATGGACACTCTGATGAACAAGCTCATTGCAGAGCTCCCCATCAGGTTGGCCATGACCTTGGTGGATCTTCTTCCTCTGCCCAATCCTGCTTAGGCTCCCTCTTCTTCACAGAATAACATCTTACAATCGGCATCCGCTCCTGGGGAATGGAACCTGCGAGGAGAAGCCTCACCCCTGCACTCCCCATCATGAGGCGGCCTTGCCTGTGCTCACAGGACTGCTCGGGATGTTTCCACAGCCACTGATCTTTGGGGTCCAGGCATAGGTGGGGAGAGGGTCACCCTCCAAAGCTTTGCTTTGCCCAGCGACTCACCAAGTCTCTTGGATTTCTGTCCAGGATTTCTTGCCCAGAATCTTACCAGGTATCTCATGAAAAGAGAGTTCTGTCCATTCCTGGCCTTCTCCCTCCGATCAAATGTTCAAACCCAGGCCACACAAGGGGTTGGATGGGGAACAACGCATTTTGCCCTCTCTAACCTCGTCCCCAGAATGCTTCTCTCCTGCCCTGCTCTAGAATAAAAGCTGCCATGCAAATCCATGGTTATGAACCAGACCGAAGGTGGGGGCGATGGGTGGAGAGCAATGGGGGAGGAGCTGGAGGAGCCCTATTGCTCATGTAAAACACCTTGCCCTGAGCCAGGTCCACAGCCAGTGGCCAATACATGACAGCTATTATCATCACTATTATTATGAACCACGAAGCTATCCCGTCGTCCGCCTGCTGGCAGTGGGCAGCAGAGCGGGCTGGGCTGCTCCCTGCTCCAGATCACTAACCCAGGCTAAGTGGTGGTAATTACGACTTTGAGGAACACTAGTAACAGTGCCAAGTTCCAGAACAGCTACAGCAATGAGTGGAGAGGCCCCTGGCTCAGTTCCGGCTGCCAGGCTGAGCAGCGATGTGCACAGTTGGCCACATGGAGAGGTGGGGGCTGTACAGGGACTTTGTGGGAGGACTGTTCCTCCTGGCGCCCACGAGAGCCCCTCATGAGCACACAATAGGGAAGGGCCCAGCACCAGCATGCAGCAGGACTCCAGGGTTCCAGTCCTGTTGCAGTGACCCTTCCCAGAGGTTTGGGGGGGAGGGTGCAGTGGAAGCCCTTGCGTGGCTCATTAAGGGCCTCTGCGTGGGCCTTGCATCAGAGGGAGCCACGGATCTCCAGGCAGCCTGGTCAGGCCCAGCCCGGGGCTGCACTGGGATGCCAAGTACTTGCCGTGGAAGCACCGCTCTGGGAATCGCTCAGGGCTGCAAGAAGCCCAGTTGCACCTGAGGCTTGTGCCCCAAGGAGCTGGTGATTTCCTTTTCAGAAAAGTGATTCCTACCCCCCACCACCCATCTTAAAATATTGGCCTTGCCTTACCCTGAATACCCAATGAGCAAGCTGACAGGCCCAACGAAGTCTCCGCTACTGAGAGGGTAGCTAAAATTGTGTCTTTTCTGCAATTCTCTGCCTCCTTTCCTCCCCACAGCCGACTGTCCAAAGGCAACAGGACAGGACAGGGCAAGACAGGGCCCCGCAGTGAGCTTCAGATAGCCCAGCACCTGGCCTCTATTTCCTGTTTATTTACAGCTCATCAGCCCCCTCCACCTGGGAAGTAAAGGTGGGGCTTTCCCCCAGATTCCTCCTGGCCAGGGGTCTGAACTTCTGCAGAATGCTTTGGCTCAGAGTGATCAGTTACTTTCCACTAAATCCATACACTCTTCTAGCCTCCAAGCTTTTGGCGCACACTGTTCCTTCCCCTTGGAAGGCCCTCCTCCCTCATCCACTTGTGAACGCCCCGCCATTGGTCAGTGCCCTCCTTAAGGGTTAGTTCCTCTTTGTTACACTTCTGTGCTTTTTTCCCCACCCTCACCCCATTCCCAATACCCACTGATTTAATAATAATTCTCTCCTCTGTGCTCTTAAGCTTCCTCCCAACTCTGCAATGCACTTGTCGGTCTACCCTGTAAGCTGCTCCACAGTCGGCACCCCGGCCCTTCCATCTCTGCATCTGGCAGTTGGAAAGCATTGTTCGTATTCACTGCAATGATGTAAAATGAATATAGTGGAAGGAAAGGACAGATCAACAAGAGAAAAGAAGGGGCTCTTTAGAAACTGGAAAAAAGAAAAAGAGAAGGGAGTGGAGAAGAAGAAAAGAAGGGAGGGGGCGGAGACTGAGAAAGAGGGAGAGAGAAGAGCTGGAGAGATGCAGAAATGGGGACAGAAGTGGTCCTCCATGGCCCTGACCCTTATATCCCTTCTGCAGGAAGCTCCCTGTGCCAGCAGTTGCTCCTGAAGACCTAATGCCTTCCTTGGGAGACACCTAGGTGGCAGTAAGGGGTGCAGGCAGGAGTGTCGTAAAGGATGTACCTCGAGGCAAACTATGTGCCAGGTTCTAGCAAAAATCCCTGGCTTGCGCTCCCTTGCTCACTTACCTTTCATGTTTTATTCTCCATCTTCCAGTCTGCCCAACTTTGGCCCTGACCCTGACCTTGACCAAGCACTCCTCTGGCCTACAAGAGATATCCTGTCTTGCTTTCTTCCTCTAGCCTACTTTAGAACCTCACCAAACATTCTCTTCATTCTGGCTCCCTCCCTTACTGCCCATTTATGTCTGGCTTAAGATATTAAAATTGTAAACTTGGTTAGAGTGTAAATAATTTCAAATTGATTTCTAAACAGTTATTCCCTATACCATCTATACGTGCTAAAGTGAGGCTCATACCTTGCTTTCAGGCATGAAAACAGGACCTGAGCCCAGACCCTCGTTGTAAGATGGGAACTAGATGAAAAGCTCAGATACTGTCTTATTTACGCATAAATCCTTAGGGCCACATGTCGCCAATGAATTGCCTCTTGTCTGATACGTGTAAGTTTTATACTGGGATGCAACCTTCCCCCTTCGTTCACAGTTCCAGCCCTCTGGTTAATGCTGGGAGTAGTCCCCATTCACAGACCCCACACATGTTGGAAATCTGCAGGACTTTCCATCATCAGCCACTTGAGTCAGAGACTCCGTATCCAGCAGAACCTCCCAGAGATGGATCCTGTTCCCCTGTGCAGCACATAGACCAGCAGGGGCCTAACAGATGTCTGCAGAGATCAATGAATGAATGAAAAAAATAAATGGGGGAGCAAATGAATAGCTGTGTGTGGGAAAAAAAAGAAAAAAAGCAGTGAATGAGTAAGTGAATCAGGAAATGAGGAGACCCATTGAGCACTACAGGATACTCCAGATGTCCAGGAGGCGTGATTACAAGATCAGCCCCCAGGATGCTACAGCACAGCCTTTAAACACGTCCTTTTTCCATGACAAGCATGATCTGCCCTTTGGAAAGACAGCTAAAGCTTAGAATGGGAGAGAAACAAGCACATTGTCCATTGCACTTAAGTGTAAACTAGGCAAGACTTCATGATCATTTTTTATCTCAGACCTTCAAGGACAGCATCAGATTTGAAGTCTGGGGCTGTTTGGGGCCGAGGTGTCCAATGAAGACATAGGCTGCTGCAAGAGGTAGTGAGCTCCCCATTGATGGGGTATGGTGACAATGATCCTCCTCCTCTGAGAAAATCTGAATTTTTCTGTGCTCCATAGAAGTACTCAAATCTTTTCCCTTAGTTTTTCCCTTGGTGTGACACTCAGTATCTGTGTTTCTTTGTTTTTTTTTAAGTATTCAGTGAACAGTAGCTATATGCCATCCATCTGTGAAATGACAGGCTGGATTCCCATGCAAAAAAATTCCATAGCACCCCCTGATGGCATTTATCATAGTTGCATGTATATGTGGGAGTGTTTGATTAAAATTTGGTTTCCCTATGAAGAAATTGATATTTCTCATCTTATTTTAGGAGCAGTGTGGTATAGTGGTAAATAGCATGAACTGAGTTCCTACTCTCTCTCTTCTTCCTACACTGTGGGACATTGGCCAAGTTACTTAACTTTTCTGTGCCTCAGTTTCCTCATCTGAAAAAATGGTGATAGTATCTACCTTTTGGGGTTATTATGTTAAATGAAGTAATTCAACAAATGCACTTTAAACAGTGCCTGACAGTAAGTAACCAAGGTTGTTATTATTTTAATACTTTATTTTTAGAGGAAAAACTAGAGTCATGATTATTTTTTCTCAGAATTTTATTAATATTTTCCATTATATTTGAGCATAATTTGAAGATAAATCAGATATCAATCTGATCTTCTTTTCTTGTTGTCTGATACTTGTTGGATACTCTTAAGTTTTAAACATTCTTCATCATTTTTTCCCAACCCTTGGTGAATATTTTTGTTTGAAGATGTATTTATTTTTTCAATTCAAGGACTGTTTTTCCTATTTCTTTACATCTGTAAAGTTCTCTACTTCTGGAACTTCCACTAAATGGATGGTGAATTTCTTGGATTTGGTCCTCCATGACCATTTTTGCTTATATGTTTCTATTATTTTTAAAGTTCTTCTCCTTTAACACTTCTGTTAAACCTATTCATAATTTTCATTTGAGTTTTGGGAGAAATTTTCGAGCTAGTTTTCTAACTAATCAGGTTGATTTCTGAAGTTCCCATTCTGCTATGCACAGCTTTAATGGAGTAGAAATCATACCTTTCCTTCCTAAGAAGGCTTGTTTCCAGACTGATCTTTTAAAATCAATGTAACACCTTCAGAACTCTCACTAAAAATACAATTAAGAGCTCTTTTTAAACTTTGTCCCTATTTCCTGAGAATATTTATTTTGCTGGGTGCAGTTTGTGCTGCGTGATCAGATTGGTCCCTTGGTCTCTCTCACTGAATCACTGTCCTTCCCAAGACCCGCAGCTTTTCACCACTTGTTCCTCCTTGATGACGTCTGCAGGTGTTTCACTCTGGATAATCTGTAGCTGATTAGTAAGTCACTGTACCTTCTCCCTGAAGGAACAGGGCAATCATCAGTTAAGATTTATAAATTAGAATTAGTTTCAGCTACAAGAGATGGGAAATAAAAAATAACAGTGGTTTAAACAAGAGGTAAGTTTATTTCTCTCTCAGGCAAAAGAAATTCAGAAGTTGTCAGTTGAGAGTTAATAATAGTATTCTAGTGTCAGGGGCCCTGGCTCATTTAATCTTACTGTTTTGCCTTCCTTAGCATATGGTCTTTACTTCATAGTCTAAAATGGATGCTTCAGCTCCAGCCATCAAGTCCATAATTCAGCCAGGAGTAAGAAGATGGAGAGAGAAAAAAAATCACACATCCTCCCTTGAAGAACACTTCCTGGCAATGACTCTCGCTATTTCTACTTCATTCTAGTGTCTAGAACTCAATCACATGACCATACCTAGCTGCAAGGGAAGCTGGGAAGTGTAATTTTTATTCTGGATGACCAGTTTTATTGCTATGAAAAAAGAAAAAAATGGATATTAGGGTACAACCAGAAGTTAATTTTTCTTTTCATTCTTGGGGATGACTATTGAAAGACTGAGCCCTCCCTGCTCCTTCCTCTCTGGTCAGAAGTTTCTGACATCAAACTTTTTCCTTTTTTATTTCCATCTCCACTACTCAGATCCAAGAAGAATTAAGGGGCTGGGGCAGAGAGGAATTGCTTCACTCATCCCACCAACTAATGAACCAATCAATGGCTAGCAGAGCAAGCAGTCAGTACTTAAGTACTTAGCTTCATCCGCACTCTCCTCCTCCTTTTTTTATTTTTTGTTCTTTAGCTTAAGCTCTCAGAGGCTTCAAATAACTAAGATCTCTTTGGGTTTTCAGAAATTATGTCGAATTCCCCTGTTACTTTGGTTGCAGCACTTCAGCAGGAATGATGAGAAGAAATCAAATTTGAGAACTTAGTTGGCATCTTAGTTCAAGAACCTAAAACACAAATTTGATCCTATAATTTCCCTGTTTAAAATCCTGCACTCAATAAGCACAGGAAAAGATGTCAATATCGTGAGTCCTCATGGAAACACAAATTAAAACACCATCAGATACCACTAGACACCGACCAGAATGAATCAAATTTAAACGGATGTAGAGCTCCTAGAATTCTCATACATTATTGGTAAAAATGCAAAATGTTACTACTTTAGGAAACAGTTCAGTAGAAGTTAAACATATGCTTACTTCTGACCCAACAATTCCACTCCTAGGTGTTTACCCAAGAGAAATGAAAACACGTGTCCACAAAAAGATTCACACCTGAATATTCATAGCAGTTTTATTTGTAAAACTACAAACTAGAAAACAACCCCAATGTGCATCAACAGACAAACAGATAAACACATGGTGGAAATCCACACGATGGCCTCTTTATTCTGCAATGGAAAGGGATGAAGTGCAGATACACACAACAATGCAGGTAAAAGACACGATGCCAAATTCCAAAATCAGCTAAATGGGTCTACAGAGTGACAAATCGTCCCATGGCTGCCTGGGCAAGGGGTGGGTGTGGGGCCTGAATGTAGAAGGGCATTACAGAACCTCGGGGGGAGGTCGATAAAAACGCTCTGATCTTGATTGCGGTGGTGTTTCCTTGAGGAAGTGCATTTGTTAAAATTCATCATACTAAACGCTTGCAATGGGTGTATGGGTGCATTTTACTGTGTGTAACACACTGCAGTAACGTTGATTTAAAAATGAAAAAAAAAAATCCCTGCTTCCTATATCCTAAGGGATAGAACCCAAACTTTCTAAAAAAAAAAAAATCAAAGTCTTTCAGGATCTGACCACTGCCTCCTTCTCCAGCCTTCAGGGATTCATGGGATCACCATGATCTGCTGCTGCTCAAATCTCCAACCAGCCATGTCTTTGATGAAGAGAGTACTTACTATGGGGGGGGGGGGGGGGGGGAATCCATTATGGCTTAATAAAAGCAGTATCCTTGGCAGGTCCTCCCTTTCAGGTCCTGGGATGGAGAGAAGTAATAAAAGAAGATCTAACTGGCAAGGAGGCTGGGAACCATGGCAAAGATGCTCTATTTTCCTCAGCTAAAGCACCTAAACATCAGTCCATCAATGCCCAGCAGAGTTTACCCACCGCAGAATATGCTCCTAAATAAGTATTTTTGCCAGGACAGCCCTGTTATTTTCTTCCTTGACAACAAATTTTAAATTTTGAAGAGAGGGAAAAAAATTTTTCAAACCTCTCAGATACTTTCAGTCACTCATTCTACACCACCCATAATTTGTCACTCTGTCTTGAAATCTTCCCCTGCCTGGCTTGGCTTTAATGGGTTCAGCATTTAGTGAGGTAGGCAGTGGATTATGTGTGAAATGCATTAACCTCTCACATGATTGTAAAAATTGCCTTAATAAAATAGAGCTAAATCCTACTTAATAGTAATAAAACAGAAGCCACTACGTTCCAGGATGCTAATGACCTGTGAGTCATTCCTTTTGATTGTAGAACATTGAACATTTGGAATTTGTCCCTTTTTATGAAACTTTTAAGCATGGGTAACTGCTGGAAAATGACACAAGTTAAACTAAGCTTCCTGCTCACAGATAACCAGAGAGCCAAGAAACTTCCATTATCTTCTTAGAGCTCCGTCATCCTGAGCAGCCTGAGGTTTGGAGGGCACATATGCAAATGACAAAAGGAAAGGACTGATTGTCATAACTAATATTTGCCTTGTGTTCTCCTGCTTACAAAGCTTTTTTTTTTTACCCTATCAATTGATTCAACTCACATAACAGACTTGTGAAGTAGCTACTATTATCTCCATTTTCTAGATAAAGAAATTGACATTCAGAGAGGTAAAGTAATTTGTTCAAATTTTCATAGCTAATAGGATGAAGAACCAGTGTACCTGGATCCAGGTCCTCTGAATTCAAGCACCACACCATCCCTCAATGCTGTTTCCAAATGTATCTTTAACAACAGCCATCTCCTTACGAAATGGAAGAAAAGGGTGAGGGGGTTCAGTAACCTGAAAACTGGCAATGCTTTGGCTCCCTCTCTTTCCCAGCAAAGTGAGGTTTATCTTGCCAGTGTCTCTTATCTTGTATCAGAACCACGGTTTTCTGCCAGTTCTTGTAATAACTGTAGTGATAGGAATAATTACTATGTAATCAAATAATAACAACACAGTAACAATAGTAACTGCTGATCTCACTGCACACTGCAGCACCCTGTCAGAGGAAGTGTTTGGCATTTAATCCTCACCACAATGTGGTATTATTACTATTTCCCATTTTCAAGATGAGGGAACTAGGAATTAGAGGAATTAAGAAACCTGACCAGGAATGAGGTCAAGTCATGGGGTAGATTAACTACTCGATTGACCCCAATTTTCTACCCTTCCCTGGATCAACATGACTTTGTAGATCCTCCCATAAAAAAGGACACATTTTCTTACCCCTTGAATCTCATTTCTGACTTGCTTTAGCCAAGATGGTGCAGTAAAGGTGATGACGTGCCTGTTCTGATCTTGTTCACTTCCACTGTTACTCAGTACGCTGCTGCAACAAACCCAGGCTTACCCACTGGAGGAGAGACTATGTAGAGCAAAGTTGATTTGTCCCAGCATATGGCTATCTTAGACCACCCGCCCCTAGCTGACCCGCTAGGTGACCACAGACACATGAGTAAGCCCAGCCAAGATCAGCCACATCTGGCCCAGATCAACAGAACTCTACACTAACCCATAGACTAATGGGAAATTATAAATTGTTGTTCTTTTACACCTCTAGGATTTGGGATGGTTTGTTATGCAGCAACAACCAAGTCTTACTGGCTCCATGGCCTGAATTCTTTCATATATGCTAAGTAAATAGGTCATGTCCTTCTAAACAACCCTGGGCAGAGGGTTGGGAGAAATGTCAGTGTCACCCCAGGGGAATAGGTTAGGATACCTTGTGCGCTGCAACGTTGGGCCACTCTCTACGTAGGTGTGAAAGTGGAAAGACTCAGATGACCTGGGTTCCGCATTGAGCTCTGTCATTAATCTGTATAACCTTGAATAAGCCACTCATGTCTCTAGGCTTCCATGATCTTATCCATAAGATAAAGCATTCAGGATGTATTTGCCCAAGAATAAGGTTTGCCAACAGCTGCAATGCACTATAGGCCAAGGATACAAACCTTATAAAATTCTCATCCTTGAGAAGAAGCTCAGTCTAATGTACTCATAAACATTGGGGGTGGGGGGGAAGGCAACATTTAGCTGTTGAGGTGGGAAGAATAATGGTCCTCAAAGATGTCCACCTCTTAACCTTGTGCCTGGGCATGTGTTCCATCCTTCAAGCCCTGGCTCAGGTTGCAGCCTCCTCTTGGGAGCCTCCCCACTTCCCTGTTTCTCTGTGTCCCTCACAGAAACACAGTCCTCACCACAGTGCTTGGCAATTACCTATTTGTCTATTTCCCTTGTATATTAACTATATTTTCTTGTTTTCTCTATTTTTGATGTTCTAGCACCGTGTCTTGCTGCCCAGGGACAGACTGCCTCTCCCAGGGCTAATTCTTCAAGACAGAAGATTACTCCCCTGCAAGTGAGCCATTCAGATCAAGCCAAGCAATGAAAGCCCACACCTCACTCACCTCCTTCACCGGGCTCTCGCGAGGCTCTTCGACTCCACTATTCCCCTACCAGAATAACCCCCGGACCAGGCACCAGACACCCCGAGACAGTCACTACACCCCAGAGCCTGCTGAAATCATTCAAACTAGCCAATCAAGGCTGCTTAGCCTGCCTTGCCCATTCCTTCCCTCAGAAACTACAGTAAAGGGTTTTGCCCCCATTTTCTCCCATTCCTATTGTCTGCATACCGACTCTGGTGCTTTCCCCTGTGGCCCTGCAGGGGGTGGTGTGCCCTCTCCTCTCGGGAGCTGTGAGTGACAACTATCTCTTCCGTGGCCTCACCGCACCAGAATAACAACAAAACTACATTTTAAAACAGCTTGTCTGTGAACTCCTCCAGGGCAAGGACATTCCCCTGATGCTACCTTGCACTGAGCTCTCCCTGGATGACAGGTGTGTGTTATCTGCATTATTTCACCGATTTTCACAGCAGCCTGGTGAGGCAGGTACTGACCGCTCCCAATATACACACGTGGGAATGAAGCCAGCGACCAACAGGGCCGGGATTCAAACACAGGTCTATCTGGCTCCCAGATCAGCTTCAGGTGACCTCTCCAATGGAGGCGTCTCATACTCAAAAGCCCCAATCACAACCGTAGGGCCCCTGCAAACACGGCTGCTAGGCACGGGTGTGCAGTTTTCACAGACATCTAGCCAGGGAAGCAGGGAGACAAGAAATTTCAGCTTCCCATTGCTTGCCAAGCCAGGCACCCTCTGGGCTGTTTCCATCCAGAGGGGCCTATTTTTCTAGTTCTTACTCAGGTGCCATATAGACTAGCCCTGTATACAAACCACAGTCCATTAAGGCCTCCTATGATGTCTGCTAATGTCATTTCTCCATGGCTTGCATGAGGAGGTCACATTCTGAAGCATATTCCAGCACAAACACCAGGCTATCACAGATGTATCAAATCAAGGCTCAAGGCTTCAAATACCAAAATCATAGTGCCCCTCCCCTTTAATTAATTCTCTCATCCCCTTTGTGTCTAACATAGACTGAGTCTGTTCTTCAAATCCGTTCATTTGTTTCTGCAAGAGAGGATTCCCAGAGATGCTTATTTTAAACGTCTTACCTTTTGTCAATGTCATGCATGTGATTATAGCTTTGCAACTTTAGCAAGCTCTGTGACACTACCAAGCAGTCCTTGTCCCTTGAAACTAGCCTTAGGAATTACAGATGACCCCCTTCTCAGCTCTAAGAAGCAGTTTGACCCCGCACATTGTGAGACCCCTCCCACAGTATGAGCAGATCACTTACTTCATGTCCAAACAAAGGGTGGGACTGGTTCCACCAACTCACAGCCCAGAGCTCTTGCTTTTTAAAAGCAATCTCTTAGCTCTGCCACAAGAATGTCATTCTACAACATGTATGCACACAGTCTCACAACCGTGGGCAACCTCAGAGAAACCGGGTGCATATTGGGGACCCAAAACTGGCACCAAAATGAGCATCCCTGTCACTTCAAATCAATGGCACTCCTCAGCCCTTGACCAAAGGAACCCATGAAGTCACCAGAAGATGCTATCTGTGCCCAGGTGGTCACAAGATAACACTCCATCAGAGTCAGGGAGCCCCCCAGCTTGGCCTGTGTAGAAGGTCCTCTGACTCTGCCACAGGCCAAGAGCCCCAGCTGCCTTCCTATATCTGTCTGGCTTTAAAGAAAGCTGAGGGGTAGTGCACTGGAAGTCAGTACAGCCAGGAACTGTTGGGCACAAAAGGATGGAAATGTGTTTTGAAAATCACAATGCGCCATATAAACAGCCTATAAATGATCCCATTGTCCCCCCACCCTGCTTCCCACCTCACCCCCTTAATTAGTTCTTGCTCTAGAACTGGGTGCGGCTTGGTTTCCATCTCAATTCTTTCAGTTACTGATTGTACATTAGCCGCATTGTTCAACCTCCCTATGCCTCAGTGTCCCAACTTGCAAATGAAAGGTAACAATAGTTCTCAACGTGTAGGATAATGAAGAATTCATACGACTTCCAGCCAAGATGGAGGTGTAGACAGACATGCTGCATCTCCCTCCACAACTAAGAAGGAATACAACTACCTCAAAACTAGAGACAACCAGAAGTTCCAGGAAATTGAGCTGCATGGAAGTCCAACAAACAAAGATATAAAGAAGAAATACTCATCCAGACAGGTAAGAGGGGTGGAGCCAGGGTAGAGACGATGTGGTGTGGTGGCGGCAGCAGTGGTGGCAGCAGCAGGCTGGCGGAAAACGCAGTCACACGTTTTAAAAAGTCAGGGCGGACACCTGAGGAGCATTCCCAGATCCTGATCAGACCACACAGCTCACAGTCCCAGCGCCAGGAAAAATCAAGCCTCATTGTTTCTGACTGTGCAAACCATTGGGGTTTGGGGCGGAGGAGTAAACTGCCAGTCCCTCAGTAGAATCCGCTTGTTTAAAGGACCCCCACGGTCCTAGAATGTCCGCAGACCCACCCACTCTGGGAATGACAGCCAGGGCAAGAGCTAGAGAGGTACCAGTCCCATATGGAAGTGGGAGAAGTGCCTGGAAAAGGGGCGAGTGCTGAGCAAGCAGCATTGTTCCTTCTCAGACCCCTCCCCCAAACATAGTGCCACAATGTGATTAAACAGGTCGCCCTGTAGTGATGAATATCTAAGGCTCCACCTCTTACAACATAACAGGTGGAACAGCTCTACCTAAGACACAGAGGCAAACAAATACAGGAGCTTGTCAAGAGGAGGAGACAGAGAAGTATGGCCCAATAGAGGAAACAGATCAAGGTTCCAGTGGGAGAACTAAGCAATGAGGAGATAGCCAACCTAACAGACGCAGAGTTCAAAACACTGGTGATAAAGATGCTCACAGACTAGACAGATATGCTTGAGTACAGCAAAGGCATAAGAGAAGAAGTGAAGGCTATGCTGAATGAAACAAAGAAAAATCCACACAAAACCAGGTGAAGGGAAGGAAACCGGGGTTCGAACCAATGATTTGGAACATAAGGAAGAAAAAAATCAGTCAAGCAGTACAGAATGAGGAAACAAGAATTGAAAAAAATGAGGAGCGACTTAGGAACCTCTGGGACAACTTTAAATGTACCAACATCCAAATCATAGAGATGCCAGAAGGAGAAGAGGAAGAGCAAGAAATTGAAAGCTTATGTGAAAAAATAATGAAGGAAAACTCCCCAAATTTGGTGAAGGAAATAGACATACAAGTCCAGGAAGCACAGAGAATCCCAAATAAGCTAGACCCAAGGAGGACCACACCAAAACACATCATCATTAAAATGCCAAAGGTGAAAGATAAAGAGAGAATCTTAAAAGCAGCAAGAGAAAAGCAGAAAGTTACCTACAAAGGGGTGCCTATAAGACTTTCAGGTGATTTCTCAAAAGAAACTTTGCAGCCAAGAAGGGACTGGCAAGAAGTATTCAATGTGATGAAAAGCAAGGACTTACAACCAAGATTACTCTATCCAGCAAAGCTACCATTTAGAATGGAAGGACAGATAAAGTGCTTCCCAGACACAATAAAGCTAAAAGAGTTCATCATCACCAAGTCATTATTATATGAAATGTTAAAGGGACTTATTTAAGAAAAACAAGATCGAAACTAGGAACACTAAAATGACAACCAACTCACACCTATCAACAACTGAATCTAAAAAATAAAAATAAAATCCAACTAAGCAAACCAGAATAGGAACAGAATCATAGGTATGGGGATCATTTGGCAGGTTTTCAGCTGGGAAGAGGGAGAAATGGAGAAATGGTGCAGGGATTAAGAAGCATAATTGGTTGAAACAAAATAGACAGGGGGAAGTTAAGAATAATATAGGAAAGGGTGAAGCCAAAGAACTTATATGCACGACCCATGGATATGAACTAAAGGGGGTGAGATTGCTGGAGGGAAGGAAGGTACTGGGCGAAGGGAAGCAAAAGGAAAAAAAATTGGGACTACTGTAACAATAATCAATAAAATATACTTTAAAAAAAATAAAAAGAATTCATACATGTAAATAGCTTACCAAGTACCCGACAGAGTGATAAACCCATATTCACACTTTCTGGCCTTTGCCCTCTACCCAAAATTCCCTTCCCTCTTTTTAGCCTGGAGAATTCCTTTTTTCCTTTTAAGCTTTACCCTTGATGCTACCTCTTCTAGGAGAGATTCCCCATCTCCGGCAAGCTGACCCCTGCACAGCCTCTTCCACGCTCCCACACAATAGTGTGCCCTCCAGCATTCACCACACCAGCGAACCGTGACCTTTCCACAGTTCTCTCTCCCCAGCTGTGAAGTCCCAAGGGCAGGCATCATGTCATTCTTCTTTGGACCCCCAAATTATGGTTCTATGCCTGGTATAAAGCTCAGTGAAGGCCGGCTGACTTAAGTAATGAAACAGTTATGCTCATCAATGAGGGAGAAGCAAGAGAAGAGCCCAGAAGAGTCCAACAGCCACAAAAGGCATAGTGGGATTTGGCATCCCTTTGAGTGATAGAAGTAATCAACCCTAGAGCAGTGACTCTACCCTACTGATGTCATTGGTCTGGGGACCTGGGAATCTGACTTTTTTAAGCTTCCCAGGTGATTCTAATGTGCAGCCAGATTTGAGAGCTACTACTCCTAACATCTGTCCTGCCCTAACATCTTGTCCTATGAGTTCAAAGGAGGGGCAATTCCTTGGGCTTCCCTTATCCCATACAGCCCAGCCACCTTCCCCAAGGGGAGGTGCCTACCAACAGGGTTGGTCCTTGGGCTCTAATTTGGCAGCTGAGCATCACGTGAAGGGCAGGGCAGGGTAAGAAAAGTGGGGTGGACAGACAGGTGGCGTGCAGAAGACAGGTGAGGGGTGTGAGCTGAGAAACAGGTTCCAAATCAAGCCAAACCCAGCATCCTTCAAGACCCAAGTGAACCCTCACTTCTCCTGAGAAGCCTTTGCTCAGGCACCTCCCTGCCCTGAAGCTCTCTGCAGCCCTCCCTGAGCCCCGCCTGCCTCTCCCCAAGACAGCATCTCCGGTGAGCCCCTCTGTGAATCACAGGGATCCTCAAATGGCTGGTGAAAAGTCTGAATTACAGAGTATTTTTTTAAAGCATGCTAACTGACTTCACATGTACCAAGTTCTCCCACTAAAAGCTAACAGAATCGCCGCACTGAGGGAGAGAGAAGTCACTTGCAGTTAGCACACTATTTGCGTGCAAACGGCAGCCTCAGAGTGGCTGAAATAGTGTTTGCCTGTGTGAATTAATATTCTTTGCACTATGATGATAAAGGCCTGCCTTGGTTTCCCTGCACTCTCCACCTGATCTTGTTTACACTCTTATTATTAATAGTGAAAAGAAAGTCCTGTTTTACTGGCCTTCAATCGTCCTAGATGGCAAGCCACTGAAGTCTGAATTAAGGCGTTTGAACTGTATGCGTTCGCATGCGGAAGCCGGCACGGGTTTTCCTTCAAGGACCATCTCTCAGTTGACTGAGCCTCCTTCCTCTTGGCAAATTCTATTACCACCCCCCATTTGCAGACAGGAAAGTAGAGGCACAGAAAACTGATGCAAACTGTCTGAGTCGCACAGCATCTGAGCCCAGGGAATCTGTCCCAAATCCTGTGTTCTTCGTCATCAGAGTCCCAGTCCTGGAGAGAAGACTTGGATTCCAGCTCTGCCATCAGCTGTGTCCTCCGGACAGTGTGCTGAGCAGCCTGGAGCTTCCCCTGTGGCCCTGCACGGCATGGCCCGCCCCCTCCTCTTGGGAACTGTGAGTGCAAACCATCTTTTCAATCGCAACTGTTTCCTGACCTCTTGTCCTCACCTGTACCTGAACCTGTTTCCTCCACTAAAATGAAGACAATAATGCTGACTCTCAGGTTTGTTGTGGGGCCAAAATGAGATGATTCAGGTAAAACACTTAACGTAGGACCTACTTCACAGTAAGAACTTAATAAAAGGCAGTATTACCTCTGACCTTGCTCCTGTTGTGGTTATTTATATTCCGTGCTCCTAACTCCCAAAGGTCACGGGGTGAGGAAACGAAGACCCGGAGATGTGTGATGTAAGGCGTCCTGCCCAGTGCCACGAGGCAAGTTCATGAGGAGGCAGGTGCTGGAGCTCAGGTCTCCCAGCTGCCCGTGTCCAGCAGCTAAATTCCCACGCTGGGGTCCTGCCATTCTCTTGGCAGATGCTCTGGATCATCAGGACCAGTGGTAACACACACACACACACACACACACACACACACACACACACGCACACCACTTCTGTTTTCCCCCAATAAGGAGGTCTTGCCTTTGAGGTTCCCATGCGGGTGAAACAGTCGAGGTTTTCCTTTTGCTTTGCTCCCCAGTTTAATCAACAAGCTTTTTAACGTGTGACACAAGTAACAGAAGATGCTGTGAGTACACACAGCTGTCCCTTTATTTTTTTAAAGATTTTTAAAATTTTTATTTATTTTTAGAGAGAGGGAAAAGGAGAAAGAAAGAGAGGGAGAGAAACTTGATGTGTGAGAGAAACAGCGATGGGTTGCCTCTCTCATGCCCCCCACTGGGGACCTAGCCCGCAACCCAGGCATGTGCCCTGACTGGGAATCAAACCAACAACCTTTTGGTCCGCAGGCCGGCACTTAAGCCACTGAGCCACACCAGCCAGGGCCACACAGATGCCCCTTTAAATTCTGTAACCAAAACCTTTCAGGGGAGCAGAGGAGACTCCAGCTAGATCAGCCTCTTTTTTTTTTTTTTTCAAAATTATACTTTACATTCAATATTATTTTGTATTAATTTCAGGGGTACAGCATAGTGGTTAGACAATCATATGCTTTACAAAGTGATCCCCCTGATATTCCCAGCACCCACCTGGCCCCATACATAGTTATTACAAAATTATAGACTATATTCACTGTGCTGTACTTTATATCCCTGACTATTTTGTAACCACCAATCTGTACTTCTCAATCCCTTTAGGTCAGGCTTTCTTAATCTCTCTAGTTCTCTCAAATTCTTTGAGGGTAGTGAGTAGGAGTGGGGTGCTTCCACTTCTCCCATCTCCCCAAATTGGCCTCCGCAGCAGCTGCCAGGGACCCTATGACAGCACAGAGCACAGATGGATGGTGGCCCCCATAACCAATAGTCCCCATCCCTTCTCCTACACCAAACTCCACCTCGCTGTCATGGTGCTTTGCACTGGGATGGGACCATCCAACATCCAGCTCCTTCTGAAATGTGTACAATTTGAGGAATATAATAAATAAAATAGTATTGGCTTATAACCCAAAGTATAAAATAAACATCTGTGAGTCCATATAGAGATAAATAAATGAGTGAACAAGTAAATAAATGAGGGAGAAGGGACAAATTTCCCATGCAAAAGAATTCCAAATAATTTATGTAGGTCCTCTGCCCCCACAGAGATGGGGTGTAACTCCCCACTCTTAAGTGTGGGCCTGCATATAGCGACATCCTTCCAAAGAACACAGTATGGAAATAGAGAATAAAGAGCAAGTTTTCAGTAAGGAAACCTGCCCAACATCACCTCAGCCAGGTGACTTAGGTTCCCATCAGCAGTGATAAATAGGTCACACGCACCCTTAATATGTGATGAAAATGGTACTTCACCTCTGGGTCTTCCAAAAGCCCATAACTCCAGTCTAATCACAAGAAAAATATCAGACAAAACTCAGTCAAGGGACATTTTACAAAAGACCTTACCAGTGCTCCTCAAAAATGTTAAAGGCCCTCAAAAAAAAAAAAGAAAAACATAAGAAATTGTCCCAGGCAAGAGAAGCCCAAGGAGACATGCTGAGTAAACATTATATGGTTTCCTTGATGGGGTCCAACAACAGAAAAAGGACATTAGGGAAAACCTAAGGAAGTCTGAGTGAAGTATGGACTTTAGTTAATAATAATGTATCTAGATTGGTTCACTATGACCCATGGACATGGACAATGGGGTGGGGATTGACTGCGGGAGAAGGGGTGGGCTGGGTGGGCGGGGGTAGCAATGAGGGAAACAGTGGGACAACTGTAATAGAAAAACAATAAACTCTTAAAAGGTGGTGGTGGTGGGGTGTTGCTTGACTGCTCCCAGGTGGACTGCTTTACATCACAGGTTTTTGTGTACTAAAAAAAAAAAAAGGTTCACTAATGATAATAAATGTACCATACTAAGATAAGATGGTAATAACAGGGGAAATTGGGTGTGGATTATATGGGAAGGCTCTGTACCATCTTCACACTTTTTCTTTAAATCTAAAACTATTTTAAAGTAAAAGTTCATTTCAAAAAACAAAACAAGAAACTCTCCTTGGATAGTAGTCCAGGACAGACTTGCTTCAAGTGCATTGCCTCAGGATCATGAGCAAGGCTGGAGGGCCCTTTGTTTATCAGCCTTGAATTCTCGAGTTGCTGGAGGAGAGGAGGGAGCCCAGGGCTGAGGGTGCAGGCCACCCTTGCCTGCCCTTCCTTATCAGCTCCCTTTTCATCTGCTTTATACCCTCAGCTTCTATAAAGCGTTTTTGCTAAAACAAAGAATTTCTTTGCTCCAAAGAGTAAAAACTACTGACCTAGTCCAATTCCATCTTAAAAAGTCCAGAGAAAGCCCTGGCTGGTGTGGCTCAGTGGATTGAGTGCTGGCCTGCGAGCCGAAAGGTCACTGGTTCAATTCCAAGTCAGGGCACCTGCCTGGGTTGCCAGCCAGGTCCGCAGTTGGGGGCGCACGAGAGGCAATCAAATGACATATCTCACACATTGATGTTTCTCTCCCTCCCTTGCCCTCTCTAAAAATAAGTAAATAAAATCTTCTTTAAAAAAGCCCAGAGGGAGGAAGAGGTGTTCTCAGAGGATTCACCAAGGAAGGGACAGGGCTGGAGCTGGAAACATACCTGGGGGCAGGGGGAGGTACCTAGAACTATCCCTTGGGTGTTGGCCAGGCTCTCACCTGTGAGCGTGGAGCTCCTTGAGGCAGGGACTGTGCCAGGTTCATCCTTGACTGCAGGACCCAGAGGAGTGCCTGAGACAGGGTGGAGATCAATGAAGCCCATGGAATGAATGAATGGCACTATCACATGACCATTCCAAAATGCCAGTGCTATTCAAACCTAGAAAATTCTGCTGACATTTCTGATAAATGTAAAGTTGAATTCTCCCTGATCTGTGTCCATATTTTGATGTTATTAAAACAGACTCTTCTATGTTCTCAGCGAGCCAGGGTACTGGAGACTGGATTTGGAGAGACATTCATGCACGCATTCATTCATTTTAAAAGCTTTATTGAGTACTGTCTATACATTATTAACAATAGGAACAACAATATTGATATAATAAGGATTTGCTGAGCACCTGCTATGAGTCAGACTCAGTTCCAGGCATGACAGATACAGCCCTGAATAAGATAGGCACATCATTTCTGCTTACATTCCAGTGCCTTAATAGGAGACTCTAATTCTTATTTGGTGCTTCCTGAGTGCCAGACATTGTGCTCAGAATCTCTCATTTAATCCTCAGAACAGCCCCAATTACTTGTCCAAAGTCACGCAGCCTACAAGTAGTTGAGCCAGGATTTGAACCTGGATACTCTGAATCGAGAACACATACTCTCAATGACCGCATGAGGGAATGAATGTGGACCATGGGCCATGGGCCAGTGGCCCTGGCTGGTGGCGGCATACTCCAGGCACCCCAGCCAAATGAAAATGAAATGAAGCAGCAGCTTATTACTAACACCTGGCCATGCGTTCAACATCCCTTCCTTAGCCTCCCGTGTGCAGGACTCTGCGGGGAAAGCTGAGACTGGGAGGCCTGAACCTCCAAACCTATGACGGTGAGAGTCTCCGCGCAGGCCCCACAAGCTTCATCTCTGGGGCTCAGGCACAGAAGAGGGGAGGGTGGCGAGACTGGGTGCCTGGTGGGATTAACAGGCAGAGTAGGCTCAGATCCTTTGTTCCTGCCTTTCAGACACAGACACCCCACCCACTAGTACGATTTGTTGCAGAGAACGTCCTTACTCTGCTCAATCGGATGTAGAAGGGCACAGTCTGGAAGGGATTAGAGAGGGGGGCTCTTCCTCAGGCAGGAAGGGAGGCAGAAGTGCTTTCTGATCTGTGCACAGAGCGGTGGCATGGGGAGAGGGCAGGAAACATTCTGTCACCACACTGGGGGCCAGACCTTGGGCTGGTCACAGGTGACACAAGGAGAATTGAGACTGGGTTCCTGTCCTGAAGTGACTCACATGAGAGTGAGACAGGCTTATAGACTTATACATGAACAGTACTGCCCAGCAGGTCTGGACCAGCTGGTTGGGAGCCTGAGAGGCTTCATAGAGGAGGGGAAAGCCTTGGTTCCTTCATCAGAGCTGGGTTTTGAGGGCTGTGTTCAAGTTCTCCGCACAGAGAAGGGCAAAGAAGAACCCAGCAGTAAGAGCCAAGACCCCAGAGCACAAAGCCACAGGCAGGTCAGGGGACTGAAGTGCTGCATGTGCCTGGGGCATAGAGAGGCTGGCAGCATGGGAAGGTGGGCTGCCAGTCAGACTGCAACGGACCTTGTGGGGGATGCTAGGGAACTTGGCCTTTTCTTTTTCGATATGCAATAAGCCCAGGGGTAAATTTTGAGTTACCTGGTTCTTGTTGGGAGAGGGGAGAGTTGTGGGTTGGGGGTTTATGTGGTCAGATTTGCAATTTAGAAATGTATCCTGACAACTAGTCTGAAGAATTTATTTTCATTCCAATAATTCCTGGGCATCTACTGTGTCCCTGACACTCCGCAAGGGACTAGAGATACAAGGGAAAGCGGAACAGATAGGGTCCTGGCCATCATTGAGCTTGTGGATTGCCAGGAGGGAGAGGTGCTAAATAAACGTTTAATCCCAACTGTGACAACTCTATAGAGGAAAAGCCCAGAAGGTGATGAGCGCATATATCTAAGAGATACATAATCTCCTGGGATATCAGAGAAGGCTTCCCTGAACAAGTGGCATTTCAAGAGAGACCTGAAAACCGAGAAAGATCAGCTCAGAGGGCAGGAGGAAACTGTTCAAGTAAAGAAACAGCATGTGCAAAGGCCATGAGGCAGGGAGGACCACAGCACAGAAAGAAAACTACAAAGGCGGCCAGTATGCCTGGAATATGCAGCAAGCACAGGAGAGGATGGCATGAGATGAGATGAAAAAGGGGAGCAGGAGCCCTGGCTGGCTGGTTCAGTTGGTTGGAGCTTTGTTGAGTGTACCAAAAGGTTGCAGTTTCGAATCCCAGTCAAGGCACATGCCTAGGTTTCATGTTCAATCCCTGGTTAAGGTGCATACAGGAAACAACCAATTGATGTTTCTCTCTCTCTCTCTCTCTCTCTCTCTCTCTCTCTCTCTCTCTCTCTCTCAAATCAAGGAATGTATCCTTAGGTGAGCATTGAAATAAAAGGGGGAGGGGGGTGGAAACAGGAAAGGGACATGACAGAGTCTCAAAAGCCATGGTAAGGATCTGGGATGTTTTCTTAATATCAGAGTGGAACCATTACAGGGTTTTTAAGAAAAATTCTGACAAGATCCTATTAGCAAGCCCTACATGACTTTAGAAAGACTTTTTCCCTGTTTTGTAGAAAAGATGGGAAGAAGGCTCAGTGAAAGCCAGGGGATCATTAAGAGGTAGAAATGGCAGGATTTGGTGATTGTCTTGTTTGAGGTGAAGAGGAAAGGGCAGAACATGATTCTGAGGATTTGAGCTTGGAAGGAGGGGCAGATAGCAACCCAGAATCCAGAGGGAACACACAGGAGAGAAAGCAGGTATTGGCAGGGACTAGGGATACCGGTGTAGGAAGACTTCTTGCAGCCCCCACTATTCAAGAACAAGAGAGCAAAGGTGGGAGGGGCGGGGCTGGAGAAGAGATCTAGAGAGGCTCCCTGGCACCTCTAAAATCTGCTGCTCATAGGTACCTCCCAGGGAAGCTGGCAGGGGGGAGTAGGGGGGTCTTCTGCGCCACTGTCCCAACCCCATAGGCACAAAACTTATTTTCTGCTGCTAAGTGAAGCAGCATCCAGGCGCAGAAGTGCCCCATGGGCTGACATTTTGGGGAGTTCACAGAATGGTGAGTTTCTCGTATCCAATGAGGAGCTGAAACATATTGTACCCATTAGAAAAGAAATGCAAATCATAAAGTCAGGCATTTGTGTCCATGACAACAGGGGGAACACATTTTGGCACATCTGAGTTCATTTATATTCAAATAAATATTTCAGTCTATGACTCTGGCACTTTTTTGCATAAGATATTTCAGAACCATATTGAATGTTGCTCTCACGCTAAGAACTTGAGAATTAAAATGAGGGCCAATTTCAAAGTCTATCAGGCTCCAAGATTTAGGGTTGGTTTTACCTCAAGGGATGAAAAGAAATGATAAAGTAGAGGGTGATTCAGCACATTTGTATATAGATTTTTTGAACTGGAAAGGCCAGTTCCATATTATCCCTGCAGCCCTTTCTCTGTTGCAAATGGAAAAACAGGCCCACATGAGGCCCAAGATCACACAGCTAATCACCCTGATTTCCAGGATACTATCTCTAGGAAACCCGGTAAATCCCCACAAAATCACCGGGAACATTTTCACATATTCCCTTTCAGCCTTTTTTCTGTGTGTGTATCTTTTCCATAGCTGAAGGCTTAACAGACTGACAATTTTGCATGATAAGCATTTCCCCAACTTATTAAAACTTTTCGTATCAAAAAGAAGCTAATACATAAATAATGTCCACTCTATAAATATACTATAAGTTTACTCAATCATTTATTGAATTTACTGTTGGATATTTAGGCAGTTCCAACTTTTTCTCATTTAACTAACATGGTGTTGGATCTCTTTGCGTTTAAATCTTTATTTACACATGAGATGACCTCCTTGGACTAGATTCTGAGACATGGAATTATTGAGCTAAAGCAGCAATTTTCAACCTTTTCCATCATGTGGCACACATAAACTAATTTGTAAAATTCTGCGGTGTACCAAAAAAATATATTCTATTTTTTGCTGATCTGACAAAAAAAAAAAAAGGTCTGATTTTGATTAGACTAGATGGCTATTCTTGTGTTGGCTGCTGTCATTTTCTTATTTGACGCTGCATGCCACCTGACCACCATGGCCATGTTACCTATTGTAGGTTTTTGCAACAACGGCACCCCATTTCTGGTACCAAATTCTGTATTAGTTCAAGTAATGCTAGCTGCTGGAGCATATAACACCCCAAACCTTAACAGATATTAGTTTATTTAATGTAATCTATCATCTGCATAGTATAACTTTTTCTTTGATTCCATTGAAGTCTAAAAGGGGGTCTTGATTTGACCAGTGGGCTGCTTTCCTCCTTAAGTGACTCTACTTCCCAGATTCTTTTTATCTGGTGGCTCTGTCACTTTCAGTCGTTGGCTTCTGAGGTCACCCTGCTCATCTGTCTCAAGCTGGGAGAGGAAAAGAGCACAGAGAATTGAATGTTGGAGTTTCTCTTGGCCAGGTCTGGAATGGCTCACATCAATTCCACCAACATTTCACTGGCCAGAACTCAGTCATATGGCCACGCTAAACTGCAAAGGAGAATGAGACATGTAGTCATCTATAGGCCAAGGAGGAAGACACATGGCTTTTTGCGAATGCACAGCAGTGTCTTCTGTCCTTTTCAAGGTCCAGCCTCGCAGCTGCACAGTTCATGTCATTCACCTCACCTTAACCTTGGCCCTGTCGACAGAGCCCGTCTTTCACCGAAATGCTGATATTTGGTCCAGCACACATTTTTTTTCATTAACTTTGACTTTTAAAATACACTGTATTAAAATACTATTTACCTTGAAGACTGAATATTTTGGCATCTCCCTAAATTTTGCACTGAGGTGAGTGTTCCTTCCTCTCTCCCAAGTCCCAGGTGCTCATGCTGCAGAATCAGGAACAGAAACCTGGTTGAGACTAATTTTTTCCCAATGGAGGGAAGCATTTTTCACTTTCTCCTTTTCTATTTAATAAAGAAACTTCTTTTTCAAAAAGATTTTATTTATTTATCTTCAGAGAAGAGAAACATCAATGTGTGAGATACATGGACTGGTCGCCTCCTGCTTGCCCGCAACCGGGAACCTGGCCCACATCCCAGGCATGTGCCCTAACTGGGAATCAAACCAGCAACCTTTCGGTTTGCAAGTCAGCACTCAACCCACTGAGCCACACCAGCCAGGTGCACTTTCTTCTTTTTGAAAGAACAACTCACCCATGAGGCTCCTCTATCATTTGTTTTTTTATTCCACATGTTATGATACAAATAGAACTAGACATCAAGGCAAATCCTAGCTCAACCACTGGCTAACTAGCTGTGTGACATGGTGCAAGTTGCTTGGCTTCTCTGCGTTTGCTTGCTTATCTGTAAAATAGGAATCACAAGCCCTGAGACAGAAGGTTCCCGTGCTAAATGAGGGAGCACACAAGAAAGACCTCAGGCCCAAGGCTCACAATGGCATGTAATAAATACTGGCAGAATCTGAGTTCAAAATGTTTACTGAGAAGGCCCACCTGGGCTAGATTGTGTATGAAATACAAAAACAAATTTCTGTCCCGTGGATTTTAGACCTTAGTCGAGAGTCAAAGGAAAAATATGTGCAAAGAGCCTTGAAAAAGAACCAAACCCTCTGCACATCTGCAACCACAGAGGGGCCAGGCTGTGACCTCAGCGTCCTCAATGTTTGCCTTTTTAAATTGCCTGCTTGGTGGAGCAGGAGTAGGGGCGGTGGAGCAGGCAGCCTGGAATGGGGTGGGGTGGGGGCAACATTGCTTCCTTTTAGGTACAGGGATTTCTCCTAGCAACATTCATCAACCTGAAACTCCACCACGCTGCTTACAAAATACCTGCCAGGAGCTCTTTTCCAAAAGGGTCCACAGTCCTTGCCACAAGGCATTTTTAGCACATTTAAACCAGACTTGTGAGCATTGATTTAAAGTGGTTGTATGACATCATGCATGGAATATATAGAAAACTTCCATGAGCAGAATATCTGATTTAGCCTGGTTGTCAACGGCACATCTGTCTGGAGCAGCTGCTGGGGCCAGGCACTATTCTGGGCACCGTGGGCAGAAGCAGAATGAGGGGGCATGGTTTCTACATCTGAGAGGTTCACAGTCCAGATGGGAAGGCAGGACAGACACAGAACACAAACACACCTTCGTTGCTAAGAACTATGCACTATGAGTGAGAGATACCCTACTCAAATTAGCTTAAGCAAGGAGAGAGTTGGTTATGAAAATGCTGGGGTGTCTCACAGAACCTGAGGAATTACCAGAACCGACAACCTGGATGGTGCCAAACCACTCTCAACTGCTCCTCTCTCCCCCTCCTGTGTGGCATGTCCCTGAGGCCCGGCTTTCTCCTTCCACACAGTGCAGCACATGTCTGGGCTGTCAGTAGCTTCAGTGTTTGCGATGTGATGGCCTTAGCCATCCCCAGAGAGATATATCTGACTCTCCCAGCTCTGAGTCTGAAATTCCCAGGGAGGGCATGGGTGGCTCATTTCAGAACCCCTGGAACAAGGAACTGTATCCAGGGGATAGAATTACAGCACACGAACAGGGCTCCCATGATGATCACACAGATGGAGGAGGAGCGGTTCTTGGAGAAGGGGGTGGGGTGGGAGAGATTCCCTGCAAACCATACAAGGTCCTGCACGATCAGAACCAAGAGAGGGTCACTAACCGGAAGTCAGAGAAAGAAGCAAAGGACCACACCCCTGGGGCTGTGGCAGGCATGGAGGACTGCTTGGAGAGGTAAGGCCTTGATGAAGCAGTATTCAAGGGCAGTGCATCACGGAGCCCTGTGTGAAAGAGGACCAAATGCGCTGGCATTTCCTCCCTTCTCCAGAGGGCAAGGATGAAGGAGAAAGGGGATAACACCCTTAGCAGCCAGTCCGACTATATGTCAGACACTGTGGTAAGACTTTTCATGCATTATCTCAACTAATTCACACCAAAAAGGGGGAAGGGGAAGCCTATTAAGGAAACATGAGTATCCCATTTTACAGATGAGTAAAGTGAGGGTAGCAGAGATTAAGTAACTTGCCCAGATCCCACAGCCATAAGTGGAAGAGCCAAGCTTTGAACCAGGTGTGTGTGTGATGCCAGACCACATGGCCTGGTTTGGGGGCCTCCCTCCTCCTGCACCCACCTGACAGCACCTGGTGGTTTCTGGATAAAAAGATGCCTCAGCAGAAATATGTTTTCCCTGGTCAAGAGGACTGCAGCAAAGAGAGAGAGCAGTGTCTTTAAAGAATCCTCAAGAAAAGGGGAAGAAGTCAGCTTTAATCATCCGCTCAGAACAGCAATGCTAGATCTCCATGGACCAGTCACAGCAGAACTTTCTGGCTCCCCTTACCTCTTCCTCCTCTTCGTATTCTGTCCCTGGAGAGGCCCCAGGGAAGTAGGTAACACCTCTGGCTACTCTCTGCTGTGGCCCACCTAGAGAAGATCTCACACTGGCTTTCTCTCTCCCCCGCATTCTCAGGAAACGCCCTTGCATTCTTTATCTCAACAGAAGCGAGTGCAGGCTGCCACAGCTGCCTCAGTCAGTCTCTTGGTCTTTAGATTCCTTAGGTGTAAATCAAATGTCAGGTAACTGTGTCCCTCAAACCAGGGGGGATGTGTATTAATATCTCCAAGTGACCTAATAAAGCCCTTTCTCAAGATGTGAGGCAAGAGGCAGGTATCCCACAGCCTTCCCCTTGGGACTCACAGCACACCACCACCCCTTTCCAAAGCTCTTCTTCCCAAACCTGCCCTTTCCTTGTGGTCCCCATCATCTGGTTTAGAATGAAAAGGCAACAGGTGTCACCCCTGGGGGTGGGGGCGCGGGACAGAGCGTGAAACTCACAGCACAGCTTTCTCTAAAGAAATCCTCCCCCACAAATCTTCTCCAAATCTGTGATTTCTTCTTTTTTGTAACTTCAGTGTGGGGGAGGGATTCAGAAGTTGTCAACCACCACGTCTGAAAACTTTTCACGAGATCTAGCTCTGTGCTCTCCGATAGAGTAGCCTCTAGCCACATGTGGCCACTGAGCACGTGATATGTGGACAGTTGGAACTGAGATGGTTTGTAAGTATAAAATACACAATGGATTTTAAAGACTAAATACAAGGAAAGAATAAAAAAACATCTCCTTAATTTTTAAAATGATTATACTTATAGTATTTTGGAAGTATTGGGTTAAATAAAATATGTTATTGGAATTAATTTTGCCTGTTTCTTTTTACTTTTTTTAAATGGACACTAGAAAAATTAAAATATACACACTAGAAAAAAATAAAATACACAGAGCTCTTAGAAATAACACCAAAAGCACAATCCATAAAAGAAAAATAATCATAAATTGGACTTCATAAAAATTTAAAATTTTGCTCTGCCAAAGACACTAACAAAAGAATTAAGAGGCAACCTACAGACTGGGAAGAAATATTTTCAAACCATGTATCTGATGTAGGATTGCTATCCAGAATATATAAAGCATTCTCAAATGCAATACAGTATTCCCTCACTTATCATGGGTATTACATTCTAGACCCCCCTGCGATAGGTGAAAATCCGTGAAGTAGGAACCTTAAATTTATTTTCGTATTTATATATATTTTAAGGCTTTATAAACCCTTCCCACACACTTATAAACCTTATTAACCTTTCCCACTCCCTTATTAACATTTTCCACACTTTTATAAACACTATTTATGTTCTTAAACATATTCTACACTCTTAAATCTATGTAACTTTAACAACATACATATACAGTACTGCAAAATCCCACGATATAGAAAAAAATCCATGATAAATAATTAAATATAATATTTTTTAAAATCCCGCAATACAGTGAGGCCACAATAACTGAACTGCGATATAGAGAGGGACTACTGTAATAAGAAACAGCTGAAGGACCAGAGCAGACACTTCTCCAAAGAGTACATAAGGAGGTCAAATAAGCACATAAAAAGATATTCAGCATCACCAGTCATTAGGGAAGTGCAAATTAAAGCCACAGTCGATAACACTTCACACCTGTTAGAATGGCTGAAACAAAAAATATTGACAATACCAAGAGCTGATGAGGATGAGGCGTAATTGGAACTCTCGTAAACTGGAAATGCAAAGTGGTGCAGCTGCCCTGGGAAAGGTTTGCCAGTCTCTGATGCAGTTACACACACACTTGCCACATATGCCCCAGCAATCCTACCCCCTGAGTGTTAACCCTAGAGAAATGAAAATTTATGTTTACACAAAAACCTGGACATATATGTTCATATAAGCTGTCATAAACTGAATGTTGTATACTCCACACCACCACAAAGTGCATGTGTTGAAATCTAGTCCCCAATGTGATGGTATTTGGAGGTGGAGCCTTGGGGAAGTAACCAGGTTATGAGTGTGGAGCCCTCATAAATAGGACCAGTGCCCTTGTAAAAAGGACCCCGTGCTCTGGCTGGGTGGCTCAATTGGTTGAAACATCATTTCATGCACTGAAATGTTGTGGGTCGATCCCCAGTCAGGGCATATACATAGTTGTAGATCAATCCCTGGTCATTGTTTCACATTGACGTCTCTTTCTCATCCCCCCACCCCCCAGCCCCTCCTTTCTCTCTAAAATCAATAAACATATCCTTGGGTGAGAATTAAATATTTTTTAAAATAACAAAAACAAAAAGAGGCCCCCACAGAGCTCTCTTGCCTTCTTTCTGCTGTGTGATGATTGAAAGAGATCTCAGCATCTGCAACTCAGAAAAGGGCTCTTTCATCAGGACCCGATCATGCTGGCACTCTGGCCTCAGGTGCCCAGTGACCCCCAGAACTGTGAGAAATAAATTTCTATTGTTTTTAAGCCACTCAGTCAATGGTAGTTTGTTAGAGCAGCCCAAACGAAGACAGCAGCATTATCCACGATAGCCAAAAGCTGGAAACAATGCCAATGTCCTTCAGAGGCTGAGGGGACAAACTGTGGTCTGTCCATACCATGGAAAATGATTCACAATAAAAAAGGAAAGAGCTGGGGCTCAAACGCCGGGTGCGCGCGGGGTTTGGAGGAGGAGGGGGAGATGGGTGAGGGGCGCGCGCACTGCGCAACCTGGGAGCTGCGCGCGAGGCACTGTCTAGGGACCCGGGGTGATGTGCTGAGCCTCATGCGGGATGAGCAGAGGAGATGCTATCTGTTCTGGTGCTGAGATGGGCATGGCCCTGCAGGATCCCTTGGAGGCATAATCACACTGGCACCGGTGGATGACCCAAAAGCCCTGTTACCTTGTTGCCCACATACCATCTCTATTTACTGTAAATATTAAATGTTAACTACCCTGTGCCCACTAATGTAAAAGAAGTATGTGTTTCTCCACTTTGCTCCCTCACAAGTGTTATTGGGGAGTTAAGCAGGGCCTGTGTGACTTCTCCTGGAGAGGATTCTGGAAGCTTCCTCCTGGTGTCCTGCCTTTTCCCTGTGCTGATTTTGCTTTGTATCCTTGCTCCATAATAAATTGTAGCCCAGCATCCTCCTAGCCTAGCAGATCAAAGAGCCTGGGCTTGGAGTTCCCTAGCATGTGGCTCTTCACAGACAAAAAAAAAAAAAAAAAAAAAGGAAAGAGCTATTGATAAACACAGCAAATTGGGTGAATCTTAAAGACATTAAGCTGAGTGAAAGAGGACAATCACAAAAGGTTACATATTATATGATTCTATGTATGTGATGTATTTGACATTCTTAAAAAGACCAAACCGTAGTGATGGGGAACAGAGAATATGGCCGGGGGAGGTTGCAACAACAAATGGATAGGCCAGGGGCGGTTTGGGGGATTCTGTAGTCTGTGGTGGTGGGTACATGCATCTATTCCATGTGTTAAAATTCTTGAAACTGACCACAAGAAAAAAAGCCAATTTTATATAGTTTTTAAAATAAATGTATAAAATCACAATGGTGGCCCACATTGTGTTCCTCTGGGACAGTGCTGGTCTAGCCTCTCCTTGAGAATGTTGTGTTTGTTTGTCCTGAGCCTGATATTTCCATCTGGACACGCTACTCCATCACTGTCTCTGCCCATCCCACAATGACATGTAATTTCCTGCACAGCTGGCCATAAGCATGCTGTGGACAGGAATGTGATCTTTGTGCCCAGTCCCTGGAACAGAGTAGGTGCTCAATATTATTTCCTGAGTGAATGAGCAAATTAATCAACAGAATGCGCACTGGGGCTTTTGAAGAATTAAGATAAAATCTTAAAAGTTTTTTTAATTACTCCATTCTTGAACTGTCCCAGAGTCCCCAGTCTCGGCCCCGGATGTGTGGGAGCTGAGACTGTGGGTAGGGCAGACCTGACCAGCCTTCAGCTACGGGGCACAGAAGGGAGAGGAATCCATGCCCAGGGCCTAGGCAAGAGTAGCAGGACGCTCACTGGGGAGGCACGAGGGGTAAGGAATGGAATCTAGAACCATGGGTGAGCCACAGCGAGGGGGCCACAGTCCAGCAGTCTGGAAAGCAGGGCCTGAGAGCAAAGCAGGGGAGGAGTCTTGTCAGTCCACCTCATCAGCTCACATTCTTAACCCCATGGCTTCCTATTTTTCAGAAGGCTGATATTCCAGAGCAAATGGGGAAGTATGCTGCACGCTGTCACAGATACAAAGTGGCCATGTTTTCAGCCTGGTGCATTTTCCAAGGCAAATGAAAATTGTTATGAAAGCAATTTATACCCAGCAGACATGGATGATTGCCTGTGATGACCTTTTGCCAGAGAAAATGGGCCTGATAAAGAAAAAATGTGGGCTCATTAGGACAAATTAGAAAAAGCAAATGCTTGCTCTTAAATTATGGAAACTCCAAGACTGGCAAATCTCTCTGTCCTCTTAGGACGCGAAAACAATAAAACACAAAAAGAACTTGTTTATGCAGAGCAGAGTGTTGCAATTTGTGTGACTAGATATAGTTTTGTTTCTTGGGCAGTTTTAGAAGGGAGCTTTTTTTCTTAACTAAATGAAATTTAATTGACGTATTAACTCTGCTATGAATTCTCCTTCCATAAATCTACCAACAAATAAAAGAACAGGGGGGGTGGGGAAGCATTGCATATGAGCAAAATTAACCATAACTTTCTATAAATGCCATCAAAAAACAGTTCCAGCAATGCAACATGCTAGGATTGGGGGCCCAACATTGGGGCTCCCACAGAAAGAATGTGAACACCCAGAAATGCCAAGGAAAAGTGAGAACAGTGGGTGTACAGACATCACTCAGGAAAGTTTTAAAATCCTCCTACTCCCTGATCATCACACCCAGGCATATTGAGCTTTACAATTTATAAAGTGCCTTTTTAAAAATAATTTAACTGATTTACTTAGTTATTCATTTTTTAGAGGGAGGGGGGAAAGAGAGGAATGTGAGAGAGAAACATCAATCAGTTGCCTTTCATATTTGCTCTGACTGGGGACCGAACCTGCAGCCCAGGCATGTGCTCTTGACCAGGAATCAAACTGGCTACATTTCACTCTATGGGACAATGCCCAACCAACTGAGCCACACCAGTCAGGGCTGTAAAGTGCCTTTATATTTATTATCTTATTAAATCCTCATAGCCATCCTTCTCATATGCCCATTTCACAAGTGAGGAAACTGAGATTAGATGAAGTTAAGTGATTTATCAGCAAGCAAAAGCTACAGGCAGGATGGAAATCCAAGACTCTCCATGCTCTCTCCCAAGCAATCCTCTGCCTTCACTCTATTTAGGTACCTTTCTGCATCAGAACCAGAAGTTACAGGGTCCATATCTCTCTGTAGGAAAAAGCAGAGGGAGACCAGTGGAAGAAAGGGGGTTGGGAGTGGAATAGGCTTTTCCCTACAAATCCAAGCAGGCCTCCTAAAGTAGTACTCAAGGGATAACCTAATTCCTACATCAGAACCCCCAAGTCTCAGTATTCAAACACAAGAAAGGTTTATTTGCTATTTGTCATAGTTCAGTGCCAGTCAGTGGGTGGGACTCTGCTCCATACAGTCATTCAGGGGCTCAAGACCCTTCCATCTAGTAGCTCCACCAGCTCTTAGGGACTCAGAGTCCTCCACTGGATCACTGCAAAACCAGAAAAAAAGAGGAGGATATGAAGGGTCTTATGAGGAGGTGAGCCTGGAAGGGGCATAATCACTCTGCCCAAGTTCCATTGGCCAAAATGAGTCACATGGCCCCACCTCCACACCAAGGAAATGTAGTGTGCCATGGAAGGAGGGGAAAGCACAGATGTGGGTGGAGCACTAGCAGTCTCTGCCACAATTTTTATAACTGTTTGTTTAGCATGAAATATTTTCTCTGGTGCCCATGAAAGACCCTTTTTATAACCCCCCCAGCCAGACTCACACCTCTGGTGCTTCCCCAAGTGGGACCACCTAACTTCACAAGGCCAGACATAGGACTTTTTTTTTTTTTTTTTTTTTTAGGATGGAGGAAGTGGACTTTTCAGGCTTGTAGAGCAAAAATCTATATATTTTCTTCCAACGTAGCTGAGTGAAAGGGCAAACAGAAATTTGAAAGCGATGATTGCTTCCTTTGTGGGGGAGAAGGGTACCTGCTGAGTTTGGAACATATATGAATTCTGATTTGCAATCATTTCCACTATTTATGAGGTCAATGGACTTATTCCTGCTGAGTCCAATTTACAAAGAGCTTTGGTTGGATCAGGGGAAGGAATATCAGAATCCCATTGACTCAGTGACGGCCAGAGGATGGTGGACACCAAATGCTCACGAGGAAAGTATCGATGACGCATGAGGCAGCAGAATCCCCTACGTTAGCTTCAATATGCTACATCCAAATGGAGGAGAAGACATCTCTCTCCAGGGGAACTCGGGGTGTTGAGTGCAACAACATTGTTATTTGACTACACACCCCAAAAACAGACAAGGGAATTTTCCAAGTAAAAAACTTGCAAGAAAAGATCCAGAATGTCTGAGACAAGTAAAAGAGTTGTCCTTACACCATCATCTCACATCTCACCCCAGGGCAGGTGTCAGATGCCATCTGAGCATTGGTCTCTGTTTCGGACCGCTCTCTGGCGTTCTAATACCAAATGTCCTGCAGGCACATCTATTTCAGCACCATCAAATCTGAGCCCATCTCCCCATCCTGGCCCAGTCTCCCTGTGCCTCCTTCTCCACCTCCACCACCATCTCAGTACACAGTGCCACCACAACAGCGCCACTCAAACCACAAACCTAAGAAGGACAGTTGCGCCCTGGCTGGTGTGGATCAGTGGGTTGAATGCTGGCCTGAGGACCCAAAGGTCTCTAGTTTGATTCCCAGTCAGGGCACATGCCTGGGTTGCAAGCCAGGTCCTCAGTTGGAGGCGTGCAAGAGACAACTGTTGAATGCCTCTCTCACACAGAGATGTTTCTCTCCCTCTCTTTCTCCCTCCCTTCCCCTGTCTCTAAAAATAAATAAATAAAATCTTTAAAAAGCGATTTTTTAAAAGAATGAAGGATGCCTCCTTCGCTTTCACCTGCTCTACCCCATCCTCAAGTTCAGCCAAACAGCTCTCAAACCTGTTTTCTCTCCTCCATCCCCACGGCCACTGCTCTCTGAGTCAGAGCAACTGCCTCCCAGCTGGGTTTCTGACAGTGAAAATTGCCACTCCACCCCACTCGCCACACTGCCCTGTGAGAAATCAGCCTGGTTGCAACATGTCCCTGCGTCAACCCTTGCACGGACATCCTTCACTTGTTAGTGAGGCTTCTGCTCAGTCTGTCTCCTGAAGCCCGCTGGGGTGTGATCTCATGGTCATTCTGCCCACACCCCACTCACCCCATGCTTTTGCTCTGCCACGTTCTCCTACAGGTCTCCTAACTTCCCTCCTGCCTTTGATACTTGCTATTGTCTCTGCTTCCAATGCGTCCCACCTCCCCAGCCATTCTCTACGTGGCCAACACTCATCAGTTTTTCAGCAGCACGATGAACTCATTTGGAAGCCTTGTTAGAACCCCAGACCAATGGACATGCTACTCTTCGGGAGTCCTGTCCCCTCTGTGCCTACCTCTGCAATAGCACTTGGGATGCTGTGGGGTCATCAGTGACCTTCCCTCCTGCCTTCCTCTCCACACCCAAGCCAGTGATCTCCTGGAACAAAGACATTGTCATTTGGGCTCTCTGGCTGCCACACAAAGTCTAGTAGAGAATGGATGCTCAGTAAACGCTTGATTGCTGGATGAGCACCTGAATTAGTAAATAAAGTATGTAGAAAGTGTAAAACCCTGTTCAAATAGACTCTCCCTCAAGGGGTGGGAAGGGTGGGTTAGAAGCTAAGCTTGGGGCATGGGCTGCTCAGAAGAATCAAGCAGTCTGGGCAGTTCAGTCACCATGTGCCCAAGAGATGGATTATCAGAGAAATAGAACATATTCACTCAGCCCCAAAACCAAATACTCCGTCACGCTTCAAGTACACACTTTGAAAAAGAGTCTGTAAAACTACAAAGCAGATATTGTCACTGGTACCACAGTCAAAGAGGATAAACCCAGAGGGGAAAACAAAATCCTTTGTGAAACTTCTATGCCAGTCATGATTGCCTGGTGCCAAGGACCAGACATCGCACAAACTGGCGTGACTAAAAAGGGCATTTGGGGATTTCGTTTGTTTGTTGTTATTGTTCCTAATGATTTCAAAGTAAATATGTAGATGTGAGAAGCACAGCTCTGGATGGAAACCACATGGATCCAAGTCCAGTTCTGCCACTTCCCAGCTGTCAGACCATGGCGGGCAGGTCACTTCTCTGGGCCTGTGTCCTCTATCTAAAAGGGAGTGAGAATAGAATCTGACAAAGGGTTGTCAAGGAGGTGACGTGAGACCATCTATGAAAGGCTGAGCACAGCCAAGTTTACTGGAGGTGACGTGAGATCGTGTAGGAAAAGGTTTATTTGCCAACACAAATAAATGTTGGCTGGCAAATAAACGATTCTATTTTTATTCAGGAGAATGTTCCAGAACCTGCCGAAGGAAGGAGAGTGAGGACACCACAGAGGTTGGTACCTCCATCTCACCCTCTCAGCTCATCAGCCCCATCTTCCTCCCTCCTCAAACTGCCTCCTTCCGCTGACACTGTCAGCTCCCCTGTCCAAGGCTCTGCCCGGCCACGGCTCTGACCCTCCCAGGTTCCCTAGTTCCCAGCCCCAGGCAGATTCAGTCTCTCCCAGTACCAATACTTCATTCTAGAGAGAAAGACAATGCGTGGAAGAGATAGAGATCAGGTTTACATACTCTACCCAGCAAGCTGCGATGGGGAGCAGAAAGGAGGAAGGGAAAAGGATCAGGCACCCCTCTAATCCCTGCAAATCCCAGCTCCTTCAGTGATTGCATGAGCCTGGGCTCATGACTTAACCTCTTTGAGTTTCCAGTGCCTTGTTAAGTGAAGACAATCTTGCATTTTTCATATTTTAGCATTATGAAATTAGGATATGCCCTACCATTGATGTATGCATTTAATTTGGTAGTGTTCCCCACATCCCCCAAATTAATAAATGGATGGTGTGCCTTAGAAGTGAGGAATTACAGAATCGAGATCTATGTCGTGCCTAAGGTTGGGGTGCAGATTGCATGAGCCAATGCAAGCAAAGGCTTAACAAAGTCTGCATATAGGAACATTTCAATAAAGGCCTGCCATGTTGTTATAAAGAGAACATTTAGACCCACTCCCTGTGAACAGGGGCCTGAGTAGAATGAGCTACTTTTGGAAGGGCATGTGTCTGGAAGATAGGGACCAGTATCTAAAACAGAGTTTCAACCAGGTAGAAAGCTGGCAGTTTGAGAATTAGCTGAAAAGTAACCACAAGTTCAAGTGTAGTCTCATTTGAAACAAAACTTGCTAAGAACAGAGGGGCCAGGCATACAGTACACAGAACCTGGTCTACAGAGTGGGAGAACGGGGTTCCAGTCCCTTCTCTACCACTGCCTCATTGTGTGACCTTGGGTTTGGCTCTCCCAGAAACAGACCGGAGAATAGAGTCTGAGTGTAAGTGGTCTGCTTGAAAGGTGAAGGAAGCATTGGCAGGGGCGTGAGGACCTGAAACAGGGAAGGGGAGGCAAAGTAGAGGGTGCATTACTGCACCGGTTCAGGGGTGGGGGGCGCGCTGGAGCTTCATCGTGCTAAGGAAACAGGTGGTCAGAGTAAAGGTGTAGCTAGTTATCTCATCCCCAGGGAGCAAGGAGATTGGAGTATTTATGTGCTGGCTCCTGTCTGTCATTGGCTGAGGGTTGCTACAGAGAACACTTCATTCCCCCAGCACTTCGCCTGCCATAGAGACCGGGAAAGTGCGCTTTGACAAAGTCCTCAGGCACAGAAATGCGGGTGGCAGATGAAAGTAGATGGAATGGTAAGGGCAAAGGGAAATGAACAGGGTAGCAACAGCTTCTGCTGCAGAAGATATAGCCCCTTCAGTCTCAGGTGCCCACCTGTAAAATGGGAAAAATAAAACTTATTTGAAATTTTGCCTTTCATTCCTTGATGTAATCATACATCTTCAACCTGGGTGTTTAGTCTAGGTCCAATCAGAAGAGAAAAAAAACACAATAATTTGAACAGAGAAAGTTTAATACGAGAATGAGTAACTCAGTTGACACTTAAACAATGTGGCAGTTAGGGATGCTGAACCCTCACAACTGAAAACCCACGTGTAACTTTTGACAGTTGGTCCTTCACATCTGTGGATTCAACCAACCACAAATTTAAAACAGTCTTTTTCCCATTCCCAAACTTGGTTTCCCAACCACGAATTTTCAACTGTACTTTTGATCTGCAGGTGATTGAATCCATGAATGTGAAATCTGTGGATATAAAGGGCCAATTGTACTTATAGAAAAAAAAATCCACTGTAATTGGACTCATGCATTCAAACTCATGCTGTTCAAGGGTCTGTTGTATATCAAGAGTAAAAGGAGGAGTAAAAAGAATCCTAAAGAATACAAGAATAGCAGCTGTAAAGAGCAGTCACTACTACCCCAAGGGCTGACACACAGACCCCAAGGAAGAGTCCCAAACCCTCACCCCTGTTCTGAGATGCAGAACTTGTTGGGGAGAGTCTGGGTGAGCTCCATCAGAGGCAGTAAGAATAGCTCTCTTTCCAACTCCATACCACATTTTGGAACTAAAGCCTCAAAATCTATACTAAGGATTTTTTTTAAAGTCTGCTCATGATTATCTTATCTTGAGACATAAAAAAAGAAATGTAAGAGCTATAATAAGATGAAAAAGTAACTTCATGTCCACTGGCAAATGGTAAAGCAAAAATATGTTTGTCTCTGCCATTACTATATTTTGATGTACTACGAAAGATAGAAGCAGCTGGACCAATGAGGAGTAAACCCTGCCATGACTACATTGGGTGTGTATGAGCCAATAGGAACTAAGTCTCCTCTTTAATGAAGCCACCTTGGAGGAGATGGACCAATGAGGAGCCAGAACCCAGTGTGACATCAGAGCAGGAGCCTACTGGAAAGAGAATGAAATCTAGATACAGGCCAGGGCTGCTGTGTGAGTGTCCTGCTGGTTTTGATGACATTTTGAGACCTCCCTAAATGTGTCAGTATTGACAGGCAGTCTTCGCTCTGCCGCACATTTCCACCTGGGCTCTTAAAGGGGGCTACATCTAGCAACACTCTACCTCCTCTTGACACCCCTGCACTTTCTTCTCTTGATGGGGGAGGGAGGGCTAATCCGATTGGTCAGATCTAGACACTCATTGGACCACATTTTATTAGTGTTCAAAGTTTTATTAGTGGTTGATAGCAGGAAGTAGGACATCCCCTTCCTTTTGCACGTGGGCTTTTTTCCTGCTTCCTGGGCAGTACAGGCTCTCTCTATTCTACCCATGACTGAGGGGATGAAGCATTTTCTCATCAGTTACTGAAAAGGAAAGGGGTCCTGCTTTAGACTCCACCACCTGGCTCTGTTTGTTCTTAAGGCCCAACCTCACTTCTCTCTTTGGCTTCCATGAAACACTCCAACATCCTTATCAGCAGCATTTTTTCTAGCTCCAACTAAGTATATGACACTTTCAAGCACTGGTTCTAATTCATACAGATAAAATTAGAAATGAGCACGTTTGGGAGAGATGAGCCAATGATAGGCAGACTACGTCTGATAAAAATAAAAGGGGGGAAGGACAATGACAGAGTCCCCGTCCCGGCCTGAGACAGCTGGAATGCCTGTCTTACTTGTCTGGATAATGCTTAGATCTGGCTGAATTTCTTGGCTTCCTGCATTAACAAGCTCCTGAAGTCAAGTGCCAAGAACTAATTTAGCCGTGGTCCAAAAGCAGCCACTTCCATCTCAGGGGAAGGAAGCCAGATACTGAAGTAGCTCCCTTCAGCTCAGAAAGAAAAATTGGGAGGGCAGAATCTCAGTCCTGTCTTCCCATTGTAGCCCAAATAAATAGGCCTGTGCGCAGGACCCAGCACGTTATTATGCTAAATTCCATCAGCCCATTTGGGTGAGTTGGGATAGGATGTTTCTCCACCTGCGCTATTCCCCTGGCTACCTGCAGGGCTATCTGCAAACATGAAGTCTCCTGTGAAAACAGTGCTGTCACCGTCTCTCTCTAACCCTTCTTGTCCCAGAGCTTTGTGCCCTCCCCATGCACTGTCCTGGTCTCCTCTGCTCTATTCCTACCATCCTTGATGTAAAAACGAAGTCCCCAGGCTAGTTAATAACCACTCAAGTCTCACCTCAAATGCCACCTCCAACGGAAGCTCTCTCTGACTTTCCCGACCTAGATCACGTCCCCGGCACATTTTCCTCGCTCCCCAGGCCTCTCCTCTGCGGCCTTACCAACATTGTACTTTTATTTGGATGAGACACTAATGCCTGCCTTCCCCGCTGGACTGTTAGCTCCAAAAAGGCAGAAACTGGGTCTGCTTTGCTCATCACTTACTTCACGTACCTAAAGACAGTAGGTATGTAATAAAGAGCTGAATGTATGCAAGGCGGTCAAGACTCTGAAGTCAGGCCAGCTGAGTTTGAAACCAGATCCAGAGAAATAATGTATAGTAATAACAGTACCCTTAAATGCTGTATGGAGGATTAAATAAAAGCACTTACAGTAATAGTGCCTAACACACAGTAGGTGTTCAATAAATGTTTGCTAATACAGTCAAACGTCAGTTCTTGAACGTCTTGGTTCTCGACCAATTCCGTATTCAACCAAGTTGTTCATGGAAAAAAATGTCTCTGTTGTCTAACAAAACTTTGGGTCCATATTCTCTACCTGGCAACCCTTTCATGCTGATTGATACCTGTATGATCAATCAGTCACGCATCTCTCAGGCAACAAATGAAGGAGATTCAGCTTTCAAACAAATTGCTTATCCAACAGTTTTCTGGAACAAATTAAGTTCAAGAACTTAAGTTCCACTGTATTAGTATTATTGCCATTGGTCTGACCTGTGTTGATGGGAGAGGTGGAGGGGGTTGCACGCTGTTCAGCTGGTGTCACTGGTGTACGTGCGCGTGCTGGAGGGTTAGGGGGTTGGGCATTGCCCTCCACGAGTACCACTTAGACAACAGGCACAGAAAGGCATGGATTTTGAGGAAGGGTCATCTCATCAGCACCACGGCTAGCCAGAGCATGCTTCCTCCAGAGCTGGTGACATTGGATTTACCTCTCATTGGTATTCCGCAGCCAATTAAGTGGCTAAGGATGAATTGGCAATGAGAACAATGTCATCAAATTGTTACCTTAAGGTAATCCACGCTGTGAACAACAGGAGGACAATACCTAAGTGGATGAGTCTATGGCACCCATAATCAGAGGGCAAAGTGAGGAATTGAAGCTTGTCAGTGAGGACCACAGTGGTTTCCAATGTTTTTACAGTAACAGGGGCCTTTTACCAAGAGAACATCTTACAGAAGATCCAGAAGGAGTGGAACAGCCTTAGTTGTGTTGTTTAAAGCCAAGTGTGTGGTAATCTGTTACAGCAGCAATAAAAAACCAATACACCACCTTTATAGCAACATTTTGATTCACCTTTCTGCACCCAACTCTATAAGGGTCTCAGTTCTTTAAAAACAAGACCTTTTTCCTCTTCTTCCCACCCCAACCCACCTCCACACATGCTAATTCTGTGCTTTGTACTGGGTAGGCAAGAGCAAATATTTGCTGAATCAATGGATATGCTTATTAGCCAAGATTTTACAATGTCCTTGATTGTAGACATTAGAATGGATTACCAGAGTGATTTGGAATATTCTAGAGGGTTTCTCTGAGGATTCAAAAGATCCTTTACATTACTGAAATCCAGAGGTCATAATAACAGGAACCAGTGTGTAAACCTACAAAGGCACCAGTTAATCCCACATGCTCTCCAGGATTCTGAGTGCTCCCAGGTCTCTAAGAATAGCAGGGCATTGTTGCTCACACTGTATCACAGGCAGCAACATCCCAGTGAGCTTAAGAGTTGAGTCATGTCGTCCCAGCCCCACCGTTTCCTGGCTCCATGGGCTTGGGTAAGTTTCTAGCACTGTCTAGGCCTCACTGTCCTCCTGGATAAAATGAAGGGGCTTGGACAATATCAACCCCCACAGTCCTTTCTGGGTAACTTCTTTCTAGCATTTGCCAGAAATTTCTGGCATTTATAAATGCTCAAGAAATTAGACTGTTCACTGACCTTTTTGCTGATGACCGACGCAGCTGGTACTTGGGTTTCAACATTGTCTCCTAATGATGGAGTGAAGAAAAATACACCATCCTAACTGGAAGTATGGCCTCATAACTTGGCTTCTTGTTCCATGGTGGAGACATACATATTGGAAGGAGGAGCTGCAGGGCTCACAGAGTCAGGAGCACATAGCTACAATGGAGAGAAGGAGCCACAGTCAAGAGAAGGCTGAGGATTCACTCCATTCACGCTTCAGAAAAGGACACCAGCCGGAGGACTGTGGTTTAAGTCCCAGCTCTACTTCCCACTCTGGGTACCACCTCTGAGCTTGTTTCATTTTTTGTTTTTTATTATAAAATATATCATAAAAGAGGGTTTAAAACACATGTATACTGTTTGAGGAATAATAATGAAGTGAAAATCCATGTACCCACAACCCTGGTTAAGTATTAGACATCCCCTATCTGCTCCTCCTGTCTCATCTCCCACCCCCACCCTCTCCTATCACCACCTATGCTCACCTACCCTAAGGTAACCACTATCCTCAACTTTGTTTTAATCATTCCTTAGTTTTTCTCTAGAGTTTTATACCACCTTTGTATGAATCCCTAAACAAAATATTGTTTTACTTATCTGTTTATGGATTGTCTATAAATGGAATTACACTATACGTATTTTGTTATGAATTCCTTCCTTCACTCATCATTAATCTGTAAGTTCATCCTAGTTAATTCATACAGTAGAAACACATTTGTTTTTGCTTCAGAATAGCATTCCATTATATGAGTTGAACACACTTCCTTTGTTATACTATAGATAGGCATTTTGGTAAAATCTATTATCTTTGCAATTATAAAAATGAAGCTATGAACAGTTTTATGTACACCTTCTGGTATACATATACAAGAGTTTCTTTAGGATATACCCTAGCATATCTGTGTGTCTGACTTTGCTAGATAATATCAAACAGTCTTCCAAAGTAGTCGAACAAATTTACACTCTCAGCAGTAGATGAGAGTTTCTATTAACTCCACAGTCCCTACCAACCCTTGATACTGCCAATCTTCTTAATTTTGAGCAATCTGAGGGACATATAAAGGTGTCTCACTGTGGCTTTCATTTGCAATTTTCTAATTACCAGTAACATTGAGCATTTTCTCATGTTTATTGCCCATTTGTGTTTCCTCTTGTAGAAAATACCTGTTTATGTTTTGTTCCCACTAGTCTATTCCAAATCTATTAATTTTACACATTCACATTCTTTATATATTCTGGATATTAATCCTTTCCTGCTTATGTGTGTTATAAGTATTTTCTCCCAGGATGTGGCTTATTTTTTCACTCTTTTGTGTCTCTTGACAAGTTCATAGTTCTAATGTAGTCACATTTATTAATCCTTGTCTTTAAAGTGTGCATGTTTCATGACCCCAGGTTATGAAGATATTCTCCTATATTATGTTCTAAACATTTTCTAAATATTTCTCTCATTTTTAAAAAAGATTTTTTTATTTATTTACATAATATTCATAATTTTATTATATATAAATTTTTGTTTTTCAATTACGGTTGTCCCATTTTTTCCCCTATTGCTCCCCCTGACTCAGCCCACCCCTTCCCCCAGTCATTCCCCACCCCATTGTCCATGTCAATGAGTCATTTATACATGTTCTTTGACTAGACCCTTCCCCTACTTATCCCACTTCTCTCCCTCCCCACTCCCTCCTGATAACTATTATTCTGTTCCTTGTTCAATTTTGTTCAATTGTTTGTGTTGTTCATTAGTATCCTGTATCAGGTGATACCATATGGTATTTTTGTTTCATTGCCTGGCTTATTTCACTAAGCATAATTCTCCCTAGTTCCATCCATGTTGTCGCAAATGACAGGAGTTCCTTCTTTCTTTCTGCTGCATAGTATTCCATTGTGTAAATGTACCACAGTTTTTTGATCCACTCATCTACAGATGGGCACTTAGGTTGTTTCCAGCACTTGGCTATTGTAAACAGTGCTGCTATGAACATAGAGGTGCATAGGTTCTTTTGAATTGGTGTTTCAGGATTCTTCAGGTATAATCCTAGCAGTGGAATCACTGGTTCAAAAGGCAGTTCCATTTTTAATTTTTTGAGGAAATTCCATACTGTTTTCCATAGTGGCTGCACCAGTCTGCATTCCCACCACCAGTGCACTTGGGTTCCCGTTTCTCCACATCCTCGCCAGCACTTGTTGTTTGTTGATTTGTTGATGATGGCCATTCTGACAGGTGTAAAGTGGTATCTCATTGTGGTTTTAATTTGCATCTCTCTGATGGCTAGTGATGTTGAGCATTTTTTCATGTGTCTATGGACCCTCTGTGTATCCTCCTTGGAGAAGTGTTTGTTCAGGTCCTTTGCCCGTGTTTTAATTGGGCTGTCTGTCTTCTTGGTGTTGAGATGTGTAAGTTTTTTATATATTTTGGAGATCAATCCCTTGTCTGAGGTATCATTGGCAAATATGTTTTCCCATATGGTTGGTTTCTTTTTCATCTTACTGATGTTTTCTTTTGATGAGCAGAAACTCTTTAGTTTGATGTAGTCCCATTTGTTTATTCTTTCCTTATTTTCCTTGCCTTAGGGGATGTATTGGTGAAAATATTGCTACATAGGATATCTGAAATTTTCCTGCCTGTGTTTTCCTCTAGGATTTTTATGGTGTCATGGCTTACATTTAAGTCTTTGATCCATCTTGAGTTTATTCTGGTGTGTGTATTTATTTATTTTTAGAGAGATGGGAAGGGAGGGAGAAAGAGAGGGAGAGAAACACCGATGTGTGAGAGATGTATCAACTGGTTGCCTCTCTCACACCCCTAACCGGGGACCTGGACAACAAACCAGGCAGGTGCCCTGTCCAGGAATTGAACTGGCACCCTATCGGTTCACAGACCGGCGCACAATCCACTGAGGCACACCAGCCAGGGCAAGACATTTCTTTCATTTTAAATTACTTAATCCACTTGGAACTTACCTTAACATAGACGGTGAGGTAAGAACCAAATTCCTTATTTTTCAGTAACATAACCAATTTTTTCCAGCACTACGAATTAAATATATTCCATTCTTTCCACACTGTTCTGCAATGTCCACTCCATCAGAATCAAGTTTCCATGTGTGTGTGATGTGTTTCTGGGCTCTTCCTTCTGTTCCATTTTCCTATTTATCTTTCACTACCTGAGTTACTGAAGTTTTATGATAAATCTTGCTATCTCATACGGCTTATTTTTCTTCTTCAGAAGGATCTTGGCTCCTTGTTGTGTTACATAATATAAGTATAAGAATTAGCTTGTCAAGTTCTTACCCTTTGCAAATCTAATTAGAATTGCACTGAATCAAAAGAGTAGTTTGGGAAATGTATATCTTTATAATATTGAGTATTTTGTCTAAGGGGTATTTATTTAGGTCTTAATTTAACATAGTACAGTAAAATTTTATAATTTTTCCATAAAAACTTCCATGGCTTGTGTTATATTTACTCATAGGTACTTTTCTATTTTTGTTGCTAATGTGAATGGTTTATTTTAAATTAAATTTTCTAACCGATTGCTATCAGTGTATAACAATTCAATTGACGGTTGTATATTGATTTTGTATCCAGCAACCCTGCTAAAGTCTCGTTTTGATTCTAAAATTTATCGTTTTGGGGGGATTTTCTACATAGACAATTGTATATCTGCAAATAATAATCATTGTGTTTCTTCTCTCCTAATCCTTATGCTCTATATTTAATTTTTTTTTTTTACATATGTATCTTGGCATGAAACTGGCGAATAAGGTTTTGCCATTTTTCCCATTTTCACAAACAAGGAAATTCAGAGAGATTAAGTAACTCGCCTAAGTCTCATAGCTAGAAATAGACAAAGTCAGGACTCAAACCCCATTGTACAGCCATTTCAAAAGTCATGTTTTTATCCCCTATGTTATGAATGTCTTTTCCTTTCCTTATCACACAAATATGTCTGAGGTTTGTAAAAGAAAATCCTAGTACATAAAAACATTGATCTGCCATTGAAGGGAAGGATCTTTATTTCTTTGTTTCTTTTAAAGAAAAAAAAAAAAACTATTTGGAATTGGTCAATACATCTATACGACCTTTGAGCCAAAAAAGGAACTAAAACGGGAAGGGGCCTACTATACTGTTTCTCAGGTGTTGACTCACCCGATCCTAACAGCAACCAGCAAGTGGGGTGCCAGTGTCCCAGTTCTGCAGCTGAGAAAACTGAGGCTCCAAGAGATAAATATAAAAAAGCAAGAACCAAAAGAGGACCTTTCAATGGCAAGCAGAACTGTAAAATGTACATATTACACTAAAAAAAAAAATGGGAATAACCTCAAAGTATAATTTTTTGCAATTTAGTTTTATAGCCCCAGGTAAATACAAAAAGATGAGGCCTTGGGGAAGTTCCTTGTATATTTTCTGAAGATTCATGGAGGCAAAGAACCCCTCCATGGAGTGCTTCATAGAGGCTAGGAGAAGAACTGGGAATGTTTTGCATTCACTCATTCATTCATTCATTCGTTCATTCAACAAATACAGTATTTATAAAGGGCCCCCTGAGTCCTGGGGTTACTGATGGGAATATAGCTGGGAACAAGCCAGACACAGTTCCTGCCCTCATGAAGCTTTCAATCCAGCAGGAGAGTCAGGCTTTAAACCAGTAATCACTGGTCTGCATCCATAGCACCCAACTCCAGGCCCACCATCAGGCAATCAGAAATCCTGTGCGAAGCTCCAGCATCTCCAGGTTCCTTGTGGAAGCGGCCACAGCCCGTGCAGGCTGCCAACACCGCTCCCCTCCCCTCATTGGTTTTCTGCAGCCCCCATGTTGCTGGGAACCTGTCCATCAGAGTGCCAATCACAGGGGAAATTGAATCCAGGGGCTCTTTCTAGTCGTGTTTGCTCACTTTTTTCTAAACACGATCCTTGGTTTCATTATATTTAGGTATTTCTTTTATTTATCCATGCACCAGGAAAAAAAAAAAAAAGGAAGGTGCCTCCTTAAACCAAGCACAAAACGTATTAGGAATCTAAAGTTGAGAATATGGGCTTTATTTTTCTCCCCTCCTGGAAAGCTAGCCTACAGGAGAAAAAAAAATTCCATTCAAATAATTTCGTTTAGTCCTGAGTATAAAATAACCTAAGTCAAGGTGTCTCTGCTGTTATTATTTTTTCTGATGTTTTTGACACCTGCGTGTGGGGTTCTCTGGCGTTCACAGCTTCCAGAGCTGTGAGCTCCCACTTGGTAGATTCGTAATACTCCTTAATATTTTCATTTTGATGTAATTTGCGGCCCCAGCTTTTTAAATATCCGCTCTGTAATAATGTTTAATTTCAGGGGTCACTCCGCCAAGGAGTATATTAAAGCTTATAAAACTCATTTCCAAAGCTCAAATATCAAGCTGTGATCAGGTTAGGAGGGCAGCATCTGTGAATATTTCATCTTTTATCATGCTGATAATAAGGAGATGACAGAGGCACATTATTACAATGAGAGAATTGCTCATTTCAGGCCTGGTGCTGGAAGCTGGGGTCTGCAGTGTGTATTACTCAATAAGAGCAATTCTGATATGAAAAGCAAGTTTACTGAGGCACCACTGTGTCTTATTTGATTGGAATGAATAATATATGGAGCTGCCTTTCCGGCGGCTGCTGGCCGGGGGAGGGGAGGCTTGCATGGAGAGGGGCACTTGGGGATAGACAGTGAAATAATTTATCAAAGGATGTGTTTTATGGCCTGAAAATGAAGTTAAGATAACCACTGTTTATTAGAATCATTATTTCGGAAATCTGTATTCTGGAAATCTTAAACATGTGCCGGCTTATGCACGAGGAGAATCTTGATCCGTTCGATTGGTGGCAATGCCTCATAATTATCTATTTGAACATAGGAGCTGAGTGAATTTGACACCCGGGCTGATTCCTGCCACATTCTCCATTGGCAACTTTCATTATTGCTTTGCGTCAAGCCAACTTCATCAAGCGGGAACCTTAAAACTCTGGTCTTTCTGGTAGTGAGATGATGAAACGCCATCAAGAAGGCGCGTGTCTTTTACCTCCTAGAGAAAATCAAGTATGAAGCACCTCTAATTATTGCCCCCCACCCTACAGCCACCACTGCCCTCACACCTACGCTCCCTCCTCCTCCATCACAGTGGAGGAGGGGCGCCACCTGGTCGGAGACTGATCCCCCTCTCTGTGCCTTTGCCACCTGTTCTGACCCCTGCGTGGTGCCGTTCACCCTTCTCACTGTGTCCTTCACAGCTCCCTTTCAGCTGGCTCCTTCCCTTCAGCTTATGAACATGATCAAATCTCTCCCTTCCTAGTAAAAAAATCTTTCCCAACCTTCCTTCTCCCTCCAGCTATGGCCACAGGTCTTACCTTCTCATCCAAGTGTCCCACCAGCCCACACGGCAACACCCTTCAGCTCATTTGGATGTCCGTACCCACCGCTCCAGTGAGACCACTCCCACCAACGTCATGGATGCCCCGCTAATTACCAACCTCCTGGGCACTTTTCATTCTGCGCGTAGCTTGACCTGTCAGCGGGCACTTGTCCGCATTATTTCAGGTCAGCACTCTGCTGGTTCTCCTCCTTCCTAACTCCCTGTTCCTCTTCCGGTTCCCTTCCTGGGAACTGTCCCAGCTCTCCCTGACGACGTTGGTGTTCTGCAGGCCTGCCCCTTGCCCTCTCCTCACCCTGCCCTCTCTGCTGGGCAGCAGCGTTCTGTGACTGTAATTACCACATGTTGGCTGCTAACTCATGACTTATGATCAATAGTCAGTGATTTGCAATCCAGCCTCTTTCTCGGAGCTTCAGGTTCCGATATCCAGCTGGGTGCCCCACTGGCATTCCAAACACAGGTTGAAATTTTAATGACTAACACACACACTGGGTTCCTTCTTCTTCCCCTCCTCCTGGTACCCCTTTCCCAAATGGAAACAGAACCCTAAAAGCAGCCACCCAAGCCTAAATTTAGACCAGCACCCTCAACACCTCCACTTACAATCAATCATCAAGTCCTATCGATTATTTTATTTTCTAGAAAATAAATAGATCTATTGTTAGTTCTGAGTGTAAAAGTAACTCACATTTATTAAAAATTTTCAAACTACACAGAAATAAACTGAGAAGGAAAAAATCACCTAACACCTTTCATCTATATATATTCATTGTTAACATTTGCTATTCCACATTTAGCCTTTTCAATTTGGACTTTCAGCCAGTCAACATTTATTGAGTGTCTATTATGTATCAATCATTGCATTGAGCATATAGATACACACTTCCTTTTTTAATACCAAAAAAAAATAGGATTTTAAAAAGTTACATAGTATTGCACTGAATGGTATAGCATAATTTACTTAATCAGGTCTCTGCTGATAGATATTTAGGTTGTACCCCAAATTTGATATTATCAATAACTTGCGATAAACATTCATATATATAAATCTTTGCTCACTTTTTCAATGATTGCTTTAGAATAAATTCTTGAAAGTGATATTGTGTGGCTCAAGGGTATGCACATATTAGCAGATGTCCTCCAAATGTATTCTAACAATTTGCTCTCCTACCAAAAACATGAAATTTTCCTTACACCCTCTTTGACATGAAATATTGTCAATCTGCTAACCTCTGTCAATCTGCCAAATAATATTTGTTATTGTTTAATTTGCATTTTTTATTACTGTTGAGATTAAGTATATTTTCATACTTTTGTTGGATATTTTTATTTCCTTTATAAACTGCTTATTCATGCTTTAGTCCATTTATTTATGAGATTGTTCTAATTTTTCCTATTGACGTATACAGATTCTTTATATATTAGAAATAACAACTGTCTATCATATATGTTTCATACATTTTTAACCAGGTGGTAATTAGCCTTCTATATTTGTTTATGACCTTATTAGAACATTAATTTATAGTTTTATATAGTCAAATTTAATAACGTTTTTCTTCATTGTTTCTGTTTTGGGGATCATACTTAGAGAAGACTTTCACACCACTAAATTATAAAAGATGTAAAGATGGCTTCCCATGTTTCTTTTAGTTAATCCTTAAGTTTTAATTTTTATATTTTAATCTTTTTCTTTCCAAAATTCATCTTGGCATAATATTTATTAGTTTTAACATACATAAAAATACCTAAACAAATATGAATGTGGGATTCTACTGCAAAAACTTATGATAAAAAAAAAACTCTCAGAAAACTAAGACTAGAAAGAAATTCCTCAAGTTGGTAAAGAGAATTTAGGAAAAAACAAACAAAACACTATGTATAGGTAACATCATATTTAATGTTTTTCTCCTAATAGCAGGAACAAGACAAGGATGCTCACTCTCACTATTTCTATAGCACTTTGTATTGGAGGTCTTGGCCAGTACAATAAGAAAAAAATAAGATTAGAAATAGAAGGCATATAAATTAAAATGGAAGAAGCTAAATGTTCTTTTTTGCAAATGACATAATTGTAGAAAAGCCTAGGAAATTTACCCAAAAAAACATACTAGAACAAATTAAGTTCGATTCCCAGTCAGGGTACATGCCTGGGTTGCACACCAGGTCTCCAACTGGGGCATGTGAGAGGCAACCACACATTGATGTTTCTCTCCCTCTCTTTCTCCCTCCCTTCCCCTCTCTCTAAAAATAACTAAATAAAATCTTAATTAAAAAAAAGCGAGATTACAGAATAAAAGATCAATATACAAAAATCAATTGTACTTCTAGATCTAGTAACAAGCAATAGGAAAATGAACATTTTTAAATAATACAATTTGTAATAGCATTAAATTTAAAAAATGCTTAGAATAAATTTAAGAAAACATTGCAATTCTTCTACACTAAAAATTATAAAATATTACTAGGAGAAATTAGGCAAGATCTAACTTGTCCTCTCTCTCCAAACTGACCTATAAATTCTACACAATCCTAATCAAAATCCTAGATACTTTCCTAACCCTAAAACTAAGTGGAAATAAAAAGATGTGGAACAGCTAATACAAAATAGGCACACACACACACACACACACACACAAATATTTCAATATTTATACTATAAGGCTACAATTATCAAGATAGTCTGATATTGGTATCAGGGTAAATATATAGATCAATTGAACAGAATAGAGTCCAGAAATAGGCCAGTGTATATACGTCCAATTGGTTTGCAACAAAATAGGCACCAATATAACTCAATGGAAAAAAAGTGTTTTAAACATATGATTTTAGCAGAACTGGAGGGTTATATGAAAGAAAATGACATTAAACCTTTAGCTCATACCATACTTAAATATTATTTTGAAATGGATCATAGATATAAATATAAAACTTAAAACTATAAAGTTTCTAGAAGAAATCATAGAAGAAAATCTTGCAATTTGGGGTTAGGTAGTGGTTTCTGAGACAGAAAAGACAGAGCATTAGTCATAAAGGGGGAAAGAAGAAAAAGAAATTAGACTTCATCAAAATAAAACACTTATACTCTATAAGAGGCACTATCAAGAACAGTCAAGCCATACACTGGGAGGAAATATTTGCATCACATATATTTGACAAGGAACTTGTATCCAGAATACATTTTGAACTATACTTTTATGGTTCCACAAAGAAAAGACAAAGTACTCAATTTTTTTTAATGGGCAAAATTTGAATAGACATTTCACAAAAGATATACAAAAGGTCAATAAATACATGAAAGAATATTCAACAACATCTGTCATCAGAGAAATGCAAATCAAAACCACAATGAGATATCACTTCACACCCAATGGAATGGGTAAAATTCAAAAGACAGCTAATTTTAGACTCTGATCAAGATGGCAGTATAGGCAAATAGGGTACCCGAATCCTCCCACAACCACATCAAAATGACAACTAAACTACAGGAAAACCATCATCTGGCACTGCCTGACATCTAGCTGAACAGAAGTCCTACAACTAAGGGTATAAAGAAGAAGCCTCATCAAGACTAGTAGGAAGGCCAGAGACCTAGAATGGGCTGGTCCCATGTTCACATGTGCTAGGTTAAAATTAAGAGGGATATCTCAGCTGCAGAGGTCTTTTGGGTCCCAGGCCCACACCAGGTCCCATCGCCAAGGTTTCCAAGCCTAGGGAGAGAAGTCCCCATAACTTCTGGCTATAAAAGCTAGCAGGGTTTGTAGCTGAGTGAGACAGGGCTTCTGGAGCCCTAGGCATCTCCCTTAAAGTGCCCATGCACAACTCAGACTCACTCACTCTGAGTTCCAGCGCTAGGGCAGCAGCTTGAAATGCACCAGGGACATACAGGAAGGAACTGAATTGTCTAGCATCAGTGTGAGAGCTGAATGGACAGCTTTCTCCCAGACAGAAGTGCTGACAGAGGTTATTGTTCCTATTCTAAACCCTCTCGCAACAGAGCCAGCATATCTGAGTCTCCATCAACCTGGCTAACACTGTTGGCCTCACCCTGGTGATTCCCTAAGATCCCGCCCCACCCAACTTGCATGCTCACTCAAGCTGTTTCCAGTGGCTTTTCTATATTAACACCCCATCTTGGCTCATGCTTCTGACTTTCCTAAAATTTCTCAACAAGCAGCATCTGGCCTTGATATGCTCTATACCTCTTGCTAATTGGCACCAGGCCCAGCACTAGCAGCAACTGGCCTTGGTTTGAAGTTTGGCCTCTCCTAGGCATATCCAAGCCCAGCACAAGTAGCAATCATCTGCAGATCACTTTGTTGCTCATGCTGGTTGGCCCCAGGCAGGACACAGGTAGTAGTTGACCTTGTACTGCACCTCCCAGGAGGTCCCAGAGCCACCTCCACAAGTGGCATATTCAAGGGGTGAGTTCATCAGGCATCAGAGCCCTGCTGAAGTAACTCCTGCTCTGTGGGATTGGCTCCTGCACAGCTGATTCTCCATGGTGGTTTCAGCCAGTCCTTACAGCCAATCAGCAAGGAAGTAAATCCCTCCCATTGATGTACCAACAGCAATCAAGTCTCAACTAGAACAGGAGGTATACACAGCACACACAGGGGTTGCACCTGGAGTGCCCAGCTTCGGTGAGTGGGGAGACTGTGCTACTAAACCCTCTAGGACACCTACCACATTAAGCCACTCTAACAAACCTGGAAAATGTAGCAGCTCTAGTTAATACATGGAAACAAACACAGGAAGGCTGCAAAAATGAGGACACAAAGAAACATGTCCCAAATGAAAGAACAGATCAACACTCCAGGAAAAGAACTAAACAAAATGGAGACAAGCAATCTATTAGATGCAGAGTTCAAAACACTGGTTATAAGCATGCTTATTGAACTTAGGGGAAGAGTAGATGAACTTAGTGAGAACTTCAACAAAGAGATAGGAAACATAAAAAAAGAACTAGAAAACATAAAAAGAACCAATCAGTAGTGAAGAATATATTAACTGAAATGACAAATACATTACAAGGAATCAACAGTGGAATAGATGAAACTGAGAATCAAATCAGCAACTTGGAATATAACAAAGCAAAAAACACCCAATCTGAACAGCAAAAAGGAAAGAGAATCCAAAAAAAAAATGTGGATAGTGTAAGGAACCTCTGTGACAACTTCAAGTATACCGATGTTTGCATCATGGGTGTGCTGGAAGAATAAGAGAAAGATCAAGGAACTGAAAAATCTATGTGAAAAAAATAATGGGAAAACTTCCCTAACCTGGTAAAGGAAATAGACATATGAGTCCAGGAAGCACAGAGAGTTCCAAACAAGATGAACCCAAAGAGGCCCACACCAAGACACATCATAATTAAAATGCAGAAGTTTAAAGACAAAGAGAGACTCTTAAAAGCAGCAAGAGAAAAGCAGTTAGTTACCTATAAGGGGGTTCCCATAAGACTGTCAGTTGATTCCTCAAGAGAAACTTTGCAGACCAGAAGGGATTGGCAAGAAATAGTCAAAGTGATAAAAAGCAAGGACCTACAACCAAGATTACTCTACCAAGAAAAGCTTATCATTTAGAATTGAAGGAGAGATAAAGAGCTTCCCAAACAAGAAAAAACTAGAGGAGTTCATCACCACCAAACCAGTATTATGAGAAATGTAAAAGCGCCTCCTTTAAGATGGGAGGGGGGTTGAAAGGACGGGTGAAGAAGTTGAAAGGATTAAGAAGTACATATTGGTAGTCACAGAATAGTCATGAGGACACAGCATAGAGAATATAGTCAATAATATTCTAATACCTATGTATGGTGTCACATGGGTACTAGATTTATCAGGATGATAACAATAATTTATATAAAGCTTAATCATTGGGTTGTACACCTGAACCTAATACAATATTGTATGTCAACTGTAATTGAAAAATTAATCATTATTTAAAGTAAAATAAATAAATAAATAAATAAAGATAATTCCAAAATCAGATGATGAGGACATGGAGGCACTGGAATTTTCACACACTGCTGATGAGAAGTTAAAATGATACAATCATTTTGGAAAACATTTAGCAGTTTCCTACAAAGTTAAGCATATACTTATATAAGCCAGAAATTCTGCTCCTACATATTTATCCAAGAGAAGTTATATTTGATTTATATATTATACACATAATTATATATAAACATATATGTTTATATAAAAAATGTTTTTATATATCTATATGTAATTGTACATAAGTGTTTATAATAGCCCCAAGCTGGAAAAAAAAAAAAAAGTTCATCAACAGGTAAAAGGGTAAACAAATTAAGCTGTATTGGAACAATGAAATACTACTCTGCAATAGAAATGAGCTACTGATACATTCAATGACATAAATCTATCTCAAAATAATTATACAGAGTAAAAGAAGCCAAAAAGGGGGTACATATTATGTGATTTATGGGCCTCCATTTATACGATATACTAGAATGGGCAAAAATAATCAACAGTGACAGAAATCAGAGCAGTACTTGCCTGGCAGCAATTTGGCATTGGGGCACCAGGAAACTTTCTGGGGAAATGAAGGTGTGCTACATATTAATTGAGGTGGTAGTTACACAGATATACACCTCTATCAAAAGTCCTCAACCTGTATGCCTAAATCATGCAAATTTTACTGAATGTAAATTACATCCAATAAAGTCAATTAAAAAAAAAAACATTGGAACAAGATTTTGACAGCTTCTCAAATGTCTTCTTTATGTTGCTAGCTCTTTTCTCACCTTTTCCCCACACTGTTTAGTAAGAAAAGTATTGGGTGATACATGGCAGGCTACACTAACCAAGATTCTTTTGATTTTAAGTAACAGAACTGCAATTCAAAGTAATTTAGGAACAAAAGTTGAGCTGGCTAGAGCAAGTATCTCAGGCAGAACCAGCAGGACTCTAGTGCATTTCATCCCAGGAGTTTGGAAGTTCTGGGCCCTCTGGTGCCCCTGTAGGGACAGTGGCATGTAGGGAGGGAGGGCACATGGCCACAGCCAGAGAAACTCAGTAACAATGCTTGCCACCAGAGCAGCCTAGGAGTATATATATTCAATCCTTTTTTTCCATTGTTCTGCTCAGAAAATGGTGTCCATTAAAGAAATGTATTTCTGGGTGTCAGACCTTGGCAGCAACCATAGGAATTGCTTGCCCTGATTATGAGGATTCTAACATCTTCCCTTCCCACGTGGGGAGGAAGCAGGGAGAAAAAGGAACATGAGTCTTCTTGGGCCATCAGAGTTCCCAGAGGAGATAAAATATTCCATTTTGCAGCCTACATTCATCTAGATGAGTTAGGTAGTGTGTAAAATATATGCCCTTCAAAGCCTCTGAATTGTTGGCTCTACCCAGGCTTTCGTTCTTCTGAGTTCAGGCATTCTAGTGGGGCTGAGTCTGAACCCATGTAAGAGGGGATCAGGGTCCAGCCCTTGGCATTTGTAGGGACACCGAATACTAAGGTGCTCTATGTGCTCAATATAAGGCCAAGCCCTTGGCAGTTCTAGGAGGAAACATGGGAGGAGGGAGGGAGGCAATACATGAAATCACAGTTATTCTCCAGCCAAAACGAATAACTCATTGGATCTGGATCCACCACTATGCCACCACTGTGATTGGGAATCCTCTCTTGTTTCCTCCACCTCCCCTGGTGTCTTCCCTTGTCTGAATGTCATCTATCCTTCAAGACACAGCAGCATGACACAGGAAGAGGCCACCTGCCATCACACTCTCCAGGAGCTCCCTCCTGCCCACTTGGCCACTCCATTAAAAGACCCACCCAGCCTTATTAGCAAGTCTATAGCCTCAGGAGCAAAAAGAGTGCTGTTCATCCCATTTATTGGGCATATTATTCTCGTCAGCGGCTTTTAGAGGATTTTGCTAATGGCTCAGGGACTATACGCACCATCACAATTGAGACATTGCTAATAAATTAAGTTTTATGGACATAAATCAGCAGGTATGCTTATTCAGCTGTTACACCTCACTTAGAAGTAGGCTTCCCACCTTAAGATGAAGTATATTTCTATTCAGAAGTTGTAATGGCCTTGTTAATGGAATATTAATTATCTCGGTTCTTGGACAGCAAGATATCTGTTCCTGCTCTCTAGTCACAAGTATTCTTAGGGAAAAACATTTTCCAATTTTGTGTCACTGTGGCTGATGGAGCTCAGCTAAGCCCCCTCCACTGTCCCTGGTGGAAGGACAAAATGAAGCTCACTATCCTGCAAGGAGTCAGGTTAACAAAACCTTAAGTGATCACAGTGACAGTGCCCAAAAGACTCTGTAGTGAAGGAAAGTTGGGCTGAGAGTCAGCAGGCCTGGCTTCTCAACTCCCGTCATAGTCAGTTCAGGCTGCCATACCAACAAACACTTGTTTCTCAAGTTCTAGAATCTGGGAAGTCCAAGATCAAGGTACCAGTAGATTTTGGTGTCTGGTGAGAATCCACCACCTGGTTTGTAGACTGCCGCCTTCTCACCATGTGCTCACCTGGCCTTTTCACAGCACATGCTCATGGAGAGGACAAGATCTTGGTTTCTTCCTCTTTCTAAAGGGCACTAATCCCATCACAACGGCATAACCCTCATGAACTCATTTAACTTAATCACCTCCCAAAGGTCCCACCTCCTAATATTATCATATCAGGGAGTTAAGGTTTCCACCCATGAATTCTGGGAGGACACAAACATTCATCCCATAATACCTCCACTCCAACAACAACCAGCAGTCTGACCTTAGGCAAGCCACCTGCACTCTCTGGGCCTCAGTTTCCCATTTATTACATGGATACAGTAAAGTAACAATGGATAAACTTAGCAAATACCCACCCTTAGAAAGATATTAATACTGGACCATTTGGTGATTATCTCACCAAGACCACAAAAGAAACACTACTCCCCAAGGATAAGAATGGGTTTGACCTAGAAGGGGGTGAATGTTCTCCAGGAAAAAGAAACATTCCTGCATTGTAGCTAGAAGAAAACTACTTTCTCACTCCTAATGCACAAGGATGTCAGGACGTCCTTGGCCCCAAACTGTAGAATGGAAGGACTGGAGAAGAGTGGGCTGCTGGACCATACAAGGTGGGCCAGAGAGAGGAGCACAGCAAGCCTCCACGTTTCATCGGCAGCATCAGGGCTGCAGCCCAGGCACGAGCCATGTGGGGACAGTGAATGGCTCTGTCATCAACAGTGCAAGCTACCAAGAGTGACTTTGAATTTGGGAAAGCAGGACCATGCCATGAGAATACCTTGAAGAGGAGTATTTTCCAGCAAGGTAAATGCCAATTGAACAATGTCAGGGGATGGTGACTGTCAGAATAAAGAGGGAGCCAGGATGCAAACCCAGTCAGACAACAACAGGGTATGTTAATTAACCTGGTCAGACCACCACAACAAGATGCAAATGATCTACTGAATATGCTAATACGGCAAACTCACCCTCGCTGAAATGTGCGGTTGGCAAGTTTGAAAAGGGCACCTGCAGAAGTCCGGGTGGGACTCCTACAGGCCCACGTGGAGGACCAGAAGTCCCCATTCCCTTGTTCCCCATTCCCTTTGCTCCCATGGACCCTCAAGTCAGTCCAGGAGTAGCCCTTCCCCTCCAACCCTCAATAAATCCATTGCTTGATCCTGCATTGGTCTCCGGACGATTTCTTAAAACAAGGCTGCTCTGACAGTGACCCTTGGCATTTGTAGAGACACCCAATACTAAGGTGCTGTGTTTGCTCAATGTAAGGCCAAGCTCTTGGCAGTGCTAGAAAGAAACATGGGAGGAGGGAGAGAGGCAATACATGAAATGACAGAGCTTTCTTCAGCCAAAATGAATAACTTATTAGATCTGGATCCACCTCCAGGTTGGTCCTGAAAACCTGCTTAGCACAAGAGCCTAATCAGGACCTAACACACCTGGGTTGCAGTCCCTTCTGTGCCCCCAAATCAGTGTTCCATCTTAGACAAGTCTCCACCCCTCTCACGTCCCAGTTTCTTACTCATAACCCAATGATCTCAAGGTCAAACAAGCTCTTCCTCTGAGAAATACCACTTAAAATTGCTTCAGAGCACACATCACCTTTTTTCCCTTCATCTAGGAGAAAAATTCTCAGACCTGCGGACCTGCTGGAAGAAATTCCTTTCTTTGCATCCATTTAGCATATCAATTCTCACATTTTCTGCTTTAACGTCAGAGCAAAGGACTAGAAAGCTGAGCCCTTGCCTCTTTAATGCAGCATTTTGCATATTCTTCTGGATTCTTTCAGGTCCTCTTTGCCCTGGAGTTGCCCACCACAAATCAGCCCTGTTCCCTGACTGAGGCCAAGGCCCATTCTCTCTACAGCTAATTGGGATAGTAGCCCTTCCAACACATCATCCCCTCCTCCTGTAGAGAGAAGTCCAACCCAAAATGGGATGCAGGGAAGGGGTGGAGAATAAGGAATAAGCAATGAGACCCCCAGAAGTGGGGCAGGGGATTGGAGGTTGCAGGTGCAAGGAGGTTGGAGAGAAGTTATTGGTTTTCAAGGCTGATGAAACAAAACCAAAGCAACTGATGTTCTGTGATGAGCCACTGGACTGCAAGAGGCCATGGAGCCTTGTCTGGGGTGAGAGACTCTCACACAAGTTGTTACATGTTTCAATGTCAGTAGCATCCAGGAGCCCCTAGGTTCATCCAGAGGAGAAGGAGGGAGGGAAAGCAAACCTGTGACAAGGTACTCTTCCCTCCCCATCACTCATTGTCCTTGACTCACTCCACAATGAAACTGCAACCCCAGAGAGAGAAGTCTGCTTTTTACTGAGAACGGCCTTCAGAGGTACCTCAGTCAGCTCTTGCTGTGTAACAAACAATTTCCATTATATACCACAATGAACATTCATTTCGCTGAGGCATCCGCAGGTCAGCTGGGGGTCAGTTGATCCAGGTTGGGCTCAGCTGGGCAGCAATAAGCTGCAGGTGGGTTCTGAGTCTATACCTCATTTCTCTCCTAGTCCTTGGTCCATTAGGGTAGCTTGGGTGTGTTGTTCTCATGACAATGACAGAGACACAAGTGAGCCAATGGAAAAATGCAATGCCCCTTGAGACTAGCCCAAGCTGGCACCTTATGGCCTCCCCTTCTATTGGCCAAATTAAGTCACATGGCCAAGGCCAAAGTTAAGGGCCAGGGAAATATAAAACACTTTGCCTATGGAAAGAACTACAGTCATATAGCAAAAGGCATAAATACAGGGAAAGGTAAAGAATTGGGAATAATAATGCAATCTACAAAAGGAATGAGTCCCATAGTGCTTCATAGTTGACTGGATTATTTTCTTAGTTTCCTTAATTTGCTCTTCATAATAACCCTGAGAGACAAAAATTATATCTCCATTCTTCAGATGAAGAAATTGAAACCCAGAAAGAAAAAGACACATGCCTGAGATCATGCCATCATTAAGCTTAGAGTATGTATATCAGTCTTTTCATCCAATTTCAGATCCAGAATTCTTGTCACTGCCCCATTATCAATGCCTTTCCTTAAGGAAACCCTAGAACACCTAAAATTTGTAGGAAGGTCCCCCATTAGTTACATACTTTTATAGATGGCAAAAAGGACCTTGATTTTCTTAACCATAACATTAAGGATTTGAATGAAATCAGGAACAACAAATGTCTGGCACGCATGTTGTCCCTAACCATTCCTACGTCCGTGGCAGACATCACTAGTCAATGACAGCACTCTTTCCTCGTGAGCCTCAGGATCTTTCTCCACGCAGCATACAGACAGCCACTGCTACTGAGTGGGGGAGGACACACAAAGTGAAGACTCTTTTTAAAGAGGCTCGTTAAACCTTTTCTGAGGCTCGTTCAGCCCCAGTAGGCTATGATTCTGGAACCAGCACTTTTGTGAAACAACAGGCCACCTGGCTGGGACCGGAAAGGCTGATTCTAGCCCCAGCTCTGCTTTAGCTCACTCTGTGTGAGAAAGATAGTTAAACGTCTCTGTGCATTTGTTTTATCATCGATTTCTGAGGTCTAGTCCGATGCTAGTATTTTGCTGATACAACACTAAAAAGCACAAGACATTGCCATGGAACTCATAAGTCCTGAAACTTCCCCATGTTTGAAGCTGTCCTCCAAGCAAGAGCACGGGACTATAAAGGCGAGGATCTGACCTCCGAGCAGGGGGTATATACCCCGTTGTTGTCCATGCTCCTGAAGTAGAAGGCAAGCGCTACTTCTGGGCCAGATCTTTTGAGGTTCATATTCCAGATTTTAGGGTCAGACAGACCTGAATATAAATTCCAGCTCTGCCATTTACTAGCCTTGTGACCTTGGGCCATCCACTCACTGGCCGAACAACTGGTTACCTTATCTGAAAAATGAGAGTCATTGCTACCGAATAGGGTTGTCTTGTACACCACTAATCAAGCAGCCCGTGAGAATGCCTGCAACACGATGCCCTGAATGAGTTCATGCTCCTGTCCTTCCTCTCCTTCACACTCCCTGTGCTCAGTTCCTCAGCACCCTCATTGCAAAAGGGAGTCCCTGGGGAGCTTTTAGGAAATAGAGATGCCAGGGCCTCACCTCAGACCAGCTGAATCAGAGCCTCTGCAGATGGAGCCCAGGGAGTCCTACTTTTTGACACCCCCTTCCCAGAACCCAGAAGGTGCTAACGTGCAGCCATGGTTGAGAACCACTGTTCTGGCTGTGTTAGTCTGGCTATATTCCAGAGAAACAGAACCATTTGGAGATATGGATACAGATATAGATATAGATACAGATATAGATATAGGTATAGATATAGATACAGATATATACATAGATACATATAGAAAATGATAGATATAGAGATAAAGAGATTTATTATAAGGAATTGGTTCACAAGATTATAGAGGCTAAGTCCCAAGATCTGCAGTGAGCAAGTTGAAGACTCAGGAGAGCTGATGTTGTAAGTTCCAGTCCTAGTCTGAGTTCAAGGCAGAAGAAGACCGATGTCCTAGCTCAGGAGCCAGGCAGCAGAAGTTCCTTCTGACTCAGCCTTCTTGTTCTATTCAGGACTTCAGCGGGTTAGACAAGACCCATTCACACAGGTGAGGGCAATCTGCTTTACTCAGTCTACTGACTCAGATGCTAATCTCACCTAGAAACACCTTCACAGCCACACCCAGAATAACGTTAGACCACATACCTGGCACCTTTTGATCCAGTCAAGCTGAGACATAAAAGTACCTATCACACTGGCCTCAGCCAACTTTTCCACACTTCCCAGATTCCCTATCTCCCTGGCTTTGTTCACACAGTTCTTCTCCCTGAGATGCCTTCTCCCCAGCTCCAGTGTTTTGCTAATCAAACCCAGCTCACCCAACTCAAATAGTCAAACTCCTTCCTCCAGGAAACCTCCCATGAGCCTCTCCTGGATTTCCGGGAGCACAGGTGCCAAGATGGCCCTGAGCTTTACACCTGTGTAAATCTCCTCATTGCCCCCCCCCCAACCCTGCCCCCGTGAGGCAAGGTGAGCAAATGGGGTAAACCCTTGGGGGAGGAAAAAAGTAGAAAAGGGTTCAGGCTACCTGCTACTAGCATTCAGAGACCAATTTGTTGGAGGTAAAGACAATATAGCCTGGATGTTTCCAAGAACAGCAGGTCTGCAGGCTTCACTGAGGCCACATAACAGAATCCTTGGATTTCTCCAGCTCACGCCGGCATCCCGACCTGCCTACAGCAAACTGCAGCCCCCGCAAACATTACCTGTTTCCATTTGGGAATGTCCAAGGGTAACCGTGTTTCTGCCCCTGCTATCTTCAGAGACATCTGCAGGGAACTCTCACCCCAGAGCCCTCAGGAAGAACATCCCCTCCCTTGTGGAATGCTGGCACTCCCTCCTAACCTAAGGTCACACCTGTTCCAAGTAAAGGCAGGGAGGAGGCTGCTTGACCTAGTGCTGCCTGTCTCTTCCACATGGGGTCCCCAGAAAACATAGCTCACCCCTAGGCTCTGATGCCGGTTCACTGGGCAGGTGGGCTAGACCCCAGGCTGCCCTCTCAGGTCCCTACCTCTGCCTCCAGAGCCCCACCCATGAGCCTTGCCCCAGGCCAATCAACGTGACAGCCTGCCCAGGCTCAGACATGACCAAACTTGCATTTAGACTTCTTGGAAGCACAATAATCGTTCTTTAAAATCCAGGCGGGGGAAGCACTTTGGACAGGACAGCCCAGTCACTGGACAGTTTTGAGTCTGATCCCCACTATCCCTTGGGTGAGTCCCTAGTAGCTGCCCCCTCCCAGCTCAGTGAATTCTCACCTAGGGAAGGGACAGAAGGTTACTCCTCTTTGGGAATTTTCTTCTTCCGTTCATGCTTTACTTCATTCAAATATCTAAAGTGAGCCCTATTCATTTTTTCCTCTGTTTTTTGACAATCATAGTTTTCATTTGCTTCCTTACCCAGAGGCCTTGAGGGGCCTCTTGACCCACCAGCCCCTTTTTTCTCAGTGTATTAACCATACTGCCAAGAGCTCTCTCCCACAAACATAGTATTATCAGTTTCTAGCAGGATCTGGAGCCCTTATATGAGCCCACATCTGTTCTAGCACCTGTTTCTCTTCAGCTCCATCTTCCCCTTTTCTTCCATACACACCTGGAAGGTAGAGACTGCTGCCCCACCCCCATTTCCCTCCGGCTGTGGGAAGAAACATTAGTGCCTATTTTTCCTGGGAGGGGAAGTGGGAAAAGGTAAAGGATCCAGAATTCATATCAGAGGGCCTGGATTCAAATTCCAGGACCCCCACTTTCTAGTTGTGTGTGCAACCCATTTAATCCCTCTGATTCTCAGTTTTCTTGTTTGTAAAATGGGCACATTAAAACATCTAACTCAAAAGCAGTTAGTGGTTATCAGATAAGACAGTGCTGGGCAGGAACTTCATATGCCCATCCCCACAGTTTCCCCAATCCCAACTATGCCCAGCACGGAACTGTGTGCCCGCTGGTGCTCAGACTGTGTTGCTTGAAATGGGCCCCTGAAATCAGACCTCAGAAGGGAGCTGTGTTTTCATACACCGGCCATGGCAGAAGCCAAAGCCAGGCAATACAAGCAAATAGACCATGTGTTCCCCACACATACTGCCAGACTGGCAAGGCGGGTGTGAGATTAATGGCTTTTCTGTACAACAAAGGCCTTCCTGCAAAGTGGCAGAATCCGATATGCAAACCCCACCACCCAGGCCTCAGACCCCATCCTCCTGGCTGGGTGGACAGCGGCAGCTTGAACCCCATAATGTATGTGTGCTTCGGCTGCTGGGCCCAAGTTATTATTCATTAGGGTTTTCTATTACCCGGTGATAAATGATGCCCCCGGGCTGGCGTTGCCCCCAGAATGCTTATTACGGCTAACTTAAGTAGGCGTTGATTTAGCTTAAATCGGTTGTTCTGTTCAGCCCAGACATGGGCCTGCCCCAGCTCTGCCTCGAAGATTCCCTTTACCAGGGCTTAATTGAATTCTAACTACTTGTGGCCTCCTATTAGGGAGGGGTGGGGTAGGAGGCCCAAGCCCCGGTGGTCTCTCCAGCCCTATGTAATCCTAATTTGATAAGGGTCTTCCCTTTGACTCCAGACAATAAATTTTGACAAGTATCTCCAATTAGGCCAGAGAGAACTTCCTGGATGGACTCGGCTCAGAGGAAAATGATGAAACCTCAGGTAGGAATAGTCCTCAGGATATCACTGTGACTGTACCTAAGGCCTGCCCCTACATGAGGCCACTCAGGCCATGGTGTCTATGAGCTGCCCTGATCCATCCATCAAATTGCTTGCCAGTGACAGAGCCAGCCCTGGCCGTTCCTAAGGATCCAGCACAGCTGGGTATCCCTGGTAAGAGAATGGTCACCTTAGAAACATTTTGGCTCCGACAACTAGGAACACGACCATTCACTCAAGCAGCAGAGATTCAGGGAGCGTAGTGTGGGCCAGGGGCTGGTCTAGGCCGTAGGACACAATAATAAACAAAACAGGTTTCTCTGCCATCATGAGTCCACATTCTAGAGTTTTACATATTTGTCGGTTATGTGCCAGGCACTGTTTTAAGGGCTTCACCCACACTGCCACGCTGGTCACCACAACCTTGTACTGTTTTTCTGTTTTACAGAGGAGGAACTTGAGGCTCAGAAACATTCATTGCTATGCTCAAGGCACGTAAGTGATAAGAGGTCAATAAGGGATAGAGCTGAACTTGAACACAGGCCTACAACCACAGCGCTGCACTTTCTCCTGTCTGGCTTGTTAGATGTCATTACACCACTGCATTTGCCTAGCACATCAGGGGTTACAATGCACTCCTCACATTCATTAATAATGCCCAGCACAGCCCCCTGAGCAGTAGGTATAATGTCACCATCTACAGCCCCCAAGGGTAAGAACAGGGCTCGCGACCAGATGGACCTAGATTAGAATCCTTGCTCTGCCTCACACTGACAGTGTTATCTTGGGCAAGTTATGGATCTTTTCTGAGCCTCTATTTCCTTGACTTTAAAATGGGTGATAATAGCAGTGCTACATCAGAGGTTGTGAGAATTAAATTGGAAATTGTGTGCAGAGCACTTAGCACAGTACCTCGTCTGTAAGAAGCTGTGGTCTTGAGTCCTTGGCAGGAAGGAGGCTATGCCCAGGAGATCAACCATTCTTGGTGGGAAACAAGAAGCTGTCTTCAATACGGGGACAGGTCAGGAGGGTGTTCACGGAAGCCAGACCAAAATCTTGGGAAACGAGTGATGTTTGGGAAAGAGAATTCCTGCAGGAACAGAGTGTGATGCACAAACTTCAAGGGCACAGGAAGTCATTGGGTTATTTTGTGTCATCTGCTACTATAGTAAAGTTTCTTTCTCCCTTAGTGAAGTGATTTTTGGAAAAAGCCCACCTATATCAGTAGGGGAACTAAATAGTAATAATGATGATAATAATAATAATGGCACTCATCGAGAACTAAAAATGTACCAGATCTACACTCCGTGCTTGGTACACCTCAACCCATTTAACATCACCATCACCCTCTGAGGCAGGTACCATCCTTACCCATTTTACAGAAAAAGAAACTGAGGCTCAGAAAGATGAAGGGATTTGCCCAAATAATTTATCCACAATTAGTAAGTAGCTAAAACATAATTCAAACCTGACTGTGTCTAATTGCAAAGCCCTCCTTCTTACCTGCTGTGTTCACCTTCCCTCAGAAGGAGCACAGCCTCCACCCCCACCCCCGCCCCCGCCCCCTAATGGAATCCTGAGGTAATCTTATAAGCCCACTTCCTTCACCTTCTTTTTAACTTTCCTAAGAGTTCTGCGAGCTGAGGAAGACCTGAGAATGGCTGAAAGTTGGAAACAAGTGCCACCTTGAAGCTGGTCAAAGACCACAGAGGAATCTTCAATTAAATGAGCAGATAATAAAAGTGTTCCAAGCCATCAGTCACATCCTTAGTGCAGTCTCCCAGCTTTCGTTCTTATTGTTGGCTTTTTCTTTTAATTAAACATGGAGATGCTGTGTCTGGTTTTCGTTTTTCCCTCCCAGAGCTTCTGAACTTAGGAGTCAGCTCTTGGCCAGAGCCAGAAGGGAGAGAGTGACTCTAGAAGCTGGACTGTACAGAAAGAAAAGGGAAACACACACAGGCGTGTGTCCACCACCCTCACACCACCCCCTGCCTGGGGCAGCGCCACACTCCGCCCAGCCCTCGCCACATCGATCCATGGCTGGAGAATGTCTTCCTCCAACAAGGTCACCTTCGGCTGCTAATAAGGCTCAGCTATGGAATTATTCATCAGCTTTAAAATATATATATCATTTTCATCATAAAAAATTATATAACTATGTTACAGAAGAATTGAAAAATAGAAAAGAAACAAAAACAAGGCATAATTCATTTGCTCTGACACAGCGCTATTAGCATCCTTGGTGGTTCCTGTCTCCTAAACTCTAGGCTTTACCGCATGGTGACCAGGGTGCTCTCACCACTGTGTAGCCAATGTTCTTTGGTGTGGCCTTCGGGTTACATCCTAACATTTTTTGGTATCCTAGACAATCTCCATAACTGTCATTTAAATGACCGCCTAACTCTTCATGAAGCGGTGCCATCACTGACTTGGCTACTCTGTTGATGAACATCACTATCATAAGAAATGCTGTAATGAACATCTTTGTATTTACTGTTTTCTTCCCTAATCCTCGGGATTATTTCCTTTCACCATAAGTGCAGTAACTGGGTCAAAAGGCAGGACCAGTTTTTTGACTCAACACTGATGCCACAAGCATAGGAAAGTATCTTATTCCTACATTTTCAACATCAATGCTATCCTTTTGTTCTCAACAGGTTAATTAAAAAATGATACCTCTTTGTTATTTTAATTTGCTTTGGGGGAGGGAGCATCCTAGAGAAGGGTAATAGTATCTTGTCATTTTCAATAGTTAAGAATTTTGGCCTCAAATAAGCTGGGGTTGAAAATATAGTTCTGCCATTAGATGAGCTAAATATACAACCTTACTTAATTCTCTCTAGTCCCATCAGTCTTCTCATCTGTAAAATGGTGACAATTGTGCCATCTACCTATGTTGGCATTAGGATTACATGAAATGATTTATCTTAGTCTAATTCCTAGCATGTGATTAACATCACATGTTTCTGGCTGTAGTTTATCAATAACTTTAAAGCACTAAGAAGTCTGATTACACCATCAATAAACATTTATGGAGGTTCTGGGGATGCAAGAATAAATAAGCCATAGGTCTTGTCCTTGAAGAGGTTCCACGCTGGTGGGGATTAAACAAAGAATAATAAAACAACTGCTTCATGTTACAATTAAGCTCAGAATAAGCCGTGGTAAAGCTGCATAAGAGGTACAACCTGAGGGAGCTCAGGGGCAGAGCCATACAAATCTGGGGAAAGTGGGGAGCAAGGAGAACATTATGGAAAACTCGTAAGTGGAGATGCTCTCATGGGCAGACATGGGTGGGGGGGCCAAGGGAGGGGCATTCCAGGTAGGGGGAGGAGTGGAAGCAAAGGTCTGGATGTGGGGAATTTCACCCAGAGCAGGTATGGGGGACAGCCACTAGTACCACCGGGTTCATGGGCTATAGACCTGACCACACCAGACAGCTGATCTGACTCCAGAATGCCCTTGCTTCCTGGAACTCTCTGCTGGCTCCCTCTGCCTTCTCATTAGAGCTAATATTCAACATGGCCCTGTGGAGGGAGGGATAATTACATTATAAAGCTTCCCTCTTACAGCTGATTCTTAACATGCCTTGAGATAAAAGATGTTAATAAATAAAGCCATCCCATCCAGAACCCCAGAACGCTAATCAGTCCGTTGTCAGGATGGGAAGCCCTGATGCAGAGGGGAGGGGAGAAGGGCGCTGCTGTGTCTTGCCAGGAAACTTTAGTTTGAGATTCTCTTTCTCAGGGTCTACCTGCTTCCTCTGTCCATAGCCGGGTAGGGTACTATGGCTGGAAGCAGCAGACATAGCTCAACAACATAAGGGAAGTTTTGAAAACATCTGTCGCTGGTACCTCCTCCATCAAGACCTCCACCATCCCCATCTCTAATCGATGACTCCTTCCTCTGTGCTTACACGTGCCTCTCCACCCCCTCTCACAGCCCTATCCACACTCGTTTTCTAGTTAGCTACAACTTTATCTTATCCCCTGGTAGGTGGCTCAGTCCATTAGGGCTGCTATAACAAAGATGCCATGGACTGGGCGTTTTAAAGAGCATGCATTTATTCCTCCCAGTTCTGGAGCCTGGGAAATCCAAAATCGAGGTGCTGGCAGATTCGGTGTCTGGTGTGGGCCCACTTAGGATGTGATTGATGGCTTGGAACATTTTTACCTACTCACTTAGTTGAAAATGGCTCTGTGGTTTTTGACCACCTTCAAGGTGGTTGTTGTTTCTGACTAGCCATTCTCAGATCTTCCTTGTGAGGCAGAAAGGGGTGAGGGAGCTCTCTGGAGCTTCTTTTATAAGGGCACTAATCCCACTCATGACAAATCACCTCCCACCTCCTAGTACCATCACATTGAGGTTAGGTTTCAATATATGAATTTGGTGGAGTAGAGTGGGGGCACTTCGATTTATAGCAATGGCAAGTTCCCTGAAGGCAGAGATGTGATCTGTTTGTCTTGGCCTTTGTTTTTTTCATTCTTGTTCAGAAACTCATTCCAAAGCAACTGAAGCAAAACACAGTCAAACAGACAGGGATTTACCTGGACCCAGGGTGAAAACTAACTCTCGTGAGCCAGACTAGGACTAGGAACCCAAGCACTTCAGCATCTTTAAGCCTCTTCTTTCTTCCTCCTCCTCCTTCTTCCTCTCTCTCATTCTGTTGCTCTCTCTTCTTCTCTCTCCCTCTCCCTTCTTCACATCCACCAGACCTCTTGTCTTCTATCTAGACATTAATTTCCTCTTTTTCTCTCTGTAGACCAGCTTCTCCTTGCTCAAGGCCCAGAAAAGCCTTCCTACAACACCTCAGTTCAACTCAACAGCTTTGAATGACCCATACTCACTTCAGTCTTGATTCCAAATTTCAAGGAGAGCAGAGGGAATATATTGACCCAGTTTGTGTCAGATGTTCACCCCGGATCAAAGAGCACTCATGATACCTAACACTTATGAAGTATTTTCTAATACCAGGTACCACTCTAAAGGCTTATAAGTATTAATTCACTTAATCCTTTCAACAAGCCTTTGAGGTAGCTATACTGTTAGCCATGTTTACAGATGAAAGGAATACAGAAAAAATCTGGTTTGCATGACAAAATTCACTTAGCTAATAAGGGACAGAGCTATGACATGAATCCAGGAAGTGTGATTAGAGCCCAGGCTTTTAACATTATACTCTAGTGGTCTTGGACTTTATGGATCCTGGACAGAGCCCAGTGGGAAACCAGGGCTGCAGTTGTCCATCCCCAGAGTTGGCAGTTGTCAAAGAAACACCATCCTTAAAAACTCTTTACTCCTGCTCAAAGCAGTGGGTGGATGGATGAAGAGATGGATGGGTGAGCAAATAGGCAGAAATTTGACAGGGCCATCTACTCCTTGCTCAGCCCATTCCACAGCAAAAGACTCTATCAGCTAAATCACAACTTCTTCAAGTTTAAAGGCAGGAGGAGAGAGGGAGCTAGGATTTTGTGTTCCTTTACCTTCAGGGCTTGGATGTTGAAGAGAGAAAAGTTGAAATTCCTAGGCAGAAAACATAACCCACTCTGGCTTTTATCCACTGGATTATCCCAGATGAGGAAAGGATGACAGAGAATGCTTGGAATATAAAGAACCACGTAGCTAAGCCATTAGGCAGAGGAGGAAGAGAAAGGAAGAGGTTCTTGGGAGTTTCCAGGTGGGGCAGAGACCTGCTGGCACACGGCACCCGTGATGAGCACTTGCTGTGATGAGAAGGTGTGTGGAGAGGGACAAGGTAATTGGACACTAAGATCTGTGGCCTTTGGGCCCACATGAAAAGACTCCTGTGACTGAATGCAGCAGAAGGGCTGAGAAGAACCCCATCTTCTAAACAAGAGCCAGCTTGGAAAAGAAGATAATCCACCGTGATCAGAATGGACTGCAGACCAGAGCAGACTGGGTAAAACCCTCCAGGATGTTTGTGCTGCTCAGCAGTGGAGGGAAGGTAGGAAACAAACCCAGTCGAAGACTTGATCTTGCTGGCCTAGAGGAATGAGTATGCCAAACAAGTTAATTCTGAGATAGGGAATTTTAAAAAGTGAGCTATCTCTTAAACTCCAGATGCCCAATAAGCCATTGTTGTTCCCAGATAGGAACAGGCTGTGTGAATCCTTCTTCCCAGCACTGACTGGCTTCCCCATGACTCAGCCGTCTTCCCAGGTTGACCCTCTAGTTAAAACTCTTCAATATCTTTTCATTGTCCTCAGAATAACATCTAAACTCTCTAGCTAGCCTACAAGGTCCTCCATGAGATGTCCCCAGCTGACCCCCAGGGTCATGTCCCCACACCCACCTCTCCCAAAGTCACACCGGCCTTCTTTCAGTTTCGTGAGCAAGCCTTCTTGTTTCAAGAGCTTTGGGCATGCTGGTCTCTCTACCTGAAGGCTTTTTCTCTCAAACACACCCAACTGCTCAGAAATACCCCCTACACCTCCTGTTTCTTACTATCCTTCAGATCTCAATCTCCCTAGCATGCCTTTAGCATTGGGTCTTAAAATCATTGTGCACCATGAAAGTGGTTGTGTTTCGCCTCCCCGGCCCCTCCCAAAAATGTCCTTATTAAGTCAGCAGTGCATTTCCTAATCAATGGTGTGTTTTAGATTTTAAAAACGACAGTAATTATTGAATGAATAAAACACAAGCCCCCTGCTCCTTCCCCTACAGCCCATTCTTCTCCAATTCCGAGGCCAGCCCACTCATTCTCTTTTTCCCAACTACCCTGTCTGTAACCTCTCTCTGTTCTGACTTCTATTGTAGTCATATTTGATCCACAGCCCCCCTCAGGAAACTCCAGACAAGACAGGACTGCCTTCTTTACAAAATTGAGGGGAGGGTCGCCCGCCATTCATCATGGAGGACCTGAGATCCTTTAGGTTCAAAGGTCCTGATGCCCCATCCCAGGTGAGAGTCTCTGATCTCTAACTATCTAAGCAGCCAAACATATGGATGGAGTTTCCTGCAGAAGAACCAAGTTGGTTTTTTTTTTTTTTCAATGTTCTAGACTGAATTATTATAGCCAGAGGGAGCCATTCATCAGCTCTGACACTGCAGGAAGCTTCCTAGGCAAACAGCTTTATTGCTGCGTGAGATTAACCCAGACTGTAGTAATTTGTAACAAAGATAAGAAAATTGCACTGGTCTCTTAGAAATAAATCTGAATTCCAGTGTGGACAAAGGGGACTTCAACTTGAAATCTGCTATTTCAGATATGATCAGATTTATAACAGCCCCTGACGAGTATAAAAAGCCAAGTGCAGCTTTTTGATGGAGGTGTCATTTCAGGACTCACCATCATGAAATCAATTTAGCTGGTATTCCTAACAGGCCAAAAGCCTGAGCCCCACCTAACTTTTATGAAAGATTGTTTGGCCTATTTGAGAATCATTCCCTCATTCATCTGACTTCCTAATATGAGATGTCATGCATGGGGCGGCCAGTGCGGGTGGGGGGGTGAGTTCAGGGAACCTGCCTCTAACCAGCTGTACGATCTTGATGAACCACAGACAATGACAGAGGCCCCTCCCAAAACCATTGTGAGGAGGAAATAAGATAAGAATATGAAAGTGGAATACAGATGTCAGTTATTAATGAAAGTCTGTTAACCTAATAGATACTGTGGGGTCATGCTGGACATGGCTCCTCCAACCCCTGTATTGGAAGGCTGGCTAGAAGAAATGTGTATTGCTTTGGAAATAGATTGTAATTCCCTCCTTATCTCCTTTTGGGGGTGGCTTTTTGTCCTATGTGTCTGCTTCTTGACCTTTTCCCTCTGCACGTACTCACTGAGGTTATGTAGTTTAGAGCCACATGCAAGACATGTGACCTTTTTGCCTGGGGCCCCTTAAAACAACTCTTGGGCTCTGGGAGATGAGGTCCTTCTTCGCTGATGTGCTGCCATCGGTGGTCCTTGTAATGTGAGTGATAAAGGCTATACCTAATAAAATAAAATAAACTTTAAAATCTTAAAAAATATGTATAAAAAACAAAAAAAAAAAACCCTGCTGCGGCTCAGTGGATTGAGCGTCGGCCTGCGAACCAGGTGTCACTGGTTCAATTCCCAGTCAGGGCACATGACTAGGTTGCACGCCAGGTCCCCAGTTTGGGGCGCATGAGAGGCAACCACACATTGATGATGAAAATAAATAAATTAATTAATTAATTATTAATTAATTAAATAAAATGAACTTTAAAATCTTAAAAAATATGTATATAAAGGCTATACCTGCTCCATTCAGTCCTCAGGATGGTTTTTTTTAGCTTATCCAAACAAGCAGTCGAGATTTCCAGGCTTGACCTCCTGTGTTACAGATACCCAGGGTTGAGCTCTTACAACAGCACTGAGAAAGGACTTAACTTCACCAGTGTGGCCTCGTTTAGTCCTCCCAATAACCACACAAAGAGGGCAGTGTAAGTATCTCCATTTACAAATGAAGAAAGTGAAGGCCAGAGAAGTCATGGCACCTACCCAAGGTCACACAGCTGTTAAGTGGCATGACAAGGACTTGAACACCTGCTCCCAGCCACCTACAGTGACTTCCACTATGCGGCAGTCTCTGTGTTAGCTACAGAGCTATAAAAGTGACGTTCTTATGATACCAGACCAGAAGAGCTCACAGCCAGGCTGTGCGTAACACACACAAGAAATAAGTACCTTTACTACATTAATAATAAATCATGCTCTTTGCTTGCTTGCATGTGCCAGACACTGTTCTACATAAATCTCATTGGTTACTTCCATGACCAGAGGAGGGGGTGGACACTATTATTACCCCATCGTATGGGAAAGAAAACAGACTTGGTGAGGTTAAAGGACTTGCCTGAGATCATCCACTGGTAGGAAGTGGTGACAGTCATGTAACCTGGGCTATAGTCTTACTTTTCTATTAAAAGGAGATGCTACAAGAAATGCTGGAAGAACCATGGGAATCTGGGCTTAAAAGGGGGCCAATAATTTCTCTAGAAGAGGTACCGCTTGAGCTGGATGTTGAAATAGGAGCAGAAGTTTGTCCAGCAAATGAAGGGGGAAACCAAGGAAAATCTCAGATTGCCTTTGTGACCCTGAATGAGCCAATCCATGTTGTGCTGGGTGCAGTAACCACTGTCCAGCTGTGTGACACAGCAGGAGGACAGTCAGCTGCACTGAGCTGGCTGTTGGGAGGCTCATCTAAAGGACAGGGATTCAATTACCCATCTCCGCACACCAAAGGCCCACACAGGTCTGGCCCCGAGTGAGCACTCAGCACCTTTTTGTGGACTTGGAACTGAGTCCATAGAAACGTGGACCTAGAAGAGCCCTTGAAGTTGGGGTCATCCAAGGTCCTCACTGAACAGAGAGCAAACTGAGGCCCAACAAAGGAAGGAAGGAGGGAAGGCTTTTCAATTCCATATGTATATGGGTGCAGAGGGTCCCCAGGCAAAGGGGGCAGGAAGGAAGTAGAGTGGAATCAGGGAACTAGCCTTCAGTGTGAACGGGGTCTGGGCTGGAGGCCTGAGTGAAGGTGATGGCTGAGAACAGGAACTATTAAAAGGAGGCCACTAAGCATGGAAGTTGTCACCACGTGGACCTCAGATTAATTTGGGTTTCTGCCTCCCACTGGCTATATAATCTTGGACAAACTAACCTCTCTGAGCCTCAGTTACCACATTTGGAAAGATGAGATAATAGTGTCCATTGTGAGGTTATTTTGAGATTAAGGAAAATGATACAAATAAAGAATTCAACGCAGTGCCTGGCACATAGTTAGTGCTCAATGGATAGTACTGATTACTAGGGCCCCAGTTACGCCGTTTTTTTCCAACACTAACTAGTAGCCTATTGAGTTAATTTCCTTCCATTCCACCCCTCTTCCTGCCTGTGAGAGCCTCTCCCAGGGATTCAAAAGTTCTTTAAAACTGGTGATACTCAGTGGTAACTCAGCTCCACTAAGATGGCCTAAAATGTCATCTTAAATTAGAGAAGAAGATGTGGATTTATCTGAAAGTGTTTGTTTTCATCAACAGGTGTGGGCAGAAGACCTGTCAGGAGAGTGGCTCCAGCCTGCACCCCCGTCCTCCCCTCATCCTTTGTTTGAAAAGGTAAGCGCACTGAGAAGTAGACTCTTCTTTATGTCCTCGATACCCACAGGGTCTCTGAAAAGCAAGAATACAAGTTCCAGGATTTTGCAGTTTAGCACAGTTGCTTCTTCTTGCAGTCTGGTAAAAACAAGACAGAGTCCTGGCCAGGTAGCTCTGTTGGTTAGAGCATCATCCCAATACATGAAGGTTATGGGTTCAATTCCTGATCAGGGCACATACAAGGAACAGCCAATGAATGCATAAATGGGAGGAACAACAAATCAATGTTTCTCTCTCTCTAAAAAAAAATTGATTAAAATTTTTAAATAAAAAAAAACAATAAATACAAACAAAGTAGGGCAGAGGGTGTTCATTTTAGAAACTTACACAAGGGAAGTTCCCAGGAATGCATCCAGTGCAGACATGAGGGCAGAGCTGGGTGGTTTTGCCACCAACTTCCCACATGCAGTCAATTCTCCCCAAAGTCCTTCCTCCTAGAGGGTCCCTCTCTTTTGTACCTTGCCTGGGAAAAAAAAGTAAATATTTTTCAATGAAATTCAGCGATCAATTAAACACCGACTTTCTTTAATAGCAACATTGAATCAACAGCGGCTGCACATTCCAATAAAGATATTTAAAGCAATTAAACTTCAGCTACTTTTAAAACAAATTCTTTTAAATGCTAATGACCATTGTTTGCACACTTGATAAGTAAAATTTTGTGTCTAGCAAGGTTAGATGATTGCAATGATTTAATTGTACTTCTCAAAGAAAGGAAATTTTTAAGAAAAAAGCTAAGGTGGACCTCTTACCACATTCCTACCGCAAAGTGTCCTGTAACAATAGAGCCGTGATTTGCTGAAATTAAAATGCTATTATGGTGAAATTAGGGCTTCAATATTTTTAGCAGCTTTAATAGGCCCTCCGTTTTAAGGGACATCTGATAATAGATAATTACATTTCATCTTAAAGAAACTGAGTTGTTTTCTTAAGGAAAATACTTTTCTTTCTTCAAGAGAGGTTAAAGCTGAGCCATCATTAGAAACAGCACCCAGCTCGGGGTTCCTGCTTCAGCTTGGGAAATAGAGATTAGCATATAAATAGCCTTCGGTGCCTGCTTGATTCCAGCTATTTTGCGTTTCAATGTGGCATCAGAATGCACTTAGCAAGAAATGTTCCAGAGGAGAAAGAGGTTTGTAATATGTCGCTTTTATAGAGAGGGGAACTCTGAGTATAAAAGATCATCCACTCCTCTGTGGGCATTTTTTTTTTTTTTTTTTTTTTTTTTTTTTTGGTATCCTTTCAATGCCCCAATTACAGACGCCAAGGAGCCAACAGGCCCCCTAGAACAGAACCTTCGTTTATGCTACAGCTATTTCTTTGGATCAGGAAAATAAGTCAAAATGGTGCACAGGAAATAAGATAAATGCGCAGGCTTTCTCCCAGATTCGGTGGGAGGCTTGGCCGGGGACAGGGCGCAACCACGCCCTTTCTCCTCGCCCCCATCAGCAGCAGGAATGTTGGACAGCTCCTTCAGGACCCGTTTGCTTGAGCCACCAGGGAGACTCCTGGCTTTCTGCCTGGAGGCCAGCTTCCCTCCTGGGAAATCGCAAGGACTGGGCACGGAGCCCAGGGTTCTTCCTGTCCTCCCCTTCCCACCCCACGCCGACCCCTACACACACACGCGCGCGCGTGCACACAGGCAGGCGCGCGCCTTCTGCCAGATGCTGGGTCAGGTTCAGTCGGGCTGCAGCAAGAAGATTCTTAAAGCCCACACTTCTTTTGACGCAGGACTGTGGGCAATTCTGAGAAGAACGGGGCTGCGCATCTGTTTCAAGAGACACGGTTTTTCCTGGAGGCGACAGTAGGAGAGGAGCTCAGGCCAAGCAGGGGGTGACCTCTAGCCTAGCTCCTGGTAGCTTGGACGAACGCAGAGCCCTGGGCTCCCCTGTAACTTGTTATGCGATGAACATGCCAGCTCTGAACCTGAGTTCCTTCATCCGTAAAAAGGAGAATTACGAACCCTGTCCTGTCTATTGATGTGGCTAACATAGGGAAGAAGTGAGGAAACGGATGTGAAGGAAGTTGGTAAGCTCTCTCCCATGCCAGCATTGCCACTGGGGTGTTGGCGAGATTTTGTTCTGGATTGTCCATCCTTTGGTCGTCCACCCTAGCAGCCCATCCATGCTCCCAGGGCTCTGCCCAACCTCCCGACCTGCAGTGAGAGGGCTAAGGAATCACTGTTTTTTTCAGGAAGCCACTTAGGGCTTCACAGCCCTCCGCTATTAGACCAAGTGTACCCAACTGGGTTGTTTGGAGACAGCTGTATGAACACAAGGGCCGGAGGAAGGGGCAGATGGACCTGGGCATCAGGTTCCTGCCTCATCACTGGTAGCTCCTGGAGCATGTCATTTGCTCCCTGAGTCTTTTTTTACCCTCGTACCTGGTGTCAACTCCTTCAGAAACTGTGAAGCATGGGGCAGTTGTGTCCTTGTCCTTTCAGCCTGCACACAGAAGTATGATGCCCTTAGGCCCCACAGCAGCAGGAGTGGGCTAGGGCCCTGGCAGGCTATCCCTCCCACCTCACCTTGCTCCCCAACCCAGCAGCTCTCGCCATGGGGAAGTGTCTTGGTGGGCTCTGGGCACTCCCTGCTCTCTACAAAATTGGCCCAGGCTCCACAGGGTCCCTCTCAGGCCACACCAAGTCCTGAAGACCTCCTCCCACCCCCCAACTAGGCACTGCCTATCCCGGAAGATTACCTGGTAAGCTGAGAATTTTCACCTGGCTACAACAACGGCCACTCACCTGAACACCTCAACGGGAAAGGGGCCAACATGCAAAATGAGTATTACTTTTTCCTGCTGTGCCACAGCTTCAAACACTCGGTGCTGACCCAAGAATAATGCTGATCCTGGACTTCAGGCATGAAGCCCAGGTTTCCATTCCAAAACGTTGGTGTGGTGGGATGGGGGGCACACTGGGCTAAGGTTAGAGTTCTGGGGGCTGGTCTTCTCTCTGCTGTGTTGTTCAAACACATTCCTTCCTAAATTTCTGTTCTCCTGGGTGTCCTCTGGCCTGAGCGCTTTTCATTCTAGCCAAGATGCTCAACATCATCTGTCTGGCCAACCCAGGCAACTATTATATCAGCTTCCATTTACAGGATCTTTCATTACCCCCACTTTATACACTTAGGAAGTCAAGGCTCAGAGAAGTTGAATGACCGACACGTAGTCACAGAGCTATGAGAGAAGAGCCAAGATTCAACCTCAGGCGTTGACTCAACTTCAGAGCCCACGTTCTTAATTATCACACACTGTGGCATCTTCCTGGGTGCCTGCCTAGTTACTCTTTACAATCGGCATGATTGTAGGATAGTCTATGTCTATGATGCCTCAAATTGTTTTCCAAAATTTGGTACAAGTAATACTAATTCTACTAAATGTTAATGGTTTTTCTTGGGAAAAAAAAAAAAAGGTTTCATAATCAAATGAGTTTGACATTGAGTCAAACAAGCAAACAGTATCCTTTTTAACTGCGGTACTTCTCAGAGCCTTTAGGATGTGGATAAATCTACATTTTAAATCTACAAAAAGAGACAATGTCCCCCAACTTGTGTTCCACTAACAGAGTACGGTTCTCCAACTTTTTTACTCAAGTATTCGTGTTATCCCCAGAAAAGCAAGGTCAGGCATCACCTGGGAATGAGTTAGAAATGCAAAACCTCAGACCCCACCTACCCTACTGAGTCCGAGTCTGCATTTTAACCAGATGCCCAGGCTGTTCATGTGCACCATCAAGTTTGAGAAGCAGCGGTCTACAGCAGGGGTCCTCAACCCCCAGGCCATGGATGGGTCCTGGTACTTGTTAGGAACCAGGCCACACAGCAAGAGGTGAGCAGCGGGCTTGGGAACAAAGCTTCATCTGTATTTACAGCTGCTTCCTATTGCTCCCATTATCACCTGCACTCCACCTCCTGTCAGAGCAGCGGCGGCATTAGATTCTCATAGGAGCGCAAACCCTACTGTGAACTGCGTATGTGAAGGATCTAGGTTGTGTGTTCCTTATGAGAATCTAATCCTGATGATCTGAGGTGGGGCTGAGGCCATGAAGCTAGTACTGGGGAGCAGCTGCAAATACTGATTATCATTAACAGAGAGGTTTGACTGCACAGAGACCATAATAAACCAAATGCTTGCAGACTCCTATCAAAACCCTATCAGTTATTGGCAAGTGACAGTTAAGCTGCACCTGGTGGCAGGCTTTAAGTCAGAATCTGACAGTTATTTCAGTCCGTGCATGGCCCGCCCATTATTTTTTTTTACCACTTCTGTTCACGCCTCTTTCCTGCACAGCACACTTGTCTCAGTCAGTGCTGGTAAGCTCACAAGTTAACCCTAGCCAAAATGAGTAAAAAACAAATGTTGCTGGAGAGCTTCTTGGAAAAGGGGAAAAGACCCAATAATGAGATAGCAGAAGACACTAAGACTGCCAACAAAAAGAAAGCTGCATTTGAAAAAAAATACCAAGGGTCCTACTTAAATTACAGGTTCATTGCAACAGGTGATTCATATTCTCTGAGCCCACTTTGTGTAATATGTGGCGAAGGACTATCCAACTGAGCCATGAAATCTTCAAAAATGCTTTGCCACATGGAGACCAAGCACCCTGCATTGAAGAACAAGCCTGTGGAGTTTTTCAAAAGAAAAAAACATGAACATGAAGAACAAAAGCAATTATTGAAGGCCACCACTTCATCAAAAGTGTCTGCACTGAGAGCATCATTCTTAGTGGCTCATTGCAGTGCTAAAGCTGAGAAGCCCTTTACTATTCATGAAGAGTTGGTGAAGAGTTGATCCTGCTAGCTCCTACGGACATTTGTCATGAACTTTTAGGAGAGGCTGCAGTTCAAAAGGTGGCACGTGCTTCTCTTTTGGCTAGCACCATAACTAGATGAATTGATGAAATAGCAGAAGATATTGAGGCACAATTGTTTGGGTTAATGAACCACTGCACTATGCAATTTAGGTTGACGAGTCTACTGATGTTGACAACAAGGCAACAATGCTTGCTTTTGTGCGATATATTTTTCAGGAGGATGTGCATGAGGATATGTTATGTGTACTTTTTTTGCTAACCACAGATGCAGAACTATGCAAGTCTTTGAATGATTACATATCAGGAAAACTGAAGCAGTCATTTTGTGTAGGTACATGCATGGATGGAGTGGCTGCCATGACTAAAGAGCTTTCTAGTGTCACTACTCTGGTCAAAGAGGTCCCTTCTGAATGTGAGTATATGCACTGTGTCATCCATAGAGAAGTGCTGACTAGACGAAAACTGTCACCTGAACTTAACAATGTTTTGCAGGATGTGTTTAATATTATCAACCACATTAAAGTGCATGTCCTTAACTCACATCTGTTTGCACAGCTCTGTAAGGAGATGGACGCAGAGCACACATGTCTTCTCTCACACACAGAAGTGAGATGGGTTTCTAAAGGTAGATGACTGGCCAGTTTTTGAGTTATTAGAGTCACTCCAGAGATTTCTTTTAGAAAAACAGTCACCACTGGCAGCACATTTCAGTGACACAGGATGGGTCACAAAACTTGCTTACTCATGTGACATATTCAACCTGCTCAACGAACTCAATCTGTCACTTCAGGGGAGAACAACAACTGTGTTCAAGTCGGCAGATAAAGTGGCTGCATTTAAAGCCAAACTGGAATTATGGGGGTGACAAGTGAACATTGGGATTTTTGACATTTCAAACATTAGCTGAGATTTTGAAAGAGACTGAGCCAGGGCTTTCTTTCTCCCGGCTGGTCCATGATCACCTATCTCAGCTTTCATAAGAGTTTCAGCTGTACTTCCCAACCACAAAAGACCCCCGAACTGGAAAAGAATGGATCTGCAATCCATTTGTGAATAAGCCAGATGAATCGACTTTGTGCTAAAAGAGGATCAACTGCTTGAGATCGCAAATGACAGTGGCCTTAAAAGTATGTTTGAGACAACTTCAAGTCTCCATACGTTCTGGATTAAAGTCACAATGGAATATTCTAAGATTCTCACAAAAGCACTGAAAAGCCTGCTTCCATTGCCAACATCCTATCCTTGTGAAGCAGGGTTTTCTGCAGTGACAGCAACCAAAACAAGATTACAGAGTAGACCGGACACGAGCAACACTCTTTGTGTGTCACTGTCTCCCATCACTTCCAGATGGGACCATCTAGTTGCAGGAAAACAAGCTCAGGACTCCCACTGGTTTTGCATTATGGTGAGTTGTATAATTATTTCATTAGATACCACAGTGTAATAATAACAGAAATAAAGTGCACAATACATGTAATGCACTTGAATCATCCCGAAAATGTCCCCTTCCTCGGTCCGTGGAAAATTTGTCTTCCATAAAACCAGACCCTGGTGCCAAAAAGGTTGGGGACTGCTGGTCTACAACATACATTTAGAGAAATATGGATGACCCATCATGGCCAGTGTCCATGCACGAGTCATCAAGCCATAAAATCCAGTGACAAAAAAAGTATCAAGCATTATTTGGCATCATGTGGACCAAACAACCAAATCTGGAACTAAATCAAAGTGCTGTAACATCACATGACATAATTCAAGAGAGTTCCCACAATGGAAAAACTTCTCCCTGCTTCTAACGGGATATAAAAATAGATGGAGAGGGAGGGATGATTAATATTCTTTGCTGAAGGCATTCCTAGAATGTGGACATGGAAAGCATTGCATACCTCCTCCTCAAATGTGAAAATCTAGTTTTTGTAAATTTCATCCTTACTGAGGTATAATTGACATAAAATTGTAAGATATTTAAACTGTACATCGTGGTTATTTGAAACATGCACTGTGAAAGGATTCCCCTCCCCTACCTAGTTGATTAACAACTCACATATTTATTATTTGGGGGAGGGTGAGAACATTTAAGTTCTACTCTGTTAGAAAATTTCAGTTATACAACACAGTTATATAGTCACCGCGTTTTATATTAGATCCTCCAACCTTATTCACGTTGTATAATTGAAAGTTTGTAGCCTTTTACCAACCTCTTCCTATTTCTCCACTCCCTAGCCCCTGGCAATCACTTTTCTACTCTGTTTTTATGACTTTGACTTTTGTTTTTAGATTCCACATATAAGTGATACCATGCAGTATTTGCCTTTCTCTGTCTGGGCTAATTTCACTTAGCATAATGCCTTCAAGTTGCCTCCATGTTGCAGCAAATGGCAGGACTGAATTCCTTGTCATGGCTGAGGAGTAATATTCCATTATATATAATATTCCATTATATGTAATAGTAATACTCCATTAAATGTGATATATAAAATGGAATATATGTGTGTGTGTGTGTGTGTGTGTGTGTGTGTGTATGTTAGGGCAAATGGAAGTATTTACTTCCTTCTCATGGCTGAGTAATATTCCATTAAATATAATACATAAAATGGAACATATATATAATGGAATGTATATAATCTCACATCTCTTTTATCCATTTATCTATTGATGGACATTTAGTTTGCTTTCAGGTCATGGTTATTGAGAATAATGCTGCACTGAGCATGGGAGTGCAGATATTTTGATATTCTGTTTTTATTTCTTTTGGATATATACCTAGAAGTGGGATTGCTGGGTCATATGGTGGGTCCATTATTAATTTGTTGGGAAGCCTCCATATTGTTTTCCATAGTGGCTGCACCAATTTACATTCCCACCAACAGTGCATAAGGTTCCCTTTTCTCTAAATCCTGTTGACACTTGTTATCTCTTATATTGTTTATGATAGCCATTCTAACAAGTTGGAGTGATGTCACATGGTGATTTGTATTTGTATTTCCCTGATATTTAATGACATTGAGCACCTTTTCATATACTTGTTGACAATTTATTTGTATGTCTTCATTGGAAAAATACCTATTCAGGACCTCTGCCTGTTTCTTAATCAGATTGTTTTTTCACCATTGAGTTATGTGAGTTCTTTACATATTTTGGATATAAATCTCTTATCAGATAGATAATTTGCAAATATTTTCTCTCATTTCATAGATTGCCTTTTCATTTTCTTCATGGTTTCCTTTGCTGTGCAAAAGCTTTTTAGTTCTATGGAGTCCTAGTTGAAGGTCTCTTAATTCTTAGAAGTGCACCTCCATTTCCTTTGATCCCCTTTCAACCACAGAAGTAGTCAAGGTCATGGGCATCCCTAGGTTTATCACCTGGGATACTCTTGGAAAATGACCAATTTGTTGGTCCCTACCTTAGCATCTCAGAAGACAGCCTCAAGGGTGCAAAAGCTTGTTTCAAGGTTTTAAAAATCACAGCTGCAATGACCCATTCATGCAAGATAAGACCCATGCCTAAAAAAAACTGCCTTTGCTTTTGACTGCAATTATTTCAATTCATGTGGTCACACTCTCTCAAGTTGACCTGACATTTCCAGCTACAGCTTAATATATCCTTGCTTAACACTAGACAGGGAAACAAATTCGTTTTTACTTAATGACTTCAATGTTTGGGGGAGACCAAATTTTTTCAAAGTATATGTGCAGAGAAGTTCACTAACTGGCCTAAAGACACAGAGCTTGTAAGTGACGGCACCTGGATTACAACCCATATCTGTCTGACCTACAAGTCAGGATGCTTTCCATTATGCAAACAGCCCTAGGATGCACACACTTCCTGCCATACTCTTCACATTTGGCTCCTATTGGTTACTCTTCCCTAAACCTCTCCTTTTATAATACAAAGTACCCCTCTCTCCCTTCCCAACCTACCCACTGTCTTTGGGTTTAGATCTTTTCATTGATTTTTACTGAAGTTCTTTTTTCAGGGGCTGCCCAACATACCAGTTGGCCAATATTTTTTTTCCCCCATTCTAAATTGTCATGCAAATCATTTTCTAGTGCTCCCCACAGCTAGAATGACTGCTTCCCTTGTCACTGGGCAAAAGCTCTTGTCAAAGACTGAGCTCCACAGCCCCCTCTGGAAACCAGGTAACTATTGGGTTGGCCAAAAAGTTCATTTGTTTTCTTCCATGAGATGGCCCTAGTAGCACTTAGTTTTCTTTTAACTTCATTCAAACAATTTTGTTAGATTGTATTGTGACAGCTGTCAAAACTGGTGAATTTTTGTGTAGCCATTTTAATATAAAAAATGGAAGGAAATATGCAACATTTTCGGCACATTATGCTTTATTATTTCAACTTTTTGCAACTGAGATGTAAAAAGATTTGTGTAGTGTATGGAGAAGGTGCTGTGACTGATTGAAAGTGTCAAAAGTAGCTTGCAAAGTTTTGTTTTGGAAATTTCTCACTGGACAGTGTGCTATGGTTGGGTACCCCAGTTGAAGTTGATAGTGAGCAAATTGAGACATTAATTGAGAACAATCAACATTATACCATGGAGGAGATAGATGACATACTCAAAATATCCAAATCAATAGCTATTGGTGAAAATGAAAAATGTGTCTTTTATTTTACAGAAAAGAACTAAAAACACTTCTGACCAACCCAATGGTGACTTGTCAACCAACCTGGATGCATCTCACAGCCTAGATATCCAAATGGAACCCCTAATTTCTCTCTCAGTCTTCCAATCTGCAGTATGGCACCACCATAAATTTGGTTGGTGGGGGAAGGGGGTCTATTCTTTTCTATTCTCCATCGTTCATATTTTATCTATCAGCCAGTCTTTTCCACTAAACTTCTAAGACATATGCTAAATTTATCACTTCTTGCCTTCACCAGGTCTGTCATCACCAGGTCTAAACCATTGTCATCTCTCACCTGGACCACGACAAGAGTCTCCTATCTAATCTCACATCTGCCTATGCTCCCTCCAGTGCATTTTCCACGAGACGGCCAGGGCGTTCAGCCATCAGAAACAGCATCAGATCATGCCACTCCCCTGTTTAAACACTTCCTGACCAAAAAAAAAGCTCCATGAGATTGGGGACTCAACTTCCACATTCACCTCTGTATTCCTAGTGCTACAACAGTGCCTGGAACAGTAAATATTGCTTGCATGAATGAATGAAATAATAACCTTAATTGCAAAAAAAAAAAAAAAAAAACTTCTGTTATTTATATAAAAGTGCCCCCAATTTTTTGAGGGTTTTTTCTTTTAATTCTAACATTGTCATTGGTTTTCTCTATTTTCTCAGGAGATGTGAGCATATCTAGACTATATGCAATTTATTCCTCCCCTTCCTTCCAGCCAACAGAGTCAAACTAAAAGGAATTTGTGACTTACACGCACAGATGCATCTCACTTCAGTTATGTTGCCTGAGAATAGATGGGAGATTATGCTGATCGAACTGGACATTTTCCACTTTTATTATTTTAATTATAAACATAAACTATTGGGGGTAAAATCAAATGGAAATCTGCCTATCAATTTCACAATTAGCATCTCATTTCAAGAGACCAATCAACTTAAATGAGGGCCAGTGACCTTAATCTTTCCCTAAATGCAGTGCTCAATTCCTTTTATTAGTTGAAAATCTCCAAACTATGAAATATTTGGTTTAACCCCATGTTTGCATCAATGATGCTATTACCACATTTAAATAAGTCAAGGGATTTTTGTGACCTTCATGTTCCAATTTGTAAAAAGCAGAAGACGAAAGCTGTGCAAATCAACTAGGAGAAATAACAAGGCCACTTAAATAGGATCTCTTTTTTCATTTATTTTTCTAAGATTGTGAAAGGAAGTGTGATTTTTAGGGGATTTATTTTGCCACCTATTAGCTAAAATTAACCCAAGAGGAGAGTAAATCCGAGAAGTCAAAGACAGCGAATTTTAATCATAAGGGTCTGCTAAAATCCAATCAGAAAAAAAAACAAAAACAAAAAAACATAATATTCTCTTTGTGATATAAGAGGGGAAAATTTTTTTGATTTTTAGAAAGGAAAGAAACAGAGCCCTGACAGGTTAGCTCACTTGGTTAGAGCATTGTCCCAATACACCAGTGTTACAGGTTGGATTTGCAGTTGGGGCACATAAAAGAAGCAACCAATGAATGCATAAATAAGTGGAACAACGAATTGATGCCTCTCTCTCTCTCGCTCAAATCAATAACTTTTAAAAATTCTTTTTAAATTAATTTGTTTGTTTATTTTTAGAGAGAGGGGAAAGGAGAAAGAGAGGGAGAGAAACATCACTGTGTGGTTGCCTCTCACTCATGCCCCCAATTGGGGACCTGACGTGCAACCTAGTCATGTGCCCTGATGGGGAATCGAACCAGAGACACTTGGCTCGCAGGCTGACGCTCAATCCATTGAGCCACAGCAGCCAGGAAATCAATAACTTTTTTTAAAATATGAAAAGAAAAGAAATGGAAAAGTACAAATTTGACCTGGAAAACAATGCATCCACAGAACATCAATACCCCTGCAAGGATTAGAACAAGACCATATACTCTGCAGAGTTAACCCGTCCTCCCAAAAGACCAAAGGCTCCACCTGAGCAAACATGGGAGATGTTTAAACAAGTAACAATGACCTATTAGAACAAGAAGACCAGTTACTAATAGATTTGTTAACAGCTCTCTGGAAAGTTTCACTTTGGAGTAGACTTGGGGTGCATGAGATGCCAAAACCACCCAAGAAACATTTCAAGGTCAGCCAAGAAGGTGCCAGTCTTGTCCCTCTGACTCCATTGATTGGTGTGCCTTGAGTAGCTCCATTCAAGTCTTTGCTGAGGTGACCAATTTTTCTTTAACTTGCTTGCATTGATGTTACTGTCTGTTTGGGATCTGTTTGGCTAGAATTCTTAAGCTGCAAGAAATAAAAACCAACATAAGCTAAGCTTATGCAGCAAAGGAAAATTCATTAAAAGGATGTAGGACTGTTTCCCAGAACTCGTGGGCACAAATAGCACCAGACCGCAAGATAGGCCATCCTCCGTGTTTCATTTCTGTTCTTCTCAGCACATCTGCTTCTCAGTTCACAATGCAGAAGGAAATGGCCATCCCTTGCTCCAACCTGGTCTATTCTAGAGACCATTACAGCCTATTCTAGAATCTTGGGGTCTCCAATTCAGAGAATAAAGAATCTGAATCTCTAGATTTGGGTTAGGTGTCCATTCTGATACATTCAGCCATGGCCAGAGAAGGTGGGTCACATGGTACAGATATGGCTACGGAGAGTTGTAGCCAAGGACGAGAAAAGCAATTCAGGAAGGTCACTGTGAGCTAACAGACTGAAGCTAGGATTATATTATCACCACCAGAGACAATTGCAATAGTCTAACACACAGAGTCAAGGCCAACCCAAATCGTTACTATTGTATTAAACCTTTGGTCAGACCAGTAGGGATTGTAGCTACACAACATTTAGGGAGAAGAGCCCTGACTACACCTCTGAGAGCCACCCACTTTCTTCTTCTTCATACTACAATTTATTATCCTACATTCATTTGTCAACCTGTTTCATGATATCTCTCCACACCACTTAGCCTGACGTTCTATGAAGTCAACCCTATTGGTTTTACTCACCTTCATATTCCTGGCACCACGCCTGGCACATAGTGGATACACACGGAAGAGCTGTTGCATGAATGGGTGATAAATGAAGTGGAGGAATCCAGAGAAGTTTTCACAGATGATTTGGTACATGAGTTGAGTTTTGAAGGACAAACAAGTATCTTTTAGGAGAACAAGTGGAGAGAGGGAACGACAGGCACAAAGGCACAGAGGCATGTAATACAAATACCACAGGGACTGTAAGGCAGGTTGGGGCAAGAGCTCTGGTTAGAAAGGGAAGGCAGAGGCCATCTCAGGGATGGCCTTGTGTAGAGATTGGAGGTTTGGGAGCTAGAAAGTACATAGATTTGGGGCAAAATCCATCTGATGGGAATGTAGGGCTAGATTAGAGACAGGAAGGTGAGTTAGAAAATTTCTGTAGCCATCCAAAATAGAAAAGAGGTGGCAGTGGAAATAGGGGGAAAAGATTTTAAAGAGCTATTAAGGATGTAGAATCCTTAAATTCAAGGAATGTAATTTTCTCCATTTTATTGCACAGCTATTTATGCACATCTTATCTCTCCTGCAAGACTGTGAGCCTTTGGCTCTTTCCTGTTCATTCCTGGGCTACCAGGGCTTGCACAGTGCCTGCCTAACATACAACACGTTTGTTGGGGGGAAAAATAATAAGCTAACGAATGATTGAATGATAACCACTAACCAAGAGTGGCAACAGCACGCCGGGGCGGAGGGCCAAGCAGTGTCCTTTGAGGGTTTCACAGAGCCTTGCTGCTTGTAAAAGTTTATCTTGCCTCCAAAAATGCTTAGAGCTCCTTACCTTCTTTTATATCCTCCTCAACCCCCACCCTGGGCTGGGGTAACATCTCTCTTTAGTGGACTGAACTGGAATAGACTGAAATGGAATAGAACAGATCTCCTAGTCTTTAGAAACTATCTGACATACAGACTTGAAGGGGAAAAGGGTGGCTGGCGGAACTTCCCGTTCGCAAAAGCTGAAGGTAAATGGGGAGGAGGGGTCTGTCCAGGGCATCTGGGAGGACAACTTAACCTAATGGAACTGTCCCTCTCAGCTAAGTGCCTGGAGAAGAGAGGATAAAACCTCTCCAGGGGACCAAAAGGAGCTGGAACAGCTGAGCAAAGACCAGAGTTCAAAAGCTGCAGAGAGCTGAGACTAAGCCTAAACAAATTCCAGAAGCTTCTGACCTTGGGAAATGATGCAGATGAATGAAGGGTATTCCCAGCTCTGTTCCCAGAAAATATAACATGAATGAAAGAAAGAATGAATGAATGAACCAGTAAATGAGTATTTCCTACCTGTCATAGCAAGTTTTTTAAAAAAGAGTTAAGACTGAAAATATAAGTTTTAATGAATAGAGGTACTGTGTATTACATAGAAATCTATTATTTTCTTGATCTGTACCATTTACAAGCTGGAGAGCAGTTTATTTCCATTATCAGTTTCATTCCATAGCGAGTCACATGTGGAGATCATGAAATAACCTAATCGTGTCGTACAGCCTGATGTTCTCTACACTCAGGACAAGCCTGGCCCTTCAGTCCTCACAGCAAATGGCACTTTCACCTGCACATTCATCGGTGGCAGCTACCCCCACTGGTGGCAGAAAGCCCAGGGGGAAGTAATTAGCCCATGACTCTTCAAGCCTTATGGTTGCTCTTAAAATTGCCACTGTCCTACCAGTCAACATTCCTCTATAATTACTTCAATGCAAATTCCTTATACCATACACACAAACCAGTTTGACTGAATTGAGTATCATGAAGAGAAAAAAGAAAGAAAAAGCTGCATTTTGTTTAAACACACACACACACACACACACACACTGCACTGCCTTATAAATATTTTGGCAGGTTTTCTTGTATCTTTTTGCCTCTGCAGATTTAACTCGTAACATAAATATTTCCTCATAGTACTGAAAACCTCTGCCCAAACATCACTTTTGGCAGTTGTATAATATTTCTTCAAGTACCTGAGCCATGGCTTACTTAACCATTAGCCCCATTTTGGGCAATCAGGTCTATCCCTATATTGTTAAATTACAGACAATGCTGTAATAACTATCCCTGTGCATAAAGAAGGTTTTATATATCAGGTTAACAAGCTGGGACCAGCAATTGAAGGAGATAATGGATACAGCTGTGCACGTTTTCTAAAAGAATACATTGCCTTTGTGCCCTGGATAGATTATGAAACAGGACCAAGACTGTGACTCCCGAGCCCCTTCCAGCTTGAAGAACTACCTAAACCCAAATTCTCAGGCATCTGTAGTGTTCAGCCCTGCAGGGGGAATCACTGGGCCCCATCTCACAGAAGGAAATCCCTCAGAGGTACACAGTTCACAGGAGACTCTACAGGTCAGGACTCTTCACTGAAAATGAAGCCAGTTGTAGGTGGGAGCAAAGCACCAACAGGGAGAAGCACGTCAAAAGCAGGTAGAAACCCAGGAAGCCAAGAGGAACCTGAGTAGAACACACTGCTGCCGCTCTTGCGCTGCCACTTCCACCTGCTGTCCCCGCAACCTCCAGGACGAATTGTGATCTGACTCCTACTCCCTGGACATCACTCTCTCCAGAATCACTGCACTGGGCAAGAGCATCTGGTTGGCTGAGCCTGGACCGCATCCCCGTGCCCACGGGTACCTGACCTCCTTCCCTCCCCGCACGGGAGGCAGAGCTTTCTCTCCCACCCAGCTCCCAAATAGAAAAAGTATTGGATACTAGGCAGCCCCAAAGACAAATATCTGCTGTCCACCCCTTTGCCCTTCTCACTTCATCTGACTTCCACAAGAACCCTGAGAAGGTGGCAAAACAGTGCTTATACCCCATCTTACCAAAGAGGAAACTGAGGCTCAGAGAGAGTAACTGACTTGCCCAACTGATGTTCAAGGTGGAGCAGAGTCCTTTCTGCTGCTCAGAATGACTGGTTCGTGGTCTGATGCTGAGAAATATCGACAATGAATGTCTTTCATTTGAGCAATGACTTATTAGAAGAGGATCAGCTGTCACAATTATTAGATACTGTACTTCATAAACTTAGTGATCTGCACATCATTTGTCTTATTTTGTTGTTGTTGTTAATACTTTTTGCTCCTGGAGAAAATACTGGGTGAGCTCATCTGTTCTGCCATACAATGTATTAAATCAACACCTCAATACGAGGACTAAAACTTAGAGGTGGAAAACCAGGTCCTTGCAGCCAAGACCAAAGATCATTGATCTTAGCCTTGCATATTAAAAAGACTTTTAAAATGTGCTATTGAAGTTCATTAGAAACAAAGGTGTTTACTGCCTTGTTTGGAGAACTGTCTCAGTTCCTGCGGGCTGCCGTAACAAAAGACCACAGATTGAGAGGCTCACAAACAACAGAAATGTATTTCTCACAGTTCTGGAAGCCGGAGGTCTGAGGTCAAGGCGCCAGCATGGTCATGTTCTGGTGAGGGCTCTCTTCCAGAGTCACAGCCAGCACCTTCTTGGTGTGTCCTCACATGGTGTGAGGAGAGAGGGAGCTCTCTTAGACCTTTTTATAAAACACTAATCCATCATGAGGGACCTAATAAAGACCTAATCACCTCCCAAAGGCCCCACCTCCTAATACCATCACATTGGGGTTAGGATTTCAACCTGTGAATTTGGAGGTTGTGGGAAACACAAACATTCAGACCATAGCAGAGGACCAAAACCTCAAAGAAAAAAGTTGGAACTTCTGAAATTTTAGAGCTGTGCTAACTCCAAGGCACCTTGCTCTTTCCACTTGGCCTTTTTCCGTACTTCGGAAGCAGGCTGGGAAGCAGGCTGGGAAGCAGGCTGGGTGGAGGACCCAGGGGAAGTGACATTTGAGATTGGTCGACCTGGATCTGGGAAGTCACATGAGGCTATATGGAGAAAAGCATGGCATGAGGGTGGGGCTCCTGGGAGACACAGGGAGCCAGCAGATGAGGCACTTCTGACTTGGCCTCTGGGTAGAAGGGCATTTTGACATGGATTAAAACACAAGTCATTACTATTTCATCTTCTTCATTACCAGCATAGTGGGTGATGAACATCCTTACCTAATTCTTAACCCCAAATCCAGCACTCAGCCCCAAAAGTTTAGTGAAATTAAGTAATCAAGAAATAGAGTATGAACCCAGGATTAAATAATGAAATAATTGTGTACAATTATACGTCCTTTCTTATGTTTGTATATAGTCTCGTACAGAGAAAAAATTTAGAGTACCTCCCACCGTGCAGTCATCTCTAGGAGTGGCAGGATTATACATTATATATTTTTGTAAGGTTTGAGTTTTTTTCAATGAGCATGTATTCCTTTTGTCATCAGGAAAAACAAACAATAAAGATAAATGGCATCTTTAAAGGGTGGTTTTCCAACCTATCAAATCAACACATAAAAGTGTCTCTTATACAATATGGCCACATCAACACGGTGACGTCCAAAAGCCCTGCTTAAGGTCATAGGAGGAGTTGAGTACATTCTGCCTTCCTACCCTCCTGTCAAGCAGTGGCCACTGGCTCAGCCCCCTAACTTGTCCCAACCTCACTGGGATCCCAGGAAGAAGGCCTTTGGCATGTTTCTTTAGTTAGAAGTTTTAAAATCCTAATGAATCCATGGATGAAGAAAACATTGCTTCCCAAGCTGTCATTAGGAAGAAAGCCCATCCTCTGTGTCCATTTCACCATTTTCCAAGGACTCAATAGAGGAATGTGTGTAATATATAAATAATAGAAAGCTGAGGCAGGGGGGAGAACCGGGGTGTTCCTAATGACCTGACTGGAAGATGAATGGGGAAAGAAATAAGGTGAATGTGGAGTGATCTAATTCTGGATGGTTATTAGAATTATGAGCAACTGCCCCAGGGTTTTAAGTCAAGTCATATTGCTACAGAGTTACTGTTTGGAGATGCACAACAGGAGGCGAGAAGCTTTTCATGCTGAGGCATCTCGGCCAAAATGTCAAGAATGTTGTCCAGTTTTAAAACTGACTTAATAACATTAGTGTCTTCTGCCTGAGCCAGGCAGACTTTCGTGGTGCAAAATGTCAGCACGCAATTTCTGTCTCGCCCAGCCAAGGCATCCTTGTCTCGAACTTGCACGCGGGACATGTGTCAGCCAAAGGAGATGGGCAACAGGCCTCTCTGCTCCTGGTCCCTAGTGAAAGAATCCAGAGAAAATGCCAGCTCTTGGAACAATTCAAGGCCTGCCACACCCTCCTCCCCTGTCAGAGACAAAGACCTGCGGATGCAAAGGGGGTTGGTGCCTAATTCCCTGTCAGCACAGGGCCCCGCTCCAGAGCAAAAAACTAAGATGCTAAGGCCACAAAGAGGATCCCAGAGCCAGCAGGGACAGAACCAGTCACCAGAAAGGAAACTTCAGTTTCTTGAATCTGACCTTTCCTCCTCTTTTTCTTGATTCAGACTGGCCTCATCCAGCCTGACGAGCACCCTGACTCACCTGCCTCCCCCTTCCTTGCAGATCCACTCCCTTAATCATTAAGCCCTCACAACAGTGAAGCACTGGTTACCATTCAACTTGGGCACAAAGCCTCAGGCCTACTGACCATGGAAAAAGATAACATCCAGGTCCCAGTTGTGTTTCAGATCAAGACCCAGAAAAGTGAACCAGACAGAACGACTCCTTGGCTGACATCAGGACTAGCTGCAACGATCAACTAGCCCCCACCCTAGCACCAGCCAATCAGTAGAGACCACAACTCGAACTCAGTCACTATGATTAATGATTTTCCCCCTATATAAACCATCCCCTGGGAGCCATTGGGGAGCCAGGTCTTTGAGCACAAGCTCACCTGTGACTCTGAGCACAGTGCCATTTCCTCAGTGAACTTTTACTTTCTTTGCCGCAAACTCCTGTTCCAGTTCAATCAGACTTTGATGTGTGCAGGCAAACGAATCCATTTAGTTAAGTAACAAAGGAGCAAATACGCATGGGGCCTCCTGTCCCAGGCAACTGGGGATATAGTTGAGACTAAAACCCCTGTCCCTGCTCTCCCAGACCTCATCGCCTGCAAGGGAAACTAACTTGACAAAAATTACTACAACTAAGAATAGGTGATAACAGCTCTGAGGAGTCACAGCCAGAGTGCCCCGATCAGATTGGGTGTAAGACTTCCTCAGGGAAATGGCATTAGGTGGCACCTACAGGATGGGAGGGACACGGGGTTGCAGGCCTAAGAAGAATGGCAAGTGTCAAGGCCCCAGGCTGGAAAAGCCCTTCAAACAATCGGGAGTGGGAAGGAAGGCAGCATGACTAGAGAGCTATGAGCAAGGCCAAGAGCAGCCCACATGGGACTGCGAGGGCCAGGGAAGCAATGCAGAGAGCAGGGGTCACGAGCCTGTGCTTTGGAGACAGCAGACTGGGGTTCCAGCTCTGGCTCCACCAGCTACTAGCTGTGTGATCTTGAGTGACTACTTCACTGAGCCTATTTCTTTAAACACACACATAAAAGAAGATACTAGCCCGTGTCTCAAGGTTAATGTCAGGATTAAGTATAACACACAGGAAGTGCTTTCTTGTGGCAATAACGGCCCATCGTAAACATTAACTAGATGGAAGTCAGTGTTGAGACTGACACCATCGATGGTTACGGAGTAGCCACGTGGTGTCTTCCCCCAGTGCCCTTTGCCCTGGTGGTACACTTCATTTTAATGCTCACTCTGACCTCTGACCTGTGACATCCAGACCTAAGGCTGGTCGCCTCTCACAGCCCATCTGGAAGGCCTGGAGGTGGGGCCGCAGAAGCACACCAAACCATCTAGGCTGCAACTACTATGAAAAATGCACTTTCTGAGCAATTAGGCCAGCACAAACAAATTGGCGCAGGAAAATCAAGGCTCCCAGAAGCGCAGGGACTTGATCTTGAAGGGAGACATTTCCAGCCTTGTACCTCTTAATCAACACAATTATGCAGAGGCCTTTGCTGACAGTCCCCCTGCTAGTCTCCACCCAAGGCCCAGATATTGCTCCATTGGTAAAAACCTGATTAGCGCTGGAAGGAGAGGGGGCTGCTCTTCAGGGGGCTGCTCTTCAGGGGGCTGCGTCCCTTCCAAGGAGCCATTGCAGGCAAGTGGAGGGCCTCCAGAGCTGAGCTCAAGGTGAGGGGAAAATGGCAGCTCCAAGACTGTAAATCAGCACCGCTTAATGCAAACAGTGTACGCTTCCTGCCTCCAAGGAGCCCATTCTCCCGCAGCTGGAAGGGGCCAAGCTCTGGCGGGGAGGCCTTTGATGCGACTCATCGGAAGCTGGATGCCTGCGCGGAAGCACTCTGTAGCAGGCCGACCCCTTTCATCTCCGCCAGGGGAGACACCCCCTCACGTCGCCGGCCCACCTGGAAGACAGGTCCTTTACAATAGCGACTCTAGAATCAGCTGTCGAAGGAAACCAGATGGGTTTGCTTTTACTCATCTTGATCAAATTAGCCCGAAGCTGCGTGGCTTCCTGGAGGCGGAGAGGGGTGGGTGCAGCTGGGGCAGGACCGGGCCTGTGTGGGGAGGAGGGGATGTCACCATGGAATAGATTATGCAAATGTATTCATTTGTAGAAACGCGAATGTTCTTAGGGAAATCATCTGACTAAATTAGGAAAAATTGTTTTTGATCAATGATCAGAGTTAGACCAAACTCCCCAAAATAATCTGTACTGCTTTCCACAGTGGTTGCCAAGAACGCGGTTCCTTCTGCTTGCGTCGGGGGAGGTCAGCTGAGGACCACCCAGTGGGAGGAGCTGGCGGTGGGAGCCGGCCCAGCCCTTCCCACGTCGCCTCGGGAGACACAGTGGCCACCAGAAGGACAGAGCTGGAGGAGCCAGGGACAGCCTGGGGCTCCCTCGCTCTCCCACGGTCTCCCAGACGAGGCCCGCCTTCCGTTTCTGCTTCCACCCCCGCTCTGCTTGGGACTCCTCTACTGGAGCACAGATCCCTAGGACAGTTCGGTGCTGTCCTCCTTTGCCCCAATGTCATCCTATCTTTCTGGCTCCACATTCCTGATCTTGTCCCAGAGCCAGACCTTTCCAGGCAAGGCTTATGTTTCACGGGGAAACCTCTGTCCTACAGTATCCCTGCCACGACCCTAGAAGTAAGCAGGGTATCACAGGCCACGCACAAGGACTGCAAACAACGTACTTTTTTTTTTTTACAGGAGAAGAAACTGAGGCCCAGAGGTTATGCAACTTGGCCCAGGTAGTAAGTGCCAGAAGACTGTAAACAGAGCCTGACTTCAAGGTGTCGTTTAAAAGTAGTAACATCCCCTTCATCCACCCTGTGATACTGTGAATTATAATAAGAAATATATATTTGGTCTTCATCCTGTTTCTGACTCACAGCTTCTAAAACTCTGAAATTTCCTAAGGTGTCTTTTGTTATGTTAATGAGGTGACTTTGGGGAAGCACCGAAGGATGGGGCTGGTTGCCAATGGAGCCCCCCAGGTGATTAGAGGGTTGGAATTTTCAATCCCAGGCTTCTGGGGCAGGGAGAGGGGCTAGAGGTTGACTTAGTGGCAAATGGCAAATGACTTAGTCAATCATGACTATGTAATGAAGCCTCCATTAAAAAAAAAAAACTAAAAGGACACTTTGTCAGCCCCTTGGGGAGAGTGTCCACATTGGGGAACCAGGGTGCCACCATGCCAGGCCCCAAGTTCCAGGACAGAAGAGTCCTTGTTCAGGACTTCACCCTTTGTATCTCTTCATTAGACTGTTGATTTGTATCCTTTAATATCCTTTGTAAAAAACAGATCATCTAGTGCATAAACGGGTTTTCCTGAGTTCTGTGAGCTGCTCTAGCAAATTAATGAAACCCAAGTAGGGTATCATGGGAAACTGACTTATAGACAGTTGATCAGAAGTACAGGTAACAACCTGGACTTTTGACTGGCCTACTGATTTGAAGGGCCTCATTGGAACCTTCGATCTGTAGCTGGTCAGTCAGAAGCCCAGATAACAGCCAGAAGCCCAGATAACAAACTGGGTTTGAGACTGTTGTCTGAAGTAGAGGGTGGTCTTGTGGAACTGAACCCTTGTTTTTCTTTTTTTTTATATCTGTCTTCCTTGCTAGACTGTAAGCCCTAGAAAGACAGAGACTGTGTATGTCTTGTTCTTCACTGTATTGTATTCTTAACTCCAAGCACAGTGCCTTGTTCATAATAGATATCAATAAATATCTGATGAAGAAGGAAAGAAGGAGGGCAAGGGGCCGTCTTGTAAGAGCTGCCTCCCCTTTCTCAGCTGAGCCAACTGAGAAAACTGTCTTCAGCAGCATGGAGGGGGAATGACATGGAGAATTTCCACATGCCAGGTACTTCATGGGGACTCATTTAATCCTCACAACAACACTGTGGGGTGGGGACCGTCATTGGCCCCATTTAAGGAATCTGAGGATCAGAAAGCTGAAGCAATTTTTCCAAGGTCACACAGCTACGTGCATTCAGGGGTGCAGCCGGAGGCTGGGTTTTTAACCAGTACAGTAGTGCACTGCCTCCCAGGAAGTTCCAAAATGGTTGCCTAGGCTATAAGGGATTTCTGTGTGCAAGACCAAGTTTACCATGAAATAAAATAAGTGTGAAGCCGCATCTCAGAAGTGAGTGATGTAGAAGGAGAAAACATTTAATCTTGAAGTCCTTAAAATATGTTCACATAAAGCCCCAATTGATCACTCTTTGAGAAGCCAAACCTCACATATCACCTGTTATCTGAGCCCCAGAAGGGCAGTCAAATCCTCACTTGTCAAGTGTGTAAGGTGGGAAAATAAGGAAAGTTAGAGACGAGTGTGACCTCCAAGACTGCTGGGCAGAGTGAGCGGAAATGAAGATTTCACTCTTAAAATGTTTGAGCCCAAGAGAAGGAAGGGCCTTCCTCCCTCCACACCCTGCAGGTGTGCTTATGGGAGCAGCCACTCAGGACCCTTGAATCTGGGTGGACCTGTGATTTGCTTTGACTATGACATACATGCAGGCCTTAAGGGAGTTGGCAGCTTCTACTTTTCCCTCTGAAAGCCAGCTGCCCTGTAAAGAAGCTCAGGTTAGCCCTGACCAGTGTGGCTCCGTGGGTTGGACATCATCGCACAAAGTGAGGGGTCACCAGTGTGATTCCAGGTCAGGGCACATGCCCAGTTTGTGGGTTTGGTGCCCTGCTGGGGCACATCCAAGAGGCAACAGATTGATGTTTCTCACATTGATGTTTCTCTCCCTCTCTTTCTCTCTCCCTTCCTCCCCTCTCTCTAAAAATAAATAAATAAAATCTTTTTAGAAAATGTTAAGAAGCTCAAGCTAGATCACTGTCCATTTTGGGCTCTGCAATGCAGCCACATGAGTGACCTTTGTCACAGTATGGGGAGTAGGACCACTCAGCTGAACCCAGTCAACCCCAGGATCATGAGAAATAATAGATTGTCATTTTGGACCACTAGGTTTTGGTGTGCTTTGTTACACGGCAATAACTAACTGATACCTGGAGGGGTGGAGGGGTGGGGAAAGCGGGAGAGACAATTATGAGGGTCGGGAGAAAAACAACACAAAGATTGTGTGCACCAAGTATATATCCAGTGCCAAGCCTGCAGCTAGCGTTTCTTTGTGTGTGTGGAGGGGGACTCCCAGGAAGAGCTGCTGCAGTCTCAGAGCAGAACCTGAGCCTCTGTATCTTGGAATGCACAGCGCGATATAAAGAAGGCAAAATCCTTTGCTTCTGATGTGATGTGACAAACAGCTGCACATTCTCTAAGGGCAAGCTGCTGTTGAAGCCAGGGGGGAAGGGCTCTGCCGGAGGCTCCTGTGGGGTTCATGGTCCAATTCCACATAGAAATAAAAGATTCAGAGCAGGGAGAGAGCACATTCTGCTGCAGGGGTCAAGTTAGGCTTTGTGGAAAAGGAAAACATTTTCATTGTTCCTTCAAGGACAGAAAATTTCCATAAGGGATGATAGGTAGAGGACACATCCTGGGAAGAGGGAACAGCATATACAAAGGTTTGGAGGTCGATGGAACACAAGGGCACACGGGGAAACAGAGAGGTAAGATTGGGGCTTGCAGTGAGCACAGTGGCTCCAACGGGAACCCTTACAGATTCTGAGCAAGAGTTGAAGTTCTTCTATTCACTCCCATTACTGTTCCCTCTAACCTGGGGTACTCAGGCAGCTTGACATTAGACTTGCCAAGAGCCTGGCCTATAATGCTCTGGCAACCCTACTTCAAATATTAAAAACCTTCCTAATTCATGCAAAGAAGGGGAATGTGGGGTCAGGAGCCATGGCTTCTAGTCCAGTCATTGTGACCTACTAGTTGTGTGGCTTTGGGCAAATTACTTAACTTGTATTCTCCCAGAAGAAAACTCAGAGACAAAGTGTATCAATCGGGGTTCAGGCAAACCCACCACTAACAGACGTATATGATGGTTTTGCTTCTTCCTGGTGGCAGTTGCACCTGTCTGCTGATTCCTCCCTGATACCCCTTGTCTCAAAATTTGCTTCTGGCGGAACCCAAACCAAGACAGCCAGGATCTCCCAGGACATACGAGGGTGAATCAGAGTTGGAGTCTCCACAGGTAAGGGCATAGCCAAGGGACAGAGCATCCTCAGGACAATACTAAGATGCCATCTTGACCCCTTCCTCCCCAGCTGGTGGGGCCCATATGCTACATAATCAAACTTTATACTCACACCTAACACTTCCTCCTGTTCTAAGAAAACAACATTGGCTTACTCTCTAGCATCCAACAAGAAATATTTCTGTTAAAATGTCAACAACATTATCACTTTGTTTTTAAGTGGTGGCATATTGCCTGATGCTCAAAATTGAGACCCCCAATGCAGATTCAGCCTATTCTCCAGGGCTGAATCTGAAACCAAGTTCTCAGGAATTAGAAAAGAGTCCCATAAAGCTTTGCCCAACAAGGACTTAAAGAGTCAGCTGGAATGAGACTGGGATTTTCTCCAATTCTAGGAGGCTGGGATCTGTAAAGCTTGGGGATCCCTGAGCAAAGCTGTTTTTCCCCTCCTTGGCTTTCCCACTGGGCCCTGAATATTTACACTTACCACCAGGTCATGTAAATACTGCTCCAACTAACTCTGAGCTTGTCAACTGCAAGATGTTGATGGCTAGCCAACATCCCTGACCCACAAGGCAGTGCATGGGTAGAGTTCAGTGAGTGAGATCAAAGAAAGGGTGACAAATATCTAGGCTCTTACAGTCCCAGAATACTGACCCTGGAAGAGGCCTCTGAGAGCTGCTTCTCCAACAGCTCCCTCCCCATACAGATAAGGAAACTAAGGCCAAGGAACAAGAAAGACACACAAGCTATGAACTCCTTGAAGCAGGCATGATGACTGGTTTGTTTCCGTTTCCTCAGAACCAACAGAGAAGTCAACACAGTAGATATCAACAGCTGCTGAATGAATGAATGAACGAATGAATGAATTCAGCTAGTCGTACCAAACCTAGAACTGGAAGTCAAACCTCCTGACTGCCAGACTCTTTCTCCTTTTCTGTGCCTCCCCTAGCCTCCCCTCAAGTTTACATCAAAAATACAAATGCCCTTCCATGGTATACCTGGAATTTTCTTGTAATATTCACCCAGAATCCCCATGGGTTGCTCACCCAGAATCCTGACTCCTCATCTCAGAAAGTAGAACTTTTGAAAGACCAATCAAAGGCATTTTGAGGGCAAAGGCGTGAAAATCCTGGTTGCTAGGGCAGCTTTTCCAAGTGCATCCGATGAAGGCCTCCAGCTGTGAAAAGGAGCACAGAATTAAGACAGCTTTCAGTCCTCACCACCACCTCCAGCCCTGAGTTACCCACATAATGGTCACTGGGAGATATTAGCATCTAAATTATTTTAAGGAGATATAATAAGATTCACCCAGCAGGCCATTAATGACGAAAGAGATTATTATTGGAAAAAATCCAAGACTGACTTTGAGCAGAGTTGGTTCATCTAAATGACCCTCTCCCTGCACCTCAGATGATCCTGGTCCCCAGAGATTATACAGATTTGAAAAGTAACTGCCTTGGAACATGCTCACGTTTATGCAAGAGGATCTTGCGGAAGGAATCTCTGGAGAATCAGGGTCAGGAGTGCATAGCAGTGAGATAAATGGGATGTTCCCTGAATCGTAAGAATCCTCTGTGGCAGAATTTACAGGAAGCATCTCCAGTCTCCGTATTTGGCAGGCGTCCAGCCAGAGTTGTCAAGTATTAGATTAATTTTAATTCAATGCATAAAACCACATTAGTGTAGTGTTGCAATTGAGAGTTGAAACATACAAAAGCCAAGAGTCCTTGAAGTGAATCATTCTAAAGCCTGAGCATCGTTTCAAGTGTCCATCAAAAAAGGCACTTTCTTTTCAGGCACATTCTCCATCTATCTACCACCTTTAAATCATACAGCTCAGCCAGGTAAATGAGCCACTTGGCAGTGACCTGAAGGGATGGGGCTGTTGATTAATGTTATTTCACAGGTCCTGGTCACTGGAGTTAAAGTTCAAATTCCTTGACATGGCATTCAAAACTGTCCATGCAGGCCCTTTGATTGCTCTTGGTAATCTTCCTGCCACTCTTATCTTGCACTCCTTGCTTGATCTGCTCCACACAGAGCTCTGGAAGAGAGAAGTCCAAAACACCATGCATTAGCAGGCACCCCTCCCCCAAGCCCCAGCATAGTGTTGAGGGGTTGCAGAACAGCAGGCCCTCTGTGATTCTAGAGCTAATGGGAAGCTCACTACCTCACAGCAAACCAGCCTAAATTGAAAAAGCTCCAACAGTTTGGAAATTACAGATCTCTTGGCACAGAGGTTTAATGGCCCTCAGCCAGCTCAGGTTATGTGGGTATTAGGATCCAAGACTAAGAAGAACCTGATGGTGCACCGATACCCATTTCTAAACCAGCATTCCAGATGGCAGAGAGTATTTGGCCACCACAAGTAATATGTTGCCATTAGAAGAGCAGGTGAAGGCATAGTCAGTTTCCTTAGTTGAGTCTCACTTCCCTCATCTATGTAAAATGGGGGGACCAGAGTTGGGATGGCAAATAACCAACTAATCGCCCCATTCTCCTGCCCACATCCATGGCAGACATTGCTAATGGAGCACCAAATCTTTCTCAACACATGGTTCCAACCAATCATTACACTGTCCGACTATTTGCCAGCTCTAGATACGCTCTACTCTCTCAAGTATAAATAGAAGCTAGCGCACACCCACCTTGCAGCCAGCGGTGGCCAACTGTGTCTTTCCATATGGAATCTCTCTGATCTCTGACCCTCCTGCCTCCCTCTTTCACTTACAGAGACACTCGTGATCACATTACGCCCACCCAGGTAACCCAGGATTATCTCTCCATCTCAAGATCTTTCATTTAATCACATGTGTGAAGTCCCTATTGCCATGTAAGGTAACACAGTCACAGGTTCCAGGTGTTAGAACATGAACATCTTTGGAGGCTACTGTTCTGCCCAGCACAGACACCTCCTGCTGTTGTGTCTAAGGATCAGATAAAATGATGCATGTAAACTCCGTAAACCCCAAGCCTGGCACCTGGTAAACTCTCGGGAAATATTAACTATTGTTACTGTTGTGTTCCCCACCTACTGCAAATGAGTGTTCGATAAATATTGTATCTTATTGTTGTTGTTATTGTGCTGGGGCCTCCCAGCTCTGCACCTGAGACTCCCTCCGCTGTGGCGTTTGGTACACTAGAGCACACATCATTGTTTACTTTGTCCACCTCCTCAAGGAAAGCAACACAAAGCCAGGCAGCACTGGCCTCCCAGGGCCTGGCATCAAGTGGGCCCCCAGGAAAGGTTCCAGGAGAGGCGGAGTAACAGCCAGCCTCCGCGGCTCTCGGGGCAGTGGGCACAGGGTTGCGGTGGATCTCAGGGCTCTGACTCTCAGAACAAAAAGGTGGGCCCACCACCCCACCTTCACTGGTGGCCCGCTGTGCTGGTCAGGGGATGCTGCAGCATGTCCCCCCATCCCTGCTCCCTGGTAAGATGCCAGTCTCCCGGAGCAACTGTTCAGCTCAAACACTAGCTTGCATGCACAGGAGCCATGCTCAGAGAGAGCAGCAGCTCAGCCTACATCCGTGGCTTTGCCCAAAAGCACAACTAGGGTGCCAGCCACTGGCCTGGAAAATTTCCGCTTAGCAACATCACTCTCTTCTGTTGGGAGAACTAGCCCCGGGCAGAGACTTGACACACCTTTGCTCTCTGAGCTGCCCTCAGTCCTTCTCCAGGAGAGGGAACAGCCAGGGCAGAAATCAGGAAGCCAGAAGACTTTAACTCTTAGCTCTGTAATGACAGGGGTATGGGGCGCTAATGTATCCAGTGGTCAGGTTTCGGGTATTCTCCCTTTGCTCTCCTGTCTCCCTCATGCCATGAAGGGAGCCAGGCCCTTCAGTGCCCCCCGTCCCTGGGGAGGTTTGTTTGATGACAAGAGGTCCAGAAAGGGGCAGAGTGGGTGCCTGCAAAACATTCCCCTTTCCTGGCTTTTTTCTTTAAACACTGAGCTCTTTGAAGAGAGTCTGTGATTATCTCCCTGTCTCATCTCTTTCCAGTACCACCCCTCTAAGGTGCATGCACATGCGTACACAAGCTCACACATGTCCACACATGTGCACACATACATGTACAGGTGCGCACAGCCACACGTGCATGTGCATATATACATATGCACACGTGCATACATATGCACACATGCTCACACATACAGGTATGTGCACCCAAGTGTGCGTGTGTGCATGCTTGTGTGAACACATGTGTGCACGCATAGCCACACATGAATGAGCATACGTGTACACACATACACACCTGTGCATGCACTATGCCTAGTCACATTGACTACTTGAGTTGCTTCACTCATTGTGCTTCCTCCTCTCACGCCCTGCGCTGGCCCCCCTGCAAGGCCTTTGTGCCTGCTGCACCCCCTTCCCAGATCATATTTTACCCTTGACTGTCTTTCACTTAGCAACCTCTTTATCCACACTTGCTTACAGCACTCAATGTGTATTATAAATGTTTGTTTGTTTGCCTGAGCAACAAAATACACAGGTCTATTTTGCTCACCTTTATATTCCTAGTATCTAGCATGGGTCTGTTAGAATTGTTTGTGAAATGAAAGGGTAAATGGATGGATGGGTGGGTAGATGGATGGATATAGAACCAACTCACTAGTTCATACCCAGGCTAACTGCAGGAAAATTATTTGAACCCCAGGATGTCTTGTCTATGCCCCCAAATAGCCATGATGCACCGTCTCCTCCAGGGCTCTTAGGGCATCTTTAGAATAAAAACTTAGGGGTATCCCATAGTTATACCATGATCTAGAAGCACCTTCAGCATCTCCAGATAATTCACATTCCATCAGGCTGGCCCAGCCATCCCTCTCACGGACATTTAGAAATGCTGTGTCTCAGAGTGAAAGCCCGTAGCTGATAGCATATCAGGGAAATCTCCATGAGACACAGTGCCTTGGCCCAGTGCAAATGATGGTCATGCCCAGCTGAGAGATAACAGGGTGAGGGCCCCTGGGAGCAGCTGGTGCCTGAGGACAGAGATGAAAATGTCTGCTTTGTGCTGGGTTTCAGTGTTTGTTCTAAGATAGAACAAAGGGGGTCAATGCCCTTGGGGAAAGCACTGTTCCAAGTTTCCTCTCTGGAGAAAGACAGGGAGCAGCACATAACCTGGATCACTTTTAAAATTACATGGCCCTCCCCACTATGCTGTGAGTCCGGCACCTGAGAGATCTCAGAAAACCAGACTCCTTACAACCTCACTCTCTTCTCTGTGCTTCCATCCCAAGCCTGCACCTCTTTCCGGTCCTCACTTGGTAAATGATGCCGTTCACCCTCATAGGACACGAACCTCAATCAGTCTTCCCCAAACCTCCCCTCATTCTCATCCTGCTCCCCCCACGCCCCTGTCCCATGATCATTAAGCCCCATCAGTTCTTCCTCCTAAATAACTCTTAATGCCCTTTGCCCTCCACCCCAGGGACCCACCCTGGGTCAGCTTCACATTCCAATACAAACCTCACAGCTCCCCCTTTCTAGCCCCTTCTCAACTCAACTCACTCTCCCGAAGTTTCCCTTCTAATAAGCATTTGTTTCTTTGTGCAAAGCATCTTTAACCACCTATTATATGCCACGCACTTAGTTCAGTGCTGAGGACACAGAACCAAATAACACAGAGCTGATTGTATCATTCTCCTGTTTGAAAGCTGTTGATGGCTCTTCAGCACCGACACAATAGAATCCATTCTCCTTAGCACACTGGGCAGGACCTTCCATCATGAGGCTTCAAATTGACCTTGGTCCACAGCTCCCTCTAAAACTCACAGGTTCAAACAGCACAAGAGAGCTTACTGTCCCCTACACCAAGCCCTCTCCTGCCTCCAATTCTCTGTTTCTTTCCCCTTATCAAAGTTCTCCCCATCCTTCAGTGAGAAATGACTCAAATGACATTTCTTCTGTGGAGGTGCCATAATCCTCCAGGTTGGAATTAATCACCCAATTCTCTTTGCTTCCGAAGCCTAGCTCTAAAACCAGCATTGTCACATTTATTTCTTCCAGGTTTGTGGTTTAGGTAATGAGGTGGAGAAATTATTATCTAATGGCTGCCACCAGAATTTCTCTCAGGGAAGGAAATGTTGTTCTTTGGGAAAATATTTTGAACTCTAGTCCCAGGTCCCTCCTGGGCAGGGTGAGGGAGGGTGCTCCTATATCCTGCCTCCCCCACGGTCATTCCAGATGGAGGAAACACTGGTGTAAAGGTGTGCTAGGGTGAAGTGGCATGTTATGTGCAGGGAACTGGAAGCTGTCGCTTGTGTATAATCATCTTAGGGGCACAGGAGCCTGCTGAGGGCCACCTGTGGGTTGAATATGTCTGCAGGAACACATATGAACAAACGTATATACCACAAGTATTGCTCTAAAGTCCAGGAGGTTTACAGACCTGCTGAAGCTAGCCATAAAGGTCTGATAGGGAGGAAACCAGTCAGTTCATGAACCATAAAGGATGAGGCTGAAAGAGGCAGGGGACGAAGCCAGAGTCACAGGCAGGAGACTGGTTGGAGCAGACCTTAAACGTCCCATCAGGGGACTTGCACTTAGTTCTAAGCATGATGGGTTATTGTCAATATGTGTTATAAAAGCCACTGCAGGATGCAGAAAGATATAGGAAGAGATGCATGAGGGGTAGCAAGGATGGAGGGAATGGACAAAGTAGAGAAATATCTAAAAGAGGATTTGTACTCATTTTCTATGGTGCTGTAACAAATTACCACCAATTTTGATGGCTTAAAACAACGGATTTGTGGCCTCAGAGTTCCAGAGACCAGAAGTCAGAAGTCAGTTTCAGTGGGCCGAAGGCAAGGTGTTGGTAGGAATGGTTCCTTCTGGAGGCTCAGGGGAGAACGCGTTTTCACCCCTTTTCTAGCTTCTGGAGGTTGCCTGCGTTCCTTGGCTCATGACCCATAACGCGAATCACTCCAGCCTCTTTCTTCCTCTGTAGTCAAATCTCCTCTGCCTCCCTTTCATAAGGGTTGTGATTACACTTAGGACTCACCCAGGTGATCCAGGACACTCTCCCCATCTCAAGATCCTTAACTCAATCACATCTGCAAAGTCCCTTTTGGCCATAAATGTAACATTTGCAGGTTCCAGGAATAGGAAGGAACTCTCTTTGGGGGCCATTATTCAGCCAACCGTAGGGCTGTACTGACCGACCTTGGCAATGTACACGTTGTGTGAGCTGACAGGAAGGGCGGTGTCCAGGAGGCTCTGTGAATTCCATCTTGAGCTGCCGCCCAACGCCCTCTCCATGAACGACCACGGAGGGCAGGGAGCAGGAGTCAAGTGCTGCGTGTGTCCTGCAGACCACGCAAGATGGACATTCAGGTCTAGGGCTCAGGGGAGCCTTCAGAAGTGGTCCCAGAGGATGGAGAACATCACATGAAAATGGTGGGCCAGGAAAGTGAGAGTGAGGAGTGGGGAGGGGGACAGGGAAGACAGAGCCCTGGGAGGAAGGCAGATGAGCAGCCCCACGAAGGACACTGGAAGAAGCCACCAGAGAGGCCAGAAGAGAATCCAGTGACTGCAGAGTCACAGACACTGTGGAGACTTTCTAGTGAAGCAAGTGGTTCCCCATGAGCTGTCTGAGGCAGCAGAGATGAGAAAATGAAAACGGAAGAGTTGCTGTTGGTATTTGACAGCAAAGGATCATGAAGGGAATACAGCATGAAATCCACTAGGAAAAAGACAATGACTTTTTAAAATAAGTAAATAATAGCCCTGGCTGGTGTGGCTCAGTGGATTGAGTGCTGGCCTGAGAACCAAAGGGCCGCCAGTTCGATTCCCAATCGGGGCACATGCCTGGGTTGCCAGCCAGGTCCCCAGTAGGGGGCATGCAAGAGGCAACCACACATCAAAGTTTCTCTCATTCTCTCACTCCTTCCCTTCCTCTCTCTCTAAAAATAAATAAATAAAATCTTGTTTTAAAAAATCAGAACCTGTTCCCTTTTAATAAGGGAATGTTATGGGACAATATATATAAAATAAATAAATAAATAAATAAAATAGAATAAGTAAATAACAGACTTCCGGCCAAGATGGAGGAGTAGGTAGACACGCTTTGCCTCCTCCCACAACCATAAGAAGGATTATATCTACCTCAAAACCAGAACTACCAAAAAATCAAACTGTATGGAAGTCCAACAAAGCTATAAAGAAGTAATACTCATCCAGACAGGTAGGAGGGGGGAAGCAGGGGTGGAGAGGATGTGGTGTGGCAGCTGTGGCAGCGGTGGCAGCGGCAGCAAGACAGTGGTGGTGGCCAAGCATCAGAAACAGCAGTCACACATTATAATAGCCAGGAGGGACACCTGGGGAGCGGTCCCAGTCCCAGACCCAGGCCAGACCCCACAGCTCACGGTTCCAGTGCCAGGAAAATAAAGCCGCATTGCTTCTGGCTGTGAAAACCAGTGAGGGCTGGGGCGGCAGAAGAAACTGCCCCTCTCTCATGAGAGTCTGATTAGATGCTTGACTCATGGACATGAACTAAAAAGCGGGATTGCTGGAGGGGAGGGAGGTACCAGGTGGAGGGAGGCAAAGGGGAAAAACTTGGGACAACTATAATAGCATAATCAATACAATATACTTTTTAAAAATACTAAAAATAAAATTAAATAAGTAAATAACAGCTAACAGTCATCGAGTGCTTTCTCACCAACCAGAGCACTTTTCATTCATTACCTCATTTCTTAGTTACACAACAACCTGATGAGAAGGTGCAATGTTTTTCATTTCACAGATGAGGAACAGGTAAGGTAGCTTCCCCAGCATTACACTTTCCCAGGGAGCGGCCACCCAGTATTCAGTCCCAGGTTGTCTGAGCCCCCAGGCACCTTGGCCTCTGCCTTGTACTGTCACACACTCCTCACTGGTCACCAGCTGGGTCACCCTAGGCTCAGACACCAGACTTTGAGGAGAGCATGTGTAGGGATGGACTGCATCTGACTCACTGCTCTACCTCTTTTTAGGGTCCTGGAGGCCCACTTAGTGCTTACACAAGTGAATCTAGGGTATTTGTACCAACTTTCATGTAAAAACTCCTCCTGCCCTGGAGTGCCTGTGGAAATCCTCACGCAGCAAGGTGGAAAGCTAGGGCCACTTGTTCCAGGCTTCTGCTGAGCAGGAGCATAGCCACCTTCACTAGTCTCACTGGAGACCCCCCTGCAGCCTCGCTGGGCAGCCTTGCTGGTGCCCTGGAACCACTGAGTTCAGAGCACACGTAGAACACCAGGACTGCTCAGGATCGCAGCACCTGGGACCAGGCCACCAGCTACCTGTGTCACACAGCATCTCTGTGAGGCATACTGCTACCTGCACAGCCTGGCGGGTCCCCCAATGCTCCAGTCACACAGATGAGGTCCCTCCCACTGTGGGCAGCCTCCAGCAGGTGGTCCTTCCAGGACCAGCCAGGTCCACTCTGATCCCAGCCTCCAGTCTTAGCTCCAGTCTCACCTCTGCCAGGCTGAGGCGGCAACTGGCTGTCCTGCCTGGCCAAGCTTTCACGAAGAATGACAGTGGGATGGAGGAAAAGGAGACAATCTCTTTTTACCCGTGTTCTTCTCAATGGTTTGGTGTGAGACCCTCGACACAAATCTCTATAAATACTGAGAGATAATACAGTAGTTAAGGGCACAGGTACTGACAGGATACCTAGGTTCAAATCTGGCCCTTTTACTTCCAAACCAGGTGACTCTGGTTGAATTATTTTACCTCTCTGTAGCCAAGTTTCCTTATCAGTAAAAATAAAGTAATACTAATAGAAATATACCAACTGCTTAGCACAGTGCCTAACTAGTATTCTAATGCAATAGTTAAAAGACACAATCAGTCCAGTTTTGAATCCCAGCTGCATAGCCTTCAGTGAGTTGTTAAGCTCCCCTGTGCCTCAATTTCCTTATCTATCAATGGAGCTGATGATCATAATAGTATCTTATCTCATAGAGTTATTATAAGGATTAAATGAGTTCATGTACCTAAATCACTTAGAAGAATTCCTGCTACAGAGTAAGCATGGTATAAATATTAGCTATTATTATTATTTAATAAATAAATATTAGCTATTATAACTCTGCATTGTGTGGTTATTTTACACAAACATATCATATTGTCAATATTGTGCTCCCACTTCTGGTTTTTCTTCGTGGTGTTTTCATATCAATGCTTGAGGATGTGCCTCGCTGTTCTGACATCACTGGCTCGCCACACTGACCAGACGAAGACAGTACCCAACTTATTTAACTACTGCCCTGTTGGTGAGCACTTAGGCTGTTTCTAAGTTTTTGCTTTTATAAAGCATGTTGCAAAGATCATCCTCAGTCTCTGATAACTCCTGTGAGTATTTCTCTGGGAGAGGTCACTACAGGTGACATGGATGGGTTGCAAGGATGTGCATTTTGATTTCTGATGGATGCTGCTAAGTGGTTCTCCAGAAAGACTCCACGAACTCACATTACCACCCACAGTGCTTGAGAGCACTCATTTCCTCACCCCTTCCCAACACAAGATATTTTATCCACATTCATACATTTCTATCCATCTTAAGGGGCTATAAGAAAGATCATTTGACTGTGCATTTCTTCCTCATGAGGTTGAGCATTTTTTACATGTTTCTAGGTGTTTGTACTTCTCTTCTGTGATCTGCCTATGTACAGCTTTGGTCTGATTTTCTGGTGGGTTATTTATCTTTTTCTTATTGATATTTAGGGATTGGTAATTGATTGAATACGGGGACTATGGAAGTCGAAAGAATTAAAAGTCACATCTAGTCTTTGGGCTTGGACAAAAGTGAAGGCCATGGGGACATTCATGGCATGGGAGCACTGGTGGGGCTGTTAAGTACAAATTGGATGGAGATTAGAGCTCCAGCCTCTGGGCTGCTGCTACATCCCCACCTAAGCTCTTGTCCTTAAGGGGGGCTCTGGGCTTGGAGGGCCCCGGACCAGCAGCATTAGTGACCATCATTCACAAACAACAAATAGCTATTGAGTGTCCACCATGTGTCCGATACTGTCCTAGGCAGCGAGAACACAGCAGTGAATAAACAGACAAGCACCTGCTTTTGGTGAGTTTATCTTAAGAGTAAACAATCAAAGTAAACTATAAATAAACTAGAAAACATCAGCTAATAATAAGTGCTGGACAGACAATAAAATAGTAATATGATAGAGAGTAAGATGAGGAATGTCTTTGGCTGGGGGGCTCAGAGAAAGACTTTTGAGGTGGTAACATTCGATTCTGGATCTACACGATGAAAAGAAGCCCTGCCAAGACAAGACCTGGAGAAGAACGTTGCAACAGAGACAACAGTAGGAGTCAAGGCCTGAGCCAGGCAAAGGCCAGATATTACAGGAGTGGAAAGGAGACCAGCACTGTTGGAGGGCAACAAGTATGAAGGTGGAGTGGGGAGTGGTAGGAGAAGTTGGAGGAATGGAAAGGGGCCAGATCAGGTGGAGAACCTGAAGCTGTAGCTAAGAGTTTGCAGTTTATGTCCTGTGAAAAGGGAAACTCTTGGATAGCTCCAAGATTTTAATTAGGGATAGTCATGATATGTATGATTCATGCTTTAGAAAGCCACTGTGTAGAGAATGGGTTGTAGGGAAATAAGAGGAGAACCGAGACCAATTCAGAGTCTACTAAGATAGTCCAGGGAAAGATGGTGCTGGTTTGGGTGTGGGTGGTAATGATGAAGATGACGATAAATGGAAAAAACAGGGTTATATTTGGGGCAGAGCCTACAGAACTCACCAATGGACAGATGTAGGGAGCAAAGGAAAAAAAGGAGTCAGACTTGACTCCTGGTTTTCTGGTCTGAGAACTAGATGAATGGTGAATATTTTTACTTAGATGGGGAAGATGGGGTAGAGTTGGGTATGACTGATTTGGGCAAGAACAAGAAGAAAATCAAGTGTTTTATTTTGGACATCCTAAGTTCAAGGTATTTATTAGACATCCTAGAGGTGATGTCAAGTAGGCAACTGCACAAGACTGGGACTCAGAGAAGAGAGAGCTAAAGGTATAAATCTGGATCCTTCTGCAAACAATGGTGTAGTGCACATGTATTGCTTTGTGGCTTGAAATCCAACCATTCACCTTCCCAAAAGGCACCCAGATCTCCCATAGAATTTCCCTATAGGCATGGCGGTAGGCTAATTCCCTGTCCACTGCAGCTCTGACCAGACCGCTGAGCTAGGGAAGGGCATGGGGGTCACCGAAGGCCTTTGCATCTTTTCCACCCACTTTCTGAGGCAGGCATGTGATTTAAGTTGGGCCTATCAGACCCTCATTTCTGATGCTTTGAAGCCCAGCAAGTGCCTCAAAGATGGAGGGCACATTCAAAGGTCAGAGTCATGTTGGTGGTCTGTGTGTGTGAGGATGAGACTCTCCCTGAGGCCTGACATTCACTGAGTTCCTACAGCCAAGTCCACACCCCCTTTCCAGGCCTGGTCTCCCAGCTCCCACCTAGTCTCAGAGCACTCCAATACCCATTCAATAGATATTCTTTTTGCTTACAAAAGCCAGAGTTCCTTTCTGTTGCTTATAATCAGAAACCCTGCCTAATACATGTAATATTGGATCGGTCCTAAAGTCCATATGTTTTTTTCCATAAAATAAAAGACACATTTTTTTGTTTTTACCAATAACTTTATTGATTTGGATATTTTGAGTACATTGGCTATGTCCCATGTGATAAAATGTCAATTATTCTCAATTAATGTCTCTATTTGATCACAATCAACTTCTACAGCTCTATCTAACCGTGAAGCATTGTCCAGCAAGAAATCTCCAGCATTAAACTTCACAAACCACTTTAGACAGGTTTGATCAGTCACAGCACCTTCTCCATACACTGCGTGAATCTTTTTTGGCATTTCACTTGCGTTTTTACCTTTCTTGAAGTAATAAAGCATAATGGCCAAAAATGTTGTATATTTTCTTCCATCTCCAATATTAAAACAGTTACACAAAGATTCACCAGTTTGGATAAGATTTTTATCAATGTACACTGATATGACAGCTGTCACAATACAGTCTAACAAAATTGTTTCAGTGAAGTTAAAGACAACTAAGTGCTACTAGAACCACCTTATGAAAAATACCAAATGAACTTTTTGGCCAACCCAATATTTAAAGTCATGTAGCTAGATGAAACCATCCAGAGTAACAGTGTAGAGAAAGGAAAGGCAGATTATTTCTCTTATAGATGAGCTATATTTGGAACAAAGACTTGAAGACTGCTATAATTAAGTTATATCCACATAAAATTCATGTGGAAACCCTACCCCCCTCCACCCAAATGATGATATTTAGAGATAAGGCCTTTGGAAGGTAATTCAGTTTAGGTGAGGTTATGAGGGTGGGGCCTTCATGACAGGATTAGTGCCCTTGTAAGAAGAGACCTAGAGAGATTGCTTTCTCTCCCTCCCTTCCTCCTCCCACTGTGAATGTACTAAGGAAAGACTATGTGAGGAGACATCAAGAAGGTGTCAGTATGCAATTCAAGGAGAAAGCTCTCACAGGACACCAACCTACTGGGCACCTTGATCTTGGACTTCCTAGCCTCTAGAACTATTAGAAATATCTTCCTGTAATTTGAGTCCCCCACTATCTCTGGTATTTTATTAGGAGAACCCAAGCTGAGCAAAACACAGACCCAAATCTCCAGGGCACCCATAGCTCCCAGTGGGGAAGGTATTACTCATCCCTTCAATAATTAGCGCAGCCTGGAGCATTTTCTCCCAGAGCTGGGACAGTTCGATAGGATAAGGAGCAAGAAAAGGCCTCTGAAGTGGGGATCCTGGTGTAGTAGGAAATGGGATATTTCCTGTAAGAGCAGAAGGGGGATGAGAAGAACAGTCATAAGGATTTGTTATTACCAATGTGGCCACCAGTGACTTAGGCCTGGAGGTGTGGAGGACAAAGGCAATGTTGCAGCAATAAAGAGGTTAAAAACAAGAAAGAAGGGGAGGTGAACACAGCAAGATTGGAGGAAGAGCTCCTAAGACACTAAGCAGAGCAACTTTCCCTACAGCAGGAGCCCTTCAGAGCACAATGGAGCCGCACAGCACCGACGGCATTAACCCCTGAGAATTCTCATTGCCACCTGCATCACCCCCAAGTCCTTGCTCCTGCGCCTAGGCCCCACTCCTCACCATCTAGGCAGCAAGAACACCGGCTGTGGCAGGGGAGCAAGAGCAGGAAAAGGATATCCAGGTGGTGGGGCCAGGGTCTGTGTGGACTGATGCGGGACCCGCTCTGAATCCTAGGGGGAGCACTCCGGGGTTGCGGATTGGCAGACATAAGCAGCACTGAAGGCAGACAGATAAGGAGGAAGTGTTCCCACCAACAGTGTCTATAAGTTGGATTTGTAGAATCTGAGGGTTCCCAGACGTGTAGTATCCAAGTTTTACCTTGTATTCAAATCTACCCTGGAATCTTTATTTTTTTCATAAGCCCCCCCTCCCCCGCCCTGGTGATTGAAAACCCCAATTCTTTGCCAAAATCTTCCAAAAGGACATGCTTATCATATGTTCTGCCTTCAACAGGATTTGCCAAGTTGGGAAGCATCACTTTCAATTGACCCTTCTGTAAGAGAAAAAAAAGAGAAGAGGAGAGAAGAGAAGGGAAGAGAAGAGAAGAGGGGAGGGGAGGGGAGGGGAGGAGAAGGGGAAAGGGAAGGGAAAGGGAAAGGGAAGGGAAAGGGAAAGGGAAAGGGAAAGGGAAAGGGAAAGGGAAGGGAAGGGATGAAAAGAAAAAACTTCAAAAATTTTTTCAGGTCAAACTGCAGCTCCCGTGACTATAACCTTTAACTCCCAAAAAGCCCCCTTGTAGTTTTCAAGTGTTAATCCCAGTGCTGAGCCTGAATTATCATCTTTAAAGAGCCCAGGAAGTTTCTCTGCTTCAGATACTTGAAAGGCAGAGGACATTCAGAGGGACACAGCCAAAAGAGGTCACCCCTTTAAAATAAAAGAGTTTCAGCTGAGCAAGCCAGTCCTTGGAAACAGTTTACCTGTGACTTAATTTGATCCCATATTGTTTAAATAATTAGAAAAAAAAAATCTCTGGACAACATAAAACCGACTCCTCCTCCCGTGCCTCAAACGTTTTGGCAGCTACCCAGTGCCTAGAATGGCAGCCCCCAGAGTATGGCCCACAGTATTGAATGAAGGGCTCCCCGTGGTTGAATAAATTTGGTAAACACTGGGTTAAAGCAAGTTAAACAGGTTTTGCTGCTGCAGAACTTGTCAGAGCCCTTGTTATGTTAATATGCATTCTTCATGGCCAGGACTACAAAGTGTGAAGCCATTCCATTCCTGGTTGGACCCCCACTGAGTCCTTGTTTTAGGCAGCCTCCTTCAGGATCACGGTTCCATGGAACCTTTTCAAGATTTACAGCAATTGCCTGAGTCTAGCACTCAGGCCTTCCACACCTGGCCCCAACCCAGATTTCCAGCCTCATTGTCTTCCTTCCACACACATGTACCCACTCCCGAACTCAAACCACACTGGATACTTGCCCTTTACAAAGCACCAAAAACGCCTTTGCTCAGGCGGCTCTCACCACCAGGAATGCCCTTCCTCCTCCTCTTGACCCCCAAACTTCTACTCATGTTTTGAGCCCTTGCACAAACACATGGCCTCTATGGACCTTCACGTGCTCCCTCCTGCAAAAATCAACTGCTCCCTGCTCTGGGCTCTGTCACAGTGCTGATCGACCTGCCCAAGAGCTTTGAAAAGGCCGGGCGTGTGAGCTGACTCCGGAAATGTGTGTTAGCAATACTGATAGCTTCCATCAGTTGGCACTTCCTAAGGCCAGGCATTATTGTAAGCTCGTGACATGCATTAACACATGTAATCCTCAACCTCACTCACTGGATAAGTGCAATTATTATCAATTATTATTATCCTTATTTTATAGATGAACAGGCCAAGACTCAGAAAAGTTACCTTGTCAAAAGTCACATTGCTGGTGAGTGTGAGAGCTGGGGGTCTACCGTAGGCTCTCAAACACTGTATGATTTCACTCAAGATCAGCCGAGGCGGGCCCCATTCCAGGGCTGGCTGATTTGGAAGCTTCATGATGTCATCAAAGACTCGGGTTCTTTACGTCTCTCCACTGCGCGTCCTCAGTAAATCAGCACTGCTTTTGGGCTGGCTCCCCTCATGGTGCTGAGTAGCAGCAACAATTCCAGCCATCACATCCTGATGCAACAGTATCTGGAAAAAGAAAGGGAACATGGAGTGAAGGCTAAAAGCATTGTCTCTGGAGTCAAACAACTTTAATTCCTAAGTGTATGACCATAGGCGAGTTAAGAGGATACAAAGCTATAGGAAAGATAAAATGGTCTGTCTTGAAAGGAGCTTCCATGTTCTCTCTTTCACCTCCGGTTTTTGCTTATAACACTCTTCCACCCCTTCTTTGCCTAACACACACCTATTCTTCTTCTAAGAATGATGGTCAACCTCACCTCCTCCAGGAAGCCTTCCCTGATGGCACCCCCAACTGGGTTCGACTCCCTTGCTTCATTAATATTCACCTCACAATACAATAATTACTTGTTTCATTGTCTGTCTTCTACACAAGACTATACATGGAGAGAAGAGGGAAAGTATGAATCTCATCATCATCCCCAGTGACTGATGCAGTACCCAACACACAGGGGCTCAAAAAATATCTGCTATCTATTCAAGCAGAAGACAGAAGGTCACCTAACTGAGATATTGGAACATGGGCTCAGCAGTTCAGTTTTATCATCTTCAGGCCTCAAGGAGGGCAATTCTCAGGCTCATCAGCTTGTCCTCATTCAGGGGCATGAGGGAGCCTTGGGCACATGTTCAAAGAACAAGGTGAGCCATGTGCAAGAAAAATGGCTCCTTAGGTTCCCCCCACAATTGGGGATAATCTCCCCATAAATGTAGTCAAGAGTCATGGGGCAAAGCATAGAATCTTAAGTCACACAAACCCCAGAGGCTCAAGTCCTGACTCTGCCACCTCTTAGGCATGCTTTTGGGCAAGTCCTACCATCTCTCTGGGCCTTATCTTCTTCATCTGTAAAATGGGGTTAAAAGCAGAACTTCCTCCAAAGGACAGTTGTAAAAATTAAACAAGACAAGTTATATAGAGAGCCAGGCACATAAAAACGCCCTCTTAGCAGTGCGCACATTTACAGTGACAAAGCCGTGCAGAGGAGATGATCTGCTTTATAACTGTATCTCTGGGCTTGGTCCCTGGAGTCCCAAAGGGACTTACTGTTGGGGGTGGTATGATGGGCAAAGGGTGGAAGGTTCATTGGTTGAGCACGCTACTGTCCCTCAACAGAGATGAACTCATGAAGATGAAGATGAGGTCATTGACAGCTGCTGAAAAATGCAAGGTGGTGGGCAGGGTGGAAGCCAAGCTCTCTTGAGTAATAATAGCTAATTGCATATTGAGTTGGGAGAGTGTTTTAGGAATAGAACTTTCATTAATTTTTCCTCTAGGACAGTTTTAGGAATCTCTGCAGAATAAATTGCTCAAAAGCTTGACACTATGTTGAGAGGGTGCTAGACAAGAAGTCAGGACACTTCGATTCTTGTCCCAGTTCTGCCGGCGGCTTGTTCCCAAACCTTGAACAGGTCCTTGCCCCGCTCTGGCCTCAGTTAGCCTCAGCCACCTCAGAAGTGCCTCCGAGTCCCATGGCAGTTCTTACAGCCTGATGGCTAAGATGGCAGCCTTCATGGGGTCAAATTCCGTCTCTGCCACTTAGAAACTGCACCCTTCAGCAAGTCATCCAACCCTCTACGCAAGTCTCAGACCTCTTCTGTGTGAATCGGAGATTATAATTGTACGTACCACACAGGGCCTACCTACCTCTCCTGCTCTCCTACCAACTCTTATGAGGACTAAGAGAAGCAATTACATGAAGCTCTTAGCCAGTCCCGGCATCCAAGCCTTCTGCAAATGGAAGCTGTTACAATTATTTCAAGTTGGTAAATCTCTTGGCACTTTTGATGACAGTGAAACCTGGGAAAACTTCTGACAAAGATGCATAAGTTCCCTCCAAATGGGGACGTCCCAGCCCAGAGGACATTGAGGGGCTCTCTTCTAGAGCTTTGGAGTGGTCTGCTTCATTCACCTCAAAGTCACCCTCAGCATCTTTGCTACTTAACCAATGGCTTCTATTCCCAGCAGGGACTGACTCCATCAAAAAACCAAAACCAAAAAAACAGTACTTGCAGGGTTTGGGAAAGTGGCAAGCTGTCCTTTGTATCCATAACTAGTTTTCAATGTTCTTTTTCATTTTGAAAAAGAAAACCTTTTGCTCTGCCAGTGGTTAAAAACCTGGGCTGCAGAATCAGACAGATTTGGATTTAAACCTGGCTCTACCCATCATCAGTTTCCACAGCAAGCTTCTTCATCCCTCTAAGGCTCAACTCTCTCATATGTAAAAGAGGGTTAGAAATATCTATCTTTGGGATTGCTGGGTGAGATTAAACTTGATGATGCAGAAAAAGCTCTTAGCATAATTCTTAGCATACAGTAAGTACTCACCAAGAGACTGATGTTGTTATTATCACCAACAAAACCTAGTTTGGAGTTAAATTAGCAAGCAATAAGGTTGTTAAGAAGCTTTGAATATTCATTAGGCAACCCACTCATGAGGGTGTTTAGCCAGTTGGTAGACACAGCCAAGCATAGACAACCTAAGCGTCTACTGAATGCACAGTCACACTACAGAAAGTGTTCAACACCCCCTTTTAACAGAAAGGGTCACTCATAGTGATCCAGATTAACAGATAGTCTTAGCCTCCCACCCTTTCTCTACTTGCTAGGTAACCAGACAAGTTCCTTCCCTTCTATGGATGTCAATTTCCTTGCCTACCAGAGCTAAGGATTGGACTGGAGGGTCTTTAAATTTCTAAATTCCTATAATTTAAGGATAGTACTAAATTCCTATGCAGTTGTCATTTACATGTTCATCTGGTCGTTTAATCGTGTCTCTAATTAAGTCTTTCATAGTTATTTAAATTCATCAGAGAAGGAAAACTCTGACTCCAAAAAACCTCCGCTGCCTTGCGGCATACCTCTTCAGGGGAAAGGCTAAGGGAGTAAACCCCGACAGAAAATCCGGAGCCGGAGTCCCTAAGGCGGTTTGACGTTATAGTCAACACCGGCAACTCCTGCGGCGCACCTGAAGCCAAGCTGTATTGACTCCGTCTTTCCCTTGGACCCTTCAGCTGCAAAGAGAGGGGGGGTCTGCTGCATGGGCAACAGCAGACCCTCCATATCACCCTGCCCAGGCTCTGTAGCTTCAGCGTCATCGCAAGATGTCGATTCAACACGGGAGGAGACAGATACTACCATGTCACTCCCGAGTCGGACTGCACAGCCATTCTCGGCGGTGCAGATAGACTCTTAAGAAGCTACACCATCGTCTCTCGAGACGGACGGCTGCCGACTTGACCGACTTGAGTTATTTAAATTTATCACCTTTAAGCCTTAGAGTAGATCTGGGGAGAGATGAGATCTTTAAATTTATTTATACTCTGCTGTGGGACCTCTTTCAGAGAGAGCACAAGCTTCAGGTCAGGGAGTCTGGGCTCAGTTCCCAGGTCTGCCACTTTCTAAGAGTGGGATGCTGGGAAGGTCACGCACGTACCTCTGCTGGCCTCAGTCTCCCTCAGCTGTGAAATGAGAGTAAGGACAACTTCCACCCTGGGCCACCACAAAGATTATGGGGCAGAAGGATGGTACAGAGGAGGGCAAAGGATCCAAGCCAGACCATGCCAAGGGTCTCTTGAGTGTTTTGCTAAATTTGCACCTGGGAGTTGCTGGTACCATCTCTGACTCCCCACTGGAGTAGGGTTCACCTGATAAAAAAATCAGCACAGAAGAAACCGAGAAAGAAACCAGACCTGATGCTGACACCAGAGCCCCAGGGTCCATCCATAATGCTTCATGCTGAGTGAGGCAAAAATGTCATTTTTTTGTTTAAAAACAAAATTGAGATTTATTTTTTCCAAGGCAATTATCACCTTCTAATATATAACTTAATCACTTGTTATGTTTATTATTTACTCTCTACCTGTCCTCACTAGAACATAAGCCCCAAGAAGGCAGGGTTTTTGTGCCTTTTGCTCATTGATATATCCCTAGCACCCTGCATAGTGACTGGTACATTGTAGGTGCCCAGGAAATATTTGTTGATTAAATAAATGAAGGTTCTTTGAAATATGGAGAATGTTACAAATGTCTATAATAATAACTACAAGTGGCTGATCATAAAATTTTTTCATTTGCTGAGTGAATTTGCCATTTAGCCTATACCCTGAGATGGAGCTATACACTCCTGAGACTTAAGGCAACAGCTAAACCTCAGTGCTTCATCTCAAAGGCAAAACATGGCAATAGGTAACAGGCTCTTCGCAGTTTGAAGGTTCTTCCCCTTAGAGCCTGTCCCTACAATGCTGTGTATCTCAGGTCCTGTCCTTGACGCTTTTCTCTTCTCATTGCTCATGTTCTCCCTCCTGAGCTCATCCTCTCCCAGGGTTTTGAGTACTTCTCTTTGTGCTAGAAGCATCCCAGACCTCTTTCTCCGCTCCTGGCTTCTAGAGCAGATATCTAGCTACTTACCTGACTTTTCCACTTGGATGAATTGTACAAAGTGAAAACATGGGCACCTTGTTCAAAAATGTATTATGAGTTCAAGACCATGTCAGCAGAGCAGTAAACCAAGTGCAGAACCTTTCTGAGCCCAGGGCAACAGCCCAGGTTACATACCCATAATGCCGGCCTTGAGATATTCCAAACTCAACACGTCCAAAATTTAACTCATATTTCTCCCAGCCCAACACACTCCTCCTCCTAAGTTCCTCATCTCAAAGAACAGCTCCTCCTTCCACCCACCCATTCAAGCTAGAGTGCAGCACTCCACACGGTCCTGACCACCAACGCCTATGGAGTCTACTCCCCAGAGGCCTCTGCCATCCATCTACGCCCCCCCTTTCCCTTGGATGCTTCCTACTGACCAAGGTCCTTCTGGCAACAGCCTCCTAACTGCACCCTGTCTTCCCCATCTCACACCCACTCCAAGCCAATCCACAGATCACATAAAGCCCAGACTCTTTGATATGGAAGATAAGGCACAAGTGACGTGACCAGCATTTCCTTCTCCAGCCTTACATGGCAACCCCCTGAACTTGGTTGAGATCCTTCCTACATGCCATTCTGGTTGCTTGAAACACCCTCGCTCTTATCCACTCCCCTTTCCCCTTCATTAGGTCTCTGCCTAGAAAGCTTCCTTGACCACTAAAGAACCAGGCGAGTGCCTCCCTCTTGGGTGCCCTCAACCCTTGCTCTTCCCCATCACAGCTTTGTTCATGAAATGGTATAACTCCTGTTCGCTGGTCCAACCCCCCAAAAGGTAGTAAGCTACTAAGGATGTCTCTCTGCATCCCTGGGACTGGCACAGTTCCTGACTACTTAAGGTCATTGTAGCTCTAAGAGGGGCATGTTCTAAGTAGGAAAATGAGGGTGGTGACCTTCCAACTGATGAACCAAAAATAAACAGATAAACAAACGAGCTGCAGGAACACACCTTTTTCAAAGTCTCTCTGGAAAAGATATGAGAGACACCAATCACACAAACCTGTACACCTATATCATGCACTCATTCATTACACAGATACACATTTAACACAGGAGCGGGGGAGACGGTTCAAGGAACAATTATACTCGCATGTTTCCTCTCCGATATCCAGCCCCCACCCAGCCCACTCCCACTCCAAGGCTTTGGGGCAGACAACTGGAGCCATCGGGGGCAACCCTGAGGAGATGTCGTGCACCCTAGGGGTAAGCTAGGGTGCTGCTACTATCTTGTGTCCAAGTAAATTTCCTCTTTATAGAAACAGGGAGGAAAACAGATCCCAGGATGAGAGGCAAACATTAGTATTCTCTATGACTTCATTTTCTGGTATCCCGATCATTTAAAAACTTAAAAAAGAACAGGATATCTTTTCCTTACCCGCATACGTAATTATCAAGAATACTGAAACTGTTTATATCATTTTAGGGGAATAAGATAAGAAAACATCTTAAGAGGAAACATGACCCATACTCTAAAGGATGGACATCATATGCGGGAAAACATTCTGAGTGAGATCAATATAAACAGGGTTCATTGTATTTTAAATAGCAGGATTTAAGTAGGCTTTTATTCATAACCAAGATGGACAGTACTTTAAATTATGCTGAAGCATCAGGGGGACAAAAGAAAGAGAGGAGGAGTAAGTGATGACCCAGGAAGTCTGGCTGTGGGATCCTAAATGAAGCAAAATTAAAATGCATTTTTCCAGAAAGCATCACAAATTAATAGTAGGAACAATTAGATGACGACAGTCCCTCCAGTAAAAAAATATATGTAATTCTGTTTTCCTATTTATAATAGGGCTAGAAGCTGTCAGAGTCCTCCAGTTACATGTGGGCTGGTTTGAAGCTGAGCTTTAATTTAGGATAAAAATACTCAGGGAAGAAATGGGGCAGGGACTTTGGTCTAGAAAGCACTGTAACCCACACTTAAGAACACCCAGCTTGTTAGCTCCAGATTTGACCATGAAACCACAAGGGAATAAACAGTTCATCCTGAGAAGGCTGGGGTTCTGAATTGTCAAGAAATTCTTCTCATCATCTCAAAATGCAAAGATCGTTTAAGGAGCAATTGTTACAAGTTATGTCATCTAAAGGCACTCTGAGAGACATGTTTGTTTCTTAGGAACCAAAAAAAAAAAAAAGAAAGAAAGAAAGAAAGAAGAAAAAAAAATGGTGTTTTCATGCTTTAGTTTGGCCTTTTGAGCCCAAGTTTACCAAAAAATGCTCAGCACCACTTTACAGCACTTCTGGTTAAAGATTCCATTTTAATTTTAATGAAAAGATTAGTTAATATTACCACTGATGCAAGGTCCTATCTCCACTCCTCCATCCACCCAGAGGACAAACTAGAGGAAGACCTGTGTCCTGGGAAGTAGTCAACATACGTGGCTAGTTCTAATTTACCCACGGAAAACTCCACAGTTAAAAAACAGGCCAGCTAGTAATCTATTTAAAACCACCGCTGACATGATAAATGAAACAGAATAAATGTATACAGCGAGTGAGCCTCCTCGGTAACACCGGGGGGGGGGGGGGGGGGGGACCAGAGCGCTTCTGCTGACAGTGACTTTCCCGTCAGTGGCCTGTCTCTCTTGGAGGCAGCTGTCAATCACGGGCCAGCCTGCGCTCCCGGGGGAGTTCATTGTGCCCGCAGACAGTTGTGGAATAACTGCTCCTAGGCGTCAGAGCAGCAGATGGAGTGTATCTGTCAATCATTGTCACTAATTATTAACTTCTGTCACTCAGAGCAAGGCAACATCTTGGCGCCTGATCCGCTGTGATTTGATCTGCCACGCCACCTCGGAGACAGACAGAGCAACCCTTCATTCCGGTCACACTCCCAGCACTTTGCTGGGTCAGCCGCAGTGACTCAGTGTTCTTGCCCCCCAGACCGGAGGTACACGTGGCTATGCACACACGCGGCAGCCACCAGGAGGGGTCTCCTCCAGGGACCCCGGCCCGGGGCGCTCCTCCTCATTAATTATTGAGGAAGGACGGTTTTATCTTGGCTGCTGGCAGAACCAGGGCCAAAGTGTAAGAAAAGACCAATTTGGAGGGTTTTCTTTTCTTCACACCCTGGCACCAGCAATTATCAGTCAAGTTCACATTGATTATATTCCTATGATCTTTTCTCAACCCTCTGATTTTGGAGTTGGAGATGTCAGCCTGAATAATTATTTAGGGCATCTGTAGCAGTCTTTGCCGAGGGGAGCTGCAACCTAAGGGGATATTTGCTGCCCTGGGCTCAGGGAGCCTCTTTTGACAAGACTGGGAAGGGAGTTTTGAGATCTTCAAAGCCAACATCCCCCAGACGGGACATGACTTGTCCAAAATCACACGGCCCAATGCACTGGCACCCCCAAGGAGTGCTCTCACCCACGCACACACTGGGAGCTTGGGAGGTTCTGAGCGCTGTGCCGACTGCCCTCCACCAGACCATTTGGGAAGACAGATGAAACTTCCCTTCAAGAAGCTGAATTAGCATGATAGTCACCCACTCATGCTCTAGAGTCAGATTGGCAGGTGACCTTGGATAAGTCACATCATCTTTCTGAGCCATGATGTCCTCATCTGCAACACAAGGATAATTCTAGAACCTTACTCACAGGCACGCTGCAAGAGTTAAATGAGAATATCCCAGGTTAAAGTACCCAGCACAATGCTTACCTGGCACATTTGAAGCTCTCAATAAATAATAGCAAGGATTGTCCACACCAGACTAGCACAGGGGCTTGTCTAATCTCAAAAAGTAAAAAACTGAATTTTAAGAACCACTGGGAAATGCTCATCAATGATTATTTTTTAAGGGCGAGTAACTAGATTGACGTTAGCCAAGCTGTAAGTCTAACAAACCCAGTTATAGTTCTCATAACTAGGTCCTTAGGGGCCCGCTTTAGTGGATTGACAAGGGTTTATGGTAAGCATATCAATCGTTTATGTGTAAATAGTAATGCATACTTGGCTGGGTCCCTCCAAAATCAATTGTTCTCCTAGATAACTAAAGCACTCCCCCTCACTCAGTTGTCATTCCTATTTGCTTTTGCAAACTCTTTTCTTGATGGAAGATGCTCTGGGAAGTTCTAGCCCAACCCTGATTAGAAACCAAAACAAATTCCAAATTCTAAATTCCCAAGGTCTGACTGCATTTGCAAAAGCACCCTCCTGCTTCCAGCACCTGCCAGCAATGCTGTGGGTCACCCAAGATGAAAAAGCTGATGCAAAGCTGGTACTTTTCCCTACCTGCAAGGTTCCCACAAGATCCACTGTTCCAGTTACAATGTCTGTATAACAAATTATCTTAAAACTAAGTAATATAAAACATTCGTTTTGTATGCCCCTGGGTTCTGTGGGTCGGGAATTTGGACAGGGCACAGCAGGGGCAGTATGTCTCTGCTCCGTGATCTCTGGGACCCCAGCCAGACGCTGGACCAGCTGGGGCTCCTCAGGCATCTCTCTTTCTTCAAGGAACCTCTTCACATGATCTCTCCAGCATGTCAGATTCACAGCAGTCAGACGGCTTACATGGAAGCCCAGGGCTCCCAAGGGAAAGGACAGGAGAAGGAGGTAAGGAAAGAGGCAGAGAAGGCAGGGGGAAGAGGGGAAAGAGAAGCTGCCTATCATTTTCTATGACCTAACCCCCAGAATCATACAGCCTCACTTGCTCTACGCTCTCTTGGTTAAGGCAATTACAAAGGTCCACCCAGGTTCAAGGGGAAGGTTAACTTAACCCTGTAAGAAGACCATGAGTGGGATGTATATCAGTGTGGCCATCTTTGAAAAATAGTCTGCCATACCTTCCATGAGTACTCTCTTGGACTCTGGAAGCCAGACTGACACCTTCTCTAGGAAAGGCTCATGATTCCAGCCAGCTCTGGAAGAAGGTGAGAATCCTGGGGCCTCAGTTGAAGGTCACCCATAGGACAGACCCTCTGAAATCCTGAATGGAAGAGGTCTTGAGGGTGTTTCCTTGATGTCACGCTCAGCCTCTGCACTCAGTGGGTTCATTTCCAGCCAATGCCGTTGCCCAGCATTTACCCTGCCAATTCTTAGAATGAATGATGCCCTCTAATTCCTGGAATGTGCCATTCTCCCACTGTCTTGGGGCCTTGGCATATTCCATTCCCTCTGCTGAGAATCCTTAAGGCCAGGTGGGATAAACTGAATCACAGCATCACAGCATGGTCATCTGGCAGGGTCACATGACAGGGCCCCACTTCAGCCCAGCCTGTGACTGCCAGCAGCCTTACTCAAAGAGAGCCCAGGTTCATAGGTTCTTTCTTCTATGAGCTGTATATATGGGCTCCTTCCTGCTCTCTGCCAGTAAACAGTAAGCCTTGATGGCTAAAGAACATCGAATTGTGTGGGTTTTCCAGTTTTATGCCTTCAGTACAGTCATGTGCCACATAGCAACATTTTGGTCAATGGCAGACAACATATAAGAGTATAACAGAGCTGAAAAATTTCTGTCACCTAATGACATCCTGGCACAATGCATTCTCACACATTTGTGGTGATGCGGGTGTAAACAAACCTACTGTGCTTCCAGTCGTAAAAAAGCAGGGTACATACAGTATGTACATTACATAATATTTGAAAATGACAATAAACTATGTTACTGGTTTATGTATTTATATATTATATTTTCTTTCATTTTATTTTTTAAAGATTTTATTTTTTTATTTTTAGAGAGAAGGGAAAGGATAGAGAAAGAGAGGGAGAGAAACATCGATGAGAGAAAAACACCAGTTGGTTGCCTCTCATACATACCTTGACCAGGGACCGAACCTGCAACCCAGGCATGTGCCGTGATAGGGAATTGAACCGGCGCCCTTTCGTTTCATGGGATGGTGCCCAACCAACTGAGCCATATCGGTCAGGGCTTAATCATTATTTTAGAGTGTACTCTTGTAACTCACAAAAATATTTTTGCTATAAAACAGTATGCCGTGTTCCACCAGCGGCAGCCTCATCCATCTTGTGTTTACTGTGTCTCTTGATTGCATCATTTTCTCTTGTGCTTGATTTAAGCTTGTGTTGTTTTATAAATTGTATACAGTGTTTGTAAAGTCTACAGCAGTGCACAGCAATGTCCTAGGCCATCACACTCACTCCCCACTCAGTGGCTGACTCACCCAGAGCAACCTCCAGTCCTGCAGGTTCCATCCACAGGAAGTGCCCTATGCAGGGGGGCCATTTTTTATCTTTTATACCATATTTTTACTGTACCTTTTCTACGTTAAATATGTTTAGACACACAAATTCTCACCATTGTGTTACAGTTGTCTACAGTATTCAGTATAGCAACACGCTGCACAGTCTTGTAGCCTAGAACAACAGGCTATAACACCATCTAGCCCAGGTGCATGGTAGGCGATACCATCTAGGTTTGAATAAGTACCCGCTATGATGTTCGCACAATGATGACGATATTGCCTAAAAACGCATTTCTCAGAACATATCCCCATCGTTAAGTGGTGAGTGACTGTATAGGCAAGCCCTCCAGCTTGGGTAACCAGATGCAGAACCTCACGCTGACACCGTGGCGGTGGAAATGATCCGCACTATCCAATTCAGTAGCCATTAGTTGCACCTGGCTACTGTGCACTTAAAATGTGGCTATTGCAACTGAGAAATTAAATTTTGATTTTAGCTTTATTTCATTAACTTGAGTTTAAATTCTAATAGCCACACATGGTTAGTTGCTACCATTTTGGACAACCTAGATTCCATTCTCAGGCCTCAGAGCAGGTCTAAATCCTAAGGCAGAAAAGAGATCCAAGGTTCGAGGACAGCCCTACAGAAGACAGACTCACCTCTGTGTCTCCAGCCCCCATGGGTCCCAACTAGCTTGTAGCATCATTGTTGTTTTTTTTTTTTTTAATGGAAAGAAGACATTGCAAAAGGTGAGTTCAGAACACTTCTCTACTGATTGCGCCATTCAATGCAGTCTTTCCTGAAAATTATATTCAGACTGCTTCTCTTGCTAAATATTAGAAGGCTGGGGAGCTGGAATTTAGCATCAGAAAACCAACAGGCTTCTGCCTTGAGCATCCTCTCCATTATACCAGCACCTGCACAAAAAGGAGAAAACATCCCGGGCCAATTTTTTGTCTTTTAATTCTGAGAGACCAGAATGCCAGAGCCCCCCAGCAGGTGGTAAAAGGGTACGCAGAGTGTGCTACTGAAGGAATCTGAAAACACAGGCCATCATCTTAATCTGGGTCTGACAGGGGCTTCGAGCAGAACTAACGGCTCAGTTATAGACCTCATTAGCCGAGTGGGATTTTTACCCTTTCCTTATGATGATTGTGGGTTTTTTTTTTCCCATCTGCTATTGAGCGAAAGGAATTTTATAACAATGTTAAATTATTTGCCATTTCCAAGGGGGGGTGGTCAATTAAAAAGAGTCAAGGGAGAAGGTAAAAATGAATTCCTTAAGCATTTGTGCTGACCATTTAAGATAAGATCTTCTCCAGTGGGGATATTAACGAAGAATAACAGTACTTCTAGGGCATTTGCCAAAGAAAAAGTTCCCTCTCAGTGGTGATTAACGTTGCCATCTCCCACCCTTTTCTGCCACAGGGGGTTGGAATTCTCATGTTCAATCTCTGATCCCCTCACGCTGGGGGCGCTCAGCGAAGGTGGTCCTGTGTGGACCCAGCCGCGCCGTGCTCACTGTGGACAAATGCACACCCTTTACAAAATACAAATGCATTTTGTTCCACCTGCACACCTTTCTGGGGAATACCGGCTGTCCTTCCATCTGACACATCTCCTCATAGGAAACAGGGCATGAACTCCTGGATGCCAAGCCTCCTTGCCCGCCACCCAGTACTTAGCCAGAAACTTCCAGCACGGCAAGCAAGCCTCTCTATGTGCTCTCATAACCTCTGACAACTCGAGTCGCTAACCATGTTTCATTGGAGAAACTTTTATAAAATATTACAATCAATTCGATTGCATTAACACATCTGAACCTCTAAGTTCAACACTGGAAAACACAATACTTCTCTATTACATCAAGTGTCTGGTCAGATATATATCACATGAAACTGAAACCGGAGGCACTGGGGGACCCTGTTTATCCCAACTTAGCAAAAGGAATTACCTGACAGTTGGAAATGAAAAACTACTAATAAACATTACAGTTTATTGAAAAGTTTAAACAATAAGATTAAGGAAACTTCTGCAATATTAAGAAATGTATATTATCCTACTTTACCTTGCTTGGGGAATTCCTCAAGGATTTATTATTCTGTTACACCACCAAAAAGCCTGTGTTATGTTAAGGGATTCTGCCTTCCTGCCTGCATTCCGCATGAATCTAAAATTAAGAGGCAATCTTTCTTCAGCACATTGTACTTCCCTAAATTAGGTTTGGTTTCCAGGGCAGAATTTGGAAGTCGGTGTTTTTTTACTCCAGGTACCATCAGCCCCTAATAATAAATGCTCTAGAGAAAAGAGTCCCCTGCTCTTTGCTGTTAGCACTGAAATGTATGCATGTGAGGCTGCTGAGGATGCTGAGATGGGAAGCTGATCTCCAGGCCAAAATTCAGGGCACAAAGTTTAGCCCCTTGATCGGTGTTCACTGGAAATACATTCACGCTGAGCATCTGATGAATTTCTGTAGACCTTATGAAGATTTTGGAGTGGCATGGGGAGTGGGAAGAAGGAACAGGGAAGGGTTGAATCAGATAGTACAAAGCATACCACCACCCTGTCCCTCAGTCTCAGCTTACTGAGGACCCCATAGATGATAAGCAAAAGTGGGCATTCCTCACCCCAGGAACACTCCCTCTGCCAAGAACCCACGTCTTTGCATTGTTTTTGCCATGGTGGGGGCAGGGGCAGTTAAGCACTTGGAATCATCACTCTTAGCCTCCTGGGAGGATCAACTGCAGGGTTTGGGGCCAGACTCCCTTACTGGCAGCTCATGGGATACAGCTTTTGGCTGGAATTTGAAGGTTTCACTCCTCCACTTGCTAATTAGCACCTGCAGAAGGAGAAGCTGTAAGCCTGGTAGTGTTCGTGCCAGCCCAGCCTAAACAACAATGTCCAGAGGGAGAGGATCGATGTGGAAGACTGGGACAAAGAGATGTACATTATTGTCCCAAATACACCTGACTCCTTGGGCAACCTGTAGAAATCTCTGTGTTTCTGAGCCTGTGTTTACCCTCAGTGTAGAATGGGCATCATTTTGTATCTACATTGGTAATGGTTAGATCTTTACTGGTTCTGGCATCTTTTATAATCTGAAACTCCAGGCCAAAGCTACTTTTGTTCCAGAACCCTTTATCGCACCAAACTGCTGGACAGCTGTTTAACACCCCCCCCCCACTGACCCCACACCCTGGCCCCTTACAATCTAATTAGCTAAAGACCCATGGGTCTTTTGAATGCTCCCCCACACCACCACCTCAGTTGGAGGTATGAGGGTAGAGCTTGGCTCCCACAGGTTAGCTCATTGAGGACTACTTGCTTTCATCCACTATGTTCATGTATGTTGGAAATGTCCCCAAATGCATTTTAATCTCCATCTGCCATTATAGGGAAATTTTCCCAAATTTTTTATTATTACATCTTGTAGTTCTAGAATATAATATTTAACTATCAAACTTCAAGACAGGCTTGTATATTAAGCTCCAAATATCTTCTCTCTTGGAAATTTCTACATCATAAATTATTAGTTGAACACTTGAAGATGTAATGGTTTGGGCCAATATTCAACTTATATTTTCGGCGCAATGGAATGAATACTTAAACCTGACTCCTCAGGACAGCAGGAAGCCACCAGGCAACTGCAGTTCTAGCCCAAGGAAGGTCATTTTGCAAATTGGATATCCCAATGATGCCCATACAACTAATCCACAAAATTTGGGGAAAGTAGCCAATGAGACCAAATATAACAAAAACCACCCCAAAACACAGCAGCACCCACTCATAGTGACATCTGTGCCTGCTCCTCTAGATGTAGCCTCCATACAATCTAAATCCTCTAATGTGAGACCTCTATACCCTGTGCTTTGTGGAAAAATGGGGATGAGCCACAAAGAGGGACAGATGCTCATCTTACTGAACATTAGGGAGAGTTCTCCCTGCTTCATAGAAATCTAGGTGAAAAGAAACAGCATTTGATTCCCATTATTCCCATTACCCTATCAGGTAGGTATTATTGTGCCCATTTCATAGATGGGGAAATTGAGGCTCTAAAAACCAGTTACCTGCCAGAAATCACACTATTAAGTTGCAGAAGTGGGAACTTGTACTCAGGTCTGTCCACCTTTTTTTTTTTTTTTTTTTTTAAGATTTTACTTATTTAATTTTAGGGAAAGGGGAAGGGAGGGAGAAAGAGAGGGAGAGAAACATCAATTGGCTGCCTCTTGTACACACTCCAATGGGGGACTGAGCCTGCAACCCAGGCATGTGCCCTTATTGGGAATCAACCAGCAACTTTGCACTTTGTGGGACAATGCCCAACCAACTGAACCACACTGGCCGGGGGAGGTCAGACCACCTTTAAAGCTCTTCCCAATAGTTATTTATAGTCCAATCTACCCTCACCTCACTCCCCATGCCCACCCCCATCATCCAAGGCCTAAATACCTACTGCAGTTTTTATACCTAGTGGCCATCCTATCTCTGCTCAAACACGTGGATGGAAAGGTAGCTCACTACCTTTTGAAGCAGTCCCTATCCCCCATTAGCACCCCTATTCTTTCTTGCCTTTCCACTGGGGAGAGCCAGAAAGCCTTCCACCTTTGTAGTAGGATGATAAGAGGGAAGCCTTAGAGATATTTCTAAAAATTTACAATTAGAAAGAATCATTCAAACCAAGGGGGGAAAATGAGCAGACAATACAGCAGTCAGGAAGCTAGTCTGCTCCAAAGCACTTCTCAATTTCACTTCTTAAGGAAAACAGGAACAGGTGAAGGGAATGGGTGACCCAATGTCCATGGGTCTGAGTGCAGCAGGCTGGACCCATCTGGGAGATGCTCCTATCACCAACCCAGCTGAACTTCCAGGAAAGCATGGGTTGGATTTTCTCACATTCTTACACTGTGTCAAAAAAACAAAAACCCAAAACCCTGCCACCAGGGAAAGGACACAAATTTTCCGGACTGGCAGAGAGCTAGAACAGTTTGATTCAATTGAACTGAGGGGTCAGAACCAGCTTTGATGTAATGTCTCCCACATGCTTATGGCTCAGTGGTAGTATCTTTGGGAGGCAGATACTGTTATCATCCCTGTTTTATAGATGAAGAATCAAAAGCCTTCTTTGTCTCCAGGCTCTAACCCAATCAGTTGCCTCTCTGAGCCTCAGTTGCCCCATGCTGCTAGCAGGTGGCAGAGCTGGAATTTGACTCCACTAAGTTACAAAGCCTATGCTCTTAACCACTATCTGCTCTGCCTCAATATGTTGTAACTGTAAGTATGGTGTTCACACACAACAAGTGATGCGGGTCTGCTGCTGACTTTCATGAGGCCATCAAACAACCAACAAGCTGAAAAACTCATACAAAAATCACAAGTCCAAAATCATTGGGTCAGCGCTGAGGACACTAAAAGGCTTCCAAGTCCATTTTCAAAGCCAGTATAACACTAAAACCTTACAAAAGAAAAACCCAGAACGAACTGTCCTGTCTCATTTATGAATAGTGAATAATGATCTAGATAGATTATGACCAAGCAAAATCCTGCCACATAATAGGTGGATGGCTAACATACATAACTCAGTGAAGTTCATCCCAGGAATGCAAGGCTGGTTCTGTTTTAGGAAATCTATTACTGTAATTCACTATGACAACAGATCAAAGAATAGGGACCCTATGATCATCTTATAGATGCTGGAAAAGAATTTACAAATGTCAACATTTGTTCCAGATTTTAAAGACAGAAAAAAACTCAATAAAATAGGAAAAAGTGGATATTTGTTAACATGAACTATACATCTGAAGTAGCAAAACAAAATCCAGACAACACTGAGCCTTGTTGAGGATGCAGAGCAACCAGACCTCTCATTTGTTGTTAATGGACATGCAAAACACTTTGAGAAAAGGTCTAGTATTTTCTTATCAAATTAAATATATGGCCAGTCCTCAAATAAAACTATTTTGTTCAATGTCATTATGTTATAAAATTGATGAGATGGGGTTCTGTTATATATCATTTTGCTTAAAGGCCAAGAACCTATCAATGGTGTTAAGTGAGGGCTTATTGTACACCAACCTGGCAACTCCTATATATTTTACCAAAATAAATAAAAGCAAATGTCCCCTAAAAGACTTGTATGTAAATGTTTATAACACCTTTATTCATATTAGCCAAAAACTGGAAAGGATCCAAGCATCCATCAGCAAGATAACAGTTAAACAAACTATGGTGTATTTACATAATGAACATCTTAGACTACTCAGGCTGCCATAACAAAATGCTATAGACTAGGTAGCTGAAACACCTGAAATTTATTTCCTCACAGTTCTAGAGTCCGGGAAATCCAAGATGAAGGTGCCAGCATAGTCAGGTTCTAGTGAGGGCTCTTTCATTGTGTTGCAGATAGCCACCTTCTCACTGTGTCCTCACATGGAGGAGAGAGAGAGCAAATTCCCTGGTATCTGTTCTTATAAGGGCACTAATCCCATCAAGCCAAGACTCCACCCGCATGATCCCAGCTAACCCTAATTGCCTCCCCAAGACCTCATCTCCAAATACCATCATATCGAGGTTTTAAGACTTCAATATATGAATGGGGGATGGGAGGTCACAAGCATTCAGTTTATAACAATGAAACAAAACTCAGCAATAAAAAGGAACTACTGATATCGGTAGCAGCATGGATGAATCTCAGAAACATTATGTTTTGTAAGAAACAAATATAAAGGACCCATGAACACAGACAACAGTGTGGGGATTGACTGTGGGAGTGGGAGCAGGGGGTTGGCAGGGGGCCAGGCAGGGGAGAGCAACGGGAAAAATTGGGACAACTGTAATTGAACAATAAAATTAAATAAATTTTTTAAAAACATTAGACTTTGTGAAAGAATCATTACACAAGAGTATCATTTCTTTTATATAAAGTTCCAGAATCAAACAAATCTATGGTAGAAAAAAATGAAAACTGTGGTTGGCTGAGGTGGGGGAATGGAAACTGAACTAGGAAAGAATACAATAGAATTTTCCAGAATGATAGTAATTTTTTTTAGTGATAAAAGTTTGGGTTATACAAGTTATGTGAATTTGTCAAAACTCATAGAATAGTATAAATAAATTTTGTCTATTGAATTTTATGTAAATTTTACCTCTAAATTAAAAAGGAACCATAAGCAAATACCAAACTCTGGTTACAAATATGCATGCTGAAATTTTGAAGGTAAAGTGTACCGATATCTTCAATTTACTTTAAAATGCATCGAAAAGTAAGATAGATTGATGGATGGATAAAGGGAAGGGCAGATAAATAAAGTAATAAAACAAGTGTAGTGAAATATTAAGTGTAGCAACTAGATGCTGAGTATATGGGTGTTCACTGTACAATTCTTTCAACTTTTCTATATGTATGACATTTTTCATAAAATGTTAGAGGAAAGAATTAGCTTCACACTTAACAGTAAAATCCTAGAAGCATTGCCATTAAAGTCTGAAATAAGTCAAGGATACCTTCTATCAAATGCCTTCAGGGCTTGAAGGTAATGTTAATAAGTGAAGAGAACTTGGTTTAAAAATAGGGACTGGGTATGAGACGTGATCCATCCTAGCGCAGGACCTCACAGCATTGGTGTGTTTCCTCCTGTAGGAATATTGGTCCAGAGTTGTCCAATCACCTAAAATTCCACGTGAAGCTAGAATTCAAGCTTTGGTATGTGGGGAAACTCTTGATTTTAAAAAAATTAATTTTTTATTTGTTTTTCAAATACATAAAGTAAACCTGACCCTAGAGCAGTTCATTTTGAACCTCCATACTAGCAAATAAGTAAGAAAAGAAAGGGAAGATAAACCCAAGATAATTGACTGAAAATCTGTTGGAAAACGTAAGAGTTTGAGTAAAATGCATGATTTCAGATGTAATATACTTATAAAAACTGATAGCTTTCCTATATCATAAGCTATTAGAAATTATACATAAAGGGGAAAAATCCCATTTATAATAGCAACAAAAAAGAAATAAACCTAATAAGAACTGTGCAGGATCCATATGAGTTTAGAGTAAAACTTCAAAACTCTACAGAGGGTATATTAGGCAGGTTAGGCTAAATGATGTTGCAGAAACAACTGGCACCAAAATCTCAGTGGCTTATCACAAGACCAGCTTATTTCTGTCATCTGAAGTCAGTTCTGTATCTCGGCAAATGTTCAAAACACTTGTCCCAAAGTTGTGGCTTAGCATTGGGCTTGTTTTGATCCTGTACATAATGCCTCCTGTTTCCATGATCACCAAAGCAAAGGAAGAGAAAGCAGAGGATCACAGTTGGGTCTGTCATTGCCTTGAACCCGAAGTGTCACATGACACTTTTGCTCATATTTCACTGGCCAGAACAAGTTTTATATAGCCCTGCCATCTGCAAAAAGCAGCAAAATACAGGAGAACAAATTAAATACTTGGTGACCATGTACTGCTTTGTCCCAGAGGAAATGAAAGTTAGGTTGTGGTCTTGATTAAAAAGACTCACTAAAGATATCGATTCTCCCTAAAGTAGGCTATGAATGTAATATAATCCCAATGAAAGTACCAGCAGGATATTTCTTGGGAAGAACAAGTAAATCTTAAGTTTATATGTAAAAATAAACATGTAAATATAGCCAGAAAAATTCTGGGGGAAAAAAAAAGAGTAATGGCTGTGGGGAATAGCCCTACTCCACATTAAAACATATTACAGAGCATCAGTAATTAAAACAATTTAGTACTGAAACATGAATAGAAGATCTAGAACTAGACACAACATATATCAGAATCTGATATATAATAACAATGGCATTTCAGTATAATGAGGAAATTTTTGATCATCTAATGAATGGTGTTGAGACAACTGGCTGGCCACTTTGGAGAGACAAACTAAATCATTACCTCACTTCTTACACTAAAATATATTTTGGATAAATAAAGAATTTAAATATTTTAAAATAAAACTATAAAAATACAAAAGAAAACATGAAAAATATTTTGGAAATTTTTAAAAATATTTTTAAGATCCAAGTAAGATACATGGCCCATGAATTATTTTTATATTAACGATTTAACTACATAAAAATTTGAAAATTTCTGCCAAGTAAAACAAAAACAAAATTTTTAAAAAGGAAAACTGGGAAAAGGCTAATTTCTATATTATGTAAGAACTTTCAAAAATTAGTAAGAAGTAATCACACAAGCCAATAGAAAAATGGTGACAGACAAAAAAAGAATGCAGATGATGTTTAAACATTTGAAAAGATGTTTAGCCATCATTGTAAGGGTTTAGAACAAGCCACCCCAAGGTGTGCCTCAGTGGTATACAGATTATTTTTAGCTAAAGACAATTGAGACCCTGTAGACTCAAGAGAAAGTCCTGCCTCTCTCTGATCTAGAGGAATTTGAATTAGGGGCCTTGCCCATAATAAAGGTTTATCAGAGATAACCTATCTATATGGCAGGACAAACTACTGATTTTTTAAAATATATTTTATTGATTATGCTATTACAGTTGTCCCAATTTTTCCTCCTTTGCCCCATCCACCCAGTACTCCCCTTTCCTCCAGCCAACTCCCCCTTAGTTCATGTCCATGGGTCAAGTATGTAAGTTCTTTGGCTTCTCCCTTTCCTATACTATTCTTAATATCTCCCGGTCTATTTTGCACCTACCAATTATGCTTCTTAATCCCTATACCTCCCCCCACCTCATTTTCCCCCTTTATCCTCCCAGCCAATAACCCTTCAAACGGTCCCCATACCTATGATTCTCTTCCTGTTCTAGTTCTTTGCTTAGTTTGTTTTTGTTTTGTAAATTCATTTGCTGATAGTTGTGAGTTTGTTGTCATTTTACTATTCATACTTTTGATCTTCTTTTTCTTCAATAAGTCCCTTCAACATTTCATATAATAAGGGCTTGGTGATGATGAACTCCTTTAGCTTTACCTTGTCTGGTAAGTACTTTATCTGCCCTTTAATTCTAAGTGATAGCTTTGCAGGACAGAGTAATCTTGGCTGTAGGTCCTTGGTTCTCATCATTTTGAATACTTCTTGCCAGTCCCTTCTTGCCTGCAAAGTTTCTTTTGAGAAATCAGCTGACAGTCTTATGGGAACTCCTTTGTAGGTAACTCTCTGCTTTTCTCTTGCTGCTTTTAAGATTCTCTCTTTATCTTTAACCTTTGGCATTTTAATTATGATATGTCTTGGTGTGGTCTTCTTCGGGTCCAACTTGTTTGGGACTCTCTGTGCTTCCTGGACTTGTATGTCTATTTCCTTTGCCAAATTAAAGAAATTTTCTTTCATTGTGTTTTCAAACAAGTTTTTAATTTCTTGCCCTTCCTCTTCTCCTTTTGGCATCCCTATGATTCAGATGCTGGCACTTTTGTAGCTGTCCCAAAGTCTTCTTATTCTCTCCTCAGTTTTTTTCAATTCTTGTTTCTTCATGCTGTTCTAGCTGAATCTTTTGTTTCCCCCTTATGTTCCAAATCATTAATTTGAACCCTGGCTTCCTTCCCTTCACTGTTGGTTCTCTACGGATTTTTCTTTATTTTACTTAGTGTAGTCTTCATTTCCTCCCTTATGCTTTTCCTGTACTCAATAAGTTCTCTGAGCATCCTTATCACCAGTGTTTTGAACTCTATATCTGATAGGTTGGCTCTCTCTGTTTTGTTCAGTTCTTTTTCTGCAGTTCCATTCTGTTCTTTAATTTGGACCACATTTCTTTGTCTCCTCAATTTGGAAACCTCCTTGTGTTTGCTTCTGTGTGTTAAGTAGAGCTGCTTTGTCTCCCCTGTCTTAGCATACCTGTTAAGTTGTGTGGGATGGAGCCTTAGGTATTCACCAGGGCAGAGCAACCCACTTCAGTGTTTTATGGCTCTGTAGGTGGGGGGAGAGATTGAGGAGGGGGGCAATGCCACTGCCTAGCTGCTGGAGGCTTGGTCAGCACTTGCCCCATTTCCAGTCACTTCACCCCCTCTAGCTGTTGCCCTGGTGGTGGTTCCCAGAGTGGGTGCAGGCCTACTAGGACTGTGCAGGCCCTTTAAATGGACTCTCCTTAGAGATCAGCAGTTTCTTCCATCACCTTAACTCCCACTGGTTTTTACAGCCAGAAGTTATGAGGCTTTATTTTCCCAGTGCTGAAGCCGTGGACTGTGTAGTCTGGCCGGGGGCTGGGATTGCTTGCTCCCAAGGTATCCCTCCCTATTTTTATCCACCGCACATAAACATGACCACCTGTATGCCAGCTGCCTCGCCACCACCACACCATGTCCTCTCTGCCCTAGCTCCCCAGCTCTGCCCCTTAAACCTGTCTGGATGAATATGGCTTCTTTAAATCCTTGGTTGTCAGACTTCCATATGGTTCAATTTTCTGGCCGTTCTGGGTGTTCTTTGTTTTGAGGTTAGTTGTGATCCTTCTTGTGGTTGCACAAGGAGGTGAAGAGTGTCTACCTACACCTCCATCTTGACCAGAAGTACAAACTACTGATTAGTAAACATGTGTTCTCCCTGCAATGGCTTCCTGAAGCCCCAAGGTACCTTACACCATCCCTAGCTCAGAAGGTCATCTGTACCTCATTTTCCCTTTCTGTCTCTCAACCTCTCATGTATGCAGTGTTCCCAGGCATCAGTCATTTTCACCCTGATGGGTGGGGCTGAGTTGGGTTGGCATCATCCAGCAAAGTGAAAGGTCACTGGTTCAATTCTTGGCCAGGGCACATGCCTAGGTTGGGGATTTGGTCCCGTCAGGGCACATGCAAGAGGTAACTAATGGATGTTTCTCTCTCACATTGATCATTCTCCTTTCTCTCTAAAAATAAGTAAATAAAATCTTTCTTACAAACATTTGATCATTTTCTTTCTGCTAATCTGTTTCAAGTCTATTTAATGATCAGACCAGCCAAAAGAACTTTGAGAGTAGAGAAATGTTTCCTCCTCCCCCACATCTTCAAAACAACAATTATTTTTCATCTATAAGATTGACAACAACCTAAAAATGTAATATTATCTAGTGTAGATGAAGATATGGAGATGCATGCTCATGTACTATCAACAGAAGTATAAATTGGTGCAAATTCTTTGAAGGACAAATTGGCAATATGTTCCACATTTTAAACCTATGTGTCCTTTGACCCAGAAATTTTACTTTTAAGAATGTTTCCTACATGTGCAAAAAGTATATATAAGAATTTTGCTGCAGCTTTTTTATATGATCACACACACGCACACAAAACACCTGAAAAAACCTAACCATGCATCAATAGGATAGTTAAATATGTAAGTATAGTAATGTTGTACAAAGAGAACTTGGAAAGATACACTAATAAAAGCAGGTGCCAAAGGTGGGCAGAGGAACACTCATAGGAGAGTCATAGATTAGAGTCAGACTTTTCAATGTATTCTTTTTTCTACTACTTTGATTTTTGAATCCTTTGGATGTATTACCTATTGAAAAACAAAATTGAATTTTAAAAACAACAACAAGAAGAATATCAGTCTATACTCGTATATGTCAATACAAAATGATCTCAAAATATAATGTTAATAGGAAAAAGCAAGGAACAGAAACCTGTCTAGTATGCTACCATTTATATGGAAAAGTATATGCATTGAAAATGTCTAGACAGATATAGAAGAAACTGCTAACAAGGGTTTCCTCTGAAGAGGAAACTGAAAATCTGAAATGGAAGAATCACTTTTCTTTTCATTCCCTTTAGTAGTTCTTTTTTACCAAGTAAATATAATACAATTGCAATTTTTTAATCCCTAGATCAAAACCATTATGCTAGAATTATCAGGATGAAATCAGCAGAATCTCATAGAAACACAGATACAGAGCTTGTTTGTGGGCCAAGGAACTAACAGAGTAGGGAAAAGCGCCCAGCCAGTATTCAGTGACCTGAATGATACATTTAGCTGGACACTGAGCTTTGGGAGGAGAGCAAGTCTTCCCAGTCTGAGTTCACCTGGGTGTGCATCCTGCCTTTGCCACTTACTAGCTCTGCGACCTCAGGCAAGTTCCTTCACCTCTTGGGGCCTGTTTTTTTATTTCTTCAAAAGGGATTTCTTACACTTGCCTCTGTTGTGATGATTAAATGACATGATACAGGTAAGGTGCTTAGTTAAAGGCCTAGCATGTAGCAAGCATTTACTTAGTAGTAGCAGGAAAAACGTTAAGTTAATTATTGTACCCTGCTACTCTAGAATATTACACGGCTTTTGGGTGGAATTAGATAGGGCAAGGCCTTATCAAGTGGCAAGATCTCCAGGCTTACATGAAAAAAGCAGGCGAGAGACCAGAATATATAACAGGGGTGGGGGAAAAACTGTTCTGTTTCTATTTTAATTTTTTGAAGTCAGATTGCTATAAGTATTAAAATGTCTGGAAGGCTATACGCCAATCTATAAATGGTGTTTATCTCTGGAGAGGAGATTTGGGAAGGAAGAATTTGAGGGACTTTCGCATCTTACTTTATGCATTTCGATATTGTTTGAGCTGCTCAGGACTAGCGTTGATCACTTTTTTTGATTTTTAAAAGAAATAAATACTTTTTAATTAGACAATTAATGGGAATTAGGAATCAGGTGCAGGCCTCCGCAGCAGCCCCGCCGTGGGGACAGAGGCCCGCTCCCGGCTCTCAGCACCGACAGACCGCCCTTTAGCGCCGGCCGCGGGGCCGCAGGGTCCCGGAGCGCGAAGCCCCGCAGTACCGGGCGCCCGCTGAGCCCGTGGGCCGCGCCGCCATCAGCCGCGCCGCGTGCAGCCCCGCGCCCTGCTGCTCTCGTCCGCCGGCTCCCGCCAGCAATAATGAGGCAGAGCGCCGAGACCTCGGCCCCGGGCGGAGCAGCCGCCAGCCGCGCGGGCGCCGTATTAGCATTTTAGAGGCCTTCCTGTTTGTTCTTTTGTGCTGTTTTTCCAGCCCGAATAGTCCGCACAGCCGGAGCCACGTACTGAGCGGTGGGGCCACCGAGGCAGAACACACCGGAGTGTCTCGGAAACCCCTGTCTCACGCCCTGTCCGGCCAGACCTGCTTTGGGACGGCAGGCCAAGGAAAGGGGCAGGGGCCGGGGCAGGCTTCGGCCCAGAGTTAGCCCTGAGTGGCGTCTTCCCCCTCCGCAGTCCCTGCCGTCAGTCCCTGCAGCTCTGGCCGGGGCGCACAGGCTGTGGATCCAGACTGGCGTCAGCTTGAGTCCTGCCTCTGCCACAGAATGATATGGAGCCCTGGTCTACAGCCTCCTCTACGTGTGCCTCAGTTTCCCCAGCTTTATAAATGAAGAGTACCGATCTCATAGGAGTCACCAATGCTTCTGAAGCACTTACCTTTAGTGCTTGACACATTATCTAATTTATTCTTTAACAATCCTGAGAGGTACGTATTAATACTGTCAAAGTAAATGGGGCTCAGAGGGGTGAAGTGGCAGAGGTCTTGACAGCTATGAAGCTCCTGCACCGCTGGGGGAAGCAGCCAAGAGCAGAAGTATTTGTCTCTAAGGTAGACTGCAGCAAGCACTTTGTATGCAACTTAAGTTTTCTAACGCAGAAAGGATCTTAGGAACAAATGAACTCAAACGAGGGGGCTGGAGAAGAAGCCTGTGCTTGGGGTGGCATCTTTTAAGAAGGAGCTAAGAAGCCCTGAAGTTCAGGTATATGTCTGCATGCACTTAGTTTGTGCTGAACAACTGCAATTATCTCAGGGGTGGGGGAGGCAAACCTACAATAATCAAGACTATAGGATAGGGATAAACATATAGATCAATGGAATAGAATTGAGCCAGCAATAAACTTGTAAATTTATGGTCAATTGATTTTTGACAAAAGTGTCAAGATAATTCAATGGAGAAAAGCTAGTCCTTTCAACAAATGGTGCTGGTACAACTAGATAGCCACATCATCGTATACAAAAATTAACTGAAAACAGATCATAGTGTAACAGAACCCCTGGGCTGCTCCGATTGAAACAGAACCCACGGGCTGTTTAGTTAGGGGTCCAACTGCCCGCCGCCAGAATCATAACTCTGAATACCAGAGTTTGGTGAAAAGAAAAAGAATTATTTACACAAAGTCCTGCCTCCCCCTCCCAGACCTGGCCAGTCTTACGGAAGTCAGAAACACCGTTTCCCTACTTCCTAGGCACAGTTCAGCTTTACCAGTAGCTGCCAATCATTCAGTTCTGATTGGGGAGGTCCTTTCTGTGCTGTGGTGCCTCCAGCTCTCAATATAGGACGGCCTGGATTCTCAGCCTCCTTATAAACTGCCTTCTTCCTGCAAACCGCATGGATCTCCTCTCCTTCTCAAAGCAGCCTGGCAAGAGCCGCTTCTTAAAGCAGCCTTGAGATCCCTTCTCCAAGCCAGATGGAGGGAGCCCACAAGAGCCAGAGAGTGAGGGCATGAGGGCCAGAGAAAGCCTGAGAGAGGGAGCCTCCTAGAGCCAGAGCCAGCCCAAAATGTCCGCAGCTCCTTCTGTCTTCCTCCCTGCCTCCTCTCTCCCCCTGCGTCCTCTCACGCAGTGGGTGTTGCAAACAGTTCTGACCATTCACAGAACCCTAGGTAGGCTCTGTCTGTTTCTTCCGTACCAGCCCACAGTCCAAGATCCCTCCCATCTTCCTGAGTCTTGGAAATAAAGCGGATCTTGCAACAATGTATCCAGCCACTAGCTCCAGGCATGCAAGGGTATCCTGAAAGCTGCTTCCTGCTCCCTATCTCCCAGCCACAAACTCTGGGATTTGTTTTTGGACTCCCCTGTTTCTGTAACAATAGTCCTAAATGCAGGAGCTAAAACTATAGCACCCTTAGAGGAAAACATTAGAGTAAATCTTTGTGGCTTTGAGTTAGGCAATAGTTTCTTAGATATGACACCAAAAGTATACACAAAGAGAGAGAGACAAGTTGAACTATATCAAAATACCAAACTTTTATGCTAAAAAGAAAAGGTAAAAAGGCAATCCCCAAAATAGGAGAAACTATTTGCAAACCATATATTTAGTAAGAGACTTGTATCTAGAATATATAAAGAATTCCTACAACTCAATAATAAAAACCCAAATACCAGAATTTTAAAAATGGGGAAAGAATTCGAATATATATTTCTCTAAAAGAGATATGCAAATAGCCAATAAGCACATGAGAAGATGCTCAACATCATTAGTCACTAGGAAAATGCAAATCAAAACCACAACGAGATATCACTTCACACCCACTACTATGGCTATAATCAAACACACAGACAGGATGTGGAGAAATTGGAGCCTTCACACACTGCTGATGGGAATGCAAAATGGTACAGCAATTGGAAAACAGTTACATATAGAGTTATTATATGACTCAGCAATTCTACTTAGATATGTACCCAAGAGAACTACAAACAGGTGTCCACACAAAAACTTGTATATGGATGTTTATAGTGGCATATTTATAATAGCCAAATGTCCATCAACTGATGAATGAATAAATAAAAAATGGGATCTCCATGCAATGGAATATTATTCAGCCATAAAAATGAAGTATTGACTCATGCTACAATATGGAAGAACTTGAAAACATTATGCTAAGTGAAAGAAGCCAGTAATAAAAGGCTACATACTGTATGATCTCATTTATAGGAAATGTTAAGAATTGGCAAATTTATTGTATAAAGACTAAAAGTAGATTAGTGGTTACCAGGAGTTGGGAGGTATGTGGGGGAGGATGCTCAGGTGGAAACCAGAACAGGTAATGGGGAATAACTGCTAACAGGTACAAAGTTTCTTTCTGGGGTGATGGAAATGTTCTGGAATTAGACAGCAATGCACAAAACTGAGAAAACAAGTATTGTAAGGTGGGATCTCGCCCCCAGAGTGTCCTTTCCTCCCCTAGCATATTGCTGATCATGCAGTTTAGATCCCTGACTTTTTGTATTGCTGGTCATGCAGGTTTGGACTCTCCCCTGACCTTTCCTCCCCTGGCATGTCACTAGTCATGTGGTAGACCTCCTTAGAAGAGGAACAAGACGGGGCAGAGAATAACCTCATACCACTTGCCAGAGAATACTCTCATATGACTCCCATGCCAGCCCTTGCACAACCACTACTTTAAGCATTAAGCCCTCAGGACAATGAGGTTCTGCTCCACATAAAATGATCTTAAGAACAAAGCCTTGGGTCTGTTGACCACAGAGACAGAGTTTTGGTCAAACTAGAGATAACATCTAGGCCTCAGTTGTGTTTCAGCTCCAGGCCCAGAAAAGCAGCAAAACCAGACAAAGTGGTGCCATAACTGACATCAGGACCAGCTGCAAAGACTAATGACCCTACCCTAGCACCAACCAATGAGTAAAGACCACAACCTTGAAAAGGGCAAACCTGGAAAGCTGATGAATATTCTATTGAGATCCTCCCCTGAGACCTTCCCTAAAATCCTTGCATTTGGAAAACAGATAAAACCCCTTAAGATGAAAGACCCAGCACTCATGGTCTCCCCCCACCCCTTCCCTTCCCTCTTTCTTCTTACAAGGCATATACCTTTGCTTTCTTTCTCCTAAGCTATAACGGCCCTCCTTTTGTCTCTGTAACTGGTTTTACTGAGTCCATGCAGCCCAGCTGGCTCACTTCTACCTCTATGACATTCTAAATGAATTTTCTCTTAGAGTTCTTGGCTCTAAATTCTTTCTCAGCCAAACTCAGGGACTGAGGTCTATCTTTGCCATTTACATCTGGTGCCATTCACCCTTAACATTCATGATAGTTGCAAAACTTTGTGAAAATACAAAATCACTGAATTGTACACTTAAAATAGTGAATGTTAAGGAATGTAAATTATATCTAAGTAAAACTATTTTTAAACAGAGAAGGGGTTTATGCATTACTTGTGCAAGTAAAAATCATTTTAAAAGTTAGGCAGGTTGGGCAGCAAGGAAGAAATGAGTTCCAGGCAAAGGGAACGGCATCTGTGAATCAAAGACTTGACAGCAAGATAGGAGTTATGATGGGGGAACTGCAGGACGTCAGAAAGTCTAGAGAATAGAATGTAAGGAGGACAGAGGGATGCAATGGGCAGAAGGCAAATTATGAGGGTCAGATCATGGGTCCTGAGAAGGAACTGAGGCTTTTTCCCAAGGACAGTGGGCAGCCATGTTGTTCCTCTCACTGCACAGATCTGGATTCACACTCTCCCATACCTTGACCCATCCTATGAGTCCCATCACATCCCTCCATACACCATCTTCTCTTACCTCTTACACACACTTTTCCCTCTGCCTGGAACTCTCATTATTCCTTCATCCGTGACTGCTACTCACCCATCCTTCAAGATGCAGATCAAATGTCACAGCCTCTGAAAACCACCCTTCCTACCTCCCACTGCCTGCTCCACCCCCTCCAACCCAGAGCAGCCTCTGTCCTTGGATCCCTCACACTGGATTGTGAACTGTGCGCCTCCTGGGGGAGTGCCATGATGTTCACTGCTGAGAACCCAGCACTGCCCGCATGCTAGTAAGTGCTCTGTATCTGTGTTGAACACGTGACGAAATGAAAAGGTGAAAGAATGACTGCTCAAGGGGTGTTTCAGCCACAGCTGGCCTCTGCCTTGATCTGTCAGCCCTCCCAGCTGTACCGTCCGCTCACATTCCCCTGGGTTCCTGGAACACATCTCCAGGCTCAAGCAAACCCCTGCACTAAAACATCATAGTCACCACCGAATATCACCCTGGCTCCTCCTGGCTGTGCAAGCTTACATGCGCCTTCTCTGAGCACTTGTCAAGTGCCCATCAGTGCTTGCCTGACTTCCCTCCTAGGGCTATGTGGCTAAAATGGAATGTGACAGGTATTGAGTACAATCTTCAAACTCAAGTGTCTAAGGAACATTTTTATTTTCTTTTAACAAGTTTTAGTCCAGCTGTGAAGATCCAGTCCACTAACACCATGGCAAATGTAATCAGTCGTTATTGGGGCTCTTCCTTGCCCCCAGGTTGTCCAGGGATATTGGGGTCTTGGACAGCACCAAGCCTCAGAGAGGGCCTCTGCTCACCAGGAGTCATCTGTCCTGCTTGTTCCTGAGGACATGGCTGTCCCAAGGACATGCCCAGGAGGCCCAGCCTCACAGCCTCTTCGGCCCAACAGCTCTGCTACTTCTACACCAGGCAGGGACCTACTACCTTCTTCCATTTCAGGTTCATAAAGCCTCTGTCTTCTCTCTCATTGCTTACCAAGCCATTCCCTACTCTAAGACACCCAGCATCCTGTGTTCAAGGAGCTTTGACTTCTGCAGAACAAGAGCCCTCTCTTCAATCAACTGCTTCGTTCCATGCAAGAAACCCTGAGGCAGAGGAATTGGAAGGGCCAGGCTGTTGGCTTGAAGCACAAGGATTGGGGAATAGGGGGGTGGGGTGGGGGAGCAAAATGCATTCATACACCAAAAGCTTTAATAGACTGTGAAGGGACATGCCTTGAGTAGGAGTTACATATGCCAAGCCCCGCCATGTGCAGACACCACTGGGGAAGTGCCTGCCGTAGTAAGCCATTAACAGACACTAATCTGTGGAGTGGATGAAAGAACAGAAAGGTCTGACTTCTTCACTCCAAAGCAGCGAGCTTTTCTAACTTAAGCAGGGCTGTCAAAATCCAAAAATCAGATGCTTGACACCTGACATTGGCCTTTGGGCCCCGTTTAGTCTCTCTGTTGTTCTAGATTAAGCAGGATCTCCAGCCCAAACATCACTTCCTCCAAGAGGTCTGCTCTGATCCCAAGAGGAAGTAATCCCTGCCCCTCTGAACTTTCCTAGCACAATGTCTGTGGTTCTCCCAAGGGACATGACTCTCTCACCCTCTTTTCATGGAGTTTTATGCCCTTGCAAGAGGCACAATATTGTTTGAGTTAACAGCACAGTTTGGGGTCAAACAGATCTATGTTCAAATCCCAGTTCCCCTGACTGGGATCATCATGAGCAAATGACTTAATCGTTCTGAATTTCACTCTCCTCATGGATAAAATAGGAACAACACAGTATCTCCCTCAGAGGGTCATAGTGAAGATTAAATAATAGGATGCACATAATAACTCAGTAAATAGTGGGTATTACTATTATCTGGTTTCTTTGTATGCAAGCTCCTGAGGGTAAACATAGCTTCTTTCTCATCTCCTTACAGAAGCTCAACACAGGGTTCTTTCTGAACATCGTTACACATTTTTTAAATAAATTCAATAATCAAAAGTAGTTTCAGGCTGTATACTTAAGTTCATAGCAGTGTTACAACAGCCAAAAGGTGAGAGCAGCCCAGGTGTCCATCAACAGACAAATGGCTAAACAAAATGTGGTACATGCATAAAATAGAACATTAGCCTTAAAAAGGAAATTCTGACACATGGATAGATGAACCCTGAGGACATTCTGCTGAGTGAAGTAAGCTAATTACAAAAAACCAAATACTATAAAATTCCACTTATATGAGGTACCTAGAGTAGTCAAAGTCATAGAAACAGAAGGTGGAACGGTGGTTTCCAGGGGTTAGGGGAATAGGAAATGGGAAGTTGTTGCTTCATGGATACAGAGGTTCCGTTTTGCAAAATGAAAGCATTCTGGAGATTGATGGCACAACAGTGTGAAGGTACTAAGGAACTAAACACTTAAAAATGGTCAACTGGTAGATTTTATGTTAAATATATATATTTTTTACCACAATTAATGCTAAAAATTAAATTAACTTGTTTAGACCTTTTTAAAAATAGTAGCTTTGCTGAATCCCTCAAGGATCTCAGTAGGAACAGAGCAGCTGAAAGATGTGCTTAAGAGTTTAACATGTTTGGGTATAAATTTTTTTTTTAATGTCTGTGAGTCACTCATTATATACATACACTCAAAATGAGCTCATTTTCCTTCTCCTTTCTACTCTGAAGGGTGACATAGAAATCATCAGCACAGGAAGGATCTGAACGACCTGCTGATTACAGGATAATATTCATACAATGAGGTTAAAAGCACTGGCTGAAAAGTTCTTTCATAAAACCTGCTACATGAGAAGAGAAAATAATTTATGAGAACATGAACAATTAGCACTTTGTAAAAAAGAAATAATGCACTTAACTTGATCCCTATATTTAACATCAATTAAAGATTATCCTCATGAATGAAACTCGACCTGGAAATTAACAAGGGATTTAAATTGCATTATGCAAGCGAAAGAGAGAAGCTGGTGCACCAGTTCAGGGCTTCCAATATTCAGCTACAGTGGCATCTGTACAATGAGGCTTGGCCATTTCTTCACATCTCTGAGCTTCAAGATGCTGCTGCCACATATAAAAGCATGTGTTTTAGCCCCAAAATCCTGTGATAAAAATCCCTAGTTATCTACAAACACAAGACTGATACCTTTCATTTTTAATAGTAACTTCTGGGTTGTTTTTTTTTAACCAATAAAACTAACCAAGAGATTTCCTTTAAAATGACATCTGCAGCGTTTCTAGATTTGAATCTGGATCATTTCCATAGTTCTATTCAAGTGAACCTATAGGGCAAGGCTAGATCAGAAATTATATTCTGAGTCACCTGCTTCCAAGTCAAAGAACATTTTATTTCCTAAAATGAGCAGCTCAAAGAGTGTAAAACGGGTCTTAGAAAACAAGTGTGGACTAAAACTATGTACATGTGGTTTTTAAAAATAGTTACCACATACTGGGCCAGACTCTGTGCTAAGCAACCCACACACATCCCATGAGGCTAGTATCATTACCTTCACTTTACAAATGAGAAGACTGAGGCCCAGGAGTTCATTAATTCGGGTTCACACAGGCAGATCTGGGACTGGGACCCAGGTGCCTCTGTCTCCATAGCTCACCGGTAGTCACTACCCTTTCCTGTGGAGGGCAGATATGATGGCAGCGGCACAGAAACCCTCACAGAAGACAAGCATAAGACAATCCCCTCCCACCCACAATGTTCCAGGGTTTGTATCTTAAACTAGAGACTGAGCTCTCTCAGTTTGTCTCCTTCTGATACAAAGCATCCTGCTGCTTCCCACGGGATGTGTCAGGACCATAGCTCGGATGCTGATTGCTAAGAATTGCCCCGCTGGGAGGAAGCAGAGAGCTTCTTGCCATCTTCCAGACCCCCTGGAAGAAAGGTTCTTGTTCACAGCCCAGAAAGTGCCCCCTGAGAGGTTGGCTTTGTTTTTTTTCCCCTATCACTGTCACTCTTGCTACATCCAAGTTTTCTGGTTATTTTATTGTTCCTAGTGCCAGATCTGGGGACAATTTACCTCTTTGCTGAGAGAGAGAGAAACTCAGCTCTCACAATCCTGGCTTAGTGTGTGTGCGTGCAGAGCACAGGTTTCCCCATTGTTATCTTGGGAAAAGAGAAAGCAGATGTTAACCATTACCCCTTGAGAATTCACCTTGCTGTGCTGTAAAATTCTGCATTATTAACATTCCAAAATCCTTCCACTCTTGTATGCATCTTAGATGGGAGTCAATTTTTGAGAATTCAAAAATGTGAAGAAGATGGAGGTGGCAGAAGTTTATTAAATTGGCCCAGGGCAGTTTTGAAATGTGAAAGTTTCTCACTCTTTCCATGGCTCTGGGCCAACTCACAGCCAACTTGGCTGAGCAGCCTGTGTGGAGGTTTCTCATTGGGTAGCCCTCCCCATCCTCTGAAGGTGAAAGGCAAATATAGTGGGGTACCAAGGGAGGACAGGTTTGTTCAGCTCCAGCTAGACTCTGGGTCACTCTGGGAAGAGTGACAAAAGGGAGACATTCCAGATGACTTCACAGTGAGTGCATTAAATATTAGTTAAATTAATGGATGGTTTTTTAGGGCAAATAATTCTAAGGCAAATTCTCTTTTATAGAAGCCATCAGTGAAACTCAGCAGTTCCTTCTTCTGATCTGGTTGACCCATTGAAAGTGAGAATTGGGGTTTGGTTTGTTTTTTGCTCTGTTTTGAAAAAAGGGGGAGTGTGGGAGAGAAAGGCAGCAAAACCCAACACCCATTCATTGCAAACTGTAAAATAATTTTAAGGGATATTCCCCAACATACACACGTGCTTTGCAGCAAGATAACTGCAAGTTTGTGTATCAGTAAAGCAGAGTGATGAAGTCTAGGGCCTTGAAATCAGGACTCAGGCTGAGTTCTGCTTCCATTCCTTTCCAGCTCTGTCACCTTTAACAAGTTAATTAACCTCTCTGAGCCTCAATTTCCTCCCATCGAAATATCAACAGCACCTATTTTATTGGTCTGCTCTGAAGATTAAATAAAATAATGGAGATAAAATGCACATTACCTGGCACATAGTAGGTGCCCAGAACTCTTGCCTGCAGTACATTATTTTCATCATTATTATTACTGTTGGTGAGGTGGTTTCTTAAGCACCCCAGGTGCAGCAGCATCCACACATCCTGCCCTGAAACCACAGCTGGGATTTGGTTTTGCATCATGAACTAGACCCAAGGATCCCCTGACCTGAGGCGAACTGCAAAACAAAGCCTCCTCTAATAAAAGAAACTCCCCCTCCCCAACCCTCACCTCCAACCCCAAGTGTTTATTTCAGAATTCCCAGCTACAAAAGATTTACTAAGGACATTTTGGGATAGGGAGAAAAGAAAGTCAAAGTAGAACCTAATTCCTGTAATTAACTGGTTAACTAGAGCCCACAATTAATGGAATTTTTAAATGCACTGTCTTCTAAAGAAGAGATGAGCCACCCTTTCTGATCTACCTTCACAGAGATAAGTTGTTCCCTAACCCAAGCGCAAAATGTCACCCAAAGAAAATCGAGGTGAGTTCTGGCACCCCCTGAGCCTCAGGCATCTGAGGAAGGAGGACCCACGTGGGTTTGTTGTGAAAGGTTGGCCCAGTGGAACCCCGAGGAGGAGATGGACGTTTGTGCAAGACTGCCACAGATCAGGATGAAACCCAAAAAGGATGGTCTCAGTAACGCAAAATAACCGGCCAGGTTAACTGACCCATAGCCCACAGCTCCCTAGCATTTGGGGAAACGGAGTCTGAAGAAGCCGCAGCGCCGAGCGTGGGAGGCTGGGCGCCACTCCCTGCAGAGGGAGCTGTGCGGGCGTTCCCCCGCCTGAGTAGACAGCCATCCATCACTCCAGGAGAGGCAGCGGTGGGGACGTGAACTCGGTCACCTCCTCCTCCTCTCCCCTCCGCAGCCGGCTCTAAGTTGCCGAGGCGGCGGCGGCAGCGCGAGGAACAGAACGCGCTGCAAACTGCTTGCCTAACCCCTTTGCAACACTGATGCCGCCGACACAAGTTTTTCCATTTCCCCGAACAGCCTCTCCGGCTGCCAATAAAGACAGGCAGCTGCTCCAGGTCCTTGCACGCGGTCAAAGGGGGCCTTACCCAGCGGGTTCAGAGAGGCCCTTTACGCTCAGAGCGTGCTCGGGGCCCCCGGGGACACTCACCTTTCCTCTCCATCTGCACGGCTGTGAGGAATAATTACCGAGTAATTTGATGGCGGGCCTGAGAGATGCCAGGTCCAAGTCCCTTTCGAAAAATCGGATTCTGCCGCCTTCTTCGTCCATAACGCCTGGAATCCCACCTTCGCAGGACTCTGGGCAGATGTGTATAAGTCATTTCTGCCTAAGGCAAGTTGACAGGCTCCATTAGAGAGCGGCTCGGTCATGGAAATCGTGATCTTAATGGAGGGGTAGGTTGTGGATACCAATTACATACTCACAGCTCCCTATACCACCTGGCAGCTCCCTTCCCTAGGGATTACTTATAGGATCAGTGGGTGTTCACATCACAAATCCCTAACTCCACAGTCAGGGAAGCATGGCCTGGAGACCCACCAACGAGTGGGAACAATGCCCCTTCAATGTTGGACCCCACTCCTGGGGCCCATTGGTCCATGCATTCTGGCACAAGGCCTTAGATGCTTCTCAAAATTAATGTAAAATACAAACTTCGCAAGGACTGTCAGATCTCAACTAGAAAAATCTTCTGAGTGGGCCTTGCAGCAGCAGCAAGAGTCCTGGAGTGGGAGACCTGGATGCCCAAGAGTGACCTCAGCAAAGGCCTTCCACCTCTGAGCCTCAGTGCCCCCACCTCCAAGTGCCACGACAAGGCCCAAGTCCTCAAGTCTATCCCTGACCAATTCGTAAAGATGGTCTCTAAACCAAGACAAATTCTGTCTGAGACCCCCTTCCTTCTAGAAAGCAGAGAAGCAACCCCCTGAGAAGGAGCTTGACTGGAAAGGGGAAGCGAAAGAGGGTCAACCTCACCTGCCCAGGCGGCCGCTCTCATTAGTTATGTAGGATCCTTAAAGGCAGAGACCCTAAGACTTGGAGCCCAAAAGAAAGGGGCCAGTAAAATGAATTCATGAATTCTATCAACATAAGAAATGTCCAGACCTGTAGAGAATGTTTATGAGTTTCTTGGAACCAGCCAATCACTGACGACAATTGCCGGGAAGCAAAATCTCAACGGATTGAGAAAATGCTCCCGAGAATGGCAGTTCTGCACCTTATTTTACACATTAGAATCAAAGGAGGAGATGTAAAGGGATTACATGAAATCCACTGGTGATAGATTAGGGAGAAGGGAGAAAGCAAAGTGGAGGAAATCTCTAGGACTAGATAAAAAAGTAAAGGAATAGAAACATACTCCTTATACATTGGTGGGTATAGGAGAGTTAACAGTTAACAATTAACATGATAACAATAACAATGAGAGGTTCTGTGGTCTCCCATTCCAGTTCAGTGATTGTGCCCTGAGGGGTCTGAAAAAAGGAAACTACCCTGACTTTCCAAAAGTGTATTATCCTAGATGCAAAAAAGATGATAGCCAGGATCAGTTAAAGGTTGACCTTTGTCAGGAAGATACCAGGAGGACATAACTACCCCGCATGACTCGTCTTTAGAGTTTTCATTTCAGACCATCCTATGTGGTTATTTTCAGCCTTTGAGTTTGTAAGGGCGCCATGCAGGCCTTCCCTGAGCTTGTCGGATTTAGCATGTGGCCTCTTTTTGTCCACAATTTCTATCATACATTCCAAAGACAAGAGGACTGAGCCCAGTCCTCTGGGACCCACCCCCCCTCTATTCTGGGAAAGGCAGGATTGGCCCCACCGCCACCCACACCTCTCTCCAGTGGCTGGGCCCAGGCCCTAAGGGGTGCCAGCTCAGAGATGTGCCAGTCCCAATCACTGCTTCCCTAAAGGTGTGGCCCTGAGGATGGGAGGGGATGACTCCACCTACCATTGGTCTTGGGTCAAGGGAGCATCACTGTGTCTGAGAGGCCAGCAGTCACTGACCCAGGTCGCTACGCGGCAAGTGTGAGCCTCAGAACGCCCAAGTCTGGGGGGGAGGTAAGGGAAAAGGCTTTACGGTAGGTCCCTCCAAAGGGACCAGATCAGGACACGCCCGGTGGCTTCCCACCACGGATTTCACCCTGTACGACCTCACTGACCCGCCGCACGACGACCCTTCGGGCCCTGTGCGTGTATCCCGGCTCTCCCAGGTCTGAAAGTGCCCGCCACCCCGTAGAGCACTCCGGAAGCCGGGAACAAGCCCCCATTTCGTTCCAGGCAGGGGAGCCTGAACTGCTCCCAGCAGCCCTCCTCCTTTGGTCACTTGGACCCTGTAAACCCGGGCTTGGGGGCCAACGGAAGCGCCTCCGACGAAGCAGCCCGTGAGTCCTCCAAGCCAGACCCTTCCAAGCTTGGCCGCCGTGCCTGCGGAGCCCCCTGCGGCCCGCGTCGCGCGGCGGAGACCAAGGCTGCCATCTAGCGGTCGCGTTGGACAGACGCCGAGGGTGACCTGAGCCGGACCAGGGCAGAGAAGGCTCCCGCATCTGCGGCAGCGCGGCTGGGTCTAGAGGCCAAGGACTCGCGTGCAAACTTCAGCACGAGCTGTGTGACCTTAGACAAGTTCCCGGCCCTCTTTGACTCAAACCTCCTTTCCCGGTTCCCCCAAAGACGGGAGAAGGAGGCTCCGAGGAAAGGCAGCAAAGCAGGAATGCGCACTGAACAGCAGGATCCTTGTCTAGGAATTGTAAATCCAGAATTGTAAATAAAATGCTAATGATTTATTCGTGCTCAAACTCCGGGGGCTGCGTCGCAGCTTTTGAAGACAATCCCCAGTGAGGCTTTCCAGGAAGATGGGCCTCCCACTGGCGCCTTCCAGGGCTCTGGGGGACTTAAAGGCTGTGGTTCTGGCTGAGAGCTCTGAACTGTCCTTCAGAGACATGGATGGGGTCAGGGGTCTTTTTCCTTCAATCCACAACTGAGTCAAGACCCCTCAGCAATCACCCTCATTTATTTACCCATTACCAAGTACCTACTAATCCTTTAGCTGAATACTGGCCAACAAAACAGAGGTGGAATTTATATCCCATGCAGAAGGCTGACTTAACAATCCAACAAGTAAATTCATGCAAATTACAGTGAGTGCCTCAAAAATAAAGTACAGTATAGATTTTTAACTTCCAGGATGAATTCCATGTAAGTTCTGGGAGCCCCCAGGGGTCCTGGAGGGGTGGAAGGAGTTGATCCTGTGATAAGCCTTGATTGTCCTTAAATATATTAAGGTATTTCTTAAAGGACAAGCTTTTTAAAAAATGATAAAGCAATACGCATGTACATCTTCAGCTATCATCATAGCTGTCCTGATGCCTGACCTAGCTAGGTAAGGTAAAGGTCACTGAGCACCAGCAGAACCCATCAGACTGCTGTCCAGACAGCTTAACCCATGGCAGCAGCAGAGGTGGGCTCACTTGCAGCCTCCTCTCCCAACTAAGCAGAAGGCTGGCTCAGAGACCCTGGCTCAGAGCTGCCCGGAGAAGCTTCAGTGGCCACAAACCCTACACTCAGAGCAAGAGACCTGAAACAGCCGCACCCAACTCTCCAGTAGCTCCCTGCAAAAGCACATGGCAGGCTTTGTTTGTTTTTAATAAGAGCTTCTCTTCCCACACTCCCTTTTATGTAATTTCTTGAGAAATGGTGAGTCTCTGGTTAACAGTGACCTTTCTAAGGTTCTTTTGAATGTAAAATACAAATATAGTTAAGTCTTGCCTCTACCACTAATTTTTTTTTTTTTTTTTTGCATCGGGGGTCCTCCACCAGCCCCGCAAGAAAATACAGTGTAGTTCGTCAGTCATCAGTCACTGAAGACCTTATTGCTGAGGAAATTCAAGCTGAATGACCTTTATTATCTCCTGCTATGGGCTGACTCTGTATTGGCCCTTGGAGATACAAGAGATAAAACAGCCCCTGCCTCCAAGGGGCTCACAGTCTAGATCAGGTGCCTCATTGACAAAGCAAGGAATTCTGGGATTTCTTTCCCTTGCCCAGCCATATGGAAATCTAGACCCCAGCAAAAACCTGTTCCCCTTAAATTACCTTATGTTTTGAGGGAATTCATGAAATGACTGGGTCTCTAAAGCTTAAGAGAAAGAAGTTGGTACTTGGTAAGGGCAGTCAGAACCAAAGTTCAAAAATCAGCCTTTGGGGGGCACCCTTGTTCCAACACCAACCCTCTAGGGTGAACTGCATTATGGATTACACTTTATTTCACAGGGCAGGGTTCAATGAGTTTCTTTCTTTTTTTTTTTTTTTTAAGATTTTATTTATTTATTTTTAGAAAGAGGGGAAAAGGGTGGGGGGACATCGATGTGTGAGAGAAACATCAATCAGTTGCCTCTACTACACACCCAGTTGGGGACCTGGACCATAACCCGGGCATGTGTTCTGACTGGGAATTGAACCAGCAACCTTTAGGTCTGCAGGCTGGTGCTAAATCCACTGAGCCACACCAGCCAGGGCCAATGGGTTTCTTTAAGATAAGTTTCACATAAAAAAAATACCACCAATGAAAATGAATGAAATTCAGCTACAGGTAACAACATGGATGAATCTCACAAAGAAAGAAGACACAAAAGAGCGCATACATACAGGATGGTTCCATTTATAGAGTTTACAAGCAGGAAGCAATAAGCTATCTTTGTGGGAAAATTATGAAGAAAGGCATGGAATGGTTACTACAAGTCAAGATAGGGATTACTTCTAGGAAGGGAAATTTGAGATAAGGGGGGCACATACTGGGCTTTGGAGAGGGGTGAGTTGGTAATACTCTATTTCTTGACCTGGGTGGTGAATGCAAAGGTATCTGCTTTATGGTTTATTTGTCAAATTGTACCTGTGTTTTATGCACTTTTAAAAAATGTGATAGCATACAGTAAAAAATATATTCAAGAAACAGAAAAGGAATATGCAATATGCAGCCTATTTTTAAAATACAATTATTTGAAATTGATTTTTTCATTTGGGTGTCTATTTCCTGCCTGAATTTCCTACACCTGCTGTATCAACCCTTTACTTTTCTCATGTGGCTGCAACAGAGTCTAATCCTGATCCAACTTTATAGATAGAGGGAGGGTAAAGAGGTTGGCCCAAGAGTCTTGAATTCTAGTTCTGTAGCATTACTAATTCATTGGATGACCTTGGGCAAGGCCCTTCTCTCTCTGGCCCTGTTCCCTCTACTGCACAAGAAGAAAGGTTAGAGGAGATGATCCCCCAGGCTTGTAGTTATGTGAGAGGTGCCTCGTATGTCGGGTGAGGTTTTCTGTTCTAGAAACCCCCTTCAATCTCCTGCAGCACCCACCCCAGGAGCTCAGCACATCTTGCAGTGATGTCACACTGCAGAGTGTGTGAGCATCCCCAAAGCAAGGCCATCCAACACCCAAGGTGACTGTCTGAAACTGCCACAAAGGCTGTTCGTGGGGGGTCGGCACTCTGCCTCACCCCACCTCCAAGAATTCACACAGAGGGAATCACAGCTCCATCAGTCCTCAGATTCCTCCCCACTGCTGAGACAAGAGCTGTCTTTGGGCCTGATGTCCCTCGGGGATGTGAACACTGCTAAAATCCCATTGATTAATCAGGTCCCACCCTTGGATCAATGGCTGGCATTAGGCGAGCTTAGCACAGTTTTATTAGTCTGGCTGCCCTCTTGCAGATGTTATAGATGAAGAAATAAAACGAGGAGGAGAGGGAAAAGGGACAAAATCATTAGTCTGAAAGGAGCAAAAGAGCATCTTCTCTATTTTGTATTCAGATTTAGAGCTACACTGGGAGCACACATAACAATCCATTTTTATGCTGTTTCCAGAAGTTCAGCTCAGCCTCCTGATTTCCCATTTTGCCCAATATCTCAGATCCCAGGATCATTTGGTTGGTAGCAACTGCCCGCCCAGACTCTGAAACCATTTTCTAGGACCCAGGAAAACACCTGAGGTCCCATTCATTCATTTATCCATTTCTTATGAGGGCCTTTGCGTGATGTAAGGAAACATGCCTAACTAACTATTCACCAGATAATCCATCCTGAAAGAACCATATTTGCTCTGAAGGCAGCGGTCCTTCCACAGGTCTTGAAGAGAAGCCTGCTATATATACACAGTCCCCACCTTGCCAAAGCTTTGGTTCCAATGGAGGAAACCCACGGCATCTACTCGCTGAAGCTCTCCAGAGGCACTTTGAATGAAGACAAGAAATGCTTTTAGAAGACTTCGTTTGGTCCCTAGCCTTCTATGATGACCTCTTCCTTAATTTTTCAATGGCTTCATCTTCCTCTTTCGATCACCTAGGTAGCTATAAAAAGCTAAACACCTCCTACTAACCCCATTAGGATGAAAGTGGAAGATTTTATTATTCATTTTTAATAGGAAGAAACTCAAACTCCCCCAGGAAGTGTAAATGGTAGGGTTTTGATGTATCTGTTATGGAGAGGTTGCAACAAAGCAGCATCCCCAACCTCCAGAATGGACATACAGAAATGTCAGGGTGACGAGATCATGCATGAAAGTAAATGATCTCAAGCAGCCTGGACCGATTCAAGGTGCCTGAGCTCTGCAACACAGACTGATTGCAAAACCAGCCTGGGAATCCAGGAACAACTCGAATCCCCTAGAACATCATCTCCTGATAATTGTCTGTTAAACATTTGCAACTCGCACACAAAGGTAACTAAATGGAATGGCTCCCTCCAGACATGCACCGTTCATAATAGTAATAAAGCCCCTGCCACAGACAGCAGCATTATCCAAACGCCATCGACATCAATATTTGTATCAAATGCCATCTGGCAAAGGAGCCTGCAAACCTAAACCCCTCCTACTCTGGGACTTCACAGCCTGCCCCTCTCAGCCTGATGCTTAGGGCAGGAGAGGCCAGGCCAGCAGGCTGGTCCCAGGAGGGTACTAAGGTATACAGGAAAGGAAGGGCAGGGAGGGGGAAAACATCCAAGTCTAATTTATTCACTGTCATTGACTTTTCTTCAAGTCTTAATTATGAAGATGTAACCAACTGCTCCTTCATGTTGTCATAATAGGAAACTGATTGAGTATTTATATAAACCTCAAAGGAATCATTGTTTTGAAGAGAAACAGAACTTAACCTCCCGCCAGTCCTCCGGGTTGCCTTGCAGACAGCATCACATACAGAACCCTATACTTAAATTGAAAGAGCTTTCTGTGGGGAGTAATTACGTGACCCCAGAACACTAGTTCTTCCTGGAGAGAGAGGCTGGGTACTTGGAGCACAGCTCAGCTCCTCCTCTGGGGCTGGATCCTGCTTCCCCAGCCACTGCATCGGTGTCACCTGGGTGGCCTCTTGAGAACTGGAGGTCACCCGGCCATGATGCTCAGCATCTCTGAACCCGGGCATGTGAAATGTACAAAGAAGGCAGGAATCTTGTGGGTCTGGGCTTGACAAAATGATGCTGGGCACAAGAGCAGCCCTGACCGGTGTGGCTCAGTTATTTGGGCGTCATCTCACAAACAAAAGGTCACTGGTTCGATTCCCGCCCAGGGCATATGCCTGTGTTGCAGGTTCAGTCCCTGGTTAGGGCATATGCAAGAAGCAAATGATTGATGTTTCTCTCTCACATCAATGTTTCTCTGCCTCTTTCTCCCTCCCTTCCCCTCTCTCTAAAAATAAATAAAATCTTTTTTTTTTTTAATGCAAAAGCAGGCTTCAAGGACATTCTAACACACCATGCTGAGGCTCATCTTTCCCTCTGTCAGCTTTAGCTATTATGATTATAAATATCAATAAATGAATACCTGCTGTATAGGGTTATGGTGAGATTTGAATGAAGTAGTACTAATGATGATGATGTTGATAATAAGGACTACCATTTTTTGAGTTTAATATGTGCCAAGAGCAAGGCTGAGTGCTTCACATCTTATCTCATTTAAATCTCACCACAACCATGCAAGGTTAAAAAGTTATTCATCTCCATTTCATGCAAGATGAAATAGAGGTTGAGAAAAATTGGGTAAGCTACTTAAGCTTATCCAAACTAAGTAAACTAGTAAGTGGGAGAGCTGGATTTTGAGACAAATCTACCCAACTGCAATGTCCAGGCTCTTAACCACTATCCTGTGCTGCTGCCAAAAGTATTTTGTAAGCCCTGATATAGTGAGCACAGGATTTAGAGTTAGAAGGCAGGGTCCTAGTCCTGGCTCCATTGCTTTGTAGCTGTGTGACCTTGGGTGAGTCACTTTGCCTCTCTGGATCTCAGTTTATCTGCCTGTCTCAAGAAGTGGTGATGATGTTCTTATGAGGGCTGAGACTGACTGCTCTTTCTAATGGGTAAAGCACTGCATAGATGAAAAGAGAAACCACAGGAGCTTCACTGTTAGAGCAGCAATGAGCAGCAGTAAACAGCTGGGAAACAGCAGCAGACACTGCAAAGAGGAGAAGCCTTTAGGGAAGCATCAGGGGGAAAGACTGTTTGAGCCCAGGGTCTGGGGCTGCCAAAAAGCACAACCGTTTCCAGCCACTGTGGGCAACCAAGGGCCAGAGAGAGGCTGCTTGGGTGCCAGACTAAAGACAGGCCTTCGGCCCCGCACAAACCTACCTGGGAAGAACCATAATCCCAGAACCAGGGACCCCGACAATGGTGACAGGCACATCATTACACTTACGGGCAGCTGTAGCTTCTTTCATACAGAGGTGTGCCTGGCTGGTAAGAACTGCTCTGACGTGTAGTGTCTCGATGAAAGTGAAGATGTTATAAAGCAGGAAGCCCTTCTCCCAGCCCCACTTTAAAAGCCTTTGGGAAAGATACAGGACTCAATACATTCAAAAAATGAAACAAAAAGAAGTGAGTTTCCCAGCATTGGAAACATCCACATACAACCCATCAGGAGTATCCCAGGGATGAATTTCTATTTGAGAGGGAGGTCTTCAGTCCTAGAACTTCAATCCTATAACAGCCCTTTCTAATCATCCAGCACAAAGCCTTCTTATAAGAGACAGGGAGAATCTTAAGTCTTTGACTCCAGGGCAGTACTGTTCACACTCTACATGTCTCCTGTGATAAAGTCCAATCGTTCCACACAGCCCCTCACTCCCTGCATGCCTCTTGAGGCTGGTGTGGTAGACATTTATCAGTTGCTAGAATGGGGTAGGTCTGGAGGCCAGGATAGAGGTTGGTGGTTCCCTGGCCTGGGAAAGCAGAAAACTACGCTGCTAGAGGGAGCAAAGTCAGAATGTAGCTCAGTCCAGAACAAGGAAAGGAGGTCCAGCAAGGTAGGTCAGGATCTAATGGGAAATCTGCATAATTACATCAAATGTCAGCCAGCATTTAGAGCTCACCTTTATAGCCCATGAGGACGTGACTCAAGGCTTGATCTGCCTGGTTCAAAAAAAGACCAAGACAGGATGGGTGCTTGGGGTGAACAGGATCAGCTCCTGGCACAAAGTACCCAGATGCCGACACCCTGCCCTCAATTGCCTGCAGTACCCTCTGAAAACCTTAGGCACATTTTCTCTGACTCCAGCCTACTAGTACAACAACCCTGGCACAGGAAACTTTTTCTACTCCTCCCTAATGCATTCAGGCAGAAGAGTCATTAACACTTCACAAGAAATGAAAAATCAAAAGAGGAAGATAATTCTTTACTGTATTTTTTAAACATTTGGGGAAGAAAAGTCAGATGTCAAAAAAAAAAATCTCCATTTACATCTTTTAAAATATGAGCAATTAATATTTTCCACGGAGGTTCACGCTCCCTCTCTTCATTCTGTTTGCAGGGTATTGTTAAGCCATGCTTTGTAATTTGTTGCATGTTTAAATATTCAGTCTGTATTTCATTTGGGCTACACATTTAATTCAGCCAACATGTTCATTTTAAGATCAATACTGTCATAACTATGTTGAAAAATTAAATTATTGTAACTTTATTTACATTTCTTAAAAGTACTGTGAAAATTATTCTTAACCAGGACCTAATCAATGTTAGAGTCTAAAAATATGCCACTCTGCATGAAGCTATAAAAAGATTAATGTACATTTTTTTACAAGAAATTAGTAGCTTAATGAAGTGGATAAAAACGCTGTCACAATTTTTATTGGATCTAAATTGCATAGTAGTGGAGGTACAGTAAGTGCCTTCTACATAATGACATAATGAGTCATGACTGGTGCTGGAAGGCTAATTTGCCCTTAACTGACACAAAACCAGGGAATTAACATCCCAGTCGCTCTACGCCAATAGCAGATGCATTATTTCATTGCACAGCAGGGTTTTTAACTAAACTCTTAACTGTAGAAATATTGATCTATTCTTCTGTGAAATGATGAAATTGGAATTTTTTAAAAGGACGTCTTAAATTATGGCTGCAGCAGTGACATTTGCTTTCACAGTAGCATGCCTGCTGACAGAACAGACGCAAGAGAAGTTTGGTGAGGCTCATACCTGTGTTTTAGAGTCTAGTCAGAAGACAGAGGAAGGGAGAATTTTGGAGGAGAGCAAATGCTGGCATTTGAGAACATGACAGACTGTCTATAGGTGCTCAGGTTCTGGAGTAAATGTTCTTGAACATGTCCCAGCTCATAATTGATTACTTTGAAAATTATTTAAGGTTTGCAAGTTGTTTGGGGTAAAACATCATCAAAACAGTGATATTCAACTTAAGTATGAAATAAAAATTCAGTAATAAATGGTAGAATGGGTAGAAAGAACTAGAGACCCTTATTAGAGACAAGTATAAAGTTAGAGACACAGTACCACACTGGTTTCAATCTTGTCTTCACTTATTCATTTCATTCATCCTGTATTCATTAGAGACCTACTAAGTGCCAGAGATAGATAAATACAGTAACTATCTTGTGGTGGCTAACTACTGCTTCTGTCAAATAGTAGTACAATGCTACATATTTCTTTAATAAAGTGAACCAAAATTCATCTAGCTTTGAAATTTTTACAACAAACCTGGTACTAACTGTAATACTTTGAGCTAATACAACTCCGAATCTTAAGAGAAAAAATATGGTGTGCTAACAAATATACATCTGATACCTCCTGAGTGTCTGTCTCTGACACATAAAAAAAATAAAATAAAATAAAAAGGAGTGGCAAAATTAGAATTCTTTGTGCTTGAGGAGCTGGGAGACCAAACCTATTTTAGTCAATTCAACAAGCCTATATTGTGTCGCATGACCTAGGCCTGGGTGAAGAACTAGATGTGGTTAGATCCAGCAATTCTCTACACTAACTGACATTGTCACATGGGAACAGACTTATTTAATTGGTTTGGGATGGACCTGATATCACTATTATTTAAAATCACCCAGGTAGTTCTAGAGTGCAGCGAGGGTTGAGAAGCACTCCTGTAAAGGCTACAACATAACAAGAAAAACTGAACACACCACGCTTAGAGGACTTCATGACCAGGCTCTGCTCGGGAGCTGAAAGGAAGAGAACCACAGATGGGCCAGGTGGGGATGCACAAAAGAAACCGCGGACAGTAAATACGGTCCCCTATTCTGATTCTAGGACCATGCTCTATTGCATGTTAAAAACCAATAAACATCTCCTGTGCATTTCCCTTCTATTTTATAGGATTCTTTAAAATACATACGTGTACATAGTTAACTGTTAAAAAAAGATACATATTCACTGTAGAAAAACTGGAAATCACTGTCAAAGATGTATAAAAAAGTAAGAGTCTTTTTAAATGTTATTTTAAAGACGTATAAAAATCAATCAGTTTAAAAACATCCTAAAATTGATTGCAAAAGCATGTGTGACGATTGTGTTCTTGAACTTTAATCAACATGGAGCATCATCCTCTAGGGAAAGAAAGCCTATTTGATAAAGAAAGGGAAGACCATTGTTATTTTAACACACATTTTCTTGATACTTATGAGGTTTATGGTTTTTCATGTTTTGGGCCTCTTCTATTTTGCATGTAAGAGTCACACACTGGTATCTTTTCCTTGTTTTATTTTGGAATGTGTTTCTTCCTGATTTGTGAAATTGTACTAAGAATATTAACTTTTTCTAATATACATTAGCAAACATTTTTCCCTAAGGGTTTCTCCTGTTTTGTGTATAGTACATTTTGACATAAAGCTTTCCATTATTATGGTTTAAAAAGGGCAATAAACAGAACTCTTCATTAAATTGCCTCTAATATATTTCCTATCTCTCCTCCCTACCCTCTTTGTGTTGACAAGCCCCTGGGACTAGGAGTCCAAAGACCGACACTCACTTATCAGCTGTGTAATTTAGGGCACACCACTTCACCTCTCTGTGCCTCTGTTTCCCTCCATCTGCATCCCAACTTTTGTCATAATGAAATTCAGTAAATACTATAATGGCAAGAACTTTGCTCTTATTCACTGATAGATCCCCAGAACCTAGAAAAGAGCCCTGCACCTGGTAGGTACTCAATAAATAATTTGTCCAATGGATGAATAAACACCTGGCTTGGACCCTAGCACAGAGCAGGCAATCAGTAAATACTGGTCACCCACAGCACGCCCAGACATCATTATTCCTAAGAAGTCTTTCATGGGTCTGAATTTGTATCTCCCAGTCCTGCCATTTCCATTTTTCCCATTACTCCCCAGCACAGTCAAGTATTGGTAGTGCAGAAGGAGGCCAGGCCTATTCTGAGCAACCCTGGTGAATGCAAACTACATAGACCCTGCATAGGCCTAGTGATGGCCCTTGCAGGATTTAATACATGTAGAATAAGTAAAAGAGGAGATAAGATGGGCCAGAATGTGGGCCAGGAGTCTCACAGAGAAGTGAGATCAAGAGAAAAGCAGAAGCCCTAGCTACTGTGGCTCAGTGGATTGAGCGTCGGCCTGTGAACCAAGTGTCACTGGTTTGATTCACAGTCAGGGCACTTGACTAGGTTGCATGTCAGGTCCCCAGTTAGGGGCACGAGTGAGAGGCAACCACATAGTCATGTTTTTCTCCCTCTCTTTCTCCTTCCCCTCTCTCTAAATAAATAAATAATTTTTTTTAAAAAGGAGAGAGAAAAGCAGGAGCAGGTTAGGCTCATTACAGGAGGAAGCACCACGGGATTTGAAGGACAAGGACACTTCCGACCACACAGAAGAGGAAGCTGGCAGGCCAGATAGTAAACCACGATCTAGGCTTATTTTCATTCCTAAGATTATTGGCTGAATGTGTTACTTGACCATAAGACAAGTACATTTTATATACATGATTTCCCTCACCCAGACTATTTTACTTGCTCATTGACACGTGTACCATATGCTAATGTATTGGTTTCAAGAAAAGCTCTCCATTTATAGTTTTTACACATAGAAGAGGGAAGTTTGGAAACTTTATTAAAAAAATGTGAAATCCAGAACATTCAGCCAAATCAAGTTTTTCATTCCTGTTCTAAATACGCTTCCTGAATGGTTCGTGTTCAGATTCACAACTGGTTCTTCACCTTTTTGAGTACAGACCCCTTGGAGAATACAGAGAAAAGCCAGGTTTCCTCTGTCCAGTTGGTACATGTAATTTTGCACGTCAGTTCAGGAGCTCTCAGAACCCCACCTCTAGCCCACCCATATTGACTCCTAGGGTCACACAGTGAACCGTTTGCATTAGAAGTTTTCCCTGAAGAGTATCTAGCAAACCCCAGACTTCAAATTCTGTAGTCATTATAATCTCCTTGACATAAAAGCATTATTTTTAGCATTTTGCAACTAACCACAAAAACTGGATCTTCCCAGTTCACTTCTTTTTGGAGGTTATACCCTTTTTCACTCCTTACCTGCCTGAGCTCCTAGCCAAGAATCATGACCCATATAGCATATAGGTGTTAAGTTAGGATAACACCAACTGCTGTAACAAATAAAGCCCATAATCTGAAAGACCTCATATCAGAAACACTTATTCACTGCTTATGTAACAGTCCAGTGTAAGTGTTTCTGTTCAGCAGATGAGCCTTCCTTAGTGTGACCCAGGAATTCAGGTTCCTTCCATGTCAAGGCTCTGCATTTGCAGGTGTTGCTATGTGCACCCTGCAGCAATCTGGGGGAAGGGGAAAGGATCATGCATGGAGGATCCTACATGAGAGGATTTTAGAGGTTAGGCCTGAAAGTGGTGTACATCCCTGCCACTCACATTCTGTTGGCCACAACTTAATCACATAACCATCCCTAATTGCAAAGGAGGCTGAAAATGCTATCCCTGTGCCAAAGAGGAAATTTGTTTGGTGAACAAGTATCCTGCCTCTACCACAATGGGTATCTACAGCTACTTCTGGAGAGCTCTGGGGCAAGGTTTTCAGAGTCCCCATGTAGCCACTATCCTTCTTCCTATGTAGACTGTTTCTAAAAGCTCTGGCACCAGACACATGGGACTTCAAGTGCAAGCTCTGCCAATAATTAGCAATATGTTTTTGCAAGTTCCTTAGCCTCTCTGTGCCTCAGTTTTCTCATCTGTAAAATGGATCATAACAATACCTCCAGTTTCATGACATTGGGTGGATTAAATGAGAAGGCACAAATAAAGCTCTTAGCACAATGGCTGGCAAGTTGTAAGCCCTCCAATATCATACTACTAATGATACTAATAATGACTATAGCAAAATAATACTATTATATTATAGGCTAGTCCAGATTTTGAAAATAAAGAGAAGCTAAGGGACAAGTGAAGGTTCCTGTAAGAACTGAGACAAAATGTGGTAAGGATCTGGCCTGGATGGGGTAAAATTAAAAAGAATACCATTTAAACAAGCACTAATAGGCTCTACAGAAACATCAAGTGACCCAGATCTCCAGTTTGAAGGTCTTTCAGACACTCCCAGGCAAAATCAAGGTCTCTTATTCTCACTTCTTGTCTTTGTGCTACATTTCACAGAATACCTGGTTTTCCTCTCACTGCAAGGATCATTCTGACTTCTTGCCCAACTATCTTCCTTCCGTTGATTAACCATGGTCCTCCCAAAGATCTTCTCCTATCCCCTCAGTGTGCTAGCTCAATCTTCAGCTCAGCCTTCCTCCCTTCCATCCAGCCTCATCACTGTAGTTTTCCAGAGAGCATTTTCACCGAGATCCAATGACCCCGACACCTAAATGAGTTCCTTTTTGCCGAATAGCCTGCCTTCTCAATTATCCCATTTCTTTTTTTTTTTAAGATCACCAATTCAATTCTTCTTCTTCTTTTTATAATTTATTTGTTTGTTTATTTTTAGACACAGGGGAAAGGAGAAAGAGAGGGAGAGAAACATCACTGTGTGGTTGCCTCTCACTTGTGTCCCCAACTGGGGATCTGACGTGCAACCTAGTAATATGCCCTGACTGGGAATCGAACTGGCGACACTTGGCTCGCAGGCCGATGCTCAATCCACTGAGCCACAGCAGCCAGGGTCTCAATTATCCCATTTCTATCAACAGACTGACATAGGAGTCATGCAGTGAGGAAACAGAGCCCAAAGAACCTTCAGTCTCAGATATCTAGGAAGAGCTACAGTGCAGCAAAGGCGGCAACCTCCAAGCATGAAAATGGCAAATAATTCTATTTCCAAAGTCAAGACAGGTATTAGGGAAATGGTCAGTAGGGCTATAAGCCTACTTCTCAGGCCATCTCCCAAAGCTGTAAAGCAAACACATTTTCCGGGACAAAGCCCAAGTACAGAAAGTTCCAGCACTGCTTTTCAGAATAAGATAGGTCCAGCCTGCTCAAGTAAGTTCACAGTCCCTCCTCAGCTGACTCATTACCTGGAGCACAGTTTGCACGCCTATTTGAATAGAGACATGAGAGAGGGCATGGAAATAAAAGTAGAAATACTTATAATTTACCAAAATGAGTGTTATTAGTATCGTACTTTAAAAATTATAGGTTAATATTTCATTTTTATAGCCCAAACTTCTGTTCTGCAAGTTATGTTACAGTAAATCAAATTAATCTTCTGATACCTGATCATTTAAGCTCAAAGATGTGTTTTTTATTTAAAGGAATACTATTTTATTTAAAAAGTGGGCTCTGGGAACAGGTTAGTCCATTCAGGCCTATAGTGTCCTCGTGGTGATTTTTGTCCTTCTCAGTGATATGGACAATGACTCCCATGCCCGACACTGCATTACAGTCCACAGCATTCAACATGGCTCTTGATGATGGTTTCAAATAGGAGTTCTGGATCCATGTTGGGCTCCCCGAGGGACTCACACATCCTATAATCTTATTCAGCGCCGGTGCCACTAACCACAAAGGTGTGAGCCACCATGGGCAGCCAATGAGGTCTGGAGAGCAAATGAAGGGCTTAAAGGTCTTTGGGTCCAACCCAGCAGACTGGCTCAGTGTAGCAGGAGCCAAACCGTTTCTCATACAAGAGGTGAACCACCATGCTCATGAGGGTGGTAAGGCTCGATCTGCTAACCTTCCTTCAGCTCATACTGGTTCAGCTGGAACCTGAGGCACTGGGCAACAGTCAGGATGTCAGTGGCTAGACCAGCCAGGCCATGTATAGCCAGTCATCCATGGAAAAGATCTTCTGGAAATCCATGGTCACCACCTGGGCATGGATCCCGAAGTGCCATAATGGCCCCTCCATTATAGGACATAGTAGACATGATTGCAGGGTACTGGGACCTCCAATCACCAGAATCCAAAAGATGCTTTCTAAAGTGTTAAGGATCTCTTTTCCTCCCTGGCTGCTTGAATGTGGGTCACCATTACGAACGAAACAGTAACTATCTGGACTAGAAAGTTCATGAACAACAGACTATTTCAGCAGAAACAAATGGTCATTGATGTTTTTCAGAGTGGGAAGGCAACAGCACCTATGACAGAAATGTGGGAAAAACTAGCCAAAATGTGTAAGACCACACAAGACGTCATCTTTGTATTAGGATTCAGGACCCATTTGGGCAGTGGCAAGACAACTGGCTTTGGCATGATTTGTGATTCCTTGGATTACACAAAGAAAATGAACCCATAGAATTGCAAGACATGGCCTTATGAGAAGACCTTAAGAAAACAGAGGGAAGAACACAAGACCAAACTGGAGAAAGTCAGGGGGCTGCAAAGGCCAACATTGGTGCTGGCAAAAGCTGAGCTGGAGACTGGACAACAGAAGGAGTAAAGGTTCTTCAGGGACCACTGTGGTGGTTGTGCAGATTTTTCATGAGAGGATTAATAAACTAAGAACTTATTTATGAAAATGGAAGTGTAGGATCTTAAAGCAGAAGTTGCAGCACTTTTAGGCCAACACACTGGTAATAACAGGCACTTTGAAGTGGGGGGGGGGGTGTCAACTAGTTTCCTTCCATTCAATTCCTCATTATAATTATCCTTTTGCAGTTCTCTCAATTATATTTTAAACAGCTCTGAAGATGCACTGATGTATCTAATTCTTTTACATTGAAATCTGCCTTTGCAGAACAAAATCACAAGCGGGGACTATGGAGAGATGATATGGTTCTAGAAGAAAAAAAAAAGTGTCCATGGTAGGATAATGGGCTGCAATCTTTTCCTTTGATAATACACTAAACCTTATTTGAGGCAAAGGAAAGTGATAAAAGCAGATATTTTTATTCAATCATGGGGCATTTCTTTCCTTGGGAACATTTAAGAGCACATACATCTATCTACAACAGATGGCATAGGAAGCAAGTAGTTTGCCTCCTATATGAATGTGGACAGGGTGGTCTTAAGGCCCATAACCCATAAAGCAAATGATGTTATGACTTATGTCTATCCAACCCTTTGTTAAAAAACTGTTAACAGACACAAAAAGGGAAAATCACAAACTGCTCCAGTTCCGCTAAATTGTCCCATATCAGCCCTGAATATTATTTCAGGGGACATAATGCCAGCAATCCTTTGGATCTCTAAGTCAGGTGTACACTTGGGTGATATGGGCAGTTTAAACTTTGAGAACAGAGCCAATAAGCGGGAGCCAGAAAGCTAGAAGCCATGTTTAAGTGACACAATACCACCACCTAGAGGTTAAATACTAAGGAATTGGACACTACAGCTAAACCCAGTGAAAAGCTGAACAAGCACTGCCCAGGCCGCAAAGGCATCCCTGCCTTCACACTAAGCTGCAATGACAGACCATTTAAATGAACACGGGTCTTCTTCAACATATAAAATATTGAGGAAATGCTACAGAGTAGCAAAATATGGTGCTCCTTTCACTACCTACATAACAGGTCCTCGGCAGACAACAGACCCACCCATGGCAAGGTTCGGCAGGGAGTTGAGAAGGCTTTTGTGAAGGATGTAGCACTTAAGCGGAGCTTAGGAGGGTAATAACTGCTACAGGCCAAGGGAAGCAGAGTACAGGCTCAAGGAACAGCATGAGCTATTAGGCTCAATTGTAGAATAAAAATCGTACTTCCAATCCCACTAAAAATATTTTAGTAAAGTGTCCTTCAGTATACTTTACTATACGCTGCTTGAACAGGCATTTCAAAAAGGGTCAAATAAATTTAAGAACAGGGATATAAACCAGGTAGTCTACTCTATTGCAGGTCTTCTCAAATATTGCAGAACCATTAGCATTTGACTGCACATAGTAAATTTCCAAGAAGAGACTACAGAATGCTATTTTCCAGATTTAACTATCATATTTGTTTTCTGCAAAACATCTTATGAGCAAACCCTCCCTCCCTACTGGGGAAGCAAGGTCAAGTGGCAGTTGAAGGATGCACGTTCTATAATCATACTGCATAGATTCTCATTCTAACCTCACCACTCACAACTGAACCTCTCTCGGACAGTTTCCCCATCTGCAAAATAGGAATGTATACCTACCTTGCAAGGTATTGTGAAACTTACTGAAGGTAATACACATAAACCACCTAAAATCACTCCTTATGCTCTGTCTCCCAACTCTGTAGGAGCAGTTCAGGGAATATGCTATTAACAGAAATGCACTCCACTATGTCCACATACCTGCAAAGACTGCTATTTCAGGGTCTCTGGGGGCAGGGAGTGTTTATAGTTACTTTACTAGCTTAGATGGAAAACAATAATGTAATTCACTAACTTATTTCGGATATAATTGGAAGAGCTTTCAGCATTAGCGAAACAAAACAGAACAGGAAACTGTTAACAAAAGTCCACAAATCACATATATTGCTTTCCCCAACTACAAAGTTTGTAGCTATTGAAATTTTACCTTTAAAATCACTTGTTTCTCTGTATAAGCACAGAATTCAAAATTTAGAAGTAAATTAGTACAACTCACAAACACCTTGAGTATTCTATTTCGGAACATCATTATGTCTGTATGTATATGTGCATATGTGTATGCACATATGCATGAATGAGTGTGAATGGGAGAGGTAGTGGTGTGTGAAACAGCTGAAACACCTTGCTGTGAAAGATTTTAAAGGTTTTATTTCACCATCTGTTCCAACTCTCTCTGAGGTAGCCTGGTACAGATAAACATCCACTGGGATGGAGAACACAGCAGGCAAATCCTTAATAATTTAATACGATTCTCCCATTTCCCTTTTCCTGAGCTGTCTCCTTTCTTCATTGGTTTTATTTCTATTCCATCATTTTCACCTTTTCTCCTTAATCACTCCCTGAATTTATAATTTTCGATAGTAGTGGGAAAAAAATAGTATTTCTTGCACACCTATGTGCCACATTACACTCATCTAGAGGCATTACTGCAATTTAACCAATGGGAGCCTGAAGCTAAAGGTAAAGACAGGCAGCACTGGCCTGCCTGCCAGGTCTAGAGCAGAGCCCACCTGGCCACCAACTAGATCTATGACAAGATTGGCCACCCTTGGTTTACCAAGAGCAGTGCAGTTTACACCTATTGCACTGGCATCACTTTCAACAGTATCCTGGTCCAGAGCTTAAGTTACATGATAATACCATCTATAACCCTAGACAAAGTTGTTTAATCCTCTGGACTTAAGTTCCCATAATTTGAAAAATACAGGATTTGATAGTATTTTAAGTTTTGTTTTTCAATCTGTTTCTGTGATTTCTATTTCAGAGTTTAAAATTGAACTTCCAAAGCAGCCCAATCATAGATCTTTCAACTTCTCTCCCTTCTATAAGCTAATGCATAGTTTACTCCAATCAGTTTAGTCCCAACCTAACTATATAAGGATCTATATAGATAAACATTGATTAATTGACATTTAGGGGTCAATAATAAGTATCTTAGGAATTGGAAGAAATGAATCACGAGCTGGAATTGGTACAAATTTTGTATATGGTGTTCTACTTAATTCCTCTCCTTCCTAGCTTGTATATGATACATCGATTATGCTAGGCCCTGCATATTTCCCACCATGAACGAGATCTGTTGGTATGAAACACCACAACTTACCCTCAAAAAATTTTCACCTGGGCCTAGACCTCCTATCCTAGGCAGAAACAGCCCAGAAGAGCTGTCTGGATACAAGGCATGAAATTTCTGCATCAGGACAGAACTTGAACTCCTGAAACCCAGGCATGTTACCCATAAGAGGCAGCAAGAGAAAAGAAATGGATGGTAAATGATAGCGTAGGACAACCCTATGTTCTATCACCCCACCCTCTCATATCTTACGCAAATAAAAAAACTAATTTTGGTGTAAATACATTTATTGATACCCATTTTATATAGTTCAATGAAATAATCTATAAATATAAAAGCATTTTTCTTTTAGATATCACCATGGTCCATGTAAATACTCAGCAGTCAGAGTCACCTGCAGGAAGCACTCCAAGTCACACTGTCAGGTTAGAGACCTGAATATACATATATCATTAAACAGTGGCACTTATGTACTCAAGTGGTCCAGTGGCTTTGGAATGTGTGACTACTGGGCATGTGGAGTAAAAATAATGTGTAACTTTAAATCAATAGGAAGGGTATCAACCAACAACAAAAAGAAACAATTATGAATTAATATGCTAGGCAAAGGAAGTACCACAGTTGACACTTGGTGTCAGAATACTGGAGACAAGTATGTTGAACAACATGTGTGGTGTCATGTGCTCTCTCCAACTCCCAGAAGATAGCCCACCAGTGCCTTAGGGTCATTCATGGTCAACAAAACAGCAGTAAAGAATCTAGACAGCTTAAAATAAAAGGTATGTAGCTGCTGGTATCAAATTTAAAGAAAAATGAGTTAAGTTAAATATCTCAATGACATAATAAGTTCCTCCCCTAGAAAGAGAAGATTGTGGAGAAAACAATTTTTTTTTTTATTTCCTTTGCTATATTGATCATGATCATTTATCTTATGCAGGAGAAAAAATCCAGATACCTGGTACCCAAAACACAGGTGCAAAAATTTTCTTATTTTAAAATTTTTTCCTCAATACTTCCACTGTTGAACTTTGCCCTTGACCTGACGCAGCATAAAATTTTCTCATTTCTTCAGTACCAAATACAGGAATGTCCTTTGCTATAGTCAGATCATGAGTCTTCTGAGTTAGCAAGCAAATGCATTTAAAAGGTCTTAGGTATGCAATGCCCAAAATGAAATCTGAGGCAGTGTTAGAACTTAAGCAAGGCAGCATTTTTAGAGACTACTCAACTGAAAACCTAAGTGAAGCATATAAAAACTCAGTTCTATTATTTTCAACTGGTAAATGATGGCAACATTCCCTGGTAAGGATGGGTAAAGTGGTGTTCTCTCCAGTCCAAAACATCCCAACTACTTAAAGTAGAACCCCAAAAAGGAGAAACACACACTTGAGTTCTGTGGTTTCTAGAATTCTTTTTCTGCCATTTTTTAAAAAGAAGAAATAGTAGTTTCAGTTGTACACCACCGATTGAAGGGGTTTTCATCCAAATGAGAAACTCTACCCCTCGTCTCTAGTGGGACAGGCACCAGACTTCCACAAGCAGTAACTCCCATGTCCTGTATCACGTGGCATCTGACCCTGGAGTGAAGAGTAAGCTGGCACAGAGCCCCAACCACTGGAATTCAGGCTAGATGGCGTTTCGCGGTGTGCCGTTGTGTGCCAATGCTTTCAAGCTGGGGACACTAGTCTGGTGACCACAGCCCCTGTGAGAAGTCACACCCACCTCAAAAACCTCATGAATAGCTTTTCGGAAACAATGGAAGTTGTAGTCTATTAAACCTGCAAGAGAAAAAAAGAGAATCAGTTCTCCTGAATGTCAATAGTGAAATTATCTAATAGGACACATTTGGTAACAGAGAAATATAATTGGTATATATTATAAAAAACATACATCCAACTGAGTAATTCTGTACACTGAACACACAAATGCATATGCCCAAAGTGTTAACACTGGTTACCTCTGGGGTCTGGGAGTGGACAGGTTAAACAAATGAAGGAATTAGGAAGGTGAACTTGCTCAGAAATTTTATAATAAAACCTAAAATGAAAGTAAAACACTTTCTGAATTATCAATCTTTTCCTTTTACACATCTTTGGGGAAACCAATAAAGGAAACAACTAGAATAACAGTTTGACAAACCATTCAGTAGAGCTCTGGGGTTTGGGAGATACCAGAGAGGCCCACCAGGCAGAACCTCAGACAGCCTGTACCTCCCTCCTCAGGCAAGGCAGCTCCTTCTTCATGTTTCACGAACTGGCTGGCTTCCAAATAAGATTCTGATCAATCAAAGAGTTCTATTTTATGACAGAAGTGGCTAGTTGTCTACTAAATATCCATTTTCCCCCTTTTTCCTCAGAAACAGAACCCCAGTTTTGGATGCGCATACTGGTGCTCAGCTGAAACATTACACTCCCCAGCCTTCCTTATAGTTCTGTATTGCACACAACCAATTCTGGCCACTGAGATAAGTGCAAGTGTGTGGGAGTTCGTGAAGTCTCCTTAAAACAGAAGAGGATGTATTCTTTCCTCACCCCTGTTCCTCCTTAATGACTGGAATATGAATAAAATGACTGGAGCTCCTGGAGACATTCTGAACCATGAGGTGACCTTGAGAACCGAAGCCAGTGCTGAGAATGGCACAGCAGAAAGAAAAGTACTTATGTCCTAAGGATACTGGGACATAAAAGACAACACACAAGAAACAAATTGAAACAATCTGGTGTCAACATGACTACAAATGTGGAAGAAGTCCAAAGGAAAGAAAGCAAAGTACGGGGCAAAAGCAACCAATGAAACTTCAGACATGAAGCAGAACTCTGGGAAAACAGGCAAGATTTCAACAAGTAGGAAAGAGGAGCAAAAATTTAAGAACACAGTAGAGAGCTGGCAATGAGAACACAGCACAGGAGGAAAGAAACTAGTCTGAAGAGAGGGGCAGAGAGTACTTGGTAGGAAGTACTGGGAAATCAAGTCTAAAGAAGTAGGTTAGAGCCAAATTAAAACGGTCCTTCAGACTCAGGGGAAAAAAAACTATAACAAAAGGTCTGATAAGTTCAATTACATTAAAACTGATTTCTGTGCAAATGGTAAAATAAAATTGACAGGGAAAGTTGAACACTGGCCCAATATTTGTTGATATTATTAAGTAATTATTAATTTGTTTTTATGTCTTAACGCTAATAGTGTTACATTTGAAAAAGAGTACTATCTCTTAGAGATGTCTGAAATCTATAATACAAAGTAATTTCATGTCAGGGATTTTTTTTTCAAAATTTAGTAGGGAAAAAGGTATAGAAATGAAATAAGATTGGCTTTAATTTTGATAATGTTGAATCTGGGTGACAGATTAAAGAGAGTTCATTGCATTATTTTCTCTACTTTTATTTTACATGTTTGACAGTTTTCACAACAAAAGAGTAAAAAATAGTAAGTTGGGAAAAGGACATACAGAGAACTAGAGTGACCCTATGTTAATGATTACTAAAACAAGGAGGTCAGTACTTGAAGAGTCATTGTGATGGTCTACTTCTGTACATATCTGAAAATTTCCATGGCCAAGAGTTTAAAAGAAAAATCTTAAACATGGAGAAATCTTAGCATGGAGAAAAATAAAGAACTCCTAAGAAGTACAAAAAAGACACAGTATGAAAAAGCAAAGGAATAAGAAGAGATAAATTACCAAAGAAGAAACTGATCAGGCATAAAAAAGTAACTGCTTGCCCTTACTATTAAAAGAAGTAAAAATAAGAACCAAATGAGATACCATTTCACATCTACCAGATTGACAGTAACTAATCAATCAAACAATATCAAGCATTATCAATGAGAAAGTGACAAGAACTCCCACACAGTACTGTTGGGGTAAAAATGGTAAAGACACTTTGGAGAGCAATGTCTAATAAAGATGATGTGATGTCCTCCATAAATTCCACTCCTAAACACATACTCTAGAGAAATTTTCTACATGTGCAAAGGCAAACTTGTTCATGAGAATTAGTTACAAAACTATTTTTAATCTTAAAAATAATCTAAATGTCCAGCAACAAGAAAATAAATTCTGGCATATTCAACCCATAAAGTATGGTATGGCAGTGAAAATGAATGAACTAGAACTGTACATTACCAATATGGATAAATCTCAAAAACAATCTTGAATAAAGATAAACATGGCAAGTTGCAGGAGAGACTACTTACATTTTTACATCATTTATACAAAGATACACAATACTCTATACTGTTATGGATAGATGTGAAGTAATACAATAAATTATGCATGGGAAAAATAAAACACTGGAAGTACAAAGGAGGGATTTTCAATTGAGAAATACACAGAAGACACAGAGGACATATATGTACTTGTCAAAGAAATACACAAAACATTTTTGTTTTATCAAAAAAGGTTTGCATATCTGAAATAATTTATTAATATTAACATTAATGAAATAATATTAATCATTTAATATTAATTAACATTAAAATCACAGGCAGAAGGGCAGGGACTTGTTGCAGTGAGTAACAGATATTGTACATCCACAGGTAGTTAAATAACATGATATAAGTGATTTTCTGAAAGCTAGTCTTTTGGAATAAAAGATGACACATACACAGGGGTGAGCAAAGGTAGATTTATAGGTATTCATATGGCAGTAATACATTTAATAAATAATAATACAAGAATAAACTGTTTCACATACAACTGCAAACCTATTTTTGCCCACCCCTGTATATGTTGAACGTATGACCTCAAGGAGGAAGCTGCTGCAGCACCACAAGCCTGGAAGGACCTATATTGGAACCACTGACGGTGGAAATAAGAAGGAAACCCAAGAAACAGTTCCAAGTAACAAATGATAAAATTTGGTGAAAATTCCATCTGAGCAATAGAGGAAAAGACTGGAAAAAGGAGACCACTGAATGCCCTCTTATCTGCAAGAGCTCCTTCAGCAATACCACCACACAATTATCTGACTACAAAATAGGTAAGCCTGGACACCAAAATGTCATAACTAGTAACAGATCAGGGTGGCCACGATGGCCATGAAACAAAGGGAAAATGTTCAGCAGCTCCAACATCATGTCAAGATAACAATCAAATTGTTAAGTGTAGATGTCGTACTAATAGCTTCAACATGGGACAGGAATATGGGCCCAAGTCACAGCTGCAGATGTGAATTTTTCAACCAACCACATAGGGAAGATTAACTGAAGCCATGGCTTGGATGAGCTGACCTGGAGAAAAAGAGAAGTGAGCAGAAAGACTTGACTCTGAAGAATACTCAGAACCAAGAAAGAGAAAAACAGTCAAAAGAAACAAGAGAGATGAGCAGTCAGAGAAAGAAATACACAAAATACCGTGGAGGGTTCAGCTTCAGGAGAGCAAAGAGAGAAGAAAGCTTCAAGTAAGGAGGGACTGGCGGTCATGTGCTTCAGAAGGCTGAAGAGGCTACAGAATGAGAAAAGGCCACTGGATGCAGCAAGAAGGTAACCTGGTAACCTCTGAAAGAATAACCTCCACATGGAAGGCAGCTGGGTAATGAAAAATCCGAAATAAGAGAGGCTGGAATTTAAAAATATGATATAAAAGATCAAAAGAAGGAGTAAGTCTGACTATATATGGAAGGGAAGGGAAGAGACAAAAGCAGTTTGACCTTTTAATCATCTAACACAGTGATTTTCACCCTTTTTCATCTCATGGCACACATCAATTAATTACTAAAATTCTGCAGCACACCAAAGAAAATATTTTTTGCCAATCTAACAAAAACAACAAATTTGATTCACTCACACCAAACAGCTATTATTTTTTTAATTTGGCAATGTAAGGAAAAAGAGGTCTGTGCCTCTGACTAAATAGTCAGATATGACATGTTCTAAAAATTCCTGCGGCCACTCCAGTTGAAAATCGCTGGTCTAACACTGCGATATTGTTTTCTCGTTTTCAAGAACCTAAGAAATTATGACAAGAGACTTTAATATAAAAATCACATTTTAAAATGTCATTACCTTTTCGTTCAAAACTTTCTTCCCTAAGAATGCAGACAAGTGCCAAAAATTTAGTCACTTCCTTTAAATAAAGGACAGTTGTATTATTCAGCTTGATAATGGCCATAGATTCTTTGTCATAAGCACTGCCACTGCCATCTTCCTTTAACCTATTTCAAAAGAAAGTATTGTTCATTCCTGGGTTTTCAACTAGGCATTTTATCGCATTTCATTTCCATTCAGTTTCCCAAATGTCTTTTGAGAAAGAATACTAGCTTAAATACATTGGCACCAATGTTCTACTTTAGGTGTGTAGGGTTCACAGACTTTAATGCAGCATCCCATGCATTCACATCTTCATCTTGTTTACCTAAGATGCATGAACTACAGCAGGCTCAAATCTTCCCTCATGCTAATCTGTTCTGACATGACACGTCTGCAAATAAAGAAGGACCTAAAATACAACAACTGCCATTAGTGAAAAAAGAATAAGAAAAAAACTAAAATAAACACAGTCTATCAAAGATACTGTGGAATCCTGATGCCTGCAAAGTGAGCCTTACAGGGTATGAAAGTTTTCATTTATTAAACTAGAACTGTCGTTCTATAATTGTTATATGTAGTCCCCCTTCAAAAAACGTAAATCAACAGTCAAGAAGGAAATTAAATTATAATAAAGCACACCAAAGTGCATCCATAGATTGTGCTCAGAATAATGAGATAATGGATATTTTTCTTTCATAAGGTACTTTATAATGTATGTTACAATGTACCTTATACTGGAAATAAACTTTACATCTACTTTTGGCTTTTTTAATTACAGAAAAAAAATTGGTTTCTAAACTTTTTGTTTTAATGAAAAAGCAAATGTTCTAGTCATTCATTTTTTTAAATTAGGAATGAAAACACGAAACTCCACTGAATAATATAAAGACATCTCATTTTCATTATGGAAAAAATCAAATCAAGGAAGGCATGTAATCACAATAGTGAAAAATAGAAACAGAATAGACAAGAAAAGAAAAGGTGAGACAAATGCATTTTGCTAGGCACTGAAAAATTAGGCAAAAAGACCAAGGTGAAGGGCAGGGACAGACAAACAAAAGAGGAGTTTAGACTAGGTGGAACAGAGAACAATAGATAAAGGACACAGGTATCAGAAAGCAAAAGCAATGTTAAAAGCATCAGTGCCTTGGGAAAGCTGATGTTAACATGTTAACTTTAGGACAGAGACTTTCAACTTTTTTCATCTCTTGGCACACATAAACTAAAAACTAATATTCTACAGCACACCAAAAAATGTATTTTTTGCCTATCTGACTAAAAAAAATAGCTATAATTTTGATTCATTCACACCAGATGGCTATTGTTGTGTTCGCTGTTGTCATTTTTTAATTTGACAGTCTAAGGGAAAAGAGGTCAGTGCCCCTGACTCAACCATCAGGTATTGCATGTTTTAAAAATTCCTGCAGTACACCAGTGTGCTTGCTGTGGCATACCGGGTGAAAATCGCTGTATTAGGGGAATTGGGGTTATCAGAGGCAACAGAGGCTATTGGCTTTTGAAATACCAGTAGTTCTCCAAAGTTTTCACTTATCCTCTGGCATAATGTACAAAATTACATCTTTGTTGGCTTTTATAAATTTCTGTACAGAATTTGGTGAATTTATATAGTTTATATTTTAAAGATTTACTTTGGAAACTCAGATACAGGTCAAATACGTATTAGGTCCTTCTGACATTCAAAATTCTTATTTCCTAAAGATTCCTCATTCCACAAAGCCTGAGGTTAAATTAGGAACCAGCACCCACCCTGTAACTCAGAATGTTTTAAATAAATTAATTTAGTCTCTTGATCTAGCTAAGTCCCTAAGTGAGAAGATGCAATGCAACCCCCCAGACCCGAAATAATGGCAGGAGAAACTCTGGCTCTTGTCACAGTTTTTCAACTGTTCTTATCCATCCTCTCAGGAGTAAGACCCAGCAGCCTACCTACAGAGAAATCATGTACCAGACTGAAGCACTATGGTCAGAAGAAGTCTGCTTCAGACAGTACTTACTAACGGCCTCCAAAATTAATCTCCCTGACAAATCAAACTGGTAGTTTTCCACCTGAGATCTTGGAAAAATATGTACATAACTTACCCATATATACAAGATACATCAATGACAACATCAATCATGTCACAACAAAGTTCGTAAGACTGCATATCCACAGGAGAACTATCTGTTGCAATGTAGATTTTGCTGACAACATCAAAGAGAAAAGCTTTTTCAATACCTGAATTCTTGGAAAAAACAAAAAGGGGGAAGTGGTCAGTTTTTGGTTTTTATTTTAAGAATCACAATTTGCAACTTATCAAAGATCTTGAATTATTGATGAATATCCAAGGACATTTTTAATGATGCAACCCAATACCAAAATAGTACTGGGCTGAGAGGCACTTCTGTTATCCAAAGAATAAAAGTGAAATTATTTCTCTGCTATGACTTGCTGACATAACTGCGTCAGTCAAATTTGCGTTGTCTTCCTCCTCTTCACTTAAATGAATTATTTTCTAAGACACCATAAAAAATTTAACAAAAAAAATCCTCCAAAAATCAAGCCATGCTACATTTTCAATCACACTTTCTTGTTACAATAATCAGTCTGATTTGAATGACCTTGCCACCAAAATGGCTTTACGTGACCATTAGCAAAGCATAAAAGAACTGGAGATCATTAAACAGTGAGTCTTTCAAAGTAATGTTTAGAAAATATGATAGCTAAATGCTAAATTAATTGGAGGGATATCCTTTTTTATTAAGTTGAATCCTCAAAATACATGAATGTAAAATATAATACTAAGATTAGCCAGGAAATGAAAAGATCAATTTTTTAATGTGACCTCCATTACGGCAGAGAATAAAGCAAGCCAAATTCCCAGAACCCAGTCTTTTTCAGTTGTTACTCTTATTTCAGGGAACACATATCATGAAGATATTTTTAAATTATAAAAGCATGAGAAAATTTTTTGTTTTAAGACAAAAAGGGTAAGTGCTAAGGAAAGAATTCAGAAAGAAACTCAAGCCGTTTTTAATATTCTTATTTATTTTATATGTTAAGTGTGTCATTACTTTTTAAACTTGATTCAGACAAATTCAAACCTTTTTTGAGAATTTAATCATACCAATATACTCAATGAAAATGAAATTAAAAAACTATAGTGAATTAAATATAAATAGCTCACTTACTGATATAAAAATATTTAAAAGGTTTTCCAAGGTCGGCAGTTGTGGAATGAGTTTCTGTACCACCTTACTAAAGGCTTCAAATATTGAATGATCATAGATACTAGTCAAATAAAAGCTGAAAAACATAACACAGTTTGATTAATTTGAAAAGTCTCAAGTTTGGGGATAATTATCATAATACACAAAATTTAAAGTTTCTTAACATTTGATTTCAGTATGAAGTTCAAAAAGAGCCTTTTTATCTTTTCTACCATTCCCACAGTTCAAGATGACAAATATGGTGTCCCCACCTGGCTTGTAGTTATCCAGCCCTTTTATTGCATTTACACATCAGGCAATTGAGGTAATACTCAGGAAGGCATTTACAGAAGCAGAAACTTGAATATTCACCTAAGTTCTTGCAATCTGATCCAAAAAGCATGGTTTCTTAAGCCCACAACTGACAAAAATCAAGAGAAATCTTTGAGGAGCCCTGGCCAGGTAGCTTAGTTGGTTGGAGCAGCGTCCTGTATGCCAAAAGGTTGCAGGTTCAATCCCTAGTCAGGACACATACCTAGGTTGTGGGTTCGATCCCTGGGAGGAATGCATATGAAAGGCAACCAATCCATGTTTCTCTCTCCCCTCCCTTCCTATCTCTCTCAAATCAATAAACATATCCTCGAGTGAGGATTAAAAAGTACTTTAAAAGAGAGAAAGCTTACAGACAAGAAACAGTAAATAAGTATATATAATTTGGATCTCTACTGAAATATTACCTCCTCAGAAAGTTCTTTCCTGATCCCCCTACTTAAAATAATACCTCTGTACCCGCTGCTTTCTACCTCTTTTCTCTAATTTATTTTCTCTTCATACCACTGACAAGAACTTAAAATTACACTGTACATTTATTTATAAGTGCTTTTGAGCTAATTCATTAGAATGTAAGCTCCACCAGGACAGAGACTTCGTCAGCCTTGCCTGCAACTGCAATCCCACTGTCCTAAACAGTGCTCATAAATATACTAATAAATGAATACAACTGGTATTTAGAATGTATGTAAAAACCTTGGTAAGAAGGATGGGAGCTGGGGCTCTATAGAGAATGGGACAGGAGCCTGGTGGCCTAAAAGGATGTACAGTAGAGAAGCAACATCTGCACATTTAACACAACATATTTGAGAGTGTGTGTGTGTGTGAGAGAGAGAGAGAGAGAGAAAGTCAGAGAAGGAGGGAAGGAGGCTTTTAACAATTTAAACAGTGTGAACAATTCTGTCTGCTTTTTCACTCAGGGAGTATACTCTTCATTATACAATTGTGTCCATGACACATTTGTAAGTACATATTACAAAGTCAGAAACGCAGAACTGTGGGAATCACACTTCATAGGTAATTTAAAGACACAGAACTTCCAGGGAGTTGACCTAAGAACTTAACCCTATGCAAGATAATAGGTAAGGCCAGGATGACTCCCCAAAGGCATTAGGGACAAAGGAATATTTTAAAGTGTTTCCTTTAGGCAAAAAGGTTAGTAGCGTGAGAAGGTCCTTCAGGGACAGTGAGGCTTGGAGGTGGATAGGGACAGGGAGAACAGGGCAGAAGTCAAATGGAGCCTCATCCATAGACTTGCTAGTAATTATTTAAAGCTTGACGCAGAATTCTGAGGTTAACAAGGCATAGGGCCCTATAAAGGACTGGGGAAAGGGATAGCATGTACCACTGGAATGAGACACCCTGGAAAGAGATATAGACACGGTATAGAGTACTAGAAGGATTTCCATGGAACTGGGAAACACAGGACAATCATGGCTTAAAAGCCATTATTAACAGTGGATTCCCAAAAAATACAAATGAGGAATTTCATGGGGAGGCACTTTCATTCTCTCTTATAAATACTGTATTGCTGTTTTTGTTTAATGCATGAATTACTTAGAAATATTTTAAATTCTTAACCTAGGTAAACTACAGATCAATGAGATTTTTCTAGATGATTTCCTTGAACTGAAAGACTTTGGAATTTGAAGCCCCGGGGGATATTTCAACCAAGGATGGGGGCTGGCTTGAGCCTATAAGGAAGTCTCTGTAACAGACCAGGGATAAGAAAATAGCTACACTTGTTTGTGTCTCTCCCCCTGCTTCCCCTTTAAGTTTGTATCATCAGCTGTTTATATCATCAAGAGAACATTTTGGGGGGTACTTTTTATTACTCATTTCTACCTATAACACCAAAAAACATACAATAACAATTTAATAAGATTTAATTATGAATCAGCAGTTCTTCAAACTTAATAGCAGCCCTACACAGATTTATAGGATAAACTCACCTAACCCAAACTTTAGTTTCAGAAGTTTTTAAAAACATAAATAAAATACGTTAAAGTCCAGATCTGAATGTATACACTCTTTAAAAGGCTCTTCCTACTGTCCTGGCCAGGTGGCTCAGTTGGCTGGAGCATACACCATACACCAAGAGCTTGCGGGTTTGATCCCCCATTGAGGCATGTACAGTAGGCAGCCAATCAGTTTCTTTCTCTCTCTCTTTCTCTCACTCTATCTCCTCGCCCCACCCCACTCCCCTTCCTCTATCTCTAAAATCAATAATAAAAAATATCCTTGGATGAAGATTTTTTTTTAAAAAGCTTTCTATTGAGAAAAATACTGTGAAAACCCAAGCTACAGAAATCTACAGCAAATATAACAGAGTTCTTAAACTGAGGTAAGGGAAAAAAAAATATGATGAAACCAAAAGATGGGAGTCATAAAACAACTTTATGCCATGAGGAAACAGCCTGACTCCAGTCTCTTGGGATGAATTTGGAAAAGCACCAACAGAAATACTTCACATGACTTCAACCTCTAGGAAAATACAAAAAAAGGGGAAAAGTAAATTCTCAATAACATCAGGTTCCCAAAACTGCTTGAATTCAACAAAGAGGAGGTCAAAAATTTTACAGATTTGGGACAGGTATACCAGTAACAGAAAGTTATATATTTGTAATGACAGAGATGGGAATACATTTACACAATTTTCAGGGCTCCCATATCAAACACACATGTTGTTACCTAAGGTGGAGTTTTTCTAGCCCAGCATCTGCAAGGTCATCATTGGCCCTTTGGTGAATGTCCCTCTGTGTTTCTATTTTGTGATCATCAGATAGACCATCAACTTTGTGAATAAAAACCTCAAAATTCATGTCTGGGTTAACTTTGTAGGCTTTAGAAACAGTAATGTGAAGTCTTGTTAAAGCCTCCATGTAGTCATCCTGTAAGTCAGAACAAAATAGTTTTTAAAAAGAAATCTTATAAAAGTCAAGTAATGACTTAAGAAAAGCTCAAAACACCTCTTTCCCCAACCACAGAAAATATATTATCCTAGTTACTCATAAATACACAAATATCCATATACATTCACTTATACCACTAAATTGATCTTTAATCTCTCAAGAGTAAAAATTTCAATTATGAAGTTAATGCTTGTAATTTTTGATTCTGATAAGGAAAGGAAAAAGGAAATGGACATTTCTTCCCAACAGAATTTTTTTTAAGTAATGCCAGCTCTGCCATTTATTAGATGTGTGACTAGAAGCAGATTGCTTCAACTCTGTGGTCTCAGTTTACTCATCCATAGAACTTGAATTACAGTACCTACCTCACAGTATTGTAAAAAATAAATTAGATCAGATATGTGAAAGAACCCATTACAGAACCTGTCACTCTGAAAAGCACTCCTATATAATGATAAAGCTTATAAAAAGTAAGCTTCTTAAGGAGAGAGACATGTCCCATTTATCTGAGGGCTTGCCACTTGCTGGCCCTCAATAAATGCATGTTGGGCTAAACTCAATTTAGACAATTAAGGAAACTATTCACTTTAATATTTACTGACCTAGTTCTTATATTCCTCCTTATAACATGGGAACTGATGAGATCTTTTCAGTGAGTGACATCATTATTATAACAGTGAAATAGAGCAATACCTACTATTAACAAATAAAAATGGAAAGCTGTTCATTAACTAGAACTCAAAGATATAAATCATATCTCCTGATCACCTGCTATTCTGTACTCGCACAATGGCATGCTTGCTCCCAAAGCACATCCACAGTTGCATCTCTTATACTGCTAGAGAAACAACTGGCAAAGAAATAAGCTGTAAGAAGCACATGACAAAGATAACTCTGCTTTGTTTCTACATCTTTTGCCACCAGAGAATTAAAATAAGTAAACAAATAATCCTAACTACCTGTGCATCAATGACATATATCAACGCTCCTGTTCCCCTGAAGATCATCTCGTAGTCAAAAGTTGGGTCAAAAAAGTCCATTTGCCCAGGAAAATCCCATATTTGGAAATTCACAAAGGAGCTATTGGAAATGTCATCCTTATAAATCTTGTTGGTACTTTCCAAAAAGAGGGTCTCGTTGGGTGACATTTTATGAAACACCACCTGTAAAAAGAAAGACAATTGTATGACTATTCAACTTTGCATCAAAAGTTGAAAATTCTATCCTAAATTAATGTAAAGACCTGATCCCATAGCAATAATTTTAAAAGAGATAAAAAGTAAATGGTGTATCCATTGGTATTCACCATCCTTTAGCTTCTGACAAACAGAATATAACACCCTGACTGGTGTGGGTCAGTTGGTTGGGTGTCATCTGGCAAAGCAAAAAGTCGCACAGTTCAATTCCCAGTCAGGGGACACGACTGGATTACAGGTTCGATTCCCAGTAGAGGGTGCATGTTTTCTCTCCCTCTCTTTCTCCCTCCCTTCCTGTGTCTCTAAAAAATAAATAAAATATTTTTAAGAAATGCCAAATTACCTTCCATTCAGCCTATTTTTGAAGCTGAAACTTTTCTATTTTCTCTGCATCATAGTCCATACTAGCAGTAGCACTGCCTCTCGTCTCAATTTTTTTCGTCTTGAATTGTGTTAATTTTGCGAAAACCTGCTTTATGGTTATGAATGCTTATAACTAAAGCTAGAGAAATTTTGTTCATTGAAAACTTATTGGATGCCTACATTAGGTTCCAAAGAATAGTCAAAAATGAAACGGACTGAACCCTGCCATCACTGAATCTGCAGTCTTGTGGAAGAAATAAAACAAAGGCAGTAATTATATCAAGTAAAAAGTGATACATGTGGGAGAGAGGAGTGTTAGGAATTGACAGGGAAACCCCATGAGGAAAGAAATGGTAAAGACAACTGTTAAGAATCACAATAATCACAATCCATACAACTCGAACACAAAACGAATTTACCTCTCACTGTTACTCTCCAGAAGAGAAAAATGGATAGTCACTCCCAAATTTCAGTCAGTAACACTAATAATAAAAGAATTAAGACCAGTTTGCTAAAAGCCTACCATAAATGTACCCAAATTTTGTTGTAGAGATGAAAAGCAAGCAACTCCGTAAATGGAAAAAAGTGACTGCTTTTCAGAAATATTGTCTACAAAATATTACAAATCGGTGTATTTTGGATAGACCTCTGCAACAGAGTGGAAAGAGCAAAAGAGCAGGTATCTGGCGTTTTACGACCAGGTCAATCATGCCTCTATTTTCCCCTTACAAAAACTACATAGCCCTCCATTCGGTCCTGACAGACCCCAAGTGAAAGCAAATCGGCTGACATAGGTCTGCAAATGTTCTTAAGGTCTCAGGAGATTTCTGTAACCACACACAGGGGTAATATCACCCAGCAACTATACTCGCCAAGCCACAGTACTAAAATCAGTGGAATTGCAGCCCCCCAATACCCAATAATGTTACAGTCAAGTCTCCGTATTAGTAACAAGAGCAAGCATTAAAACGGCCAGTGGCTTCGTCACAACTCCTGACGCTGTTCCCTGGGGCTCACCTGGGAAGTCCTGCAAGATCAGGTCACCTGAAGGAGTGGAACACACAGAAACGGGGCAGGGGGAGGGGGTCCTTTAAGTTCTCCAAGTCAGAACTTGGGAGCACATCAGTTTCGCGAAAGGCACAAGGGCTGGATCCCAGGTGGCGGAGATCCCGGGCGGTGCCACGGGCACCTGCCTACCGCGAGCCAGTTTCGCCTTCGGGGAACCCACTCGGCCTCAGCTGACCTGGGCGTGGACTCAGAGGTCGAGGTCCTCCTGCGGGTCGCGCCTCGGGCTCTGCTCCCCAGAGGAGAAGAGAAAGTGCGGTGGGACAGCCCTGCCGGCCAGCTCCAGCCGCCGCCCTCTTCGGAGGGCCTCCCCCGACCGGCCCCCGGGGAGGAGCGGAGGGACGCGGCGCGGGCCCCACTCACCTTCTGGATGGAGGACTTGCCGCTGCGCCGGAGCCCCATGAGCAGAATCCTCGGCTTGGAACTGTCAGCGCCCCCCGGGCCACAGCCTCCGCCGGCCCCCGCCCCAACCCCGCCGCCCGCGGCTGCCGCCTCCTCTTCCTCCTCCTCCACGCCGTAGCCGAAGTCCTTTGGGAACGAATCCGCCGCGCCGTAACTGCCGGCGAGGGGCGTCTCCTCCGCCCCGTACTGTAGGGACATGGTGCTAGAGCCGCCGCCACCCGCGCCCTGACAGGCCAGGCCAGGCCAGGCCAGGCCGCCGCCTCCCAGGTTCACCACCACTGCCGCCGCCCCCGGCAGCCGCCACCACCTTGCGGCCCACCCCCCCGGAGCCCGGCTCTCATTGGCTCCTCTCCGAGGCCCAGCCGTTCATTGGCTGCCCCAGCTGCCATTCGGGAGCAGCAGTGTAGATGGTACCCATCACGTGCCAGGAATCACCTGACTCGGAACCGAAGAGGGGGGGAGGAGGAGTCACGAGGAGGGTGGCCCCGCGGGGCAAGCCCTCCGCTCTCCGCTCTCCGCCCCAGCACGCACCTCTGTCCTGCCCAACTACGCTCATTGTTTCTCACTGCTCTCCTGACTTCCTCGAAACTCCGGAGGCTACCGCAAAGGGAGATGCTCTCTGGACAATTGGAAGAATTGATTGTCCTACCAGTACAATTGTACTCGCCCAAACCAACACTTATTGATGTCTGCGAAATCCTAGGGCACAAAATTGGAACCGACTCGGACCCTCGGTACCCTCCCGTTCGACGATTAATGGAGTAAGTAGCCTCGGTACGAGTGGGAAGGTCAAAAGTACAGATAATATGCTCGGGAGTCGAGAGGATGAGAAAGTCTACAAGGAGCTGATCTATGGTTGGATGGGTGGATAAGGTTGGGAAATGCAAAGGTATGGAGGCGGAGCCAGCCAGAGTGAGGGCAGAGCCTCAAATGAGACAGTCAAGAATGTGATATAGTTCGTTCTAGCAGGCAGAACATCTCTTACTTCAGCAAGTCACGGACAGTGGATACTGCTACCACTTCAAACTCAACATTGACTCGATTTCTCCTCCTTCCCATCTAGTCAAAGTCGACTCCAGTAATTCTTTGCCCCCGCTTCCCGCATAGATTGCATTCTCCCTCCCACCCCAGAGACCAAAGGAATAAATAATGAAAGCAGATCAAAAGAAATACTTGTCACCAAATGTTTGAGAAAGCTAGAGGAATTTTCACCCTTGACAGTCAGGTTTTAGAATGGGAAATTCGACAAAAAGAGGATATTCCTCTTAAAGTAGGGGTGGTAGGGTGGTACTGATCTTCCAAGGAAGCTAACGTTGTGATTACAAAGGGAAAGCATGTTCCTGCAGGTGTGGGACTTTGTTATGTCTGAATCTCGAGGTTAAAGGTAGGACACATCCTTAGAGATCTAATCCAACCTCTCACCTAAAAGAGGAGCCACTGTACAGCATCTGATAGACATACAGCATACACTTCAATAGTTCCAAGAGAAGAGGGCTCACTATCTCAAAAGGGAGCCAATTCCACTGTGGTAAAACTTTAAAATTCTCTTATTCAGGCCAAAAATCATAATACCTAGAGTTTACAGTGGAATAACACAGGAGTAGTCTTCTCTATCATGACAGCCTTAGATCATAGTCTTCATTATCCACTAAATCTTTTCTGTTCTACACTAAACATACGTAGTTCCTTCAACCATTCCTTTTATGGTGACGTCCAGAAGAACAGTATGATAAAAATGTTCTGCATCTGTACTGGTCAGTATAGTAGCCAGTGTGGATTGACCATGTGAAATGTTACTAGTGTGACTAGTGAATTGAATTTTCAATTTTATTATAGTTTTAAATGCCAATGTGGTTATGGCTACCATCTTAGCACAGCCTTATGTTTTCAAATGCCTTTCATTGGTCACTCTCCTTTATATGCATTTGAGCTCGTCAATGTTTGTCAAGATGTCTGGCACCTAAAATGCAATACTGATCAATACAGCCTTCAGAATAACTGCTTAGCACTTGGACAGTAAATCTATTAATGTTTTCCAGAACGGATTTTTAAAAAAATATTCATAAAGTTCAAGTGGGCCCCACTGATAATCACTGGAACTAATACTTTGTCAACAATCCTAGTGCCTAAACTTGTATAACTGCATTTTTTTAACCTAAGTATAACAATCCTGGTGCCTAAACTTGTATAACTGCATTTTTTTAACCTAAGTATAACAATCCTGGTGCCTAAACTTGTATAACTGCATTTTTTTAACCTAAGTATAACAATCCTGGTGCCTAAACTTGTATAACTGCATTTTTTAAGCCTAAATATAAACCTTGTGTTTCAGCTTTCCTGTTTGGGCCCAGAAGTTTGAGTATTCCAAGTTGTTAAGCATTTTCAAGATTGTTTCAATATAGTCTACCAACCATCCCTTCCAACTCTGTGGCACTTACAGATTTGGCATTACTACCATCTGACCCATATGTAGTCCTTTATAATTTGCAAGGTACTTTACATCCATTATATTACATATGATCCTTACAATAACCTTGTGATGTATGCAAGATATGAAATCTACATTTCATAGGTAAGTTAGCTGAACATAGCAGGAACTGAATGGATGGGATCCTTTTTGTACTCCATTCAACCTCTTCTTGTATACTGTCTATATCCAAATCATTGATAGGAATGTTGAAGAGGACCTCCAGAGGCCAGGCTGATCCTGAATTCTTAAATAGCAATGACTGGTACAGCAGTTTAGCAGGTCAGTGCCACCAAAAAGTGTGATTATCAAACCCACAGGTTTCCATTCTGTCCAAAAGGATGGTACAAGAGACAGCCACCTGACTTACACAGATATTAATACTAGTCCCAAGGGGAAAAAAGCAATGAGGGTTAACTACCAGAAAAAAAAAATTTCTACTAGTCTGTATCCACAAAGGGACTGTCATGCCAACTGCTTGAAGAAGCCAAGTCTCCTCTTCCAAAACCCCTATGGGGCCATGTTTTATTATGACTCTTAGCACATCCTAGTCCACACTGTAATTACTCGTATACATGTCTTATAACTAATTTCAAGTTCATTTTTGTAACACCCAGCATTCAGCCCACTGCTGTCCATGTAGGAGGCACTCAGACTAGTAAAAGATAAACCAATTCAAGTGAATGTTCTTCCAACAGTATCTGGCCCCCCTCCAAAAACAAACTTGTGACTGGAAGAGGCACAGACCATTGCCACATTCCTGCCAATGTATTGATTAAAATGCCCTTACAATTGGCTTAGTCATTTTCTAGCAGGTGTTGAAACTTTTGCTAGTTAAACCCAACTTTCAGTGGATTGTTTTGTTTGTGTGTCTTTTAACCAAAAAATAAAGACAGATTCTCTTAACTGGGACAGGATAATACATGAAATAGGAGTACTTAATGTCAGTCAATCAGTAAGGAAAAAACGATGAAGAAAACAAAACATCGTCTGTAGGTCTTCCAAAATAAAGGAAAAGGACTAACAAACAAGAATATAGTGCTTTACCATTTACAAATCTTTCATATACATTCCATTTGACCCTCACAACAACCCTGTGAGGTAGGCAGCACAGATATTATTCTTCTCACTTAACAGATGAGGAAAATGAATCTCAGAGCAGTTAACTGATGTGCCCAAGGTTCTACAGTTAGTAAATAGTTTGTATTAATATCAGTCATTGACCTAAAAATTCAGCAACCAACCTCCCCTCATACTTGCCCTACCTACTTCACAGGGATAATGAAGATAAAATGAATTCAAGGCTAGAAAAATACTTTTTTGAGAAAAGAAAGCACTATATAATTATACCCGCAAACTATAATTTTTCACGATATATGGCTCATTCCCCTTCTCCCAGCTTGTGCATGAACCCAGAATTTTATATTGCCTCTGTTCTGTGCTCAACTGAACAACTAAGAAGGCAGGGGAACAGTGTGATCCTGTTTAAAGTTATATAAGTTAAATTAGGGTAACTGCTATTATAGCAAATTGAAAATTAACATAGAGAGGCCAATGTGCAAGTAGGACCTATTGAAGCACAGAGCAAGCAAGGCAACATTATCAAACAGGGCATGATTGCATAGAAGGAAAACGTGGTGTCAGAGTTCAAACTGGCACACACACGGTTACCTAAGGCAAAGTGGTGGCAAAGAAGTTATTTGTTCTGTATATAAATGAGTAAAAGATTTATAGAAACCCATGCAAAAGCATCTCATGTCACACAGCTCTCCAGCTGCCGACAGAGAATATAAACAGTGTCATCTTCATTTTAAAGAATGACTGTACTTGTGCTCATATCTTGAACTAAACCAAGGAACAGCTAACCTTCCTTGGCTAAGATACAACCAGTACCACCATTCCTAGTCAGACTAGTAAACAGAATGTCTTTTAAGGTAATGAATTAGATGGCTGTTTAGATTTTTTTTCCGGATTCACTTTGGATTCTCCTGCTTTTAAGACCCAAAGAAAGTTATATTGAGTTTTTATTGGTGATTCTAAGAATATGTGTTTATAACAGTTAAAGTGTGATAGGTGAATTTAACATATTAAAAGAGTTCTATAGCATCTGTTCAGAAAAGATTATATACTATACAAACTATTCAAGTCTTACAAAACCATTTTTCAGTGTCTTTTCAATTGAGAAGAATCCTATTCAGCACGCTTCTCCTCCTGAGGTGGTTCATACTGAGCAAGCTATAGAGCAAAGACAGAGGAGTTTAAGTGAATTTTATTCTAAATGAGGTAAAAAAACAAACTTAATGGTAACAAAAAGTTAACTATTATATTCAATTTAATTATTCAATCAGTAAGTTTATGTTTAAATCATTAAGCCATTCAATGATTTAAGGTTTAATACACTCAAACCTAATGAAGGCTTTTCATATAAACCTTTAATATTACTAGGAAACTTAAATTTAATTCCAGTTTATGGCTACACTGATAAACATTGATATGCAATAATTGATAATATTCCCAAAGATGTTGTCACTTATAATAAGGTACTTTCTTTCCCTCCACCAGAAACTTACTGAACTTTCTCCTACAAAGTAGAAAAAACAAATTATGTGACATTGATGAAACTAGCCAGTCAAGTAAGACCTGCTAATGTCTTTGATTTAAGAGGTGCCCAAGAGTTAACTGGTATTTGTACATTGTGGACTCTTGGTAATTTAGATACTGCAGTTTCTTTTATGCTAAGTTACTACCCTGGAAGAACTCTAGGCTAAGACTGTTCAATTCAGCTGTCAGATTTGAGAAGCTAACAAGGCTTCACTGTACTGTAGTTTCCTCACCTGTCTGTGTACCTGTTTCACTTATCTTGCAATGTTATTGAGAAAATAAAACACATTGTAAGAAATTCCTCAAGTAATGTAAAATGCATTATATGATTCAGCATGTAGTGAAACCTCAAGGACTTAGCTGACTAATTTGAAGTTTATGAAAATTCTCACAGTTTAAACAAAGAAAAAACTTCAGCACTAAACAAAATTAAGTGCAAACAAATTTACAGAGGTACACTAACACATTTCCTGGTCACCACGTGACTAGGCAGACTGTGCACTGCACAACTCTTAAGAGATGCCATTCACAAAGTAACTTAAATCAACTGCTTAAGACTCCGAAATCTCCATATACTTCTGGAAGTAGCAATAACCAATATTCTCATCTTTTTGTTGATGTAGGTTCCCAAGAACCTCTTCTTGACCACACTTTGCTGACCCTCCTATTTATAATGTGTCTGTTGTTTTCCAGACAGGGTATCAGCTTGGCCTTGCCATTAATTGAGATTGATATTCACCATCCTCTCTCTCCTACTGTCCATTTTAGTGAGGTTTTGATCATATTAATATCACTAACATGAATTTATCAATTATTATTAATAATAGGTGAAATTATTTTAACTAAAGGTGCAATTATTAACATGAATTCTTTTTAAAAATTTACCTTTGTTTTCAGTTTTTTATTTTCTTCTACAATAGCTTCATATTTCTCTTTCATTTCTGCCAATTCTAGGCGAAGCAGTTCTATTTCTGGATTTTCAGGGGTAGCAGCTCCTAAGTGATGCTTCAAAAAACTAATCTCAAAGTTAAGGATTTACTTGAGTTGAATAAAAGTAATGAAATAGCCCAGAGAAGCATCTCTGATCAAAGTCACCCCACCCCACCACCCATATTTACACAGATCATCGTCCAAAAATTCAAAGGAAAGTAAATTTTTCAGTAATCCAAAGTATTTTAAAAGTTAACTATGTGAAAAAATAAGAGTTACAAAAAATAAGGCCTTTTTCTGACTTGAAAGATGAAAAGGATACTCCAAAGCACTATTAGGTTTCTCTGGTTCTTCATATAAGGCTACCAGTACTGCAAATCGAAAAGCAGAAAAAGCAACAATTAAAGTCTTAAATTTGAATAGCTGAAATTATATTCTATAACTCAGTCTATATTAAGTGCCTTTTATATGTCAAGCACATTGCTAGGAGTGTCCATACCATAGTGAATAAGACAGACACAGTCCCTGCTCTCAATGAATTTACAGTCTAATGCAAAAGATAAGTAAGGAACTAGACACAAACAGAATTAAGGAGCAATCAGGATAACAGGTTATGGTAGCACACTGGAAGAGCACCTAACCTGCAAGTTCAGGTGGACTTTGATCCTAAGAACAGGCACAGAAACATTTTAAGCAGGAGGGTGACATAGTCACTCTTTACTGCTATGTGAAAAATCAACAAGTGGGACAAGAATAAAGGTAGGAAGAGCAGTTAAGAGGCTGATGTGGTAATCCTGTTGAAAAAGACAGTGACCTGGCCCTGGCTGGGTGGCTCAGTTGATTGGAGCATTGTCTCATACACCAAAAGTTTGCAGGTTCAATCCCTAGTTGGGGCGCATGGGGGAGGCGACCAGTTAACCTGTGTGTCTGTCTGTCTCTGTCTCTATCTCTGTCTCTCTCTCTCCACCTCCCCCGTTTTCCTCTCTCTGTAAAAAAAATCAATAAACATATCGTTGGGTGAGGGCTTAAAAAAAATAGTGACCTGCACTAGAGTAATATAGGGGTGAAGACATGGTAGATAAACTGGAGAAAAATGTAGGGGAGAATCAACATAGCTATAGTAATCACTGAAAATTTTGAATTCAAAATGTTCTTAAAGAATGAGTTTCATACATAACATGCTAAATAACCACCAACCAAAAATTTTACCAGTAATTAACATGCTCAAATCAACATTAAAACATAACTTTAGTGTTTTCATATCCAATAGCTCATATCAGCACTACTCTGCTCATCTTCTATTGAACAAACTCCTACTAGGATTTACAACTCAGATAAAAATCTCTAAACCAGTGGTTAACTATTTTATGCATGGGCCCCTTTGAAAAATCTGATAAAGCCAAAATAATAATAATAATAATAATAATAATAATAATAATAATAATAACTACATGCAAAAAATGTGCATATCTAGGTCGCAAGTTAACTTCTGTTGTAAACCAACTTATGTGCTTCCCTTTTAGAGTTTTAATACGCATCAAAATAATATAGTATGGAAATACTCAAATGGGCAACTACTTTGAGTTCTGGTAGTTACTCTTCATCTCTCTAAATATTCTTACAACACTATTTTTTGAGAAATTGTTATATTTACATCACTGCTACCCTCTCCTCAACCCCCCTTTCAATATGTTACAGTACCCTTTAATTCCTCTACTTACTACTTTTCTTTAAATATATACTCAAATTTCTTTTTCTTCCATTAATTTCCACTGATCTCTACTGAATCCTAATTTTATCCTTTCTTCCTCGTCTTTCCCCATCCCATTTCTTTCAACTTTTAAATTTATGTCAGCGGTACAAGGTTGATAATTAAAGAACACGATGTAAATGTCAAGTTTTCTGTGCTTTTCTATAGATGTAATATACTTCCTTTTAATCAGGCAAGAAAAATTCTATACCCAATGTTCCCCTTCTTGCCTTAACAGCCAGGATTTTTATAGGTTGATACAGTGCTCAAAATAACTAAAATGCCTCTTCTTTCAAATGATTTATCATCTTTATCTTTAGCCATCCTGTCTTTTAGTGTTTTAATGTTAGAAGCAGTTTCAAATCCTCTTGGAAATAAGCTAGATAAAAATTATAAATTAAATCTATGTACAGTACCTATGTTTGAAGCTGAAAATCAAATTTGAAATAGATCACGTCAATAGATAGCATGTTAAGTTGTCTGATGTTACTTAGGAAACTGGAAGTGTAGGGAGGCTGAGGGATTAGGTACCAGTAGATGTGAGCAAGGGAAAAGCTGCCAGAGGTTTCCAATCTCTTGTGAAGAAAAATCCATGTATGGCCACAAGGCTGTATGTACATCTTCAGTCACCTCCCACAAGGGTCACTTATCTGCCCTTTACCATTCTACCTTTCTCTTACTCCATCCATCCACTCTGGCCTCTTTACACTTCCCGGAACTCCTAACATCAGATATTACAGCATTCAGGTCTCTGCTCAAATGTTACGACTTAAGAGAGGCCTCCCCCCACCACCCATCCTACAGAAAATGGCACACCCATCCCTCTTTATCTACTACCACAGGCTGACACTATGCATTATTTTGTCTTCCCCGACTAGGATATAAGCTCATTTACAGCAGGGAATTTTTCTTTCCACTGCTGTGTTTCCAGTACCTAGAACATAGATCTGAATGAAATGGTTAAATATATGAAAGAAAGGAACCTGTGGACTTTGAGGGGAGAGGGTCTCCAAGAATCAGTGACACTTCCGTAAACAACAGAGGACAAGGCTTTCGCATAGTAGTCCCTTAAAGTTTGTTTAAACTTATTTGCGAAGAGGCAGAGAAACTAGTACCTGAATCCTTCCAAGGTAGGTAGCCAAATCAAAATTACCAGTCCATGCTTGGGAGTTAAAAGCCCTGCTTTCTGCTAAAACACGGAGTTGTTCTTCTCTTAGAACTACATCCTAACCTTTGCTTCTGGCCAAAGAGCAGTTATCAAATTATTTCCCAGACACTTACTATCCTTCTCGTATGGACCCAGGTCCTCATCCCTGGGCATTCAGATCACTGCTGAGCCAATGAAATAAGCAGTACCCCCACTAGCTCTTGAAACCCTGCAGCTCAAGCACCCTCACTTAGTTCTTGAACCCAGGAGAAAGACACACAGTGTAACTAACAGCTTCCATTTTAAAAAGTGAAAACAAAATCATTTTAATGAGCTCTCAAACTCCTTAATCTGTAATTCTACTTTAATTATGAAATCTACACAGTATAGGAACTCAGATGGACAACGAAATAGGGGTTGAAAAGCCACAGCCTGCCCTGGCTGGTGTGGCTCAGTGGATTGAGTGCCGGCCTGCAAACCAAAGGGTCTCCCCATTGGATCCCAGTGAGGACACATGCCTGGGTTGCGGGCCGGGTCTCCCAGTTGGGGGCGCGCGAGAGACAACCACACATTGATGTTTCCCTCTTTTCCCCTCTAAAAATAAATAAAGAAAAGCCACAGCCTAATTGACTATGTATGAATCGCCCACTTTGGGGATTAGACTCAGCTACTTCATAGCACACTTTAAAATCTGTAAAATTTACCACTTGAATGTTCGAGGTTAAATGTTTTAACAGGACTTTGAAGACTCCGTATAAACTATAAAGCGGGAGGAATTGGGATCTCAAGCTCTTTAGCAAACATGCCCACAGCGGCTGCTCCAGGCAAAGCAACGGAAGTTGAAGAGACTCTGCAACAGCTGCAAGAGTTTCACTCCCGGCAAGGGGAGTGGTAGAGTGAGCTAGGCTACCCGATCCGGGCCCAGGCCGCGGCCGGTAGTCGGGCGTGCGCCGAGCCCCAAGGCTCACCTCGCTGGACCTTGGACGGGTCCCACCTGTACTCCCTCCTTCCGCAAGCCACGGACCGTCAGGGACGCAGCCCTGAGGAGCACGACGAGGACACTAGGAACCTTCTCCTAACCCATACTCACCCTTGGTCAGCGTGTCCAGCACTCCTGACTTCTCCAAGTACCTCCGGAACTGCTCGCGCTTCGAGTCGGCGGCCTGAGAAGACACGGCGGGTCAGTGGCCGAAACTGGGGGCCGGAGCAGGAAGAAGGTGCTGGGAGTGCGACAAACCCGCCTCCGCATCGCTACCTCAGACCCCCAAAACCTGCGCGCGCGCGCGCGCCCCAACTCCCACCCGGAGCCGACCCGCGGCTGGCCACCGCCCGCACGCCCCCTCACTTTGTAATGGGCCATAGTGACAGCGGCAGCGGCGTAGCTGGCGCCGGAGACCGTGGCTGGCGGGCTCTGAGCAGCACTGCACATGCGCGGAAGGGCGCGCGCGCCTGCGTACACGCCAACTACGGTCCGGGATGACTGGGGTGTGACCTGTTTTCATGACGACCAGGACGCTCTGAACGCCCCATGGTGAGCTGAGCCGAGAGAGTCTGCGTAAGCCCGCCTATCTTGCTACCCTGACAAGCACTTTCTTTCCTCTTCCGGTCCCTGCCGCTGCTCGGTTGCTTAGAGAGAAGCCGGGTTTGGGTAACTCCGGACAAGCGTCCTAGTGGGACCAAAGATGGGAGTGGCGTCCCGGGGCGAGCCTGCGAAACCCCGGAACACTAAGTCTATTACCCTGGGAAGGATCTCCCGGTACAGATAGTGGGCGGCCTCCCTCAACTGGGACCTCGGAAGCCGGGGTAACCTGTATGTATGTGCTGGCTTCTTGGCTGTCACCCTATAAAAGTGCCCACAACTGACTCAGGGCGACCCTTAGATTTCCAATGGCTTAAGGAGTGTGTTTAGAATCGTATGTTTTCGGTTCTAGCTTTTACGTTTGGAATTTCCTTGTTTTGTTGCTGAATGTGGGCCTGCGGAGGATGAACATTAACGTGACAATAATAGCTAGCAATTTTAAACGCTGTGTGTCAGGTACTGTATTAAACGCGTGTTTCTTATTTTAATTTTCACACTGTACCCGTAAGATAGGTAATGTTAGTAAAGTGACGAGGTAGATGACCAGTTAGGAGTGGGACCAAAACTTCAGTCTGGGCACTGAATCACGATGCCGTAAACTGGTCAAAGAAAGCCACCAACCTTTTAAAGATTTTTATTTACTGGATAACAACGTTATGGTTATACTCCGATACATCAGGTTGAAGTCTATAATGAAAACTAAGTCCCAGGAGCAAACAAAATTGAACCAGTGCTCACAAATAAAAGATACGTAGCTAAAAGGAATTATATACATCAAGAACAATCTCCCAAGGATTGCGATCCCTTCAAAGAAAAATCTGATTCAAATCCATGTAGGCTCAATTCTAAACATAGTTTTCACAAATTCTAAAGGGAGTTACGGGAAAAGTAATCCCGATTTGATAACTTTGCTATTGTTTTTAAAGCTACCTCTTCACAATTCAGAATTGGAACTGTTTTTCCCTTTTTAAAATGGATTTGCCTTTGTCCATCTTTAACACGTGGTCTTTAGAGCTGTCCTTATCTGTTTTCTCCGTGTTCTACTATCACAAGGCTACTTCTGTAATAATGTAATTTACAGAATGTCTAAAAGCCAACAGTTGTTCAGATCTGAAGGTCTGCGGGAGCCCGCCTACTGAGATTGTTTGTTGGCAACACTAACTGATTTGAAGGACATGCAGTAAGATTACTGCAGGTTCTGACCAGCTCAGATCCGGAGGACCCCTCTGCCTCTCCCAAAGAATCAGGAGTGTCTGGAATGTCAAGTGGTTGGAATTCTCCTTCTAAAGGAGGAAGAGTTCTGATTGTGCCTCCTCTGAACTGACCCCTAAGGCTACTTTTAGGAGGTGACACCCAATTTTTATTTTCTGTAGAGGGACTCCATGTAGCATGAAGCCAGCTCGGTGTCCCTGTGCAGTTCACTGGCAGAGAAAAAGCTGTTTGGGGTGACTGCTCCACGTGGTTGTCCAGATCTATAGCAACACCTGGAATAAAACAGTGACCTGTAGGGTACTGGTTCCTTTTGCTATCTTTGCCATGAATTTCTGTTTTTTTCTTTAACTGGTTACCATTAGTTCCATTTCCAGGTATTTTATAAGTGTTTTCTTTAGTACTGGAGTCAGTGGGTTGAATATGACTACAGGTAGTACTAAGTGTATACATCTCATTAGAAGATACAGTTTCCTGTCCATCCAAAGTGCATTTTTCATCATTCCTATTGTGATGGTCAGAATCTACCTGAAATGCAGAGGAATTTAAACTAGGATACACTGTTTTGTGTGTTTGCTTTTCCACTATCAGATTATAATCGGGTGCAGAAGAGAGTTGCTTCAGTGAATTTGCAGGGGTGCTCTGGTATTTGGCAAGATGTTTTGACCTGTCTGAATAGAATTCATTATGCTCATCCTTCAATTTATATTGTCTCCAAATCCCTCTTTTAATCTTTTTAAAGCCTAGGTGGAAAATTTCTAGGACATTTAAGAAAAGTGAAACAGTGGCTATGGATTGCATAAATAATAGGAATATTGTCTTTTCTGTTGGTCTTGAGACAAAACAATCAATTATATTTGGACATGGATAACCATGACATTTAAATAGAGGCTCTAAATGAAATCCATATAAAAGATACTGTCCAATCATGAACCCAACTTCAACTGCAGAGCGAGCGAAAATGTGTATCACATAAGTGCAAAGCAAGGTTCCTCTGAGTGGAGCTTTATTAAGTTTTCTGTGCTCCAGCTGACAAAGTTCTTGCTTCAGTCTCCTCCGATCCCCAGATATTTCAGACTCTACCCCCTCCAGTTCTCCTCTCAGTTGAACTTTCTCCTTCTGCCTCTTTTTCTCCAGAACGCTCAGTCGATACAAAGCATGGCCCACATAGACCAAGGATGGTGAAGACACAAAAATCACCTGCAGAACCCAGTATCTAATGAGGGAGATAGGAAAAGCCTGGTCATAGCATATATTTCTGCAGCCAGCTTGTTCTGTATTACAGATGAAGCCAGACTGCTCATCATTCCAGACATTTTCAGCTGCTACACCCAGAACAAGCATACGAAATATGAACAGGGTGGTGAGCCAGATCTTTCCAATCATGGTGGAGTGGATGTGAACTTCCTCCAGAATGCCTCCAAGGAAATTCCAGTCCCCCATGTTTGTTTAGTCCACCATCTTAGCTCTGAACCCCATCAACTAGGAGGCATAAAGTCTTCCATTCTGACGGCGTGCTATTTCTTAAAGCAAACCTATGGCCAAAATATGAACAAAGCATCACTCTATCAGTGTGCTGGTTGCTTTGCTTTTTCCCTAGAGAGTTGTGATAATCTGTTACCAAGAATATATTTAAGATATCAGAAATTTAAATTCACTTACCTTTAGACCTCATACTGCAAAATTATGGGGGGGAAAGCATGATACTGGGAAGGGGTTTATATAATCTCTACAAAGAATAGAACCATAGGACTTCCTGTAAGAAAGGAGTCTTTCTACATAAAGTTTGTTGTTTTATTTATTTTTTCAACTCAGAGCTTTTGAAGAGATTCCTAAAACTACTGATTTAATCTTACAAACCTGTTAAGATTATTTTGTATAAAAGGTATAACCAAAGTCAGTGCTTTTAAAATCTCATTAATACACAAAGGAAAATGAACGTGTTTCATTGCATAATTCAGTAAGCTATAGCATTTAATGAAACCAGAAGAAACAGGTCTGGCTCCTGCTATAAGAATTTAATTAGTTTTTTAATCCACACTTAAACATCTAAATTCTGGTTTCTTTATGGTAGTTTTGAACATTTTCAGAAATCATTTCAGTAGTATACTTATGAATATTCATAAAATCCTTATACTTTCCTATGAAAAATACTATAAATTTTTATCATCTTAAAATTAACTCCAGAACTTCTCAACTATTTTATACTACCAGGATGTTATTAGATATTACTTGAAATAAGTGGAATATTGGTGTGGTGATGGTAGTATAGAAATTTTCATTGTAACAGTATTTGACCTATTTAGGACAAGTAGCTTGCTTTTGTGGAGGGAACAATGGGACAAGTTATAATTTACATGGCTTGAATTATCAGCCAGTAGGTTTTATATTAAGGTTGGTATCCTAGGGTATCAAAGAGGAAAATATATCTCAAAGGAAAGAAAGAAGAATGAATGTTTTCGTTCACTTTCATTTAACGTATAAATATATGTGTTATACCCCTTATTGAAAGGGGAATGTTACATAATCAAACAATGTAGAGGGATATTAAAGCTACAGGATAACGTTCATCACAAAAACCCTATGAGGTAGGCATATTGCTTCCCTATTTTATAATGAGGAAACTTAGACACACCTTAAATTATCCAAGCCACAGCTAAAACTGGAATTTAAATTCAATCAATGTGGCTTTAAAGTCAGGTCTTAACTTTTTACTAAACTGTTATTTTTTTCTCTTGAAGCATATTTAAGAAACTTACATGAAAAACATTAAGAAATCATCTGTTTTCTCTTAAATGTTTAATTATTTAAATAGTGATAGTTTTGGCTTTTTAAATAACTGGTTAGAGCCTTTTTGAAAGCTTTATGTAGTTAAAAAAGACTTAAAAATCATCAACCATCTAAAATTTAGTTGTATTCCTCAGATAGAGAACATTTCTATTTAACTTTGTTAACAATAATATACTCTTTGACCCAACAATCCGAAGCACTTTAAAGTGTAAGCAGATATTATTGATGGTAGTAATCATAGCTTGAAAACATCCAAAATAATTATCAATACAAGAAAGACATAGTACCACATCCAGTGTGGTACTATGCAAACAGTAGAAATGATAAATATGTGTTAATATAAAAAGACTTCATAAATTGTTTCCGTGACATTCAGGTTATAAAATAGAATAGAATGGCCCCATTACTGTAAATTTACTTAAATGTAGAGATGCATAGAAAAAGCGTAGAAGGATATTTATCAAAATGTTAACTGTCATCTATGGGTAGTATGAGTACAACTGACTCGATTTTTTTCTTACCATGAGCACTTTACTTTTCCAATCACAAACAGAAATAAAAGATTTTTTTTCCCCTTAAAGGGCATAGTATTTACTGAAAGAAGGAACAGTATTATTTCACTACAAATCTTAGGTTCTAAAGCTTTCATAGCAAATGACATGAATACTAGTATATATAGATACAGTATTAGAGAATTCAAAAGCAAAAAAAGAAAAAGTTTAAATGGCTCTTAATTAACTAAAAGAGAGATTAACACAAACCTTTTTTAGCTTAGATAAATTTGAAGCAACTCATTCTTAGAAGTTATACCACATCCATTTTCAACTCGTTCTCTGAATTTGCCCTTTGCAGGTGTAGAGCAGGTTCCATTCAGTTCAGTGAGTGAATGAATCAGCCACCAGCTAAAATGCATTTCCCTTTCAGCTCATTCTTGCTTCTAAAACAGTCTGTCCAAAAGAATCTTTTGCACCAATGTTGAAATAGACTCTATCTGCACTGTCCAATAAGGTAGCCCCTAGCCACATGTAGCTTTTGAGCTCTGGCAATGTGGCTTATGTAAGCTACCTGTGCCAAATGGCTGCTTTACTGAACAACACAGATAAAAATACTTGAGTATTTCTAATAACCCAGCACAGTTTAGAAGACTAAAGTTATGAACCCCAAATTAAGCTTTTTTATAGTAATTTTGCCCTCTGGGGAACCCAATAGGACAATCACAGTGTTTGGTCATATGAACAATATTTCTAGTGCCAAAAAATCTTTCTGACTAGATAAAGTCATCAATCTTAATAATCAATGGGTCATGTCCGATTTCATGGATGAATGCTGTTGCTCTGTCCACTTTCCTATTATTAATTACATTGGCCGTTAGGTCATTAAAGGTCTGTCCTCAGAGCCAGTGATCTGGTATATTCATTATGGCAGGTGAGTGTCTCTTCCCTGGGCTTGTTGGAAACTAATAGCTACTTTTCAGATTAAACACAAACATTTCATCAGGGAGGGAAAAAATATATATATATATACTCATATTTGTATATTATATAAATTATATATTATGTGTAATATATTATTAACAAAGTTGAAAAACACTAAGCCTCAGTACTCAGAGAAATGCAAATTAAAATAAAACATTTTTAACTATCAAAATGCAACTTTTTCAAAGATTTATAATATCTGCTTTTGGAAAAATATGAGAAAACTGTTACTCTCATATACTGTAAGACTATAAATGGATACAGCTATCTAAAAGGCAGTTTAAATTTATCCAAATTAACATAGCATTTATGTTTCTGGATGCCTGAAGTACTCGTTCAGCAAAACATACTCAGAGATACACTGTATACACAGTTGGTGATGTAAAAAATCAGCAACAACTTGTGTATCTTTATCATTCAGCAACTCAGAGAATAAGTATCTCTACAAACAGAAAGATCTGTCACATTATAAAGCAAGTTACAAAACAATACATGTAGTATAACTTTTTTTATCCTGTTAAAACCTACATTTCACATGTATATTTAATTAGCTAAAACAGAGAGATTGTTAACCCAAACCTTTCTTAGTTTAGGTAAGTCTGAGAAGCACCTCATGCTTAGGGGGAGTTATACCAGGGCCATCTTCAACTTGTTTTCTGAATTTGTCCCTTTGGGATGTAGAGCAGATTCAGTGCAATAAAGTGCAGTGAGTAAAGTCAGCCATTGGCTAAAATACATTCTCCTTTCTGCTCATCCTGGATAGAAAAAGGTATAGAATACACACCCAATTGTTGACAGTGGTCATCACAAGGGAAGAAAGCAGTTTGAGGGTGGGGGGCAGTGAGAATAAAGAGGAGTTACCTTTTTAAGTTCTTGCTCAAATCTTTGTTTAACCAAGAACATACTCATATTCTCATATTCAAATTAAAAAGAAATTTAAACAAATCTCAGATCAGCTCTTCTCAAAATGCTAGAATATTTTTCTCACTATATTAAGTGTAGGTACTCCTTTCAGAATACAGCAACATGTTTAGATGGCTGTTTATAAATAAAACATGTTGATGAAAGAAGAAAAAGTGTATTTCCTATGTTCAGATATAACTACTGTTTTGGAAAAAGAATGGCCAACAATCTGAGTTCTCTACAGGAAAATGACACAGGCATCTCAGCTTTCAGCTATGACATTTTTACCTTCTGTAAATAAATACTAGCCACTCCTAGGAGAGCCACTGGCCATGTGAAGGATGAGAATCTTATCAGAGGTGAGAATCCAGAGCCAGGTACATAGTGTGCACTGGAAAGCCAGTTCCAGGCTCCTTGGGATCCTAGACAAGCTATTAGAATCTTAAACTAGCAGTCCAGAGAATTCTCTCTTCTCTTGTAAGTTATTTCTGCTATCCCTGGGGCACCCACAGAAATGTTTATTCCTATACTCCTCCAGTATTCTTTAAGTTTTGGGGGGACACGGCATGGTTAGACATGTAGGGGCGGAGAGTATGGGCTTTCAAGTCATTACCGATCTTAAATTGTGCCCCCTCTTAGACAACTTACTTGATTTTTAAAAGAGTTTCCATGTCTTTGCTCCAACTGGTGTGTAGCTCAGTGGGTTGAGCATTGTCCCGCAAACTGAAAGGTTGCTGGTTTGATTCCTGGTCAGGGCACATGCCTGGGTTGTGGGCCACGTCCCTGGTTGGGGTCATGCAAGAGGCAGTTGATCACTGTTTCTCTCCCTCTTTCTCCCTCCTTTCCCCTTTCTCTAAAAATAAATAAAATCTTAAAAAAAAAAAAAAAGTTTCCATGTGCTCCTCTCTAAGATGCAAAGAATAGCCACCTTTCTGGGTTCTTAAAAAGATTAGCAATAGCTGTGGCCATGTGGTTCAGTTGGTTGGAGCATGGTCCCAAACACCAAAATGTTGCCGGTTTGATAACCAGTCAGGGCACACACCTAGGTTACGGGTTTGATCCCCAGTCAGGGTGCAGATAGGAGGCAACCGATCAACATTTCTTTCTCTGTTTCTTTCTCTCCCCCACCCTTCCTCTCTCTAAAAATCAATAAGCAAATCCTCAAGTAAGGATTTAAAAAATTAAATAAAAAAAAGATTAGCAATAATTATAGAAAGCACCTTAGTGATCTATCCTCTGGAACTGTAAGTGATCAGAACCAATTATCAGTAGTCTGGCACAAGTATGAAAATTTTTATTAACAGCATAGTACAGTATTTGTGGATTCTATCAAGTCTTCTCTATAGTATATCTTCCAAGAACAAGTCTCTTTTAGAGGATACATGCATGCACCCCATATGCCTGGGAAAGACCCATTTCTCATTTTTACTTCCCTTTTCTCCCTTCCTCTTCCCTCCCCTTGCATTTGAAGCTCCTTCCTTAAAACCTAAGTCCTTTTGAATGAAGTCTTTGCAACTGGTGACTTGACTTCAGTGGTGGTCCGCCTTCTTTTAAAATTGTTAGCATTTGCTGGGACTTCTCTCTTTCTTCATAGAGTTCTCCAGTTTCGTTTTGTTTTTTCTTTTTCCCCAGCTGGCTCTTTTTATTAATTGGTTTCTGTTAGGGGCAGATTAGTTTGCTGGGGATAAGAAAATGTTGAAAAATACAGCAAATAAGACACAAGCTAAATAAGCTGCAATTGCTATCCAAAACCGTGGATCTTTCAGCAATGTCTTATCAAAGCAGCTAAACACAGTGTAACCTATGGACATTCCAGCAAATCCACCTGCAATGTGAGCTGCAAAAGACACCTTGGGAGAAAAGGGGAAAAAATGGAAGTAAGTGAAAAAAATGCTAGTTACATATTTCAGTTGCATCTCTCTTACAAAACAATACCATCACAATCACACAAGAGTTTTAGAAATCTGAAGGACAAGGAGCTCAAGCAAAAGACACAAAAACTCCATGTGCACAGAGAGGAGATGTTCTAAAAATATGCAAAGCTAGAAAATGTCATTTCACTGACTCTGTGAGTACATAAGACAGAGCTATTGTTTCTCATTCTTCTTGGTCATCATCCCATTTTGGATGGATCTTTATAGAGCCAACCAAGAGAATAGACTTGAGTTGCTTGAGAGATCTCTATAGCAGCATAATCTGATCCTGCATAAATGAAATGTCAGATTTAAAACACAGAAGCTACCAAATTCAAAGGCTAATTCCAACAAAATGAAATCTTTGTAAGTTTTCTGTACATTGTAAATTCATCTGTACCCAAGTTGTCATTGCTGATTTCCAACCTGCTTTTTTATTCTCTGTGGACAGTGAAATCCCTTCTCTCCTGTTCTGGAATGGCTACCAGCAGGGCAGATGCAGAGGAGCAGAGCCAGTGGTCAGGGCCATGAGTGAGTTAAGTGAAAAGAACAATCCCAAAGTCTGATTTTCTCAATTTTCTTCCAGATGGAAATTTGCCCTAAATCACAGAATTGTTGCCCCTATTTGATGACCCTTTTTTAGGTATTGATAGGATAAGTAAACAAATTTTCATTGACAAAATAATAAGCCGAACTCACCGGTGACCCATTTGCAGGAACAAAGAACCTTCGGTACAGAGCGAATCCCATGTCCGACGCAACTAGAAGGAAAGGCAACCTGATGGAGCATCAAAGTCTCCACAATATAACACCAAATGCTTTTGGTTTCCCTCTAATAATGGTAGCAGCTAACATTCATTGAGATTTATTCTTTGCAAAGTGCTCTTCTAAGAGCTTCACAATCATTAATCCTCACAATGACCCTACAAAATTGGTACTATCAATTATCCCATTTTTCAGATTTATTCAACTAGTATTGATTATCTCCTTTGTGCCAGGCACTGTCCTAGGTGGTGGACATACTGGAGTGAGATCAGCCCTATCTCATGAAGCTAAGTGAGGCAAACAAACAAGCAAAACATACAGTGTGTCAAGTGGGTCTAAGTGCAGTGGAGAAACACAAAGGAAGGAGAACTGGGGATTCTGGGAGTAGAGTGTGATCTTTAAGAAGAGAGTCAGGGAGGATATCACTGAGCAATGACTTTTGATGGAGATAAATAAGCAAGCCATGCTGACCTTTGAAATAAGAGTGACAGGCAGAGGGAAGAGCAAATGCAAAGTCCCTAAGGCAGGAAGCAGTTGATCTCATTGGGTAGGTGGTTTTCAAAGTGTGGTCCCCCCCCAAAAAAAACAAAGAAACAAAGTGTGGTCCCCCTGCCAACGCAACAGTAGCAATATCACCTGGAAGCTTATTAGAAATTAGTATTTTCAGGCCCACCCCAGACTTAATGAACCAGAAACTCTGAAGATGAGGCTCATGGTCTGTTTTAACAAGACTTGCAGGGGATTCTGGACACTATTAGGGACAAAGTAATAGGTGATGAGCAGGGGACAGACCATATAGGGGGCCTTAAGGGTTATTGTAAGGACTCTGACTTTTATTCTGAGTAATAGGAAGCTTTTGAAAGCATTTGAGCACAGGAGTGATATGATCTATGACACAATCTATCTTAGGTTTTTGGTTTTTTAAAACATTTTACTTTTAGAGAGGAGAAGGGAGGCAGAAAAAGAGGGAGAGAAACATCAATGTGTGGTTGCCTTTTGCACACCCCCAACTGGGGACCTGGCCCACAACCCAGGCATGTGCCCTACCTGGGAATTGAATCGGTGACCCTTTGGTTTGCAAGCCGGTGCTCAATTCACTGAGCCACACCAACCAGGGCTATCTTAGGTTTTTAAAAGCTCTTTCTTATGGTTATGTAGGGAATAGACCACAGGGGAGCAAGGACAGGAGCAGGAAGACCAGCTAGATAGATTTATCTCTCGCACATTGATGTTCCTCTCCCTCTCCTCCCTTCCTTTCCTTTCTCTCCCCTCTAATAAATAAATAAATAAATAAACAAACAAACAAATAAAAAGTCAGGTCTGTGCTGCAAAAGGAGATCACTAGGTTTCTTGGCCTAGAACTCCACCCTACATGACCAGCACTTGGAAACATCTCATGCAGCTGTCACATTCCACCCCCACCCCCCATTCCCTGTGCTGGACTTAGTGAGCCACTATGTCCTAGGAGATGGAAGGACCTAGTCCTTGCCTTTGGGAAAATAGCTTCAGCACCATGTGTTCTGGCTCCTTTCCCTTTCAATACTGTATTGACGTTGAAGTCACTGGACAGGAATTGAGGTCTAGGAAGTACTCAATGTTCGTTTCATTGTAAATGACTTTTACACAACGTTCTGGCTAAATGTGGCTGTATGGTATTTTCAATCATTTACATTTCCTGATCCAGTGTAAATGACACACAGAGATGGGACTAGGAAAGCATAAGAAAAACCCTGCCAGAGAATAGGGCTGATTGCTTGGAAACAGTTGCTCTGCTCTAGTCTTGCTTTGTCAGAAAACATATCCAATAAATAATGCTTAAGGCCAATTGTCCTCCACAATTAAGGACAACTTTTACCATTAAAAAACCATATACACACACACACACACACACACACACACACACACACACATTTTCCCAAGGAAATGTGTTAAAAATTGAAATGTTCTTATCTAGTATGTGTTGTAACTTTTCTAATTTTCAATAGTAGGTAAGCCAGGCCAAAGAACTTTTAGAAACAACGTGTGCAGGGAAGTGGGGAAAGTTAGTGTTGGCGTATCCTACTTCTGCTTGTAGAATATAATAAAAGCACATCATTCAGTAGCTTTATCACTTACCTCAGAATGACATAAACTATATTTGGAAAAACGCTGTGCATGAGCCACATGGCGTGCTTACTCCAACATTGAAGAGTGTTCAAGAAGAGTATAAAAACAATTTCCACATCAAAGGTTTGAGGCTTATTTTATAAAAGTCACTCATAATTGCTCAAAAGAAGCAGACTGAAGACCAGGTAATTTGTGTAACAACTTTTTTCGGTCAAAGGATGTGTCCCTTGGTTCTAGTTGTGACTCTTGAACAACTCAGGCGGCACCTCAGCTCCCACCACAACTCCCCTGACTCCCAGACCCGCTTCCCTGTCTGTGCTGACAACTCTCACCTCTCGGATTTCTTCTGGAGAAAAAAATTTATATAAGTATGGTATAGACTATAACAAGTCACTTATTTTCTCTCAGGATCAAACATTGCTTTTACAGTTAAACTGTTCATAAACTAAATTTAGTCTTTTCTCAGAGGCGGTCATCCCTGTTCCCACAGTGTATGTAACTGAACCCTTGATACAATAAGCAGAATCATGTTTTCTTACCATGTAGTAGCCAAAATCTTAGGCTTTATCAAGTGTCATCTCTGTCTTGGCCCTCCAGTCTGACACCACAGTCTGATCCCAACGTCTGCCCTTCTCCCCACACCCTCTGAGCAGGTACAGCTTCAGCTCATCAGCTCTGGAAACACAAGTAACTGGCCCTGCTTTTGCTCTTGTTTTTGTGGGTAGAAAAGGGGGTTCTATAGAAAGTAACTGACAGCCTTGGTTCCCCATGCCCTCCCCCTCCCCCCGCCCGCCTGCAGCTGTCTAGGAGTTCCCCATGATAGTGGGGAGTGTCAAGCTGAGCTCCGGCCTTGATCAGCCCCCAGACTGGCAGCTGCAGATAACGACTGAATTCAATAGTTTCTTTTTTCTTCCCCCTATAAAACAGCCCCTCCTTCCCTAGGAGCCTGGAGTCGGGCCATTCGCAGCACAGCTTCCTCCCCGATTGCTAATTCCCTAAATAAACTTCTTTTCTTCTGCTGATTGCCTCCTCGTGGTTCTCTGAGCGACATGGTTCTTACAGTAAGTAACCTCATAGGGCAAGCTGACCAGTAGGTACTCATGCCTCAAGCCTGTAACTTCTTCAGTGAAAGGTGTCAAGTCAGCCCTATCCATTTTTCTTGTGCATCTAGGTTCACACGCCTTTGAAATGTCTAAATACCCCTGGGAGGGCATATTTACCCTCAAGAGAGCACATGATCTAGCTAACTATCCCTTAATCCAGTCCCTGCCTTGCTTTCTCAAATCTCCCTTACTTTCCTCCTTAATTTCAAATGCATAAAAGAAGCTGCAAAACTGTTTTCCAGAGCACTTGAAATCTTGCTCCCCGGCATATGTCATCAGTTTGGCTCAGAGAAACTCATGAAAATTCTCTACATGTTTGGACATTGTTGCATCGACATTTTCTTCTATCTTATGCAGCCTGCCACTATCCAAAAATCTACCCTGACTTTCAGACTCAGCTAAAATCCCACCTCCTCTCCATACTGAACACTCTTCCTAAAATTTCTTTAGCATGTAATTCTCTTCTGTAATTCTTGGAGCTGTCAAAAGCCATGTGGTCATCCTTTTTGTTCCCTGAACTTTCACTTCCATTTCCTCCACTCCCATTTTCAATCCTTAGCTACTCGTCACCTCGGCAGCCGTCCGTCTGGAGAGACGATGGTGTAGCTTCTTAAGAGTCCATCTGCACCGCCGAGAATGGCTGTGCAGTCCGACTCGGGAGTCACCTCGGCAGCCGTCCGTCTGGAGAGACGATGGTGTAGCTTCTTAAGAGTCCATCTGCACCACCGAGAATGGCTGTGCAGTCCGACTCGGGAGTGACATGGTAGTATCTGTCTCCTCCCGTGTTGAATCGACATCTTGCGATGACGCTGAAGCTACAGAGCCTGGGCAGGGTAATATGGAGGGTCTGCTGTTGCCCATGCAGCAGACCCCCCCTCTCTTCGCAGCTGAAGGGTCCAAGGGAAAGACGGAGTCGATACAGCTTGGGTTCAGGTGCGCCGCAGGAGTTGCCGGTGTTGACTACAACGTCAAACCGCCTTAGGGACTCCGGCTCCGGATTTTCTGTCAGGGTTTACTCCCTTAGCCTTTCCCCTGAAGAGGTATGCCGCAAGGCAGCGGAGGTTTTTTGGAGTCAGAGTTTTCCTTCTCTGATGTACCCTGACTGGAAGATCGAACCAGCGACACTTAGCTCGCAGGCCGACGCTCAATCCACTGAGCTAAACCAGCCAGGGCAAAATTGGAGGATCCTTAGCTACTATTCTGTGCTTATATCCTAGATTAGTTGTTTTTCTTTTTTCCCCAATCTGGAAACTTAGAAATTGAGGAAGGAAATAGATACCAGTGGTTTTCAAGCTTTCCCTTTTCAGAAAAAAAATATATATGTACAGAATCCAATGTATGAACAAGAAAAATCCAATATATAAAACAAATGAAGCTATTGTGGTTGAAGTGGATGGAACCCAGAGTCTAGTCTGCTCTTTTGACTTCCCTCACTTAAGAAAGAGACTAAAAGCAAAAACACGTTACTGAGGCACTCTAAGAAGGACCCATGAGGGTCTGTGAAAATCCCGCCATTTATACCTTTTTGCTTAGGGCTAAGGAAGCTAACAATTTTCTGACTCAAGGCTAGCAATCATCCTACACCTCAGTGTATAGGAAATGTGAGAAGACCTGAAGGATGAACGGATAAAACTGAAGGTGTGAAGTATTCACAAGACAAACTTACTCATGAGGATGATGATCAGTAGTCTGACAATTCCCAAGGCAGGAATCATTTCTCGAAAATTCTTGCAAAGAGACAAATAAAAATAAGGTAAGCTCTCTATTAGCAAATGAAACCTCAACCGTACTCCCTCTTCATCTCCTTTTCACATAGAATAAAGTTTGAGTGTCAGAAATTTACAAAACAAAACATTGGATTAACAGCCCAGTTTTCAAATGTATTTGGGAAGTACAGCTCTGGTGCACTTTGGAGAACTAAATTGAAACGTGACATTAACTCCATGCATGATATAAATGAGGCACAATTTGATTATCAGGAAGTAATCTATAAGTATAAAATCAACACATAACATTAGATAGAGAGATAAATAGATATGCTGTCAAACTAAGTGATGAAATATTTCCAAGTTTTTTTGGTTCGTATTCATTTGATACTTCTTTATCCTCTTTTCAAGTAGGAGTTAGGAAAGAACTAAAATTTGAGTACTACCTTAATTTTCTGAGATAATTTCAAAAAAATTTTAAATGTTGGTCAGAAAAAACACATCTCAGTCCAGCTTGCAGTAACCTCATATGTTACTAGAGAATGAAGTCAGAAAGACATTGCCACTTTAATTTATAAAGTTAACATATCCATTTCCTTTCAAGTTATTCACACTCTTCCCAAAGAGTAAAGATGCTGGATTAGTCGTGTTTATTCTAAATACATTATTTTCAGATTGTTGTGCCTATGACTTACAGTAAGAAATAATTTACATAACAATTCAGTACACATATAAATCAAGCTAATTCTTATTACACATGATGCATACTAATTTTTTTCATTTTTTTCTTTTTCCTTAATTTTGCACAACTGTTAAACTGAGTTCGCAACCACTAATGGATTGCAATCCAAAGTTTGAAAAACGTTTTTCTAAATGACTTCTATTTTTGGAATAGTTTTATAATTGCTTCATATTTTTCCTCTTACGGTATTTTTAAAGTACAGATATATAAACATATAAATAAAATATAAGTACTTTATATTTTAAAGTATACCTACATGGTTAAAAGGTAAGAACTAGACAGGATTTTAGCCTGTTTTAAAAAGTGGTTGACATTCTCACATATTACTATATGGAAATGTAAAATAGTATGCAAACTTTGGAGGATGATTTGGCATTGAAATCTGCTTCTAGGGAATTATCCTACAAAAAAAAAATCACACAAATGCAAAAAGATAAATGTAAAAGAACATTCTTACAGCATTATTTGTAAATGTGAAAAGCTGGAATCACCCAACAGTTTTTTCAATGAAAGACTAAATAGCCAGGATACAGCTCTATAGAGGGTGCTGTGGAGCACTTGAAAAGACTGAGGTGGATTCCTGTGTACTGACATGGATAGATGGTCGGGATACTCTATATTAAGATGCAGAACACTATAAGGGTAGTTCTATTTTTATAGTATTAATATTGGCAGGATTTTGAATACAAAAAATATCTGAAAGGATGTATATCAAACTATTAGCATATTAATTGAGGATTTTGACTTTCTATTTTTCAATTTAAAATTTTATTGAGTATTCATTAGTTTTGAGATCAGGAGAAACAAAGATAAAACATGAAAAAAACTGGTGGTCAAAAGGAAGATGAGTGTTCATTAAATATTGATAAATGAAGATTCCCTAAACTAAATACCAGCTTAAAACATAAAAAAGTCCAGAGATTCCATTCAAAGTTCTTACCACTAGAACATTCATAAAATAGCCTCCCATCAGAGCATAGACTCCTCCTGAAGCACCCACAAGGTATTTGAGTGGGTCAAAGATGGAGCTGGCAAGGGATCCTGAAGAAATAAAACACAAAGGATCAGACATGACTGACTACAAGAATCATGAAAGACAAATCTTTCTAATCTAAAGTAAAAGTTTGGTAAACTTAGGCCATTATCATAATACCAAACAACATACTCACTTTGTCCCTTCCATACTATAGAGGTAAAGCTATGTGGACTAACTACCTCAGTTTTTCTGAAACACTGAATGTTCAACATGAAGACAGTCAACAGTGATAAAAACAGACTCTGGAGCCAGAATTACCAGTTGTGTGACTTAAGCAAGTTTCTTAACCTCTATGTGCCTTAGTTTCCTTACCTAAAAAATGAGGATATTAATAGAACTTACTTCAATGGGTTGTCAGGGGAAGTAAATGAGTTGACATGTGCATCATGCTTAGAACACTACCTGACATTTATTATATACTTGTTAGTTATTGTTTCACAATATCCTACATGTTTAGCCAAAATTATCAAAATACCTGAGACATGCCAACATTTTATCTTATCTAATGGCGAACTTTCTCATGGAGTCAGGATTTGGTCTCAGAATCCTTTTCAACGTATACCATTCAATCAGATTCACCAAGCAAGATGAAATCTATTTGCTAACCTAATCTTAGATTGCCTGAACAACAACAAAAAAAGGCTTTAGTCCTGACTGGCATGGCTCAGAGTGGACTGAGTGCTGGCCTGAAAACTGAAAGGTCACCAGTTCGATTCCCAGGCAGGGCACATGCCTGGGTTTTGGGCCAGGTCCCCAGTTGGGGACATGCAAGAGGCAACCAATGGATGTTTCTCTCACACATCATTTCTCTCCCTCTCTTTCTCTCTCCCTTCCCCTCTCTAAAAATAAATAAAAATAAGTTTTAAAAAAGTTTGGCCGTTTTTTAAAAGTTAACCACACCCTGTGACAGGATCCAGCCATTCTATTTCTCAGTATTTACCCAAGAGAAATTAAAACACTTGTCTACACAAAGACTTGCACACCAATGTTCATAGTATAATAGCTTCATTTGTAATAGTCCCAAACTGGAAACAACCCAAGTGTCCATCAACAGAAGGAATAAGCAAATGGTGGTACATCCATACAGTGAAATACTACTCAGCAATTAAAAGCAATCAGCTATTGAGATGCACAACATGGGTAAATCTCAAAATTATTATGTTGAGTGACAAAGACAAAAAAGAGTGCATACTCTAAGATTCCATTTATATGAACTAAAAAATACAGATGCCAGAGGAAGTGAGACGAGAGAAAGAGGCAAGAGGAGGATGGGATTTCTAGGGGCACAGGTAAACTTTTGGAGGAGTGATAGATACGTTCATTATCTTGATTGTGCTGATAGTTTGATGGTTGTATATACATATGAAAACTTATCAAATAGTACACTTTAAATGTATGCAGTTTATTATTATATGTCAGTTATACATCACTGAACAAAAAAACACATGGATCCCAGGGCCATATCCCGAGATTCTGATTCAGTAGATTGGGGTAGGTTCTGGACAGCTTCAGCTGTAACAAGCTCTCCAGGTGATTCTTATGATTGGTCAGGTTGAGAGGGGATGTCCTGGGCTGGAGCACAAAAAAGGCAAAGTAAAAAAGACAATGGGCAGGAGGAAACTTCTGGAGGTGGTGGATATGTTTATGGCATAGATTGTGGTGATGGATTCATGGATGTATACTTACCTCCCAATTCATCAAGTTGTGTGCATTAAATATGTACTGATTTGTGTAAGTCAATCATACCTCAATAAAAAAGATTTTTTTTAAATCAAGTCTTTCTCTAACCTTTACACATATAATTTACTTTTTTAATATTAGTAAAAAAGTTAATTCTTTAAAAAAAAGAAAAAGAAGAAGCAGCCCTGGCTGGTGTGGCTCAGTAGATTGAGCGCTGGCCTGTGAACCAAAGGGTCACTGGTTCGATTCCCAGTCAGGGCACAAGCCTGGGTTGCAGGCCAGATCCCCAGTTGGGGGCATGTGAGAGGCAACCACACATTGATGTTTCTCTCCCTCCCTTCCTCCCTCCCTTCCCCTCTCTCTAAAAATAAATAAATAAAATCTTTATTTAAAAAAAAAAAAGGAAGAGTAGGAAACTAAAGGCAATGAAGGGTAATGAAGAGCTATCTTGGACATTTCAACTTTCTCGTGGCCACTGAAAATGGCCTAGGAAGAGTATAATATGACCTAAGCTGTGTTTGAGGAAGGTAACCCAGGCAGCAGTGTGAAGGACAGACCAGAATGGCAAAAAGCTACTGCAAAAAATAGGCAAAGATCTGAACAGGTTATTCACATTTTCTCTTTTCTCTGGATCTAGGGTAGAGCTGATTCCACAGGTTGAAATCAAGCTGTGGGGGAAAAGAAATCTAGATTCTGGAGCCGGGCAGGGCCTGACCATCACAACAGGTCAGGAAGAAGGTGTGTGCAGGAACAGAAGTAGAAGTGGAAGAACAGGATCCACAAAAGTAGGAGGAAAGTAGAATGGGGAGCTTACTAAACCTTGCCACGTCTACCTCATGACTGCTTCCTGCTCTCCATCCCACTGCTTTAGGAGGCTGGCAAAATTTTGATTGGTAAAAATATTTCAAGCATTGTCATGGATCAGATTTTGATATGTGGAAGTCCTAATCCCTAGCACCTCAGAATGTGGCCTTATTTAGAAATAGGACTCTGGCAGATGTGATTAGCTACAGTGAGATCATATTGGAGTATCGTGGGCCCCTAAACCAGTATGACTGCATCCTTATAAGAAGAGACAGGGACACATGAAGGAAGAATGCCACAGGACAATGGAGGCAGAGACTGAAGTGCTGCAGCTGCAAGGCAAGGAATGCTGAGGACTGAGGATTGAAGGTCATGCCAGAAGCTAGGGAGAGGCAAGGAAGAATCCTCCCTCACAGATACCAGAGGAGGGATCGTGGCCATGTTGACACCTTGATTTCAGACTTCTACTCCGGAGCTGTGAGACAATGCAGTCTGTCTCGCTATGCATGTGTACAGGAGACAGGGTTGTTTGGGAAATCTCTGTACCTTCCTCTGAATTTTGCCGTGAACCTAAAACAGCTCTTTAAAAAATACCTTTAATTTACAAAATAAAAAACAACCTTTCAATGAACAATGTTATTAAATAAGTTTCACTATTGTTTCAAATCCTGGCTAAATCATGGCACAGAAATACAGATACAATAGTCCCCCCTTTATCTGTGGTTTCACTTTCTGCAGTTTCAGTTACCCATGGTCAACTGCAGTCTAAAAATATGAAATGGAAAATTCCAGAAATAAACAATTCTTAAGTCTTAAACTGAGTGTCATTCTGTGTAATGTGATAAAATCTCATGCCATCCTGTGCCATCCAGCTCAGGACGTGAATTATCCCTTTGTCCAGCATATCCATACAGTACAGTATGATATGTCAAGAGACAACATTCTCATAACTTTTATTACAGTACATTGTTATAATTATTCTATTTCATTATTAGTTACTGTTGTTAATATTTTATTATGCCTAATTTATAAATTAAACTATTATTAGGTATGTATTTACAGGAAAAGACAGTATATATAGGGTTTGGTACTATCTACTGTTTCAGGCATCCACTGGGGATCTTGGAACATATCCCATGTGGATGAAGGGGGACTACTGTATACTTTTAAGATCAGTTATTTTTCTATAGAAGTTTTCTTTTAATCACTGTCATAGCCAAAATATAAACAATTTTAAATGATGTTTAATTTAAAATGGAAGAATTGCATCATTGGCTGAGCTTACTTCAATTACGCAAAAGTTTTGTTGTACTGCAATAATTTTGGCTATTAATTCCCACCTTTCCTAATGTCAATCATCAGTTCTTGCAAACTACATAATCAGAAAATGTTTCCATACATAATTTTTAAATGCACTAAAACTCTTTACTGAGAAATTTTAAAACAGATTAGGAAATTGTTTCCCAGCTTTTTTTTTTTTTGAAAACAGATCTTTATTTACAGTATTCCAACCTGGGGAGGGCAATGAGCACCTCAGCTCAGAGCCCTGTTCTCCCACAGGACCCAGCACTTCCCTTGCTCCCCAAACGGCTATAAGCCAAAACCATGCCCAGAAGTTCCCCATCCCTTATCTGTCAACTGTCTCCTTCAGGATCTGGGGTACGATGTCATCAGCCTCAGTATAACAGTCCAGGAAAATGTGTGCCATGTTGCATTGGATCACACATGGTTCTCTCTCTGTCCTTTCAAAGCCACATGGACCTTTCTTTCTTTCTAAAACTGCATGGTTCTCCTTTTACCTCCTTGCAAACTGCATGGAACTTTCCACTCTGCAAACTGCATGGTTCTCTCTTCTCTCTCTGCAAACCTTGTGGTTCTCCTCTACTCTCCCTAAAATGGCTGCTGCCTTATTTTTAAATCCCTGACTGTGGCCTGTGATGCAGTGGGTGCAGTAACCAGTTCTGACATTTCCCAGCTTTTTAAGTATGAACTTATAAGAATTGTTGCATCACTTTCAGCTCTTTTTTTTTCTTTTTGGTGCTAAAGGAAAGGAGTCTTTATTCAAAGGCTACACAATTTTGGAATAACAGCTTTCCACCTACATAGTCACAACTTTAATCACTTAAGTCTATCAGTTAAGGCTAAAATCTTTAACACATGAGTTCTCCTAGCATTCCCCTGTTAGTTTTTAATTATCTTATTTCTAAAGGATTAGTTTACAAATTAAGACAACATAAGCAACATAAGATACAAAATTTTGGAAGAATGGCAGGCGTCTGTCTCGGAGCTCATCCCCTCTAGAACACCCAAAGAATAACCCTGCCACCCTCTGCCAGGCCAGCCCAATCCTAGTCTGCGCCCGGACTTCCTTCCTATCCAAAATACCATCCATTGAGAAGCACAGGCAGCTGCAGCATGATCATCCAGGCATCCTCGGGGAAGAAGACATTTTCAGCATTTTAAGTGTGACCTTAAAAGAGTTGTTGCATCATTTTCAGAGGCAAAATCACATAAACGTGGAATGGTTTTCAATGACCAGTTCTCAAAATGCTCTTTTCATAGCATGAAATATGTCCTCAAAGGAACACATTTTGTGTTTGTTTTTCAACACCTGTTAGCTTACTACTAAAAAGCCTTCTGTTATCACAGAAAAAAAAATAGATGCCCATGTTTTTGTAAAAGTAAAATGCATAAACTAATTTTTTAGGTGGGCAAAAAATGAGAGGAATCACTAACTGATTTCAAGACTTAAGAGCGGCAGTGGCATTAACTATGCAGAGGGATAGGCACATTGATCAAGGAACAAAAAGGAGAACCCGAAATAGTTGGTCACAACTACAACCAACTGATTTGCGACAAAGTACAAAAGCAAGTCAATGAAAGACCAATGGTCTTTTCAACAAATTGTTCTAGAGTAACTAGATATCCACAGACAAATAAGTGAACAAAGAGAACCTCAATCTAAACCTCACACCTTATATAAAAATTAACCAATTCAAATGGATCACATATTTAAATGTAAAACAGAAAACTATAATTTTAGAATATAACATAGGAGAAAATATTTAAGACCCAGGGCTCAGTGAAGAATTCTTAGATAATGTCACCAAAAGCATAATTCGTAAAACCAAAAAAATATAAAATGGACTTCTTCAAAATTAAAACTTTTGCTTTGTGAAAGAACTTGGTAAGACAATGAAAAAACAAGCTACAGACTGAGAAAATATCTGTAAGCTACGTATTTGACAAAGGACTATGATTTATAATATATAAAGAAGTCTAAAAATTCAACCGGAAAAAGATATCTAATTCGTCGTCGGCAGCCGTCCGTCTCGAGAGACGATGGTGTAGCTTCTTAAGAGTCCATCTGCACCGCCGAGAATGGCTGTGCAGTCCGACTCGGGAGTGACATGGTAGTATCTGTCTCCTCCCGTGTTGAATCGACATCTTGCGATGACGCTGAAGCTACAGAGCCTGGGCAGGGTAATATGGAGGGTCTGCTGTTGCCCATGCAGCAGACCCCCCCTCTCTTCGCAGCTGAAGGGTCCAAGGGAAAGACGGAGTCGATACAGCTTGGGTTCAGGTGCGCCGCAGGAGTTGCCGGTGTTGACTACAATGTCAAACCGCCTTAGGGACTCCGGCTCCGGATTTTCTGTCAGGGTTTACTCCCTTAGCCTTTCCCCTGAAGAGGTATGCCGCAAGGCAGCGGAGGTTTTTTGGAGTCAGAGTTTTCCTTCTCTGATGTACCCTGACTGGAAGATCGAACCAGCGACACTTAGCTCGCAGGCCGACGCTCAATCCACTGAGCTAAACCAGCCAGGGCCAGATATCTAATTAGAAAATGGGCAAAAGGCATGAACAGACAGTTCCACTAAAGAGGAGATATGGATGGCAAATAAGTATATGAAAAGATGTTCAATATCATTAGCTACTAGGAAAATGCTAATTAAGACCACTATGCGATATCACTACCAACTTAAGAGCACAACTAAAATAAAAAATAATGACAATTCCAAATGCTGTTAAGACTGTGGAAAACTGAATTCCTTATACAATATTAGGAAGAATGTAAAATAAAATAGCCATTCTGGAAAACATTTGGCTGGTTCTTGAAAAAGTAAGTATGCAATTGACATGCAACCCAGCATCTGTGCTCTTAGACATTTGTCCTAGAGAAATGAAAACTCATGTTCACAAAAACCTATATACAAATATTTGTAGCAGTTTTATTTGTAATAGCCCAAAACTGGAAACAACCCAGATATCCAGTGTCTGAAGGGTGGGCAGTACATCCATACCATGGACTACTACTCAGCAATAAAAATGAATGATCTATTAATACATGCAACAACCTACATGAATCTCCGGAGAATTATGCTAAATGAAGAAGTCCAATCCCAAAAGGCTATCTACCATACACTTCCATTTATATAACATTCTTGAAGTGAGAAAATTATACAGAGATAGGCAAAAGTAGGTTTATAGTTGTGAGTATATAAAACAGTTTATTCTTGTATTATTATTTATTAATTATATTATTTACTTGTATTACAACTATAAACCTACTTTTTGCCACCCCTGTAGAAATAGAAAACAGATTACTGGTTACCAGGGCTAAAGGAGGGTATTGAGATGGGAGGGAAGAGTATAGCTTGGGGGGTTGAACATGTTTTCTACCTTGACTCCCTCAGTGTGGATATCCTGATGGCCATACTGTACTATAGTTTTGTTAAGCTGTGACCATTGGGAGTAGCTGGTTAAACGGTACATGAGACCTCTAGGTATTTATTTCTTACAACTAAAGTAAAAACCAATAATTATCTCAAAATAAAAAGTTTACTTGAAAAAAAAAATGTTTCCAACAAATAATGGATAAATAGGAGTTCTCATATTTTCTGCCCACACCATAAAGAATCATCTTAGGCACACAAAAGTTTAGAGATCACTGCTGTATGCTGCTAGTACCTGCTCAGTCTTTAGACCCCTTTAACTAGTCTCTCCATTCTTTTGGAGTTATCTCTCATAAATTAAAATTTGATCATGTTACTTCCCAAAATCTTTACTCTGACACATAAGGGCCTTCATGACCTGGCTTTAGGTTTTTATCCAGTGTACCCACCTGGGCACCAAACTAGAAACCCTGTTTGTGCAATACCTGAGGATAATCACAATGACATTTCTATATGCTTATCTTATCTCTAATATCTCTAACTTATCTCTAATGCTTATCAGGTTTCAGAGAAGGAAAACTCTGACTCCAAAAAACCTCCGCTGCCTTGCGGCATACCTCTTCAGGGGAAAGGCTAAGGGAGTAAACCCCGACAGAAAATCCGGAGCCGGAGTCCCTAAGGCGGTTTGACGTTGTAGTCAACACCGGCAACTCCTGCGGCGCACCTGAAGCCAAGCTGTATTGACTCCGTCTTTCCCTTGGACTCTTCAGCTGCGAAGAGAGGGGGGGTCTGCTGCATGGGCAACAGCAGACCCTCCATATCACCCCGCCCAGGCTCTGTAGCTTCAGCTTCACTGGAGAGGACACTCCAGCGTCATCGCAAGATGTCAATTCAACACGGGAGGAGACAGATACCGTGTCACTCCCGAGTCGGACTGCACAGCCATTCTCGGCGGTGCAGATAGACTCTTAAGAAGCTACACCATCGTCTCTCGAGACGGACGGCTGCCGACGACGATATCAGGTTTCCTAACACACATCAGGAGTACATTTTAAATAAGGAGCCCATTATCAACGTTTATTACCTTTATTTTGTTTATAACCTCCTGAGAGTGCAGAGGTGTTGATTTCGTGTTTTCCTCACAACACTAACCTGCAATCACTCCTGCCAGGTACACCAGCCCCACTCGGAGGCCTTTGTGGACCATTTCCAAGGGAATACCCAAAACGAGCTGCATAATAAGATTCCCCAAGATGTGCTGAAGTCTGCAGAGAAAAACATATTTTTCAAATATTATGACTGACCCAGGCAGTTCTTTCCTTGGGAGACTAATAGGGATTGAAGTGTTGTTTCTAGGTATGGACTTGCTTAACTCAAATTCCATTTTATAATTTTTTTTTTTTTTGCAGGTAAAAGGGCATTTTAGAAATATACATTTATTTTATAAGTTCTGTTTCATAACAATTGCTGATAAAACATCAAAGAGAAATGAGGCTGAGGCTTTCCTAAGGAACATAAACTTAAAATTAGGTTTAGATGACAATTGGCAACTTCTGTCGGCTTAAACATCTGATTTTGTCAAGGTTGCACAGTATTTAGAAAATCCTAATTCACTCAGATCGAGTTTAAATTTCAATAGGTTTCTAAAGAACTTGTCTTGCTATCTCAGAATATTCTTTAATAAAACAGATGGCAAAAGGAATCTCATTCCCAGTTCTACATTTGAAAGTTTTTCAAAAAAGCTTACAATAATGGAAAAATAAGTTTACCTAGTAATGCTAGCTAAAGTTGGTATCTCTCATGTCCTACAATTTGTCGTATAATATATTTGAGTACAGGTGTTTTTTATTATAATTCTTAAATAGATAAGTTATTTTGCTTGTCAAATCCCACAAGTATCTCTGGAGAATCTCTAAATGCAATTTGGTAAATTCCCACATTAGACTAATCCTCAATTTAGTTGTTATGCAGCACAATGCTTTTTTTTTTTTTAAGATCCTAGGTTAAACCAGAAAGTTTAAAAACAGAATAGGTGTTGGACTCTCAACAAAATGAAACGGCTTTCATGTTAGTTCTAGGGATTGTGTTTTACACTACAATTTACTTAACAAATATCCAGCGGACCACTGAAGAGGTTCTCTGGGCGCACCTGGCAGCACAGATGACTTGCCTTTATGGCCACATGCACACCAGCCACAACTATCACTGCCCAAGCCATCTTCAAAGACATATAAGAGGTAATGTAATTCAGCACAGAATTGTCTAGCAAGGACAGTTACACTAGTCTTAGGAGACCTCAGGCATCCAGGGGATTTGGAAATATGTGCACTTTGTGAATCTGAGCAACAATGTCAAAGAAAGCCATGTCATCCTGTCTTCTGGCAACAGCTGGAAGACAATATGACCAATAGCACAAAACCTCAATGAATCAGCCCAAGCACTTTTTCTTCTGCTCAATGTCAAGAGTAAAAGTGGCAGAAAGATGAGATCCTGTCATATTCCCAAAATAGAAATATTAATTTTTTATTCCAAATTTTATCTACCCTTCAAGGGTCCAACTTGAATCTATGTCATTTGTGAAGCCATCCCCATTCTGATCTTTCCCTCATTCTGTTTATATTACTGTAGCTTATCCAACACCCATTTCCTATCCTTTCTCTACCTCCTCTAGTGAGACTGGAAGAGCTAATGTTGACTTTCCCAACCTCTCTTAAGTAGGGACACATAGTTCTGGCCAGTGAGATACAAGTAAAAGCAGCATTGCCAGGAGACTTAAGAGTACTTCTGTCTTGACAAAAGGGATGATGTCACCAGTACGTGGAATTACCCCTTTGAATGCAGAGCTACAGCAGTCAACTTGCAACCATGAGAGAAGGCTTAGGAAAAAGCAGAAGTGCCAGCACATGACCAAGAGCCCTGGCTTCATTAAACTAATGAACCAACCACCTACCCCTGGGCCTCTCATATGGGAAAAAATTGACCTCCATTTTTTTAAGTCCCTGGTAAATTTGTTTTACTTGCATATAAAAGCATTCCTAATTCATGCAACCCCATGTATGACATATCCTACACAGCCCTGCAAATTCTTTTTGAGTGCCTTCGTATGTGTCAGGCACTGTAAAAATTATGTCATAACCATTGTCTGATTTAATCATAGCAACCTTATGAGGTAGGTATTGTTACCCCATTTTACAGATGTGGAAACTGAGGCACAAAGCGATTGAGTAACTACTGTATACTATAACACTATACTGCCTTACATTACTAGTTAACTGTTCCCTCCTTGTCATTTAAAGTCCTTGAGTGCAGAAGTCACATTTGCTCAGAACATACTTGTTAAATGGAAAACCAAAGTGTGGAAGTGTCCACAAAAACTGGGCAGTTGATGATTTTGTCCTTGACTTGTCAAGGCTCTGCACCCTGTGTCCTGCCATGGATACCTGTTTACCCACAGGCCCGAGTCATCCTTCACAATTCAGGTCTATAGAGGCGTGTTAGACAAAATTGGCCTCATCTGAAACCTCAGGAGTCCACCAGAGCGTGGGGCCAGCAGCACACTGTTCATTGTCTGCAGTGGACATGATGAGTCGTGGGTTCTAAGCGAGGCTATAGATAGCTATTAGCATTTAAGAAATTATAAGCAAAACTAAAAGGCAGACACAGCAGCTTCTATGGCTTGTATTATTCCAGGTGGATAACAGTATTATACACTCATCACATGTTCATGAATTATTTTTTTAAGTGTGTGATGGGGGCAGAAACAGTGGGAGTGATGTTTCATATCCTAAAGGGAACATTTAACAACACCAAACAACCAGGGAAACATGCTTTTGGTTTGGTAATGATTTGGTGGTCTCTTCTCATTAATATTCCTAGATAAATACCAATATTAGGCAATTATAATGTAATACAAAGTATGATGGACCTGGAGTTAGCAATAATGGGTTGCTCAGCTCTACAACTAAGCTGTGAGACAAGGAGCAAGTTACTACCTATCCTAGGTCTCAGACATAAAACCGCAGGAGTAACACCTGCCTCCTAGGGGTGCCGTGATAATCATACAAGACTATGGATATGAGATGCCTTACCAGTAGTAAAGCTCTGAACAAACGTTAGGGGTCACAATCACTTACAGTCACCTCCGACGTCAGTGACTTAACAGCCATTCCTTACCCAGCATGGACCAGCATATATGAGATAAACCTCCAGGCTTCTTCCCTCTTCATAGGGCTGTAGATGAATGGACTCTCCAAGATGCCCGTGTCCAAGGTGATCCACTGTTTATGAGGCTTCCACACAGCATAGTAAATAAACACCGCCAGCTAATGGGGGGTGGGGGGTGGGGGGGCAACATGAATGTTAACCACACCTTCTGCAGAGGCCCCTTTTAAGCCCCTGGGCACCACTACCTTTGTTTCAGATGGTTAGCTCTCACGTGGGCCACTTCAGAGCATGTGCTCAGATGACAGGAATTAAACCTCCCTGCTGTGTAGCTGACCATTTAACTCTGGGTATATCCTACTTCCTCCAGGGACTAGGAGCAGCCCTATACCAGACTGTAAAGAAGACTCTTTCTGAACCCTTTTTCTCTCGTAAATACCCACTGCCCTCATCTTTCTATCCCCACCATTTGGTCTTTCATTTACAACTTAGTATGAAATTGAGTCTGCTGGCTTCCAAAGAACAGGATGGGGAAAGGGAAAAACAGTAACTTATAATTTACAGTGGAAAAAACTGGCAAACGTGACCTTAAACAAGTGATGAAGGCTAATGTCACCAGGGATGTCATGTAGCTGCTCCCTACTCCCTGACAATGTGATGTGATGTGATACGATGAGAAGGGCATGTCACCTCTATGGTGTTCTTCCCCCAAACCCATACCGCCAGTCTAATCATGAGAAAAACATCAGATAAACCCCAATTGGAGGATATTCTACAGGATATCTGACCAGTACTCCTCAAGGCTATCGAAGTCATGAAAAACAAAGTCAGACTGAGAAACTGTCACAGGTCAGAGAGACAGGAGACATGACAACTAATGCAATGTGATGCCTGGGTTCAAGGGTACAGGAGGGATGTAAAGAGATTAATGGAAAAATTCATAAAATCCAAACAAAGTCTGGAGTTTACGTAATAGTAATATACCACTGTGAGTTTCTTAGTTTTAACAAATGTACTATGGAAGTGTAATATATTAACAATGGGAGAAACTGGGTGATGGATATACAGGAACTCTATGTACTATCTTTTCAATTTTTCTATAAAGCTAAAATTATTCCAAAATAAAAAGTTTACTGGAAATAATTTTTCATTAAAAAAGTTGATCTTTCTGTGACAGGCAGGTATCTCAACACCTGCCCCGTGATCCTTCTGTGGAAAACTACCTTGTCCATAGAACTCACTGTCTAGGCAGTCATGTTTTGTATCATGTGATCTTATCCCATTCTTCTCCAGCCCTACCACCACACACACGCGCACACACGCACATGCACACACACACATCCTCTGATTGGACCATGAACAGGCCAGCCAATCTATAGACTGGAAGGATAACATGAGATAAGGTACTGCAAGAAAGTAGAAAGAATTCTGGTGGCTTTCTAGCTGCAGGTTGCCTCACAATGAAACCCCTTGAGAAAATTTAGACCTATGTCCCTCCCACCAAAACAACCTTGACAAAAGCTTCTCCCAGCAATATAATCTTTACACATTAGCCTTATCTTTAAGCCATAAGAGGCTACATCCCTGTGATAGTTTACTGTATGTGTCAACTTGGCTAGACCACAGGACCCAGATATCTGGTCAAACATCATTCCAGATGTTTCTGTAAAGGTATTTTTGATGATTAAATCAGTAGACTTTGAGTAAAACGACTACCCTCCATAATGTGAGTTGGCCTCACACAATCAGACGCAGGATTTAATTCAACAAAGATGATCACTGAGGAAAAGGGAATTCTGTAGCAGATGGCCTTTGGACTGCAACTGTCACTCATCCCCTAGGCCTCCAGCCTGCTACCTTACCCTGTAGATTGTGAACTTGCCAAGCTTCCACAATCACATGAGCCAATTCCTTACAATAAATTGATCTCTCTCTCTCCCTCTCTCTCTCAACATATGTGTGTGTGGATGGATGGATAGATAATAGATAATGTGTATGTTTGTGTGTACATATCCTATTGGTTCTGTTTCTCTAAAGAACCCTGACTAATACAATCCCTGATAAAGAAGATGAGGCATCAGTGGGAATTAAGAGGATTACATTAGGGACTTCCTAATGCCGCTGAAGTCCTCTGCCAATTCCTTTATAAGACTTCACAGTGAGGGAGAAAATGCAAGGTTTGAGGAGGTTCACAAGAAGACCAGTCCTGGCCCAGTCACTAAGTATGTGACTGGGGACAAGTCATTCCACAGCTCTGGACCTTGCATTCTTTTCTGAAAAACAAGAGGGCTGACTAGATCAGAGTCTGAAAACACAATACATACTGCCCATAGTATACGTCATTAGAGGATTCCATTTTTTTTCCTACTGAAATTTTGAGGCAACCTATAACTCTTGTAACTCTTACTAGCCAATTGAAGTTGGTTCATAAGACCAAATCAATTTGCAATACCATGATTATTTGGTTTCTAAAGCCCCCACCAGCTAAAATGAAATGAAGCCACTGGAATTGTAGCCACTGCTGGGCAGGGGCCTTGTTTGTAACATAATGCTCAACCCTTGGCTGAAAGTGAGTCGGACCACAGGCAAAACGTGGGAGCTCTGGAGAGTGTGAAGTGGAGTTCCGTGTGTGCTGTATTTGCCGCCACCAAACTCTCTTCTTACATGTTTTCCAGTCTCGGATCTAGATCTGATCTAAACCTTTAGTTTGTTTGCGGCTCCCCAGTGGTTCCTGCACTAGTGCTCACCACCCAACATACTTACCTCAGCGAGGCTAACGGAGATGATGAACACTGGGGGAGGGAGGCAGGTAGCTCTCTCCAAGTATGTTCTTCGAGCATTTTCGGGAAGCATCCATTTTGAGACAATCTTGTGGACCTTTTTATTCTTGAAGGGATCTTCTTCACCTTCCCCATCCTCTCTCATTTTCTCTTCTTCCAGCTCCTCTTCCACATCTCTATCCACATTCACAACCTTCATCTCCAAATCATGAATAGCAGCCATTGTCCTGGGTCCTCCCTATACCTGAAAAGGACAAGAATGTCAGGGAAAACAGATGACCCTACAGTCTTCAGGCTATGATTCTTTCCTGGGTTCTCTGGCATGACCACTGGTTTTCAAAGCCTTTCCTGTATGTTAGTAGAGGGCAAGTGAAGACCTGGTACCCAAATACTAATAATATCCATACCCTCATCACCAGTATATAATTGTGACAAAGTACTAGGGTCTCCCCAAAGGAGGAAGAGGGCTCTCAGAGGTCACTTCTGGTCTCATCTACTGCCACCACCCAAGAGGATAAACTAGAAGCTTGAAATGGCAAGACTACTTGTACACCTCTTCCTTCCCCTCTGCCCTGGACTTCCAAGTCGACCGTTGGCTTTGCCCTGAACGCAATGTGTCTCAGAGCCCAAACCATGCACAACACATAATTGAACTTAGTTTTGTCTTAACTTAACTGAGCAATCTCCTTTCCCCTCTTAGTTTCATCTTGCTCTACTCCCAGATTTCTGATTCACAATCAAAACTCGTTTATTGAGCATCTACTGTGTATCAGGCTCTATGTTGAGGACTGTTACATCTATTGACTCATTAGATTCCCCACAACCCCAGGAGTTTGTTGCCCCATTTACAGATAAAAGACTGAGTTTCCCACCCACCCACCTTCCCAAAATAGCGTAACTTTGTTAAGATTCAAACTTACATCTTCTACTTCTAAATTAACAGTATCCTTTCTAAATTACCACAACTGCCCATTCTGTAGCACACTTAAGTTAACAAGGCTATTCTTTACTGATTCGTTAGAAGCAATTTCAATACTCTTGCTCCAACACATCTCACCAACAACTCTCTGACACCGGAAACTCTTAGCTGAGTTTCTACTAATTTCTACATCCAGTATTCCCTTGAACTCAATCCTTAACATTCAATCGATCATTCAGGCATTTATTCAACAAATATCTATTGAAAACCTGTATCAGGATGTAACAGGTCACCATCCCTCTCCCAAAATGTTTACAATGTAATGGAGGGAACAGAGGTCAATGAAAATAACACAAATAATTGTATAACTAGAGAGAGGCTTTATCTGCACACTCTTTCCTCTCCCTGTGCCCTGCTGCTATCTGCGTAGCCCTTCTCCTTTTGACTTAGGCCTGTTATTTTTCACCCCTGTTTAAACCACTTAAATCACTCAACCAAATGTTTCCATGGTCAAAATAAAGCAAGGGTTGAGAAAAGGACTTGAATATATTAAAAGAAAAAAGTCATGTTGCAAACTAGTACACAGTAATGATCTAATTTTTGTAAGTAACGTACACAACCAGAAGAAATCTGGAGAATTAAGCATGATTGTATCTGCATGGTGAGATTTCCTAGATTTTCACCCTCTATGCAAGAGTGGGCCAAGATTTTGAGGAGCCTAAAGCTTAAATAATGTGGGGGGTTTTCTTTGGGAAAAAAAAATAATATAAAATTAAAATTGCAAAATAAAAAATATTTACAAAAATAGATACATGGCCTTAGAAGAAGCCCATGTGAGAGGTCTGAAGCTTAAGCTTTATTAGTTTCATGAATAATCCACTTGTGTCTATTTTTTTAAGTATGTATTACTACTTTAATTTTTAAAACCTAATAAAGCCATATCTAGGAGACCTTTGCTTGACCCTGAAGTTCCCACTACTATACTATTTCTCCCTTCCCCTTTGTAGCACAATGTCTTAAAGGATGGGTCTGTGCCCACTAACCATCTGGTCAGCTGCGTATCCCATTGCAACTGCCCTCATGAGTTAGGTCCTTCAAACAAATCCTCTTCAGGAGTGATGTGGGAGTCCTAAGGAGGTGTGTATGCAGAGCGCCCTTGGCATCTCAAAGCACATCCCCATGCACACGCTTACGTACTCCTCAGAACAATCTGTGAAAATAGAGAGAAGGCAAGCAGTATGTTCCCAGTTCTCTGCATCTTCAACCTTACTAACAGACGTCTCTGTTGAAATCCCTTCACCCCCGTCAACCGCATTCCATTCACTGACTTCCTTCTCCCACCGCCCCCCACAGGCATCCCCTCTGTAAACTTCAACAACAGCTCTCCTCCTACGACTGGCCTTCTCTTGCGGGATGAAGAGGGGCACAAGGGCACAAGAGGACAGCAACACTGGTTTGATGCCAGGCAGACCTGGGAAACGGCATGTCTTGTTTTTCTTTGCAACCCCAGTCCATAGCCCTGGGCCTGGTACCATGAGCCGTAGAATGGTGGTTGCCAGGGTCTGGGGGAGCAGGGAATGGGGAGTTGTTGTTTAATGGATACAGAGTTTCAGTTGGGGAAGATGAAAAATTCCTGGAGATGGATGGTGGTGATGGTTGCACAACGTAAACATAGTTAATGTCTCTGAACTGTACATTTAAAAGTGGTTAAAATGGCAAATCTTATGTTACATATATTTTACCACCCACAAAAACTAAACAGTAATACAAATTTTCAAAGTCATTATGAAGACTAGATAAAATAGTGTTTCTCACCAGTCTGTACTTAATAAATAGTATCTTACACTACTGATACTTTCAGCTTAGTCTAATGTACCTATACTTCTTAAATGGCCCCCAAATAGTTTTAACTATAATTTTTTAAAGCATGAGCAGTGGTGCCAAATGACTGAGATTAAAACACAGCTCTACTGCATATGAAATGTAAGTAACCTAAATTCCCTGAGCTTCAGATTATACTTTAAAACTTTTTTAATTGTTTTTTTTTTTTTTTTAGAGATAGGGGAAGAGAGAAAAATAAAAATTTGTTTTTCCACTTACTTATGCGTTCATTGGTTGACTCTTGTATATGCCCTGACCTGGGATCGAACCTGCAACCTTGATGTATCAGTACTACATTCTAACCAACTGAACTACTCTGCCAGAGCTCAAATTACATTTTTTAAAATTGTGGTTAAATACACATAACATAAAATTTACCACTTTAATCATCTTAAACTGTACTGTGAACATAGCTGCTGTGAACATCCCTATGCAAGTTTTGTTTGAACACCTGTTTTCATTTCTTTGGGCATATACCTAGGAGTGGAATTGGATCATATGGTAATTCTAAGTTTAACTCATGGGGAAACCCCCAGGTTCCATTTTAAAGTAGGGATAATAATAGCACTTACCTCATAGCATTGTTGAGAAGATTTTTGAAATAATGCATGTAAAACATTTAAAACAATAGTATTCGGCATGTAGTAAACACTCTATAATTGTTACTTATTATTGGCTATGAATTAATGGGGTGGGTGTGTAGATGGATGGGTGACTAGAAATCAAGTCAAATGTATTTCATTAGGCAAGGTTCCACATTACAATAGTTATACTCAATAAGTTAGGGACAAAGAGAATTCCCCTTTTGTTTGTATTTTTACCAGCAACTTTTCTGGAAAAGAAAAAAAAAATGCTTCTTCCCTTTCCCACATCTTCTACCCTTCCACTCACCCAGCTTGCAGGGTGAGAGAGTAAATCAATAGACACAACTATTTTGTTAATTTTCCTTGGATGTGATGATCATTTCTCGTTTTTTGTCACTTCTAATTGGCAAGACACAGTGAATTAAAGATCAGCAGTTTTGTGTGTGTGTGTGTGTGTGTGTGTGTGTTTTAAAGATTCTATTTATTTATTTTTAGAGAGAAGGGAAAGGAGGGAGGAAGGGAGGGAAAGAAACATCTATGTGTGGTTGCTTCTCGCACGCCCCCAACTGGGAACCTGGCCCACAACCCAGGCATGTGCCCTGACTGGGAATTGAACCTGCGACCATTTGGTTCACAGGCCGGCGTTCAATCCACTGAGCCACACCAGCCGGGACGAGAAATATCTTATTGGTTGCTTCTCGTATGTGCCCCAACCAGGGACAAAACCGGCACTCAAGCTTGTGCCCTAACCAGGAACTGAACCAGTGACTTTAGCTTTGCAGGCAGATGCCCAACCAACTGAGCCACACCAGTCAGGGCAAGATTAGCAGTTTTAACCACAAATATTAAAGCATTAAAAAAAATAAGTTCACTTAGGGATGATTCACATTGTGTTAATAAGCTCTGTTGTAAATTTAAGCACCGTACATGATCATGTTATGAAGAAATAAAATTCCACATTGTTAACAATGCAATTTAATATCTATCAATGGAGCTAGAAAAAATCAGGATTACATTTCCCCTCCCCCCATCACAATTTTCTCTTTTCTGCAGGTTTCAAATTTTCCAGAAATTTAACAACTTCAAGCCCACTGTTTTAGGTATTTTTGTGAAATATATTGCCTGGGCTGCAAAGATACCTGACCCATTGGGTTTCACTGAAACTAAGTGCATGTCTGCCTTCTTGGCCTCTTCAGCAAAAGGATCTGATGTGTAGTTCTGGCTAATCTAGGCTCTAGCAACAGATGAGCGCATTTGCAGTGACTGCAGCATTTTATTTTTACCTCTCCTCTCAGTCAGTCACAATCACATTCTGACTTCCATACCTGTATGTGGGCCCTGCTCCCTGAGATAAGGAGCCTCTCCCTGTTCACCTTATCTCCAACATCTGCTGCTGGGTGCTCACAGGTGCTGCTGCCAGTCCCTGACACGCCCCATCCTCCCCACTGCTGTTTACCTTCTCCTTCCACACCTGAATTTCTGAGCACAATTCACCACCTTAGAAACTTGACTAATCAGATTGGCAACAATGAGAAAGACTGAGCCATACTGATCCATATGAGTCTGTATGGAAATAAGTGTGGTTATGGGGTGTAAATTGATGCAGTCTTTTGGGAAGGCAAGGGGCAATATCTATGAAATATGAAAAGCAGAACCATCAAGTTCCTAGAAATATATCCGATAAGTGAATTTGCGCAAGTACACAAAGCTGTATCTTAAAGATGTTCTGTGCAGCACTATTTATAGTAGTAAAAAAATTACCAAGAACCTGAATGTACTTTAATCGGGTTGTTGCATTTTCTGACAGTTCTAATTCTTAGGTAGTTCTTCCTTACACTGTGCTGAAATCTACTCACCAGCACTTGCTCCTGGGTTCAAGGTTTTCCTCCCTAGGGTCTCACAAAGCAAGTCTAACCTAAGGTCATGTCATTCATTTTGTCCCTGTATGCGTGTAGCCATTGTAGGTCAAAGTTGGTATAGAATATCTGGAAGAACACTTCGGATTAGCAGAATTTTTGGAAGCCCATTTGAATAGAACGGGAGCCTCAAATCAAGTGAGCCATGATTACAACACATTATAGACCCACATAGTTACAAAGGCATCCACAGGTATCAAATGATTTACTTGGCCACTCTCATTGCAGTGTTACTCATTGAGTGGCATTATTTACAGCACTGACTGTGCTCTCTCACTAAGCAAAGGTTATGCAGATTTCTTGAGCTTTCTTTAATGTTGGCTTGATGTTATACTTCACCTCTTATCTGCAGCAACTGGCGGCCAACTCTTTGTTGAAATCACACACATACATTGTAAGAACACTTTGTAAATTATATAAATATCTAACCACCACGCTATATGCCCAAAACTAATATAAATTGATAATGAACGTCAACTGTAGTTGAAAAAATTAAAAATAAATAAAAATAAAATTTTTAAATATGAAATCACACACACATCTCAAAACATTTTCATCCTACTGGTAGGGAACAAATGGGGTAGATTGTTAGTGTGGACGGAAAAGGAGACACAAACTAAACCTAACAAGCTCAGAGGAGGCCCGCATGGTGGCCTTACAAACTCAGAGACCAAAAGTCACCACATAGGACAAGTCTGAACATAAAAAGTCCTAATAAAACCAGGTCATGACGGTAGTCACATCCTAGGCCTGTAACTTCCTTGGCAAAGGTCAAACTTTACCTTCAGTAAGCCTGTCTATTGTGTTTTTATATCAGAGATAACATACCTTTGAAATGTCAGAGTAATCTCCTTTCCCAGACTCCTCAGGGTACACCCACCCCAGACTATAGAACCTCTCATTTTTACCTTGTTCCCCACATACCTTCTCTATGTGCTCTAAATGTTATTAACTACCCTGTACCCACCAAGGTAGAAGACTTGCATCTGTTTATTTGGCCAAATGCAGGTCCTGCTGCTTGCTCTATTCTCTTCAGCAGCAGCACTTGCTATGCCGTAAACACTGAGAGGAAGGAGGCTGGAAACAAGCACCATAAACATCTCCTGCCTTTAATGAGTATCTTAGATTACTAAGCCAGAGAAAAATACAACAATCCTCTTAAATGTATCATTTCGGATATTGTCAAATATAGACATAGGTGTTAACCCCAGAGAGTCCCTCTTTGCTTTCTCCCACCCCTTAACCTACCCCCAATGAATTCCATGTAATCCTCCTTACGTCTCCTCCTTTAACTCCAATGTATAAAATAAGCTGCAAAATTGCCACTCTCTGGAGCATTTTTCTCAACTTATTGAGATTTTGCTTCTGGGTTTTTGTCATCAGTTTGGATCAAATAAACTAATAAAAATTTTCCGCCCCACCTGGTGTGTCTCAGTGCCTTGAATGCTGGCCTCAGAACCAAAGGGTCACCAGTTCAATTCCCAGTCAGGGCTCATGCCTGGGTGTGGGGCCAGGTCCCCAGTTGGGGGTGTGGGAGCAGCAACCACCCATTGATGTTTCTCTCCCTCTCTTTCTTCCTCTCTTATCCTCTCTCTAAAAATAAGTAAATAAAATCTTTTAAAAAAATTTTTTCCACAGGTTTGGATGTTTCTTACATCATTAGAAAGAATGTCTCTGGAGAAGTATAAAAAAATCATAGCCTTCTGGTTAAAAATGGAGACATGTTCCCCCCTGCACCCCAAATACCAAAGGCCTTCCTTTCATGGCCAGCAAGTATTCTTCAAAAGAGGAAAACTGGAAAGAACGTCCCTATTTCCTGACCGTATCTGGTAGCAGCGTTGCTTGTGTTATAAATCATGGAGTAGGTGTGTTGGCCAAAGATTGGAAAGGGCAGGGCTGTGCTCATTTACTCAGAATAGTTGTCTGCCCTTTTTCTTTTTAATTGAACTTATTGGGGTAACATTGGTTTGCAAAACCTTACAGGTTTCAAGTGTACAACTCAACAAAATATCATCTGCACACTGCATCATGCCCCCATCGCCCCAAAGTCTCTTTCCATCCCCGTTTCCACCCCTTTTGCCCACCTCTGCCTAGTTTCCACTCCCATTCTCCATCTGCCTAGCACCACTCTGTTGTTGTCTGCCTTTCTTAAAAAATCTGTAGAAATATAAATTTCCATAAGGAGCTCTGCACAGGAGGCCCTTCACATCGCAAGGGATTTTTCCAAAGACCCTTCGGGTGTCCTCATTCACTTATACCATATATTATCTCCCAAAATTATGCTGTAAATTATAGCCAGAAAGTTTTAAATGATTTCATTTCAGACCCTTAATGATTCTATAAATGCAAATGTGAAGTTATTTATAAAATCTGTGGTGTGAGGGGTATTAACCATGTTCAACTCTTCACACCCAAAGTCCCAAAAAAAGAAAAGAAAAAGAAAACTTGGTTAGTGGTACCTCTTTTCATATTCCATAAATTTTAATCTCTCTCAAAGAGCAGTTTCTACACTGGCTGAAAAACTTACTAAAATCACTTCCCAAAGCATTTGTCCTTGTATCTATGTGACAGACATGGTGGATCTCTGGATATCAGAGATATTACACACCACTGAACTTGACATTCCATGCCCATTTGTCTAAAACTTCTCTTTCTGCCAAAAAAAATTAAAAAGAAAAAAAGTTACTTTCTCGGGCCTCTTCACTTTGTTTTCATGTTTATCACACTGGCACTATCAAGTGATTTATTTTTCTGAGACTCTCCTACTCCTCCAACAAGAAACAAAGATTTTAGTTATTGCATGCAGGTTACATAAAGTCTGTCACTAGTAGAAAATAAATAGTAAAGTCACATGAGATGTCAAGGTGGAACAGTAGGCCTGGCTCACTGTTATAGTAAATGACTGGCAACAGGCATAACCAGTTTTTCAATTCATTCATTTACAACAGGGTAGCTAATGAAATACAAAACCTGTACGTGATGAATCTGCAAATGTTGGAAGACTTCCAGTGTATTCTTTTCATAACACTTACGTAGTGATCATTAATTAGTCAGTTTTCTTGGAGAATTCCTCATTTCATGAATGTTAGCAGGCAGCAGAGACCACTTCCTGCTACAGAAGCCCAAGCTAAAACCACTCACTTTTTTAGGTCCTTAGAAGGTAGGCTTGCCCCATCAGCTGCATTTGCTTAGGATACTTTAGACCAGAGCTGTTGTTCGGGAAAATTCTTTACAGCAGTGGACAGCAATATCTGGTGTCCAATGCCAGCTGTATCTTTGACGAAGGCTGCAGCAACGCGCATACAGCAGCAACAAAGAGGCTGTCTTCGCCTACCTGGGCTCTGCGATGAAATTTTTATATAGTTCTAGGCTCCTCGTCTCCCTTTGTTTCTGCAGCCTTCTAGTGATTTTGTAACGTATCTGTGAAATTATGATATACTAAGAAATACATATTTGGTCTTCATCCCCATTTGGAATTTCCAGAGTGATAGAGGTGAGAGAAGCATCTTTTGTTATTTATAATAAGCCTCTTTCAACCACACCTGAGTTTATGCTAATGAAGTGACTCTTGGAGGATGGGGGCTGGTTGCCAGAGGAAACAACCACGTGATTAGAGGGTTGGAACTTTCAGCCCCAACCTCTGGAAAGGGAAAAGGGCTAAAGATTGGGTTTAATCACCAATGGTCAAGAATGTAATCAATCATGCCTATGTAATGGAACCTCCATAAAAACCCTAAACAAAGGTGTTCAGAGAGCTTCCATGTTGTTGAACACATCGAGATGCTGGGAGGGCGACACACCCAGAGGGAGTAGGGAAGCTCCACATCCCCACTCACACACCTTGCTCTGTGCATCTCTTCCATCCAGCTGTTCCTGAGTTGTATACAGTACTTTGTATACAATGAATTGATAATAGTAAGTAAAGCCCTCTCCTGAGTTTTGAGCAAATTATTGAACCTGAGGACCAGGTAATAGAAACCCCAATTTATAGCTAGTTGGTCAGAAGTACTGGGAGCCCAGACTTGCAACTGGCATCTGAAGTGGGGAGAAGTCTTATGGGACTGAGCCCTTCATCTATGGGTTAGTGTCAGAATGGCTTGGTGTGAAAAACACATACTTGGTGTCAGAAGTGTGAGTAGGAAAAGAAGAATAGTTTGTTTGTTTTAACTACCCAATGTGTTTTCAATAAAATTCATTTCCTGGTATAATCAGCCAGAATCAGTTTATGTACTTTGCAGCTAAGAACCTAATTCATACACCTAAACAGCCGAGAAACTCTTCTAAACTCTATCCTGTTGCAAGTTAAACGCGTTTCTTGTTCTATGTCTGTCTGGGAGGCACACTGTAAGGAAAGCACAGCAGGAGACCTGTTTTCTGGTGCAGACTCTGCCGTTCCCCAGCTGTGAGCAACAGTCCCCTCACATGCACAGCGAACACTCTGCACTAGACCAATAGTTCCCCAAACTGGCTGTGCCTTAGAATCACCGCCCCCCGCTCCCAGGCATTTGTTTTTCATAGATTCCTGTGTGGCCCCATCCTGAAGAAACTAATGATTAGATTTAGTAGGTCTCTGACAAGCACAACAGTGAAGTGGAGGCAGCAGCCCCTTTAAGAACCACAAACTAAGGCTCTCTAAGGTCCATATTCCCTCACACATACTCTGTGATCTTCTCATGGAAGGCAAATACAGGTTTTTTTTTTAAGGCTTATTTATTTTTAGAGAAAAGGGAAGGGAGAGAGACAGAGGGAGATAAACATTGTGTGAGAGATTGGTTGCCTCTCACCCACCCCCAAATGGGGGGGACCTGGCCCACAACCCAGGCATGTGCCCTGACTGGGAATTGAACCAGCAACCCTTCGGATCACAGCCCGATGCTCAATCCACTGAGTCACACCAGCCAGGGAAGGCAGAGACAGTTTTATTGCTGTATTATTCCTCATGCCCCAAAAGTTCCTGGCACACAGGAGATATTCAGTAAAGGATAAACAAAAACTCTGCAAGTTTTTAATAAATCTAAAATTATTTCAAAAAAATAAAAATTTTATTGGAAAGAATACTGGAAAGAAGGGAGAAAGGAGGAAAGGAGGTAAGGAGGAAGGGAGAGAGGAAGAAAAGAAAGAAGGGACAAAAGAAGAAAGAGGGAGTGAAGGAGGGAAGGAAGAGGAAAGGGAGGAGGAAGAGGAATTTTATCCACACCACATTAACTGAGAGTCTTATATCACTGAGTTGAAAAGCACCTTCCATCGCCCTTTTCCTCTGCACACACACCCCCTCCCCCTCCCCACCACATTATTACTCTGCCATCACTGGGCTGTGAGAGGAGACCTGTGGGGCCACCATGCTGTAATGGCTACGGAAGGGCTTGCGGCCTTTCTTTGAGGAGCGCTTCTCCCTGTGCTGGGCACTGTAAAGACCTGAGTTCTACTCCCAGCATCCACATTTAATTTCACTGAGCCTCAGTTTCCTCAACTGTGAAACGGAACTCCTCTTTCCTCTCGGTATCTTATTATAAGAATCAAATGAAGTAAGAGTTGTCATTTAGTGAGCACTGTGTGCTGGGGTTCAATACTAAACACTTTATGGACATTCTCTTTGTTAATTTTCACAACAACCTTGTATAGTAAGATAATAACATCTCTGTATTATGGATAACAAAACTCAGGCTTCCAGAAACCTTGATCAAGGTTCTACAGCCAGTGAGGAGAGAGGAGCCCAGGGCAGCTGACTCCAAAGACCCCATGTGTTCCTGTGCCCTGTGATTTCTCCACACCTAGTGTTACAAAAGTGTACATCTTTGTTTCTATTATTTCCGTCCCACCCTTCCCTCTGCCCTAATCTCCCTCTTCTTCCCTGGGGTCCCCAAACAGAACCAGACTAGACCCTGGGAGTTCCCAAATGGGAGCGCAGGATAACTGGCAGGTCCCCAGCCCTGAGGATGGGGCTGGGACTCCCCATCACTCCCATCCCTGCCACTGGGAGTCAGCCTGGAGACAGACGTCCAGGAAAGGAAAGAGTTTGCCTGTCTGAGAAGCCAGAGGACTAAGTCAGGCTCACCTTCCCTTCTTCACCTCACCCAGGAGAGGCCACCGCCTTAGACAACTCCTCTTTGTCAGAAGAGAGTTCAGATCAATTGCTTGTGTTCTTTCCTAGCTGCGCTCTAACAAGTAGGTTCTAAATATCTGAATTGTGTTTTCAAACAGCTGACCCCACCCACTCACTAGTACCAGGCAGGCCCCTGCGGAGGCTGAATGCAGCCTTGATGTGGCCGAGGAGCCCAGGAGGCTGGGTGGCAGGCTATGCTGGGTGTACCCAACTGCTGCCCAGCTGGGCCTGGTGAGGAGGCTTTTGGTGGTGTTGCTAGGCAACCTGAGTAATTGGAGAGGCCATGGACTGCGCTGCTGGGCCACAAAGATTAACAGCCTCCTTCATCACACTGCAAACCATCATTATGCCCAGTTCCAGAGGCCTGCAGCAATCTCTGTGGTTATAACCTGAAAGAGTACTTTTTTAGCTACAGAAATTGAGAACCAGCTTTTCAATATTATGGGTTTATGGCTGAGGTTGTTTCTTTTTGCTATGTCTCTGAGGATACACTTGGAATAAATAGGCAAAAGATTTAAAAACAAAAAATACCTTTTTTTCCCAAAAGATTTCCTTCTTACTGAAGCAAAGCACTCTTGCCCTCAATTGTGAGGGCAACTCAGGTAGAAACGCTGCTTCCTGAGGTCTCTGCATGCCCGCCACAGGTTCCAGGCTTCTTTCTTGGGATCTCACAGCTGCGGCTGTGGTTCGGGGTAGGGGGCCAGGGCCTTGGTCATGTCTTTGTGTCTCTCATTCTAAGAAAGCCGTGGTACCTCCCCTTCCCAGTCTACAGAACCACTTTCACTTATGCTGTTTAAGTGGATCCTCCCAGTTGCCCTGTGAAGACCTCATTACTATTCCCATTTTACAGATGAACAACTAAGGCAAAAAGAGGCATCCAAGATTACATACCAAGTCGCAGCAAAGCTGCAGCGCCAACCCATTTTTCTGAGGCCAGACTCTGGGCTTTCCCCTACACCACAACGCCTCCACACCGAGCTATTTAAGATATTACATAGATTTGTGTACCTTATTAGAGTATGAAAAATAGTAATAATAATACACACTGGTGGAGAGACACAGAATTTCACCCTATATCTTACTATATCCTCAATTCATCATCCTTATTGATGGGGGTCTGTCTTTCAAAGCTGCCTCATGTACACTAAGGAATACAGTCCGGAAGAATTCCCAGAGGTGGACACACTATTTAACTAGTTTAACAGACCTAGCACACCAGAGCACAGGGCTGAAGGAAAGCCCTGACCCTGAGCCATCTCCTTAATTCAAGAAGTTGACTTTATTTGATAGCATTATGATACTATATCAGTCTCTTAAGTAAGGAGGCAGAATCACTGCTTTCGCTATGTATTGTATTTGTAGGTATTTTTCAAAAAGACTTGCAGTGCCTCATCCACAATGTTCCTTAAATGGTAGTCTATCAATAGTGACCAACTATGCTGGTTTGGACAGCACTAGGGATTTCTTAGGACTGAGGACAGTTGGTCATCCTATAATTGACCACCTATATTAGAACCATCTGAGGACATCAAGTGAAGATGTCTGGTTTCAGCCCTAAGGCAGTGGTTTTTAACCCTGGCTCCACAACAGAATTGTCTGAGGAAACTGTAAAAATGTATTGATGCCTGAGCTCAGCCCAGATCAATGAAATCAGAGCCTCTGGAGCTAGGGTCGGGTCACTGGTAGTTTTAATTGGCAACCAAAACTAAAAGCTCCTGCCCTAGAGATTTGGATTCAGAGGGTCTGGCGAAGGTCTTGCCCAGAAATCTACATGCTTTCTTAACAATTCCCCAGGGCATTCTTATGTATACCACAGTCTGATAACCAGTGATGCGTGCATTCATTGGACAAGAATACCTTGAATGCCTCGTATGTGATAGGCTCTGGAAACAGAAGGAAAAAACAAACAAAAGAAAACCTCCTCTTCTCCAGTCCCTCCCTATGCAGTAGGGAATAGAGGCCTATAAATTGTTCCAACACAGTATACTGTGATTTAAACTTAAAAGTGGGTCAGCATCATCAGGGTGGTTATGATTACTCAGTTCCCAGAAGCCTTGTGCAGTAGATTAAAGGCAGAGCATGTTATTTGCCATTCTTTCCACTGAGAGGTGGAGTTTGCTCTTCCTCTCCTTGAATCCGGGCCAGCCCTGTGACTGGTTTTGACCAATAATATGTGGCAGAAGTAGTGCCAGGTACCTCTCAAGTTCAGGTCTTAAGAGATCTGTAGCCCCACTTTTGTTCCTCTTGGAATGCTCCCTCTGTGAAGCCTGACACCATATAAAAAAGGTTGACTACCATGCCCTGCCTGGGTGGCTCAGTTGATTGGAGGTCGTCTTGCAAACCGAAAGGTCCCAGCAAGGGCACATACTGGGTTACTGGTTCTGTTCCCTGTCGGGGTACATATGAGAGGCAACCGATCAACGTTTCTCTCTCACGTTGATGTTTCTCTCCCTCTTTCTCCCTCCCTTCCCCTCTCTCTAAAAATAAATAAATAAAGTCTTTTTTTTTTTTTTTTAAGGAAGAAAGGTTGACTACCCTGAGGCCACCATGCTGTGAAAAAGCCCAAGCTACCTACACAGAGTGAGGCCACGTGGAAGAGCATCAGTGTGCCAGACCTGTGAGTGAAGCCGTCTTGGACCTCCCAGCCCAGTTCATCCACCAAATGAAAACAGACGCTCCTTGACTTACAATAGGGTTAAAACCTGATAAATCCATTAGAAGTTAAAAATGTCATAAGTTGAAAATGCATTTAATACACCTAACCTACCAAACGTAATAGCTTAGCCTAGCCTACCTTAAATGTGCTCAAAATACTTAATTAGCCTACAGTTGGGCAAAATTATCTCACTGCCACTGCCCAGTATCACAAGAGAGGATCATACTGCATATTGTAGCCTAGGAAAAAAATCTAAATTCAAAGTACAGTTTATACTGAATGCACATCACTTTCTCACCATGGAAAAGTCAAAAAATCATAAGTCAAACCATTGTAATTTGGGAACCATCAGTCTAGCCAAGTGATTGACCCCAGCTAACAACATATGGAGCAGAAGAAACATTCAGCTGAACTCTGCCCATATGCCAGACCCATAAAATCATGACAAAATAAGCTACTAAATTTTGATGTGATTTCTTATACAATAGCTACCAACACACCTCATTAGAACTCGAAGACAGAATGACATCCCATATCATTCTGCCTTTCCTTTAACATTGTTCATCTTTATATCCCTCCACAAAATAGATTACAGTTAGTCTGCATCTATGTTTCCATTCCTGCTTCCCTCCAAAACAAAACAAAAACACACTGTAAGTCAGAATATATCAGCTCTCTGCTTAAAATCCTGCAATGCTTTCCCACTGTCTTTGAGGAAAATAAGAGGATCTTTACCATGGCTGATCATGCCCTATATAACCCAGGTCCTGCCTTCTTTGTGGAATTCTACCACTCACCCCAGCATTTCTGTGCTGCAACCACAGGGCCTCCTTTCTGTCCCAGGAACGCACCAGGCTCTCTCCTGCCTCAGGGTCTTTGCACTTGCTGTTCCCTCTACCTAAACCTTTCTTCATCCCTTACACATACCCCAACATATTCATACAAGGCTAGGTCCTTCATAACTGATAACACTTCCCTAGGAAATCTTCCCTAATAAACCAGCAAGTAAATGAAGAATGAAGAAAGAAGGAAGTACGGAGTAATAGAGCACTGAAATTACAGTAGTCAGAAAACCCTAATTCTCGCTCCAATTCTGCCCCTGCTTACGTATGGACAAGACACTTCACCTCACCTGATCAGAATCCTCGTTCCCACCATCATGCACATGGCCGGTGATGTTTATATGTGCCATATACCAAAAGTCTTCACATTTTTTGCTCATGAGTCTCCATAAGAATTTTGAAAAAGCTATGACCCTCTTACATGTTTTTAAGTTAATAACTAAAACTATTGTTCATGCCCTGGCCAGCATAAACTGCAAAGCAAAAGACTGCCAGCTTGATTTCTGATCAGGGCACATGTGTGAGTTGCAGGCATGGTCTCTGGTTGGGGTGCATGCGAGAGGTAACCAATCGATATTTCTCACATCATTGTTTTTCTCTGTCTCCTTCTCCCTATCTTCTCCTCTCTCTAAATAAATAAATAAAATCTTTTAAAAATTTATTTTTCGTGAGTAAAAATAGGTTCCAAGGAAGAATCTTCTGGCTCAGTCTTTATTAGAGACAAGCTTTAGCTATATTTTCATCCAAACCTTGGGACTACAGATTTAGCGTATTCAGTTTATGGAACTTGTCTACCCATAAACCAGTTGTCAAAGTCAGTCCTCACTGTCAGATCAATCAACCAAACCAGAATAATTTTCTGCCCATAAGAAAATCCACCTTCATTTTTAAAAATTTCTATAAATGAATTCATTTGCATCCCCATGACAACTGGCACAGGTCCCAATTATAATTTTGCAATACATAAACAGCAAAAGCACTTATGTTTAAAGAAGAGTAGCATAATGGTTCAGAGCACACATTCTAGAGATAAGGTACAAGAGACAAGAAAGAGTTCAAACCCTGATTTAACCACTTAATAGCTCTATGACCTTGGGAAACTAATTAAACCTCTGGGTACCTTGGGAACCTCATCTGTAAAAGAAGAATAATAAGTATCTACAGTATTCTCTCAATTTTCACGGGTATTATGTTCTAGACACCCCCACCCCCCCGCGAAGTAGGAAACTTACGTTTATTCGACACTGTTAAATCTACATAATTTTAACAGCATACGTATACAGTATCACAAAATCCCGCGATATGGAGAAAAATTCGTGATAAATAATTAAATATAATATTTTTTAAAATGCCGCGATACAGTGAGGCCTGTGAACCGCGATCTAGAGAGGGACTACTGTACTTTATAGACATGATATGTGTTTATTAATCTGTAAAACCCTTAGTACAGTGTCTGAAATATAATTAACACTAAACGAGTTTTTAAAATTTTTTTTAATATCTTATTTACTTTTTAGAGAGAGGGGAAGGGAGGGAGAGAAACATCAATTGCCTCTCTCACTCTCCCAACAGGGGACCAAGCCCGCAGCCCAGGCATGTGCCCTGACTGGGAATTCAACTGGCGACCTTTCAGTTTGCAGAACATCCATCTCACTGAGCCACACCAGTCAGGGCAGTACTTTTTTTTTTTTTCTATAAATACTGTAAGAGTCTATACTAAGGCACCACCCCTTCAGTTTATTTTACCTAATCTCTCTCTGCTTGCTCTCTCTGGAACAGACCATTCTCCAATTATCCTTTTGGTTTTTATATTCCCAAATAACTTAACATAAAAAGATTCACGAAGAATTTAGTAAAGCCAGAGAAGTGAAACAATGAAAGCGGAGTTGAAAAGGAGAATTTAAAAGAATCCAGACAAGTAGATTATTTTCAGGAAAGAGTACCTATGGAAATTGAGGATCTGGAAACTGATTCCCTTAAAGCTATCCAGGTCCATGTCCCCCCAGTTCCAGGGCCACTAGCATATTTGACACAAACCCCCTGAACACATTCAGAGCTCCATATAGTTCCTGGTGTCCCATCTAAAACTCCATCTCTTCCTCTTTTATGTAAGAAAGCACAGCTTTTGTCTTTCAGCTTTGGGCTCAGAGGAGGCCTAGGTGAAACTTTCTTCGGTTGCTTAGTCCAAATCTGGGTTCATCTGACAACAGTTGCCTCCAAGATCAAAGTTGTATATCTGAGGTACACCGGTAGGGAAGTCGGTGCCACAGCTGCCCTGGCCCCCAAGAACAGCCCCCTGCGTCTGTCTCAAAAAAGGTTGGTGATGATATCGCCAAAGCAACCAGTGACTAGAAGGGTCTACAGATTACAGTGAAACTGACCATTCAGTACAGACAATCCAAGATTGAGATAGTACCTTCTTCCTCTGCCCTGATCATTAAAGCCATTAAAGAACCGCTACGAGACAGAAAGAAGGAAAAAAAACATTAAGCACAGTGGAAATATCATTTTTAATGACTGTCAACATTGCCCTACAGATCCAGCACCAATTTAAGCTAGAGAACTCTCTAGAACTATTAAAGAGATCCTGAAACTGCCCAGTCTGTGGGTCACAATGGTGGTAGCTGCCATCCTCATGACATCATGGATGACATTAACAGTGGTGCAGTGGAATGTTCAGCTAGTTAAGAACTACAAAGAAAAATATTTCAGTTAAAGATCATTTGACAACCACAAATTTAAAAAAATATAAATAAAGCACAAAGGATTGCAAGTTAGCAAGTAGTATATCCCAGAATTTGCTCCAGATTATACAAATGTAACTTATTCATAAATTTCAGTTTATAGAAAGAATAGATCAGCTGTAACCCACTGTACAGCTGAAGGCAAAGCATTCATAGATAAGGACACGGGACAAGTCAGGATGCTCTTCATGAACCATTATAAAGTCCTAAAAAGGAAGACTCATTTCCTCAGACAGGTAGGAACTCCATCAGGCCTAGAGATCACGGTGTGATCTCCTCAACCATCAGCCACATTTCTGAAATACAAATCAGATGGTGTCCTCCCTTTGCTAAGCCCCTTTGGTATGTTGCCCAATGCCCTTCATATAACATCTAGGCTCCTTAACAAGGCACATGAGGGCCTCATGACCTGAGCCCTGCCTATTTATTCACTCTCATTCCTTGCCATTCCTCAATGCACACACACTACCCTTCAACCATACTGAGCCCCCAGCAATTCCAGTTCCCTCCCTCACTAGGCCTTTTCATGAGAATCTCCCTCTGTTAGAATATTTTTCCTCCCCCATATGTTTTCCTGGTGAAGTCTTAAACCCTTCAAGACTGTCCTAAACATCTCCTCTACAAAGCTATATTGAGCATTAACTATGTGCCTGCCATAGTGGAGAACAGTGGAGAACAAAGCAGAGATGGTAGAATTAAATGCCCTTCTCAGTTCCTTCAACAAACTCTGTTCCTGTCTAGAGTACTATTGTCTTCTTTATATTATCACCATCTCCTCTGCAAGACTGTGAGTAAGTACCCTGAGAATAGGACTTAAGTTTTACTCATCTTCAAATCCCTACTATGGAGCCCATGGAATACATCAATAAATGTTTCCTGGAGACTTCTGCTGAAGATGGTGGCACAGGTAAACATTGCTCCCCTCCTCACACAACCACATCAAAATGACAACTAAACTGTAGAACAACCATCATTCAGAAAGGTCAGAAATCAAGCTAAATGAAAATCCTACAACTACAGAATTAAAGAATAAACCGAAAATCAGAACTATGAACATTAAAATGACAACAAACTCACAACTATCAACAACTGAATCTAAAAAATAAAGACAAAATCCAACTAAGCAAACCAGAATAGGAACAGAATCATAGGTATGGGGATCATTTGGAGGGTTATCAGCTGAGAGGGGAGAGGGCGAGAAATGGAGAAATGATGCAGGGACTAAGAAGCATAATTGATTGGTACAAAATAGACAGTGAGAGGTTAAGAATAATGTAGAAAAGGGTGAAGCCAAAGAACTTATATGCATGACCTATGGATATGAACTAAGAAGAGTAGGACTGCTGCAGGGAAGAGAGGTACTGGGCAGAGGGGAGCAAACGGAAAAAAAATTGGGACTACTATAACAACATAATCAATAAAATATACTTTTTTAAAAAGGAAGAAAAAGAATAAACCACACTGATACTGGTAGGAGGGTTAGAGATATAAAATGGGAGGGTCCTGTACCCACATGTGGCATATAAAAATAGGGAGGGATATCTCAGGAGTGAAGGGTCCAAGTCCCATACCAGGCCACAAAATAAAGCTGTAAAAATCAGTGGGGATTGAGGCTGTGAAAGATAGAAACTACTGGACTCCCTAGCAGTTCCTCCTAAAGGGCCCATGACTTACTCGGATTCACTCCCTCTGAGCTCCAGTGTGGGGACAACAGATTGAAAAGCATCAGAGACATACAAGGGAGAACTGAATTATCCAGCATCAGGGCCAAGCTGAGGGAGAAGCTTTATCCCAGACAGAAGTGCTGGCAGAGGCTAATATTCCTTTTCCGAGTCCTCCCCACAAAAGAGCCACGGAGCCAGGAGGCAGGCATCCGAAACTCCATCAACAGCTTACGCTGCTTTCCCCACCCCAGTGATTCCCTGAGTCTCTGTCCCACCCAACTTTCAGACCCATTAGAGCTGTTTCCAGTGACTTTTCCATATGAATGGCTTGCCTTGGCCCATGCTTCAGATTTTCCAAAATTATCTCAAACAAACAACATCAGGCTTCAGTGAGTCCCATACCTCTTGTGAAGTTGTCCTAGGCCTGGCAATGGAAGAAGTCAGCTTTGATTCACAGCTTGGCCTCGCCTGGGCAGTTCGAAGCCCAGCACAAGTAGCAGCCATCTGCAGATCATTTTGCAGCTTATGCTCTGTGACTCTAGACAGAACACAGGCAGTGGGTGACCTTGGACATGCCAACAGCAATCAAGGCTCAACTACAACAGGAGGGGATACACAGCCCACACTGTGGGAACACCTTGAGTACCCAGCTTGGGTAATAGGGGAAGCTGTGCCACTGGACCCTACAGCACACCTACTGCATTAGGTCACACTACTAATCCTGGGAGACATAGCAGCTCTACCTAATACATAGAAACAAACAGAGAGAGGCTGCCAAAATGAGGCAAAAACATATGGCCCAAATGAAAGAACAGAACAAAAACCCAGAAAAATAATGAAACAAAATGTAGACAAGCAATGTACTAGATGCAGAGTTCAAAACACTGGTTATAAGGCTGTGCAAGGAACTTAGTGAGGACCTCAACAGCATAAAAAAGATCTTGTCAGAAACAAAGTATACACTAGTCAAAATAAAGAAAGAACAATTCACAGGGAAACAACAGTAGAGTGGATGAAGCCAAGAATCAAATTAGCAATTTGGAATATAAGGAAGCAAAAAACAACCAATCAGAACAACAAGAAGAAAAAAGAATTAAAAAAAAAAATGAGGATAGTATAATGAACCTTTGGGACAACTTCAAGCATACCAACATTCACATCATGAGAATGCAGGAAGGAGAAGAGAGAGCAAGAAATTGGAAACCTATTTGAAAAAATAATGAAAGAAAACTTTCTTAATTTGGTGAAGGAAATAGACATACAAGTCGAGGAAGCACAGAGAGTCCCAAACAAGCAAGACTCAAAGAGGACCACACCAAGACACATCATAATTAAAACACCAAAGGTTAAAGACAAAGAAAGAATCTGAAAAGCAGCAAGAGAAAAACAGTTATGTACAAGGGAGTTTCCATAGAACTATCAACTGATTATTCAAAAGAAACTTTACAGGCTAGAAGGGACTGGCAAGAAATATTCAAAGTGATGAAAAGTAAGGACTTACAACCAAGATTACTCTACCCAGCAAAGCTATCGTTTAGAATCAAAGGACAGATAAAGAGCTTCCCAGACAAGAGAAAGCCAAAGTAGTTCATCACCACCAAACCAGTATTATATGAAATGTTAAAGGGTCTTCTTTAAGAAGAAGATCAAAAATATGAACAATAAAATGGCAATAAATATGTATCTATCAACAATTGAATCTAAAAAAAAAAAAACAAAATAAACAAACAAGAAGAACAGAAACAGAATCGTAGATACAGAGAATGTTTTGAGGACTGCCAGATGGGAGGAAGATCAGAGGGATGGGTGAAAAAGGTGAAGGGATTAAGAAGTTCAAACTGGTATTTACAGAATAGTCATAGGGATGTAAAGTACAGCATAGGAAATAGAGTAGCCAAAAAACGTATATGCACGACCCATGGACATGGACAACTTGTGGGGATGGCCTGAGGGAGTGGGGTGGGGGACTGGGTGGAAGAAGGAAAAAGGGGAAAAATTGGGACAACTGTAATAGCATAATCAATAAAATATAGTTTTTTTTTAAATGTTTGCTGGACTCATTTATTCAAGGATTCATCAAGTATTTCCATGTCAGGGACATACAAGTTGCTGGTTATACAACTGAACGAACAGACACTGTCCCTGCCCCCTTAGGGCCTACAGTGCACTTGATAGAATGAATGATGTATGAGTGAGCGAATGAGTTCATGAATCCGGGAAGAAGTGTGCTCCTCCCCACCTGGATGAAGCAGCCCAGAGCAGGGGGTGTACAGGAAGGGAGAAGCTGGAGTCTAGGAAGTTGGGAAAGGTAATGCCCTTTTTTTCTTTTTGATACAGAGAAACTTATTAGCCAGGTGACCATAGGCAAATCCTTTAGCCTGTTTGTATTTTCACTTTAATAATATAACAGGGTTATGATTACATGAGATAATGCATTTAAAAGCAGAGTTGGTTTAGGAACTGGTAGTTCCTGTTACTTGCTCAGTAAGAGTTCGCAGAGTCAGAAACAGCAGGAGAGCCTGCTGGGACTAACATGCCCCCCAGGTCCCACCCCTGGTCCAGCATGCTTTCCTCAGACCCACAGGAGACACCTTCCCTATTCAGCCCAACCCCTACCCCTTCTTGGCCTCCCTCTCTTTACTGCCCAGTTCTGTGTTTACTTTCCAGAGCTTTCAAGGCCAGAGGTTGTCTTACATATCTTTATAAGTCTAGAGAGGGGGATGTGGTAGGAAAGAGGCCAAAGAAGAAGGGAGGAGCACAGATTTGTGTGTGTTATTCAGGCTTCAAGATGTGCCTCACACTAGGGTCTGTGCTTAACATGCATTACCTCCTGTCATCTTCATAACAATACCATTTCACAGATGAGGAAACTAAGGCTCAGGAAGAGAACAGAAGAGGGGGTTATTGTAAGAACAGAGTGGCTCAGAAGTCCATCAAGACACAGCAAGCAGGAAAAAAGAAGTTTATTGAGGGAATCAGCAAACAGGGAGGGAGCCGTGCCGCAAGTGGCTCCAACTCTGAACTCCTAGGGAAGGAAGGGGTTGCTTCATAGTGGGAAGAAAAAAGGAACTATTGAATTTAGTTTGGTTATCTCGCAGCTGCAAGCATGATGGACCAATCAAGGCCAAACGCGGCTCAGCTTGAGGCACCCCGCTATCACAGGGTACTCCCAGCCCAAAATATTGCTATCTCCCAGGCAGCTGCAGGCGGGCAGGGGGAGGGCATGGAAACTGAGGCTGTCAGTTATGAAACCAAGTGTCTCTATGATTCCAAAATAATTTTCCTCTGTGCCACACTGCCCACCAGCTTATAAATGATCATTAAATGTTTGTAAAATAAATTTCTATTTTCTTATTCCCCATAAGAGCAGAAATTATGTGTGTTTTTCTGCCCCAGAGAACCCAGATACATATTCAAACAATGATGAATAAACAAATGAATAAAAATAAATAAATGGGCAGCTGAAATCCCTCAGATACCCCATACCAGGAAGGAGGAAACATATATAACCCTAAGGGAGGCCCTTGCAGGCATGAAGAAGTGAGAAACTGTCTTCCCTGGCTGTGGTCTGCAGTGCCCAGGGCAGGGGCAGAGGGTGGACAACATAGGAGAGCAAGGAACTGGCTCATTTGTAGGGGGAAAAAATCTGGAAAGCAGGAGGGAGGGTGGGGATATTACTGGGGAGAATGTGAGGAAGGGAGAGAGAAGGCCAACGATTGACCAGAACACAGAGAGGGAATAGCATTACCTGGTACCCGCACCATGTCCTGGAGGGAGAAGCCAAGAAATCTCCTGACTCCTGGTCGAACATACTGCCAACTTTGAAAAGAAAGTTGCAAGATCCCAAGGGGCCACTCCGAAAGGCTGCTCAGGAAGGGAGGTTGCCAAGGAAACCCGGTGCGTTCTGCCTCCTTCCCACTGCCCCCACCCCTGTGCTTCCTGCCCTCAACCCCCTTTGCCACATGGAGGAACTCCCTCCACAGGCTGCTGGCTCCTGCAGCTTACCTCCTTCATTCAGGAGGTGTTCCAGGCAGGGCAGGCTGCTTTCTGTGTTCCGTCCTGGGCCAAGGGGCTGCCTCTACTGCCCAGTAGTTCTTGACCTTGTTCCTGGTGCTCCTTGACCCCTCCCTGAACTAAATTTGTCACACAGGTTCCCAGCCGCCCTGCCCTGAGGGAGGGAGCCTGAGGAAATCCCCTCCCATCTTTCAGCCTGGGTCTGGGCCGGGCCAGCCAGCTCCACAGTCTCACTCCTGGGCTGGCCCTGGATGAATGAGTCCTCCCCCTCCGCCTGCCTGGGACTGAGCCAGGAAGCCTGTGCCAGCCTCTGCTCTTTCTCCGTGGCCCTGACACTGAACTCCATTCCTCCTCCAAGTCCTACCCTACTCTTCTATGTCCAGGTCTCCTGCCTTCTATTCTCAGCTCTCTGGGGAAAGACCTTAGCAGGATGGTCTCTATTTACTCCGATTGTGCTCTGATAGAAACCCAGGCCTCGTACTGGGCACCAGGGTGGGTGACTTGATGACTCTCGGCAGGGGTTTAGTCACAAGCCCCAGGCTCTCTCCACTAAGCAGGTTGTACATTGGGCCCTGGTGAAATATGTCCACCAGTTTCTGATTATTCATTCAATGTGTTTTGAGAATAACTCACTTGTGCCAGGTCCTAAGGACAAAGAGGTGAGTTAACATGGTTCCTGACATCATGCTGTACTAGGAAGAGAAGGATGAGGTATTTCTGTAGATGTCAGCCAAAACTTAGGCATCAGAAATCAGGGGGATTCACCATCCCCTCCATGGGAGGTTCTGAGAAAGCTCTTAGAGGAGATGACATACAAGGTGGGTTTTGAAAGATGAGTAGATGTTCTCCAAAGCTGTAAGGGGGAAGAGAAGCAGGGGCAGACTGAATGGGCCAGGCAGCTAGGTGGACTCGGGCGGGAACTACTGGAAGCCAGATCAGTGAGCAAGGAGTGTCAGATCAGGAAGGACCTTGTGCACTTTGCTAAAGGACTTGGATTTATCAAATAGACACTGGAGAGTCACAGAAAGGTTTTTAACGAGGGAGACAAATTTCAGATTGCATTTTAAATAGATTGCTGGGGCCTGCAATGTGAAGATCATTTTGAAAGAACAAGACTGGAGGCAGGAAGACCAGCCAGATTGCTGCAAGAGTCAAGGCAATGGATGATGTGCGCTTAACCAGAGCCCAGGCAGGAGACCAGAGAGGAAGGGATGGATTCAAAAGATGTTAAGGGGGTTAGCACTGACGGGAACGAGTAAGGGAAGAGTCTCTCCACTCATGACCTAATTATCTCCCAAAGACATCATCCCCAAATGCCACTACATTGAGGATTAAGGTTTCAACATATGAATTGAGGTTGGGGGGTGACACAGTTCAGTCCATAGCACTAGGCATACTGTCCACCAATGAAACTGAGCAAGAAGGGAAGACTCAGAGGCCATAAAAGTGAATGAGAACTGGAGGGGACAGAGCAGGTATGATGAAGAGGTGGGGAGCCCTGGGAGATGCCCCAAAGCACTAGAAAAGGGCAGCTGAGGCATTTTATAGGGAGCTCATACCTACATTGAGGGAAGTACATCCCACCCCTATTTTCTAGCTAACATAGCTGGCAGGGTCACCTGCTAGAAGGTAGAGAGATCGAGGTTGGGCGGAAGATTGAAGAAATTTGTCAAATGTTTGAAAAAAAAACAGCTGGGAGGAGAAAAAAACGACCAATGTAATGTAGAGGTTCACAGAGAGCTATCCAGAACCCAATCAGAAAGGCAAAGATTCACAAGGGGACAAGAGTCAGGGGCACTCAGAAAGTGAGAAACTAAGAAAAGCAGGTCAGGTCCTGTCCTGTATGGTATCACAGTAAGGTCAATGCAAAATGGATACAACCCAAGGTGAATGCCACCAACATCATTCAACCCTTAGCGCTAGAGACTGAGCTTTCCCATGAGGTAGAAAATGGATACAGGAAGAAAGCAGACTTCTTTTGACCCCTGCTCAAAAGGGCTATGGGCAGCCATAGAAGCACAAAGGGCATATGAGACAAACATTGGCACAGAGGAGGGTCACAGAACTAACTGTGCCAGGTCAACTCTAGTTCTCCCCACTCGAGAACGCTGGACCCATGCTGTCAGAGATACTGTTACAGAAACAGGGGAGTCCAAAAATCCCCAGAGTTTGCGGTTGGGGGATGGGGAGAAGGAAGCAGCTTTTAGAATGCCTCCACATGCCTGAGGCTGGTGGCTAGTGTCTTTTTTATGCAAAATGGCTTTAATGCATCCAAAGCCTCAGGTAGATGGAAGGGGTCTTGAACCAGGGGACGGTATGGAGAAAGCACACAGAGCCTACATAAGGGTCTGTGAATGGTCAGAACTGTTTGCAACGCCCACTGCGTCAGAGGAAGCAGTCAGGGATATATAAGCAGCTGCGGACAGTTTAGCTCTCTCTCTCACTCTCTCGCTCTCGCTCTCTTGCGCCCTTGCGCTCTTGCTCTCTTGCTCTCTCGCCCCCTCCATGTGGCTTGGTGAAGGGGCCTTCTCCATGCGGAATAAAGAAGCTAAGTTCTCCATGTGGCTTGGAGAAGGGGTCTCCAGGCTGCTTTAAGAGGCTCTCGCCATGCGGTTTTGAGGAGAGGAGATCCACGCGGTTTGCAGGAAGAAGGCAGTTTACAAGGAGGCTGAGAATCCAGGCCGTCCTGTATTGAGAGCTGGAGGGCACCACAGCACAGAAAGGACCTCCCCAATCAGAACTGGGTGATTGGCAGCTGCTGGTAAAGCTGAACTGTGTTTGGAAAGTAGGGAAACGGTTTCTCTAACTTTTCTAAAACTAGCCTGGTTTGGTAGGGGGAGGTAAGGATATGTGTTTATGGGTGTTTTAAAGAACATATGACTTAACAGAAATCCGCAAATAACTAAATCTATGTAACTGTTAAACTATTCTTTTCCTTTTCACCAAACTCTGGTATTAAGAGTTATAATTTTGGCGGTGGGCAATCGGGCCCCTAACTAAAGAGCCCGTGGGTTTGTTTTCAACTAGAGCAGCCCAGGGGTTCTGTAACAATACCACCAACCATTTCCACCTTCCAATCAACCTTTCATGTTCTTATTTTATCCTCAACAAGCTGCTTCCTAATTATGATTTGGCTTCCTAAGCTGTATAACTTCAGAAAGTAAAGGTGTCTGCCCACACCCAGCACACATAGGTTAGGATGTTCTTAGAGGACAAAACCTGTATCTTATTTATTTATGTGTCCCCAGCACCCAGCATGGGGTGTAGCATTGGGATGGGATTCAAAAAGGTATTTGCAAAACAGATCTAAGGAGGGTTGATACAAATATTTTGTAAAAATTAATAAATTCTTATTTAAGAGCTGTACATCAGTGGCTTGCAAAGCTTATTAATGTGAATGAGTACCTACAAAACACATGAGTTTTATCCCTGGCTGGTGTGGCTCAGTGGATTGAGCACCAGCTTGCAAACCAAAAGGGTCGCTGGTTCGATTCCCAGTCAGGGCACATACCTGGATTGCAGTCCAGGTCCCCAGTTGGGGGCAACCAGTGCGAGAGGCAACCAAACATTGATGTTTCTCTCCCTCTCTTTCTCCTTCCTTTCACCACTCTCTACAAATAAATAAATAAAATCTTTTAAAGAAACAAAACAAAACATGACTTCTGAGATATTAACAATCTCATGTTTCTAAGAAATCAGAGCCTGCCGGCAGGCTGAACTATGATATTTTCCCCAAGACCGTGCCCCTTTGTGGCCAGCGAATCAGTCTTCTTTGCAATGCTACTCTCACTTATTACCATTCCTACCTCCCCATCATGAAGCTAAAGGATTTTTTCCAATTCAGATGTTTCAATTAAAATTTCTACACGTTTGTGTGGCTTTTTTTCTCCAGCAGCTCTTAGCTGCTCAGGTAAAGAACATAGAACAAGGGTGGTAGGATTGATTCCGGTTTGGGCGCTACAAAAAGACAAGGGCCAGGTGTCCTTTCAGCTCACTGCAGTCCCATTCTCTGAGAACAGTTCCTACCCACATCCGCCCTCAAAGTCCTGTCATATATGTGTTCTGTGACCAGCATTGATCACAGTGATTGGACCAGAGAAAGACATTTGACCCAGGCAAGGCCAATTCATTTCCCTTTCCTGAAAATTTGCAGTGGAGACAGAGACCCTCCTCTGCCTCTGCTTGTAGGTGAAACTTAAAAAGTAAATCTGGGAGCTAAGGAGAATTTCTGGTGTGGAGATGCAAAGTAGACTAATCTCCTTCAGGGCACTCTGAGCTTACCGCATTTTGTGTGGGGAAACCCAGTCTCTCCCTCCTCTGTGTCTCTTTCATCACTCACACAGAACACTTCCCTTTGGACAATTCTGGTTACCAAATGTGAGTGGGGGTTCCCCCACCAAACAATTCTCTGACACCAGCTGGGTGTCCTACAATTTAACTTAGTTCTGACACTATCTACCTGGAAACAGCATCAGCCCCCACAAATTAAGGGCCCAGTCCCACAAGACTGCCCCCTCACCCACTTCAGATTCCAATCACAAATAGTAGGTTACCCATAACTTCTGTCCAACTTGATTACAAATCAGAGCTTCTCGTATTTCGCTCCTAGGGTTTGATTAATTTGCCAGAGTTGCTTAGAGCATTCAGGGTAACACATTTACCAGTTTATTAAATGATATGGTGAAAGATACAGATGAAAAGACAGATGGAGAGATACTTTGGGTGAAGTCTAGGAGGGTCCCAAGCACAGGAGCTTCTGTCCCCATGGAGCTGGGGTGTGTCACCTTCTCAGTATGTGGATATGTTCACCAACCTGGAAGCTCTCTGAACCCCATACTATTGGGACATTATGGAGACTTCTTCCCATAGGCATAATCAATTATTAACTTCATTTCTAGCATCTCTCTACTCTGTAGAGAGTGGGGGTTGGGCTGAAAATTCTAAACTCTAGTCCTAGCTTGGTCTTTCTGTTGACCAGTGCCCATCCGGGAGCCATCCAGGAGTCCACCCCAAGTTTCCTCATTAGAACAAGAGATGCTCCTAGTGCTCTTTCCACTTGAGAAATGACAAAAAGTTTAGGAGCTCTGTGCCAGGAACTGGGGGCAGAGGCCAATATAGACTTTCTATTATTTCACACATATCATAATGCCTACCCAATGTATTTAAATTTTGTGTATGTATCCTTTTCTTCCCCTACTAAAGGGCATGCCCTGATATTATTAGTTCTTCTAGAGCAGTAACCTTCTCTGTTTTGTCTTTGTATCCATGCAATTATTCGCAAAATCCAACACTAAGTAGGAAACAATAAATGTTTGTTGAACTTTCCAACTGGGGAACATAGACAAGGTTCCCTCCTTTAGCCGGTGAAGCCTCCCTAGCCACCAACAGGTATCAGGACATGTCTTGCAGCCTCTGGCAACCAAGCTCCTTGTCTGAATCCAGGTTCCTAGTAGGTGGTAAAAGTATAGGTGGATCACTGCGGGTGTGCAGTGTGGCCACCTGAGTCAGCTCCACAGCCCCAGGTGTCAGGCCAGGCAATAGGAAGCAATAACTCTAGGCTGCACAAAGTTATTCATTATGTTATTCTAGGTTTCCTAGAGCTTGTTTCCCAAATGCTGAGTTCTCTCCAAAATGTGTTAGATAAACCAAAAATGTAAGTATGTCGATAAATTATTTTTTTCCTGATATTTAGCATTATATATTTAAAAGAAATGTGAATTTTAAAAAAAGATTTTTAGCCCTGATTGGTGTGGCTCAGTGGATTGAACACAGGCCTGTGAACAGAAAGATCACCAGCTTGATACCCAATCAGGGCACATGCCTGGGCTGCAGGCCAGGTCCCCGATAGGAGGCGCACAAGAGACAACAGATAGATGTTTCCCTCAAGCATCAATGTTTTTCTTCCTTCCTTCCCTTCCTTTTAAAAATAAATAAATAAAATATTTTTTAAATTAAAATTAAAAATATTTTTTAAAGTTTATGAAAAAAAAATACTAACCATCCACAGAAAATCCAGTACAGCTGAACTTAAAAAAAAAAAAACTAGATAAAATGTGAAGAAAATCTTTTTCAATGCAGGTCTGACTTTGGGGGACAAGTAAGGAATCTGTAGGGGAAAAGAGGAGTAAACCACTGTGAGGGGCCTACTTGCCCTGGGGACATATATGGATTTCTAGTGACTCAGCACCTGTGTTTTCAGGAGCCCTGGAGCTGACGGAGTCTAAGCCTGGAGAGAGTACAAAGTAAAATCAGAGGATAAGCCTTAGCCTCCCCAAGCCCCAAATCACTAATATCCTCAGGGCAGCTAATAAACTAAAAAAAAAGAAGAAAAAGAAAAAAGACTGCCAAACTAGGGGGACAGTCGGGGTGTGGGCTTGTCTTGTCTTAGCCTTGGATCAGAGTAAAGTAAAAAAGATAAACAAATCAACAATGGTCTCTCCTGAGAATTCGGCACCCCACACCTCCATTCATGTGTATTCACTTAGAGACATACTCATCTTACCTGTGTAGCCCCAAATATTCAAAGATGAAAATTCAAAGTGTTTCTGGATTGTTAGAACCTATAGGCACCTGAAAGAAGCAAACCCAAACTCTCTTGAAGAAGAAGACCACAAAGATTTCCCACAAAGTTTCAAGTAACATGACTCACAAGTTTTTTTAAAGTCTCTAACCACACAAGAAAACAAATCTCAACAAGTAGAAGCAAACAACTACAGAATCATACCCATAAATATCAGAGACATCATTATCAGCTATCAAATATAATTATGTTTCACGTTGAAATAAATTAAAGAGGGCATTTAAAGTACAATGAAGGAAAAAGTTATAAGTTAAGTAGATTGGCCTCCCCAAAGTGAGTAGGCCTCATCAAATACCCTGAGGAGACGAATACAAAAGGTGGAGAAAGAAAGAATTCATCCCTTTTGCTTTCTACCTGCTTGAGTTGGGACTCTCATTTTGTCTTCTCTGGCCCTTGGACCCTGGTTTTAAGGCCTTTGGACTTGCACTGAATTACATCACCAGGTAGATTTCCTGAGTCTCCAGCTTGTCAATAGCAAGTTGTGGGACTTCTCAGCCAATTTGTCATATATATGTATATATACATCTGGAGAAACTGACTGATACAAGTAGAACGCATGATAGTCGTCGGCAGCCGTCCGTCTTGAGAGACGATGGTGTAGCTTCTTAAGAGTCTATCTGCACCGCCGAGAATGGCTGTGCAGTCCGACTTGGGAGTGACACGGTATCTGTCTCCTCCCGTGTTGAATCGACATCTTGCGATGACGCTGGAGTGTCCTCTCCAGTGAAGCTACAGAGCCTGGGCAGGGTGATATGGAGGGTCTGCTGTTGCCCATGCAGCAGACCCCCCCTCTCTTCGCAGCTGAAGGGTCCAAGGGAAAGACGGAGTCAATACAGCTTGGCCTCAGGTGCGCCGCAGGAGTTGCCGGTGTTGACTACAACGTCGAACCGCCTTAGGGACTCCGGCTCCGGATTTTCTGTCGGGGTTTACTCCCTTAGCCTTTCCCCTGAAGAGGTATGCCGCAAGGCAGCGGAGGTTTTTTGGAATCAGAGTTTTCCTTCTCTGATGTGCCCTGACTGGAAGATCGAACCAGCGACACTTAGCTCGCAGGCCGACGCTCAATCCACTGAGCCAAACCAGCCAGGGTTAGAACGCATGATAGCACCAGTGAATTTATGCTATCACTCACTGTCATACACTGTTAATGCAGAGTGTGCTCCTTAAACTGCAACTCTTGCTGGCAAAAACCCTACCCAAGTGAGAGGATTTGTCTTCTTTATATATATCCATCAAGATTCTTAACTGCCACAATAACCAAACTTGGGTGTTTTAAGCAGAAAAAAAAACTATTAAAAAGATATTAACTAGCTCATAGAATCAAGGGGAAGACTGAAGAGAAGAATCATATTCTGAAGATGCAGAACTGGTCTGTTGATAAGCCATGGCTGTGAAGGTCTAGCCATGTGGCTTGTGCCAATAGTACCACTAGCATTGAATACAAACTGATCACAACCCCTACAGTCACTGCTTTTCTAGGAATTCTTCCTGAAACCAGTTTGTCTCACCTGGTTTGAAGCAGGTATGCATGACTGGCAGAGCCCAGTCCACATGCTAATACTTTAGCAACAAACAAGAGAAAGGAAGTGTTTAGCACTTCCAGCTTTCATAGAGGATGATAGGCCTTATAGCTCAGATTCAGAACCTGAGAGAATTCGCTAAATGCAGGACAGGGGCTTCCAATACTGAGGGCCCCAGAGAAATACCCAGGGACCACTATACCTTTAACCTTCAAGACACCCCTGCCAGGGCCATCAACTTTGGACTGGTGCCAGTATACCTCACAGAGCCTTCTGCAAACAAGACACAGACTGTAGTGATCTATACTTAGAGCTGGTTATTGAATAAGGGTTGATATAAGTCAGGCACAAACTACCATCAAGAAATCCTCAGCTGTACCAAAAAACTGGGAAATTACGAAGCCACTGTCCAAACTATTGGTCCCAAGAACACACTACCTTAGCCAGGATCTGGGGAGCAGAAAGCCAGTGCCAGATATATTGGCTCCACAACCATGACATCTTCAATCCTCATGTGCTGCCTCATTTACCTCCTACTTAGCTCAGTTCCAGATTCAAGGCCCCTAGGGAACTGAAAACACATCTGGAGACATAGTGCAAAGAGGTCTAGGAAATGCAGTTATGGCTGGAAAACTAAACTAGAGAGTATATGGAGGCACGATAGCAGCAGGTTGGTGCAGCCGTTGAGCAAGCCTCAGATACTACCCATTTCATCTTATCTCTGAATGCTATGTGTGTGTATATCGTCGGCAGCCGTCCGTCTCGAGAGACGATGGTGTAGCTTCTTAAGAGTCTATCTGCACCGCTGAGAATGGCTGTGCAGTCCGACTCGGGAGTGACACGGTATCTGTCTCCTCCCGTGTTGAATCGACATCTTGCGATGACGCTGGAGTGTCCTCTCCAGTGAAGCTGAAGCTACAGAGCCTCGAGAGACGATGGTGTAGCTTCTTAAGAGTCTATCTGCACCGCCGAGAATGGCTGTGCAGTCCGACTCGGGAGTGACACGGTATCTGTCTCCTCCCGTGTTGAATCGACATCTTGCGATGACGCTGGAGTGTCCTCTCCAGTGAAGCTGAAGCTACAGAGCCTCGAGAGACGATGGTGTAGCTTCTTAAGAGTCTATCTGCACCGCCGAGAATGGCTGTGCAGTCCGACTCGGGAGTGACACGGTATCTGTCTCCTCCCGTGTTGAATCGACATCTTGCGATGACGCTGGAGTGTCCTCTCCAGTGAAGCTGAAGCTACAGAGCCTCGAGAGATGATGGTGTAGCTTCTTAAGAGTCTATCTGCACCGCCGAGAATGGTTGTGCAGTCCGACTCGGGAGTGACACGGTATCTGTCTCCTCCTGTGTTGAATCGACATCTTGCGATGACGCTGGAGTGTCCTCTCCAGTGAAGCTGAAGCTACAGAGCCTGGGCAGGGTGATATGGAGGGTCTGCTGTTGCCCATGCAGCAGACCCCCCCTCTCTTCGCAACTGAAGGATCCAAGGGAAAGACGGAGTCAATACAGCTTGGCTTCAGGTGCGCCGCAGGAGTTGCCGGTGTTGACTACAACGTCAAACCGCCTTAGGGACTCCGGCTCCGGATTTTCTGTCGGGGTTTACTCCCTTAGCCTTTCCCCTGAAGAGGTATGCCGCAAGGCAGCGGAGGTTTTTTGGAGTCAGAGTTTTCCTTCTCTGATGTGCCCTGACTGGAAGATCGAACCAGCGACACTTAGCTCACAGGCCGACGCTCAATCCACCGAGCCAAACCAGCCAGGGGCAATGTGTGTGTGTATATATATATATATATATATATATATATATATATATATATATATACAAGTTTTTATTCACGCTCCAAGAAAGGAGAGGGGCATGGTATGGAGACATACACCAGCATTGAGGAACGGAGGCTCTGAGCTTTTATTGAATTATAATTGGATTTTAAAAGGGTGGGGTGCTGTTATGAGGCCGCTGAGCTGTTGAGGGCTTTGTAACACAAGGCTGCAGTTTGTTCCAATGTTATCTTCTGCCTACGGCTGCAGGGAATGGTTAGTCACATTCTGGCTTTCCAGTAATTTCCAGTCCCAATCCTTGGCCGTGAAGATGAGTGAGCAAGAGGCTGTCTGCAGAATCTGGAGAGATGGAAAAGGATTAGAGTCCTCTCTCCAAACCTCACAGAGACAGGGTTAGGGGGTTAGACTGGGTAGAGCTTCTGCTGCCCAGTGTTCCCCTAATCGCAAGTCTCAGCATGAGAGAGCGTGTTGAAGCTGCTGGTCACCAGTTGTCCATAGCTGCGGCCTCTGAATCATCTGAATACGTTCCGCAGAGGAATGTTCAAGCTTAACACAAAGTCTGATGCAGATTCACTGCTCTACTCACTCAGTCATTTTAAGTGCAACGGCCACACAGTACACATGCTCACTCAATGGGCATCTACCGCCAGCCACACTGACTAGTAGAGTGAAGTCATCATCGTTCATACATACGAATTCCAGTCTACTCTCTTTGGCTGCCAGGTTACATAAAAGTCGCATGAACTGTTCTCATTATATTAACATGGCTGGACTGTTTCCGGACAGGCCTTATATATGTGTATTTTTTCCCTTTTTTCAGAATTTTTAAAAAATTAAATTTATTGGGATAACATTGTTTAATAACATTATATAATTATATATGTATAGTTATTATGACTTTGAATTTCTTCCTTGACATTGTTCCAAATTCTTCATTGACTAGAGTATTGGATCCAAGTTTGCCCTGGTCTAGTAGCTCAGTTGGTTAGAGTGTTGTTTTCATGCGCCATGGTTGTGGATTCAACCCCTGGTCAGGGCATAGCACATATTAAGAATTAACCAATGAGCAACTTCCAGCCAAGATGGAGGCCTAGATAGACACGCTGTGTCTGCCTCCACAGCTAACAAGAAATGCAACTATCTCAAAAATAGAGACAACCAGAAGTTTCAGAAAATCGAGCTGCATGGAAATCCACAAACAAAGATATAAAGAAGAAATACTTATCCAGACAGGTAGGAGGGGCAGAGAGGATGCAGTGTGGAGGCTGCAATAGCAGCAGCAGCAGCAGCAACAGCAGCAGGCTGGCAGAAAGTGCAGTCACGCATTTTAAAAAGTATGGAAGGACACCTGAGGAGCACTCCCAGCACCAGACCAGACTGCGCAGCTCACAGTCCCACCACCTGGGTAAATAAAGCCTCATTATTTCTGACTGTGAAAAACAGTGGGGGTTGGGGCAGAGGAAGAAACTGCCGGTCTCTCAGCAGAGTTCCCTTGTTTAAAGGGCCCCCACAATCCTAGAACATCTGCAGACTCGCCCATTCTGGGAACAACAGCCAGGGTAACAGCTAGAGGGACCAGTCCCCTATGGGAAGTGGGAGAAGAGCCTGGAAAGGGGGCGAGTACTGAGCAAGCGGCATTGCTTCCCCTCGGACCCCTCCCCCACATACACAGCACTACAAAGTGGTGAAGTGAGTCGAATACTGACAAATACCTAAGGCTCTGCCCCTTACAACGTAACAGATGCAACAGCTCTACCTAAAACACAGAGGCAAACAAACACAGGAGACTGTCAAGATGAGAAGACAGAGAAGAATGGCCCAAAAGAGGGAACAAATCAAGGTTCCAGTGAGAAAACTGAGCGACGAAGAGATAGCCAACCTAACAGATGCAGAGTTCAAAACACTGCTGATAAAGATGCTCACAGACTTGACAGATATGCTTAAGTATGGCAAACGCATAAGGGAAGAAGTGAAGGCTATGCTAAATGAAACAAAGAAAAATCCACACAAAACCAATGGTGAAGGGAAGGAAACTGGAGTTCAAATCAATGATTTGGAATATAAGGAAGAAAAAAACAGTCAACCAGTACAGAATGAAGAAACAAGAATTGAAAAAAATGAGAAGAGGCTTAGGAATCTCTGGGACAACTTTAAACATGCCAACATTTGAATCATAGGGGTGCCAGAAGGAGAAGAGGAAGAGCAAGAAATTGAAAGCTTATGTGAAAAAATAATGAAGGAAAACTTCCAAAATTTGGTGAAGGAAGTGGACGTACATATCCAGGAAGCACAGAGAGTCCCAAACAAGCTAGACCCAAAAAGGACCACACCAAGACACATCATAATTAAAATGCCAAAGGTGAAAGATAAAGAGAGAATCTTAAAAACAGCAAGAGAAAAGCAGAGAGTTACCTACAAAGAGTTGCCTATAAGGCTATCAGCTGATTTCTCAAAAGAAACTTTGTAGGCAAGATGGGACTGGCAAGAAGTATTCAATGTGATGAAAAGCAAGGACCTGCAACCAAGATTACTCTAACCAGCAAAACTATCATTTAGAATGGAAGGGCAGATAAAGTGCTTCTCAGACAAGGTAAAGCTAAAGGAGTTCATCATCACCAAGTCATTATTATATGAAATGTTAAAGGGACTTATTTAAGAAAAAGAAGATCAAAACTATGAACACTAAAATGACAACAAACTCACAACTATCAACAACCGAATCTAAAATATAAAAACAAAATCCAACTAAGCAAACCAGAATATAAACAGAATCATAGGTTTGGGGATCATTTGGAAGGTTATGAGCTGAGAGGGGGAAGGGTGAGAAATGGGGAAATGGTGCAGGAATTAAGAAGCATAATTGGTTGGTACAAAATAGACAGGGGGAAGTTAAGAATAATATAGGAAAGTATGAAGCCAAAAAACTTATATGCACAACCCATGGACATGAACTAAGGGGGGTGGGATTGTTGGAGGGAAGGGGGGTACTGGTCAGAGGCGAGCAAAGGGAAAAGAAATTGGGACAACTGTAACAGCATAATCAATAAAATATACTTTTTAAAAAGATTCATAGATAAGAAATATAGTAATCACCTCAGGCTGTACAACCAGATTTTGTGGAACTGAGCCTTTTTTCTTTGCCATTTAAGATAAAATAACAGTTCTAATGAATGAAAAAAACTTCAATCGTCACTCCCCTCCCCCACTCACAGGTGTTGCCTGTCCAAATCACTTCTCCAATCCTCCTGATACAGTTCACCTCTACCCTTGACCCTACTTCTCCCTACTGCATTTACTGATGACTTCTTTATTCTCCTTACAGCTCCCTCTTGATTTCTTCTTTCTCCCTCATAGCTTTTGCTTAGTGCCTTTTGTTTCTGTCTCCACTAGTTTCACTCATAGACAAATGCCTCCAAAAGAGATATGTCTAGGTTGATGAAGTGCTAGTGATACAGAAAGATCTGATCAGACCACTGGGGAGGAGTACGGAGGGGCCATAGGAGGAGGTTGCCCAAGGCAATGGTAAATAGTCTAGGATAGATTGGCTGAGAACTGAATGCCACTAGAACGCATGGAATTATGGGCTACATTTGAAATAAAAGAGGGGCTCTTGGGCTATCAGGCTCTAGGGCTCTCAGGTTGGCTCAATGACTCTGGCTCTCTCTTCCTTGAGGATGCCCGGGTGATCATGCTACAGCTGCCTGCATTTCCCAACGGACCATATTTTGGATGGGAAGGAACTCCAGGCACAGCCTAGGATCAGGCTGGCCTGGCAGAGGGTGTCAGTTTTATTCTTTGGGTGTTCTAGAGGGGATGAGCTCTGAGGCACAAGCCTGCCATTCTTCCAAAATTGTGAATCTTTTGTATCTTATGTTGTTTTAGTTTGTAAACTAACCCTATAGAGATAAGAGAAAACTAACAGGGGGAAGTGATAGGAGAACTCAGATGTTAGAGAGTTTAGTCTTAATTAATAGGCTTAAGTGACTAAAGCTGTTATTCCAAAATTGTGAAGCTTTTGATAAAGACTCCTTTCCTCTATCACTAAACCCTTGCCCCTGGAATTTTGCCTAGATCATGGCAGCCGGCCGCAGGACCCCACTTGCTCTTTGGCAACACTAGTCAGAGCTATCATTTTGGACCATTGGATAATGTTTAGATTCCACTCAATATGTTCAAAGCATTTATATCATTTAAAATTTTTTAAATGTTGATATTGCAATATGTTGGAAACCCTATCCTTTGCAATATTTAAATCTTAACATGAAAAAACTTTAACGTCAACTTAAACTAATGCACAGGAGTACACTGTTTTTCAAAATTGTTTTAGAGACTGTGCAAGCAAAACAGTTGGTTCATTGCCCAAATTCTTTCTTTATTGGAGTCTTACAGCAAATAATGGGAAGAAAAGTTATAAGTGGAAAACTAGCTGAATACAAGTGACTCCACTGAGAAAAACTTTCTGACTTTATTTGTAATAAGATCTATACTAAGCACACTGACTGATGTGGCTCAATGGGTTGGACATCGGCCTGCAAACCAAAAGGTCACTGGTTCAATTCCTGATCCGGGCACATGCCTAGGTTGCAGCTGCCAGGTTCCCGGTTGAGGGCATGTGAGGGGCAACTGATGGTTGTTTCACACATCAATGTCTCTCTCCTCTTTCTCCCTTCCTTTCTCCATTCCTTCCCCTTTCTCTAAAAATAAATAAATAAATACATAATTTTTTAAAAGAATATGTGCTAAGCATTTGGAATACATAATCTCAGGTAATTTTGATAATTAACTTGTCATCTAGGTTCATTTTACAGGTGGGCAAACTAAGACTCAGAGAGGTTGTGACTGGCCTAGGTTTACACAAAGTAGTCAATAACAGAGCTGGGATTTGAACCCACCTCTGCCTGATCTGCAGCTCTGGATTTTAACCACATCACTGCCATATGGCAGAGGGAAGAGAGGTTTCCATTATCTGCCATCTCTGGGAATGGTAGTAACTGCACCAACAACATCCAGGGACAGTGGCAGTCAGAGCCACACCAGCGGAGAGGAGACACAGGAGCAGCTCAGGGCAGGAAGAGCCCAAAGCACTGTAGTACCTGTTACCAACACTCACAGGTTCTATAACTCAACAAAGGAAGCCGGAGTGACCTCTGGTGGCCTAAGAAGTCACCATTCTCATACCATATTGAAAGCTAGGAAGGGTGGCTTCTGCTGTATTCTCTGAGGTTGGGGGACAAATAGTTGCTATCTATTATTATCCCCCCTTTGTTCTGTGCTCCCTCTTATTTGTCATCTTCTACCAACTTTCTACTGAACCCCATTTCAAAAGTAACAGTATAGTGGCTAAGTTGGTGGACTCTGGACCTAAATATTATTATTATTGATTTGAGAGACAGACATGGATTTGCCATTCAACTTATTCATGCACTCATTTGTTGATTCTTGCATGTGCCCTGACCAAGGATTGAACCACAACCTTGGCGTATGCAGAAGATGCTCCAACCAATTGAACTACCCAGCCAGGACCTTGGACCTAGGCTTTTTGAATCTTGGCCCTTACTCCTTACTAGCTGAGCAATCTTACTCAGTTTTACGGAAACTTTCCATACCTTAGCTTCTTTTTAAAAATCGGACTATGTAAATTTGCATGCTTTTCATCCATTATTTTAAATAGCTGCATTAAATGTACCATTCTTTATTCAATGACTGCTTGAATGATGAATATTCTCTCTCTCTTTTTTAATCCTCGGTATTATGTTTATTGATTTTATAGAGAGAGGGAGGAAGAGAGAGAAGAAGAGAGAAAAAGAAGAAGAAGAAAAGAGAAACATTGATGTGGGAGAGAAACATCAATTGGTTGCCTCCCATAGGCACCCCAACCATGGATCAACCCGCACCCTAGGTATGTGCCCTGACCTGGAATCAAAACCCTAACCTTTTGGTGCTTGGGCCAGCACTCCAACCAACTGAGCCACATGGGCCAGGGCCATACTTTCCCATTTTATATATGATTTCTTTTCCTTGTCCTATGCTTATTATTGCACACATATTTTGCTACTATTTTATAAAAAAAATTACAACAGCTATTTGCCCTGTAGATATGCTTGGTTCCCTAACTTCTTCCTTCCCTTCTCCCAACAAGATAAGAGTCTTTAGAATACTTTTATTTCCCCATTCTTTACTCACACAAAACTCGGGGATGAGTTCTTACCACTTCTCTCCTCACTCCCACTCTAGTTCCTAGATTTTGCTTAGATAATTTGGTACTCTTTTGTTTCAGGCTATATTTGGAATCTCCTTTGCAATATGTTTCTTCCACCTTAATAATCTTTTTTAAATCCTTTATATTACACAGTTTCAGATACTTTATTATAATTCTAATATCCAACGTACATATACATTTCCAAGTAAACTATCAGTATCAAATGAATATCCAGTTGATATTGATAGGCTATATATACATATATAGTATACATATACATATATAGTAAATTTGTGTCATGTATATGACTAATTTTCTTTGATTTTCTTTGTAATCTTATGTATTTTATTTTATTATTTAAACTTTTTTAAATTTATTCATTTTATTTTTTTAATATTTGGGGTTTTTAAAAATATTTTTTAGAGAAAGAGAAAGAAAGAGAGAAAAAGAGGGAGAGAAACATTGATGTGTGAGAGATGCATCAATCTGTTGCCTCTCACATGCCCCCAACTGGGGATCTGGCCTGAAACCTAGGCATGTGCCCTGACTGGGAATCAAACCAGCAACTTTTTAGTTAGCAGGCCTGCATTCAACCCACTGAGCCACACCAGCCAGGGCTAATTTATTTGTTTTTAGAGTAGAGAAAAGAGAAGGGTGGAAGAAAGAGAGAAGAGAAACATCAATGTGAGAGAGAAACATTGATCAGCTGCCTCTCGTAGGCACCCAACTGGGGACCAAACTCCCAACTTAGTCACGTGATGTGACAGGGAGTTGAACCAGCAACATTTTGCTTTGCGGGACAATGCCCAGCCAACTGAGCCACACTGATCAGGGCTGTATTTTACTTTATACACTTAAAAACATTCAGAGAAGGGATTTATAGCATGGGCACAAAAAGACTGAGAACTCCTACCCTACATAATTCCAGCTGCCCCTACGACTTCAATTACCATTTCTATACCAATGACTTTCCTAAATTTTTTCTCCATCTAGGCTTCTCCTGAATTCCAGGTTACACACACACACACACACACACACACACACACACACACCATTTGAGAATCCCAAATGATGCTTTAAAGGAACCCCCAACTCAACATGTCCAAAACCATGCTCATATATTCCTCCCCAGTCTGGTCCTTGTCTGATGAAAACTTCTCAGAAAATGACTCTGAGAAAGCCAGAAGCCAAGGAGTCTTCCTTGAGTCATTCATCTCTCTCACCTCCATACTTAACCCTCACCAACATCTATTACTTCATCTTCTAAACTTTACTCTTGTCAGTCCACTTCCCCCATAGTCTGGAGATCATTGGTGACTTTACCTGCTTTAGTGGAATGGGAGGGGTAGAAATCAGATGGGTGTGCGTTGATAGGTGGTGGGTGGGAGGCAAAAGGAGATAGCAAATGTAGACAACTCCTTTGGAAACTTTGGGCAACGAATCCTGGAAGATTTTGTAAGATGGTATTCTTCTGTCCTTTCATTCCCAGACCCATGTTAAGCTCATCGATGACCCTGGGTCAGACAACTGCTGGCCCCAGTAAATAGACCTATTGCTGAGCTTTCACGGGGTGAACTATCATAAAAACACCCACAGATGGGGATACGAGAAAATCTGTGTGTGCCAGGAAGTGGGAGGTTCTTTGTAATATTATAAAACTAATACTACAAATCAATACCCTGGCTGGTTTGGCTCAGTGGATTGAGCGTCGGCCTGCAAGCTAAGTGTCGCTGGTTCGATCTTTCAGTCAGGGCACATCAGAGAAGGAAAACTCTGACTCCAAAAAACCTCCGCTGCCTTGCGGCATACCTCTTCAGGGGAAAGGCTAAGGGAGTAAACCCCGACAGAAAATCCGGAGCCGGAGTCCCTAAGGCGGTTTGACGTTGTAGTCAACACCGGCAACTCCTGCGGCGCACCTGAAGCCAAGCTGTATTGACTCCGTCTTTCCCTTGGATCCTTCAGTTGCGAAGAGAGGGGGGTTCTGCTGCATGGGCAACAGCAGACCCTCCATATCACCCTGCCCAGGCTCTGTAGGTTCAGCTTCACTGGAGAGGACACTCCAGCGTCATCGCAAGATGTCGATTCAACACGGGAGGAGACAGATACCGTGTCACTCCTGAGTCGGACTGCACAACCATTCTCGGCGGTGCAGATAGACTCTTAAGAAGCTACACCATCGTCTCTCGAGATGGACGGCTGCCAACGACTACAAATCAGGTGTCTAAACAGAGACAATAATCTCTTTACTGATCTCCTCCATCCATCCCTGCTCTCCTCCAACCTGCTCTCCATAGGGCAGCCAGGAATCTTTTCAAATGTAAACCTGATCATATTTAATTAAGCTCTTTGGTTTCAACCTTAACTACTAATGTGGCTTCCCACTGCTCTTAAGATAAAGGTTAAAATAACCCCTTGCCCTGGCTGGTGTGGCTCAGTGGATTGAGTGTCAGCCTGTGAACCAAAAGGTCACCAGTTCTATTCCCAGTCAGGGCACATGCCTGGGTTGCAAACCAGGTCCCCAGTTGGGGGTGTGCAACAGGCAACCACACACTGATGTTTCTCTCTCTCTCTTTCTCCCTCCCTTTCTCCCTCCCTTCCCCTCTCTCTAAAAGTAAAATCTTTAAAAGAAATAAAAAATAAAATAAAATTTAAATAAATAAAATCTTTAAAGAAAAACCTCTTGGCCACCTATAGGGTATTAAATGACCAGACTCCTGCCTTTTTCATCAATTTTTCTCCTCTGACTCTCATTCATGCTCTGTACCATAGCGACTTCAGACTTCTTCTTCTTTTTTTTTTTTTAGATTTTATTTATTTATTTTTAGATAGAGGGAAAGAAAGGGAGAAAGAGGGAGAAACATCAATGTGCGGTTGCCTCTCGCATGCTCCCAAATGGGGACCTGGCCCACAACCTAGGCATGTGCCCTGCCTGGGAATCAAACAGGCAACCCTTTGGTTTGTAGGCCGGTGCTCAACCTAGGCTTCTTTTGATTCTTTAAATACATTAAGGTCTCTTATATCACTGGCTTTGGGTATGCTATCCCCTCTGCTTGGGATGTTCTCACCCTCTCTTTGCTTACTTAGTTAGCTCCTAGCTTCCTTCTTCAGGGAAGTCTTCATTGCTAAGTCAAGTTAAAATCTCTGTTGTGATACCGTTTTTTCCCTTCGGAGTACTTGTCACAGTTTGTAACTGTATATTTGTTGTTGTGCATTTTTGATAAATGTCTATCATCTCTAACAGACTGGAAGCCCTAGGAGGGCAGGAACTATGTCTCTTTTCATACCATAGTATCCTCAACCATGACAGTATAGCGCCTGGCACATGAAAGGTACTTTGTAATGTGTGTATGTATATGCATGTATATGACTGATTAAGTGTCTGGATAAACAGAGCAAAGCAGACTTGACTGTGGTGACTTCATAAGGAGATACCACCACAGTAAGTGGCCGTCAGAGTAGTCCATCTGCTTCCTTCAAGGGCAAGTCTCTGGTTGGGCTGCTGTCAACTGCAATTTATAATAGGATATACTACCTACTTGTTTGGTTTCTGAATCATTTGAATCCACCCTCATTCAGCAATGTGGACTATCAGCTTTCAGGGACAGAGAGAACAACCTTGAAATAATTACCATTTATTCATTCTACCAATATCTATCCTGTGCCTACCCCTACTGAATTCAAAACACTGTGTGGAAGACAGGGAAACACAAATGAATGAGGCCTGGTTATTATTTTCAAGGAATTTCTAATTTTGAAGCATAGTCAGATTTGTAAAGAAATTATAACTTCCTGTTTTAAAACACTAATATTACAAGGCATGCTTAAACTTTTAAAGGATCACAGAGAAGAGCATGACTCTCAAAGAACTTAGAAAAACCCTAGCTATTTAGAATGATGGCTGAAGGGACATACTTTCAAAACCTTCTAAGCTCTAAGTTTGAAACAGTTTAGACCACAAGAAAGCAGTTTCCTTAGACTGCTTTAGATAAGCCCCTTACAAAAAAATAACTATCAATCCTGGCTCTGTAGATCAGTTGGTTAGAACTTCATCCTGATATGCCATGCCTGATATGGTTGTGGGTTTGATACCTGGTCAGGGCACATACTAGAAGCAACCAATGAATGTATAAATAAGTGGAACAACAAATTGATGTTTCTCTCTTTTCCTTCCCCTCTCTCTCTCTAAATCAATAAATTAAAATTTTTTTGAATAAGTTATAAAAAAGAACCATCGCTATGTTGCTATTTATGTCCCTGAGTTTTATTAAACAGAACAAGAAATATCCATATGAATTTTGCTCTTGCATTTGTTGTTCAAATCTTCTTGATTGCTTTATTACATCATTCACTGGTTCCTAATAAAGTTTTATGAGAAACTACCGTTAGAATTTAGTGCTATGGAAAAAAAAACTATAGTCTATCTCCTCTGATGAACTGATTTCTTTCAGATGACAAGATTCATTCAATATGTACTGTGTTTTCATTTTTGTTCTGGCAACCAGAAAGCCCAGAGCTAATTTCAAATTCAGTCAGTCACGTTTAATTATTAGGATAATTATGATCTTTTTCTTTGGTCCTAATGTCCCATTTCTAGTTTCCTAGTCTACTGTAACCCTTCTTCATTATGGAAAAGAGATAGGATAAAATAAACTTAATGTCCAGAATGCATTGTCATTTTAGAATTATTTCTGCTGTTGTCAAATATAAATGCCAAAAAAATAACAAACAAAACAAAACAAAAAAACCTATGTTGGGATCTTCATAAAATTTGGAGAAACTGGGAGGACCCAGAGTAAAGCAACAGAAAGAGACAAAGGATGGAATGAGGTACAATAGTATGTCCATATTCTTCAACTCAAATATTGGGAAATATTTATCAAGCAAATCAGCTATTAGAGAAGGAGTTTCTGAAATGTGGATTGTCATGGAAAATCCCAGAGGTATGTCGAAGCAGACAGGTCCCAAGAGTCATTGTCAATATTTAATGTATTTGAGTAGTTTAGAAAGGTTTTAACCTTTGTTGTATTACAGATTCCTTGGACCTCTTCCCCAGTAATATACAGGCACATAAAGTTTCTAAAAGTAGAACCCTCCTGTTACTGATTTATTTTTCAGAATATCAAAAGCACTTTACAGCTGGCACTGCTGCAAAGAATTCAGACAGACCTGGGGACGCACCTGAACTGTCAGGTCAGTTGGGGAGACTGGCAAATCAGCTATCAGCTGAAGTTCGTAACACTCTGACACCATTCTTAAATGGTTTCATCCACTTTGTTGCTTTCTGTTTGTTTTTAACTTTTATGCGGAACAGTTTCCTTTGATGAGCTGAAGAAGGTATGGTCATCAATCCTAAAATATACCCTCACCCCCAATTTTGCACAGTTTCATGGGATTCTCACGTTATGTTTAAATTGAGACTTCCTAGAGGCAGGGAAATGCCTTTGAAGACCTTTCAGAATCACCCCCTCTTTTATCACTGGGACTAAGACTAGATAAAATGAGGTTACTGGACCCGGAGACAGCGACTCCCCGACGGCCTTCCAAGGAGCCCCTGCGAGCACTCCCCTCCCCCACGCCCGGGCCGCGCAGGTGCGAAAACATAAGGGGCCACCCGGGAGCGATGGGAAGGGGTGGGGGTGGGAATGGAACCCTGCGAGGGGCGGAGGCGGGGGGCCCTCCCTAGGTTGCTTGGTGACCAAATTCTCCGCCCAGGCTGTTCCATTTCCTCGGTAGGGGGCGCCGCGGGCCGGACCGTTGCTGCTGGACCGCGCAGAGTGGTGCTCTTCCGGCTTTCCACCCCTCGCCGGACGGTGGCCAGGTCCGTGAAGTCACAGGAGGCGGAGCCAGCGCCGCTGCCGGGTGCTGGAGGCGCCATTGGAGCCGGCTTGGCCTGAGAGCTCCGCGGAGGAGCTGAAGACTGGACCGCAGTTACAGCCGCGTCCGCTCGTAGTCCCTGGCCCGCCAGCGGCATGGCGTGCGGGGCGACGTTGAAGCGGCCCATGGAGTTCGAGGCAGCGCTGTTGAGCCCGGGTTCCCCGAAAAGGCGGCGCTGCGCCCCGCTGCCCGGCCCCACTCCGGGCCTCAGGCCCCCGGACGTCGAGCCGCCGCCGCTTCAGATGCAGACCCCACCGCCGACTCCGCAGCAGCCGGTCCCGCCCGGCAGCGAGCGGCGCCTTCCAACTCCGGGTAACCTACGCTGCGGGCTTGGCAGGAAGCCAGGCCCTGGCATTTGGGGGTGGGGGTGGGGGGAAGGGTTATGGACGCTAGGCTAATTTACCTACGGACCCCTTCTTTGCCCCGAGAAAAGGGAACTGCAACGGCGCTGGGCCTGGTCGCTTCCGGGGATAGGGAACATCCGGGAGAGGTAGTTGGGGGTCACAGTGTCATTTTCGGTTTTCCTGGAGCTGGAGAGCCTAGAGGGGTGGGCAGCAAAAAGAAAATAGGAATATCCTCGCCGCTCCGCGCCCTCCCCGTCCCCCAAGCCCCTCCTGCCTCTGCTGCCTGGGCCTGCACTGAGCCGCCCCGTAGATCAGAGGGCCATGGGAAATTGGATTCTGCTCACGAACCCGGCCTTGAGGGTGGGGGTTGGGGGCTGCTTACTGGGAAGGGGCCTGAGTGTGTGCCGTTCCGCACCTGTAGGGAGACCTGACTTACAGAAGTCTGGAGGGACCCGCCGCCGCCGCAGAAGTCATGGAATTCGATTTCAACCTGACTAATTCTAAGGGACTGGCCGTGTTCTTTTATTGTATGGCTATTGTCTTGTACCATATATGGCTTGAAATCGGTGGATCGTTAGCTAGAATTTGAGAGTCCTTAAACATACAGAGGTTCCGAAAGCAGGAATTCAGCGATCCATAGCAGACTCGCCTTCAGTAAGGACATCGGTCAAGGAAAGGGGAGAGCTGGTGTGACAATAAAGTAAAAAAAAAACAAAACAAAACCAGTTGAGGGGAAAGTGCATCAGAATTAATATTTAGCAGTTTTAAAGGGCTCCCGGAAATGGGGGGGGAAGTCTCAGAACTGGACTTTGGCAAGTCATTTCTTTGTGTGTTTTTCTACTTTTGAAGCATAAGCAGAACTTCGGAATTGCCTTGAATCGTTCTTCCTTTACCCCTTCGCAGTTACCAGTGTCTTTAGGCTTTCTTTGCTCCTTTGCAATCCCACAATACAGATTTCGGGCCTCATCCTCTGGCACCAGTGTTCTTGCAGTTGCCAGCCAAGCTCTCCGAGAATCATGTTCACCTCCTCTTTATGCTGGCATTCAAAGGACTTAGCAAGTACAACCGTATCTTACCTACCCAGTCTTTTATACATTTTTTTAAAACCAAACTGTACTTTTGCTCTTTTCCCCCAGAATCACCTGGCTGTGTCTGTACTCTTGCCTTCCATCATGATGCTTTTCCTTCCTATTTGCTAATCCAAATGCAGTCATTTCCTTGAGCCTCCCATCCATTACCTGACTAACCCTGGGCGGTGAGGAACTCTGTTCCACTCTAAATTCCCTGACCACTTAATGTTGCACTGAATGAGAGTGTTTGCCAAAGTTCATTGTGAAGAGCCCTTCAAAAGCAGAGGGTGTAGATGCCCACTTAAAGTGATTTTTTTTTTCTTTCCGCTGCTCGTACAGCTTACCCTGAGCTTACCCCAATAGTCACATAATCTTTCTGGATCTGTTTTCTTCAGCAAAACAGAATTGATTCTTGCCCTATTTATCTTGATGAATATTAAGTAAATGTTTTATTTCTTCCAGTAACATTTTCTAGACTAATTCTGTCGTCGTTCATATTACAACAAACGCATTATACATGACTGCTGAATGTATTCGGAAGCCTAAATGTGGCACAGTGCTATAATGGGGGTCAATTTTTTTTATTTTTAAATTTAATCTTTGCATAGATCATGCAAACTAGCTTCCTGGTCATTTTATGTTAAAGTATTTTGTTTAAAATGTTCATTTGTAAAGATTGATGTTATGTTTCTTAATGCTTATTGGAATACAGCTCTGTTATGAAAGAAACAACATGAATGATTCATTATTTAATGCTTTGACTAGGGGAAGAAATATTAGTTGTTACACAAGTAGAAAGAATATGGCCAACTAATAGAAAAGTGAATTTAAAAATGAGTTACTTCACTCAGTAACACCCTAGTTATCTCAAGGGTTGTAAAGTTCTCTCAGAAATGGTCAGGAAATATATTTTTACTTCACTTTAAAAAAAGATAGGTCCTAGAACTCTTGTGGAAAAGGCCTATAAAATTAAACCTTGTATAGCTTAAATGAGTGAGGTGGATGGATGCCAGGGAGATGTTTGTAAACATGGAGTGAGTCTAGATGCAAAGCAATTAATTGATGATGACTTAATCAGAATGAGGTAGCATTTTAGCTGGGTCTGGTCTGTCTTAAATGTTGGAAGGATAAACACAGCCCCATTTCAAGCAAAGCAAAATTGCTTGAGTGAAGGACAGAAAACCCACACATTAAGGGAAGCATCGTTTAATGCAACTGGGTTGTAGTAGGAGATGGAACTGGATAAATAATGGACTCGGTCTGATATAACCTAGAAGCACAACCTCAAATAATGGGAGGCAAAGATTAAAATTATCCACTGTTAAGAAATTTGCATTTTCTTTTTAAAAAAATGCCTTTGTTGTATGTGGCCTCCGTGGGAAGAAAATCACATCTGCTTTCTTATTTTTCTCCTGTGTATACTATGTTTAGATTCTTGGACTTGTTAGTCCTTGTACCAGCCTCAAAGTTGTATCTTTCTGTTTCTTCACTTTGACAATACAGGAGGCACTCACGAGGTTTATCAAAGACCTATTTTCATGAGCATTGTTCTCATACTTGTTTGTTCTTTCTTTTTTTTTTTAAAGATTTTATTTATTTATTTTTAGGGCGGGGGGAGGGACAGTTGTGGTTGCTGCTTGTGCTCCCCCAGCTGGGGACCTGGCCAGCAACCCAGGCATGTGCCCTGAGTGTTATGGAATTTAGCTGTGTGTGGAGCTACTTTGAGTATATGTCAGTTCCTGGATTGTACCTTTACTTGTTATGGCATTATTAATATCTTTGATTTTGATTATCACAACTTTATTGGGCAGACATTTAACATTTACATTGAAGAACTAGGCTAAAGATCTTGCATGGCTTCCCAAGGTTATAGTCACAGCTAGGAAGAAGCAAAATGGCATTGTTAACACCACCACCCCTTGTTAAAAAAAAAATACAGCTATAGTAAAGTGTACATTAGAATAATGGGGAGGGTGATATAATTTTCCAGTTTTTGTTTTTGATAAGGAGGTTTTATTATCTGGAAAGTGAATATATATTCTACCACAGAAACAAAAAACTTCAAAACCACATCCTTCTAGATTCTGTGTTGTCTCTAGGAATGTACTTCAGGGTGATTAGTGATTTGTGTGTCCTGGACTCCTTTTAATAGTATTAAATTTGGTTTATTATTATCTCTACTCAGAATAGTAATCTGAATCCTACCAAATATTGCCTCTTATAGAATCAGAAAATTCTTTTTTATGTCCTGTTAATGAATTCTAAGCAGTAAGTTTCAAGTCTTCCCCTGGCTGTGGAAATACAGTTTTTGCTTTCATTTTCACTAAAGATCTCCAGTCCCTGAAGGTGGTAAGAGACCCCTAGTACCCTAGTTTGTGAAATTGCAACTTAAAGAAGATAGAAAATAGCTCCCTACTAGGTGAAGCGTTTTTTCCCCCTTGTAAATTGTACAAATTAATCCTACAGCAAACAGCAGGTCTGGCCTTTATTGTCACAAGAAACAAGCAAAGGGAACTGTCTGAGTGCTTATGCCAAAATAGGTACTATGCTACATATTGTCATGTAGAATAAGTGTGCCATTAGGGATAATAAGAGGGCACATTTTGGGGGTTACAGGAGAAGTGGTTTATTCAATATAAATATTTTCTTGTTAGTATTTATAATATGGGGGGAAGGACAAGTAGTTTGAAGAAATCACTCAAAGTGAATGCTCAAGTGCGTTTCTTTTTTTATTTAGAGCAAATTTTTCAGAACATAAAACAAGAGTATAGTCGTTACCAGAGGTGGAGACATTTAGAAGTTGTTCTTAATCAAAATGAAGCTTGTACTTCAGAAAATCAGCCTCACTCCTCCGCACTCACAGCACCTAGTTCTCCAGGTGAGTATGCTTTAATTTGCGCAATACATTTAAGAGTTTGTAAATGGTACTTAAAATAATGGTTTCCTAATTTAGAATCGATTTCATCTAAAGGAATAAAATTGGTAAAGTATATGCATTATAAATACTATTAAAACCATAGAAATCATGGAATTGGAAAAGACCTTAGATTAATTTGATTGGTTTCCATCCACCCAGTGCAATGGTGCCCTCTGTAGCTACAGTGTCTTAATACCATAGCCACTAGCCACATGTGGCTGTTTAATTTTAAATTAATTAGTATTTAATAAAGTTTTAACATTTAGTTTCCCAGATGCATCCAGTAGCCACTTTTAAAGTGCTTACGACTAAGTTCTGTTTAGCAACAATTATAGGACATTTCCATCATGACAGAAAGTTGTGTGACAGCATTGCTCTCTAACACTGACAGGTGGTTAGAGAGGATGTGCTCAAATAGAATCTCAGGGTTGAAGTGAATCTTCCTGGTCACATAGTTCCGCCACCAGTCTTGTCTGCTGTATCCCTGCAAACAGTCAACAAGCTAGTGCTTGACCATCTCCAATGCTGGTGAACTCTGTTCTTTAACAGTAGTTTATTTCCTCACAAAGTATTTTATTTCTTTGTTTGTTTTTTAAGATTTTATTTATTTATATTTAGAGTGGGGAGAAGGGAGGAGAAAGGGAGAGACACGTCAATGTGTGAGAGACACATCGATCTGTTGCCCCTCACTTGCCCCCAACTGGGAACCTGGCCTGCAGCCCAGGCATGTGCACTGACTGGGAATTGAACTGGCGACCTTTTGGTTCTCAGGCCAACACTCAATCCACTGAGCCACACCAGCCAGGGTTACCTCTTAATGGTTTCAAGAATTAAAAATTACCTTGATGAAAAATTGTCTCTTTACAGAACACAAATTGGTGTTGGCCAGGAGATGGGGTGGAGGGACTGCTTAATGGGTAAGAGGTGTTACTTTGGAGTAGTATCCGCATTTTGAAATTAGATAGAGGTGGTGGTTGTACAACATTGTAACTATACTAAATGCCACTGGATTATTCACTTTGTCAATTTCACCTCAAATAATTTTTAAAACTTGCTTTATTATAACCAAAAGTTTTGACTGAAACAACACCTTTTCTGATTGCTCTTGCACATACATAAGTGATAAACTTTGAGTAGTTATAGCTAACATGTCTCAATTTTCTCAATTTTAGTAATATAATTTTTTTATTATTATTTTATTTTTAGAGAGGGAGAAAAAGATACATAGACTGGTTACCTGTTACACGTTCCACACCGCCCCACCCCCCCAATGCAACTCAGGCAGTAATATAATTTTGAAGTAAAAGAATATGTTATGGGTAGAGAAACAATTACAGATAATGGGCTAGATGTTTTGGTCAGGTTTCATTTGTAGAAGAAAAAAAATTCGGTTTAAGCTGAAATTACTTGTTTCAGGCTGTGAATGGTTTATAGACTAAGAGGGCCAAAGAAACAGATTCCAGGCTAAGCTTTGAAAATACTGCAAACTGGACTACCAATGGAACTGCTGCTTTTCTCATAACCAGGAAGTCAATTTCCATGTTATCTGGCATTCCAGGGGATATTTTGGTTCCTAACTACTATCTTAACGAATATTTTGCTCTTCTTGACCTATATTCAAAAGGAGTCAAAGATTAGATGTGTAGAGGCTAATTGTCCCCTTCACTGATATTTTAGTGACTTTGCTAACAATTTTTTATATTGGGCAAGTCATTTGGTCTCCTAACTGTCAAACTACTTTTCTTATCAAAATCATCAGTGGAACTTAAAAGAGGCTGAAGTCCTATTCCAGAATTAAATCAGAATGTGTGTGTGTGTGTGTGTGTGTGTGTGTGTGTGTATATATTTTGTTAATTCCACAGATAATTGTAATGCACAGCCTTGGTTAAACATAGGTCTAGATGATCTTCAAGGATCTGAGTAGCTCTCATGCTGTGAATCTACTTTTCCTAATTCTGGCTAGAGGCTTTATATCAACTTCAAACTTTTTGTTCTTGTCCTTTACCAAATGAGCATTGAGTATGGGCTCTGATTGTTACGGCATTGGAGCTATTCTTTTGTATGCAGACCAGCTAGCATACCTGCATACATGTTGTTGTTCCTCCTACTTCCCAGTTTACCTTTGTCTTTGCTTTGTAAAACAAAGTCAGAAACTTAAGAGAATTTTGTGAAAATATTCCATGTGAATTAGTGAAAAATACCACTTTTCATAACATTTATATCCTAGGACTGTTTGCATGAAGTTATTAATTCTGAACCTTGGAACTAGAATTTGTTATATAAAATAGATTTGTCTTTTGGCCAGGTTCCTCCTGGATGAAGAAGGACCAACCCACCTTTACTCTCCGACAAGTTGGAATAATATGTGAGCGACTCTTAAAAGACTACGAAGATAAAATTCGGGAGGAATATGAGCAAATCCTCAATACCAAACTAGCAGGTAGGCTGAGGTAGTGGTTAAGGATGAACCCCAATTAAGTAAATGGTAATTTAGGAGTAGGACATCATGCAAGAAGGTTTAATGAGTTGTGAGTGTTAAGTTTTAAGTTATTCCCTTTGGTGATTGTAAACATTTATTCTGTGGAAGGACTTTTCATTTACATTTCTGAAACAAGATAAATGCAACTTTTTCTGAGAATTTTGCATATGAACAAAGGCATTTTAAGTAGGCAGTTTGGGGTGGCTGTCCTGTAATGGTTAGTGCTAACTATCAACAGATGGTTGGCGGATTGTGTAGTGTAGTCAACATAATCAGACTTCCTGGGGGCGTCACTGAGTGAATGTGGGAAGTCAGTCATCTTGTGATTTGGAAGAACATTAAAGTTTAAAAAGCACAGCTCAGGCAAGAACAAAGGGAGTGATTAATGGTAGCAAGTTAGAGCCTTTGGTGAAAGGCAGGGACCTGAATCAGGAATAGAAAGTACCTGTTTAGTGAGAGGATGATACCATGATCAGAGAGGTTTTAGGCAACAACTTCTTCCAGATACAGTATTGTTTCCTAATTTGGTGACACACACCATGTGGTGCCTCAGAATGTTAATAGTTCTGCTTTAAATTGAGAGCTGTTGTGTTAGCAACAAAATTAAGTGGATTTCTTTACAGAACTACTACCTTTTTTTTTAAGATTTTATTTAATTTTAGAGAGAGGAGAAGGGAAGGAGAAAGAGGGAGAGAAACATCAATGGGTGATTGCCTCTAGCACGCCCCCAACTGGGGACCCTTTGGTTTGCAGGCTGGCACTCAATCCACTGAGCCACACCAGCCAGGGCCAGAACTTCTTTAATATACTAATAATGTATATTATAAGAAGAAACTACTGTATCATATCCCTCTTCTGCCACCACCCCAAAATTGTTCAGACCAGCTAGCTTTAAGTCACTTCTGTGTTCATAGATGTCAGACTATCTCCTATCTTTCAACTGAGTTTTCCTTTAGAGGACATTTCGGTGGAGCAGTCTACAATTACATTGTATGGAATTTTCTCTTCGCGCTCTAGCCATCCTACTTTTTTTCACTCAAATGTATGTTGAAATTTATAGCAAGAATAGAATGCGAATGTGGTGAAGAGCCTCAAGCTTCATGTCCTATAGGAGATACCCTAAAATTTGCTGGCTTGTAGTAGTGACCATATCTCTCTGTTTCGGGAAGCCATTAATAGAGGATGGAGTTACAGGAGGGGCAAGATTGTTAGGAAAATGTTATATTACAGATGATCAATGACCAAATTTAGGAGCCAGGGATTTGGCTGTGAGATCTAAGAGGAAGTAACTAATCTCAGAGTTAATGTTATAAGGAGGGTCTGAGAATGGATAATTTAAACTGGGAAGTTAGGTGTGATCTTGACACTTCATTCTTAAAAAACTGGAGGAGAGTTTCTGGGGATAGTATATACTGTCTTTCCCCTCACAGAACAATATGAATCTTTTGTGAAATTCACACATGATCAGATTATGCGACGATATGGGACAAGGCCCACAAGCTGTAAGTATTGCCAAGTTTTCTTTGAGTTTCCCAACTTTCAAGAGCAAAAATTTGAAACTGAGTACCTTGTCTCCTGAGAGCAAAAAGCCCTTGTGAAGTAAAATAATAGCTAGCATTTAAGGAATACTTACATGCCCAGACCTATGCTCAGCCCTTTTAATTCTTTGAAGCTGATTTCGTCCACAAGAACCCTTTGAGGGAAGAACTATTGTTATCCTCATTATACAGGCAAGGATTGCACTTAAAGAAGTTAATAATTTGTCCAAGCTCATGTAGCTAGTAGTTCAGCCACTATTGAAACATAGGTAGTCTTAATTCCAGTGCCAATTTACTACCAGGCTTTTCCCCTAGAAAGGTGGTTTCAGTTGTTAGCTTATGAAAGTTGATTGCTTAAGCTAACTTGTCAAAGAGTGTGATCAGAATTCCTTCATACTAAACATCTTAACAACTACCAGTTACTCAAAACATAAATTATAATAACTATATATCTAAACTGAACCAAGTCAGGTTTCTTAAATTCTTGAGAATTTAGGACCTTTTAAGTGGTGACTCCTACCATCCATGCAGTTTATCACGTTTACCATTATTATTTAAAAAAAAAATACAAAACTTATTTATTATTCTTACACTCTTGTTTTTTATCCCTAATTTATAGATGTGTCCTGAAGCTTTCTTGCATATCTGGGTACCAGGTTTGACCTCAAGAGATGGCTGCTGTGCACTTTTTGCAACTGGTTTGATATCACATTTCAGCTCCAATTTTGCATCCTGAGAACACTTAAAAGGTTTCTGCAGGTCCATTTTATACAACTTGAAAGACCTTAAAACTTTCTGGTTGCCACAAGCATATCTTTCTTTTCTGCTCATCCAATAAACAGCTGTGCCCAACTGTGATAGATTATCCAAACAAAATACCTGAAGCAGCAGTTTAGCAAAATATGCCCTCAGTGGCACTCAACAAATGGAGTTTCCCCAAGCACAGTTCTGTAAGAAGTGTGTGTGAGAGTGTGTGTGTATGTGAGGATGTGTGTTTTAAGTTATTATTTGTATTGTGCAAATTTTTTTGATCTTGGGGATTCTGGCTGTGAATTTGATGCACGACAATTATGGTTTAAAACATTTGTTTGATCTACAGAAGATCATTAATGTTTTGTGACCATAAAAGTTGTAACAGTGGGTTGTTTTATGTGTAGATATTACTGTTAAATACAGGGACTGTTTCCAGGCACAGAATATGAATTATATGTTAGGAGGGACATTAGATGTGATTATGATGACATAGCAAAGGTCTGTGGCCCTAGGTCAATAAATTAGAATGAACTGGAGACAGGCCATTTGGAACCTGCCTAGCCGTGTTAGATACTTTGACTCCAAGCCTTAAAATACTCACGTGGAGTCTGTGCTCATCTCATTCACACAGAGCTCCCTGGACACTGAAAAAAGTCTCCTAGCATCAGGAGCATCAGGGTGTGCTTGGGAGCATAGAACAGGTGAGCTCGGGACTGGGCCAGGCCCTGCTGGCACTGGTACTTAGGGGGAGCCGCTTCACCTTTGTATCAGTTATTACCAATAAGTTTGGATCCTTTGGTCAGGTTCTCCCAAATTCTTTTAAGAGGTGTCCATGTTCAACTGCTTTGAGCTTTGTTTTGGCAACCCCTTGCCCAAAGTTGCTTACAGACTGTTCTTCACCTGTTTTCCAAGGCTGAGGAACAGAGAGTAGCCTCTGTTTTGAGGAGGTGGAAGTTAAGTATACATTTATTTTTTACTGTGACTTGTTCAGGACCACATTTTACAGAATGCCTTGTTTCATTTATTATTGTTTTTGGAAAGGAAAGTTCTATTAAAATTGTTTTAGTTTGAATATAGAATAGTTTTTTTAATTACAGCTTATTTTGAAAAATTCTGAGTGTAATTCATATGTATGCCAATACCTTCCAAAGTAAGGGAATATTCAGAGACAGTTCTGATCAAATGGCTTAGAGAAATTTCCGGAATCTTTGCATTGGAAGTTTCCTTATTAATGAATGTCTGACTTAAATCTAACCAAAAACCGCGGCGTTATTCTTTGTACATTTTCATTATATAGTGTTAACAAGCTTAGTTGCAAACAAATAAAATACTTAAGCTATTTGTTTACCTTGCCTTCTTAATATTGTGATAATGTTTCTTAATTAAAATAATTTATGTGGGACTGCTATAGCCATTTCCCCAGTTCAACATTACATTTAAGAGTTATAGATTCATTCATTCCTTCATTTATAGTGAGAGTGGTAAGGGAGGGAGAAAGAGGCAGAGAAACATTGATTGGTTGCCTCTTGCACACCCCCAGCTGAGGACATGGCCTGCAATCCAAACATGTGCCCTGACTGGGTTTGCAAGACAACACCCAACACACTGGGCCACACCAGTCAGTGCTATAGATTTTTTTAAAGCCCAACAGTGATCTTTTGATAATTAAATAATTTTTTTGCTTCATATTTGAAGGGTAATTTGTTTCATCTCTTCTTGATATTTTTCCAGAGTAGCCACTTGTTCCTGGAAGAGGAACATCTCAGTGGCAGTGGGAGTGGCCTTACAGTAGAATAGTCACACCAAAACTAGGGAAGGGCAGCGGTGGGGGCCAGCAGAAATCCTGAAGGATGAACCCAGGAGTAGGAAATGCTGCCTCACTGAAGTTTTCTTGTCACAGAATCAGTGTAATGTGGTCGTTCACTATTGCACGTGTCAACCCATCCCTACTAAATAGCTTCTGGCTGGGAAGTAGAGTAAGTTCTGTAAGAAAAAAATGACAGGCTATTGTGTTGTGATATGGTTGCCCTTTGGAGCCACAGGGTAAGACCACACCACCGGGGTTTGGGGATCTCCTCCAAAAGGACTGGACATGTTTGTTTAGTGTTTTATCCAGAGAAAAGATGGATCCTAGGACAGGAAATGGGGACCTGTAAGGTAGCCCTTAAGACTGGCAAAAGTTTTTCTCTAGACCTTGATATTCTGAGCTTGAACTTAGGGGCATTCCCAGATAGGGAACTTATCTTTGACCCACACAGATGGGCAAGGTCCAGAGAAGAAGAAAACATACAGAGACCGATCTTCTCAGAAAGGCCATATCTAGTGAGTTAAATTTTTGTCTCTTTTTGTTATCCTCTTTAAAGACTTAAGCTTAAGGGCAATGAAAGGGGTAAGTGTCCCTGGTTAGGTTAGAGGAGTATAATGAAGATCAAAGTGCTAAGGCAGTGATAATTGTTAAAGAGTTTCTCAAGGAGAACATCAGGGCTATAAGAATTTGGGTTAGCTTCCATACATGGTCAATCTCTGCCCACCAAGAAGGATTGGTTGACTAGTAATGTAGTTAAAGGAACGGCCTTTGGGTGTTCGTAGCCCTAGAGTTTAAGTTGCTCTGCTACTCATTTGCTATGCGAGCCTTACCAAGTTTCTGGACTTTCTGAGCCATAGTTTCTTTATCTGTAAAACAAGGGTTGATTGTATGTACATTTTTGGGTTTTGTTTTCAAATGCAAGATTAAAGTCATGTCAAAGTATCACAGCTTGGGGCATAGAATATGCACTTGAAAATGTTACAGTAGGTTTCTTGACGATGGTCTTCATCCGCTCTGAAGACTAACATCTTCCTTTCTGCAGCAGTGACTCGACTTTGCAGTATGAAGAGCCCCTTGTTAACATCAGAATTTCACATTCTCTTACTCGAATGTGTACTTTTCAAGTGTTTGACTAAGAAAACAATAAAAGATGAATGACAAATGAATTCAGTTATGCCTTTAAGTGAATCTGTATTTTGTTACTCACTAAATTAAGGATCAGCAGACTGGCCCGATATTGTAAATAAAGTTTTATTTGAACACTGCCACATGTATATACATTTATATCTGGCTGCTTTCACACTCCAGACAGTATGGGCCACAGAGTTGAAAATATAGTCAAACCTCAGTTCTTGAACAATTTGGTTCTTGATCAAGTTGTTCATGGAAAAAATGTCTCAGTTGTCTAAGAAAACTTAGGGTCTGAATCCTCTACATGACAACACTTTCATGCAAATACTTGTATGATGAGTCATGCATCTCTCCAGCAACAAAGGTTCAGTTTTTTAACAAATCACTTCTCTTAACTGTTTTTCAGAATGAGTTAAGTTTGAGAACCAAGGTTCCACTGTACTTACTCTCTGGCCCTTTACAGAAAAGTCTGAGCCTCTAAACTGTAGCATTGCTATGTGTTTGTGAAAGCTCACAAGGCAAACCATACATCATGGATTGGTGGGCACGTGCCCTAATTTATCATTACTAGGGGAGTTAACCTCAGGTTGAGGTATGATGAAAAAGTTCTCTGCTTACAAATGAAAACTGACTGATTGCCAATGTGAGTTATAGAAAAAGCAAATGAACTTTTTAGAGCAATGATTCTCAAGGATGGGGATGGAGCATGCTGGGAGCGGGAGGCTTAGGATGACTTGTTAGCATATTTAATTTTGAAATTCTAGATACAAAAATAGGTTATGAGAATTTTAGGTTTATCAGAACATAGCACGAGTTTAAAGGTAGTTTGTTAAATATTGTTCTTAGTGATTTCTCTGCTGCTGTGGTGATTTTCCTGAAAACCACTTCAGAGAGGGCTGCAGTCTTCTATAGCTACAGTTAAACTGGAGCTTGGATAAGGTTGACACCTTCAGGAAGAAAGGAACAGGTTTACCAAGGGAAAGATTTCCAGCCACCCACCCCAAATCACACTTTAAATAATTATCTCTTGATGGGTCCCATATTTTTACTGATGGTTGTTTATAGTGTCTTGTCTCTTTATGCTAGAATATCTGTGAGCTGGATAGTATATTTGAAAAATAATTTGTAGACATTAACAGGACAAGGATGAGGCATCTACCTCTAGGAAGCATTCTTGTTGACTGGGAATATTCCCAAACTTCTGTAATTCAGATGGAAGGCTGGAGGTTCCCTAGGTAATCCAGATGGCACACAACCAGGTAGTGAGTATGTGAGGATGGTTTGCTTTAGTTTCACTATCTCGAACGTTAATACTTTGGAATCCCAGCTTAAGGTGTCTGTGATGGGATTTCCCATCTTTAGCTGGCCTTAGGTTTTGATTTCTGTCTTCTTCGAAGAGTCCATGAAGCTTCTGAAAGCTCAGATTTCTTCCAGATTGGTAAATTCCTTAAAGGAAAGAGCAGCTTTGACTTCAAGGTTCTCTGGGTTCTCATCTAGATTTTGGCTCAGTAATTCCTCGACCTCTACTTAGTTTTTATATGCTTTTAAGGAAATTATTTTTATATTTCAACTGCTTTGTAGCAGTAGGGTGATTGGAATTTCCTGAAGCTCAATTTCTAGACGTGAAATTTCCTAGGTACTCTTTGCATATCGGAGCTTTGGTCAGTGAAGGCTGTTAACCTAGCTTGGTACCCAGTATGCCTTTGTGTTACTGGGAGATAAGTTGGGAAAGATATGTTAATGTAGGTTTTGAGTGATTTTCAATCATTCATCAAGCATTACTGCTGTCTTCTGAATTCTTTATTTGTGAAGGACAGGCATTTTGAGTTTTAAAAGCCTGACAAGTTCTGTAAGTAACCCTAGTCTATATTTCATATCCTCCATATCTGACTTGGAGTTAACATAAATATTTTAGTCAGTTGGATTTTGACCCCTGAGAAGCGAGCTCGGTTTAGTAATTGGGTTGGCCAAATAGTCTGTATTTTTTTTTTCCATAAAATAAGATGTAGTTTTCATTTTTACCAGTAATTTTATTGATTTGGATATTTTGAGTATGCTGGCTATCTCCCTCATGGTATATAACATTGATTGTTCTCAGTGCCTCGATTTGATCGCTATCAACTTCAACTGGTCTACCTGACCATGGAGCATCATCGAGTGAGAAAGCTCCAGCATGAAACTTCACAAACCACTTTTGACACATTTTACCAGTCACAGCACCTTCTCCAAACACTGCACAAATCTTTTTTTGTTTTTACCTTTCTTGAAATACTAAAGCATAATGTGCTGAAAATGTTGCTTATTTTCTTTCATCTTCAACATTAAAATGCCTACACAAAAAATCAATTTTTTTTTTTAACTGCACACTGATGTGACATCAATACAATCTAACAGTTGTTTCAAATTAAGTTGAAGACAACTAAGTGCTATTAGAGCATTCTTACAGGTAAAAACACTTTTTGGCCAACTCAGTATATAAGGCAAGATAAAAGTTGTTAAATGTTGGGTGAATGGTATAGGTAGTGGACTAAGGAAAAGAGATGGTTCAAAGTAGGCTTTATTTGGGGAGGTAGAGTTCAAGCAAGGTTTCAAAGGATGAATAGGGCTCAGGCAAAAGTAGGAGTTGGAATTTGAAATTAGCAATGGCTAGGTGGTGGGAAATCATGATGTGTAGGGACTACATTCTTTAGCCACAGTAGAAAACTCATGTAAATCCTAGGAAGAGAGTTTGAAGCTAGGTAGTATGGGCTAAGTAATAAAGGGTGTTGACTACTATGAGTTTGGCCCTTATTCTGTGGGAATCTGAAGAGTTTTGGGGAAACTAATTCAGAGGTAAGTACAGAAGGGAAGTTAACAAATTAGACAGGTTGACCAGTTAAGCTTTGTCCAGTCAGAGATAACCAAGGCCTGTACACTGCTTGGGAAGGATGATTAAACATGGCTTTGGCTTTGCCTGTTTAAGAAGACCATGGCCCTTGAAGAATCTATTCTTATCTCTCCTCTTCCCATAGGCACACTTTTCTTTTCGCTCATCTTTGCTCCTCAGTTAATCCAGCTTAATTCTATAGTTTGCTGCTGCTGCTGCTATGGACTTTCTTAAATCCACTTACTCTTAAAGGCACTGGTTAGCTCCTGCATGAATTAAAATTTTTCCTCTCACAGCTGTCCTCAGGACCAACTCAGCCCATCATTTTTTATGGTGCTCTTATTGTTCCTCAGCCTGGAATTAAATATCTTCCCATTTGACAAATGCCTACTTAGGTAGCAATTGTCTTTCTGCTCCCTTCCGCATGGCAGAGTTATTCATTTGATAAATGTTTATTGTGCACCTACTATTTACCAAGTACTGTTCTAGGCTCTAGGACTATGTCACTGAGCTTGTCAGATAAGGTTGCTGCTCTTGTGGTACATACATTCTTGTGAAGCAAAACAGGCAAACTGGTAAAGTTAATGCATGATTTTAAAATATTAGAGGAAAATTGAATGGTAATGACAGTACAGTGGTACCATGGTAACCAGACACCCACTGGATTGTAAGGAAGACCTTTCTGAGACTGTGTACTACTTCCACAGTACTTCATTTTAGCACCTCATGTTACACCTTTCTAAAGCTGCCCAATGCATTTATGTGTCCATATGATAAACTTCTATATTGGGCTCTTAATAACACCCTGATAATTATCTATTCTTGGTTCCTAAATGAATTATGTGGCTGTTCCTCCTTTTCTAGTCATCTGTGCACTACCTGAAACTTTCCCTTAATGTCAGATCAAGTAATTTTAAGCCTTCTGCAGGTCGTCCCTCTGCAGCCAGGATAAGAAAGAGGCAGTTCTTACCCTAGAGAAGCTTCACAGTCCAGTGCAGAAGCTTGCTTTGGCAAGTGTTCAATGCATCCTGAGAGCAGGGTTATTTCCTAAGAAGGCTATTTATCTGCCCTGGCAGGTTCTCACCAGGTAGTTCAATTTCCCTGATCTGTACTCAGGCAGGCTGACTCACTAATAAAGCTATAAACATAGACTCCAGTATGTTAGTTTATCATGAAAAATATGTCAGGTGCAGTAGGCTGCCCCACTGGTCTTAGTGTATTTCCTTCATGTAATCATACTACTTGGGAAGCCTAATTAAAGTCAAGAGGCAGCACCACATACCAGCATGAGGGGAGTTAATTCTAGGGATGGAATGCTTACCAACGTCTAGTTATCTCCACAACCTTCCTCTTTACTTTGCTTCAGTGGTTCCTGGTCCTGTTGCACCTTCAACTTGGTATTTTCTCCACCCCCAAGTGCACATTCTTATTTTGGTTTAAAAGGTCACTTTGGTTTCCATTATAGTCCAGGCCTTGGGGCCCATTACTCTCTTTCAGGTTACTTAGCTTATTGGCTTTGTTGCCTCTGTCTCACAGCTGTGGGCTTGGGGCAAGGGTGGGGGAAGTTTCCCCAAATGTGCTGGGATCCGCAGGCTAGCTACCCAGTTTATTCAAATCTGTGTGGCATGGTATCAGACACAGACCTAAAGTTCCCAATGTGCTAAATTATAGATGGGCTCTCTGTAGAAAAGTAGTGTTAAAGCTTTCCTCGGGTTATGGCTGAGTAAGAGGTGTGTGAACAGGAGGAAATCCGGCAGGTCAAGGATGCAAGTCCCGTGAGTGGAGACTTGCAGCAACTTCAGGTATGGGTTGCGTTCACGCTGCCTCTGAGGTTAGTTTTCAGAGGAGAGGGAATGGGGCCTTCAGTTAGGTCACTGAGGCATCTTTTCTGCCTTGAAGATGGGAAGGAGGCTATGCTCGGGAAGGACAGATGGCCGCGGCGACCGCCTAGTCCTGTTCCACCTGGTCTCCGAGCCTCGGTTTCCCGAACACAAAATGGGAGAAACGACAGCTCAGGCTTGCCTCTCTGCGCATGAAGTCCTTTAATTTTGTTGAAAAATCCACTTCCATGAAGCAAGGGATCCACAAAGTAAGGCAATTAAAATGTCAAGGGGTGTCGGTTAGGAGTAGGAGGGGGCGACATGGCGCCCCTAATACTGGTTACGTCACTTGTGACGTAAGCACAATATATGCAATCCAAGCAGGCCCCGTGGTCACTGTAGAAACGGCGCAGACTCAGTTCTGATGTGGAGTTTCTGGGCATTGTAGTTTTCCAATTATTGGGGCAGAGGAAGACCTGTCACCACCATCTTTCACACTGTGATGACAGGCTGTATGCATGGTCCCAGGGAGGGAGGCGGTGTCTACAGTTAACAATATAATAGAAGCATACAGGGCTGCTGAGACCTCAAGAAAGGCTTAGTAAGTGCCCGAGGAATTCAGGAACCCTTCAGAAAATGGTGTGATACACAGTCAGGACGGATTAGGCATTTTAGGCATTCACCTGGGAGACAGTGGGGAGGCGGCTATGAGCAGGTGGGATCATTCCAGGCAGAAGAACGTGCTCCTGCAAATCAGAAGCATGAGAGCAATTTTTTTTTTATTATTATCATTTTTTTTTAGAGAGGGGAAGGGAGAGAGAAAGAGAGGGACAGAAACATCAGTATGTAGGTGTATCTCGCATGCCCCCCAACCAGGGATCTGGCCAACATGTGCCCTGACTGGGGGAATCCAACTGGCAACGCCTTCATTTGCAGGCTGGCACTCAATCCACTGAACCACACCAGCCAGAACATGAGAGCAATTATTGATGGCTAGAACACAAGGAGGTTCAGTAGGGGGTGGTAAGCAGTGGGATCTGAGAATTTAGAAATGGGAACATCAGATCAAGAAGGGTCTTGAATGCCAAACCCAAGATTTGGGCCTTTTCTTGAATACACCAACGCCACGAACATGGCCCAAGCAGTATGAATGTCAACCATCTATTTGTTTTATCACGTGCCGCAACATTCTGTGTATTCATCCCCAGAGCTCAATAGGGGCCTTGGCATGTGGTAAAAGCTCAGAAAGTGTTTTTTGAATGATCAGATTTGAGTTTAGAAACCCAAACGAGTGAGAAAGCAAGCAAGACTAGATGTCAAAAGACATCATAGTTCAAAGTAAATTGCTTTCTCCACTTCCATTTCCCCCTCCATCCAAGGGTTAAAATTGAGCAGCAAAAAGGCCATTTCCAATGTGGGTTTTGTTTGACCAGCACTTCCAAAAAATTTAGTTGTTTCACATTTTAAAAATGGGAGATCTCACATTGAAACAATAGCAAAAGGTTTCTGGCTTCCCTTGAAAAATATGAAGATTTGACCATTTGAGGCCCTGATGCACTCAACAGTAATAGGATGGAGCTAAGTAGCTGCTCCTGCCTTTAGACAGGACAGACATATGCCCCTCCAGTTTGTCATGTTCCCCACCACTCCTCCCATCAGTCAAATTGAGGCCAAGTACCAGCTGCCATTTATCACGGTGCTTTTGTTTTCATTTCCTTACAGTGAACTCTGTTTGGTTTTGGAGGCATCTGAGTTGCCCATCTGAATGATACAATGAAATCAGTATTTGAGGAAGATTAGTCAGTGAAAAAGACTCAAGTGAGGAGCTGGGAGGCAGAAAGGAAGAAATGAATTAGAAACCTGTGGAAGGAATATTTGAGAGAACTTGGGCAGTAATTAAATATTGGATGAAAGATAAGGAAAAGGCAAAAATACAACTTCAGAGTTTCCTGCCTGAATGGCTGGGAAGGGGATATATCCAACATAAACAAGAAAGTGGAAGAAGTACAAAGGGTGGTGGATCAATACCTTGATATCTCTAGTATTTTGAGGGCAAGGGCCATGAGTTAACAATTCCATAAGCCCCCAGTATTGTAATGGACATGCATTTGGGAGCTCAAGAAACTCTAGTTGACTTGAAACTCTTATTTGATGGGGGGGAAGGAGGACTTGGAATGCTTGAATAAAACCAGTAAATTGTGGGACCTTAGGAATTCTCTCCAGAGTGGGTGACCGTGAGGCTTAGGGATATTTAACTCTTTTGAGGGGAAAACCAATGCCAAAGTCCTGAAGTAAACCAGGAATTTGGCATGCAGAAATGAAGATGAGGTGGAAATGGTGTCATTCCTAGGGGAAGGGTTAAAAAAATCAAAGACTGGATGGCAGGACTTTTCTTGGACTACATTGAAACAAGCTCTTGATTGGAGCATTAGGCAGGGAATTTTGGACGGTAAGGCTGGGAAAGTCGAAAAGCTGGACTCGTCTAAATGTTTTTGAGAGCATGTCACTTAAAAGGAAAAGAAGTTTTCAGCCTATACCCCAAATAAATATTTATTTACAAGTTATTTTTATGTACCACCGCAGTGATGTTACACACTTTTTATAAACATTGGCACACACAAAAACAGATACTTAAAAGATTAAACAGAAATGTTCTCGTATTTTCTTCCCACGCCCCCAATATATCCTATCACACATACCCTGTGGTACCCACACATACACACCAATTTGGAGGCCCTGCTGTAGTCAAAGGGAGCCACTGGCGGTTCTCTGAAACAGTTAAGTCATGGTCTTTGTCAATTTCCCCGAATTCGCAAACTTTAGAAACCGAGACATCAAAGAACTGCGATTGTCTTAGGAAGCTTTCCACGTTCCAGGAATAGCCTCAGTGCTTTACAGAACTTATTAATTCCCAAAGCAACCCTACACTGTAGGTATGACTATCTTCTTTTAAGGTGGTGTTTTCTTCTTAATGTGAGGAAACGGCAGTTACGTGAGGTTAAGCAACTCTCCCAGGGTCACAGCGAAGTGTCGGAGCCAGAATTTGAACCCACCTAGCGTGGGTCCACAGTCCATGAGCTTAACCACACTATGCAGTGGCGGAGGAGACTTTTTTTCTCTCGTGTGGCCTTGGCCAAGGCCCTCACGAATCAAAGCTGCAGTGAGAGTGCTTGACACAGTGCCAGGAGACAGCAAGAACTCAAAACCGCCGGGCGCCTCTGGCTCGACTCTCTCAGAGAAGGTCAGCTTATCCGCCGTCAGTACCTCCAGAATTCAACGCTCAGGACCGCACAGACGCAGATCGACAAGCTTGGTTCCTACGGTTTCCGGGGCGAGACGGCGAAAGAAAGGTCTACTTCCGGCGTCGCGCTGCAAGCGTCGCGCTGTGGGCGTCCTTCGCGGCTGGTCTCTCGTCGCCGGCAGGTCGTCCAGTACTGAGGCCTGCGGAGGGACAAGGGTATCCCGGCAGAAAGGTAGGGGCTATGTACGCGGGGGGAAATTTAGCCGAAGAAACTTTATTACGAGATTTTCTAAAAAATAAATTTCCCCTTGGCTTGTTGGGTTTCCGTTCTCCCTGGCCCGAACTCAGGGCGTGTTTTCGGCTTTCCCAAATCCTTTCGCCCCTACAGTCGGCGTCACCGAGGCCTGTAGACCGTGCCTGTCTCGGTTCTCCTTACAGGCCGAGATTTCTGCAGACGACTGTTTTGGCCTTCTAGTCTAACCTTAGACCCATGCTCCTTTTCTCGACTTTTAAGGCACTGTGTGATTGCGGCCCTGCCCAACACTTAAGCTCATTTCGTTCTTCCCGACAAGGACTCTACGCTCCAGCCACGTCTGGGTCCTCGGTGTCCCCCAAACAGACCCCGCACCTCCGGCTGTAACTCGTGCTGTGCCTACCGGAACACTGTGCTCCCTCACCTTCCCTTGGCAAACTCAGCCCATCCTAAAAGGCGTTTTTAAGTCTCTTGGGCAGAATTGGTGCTTCCTGCTTCGCGCTCTTAGACCTTTTTGTGTTTCTTCCTTTTGGTTCCAAATTCTCTGTATGTCTGTATTTTGGTACTTAACGTTGCAGCTGCTTCTCCCCCGCTCCCACCCCATTCCAGTGCCTGTAGTGTTACTATTCAGTAAATGACTTAAAGAATGGGTAGGAAATGTAAAAATTAAATTCACCTGTATATCTACCATTCATACATAACTATGCCTTGTGTGTTTTCTTCCAGTCTTCTTCTGTAGACAGGTTTTTTTTTTTTGGAGGGGGCATTGTTGTAGTACTTTTATTTATTTAACATTAAAATGTATGTCCCATGTATATTATCCTTCCCCCTCCCCCAAATATCTATCATATTCTACTAAGTAGGTACTGGATTTAATTATCTGTTTAAGTTGTTTGAAATTAATCTTTTAAAACAAACTTACTGAATCTCTACCCTGTCTCTGCCCTCACCTCATTCATTGTTCGATAGGGGAGACAGTCAAATAGTCCATTACAGTGCTGTGCAAAGTACTCCTATACAAAGTTGAGAATGATGTGCTATCCTAAAGGAGAGACACCAGTCTCAGGATGGCTTCTCATGGGAGGTGTTATCTAAGTTGATATGGACAGAAGTATGTAAATAAATGTTTTTTGTGCTTTTTTTGTTCTTTTAAGTTATTTTTTCAGATCTGTCTTAAAGACTTGGAATTAAGTCAAAACATAAACACTTTTTAAAGAAGATTTTATTTATTTGTTTTTAGAGAAAGGGGAAAGGAGAGAGAAAGGGAGGGAGAGAAACATCAGTGTGTGGTTGCCTCTCATGCGCCCCCAGCTGGAGATCCGGCCCACAACCCAGGCATGTGCCCTGACTGGGAATCAAACTGATGACCCTTTGGTTCACAGGCTGGCGCTCAGTCCACTGAGCCACACCAACCAGGGCTAAAACATTCTTTTTGACTTTTGATAAAAAGACTTATCAGTGTAGAGAAGATTTTTATATACACTGGTTTTTAGTTCTAGTTCTCTTTTCCCTGGGTTTTGTGAAAACACAGAAATTGTACTGTAAGCTGGGAGAATCTGTCTAATGAAAATATTTGGTGAGAAGACCTTGGGAGAATAGTGTGAAATATCTTTCTAGAAGGGTTATTTACCATAAACTCATTTTTCTTAGAAATTTCTTATTTGATTGTATTTTTATGACATTATATGTTTTTTTATCTTCCATTTCAGCCATGCCTTTCTTTGATATACAGAAAAGGCTAGGCATTGACCTAGACCGTTGGTTGTCAATCCAAAGTGCTGAGCAGCCTCACAAGATTGCAGCTCGGTGCCATGCTTTTGAAAAAGAATGGATAGAATGTGCACATGGAATTGGTGGTATCCGTGCAGAGAAAGAGTGCAAGATAGAACATGATGATTTAGTGGAATGTCTGCTTCGGCAGAAAACGGTGAGGAAGTGATGGAGGTGGGACCTGAGCTACTTTCTTATTTCTTTGGGGCTACTTTTCAGTGTTTTTCATCGGTCATTGAGCAGTGACTTGCCCAATGTGACTTGGCAAGGCTTTTGTGATAAAACACCTCTACTTAGGTACTATGTCAAGGAAAGTAAATGCCTTCAGATCTGAGGAGGACCTGTTATTCCTCAGTGTTCTTCCTCATCTTTCTCAGTTTATCTTAGTACTGTACCTTGCTGTAGCCATCATGTTAGAAATTACATGTCTGTGTCTGTTTTTTTTTTCTTTAGTGGGTTGTAAAGCAAAGAAGACCAACCCGTCTTGGAAATCTTCTGAGTAAAAATCATTAGGAATTATGTTAAAACCCTGCAAGTCTATTACATTGAACCTGATGAAACAACCTCTGATTTATTTCTACTTTGGGGCAGGTGGAGGTGTTAATAAGATTGCTTTAGGTGATCCTAACCAAAAATGTGGGGGTGGAGGGTAGTTATTAACACATGGTGTGTCTGTCCTGAAGAGCTGAGTGAGTTGCCTAACATACAGGGTTTGTCCCTCAGAGAAGAAATCTTTGGGTGTGGGCTGTTATTTTGCCTATTTTTGTGCTCCAGATATAACAATTTCTTGGAGTTCAGGGAGACAGTTTAGATTTTTCAGTTAAATTTATCACAAAGTTATCTGTATCAAAATTTAATTTCTAATTTTCTGTTGCCATTTTAGAGGTCATTTCCCCCACTATCCAATTAAAAACTTGAGGCAAGGAAAAACTAAGGCCATGCTTAAGGTCATTAACTAGTAAGTGGTGTGACTGGCATTTGATTCTGGCAATGCTGGCTCCAGAGGCTGTGCTTATATCCACAACATTAAGTGGTGATCAGCTCTAGTTGAGAGAAAGATTTAATCTGTGGTGGTGTTGTACCTTAGCCATGACTAGTCCTCTGTTGGAAAACTCATAATGTTAAGAATGCAGTCTTTTAAAAGTGGTTATGTTTATGTCAATATTTAGGATAAACTAGAGTTCTTCCACTGAAGTTATATCCTGACTAATTATTTTAAGTTGATGGGATGTTTAACTGAATATACTAATTCTTTATGCTTTTGTGAAAACTTAAGTCATTCACAAAAATATTTATTGGGTCATCTATCTTATCAAGAACTATTCTAGGCACAGAACATAGCAGTAAGCAAAATAGCAAAAAGTCCCTGTCCTAATGGAGCTTATTTGGGGGTGGGGGTGGGGAGCAGAGATTTAACAAACAAGTTAAAAAGTAGTGTGTCAGATGTTGATTAGTGCAGTGGGGAAAATAAATAGGATAAAGATAGGAAGCACTGGGCATGGTAGCTAAGTGGACTTTTTTGTTTTGTTTTGTTTTTTAAATAGGGGGTTCAGAGAGGAGTTCAGCAACAGAAGACATTTGAGCAGAGACTTAGAGAAAAGTATACCAAGTAGATATAAGGGAAGGATGTGCCGGGCAGAGGAAACAGCAGGTGCAGAGGTCCCTGAGCTGGATCAAAGAGAGCTAAGGGAATGGTGTTAAGACATAAAGTCAGAGAGGGTGGCCTCGTAAGGAAGGAGTCAGTTTTTTCTCCCAGTAAGATGGGAAGCCATTGAGTTTTGAGCAAATGAATAATGCAATCATCATTAGTGAGTGTATTTTCTATGTCACAGAATCCATGTGAATTATGGCTGGGAATGTCCTATGTGAGAAGAGACAGAACTCAGGGCTCAACAGTGACTAGTAGCTGAGTATATATCAGGTCTTAATTTCAGCGTGGTAAAAAGAAACCTTATATTGGCTACTTCTGCTTCATTCATACCTGGCAAACAGCCACCAGCAGCAGTGCCACCTTCACATAGAATATATAAGCTATGAGATGATCTCAGCTTTTACTATTTTTTTAAAGTATGTTTTATTGATTATGTTGTTACAGTAGTTCCAATTGTTTTCCTCTTTGCTTCCCTCTGCCCAGTACCCCTTTCCCTCCAGCAATTCCATCCCCCTCAGCTTTTACTATTTTGAAAGATTTTAGTATGCATGAGTATGCCCCTTAAAGGTTTTGACCTGTATGTTTTTGTTAATGTTTTTGTAAATATCTGAATTCCTATATATAATAGGAACATTTTAGTTATTAGTTTTTAAGGAGATATTATTATATATACCAGAAGTTTGTTAAAAGCTTGGGAAGTGATGTTGTTGGTTTTTTAAAGATGTGTTTCATCTCAGAGGCCCTCTAGGACGAAAAGCTTCTATAGTTTAAAAATGAAACCAGTTTTCCTTCAGTTTCTCCAGTCCTCACTTTCTGGTGTGTATCTTCCCCTAGTTTAAATACCTTTTTCCTTTGACAGCTGCAGCGACTGAGAACCATCAAGAAGCAGCGGGATAAGCTCATAAAGGAGGGGAAGTACACGCCTCCCCCCCACCACTCGGGCAAGGAGGAGAATCCTAGGCCCTGAGCGGAGCAGCTGCTGATGGCTGAGGGCTGAGTTTCATGCTTGTTCTTCTCTGCTGGAAAGTTTATGTACTGACAACCTCTTTGTGAAAGTGTCTAAAAATAAAAGATTGCTCCATCCTATTCTGTTTTCTCTTGGATCATACTTTTCTGTAATGATATTGTAACCTACTTTTTAAGTTTGGAAAAAATGCTTCTAACTATGACTTAAAAACTAGCATCTAGGGAATAATAAGGAGCATTTAATGAATGCTTAATGTGTATGAGGTACTTCAAAGGTGGTAACTCCTTAAGAAGTTGCAGTATTCTTTAGTGCTTTGATTCTGGTTTATTTTCCATAGAGCACAGACTTGGGCTGGGAAGGAGAGGCAGCAGAACTGGTTGTGTGTTTACTATAAGGTCTATGAAGTCTAACTTTAAGGCTAACAGATAACAGTCTTGTAGAAGCAATGCCATTGCTTCAACTTGCTGTCTTACACCAATGGTATATATAGTACTTATTTATTTATTTATTTATTTTTAGAGAGAGGGGAAAGGAGGGAGAAAGAGGAAGAGAACCATCGATCAGTTGCTTCTCACATGCCCCCAACTGGGGACGTGGCCTGCAACCCAGGCATGTGTCCTAACTGGGAATCAAATTGGCAACCTTTCTGTCTGCAGGCAGGTGCTCAGTCCACTAAGCCACACCAGCCTGGGCAATAATATTTCTAATGGATGTATTTAGAAATATGCTTTTAAAAGAAAATTCGCGTATATTAATAGAAGGGAAGGTATGAACCTTGTAAAATTAATATGTATTAAGAATATATTATGGAATGAGAGATGGGGGAGAAGGGTCCCTATTGCTGGAGCAAAACAGAACTGAAGGAGAGTTGAGGGAGACACCTACAATAAACTCAGTATAAGACAGCCTAGGGCCGTCAATCCCCCCCCCCTTGTTGGCCAAAAAGTTCATTTGATTTTTTTTTTAAACAATTTTGTTAGATTGCATTGTGACAGCTGTCATATCAGCATGCATTAAAAAAAAAAAAACTTACCAAAGTTTGTTAATTTTTGTGTAGCCATTTTAATATTGAAGATGGGAAATATACATTTTTGGCATATTATGCTTTATTATTTCGAGAAAAGTAAAAATGCAAGTGAAACAAAAAAAGATTTGTGCAGTGTATGGAGAAAGTGCTGTGACTGATGAAACGTGTAAAAAGTGGCTTGCAAAATTTCATGCTGGAGATTTATTGCTGGACAAGGCTCCATGGTCAAGTAGACCAGCTGAATCTAATAGCGATAAAATCAAGACATTAATTGAGAACAATCACTGTTATACCATGTGGGAGACAGCTGACATACTCAAAATATGCAAATCAATAAAGTTATTGGTGAAAATGAAAAGTGTGTCTTATTTTACAGAGAAAAGAAACCGTATGGAGTTTTTGGCCAATCTAATATATATGAGGTCTGTCCAGAAGATATCCAGCCGTGTAATATGAAAAATAGACATTTATTGAAGAAGATACAAGAAACACCGTACATAGGACAGTGACACCTCAGTCCCCTTCAAAGTAGGTACCTAGGTACCTCACACAGTTCTCCCAATTGCCATCAGCTGCCCCATCATATTTCCCTGAATCTCATCAACAGTCTGAAATCTCTTCCCTTTCAAAGGTGATTTTAGTTTTGGAAAAAGCCAGAAGTCACAGGGCACCAAATCTGGGCTATAGTGGGGCTGAGTCACCTGGGTATTTGATGTTTTGCCAAAAAAACCCAAAATAACAATCTCTGTACAAGACATCATGCAGGTGTGTTGTGATGAAGCTGCCAATCACTAGTTGCCTATAGCTGCGGCCTTCTGAACCATCTGAATACTTTCCACAGAGGAATGTTCAACCGTAACACAAAATCTAATGCAGATTCATTGTTCTACTCGACTCACTCATTTTGAATGCAATGGCCACCAGTGCACATGCTCACTCAGTGGGTCTACCGCCCCCACTGACTTGTACAGTGAAGTCACTGTTCACACATGTGCATTCCAGCCCACTCTCCTTGGCTCCCAGGTTACATGGATGTTGCACAAACTGTTCTCATTATATTAATAATGGCTGGACTTTTTCCGGACAGATGTCATATATATCCGTTCCTCCCTATCCCTCTCCCTCACTTCTCTCTAAAATCAATAAATAAAATTAAAAAAAAAAAAAAGACTGCCTAAAGTCAGAAGAGAATGCTGTGCTAGGCCTGAAATCCAGAGATGGCAAGGAGGCAGGCTCCACCTAGAAGGTATCAAGTGAGCAATCGGACCTGGTCCCCAATCCATGCTGACTGCTTCTTTATAGAGGAGCTTCCAGAGTTCTCTAACAAAAGGGCCCTAAAAACATCTATCAGAACTTAAAAGGTATTTAAAACCTTAACTTGAGGAAGTTATCAAGTTACCATTCCCCTCTAGCAATTTGCAGTAAAAACTTTAGAAATTAAAGGAACAAGGAAAGCCCCCTGCCCCCAAAAAATATAATTGAAACTTCAGATGTCCTGTAGCATTTTTTCCCAACTTTGTTTTATTATGGCAAAATGTACATAACAAAATTTACCATCTTAACCATATTTAAGTGTCCGGTTCAGTAGCATTAAATACAGTGACATTGTTGTACGTCCTTAACTACCACCCATCCAGACCTCTTCCATCTTGGAAAACTGAAGCTATACCCACTATGCAGAAACTCCCCTGGCAACCACTATTCCACTTTGTAATTCTATAATTTGGACAACTTGAAGTACCTCCAATCAGTGGATTGTGCAGTATTTCTGTGACTAGCTTATTTCACTTAGCATAATGTCCTCAAGGGTCTGGAACGTATCAAGGCTGAACAATATCTATGTTCGTATGTACCACATCTTGCTTATCCATTCATCTGTTGATGGGCACTTGCTTCCATGTTTTAGCTATTGTGAGTGCTGCTGCTATGAATATGGGTGTACAACTATTTCCTTAAGACCCCAGTTTTAATTCTTTTGAGTATATACCCAGAAGTGGATTTGCCTGATAATAAGGTAATTCTGATTCTTATTTATTTATTTATTGGTGATAAAGGAAGGGAGTCTTAATTCAAAAGCAGACACTTCAGCCTATCAAGTCACAGCTTTAATTACTGAAACCTACTAATTTAGGTTAAACTCTTAACACCTGGGTTCTCCTAGCATTACCCCTGTTTCTGTAGGGTTAATTTACAAACTAAAACGACATAATACACAAAAGCTACACAATTCCAGAAGAATGGCAGGCTTCTGCCTCACCCTGTTCCCTCTAGAACACCCAAAGAATAAACCTTCCACCCTCAGCCAGGCCAGCCCGATCCCAGGCTGCGCCCAGAGTTCCTTCCCATTCAAGATACCGTCCATTAGGAAATGCGGGCAGCTGCAGCATGATCATCCAGGCATCGTCAAGGAAGAAGAGCCTGAGCAAGCTTGAGCTCAAGGGCTAGAGCCTGCACCTGAGAGCGAGCCAGCTCAGGAGGCAGTAAAGCTCAGAAAAGCTCTGATTCTAAATTTTTTGAGGAACTGCTGTACTGTTTCCACAGTGGCTTCCATTTTACATTCCCACCAATAGTGCACAAGTGCCCTAATTTCTTCACATCCTCACCAATTTATTTTGTGGGTTTTTGGTTTTTTTTTTTTTTTAAATAGGAGCCATCTAATGGAAGTGAGAGGGTATCCCATTATAGTTTTGGTTTGCGTATCCCTAATGATTAGTGATGTAGCATCTTTTCATCTGCTTATTTGCAGTTTGGACAAATGTCTATTCAAATTCTTTGCCTATTTTTAAAAAGATTTTATTTATTTTTTTAAAGAGAGGGAGAGAAACATTCTATCAGTTGCCTTTCACATGCCCCTAGCGGGGGACCTGGCCTGGAGCCCAGGCATGTGCACTGAAAGGGAACCAAATCAGGACCTTCAGTTTGTGGGAGCCACACCAGTCAGGGCTCTTTGCCCACTTTTGAATCAAGTTTATTTGTTGAATTTTAGGAGTTCTCTATATATTTGGGTTACTGATTCCTTATTAGATAGAGGCATGTGCTACTTGTTGTTTTGGTTAACAATGGAGATAGGACAATGGTCCCATAAGGTTATAATGGAGCTGAAAAATTACTATTGCCTAGTTATAGCCATTATAACTCGCATTATGTATTTGTGGTTATGCTGATGTAAACAAACTGCTACCAGTCCTATAAAAGTATAGTGCATATAATTACAGTACATAATACTTGATAATAAAGGAATAAAGGAATATTATATTTATATGCTTACTATACTATACTTTTTATCATTATTGTAGAGTGTACTCTTTCTACTTCAAAAAAAGTTTGTACCTTGGCTGATGTGGCTCAGTTGGAGCAGCATCCCATAACTGAAGGGTTGTGGGTTTGATTCCTGGTCAGGGCACATACCTAGGTTGTGGGTTCGGTCCCTAGTCCAGGGACAAATGAACCCTGGTCTGGGCAGGTACATGAAGGAACCAATCAATGTTTCTCTCTCTTCCTTTCTCCTTCTCTCTAAAAGCAATAAAGAAAATATCCCTGGATGAGGATAAAAATAAACATAAAAGTAAACATGTAAAACAGTGTGCCATATTACACTGGCAGCATCCTCACATCTCCTTGCCGTGCCTCTTGATTACATCATTTTCTCTTATGCTTTATTTAATCTCGACTTTTATAGATTTAGTGTTGCCTAAGTGTACAGTATTTATAGTCTACGATAGTGCACAATAATGTGAATTTGAAATTCACTCACCACACCCTGATTCAGAGCAACTTCCAGTCCTGCAAGCTCCGTTCATAGTAAGTGCCCTGTATAGGTCTATCACTATTTATTTTTTATAACATTTTTAGTGTACCTTTTATATATTTAGTTATGTTTAGGTACACAAACACCATTGTGTTATAGTTGCCTACAGCATTCAATACAGTAACATGGCGTGCAGGCGTGTAGCCTAGGAGCAACAGTCTACCGTACAGCCTAGGTGTGTAGTAGGCTGTACCATCTAGGTTTGTATAAGCACCCTCCCTCTATGATGTTCAAACTACAACAAAATCACCTAATGACCCATTTTCCAGAATTATCCTTGTTGTTAAGTGGTGCATGAAGTATATGATTTGCAAATATTTTCTCCATTCTGTGAGTTGCCTTTTTACTCTGCTGATAGTGTCTTTTGATGCATAACATTTTAAAAATTTTTATGAAGTCCAATTTGTGTATTTTTTGTTGTGGCCTTTGATTTCATATTCAAGAAATCGTTGCCAAATCCAATGTTGTGAAGCTTTTGCCCTGTTTTCTAAGTTTTATAGGTTTAGTTCAGGGATCCATTTTGAGTTGATTTTTTTATATAGCATTAGGTAAGGATACAACTTCATTCTTTGCATGCGGATACCCAGATTTTGAAGCACCATTTGTTGAAAAACTGTTTTCCTCATTAAATAGTCTTAGCACCTTTGTCAAAAATCATTTGACCAGACTTGTGAAGGTTTATTTCTGTACTTTATGTGTTGGCCCACATTCTGTCTGTCTTTATGCCAGTTCCACACTGTTTTGATTACTGTAGCTTTGTAGTAAGTTTTAAAATCAGGAAGTGTGAGTCCTCCAGCTTTGTTTTTCTTTTTGGCATTATTTTGGCTATTCGGGGTGTCTTGAGTTTCTATATGAATGGGTTTTTCTGTTTCTGCAAAAAAAATGGGGGATTTGGGGAGGGATTGAATTGAATTTGTAAATTGCTTTAGGTCATACTAACATCTTTATAATAAGTCTATTACATAGAGTTATTATGAACAGGGGATACCTTTCATTTATGTTTTCAATTTCTTTCATCAGTGTTTTATAGTTTGCATTGGATAAGTTTTTCACCTGCATGGTTGGAATAGTTCCTAGGTCTTTTATTTTTGGCGGTGGTGGTGAGGAATGCTGTTTTAAATGGAATTGTTTTTGTAATTTCCTTTTCAGACTTTATTGTTAGTCTTATAGCATTTGGAGTCATAGTAGAGCTTGAATATAAGGTTCTCAAAATGAAAAGTACATAGTTGGAAATAGGGGGGTTGGCAGTTGAGCAAGGTCCTGCTTATTCTTTTTATTATAGAGCAAATCTTTAGCCAAGTAGCATTTTCTAAATGAATCACTAATCAATCATAATGGAGAAGCCAGCTGGAGTCCTAATAGCAAGATCCTGTGCTATGGCCTTGTGTTAAGTTGTTTTTATTGTGCTCTTTATACACAAACTTTTCTGAATATTTTAGTCCCATTGGCTTTAAGTGCATACATATTTATGGAAAATCAGAAGCCAATCATAAAGGCCTGAGAGGAAAGCAGAATATTAATCAAGGTTTAAAATAGGTACATGCCTTTTTTTTTTTAAGATTTTTTAAAATTTTATTTTATTTTTAGAGAGAGGGGACGAGAAGGAGAATAAGAGAAGGAGAAACATCAATGTGTGGTTGCCTCTCTCACGCTCCCAACTGGGGACCTGGTCTGCAACCCAGGCATGTGCCCTGACTGGGAATTGAACCAGCGACCTTTCGGTTTGCAGGCTGGCACTGAAGCCACACCAGCCAGGACTGGACCTGTGGTTTTTAGGAAGCACATGTTGGCCCCACAGTCTCGGACTTGGAGAAAGAAAGGAGAGTAGTGTAGACCAATGCAAGGGCACAGGCTTGGCCTAGAATTGTGGTAGTAAAAATGCAGAGTGGATCAAAGGGAGGCACCCTTGGAGGTGGAGTCCCTGCGCTAAGGAAGGGCAGCTCTGACGGAGTTCAGTCAAAGTGGTGTCCTGTCCTCCACCCCACTACTCAGCATAGGCATCCGATTCCTGGGGATGCCTTTGTCACTTACAGACCACAGAGATTTGAGCAGAAACCGTCCAGCCAAGACTACTTATCTTTAATCTGCATATCATTTGCAGGCATTTACCTGCACTGCTGGGTTGCTCTGGTCTTCAGCCAGGGCTGGCAAGTTACATGCACTTTCTGAGCTGCAGTGTCTTCCATTGCAAATTAGAGATCATTCTTTTTACTTCATGGAATTTCCCTGGCAATTAAGTGAACACATACATACATACACACAGAGACAGACATTTAACCCAGAACCACTTTGCACTCAATAGGCACTAAATAAATGATTGCTGCTGCTTCTCCTTCTCCTCATTATTATTATTATTTTATTATTATTATCATCACTATTATCTATGGCCAGCCCTCTTCAGCAGTTTCTTCCACCGACTCAGTCCCCACTGGTTTTTGCAGCCAATTTTGAGGACATGTCTTCCTGGCACTGGAACCCTGGGCTGGGGAGCATGGTATGGGCCTGGGACTCCTCCCTCCTAAAATATCCCTCCCAATTTTTTATCTACCACATGTGGATGTGGGATCAGCCTATTCCGCATCTCTGTCCTTCCTAGCAGACTGGATGGATGTGGTTTCTTTAATTCCGTAGTTGTCAGACTTCCATTCAAGTCTATTTCTGACAGTTCTGACTGATGGCTGTTCTATAACACAGGGGAACAATTTTTAACATAATTCCTGTTGAGTTCGATTTTTCAGCTGTTTTAGACTTAAATAGGCATGCTGATTTCAAAACTGATGTTAGTTTTCTTCTATCACGTCAAGCTTTTTCTGTACAGCTTATCTTAATGCAACCACTCTAGGCTGGATTGAGCCTGGATCAAGGGAAGCACTAGCGCTCTCCTATTGGCTGAGAGCAAACGTCCCTCAAGTGGGGAGGGGGAGGGGATGACCTTGGAGACCAGCGACAGGTTCACACTTGTCTAGGCTATTCAGTTACATATGAGACAATGTGGTGAGAGGTTGTGTGCCGCTCTATACAGTGAATTGTATTCCAAAGTGTAGTCCAAGTTCTTGTCTGTATACAAGGAGTTAGCACAATTTAGTTATTTTTATTTACATACATATTTCCTTTCCTTCACATCATGTCTGCCTCTGCTATTTCTTGTCATAAGTGCCTAAACAACCCTGATTCGTTTTATTATATCAGTGGCAGTTTCACCATTCCCAGTCAAAAGACAAACATCAGCGCATTTGTCAGGCAAGCCAATTTTGAATATTTTAAAGTAAAACTTGGTGATCAAGGTAAGTCTTGGGCTCCTCACAAGGTATGCAAGCAGTGTGTCAAGAGTTTATGGATGTGGCTGAAGGGAACATGTGATAAATGTCATTTGGTATACCTATGGTTTGGTGAGAGCCCAGAGATCATCAAGTGACTGTTACTTTTGTATAGTGAAAACATCAGGATGTAACAAGAAAAATAAATGTAAAATAGAGAATCCTATTTTACCATCAGCTATATGTCCAGTGCCTCATTCAACTGAAATCCCAGTGCAGTTTTCATTGAACTACCCTCTTTCAAAAAACAGGAGTATGGTGAAGAATTAAGTGAAGATGACTCAGTTCATAAGGGATTTGATCAGCATGAGTTGAATGATTTGGCATGAGATTTGGGACTATCCAAAAAGGCTTCAGAACTCCTAGCATCAAGAATGTACGATAGCCCTGGCTGGCGTGGCCCAGTGGATTGAGTGCTGGCGTGCAAACCAAAGGGTTGCCAGTTCGATTCCCAGTCAGAGCACATGCCTGGGTTGTGGGCCAGGTCCCCAGTTGGGGATGTGCAAGAGGCAACTACACGTTGATGTTTCTCTCCCTTTCTTTCTCCCTCCCTTTCTCTCTCTCTAAAAATAAATAAATAAAATCTTAAAAAAAAAAAAGAATGTACGATAAAAACTTGCTTGAAAGAGGAGTGAAGGTATCCTTCTTTTGATCAAGAGAAAGTGCATTTCTGCAGTACTTTCAAAGTGATGGTGGCTTTGTGTGTTGCCATAACATACATGATTTAATGGAGGAATTAGAAATTCCAATCTATTACACAACTGAATGGCGACTGTTCATCGATAGCTCAAAGCAGAGCTTGAAGTGTGTCCTCCTCCTCAATGGCAATTTTTTTGGTGCAGTCCCAATTGGCCATTCAGTTTGTTTTTGTGAAGAATATGAAGACATAAAGAGAGTCATTGATCTGTTGCAATATCACAAGCACAACTGGATCATCTGTGTTGACCTTAAAATGGTCTGCTTCCTCCTTGGTAAGCAACGCGGATACACCAAGTATCCCTGTTTTCTGTGTATGTGGGACAGCAGAGCTCATGAGAAGCATTGGGTGGAGTCGAACTGGCCTCCAAGATCTGACCTCAAACCTGGTGAAGCAAACATTCTACATGAGTCACTTGTTGACAGAAAACATTATATTCCCACCTCTGCACATAAAACTGAGTCTCATGAAGCAATTTGTTAAAGCTTTGCCAACTGAAGGAGACTGTTTCAAGTATCTCATTTTGGCATTTCCTAGCCTGTTGCTTGAAAAGATAAAATACCTTAATATGTATGTTTGGTAGCAGAACTTTATTACTTGTACACAATTTGACTTACAGTAACAATAATATACAGCCTTTATATGAATAAAATAACTCTAAATAAACAGTATATTCAGGTAATTTTTTCTTTATTTTCTTTTGTATGTACATTTTGTATGATTTTGGGGATAAAATCCTTGAAAAGTTTACGTGATAGAGAAAAACTGGGGTCATTTTTGGATTCAGATGCCAAAAGTTAGTCAAAAACAAGTGTCAGATCTAACTCGATGAAAATTGTGTTCCCCAGTGTAATTTAGTTGTAATTTTGATGTGCTTGAAGGGTCTTTTGAGTTGTTTCCTCCTAGCCTGACTCCAGTGCTCATTTGTCCTTATTGTGTGGAGGACCAGACACATGGTGCCATGACCAGGGAGAATGATGATATCTCAGGTCAAACACCACGTCTGCAAAATGTATTGAGCTGGGGCTATTACTGATAAACCAAGCTTTTTTAAATTTTATTTTAATATTACTTATTTGTTTTTAGAGAGAGGGGAAAAGAGAAAGAGAGGGAGAGAAACACGCACCCCAAACTGGGGACCTGACATGCAATCCAGGCATGTGCCCTGACTGGGAATCGAACTAGCAAAATTTGATTCGCAGGCCAATGCTCAATCCACTGAGCCACAGCAGCCAGGCTGGTTTTTCTTTTGTCTCCAGAAACTGAGCACCAAAGGGAAGCCAAGGCACCTACCTGCAGGAAGCCCAAGCCCCCTGTCAGTTGTTGGGCTTTGCCATATCCAAACAGAACAAGAGATTGCTCCTCGTTTTTCAGCTCTTTTCAGAGGCAGTGGTGGCTGTTCCTGCATGTAGAGTGTTGGAGGTGATGAGCTGGGGGCACGGAGGGGTGAGGATTCAGGCAACGGGAGATCAGTGGCTTCCTCTTGATAGTTCCCTCTCAGGAAGAAGCGAGAAAGCACTGGATCAAAGAGGCCAGGTGGCTTATGAAGCCTCATGTCCCTGAAAGGGGTCAGTGAACACAAAAGTTTGAAAACATCTGCCTTGAGAGTGAGTTTGCCTCCCCGCTGGAGCTGACAGGTCTGGACACCGAAATGGCAGAGATGACCAGGTTAACAACTCCTTGTGTGCATGCATGATGAGAAATAGATCATTTTCAGGCCTCTCCTTGGGCCAATGGAAACTTCCACATTTCTGGGATCACCAGTCTGGCTGGAGCTATCAGTTCTTTGCTCTTTTAGAACCCAAAGCTACCTCCCCTCAGGGCTTCACTTTGTAGCCACTGAGAGTACCAGGCTTCTGCTGACTTGCATGTTTCTATGGGCCAGCTGGCCCACTCAGTCCTGCTTTCCACAAGAATGGGCTGGGAGCATAACTCTAGGTCATTTCACGATTAGGGGTTTCACAAGAGGAGGAATGAGCTTGCTGTTTCCTGAGAGGGGAATTTTTTTCTTTCTTTTTTCTTTTCTTTTTTTTAACTGTAACTACTCAGAACAGTTCGTGCTAACACAGAGTTTTGTGCTGGGAGAGCAAGAACATTATTGCAATGATGTAGCAGAATCTTTTAAGGATCCTGCCAATGGCTCCTTTTCTGGTGTCACATCTAATCTTTGTTGTGGCCAACATTCCTGGAGATCAAACACAAGTTTTGATACAGAGGTAGCAAGTTTAGACCCCTTTGGAAATGTAATAACTAGGGTACTAGCCTTTTGTAAGAATAAATATATTCATTGCGAGAGGAACCAGACCTACAGTAAACTCATTATCTCCCATCTACAGGGGGAGTGGATGCCCAGCTCCAGCCAATTGTTACCAAACAGAAGTGCAGGCCAGGATGACTTATCGTCTTCAATGTTTCATGAGACATCAGAAGTCTACATTTTTATGGCAAATATGTGATTTTTAAATGTCTAACTTTTTAAAGTATGTGGAGCACCTTTTGATTCTAGAAAGATGGAAGAGACATACTTAATTCTATTTCTCATGTTAAGTATCATACAATTAAGAACATTCATATTATTTGTATTAGGCAGGTAGCTGGAGGGCAGGACTTTTGCATTTTGTTCTCACCCTCCATCCTTACACTGAATTCAGCAGCCATTCAAGACTCTTTTGCCAGCAGTTTAGGGTATGAAAGGAAGTTCATATTTACGAACAAATTGGTAAGTGGACATGTTTTATGTGCTGAAGACGGTAGATAAAATACTTAAATGGAAGCCTTTCCCATCCCAGACCAACCTACTTAGCTTCAAACCAGTTTATCACTTAAAGCAGCCAAAGACCAGTTCTAGGAATAAGCTCAAAGAAATAAAAGTACATGTACTTAAAAATGTATAAAGAAGAATACTTGTAGCATTGTTTTGATTTAACAAATTGTAAATAATCAAAATGTCAAAGAGGACATAGTAAAATAGATTATGGCATACCATAAGTGACGTACTAGTTAGTCATTTAAAAAGGAGTGGCAGACCTTGAAAAAGTTCTACATTTAAAAAATGCCTGCGGGCTTTCGAGAGACAATGGATTGATGTTTGCCCTGGATGGTGTGGCTCAGTGGACTGAGCGCCGGTCTGTGAACCAAAGGGTTACTGGTTTGATTCCCGGTCAGGGCACATGCCTGAGTTGCAGGTCAGGTCCCCAGTTGGGGGCATGCGAGAAGCAACCATATATTGGTGTTTCTCTCCCTCTCTTTCTCCCTCCCTTCCCCTCTCTCTAAAAATAAATAAATAAAATCTTAAAAAAAAATAATAATAAAAAATGCAAGGCATCTAAAATAACCAAAAACGTGATTGGCAAAAGATTAAAAAAAAAAGAAAATGCAAGTTTCAGAGTTCAGGTATATTATATAGATAAATATATATTTAGATACACACATATATGTTTATTTTAAAATGAAATTTTAAATTATATTATTTAAAATTTTTTTTATTTCTTGATTTTAGAGAAAGAGGAAGGGGTGAGAAGACAGGGACAGAGAGAAACATCGCTACAGCAACGTAAGAGAGAAACACTGGTTATTTACCTACCACATGCACCCCAACAGGGGACCAAACCTGCAACCTAGGGATGTGCCCTGATGGGGATAGAACCTGCAGTCTTCTGGTGCATGTGGTGATTATCCAACCAACTGAGCCCCCCAGCCAGGGCAAATGCATTAACCCATTTTTTTCTTTTTCTTTTTCTTTTTTAAATTTCTCTTTTTATTGTTGTTCTATTACAGTTGTCCCATTTTCCCCACATTGCTCTCCCCTGCTCCGCCCATCTCGGCCCCTCTCCCACAGTCAATCCCCATCCTGTTGTCCATGTCCATGGGTCATTTATATTAGTTCCTTGACTTTTTCTTTTTAATCCTCACCCAAGAACATTTTTTCATTGCTTTTAGAGAGAGAGGAAGGGAGAGAGAGAAACATCAATGAGAGAGAGAAACATTGATTGATTACCTCTCATAGGTGCCAAGACAGGGATTGTACATGCCTGGACCAGGGATCAAACCCACAACACAGGTATGTGCCTTGAACCAGGAATCAAACCCGCAACTCTTTGGTTATGGGATGATGCTCCAACCAACTGAGCCACACTGGCCAGGGCTGCATACATCTTTTGATTTAAGAAGTTTACTTCTAGAGATTTATATTTCAGGTATGGCATATTGGTGAGAATTGACATCTATATAAGGTTATTCAAGGCAGCATTATTTATAATAGCAAAAAAAAAATTGAAATTACCTAAAAGTCCATTAATAGGGTACTGGTAAAATTAATTATGATACATCTATATAATGGAATCATATGCAGTTGTTTATAAAGAATAAAGCAGCTGTTTATACGTCTCTCTGAATTAATTATTGTAGTCAAGAAATGCAATGTCTTGACTGGTTTAGGCTTAACTTAAAAGATCCCTCCCACTGGGTTGGGGAAGTATCCTAGACTTATGTCTTTTTCCTGTAACCAAGCCTTAACTTGGGCCAGTTCTGGGCCCTTGGTCCCTGCCTTATACTCTTGCCTGATTTCATCTCAGTGCTTTAATCCACCCTCTTAGAAAACAGAGTTTACTCATTTATTCAATAAATGTTTATTGTGCCCTGTTATGTACTGGATACTATTCTGGGAACTGAGGGTAGAGCAGTGACCAAACAGGCACAATCCTTACCTTCCTAGAGCGTAAATTCTATAGTTCTACCAATCCCCATGGCTGAGCCTCATTTTCTGCTGCTTACACCCACTCCTCATTTGCCCACAGGAGAAAAGATCTGCAAAGTATCTAGCTCTATTCCTGACACCTCATTCTGTGCCATCACAGAATGAGGTCAGTTTTTAAAGCTTACAGACTTGGGCAAATCTTCCCTGTGGCATTTTGTATGAGACCTTCTGAGCCCTGATTATCTTGTCTGTAGACTGGGATGATGGCAACACATTCCTTGTAGAGTTGTAAGGACCAAATAGACTGATATTTGTGAAGCAAATATCATGCCTGAACAGTGAGGATTCAACACATGGCAGATGTTTCAGCTTTGTATGTCAGGACCAGGAGGCACCCTGGCTGGTGTGGCTCAGTGGATTGAGCACCGGCCTGCGAACCAAATGGTCGCTGGTTTAATTCCCAGTCAGGGCACATGCCTGGGTCACAGGCCAGGTCCCCAGTGTGTGGTGCATGAGAGGCAACCACACATTGAGGTTTCTCTCCCACTCTTTCTCTCTTCCTTTCCCTCTCTCTAAAAATAAATAAATAAAAAATATTTTTTAAAAAGAAAAGAGTCAGGAGACTTAGAAGGAAGAGTGACTCAGCATCCAGGAATTGGGACAAGAGAACAGGAGAGTGTAAAAAAGAAAGAGGGTGGCAGCAGCAGTCCCTGGAGCACAGGAACTCAGCGCAGATGGAGAAGTGGCAGATGGTGGGCAGCAGCCCCCAACAGGATCATCTCTGGCCTGGGGGTCCTGAGAGTGACAAGCAAAGAGAAGAGAGCGCAGCAGGGCTGAGGCAGCCCGCAGGTCTCAGGAAACCAGATGGTGGATGGACATGAGCTGTGGACAGTTGGAACAGAGGCAGCTAATTCTGCGGCTGCCAGGACCCCAGATCTACCTACATCACTGCTTTGCCTTCCTCCACTCTGCAGTGGTCCCTGCTGCCTCTTCAGGCATCTCACACCATTCGTTATCCATCCTTTCCAACCTCTCCCTCTCTACTACTATTTTCAGATCAGTATTTGAACATGCTCAAATCTTTCCCTGCTTAAAAACAAACAAGCAAACCAACTCCCAACTCCGGATCCCACAGTTCTACCCTATCATTTCTCCTTCCGTTCACTGCCAAAGAGCGCCATCTCCTTTCCAATCCTCAACTCATTGCAGCCTGGCTTCTAGCCCCCCAGGTCTGCTGCTCCTGCTCCTGCCCAATCACCAATGACAGTAAAAGACTTACTATGCTCCTGGTGCAACCCTCCTCCTTAGTCTCTGGGCCTTTAGTTTGCAAATGTGAAATTGGAGAGAGAGCTGGTTTCCTTATGCCGCGCAAGAGGGATATAAAGCCGCACTCTGCCTTCCCTATAATTAGAAACAGTATGATGACAAAAAACATCTGCACTGCATTTCATGTCAAAAAAAGGACAGAATGTGTCCCCTGCTCAGAGCCCTTCAATGTTTCCCAGTCACACTTAGAACGTTTGCCAAACTGCTTTGCACGAGGCCTTCCAGGGTCTAGCTTGTGCTCTTGACTGTAACCAGTCTCATCTACTGCTCTGCGCACTCACCCCTTACTCCGTTCTGTCCCTGCTGGCTCTCTTCACACGACACTTATTCTTGCCATAACTGCCCAGCACTTTGGCACTTAACATTTCCTTTGTTTGAAACTTTCTTTCTCTATACTGTTCCATGTGGAAGCTACTAGTCATGTGTGGCTACTGAAAAATGGCTCAGCTGAACAGGGACCTGTCGGCCTGCCACAAGTGTAAAATGTGCACGGGTCTTGGGGACTTAGTTCACACACACACACACACACATGAGAGAGAGAGAGAGATAGAGACAGACAGACAGACAGAGACAGAGACAGAGAGACAGAGAGAATTTAAAAATACCTAATTAATGTTTTGTTAAGTACTGACTACATTTTGAAATGATAATATTTTGGCTATGTTAGAAATGTAGGCTTGTGATTACTGAATATGTGGATATTTGAACTATATTATTGAAATATATAATTCAAATTAATTTTACCTATTGCTTTTTACTTTTTAAAAAATAGACTTTGTTTTTTTTAGAGCAGCTTTACGTTCACAGCAAAATTGAATGGAAAGTACAGAGTTCCCATATGCCTCCTCCCGCCTCCCATAAACGCACACCTTCCCTGCTGTCAACACCCCACACCACAGTGGTACATGTGCTACCATTGATGAACTTACATTAATACATCATTATCATCCAAAGTCCACAGTTCAAATGAAGGTTCCCTTTTAGTGTTGTACATTCTATGGGTTTTGACAAATGTATAGTGGAGGGGATATGTATTTACCATACAGAATAGTTTCACTGCCTTAAAAATTCTCTGCTCTGCCTGTTCATCCCTCCCTTCCCCATAACCCCTGGCAACTACTGAGCTTTGCTTTGTTCCTTTTTTTAAAGTGTGACTACTAGAAAACTTGAAATCCCATATGTGGCTTGCATTATATATCTATTGGACAGCATTGCTCTAGACGTTCACAGAGCTCTTTTCTTCCTCTGTTCATGCCTCTGCTCAAATGTTACCTCCTCAGCGAAGCTTTCCTTGACCACCCTACCCTATTGAAAATGGCAGCTCCCACTGTCATGTTTTCCTTTCTACTCTCTTCTTCTTCCTATTCCTTCTTCCATATTAACAAACTGCTTTACACTGCAACTTTAGTTATTTATTTAATGTCTGTCTCTCCTGTTAGACTGTAAGTTTTATGAGTTTTGTTTATCGCTGTATCCCCAACTCCTCTAAGAGTACCTAGTGCATAGTAGGCTCCCAATAAGTATTTGTCTAATTAATTAATTAATTTGAATGTCACTACATGCAAAGGTCTCTGGAGCCAAGTAACTGGAACGATAATAATGACAACAATGATGATGACAACAAAAAGAAAAGCATCAGTGAAAGTATCTCCTGATAACTCTCTTGGGAGTAAGGAATCTTCTTTACCAATCTTCTTTGTGTCTCTGGTCCCATGTCCATGCCAAAAGCAGTCCCCATGGCCAGAGGAAAAGCTCAGCACTGACTGGCTCAGGCAATGTGGTTTTTATTCCTTTCTATGTTCACCTTTTCAACCACTCTTGTTGCAAGTCGGCTCTCCGTTGTCCCATGACACTCTCCTAGTTTTCCTTCTACCTCTCTTAGTTCTTCTCTCCCACCTACCCCTTACCTGTCGCTATAGTTCAGGGCTCTGTCCTCTTTTCTTCTTACTCTTTGCACTGTCTCTGGGTGAGCTCAACATGGATCCACTTTCTATCCTTAGGCAGATAACTCCAAAATCTCTTTCCATCCCTGGACTTTTTTCTGAGCTCCAGACCTAGATATCTCCACTGGGTAGCCCAAGGGCACTTTGAAAGAAGCATGTCTAAAAATGAACACAGCATCTTTCTCCCAAACCTGCTCCTCCTGCATAACCTTAGAGAATGACACCATTACTCTGCCTGAGACAGAAATCTGGAAATCATTCTTGGCAACTCTTTTTCCTCATCCTTCACACCTAGTTCATTCTTAAGTCCTGTTCGTGATCTTCTAAATACTGTACCTTTGATTCTATGCACATCTCCCCATCATTGTCACTATCACTCTCATCCAAGATCTTGTTCAATCTTGAGAGGACAAGTTTAAATGTTTTCTAACTGGCACCTGTTAGTGGCTTTCTCACACTCAATTTAGCCTTCTTGTAGTCTATTCTCACAGAACCCAGAGTGAGTTTTTCTAGAATGCATATTGGATTAAGTCCCTTCCCTGTTTGAAATGTTAGAATGGCGCCACGGTTGGTGTGGTTCAGTGGGTTGAGTGCTGGCCTGTGAACCGAAATGTCACCAGTTTGATTCCTGGTCGGAGCACATGCCTGGGTTGCAGGCTAGGTTCCTTGTTGGAGGCATGCGAGAGGCAGCCGATCAATGTTTCCCTTGCACATTGATATTTCTGTAATTTAAAATGGCATGGAACAGACTGAGAGATCTCAGAAGAAAGGGGGGTAGGGAGAACTGGAATAAATTAGTCAAAAAACATAGAACATATATGCATAGCCCATGGACATCCAAAACAATGGGGTGAAGCCTAGGGGAGGGCTGGGTGGAGCGGGACAAAGGGGAATAAAATGGGGGGACATCTGTAATAATGTCAACAATTTAAAAAATAACATGGATGGAAATAGAGGGCATTATGCTAAGTGAAATAAGCCAGACAGAAAAACACAAATATTGCATGGTATCACTTATATGTGGAATCTTAAAAAAAAGTCAAACTCATAGAAACAGAGTAGAAAAGTGATTGCCAGGAGCTGGAGCATGGGGAAAGTAGGAAGAGGCTAATAAAAGGGTACAAATTTTCCACTATAAGGTGAATAAGGTCTCAGAACCTAAGGTAAAACATGGTGACTATAGTTGGTAACACTGTGTTGTATAATTAAAATTTGCTAAGAGAGAAGAATTTAAATGTTCTGACCAAAAAAATAAAAGGGGGGATAAATAGGTGAAGTGATGGATGTGTTAATTAGATAGATGGGGAGGAATCCTTTTACAAGGTACCCATATATCAGATCACCATGATATACACTATACATATCTTAAAATTTTATTAATCAATTATACCTCAATAAAGCTGGGGAGGGGGACCTTTCCATGGCTTTATGTGGAACTTGAGAGAGTCTGAAACCCAGTGTTTTCCATTATCACCCCTATTTTTCCAGCCTCATTGTAGTCAACCTACCCCCTAGCACTCTTCATGCCAATTGTCTGAACTTCTTTCAATCTCCAGAGCCTCCTATACTCTCAATTTCAGGTCTTTGTACATACCGATCTCTCTGCTGGTCTCTTCCTCTGCTGTCCTCAATTAATTTAAGATAACATGGAACAAACTGTGTTAAAGGCAATCAATCAATGTTTCTCTCACACATCGATTTTTCTCTCCTCTTTCTCCCTCCCTTCCTCTCGCTCTGAAAATAAATAAATAAAATCTTTTAAAAAAGTAAATAAATAAAAAGATTCACTCTTGACTGTTTCATGGATTGAAATGGGATGGAAGCAAGAGTGGAGACAGGGAGATCATTCAGAAGGCTATTGCAGTTGTCCAGGTAAGTGATGAATTAAGGTAGAAAAAGAAAAATGGAAGAAATGAGTGAATTCAGGATATATTATAGAGGTAGTTTGACCTTGCTGATGGGGATGAGGGAAATGAAAGGAAGAAAAATCAAGAGTAACTACTAGATCTTTGATTTGAATAAATGGGTAGGTAGTGGAACCATTTTCTGAGAGGCAAAGACTGGGAGAAGGACAGTTCTGTGGGTGGTAGGGTTCTACAGATATCAATAGTTCTGTGTGGCATAAAAAAGGTGCTCAATGTCACTAATCATCATAGAAATGCAAATTAAAATTATAATGAAATATCACCTCATACCTATCAGAATGGCTATCATCAATAAATCAACAAGCAACAAATATTGGCAAAGATGTGGAGAAAAGGGAACCTTCATGCATAGTTGGTGAGAATGCAGACTGGTGTAGCCACTATGGAAAACAGTATGGCAGTTCCTTAAAAAATTAACAATAAAACTACCTAATGACCCAGAAATTCCACTTCTGGATATAAATCTGATCAAAACACTAATATGAAAAGATATATGCACCCTTATGTTCATTGCAGGATTATTAACAATAGCCAAAAAAGATATGGAAGCAACTGAAGTGCCCATTGATAGATCAGTGGATAAAGAAGATGTGATACATACCGGGTGAGGCGAAAGTAGGTTTACTGTTGTGAGTACACAAAACACAAAGTTTATTCTTGTATTATTACTTATTAATTATTATATCATTTTCCATATGAACAACTGTAAACCTACTTTTGCTGTAGCCTGTATATACAGTAGAATCTTATCCAGCCATAAAAAAGAGTGAAATCTTACCATTTGTGACAACATGGATGAACTGAGAGGACATTATGCTAAGTGAAATAAGTCAGACAGAGAAAGACAAATACCATGATTTCACTTACATGTGTAATCTAAAGAATAAAATATACAAACAAACAAAGCAGAAACAGACTATAAATACATATAACAGACTGATGGTTGCATGGGAGGGAGGTTGGGGGGCTGGGTGAAAAAGGTGACGGGAGTAAAAAGTGCAAATCGGTGGTTACAGAATAGTCACGGGAATGTAAAGTACAGCACAGAGAATATAGCCAATAATATTGTAATAATTACGGTGTCATGTAGATACTAGAATTATTGGGGGATCACTTCATAAATTTTGTAATTATCTAGCCACTAGCTATGCACCTGAGACTAATATAAAAATAATGCTGAATGTCAACTGTAATTGAAAAATAAAATAAGTATAAAAAGTTCTATGTGGGACATTTGGGTGTAAGATGCCTATTAGACAACCTAGTGGGAATGGGAATGTCAAGGAGGCAGTTGGATAGGAGTCTGGAGATGGGAGGAGAGAGATGCAAATGTGATACAAATCTGGACGTCATTAATGTACAGATGGGAGAAATCAATGAGAGAAATGGGGGACAAAAAATGTTCCAGGCAGAGCTTAGGAATCTTTAAGGTCCTTCCCGGTTTGGGGATACTGTGCTATTTCCTCTATTTGAATAGCTTTACCTTCACAGGGTTCCAGCCTCTACCCATGCTAATGTTCACCTTCACCTTCAATGGGACACCTTCTGATTCCAGAGGGTAGAGAGGAACAGGTTGGGATAGAAGAGAAGAGTGAAGGAAAAACCAGCATGGAAGAGTAAAGTTTTTCCATGAAGATAAGAGGAAGATAGAAGAAAGAGCTGCTATTTAAGCAAAGACCTGGAAAGACAGGATGAAAGGCCTGGTAAAATTACCTGGCCTTGGGCTTCTAAGGAAGTGTCCCTTTTCCATGCTCCCTCCCACGGTACCCTGTACTTTTCCCATCTCAGAACAAGTCAGCTAAAGTATAATTGCCCTTTTGCTTGTCTGTCTCCCCCCTAGACTGTGAGCCGTGTGAGGACAGGGGCCCTATCTGATTCCTTTTTTGAACCAGCAGCACAAAGCTCTGTCCTTGGCACTGAGTTGATGCTTAATTAGTGCTTGCTGAATGGTTAGAGAGTGAGTATCATTCTGATGTGGCAGAAAGCTGTGGGCCCAAACAGCAGTCTGGGGCCTAGTTCAGGACTCCAACTAGGCACATGGGTGAGAAGTTGTTCTGGCTCCCCTCCAAGGAGAGAATAGTGCTTAGGTGTTTGGATCGTGAGGTGTGAGGTGCTCTAGTTCCAAGGTCACTGACTTCTGGAGGGAATTAGTAGAGCTCTTCAGTTGGTGAAAAGGGGGTGGGGGAAGTAGAAGGAAACTCTTAGACCCAGAGGACATGGTAGAGGGGAATACTTTGTAAGTGCCTCCCCCCTTTAGCATCCTGCAAATTCTCAAGGACAAAGACCCTATCAGAACGTGGGACTGTCCCCAGCACACAGTACTCCTCAATAAAAGATTGCTGAAATGAATCAAAGCCCAGAAACCCAAGGTTACTGGCTGGCTTCCAGCTGCAAAAAACTTGGCACATCTCACCAGCAGCTCGATCCCAGGGTAGCACGGCAGGAGCTAGAGGCCCAGGGAGACACAGTTGAATGTCCTGAGTCTGGAAGCTTCCGGAAGCTCCACTCTCTCACAGCCCACAGCATGAATAATTCAGGACAGGATTGGTGGTCAGATATTGGGAAGGACATTGAGGTTGGAGGAGAGAGACAACTTTAGGTGCTCTCTAGTCAGAGTGGCTGGAACTTTAGGCTTCTTAAGTGAGTGGTAGCCCTTCCCCATGAGTTCTCCTCAGCTGGCCAGTCTCCCAAGGCCCTGCCCACAGATCCCAGCAGCTATGGAGACTCAGTTTCATACCCAGCCTCCCCACTCTCTTGCCGTGTTTTCAGCTTGTCTTCCCCCTCAGCACCCATGTTCTCCTCTCACCAGGGAAGGGCTTTTGCACTCCTTTCTTAACTGAGAATGAGTCTTTCACTGCCTCCTCAGCTGTCTTCTTTCACAGGAACTTCAGGGTCAGGCTGCAGAATTCTCCCAGGGTTGAGGTCTCTGCAGGCTTCTGTGGAGCGATGTCCCACAGATGGACTGCCACGACTGGCCTGCATACAGTTTAGCTTACAATTATGGACACCTGACCTTCCTGTGAAAGTTTCAGAGATACCTGTAGTCCAAGAAAAAGAACCCTTGGCTGAGTCAAAGGACTTGGGTTCTTTGCTTTGGCTTCAGACAGTGAGAGTGACAATTACAGCATGAGGTTTGGAGACAGGCCTGGGCTCAACACTAGTTTGCTTTGTAGGCTTCAATAAATCATTTACCCTCTCAGTCTCTGTTTTCTTATTTGTAAAATGAGGATAATAAAGGTATTTATTGCACAGAGTTATGGGGAAGATTTAACCAGATAATACACACAGAATGCCCAGGGCATTGCCTAGTGCTCATTAGGAATTTAGTAAATGGTGGTTCCTTCCCCTTATTTAATGTGGGAGAATGTATGCAAATACAGAAGGTTTCAGTGGGTGGAAATCATCCCTTCCTATCTCCCTGGTCCCTTCCTGGGATCAGAGGTCCATTATCTTTTACTGGCAGAATCATCCATACCCATCTTATACCTGTCCTTGGGTTACCCTCACTTTTCTGTTTTCCTGGTTGTTCATAATCATGTAATTTATTTATTTTTTAGATTTATATTTATTGAGTTTGAGAGAGAGAGAGACAGGAAGGGACAGGGGGGATGGGGAGAGAGAGAAACATCCATTTGCTTTTCTATTTATCTATACATTCATTGGTTGCTTCCAGTATGTACCCTGACTGGGGATCGAACCTGCAACCTTGGCATATCATAATGGTGCTCTAACCAACTGAGCTACCTGACCAGGGCATAACCATATAATTTAGACTAAATTTCTTAGTTTGAAGTTCAAGGACCTATGTAAGCTGGTCTAACCCACATTTTCCCAACAGTCACAGTGAGAAAAAAAAAAAAGGGTATTAAGTCTGAAGACAAGGATTCCAGTCCTAGATAGGCTACTTTCTCCCTAGATGACTAGGTAAATCATCTAACCTCAGTTTCTACAGCTAGAAGCTGAAGATCATAATACTGCCTCATGGGATGCATTATTATTTATATCTAACTTCTATCTTTACTGTGAAGCCCAGTGGAGTCAGTGGGTAAGGGACCAAATGCATTTTGCTCGTCATTGTATTTTCAGCACGGAGCACAGGGTCTGGCACATGGTAGATATTCAGTGAGTATTTGTGGAATGAATGAATGGTATTGTGAGGATGAGATATGGCAAGACCCAGGGAAATCACTGTCACGTTCTCAGGAGGCAGGCCCAAATAGTAGCTGTTGCTATGCAGGTTACTAGTGGGATGACTTTAGGCAAATATCCTCCCTTCTCTGGACATATGTCTGTACTATGAGAGAATTGAAGGCACTCCTGGCTCTTATTTCCTGTAGTACTAGGCAGAGCATGCATAAGGAGGTCAGCTAATGTTTTCTCAGCAGATGAAGCTATTTCCAAGGTTGGTGTTGTCTGAACAAGAGTCTGAGTTCCTTCCTGGGGCCTGGTTCCCCTCTGCCCTTTACCCCGAGGGGAAGATGGGGCCTCCCTCTGGGCTCTCCTACATTCAGTTCCTGGAGCCAGGCAGGTATGTGGACAGGCAAGGCGTTCTCTGGTAGAGGAGAGCAGGAGCTCCAGGAGGTGATACGGAATGCGGGTTTAGGGCAAAAGAGGGGCAGACGGGAACGGCGCTGTTCCAGAACCGGGTCCTGGTCTGAGAGACAGCCCTGCAGCTTGGGAGAGCGATTCCCCGGACGGGCGGCGAGGAGCTTCAAGGGGTTGGGCGGGTGAGCCAGGCCAGGGTCAGCTAGCGGCCGCAGGGCCCGCGCGGAGAGGACGCCGGAGCAGAGGGCGGGGAATGTGGGGATGTGAGTTGGCCCCGGGACACCGGCGGCCGCAGGGGAGGAGTTGTGGGGAGAGGGACGGGGAGATAGGGCTTGGGGACTGCAAGAGGACGCGGGGTCAGTGCTGAAGGGATGCGGGGTGGCCGTCTGGCAGGGTCACGCGAGGAGCTCGGAAGCCGCCGCGGGTGGGGTGCAGGGCGGGAGGAGCGCGCATCGGGGGACGGGGGGCGGCGTCGGCGCCGGGGGTGGGGGAGCGTGGGTTGGGCGGCTGCGCCGGCTCCGCTTCAGCCGCTGCCGCTAGGGCGCGGGGGGCGGGGGGCTCGGCGCCTGAGCTCGGCCATTGTGGGAGCCGCTCCCCTCGGCTCCGCTGCGCTCCCCTCCACTGCGCTACAGCGCCGGGCGCGCCCCACAACCACTGTCTCCGCCGCCGCGTTTGCTGCTGTCGTCGGCCGGTTTTCCCCTCCTCGGGCTCCCAGGGTAAGTTGCGGGGCGCTGGGCTGGATGCGGGCTCCTGCCTGATTGCACGGGGTGCGCGGCGGGGCGCGTGCTTGATTGCGCGGAGCGGCCGTGCCCGAGCCTGGGTAGCCGGCGGCAGCGGAAAGGCGTGTTGACAGGAGCGTACGTCGCAGCAATCCGGGCCTCGCACCTGCAGCTCCGGTGGCCGGCGCCGGGTAGCGCCGAGCGCATCGAGCTGGGGCTTCCCTTTGGCAGGCACTGCCTGGGGCCAAAGGGAGGCGTGTTCTTCGGGAAAATGGGATACCGAGCCCTCCCTGGCCGCGAGAGAGACCGCGGGAGCCGGCCGGGCCGGGCGGGGGAGGTGGCTCCTTGGTACCAGGTCTCGGCCGCTGGCCCCGGCGTCTGCTGGGTCCCCATTTGCGCGTCCCCGTGGCGCGGCCTCGCTCTTTGTCAGCCGCGCGCGGCGGGCACGCGGACCCACCCGGGTCGGCCCTGGCTCGCGGCGCGCCCCTTTTCGTGTCGTGGGGAAGGAGGAGCGGGTGAGGTGGAGGGAGGGCCGCAGCGGGAGAGCTTCAGGTGAGGTGCAGGTCGCGGACCCGGCCTTCGGCTTTCGGAGTGGGTTAGGGGCGTGGGCGCGCGCTCCTCTGAATCCGGGATTGATGGAGTGACTCAGGTGACGGAGGGGTGGGGCGAGAACCCCGAGGTCAAACAGGTGTTTGTGGGGGTCTAGAGACTGATGGGGTAGAGCCGGAGAGGGGCGGTTTCTGTGGGAGGAGGCCTTGGATGAGCAGGCCTTTGTAGTAAAATGGGCGTCTTGGGGAGAAATGGGCGGATATGGGATGAAGCAGGTGGTCTGAGAGGAGGGGCGTTTCCTGCCCGGAGCTGAGGATAGGAAGCCCGACCTGAGTTTCCCAGATGTGGAGGCAGTCACTTCAGCACCTGACCCGCTAAGAGAGGTGGGAGGTGGCACCAGAAGGTATTTGGGGGGAGGGGTAAATGCTAGGATAAAGGGCAAAGATGTGCCAGGACCTGGGGGCCTTTCTTTTCTGCCTTCTGCGGCTGGATTCCTTTTTGACGTTCCATGGGAAGAGGGCCCAAACGCTACCGGCGCAGGAGGTGCCATGGCAGGGCTGTGCTGCCTGCCTGAGGCTTCAGGAGGCCTCCTGCACTGCTGGATGTTTCTTTTGTTATTTGCTTGCGTTCTGTGCCTGTGTTGGGGGGTTCTGCCATTGACCCAGGAGGCTGTCTCTGCCCCTTGCTGCCTGCAGGTTGAGTGAGATTCCCGGAACGCAGGAGGACCCACGGTGTCCAGTCATTTAGGCCACCTCACTGATTCCATACAGCTCCGTGTGCAGGTGTTTCCCCTGCGGGAAAGTCCTCGGTCTCCTGCCCTCCATGGACGCTAGAGCTACAGTGTGAGCCAGTTACTTGGGCTGAATATGGGGCCTGCAGGGAGGCTGATAGCTAAAGGCATGCAACATCGAGGCTCTGATGGGGCTGCGGGGTGGTGGGCCATGTGTAGCAGATGGTTCTGGGAAGTGAGTTTGGCCTGGTTGAGGGAAGGCTGCCCAGTCTGACTGGTGGAGTCCAGCTGGCCCCAGGGTGATTGTTTCCTCTCAGATCGCTCTGCTAGCTAAACTGACTGGGAACACCGACTTTTGGTACCACCGCCCCCACTCCCCATGCTGTGCCCCTTATTCCTACAGCCCTTGGAATGAGCAAATGCACATTTTTTCTAATGCCTGTTGTGTTTTGTGCATGGTGCCAGCCAGTTTTACATTTGCTAATTTCACTGTGTTTTTAAAATATCCTCTAAGATTAAATACTACCCCCACTTTGCAGATGAGGAATCTGAGTCTCAGAGAGGTGAAGTGACTTGCCCCAGATCACACCAATTGTAAGTGGCCAAATCAGAATTTATACCTAGGTCTGTCGTGCTTCAAGTTTAGGGCTCTTTCTGATATGTCTGCCAGAGACAGAATGGGAGGGATAGAGAATTTCTGCCTATTATAGCTCATGCCTGCCATTGAGATCTTGCTTTAGCTTTTTGAAAATACTTCCCATCTGTTGCCCTATTTTATCCTTATAACATTCTTGGGAGGTAAGTAGAACAGGAATGTAATAATAAATGCTGCTTATTGGACACTGGAAGTGCACTGTTAAGTGCTCTACCTGCACGATCTCATTTATTCCTTGCAAAAAACCCTGTCAGGTTAGGAGCTATTATCATCCCCATTATATAGATGAGGATGCTGAGGCTCGAAGAGGTTAAATGGCTTCCCCAGGGTCACACAGCTATTCCCTCACTTATCACGGGTATTACGTTCTAGACCCCCCCGCGATAGGTGAAAATCTGCGAAGTAAGAACCTTACATTTATTTTAGTATTTATATATATTTTAAGGCTTTATAAACCTTTCCCACACACTTATAAACCGTTCCCAGTCCCTTATTAACCTTTTCCACACTTTTATAAACACTACTTATGTTCTTAAACATATTCTACACTCTTAAACCTACATAATTTAACAACATACCTATACAGTACCACAAAATCCCGCGATACAGTGAAAAATCCACGATAAATAATTAAATATAATATTTTAAAAATCCCGCGTTACAGTGAGGCGGCGATAAGTGAACCGCGATATAGAGAGGGACTGCTGTAAATGGTGAGGCAGAATTTAATCTGCATCTTTCCATCTGTTGGACCTGTAAGTTTAATCCTGCAAATGTACCAAGTAACAATCATAGTGGTTGGTTACTCATAACAGGAGCTACCTTTTACACATATTTTAAGATTTATAGGCATCTTCACACATATTACCTCATTTGATTTACCCAAAACCCCGTGAATTAGTATTGCCATATATTATCATCATTCCCATTTTCCAGATGAAGAAACTGAGGTTTAGAGACATGAAATCAGTGGCAGAACCAAAACGGGAACCTCTCTTCCTCCCAAGTCCCAGCGTTCCTTATCTCATCCCTTCGGTCTGTTAACAATGCACTCCTCTCTCCTCCAGATCACTTCTCCCTGGGCCCCCAGGCCCTCCTACTGCAGCCCCTACCTGGGCGATGTCTTCCTCGGATGAAGAAACGCTCAGTGAGCGGTCCTGCCGAAGCGAACGGTCATGTCGGAGCGAGCGGTCTTACAGGAGCGAGCGGTCAGGGAGTCTGTCTCCCTGTCCCCCAGGAGACACCTTACCCTGGAACCTGCCACTGCATGAGCAGAAAAAGCGAAAAAGCCAGGATTCCGTATTGGACCCTGCGGAGCGTGCTGTGGTCAGAGTTGCTGGTAAGAGAGGCCCCGGGTGAGCTGGGTGCTCTGGGCGCTTGGGGAGAATGGGCCAGTGTGCACTGGCTGGGCGGGCATTTGAGGGATCGAACTCAGGGCTCTCTGACAATCCAGCTGGAATCAAATTTGTTACTATTACCATTGAAAAGATGACAAAGAAACATTAAAGAAAAAAATTTGAAAGAGGATAATCTGCCACCCCAATCCTTCTGTGCTAATGTGAGGCCTGTTTTCATTTTTGCAACCTCTTCCCAGCCTCTGTCCTCATGCAGGTCTGTGTTCCATGCAGTTGCCTTCATGGCTTATGGACTATTCTAGATCTGACTTTCCCCTTGCTTGTATATCAGTAAGATTTTTCCATATTACAGCTTAGGCTTTATAGTTCCCATTTTTAAAGATTGTGTAATATTTCATGATTTTAAAAGTCCTACTCATTTTTCACTTCTTTTTTTTTTTTTTACCATAGTAGACAATGCTGCAGTGAACATCTTTATGAATAATAACACTTGACTTCTGTTATTTCCTTGGAGAGAGCAATTCCACTCACATTGCTTTCTAAAAGTGTGTATACACCCTTTCTGCAGTGCGAGGGCTGGGGGGCTTCCTCCTCCTGTGGTGGGCTTCTTTGCCAAGCAGCAGAGCAGTGCAGTGCAGTGGTTATGGGCACAGGCTTTGGAGTCAGAGGGGCGACCGCTAGACTGTGGCCCTGCCCGTGACCAGCTGTGTGACTCCGGGCGGGCGAGTCTCTTATCCTGGCTGAGCCTCCCTTTCCCCATCTTAAGAATGCTTCCTGGGCAGGGCTGCCTGAGGATTAGAGGAGATAATGTATGTAAAGCTCTCGGAGTGTTTTTTGGCTCAGTGAAGAACTCTGTGAAGTTCTCTGCTGCTTCCAGAGCTGCTTCTGTGGGCTGTGTTCAGCCTCTCAGCAGGCGTCGGTGCCAGAGTGCAGACAGAAAGACAGACAAAGCAGTGCCTGCAGCTAATTCAGTGACATGACTCACTGAGACCTGTCCTGCTTTTGTGTCTCTCAAATAATGCCCCTGTCTCCCTCTGCGTTGTCATCCCTTGCCTGGACATGCCACCCACCTTCTAGTTCTTCCAGGCTTGCCCGCCTTCCTCCACATGACTAACACAGTATTCTGTTTTAAAATGCAAACCCCATCCAGTCACTCAGCTGCTTAGAGACCTTCTTTGGCTTATGATGGCCTGTGAAATAAAGGCTACAGCATAAAGACCCATTAACATCAGGCCTTAGTTTGCCTCTTCAGCTTCACCTTGTACCCCCAAGCACCCTGCCGCCTTGACCCCAGATATGTGCATCTTGCAGGATCAGACTTCCACGCTCTAACTTCTCTGCAAGGTGCTGGGAACATCCCCTCCTCTTTTAAGTGCCACCTCCTCTGTTCCTAATGCCTCAGTGGTATCCAAAGCTCCCTCCTCCGCTCTCGTATTCATACTTATCTCTTCTTTGTGTTCCCTCGCACAGTATAGCGGTTATCCCAAAGGGTGCCTGGCACTCCTGCTGGACTGTTTTTTGTTTATGTTTCTACCCCAGCGACTTGCACAGGGCCTTGTGCATGTTGGAGACCAATCAGTATTGAATGACTGAATGAATGCAAGGAGTGTTTAGGGGGAAATATGTGACAGATTGTGACCCAGGGGCAGGCAGTGGGCTGTAATGGCAAGCTAGATATTCTGTGGGCTCCAGGAATCAGGGAAGGATTTTAGAGGGGGTGAGCTGCAAGGCAGGACACCTGGAGGACAGGCTGGAGAGTTTGCACTCCTTCTGGTGGGCAGCAGGGAGCCCTTGCAGGGGGGACTCTTCATTCTTCTCAAGACCTTTGAGTTTTTAGAGCTGTCGGTAGAGTGCAGGAAGGGCTTTGTTAGTCCCCAGGCTTGAAGGGCCACGGCCACAACCGAGGGGCGTCTGGACTCACATACCCCTCATTCTCCGGAAGGTGTCAGAGTGGAAGCCTCCTCCCTTTCTTGTACCCTCTAGCCCTCTCCGCCATCACACATGCACATTTATAGATTCCTTTGTGATGATTTCCTCTTCCAGTCTTCTCGGGAGAGCCGTACAGGATGATTTGCCTGCTGTTTAACAGTCTGAGTCTAGAACAGAAGTGGGGTTTAATGAACTCAAGCGGGTCTAATGCCCAGGCAGAGCCCCTGAGGATGCTGCTGGGTCACCTGAGCAAAGGGGTGGGAGGCGCTGTGCTGTGTTCCAGCATCCATGCTGATCTTCTTTACATCCTAACACTGCCAATGTGCTGAGGGGAGGGGGCTGCGCCAGAGAATGGGGAGGCTGCCATGGTTAAAAATAACTTGTGTGATGCGTCTGGGCGTATTTCCTTAGCAGGAGAGAAGAGAGGCAGCAGAGGAGGGGGACTGCTACTTCAGGGCCTGGGTGCAATCTTCCTATGATTTTAGAACATCGTGGGGGTTCTAGTAATTAAACTAGCAGGCTTACTTTTCAGGGAATCTTTCCAATGAGGAGCAGAGTGGCGTGTCTGGGAGACCCTGGGTGCACTGAGGCTGTCGGAAGCTAGAATTTTCATTCTGGGAGGAAAGGAAGTCAGTCTCACACTGGAAGCCAGCTGTGGCCTGTTCAGTTTTCTCCTCTCCATGGGTCTAGGTTATGAAGCCAAGTGGCGGTCTCTGAATCAGTTTCACCAAACAGAGACCTCCCCCTTCTCTGACCCCTTTGGTGTCCTCAGTTGGTCTCAGGGCTTTGCGTATGTTTGAGACGCCTGACGGGGAACCCCTGCTGATCACATGTGTCAGAGTGGCAAGGCCTGTCAGGGCTGAGAAAGCTGCTGATCTCAGTGTACAAAGTCAAAGCAGGTTTGAGGGACTCCATGCCCACTGTAAGCTGCCTCTTTCCATCCTCATCCTGCCCTTCATTTTCTCTCTTTCCTTTGCCAGACCCATGTTCAACTCCCTGAGCCCAGCCACATTGAAACGGAACAACAGTCATAAATGCAAATGCCTTGTTTCTTTGATCAGGATTATGGTTTACATAGAGATTTCATAATAACTCTGTGTTAGTTAGGACACGTGTTAGGATCTGAGGCCTAGAGGGTTTAAGGGACTGCCTGTAGTCACATAGACTGGTGGACCCAGATCTTCTAACTCCAGGTGTGTTGCTGTTTTCATTTTCTTAGGCAATACCTGGCAACCAGGCCAGCATGAATCTTCTGCAGGTGACAGTATAAGTATTTGACTTGGGTCCTGGCTGGATATTTAAGATGGTTAGAGCATCCTCCCGATACACCAAGGTTGTAGGTTCTACCCCTGGTCAGGGCACATACAAGAATCAACCAATTAATGCATAAATAAGTGGAACAACAAATTGATCTCTCTACCTGCCCCCCCCCCTAAAAATCAGTAAAAACAAACAAATAAATAAATAGTTGACTTAGCTGAGAGACCTTCTGTTCACTTCTGGGAGAGGTTTCAAGATCCTGGCCTGCAGAAAAAGACAGAGATGAGGGCCTAGGACACTTGGCCTCTTCCTCTCTGGCTCTCTGTCAGCAAACAACTCATTGGTGGGGAGTATCAGAAGAATTGGGGAGCTAGGGAATTACTCTAGCAAGGAGCTCAGTCTCACAGAGTAGGAAAGGGGAGAGGAAGGAAGACTATATATACCCTTGGGACTTGTGGGGAGTTGGGGAAAAACAAGGTGCAGGACTGTGTCACATGGTTGTATACTGCATAACTGTAGGGGGAGCCGTTCATACTTGTCATTTTAGATTTGTGTATTTATTATGACATGTTGCCTGCAGGTGGCAGTAAAGTGTCTGGAAGAGGGGATCATGTTTGGGATAGGGGCTGGGCTGGGTGCAGGAGGGATTCACCACCCACCTATCAATCACGTATTCATCCAGCTAGCATCACATATTCAGCGGCTTCCTTGTTCTTGGCATTGATATTCAAAGATGGCTGAAAGATGTGGTCCCTTCTTCGTGGAACACAGTCTAGCTGAGAGGGCAGAGGGAAGAAAATAATTGCATTCCTGTGTGTATTGTGAAAGGGGGGGGGCACAGTGACTCAGGGCAAAGGACTGGCCTCCTACTTAACAATTAGAAAGTGTCTGTAGGATTAATTCTTAGGAGCCCCTCAGCAGGTGCTGGAGGAATCATCATTCCCTAATATCTACTCCAATGTGGCCTCCCCCAGGAAGCCTTCTCTGATTTCTCTAGTCACATGGCAGTTGTGTCTCTACCCAACCCTTTTTTCATTTGTTCTTATATTAAAGTTCATTGTTTCCAGGTACGTTTCCCCCTCCAGATCTGGACCTCACTGTATTCAGGAGTTCCCACCGTATGCTTCCTGGTTTTCCCTGAGGATCTCATTCTGAGCATAGGCTCTAGAATCTGGAGGCTCAGTGAGGGCTGTGAAATGCAGCTCGGATGCTGCTATGTGCTCCTGCTTTCAGAGCCTAAGAGCAGCTGCTGCAGTCACTCAAGGGCCTTTCGGGGGTGCATAACCCTGAGCATGCGTGTCTGGTCAGAGGTCAGAGCCTGCTCCTCTGTACCCATGCAGCTCTCCTCTAGGGTGGAAGCTGTGAGAAGGAACCTCTCTGCTCATTCATTCATTCACTCAGTTTTTTAAAAAATGGATTTAGCTCCAGCTATGTGCCAGGTACCGTGGAGACAACTGGATCTTGAGTAAGAAAACTTGGGCAAATGGCTTCACTTTTTCAAGCCTCAGTTTCCTTATTTCTAAAAGAAAGATGAGGACATCTGTTTCAAATGATCTTTGAATGAAAGTCTGTTACTGCACTTAGCAGTGTCATTCTTTGTAACTTCCCTGGGTAACTAGAAGAAGCAGTGGAGACCCCAGGAAGGCAACAATTTCCCAGGCAAGCGAGGAAGAGGCTCCAGGCCTCTTAGTTTCATCCCTTTCTTTTGTTCACTCCAGGGTTCTGTCAGAGAGCAGAAGGAAGTGTTTTTTTGTTTGTTTGTTTGTTTGTTTTTTCTCGCCAAGCCGTGGTGGGAAGAAGGGAACACAGCTGTGGGAAGTGGGGCTCTAAAAACAATTCCATTGGAAACCCTTACTGTTGAGCAGACAACCTTCCTTGCCCTGAAGCTATTTGAGTTCTGCACTTGAGGGGGCTCTCTCCTTCCCAGCTTCTCTGCTTCATGGAGGTATCCTTAGAGTCCCTCGCCCTGTCCTGGAGCTTGATTTCAGTAGCAGAGAGACGAGCAGGAGAAAGTTTCCGGAAAGTGGGGCAGAATGAATTGTAGCTACACACCACCAGCTCAGCTCCAGCTCAGCTCCAGCTCAGCTCTAGCTCTTTGAAAATAAATCTGGGTCACAGTAGCTGGAGGGATGGAAAATGACCACGTGGGCAGACTTCTGGGCAGGCAGCAAAAAAGACAGCCAAGCTGCCTTCTCTCTGAGACTCAGGGTCCCTGTGGGACCCCAGCTGATGAGGGAAGGTGGTTGCGCATTGCAAAGTGCTACCTTTATGCTGTCTGTAGATGTCCCATGGTGTTTTCCTAGTGACTTCCCAGCTGATGCAGAGAAAGGTTTGGAATGGCAGTCTGACTCATACCTTTCTGTTTGGGAGCAGGCAAGGACTGAGGTTAGGAATGTGGAGGAAGGACTGGTTAATGTGGGAACTACAGAAGGCTATTATTTCTGTCCTATGGGATTTGAGATTAGATGCCACCAGAGGAGCTGACAATGCAACAGGATCTAGGGCTACAGTTCTCTTTTATTTCAGCAGCCTTTCCCCTGGGGAAGGGTCTGTGAACACACCTGAGTGTGCGTATTAGTAACCCATCGTCACCCAAGTACTGTCCTGAGCCTGGCCAGTTGCTGCGGCTAGGACCTGCTGTGGTGTAGCCCTGGGTCTGCCTATTGCCACCTCTCAGGTGGAACCAGCCAACTTCCTGGCTCTGCCTTGGCCCTCCTACAGGAGCAGAACTGGTGCTCTTAGCTGGAATCTACCCCCATCTCCTGCAACCGCAGACTTAGGATGCTGCTGCAGGGAAGGTCTGGGAGCCTCTGTAACCAGAAGAGTGATTATGGGATTATGGACTTAAGTTTTTGTCCTCAGTTAGGCCTCACTCATCCCTGCCCTGGAAGGTACCAGGCTTTTGACTTGTGGTCAAGGGGAGGATTCTGCCTGGAACCTTAGGGTGTGTGTCTCTTTGGCTATGTCCTTCCCTCTTTATTCCCTCCTTTATTCATTTACTTGCTTGCTCACTCTTCCATTCATTCACTGAAGGTGATGACTTGGGGAGTCATTGGAAGTCCCAGTTCCATCATTTGCCATTTGAGTGACTCTGCGAAGTTAGTAACTTCAGTGAGCTGTGGTTCCTCATGGTTAAAGTAGGGGATCAAGGGTGGATTAAATTAGATTGTGGAAGTGAGGTGCTTGGCCCAGTGCCTGCCCTGCAGTTAGCCTTCGGTTCATATTAGCTATTATCATTAATATCATTCATTCACTTATACACTTGTTTACTAATTGACAAATGTGTTGATTCATCCCTTTGCTCATTTATTGATCATGTATTCGCTCATTTAACTAAAATTCCTAGGACTGCTTTGTGCAAGGCTTAGCCTGGGCTGTAAAACCCAGCTTCTGCCTTTGAAGGTGGCTAGAGTACTGTTTGAGCTGCATACATGTCCAGCCCAAAGAGTTATGAGGAAGTTCTGCGGAGAAGAGCTTCCCCTACTCCTACCCCCACTTCTGCTTAGAGCAATGATAGCACCTGACTGGGAGTTGGAAAACAAACAGGAATTTACCAGGACAACCTGGAAAGAGAGGGCATGTCCCTGTTGGCTTCTTTCTATTCTTGCTCTCCTTTCTTTGGCCTCAGTAGAAAGGAAGGAAGGGAAATGAAGGGAGAATAGCTGGTGGGAGTTAAGAATTAAAGAATCCAGACGGTGGTTTTGGGAGTTGAACTCTGGACTCAGTCCAGGAGCTCCTGAGAGCTGATGCCAGCTGGGGTTGCCTCATAAATAATAGCTGGAAAAGCTACTGTGTATTGAGCCCTAGATTTGTGCCAGCCATTTTACATATATCATTTAATCCTCACAAACCCTGGGAGATAGTTGCTATTCTCCCTGTTTTACAGAAAAATTAAGGAACTTGTCTGAGGCCGTACAGTAAGCAGAGTGGAGCTGGAGTCAGCACTGCTGACTGTGCAAAGGCGCCCCCTGAAACACAACGTGTGCAAATGCCCTTTGCAGTTGTTCATTGCTGTGACTCCTGTTGGCCTAATTCCAAATCCCCTGCATTCTTCAGAACATTTCAAACAGATACTAAAGGGGTGAGAATAGTATCATGAACCTCCTTCACCTGGATTCAAGAATTATTAATTCATAGCCAATCCTATTTGATTCACACACCCCACTTCTGCCTCCCCAGTTACATAAACAGAGGTTCCAGTAGTCACATACTTTCACTTCCTAAACTTTTAAATTAGTATACCACATTTCCCTAGTAATCAAAAATCTATTGATTTATCGGCTTGCTAGTCATATCTGAAGAATGGAATTAGACGCCGGGGGGGGGGGGGCAACTAGACCGCTGGAGAGGTTTTACAGCTCTTTAAAACATTGCACAGGACCAGACAAGAAGTTCTTAAAAATGATACCAGAGCATTAGAAGCAGCCAGAATAAAGATAAATGAAAAATTTAGAAGTAATAGAAGTGAAACTTCTCCTAAGAAAATAAAAGAGCTAATAAAAATAGGTTTTGATGTGGAACTGTTACTCAGAACATCTGTTATATAAGGTATTCACACAGACCACAATACACTGAAACTGGTCCCTAGGAAAGACCTTCTTATGGATAATGTGCCGTATTGTGATGCACCAACTCAGAAGCAATTAATGTTCGAGGATGAAATCAAGTCTTCGATTTTTAATTTTAAAATATGTAATTGTGGCACAAGTCCTGAAAATGCAGTTATTCTGAACTGGCATATCGAAAATGACTGAATTAAAGCTAGTTTTATAATTAAATTTCCCATTAAAAGGACATTGCTGAAAACTGCAGGCCATAACTAAGTATTTCTAAAGAACATAAGATAAGACATTTCATTTTCATTGAAAATCAAACTTTATAAAGTGAAATAAATGCTTAGGGAGGTCTGTCATATTTACTCTCTTTGATGAGTATTTTGGTCTTACCATAATTGAGAATGAAATGTTTTGACAAATTGATGGACTTTCTTCCCATGTGAAATGAAACTATAAGTTTAAAATTATTGCATTAAAGTGATGTTTAGTATAAAACACAATAAACTGGTTGAAATATCACAGTGTGTGCCAACTCTCTGGAGAAGGTAGCCTTTGTTTCCTAAAGCACTGAAATTATTTTTGTAGCTAACAAATAACACAGTTTCTTTTTGGAATAGAGAGTATCTCCGTGTTCCTATAAAGACACTTTTTAAATCAGTTTTCTGGAGATAAATGATAAAAATATCAAAATCACCTAAGATCACTGTGGAATAAAGAAATCTTAATTTTTAAAAGAAATAGTGGCCTTTAGTCAAATTATATAATGTAACCTTCATAGAATTAGCTGTACTTAGATCACAGCTAGACTCTGTTGTGAAAATGTAATATATAGCTGCATCCTCTTCATTTTAAGCAGTAAAACTTAAATGGCTTTTCTTCTTCCACATGCCCCATCCCAGAGGAGATTGGAATATTACAAAACTGCTTGGCATTCTACCATCTAATGGTAGGAACTATAAACTTGTATTTAATACTCTTCTTGTTTCTCTTTTGAGTATCTTTACAACTCTGTTTTTCTCTCATTCTCTATCAGTTCTCCCATTCAGTGATGATGACACAGGGTTCTTAGTTTTTACAAGATCCTCAATGCTTTGTTTTTTGGCAAACATATTGGTATATCCATACTGGATATAAAATTTATACTTAAAAATAATTTTAGGAAATCAAAACATTATCAAAATTATTTAGATGTAGTACACTTAACATTAAACCAGAGACTGCCCTTAATGCTTCCTAATACTTTTGAACAGATTAGTTAGTAGTCTGTGAAATGGATTATACATGTCAAAAGATTTGATATATAACTTTTCACCTCCCATGTATATTTCTTATTATGTATATGGAAATTATACCTACATAAAAATTAAATACATATATATTTCTGTATACTAAAAAAAAAAAAGATGGAATCAGTCACACTTGACCCATTTCCCAGAAGCATCATGAAGAGTTCCGCCGCTCCCAAACACCAGGGCCCCAGGAGTAGTGTGCCCTTTCAGTGTTCTGGTCCTTCCAGCTTTGACATTCATGCCCTACCCCCAGAACGCAGGGTCAGAGCTAGGTTAGATCCTGAATTTGAATTGTCACCCTGCCAGAGTGATTGAGGACAGTACTCTGGAAATGGATTTCGAGGATTCAGTCTCCAGAGATTGAAGTTGAGATGCAATAGGATTGAGGTCTTTAAGATCATAGAGAGAAAAATTCTGTTCTTATGAGAGGGACCTGTCCCCCAGGCCTGCACTGAACTGTCCACACAACTCTGATCTTGAGAGCTGCAGCCACCACTCTCTAAAGCTTCTCTGGGATTTGTGCTCAGTTTCCAGACTGCCTGTCACCACCCCTGCAGAGGTTTCTATCCTGAGGTAGTATTGGATGGGGAGATGTTATTTTAAGTCGAGGGGAGCTTCCTAGGTAAGGAACCACACCTCCTAATTTGGGGAACACCCCCAGTTCCCCAAGGAGTGCAGACTGCCTGCAACCCTGTTTGGTGGGAACCTCAGAAGCTCCACACAGGCGGAGACCCTTTCCTGCACCAGAGCAGGAAGGGAGATTGGGTGGGGTTGAGTGAGCTGAGCAGGATTCACTTTAGCCTGATTCTTTCCTAAGAGAAGGTAGAATGGATACATTCATAGAGAGGCTGGGAGAAGGCAGAGGGGCCAGTACCTTTTCTGTTATTATGTTCCAATTGCCAGGCTTTGTGCTGAGCATCTTACATAGTTTAATTGGCCTAATCCTCAAAACAACTTTAGGGTTCAGATATGCTACAGTAGAGGAAACAAAAACTCAGAGAATTTTTGCTCAAGGTCTCCCAGCCAGTAAGGGACCGAGCTGGGAATGGCACTAGCTCTGCCTAGAGCAACCCACTGCCTCCCCCGTTACAAGGAACAGTAGTTTAATAATAGCTAACATCTGTGTAGCACTTCAAGGTTCACGGAGTGCCTTAACACCTATTATCTCCACTGTGCCTTGGAAGCCCCGGCTGGTGAGGCATTCCACGCCCTCTTGAGACAGCTGCCTATCAGGGGTCCAGCCTGTGCTCATTCCCCCCAGTAAGGATTGGAGATTCTTTGGCATTGGCTCTCACCAGCCAGGGGAGAAGGCTTTGGGAGTGGCTAAGGTGGAGAGACTTGGCCAGTTGCTATGGTAACCCAAATGGCTGAGTAACCATGTTGAGGGTTGCTATGGTGACAGGGTGCTGGGCTGCAGGGTGGCAGGGATCGTGTCTTCCTGGGTGGCTGGCACCATCCCGGCCTCTTAAATTAGTGATGTTGCACTTTCTCAACAGAAGAGGGCAGCACAATAATGGACAAAGGCTTCCTACTCTAGAGCAGATTTGGGAACTTGAGGCAAAACTTAAGGTTTCCAGCAGCTGGGCTGAAAGGGAGCTTTGGTTGGTGTGGCCAGAGCTGGAGTCTTCAAGGCTGGTGGGGCTGGGCTTGGACACAGGTCTCTGGAGACTAGAACTAGAGGATTTTCTTCCAAGAGTTGGCCAAAGGATAGGGCTTGGGGCAGCCCCTTCAGTATCTGGCTCCAGCTACTATTGGGAAATATAAAAGGCACAGGAGACAGCTTATCCTTGCAAGGAGCAACAAAGAGAACACACACACACACACACACACACACACACACACACACACCCCCTACTAGCAAATAATTTATTTATAAAGCATCAATTAATACATGTAAAATAATGCAGCATGAGCCAAGCTGAAGAAGTAATAAATGCTGGGAGTAAACCTTCTAGAGGTTGGAGAAGGAGCATTGGCAGGAGAGATAATTTTGCACTTCTTTCTTTCGTCTTTGCACATGAAGTGCCCTCAGTTCTGGTGGCCACTGACTTGTATTCTTAACTGTCTTTTAAAAAAAAATTAGATATGTAGAGAGAAACATCAACTTGTTGTTCCATTTATTTATACATTCATTTGTTGATTCTGACCGTGGAGCAAACCCACAACCTTAATGCACCATCAGGACAATTCCCTAACCAACTGAGCTACCCAGCTCGGACTAGTCTTGGTTGTCTTGAATCATAGATCTAGCATACGTCCCCCCTGCCCCACCCCCACATGTGTCCTCAGTGAGGCATTCATGCCTTCAGCAAATACTTATTAAACATCTACTATGTGCAAAGCATTGTGTTAAGCTCTATGATAAAAAAAAAAGATGAAATGGATGTTTGTAATTCAGAAAACTAGTGAACCTGGAATTTAAGGAGGCAGAGATACAGACACCCACAATATCTGTTGCTCCAGGAATAGGGGAACAAAAATGTGTTTGGACTTTGAGAAGAACTTCTACTTGGGTTGATTAAAAATAACTTCAAATCCTATAGGGTACGCTTTGAAGATGGGTGGGATTTAAGTAAGTGGAATTGGGGAGCGGAGTACATTCCAGGCAAAGGCTCAGAGTTTGATTGTAGGAGAAGTTGCATATAAGAGTATCATGAGAAGTAAGCTTATAAAGGAAGGTAGATGTCCAAAGTGTGAAGGACTTGGAATGCCAGGCATAGATAAAAGATGCTGTCAGAGAGAAGCATACCTACTTTCTTCTTAAATACCCTAGCCTTCTAGCTAGTTAGAAGCCACAGGCAGCTGAGTGTTTTAGGGTCATCTGATTCACTCATTCATGCATTTAATAAAAATTTGAAATATATTTAATGAGTGTCCTATATGTGCCAGGTGATTTACTAGTTGCTAAGAATCCTGTGGTGAACAAGACAGACATCTCTAGCCCCCAGGAAGCTGATGATAACTTCAGGGGCGAATGGATATTACGAAAGGGGTGCAGAGGGGGCAGGAGAACCTACTAATCTGGGGTGTGGTGGTGGGGAGGAGACCAAGGCAAGCTTCCCTGTGGGAATGTCAGCAGAGGGGTGGGAGTTTGAATTTGAGGAGTGGAGAGAAATTGACAGTGGCTGGGCCTTAGGGAGAGGGACACTTGAAAAGGATTAAGTCGGCGAGGACAGCATGGAAAAATAGGGCTTTATTTACTTGTATTATGTTTTCCCTCCACTAGATGCCCTTCTGAGTACATCCTGCCTTCTTCTGCAACAACCCCCCCACCCCCACCCCCGGCCCCGTCTGTTCCGCCCCCCCACCCCAACTTTGCAGCCTCCTTAGAAATGCAACAGCAGTCTCACCGTCAGGAGCAGAGGAAGATCATAGACCATAAGAAGCAAGCCTCAGAGCTGTCCCAGTTGGGTGGTCAGGCTATAAATTTAGACTGTTCCTTGGAAAAAATTGAAAACCTCCCCTTCACAGGCTTCCTTCTTCCCATTCCACCAGAAGCTGCTTTGTTCCTTTATCCTTGTAAAATGTTCTCTGTATAAAATAGGAACATCAGCCAAACATGTGGGCTTCCCCCTTTCCATTCATTAGGAGAATTCATTACTTCAAAACCTCATGGGAGTATTTAAATGCAAATCTTGTCAAGAAAGCTGCTTGAGTCTGAGAAGTCCCCTAGCCACAATGCAAACCAGAACTTTCTTCCTTGATCACTCAGTTTCTTAATAGGAATCTCAACCCCTTTGCCTTCTCCCCGCCAAACCTCTCAGATTCCCAGAACAGACTAGCTTTCCCTTCTTTGCCGCTTTCCTTTCTTTGTCGTTGTCTTTCCTCACCTCTGGGGAGTGTCAGTCACAATTCTTGAAGGATCTGCTCACAAAGTGGCACTTGTAGCAGCCCCAGGAGGGGATGGGGAGGCTTTTCTATTACTGTGATGACAATGAGGAATAGAGGTCTGTTTGGGGGTGAGGGTGGAGGCGTATGTATGTGTGCTTGTGTCTGGGCCTTCTTAGCCTACTGGTATAAAATAATATGGGAAATGCAGATGACTCAGCACGGATACAGTCAAGATTCCCCAGAGTTAGCATTTCTATCTTTTCTGCTGTTTATGAAAAATGTGCTTATGCCATCTACCACCAACTCCTTCATCCTGCATTTTCTACTAAAAGCCTTTTCTTTATTAAAAAAAAAAAAAAAAGGAAGCTTCAAGTTTATTCACCTCCTTTTCTAAAACCAAACTCATTAGCAGTCGACACCAAACTGTGAATTAGCTTTTTTTAAGCATAAAAGAATTAACCTGGAAGGAAATGAGCATTTGTCTGAGACCCTCCCTGTCTGCCTCTTGCAGGCCCTCTCCTGTGTGATCTCTATGCCTGGACCTTGGGCGGGCCAGCAAAACTTGATGGAAAAAGATATGATTAATGACTTGCTCATGCTTTCTGATCATGGTGTGATGAGGAAGCCACCAGTGTGCGCCTATTAGTGTAAAGCATAATTTCTTCTTCCTGTGGTTAATGTGCTGAGCATTGACTGAATCCTTGGCACTTGTCACAGCATACAAAGATGCAGGCCTTGGCCCCAGGAGTAAGAAGCTGCTCTTTAAAAATCTTGAGAATGGGAACTAGAATGGAAGGAAGCCCAAGTCCCAATTTTGGCTGCTCCATGTTCCATGAATTCTTCCCTTTACTTGCTGATATGCTGCTGTTGTAAGATTAGCCAGTCTAACCTTTCACCCACCACCACCTCTCCACCCTCTGAGAAATCACGGTAACAGACTTAGTGAAGCTGGGGAGGATGATCGCTGGCTTGCCGTAGCTGGGGGGGAAAACATCACTGCGTTTCCCCCAGTTTCTCATTCACAGCTCTTGGACCCAGCGCTGCCTACAGAATGCCTGTGAGTGCTGGGCTGAGGGATCCACAGCTGAATGGGGGACCAGAGGATGTTGGGAACCACCTCCTCAAAATGGTCCCAAATAAACCCCATCCGTATTTATCAGCTTTTCTTCACTCGCCTGTCCCCTGACCACCGGCTTGGCTTCCCTCTTTCTTCCCTGACCAGTCGAGGCCCCAGAATCCCTTTCTTTGTTCGTGAACAGTCCTGGTTCAGTGTCAGGTTCCCACATTTCTCGCTTTTGAGCTACGTCTGTTTCAATGGCTGTCACAGTATAATGATCCTGCTGGTGGCTCCTCTTTGTCACCCCCCCCCCCGTGCCGTCAGAATCCAGTTTTCATGCCTTCCTCAACGGCCGTTTCTCGGCCTCTGGCGGCTCCTCCTTGGCCTGGCTGGCTTCGTGGTGCCCGGCCTGCCCACTCGTTGCGAATTCGGTTTCTTCCGTTCCTGGAAGCCCCTTTGTCCCTGGGATTCTTTGTGGGCCCAGGGTTGCCTTCGGCCTCCCGCGGCAGCCCGTCGGGTCTCGCCCCGGCCTCACTCGGACCGCGGCCGGCCCCGGGATCTGAGCCCCTAGGTCTTCTGCTCCCTCTCTCCCTTCCCTTGTTCCTCCAGGTCCTTCTGCAGCAGCGACACAGGCCCAGCCCGGCTGCTCTCCAGCCCGGGGCTCCCGCCTTTGTCCCAGCTCCGGGGGGAGGTCGGCGCTGAGTGGGGTCGCCAGCCCCGGCCGTGGAGTCGGCCCCGGGGTCTCCCCGCCGCGGCGGCCCGCCCAGCCTTTCATCCTGACGCGCGTGGGGCCTCCCACCCGGCCGGACGCCGCCGAATACCGCCGCCCCCTCGGCTGGGCCCGCGTCCCTGCCGCGCGCAGGTCTGCGGCCACGGGGGTGGGGGTGGGCCCTGTGGGCGGCCTGGCCGCAGCGCGAGGGCGGGGGACGCGCCGGCGGCGGAGGTGGAGGAGGCGGTGGAGGCGGCGGAGGCGGCGGAGCGAGGGGCGGGGAACGGGCAGGGCCGGGCGCTCCTGACAGGAGGAGCCGCCGCGGCCGCCGCCACGCCGGGGCGGGCTGAAGGAGGAGCGGAGCTAAGGGGTGGGGAGACGGAAACGCGAGCCGGGACCGGCGGGGTGCGAGCGGGCTGAGGAGCGGAGCGCGACGGACCGCCAGGCCGGGCGAGGCGGGCGGAGAGCAGGGAGCGAGGGCGCCGCCGCCGCCCCCCAGGCGCACAAAGGGCCGAGTCTGGGGCCGCCGCCGCCGCCTGATCGCGCGGGCCTGGAACCGGCGTCGGCCGGGGCCCCGGGAGAGCGCGGCGCCGGGCGGCCATGGCTGGCTACGTGCCGGGTCAGCAGCCGGCCAACCGCAGCCAGGAGAAGGAGTTCGTGCAGGCGTACGAGGATGTGCTGGAGCGTTACAAAGGTGCGGCGGGGGCCGGGCCGGGCCGGGTCGGGCCGGGATGCGGCCGGGGCACTGGCCGGGAGCCCGAGCCCGCGAGCCGGCGCGCGGTGGCCTTCCGAGTCCGCTGCAGGTGGGGTGGCCGGGTGGGGTCGCGCCCACCCCGGCGCTGGGGCCGGCCCCCGAGCTGCTGTTTCTTGGGGCCACTTTATTTATAGAATTGGGGCAAGCCTCTGGAACCCTCGCCTCCAAACGACAGCGCTTCCCACAGCACTAGCTACATTATTTGCCGGTTATCTGGCCCAGCTGGAAGGAGGCGAGACCCGGAGCCGGCTCGGGAGCCCTCCTGCGGTGGGGAGTGGCCGGGGGGGGGGCGAGTGGGGCGGGGGGCGGGATCCACCCGCCCTGCGCCCCGGCGGGTCTTCCTCGGACCTCTGCGTGCCCGCCGAGGAGCCCTCGCCCCTTTTGTCTCCCTGAGACTCCCGTCAGTCGCGTGGCAGCCGAGGCTGTGAGCCCCCTCGGTGTCTTTGGGGCCGGCGTCCGTGAATGTGCAGTTTTGGTGGCTGGCCTCCCCCCACCCCCACGCCCCGGGGGCTTGGAGCCTGCCCGGGGCCGGGGTCTGTTGCTTCCTTTTCTCAGAAATAAAGATTTATCTTGGAGCTCGGATTTCAGTCCCCGGAGGCGCTCTCGCGGAGCAGCGCCGCCAGTGAACGGCTCCTCTGAACCTGGGGTGCGGACAGAGAAAGTTTTGACCGGCCGGAGGGCCTGCGGACGGACGGCGCTGCTCTGACCGCCGAGGCTGCCCCTGACGTGGGCGCCCGCGGTGCGTGGCCCTGGGGGCCCCGCCGTCATCTTGCACCTTCAGTTCTGGGGTTTTGCTTTGTGTAGCAGTTGTGCTTTCCACAGACGTGGAGATTTTCCCAGAAACTCCATAGGCAGCACTTTCTCCGCTTTGCTTCAGCCGGGGCCCATGTGATGGGGCCCTTAGTTTCTTTTCATCTGAAGGGGAGGAAACTTCAGCCCTTTTGACTTCGGCAAGTATCCTTGTTTACGGCACCTACCCAGTGAAGGGAAACTAATGAAGAAGCTGTAAAATGCCCCCCCCCCCCTTGTGGCATTAAAGCTCTGCCTGGGAATGCAGAGAGAGAGAGAGAGAGTGAGAGAGAGAGAGGAACTGAAATGCTACAATGGACCCGCTCAAGAAAGAGTTGTGCTTGTTCCCTTCTGCATCAGCTCCTGTAAGCTGTCCAGGTTTTCCTGCCTGCAGCACGTTTTCTGTCAACCCCCTGTGGTCTTTCTTTTAAGAAATGCGGTTCATTTCAGAGCACAAAGAGGTTTAGATTATGCTGCTGAACTTCATTGGGAAAAAAAATTGCTGCTAAGTGAATGGTTCCATTAAGGTTCCTCTGCAGGCGTTTGAGCAACACTGCGCTCTTCCGAGGGAGGATTCTCTGGGCCTGTCTAGAGCTGTGACGGCTTTAAAAGTCAGCAGAATTGAAGCAAATCTCAGGACCTCACTGGATCGTGTTGCTGGTGGCCTCCAGCTGAAAGGAAGGAAGTTGGCTTCCTTGTAAATGGAAAGTAGGGAAGAAGGGGGGAAGTAGGGCTGGTTCCAGGAGGGGCCTGCTGTGCTCAGTCCTTTTAGCTGTCTCAGTTTGGCTTTCCTCTGAAGGACTTCGATCAGGTGTATAGGAATTTGATCCTTCCCAGACACAGATCTCTTTCTGGAGGGGAGCAACGAGTCAAAAATGGTTGTCCAAAGTAAATTAACTTGGGCTGGTTGAGGTTGCCGGGCAGTCTGCGCTGTGACAGGTGCAGGAGAATTTCTCTCCAGTCCCTACTGCACCTTTCTCCCTGGGAAGTCAGGATGGATTAGCATCCTGGCCTTTGTTACCTTGCTGTGTGGAATTCCTGCATTTTCCAGACCTAGAAATCCCCTTCCCGCCTTAATAGGAGAACTGTTTGCCTAAGCTGGAATCAATAGAGTGACCAGGGGAGGTAGTGCGTGAGGATAAAGCCAGGAATTTATTTTGGAGAGACTTAGGAAAATGTTGATGATGCTGGGGTTCTTGACGCCCATTGGTTGGCCACCAAGTTCCTTGGCTCTCTCTCTCTATGCTGCTATTAATGTGTAGTATCTCATTCTGCAAATGAAACAGGATTCTTATATTCAGAAGGAGAGCTAAAGTTTTCAGCTGCATAAACTGCTCCCCCGAAGGGGTAAAGGTGAGAAGTGATGCATTTGCAGTGTAAGGGCGGAGAGCAGCAGTATATTATAGCTGTATTAGGAAGGATTGTCAAGCATGGATTCTCCAGAGTTGTGCCTGGCAACCATTTCCCTGTGTGTTGGTAGTGAGCAAGGTTTTGGCAGGATTAGATGATTCAGCATGGACATAAACACTCTCTTACGTCCTAAGTATCCCTTAGAGCCTGTCCAGCCAGCAAACAGGAGGGAGTATTAGATATAACTCTGGATCCTACCAGTTCAGAGTGGGCAGCAATCAACAGAGCCAGAGTATGTTCTTTATTCTTCCAATCCTCCAACAATTATTAAATACCTATTAGAGATAACAGAGTGTCAGTCTCTGGAGATGACAGAACTATGAATAAGGTCTATTTCCTGCTCTTGGTTATTCACATCTAGCAAGGGAAATATATACGCAAACAAGTAATTATGATGGTGTGTTAAATGCTAGAACAGAGGTATGTATAAAGTACTTTGGAAGTAAGAGGAAGGGTAACTGTGTCCCCTTGGGGTTCACTGAAAGACTTGACAAAGGAGGTGACTAGGAGTGTGCCTTTAGGGATGAATGGGATTTGGTCAATTGGAGGAGGGTGGGGAGGGGAGGAGCCAGAGGGAATCAATAGCATGTGCAAAGGCTTGAAGGTGTGAAAGTGAATGGAGGTGTTTGAGGAATGTGAGTAGTTGGGTGTGACTTAAGGGCTAGAGTTTTGATGGGAGCCTATGATACTGTGAGGGACCCAGAGTCCTGCTTGTGAAGATTCTTTTATGGCTTTGTTCCATGGGCAGGAGGGGAGTTAACCATTGAAAGTTTTTTAAAAGCAACGGTTAGGGTGCTTATGAGAGGGAACCAGTCGATGTTTCACATCTCACATCAATATTTCACATCTCACATTGATATTTCTCTCCCTCTCTTTCTCCTTCCCTTCTCTTCTCTCTAAAAATAAATAAATATATATAAATAAATCTTTTTTAAAAAGCAACAATTAGTATGCCAATTTTATTAATTCATATTCGTCGTCGTCGTCGGCAGCCGTCCGTCTCGAGAGACGATGGTGTAGCTTCTTAAGAGTCTATCTGCACCGCCGAGAATGGCTGTGCAGTCCGACTCGGGAGTGACACGGTATCTGTCTCCTCCCGTGTTGAATCGACATCTTGCGATGTCGCTGGAGTGTCCTCTCCAGTGAAGCTGAAGCTACAGAGCCTGGGCAGGGTGATATGGAGGGTCTGCTGTTGCCCATGCAGCAGACCCCCCCTCTCTTCGCAGCTGAAGGATCCAAGGGAAAGACGGAGTCAATACAGCTTGGCTTCAGGTGCGCCGCAGGAGTTGCCGGTGTTGACTACAACGTCAAACCGCCTTAGGGACTCCGGCTCCGGATTTTCTGTCGGGGTTTACTCCCCTAGCCTTTCCCCTGAAGAGGTATGCCGCAAGGCAGCGGAGGTTTTTTGGAATCAGAGTTTTCCTTCTCTGATTAATTCATATTAGTGATTGGAATACTTACATTACTGTCTGGGGCACCCTTTCCGTTGTACCAGAGTACTTATGAAGCTAATAACACGGAAACAAAGAAAACACAGGTGCATTGTTTTGAGGGCTAGTTCATCCAGATGATGATAAGGGCCAGTCACAAGGTTTCCCTCTCTGTAGATTGAGATCGTTATGAACATAAGTGGAAACTAAGAAGGAACAGTTAGAGAGGTAGGAGAAACAGGACCTGACTTTTCCTAGGCTAGAGGCAACCTCTACTGAAGGAGCAGGCCACATCAGGGCATAGTTTTAGGTTTTAGAGAGGAGGTTTGAAAAACAAACATAGTCTGTATTTATGGTGGTTGGTTAATCAGAAAGCATAATATGTAAATTGGTTCAGGTAGAATTAGACTTTGTTTTCACAAAGCCCTAAAGACTAAATAGTCTTTCCATGCCAGACTGAATTAGGAATAAAAGAGAACATTCACATTTCAACACTGGTAACATGGACTATCTGGTACTTAAAAACTTAACAGGTGTCATGGGTTATAGGAAGGTGATTGGAACTGCTTTTTGTTCATCATATCACAGAAAAGAAATTATAAAACTTACTGCACAGAGATTTAGGAGTGAAGGATCTCCATATTGTTAACGCACAAAACCAGCAAGGCAGCAAAAAGACACTAGGCTTTAAATTTCTTTAGTCTTGTGCTCCAGTCCTAATTCTGCCACTTGTTCTGTGTGACCTTGCAAAAGTTGTTTATCGTCTAATCTTTGGGTTTTTCATCTGTTAAAATAGGGATGATAATACTAACTCCTTGGCATTCATGAGAATATGAGTGAGCTGTTGGCATGTATTAGGCCATTATGTTTAGAAAAACCTTCATGTATATAATACTTTGTATTTTACAAAGGAGTTTTCTGTTCATTATCTTATTTGATCTTTATAATATCCTGGAAGGAAAGTATTATACACATGCATAAATTTAGGCAGAGAGACTTAAATTATTTGTTGCAAGAGCCAAGGTCCAGACTTCTAGATGAAAGTTTTACATTGTGTCACAGAAGCAAGTTTTAAAATCAGAGCAGTGACTTAAATGAGATAATTATGAAAATGCTAGTATCATATTATAATTAGTTTTTAGTCTCTGAACTGTAAGTCACACACCTTATTTGGCCTACATTTCCGAATCTGTGAACTGTGGAAAATTTGTTTTCCCCTGTGGGAGAGGTTTCACGGTATATAAATTACTTTCAAATTCTTATACAAAAGCAATGAGGTACAAAGTGATAAAGTTTTGTTAATACACTGGTTGGAAGATATAGGCTGAGGATTTGGTGGTGTTTACCTAAGTGATACTCTGATGCAATGTCTTGATTAAATGTAGACTCAGTTTTTAAGTTCCTTTTTAGACCACAACACTTGAATTGCAGTGGATGGCTTCTAGACAGAACAATAGAGTAATTGCTACTTCTGGACATGGACACTGTCAATTCGGAAAGTGAATCAAGTCTTTCTGCTGGGAAATCACAAGCTTTGGCTACGTTCATGCTGTTGAAATCATAAAATGTGTGCATATGCTAACAGTGCTTATGGGAGCTACTGCTTTCTCTTGGACTTGCTTGGCAGTTGACATAATACAAGTCAAGGAAATGAATCAGCTGAAGCCTTATTGTCCTGGTATTTTTTAGTGCCAATTTCAGTTTTTAGAGCTCATGGTAGAAAGAATGCTTAAGAGTATATATCTGGGAACAGAAACATCCCAAGATCAAAAATTACAAGTAAACAATTATGGGTTGCAAAATGAGTTTGTTGTGATTTCTCAATGGTCTTGAAAACACCCAGGCTTTCTCCCTTTTACTAAATAAGGTTTGCCTTTCTAGCTTCTGGTAATTATTATATGTTGAGCCACGTGTGAGTTGCTTGTGTGGTGTGCTAAAGCTCCTGCTTTTGCTCTTCACAGTTTTGATTGGAATTTAAGCCTGTGTTGGCTTGCTTCTACCAGTAGCATTTACTAATTTCCTGGTCTGGAGGAGCCCTTTCAGGCCTCTTGACTTGGCTTGCAATATCTAAGAATGTTTAGTCCAACTCTTTTTGTTACTGCTAATAAATATTATTTTTCCCTCCAGAACTTCCCAGTTCCAAAATAAATTACAATGAATCTCTGATTCTTTGTCTCCAGCTTTTAGGTCATTCTATAATTTGACTTGCTTTGCATACCTAACTATGTCAGTTTGTTAATGCCCAACCACAGCTCTGCTGCGTTTGGGCAGGTCTCAGTGTAATCCTTCCCCCAGGTCCTCATACCTGTTCTGTGCTTTTATGTTCTCTCTTCCTGGAATGCCCAATTTTTTTTTTTCTGATTATTCAAATCTTCTCTCTCTCTCTCTCTCTTTTTGTATTAAAGCTAAGGATAAGACTTGCATCCTCTGTGTAGCTTTCTTCCATTACTCTTTTAGACATTGATCTCTCCCTTTCCTGATCTCTACTCTCCGATGTTTACTTCTAACTTAGTCTCTTAACATATTCTTGTCTCATGTCTTCTCGAATTGTTCCCCTAATGAGCTTTTATGTGCATATCGTGTGGGGGCTTTTTTTAACTTAAAAAAGAATTTTAACTTTAAAGATTTTATTTATTTTTAGAGGGGAAGGGAAGGAGAAAGATATGGAGAGAAACATTAATGTGTGGTTTCCTCTCATGTGCTCCCAACAGGGGGACTTAGCCTGCAACCCAGGCATATGTCCTGACTGGGAACCGAACTGGCAACCCTTTGTTTTGCAGGCTTGTGCTCAATCCACTGAGCCACACCAGCCAGGGCTTTAATTGAATTTATTGGCGTGACACTGGTTAACAAAATTATACAGGTTTTAGGAGCATGGTTCTATAATACATCATCTGTACAGTGTATTGTGTGTTTACCACCCCAAGTCAAGTCTCCGTCCATCACCCTTTATTTCTGCTATGTGGGGACTGTCTGTACTTCTTTTATATGTGGTTAATTGTCAGGGTATTTCTCTCAGGAGGAAGGGCAGTCATACCAGCACTTTTAAGTTATATTTTTAAAATAACTTCCTTCTCATATTATAAAAGGATGTGTTTAATGTAGAAAAAATTGTAAAAATACAGGAAAGTATGTAGAGCTTTAGATAGTATACCTTCCTTAATTGTGTGTGTGTGTGTGTGTGTGTGTGTGTGTGTATGCAGGGAGGAGGATGGAGGATGGAGAGGTAGGCAGACCAACACAGATATGCTCTCCCTGGAGAGAATGGAGTTCTCAGGGATACACCTTGTTTGGCCAGCCTGGGATCTGATACCCTGTGCTTATTTCCTTCTGCATGACCATGTGTCAGTCATCAGGGATGTGCCAGTTATCAGGGACGATTTGGGTCGTCACCTAGGATAAGTTAATTAATTGGTCATTCAGCATCTTTCTTTTGGGCAAGGGCTTTGCCAGCTGTACTGCTACCATAGCAAATTCCAGTCATGATTTTTATTCAGAAAGGTGGATGTTCAAGAAAAGAATGAGTTTGCTTGACGTGTCTTGGAGTTTTCAACCTGCAGAAGCATGTTGGATTGGAGACCTATGGGAAGGGATTTTTATTTTTGGCTGTGATTTTTATTTTTAGTCAGTCCAAAATAATGAAATAAGCTTACTTTGTACACTGTATGCTACTAGTACCTAGAGAATATGGGCTGTTCGTAAGGTTGGAGTGTTGGATATAAGGGAAGGAGAAAAATGAGGCAGTGAAAGTGGGCAGGACTAACATGTTGACTGACTGAGTGTGTTGTACTGTATAGAGTTTGGACTTTATCCTACAGGCTTTTAGGAACCATTGAAGGGTCTTTGGCAAGAAAGGCTATGATTAGATTTACATTTTAGAAATACTTCTCCTCTGGTGGCAGTGTGAAAGAGGATTTAAGAGAGTCAAGATGAGTGACAGGAGGCTGTTACAGTAATTTAGGCAGAGAGTGATTAGAGATTAAACTAAGGTTGTAGAAGTATTACTGTAGTAAAATGGGCAAATCAAGAAATTTTAAGGGGTAAATCCATGTGTTTTGATGACTAATTGAATGTGGTCTATTGCAGGGAGAGGGAAGAACCTTGGGTGACTTGCAGGTTTCTGTCTTGGGTTCCTGTGTGGGTGGGTGGTGTTGTTAACTAGCATAGGGAGGGTAAGGGAAGGAAGGTTATTTGTGGTGACATGGTGACAGTGCTGGTGCTAGGAAAGTTACTGAGTTCAGTTTTCATTGCGGTGTGCTCCAGGTTTCTGTGGGATGCTTGGCAGAGGTGTCCAGCAGGTAGGTGGTTGTATTGCACATCAAGCTCAGAGAGTTACAGACAAGGCAGTCATCAGCTCATTGAATCAAAACCAGAGGCGTGGACAAGAAGATTGCTTAGCAGTGTGTCTACAGTGAGAAGAGGTTTGAATCAAAAACTTGGAAACTCCAAGGGAAAAGTGGTTTGGAGAGCAGAGGAAGAATAGCTCCTGAAGGAAATTGTCTATCAGTAGGGTGTGGCCAGAAATGTAGGAGAAACAGGAGAAGCAATTTCAAGGAGGGTATGCCACACAGTGTCAGATTATTTGAGGTCCAGCAAGAGGAGGACTTTAGGCTCTAACATAAAGGTCACCTTTACTGGAGCATTTTCAGTAGAGCTGTGGGAAGTGCATCCAGAGAGCAGTGGGCTGGGAGTGAATAAGAAGTGCAGAAGTGGAGTCAGTGAGTTTTGAAACCTAGATTTTGAAGAAACAGAGAGGAGGAAGGCATTATATAGAGGGAGAGGGGAGTTTTGTGTGTTTATTGTAACAAAGGAGGACTTAAGTGTGTTTAAGTACTGTTTGGAAAGAATCAGTAGAGAAGGGGAGATATAAAAAAATTTAAAGAAAGGAGAGAATAATTGATGGGAGCATGGGATCCAGAATTTAAAAAAAGAAAACATCTGATGAGAAAGAGGGAGGAAGGCAAGAATGCAGGCAGTTAAGTTGGTTGATTAGAGGTATAGGAACTTGAGGGAATTTCCCCTGACGGCTGTTATTCTTTCTATGAAATAGGAAGGGAAGCTATCTGCTGAGAGCAGAGGCTGTGTCTGTGTGTGCACACATGTGCACACATGTGCACACATGCACATTCTTTCCCTTTAGCACCAGAAGCACTCAACAGCCTGGTTGTAGATAAAACTGAGAAGGCAGGCAGATGGATTGATCCAGGATCAGAGTTTTCCAGCATACGTTTGATGGAAGAATAAGGGGTTCCTTTAAAAAGTGTAACATCTACTTGATTGTTCTCTCACTTCTATCATTTCTCCTACATCCCTGGTCACTCCCAGCAAAACTGTAACCTCCTTCAGGGCAGGAACCATTTATATAACTTTTATATCCCTTTATAGCATTTAGTAAAGTGCAGGGCAAAAATTCTTATCTATTTTTGACTTAATCTGACGTGCGGTCGGGGTACCTTGACTTGACATAGACTCTTCTCACCTGGGATCTTTAATCATCTCAGTATCTGATATGGAGAGTGCAGGATTCATTGGCTTGAGTGTGACCTCTAGGCTTAGCTTCACTTGCTCTCCTCAGGGTAGTTGAGGTTAAAACATTTGTGCTTTTCATGAAGACCATGGGATTAGTATTCCCTATTATATTTGGACCAGGCTTTCGAAGGCCCAGGTTCTTTGAAAGACTAGACAGAGTGGCTATTGTGGAAGATGCAGCCTCCTCCGCGTGTGTTTTGGCAGGCGGGCAGCGAATGTGACGTGTTTGTGCTCACGACCCGGAACCCTCTCCACCGTAACAGATGCAGTATCATCACTGCCTTTTAGATCATGATAGTGTCCTTCATAGTTTACCTGACCTTTATATCTAAAAGAGTTTTAGTTACCCTTTTCTTTGTCCTCTACTTGCTTATTGTTTTTCGCCCTCAGTCTATCTAGTGTAGAGGACATTTCCTAATGTATTAGGCCGAATTCAGACTGACTTAGGTCTTACTCCCTTCTGGCACGCTCTGCAGCCTTTGATTGTTAAGTGGCATGTTCCCCGCATTGTGGCTTGTTTTTTGCTCCTTGTTTTGTAAATTTGGACTCTGTATCAAATAAATTTGACATGAGTCACTTCAGGGAGTGGAAGGTGTGTCTCCACTAATTTGGAGAATCTTTGATCTTGTTTCAGTCACTGGTTTGGCTTATCTGGTACAGTTTCTCTCTGTGTCCTGTAAGAGGGTGTGTGTGCGTGTGCGTGTGCGTGTGTCACAGTTAGGTGTCCCTTGCCTCTGGTTTCATATATTGCAGTGGAAGGTCTAGTCCAGGGGATGCCACTTTGCATCTATAAATTCCCACTACTATCCTTGTCATCACCATTAGCAAAAATGCCTCTATTGTCAGCTTCTTTGAATGTAGTATAGTATCTAACACGGAATAAATAGAGTTCATAAACCCTCTGTCTGCCCTCTAGAAGTTTGCAGTGTACAGCAGACAAGACATTACAAATGACAGAAACAATAAAGAATGTGTAAGCAGTTGAACAAATAAAGGATGGCCCTGTTCATTTACTTATCATGTTCACAGCAGAAGATATCCTGAAAAAGAGACTTAGTCCACAGAAAGAGGGGAGTGACAGAGACAAGATCGTCTTTGTTCCTATGAGGATGGCAGGGGAGCTGCCATCTATGGCTCTTTGGTGCCAGGCATTTTCTCTATAATATCATTTCTAGTCATACAGGACCTTATTGCCATGTTCTTTTTCCACATAGCCAGGACAGGATCCTAATGGGGCTCACTCTCTGGGAACCTGTGGCTGAAGTGGTAGGCAGGGAGACACCTGGAAGACGTGGTCCTCTGGTCCAATGTCTTTGTAATGTGAGGAAAAACATCCCAGACCTACTGCAAACATGCTTGTATTCACAAACATCACACGTGAGCCATGAAGTAGTGTTGGATCGGAAAGTTGGTCTGGCCTGATCTGGGGGCACCTCTAAGGGGTGAGAATGAAGGACCTGTCCCAGGCTCTGTTGGTTAGTTTCCCAAATGGAAAACATGGACCAGACTAGTTTAGTTGGGGTGCTTTGAGAGGCTCACATCTCTCAGAGGGCAGGTTCATTGTTGTTATTGTTAATTAGTACATTAACAGTATTCATGTAACACTGCCTTTATTAGGAAGAACGGGGATCTGCCAGGACCTGGAATTTCCCTTCACCTTCCCTGTGGGGCAGAAGGAGCATTAGATTCCCAGCTCTCAGGCCTCCTGTCTCTGATCATCCTGTGGGTGGTTCCTAGGAAGGGGTGAGGCAGTGGAGGCCCTGGCGTGAATACGCTTCTGAGAAGGGATAAGAGGCAGTGTGTTAACTCACGGGTGGTGTGTTAATAAGAGATGATAGGTGTGGGGCTAATATTAAGGGGCTAATAAAGGCAGAAAATAATTGTTGCTGTCATTAGCTGCTTCCCTTTGCCTGCGTATGTTGTGTAAGAGCAGAGCTGAAACCCTTGCATTCTTTTTCTTCTCCTTTTCTTGATTAATTTCATTTTCTTGTAAAGATGTATAATACCCTCAACAGATAGGCTTGTGATGATACGGAAAATTAAATGAATAAAACTTGCAGAGATTGGAAAGCTAAGCGGTGATTTGATTATGGTCTTTAAGTATAAGAAGTGTTCGTCTTGCAATTCATCATAAACCAAAACTGCCTTGTAGCATTTCTTTGGTTTTTGTTACTTAAATTTTTGTGTTTATTTGTCTGAACTTCCCATCCTAATTGTGATCTTGTTGAGGGTGTAAGTGGTGTCAAATGAGATGCACATGATATAATTCATGAATTGAACCACTTTGCAGTTGGTTGGTGGTCAGATTTCTTTGTATTTCCTATAGGTCTGCTCCCAGACCTGTGCCATGAATGCCTTCCTCATCTATCCAGAAACCTTTTTCTTCTCCTCTTCCTCCTTTTCTTGGCTGCATCTCATTTTCTGAGTTGTGAAGATGTATGCTGCTTGCAACTTCTCAGTGATTCCCATTGTCTATACATTAAAGACCAAGTGTGCCGCACAGTTCGTGATGGTCTAATCCCTGCCCACTTCTGTAACCTCATTTTTCTTGCATTTTTTACTTGTCAGGTTGAAGCTATGTGCAGCTTTCTTAGCATGCCAGGCTGGAGACGATCTCTGTGTGCCCATGTTGTGCTCCCTCTCTCTGCCTGGAATTCCTCTTTCACTTGTTAACTTCACCTGCCAGCAAATTCTAGTTTACTTATTACTCTTCAGGCATTGTTACTGTTGGGAATCCTTTCCTTACCCTCCCTGCTCATGTGGTTAATCTCTTTCCCCCCTGCTACCTCTGAAGGTTATATCTATTCTGATGTGCACATCTAGAGGATTGTGGTTTGGTTGTTTATATGGTTATCTCCTCTCCGCACTTGGTTTTCTAGCCTTAGCGCAGTGCTTAACACATACAGGTGGCTGGAGAGATGTTAGATGAATGAAGGCTGCATGCACAGATTTGTTATAAATGTTCACTGCATGAAATCAATCTAAAAAGTAAGAGGATATAGCATAAAATAATAGTAGAAAATTCAGTGAGCCTAAGGGTAATAACATTATTAGGTTGTTAGGATGGTATATCATTTTTGCTTCTGAAGAATTTCAAGAAGAAAATAGAGCACTCTCATGGATAGTTTAATTTTTCATTTGCTAAAGAGAACCAGATATTCTTCTGTGGATGCCTTTAGGTCTCTGACTCTGATCTGAATATGTGGCTAGGATTCCGTATGAGATGCTTCTTTACTAGTGCTTTGTGTATACTAAATATGTAATCTATCCTTTTCAGGAGCTGAAGGCCAAAATGTTATAATCAGATTGAGAATTGTAATGTGCAGAATATAATAAAATCCCCTATGTGATCTTTTAATTGCCATCTCATGGAATTTTAAAACTATAAGCCCGTAACCTTTATTTCTCCAACTCACTTCCCCTTTTGGAATGTTGTAATTTTACTTCACCTTACTCCTGGAACTCCCTGTTATCATTTCATGGATACTTACTTTGTTTATTGCCTGATTCTTTCTCCTAACTAAATGGAAGACTTGAGAGTGAGGTTTTTGTCTATTAACTCTTGTATCATTCACAACCAGAAGAGGGTCTGGTATATAGTGGGTGCTCAATAAATAGTTGTTGAATGAATGTACTAGAAATGGTCAGTTCAGCTCACTCTTATTCCTTATAATGAGGCATGGAAAAGTGTAATAACTTGTTCAAGGTCATATAACTAGTTAGTGTTAAAGCCAGATCCCCTTATCAGATGAGTAGTGTTTTGTTTTTTTTTCAAAGATTTTATTTATTTATTTTTAAAGAGAGGGGAAGGGAGGGATGAAGAGAGGAAGAGAAACATTGATGGGTGAGAGACAGTTACATCGATTGATTGCCCCTTGCATGCACCCAAACCAGTAACCTTTTGCAGGACAGTGCCCAGCCAACTGAGCCACGCTGGCCAGGGAGAGTGGTGTTTATTTTTTTTGTTTTTTTTTTTTTAATGAAATCATAGTTAATCACAGTTCCTTTATGTAATTTGATACTGATGTGTGTTATGGGCTTAACTGTAGATCCCTATGAGCAGGCGGGGCAGTAGGGTGAAAAGTATTGTGTATTGAGCCTGAACGAAATGCAAGGTACTTTATCTCATTTAATTACCACAAATGATATCCTATGACAGTCCAGTGACATTGGTAAGTCACAGATGAGGAAACTGAGGCCTAAGGAACCTAAACACTTTCCCTGGGGATCGCACAGCTAGTAAGACTGAACTGGATTTTAAACCCAGGCCTGATTAACTCTACTTGGCAATAGACCCTCTTACCTTAAGTACAATATAGTTTTTGAATTTGTGGTCTGATTTGCTTTAAGATTTTCAAGTCAGACTACTCTTGAAAATGGTCTGATTTGAACTGCTCAAGTAGAATTGCAAAAATTGTTTCCTGAAAAAACCCTGTGGAGCAGTGGGGGCTGTGGTAATAGAGAGAAGTCTAAGAACAATCCTGTGCTGTGGGGTAGTGCTGTATATCCCCACTCAGTTATATCACATATAATTCAATTTCAGACTTCCTTTTTAACCCAGGCATCCAGGACACCTATAAAAAGGTGATTATGTCACGGTCTTGTGTATTGCAACCACCTCTGAGTGTGTTAGGTAGTGCTCTTAAGCACTAACAGAGACAGTGCCTAAAATGTAGGACAGGTAGGCAGGAGAGGACTGAACTCAATTGAAACTAGCTGTTTCTGTAGTAAGTAGGCAGAACGTAATTACCTGTGTTGCTCAGAGACCTGAGCTGAGAGTGCAGGTAGGGAGAGGTCGACACCCATTGTCTTTGGTAGAATGATGGGAGTAAATAACCCTTAGTTTCCAATTTAGTCCAGAAACATTTGTTTACCATTTGGAGTCACAGTGGTGATACGGACGTCCACTTTGCTCCTTGTCACCCCTTACAAGCATTACATTATTTTCATTAAGAGATTCCCTTATATATCAAAGCGATTCATTTTGAACTCCTGTTCAGCTTCCTCTCAGATAGCTTTGTGTAGCCTGCCTTAGAAAGGAGCAGGGAGATTGAGCTGAGGTGGCCCCTGAGGGAAGAGGGAGGATGGAGGATTAGTAAAAGTGTCCGAAAAACAAAGGCTTAATTAGGAGGCTTTTCTGTCTTGGGAGTTAAGGTTGTTTCCATTAGCTGATTGCTGAGATGGGTGTAGAGACCCAGGAGGAGGAGGAGGAGGAGGAGGAGTTGTAATGAGAAGTAGAATAGCTAGGCACTCAGCGGTGGTCGCTTGGTTGGAGGACCAGCAGCAGCACCTGGGAACATTTCAGAAATGCAAAATGTTAGGCTCCACCCCAGACCTGTTCAGTCAGTTTCCATTTTAGCAGGATTCCCAGGTGATTCTGTGCTGAGTTGGGCTTTGGAGCCTGATTGACCTGGGATTGAAACCTGGTTTGGCCATTTACTAGCTGTGTGACCTTGAATAAATTATTTAGCCTCTCAGTGCCTCAGTTTCTTATCTGCAGAATAGGGGAACTCACTTCATAGGGCTGTTGGGAAGAGTAAATGAAATATAAGTGTGTTTTGCAATTGGTGGTATCTTAGATTTAATAAGATTTAGTAATGTCTGTAATGTACCAAATACTTAGTCTGGCACTGAGTAAATAAATAATAAATACTATTACTAATAATTAAATTAGTCAAATTTATATGAACCAAGAGCCTTTCTCAATTTCTCTCTCTTTTCTCTCTTTATCTCTCAACGAGTGCATTTGTTTGCAATCTTATAAAACTGTAGTCAGCATGTATATACTCTATTGCTGTACTCAAACTTATGTGGTGAAAGGAAATCAGGAGACTTGTGTTGGATTCCCGATTCTGCCACAAACTTATTTGTGGCTTTGGTTAAGTCACTTTACTACTTTGAGATAGTTTTCTTACTGTAAAAATGGACAGGGAGGAATTAGACAAAATTTATGAGGTCTCTTCACTGATTCATTCAATACATATTGACTGAAATAAAAAAATTTGGTAGAAAACCATATCTAGGGAATTGGTTCAAAAGTACTTGTTCAAGCAGGTTGGTGTGGATAAGAAAAAGGGGTTTGAATCTTGGCTCATCTGCATCCTGGCTACATTATATTGGGCAACTTAACCTTCCTAAACATTGATTACCTCATTAGTAATGGGGTGAATAGTTCATACCTTGCAGGGATGTTGTGAAGTTTGATTAAGATAATCTGTATTAGCACTAGCATATGTGAGGCATACAGTGGATGCTCAATATACATGAGTTCTCTTTCCTTCTTTCTGTTCATCCAGGAATGGTTAGAGAAGCATACCATATTCGAAAGGAGTAAGAATCTATACTGGTCCTAATGTCTTTTTTTCCATAATGGTATCCTCTTTGTTGGGAGATTAAAATTTGTAGAGAAAGAAATGTGCATATAACCAGATCCTGGCATTTTAAAGTAACCCACCCTTTGATTTTAAATTAAAATTTCTTTTGAAAATACATAGTTTATAGTAGGATAAAGATGGTGTATTAGTGTCCTGGGGCTGCCATAACAAATTACCACAAATAGGGTGGCTCAAACAACAGAAATTTACTGTCTTACAATCCAGGAGGCTAGACGTCTGAAATCAAGGTGCAGCAGGATTGGTTCCTTCTGAGTGCTCTGCTGGAGAATGTGTTCCAGACCTCTTCACTAGCTTCTGATGGCCTTTGGACTTGCGGATGGTGTTCTCTCTCAGTGCCTGTACATCATTTGTATGTGTCTGTGTCTGTGTTCAAATTTCTTCTTTTTATAAGAACACCAATTTTATATTGGGTTAGGGTATACCCTAATGACCTTATCTTCACTTGATCATTTGTAAAGGTCCTATTTCCAAATAAAGTCACATTCACAGATACCGGAGGTTAGGACTTCAACATGAGGGGGGAGACACAATTCGACCTATAGTAGATGGTTCAGTTACTTTCTAACCTGGAGAGAAGAGCAAGTATGAAATTAACTTTTGCTGGCCTCTTTAAGACTTCCTACTAAGATTCTCTTCTTAGGGACACAGGAAGACTCCAGGTTCACCCCTTTGTCCTGCTAATTCTGCACTTTGGTTTGGCAGTATTTTTTTTAAATTTATTTTTTTATTGTTTTTCTATTACAGTTGTCCCACTTTTTCCTCCATTGCTCCACCCCACCCAGCCCACCCTTTCTTCCACAGTCAGTCCCCACCTCGTTGTCCATATCCGTGGGTTATTTATACTAGTTCCTTTAAGTTTGGCAGTATTTAGGAAAGAAAACTGAGATGGACCTGATTTGTAGCTTGATGGGAGATATCTCCCTTTTATGAGCTGAATGGGTTAATAAAAATAATAGTAATAAAAATAGCTCTCATTAGTTGAGTTTTTACTATGTGCCAGGGACTATGTTAAACACTTTATGTACATTAGCCCATTTAATTCTCATCAAAACCCCATGAAGTAGATCTTATTATCATCATTTTACAGAGGAGAAAAGTGAGGTTCAGCTAGTGAAATAAATTGTCCAAGGTCACACCTAGTAAAGGTTAGAGCAGGCATTCAAATCTGGCTCTGTGAGACTACAGAGCTTCAGCTCTTAGCCATGGTATTGTACTTCCCTTTCACTTCCTTGAATAGAACTGTCGGACCCAAGTCTCCTTCTTTTCTATAAAAACTCCTAGTTCTGGAATCATGCCTACTGAAAGGGTCAGAGAGGTGACCTTTACTTACATTCTTGTAAGTTCTTATTGTTTGTGAGTAGGAAAGGGAGTGTGACTTCAGTTGGCACTTTTTACCTCGTGGTTTAAGTCTTGCCAAGAGGCCCTAGTCAGGTGTGGGACATTTTGAGTTTCTTTAAAACAAAACATACTGTTCTAAAACTGAAGATGAAAAAGCATAGGCCTATTACAATTACCTAAGGTTATTACTATTTATTACTATTATTATTACTACAGAATTACACATGCTCATTGTAATTAATTTAAGCAAAGTTCTTTTCTGTAGTATTTCCACCTAGTCCCCACTGGTCAGGGTGACCAGCCAGTAGTCAAGGTTTAGCTTGTCTTCTTCCAGTTTTTTTTATTGTACTTTGGACCTGCCCCTCCCTCTCCCTTCTTTATTCCTTCATGTTGGTCATGTTTCCTCGTGTCTCAAAGCCTGACCTCTTTTGTTTATTTATTTATTATTTCTGAAGGTGACATTCACCTGCATGCCTTGGGAAAAGCAGTCTTGTATTGTGAAGGGCCATGTAGATAGGCTGTAGATTATATGCCAGTATAACATAAAGCCAAAATTCCTTAGTAGAAGACATGACCCTCCACATCCCCGCTCCTCACTGTGTTTCTTGCCTTAGACCCCTGTAATCCTTTGATGTAGTCATTCATTCCCTTCTGCACGCAGCTTACTCACACTCCAGATTGTTTCTTGTCCATGTGCCTTGCTCACATTACTGTCTCTGTCTGAAAAGTCCTCTTAAACCTACACTGTTGAAAAATGTATCCTTCCAGACGCACTCCACATTTTTTTTTAAAGATTTTATTTATTAGTTTTAGAGAGACGGAAAGGAAGGGAAAGAATGAGAGAAACATCAATGTGAGAGAGAGATATTGATCGGTTGCCTCTTGCATGCCCCCAACTGAGGACCAGGCCCACAACCCAGGCATGTGCCCTGACTGAGAATTGAACTGATGACCTTTGGGTTCACAGGCTGGCATTCAGTCCATTGAACTACACCAGGCAGGGCCCCACATGTTTTTAGTGATGACTTTTTGAGCTCCTAAAAAAAAAAAAAAAAAAGATTTTATTTATTTATTTTTAAAGAGAAGGGAAGGGAGAGAGAAAGAGGGAGAGAAACATCAAATGTGTGATTGCCTCTCGCTTGTCCACAACTGGGGACCTGACCTGCAACACAGGCATGTGCCCTGACTGGGAATCGAACCAGTGATCCTTTGGTTCACAGGCTGGTGCTCAGTCCACTGAGCCACACCAGCCAGAGTTTGAGCTCTTTTAAGTGAATGAATTAACTACTCTCTTCTCTCTTTTAACATTCCATGCATATGTAATTTATTTTTATGCCATTTATTTTTAATGCAAATGTTTTAGTATGTTTATTAAGTTAACCTCATTATGATTACTGTCTTTATGTAGACAGTATTCATTTAGATTTACCAAATATTTATCTTTAAAAAAAGTTCTTTTTCCTTTCTCGTAGCATGTTCAGTCTTCCCTTTGGGGTGATTTTCTATCTGCCTGATATTCTGTAGTACAGTCTACTGGTGATAAATTCTTAGTTCTTTTTTATTTTTTAATTTATTTTTGTCCACTGAGACATTTTATTTGCATGCGTGTATTACATCCCTAGTAAAAGAGTCCTAGGATTTTTCCTCCTGTGTGTTTTCATCTTGCTTTTTCATGGTTCATGATGCCCGCTTAGGTTGTTAGTACAATGACATCAAACTGAGGGGACAGAAGCAGATTGTTCTGCCATTTTTCTAGGTTTTTGAGTTGCACATCGAATCTGGGGCTGATTACTCTGCACTTGTTCAATCTGCCTGTGAGGCTCACAGCAATTTTGCCAGCTCTATGGTCATCAGTAATTTCAAATTGGCCAATGTAATCATGCTTCATCACCACAGTTAGAAACTGGATGATGATTTTGGAGCATGGGCTAATAAGAATCTGGCGTTTGCCTCTTTTCGGTATTGTTGATACTCTTGAGAGCATCAGCCAGGACATTCATGCGCACTGTTAATGGTGGCACAGAAAGATTGTGGAAAGAGCAGTTCTTTTTTTATTGTTGTTGCCATACATTTGGCTTACTTTTTGGGACTTTGTTTGGTACTTAGCTAGAGTCATCCCCTTTCTTGTAAGATCTTTCCCCACCTCTCCTAGTGAAACCCTACAGGTCTTTGAAGCTCAGCTCAAATTCTCCCTTTCCCATCAGTACTCTGAGAACCATACCAACCCTGTGATAACTCATTCTGCTTCTGAACTCATAGCATTAACTTCTACCACTCAATGCCAGTTGCCATGTAATGCTGTATTTTCTTATTTGTTGTTTAACTTCCCGCGTAATCCAGTACTCCTGGTGCTCACAGATGATGATTTCGTCTTTCTACTCCTCATCTTGCCTAGCACAGTGCCCTATGTGTAGCAGTTATTCACCAAAAGTTGGTGTGATTGATTTTCTCAGTACTTGACACACCTTTAAAGATCAGGTGCTTAGAGTCGGAAGCCCGGGGGAACATTCCACTAATGACATCACCTTGGCTGCCTGTCTGGATGGGGTGTGTGCCACTGAGAGGAGTGCTGGCAGATGAAATACTTGTGTAACAGGTTATGTTTCTTCCTCTAATGAATGGGATTCAGACTCCACATTGGGGAAAAGAGATAGCGCGCGTAGGAGGAGGGCTGACAAGGGGATGGAAGGGAGGATGCAACGTGGTTATACATGGGGACACGGCTTTATTAAAAACATAAATAAAAGAATGGTGTAATACTGAGAGAGGCTTCTTGGAACCAGTAGGCTGATGAGACAAACCAGCTTCTCTGGTGCAAACCAGTTATTAACTGCCATTTATTTTCTTTACAGTAAATCTGTACCACCTAGCTACTTTCTTATTAGGGTGAGTCTGGAGAAAGGGCTTGGTTTAGAATTAGGAAATCCAAGAGAGATGCAGAATAGTCAGAGTGAGGTAAGGGGTGGAGATATTTCTTTCTCTCATTGGTCTTATCAGCCCTAGATCTGAGGGGTTACCAGGATCTCCTTGCATTTGCTGGTAGGGGTTGCTACTGGAGTGGTATAAAACCTCTCATTTCTACCCCTACTACTCCCTTTTGCCCCATCTTGCTTTCCTCTTTCACTGATGCTCTTCTACCACACACAATAGATTGGTCATCATTCCCATCTCTGAGGCCCAGGTGTGCATTGGACCACCCCATTGTTCGTTGCCCAGATCCTGAATGTAATTTCTCTATCCTCCACTCTTCTGCCTTCTCCAAATGGTAGGAAGGGAGAGAAAAGGTAATGGAGTGTGATAGTTTTTTAAGTCTTCTGTAGCTTAAAGGGCAGAATGTTTTGATTGCTTGATTCAGGGGTCTTTGGGCTTCCTAATAAGAGGATCTATTCTTTTGTTGAGTAATGTGGACTCAGAGAGTCTTGTGTTGGGGGTTGGTATCTGCCTCTGAAAGGGAAAGATCACTTTTGGACTTGATTTTTCCCCCTCTATTAGTGGATATCTCATTATCAGAAGATGAGAACTGATGTTGCTTTAGACAGTTATAAATACAGCAGAACTAATACATTTGTAATGATCTTTTGGTTTTGAAAACATCTTTAAAAAGTAGTTTTTGGCTAAACGCTTTCCTACTTTTTGTGGGATGACTTTGCTACATACTAATTCGAAGGAATAACAATACTGAATGACTTTTTGTAGATCACTAAACATTATGATGTTACTGAGACTGTCTTGGTGGAGAGAGTTTTGGTCCATGGGAATAATGTGGGTTTTGGTGTCTACTTCTTTCTCTCCCTTCAGACAAGTCTTCCTACATGTCCCATTATCTGGCTTTGGGTGGGATGAACAGTGGGAAATGTGAGTATACTCATCTCATTGTTCAGGTCGTTGCTTGGGTGCGGTTCTGCGGAGCTTCCTCCGAGAGCTGACTCTTCCACATTATGGTGGTGTTCTTGTTTTTACATGTCGTATTCATTAACATCCTTGGCATTTTGAGCACCATTGTTTGGAGGTATTAAGTTGGGACTGAAGAAACTAAAAATATTTTCAGAGATTCCTTGAGAGAAAGGTTTATTTCATTGGGCAAATCAAGTCTTCCTAGATACCATGACTTGAGAAGTAGAGAATTCTAAGCATATATTCCTCCTCTTTGACGTCACTGACTCCTCTGAATAACAGTCATTTGTCTTTCTGTCCTCCATAAGACTCTGAGCATCTTAAGAGCTGGGATAGCATCTCATTCATCTTTGTATCCCTGATGTGTAAGCCAAGGCCCAACTCAAAGTATTTATAAATGTTTGTTGAACTGAATAATGGAGGGAAACTTGAAAGGCATTGACTGCAGGCAAATGCATGTTTAGCATATTTGAGCTGGGAACTAATACTATAAAGAGGAGATAGGAGAGATGGGTAAAGAAAGGACTTTGTAGATAGGACATAGAAATTTTTATCACTTAAGCATTTCTTGAGAAACAGTTGTTTGCATACTTTTTTTACATGGAAAAACATTTGGAAATTGTGTTCCATCTGATTAGGTAATGACTTTGGATAACGCTTCTAGGCATTGTGACTTTTTTGTAGCAGTGGATACCTGCCTAGCCCTGTCAGGTGGAGGGATTCAACAAAGGGAGGCAGTGGGGAAAGAAAGCTTGAGCCTCTGTTAGCCGGGCACTGTGGATATATAAAGCTGTTATTTGCTATTGGCAAATAAGAAAGTCTCAGTCTCTTCTCTGGTTTGTGTTCCACACCCGGCCACAAGTTCAGATTGGGTGGATGCAGACTTTAGATATTGGGGTCACCAGTATCTGTTGGCAAATGTCCCTTGAAATTTCTCTGAGTATTGTGCAAACATTACTTTCAGGCTCTTTCCCTTTAGTCCATATGCTTTTGGTTGGTTTTAGGGCATGAGGTGCCTTTATTTCCCCCCTTTAACCAGTAAATATCTATAACAAGATAGACTAGGCTTGGAAGTTGTTACTTAGGGAGTGACTGGAGCCTGAGAGGAGCTAGGCTTTGCACAGCCCCTGCCTTTAGAAGGGAACAGTCATTTCCCTGAGCATGGCTTGGATCCTGATCCTGATTTCCTGTCTCTGTATGGATGTGTTTCCTCCCCTTCCTTCTGAAAGACATGGATATTTTTTCATTTCCTGTTTGATAGCTCATTTTTTGAGTACTAGGAGACGCTTGCTGACTATAAATCATTTGGTGTGCGGAGGCAGGAAGGAAGCTGCTTTTATTTTCAGCAGAATGACATTCATTTGAGGAATTAAAAGCATATAGATGAATCCAAGCTTCCTTGTACCCCTGGGAGAGACACAGGACCTAAAGGGATTGCTTTGATTTTCTTTCCTACCTGACCTGTGATGGTCGGGCCCCATCTCCCACTTCCATCAGAAAAGCTTGGTCACTCATGAGGACCTACATGCTGTGGATTCCACTCGTGCTACATCCTCTAGTCAGCCCTTTTGGTGCCTTAATCTACTGGGGAGCAACCATTAGTTCCTGGTGGAAGTAACACCACCCTTGGAATGGAACCTGGTAGGATGCCCTCCTGAGCCCTGGCTGAATGACACAGGCTGGGACTGGAATCTGTCTGTCTGTCCAGATTTCCTGTCCTCTGTCCTCACAGGCAGACCCTTCAACTTCCTCCCTGGGAGTAGGGAGTGGAAAGGGGTGAGGGGTGGGAGCCAGCTGGTTGATAAGTAGCTCCACCTGTGGTCCCAAACAGCAGCTTCTGCTTTTCTAACCAGGAGCTTCCTTCCCGTTCAGACTGGCCTGTTTCTGATCCATCAGGAGTGAGGTCAGAGAGGACTAAAAAAGAGAAGAATAGGGAGGAGAGCATTGTGATGCCCTTTGCTTCTAGTGGAGCTCTGCTTAGTGTTTGGGGAGCTGGGGTTTAATTTTGCAACACTAACTCTTAGATTTTCTTTCTTGACCTTGGAGAAGTTCTTAAAATTCTTACAAAATAGGACATGACTTGGTAGGTTATAAGAATGTCATTTTTGGGTTTTGTGGGTAACACAAACAGCTTTTCCTGGTTTGCTGGAATTTTACATGTTTAGGTAGGTAATTGGTATGTTTAAAGTTCTTACAGACTATTAGGCTTATAAGTGGAATTAGTGAGTATGCACCTCACTTGTAACAGTACCATCATGCCCCACTTAATGATGGGAGTATGGTCTGAGAAATGTGTCATTAGGAGATTTTCTCATTGTGTGAAAATCACAGAGTGCACTTATACAAATCTAGGTTGTCTAGTATACTGCACACCTACGCTAGATGGTGTAGCCAGCCTATTGCTCTGAAGTTTCAAGCCTGTCTACCATGTTACTGTGTAATACAACATGAATTAACTTAATCACCAGAGAAAACGATGCAGTAAGAGAGGTGGTAAACATGCCATGCCTGAGGTTGCTGCCAGCGTAACATGGCACAGTTTTACAGGAAACTATTTTTTATAAATAGAAAAGAGTACACCCTAAAAATGATAAAACATATAGTATATTAAGCACATAAACTTGAAACAATCATTTATTACCAAGTATTATGTACTGTACACAGCTGTATGTGCTATATTTCTATACACATGAGTAATGTGTTGTGCTACAGTGTTACGAAGGCTATGATGTTGCTAGTCAACAGGAAATTTTCAGCTCCATCCTAATCTTATAGGACCACGATTGTATATGCTCTCCTTTGTTGAGGGAAGTGTATGTGGCACATGATTGCAAATTCTCCCTTTTATCTCTGTTGCTGACCATGTACCTTTTCTCCTTGCTCCAAGGGTTTTGTGGTTGGTGGCTATTTTATATTATCAGATAATTTTCTACTTTAGGATGGGAAGCAGCATTTTACAGTGGAAAGGGGGTAGATATTGGAATCCTGGTTCTGGTACTTACTGGCTCTGTGACCTTGGACAGTCACTTAACCTCATGGAGCTATATGTGCTTTTTAAAATTCCTTATTTGCAAAGTGTTGGTAATAATAACTATCTTGGAGGACCTTCGTAAAGGTTAAATGAATTAATATATATAAAACATGTTGCTTGTCACATAGTAGGTATGTAATTGTAGCTTTTTTTATTAGAGTCATAATAACAAGTTTTTTCATTATGGTAAAGTATGCATAACATAAAATTTACCACTTCAATTGTTTTTAAGCGTATAGTTCAGTGACATTAAGTACATTTACACTGTTATGTGATCATGACTACTGTTCATCTTCAGAACTTGATCTTCCCAAACTTAAATTCCATACGAATTAAACAGTAAATCCCCAATCCCCTCACCCCAGCCCCTAACAAACATAATTCTACCTTTTGTCTTTATGAGTTTGACTACTCTAGGTACTTCATGTAAGTGAAATCATATAATATTTATTCTGTTGTAACTGGCTTATTTCACTTAGCCTTAATGTCTTCAAGATTTCTTGATGTTTCAGAATTTTATTCATTCATTTATTTACTCCTTATCCGAGGACATTATTTTTCATTGCTTTTAGTGAGAGAGGAAGAGGGGATGGGTGGGAGTGGGGGGGGCATGGGGAGAGGAAGAGAGAAAGAGAGAGAGAGAAACGTAGAAATATTGATCAGTTGCCTCCTCATAAGCACCCTGACCAGGAATCGAACCCATGACCTTTCAGTCTATGGGAGGATGCTCTAACCAACTGAGCTACACTGGCTGGGGCATAATTTTATTCCTTTTTAAAGCTGACTAATATTTCTTTGTATGTCGCCTTGGCTGGTGTGGCTCAGTGGATTGAGTGCCGGCGTGTGAACCAGAGGGTTACCTGGCCCTGAGTTGTGGGCCAGGTCCCCAGTTGGAGACAGGTGAGAGGCAACCACACATTGATGTTCTCTCCCTCTCTTTCTCCCTCCCTTCCCCTCTCTCTAAAAATAAATAAAATCTTTTTAAAAAATTCCTTTGTATATCTGTACCACATTTTGTTTATTCATCCTTTGATGCACACTTGGGTTGCTAACAATATGATCATTTTTAATAGTAATGTTGAATTGATTCTCTATAGTTAGAGCTCCCAAAGCTGTGAGGAAGAGGATGAAGTGAAGGAAGAAACCATTGCTTGTGTGTTGACTTCCTCTCTAGGTTTTGGTTGTGCCACCTATTTTGAAAGGAGCCTGACATATGATAGGCCCATGGGAGCCCACAGAGGGTCCAGATCTGGCAGAAATCAATGGAAAAAAACATTATTTCTCAGCCTGATTTTTTCCAAGGATAGACTGCTTTGTAGTACCTATAGCTTACCAGCCTTGCTTCCCTCCTTCTCTCCTCTTACTGTGAACGTACCTTTGTGTTGTCACATATCTAGACTCAGTTTGCTTCACACAGGTCAAGGGCTGAGGGGGAATTGCATTATAGCACAATGAATGGCCAGCTGCAGGCATGCCTGGGTTGCCAGGGTAGGATTTGTAGGATATATACACATACACGTGTATGTACACAAAGATATACATAATATACCCCTATGTATGTGCACGCACATACCCTATCATGGACAGTTGATACAATATAGAAGATACATGCTTGCTTTTGTTTCCCCTCAGTCCAGCTCACCACCAGAATAAGTCCTCAAGAAAGAACCTTAGCAGGAGGGTTTCTACAGCTTAGACAAGCTCTTGCAGTTTCTGCCAAAATTCTGAAGCGAGTAATCTCCAGCTATGACTTCTCTGCCCATCAGCAGGCCTGAGTTAGACCTGGAAACATCCAAGACCCCAGCCTTCTGCATCCTGAATTCACGCTGGACGTAGGGGATAGAGGTTGAGAAGGAGAGGCAGCCCCTCCTAACTCCTGGATCCTTATATGTGGACTTTCCTATTTGTTTTCAGGGGGTAAAGGTGGTTTTATACTGATTTGTCCCCAGTCCTGTCTCTGTGCGTAAGGGGACTGCAGTGTCATTGGGGTTTTTTGCCTTATTGTGTTGTGGATACAGGGACATATCCCCTCAGTGAACTTCCCCACCCAGATTGGCCAACCTTCATATTTCCTGCTTCAAACCTCCAATGCTCAGATACCAGTTTTCTTTCTTTCTTTTTAAAAAAATATTTAAGATATGTTTACTGATTTTAGAGAGATATGAAGGGTGGGGGGAGAGAAGAGACAACATCAATGTGAGAAACATTGATTGGTTGTCTTCCATACGTACCCCAACTGGGAATCAAACCTGCAACCAGGGTATGTGCCCTGACTGGGAATTGAACGCTTTAGTGTACAGGATGATGCTCAAACTAACTGAGTCACACCAGCCTGGATAATTTCATATTGTCAACATAATAGTGAATTAATAATTCTATATTAAATTACTAAAGATCACAGTATTAGCCATTTATGATTGTATGAGTACATATGACTAAAGAATTATGTTTGTGGTTTGTGAATGCCACTATAGGAGAGGATCTAAAAATGAATCTTAAAAAAAAAAGAATGTTTTGGAGAAACATAGATTAAATATGAATGACAGTAGGGGGCACTTGTATGACAGTGGAGCAAAGAAAAGTAGTGTTCAGTTTGATTTTTGAACTTTAACTTGTTCCTTGGAAAGTTAATATTTTTCTCTTATGCAACTTTCTTTAAGCAAAACTACCAGTTGGATTTTAAATATAAAATATTTGGCATAATCAAGAAGTTATATTTACTCTTTGTTGACTAAAAATGAATTTTCTTCAAGGTTTGTAAATATATTTTCTTTCAGGTACTCTTTGGCAAACAAGAATTACTGGATGATTTCATTCCAGTACATCAACATATATAAAGCTTTAAGAATTTGAAACAATTTGTTAGGAGCTTCAAATTCTGTATCAACAAATAAATTAGTACCACTCTAGACTGTGTACTATCTGTCATTCAAGAATCTTGTTGACACTTTCTCATATGAAAATTATGAGTGAAAACAAAACAAAAACCAAAACAAAATGAATGTACTTCATATTTATTTGAATAGAGGTACCAACAAACACTTGAAAAATAGCTAAGAAGGTTGAACCCTTTCCACTTCATTTTGTAGCTAGTGTTAGATAAACATAGCTTTTTCTTACTTGAATAATGATGCCAAAAGGTTCTAAGGGCCAAAGCAATCTTTGTGAGCTGTCTCTCTCTGGAATTTCTGATGAGAAACAACAGTATCCTTTTCCAGTTGGGCCCTGCACAAACCTACATAATTATGGTTATTCCATTTTCCATACATACCTTATATCTGGCTCTTCATCAGCCCATGAAAATGATGCAGAGCATGTGCTGATACTTCAGATTCACAGATAAAGCTTTAAACTAACTTTAACCATCTGTTTTATCATCTCCTGCTTGAATTAACAAAGATGCTTACAGTGGGGAAAAATAGATTTTTTTCCCCTTTGGTTTGCCCTTTACCTACATTTAAAATGTTATCTCCCTTTCTTTACATCTCAGCTACAAGGAACTAATGCCCTTCCTATATGTGCCTCGTGTTTTCCTACTTCCACAGCTTGCTAATGCTATTTTCTCTACCCCGATTTTCCTTTCATTTCTACATCTTATTTGTCCTTCCGCATTCATCTTACGTGTCACATTGCATGTGCGCGCGCACAGCCTTTCCTGATCCTTCAGATACAAGTCTTTCTGAGCTTACATAATATTATTTAAAGAAATTGACTTAAAAGTAATAGTAATAATAACTGACAGCTAACATTCATACAGCCTTTTGCAAAAATGCTTACATATATATTAACTCTTTTGAGCATCACAGATGGTTTATCATTTCTGTTTTGCAGCTGAGGAAATGATGGTTCACAGAGGTTAAGTCACTGGCCTGAGAGTAACACAGCCAGAACTGAATCTAAATTCTGTGATTTTTTTTTTTTTTTTCTGCTTTGAGGGCTACACAGATGTATCTGCTCACAGTACAGCTCGAAGGCCCCACCACCCAAGAGAAGGAACAGGAGAGGCTGCAGCCAGCCTGCTGCTCACGCCAGGGCTGAGCCGCCTCCTGCAGGGAGGGGCGAGCAAACGACCAGCCGGCCAGCGCTGGATGGTCGGGCCGCAGATGGTGGGGCCAGAGCAGATTTAGCCATCCATTTTCAGATGTCTGCAAAGAAAGTTCTTTCCACCAAACAGTGCTATTGTATGAATCTTACTTACCCCTTGCTACTGTGTATTACAGTTACTTGTATAAATGTTACATCTGGTCCTCTACTTTGTGTTGCCTTTAAAGGGGAGGAAGGGTTAATGCCTTGTTCTTTGTGACCCTGATATCCCATAGCAGAGTATTACACATAATAAGGCACCAATAAACCTGTATTAAAAGGCTGATGATGAGCAGGGGAGATGTTGATGAATGCATGTGTGTACCACAGTGCTTGGCACATTGATGCCTAATAAATATTTGTTGAATTTAATTGTAAGATGAACCAAAGACCATAGTTAATAAGACATAATATTAACTCATTTAGTCCTTCCGACAACTAAAGAGGTAAGTACTCTTTTTGTCTCCATTTTACACTTGATGAAACAGAAATAGGAAGGCTAAGTGACTAGCCCAAGGCCACACAGGTGATAAGTAGCAGAGTTAGGTTTTACACTGACGGACAGTCAGCCCTAGAAGCTGCACGCCCTTTTAACCATTATGCCATAATCAGTTGTTTAGTATATTTTTACACTATTAAATTCCTTGTAGACTTCTTTCTGTCTTGGGTGTGGCTCAAATAAAGAAAAGCAGAAGCAGCATAGCTTGTGAAGGTCCTGTAGAGTGGTGGTTCTCAGACTTTAGCCTGCATCAGAATCACCTGGAGGGCTTCCTAAAACACAGATTGCTGGGTCACATCCCCAGGTTCTGATTCAGTAAGTCTGGGCTGGGGCTTGAGAATTTGTATTTTTAACAAGTTCCCAGTAGCTGCTGTTGCTGCTGGTCTTGGACCACTTGTGTAGAGTGTAGTAAGAGCATGGACTCTGGAGTTAAGTTACTAGGGTTTGAATCTCAGCTCTGCCATTTACTGTGAACATGGGCAAGTTCTTCAGCCTTTCTGTGCTTCATTTCTCATCTGTAAAGTGGCTATGTTGATAACACCTACATTCTAGGGTCCTTTTTTTTAACTTTGTTTTTATTGTTGACGCGATTAGAGATGTTCCCATTCCCCCGTCCTTTGCCCACCTCCATCCAACCCTCACCCACCCCCTTCCCTCAGGCCATCACCACATGTTGTCTGTGGGTCATGCATATACAAGGTCCGTCCAGAAAATGCCCAGCCATTGTTAATACAATGAGAATAATTTGCACGACATCGATGTAACCTGGCAGCCGAGGAGAGTGGACTGGAATGCACGTGCATGAACAATGACGACTTCGCTGTATTATCAGTGGGAGCAGTAGATGCTATTGAGTGAGCATGTGTCCTGTGGCTGTCGCATTCAAAATGACTTGAGCGTGTAGAGCGAAGAATCTGCATCAAATTTTGTGTTAAGCTTGAACGTCCCTCTGTGGAAACTATTTGGATGATTCAGAGGCCACAGCTCTGGGCAACTGGTGATTGGCAGCTTCATTACGACAATGCACCTGCTCACACACCACGCTTCGTGCAGAGTATTTTGGCAAAACATCAAATCACCTAGGTGACTCAGCCCCTCTACAGCCCAGATTTGGTGCCCTGAGACTTCTGGCTTTTCCCAAAACTAAAATCACCTTTAAAAGGGACGAGATTTCAGACTGTTGATGAGATTCAGGAAAATACGATGGGGCAGCTGCTGGCGATTGGGAGAACTGTGAGGTCCCAAGGTGCTTACTTTGAAGGGGAATGAGGTGTTCTTGTCCTATGTACAGTGTTTCTTGTATCTTGTATCTTCTTCAATAAATGTGTCTCTTTTTCATAGTACAGGGCTGGATACTTTCTGGACAAACCTTGTATGTTCTTGGCTAATCGCTTCACCTTCTTTTATCCAGTTCCCCCCTCCGTCCTCCCTTCCGACAGCTGCCATTCTGTTCCATGTATCCATACCTCCGTTTCTATTTTGTTCAGTTTGGAGATTGAATGAAATACTACATGGAAAGTGCTTAGAATTGTGCTTAGTAAACATGCAGTGTCAGCTACAGTACTGGCGCTAGGACACGGTTCCTTCCTTTGTAGATTTTAGAGTGTAGTTACAAAGACTAGATTTAAATCTCATAAATAAAACATGGTGTGAAATCAGGTATTACTTCATGTGGTTCTGACTCTGAGTACCTTAGAGGCGAAATGTGTTTATGAGAGGCAATGGGGCATCAGGAAGAGGAGAGGTACATGGGAGAAGATAATGCAAAGTTATAGTCAGAGTTTAGAAAGATTGGGGTTGTCAGTGGTTTGGGTTTTACAACCAGAGAATTGGAGGGAGGGTGGGAGAGGGAGATAGATACATTGATAGACATTTAAGAAAGAGAGATATTGAGAAAGCGATGCCTGTACTCTTTGCCAAAGAGATAACTAACTCCTTTTCCCAGTCCTTTCTTAGAGCTGGTAGATGGTCTGGAGGTGAAGTTCCTGGCGGTCTGCTCTTTCTGGGGAACAATGGCTGAGGAGGTGGTTTGCTCCTGGCTTCTGAAGCTGGGCTCAGAAGCCTTTATCCTCCACAGCTGATTCACATACTTTTGATTCTTGCTGAGAAAGGCAGTTGTTAGGTTTGGAAGTTTTCAGATTCCAGAGCCAGCTGGACAGCTGGCCCTCTGATAGCTATTTCCCAAACTGCCAGCCCTGTGTCGCCTCATCTCCCAGGGCCCCTTTTTTGACTTCGAAGCGATATCCTATATTTAGTGAACTAGCCAGTTAGAGGTTGGAGGTGGTTTTAAGGGGGGAGTCTCTCTCACCTTAGAATTTTAGATGGATGTAGTATTTGAGCCCAGGAACAACATGTATCCTGTTCAAAATTTTAACCATTTCTTTATCAGCCTTGCTCCAACGATAGCTTACAGTGCTAAGAATGTACCTCTAGCCCATGGTTAAGGAGCAGTGTTTATTTTTGGGTGTCCTGCAGAAAATATTTGGGAGAAGGAATGGGGAGAAGTTCAGACAGCTCCATTTATGGTTGAGCAATGCTTGGTATCCTACAGAAGGGACCACATGGATAGTGGGGAAGAGTTTTAGCATTCTGAGTGTTCACCTCTTGCTCCCTCCATTTGGGGATTATTAGGGACACCTCATCAGCCATCAGAGTGGGACAAGTATTTCTTGGGAACCACATGAGCCTTAGACCCACATCCTGGGCGTCTTCTCTCCCAGCGTGCTGAATCACCACCTAGGAATGGCAGTGGCCAGGTTGCCGCCTGGAGCACCTGGAGTGCTCTTGGCATGGAGCATTATTGACTGGTCTTGGTCTCCTAGACACAGCTTGGGCCTCTCCTGTTGGAGTGATAGGCTGGGTCTTAGCTCCCCCTTCCAGCTTGTTCCACAAGGTGCTGACCTACTTTTGACAGACAATTAAGTGTTTGTGAGCAAAAGAAGGTGGTGACCCAAGTGAAGGTGAACCAGAGCTCCATTAAACAAACATTTGGAGTTTCTTTTTCTTGTCTCACGCAGTAGGGCCCATCTCAGTCCAGATGGAATGACTGACCAAGCTGATGTGGGGGTCAAATCCCAGATGCTTATCCAGATGACCAGCCAACTTTTGAATTCTCATTCCTTCCATCAGTGTATTTTAATATAAGAAATTACCTTTTATAATCATTATACCTTTTGTCATTTGGGTGATAGGAGAAGATTTGAAAGGAAATTGGGGCTCTTAGAGTGAACCAGCACCATAAGCCAGCAGCCCCTTTTGGTGGCGATGTTCTAGTTCATTTGTAGCCCCTCTGAGGGGAAGCTAATCTCTTTCTTTTTCTGCAGGCTGAGATAAGAGACTGGTTGGGAGCCCAGATCTTTAGGGAATGAGTGAGTAGCAAGTAGAGGTTTTCCTGTCCTTGTGATACAAGGGTTAGATGCAGTTTTTGCAGTGAAAGTAAGTGAACACATTTTCCCACCTCCTGGATGTCGCTTACCTTATTAGCAGACCCCAACTTCTGCTTCCCCATTGAATATGACTGTTGTACTGAATTGTTGTCCTTACTGTTGTACTTCAGCACTGAGGGAAGGATCTAAGTCCTTGAGAAGGACAGTGACTCTTGTTCTGCATCAGCTGGCTCCAGGATCCAGAGGGAATTGCTAAACTTGCAATTAGGCAGTTTCTTAAAGGTTTATTTTCAGCAACTCCACACACATGGCAACTCCAGTAATCTCCCAGTCAATAAAAAGAATAGTTACAGATATTGTATGCAGAGATCCAGATCAGATCTTAAAGTCTTAGAAGGAAAAAGCTTAGGAAAACTCAGTCCCACCCCTTTCTTATTGGAATTCCTTCTAACAACCTTTGAGGTGTCAGCCCCATTTGAAGAACTAGTTTACATATCAGAGCATGACTTAGAAGTCATCATGGCATCAATTTTGGTCTTTGAGATAGCTAAGTTTCGTGGGGGTGGGGGTGGGGGTGTATATGAGGTTATCTAAAATTCCTCCCCTCCTAGAAATACCAAAGTCTGGTCACAACCTCCTTTTTTCCACTTCTGTTCCTTTACGCCCACGAAACCTGGTCTCTGCTCATTTCCCAGTCATCCCCTTTATGGTGTCCTTGCCTTTCCTTCTTACCCTATATGACAGTACTTGTACTGGCATCCTCCTCTCTTTCTGCTTAGCTGCTGCTACACCTTTGTTCCCTCTTTCCCCAAAGTTAGACCCACATTCATTTTCTCCACCGAGCTCCTCAGTTCTGCTGCATAACATTGTGCTGACTGACTCCTTTACATATTTAGGAGCTCCAGCTCCAGCTTGACTTTCAACCCTGCCCTGATACCTTTCTTTTCCCTGCTGGTTGACTCCCATTCCTTTTCCTCACAGTAGCTATTTCAGACTTTCACCACTCTCCTCAGACTTGCTATTCCACTTTACCTTGTGAATTGGCAACATGTCATTTAGCCTTCTACTTTCTGCAGCTCTATCTCTCAGTTTATCTGTAATCTTTTCTAGTCCTCACCTCATTCCTTATATTTCAGGTATGTACGTGGTTTGCATTCTTCTCTCCCCACCTAGTGATTCTATAACTATATTCAGGTTTTCTCTATCTGAAGGAAAAATTTTTTTGTTCTTCAAACTAACTTTCTCCCCCCCCAAACCTCTTTTATTTTTTAATCCTCACATGAGGTTATATGTTTATTAATTTGAGGGATGGGGAAGAGAGAGAGAAATCGATGTGAGGGAGAAACATCAATTGGTTGCCTCTCATATGTGCCCCCACTGGGGATTGAACCCACAACCTAGGTATGCCCTCACTGGGCATCAAACCTGCAGCCTTTTTGGTGTACAGGACGATGCTCCAACCAACTAAGCCACCCGGCCATGGCACCACTAAACCTCTTTAATAGCCTTTGCTATACTCCTTTAGTCATCGTGACCCATCGTAGTCTGGTTTTTGTGCCCAGCATCCCAGCTGAGTTCCCTCTCACGTGTGACAGCTTACTTGCAGAATTCGGTACTTCTCTCAGTTCTCATGCCGTTTGACCTTGTTGCAGCATTTGACACTGTTTGGACCTCCTCTCCCCGCCATCCCCATTCTGTCTGCTCTCCCTAGACGAGTTTACCCACTCTGGTAATTTTATTTATCAACTTGGTCTATGTGTACAGTGATGATACTCAAACAAAAATCTCTAAATATGGACTTTTCTTTGAGGTTCAGACTTGTATTTTCAGGTGACTACTGTCTTTTTCCACTTTGAAGCCTACAGAAAGTCTAAGGTAACATATCCAAAGCCAAGCTTATCATCATCCCCCTTCCTTCCCATGCCCAAACCTGCTTCTCTTCCTATGTACCCTGTCTCAGACACCAATACCACTCTCCACCTATTTGCTTAAATAGGAAGTTCAGTATTGCTAGTTTTTTGTCTTCATTCTACACATCTGATTGGACACTAAGTTCTGTGTGTTCTAGCTCAGAAACATCTCAATAGCTGTCCTTTCCCATGCATCCTGGCTGGACCCACTGCCCTTTTAGATCCCCATCATCTTTGGCTTACTACCAGCCATCTTGCTCTATATACCTGTTCTTAAAAATTCCAGTACTCACTGCCTTCTATTTTTTCACAGGGTAAAGTTCAGACTTCTTAGCTTGAGTATGATTCTCAGTTTCATTCCTTGTTCATGCTGTTTCCTCTACCTTAGGTGTTCTTTCTACTTACTCTGCCTCACAAATCCTTGTTTATACTGTAATTTTGTATTCCAGCTAAAAATTAATTAGCTTTTTATGGTGTTCCAGCTTCTTTCCTCCTAGACCAACCAGCAAAACTGTATTTTATCTCATCTGAGTCCTCATGGTACGTTATACATCCCTTTGTAACAGTCCTTGTTATATTATTTTACAATTATCTGTAATTCTCTGGCTCCTCTAGATCATGAGTTCAGTGAGGGCACACTGTATCTCCTGCATCCTTGTTTTTTGTGTGTGTGTGTGCCACAACAATTGGTTGAGTTGTTGGTTTGTATATAAAGTTCTCGCTATCTCCAGAAAAAGGATGTTTAGAAAGTCTAGAAGGGCTGTTGGATATTAATTGTGGTAGAAGCTCTCCTCTATTTTACAAAATATCCATATTTATTGTATGAAAATTATAAAATAAACAAAAGTATAAAATTAAACTTACCTAAAATCCCACTATTTTTGTATAACCACTGTAAAAATTTTGCTGTATTTTCTTTCAGACACTTCTTTTCTCTAACTATATACATGCAAGTACATATTTTGCAAAAGTAAATTGTAACTTCTTTTCTTCATTTATTGTACAGTGAAAATCTTTCAGTGTCAAAAGACATGTATTGACATAATAGTTTATATGGTTGTCAGTGGTCCCGCGTGTGGGTGCGCTGCACCTGAGCCAGTCCACTGTTGTTAGACTTTTAGATAATTTTGTATTGGTGTTATAAACAATGAGATGAATATACTTTGTGTATGGATATTTGCACACTTAATCACATTTCTTTTATATAGATTTCTAAATTACTGCATTGAAAGTCATTACAAACTTAAAAAATTTTTAGATACATTTTGCTAAACTACTCCACAGAAGTTGTACCATGTGGTTGAACTGTTATACTTTATTGAGTTTTTTTTTTCTGTAATAGGTATTGTGTTTCTATTGGAGGTTTTGTATATTGGAATGATTTAATTAAGGCTGTATTTTATGAAGATTGATCTGACAGCACATCCAATATGAATTGGATGAGAAGGAAGGAGGGTTTTTTTTAGCAGTCTCGGTGAGAGGTAATGAGGCTTAAACAAGGAGAGTTGACTGTTGAATAAAGAAGCTGATTGTGAGAGGTATTTGGAAGAACTGTTAGCACTTAATAGGTTGTTTGAAGGATGGTGCCATTACTCAGAATGGGAAATTAAAAGGAGGCATTGATCTAGAGAGGGAACATGTGGATTCATTTTTAATAAACTTGAGTTCTGGAAGCTGTGGCATGCTCAGGTGGGGAAATGCCCCACAGGCAGCTGGCACTGCAGAGCAGCAGTTAGAAGGGAGGCAGGGCTCAATCTTCTCAGCCTGGTATTTAAAGCTTTCCACAATAATCTTTCCACAATAATCTTTCCAGCCTCCTCGCCAACTACCTCCTCACATCCAAGCCAGATAAGACTGTCTTCCTGGGGTACCTTCACTCACTGTGTCTGCCAGATAGACTCTTACCCATTGTCCACAACCCACCTCAAAGCCCTCTAGGAAACCTCTGGTCATCCCTCTGGAAGTTGTTCCTGGTGTCCGAAATGCTAGTGGTCATTGTTTTTCTGTGTCGTTATATTGTATTTTAATATCTTATTTGTATGTATGCATTATTTTCTTCTATAAGATTGGAAGCTCCTAGAGAATGAGGATGTATCATAAATTCCATTTTATTTCCCATAGTGCCAGCTCGGTATTTTGCACGTAAGTGTCCAAAATATTTAATGATTTATGGATTAAATGGAACTAACTTTAATGTAGTAGTAATAACACACTGGTTTATCATCATTCAACACCTAATACCTGATAAAAGTCTAGCACTATTTTATGTGTATTTTCCTACTTATTTTTCTTAAAATATACTCAGATATATTATGGGAGGAGGAGTAGAAAACAAGGGATGTTAAGTGAGAATCCCCTTTTATAGCTAAGATTTATTTCCCCCAGGATTCTTTTTTTTTCCATTTTAAATCATTGTTATTTCTTAATTATAGTTGATATACATTATTATATTAGTTTCAGGTATACACCCCAGTGATTAGACATTACATAACTTACTAAGTGATCATCCTGATAAATCTCGCACCCATCTGACACCATACATAGTTATTAGAATATTATTGACTATATTCCCTGTGTTGTATTTTACATCCTCATGACTATTCTTTTTTTTTTTTAAGATTATTTATTTTTAGAGAGAGGGGAAGGGAGTGAAAAAGAGAGGTAAGAAACATCAGTGCATGAGAGAAACATCCATTGGCTGCACACCCCCAACTGGGGCTACAACTCAGGCATGTACCCTGACTGGGGATCAAACCCACCACCTTTCTGTTTGCAGGACAAGGCCCAACCCACTGAGCCACAGCAGTCATGGCTCCCTATGACTATTCTGTAACAGCCAGTTTGTACTTCTTAATCCCTTCACCTTTTTTACCCTTCCCCCAACACCCCTCCCACTTGGCAACCATCGAAATGTTCTTTGTATCTATGAGTCTGTTTCTGTTCTGCTTGTTCATTCATTTTGTTTTTTAGATTGAATTGTTGATAGATATGTATTTATTGCCATTTCCTTGTTAATATATTTGATCTTTTTTTCCCTTCTTAAAGAAGACCTTTAACATTTCATGTACTACTGATTTGGTGGTAATGAACTCCTTTAGCTTTTTATTGTCTGGGAAGCTCTTTATCTGTCCTTCAATTCTAAATGATAACTTTGCTGGGTAGAGTAATCTTGGTTGTATGTCCTTGCTTTTCATCATTTTGAATATTTCTTGCCAGTCCCTTCTGGCCTGCAAAGTTTCTGTTGAGAAATCAGTTGGCAGTCTTATGGGAACTCCCTTGTATGTAACTAACGTCTTTCTCTTGCTGCTTTTAAGATTCTCCCTTTATCTTTAGCCTTTGGCATTTTAATTCTGTATCTTGGTGTGGACCACTTTGGGTTCATCTTGTTTGGGACTTTCCATGTTTCTTGGAGTTGTATGTCTGTTTACCAAGTTAGAGAAGTTTTCTGTCATTATTTTTTCAAATAGGTTTTCAATTTCTTGCTCTCTTTCTTCTCCTTCCAGCACCCCCATTATTGCAAATGTTAGTGTACTTGAAGTTGTCCCAGAGGCTCCTTACACTATCTTACTTTTTGATTATTTTTTCTTTTTGCTGTTCTGATTGGGTGTTTTTTGCTTCCTTATATTCCAAATCACTGTTTTATTCTTGGGTTCAGTTACTCTACTGTTGACTCCCTGTAAATTATTAATTTTAGATGGTGTATCCTTTATTTCTCACTGGTCCTTTTTCATGCTGTTGAGATTCTAAGTTCATTGAGTATCCTTATAACCAGTGTTTTGAACTGTGCATCTAGTAGATCGCTTGTCTCCATTTTGTTTGGTTTTTTTTCTGGAGTTCTGTTCTGTTCTTTGGTTTGGGACATGTTTCTTTGTCTCCTCATTTTGGCAGCCTCCCTGTGTTTGTTTCTGTGTATCAGGTAGAGCTGCTGTGTCACCCAGGCTTGGAAGAATGGCCTTATATAGTTGGTATTATGTAGGGTCCCATGGCACAGCCTCCCCAATCACTCAGGCTGAGCACCTGAGGTGCACCTCCCCTGTGGGCCCTGTTCCCCCTCCTCTTATAGTTGAGCATTGATTGCTGTTGGTATGTCAAGGGAGGGATTTACCCCCAGGCCAATCAGCTGCAGGGACTTACTGTGACCACTGACCACCAGCTTACTTCATCAGGGCTCTGGTGCCCGATGAATCCACCCCTTGACTGTGTTGCTTGTGGAGGTGGTTGGGTGGTGGTGCTTAGATGTGACCTGAAGCTGTCCAGTGTGTGTGCTGGCTCTGGGGCCTCCCTGGAGGTGGAGGTCAAGGTTAGCCACCACCTGTGTTCTGCTGGGGGCCACCGGCATGAGCTGCAAAGTGATCTAGATGGCTGCTACTTGTGCTGGGCTTTGAGGTGCCCAGATGAGGCCAAACTGTGAGCCAAGGCCAGTTGCTGCTAGTGCTGGAGCTGCGGCCACTTAGTGAGAGGTATAGGACACACTGAGGCCAGATCCTGCTTGTTTGAGAGATTTTAGGAAAATCTGAAGCATGAGCCAGGAGAGGCCATTGTATGAAAAGCCACCAGAAACAGCTTGGGTGGGCCTGAAAGTGGGTGGGGTAGGGCCTCAGGGAATTACCATGGAGGGGCAAACTGTGAGCCAGGTTGATGAAGTCTCGGATAATGGTGCCTGCCTGCTGGCTCTGTGGAGGGAGGGTTCATCAAAGGAATAATGGCCTCTGCCAGCACTTCTGTCTGGGAGAAAGCTACCACCCAGCTCTTGTCCTGGTACCGGAAAATTCATTTTTTCCTCTCCATATGTGTCTGGTGCTTTTCAAGCTGCTGCCCCAGCTGGAGCTCAGAGAAAGTGAGTCCAAGTAAGTCTGTGTGCCAAGCCTTTTAAGAACTGCCTGGGTCTCCAGCAGCTTTGTCTCTCTCAGCCTCAATCCCTGCAGGTTTTTACAGCCAGAAGTTCTGTGGATGTCTCTTCCTGGCACTGGAACCCTAGGCTGGGGGGCCTGGTGTGGATCTGGGATCACTCGCTCCTCAGGGGGTACCTCTGCAGCCAAGATATCCCTCCCAATTTTTATCTGCCACACGTGGGTGTCAGACCAGCCCATTCTGTATCTCTGCCCTTCCTAACAGTCTCACTGTGGCTTCTTCTTTAATTCCCTAGTTGTAGGATTCCATTCAACCAGATTTCAGGCAGTTCTGAATGATGGTCATTCTGTAGTTTAGTTGTAATTTTGATGCGGTTGTGGGAGGAGGCGGGTACCACATTTACATACACTGCCATCTTGCCCAGAAGTCTCCCCCAAGATTCTTTTAAGAGTGGTATATACCTGCCCTTTAGCTTCCAGCTCTCTTCACTCTCCTGAAATTGCTGTTGCCAAGGTCACCAATCACCTTGTCATCGCCAAATTCAGTGGTAATTTTTCAGCCCTAATCTTACCTGACCTTTCTGTGGTACATGCCACTAATATGAAACTCTGTCCTCTGAAAGTTTCCCCTTCCCTAACTTTTTGTGACCTTACCCTTGTCTGATTGTCTTTCTTCATTTACAGGTTTATCTTCCTTAGATAAAGAATTGAAGGATTTTGTTTTTGGCCCTCTACATAATTTTCTTGAGTGACCTTATTTATATTTATGGCTTCAGCTGCTAGGCCAGATCTCTCTCTTGAGCTCCAGACCCTTATCTCAGAGTACTGGAGGACTTCTTTTGGATATCGTGTAGGTATCTTTTATTCAGCATGTTCTAAACTGAATCCTTCTTCTTCACCCTAGGAAACCTGCTTTTCTCTCGCCTATTCCTTTGTTTAAGGCAACAGCTTCTACCAAGTCACACAAGTGACTTGAGGCTCTTCTTTCTCTTGGTCTTGCCACTCCCACCCCCACTGAAATAAACCACTGATTAAATATTGTATTTAACTACTTCAACTCTAACATTCCTTCCTTTCTTCCCATCCCAAATACAACTTTCTTTTTTTGTCTCGTTTTTTAAAGTATATTTTATTGATTATGCTATTACAGTTGTCCCAATTTTTCCCCAATTTGTCCCCCTCCCAAACATATGTTTCTCAGCATATAACAGTGTCCTAACTGGTCCCCCTGCTTTCACCTTGCTCCCTTCCTTTTCACTGCTGCTAGAATACTGTTTCTAAAATTAAAATTTCATCATAAAAGAATTAGACACTCCCAAACTTAAACCTTTCAGTGGCTTTCCATTATCTTAAGGTTGAAATATGATTTCTTTAGCATGGAATGCAAAGCTTTTATGTCCTGCCATCATTCTTCCAGGACTGAGAGTACCCTATATCAAGCTATTTTAAGTTCCTTAAAATAGTTTCCTCTGTCTACAACACTTCTGTCCCCATCAATCCAATTTTCTCTAGCCCTGAAGTTCCAGCATCATCCCCTTCCGGAAACCTTTCTTGGGCTTCCATGCCTTCTTGTTGCTGTGCATCTTTGTCAGCATCAGCAGCGCTATGTTGTATGCTGGGTCACTTGCTTGTGTCCCTCACTAGATTGTAAGCTGCTTGAGGAAAGAGACTGAGCTCATTTCAGTGCTCTACAAATTTGGCACAGAGCAGGCATACAGCGTAGGCTTGCCGAATGTATGAATGAGTGAGTGAGATGGGTATTGGTCAGTGGCCGTGGGCAGTGCTGGGGATCAGGATTCAAAACCTCAAATTTCTGGCTTTTCAACTTTCATGTATATGTATATATATATTACATATATATATATATACATATACATATATATATATACACACACATATCTATTTGAAACTAGGTAACACACTAACATAATTAAATATTCAAAAGGTACAAAAAGATACACAGTGAACAATCTGTGTTTTCACCCCAACCATCTTTTTCTCTTCCCTGAAGACAATTTGTAGTATCATTTTCTTGTGCTTCTTTCCATAGATGATATGTGCATGTATTTATTCACATATATTATGAATTAGAAAATTAATTCAGCAGATATTTATTGAGTACCTGGTATGTGCCAAGTACTATGTGAGGCCCTGGGGATAAACTGAACAAAATGGATTAAAAACTCCTGTCTTTATGAAACTTAAATTCTATATTTTCTTCCTCTTTTTAAAAACATAAATGAGAGCTAACATATACTCTGTTCTGACCTTGTTTTTTAAAAAAATCTTGGAGATTCATCCATATCAGCCTATAAATACCTCTTTTTTTTCTTCATGCTTATTATTCTGTTATATGAACATACTATCATTTATTTAGCCTATTTATGGACAGTTACGGTGTTGCCAGTCTTTTGCCATTACAAAATGCCATAATAAAAAACTTTGTTGTACAGTTGTTACTTTGCATGTGTATATGTTTAGGGAAAATTCTTAGGTGTGGAATTGCTGGGTCAAAGAGTATGCATACTTCTAGATTTGATGGATAGTTTCATCCATTGCTTTAGTTTTTTATTATGGTTATTTTAAGCATACAGATAAGTATAGATAATACTATAGCAGATACATATGTACCCTACTACTCGTTAAACAGATGTTGACACCCTCTTTGAGGTTCTACCTTAACGTGACGTCCTTCCACAGAATGTTATCTTGACTCAAGAATAATAAGTTTCTTAGAACCCATCCTCTACCATCCTGGAGTCGCCACTATACAGTCTATCTTGAACTTTTTTAAAAAAATGTAATTTCATTGTTAGCAAAAGACAGCTTCAGAAGAAAATTCCATTATGCTATTTTTAGTGTCTAGAATCTGCCTTCTCCAAAATATTTATTTTGCCTCCTTCCTCTTCTCAAAGCAGCAAAGAAATGCTAGTGGAAGTTAGTGGCCTGACTCTTGGGAGACTTGTTTTATTTGTCGGTGGAGTGTAGTCCAGGTGAATTGAGCCAGCAAGCACTACGCCCTCCCCGAAGTTTGTCAGAGTAGCTGAATGTGGCTCTTCTTAGCAGACACCTTCTTTTAACTGACTTGAAGGTACTGCTGTGTCTCCCGTCTGGGTCCTGCTGGAGTTGGTGAAAGAAACTGTTTTGGAGGAGTGGGGGAAGTTGTTGATTTCTGTTATATGTGGATACTTATATCTGTTTTAGCATGCTTTTGTTGAAAAAAATTTTCTTCCCTCCCACCTCTCTTCTAAAGGTCTGTAACCTCAGTCCAATGGTAGGTAGGTGACTCTTGCCTCTGACTTTTTATTTAGGTGCTCAGAATGCCTAGCAGTGAGGCATTTTACATTATCCTGTGATTTTATAAACTTAGTTTCAGGTAGGGCTAGGGCAGATCCACCCTAAGAACAGGCATTTTTGCCTTCCCAATTGCTCAGTCCTTTTTACCTCGTTTGGTCTTATAGTACTACATAACCATTGTAGGGAGGAGAGGATTCATAGGATTCACTCATTTCTCCGTGGACTACACAGCCCAAAAGAAAAGGCTGATTGGAAGTCAGTGACCTAAAGCATGAGGTCTTTTTAAGCTCGTTGTGGGGCCCTTGTTATAGGTCTTACCCACACAAAGTACCTCCCCAGGCCTGTGGTGAGCACAGAGGGGGCAGAAAGTCCTCCCATAGCTGTCAAACCCACTCCTCGTTCCCGTTAAAGCCTCCCTTGGTCTTGCCATTTCATCCTCTCCTCCTAAGCATATGAGGTCTGACTTCTTTCGTCTTCTGTTCCTCAGCCCAGCAGGGAGTCTTGGCTGAGGGGACAACCCTTTCTTCAGATGGCAAACTCATTTTCTCTCCAGCAGACCAGAGGGACAAGGTGTAACTCAACCCCTCTCCCTGCCAGACACTGCTGCCAGTGGGAAACAATGAAGAAAGTGATCTTTGCTGTTCCCTGAATAGGGCCACAACCTGGCACCTGCTTTTGTTGCTGGCTTCTTAGCTCTCTGGAGACATTTTTGCTGTCTTCCTGGGTCATCAGCTGCTTTGGGGTAACAGTGACAACTGGCTGTAGGGTGTCAGTTCTGCCTCAAAAAGGGTGGTTGTATTTATATGAGGAGAGTTACCTTTCATGTCTCTAAGCCTCTCGTCTTCAGGGCTGGTCTAGAGAAGAGCAGTTGGATGTCAGCTGTGCCCTCTGTTTGACCACTCATGACGCTTATCTTCTCTGAATCTGAGGAGACAGATTCGTTCCTTTTTCACCCTGCTCTCTCGTTAGACTGAGTTCTGTGTTCCTAGCACCTAGGTCGGGGCGTGGTGCATGGTTAGAACGCAACAAATGCATGTGGATGAGTGATTGGGAGAATCCCTTAAATTGGCTGTCCAGATGTAGTTTCACTGACCCCTAATCTGAGGGGCTTTGGAGGACTGCCTTGTAGGAGGAGGACCTTTGTGTTTAGGAGAAAGATTGCTTCAAAGGAATTATGGAAGGTATCGTTTTCTAGATGGTTTGGGGAACTGTGGGAACTCCAGGATGGGACTTATTCTCTATTATAAGTTTAGAACTTTCTTCTCAGTTATTAACGCTCTGCTGGCAGACTGGCCCTCCTGCTTCAGGAGTAATATCCTGAAGCTGACTCAGGCCTTTTCTTCACCTGGGCTCTGGCATTCTTGAGCCCACGCCACACCAGGGCAGGGCAGGGCAGGGACTGCTTTTTAACTGTCTTTGTCATTGTAGAGTCAGAGCTCTGAGGATGGCACCTCATACAGTGTAGTCTGGATTCCTGATCTGCCTGCATTCAGTCAAGTTCCACTCAGCTCATAGGTGTCGGCGCCTCGGTAAAGGCTGTTGGAGACAGCAGAGCTTTTTTCCCCGTTGTCAGCAGCTGGCCAGAGAGTGCCTATTAGACTGCCAGATCCTAAGCCTTTCACATTTGTCTCTCTCTCTCTGGAATTTAGGGCAGAATCTCTCTTGCCACCTGGGGTTACATTCACTGTTCGCCATTCACTGGGACCTATTGGAGGATAAAAGATGAACAGCCCCCCAAAAGCATATGGATGTATTATACTACGGAGCTTTGGAATTCTCTGATTCTGGGGAAAGGTCCATTGTCTGCAGGAATACAACTGGAGTCCAGGCCACTGCACCCCCTCCCTCTTTCCCAACAGCCTCATGTTGGAACCGTCACTCACTTCATAATTCCAAACATCCTTGTTTTTGTTTAATTTTTATCTGATATGGTGAAACACACAGAGGAAATGACAAGCTAGCATGTGTTGTCTTTTCAATGCACTTAGTTCAAGTGGCTATTTTAAAGGTCAGTTGTTCCTGCCATTAGATTCCTTTTGTCTGGGCTGATTTTCTTTCAGAGGGGATGGTGGGGTGGGGCAGAAGTCTCTGATAGAATTTATAGTGGCATTAAAACAAGAGAACCCAGGTCTTTTCTGGCTGATGGATCATTGCTTTATAAAACCTTGTTCATTTCAGTACCTATATTTGGATTGCACTGTGTTAATTGCTTTCAGATCAGGACACAAAAGAAGTCTTAGAGATTAATTCAGAGGTTCTTAATCTGTGGTTTATTGAGCCCTCTCCTCTTGTAAACAAAACTTGTAGGTAGGTGAATATGTGCCTTTTTTTTTTTAACTGAGAAAATAACTTTTGTTTGGGGGAGCAGGCAGGTATCTAATCTCAGAACTTCTGAAATTGCTTCTTGGTGTCAGCAGCCTTGGTGACCTTGAGCATGTTGAAGTGCACAGTCTTGCTCAGGGGCCAGCACTCACCCACTGTGACAATATCCCCGATCTGGTCATCTCTGAAGCAGGGGGACAAGTGCGCTGACATGTTCCTGTGGCACTTCTTGGAGTGGTTGTACTTTCAGCTGTAGAGGAGGTAGCCTTGGTGGATGACAGTGGTCCTCTGCATCTTCATCTTGGTCACCATGCCAGACAAGAGGTGCCCTTGGATGGAGACATTACCGGTAAAGGGGCGTTTCTTGTCAATGTAGGTGCCCTCAGTGGCCTCCTTGGGCATCTTGAAACCCGGGTCGATGTTCTTGTAGTGTTGCAATAGTTTCTCTTTGCCATTTTCTCCAAGAAGGTCCCTCTTCTTCTTTTGAAAGGTAGTGGGCTGCTTTTGGTAGGCACGCTTTGTTTGAGTGTCTGCCATCTTCCCAGCGGCCTGAAGAAAAGAAAGCCACTGGCGACGTCCAGGTTTCCTTATCGATTTATGTACCTTTTTATAGGAAGAGTGTACAGATATCCCCTGTATAACACGGCACTTCTATAACATGGTTTTGCTCTAACATGGTTAGAGAATTGGGGAAACCCCCCACATAACACGGTACTTCTGTAACACGGTTTCACTCTTAGCACGATATGATTGTAGAAGATACCCAAGAATTGCTGGTAGAAGAAGAAACTGATGAAGCAATTTTGGTGGAAATGACCTCTGGAATGTGCCAAGATAACTTCGGGGACGATAGTACTGATGAAAATGAAGAAGTTGAACAGTTTATTCTAAAAAGTGTAAAGAAAGGCCTAGACTTAGCCAAATACAGTTATAGTCATATTTCTTAAATGAAGATCCTTGCACTGAAAGGAGCACAAAGTTTAAGAGAGAACTTCAAAAGTGCTTAGCACCGTATAACAAAATGTATAAAGATCCCTCAGCTAAAAGCAAGCAATTTAAAGTAACAGATTTTTTGCAAAAAGTAGAGCATAGATAATGCTGAAAAGCATTCAGAGAATGAGGATATCTTGTCAAAAAGAAAACGCATTTGGTTAATGGAGCTTAGTGATGATGAAGAAAACATTACTTAATTCATATTAATATGTAATACTTTTGATGAAAATTGCTTTAATAATATTTCTCTTATAAAAATATAATAGTATGTTTTTTTAAATTTTGGAACCCACCCCTCCCCTTTGTATTAGTTCTTTGTTTCATATAACACGGATTCACATAACATGGCATTTGTTAGGAACCTAACAACCGTGTTATACGGAGGTTACCTGTACTTAGTATTCCTCAGCTTCTCACTGGGGTTTGTGACCTAAAAAAAAGTTAAGAACTAGCATTTTATAAGGATTTGGGGCTCCTGCTCACATAGCTAGTAAGTGGCAAAGTTGGATCTTGAGATAGATTCTGGACTCCAGGTGTCTTGACTCTACAACCAAAGTTCTTTCCACTGTACCCTGTTATTCATACTCTTCTGGATAAATAGTGGAATAATGCCAGGAAACACACACACATGAGCTGAACTGTTATTTAATGTTTGCCTTTCTCATCCACAGCCTTATTTCATGCTAAGTACCTGGTCTCTTAGATTAGGTGACCTCAGAAATACTGTGATTCTCATAGTAATACATTATAGAACTTATATATTAAAAATGTATTTATTTATTTTAGAGAGAGGAAAGGAGGCAGGGAGGGAGGGAGAGGGAGAAGGAGGGGAAGGGAGAGACAGAGAGACAGACATTGATCTCTTGCTCCACCCATTTATACATTCATTGGTTGGTTCTTCTATGTGCATTGACCTGGGATTGAACCTGCAATCTTGGCATAGCAGGATGATGCTCTAACCAACTGAGTTACTCCAACCAGGGAGAATATATATATATATACACACACTGCATTCCACTGTCTAACTTAAGCTCTGTAAGCATTAAACTCCCTTTTGACCTTTTAATCTTGCCCATTAAATTGTTCTTTGAGAAAAGGAATCATGCATTGTGCATCCCCTGTGACTCAGATCTTCACACAGTGGCTGGCTACCTTGTTGGTACTGTTGACTGACTAGTAGCATTTTAATTTTTCCCCTTTCTATTACCATAGCAGCTGTTAATGTTATTTAGCCTGATTTTTTCAAGTGAGTACACTCCCCTTTCTCTCTGTTTTCACAAGCTAGTTATACAGTTTCTCCACCTGCATCTAACTTGCATAATTGGGAGTTTTGTGGAATGTTATATTTTGCACCCTGAATTCTACCCCAACTCACCCCAACCTGCATGGCAGGTTGCTCAGAAAAACTTCAGACTTTGGGGAGGGGTATCTCTTTTGTGAGGGGTTAATCAGTGGAGTCTGACTCAGTTGGTTCTTCATGGTTCTCTAGGATGCCAAGGTAAGATGAGCCAGAGTACCAAGCTCAGGTTTGGAAAACATTGGTTCTTTCCATGTTTTCTCATTGGCTTGATGTGTGACTTTTGGACAGGTTACTTAACCTCCATTTTCTCACCTGTAAATGAAACTTTAGTTATTTTTGTAAAAATATTTTTAAAGATGAATATAATAATGCAGATGAATCACTTAACAACAGAAATGCTATAGAAATTTCAGAGTGTCTCCCTCTGGTTATAATCTGTGTAGTTTATCCTAAGAGCTTGTAACTATCAGGGAGGGGGGTGGTGGTGTCATTTTTAAAAAAAATTACACTTAAAAAGAAGTCCTCTCCTGGGGTTATGTATATTGATTTTAGAGAGAGGGGAAAGGAGGAATGGAAGGAGGGGGAGAGAAGGAGAGGGAGAGAGCGAGAGGGAAGGGTGGGGAGAGAGAGAGAGAGACAGATGTGAGAGAGAAACATTGATTGGTTGCCTTCCATATATACCCGATCAGGGTTCGAACCCGCAACCTAGGTATGTGCCCTGACCGAGGATCGAACCAGCACCCTTTTGGTGTATAGGACAATGCTTCAACAAACTGAGCCACTGACCAGGATGAGGGTGGCATCTTTTTGAGATTTTAATGGAGTAGAATGATTTTTTTTCTCCAAAGAACATTTTTAATATTAAACTATAACTTTTATGACATGTTATATTATTACATGATACATACATACATATATTTACATTCTGGTGCCAGAGACCTAAGAGAACTTAGGTTTAGATACAACAAACTGAACTGAAAATAGAAAATAGTTGCTTATGAATTAAATAAAATTCTGTAATTTTCCTTAAGATTTATGTCACCTCCTGTAATTTCTAAGTTTTTGTGCAGTAACTGTACTTGCACACTGGTAGCTTCAATAACAAAATTATAAACTATAGTAAATTTTATTTTCAAAATAAAATGCATTCTTTGAGTTAAACATTTGGATTTAGACTATGGTTAAACTAAGCAGTATATTCTTAGAAATCTCCTCAGAAATTATAAACTGAAATATACCTTGTCAGTCTTTAAAGGAAATGTGTGCCATCATGGAGCAGAATGAAACTTGAAGCAGCTACTGAAATCATTGAAGCACAGAAAAACAAATCAGCTGAGTGAAATAGTACCCTGGCGTGGGGAGTGGGTGGATGGTATGTGGGCTATATTTTCTCCTTAGTTATGTGTGGAGAAGGTCCTGCCTCCCTGAACTGTGCTTTTAGCACTTAGGGAGTGGGCTTAACAGTTTCTGCTTCTCTCCCTGCCTTGGGCTGTGTGGATGTGCAGTGCCTCTGTGTGTGGCTGTATTCCAGTCTGTAAACGTGACTGCTGTAAGAAGAGTGCAGAGTTGGTTGTTTATTCTGTAAAACCTGTCCCGTTGCCATGTGATATTTGCTTAAGAGCTCCTGTGGTGGTGACATTCTGTGTTGAGAGCGGCCCTTTAAAGGTTTCGTTCTGAGATGTTAGATGAACCCCTAACTGCTCTCCTGAAAAGCATTTAAGCCTTTCTCCCTAGAGTTTAAACCAGAGGAGTGGTAATCCCAGTGGAACCTGGACTGGGGTCTAGAGATAAGGTGGCAGATGAGGCGGCAGATGATCTGCGGGGGCTGTTGTGGTCTTCTTGTCTAATTTGCACAAAGGAGGGGCCGGCTTCTCCTGGGGAGGTATTTCCGCTCACTGTAGCAAATGAGGGCGCGCAGAGGGCTGTAATGTAATGAGACTTCTCTGGTGACGTCACTTGTAAATGTGGTCAAAGTCCAGTTCTTGGGGGCTAGGAGACGCGGTAGGCGAGATCGGTTGGTTTGTACACTCTCACTTCTCAGCTGTCACTGCGCTATGGTGCCTGCTTCCAGCCAGTGAACCAACACAGCTGGGCCGGGCCATGAATGCTTACAAGTACCAGAAGTTCCTGGAGGGACTCAACAACCTTAGAGGTATTACAAGCCGTCTGGTTCCCTGCCTTTGTCCTTGTTGGTTGTGTGAACACTTACTGTGGTGTGTGTTGTATGGGGTCTGTACTTTCCATCAATCCCTTAGGGGCTTAGGGAGCCCTCTTACTCTGAGCTGGCCGTATTTTTTTGTGTGTTTAGGTAGTTACCTAGAAAGGATAGAGTTTGTAAATGTGATCATGGGTGTGTAGGTAAAAGGGAGTCCTCTCAGCTTCTTCGGCAGCAGTCTGTTCTTTTGCTTGAAGGGGCAGTGAATACATGTGCCCTGCTGTTTTGAGCTCAGCAGAGCTCTGGGCACTTCCTGGGCAATGGGGGTGGAGGGCTCTTGCCGTCCAGCGCTGCAGCCTCACCTAGGTGTAGCTAGGTTTCTTGGGCCAGATTTTCTACTTGCCTGTGTCTACAGTGAGTCAGAGTCCCATCTGGAAAGAACAGGGAGTCAGGAGTGGTTGTGGGGGGAGGAGTAATGCAGGTTGATAGGCCGGAGATGTCACTTTGAAGGGTAAATCAGTGACTTTCAAGGAGGAAACTTATATTAAAATGATACTTAAAGGGAATGGTGTTTGCTTTGCATGGTTGGAAAACTCTTAACTAACCATAGGTGAAAAAAATACTCTCCGATGTGACAACATAGGGGTCTTCTTGGCTAGTAAGGAGGAAAGTGAATGAAATCTTTTTACTTCGCCTTCTCTCATTTATAGGTGGTTTATTTCTATCTACTTAGGAAGATGCTCAAACCATCTCTCTTTGATTAGCAGTCAGGATTCTAGACCCAGAGCAACCATGGGGTGTGGAGAGAGTATGAGGAGTCAAGAAAGGAAAAGGCTGAAGTAGGCTTCTCCTGGGTTGAGAGGAATGGCAGGAGAGCTGGGCTCCCTTCCCATCAGGGTCTGCAGATACTTCACTTTATTTCATTGTCTGTTGGAGAACTGTTTCTAAGATTTCTTATATATGAAGAGCTTTGTATGCTACAAAGGAATATGCAACTGTAAAGTATTGTTCTGGTGATCTCTGTCTTCCCTTTTCTTGCCCCATGCCATAGAAACAATTTTTTTCCCCCAGATCTTCTGACAGCTGGAGCCAGCCCCCTGTAGGTTCAGGGCTCTGTAAGTTTATCACGCATCAGACAGGTCTTAGCAAGAATAAGTGACATTAACTGTTGCTTCCCTGTCAAAGGAAGTTTTGAGAGGGCAGAGAGTCTAGACTTCTTTATCTAGACTCATGGGGAAGAGCTGGGAGATGGGGAACAGAAACCAGTGGTGCTTCTCAGTGATTCTTCCAGTTTTTGGGTCATGTTGGGAGATAAAGGTTGGTGCAAGAATGTATCCTTGTCCCACACAAGGGCCCCCTTTTCTTGCCCTATTTCCTGTCTTATAGGGACTCTTCTATATTCCTGAGCATGATGCCCAACCAATAGGAGGAACCCTTTCCCTCCTGTGTTTAAAAAACACATGGAAGGCCCTGACTGGTGTGGCTCAGTTGGTTGAATGTCATCCTGCAAACTGAAAGGTTGCTGGTTCAATTCCTGGTCAGGGCACATGCCTAGCGTGCGACCCAGGTCCCTGGTTGGGGGCGCAAGAGGCAACTGATCCATGTTTCTCTCGCACACTGATGTTTCTCTACCTTTCTTTCTCCCTCCCTTCCCCTCGCTCTAAAAAAATAAATAAATAAAATCTTATAAAAAACACCCACACACATGGAAGAATTATCAAATTTAATTAACCTGCTCATTCCTTCAGTAGAAGAAAAGTCTCAGAGTAGAAATCCCAGGCCTTTTCTTGGATACTGAGCTCCTTAGTATAGTTTTACTTCCTATTACCCTTGGCCTCATTCTTCTGATAAAAGGCCAGAGCTTTTTGAAGATGGGCATGTGGTGAATAGGAACTGTAGGAGATTTACTTATCCATAGGATTGGGAAATATAACTTTTCCTTTTGGTTCCCCTTCATGTCAGGGTTTAGATGGGCAGTTAACCACACTAGGATGGCCACAGCTTACATGGATTCCTGAGGTTCTCAGGAGACCACACCATTTATAATTGTATTCTCCTCTGCTATATGTGCTTCAGGAACAAAGAGCAGGTTGACTGGTGGCGGGGGCCCTCTTTATATTCCTCCCATAAAACATCCGTGGAGGAAGGAATCTTCTTTTTTATTACCTAAATAGGAGTTGTTTTGGTCCCCAGTTTCCCTTAACTCTCCTGACGTTCTTGGTGGGGCTAATGGAACGAAATAGCTCTTGATTTGATCCTCTCAGGGGTGTAGAGGTTTAAAATTGCACCCTAGAAAAGGTTTTTCTGTTTTTGGAAGAGGGTGTCTTGAAACCAGCTTGGCAATCACTTGTTTTCTCAGCCCACCTATAAAGTTTTTTTCTCCCTCGCTGTCTTTACTAGGAATGAATAACAGCCTAGAATCTAGATGTACCATCATGGGGAGTGTTCCATATGGGTTTGAAATCAGAGAAGAGAAAAAGCCACAGCAGGAGCTGCTTCCACTCCACTCTTCCCACCCCGGACACTGGGGCTCTCCGCTATGCTATTTTGGTTTTATATCCCTAAGATGAACTCCAAAGCACTCAACTGCATTAAACAAGAGAATATATACACTTAGTTTAATGTGTGATATGTGGTCAGAATTCACCAAATGTTACTTCTCTCCTTTCTTTGTTTCTCTCAGTGACTTCTTTGAATCACAGCGAGTCCTGTGCCTGCTCTGGATCAGATCACCTTCAGACTCGGGAATAGTAGCCCTAGTCACTTAACAGCCTGTTTGACTCCAGGACTTGATCTTAACCGTAGGACAGTTATGATGGTTGAGACTGGAAGACAACAGCATTAGTAATATTAGTGATACCAGTAAACATTCAGCAAATGTTAGTTATAGATTAGGCATTGTTCTAAGCACTTTATGTGTATTAATCCATATAACTCTTATCCATATCATAGGTTGTTTACAGTGGTATACCCAAGGTGTGGCTGGCCTAAGAACGGGATTTATCTGTCCTGCTAAGGATATAATAGTCCCTGGGACTATGGCAGCCAAAGTGGCTGTACTGTACTGCTCTCTGATGCTGGGGAGCATATGAATCAGGAGAAAACAGTTATGTGTGTCCAAGTGTATGCATACAGCACATGTGGGTACCTTCCTCTCTGAAGGAGAGTAGCAGTATGGTGCTTTGGACTGAGGGCAACAGATCTTTTCTCTCCACACTAGACTCCTTGAGGTGTGCCCTGTTTTCTAATCCTTCATTCATGTATATACATTCTGTAATAGTATTTATGACATAAAACGTATAATACACATATAATGTGCAGTAATTTGTCGTGTTCATCCAAAGAAAGCATCTGATTAACTTTCTTCTAAGAACCTGAATCTTTTCCAGGTTGGAGAGTTCCTGGAAAGAGCACATGTCATTGTTTGGTTTAGTCCTTATAATCATTTCTGGAATGTTGCTATAGGTCTTAGACAGATATTCTGTCCTGGGCTTCTAGCAGACAATTACATATAAACCATTGTCTTTTTCAAAGTCTCCTGTTGATTTCACGTACTGTGTCCCCTGATTGTGGTGAACAGCTGCTTCCCTTCATTTCACCTGTATATTTGCGTTTCCAGACAGGCTGACAGGAAGAGGTAATTGGCCCCCTTCTTCATTTAGTTACTGACTGCTTTTCTTGACATGGTTCAGCTTGCAGCCATTCCTTCATCTAGTGGGTAGTTGCTGAAGGGAGCCCAGTGGGAGAATAGAGACATTGGCGAAGTCTTTCGAAGTCCTAGTTCCAGCTTCATGTGACTCTGGTGTTTGATGCCAGAATTGTAGTGCAGTATATATCCTATTGCTGCTGTTGCTTCTGGAAGGCTTTAACTTTTATTTCTCAAGCCTGCCCAAACCATAGTCATTGAATGATTTCTGCCTAGATGGACCTCTCCTATGGGTATGACAGGTTGAACAGTTGGCCCAAGTCCTGCTCTTTGGCAGAGCCCAGGCCTGTCCTATGGTTGATAGTTGTGGATTAATTAGGGAGCAGAGAGGTAGGTGAGGTAGAATGATGAGAAGGTGGTTCTCTAGGCTTTGATAAGAAGAACTTGTGATAGATCTGTGAGATAACGACTTATTAAAACAAAAACAAAAAACACTCCAACATATCCATATACTTTCTCCCTTCTCTTCCTTTGCATATGATCTTCTGTTCCCTTTGCCTAGAATAACCAAACTTTTGTTCATCCTGTAGTGCCTGGCTCAATCTCACTTGCCACCCCCGCTATAGTTTTTTTTTTTACATTCCTAGATAGAATTATTCTTTTTTACTCATCTGCATTGCCATAGAACTTTAAACATAACAATTTTAGAGCATGTTACATTATGTTATAGTTATTTTATTAAGTATTTGATTTTCCTGCTAGTCTATTTCTTGGGCCAAGTTTTCTGTTTCAGTTTTCTCATTTGTAAAATAAGGATGATAGAATTTATCTCACCAGATCTGGGAATTAAATGAGGTAGTAAACGTAACATCTGGCAGAGGGCAAGAGTCCAGGAGATGTTAGCCATTCAGTTGTTAAAGGTAGGAACTATGTCTCATTTATTCTTGTATTTTCCAGACCTAGCATGCTGCTTGGCAGATATTAAGCGTGAAAGAAACATTTGAAGAATTTTTTAATTGAACTAAACTCATGTATTCAGATGTCCTTCAGTTGTACCACAGGGGTTAAGAAATACTCTTAGAACGGTGCCTGGCCTATATATAAATTTATAAAACCCTTTTTTTTTTTGGTAGTTTTTCCTCTTCAGTACTAGATTATGACTCCCATAAGAAACTCCAGTCATTTTATCATCATACCTAATTTTTGGTCAGAAAACGATATTATCCATAACTGGCTATTTTGAAACATTAAATCCAATCTAAAAGAATGGAAATGTACTGCTCTAGAAAACATTGGAAAGATGGTATTACTAGTCTGTAAGCAGTTTCAAACAGGGTTTCCAGATATATTTTGGGCAGTGGCAACATTGTTGAATAAGTGAAGAAAGGTGACTAATGAGAAGGCACACACGCAATTTTGGTTCCAGTAGTTCATTGTGTTTGTCAAATCATCTTTCTCATTATCTTATAGCTTTACTTTGGACATTTACTTTGTCAACCAGCCTAGAAACCTGTTCTGTATTGCTATATCTTGCCAAGCAGGACAAGCCCTCACACCTCAACATGTACGCCTCAGAGAGTAGCCTTGTTGGGGGGGGGGGGGGCGCTTCTTTTCCCTCTTCAATGTGCCTAATAAAGAACCTTAGGGAAAAAAAATTTTCCCCTTTCCATTAAATTGATGCACTAAGAGGGAAGGGAGGGGGGAAGGGAAGGGAGTGGGGGGAGAGAGAGAGAGAGAGAGAGGGAGGGAGGGAGGGGGGAGAGAAATCAATATCGATTTGTTTTTCCATGCAGTCATACATTCACTGGTTGACTCCTGTAGGTGCCTTGACCAGGGTTCGAACCCACAAGCTTGGGGTATGGGAACAACGCTCTAACCAACTGCGCCACCCTGCCAGTGCTCCATCTATTTTTTTCTATCCATATGTATAAAATGTTTTTATATTGTTGTTATTATAATGTAATTCTCTTCTCATGTTTTTTTTTTTTGTGTGTGTGTGAGCATTTTTTTATGCCTTTAACTATTTCTCTCCAACATAATTTCTTGACAGCTGTATGGAATTTCCTCAAATGGAAATATTGTTTATTCAACATTCCCCAATTGGGGGGCATGTACATTTCTGATTTTTCACTGCTATAATATAATAATGAACAATCTTATAAATAAAAACTTCTGTGCATGTCTGATTATCTTTTTAGGATAATTTCTAGAAATGGAATTATTGGTCTTAATACATACATTATAATCTCTGGATGTCAGTTTTTAACTTTATTTCACTTTGAAAATTTACTGAGAGTACCTGTAACACTATGAATACCTTTCTGTTAGCCCTTGGGCACTTGCCCTCTAGGGACAGCCTTGTCTTCAGGCTTAGTGGCCAGCTGGATCAGATGTTTTATTATCCAGTTAATTTCATCATGGGATAGGTGCCAGGTGTCTCTTTCACTTAGTCAGCAGCTCCCACATGTTGTCATCACAGCACTGCACTGTTTTACTCTGACGGTTTTCTCCCAGCAGCTCTCGGCATTTAAATGGCTTCACTGATCCTCCCAACGCTAGTACTCTTGCTACTTGTATCAGGAGAGATCCATCAACGTTGATCAGGAAACTGCTCTATGAAGAATGACCTAATCAATGCTATTTGGAAACCCTGCATTGGAACCCCAGATTGTTCTGAAGTTGAGATTCTCTCTTTCTTTTCCTGCTGTTACTGAGTTGGCCCCAGTTAGTAAATTGGGCCAGCTTAACCTGATACAATAGGTTGACAAACTCTCCTTGCTTATGGGTATGTATCTGCCTTCGGAGGAAGCGGAGATGGTGCTGTGTGTTTAAATCAACATATTGGGACTGACAGCCTTAGGGTCAAATTACAGACTTGATTAGAGTACAGTCTTGTTTCTGACTGGGAGTTGACATCCTGTAGCAGACAATGTGGGATTTTCTAGCTGACGATAGACTGTGGGTATTTGGAGATTAGCTTGAGGCCTGAGAGAAGGAGGCACATGTATGGCACTTTGTGTGTAGATGATGGGAGGGTCAATAGGAATGTTTCTGCAGCAGCCAGGATAGTGGAAAGTGGCTTGAGTCACTGACTGGATTGCATCTTTCACGGTGAGAACTGTCTACTCTTCCTGTTCCCAGAGCCCTTAAGCAAACCTCTCACCATGGAGCAACTCTCTCCACTGCAAGCAATCTGGGAGTCTAATGTTTCTGTGGTGAGACCTGTCAACACCTTTAACAGCAGTAGGCACCTATAGACCCTCAGTAAATTCTGTACTTGTTTGGATGCTTGGCAGTTTTATATTGTTAAAGTTTATCCTCTTCTTAATTTTATATTTTTAGGCTTACTGTATGTCACTGGTCAAGAGAGGGACATCAGCACAAGTTCACATTGGGGTTGGCCTCTGTTGCTGCTGGTTTGAAATGTGTGGGGAGTATGGGGCTCCATGGTGTCATGGTTAGCACTCTGGACTCTCAAATGTGTGGAAGCAGTTTCGTGTTTTATTATTTTTGTTGTTGTTGTTAACTGGTGGTGAGTGCAACACTGTTCTTTCTTAAAGAATTAGCCTGTAGGCATTACTGTTGAGAAGTTAAGGCTCTTGTCTGCATATTCTGCCACAGTTTCTTTTGGCTTCTCTTCTGGAGGAACCCCAGGCTAGTAATCCTAATTATATATGTTATTCGTTACAATTGTGGAGATGGTCCCTCTGAATGAATACTACTCGCTAAACAGTATATTTTGCTCATTGTGGAGTGGCAGGAACCATTTGGCCAAAAAGTCCACTTAGTTTTCCCCATAATATAAGACACATTTTTCATTTTCAACAACAATTTTATCGATTGGAATATTTCGATTATGTTGGCTCTCTCCTGCATGGTATAACGTTGATTGTTCTCATTTAATGTCTTGATTTGATCGCTATCAACTGCAGCTGGTCTACCTGACTGTGGAGCATCATCCAGAGAGAAATCTCCAGCATGAAACTTCACAAATCACTTTGATATTATCAGTCACAGCACTTTCTCCATTCACTGCACAAATCTTTTTTTTGCATTTCAGTTGTGTTTTTACCTTTCTTAAAATAATAAAGTATAATATGCTGAAAATGTTATGTATTTTCTTCCATCGTCAGTATTAAAATGGGTACACAAAAATTCACCAATTTTGATTTTTTTTTTTTAAATGCATGTGGAAATGACAGCTGTCACAATACAATCTAACAAAATTGTTTCGGATGAAGTGAAAGACTACTAAGTGCTAATAGAGCCATCTTATGGGGAAAAAACTTTGGGGCAACCCAATATTTATGGCAAGTGCCATTATAGAAATATGAACAAATTGCTGTGAGGAGGGAGGTGGGGTGATTTCTAAAGGCAACAGGGTGGGTGATTGGGAAGACTTCATAGTGGACTTGGTATGTAAGCTGAATCTTGAAGTTGGTAGGAATTTACCAGTTAAGAAGGGAGAAGAGGTATTCTGAGAAGACAACAGGTAGGCAAAGGAATAGATTCATGAAAACCTCTGTATCCTCTGGGGAAGAATGAGAAACATTACGAAGTAGGAAGCTGGGTAGGTGATATATAAGGCTGGAATGGAAAGTTGAGTCTGTTATAAATGGCTAAGAAATAACATAGGCATGTAAGGGCACTAGATGTTTTTAAGCCTGAGGAATGACATAAGCAATCAAGTCTTTTTTTGTTTGTTTGTTTCGGTTTGGTTTTGTTTTTTGTGGGAGAGAGGTATAACTCCAGCAGCAGTATGAAAGGTCATGTGGTCACTTACAGGGAAGTGGGGTTTCAGTTAAATCATTAAGTGTGTGTACCTGATTTGGGTTTGTCTAGCATGTGAGAAGTAAAGGGAGCAGGCATATGAAATCCTTCTATAAGAAGTTTGGTTTTAAAAACAGTTTATGTTGAACTACAGCTGGAGTGGAGATCCAGTTTTCACCATAGCTCAAGTTGAACCTGACCTTGTGTTGTGCAATGCTTTGTGTTTGGGTTGGTATTTCCTGGGACTGGTCAGATGATATACTTCAGTGAGAGGCATGTGGAGTAGCTGTTGACCAGGTGTCATTGATAAGAAGGAGAGAAGAAGCCCATTTAGCTCTGATTAGGGCTTCTGTTTCTTTGACATTCTCTGGGCTGCAGTACTTGGCCCAAGGCTCCATCTTCACATGACTCTTTACAGGTAGAGTTGGAGTGTTGATTTCATTTTGTGTTGGAATGTTGCCGGTTTGACCCTGTGGTAACCTCCCTGCCTATTTAAAAAATTATTTTCCTTGCGATGGCCAGGTGGTTCAGTTGGTTGGAGAATCGTCCATACACCAAAAGGTTCCAGGTTTGATTCCTGGTGAGGGCACATACCTACATTGCGGGTTCAATTGGAAGGCAACCAATCGATGTTTTTCTCTTTCTCTTTCTACCCCCTGCTTCCTTTCTCTCTAAAATCAATAAAAACTTACCCTTGGGTGAGGATTTTTTAAAAATGTCTCTTGCTTTAGTTTTAATGAGGTACATTTTTTGGTTTTCCTTCACTTATCTGATTGCTGTTTGTCTGCCTCTGCTGTGTCTTTTCCTTTTTCTGACTCTAACTTTGATCATTTGCTGAGGGGTGAGGCAATCTGGTAAGGTGGGAGTAACACAGGCTTTGGATCCAGGCTAGCTTGGGTTGAAATCCAAGTGTCTACATTACTTGGGGCAAGTTACTCACTTTCTCTGAGCTTCAGTTTTCTCATCTATAAAGTGGGGATAGTAATATCTCTAACATAAAATTATGAGGGTAAATGAAATGGCATAGGTAAAGCCCCTGACACAGAAACTTATGGTGCAAACAGAGCTGGCATTACTATTGTGCTACTCCTGACCTTTCCTTTCTCTAGCTGCTTCTTCTGGCTTCAGCTTTTCTTTTAAATTGCAAACTCCCACATCTGTCTTCTACTACTTAAAATCTCTCGATTTTGAAGGTGTTCTAAAAATTGTGGTAGGAGACATGTCACACGAGATCTACCCTCTCAATGACTTTTTACATGTATGGTACAGTATTGTTAACTATATGCATGTTTAATGCCAGCAGATCTCTAGAACTTTTTCATCTTTCATGACTGAAACTCTATACTGGTTGAACAGCCACTTCCCACTTCCCCCTCTCTCCAGCCCCTGGCGAACCACTGTTCTATTGTACTTTCTGCCTCTATAAGTTTAACTGCTTTAAATACCTCATATAAGTGAAATCATGCAGTATTTGCCCTTCCGTGACTGGTTTATTCCACTTAGCATAATGTCCTCAGAGTTCATCCTGTTGGACATTGACAGGATTGCCTTCTTTTTTTCTTCTTTTTTAAGGCTGAATAATATTCTATTGTAGGTATAAAAACCTCTTAATTTCTAGTCTCTTTTTTCAACTGCCTACAGGACAGCTATATTTGGATATCACCACAAACTCAGTATTTTCAAAACCCAGCTTAGACTTGGCTTTCCTTCCTTATTCCCCATTTTCAGCAGTTGTGTTCACATTCTTCCAGTCTCTGAGATCAGAAACCCTGGTGACATCTTTGACTCTTCTCTCTTCCTCAATCCCATTTTCTGTCACCGAGTTCTTTTGTTTCTTCAGAATTTCTGTTAAATTTGCCCTTTCCTTCTCACCCCCGGCGCCATGACTCTGGGCCAGTCACTCATCACCTCACGCATGAGTTACTGCAAGGGCCTCATTTTGTTTGCTGTGTCCTGCCTCTCCCTTTTAGTTAACACTGCCAGCTGCTGCTTAGTGTTTTCTAGTCCCAAAAGTAAGAAAGAGCTTTTATGCTATGACCGCCCCCCCCGCCCCGCCCCCCCCATTATCCAGGCTTATCTCACATAATTTCCTAGAACACAGCTTTAGCTCTAGACAGATTCATCTCCTCGTGGTGCTTTGAAGTGCTTCATTCAGCCCGTCCTCAGCCTTTTCTTGTGCAGTTCTCTTTACCTGGAATGCCCTTGTTCTTTATACTTAACTGGCATCTATCCATTTCTTCAGCCTCACTTCAGCCCTTTCTTCTGCATGAAGACTTCTTTGATGATCATCATCCACCTCAATATATCACTTTCTCACACTCCAGTTTTCTCTCCATATTAAAATCGTAAGCTATTTGAGGGAACTGTTTGTGGATGTTATATTTTGGTAACTCACGGTACCTAGCTCATACCTAGCCAAGTTTAAATGTTCGTTACTGAGCACTTACAAGGTGTGGTGACCAAAGTGAATCATTCTTTCATTTGGCAAATATGTGTGAGCATTTACCATATGTACTGTGCTAGGTACTGGCATCCAGCAAGAAACCCACAGTGAGGAGACTAGTTATACTGTACTTCGTCGGCAGCCGTCCGTCTCGAGAGACGATGGTGTAGCTTCTTAAGAGTCTATCTGCACCGCCGAGAATGGTTGTGCAGTCCGACTCGGGAGTGACACGGTATATGTCTCCTCCCGTGTTGAATCGACATCTTGCGATGACGCTGGAGTGTCCTCTCCAGTGAAGCTGAAGCTACAGAGCCTGGGCAGGGTGATATGGAGGGTCTGCTGTTGCCCATGCAGCAGACCCCCCCTCTCTTCGCAGCTGAAGGGTCCAAGGGAAAGACGGAGTCAATACAGCTTGGCTTCAGGTGCGCCGCAGGAGTTGCCGGTGTTGACTACAACGTCAAACCGCCTTAGGGACTCCGGCTCCGGATTTTCTGTCGGGGTTTACTCCCTTAGCCTTTCCCCTGAAGAGGTATGCCGCAAGGCAGCGGAGGTTTTTTGGAGTCAGAGTTTTCCTTCTCTGATGTGCCCTGACTGGAAGATCGAACCAGCGACACTTAGCTCGCAGGCCGACGCTCAATCCACTGAGCCAAACCAGCCAGGGCTAATATACTGTACTTAAGCAGACAAATAGTGGTGGGTTGACTGAATTTGAGGAAACTAGGTCAGACTTAAGCGAGGACAAATGACAAGAAGAGGAAGCCTATAGGAAATAAGGCATAAGTTAATTTGTATAGGGGAAAGGTATTTAATGGATTCATTCTGCAAATCACTTATTGAATGTCCACTGATATCAGTTTATTCCAGATATTGGGGATATACCAGAGAACAGGCCAAGTCTCTTCCATTGTAGAGCTTATATTCTAACATGTAGAGGCATTTTAAAAATGAAAAGCACCTAATATTGGGTGAAGCCCATCTGTAGGAGATCAGCAGTGAAAGAGTTAATATGCTTGTTAGGGTCTAAGGCTTTGTTGAAACAGATGGATTCTCTAGGGAGTGCTTTAAGGGAGATTAGAGAAGACTGGGCTGAGGAGGGCCTAAGACCTCTCTCCCTCACTCCAGAGCACACACACCTGCTGTTCTGGCCCCCAGTGAGCTATGTAACTTGTCCCCCACTTGGTAGGCACTTAACTTACAGGCTTGTCATTGTGGCTATATGCTTCTGGCATTTTTATTTTCCTTTCCTGATCTTTATTTATTGTTCAACATCAATGAAGTCTCATTTTAATTTAACAGACGTTGGGACTAGTTTGTGTTCCTTCTGGCTCTATTTATTTTTATATAATTGTGAGCTGGTCTATATATGTTATTTTTCCAATCCATTTTTTATTGTAAAATACACATAACATAGAAGTTACCATTGTAATATTTTAAACGTATACAATTTATTGACATCAAGTACATTTACAATGTTGTACAATCATCACAATGATCCAGTTTCAGAATTTTTTCATAACCCCAAATGGAAATTCCATACCCATTAAGCATTCATTCTTCCTCTCCTCCCCCAGCCCCTGGCAACTTCAATCTGCTTTTTAACTTACCTATTGTGGAATTTCATATAATTGAAATAATATAACATATGGCCTTTTGTGTATGGTTCCTTCACTTAGCATATACAAATATGTTTGCGTGCCTTTTTCATGTGACATTATAAGGATTTTTTTTTTTTTTTTAGTGTTTCTTTATAGTCATTACAAGTTAAGTTGTAATGTCGATAATGGCTTCACTTAGCCATTCTCATATTGTTGAATATTTGGCTTGTTTTCAAGTTGTTCCTGTTCTAAAAAACTGCTGCAATGGACATCTTCCTACTGTGCTCTGCCACCTTTCAGAGGATTCTGTATGTTGCACACCAGCTGCAGAAGAACCATTGTTCTTGATTAGTATTGTGTGGCCTGTTATCAAACTCTGTGGGAGAACAGTCGAGTAATGAATTTTATATAGAAGGGAGCATTATATTTTGCAACAGAAGGGCTTGATCACCAGGGAATGGCAGGGAAAAGTTTTTCTTTCTATTCGCTGAGAAATCTTTTCTGACACTCCCTCTACCCCCTTGGGTGTGGGATGGAACTGATTATAGCAGTTGAAGGTTAAATGTTTTATTCATTTCTCCATTCATTCAACAAATATGTGAGAACCTACTATATGTCAGTCATTTGAAACTTGCCAGTGCTTGAACCTGGGTGAGCAGTGCCTATTACTCCATTGGCGGCCTTTGATACTACCTGAGAGCAAATAGGACCTACTTCCAGGGTAATCAGAGATGATTCAGAATCCTGAGCCACCTGAGGCTTTATTACCTCATGGTTTAATACCTCAAGGTTTGGTACTATTATAGATAATACTCATACATTAGTTTGAAAGCCTGGCTGAGACTCCTCATACCTGGCAACTCTTGTTCCCCGCTGTGACAGAGACCTGGCTGCTAGGAGATGTGTTACTGGGCCTGTGTTCTCATAGTGGTTTTGTTCTTAATATACTGAGCCAGGGCAGCAAGGGGAGGCTGCTGTTGACTGGGTAGTGATAGTGATGCTACTGTGTTTATGCAAAGGATGGGGTATCAGATTCTGAAGTTAGCCCAGATATATCTGGGATTAGTGCTGCTGACCCCTGCTTGTCTTCTGAGAGACTGTCCCCCTATCCTTTTCCCCCTTACTGAGCTATTATATAAAATCGTCTGATTTCTCTCTACCTGTTGGGAAAACGTCTACCACTTACGGCCATTCAGTGCCACACACTATGCCTCTGAAACCCAGTGTTGAGTGGAGAAAGCCCCTGAAACAGTTGCCAGGCCTTACAAGTTTACTTAGCACACTGCTGAAACTGAGTTGTTGATCTCCGGGGAGAAGCAGAGTCTGGGGAGGAGCACCCTTCCCCGCAACTCCTCCCCCCACCCATTAGGCCTGATCGCTGCCCTCTTTCACCTATCATTTGCTGCTTTTCTTTCACTCTCAGGGTTTGGTCTGTTATGTGTCTATGTCTTCAGACGTCTTTTTCCTAGTGTATTTTAAAAACTCTTGAACACTCAGGGAGGGGGAGGGGAGAAAGGACTTAGACCATCAGCACTAGGGACTTTACTCTCTCTCTCTCTCCCTAGACCCTGAAGTTAACTGAATGGGCCTGGAGTTCCTGAGGGGCCGCTGTGTTTGTGTTTCAGCGGGCTGGCTTTACTGAGTGGGACACAAAAGCCTAAGGCAGAAGCCATTCCCACAAGCCTAACATTTTCATATTTCTCTGCCAAAAAATCTTTGGTTAGGGTTAAGAATAACTGGTCTGTTTGTGGAAATACCAAGGGCTTTTGTTTGCCAGAAGAAAAGGGCTTTTGATTAAAGGCCTTCTTCTCATTTTTTCCCCCCTTTTCCTTAAGCTGCTGTGGGAAGACGTCAGAGCCTCTGAAGGTGCTGTGTTCGAGGGGTTTGGGGGCAGGAAAGATAACAGAATAGAGCGAGGAGAGACCTAGTCATGCTTTGCCAGCCATTTACGCAGAGATGAAAAAAAGAAAAATCTGTCCAATTTTTGTTGACTGCTTTTGCTAGTCTTTCTTTCTTCCCATATTTTATGAAGTCTATCCAAAACAGTAATTCCTGAAGGACCTGTAGGGGTGTTCTGACCTTGAACCCTGTTATACCACTTAGTGTGATTTTGGGCAACTTACTTAACCTTTCTCTTTAAGCCAGAGTTTCTCAGCTAGAAAATGAGGATTATAAAAGTACCATTTTCATAGAATTGTAATGAGAATTGAATGAATTAACAATATGTAGAAAATACTTAAACAGTGCCTGGAACATAATAAGTACTCAGTAAATGTCAACTACTATTTCAGTAAATATTACTACTATGGCAAATGTTAAGTGTAGCTTTATTTTCCTCATTACAAATTTAAAATGTGGCTTTCTAGGGTTAAAAGAGTCAGGTCTTTGTCTTTTTAGAATAAAAAGGAGACATACGTTCCTATCAGTAATGACTTTTATCAGAGGCAGAGGGACAGGTTTATTCTCTACGTGGACACATCTCAGAGGCTCAGAGTCTCTTTAGTTGAATGTCAGCAAGGGAATCTATTTCATTAAGAGAACTTATTCTTTGATAAAGGTGTGAAAGTGTGTCATGACTGCAGGAAATCATCCATTTTTTTGGTCTTTGAGGGCAGTGAAGTTTCATGGGCCTCAGAAGACCCTGAACCAGCCTCTATAGAGGAGAGGCTCCTAAGTCTTACAAATATACATTAGTGAGGCAGACACAGGAGGCATCTGAGTAGGGAAAGGGTGCATCCTTAAGGGCTGGGCTGTTCCTAATGACTTTTAGTATCAGGTCTTGGAGTATCATGAATGGAGGCTCTGAGCCAGTGCCTGGCCACTGCATTTCCCTGGGCACAACTGAGAGACCTGCGGAAGGACCTGCCCCAAGCCTCTGGGTTCTTTTACAAGCTGCCACCTCCTTTCCCAAATTGCTGGGAGTGGCTAAGGAAGTGACACAGAAAGTTGCCCTTTTCTATATTGTCTTTAGTTTTTAGGGAGGATGTCAATGTCTGAACCACCCCCCACCCATCCCCTGGAAGGTGAAGTCTCATCCTACTTTTGCAGGAAGTTAGATCTTAAAGTCAGCACATAAAGTGAAAATCCCAAATAATCAAAATTATCCTTAAAAGATGTCTGAAGTAACCCATCAATCAAAGCCTATAAACATGGTTTTGTGTATAGTTGGCCTATAATTAGGGGCCATTCTCAAATACTAGAATCATATTCCGAACTCAAGGTGCTCACAGTGTGAGATGCACGTGGGAACTTCGACTTGCTGACATCTCAGATTCTCTTATCTCATGTTCAACCTGGTCTGTAACCTCACCTTGGTATAGAACTTCATCCAGTGGAGTTGTGGGTAAACCTCTCCACGTGTTTAAATCATTTCTCTTCCTCTGTTCAAGTTTGTAAGATTAAGTTCAATTGTGTTGTGATTCTCCTGTCTTTTTCTTTTTTTCTTTCTTTTCTTCTTCATTCTTCATTTTGTAAACCTCCTTTTCTTCTTCTACACCTGTTTTTATAGCTCTTAGCAATTCTTCCCTTGTCCAGAATGCTTATTTGTATGTTTGCCTGTTGCATATCTTAATTATTTTCAGTGTTGAGGATTCTTGAAAGGGTGGTTGGGAGAGATAGTAAATGGGAAGGGAGGGCCCCTAATAGTTTTCATTTAAATTCTGTAGTCATAGCTTTTACTTTCCTCCTTTGAAGTCCTGTACTAACGTTTGATTCCTATCCCTTGTAGAGAAGGCCCTTTCTTTCATTTCCTTCTCCCTTGAGGTCGTTCTTCTGTAGAAAATTTCTGCTTATGCTGGGCCACTTACAAATGAATTTTTGTTATACCTACTAAGCATCACTGATTTAGCTCGAGATCTTTAGCTGGTTCTTGGGTGAACCTCAAATTCACATTTATCACAGAGATGGATGAGAAACAGAGCCCACCCAGAGAGGTCAAAGGACAGACGCTTTCCCAGGTCACACAGCTGGTTATTGACAAGCTGAAACCATGACCCAGGTTCCTGACTCTAGGTTGAATGCCTTTCCTCTAAATCACATTGCTTGCCTTTGAAGCCTTGAATAGGGACAGTCCTTTGTAAGAACTTTTGACTGTCTCCTCCCCCCCCCCCAGCCTTATTTTCTTTTGTTTAATTTGATTTCATTTCCTTTCCTTAACAAAAATGCTAGACAATATGAACTTCAAGAGGGTTAAAATTAGTTCTGTTTCAAAGATGTATTGAAGAATTATGAGGCATCTCTTGGGATAGTCTAGAGACTTAGGGCTGTGTTATGACTTGTAAGACTGGGATTCACTGTCAAAGGCCTGGAGATTTGAGAAAAGGGAAGTGGGTAGACCATAGTTGCAGGGCAGTAGTCTGTGTAGGTAATTACCTGGAACGCAGAAAGTAGTTAAGCTCAACAAACATTTGATGAATTCCACTCCTTGCAAGGTACAGGTCTAGGTCTTGGGAATACAAACCTGGTCCCTGCTTTCAAGGAACTTAACAGTCACCCTGGTTTAACTTGAGAAAAGAAGGTAATACAGTATTCCCTCACTTATCGCAGGTATTATGTTCTAGGACACCCCCCCCCCCCCGCTATAGGTGAAAATCCGCGAAGTAGGAACCTTACATTTATTTTAGTATTTATATATTTGTTTTAGTATTTATATATATATATTTAAGGCTTTATAAACCCTTCCCACACACTTATAAACCGTTCCCAGTCCCTTATTAACCTTTCCCACTCCCTTATTAACCTTTTCCACACTTTTATAAGCACTACTTATGTTCTTAAACATATTCTATACTCTTAAACCTATGTAACTTTAACATGTATACAGTACCGCAAAATCCTGCGATATAGCGAAAAATCCGTGATAAATAATTAAATATAATATTTTAAAAAATTCCACGATATAGTGAGGCCGCAATAAGTGAACTGCGATATAGAGAGGGACTACTGTATGTATAACAGGAGAGATACTACCTCAGTGAGGCTGTACTTTCTCTTGTCCTGATTTGGTCACAGACCTGGAGGAGATGGAGTTGCTATTCATTGGAACCTTGGAAAAACTCCAAAATACAAAGCACTGAATGTAGTTCGGTTGTAAAATAGGGCAAGGTGGGGTTTTGCACCGGGTCTCAAGGGCCCAGTTTTATTGACTCACTGAAAAGGGCAGCTGGGAAAAACATGGGGTTCCTTATACCCTTTCCTCTCTTTTCCTGGTGTTCCTCCTCCTAGGAGCTACTGGTAAGCATTAAACTAAACTAGGTAATTCATATTTCCTCTCTCTCTCAACTATTTCTTTAGAGCGGGGGGGGGGGGGGCGGTCTATCAGAAAAAAAAATAAGAAAAATGATTTGTTAAAAATAGCCCTTGCTGCATTGAAATCACACAATTAATCAGGCCTGGGAGAAGTTTATATGGTAACTGTTTTCAGACATTGAGGCAGTAGGAGCTTCTGGCTGGTGGGGGCGCGGTGAGGAGCAGGCGGCTACAGTTCTGATACTAGCTACTCTGTCCCTATCCTATCCTTTTAATTGTTGTCTGGCTCTATTAGCTTTTGTTGGTTTAAAACATCACATTGTAACACAGGTCAAAGCTGTAGTCCTCAATCCTAAGGAAAGAAAATGGGTTATTTTTGCCATATGTGTTTCTTCTTTGCCCAAGAAAAACCACAAAACAAAATACAGAAAAATGAACAGCTAAAACCCTCCAATAAAACAAAAACTTCTGTAACCACCGTGATTGACTTGTGGAGCCTCAGGTGTTGGAATTCTAAACAGTTTCTTATGTAAGAATTTTCCAGATTGATGGCTAATGTTCGTCAGGCCCCGTCTACCATCACTTTGCTGTATAAGAAGGGAACATCAGAGGTGGGGTTTAGGAGTCATTCCACGTGTCATTCATAATATTTTTATTGCTAATGGAGAGGGGGGCAGTGGTGGTGGTAGAGGTGTTTGTGTGGGTAGAGGAAGACTATGTCCACTTTCTAATTGGCATTGGTAATAAAACCTTTCAGATGGCCAGCTCCACCAGGTGACTTTGAGAAAATGTCTCAGTTCTGCTCTATGCACTGTTTACTTTGCTGTCTCTACAGCAGCTGCAGTGAATGGGAGAGATATGGCCTTCTGAAGTGCCCTTAGGCTGTTCCCAGTGACCTTCAAGTCCTAAGAATCATTTGGGTGAGAAGAATGCTGAAATCCTGTAGCTGTTTAGTTCAAAAGAAAAGCTGCACTGCCATGGTGATAAAGCTCCCAATTGAATAAGGAAAATGGCACTTTCCAAGAATCTGGGTGGTAGTTATTTTAATCAAGTTGAGAAATGGGATCACTGAGAAGGGGATTTCCGCAGTATCCCGGCTGTCCGGGAAACCGTTATTCCCCACTGCCTTCTATTTACAAATTCCGGGAGGGGAACAGGAGGCCTCATGGCTGTAGCCCTGTCTGTAGTAAGGCCGGCATGCACAGAGGCCCGCCAGCTTACTGCTTTACAGTTACACTGTAATGTTTCCTTTTAAAAATACTTTTTGTACTGGACATTATCTGAGTACCTCACAGGTACTGTGTTTGTGTTAGCATCCTTCCTGAAATCCGAAAATACAAGTAACATACAAATACATAATAGTTCATAAACCTTGCTCTTAAGGAAGCTGACTTGGGATTTCCCTCATCTTTTTATCCTATCAGACCCCTTGAGAGGGGTGGTAAGAACATTTCTCTCTTTTTCCCTCCCTGGTTCACCTAACTGTGGCAAATAGTTGCTAGATTCAGCAACATTCTTTCCCAAATGATTCCTAAGGCATGAGGGTCACTGAGATTTATTTTTGAGTTCATAACCTTGGGTTGAGGGAAAGCAGTTGTCCTTACTGAATTCCCTTGTGGAGGCTTTCAGCTGCCCAGACACCCCCACGTCTTTGCCAGGCACATTCCAGCAGTCTTAAAGCTCTGACCCTCAGGAGTAAACTTCTGGTCTGGCGTCTCACTCACGGAATCCCTTCATGAGCTATGGCCATGGCATGAGTTAGGTATCAGATTGGAAAGCTGAAGGAACAGGTGGCCTGTGAGCTTAATATAAAACTTCCGGCTTTGATAAAGTGGTTTTCAAGTCTTACGCTTATTGAAAGTTCCCTTCTGCTTTCTTGTCAGCTTTAGCCACCTCTCTCTCTCTCTTTTAAGTAAATTTTATTGATTATGCTGTTACAGTTGTCCCAGTTTCTTTTCCCTTTGCTCCCCTCTTGATGGTCTCTTTAGTGCCCTTCCAGGATTTTTTAGGAGCATGCTGGAGGCTCTGTCTGAATATAAGCAGTTAAACCACAGTAAACTTGTGGAGAATGATTAAACAGTGATTAAGTGTTTTTTTAACTTCTGTTTGCAGGGAAGAAATGGAAATCATCAGGAAAAAAGATTGGTAATTTTGACCAAAGTCATCTTATCTTAAGGTTGGCCAAGGCTGCCTGCTTTTATTCGGGCTCATTTTTAGCTGCAAGGTGATCTCCCCCACACACTTCTTTACTGATAACCTATCTTCGTCTTTACTCACATTTCTCTCATTCTCTCTCCCTCCCTCTCTCCCCAATCTCTCCTCTCTCTCCCTCTCTCCTCTCCCTACCTCCACCTCTGCCTGTTTCCTCCCCACCCCATGTTGTTTTAATTGGTCTAGGAAAACCAGTTATACCCAGATCAGAGTTGGAGTAGGACTTGGCTGCCCTTCTGTTTGTTTTGTCCTTGAAGGTCTCGGTATGAAGCATGGATAGGAGATTTGGGATATATGAAAGCCATTGGACTAGTAGTAAAAGCACCAGATAAGGAATTGAAGATTCTTGGATTTGAATCACAGCAGTGCTGCTTGTGAGCTGTGTGATCTTGGGCAGGTTACTTAAGCTCTGTAAATCTCAGTTTCCTCTCCTGTAAAATGTGGGTGATAATTTCTACATGCAGAGTAGGAATTAGAGATGATTAGAGTTATATATGTAAAGATCATTGCCTGGCACACACAGTAGGCATTTAATTATGTTTGAAAGTGGGAGTTTTGCTGTGTGATAGAGGTCAGAGTTGATCGGAGGCTTTAGAGAGTACCTTTGGTGGCTTTTTGCCTATTTAACTACATAATGTTAATTGTTTAGTTTATATGTTATAGTATAAAGTTACCCTATTCTTTGCCTTTATTCTAATCTAGTAAGTGTAGTAGCAACCCAAAGAAGAGCTGGGAGGGCTGTTAGCACCCCCAGATTCTTCACCACAACCACCCCCACTACTCTAGATAAATTTAAGCAAAGTGTTTGTTATAGAAATACAACATTAAGACTTACTACTATTACTTATCCTCTTCCAACCAGATTGTTACAAAGAAGTCTATTTCATATAAAATTTCTGGTTACCTACTCTGGTACTGATGCACAGGTCTGTATATCTCAGGAATGATTTGTGGCCAGTTTATATAAAGGAAGATGTAAGAGTTTCTGAACACTTTTTATTTTGCTATATTTTAGGTACTTGTGGTAGAGGTCATGGTTATTTTATCCTTTTTTCTTTATTAAAGTGGAATAAGCCAAAGCCGGTGGGGCCTGGCTATTTCTTTCAGCTCTGGTGGTGCCTGACTAAGTCTTTAGGTCTTAGGTCTTAAGAGCGCTCAGTTGTTTTGGAAACTTGTTAAAAAGCATAATGTGTTGCTTTGCAATGTGAAAGACACTTTGCAGTTTTATAATCAGTACCTTTTAGCATATTCTTTTTGGGAGGGGTCCTCAAAAATAGTGTTTCTAGTGTACTTAGTATTTGATAAGAGCATAAGGAAATTTGAGTGTTTTTGTCTTGAAGTATTAAAAAACAGTGGCTTGGATTGCTTTTTATTTAATATGTTCATGAATTGGAAGGCTTATTGTTGAAGATGATAGTACTCCCCACGTTAATTCAATGCCATCCCTATCAAATCCCTGCTGCCTTTTTTTTTTTTTTTTTTTTTTTTTTTGGTAGAAATTGACAAGCTGATCCTAAATTCATATGGAAATGCAAAGGACCCATTAATAGCCTTTTTAAAGATTATTTAGAATAATCTTGAAAAAGAATAAAATTGGAGGACTTACTCTTCCCAGTTTGAAAACTTAATCACAAAGCTATTGTAACCAAGAGAGTGTGGTAATGGCATGTGAATAGACATACAGATCAATGCAATGGATTGCAAGTCCAAAAATAACTCCCTGCATTTATGGTTGTTTTTGATAAACATGCCAAGACAATTCCATGTGGAAAGAATGGTCTTTTCAACAGAGTATACTGGAACAATGGATATCCATATACAAAACAATGAAGTTGAACCCCTACCTCACACCATATTTAAAAGTTAGCTTGAAATGGCTTATAGACCTATGGGTTAGAGTTAAAACTATAAAACTCTTAGAATAAAATTTAGGAATAAATCATTGTGACCTTGGATTAAGCAGCTGTTTCTTGACTATAACACCAAAGCACAAGTGACAAATGAAAAGAAAAAAAATAGATAAACTGGACTTGATCAAAATTAAAAACTTTGTATTTCTAAGGATACTATTAAAAAAGTGAAAAGACACCCCCACAGAATGGAAGAATGGACAAAAAATTTGAATAGACATTTCTCCAGAGAAGATATATATAAATAGCCAATAAGTATGCACATGAAAAGATGCTCAACATCATTAGTCATTAGGAAAATGCAAATCAAAAGCACAATGAGATGCCACTTCATACCCATTGGAATGGCTACTATAATAAAAAAGACATATGGACTATGTGGAGACATTGAAACACTCATACATTGCTGGAGGGAATGTAAAATAGTGCAGCTGCTTTGGAAAACAATTTTGTGGTTCCTCAAAAAGTTAAAGATAGAGTTGCCACATGACCCAGTAATTACACTAAGTATATATCCAATAGAAATAAAAATGTGTATCTATACAAAACTTGTACACAAATGCTCATAGCAACATTATTCATAATAGCTCAAAAGTGGAAACAACCCGAATATCCATCAGTTGATGAATGCGTAAACAAAATGTGGCATATCCATACAATGGAATACTTTTCAGCAATAAAAAAGAATGTAATTGATGCTAAAATGAATCAGACTTGAAACTATTATTTTCAGTGAAAAAAGCCAGGCACAAAACACCACATATTGTATGATTTCATTATAAAGAACAGGCAAATCCGTAGAGACAATAAGTAGACTGGTGGTTGCCAGGAGCAGGGAGCGTGGAAATGTAAGTGATACAGGGTTTCTTTTGGGGATAATGGTACTGAAATGTTCTGAAATTACATAACATAGTGGTGATGGTTGCACAACTCTGTGAATGTACTAAGATCTATTGAATTGTATGCCTCAAAAAGATGAATTAATTGTATATGTGAATTAAATTTGTAAAGCTGTTATCAAAAACATTTAGGGTGATTTGTATACACATGAATAGCATTTTGTCAGTTTGTACTTGGCCCTTTATCTCTGCCACCACAAGTGTTGAAGTTCGAGCTTCACTATCTTGAGCACTGGGTAGGTTACTGTTGCCTCAAAGACCTAAGATAAATTCAGATTTGCAACCAATTCTTGCAGAATAATTTATGGCGTTTTGTACCAGGAACCAACTCTTTCAAGGTAAATGCTCTGAGGTTAAAGCGTTTCCAAGTTTTAAGTGTGACCTTCTGTGTCCTATTCCCTTATTTATCCTCTTAACTGTGTATCGCACTAGAATAGATAATGTATGTTTCAGATTCCAGGCCCCATTCCGAGCTCCATCAAGAACCTCACATCTTTTATTTCTTATCTTTTTCGTCCAGGTTGTTGATCTTGCTCTGAAGCATTCTTTCCTGGGAGATGTGGAGATAGTAAGGGAGTAGCTGCTAGGAGGTGCCCTGCTTCCAGATGATTAACTAAAACAGCCATTTTCAACATTTTTCATTTCACGGCACACATAAACTAATTACTAAAATTCTGCGACACACCAAAAAATATGTCTCTTGCTGATCTGACAAAAAATAGGTGTAATTTTGATTCATTCACACTGGATAGCTGTTGTTGTGTTGGCTGTTGTCAATTTTTTTATTCGACACGCTAAGGAAAAAGAGGTCAGTGCCCTGATTAAATAGCCAGGTATTGCATGCTCTGAAAATTCTTGTGGCACACTGGTTGAAAATCGCCATGCTAAAAGAATGAATTGCCTGGAAGGGGCTTAGGCCTGTGTTGACAGGAAGAGATGACTCATTTTTCATCAAAGGAATTTCAAAGAAAATATAATGACAGGATGATGTCAGAGAAGCAGGTGGAGACAGGAACCTCGATTGAGGCACAAGAGGGAGGTGTTGAATAGTGTGGTTGCCTGGGCAGTCAGGATGATTGACTAGCATAGATCACGAGAAACGAACTCACCTCTTTTTTAGTTCCTTTTTCCTAAGCCCTGGTGTAGGCAGTGCTGTTCAAGTGCCTTGAGAGCATGTGGTCAAGTCTGTGCTTGTCTTGGGTGTACTGTGTTTGTATCTGGATGAGACATCCTGTGCCAGTCACGGACTTCTCTCACACTCAGTGTGGTGTGTATGGGTTCCTGCACTCTGTGCATCGGCCCCATGGCTAGCAGGGCATTGAAGTCTGTGTCATGGTGGCTTGAGGTGTGGTATGTCCCCTGATTTAAGATACAGAAACTTGCCTAGATATCAGAAGGGTAACTCTTAGGTACTTGAGTTTATTGCCCAAAGTACTCTGGTTCCCTCTAGTGTTTCGTAAGAGCTGGATCTTTGCTTTAACTGCAATTACCGGTAAGTTTTTTTTTTTTTTTTCTTTGAGTTGCAGGCCCTCCATAGTGTAAATGGTTGGAGGTGATAAGTGAGGGAAACTACAGTCAGGAAGAAGGATAGTTAACTTTTGGTATCTCTTCATATTACAAAGCACTAAAGGTGATTAGATATACAGGCTCCCAGTAATATCAAGAGAGAGCTCCTGGCCACCACTGTACCTTAGCGCTTCCAGACTGTGTGGCTGTGAGGCTAAATCAGCAGTTTACAAAAAGGTGAAAGAGTGGATATTTTTTGCTATCACTCTGCCACAGGATTCAGGTCATCTCATCTGGGGAGAGATGGCATAGCATTATCCATTGCTGCGTTTGTGCTTATACTACTGGGTACACTGTGGGGCTAAAACTGGTCTTTGGAAGTAGGGTAAGAATGACAGACAGGAACCTGAGGCACTGACCATGACCAGATCATTTGTTTCTTAGAGAAGGGTGCTGGACTTCCCTGGGCCTTAATTAGCAATATTCCTCCTCCTTGCTGGTTGTGCTTCTCTGTGCATGTCTCTGTGAAATGATAAATCATTAGAAAAGACTTTTAACCTCAAGTGCCAAAGGACCCAGGATACAGTGTTGCCTGGAGTGGGTTTTATTTGGGAGCGCCCCTGAGGGTAATATGTGATGATAAGTTTCAGAAGTCATCATCTGATTCACTGGGTTAGTGAGTCTGAGCCTGAACATATTCTTTGTATTATACCTGCCCCATAATACACACAGGTACTTTCTCCCTTTGGTTATACACTAAAAGCCTTTAATCAGGAGGTTGAACAGTGGCAAGGGAGAAATATTTCGACATGCCAATCAATGAGACTGTATAGGGAATTCATGTGTGGACTGGGATTCCAAATAAGTTTGATTTTTTTAAAAAGAGATTTTATTTATTTTCAGAGAGAAGGGAAGGGAGGGAGAAAAAAAGAGAAAGAAACATCAGTTGCTTGCCTCTTGCACTTCCCCAACTCGGGACCCGGCCCGCAGCCCAGGCATGTGGTCTGACAAGGAATCGTACCTGGGATCTCTTGGTTTTCAGGCCAGTGCTCAATCCACTGAACCACAGTGGGCAGGGCTCATCGTTTTTTGTTTTTTTGTTTTTTTTTGGTTTGGGCAGGAAAATAACTTTTTAGGGGCCCATTATTACCTATAGAAGATTCAAACTCATTGTGTCATTTAAGACCTATTACAATCCAATCCAACTTTCCGTGAAATTATTTTTATCAAAATTATATTTATTCTTATTTTTAAAGGTCAGATATCACTGTGAGGTTTGTAACAAAAATAATGTTCTGTTCTATCTCTTCCTACCCCTGAGAACTGCTTCCAAGTCATTTAGCTGATTCTTTTAGCATTTTCTACTTCATTTCTTAAATATACCCTTATATTAGTAATTCTTGATTTTTCAGTTTTAGACATTATTGCTGTTTTACTATAGAAGATTAGGGTTTATTTCTTTCATCCCTGCTCCCTTAACATGTACTTTTCCCCTTCCCCCTCTTTCCATCTTCATGCGTTATTACCATTGCATGATACTCAGTGTTTAGATTATTATGATCATATGATATTGCTTAAACCTGAGCCACATAGGATTCTATAATTACATTTTCTTTCTTGACTGACTTAAAAATATTTTTTGAATTAATAATTGCACCCTTTGTTTACTGTTCTATGTACCTGAGTGTTCCATGGGACTTTCAGACAATTCTAAGTATGTTGCAATATATCAAATAATCTTTTGGTTCAGTTTTTTCTTTGGAGACATCCCTCAGGAGATTTCTGTTCTCCAGCTGTAGCCTTTAGTAAGTCTATCATTTTGGGTCTTCCCTTCACCATCATATGGGGAATTCCTTTACCTCTTTTCTGTGTTGCATCCCATGTTTCCTGGATCTCATGCAGTTAAGTTTTCTTGGTTTACTCTCTTTCTTCATTGGAATATATTTGAAAAAATTTTTTTAACCCTCACCCAAGGATATGTTTATTGATCTTAGAGAAAGGGGGCGGGGGGTGGAATAGAGAGAGAAAGAAAGAAAACAGGGATGTGAGGGAGAAACATTGATTGTTTGCCTCATGTATGTGCCCTGACCAGGGATCAAACCCACAATATTTTGGTATACAGGACGATGCTCCAACCAACAGAACCACTGGGCCAGGGCTGAAATACGTTTTAGAGTAGCTTTCTGATAAAAGATACATGAGCAAAAAATATTTTTGAGACTTGGCTTATCTGAAAATATCTGTATTCTACTTTTCATTTTTTAAATTAAAGATTTTGGGTGTAGATGTCTCGGTTGCAAATGACTTTCCATTAGAATTTTGAAGGCATGCCTCTTCTTGCCTTCCACTGTTAGTGTTGAGAAGTCCAATGCCATTCTAGTGCCCGGCTTTTGTTTGTGACCTGTTTTTTGGGGGGTAGGTTTTAGGATTTTATTTTTATCTCCAGTATTCTGAAATACTATGATGATGTGCATTGTGAGGATTTTTAAAAATTTGCTAAGTTGAATTCTCTGTGGGTCTTTTATTTGAAAACACATCTTTCATTTATTAGTCTTTGATATAATTTTTTCTCTTCCATTTTCGTCATTTTCTCTTTTTGGTACCTCTATTAGTGGGCTATTAGACCTCCTTGATTGATCCTCTGAGTTTTCTTCTCCTCTACATTTTCTCTCTTTTTGCTCTAGTTTATGGTAAAAATCCTCAACTCTGCCTTCCAACTCTTCTTTAGAAATATTTATTTTTGCTATATTTTTAAATTTCTAAAATTTTTTTTCTTATTCTCTGAATATCCCTTTCTTATGCTACTTGTTTTTGTTTTGTGAAAATATTGCCCGTTAGGGCTCTCTGAGGACATTAATTACGGTCCCTTCAGTGATTTCCTCTGCATCTACTGGTACTATTGTCTGTTTATTTCAAGCTTCTTCTGTTCCTTCATTTTAGTCTCTGTCTTACATGTTAGAGACCCTCCTGTAACATCTGGTGTTTCTTGGTGATCTTCATATTTAAGAGTTAGCCCCTAAAAAACTGATTGGTGGGACTTGTTGACTGGTATGTTCTAATGAATGACTAGGTAAGGGATGTCCATTTCCACAGAGAGGAAATGGCGAGTCTTGTCTGGGGCCTCTAAGACTGTCAGCCAGCCAGAGCCTGGGGTTGCCACGCGGGGCAGTGGGGCAGGAGGGAGGGGCTTGTTCCTTATGTCAAGTTTCACTTAATACCCCCGTTTTTAGAGAGGCACTTCACTTCTAACCGTATGAGGGCCCGAAGACTTTCAACCAGTCTTGCTTTCAGCCTCACCCTGTAGCTTTCCTTCCCCTCCCTGCACCCCTTCAGAGATTCCTGGTGTTTCCAACTTCTGAGCTGTTCTGGAATTCTGCTGCACAGTGTTCCTTGTTTCTTAGAGTTCCCCATTTCCCACCAGCACTTAGCAGAAAAAGAAAGCTGAAGTTTAAATTAGTAACCGTTTATCTGTTCACTCCCCAATTGACCAAACTTTTGTTGATATTTTTAATTCAACATTTTTATTCCTTTACTGTCATTTACTAAATATTTCAGAAAGGAATGGAGATAAATGTGCATGTTAAGTCTTCCACATGTAAGAGTTGGAGAAGTGAATCTTCTCAATTTCTCTCTCTCTTAAATATACAAATCCTGTGTTCTTGTTTCACTCGTACCTTCTTTTTTCCATTTTCTTGCTTATGCCATCTTTCTTTCTGGACTATCTACTCTCATTTCAGACTATTGACATCCTACGCATTCTTCCAGATCCAGCTTATATGCATCATTCATGAAAGCCTTTTAAAAAATTTCTCTAGCTGGAAATGACCGTTCTATTGACTGAGTTCCTAAAGTTTCATACACTGAATTCTTATGGCCTTGCCACCCTCATGACACAGCATATATTTATCGCCTTATGATGTAATTGTTTATATATATATACCACTGCCCTAGTTAGATTTTAAGCTCTTAAATGATAGTTCATTATAAAACTAGCTTTGTAATTTTTTTTTGTTATTGTTAACAATTACACAGAAACCAGGCAACTAAATATTTCACAGACCCACTGAATTTTAGAGCTGGAAGACAATTTAGAGATCTAGAATGTCAATTCATTTTATGAACGAGTGTACAGATCCAATGTGGATAAATGATCCTGTAGTCATAAGCTCGGGACAGAGTTGGAACTGTAACTTCCTTCTCAAGTTCTCACACTGCGAAATGTAGTGATAGAATCTGATATATGCTTAATTAAATATTCTGGTTAATCCAGGGTTAGCCAAAGGGTACTTGATGTTTCTTTCTTGTTGAAAGTTTTGTACATATATATATATATATTTTTTTTGGTCTTAGTAATTAGGTAATTTGACATATGTAATAATCATAGCTTCCTTCCTTCCTCTGTCTCTTCCTCCCTTTCTTCCTAATTGGGATCTTGATTATTCTGGTTGTTGTCAAAAGTGAGCTGGATAATAGTTTTCTTCCAAGGTATCAGGTACCCATGGATGAGAAAAAGATGTAGGCAACTACTGAAAGTGCCCTGATGTCAAGAACATTTTTAAAAATTCGTGATATTATGTATTTGGGGTATAGACCCAATTTAGTTGGGTCCTAGTTAAAGTTTTGCTATTTGATAATTCATCAAAGATGATTGCTCAAAGTAACTTTAAAGTAAAATATCTATGTTAAAGATTCTTCTATTTGCCTGGGTTTCTAGCTCTTGGCAGTCATTTGCAGAATGTTTGAGATAGCTCCAGATATTCATGTCTGAAAGGTTAGATGCAGCAGGAATGGTTGGTTATTGGAAGAAATGACAACTCTGTCTGTTTAGGATTTGCTGGCTATCGAGTGTGCCAGACACTATTTTAAAAAGCTAGACGCCATTCTTTTTCTCATCCCCTACTTAGGGCACTTGAGGATAGATGAGCAGGTATTTAAGAGGCTGTCCCTTTCCTCTAAGATTTGTTTTTGATTAGGGTTTTGCCTCACAATGTGAGGCCGAGTGATGGCAGATGGTCTGATACTGGGGCTGGTTTGCAGGTTCCCTCCACTGGGCAGTGCTGTTGCCGGACAAGCAGTCTGTGGTGGAATGAACCATAACCAACCTGTATGCTGGGTTGGGCTCCACCTCATGACCATCATTTTTGGTTTTATCCAAAATAGGAATTGTTGTCTGTTGTACTCATCCTGCATTTGCCTGTTTTTGTGTTGCTACCTGGCTGCCATTAGAGGGGATTCACTATATACTCTTGAGTTCCTGTAAGGGACTGAGAGGAACCGTCCCTGTTACCAGGATGGTGTGTGTGTTCTCGTTCCTTAAAACTGTTACCCAGATTTCCTTTTATGATTTGTTAAGTCAGAGGCAGCTGGTAGGATGCATGAGGGAAGCATTACTCATCAGGCACACGTAGTGGCCCTGACTGCTGGCCTGGAGTCTGGACTGAGCTGAGAATGAGTCAGCTCAGGGAATGGAAAGATTGCAGGGGAGTGGGGGTTAAGGGTTGTGTGCTAATGACTGCTCTTTTCTCTATAAGGACTCATCAAAAAGTTGGGAATATTGGGGATCCAGTACGCCAACTAAATTTGTGGTGATGTTTCCTGTGAAAGAAATGATTGGACTTGGCATTGTTGCCTTCTGTGTTATGGGTGGATATGGATTTTGAGGCAAGCTTGAGCTTGTATAATGAAGAGTTCTATGTGTAAGAGTTTCACTACAATTAAAGAAACCACAGAATCTGTCTTGGTTATAAAACTCAGTCTTCTATATCTATCTTTGCCCAGTAGGGGTCACTGGGGGTTTAAATTCTAAAAGGGAGAAATTCACTAATTTTATGACAGACCAATCAGATTCCTTGTTTTTATTGTGGCATATTTGTACATCTTTGTACATCTTAAAAAAATATTAGATCAGGAACAAAAGATGTGAACTTTTTATTAAGGACTGATCAGTCTGTCTTCAGGTGGTAAATTCTTTTCCTCTTTTTTATTTATAGTTATTGCCAAGATCTGTAAAACTATCTCACAGAGATATGAAATTACCTCTTTGTGTGGAAGCTTGGTTTCCATGGCTAAATAGTTTAAGTTGACCTCTCTTATCTACCTTTATCTTGGCCTGGATGACTCCTCTCAGCCCCAAATGTAGCTGCCTGTTGGCATTATCCAGCCTGCCAGGTCTTGAACTCCTGATTTTTTTGTGAGTGGCATGCCCATTCCTGCCCTGTTGTATTGACGGTGTCTCTGGAAAACTAAATTTGATCATGTGTTTCTTAGCCAGACCACATTAAAAGATGTGTTGTTATTGAGACCATTTTTTTGTTTTTTACTTGGAAAAGCATTAAAAAATTCATGTAGGCTTGATAGGAGTAAGATGCTTACTTTCACTGTACATTCACTTGGAATAAGAGATACTTCTGGGCAAAAATAACAACCTCGGCAATATTTAGAAGCAATCCTCATAGACAGGGCTTCTTTTCCTTGAATCTTCTCCATTTATTTCAGATAACTGACTACCAGACTTTCTTGGAAAATGGTTTAATAGTTAGATCTTATTCTTTTGTTAGGGGGAAATGGGCAGAATCCCAAAGAGAGGGATTACTTTTTTTATTTTTAAAAGATTTTACCTGAGAGAGGGGACAAGAGAGGGAGAGAAACATTCACCTGTGGTTGCCTCTCGGAAGCCCCCAACTTGGGACCTGGCCCACAACCCAGGCATGTGCCCTGACTGGGAATTGAACTGGTGACCCTTTGGTTTGCAGGCCGGCACTCAATCCACTGAGCCACACCAGCCAGGGCAAGACAGGGATTATTTTAAATAGTACTATGGATGTTCAGGTTAACTAAATATTCTTGTTCTTTCTTGAAGCAACACATTTGAAGCCTCATTTGTTTTATTCATTGACTTGGTGACTTAGAGCTGTTAACACACACTTTATCTTGATTTACCTCCTTGCGTTGGCCACTGAAGAGTGATGTTCTGCTAGGGCATAAATGCTCCAGTGTAGTAACAAAAACAATAGTTAACACTAATGAGTTAACTCTGTGCCAAATTGTCCCTGTGTTTTCCCACTTAATCCTCACTGTGACACTGTGAGGTGGTAATTTTATTGGCCTCCTTCTACAGATGAGGAATTGAGGATTAAAGAGATTAAGTACTTGGTTGAAAGAAACTGGCTAGAAACTGTAAAGCCAAAATTTGAACCTAGGTTTTACTAACAGATTAGGTATGTTAAATTTAGAGTTCTGGCCAAAGAGAGAGAGGCACTTGGGCTTTAAGAGTCAGTTTTTTAGGTACTAAACTAGAGCTTTTCCCACTTTACTTTCTATCTTTACTCTTTTCCTTACCTTCTCTTTCCTTTTTCTTTTTTCCAGGGTAAGAGCCTCAGTTGCTGAGCTGGACAAAAAGGCCATCCAGAGTTTAGATATTGGGCAGAATCTGTATCTGGAGAGATTTCTAAAAGTGGAATTTCTGATCAATAAATTGATTTTCTCCCCAGCTCCAAGGAAAAGCAAAACATACTTGTATTCTTGGAGTTTCTTTTTCTGTTACACTCCCAGGTAGATTTGGAAGTTCAGTGTTAAAAGTGGCTCACTTGGCTCCTTTGTTAGTATATGTTATCTGCTGGGCCTATCTAGAGGAGCATACTGAGTTATTCCTGCCGTAAGATGAATATATAGTTCTACAGATGCTTGCTCTCTGGTATATGTTTCTGTGGTCAGAATATATACATTCCCAAGAACTGCGTATATTTTGGGAATCTTCATGGTTCATTGACCCCATTGTTCTCATTTTAGAATATCCCCCTCTTATACTCTTGGTCTCCCAGTGCTCTTTAGACCCTCTTGTTCATTCACTAATTCATTTATCTATCTACTGATCTATCTACTCACTCATTCCATAAATACTATCTACTCATTACATAAAGTTATTTAGTGACTAGATTGTATATAGGAGAGCAGAATTCATCTAACTTCAAAACCTTGAGTGAAAGGGTATAAATAAGCACACAACTAATTGTAAGTAGAAAATCCCAAATGTCATGTGAGAGGAATTTATAAAGTATAATATAAGGTCAAGAGAGGGAGAGGTTTATTTCTAACTGGGATAGAGGGAGTCTATCCCAGGGAAAAATCTGTGCAAGTATTGACTTTCAGCTGGTCCATAGGAATGGGATTTTGATATAGAGATGGGAAGGAGATACATTCCAGGGTAAATGAGGGAAATATGGAAAAGCCAGAGAGTTTTGGACTTAATTTGTTGGCTGTGGGTAATGGGAAGTTTTAGAATGAAATTACAAATGAACACTTATTGAACATTTAAGGATGTACCAATATTATGCATGCTTTAGGGGGAGTAATCTCACAGTGGATGAAGACAGGATTGGCAGGTTGGAGACTGGGATTAGGCAATTTAGGTTAGGTAAATTACCAGTTATACTAAGGTTTTGTAGTCTGACTGAGCCATATTCAGAGGTCTTTGTGTTAAGATGTGGTTTGCTGCTCCTCAAAATAATGATAATAGTAGTCAATAATTATTGAGCATATATTATGTGCTGGGCACCATCTAAGCACCTTAAATTCATGAACTCATTTAATCCTCCCTCCAACTATATGGGACAGATACTATTATTGTTATCATTTTGCAGATGAGGAAATTGAGGTCCTGTGAAGTTAAGTAATTTGCTGAAAGTTGCTAATGTGACATATATAGTAGAATCTGGATTTGAATCCAGGTATTCTGGCTTCAGGTTGATCTTGTAATTACCATACCTCTATAATGCTCATGGCATCTAGGTTAGTGAGCAAGAAATTTGGGAGCTTTTTCTAACTTTATTGTATTCAGTAACACTTGGTTATGTAGAAAATTCTTTAAAGGCATTCTGAGTCTTTGCATGTTTATTATCGTCTCAATCCCACATTGCTAAACATTAGAGACAGGAGTCACACTGTCTCCTAATTACCTAAGTTCACATCCTCTGCCTATCTGTAGTTACATGCTTACTGGAGGGGAGAGATCGCAAGAGCTCATGAGGGTCCAGGCTTTGATACCTGGATCCTGCCATTCTCAGAAGCCCAAGGTTTTCCATCCTGTCGGTCATATACTACATATACTAGTCTCTCCACCAAAGTTTTAATCTCAGGTATATATATAAACTATATACTTATGTAATTCTTAAGTTCTCCTTTTATAAGCATTATTTTTCTAGATTTCAGACATTTTAATTGTGATGGGTCTTAAATTTTTAGTCTCTATCTGCGGAAGTTATGCCTGTGGATGGATGTGCTACTTTGAGACCAGGTGTAACTCCATGTCAGTTTGAGTAGAACACACAGCTTCCCTTCTTGCAGGCTTGCTTTCACCTTGGTCACAGATGTTAAGTGATTTTGGGGTATTGCCTTGTTTTGAGATTTCTTGTGGGTAACGGTTGTGGTGAGTGTCCTAAATTCTCATGAGTGAAGTAATCTTAAAGAGAGGCAGGTCTAAAATCTTGACGAAGTTCAGCCTTGCTTCTACAAGATTTCTTTGATGGTTTGGGGCCCTGCCCATTGCTGTTAGCTAGGGATATCCTGGGGAGTGCTAAATACATCTTTGAAACGATCCATTCTTTGTATAATAAATGATCTCTAAAAAGAAACTAGTCACTCACTCCTGCCAGCCTCTAACCACTTCCTGTAAATGACAGCATGCAGATCCATCTTAGTTTTGCTAAGTGGAAAATTTATTTTCATGAAGGTAGTTCCCCTCTTTTTCTTTCTTCCTTCAAACAAACATACACAAAGGTTGGAAACGAACATCTCACCTATCATATGTAGAAAAATGGTACCTCCAAAGTATAGCATGCCATCTTACGAAGAGTAAATTACTTTGGTTACCTTTCATTGTATTCTCTAATAATAACAGATTCCAAATGTATCTTAAATATTTGAGTGCTTAGCCTTTCTTTTTCTTAAAATTTCATAGGTATTTTGAGTGATAGAAACATGCTAAATGATTTTCTAATTAAGAAAATTAATGGCTTCTAATAGTAGAATAAGGCAGAGAAATGACTTTCACTTTGGGAAATGAAGATGTTGTGTAGATATAAGATTGCAAGAGACAGTTGTGCAATGGTGATATAGACAGTACTAGCGCTGTAATGTTTTGTATTAAACTTGAGATTCTTTTCTTAGAACTGGGTGGAGCTATGTACAGACTAAGTCTCACAAAGACAAAGTTTTCCAAACATAAATATCTAAAATTGTTTAACTTCAAGTTAGTGTGCTTATTTTGCCAGAGCATTTTTGCAAAGGGAGGTAGTGTGATAAAATACATGATTGACTTGAAAGAAGACAGGTAAAGATTCAGATGTCTGTTCATTATTTTACTTGCTTCGTGACTTTGGACAAAATAACTTGAATTTTCTGAGTCTCAAGTACTTGATTTCTGAAATGGGGATATAATCAGGAATAAATGAAACAACAAATGTGAAAGTGCTTTCTAGTAGCTGCTCAATAAATGTTAGTGTATTATAATATTAATATAGTATATTGTAATAAATGTCCTTTCAAGCATGTCCATCTTCTTCGGCCATCACAGCTCCAGAGGTTCTCCACAGTAAGGGGTTTGTATGATTGTCCTGGTGTCCACTGTGTCTAGCATAATGCTCCATGTTTTTAAATCGAATGAATGTATGAAATATTCTGTTTCATAAGACAGCCTGCTCCAGAGGGAGCTCCGGTTTAGTTATCCACTGGCTTGCACTATCAAGTTTCCCTTCTAGTGCCTATTTTCTTCAGCAGACACTATATTGTATTTAACACATCAAGAAAAATTCTCTTTTGACCCAACATCCTTCTCTCTGCTCCCTGTTACAGCAAAATACCTTGAAAAAGTTGTTTTTATTTGTTGTCATGAATTCCTCTCCTCCCATTCTTTTTTTACATTTAATTTCTTAAATTATTTTAAATTGAGGTATAATTGACATATTAGTTTTAGGTGTTTAACATTATGATTCAATATTTAAAGATTTTATTTTAAAGAAGGAAGAAAAAGATTTAATTTTTTTAGAGAGAGGGGAAGGGAGGGGAAGGAGAAAGGGAGAGAAACATCAATATGTGGTTGCCTCTTGCACACCTCCAACTGGGGACCTGGCCTGCAACCCAGTCATGTGCTCTGACTGGGAATCGAACCAACGGCCCCTTGGTTCACAGGCTGGCACTCAATCCACTGAGCCATACCAGCCAGGGCTATTTTTTATTTTTATTAAAAAATTTTTTTATCCTCACCTAAGGGCATTCTTTCATTGCTTTTTTTTTTTAAGAGAGAGAAGGGAGAGAGAGTGAGAAATGTCGATATGAGAGAGAAACATAGATTGGTTGCCTCCTGTATGCACCCTGACCTGGGATCAAACCCACATCCCAGGCATGTGTCCTGACCAGGGATTGAACCTGCAGCCCACTGGTGTACAGGACAGTGCTCCAAACAACCAAGCCACACTGGCCAGGGCCACGCTATACTTTACATCCCCACAAATCCCATTCTCTCTTGAATTACGCCAGTCAGGCCTTTCTCTCCCATGCCATCAAAACTGTCGTTAAATTCACTGGTGACCTCCACATTGCTAAATTCAGTGGTCAGTTCTCAATCTCATCGTGACACATTAACAGCTTTGACATGGTTAATTACTACTTCTTAAAACACTTCGTTCTGGGGCAGCATGTTCTTTTTGTTCTTACTGGCTTCTCTTTCTTTAGTCTCCTTTGGTGGTTCTTCCTCTTCCATATCTAATGTTGGAGGGTTTCCAGGACTTAGTCCTTGAACTTGATCTCTTCTCTCTCTGTTTACTCTTTAAGTGATCTCACTCAATTTCCCAGCTTTAAAACTTCATCCTGAGTCTCTCTCTGAACTCTAGATTCATGTATTCATTTGCATATTGATAGTTCCCTAGATTGTCTACTAGGCATTTCAAACCTAATGTATCCAAAGGGAATTCCTACCCAACCCCCCAAAAACTAAACAGCCACAACCACTATGAACCCCAGCTTCTTGCTTCTCTGGTAGTCTTTTCTAAGTTGGGAAATAGCAGCTCTGTTCTTTTCGTTTCTCAGGCTGAAAGCCTTGGAGCCATCTTGACTCTATTCTTTCCCTCGTTAACCCACATCCAGTCTCTCAGCAACTCCTGATAAGTCTTTTTTAAAATTCAGATTACGAACACATTTCACCCTCTCTACCACCACACCCTGGTCCCCGCTATCATCACTTCTCAGCTACCAGTTTTCACCTGGATCATTGTAGTGGCAGCAGCTTCTCTGATTTCTGTCCCTATAGCTTTGCTTTTCTAGGATGTCATGTAAATGGAATCATACAGTGTGTAGCTGTTTGTGTTTGGCTTTTTTCATGTAGCATCATGCTTTTGAGATTCATCCATGCTGCTGTATATATCACTAGTCTGTTCCTTTTTATTGCTGAGTTGTATTCCATTGTATGATGCACCACAATATTATAAGTTCACCAGTTGATGGCCATTTGGATTGTGTTCAGTTTTTAGTTATTTTGAATAAAGTTGCTATAAGCATTCACATACGAGTCTTTGTGTGGACACATGTTTGCCTTTGGGGGGGGTACATACCTAGGAGTGATACTGCTTGGTCCCCTGGTATGTGTGTGCTTACCTTTATAAGAAACTGCCAAACCAGCGTGGTTTTGCCAATTTACACCCCCACCAGCAGTGGGTGAGAGTTCCAGCTGCTTCACATCCTCAGCAAGACTTGATATTGTCAATCTTTGTCATTTTAGTAGGTGTGTAGTGGTGAAGTATTTTCAGTTGCCTGCTATAACGTCCATATTAAGTTTTTATTTGTAAGCAGGCCTTAGTTTTGTGGAAGGCATTGTTTTCTGCTGTCAGTGAGTGTCCTGATATCCCCTTGGACAGCTAGTAGAAATGAGGTGATTTTTGTTCTCCTTGCTCATCTTCATCATGCCTTCATGCCAGGTCTGTTTCATGGAGCTTGTTCTGTGTGCGATCTTCTCTGCAGTCATGTTCAAGTCCCTTGCCGCCTCCTCCTGGGCTGTAGGTGTGGAAGGGTTGCCCTCTGACTCTGCCAGGGTATTTGGGGATGCTTATATATCCTTGGGTATTTTGCCTTCTCCCTGAAAGTGGTTCCCTAGGGCTTCCGTGACTTTTTGCTTTTAGCTTCATCTTGAAGTCTGGCATTCCATCCGGTCTGGGAATGGAAAGTTGAATGTGACGTCCTTTGACACCCTCCCTTCTTGTAGAAGGGTCTGAGGTTTGTTTGTTTAAGCTGAACAGAGGACGCCAAAGATAGAGTTTTAGTCAGCTCAACACTATCTTAGGCTCTCCTTTTCACTCTACTGGTTCCTCCTTCCCTTCCCCCTCCCCCCCTGCCAGTTGTTTCCTGGGCTTTGTCCGAGATACTCTGTGCAGCTCTGGTCCCCATCTACTACTGCCTGCGGAAGAGTCGGAGGCGCGATGAAGGGGAAGCCGCCAGGAAGTTTCTGACCACCGAGAGCTGCCAGCCTCTGCCCTGTGCTGATAGTGCAGGGCAGCGGTAACCTCAGTGGAAAGGCATTCAGAGGCCTGCTCTGAGCTGTGGGCTTGTGGCTGACTCAGTGGAGGAGAAAGGACCAGCCTGGAAATGCCTCTCTTAGATTCCTCTTATTTGCCACCAACCATCTTTATTTTGACTCATGTTCTGGGAATTGCCGGTGTTCTGTACTGGAAGAGATGTGCCAGAGGCAGAGCAGGTAACTGGTGCTGAGTTATTCTTTAAATCTACTGTGGGGCTTTGGAGGGTGGGGTAAATGACGAAAGGCTTCGCAGTTGCTTTCCTTAAAGGGACAGTACATTCTCTAAACTGGGGTGCTGTCAGACCTGAGTGTGTGTGTATACCTACTGCGAAAACTGGTCCCAGGGCAACCCTGGAACCAGTTTGGGACCCAGACTCTTTCCTGTTGTTCTTGGAGGCTGCCTGGCTGGAGGGTGCTGGTTTGATGAGGTGATGGATGTCTGGGCTCGGAGCTGAGGGAAGTGGCAACTATGCCGACCTGGGTCTGTCCTCAGAGATTCAAGCACTTCCTTTCCTTACTTTCTCAATCTCAAAGTGGTTTTGGGGTCTTTGTTTTTAACCAAAAACATCCAGTAAATCTGTCACTCTCCTTCAGATTTAGATGTGGGAAAACTTGTGGGGTTATAGAAGTGTCTAGATTGTGGGTATATTTTGGGGTGAGAGCAGATGGGTGGAAAGGTCAGTGAGAAAATTGAGTGAGTGGTGTCTTTGCCAAGGGCATCTCAGAACCGGGGTACCTCTGTTCACACTGATGTGATTGAGACTGTTCCTTTTTCCCGGGCAGCTGTACAGTTTACTCTATGTATACCCAAGTCATCCTGTTCCATGCAGCAAAGTTAACTATTCTTTTCCCCAAGGAATTGGGCCCTGCTATTAAAAACAATTTTAAAAAATGGTAACAGACTTCTCTTTCATCCCATATTGCTATTCTTTACATTGTATTCCTTTAGCTTCTAAGCACCCAGTGTTGGGGTCAGTCCTGTGTGTAGCTGATTCTGAATCTCTAGAAGATCAATAAAGTTGAAGATCGATAACGTCTAACTTTTCCTGGAGAACATCCTTGGATCTCAGTGCCTCATTACTGTCATTGTGATCTGCTTGCTACCTGCAAGCCTAGTATCTCAGTACTTGTTACTTTGTCTCTTACAAGTTAAGAAGGAGATTTGATGACATTACTTATCTTTCTATTAAAAGTTCATGAATGCTTGACAGAATTAAAATTAGATTCAGTCATTCCCCAGTGTCCTTTCCAGTAAGTCCCAGAAAAGCTTCTAACTATTTAGATCCCAGCTTGTGTCTGTATCAGCAAAAACAGGAAGACATTTAGAAATACGTTTGCTTGTGTGGTGCTGTGTTTAAAAAGGTACCCCAAAGTGGCTTTCCTGAAATGTGAGCCTGGACTTGAACTTAGAAAGAAAGGAGTAGGGAGGGAAAGCATGAGTTATTCAGCCCTATATACTGTTTCATACGTAATGAGAAAAGACATGTTCAGGTGGAAGCTGCTGCTTCCTATCCCTGCGCATTATGGCAATGACATTTCTAAACCACTAAACGCTAATATTGATTAATATTTTAAAAGCTTATCAGGAAGAGGGGAGAAGAGAAGGAAAAAAAGGAGAATGGTCTAGTCAAGGAACTAGTATAAATGACCCATAGACATGGACAATGGGGTAACGGGGTGGGGATGGACTGTGGGAGAAGGGGTGGGCAGGGTGGTGGGGAGCAATGGGGGAAAAAGTGGGACAACTGTAACAGAAAAAAACAAATTTTAAAAAATCAAAAAGAAAAGGAAGAAAGTATCAGTATAGCATTTTCTATGGCACTTAGGATCATAGTCCTATCTTTAAGTGCTTTCTTTTTTATGTTTTAGGAATATTAATTTCATAAATAGCCATAAATACATTGAAATAAAAAGAAAAATACTTCATAAAAGCTTCTTATTTCTATGAAACTGTTAATTCTAGTAACTAATAGTTCCATATTGGGAATGTACTATGTTCAGTTTATCTGTAAAATGAGAGCAGTGGTATTTCAATCGGAGACTATGGATATCAGAGCGTCCACTGAAGTACATAAGAGATTCTGCACCCATTTTATTGTAGTTTCAATTTTAAGGCATAGTTTATTTTGTAATATATTTAAAAATAACATGTACACTGTAATGTACTAACTTCCTATTGGACATCACTCGAACAAAGTTTTTCCATCATTTTTGTGTATGTATTTATACTGCTTATAAAATGTACACTTGATAAAAAAGTGAAGAGTGTCTCTTCTGATCTGTTATTTTTTCATTGGAACTGTGTATACTATTGCAGAACATACTGCTATACATAGGTCCAGTGCCTAAATTCTAGGCAAGGCTCAGTTGTATGGGCTCAAGTGCTCCTTCCATAGTAGTGAGTAGGTAGCACATATCTAAGTGGTAACATTGTAATATTGGCTTAGTGTGTACGAAATATTTTGTGCTTATTGTCCCACTTTTCTATTCACATTATAAAGAATGCACATAGCTTTAAGATAGTGAAGGTATAATAACTTTGAAACAAATATTTCTTCTATTCTTTCAGGCTTATCTACCAATCTATTTGAATAATATTCTGAGATTACCAGACAGACTGTAAAACTATTACTACTAGATTCTATTTGTATAAATCAGTTTAATGAAATGGTTCTCTGCAATGAAACATGACATAGAAATACATTGGACGCTATTACTGATATAACTAATTAATTAATCTCTGATTTCAGTCAAAATCACCTATTATTTGGCTTTCACATAAGTAACATAAATTTGAGCCCCTAAAATTGATTTATGCTATTAAATGCTGCATTTATGTCTTCCGTGTGTTGAGTTCCATTTAAGATTTGACAAAGTGTTCTCTTGTCAGAGTTGAAAACCACTCTGCAGATAGTTTCTGAGGTTCCTTTCAGCACTGCAATTCTAAGATGCTGTGTTCTACTAAATCCCCAGTATGTATAGATTTCTTGTTTTCTTCCAGCCTTAAAGTTGGTAGCATCTTCTCTTTTGCCTTTAAGAGTTGGAAGGGGCCTTACTTATCAACTAGTCCAACCTTAGTTCTACCCTTTTCAGAAGTCATTCTTCCTTTGCTCGAAGGTCCCTGATTGTTAAACATGCATCCCGTGGACTATTCATTGTGTTGGTAAATGGAGAGTTCTGTTCTTAAGCAGAAACTTCCCTCTTTGTAACTTATGTCCATTAGTGCAAATCTGGCCTAGCAGATATCAGTCTACTCTCTCATCCAGGTGTCAGGCGTGCTTATATTTGAAGGCTTTCTTTTCCAGCCTGGAGAATTGTCTTTTCATCTTATCTTTCTAGTATTTCCTTTGGACAGCTAAATTGTTTTTGCTTTGAAAATGTGGTGGTTCCGTGTGTGTGTAGACAGGTAAAAGGAATGCAGCAAAAACATGGGGGAAGAATCACTGATTATTCCTTAGCTTTCCTTAGCTTTTTTCCCCTAGATGTTAAGGAGCCCACTGGTGAGATCTGGTTATATAAGTACATGGCTTTTACAACTACGTTCCCAAGTCACCATCTCTTCAGCAGCTGTAAGCAAGATACAGGAAGATATAGTTTGAACTGAAGCCCTATAATATGCAGAAGAAAGAGTTTAGCACTCAATTAGTATTTAGAATTTTAAATACTTTTCAGTACACCCTGTCCACACATACGTTCACATAGATTATCTCATTCCCCAAAATTCCTCCTGTTTTAGTTTGCGTCTTCATTTTTCATTTTTTTCTCTGTAGGACTGTTGAAATAATCTCTTTCCCCCATTCTTTCTCACCCCACCCCTGACAATCACCCCTAATCTGTAGCCCAAGCTTTCTAAGATACAGAGCTGTCTGTGGCACTCCCCTGCGTAGCAACCCATCAGTGCTTCTCCTCTGCTTTTGGGGGAAGAGTTCAAACCCAACAGCATGACCTAAAATGGTTTTCATGATCTGCCCCCTGCCTATTTCACTAGTTTCATTTCCTGTTTTGGCCTTACAAATGCCTAGTAATCCAGCATCATTGAAACACTTCTAGGTAGATTTTTACCTGAAATGCCTGTACCCTCTTTGTTACTACATTACCCTGACTGATATTTGTCCTTCGAGGTAAGTAGTTATCACCTCTGGAAAGCCTTCCTTGACTAATTGTAATAAGATTCCCCCTTCTGTGCTCCCGAAGCACTCTGTTAGTGCTTCTTCAAACCTGTGCTGTCATCTCCCTTAGCTTGTCTCTCTACCGTTTAATTTGGTTCTATTAGAATATAAGATCTTTAAGAACAGGGACTCTTCCTCATCTCAGTTTCTCAAGTATCAGACAAAATAGGTGTCAGTAAATATTACCTGAACTAATAAATAAATTAAGCTAGCATTGTATATAAACTGTAGCAATTCAACTGTGTCCTTTCATTTGTGTATTTATAGAGCATGGCTTAGCTTGACCTGTGGCCTAATGTGTGTGCTCGTTAGAGGTTAATTGAAGGATACAGAGTTGCCCTGTGTTTTACTTTATTTGCTATCTCACATTGTGGTAGTGTAAATAGGAAAGGAGCTGTATAGTTACTTGAGAAGAACATTTGCATTTTTGTGTTTGCAAAAGGACAGAGTTTTTTCTCTCTGGGGTCTTGTTTTCTTTATCTGTAAAATGAAAGGGTTGGACAATCCAACCTGTTAAGGTTTTTTTGTTTTGTTTGTTTGTTTTTAAAGCAGCTCCATCACACTATTGAGTCATATTAAGCTTAAGATCAGTTATAAAATGGCCAAACCCTGTGCATGAATTATTGTTGTCTCTCCTCAGACTGTAGTGCCTTTGGTTTTCTTGAACTTCAGCATAAAATTTATAGGTATTGTTAGTTAAATTTTGTCCTGTGGGATTTGGTGCAGCTTTTTGAGATTTCTTTAAACTTTGATTTCTCCACTTATAACATCCTCTGTGCAGCTTCCATTTGTATTATCTAAAAGTTTGTTAAGTATATAATAGGCACTCAATCAAATTTAAATAGCTGGTTATATATCGAATATATCTTTGCTTAAATAACTAAAGCATTAGGTGTTTTAATTAAGATGGAAACTTCCCATTTTTCTTTCCCTAGCTATTTTTCCCCCTAGACCTGTACAGTGTGGTAGAAAGACCACTGAACTTGGAGTCAGAAGATCTGGGTTCTGAGTGCTGGCTTTTCTGCTTACTACTATGTGATGTTAGACAGGTCACTTATTTCCTTTGGACTTCAAATTTCCAGTCTGCATGAGAAGAAAGAAGGTCTGATTTTCTGTGATTCTGGCAGTGTGATCAAGTAGCTCATGCTTGGATGGGGTATGGAATTGTGGCTGAGAGCAGGTTGGAAGTCTGGGGTCCGACTGCTGGTGTGTTCATCTAGCTCTTGCCCTTCCTCGCAGAGTAACATTAATATGTTTGGTCCTCTGTTTTCTCATCTGTAAAATAAGTTTAAAAATAATGCATGGTTGTATTATTTCTTAGAACACATTATGCATATGGAAAGAACTGTATAATTGTTTGCTACCGTAATTTTTTTAAAACTAAAGCTATCACCAAAGACAGTATTTTTCTTATGGGCTGCTGGGAGAAAATATGAATACTTTACAACTGGGAACTAAGAAATGTTAGTAGAAACCAATGTGGGAATATATAAAAAAGTTAGTTATGTATCATGAATGATTGTGTTAAATATTAGAAGGAGAGATTTCTACATCAGCTGTAATATCCTTAAATAGTTGATGATTTTGGTATCTTAGGAAAAAATATATAACTTTAATTTTTTGTGCTATTATAAGAAAGCCAGTAGCTATAAATTCTCAGATAACTTAACATTTTTTTATTTTTAATCCTTACTTGAGGATATTTTTTTAATTGATTTTAGAGAGAGAGAAATAGAAAAAGTGGGGGTCGGGGGGAGGAAGAAAGAGAGAAACATGAGAGAAACATGAGAGAAAAATTAATTGGTTGCCTCCCATATGCTCCCCAACTGGGGATGAAACTCACAACCTAGGTTTGTGCCCTGACCAGGAATCAGACCCACAACCTTTGGTGTATGGGGCGAGATTCCCAGTCAGGCCATTTCTCAGGTAACTTTTGGTTACATATGGAAATATTGGTTTGAAACTCTTCCCTCCAGTCAACATTTTAAAGATCTACAGGTAGCAGCCAGAGTCACCTTTTCCTACTGCTAACATCCGTGGACATCTGGTGAACTATGAAATGACTAAAAGTTGGGCAAAAACAAAGAGGAATGGCTTGGATGATCACTATACAGGTTGGTCTCCGCTGGAGAATTAAGAGCTAGCTGACTGTCTGAATCAAAGTGCTCTCTGTTGTCACGACCTTCCCCTTTGTGTCTCTGGTCCTCCTGGGAACCTGAAGGGAAGGCCTGTCTCTGGCAGCTGGACTGACCTTGTCCCCGACACTGTCCCCTACTTGCTTTCGTCTGCATTGCCTTCAGGTGAAATAGTTCTGCTTGGATGCCAGGGAAGTGGGGAGAAGGCAGGCTTTGGTTCACCTTCCTCAAACCTTACCCAGTAATGATTATTTTGATTTTTGGAGACTGAAATTACTTACTATTTCTAGAACTGGCCCCACATGTTTGTTTGGGACATGCCCTAAATCTCCAGTTGGCCAGTCAAGTATTTTTATTTCTTAACCTTCCCAGGAATATTTCACCTTCTTACATATATAGCCTGTTTAGTTATTCTGGTTTAGGTCCCTCTTAGAAACAGCAGGTTATAAAAGGAGGTATAGCTTTGGAGCTGGACAGAGGATATGAAATCTTGGTCAAATTATTCAACCTTTTAAAGTCTTAGTATTTTCATCTCTAAAATAGAAATGGTAATACCTTTCATAGAGAATTGTAGTTGGGATTAAATGAAATAATACTTAAAGTTTTTAGCATATTATCTGTAAACTTACAGTAGATGCTCAGTTAATTTTAGCTTACGTTATTGAGTGCCTTCTAAGTGGGTTACAGAGACTGGCATATAAAGACAAAAGACATTCCCTGCATGAGAGGAATTTAAATCTGATAAAGGAAAGGATTACTAAATTTGAATAAGGAAATGTTCCTTCCAGTTATTTCTTCCCTATTTCTTGTGCATTTGTTTTCCTAGGACAACGCAAATTTTAGGAGGACCCTTCCTTGCCAGGGCTGACTAAGAAGAGTCTATTAAGAGGAACAAACTGAGTAGAGTTGTCACAGGTTATCTGGGTGACTGGGAGCTTAGTCAAGGAGGGATAAGGTCAGCTGTGAGTCCCGTTATTAGTAAGTAGTAGCAGGATTATTAACAGTTTGTAGGTGGGAGGGATGCCCAGTGGGAGTGAGAGACACTGTCAGGGGGATTGAGGCTGGTCACAGGGCTTGTTTACACAGAATGACCTGCTAGGCAAGCTCCTGTTTACTTTTCTTCACTTGCAGTCTTTTAGGCTCATCTCTGGGTGCTGCCCCTCCCTCCCTGCCTTCAAGAACAGGATTGGAAGTAGCATTAGCCTGAAGAAGTCATTCTATTTAGGGAGCTGGAGCTGAGGGCCAGTGATTAGGCCCTTATCTGTAGTGGGGCCTTTCTGAGTGGTGTGAGGCCAGGCCTGGGGTGCCTGTCCTGACCGGACAGAGGCTTGGCTTTTCTGTCCCCTGGTTGGGTCAAAATTGTGAAGAAGTGCTAGATGGGCTGGGCCATCTGAATGAAAAAGGCCTCATTGTGTTTCTCCAGCATTCCAGTGTCTGGTACAATTAGCCAAGACTCAGAAAACAAGTTGGACAAACAAGCAAGCAGCCTTCCACTAATGGATAAAGGGATTTCTGGCACAACTGAGTTAAGTGCACTGATTGCTAAGGCAAAGTAGGAGGGTCTGGGAAGAGGAAGGGGACTTTGGGATGGCATTCCTGGTTGGATGAGGGTTAAGAATGGAGCAACAAGCCAGCAGTATTTTTGAAGTATAGTAGACGAAATCTGCTGTGTTATCTACCTGAGAGGCTGGCTGGGGCTGGGCAGCTCTGTAAAGACGGTGGAGTCATTGGGGAGAGATGGTGACTCTTCCCTTTGGGCAGCTGTGAATGTGGGGAAATGAAGCTCCCTTGGAACACAGGAAGGTGTTGGCGACAGTGTATGGGCTGGCTCCACTGTAGTCTCTCCCACTGAGGATAACACTTTACGTGTACTTCTGCCTGAGAAGACGCAAGCTGGAGGAACGGTTGGTTGTTGGGCAATGGATGCACTGTTCCTGACTTGGCAGCAGGCCATTTTACCTCACCAGCTGTCCTGCAATTGTCTTAAGTTTCACTAGGTCACAAGCTTCTTCTGCTCTGCAAACGGAGAAAAACTCAAAGACCAGCTTCTGCCTGCCGAGGTTCACTCACCTAATAACTTAGCTGTACTTTTACATGTGAAGCTCCCACCTCTGCTGTTGGTCTGAAAACACTGAGCTGGTGCTGCTTTTGAATAGTATGCTATTTGCCTGAAGACCTGGACCCAGTTTTTGGAAGTGCCTAGGGAGGAGCTTCCTCTCTGACCTCAAGACGGGGAGGAGGTCAGTAGGAAGTGGTGGGTGGAGCCACTTCTCTGTACTTCTGTCTTTCTCTCTTCATGGAACAGCCTTTTGGCTGTCTGTCTCTGTTCACTTTGAAGCCTGTTCTGAGGAGCTGCAGAGGGGGCACAGGCCACTAGCCGGAAGTTCTTTGGGACACCCTCCTTCTAGGTGGGGTCAGCAGACACAGGGGTGCCATGTGGCCCAGTTACCAAGATGAGCACGAGTTCAACGCCCACCTGGTTTGTCGCATGTGCTGTATGGGTCAGTATGTGAAGTTTCTTATTTGCCTGGGCCTTAGATTCCCAAATAGCCTTTGCTCTCATTGACTCATAGGACTCCATGGGCTTTGAAGCCTTGTAGGCATTGCAACCTTTGGGCTTGTTAAAATGTTCAGTGGAATAGACTCAGGTGCCCTACTTCCTGGGGAACTTCTTACACTTGTAGTGACTGGCAGTTAAGAGCCTACGCTTTGGATGTGGGACTTTTTATACAGCCTGAATTCATGCTAATGCTTCTGCTGGTATCAGGAAACCACTTTTAAGTTGCATAGTTCTGAAAGTCCAGGGACTATTTTTAGCAGAAGTTGGTTCGTTAGGGAGTCCACCTCTGAGCAGCCTTTTCGGGGGGGCGGGGGGCGGCGGGGAGCAGGGGGCGGGGTGGGCGGGGTGCACAGTAAGGGAGGAGTCATGGCTTAGGTTTCCTCTTTGGAGCCCATTGCTAATTCTCTTACACTTAATCTCTTCTGCCAGCAAAGAGGAGGGAAAAAAGCTTGAAGGTGGTCTGAGGATGAGACCTAAAGAAGAGTTGGAGGCTAGAGGAAGTCTTGTTTGCTGTGGCTTAGATATCTCTTGATAAAGAAGAAGAGTTCGTTTAGATGTGCTCTGTCACCTTGAACAAGTGGCCTAACCTTTTTGGCTATAGGTTTCCTTGGCTTCCAACTGTAGGAGGTACAGACTGGTGCTGGACTGAAACTTTGTTATCAATTCTGGGTATAATAAAAATATAAGGAAAATGTAGTGTGCCTTTCATAAAGCTTAACTTACTTAAAGAACTGACCTTTATTCTGAACTCATCCTTCCTACTTTTTTGGTGTTAAAATGCTCTTTATTTTACGGAACAATTGTTGTTAGATGGCAGTTGGTTTTTTAGATGTCCTTATCTAGCAGAAGAAAAAGCTGAGAACTTTATGTTAGGTTTTCTAATTTACTTTGAATATTTACTGGTTTGTGAAATAAAAGCTTGAGAACTACTGGATTGATGATTTAGGATCTTTTGATTTTTATACTCTGCATCTCTGAAGCAGAAACAAATGCGACCCAAATAGGCAGATTTTTACTAAAATTGAAATCACTGGACCCTCAGAAGAAATCTCAGAAGGGGAGTAGCAGAGCTAGGGTTCTGATCCTATCTCCTGACTCTTAGACCAGTGCTGCCAAATATTTAAGTGTGTCTTGAGAAAAAAAAGCAGGTACTATAATAATGCTTGAGGCACAAGGAGGGAAAACTTGATTCAGTTATTGCTAGTAGTCTAGCTTTTTATCTTCCCAGTAGCATTGAGATTTCCTTCCTGAGAGCTAGGGGAAAGAATCTTCTGCATCTGAAAGTGCTTGGATATGAAAAGGCCCCCTTTTCTGTACCCAGCAGAGAAGTGTAAAGAAGTCTAGAATTTTTATTGAAAGTTTCAGGGCAAAAACGTACCTGCAGCTCACCCTACTTCATTTAATCTGGTGGAAACTGATGGTTAAGAAAATGGACTTTGTCTTCAGTCGTCTGTATGATGCTCCTGCTCTGCCACTTAACAGATATAGGAACTGGAAAAATGGCTTAACCTTTCTGTGCCTTGGTTTCTCATTTGTTGAAAGGAGATTAAAACAGAACCTAACTCGTAGAGTCATTATGAGAGATATATGATATTAAAGCACTTAGCCCAGTGCAAAGCTCCCCATGTGATTTTTATATGACTGGTTCACAGACTGGTATTTGGGAAGCATTGACCCAGTCCAAACTTTTTATTTTATCATTGAATCTTAGACTCAAAGCGGGGAGCTGAGTGCCCTATCAGGTAAGAACCGGAGGCCAGCAAACCCAAATCGTAGACTTGATTCTGCCCCAGTGACCTTGTCTAAGTTCTTACATCTCCCTTGACTTTTCCTTAACATGGTTTTTTGAGGATTATTAAATTTCTATATTCTTTGTATCTGTGAAGTACTTAGCTTTCCTGAATGTAGTACTCCAATAAATGCTCTAGAAACTATCGCGCTTTCTTTCCCCTTTCCTTCCCTTATATGCCTCTCCCTCCATCTCTTTGTTCTATTCTTTTGCCACCGTGATTACTCCTGGCTTATTTCTTTATCTAACTTATGTCCTGTACTCTTGATTCCTAATAGTGCAAGTAATTACTGTTAATAAAGTTCAGGTTTTCCTAAGAAATACATCAAATTTTGATTTTGCATTGAAGTTTCTTGGGTTATCAGTTCTCCAAATTCCCAAATCTCAATTCTTATGGAGGCATTCTAAGTCTACAGCAACCCTTGGTGACAGATGCCGTTAACGAATCTGTATTATAGTTATAGCTTGCACCTCTTCTCTTCGCTTCATTACGTAGGATTACATCGTGTTACCTTCAGATAGTTTCATAGTGGCAGTAGAGTGTAGTGGTTGAAAGTCCATATCAGAATTAAATTTGAATCTCAATCCTGCCACTTATTGTGTGACTTTGGGCAAATTATTAAGAAGCCTTTCTAAGTATCAGTTTGAACTATGAAACAAAGAATGTGTAGTTGATAGAATTGTGAGGATGAAGTCAAATGCTAATGAGACAGGCCTTGCATAGTGCCTGGCACAGAGTAAACAACAATATCTGTTTAGGTCAGTCTTATCCCTTAAAGTTGACTTATATACTTCCGAAGAAGGAATCATTTATAATGATGGTGTCATTATATATTATTGGTGTGCAGTTTAATTGTTTGATCTCCAATTCATCCTATTTTCTCTGGGCTTACATTAGCGGTGGGAAGTTCCTGGGTTCGCATGTGGCAAGAACTTAGAAAAGCTGTAACTGTAGAAGGGATATCCAAATGGAAATCCCTGCCTCCTGCTGGAAAGCAATCTTTTAAATATTATTTGAGAATACTTCTTAGTCTGACTTTGAAAATACCCTTAAAGTGTCCCTGTAGATGTAACCTTGGCAGATAATGGGCTCTCAGTATATTTGTTAAATGAGTGAGTATTCTTTGAGTGCCTACAGTTGTCCTAAATGTTGGATATTTAATGAAATTTAAAACATGGTTCTTGATTCCAAAGAGCTAAAAGTTCAGACAGATAAATAGTATTTACACATAGAGATATCTAACAATAATTTTTATATGCTGGGTGCCGAATAACTTGAGTAAACACAGTTATCTATGCGAATTCCAAGGTGTTGGCATGGCCAGAAAGGTTTTAAGGAAGAGATGGGGCTTCAGTGGACCTGGTTAGGAGGCTCTAAGTTAAATAAACCAGGGAGGATAGATATGATATATATTCCAGGGAAGAGGGTGAACAAAGGCAAGAATGTGGAAGTTAAGTTTGGAAACAGAGCTTAGAATGGTTGTAGTTGACTCATGCAGGGGAGAGTCTAAAGATAAAGTTGTAAGAGTAGATGGTAAATTTTTTCAGGTCAGAGGCCATGTCTTTATCTCCTCCAACCAACTAACCCATAGTGAATAAAAACTGGAATTGAATTTCATAGGTTTGTAACAGGCTATGGAAACTAAGGAGTTTGACTTGCTCGTCTGGTCTTCTAGAAGACACTAAAGGATTTTGAATGGAGAGGTGATATGGGCAAAGTGGTAATTTAGGAAGATTTGTTGAGATAGGCTATCTGCTCTACTTGGCACAATCTCAGCTGTTAACTGTTAGCTTCACATCTGTACCCTCAGTTCTGACTGCTTGCCTGAACTCTACCTAAGGTTTCAACCATCTGCAAGAAGGTCCTAACACCTCACTGTTTTTCTTTTACTCTATCTAACCTACCTCTGACCCAGTCTGTGCCTCCTATTTTCCTTATTTCAAGGTACAACCTCTCCCTCTTTGTTGCTCTAACTAGAAACGTTAGAATTATCCTTTTCCTGAACACATCTAGTTGATAGTTAAGGGCTGTGGTTGCTGCCCCTACATTGTCATGCAGATCTACCTGCCATCTTTACATTCCTACTGCCTATACCCTATTTCAAGGTCTTAGATATATATTTTTGGTTGACACAGGAGACCCCCCTAACTAGTTCTTCTACTTTTTAGTGTGTGTTGCAGTCTGGCCTTTAATCCACTGCCAGATTAATCTTTCACAACACCCTTTGATTCAGAAAATTTCCACGGTATCTATCCTTTTATCTGTTGAATTAGGTGTGTACTCCTCCAGCTTTCTGGAGTGATATGACCTCAAGTAACCTTTACGAGGGTCTGCCAGTGAAACAAAAATAAAGAATATTAGGGATTGGTAGTTTGGTGGCCTGTAGTGTGGTCTTAATAAGGTTGGAAACAAGTATTAAATCCTTCTAATTAAGTAACCCCCAAGTGATTAATTGGTGCCTCAATATGCTCAATCTAAGAAATTTCCAGTGGGCATTGGGCTCTCCTTTGTCAGTTTATAGCCTATGGCGGGGCTGAGTTTACAGGAAACATCTACAAGAATGTTGCCTCTTCTATGATTTGACTCTTTTCCTCTCACAAAAGGGTACCTTCTACAAATTCTACCTTCAGAGTTAGGTAGAATGATCTTTGCTGGGCCTAAAATTGAATGAGGGATTGAGGTGTAGGATGTCAAGTTTAACCTTATTACAAGCTTTGAAACAGCTGTTTGGAGCTTTCTGGAGGTCTGTGGTAAAGTTGCACTTTGACTTCCATAATGAATTTCCTTGCTAAAATAGTAAGGTCTTAAACTTTAGGCACTATAAAATCTATCCTCTTGTCATGTTGCTTAAATCAGGAAAGAACTTACGTGTAATTGATGGATCTGCAATATAAGACCCTAAGAAAGGATCCTTGAGCTTTTGGGGGCATAGTTGTTCTGTAAAACCTTTTCTGAAGAACTTATGGCTCAGCTCTCAGCAGGTTAACTGATCTTGGGAAGGGCTTTATAATCATGTTACCTTAGTAATTATATTCAAAGTAAGTACTTGGACCTTTTCCCCTTGAATTGAAAGTTCTTTTAGATATTGGAAGCATGACTGATATGAGACCATCAGGTTTCCTTAGTCCATTATCCTCCCTCCCGGCTCCATGGGAGGGCTTGGTAGGTGAACAGAATAACTATGCATAGTAAACATATAAAGACTTGATCGTGCTAGTCACGTCTTTAGGTCTAAAAGAAATAAGGCAGTGGACTACAAAGAATCACATGAATTCCATCCCTTTAAAATATTGATAAGTTTAAAAGGAAATCTGTTAACATTTTTTCCTCATCTGTGCGTTGTTTAACCTGTTACAGCAAGCATGTGTAACTTTCATAATAAAATAAATTCTAGAAAGAAAAATAAGGAAACTTGTGACTTCTCAATGAGGATTTTGTAAAACTATTATTCTTGGTTATGAAGGCAATAAGTAAGTGAAGCATAGTGAATCTCGTATTGGTGAAAATGTGGTGGGCAGAATTTTTAGTTAGCTTTAATTTTGTTTTCCCATCATGTCTGTATGTCCCAGCACACAGGTGATATTTGCTGGGGTGCTGGGGTTTTCACATATTGGACTGGACTCTTCTGGATAACTTGGTTCTGATTTCATTCTGTGTGTTTCTTTAGCCAGTTTTCTAATATATTGGCCAATGAAGAAATTATTTGTTTTTGTTTTAGGTCTTATTATGTAGATCTTTAGCTGTTAGAAGCCACAGGAGATACTAAAAAGTAAAGCATGGTCTCTTTCCTTAAGGAATTTATGATCTTTCTGGTGGTGTAAGAATAAGCATATTAAAGGTTCAGAGCTCTATATAATTATATAAGTGCTGATGGAGTGATTAGCATAGTAAGTACCATAAAAATTTGGAGAACAAAGAAGACTGTTGAGAACTGGAATTGTCAGGAAAGGTTGCCAGAGTAATTTTTCTCAAACACAAATCTGATCATGTCATTCTGCTATTTAAAATCTTTCAACGTGTCCCTTACCAGTTTCTTGCTGATAGTTTGAACTCCTTGGGCTTGTCATGAAAAGTCATAATTCGGTCCTTGGTATCCTATCTAGTTTTAAGTCTCGCCACTATCAAATACACATCCTGTCTTTCAGCCATCCTTAATACTGTGCTGTCCTTTGAACAGAAGCTCCTAATGAATTTGCATTGGGTGAAACTTCATGTGGTAGCTTTGTGCCTTCGCTTCTCTTTCTGGCTAACTTTTCATCTTTTAAGGTTTAGTTAGAGTCACTTATGTGGAAACTTGCATTAACGTCGCGTGCCTCCCTCCCTTTCCCAGGTAGGCTGTTATGTTCTTGAGTACTCTGTGCTTGCTCTGTTATAGCACTTATCAAATTGTTTTGAAGTTATTTCTGTTCTCCATTAGACTGTTATCTTCTTCAAAGGTAGGGACTGTGACTGTGTAACACAGTGTGTTCCAAGCAGCGTAGGTCCTTAATAAAGATTTATTTAAAGAATAAGTGAATGAACTCATGAGTTGGATTTTAAAGAATAAATAGCATTTGGAGAGGTGGAGAGGAAGAAAGTAGCATGCTATGAGGAGAAAATAAGTAGTATGAGCAGTGTGTCAGTGATTTAGATGAGACTATAGTTGCAAGCTGATTCGGATTCCGTCAGTGGATGATGATACAGGCTTGAAGAGGATGATGATGATCTTTGATAACTGAACCAGCATCTAAAAAGATCAAATGATCAAAATATATTGGAATGACAGTGGTTAAATCTAATAAAAATCCTGGTTTCAATTACTTGCAGGACTCTGAAGTGAAAGATAGACTTTAAAAAAAAATTCTAACGGTTTCAAATGAGAGCCAATAGGTAGACTTTATAAAGAAGCAGCTTGTGACACTATGGAACTATTAAATTAGTATGTGTTCCTTTATGAGGTAGTGAGTTTTATCTTGTTATTTTTATTTTTCATTTACAACTTACATTCAGTATTATTCAATCTCAGCGTGACTTCTTTTGTAGATCCTTGGCTATAATACTTCTGTTCAGCTAGCCTTCAGTTGGTTATTCAGGTTGATTGATCTATAATTTAATTGTAAGTCTGGTTTGGTGCTGGGAGGAGATGAGTGTAGCTTCCACCCATTCCACAGCCAGTTTGGGTCGTCCTCTATTATCTTAAGTTTTAAGTGTAAGGAATATTATGGATATATACAAGGTTTGAACAAACTGTTTAACCCTTGTTTAAGGGATTCATATATCAGTAGGGAATTAGACTATTTAACTTCTAATGTCCATTCTAATTCCTAAGTTCTGTGGTCTACAGTAGGAAGAGAGAATTGTTCCTAGAAAAGCAGGAAAGGATTCAAGGCTGAAAAGAAGGATGTGAAAGTAAGACTCCTGAATGGCTATAAACTCAGAAAAGTAAGTAGATGTGCAGTGCACCTGGAAGAGGGGAGAGACACTTGGCGTTGTTTGGGATGATATCTATGTAGCTTTTACTGGGGAAGCAGAAAGAGGGAATACCTTGGGCAGCAGAAGAGAGCACCTAACTGAAGTTTGTGTGGATTACTAGGGAACCAAATTTGTATAATTCTGTCACTTTCTTCTGACATGTTCGCTGATTTGGAGAGGAAATGGAAGAGTTAAGCAATGGTGATAATTCAGGTTTGGAGATTGTCATGGTGAACAGAGTAGTATAGTAGAAGGTTAGGCAGGTGGAAATTCCTGGGGTATTAGTGATGGCAGCTTTGAATTGCTTAACCATGTAGTCTAGCATAGACTGGAATAATCTTAGATTCTCTTAATAAAATAAGAATGGAGTGATTGAAGGTTGAGAATGATTAGGAAGTATGAAAGATTGATACAGAAGACTGCTAAATAGCTGTTTAGAGAAGGAGCGAGGCCCAGGATGTGGCAGTGTGGTGGCCGGATATGAATTGGTGATGGAGGTCAGTGGAGTCAAGCAGGCTCAGATGCACTGTCAGAATATATGTTGAAGTGATTTGGGGATCCTGCCAGAGGATACATGTGGCGATAATAAACGTGAACCCTGTTGTCAGGGAAGGTTAAGGTAGATTTGCCATGTGGAGGGGGGCAGGCAGCAGGGAATGGCTGATGACAGGGAGGATGATTTGAACAAGATGGTGTAGAGTAAGGCGTAGGCTTCAAATAAATAGAAAGTAGCAAGGCCAGTGGATCGGTGTCCTGGAAGTGGCTCCGGGGAATTGGCGGTTGTGGGAGAAACTCAGTTATGGAGCAGTCATGCAGTGGACAAAATTGAGAATGAAGGAGCGTTTGCCTACCGATAAATGTGGACTCTGTAAGACTTGGTAGAAAGGAGGAGATGTGCAGTGGGGTAAACCGGGCAGTTTTGAGTTTGGCTACTTGGTAATGACTGGTGAGGACTGGAATGAAGGAAGTAGTGGGGGAGAAGGAGAGAGCAGAGCATTGATTAAGCAGAACCATGTATGGAGAGTGTGATTTAACCACTGCAATATGTGTCCCAAATGCCAAGGCTAGTTCACTCTTTCTGTTGATAGTATTCACGGCTTTATTCACAGCTTTGGCTTTTTGGAGTTTGCTGTAGGGGAAGCAGAGAATCCCTCTGACACCAGAGAATTATGATGCTAAGGAAGCTTTGCCATGACATGCTTTTTGATGCACACAATTCTGTTTAGTCTATGAGGGGAGACCCCCTAAAAAACGGAATTTATTTATAAAAAATTGTGTATTCTTACATGTTTAAACTTTAGTCATTTTCAAAGTACTCTCCATTTGATGCAACACACCTTTCGAGATGTTTTTGCCACTGTTTAAAACAATATTTGAACTAGTAGATTTTGATGCCTTTTAGTGCTTTTGTTTTTTGTTTCACCTCTTCCACATTGACAAAACATTTCCCTCTGAGGACTTTTTTCATATGGGGAAACAAACAAAAAAAGTCACTTGGGCCGAGATTGGGTGAATAGGGAGGGTAGGGTATGGGGATTGTGCCATTTTTGGTCTAAAACTGCTGAACACTCAGTGTGGGCAGGTGTGCTTGTAAGTCACCCATCATGAAATGGGCAAATGCATTGAAAGAGTCTTAAAAAAAAAAAATTCACTGAAGCCAAATGCAGCCTCTCACAACAACACCAGCTGGTACACTGATACAGATGGGTTCCTAGAACACTCTCCTAGTGAGGGAAGCCTATACTACAGGGGGTCCATTCTTCAGAAGGTAATTCTGTGTTCTTTTGTGGCTCCCCCCACCCCCATCCCCCATATAAAGTAACACGGTCAGGAAGAGAAAGTTCAGACAGGCCAAACTTTCCCAATAACAGGACATCATCTTGTAGTTCTGTGGAAATGTCCTGGAGAAACTGGGGTGTGGGAATTTGTTGCCCATGTAGTGCTAAGTCAGTGCCTTCTGTTTCTTTTACAGATGAACGGGACCGTGTTCAGAAGAAAACGTTCACCAAGTGGGTCAACAAGCACCTGATGAAGGTAGGACTCCTTCATATATGCTCCCCTATGCCCTGGCTGCCTTTAATCTGGATCTGTCAGTCCTTTCTCTCAGATAGTTCACATTGCTTGCTCTGTGCTCAAGTTGTGGGAGATGCATGTGACCTTTATTTTTTTTAATAATGAACATAGGCATAACAATATGGAAACTTTTACTGATCAGGCTTTTTTGTGAGGACAGTAATACATACCATTATCTCAGAAGATTGTGGTTGAGGATACTGTGGGGTAATCCCTGGGATTCAAAGAACACTTTTCAAATTATTTTATAAGTCCCTTTTTAAATTTTTATTTTTAAATCTGATTACTATGTTAAGTAAGGATGGGGCAGAGGGGATATTGTGTTCTTGCCCTCTCTCTGCACAAATCTAAGTGTTCAGTTTAAGAATTTGTCATGCAGTTTAAAATGCAGAACACTTCTAGAATGGCTGGGGTTGGGGCATTATTAATTATTTTAAAGCAGAGAAGAAACCAAGGCAGAGACATGTTAAGGACCCATCTAAGGATAAACAGTATGACTAACACAGCAGTCAAGATTTGAAAACAAAGGTTCTGAGTTATAGTCATTACTGCTGCTCTGGGAAAGGTCACTAGTGACCTCTTAATTGCCACATCCAGTAGCCTAGTTTTATCTTCCTCTCATTTTATTTCTCTGTAGCGTTTGATACTGTTGACTAACTTGCTGCTCCTTGAAGCCTTCTCTTACATTGGCCTTTAGGATGCTGCTTTTTCCTGAATTACCGCTTTTTTATGAATGCCTTTTTCCTGCCTCTTTCACTGGCTTTTCTTCCTCTGTCTGACTGCTCCACGGGGATGTTCCCCAGGGTCCTAACCTTGGTCATTTCCTTGTTTTGTCCTCTGTATTCTGCTTTCCTCTGGTTGCATGGATTGCGAGGAAGTACATGGAGAAAAGGACACAGGGCAATCTCACAGAATCTGATGTCTAGATGCATCTGGGCCTTATGAAAACTAAATATTATCAGGCAGCTAGCCCAGGGCCTCTTCATCACCTGCCTTGACCACTATAATAGTTTCCTAATAAGGTTTTCTATAATATGTAATGCTAATGATAAGAGTAGTAGTAACTTATTGAGTGTTTACTGTAATCAGTCATTCTCTACTAAGTTCTTCACATGGATTATCTCATGTAATTCTCAGTGACCTTTAAAATTTTTTTCAATTACAGTTGACTTTCAATATTATTTTATATTAGTTTTAATTTTTTAGTGACCCCGTGCTGTAGATTCTTTTAATATTCCTGTTTTATTAGTGAAGACAGTGAGGTTCAGAGAGATTAAGTAATCTGTTTAAGTTCACACCACTAGAAAGAGGTGGAACTGAAATTTTAGAACTTGGCCTTTGCAGTACTGGCACTGGCTTTTGCCTACCTGTCCACGTTCATAGAATCATATATATCTCTCATACCTTAAGCTCTTGCCACCTATGTGCAATGCTATTTTATGACTGTTTCTTCGCTCATGCTGCTCCCTCTGTGTGGAATACCTTCCCCAACCCTGTTCTGCCAGGATAAAACCAACTTGACACCTCCTTAATATTTTCTTGACTCTCCCATGTGGAATGGACTGCCCTTTGTGCCCTTCCCTGTACTCCTTATGTACTTCTCGTATAGCACCTGTAGCATTTATCTTTCTGCTAGATTATAACTTGAAGGCAGATGTTGTGTCTTATGTTTTCAGTGTGAGGGCAAAGAAGTAAGGAGAGGAAAAAAACCGATGTTCTCCTCTAATTCTTTGATAACATGTGACTCTGTCATGTTGCAGAGCCCTTCAAAACCTGGTTCTAATTTGTTCAGCATTTCTAGGCACTACCCTCTGTGTAGCCTGTGCTGTACCCACATGAGACAACCCACTGCTCGCTAAACTCTGTACTTTCACCCCTCTTTGCTTATTCATTTATTTCCCCCTAGAATGCACTTCCCAGCCTCCTCTGTCTGGCCATCACCCACTTATCCTTTAAGGCTCAGGTTCATTATCACCTTCCTGAGACTCTGACCACTATCCCTTGGGCTAAATTAATTGCAACTTCATCTCTGTTCCATACCACTTTGAAGAGATGTCTTGAATGTTCAACCATTGGTCTCCTCATTGAATGCTAGACTGTATTGTGCTACTTTCTCTACCAAGCACTGCAGCAGGGACACAGGAAGCATCCAATATGTATTTGTTGCCTTGAGTAAACAATATTTTGATAATGCTTTATCGCTTATAAAGCACATTCTTATCTGACTTGATCCTTTTAATAACACTGAAGGAGGTAAAAGTATTGTCTTTTAATTTTCACAACTAAGGAAAGTGAGGATTATTAAATAGAAGGATAAGTGACCTCCCAAAATTATACAGCTAGTGACAGTGGAGTGAAAGATCAATCATGAGTGTTCTGATCAAAATTACTTGTTCTTTCTCAGCTTGCCCTGCATTTATAACTCATCTTTTAACAATTGGACAGACTGAATTTATCCTGCCTCAGGCTTGTCCCCCTAAACTTTGTGGTTGAGTACAAATGCTCTGGTTGCCTGCCATTCTTTTGTAGCTGATGTTGCCTGCTAGAGCTCTCCTCTCCCTCGGTGCTGTGTGATGACAGGAGGCCCAGGGAGAGAAACTAGACGAACACATCATAGCATTGTTAGAAACTGGAGACCAGCCAGAGCTTTACTTAAATCCCTGGCTATCTGTCATCTCTTCTCAGACTTCCACCCTTACAGTGCCAATGGCATTTTCTCATGTTAGGATATCTCAGAGAGAGATTCACTGCTCATCAGAATCACTGCTTTCATGCTGGAATTCCTTGAACTTTGGGCTGAGAATTAGGGGTTTAGATTTTTTTTTTTTTTTTTTTTTAATAAATCGAGCCTTTTCTGCTTTGCTCCCCAAGTACACCCAGGTTAATTTTGCCATTGGCAAGTAGACTGCTATAAGATCAAAAACACCAATCCTCTCAAGTTCTAGATTTAGTTCCCCTAAGATCTTCAGGATTCCCAATATTCTTTTTTTCTGGAATAAGCACGTTAATTTCCTCTTGGTGTTTGAGAGCACTGTCAATCCAATCTTAAAAGAGATTTGTTAAGGATGTAAGCATCTGAAACATAGAAATAACCTAATTTAGAATACAAGCCTAGAAGAACCATCAAAAAGAAAAATCTAGTTTTTAATTAGGTTTTACTTAAATTATCCTTGCCATATGTCTAGGTCCTGGTAGCTGATAAAAGTAGATCCCCTCAAAGAGAACTTCAAGAAAGGATGAGAGAATGAGAAAGAAATGAGAGCATGAGCTCCTAAGGAGGAGAAATGCTTCTGTGGTCAGTTCCTGTTGACTTCAGAGAAAGGCCAGTATTTAATCTAGCAGATGGAATAGTTTGTTCCATTTGTATTCATGTATGCAATCTGGAAGCCACTGGCCTTCCTGGAATTTTAGTTAAGAATTTCAGATAAACCAGCCAAAGTTTTAAACTCCAGATTTTTACTGTTCTCAATTTTCCTCTGAGTGAACACAGGGGAGTAGACAGCTCTATGAGTCCAGGCACTCTGTCCGGTGCAGCCTCTGCTGCAGCCACATGAGCACACTCGCTGCTCCCGGAACACTGCATGTACTTTCACACCTCTTCGCTTATTCCCGTCTGTGGGGAAGGTGAGAAGGAGACTAGCAGTGGAGTTGAATTTAAGAGATTGACAAAGTAGTGTGGGTTAGACACTGAGGAGAGGAATGTTGCTTTTGTTGCTCAAGTGTGACATGTGGTGGTGGTTTGTGGCTGTCTCTGCCTGGACCTGAGTTTTCAGATCATGATTTCACTCTTCTCAACCTTCATTAAAAGTTTTAGGCCTACATCTGGGCTTGGATTCTCTACTCCCTGTGCTACTAAGGAAAGCTACCTGTTGTGGGTTTTTAGAGTTATCCTCATAGGATCTTTGTTAATCAGACATGACTGGTACCACTGTTAGACTTTTCAGAATGTAAGGGAGTCTCAAAACAGAGGAAAGACTCCTTATCTGTAAAGAGCTTTACGTGTTGTTTCTCTCTCTTACTCTACTTACTCCAATAGGGATTCCAGTCTTCCCTCCTATTCCCTGCATTTGAGCACAATTCTTTCCTGAGTGAAAAATGTAGGCCAAGTATAATTTTTTAATTATTATTATTATTATTTTTATTTCTTTTTTTAGCAGTAGGCTTTTCCTTGAGGATAAATTTGGCCACTGAATCAATATGGAATTTCCCTCTTATAGTTTAGAAATCTATAAATTCAGAAATCCATTAGAAGTTACCAGGCTCTCTTTCACTTTTCCCGTATCTTTTAATAAGTATAGATGAGAGTAAATAACATACTGTTTAAAACTTTCACCTCTGACCTATTTTTATTTTAATTTTTCTTTATTTTTTTGCTCAACATAGTATGGATCAAGAAAATTGAGCTGCTTATGTTCTCTTTTTACAGTCTTGAAGAGATTTTCTAGATCAGGTTTTCTGCAGGTATCAAAGAACACTACATGATAACCCTTGGTCCTTTTGGAGGGATCCTTTTATAATTTAATAATGTTGCTAATATGTAATTTCTACCCTTTAAACATTATGGAAGCCTTGTGAAGGGAAAGAGCACTGAAATCAGAGTCAGGAGACAGTGGTCTGACAATTCCCAGCTAAATTATATTATACAAATTATTTAACTTCTCTAGGCAACACTTTTCCCATCTGTAAACTGAGAGTGTTAGAGTTAAGTAATCTTTAAAGTCCCCTTGGGCTCAGATTCTAATTCCAAGCATTTAAGTGCAATTTATTTCCTTTGCTAAAAAGGCCTCTCTGAAATTAGGGGAAACTGTTATCTTTATGTAACTTCACGCCAATCTTTTAAAAATCGGAGAGCAGAGCTCTTCTTGGCTTATTAACGCGTGGGGGTTGGGGAGGGCTGACCTGGGTTAGGATGGGCTTGGTCCCTCAGAATTTAGTCATTCATTCATTTTTCAAATTAGATTTTTGAGATGTAGTTTACATATCATACAGTCTACCTATATAAAGTGTATAATTCGGTAGCTTTTAGCACATTATCAGAATTGTACAACCATCATAACGTTGATTTTAGAACACGTTCATCACCCCAAGAAGAAATCTTGTAACTCTTAGGCATCACACCCCTAGATCTTTCTCCACCCACAGGCAACCACTAATCTACTTTCTGTCTCTATAGATCTACCTATTTCTAGATATCTCATATAAATGGAATTATGCAATATGTGGTCTATTCCTTTGTTTTACTGCTTCTTTTGTTTTATTTTTTAAATTTTATTTGTTTTTTATAGAGAGGGGAAGAGAGGGACAAAGATTGGGAGAGAAACATCAACGTGTGGTTGCCTCTCGCACACCCTCAACTGGGGGCCTGGCCTGCAATTCAGGCATGTGCCCTGACTGGGAATCGAACTGCGATCCTTCGGTTCACAGGTCGGCACTCAATCCACTGAGCCACACCAACCAGGGCACTGCGCATCTTTTACTTAGCATAATGTCTTCAAGTTTCATACGTGTTATAGCATGTATCAGTATTTATTACTGATTAATAATCCATTGTATGCATGTACCGCATTTTGTTTACCCATCTATCAAATGATAGATATTTGGGTTATTTTTACTTTTTGGCTATCTACATGAACATTCATTCACGTACAGGATTTTTTTCTGGACATCTTTTCAATTCTCTTGGCTGTACACCTGGAAGCAGAATTACTGAATCATATGGTAACTTGTGTTTAACCTTTTGAGGAACTGTCAGACTGTTTTCCAAAATAGATACACCATTTTACATCCCCACCAGCAGTATATGAGGGTTCCAGTTTCTCTACATCTCCGTCAAACACTTATTATCATTTAAAAAATTTTACCCATCCTACTGGGTGTGAAGTAGTATCTCACTGTAGTTTTGATTTACATTTTTCTTATGGCTAATGATGCTGAGCATCTTTTCATGACTTTGAGCATATTTTTCAAGAGTTTGTTAGCCATTTGTATATATGCTTTAGAGGCATTCACTGATTTTGACAATAGTTTTCACAGGGAGTACATTCAAGGACCTGGATAGTTGGAAGTGTTCCACTCATCTTATTTGTTGACAGACTAGCATAATTATTTGTTGGAAACATACAAATTGATGATTCCTGAGCACTCTTGGCTTCACATAGCTGCCTCTAAAACTTCTGATGCTTACTTAGTTCACTGGACTTTTTTAAAAGATATTTATGGAACCCTGACTGGTGTCACTCAGTGGGTTGGGTGTCATCCTGCAAAGTGAGAGGTTGCCAGTTTGATTCCCAGTCTGGGCACCAGCCTGGGTTGCAGGCCAGGTTGAGGGCATGTGAGAGGCAACCGATTGATGTTTCTCTCACATGTCAGTATTTCTCTCTCTTTCTTTCTCCCTCCCTTTTTCCCTCTCTCTAAAAATAAATAAACAAAATCTTAAAAAAATAGATATTTGTGGAAAACTAGAGTCAACCTAGTGCAGAAGTGGTAAAGACTTTAGAACGAGGCAGACCTAGGTTTGATCGGTCTGGCCATTTACTAGCTCTGTGCTCTTGAGTTGTTAATTTAGACCTCCAAATCCTATCTTTGTATTTGAAAAATTTCTGACACAGAGCACTAGTAAATGTTAGCTAGTTCTTTATCCTTCTCTAGGCAGAGCTGTGACCAGTATGCTTTGAAGCAGACTATTGTTCTCTGTTCTTGAAAATTCTCCAGGGGAAAAAAAACTTACTATACACTTTCCTTTCCTATTACTTCTGTCTTTCTCTCTCTCTGTTGGTTTTCATTATTTTGTTACTATAATCAGGGAAAGACTGAGAGATATAGCAAGCCAGTTTTCTTCTAAGTTTCTTAGAAGGTGGTTGGATTTTGCTATTCACAGATAAAAACATAACTGGAATTTTGGGGCCTTGATGTAAAATTAATTTTACATTTCAAAGTGCCTCCTTTTTCTTTTCAGTAATCTGTGATATATATGATTGATTTGTGTGTGTATGTGTGTGTGTGAGAGAGAGAGAGAGAGAGAGAGAGAGAGAGACAGAGACAGACATCGATTTGTTCCATTTACTTTTGCACTCATTGGCTCATTCTTATGTGTCCAGACAAGGGATTGAACTTGCAACCTTGCTGTATGGGGATAATGCTCTCTGGTAGTTAGTATCCTATTGATTACATGATCTCACTTGATCCTCAATCCTACTACAATTAATTTAAATAATTATTCAGCGTCCATTTCTGATTTTTATACCCTATGTTCAGGTATTAATCTGTCAAAATTAAATCCCTTGCCATCTTGTCTTTTTTTAAGTATATTTTATTGATTAGGTTGTTACAGTTGTCCCAATTTCTTTTCCCTTTGCTCCCCTCTGCCCAGTACCCATCTTCCCTCTAGCAATCCCACACCCCCAGTTCATGTCCTTGGGTCGTGCATATAAGTTCTGTGGCTTTACCCTTTCCTATGTTATTCTTAACTTCCCCCTGTCTGTTTTGTACCAACCAATTATGCTTCTTAATCTCTGCACCATTTCCCCATTTCTTCCCCTTCCCCCTCCTAGCTGATAACCCTTCAAATGGTCCTCATACCTATGATTCTGTTCCTGTCTGGTTGTTTGCATAGTTTGTGTTTGTTTTTCTTTTTAGATTCAGTTGTTGATAGTTGTGAGTTTGTTGTCATTTTAATGTTCATAGTTTTGATCATCTTTTTCTTAAATAAATCACTATAACATTTCATGTAATAATGGCTTGATGATAATGAACTCCTTTAGCTTTACCTTGTCTAGGAAGCACTTTATTGCCCTTCCATTCTAAATGATAGCTTTGCTGGATAGAGTAATATTGGTTGTAGGTCCTTGCTTTTCATCACATTGAATACTTCTCGCCAGTCCCATCTTGCCTGCAAAGTTTCTTTTGAGAAATCAACTGATAGTCTTATAGGCACCCCTTTGTAGGTAACTCTCTGCTTTTCTCTTGCTGCTTTTAAGATTCTCTTTTTATCTTGAACCTGTGGCATTTTAATGATGACGTGTCTTGGTGTGGTCCTCTTTGGGTCTGGCTTGTTTGGGACTGTCTGTGCTTTCTGAACTTGTATGTCTATTTCCTTTGCCAAATTTTGGAAGTTTTCCTTCATTATTTTTTCACATAAGCTTTCAATTTCTTGCTCTTCCTCTTCTCCTTCTGGCACCGCTGTGATTTGCATATTGGCACATTTAAAGTTGTCCCAGAGGTTCCTAAGCCTCTCCTCGTTTTTTTCAATTCTTATTTCCTCATTCTGTACTGGTTGACTGTTTTTTTCTTCCTTATATTCCAAATCAATGATTTGAACCCCCATTTCCTTCCCTTCACCATTGGTTTTGTGTGGATTTTTCTTTGTTTTATTTAGCATAGCCTTCACTTCGTCCCTTATGCGTTTGCTGTACTTAAGCATATCTGTTAAGCCTGTGAGCATCTTTATCACCAATGTTTTGAACTCTGCATCTGTTAGGTTGGCTATCTCCTCGTCACTTAGTTCTCCCACTGGAACCTTGATCCGTTCTCTCTTTTGGGCCATACTTCTCTGTCTCCTCATTTTGACAGGCTTCTGCATTTGTTTGCTTCTGTGTCTTAGGTAGAGCTGCCGCACCTGTTATGTTGTAAGGGGTGGAGCCTTAGGTATTTGTCAGTACAGGACGACCCATTTCACCATGTTGTGGTGTTGTGTGGGGGGGAGGGTTCTGAGAGGAAACAATGCTGCTTGCTCAGCACTTGTCCCTGTTTTAGGCACTTCTCCCACTTACATATGGGACTAGTGCCCCTCTAGCTGTTTCCCTGGGTGTCGTTCCCAGAATGGATGGGTCTGCAGATGTTCTAGGACCATGGAGGCCCTTTAAACAAGCGGACTCTGCTGAGAGACTGGCACTTTCTTCCTCCGCCTCCACCCCAACTGGTTTGCACAGTCAGAAGCAGTAGGCTTTATTTTCTCCACTGCTGGGACCATGGGCTGTGTGGTCTGGTTTGGTGCTGGGAGTGCTCCCCAGGTGTGGTTCCCTACTTTTTAAAACATGTGACTGCGCCTACCGCCACTGCTGCTGCCACTGCTGCCGCCGCCGCCGCCACTGCCACCACCACACCCCTTCCTCTCCGCTCCAGCTCTGCCCCTCCTACCTGTCTAGATGAGTATTTGTTCTTTATATCTTTGTTCATTGGACTTCCATGCAGCTCGATTTTCTGGAACTTCTGGTTGTCTCTAGTTTTGAGGTAGTTGTATTCCTTCTTAGTTGTGGAGGGAGACGCAGCATGTCTGTCTATGCCTCTCTCTTGGCCGGAAGTTGCTGTCACTTCTTAATCCTTAATACCAAGTGTTTAATATGTTCTGATTTATTTTTTAACCTACCATACACTTATAATCTCACTTCCATTCCACCACTTTTTAGGAAAATATTATCGCAAAACACTCTTATTTGTAGGAAAATTGAATAAAACCCTTTTAGTCCTCATCCTCCTTGTCCTGTAGCATTAGATTTGGCACTCATCCCCTCCTTGACTACTTTCTTTTTTTTTTGTCTACCTTTTTCACTGCTTATTCCCCCCTCCTCTCCACCCTCCTTATTGATTGCTTTTCCATCTCTGCCTTCTAATATTGGCTATTCCCTCAGGCTCAGTCCTTAGCACTCTGCTCTTACTTCTTGCCCCCTAACCCAGAAAGCTCAACATTTCCCATATCTCTGGCTAGCGCCTCTGTGCATATGACTTCTCAACTTAAGTTCTCAGCTGACCCAAATTGAATTATGATATTTCCAGCTGCTTTAAGAACATTCCATTTGTAGCTCCTTTGTTGCTGTTTTAAATTCAATATATTTAAAATTGAATTTGTCAAATCTGTTCCCTTTCCAGCCCTCATGACTGCTTATTTCTGTTAGTGGTGCCCTGTGGCTGTTACAGCCACAAAGTTTGAAACCTTGGACCCGTTTGAGGGAGGGTCTTGAAATCGTGGAGCCACTGATGTGCTTGATTCAGCTTACATGGGCTCACAAGAGCAAAATATTAAATTTTTGCTAATTTTGTGAGCTCATTGCTAAGCATAGCCATTATTAAAAATTAAATATATAAACTTACAGTTAAATACATTCTATTTAAAACAAAGCTAGTACATACTCAAAATTCTTCATTTCATAATTATTTTACTAAATGTTATTATTGCCTGTGCTCTTGAGGTTAATTATGTCTATTGTATTTCTATGCAATACTGTATAATGATGTGCTACTTGTACTTTTCTTCCCAACATTGCATTTGCCAATATTATATTAGGAGCTTGAAAGTGGTCATGGTGGGAGTATTTACACCCTGAAAATCAACAAATGCTACAAGTCTGAGCTGGATGCATTGTTTTGTTCATTGTCTAGACTTCAGGTGATAGAGAAAAATGTAAATGTTGCAGATTAAACTAAAAAATTTGTCATATAAATAGCGCAAAAATTGAAGAAATGTTTTTCAGTATTTGAAAGCTATTATGGAATTCATCATGAGCCTTTTTCTTTAATTGGGTAATTACCTGTTATTGCTTAACACACACACACACACACACACAAACATGCATACCTTGCATATTTCCACCTCTATACCTTGCCTTATGGGTTTTCCCATCTTCTTTCTTTCTATTAAAACACTTTGTAGTCTGTCAACTCCTTTCTCTTTCAGGGAGTCTTCCCAGATATTATAGTCTTTATCTTTTCTGATTCCCTTTCTATTTTCAATGCTAGATATTTTACAATTGGAAAGACTTATATAGTTCAGTTTTCCACACAAATGTAGAAATCTCAATATCCCAGTCTCTGCTTTAAAAAATTACAGTGACTAAAAAAAGTAAAAAAATAAAAAATAAATTACAGTGACTAGAAATTTATTACCTCTGAAACTAGCCCTTTTTATTGTTACCTAGAAAATAATAATAATTGTTGTTATTATTTTAGTGCTTTAAACAACACAAGTTTATTATCTTAAAGTTCTGGAGAGTAGTTCAAAATAGATCATGGGGTTAAAGTCAAAGTGTCTGAAGATCTGCATTCTTTCTGGCTGCTCTAGGAGAGAATCTCTTTCTTTAATTGCCTCTTTTAGCTTCTAGAAGCTGCCTGCATTCCTTGGCTTACAACCTCCTTTCCACTTCAAAGCCAGCAGCAGCATTAGTCTGACCATCATCACATCTCCTTATATTGTCTAGAAAATTATTTATGTTGAAAATGAATCTTCTTCCTTTTAATTTCTACTAATCTTCTGATTCTGTGTTGTGAGCATCACTCAATGAAGTTATCGTTAGGCTTGGAATTAGAAGACCCACTGCCATTTACAAAGCTATGTGACCTTAAAGTCTTAGAGCCTCAGTTTCTCCTATAGAATATGGGCCATAAGTAAACCTCCCAGGGCAGTTATTTGGATTTAGAAAATAAAATATTATGGTTGATTATAAAGTATAGTATTTAATGGCAAAGACTAAAATTCAAAAAGACCGAACTGAGGCCAGCTTTTTCACTTGTGACATTGTAGAAGTTATTAACCTCTGTGTCTCGTTATCTCATGTATAAAATAGGAATAATAAAACCTACCTTATCGATGTGAGGGATAGATGAAATAACATGTAAAGCATTTGCGCAGTATTTAACTTTTAACCGTATATTTTTCCAAAGTGAGACTTGTTTTTCCATTATTTCTGTTATAAAATTGGGATAGTTTTTCCCAAAAGGAAAATAATTCTCAAATTCACTATTAGAAATACTTGGTGAGAGAGGGGTTAAAATAGATATACAGTGCACCCTGTGACACACTGGGTACCTAACATTTTAGTTTCCTTTGTAGCACACTCTGGAAGGCTTTCCTACCTCTGGCTGGACTCGGCTGTCCATCATTGGCCATCGTACCACATTTCGGTCCATAATAATCCCTGAGGTGTTTCAGGATGATTAAAACCCCTCCCCCAAACTTTCTAGAATATTGTTCAGGGTTGGCTAGAGTGTGTAATAAATCTGGCTTTAATTTAAACGAACTCTCTCTTTCTCTCTCTCTCTCTCTCTCTCTCTCTCTCTCTCTCTCTCTCTCTCTCTCTCCTGTGGAGTGTTCATGTCTCATACTCCAACCTGAAAATTCCTGAATTTTATTATTGCTTCCAGTTTCAATTTTTTAATTTATATTTACAGAGATAATAAAATAATTATTGTGTAGATAATGAAATAATTCAAGATTAAATAAACAGCAGTCTGATTTACTCCCATGCACAGGTCCGCAAGCACATCAGCGATCTGTATGAAGATCTGCGGGATGGGCATAACCTGATCTCTCTGCTGGAGGTCCTCTCAGGCATCAAACTGGTGAGCTGCTCTCTTCTCCTAATGAGTGACCTCACAGGTGTGGCCCTCTGAATGATGTATTGGTTCATCTTGCTGAGTGGTAGGGCAGTGGCCGTCACTACTTGCTCCATTACGGGGGAGGAAGAAGTAGAAGAAATTATTATTGGTGGACTTTATTTCTAACTCAGACTTACAGTTTACATATGATGTGATTTTATCTTAATTCAAATTGATATGTCATATATTCTCATTTCTTGATAGATTCAGGTATCAGTTATATTCCTTTCATAACTGCATGCTTTCTCCTTGTTTTTAATCCGTTTGTAGATACTAGTAGTATTTTAGGAATAGTAGATTCACATTTAAAGTTTTAAATAAGGTGTATTTTTCTTTCTAGAAGTTTATTTCTATTCTATGTAGACTTTTTCCTATTTTCTCATTTATTGTGAGTTTTTTAATTCTCTGTATTCAGCTCAGGTCCTGAAGTTGACATTTAAAAGCCCAGGTGTTTTTAGGTATTATTTTTCCAATTCACCTCCCTTCTTCCCTTCTGTGATTTACTGAGACCTACAGGTTTGGAGAAATGCCCAAGTTGATGTCTGAGCGCTGCCCTGGATGCAGTACGTTTGGGCTCCATGGACAATTAACTATGCCTGCCTCCTCCCAAAATGTATTAAACAGTGCTTGTGGGAAACACCTACATATCTGAGGGAAAATACTATGTGAGCCTCTTGGCTTGTTAGAGAATAGTTTTTTATACTTGCTTTATTTGCAGGATCAAAACAGCCTCACTTAACGGTCCAGTGGCTTCATATATTTGAGCCTTATGGAAGCAGATGATACTGTGCAGTTTCTGTTCTATCTCTTAACATCATAGACAACATAATTTCATTTAGAAAAGTCTAGGGTTGAATTCTGGAAACATTTACGAGGAAGGAGAACTGAAGAGAGGTACAGCACAGCTTGAGCAGTCTGGGAAGCTCAGCCCACTCACTGCCATTGGTGAATTCTTAGTCATTGTTTGTTGTGTTTCAGGAACAGAATTTGGCACATTAGATTCTACTCCCTAAGTAATAATAATATTCAGCTTCTTCTAGGGTTGGGTTTGGCTTCCCTTGGTCCCTTTGTTTTGGTTTCACATCTTTTTTGCCTTGCAGTAGAAATAATTTTGTAATTTTTAATGGCCTGAAATTGGCAGACACTGTTATGAGCACAACCAGCACAGGGTGAATTCTAGTTTTTCTCTAGCCCTCTCATTTATAAATATCCTATGTATTCAGACTTTCACTTTCACTATACTGGACTTTACTCTTCAGTGCTCACCAAGTTATATTTTGTGCAACTTGCCTGGTATATTTGATGAATTTGTAGTGATTTTATGTCGGAAAGTGACATTGTTGGTGACACTGCTTACAAAACAGGTAAAAACCACCCCAATCTAATTTATTTTCCCAAGCTTTGAAAACATACAGGTGTTTATGGAGATATTCATAAGATATCATTTTCACTGAAAACGATCCAAATATCCCTTTCACAGTTATTCACATGATCTTTTCCTCCCTTCGTTGATTCACAAAAGCAGAGAGGATGGGTGGCCATGGAGAACTGAAGATGTGTTTCAACATTAGACGTGTTCAATAAAACTATTTGTTTAGTCTTACATCTTTTTGGATGTGGGAGGGTATTTTCATCTTTTTTTTTTTTTTTGGTTTGTTGGTTTAATGTTGCATTCATTTCCTTTTCACTTGTGTGTTGTGCATTTCCTGTTACTCTGTCATGTCTTTGCCTTGGTTGGTGGCCAAAGGAGCCAGCAGGGCTGAAGACCCTCCGTCTGGTGAGCATGCCCTCCTGGCGCCATACAAACAACGAGGAGCAGGAGGAGGAAGATGATGATGATGTAGTAGGTCCTCCTGGCAAAGCCAGCATCCCAGCTGGCAGGCACTGCAAGACCACCCGAGAGTCTGAGGTTTTCCAGGTCTCCAGTAGCTCAGTTACCAATTGCCTTCTTTTCTATCCACCTGGGACTTCATGTCCCAAAGAAAGTGGTTAAAACTAATTGCGTCCCTGGCCACTGTTAGATGATCCTGAAGTGGGAATTATTTTGCTCATCTGAGAGTGTGGTTGGCACAGAAAGGATAATGGTGTTTGGAGGTGTCAAGTCCTTTTGAGACCTGGAGACTCATAGCTTTCTTGTGGCCTTGCTGTGTTGCCTGAGTCCAGATTGCAGATTGTGGAAAGTTTAATTGATAGCATGACAATTAATTGCTTATCTAGACTAACTGGTAGGTACTCTATCTCCACCTCTCTAGCCTCATCCCACACAATGCATTTGTTTTCAAAATAGTCTGTTGTTTGCAAATGACTCACTGCATGGAGATTCTCTGCCTTGGTCAGTGGTATCTGGTTGCTGTAGAGGACAGAGAGTTAACTTGCATGCTCTTAAGATTATTTATTTTTGGTGGGGAGTACATACATGTAAATTTTAGGGTGTGTGGAAGGGGCATTTCCTGCTTGCAGGCCCTAAATTATAGCCCATGATCTTTCTCCAGAAATAGGGATTAGACAATACTCCCATTCCCTGTCCTCTTAAAGTTGTCTTTTCACTTCATCGATCTCCCTTCTCTTGGCTTTAGAATATTCTGTTTCACAGGCTCTGCCATTCTTAAGCCACACAAACAACAATTTAGCTGAAATGATTGAGAAGAAGTTCCTGCTAAAAAGATTTTTTCCTAAACCTTTGACTTAAGAAGTTGCCCAGAGAGGCCTCAGCATCCTTGTACATTATCCTAGTTTGGGAGCGTTGCTTAGAAGTGTTGGGGGGTCACCCAGAGAACTGCCTCTACCCTTCTCTTTCCACCTGTTGGGTCACTTTTTGCTCAATTCAACTTGAGGGAAGGTTTTGTTTGCAAGTGCCCACCAACAAAGCTACTTGATATTTTATTAGCCTTTAATTAGTACCAGTTTGACATTTACAAATGAACTGGGTATATCTAGTGAGAGTGATGTTTTAGTCCCAATTTTAGGAGGATAAAAGCAACATTGGAATGTGAGCAGGAGAATCCGTTCAGAAGTAGATAGCCATCTCTGCATGTACTCGTTGGGCAAACAGACTTTGTGTACCTTTGGATGGATACTTGTTGAGCTATGGTATGGATAGGGCACCAGAGGCACTGGATGGAGATGGGCTCCTCTTCTGTGCCTTGTGTGACATCTAGGATTAAGGGACTAGCAGAAAATACCTTTTTGAGGGTTATCACGTTGAACATCCCTCCATCATTAAGGTTTTGTTAGCTCTGGGTGTTTTATATGGGGGTAAAGGGTAGCTTTCCTGCATGGACACCCATCTTCCTGGAAAATAGGTTTCTTCCTGATTTTTGCCTCTCATTTTGGATTTTTTAAACTTCTTTATTGAGCATACGTAACTCCTCATTCCATAGTTCACAGTTAGCTACCTCTGGCTTCTTTTGCCAGGTTTGCAATAAGGTTGGCTCTGTCCATTCCTGTGCAATATGCAATTTGCACTTTCTACTCGTCCTTTATAATAGCATTTAACTTTGATTTTAGAAGCCATTGAGCTGAAGTCCTCATCCCCCTTAATCTGACATCTGTCATCAGGTTCTGCCATGTAGGACTACAGAAGAACCTGTAGAGAAGCTGTGGCACTGGTTCAGCATTAGCGGTCAGAATGTGCTATGTGTTTATGGGAATTACAGTGGTAAGCTAGGCCTTTTGGAAGCCTACGAGGGCATAGTGACACAAGCAGGTCCTGCCATTGAAGGGTGCTTTACGTAATGCTTTCACGCCTGGCTTCAGCCATGAGGAACTTTTTGTGGTCTTACGGTCTTTGAAATGAAAATGGAAAGTGGTGTGCATGGGTAATTAGTGTAGCTAAAATTAACACCCCCTTTTTTTTGTTTACAGCCCCGGGAGAAGGGCAGGATGCGATTTCATAGGCTGCAGAATGTGCAGATTGCCCTGGACTTCCTCAAGCGGCGAAAGGTAAGATTATCCCATGGGTTCCTCATCCAGCCAGGAAATGCTGGCGTTTGGTTCCTGTTTAGGGAAGCTCTCAGTGCCCCTAGTAAGCCCTCAGTAATTGCTAAATCTGACTGACCCAGTTCTGACTCTTACTTGCTAGTGAGCAATAGCAATTGTATTATGGTTGGACAAATCCTTATATAGAGTTTGTGACTTTCCTGAGAGGGAGAGTGTTAACAGAGAGAGTTAGATGCTAAAGATTAAATTATGTAGACCCACCTTAGATGGAGGTCAAAAAGAAGATGAAATGTAAACCAGCAAAGAAGATGGAATAGGTCCAGCACCCAGGGCAAGGGAAAACCGGAGTGCCACCTTATCATGAACATCAGATGAGAGGGTGATATCACTTCAGGTGTGAGGAGACGGTCTTAGCTGTTGAACATTGGTGACTTAAGAGAACAGTTTTAATAGAGCAGAAAAGTGTTTAGAGTATATTAGACCTGGATATAGGAAGAGAAAAATAAGTTTATTGCTCTCTACACAAGGAAGGAAGATAGCAACACATTTTTGGATATAGGAGGAGAAGCCACGGAAAATGAGAGTGAGGAGAATTAAGAGATGTAGAATGTTAAGACCTAGAGATACCTTAGAGATCTAGTAGCCCAGGTTTTTCATTTACAGTATTCCCTCACTTATCACGGGTATAACGTTCCAGACCCCCCCGCCCCCGCGAAGTAGGAATCTTACATTTGTTCTACACTCTTAAACCTACATAACTTTAACAATGTACGTATACAGTACCGCAAAATCCTGTGATATAGTGAAAAATCCACGATAAATAATTAAATATATTTTTTGTTTGCTTTTTTGCATATCTCCTTTTTTTATTTTCTTGCAGCTTAATTGAGATACAATTGAAATACAATATAGTGCACACAATTTGATGGTTATTTAATATTTTTTTAAATCCCACAATACAGTGAGGCTGTGATAAGTGAACCGCGATATAGCGAGGGACTACTGTATAGCTGAGGAAACTGAGATCTAGATAGGTGAAAGGACCTGCTCCAATCACAGAACAAGTTAGAGCGAAGCTGGGTCTCGAACCCAGGTCTCCTGACATGTAGTTTAATGCTCCTTTTCTTCATACTGTTTTTGGTGCACCATCCTTCTTCCTTTTGATTCCTAATTGATGGAACCAAGTCCAGGGATTGAGGGATGAGATCCACAGCACAGCCTGTGTGGTTCTCTTTGAGAAGAAAAGAAAAATGCCTCTCTTCTGAGATACGGGGAAAGGAAGGACAGATAAAGATACAGAGATGGTTTGTGGTGGAGAGGAAGATGGATGAGGGTGTCAGGGAATTCATCTGCATAGAGAGAGAGCTGTATGAAAAAGATTTGGGGTAGCTGCAGTTCCTAGGCAGCAGCAGGGGTCAAGAGAACATCAAATGGTATGCATATTTTTGGAGTTCATTTTTTGTCACTCTTATCAGCGATTCTCATTAACTTGGGAAGTTTCCTTTCTGTGTGCTCCCCTAGCAGTTCACTTCTAATACAGTGCTTATCATGTTGTTCTCTGTCTGTTCAAATGCACTTAGGCCCTGTGAGGACAGGGAACATGATCTCACTTAACATTTTTATCTTCATCACTTGTCGTAAAAATGGTCCATGCTCAGCACTTCATAACATGTGTTGAAATAAATTGATAAATGAAGAGTAGTAGGAGAGTCGGAGGCTGAAGTGTGTAGGGTACTGGAGAAAGCAACACCGAAATGTCTGTGTATAGAGTTAGAGGAAACCGGAGCGGGCTTTAATGAGCAAGGTAAATGGAGAGGAATTGATTAGCTAGAAGTCTAAATAAGGACCGAGAGTAGATTTGGTTACTATGGTAGAATGAAAATGTGGGCAGGCAAGAACAATGGACTCGGAGAAGGGCAGCGAGAGCTCTAGAACAGTTCTTCGTAATGGTGGAGTCCAAGTCGTAGCTGCGCAGGTGTCGTCCAAAGCAGAGAGAAAATGAAAGTCATCGGAGTTGAGAAGGCAGATGCATTGTGCAGGTAGGGTGATATCTGGGTCATTGAGATGGGTGCTAAAATTGCCAAGAAAGGTGGTAGAAGGGCAGCTCTCCAATCCCCAGAGGGTGACTGAGATATAGAAAAGAGGAAGAGCTTGCACAGGTGTCTGAGTCGTTCATCCTGTTTTAACAAAAATATCACAGACTGGGTGACTTATAAACAACAGACATTTATTTCTCACAGTTCTGGAGGCTGGGAAGTCCATGATCAAGGCAGATTCAGTGTCTGGTGTGGTCCTGGTTCAGAGATGGCTGTCTTTTAGCTGTGTCCTAACATGATGGAAGGGGCAAAGGAGCTCTCATGGGGTCTCTTACATAAGGGCACTAATCCCATTCCTGAGAGCTCCATCCTTATAACCTCATCACCCCTAAAATGTCCCACCCCCAATACTATCAGATTGGGTATTAGGACTTAACATGCATTTTGGAGGGACACAAGCATTCAGTCTATAGTACTGGTCACTGTTAGTATAAGGAAAAGTGAGGCTTCTGTTTGAGGTCACTGGGGTTCGTTAGAGACATGCAAATTTCAGTTCAGTTGAAGAGATAAAGGGAAGGCAGCTAAAGGACAGTTTGCCACAATAGAACAGGAGCTCCGGGAGGGTTTGACAGAAGAGGCTCACAGGGGTTGAGGTGGCAGTAGGCTGATTTTCCTGGGCCACTGTTGGTTTTAGCACTGAAAGTCCCACATCCTAGGAAACCCCTCAGTTTCCAGCTCACGGGGACAGTGGTCACCCTAGCAGGGGACAGCCTGTGTGTCTGCACATTGTGTTGTTGGAGTGAGATTTTAGGGGTAAAAGAGATGCTGTGGGAGTAATGAGCGGGTGGGGATGGCGTATCTGTGACAAAGTGGATGGAAGTGGAGGCTGGAGCAGGCCAAAAAGTAATGAGAGAGGAGAGGCACTCTTCTCCCCCCCCCCCCCCACCTTAATAAAAGAAAAAAGGGCCGTGATGACTTAATAACAAAGCAGCTCACAATACCATGTGCTTGCAAGGTAGCTTTGCTGCTGGGAATATAAAAATGGTACAGTCACGCTGGAGATACTTTTGCAATTTCTTATAAAGCTAAACATATACCATATGACCAGCAATCTCACTCCTAGGAATTCACGCTAGAGAAATGAAAACATATGCTCACAAAAAAGCCTGTACACGTATATAGGGGCTTTATGCATAATTGCTCCAAGAAACACCCCCAATGTTCTTTAATGGATGAATGGTTAAAGACAATATAGTGTATTGATACAGTGAAAGATTGCTCAGCAATGAAAGGAACAAACTATTGACACATGCAACGACTTGGGTGAGGATCTCGAGGGCATTGTCTTGAGTGACAAAAAAAAAAAGGCCAGTATCAAAGGATTACATACTGTATAATTCCGTTTATATGACATTCTGGAAAAAGTAAAACTGGGACCAGATCAGTGGTTACTGTGAATTAGGGGTGGGGACAAGATCTGACTATGAAGAGGCTACCTGGGTCGCCTTTTTTGGTGTGATGGAACTGTTCTGTTATCCTGATTGTGGTGGTAATTACACAAGTCAATACATGTGTTAAAACTCATAGAACTTAACTGTATATAAATCAATTTAACTATATATAAATTAAGAAAACATAAAAATGAAATCAAAAGTCACAGACCTCTGAGACCAGCCTTTCTTTTTCAGGTGAAGCTAGTGAATATTCGCAATGATGACATTACAGATGGCAACCCCAAGCTGACCCTGGGCCTGATCTGGACCATTATCCTGCACTTCCAGGTAGGGTCTGTGAAGTTTAGGGTCCCTGTTGCTTGGTTTGGACATGGCCTAGAAAGAACTAGAACTTGCACTGCCTTCCACAGGCACACTGAGTCTTCCTTCTCTGTATTTGGCAGTGAACAAGGGTAAGAGTGGGAGTTGGACATGAAGATAAGGATTTGCCTGGAGATAAAGCTGCTCCATAATGGGTGGGACTTTTCACTTGTTTTGCTTGGCCTTGGCATTGGCAGTCTGGTTATTAGACGTCTGCTCACCTGAGTCAAACTGGCGCTTTAGGTACTCAGAGTATGAGGGGTGGGAAAGATGTTGGTTGTGATGCCTTAAAAGGGTGGAGTGAAGGCTTAGAATCCCTGCTTTGATGTAGACTTGTCTGTAATGATCTTAAAACAAGCCTGGTTAATTGTAGCGCTGTCTCAGTCATTTGGGCTGCTGTAATGAAATAGCATCATAAGTCGGGTGGTGTAAACATCAGACGTTTATTTTTCATAGTTCTGGAAGTTGGAAATCTGAGATCAGGGTGCTGTATGGTTGGGGTCTTGGTGAGGGCCCTCTTCCTAGTTATGTCCTCACATGACCTGTTTCCTTGGTGCATGTATGCAAAGAAAGAGATCTTGTGTTTCTTTTTCTTTTTATGATGGCATTAATTCCATTACAGGGTCTCTACTCTCATGACCTCATCTAACTATAATTACCTCCCAAATGCCCCATCTTCAATATGAATTTTGAGGGAACACATTCATTCCATGGCAAGCACCTTAGTAGCTGGGTTTGTATATGTGTTTGTAAGCACAACCTTGTAGCATTAGTCACACCCAAGAGCAGTGGCGTCCTGGTATTGTTCACGTAGTCACATGGCCTTCATAAGAAGGCTAATATAATCCTTTTCTACTAAACACAGCCCCATCTTTATAAAAAGACTGTTTTGAGTCACTTTAGCACAACTAAGCAAAGATGTTTCTCAGACAGCTTTCCCATACCCAGTCGCTGTACAGGAGGCTGATAGATTAGAGAGAGCACTTGTTGGGCAGGTGGGAAAAGAAGGCTAATAATATTTCAAGGCACTGACTGACTCCAGGGGCTGAGGCCGCTATGATGTCTTACTTGGGGAGTTAGTACCACCTGCTGGTTGAAGGCAGAACAGCAGGTGTGCCAGAATTCCTAAGAACCTGAGACAATTCTGACAGGTTAGGGATTACATATTTCTTGGGGCTCTGTTTGGAGCTAGTGCTGGCAGTTGACAGCGTGTGTAGGCTTAGGAAAGTATGGAGGTAATATGTGTTCTTGTGGAACCGAGAGGTGACCTCAGGCATGCTTTGGATATAGGAATAACCAGCAACATGAACTTGGCAAGGTGTTACTTTGCAGGGTGAGAACAGGAACTTTGTTGAGTTTTCCTCAAGGACTAGAGTTATCCTTTTAGAACTCTTATGAACAGAGGAGTTTTTTAAAAAGAGAAATTGTATTTTTACCAGAAGCCTCCTCTCACTGTTAATGCCCAATGTTAGTCTCATAGGTGTGAGGTAAAAGGAATCTGTCCACTGTGTGTATTTATCCCAGTGGTTCTCAGCCTTCCTAATGCCGCGATCCTTTAATACAGTTCCTCATGTTGTAGTGACCCCCAACCATAACTAAAGCATAGTCATTAATCACAAAAACAATATGTAATTATATATGTGTTTTCCCATGGTCTTAGATGACCCCTGTGAAAGGGTTGTTCGACCCCCAAAAGGGGCCGCGACCCACAGGTTGAGAACCGCTGATTTACCCGGACTACAGCTAACTCTCTTTATGAAGGAAACTCAGGGGCCAAGGAATCAAAGCCAAATTGGTTAATTAAAACATTGCTGGGACAGAAGAGATAGGGTAATGCAGCTGTTCTTATTCTGAAGAGCTCCATCAGGAATAGTTTTCTCTCTCTCTCTTTAAAAATTTGTTATGAAAAATTTCAAACACTTACAAAAATAGAGAAAATGGTACCAAGAACTTTCCTAGCTCAACAATTATCAACTTGTGGCCAATATTATTTCTTCTATATCCTGATTCACTTCTTAAACCCCAGTAGGTTAATTCAAAAGAAATCCCATACTTCATATAATTTCATCTGGACATATTTAACTATGTATCTCTGGAACATATTCTTTTTTTATTTTTAATTTTTAACAAATATTTTATTTATTAATTTTTAGAGAAATGGGAAGGGAAGCAGACAGAGAAGGAGGAAAACATTTTGTGTGAGAGATTGGTTGCCTCTCACACGCCCCCAGCTGGGGACCCAGCCTGCAACCCAGGCATGTGCCCTGACTAGGAATTGAACCAGCAACCCTTCAGTTCACAGGTCAGTGCTCAATCCACTGAGCCACACCAGCCAGGGCAGACACTTTTTTTAAGCAAACCACAATATTTATAGTGACATAACAATTAATAATTTCTTAAAATCAAATATCTGATCAGTGTTCAGATTTCCCCAGTTATCTTATTTTTTAAAAAAAGGTTTGTTTGGATCAGAATTCAAACAAGGTTCACATATTGCATTAAATTTCCCTCTCCATCTTCTTGCAATTTGTTGAAGAAATCAGGTCTTTTGTCCTATAAGATTTATAAAGATACTGATGGCATCTCTGTCATGTCTTCTAACAGTGTCCTCTATTCCTCTATTGTAGCGACTGCAGATTGGTGGTTTAGAGCTAGACCTGAAGCTCAGTCACATTCGGGTTCCTTTGGCGGGGTACAAGGGTGGTAGTGTTGTGTTATATACTTTCATTGCTGTACATCAGGAGGCACATAATGTGTGTTGTCTCTCTTTTTAAGATGGTAAGATTGATTAGTGGGGTCAGGTGTGATCAGCCTGATTGACCCGTTCTTCATTCCCTGTTAGCTCTTCACCTAATAATTTCAGCAGCTACTGATCATCGTTGCTAGTTCCATTATTTCATTAGAAGTTGCAAAATGGTGATAGTGATACTCCAATTCTATAATTTCTTTTTTTTTTAATTTTTTTTATTTTTGGTTTTTCAATTACAGTTGTCCCCTTTTCCCCCAATTTCTCTCCCTCACCCAGCCCACCCCCTCTCCCGCCATCATATCCCTCCCCGTTGTCTATGTCCATGAGTCATTTATACGGGTTCTTTGACTAGACCCTTCCCTTACTTATCCCCCTTCTCTCCCTCTCCCCTCCCCCCTATTGACTGCTATTCTGCTCTTTGTTCTATTTAGTTCCTTTGTTTGTGTTGTTCTTTAGTTTCCTGTATTAGGTGATATCATATGGTGTTTTTCTTTCTTTGCCTGGCTTATTTCACTAAGCATAATTCTCTCTAGTTCCATCCATGTTGTTGCAAATGGCAGGAGTTCCTTCTTTCTTTCTGCTACATAGTATTCCATTGTGTAAATGTACCACAGTTTTTTGATCCACTCATCCACAGATGGGCACTTAGGCTGTTTCCAGCACTTAGCTATTGTAAACAGTGCTGCAATGAACACAGGGGTGCTTAAGTTCTTTTGAATTGGTGTTTCAAGATTCTTCGGGTATAATCCTAGTAGTGGAGTCGCTGGTTCAAAAGGCAGTTCCATTTTTAATCTTTTGAGGTAATTCCATACTGTTTTCCATAGTGGCTGCACCAGTCTGCATTCCCACCAACAGTGCAGTAGGGTTCCCGTTTCTCCACATCCTCGCCAGCACTTGTTGCTTGTTGATTTGTTGATGATGGCCATTCTGACTGGTGTAAAATGGTATCTCATTGTGGTTTTTATTTGTATCTCCCTGATGGCTAATGATGTTGAGCATTTTTTCATGTGTCTATGGACCTTCTGTATGTCCTCTTCGGAGAAGTGTTTGTTCAGGTCCCTTGCCCATTTTTTAATTGGGTTGTTTGTTTTCTTGATGTTGAGTCATATAAGCTCTTTATATATTTTGGAAATCAGTCCCCTGTCTGTGATGTCATTGGCAAATATGTTTTCCCGTATGGTTGGTTTCCTTTTCATCTTGCTGATGTTTTCTTTTGCTGAGCAGAAACTCTTTAGTTTGATGTAATCCCATTTATTTATTTTTTCCTTTATTTCTCTTGCTTTAGGAGATGTATCCATGAAGAAATTGTTACATGAGATATCTGATATTTTCTTGCCTATGTTTTCCTCTAGGACTTTTATGGTGTCACAGCTTACATTTAAGTCTTTGATCCATCTTGAGTTTATTCTCGTGTGTGGTGTAAGTTGGTGGTCTAGTTTCATTTTTTTGCAGGTCCCTATCCAGTTCTCCCAGCACCATTTGTTAAAGTATAATTTCTTTATTATTTGGCTGCAGTACTTCTATAAAGAAGAACTTCAACTTATTAATTACCCTGAAAGATAGCTCTGTGAGAGAGGTAAGATGAAAAGGTGAATACTCCCAACTTTCCCTGTTTACAAGTTCTCAGAATAATTAGTTCCCTGAGAGTCTCCAGAGGTGACCAATGGAAGTTTTTTTTGTTTAATCCCCCCACCCCCCAGTAGTAGTATGACTCATGAATTTTTTTAAACAGGCTTAAATGTGTTTCAATTACATACAGCAGCTATTATTCTTTTTAACACTCAAATAGCTTCTTCATCAGCCAATAATAGCCTTTTCAAGTTGAGACTCTGAGTCCTTTGGCATGACCCCCATACTCTTTGATAATTTCCTTCTTTTCTCTTGAGATGAGATGTTCCAGACTCTTTGTACTTATATTTATTTCCTGTCCCAGACCTGAAATTAGCAATTTCTCAAAGGAGTTCTAATTCTTTATTGACAGTCTGAGTGCTACTGGTGGGTCATCATTTCTGGGCTTTTTCTCTAGACAGAGTTGTCAATATTGTATTTTCTTTTATCTTTTTTAAAAAAAGATTTTATTTATTTATTTTTAGAGAGAGAGGAAAGGAGGGAGAAAGAGAGGGAGAGAAACATCATTGTGTAGTTGCTTCTTATGCACCCCCAACTGGGGACCTGGCCCACCACCCAGACGTGTGCCCTGACTGGAAATCAAACTGACTTACCCTTTGGTTCATAGGCCGGCACTCAACCCACTGAGCCACACCAACCAGGGCTGTATTTTTCTTTAAAAAAAAAAAAAAGTCATGAATTTATACTATTTCTAATTCAAACTTAGAATTACAGAATTTTATTTAACTTCTTTGACTTTATACAGGGGTGGCAAAAGTAGATTTACAGTTGTGAGTACACTAAACACAGAGTTAATAAAACTTTTGTAATAATCGTAACATGCATGTCTTTTTCCATATGAACAAGTGTAAATCTACTTTTGCCGTATTTGTATTTTTCTTTTTCTTAGGCTGAAAATCTTGATCCTAAACACAGAATACATCACATATTTCCCTTTCCTTACTCATAGGTACACATAATGTCTGTGAAACCACATATATTTTATGTATTTGCATCAAAATAACAGTAACAATATGATTACTAAGAAGTTTATGATTTCTTTGCAGGTCCTTTTGTCCTTAGTGTATATTTCCTAAGGCTGTCCAAATAATTGTATTTTAAAGTCATTTGAAATAATTTTTCTCTGTGTTGTTAAGCAACCAATTCAATACATAATTAGGTTCATTTGTTTTTATTTGCTTTTAGTTCTTAGGGATTGTTTTTTCCCTTTCAATTTTATTTTTTATTATAGAGATTATACGTTTACATTATTTCAAAGGGAAATTTTAAAAAGTGAGTGGGAGGTGTATTCAGAGAATTCTCGTGTCCATCTTGCTCCCTCCATCCTGATTCTTCCCTTTCCCTATAGTTAGTTAACTTTTTAAAAACATTTTTTTGGTTATCATTCTGTTGTTTTATTTTAGGAAAATATATATTTTTTAAAAACTTTATTAAGGTGTATTTTACATAATATAAAATTGGCCCATTTGCATTGTATATTTTAATGATTTTTATGAGTTGTACCACAGTCACCATAATCCAGTTTTAGAGCATTTTCATCATCCTAGGATAATCCCTCTTGCTCACTTACGGTTTTCTATTCACATTCCCAGCCTCAAGCAACCATGGATCTATTTTATGTCTCTTTAGATTTGCTTATTCTGGACATTTTGCCTAAATGGAATCATATAATATGTGATATTTTGTATTTGGCTTCTTTTACTTAGCATAATATCTTTGAGGTTCATCCGTGTTGTAGTGTGTATCAGTACTTCATACTTTTTTATTGCTGAGTAGTATTCTGTTATATAGATAGACCATATATTTTGTCAGTTCAGCAGTTGATGGACATTTGTCTTGTTATTTTTTCACTATTATTGATAATGTTGATATGAATATTTGAGTACTCATCAGGGTGGATGTATGTTTTCATTTCTCTTGGATATATTCCTAGGAGTGGAATTGCTGGGTTGTATGCTAAGTTTTATGTATAACTTTTTAGGAAACTCCCGGACTGTCTTCCAAAGCGGTGTATTGTTTTAAATTCTCACCATTTTTTAAAAAGATTTTATTTTTATTAATTTTAAAGAGAGGAGAGGGGAGGGAGAAAGAGAGAAACATTGATGTGAGAGAGAAACAGATTGATTGCCTCTTGTATGCACCCCAACCAGGGACCAGGCCCGCAACCCAGGCGTGTACCCTGACCGGCAATTGAACCAGGGATGTTTTATGTTTTGCCTTGCAGGATGATGCTCAGCCAACTGAGCCACACTGGTCAGGGCTCCCACCATTAATGTCTGAGGGTTCTTGTTTCTCTGCATCTTCACCAACATTTGTTGTCTGTCCTTTAGATTTTGGTTTTTGTTTGCAGGAAAATGTTTTCTTTAACTGAATTCCACAACATTTACTGAGGACCAGCTATGAACCAGATCTTAGGTAGAGTTAGTGGGAGAAAGAAAATTGAACTAGACACAATAAATCCAGTTCAACTATATAAATCAAAGGAATGACAAGAGACATATTATAAAATAACTTGATAGAAATTTAAAGAATCAGGGAGGTGCCCTGGCTGGTGTGGCTCAGTGAATTGAGCATCGGCCTGTGAACCAAAGGGTGGTCAGTTTGATTCCCAGTCAGGACACATGCCTGGGTTACGGGCCTGGGCCCACGTTGCGGGCATCTGAGAGCCAACCACACATTGATGTTTCTCTTCCTTTCTTTCTTCCTCCCTTCCCCTCTCTCTAAAAATAAATAAATACAATTTTTAAAAAAGAATCAGGGAGGTATGGGAGAGGGAGGTGGAATATAACATACACTTGGTAATTAATGGATTCTATAACTTCCAGGGCTTTCAACCTAGCCCACTGTTCTTTGCTCTGGAAGATATAAACAGCTCTGGCTTTGTCTTCTGCATGCATATTTGCTACCTGCTTTTCTCTTTGCTGTTTTAGCATAGCAGAATGTTTATTTTGTCTGCTTGTAGAGGGAAGCTTTGCTGCCAGAGTATTTTCCCAGATGTAACTAAGTGCTAATTCCTTTCTTGGCTATTTTTGAAGTCTTGGTGTTTGCTTATAGTATTAGCTAAGTTGTTTGGGAGTGTGGGAAAAGTTTTTCTGTATGGAAAGCTTTTGGTTGGCTAAGAAAGGATTATATAAAGTCTCCAATCTCCTTGTCTTGCTTCGGATAGAGTGTGATATGTATAATATCTTGCTAGTTATGTGTCATGTGGTTTTCAAGTCTTTTGTTATGGAGCGTCTGTAAGCTGTTTTGACCAAGAATATGTGCTACATAAAGCAAAATAGAAATGCAGACTAGAACTATCAAATGTTAGGGGATCAGTGAAATAGTCATTCTAATTGAACTCTGTTACTGGTGCTAATGAAGTAGAACAGTGCTGTAGATATAGGTCATGGCTGTCATATCAAGGGAGTATTCAATTGTAGGAGAGGCTGTTCTAGATCAAAAATTTGCTACTAATGAAACTGGTATTGATAACTTCATAAAGAGATTTATAGTTTCCAAGTGTTTTTTAACACACATTAAAAAGATACGTGCTAAGTGGTAGGGATTCTTTTAAGTTTTTAGTTATGAAAATTTCAAGTACTCAGAGAAGTATAGAACACATCTTCATGTGTGTTAGTCACCTTCAAAATTAAACTGATATTAATATTTTTGTTATATTTGCTTCAGAGTTTTTTCTCTTTCTCTTTAAAGAAATAAAACATTTCAGATATAGCCAGTTTTCTTGCTTTCTCTGATAATTCAATACTGTCTTGAAGTCGATGTATACTATTCCCATATACGCTTTTGTACTTTTATGGTGGAAGAGGTATTCATAAACAATATGTGCCATTGTTTGGATGTTTTTGTATTGGACACAAAGAGTATCTTCTACATATCCTTTTTTAAATCTAAATTTTGGTTTTGAGGTTTATTCATGTTAATAAAGGAGGACCTGACTTGTTCATCTTCAGCAGTTTCCATGGACTGTAATGTGAGTGGAGCCCCTGCAGCTGTGCAACAGCTATTATTTGCAGGCTATTATTTAATTGCATGAAGAAAGCATTCATTCCTGCAGCTAACATCTGTGTACATGTGTCCTGGTGCATATAGGTAAGAGAGTGTTTTGGGTAGATATCTGGACTGTAATTGGTGGGTTTACACATTCTTATATTTTGCCAAATTACTCTCAGAAGCACTATGTGACTTAAGAGTGTTGTATTGGACGACACCTGCTACTGTTTATTAACATGTTTATTTGTGTATGGATCCCTGCACTAGGATACAAGCTTAATAACAGAAGGAATTTTGTCTCTTTTGATGTCTTCTTTGGCTGGCATGGAACAGACAATAAATATTTGTTAAGTGAATGGATATTTTATGAATTTGATCTCAAAGCAGTGTGGTAGGGTAGACCAGAGAAATGGACCGTGATGTCTGTTTCCCTCTGTGCATTTGTTGATGAGCAAACACACACAGAGACAAACGGACTTTTTGGGTTACACATCCAGATACTAGTAATAGCAGTTGTCTTTTGGTTTTCTCCAAGCCAGTTTTAAGGTACTTGTTAGAATTTATGGATTTTCTAAAAGATAAGTTCTTGAAAGTCAGAATTTGATGAAATTAGTTTTCCATCTCTCAGTTGTTTATTAAATACTAGTGTATATCTAGCATTCTGAAATTTAGAAACCTCTGGGAGTTCAGATCACATGTGATCTGTTAAAAATTTTTTTATCGTATTTTTTCCCATTACCATTTAGTCTTCTCATTCCTGTCCCCCTGCCCCAAGCGTGATTTTAGCTGGGTAGACTTGAGGTGCACGTTTTTGTGTAGTTCATAGAGATGAGGCACCATTCACATTTGTGGAATGAAAGAGTTTGCTCTTTGACCCCAGAGTCTCACTCTGGCTGTCTTTGTGGGACACCTATGGAGAGTAAACAGTTAATGAGAAAAAGCCAAAAGAGAAGACAGGAAGAATGGGTAGGCCCTGAAAGTGCTTTCCTAGAAGGCAGCAGACCACTTGTTAAGAGTTCAGGCTAAATGAGAAAAAGACCCAGGGAAAAGTCTGGGTGATCAGTGTTAACTTAGTTAAATAGTGGAAGCAGAGCTCCTGCAAAGAAAAAGAAGCACCCAAACTTTGGACCTTGGAATATACCTTTTTCTGTAGAGCCTAGTCAAGAAAAAGTGTATATTAGGACCCTGGTGGTGGTGGAGTGTCTCATACCTTTTAGCTCCAGTAATAAATGGGAAAAAGGGGATTTACTGTAGACCAGGCACTGAGCCCAGCACTTTATAGACATTATCTCACTCACCCTATCTACAGCCCCATTAAGTAGGTGGCAGTATTCATACCTTCGTATCGTATCGGCAGCCGTCCGTCTCGAGAGACGATGGTGTAGCTTCTTAAGAGTCTATCTGCACCGCCGAAAATGGCTGTGCAGTCCGACTCGGGAGTGACACGGTATCTGTCTCCTCCCGTGTTGAATTGACATCTTGCGATGACGCTGGAGTGTCCTCTCCAGTGAAGCTGAAGCTACAGAGCCTGGGCAGGGTGATATGGAGGGTCTGCTGTTGCCCATGCAGCAGACCCCCCCTCTCTTCGCAGCTGAAGGGTCCAAGGGAAAGACGGAGTCAATACAGCTTGGCTTCAGGTGCGCCGCAGGAGTTGCCGGTGTTGACCACAACGTCAAACCGCCTTAGGGACTCCGGCTCCGGATTTTCTGTCGGGGTTTACTCCCTTAGCCTTTCCCCTGAAGAGGTATGCCGCAAGGCAGCGGAGGTTTTTTGGAGTCAGAGTTTTCCTTCTCTGATGTGCCCTGACTGGAAGATCGAACCAGCGACACTTAGCTCGCAGGCCGACGCTCAATCCACTGAGCCAAACCAGCCAGGGGGTTATTCATACCTTACAGGTAAGGAAACTGAATCACTTAGCAAGTTAACAGAGCTGGAATTTGAACCTGGGCCTACCTTACTAAAATCTCTCCACTCCTTTCCTAGACCAGTTTTTCTTTGGAGCAAAAGGATATAAAGGCCTGGTCTGTCTGACATATGCAGATGTTTAAAAAAGAAAATGATCCCAGAAGTAAATATGCTCGATTCTGTCAGGCTTTTCAGAAAAACCCTGCAGCAGCAGCAATCATATTAAACAGCTGTCTTTCTTGGCCCTGATTCGATCACTTTCAGAAATTTGGTGTGCTTATATTTCATGAATAAAACTCAAGCTTAGGCCTTAGGGAGAGTATGCATCTTAAAAGTTCCAGTTCTCTTCATTGAAGGAATGAAGGCCTGGTGCCTGCCTAGAGAATTATATTGGAATGTCATATTTTTGCCGTTACATGATTTCCAGTAGTCTGATAAAGTGTCAGTCCCGTGCTATTCTCCTTGTCTTGTTTCTTGCTGCGGTTTATGATGGCATACGATGGTGCTGCAGCTTTGCAGTCAGCCTCAGGCAAAGGCTTCGGGGAGAGACTCCGCCTGCAGCTGTGGGGAGGTCGGGGCATCAGCAGGGTCTCAGAAGTGGTCGTGTAGAACCGGTTGATTTAGGGCTTCTTATTGCTCTCCTTTTGTGCAGGGCAGTTTTCAAGTTTCCAGGAAAAGTAGGTAGGGCCATACTGATAGAAGTCTTTAGGGCTGACATAGCTAGAGCCAGGCAGCCTATTTCTCCCTCCTGTGTGGACTGGGATCCTTTTGGTACAGACTAAAGAGCTTTAACCAAAAGGAAACTCATATAACCTCTTTCCTTCCGCTCCACTCGGAGCCCTTTGGGTTGTGGTGGTATCTCACCTGTCAGACACTGTGCTTGAAATGCTGGTGGGCAAATCCCATCGACATGACAGGGCAACTTTGGAATTAACTTCTTAGACCTGTTCTTTGACTTCCTCTCTTATTGCAGTTTCCCTTCCTTACTCCCAAATAGCAAGTGTTACCTCTTTGTTTGAGTCCTTGGTCCAAGCAAGTCTAGTTGCCAATTTAGAACAGTGGGGAATCTTCCTGTTTTACTTAACTGAGTGCAGACTTCCATCCCTGCATGTTCGAAGCTAGTGCGACATGGGGCTGAAACGAAAAGTCTTAAACAGGAGTTCATGTTGTGGCTCTGCCACTTACTAGCCGTATAACCTTGAGCAAGCTAATCAACTTTCTTAATCCCCCATTTCTTTATCTGTCAAATATAAATAGTTTTGACCTTTTATGGTTACTGTGAGAATTAAATGAAATAATCCATAGCCTAGCACAGGGCTTAGCACATAACAAACGCTACAGTAGTGTTAGCTCTAGGTAGCAGCAGCAGCTACTGTTGTCACATGTCTCAGCAGAGATGCTGCCTTTCTGCTGTGTTTGGAAGTGGTGCCCAGCCCCACTGGGTTTTCCCTGTGTGTCGTTGATCAGCAGATTTAACAGGTCCCCCCCCCGCCCCCCCCCCCCTCAATAAATGCTGCAAGAGGAAAGCCTCTCATTACTTAACTGAGATTTAGGCTCTAGCCTCTCTTAGGTTATAATTTGATTAAAATAATTTCATTTCTGACCTGAAAAAACAGAGAATATATTTATCTTGCATGATATTCTCTTATGGACACCTTGGTACAACAATTGAAATCTATTCCCTTTCAGAGTCTGGGGCCATAATTGCAGCATCCCCAGCCCAGGTGGTTCTTGGGCCTTCCCTTCCTGGTTGGTTCCAGCGACGTTGGTTTGCTTTTCCCTCTTTCTCCTCCTCCTCCTCCCTTCTTTACTTTACCTTTTCTCATGGCCTCTCCTCTTCCCTCCTCCCTCTTCCCTCTTCCCTTTACTCTCACAATCTCCCCCTCCTCCTCACCCTCTCTAATTTGTTCTCTCCCCTGGTTTCTACCTCCTTTTTGCTTTCTGTTTGTGTTTCTGAGGGCAGTGCTCCAATTACCTCATATTTGGAGAGAGGAAGCTGCAGCCAATCCGGTTTCTGTCTGCTTTTAGGTCAAGTGATTTCTGAACTGCAGTGAGATGCTTTGAATTTGTCTTGTTGCAGCTCTGAGCCTGTAAGATGGCTGTCTGAATCGGCAGCGGCTAGAAGAGACAGAGAGAGGCGGGGAGGGAGGGAGAAAGAACTGGAGGGATTGCCGGCATAGTGCATGTTTTAAAATGTGCATCTAATCCGATGAAGCCAAGGTTGGGATTTCTCTGGGATCTCAGGACCGACTTAGCTGCATTTTTGCTAAGATTAGGAGAGCAAAGCGATGGGAAATTCACTGGGCTGTGTTAGGCAGCCGAAAGATTCAGTAGCTATTCCTGAGAAGGCTCCTATATCTCCTAAGAAAAGGGTTCGGTTCAAAAGGAAGTGGAGGGGGAAGAAAACCCCTACTCCAGAGGTATCTCCTAAGGAAGAACCCTGGGAAGGAATTGGAGTCATTGAAGAGACAGAAACCCTAACGAAGTTAATAGTGAATGTCCAAAAAGAGGAAGGAGTGGGAGGGGTAGAACATCCCCCGACAGACATTTTACTGCCTGGAGACTCAGTCCCCAACTCAGGAGCGGTAGATCAAGGGATGATCGTACAGGTGAAGGAGCGATTCCAGGGGGAGATCCAGACTGCCCACCTTTTGCTAGAGAATGAATCATCAGTTGCCAGAGGGGTCTGGGATTCCCTGGAAGAGGGGATGACTGTCATCGCTCACCTGCTTGATAACCCAGCAGAGAGGGACTGTGAGAAGTCCGTGAGCCAACTGGTGGAATTTCCGAGGACAGCATCCTGCAGCAGCAGAGCTGTGCTGCTGCCTTTGCAAGCAGAGACTGCGGTGGAGACAGATACTCGGCCTGGATATCAGAGCAGCACTTTCCCCAGGACGGATTATCCCGCCAACACAGGAGATGAAGACCAACTTTCAGAGGGCTGGATTATGGAGGGAGGAACCAAGGATATTTTAAGTGCTCCTGAGACAAGTTCCTGGATTGCAGAGCATTCTGTCCCTTCATCACTGTTGGAGCAGTTGAGAGGCCCTAGATGCACAGAGCCTGCCCACATGGGTCAGGTGTCCCCCCAGGGTCCCAGACTGCCTACTTCTCAGAGTGATTTGTCCATGGGTGGCATGACTCTGAGCATTTTGCCCTCCTCCTCCGGCTATGGCAGCAATGTGCCACACTTACATGAGATCCAGCCTAAAGATACAGAACCTGAAAAGACCTCCATGTCATTCTCAGAAGAGGATGGCACCCTTTCTTTGGTGGCAAGCCACACCCCATCATGCGGTCTGGAGGAGGTAGGTGGGCATGTCCAAGATATGCTAAGAGTTGTTTGGATTTCTGGCCATCAAACTTATTAAAGTGGAGTGTGGTGAGCAGTTAGGATCTTGGGGCTTCTTCTCAGACTTACCTCTATGTCAGGGACTGGGAGTTAGTGACTGCTGGGCTAGGCAAACAAAATCTACTTCAGGTCTGTCCCTGGATGCTTGGAACCAAGTTTTGTTGTCTCTGAGGAATCCCTGATTCCGGGTGACCATGCAGCATAATTGCTCAAGCTCTCTGGTGTTACCACTCAAGGTGCAGTGCTAGTTTACACTTACTCTCAGGCGAGTCTGTTTATCAGCTTCCCCGCCACAAGTTTGTGGTGTAGAACAAAGGATGAGGGAGGTCTAGGCAACTTTCTGAAATGAGTGGAGAAAGGGTGAGGAACATTGAAGGGCTGAGGCAGCTGTCTTCGGTGTAATTGCTCTTCTCCCCAGGAGAATGATGCTTTTACTAGAGCTGATGCAGTCCCACTCCTGTGGGGACACCGCCTGTACAAAACTCATTCAGTATTTGTAGAGGTGGGCAGGGCTAATCCTCCTCTGGTTTCTCATTCTGGCATTAGAGAGGGCCATAGAGTTGGAGATTAACACAGGGCAGTTTGAAGATTTGATGCTAGAAAAAGTTTTGTCTTTGTTTTTCTGATTAGACTTGTTCATGGCTCTCACATGTTTTTGTCTGTGAGTTCTATATCAAGGCATGGGTGTTGATAATAGTGACAGTGGTGGGTGCTGGGGATTTTTTATGGTCAAGGAGTAAGTGAGAATTCAAGAGCTCTGGACACTGAGAGGGTAGAGGACTCAGCAAGACCCTGCGTGGCACAGTGACTGAAGCTATAATTCACCGGTGACTATAGACCTTTTATTGGCACATCAGCCTCTGCAGCAGAAGAAATAAATACTTTAGGATCCCAGAGCAGCAAGAGGTGGAGGATGAAGTAGGGCATTTTCTTTGCTGAGACGTAGGGCAGCTGCCTTGATGTCTGCAGAACAGGGACGTGGCCTACCTGACAGTGCCCTGCTTGTCACCAACAGCATGAAGCTGAGGAGAGACACGAATTTTAAGCTGATGTGTTTACAGTGTCCTCTTTGGGGGTGAATTTCCTGCATAGATAGACCCATCTTAGTGCCCTTTGTTATTACAGAGTTTGGAGCCCAACAGTGGCAGGGAAAAGTGGCCATTGAAAAATATTTATTATATGGCCAGGCAAGAGGCTTCCGTGTGTGTGTGTGTGAAGGTGGAAAGGAACGCAGTGATGTTGCTGGGGTGGGGTGTACGTATTTGAGTTTCATCATATAAGAGGGCATGTCAGAGTCTGCTTTTATCTTTTTGTGGAATGGATGTAGAGTAGTTGGGATAACACTATCTGCTGAACTGTTGCTCTTTTGGTCCCACCAGCATTAAGTTGAAGTAGTGGAGGCATCATAATACTTTAGGACTCATGCTCATAAGTAAGTGTGAGATTTTTCAGAAAGTTTGTTTGGAGTATAAAATTTTAAGGGACTTCTAGTGGAAGTCTAGATAACGGACTGTAGGTGACCATGGCCCTTTTAGGATGGGACTTCTTCACTGGGAAAGGAAGGTTCCGAACCACTCCATGAGGAGTATTAAAGAAAAGATTGGTGGCAGAAACCTTTGGACCATGATCTGTAGTTTGACAGTAACGGTAGTTGTATGACTTTTGCTGTTCAGTATGTGAATCAAATTAGCATGTGGCATTTTCTGGGCAGCCAAGCTCAGCATCCCATCCCTTCTACCCTTTTAGATCAGACACAGCCAGATTACTTAGCTATAAAACTCAGCCCAGGCTGAAAAATCTAAGTGACTCTCAGCTGAGATGGCTGAACCATTTCTGAGGCTCTGTGTCCGTTGTGTGATGTGGAGACCACAGACTGACGGTACTATGTGACAGATAACAAGTTACTTATCAAGATAAATGTGAAATCCTTATAAAATGCAAGTCCTTAAGGCAAAAGGGCGTGGGGACCTCACTGGTCTCTGAAGGAACTGTCTTCAGGGAGCAGCTCCCTTTCCAGCAGGCTGTTTGCATGAACAGGCTTCAGTAGGAGATACAGGGGCAGCGTATTCTGACTGCAGGTCTGTAAAACATGAGCTGAGACTCGAGGCCAGAGCATCTGACCGGAGCCTGAATGTCCTCTGCTGAGGGCAGGAGCATTGGAGGACACAGGGGTCAGGGGAGCAGCTGCAGCTAGTCATACACCAAGTCCTTCCTAAAAAAGAGGGAGCTGGCAGCTCAAGAGTGGGGGGTGGCGTGGGGGGGTTGGTGTGTGTGTGTGTGTGTGTGTGTGTGTGACTGTTTTGCTTTTAATATGTTAGAGTAGTAACCCTGCTCAGAAGACAAATTCAAGTTTCAGAGTGGTGTCTTGTCCCTGGTCTGTATAGTCTCTCTGTGTATCAGTCCAGAGCATATCGATGGGCATGGGACCAGGCTTTGGCTGGACATCAGCTTTGCAGTGGGTTTTGTTTCTTTTCAGGATAGGGAGGAATAGAAACTTGTAATTCTTATGAGTGCGGGGTTTAGATAATAGAAGGTAAATGGTCTGCTTCTTGTTCACCTGGTATATTTGATTCTCCCCTTGTTGAGAAATAGTTAATGCAGAAGCAGAATGGCAGGGGCCAACTGACAAAAATAGTTTCGGAGTGACAAGTAGATGAGGATTTGGAGCTGGAGGGGAGTGGGTTAATAGCATTGTACTTTGATGTCAGACCACGGCCTTCTGGCCCATTCTCTCTCAGGAGGACTCCCTGCTCCCAGCTGGCATCAATATGCATAATACCAGGCATTTTGGAACAAGGAAAATTGCTAAAAATCCCTTTCTACTCCCTGTCTTGGCTCCCACTGCCGGTTTCCTGCCCACAATGTTAGTGGATTCTATTGAATGAAGAATTTGGCTCTGTTCCAGTGTCCTTGCCACACACACCCTTGCAGTCCCTCCAGTCCCGGGTGATGGAGCTAACGTTGGGGACTGATAATGCTGGGAAAGGGATCAGTTGGTGGGACTTTCTGGGCTCAGTCTTTTCAGTTTACAAGTATCCCTTTCCCATTTCTCCTCTTTAATTGTAGGGAAAGTTGTTTTACTAATATTGGCTTTGTATTGCAAGAAAAAAAAGCAAAATTAACTAGACGATGCTGTTGTAGGAATGTAGTAGCTAAAATTACAGTTAGAGTTTTGTTTAAGAAAAGATTTTTTCTTTTTCACAAAAATTTGACTTAATTAAAAGCATTACTAAAGAATTATTACTTTTTAGGTATAACAGTGGTGGTGTGATTATGTTAAAGAGTCCTTTTAGAGATACACACTGAAGTGTTTCTGGAAGAAATGATGTGACGAAGCATTTGCTTCATAACGGGAGGAGTGAAGTGAGTGGAGCGTAGATGAAACAAGATAAGTTATGAGTTGATAATGGTTGGAACTGGGTGATGGGTACATAGGAGTTCATTATACCATTCTGTCTCTTTTTCTATCTATTTGAAAGTTTCCATTTCAAATGGAAAGTTAAGAAGAATAATGGTAAAATTCTTATACGATGCATATACCGAAAAGAGACTAATATCCAGGATATAGGAAGGGTGGTAATAGGAGTAGCGGTGAGGAGTGTAGAGCCAGATTGGCTTGGGTTTGCCTTTCTGCCCTAGCACTGTACCTCGGGGCAAGTTACTTAACTTCTCTGTGACATAATTTGCTCATTTGTAAATTGAGGATAAGAATAGTATATATACTTTGTAAGGTTGCTGTGAGAATTACATTAATTAATACAAGTAAAACACAATAAATGTTATTAATGTTAAATGTAAAAGCTCTAGTAGAAAAATAAGGAAAGCCTAGGAATAAGCAACTTGAAAAAACGGGAAACTCAAATGCCTCATACACATGTTTTGTCATTAGTAATCAAAGATATAGAAATCAAAACAAGAAGATACATTTTACACTCATCATATTGGACAAAAATAATCTGAAAATATGCCAAGTGTAGGCGAGGATTTAAGAGTGATGGAAAACCTCTTCATATCTTCTGGGTGGGAGTATAAAATGATACTGTTATTTGTAGAGTTGTTTGACACTATTTAGTAGAATTGAAAAATATCCATACTCTACAGCCTAGGATTTCCATTCTAGTTATACTCCCTAGAGAGACCGCTAAGATTCTAATTGGAATACTGACCCCTGATCTTAGTCTAAGGTAAGGGTAAAACGAATGAAAATTTTCAGTCTCAGGCCTTCTCTGTTGTGGGATGAGGTCAGCTAGAAACTTCAGGACATGAGTATCAAGTATCTCTTGTTCATTTTACCTAGTGTCATTCCCTGAGACTTGTAAATGTGGGTGAAGCGAGAATTCAGGTAGATGTGCCATGGTCTCTGGAATGGTACTGAGACTGTCATCCCTTTCCAAAAACCTTCCTTTTAAAAATCCAGATGGGGTAGGAAGCTCCCTGACACTGAAGCTGGGTTTTTGCATTTGGGAGATTAAAGTAAAAGCTTCTGCGTATTCCAAAGGACAGCACTGTGCACATCACTTATGAGTATTAAATGAAGAAGTGGACAAAAGCCAAATTTAATTACTGGATGGTGGTTACAATAATCCCATTTTTCTCATTCAGTTTACAGTCTGGGAAGGGCCTTAATCTGAACAGATTCCCTCCACCCCCACCCTTACCCTGCCCCAAGGGACCAAAACACTTCTCTGCCTCATTACAGCTTTGTGGAAAATCTGAAGTGAAGCTGTTCACTGAATTATTTTCAGTGCAATATTCAAAGCTACTGTGATTGGCAGCTTCCCCTGGCTGGTTTGGCTCAGTGGATTGAGCGTCGGCCTGCGAGCTAAGTGTCGCTGGTTCGATCTTCCAGTCAGGGCACATCAGAGAAGGAAAACTCTGACTCCAAAAAACCTCCGCTGCCTTGCGGCATACCTCTTCAGGGGAAAGGCTAAGGGAGTAAACCCCGACAGAAAATCCGGAGCCGGAGTCCCTAAGGCGGTTTGACGTTGTAGTCAACACCGGCAACTCCTGCGGCGCACCTGAAGCCAAGCTGTATTGACTCCGTCTTTCCCTTGGACCCTTCAGCTGCGAAGAGAGGGGGGGTCTGCTGCATGGGCAACAGCAGACCCTCCATATCACCCTGCCCAGGCTCTGTAGCTTCAGCTTCACTGGAGAGGACACTCCAGCGTCATCGCAAGATGTCGATTCAACACGGGAGGAGACAGATACCGTGTCACTCCCGAGTCGGACTGCACAACCATTCTCGGCGGTGCAGATAGACTCTTAAGAAGCTACACCATCGTCTCTCGAGACGGACGGCTGCCGACGATGAGATTGGCAGCTGGTGATGCCTTCAGAGAGATTGACTGTGGTTGTACAGGATATACACTGTCAGCTGATAAACTGGAATTTCTTTTTTGAGTAAAAAACACAAATATTCAGATTTCATTTAGTTTATTCAAGTTCTATCCCTTTTAACTTCAAATCTATTTCGTGTTTCAACAATGTGTTTGTTGCCTTAATATTTATGTGAAGTGGCTTCAGTGAAAGTACTGGGATAGGTCAGGTCACTGTTGAGTGGTATCTAGTCATTGAAAGAAGCAGCTAGAAATGTTAAGGGGAACTGGAATAGAATTGGTCCCAGGGAGGGGCTGTTTTCCCCAGACTTGCAGGGTGATGGCTTGGGTGCTCTAAACTCCTGTCGTTGGGCCCTCAGCTTTGCAGCTCTGTAGCTCTTTTTTCTTCCCGGTGTACTTGGAGTTGGTTGAGGTTTTTTTGTGTGTGTGTTTACTTTTTCCTGTATTTTTTTTTTAAGTATATTTTATTGATTATGTTGTTAAAATAGTTCCAATTTTTTTCCCCTTGGCTCCCCTCCGCCTAGTACCCTCATTCCCCCAGCAATTTCACCCCCCTTAGTTCATGTCCATGGGTCGTGCATAGAAGTTCCTTGGCTTCACCCTTTCCTATATTATTTTTTTAATTAATTTAATTTTATAGCAATTAAAAAATAACAATTCCCCTCTCTCAGACTTAAGGCCCTTTATAATCTTATAAAGGACAATGGGCGAAGGTCTTGTGCTCCTCTAGCTGCTTCAAGCTGGACATGGTCATCGTCCTACCTACCCTTGGGTCCAGAAATCCCTAATAAGACTGGGGGTGTAGCGGGGAGGGTGGCCCTCCCACATGGGGAAGGATCGTGCAGACTTCAGGTCAGTTGGCTGTCCCCGGACAACGGTGTGCTTGGTTTAATAGGCTGGCATCCTTGTTGTATTAGACAGTCACTCAGGTAATGAGATCATAGGCTTATGCCCTCTGGTTCCATTTTGCTCATTTGTTTGTGTTGTTCATTAGTCTCCTGTAATAGGTGATATCATATGGTATTTTTCTTTCTTTGCCTGGCTTATTTCACTAAGCATAATTCTCTCTAGTTCCATCCATGTTGTTGCAAATGGTAGAAGTTCCTTCTTTCTTTCTGCTACATAGTATTCCATTGTGTAAATGTACCACAGTTCTTTGATCCACTCATCTACGGATGGGCACTTAGGTTGTTTCCAGCATTTCGCTATTGTAAATAGTACTAGTATGAACATAGAGGTGCATAGGTCCTTTAGAATTGGTGCTTCAGGATTCTTCGGGTATAATCCTAGCAGTGGAATCGCTGGTTCAAAAGGGAGTTCCATTTTTAGTTTTTTGAGGAAATTCCATACTGTTTTCCACAGTGGCTGCACCAGTCTGCATTCCCAGTGGGTTGAGTTTTAGGAGATTGACTTACTGTGTGATAATACTTGTTAGAGATGATTGATGTAAATTAATTAATTTACAGTAAGAATTATAACTGTCCAGTGATACAGTATTTGAATCTGGCCACTTTGCATTTTGTTGCTTTAGGATATCATATGGGAAGCAGACAATAATCTGAAGGTTTTCAGATGAATATGGAGTCAGAGCAGATAGGTGGTGGGTGGAGGATGGATTTGCAGGCTGATCTTACTAACTGGTATCATAAGAGTTTGGCAGCCTGATTTCTCCTATAGAAATGTATCTATCAAGGGAACTCGAGTCCTGGAATGCACTGGTCAGGCCACCATTTTACCATCACAGTCTTAGAGGCAACACTTACTCATTTCCCTTTTCTAGATTCCATACAGGCTACCGGTACTCATCTGTTCTCATAGTCTTTCTTCAGACATCATAGGAAGATTTATTAGCCTGCAGCTTTCTTTCATACTCAGTGAAGTATTAGTAAAAGTTCCTGGTTCTGTTTGTTGTTGTTTTTCTTCCTGATTTTAATGTATCTTTTGCAGGTGTTTAACCTATTATGAGTTGAATTTTCAGAGTTAGGATTCAGAGAGACTTGGAAATGCCTGTTGTTGATTGTCCCTTGAACTGACCTCCAGGGAGGCTGTTCCTCTCACAGTGCTGCACCTAATGGAGACATCCGGGAGATGGTGTTCTGTTGACATGCCGTGCCTTCCCTGGCCACATCGTCTTCCAAGAGCCATATGTATGAAGAAGAGAAGGTTACTCTGTGTCCTATCTTTTGGCAGATCTCTGACATCTACATTAGTGGAGAGTCAGGGGACATGTCAGCGAAGGAGAAGCTGCTCCTGTGGACCCAGAAGGTGACAGCTGGTTACACAGGAGTCAAATGCACCAACTTTTCCTCCTGTTGGAGTGATGGGAAGATGTTCAATGCGCTTATTCACCGATACAGGTAAATACAGTGGCATTTTAGTGCGCCTGCGGGGGGCGATTCTTCTCATCTCGTTTGTAATTAGTTATAATGTCATTTTCCCCCCCTCAACCAAGAACCAAGACCCTGATTCATTTTATTCACTTAAAAAAGGAATATGTATTGAACTCCTGGTGTTCTAAGCACTGGGCACAAATAGCAGTGAACAAAACAGCAGAAGTTCTTGCTCTGATGAAGATTATTTGTTTATCAGGCAATACACTAATACATATATGCTGTCATACAGTAATAAGTTCAATGGAGGCATAGAGAGTGATGGGGGTGGGGCGGTGTTTTGGACAGAGGGTCGGCGAGGGCCTCTCTGATGAGGATGTTGGAGCAGAGCTGTGAGCGCGTGAGCCTAGCAGGCCTCTAGGGTCAGAGTGTCTCAGCTGGGGAAAACAGTGAGTACAGAGGGCCTGGTGAGGGCTTGCTTGGAGTGCTGAGGAATAGCAGGTGGCTGGAGTGAGATGAGTGAGGAAGACAGGAATTTTGAATGGCAAAAATCAAAATCATTATACTTTCATGCCCCAATTTTCACTCTGTATGAGCTTATGATACCTTTCCCATGAAATCCAACAAGGCTATGTTGTGTAAGTTTGAGTTAGGGGCACTGGGCTCTTGGCATGTATTAATATTTAAAAATGGAATTAGAACCATTCTAAACCTCTTGTTTTCTCTCTGAGACAATCTGTTTTTCAGTTCTGGGTATTTTAAAGAGGTTTTCTTTGTGTGAAATCATGTGTGGCATGTAGATGGTGGCCTTTTCATGTGCCTTGGTGGACTTTTACAGACCTGATCTGATAGACATGGAGAGGGTACAAATCCAGAGTAACCGAGAGAATCTGGAACAGGCTTTTGAGGTGGCGGAAAGGCTAGGGGTCACCCGGCTACTGGATGCAGAAGGTGAGAGCTGACTGGAGTTAAGTGTGTTTGGCAATATTCACTTTCCCTGCTCCTGGCAGGTTCCTTTGTTCTACTAAGAAATTTCTTACCCTTCCTCTCAGATGTGGATGTGCCATCTCCAGATGAAAAGTCTGTAATCACTTATGTGTCTTCGATTTATGATGCCTTCCCTAAAGTCCCTGAGGGTGGAGAAGGGATCAGCGCTACGGTAAAAGAACACTTTTTAATCTTAAAATACCTTCTACTTTATTTGTTTGGGTGGAATGTATTGATTAGACCATATTTCTTAACTGCTCATTGTATACAAAGCACTTTAATACAGAGCAAATTGAATCTGCATCATATTTGTACACAGTCATTGTCCTTGGTCTCTGGGAATGAGTCTGTCGCTAATTTTGTAGCATCCAGCCTAGACTATTCTAGGTGGTAGGAAATTAAATCTCCTACTGAGAGCTCTTGAGAAGCTTGGAAACTGGGACTCTGAGCGTTAAACTGAACAGCTGGGTAGGCACTTAGAGGAAAAGGATGCTATGTGGTTTGGGGTGGCCTGAGTCACTTTCTGCTGTGCTTGTTTTGCATATTGCTAATCAGAAGGTGTGTGATATTTGCCTTTTGACATTAGGAAGTAGATTCCAGGTGGCAAGAATACCAAAGCCGAGTGGACTCCCTCATTCCCTGGATCAAACAGCATACAATACTGATGTCAGATAAATCTTTTCCCCAGAACCCTGTTGAACTAAAGGTAAAATTATGGACTTATATTGCTTTTTTATAAATTCATTCTAGGGAGTAAGTCTCAGAGCTTGTTGCTGCTGGTGTCTGGGTGAGGTGGTATGAAAAATTGGGCCAGGTTGCTTGCATTAACTCAGTCATTTACCAAATATTACTTTTGTAGGCACTTTATAACCAGTATATACACTTCAAAGAAACAGAAATTCTGGCCAAGGAGAGAGAAAAAGGAAGAATTGAGGAATTGTATAAATTATTGGAGGTAAGGAGGCTTGTCTTTTGCTCTTTTGCTGAGACTTAGGGTTTGCTGGTTTGCCCTGTTGTTGCTTCTGTATTAGACAGAGTTCCTGCATCCTCTTCCCAACCTGCATTAACAGCAGTCTGCTTGGGTGACAAATCTAGCGTCACTCTCAGGCTGGTCTTGAAAATTTGTGGAAAGGGACAGTAGCAACCATCTGTATTTTTTTCAAAGGACCTGTTGAAAAGTGATGTATAATTTATTCAGAAATCTTTTTTATGGATGCATTTTCCTGTTTCTCAGAGGGAAGCTAAGCATTTCCCTCTGAGAAACAGGAAAGAAAGGAGATCTCCATCCACATTTTGATTCCTAGAGAATTTGAAGCTGTAGAGATGGGCATTTGACCTTTCCAGAATGGGGGTTGTTGAGAAGATAGGAGGAGTTATGCAAAATGCAGAAGGAATGGAAGGAGTTAGAGCAGGTAGTCAGTGTATTTTAGAGGAAAGCTCTCACCTCAAGGTGAGGTACTGCTAAATATGCCATTATTTTTCTCTTATTAGGTAATTTGAAAAACTGCTGAGTGGCTGGGTAAAGGAGCAAGAAGTGATGTGCAAAGAATAAATTAAAACCTGGGCCTGAGGTCATGGCTGTGTTTTGGACTAAAAGAGTATCTCTGGGTTTTTTTAGGTGTGGATTGAATTTGGCCGAATTAAACTGCCTCAGGGTTATCACCCTAATGATGTAGAGGAAGAGTGGGGAAAGCTCATCATTGAGATGCTGGAGCGAGAAAAGTCACTTCGACCAGCTGTGGAGAGGTGGGTCCAGAGCCTGCAGGGGATCTAAAATTACATACTGACCCACTTTGGGCCCAGCACTTGACTATGGTTTTGATCTTATTTTAGGCTGGAATTGCTGCTACAGATTGCAAACAAAATCCAGAATGGTGCTTTGAACTGTGAAGAAAAACTGACACTAGCTAAGAATACACTGCAGGCTGTAAGTGTCTGACTGTTTGGTCTCACTTCCTATGTCACATGTTTTCCACTTCCCACCCTGTGCTCTGATGGTCAAAGTTAACATTTGAGGAATCCAGCTGTGCTACTTGCTTACTCTTGGAATTGCAATGGGCTTCTTCACTCCCTAATCCTAGTGGGTGGGAGCAATGGGAGTTTTCCCACTCTTACTCTCACTTTCTCTCTCAGGACGCTGCTCACCTGGAATCAGGACAAGCGGTACAGTGCGAGTCAGATGTCATCGTGTACATGCAGGAATGCGAAGGTCTTATCAGGCAGCTGCAGGTGGATCTCCAGATCCTACGTGATGAGAATTATTACCAGCTAGAAGAGCTGGCTTTTAGGTGAGAACATGGGACTCCCACAGAGGGTTTGCTTATGGCTGAGGCTCATAGCTCAAGAGTCAAGTACTGAATCTTATAACTTGGACCTTAGAGGTCAGTATCTCAATAGGAATACCACAAGTATTTTGCCTCCTGGTTCTCATGGTGGAGGACAATTTCCCCTTATTGCAGGTCCTGACCACTAAATACCTGTAGGGTTTCCTAATCATTGTGGCATCTTATAATACCCCATATATTTCAGAGTGACCTGCAGGGGTGTGGTACCAGGTATGGTTTAGATATGGTGATCCAATGCATCATTTTATAGAGGAGGAAACCAAGACCCATAGAGGGGATGAGCATCATCTAAGTCACGTAATTTGTACAGAGCCAAGGCTAAGACTTACATCTGTGGACCCCCTAATCTATTGTTTATTCTTTTATATCATCTAGGACTTATATAAATGTGTATTGGTTTGCTTCCCTCCAGTTAACACTGTAATTTGGTATTTGCCTCAAAGACAAGTCTGTATGATGAAGATGTTAATAATGACACTTCGCGTTCATATAACACTTTTTCTTTCTCAAAAACACTTTCCTGATAGGATCTCATCTTTATTTTTACCTCATCCTTGTCAAGGGATAGGGAAAATTTTATTTTAGAAAGTATGTTACAAATTTAAGTCTCTTTCTTTCTCTTCTTCCATTTCAGGGTTATGCGTCTGCAGGATGAGCTGGTCACCTTGCGCCTGGAATGTACAAACTTGTATCGGAAGGGCCATTTCACCTCACTTGACTTGGTTGCACCCTCTACTTTAACCACTTCTCACCTGAAAGCAGAACCCTTGACCAAGGGAACCCATTCGTCTTCTACCTCCTGGTTCCGAAAGCCCATGACTCGGGCTGAACTTGTGTCTCTCTCCTCCTCAGAAGATGAAGGCAATCTCCGCTTTGTGTATGAACTGCTGTCTTGGGTAGAAGAAATGCAGGTGAGTGTATGTTTCAAATGATTATGTAGTGCACTAAGATTTATTGGATCCAGCAGCTTATCTAAGAGGACCACGTTGCTCTACGCACCTTGTATAAATTCCCTTAATTATTGATGCCGCCGAGGATCCAGACCCCCTTCTCCTTAAATTTTAAATGGATAGGATCAGCTCACTCAGAATTCCACACTGGATAGCACAGGTTTCTAATTTGAAGCTGTTAGGAAATTTAGCTAACGGTGCTCTAAGTGGGAGTTTGTGGGAGAAGTTGCAGAGTCTATCTGTAAATCTCAGTTACCTTTTCTGAAATTTCCTTATTGGCAGAGAAACTTATTCCTCGTGTTTGTGTTTGGCCTTAACTCTTACATTTAAGCAAGACTTTGTGTTTCACAGTCTTGAAGGGCACTTGTTTTTAAATTAATTTTTCAACAATAACATGTTAGTTTGAGGTATACAGCATAGTGCTTAGATATATATATAACTTATGAAGTGATCACCCGGATAAGTCTAGTAGCCATCTGATACCATACATAGTTGTTATAATATTATTGACTATATTTCCTGTGCTGTACTTTATATCCCTAGGGACTACTATTTACATGTATTCCAGGATAATGGTTCAAGTTCAATATTGTCTTTTTTATCCTTCTAACCCTTTTGTTTGTATGAGATTGTTCTCATCTCCTGATGATGGATTCCCCATGTGCCAATAATTAAAAACATTCAAAGACAAGCTAATATTTTAAAATTTGTTGGCCAATAGTAGATGTCATGTGCGAAGCTTAATATTTTCAGATATTTCTTCTCATATCCATTCTGATTGTGAAATGAGGAGACTCCGTAAAGGGAAGTGCCGAAAACATACAGTTAAGCATCATCAGCCTGGGGGAATTACCTTGCTGATGGGTAAATTTAGGAATGTATTACCATAATGCAGCAGCAAAAAGCTACCTCTGCTGCTGTAGCTAACGAGGTTTAGTCTCCAGCTCTTTGGGGGTGATTATGGCATATTTTCCTCTTAAGAGGTCACGATGGAGGTGGTTTACATGTCCTTTTGTCCAGTCCTCTACCCCAAGCCTCTCTGTCTAAACGTTGATTGTGACACTTTTCTTTTTCTGCCAGGTTAGCAGTTGGTTATTATATATGTGTTTTTTTCTTTTTCAGATGAAACTGGAGCGAGCAGAGTGGGGCAATGACCTGCCTAGTGTGGAGTTGCAGCTGGAAACACAGCAGCACATTCATACCAGTGTGGAAGAGCTGGGCTCAAGTGTCAAAGAGGCCAGGTTATATGAGGTGTGTGGCAGTCAGAATCCATGACAGAGGTGGGGCGGCGCAGGTGACATGACAGTATGCACAGTGCAGCTGTCTCGAAGGAAAAGAATGACCATCATGAGCAGCACTTTACACAGACTCGCTTTTCATACGAAGCGTCCTTTCGGTCTTTGAAATAACCTTTGATAAAGGTTTTTTTTTTTTTTAATTAACTCTTTTTTTATCATACTAGACAGAAAAATGATACTAAAAGCTAAGGTCCAAATTAGTTAGTAGTGGCTACAGTTTCCAAACTCAAGCCCTCTACTCCAAAAGTTCATGCTCTTTCCATTTCACCTTCTGTCTCCAGTAGAGAGCTGGTACACAGAAATTATTTAGTCTTTCTTCTCCCTCACTCATTCTATCTTCTTGGTTTTTTGGTTTTTGGGGTTTTTTTTGTTTGTTTGTTTGTTTTTAATTTCAACTCTCCCATCAAAAAAGCAATTGAGTGATTTGGGAATCATCAGGCATGGGTTTTCTTTGAAACCTTTCAGAATGACTGGAAGCACAAGACAGTGAGGTCTGTTAGTCGTATTCATCCTGCCGAACTGTTCCTCACTTAGTGCTGCTCCAGGCTATAAAATCTGACCCAGAGATTTGTCGTCTGAGTTTCTGTTTTCTCAAGAGTAAATTTGTCTTTACCTATGTGCAGACATAATATTTACATAGTTGAAACTGTGCCATAAATATGGTTTACTTACTCTTTCTCTAATGTATTTTTATTTCATTCCTTTCTTATCAGGGGAAAATGTCCCAAAATTTTCATACCAGCTATGTTGAAACTCTTGGAAAGCTAGAGACACAATATTGTAAATTGAAGGTAAGTTTTGACTAACTCTCCTGTGTTCTGTTTTTGGAGAACCTAGTTCCCTCCAAATAACTTTTTCCTAATTCAGAAAGCTCTTAGTTTGGACCTGTTTTGATTTTCTGTTTATTACATTATATTATTGACTATGCAGTTGTTCATATGCATTATAATATTTTCTTAGTGGATCAGAACCACTGCCCCAGAAAGTTTTAAGTAGAGCCTGCCCAAGCTGTCATGCTTTATCAAATCAGTCACTGTATGTGCTTCGAGATACCAGAAGTAAAAGTTTGAGATTGGTAGTGTGGACACTTCTCCATGTGTTCTTCATTTCTGTCGTTCAAGATTCCCCAGAGTAGGAAAGGCCCAGGATCATTCTTTATCCTGGGAGCCCCACCAAGGCCTGGTGAGTTCCAACTCTTAGCTAAAATTGGCAGGGGCTCCAGGCGTCCTGTACCAATAAGTCAGTGGAGGGGCACCCAGGGGTGAAAACGCAAGATAGAATTTATTTCCTGAGTTGTTCTGTGTTTTGATGTAAAATATGATATCTTCTGTAGATGAAAGGCTGGTGGTTTAATCTTGTAGCCCTTGCTTTGTCTAGGAAACTTCTAGCTTCCGGATGAGGCACCTTCAGAGTCTGCACAAATTTGTTTCCAGAGCTACCACTGAATTGATTTGGTTGAATGAGAAGGAGGAGGAAGAGCTAGCATATGACTGGAGTGACAACAATCCCAATATCTCAGCCAAGAAAAATTACTTTTCTGTGAGTCTAGCACAACATGCCTGTCATATTTATGTAATAGCAGCAGAAGAAGACAGAGGGTCTAGTCTGCTGAGAGCTTGGGTTTCTGGATTTCATTCTGCTAGATAGAAATAGGGACCCTGCTTAATGCTTCTGTGCATGTGAAATATATATGGAGAGAGGGAAATCGGGTCCTAGAATGAATTTATTTAGAAAGGCAGTGTCTTGGGTTGATAGAGAAGCAAGCAGCCTGCAGGTTGAGTCATTTCAGAAGCAGTATAGCTTTGTAGTTAAGATTATGGGCTTCAGAATGAACTAGACCAAACCTACCTTTTTATTCCTCCACTTACTAGCTCTGTGACCTTGGGCAAACCATTTAATCTCTCTGAACCTCTGTAAAATGGGATAATAATACCACTTAACAGGGTTGTGTAAAATAGATTTAATAAGTTAATAATCTTAGTATTGTTTAACTGAGGTGTACTCCTGGCTTATCAGAAATGCTGAATTTTCTAATTCATTTAATATTTTTTTGGTGTCAGTCCTTTCATTTGTAAAATGGGAAGGAAAATTCTGCATTGGACTATGGGAAAAAGCTTTGTATTCTTTTTAGTGAAAGATGTATACAAATAAGTAGGGTTATTTTTTGCTACTTTTAGTATTTCTACATCTCAGAGGACTTTTAAACATTTTGTAAACCTTGTGCAAATAGGAAACTTTTTTACTAACAGTTACTTTAGATACTTTAATTCCATTAATTTAGAGTATTTAAAAAATAAGCTTTTTCTGAATAGATAGTGGTATAGGATTCTTCTGAAGTAAAGAAGAAAGAATAGATATGATAATACAATAAACAGTCTGTCGGCAGCCGTCCGTCTCGAGAGACGATGGTGTAGCTTCTTAAGAGTCTATCTGCACTGCCGAGAATGGCTGTGCAGTTCGACTCGGGAGTGACATGGTATCTGTCTCCTCTCGTGTTGAATCGACATCTTGCGATGACGCTGGAGTGTCCTCTCCAGTGAAGCTGAAGCTACAGAGCCTGGGCAGGGTGATATGGAGGGTCTGCTGTTGCCCATGCAGCAGACCCCCCCTCTCTTCGCAGCTGAAGGGTCCAAGGGAAAGACGGAGTCAATACAGCTTGGCTTCAGGTGCGCCGCAGGAGTTGCCGGTGTTGACTACAACGTCAAACCGCCTTAGGGACTCCGGCTCCGGATTTTCTGTCGGGGTTTACTCCCTTAGCCTTTCCCCTGAAGAGGTATGCCGCAAGGCAGCGGAGGTTTTTTGGAGTCAGAGTTTTCCTTCTCTGATAATAAACAGTCTGTATAACAATGGAAATTAGTCTGGGGAAGAGATATAAAGAAGGTGCTTGAAAAGCATCAAGCAGGAGGGGTCAAATCCTCAGTACCCAGCCTAATGGAAGAGCTGCCATCTAAAGTGGGCTCTGTAATGTTAATGGATTTACTGAGTTTAGAGAGAGAAAGGAAAGGGGAGAAGTGAGAGAGAGAGAAACATCAGTCAGTTGCCTCCCATTTGCACGGCCGGGATTAAACCCACAACTGAGGTATGTGCCCTGACCAGGAATTGAACCTGTAACCTTTTGCTGTATGGGATGACACTCCAACTATCTGAGCCACCCAGCCAGGGCTGTAATGTTAATAGACCTTAGAGCCAGAGGAAGGCACTGCAGACTAAGGGAATAGTCTGGGGAAGCCACCCAATCAGCGATACAGATCCACGGGGGTGTCAGGTACTGTGTTAGGTGGGTGCTAGCATGCCAGAGCCAGTCTAGCTAAGTTACTTCGTTGTTCTGCTTCCAATGCTCCTTCTTTGTTCCCACTTACTCAGGTCTGGCTTGAGTCCCATATTCTTTGTGAATCATTCACCAGTAATTCCAACATTTTTGCTCTTCTCTGAAATCCTTTGGCATGTACTGTTCGTGCATCTCCTTTTGGCTTTAACCCAGTGCTGTAGGCTTTTTAAAAACAGGGCGGGGAACAGAGGCTTTTCTTTGTTGCTACTCTTCCCTTAATAGCATTTATTGCATAAAACCAAATTCAATTTTCAGGAGTTGACAATGGAACTGGAGGAAAAACAGGATGTGTTTCGGTCTCTCCAAGATACAGCAGAGCTGCTCTCACTTGAGAACCACCCAGCCAAGCAGACTGTGGAGGTATGTGGCTTGAGAATATGTGAGGGCCAAGTGCTCAGAGGTGGTTTTTATAAAAGTACTCAAATCAGAGGCTTTGTTCTGAAAGACCTGGAGGAAGTGTCCGGGACTATTTGTGTTGGGTTTTCTCCCTTTTTGTCCCATCCCCCAAAAGACTGAAAATTGTTTCGCTGCTCTAAGGAGAATACTACCAGAAACAAGAAGAGATTTTGACCCCTAGCTTCATGAGGAAAATGACTTGGACCCTACTTTTTCAAATAACTCTCCAGACAGATCCTGTCACATGTTGATATGCTGCCTTTGTCTAGAGAAGAGAGACAGTGGAGGAATCCAGGGGGAGTTTATTTATGCCTGGGTTTTCGTGGCCAGATCATTTAGTTGTACCCGAAGTGTGGAAGGGTCCTTTGCCGAGCAACCCCCTCTAACAAAACCATGTTGTGTAAAAGACAAGCCTCTTGCTTATGGGAAACACTGAGCAGCTGTGAGCCAGGTCCCTCCATGCGTCTCCTGCAGTCCTCTCTGTCGTTAGCAGTCGTACTTGGAAGAGAGCGTCGCAGGTGCATATCGGGTCTGTTAACCTCACGGCCTCCCCCGTGCGCGGTTGTTGCAGGCTTACAGCGCCGCCGTGCAGTCCCAGCTGCAGTGGATGAAGCAGCTGTGCTTGTGTGTCGAGCAGCACATAAAAGAGAACTCCGCTTACTTCCAGGTATGCAGGCTGCGTGCCTGTCCGCGTGCCTGTCTGCGTGTAAGTGTGTGTATGAGAGGGTGGGAAGGATATTTGTTTTCATTCTGGCAAGATACTGTGTGTGTGTGTGCACGCACGCGTGCATGTGCACATGCATCCATACATGTGTACACATGAGAAAGGTGAGGTTAAACACTCATCTGTGTCAGCTTCTATTGTATAAACCACCAGCCTAAAACTTAGTTCCCCAAAACAACAATCATTTAGTTAGCTCATGCTTCTGTGGGTTGACAGTTTGGGCTATGCCCAACGGCGTGGTTTTTCTCGTCTTGCCTGGCTTAATTATGGCTGCAGGCAACTGGCAAGCAGGCTGGGATCTGGATGGTCCGTGTCTGACATTGTCTTTGGTGATGAGGTACAAGTGTGTATACAAGTCTCTAGCATCCAATGGGCTATCCTAGGCTTCTTCACAGAATGCCTGTATTTCACAAGGGGCAAGAGAGAGAGTAAGACCCAGTGCACAAGTACCTGTTTCTGCTGTCACATTTATTAATATGCCAGTGGTCAAAAGAAGTCACATGGCCATGCCCAGCTTCAAGGGGAGGAGAAATAGACTCCACCTCTTGATGGGAAGACCTATAAAATACCAGGACCATTTTTTCCCTACAATTTGTCACAGCATGAAGAATATACTACTTGTTTTCAAATGAGGGTGGGTGAAGGAAATAAACTGTTTTCTGTGGTTTTTCTGTAACTTAATCTTCCTGATCATTTTGTAATTATATCAATGAATTAAAACACTTAATAACTCAATATCTAGGCTTTCATGAAATTTACCTCATAGCCAAGTACTGTCATTAGTCAGAAGTCAAGAGGAATGAGCAGTGATTTCTGAGGACATGAAGCAGACTGACTTTTCCATAGGGTTTGTGCAATTCATCACTAATATTTCCTGGCCGTGGCATTATAAAACCTCCGGGTTATACTTTCGTGGCCTGTATAATGAACTATCGCTAATCCAGGACAGTATAACCAGCTTTTCTGCACAGGAGGATTTTCTTTCTCAATTAAGATCTTGGTGTTGTGATGTGGTGAGCCCAAGGAACCCCTCCCTTCTACCCCCACAGTTCTTCAGTGATGCACGAGACCTGGAGTCATTCTTGAGGAACCTCCAAGACTCCATCAAACGAAAATATTCCTGTGACCACAACACCAGCTTATCCCGCCTTGAGGACCTGCTCCAGGACTCCATGGTGGGTGTTGCATCAGTGGGATGATTACAGAAACAGTCTCAGAGAAACAGAGTAAACCCTGTCAGCTGCGGCTGTTTATATCCTTGGAAGCTCCAGGGCAGTGGGTTGTTGTTATAATGTTTGGCTCACATTTAAATAGAGTTTAATCAGTTTGTTCTTTTTCCTTCTTTCATTTCTTTCCTTAAAGAAGTTACTAGTAAGATTCCTTTGGGTACGTTATTGGAATAAAGGCCTAGTCATTTCCTCCTGAGCCACTTAGTGTTCATCATACTTTCTTTGCATCGTTCCTGTCTGTTTCAATTCAGTAGCTGGAACCAAAGGTGAGGTGCAGAGCATGAAAAATAGGGTTGAAGGGGATTAGCTGACATCAAATTCTTGTTCACTCTCCCATGCAAAGAGAATTTTTAAAACAAAATAAAACAAAAATACCCCAGTGAACTAGACCTGAGCCAAATTTTTCCTCCTTGGCAATTTTTCTTTTGGTAATGATGAGATATTAGAAAACTGAATTTAATTAAGGACATTAAAGTCTTATTTAAATGTTATGCAATATTACCCAGTTTATTTATGTAGCCGTTCACCTGTACCAAGTGCGGCAGGGATTGTCACTCCCGAATCGGACTGCACAGCCATTCTCGGCGGTGCAGATAGACTCTCAAGAAGCTACGCCATCGTCTCTCGAGACGGACGGCTGCCGACGACGACGACGGATTTATGTAGCCGTATTTAATTTTTAAAAATAGTATTGCACCCAGTATTTAATCCAAACCAAGTTTACATTTATTTCCTCCAAAGAACTATTTCTTCAGGAGTGCTGGTAATAAAATCAGCAGCAGGACTACTTACATTTATTGAATGTATATTACACAGAGTTGACAAGACAAGGCTCAAGGTACATTTCACAGTAAGGCAGAAATATGTATGTACTAGAGAAATTACTTTTTCTATGTGAGAAGCCAGGGGATTCACACATTTCAACAGAAAATTATGAGTAGGAGAACCAGAATAACCCAAAATAGTGTCATTTTTTGTGGGTGAGATTTGGGCATTTGTGAACATTAGTTGATTTTTTTATATACTTGCAGGTATTATAAACTTATGAATGGGTTTGCATTCAATGTTTCACCTGGGCAAATAATCTGTTAGTGTAATTAATCTGAAATGAAGGGAAAAAACCTGACTTCAGATATTGTCTCTAGAAGGTCTCTCTTGGCGGTACTTCAAGTATGAAGGAGGACTATAATAATCCTTGACTATTATCTCCTCCCTCCCACAGAGTACCTTCCTGTCGTAGGGTAACTTCTCTGCAATTGTTGTCATATCTTCTCTTCTCGAGGGTCGCTGCTCTGTTCCCTCCTCTCCAGGTCAGGGGCATCAGGTTGGCGGCATCATCGGGGCATGGAGTCAACTGGGTCTGCTCCTCAACTTGTCCACAGCTTTCCGTCAGGTTCGGGAGCATCTGTCCTGGCTTCTGGTTCTTTTCAGAACTTACCACGCTGAGCACTCAGTTTCTGAAGTTTGAGATGTTTGGCTGTGGTTTAGACAGAAATTGACGTCTTTATTGCAAGGAAAATGACATGGGTAGACCAGCTCTCAAGTATGGAACAGTGTGGCTATCTCCCTGATATGTTCCATTCCTCTTTCTTAACTAATAAGTTAAAGTTGTATTTCTTCCAATCATGCTCCCTGGGACAGGCACAGGTAGTTTATTTAAGCATTTCTTCCTTTTTTTACTTGCATATTCTTAATTCTTTAATGGCATTTCTTAACATTATTAACTCTTTGCTCTCATTACATCTACTTCCATCCTAAGAAAGCCCTCTTCTGGGGAGTTTTTATACCTCAAAATGGGCTTGAAACATACTAGTTAATCTTGTACTTTAATGGAATTGGCAGTAGATTGCTAGCAATTTTGTTGACAAGAGGTTCATTAGTTTTTAAGCTAATTGAGTTTGCAGAGTCTTGAGGGTTTTAATTTTGCATGGTACTGCTTTCAACCCAATCAAATTTACATGACCTTCACACAGCAAGACACTAAAAGGTAAACCCTAAATCGTTTGTCATAATGCCTTCACCAACAGGATTGGTTTGTAGATTGTTGGTTGAAGAGCTAAGAGCTTTCTGGAGAAAGTTTGATTCAATTTAAGAAAGTAAAACATTTGTGGTAGATATAATTATTTTAAAATTTTTCAAAGAGCTTAACTCTAGCTTCTCCTAAGCAGAAGGCAAGAACTGGCTTCTACCAATGAGAAATTGGATAATTACAACAATAACAACAATAACACAGTTGTTATTATTGTTTTTAACTTCCATGTTCTCTGAACTTTATTTGGGGAAATCCTTTGCTAGCTTTATAGTTGTATTTGGCAGCTAGAAGTTCTTTTTGTTTTATGGTGTTTTTGTTTTGTTTTGGTTTTTTTTTTGCATGCGGCTTTATGGTTCATTGAAAGGGCGCAGGGAAAAAGCTGTAAAATTTGAATACAAAAACACTTGATAGAAAACAAAAGCAGTCTCTCCTTTTTTCTTTATCCTTGTGTTTCTAAGATGGCTCCACCAAGGATTATTAAACTGAGAGGATGACATTCTCTCAGAGAGTGGAGCATTCAGTTTTCTGTTAGTCACTCTGAGTAGCAACATTAGTATCTTTTTGATTTTCTTCTCATTTTGTAGGATGAAAAGGAGCAGCTAATACAGTCCAAGAGTTCTGTTGCCAGTCTTGTTGGGAGATCAAAAACAATTGTTCAACTAAAGCCCCGCAGTCCTGACCATGTGCTGAGGAGCACCATTTCTGTGAAGGCCGCCTGTGACTATCGGCAGATCGAGGTGAGGGGGTGGGAAGGGTACTTCTGGCTCCAGGGGGAAGGAAGGGTGAAGGGAAACCTTCAGCCAGGGTTATGATAATAAGGAAAGATCATACAATATGCTCAGATCTCTTCTATCATTTAAAGAATAAATAAAAAATCTTCACCCTGGCCTGGTGGCTCAGTTAATCAGAACATTGTCCCCTGCACCAGAAGGTTGTGGGTTTGATCCCTGGTCAGGGCACATACCTAGGTTGCAGGTTCAATCCCTGGTCAGGGCTTGAACGGGAGGCAACCAGTCGATGTTTCTCTTTTCCTCTCTCTCTCTCTCCCCCCTTTTCCTCCTTCCTCTCTAAAAATCAGTGAAAAAGATCCTTGGATGAGGATTAAAAAAACAAAAGAATGCTTCAGCTCTACAATAATAATCTGTTCTCTGCCTTTGTGATTGGCTTCATCATCTACCCAGTTGCCTAAGTGGTGACAGAAACAGTACTTTGTGCAACTGGGAGTTATCCTTGACTCCTCCCCTCTCATCCATCGCCCACAGCTAGTAGGACTACCAAGTCAATACTAACTTGTAAATAAAATCCCTTAGATAAACTTCTTTCTGTCCCTGCTACTAGTAACCTAAGTCAGATCATAACTTTCTTTCACTTGGATTGTTGCATCAGTCTCCTCAATGCATTGTTTTTCATTTCGTTTTGTTTTTTGAGAGAGAGAGGGAAAGTGGGAGAGGAAGAGAGGGAGAGAAACATCAATTGGTGAACTCTTGCACAACTTGGCCTGCTACCCAGGCATGTGCCAACACATTTTCCTATCACCAGTATGATCATTTATGAAAAAGTGCCGCTCCTCTGCTTAAGTCCTACAGCAATTCCCTTTTCTACTTACAAAGTCTAAATACCTTAATGTGGCTTCTGAGTCCTGAATAATTTTTCTTTTCCTCTCTAGCCAAGACTGGGTTATGTCCCTTCTGTGCATTCCTGATAGATTCCATTTCTCACACAGTAGTGTAACTATGTACCCCACCAGAATATATGAAATATATTAATAGACCATGTTTATCAGCTTATCATTTTACCATTTCTATCTCTAGTGGCCTAGTACACTGCCATGTACATAGTAGGCTCAATAAATATTTATTACACAAAAGAATGAATGAACTTTGTATTTTTCTGTCTCAATATTTCTGTCTATATGAGGGGGTACACCCCCAAAACCTGGAATTTATTTATAAAAAAGGTATATTCTTCATATTTTTTAACTTCAGTCACCTTCAAAGTACTCCCCATTTGATGCAATGCACCTATCAAGAAATTTTCCCACTGCTCAGATCAGTTTTTGAACTCATCAATATTGATGCCTTGTAGTGTTTCTGCCTTTTTTTGTTTCACCTCTTCCACATCAGCAAAATGTTTCCCTTTGAAGAATTTTTTCATCCATGGAAACAAAAAAATGTCGCATGAGGGGAGATCGGGGTAAATAGGGAGGGTGGAGCATGGGGATCTTGCCATTTTTGGTAAAAAACTGCTGAACACTCAGCACAGTGCGGGCAGGTGTGCTCGTAAATCACCCATCATGAAATGGGCAAATGTGTTGAAAGAGTCTTAAAAAAAAGAAAACTCACTGAAGCCAAATGCAGCCTCTCACAACACCAGCTGGTACACTGATACAGATGGGTTCCTAGAACACTAACCTAGTGGGGGAAGCCTGTACTACAAGGGGCCTGTCCTCCAGAAGATAATTCCAGGTGTTTGGGAGTCCCCCCTTCTAAAATAAGGATAATACTGTTGATTATTTTTCTCCCAAGAAAAAGAACTGATGATTCCGAATACTTAAAACATTTTCAGTGCTTTGGGTGGGATGACAGGAAGGAAGGAGAAGAAATACAACAAAAGCAAAATTATGAGTATCCATATCTCTCTGGGAGGTTTTAGTCTCCTGTCCTTCATTTGCTGAGTAATTTGACATGTAACTAGCATTTCAGAAACATTTGCTTCCTAGATTTATTTGATGTCTGCAGCTTTTTCTGTGTTCTGTGTTTTTACACATTATCTTTTTGTCAGAATCAGGAACTCTTTTAAGAGATGGCAAATCTCTAAAATGATTTTTTTCTTGAGGATTTCATGGCCTGGGGATCAGGCACCATGTAATAATGGGTTGTTGATTTAGCCATTAGTAATAACTTGTAAATTTGTCTCTTCAGATCACTATTTGCAAGAATGACGAATGTGTGTTGGAAGATAATTCACAGAGGACCAAGTGGAAAGTGATCAGCCCCACAGGGAATGAGGCAATGGTGCCATCTGTCTGCTTCCTCGTCCCTCCGCCCAATAAGGATGCCATTGAGATAGCCAGCAGGTACCTTTGCCCAACTGCCACTCTGGACTGCACCTCTGCTCTTTGACCTGGGAGAATTGATGGAGGGATGAATTTGCATTTATGACCTCCTTGAACAGAACAACCAGATTTTAAAGTTTCTTTTGGGAAAGATCCTCAATTAGGAAATCAAGTCTTACACTCCCAGTAAATGTTTTTTTCAGTAAATGTTTATATTCAATTGAGATATATTTAGTGATGATTCTTTTTTAAAAGAGACCTTGGTTATAAACAATTTGTTCTCAGAAGATTCATTTTTGTAGTGACATCTAATTTTCTTCTTTAATATATATTTTGTTGGAGTAACATGTACATATTTTTAAAAGTTGAGTTATACCAAAAAGCTTACAATAAAAATTACCGACCATGCTCCCCAACCTCAGAGTTCTGCTTCCCAGAGTTAGCTGTTTTCAACCTTTGAGCAGATTTTTTTGTTTTAATTCTGAATTTCTAAGTAATATGGTTTTTGTCTTGCTATTTTCTGATTTTTTTCAACTTCAGAAATTATTTATTGACTTCCTATTCTAGAAAATTAACAGTTAGCTTGCTATACATACACCTGCACACACTTCTCCTTTTCCTACCTTCCAAATGTAGTTACGTCACAATTTTGTTTAAATTGGTATTTTTGTGTTATTACTGGATTGGCCAAAAAGTCCATTTAGTTTTTTTCCCTAAAATAAAACACATTTTTCATTTTCACCAATAATTTTATTGATTTGGATATTTTTAGTGTGTCAGCTATCTCCTGCTATTGGCTTCTAGTGGGTAGAGGCCAGGGGTGCTGCTGAACATCTTCCAATGAAAAAGACAGCCCCACAGCCAAGAATTATTTGGCCAAAGTGTCAGTCGTACCAAGAAACTTTGCAAACCAATTTCGACGTGTTTGATCAGTTACGGTATCTTTTCCATACACTGCATAAATATGTTTTTGCATTTCAGTTGTGTTTTTACCTTTCATGAAATAATAAAGCATAATATGCTGAAAGTGTTTCTTATTTTCTTCCATCTTCAGTATTAAATTAGTTGCACAAAAATTCACCAATTTTTGTTTTTTGTTTTAAATGCATGCTAATATGACAGCTACCAACAATACAGTCTTAATAAAATTGTTTCCAATGAACTTAAAGACAGCATAGCACTACTAGAGCCATCATACAGAGAAAAGCAACAGACTTTTGGGCCAACGCAGTACACCAGATGGTTTATAGCTGAGCCTCACAGGACTGTAGGGGACTGTTGTGAGACATCTCCATTGTGCCTTTCCTCCCTAAACTCATCCTCTGCCGCTCCTTGCCTATGCTTCGCTCTAGTCACTCATCTTTTCTCCTGTTTCTCAAACACCACCACAGGCATATTCTTGTGTCAGACCTTTCACTTCCTCTGCTTGCTTCAGATATTTTCGTGATTCACGCCTTCGCTTCATTCAGTTCATCTTAGCGCGCCATGCCCCACCGCCCCCACTCGCGGCCTGTCACTTCCCTTCTCCTTTGCTCATCTTTATTTTCCTGCATAACTCTTCATACAGGCTAGCAGATTATGTATTTGTTTATTGCCTTTCCCCTCCTGTTAGAAGTTCCCAAAGAACAGAGGGTTTTTTTCTGTTTTGTTTACTTCTGTAGCCTCAGCACTGAGAACCATTGCTTTCACAGAGTAAGTGCCTGGGAGGTGGTTGTTGAAGGAAAGAATGAATGAGTGGGTGATTGCATGTATGTTTGAGTAAATTATTTCATTTACTTTCTTGTGAACTTCTTATTTTCTTGGAATTGATAAAATGTTTTTAAATTTGCTTAGTTTGCTATTTGCATATTATGAATTTATTCCCAAACTCTTCTACATTACTGTAAAAGGCATGGCCAAACACTGTAGGTAATTTTCATTTTTATTTTCTCTTGGAAACATCTCTTCTGGGTCATTCTGTCTTCCTTTTCCAGTCTGAACCTGCTATGCAGGCCTGCTTCAGTAATCTCTCCCTGGCATTTCACGTTATCTTCATACTGAAGGTCTTCTTCGCCTCTCTTTTGTGCTGGACCCTTTGATTCCTAGAAAACAAGTCTTATTTGTTGGCTTATTACCTGTTTTGGGAAAGTATACTCTCCAGGAACCTGTTGAGAAAAAGCCCAGGAGAAGTAAATTTTTTGAGACCTCTCATATCTGAAAATGTCTTTCTTGACCCTTCATAATGAATTAGTTGTGACTTTTTATTAACAAAATTCTTTTGAAAGTTATTTTCACTCTGAACCTTGAAGGCACTGTTCCACTGTTTTCTAGCTTCCAGTGTTGCTTTGGGAAAAGTAGAGTACCGTTGTAATTCTTTATCTTTCTTTTTTGTTAAGTTGGCACAACTGTCAAGTTTTCCTGTTGTAGTGAGCAGTACCATGGTTTTGACAAAAGCATAGACTTGTGTATCCTCCAGTACAGTCAGGATACAAATCAGTTTGGTATTTTAACCTTTTGAATGAAATCTTTATCTCTCTGAAGCATTTGAAATCTTTACGTTTGTCTTTAATCTTTGGAGAGGACACTCTGACTTAAGGGGTATCTCTATGCCAACCCTGAATACAACTGGAAGTTCGTATCTTTGAGACCTGTGGAAATTTTTCTTGGGTTATTTTTTTTAAATTATATCCTCCTCTATGATCTGTTCTATGAACTGATTCTCTAATATTTTTTCTGTTTTATATTTGTGTTTTTGTTTTTCTTTGAGATTTTCTGAACTTTTATTTCAATTTTGCTGACATTTTAGTGGGATTTTTGAAAAAAGGGAAGATAAATTAATGAGTTTAATGATTTTTATTTAACTTAAAATCCTGGCTTTTAGTTTTTCATTCTCAGCTTGAAAAAATTCAAGGTAATTTGTTATTTGTTCCATGTGTCTGTGTATCTGTGAGATTAAGTCTTCCAGAAATTGAGGTTGAAGTAGGCATGGGATGCTTTAAAAAATCTTCTCAAGCAAGTTTCCTTCTATATGCTAGATGAACTTCTTAAATTGCTATTAACTCTTAAACATTTTAGCAGTTTTGTAAATATGTAGAACATAGCAAATCACTTTTTAACTGTTGATGTTATCATTTTCAACCATTCCAAATGAGATTATTTTATGTCCTAATTTTCTCTGTCATTGTTTTCCCTGGGCAGTTCCTTGCTCTATTTTCTCATAATTGTGTTACATTCAGGTAGCATTTATGAGATTGCTAAAGGTATGCTGACATAACATACATGATAGTATAGCAAATCCAAATTGTTTGAGGATCTCAGTTAACTTAATTCTAAAGATTCCTGTGTTTCTGGAATTTGACTTTGTTGCCTTTCTCTGCTCAGCATATAAACTCAGTTCTGCTCAAGTAATCGTTTTTTCATTAAAGGATCTCTAATGTGAAGCTTAAGTCTTATGAAAGCTATAACCAGGTTCTGTGTTGTTCCTAGAGTGGAGCAGTCTTATCAGAAGGTGATGGCCCTTTGGCATCAACTACATGTTAACACCAAAAGCCTTATCTCCTGGAACTATCTGAGGAAGGACCTTGACCTAATAAAGACCTGGAACCTGGAAAAGGTAACTGTGAAAGCAATCTTTTTTCAAAAAGAACTTTTTTCTTTACTGTGAGACTCCTACCCACACAATCAGAATAAAATGGAATCAGGGAGACTGGTCCACGGTTAGGTGCTGTAGACTCTTAGGAAGTAGAAACAGCAGGCTGAAGGGTTAAGAAAATTCCTGATGAAAATAAATAACATATTTGGTCTTCTTGACAGAGGGAGAAGGTTGTAGGCTTCTTCTCACTGCAGGATAAGTATCTCTTTTGCTAAGTGTATGTAGTTAGGGGTATATGGTGAATTAAATGTTACTAAGGGTTATGTCCAAGGGGGCACAAGGGTGCTTCTGGGGTGCTAGTGATATCCTGTTTTTTTAATCTAAGTGCTCATTACATGGACAAGATCAATTTGTGAAAAATCAGCGTGTTTACAGTTATGGTTTGTATATTATTCTATGTCTATGTTAAATGTCAGTAAAAAGGAGGAAGAGAAAGTATTAGGTTCCCATGTTCCCATTCTATTGAAATTTCCCTGACTTTTCCTGTCTAGCTTCGGTCATCATCACCGGGGGAGTGCCACCAAGTTATGAAGACCCTCCAGGCCCACTATGAAGACTTCCTGCAGGATAGCCGTGACTCAGTGCTCTTCTCAGTGGCGGATCGTCTGCGCTTGGAAGAGGAAGTGGAGGCTTGTAAAACCCACTTCCAGCACCTGATAAAATCCATGGAGAATGGTGTGTGCCTTGGGAAGAGGAGGGTACTGGTAGAATGAGAGCCCTGAAGGGTGCTGCAAGACCCCTCGTATAAACTAGAGTACTGTCACCACTAAAACAAAAACCTTCAGAAGCACCTTTAGAGATGAATTCAGGTCATGGAAGAAGAGGCCATATTTTAGTCTTCATTGTTAATTAATCTATCACTTATTCTTGCAGAAATGGCATCTTTGGGTCCTAAAGATCATTATATAATGCAGGGAATATAGGATCAGGTATAAGGTTTCCTACATAAGTCCTTGCTTTCATTGGTGGAATAGCAGGTCTGCTGGAACCATTGGTACGCTCCGCCTGAGGGGAAATCTTGTTCTGAGGTTTGCTGACCTCTGGTGTGGTGCTTAATGGTCTTCTGTGCTTGTGCATTCACAGAGGACAAAGAGGAAACTGTAGCCAAGATGTACATTTCAGAGCTGAAGAATATCCGGCTGCGCCTGGAGGAGTGTGAACACAGGCTAGTCCAACGAATTCAGACCCCAGCCAGCTCTAGAAGTGACAAAGATGCCCGGCAGGACAGTGCGTTAAGGATCGCAGAGCAAGAGGTAAGCCCTAAGAGCAAGGTAGGTGTTGGTTGTACAGTCAATGCTTTTAGAATGAAGTGGGTGGCAAGAGAGTATGGATCCTAGGACACAAGGAACTAGACTTACAGCAATCCTACTTCTCTGCAGCATAAAAGTGCATTTTATCTGTGGAAACGCTAAATTTCAGCTCCCAGTGTATTCTTGAACATTGATTAGTTTCCTACACTGTTGGGAAGGCAAACACACTGGTAAATTGCTTTAAGTGCTGCTTTTGAGCTACATATTTGAAGACTGTTTAGTAGAAATGTCACTCTCTGCTTTATCCCTTATAAGTATGTGTTACTTTCTATTACATGGTTATTGTCAGTCTTGTGACTCAAATAATTAAGTAGAATCAGATTCTACTCTGGGTTCTAATGCACTTTCTCTGTAACTGACCAAATTAATTTTGATCTTTGGTTTCCTTTCTCATAAAATGGAAATAATATGTGAGTCACAGAGCTGTTTTGAAAATTAAGTAATATAGTAAATATAATGAGCTTTCTGGAAAAGGAAAGTGCTATAAAAATGTAGGGCGGTATTCTTGAAGTAAAAGCAGCAAATACTAGTTGCTTTATTCCGAGTATCACCAGAACATTTTCCTTGGGGCGGTATGAGAGAGCTCTGTGAAGAACATTAGATTTGCTGCTTGCTTTGGCAGTCCATATACTCACATTGGCATAATACAGAGATTAGCATGGCCCCTGTGCAGGGATGACACGCAGATTTGTGAAGCGTTCCATATTTTTATTGGCCTGTTTGCTCCAGGATCTTACTGTCACAGAATGCTTACCATTTAATAAAAATCTATCATCAAAAAAAAAAAAAATAATAGATTTGATCTGGGAGCTTAAAGGGAATGGAAAGGAATGGCTAATGAGGAGAAGTGTTTTTTTTCTTCTTACCTTTCTTAATTATTCTTAAGCTTGAGGAGGAGGTGGAGAGGGCAGTGTAATTTTCATTGGCCAAGAAGAATCTAATATGCCTGTGTGGATCATATTGTATTAACCCGTAATTCTCATACTGAAGCATTTTATTCTTCTGTAGTCATCCGGAAGGTTAATACGCAGCTCTTCTAAAGACCTTCCCTTTTTTTTCCTTTTTCTTTTGAAATAGTTTCAGATATACAGAAGTTTTTACTCTTTACCTCGATTTATCCTTTACCTAGATTCCCCAAATGTTAATTTTTTTTTTACATTTACTTTATTTTCTTCTACATCTATGTATACATAATATAATCTTTTTTTCCCTTGAGAGTGACTTCCAGAAGTAATGCTCCTTTACCCCTAAATATTTCAATGTGCATTTCCAAAAACAAGGGTAGTCTTTTACATCACCACAGGACAATGAGTAAAATTAGGAAATGACTATTGATATAAGACCTTATTAAAGTTTTATCATTTGACCCTAATAATTCTTTTCTGGGGAGTAGCACCCCAAACCACCCTATCACCCTTGCAAAGAAAAACAAAAAACAAATTTTGGTATAGGATTCAATTGAGTATCACACATTGCATTTAGGTGCTGAATATCTTTAGCTTTCTTCAACCTGAAACAGTTTTTTGATTTTTCATCATCTTTCATGAACTTAACATTATTGAAGAATGCAGGACATTTATTTTGTAGAATGTTTCTCTACCTGTGTTTATCTGAGGCTTCTTCATGATTAGAAACAGGTTGCATATTTTTGGCAGGAATACCACAGGAGTGATACTGTGTCCTTGGGAAATAATATCAGGAGACATGTGATGTTGATATATTCCATTACTGGTGATAATTTTTATCACTTGTTGCTATTTTCCTCTTTGTAATTACTAATTATTTTGTGGGGAGATACTTTGAGACTATGTAAATACCCTGTTTTACCAACTAGTTTCAGCATCTGTTGTTGACTCTTGACTGGATATAATTAGTATGATTGATGCCAAAAGGGAATTTTCTAATTCTGTCATTTCTTTTACATTTTAAAATTTCTATTTTATCAAATGGAAAGAGCTTATGCCCCTCCCTCTCTCCTTTCTTCCTTCATTATGTGACTATAAACTGATGAATTCCTTTTTTATTCAATGGTTTATAATTTGCTACTAACTTTATTTTTTATGTTCAAAATTTTCCAAATTTAGCCAGTGGGACCCCCTTCAGGCTGGCTCCTGTGTCATTTTAACATGTCATCATTATTCTTTGAATGCTTTATTATTTCTCAACAAAAGAGATATTCTAGGTTCATCTTGCCCTAGCCAGCCTCAACCCTGGAATTGGCCATTTCTCCAAGGAGTCCTACTTCCTTTAGATGGAGGCTGTTATTTAGAAACCTCAGAAGATCTGGGTGTTGAGTCTGCTTGTTGCTGGGGTGTCATTGCTCTAGGACTGCTCAGCAGATAGAACTAGAAAAATACATACTTATAAACACATATACATACACACATACAAACACACTCCTATGTTATACACACACCTATTTATATACATGTATATATGTATATACACATATGTAAGTATAGTATGTATATATAAATATGTCACAAAGGTAGATCAGTGTGTTTATCAGTCTGACACACACACACACACAGACACACACACACAAAACTATGAATTCATATGTGTCTTACATCTGGTTCCACACCAGTACCACAGGACTATTCTACCCTTTCCTCCTTTCCTTCCTCAAGACTGAAAAACCTGCTTTACATTATCCATAACAAGTTTACTTATTGCTCACTTCTTACAGGTACAGAGAGTACTTTCAGAATTGCTAACTCATACTACTACTACTACAAAAACCAAACTTGTTAACTGACGTTTAACAATTACTTACAGATATTTTTGTTGTTAGCCTGAAGGTATGTCATTAGTTCGGCTACTTGGTTCAGAAATTACTAGTGTGTGTCTTCTCCCTTCACCCACTTCAGTGCTGTTTCAGAGTTTATTCAACCACTCTTTTATAGATGGCATTTAGGTTGCTTCCAATATTTTGCTATTACAAACAAATATTTTTTTTTCCAACTTCTTTGTTTAATTATCTCCACCTTTATTGTATGTCTTGTTCCTGACAGCGTACCCAGGATGATTTACAGCAACTGAGGTCAGACCTGGAAGCTGTTTCCATGAAATGCAAGAGCTTTCTTCATCAGTCCCCATCTGGTTCAAGTGTTTCAACTCTGCACTCAGAACTCAATCTGCTGGTGGAGAAAATGGACCATGTATATGGTCTCTCCACTGTCTATCTGAATAAGTGAGTGAGCTGAGAATTTGGGTCCAAATGGCAATGTTTTCCATTGGCATGAGAAGGGGAAGTGCCTGGGGTGTTTCATTAACAGTCCAGAGAGAGCACAGAACTTGAAGAGCATGTATCCACGGCAAGAGACCATGGCTTTAGTTCCAAATACGAAGTGGGTTCATTTGGGTTCCACTGAACAAATGCCAGTGGGGGAGTTGATTTGCAGTGTTAGGACTCTTTTGTACCTCATTTCTGTTTGCTTAGATACCTCTGGAAGAAAAGAAAGAAAAAGGGATACTAAAGAATAAAAAGAAAAAAATTAAGTAAACTAAGTACAGGTTTTTGAAGCTCATGACCTTGAGGAGAAACAGATCTTAGGTGCTTCACAGTGTTGAGTGGGGTTCTGACCTCATACCTTTCCTCCCACGAATCCACTACTTGTGTGCATGTCCAGTGCCACCTAGAACTGATTTTGAATGAGCTTAAGTTGGCACCACATGTACCATGCTTTCTTAGTTTTATGAAACTGTCATCATCTAGTAATGATGAAATTGATTTTAGCAGTTATGTTTTGTGAACCTCTCCTTAGCTCCAGGTCTATACCCCAGCTCTTAAAATGCATGCATTAATGAAAATTACTTTATCCTCAATAGGCTCAAGACAATCGATGTTATAGTGCGTAGCATTCAGGATGCTGAACTCTTGGTCAAAGGTTATGAGATCAAGCTGAGTCAAGAAGAAGCAGTACCAGCAGATCTCTCAGCTCTGGAGTCCCATCGCTCTACATTACGGGTGGGTTGCTCTGAGTTTCTTAGGGGGTTGCCTTACTACAGGGTGAGCAAAAGTAGGTTTACAGTTGTGAGTATGGGAAACACAGAGTTTATTCTTGTATTATTGTTTATTAATTATTGTATGATGTATTTGTGTTACAACTGTCAGCCTCCTTTTGTCCCCCGCCCCTGTATATCACCTATTTTGAGTTAGCAGAGGAATACTGTTTTGGATGGCATGACATTGATTTTAAGTTTGCATTTGAACTAGGCAGTTGATCATATTTAATATATTTTAATATGGACTCAAAGAAGAAGGGACTGAGAAACATGTCTAGCTAGAATTGGGAGATAAAGGACTATGCTTTTGTGTTTATTTTCTCCCTTTTCTCCCCAGTAAAATCATGGCTTAATTGGATACAGTCAATGGTTTTGCTGTAAGTTTTTTAGTCACTTAGCTGTTATTTCATTTGATTTTCCCAAGGAACTCTTTGAGGTGGGTAGGGAAAGGATTTTCATCTCTACTTACAGATGAGAAAACCGAGAGTCAGACTGGCTAATTGACTGATCTTGGTTTCATAGTTTGTAAGTGATAGAGCCAGGTCTCAAACCCAAATTCTTTCCACACTTCTTTGTATTGCACTGCCAGCCGTCGGCTGCCCAGTGTGCATGAGGACGGTGGGGGCGCTTCTGGCACAGGCCCTACAGGATCGAGCTTCTGCGTCACGGATATAATGCGGATCAGCTGTAGGCCGTGTCTGTGTTGTCCATCTTAGTCTGAGTCTTTTTTTACTTCTTAGCATGGAATGTTTTTAATCTTGTGTCATGCTGTGTGTGTGTGTTTATAGCACTGGCTTAGTGATGTGAAGGAAAAGAATTCAGTGTTTTCGGTCCTGGATGAGGAAATTGCTAAGGCCAAGGTGGTGGCAGAGCAGCTGAGTCGTCTGACCCCAGAGCGAAACCTGGATTTGGAGCGCTATCAGGAAAGAGGCTCCCAGCTACAGGAGCGTTGGAACCGGGTCATTGCCCAGCTTGAGACACGGTGAGTCGTAGCCCTACCTTTTTCTCCTATTAGGGTTCGGGGACTAGGTTTTAAACAAAAATAGAGTTATATCTGTGTATTCTCATTTAAAAGTAGGAATATTTTACTAAGCAAAATTCTTTCTAGTTCCATCCATGTTGTTGCAAATGGCAGGAGTTCCTTCTTTCTTTCTGCTACATAGTATTCCATTGTGTAAATGTACCACAGTTTTTTGATCCACTCATCTACAGATGGGCACTTAGGTTGTTTCCAGCACTTGGCTATTGTAAACAGTGCTGCAATGAACACAGGCAAAGAAAGAAAAATACCATATGATATCACCTAATACAGGAAACTAAAGAACAACACAAACAAAAGAACTAAATAGAACAAAGAGCAGAATAGCAGTCAATAGTGGGGAGGGAGAGAAGGGGGATAAGTAAGGGAAGGGTTTAGTCAAAGAACCCGTATAAATGACTCATGGACATGGACAACGGGGAGGGATATGATTGCGGGAGAGGGGGTGGGTTGGGTGGGAGAGAGAAATTGGGAGAAAAGGGGACAACTGTAATTGAAAAACCAAAAATTAAAAAAATAAATAAAAAATAAAATAGAAGTAGGAATAGGGAGAGTTAGAAATTAAATGACATTATGAATTCTGGAAGAGAAAAGTGACAGGAAGTTGGGACTACCAACCCCAAAGCAGACTCGAGTCTTGCTTTTGAGTGAACAGTGATGATTCTGTTAAGTAGTACCTCCCAGTCCCCCAGGTCTTACCTGGTTAAGTCATGATGACAGTGGTGTCTTGGAATATAGACTGGAGAGTTGCCCTGGTGATATTCTGTCAAGGACAGAACCTGAGTTTCAGGTCTGGTTTTACTAGCTTTGAGTGTGAATATGAACCATTTTCATAGTGGGTCTTTGCAAAGTTTCTTGCTTCCTTTCACTTGCCAATTCAGTGATTTTTATCTCTGTAACTTGATATCCTACTTCTGATGACTGAGTAGAGTAGGAAAGATATAAAGCTACCTACCTGGCGCTAGACTGGGCAGGCAAATGTAAAGGGAGAGGCCTTAGATAGCAACTCACGTACGTTCGGATTGATTCTCTATAATTTAATTACTACCACAAGACTGACGAGGCTAACAAAAGTGATATAAGAAATTGTTAGTGAAATTAACAGTAAATAACTACTATTTTGCACCCACCCTACCTCCATTGTCCTCCCCAAGAAATTACAGAGATTCATAAATCATAGCTAGGGTAATCTGACAGGTGCTCTGTCATCACGGGACAGAAGTGTATAGCCGGCACTACCTTATTTGCAACCCTGGTAATCCTTGGCAATCTAAGTAAAAAATTTGACAAGGATTATCATGGGATGCCAGGCTTCAGGCAGTTTCCAGGGCCAGCAGGGCGCACAACTGGATTCAAATTACTTTTTACCCTGTAGGTCACTGGGTACATGCATAGCTCTCAGCATTTTACTGCTGTTTCTTCCAAATAAAGATGTATCCTCTGTGGTCAAACTCAACTGGAGGCAAAGGCTACAGAGGGAATTGTCTCATTTATTTTATTGACACCAAGACATTTGATAACAGTTTTTCTCTGTTTCTTCAGCCAATCTGAACTAGAAAGTATCCAGGAAGTTCTGGGAGATTACCGGGCCTGCCATGGAACACTCATCAAATGGATTGAAGAAACCACTGCCCAGCAGGAAATGATGAAGCCAGGCCAGGCAGAGGATAGCAGAGTGCTATCGGAGCAGCTCAGCCAGCAGACGGTGGGTGCCGGTGCAGCAGTACCATGGCGGAAGTTGGCGCGGGTGGGAGGGGTTATCTCAACTTAAAAGATGATGTGCTAGCAATTAAGCTTTCCCTAAATGATAAGGTATTCTAAGCCCTGTCTTCTGAAAAGGGTTAAAGCAGGATGGTCTCAAGATACTGGAGTTGCATTTAGGCCAGACAACCTATAATAAAGTCCCTTTTAATCCAGAGTTTCTGTAAGTATAAATTGAAATGACTTAATGGACAGAAGAAAATTATTTTGTTCAAAGCAGGTTTCATTTGTTGGTATCTTGGGGTCTTTTGCTTTGTTTAGTATTATGGTTAGGTTGCCTGGATTCCAATCCAGGATTGCTCACTTACTATGAGAGCTGGAACAAATTACTTAATCTCTCAGTATTCTGTTTCCTTATCAATAAATCGGACATAGTCTGTTATTTGTTCAACTGATCTCATAAAGTTATCATTGTTAAGGTTAAATGAAATGATACATGTAAAATACTTAGAACAGTGCTTTTTGAAGTATGGAACCCAGTCTAGCAGCATCACCTGGGAACATGTTAGAAATGCAAGTTCCCAAACTCAAACCCAAACCTACCGAATCGGGAATTGTGGAGGAGGGACCCAGTAATCTGTGTTTTATGCTGTCTACCAGGTGGCCCTGATGCAGCTAAGGTTTAAAAACTACTGCCTTAGAACCTAATAAATGCTCAGCTCTTTCAGTGATGGTAATGACAATGATAATGTGCTATTTTGGTTCCTAGGATCTGTTTGCAGAGATTGAGAGAAATCAGACAAAACTGGACCAGTGTCAAAAATTTTCCCAGCAGTATTCCACTATTGTAAAGGTAATTCTACCATGTCCCAAAAGAAACACAAGTGATCTTCAACTTAGGAAGACCTACATTGTTACTCTAGGTTCTTTTCTTTTTTCCTGGAAAAATAAGCAGAGTTCTGCTACAGGCTGACTCCATCCTTCAGTTAGTGCAGAGGTATACTCCACATTTGAAGGTGCTCAGAGAAGTACCAGACATCAGGAGTCTCCATTTGGATGACCCAAAGGCCTCTTAAACTTAACATGTCAAAAACAGAATATTTGGGTTTTCTCACCATCTTGTTTATCTTAGGATATAGTGTCACTGCTTTCCTATTTCTGAGGCAGAAAACCCCGGCGTCATCCTAAACATTTCTCTTTGCCTCATACTTTATGTCCGTGTTTGAACATGTTGGCTCCATCTTTCAATATGCCTTGGATGTGACTGTCTCTTATTACCCATCCCCTCACCATTTCCCTGGTTTACATCCAAGTGAGGAATCGTCCTTACACTGCTCTATTACCTCTGAGCTGATCTCTTGCTTCTGCTCCTGTCCCACAGGGATTTCCCCATACAGTAGCAGACTCACCTCTTTAGAGCATAGTACCTGTCACAGAATTTCAGACACCAGCTGCTACATGCACTGCCAAAAAAGAAGTAACTGTGAATTATGCAAGTGCCATTGATTGTAAGACATATTCCAATTTTAGAGCTACTAAAATGAGGGGAAAATTTGTACCTTACAATAGATGAAACATAGTAAATTGTCTCATTTCATTCCCTTTCTCAAAACTGTCCACAGGCTTCATATCATACTCGTAATAAAATTTTAAATTCTTATGTGGTTTATAAGGCCATGCCTGATCTGATCCACGCCCCCCCCCATTTCTCTGATAACATCTTTAAAATAAAAATGACCTGCGATTATTATATATTTATTTGTTTATTATGTGCCTTCTTACTAGAATGTAAGTTCCAGGGGAGGAGCAAGATGTTTTGAGTTGTTCTTCACTATTTTATGTAGCACTCAGAACAATGACGCACACAGTAGATGCTTAGCAAATACTTTTTTTTTTTTTTTTTATTTTGGTTTTTCAATTACAGTTGTCCCCTTTTCCCCCAATTTCTCTCCCCCACCCAGCCCACCCCCTCTCCCGCAATCATATCCCTCCCTGTTGTCTATGTCCATGAGTCTTTTATACAGGCTCTTTAATTAAACCCTTCCCTTACTTATCCCCCTTCTCTCCCTCTCCCCTCCCCCCTATTGACTGCTATTCTGCTTTTTGTTCTATTTAGTTCCTTTGTTTGTGTTGTTCTTTAGTTTCCTGTATTAGGTGATATCATATGGTATTTTTCTTTCTTTGCCTGGCTTATTTCACTAAGCATAATTCTCTCTAGTTCCATCCATGTTGTTGCAAATGGTAGGAGTTCCTTCTTTCTTTCTGCTACATAGTATTCCATTGTGTAAATGTACCACAGTTTTTTGATCCACTCATCTACAGATGGGCACTTAGGTTGTTTCCAGCACTTAGCTATTGTAAACAGTGCTGCTATGAACATAGGGGTGCATAAGTTCTTTTGAATTGGTGTTTCAAGATTCTTCGGGTATAATCCTAGTAGTGGAGTCGCTGGTTCAAAAGGCAGTTCCATTTTTAATCTTTTGAGGTAATTCCATACTGTTCTCCATAGTGGTTGCACCAGTCTGCATTCCCACCAACAGTGCAGTAGGGTTCCCGTTTCTCCACATCCTCGCCAGCACTTGTTGCTTGTTGATTTGTTGATGATGGCCATTCTGACTGGTGTAAGGTGGTATCTCATTGTGGTTTTTATTTGCATCTCCCTGATGGCTAATGATGTTGAGCATTTTTTCATGTGTCTATGGACCTTCTGTATGTCCTCTTCGGAGAAGTGTTTGTTCAGGTCCCTTGCCCATTTTTTAATTGGGTTGTTTGTTTTCTTGATGTTGAGTCGTATCAGCTCTTTATATATTTTGGAAATCAGTCCCCTGTCTGTGATGTCATTGGCAAATATGTTTTCCCATATGGTTGGTTTCCTTTTCAGTTTGCTGTTGTTTTCTTTTGCTGAGCAGAAACTCTTCAGTTTGATGTAATCCCATTTATTTATTTTTTCCTTTATTTCTCTTGCTTTAGGAGATGTATCCGTGAAGAGATTGTTACGTGAGATATCTGATATTTTCTTGCCTATGTTTTCCTCTAGGACTTTTATGGTGTCACGGCTTACATTTAAGTCTTTGATCCATCTTGAGTTTATTCTCGTGTGTGGTGTAAGTTGGTGGTCTAGTTTCATTTTTTTGCAGGTCCCTATCCAGTTCTCCCAGCACCATTTGTTAAAGAGGCTCTTCTCACTCCATTTTATGTTCCTTCCTCCTTTATCAAAGATTAGTTGACCATAGAGGCCTGGGTTTATTTCTGGACTCTCTATTCTGTTCCACTGATCTATATGTCTGTTCTTATGCCAGTACCATACTGTTTTGATTACAGTGGCTTTGTAGTATTGTTTGATATCTGGTGTTGTGATTACTCCTGCTGTGTTCTTCTGTCTCAAGATTGCTTTTGCTATTCGAGGTCTTTTTTGGTTCCATATGAATTTATGGAGTATTTGTTCTAGGTCTGTGAAATATGTCATTGGTATTTTAATAGGGATTGCATTGAATTTGTAAATTGCTTTGGGTAGTATGGCCATTTTGATGATGTTGATTCTTCCCATCCAAGAACATGGTATTTGCTTCCATTTATTTGTTTCTTCCTTAATTTCTTTCTTCAATGTTATGTAATTTTCAGAGTACAGGTCTTTTATCTCTTTGGTTAAGTTTACTCCTAGGTACTTTATTTTTCTTGTTGCTATAGTAAATGGTATTTTCTTTTTTGTCTCTGTCTCTGCTATTTTATTGTTGGTGTACAGAAATGCCTTGGATTTCTGTATATTTATTTTGTACCCTGCGATTTTGCCAAATTCACTTATTATATTGAGTAGTCTTTTAGTGGAGTTTATAGGATTTTCTAGGTATACTATCATATCATCTGCATATAATGAAAGTTTCACTTCCTCTTTCCCAATTTGGATTCCTTTTATTTCTTTTTCTTGTCTGATTGCTGTGGCTAGGACTTCCAACACTATGTTGAAAAGGAGTGGAGAGAGTGGACAGCCTTGTCTCGTTCCTGAGTTCAGGGGGAATGCTTTCAGTTTTTGTCCATTGAGTATGATGTTGGCCTCAGGCTTCTCATATATAGCCTTAATTATGTTAAGATATGCTCCCTTTATTCCCATTTTGCTGAGTGTTTTCATCATAAATGGGTGTTGAACTTTATCAAATGCTTTTTCTGCATCTATTGATATGATCATGTGATTTTTGTCTTTCATTCTGTTTAGGTGATGTATTATATTTATTGATTTGCGAATATTAAACCATCCTTGCATCCCTGGAATGAAGCCCACTTGATCATGATGTATGATCTTTTTGATGTGTTGCTGGATCCTGTTTGCCAATATTTTATTGAGGATTTTAGCATCGATGTTCATCAGTGATATTGGCCTGTAGTTTTCTTTCTTTGTTGTGTCTTGACCTGGTTTGGGGATTAGGATAATACTGGCTTCATAGAAAGAGTTTGGGATTTTCCCTTCTTCTTGGATTTTTTGGAACAGTTTGAGGAGGATAGGAGTTAGTTCTTCCCTGAATGTTTTGTAGAATTCGCCTGTGAAGCCATCCGGTCCAGGGCTTTTGTGTGCCGGGAGATTTTGGATTACTGTTTCAATTTCCTTCTTTGTTATTGGTCTGTTGAGACTTTCCACTTCTTCTTGATTCAGTTTTGGAAGGTTGTATGTTTCTAGAAATTTGTCCATTTCTTCTAGATTGTCAAATTTCTTGTCATACAGTTGTCTGAAGTAATTTCTAACTATCATTTGTATTTCTGAGGTATCAGTCGTGATTTCTCCTCTTTCATTTCTGATTTTGTTTATTTGTGTCTTCTCTCTTTTTTTCTTGATTAGACTGGCTAGAGGCTTGTCGATTTTGTTGATTTTTTCGAAGAACCAGCTCCTAGTTTCGTTGATCTTTTGGATTGTTTGTTTAGTCTCTATGTCATTTAGTTCTGCTCTGATCTTGATGATTTCATTCCTTCTTCTTGCCCTAGGCTTTGTTTGTCGTTGTTGTTCTAGTTCTTGTAGCATTGTGGTTAGGTTTTTTATTTGAGATTCTTCTAGCCTTTTCAGATATGCCTGTATTGCTATAAACTTCCCTCTCAGGACTGCTTTTGCTGTGTCCCACAGGTTTTGGGTTGTTGTGTGCTCATTATCATTAGTTTCTAGAAATTTCTTGATTGCTTCTTTGATGTCATTGTTAGCCCATTCATTATTTAATAGCATGTTATTCAATCTCCATGAGTTTGGGTGTCTTTGATTTTTTCCTCTGAGGTTGATTTCTAGTTTCAAGGCATTGTGATCTGAAAAGATGCTTGATATGATTTCAATTTTCTTGAATTTGTTGAGGCTTGTTTTGTGACCTATCATGTGGTCTATCTTTGAAAATGTCCCATGTGCACTTGAAAAGAATGTATATTTTGCTTCTTTGGGGTGAAAAGTTCTATATATATCAGTTAGATCCATGTGGTTTAGTGTGTTGTTCAATGCCTGTATATCCTTGGTGTTTCTTTGCTTTGATGATCTGTCTATTGTTGATAATGGAGTGTTGAAGTCCCCTACTATGAGTGTGTTGTTGTTGATATCCTTTTTGTGGTCTTCTAGTATTTGCTTTATGTATTTGGGTGCTCCTATGTTGGGTGCATATATGTTTATCAAAGTCATATCTTCTTGATGGATTGTTCCTTTAAGTATTATGAAATGTCCTTCTTTGTCTCTTTTTATTGTCCTTGCTTTGAAATCCATTTTGTCTGATATGAGAACTGCTACCCCGGCTTTTTTTTCCGGTCCGTTTGCTTGGAATATTTTTTTATATCCCTTTACTTTCAGTCTGTGTAAATCTTTTGTTTTGAGGTGTGTTTCTTGTAGACAGCAAATATGTGGGTCCTGTTTTCTTATCCATTCCGTTACCCTATGTCTTTTAATTGGAGCATTTAATCCATTTACATTTAAGGTTATTATTGACGTGTATTTATTCATTTCCCTTTGTACCTCTGTTCCTCTCCTCTCTTGTTTTTTCCTAGAACAGTCCCTTTAGCATCTCTTGCAATGCTGGTTTGGTGGAGATGTATTCTTTCAGTCTTCCTTTGTCTGAGAAACTCCTTATTTCACCTTCTATTTTGAATGAGAGCCTTGCTGGGTAGAGTATTCTTGGTTGTAGGCCTTTGTTTTTCATTGCTTGAAATATTTTTGACCATTCCCTTCTGGCTTGTAATGTTTCTGTTGAGAAATCAGTTGATAGCCTTATCGGAGCTCCCTTGTATGTTATTTGCTGCTTTTCTCTTGCTGCTTTTAGGATTCTCTCTTTGTCTTGGAATGTTGCCATTTTAACTATGATGTGCCTTGGAGTGGGTTTTTGGGGGTTCCTCTTGATTGGAACTCTCAGTGCTTCTTGGACTTGCATAGCTTTTCCTCTCATCAGGTTCGGAAAATTTTCTGTCACTATTTCTCCTATCAGATTTTCAATTCCATGTTCCTTTTCTTCTTCCTCTCGTATTCCGATGATCCTTAAATTATTTTTCCTAATGCTATCCTGTAATTCCCTTACATCTTGTTCATATTTTTTCAATCGTTTTTCATTTTGCTGTATTGTCTGGGAGTTTTTCTCTACATTATCTTCTAACTCACTAATCCGATCTTCTGCTTCGTTTAGTCTGCTTTTGACTGATTCTACTGTGTTTTTCAGTTCAGAGATTGTATTCTTAAGTTCTTCCTGGTTCTTGTTAACGATTTCTATGTCTTTTTTTATGCTGGTGTAGTTCTCTGCCAGTTCCCTGTAATTTTCTTGGAGCTGCTGGTAACTTCCTTGAAGGTTGTCATAGTTGATTTTAAGGATGTCGAGTATATTGAGCTTCTTTACCACCATTGTTTTGAATTCCATGTCTGACATTTGGGCTATGTCTATTTCGTCTATCTCTCTTTCTGAGGATTCCTCTTTTCTTTTCATTGAGGGGTTATTTTTGCGTCTTACCATGTTGGATTCTTTTTGTTTTTTTTTATTTATTTATTTATTTATTTATTGGGGGGGGTAGTCTGCTTTGACTTCCCTCCTTTGTGGTGTAATATTCTTTATCGAAGGTCTGGGAGTTTCAGTGGTGCAGTCTCTTTGATATCCTGAGCCTGATGGTCTTAAGTTACCCTTTATGTCGTTTGTTTATGCTGTTCGGTTATATTTCAGATGTTCTTTGATAGGATCTTCCTTCTGGCTACTTGGTTGAGAGTCACTCTATCTGCTTTGTCTTGAGTTCTTTTGTGGATATGCTGTTAAAGACATAAACACACAGCCCAGGCAGGAGATCCACACCCTCAGAAAGTATCCCCCACTCTATCCTGCTATCGTTAGCCAACTAGCCCGTATTAATATAAATGTAAAGAGATTTGAGCTTTTATACTATAAGAAGAATAGATACGAGTTGTTTTTGGGGAGGAAAAATATAATTTTTGATAGAGGGGTTGATAGATTAATAATAGTTGAGACTGTGCAAGCCAGTTAGTAATATTTACATTGTATGTTAAGAAAAATAGAAGAAAAGGATAGAAAAATACTTAGTATAGTAAGAAAGTGGGATTGTATTGTATTTGGGTTTATATAGTAATTATATTGTATTATTTAAAGTAATAGGGGGGCTAAGCTAGACACACAAACGAATAAACCACTATTAAAGAGAAAGGATGAGAAGGAGAGGTTATATGCAACACGTTAGAGATAAAGTTTGTTATTATTGGAAGAGGTGGAGGAAAAACACCCCCCCAAAAAATCCCCAAGAAAATAGAAGAAAGAAAAGAAGAAAGAGAGAAAGAGAAGAAAATAAAAAATTTACCACAACCCCCCCCAAAAAACCCCAAAAGGTTAGCAAGAAAGGAACAAAGAAAGATAGAAAAGAAAGAATACAGAAGAAAGAAAAAAGAGAGAGAAAAAAAAATTGAACCAAAAAAAAAAAAAAAAAAAATATATATATATATATATATATACCCCCCAAAACCCCCCCCAAAAAAAACCCCAGGAAAAGAATAAAGAAAGAAGGAAAGAAAAGAAATTATTAAGAAGAAAGAAAGAACAAGGGAGAAAAAATTTGGGAGAAAAAATTTGGAGAAAAAAAAAAAAAACGATGTTTTTACTCCGTTTTAGCCTTGGTGTGTTGCCTTCTTTTTCTGGGTCCGCAGCTGGTCTAGTGTGGCAGGTCAGAGGTTCTTGTTCTTTTGCCAGACTGGTGCGCGCCCGCGGTTGCCGGCGCGGCGCGCTACCTTGCTGCCCGCTGTAGCCAGTTGAGGTGCCCTTGCGCGTAAGCCCCTGCGCGCTCTGACGGCCCGAGAGTTTGCCCCGCGGTTGGAGCCCACTGCTGCCGGGCCGCGGTGGTTCCCCGTTCGTGCCAAGGTGTCTCTGTCCGCGCGGGCGGCCCGAGCGCTTTCCCCGGGATTGGCTCCTTCTTTCGCTGGGGCGCGGCAGTTCCCCGTTCGCGCCGAGGTGACCCTGCCCGCGCGGACGGCCCGAGCGCTTTCCCCGGGATTGGCTCCTTCTTTCGCTGGGGCGCAGCAGTTCCCCGTTCGCGCCGAGGTGACCCTGCCCGCGCGGACGGCCCAAGCGCTTTCCCCGGGATTGGCTCCTTCTTTCGCTGGGGCGCGGCAGTTCCCCGTTCGCGCCGAGGTGACCCTGCCCGCGCGGACGGCCCGAGCGCTTTCCCCGGGATTGGCTCCTTCTTTCGCTGGGCCGCGGCGGTTCCCCGTTTGCGCCAAGGTGACCCTGCCCGCACAGGCGGCCAGAGAGCTCCCACTGACCCCGGGCTGATGTGCTTTCACGCTCGCACGCTGCCCCATGCCCTCAGTCCCGCTGAGCCGAGCTCCGGGAGTTGGTCTCTCGCCTCTTAGGGCAGGGCCAGGGACACTTGAGCTCAGTGGAATCGAGCGTCCGTGGGTCGCCGCCTCTCGCTGTTCCCGTGCTGCAGCCGCCCGCCTTCCCTCACCCGTCTGGGCGGGCACAAACAGAGCCTGCGCTAGTGGTCTGCTTTCCGGCCTGGGTCCCTGCGCCCACGGGAGCTGTCTAGGGGTGTCTGTGCACAGTCCTCTGCGTGTTCAGTGGGCCCTCCCTGTGCCCGTTGGGGCACTGATCTTATGTCCGTTGGGGAATGTCCGAGGGATGCCTGGACTCACGGCCCCGCGCACCTGGGCCAGTGAATGAGAGCACTTCCCTATGTGCGCCCCCGCGACCCAATGGTAGGGTTGAGGAGTGGATTAGCGCGCCCCTGCGCCTGGGCTCCTCCAGAACGGCCTACCACACCCAAACTTTCCTCCCGTCTCCACCATCCACTAGAGAAAAATATAAAGGAGAATTATGTTCTCACTTGCCCGGTAGCACGCTGTCTCCTGTCCTTCAGCGCCAATGCCACTTGGTCGAGTCCCGTCTCTGCCAGCGGGCAGAGATCCGCTCTCCGCCTGACTCCTCTCTGGGGTAGCCTGTGGTCGCCAAAAATCCTTTGTGTGCTTCCCGCCACAGCTCGGGCAGCCGCCCCAGTCAGGAATCCCGTTTCGTCCCCTTTTTCTCCGCTATCCTCACTAAACAGGTTGTTCCCAGATGGATTTTCTCTAATCCAGCAGTGCCTTGGCTCAACTCCCGCCAATGTCCAGCTGCTCACTGAGATGTTCTGTCTGCAATTAGACCAAACTGTAGACGGGTCTCCGGAGCCTAAAACCGCAACCTCTCCTCACTCCTCCGCCATCTTCCCATCCGCAAATACTTTTTGAATGAATACATTTCTTTAGTTAATAAAACTCAGTGTCACAAAGAGTTGAGTTCAAATCCTAGCCTTACCATTTTCAGGCACTTAGGCTCTGTGATTATCTGTTGCGATGTGCACAAAATGGGAACAGCAATAACCTGGGATAATGTATATATAGGACAATGCTGCAAACCTGAAATACATTAAGTAAATGGTAGCATGTGCTTTTATTATTATTACTACTACTGTTGCTTTTCTATGGGATGCTTAAGGAACTCATGGTTTCCTCCTGCTACAGTTTTCTAAGTAGACAACAGAAAGTAGGACATTCTAGATGAAAGGAACTGCATAGTCAAAGGCGCAGAGGAACGAACACACAATGAGGGAATAGGAAATATTTTGGTTTAACTAGAAGGAGTATGGTACAAAAGAAGCAGTGACTGGAAAATAAGAGGGAGGCTGAGGCCAAGCTATGAAAGGTTCTTGTTCAGTTAGTCTGGCATTACTTTGTATTCTTGCTACTCAAAATGTGGTCTTTGAACCAGGAACATCACCTGGGAGCTTATTAGAAATGCAGAATCTTTTAATCTACCAAATCAGAATCTGCATTTTTATCAATATTCCCAGATGATTTGTATGCATACTGATATTTGAGAAATTTTTGCTTTAGGTCATTGAAAGCTTTTAAGCAGATGAATGAAGTAGTCATCTTTGTTTTAGAAAAGTTATTCTGGTGGCAGTATAGCAAGTAATTGGAGGTGAGATCATAAGCAGGAGAGTAACTAAGAAGCTCTTATACCCATCTTGTGAGAGATGAAGAGGACCCAGATTAGGGCAATACTCTCAGGATTGCAGAGGACGTGACAGAATAGCATGGCAACATGGATAGATCATTGGTTTAGTAATTAGAAAACTGAGATTCTAATCCTGACTTTGTTGCTCATCCACTGAGTTAATTAGGGAAGTTTACGTCCTGTCTCTGGGCTTCAGATGCCCATGCAAGAGATGAAAAGGATGGTCAGTGGACAGACTGCAAACTCAGGAGTCAGCAACATGACCTACAGGCTAAATCTAGTCTGTACAGCTACTTTTATATGGCCCATAAGAAGTGGCTTAAAAAAGCGAATACGAATAATACTCTGTGACACATGAAAATGATAGGAACTTCATTCAACTTTAAGTGTCCATGAGTAAAAGTTTTATTATAATACAACCATGCTGTTTCATTTATTTGTTGTCTGTGGCTCTTTCACTTACAATGGCAGAGTTGAGTAGTTATGACAGAGATAGCATGGCTCAATAGTTTCCATCTGGCTCTTTACAGAAAAGGTTTCTAACCTTCAATTTAAAAGACCACCAAAATGCATTCCAGCAATGAAATGCTATGATTTCTGTTACGTGATGTGCATGAGCTATAAAGCCGCATGTGAACATGGTGAAATTTCTTCCTCCTCAGGACTATGAGTTGCAACTGATGACATACAAGGCCTTTGTGGAATCGCAGCAGAAATCCCCTGGCAAGCGCCGTCGAATGCTTTCCTCTTCAGATGCCATCACGCAAGAGGTGAAAGGGTGGGGAAAAGACATATGCCACTGTCTTTCCTTAAGGAGAGTCCTTTGTCTGAGCCTTGCAGTTTTTTATTTTTTGTTTTTGTTTTTTATTTTTGGTTTTTCAATTACAGTTGTCCCCTTTTCCCCCAATTTCTCTCCCTCACCCACCCCACCCCCTCTCCCGCCATCATATCCCTCCCCGTTGTCCATGTCCATGAGTCATTTATACGGGTTCTTTGACTAAACCCTTCTCTTACTTATCCCCTTTCTCCTCCTCTCCCCTCCCCCCTATTGACTGCTATTCTGCTCTTTGTTCTATTTAGTTCCTTTGTTTGTGTTGTTCTTTAGTTTGCAGTTTGATTTACAGCTCAGCTTTCGGTTGAGCATGTGACTTCATGAAAATGCCCTTTTATTTTCAACTATTTAAATTTATTTTTCTGGTGGGTAATTTATTTAATTTGTTTGTTTGTTTGCTTGTTTGTTTTGAATCATAGTTCATGGACTTAAGGACTCGCTACACAGCGTTGGTGACCTTAACGACTCAGCACGTAAAATACATCAGTGATGCACTCCAGCGGCTGGAAGAGGAGGAGGTCAGGACAGTTGGGTCCTAAATCATCTTGAAAATGGAATTTAAAACCTTGTGCCTCATCTGTCACAATTAAAAGTGCACACACAGCCGATTTTCTTTATTCATAGTAGCTGTGGTCTGTGAGGTTGCTGGAAACACTAAGTTAGTGAATACTGAACTCTTGCACCCAGGAAAAGTACAGGGTTAGGTTCCTGCAAGCCTTTGGTCACAACATTTTTGTCAGTAGATAATGCATAAGCTTGTTTTATGTGTGTGTTTTGTTTAAAAACACCTTATATTTTGTTGATTCACTGAAGTTGAACTCATGGCCAGGAGCTAACTCAGTCCTGAACAAACATTAAACACGTATTGTCTCCATAAGGCACATCCTAGCCTTCCTGTGCTTAGGAACATAAGAGAACACCTCAGCCATACACTTGGGTTCATTTTAAACAGAGAAGTCACCACCAAAAATCCACAAAAATATAAAAACCATGGCACTAAACAGACTGAAAAGACTACTTGTTTACAATGTAAGAGCTGGAACAAGAAGGCAGAGTGTCACCTATTCTACCCCAGTGGGAACATTGGGTGACTGAAATATTTCACCACCACTCTGTGCATGCCTGGCAATAACTGTGAAAATGCACAAATATTGATTTGAGGGTTACAAATAAATGTGAGTAAATTCACAAATATGGAATCTGCGAATAATTATGAGGATCTACTGTATTATTTCCAACATTCCTACTTTCAAGTATCTTTATTATGGAAATATTTTAAGTATGAAGGAAGGATATGAACAAAGACCCTTAAAAAAGCATGATTTGTTAAAGGGAAATATTGAAAACATTCAAATTCTATACAATGAAATTCGCTAAAGCAATTAAAAATAATGAAATATATTTAAATCACCTGACACAGAAATATATTTATAATATATTGTTGGGGGGGGAAAGCAAGTTAGAATACTATGTATAATTATGGTTTCAGTAGAAACAATACTATGCATACCACAAAGACACAATATGAGCACACAAACAACTTTCAAAGTGTATATACAAAATTACTGGGAAAATTATATTAAGGAGTATACATTATATAGTTCAGATTATTTGAATTTTTTGTAGTAAGTATATAATCTTTTATAATTATAAAAATATTTTGTGTCTTTGCAAAATAAGTTTCCACATATTCAACTACTTTTGTAAAATGCTTTTGGAAACATTTATTCATACCAGCTTTTGCCTGTGTAAGTTAGTAAAAGACTTTCTTTATATCAATACCTATCTCATTTATCTTTGTAGACTTTATTCTCTTTACCTGTAAATATAAGAATTATGAAAATAAGTAAGCTGTGTTTTTTAAAAATTAGTAAATAATTATTGAGTACCTATCATATGTAAAACAATGTGCTGCTTTAGAAGGGTGTTAACCTAGATATAATAAACTTGTCTGTTAGTATCCTATAGGGAGGCACCTGTGAGCAGTGCTGTAGGCTGGGTAAATTATATTTACTTTGGGTTACTTTAGCTGCTTACTGATTTAGGTAATTTTCATGTCTCTGTTTTAGGAAATCTGAAGTCAGGCTAGTCGAATAAGACTGACCAGTATACTGATTTTTCTATTTCCTGTTCTAGAAAGTAGTAGAAGAGGAAAAACAAGAACATATGGAGAAGGTTAAAGAACTTTTGGGCTGGGTGTCTACCCTAGCAAGTAATACACAAAGCAAAGCTACCTCACCCCAGACCAAAGAGTTGACAGACATTGAAAAAGCTATTTTAGAACAGCAGGTAAGGAGAAGGTCCACCTGGCTCTTCTTGGATATAATAATATATGATAATGCATTAGATGGTATAATACAAGTCACATATAGGCCACCCAGAAATTATTGTTATCTCAGTAAATGTTAACTTACAGGGCTTAAAGAAACTTAAGAAGTCATCTTATTTTTATTTCTCTCTTTTTGATCAGCTGTATGTAGCTCATTGGGAATAATAGTCTGACCTAAGCTAAGTTTTTGCCTTGGTTTTTAAAAAAGTTATTTCAGATAATTCATGATTCTTCAATTCTTTTAGGTTCTGAAACTTTTGTCTTTATTTCTACTAAATAGGTTCTGGCAGAGGAGCTGACAACCAAGAGGGAACAAGTCTCCGAGGCCATTAAAACTTCACAAATCTTCTTGGCCAAGCATGGTCATAAGTAAGTATTAAATGAGAGGTGATGCCACATCTGGGGGGCCAGATCTACCTGGGTAAAACTTAGGGTCATGATAAGAATTCAGGGCAGCAAGAATCCAATGGTGAAGAGCTTTGTAGTTCATGCTGAGGAGTTTGCATTTTACCTCATTGGCTATGAGGAGGGATCATAAACATGATTGGATTTTGAAGATAAAGGTTTCTGTTTGATAGAGAATGGATTGACATGGGGCAAGAGTAGGGACCTGAGTGACCAAAGAGGTTGTTCTGATAATATAGGCAAGAAATGATAAGAGAGGGAGAGGGGACAAAGATTCTAAAGATATTAAGGATGATGAACTTAAAGGGTTTGGTGACGAACAAAAGTTATCCAATATAACTCTCTGGTATCTGGCTTAGGCCACTGGGTATATGGTGATGCCACCATATAACCAAGAAAGATATTACAGGAGAAGGTATGGATTGAGAGAGAAGCAAGCACCTTTAATTTTAGACAGTATGAATGTGAAGACCCCCCCAGGCCATCAGAATGGAAATACCTAACACAATTTATGCCTTATATAGTTCCACTAAAGTTATTCAGTGAACAGCTGCATGTGTAAATTTAGAATTAATGAGAGAACTTTAAAGTTCTGGAGGTTTGATCATTAGTATAGTAGAAACCGTAAGAGTGAATTAGCTTACAAGGCCTCAGAGGCTTCTCAATGCTTCTTCTTCTATAAAGGAAGCCTTAGAAAAGTAAGTGCTACCTCAGAACCCAAGAGAGAACAGAATTCCAAAAAGATGGGAGTGGTCAGAAGTCAAGAAAAGTTAAGACTGAGAGGTGTCTGTTAACTTGGCAAGCTGGAAGTTTTTGGTGACTCTGGTGAAAAGATAGGAGATAATGTCAGATTTGGTATGATGGCGAACCCCATGAAGTGAGGAAGGTAATGATAATGAAATTAGACAGTCTTTCAAGAAGCTTGGCCGTGCGAAAGGAAAGAACTAATAAAGTAGAAATAATTAGAGTAGAATATATGATCAAGAAAAAGATTTGTTGTCTTAAAAGATCAGAGGAACTTAACCTGTGTTTATGGACTGTGTCTCAAGGACCTTAAGGGAGAGATTGAAGCAATAGGAGAGGGGTTCCGGAGGATGTCAGAGAGGTTAAAATTCTTCAGTGGCTGGGAAGTACACCTGAAATAGGAGTAGAGACGGGTTTTTGTCTGAGGTCTGAGAAAAAGAGGATTAAGAAAGGTGTGTATAGAGGTTAATATACCAGGAATAAAGCCAGAAAGTGAGAGAATTAGTGCCCAGTGGTCTGTATTTTCTATTTTAAATAGGTAGAGAGGTTGTTGGCTGAAAGTTATAGTGGTGTTGAGAGGAGAGAAGGAAGAACTGACTTGAGAGCCTCCATGAGGAATGTCAGAAAGCATTGATGTCCAGCTGAGGTTAGAACCCAGTACAATCTCTTCTCCATGGTTTTGGGATTTCTCCCACACTGGTTATTCTTAGCAGTCTTGCACGTGGGAGAGAGAAGTCCAGTGGTTTGATTGATCTAGGAGTGGAGTTCATGAGATTAGTGAGAATATAAGGATAATAGTAAGAAACTGATTGAAATGATGGACTCTGCGGTCTGGACTCTAAAGAGAAGAAATTGGATGTAATAGAGAAGACTGATAGATTAAGAGAAAATGGTGGAGTCAAGGAGGACTTGGATACTCTCAGTAAATAGGTGGATAGTTATAATATAAATCACAGGATTCATTCTCAAGACATAATATAGCATGAGAAAAGGACTTCTAAACTTTACCTTCTGCAAGACAGTGATTGCCTCTGGGGAGAAAGGGAAAGTAATGGGGTTGGTGACATACACATTGGACTTTATATCTGTAATGTCTTCTAAGAAAAGGATCTAAAGCAAATCTGGTAACACACTAAAATTTGGCAAAACTGAATAGTTGGGTAATTGGTAAATGAGAATTTGTTGTATCCTTCTCTTTGTTTAAAATAATTTTTAAAAGAGGTGTAAGAATAAAGAAAGAAAACTGGAAAGGTAGGGTTATAATTAGGAGTTATAATCAGGTCGTAGACTCCTACAGTTTAAAATTTCAGAAGTGGAATAATTTTAGATGATACCAGGGTCCAAATTTGCCCTGTCTGGGTGGGTCTGAAGTGGAGTTGAAGCCATTTGGCTTGAGAAGATTGCGGGACTACAAGCCTAGGGTGTTAATGACAATTGGTTACATGAGCATTGACATCACCAAGAATCATGACTTGATTTGCGATGAACATGAAAACTGTGAGTTAGAAGCCAAAATGTTCAATGAGTATAGTTACCAATGACAAGAAGTCATGATTGTGAAGCAGCAGAGGAGAATTTGGAGAAAGGTTTTTCTCTAAAAGATTTTTGATGCTTTATATTCCAGGCTCTCAGAAAGAGAGAAGGAACAGATTTCTGAGCAATTGAATGCCCTGAATAAGGCTTACCATGACCTATGTGATGGTTCAGCAAACCAGCTTCACCAACTTCAGAACCAGTTGGCTCAGGAGACCGAACAAAAGGTACTTTTAGTTTTATTCTCCAGGAGGGTACCTTTTGAGTGGTATGAAAGCAGCTTTGCTGATTGAAAGTCAAGATCATTAGCTTTCCATGACCAATGTGACTTAATTTTTTAACCTCACCATAGCAGTCATTTGTCTTGTGTTTCTTTACAGGGGTTCCATGATGTGTTGGTCAGTCAAAACACTAGGAGGCATTTATGGCTAACCTTTTAGACCTCGTTCATCATTCTTGTAGTCTGCCATTTTGTGGCATAATGCAGTCAAGGACAACATAAATTTTATATGTAATCACAGAGCAATAAGATTACTCCTTTGTGGCATTGTCACTCATAAGTTGATAGCCAAGAGTTCAGTATTGGGAATATTGGGAAGACCATGAAACTCTTCCCCTCATACTTGTTTTCATATCCACTAAATAAATGAGAAATGTTTATTTGCAAAGCAAAGTGGTGGATTGGCTGCACTGACTGAGACGCTGGTTCCCCTTACCCATAGTCATCTCATCATGTGACATCTTTACCAGTTCCCACTCATGTTCATTTCCTGGACCATAGGAAAGTTGTTAAGTTCCTGCTGGTTGTTCTGAGTTCTTCCTGGATACTTGTGTATATGTAAACTCACCATATTATATACATGTGTCTCTGGGATATATATGTGTGTTTGCCTGCTTATTTCCTATGTTGTGAAGCAATGGCCAACTTATGTGGGGCAGGTCAAAATTGAAGCTCATGTGGTAACCAGATTTGGTCTAGATGATGCTCAAAATGATATTCAGACAAATATGCTTCGACTCTGGTCCTTGGATATGAAATTTGTGCAGCTGGAGCTAGAGTTGTAAAGACCATGAGACAGAACCAGCTATTATTTATTTGAGAGTAGATTTTCAAAAAGAGTGTGCTGTTTTAGCATTCTTTAAGGTAGCCCACTTTTAATGGCTTGTTGCTTCACCATATAAGAGTGTATGTGAAAAATTTTAACAATTGCTTGCTGAGAACATCCAGTTCTCATTTTGAAAGGTTTTAAAAGGGGTGGGGGTAAAAAGACAAGCTGCTGAGCACCACTACATTGAGCATGATGTGTCCCTGTTACCGTTTGTGTGTTTCATGTGAAGTATTGTTCTGATTAACTGACATCCTTGCTTATAAGTTTCACTAACCCTTTGGAGTTTAAGCACAAATGCACAAAGGGAAAGGAGGACGACCTGTTTGGGGTTCTTTTTTTGCAAAAAAACAAACAAAAAATACAGTCGCATGCTGGACGCTAACACCAAGCTTACACTGTGTGTGCGATACGGCTGAGCTGTTCCATAAGGCTCTATCTCTTATCTGCAAGGCGTGCCCTGCAACTCTGGTAAGTAGAAGTCTTTTATGTTTTCTTTTCTCCTCTCCCTGTGTCTGTTTCTGCTTGTTTACGTCAGAATGCCCATGTTTGGTGGGACTGAAATGGATTTCTCTGGATTATTTCCCAGCTCAGTGCTACTGCCTATCCTTTAGTTATGAGGGGGTTGGAAGGAACAGTGGGTAGTCTTTTCTCTTTGGCTGGATTCCAGGCCTTTCTTCAGTATCGATATTCTGAGATTCTGTGAATCTCACAGAAGAAATTAGAAGTTCACAAAAGACTTTTCCCCTGTCATATTGTCTGCTTCTGAGTAGTCTTTATATGGATTTTATCAAATGAGCTTTTCATATATCTTAGAAGAGTCCTATGGCTCTGCAATTTTTCCTTCAATCTCTATAGAACAGATACCTAATAGATTCTCATAACATTCACTTACCTTCTACAAGTTAAACGCTACATTCTGGGTCAGGAAACAAAGGGGGAATGGGGAATAACATAATATTTCAGATAGTATGGGGAATTTGTCAGTTTATTATTTGAACAAATACAGCAAGATGGAGAAGTGAACCAAATCTGTTCCCTTAGTTGCTATCCATTCTGCATCTCTTACAGTGCCCCATAAATCAAGCTTGAACTCTTCAGTAAATGTTTTTAAAATCTGGGGAGAAATAGGTTAATGATTTTAAGGATTTTTTTTACTATTTGTCAATTATTTATTCACGAAATGTTTATTGAACTGCTGGTGTGTTGTTGTTCCTAGACACTAAATGGACAAAGTATTGTATCTGCTCCTATGGTGCTTCTCTCACTTAGACAGAAATAAAATGCATTATTTAGGAGTCAGGCAAGTGCTTGGCAGTTGCTTCAACAAGATCCTCTATGGATAAGTTAAAAGAGTTAAATAAGGATCGGAAATTCTTGGGTTGGCCAAAAAGTTCGTGTAGTTTTTTCCATAAAATAAAAGACACATTTTTCATTTTCACCAATAACTTTATTAATTTGGATATTTTGAGTATGTCGGCTCTCTCCCATGTGGAATAACTTTGATTTTCTAAATTAATGTCACGATTTCATTGCTATCAACTTCAACTACTGCACTCTCAACCATGGAGCATCGTCCAGTGAGAAATCTCCAGCACGAAACCTCACAAAACACTTTTGACATGTTTGATCAGTCACAGCACCTTCTCCATACACTACACAAATCTCTTTTTGTTTTTCAGTTATATTTTGCTTTTCTTGGAATAATAAAGCATAATATGCCAGAAATGTTGCTTATTTTCTTCCATCTTCAAAATTAAAATAGCTACATAAAAATTCACCAATTTTAATAAGTCTTTTAAAAATGCATGCTGATATGACTGCTGTCACCATACAATTTTAGCAAAATTGCTTTGAGTGAAGTTAAAAACAACTACATGCTACTAGAGCCATTGTATGGGAAAAAAACAAACAAACTTTTTGGCAAACCCAATAATATTGACCAAAGAAGGACAGATAAAATCACCTAGAGATGAAGATAATGAATGTGAACAAGAAGAACTAGAAAGTTGGAGAGTAATAAAAGTAATGAAGTGTTGTAAGTGGTAAAACACTTGAAAGATTTAATTTCTGAATACCACCATTTTGTGATAAAAGGCAAGGATTTTAGGCTCTTTTAGTAAAGGTAAATTAGACGATATATAAAGTTTGCCTTATTTACTCCCTTAGCGACTAACTCCTGTGTAAGATATGACTCCACTGTACTTATCCATTCTACCCTGGACTAGAAAAAAAGTTACAAGTGATTCCAGAGGCAAAGATCCCCAGTCTGTTCTTTCCTTCACTTGCTAATTCCAATTCCTAGAGCTAATTTAACTCAGAGCCAATGCCTCGGCAAGTGTTAGCATTTACCACCAAGAGTATGACTGCCCCGATTGCTAAACAGCTGCCCGAGAAATATACACAGGATTCTTTACTGCGATACACGGCTGTTGTGTGGCTATCAGGAAGCTTAAATCTCTCTTCTATCCTGTGGACTGGTCCTGCTGAACTGGTTAGCAGGGAAGTACTACTTCAAAAGTCTTCTGCATGGGTTTCAACACTGAGAAGTTGTTATATGGGGGTTGAATTCTCATTTTTGAGAACTGGTATGTGTTTTAAGAACCTTTATGGTGAATTAGTCTTAGAAATAGCTGTCCTCTCCCTGTCACTGCTTGCAACTTTGTAGAGCTTGTCATTCAGATATGCTTAATGCCGTCATTCTTCAAGTAATCTGTGAACTTCTGGCCATGTTAAATGTCTTGCAGTTTATAAAAATTCTTTTTTAGAATTAACACTACCAGGCTTCAGGATATTTCTTACATTTTGGGGCTGTTCCCAGGCTGGGTTTTTCTTGTGGTCAGAATTTGATATGCAGGGTGGAACCAAAAGTTGGTTTACAGTTGTTCTCATGGAAAATAATAACAACTATTAACCTACCTTTGCCCTACCCTATAGTATAGTTGTTTGAATGACTCCTTTCAATACTTGTGCTTCTCTGATTTAGTTTTCTTTTTCATTTTTTTTTTTCAGGGTTGCAGAGCAGTTGCTGGGGTGATTGACCTAGGCACAGTGGAGATATTTCCCATCTTCAGAGCCATGCAAAAGGGCCTCATTGACCATGACACAGGCCTTGTGCTCCTGGAATCCCAGGTTATCATGTCTGGCCTCATTGCCCCTGAGACCAGTGAAAAGCTCTCTTTGGAGGAGGGCCTAGCCAGAAACCTCATTAGTCACCAGCTATATCAGCAGCTCCAAGAGCTACAGGATACTCTGTCCTTAGTGAGCAGGCTTACTGAGAGCAAAGGCCCTCTTTCTGTAGTGGAAGCAATTGAGAAGAACATTATCAGTGAGAGAGTTGGACTGAAAATCTTAGAAGCTCACCTGGCAACTGGAGGTTTCACTGTCCTCCTTAATGAGGACTCTGTTAACCTAGAGGAGGCTTTTCACCAGGGCCTCATTTCTGAACGACTTCACTCAGAATTAGAGTCTCACCTAAGATTATCCAAGAATTTGATAGATCCCAACACAGCTGAGAAGATCAGTTTGCTGGATCTGATGCAGAGATGTATTGTCCACCAAGAATCAGGGTTGAAATTGTTGCCTGTCAAGCAATTGGCAGGGGGCATGTTGAGCTTGAAATCAGGCCGGAAGGTTAGCATCTTCCGTGCAGTTCAGGAAGGCCTAATAGATAGGCAGGTTACTGTGCGGCTGCTGGAAGCTCAGCTTTTTGCTGGCGGCATAGTAGATCCAAGAACAGGACACAGACTTACAGTAGAAGAAGCTGTAAGACATAATTTGATTGACCAAGATATGGCCTGTGCTATTCTCATAAGGCAGCTTCAGACAGGTGGCATCATAGACACTGTCACTGGCCATAGGTTGACGATAGATGAAGCAGTGAGCAATGATGTAGTAGCTGCTAAGATTGCCCTTGTGATTCTGGAGTCCCTTTGGTCATTCATGGGGTTGCTATGGCCTGAATCTGGAGAGATCCTCCCAATTACAGATGCCTTGGAACAAGGTATTGTGTCTACTGAGCTAGCTCATAAAATCCTTAGTGGACGACAGCATATTAAAGCTCTGTTTCTACCAGCAACCACAGAGATTTGGTCCTGGAAGAAAGCAATAGAAAATGGTATGTTGGATAAAGATCTTGCTGGTAACTTACAGTCAATTTGCATACCTGATGTGATGCCCCACATGCGATTAGCAGATTCTTCAGAACAGAGCAGAGTAAACATTCACCCTGGAGCATCAGATCTGTCCTGCAGCAAGAGCCCAGCGGAGGGCACAGCAAGCCACAGCGAGAAGCTGTTGTTCCAGCTGATGACTCACAGCTATGTTAATGTGCGGAACGGACAGAGACTGCTCCTGCTAGACAATGAGCTGATAGAAACACTAACAGCAAAAGGTGAATATCAGCCAAGTCCTCTAGAAGTATTTGGAATTGGGCATCAGAGACTAGAAACTCCCGAAGAATTACAAGAATCGGTGAATGTGAAAATCACAGAAACTTTCTGTGATAGGCTGACTGTGAGACCACATGAGTTCTACTCTTCTTCTGAGAACAAAGAATATCCTGATCAGACAAATCACAGCGAAGCAGAAGGCAAAAAGACTACTGTGGTGACAGAAGGTTCCGCTATAGAGAACCCGGAAAAAGACCTGTTTGTAGTGGAACAAAAAGTGAGAAATCCAAATGTTGACACTTTGAAGGTCACAGGTCAAGTTAAGTCAGAGGTTAAAAGGCAGTTATTAGGTACCGAAAAGGAAGCTCTAACAGAAATGTCTAACAGAGAAAATGTCAGCAGAGGATTCCTCCTTACAGTACCCTCTGAGGAAGCAGTCGTGACCTTGGTGGTAGACAAAGCTCCTTTTTCTGTTGAAACACCAAAGGAAGAATGGCAGACTCCCAGAAAGACTTCCATTATATGTCAGAAAGAACAAGCAAACACACTTGAAATCAAACATACTCCAGGTGAAACTAGAAGACCTCTCCTAAAACCCCAAAGCAAAAAGTCACAATTTGAGGTAAAGAAAACTCTAGATTTAGAATTGGAACTCAAGTCTGAAAATGACATGAATATTCATTCTCTGGACAAAAAGAAAGTCTTAAGTGAAACATTTTTGGGTGAAGGTGTTCATAAACCAAGTCCAGAAGAACAAAACATTGTGAGTGGTGGTATGATGTTAGGAAAAACATATGAGGTGGATCATGGTAGTGAAACTTCCATGTCATGCATTCATTCTTCAGACTTGCTTGAAGAAGCTACCTTAAATATATTATCTACACAATTACTAGATGGTGGTATCTTTCATGAACAAACAGGTCAACAGCTCTTATTGAATGAGGCAATAGCCAGAGGCATTGTGCCCAGTCACACTGCTGTGAAACTTATGGGAAAGTTGAACATGTTCCGGGGCTTCTTTGACTCTCAGACTTGTGAATCTTTGACAACTGAGGAAGTCATCAATGAAGGTCTGATGGATGAGAAATTATTACATAATGTCCTCATGGCAGACAAAGCTATTAGTGGTGTCTTAGACCCCCGTACACATACACTCTGCTCAGTGAAGGAAGCAGTTGCAGTTGGACTCCTTGACACACAAACAGCCACCAGAATATTGGAGGGGCAGGTGGTGACTGGTGGAATTGTTGACCTGAAACGAGGCAAAAAGGTTTCAGTGACTTTGGCCTTAAATCTTGGCTTGGTGGACAGTGCCGACCAGACAGAGCTTATAAATCTGGAGAAAGCTTCCAAAGGCAGAGATGCTGAAAAAACAGTTAGGGAGAGATTAATTAGCTTACAAATGGAAACAACTGGAATTATGGACCCTGATAGCAAGGCCCCTCTAACAGTTGTGCAGTCCATTGACCAAGGACTTTTGGAGAGAGAAGAGGCCATTCAGTTGTTGATCAAGCAGGTGGTGGATGGAGGTATCATTCACCATATGTCTGGAATGAGACTTTCTGTTGATAATGCCTTTAAACATGGCATCATTGATGAAGATTTAGCCAAGCAACTCAAAAAAGTTGAGAACTTAAGCCTCCATCAGTTTTTTCATCCTGAAACCAAGGAAACTATTTCCCTCCATGAAGCCATAAAATTAGATCTTGTTACCCCAGACTTGAAAAGAGAAATTCAAGAAATTCAGGCCTTGACTGGAAGCTTTGTGGATCTCGTTTCTGTCCAGAGATTGACCTTGGCAGAAGCTAAAAAAGAAGGGCTGTTAACTAATAAAACAATATTGTCTTCAGGAATGATGCATGGGATTGTAGATCCTGAGAATTACAGAATTGTTCCATATTCAGAATTAGTAAAGAAATGTAAGATTGATATTGAATCTGGACAGAGATATCTAGAAGTAATTCCCTTCTCGGGTATTAAAGATGGAGTGAGTGACAAAGTACTTACACTGTCTCAAGCAACCCAGCTGGGAAAAGTAGACATTGCATCTACACTGAAGGTTCTGGAATCTCAGGCAAATACTGGGGGAATCATAGATACTGCCACGGGACAAAGACTGACATTAGGATCAGCTTTAGAACAGAAATTGGTGGATGAAAACATGGTCAGAATTATTGCATCTCATCAGGTACTAAATGGAGGAATCATTGATATATTTAATGATCAAAGAGTGACATTAACGGAAGCTATTGAGAAAAGATTTATCAGCCCTGAACTGGCAACTTTGATCCAGATAGATACTTTAGAGTCCAGTGCTCACAGGGCTCAGATTGAAAAGCAATTAGGTATTGAAGTATGTGAATTAAAGGAAGAACTTCCAAAAAAGGAGATGTTAATTACTTCTAATCAGACCGCTGAAATGAGTTGTGGTAAAGAAGAAAGTGAGAAATTATTTCAAACTGGAAGTCAGTCTGCACAAGAAAGGGTTAAAAGGAGTGTTTCTGATGGGGAGCAGGCAAAAAAGAGCAGGGGAATTTCATTAAAAGAATTGGAGTGCAAGGATCAAAATAAGAGGAGAGCTTCTCCCAATGCTAATGAGTCTGTCAGTATCATAATTCCTAGTGATTGTAAAGGCAAATCATCGGGCCAAGGTTCAGTTACATGCCCTCACTCAGAGGTGGCTGGTAACAACATGGGAGAAAGTATGAATGAAGAGCAGGAAAAAATAGCATCACAAATAGAAATTATTTCTCATATGAAACAGTCTGTGTCAGGTTTCGCTCATAAGGAAATAAGGGAAAACCAAAGAGAAATTATTTCAGAAGCACAAGAAACAAATCATGAAACTTCAGGCAAATTGTTGAGTGAGCAGATTATGCAGAAACCAATTAATACCTGGGAGAAAAGGAAGAGAGAGAAGAAGGAGATAATTATAAAAGACAGTGTCAAAGCATGCAAATCATTAGTTCTTTCAGAAGAAAATTTGAACCAAGAATCTGCCATTGGAGATGACCATGACTTTAGTATAAAGAGTCATCCAGTGGGAATTATCATAACTGAAAAAAGAAAAGAAGATGATGGAGAACTGGGATTTTCTGTTCAATGTAAAGCTGAAGACTCTTCTTCCCCGATGATACCCAAAGGGATTTCCATAAGAAATCAAGATGCTTCAACATTTTTCAACCCTAATCAAGTCAATGAAGAAGTCAAAAATTTAAGCGTCTGCTTGACTTTAAAACCAGAAGATTTATCTCAAGAAATTGCAAGTGGGGTTCGGAGTGAACCATTCTCTTCTATGACCCCAAAACCTAAAGAATTGCACTACCAAGAATCAGCTGGAAAAGCCCAAGTTGCAGACATATCCCAAATTTCCAAAATGGACAAGGCTTTCCAAGGAACCATCAGACAAGAGACCAACTACTCAGAAGATTCCTGTGTTACCTCTAAGACTAAGGAAACCGAAGATTTGATTTGCTCACCTAATGAATATAAAGAAAAATTATACCAAGAAGTACCCTTTGATTCAACAAAAATTCTTAAATTGGAAGAAATTATAGTTTCTAGAGTAGACCCAAAAGAATTCAGAAAAGACCTTCATCATCAGGACAGCAAAAGTGATAGTGAACTTCGTGGAATTCTTGAATCTAAAATGGTACCAACACAGGAAATGACTGGAGAGAAATTTCTAGAAATGTCACACCCTATAGTTACAGGTGCAGAGGCAGGGTCCTTTGAAAGTGAAGTGACTCAGGGAGTTCCCAAAGTCTTAGTGCCCCTTCTTCCAGAGAAATTGTTCAAAGATGTATCTCAAAAAGACAGTATAGGGCAGCAGGATGCCACCATTAGTCCCACTATTCCAGACACCAGTGAGGAAAAGACAGTGCCCCTCATATGCCCTGCAATGAAGATGGACGAGAAGACACTCCAAGAAAAGCTCAGAGAAAGCCCTGGCAGTGAACAGACTCCCTTCCTGACTGCACCCAGGAGGGAGGGGAGTGAGGCTTTAAACACAGAGCCCTCCAGAGCAACTAAAGTAAGTTTCCCAGTGGTGTGCTGTGTCTGTATAGTTTTTTTATGTTGTTGTTGTTGTTTTTAAAAGATAAAACTGGTTTAATACTAGAACTCTTGACTGGATACTGAGTTTACATATGTATATAATTGTACGCATATGTACATTTCAGGGCATTAGTGAACTAAGTATAGTATATTTTACCATTATCTGTTTTTAACACAGTTGTTGGAAAATTAGGCAATAACTTACTGTTTTCTGAAATTTGCAAAGATTTTAACATAGAAACTAACACTGGAGCTAATTTGAAATATTGGGGTGATGCTACCTAAAGTTAAAATAGGTTTAGGAAATTTTGCTAAAAGGATGCTTATAGATAGATAATTATGAGCTTCTCCTCCCTGAGGAAGTTAATAAAATCACTTTTTTTTGTCTGTTGATTTGAGAGGACATAGATAAAATAACATGTGTTATTTCAGCCCACCCTAAGTGTAGTAAAAATTTCAATTTATCTATCAGTAAGCTACAGCTTGCCTTAAAAAAAACAGGCTTAAAGGAAAATGTTAGGTCTGAGTGAGTTGTCTTTTGGCTCCACAGAATGTATTTAACCGACGACTCTGTCTAGAATATGATGAGAAGCTGGTATCCTATCTATCTTTATTACGAGACATTGAAATGAGGACCAAACAGATTCAACCTGCGGAGCGTAGCCTGGCAGAGCTACAGGATCTGCTGTGTCAGGCCAAGGTAGGTTCCCAGAGAACTGGCTTCCTCTGGGCCCTCCAGCTTGGGGGAAATAGAGACTGTAATGGAAGAAAAACATGTTCAAAACACCACCATGTAAAGGACAAAAAACTAGATTGAAAAGATGTAACTGGAGATCTCTGAAGAACACCAGGAAATACTGGTCTCACAAAACCACAGCAGAAGGGACTCAAGGGAGCAATAGTCTGCAGTGTTAATGACAATGGAGAGACCGAGTACAGTGAGTACTAGAAGGGGAATTAGCACCTGAAAGTCACTGTGGCTTTGATAACATTTTCAGTGGAGTGGTTTGGTAGGCCATAAACTAGGTTGCAGTGAGAGTAAATGGGAGGTCGGAAGGTGGGGACAATTAATGTAGACCATTCTTGCCAGAAGCTTGTTAGTGCAGGCAAGGAAGAAGGTGGGGCAGTAGCTAGAGGAGATGGACTGAAAGAGGAATGTTTTGAGTCAGTTTGGGGTGGTGAGGAGAAAACTGAGGTAGAAAAGAGAACTTGGAAGGTAGAGGAGACAGAACTAGACAGCCTTGAGAGGAAGAGGAGCTTTCACTGAAACTGGAGGTTAAGAGTCACCACAGGATTCGAGTCACAATGAGGGCAGAGGTTGTAGAGGTTTACCAGTTCTCTAAATATCCAAAGTATGACCTTGGGTAGCATTGCTGACGGGGAAGTTAGGATGATGCTCATAAAAACTACCTAGATCTCCATGACATTTCTGACTCTCTACTGAAGATCAGAATATTGTAGACTAGTTGAATGGGAAGCCTGGCATGGGATATTTTTATGTTCTTTGGTTTTGACCCCATGGAATTTGGAGTGGGAGTTGTCCTTTTGACTGATTTATTTTGCATAACATTATATAAGGCATAATGATACTCTTAGGGAGGCAGCAAATTGCAGTGGAAGGAACACTGTGCTGAGTCAGAAAACCTGAATCCAAGTCCTGGTTCTGTTGCCTCCTATCTGGGTAACCTCAGACCAAAAGATTTTACATTTATGTGCTGAGACATCTCTATAAATCCAGAATTAGAATATCTATTCAGCCTACCTCAAGGATTAATGATTATGAGAACCAAATAAACAAATGAATATATATATAAAAAATTTTAGAAGCCCTGAAGCCTGTGTAGGCATGCAGTGAGAGAACAGTGTATTCACAGCTGGTTCCTACATACCAAGAGTCCTAATGACTTGATTTTGGAGATAACTCCACTTTATCCCCTAAGGTATTAGACGAGGAGCTAAAGGATCTGTCCACCTTGGTGAGTCAGGAATTGGAGTGTGTGAACCAGATTATCATCAGCCAGCCTCAGGAAGTTCCTACTCAACTGTTGAAAGCTCTAGAGAAAGATGCCAAGAATCTTCAAAAGTCCCTCAACTCTGTGAGTGACACCTGGAGTTCCAGACTACTCCACCTCCAGGATACCATGGAAGTAAAAAAGGTAGTTTCTTGTTTTTATTCACAAAGGCTGACAAAGTCTGAGCAGGTTTGGAGATTTTTATAATCTAATTTGCCATTTATTTTTTAGACTAGAGTGTTAAATCAGCATGAAGAGCTAGAAGGCAAACTTCAAGATCTGAGAGCTTGGGTTGGCAATACCAATCTTACTCTGACTAGCAAGGAACATAACAGCAAATCGGATGCTGACAGCCTGACTCAGCGTCTCCAGCAGTATGAGGTGAACCCTGCACCCATTCTCGAGCAGGTTTTATTTGTCCTTTGAGTTATATCAATTTTATTTTCTTGCTACAGAAACCAGCATCTGTACTTTATCTTTCCTAGACAGTCTGATATTCTATTTCAGAGATAATAAACTCTGCTATGTTTAGTTTTCTTTAGGTTATCAGACCCCTGGAGCTATAGAGATTATGATTATTTTTCCTTTCAGCTATTCTGTGAGAGAGTCTACAGAATGGCCTATTATTATTATCAAATGGCCTCTATAACTGAGCATCTAATACCTGTCCCTTTCTATTTTGCCCAAGATCTAATACTATGTACACAAAACAATTTCAGGAGAATTTTTGGTTAGTGGTCTAGGTCATGGCTTGGAAAACTTCTCCTGTAAAGGACTAGATAGTAAATATTTTAGGTCTTATAGGTCATACACGAATGGACCAGTTCTGTGGCAACCACTCAATTCTGCTATTGAAATATGAAAGCAGCCATAGACAGTACATAAATGAATGGTTGTGGATATGTTACAATAAAACTTGATTTGCAAAATCTAACAGGCGGATTTGGCCAGGGATAGATTGCCAACCCTTGACCTGGAGAGATGCTTTTCTTCTTGTTACACCCCAAATTAATTGATAGTTTTAAATTAGAGAAAGATACAGACTCTTGAGATACGTATGAGCCAGAGGGTTTTTCCCCCAGCATTGTTCCTTTGAGGGGGGCTATACTTAAGATACTATTAGATAGTACACAGGTTTATCTGCCCTCTCCTTAAACCCTTTTAAGAGCAGAACCAGAGATGTCTTCTCCTTTCGTCCCATCCTCTCCCTTTTCCCCAGTCTTAAGAGAAGCAGACATAAGGGTCTGTCCATGGTCTGGCTCTTGTATACAACTTCATTCCTCTTTATCTTGTAAGAGTTGACCTGCCTTCTTCTTTCATACCCTTTTATCCAAGATACCACTCGGGGAATGAGTACCAGACTGTTCACTGACAGGGTAGTATAAAGAAGCAAAGGTGAACAAATTGGTAGTTACAGAATAGTTATAGGGATGTAAAGTACAGCACAGAGAATATAGTCAATAATATTCTAAGAACTATGTATGGTGTCAGATGTCTACCAAATTTATCAAGATGATTACTTAGTAAGTTATATTATGTCTAAGCACTGGGGTGTACACCTGAAACTAATTTACTATTGTATGTCAACTGTAATTGAAAAAAATGTTTAAATGAATTAAATATCAGAGAAAGAAAGAGAGAAAAATTCCTGTGATATAGTATGAGATATAAAAACACATAACGTCTCATGCATTGGTTTTTCCCCCGTTTTAAGTTATATGAATTCTTTTATGAGAAGAGAGCCACAGTCTAAGCCTTGTTTTCCTAGTGATAGTTTTTCAAATTCCTGTTGAAAGATAAAGGAAGCATGTTCTGATGATAAATACCCACAATACCCTCCCAGCCTGCTTTGTAGTATTGCTGACTGCTCTCAATTTCATAATGATAGAGATATAGATATATTAATTGTTTTTATTGCATCCAGTATAACAGCTGTTGGCCACTAAATTTTTCTGGAAAAATTACATGCTTTTAATTATCTAAAAATAGATCATTGTAGTGTTCAGGCACTTTTTACTGCTTTATGGGAGCAATATAACTATATATAAGAAAGTTTGAGTGTAATCATTTATAGTTTTAAAATGTATAAGCAACATTGTTTACTGTAAAAATAAAAATTTAATAAATCATAAATAAATTGAATATCTTCTCACTTCTCACATACCAGTAACTCACTGTTGGACAAATGCAAATAAATTTAAACCTAAGAAAATACAATTAGATAGATATATCTCAGACCAGAAATTCATGTTATACTTCCCAACTTTAAAAAAATTTTTTTACTGATGTCTGAGATTAGCTCTAGTTTAATCCTGTTAACATAAATAAGCAAAAGCTTGCTGTGTTTGGAAAACAATATGCAGTAAAGGAAACCTAATTGTAATTTATGAGTGTGGAGAGACCAGACATGAGAGAGACTTCCAGTTGTGATGTGACTCTAGAAATTATCGGTGTCAATTATAAAAATACAGGATATTAACCTCTCATTGATTATGTTGATTCTTTGATTAGAACCAATAGCTTCTGCTTCAATAGAGAATTGAAAGTTTCATTTCTTTCTCTTTTTTTCTCTTTTTACCTTTCCCTGCTTACCTTAGGATTTGAAACAGCCCATGGCTGAAAGGAAATCTCAGCTGGATGCTCTTGCTTTTGATATTCAGTTCTTTGTCTCCGAGCATGCTCAGGATTTGTCCCCTCAGCAGAACCGACAGATGCTGAGGCTTCTGAATGGACTGCAGAGGTCTTTCCAGGACCTTGTGGAGCAGACTGCAGCTCAGATCAATGCCTTGCAGGGTCATCTTCAACAAACGGAGCAGGCAGCCCTGGTCAAGGTCAGACTGAACCAAGCATCTGGGCTCAGTTTGTCTTTTGGGATGTCCTGTGTTGGAGTTTTCTGGCTAGAATATATCTACCATGATTGAAGGAGCCTGCGTTTACCAATTTTGAAATTTCATTCAAGCCACCTTGGTTCTGGTCCAGGAGGCAGCTGTTCTGGCTGTTTTTCTCGCCATGTTTTTGGTTTTATGTGTGCGTGTGAGAGAATGTGTTGTTTATGTGTGTATGTGTGTGCAAGTATTTTCTTTTTAATAAGACTCTCCCCTCACTGTGTCTCATTGTCCCTGCCTTTCAAATGAAAATCACATCCCTAGCCCTTTTTTGTTCCTTAGCATTCTTTTAAGGCTCTTAAGGCACTCCAAGCTCTTGAGAAGAATGGTTTTGAAATCAGTTTTATTCTGGGTCTTTTCAGATGATTATACTGAAATTTCTTGACAACTTTTCAACAGCTGACAAGGAAATTTTTATCAGAATCATACTGATTTTTTAGCATCTCTTAAACTATGATTTTATAGCACCTTTCTTCACACCATAGTGCCCAGTACTTACCGGTTTTGAAAAACCATGTGTAGAATCAGAAATAATACATTTTGGGAAAAAAAAACTAACCACCATACCACCTTCCATTGCAACCTTCTTCTTGCAAAACTCAACATAATTGCATTAATGTTAACATAACCTTAAATTACCAAGAATGATGCTTCTGCCTTTTTTGCTCTTTTAATAATAAATTGGAATTCAGCAAGATGATATTACAATTGTCATTATCACCAGCAAATCCATCTTAGGGTCTGCTTTATTAAATATTGTGCAAAGTAGAATTGAGCTTTTGAGTCAGGTTTAAAGGAAATTAGGTTAGTCAATTCCATATGTCTTTCATTACTGCTTAGTTGTTTCAGCTACATTGAAAATGAAATAAAATACTAATGAAATACTTTAGGTTATTTTCCAAATCTGAAAATTTGCAATGTCCTCACTTTGGAACTTATATAGCGTGGTGTAGCCTATGGACAATTAATGAAATAGCACTGGTCTCTGCCCCCTTAAGATATAGCCCAGATCCAGGATATGCCCCTGAACTGCAGCAGGTGATACAGTTGCATGTGAACATTCTCTCTGAGTACATAATTAATTTCACAATGTTTATTAACATTGTTATTGTCAGAAATGTTCTGCTTCTCTATATTTGCCCTGAATGCATGTATATGTCTGTGTGTTAACTTGTTTGCTTTGCTTTTTTCAGATTCAGTCTGCACCCATCCTAACCCATGAAGATCCCGTTTTACAGCTGAAGAGCTCTTAGGAGTTCTCCTCCAGAGCCCTTCTATTTGTCCTAAAGAGGGGGAGAGAGGGCCAGTTTGGGCACCTGTTTGTAAGTGCAGGTGACTAAAATGCCATCAGAAGTTAGAATCTGATGGAAAATGGTTTTAGAAGGATGGTCAGGAGAACACATCATGCTCAATTGCTCAATCAGGTGCTTCAGTGTCAGGCAGCTGAGATGAGATCTAGGGATCAAGCACAGAAACATATTTTCTCCCTCCCCTTGGGCCTAGCTTTTCGCTTTGATATCAATGTAGACACCTAAGGGTCTGGGCCAGTTGCTAATCTTGGGCAGTTTCCTTCTCAAAATAGACAAGCCCTTTGTTCCTGGCATATATAATCATTCCATTTTAATGGGTGTCTACATTTGTGAGACACTTGATTTATAAAGTCGGCTAAATTATTAAGAAGTTCAATTAGTTTATGAATTGTCCAGTTTCTTGATTTTTTACATCCTAGTCTATTTCCTTTAATTTTCCATATTTTGACTAATAATGTAGCACATCCTGTAATTCTGGTAGAGGAATTCATCAGAACCAGTAATTTATTATTATCATCACCATCATCATCTATGGATTTCAAGCATCTTGGCTCTCTGTTCCCCATTTCTAAGGATGATAACAGCAGTCCTTAGGCAAAGGCGCTCCCAAACCACAACCTGGGAACATTCTCATTTGAAATTACCCCTGATTGTAATCCAGACCACACACCCAGATCAGCAGATTATCCAGATGAGGGGAGCCTTCTAAATATGATTTCTGTGCTTTTTCCTGTTAAGTCTCCCACCAACTTTTCCATCCTTGATCTATAACCTTGTTTTATATTTCAGGGAGTTATCTTGTTTTTGTAAAATGAGAATTATTAATAGTCTTTGGCCCTTTTACATTTTAATTAGACCCTGCAGAAACAACAAAATACTTGTCACCAGAAACTGGAGGATCTCTGTAGCTGGATAGGACAGGCAGAAAGAGCATTGGTGAGTCACCAAGGTAGAGCCACCCAGCAAGATCTTTCTGCTTTGCAGAAGAACCAAAGTGACTTGAAGGTCAGTATGAATTAATTCCTTTTTTTTTTTTTTTGCATTCTTTCAACAAATATCTATAATGGCTTGCTATGTGCCAGGCACAGTATTTAGTGTTAGCAACATAATGGTAAATATCCCTGCTCACATGATACTAACAGTCTAGTGAAAGAGACAGATATTAGAGGTAATCACAAAAATTACAAATAATTATTAACTATGATATCTGTAAAGGATAAGTTACATGGGAACATATAACAGAGAGACCCAATCTAGCCAAGGATCTCAGAAAAGATTACCTTGAAGAAGTGTCACTTAAACTGAGACATGAAGGATATTTATGGGTTAAGGCATGAAGGAGTGGAAGGAGGAAGACAGTAGGCAAGCAGAGGTCTGTGTATCTGTCTTGAGGTGGAAATGGGATCCAGCTCCACATATTCCACATTTGAAAGAAAGCTAGTTCAGCTGGACTGAAAAGAACAAAAGGAAGATTAGTGATGATGAGGCTGGAGACTAGGCAGTACCTGTATCATACTGGTTCTTATAGGCTACAGTAAGGATAAGGTGAGTATAAAGGCCTTGACTCAGCTTGAATCCTGTTGTCAACTCTTCCTTATAGAAGAATAATCTCTTTAAGGATAACTCATTACAGAATAAAAATCTCTGCTCTTCAACATGTTTATGGGGCTTCCTTTTTTTGTTTTCACTAAATATTTGCTCAAAAATTTCAATTTAAATTTGCTTAGAAAATTAAATATTATATAATTTCTTAATTAAAAAGTATTTAAAATTTACTGTTTGAATTGGTTTAGACCTAAACTTTAAACAAATTACAGTCAGGGGCATGTGTCTGTTACAGCTACGTCATCCTAGCCATTCCACCTTCATACTATTAGAGGCCTTAGGCATGCTAAAGTTAAAGCCTCTGCCATCCCTATTTTCATGTGTTAAGGATTTACAGGACAACATCCAGAATCATGCCACCTCATTTGCCAGTGTTGTCAAAGACATTGAAGGGTTCCTGGAAGAGAACCAGACCAAGCTGAGCACCCATGAGTTGAGAGCTCTTCGGGAAAAACTTCATCAGGCTAAGGAGCAGTATCAGGCTCTCCAGCAACAGATGCAGGTGGCCCAGAAGGAGCTGGAGGAAGTAGTGACCTCAGCCTTACAGCAGGAGACTGAAAAGGTAACCAGACTGCTATGATACTTGGTATTTTTCCAAAAAGAAAAATTTGGTACCTACACAAATGAAAGGTAATGAGGGGAAACTGCCTTACACAGAGCACAGAATCGTGAGAAGGGGCTATTTCAGGAGCAAGTTGGTGAGCCAATATTTTATTTTTATAAGAAACATCCTAAAGAACTTTAAGTCGGGAATAGTTGGTGGGGAGTTCATATTACCACACACAAAAAAAATAATAATAATTCTGGCTGGCTGTGTACTCAGTACTCTGACTAATTGAAAATGTCAGAATTTAGTAATTTAGTGAGAAAAATGCAAATGGCGTATTTCTTACATGAATCTAGACTGGTGATCCAAGAGTACTAGGGGAAATGTCTGGGGAGTTTCAGTGGGCCACAAACCATCCCCAAGCTGTCACTGTAGTTTCAGTGGGAATTATAACACTGGGACAAACCTATGAGAATGTCTTCTGCACCCCACTTGGCACTGGCAGATTGAATCAGAATCCTTTGGCCATGGACGCTAATGCTAACAGGGAGATACAGAAAAGAGAAATAACTTAGCTGAAGATGAATTCTGAACTACATGTATATATCACTTGGCATATCCTTTTTAGTTAATTAAAATACTTGACAGGTCAGAGAATAGTTTCAGAACTCAGTGCTCTGTTGGGCAGAGAAAGGGATAGGAGAGATCTGTATTTCCTCTAGGGAGGAGTAGCCAGGTAATTGAGTGTGACTCTGTTATCTCTTATCCTAGCAAGCCAGTGTATCACTTTTCATCCCTAGAAACAGAACGTTGGGGCCATGCTGTGGTTCCAGGACTAAGTCACTTCTTAATAAAATAAAGCCTTTTAAATCCTAGAGTTTGCTCCCCCTTTCCCCTTTTAAAACAGTAAGATAGAGACAAAATCTAGAGATTATTTTAAATAATTACTTTTTTCAATATATTTAGATGCTCATTCTTTTTTGTGGGTTCAAAGACTGATTATAGCCAGTCTTAGAGTTTCTTCATAAAAATTTCCTTCTTGACTTAACCTGTAACCTATAACTGCTGAGCATCTAAGGCCTTCTCACTAAACAACTTCTGGCTTTCAGAGTAAAGCAGCAAAGGAACTGGCAGAGAACAGGAGTAAGATCGATGCTCTCTTGGATTGGGTGGCTTCAGTGGGAGCACCTGGTGGACAGATGGATACCACTGATGGTCACATGGGAGTGAACCAAGCCTCAGAGAAACTGGACAAGCAATGTGAAAAGATGAAGGTGAGGATGTTAGCTTGTCCTCACTGTGCTGTGGACTCTGTTCCGCCTTGGGCAAATCACCATAACCTCCTTGCTCCTAAACCCAGTGAGCACTTCTAAGTTCCTCTCCCCAGGAGCTTTGACACTGTTGGGCACTCACCTTGAAACACTCCTTCCCTCACTTTACATAGCACTATTCTGCCCTGGATAATCTGTATTCCTTTCCCCTAGACACCTTTTCAAATACAGATGTGCTTTTAGGTAGTATCATAGAGCTCCTCTCATCTCTCAGAATATACTTTCCTTGGGTTGTCTCATCCATTCATGACACTTCAATTATCATTTGTACTAAATAATTTCATGTATATATTTGTCTCCAGCCCAAATACCTGTCCTGAGCTTCAAGCCATTATATAAATCTGTCTTTCTTTTGGCAACTTGAAATCTAGCACCTCAAACTGAAAAATGGAACCCCTGTTTACTAAAATACCCCTCCCCCAATTAAACACATTTTCCTTCCTATATTCCCTCTTAATTGCCTGTATTAAACATCATTCCAGATTCCTCTCCCTGCCTCACTGTTTCATATAGAATCTGTCATCAAATCACATTCACAGTCAGCCACACTTCTTTGTCTCCTTTGAGGTGTTAATATAGTTCAGACTATTATCTGGTCTCACTTGAATTATTTTAGTAGCTTCTACTGGTCTCCTTGCCATTTGGCTTTTATCCTCTCATCTACCTCCAACACTAAGTGATCTTCTAAAATGCTATATTATTTTAATAGTTCCCCACTGCACTCATGAAACCATTTCTTCTATTTATCTCTATTCATTTATTAATTCATTTAGCAAATATTGAGCACCTGCTATATCATAGGCATTGGAGATAAACCAGTGAACCAACCAAATAAACTATCTCCTAGGACATTAACTAGCACATTCAGGCACATTATATTGCATAAGAAGAAGATGATTATATATTCAGGGCACTTAAAAAAATACAAGGATCATATATTTTAGTAGTGATACCTTTCTAGCAAAGAAAATTTGGTTTAGCTGAAATGCTTCTGTTGCATGGCTTGTGTGGGCCATTGCCTCATTGTGTATTAATAGGATTTCTGCCTCTGGCATGCTTCTTCTGATCTTGATCCATGATAGTGTGTCCCCCAAAGCCCTGGCAGTCTTTTAACAGCATAGAGCAGAGGTGTTTCTGCCATCATAGGACCCTTCCCTACACCTCTTGCTGGCAGCTGTCAACCTGACCAAGCAGTATCTCCATCCTAGGAAGAAAACTGCCTTACTTACGGGTGGATGGGTTGGAGGGTGAGAAGGGGACACCTGGGTGCTATACAGACAGGCTGTGGTACTAGACACTCCCTACTGTCTACTTGAGCAGTAGGTATTTGTCACCCCAGCTTCCCTGAGAGAACGTTGGAGTCTGAGGCTATCAGATTACTGTTGATACAGGTTGAAACTGGACAATATTCTGAAGAAAAGTAGGCTATTTACAGTCCTCTAGTCGTTGCATAAACAATATAGATAGTTGGTAACACTGACTAAAATCCCACTTACTTTTGTTAGACTCAGGAAGAACATTGTTAAAACAACCACCACTGCCTTTCTTTCTCTTATATTCTATTGGAACAGAAGAAAGATCCACGTGTAAAGACGTGGATCACCTATACTGTCCAGAAACAGTTTACTCTCACTAATATATAAATTGTTTACCTAATGAATTAATTCTCTTAAATCTTTCCTGTTAGGGACAGTCTTCACAGATAATTCACTGACATATTTGACAGCTAGGAACTTGCAATTTTTATATTGTCCCATGTATGGCTCACCCAGCTTATTCTCTCCTTCTGTTAACGGGGGTAATTAGTTGGCCTTATTGTACCTTCTCTCAGACTTAGGGTGGCTTAGTGAGGAGAGTCATGTCACCAGTTCATCCCTTGACTATCTACGTGACCTCAGTCAATAATACATCTTTTTGGTAATCACTTAGCCACATCTTTAATATGAATATTATATTGTCTTCCTACATTACAGATTGTGCCATAAATCAGATGAGGTGATACATGTCAAATATCTTTGAAAACTGTAAGATTCTATATGTGTCAGTTTATCTGGAATTAGCATATGGCATGACTCTTAGAGATATTGGTGATTTCTGAGCAGCTGTAAAAGTGGCCTATGAAGATCTCTCTCTACCTCTAGCTGTAGACATAATCAAATTATCATAGTGTCCCTACTGATTTGTTTGGGGGAATTTTTTTTTTTTTTGCCAGGCCCGTCACCAAGAATTGCTATCTCAGCAGCAAAATTTCATCCTGGCCACCCAGTCAGCTCAAGCCTTCCTGGACCAGCATGGCCACAATCTCACACCTGAGGAACAACAGATGCTGCGGGAGAAGCTAGGAAAGCTGAAGGAACGGTACACAACTTCCCTGACCCAGTCAGAGGCAGAGCTGAAGCAGGTGCAGACACTACGGGATGAGCTGCAGAAGTTTCTGCAGGATCATAGAGAGTTTGAAAACTGGCTGGAACGGTCTGAGAGAGAGCTGGAGCACATGCATGCAGGAGGCAGCAGCCCCGAAGCCCTTCCCTCCCTGCTTAAGCGTCAGGGGAGCTTCTCAGAGGATGTCATTTCCCACAAAGGAGACTTGAGATTTGTGACTATCTCAGGACAGAAAGTGTTGGATACTGAAAACAGCTTTGAGGAAGGTAGAGAACCATCAGCAACTGGAACCTTAGTGAAGGACAAGCTGAAGGATGCAACAGAGAGATACACTGCTCTGCATTCAAAGGTATGGAGGAGGCTCCTGGCAGCCTCTAGTGAAATCAACGATCTTGTAGCTCTCACACAATGATGGATGGTTTCTGAGGCTTAGAAACCTCAGGACACAGTGAGTGAGCTAATTTGCACATTGACCATAGACAATGTCTTTATGAGCTACGCAAAAATGTAAACCGTGGAGGCCCACAGGCTAATGCCTGATCCTTGCAATAGCAGGGGTATGTCTCGCTCCAGTGGTGAAGCTGGAGGAGCTTGCCTTCTGTATCCTGCCCAGCAGACATGGTCTCCCAACAGACATAGCACAAGGGAAACATAAACCAAGTACACAGTCTCTATTCCTGCACAGAGCATCTAGGGTAAATCCTTATCTTTCTTCCTATCAAAGAACTCCATTTAGCACCTGAGGTATAGAATCTAGTCAGTTCTTCTCACCTATCTTGTGGTTTGTATCAATACCTCTCACCCCCAAAGAGGAACACTTTTGTACTTCTCAATCCCATTTCTGCTGGCTTGTCATACAGCTCACTAAATCCATCCTAGTATGCAATAAAGTTAAGGTGAATACTGTGGATCAAACAATGAGGAACCCACTCATAAAAGGTAGTTGCTACCCATGTATCAGTAGAGGTCCTGGCACTACCCTAACTGTAGTTACAGTGAGTTCCCTATGACAAAGCCAGGCCTCTCTTTGGACTATGCCTAGGAAGCTCCTGTCCTTGGCCTGGCCTTGCTTAAGCTTGCTTTCCCCCCCTTTCTCTGGCACAGTGTACACGATTGGGCTCTCACTTGAACATGCTGCTAGGCTGTTATCAACAGTTCCAGAGCAGCGCTGACAGCCTACAGGCCTGGATGCAGGCTTGTGAGGCCAGTGTGGAGAATCTCCTCTCAGATACTGTTGCCTCTGACCCTGGGGTCCTGCAACAGCAGCTCTCAACAACAAAGGTAAGCCAGGACACAGGCTGTTGTACTGCATGGCTCACAGCACCCAAAAATGAAGCAAATACTGGCATTTGGATTAAAGGCAATGGTTGGGATGCCTTGGACAAGGTCTAATTCCTAAAAAATTTATTCTCATATTTGTGGCCATGGGTAAGCTGAAAATTATTCTGTAAAGCAGCTTTATAGTTCTAGATTCCTAGAACCAGCTTTGATTACCCACTCAGATGTTTTTCTTTGGTCCTTTCTCATGGACAAGCAGCAGTTGCAGGAGGAATTGGCTGAGCACCAAGTACCTGTAGAAAAGCTCCAAAAAGTAGCTTGTGACCTCATGGAAATTGAAGGGGACCCAGCCCCAGACCGCAAGCGAGTTCAAGAAACTACAGGTATGAAGCAGCAACAGAAATAGTGCTGTCTTAATTCCTAGTTTGCACCTCTGTTCTGTAACAGATCCCATTGTGTTGTACAAGTATTTGGGTGCTAGCTGAGGATACAAACATGAATAGCTCACCCTCTCCTGAACTTTATTCTTGTATCATTGAAGGACCTTTGCAATCTAGCTTCAGCCTCTTTTCCCCAGGCGTTCTGCCTTCTAGCCACACCCTACTTCTTTCCTTTCCCAATACACTAGTCATTTCTTCATTGCTATACCCCTGAAGTTTTTCCTGTTGCTTAGTTGATAAAATTGAGAGCTTACCATGCATGGTGAAAACTTGCTCATGCTTCAAGATGTAGCCAAGAGGTTACTTCCTCTGTAAAGTCCTGACCACCACCACCACTACCACCTTCTGAAAGAAATGAAAGATACGAAATAATCATTCTTCTTTCAGGCTTCTCTAGTACTCCTTAATACCAATATAGCACTTAGGGTTTTATTTTCCCGGTTAGATGTGATGTGACTTCCTCTGCATATGCTCTCTTTTAGAATCTTAGGTTTGCAGAAGGCAGGGATTTCATCATGATTATCTTTAGTCTTTAGTATCTACCATAATTTATGGCACTTAGTCGGTGCTAAATAAATAATACTTACGGAATTTGGCTCAAATACTAATGCCCTTTAAACTTACTCCTTCTATTTGTCTTGATATCTGTTATTATTATAATAAACATGTAATTTAAATACATTCTTTTTAAAAGGAAAACACAAGAATAGTCTCCACTCTCTCTTTTCGTGGCCTTGATTTTCCAGATTCCATACTTAGCCGTTTCCAAAGCCTCTCCTATAGCCTGGCTGAGCGCTCTGCTCTGCTGCAGAAGGCAATTGCCCAATCTCAAAGTGTGCAGGAAAGCCTGGACAGCTTGTTGCAGTCCATCAGGGAAGTTGAAAAAAACCTGAAAGAGGAGCAAGTGGCATCCCTGTCATCGGGAGTCATCCAAGAAGCCCTGGCCACTAACATGGTGAGACTTCTACCCCAGTAGTGTGCATAGAGGGTATATTTGCTATATTTCATAATTGTATCACTTCAAAAAAGCCTCAGGAGAAGAATTCATTTTTATGACTTCTCATGATGAGGCTTAGACATGGTGACTAATCCATGTGAAGATATTGCTACTCAGTTTCTAAACCGTTGTTAAACTTGAAGAACAGTGGCAATAGCAGTCATTTGGTGGAATGGATTAGGGAAACAGGGGCTGAGACATATGGTATTCTGAAGGCTCAGTTGCATTTCTCCAACCCTCTTTGAGGAGGTGAGCACGTAGTTATTCAAAGTTCATTAGTTTGTGGCTTAGATAACCTAGAATACGTGATCTGGGAGCTGACTGACATGTTCTTGATGACAGAAATTGAAGCAGGACATTGCTCGGCAAAAGAGTAGCTTGGAGGCCACCCGTGAAATGGTGACGCGATTCATGGAGACAGCAGACAGCACCACAGCAGCAGTGCTGCAGGGCAAACTGGCGGAGGTGAGCCAGCACTTCCAGCAGCTCTGTCTACAGCAGCAAGAGAAGGAGAGCTCCTTAAAGAAGCTGCTGCCCCAGACAGAGATGTTTGAAGATCTCTCTGATAAGCTGCAGCAGTTCATGGAAAACAAAAATCGGATGCTGGCCTCTGGAAATCAGCCAGATCAAGATATTGTGCATTTCTTCCAGCAGATCCAGGTGAGGATGTACCTGCCAAATTGACAGAATAAAGGGGAAAAGAAGGGCACGGAGGGGACCAACATTAACTGAGCACAGAAGATGTTGATCAGTGTACTGGAAAGTGTACCTGCATTATTATCCTAACCATCCTGCAAACTAGATATTGTTTGCCCATTTTTTAAAAACATAGCCTAGGTTTATTTTTCACTCATACTGCATGTTCAACCCAGATCAATGGGATACTTAGATCATCGTGGTCACTCAGGGGTTCAAGTTGATGGACACTTCACCCTGACATAAGTTTTCATGATTATTGCTTCAATGGGAAGAGAGAATATCATATATATTTACATTTTGTTGGTCGAAGCAGGTTTTACTCTACCACACCTGACTGTGGTGATACGTAATTCTACTACGTAACTAGAAGGCACAGAGCTAGAAATATCTGGTGAAGAGTATTACCTACCAAATATATATACGTATATCCAGGAGTGGAATTGCTGGGTCGTAGTATATGCATGTACTTAATTTGACCAAGGAGTAGCCACACCATTCTGCTTCACTGGTCTGTCTATTCATATACCATAGTAGACTGTTATGCTGCTTAGCTATCTTTTATCTTTTAGTGTGTATTTATTTATAAGGATCAGAGGATTTAATACATTCCCTGTTTGCTTGGCAGGAGCTCGGTTTGGAAATGGAAGACCAACAGGAGAACCTTGATACTCTTGAGCATTTGGTCACGGAACTGAGCTCCTGTGGCTTTGCACTAGACCTATCTCAGCACCAGGACAGGATACAGAACCTCAGAAAGGACTTCACAGAGCTACAAAAAATAGTTAAGGAGAGGTGAGTTCTCATATGTGTTGGTCAGTGTTGGCAAGCTAATTTTTTCTTGCTAATGATTATCTCACCATTCATCACTAGAATCTAAAGGTGGCATCAAGATGCCCTGGCGGGTGTGGCTCAGTTGGTTGGAGTGTCATACCGTAACAGAAAGGTTGCAGATTTATTCGATCCCTGGTCTGGACACATGTATGGACACAACCAACTGATGCTTCTCTCTCACATCATATTTCTGTCTCCTTTTCTCTCTCCCTTCCTCTCTCTCTAAAAGCAATTTAAAAAAATGTCATCGGGTGAGGATAAAAAATAAATAAATAAAAATAAAGGTAGCATCAAGAATTCTGTCTCCTACAGAATCACAGATTTGGAAAGTGCCTCTTTCAACCAAAGCTACCCAATCTACTTCATGCTTAGTGTTTTTTCTATTACTAAGTAACAAATTTCTTCTCCGTAATGCGGCTCAGTTCTCTTTTTGTACCATCAAAAAAGGTCAACTGGACCAAACAAAACAAATTTGGGTCCGCAAGTAAGACTGACAGTATTTGAAATAAAGAGAAAAATTGGAGACTTCCCAGACATACTTAAGTATTGTATTGGCATTGTGGGTGTTTTGACCTCAGCTAAGTGGCTGTTTTGGAGAAGTGTCTGGGTTCTTTCCTTTCTAAGGCAAAGGTGGCTGATTTCAAATTATCAGCTCACTGTTGAAAAGCCACGATTCCTCCATTAGAGAGTCTCACATGGATTTAAGAGTTTGTTAAGATTTCTTCTCCTCGGTTAACCATAAATATGATCTTGATTTTGCAGATGACACCCTTAGTGACTAGAGGAAAGTAGTTGCTCAAAACAATGCAGGTAATTTAGGGGAGGGGAGGGAGACAAAGACCAAGAAGGCTTTGTTTTTCTTCCCCCTACTATGAGGCCTAGTTCAGGCTTGAAGTTCAAATAGATGTGGCTGGCCATTTCCAAACGTGAACTCCAAATTGATTTCTCCTTTCTCCTTGATTTATTTTATTCATGAGTGTACTTACCCTAACTCCTAAGAGCCTCTGTTTTCGCATCTTACTAAAGAACTAGGCCTTGAAAGAGTCAAATACCTAAAAATAGCAGAGCTGGACTTAAGATCCAAAACCTGCATTCTTTCCATTGTATGATCCCACCTAAACAGCAGGCTCCCTTTCGTTTTTCTCACTTTCACTTCAGCTTGGAGTAAGATTAAGACTCCTTGCCCCAGAAATGTCCAAACAAGGGCAAGAGATTGTTTAGTTTGATGCTCTCCTATATTATATGTGGTTGTTTAGCCAAAGGTGTTATGGGAAAGATGATGGGAAGGAAAGACCCTGTTCAGAAACTGATGCCTAGAGTCCCAGAATAAATTTAGTTTTAGTTCAGATTGACTTCTTTACACTGCCTAGTCTGACAAGTAACAAAACCTTTTTGCTGACAGAGAGGAAAATACGTCATCTTGCCAGGAACAATTGGATGAATTCCGGAAGCTGGTTAGGACCTTCCAGAAATGGCTAAAGGAAACTGAAGGGAGTATTCCACCTACAGAGACTTTCATAAGTACTAAAGAGCTGGAAAAGCAGATTGAACACCTTAAGGTAGGTGAAAAAAAGATCTCCATGAATTGGGCTAAACAGTAGTTTAGAAGTATGAATGGACTGTATTTCCAACTGTGGTGGGAAAGTGGTGTGAGAAATCCAAGTTATCCATCTACATCAGAACAGAAATTCCCATCTACCCGTACTGCCTACCTAAGCACTGAGCACCAAAAATCTCCTGTTTGAAAATCCAAAAAATAATTTTGGAATAATAGCTATGAAGTTTCAGCTATTTCTTGGATGCCTCTCATGCTATGGTGGGTCATAAAAAAGACATTTGTATCAGTCCAGTTCTTGAGAAGCTTACATTCTCATTGTATGTTTGAGAATTAGACAGTTATATGTGAGCAGGTGACAAGAGATATGATCCAGAAATTGAGGCTATAAGAACTAGTACTACAACTAATAAAGGAAAAGAAAAGTTATGGTCAGATGATTGGAAGGTAGCTTCAAGGGTAGGACACCTTTTTCCCATCTCTGCAGAATCCCTCTGTACCATTTTTGATTTATAATCATCACGCCTGTGCTTGTACCTCTAACACATCTCTCTTTGTTGAGACCAGCCTCCAACTAACTCTCATGCATTCGCTGTCATTGTCTTAGTAAAGAGGAATTGTCTTGAATAGATAAAATAGTTGATTGGTTTCACAGAGAGAGTTACAGAAGCATTTGCTGTAGGGAATTCCCTAGAGCAGAGATTCCCCGGTTCACAATACCCTTAGTGTTTCAAGAAAATTTTTCATGGCAATGCTAGGCCAAAAACATACAGAAAAAACCTCCCTTGCTAAGTGGTCAGATCCGAACAACTTAATAGTAGTTATTCACATGGTGTCCAACAGATGTCACTGTATTTCCCTCAAAAATTTGAAATATCCCGTGTCAGTACATACCTTGGGAGTTATGGCCCTTTGGAGTAAAGAATGATTAATAAAAGAATTGACAAGCTGTGACTTGATAAGGTTCAATCTGAAGCTAGGCAGCCATGAGCTTGCTAGATACTTACGGTTCTCTGTCTTTCTCTGCTGTTGCTGTGCAGCTTCAAATCAAAAGCAAACTTAGTATACTGTCAGGGAAATCTAACGTGAAGGAAGGGATTAAAGGCTGGGATGGTGTCCCAGTTTTGAAAGGAGTGAAATCTTACTGCTGTGGCAGGCAACTCACATCTTAGAGACAATATGACCTAGTACTTTGGTCATAGAGCAGATGCCATTGTTTCCTGATGGCTTCCTATTGAAGTGAGAACTCTGACTTCAAACCCGATATAAACTTCCCTTGAAGACAGAAAATGTAGCCTAGATTCCGTGTATTACTCTACATCTCAATATCTAGCTCCTCATTTAACTCTCCAGTGACCATTTCCTTTTTCTTCTTTACATGCATGCTGTTCCCTTTGTCCACCTGACAAACTCTTAACTCAAAGCTTTCCTCCCTCTAGTCATAGTTAAATGTGTCTCCTCTTGTTCTCTCAGAGTTTACTGACTGTCCATATTTCTGTAATAGCACTTATCACATTATAATGCAATCGATAATCTGAGCTCTTGGTTTTAAGATCTGTGTCATTATCTTACTGTGTATCCGCAGTGTTTAGCATGATGCCTGGCCTATAGTAAATGCTCAATAAATATTTGATGGATAGATGAATGGATGAGTGAATGATAATGTTCTGAATATTTCATGGTATTCTTCCACACCTTGACTGGCAAAACCAAGATCTTGAATGGCTGATTACATGAGGATAGTCTCTTAATTCTTAAAAACTTCAGGGCATATATGTAGAAGAATAGCTGTTCCTACTTATGGGAAGAAAGCTCCCAGATGTTATGTTTAGCTGTTTTGTTCTTTAAACAGAGACTTCTAGATGACTGGGCAAGTAAGGACGCTTTGGTAGAAGAAATCAGTTTCAAAGGCACTTCTTTAGAAAATCTGATCATGGAGATCACAGCACCTGATTCCCAAGCCAAAACAGGTGAGTTCAGGCTCTTAAAAATGTAGTGAATAAACCTCATTCTTTGCTTTGGCTGTTGTTAATGATCCCTTCTTTAATTTAAGTCAGAAACAAGATTGGATATGAGAACAAAAGGGGAGGTGTATGAAGTTGTCTTCCCCCCTCAATCTGATCTATTTTCATTTGCTTTATAATGCTGCTCCATTTTGCAGAATTCCTTCCCATGATGGGAAAAAGTAAAGGGACTAGTTGGCCCACTTAGAACCGTCAAACAGACATTGGGGGATTAAAATGGGATTTTCTAACTTGAAGATTTTCTGTTTTATACGTGGGAATGGGATGGCTGCACACATGTTTAAATTGGGGTCAGCCCTGAGTGGTATAAGCTTGGTATCTTGGGAGAGGCTAGATATTTAGGAGTCAGTATTGGTACACCAGGAACTGGCGTGTTTCTTGGAAGTAGATACAAAGATTGTGTCAAGATACATAAGTAATTTCTGGTTGCAAATTAAATCTTTTAAACAAATCCATTATGAGGTCAATGACTTACTTGTTGTGAATTAGTACCTCATAGGTTTTATTACCAGACTATGTTAATGTACTCTTACAGTCACTTAAATAATATGGGAAAAGTTTACTTTTTTCCCTCCTGAGAATGGCTACTTTTTTGTTGTATCCTAAAGTTTAAAGATCTCTTGGTACTCACCTAGAAGTTCAAATTGAATTGAGTTCAATATTGAATTATTAAAAATATTGACAACATTTCAGGGAATTGGTGATTTTTTAATATTCTAACACATAAACCTCTTAACTTTAGTGACTTGTTAGTAGGTGACTATATCAGGAATTGACAAACATTTTCTATAACAAGCCAGATAGTAAATATTTTAGGCTATGGGCCATATGGTCTCTGCCACATCAATATGCCTCTGCCATTATAGTGCAAAAGCAAGAATAGACAATATATAAATGTATGGGTGTGCCTGTATTATAAAACTTTATGTACAGAAACAGGCAGAGGGTCAAATCGGGCCAGTAGGCTCTAGTTTTCTAACTCCTGGACTAGATCAGTGGTTTTTCAAACTTTTTAAAGCACTAGAATTTTTTGGTTGTTTAAATCTCATATAAGACTCTACTACATAAAACAAAAATGATATTTTGTTGGCATAAGTTTCCCTTATAAGTTACTTTATAGGATTCAATTGTTATGAAATCCATTAATGAAAATATTGAGACTATCTGTGAATATTAAAATTTGAAAAAGGATTATTTAACAGCTTTATCATCTGATTTATTTCTAAATTTTGTTCAGTTGCATTGTATCCAGAAAATATGCTTCACGTAGATAAGCAGTTGTAAATGATGACAAATGTTTTTAAACGTCCACATTATTATCACAGAGCACTCTTCAATTAAACTGAACTAGAAGCTTTAAAGGAATGTAGTAAAGTTCTTTTTCAAAGTTAAATCACCAAGAATTTTTAGTGAGAGCTCTCATTTTTTTCTTAAACATAGAAAACAGCCCTGGCTGGTGTGGCTCAGTGGATTGAGGGCCGGCCTGTGAACCAAAGTGTCATGGGTTCAATTCCCAGTCAGGGCACAGGCCTAGGTTGCGGGCCAGGTCCCCAGTTGGGGGCGTGTGAGAGGCAACCACACATCAATGTTTCCCTCCCTCTCTTCCCCTCTATCTGTCTATCTATCTATCTATAAATACATACATACATACATACATACATACATACATCCTTCTTTAAAAAAAAAGGAAGAAAACACCTGAAACTGGAGATGAAGACAAACTGTCTAAAATGTGACATAATTATGACCTGAAATGTTAATTCTGTTATTACACAGTTCTGTCCTAATGTGTGTCTGTTCTGAAAAGACATACCTCAATCGTTTTGACATTTTATTTGATGTAGATGTTTTTCTTTTGGACATGAGTGGCTATGTGTAGGTTTCAATATTGTAAAGTGCTAATGAAGAACTACAACCTTTCAATCATGACACTCAAAAAGAACCTTAAATGCGAGTATAGCGGTGCAGGAGCTTCTTTATTCCCCCTGCCAAAAGCAGCATATGGTTGGCCCTTAGTGTTCACTGTTTCCTTTTCTCCACTTGCACCAACTGCAGATAGAAAATATATATTTTTAATATCACATTGTTGCTGGCATGTGCTGTGTTGTTAGGCCAAGTATGGTTGCATCTGTACTGAATATGTACAGACTTTTTTTGGTCATTATTTTCTAAACAATACAATATAGCAACTATTTACATAGCTTTTACATTGCATTAGGTGTTATAAGTAATCTAGAGGTTATTTAAAGTGTACGGGAAAATATAGGTTATACTGTACACAAATGCAAATACTCCTCCATTTTATATAAGGAACTTGCTCATCCTTGGGTTTTGGTGTCCATGGGGAATAAGGGGCCTGGAACCAATGCCCTGTAGATACTGAGGGGCATCTATAAATTGGTTATATATAGTAGATTAAGATGTGGTTGAACATAATTGAACATGCATATTTTATTGCCATTTCTAGGTATTTAGAAATATATTCTGAATATTAAATTGAAACCAAACATTTACAAAGTCCTTAAAGAGCACCTCCTTAGGTGCTTTGGAAATCATTAGCCTGAGTATTCCCAGAGTTCTCTTCCAACTCTGAAAGATCGTGAATATTCTAGTTCCTTATATTTGTGTAGCTCTTCTTGTTTCCTAAAGTGCTTTCACATACATTACCTCACTACCTCTCTCCAGTAACCCCGTGAGAATTGACAGGATAAGTAGTAATAGCTTCACATCCTAGGGAAGAATCTGAGGTCTGCCCATAGAGTAAAGCTCATATACAAGTTCATGACAGTCTTGGCTAGAACCTTCTCTTCCTCATTACAAATTAAGTTTCTTTTTGGCTATTACCACACTGCAATGGAATATGATCTTTGTGTTTGATCCATTTTTAATTGAAAATACCCTAAAAGTTCTATAATCACTATTTTTGATATAACTTTGCACATAACTTTTTCCACAGTGAAATCAATACCCAGGAGAGGTTTATTCTGTCCTTCTAATGTAACATTATATCATGAATAGTCTTCATGTTTCTGAATAATCTTTATAATTACATGATCTGGTTTTTACTTAACTTGGGAAATTCCTCTGAAATGCAAGGAATAAACTTGGGGAGACTATATATAGGTGAAATTGTGGTAATTAGAAAAAGAACCAAAGACCCAAAGCAGAATTCATGGGAATGTTAATGAACCAAACTTATTGGCACCTAGATTTTCTGTTTTCTGGTAGAGGAAGGAGAAGAGAAAATTACGAAAGAAAAGACAGGGAAATCTTCCTTTTGAAACAACATAAGAAGGGCTCATTTTAATGCCTTTGTTAAAAGAATGCTGCTTTTTATGTCCTTGGTTGTATTTATTGTTCATTTTTATTATGTTGAAGGACATTGATATTAGAGTTGAACCCTTTTGGCTTTATTATAAATTCTCATTCCAAAGTATGTCAAATACCATTCTAAAGATTTAATCATTTTATCAATACTTGCTTCACAAAATTAGGGCAGGGTCCAAAAAATTCACATTGGAGATTTAAGAAGGGAATTTGGATTTGCTCTAGAAAGGATTAGAAATCATTACTGCTAAGAGCTGAAACACCTTGAGTGACACTTTGTTGCCTGGCAGCTAAAATGATTTGTCTCTTTCCATGAGTATGTTGTCTTGTGCTGTGTTAACTTCTTGATAACCCAAGCTTAAAGTGAGTGCCAAAGAACAAATTCAGTGCCTCTATGTATTCCTAACACATTTGTCTTGCCCTGTTTGTCTCTCTGTCCTTCTGCTCTCAGGTTCCATACTGCCCTCTGTAGGAAGTTCTGTAGGCAGTGTAAACGGATACCACACCTGCAAAGGTGAGAATGCTCTTTCAACAGTGCCTCTATGTTGGGTGTTTTAGAACAGTGTTCATGTTGGCATCTGTGTATGTTTCCATATGTGTGGAAGAACTGCTGCCAGGATGGATGTGAGGGTAAAAATCTGGGGAGAAGCAAGTGATGTCTCTGTTTGCTAGCTATGGGCTAAACAGGTTGACAGCCAGTGAAATAAAGTACATACTAAGGAAATAAACAGAACCATTAGATAAGACCATAAGGAAAGACCTTGAAGATAATATATGTGAATCTTTGAATTATAAAGCTATACAGGATAAGTAGTCTAGTCTACCCTCAACCTCTCAGCTGGGTGACTTCTTTGTAATTTAGAGAAAAGGAAGAAAAATGCCCCAAATCCCTAACTTTTATCACTCTTGTTATTCCCATGTTTATTTAGCATTTTATTTATATATCCGAGTATATAATGCCAAAATCAGAAAGCAAGTTAATGAGAGCTCTTTTGCTTTATGGATGTAAACAGGAACTTTTATGTGATTTAACAGGAAGATAGTCTCTAGTTCACTAGGAAGAGGAGGAGAGGTGCTTAATCTTGATGAGTAATTTAGTGGTTAAGAACCAGTGGGGATTGCTCAGAGACCTGATTTCTGTTCCTTAGATCTGACAGAGATTCAGTGTGACATGTCAGATGTAAACTTGAAATATGAGAAACTTCTAGGAGTACTTCGGGAACACCAGGGAAACCTTCAGGCTGTCCTCAGCAGAATACAGGAAGTTCAGAAGGAGGCAAGCTCAGTCCTGCAGTGGCTGGAATCAAAAGAGGAAATACTAAAAGGCATGGATGCCTCTTCATCTCCAACCAAGACAGAAACAATGAGAGCCCAAGCTGAATCCAACAAGGTACTCTGTGTGTGTTAGCTGCATCCCAAACGCTGAAGGGAGGGCCTGTGGTACCAGTGTTCCTGCCTGAGCCCAGGGGCCTGAGATGAGACCTGACACCCCAGTCACGATGAGCAGCATGGTTGACTTTCAAATGCTTAATATGCCATTACTCTCCTAGAGAGTTGTCTTTCCTATGAAATTAGAAATTGTTATAAGTCAGATTCAGAAACCAAACCAGGTGTGTTTGCAAAGAGAATAGCGCTCCTCAGAAACCTGAGCTCATTGAGAATGGGATCTCATTTTCTATATGATGCTGCAAACCAAGCCATTTTCATCCAAGCTTCTTTACAACTCTTGGAGGCCTCCAGATAGCTGTAATTGCAGTTCATTTTTAAAGTCAACATGTTGGACTAAGAAAAATATCAGAATAAAGTCATATAAAAAATTCTATAAAATTTTTTTACCAAAGCTTTTTATATTCCAATTGAGCGTAGCCTGTCACCTCCAACTATATAAACATCATCATCATCATCATTATGATTGTATCCTGACACTTTTAGTATATTGGGATTAATAATTCCTTTTTATTGGGCTCTATTAATGTGTTGAACATAAAAGAAATTTATATTCTGCCATCTAGATTTTCATTTTAAATAAAAATTGAATCAGAAAGGTTAAGTATCTTAAAATCACTAAACAAGTCATGAATGGAATCAAAAGTAGAGCCTATAATTGCTGCCCTGTCTTCCAGTCACTTCCTCCTCACCCGTATCTTTGTTTCCTGTCCAGAAATCTCATGGCATACACGATATTCTTTCTCCTAGGCCTTCCTGGCTGAATTGGAACAGAATTCTCCAAAAATCCAAAAAGTAAAGGAAGCCCTGGCTGGATTACTGATAACATATCCCAATTCACAAGAAGCAGAAAACTGGAAGAAAATGCAGGAAGAACTTAGTAAGTTGTCACAGGGATGTTACAGATTCACCTTGTCTAAATTGCTTTTCTTCAAAGAAAATACAGAATTTTAGCACATTTTATAGAACAGGAATTATTTTAAGTTTTTGTAAGTAAACGAGAGGCACAGATAGGATTAGAAATGGAGCTTGATTAGGGAAAAAAATTAGAGGTTCCACTCAAAGTGTCAGAAGTTCGGCTTTCTTGGGCAAGTCAAAGTTACAGTCTGCTGTGATCAAGAACTAAAGAGAATATTGATGATAAAAATGAAAAATGGGAAATAATCTAGTCAATGAAGCGATTGAATAAATTATGCTGTGTTCATAATATTAAACTATAAATGATGTAGATGAATATTTTCTGGTATGAAAAAACTTATTGACATCAAAGATGTTTACAATATAGAAAGTTTTTAAAATAGACTATAAAATAATATCTATAAAAGATATTTTATGTGTTTGTATGTAGTTCTGTGCAATTTTATTGCATGTCTAATTTCATATAACACCAGCACAATCAAGAAACAAAACAGTTTGTTATTTTAGTTAAAATTAAATGAAAGTTATTTTTAACTTTAAAAAATAGTTAAATAATACTCCAAGGGTCACTTCCTGTAGTTTATTAAGAACATAATTTAGGGACTTAGGCCTATGGCTGATGAGAGTAAAGGAATACATTTTCTCATTTCCTCTCTACAGATTCCCGATGGGAAAGGGCCACAGAGGTGACGATGGCTTGGCAAAGGCAGCTAGAGGAATCTGCAAGTCATCTGGCCTGCTTCCAGGCCGCAGAATCCCAGCTCCGGCCCTGGCTGATGGAGAAGGAGCTGATGATGGGAGTGCTGGGGCCCTTGTCTATTGACCCCAACATGCTGAATGCACAAAAGCAGCAGGTCCAGGTGAGCAACATGGCTAAATGCTTTAGAGCAGAGAAGTTGGGGTCACATGAACCTGGATTCAAATGCTGCTCTCAGCAAGTAGATTTCATATGACCCTGGTCAAGTCTCATTTCCTCAGTTTAACATCTTTATCATGGTGCCTGTTGAATAGTAAATAGTCAAAAACTACTATTAATATCATCAATAGACAGTAAGATGAATGGATGTGAGAATGGGAACTTCTGACTAAATTGTAAAGTCATACTTTTATTTATAATCCCCAGTAGTCATCCACATTACATATGCAGTATCTTATATCATCTGGTTTTACTTAAAGGTTTTTCTGCTGATCAAACCTCAAAAAAATTGATTTAAGTGCCAAACATCATAGAACTTTAGGTGGGTCCAATTATGCCATTTCCAATGAAATTCTGCCTCGTACCTTTCTTTGTTCTACATTCCCCCTTAAGCTTGTTTCATTTTTTCTCACCATCACCAAGTCCCATAATGAAGACCTGAGTAGTTTTTAAGGAAATCTTTCTTTTAGCCCCTGCATCTAATTATTAAGTTCTAGTTAGTGTACTTAACAAATATTTTTCTAATCTGGTGGTTTTCAAACTTATAAGACTCAAAACCCTTTTACACTCTTAAAACTTATTGAGGGTTCCAAAGAGCTTCTGTTCATCTAAGGATATCAGTTGGTAATCTATTGATATTTATTTTATTAAAACACTGAGAAATTTTTAAGTATTAATTTAAAAAAAATAAAACCATAAAATTAACATAAGTAATGTATTTTTATGAAAATACATTTTTAAAAATAAAAAATGTGGTAAGAGTGACGTTGTTTTATATCTTTGCAAATTGCTGTAATATCTGGCTTAATAGAATATTTTCATAGATCTTCTTTCCTGCTTCTGCACTCAATCTATTGTGATCTCAGATGTCATGTAGACTCTGAAAACTCCATTGAACATTTGTGAGAGAATAAGAATTTTAGAAGGCAAGTGATGTCTTAGTATTATTTTGAAAATAGTTTTGACCTCATGGATTTCTGGTAGGACTCCTCAAGGCCCTTGGATCATAATTTGAGAACCACTGCTCTGATCCTTCTCTTCTACATTCTGAATGCCTCAGGTAGGCTTGATCTCAGGCCTTTATCATTGCAAGAGTCTCATAAAGGGCTTCTTTGTCTAGTCTCTCATCTACCCAATTATCAAATTATCTCCTTAAATCATACATCTTAATGTATTAAAATGCTTTAGTGGCTCTTGGTTGCCTTTCGAACAAAGTCCAAATACCTGCTCAATGTGGTATATAAGGCTTTTCACAGTCCGGTCCCAGTTTGTTTCGTTAGCCTCACTTTTAGCTCTTTCCCCATGTACCCAAGTCTCTGCCTGCACCAGATAACGTGTTCTCTCCTGAACGTGCCACACTCGCAGAGTTCTGTGCCTTTGCTAATCCTAGGACCTTCCCCTCAACCAGCCTGACTTCCTGCTCACTTGGAGAACTTCTACATAGTCTTTATTGTGTCATCTGTGAAGCCTTGCCTGATTTCCCTCCTCTCCTTCTTTTATCCCCCACGGAATTAATCACCTTTACTTCTTGCTTCCACAGTTCCGTGTTCACATCACTGTTTCATCATTTTTATTTTTGTCATACTCTACTCTTGCTCATTGTTTATGTGTCTGTTATTCCTTTAGGTCGTGTCTTACTTATTTTTATACAGTGTAAGTGCTGAGTTCTTCCCATGAATTTTCTTACTAAATCCTTACAGCTGATATTTGGGGAACTGTTAAAAAGTTGCCTAGCCCTGGCCAACGTGGCTCTGTTTGTTGGAGTGTCGTCCAGTAAAGCTAGAAGGGTGATCCCCAGACAGGGTGCATATGGGATTAATATTTCTCTCTCCCAATGATGGTTCTCTCTCCCTTCGTCTCTCTGTCTTAAAAAAGAGGGGAGGGCAATGGCAAAATGTCCTCAGGTAAGGATTAAAAAGTTAAAAAATAAAAAATTGCCCAAGTTTTATATAGCTAGTGAGTGATTGAGTCAGGATTTGAACCTAGGCAGTCTTAACTCCAGAACCTGTAATCCTAGCTTCCTTGGTGAGTGAAGCAGTGGATAGAAAAAAATAAAAAGACATGGTATTTGCTTTAAAGGAGCTCATTATGTAGTTTTGCTATATTATAATATACAGGTTGTATGTGCTGTTGGAATTCCCAGAAAGAAACTAAGAAAAACAGGGATGTTGAGATTTGAAATGGCAAGCCCAGTCAATCATATATAGCTGGCTCTGGGGTCCAGGGTTCCCGATTCAGAGGCCTGGGTTTTGCCTGGCAGAGCTGATGAGTGCCAATCCAGAAAACAGACTGGTTTCCCAAGCCAAGCCTGACCTTAGTAACTAATGTTGAAACAGAGTAGGACAGAGAAGTAAAAGAAACTAAATAGACAATGATCCTTTTAAAACAAGTTTTTATCAAGCAGCTGTTACAAATAGGTACTGTATTTTCCTAATAACCTGGTGCTTAGAGTTTTCTGGTTTATTTTCAGAAGTTAGCACTACTTGGCACAATCCAAAGTCAGATTTTGTTTTGACACTGTTTTTAGATTTGTCTTTATCTCTATACATCCTGATGTCATTTCTATTACAGTTTATGCTAAAGGAATTTGAAGCACGCAGGCAGCAGCATGAGCAGCTGAACGAGGCAGCTCAAGGTATCCTAACAGGCCCTGGAGATGTCTCTCCATCCACCAGCCAAGTACAGAAAGAACTCCAGAGCATCAATCAGAAGTGGATTGAGCTGACTGACAAACTCAATTCCCGTTCCAGCCAAATTGACCAAGCTATTGTCAAAAGCACCCAGTACCAGGAACTGCTCCATGACTTATCAGAGAAGGTGAAGGTCGTTGGACAGCGACTGAGTGGCCAGTCAGCCATCAGCACCCAGCCTGAGGCTGTGAAGCAGCAACTAGAGGAGACAAGTGAGATTCGATCTGACCTGGAGCAATTAAACCACGAGATTAAGGAGGCGCAGACACTCTGTGACCAACTGTCAGTGCTCATTGGTGAGCAGTACCTCAAGGATGAGCTGAAGAAGCGTTTGGAGACAGTTGCCATGCCTCTCCAAGGTTTAGAAGACCTTGCAGGTGAGTTGGGTTATGGAACATACTGCCGTCCTTATTAGTGGCAAGCCAAAAGAAGGAGTGGATTAACGGTAGTCCTAAGAATCTAGGATGACTTTAAAGTAGTTTTTGGACTCCAAGTAGTGTTAACCTATCCCTTTGTCCAGCCACAGTGAGAACTGCCATGGTCATTACACATTAATTAGGCACTAGCAAATATGTGAAGCTCTACATAGCATAACTCTAGAGGTTCATATTCATAGATGTTCTTATAGGTGGAGTTACACACCTACTTTCACTGATGCTCACTTATTTCCTTTATACCATGCACCCATACATACATACATACATACATAAAATTAGAAAATGTTCTTGTACAAGAAAATTTTTGTCATTAATTCATTGCCTCTTTTTCTGGAAACATTTATGGATTTTTACCAATTTAGCACCTAATGTATATTCTGTTATTTAGATCATCTTACAAGATTGAAGTGAGGATTAAAAAAGATATGATATGTGGAGGATCCTAGCTATGTGCCTGTTTTATGGTAGACCCTCATCAGCATTAGTTTCCTTCCCCTAAGATTAGCCAATACATTCCCAGTAAACATTTTAAATGCCATATTCAGACTTGATTGATTTAAATTTGATTTTCTCACTTCAGCTGATCGCATGAACAGACTCCAGGCAGCTCTTGCCAGCACCCAACAGTTTCAGCAAATGTTTGATGAGCTTAGAACCTGGTTGGATGACAAACAAAGTCAGCAAGCAAAAAACTGCCCAATTTCTGCAAAATTGGAGCGGCTCCAGTCTCAGCTACAGGAGAACGAAGAGTTTCAGAAGAGCCTCAACCAACACAGTGGTTCCTATGAGGTGATTGTGGCTGAAGGCGAATCTCTGCTTCTTTCTGTACCTCATGGAGAAGAGAGAAAGACTTTACAAAACCAGCTGGTTGAGCTCAAAAGCCATTGGGAAGAGCTTAGTAAAAAAACTGCAGACAGACAGTCCAGGCTCAAGGACTGTATGCAGAAAGCTCAGAAATATCAGTGGCACGTGGAAGACCTTGTGCCATGGATAGAAGATTGTAAGGCCAAGTTATCTGATTTGCGGGTCACTCTGGATCCAGTGCAACTGGAGTCCAGTCTCCTGAGATCAAAGGCTATGCTGAGTGAAGTGGAAAAGCGCCGCTCCCTGCTGGAAATATTGAACAATGCTGCTGACATTCTGATCAATTCTTCAGAAACAGACGAGGATGGTATCCGGGATGAGAAGGCTGGGATCAACCAGAACATGGATTCCGTTACAGAAGAGCTACAAGCCAAAACAGGGTTGCTTGAAGAAATGACTCAGAGACTCAAGGAGTTCCAGGAAAGCTTTAAGAATATTGAAAAGAAGGTTGACGGGGCCAAACACCAACTCGAGATCTTTGATGCTCTAGGCCCTCAAGCCTGTAGCAACAAGAACCTTGAGAAGCTAAGGGCCCAACAGGAAGTGCTGCAGGCCTTGGACACTCAGGTAGACTATCTGAGGAATTTGACTCAGGGCCTGGTAGAAGATGCCCCAGATGGATCCGATGCTTCCCAACTTCTACTTCAAGCTGAGGCCACCCAGCAAGGGTTCCTAGAGGTGAAGAAAAGAGTGAACAGTGTTTGCACAACGATGGAAAACAAGCTGGAAGGGATCAGCCAGTTTCACTGCCGGGTCCGAGAGATGTTTTCTCAGTTGGCAGACCTGGATGATGAGCTAGATGGCATGGGTGCCATCGGACGGGACACTGACAGCCTCCAGTCCCAAATTGAGGATGTACAGTTGTTTCTTAACAAAATCCAAGCCCTCAAATTAGACATAGAGGCATCTGAAGCAGAGTGCCGACAAATGCTGGAGGAAGAGGGGACTCTGGACTTGTTAGGTCTTAAGAGGGAGCTAGAAGCCCTGAACAAACAGTGTAGCAAACTGACAGAAAGGAGTAAAGCTCGTCAGGAGCAGCTAGAGCTGACATTGGGCCGTGTAGAAGACTTCTATAAGACGCTGAAAATACTCAATGACATGACCACCGCGGCAGAGGAGGGAGAGGCCCTCCAGTGGGTAGTGGGGACCGAAGTGGAGATCATCAACCAACAGTTAGCAGACTTTAAAGTAAGTCTTGCCCTTGTTTTTTAATCTTTTTCTGTATTTCTTTTCTTGTAACTTGGAAACCAATTGAGTATACATCTTAACTTCTGTCTCCAGTTTCATTATTCTTGCTTCCATCACCATCAAAGTGTACTTTTTGGAGACTAAACAGTCTCTTGAACTTCTGAGCAACTGGTCTGAACATATTTCTATTGTAATTTATTTCAGTGTTTATAACCAATTAAGGGTATAGAAAGGCATGTCCATATCTTATATCTTACTCTAAGAATCTCCTCTTAGGAAATTCTAGAGATTTCAAATTCACCAATTTGATAGTGGGAGTGAGCCTGGCTGTTGTGACTTAGTTGGTTGGAGCATTGTCCCGTAGACTGAAAGGTCGTGGGTTCGATTCCTGGTCAGGGTGTATCCAAGAAGATAACCTCTCGATGTTTCTCACATCAATGTTTCTCTCTCCCTCTCTTTGCTCCCATCCCCTCCTAAAAGCATGAGAAAATGTCCTCAGTGAGGATGAAAAAAAATGACAGTGAACGTTTGTTTCTTCAGGTTTCTGTTTTTCAAATTGAGGTTTAAGAAGCCATAAGATTAAACATGGGCTCGTCTTTCTAAAATGTTGATTTTTTTTCACAGATTTCAAGGGAAAATTACTGGTGTGTTATTAATGTATTATAGAATGAAATGCAAAATTCTCATGAATTATTAAGATAAAACATGGCACTTCAAAGAAATTTTTCACATATAGCAAGTAGCTTAAGGCTACACCCGAGACTCCTCAGGAGTATAAGTTCTCTGCCTGTAGGAAAGTTTGAGAAACACTACCTTAATTTAAAAATGTTTTAATTCTTTTCCTGAGTCAGAAGTACTAATCCTGAGATTTTGTGAATCAAATTTAAAACAAAAGGAGAAGATGAATAGAGTTGACTCAAAGTATGAGTTTACTGATGGGTCTTAGAGCTCTTAGAACTGACTTAGGGTCTTGAGTCTCCCCTTCATTAGCCTTTTACCCGAAGAATTGGCCTTGTTGTAAGTACCTAAAAGTGCCTCACTCTGCTGCTCGAGGCCTCTCTGCTGTTCTTCCCTTCTTCACGCATGGAGTAGATTTGGAAAGGATACTTCCAGCACTTCGTTTCCATCACTAGTGTTAACTATTCCCACTTACAGAGTTAAGACTCCTGCCATCAGCGTTATGTTGTTCTGTCAGGTCCCTTCCTGTTAAAAACATGGGTGGGGAGATGATGATGTCACCAGATCTGAGCCATGTGGTCCTGAGAAAGATCACAGATTTGTGGAAAGATCCATGTTCAGAAAGGTGGCTGTTTCAGAAGGACCCCTCCAGGAGTTGATGGTATGTTCAGCACTAAAGTGAGAAATTGGCTAAAGGCTCTTTACCATGTTTGGAAATAGTGCAGTTTGGAGCAACACGAGTCATCGTATGTGGGTTTCTTGAAGCACCCAAGTAAAAAAAGGGTAGGCAGAGAAAATTCAAACCCATGAGCCCACTTGTTTTCCTCATAGAAACTCCCACACCTCTGTTTCGGTGACAGAGTGGGACTCCCCGCCCCACCACATGTGGTTTCCTTTCCTCTTCCATGGCGAGCCCCTCGAAAGCAAAGATTCTCTTCTACAGGCATGCTGCCTCGATCCAATTTACTTGAATCTGAGTTGCTTAGAACTCTTAACCAACTAAATGGATTTCTTAGAAAACTAAAGCTTATCTCTTCAGGCTTTAAAATAGCTTTATCAACTCTATTGTAGTTTATATGGGAATTATTTTAAATTCTATTGCCTGATTTTCTAAATGTGATATTGTGTGTAATTTTTCTTTATGAATGCAGGTTAACATTACTAAAAAGATGGTACCGTTCTCTATGGTGGTAATGGCCTCAAAAATATTCCTAAATGTTCCTAAATTACCATGGAGTTTGAGTTCTGTATTGAAGTTTTTGTTTAAGGCCTCCACATGGTTGTACTGGTTGGATTGGCAGTTTGTATATATATGGGGGGGGGCAGTGTGTAGTTTTTGTATTTCACTGTTACCATGATATCAGGTATTAATTCTTACTGCTCTTCTCACTCTTGTCACTGGGCCTGCCTTTAGCAATCTTCCCCTTCCTTCTCATCTTCAGTGAGATAGAAACCTGTCGCAATTGTGTTAAATACCAGCTAGAATTTTAAAACAAATCCCCAGGTAGACATATATAGCATTTGGATTTGAGAACAAGTAATCATTTATTTCCTTTTCATTTAATCCTTGGTTTCTAGGGATCTGAATTTTGATGGTGCTGAAAGCTTTTAAGAAATCACTGGACATTACCATATTTTATTTGTATGTTGCCTAGTAGTACTCAAATTTCAATAGCAACTTAGTTGCTTATGGTAGCAGTCTTGTTTCACTGACTTCTAAGAATAAGCCTCCCAGGACCAGTGCTGTGGATGTGAGGCTGGGACCAGACACTGATCAGCTGGTCACCTGCAGGGCGTGTTTATCTGCTGGTGACTGGTGTTGACAGGGCAAGACTGGAAGAGTGAGAGGAAAAGCGTGCCATGTGTTTATCCTCCTGAAGTCAGGGTGGAGATCAGAAACCTGGTTCCACCTTATAAAGTCAAAGGCTTGGGGGAAAGTTTTTGTCTCCTCCCAGCAAAGGTCTTTCCTCCTGAGGGGAGGAGCACACTCCTGGCTCAGTTCGTGTTGAGCTCATGGGAAGTGAAAACAATGAGAGAGGAAAGCTCTGGGTTAGTTCCGCAGTTCCCTGGAGGCTGAGTAAAGGGAAGGTCTTCTTGGACCCCTTCTGAGGGCTGAGTCATTTTCATGATTTGAGTGTTGAGTTCCTAGGTTAAGGTTCAACAGTAGATAAACTTCCCTCACCAGCAACACACTACATTCATAAAGTGTGTCTTTCAGACTCAATTTTGTTTTTAAGGGGAAAAAAATGGCAATTAAGATAAATATTAAAAAACAGCACTAGTTTTAAGTTTTCAGCTCTTTTTATAATGGGATCATCCTCTGCTGAAGAGAAGAGGATATAAATCTGTGACGTGAGCTCTTCTTTGACCTAGCTATCTCCACTGGGGATGGATGGGGCTAGACCGATGAGTCAAGCCCAAGCCTGTGGAGAACCTTGGGCTTACTTGGGACTGTGCAATAGTGCTGATAAACGCATGGGGAAGCAGTCAGCGTGTGGGAACATTTATTTCCTCCTTAAATGCACATGAAAAACTGAAAGCCATTATTCCTAGGAAAGACTTTCTTTCCTTTGATTGCTTCTGAATAATTGATAGAATCTGGCCAGCCAGTGAGGATCTATCAGATGAGAATGGACAAGAGTCCTTTTCCAATCTAAACAGGCAAAGGCCTCAAGGCACTTGCCTGGGTTCGGCTCTCTGTTGGAAGTAGAAAGCAAGAAACCATTCTAGAACTCACAAAGGAGAATTTTGAGCATGCTTTCAGAAAACTGGAAGGAAAAGACTGGCTAATCTCTTCAGGAAATTCTGTTTTCCTGAACAAGCGAGTCTCTGATTATTGAGGAAAGGGAATTGTTTGTACATAACAGGAGACTGACAAAAAAAGAGGGACCTTTAGTTCACCGAAATGTAAGCCAAAGAATTCCCCTAAAGTGAACTTTCTGTGAAGGGTAGAAAAAGACTTGAAATTTGGAGAAGAAATGTTTTAAGTCTAAAAATAACAAGAGGCTTTCCTCATTTTGAAATTTTCCCTGTGTAGGTTTTGTAGTCAAGAATTGAGATCATTCTGAGTCTTAAATCACCTCTTCCCCTGCACTCCCTCCCTGGAGGGGTGGGGAACGGGACCATGAACCGCCTGGCCTTTCAGTCTGGAAATATGTGGTGGTGTTGGCATTCTACTGGTGAGCACTATCAAGAAACCTGGGTGTACCATCACATACTCTGTATTGCCAATATATTTCTATTTACTATGTATTCAAGCCAGGTTTCAGATTTGAGACTCTACCACTCATTCATAAGAGAAAACAAGTGAGAAAAATGGAAAATTTATTAGGGTCCATAGGTTTCTCAAAAGGTTCACATCACCTGATGGTGCATTTGAAGCATCCAAGCCAGTTTTTTTTCCTTCCTTGTCTTTGAGGCTGGGCTGGCAAGATATAAGTGAGGCAGCAGGCTTCCCTAGGACTGTTGTCAGTCATAATTCAAGTTAAGCCAAGCCCAGGGTCAGCGACTGCATACACTTGCAACTTCTGTCTGGAGACCTCAGCATCCTCCTGTGAAGCCACAACAAGAAAGCCCTGTAAACCTCTTCATTTTATTTTATTTTATTTTATTTTTGTTTATTTATTTATTTATTTATTGTCTCATGGAAGGCTAGCTTAGGCTTCCCTATGAGCAGAAGTGAAAACTCTGGGAAGACAGGGCCTGACATGGAGCTGAAAGACTGCCAATTTGCACAAAGATACTTACTCTTTCCTTTCAAATGATTACAAAGACAGTATCGGCGCATCTATGTTTTTGCCAGTTAGATTCACTAGAGAATAAAGCAAATGAGGTCAGCATTATCTACCTGCCCTTGGAGAGAAAAGAAATCACACTTGTTATGACCTTTCTGTCATCTGGAGGTTTAGGTATCTCCAGCTTTACAGCAGCCAGGATAGAATGAATAGGCATCCCCACCTTGTGCAGATCCTTGGCTTGGCTTGGCTTGCTGATGTTTTTTTCCCCCCTTCCTTAAACAAGGCTACTCCAATAGTAACTGCCAGGGTCCAAGGAAGTAAAGAGAATGCCTTAGAACAGGGTCTCTCCACCTTGGAACTCACTGTTAACATTTTTGGCTGGATAATTCTTTGTTGTAGACAGCTGTCTCGTGCATTGTAGGATGTTTAGAGGCAACCCTGATCTCCACCCACTAGATGCCAGTAGCTAGCTACCCTTCCCCAGTGTGACAACCAAAAATGTTTTAGACATTGCCAAATCTCCCTAAAGGCAAAATCTCCCTCAGCTGAGAACCACTGCGCTCGAAGAAAATTGCCATCTCTATGTAGAAAACTTAGGATTCATTTGGAAAAAGTGTTCATTGACTAAGTTAAATATTTACGTATGTGGCAGCCTTTTGATAATCTGATTGTGGCTATGTAGTAGCAACAACTGCCTCTAAGTCTGCCTTTCTTTAGGCCAGGCCCTGGCTGGATTCTTTATTTTTGCTGGTGCCAATCTGTGTCTGATTTAAAACCTCCTAGTCACTTTCCCTGGCATCTGCAGTTTATTTTTTGTAAAGTTGTTGATGCAGGTGTTGTTGATGATGCATTCCTAAAGAGAAGAGGAACTTCCTTTGTGGAAATACGACTTCAGGGAGCCTCCTTGTTCTGTGCCTTTAAGGGGAGACTACAGTTTGTTGTTCTCAGCTTGACTGCTGGTATTTATAACCCTATGTGACCACCCCTATTACCCTCCCTGCCCCCCCAGGAATTCCAGTGCTCTGTAATAGTCCTCTCCACCTCCACCATAGGAACTGGGTGGGGAGAAGGTGTAGGAGCCTTTAAGGCCTTTAAGTTTGCTTCATGTTGAACTTTTTCCAGCCCCATTTTAAAGTATTCCATATAACCAACATCATAAGCAAAATCCCAAGACTGCAGACTTTAAATCGTCTTAAAGGATCCTCCTTCATGCCTCAGTAAAGGTAGGAAAATCTATGGGAAGGTTGTCAAGAAAGCGTTGATGGATTTCACAGAAATCTGTCTGGAAATTTTGATAGCAAGGTAGGATTTTAAAGCAACTAAATGAATATATCCCTAACCAAAAGGAAGGCCTGAACAGTTTTATTTACATTTACTGAAATTCTTTGTATCTAGTGTCAGCACGCAGCATTTGCAACTAGGGTTCGTCATATAATTTTGTACAAGAAGGAAGAAAATTGTGGTTCCAGAAAACTTGAATTTACCCCATGCAAAACTTGCATTTATTGTTGAGTATTCAGTGAATAAACACAGTTGAGATTAGCACAGACTTGCAGAACAGTAGTTTCTCACTGTGTCTAGAAATGGGTGGTAAGTGGTCTCAGCCCTAGCCTAGTCCTGGGGCTTTAGAGAAGTATCCTGGGCGCTTTCAAGCTAACTAGCTGGCACAGGCGCTGTAAGCAGTGAGCCTCGAGGAAGTGTGATGAGTAGCTCAGAAGGGCACCTCACTGTTAGAGTCGGTTAGTTCACCAGGAATAAAATGATTCCTATAGGGAGTCGTGTCAGGTCAATGCACCAAAGGGCTGTCTCCTGCCAAACAGATTCTTCCCAAGTCTCAGCTGTCCCTGTTGGAAAAACCTAGCTATGGGGAGAATGTGCTCCCTCCCCACCTTCCTTAATACTATGCCACTGCCACTACCGAGTGTTTTTCAAATACCAGTCTCTGGTATTAGCTGTGGAAGATTAATGGGGTACACTTATTCCCTGGGTCTTCAGAAGCTCTTTTCCTACTGTGATTTGAAATGTGGACCTTTCAGAACTTTGGCCACCCAGGGATGAGAAAAAGTGCTACATGGTGATGGTCCATGGGTTTCTTTGTGCGGGTTAGGAGAAAGGGGCTTCGTATTCCTTCCTCTCTGTCCTTCCTGAGTTCTTGTGCCAGTATTTGTGATGGGTGCTGGGATCTCAGAGAGTCTAGGTACCGGTGTAGACACAAAGAACTGCAGTGGTGGTGATGCAGTGGTAAGTGCAGTGAGAGAGATCTGTGTCTGAATGACCTCTAATCCTAACCCCTCCCAACCCCCTGTAAATCAGACATTTGAAATCCCGGTTGCAGATAAGAAAACAGACTTGAAAATGTTAAGTAACTTGTTCAAGCACATAGCGAGTAAATGTTAGAGCTGGGGACAGCACCCAAAGCTCATGCTTCACCAGTGGTTTTCAACTGAGGGCCGTTTTTGCCCCTTGGGGTACATTTGACAGTCTAAAGACATTTTTTAATTATCATGACTGTGAAGGCTGCTACTAGCATCTAGTGGATGCCATTAAAACGTCCTGTAATACACAGGATAGCCCCTTAACAACAAAGAATTATTCAGCCCACTTCTGGAAAGATGGGGGGGGGTTGATATTTTTTCCCTTTTCAAATTCCATGACAAACAATAGTTAACTGATGAAATATTAATAATTCTGTCTATGGAATCTTTGTGGGTTTTAAAACTTTTTTTCTTTTTTTCTGAAAATTAGTTAAGAAATAGTGTTGGTTCTGAGAGTGACTTAAACAGATCCGTTGGGTAAAGTCAGGATCTTGGTGAACTAATTTGAGTCAGTGGCTTAAGAATTCTCTCCATGCTTGACCAGTCCCCACCCCACTCCGCCACAAGGCTCCTGCTGTGGAAACCAGTCAGCTGTGTATCTCGAGCTGCTTCCTGTAGGGTGTGTTATGGAATGGCATCAGCCCCTGCACCAGCTGGGAGTACTGAGCACAGTGTGATTTTATCAGACTGTCTCTTTTGAGCCTTGCTGTTGGGAACAAAGGATCTTCTGTTCAGAATGCAGAGAGCTAGTGCGATTGGATAGCCAGCATGCACGCACATGGTTCCCACGGAATAAACACACATAAATTATGCTGTAGCTTTCTAAAACTTGGGCCTCCAAGGTGATTTTCCCTTAGCGTCTGTCTGTGTATTCACCCTTCTTTCTGTGAGTGCTTATCCTTCCCCCATCAATGCAGGAGACATCTGATCAGATGAATTAAATGTAGACCATCCTTCAGAACTAACTGGTCTACATCTAAGCCTTCAGTGTATTCCTTCACTAGTCTCTTGGAAACTACATTTTTGATCCCCACTATCTTTTCGGCCATATTTCCTATGTAGACCATCCACTCCATCCACTTATCCCAACAAGTCCTTATATATTTTACCTGTTTGATTTCTACCCATACCTGAAGGTTTAACTCAAATCCCATATCCCCACAAAGCCTTCTTCATCTTCCTGCCTCATTACTTCTGATCTCCTAAATTGTTTAATGTGTGTAAACTCATTTAGCCTTTATCATATACTGCCTAATTTTTGACACTTTTTTATTATATGCATTTGTCCCATCTCTCATCTCAATGAATCTATTTTTGTGTCCCTCAAAGTAGTTAGCATATTGTTATACATATAGAGATTAGTAAATATTTGACTGATTGGGTGAATGCTCTTTATTTTTCTCATAAGCCATGTAAAGATTGGCAATGCTGTCTATTCTGCAAGACTTGAGGTATATCATTGTGCTTCCTGAGAAATTCTCATCCTAGTCTGGATTCCTCACCTCTCCATCTTGCCTCTGCACTCCCTCCCTAATAGTTAGCATATGTTAAAGGAACACAATTTCATTTCAGTATTAACCTGGACAGAGCAAAACTAAGAAAGCAATTTGCTACTGCAGATATACCTGAAGAAAGCCAGATTCTGAAATACTGCTTGGTAGTATTTGAGTCGTTGTCATTTATTCAACTAGTTGGCAGTTAAGAAGAATCTTTATACTTCAGTCAACTTGGTGTATTGAAAAACATGAATATGAGTTTGAATCAAGTATGCAGCTTTGAATGCTGGCTCTATCATTTACTACCTGAGTGACCTTGAGGGAAATTATTTAACCTCTGTATAGTTACTTCAACTATAAAATATGACCAATGGTAAATCATAATTTTGGAGTTAATTGAATGAAGTGATGTAGATTAAAGCATTAGGTAAATATTTAGTGCTCAGTAAATGGTAACATCCTTTTATTTTAAAAAAGTTTATCCAGACCTACAAATTAGAATGTTATGAAATAACTTTATATTGAAAAATAAGGAAAGTTATGCCCTTTGTGCCTAGGGATAATCATTTCCCAGAAGACTTGATGTAAGGCCCAGCTGAAGATTAGATTCATTCATTTCTTCTTGGAAAATTGGAAATAAGGATATAGTAAAATTATTGAATAGTTTGATGATAGCAATGAAACAGCATCCCTGAGCAGTTTTTGTGGGGAGCAAATGTGTGGGTTTAGTTCATGACTCTATAACATAGCTTTAAATATACTTTATGTACACATACATACATATACATGTTTACTCATTTATTCATTAATTTGTTCATTTATTCATTCATATCAGAATCCCACAGCTAGCAAGTTTTTGACCTTGGCTGATGTGCTCTACAAATCAATGCTGTTTTCATATCATTAACCAGAATTAACCAGAAGCCAGTACCAACTCAGTGACTTCCCTAGTCTCAGTTACCCATCAGATCAGTTTTAATGTTCTCAGGGTCCTTGGCCTAATTGGCTTTTAACATAGGCCATGTTCTCTTTCTCTGTTGCCATACAATGGCAACTACCAAGTCAGCATCTTTGGGAGAGACACCTCTAATATTAATCAATAGTTAATTAAAACATTGAGATGCGAAGGGGAAAATGTCAGCCTTATTTCAGAGGAAAGCAGCTTAGAAACAGATACAATCCATCTCTCTGCCAAACACATATACCACATCAAGATGTTATACAGAATAGCTTTAATTCTTCACATTTTCAGCAAATATGTGTTTCTAATATTTGGTTTTGTGTATATATGAGTCAGTGGAAGAAGATGATAAGAATCGAAAGAAATTGAACTTAGATCTTCTCCAACTTGAATTTATTGCATCCATTAAAAATGACCCATTTAATATCTCATCTTGCAATTCACTTCCAAAGGGAAGAGCTCTGATTTTGGTCTAACTTTTTAAATTCAAACCTAAATTATTTGTTTGTGATCAGTGATAAGAATGGCTTTAGTATCAAAATGAAAGAGAGAGTTTTCAGAAATCTCTTTCCTCTCTGTACTATTTATTCTACCCCCTGTAGTGAGATTCTTTGGAGATTCAACCCAGGGGCCTGTTTCATAGAAATAGCCAAGCAAATTTGTGAAGTTATTAATTTGTGAAAGTTGCAAATTCATGCAGCCCTATTCCTGGAAAGACTGCTCTCAGTCCCAAGTGAAAGCTCACATGGTCATTTTCTGTGGAAAGCCTCCCCCGAACCCTCAGTCCACATCACACCCCTTAACCCATGCTCTCTTAGCACTGTTTGCCTTGTTTTCAGAGTACTTACCACAGCTGAATTAAAATGAATGCCTGTCTCCCCTGCTAGAATGTGGGCTCCTGACCTCATCTTGCTCATCCCTCTCCTAAAGTGCCTGGCATTGTTTAGGACATATAGTAGACCCCAATAAATATTTGTTGAATGAATGAAAAGAATCAAAGATACACCTTATGAAATTATTTGCCCTAAAAGGTCAGAAAGAAGAGCCCAAAGAGACAAAGAAAGACTGGCTAAAAGGGTGGCATCAGGATAGTAGTGTCATGGAAGCCAAAAGAACAGAGCCTCAAGAAGAAGTGGGGCAGGGGGGAGACCAATGCTTACTTTCTTACCACTGCTTATCCTTAACCCCTATAATCTGATCCAGTCCCCATCACTGCCCTGAAACCATTCTCTTGGAAGTATTCGCTGACTTCCTTGTTGCCAAGTCTACTGGCCTTGCCTGACTCATTGAATTCCTCATCTGTTCTGCAGTATATCTTTGAAACCTCCTGTCCATTTACTTTCCTGACATTGTACTCTCACCATTCTCTTCTATGGCTGCTTTTCTGCTTTCTTTTTTGGTTTGTCTTCCTACCTCTCAAATATGTGCTTCCTGAAATTCTGTTACCTGCCTTGTCTTCTCTGTCCACGTGCAACCCCTGGGATGTCCGACCCCTTCACTGTTTTGTTGGAAAAGGTTTCCAAATCTGTATCTCTACCCTGACCTTCAGTTTTTTGTATGCATGGTCTTTCTGGTTACCTCCACATGGGTAGCCTTTGAGTACTTCATACTCCGTATGCTCTAAATTGAATGTTATTTTCTTCAAATACTTTCTTCCTCCGTCCTGGTGTTTTATGGTATTAATATACCCTCAGGAATCCAAGAGTATTACTACAGCATTATTCTAAGTTTATTTTCCACCTGAATCCTTTATCTGGTCAGTTGTGAAATCCTAATATTCTTCCTCTGCAATTTCTTTCACAGCCCCCGCATCCCATTTTCACAAGTTCAGACTTTTGTTACCACTTGCCTAAACTGTGTAATCCTCCTGATTGCTTCAACTTCAGTCTTCCCATCTACCGTGTAGTCTATACATATTGACACCAGTGCAGCATCTGCAGACCTAGGCTCAAACCTTAAGAGTTCAGGAATTTAATAACTGTGTTACTTTGGACAAGTAAGTTTACCATCCCATGTTTCATTTATAAATTAAGGATTTGGGTTTTTTAATAAGACAATATATATTAAATGGCAGTTGAATGAGCACCCAGTCCCAGGTTCTTAACAAACTTTCCATATACCACTCAATAATTCTCATGAGCCTTGGTAAGTTTAAATAAGTAAATCTTGACATACTAATGGTTTTCTGAATAAAGCATAAATTCCTTGGCTTAGCATTCAAGGGCCCTGGTGAATTGGCCTTGAGCTACTTACCATTCTGACCTCCCATTTTTCCTTTTCACCCTGTGTTTAAGCCACACTGACTTCAAATTTGCTTCCTAAGGGCCTGTGTCTTTTTAGATTTCCTGCCTCTAGCCCTTCACTTAGAAATCCTTGTCTTCACCATCTCTTATACATGGTGGGGCAAAAGTAGGTTTACAGTTGTGAATACACAAAACACAGAGTTCATTCTTGTATTATTACTTATTAATTATTGTATTATTTTCCATACAAACAGCTGGAAACCTCCTTTTGCCTCACCTTGTGTACAAGTCCTAATGAGTAAACTTGATTTCCTCTCTGAAACCTTCCTGGTTCCCTTTGCCTCCCTTCCTCCCACTCCTTTGTCAGGTCTTTTCTAACTTGCAAAGCCCCCTGCTTTTGTCATCACCACTATCTTGGTGGGTGGCTAAACGAGGGATTAATACACTGTCTTTTGGAAAGTCTACAAACAGGAAAGGGCGTTTAGAGGTCATGAAGAGTTCCTGCAGTGTGTGTAGAAATTTTTCTCATGGGTTCAGGAATACACGAGAGCTCAAATAACATCAAAATCCATAGTATGCCATTTAAAACAAGCTTCACATTTTGATGTATTGCATAACGGGCCACCGAGCAGCCATCTTTATATAATAAAAAACTGATGCCTAACAGGTACAGACTAATACTGTAGAGTTTCCACTTGCCACTAAATAAATGCTTGTAAAGTCTAGAGATCCTAAAATGAAACACAGTTTGTAGATTTAAAATGGGCAAGATCCAACCAGTCTTCTGTATCTTCCTCTAGTCCGCACTAATCCTCCAGGTAGGAGATGAAAAGGCATTACAGAATCTGAGGAAGTATGGATCAGGGGTCTCACGGATTGCCCTAAGGGTCTAGTCTTTTAACTCTGGAGCAGACAAAGGCAAAATGCCAGGGCCAAAACTTGGAAAGGGAGCTGTGTTAGGGTGTGAAGAGACTCTACCCGGCCGTCTTTAATTAGGAAGACAGCAGGAAGGGCCCAGGTTGTTCTTTCTTCTAAGTTCACTAAAGGAAAATCGGACGCCAGATTCTGTTCTTAGGAATTTCTAAATGAGTAGAGAATTCTTTGAACTCTATAATCAACTAACTGGAAACTAATTTGAAATTTGGCTTCAACACGTATATTTATGGTTGCAGGAGTGGAGGGAGCATCTAAAGTGGTTCTCTGGAGCTCCCTGTATTTCTTTCTTAAAAAGATTACACGCAGCATGTGAAATGAACAGATGCTTTGTTGGTGGCGTTGGTGGTGTTGGTGTTATTGGTGGTGGTGGTGGTGGTGGTGGTGGTCGTGTTGACGCTATCAGGGTAGCAAGAAGCTGAAAGCTGTATCAGGTATTTATTTCAGTCACTGTGATGGCTATTGGCAGAGTTCCACATACCAAAACTAAAGAGGAACTCATGAACAGATAAAAAATAAGACATAGAGGAAAGAAACATTGTGCTTCCTCCCTTGATTGTTTTCTAAACGCATACTGATGATAAAGAAGGAGGGAAGCTATCTTTGGCTGCTTTTGGGAGAACGAACAGGGCGTTGGGCAACTTTCTGTAATCCTTTCTCTAAGGTTGTGTTTGCACTTTGGGGAAGTTTTTCTGTAATACTACCCTAACACTTTAGTCAGAGAGAGTGTGACTTCAGTTGAAAAGTAATTTGAATCTGAATTTCATAGTTGCTAAAAGGTTCCACTTATTTATTTATATTATAATCTGGAGCATTGATCTGAAGCATTGGTGAGAGTGGTAAGAATAGGGTAGATAAGTGGCGGGAAAAGACCAGAAAAGACTGACTTGATTGGCACCTGACATGGTGAGGAAACAGGAAAGGAATTTCTGCCAGGGAAGTTTGTGATTCCACATCAAGATCATTCTTTATAATAGAATAACCACCCACCCCTTAGTCCAGAGCCAGAATTCCTCAGATTCTTCCAACCAGAGGGGCCCTGGCACACTAACAGTGTTATGATATCTGAATACTTAAGTGAATGTATTTGGCCAGAGAGATTTGCTAGTGAAATTGATCTTGCCTTCCCTGGGTTTTTTCAGTTGTACTAAATAATTAAAAGAAATTAAAACCTGGATTTCCTGAAATGTTAAGTATCAGATCTGTAAGTTGATCAAGCCCTGGGAACACAGTGTGTCAGAGTTAGAAGGGACCTTAAAATTAATTTAAGCAAACTTATGGAGGATTTATAAATGTGTTTCCCCAAATCTCTGCCAAGTGATGGCTTGAATTTTTTGATCGTTTGAATTTCTGCTCAAACACCTCCAGAGTCAGGAATGTCATCACTTTAAGGGACACCCTATTCTTTGAATAGCTGTGAGAAAGCTTTGTTGTTTCAAATCTGCCCTTGGATCTTCATGTGTCAGCTTAAGGAGACATCCAGAACAAGCTTCCTTCCTCCCACATACCAGCCCTTCAGATACTTCTTGTTGATCATATTGCCTGGAACCTTCTCTAGGTCAAGCAGTTTGGGTTCTTTCTGCCGTTTGTTCCTCAGGAGACAGGGTTTCTAATGTCTTCTAGTATAGGACCTGGAGGACTCAGGATTCTGGGGCAGCTTCTTTAAAAGTTTTAGAACTATAAAATACTAAATTTAGAAAGGCAGTCAAGACAATCTAGCCCGCACCCCCTCTTTCAGTTTACAGATGGAGAGGTTTCAGTGAGCTAAATTGATCAGCAGCCTCTTTCAAGGCAAGAAATAAAGTGTACAACAGTTTGCCTTTGAAAGGTCTTTTAGTTGTTTAATTCTGAGCACAGGCTTTAGCCCACACACCTCATTGCCAAGGACCTCTCTGGCTCCATAAGTAAGCCTAAGGCTCAGCCAGGTCGCCATACACCAACTAGTGGCTTCACTTAGGATTTACATAAAGGATAGAAATAACTTTCCCATAAGTCTGACTATATTGACCACATGGCCCAACAATGATTCCAAAATTTTAATAGATATTTTCTTTCCCTTCAGAAAATGACCATCACAATGGGAGCTACATTTCTGCTTCAAAAATGTAGCTGCCTCTGGTGGACAGTTTCCTGGGTTTCCCTTTGTACTTTCTTTGTTTAACAGTCACCAGGTGACTTAGCTTTTCTAAAAGCCAAAAAGCTGTGGAGGGGATTGTGGGCCACCTTTCTGTATAGCATTTTCCATCCTGAAGCTTGAAATACAGACCCAAGTTTTTCTGCTGGCCCCAGGGAGGCTCACGTTTCCTTGGGTGTGTGCAGCAATAAAGGAGCCCAGGTGTTAGGGCGTGGGGCGCTGCTGCTGGCATCTCCAATGACCCCCTTCCTCAATCCCCATTCCTCAGTCATTGACACCACTAGGTCTGTGGGCAGAGAAATCTAAAAAGGGACCGAGACCTGTTGTAAATGAGAAGGGGGAGAGAGAAGGTGCCTAGAGTTTATCCAGTAACTTTGAGCGGGACCGAATTCCTTCGGACACCTGGAAGGTGCCTGGGTAAGGGCTGGAGTGTACGTGAGTCCGGCAGGGGCACGCTAAAGGTGACATTGGCGGGACTCTGACAGCCTTTGGTGGCAGAGCTCGAGCCGATAGCGAGACAGGCGGCCCACGGCAGCCGGCGCGACCCTGCAGGCAGATGGAGCCCCGAGTGGCCCCTGCCAAAACCTCCAGGCTGGGGAAGGCGGGGGCGTCCCTTCTGGTCCGCTTGCCCTTGGGCTGGGCTGGAAGCCCAGCCCGGTGAGACGCGGCGGGGGCAGCAGGGGCCTAGGGTGGGGGAAGAAGGCGGAGCTTTTCTTTGTCAGGGGATTTGCGCGGTACGGCGGTGACTCGTGCGGTGCGGCTCTCCTCCTCTCGCCCTCTAGGGGGCGGGGCTTTCCCTCCAGCCCAGAGGCACGGGGGGGCGTGGGCTTGCTGAGCCGAGAGGCTGGCGTCGGAGCTCCGGAGCTCCGATCCTCGCAGAAGCCCCTCCTTCGGTGCCTCGGCCTCCAATCTTCTCCGCCGTCCCCTCCCTCTCAGCTCCTGTCGTTCCTTTTCCCTGCTCCCGCCCGGGCTCCGCCTCCACCCTCCTCCCCTGGGTGCTCCGTTGCGCTCCCTGGCTTCCAGGGGGGCTGCCCGGGCGGGGCGGCACGGTGGCGCGGGAAGGGGGAGGAGAGCTGCCCGCCAGCCCAGCACTTCCAGCAGCAGCGGGCGAGCAGCGCGAGGGAGGAGGACTCGCCCCCGCCCGGACCGAGCGGAGCCTTTTGTTCCCAGCCAGAAGTTTGCATGCCGGGACCGTGACAGCTGCGGGCGGGGAGGACGGCGGGGCCGCGGGCGGCGGCGGCGGAGAATAGGGGCGGCTGCTTGACATGCAGCCCACCGCGCGGCTGCTTGGGCCGGGGACCGGCGCCAGCCGGGGAGGCGGCACCCACAGCACGCGGGACTCAGCTACCCGAGGGACAAACTAACTTCCTGAGTGCGGGACCGGAGACCGGCGCGGCCCAGAGCCACCTGCCAGCCTGTGGTGAGGCAACCCTGGCCCTCGGGGCGCGCGGTATGGCGCGGGGGAGTGGGCAGCACTGAGCAAAACCCTTCGTCAGACCCTCAGCGGCGGCTGCAGCCTACCGGCCTCTCAAAGGCCCAGCACCAGGCTCCACTCGCCTTATTTTGCGACCACAGCGGCGGTCTGTTCTAGGAGCCACAACAATGCCATGATGTTTTGGAGACAGGAAGCCCCAAACTGGTCCCGAATGAAGGACTTCCTGTGTTTAAAGTTGCAGGAATATCCGCCGACTAGCCCATTTCAAATATAAACACCCGAACTAGGGACAACGAATGGCTAATTCACACCAGCTGGACTCTCCAGGGGTGGAACTGAGGATAAAACGAGAGGAATTCTTAGGAGCTTGGGCCTTACATGAAGACTAGAGAGGCTGTGCCATTGTTAAAGGACATGATCGGTATAAACCCTCTGCTTCCAACTCTGCTTGGATGAGAAGTGAGTGGAACTAGATATTGAGTAAGACTTGTCAATATCAGATTTGTTTTTTACTAAATTAGAAAGAGCAGTGCTCTTTAAAAAAAAGCCATACAAGGAATTGTTTTGTTTCTTGATTAAATTATACCACTTATCTGCAACTATGAGGCTGCTAGCCTGTGAGGAAAACGCTGTTCCTCTTAGAGCTTCTCTTAGAATGGTTTCAAAGTGGGACTTCCAGGCGTTTCTGGAGGGCAAATCCAGTTGGTGGTTTGGGATTATGAACATGTAAAAGGATATTTAACTTACACAGAATGCATTTTTGGAGAACTCATGAAAAACTTTTAAAAGGTTGATGGTTCATTTTGATTGAAAAAGTATGGGTAAGCCACTCAGCAGGCCAGACTGTTTACGGCAGAACCCCACCTGCCTGGGGAAAGGAGAGGAAGAGGATGGCTATATAGAAGATTGTTATGTTCCACAGCGGTCTATATATGATACAATGAGGATAAATGAACAAATTGACCAGGGGTCGAAGCTTAATCAGACTTCTAAAAGCACCATGGAAAAGATGGAAGGAAGTACTATATCCAGCAATGGTACATTAGGAGCAGCATCTAATGTTTTTGAGTCTAGAGCACCAGAAGGCAAAAGGCTAGATGAGAGGATAATATTTGATGCACTGAAGCTAAGCAGTGATGTGCAGAAGTCGGCACCTGTGCCACCTAGAAGGCGACCAAATGCAGAACGCAAAGACAATGTTAATAGGAGATCATGGAAGTCCTTCATGCCACCCAATTTCCCAGAATTCGCAGAAAGGATGGAAGCTTCTCTCAGTGAGGTTTCAGAAGCCGGTGCTTCAAATCCTTCCTTGCAAGAGAAGAAGGAATCTAGTTCTGTATTAACAGAAAGTTCTAGTCATTTGGACCACAGGGAACCTCAATCAGAGACAGTAACTTTAGAACACGTGTCCAAATCCATAGGTATTCCAGAAGTGCAGGATGTAAAAAACTTAAGTGGAGGCTGCCAAGACTTCAGATTTCAGCAGCACAGTGAGAGCTCTCCCCATGAATTCCAGCCTTTAGAATCAGAAGCTGCAGCAACAAGTGATAACACAGATGTAATGCAGGAACACAGATTCTCAAGTGCAACGTGGCCCAGAGCCATGAAAAGTTTGGCTAAGGGAGGCTTCAGTGAGAAGCAGCACCCCCTCGGGGACACAGCTTGCACTGTGGAAATGCCACCTCTCTCCCCTTGCCTGAGTGAAGAGCTGTTGGATCCAGAATTGCATGTTCTCATAACCCCCAGCCTGAGAGAGAAAACGGAATCAGAACTAAAGTTTGAGGAGGATGAACGATGGATTATGATGGAGGCTGAGGAGGAGTGGGAGGAAGAAAAACTGTCAGAGAGAGAAAAGAGTTTTCTAATAGCAAATGAGAACAAGAACAGCTTGGGAGATATTTTTGAAGAAAGAGACCAAGTAAACACTGTAGCAGTGGTGGAGGGTGGATCCAATTCCTCAGATGCTTTCTTGGAGACTTTTGACGACCTTGCTCTTGGTCAAATTTGTTGCTCTGATGACCTACAGCCAATTGAGAACCATTTGACTTCTGTTTTCAAGGATACACCCCTTGGTTACAGTTGTGTTCTCACAGGTGAGAGTGCCATAGGTGAGCTGAAAAATAGAACTGCCCAGGAGCTAGAGGGTTTTGTATCCGATTTAGAATATGTTGTTGATCCTTTCAATTCAGAGCAGCTCTCTGACACAGATTCAGTGCAGATGTTTCTAGAACTTGAAAAAGAATGTTTATACGAAGGAGCATCTCCTCTAGCTGAGCTGGAGAACCAAGCTTCTTCTGAAGGGCTGGCCCCATCCCAAGATATAGAAAATTCACTTGTAATTGGTCATTTTCCGGGGGCTGCCTTAGAAAAGGAACATGTAGGCGTTTTAAATGTAAGGGTGAAAGACAGTGGTGCTGGATTGGATTGTAAATATTTTAATGCCCTGGATTCTTCTCAGGTGCCTAGTGCTATGGAACTTATTACCCACTTTGATACCATGATGGACACTTTCACTGTTAGTGAGGAGTGTGAAAAAGTGCCTTTTAGCCCTAAGACTTCAGGGGAATTTAAGTTTAGACACCTCTCTGATCTGGAGTCACCAGGAAAGCTAGACCCAGCAGGATTGCCCAACTCTGATTGCAGAGCTCCTCATGAGGAAAACTTGTCAGCATTTGAAGCTGAGCTGGCCAAAGAAAATGGCAGTTTGTCCCAGGTAGACTGCAGTCAAATTGAGGGGAATGTTGAGAGGGTCCCCCTCAGTTCTGCTTTTAGCTATGAACTAACAGATATTACCTCAGGATCTGAAGTAGAGGTGTTATCATATGGTTCACATTTACTAACAGATGAGATTCATTTGGAAAGTGAACAAGGAACTATTAATCAAGAAAACAGTCTGACTTCCTTGGGAAATGTGGACCCTTGTGAATTGTCCACGGAGAAAGTTTATGGTGAGGCACAAGAGCTGGGTTATGAAGCCCAGCTTTTGGAGGACCAAGCCCCAGCACATTTTCATAGAGAGTTCCCAGAGTCAGAGGTTCTGAGTCTGCACCTGCTGGATGGAGGATGGAGATGTACCAGTGATAGAGAGGGAACTGTGAATGATGTAAAACCCAAGCTGGATGTGGCATCACCGAGTGGAGGGGAGACAGAAATGAGAGATTCAGAGTCATTGCTAAATATCTTTCTGGGGGAACAAGTTACCAAGGCTAGTAATACTGAACCAGTTTTGGAGGAATGGATACCCATCCCAGAGAAACCTGCCCCATCTGCTGCAGTGTCCGCAATAATAGAAGATGCCCTAGATGCTGCAGTGTCCACCCCAGAGGGAACTGCTATAGCTGCTGTCACAGTGCCCTTTCCAGAGGAGGATGTGCCAGTTGCTTCAGTGGCCACCATAGAAGCACATGTCCCAACTGTTGCAGTACCTGTTTCTGGGGGGACTGCTCCAGCTGCTGCAGTGCCCACCCCAGAGGAGCCTGTAGCCCCAACTGCTGCAGTGCCCACCTCAGAAGAGCCTACCACCCCAATTGCTGCAATGCCCACCTCAGAGGAGCCTACCACCCCAACTGCTGCAATGCCCACCCCAGAGGAGCCTGCCACCCCAACTGCTGCAATGCCCACCTCAGAGGAGCCTACCACCCCAACTGCTGCAATGCCCACCCCAGAGGAGCCTGCCACCCCAACTGCTGCAATGCCCACCTCAGAGGATCCTGCAGCCCCATCGGCTTCAGGACCCACCCCAGAGGATCTTGCAGCCCTAGCTGCTTCAGGGCCCACCCCAGAGGATCCTGCAGCCCCATCGGCTTCAGGGCCCACCCCAGAGGATCTTGCAGCCCCAGCTGCTTCAGGGCCCACCCCAGAGGATCCTGCAGCCCCATCGGCTTCAGGGCCCACCCCAGAGGATCTTGCAGCCCCAGCTGCTTCAGGGCCCACCCCAGAGGATCCTGCAGCCCCATCGGCTTCAGGGCCCACCCCAGAGGATCCTGCAGCCCCATCGGCTTCAGGGCCCACCCCAGAGGATCCTGCAGCCCCAGCTGCTTCAGTGCTCACCTCAGAGGAATCTGCAGCCCCAGTTGATAAAGTGCCCCTCCCTGAGGATCCCCTCACTCTAGCTTCTGCAGTGCCTGCTGTGGAGGAAGTGTTCCCTGCCGGTGTGCCCTTCCTGGGAAATACTGTCCACACCGATTCAGTGCCTATCTCAGAAGAAGGAACTCCTGTGCTAGAGGCATCTTCATCCACTGTAGTGTGGATCAAGGAGGACCTTGATTCTCCAGCATTTGAAATAAAAGAGGTGACTGGCACAGTGTTGCATGGGAAAGTGTCTCTGGCTGCAACTGATGGATTAAATTCAAATGAGGTAATCATTGCTCATTTTGTTGGGGAAGAATCTGGAGAGTAAAGTGAGATTTGCAAGGTCTGTGGTTTGGTTGTGATTAGGAAGGGCACAGATAGTCCTTTCTTTGGTTCCCTTTGGGGCTGCTCGACTTTTCTAGTCTTTTTATTGAGTTTACAGGGGGAAATCTGTCTTATTTTCATCTAGCAACACTTTATAATTCATATTCCATTTGAATTTGTTTGTTTTTTAATTCAGAGATAACAAAAGCCTAAGGAAGACAGGGATGTGCACAATTGTTGGTTTACATTTTGAAAAAGATTATAAGCAGGAATGGATGATTCTGCTTTTGATGTGAGAATAAGCATCTTCTTTGCTAAAGCATGTTCTTTGCTAAATCAAGGGACTGCTAATTGATCAGTGGTATCAGCACTCAAGTAGAGGGTAGAGTATAGGCTTTGGAGTGAGATCTGGAATACTTCTTAACCACTCTGGGAAAATTAGGTAGATGTCCCATTTGTCAAGGCAGAACCCTGGGAGATATGTGAGGATAAAAATGCAATAACCCATTTAAAGCATCAAGTGTATAAGATTTCAGTCACTGTCAATATTCTCCCCCTTTCCCTTTCAAATAGCTTATGTCGGTTAGTTGAAAGAATTCACCAGAGCATGTTAGGTTAAAGCAATATACAAATGTGTGAATTATAGTTTTTTTAATATAAAAAGCTGTTTATTGAAGCCAGAAAAAGGTAATGTTTTTGAAAAAGAGAGATATTTTAGTCATCTTGTCAAACTCTGTGTCCTGAAGCAAGTCACTTTCCTTTCCTATACCTCTTGTTTCTTAATCTATAAAATAAAGGAATTGGGCTAAATGTTCTGCTGGGTCTCCCATAACTCCAAGATTCTGAAATTCCTAATGTTAGAGAATAGACTGTTAGGAAGCTATTGGGAACAATGTTCACATCCTTGAGCACTCTTAGTCAAAAGAATTTGAGATGGGCAAATTTTACAGTCAGTGCCCCAGTGTTGTTTGGTCAGTGGTAAGCAGTGGAGTGAAGGAGTTAGAAATCTGATCTAATCTAATACAATCAGGAATTATTGAGTGAGGAGGTGGTTTTGGTTTTATACCGTTCTTAGGACCCAGAACAGTACCTTCCTTGTAGTGGGCATTCACTGTTAACTGACTGAGTGGGTGAGTATCAATCTCCTGAATATTAATGGATGCTTCAAGAAAGATGGGTCCTGCCCTGGCCAGGTAGCTCAGTTGATTAGAGCATCATCTCAGTATGCCAAGGTTGCAGGTTTGATCCTTGATCAGGACACATACAAGAATCAACCAATGAAGGCATAAATAAGTGGAACAACAAATTGATGGGTTTTTTCTCTTTTTCTCTCACACACTCTCCCTTCCTCTCTCTAAAATCATCTTAAAAAAAAATAAAAAAGGAAAGAAAGAAAGGTGGGTTCTTTCATCCACCCCATTGTAGAGCCTTTCAGGGCAGCCCTAGGTGGCCCGAGTACCATTTAAACATGACGCTACCAGCAACAAAAAATCATTTTGATGGTGGGTCATAGTCTGCCAATTTTGCCACAGATCTTCCTGAGGTGGTGGTGGTGTCACCTTGGGCTTCACCAATTATTTTGTAAGGTATCATCCTATCAAATTAGAATGCATCACCTTTCAGATTGATGAACTTGATACAGTTTTCTGAGTTTTAGTGAATTTGGGATTAACACCAAGGTCCCAGTAGCCTGTCCAAAGTCACTGGTATTATTGGTTATACAGAATATTTTTAGTGTAAAGCCTACAGCAATAATCAGTGAAATACAGAAATTAAATTTATAAGGAGCCAGTCAAATCTGCATAAAGGAAAAAATTTCAGGGAAACCTTTAATATGAGTCTTGGGATTGCTGATTCCTCATCTACAGAACGAGTAGATGGAGCTAGGTAATTTCTAAGGATCCTTCCAGTTATAGTAGGTAGTCATTTTATGACACCATTGCCTGTTATAAATGACAGGAGAAGGAACTGGTAGCCCAGCCACAAGGTGGTTCATCATCTTCAAAGTGCAGTTGCTTTATGGAATATCTGGAAGCAATATAACTACATCTCTGTACAAAAGAACTAATTCATAGCCAGGAGTGTTAACCAATAAGAATTATAGAGAAGCTATTTTGAAAATATTTATTGAAGCAAAACACACATCATTATAGAGGTAACAGGAGTAGAGAAATTTTGCTAAAATGGTGAGAAAATTTTTCCAAGATGAGAAATGTATGGATTTCATTTCTTCCAAAAGGGTTTCTAGAGGCAGTTGAACCTGTCGTTTTTATATGTAAACACTCAGAATGTGACAACTTGTTATACCCAGAACAATTTAGAGTGAACTGCTTTAGAGACTCTCTCTGCGTGTATATATATATGTATATACACAAATGTACACATGTGTACATGGTTTAAATAGATATAAGCTTCCTAATTATGAGAGTTTTGTAGAAGTAGCAATATTTCAGAATTTGTTTGCTCTTTCTATAGTGGGATCTAGGCCCTCTGAGAGCAATCTGTGGTTATTTAAATGCTTTTCTTATTTATAGACTTTCTTATTTTTATTTCCAATCACTGAGGGAGAAGAAAACCTTTGGTATAAAAAAGGGTTCTATAAAATTAAGATTTGCCCAAAAAGTCTTTAAGCAAAAATTGGAAAGCCTCATAATCTCAGTTCAGTGTGTGAATGCTTAGCTGATCAGCAGAACCTTCATGGGTTTGTTTGCTTTCCCTAACACCATTTCTGTACAATGATCATTTATTCAGTGGATAAAAATTCATTGCCACCTACTCTGTGCCAGGTACTGGGGCTTCTGCAATGAATAAAATTGGCACAATCCCTGCCTTTGTGGAACTTAGTGTAGAGTAGGTAAACATTAAGCAAAAATGACACAAATACATAGCTACAGATTGTGACAGATGCTTGAATAAAAAATAAAGACTATGATAAGAAATAAGAGGGATATTTAATTTCACTTGTGGTTTCAGGGAAAGGATTTTAAAACTAAAGTTTGGTAGATAAATAGTAGTTATTTAGGCAAAGGGTCAGAGGGAATAGCATTCCAGACAAAGGAAATGGAAGCTGGGAAGAACTTGGCATGTTAGAACTGAAAGGCCAAGTGGCTAGACCACAGTGAACATGGATTCTGGAAGAATGCCTTGAAGTGAATCTAGACAGGTTGGCAGGGGTCAGATGATAACAGTGACTGAGAAAGACATCCTCAAAAGCATCTGCACCTTAAAAACTATGAGAGGCTATTGGAAGATTTTAAGTAGGTGAATGAAATTATTTCATCTACTTTTTTTTTCTTTTTTTTAAAACCACTGTAATCAAAATTACTATTCAATGGCACTAATACAGCTGAAGGTGCTCATGGTGACATTGCATAAGGTTTCCTGCCTTCTAGCTTCTTATCTAAACAGAAGTGTCTACCTGCTTGTTTCTTCCTCCTTTCTGGGGGGAAATCCACTACAGGCCATTTACCCAAATAAACCTCTTAATGCATTTAATTCTATTTTTTGGACATTTGAGTTTTCCTCAGAAATGGCAGGGTGGGTATTAGGTATCCACCTCCCCCACCAGCCAAGTAAATTCCTGCAGCCAGGGCATTTCTGTTGACTCTGAAATCTTCAAAAACTATAGAAAGAGAAAGAAAGAACATCAAGTGTTGATGTTGAGCAGTAGCACAGAGTGGCCCCCGAACCTGCCAGGCCAGCAGCCTGTGTCTGGACAGTCTTGAGGTGTTAGAGAATGAGGGCTTGTAAGGGTTGATCATGAGCCAGTGTGGGGTGGCACCTGGGTGGCAGGCTGCAGAGAGGGCAACCTACAGTTTGTCCAGGAAGGATGCCATCCTTCAGGCCTTTGCATTTGTGTGTCTTGGCCACCACCTGGCTGGGGCACTAGTATTATTGAAGGGGTTCGGGCAGGACCTGCAAGTGGTCAAACACATACTGCGGTAAGGCCAAAGGACTCCTTAAAAGGCAGGTAACCCTTTACCACAAACATGGCGGTGCTGACCACCTGGGATTCCTCAAAGATGTGTCCCTGCTTTCTGTTGAGGACACCATAGATACCACCAACCACTTGTTCTGGACACTGAATTTCCACAAGGTAGATGGGTTCCATGAGCTCATTTACATTTTTTAAAGATTACTCTCAGCTTCCATGCCCAGTGTGGCTCAGTAGGTTGGGTGTCGTTCCACAAAGCGAAAGGCTGCCGGTTTGATTCCTAGTCAGGGCACCATGCCTGGGTTGTGGTTTTGGTCCTTAATTGGGGTACATGTAAGAGACAACCGATTGATGTTTCTCTCTCACATCGATGTTTCTCTCCTTCCCTTCCCCTCTCTAAAAATAAAGTCTTTCAAAAAACAAAAAAGATTACTCTCAGCTTCAAGATACAGAAAACCGGTCCACACTGACAGTAAATATTCTCAACATTATTTGGGATTTATAAATCTCAGATTTCTTTTGTCTTATATTTTATGATTTGTAGTATAGTAGATTATTGGCATAAATAAATAAAACACTGGGTGGTTTGCTTTTTTTTTTAAATCACACTGGCTACAGTGTGTAGAACAGAATTAGGAGACCAAGGGCAGAGTAGAGAGACCTACTAGGCTAGTGCAGTTACCCAGGTTGCTTGGATTTAGAGAGATGTAAGTAGGTTTGAAGACAGTTGAATGGATTTAAGATATATATTGGAGGTAGAATCAATGAGACCTGAGGAGATGTTAAGGATGGCTTCTAGGTGCTGGTTTATACAATTGACTGGATGGGGACAGTAGTAAATTGTTGATTTAGGGAAGAACAGGTTTGGGGGAAGAGGAAAGTAGGAAGTACTGTTCAATTTTAGAATGGTTAGGTTCAAGAAGCCTGTGATTTATTTTTATGGCAATATTAAGAATTAGTTGGATATATAGTTTTAAAGTCACTAGTGTTTATTATGGTTAATAATTTAAAGCCATCAGAATGAATAGAATTGCCCAGAAGAGTATAGAATGAGAAGAGGCCTGGGACACTTAACATTTGGAGGTCTAGAAGAGAAAGAGGAAGAACACAAAGGACATCAAAAAGGATCAGGATGAAAACTGAGAGAATATGGTATTACCAAAGATAAAAGTGTTTTAAGACATTCTTCGGGAAATTTTCTGTTTTATGTCCCTATTGTATCTTACATTCTTGCAATAATTTTTACTAGTGTTTGCTCTGGGAAATGTCTACCAGCCCTGGTTAGTTAATAACATGGCACAGTCCCATTGAAATACTAAGGAGTCGGAATTTTAATGTGTCTTAAAGCTCTGGGTTTTCAAAACAGCTTTATTTGGGAGCTGAGAGAAGGGAGCAAGTGTTTTCAGATTTACTTTCTTTAAAATTCTGTTCTCTTGTGTTCAAAATAAATATTTAGATAGCATTTACTTAGAGGTGCTTTCATATTTTTAACCTTATGAAAAAAGATGAGAAAAATACCCATACTCTATCAACACAATCCATAGAGAAGAGCTGGAAACAAAGGAAAAAATCTAATGCTTCTTTAGAAAACGTTCATGAAGTAAATTCAAATTTTAAAAAAGGAATTAGCTCTTAAAGATTTAAGATATTTAAATGTTTACTTTTCTGTGCCATTCACATCGCTATTTAATAGTTTCTTGCCAAGGAGGATATAGTCTATTAGTACAGCAGGCACTAGCCACATGTGTCTAGTGTGGCTGAGGAACCGAATTTTTAGTTAATTGAAATAACCACATGGAGTTGCTGGCTACCATATTAGCACAGAAAGAATGTAAATGTCACTCATCATGAGACAGGATTTGATTATTGGTGAAAGGGGGGCTCTTACACTCAACATATTCCCCTCTGTACCTTTGTCTTTCTGCTTTCGTTGCTTTTCTAACCCCACCCCACTACCACCATTTTATTGCACCCAGGCAACTTAAAACGTGGGAGGTGTGTTTTGTTTTGGTTTTTTGTTTGTTTATTTTGTTTTGTTTTGTTTTGTTTTTTCCCCTCTGCTCTGATTTTTCTTCAGTAAAAACATCTTTAATACAAAATGTAATCAGCACTTGCTTTTTCTGGGAACCATGCCGTTGTGAGGAAACAGTCATTTTTAGCTGAACTGCCTTGTTGTATTGCCTAACAAAATATGGTGCGATCAAATTATAGTATAAAATGAAGCCCACTGGTAATTACCTTTGTAACCTTCCTTTTTTAGTGTTCCCTGGGGCTTTTCCTCCCTGGTGACTCACTTATCCAGCTTTCTTTCTAGAATCTGTTTCCTAATCCTAGTGTGAGCTGTGGTCTTATATAGGCCAAAATTACTCTTACCCAGACTTAAAAAAAATAACATTTATTTTTGTCCTCTTCTATTTTCTGTCATCCGTCAGTCTTAATAGACTCACCTGTTTCACTTTTTATGGAAGAAAAAAAGAATGGAAAAAATATCTAGATTAGTGGGATATGACTTGATTTTTATCCTCTGATGATTGGAAGAAATTTGATCGCAGAGAAAAATATTTATTTCATTTTTTTTCCTTAGAGTGGCAAAAGTACTAGTCTCTCCTTGTTTCCTTTAGAAAATTCTAAGTCATTATAGAGCTTAACTGCAGTAGAAACACGCACATTGCTTGTTATGCTTGTTCACGTTGTTTTCAAGTCCTGTTGGTTTGTAGTGAACATGGATATACAGCTTCGTTTTTAAAATATGTATATCTGCATCTTACTCAGAGTTATGTGTCTGAAGTTGTTAAGGACATTTCCCAGTATTATTGGCCTGTTTCCCTTTGTAATCAGAGAATATTGTTTCAAGATTATTGTCTGTGTGTGGTCTGTGGCCCTAGAACAGAATGGAGTTAAATGGCTTCAGGGGGATTAAGCTATGAGGTTGGCATCTTTCATACCGTTAATATGTTTTGGCTGAGTTATTAGTCCTAGTCAGAGAAGAGCATTTCATATATCAGTGGTCACTTAAAGCTATCCCCCAAGGTATTTTTAATCTTAAGTAGTAGTCATTTAGTATCATTCTTCCCTTTTTGGATTGATGTGATATATATATATATATATATATATATATATATATATATATCACATTTACTTCTATGATATCTGAGGCTGATGCTTCTGTCTTCTCTGCAGATCTTTGCATTAAAAATTAAGCAAACAGATGAGAAAAACATAAGTCATCGATTGGGTTAAAGACCTAAGTAGTGCCATAACTATGTAATTACTTGTCCATAGGAGGCTGTTGAAATATGAAATGTTTCCTTGATAGTTCCTTGTATAAATGGCTAGTTTTCACTTTTTATCCCTGCCCTCCTTTGTTAAATCATAAATTTCCCAAGAATAACCTGTCACTGTGAGGCATAGAGGGTCTGATTGCCTTTAGACTAAATCATCTTTGGCTTACAATTATCTAGATGTTTCAGAAAGAACAGGTGGATCCTCTTCAGATGAAATTACAGCAGGTGAATGGACTTGGCCAGGGATTGATTCAGAGTGCTGGAAAAAACTGTGATGTGCAGGGTTTGGAACATGATATGGAAGAGATCAATGCACGATGGAACACACTGAATAAAAAGGTAAGTGGTGGGGTGTGTGTGCAGGGGATAATAAGTGTGCTGGGAATGGAAGGCAAAGAAAAGAAACATCTAAGTCTAAGGTTTTCCTGAATATAAACGAAAATTTAGCAGTTGCAATCAGTAGTTACGAAAAGGGGTCAGGAGTAATTTAAAAAGCTCTCGCCTTCTCATAATGAGCCTCCGTGTCTGTGATACAGGTTGCACAAAGAATTGCACAACTACAGGAGGCTTTGTTGCATTGTGGGAAGTTTCAAGATGCCTTGGAGCCGTTACTCAGCTGGTTGGCAGACACTGAGGAGCTCATAGCCAATCAGAAACCTCCATCTGCTGAGTACAAAGTGGTGAAAGCACAGATCCAAGAACAGAAGGTAAGTGAGAATGTTGGAACAGTGAACTGTAATAGCCGCAGGGAGTGGCAGACAACACATTTGCTTATAGTTTAAGGAGCATGTTCAGGAGTTTTAGTAGAATCCTCACATGTTTTATGTGATCCTGAAAAGACAGACAAATGTATCATCTTACTTTAATGTACTAGCTTACTGTGGCATGTATTGGATTGAACTATTTTACTTGTTCATGTATCCTATTTCAATGTTTCAGTCACAGCTTAAAAGGTTTTTGGTGTTTTCAGAGTCAGCAATATTCTAAATAATGTGTATGTCGTGTATAAGGTTCTATCTAGATATGGGGTTTTGTGGCTTAATTTTCGTTTCAGTGCATTTTTTTTCTGGTTCAAAATACGTTTTCTCTTAGTCGTGTAATGGGAGTCACTCCTCCGTTTAAAAGCAAGTGTATGGCCCTGACTGGTGTGGCTCAGTTGGTTGGGCATCATCCCGCAAAGCGGAAGGTTGCTAGTTCGATTCCTGGTCAGGGCACAAGCCTGGGTTGTGAGTTCAGTCACCGATTGGCGTGCATATAAGAGGCCACAGATAGGCAACCAATCAGTGTTTCTCTCCCTTTCTTTCTCCCGCCTTTCTCCTCTCACAAAAATAAATAAAATCTTTTTTTGAAAAAAACCAAGTATATGAAAAGTTTATATGGATGGTAGGAACTATGCTATATATCTTATGTTTTTGCCTCAAGGTGGAAAAAACAACTTCTGTTACTCAATTAAACTTAGGATTTGGTAGGGTGGGGATGTGGGAATTTTTTTTTTTTTTTTTAATTTCAAATTTTAAAGTGAACCCATGTTATCTTTCATTCTCTTTAAACATGTGTATAATAGTTGCTCCAGCGACTCTTAGATGATCGAAGGGCCACGGTAGACATGCTTCAAGCAGAAGGAGGCAGAATAGCCCAGTCAGCTGAGCTGGCTGATAGAGAGAAAATCACTGGACAGTTGGAGAGTCTGGAAAGTAGATGGACGGGACTGCTCAGCAAGGCAGCAGCCAGGTAAGGCCAGAGGGGCTTTGAGAATTGGTCAGAAAAGGTTTGCTGTGTCTTGTTTTTGATTTGCTATCACTGAGGTGCTCTAAAAGCTCCTGGATGCTTTGTGCAGTGCTTTAGAAGGTGTTTAATGGCTTCTATCTTGAAGAGGGATACATTCTTAGAAATGATCCTCATAACCAGAATAACTCCCAGGAAATGAGCCTTGCTCCTCCATAAATTTCTAACTCATTGCTCTATGTTATTCTGCTGCAGAATAATCGTGGCTCCAAATGACAAGACAGGCTCCTACAATCCACCCAGTTACTTTCTGAGTGTTTGAAACGGATTTTTTCCCTTCATATTTATGAATGTTTTTGATACTTGGGATTGAAATTTATACTTCATTTCTGTCAGCTTATTCTAATACTAGATATTTTTGCATCAAGGATCTTGTCTGTGATTCTGTTAAATATTTGTGCATTGAAGAAATACACAAACTTTACTTTCTTCAATAAATGGCCAAAAGGCAGTACACTTTTCTCCTCCAAGGCAGTGCTTTCTTTTTCTATAGCTATAAGTTACCCCAATGTCACTTGAGCTTAATAAGTCCCATGGATATCTTTACTTTTAGCCTATATAGTCCCCAGTTTTATTAATACAGTAGTCTCTATATCGCGGGTCACTTATCGCAGCCTCACTGTATCGCGGGATTTTTTAAAATATTATATTATTTATCGCAGATTTTTCGCTATATCACAGGATTTTGCAGTATTGTATACGCATGTTGTTAAAGTTACGTAGGTTTAAGAGTATAGAATATGTTTAAGAACATAACTAGTGTTTATAAAAGTGTGGAAAAGGTTAATAAGGGAGTGGGAAAGGTTAATAAGGGACTGGGAACGGTTTATAAGTGTGTGGGAAGGGTTTATAAAGCCTTAAAATATATATAAACACTAAAATAAATGTAAGGTTCCTACTTTGCAGATTTTCACCTATTGCAGGGCTCTAGAACGTAACACCCATGATAAGTGAGGGAATACTGTAAATGCTAGCTAATTAGACATCAATATGAGATTAGTAGAGTTGATCATTTATTATTGTAATCTTTCAGTTGTCTAGGTAGCCAATGGCAGTCTTCAAATAACTTCCTCTTCAGTCTCTTTACTTCAACTTGCTCATCGCTTACTTATTTTTTTTCTGAGTTATAAAGTTCAGTTTATTTTTACATTCAGATAGCACTGCTTTTCTTCTCCCTCTATTTCCAACAATATTGCCATTAACCTTTTTGTTACCTAGACTTAAAACGTCAGTACTGTTATTACCCTTCCTTCCCTCCCGCCCCAGCTTTGTGTCTCACATCTTCCAGGATGCTAAATTCTGTACATTTTACTTCTACAGGGTCTTCCCACTAAACATACCTCAGTTCATGACTTAGCACTTCTCACTTGGGCTAGTTCACCTGAGGTGGCTTTCTAATCACTCATCACTCTACTGCCACTTACCCTAGGCCTTTACCGCTTTGCATGCTTAAAAACATTTAATGACTCCCTGTTGCCTATAAATAAAATCTAAACTATTTAACTACATTCAAAGCTTTCTACTATTGGGCCTTAACCTACCTTTCTTAGTTTCCACTATTCTATTCAGTCCTTATGTTATAAAAGAAAATCATAATTTTTCTTCTGTGTCTTCTGTCAGTTTCCTAATTTCTGTCTTTGTTGTTGGTGGTGCATCTTCCATGAAATATTTTTGGCCATCTTCCCTTCTGTGAAGCTTGGTTTCATTCCCCAAGCATTCCTCCTAACTGCCATAATAACAATACCTTGTACTGTGGTCATTATTTTATGTAGTACTTAACTTCTGGGTCCATAACCTCATTAAAGTCATGATTTGTTTCTAATGTATCTTTTTATGACTTACCTTCTACCCTACCCAATTCATCCTCCTAGTCTAACTCAGTTTCTAGGCCATTGTTTTAAAGAAAAATGTCAAGAACAGCTCCACTTGTTATATAGATATTCTAGACTTTAAAAAAAAATTTTTAGTATATTTTATCAGTTATGTTGTTACAGTAGTTCCAATTTCTTTTCCCTTAGCTCCCCTCTGCCCAGTACCCCCCTCCCCCCACCCCTTAGTTAATGTCCATGGGTTGTGCAGATACGTTCTTTGGCTTCACCCTCTCCTATATTATTCTTAACTTCCCCCTGTCTTTTTTGTACCAACCAATTATGCTTTTTAATCCCTGCACCATTTCTCCCCCTTCCCTCTCCCAGCTGATAATGATAACCCTCCAGATGATCCCCATATCTATGATTCTGTTCTTGTTCTGGTTGGTTGTTTTTGTTTTTAGATTCTGTTGTTGATAGTTCTGACTTTGTTGGCATTTTAATGTTCATAGTTTTGATCCTCTTTTTCTTAAATAAGTCCCTTTACCATTTCATATAATAATGGCTTGGTGATGATGAATCCCTTTAGCTTTACCTTGTCTGGGAAGCACTTCATCTGCCCTTCCACTCTAAATAATAGCTTTGCTGGATAGAGTAATCTTGGTTGTAGGTCCTTGTTTTTCATCGCTTTGAATACTTCTTGCCAGTCCCTTCTTGCCTGTGAAGTTTCTTTTGAGAAATCAGCTGATAGTCTTATAGGAACCCCTTTGTAGGTAACTCTTCTCTTGCTGCTTTTAAGATTCTCTTTTTATCTTTAAACTTTGGCATTTTAATGATGTTGTGTCTTGGTGTGGTCCCCTTGGGGCCCATCTTCTCTGGGACTCTGTGCTTCCTGGACTTGTATGTCTATTTCCTTTGCCAAATTTGGGGAGTTTTCCTTCATTATTTTCTCACATAAGCTTTCAATTTCTTGCTCTTCCTATTCTCTTTCTGGCACCCCTATGAATCGGATATTGGCACGTTTAAAGTTGTCCCAGAGGTTTCTAAGCCTCTTCTCATTTTTTTCAATTCTTGTTTCCTCATTCTGTACCGGTTGACTGTTTATTTCTTCCTTATGTTCCAAATCATTAATGTGAACCCCAGTTTCCTTCCCTTCACCACTGGTTTTGTGTGAATTTTCCTTCGTTTCATTAGCATAGCCTTCACTTCGTCCCTTATATGTTTTCTGTACTTAAACATATCTGTCAAGTCTGTGAGCATCTTTATCACCAGTGTTTTGAACTCTTCATCTGTTAGGTTGGCTATCTCCTCAGTGCTTAGTTCTGTCACTGGAACTTTGATCTGTTCCCTCTTTTGGGCCATACCTCTCTGTCTCCTCATCTTGACAAGCTCCTGTGTTTGCCTCTGTGTCTTACGTAGAGCTATCGCACCTGTCTGGATGAGTATTTCTTCTTTATATCTTTGTTCGTTGGACTTCCATCCAGCTCAGCTTTCTGGAATTTCTGGTTGTCTCTAGTTTTGAGGTAATTATATTCCTTCTTAGTTGTGGAGGGAGACGCAGTGTGTCTACCTATGCCTCCATCATGGCCAGAAGTCCCTAAAGACTTATTTAAATTTTTAATACTAGATTTTTGCTGCCTCTACATTATTTTAGTTATTCCCTCTGCTACCTCAAGAACTGTATACATTAAGTTCTTCAGACTTTCAGATTTCAAAATTAGAGATGAGTCAGAAAGACATAGAAGTTAGGGGTAATTTTTAATGAAATTCTGTTTTAATATTAATCTTTAAAATAATATGTTTAGGTGTATTAATTAAAGATATTTGAAGGCTGGCATAATGAAACTAAGAAAGATTCTATACTTTATGTTGACACTTAAAAATGGCATCTAAAAATGTTTTATATTCAAACATAATTGAATTTTCAGATAATTAAAATGGCAAATCTTTATATTTAGATAATTTCTTATTAAAATAAGTTTGTCCAGGACCTGGCTGGGTAGCTTAGTTGCTTAGAGTATCGTCCCAATATACCAAGGTTATGGGTTCTATCTCTAGTCAAGGCACATACAAGAAGAAACCAGTGAATGCCTAAATAAGTGGAACAACAGGTCAATCAATCTCTCTCCTCCCCCGTGTCCCTCTCTCCTCCCCTTCCTCCTTCCTTCCCTCCATGCCACGCACCCCCATCCTCCCGCTTTCTCTCTCTCTCAGAATTTTTTTTTAAGTTTGTTCATAGGGCCTGGCACAAAGTAAGCTGTTCAGTAACGGTTTGCAGAACTAAAGTGCGTCCTCTATTCCTGGGCCTTTTCAAATGACCTGGCATATAGTCTGTTCTTAATGATTCAAAGTCATCATCATGACCTTTATTATTAATATGCATACTAATAGTGTTCTGTGGTGGTTTTTCTGATTAGACTGCCTCCAACATTCTGCTGTTTGTGTTGACAAATTTAGCTCTAGTCTGAGGTCTTTCGTTTTTGGGGGGTTTTTTTGCCTTAAATCTAGATTCAGAGTTATGTTCTGGGGCTTGAAATTACTAGAAGTCTTAACTGGATTTAGAGAGATGGGTAGGGAGTTCTGATTTATAGTCTGACTGTTCTTTTCAAATGCTCTCTTCTCTTCATTCACAAGTGAAGGTAGTACTGAAAGAGAAAAAAATGAGGACTGATGATTTTTCAACTCCTTTAAACTTTATTTTGGTTTCATGTTCAGATGATGCATAAATATTCCATAGGAGAAAGAGCATTAGAAGGTCTGATTCTTATCCTCATTGTACTGCTTCTACTCACTAGGTGCCTTGGACAAATCCTTCTTTTGGCCTTTAGGTTCATTTCTCTTTTGTAATCATGGGATAATTATTCTGCCTACACTACAAGGTATAACAAAACCAAAATAATGTAATGCTCATGAAAACCTTTAAAACAGTAAAGTGCTATATGTGTATGTGCTGTTTACTATTGATATTTAAAACGTACCTGGTAAATATTGGTCTTTTACTAAATACAGTACCGTTATCCATTTTAATGTGACTTTTCGCCATAACAGCTTATTCTGTATACTTGTGTAGGCAAAAACAGCTGGAGGATATCCTGGTTCTGGCCAAACAATTCCATGAGACAGCTGAGCCTATTTCTGACTTCTTATCTGTCACAGAGAAAAAGCTTGCTAACTCAGAACCTGTTGGCACTCAGACTGCCAAAATACAGCAGCAGATCATTCGGCACAAGGTAGGAAGTAGTTATGGTAAATGAAAACAAAGAACTGGAATCAGAGGTCCTGGAATTTAGAAAACTGCCTGCAACATACGAGAAATGTGTTTTGTGGGTGTTTTTAAAGTTTTAAAACATGGTCAAATTATTAATTGGAATAGTCATATCTTTGATAGATATTGACTAATAGGCTACTATCAGAAAAAAACTGCTCTTGTGTTATTTTTGCCTTTTAGTCGGTAAAATTTTTGTATTTAATTTGTTACATCACTTGTTATTCATTGATTCATGTTTACTTTTCATTTATTTTGTTTTTGTTATTCATTTTTTCCATCTGGATTTCCAGGCCCTGGAGGAGGAAATAGAAAGCCATGCTGCAGATGTGCACCAGGCAGTCAAAATTGGGCAGTCCCTCTCCTCCCTGACATGCTCTGCAGAGCAGGGTGTGCTCTCAGACAAGCTAGACTCATTGCAGGCCCGGTACAGTGAGATTCAAGACCGGTGCTGTCGGAAAGCAGCCCTGCTTGAACAAGCGCTGTTTAACGCTAGGCTGTTCGGGGAGGATGAGGTGGAGGTGCTCAACTGGCTGGCTGAGGTTGAGGACAAGCTCAGTTCAGTGTTCGTAAAGGATTACAGACAGGATGTCCTGCAGAAGCAGCATGCTGACCACCTGGTATTCATGTTTTCCATTCTTATTGGTTGTGTTACTAGTTATTTTGTAATTTTGATTCACATTTCTCTTCATTTCTTTTCTTTTTTTATTCCTAACATTTCAACTTTATACATAAGTGCCTACTTACAGACTTGTTACTCAGAACTAATCTATTTTCTGATGAATCCATGGAAATACTTGTACTTAACAAACTGAACCAGTAGTTCTAGAAGATGACCCAGAAGTGTAGTCAGGGGCCATCTCAATTCCAACTCAGGTTTTACATTATTAGGTAATGTATCACTCAGTTTCCATTTGAACAGAAGCTTTCATAGAACCAGATTACCTAAATAGTTACCAGGGTTTGATCATATAGCTATAACTTCTTAAAATATTTCTAGAATTTGTATGCTCAAATTCCAAGGGTTCCACATCATCTTAGAAAGAATAATTTGTGTTTTCATTTCATCAAATGAAATTCATTAAATTTCATTTTATGAGATTTCTTTTGGGATGGTAAAAATAGGCAAAGGAGGACTGTTTTGTTGTTGTTTTTGGTAATTAAATTTCTTCTTCTTCATCGATTTCAAATATTGAGAGCTTTTAACCAGGATTTAAATCTGCTTGTTTCTTACTGACTTTCTTCTTTTGAAATTTCTATCTTATTCTTGTTTTGGATATAGTAGACATTTTTGCTGAATTCTATTCTACCTATCTCAGGTTCAGGTTTGGTACCAATAAATTGGTATAATTGATTTAATCCTAAAACTCTTCTCATCCAGCACAAAGGAGAGCTTGGTTATGAATATCTGATTTAATTATTTTGAGTAATTCAAAGTGTAACCAAAGAGATAATGAAGGAATCAAATATCTGATGTGTAAACTAAACTGGTATTCATCTTCTTATTTTAATTTCATCTCTTAAAGGTTTCATTTCTTTCCCTTTATCATGCCAGTTTTGGGATTAATGGTATTCTTTCTTTCAGGCTTTAAATGAAGAAATTGTTAATAGAAAGAAGAATGTAGATCAAGCTATTAAAAACGGTCAGGCTCTTCTAAAACAAACCACAGGTACTTTGAAAAGTTCATCTCTTAGCACCTCTATACATATACAGACAATCAGGTATCCTGGGAAATAAGCACCCTGCATTAGCCACTTCACTTTGGATATAAAAGCTTAGTATTCCCTGATTATATTACCATGCCTCCCGGCCACCCACCCCGGGCCAACAGCCTAGGTCCTATTTCCTGCTAACCCTTTTGAAAACTAAAAACACTGTGTTGTCTCACACCTGGTTATAGATGACTTATACTGCTCCCCTGCCCTCCAGTATGTTGAATGCCAGCATTCACTGAAAGATTCTGGGAACATCTGAAAAGTAGCTTCTTTTATTGGTTAAAAGATTTATGTCCCTCCTTCCTTCGTGTGGCATGCTAGGTGAACTTACTTCTTAGGTTGAGAGCATCTATAAAATGTAAGCTCTGATTAGAAGAAGGGAGTTAAGGGACTACCTCATCCCCAAAAGGGGACTCCCTCGTGTTCTCTTAAATATGAGTAATGGTGAGCTGTCTCCCACAGGTGAAGAGGTTTTGCTTATCCAAGAGAAACTGGACGGAATAAAGACTCGCTATGCAGACATCACAGTCACCAGCTCCAAGGCCCTCAGAACTTTAGAGCAAGCCCGGCAGCTGGCCACCAAGTTTCAGTCTACTTATGAGGAGCTGACCGGGTGGCTGAGGGAGGTGGAGGAGGAGCTGGCAGCCAGTGGAGGGCAGTCTCCCACAGGGGAGCAAATACCCCAGTTTCAGCAAAGACAGAAGGTAAGCTGTCATTTCATACTGTAAAAGGAAAAAGTTTCCCTCGTAGAATCCTTAAATTTAAATTTTTAAGTTTTATCACTAACTCTCTCTACCTTAAATCTAAAGCAAAAATTTCTGCCTGCCCTCATTCTTGTTTACTCATGGACAGTAAAATTTGACGTAAAGACAGACCAATATAAAACCACTTGTTATGGGCTGAAGAAGAAAAAAGATTGAGTCTCAAATCCCTAGGAAGTTTATTTTGTATATAACATTGTAGAATTTGCTTTCATGATTCATTCTCTAAAGAGTGCTTCATGTTATGTTTGATTCTCCTGCAGGATCTAATGCAGTTCTGGATACATAGAAGTAGGTACTTACTGAGTTAAATGCCTAAGGATAAAGCACTGTTTATCATTTCTATTGAAGTAAGGAGAAAAAAGAAAGAAGCACTATTTGCTTTACGCAGAGAGTCTGGCTCAAGAAGTCTTGCAGCCCTGACTGGTGTGGCTCAGTGGGTCGAGCGTTGTCCTGCAAATCAAAAAGGTCACTGGTTCAATTCCGGGTCAGGGCACATGCCTGAGTTGCAGGCCAGGTCCCCAATTGGGGGAGTGTGAGATCAATATTTCTCTTGCACATGGATGTTTCTCTCCCTCTCTTTCTCTCTAAAATAAATAAATAAAAATCTTTTTAAAAAGAAGTTTTGCAGACAGTTCTAAACAGCAGCTAAGCCTAAAGTCAGGCTTGGAATGGTTTTTAAAAAATCTAAGACAAGAAAAAAATAAGAAAAGGAAGGAGGTCAAAGCCCTGCTGGGATGTGTGGCAGATACCACTTTCCAGCTCGCACAGCTGCTAATGTGCTTAATTTAGCAGGGTCTGGCCTGAAAACATTTTTCCCCTCCTTAGGAATTAAAGAAGGAGGTCATGGAGCACAGGCTGGTGTTGGACACAGTGAATGAGGTGAGCCATGCTCTCTTAGAGCTGGTGCCCTGGAGAGCCAGAGAAGGGCTGGATAAACTTGTGTCTGATGTCAACGAGCAGTACAAGCTGGTCAGTGACACTGTTGGACAAAGGGTGGATGAAATTGATGCTGCTATTCAGAGGTCACAACAGGTAATGTTTATTAACCCCTCCGTGTTAATATTTCTGGCAATGGAGATATGTGTGTGAAAAAAAAACAGTGACCCACATAAATATAAGCTCAGGAATAGGAAAAACAAGATCAAGATAAATCCAAAGCAACAAATTATTTCAGTGTTGGGAAGCGATTGGGTAGAGGTATGTAAGGGTGGTTTTGGTTTGACCCAGAATACTTGACTCCTTTGAGCAGAGAACTTGGGAAAGAGTTGGTGAGCCCTCTCCTTAACTAATGCCCTGCTAAGGGGCAGGTGGTGATGAGAGCAGATAATATCTAGACCCAAAAGGTCCAGATGCTTATCACAATCTTAGTTTGACATAATCAACTGTTGTAGCATTAGATGGAAGAGGGGAAGGGACCAAGAACTATAATTACTATCAAATATGCCAACCAGAATAGCAGAGCCATCCAAAATAGAAAACTCCCAGCACATAGAGGTGTCATATTTCCCTCCATGTTTTCTCCTTCCTGCTTTCTTGAAAAAGTTATTTGCCTTTATTTGTAGCAGGATATGCACCTATTAATGTGCTGTGGTGTAAAAAGTAATATACCATGACTCCTTGGGCTCATAGTGATAAATAAATGCTTTATGTCTCCAAGTGCATTCCAGCATGTCTTTACTGATTTCTCTAATCTTGGCCAGATAATCAACTAAAAAATATATTGTATTGGAGTTTTCTCTGTAAATACTAATTTAGGTTTGCAGAGTTGAAGAGAAAGAGGAAAGATTGAAGGACTCTGATCACGAACAACAGTCACATAGAACATGTTTTTAGTTTTTCTGTTACTGCATAACTGTTTAAAGGTTTGGTATTCTGCGGTGTTATGCTTCAGCTGAGTGAGTACTTCCAAGTTAACTTGCTCAGCTGTCTTCTGGCTGGTGTGGCTCAGTGGATTGAGTGCCGGCCTGCAAACAAGGATGTCGCCGGTTCAGTTCCCAGTCGGGGCACACATGCCTGGGTTGTGGGCCAGGTCCCCAGTTGGAGGTGCATGAGAGGCAACCACACATTGATTTTTCTCTCCCTCCCTCCCTTCCTCTCTTTCTAAAAATAAATAAAATCTTTAAATAAAAAGAAAATAAACTTTTGTTCAGTGTATGGGTAGAAAGGACTGGCAGAAAGAGCACAGCCTCATAAAAACAGAAGTATATTTCTTTTTGAGAGTGTCAATTTCCATTGTTGTTTCTAGGTGTAGGACCACTAACTGGATTCTGTAACTTCTTTCTAAAGAAGTTGAAATAGGATCAACTTATATTTGTTGACATATAAACAATTCTAAATTGTCTGCATCTTGATTGAATTCTAAAAAGGAAGACCGTGGCTTTATATAACGTGTTCCTTTTTCTTCAATGTCTGTTAGTACGAGCAAGCTGCTGATGCAGAACTAGCTTGGGTTGCTGAAACAAAGCGGAAACTGATGGCCCTTGGTCCAATTCGCCTGGAACAGGACCAGACCACAGCTCAGCTGCAAGTGCAGAAGGTAAGTATAACACTGACATACCCATTGTGTCCTGAGCTGGTATAATCACCTGAGCTTAGAGTTACTAGGAGAGTTTCTGACCACTGTTCCAAGTCAAATGGAATAATGTTATGTCATGTTGGTAGATAGAGATTAATTTTATAAATACTTGGTTAGGATGAGGAAGAGCTGTTTTGCTTTGTGAAAAGGGAAGAAATAGACTCATTAATCCAGGAAAGGTTAATAATTTTCTGGATGATTTTCATGAGGGGAGATATTTTTCTAAGCTGTGAAAAGGTAAACATTAAAGATGTGTGGACAGGCAAAGGGTCAGACTTGAAAAGAACAATTTTTGATGTGGCTTTATTAAAGCAAAGAATTTTTCTTAGATGTGTCTGACTTTTCACTGACACAGTCTTGGGATCCTTTTACTTCTTGACCTAACTGTAGTTTACTTTTCTCAAAGGCTTTCTCCATTGATATTATTCGACACAAAGATTCAATGGATGAACTCTTCAGTCATCGAGGTGAAATCTTTGGCACATGTGGAGAGGAGCAAAAAGCTGTTTTACAGGTGAATTGCATTTATTTATTCACCATATACTTGTCTTGATTACAGTGAACTAGAAGTACAGTTATGAAATTATAGTTTAAGGAGTTGAAGTTTTCTTTCCTCTGTTACTAATAATGATGTTTTAAAGACCTGCTTGATGTTCTGAGGAATTCAGACTCCTAACCCTGTGTTCACAAGTATCTAAATAGCAATATTGTATAATATGAAAGATACTGCAAATCCATCTTCTTTAAACAGAAATTGCTACTTATCTTCAGTCCATAATGAGTGACTTTGAGATTCTCTTTCAAAACTCTGTGATAGGTTTTTCAGAACTATATGCAGATATTAATGTTTTCTTCAGGTCCTGCTAAAAGATTATACCCATTTCTAAAAGCTTGGCCTAGAGTTAGTGTCTACACCAGTTTGTTTTTGTTTTTTCTTAAACAAAGTGTACAAGTAACCATTATTTTCTTAGAAAACTTCTAAGTTGACTATACTACTTATCCTAAACATACAGAGCATAAATGCCAGGTTAGTGGAGATTTTTTTCCAATTACAGTTTATATTCAGTATTATTTTGTGTTAATTTCAGGTATATAGTATAGTGGTTAGACAATCATATACTTTACAGAGGTGTTCCCCTCAATATTTTCAGTACCTACCTGGCACCATTCATAGTTACTACAATATTATTGACTGTATTTTCTATGCTGTATTTTACATTCCCATAACTATTTTGTAACTACCAATCTATACTTCTCAATCACTTCACCTTTTTCTAGTCCCCCAAGTCCCCTCCCCTCTGGCAGCCATCAGTCTATTTTCTGAATCTGAGTCTTTTTCTGTATTATTTGTTTGTTTATATTGTTCTTTAGATTGCACATATAATTGAAATCATATGGTGTTTGTCTTTCTCTGACTGACTTATTTCATTTAGCATAATACGCTCTAGGTCCATCCATGCTGTTCCAAATCGTAAGATTCCATTCCTTTTTATGACTGAGTAATATTCCATTGTATATGTGAATATACACAGATTTTTAATTCTTTCAAATTAGTGTTTTGGGTTTCTTCAGATAAATCCCCAGAAGTGGAGTGGAATCACTGGGTCATAAGGCAGCTCCATTTTTTTAATTTTTTGAGGACCCTCCATACTGTTTGTGGAGACTTTAAAGCAGAGGAAAAAAAGACAAGCGAAACTTGATGGGGAAACACTCGTTCATAGCCCCTAAGATGTTCAGTCTTAAACGGATCCATTATAATAAGGCTGTATTTAAAGCCATAAAAAGTTAATTTTGCTGTGTTGTGCTTGTGCTGTTTTACTATATTTGAAACAACTTTTGTGTTTTAAAAAATTATACAAATAATACATATATGTGTGAAAGGAAAATTTTTAAATTCCGTTAAGTATAAAGAAAATAACAATCACTTGCAATCTTATTAGGTTAGTGCATATATTTTTTAACATTTTAGTATTTATTCCTTTAGACTTTTTAATGTATATATATACCTACTCTTTTGTTGTTCATAGGAAAAGACAGAGTCTCTGATACAGCAATATGAAGCCATTAGTCTGCTCAATTCGGAGCGTTATGCCCGCCTAGAGCGGGCACAGGTCTTGGTGAACCAGTTTTGGGAAACTTACGAAGAGCTCAGCCCCTGGATTGAGGAAACTCGGACACTAATAGCACAGTTACCTCCTCCAGCTATTGATCATGAACAGCTCAGGCAACAACAAGAGGAAATGAGGGTAAGGAACATGCCAAATTTTATGGGCTCCACAGCTTACTCAAGTTCTATATTATGAAATTCTTAGTTAGAATTTCTTTGCACAATAAAAACAGATATCTGAATTATTTCCTTTGTCTTTTAATATGAATCAAGTAAAGAATACGTTTATGGAGATACCAGGAACTTGAACATTGCAGAAATAAACAAAGAACTAAGTAAACATCAAGGCAAATTTAACATCTTTCCAGTGACGATGGGGTGGTGTTAGACTTGGGGTGTGGTTGGGTAGCTCTTTTCATTTGGTTAGACCCCGCTGGAATGAGAGCCAGAAAGGAATGTCGGATATCATTTGCTGCATTGTAGGTAAGATGAAAGAGAGATTTGTTAGACAGGTCAACAAGTGCTATGACCACTTTAAAAAGATACTTTTTTGATGTTTATTTCATTGGGTTTATGGTTTGTGCTTATTTCTATCTCTGTATTCCTATAAGTGGAAGAATGTTAACCAGAAGTAGCCAGCAGTAAAGTCAGGGACTGGTTGGATTACCAGAAATGTTGCTATTTGTAGCTTGTTCTGCTTAGTGTCTCTCAGTCTCAGGAGAAAGACATTTCATTAAACATGGAGATTACAATTAGTACTTTGAAGTATTTATGAGTATGGGAGATGGTGGGATAAATTTGTATTGGAAGGTGAGAGAGAGCATGTGGCCTGGGAAGGCTTCCTGCGTGACGGGATATCTGAACTGGAGTTCAACAATTAAGAGAATCAGGTTGTATCAGAGCCCAAGACTTAGATGTTTATATTCCCCCTCCATTAATGATGAAGTGCTGGGACTTACTGGTATTTATTTAGTAATTCAGTTTGTTTTTCTCAAAGTTGGTATGGTCTTTGATCAAAGTGTTTAAGCAGACAAACTGATGTAAAAATGCTTATTTTATTTTCATCCACATTTCTTTATATAGCAACTAAGGGAATCCATTGCTGAACACAAACCTCATATTGACAAACTACTAAAGATAGGCCCTCAACTAAAGGAGTTAAACCCTGAAGAGGGTGAAATGGTGGAAGAAAAATACCAGAAAGCAGAAAACACATATACCCAAATCAAAGAGGAGGTGCGCCAACGGGCCCTGGCTCTGGACGAGGCTGTGTCCCAGGCGGCTCAGGTACATGGGTGTCTTCAACTTGTATAACCTTCAACTGTCCTTTAGTCTAAGCAAGAAGTTTCTGTATCAGGTACACTTTCATGCTCAGAAGTATCTAGACCAACATGCTGATGATTCATTATCAGAGACTAGGAACCTTTGCTGATCTGCATTTTTAATTGCAAGGATCATGGGTATGCTTGCACTGTAAGGAGGGTAAGATGTGTCTTAGCTGGTACATATCGTCTGTTGATAGCTTCCTTAAACTTTATATTGTGATGATCCTTTAGCAGGAATAGTTGTGGATAAATTCACCTTGAAGCAACATATACCTAAAGAAAGCTCAGATTCCTACTGGACCTGTTACTTTTGAGCCTTAGAAGACAGCACATTAGGTCTCTTACTCAGGAGACCACCAGCTAGCTCCTAGTTCAAAGAAAGATGCTTGAGGACAGAGAAGTTAAAAGCCAAAGAGAAATAAACCACAAGCAGTGGAGTTTAAAGCATGTAACTACATACTTTTCAACTAATATATTACTGTTAGTGGTACTTTTGTCATGTCTGGGTATTTTATTCCTATGTTTAGTCAGTATTCTTGGTTAATATTTGTACTTACTCGAGTTTTCCCCCCCACCTTCCGTCCCATCTCTCACTCACACTGTGGAATGTGTTACTTTGTGTTGTTGCTGCCTGCTCCTGTCTCCCCCACATCGTCACATTTCATTGTTGTGTTGACTGCGCCCCCCATTACAGATCACAGAGGTAAGGTACCCGCCCCCGTTGGGATTGGGGCATTCTTACAAAGCTGAGAATTGAGGATTACCTATCAGAAAACTTCCCTTTACTTCAGTGGAATGAATTTCGTCAGTTCAGTTTATAACGCCAGTTTCACTTGGGGTGGAATCTGTAAGAGAGGGAGTGATGGGAAGTGGTTTTGTTAAGGAAATCCCATCATTTAATTATTGAATCCAGAGTTGGTTTTAGATAGCTGTTTTTTTTAGGGGGAGGGCAAGCTTACCTGTTTTGCTCCTGTTTCTCTCTGCTTCAGATTGTAAGTGAAATTTTACAATTATGGTCATGTTACTCAAAGTACCAGAAAAGTGGAAAGGTAATTGTTCCTTAGAATAAGGTTAGATTTGGCCTTCCTTTATTACCTTTCATCATGCCAACATTTTCCTCTCTATCACTGTTACATACAGTGGTTATTAAATTGCATGCTATGGTAATATTAAACTCCAGGTCATTTAGCATACTGGGTTCCCCATCTAACTTGTTGGTCTGATCTGTTGCATGCAACTGTCACCTGAGATGTTGACACAGTGAGTCTCACCAATTTCATAGTGTTGTCCCTTTCTTGTCACATTTCTGGTATATTACTTAATATCTTCTAGATTCTTAAAATAAGTATTTACTATCTTTTTTTGATGGGCCAACTCTGGTGTACTGTGCCCCAAACAGTCCTTAGTCAAACCCAACAGCTGTCAGGCTAGGCTCTGTGCAGGTTATCCTAAACAGTAGTGGATTTATACCTTGGCCTTAATCCCTAACATCTCCCCCAGAAGTGTGATAAAGTGTCACTGTGATAGCTAATGGCCTGACATTTATTTAGTTCCATGATAAAATCGAACCCATGTTGGAGACTCTGGAGAATCTTTCCTCTCGCCTGCGTATGCCACCACTGATCCCTGCTGAAGTCGACAAGATCAGAGAGTGCATCAGTGACAATAAGAGTGCCACTGTGGAGCTAGAAAAACTTCAGCCTTCCTTTGAGGCCCTGAAGCGTCGTGGAGAAGAGCTCATTGGGAGATCTCAGGGAGCTGACAAGGACTTGGCTGCAAAAGGTGCTTGATGAATCTAATTATTTTTAAAGAGAACCAATAGAAAAAATTCTAGGCTGTGGTTACTTCTAGCATCCCACCATATGTACTTGATTGAATGTGAAGGCGTTCCCCAAGTAATGAGTATTCCAGAAAGTCATTTGGAAGTCATTTAGAATTCAGAACACATCTCCCTATTGAAACAAGGTTACAATTGGTAGTTAGATTCCCAGGCCAGGAAACAAATGCTGCTTTAACCCCTAATATGAGCGAACTGCAGTGTCAATAGCGTATAAAACATAACTACCTTTTATAACACTTTCCATGGGAAACAGCAAGTTCAACACAACACTGGAAATGGAGTTTTCTTCTCCATTCCTTTATAAGTTAGGGGTTTTGTATCTGAGTAATGCCTTTATATTAGATGGTTACTCATTCCCAGATTACCTCTGCGATCTCTTTATATGGGAAATGTGTGTTGAAATAATAATAAAGCTAAGATACATACATAGCGTAGACCTTCTAAAAATATATTTTCAGTGAAAATGTGAGAATGAGATCGTATCTCTGATGAGGCTGATTTCAAGTACTTAAGAGAAGTCCTGTTCATATCTCTTCATACCCCCTCAGAAATCCAGGACAAATTGGATCAAATGGTATTCTTCTGGGAGGACATCAAAGCTCGGGCTGAAGAGCGAGAAATTAAGTTCCTTGATGTCCTTGAACTAGCAGAGAAGTTTTGGTATGATATGGCAGCTCTCCTTACCACCATCAAAGACACCCAGGACATTGTCCATGACTTGGAAAGCCCAGGCATTGACCCATCCATCATCAAACAGCAGGTTGAAGCTGCTGAGGTAAGAAAAAAACAAAACCCCTTCCTTTATGTGTTTGCTCTCTAAAAAAGTACTTTTTCCAAGTATGTTATGTTAACTGCTTAGCCAGGCTAAGTGCCTTAAAAATTGTTGGTGTTTGTTTTTAACTTTAAGAGGATATTTTCCACTTAAAAAAAAAATCTGCTCATTAATAGCAGATTTCTTTCGTTATAAATACAAGTTTTATTTATAACAAGTTTTATTTATAAATCTTTTATCACTTAAAGATTTATATAACTTCCACCAACTGTAATATAGAACAGTTCCGTCACACAAAACTAATTTTCTATCAGTTTTAAACTTAATAACTCAAATTAATAGAATATGCTTAGAAAATTCAGTTTTGCTTTCATTTCTGTATTTAGTCCTCACTATAGTGTACGTTATTTTGTTTCTGGAGTGAGTTTCTTTAATGCAGAAAAATAGAAAGTAGAAAAGAAAATAAATTTTAGATTCATCATCCAAAGATAATTGTTACATTAACATACCTTTTTCTAGTCTACTAGGGGAACCTACTTTTTATTTTTACTCAATGCATTTCTTGCCTCATTTTGCCCACTTAGTGTAAGCCAAGCTTGTCTTGATATTATCTTTCTTATATCTTTTATTTTACCCATTCTCTTTCCCCACCTCTGTCCTTTTCAGGATCTAGCAGAGAACTTTGTTCAAGATTATATAGCCTAGTGTTCCTATTATGCTAGTATCTCAGCTCCTAGATTTGTGACTTGTCCTGTATTATTTTCCCCTTGTTGATATACTTATCTGTAATAGACTTCTGGCTATAGATTATAATCTCTTTGGAGGCAGAAGGGATGAACCTTTCATAAATTATTGAGGCTCATTGTACCTTTCTAACTGTTTTATACATATTCTACATAGTGTATATATATGTATATATAGTTATACATAAATATATTTGATACATATATTTTTGTACACATGCATATGAAAAATAACCAGAGTCTGAAGCTTCACTATTTAGCTATGTGAAATATTACAACATTGGAAGGTTTTTGTGAAATTGATAGGGTCTGTTCAGCATCTGCTATTGATGGAGCTATAATTGCATTTGCAAAGTTTGGGACGTTCTACTTCTGTTTTGGCTTATATTCTGTTCGTTTACATGTAGACTATTAAGGAAGAGACAGATAGCCTGCATGAGGAATTGGAGTTTATTCGAATCCTTGGAGCAGATTTGATTTTTGCCTGTGGAGAAACTGAGAAGCCCGAAGTGAAGAAGAGCATTGATGAGGTATAGAGAAATGGATAAGGAGTTAGACAAAACATTAGTGGACTTGGACTGAACAGTGTTATTAATTAAAGAATACGATTGACTGTTTTCCTGCAGATGAATAATGCCTGGGAGAACTTAAACAAAACATGGAAAGAGAGACTAGAAAAACTTGAGGAAGCAATGCAAGCCGCTGTGCAGTATCAGGACACTCTTCAGGTAAGCCATGACATGACCACCATGGCCATACAGGGTCTGCATTGTCATTCGTATTCAGAATCCAACCTTAAGAGTAATCAGCTTTACAGGACCGCAACATTATCAAACCTAGGACAATAATCTCTTTCTGTATTTCCAGCCAAAGTTTCCCACTTCTAATGTGAAAAGTGCTGACACCTGAATTTCTACTCTTCTTGATGTTTTTCATCATCGTGTGTTCGCCATATTTATTCTCATGATGACTGTACATATAGTGAAGCTGGCCTTACTGTGAAAGGCATTACTTGGTAGAGGTTCCACACCCAGGTTATCTTAAAGCACAACTTGGCCCAGTAGCTTCAGCACATCATGAACTTGCTAACCAGCTATGAAAAATAGTAACTTTCAGATCAGTTTATTTTGGACACTATCCCAATAATGTTTGCTTTGTTCTTAAATCCCCATATTATTGGAATAGAGGTCATTATTCCTTAACCTCTGCCTCCCCCTGTCTAAAAGCACAAACGGTACTTGGCACTTTGATTTGTCTCTCCCAACTCCTTATGTTTTTGTTTTTTGACTGCTTATTTGTATTTTTATTTTAGGCTATGTTTGACTGGCTAGATAACACTGTGATTAAACTCTGCACCATGCCACCTGTTGGCACTGACCTCAACACTGTTAAAGATCAGTTAAATGAAATGAAGGTTTGTATCTGGCAATGGCTTTTAAAGAAGGATTGCTTCTTTTTAGTTTTTAAAGACTTGATTTAATGTTAACATTAAATACGTCTTTGATAGGAGTTCAAAGTGGAAGTTTACCAACAGCAAATTGAGATGGAGAAGCTTAATCACCAGGGTGATCTGATGTTGAAGAAAGCTACAGATGAAACGGACAGAGACATTATACGAGAACCATTGACAGAACTCAAACACCTCTGGGAGAACCTGGGTGAAAAAATTGCCCACAGACAGGTAAGACAAATGGCAAAGTACATAAAGGGACTTGTATCTACTGTTTTCTTTTTTCCTAACAATAGTTCCCTTTATATCGTTTCCTGAGTAGCATAAGCTAGAAGGTGCTCTCTTGGCCCTTGGCCAATTCCAACATGCCTTAGAAGAACTAATGAGTTGGCTGATTCACACTGAAGAATTGTTAGATGCTCAGAGACCAATAAGTGGAGATCCAAAAGTCATTGAAATTGAGCTCGCAAAGCACCATGTAAGTATTTTTAGTTTTCATCTCTAAGTCTATTGGTTTCAGACTAAATATTGCTACCAGAAGCCTTTCAATGTTATATGAACCTTAGAGAACCAGATTTGATGCTATCTGTAGATATAAATTGTTGTTTAACATTGTTTAGGTTCTAAAAAATGATGTTTTGGCCCACCAAGCCACAGTGGAAACAGTCAACAAAGCTGGCAATGAACTTCTTGAATCTAGTGCTGGAGATGATGCCAGCAGCTTAAGGAGTCGTTTGGAAACTATGAACCAATGCTGGGAGTCAGTGTTGCAGAAAACGGAAGAGAGGGAGCAACAACTTCAGTCAACACTGCAGCAAGTATGTGCATTGTCCATCTGAGTTAGACAGGTGGAGCTGGGCACATAACATTTAGAAGGAAGCACATCTTAAGTCAAGGAAAGGAAAGCAATTTAGGGTAGAGCCCTCGTGTCTTGGGAGAAAGGTTATTTCTGTGCTGAAATTTTTCTGGAAAGAATAGTTTCGATGCGATGGTTCTTTTTTTGGATTAGTTTGTAGCCCAATCTCTTTATTTACTATTCAAAGTTAGTAGATCTTTGCTATAACAAACCTCTTCACAGATTCAGTTATTTCTTAGATCAAATAAGGTCCCTCCATATTCATACTCAACAGTACCTTAGTTAATTCAGTAGTTATATGAGACATTTATAATACTTGGGTGGGCAAAAGTAGGTTTATGATTGTTCATATGGAAATACAATGATTAATAAGTAATAATAAAAGAATAAACTCATGTGCTCACAACTGTATGTTACAGTGAGGTCTGAAGGATTCTGCTAGATTCTAAAATAAATAAGTAAATTGGCCCCATACCAATCCAGCAACAGAACAGCTCTGCCAGAGAACAGCCCAGAATTCCTCCCTCGAAATAGATTCCTCATATGGTTATTTAAAAAGTTTACCTTTTAAGCTAGAATTGACTGCTGAAATTATTAATGTGTCTTTTTTCAAAAGGCCCAGGGTTTCCACAGTGAAATTGAAGACTTCCTCTTGGAACTAACTAGAATGGAGACCCAGCTTTCTGCCTCTAAGCCCACAGGAGGACTTCCTGAAACTGCTAGGGAACAGCTTGACACACATCTGGTAATAGAGCTTTCCTGAAATTGAGCATAAGCATCCCATGTTCAGTAGCTCCTTTCTGAATTCATAGAAAGATATGCATCTGGGAGCCTACAAAGTAGTACCTTTCTACAGACAGCATGTTGCAGCTTTGCAGAGTGCTGCATACATATATGGGCTTTTACTGCTCTACCTCAGGCAGCAGCGGCGATGGGGGACTCAGCTTAGGGATACGCTGGTGAGCTGGCTAGTTTCGAACTGGTCAGTTCAGTGGACACAAAAATACTGACTTGAAGGTGAGAGCATCAAGATAAACACAACACAGACATGCTTATATTTAAGAAAAAAACTACTTCAGTGGGATTTAGAGAAACCCAGTAGATAACTAGTAGTATTTCAAGAAAGAGGCTGAGAACTAAAGGCACCATTTCTAGGCAAATTATTCAAGAAAAGGAAATAAATTATTGGAGTCTATTTTAGGTTGCTTACAGGGCTGTTCTTACCACAGTAGTTGGCTGTGTTCCAACAAATGGGGTGCTCATCTGTTCCTCCTATAAATCTCTGACCCTTAAAACTTAATTCTGTTTACTTGGTGACAAAATTACTTCAGTATTAAAGCAAGAATGTTTCAGTCCCGTAGTTGCTCAGCAGTTGAACTGAACCCAAAAGAAAGGGTTTTAATCAAGGTGAGACTTCCCTGGACTGTGCATGTAAATCTGTGTGGGGGTGTCTTTCACAAAATTGGCATTATTAATATTTTTCCTGCCTTTCTTATAGGAACTCTATTCCCAACTCAAAGCCAAGGAAGAGACTTATAATCAGCTACTTGACAAGGGCAGGCTCATGCTTCTGAGCCGTGATGATTCTGGGTCAGGCTCAAAGACGGAACAGAGCTTGGCACTCCTGGAACAGAAGTGGCGTGTGGTCAGCAGTAAGATGGAGGAAAGAAAGGTACTGCCACACAGTGCAGGGTGTGATTATGTACATGGTGTGCTTGTGGGATCTGAGGAGTGTGCGTGGGGATGGTGTGTAATTACCACCTGTTTCTATGGAGAAGATGCAGAACTGATATCCTCAGAATTGCCTTTATACTAATTATCTTTTCTGCCATTAAATTTCTGTTTTCCACCCACGTTAAGTTGCATTGATGCTACTAGTTTCTGCCAGTATATGCTTTTATTATTCATTCTTCTTCTGCATCTACCAGTTAAGGCATTACTGCCTGTTACTGCTCTTGGTAGACCCTATATCCATTATTAATCAGATTTATGTTCCTACTTAAAAACAAGGTTATGTTGGAGTTGGTGACTTGGGATTAGGAAGGTTGGGGCTGAGCATGTAGTGAGTATGACAACTGACGCCACATGGGATTCTGGTGTAAATACAAAATGCAAAAAATTGTACTAAAAACCAAGAGAGAAGTAAATTATATGGCCCCTTCCCACTCTTCCTCAAAAATCAAATTCTCTTCGAAAGAAAAGTGAATAGGGATCAAGGCCCCAAAACACTGGTTTTTATGAGTACTGAGTTTCAGAGTACCTCTCTGCACAGAGTTTCTGTGCTGGGCAGATCAAATAAAATGTGTGTTTAAACCTGTTGGCTACATCCATTCAACAGATAGTTAAGCATGTATGTGCAAGCACTGTGCTAGGTATATCATGAAAATTATAAAGGCACGGAGCCTATCAAATTTAATAGGCAGAGGACATAAAATAAATATTTACACATAATTGGACATTTTAAAGAAGCATTTTCTAGAATTCTTCTAATGTGGGGTCTGGTAATTTTGTTATACAAAGAAAGGCCAGAAGACCTAAGTGTATGGCTGTGTTCTAATTTTTGGACAGACTATTGCCTATAATTCCTGCAAAATGCAGAACTAATTTTAATTTAAGTTACTGAGGCAGATTCTTCCTCATAACCAAGAAGTTTCTAGAGGGTTTTCCTGGCAGTGGAATAGGTGGCTTCAAGAAGTATTTAACCTGTCATCAATGGAACTGATCAAGCAAAGGCTGGTTGTCAAGAATATTTATTTCTGGTTTTGCAAGAACATTATGTTTCAGGATTACTAAAATCATTTATTAAGTGTGTGTAGTGCTATATTAAAGACTATATCAATAAAACAATGTGGGAGACTTCCTGCCATCTAGGAACTTGGCAATATATTAATTTCTAAGTATTTCTTACGATAGATTTTATTTTTCTACTTTAGATAGTGCTTGTACATTTTTATAGCATGCATTATAGTGTTTTTTAGGTTATAAAAGTAACCTAAATATTCTGTGAATGTTTTGGACATATTCATTTTTAACAGTGTGTTATTACTCTCCTTTGCCTGCCTGATAAATAGGCCAAGGGCAGAGGCCAACACCCAGATGTTGGAGCTAGCGGTCTCTGCAGGTGGACCTTGTGGACTGTGCAGTTGGGGTGTACTCATGGACAGTCACACTTGCCCTCACTGAACCATTGTTTTTGTCACCTGACTTAGATAGAAAGCATCTAAAATTTTCCATCTACGGTTGTCAGGTTTTTGCTTAGAATATTATGCTTTTACTACCTTTTCTGCTTATAGCATAAGAATAACTTTCAGACTTCAGACATTTTTAGGTGCCATATTTTCTGAAAATATTTCAACAGAGGCACTTCAGTGAGTACCACCTTTATAGTAAAGTGCTTTTCATTGTTTGTTTTTATGCCACAAAAAATAGATTAAGGGAAAATGAAACTTTCCCAAAGCAGGTTGCACATCTGCAGCTGTCACCACTAAGCTGTTCACTTACATTGTTACTAGTTTTATTCCTGTCCTTCAGTGTCCCAGGAAGGGAGAATAGCAGAGAAGACAGCTCATCCTCAAAGTGTGCTCTTCCCTTTTCATATACAGTTGTTTCAGACACTAATGTTAAAATGTCCCCTTCTTTGCAAACTAGGCATGTTTGAAGGTTGGTTAAATGAGGCTTTCTTTTTAGAGATCATTTCATTGGTATACAATTCATGCCTTTGTCCTTGAAGCTGTAGCTCTTGAATTTGGCACTTTTTCTTTTTGTGTTTCTGTGTTTTAATTAAAATTCAGTCAAAGCTGGAAGAGGCCCTCAACCTGGCAACAGAATTCCAAAATTCCTTGCAAGAATTTATCAACTGGCTCACACTAGCAGAGCAGAATTTGAACATCGCTTCTCCTCCCAGCCTGATTCTAAACACTGTCCTTTCCCAGATAGAGGAGCACAAGGTAACTATGACACTCATGTTGCCTTCCCTTTGAAAGGACCGGTTGAAACAGATGCTCTGTTGTCTTACCTTCAGTTTAAACACAAGAATATTTTTCCCCCAGGTTTTTGCTAATGAAGTAAATGCTCATCGAGACCAGATCATTGAGCTGGATCAAACTGGGAATCAGTTAAAATTTCTTAGTCAAAAACAGGATGTTGTTCTGATCAAGAATTTGTTGGTTAGTGTCCAGTCTCGATGGGAGAAGGTTGTCCAGCGATCTGTCGAAAGGGGGCGATCACTAGATGATGCCAGGAAGCGGGCAAAACAAGTAAGTTACAGAAGAAAGATACTAATTTACTGGACCGCCTTGGGCAGCAAGTGTTGAGTCTCCGGGTTGGTTCACATAAAGTGTTGTATAGTTTGCCTATTCTTTCCTGTTATAACATCTCTTATGTAACTGTAGTTCCATGAAGCATGGAAAAAACTGATTGACTGGCTAGAAGATGCAGAGAGTCACCTGGATTCAGAGCTGGAGATATCCAATGACCCAGACAAAATTAAACTTCAGCTCTCTAAGCATAAGGTAAAGCAGTTTGTTGCTCTTAGGTCCTAAGCTTGGTATCCACTGAAGATTGTATCTGGGTAAAAAAAGGTCAAGAGAATGAAGCCAGCATTCCATTTTATGTCTAGACAGTGTCTAACCCTGACAATTGTTCACTTAAATAACAGTTCAAACAAAGTGATTATGGGAGTAAACCAGTTAAAACTTTAGGTTTTTGGAAATTCTAGGCTTTTAGAAATATACACTGCTGAATATGACAATAACAACTTTCTTAAGGATCTTAAGGGTAAGCTCTTACTAGGTTTAGTTCAAGAAATAGTCACAATCAAGCTATATTGTCTCTAATTACCAATCTGGAAACACAAAAATTTTTCTTTGTTCCAAAGCAAGGTGTTATCTCACAGCAGGGTTTTGTTTTGTTTTTTTTCTTTTTGGAAACAGGAGTTTCAGAAAACTCTTGGTGGCAAACAGCCTGTGTATGATACCACAATTAGAACTGGCAGAGCCCTGAAAGAAAAGACTTTGCTTTCTGATGACACTCAGAAACTTGACAACTTACTGGGAGAAGTCAGAGACAAATGGGATACTGTGTGTGGCAAGTCTGTGGAGAGGTGAGCATGAATATCCCCTCTTAATGGGCCTATATGTTATCCCAAAGCTACCTAAGAGACTGTTACTGGATTCCATAAAATGGTAATAAAGCTTATGCTTTATTTATGGTTTTATACCATTTTGGTATCTCCAGTTGATTCGTTGAGTTACAGAAATTTTGAGTGAAATGTATTAAAATTCTCTCATTTTAAACTTGAACTGCACTGTATTAGAATTAGAAAAGCCCACAGTAATAGATCAGTAACTAAATACCGTGGTACCTCAGTACTCATTAACTTATAACGGAACTCATGACAAGTGCCGAAACCGATGAGTACCAAACAATGAAACATTTCCTCTTGTGGGGCAGCGTTGTTACTCATACAGGTTTTAGCAAGTGTGATTAGTCCCAAACAAGTGCCAAGTGCTGAAACTTTTTTTTTCCATCAAAATGTGATGAATAGTACAGGGTTTGATGAGCTACGAAGCCAGTGAGTACCAAGGTACGACTATTTGTAAATTACCAACTTGTAGTACCACTAGCTCTCTCGCTGAGGGCTCTCGCCATGTGTTGGACATTATGCAAAGCCTTTACGTGTATTACCTCATTTAACCACCATGATATCTGACCTGTACTGAATAGCTACCACTGAGTGTGTGCATAACAGTGCCTACTAATCATGCAGTTCTCATAACCACTGAGGTGGGTACAGTTATTCCTGTCTTACAGATGAGGAAACCACCAAACTCCCGTATGGTCACTCAGCCACTAAGCAGCAGAGCTGGGATTTAAAACTATTTTGTTTGGTTCTAAAAGTTGTACTTTCACCCACTTGTACCCACTATGCCATACTCAGTGTTACAATATCTCATATAATTATACTCCAAATATTTTGGTGAGATGACTGAGGTTCCTAGAGGTGAATAGACAATCCAGTGTCTCCCGGCTGGTATGGAGCTGAGTTGAACTCTGACTCTAGGCCATTGCCAAAACCATCGTCCTGTACTGGAGTGGTGTAAAGTGAACAGAGACAGGCCTTGGTTCTTAGGGTGTGCCCACACACTCCCTTTGACTCCTAAGATGCCAGAAGGGCCTCTATACCTGTCTCCTATACTATTATCAATTCATTTTAAAGAGTGGTTTGATTTAAATGTCTAGGCATGTCTCCTAGTCACTTTTTACTGCACTTCTACCATTCCAACTTGTAGGTCCCTCTCTATATAGAGTTCAAGCAGTATTTCCTTTCAGCAGTCAGAATTGTGGGCCATTTATAAATAATAATACCTAAAAACAGCGAGGTTTGTATACTTTTCTCAGGCAGCACAAGTTGGAGGAGGCCCTGCTGTTTTCGGGCCAGTTCATGGACGCTTTGCAGGCCTTGGTCGACTGGTTGTACAAGGTAGAGCCACAGTTGGCCGAGGACCAGCCCGTGCACGGGGACCTCGACCTTGTCATGAACCTCATGGATGCCCACAAGGTGAGGGGTGGGCTCTGGGCTGCATGGAGGGCAAAGCCATTGTGGCCTCCACCTCTGTGTGCCTTCTGCTCATGCTAACTTCTAGGGGAGAGAAGAAGTCTGAAATAGCCTGGATCTCTGCTTGTCAGCGGGGCAGCTCCTTGCTCTGCAAGTTTAAACAAACTGTGGCTAGGATTCTGCATCAGTCACAAAGAATTTACCAAAATTGATTAGATTCAGATTTGGCAATGTGCAGGCTTCACTTTGAGGTTCCCATGCCCCCTTCCTATTTGTATCTCTTAGTTGAGTCACAAAACAAAGTTAAATTCAGTAGGCCCTTAGACATCTATTTACACTGACTCCTTATATGAAAATGAGTGTCTTTTTGACTACTTCTGAACCTAACAAGCCCAGCACTACATGCTCCAATACTTAGTATAACCTGCACCTATCATGTTGAGCTGCATAATGTCTTTGTGCTTCAACACAAAGCATTTTACCCTGAAATTATTATATGCATGACATGTGTCCTTATTTAACTCCCACAATTCTGAAAATGTTAGTATAACATTACTCCCATTTTACAGATTAGGAAACAGACTTCGGCTAAGCAACTTATCCAAAGTCATACTGCTCATATTTAAGATCCATCATTTCTGGTGGTTTTCTTATGCATCATCCTGTCTCCCTCTGTGCAAAAAGACACATGACTAGAACCTACTAAGGAACATTGAACTAAATGATGACTTTCTCTGTGGTTTTGCTTCTTGTACTCAAAACATTCCTCAAACTAATTTTTCTGTTTCCTTTTCTAGGTTTTCCAGAAGGAACTGGGAAAGCGAACAGGAACTGTTCAGGTACTGAAGCGGTCAGGGCGAGAACTGATTGAGAATAGTCGCGATGACACCACGTGGGTTAAAGGGCAGCTCCAAGAACTGAGCACTCGCTGGGACACTGTGTGTAAACTCTCCGTCTCCAAGCAAAGCCGACTTGAGCAGGCCTTGAAACAGGTCAGAGAAGTTTGCTGGGACAACCCCAGGGTGTGGGTCCAAGCAGATTTATTCTAGTTTCTTTACCAGGATCAGTTACAGCCAATCTCAAAGTAAATATAATGTCAAGCATTGAAATCTAAATGTTCTACAGGATTTTAATACTGATTTATTTGTATTAAAGAAATGATGAATTCAGTTGACTTTCAAAGACTACAAATGAAAGGTGACCTTTGTGGGACTTTGATAGGGCCATCAAATCCCTGTGATGCACTAAGGAGTTCAGGCCTAGTCCCTTTCCTTGGCACTCCCCTGTGTCCAGGACCTTGGCTGCAGAGAGATTTTCAATCTTTTGTGCTTTGTTATTTCAGGCAGAAGAGTTTCGGGACACAGTCCACATGCTGTTGGAGTGGCTTTCTGAAGCAGAGCAAACACTTCGCTTTCGTGGGGCACTTCCTGATGACACAGAGTCCCTGCAGTCTCTCATTGACACCCATAAGGTAATCCAGCCCCAGGGTACAGTGACCCGTGCCAACCACCACGTGAGGGCTGCCGCACCACTAAAGGAAAATAGCTTTGGCTTATAAACATCAGAGCAGAACCAGGAGGGGCTCAGCTTAATAACAGGAATGGCGGAAATGACTGGTGATTTTTGCGACACCTTTAAAGATCGCTCATTCCTTTTTTTTTTTTTTTTTTTTTTTTACAAACATATGTGTTGGTTCTGAACAAGTCAGGCATCATGGTGTTATATAAAGAAAAACATGGACTAGTCCAGCTTCTTTACTTCTCACTCTCCCTAGCCTTTGTTACACTTTCCTCACTGTCACTGGCTGCAGGCCCTGGTCGGCTCCCCCAGAACCTCGTAACCGAGCTATAGAACATGTAGTATCTGGGGCCTTAGTGTGACTGTCTAATGAGACAGGAAATGTTTCCTATTTTAATTTTTGAGTTACCTGCTGGGAGATTTTAATCTTGGTTTTGTCATTGTGTTCTGTTTTAGGGTGTGTTTTTTTTTTTTAATAGTAGTGTTTTATCACTGTTATTTGTTTTAAGACAATACTGTTTATACACATGGAAGCGAATAAAAACAGGATTTTTTAAAAAGAGAGGAACTAATTCCGAATAGGAAAACAGGCATGCCCAGTTTGGGAAAAGGAGCATATCTCTGTGTCCCTAGTCCTTGTCATCTATAGCAGAGAAAAGTCATTCTTGTGTAAACCCCTCACCTTTTCATGTCTTTTAAAACTGGAAAGAAAATAGCAGAGACTCCTGATAGACCAGTGGAGGCATTTAGAGGTCTGTGCCAATGAACACATGGAGGAAAAACTACACTGGCGTTTTTCCCCCTCACAGTGTAAACTAACAGTGATGTTAGCATAGTTTGTTTTATTTTTATTTTTTAATTTTTGTTTCCCAATCTTTTTTGTTTAGGAATTCATGAAGAAAGTGGAAGAAAAGCGAGTGGATGTGAACGCAGCAGTGACTATGGGAGAAGTCATCTTGGCTGTCTGCCATCCAGATTGCATCACTACCATCAAACACTGGATCACCATCATCCGCGCTCGCTTTGAGGAGGTAGGCCCCTGGCTTTAGGGGAAGACTACGCATTCCTGATAAAGTGAGTTTACAGCAAAAAAATACAACTGAGCTCCCCCACCTAAGAAATTTTTCACTCCCTGGAAATATTGCCGCAAGATTAAGTTAGCATTTTAGTAATGACTGCTTTCTTGGCAGTGTGCTGAGGTCTGGCAGACTAGTGCTGGGGTAGCGCTGTGTTAGCCGATAGACACATGCCTTCCTCCTCCTCCCTCAGAAGTGGACATACTAGATTTGCTTTCAGAAGAACTGATTTCTCATTCCTGCTCTTAACCCAGCTCTGTCACTGGAGTAAGAGCTAAGTCTCATTAACTGCTTGGGTGGTCTTTGCCCTAAATAAAAAAGGACTTTGAAAACAAAGGGATTTGCTTGACTGAAAGAGGCCATGATTTCTCTCCCCCAGGTCCTGACATGGGCTAAGCAGCACCAGCAGCGTCTTGAAACAGCCCTGTCAGAACTGGTGGCCAATGCTGAGCTCTTGGAAGAACTTCTGGCATGGATCCAGTGGGCTGAGACCACCCTCATTCAGCGGGATCAGGAGCCAATCCCTCAGAACATTGACCGAGTTAAAGCCCTTATCGCCGAGCATCAGGTATTTTTAATTGTGTCATGTGGTCACTGGTATTTCCTGAGTTGCTCGTGGAGCCCATTTCCTTTCCCTGGTGTATCGTATTAAAATCACTGGTTCATGTATTTCTACAGACTTAGCAGCTTAAAACAGCACACATTTATCTCACAGTTTCTGTGGTGCCAGGAGTCTGGGCATTAGTTTGCTGGGTCTTCTTCTTGGGGTCTTACTGGTCTGAAATTAAGTTGGTCAGCCAGAGTAGCAGTTCTTATTCAGGCTTATTCAAGTTGTTGGCACAGTTCATTTCCTGTGGTTGTAAGACTGAAGTCTCCATTTTAATTTTCTTTCTTTTTAATTGAATTTATTGTGGTGACATTGGTTAATAAAATAGGTTTCAAGTGTACAGTTCTATACTATATCATCTGTGTATTGTATTGTGTGTCACCCAAAATCAAGTCTCCTATCACCACCTATTACCTCCTTTACCCTCTTCTACCTGCCCTCACAGCCCTGTTCCCTTTGGTAATCACCATACTGTTGTCTGTGTCTAAGTTTGGTTTTGGTTTTGGTTTTAATCCCTTTGCTTATTTCACCCAGCTCCCTTCCATTTTCTTTTTTTTTAATCTTCATCTGAGGATATGTTTTGATTTGAGAGAGAGAGAGAGAGAGAAAGCAAGAGGAACATCTGTGTGTGAGAGAAACATCAGTTGGTTGCCTCCCATATGCACCCAGACTGGGAAGTAAACCCGCAACCTTTTGGTGTATAAATGACACTGCAGCCAACTGAACTACCCAGCCAGGGCCCCCCTCTCATTTTCATGCTGCAAACCAGGACTTACTGTCAACTCCTAGAGGCTTCCCTCAGGTCTAAGCTACACAAATTACAGAACAGACAGACTTCATCCACTCGCTGCTAGATGTTCTCCTAGGTCTTCGTTTGGCACTGTGGATGGCTCTCATTGCTCTAACTTCCTGGTTCTTCTCATTCACCTCTGAGTTCCTTGAAGTGAAAACCCGTGTCTTATTCTTACAGGCTTCTAGCACCTGGTGAAGTGCCTTATTCAGTGGTGTTTCTTGAAATGAGTAAGACAGTGTACAAAGGCATCTGTCTATCTATTGGTCTGTTATGGAGTTGGCCGTCGTTAGTAAGAAGTCTGCTGATTTCATTTTAGTCCAAGAAAACTCATCTCCTTTTTCAACTCTTTTTTTTTTTTTTCTATTGTTTGTTTAACAGATGTTTATGGAAGAGATGACTCGCAAACAGCCTGACATGGACCGGGTCACAAAGACATACAAAAGGAAAAATACAGAGCCTCCCCACGGGCCTTTCATCGATAAATCCCGGAGCGGCAGCAGTATGTTTCTTGCCACTGTGTTAGGGTGCTTCGTTGCTGCTAGTGCAAAAGGAGCGCTTTCCAAATACCTATCAAAAAATGTCCTTTCATTTTCAAAAACCATTGGATTTGAACTAAGTTCTTTTTTGAAACTCAATTTTTTTTTCACACTGATTTACAGTAACTAAACACACGCACACACCCTTTTTTTGATTTGGTATGAAAAAGCGAAATGGTTAAGCAAATTTTTTTGCAGTGGTCTTCCCATTGTTTTGGTCATCGGTACTAGCCATTTACATTTGGTTTGGGCTAATTTAATCATAAACTAAATGAGCTTCTGTAGAACCATTGCTGTTTTAGTTGGTTTGATATTTCCTCAGTTCACTCACTAAGGAAGGACAGAATTGATTGAAAATATGAGGCAAGTACGTATAAGCTCAGAGGAGAATCAGTAGTTTTGAAATTAATGTTTTCGTAGCTAAGTCTTGCCAGGTTTCACATTTCTTTTCTGTCACTGGTTGGATAGCATTATGAAGATATACGAAGTTCATACATGTGACAGTGTTTCTATTTGTGTACTGACAAAACCAGCTTTTCTAATCTTGTGTCTTTTTTCTTTTAGGGAAATCCTTAAGTCAGCCCACACCTCCTCCCATGCCAATCCTTTCGCAGTCTGAAGCAAAAAACCCACGGATCAACCAGCTCTCTGCCCGCTGGCAGCAGGTGTGGCTGTTAGCACTGGAGCGTCAGCGGAAGCTTAATGATGCCTTGGATAGACTGGAGGAGGTAAGGCCTGGAGAGAGGCGACTTTTATTAAAGACAGCCCTTCTGAGGGCCTCTAAATATGACCTGTGTGTCTTGACCTTCTTCTTCAGAAGTAGAAACAGACCAGTTTGAGCCACTACTCTGTCCTTCAGCCCCCCTAGGAGAAAAAACACGTGTGAGTAAATCACTGACAACAGAGTAGGCCAGAAAGCAAGCAACCAACTGGTCTGTGAGACTCTGACTTGGCCCTCAGCACCTGGCTATGATCAAGAATTAGGAGTGTAACTTCACAAACTTACCTCCAGGGATGTTGCTTATCACAAAAATGAATTATTGAGTCCTTTAAGTAAAGATATAAGCTACTCAATTATGAAATACGAGTAATTTTTTTAAAGTTTTATTTATTTATTTTTAGAGAGAGAGGAAGGGATGGAGAAAGTGAGGGAGAGGAACATCGATTAGTTGCCCCAAATGTGCGCCCCAACCAGGGGACCAAACCTGCAACCCAGGCATGTACCCTGACCAGGAATTGAACTGGTGACCTTTCGCTTTGCAGGCCAATGCCCAACCAATTGAGCCACACCAGTCAGGGCAAGAGTAATTTTTTATGATCTTTGCTATTCCCTTGTTCTTCACTGGGTTATGAAGAGCAAATCTGTTTTGAAGTATCAACACCAGTCTAAAAAATATAGTACCATGCTTTCTAGTTTCTAAAATAAACGTCTAATATCGTCTATATTTTTATTTGTGCATTTCAAAGCAGCTATGCCCAGAAGTGAGTGTTCTGTGTTTTGGGTTGTTGTTTCTGTAGTAGGTCAATTGAGCTTTTAAGCATATTTGGTTTTTGGCTCTTTCTTTTTTCCCCATTCCTTCCAACTCTGAAGTTTGAAAGACCAGGGGAAAACCGCTGTACTGTTTAAATCATTCTGTGTCAATATTACTAACATAGTCCAAGTAGCTAAACATAACCGTGCCCACTTCACGGGCCTGCTGTTGTCTGTCAGAGCCAAATGTTTAACATGGTTGAAGTCAGACAGGCAGTTTGCCCCCTCTGGTGACATCCCAAAGAAACATGCTTCTGTGCAAAGTTCAATTCTTAATGCTTCCAGCCAGAACTCAAATTATCTCATCTCAGAAAATGGTGGGAAGCATGAGCCTCCTGACCTGGGCCCCTGTGTGATCATAGTTTCTTTCAAAAATCACGTAAGTGAGGAGTGCTTATAAGCCCTACTCTTCTAGGATAGAATTCATTCCCTTACATCTAAGAGAATGATCTTTGAAAAGGAGCAAAGGGAAAGCAAGACTGGCTCTACCCATTCTTGTTCTCCTTGCACTGAATTCCTAAGGCAGTGGTTCAGTCACTTTCTCTTGCTGCTGCATTGTGCCACAGCTCGTGTCAATAATCATGGCTTTACGTGAAGGAGCCAGATGGTGCCTTCACAAAAGAGGCAACACATATCACTGTCGATGCCGCTCCAGAAGGCCTACATGGCTTTACTGAGTGTCTGAACGTTTTGGTGTGTTCTGGGCAGGTTTAAAGTCCATAATACCAGTCTTGTTAATACTTCTGATTTCTATCTAGTTGAAGGAGTTTGCCAACTTTGACTTTGATGTCTGGAGAAAAAAATATATGCGTTGGATGAATCACAAAAAGTCACGGGTTATGGATTTCTTCCGGCGCATCGACAAGGACCAGGATGGGAAGATAACACGTCAGGAGTTTATCGATGGCATTCTAGCCTCCAGTGAGTCCAGTCATCGTTCCAAACATGGTCACACCTGGATTCCTTACTGTGTTGAAGGAGATGATAATCTGGCTAAAGAGTCCGTCTGAAGTTACAGCTATAATCTAGGGACGAAATGTGGCTGATTACTAAAACTGGTCTATCGTTTTCATGGAGAAAAGGACCTCATGCTAGGAATAAAAAAGCAGGTCTTGTTTGACGCATTGTGGCAAGTAAAAACACATTTGAGGTATAGCTAAGGAGCTAAGTTTTGTGAGTGATAAGATTCTAAGCAAAATGTTTGAAAAAATAAGTTTTTCATTACATCGGTTTCTCACATCTGTGGAACAGCTTACAAAATGTATGATCTCATTTATTTTTAGTAAAATAAATAATTGAAGCATAAGTAAAGTGATTTGCCAGGATCACAAAGCACATCCCACAGCTAGGCTACTTTACACAGGTAGCCAGGGAGGGCCTGTCTGAGGAGGTGCTATCTGAGCTGAGACCTAGATGATGGGGAGGATCCAGCCAACTCAAGATCTGAGGGAAGAGAAAGAGGCAGGGGGGACAGCAGGTACAAAGTACTGAGACAGGAGTGAACTTGGTGTGTTGTAGGCACGAAAAGGTTAACATGCTGGAGTGCAGGAGATCAAGTTGAAAGGGTAGATGGCAGCTAGTTAATGCAGGGCCTCATAGGCCATGGTGAAGAGATTAGATTTTATTTTAGAAACATTGGGACAGTGGGCAGCCACCAGAGACAATATAATCTGATTTACATTTTAATAACTCCCTCTGCTACTGTAAATAGCTACCTCCTTTGGAAAGCAATTTGTTACGAATCTTAGACAATTACCTAAACAGAAGAAACTTCATCCTATTAATTCCAAATTGTCACTATTCTGAAATAGTCTAAATAATAGTGAGTGGATAAGTAAATTCTTAAGTTGGTGGTATGTCCATGGGTGGTTATAATATTCTGTTGATGCCTTTGGTATATCTGAAATAGTACTTTTTTTTAATTGCATGGGGGGCAGGGCAGTTTAAGTAAAAACGTAAACAGTAAGTAGCCTGTCTTCTAAGTTTTCTGAAGTTGAGTGCCTATTGCTTTTCAGGAAAAAAAAAAATGAAGACATAAATGGGGTTTTTTTCAAGTAGTATTTATATAACCTCTGACCAAGTAAGCCCTCTTAGCAATTGTTCCAAATGTGATTGACTTTCTCCAGAGTTCCCTACTACCAAGTTAGAGATGACGGCTGTCGCTGACATTTTTGACCGAGATGGGGATGGCTACATTGATTACTATGAATTCGTGGCTGCTCTTCATCCCAATAAGGATGCTTATCGACCAACAACCGATGCTGATAAAATTGAAGATGAGGTATGGGAAATGTATCTTGAGTACATTTCTGAGCATAGCTTTCTACTGTTGTGAGTGTGATTTAGTACAGTTGCCATACCGGCCCTAGCACTTAATCTGTTTGGAGGTGATTATTTGGGTGGAGTTCTGTTTAGATGACATTACCCCAGAAGATCTCTGGTTATTGCATTGTAGCTCAGTCTAGATGACGTCTCACTCAAGTAAATCACATCTGTGTGGTGGTCTGAAGTTTACAGAAAACGTTACTTGGTTCACAGATACTGTGTTACTTAGGACAGACTCTTTGTTCTAAGCGTCCTGCCTCAGGATCCAGGGGACTGGTCTTCAAATACAGCACTTAAAGGCAAAATGTAAAGTAATGTTTAAAATGGTGTGTACCCACCAAGCTTTTCTGCCTAGTTAAGAACTGTATCACACTGAAATAGAGAATTGATTAGTAGCACATATACATCCCAGGATATGTTGATCATGGGAAGGGAGAGGCAGGCAGTGGGGTAAGTCTTGGGAGTGACCTAGAGCTCCCCAGGATCAACTTCTGGGGAATCTCTGGCTCCTCAGTTGAAATTCAGATCAGTTCATAATTTGCTTTATTACTTTATTTTGATGCATGCATATTAGGACGTCTCTGAAGGAATCTTGGAGAAGGATGGAAGATGCCTTTCGTAGTTACTTGGGAGTTTCTGATACTTTTCTGTCCCAATGTCTCAAGTGTCCCATATATAAGAACAATGTGTTTTAGTTTAGAATAGAAGGTAAATGCATGTTTCAAAGCCTGAAATGCCTTAAAAATAAATGGCTTCTTTGTTTATGTGTAAAAATCTTTGTTTCTTTTAAGAGGAAGTGTTGCTGCTTTACCTTTCACACTTTTTTTTTTACTGTTGTTCACAACCAATAGGTCACGAGACAAGTGGCTCAGTGCAAATGCGCAAAAAGGTTTCAGGTGGAGCAGATTGGAGAGAACAAATACCGGGTAAGGAAGAGGAAGGCAGTCCTTTGTGGTGGTTTCTCCTGCATGTCCCTTACAGGTGAAAGCAACCTGACACACGGCAGACTTGATCCCACCTTCCCACTGCCAGTGCTTGGAGGACCAGAGCCAGTGGACCTGAGATGTGTCTTCATAGATTGCAAATGTCAGGTGTCCTGTTGACCTAAGCTTAGTCCCCTTTATAGTTCCATCGGAAAAACCGTGTCTTATCTGGCTAATAGTAGCTTGTACTTGAGTTCAACGTTAGGAGACATTTCAGAGGGCTTCAGGAAAATGAAGTCACCTCTAGGGTAAGGAAGCAATTATTTAATGGCTGACCATTTACCAAGAGCTAGTCATTGTGAGCCTCAGTGGCTCCTGGGCTCAGAGAGAACTGGAGGAACTGTGTCCAGGCCCCAAGGGGGACACTCTCCTTACTCTGAGCTGGGCTCCAAACAGGGCCTGGATGCCCTGGGTGATACCAGGCTCAGTAGTCTTCCCTGGAAAGCCATGCTGAGTGTGGCCATAAATGACAGAGAACTGTGCTGGGTTTTAGCTTCTTTTAGGACCAGGGTCTGAAACAGGGCTCCTAAAATATATTCAGCAGGTATACTCTGAAGTCCGAAAAATGAAGATTGGCAAAGAGGATTTAAGATGGCTATGTCAGATAACGGTTACATGCACTGAGTTAAAAACAATAAAAAATCTAGGTTCCATTAGTAGTGCACCAGACTGTGCTGCTCTTGACTGGGGAGAGTTGGGTCACTCTGCTCTGGACCAACCACCCAGGGCACTTAGTTAGAAAAAATTCCAAGCATTCTTGTGCTTGCCTTTTGGGTTTTGTTTTCTTGTGTGTGTTTTTTTTTAATTACCTCTGAGAGAAATGAGTTAATAAAAACAACACAGTGTGAAATGTTAGGTCTTAATTTGTGAAACTTCGAACTCGGTAAGAATGTTCAGCATGTGTCACTGTGCTTGAAGATTGGTAACGTGATTACATGATTTTTATTCCTTGGTGTTAATTTGATAAAATGTTTTTTGTTTTTTTTTTCTTTCTTCCATTTCCTTCACCCTTTACTCTTACTGTCCGTAGTTCTTCCTCGGCAACCAGGTACAGTGTGCCTCGCAACATTCTCCTTGGTGGGAACGGTCTGTGTAGCTAATGCTGCCTGTTCTTTGCTTTGGGAAGAGGACATAATCTGAAGCATGCCTGGGTCACATCTAGTTGTCTTACCAAGTGGAGAAACTGCTAACAGGCCTAGTATTATAGAGCTGTCTTAGCAGCAAAAAGGTTATAAATCTATATTTTTTAAAAAGGAGGTAAAATTTTCCATTCAGAATTAGATTGGCTGAAGATGATGGTGATATGCTGGGCTGAGTTAACAGTAGTATGGTTCAGGGAAACTTGAACCTATGGTATCAGCGCCTCCTTCTAAAAAGAGCCTGGTCTTATATTTCTATGTTGGAAGTCAGAAGACCAGACAACACAGTTCTGACTTGTATAAAAGTTTTGACAGTAAACACAAATTTTATAATGTACACTAAGTCAAAAAGTCTTGGGGTATTTAAACATTCGATTTAAATACCTTATGAATATTTATAGTTACCTGCACTTATACTTTATCATTATAAGGTCCCTGAGAAGTGTAGTGTGGAAATCATAGCTAATCATAGCCTGAAGTTTGCCAGTTATGGCCAACCAGCCAAAAGCTAATGGGATCAACTCAGACTGGCCAAAAACATTGAATGCTTTTGACTCCACTTGGTAACTCTTAACCTTTTAGATCTTTTTGAGGGCTCCGGGGTCCTGTGTCTTCAAATGGAAGGAAGTTGCATGGGTAAAATCTGTCTTGTGGTATGAAATCAGAAAACTTAGAGTTAATTTGAGGCCCTCAGTCAATGTTAAATTCCAGGCACGGCAATAATCACAAACTACAATAACCTTTTGGGCCAATGGGAAGAACAGAGGATAGAAAGACAAGAACAGTGAAACTTGCTTTAAATAAATCATTCCAGAAGAATGCCAAGTAGTGCCTAAAGGATGTGTCTGTTAGCTGATGACTGCGTGCAGGTACCAGGGGCCGCTTTGAACACTGACCTCCTCCTCTGCTGCTCCATTGACCAGTAGAGGGTCGGATGAGTTCATTTTAATGTTGGGAACAGAATTATCAAGTTCATTGTATACATGAAGCACCTGAGGCCTGAAGGATCACATGCCAACAGTCACACAGCTCAGTCATAGCCACTGCAAGAATCCATGGCACTGTAGGATTTCCCGCTTAAGAAAAGGAAAAAAGTTACTGTTGCCTCTTAAGACTTTTCTGAGGACTTCGTCTCACTGATAGCCAACTCTGTCAGGTTTGAGCAGGTCCTCTGGCTTTTTTTCTTTGTATCCTCACCTGGGGATATGTTTAGCGATTTTAAAGAAAGGAAAGGCTAGGCACGAGAAAGGGAGAAACATTGATTGGTTGCCTTCTTATACATGCCCGACCAGAGATTGAACCGCATCCTTGTGGTATACGGGATGACGCTCCCACCAACTGAGCCACCCACCATCACAGGTCCCCATTTTTAGAGTTGCCATAACACCATCCACCGTTCGTCACTCTGCCCTCAATTTCCCCAGACGCTGGCTACTTACTGGCTGGGTTCAAACCTCCTTTTCCCATAGCTTAGCCGAAACAAGTCAGTCTTTCAGAGGGAGCTTTAGTAAGAAATTAAAGGGGAAAGGAATGAAATAAATGGAGTAAACGCTGACAAAAAAATGTACAGGACACAGTGATGTAAGAATAAAGTACACTTTGGGATTCCTGCCTGAGTAACTCTGGAAGACACACAGGCCCTCATTTCCTTCATCTCCTCACCTATCCGGAGAGAACCCCCAGTTGTGACTCAGGCCGCCACTGCTCTGAGTCTGGTAGAATCCTCGGTTCCTTTCTAAGAGCCTCCCCATTTTCACTCATTGGGCCAGTGTCTGAGGGAGGCTCCAGCAGAGGCCAAAGGGGCAGCTTCCTTCCCAGGACAGGACGTTCCTTCCCTCTCCTCTCTGGGTCCCCACTTCAGTGCTCCTCACACTCCACCATGCTGTTGCTGTGGTCACGCTGTATAAAAACTTTAAAACTGGATAGAATGAAAGATACAGAGACCTATTTTTATTTTCAAAGTAAAGGGCTGGGGAATGGGATGATATGTTCATTTATTTTAGTCACCTTGCCTGTATAAACAGTGGGCTTGAGCCAATACAAAGTAATACAGTACAGATAATTACCACAAATATATTAATTTTGAGAGAGGTTGGTAATGTGTTCTTCACAAACATTCTTTCTGGTATTTTCAATTTTTGTGCCTAGTTTCAAAGTTATAGTTCTTCTTTATAACTTTGAAAATCCTAATCAATTAAATAGTCCCTTCTCTTGCCTCCCCACCCCCACCCCCACATTTTCCTTGATTTAGATAATTTTAGGAATGCTATTTCTCCAGCCCTTTGATTTTTGTTTTGGGATCTCAGCATGACTGTCTTCTGTTGCATCTTAGTTTATTTTGGGAAGAGGGTAATTTATGCAGTGGGAAACTTCAGAATGTTAACAGCACTGAGAAGTAGAAATGTTAGGTGAGAAAAAAAGAGAAGAAATAAATATCAGAAAGTCGTGCTTGTGTTACTTAACCTTCCAAAATGATTGTTGGATGCAGTTGAATAGAATCAGCCTGATAAATTAAAATTTTGATTTCTTCAACTAAATTTTTATATAAATACTATCTAATCGTTTGTTCAGCTAAAGAAACTTTTCTGCTGGTAACATCACAATTAGAATACTTTGGGTTTGTTTCTGAAAACCTGAATCAACTTTCTTTCTAAGCTTGTAATAATAATGATGCTTTTGCAAGGGTTTCCTTGAAGCTTGAAATATTTGTTGTTCTCCATTTAACTTGAGCACACTGTATTCAGAAGTTGACATCCACCTTAATCTACCTTACCTTTTATGAAAATAAACTAGCGTGGTAAAGCATTTCATTATCAGGTTTTAATCTGGACAGAATGTTTGAAAGAATCCAAGTTTTGTTTTATATATCCACCCTCCACCTTTCATCAGGGGCATGACCCTCAGAAGTTAATTTTGCTCCAGTATACTAGTCTTTAGCTTTATATTTCAGCTTTTCCTTATTTTAAGTTATTTTGTGAAAAATGCAACATAGTGGCAATTAAAATTCTCCCCAAGGTATCAAATTGTCATTGCATCTGAATACAGTCTGCTTTAGAAAGGCAGCCTCGCCTGCTCTGAGGCGCACTCACTCATCAGCTTCCCCTTGGTCCTGCAGTTTGGGGACTCCCAGCAGCTGCGGCTGGTCCGCATCCTGCGCAGCACAGTGATGGTTCGCGTTGGTGGAGGATGGATGGCCCTGGATGAATTTTTAGTGAAAAATGACCCCTGCCGAGGTAAGGAACCATCCTCAGCATGAATTAAAATTAAGGTACACCCTTGATGCTGACCTTTGTGCTTACACAAAGTATTGGGGGTCTGTTCATTTATTTCATTGTTCAGCTCTCCAGCTGTCTCACTAGCACAGAGCAGAACTTGGAGGTGACAGGGTAGACCGGGGAGGGAAAGCAGGAGAGGTTGATGCTATCAGGGAGATAGTAATGAGAACTGGGAATTTATTGGTGTCATTGAATATTTTGGTTTGAGGTGTTAAACACTAGCCAAGAAGGAAGCGTGGTGAAGCCCTTTAGGTTCTCCTTTGCCTGAAACTCAGGGAGCGTATTGGGCCCCTCCCACACAAGGAAGGACTGAGGCGCTCTTAACCAGGAGGCAGAATGAAGAACATCTAGCAGTGAGTCTCGTCACTTCTAAGACAGATGATCACCTAAACAAGATCCTGGGGTATCTGTCTGCTATATGAGAAGGCTGGTGTGCCAGCCCAAAGGCAGAAGGAATGGGTAAATGTGAATAAAAGTGATGGCACCTGCAGCTACATGCCTGTGGGGGCTGTACCAAGAGGGGAAGTGATCCACTCCCGTGGCTTAATCCCCTTCAGCTGCGTCCTTTCCTTTTTCCTATTAGCCCAGCTGCGCGTGGGTATACAGGAGGCTCCCCCACTGTCTGCCAAGTTTGTCTTTCTTGACCAGTTTCTGCATTTCCTGCTCTGTTTCTTTGTGTTTATATATTTTTTTATTCTAGTTCACCATCCTGGGAGTAAAATAAAGCACTCTGATTCCAGCTCTTCGATTTCCAGTCAGTCTCCCATAGGTTGGCTTTTAAGCTTTGTCCTTCTTCCCCACACCCCAGCCTATTGAGAATGGCTTCGCTTAAACTGTTAGCACCTCTTGTCTCTGGTAACTGCTGCCTTTATGAATGCTTTTAAATAGCCACACCGTAGCTTTTCTAACTATTATAAGCTGACAGAGCATTACAAACTGTTGAGACAGAACTTATAGAATTTGTTTGGAGTTTCTACATATTTAACAAATACTCATGTAGTTTTCTATCAAGTAGCACTTGACAAATGGTCACATTTATACCTCCATGAGGTAGGTATAGATTCTATTATTACCTCCATTTTACAGAATAGGAAACTGAAGTATAAAAAAGCTAAATAGCTTGCCCGAGGACAGACAACTCAAAAACGGCAAAGACGAGATTCAAATCCGAGATCGTCTGGCTCTATAGAGTATGTGCTTCTGACCACCATGCAGTGTGTCTCCAAGGCTCACATACCCCCCACTCCTTTCTGTGTGCGTGTTACTGGCTCAGCCTGAATAAATAAATTATTAAGGCTTATTTATAAACCTAGCAGAAATGTTTACAGTTACATTACTTTTTTTGGAAGTGAACTAGAGTCATATTCTGAAGCATTTAGAGCTAAAGGGTACAATTCTCACATAGTGGCTCTTATTTTAACTCATTGTGCATTTACTCCAATAAATGAGTAATAATTTTCATCAGGAGTTTCTTTTTTAGAAAATAGCTCATTTTTAAGATATTCTGGTCAAAACTGGAAAGGGTGTAATCAGCTTGAGAATTTAAATGAGCAGTATATTTCATTTTAGCCTTAACTTAGTCAACAGCATTATTCCTTTCTCAATCTGTTAATAAGGTTTCATTTTTTGTGTCATGTATGATTCGACTAAACAGACGAAAGAGTTACTGCATGTAACATTCTGAGATCTTTGGTTGCCTGTTTGCTGGCTGCTCTACTTGCTCTGTTTATGATAACATGCTGCTGGCCAGAAGAACACTGCCTGCTTTGCCCTTCTCTTATTAGCTAAAAGTTGCAACCCCCAGGAAGTTTGGGAGGGCCATCTGATAGCTATTTTCTATGGAGCATAGTAGCCTTTTCAGCATCCCTTGGAGCGCATAAGGTAAGGCTTTCCTCTGTGTCTCTCCAGGAGTCCTCCTAGAGCTGCACAACCATCCCAAATGCATTGATTGCAGAGTCAAGAACTCCCCAGTGGTCTTAGATATTATGACTCTACCGGTGATGGACACAATGAGCTACTTCTAGTCAAATAAAACTTGTGCTAGGAGGTGTACACCTAAGGGCTGGGGTGGATATAATAAATGACTTGGGAAGGCATGAATGTTGCAAAAAGAAAAGTTCCTTGGAACTGTCTAGGGTCCTATATGGGTTACTGTAGCTTCTAGAAGCCACTGGAGGTAGATTTTATATTTGTTTCTGTTGCATTTTCTTGGCTGTCTGGGCCATAGAGACACTTACACCGAGGACAGTATAAAATTATGACATGTTTGTAATACCAACGTGCATGATCATTTGTTACCTCCTTTTACTCATCTGTTTAAAAGGATGAACAACATCTCAGCACGTTGCTTTAGCCAAATGTAAAAAGTAAAAATACTAAACGAAGCAGGTTCCTGGTACTGCCAGAATGAGAGTGTTCGTTTCTGAATCCAACCATGGCAAAGATTATCGTGATGTTTCAGGTGGAGCTTAAAAACAGTACGTCCCCCTGCCTAACAAATCGGTAGACCTTTACAGATTTTTGAGCATTACACTAATTAGTTACCCAACATTTTAGTGAAAATCCAGAAAAACTTTATTTATGAAGATTTAAAAGGTACAATTTAGCTTAGAATTTGTTATTAACTATGGTAAAATACACACATGAAATTTTCTAAACCATTTTGAACAGTTTAGTGGCATTAAGTACATTCACACTTTTTTGGTACCTTCACCCACCCACAAAACTTTTCATCTGGTCAGACTGAAACTCTGCCCATTAAACCAATGCCTTAGAACTGAATTGTAACTAGCAGGCCTGTTCCAGCCAACATCAGGTGGCCAGCTTAAGTCCCTTAGAAAATGATGGCCTCCTTGGTGATTAAAAACTGAACTTGAAATGGCTGTATTCATGGTCTAATTCTCAAGATGTGATCTTCAAAAAAATTTACCAAAAAAATTTTTTTTTAATCCTGGCCAAATGCATATTTCTTCACTACAGGACTTCCCAGAGCTTACAGAACGATGATTGCATTAGGGCTTTCCAGGACTCAGGAGTTGAGGGGGAGGTAGCATACAGAGTTTATTAAACTCCTTTTCTTAGGGAACTTTTCAGAAAACCTGAGTTTGGGCCCTGACGTGTGACTCAGTGGATTGGGCATAGTCCTGCAAACCAAAAGGTCACCAGTTTGGTTACCAGTCAGAACACATGCCTGGGTGGCAGGCCAGGTCCCCAGTTGGGGGCGTGCAGGAGGCAACCAGTGGATGTTTCTCTCACACATTGATATTTCTTTTTTTCTCTTTCTTCCTCCCTTCCCCTCTCTAAAAATATAAATAAAATTTTTTTCCATTTTTTTTTTTTGTTTGTTTTTAACCTCAGTTTGGGAAATTCTATTAAACAGTGAAAGACCGTGGAAGAATATTGATCTATTTACAGATAGGAAATTTTTATTTAAAAATACAGCCTGGGGAATGAGGGGTGAGGAAGGCATGAGGAACAAGATGAGAACCAAGGAGGCCAGTTGGAAGCCTGTTAACAGCGTCCTGGGTAGAGAAGATGCGATGTGAACCATGTAGTGTAGGAGAGTGTGGAAAGGCTCAGGAATTTACGAAGCATTAGAAGGTAGAGTGATAGACCACTCTGCCATCACAAGGGAGGGATCTGGCTTTGACTGGATATAATTTCTGATCTCCAGGAGTAGTCAGTGCAGGGATGTATTTGGGAGTCACGCATGACCTATGGCACTGAAGTCTCAGGTGGATGAGTGCATCACCAGATTGAAAACCTTAAGAGGGAGAACAGAACTGGGGATGAAACCCAGAGGTGTCAGTGTTAAAGAAGTGGGTGGGAAGCAGGGAGGAAGACAAGCCAGGATCCAAGGGATGGGGAGTGTTTCAAGAAGAGAGCAGTTAGTAATCCCCCCGCATGCACATTACAACAGCAGAGAGCTGTTTTTACACGTGTATGTGTGCTCGTTCCCTCCCTCCCTCTCTTACCCCCTCCCTCACAGAGAGCATTGGGCAGAGTGAAGTGAACTGAATATACTAGTACATTACTTGACATTGGTCTTAAATCTTGGAGATCGTTGAGTGCACACAGTTAACCGTGATCTTCTAAACTTGTGGTTTCTGGCCAAAGTGAAAAATCTAACAGAAAGGAACCACAAATATTTTGTTTATAATAGTTCCCTTCCCCCTGGCTTGCCCCACAGTCCCATTTGTTTGGCTCTTTTGAGTACGTTCTGCAAAGTGAACAGTTTAGGATGAATGAGAAGGTAGAAGGTTATTGCAGGATAACACCTCTCAGAAAAAAAATCAAAGAGCATATTCCAGAGGAATTACTTCTTTTGAATTAGTAGCATCTTTCACATTTAACATTTGTGTTGGTCTTACAGCTCAGAAAGCCGTGGGACAGCACCTGTTGGCCTTCAGTGCTGTTTCCAGATTCTTCCCACCTTGACATTCCTCTCCCATTCACAGACATCCTTCAGCTTCTTACCACTCTTGGTTTTTGACTTAACAGTACCTCACTGGCAAGTTCTGTGCATGGTTTGATCTTTCTCTCTTCTCACATGTGTACTTCTTAATGATGCTGTCCTCATCTTTTTACTGTCCCCAAATTCCTGGACCCCTTTCTTCAGGATTGCTATCAACTGAATTCAAATAGAAGAGTCGAGACAATGTAGATTTTAACTATTTGTTTTTCTCCACTATTTCCTTACCATGTATCTTTCAAAAGCTTAGCAAAAAGTACACGTGTCCTGTGAGAGAGAAAGGAGGGGTTTGATTTCATATCAGAGGTCTGAACTGCTGCATCTGCTCTCCTTGACCAGCCACAGTGTGCTTACCTCTGGGGACAGTGGCAAGGCATGCTCGTGACAGAAGAATGCAATGGCACTTTGTATACAAAGTTTCGTTTTTTTTTTTTATTATAGCAAATCAAGGGGTTTACTAGTGTGCCTGCTACGGGTAAGAATCATGACAAGGCTGATAGCTCATGAATTTATCTATTTTAGAAGATTCCAAACATGATACTAAGCCTATAATTTATATAACTTATCATAGGGTCAAACAGGTATATGACTATCAAAACATATTTTTTAAGATTAACTGCCATTGTGTGTGCATCTGTTTATTCCCTTTTTAGCACGAGGTAGAACTAATATTGAACTTAGAGAGAAATTCATCCTACCTGAGGGAGCATCCCAGGGAATGACCCCTTTCCGATCACGGGGTCGAAGGTCCAAACCATCTTCCAGGGCAGCTTCCCCTACACGTTCCAGCTCAAGTGCTAGTCAGAGTAACCACAGCTGCACGTCCATGCCATCTTCTCCAGCCACTCCAGCCAGTGGTACCAAGGTACGTACTGGCCACCATTATGGCCTCCTTCCCTGTCCGTGCAGATACTCATTGTTCAATGTAGCCTCTGAAAGACTCCAGTGAGAAGAAGATCATGAAGATTAATGGACCAAGCTATGTACTCAGGCCCTGGCCCATGTGGCTCAGTTGTTTGGAACTTTGTCTCATAACTGAAAGGTTGCCTGTTCGATTCCTGGTCAGGGCACATACCTAGATTGGGGGTTTGGTCTCCAGTCCGGACACATATTTAGAGGCAACCAATTCACGTTTCTCTCTCACGTTGATGTTTTTTCTCTCTCTCCCTTCTTCTCTCTCTAAAATGCAATGAAAAAAAGATGTCCTCGGGTGAGGATAAAAGTAAATAATATATGCATTCAGGTCATTAAATTAGATGTGCTTTTTTCCCACATATCCCCAGTTTGAAGTTGAGTGCAGAGTTACTAATTTGGAAAATCCCGGTACTCTGTGCCACTGGAGGTAACAGATGAGTTTGTGTTAAGACGGGTCATATATGCTGTTGCCTTTCTACCTGGTCCCTCTCATCTCATCAGACTGATATGCACTTTATTTTGTTTTCTGTTTCTTTAAAATTTAGTGTCTTTTGTTTATTTTTTTTATGTTTCCAATTTTCTCCCTTCCTGTTCCATTTTCCATTGTTCCCGTCCTTCCCTTTGGATTTCCATTCCACAGACGCCACTTCAGGTCTCTCGCTGTTATGACAAACCCTGGTTGGTAAACAGTAAAGCTGGCACCCCAGTCAGGGACAGCCATTGTCCTGACCTCCAGCTGCCCGGCCCCGAGGTAGAGTATGGCTTTGCTGACTAAGGACACAGTCAAGACGAGGCCCTCGCTAATGCCGAGGACTTGACCAGCTCCTCTCTGACACGAGTTCATGCTCTCTTCCACCTCTCGGCTTGCTCTCACAACTGATTCATCTAGTGAAGTGGTTTTCAGGTGTTTCTAACTCAGTCACCAACATTGGAGATAAGTAGGAGACGCGTAAAACTGGATTGTTTAACAACTTTAGAAGAGTCTTTAAAATGATATTTGTTCAGGGTGATAAACATTGGTCATTCCTGGTGATTTGTGTATTAATATTATTTATAACCAGGCCTCTGGAGTCTCCAGTTATCAGATACACAGATGAGTTATGAACACTTGAAATTCACCTACAGTGCATGTTCAACAGTTTCCTATCTTTGCTGAGAACAGAAGAGTGGCTGGTGCCCCTACCCTGTGCCCCATCCCCAGGGTGGTTGGCGTCACCATGCTGGTTCAAGGCGTGGGTGCTGCCCACTTCAGCCTAGCGCAGTATCAGTAAATGATGCTCTGAGGCTCAGGGTTTAGCTTCTGGGTTTCCTGGCCTAGGCACTTGGGTTTCTGTAGCCTTGATTTGAATACACATGAAAATTAAGCATGTTCATGTGTAGTCATTAAAATGCCCAAGCCGTTTTGGAAGAGCAGTGTTTCAGAAACAAAACATAGACTAGCAGCTTGTCTGATAACAGGACAATTCACATTCTAGCTTCTCCAGGAAAACACTGGGTTCTTGTGCCTCAAAAGATAGCACTGCCCTTGGTCATGTAGTGCTTCAGCCAGAGAAGCCGGGGGGTACAAGAAGCCAATAACTGAATGGACTGCTGCTTTGGGATTTATCCCGCTCTAAGCTAAAGCTCCAGTTCAGAAATAGATCTAGTTTAGAGCATGATCAGGGGACCCACTGCCACTAAAAACCCCAAGGCTCAACCTGTTGGTCTTGCTTCTCTTCTCCTTTAATGGCTCCAGTTTCATGGAAGTTTTAAAACTTCTAAAATTTTAAATGCTTTAATTATGCAGTACAAATTCTCATAGGCTTCTGATAGATCAGCCTTTTTGTTTGCCTTAAGGTTCCACCTTTTGTTTCGTTTCATTTCGAGGTTTCATCTTTCTTTGCCTGTTGGTGTTCTGCACCCAGGCCGTACCCTGATGCACTCCCAGCCCAGGGTCTCGGGGCTGTGTCTTCCCAGCAGTAGTGTTCACCTACCACGGCTTCTGAAACTGGTGCTCTTCCTCCTGTGTGGGCCAGGAGGGTTCATGCTCGGACGTTAATCACTTCCTGTCGCTTCTGCTGCTGCTTTATAAATTAAAGAAATACGAGAATCACAATGAAATGGGTTGCTTTACTCTTCTGTTGGTATAAACATCTTAAAAGTCCTGGAAAATAATTTACCCAACTAATTTCAAAGAAAAAATTAGAATAGTATGCTCTGATATGAAATGATGCTTTAAAAAATCAGACTCAAATAGGCAACGTAGCTCCTGCTGGTAGCAGTAATAATAATGTACATTTATCCACCTCTTTTCCAGATTAGGAAATGCTTTTGCATGTGATGTATTCATTCAGCATGTTTTTATTGAGCCCTTCTGTGCCAGACGCTGTTTTCAGTTCTGAGGGTATGAGAGCGAACAAAACAAAGCCCCTACTTTTATGGAGTTTACGCTTTAATAAGGACAGTTAACAAACAGGAGACACACACACACACACACCATCCCTCCCCCCCACATTCCCCATCACCCCCCACCGCTGTCAGGCTGTTGGAGGAATAGCGAAGAGTTAGTGTGACGCGGATGGAGTGAATGGGGGGGGTGCAGTAGAAATGAAGTCTGAGCAGCAGGACCAGCCTTGATTTCCTGAAAGAGAAATGAAGTCACAGAGCCCAGACCCAAGTCCAGGTCTTCAGGTTCCTCATTTAGAGCCATGTTACTGATATCATCCCCACACTGTATACTTCTCATCATTTATTTGATCCACAAGTCAAGTAATCTTATCTGCATTTTACTAGTGGGGGAAAAAAACTGAAAGGTCTTACCTTGACTGAAGTTGCCGCACCTACCTAATGATAGAGCCTGGAGTAGTAGCATGCAGATCTCCATATTAAATATTTGAGGCTAGAACTCGTAGTTCACATTTCTAATCCCAAAACTTTGATATGTGGGATTATTTGGATTTTTTTTCCCTTATTCACCATATCTCTGTTCCTTATAAGTATTTTACTGTTCGTGTGTTTTTCCCCCCAGTTATAGTGGAAATTTATCAGTAAGATAAAAGGTATTGGAAGCCTGCTGAAATTTTAAATTGGAACATGAAACGTTTATTTTGGGACTCATCAAAATACATGACATACAACACTTTCAAAATCTTAGTTTTCCTGGACTTTTAACGTGCTTTATAATCAGACATAAGGAAGCCTTTTAAGTTTTAAAATTGAATTTCTATCAAAAAGTTCAAGTAAATATAACCATTTTATTTTTTTAAGGTTATTTCATCATCGGGCAGCAAGTTGAAACGGCCAACGCCAGCTTTTCACTCTAGTCGAACATCGCTTGCCGGTGACACGAGCAATAGTTCTTCCCCAGCCTCCACAGGTGCCAAAGCTAATCGGGCAGGTATGCAGCTGTGCGCTGGGATGGGGGCGGGGGGGCAGCCAGGCTAGGAACTTGGAAGCCGCAGCCCATCAGCAGCATTTCACTGTTCTCCAAGGAGAAGATCATGAGAGCAGTAGCACTTACATGCGATGCCCAGAGAGACAGACCTGCAGGCTTTCTGCTGACCTTTACTTTTTCTCCTGTCACTACTGCTGCCTCAAACTTGCCTTCTGAGAGCAGATGCTTCTACAGCCAAAGCCATATTTAAGAGAATGTAAAAGGAAGAAAGGGCTTCCCGAAGCGGAGCCTTCTCAAAAAACCCATACAGTACTGGGATGGGCAGTTTGCTAGTAATTTTTTCCAGCGCCCCACATTTATTGTTGCTGGTGAGCTGAGATGGTCAGGGAAGGATCACGTATGTTTGTCCCCATCCTCAATCTCTCTGGGTGTTACCCCAGCTAGCAACCCTGCTCAACGCCACCTTGGGGACATATGAGTAACAGTGCAGCTGATAGCAGCTGGTGGTTTCTGATCCTCAGGAGGCAAGCTTCTTAAGTAGAATCACAGAGCCAGGAAAGGTTTTAGCAACTTCTATGTAGATGAGGAGAAAGGGGTCCAGAAAGGCTCTGATTTACCCAAGGTCACACATTGGTATTTAGGTTCAGAACCCTGACATCTCTACTAAGGCTGCTGCTTTATTCTTGAATTCCAGACCCTAAAAAGTCAGCCAGTCGCCCTGGGAGTCGGGCCGGGAGCCGGGCCGGGAGTCGAGCCAGCAGCCGGAGAGGAAGTGATGCCTCTGACTTTGACCTTTTAGAGACGCAGTCTGCTTGTTCAGATACTTCAGAAAGCAGTGCTGCAGGGGGCCAGGGCAACTCCAGGAGAGGGCTAAACAAGCCTTCCAAAATCCCAACCATGTCTAAGAAGACCACCACTGCCTCCCCCAGGACTCCGGGTCCCAAACGATAACACTGTATAAACACCCCCAAGCCTCTATCCACTTTGAATCCTGCTCCATACATTGGGTGTATATTTATTCTGAACGGGAGAAGTTATATTGTTAAAAGTGTAAAAGAATAATTGTGTTATGAAGCTGCCTTATTTTTTTTCTTTTTGTAAGTTACTATTTTCATGTGAATATTTATGTAGATAAAATTTTCCTCCTGGTAACCCTGTAATGGATGGGGCCCAGAAATTAAATATTTGGGAAAAAATAAAAAAAAAACACAAATGAAAAGGTCAAGATGCGGATATGTATTTAAAAAGAAAGGAAAAAAATAAGCCTCTAAATAGGGTTTCTGTGTGGTGCAGGGTTATAAACCTGCTTTATCTTTTAGGATTATTCCTAAATGCATCTCCTTTATAAATTTGACTTGCTGTCTCAGCAAGATAAATTATATTAAAAAATAAGAATCCTGCAGTGTTTAAGGAACTCTTTTTGTAAATCACAGACACCTCAATTAGCAAGACCTGAGGGGAGGGTACTTCTAATTGCTTTTTCCATTGTTTTTAATGTTGTGTGATTTTAGCTGAAGAGAGGGAACCTCATCTAGGTAATATTTGCACATGATACAGCAAAAGGACTTCATTGCAATACTGTCTTTGAGTACTGTTTCAGTACTGGGTGTTTAAAGGACAAATAGCTGCTAGAATTCAGGGGTGAATGTAACTAACTGTTCAGAAAATGTCAAAACATTGGAATTTTTAAGAGTCCTTGGTTTGTAACTTCTTATCCAGCCCGGCCACAAATGACTCCCGAGTTCACCAGGACCCGGCCCTTGGCAAAGGGAGAGTCCTAAGTGGCATTGTGAAGTAGATTTGTTTATCTGTATTTTTTGCTATTGAAACGGTCAGTCAACTTCCCACAAACTGAGGAATGAATTCCATGAGCCAATTCTGAAAATATGGACATAAAACAAACACCGCTTGTCCTTTAAAGGAGTTCACCAGCACACTTGTTAACAAGTCCCGTTTTGCTTCCGTCTTTTTTTGTGCGTAATAAAGTCAACTGACCAAGTGACCATGAAGAGGGGCTGTCTGGGGCTCCTGTTTGTAGCTGCTGTTCCTCTTCAGCTCCGACCACGTTGCTGTGTGATTATCTCAATTGGTTTTAATTGAGGCAGAAATTGAAGCTCTACCAATGAACTGTTTAAAAACAAGACACTTTTGTATTAAAATTGCTTGCAGTAACAAACATTTTGTATTTCCTGATTTTCTCTTCAACCATTCCCTTATATATAACATGTTAACTCTGGGATATGCTTGTGTTTTAGGTACTTGAATGCATTATTGAAATCAAAATGTCTTGATAAATTATGGAGCTTATTAATAGATTTTTTTTCTTGTTTATTTTATCTTCATTTATTTAAGAAGGTAACAAAGGAACAGTCTATTAACATGCATCTGTAAGGAATCTGCCCTACTTATGTGATTTAAACAATACCAATATGTAATGTAAGAAGACTTCTATATTAGAAATCACAGAGATCCTGGAATTTGAGAAAATGGGGCCAGTTTTCCACAGTACACTGAAATTTCTATCTGTCATTGGTTAAATGATAGAATTTCTGAGGCGGAAGTAAAATTGGTCATCAAATCTAGCTCCTTTGTTTTACATAGGGAGAAGGTGACTTGCCCGAGGTCACAGAGTAAGTGGCAAACATGGCCATGAATCTGATCTTTGACCCTTTATTAAAGTTTGGCAGTTCTGTTTCCTCCAGCCCCTCATTGGCTTTATAACTAGAGCCGCCAAATACTAATTCTAACAACAGGAATTAGCCTAGGAATTAAGTGGAGAACTTGAGGGCTTCAGACTCAGCCTCCTGTACTTCCTCACTAGGCCATACTCCTGTGCCTGGAGAATTTGGTAGGATGGGCCGTGTTCGCCAGAGCTGTTTTGAGGCCAATACCCAGAGTAAAAGGAACCTGCAGCCTGATGGCCTCTGAGGGCAGTACTTATTCTAATCTCCATGAAATTGAGTAACTTGAAGGTGCCAGAACCTTGTTTAGGAGAGCATTTTCACCCAAAGTCGCCTCCCTCTCCAGGCTTCCTGGCTGCAGAAGCATGCCGAAAACAGCTTGACCTCCATCTTTTTCAGAGTCCTGATCGTGGTCAGTTGTTTTTCTTACCAAGTCATTCAGGTTTTCCGTCAGTCGTTGTGAAAGTTCAGCAAGTGATGGAATCTTCAAAAAGTATATTTCCATTCAACAAACACCTATATGCAAGAATAATGTGGAAAATGAAAGGATGCCAGAAAAGGGGTTAAAATAAAAGTACAGTTCTGGGACAAGTCCTAAACAAGTAATGTAACTTTGGTCTTCAGATAGAGGATGAAGGGGAGTTACTGGGGCCTTGAATGACAATAACATTCATTGAATGCTTATTGTATGCCAGTCACTTTTAAGTGCTGTATATATATATTCTCATCTAATGCTATTACAGTCCTACAATCGAGAGCCCTATTTGTAGATGAGAAAAGGAGCCTGAGAGGTTAAGTAATTTGACCAAGGTTACCAAGTTGCCAGGAAGAAGGTCTTGTTTGATACCACTTTCTCCAAGAAGCCTTTCCCACCTAGTTCCCTTCCAATTCAGGACTGCATTCACAGCCCACCCCAACTTCCTCTTCCCTTCCAGGCGTTTGCTTGCCCATCTGTCAGCACAACCTTCACCTGCCTTCAGAAAAGAGTATACTCGCCTGTCACCTTTGTTAGAGTGGGGGCTGCTGGGGGCAGGAAGCTGGTCGGCTTCATCTGATTTAGGGCATAGCCCACAGCAGCCCATTGGTTTATGGGAGTGTGGGCCCTTTGTTTAAAGAGCACAGCTATTGCCACTCTAAATTGAGATGAATGATTTCTGCTATAACAAGAATCAGCCCAGCCCTGGCCAGGTAGTTCAGTTGCTTAGAGAGCATCCTGTTAGGCATAGGTTGCAGGTTTGATCCCCAGTTAGGGCACATTCAGGAATTCAGTGAATGTCTAAATAAGTGGAAAAACAAATCAGTCTCATCAGTTAAAAACAAAAAGAAGCCCAGGACTGGTGTGTTTGCAGTCTACCCAGGGGCACAGAGAATGAAGGTGAAGGGGCAGGAGATTCAGAGGAACCAGTCCAGCCTGACACAGGGACACCTCCTTGACTCTGCCCTTAACCCCATCACCTTTAGAGGATCATTGTCATCACCCCCTTCCACCTCTCCCACTACTGTACCTGCCTCTAACTGCGGGCCTGACTCCAGTCTCCCAGACTACACACCATGACCAGTTTTCAGTTAGGAATTTTTATGTTCAGACCATCCTGTTGGTTACTTTCAGTCTGAGTTTGTAAGGCTTGCTATGCGGGCCTCCCCAACCTTGCCAGGTTTAGTATGTGGCTCCTTTTTTGCCCACATTAGTCGATCCAGGAGTTTCTAACGTGAGGAGCCTCTTTCAAACTGCTGTGAGCCTTGACAATTAAGATGCGCAAAGACTAATCCCAGGCGCTGAGAAAGGGTCCCAGCGCTCCTTGGCAGGGCTGGAGCTGGCTGCGCGACTCCTGCGCACGGCTGCATTATCAGTAGTATCGCTAGCGGCACAGCGAGAGCTGGCGGTTGGTGTTGCGGGTGTTGGTGCCAGGGAGATTCGGACCCACACGTAGGTGGTGGGCGGATCATGCGAGAGGACAGCCTGCGGCGCTGGCCGGGAGCAAGCGGGAGCCAGGAGGGTGGGCGACAAAGCATGTGTCTGGGAAGCAGAAGCTCTAAGCAGTGCACCCGAAAAGACAGCAGGGAAGGCGCCCGGAGGCCGGCTAGGAGCTGCGGTGGCGAGAAACTCGGGCCCGGATACTGGTGGCAGAGGAAGGCGCCCAATCTCTGGGCGGGGCGGCCGGGTGGCTCCCTGGCCAGACCAAGACTCGGGATTTCCGCCCAGCGAGGGCGCTGAAGGACACGCCCCGCGGGGCCGCAGTTTCTTGCTTTCTCCTCATGGGGCCGCTACCCTGAAGTCCCCGTACCCCACCGACAGCGCGGCCAGCAAATGCGAGGGCAGCCCAGCATGACCCGGACCACCCTGAGGGCTGGTCTGTGGGCCCCTCGTCGGATCCGCCCACCACCCACTAGAGGTCGAATCTCCCGGGCGTCACACCCTTGACATCAATTACAACTCAGCTCTTCTAGAGCAGACGGGTTCTGCGCGTTGGCCCCGCCCCCGCGTCCCCATTGGTCAGGCCTGGAGGGGGCGGTACCCGGGGGCTGGGCACCCAAGCATAGGCGGGGTTGGCCAGTGCGACCCGCAGAGACAGCGCTGGACCGGCTGAGCAGGAGCTCGTGGGTCCCCACCTCCCTGAGCGCCTGGCCTGTGCGGGCCTCGGCAGTAGCCGGAATAGAGGGAACAGTGGTGACAGACATGTTGGCCGACGTTGTGCAGTCCCTCGAGTAACTTCTGACCCAGGTGTTGGCGGCCACAGGCACCCGATCCAGAGCCTCGACAGGTGCAACGCTTGGGGCTCTCCAGTGACGGCGCTGCGGCCGCGGCCAACTACATTCCCGTCCCGCCGGCCCCCGGCCCGGCCCGCAGCTCGCCGTCGGGCGTCCCTCAGCCCCGGGGGCAGCGAAGCGGATGCGCGCCTAGTGAGCACCGGCCCTGTCCTGCCCGCTATGGCTGCGCGCCCCGGACCCCTGTGGCTCCTGGGCTTGGCGCTGTGCGCGCTCAGTGGCGGGGGCCCCAGCCCACGCCACCCGGCCGCCTGCCCGCAGCGCCACCTGGGTCCGCGCAAGAGCCGCGACCTGCAGCGCGAGATCCTGGCAGTGCTCGGGCTACCCGGGAGACCACGACCCCGCACGCCGCACGCCGCCGCCCGGCTGCCCGCGTCCGCGCCGCTCTTCATGTTGGACCTCTACCATGCCATGGCCGGCGACGACGATGAGGACGGTGGCCCCCGACAGCGGGGACTGGGCCGCGCTGACCTGGTCATGAGCTTCGTCAACATGGGTGAGTGCGGATTACGGGGATGCGCGTAGGTGACTGCGTGACAGTGCGACTTCCGCGAGAATCGACGTGTGGGGACGGCGAGCCGAGTGTCCGGGCGCCCCCGCGGTGGCTCCTTGGGGAGGAACACGGGCTGCAGGGTAGAGAGCACAACCTTGGACAGTGGGTGCCCCTTATGGTGAATCAGGAGTCAGTGTGGTGGACGGGGCCCAGGTTAGGGTGGCCATGTCTAAGGGGTTCCATGATTACCTAGGCTGATGTGAGGGAGCAGACACCTAGCAGGACTTTCTCTTCATTGGGAGGCCCAGGCCCCAAGCCTCTGAGCCTTCAGCGCCCACACCCGGTCTCCCACACCTGCTGCCTCCTGCTCCACCTCTCTTATCAGCCTCACTCAGCTCCTGAGAAGCCAGGCCTGGTGCCGGCCAGGCCCACGACCAGCAATGGCAGCTTGTAGGATCCAGTGGCCATGGGCCTCTCCTAGGTCTCTGGACCAAGGGTTAGACCTCTGTGGCCAGACCTGGTGGCCCTGCCTGGCCTGTCTGTCAATCTTAGCTTTGTAGAATCTTGTCTTCCTATGGCCAGAACACAGTAATGAGGGCAGATATCCACATGGAGCAGACAGCCTGCCCTTAGTGTTGCCTGGGCTCAGGGAGGAACAGTCCTGAGCTGGAGCAACACCCAGGTTCTGGTCCTCCATGTCCAAGGTCAGGCTGCTTCTCTTCTTTGGGCCTCTGTGTTCCCATCCAGTCTACAGTGATGGTGTCAGAAAAACAAGGGGCCTCCCAGCTCTACCCTGTGGCTCTGTCAGGCTGGCCGAGCTCCTCCTGAGGGAAAAAGAGGCAGGAAGGACCAATTCTGCTTGTTCCTCCTGAATCCTCCACCTCACATCAGCATGGTGTCTGGTGTTCATCTTCCAGACTGAGAAGCTGAGGCACAAATAGCACTTCAGGCAGAAATGCAGCCAGAAACGAATGAACCATCTTCACTTTTGTCCCGACCTTTCCCTGTACCAGACTAATTTATTCCTGGGTCTCAGGCAACTGAGGACAGGCATATTGACAAACTAAGGCTGTTGGATTTGGGAGAGGCAGGACTCCAGCCCAGGTCCTGCTCAGCCCTATGACCTTGAAGGGCTGACTCTTTACCTCCATGAGCCCCAGAGTCACTTTCTTTGATTTTTTACTAGGGAATTCTTTCATTTTTTTCATCAATTCACTCAGCAAATAGTCATGCGGTACCTGCTTTGTCCCAGGCACAGTTCTAGTTACTGAGCTGTAAGAGTGAACCGGAGTCCTTGCCCTCAGGGAGATGACCTTGTAGTGGGAGAGACAGACAACAACACAGGAGCCATAAAGATGATTGTCAACTCTAGACAGTGACACCCTCTATCTGGACACCAGGACAGGATGGACAGTGGGAGAGCACACAGGACTGGGGTGGGGGGTACTGACCTGGGACTTCGACAGAATTTGCATCTTGACTCTGCCACCTACTCTTAGTGTGATCTGGACTTTCTAGCCCATCTCATGGAGCCTCAGTTTCCTCTAATGAAAAATGGAGACTCTCACGGTACCCACCCTGTGGGGCTGCTCAGGGATCATGTGAGATGACACTCAGGTATGACCCCATGCCCAGACCTCCACATCTGTTTCTTCATTTCCATCTCATAGTTACTGTGACATCTTTGTTTTAAAGAGAAGAATGAGGCTCAGAGAAGTGAGGTGATTTTCCCAAGGCCACACAGCAGATGGTCTCCCTGCATACACATACTCTGCTATTCTCCTACATAGAAACTGCCTCTCCACCCACCCCAAGGCCTAGCCCATCATTAGGTCCAGTAAGTGCTGCTGAATTGGACTGTACTGAATGTATGTTGTAAATTGAGAATCCATTTTTTTAAGTGTCTGTTGTTTTGGGGTTTACAGAACTAACACATACTCGTTATACAAAAGTCAGACCTCACAGGAACATATAACATGAGTGCCTCTGGGAGTCCTAGCAGACAGTCAGCACAGGCAGCCACTTTCTGATTTCTGTCACCACATGTTCATATGGCCTGTCCTTTGAATTTCATGTGAATGGAATCATACAGTACATATTCTCGTGTCTGCTTTTTCAGTCAACATAATATTTTTGAGTTTAATCTGCAATGTTGTATCTGTAGTTCTTTTTTAAAAATGACTTGTATTGCATTGCATGACTACACCACATTTATCCATTCTTACTAATAGACATTTGGATTTTTGCCAATTTGGGGTTATGAGTAAAGCTGCTCTGAGCATCTTTGTGCCCTTCCCTCTGTGGTTATATTAAACCTGGATGTCCATCCCAATTCTGCCACTTGGGAGCAGTGAGACATTGCACAGTTCCTTTTAAAGTCTCTGACTCTCAAGTTCCAGTCCAGATGGAGGTACGTAGACACACTTCACCTCCTTGCACAACCATAAAAAGGATTACAACTAACCTTAAAACAAAAAACATTCAGAGCTGCCAGAAAATTGAACTGTATGGAAGTGCTACAACCAAGGATTTAAAGAAGCCATATTCATCCAGATGAGTAGGAGGGGCAGAGACAGAAGCCAAGGCAGAGAGGATGCGGTGTGGCAGCGACAAGTGGAGGCCGGTGGAACAGGCAGCCCCACATCCACGTGTGTTGGATCCAGTGATCCCAGCCCCAGGCCAGACTATGCAGCCCAGGGTTCCAGCACCAGATAGATGAAGCCTCATAACTTCTGGCTATAAAAACCAGTGGGAGTTGAGGCAGTGGAAGAAACTGCCAGTCTCTCAAGAGAGTCCATTTAAAAGGCTTGCACAGTCCTAGAAGGAACAGAAACCCACCCACTCTGGGAACCATCAGCAAGGCAACAGCTAGAGGGGGTGAAGTGACTAGAAACAGGCAAGCACCGAGCAAACCTCCGGCAGCCAAGCAGCAGCATTGTCTCCTCCCTGACCCATCCCCCACATAAAGAGCCACAAAGCAGTGAAGCAGGTTGCCCACCCAGACCAATACCTAAGGCTCTGTCCCATACAACTTAGGTGTACTAAGACAGGGAGTCAAAGCGGTTCTACCTAATACACAGAAATAAACACAGGGAGGCTGCCAAATTGAGGAGACAGAGAAATGTGGCCCAAATGAAAGAACAGAACAATAACAATAACAGAAAAAGAACTAAATGAAACAGAGATAGCCAACCTATCAGATGTAGAGTTCAAAACACTGGTGATAAGAAGGCTCAGAGAACTCATTGAGTACAGCAAATGCATAAGGGAAGAAATGAAGGCTACACTAAGTGAAATAAAGAAAAATCAACAGGGAACCAATAGTAAAGGAAAGGAAGCTGGGGTTCAAATCAACGATTTGGAACATAAATAAGAAATAAACATTTTACCAGAAAAGAATGAAGAAACAAAAATTCAAAATAATGAGGAGAAAATAAGACTCTGGGACATCTCCAAAACTGCCAACATCCAAATCATAGGGGTACCAGAAGGAGAAGAGGAAGAGCAAGAAATTGAAAACTTATGTAAAAAAATAATGAAAGAAAATTTGCCTAATTTGGCAAAGGAAATAGACATCCAAGTTCAGGAAGCACAGAGTTCCAAACAAGTTGGACCCAAAGAGGACCACACCAAGACACATCAAAATTAAAATGCCAAAGGTTAAAGATCAAGAGAGAATCTTAGAAGCAACAAGAGAAAAGCAGAGACTTACCTACAAAGGATTTCCCATAAGACTATCAGCTGATTTCTCAAAAGAAACTTTGCAGGAAAGATGGGACTTGCAAGAAGTATTCAAAGTAATGAAAAGCAGGGAACTACAACCAAGATTACTCTGTCCAGCAAAGCTATCATTTAGAATGGAAGGACAGATAAAGTGCTTCCCAGACAAGGTAAAGCTAAAGGAGTTCACATCACCAAGCCATTATTATATGAAATGTTAAAGGGATTTTTTTAAGAAAAAGAAGCGCCGAGATTTCTGGTGGGAGGAAGCCATTCAGGATGCAGAATCCATAGGTGATCAGTTCTCCAGCTCCCCATGGGCCTGCACAGGCCGTGAGGACCCGGGCCTTGTTTTAGGTCTGAAGTGGGCCCCTTCACATTCATTACCAGAAGGACAGTCTGACAGGCCCAGCCAGTCCACCTGTGGGGCCCTGGGGGAGCCTGCCCTCCACCTTAGGGCCAGCAAGCCCCCCAGGAAAGTGAAAAGCATGAGTGGCCTCTGATGGAGCGCACACTGTGACATGGAAGCCACTCCCAGACCAGCAGCAAGGGTGGGGGTGCTGGACACTGAACCACTGTCCTAGGGACCCACAGCCCTTAGGAAGAAGGGGACAGTGCCTTCCATTTCCACATCGCACTGTTTGGTCCCTGCCCTCAGACTGCTCCCCATCCATGGGGACAGATGAACCAGGGACAGAGGCCCCGGGATGGGGAGACCAGCAGGCTGACCTGTTGTGGGGTCAGAGGAGATGGAGGGCTTTTACAGCTGGACTGGGAGGAAAGCAGCCTTCAGACATGGCGTGGGGGCCACCCAGGAGAGAGCAGCTTTGAGGAGGGACTCAAGGGAGGGTGTTGGCAGCCAAAAGGCCCAGAAGGCCGAGTGGATGAGCCAGGCCAACCCAGGGGGGTCCTGGAATGCAGAGCCCAGCTTAGGCCCCTCCTGGGGCCCTGTGGGGCTGGGGAATGGTTTGAGGGCAGGAAGGACAGACGGACAGGTCAGAAGATTTTATTCTCTTAACAGCTGCTCTGGGCTGGAGGATAGGAGTTCTTTTGCAGTCTTACTTTCTGGACAGAAACAAGATAGAATCAGGTCATCTGGGTGACTCTCAATTTTGTCCAGGACACAAAAATAATCAAAGGCTTTGCTGATGTCAGGCTGGTGGACACAGGGTGTGGCATCTGAAGGTGTAGCCTGTGAGTGGTGGATGCAGGGCCTCAGAGGCCACCTCCTGCCCACAGGGGCCCTTCCTGCGAATGTGGGATCTGGAGGTTGTTTAATCAGGCTGGAGGATGAGGTCCTGTGATTCTTTATTTTCCTGGAGCCAAGGAAGGGAGTTAAGAAAATAAACCCTTTGAGTGTTTCCCCAGTGGAGCTTTGTAGAAAATAAGGTACTTGTGGAAACAGCAGTGGCATTGCCTGTCCCCAACTCTGTGTCCATGTCCCACCAGCCCTGGTGTCCATACAGCTGACTGAAACTCTCCGTTGGCCACAGGAAACTCCAGGGGGTTTCCAACCCACATCCCAGGGTCAGGGACTGTCAAAGCATCAGCAGTAGTTAAACATCATCACATTCTTCCTGAATCAGATTCCTTGAGTCACTCACTGTGCTGAGTTCTTAAGAGCTGAGAAATAGAACTGTGAACTGACCTTTCCTGTCACTCCAGCCTCATCTTGGACACCTCGTCCCTGGACTAGTAGGTTCCAGCCCCGCCAGCCTCCTGGATGTTTCTGGAACATGCAAGGCCTTAGCTTTTGCTGTTTCCTCTGCCTGTTTTCTTTCCTCCTCCAGAGGAATTGATTCCTAGCAGGAACCAAAGACAGTGGTTCTCAACCTCCTAGGAGACCTTTGGCACTATCTGGAGGCGTTTTTGGAAGTGAAGGTGAGAAGGTGAAGGCATGGCCAATTTTTGTTTTTTAAGATTTTATTTATTGATTTTTAGAGAGAGGGAAAGAGAGGGAGAAAGAGAGGGAGAGAAACATCAATCAATGCATGAGAGATACATTGATTGGTTGCCTCTCATACTCCGCTAACTGGGGACCTGGCCCACAACCCAGGCATGTGCCCTGACTGGGAATTGAACCAGCAACAATCAAACCAGCAACCTTTTGGTTCACAGGCCAGCGCTCAATCCACTGAACCACTCTAGCCAGCGCTGTGTTTTCTTTCTTTTTTTAAAATTTTTTTGTGGGAGAGGTTATAGAAGATTTTAATATTAAATAAAGTATAATTTACATGATGAAAAAGTTTTGACTTCCATATAAAGTGTTCTACTTAAACACAGTGTCCAAGTCACATCAAGTGATTTCATCTTCTCACATTTCTAATAAATGCTGGTGGTCCAGACCCCAGACATTCTGTTTGAACGACAAGAAGCAAGTAGCCTGTATTGACCGGTAGGTTTCTTTTCCAGCTGTCAAGTGTCACAAGTTCACACTTTTCTTGTTTGTGATCTCAGAACCGGCAGCATTTTCATTTCATCCACTCTCTCCTTCTGGATTTGAAAAGTCAGGTGTTATCTACCTACCACAGAAGCACTGTTTACCGTACCAACTGAAAGAACCCAACTTGGCATTGCATTTGCAGCACAGAAGCTGTCCATCCATCACTCCCAGCGTGGCGGGCTCCATCTACTGCACAGGTTCAATGAAATACAATGTACACGGAGCCCAGTTCCCCATGACAGGCATGAGAGATGGTGCCAGTCTTTTGTGGGCAAAGGCTATGGAACCACTTCCTTCATTATGATCCAGTATGCTAGAGCTTGGAAATTAAGACTGCCAGTACTTCCTACCTTTGGACAGAAGCCCATCTTTCAGTCCTTGTGAAACCATCACTGGGTCAACAGCAAAGAGCTCTTAAGGTAAGTTCTGCAGGCCTGGATACTTCCCTGTCACCTTTTGTAAATGATGTTGCTTATAAATTGCACTTGAGCTATCTACCTTGCACCCCATGACCTGGTATAATTTCAGTTGCCACTCAAACCCCTCATTCCTCTTAGCCTCAGGTTTGATAGTCTGAAAGTTTTCATAGGCTTTTTCTGTGTCCCAGGCAGGCACTCAATCCACCAGGCCGCGCTCACCTGCCATAGGCTTTTTCAAAGGTGAGTTGATCAGTCTTGATCAGAAAAGCAGTCATTACAACTACACTTGGACTGACTTCTGCATGACGACCAGTGCGTGCATGCACAAGGTCTGCCCCGCGAGGCTGCTCACCAGTGCACCAGCTCCGCAGCCCGCAGTGCACATCGGGTCCATGAAGGCCACGCAGCAGGCCAGGTGACTCAGCAAGTTGGTCTCAGGCTTCTCCCACATGGGCACGAAGAGCCACCACAGGCCCTCAACTGGGAAGTCGGGCTCCTCTGCATCCGCTGCCAGCATGGCCATGATGCCAGCCTCCCTTGGGCTGCCCGGCTCGCCATGGTCACCGCTCAGCCCAGGTACAGCCCGGGCCGCACCAGTAGCATCTCCAGCCACCTCCAGTGTGGCAGCATCCAGGCCCGCGGCTGCAGGCCTGTGTTTTCTAAGAGAAAAAAAAATCATGACCTCAAACTAATATTTCCAACTCAAATTTAGGATTTTAAGCTTTTACTTCAATCTTAAATGTTATACAGTAGTCCCTCTCTATATTGCGGTTCACTTATCGCAGCCTCACTGTATCGCAGGATTTTTTAAAATGTTTAATTATTTACCGTGGATTTTTCGCTATATTGCAGGATTTTGCTGTACTGTATACATATGTTGTTAAAGTTACGTAGGTTTAAGAGTGTAGAATAAATGTAAAGTTTCTACTTCACACGGGCGTGGGGGAGTCTAGAAAGTAATACTCACGATAAGTGAGGGAATACTGTATTTCTATTTTCTTTTTCACTGAATAACTCTGAATACCCTAATTGTTTTCTTTGTCCTACAATTTCTTTGGCTTAAAAGGGATCATCACTTCTGTGGTATTCTTCTCCAAAATCCATAATTTCAATCTAATCTAATGAGAAAGCATCAGATAAACTCACATGGAGGGACATGCTACAAAATAACTGACCAGTGCTCTTCAAAAGCGTCAAGGTCATAAAAGACAAGGAAGGACTTAGCAATTATTTCAGATCAGAGCAGACCAAGGACACCTAACAACAAAATGCATTGTGGGATCCTAGATTTGATCCTGGAACAGAAAAAGAACATTAGTGGGAAAACGTAAAATTCAAGAAAAGTTGGTATTTAGTTAATGGTATTGTACAATATCAATTTTCTGGTTTTAATAATTATGCTATGATTTTCAAGAGAAGCTGGGCAAAGGGCATAAAGGAAATCTATGTATTATTCTTCCAACAACTTTTCTCTAAATCTAAATAATTAAAATTATTTCTACATAAAAAGACTCCCACATGCCCTCCTTGCATTATTCCCAATGCCACCTCTCTCTTGATATCCTTGGTAGGGGTCATCACATATAATTATCTTGTTTACTTTCTTGTTTGCTGCCTGACTTCCCCACCCTCTATAAACTCCCTGGGGGCAGGCTGGTCTATCTTGCTGCCTGCAGTTTCCCCAGTGCCTAAATAGTGGCTTGCATTCAATAAGCACTGCTTTCAAATGTGTTGAGTAAATGAATTAATTAACACTCCTAGATGTGACCAGGGAAAAGCCTCAGAGCTTGAGAAGGCAGCATAGTCAGAAGTCATCTCTCACATGCCCAAAGAGGAAATTATGTGACCCGCCCCCCCTTAGCAATTCCTGCCGCCAGATTTTGCAGATGGGGAAATAACTTACTACCTAGAAACCTTGCTCCAAACACCAGGGGTTCCCACCCCCAACCAGTGCCGCCTCGGAGAAAGGACTCCTGACAGGACACATCTCAGATGTCTAGGATCTAGCACATACACCAGGCAGGGAGCACCCCCTGTCTCCACCCCTACTCAGCCTGTCTGAATCTACAAGGAGACCCAGGAATGAAATTCCCACCCCCACAACCGGGAGCAAAATTTTACTGGGAAAACCCGAGGAATCACATTGTACAGTCCTTGGCTTTTCCCTTAAATCCCCTCTGAGCACCATCAAACAATAGCAGCAGGATGGGGGGCAGCCACAGGCCCAGTCTAGCTTGGTTTTTGAACCATTATTTCAGCATCAGATGGTGGGGGGAGGGCCAAGGCAGTGGACGGAGTCCACACAGAGAGGCACACTCCTGGGTTCCACCCAGGTGTGTGGAAACGCACAAGGAGAGCATGTGTGGTGTATTCTGTCCTTAGAGCCTGATGTTTTGGAATCTTCAGCACTTTCATGAAGAAAGGGTCAGTTTCTGCTTTGTGCCTGAGCCAGAGCTCGGGCGATGGCCCCCATGGTATTGCTGAGGGGCTGCCTCTCTGAGCCGGGCATCTTTGGGAGATTCCATGCCCTGATTATGGGGAAGGTGGAGGCTGGGCATGAAGGGATACTGAAAGGAAATGCTCCTGGAGGGACTTCCGGCCAAGGTGGAGGTGTAGACAGACACGCTGCATCTCCCTCCACAACTAAGAAGGAATACAACTACCTCAAAACTAGAGACAACCAGAAGTTCCAGAAAATCGAGCTGCATGGAAGTCCAACGAACAAAGATATAAAGAAGAAAGACTCATCCAGACAGGTAGGAGGGTGGAGCCGGAGCGGAGAGGATGCGGTGTGGTGGCAGTGACAGCGGCAGCCGCAGGCCAGTGGGAAACGCAGTCACACATTTTAAAAAGTCAGGAGGGACACCTGGGGAGCGCTCCCAGCACCAGACCAGACTACACCGCTCACAGTCCCAACGCCAGGGAAAATAAAACCTCATTGCTTCTGACTGTGCAAAGCAGTGGGGGTTGGGGCGGAGGAAGAAACTGCCGGTCTCTCAGCAGAGTCTGCTTGTTTAAAGGGTCCCCACGGTCCTAGAACATCCACAAACCCACCTACTCTGAGAACAACAACCAGGGCAAGAGCTAGAGGGGTGCCAGTCCCATACGGAAGTGGGAGAAGTGCCTGGAAAGGGGTAAGTGCTGAGCAAGCAGCATTGTTCCCTCTCAGACCCCTCATACTGTGCCACAACATGGTGGAACGGGTCGCCCCATACTGACGAATCCCTAAGGCTCTGCCCCTTACAATGTAATAGATGCAACAGCTCTACCTAAGACACAGAGGCAAACAACACAGGAGCCTGTCAAGATGAGAAGACAGAGAAGTATGGCCCAAAAGGGGGAACAGATCAAGGTTCCAATGGGAGAACTAAGTGACGAGGAGATAGCCAACCTAACAGACTAGAGACAGCCAACCTAACAGATGTAGAGTTTAAAACACTGGTGATAAAGATGCTCACAGGCTTGACAGATATGCTTAAGTATGGCAAATGCATAAGAGAAGAAGTGAAAGCTATGCTAAATGAAACAAAGGAAAATCTGCACAAAAGCAATGGTGAAGGGAAGGATACTGGAGTTCAAATCAATGATTTTGAATATAAGGAAGAAAAAATCAGTCAACCAATACAGAAAGAGGAAACAATAATTGAAAAAACTGAGAAGAGGCTTAGGAACCTCTGGGACAACTTTAAACCATAGGGGTGCCAGAAGGAGAAGAGGAAGAGCAAGAAATTGAAAGCTTAGGTGAAAAGATAATGAAGGAAAGCTTTCCAAATCTTGTGAAGGAAATAGACATACAAGTCCAGGCAGCACAGAGAATCCCAAACAAGCAAGACCCAAAAAGGACCACACTAAGGTACATCGTAATTTAAATGCCAAAGGTGAAAGATAAAGAGAGAATCTTAAAAGCAGCAAGAAAAAAGCAGAGAATTACCTATAAAGAATTTCCCATAAGATTATCGGCTGATAATCTCAAAAGAAACGTTGCAGGCAAGAAGGGGCTGACAAGAAGTACTCAAGGTGATGAAAATCAAGGACTTACAACCAAGATTACTCTATCCAGCAAAGCTATCATTTAGAATGGAAGGGCAGACGAAGTGCTTCCCAACAAGGTAAAGCTAACGGAGTTCATCATCACCAAGCCATTATTATATGAAATGTCAAAGGGACTTACTTAAGAAAAAGAAGATCAAAATTATGAACATTAAAATGACAACAAACTCACAACTATCAACAACTGAATCTAAAAAATAAAAACAAAACCCAACTAAGCAAACCAGAATAGGAACAGAATCATAGGTATGGGGATCATTTGGAGGGTTATCAGCTGAGAGAGAGAAGGGGGAGAAATGGGGAACTGGTGCAGGGACTAAGAAGCATAATTGTTTGGTACAAAATAGACAGGAGGAAGTTAAGAATAATATAGGAAAGGGTGAAGCCAAAGAACTTATATGCACGACCCATGGATATGAACTAAGGGGGGTGGGATTGCTGGAGGGAAGGGGGGCTACTGGGAAGAGGAGAACAAAGGGGAAAAAATTTGAGACTACTGTAACAACATAATATACTTAAAAAAAAAAAAAAAGGAAATGCTCCTGAATAATGTGTTAAAAGCACTTGATAGCAAACATGGCTTTTTACAATTTCATTTGACCTGTTATCAACTGGTCATTTTGCAGATATGGATACTGAGGCCCAGAGGATCAGGTTCTTTGACAAAGGAGGCACCTTGAAGCCATCCAAATGCCTTTTAGTTGAATCAATACATTTGATGGTCTGTAACCTTTTATTTTATACTTTTATTCAGAAAAAAATAAATCAACTAACCGCCCCCACCCCATGGCTCTTCAGTTTCACACATGAAACTCCTGATGATACTGGCAGGAGGTCATCACTTTGGTACATTGATTAAGTTCAGAAATTAGAGATCAGCACCCGTCCTGCCTCCTAAGGAATAGCCATCACTCCTATCTCATAGTTCCTGTCCTTTACAAAGCCTTTTCCCACTGTATGGAAAGGCTCTTAGTATCCCCACTTCACAGATAAGGAGACTGAGCCCACACAAGGAGTGTGCTGGTCAGGGCTGGGACCAGAAGCTCCAGTTGCAGGCCACAGCATCTTCCCTTCTCAGTGCTGTTTTAGTGGCTTATAGCAGGGCGGCCTGCCAGGAACTCCACAGGGGGAAACTCCAGGTCCCAGCAAATGCTGTTCCTCCCTCAGCTGTTGAGAAGAAATATCTTCCCTAACTCAAAGGAGCGGCCTCTGAAAAGTTGTACATCCATACAGTTCTAGCACAGAGAGGCAGGACTCCCTTTGGCCAGTTACAGAAAGTTATATCAGTTTCTGATTAAAACCATTATTTTCCTTTAAAAATGTCCCACCTTCTGGTGTTTGCCTGGGGCAGCCAGGGTGGGCAGTTTCCTGTGCTGAAGCTACTGGGTGGCTTATCAAAACTCACAGAACGGAAGTTTGGAACTAGAGTCAGTTCAGGTGAACAAGGCGCTCTTCGCCCTGCAAAGGAGGGAGGCCGCATGGCGTGGTGCCTGCGTGGACCTGGCAGGTTTGTGGGTTGTTCGCTCAGTCGGCGGATCCAACATGAAAGTCAGCGTCAGGCCTGCAGATTCCCAGTGACCCAGCCGTCAGTTCCCGCGGTGCCTGGGGATAGATACACATAACGACGCTTTGACAGGGTCTGATGAAGGGTGCGAAGGAATGACTCTCCTTCACTCTGCGCCACACTCTGTGACAGCCAACAGCCTGGACCTCTTTTATCCTGCAGATCCGGGATTCTTAAACAGCCACGTAGTGGAGGTGGTCTGTGTGGTCTCAGAATTAACAGGATTGTCACCAAAGTTGTGTGTGTGCATGAGTCTGTCTATCCAGAACCCTGCCCTCCCTGCTCTCTGCCTGTGCGGGGGAACCTGATGCCAACCTGTGTGTCTGAAACAGCCTGGCTCCCGCTGGGCATTTGCTGCATGTCCCGCGCCCTATCTAACGATGGACATTTTATTTCCTCTTCTTCCCAGTCTGGGGATGAAACACTCATCGCCTCCTGCCCAAACACGTGTGTCTGCTGGCCCCACGCAACACAGCTGTTTGCCCCATCCATCACTGGACCAGGGTCCCACCGCGAGGACAGGAAGTGCTCCCCACATCCACCTCCGCCACCCGCCTGGTGACTTGTGGTCACTGAGCCCAGGAGCCAGAAAGAGAATTTTTTAAAAGACTCTCAGACATATAATTAAAACTTCAGTATTGAGTTTTGAGGAAGGTGCTGGGCAGCTTCTGCCCCTGCTTTCCAGAAACACAAATTTTTTTAGTGTTTGACAGAAGGCAAAAGTGAGATGGCCCTAGCCATGGCTGGCATGGCTCAGTGGATTGAGCACTGGCCTATGAACCAAAAGGTCACTAGTTCAATTCCCAGTCAGGGCACATGCCTGGGTGGTGGGCCACGTTCCTGATTGGGGGCCTGCAAGAGGCAGCCATTTGATGTTTCTCTCTCATATCCCTGTTTCTCTCCCTCTTTTTCTCCCTCCCTTTCCCACTCTCTGAAAATAAATAAATAAATAAATAAAATCTTTAAAATGAAGTGAGATAATTATCCTGGGCAATTCCGGCAACTGAGGAAATGTGGGATTTATTCTGCACCTGAGGCTGCTTGCCACAGCCAGGCTCACAAGCCATACCCAGCCCTGCTGATGTGTGGGTGGCCCTGGCCCACTCAACCTGTACATTTAATGTCCCCTCTACCTAGAATGTCCTCCCTGCCACCTCTCTACCTGCCAAGACTCCATCTATCCTTCAAGGCCAGTTCAGATGTCACCTCTTCCAGGCAGCCTGCTCTGATTGCACTACATCATGGGACCCTCCAACTTCCCCAGCACTTGGCAGGGCCTCTCCAGGAGCTATCACTCCTACCTTGCTTCTCCTTATTCTTTCCCATCTCTCCCTCTGGCTCTCCCTCCTCCTTCATCTTGCTCCAAAAGTACCTGCCATCCTTTTGCCCTTTGCTGTGTTTTATGGCTGCTCTTTTCCTGCCTGTGCTGTTAGTCCCTCGGCTCTAGGCCTTTTCTCACACTCATCCCTTCCTCTACAGCATCCTTTTCCCATGACCTCGTGGCAAATTTACTGTCACCCCTCTAGGCCCAGCTCCAGTGCCAGCTGTGAGCGCTCACTGTCCCCCACATCCCATCCACACACATCGATAGACTCTGAAATGCATTCAGTCATGTGTGTGCCCACCACGTGGCCTTTTCTGCCCTGGGCCTGAGGTCCATCTCTCCAGAGGAGGATCTATCGTCCCTGCCTCCTCTGTGGGTCCCAGAGCCAGCAGGGGCTGAGCCAGGACCTGCTGGGTTTGAGGCGTGGGGGCCAGAAATGGAAGCTGCCCTTGCTGGACCCGGCCGCGTGTCAGGTGCTGTGCTGGGTACTTCACAACGGGGCTCACGGGGTCCTGTCAGCACGATGGAGCCAAGCCCGGTCCCCAAGGAGGAAGCGCCTCTCCCCAGGCAGCCCAGGCCCCTGCTCCCACCAGGCCCTGCCACCCTGGAGCCCGAGCCCGAAACCAGCAGTGAACACCAGCCTGCTTTGTCTTGCAGTGGAGCTCGACCGCACCCTGGGCCACCAGCAGCCCCACTGGAAGGAGTTCCGCTTTGACCTGACCCAGATCCCAGCAGGGGAGACGGTCACAGCTGCCGAGTTCCGGATTTACAAGCTGCCCAGCACCCACCCGCTCAACAGGACCCTCCACGTCAGCGTGTTTGAGGTGGTCAGGGAGCGAGCCAACAGGTGCCTGCCCCACACCCCACCTCCCAGCCAAGCCTCTGTCGGTGTGTCTGGCCCGGTCTTGTGGGGTACATTTCCCAGAGGACAGATAGGGAGCTTCCTGGGAGCACACCCTTCTGATGAAGGATGCTTGGCCCAAGGCCCTGGCTTCAAGTCGCCTCCCTATTGTCCTGGCTGTGGGACCTTGGATGGGTCACTGAGCTGCCAAGCCTCAGTTTCCCCATTGTCCACAGGGGCAGTAGCACTTTTCTACAGTAGATATGGTGAGGTAAAGCAGTAAGGCGCCCAGCTCAGAGCCAGGAGGGTCGATGCCCCATGAGCGGTCCCCCAGGTGGGCACTGGAAACACAAAGGCAGCTGTGCCGGCTTCGGTTAATTGTTCTTTCGTATCCACAGGGAGTCTGACTTGTTCTTTTTGGATCTTCAGACGCTCCGAGCTGAGGACGAGGGCTGGCTGGTGTTGGACGTGACAGCAGCCAGTGACCGCTGGCTGTTGAACCGTAACAAGGACCTGGGACTCCGCCTCTATGTGGAAACAGAGGACGGTAAGACTCCGGGGTTGGGCAGCAAACCTTCTCCTGGGGCTCTGATCGGAGAGGCCTGGGTTGAATCCCAGCCCAGCAGCTTTCCCACTGAAACCTTGGCAGGTTACTTACCCTTCCAGGCCTTTGTTTTCTCATGTATAGGAGGACTCACGCGTTCATTCATTCTCCAGGTGTTTGGGGGCAGAGCCTCCTTTATCCTGGGCAGTGGGGATAGGAAGCCCGAAGGTGGACCCCAGATTGGCGTGTGTGACCACAGCACGGGACCGCCGTGGCTGGAGCAGAGCGGGTCAGGGAGAGGGTGGGAGGAGAGGAGACTGAGAGAGGCGGGCAGGGGCATTCTGAGTTCGGGTAAACCAGGGCAAGCGGTTGGGGTTTTTAGGGAGCTTTTGGAATTTAAGAGCAGTGGAGGATGGCAGGATCTGATTCAGCTTTTACAGAAGATCCCTTGAGGAGGTGTGGCATCGCTCCCGCCCCTTCGGTGTGGGCTGCCCTTAGTGACTGGCTTCCCAGGGAACAGTGTATAGGGGGAGGGGAGGCAACCTGACAGCAGAAAAGCCAACCAGCACCACCTCAGCCAGGTGATCCGGGTTCCCGTGAATAAGTCATGTGGCCACCGTGTACCCTGGATATGACGGGGTGAGAAGGATACTTCTTGGTCTTCTCCCGAAACCCATAACCCCTGCATAGCCATGAGGAAAACATGAGACAGACCCAAATTGAAGGACAGCCTACAGGATGTCTGACAAGTACTTCTCAAGGCTGTCAAGGTCATCAAAAACAAGGACAGCCTGAGAAGTTGTCACAGCCCAGAGGTGCCTGAGAATGGGATCCTGGGAGAGAAAAGGGACATTGGGGAAAGCTAATGAAACTTGAATAAATAGTGCTGTTTAGTTAATAAGAAGACACTGACATTGGTCCATTAGTTGTGACAAATATACCATAGTAATTGAAATGTTCCCAGGGGACACTGGGTCTGGATGTATGGGAATGCTCTATACTATCTGCAATTTTTCTCTACATCTCAACTATTGTGAAGTAAAAACTTTATTGATCGTATGCATAAAATAAACACGTCCTGACTTTAGTGGGGTGTGTGAACTGTTGGGGACAGGAGTGAAGTGAAGCCAGAGAGGCCCCAGGAGCCACAGTATCCAGCTGAGAGCTGTGACGCCGTTGGTAGCAGCAGAAATGGAGAGAAGTGGATAGAGGAATTCATGGATAAAGTGGACTGAGCCAGTGGATATTTTTTAAATTACACTTTACATTCAGCATTATTTTGTATTAGTTTCAGGTGTACAGCATAGTGGTTACAGAATCATATACTTTACAGAGTGGTCCCTGGGTGATAGTTCCAGTACCCACCTGGCACCAAACATCGTTATTACTGGGTTGGCCAAAAAATTCGTTTGGTTTTTTTCCCATAAGATGGCTGTAGCCCTAGCTGCTGTGGCTCAGTGGATTGAGTGCTGGCCTGTGAACCAAGTGTCGCTGGTTCGATTCCCAGTCAGGGCACATGACTAGGTTGTATGTCAGGTTCCCAGTTGGGGGCACGAGTGAGAGGCAACCACACAGTGATGTTTCTCTCCCTCTCTTTCTCCTTTCCCCTCTCTCTAATGAAATAAAATAAAATAAAGAAACAAACAAATCATTTTTAAAAATCCTCATTAAAAAAATGATGGCTGTAGTAGCATTTAGTTGTCTTTAACTTCATTTGAAACAAGTATTTATTTATTTTTATTTTTGAAACAATATTTTAGATTGTATTGTGACAGCTGTCCTATCAGTGTGCATTTTTTAAAAACTTATTAAAATTGGTGAATTTTTGTGTAGCCATTTTAATTTTGAAGATGGAAGAAAATAAGCAACATTTTTGGCATATTATGCTTTATTATTTCAAGAAAGGTAAAATACAACTGAAACACAGAAAAAGATTTGTGCCATGGATGGAGAAGGTGCTGTTATTGATTGATCAAACATGTCAGAAGAGATTTGCAAAGTTGCACGTTGGAGATTTCTCACTGGCTGTTGCTCTATGGTTGGAAGAGCAGTTCAAGTTGATAGGGATCAAACTGAGATATTGAGAACAATCAATGTTATACCACACAGGAGATAGCTGAGATGCTCAAAATATCCAAATCAGTAAAAGTTATTGGTGAAAATGAAAACTGTGTTTTTTATTTTATGTGGGAAAAAAAGCCATAGACTTTATGGCCAACCGAGTACAATATTATTGGTTATATTCCCTATTCTGTATTGTACATTCCCATGACTATTTTTTTCAATTTTATTTATTGATTTGTTTTAAGAGAGAGAGAAACATTGATCCATTATTTCACTTACTTATGCATTCATTGGTTGCTCCTTGTATGTGCCCTAACCTGGGATCAAAGCCACAGCCTTGACATTTCCTCAAGAAGGAAAAGAATTGAGTTTCCATCCTCATGGGTAGAAGCCATACCTATGGAACAAAAACAGACCAGGTTAACAGCTGGGATTCCCTTCAAGGTTTCAACAATGCACCCTGAGTGTCCATCAATGTGGCACCAGGGTCACATCCATGACTGGGGCAGGGGCTGCAGGGAAGGGCCAGGTGCCACCCAGAGCCTGGGGGAGAGAAGGCAGCCATCTTGGCCTGGCACATTTGGGGAGGGGAATGACTTAGGGTTTGACACCTGCCCTGGGACAGGATAGGGCAGGTGAGCTGCCACGACATCTGGGTCCTGATGGGGCAGACTCAGAAGTGGGGTGAAGCGGGAAGTTTTATGGGGCCCACCTGGCTCAGAGGAACAGCATGTTCCATCTGGGCCTAAGGGGGAAGTCCTGCGTGGCCCACATCTCCAGGCATGGCCACACAGGTGCCTGCCAGCACCCTCACATGGTCAGGTCTAGGGTCAGGGACCCAGGACCCCAGAGAACCCTAAGGTCCCACCACTGTCTTTCTGGAAAGGGACCTGCCAGAGCTGGGCGGCCTAGGGCCCCACCCACATAACAGGAGAAGGCAGGGAGCCCTGCTCATGATGGGATGGGCAAAAAGCAGAGCCCTTGGGACGGGAGCTCTGAGCTCTGGAAGGAGGGCCAGGGGGTCCTTTCCCAGGCCTCTCAGAGTAGGTCTCCTGAAAGACCAGGGGTCGGTCCCTGTGCCCTCCCCCCACCCGCCACCCCCAGCCAGGCCTCTGCACAGGGTGCTGGGGAACGGTAGGGTTGTCCTGGCTGGGCTGCAGCTTGCTTTGGGCTTCAGACCTCAGACAGATGCTGCTCTCACTGGGCCTTAGTTTCTGCTTCTGTGAAATGGGGACCGAGGATCAGCTGCTTCAGGATCCTTGGTCAGGCTCCCCTGTGCCCCCCACAGGCCTGCCTCTGTGGCGTGCGGTCTCAGTGACATTGCCCATGGAACTGCTCTGTCATTCTCTCTACACCCAGGAGAGCCCAATAACACCCTTGAACTGACAGGTGCACAAAGTAGAGCAAACAGTGAACACAGCCTCAGGGGACCAATCAGTCCCCCGGCCCCTCAGTGGACAGGGCTCTCCAGGGAACAGGGACCCCAGCAGCAGCACACACAGGCCCAGAGGGCTGCCTGGGCCGAACTGTCCCCAGGCTCCCGCTGGGCCACAGAACTCCACTCCAGTGGTATGTTGATGACGGTCACCTTTGCGCTCCTGTCTGCACTGTGGCCTCCTCGTCCTGGCCTCATTCCTCACAGGCCTCTCCCAGGCCTTTCAGGTGTCTCGTGTCCTGTGTCCTCAGACTGAGGTGGGTCCCTGGCCGTGGGGCTCTGGGATGTCACGGAGTGACTCTGAAGGGTCTCAGTGACATGAGGCCCAGGATTACTGCAAACACGAGTGACGTCATCAGTCTGAAATGACACTGACAGCTGTAAGGTGCTTCACGAAGGGCAGTGTACACGACTGTCACCATCTCCTTCAGACCTGCCTGCCTGGGGCCTGGGGCTGGGCTCAGGACTGGTCTCCAGATGAGGGAGCCGAGGTCCTCAGCTTTCATGCCCCTGGGCCCGCCCAGGCCCTGGCAGGGGTCGCAGCCGTGTCCACGTGCAGAGCCAGAGCCCCAGGTGACCGCTCTCTTTCCTCTCTCCGTCTCAGGGCTCAGCGTGGACCCCGGCCCGGCCGGTCTGGTGGGGCGACGGGCGCCACGTCCCAGACAGCCTTTCATGGTCACGTTCTTCAGGGAGAGCCCCAGCCCCACGCGAGTTCCTCGGGCCGTGAGGCCCCTGAGGAGGCGGCTGCTGAAGAAAACCAACGAGCTGCCGCAGCCGAACAAGCTCCCGGGGATCTTTGGTGAGCGCCGCGGCGGCCTGGGTCTGCGCAGGCTTTTGGCCGAGCACCAGTGGTGGCGACAGACTCTTCTGGTCCTCAGAAGGGGTCAAGCTGATGGTCACCCTCCAGCCACCTTTCCTGACACCCCCCTTTGCCCCATGCCCCCTGTGGACCAGCCACTGCACTCTCTGGCCTCCCTGCCACCCAGAAGTCCCCGCCCCGCCCTCCCCTGTGTCCGGCAGAGTCAGGTGCCCTTCCTCCGGGCAGCACCTGCCTTTGTGGCCCTCGGTTCTTTCCCAGGCGCCCTGCAGGGTGCACAGGTGTTGAGGCAAAGGTCTCCCCACCAGGCCAAGACCCTGAGGATCAGGGACAAGCCTGCCCTGCCCGTGTGCCTGCCTTCCCTTCATGGGAGTCGGCCCTTTGGCCCCAACGTGAGCCACTTGGCCTGTGGGATGAGTGTGGCGGGAGAGGAGGGAGAGGGCAGGACGAGTCTCAGTAGGAAAGGAGGAGGTGCCCCAGCCTGGTGGCAGAAAGGTCCCTGGGGCTGTGTATTGGAGCATCAGGAGCCCTGCAGGCTGGAGTCAGGGGCGGCTGGCTGAGCACGGGTGACTCTGGAGCCATCTGGAGCCACCGGAGGTCCTTGAGCTGGGCCATGGCACCGGCAGAGCTGCAGGGATGGGCTTTGTGAGATCAAACAGTTTAGTTTTCCATCATTGATTTATTCCACAAATGTGCCCATCAGGGCATCCCCCGCCCTGGGAGCCCCCGTGGTAGCTGCACAGGGCAGGACCCCAGAAACGACCTTGTACCGTCTGTCCCCTGCAGATGACATCCATGGTTCCCACAGTCGGCAGGTTTGCCGTCGGCACGAGCTCTACGTCAGCTTCCAGGACCTCGGCTGGCTGGTAATTGCTACTCTCCCTTCACATTCTTTTTCTTTTAATATATTTTTATGGTTATGCTATTACAGCTGTTCCAGTTTTTCCCCCTTTGCCCCATTTCCAGCCAGTACTCCCCTTTCCTCCAGCAACACCCTGCCTCTGCCCCCCACTTAGTTCATGTCCATGGGTCATGAATTTAAGTTCTTGGGCTTCTCCACTTCCTATACTGTTCTTAACTTCACCCTGTGAACTCTTTAACCACCTATTTGTACTTCTTAATCCCTGGACCTTTTGTCCCATTCTTCCCCCTCCCCCTCCCTCTCCTCCTCTCTCTTCCCACTGATAACCCTCTAAATGGTCTCTATATCTATGATTCTGTTTCTATTCTGTTTGTTTTTTGATAGTTGTGAGTTTATTGCCATTTTAATGTTCATAGTTTTTATCTTCTTTTTCTTAAGTCTCTTTAACATTTCAAATAATAATGGCTTGGTGATGATGAACTCCTTTAGCATTACCTTGTCTGGGAAGCACTTCATCTGCCCTTCCATTCTAAATGATAGCTTTGCTGTCTTGGTTGTAGGTCCTTTATTTTCATCACTTTGATACTTCTTTTTTTTTTTTTTAAGATTTTATTTATTTATTTATTTTTAGAGAGAGGGGAAGGGAGGGAGAAAGAGAGGGAGAGAGACAGCAATGTGTGATTGCCCCTCACACACCCCTAACTGTGGACCTGGCCTACAACCCAGACATGTGCCCTGACTGGGAATTGAACCAGTGACCCTTTGATTCGCAGGTCAGCGCTCAATCCACTGAACCAACCAGGACTACTTTGAATACTTCTTGCCAGTCTCTTTTTGCCTACAAAATTTGATTTGAGAAATCAGCTGACAGTCTTATAGCAACTCCTTTGTAGGTAACTATCTGCTTTTTTCTTGCAGCTTTTAAAATTCTCTCTTTGTCTTTAACCTCTGGCATGTTAATTATGATGTGTCTTGGTGTCATCCTCTTTGCGTCCATCTTGGTTGGAACTCTGTGCTTCCTGGACTTGTATGTCTATATCCTTCACCAAATTAGGGAAGTCTTCTTTCATTATTTTTTCAATAAGTTTTCAATTTCTTGCTCTTTCTCTTCTCCTTCTGGCACCCCCTATGATTTGAATGTTGGTACATTTGAAGATATCCCAGAGGTTTCTTAGTCAATCCTTGTTTTTCTGGATTCATTTTACTTCTTGATTTTCTGATCAAATGTTTTTTTCTTCCTTATGTTCCAAAGCATTGTTTTGACTCTTGGCTTCATCATCTCCACTGCTGGTTACCTATACATTTTTCTTTTTTTCACTTAGTGTACCCTTTATTTCTGCCTGGGTCTTTTTTTTTTTTTTTAATAAATTTACTTATTTTTAGAGAGAGAGGAAGGGACGGAGAAAGAGGGAGAGAAACATCAATGTGTGGTTGCCTCTCTCATGCCCCCAACTGGGGACCCAGCCCACAGCCCAGGCATGTGCCCTGACTGGTAATCAAACTGGCGAAGGTTCGTAGGCTGGCACTCAATCCACTCAGCCACACCAGCCAGGGCTCTGGCTGGGTCTTTTTTATGCTGTTGAAGTACGCAATGTGTTCCTTGAGCACCCTAATAACCAGTGTTTTAAACTCTGTATCTGATAGATTGCTAATTTCCATTTCATTTAGTACTTTTTCTGGAGTTTTGTTCTGTTCTTTCATTTGGGCCATACTGTATTTCTTTGTCTCTGCATTTTGGCAGCCTCCCTGTATTTTTTTTTTTTTTTTTTTTTTTTTTTTTAATATGTTAGGTAGAGCTGCTTTGACTCCCTTTGTTAACATGGCCTATTAGAGAAGCGCACTGATAAGCTGGATGGGGCAGAGCCTTTAGGTCACCACCAGGGCAGGACAACCCTTGTGAACCAGGTGGATGGAGTCTCAGATATGGTGTTGCCCCTCTTTGGCTCTGTGTGGGGGAGGGCTCAGAAAAGGAACATTAGCCACTGCCTGGCCTTTGGAGTTTTATCTGAGAGGAAGCTGTCTCCCAGCACTTGCCCTGATGCCAGACACTTGTTTCTCTCCTTAGGCCCCTGGGGCCCTTCCAGCTGCTGCCTTGGTGCTGGGACCCAGAGGGAGTCTGTTGCTGATCCTGTGAGAGAAGATGCCTGAGAATCCTGCGGTTTCTTCTGCTGCCTCAACCCCCACTGGTTTTTACAGCCAGAAGTTAAGGGGACTTATCTTCCTGGCACTGGAACCCAGGATGGGGCGGTCTGGTGTGGGACTGGTTTCCCTCGCTCCCAAGGTATCCCTGCTGATGTTCATCCACCGCACGTGGGTGTGGGACCACCTGTTTCGTGTCTCCACGTCCCTGCCCATCTGGAGGAATATGACTTCTTTAATTCCTTGGTTGTTGGACTTCCATACAGCTCAATTTTCTGACGATTCTGGTGACGGTTGTTTTGTATTTTAGTTGTAATTTTTGATGTGTTTGTGTGAGGAGGCAACCGTGCTGACTATGCCTCCATCTTGACCGGAAGTCTCCCCCTTCACTTTTCTTAAATGATAATTACCACAGGAAGATTGTAAGTGGCTCCAGGAAGTGGTAGATTTATTGGAAATTTTATTTTTTCATGTTATTTTCTGTGTTTTCCAAGTTTTCTACAGGGAGAATATGTTACTTCTGTAGTGAGAAAGTGCTTTTAGTTAAAACCCATGAAAATGGAGAGAACCTGAATCCTGAGTCTCCCCACATGGCAGCTCCTTGTTTGCACCCAGCACACCCTGAGTGCCAAGTCCTGCTGACCCACCTTTGGGTCCTACGCCAAGCCTCTGGCCTAGGGGTAGGGGCAGGGGAACTACAAGCCCGGGAGGTGCAGGTGCAGCTGTCACCACACAGCCCTTACTGGGGCTGGGAGATCCCGTGCTTGACAGATAGAGGCCACAGCAGCACTGCCTCTGTGCCTTTGCTGTAACAGCCGCTGCAGGACCCGCGGGCCGCGGGGGGCGGGCTCGGGGGAGGATGCCGAGTGCTGATGGCAGGTGCCAGGGACAGAGCTTGCTTCCAGTCCTGTCTGCTGAGGGTCTTGGGGTGCATGTCAGGCTTCTGGGGGGCTGCCGGGGCACAAGGGTAAGTTGACAGGTCCCTGAGGCTGAGTGAGGGAGGGTGAGGGGCAGCCGTGAATCTTCCTGTGACAGGGGCTGAGGGGCGGGGGGGCTTAGAGGGACCTCATGGGTGGGACTCACCTTCTTCCTTCCCCCCACCCAGGACTGGGTCATCACCCCCAAGGCTACTCAGCCTATTACTGTGAGGGGGAGTGCTCCTTCCCGCTGGACTCCTGCATGAACGCCACCAACCATGCCATCGTGCAGTCCCTGGTCAGTACCCAACCTGTCCTGTGGGACCCCAGGGGAGGGTGCCCTGAGGAGAGGGGCTCGGACAGCAGGAGGTGAACGGGAGCACCTGCTGGGGTCTCAGGGAAGTTTCTCCGCGTGGGGCCTTGGCTGCGTGCACGTGTAGTTAAGTTCCCACCCCTGTGCAGGTGCTGTCCCTGCGTGACCACACTCTATGTAGACTCACTGCTGGTGCACACACATGTGCACACACATGTGCAGGTACGTCTGGTGGGACCCAGACTCATAAAGGCGGCCTGCTTGTGGCCACATGCACACACCCCACAGACGTGTATCCCACCTGGGCACCTGTGTGCTCTGAGCTCACGGGCCCCGTGTACCCTGGATTGTTCCACCTCCTGTGACACGTGCACACGGGGTGAGAGGCAGGCGTGTGTGCTCACCCACCCTCTTCACGGTGAGCGCGGAGAGTCGCCCGTAAGCCCTGTGCACCGGGCTCTCCTGGGCTGGGGCTCCCGCTCCATTCGCTCCCCGTCGGCTCTTTCTCCTGGTTCTCCCGGCTCCTGTTCCCACAGACGGTGTGGCCTTTGATGCGCCGGTACCTGGGGTAACTTTAATGTCTGGGGTAACTTTAATGCTGAGAAATAATTTCCGTGAGGACTATCGCTGCTGCTTATTGCTCATGCTTTAGATGGTTTGTGTGTGTGTGTGTGTGTGTGTGTGTGCGCACGTGTGCGTGTGTGCATGCGCGTACTGAGACTTCTTTTTAGAACGCTTGCCTAGACCCCTAGTTCCCGGTACGCCTGAGCCGTATGTTTACATGCGAGAGGCTGTCAGGGTGATGCTTTAGGGAGAGAGGACATGGGTGTAAGGAAAGCTGCTTTGACCCTGTGGGTCCTCCTTTCTCAACATCAGGTGGGATTTGCTGGACCCCGGGGGCTGCCTTCCTCGGTGAAACTCAGGGGTGAGAGGCCATGTGTGACAGCCACCCGGGCTTCCCGTCTCTCATGCATGTGCGTCTCCTGGGCCCTGTGAGGGGTGTGGGGTGGCCACTGCACCTGCACCTCCAGGGGGTTGCTCTCTCCTCCCCCACCTCTGTCCAGACATTAGGCCCCCACGTTGGTCAGCGGGAGTGAGTGCTCAGGCTGTCGTGGTGCAAACAGGACAGCAGCTGCCATCTTATGGGGGCAGGGCTGTCATTGACACACGTGCCTGGGACCAGCCAGGATGGTGGATCCTGTGAGAAGGGAAGGCTGGGCCTCTGCATGAAGAGAACGAACATTCCAGGCAGAAGGAGCAGGTGCACAGGCCCCAGGACAGGAGCAACTGGGTGGGCTCTGGCCTGTGGGGAGGCAAGGCTGGAGAGGAGCGAAGGAGGGCCCAGGGAGGGGATGTTGGGTGGGCAGGGGTCCCTAACACAGGCCTTGAGATGAGAGCAGGGAACAGTCTGGGACATTTCTGTGTTCCCCATTCTGGCATGGCAGTTGCAAGGCAGGTGTGTGAGAAATGAGAAAAGTACCATTTACCCATTTAGCAGAACAGAAAACTGAGGCCCATAAATGACTGAAATGTACCCAAAGTAACAGAACCTCTGATTTGGTTTCCTAGAGGCTTAAAAGCAAATAGAATGGAATGGCACACTAGGCTCTGCAAATCGATCTGTTTGGTGCCACATGGAATAAAAGGCAGTTTGTCTTTCTGTCATTGATCTGATAAGCCCTGGTCCTGGGTGGAGTCACAGAAAGGCAGCATCCCTGCCTTCCTTGGGACTCAGAGACTCTCCAGTGTCCCAAGTCAGGAAGGACCTTGCCCGGTGTTTAGCCACTTGGAGCCCCATGACTGGCACATCAGGGAGGCGTTGCCTGGTTCCTTCATGTGGGCCTATGAATGCCAAGGCCAGACACCATATGTGGAGGATGGGAAGCTGGGACGCTGGGGAGCAGTGGCCCCCATGTCTCCACAGAGGCCTCGGCTTCCCCAGTGGTCCGCAGAGAGGCTCTGGGCCCCAAGCCAGCCCAGTGCCCAGCTGACAGTCCTCCTGGCAGGCGGGCTCAGAGCTGGGGCTTCGGGGGCAAGGCTGGAACAGAGACCAGGCTGCCGGACAGTGAGGCGGAGTTGCCTCCAACACCCTAGGTTCGGTTGGAAACTACTCTGTCCAGCAGAGGTTTCATGACCACGGCAGAACAAATCTATCCAGAACACTATATTATATCTGGGGGGTAGGGAGGTGGCTTCCCTCTCTAGTGGAGAATAGCAGCCAGACCTCCATCCCTCATGCTTGTTATTGAGAAAGATACGTGTGGGAGATACAAGGTTAAAATTCATAAGTCATCAATAGCTTTCAGGTGCCTGGATTACAGTTGGCAATAACAGATTACAAGTTCCAGTACAGCGGGTACAACGACTAGTCTGTGTTAGGGTCTATTAAACATCTTGACCCCACACTGGCACTAGGTGCAAGGTTTCATATATTCTTTGCTAGAGATTGTTTATACTTAGAGATAAAGAAAAGCAGATAAAGAAAAGCAGAGCAAGTTCTAAAGCATAATATGCATTCTTTAAATTGAATTCCCATGAAACCCTCTGAATGGTTTTCAGGTATGTCTCCCACACAGCCTTTGATGAGACTTAAAGACAAGCCAGGGGGGTTGGGGGGTGGCAAGTCAGGCTGAGGCCGGGGCTACAATTCCCTAAACCACAAGGAGCAGTTCCCCACAGGACAGGTTCCCCCGTCAGACAACTGCATCCAGGTCCTTCCTGCTCTGCAGCCTCTGTGAGGGCTGAGTGGTACTGGGCTCTTGGAATAGGCACACACACACACATACACACACACACACACACACACGTGTGCGCATAGAAGCAGGTTTCCCCTTCTCTCCTGCCCCCCATGGCTCGGGGCTGCCACTGGGCCCGTCAGTTTGGGGCCCTGACGAGGAGTCCAGTGTAAACTCAGCTCATCCTGCCAAGTCTCAGGATAAATATTTGTGTGGAGGCTGAAATAGCTCCTCAATCAGGCTCCTTCTCAGTGGACAGAGCTGTTTAGGAGGAGAGAGCAGGATCACCTCCCCTGGTCCAAGTCCTGCTGCAGCTCCCATGGGCTGTGTGCCCTCGGTTCCCCCCGTGGCCGGTGCGCCCTCGGTTCCCCCCGTGGCCGGTGCGCCCTCGGTTCCCCCCGTGGCCTGTGTGCCCTCAGTTCCTTCATCTGCAGGAACGACACTTGATTAGAAGCTGTTCTGAGGGGTGAATGCGCTCTGAGAAACAATGGTGCTGAACACCTGAGGGTGAACCCAGAAGCCTAGGCTTTATCCATTTCTTCTCTGCACACTTGCTGGGCCACAGGAGGGGGAGACAGACCATAAACGGCAAAGGTGGACAAGACATGATCAGGGACATTGTGGAAGCACAGAGAAGAGGGAGGAGTGCGGGGGCGGTGCTCCAGGGGCCTCAGGCAGAGGGACCCGCCACCAGGTGCACTGTGTGCTGGGGACCAGCAGGGTCTGAGGGTCTGAGGGGAGTGGGTGTGGCAGGGGCCAAGCTGGTGCCCAGGCTGTGCCCTAAGGGCCTCGAGGCAGGGAAGGGAAGGGGTCGTGAAGGGCAGACTTTCTAATGGAGCAGCGGAGGGGCAGGCAGGAGCTGGGGGCAGGGGCTGGGCGGGTCCTGGGAGAAGTCCGTGTGCTCATGCCTCCGCCTGCTGCCCCCTCCCTGGCCAGGTGCACCTGATGAAGCCAGACACAGTCCCCAAGGCGTGCTGTGCGCCCACCAAGCTGAGCGCCACCTCCGTGCTCTACTATGATAGCAGCAACAACGTCATCCTGCGCAAACACCGCAACATGGTGGTCAAGGCGTGCGGCTGCCACTGAGGCCCCCCACCTGGCCACTGCAGTGCTTCTTACCTGAACCAGCCCCTCTGCAGAGGCCGAGACCCTCAAATGCTGGGCAGGGCTCTCACGGCTCTGCGCACACACACAGAGCATCTGATTAGTCCTCTCCAGGCCCCTTTGCCCCTTCCCTGTGGTCTGTGGTCTGTCCCACGCCACCCTGGAGGGTGTGTTGGCTGCGCTGTCTGCAGTTAGCACAGAAGGCCTAGCTTAGGACCTGTCCTTGGCCATCCTGGCCCATCCCATGGGCAGCCTGTGCTGGTCTGAGGAGAACCTGGAGCCTAAGGCTGGCTGGTTGACTTTGCATCACTCACCATAGAATTCAGGTGTGGGAGCGGAGTCTGCCCCTTCCTAGGGCAGCACTGGGCATTTCTGGGCTTATTTGGGCAGTGTCTTCCTGGGCTCCTCACTTGGCCTGCCAGCAGTTAGCACATTAGGAAAAGAACAGGCTGGGTGGGATCATGCTCTGGGCCTGCCTACCTCTGCCAGGGTAGAGCTCGGACCCCCAGAGAAGCAAAATCTTGGGGTCTTCCAGTTCCCTCGCTGGGGGTCAGCACTGAGAGAGGTAACTTAGCAGAATCAAGGACAGTATGTGCGCGGGTGGCCCTGCAGACACGCAGCACAGACGCCACCACTGCCTAGCCTCTTCCGATGGCCATCAGTGATCACCTAGGTACTTTTCCCGGTGAACCTTGGCAGGGTCATAAGACCTTCAATGTAAAACTTGCAGCAGCTCCCAGCTGTTCAGAGTTGAAATAAACTGGTTTCCCGCTCCTCTCATGCTAAAGAGCAATCTGTTCCGCCAGAGCAGAGTGCCTGGGCCACCTCTGACCAGGCTGGGGCATGGGTGGCCACTGTCCCTGTCTGCTAGAGTCAGAAGGTAAGAGCAGACTGGTCATCCTATGTGCCCGGGTCCTGTCCTATTTCTTGGAGCCTCTCAGCCAAAAGAAAAGTCTCTCGGCCCAGTGGAGTGACAGGCAGTAATTGGAATGAGCTGGAAGGGGGTGGTTCCCGGAAACCACTGTTCTCCCTGGAGCAGCAGAAGCAATTGGAGTGTGTATTTGATTTCTGACTCGCTAAACCAGTAATTTACCTGCTGGAGCAGACACAGTTCAGCTGCCCGAACCCTGAAATACTGTCGTTAATAGCAGATCCTGGGCCCACCCCAACCCACAGATACAGCCCACAGAGGCAGAATGACCCGTGTGCCCAAAGATGCATATCCCTGGGGTTCACTCTGCACCCTGAGGACAGACGCCAGGAGAGCAGGCCTAGAGCAGGCAGGCCTAGAGGCTGGGGCTGTGCTGCAGCAGCAGCTGCCACAACCGGACCTGGAGGGACGCTGGGAGCGAATGCAGAGAGGACACCCTCCCTATGTACAGAGGATGGGCCCAAACTGTCTGGAAGATGGAGAGTCCCCGTTAGCCTGGGGCTTCAAGCTCAGGCTGGAAGGGGTTGGACCAGGCTCCCGGCGGGAACATTAGGAGAGACCCGTATTTGGTTCTGGCTCAGCCACTGACCGGCTTGCTCTCTGCAGCAATCCGCTTCCTGACTCAGGCTTCAGTTTCCCGGCTGCAACATGAGCACATAGGACTCTTGCATCCCCAAAGAGCCTTTGAGCCAGAGAATGTGCCTGCCACCCTGACCCTTGTCTCTCAGAGCCAGGTGCCCAGCTGCCATAGGACACAAAGCCTGCCAGTTCAGGACCTAATTTAACAGCTCTCTCCTCCCAACATCAAGGCAGCAGCAGCTAGAAACTCCTGACAGATGTCAATGGCCTGTCTCTTCCATGCCCAGCACAGAGCTGGCGTGGTTTGGTACGCCAGGAGTGTGGGAATGAGTGTTTTAAAGACGCAGGCCGCCTTGCATATCGGTGTGCATAAACCTGAAAGTACAGTGTTCTCGGGCTCCCTGAGACTTCCAGCACCTTCAGCCACCCAGGCGCCACCACAGAAATCCAGAACAGGCCTCAGAGAAGGGAGGTTGTCACAAGGCCGGCGAAGTGCCAGTGTAGTTACTGAGGCCACCTCGTCTACCTGGTTGCCCCTGGCACCCCAGGTTACATTCAAGACTGCACATCAGAAACACAAGTAAGGGCGGTCAACTCAGGGCCACAGAGCAAAGTAAATGCTGACAGTAAGGAAGACACAAAGGAGCAGGCGCGCCCAGGCCCTTCGGTGTGGAGCACGCTGCTGTCCTCAGCAGCCCCTCACCCCTGTTCACAATCAAACGCAGTCCTGGCCCTGCTGCCAGCTTACCAGGCAAAGCCCTATCCTTCTGTCCCTCTTGGTAGGGAAGTGGGTAACAAGCTCCAAAAAGTCCCCTACAGTTTCACAGGACAGGCAGCTGTGACCGAGAGCGGGCTTTGCAGCCAGCAGACCTGGCATCGAATCCTGGCTCTGCCTCTTGTTAATTTGACTACATGACGTAACCTGAGTTAGGTCTTTCCCTTGTAGAAAGGTGTATTGCTTCTGCCCTTGATGAGGATCAGGTCTGTCCACAGAGCACTTAGCACCATGTCTGAACATGTGTGTGGAATGAGTAACATCTATGAGTGGCCTTATTTTAAAATAGTTTGCAGATGCAGGCCTCCTGTGTGCAGTGGCCACCCCTCAGGGAAGCTGAAGGGACAAACTGCGGTTTCTCTTCTTACTGGGAGCCTCAAGCAGCCATTTGACTCTGTTTTTTCCTCACTTAAGGAAGTTACATGTATGCTGGAGAAATTTTTGAAAATAAAAAATACAAACACACATAATGCCACCACGGAGGCATAACCATTGTTAATAATTCCTTCCAGTCTTTTTCTTAGCACATGTCTTTATACATAATACACAGATATTTTACAAAGTTAGGATCATACTCCATGCACTACTTGATCTGATTTATTCAATTTATTCTGATGTTATTAAATGCTCTCCAAAAACAACTCGTAGTAGCATTCCATTCCTGGACGTCTGCCTTAGTTTTCTCACTCAGGCCAGGTCTCACCATTCCCTCCCCAGAGGGTGGGGTGGGGCCCGAGACCCTGCCACCCAAGCCCCACCCAGCATCTGGAAGAGGGCAACACCTGCATGGTCACCAGACTGGCCATTAGCCTGGAATCCCTGGACCTGGCACCTCCCCTCTGAGACTCATGGGTGGGTGCAGGGGTAACTTCTGGGGAGGCCCTTGCACAGCACAGGGTGAGCAGTCGTCACCCCATGGCCCCCACCCACCAGTCTCCTGGGCACCCTGCTGGTCCTATGCGCCCAGAACAATCAGGAAAGCACAGTGAGAAGCCCCCCCCCCCCCCACCTCTCCCGTGTTTCACAGCGTTGTGAGACTGGGCCTCTGTCCTGGGGCCTCGGGCCAGGCTGCTCCATGTCCCTGCATGTCATACCCAGACTGGCCATGCTGAGTACGTCACACACACCCTCTTCTCTCTTGGACGTCACACCGGCCCTGAATGGCTGCGATTCCCCTGGTCTCACTAATGCCCATCCTGACACCCATGACTGACCACCCGTGAGATGGACACGTAGGCTAAGAAGCAAGGGTCTCTCCTGGGGAGGAACCCCACCTGAAGCCCACCCGCAAGCTGGCTCCAGATGCCGGAGGCTGGGCTGGCACCCCCCCCCCCCCCCCCCCGCAGGAGCTGGCCAGGAACACTGGGGCCTCAGGCCAGCAGGCTCCTCCCCTCCCCTCCAGGCTCAACCTGACCTCAACCCTAAACGAGGACCAGCCTGGCCCAGCCCAGCAGTTTCTAAATGTTGGGACTTGATTCACAGCTACTGGCGGGTGGGGAGCAGGGCAGCAGGTGGCTGTGATGGTGCTCAGCCTCCACACGTGGATGGTGGGAGGCGACTCACCACCAGCAGGTGTGAGGGCACAGACGGGCTAACCCGATTCACCTGTCTCATGCCAGGCATGGGAGGACAGAGGCACTTCCACACCTGCCATGGCCGCTGCTGTTCTGCAGTGGCTCCCACAGTGTGCCCTTAGGGACAGCTGGGGGAGCGAGGGCAGCAGGGTGTCTGGTCTTTCCTAGCAGGCAACAGTATAAGAACTAGGATTTGTTTTACCAGAAGAAACATCCAGGAGCTACACGGATGGGCCCAGGAGAGGCCCTGGCAGCAAAGGCCTAGAAAGGCCATGCCGGCTCCCAGGCCATCAGAGGAGCTGCTCCAAGCTGACCCCGGAAGGACTTGACACTGACCCCCGCTTAACAAGTGCTGGACCCCCGGGGCGGCCGAATCCTGGACGCGCGGGCGCAGTGCAGAGAGCACCTCTCACACGTACTCCCCACAGTCGGAGATGATCACCTTCTCCTTTGGCTTCCCGTCCTTGCTGCCCTGGGCCTTTGTGGATGGAACAGGAGAGGAGAAACAGGAGGGAGGGTGAAGATTAAAGGGGGCCCTGGGGACAGCCATCCCGCCTCCCATTCCCAGCCCCAGCAGAGGCGGCCTCCCCTGGAGCAGCTGAGCCCTCCCGCCAGGCCCCAGGGCGCCTGCTCCCGCTGTCCCACACGGCTGTGCCCGAGGGCTGGCCAGTCACCCACCTCAATCTTTCGCAGGACATCCAGGCCTTCCGTGACCTCCCCAAACACCACGTGCTTGCCGTCCAGCCAGTCCGTCTTGTCACACGTCAGGAAGAACTGGGAGCCGTTGGTGTTGGGGCCGGAGTTGGCCATGGAGAGCAGGCCTGGGGGAGGGACGAGCAGGTCAGCACCTGCCCCCGGGCTCCTCGGCCAGACTAACTCTGGGACAGACAGACCATGTGGATGTCTGTCTTCCACTCAACTGACAGTCCATGGAACGGTAAGCAGGGTGGTTTCATTTTATACTGGTTTGTCCTTTGTTCCGTTCACTCAACACTTACTGCCTGCTTTGTAGCCAGGCCCGTTGAGCCCTGGACACAGGTTCCAGCTCTGAAGCTCCGTCTAGTGCAAAAGTCACTCAAGAGACCTGTGCTGTGACAGCCATGACAGAGAAGCCAGTGACAGACAGCTGTGCAGGGGATGGAAGCACAGGGCAGTCACAGAGACTGAGTGTGTGTCACGTGTGCCGGTGCCACCATCACGGAAGGCTCTCTGGAGGAGGGGACATCGGAGCTTAGTCTAAAAGGCCCGGGTTTGGGGGCTGAGGGGGCAGCGGGAGAGAGCCACGCTTCACGGCCAGGCCTCTGCACCGTGTACTCCCTGGGGATGGGGACTGTGTCCCCTCCTATACTCAGGGCCACAGCGAGCAGGGTGCCTGACACACAACGGCTTTAAAGAGTCAAACACTGATTGTGTGTTTACTGTGTCAGACGCTGCTGCAGGAAACAGTGAAAAGAAAGCCTGTGCCCTGCCCTCACGAGGCTGACATTCTGAGAAGGGAGACAGAAAATAAATAAGTAAAAAAATAAATTTATAATACAATCTCAGGTAGGAGCTGACTCATAAGAGCGAGGTGGTAGGAAAGTCCATTAGAGAAGGAGGCCAGGGCAGGCCCCTGGGACGAGGTGACACGTGTGTGGCACCAGAAGGGAGGGAGGGGTGACCCATGGAGCCTGGGAGGAAGCAGCATTTGCCAAGGTCCTGAGGGGAGTGAGCTCGGGGTGTGAGGAGCAGCAGGACTGGCGGGGACGCAGGGGGCGGAGCGGCAGGTCCCTGCGCCTGGGGAGCTGCCGGGCCCAGGTTGGTCGGCCCTGCTGGACCGGATCCTACGGGGACGGGGCCCTGGGAGGGCTGTCAGCAGAATGGCGTGCCTGGGTGTCTAGCTGGGAGGACCGCTCTACTTCCCGATATTAGACCACGAGGGGTGAGAGGCAAGAGCAGAACCGGGGGTAAGCCCGGAAGACCTGGTGGTGGACGGGGGTGAAGAGCGGCCGGGCCAGGAGGTGACTGAAGACAGAGGGGCCCGCCGTACGGGTGAGGGAGCACAGGGGTCGGGGAGGAGTCCTGCGTGTCTGACTCCCCGGCCAGGTGGATGGTGGCGTCAGTGACTGAAACGCGAAGAGGTGGAGGACGTGTGTCGGCTGAAGAGCAAGAGCTGTGGGGCGTGTGACGCTGTGGGGCCCTGGGGAGGGGGCGGGGAGGGACGGGCCTGAGGCTAGTGTGGGAGGGGGAACAGCGGCGACTGAAAGCCCGGGACAGGATGAGATCCGCGGGGACAGGGCTTCTAAGCAGGGTAACACTGCCCCCTGGAGGCTGCTTGGAAGCTTCTAGGTATGCTTTTGGTCCATTAATACTGGGAGCGCTACTGAAATGTGTGGGAAGGGAGCAGGGAATCAGGATGTCCTGCAATGTCCCACCTAATGAAGAACTATTCTGAGTCCTCTTCAACTTCACGCCTGGCCAAACATTCACGTACACAGATGAGAAAAAACTGTTCCCTCACAGTCTGCAGCCCACTTCCCAGGGCTTAACTACTATTGACAGTTCTGCTTCACAATTTCTTACTCATAATGACCCTTTTCTCAATAATCTTTTTTGTTTCAGTCTAGCTTTTTGAAAATGTTTATTAGTCATGATTGCACATAGTTTAAAAAAAATCATTCCATGAAATCTGTGGTAAAACATAACATTTCTTCTGCTCCCCCAATACCATTTTTCTGCCTGCCAGAGGTAACGTTCATTTCTTGCAGGTGATTATTTTGGTGATTATATCTCTGAAAAAATATCTTCAAGTTACTGCTACTTGATTTTTTTTTCAGTTTTTGGCTATTTTAGGTCAGTTTCTTTGGGAAATAGATTCATGGGGATTTGCATGAAGTCAGTTGGGATAGGTGACAAAATCTGAATATGGCCTGAATGTTAGTTTTGATTAGTGTTGTATTGATGCTAAATTTCCTGATTTTATAGCTGTACTGTGATTAGTAAGGGGATGTTTTCGTCCTCAGGAAATACATACTGAAGTATTTGGAGTCAAAGGACATGTCTTGAACTTCCTCTCAACTGGTATACAGGAGGGGGAAAATATATGTATATAAGTGAGTGATAAAGAAAACAGGCAAAAAGTAAATTAATGGGTGGAAAAATGACATAGGAGAGTTCCTTGAACTATTCTTACAGAATTCTTATTCTGTATGACTATAAGTTTGAAAATATATCAAAACAAAATTATTTTTAAAAAACAATAAAACCAAACCAGATGATAACTGAAATATTTTATGACTTTCAACTGATTATTCTTTCTGATGGTCCTAAGCCTTCACAGAGCTTCAAAAATGCTTGCTCGGCCTCATTTGCTACCAGCTTCCGGGACCCGAGATGCCCCACGCAGACTCAGGCAGAAATAGTGTCAAGGGTGCAGGACTCCAGGCAGCTTCCTCCTCAGCTTGATCGGCCACCAGCTTCCTGGCAGCCCTGACTGGAGCCCCACTCACCTGCTATCATGAGAACAACATCTGAACGCAGGAGCATCTGGATGCGGCCAGCTGGCTTGTTCCCAATCTTGATGTCCATGTACACCTGAGGATTGGACCGGGCCTTCTTTGTAGTGGGCTCTCCCTGGGTGCAGAAGAAATTGCTCAGTTAGAGAGAACTCTGACTCCCAAGGATTCTTTGCAAAACACACTCAGAACCCAACTGCGGGGAGCAGGACGGAGCAAGGTGCCGACGGCCTTGGGCCCTGGCGGGGCTGCAGGACGCAGAGGCAGGGCAATAGCACCGGGACCTCAGCACTATCTACCTGAGCCCCACCCCACAGGCACGTGATCTCATCACACTCGCCCTCAGGCACGTCAGCTTGCTTCACCCCCCGCAGCCACAGAACGACACTATTCTGGCCCAACATGACTCTCAGCACCTTCAGCCAGCTCAAGCCCGCCCACCTCACTCCAGTTAAACGGACCATAACCTTCCCCTCAATGCCTAACCCTACAGTCACGGGATGGCTGCAAAGGAACCGAGGAGGGCAGCCGTCTTTCTTGGGCCCAAGTGCTCAGAACACACTGGAGGAGGATGGGCCTAGCTTTATGCCCCAAAGCTGACTAGATAAATGGAACATTCACTACGAACCCTCCATCTGTGTGATACAGAAAACTCTCGTCTCTGACACCCTTGTAGCGTGGACAGGTCAGCATACAGGTGTTGAACTATGAGGCCAGGCACTGGGGTTATTCAGTAAGGAGACACGGCTCCTGCCCTTGAAGAACTGGCTCTCCAGCGGGGAGGGGGTGGCCTCAACTATGAAAGGCATACAGGACCTAGAGTGATAGAGTCCCGCTTCCAACCTCAGCTGCATAACTTACAGGCTGTGTCATGTTCGACAAGTTATTTGACCTCACTGTGCCCTAGTTTTGTCACCTAGAACTGGGGATAATAATAGTACTTATCTCAAAGGATTGTCAATAGGAGTAAACATTTGTAAAGTACTTAGAACAGTGTCTGGCATAGAGTAAGCAACATTTAAACATTTGTTAAGTAAGTAATGCCACAATAAATAGAAGGTTCCACTGGAGGATTCGGGTACTTTCCTGGAGAAGGTAGCAAACATGCTCAGCAGGAGTTAGCCAAATAAAATAAGTGGGAACGGTCATTTTAGGCAATGGAACTGCTTGTGCAAAACCATGGAGATTTATAGGTAACTACAAACTCTTGTTTTCTAGAATAAAAATGGGGACACAATGTGGAGTGAAGAGCAGGGTCAGAAGACGGGGAGCTCTCCTATCCCTCTGATGGAGCCAGGTCTCAGTCCTCTAGGTGCGGGATCCCTAGGACACTTAAGAGCGTATTAGCTCTGTGCTTGAGGAAGCGCCCCATGGCTGCTCCAGACAGGAAGACACAGGCCTGGGCCACGAGACCAGTTAGGAAGCTGGTCACAGGAGAGAGGAGAGAGGCTAAGCCAAGACGTGGCAGGAACAAATAGGAGAAAAGGGACTCAGGAAGACTTAGAAGATAAAATAAGCAGGTCATGGCAATGCATTAGGTATACATTATGGGGGGTCTCAGATGACACTGAGGTTTGGGGTTTGGGTGACTCTGTGGAAGACAGAGACATGAGCTAAGACTGGGGACCTGGGAAGACCAGAGTGCAAGGAGAGGGAGTTCACTCGGGATGTGCTTTGCTTATGTGTGGTGCCTGTGAGACATGCGGGCAGAAACATGTGAAACTCGGGAGAGTGGTCAGGGTTAGGACTAGAGACCAGAGCACTGAATGGCTGTGATAACCTCAGCTGGGACAAAAGTGGCTGAAACAGCCCCAAGGATAGTGTGGAGAGGAGCTGAGGGCTAAGGAAGGAACTCAGAGAAACCCTGCTGTTCCAGGCGCGGAGCGAGGAGAAGCAAAGGCCAGGACGGCAGACCAGCAGGCAGAAGGAAGCACCAAGACAGGGAGAGCCCGCACCTGGCAGCAGACTGACGGGAGGGGCTCCGCGGAAACCGGGGGCGGAAACGGAGGACGGGGTGGGCCTGGTGCCAGAGTCTGCAGGGAGGGCATGGGAGGGATGAGAAGGACGGCGATGCTGACGATGCGGGCCACCCGCTGTCCTTTCTCAGCTCAGACATCCCCTGTCGACAGCAGTCACAGGGCCCCCCACGCACACCTCACGCCCTACGGGGATGACAAGAAACCCAAAGCTTCTTCACCCAATTCCTCCGTCACCACCCACCTCAGAAGCACGCACCTTCGATCTCGCCACCTGCGTGTCCACTTTGGGAGGCTCTGACCCCTCTTCCTCTTCATTTTCTTCCAGAGTCTTCCCAGAGAATGTCTTCAACCAGTCATCTTCTGACCAAACTGAAGGGAAAGAACCAAACAAATGTCAAGAGATTCGAGCTATCAGCCCACTGCTAAGTAGCCACTTGGGCCAGCCAAGTGGACATTCTGTGTGCATGACTCCTGTCACAGGCAGAAGCAAGGACAGTTGTCACTGGGACACACCCAGCCTTCAAGTCCAGGTCTTAGCAGAGGCAGATGAGAATCAAGAGGGACTAAATTAAGCAAAAGGGAAGTCCCACCCTTGTCAAGGTGGGAAGGGGCACATTCCATGTCTATGTCCAAAAGCAAGACTCACGGGGACATCGCCTCTAGTTTTGCTGAGAATCTCCAACTATTTCTCCGGAGGCGCCACATTCTCACCCCACTTATAAACTACTCTATTCGTGTACATACTACACAGCAGCAGGAAGTAAGAGGGGGTAACAGTGCAACAGAGGCCAAAGTTAAAGGCATGGGGAATCTGTGGTTTGCCCCTCTCGCCTTCTCTGGAAGAGGCTTTCTTAATCCCCATTATTGGTTTGGTCAAATTGACAAAAATTGTCCTCCCAAAGAGTTCTGGTTCATTCTGAAAAGACTACAACTCGGCTGCTTAAACCTTGTTAAACGAATGCCTGCCATTTACTTCTAAGAAGTCTTAGACTTACTCAGGATTAATGCTAAGCTCCAAGCCTGCACTGTGCACCTCATTCCCCTAATGGCAGGCTAAGCACAAAGCTAATCATAAAAAGTCCCTGAGACCTGGCTGGTGTGCCTCAGTGGACTGAGTGCCGGCCTGCGAACCAAAGTGTCATTGGTTCAATTCCCAGTCAGGGCACATGCCTGGGTTACAAGCAGAGTCCCCAGTTGGGGGTCTACAAGAGGCAACCACACATGGATTTTTCTCTCCCTCTCTTTTCCTCTCCCTTCCCCTCTCTTTATAAATAAATAAAACCTTTAAAAAAGAAAAAGAAAAAATAGTCCCTGAGTCACCATACATTTCCTTTCTCCCAATAGAAAGGTCTTTTCTGGCATAATCTTTGGATCAGAAATTCTAAGGTTGAATGCAGTTACCAAGTTCTGAGTTCACCTTAAAAATCAAGATCAGCACTGAACTGGAAAAAAATGGGATTGCTAACTGCTGAGAGACACATTTCATAGAAGAGTAACAGACAACATGGAATGAAGTATGGAATTGTCAGGGTCCCCGTGGGAAAGTATCGAGACTTGGAGTCCCGCGTAGGCCAGGCGAAGGAACCAAAGCCTGTAAGACCTGATCAGAAAACTGGGAAAGCTGGGTACATGCATGCCTCCATGCTATAGCCACTGGGCCCCTGTGGGAATTGGGCCATGAGCAAATGCTTTATGTCCTTTGAAGCTTTCCGTGTTCTTTAACCTCTCTTGATCGCTTTATCATACCAGCAGCAGAGGTTTTAACTTTAACTCAGAATGAACTTACCCTCCCTATTTTACAGCCATCTGAAGTCTGTGTGTCCAACACACCCTGATCTGAGGGAGATCTCAAGTTCCTTCAGTTGTTATCCCTGGACAATATCTGTTTTCTGTAATCAGCACTGTTTAACATTGGTTGATGAGCCTTACGTGCATGCTATGTGCCTTTAAGCTTACTGCACTCAATAAAAGACCTTGGAGGAAGGCAGTTGAGGCATTTGTCTCTCAGACATTTGCCAGCCTTCTCTCCCCTAGCACAAGCTGCCTGGGAAGTCTTCATTTCATCCGCGACACCAGGGGATCTCTGAGGGTCAGGGGTCCCCAACATGGAATATTTCACTGTCCAGGAATATGTCATACCAGCACCTTCCCCCAAGATGGCAGCATCCGGAAAAGACGAGTTACTGCTGTCACAGCTCCCCAAGCTGTTTGTTATCAGCAAGCAGCTTCTGGACAAAGTGGAATTAGCGGCTGAACCCACCAGTTCCCAGGGAAACCCAAGAGAAGGTGCTAAGGGCAGCACATGTCCTTACGAAGGCGCCAAATGTTATCACAACTCGACTTGCTCAGCGAAAATGAAGATTTGAAGAGAAAGCTTCCACCCGCCTGAAATACCCGATGGTGCCAGCATTCCATGGAGCACTCGCCATGAAACAAGTCAACCCCGGCACACTCAAGAACACTTTTTAAATTACTTAACTCAGTGCCAACACCATCACGTGGCAGAGTCTGAGTTGCCCAAAATCAAGAACTCAGCTGAAAACAGCACTGCTACTTCCTCCATGGCCTGTTCTAGCCTTGCTGCTACGGCATCTCAGAGACAGGCTAACACAGAGGCACAAGCAAAGAAGGGGCACAGGCTGCGTGCACTGAGTCTGCTTTGGGAAGTGGGGAAGCAAATGATGAGCGTGTTTGTTATCACCTCCCTCACCTGCGAAGGTGGATTCGTAGCAGCTTAGAAGAGATTGAGCGCCCTGACCAAGAGATGAAGATCCTGAGAGAAAAAGACTCTGCAAAAGAGGCATCATATCCTGACTAGTGTGGCTCAGTGGACTGAGTGCCAGCCTGCAAACCAAAGGGTTGCACGTTCAATTCCCAGTCAGGGCACATGCCTGGGTTGTGGGCCAGGTCCCCAATTGGGGGGCGTGCGAAAGGCAACCGCATGTTGATGTTTCTCTCCCTCTCTTTTTCCCTCCCTTCCCCTCTCTCTAAAAATAAATAAATAAGAGAGGCATGAATTTTCGCTCATCTCGTGAGGCCAGGCCAGACCACCATGCAACCCTTCATTCTCACTTGGAATGAGGTTCAAGCCAAAGTATCTGGAGCTGGCTCTCCACATCTGGCATCTATGACAGTGAATAACTGGTACAATCAGCATTGGAAGGTGGGAGCTCTACCCGATCAGGGACCTCAGGGTTCAAAAAAGCAGCTCAGAAACAGGAAGAACAGGAAGACGAGCCAACACCCCATCAAGCTCTGGAGTGGGGTGACTGGATGGACACCCATCCTAGGGGCTACGGCAACCCACAGAACATACGTTAGTCCTCCCACAAGATGGGACAACAGGGGCGGACACCTTCCCCACGAGGGAAAGCTGTGCCACCTTCCCATCCCTGGTTCCTGCTTCAGCTCTGTACCACAAAGGCAAAGACACTTAATCTTGCTTTGCATTCAATAAAGTGTCAAGCAATTAAACGTGTATTTGTACCCTAGATGATGAACCAGTGATTCTTGTTTTGGCATTATTCTTATTATCTTGAATTCCATTTCTTCAGTGAGAGTACTGAGAAATGGCTCTGTATAATCAATGGCTGTATGAATTTCTCTTAAAAGTATAATAGCTGACCAGGTAGCTCAGTTGGTCGGAGCACCGTCCCAATACACCAAGGTTGTGGGTTCGATCCCAGGCAGAGCACATACAAGAATCAACCAATGAATGAATAAATAAGTGGAACAACAAATCAATGTTGCTCTTTTCTTTCTCTCTCCCATCCTCTCTCTCTCTAAAATCAATTAAAAAAATGTTTAAAAATAATAAAAGACCCTTCTATTACATGAGCCTGTGCAGGAAAAAAAAAAAAAAGTGATACTAGGAAAAGGTCGGAAGAGATTTTCTTTGTTTTAAGGTTTTGGACCCTTACATGAAAATTTAAAAACATATGAAATAAGATCCCTTAATTATTAAGATTTAAGTTACATTTATAGCTATGCCCTTATTCTTAGAAACAAAGATAGATAAGGTACTATTTTTATTTCCAGGAATTAAAAAAAAATTACACTTCCAGCCAAGATGGAGGCGTAGGTAGACACATTGCATCTCCCTCCACAACTAAGAAGGATTACAACTACCTCAAAACTAGAGACACCCAGAAGTTCCAGAAAGTAGAGCTGCATAGAAGTCCAACAAACAAAGATATGAAGAAGAAATTCCCATCCAGACAGGAAGGGGGCTGGAGAGGATGCGGTGTGGAGGCAACAGAGGAAGTGACAGAGGCTGTGGCTAGCTGGCGGAAAGCGCAGTCACACATTAAAAAAAAGTAGGGAGTGACACCTGGGGAGCGCTCTCAGCACCAGACCAAACCGCACACCTCACAGTCCCAGTGCCAGGGAAAATAAAACCTCATTGCTTCTGACTGTGAAAACCAGTAACTGTGAAAACCAGTGGATGTTGGAGTGGAAGAAGAAACTGCTGGTCTCTCAGCAGAGTCCACTTATTTAGAGGGCCCCCACAGTCCTAGAATGTCTGCAAAAACCCACCCACTCTGGGAACCATCACCAGGCAACAGCTAGAGGGGCACCAGTGCCATACAGGAAGTGGGAGAAGTGCCTGGAAAACAGGCAAGTGCCGAGCAAGCAGCACTGTTCCCTCTCAGACCCCTCCCCCACATACAATGCCACAAGGTGGTGAAATGGGTAGCCCCGCACTGACAAACACCTAAGGCTCCGCCCCTTGCAACGCAGCAGGTGCGACAGTTCTACCTAAGACACAGAGGCAAATACAGGAGGTTGCCAAGTTAAGGAGACAGTGAAGTATGACCCAAAAGAGGGAACAGATCAAGGTTCTAGTGGGAGAACTAGGTGATGAGGAGAGCCAACCTAACAGATGCTGAGTTCAAAACATTGGTGATAATGATGCTCACAGACTTGACAGATATGCTTGAATACAGCAAAACACAGAAGGGAAGAAGTGAAGGCTATGCTAAATGAAACAAAGGAAAATCCACACAAAACCAATGGTGAAGGGAAGGAAAGCAGGATTCAAATCAATGATATGAAACGTAAGGAAGAAATAAACAGTCAACCAGTACAGAATGAAGAAATAAGAATTGAAAAAAATGAGGAGAGGCTTAGGAGCCTCTGGAACAAGTTTAAACATGCCAACATCTGAATCATAGGGGTGCCAGAAGGAGAAGAGGAAGAGCGAGAAATTGAAAACTTATGTGGAAAAATAATGAAGGAAAACTTCCAAAATTTGGTGAAGGAAATAGACATACAAGTCTAGGAAGCACAGAGAGTCCCAAACAAGCTAGACCCAAAGAGGACCACACCAAGACACATCATCATTAAAATACCAAAGGTTAAAGATGAAGAATCTTAAAAGCAGCAAGAGGAAACAAGAGAGTTACCTATTAAGGGGTGCCTATAAGACCATCAGCTGATTTCTCAAAGGAAACTTTGCAGGAAAAAGAGACTGGCAAGAAGTATTCAAAGTGATGAAAAGCAAGGACATACAACCAAGATTACTCTCTCCAGCAAAGCTATCATTAAGAATGGAAGGGTAGATAAAGTGCTTCCCAGACAAGGTAAAGCTAAAGGAGTTCATCATCACCAAGCCATTATTATATGAAATGTTAAAGGGACTTTTTTAAGAAACAGAGGATCAAAACTATGAAGATTAAAATGACAACAAACTCACAACTGTGAAAACATAGAACCTAAAAAAAAAAAAAAAAACTAAGCAAAAAACCAGAACAGGAACAGAATCATAGGTATGGGGATTATTCACAGGGTTATCAGCTGGGAGGGAGAAGGGGGAGAAATGGGGAAATGGTGCAGGGATTAAGAAGCATAATTGGTAGGTACAAAATAGGGAGAAGTTAACAATAATATAGAAAAGGGTGAAGCCAAAGAACTTATATGTATGACCCATGTTCATGAACTAAGGGGGGTGGGATTGCTGGAGGGAAGAGGGCTACTAGTGGAGGGGAGCAAAGGGAAAAGAAATTGGGACAACTGTTATGGCATAATCAAAAATATATACTTAAAAAACTAAAATAAATTTTAAAAATTGAAAGGAAGCATGAAATGACATCCTTATTTCACACTTAGTCATGAAGATTAATAACAAATAATTTTTTTTTAAACAGCCAAATATTTAAGGGTTTTGTGGTAGGCAAAGTTGTGCCCCTGCGCCTCCAAGGTGTTTACCTTCTACTCCTTGGAACCTGTGAATATGCTTCTTATATGGCAAGAAGAAATTAAGTTTACAGATGGAATTAAGGTTAGTCAGCTGATCTTAAAGTAAGAATATTATCCTGGACTGTTGGGATGAGCTCACTATAATCACAAGCAACTTCTAAATGTCAAAAGGGAGGCAGAAGAGTTAGATTCAGAGTGACATAATGTGGGAAAGACTTGCCTGGTCATTACTGGCTTGAAGGTGGAAGGGGCCAAGAGCCAAGGAATGTGATCATTCTCTAGAAGGTGGAAAAGGTAAAGAAGCAGATTCTCCCCTAGAGCCTCCAGAAGGAACACAGCCCTGCCAACACCTTGATTTTAACTTGGTGAGATCCATTTTGGACTTTGATGTCTGGAACGGTAAGATAACACATTTGCATTGTATAAGCCACCGAATTTGTGGTGATTTGTTATAGCAGCAATAGAAACTCAAATAATTTTCTTATAAGCACCCAACCTGTCATATAGGTTTTCTCTTCCTCCTCGGTTGTTGATTGGTTTAACTTTACAAGAGTGTCACTTTTCAATGGCTTAAAAGAGCCTTACTTTTTAAACTAGAGCCAAAAACAGAAGTTTTCCATAATCACTTTCAGATATTTCAGGAAATCCTGCCTCTTCTGCAAGATTCACAATTTTACTTTGCAATCAATTTACACTCTATTCACAGTATACTGCCCTAGACTAAAAGTCAACACACTTTCTGAAAAGGGTTAGAGAGTAAATATTTTAAGCTTTGCAGGCCACATACAGTCTCTGCTGCATATTCTTTTTTCCCCACAACCCTTTAAAACATAGAAACCACTTAGTTCATAGGCCATACAAAAACAGGCTGCAGGACAGCTCTGGCCCATGAACTGTAGTTTCCTGACCTCTGATGTAGATACAAAAGTCAGGGAAAGACTGGCCAACAAAGATGGTTAGTATTTATTCAAATGTTAAGTGGGAAGAATATCTGAATTTAATTTTATAGTCAGTTCCTAGTGATCACTTTCAAATAATCACAGCTTTAGTAAAAGCAAAAATTCTCAGCCAGACCATGTCGTCAGTAGCTGCTGCAGTTTCCTTCCCTCCCCCCCAAAAAGTCTTTATCTGCAGTTTAACTCTTCTTGTAGTTAGCACTTAAATAAAAACTCAGTAGCACAAGCACAGGGAAAAAAAGACACATTTTTCTGTCCTAACCACCTAGACCGTATGTACATATTTAACAAAGAACATGTACCAACTGCTCATTAGAGCTGGTGGTACATGGCCATGTGCCGGGTTATGGAGACAGAGAACACCACAGGAAACGGAAACCAGCAATGCCAGGTCAGAAGGCTCTGGGCTCCATAGGACCTGGCTTCCACATTCTGACTACCTGAGGGGAACTCTGAGCCAGAACTTCCTATCTCTTCCCAACTGTCACCACCAAGCCACTGTAGAGGGTTGAATAGTATCCCCCAAATTTCACATCTACCTAAACCTCAGAATGTGACCCTGTTTAGAAACAGGGTCTTTGCAGAAATAATTAGTTAAGATGAGGTCATACTGGGTTAGGGTGGACCCCTAAATCCAATGAGTGGTGTCCTTATGAGAAGAGAAGACACAGAGAGACATGTGCAGGGAAGAAGGCCACGTGAAGACGGAGGCAGAGACTAGAGCGATGCAGTTACAAGCCAAGGAATGTGGAGGACTGCCAGGGGCTACCAGGAGCCATTCTTCCTTGAGTATTCAGAAGGAACGTGGCCCTGCCAATACCTTGATTTGAGATTTCTAGCCTCCAGAGCTGTGAGAATAAGTTTGCTATTTTAAGTCATCAAGTTTGTGGTAATTTGTTACAGTAGCCCCAGGAATCTACTACACCCACCAAATGCAGAGTGGCACCTTTTGTTTTTTTGTAACCAATGACAACAGTAACACTAGTCAAATCATAAGCAGTGAAACTTACCTCTGCAAACTCAAATTCAACAAAAGTAAACCCTTGGTGCTTCTCTACAATAGCAAAAAATGGGTAATTAAGTATGTGGGCAATGAGAGGAAGCAGATGCCATTTAAAAAGTGAAAATCTAATTTTTAGATTTTTCTTGGTTTAGTTAACAATGCTTCCAGAACTATTAGTCATTTTAAGTCAATATAACTAAACAGTAACTAAAATTTTAAACTTTGTAGTATCCAATTCTACCACTACAGTTTAAGCCCTGAGTTATTTCCAAGCATTTTTGATAACCTTTGCTTACAAGACTTATAGAAGGTAGAAAAAAATGTTGATCAATTATTCATCCCAACTGAGCATTAACTACATAGAGTACTGACCTCACTGCTGAGTTAGGTAACTACTGGAGACGGGAGCAGTTGGCAGAGAGCAAGAGCAATAAGAGTTACTAATTTATAGAATGCAGGGATAGAAGGGCCCCCAAAAGCCATTCTTACCATTTTATTTAAGAATTGAAGAACTTGTGCCCTGACTGGTGTGGTTCAGTTGGCTGGGCATCATACTGCAAAGCAAAAGGTCTCTGGTTCGATTCCTGATAAGAGCACATGCCTGGGTTGCCGGTTCAGTCTCTGGTCACGGTGTGTATGAGAGGCAGCCAATCGATGTTTCTCTCCTTCTCTTTCTCCCTCTTTTCCTCTCTCTAAAAAACAAATAAATGTTTTTTAAAAACTTAAGAACTTAAGGCTCAGAGTGTTTGCCACACACAAAGTTAGTAGCAGAGCCGGGTCTAAAACTCCTATCTTACAAAATAGAACCATGCGCTATGTCTGTGATACCAACTGAAGGAAAACTCACCCAGGTAAGCAGAGGCCAAGGCTCCATTGACAAGGGTGAGCTTCCCTGCTGACCTCTGCTTTTTAAAAGCAGTTGACAAGAAGGGAGGTCTGGTCAGCAGATATGGTGGGATTTAACTACCCAGCAGGTGGTGTGAAACAATGAGACCTTTCACGATTTTTTAGACTATCTTCTTACCGATTCTTACTACACAGTTTATATATTAAACGATCAGAAATCAAAGCCCCCCAAATGGTTCCAATGTGAAGAAAGCTCTTCTTCAAATTCAACAAATTGTCAATCTCTGTCAATTTCAGCCTATAGCCATACCACCATCTTGGCTTTGTTGTTCTCAAAACATTCCTTTTCCATCATCATGAGCAGTGATGCTGACCTACAGAGACATCCTCCTTAACTCCATTACCTACCAAACATACACAGAATGCACATGGCTTAATGTTTCTTTTTCCCCAAATTCTTTCCCTGGTATTAGGAACCTAAACATGAGAGACCCTGAAAAGACTCATCTGTTCCATAATCCAGTGGAATCTGAGTATCTGTAATGTCTCCAAAAGGAATAAAAGCAGCACAAAGAACTTTTGCCAGCCACCTCCTCTGCCAGCCCACCAAGCTCCTTCTGAACTAATGTCCTCCACACTCTTGGTATAGCTGCTGCAACGATGTTAGCAAGACAGTCAGAGAGGAGGAGGAGGGGTCCCTACAGTCTTTTGGCGGTACAAAATGACTGCTCCCCATCCCTCCTCAGGCCTACAATTCCAGCCACTGGAATAATTCCAAGAAAGTACAAATCTCATTACAACACTGTCCTTCTGAATATTACCCAAAAGCTCACAAATGCACATAGGACACGTCCAAATTCCTTAGCATGGCACCTAAGACCTTCATAACCTGAGCCCTGCCCACCTCTCTAGCCTCTTTTCCCTTTGCTTCCCTAGCATAAACCATTTGCCTCCAAGCACTATACTTCTTTACCCATGTGGTCCTTTGCTCTTGTTGCTCTCCATTCAATCCAGCGCCTTGCGCCCACCCTGGATATCTAACGCCTGACCTTTCAAACCTAGCTCTGGCCTCAGTGCATCCAGGATGCTTGCCCTCATCTTTCTGGGTGGAATGGTCATTTCTTGAAACCCACAGCGCGATCCTATTCAAGTCAAATATACAATTGCATCAGTGCTTCACCAGCCGCGCAGTGAGGCTGTTTGCATAATCCCCCAGCTATTCTGGGAATGCCTTCATCTAAGGAACCAGAGCCCAGTTCGGGATGAATCCCGAAGTCTCAACCTATCACCAACTGTCTGGGTCCGGGATCAGAAGAAAAAGGGCTATGGGCGGCGCTAAGACCAACAGCCATTCAGCGGCGAGCACCGTTCACAGGCCGCAGGCATGAAGCCCTATAAGAGACTGGGCCCTGGCCGCTGCGTGCCGCAATGCCGCAGTGCCGCGCTGCCGCGGTGCCTTCTGGGGCCGACCGCCACGATTCAATCAACGCCTTGCCAGTGAAGACCCTGCACCGCCCCACGCCGGCGCATTCTCGGCAGCAGCCATCTTGCTTCCCGACTCTTCCGCCGGAAGCGAGCACCCACGCCCCGCCCCCTGACCAGCTGGCGCAGTTATTGCGCCAACCAGGCCTTGCAGCTGCTGGGTGTGGAAGGGTAGTCAGATAATAGGAAAAAAAAAAAAAAAAAAACACTAACGCACAGCCGCATTGACCACAGTCGTCAGAAAATGGAGGAATCTACCGCAGGCCGGGCCAAACCTTAAGGAAAAAGGGGGCCGGCCAAAAGGGAAGAGCATTCCAAGGGATCACGTGGGCAAGGCCCTGGGGTAGGACAGCCTGCCAAGCCCAACAAAGGGAGAAAAGGAATTTTCTGGAAGACAGGGAAGGCAAAGACTTCTTGAACTTGGTCAGGTTATAGTCGGTTTGAGGACTGAAAGAACCACAAAGCACTTTGGACTTGAGCAACTGTTTGTTGCTGTCGCTCAGACATAACTCCCAAGCCCTTTCCCATTGCCAGGGAAAACCCCAGTCGTAGAATCTGGGAAACTAAACCTGCTGAGCTATATACAGAACTGTCCTAGGAGACAGAAGGGACCGACAACCCACAACCAGCACGTCCGGAGGGAGGGGCCAGGATCTTCATCTCTCTCTCTGTCCTTCAGAAACATGCCACTCCTATATCAGATTCAAGGCCTGCTCTGATCAGACTCCTATTCCCTTAAGTTAAACGGGAGCCAGTACAAAGTCCTCCCACAACAGAATGCAGTGGGGCAGTTCTGCACACCTGGCTAACCCAGAATAGTCTGCTTATTCTGTCAGGAAGGGATCAAATATACACAGTTGCATTTGACCCTATTTACATTCTAAAATTAATTTCAGTGCAAGAGATTTATAGAATGAAACTGGTCAGAGTAAAACAAGACAGAGGCAGTTTTATGGAGATTTTTTTCTTTATTGAGAAACTTAAGACTTGGGTACACCAAATAAAACCAATTTCGGGGGGGACAAAAAAAAAAAAATCAAAACCCACAATAGAAAAAAAAGTCAACACTGGGCCATAGCAGAACCCAGAGAATATATTCTTTTAATTGAAAAACTCTAGGTGCTTCATAATTGACCTTTTGATACAAAATGACCTATTAAATTTGTAATTTGTGGTTCTTGATGTTGAGGTCCATAGGACAAGCTAGGAAGTCTTCAAACCTTGAGCTGAATTTCATGAGGGGTTATTTGGCTTTTGAATCCTGAAAAGCAAAGCACCAACATAAATAATCAAAAGAACCTGAGATTCAATGAAATTGCAGTCTCACTGCTAACATTCTGGCCTAAATAAAATTGTTTGGGGTGTTGTGTTGTGTAAAATGTCTAGCAGCACCCCTGGCCTCTACCCACTAGATGCCAGTGACACATTCCCAGTTGTGAGAACCAAAAATGTCTCCTGACATTGGCAAATGTCCTCTGAAGGGGCACACCTGGTTGACAACCACTGACTTCAAGGATAGCTACAGTTCATACTCATCCCACCCTTCTAGGCCATCCTGTACTGAAAGCTTCTCCAGTTTTATGGTTCTCTTGCTTGAATTCCAAATGCCAAGCCAAGGGGCCATGGCTATGTCAAGTCAACCCTAACCTCCACCCCAGGTATGGCCCTTACCACCTGAACTTTTCCCTTGACTGTGCTGGTCATTCGGTCCTCTCCTTTCTTCACTGGTCCTTGTCAAGGGTCCTAGCTTCACTCACCCAAATCCCCAGAAGAAAGAGGCCAAGGCCCCCAAGTCCAGAAGTCGAGTGGAACACACACTGTAACTAGTTAGGTGTGTGTCTGTCTCTCCCACTTTGACACCAAGGCCTGTGCCTACTGTGTTCCCAGAGCTAAGCAACAGCTACACACACAGCTGACCTCACCAATCTCAAAGCAAACCAGTGAGGTGCTCACAGAAACGAGGCTGTGAAAGCTGATTATGACATAGCTATATATATTCATTATTCCAGGCCAAAATGGGATTCTTGAGGAAATCTGGTTATAACCATCAGAAAAAGATAATAAGCTATACAGAACTGCTAATCATGTACTCTTTATTGAGAAAACTGTTGTTTGCTCCTTGTAATATACAACCTCTACTCTTCTCCATGTTAACGTCCAGATGACAGAAAAAAACCAGAAGATAGCATGCCTAAATTACCAGGTTAAATGGCAAAAACATGGCTCTATATATTGTCCCTAATCTTTTAGGAAGTTATTATTCATGAATCAAAACCATTGCTGAAAACAAAAATAGGCAAACGTACAGCTTTTCCTTGTCTAAGAGGTAGCAGCAGCAACAGTGCCCACCTTCTGGGCAGCTTCTTTCTTGGCATGATGAGCCTGTAGTACCGCCACAGCTTCATCCACCTGTGAGAAATCTCTAGGTGGTCAGGGACATGGAAGGAGCAGCCCCCACTCCTCCCTGATGCCCAGGTCCAGCGGTGGTTTCTCCTGGTGCTGACTTCTTTCTCAAATACCCACACCAGAGCAGCCCCTTCTCTGTGCCACACCTGAGGGTCCGACACCAGCCGTTCTCCTCCCCAGCTGAGCCCACCCGTTTACCTTGGAGCGGAGAGACTCGGGGGACTCCAGCATGTGCAGCAGCTCAGAGTTGTCGATCTCCAGCAGCATTCCTGTGATCTTCCCAGCCAGGTTCGAATGCATGGTTTGGATGAGTGGGAACAAACGTTCTCCTGTGGGAAGACCCTCAAGTAAAAACCACGTCAAATCCCAGGAAAGAATGGACACTGGTGTCCAGATCGGTACCAGGCTCTGGCCTCCTCTTCTGCGAGCACGTGAGTCACTCACCCAGCATCTGCTTCTGTTCCTGGGGGGGTGCTGCGGCCAGCATGGAGGCGGTCAGGGGCTCCTGGCCCTGCACGTGGACCGCAGGCTGGGACGCCTGGGAACGAGGAGAGGCAGCTGGTTAGCACCAAGGAAAAGACTCTCTGACAATGATCAGAGCCTGACTGTTCAACAACTAAAAGTCTACTCTATGCAAGAGGAGGTGGAGGTAGCTGCCCTTGCTGTCAAGGATTTAACTGCAGTTGTGAGGGATGGAGAGTGAGGCGAGGACAGTGGTGTGGGCAAGAAACACAGCCAATTGCAGTTAAGAACAGCACGCTAACAGAAGGAAAGGGAAATAAAACAAATCTAGAATCCTTGGCAATTGTCTATTAAACTATTTTAATTTACTCAAGGTTATTTACGCAAGGTTACCCATGTATTTGAAATCTTGTTAATAAGGTACAGTGAACATTTGCATATATAGCCTTTTCCTGAAAATTTCATTTTCCTTTAGGGTGAGTTCCTGGTGGAGGATATGAATATCAAACCATTTTAAATTAATCTCACATGACCTTTATTGCACCAAATGTTTTTACTATATCAAATGCTTGAGGACTGTTAATATGCAATGTCAGTGCCTGTGACAGCCTCAAGAGTAAGGGGTCTTATAGGCAAAGAATACTTCACATAGTTATCAAGTTCTGGAAAATATTCAACTAGAGAGCACAGAGCAGAGGAAGCAGCTCATGGATCCCAAAGCTGAGCACAGCTCTTCCAAGCAAAGTGCTACTAAGCTTTTCAACAAACCAGTTGCCATCGTGGCTTGCCTGGGGACACAGCTCCAGAGACAGCAAGTTCCAGCTCAGAAAATGAGACCAAGGCCCAACTGCCCACTCCAACTTAACACCTCTGAAGCTGAACTTTTCTGTGGCAGTGGAGGTGAAAAAGAAATACCACCTCTTTAAGCTGAATGAGCACATATGTATTCTCCTGTAAAAAGGAGAGCAGGAAGCACCAGCTGTCACCTCTGGGGCATTTCTGAGTGAACTGTTATCAGTAAGAACACTTCTAAGCCCCTTCTCGCCCACTAGAGAGCCCTCCCGGGCAGTGTCGTCATGCAGAACACAGCATCCTGACACAGAGCAGGCATTTAATACCTAATGAAGGAATCATAGCAAGGTATCTTTGAAATCACACAGAAACGGGGAAAATCCTTCTAGCACTGTGGGGCGGCCCTCACCTGCAGAGGCGGCATGGCAGGGTGAGGGCTGCGGACGCTGGAGGCATACTTATAAGGTGCTACAGCCCGCGGAGCAGCAGCAGCAACGGCAGCACGGGGTGCCAGGTTCTGCACAGCTGTGGGAACACCTTAGGAAAAAAACAAGTAAAATTAAAGCCCGTCAGTCTCGGCAAAGGCCCGTCAAATCCCAGCTTTCCCCGTTCTGTGTGCATCCAATACCACCTCCAGACTGGCAGCTGTCAGTCAGCCCTTGCTGGGCGGCACCAGCCCCACCAAAGTCCATAGCCAAGCGGTCCGGGCACTCAGACCCTACAACAGACCAGCAAACGCACATCAGTGTTGGCAGCAGATGTCCAACTGGCCACGCCCCAATGGAAGGAGAAATTCCAACGCATGTTCACACAACACATCACACATTGGGCTGCTACTGCTACTGTCAAGAACAGCCAACCGATAACATACAACTCTTTCCACCTCTCAGAATACAGGACATACTCTGTAAAAAAAAAAAAGTTTCCTTAACTCTCCCAACTCCACCCAAAAAAGAATGGGCTGCCTCTAGTCATCCAGCTAACACACTTCTACAATTAACCTTTTTCACAGGTCACCAATGAGCAAGGACCCTTTAAAAAAGTAACCAACACTCCTAGAATGAACTGTCTCTCTGCCCCTTAGCACCTACCTAAGCACACAGCTAAGATTACGGAACCAGGACTTGAAGATGAAGCAACAAACTGACCAACCCCGGGCAGAGCCTAGCCATCCTGACTCCCTCCTCCCCAGGCCACACTTCTCCAGGCCAGTTTGCTCACCGACTCTCTGAGCAGTAGTAGGGAGGCCACGAGAGGCCGGAGCATTACCAGTTGGAGCCAGATGGCGAAGAGTTGGACGAGGCCCAGCCTGGCGTATAGCACTTGGCATTCCCTGGAAGCCTGGCAAAAAGACAAAAATTGCACATGACGGGTGAATGATGTGGACCAGAACCTAGGCTGCACCTCACACGGGGCAAGCAAAAGGCAGGAAGACCATGGTGATGTGTTCAAATCCCTGTTCCCCACCACCTACCTTGAGGTCTCCCACCTTGCTGCCAGCGTGGATTAGGTCTCATCTGTGCTAACTGGTTAGGTGTATAATAGGGAGGTCTTCCCTGAGCCTGTAAGAAAGAGCACCCAAGCCCTTTTATTTTAAGGACCCGAGTCCACACTAGAAATATCTCACCTTACGACCAGGCCTTGGCTAATTCAGGTAGAGGCTCTCTCTACTCAAAAGCTTGGGGTAAGGAAGGTCAGGTAATGGGGATTCTTTTACCCTACCCCTGCCACTCTAGGTGTCCCAATGGATAAGACCTTCCTCATTTTATCTGAGGGACCCTTACCCTTCCATTCTAGAACTCTCATATCCCAGACCCCCCTCTCCCGACCACTAAAGGCGCCACCATGAGCGGGCAGGCTCCACAGCCATGAACGTACAGCAGACCCACCTGTGGAACTGCTGGCACGAAGTAGCCACCAGCTGCAGGCTGAAACTGATTTAAGATGGCATTGGCAGGGAGTGCTCTCATCCCAGCCACCCGCTGCATATACTGGTTGGTCAGGTGAGCCTTTCGCTCTTCCTTCCTTTGGGCCAGAGCGACATACAGTGGCTTGGAGCCCACGATGCGTCCGTTCATCTCCGTGACGGCTTTGGTTGCCTCTTCAGGAGATGAGAAGCAGACAAAGCCAAACCCTTTGCTTCTCCCGTCCTCCAGCATCACCTACAACAGGAGACCAGCCTAAGAAAAGGGCGTTCTATGTTCCAGCAGCTATTAAGTGCCAGAAAACCTGGGTTCTGCTGAATGAGTCACTATGTCTAGGAGACGGGTTCTCTACCCTGTCCCAAGATGTACCCCAAACCAACTGAGTCACTACTTCTAAGGGGAGGACCTAGATATTTTCTTTGTTAAATTCTTAAAGTTCCAAATTCTATGATATGGCTAATGATTAAACCAGGAACCAAAAGATGTTTCCTGATACCCAGCAGCGCAGCTACCTCTGGGTACCCACACGAGTCTGGACAGCAGTGTCATGTGATTTAACTGAGTTAGCATATGCTTTTGAAATACCATGTGAGAAAGCATTAAAACCAGTGACTGCCACCATTAATTTAATGGGAATAACAGCAGAAAAATGACCAGTTGGGAAACGGTTGGATTCTAGTCCCAGCTCTGCAATTCCTAAGCTGTACATTAACAAAACGCTTACTTGCCCTCTCTGAGCCTCCATGTCCGTGAGGCAAATACCTACAAAGCCACAAGCCTGCTGGTTCATGTGGTCTTTTCTATAGTTGGTCGTTCACAAATGGCTCTTTCCTCACCTGAAAGTGTTCCTTATTCCTTCCCCTGGCCTATCGCTTCAGAAGCACTGGCAGCAATAGGAATGTGTGCTTGGCACCATTCTGTGTTGTAGAGCTCACTGCCTGGAGAGCCTCCTGAAGCGGAGGATGTGGGAGTAAATGTGTGTCAACCCAACAACTCCCTACCAATGAGGTGTGCCAATAAGGTAAGAACAAGACACCTTCATCATGAAAATGATGCCTCTGTGGAGGGACTGAGCAAAAAGAAAAAAAAGACTCATGGATACGGACCATAGTGTGGTGACTGCTGGGGGAGGAGGAATAAAGGGACTCCAATGATAATGGAAAAAAAACACAGTAGATTAAATTTTTTTTAAATGATGCCTTTGAAACTTCAAGGTGTGCTTCTTTTGTGCTCTTGCAAATGCCAACTAGACTGCTATGCAGCTAAGCAAGGAGAGACCAGCATTCCTCACGCTGACGGAAGCCAGTCAAGGGGGTAATACGAGCGAAAGGGTGAGGACCTGGAGAAACCCCGCAGGCTGGCCTCTGGTCAATACCTGCTACAACGATGATGGCACTCCCAGTTTGTGGGTAACTCAGGCTAAGAGCCAGGGCAGGGTCACCTCAAGTCTTCACTGGCCCAAATGGCCTTCTTTCTCATCACCTAAAGGACTCTGACATCTGCCGCACCTCCGCTGAGCAGGGCTACTGTCTGCAATGGGCTACAACCTACAACTTTCAGATCCTGTCACACTCCCCAAGTGCCAAGGACACACAGTCACCATCCTCATGTAACCAGAACATCTTACTCAAGGACTCAAAATTCCTTGACTTTAAAGTGGGGTTCACACTTATTCAGCTAACTCAGTTGATCTAACTAGCAAAGAAAATCAAGCAAATGACGCATACGGCAAAACATGGAAAAACAAACTTCCCAATCTTCTTTCCTCCTTCTTTTAAGACCAGGATGGAAGTTCCCATCCCAGTTCTAAAATCCTCAAAGTACTTTTGTTCAGGGAATGTGGCAGAGTTGTAGGGACAGGCCCCAAGACACATGGAAACAACCCGTCTGGATTTCCTCTGCTCTTACTGTGGCACCATCTGTCCCCACACCAGCACGGAGCAGCAAAGAATGGGAAAGATTTAGGTGCTCTGGGCGTTGGCAGTGAGGGACTGGTCTGATTTACCTCCACCCCTCCAGGCCTTAGGTACAGCGCAGTAATAACCGAATGAACTGTCATTCTCCAGAGCACACACTTGGATCGCTAATTGAATGCCAGGAGGAATTTGCGAGATTAATGTGATAGCTATCGTCAGAAATGAACACAATTTAGATCCTATTCCGTCCATGAAACAAATGCCAATAAACCGCTGAAAGATCACAACTTCTGCTTTCAATCCCAGAACCTCAGTGTAAAATACCTTAGCACTGGTGATGGATCCAAAAGGAGAAAACTCTTTCCTTAACTTCTCATCATCAATGGTGTCATCCAAGTTCTTAATGTAGAGATTCACCCCCTACAGCAGAAGGATCACTGTTAATTGCTCGTGTCCCCCACATAGGCCTTAAGACAGTCGTTCTCAAAGTGTGGGCCCCACACTAGCAACAGCAGCATCTTCGGTTACTTGAGTGAAATGCAAATTCTCAGGCCAGAACCTGGGTCCCAGCAATCCGTGTTTTAATAAGCCTTGCATGGGATTCTGACCTCCAAGTTGAGGCACTACCGCCCAAAGATTCTGACAGGAGCATCAGCAGTCACATGCTGCTACCCTCCGTCCCTCACGGCTGCTCTGGCTGACCATGCCCACGCCCCTACCCCGTCCCGGGCTCTACTTGCCACCATTCCAGACGGGCTTCACTTAAGTAAAAGGAGCCCATATGACTAAAGCAAGCCCGAGACTTCTGGAACAGGGTCTCTAGATTAAATAAATTAATCTCTTTGGTCCCTGGTAGGCATATTCCTTTTAAACCTGGTGATGGTGAACAGGCTTCGAGTCCCCAGCGAGAAAGCCTGCTCAACATCAGGGTGCTTTGCCAGCACACCATAGTAAATTCCCTACTGGAGGCTGTGCCAAGACCAGCTCTCACCTGGTATCGACTAATTCGCTCTTGTTTCAGCTGTTCAAATTTCCGTTTTAACTCAGCCTGCCGTTCCACTTTCTTCTGTGCACGGCCTACAAAAATAACTTTCCCACTGATTTCTTTTCCATTCATCTCTTCCACGGCCTGAAGAAGAAATACACACGCATCTTTAAAACAAGAGGCAGAGGCAGGGGCCTTGCTCTGGAGGTCTCTTAAGTCCCACCAAATATTCTGAGAAAGAAATCTTCCCTCCAAGGCTAAAAACTAACTTCACTGTCTCTGAAGGCAGCTAAGCAAATCCAAGCTTCCTTATCAATAAAATGGGGCTAATATTTAGATGAGCTATTGGCCCAGACAATACAAGAGAAAATAGTACAGATGTATAAATACAATCATAGTAGACATGTGCCTACCTAGATCATCTGGCTGTCACTAGATCTCTCAGGTTCTTTTGCCAGTATTAAGTGATACATTCAAGGGCCTAGCACAATGCTTCACCCACAAGCAGCTGTTGTCTTGTTGACAAATCAACAACTCTCTGGCCCTTAGTTCCCTCACCTATGAATGGGAACAAACACCTGTCCTATTTTCAACCTACAAGGCTGAACAGCTAAGGTGAGAGGTTTGTGCCAAGTGCTTTGAAAACAGTTAACTGATACATTAACATGTAAAACCCCTTAAGAAGGCAATTCCAGAGTACAGTAACTGTGCATCACTACTAGACACTGAGGTAATTCCAGCTTCATTCTGTGTTATCAAGGCCTTGCCCACACTCTGGGGCCACGTCCTACAAAAATTCCCCAACCCTTGTGGTACTCTCACCTTATTGGCATCCTCGTGCTTTTCGTAACTCACAAAGCCAAAGCCTTTGGATTTCCCACTGGGATCTCTCATCACCTTGACACTTAGGGTCTTACCTATTACCAAAGGACAAAACTATTAGTAACACCATCTCTGCCACAGATCAAGGAGAGAGGCTTCTCTGGGAGCCCACTTGAAGCAACCTCCTGCTGAACCCAGATGGACTATTAAGAAAGAGGCAACGTGCCTGGACTTCTAATCCTGACCAAGCTGCTGAGATGGCCTTGGGGCTTGGATGAGGCAGGGTAAAGCCAAGAACCGAGGACTGGAGTCTATTCTTATCTACCCTATGACCTTTGTCATGCAAGGTATTTTACTTCTGGGTCTAGGTGCTCTCTCCTCTTAAATAATAACAGATCCAGGTCTGGTGGACTGTGGAAGAGGTCACATGGGGCCAAGGACCTGACTTACCAAACTGGCTGAACAGCTCTTTCAGACTCTCATCATCCATCTCCTCCCCAAAGTTTTTGATATACACATTGGTGAACTCCTTGGCTTTGGCTCCAAGCTCGGCTTCTCGCTCTTTTCGAGACTTGAATCTGCCCACAAACCTAAGAAGAAACCATGAAAGGCAGTGATCACCCAGAGGAACAAAACATGATTTCCAGGGGCTCAAAGGAATGCAGGCTACAGGCTGACAGGAGAGGTTAAAACACAAGTCCCAATCCAACCACCAAGAGAACAAGCTCAGAGGTGCCCAACGCCCCACAGGAAAGAAAAAGAAGCAGGACTGGCCTGCAGGGACCAGCCCAGGGTCCTGGCTCATACCAGGCTACTCCTACCACATCACACTGCCTTCGTGAAGAAACCTGATGACCACGTTTTTTAAACGTTCATTTCTGTGCATCTATGTAAATGCATAGAAAAGGTCTGGAAGGATATAAACCAAACTGTTAATAGTGGTTAATCTGAGGAATGAAATGGCTGGAGTAAACTACCTTTAATTTCTCACTTTATTCACTTCAGTGTTTTTTACACTTAATAGAAATATATCCATACACTGAATCTTTAGATTTCTTTCTAGTGATACCTTTGGGAGACTTGACAACTGGGCATATACATGTTATTAATGTAAGCCATCTCCTGGTCTGTTCAATAGCACAAAGGACAGAAATGGTCTTTGCTTATAACAGCCAAGGTTCCTTGTCCCTTCTCATTCCCCTGCATGGCTCAGCTAAGACCCCATCTCTCCATTGTGTGATACAGCAAAGCAACAAGGTCTAAAGGAACAGCATCTTTCCACTGTAACCAAGTTAAGTGTCACTGTGTAGCCAGCCCTGTGTTAGAAGGCCACCGAGTCATAAGTTAGCCGAGTGGGGACAATTTGGCATCAACCCCTAGTGAGTGACCCCATGGACAGACCAAGGTCACATGGCTAATATACAGCTCCTGGTCAGTCCAGGGCCCTCTCCACTCTGCTGCTGGCCAAGACCTCTGCTCAGACTGGGCTTAGAGCCATCTTCCAGCCAGCCCCAGTTGCCAATGCTCACAAAACCCACAGATGTATGCTTTTAATGGAGAGGCGGCAGGCAGGCCATAGCTTAGGCAGGAAGCCCACCTTGGCGAGTCAAAAGGGCTGCCATAGCTCGGCAGGGAGACTCACCAGCCCTGGAGTGGAGAGGTAGGAGCAGGCCACACTTGGGCCGAGAGAACCAGTAGCCGCCTTGTGTGTGCGTTAATACCGAGGTGGGGCCACGGCTGGCTCATGCGATGGCTGTTGCTCCAGACTGGGACACTCACACTTTGCGGTCATTGAGAAGCATGCCGTTCATCTTCTCGATGGCCTTGTCTGCAGCCTCTTGGGTCTCGAAGTGAACAAAGGCATAACCCTTAGAGCCGTTCTCGTCACACACCACCTGTCAAAAGACAAGGCAGGACACTTTAGCGCCACTGGGCAGCTACAGAGATTCAAGAACCACATGGTCTCTTACTCCAGGCACCGGTGTCTTGAGGCCTTGAGCCCATCCCTGGTCCAACAGCAGGAACTACACTCAGCACAGCACCAGGCACCCAGCAATATTCCATTTACAAACGGTAGCCACTATTAGGCTGCTTCTAGTCCAAATGTTTCCATTAATAACACTGAGGTCTGCGGGCAAAACCACAGTGCAGTAGAAAGACAAACCATTTTCCAAGCCTGCAACAGAATTTCAGCCTAGTGTAGACTCAAGACATGTAAACAACCACCACACAAGTTGTACCCAATTCTCCACATAAACAGGTGCACAGAAAAGGAAGAGGGTGAAGTTATGCTTCTAAAATGACTACATACAGCTTCCCGGAAACCAGAGGCACTGCTCTGGGTCCCCACTGCCAAGAGAAACCTTTCATGCTTTCCAAAATTAGAAGACAGGAAGGATATTTCAGGCAGAGGGAAGAATAAACAAAGACACAAAAGAACCTGCTAGTTAAGCTAGGCTGTGGTACGAATTATCTACAGGGACCTTTTAGGCTTAAGAGCCATTTCCAGAATTTTGAGAATTACCATACCCTGTCAATCAATTCCAAAGCAGTTTCCCATTTAGTATTATTTTGTTTTCAGGATGAGGTAATTATTCTGCTGAAATCATTTAATCAGTGTTTACCTTGCAGGACAGAATGTTGCCAAAAGCAGAAAAAGTGTCATAAAGTGCCTTGTTATCTATAGATTTGTCCAGGTTCTTGATGAAGACGTTTCCCACACCAGATTTCCTCAAAGAGGGATCCCTCTGAGACCACATGATGCGGATTGGCTTTCCTTTAATCACGTCAAAGTTCATGGTATCCAAGGCCCGCTCAGCTGCAAGAGAAAAACACATCTCAGTCAAGGATATAAAACACCTGGAGTGGCTCAGTGGCCCAAGTGCCAGCCCACAAACCAAAAGGTCACTGGTTCGACTCCCTGTCAAACATGCCTGGGTTGCAGTTGCAAGGAGGGGGCAGGGGTGTGAGAGGCAACCACACCCCTTTCTCCCTTCCTTCTCCTCTAAAACTAAATAAAATCTTTAAAAAATAAAAAATAAAACACCTCACGAAGGTGACTGCCACCATCCTAGGAGTAAGTAACTCCAGGACTTTTCAAGTTAAAGCAAAACAGCAAATAAAGGGGGACTATTATACCTCCTATTTGACTAAGCTTTTAAAATCATTTCTAAAAGACACTGCAACCTATCACCCACCGTGACACAGATGGGACAGGTGAAATTATCCATTTTATAAAATGAACAAACTTAAGTTCAAGGGTGGTTAAGCGGTGCAGCTAACTTGTGATTAAGAAACTAACAGCACTGTCTAACCACTGTGCTACCCACCTGAAACTAATACAGAATAAATTTTAAAAAGCAACTACATAATACCAGATTTTCTGGTTCTTTTTTAGTAAGGTACTGAGTCAAAGTTATCAACTAGTTGTTGTTTAGTCTACACCACAACTATGAGATAAATGACAAAACAAAACTGTGAGCAAATGGCTGGGGTAGAAAATGCGCCATCCCTGAATTCAGCCCCGTTTCTTATACTTTCAGTTTCTGAGATCAGAAATTGATTAAAAAATCCTCAATCATCAAAATGATAAATACTAATGGTCACACATGGAAATGTCCTTTCCATTATGAGACAAGAAGGATGAAATTGCCACCCCTTTCTACCTAAGTAGACAGTGCAGGTGAGCTCAGCACCTGGTGATTTCCAGGCCTTCAAATGCCTTAGTGTCCAACCAAGTTCTCCCAACCAAGTCCACCTGTGCACCATGGAGACCATTTAAAGGACCAGAGGCTAAAATATAGCACCACCAGTAGTCAGAGGCAATTCTCTTCACCGACAGTAACAAGGACCCAGAGCTGGTGGCCAGTTACCCTGACTTATGCAGTAATATATCACTCAGAATGCCTTCATGAAGGGATGGGGGGAAGGGGGTTGTTTCCTGCCTCAAGGCACCATCCAACTTAAAAAGGGGACAAAATTCCCTTACTACCCCTCCACAAGCTCAGCTGTCCAGCCAGCCAAGGGAACACCTGTCTCCAACCATCTTCCTCAGGTGGGCTCCTCAGTGTGGGAGGGGAGGAGGTCAGGAAATGGGAGACAGGGCAGATCTAAGTCAGGAAAAGTTCAGGCACAGAGCGCTTGTGATCACCAGCTGAGGTCAAAAGCCTAGGACCTCAACCTGTGTTTCATCAATTAGCAGCGAAGGAACTCATTTCAACACAGCTCCTCTTCTATTTCCAGACAGCGCTGCAGAAGGCAAGTCAGCTTAGTCTGACAAACCGAGCTGCACTTATTTATAGCAGGGAGAGGTCCTGCAGAAGTATGTGTTGGCAGACACACTGACCAATGGTTTCTGCTATTATCTCTAAGTGACAGGACTTTTGTTCAGAAGAGTCAAGAAGGCAGGCAACAGCCAATGTACCTACTACCCCCACCTAAAAAGGTCACACTCAGCAACCTCCTTTGTGCCTGCGGCCATACACAAGTCAGCTCAGAGCACACTGAATTGATGGGAGAAGTGCCTGGTGTAACCCAGCAAGTCCAATTCTAGGGTCTCAGCTGCATCCTGGGCAAGTGATATTCTCTATGCTTCAGAGAATGAATAAAGTGGAGACAAAAATAGGGACCTGGAGATCCTTGGCCAGAATGGCTTGTTTCTCCCAGTGGTGATCTCTACAGTTGTTCCTTTTTAATCTGGAGTCACGTGCAGTCCCTGATTAGGTTTCCTCTGGCCTGACTCCTGCCACCACCACGCCTGCGGCATACCTCTCCATGCCGCGGCCCCAAGCTGAGGCCCAGCATGGGCTCCCAGAGCACTGACTGGCAGTCCCGGCTCAGCCACCAGCTTTTTGCAGTCACTGTCTCTTAGCAGGAGTCCTGTTTTCTTCAGATAGGATATAGTAAAAGGGTTCTGACGAGTGTAAAGCACCGTTCACAGGTGAGACAATGATCCCCCACAGCCCAGCGGAAGAGTCGGCGCTTCCCCAGACTACCTGGAGACCCCCTCTCCCCGGGCTTCATCCGAAGAACTCCCTCAACCCGTGGGAAACACCCAGACCAGGGAGCTGACCTGGCACATGAAGCTCTGGTGGTGCTAACGCAAGTGCCTGCTCAAGTTTAATGCGCAGAATCATTCCCCTGCTTCCTAAATGCCCTGAAAGACCCTTATCAGCAAAAAATCAGATTCCCAGGCCAGGGGAAGGGTGGGGGAAGGGACACCATTTTGACAATCTAAAAATTTAGCAGAAACTGTATTTCAATTGTCCTTTTTGGCAGGCCTGTGAGGGGCACCAGCCCATGCCCACTCACCAGCAAGGGTCTCTCTAACAGAACCCCACAGAAGCGGGACCACACACACCACAGTACAACTATGACTTCCCTGTGAAACCGTCGTTTTAGTCTCGTTGGGTTCCAACCACACTGCCACAACTGATTAGCCCAAGGTCACCCAGTTAGCAAGTGGTGGAAACTACTGAAACTGGTCATCTGATGCCAGGATCCCATGTTCTCACCCCCTGCATCCTGTTCCCCACAGTATGACTTCTGGGGCAATGTGCTGTCGTGATGCCCTCTCCATGGGGGTGGGGATCTGCCCAGTGGATGACTCCTAGGGCCCCCTGGGAGACCGAGAATTTGTGGACAGCTTCTACTCACCGTCAGCTGGCTGCTGGAAGTTGACGTAGGCATAGCCCAGGGAGCGGCGGGTGATCATATCGCGGCAGACCCGGATGGACAGCACAGGCCCCGCAGGACTGAACTTTTCGTACAGCATGGCCTCGGTGACGTCCGAGTGCAGGTCACCCACGTACAGGGAGGCCATGGGGTAGCTGCTGGCGGCAGCGTTCATCTCCCCAGCCCCCACTACCCCAAGCCCCGCCAGGAGGACTTCTTACAGGGACCACACAGGACAAAAGGGGCTGTTTTCAGAGCCGGGGCCCGCGCCGCGACTCACAGGTGGCAGAGCGAAGCTGAGAAGCTGGAGTAGGCTCAGAAACAGGAGGGGACAGAGGAGTTCGGGGGCGGCTCGCTGGAGACTGCAAGACCGCAGACAAAAGGCTCTCAAAAACAATATGGCCCTCCCTGGGAGTTTGTAATTCTCAGCTGTTCCGGTCTGAAGCTCCAAATTTCAAAAACAAATGTATTAAAATGGGGATTTCCCTCCAAATTATAAAAATCCTTAAAGAGGCAACCAAACGGTGCCCACGCGGCCTCCAAGACACGCGTTTCTCTATAAATACAGGCCTCGGGCTCCTGGCGGTTTAAGATTACAGCAGCCGGGGAAGTGGGATACAAAATATTTGTCAGTGCCGGCTCGGCGAGCCCGGGGGACCAAGCGCGCAGCCGCCTCCACGCTGGGCCGCGAAGGGCAGCGCGGACACGTGGTGCGCGGGGAGGCCGGCGCGCGCGGGGGGCGGGAGCGCGGGGCTGCCACGCGGCGCGGACGGGCGGCAGGAGCGGAGGCGCGTGGACGCGGGCGGCTCACCACCAGACCGACAGACGGGGACCGACGGACGCCCAGGTGCGGTGGCGGCGGGCGCGGGCAGGCCGGAAGCGTGCAAAAGTGACTTCCCCGCGGGTTCTCCGAGGAGGGTTCGCTTTTTCTTTCTTTCTTTTTCTTTTTTTTTTCAGATTTTAAAGCGTTTTCGGGTTTTTTTTTATCTTTTTCTTTTTTTCTTCAGGCTGCTGGGCCCGAAAGCAGCAGAGGGTGCGGCGACCCGGGGCGGAGAGAGGCGGCTGGAGGAGCCACCGCTCCATTTATACCCGCCCCGGGCGCTGCTGGTCGAAGGGCGCCTCGCGACCTGGGCGCAGTCGTGCCCGCCCACTCGGCCCGGGGGCCCGAGGCGGGGCGGCCGCGCGAGAGGGACCTGGCGCGGCCGCGCGGTGCCACAGCGACCCCTGGCGCGCGGAGGACCGCTCCACGGCGGAGGAGGGCTGGCTGTGCAGGCTTAAGATCCTCTGGCCACTCCAATGCTTGTTGCAAACACCTCGCCTCCCAGGAATAAAACCGATACATAATTTAACCCACTCACACGCACAATGAGTATATTACTTAATTGTAAAATAAATATGACATAAAATAAGTTAAAGTTATATAATAGGTGTTGTACTGTGTAGATGTTTGGGTCCAAGTACAAGAGAAAACATTCTGAAGTTTTCAGAATTATCAGGCATGGACAGCTACAACTGCAGTAGTTTCTATGGGTGATGGAATTTTCCAGAAAGATGAACAAATTTTGGTAAAGTTTCATGAAACAAAATACAATCATGATAGTGGCATTTCTGGAAAGTTAGTGTCTAGGCTCTGTGGGGGAGAATGAAACTTTATTTCAACTGGTCTAATAATAAAATTCACCTGAGGCAGATTTATGCAAGGATTTATTATATATAGAAACTCCAATACATGAGAGGTTCAGACAGAAAATTAAAATGATGTATATCTGACACCTCGGTAAGGTGCCTAGGGGTTTCAAAGGGGAAGAGGGTCATTTGCAGGACTATAAGAAGAACAGATGTTCGGTAATTAGATGTTTGCCTACCCTGTAGATAACCTGTAAAAGGTTACTTCTGGTAATAACTTATTATGGTCAAGGCCTGCAATTTAAATTCTTTAAGGGAGAAGGGTAAAAGTTTCTCCTGAGCTCACAGGGTCTTTATTGCTTTCAGCTCAAAATAATACCCGTGCCACAGTGGCATATCTTGGGGAAGTCTGTTCTGACCGACTTTAGTCCTGCATTGTAAACTTTCTGAGAAGCTTCATATTCCAGAACTTGGGTTTGATGGGTTGTTCCATACTCCTCTAAACCAGCTCTCAGCCTTGAGACTAGGTCGGTCCAGTCAAACAGTTGTGTCTCATTTCAGGAGATAGTGATGCAAGTGGGCTCCTGAAGCAAGGCCTAGAGAGCATGCAATCACTATTTAATAAGAGGCCTCTCCTTGTAAACAAAAGAAAAACTGTGGTTAATGATTAGAGCAGACTGTAATCCCATTTCTGAGTTCTCCAGGCAGTCAGTCAGAGAAGATTTCCAGACGTCTCTCTGGAATCATCTTTAGGTGGAGGGAAGGCAGGCAGTGACAGTCTGATAAATTTTCCAGGTCTACAGTTTGCATGTATTAGGTGATCTGTCTGCAACAGGCACAAGGATTGTACATATATGAGCTGCTGTGGTGATTTCTCTGAAGTGTATATTAAGTTGTCACACTTCAGCTTGCATAGATTTGGGAAAAGGGCAGTTTTAGTTCTCAATGATAACAAGTTAGAAAAGTGGCAGGAAAATTGGAAACGTTAGTTTCAGAATAATAGCCAGATATTGGAGGAAATTAGAAAAATTCAGCATCCAGTCCAGTTTATGGGTAGAAAACAAAAACCTCAAAAGACAATGTACAGCACTAGGATTTAATGTCCACAAAGGTATATTACTGAAACATAATTTTTTCTCTAAAATCATTTCCATTGTTTATCAAAGATAGCCAAATTAAGACTAATTTGTTGGCAAATTAAGTTTAATTTAATAAACTCGGCCTGTTATTTGTATAATTATGACAAGAATAGCAATTGATCATATAGGCTTTTAAACCTGCTTTTCTAGAATTTTTCATAAGCAATCTACAGATTGGACTTTAATAAATTCTTTTTTTTAAAGATTTTATTTATTTTTAGAGAGAAGGGAAGAGAGGGAGAAAAAGAGGGAGAGAAATATTGATGTGTGAGAGATACATTGATTGGTTGCCTCCTTGCACACCCCTACCTGGGGAACGTGGGCTGCAACCCAGGGATCTGCCCTGACTGGGAATCGAACTGGTGACCTTTTGGTTCACAGGCCAGCACTCAATCCACTGAGCTGCAGCAGTCAGGGCTGCTAAAAAAAAAACAAAAACAAGAACAAAAAAAACCTTCCTAATAATTTTATTTAATCTTATCCAGCTTGATCACACATAAAATTTCTTTCTCAAGATTTCTTTTTACAAACCTACAACTTTCCTTCTTCCTTTTAATTTGTGTCTTATTCTTATACCCATTCAGAAATAAGCAACTTATTTTAGGACCAACCTTTCTTTTATTTATATTTTCTATTACTGAAAATATATGTTATTTCCTTCTATATTAGTTAGAATTTTAACCCTTAGAAACCTTAATATCTAGTGAAAACTAAGAAGTAATTGTAAACTGTTACACTAGTAGTCTTTAGATCAATAAATTTATAAATACATTTCATAACTTCTCGAAATATATGCTTTTTCATAATACAATCTTTCAGTGAAGTACAAGACACATTTACTAACAGACCCAAATTTCTTTGGTTTTTCTGTAATAGGAAGCCCAAACTAGGTAAATCTATGTTTAGTAATTAATATTTCATTATTTTATCTTATTTGGAAATTATCTGGATAGTCAATGAATTTAGCAAAACTTTAAAGTTTCAAGTTATCAAAGAACTTTAAGAAACTATTTTCCAGTACATATAAAGATTGCTCAAGAGTTCACCTAAAAACCTTTTATTCTATTTACATCTATTTATTTTTTCTTATTTATGTTTAGATTACTTATGAAAACTTCATCACATTGAGTTATTTTTCTTGCTGACAATTTTTGCAGAAGTTATAACATGAATCCCTAGTCTATTTGGCTGCCAAATGCATGCTGATAATGTGCACATTCCAATGGCAGACACCATAGAAGAAGTCAAAACCGAGCTCTCAAAACATAAAACAAGGCAAGTGAAGTAACAGACACAACAGGGCCCATCTCTGGAAGGAACAGATCAATGAAACCTGAGAGTACTCATACCAAATAACCAAAAGTCACTAAACTCAAGGAACTAGCTCCACAAATATTTTCTCCTGCTAATCTAAATTTAGAAAAGGAAAAAATGAAGGGACTCTCACCACTCTGCTTCCACTGAACTCTACAGGTAGAGAGATCTGAGTCTTACTAGGCAAAAATTCCTACCTTTCTTTGCCAATACATGTTCGAGGTCCCAGGCTCTTTCTACTGTAGCAGTTCAGGAGGGTGAGCAGCGCCCAGTCTCCAAGATATCCTGCTCACAGTGCCAACTCTGAGGAAGGAAGAAAATTTCCTCTACCCTTATCTAGTTTTTCCAGCTGATCTAAAAATCAACATGAGAGGGTTTAACAAGTGAAAATAAATTTATTTATTTTTAGAGAGAGAGGAAGGGAGAGAGAAAGAGAAGGAGAGAAACAACAATGTGCAAGAGATACATTGATCGATTGCCTCTTGCACACCCCCAGCTGGGGACCCAGCCTGCAACCCAGGCATGTGCCCTGACCAGGAATCGAACCAGCAATCTTCCGATTCTCAGGCTGGCACTTGATCCACCGAGCCACACCAGCCCAGGCGAAAATAAACAAATTTAATTACATACATACAGACAGAAATCCCACATACATGAATGAGAGACAGAAAGGGAAAATGAGGTATAGATGATATTTTGAGCTAGGGATGAGGTAAGGCACCTGGGGGCTTCTGAGGGAAGCAAGATTATTAACAAGATGATAATAGCAAATGTTCAGTGATTAGTTTACCCTGCCCTCTAGACAGGTTATAAGAAGTTATTTCTGGTGGTAACTCTTACTATGGGCAGGCACCCAAATTGAATTCTTTAAGGGAGTTGGTAGAAGTTCCTTGTGAGCCCATAGAATATTGATTGCTCTCGGCTCAAAATAATTCACGTGCCAAAGTGGCACATTTTGGGGAGGCCTTTTCTGAACACCTTCAACAGCATCCTGTCTTCTAGTGTTCAGGGCTATTATTACTGCCTGAAATTACGTTGTTCATACATGTGTTTACCTGCTTGGTGTCTATTCTTTCCCAACTGTATCTACACATACACTTCATAAAAGCAGGAACTCAGAATAGTGCCTAACATGGAACATACTACCTGTTCAATAAATACTTGTTTACCAGACAAATGAATACTAGGCACCCATGAGCAAAGCCCACATGGTCCCTGTCCTCAAAGAGGTATCAAGCTCCCCAGCTAGACCTCGAGCAAGCTAGTTCACATCTCTGACTGTCCGATTTTCCCATCTGGAAGGCACTCATTTAGTAGGGTCACTGTGAGAAAAATAATGTGAATTGTCTGTATGAATGTTGATCATTATTGTTACCAAGCTGCATTTGTAGGAAGAGAAGAGAGATCCCTAAGTGAAAATGAGAGAGGAAAACACTAAGTGTAAAGGCCCTGAGCTGAGAACTCCCACAGTCTGCGGGAGGTGGAAAAGACAGCCTGTTCTTAGGGACTTGAAACAGTTCGGACTTTATCCTGAGATCAAAGGGCAGAGCTGAAGGGTTTTAAGAGGGAAGTGCTTCAGCTCAAATTACACTAAAAAAAGAAAAAAAAGAAAAAAGAAAAAAAAAGCCTCTCTGGTTGTAGAATGCAAAACTATTCCCTGGTGGGTGCAAGGAAACCTGGTAGGTGATGGCTACTTAAGGTGGTGGCCCTGAATGTGGAGGAAGTAGCTCGATTTGTAAAAATTTAGTATCGTTTATGATTAACTGGATGTGAGAAGTGAGAGAGTAGGAGTCAAAGATGGTTCCCAAGTTTCTCGGAACTAAAAGAAAAAAGTTAGATTGCCCACATCTAAACACAAGGTCATCACTTAGTCTTAGAAGGGAAAGATATACAAGGCCACCAAAATGGCCACCTGGACTCCAGGACTGCCAAACCCAAACCGGGCTTCATCAGGGCTAAAGGTAGGGTGCACAGAGGCTGGACAAATCACCGGGCCAGGGATCGGGAAGGAGGTCTGAGAACATCATTACAAATCCACCTTTACTGGATATGGAGGGGTGCAGTTTTTTGTTTCGCTGGGGCAGAACCCACTCTCTTCGGGTCTGTACTTGATAGACCACACGTGTGAAGAGAAGGTATGTGTGCAGGGTTGGGAAGAGGAAGAAGAAAAACCTTCAAAGTGAGATGAGTGCAGGCGTAGGCCTCCGCAGCGGAGGATTTTGCCATATAGCAGAGACAAAATCCTTCTAAATTCGTTCAACACACACAATATGTGACATTCCTAAGAGCCAGGCTCTGCTCCAGGGAGGGCTGGGGACAGAACCGTGAGCTAAACATTCACAGAACAACCTGCCCTTATTGAGGCGAGAGATAAGAAGCACCTAAATGTGTGCGTGTGCGAGCGCACAGGTTTGTGTGTGTGCACGCGTGTGTGTGGGTAAACCTTGTGAAAAGTGCTTTGAATCTAGAGACTTTTGAAAATGAGAGCAGGGGAAACCCAGCCCCATCCTCCCAGCAGGAGGCCAGTTCTTCTAATTCTTCCTACAAGAGCTCAATTTTCTATGAGTAACAGTGGTTCTGCCCCATCAGAACCGAAACCCCTTCCTTGTCCACAGAGGGTCTTTGAGATCTTAAAGGTTTTGTACAGACACCAAGACAGCCTGCACACTTGGGACAGCAGTTGTCACACCTCTGGGTCTCCACTATCTGTGTGAGGGTCTCAGTAAGCCCTCTGAGGAGGAGGGACCCCACACCTGCCCACTGGAGAGAAGACATCCTTCCCTTCCTGTCTCTCCTTCCCACATTGAGAGCTGCAGATCTGCTTGACGTCTTGTTGGCCCTTACAGTCAATCAGAAAATGCTAAGAATAAACCACCATTTGATGAGCACCTACTGCATGTCAGATATCATTTTGATACCTCAAACTAGTACTAAACATGTGTGTGACGTGACCAAAGACCAGGGAGTTAAAAGCTGGAACTGACCTAAAAAACTCATCTGCAGAGGTCAAAGGAATCAACAAGGAGATTCATTACTGCTGTCTTCTTGTTCAGGGTCCCAGGCTGGTTACTGGCTACCAAAATGGACCTTTCCCTGGAACTGGTCACAATCTGGTGGGAACATCTGACTTTCAGATCAACTATTACGACCCAATGCCAATGGAGTTATGTGCCCCAGACAGAAACCCCAGGCATTAAGGAAGCCTGAAACTGGACTTTTAAAAGAAGATAGTGCCCTCGCTGGTGGGGCTCAGTGGGTTGAACGCTGGCCTGTGAACCACAAGGTCGCAGATTAGATTCCCATTCAGGGCACATGCCTGGGTTGATGCCAGGTCCCCAATTTGTGGAGTGTGAGAGGCAACCACACATTGATGTTTCTCTCCCTCTCCTTTCTGCCTCTCTCTAAAAATAAATAAATAAAATCTTTAAAATAAAAATAAAATAAAAGATGATAGTGTTTTGGAAGGTAGAAATGGAATGGAGGCAGATAGAGTATTCTGTAAACAGAAGTCCAGAGATGGATAAGCCGATTATTAGCTTGGGTAAGTCATTTCACATTCCTAGGTCACAGTTTCCTCATTGGCAGAATAGAAATGATGTGATATGATATGACATATGTAAACCTTCACACAGTGCCAGGAATATAATAAGCATTTGACAGACAGTGGATAATACACTACCATATTATCACAACATGACATTTTCTTTATTTTTTTCTTAATATATTTTATTTATTTATTTTTAGAGAGAGGAGAAAGGAAGGAAAGAGAGAGAGAGAAACATCAATATGTTACAGAAACAGGGGAATCCAAAAACAAACCCCAGCCTTTGCAGCTGGGAGATAGGGAAAAGGAAGCAGCTTTCAGGATGCCTTTGCTTGCCTGGGGCTAGAGGCTAGAAACTTTGTTGCACAAAGATCCGCTTGGAAACTTTGTTGCACAAAGATCCGCTTTGAAACTTCCAAGGCTCAGGAAGATGGGAAGGGTCTTGGACTGTGGGATAGTAAGGAAGGAGTGTACAGAGCCTGCGTAGGGTTCTGTGAATGGTCAGAACTGCTTGCAACACCCACTGCGTCAGAGGACGCAGTCAGGGATGTATAAGCAGCTGCGGACATTTTAGCTGGCGCACACTCCCTCCATGTGGCTTGGAGGAGGGGGTCTCCAGGCTGCTTTAAGGGAGGCCTCCAGGCTGCTTTAAGAAAAGGCTCTCGCCATGTGGTTTGCAGGAAGAAGGCAGTTTACAGGAAGGCTGAGAATCCAGGAGGTTCTCCATTGAAAACTGGAGGGCACCACAGCACAGAAAGGACCTCCCCAATCAGAACTGGGTGATTGGCAGCTACTGGTAAAGCTGAACTGTGCCTAGGAAGTAGGGAAACGGTGTTTCTGACTTTCCTAAGACTGGCCAGGTCTGGGAGGGGAAGGCAGAACTATGTACAAATAAACAATTCTTTTTCTTTTCACTAAACTCTGGTATTGAGAGTTATAATTCTGGCGGCGGGCAATCGGACCCCTAACTAAACAGCTCGTGGGTTCTGTTTCAATCGGAGCAGCCCAGGGGTTCTGTTACAAATGTGTGGTTGCCTCTTGCACACCCCCAACTGGGGAGCTGGCCCACCACCCAAGCATGTGCCCTGACTGGGAAATTGAACCTGTGACCCTTTGGTTCACAGGTTGGTGCTCAATCTACTAAGCCACACCAGCACAACATGACATTTTCACTGTTGCTGTGAGTAGCCCAAGGAGGCTAGAATTTAGGGTGTGTATGTGTGTGTGTGTGTGTGTGTGTGTGTTGAAGAAGGGAACTACATACTAGAGTTGCGATCTTGCAGAGGTCTTTGAATGCCATTATAGAGTGTGGCATTTGTCAGAAGTAACTGATCCAATACTATTATTTGGAAATAATGACATTCATAGCAAACACTGCACAGTGCTTCCTACATGCCAGGCACTATTCTAAGCTCTGTGGAGTAACTGGCCAAGATCACAAAGCTGGCAAGGGTGGGTTGAGATTTAAGGGCTTTTGGGACTCTAAATCTCATGCTGTCTAAAATAATACTAATAATAATGATAACTAACCTTTATTGAGGCTCATCCACATCATTTCATTCAATCCTCACAGCAGTCATGGAAAGTCAGTGCTATCATCACTTTGTAAGTGAGGAAGCTGATGCTTGGGAGGTTGAGTGACTTTGTGGCCTGACCACTGGTAGTTGGTGAAAAACCGGGTGCCATGGAAGCACGCTGCTCCTGGCTCCTTTAAGACAACCTGCTGTGAGGGGCATACTTGATTGACAGCTGTGGCCCCTTTGGCTCCACGATCTTGTTCACCCAAGGGCTGCTCTTCCCCAAGCTGCTCCAGCCAATGTGAGCATGGTAGAGGTTCAAGTGCCGGCCTATCCTGCCTGTCATGGAACTCTTCTTGTGGATATCCCACTAGGACTCCCCGGCAGCCTGGGCAATACTTCATCAAAACTGCACTGCAGTCTGAAGCCCTTCCTACCCAATGCTCCTTCCCGTTTTCCTAGCACAGGTGTCAGACATACATCATGGTCTAAAAGCACTCCCTACCTACTTCTGGTCTTGTCCCCTTCATTCTTCACAGATATTTTCCCAATAAACCTCTTACACACCTAATCCCTTATTGGTGTCTGTTTCTTGGAGGACCCAACCTAATACACAGACCACATACCACAAACTCAACAATCCTGCCTCTTGCGGAGGGCACTTAAAATTGACAAAACAGTTCACTCCCACCAATTCATTTCCTGTTGACAGGAAGCATGATCAGCCACCAAGTGTCTGAGCACCTGGGAGCAGAAGCCTGTCATGAAAGTCTGATGGCCATAAGCAGAGAGTGGGGCACCCAAGAGGCACGGGGATGCGCATACTGCCCAGGGTAGCTCTGCACACTGGCAGTTCAGCTTCCTGACCCATGGTCTGGCTCTGACACAGACATGGGCTCAGAGAAAAGAAGGAGGATTCAGCGGGCTCCATTCATAGCTGGACCAAATCATCCCTCAAAAGTAGCCTGCTACTCGTGTTCTGATTCATACTCACTATGCTGACTTCTCATTTGAAATTGGATATCTGGAAAGAACTCACCCCTCCTAGGAGAGGTGACCCTAGCTGGCAAGGTTAAAGTCAAGGTCACCTGCTTCAGTGTGGGTGAGTTCCAAATTCCCTGCACTTCTGGTAGAAATCCTCTGCATTCCCCAATATAGCCCAGGAGCTTCTTAGCCACCCAGTGCCTCAGGCCCACCCCTTGCCTACTGAAATAGAGTCTGCATGTTATCAAGATCCCCAATAAGGTTGGAGAAGCTTCATTCTACTGGGCCCTGCCCACCACCCACTCCGCCCTGCCCAGGCCCCAGGCAATCGTGATATCCATACAATGCAATACTATTCAGCGGCAACAACAATGACAGTACCAGTACCTGCCCCAATGAATCTTGAAAACCTCATGCTCGGTCAGCAATTTTCAGCCCTTTTCATCTCATGGCACACATAATCACTAACATTCTGCGGCACACCAAAAAGTGTTACCTTTTTTGCCAATCTGACAAAAAAAAAAAAAAAAAGGTATACTTTTGATTCATTCACACCAGATGGCCATTGTTGTGTATTGCATGTTTTAAAAATTCTTGCTGCACACTGGTTGAAAATCGCTGTGCTAAGTGAAAGAAGCCAGTCACAAGACAGTGTATTGTAAGATTCCATTTACATGTAATGTCCAAAAGAGGCAAATCCACAGACAGAAAATATAGTGGTGTTTCCAAGAGCTGGGGGTGGGAGGAGACTGGGAGGAAATGGGGAGTGACTGCTAATGGATAGAGGTTTCATTTGGGGGTGATAGTAATATTATAAAATCGATTGTGATGATGATTGTACACCTCTGTGAAAATACTAAAAACCATTGATCTGCACACTTTAAATGGATGAAGTTAAATTGTGTGGTTTGTGAATTACAGCTCAGTGAAGCTGGTATATATACTAAAGAGTATTGGCCTCAAAGAATTGTGAGCACTCAATAAAACCACTTGTGCCCTGGCTGGTGTGGGTCAGTGGACTGAGTGCTGGCCTGTGAACTGAAAGGTCGCCAGTTCACTTTCCAGTCAGGGCACATGCCTGGGTTGTGGGCCAGGTCCCCAGCTGGGAGTGTGCGAGAGGCAACCAACCGATATTTCACTTGCACATCAGTGTTTCTCTCCCTCTCTTTCTCCTTCTCTTCCCCTCTCTCTAAAAATAAATAAATAAAATCTAAAAAACAAAACAAAACAACCCACATGTGTAAGCCTTGGCTCTGTAGGAGTAGCTACGGTAGAGCAGATACAAACCTTGCCCCTGGGTAGCTCACAGTCTAGTGACAGAAATGACACAGGCACAAGAAACAACACATCCAAGATGAATGAGCACTGATCTCTAAATGAGGTATAGAGAATGTGCTAGGCAAATCACAAGAGAGAGAAGAAACTCACCTGTTCATTCATCTGTTCATCCCTCCTCCCACCCACCTACCCACCCACCCAATAATTACCTGACACCTATTGTGTGCCTGACATGGGAGCAGAGATGAAGACCATGGGAGGAAGGCATGTGAATAACCAAGTTCTGTGCATGAAAAAGGGGCCACATACTAAACCTAATAAGCTTAAGGGAGGCCTGCATGGTGGCCCTACAAATTTAGAAACCTGAAGTAACCACATAGGATGGTCTGAAATTTACGCTTTCTAACTAAAAACAGGTCATGGTGAGTAATCACATCTTAAGCTGGTATTTTTCCCTAACAAAGGTCAATCTTTATCTTAAGTGAGCCTATCTTTGTCTTTTCACATCTGTGATAGCATATCTCCTAACAATAACTTTGGAATATCAAAGTAATTTCCTTTCTTCTGGACTCCTTAAACCACAACCATCACAAATCCTCCCATTGTTATTATTATCATTAATTGTTAACCATTAACTATCTTATACCCACCTATGTAAAAGAAATGTGTCTATTCCTTTTATTTTTTATCCAATCCCAAAGGTTCCCCACCCCCTTCACCTTTGCTTTCTCTCATCTCCCTAATCTATCACCAATGGATTTCATGTAATCCCTTTACTCCTCCTTTGATTGTAATCTATAAAATAAATTGTAAAACTGCCATTCTCTGGAGCATTTTCTCAAGCTGCTAAGATTTTGCTACCTGGCAATTGTTGTCAGTTTGGCTCAAATAAACTGATACAAATTCTTACAGGTTTGGATGCTTCCATTACAGCATAATAAATGCCTTGAAGAGGACACACTCTAAGTGCAAGAGAGTAGTAATTAACTAACTGAGAAGTCCAGAAAAGGGCTCTCCAAAAGGGGACTTCTCTTTTTCTCGGTATAACTTACTTTTCCTTTCAAACTAAAAAGCAATGCTTGCATGATGAAATAAGCCAAACTCTAAGGAGGAAAATAAAGATAAAGGCAAATCCCTTCCCTCTTCACTGCCACCATCGAATCACTGTTTTGTGGAATCCTTCTATACTTTTCTCTGTGATCATACAAATGCATTCTACTTGGCACTGTGTGATATGTGGCCTGGCATGCACTCAGGTCAACCTGTAAGAAACAAGGATATAGTGACTCCCAAACCAGTACAAAATCAGTAATAACAAAGGGCAAATGTAATTAGAGGATCTCTGAGAGGGGAGCTGACAGCATTGGCATATTCACAAATCACAGAAGGGGCGTTAGCCCTGGCTGGTTTGGCTCAGTGGATTGAGCATCGGCCTGCGAGCTAAGTGTCGCTGGTTCGATCTTCCAGTCAGGGTACATCAGAGAAGGAAACTCTGACTCCAAAAAACCTCCGCTGCCTTGCGGCATACCTCTTCAGGGGAAAGGCTAAGGGAGTAAACCCCGACAGAAAATCCGGAGCCGGAGTCCCGAAGGCGGTTTGACGTTGTAGTCAACACCGGCAACTCCTGCGGCGCACCTGAACCCAAGCTGTATCAACTCCGTCTTTCCCTTGGACCCTTCAGCTGCGAAGAGAGGGGGGGTCTGCTGCATGGGCAACAGCAGACCCTCCATATTACCCTGCCCAGGCTCTGTAGCTTCAGCGTCATCGCAAGATGTCGATTCAACACGGGAGGAGACAGATACTACCATGTCACTCCCGAGTCGGACTGCACAACCATTCTCGGCGGTGCAGATAGACTCTTAAGAAGCTACACCATCGTCTCTCGAGACGGACGGCTGCCGACGACGACGACAGAAGGGGCATTTAGATGAACGCGTTAGATTGTAACTCCGGAGAAACGGAGAAATGGGGAAGGAGGAGAGGGGAGGGGGAGCTAATTGCGTTAGGACCGGGAGCTGATCCTCTCACTTTAGGGCGAGGAAGCTAGTCAATGTCACCTTGCCTAGGCAATTTCAGGGTGGGGAAGTCAAGAATATAAAACCAGCCATCTTTGTCTACTTGGTGCGCCCGGTTCTGCAGACTCGTGAATAAAGGCCTCACTTTGCTGCTCAAGTCCTGTGTCCCAGTTTTTATTGTGAGCGTTTCTCACAAACCCAGCTTGTTCCTGCTAATACCCTTGTCAGTAAAGGTGAACCGTTAGTCACTCGACCATTCTCTACTCATGGACACTCACTCTGTTTCCAGTTTGGGGCTGTGACAAAATGTTGCCATAAACATCTTGACCTTAATTACCAGGGCTTTTGTTTTGGTTGGATAGAGTTTCAAAAGTGGGTCAATGAGTACCCATAAAATATTTTAAATTTTAAGAAGCACTGCCAAAAACTTCCCAAAAGTTTGTTGGTATTCAGTCTCCCAGGAAAAATATGTGAAAAGACTCATTTTTCTTCATCTTTGCCAGCTCTTAATGTTATCAGTTTTAAATATTTTCCTCAATCTGAAGATAGAAAATGGTATTCACTGCTAGGATGATTGCTTTTTCATGTGGTTCTGGGTTTTTTTTTCCTTCAAATCCATATGTTTTTTTTATTATTTCCATTTCATTATCTTTGAGTTGACTGAGCTTGGCATTGAAAGAAAAGGCATTTACCAAGCAAACAGGACCCTTAAGAGAAGACATTCCATCCTGAAACTGCAAATAATCCAGAGTAGGAAATCTGTTAAAATAATTAAAAGTGGTTTAATGTTGGCAACTTTGCAGAATGGCAGGAAATACAACTGAAGGGTGCATAGAGAGTCGCATCTTGAAGAGTCTTCCATGCCATATTCCTAGGGACTGTAGACTTTATTTCCCAGGTGGTGGAGCTGTTGAAGTTTCCCTGGGGTGCCTGGTGTGGAATTTGAAATAGTGAGTGTGTTAGTTTCCTGGGGCTGCCATAACAAACTAACACAAATTGGGCAGCTTAAAAAAAAACCAGAAAGTTACTGTTGGCTAGAAGTCCAAAATCAAGTTGTTAGTATGCCACACTCCCTCTGAAACCTGTCAGGGAAACCACCTCATCTTACCCCTTCCTACCTTCTGGTGGTTTGCCAGCAGTTTTTGGCATTCCGTGACTTGCAAATGCATCACTGCAATACTCCATCTTCACATAGCATTTCTCCCCATCTTTACATCGTTTTCCCTCTTCTTATAAAGACACTAATTTTATTGGATTAAGGGCCTACCCTAGCTGAGTATGACCCCATTTTAAATAATCCCATCTGCAATAACTCTTTCATTGCTTTTAGTGGGGAGGCGGGGGAGTGGGCACAATTCAACCCATAAGAACAAGGAAAAGGGTATATAGTATAAGCCCCGACCAGTTAATATTTTTCTTCTTTGTAATGCAGGTACCTGACTTAAGCTTTGATTGCCCAGGCATTTACTTCAAAGAGACATCCACTTCCAAGATGGTTATCTCAAGTAAGCACATTGCCAGCACCATGACTAAAGAGCCTCCCCCAACTGACATTCCTTTGTTTTAGTGATCTTAGTAGATTGAAATGACTGGTCATTTGATGTAACCTTTTGATTTTTAGAGGGAGAGAGGAAGCGAAAGAGACAGAGAGAGCAAGAGAAGAAAAATCGATGTGTTGTTCCACTTGCTTATACACTCATTGGTTGACTCCTGTGTGTTCCCTGACTGGGAATTGAACCCACAACCATGGTGTATCAGAACAACTCTTTAACCAACTGAGCTACCCATCTGGCAAGGGCAATAACTGACCATATGGGCCATTTGTTTTTCTCTTTAAATCCCACGCTTATGGGTTTCTTTTTTAAAAAAGATTATTTATTTATTTATTTATTTTTAGAGTGAGAAGAAGGGAGGGAGAAAGAGAGGGAGAGAAACATCAGTGTGTGACAGAAACATGGATCAGCTGTCTCTTGCATGCCCCCAGCTGGGGACTGGGCCTGCAACCCAGGCATGTGCCCTGACTGGGAATCGAACCGGCGACCTCTCAGTTCGCAGGCCAGGGCTCAATCCACTGAACTATACCAGCCATGGCCCGCTCTTATGTTTTAAATTCACTAATAAAGAGTAAGACTGTGAACCCCAGGCCCATACATATGCTCACAGCCCCTGCTATGCCAACCTTGCTGTACGGCCCCAGGTGTGCTGTGTAATTTCCAGTTTCTGTAAGTGATAAACATTTATTTTTTTTCAAAGTTTCCTGATGGTCATTGCTGAAAGACATCTTGCAATCATAATAAGAACTTCAAGGACCGACCCAAACACAACATTGTTCATTGGTAGGCTGAGAATGACACAAAACAGAGTACTCAAGAAAAGGTGATTTGATGGAGTCCAGATGAGGACAATGACGCAGGGACAGACAAAAAGAGGATGCATCTTAGAGAAATTTAAGAAGCAGAGTCAGCAGGAGCTGGTGATTGAATGTGAAGGGTAACAGAATATGCCACTTGGACATATTGGTTATTTTGAACTGTAGACACTTAAAAGACAGCAAATACAGGCAGAGGCTTTCTCTAAAATCCCCTTATCTGCCTAAAGATAGATAGATCTCCAAAAGGAATGAAGTTTTCATAAATCTCCTCCCAGGAGTTTCATCATCCAGGGAAGATTGACTTATCACTGGGGGGAGAGGAGAAGTCAATTCCATGTCCGATAAACTTTGCCATAAATAATTATATCGCCCATCCATTCTTCTAAGGGCCCAATCATCTTTCTTAAAAATCATTTGCTCTCCCCTAAGAGACCTAGATCCCTTCTCCCTTTTCCCTAATAAGATGATATTTAAGCCTGAGTTCTAAGCCACTTCAGGGAGTTACTATTTTTTCCTGGCTATAGTCCATGTACATGACGTACAGATGCTAATAAACTTCTGTTTTTTTCCCTTGTTAATCTGTCTTTTATTACAGGGGTCTCAGCCAAGATCTCAGAAGGGTAGAGAAAAAATTATTCTTCCTCCCCTACAAATACAATGGAGGGTGAAGGTGAAAAAGACACTCCCAGGTTTTTAGCTTAGGGTATTAGATGGATGATGATACCTCTGTGAAAGATGGGAACTTGGGAGGGAGGATGTTCAGTAAAGAGCTGGGTATACAAGCCTACGTGGTCTGTAGAAGAGAGGTTGCACACCAATACTTCTCACCTGGACCGGTGTAACAGCTTTTAAGTTGGCCACGTCCTTCAGCATTTGTTGCTTTCCAACCAACTTTTCATACAGCAGCAGGAGCAGACTTTTAAAAGCCCTCTCCCAGCCCTGGCAGGGTAGCTCAGTTGGATAGAGCATCATCCCAATACACCAAGGTTGTGGGTTCGATCTCTGGTCACAGCACATATAAGAAGTAACCAATGAATGCACAAATAAATGGAATAACAAATTGATCTCTCTCTCTCTCTCTCTCTCTCTCTCTCTCTCTCTCTCTCTGTCTGTCTCCCTTTCTCTCTCTAAAGTCAATAAATTTTTTTAAAAAATGTGAAGTCCTCCTTCTTATGTAAAACCCTTTAAAGGTATCTCATGGGTCTTAAAATAATGTCCAGGCTATTTACTATGACTGACAAGGCCCTTCACTAATGGATGCCTTTCTCTGCAATCTCAGTCCACTTTACAGCTTGTTTACACTACTCCAGCCACACTGTCCTTCTCTCTTCCTTGAATGCTTCCCCTTTCAGGGCCTCTGCACTGCTCTTCCCTCTGCTTGGAAAGCTCTTCCTCGGTTACTCCCCTCCTGACTCATTCACATTCTTTAGGTGCCTCCTTAAATACCACCTTCTCCCAAAGGCCTTTCATGACCATCCTGTCTAAGGCAGTGTCACCACCACTTTACTCTGCCAACTTCCTTCACAGCTCAGATCATTGTCCATTTGAGTTTGTCCTTCTTGCAAGACTATCAACTGCACTGAGTCAAGGGACAATGTCTGTCCCGTTTGCCATCATATCCCCACTGCCCGGCACAATGTCTGGCATAGAGGAGGTGTTTCATAAATTTTGGCTGAATGAACAAATAGCCACATAGGTTTGTGAGTCATCAGCATCAATATGATGGAAGAAGTCAGTGCAGGGGAGAAGGGCGAACATTGGAAACCCAGGGAATGCCACATTGAAGGAGACTGAGGAGCCTCCGGGCAGAGCTGGGAGCAGTGGCAGTGATGCTAGCTGGAGGGGCTTTCAAATGGGAGATGCATCAGGGGAGGCCTTTAAAGGTGGTGGTAACAACAGGTGTCCCCTGCTGGAAGAAATGAGCCAATAGAAGAGATGGAGTGAAGAATCGTGAGACAGAGTCCCCAAGGAATAGGAAGAGGGGAGATCTGTGGCCCTAGAGGAGGGATTAGGCTGTGACAGATGAGTGGGATACCCTTCAGTGCCCCTCCATTAGAGGAGAGAGGAGAGTCCCTAGTCAGCATCTCCACGCTTTCTGACTCTCCCTGCTAACTACACAGACTCCAGGTGCACTGGCCCTTTCACCCTGCAGGACCTTTGCAGTAGCTGGAGACTTTCCTGGGACTCACCTTCCCTGGCTGGTGCCTTTCTCATTCTCCAGGTCTCAGCTCAAGTACGTCCTCCACCCCTAAGAGGCCGCCTTCCCTAGTAGGTGCCTCTGTGATTCTCCATCATGGCACTCCGCTTATTACCCTTGCAGAATGCATGAAAATCTAGAATGTACTCATATATTTGGAATGGGAGCTCTGTGAGGGTAGGGAAATCATAGGTCTTTCTTATGCTTCAGTTCCTAGCACAGAGCAGATGCTCAACCTTTCCCACTCACCCAGCTGCCCAAATGAGAAGAATGTGGTCATCATCCAGTTTCTCTTCCCACTCAGCTCCCCCAACCACATCCAACCAATCACTGAGTCAAAAATCCTGATCCCACCTCTCCAGTCCTACCCCAGTTCTCCCACTCCAACTGGCCTCTCAGCCTAGGTTTCCTCCCCACTCCCATTCTCTGCACAGAAGCCAGAGTTATCTTCCCAAAGTACAAGTCTGGTCCTGCCACATCCCTGCTAAAATCCTCCAGCAACTCCACTGTCCCTTCAGACTAAACTTGAAATGTCTTAACAAAGGCTTCCCAAACGCCTAGCCTGAGTTCTCTCCCTCCTTGTCCATAGCCCTGCCCTCCACCTTCCCCAGCCTTTTGGAAATCTTTAGCTCTGAAGTTTGCTCTAGAGAGAAACCCTTCCCTTCCTCATGTGGACGTATGGATGTGCGGACGTGCTGGAAGTGACTCCTTCCCCACCACACGAGGGGAGTGGGTGGGGGCAGGTTGCGTCAGTCTTGTTCACTCACGTTGTATTCCTGGTATTTAGCACATGGTGACCTTTGGAAATCCTCCTTCCCCAACTCCTTCATCAAATAGCTAGTGAATTAGAGACGTAGAGGGCAGTTTTGCAGGAATCTTAAGTGGAGAGGTTTTGTTGTTTTAAAGGAAAATGGAGACATAATGGTTTAGCAGCAGCCTTGGGGAAGGATACCTCTGGTGGGGGTTGGGAGAATAAGCTGACAGACCCTCAGGGAAGTAATGTCAGAGAGAGCCAAGCCTTTCTGAGGGTCAAAGGTTTGAGAGTGACTCAGGCTGTGGAGGATGGGTCCTGAGAATTAACGAAGCTACGTGATCTAGTGGTAAGGGGTTTAGAGTTTGGGCCATAGATGTTTACGAGTCAACAAATAGGTGATAGAAACCATATAACACACTCTGTTCCTGAACATACACAGAGTGGTCAGCCATGGAAGCCCTTGTTGGAAATGAGACCACAGCACCTTAGTGGATGTGACCTAGAAGTCCTGACCGCTGTTAGCCAGAACAGAGCTGGGCTCTCAAGCATGCACCAGACGCATGGTCTGGAATCCAGGAAGTCCTGGAGCTCATACTGAGATGGGAAGATCACAGAGGAATCCACTTATCTGGAAAGACTTTGAATCAGCAAAGGGTGGGGCTTTGGTGAGCACTGGTGGGAAGGCCAAGCTGGCCCTCTGCACAGAGCCTCACCGGCGCCTTCCTGGATGCCTGCAGGAGCCTCCTCATCTCCCTCTGGCGCCTCTGTCATCCACCCTGCGTTGTGGCAGCTAGAATTGACAGGAATTCCAATGTTGGAAAATCTTAGTTTCAGGTAACAGCTAATAAACTTAGTAATCAATGTATGTAAAAAGCTATTGTTTCAGGAACTGGAGGTATGACCCACCTTGACTCCAGGAACCCATAAGCAGTCCCACCTTTGTGCTCAGGAGGACTGCAAGCAATCTCCAGCGTGAGATGACCACCTCCCAGGACACAGAGACCACTGCCCAGGGCACAGATGAAAGAACGCTGCAGCTTTTATCTGATTAACTTTTTCCCTGAATCCCAAACCCCTTACCTACACTTTTCTTCTCCTTATAAAAAGGTCCATTTATAATGGAACTTAAGACAGTTTGTTAGGGTACAAACCCGCTGTCTTCTCAGGTCGCCGACCATCTGAATAAAGCACCCATAAAAACTCAATCCCTGTCTCTGCTTACTGGGTCTGGTAGGTGACAGGCTGCCAAACACCAGCTTTTCTGGTTTCAGAATAATTTTTCAAAAATGTAAATAAGACCATGTCACCAGCCTAACCCAGATGAAATCTTGTTACAGGCTTCTCCATGGCTGTTGAGATCAGAGCTGGCAATGGTCTTTTCCAAACTGAGGTGATTTTCAGTGGGACAGGGAAGAACATTGTTAAATTTCAGGTGTGTATTAGGAGAAGTATGGCCCTGGCTGGTGTGGCTCAGTGAATTGAATGCTGACCTGAGAACCAAAGAGTCACTGGTTCAATTCCCAGTCAGAGCACATGCCTGGGTTGTGGGCCAGGTCCCCAGTTGAGAGCACATAAAAGGCAATCACACATTAATGTTTCTCTCCCTTTCTTTCTCCCTCCTTTCCCTTCTGTCTAAAAATAAATAAATAAAATCTGGAAAAAAAAAGGAACAGTATGAGTGGTTAAGTCAGTCCTTTGATTTCATGAATATTCTTGCTTAGGGAGCCAATTTAAAGGGAAATTTTAAGGAGATACAAGTGGAGTCCCATGAAGGGGTTACTCAAATGATTGAGGTCCCTTTTCAGCCTCACCTGGGCCTCTCTGGACCCCTTACTGGCTCTAGCTATATTGGCCTGCAAGTCCTTGAAGATGCCACCTGTTCACCTGCCAGGAATGTTCTTCTGAAATGTTCTCTCCAGCCTCAGTCCTCCACCACTTTACCCACCTTTTTCTCAGATAATGTTCATGCATCCTTCAGAGCTCTACTCCAGCCTCACTCTCTCCTGGAGGGTGGGGATGGGCTATCTTGTACTTGCCCTTCCTGCACTTTGTGATGAGCCATTTTGTGTCTGGGATTAAATCCATGGGCTCCACTAGAATGTAAGCTTCTTGGAGCTGTTCTGTGTCTTGCTCACCATTGTATGTATCCCTGGAGGCTAGCACAGTGCCAGACATGTACTAAGTACTCATTCAAGTGAATGAATGAATGAATGAATGAATGCAAGAGCAAATGAATAAACTCAGTGACTTGACCTAGAGGCTCGTGCATGTTGATACCACCCAGCTTGTGGATGCCCCTTTGCACCAGCCTTTGGAAAAGAGACCCACATTTTCATATTGCATCAGGCCTCACAAGTTACATAGCTGGTCCTGAACAGAGGACTGAGGAAATTGGCAATTGAGGACAATGGGGGTGGGCTGGGAGAATACGGATGCCTTCCAGAGAGAGGCATGGCAGAGGAGGAAGGAGAGATGGGGTCTCAGACTCTCCCTTTTCATCTGATATTGGCTCCTCCACCAGGGGTCATGGAGATCAGATGTGGGCCCTCTTCCTGAGGGTGCTCAGGAGAGACATGCAGGCTGGGTCAGGGGATTCTGTCCTAGGTTTCTAAAGGCCTCCAGCCATTCCTCCTGGCCCTGAGTCTGACCTTTTCCTCCTGACCTCTCCCCATACCTCAGTGTTTGCTTTTCCCAGACACTCCGGCCCCCTGATGCCAGACCTTGGCTACAGGAAGGTTTAGGTCCAGAATATGTGTTTTAATTTAAAATTTTAAAAAATAGATTATTTTTGAAGATTTTATTTATTTATTTTAGAGAGGGGAAGGGAGGGAGGAAGAGAGGGAGAGAAATATCAATCAGTTGCCTCTCCCACGCCTCCAACCAGGGACGTGGCCCACAACCCAGGCGTGTACTCTGACTTGGAATTGAACCGGCAACCGTTCAGTTTGCAGGCTGGTGCTCAATCCACTGAGCCACACCAGCCAGGGCTTAAACAAATATTTTAGAAAGCCCACAGGATAATGTAACAAACAACCATGTGCTCATTACCCAGCATAATCACGTGTTAACATTTTTGCTCCAGACATATTTTTTATATAAAATAAATAGAACACCACAGATAAGGCTCGAAGGTCACTTTGTTCTTCCCAGTCCAGTTCCTTTCCTCCTCTCATTCCCAGACACAGTTGTTATTATTAATCTGATGTGTAATCTATGTCTATGCATGAAACAGAATGTGTGTTCATAGCAGCGCTATTTGTAATGACCGAAAAGTAGAAACAACCCAAATATCCGTCAATTGATAAATGAAAAAACAAGTGTGGTATATCCATATAATGGAATATTATTAAGCGATAAAAAGAAGGGCAGTGTTACTCCATGCTAACAGGGACCAGCCTTGAAAACACTGTAAGTGAAAGAAGCCAGGCACAAAAGGCCACAGATTGTATGATTCCATATATGCAGACTTGCAGATCCCTGAAGACTGAAAAGAGATTAGTGGTTGCCTGAGGCTGCATGGGGAGGAAAGAGAAATGACCAGTGACTTCTTAGTAAATAAAGGTTTCTTCTGGCGTAATAAAAATGTTCTAAATTAGATGGTGGTGATGGTTGTATAACTCTGTAAATATAATAAAAATCACTGAGCATGTACTTTAAAATGATTAAAATGGTGAATTTTGTTATGTGAATTTTATTTCAATAATTAAAAAAACAGAATGTGATTTTAAAATGTTTTCCTACCTTTGTACATACTGGAGATACAGTTCTGCACCATTTGCTCACTCTGCATTTATTGATATGTGGAGATCTGGTTCATATATTTTAAGTGCTCATTTGTCTTTCATCAGAGGAATATGCCATAGTTAATTTTCCTATTGATGGGCATTACAGGTGATGCAGTTTTTCTTTTCTAGCACTGCTGCCTCGAACAGCCTTGACAATGTCTCTTGGGCACATCTGGAGAGAATTTCTCTAGGGTAATTGCTGGTTTGCAGGGAAGACAACTTTTCAAAATACTGTAAAATTGCTCTGTAAGTGGTGGTATCAGTTACACTCCCAGCAGCAGCTTATGAGTTCCAAAAGTCATTACCACCAACCCTTGTTATTAATCAGACTTTGATTTTTACTTAGCTGATGGTTGTGCAGTTTTAATTTGCATTGGCATTTCCTTTATTCCTAGTTATTTTCCTTCTGTTTCTTCTCCCTCCCTTCCTGCCTTCTTTTCTTTTGTGCTATTTTCTTGGCTATTCTTGGACCTTCACACTCCCATATGGATTTGGAATCAGTTTGTCTTGTTCCTTTTTAGGTTTTTCAATGGAATAGTTTTGAAATCATAGATTTATTTGCAGGTTACCTGGCATCATTACATATTGAGAATTCCCATCCCTGAACAAATGATATACTCATCTTTATTTAGGTCTTATTACTTTTTAAAACAGACTTTATTTGTTAACAAAGTTTTAGGTTCCCTGCAAAACTGAGTGGAAAGTACAGAGCTCCCATACACCCCTACATGCACAGCTTCCTCCATTAGCAACAGCCTGCACATCCCCACCAGAGTGGATCATTTGTTATAATCAATGAACTTCCACTGACACATCATTATCACCCAAATTCATAGTTTACTTTAGGGTTCACTCTAATGTTGGTGTTGGGTACTGTATAGGTCCACCATTATGGTATCCTACGGAATAGTTTCACTGCTGTAAAAATCTTCTGTGCTCTGCCTTTCCCTAACCCCGCCTGCCCCAAACCCTGGCAACCACTGATCTTTTTACTGTCTTCATAGTTTAACTTTTTCCAGAATGTCACATAGTTGGAATCATCCAATATACAGTCTTTTCAAATTGATTTATTTGACTTAGTAATATGCATTTAAGTCTCCTCCATGTCTTTTCATGGCTTGAATAGCTCTTTTTTTTTTAGAGCTGGATCATATTTCATTGTCTGGATGTACCACAGTTTTCCATTTACTGACTGAAGGACATCTTGGGTGTTTCTGAGTTATGGCGATAATGAATAAAGCTGCTATAAACATCTACGTGCAGGAATTTGAAGGGATATACATTCTCAACTCATATGAATAAATACCAATGAGCGTGATTGCTCTATCATACGGTAAGATATGTCTAGTGTTATATGCTTTTACATTTAAAAGTTTTATAGTTTTCTGAGAAAACATCCAGCAATTTTTTTTGTTAAATATATTTCTAGGTGTAGGATTATCTAGTATTCAGCAATTGTGCCATATATTCTTATTAGTTTTAATACTCTATAGGTAGATTCCTTTATATTTCAAATAGAAAATAAATCATATACATTAAAGATGATGTTAACACTTCCTTTCTATTTCTTAAACCTCATTTATTTCTATTATTTTATTACATTAGCTGGAAATGCCAGTAAAACTGTGAATAGAGAGCATTCTTCTTCTTCTTCTTATTTTTTACAGGAATGCTAGAGTTTCACCCTTAAGGATGATGTCTAGGTATTTGGTAAATAGTCTTATCAGGTTGATATATTAACTTACTGATTTAAATTTGTTGAGATTAAGGAAAAGAATGGGTCTTTAATTTTATCAAATTATTTTTATGCATTTATTAAAGTGATCATGTGCTTTTATTTTATTTATTTATTTTTAGAGTGGGGAAGGTGAGAAACGTTGTGTGAAAGTAACATTGATCAGTTGCCTCTTGCATGTTCCCAACCGGGGGCCTGGTCCGCAACACAGGCATGTGCCCTGACTGGGAATTGAACTGGAGAACTTTTGGTTTGAATGCTGGCGCTCAGTCCACTGAGCCACACCAGCCAGTGCATGATCATGTGCTTTTAATCTTTTAATGTATTAAGGCTCAGAATATAGGAATTTTTTTCCTGGTGTTAAAACATCCTCACATCTTTGGATAAGCTCTACTATATATTTCTATATTTTTATATAACATGCATTTTGTTTTCTGTTTTATTATTTAGGATTTTTGCATATATAATCATAACTAAGCTTGTTCTATAATGTTCTCACCTGTAATTGCACTTGCCTGAGCTTGATGTCAAGGTTATACTAGCTATTAGAAAATGAGTCAAGTAGCTTTCTCTCTCTCTCTTTTTAATTACCTAAAACAGTTTGTATAAGACAGGTTGTAATAGTCAGGGCTCTCCCAAGAAACACATAACCATTAGGCTGTGGTGTATATATGTATGTGTGTGTATAGAGAGAGAGAGAGAGAGAAGAGGAAAGGAGAGGAGGAGAGGAGAGGAGAGGAGAGGAGAGGAGAGGAGAGGAGAGGAGAGTTTTTGTAAGAAATTGGCTCACAAAATTTTGGAGGCTGAGAAGTCCCAAGATTTGCAGTTGGCAAGCTGAAGACCTAGGAGAACTGATTTGTAGTTCTACTCTGAGTCTGAAGTCCTCAGAACCAGAAGGACTTGATGGTATAAGTTTCAGTCCAAAAGTCAGAGGTCTTGAGACCCAGAAAGATCAGATGTTTCAGTTTGAGTGAGAAGGCCAGAAAATACCGATGTCTCAGTGCAAACATTCAGGCAGGCCAAATTCCCTCTTCCTTAGCCTTTTGGTTCTATTCAGGACTTCAACTGTTTGGATGAGGCCCATCCACATTATAGAGAGCAATCTGCTTACTTAATCAACCAATTCAAATGTTAATGTCATCCAAAAATACTCTCACAGACATACCCAGAATAATGTCCGACCAAATAACTGGGCATCCCATGGGCCAGTCAAACTGACACATAAATTAACCATCACATAATGAGAACATGTTCTTTGAAGGTCTGGAAAACTCAACTATGTAATCTATTGAACTTGTTAACCTTTCTGTGTGTAATTGTTTGGGTGGGGAGTTTGGCTAACTTATTTTTCATGAGTATCATTTCTGTGGAGCCATTCTGCCCCACAGGGACCCATATGGGCTAGTTTTTCCTGTTTTCCTTTGAGGAGGACTGATCTTCACTTAGTCCACGAAGACTAATATAATGTAATCAAGCAACCCAGGGCTCAGCTTCATGGTGCTTTAATACATGGCCCAACAATTAGTGCTGAAGGGAACAGGTTTTTATTTACAGAATTCCAACCCCGGGGAGAAGGGGGGCAGCTAAGAGCACTCCTGCTCAGAACCCTGTTCTCCCACAAGACCCAGCACTTCCCTTGCTCTCCAAAGGGCTATAACCCAAAGCCAGGCTCAGAAGTTCCCCATATCCTTATCTGTTTGTAAGCCAGCTCCGCAAACAGGTCTCCATCCCCTCTGGAAGGAGCATTTATGGGTTTCAGAGTTGCCATCCTCTCGCAGCAGCTCTCTCCTTCTGGATCCGGAGCACGCTGTCCTCAGCCGCCATGTAGTAGTTTAGGGAAGCATGTACTGTGTTACACTGGATCATGGTGGAGTCCAGGGAGGCACATGTCCCAAGAGAGTCCTTCAGAGAAGCAGAAGTCTGCATACCTGGTCACAGTTCAGTTCAGCTCCAAGCATCTCCCACGAATCCGTGCTTGGTTAGGCAGGTCCCCTGCACAGCTCCATCTGCTCTCTCCTTACATCCTTTCAGACCACATGGCTGCTTCCCTACACACCAGACCTCATGGCAGAAAAATTCTCTTCTCTTTCAGCCTGCTCTCATTTTAAATGCTCCACCTTGAACTTCTTATGTGACTTCATATCCAGCCCCTCCTATGATGTGCTACTCTTGCCAGTTCCCCCCGTATCTCTTACCTTCTTTGGGCTGCCATCTTTAGTCATGGTAAGAGTTCCCCATGACACAGGGGCATCTGCCTCCCCTGGCTATGTCAATAGTTACTATAAAGTCACATACAGACTTCCGGCCAAGAGGGAGCCTAGACAGACACGCTGCGTCTCCCTCCACAACTAAGAGGGAATACAACTACCTCAAAACAGAGACAACCAGAAGTTCCAGAAAATCAAGCTGCATGGAAGTCCAACAAATAAAGATATAAAGAAGAAATACTCATCCAGACAGGTAGGAGGAGCAGAGCCGGGCGGAAAGGATGTGGTGTGGTAGCGGCGGCGGCGGCGGTGGCGACAGGCTGGCAGAAAGTGCAGTCAAACATTTAAAAAAGTTGAGAGGCACACCTGGGGAGCACTCCCAGCACCAGACTAGACAGCACAGCTCACAGTTCCAGCACCAGGGACAATAAAGCCTCATTGCTTCTGACTATGCAAACCAATGGGGGTTGGGGCTGAGGCAGAAACTGCCAGTCTCTCAGCAGAGTCCGCTTGTTTAAAGGGCCCCGACGGTCTTAGAACATCCACAAACCCACCCACCCTGGGAACAATGGCCAGGGCAACAGCTAGAGAGGCACCAGGCACATACAGAAGTGGGAGAGGTGCCTGGAAAAGGGAGAGTGCTGAGCGAGCAGCATTGTTCTCCCTCAGACCCCTCCCCCGCATACAGTGCCACAACGTGGTGAAAGGTCCCTCCGTACTGACAAATACCTAAGGCACCACCCCTTATAATGTAACAGATGTGACAGCTCTACCTAAGACACAGAAGCAAACAAACACAGGAGCTTATCAAGATGAGGAGACAGAGAAGTATGGCCAAAAGAGGAAACAGATCAAAGTTCCAGTGGGAGAACTAAGTGACAAAGAGATAGCCAACCTAACAGACGCAGGTTCAAAACTCTGGAGACAAAGATGCTCACAGACCTGACAGATAAGCTTGAGTATGGCAAACGCATAAGGGAAGAAGTGAAGGCTATGCTAAATGAAACGAAGGAAAATCCACACAAAATCAACGGTAAAGGGAAGGAAACCAGGGTTCAGATCAATGATTTGGAACATAAGGAAGAAATAAATAGTCAACAAGTACAGAATGAAGAAACATGAATTGAAAAAAATGAGGAGAGGCTTAGGAACCTCTCGGACAACTTTAAACGTGCTGACATCCACATCATGGGGGTATCAGAAGGAGAAGAGGAAGAGTAAAAAATTGAAAGCTTATGTGAAAAAACAATGAAGGAAAACTTCCCAAATTTGATGAAGGAAATAGATATACAAGTCCAGGAAGCACAGAGAGTCCCAAACAAGCTAGACCCAAAGAGGACCACACCAGGACACATCATAATTAAAATGTCAAAGGTTCAAGATCAAGAGAGAATCTTAAAATCAGCAAGAGAAGAGCAGAGACTTACCTACAAAGGGGTGCCTATAAGACCATCAGTTGATTTGTCAAAAGAAACTCTGCAGGCAAGAAGGGACTGGCAAGAAGTATTCAATGTGATGAAAAGCGAGGACCTACAACCAAGACTACTCTATCCAGCAAAGCTATCATTTAGAATGGAAGGGCAGATGAAGTGCTTCCCAGACAAGGTAAAGCTAAAGGAGTTCATCATCACCAAGATATTATATGAAATGTTAAAGGGACTTATTTAAGAAAAAGATCAACACCGTGAACATTAAAACGACAACAAACTCACACTATCAACAACTAAATTTAAAAAATAAAAACAAAAACAACCTAAGCAAACAACCAGAAAAGGAACAGAATCCTAAGTATGGAGATCATTTGCAGGGTTATCAGCTGGGAGGGGGAAGGGGGAGAAATGGAGAAATGGTGCAGGGACTAAGAAGCATAATTGGTTGGTACAAAATAGACAGTGGGAAGTTAAGAATTATATAGGAAAGGGTTAAGCCAAAGAATTTATATGCACAACTGATGGACATGAACCAAGGTGGGTGGGATTGCTAGAGGGAAGCGGGGTACTGGGCAGATGGGAGCAAAGGGAAAAGAAATTGGGACTACTGCAATAACATAATTAATAAAATATACTTAAAAAAATGAAAAAAAGCCACATATATCTTTTACCCATGGCATTGCACAGCTATTAATTTGTCATTGTTATGCAAAGACTATATCATCCACTTCCCCTTTCTCTAATTAAGGTTTGTGGGGAATATGCTCTGCTATTTCCTGGGGACCCCTGCTCTGCACCCTGTCACAATTAAATCCAGGAGACCAAAGGAACCAAGAACCATGGGCTAATTTATTTGTAGAAATGGCTGGCTTTGGGGCTACACCATTCAGGGATTTGGATTTAGTGTAGCCATTACAAAGTTGTTGTTTTAACTGACCATGAGAGGGCAGTAATGGATCAAGAATGGATACAATATAATAGGGTTAGCACAGCTTACATTTGGTTGATAAAATGTTTTTCCCATTCTTCCCATAAGGACCCTGAGATGTAGAGAAGCTAAAAAACTTGTCCAAATCATGTATTTCAAATACAAAGAAAATCTGGGATTTAAACCTAGCTCTGTCTGATTCCAAAATTTATTGTTTCTGGTATGAGTACAATATATAATTATTCTTTAATTCATTTTTTCCCCATTCATTCATTCACTTACTGTAGAGCAACATTGCAGAGTGGCTAAGAATTCAGTCTCTGGAGCCAGACGATGTGGATTAAAATTCTGGTTCCATCACATACTAGCTAGCACCATAAGAGCTCTATGCCTTAGTTTCCTCGTCTGTCTATGGGGAGATTGGGATTTACCACATAAAACTACTAAAAAATTTAAATGAGATGATACATAAAAAAATGTATTTGGAATAGTGTCTATGTAATCATAGCTAAGCTTGTTCTATAATGTTCTCACTTATAAATGCACTTATGAAGTGCTTAATAAACTTGAGCTATTGTTATTAACTCAACCAATATTTATAACTGAATACTGTGGTCTAATACCACTGTTTTAGATATAGGGGATAGACGGAGCACACACACACACACACACACACCTCACAGACTTCCCTGCTTCCTGCAGCATACATCCTAGGGAGGGAGATCAACAATAAACAAAATCAGAAAAATTTTGTATTTTTCTCAGTAAGAGTAATGAAGACTGCCAAAAATAGAGCATGAGGGAGGAATGGGGATTGCCAGGCTGGAGGGCCGAGATGCCTGGGTAGAAATTAATTCCTGCTCCACTTCTCAGAAAGTGTCCACCCTTTTCTTCCTCACAAGTGAGAGTGCAATTCACCCATTGAATGGAAATTGACCTGGATTAGGGAAGAAATGCTGACTCTTATTCATACCTCCTTATTGAGCCCCACCCCACACAGGTTAAATCATCATCTCTGAGGCCTGGGCACTAATATTTTTTAAAAGCATTTAGGTATTTCCAATGAATAAGCAGAATTGAGTCTGAATACCCCTTCTCCCCGTCAGCCCTCCACACCACCCCAAGCAGGAGTGTCTTAAACAAGGTCTGATCTTGGCACACACCTGGCAAAATCTGTGGCTTCCATTGCCTGCAGGCTGAAGCCCAAACTCTGCATGGCACTGAGGCCTTTCTGTTAGAATCCAGCCTCTTTCCATTAATGACACAAATGACTACACTGACTGTTTCATATGACCCAAGCATAGTTCTGAGGGCTTTATATACGTTACCTCGTTCGCGTCTCACCTAACCTTAGGAGACGGGCCCTTGCCTCAGTTTCCTCATCTGTAAAATGGGGACATTCCAAGAAAAGCATTTAGCACGATGTCAGGTACTAGGTACCTCTCAGTTACCAGTAGCCATTCCTGTATCATCCCTGTTTTATAGATTAAAAGGCTGAGGTTCAGGGGTGTTATAACCCTAGTAAGTGACAGAGCTGGAGCCTGAACCCAGGAAGTCCGGCTTCAATGCCCAGACTAGCCTTACCTTTCACTCTGTTGCCAAAGGCCTGTGTTCCACTTAGAGCCAACTCCCAGAGCTTACCTTAGGAGTCTCCATGTCTTTGCACAGATGTTCCCTGGTTCCCTCTGCTGTTAGAATGTTTCACTTCGTCCTCCTCCAGGAAGCCTTCCTTCCTGTGCTTCCCTCCCCTGTGACCACCCTGGACAGAGGCAGAAGCCCCACTCTGCCTTTTCAATAGGCCACTCTCTCCATTCTCACCTCACCAAACTGTCACTTAGATAGAGGGTATGTGCCCTCAGGGTGAGTGTCCCTGTCACCTCTGGCTCAGCCATGCCCGACTTAGCACAGAGCAGACCCACGTGAAAGCCTATTGCACTTGTTGCGAGCCTGATCCGTCAGAGAGCCAGGCCAAAGGTGGTGGACAGCATTGCCTGCTGGAGGGGATGCTTGCCTGTTCTCAGCTATCATGTGCACTCCAGGGCTAGGACACTTGCACTTTTCTTTGGCCAGAGCCTCCTCGCCATTGGCCAGAGCTTCTAGTCCCCTGGCCCTGGCTCTCACTTCGCTGTCCAGCCTCCTCCTGGACTTGACCAGTGGGTGGTTTCCCTCTACAGGAGCCTGTACCACCCAGCACTTTGAGTCTGAAAGACTCTTCATCTCTCCAGTTCACATATTCAACAAATACTTACTGAACATTGACTTTGAGCCAGGAACAATGCTTGGCGGTGGTTACAGGGTAGAGAGTGAACAAGGCATGGTCCCAGCCTCTCGGAGCTTAGTGCCATTGGGGAGACAGTCAACCAATAAGTACACGCATCAGTGGATGTGCACTGGCAAGTTCCTTATAAAGGGAAAGAATAAAGAATAGGGGACTTTGAGACAGGTTAACTATTCCAGCACAGTAGTCAGGGAAGGCCTCTCTGAGGAGGTGACTTTTAAGCCAAGGCCTGCAGATAGGCAGAGCTCATCCAAGCAAAAGATAGGGGAAGAGCATCTTGGGAGAGGGAACAGCGTATGCAAAGTCCAGGAGGTGGGGACCTGGCTGGTATGTTTAGGAAATGGAGGTGGGCCAGTGTAGAGAGGCACAGGCAACTAGGTTGGGATTGGCAAGAAATGAGGCTGGACGCGAGGTTGAGACCAGAAGAGGAAAAGCTTAGATTTCATCTTTAGAATAACAGGGTAATAGAATAAGGGTTTTAAACCAGAGTTGATACGATATAATTTGCACGTTTAAAGATCCCTCTGGTTGCTGCCAAAAAACAACTGACAAAGCAAGAGGGGAGTGAGGTGACCTGCAGACAGGGCAGTGATCCGGGGAGTGGCTGATGTGGTAGTTCACAGGGTGGCTGTGGGTTCAGAGAGGAGTGGACACACTCCAGAGATACTCAAGAAGTAGAATCACTCAGAAGTTTCCAGAGTTCCAGAAGAATTAAAAAACAAACAACAAAAGAAACTTTATTGGATGTCTGCAACAACCCCAGCAAAGGGGTGTGAGTCGGGGGCAGCAGAAAGACTTGGGAATATAAACAGAAGATACAAATCCTCAACCACAGAAACAAAGACATCCACACCTTCCCCCCCACAATCTCTTGGGGAGAATGAACCCAAGGTCAACGAAGATGCTCAAGTTCTGGGCCATCTCCACCTCATTTAATAGTGTCAACAGATTCTTTTGGAGTTGGGTGCTGGAAACACGGACATGGGATTTCTACGGCCCCACTATCAGTGAATGCTCAGGCTAGGAAGTTGCCAAACTACAGGACTGCCCTGGTATCCTGGGAGCAATGAGCATCACCTGGGAGAACCAGGAAGAGGGAGGAGGAGGAGGAACCGGAGTGGGAGGAAGAAGAGGGGGAGGAGGAAGGCGTTCTTCCTGTCTTCAGTGAGAAAGGTGGAGTTGGTCTTACCCTCCTGCCCCTCCCCCTGTCCCCCAGTCCCAATTACTGGGAGCCCGCTGAGCCCTGCCCTCCCTCTGTCTCCCTCAGCAGCACTCCAGGCCAGGGACCTTCTCCTTGAAATGACACCCTCTCACCTCCAGGCTCTCAGATGGGTGCAGGACAGCAATCTGATGGAACTAACCCGTTGAGTAAAAGAATCACTTGGGCTCTTTATGCCTCCTTGAGGAATTTGCCTTTGCAAAGTTTTCTGGGTCATTTAAATGACCTCTGCCATCTGACCCATTTCTCTGAATGAGCCCTTTTTCCCTAGGGTTTTTGTAAACCACTTTTGAGCCCAGGGAGTCTCCATAATTTGGCCTCTGGGGAGGGTAGTTAATTCAAAGGGTGGGGGTAGGAGAATTATCCTGTGTGTTGGGGGGGGTGACATCTTAAGTATTTAATAGCCAGTGTGACATAAGGACCAACAAATGATTTGCCAGCTGGAGGATCCCATGACCTTGGGTCTGCCAGGCATTAACCAGCACGGGGGCCCGGGGGGCAAAGCCATGTGGTGGGGGACACTCAGAGCCACTCGGGTGAAGCAGGTACTTGCCATCCAGCACAGATGTGTTAACTGCATTTTAACAACAGGTCTGGCAATACAGGTCCTGCAAACATCAGTCCTGGATCTGCCCCAATCTTGCCCAGCCTCCGCTCTTCCACAGGGAATGGTCGCTGGGTCCTCTGTTCCCTCTGTTAGAGGAAAAGTGGCCCGGGTCGGGGCTGGGGAATGAAATGGCCTCTGAGCAGCGCCAGCTGCATGGAATCCTGGGTGAGTAGGATCTCAGGCCCTCGAGCCACTGGGTGACCTTGCAGGGCCCGGCCGCCTCTGACTGTCCTTCCTCTCGCCCCTCCTCGCGGTTATTTTTGTCCAGTCTGACGGCCCTTGGCTGTCCTAGCAGTCTGGGCTCCATGAGCCGGATGCAGACCAGGCAGCACAAACGTCTGGTTCTGAACCCCAAGAGGATTCCCCTCTGGGCGCCACCATGTGGGAACATGGTGGCCCACACAGTGCACCCAACAGGGGCCACACGCCTGGAGGAAGGCAACACTACAGGAGGCTCTTGTCTGAGAGCACTGTCCCAGGCCTGGTGGTAAGGACACCCTGTCGTGGCCTTACTGCTGCCAGGAAGCCTCCCAGCTGTGTGCAGGGAACTGTGGGTCAGCTGGAGGGTGGGTGTCTGCAGCTGGGAAGAGATGCCTTGGCCGTGGTGGGCAGCAGGTCTGTCCTGTGATTTGCTGTGATAGGTGGGCCGAAAACAGGTGGGCAGGGGCAGACCGGGTTCCCAGGAAACCTCTCTGTGGCCCCTGTTCTTTCACTGTCTCAGGAAGCAAGGCAGACACTCTGTTCTGGACCCTCGAGTCTGGGACGGCTGCAGCCAGTCAGTCATTGCTCCTGGTCGGCGTCTGATCTCTCCTGGGAAGCAGCCAGCCTCAGGCCGGTGTGCTTTTTAGGTCAAAGCTATGTTCCCAGAGCTGAGACTCAAGCCTGCTGCCCATGTGTGCCAGGGCAGGAGAGGGATCTGGGCATAGCTCCTAGGGCTCTCCTGGGACTCATCTGTCCGGGTAAGATGTGAGACCAAGCCTCTGAAATCAGAACAGCTTTAGGAGAGCCTGGTGGACAAGCTGGGATGAGCAGTGAGGTGGGGAGATGCACGAAAGTAGGAGGGAGCCTCCGATGGGGGAAGATGCCTTCGCACATGAACCAGCCCAGGAGGCAGGGCAGAAAAGGCAGAGCCACTTTCAAAACCTGGAAAAAGAATTTTCCTTGCTGCTGAGGGTGAGAGGGTGCCAGCTCAGAAAGCCCCGACCTCTGTGATTTCGGAGACCCAGGAATGGCAGAGCACAGCTCCTGCGGGCCTCCCAGCAGGCCCAGGGGAAGCGGGCCTGGGGGTAGGGACAGTGGCAGAAACAGGGGACCTCCCAACACCAGGAGATGTGGGGGAAGAAGACCTCAGGAGAGGTGCCACATGGCTGCTCCTGGCAGCCCTGCTGCTGAGGGCCATGGGCAGGGGGACAGCTGGCCTCTCCAGAGGGCGGACCCTCCGAGTGGAAGACACCCCTCGACTGGGTAGGAAATGCCTCCGGGCTGGCAGGACGGTACCAGCGGCTCTGCGCACGGGCGCTGTTCGGAGGGCTGGGATGGGGTAAGCGAGAGAGGAGGTGCTGGGGAGGACGGGGCCCGGCACTCTTCCTAGGATGGCAAGCTGGCTGCTCGGGGCCGAGAGCCCTGGACAGCTATGGAAGAAGGACCAGGGCCAGGCAGGGAAGGCCAGGGGGCTGGCAGGTGTGGGCGAAGGCTCCATCTCAGCTGCGTAGCTGTTGAGGTGGGAGAGAAGGCGAATCCGGACAGGGTCCGCACGGCTGCTGGGTCCTTCCAGGACCCCCAGGTACCTGATGACCTCAGTGAGGCACTCCCGGAAACCAATGCTCCGGAAGTCCACTGCCAGGGTCCGGGCATCCAAGAATCCTGCAAAGTGAGGTGTGATGAGGGACACACACAATGAACCTGGGGGCAGACTGCCTGAATTCTAGATCCGCCTCCCCTCCTCACTCCCTGTGTGCCTTTGGGCATGTCGCCTTCACCTGACTGATGCAAAGAAGAAACTGCCCACGGTGACTTAAGTAGACACTTGCCAGGTGTGACAGGGCCGTGCACATGGAGGTGTAGGACTGTCCTGCCTGCTGATGCGCACAGATGCCGGGACACCCCTTGGAGAAGGCAGCATAGTGTAGCAGTGAAGCCTGAGGTCCATGGAGGCCACTTCACAAGCTGCCTGACCATGGACAAGTCTCTTAATCTCCCTGTGCCTCTATTTCCCTGGCATATAACAGTACCTGCTGCATAGAACTATGAGGGTGAAATGAAATGAAATGGTGCACAAAAATGCTCAATAAATTAAGTTAGCTACCCTTTACTGTAGGAATCTCAGTTTGTCATCCAGCCCAATGGGCAGGCTGGGAAGCAGGACCTCACTCTGGTCCTCAGTTGCTGCCATTAGGCCGAGGCAGATTTCAGTGAGGAATGACCAGGTAGACTGCCCACTGCCTCTCCAAACCTGCCCTTCTCTCCACACCGCCTTCCAGGCAGACATGGAACTGCTCTGGTGAGCTCTGGCCTCGTGACCATGACAGCAAACATCTGGTCCCTGGTTCACAGCTGAGGCCCCCGTGAGGGACGGCTGGGCAGGAGATGATGTTTGGAGCTGGGCCTCCTGGGAAGCAAGTATACTCTGCTGTGTACTTAGCTGTGCTGATGTGGAGCAAATCCCTTCACCTTTTGCGTTCCCTGTTCTTTTTAACTAGGATTTATCGAGTTCTTACTTAGCACTTAATTTACATTATTTAAGTTAATTTTCATTAAAAACCCCTTTAATAGTCCTGCTTTGGAGGTGAAGAAGCAGAGGGATATAGAAGCTAAATCATTTGTCCATGGACATAAAGCTAGTAAGTAGTAGAGCCAGGATTCAGATCCAAAGCTAACGCTCTCCACCACAACTCTGTCTTCCCATTAGCCCTGCGCCAGAAGATGGGGGCGATGGCACCCCCACTCACGAGGTTTTTGTTAGAACTAAATGAGATAACATCAGTGAAAGCATTCTGAAACTATAAAACACTGCCCATATATTGTCACTATTTTTCTTTTAATTTGGAAACCACAGAGGTAGTTTGAAGTATCTCCCCCAGCGGTTGATTAGTGACGGGAGTTTCTACTGTTGGCCATGCATAGCTTTGGCCAAAGTTCTCAGAGTGACCACCTGCATCAGGGGCATCGGGCATGCTTCCCAATCTTGCAAATTCCTCACCCGCAGCCCAGACCTATTGCTTCAACATCTCTGGGCTGTGACGCATGACTCTGCCTGCCCCCAGGTGACACTGCTGCACACTGAGAAGCACCAGGCTGGGCCACTTAAAATGCAACTGCCCCCTCCAAAGGGAGTATGTTAAGGTTTTAGGACTTAGGTCTCTGCAGCCAAGGTCTGTGGAGCTTTCAAGGTTTCCCAACTGTGAAATCACCAAAATACACAGAGAGGCTCCATGTAGCCGAAAAGTCTATTTACCCAGAAGTCTTTTTAAAGCCACAGTTCAATGTCTTTATTGTAATAGACTAGTTCAAAATAACAGAAGGAGTTACATTTATATTCTACTATAATCCCGCGCGACTGATCTTCAGCTGTGAGCATGACACATGACCCCAGCGATGCCAAGGACACAACAGCCCAGAAGGCTAGACCAGGGGTGGGCACACTAGTGAACCATCTGTGGCTAAAAGTCTCAGGCAGGCCGTTCCCGCTGGGATTCCAGTGAGAACAAGCTCATTAGGGCTAATGCTTAATGAGGCCCTGGGGCTGGGGTCAATATGAACCGTCTGTTGGAGAAGAAATGGAGATGAGGAAAGAGTGGTGACAAATGCAGACCCTGAGAGTGGAGAGGGGACTGCGCAAAAAAGAAGAGAGACAGGCTTTGTGAAGGTCCTGCCTGGCTCTGCTTCAGCTTCTCTCTAGGCTGTGAGTTCCATGAGGGCAGGGGCCCTGTCTGCTTCGCTCACTAGTGTATCCCCAGGACCCAGCCCCCAAATATTGGCTGCATAAATGCCTCCCAAAAAAGTAGAGCATCCGTACCTGTCCCACCAGTGGCGTGGAGCATTTTCAGGTGATCTACTGTCATCTGCAGGACCTCGGCTTTCTCCAGCTTAGAGGAACCCTGTGTGTGCAGGAGACAGAAGCGTGAAGGCCTCCAGCTGAGCTCTATCACTCAGCTCCCCTGCAGAGTGTTCTCAGCACTCACAGCCTCTGCTCCCTTGACTTCCATGGCTTCTTGGTTCTCCTTTCACCTTGCCTCTTGCTCTGCCCGTCCCTTAAAATGGTGGTGTTCCAGCAGTGCTGGCTCTTTTTTTTGCTGTGCACACTCTCCCCAGAGGATCTCACCTGTCTCCGCGGCTTCATACACTGTCACCAGAACGCCACTTCTGCATTCCCACCCACCTTCTAGGCCAGTTTTCTGGGTAGCCCCAAAGCTAGCTCATCATCTTACCCCCAAAGCACTTGCTTTTCCTCTATTCTCTTTCTTGGGAAATGTTTTTGAAGCCTGTAGCATCACCTCGTCTCCCAGGTGAAACCTGAGGGTCAGATTCTCCATGTGAGTCCTTTGAGGGCAGTACTAGGCCTAGTTCATGGCTAGTCTTATGAAGATTTCAGTGAACAACTGTGGAATGACTGACTTGTTCTCACCGGCAAAAGGGAGAACACATGACTTATGACCATGCCTTGGAGCACAGGGTGAGAGTCTCTGGGGCTGTCTGACTAATGCAACTGTCTGACATCCCACTGTCATCCCCCCACTTTCACATGTGCGATGTCAGAGTGCTCCCTCTCTGAGCAGCCTGTTTCACTTTGAAGTAGCTTTGGAAATGTCAGTAGTGTAGAAGGTTAGGGCACTTTGGAATTACAGAGTTCTGTGTTCCAGTTCTGCTCTGCTACTGGCTGTGTGACCCGTGTAAGTTACTTCACCTCTCTGTGCTTCAGTTTCCTTACCTGTGCAATGGGCATAATAATACCTACTCTCCAGGATCATTATGAGGGTCCAATTAAGCAGGATGATGGACATAAAGCCACAACACCTGAGATAGCTCAGTAAATATAAATTTCCATTCCCCTTACTCCTGGCCAGAGACAGAAGTCAGTAAGTGATATCACAGGACTGCAGGCAGCTGCTACCGATCAATAAGAGATGCCATGAACATGAACCTTATTTGCCACTCACACAGATTTCTTCCAGCACAATCAGCAATGTCACATACCTGCTTCTCAAAGGCAGTGGGAACCAAGCGCCGTAATTCAGAAAGGCTACTGTTGATGCGGTCTCGGCGACGTTTCTCTATGATCTAAAAGACAATGACAAGAATTTACACATAGGCTCTTCAAAGTCAATGTGCCATTTTGTTTTTGCTTTTTTTTTTTTTAATATTTTATTTATTTTTAGAGAGAGGGGAAGGGAAGGAGAAAGAGAGGGAGAGAAACATCTCAGTCATATGCATTCCACACACCATCAACCAGGGACTCCAACACCCATAACCAGGAACCCAGGCTGCAATCCAGGCATGTGCCCTGGCTGGGAACTTAACAGGTGACACTGATTTGTATTTTCCTTCACACTGTTTTGGTGAGGGAAATAAACCTATTCTTACTTTATGGAGGAGGAAACTGAGGCTCAGAGAGGGGTAGTGACTTGTTTAAGGTCACACAGCAAGGAAGTCCAAAGCTGAGAGAACTCAGATCTCTTGTCTTGATCTGTAGGGGGGATTTCAAAACGTTTAACCACTGGTACAGCATCAACCAATCAGAACAGGGACACCAGCCACAGCACTGGAGCAGGCCCTGGAGAACCTGTCCGGGGCCAGGAGTACCTCTTCAGATGCTGGGTCATGAGGTCTGAGGAGTCTTAGGTGTTGCCCTCTCCAGCTGTGAAGGGCTTTCATGCCCACGATCTCATTATCGTCTCACAGGACGGTAGCAGAACACTGATAGCGGGGCAGGAATTATGAGCCCCATTTTACCAGTAAAGAAAATGAGGGCTGGAGACTAAGTTTCCTGATTAGTGATGGCATCTCTGCCAGGTCCCAGGTCTCTGGACTCCACATAGCTGCCTCTTGGGGGAAAATGGGGCGGGGATAAGATGGCCAACAGCAAGCAGGGTGCCTCCTTCCTCTGTCCCCCTCACTCACCCTTCGACACACTGAGAAAGAAATGGAAGTCCTGGGCTCGGAGAGAAGAGAAGGAAGGCTGGAATAAATAATAGTGGCTAATTGTGTCATGTATTGTTCTGAGTGTGTTACATTAATTTCCTTTAACCTTCAAAACAACACTTCAGGCAGGTACTGTTGTTATTTCTGTGACACAGTTGAGGAAATGAGGCACAGAGAGGTTGAGTGTCTTGCCCAAAGTCATCCTGCTAGCTACCTGCAGAGCCAGGATTTGAACCCAAGCAGTCTAGCCTGGGGTGATGTTTCTGATCCGGGTTTCTTGAGGCTAGGCCCCTGGGGATCCAGGGTAAACCTCTGTTGCGCAGCTCAGCTGAGACACTCACCCCTCTGCGTTTCTTCCTGGCTTGCATCTGAGAAGGGCTGGGGGTGGACAGCGGCCTGGCCATCTGGCTGGAGCGGAAGAGAAAGGCAAATTTTTCAGAGCTGGGGACCATCTCCCCGGCCTGGGTTGACCTCTGGGCGAGCACAGCCCCCTGCTGGGCGGCTGTGGTCTCCCAAGCTGGGAGGAAGCACAGGGCAGGCGTGGGAGGGGATGCATCCTCTCCCCTTCTCCCCGGGGGAACCGTTTCTCCCTGGGCCAAATGCTTCTCCGCACTGAGTTAACTGTCCCCAGGCTGATGGGGGTCGAGGGGGCTGAGGGGACCTTGGTTCTCACCTCTGCCCCTGCCCCACGCCCCCTGCCCCGCTGCGGGCCGCTTGGAGCGGGCAAGGGAACCGCTGCTGGCCACTCTGGCTCCTGCAACGCGATCCCTGGCGGGGCGGGGCGGGGCGGGGCGGGGCGGGCGAGGGCACGGGCCAGCGGCAGCGGGCGGCCGGCGGGTTGGGTTTCAGAGGGAGCCGCTGGGAATGAGCGTGGAAAGAGCAGATGCCGCTGCTTCCCACGGGCCAGGCGCGCCGGCTGCCCGCCCTCCGCCCGCGCTGCAGCTGCCGCCACCTCCCACGCAGCACGGCTGGGGGCGAGGGGGAGCGGCATCTGGGTCACAGGCCCCTCTTGGGACCCTGGGCACACTGCCCTGGTTTCCGCAGAAGGTCGGAGACCTGCATCACGCCGGCCTCCCCTCCAAAGGCCCAGCTAAACAAGGGACATTTGCTCCCACCCGAGGAGTTCTCAGCACAGGGAAGAGGCTCAGCCCTGGGGGATTTTCCTGTCCAGACTGACCCAAATCCTCCCCAAATGCTCGCCCTCTTAACGGTTTCCTGCTTCAGAGGCCCTTTTGGGAGGGAGGGGCTTCGCTGGCTTGCATGGAGGACCATTTCTGTGGCCAACACCGGAGAGGTCCCGTTCTGGCAGGGCTGGACTGGATAGGCAAGCCAGGCCCCACCCTCCAGGCTCAGCTTCCGTGGAGAGACACCAGGACCAGGTCAACAAACAATCTTAGACAAGGTGACTCCCCTGTCATTTCAAATGCAAAGTGCTACCTATCTGAACTGGAACCCCTGAGCTTGCCTCCACCTCACTCTCCTCTTCCTCCTGGGTTCCCATCTCAGCCAAGCCACCCAGTCTCCCAGTTCTGCAAGGGGACACCTGGCCACCACCCTGGATTCCTCCTTGGTCCTCACCCCACCTCCTCAATCCTAAAATGCAGCTCACATTAGTCCCCTCGTCTCCACTGCCAATCTCAGGACCAAGCCTCTTTCCTCTTTCTTTCTTTTTCTTTAAAAAAATATGTTTATTGATTTTAGAGAGTGAACCAGTGATTGGTTGCCTCCCACATGTGCCTTGACTGTGGATTGAACCCACAGCCTAAGTATCTGCCCTGACTGGGAATCAAACCCTCAGCATTTTGGTGTACTGGACGATGCTCAACCAACTGAGCCACATCAGCAAGAGCAAACCTCTATCATCTTTTATCTGGACAACAGCTGCCAGAGTCTGTTGTTGGGTCCCTTTGCACCCTTTCCCCCTACAAGCAGGCAGAGTGATCATTTAAATGCAAATCTGACCTTGTCACTATTAAAACTCCTCAGGGGTTTCCCAATGTTTTTAGGATCAAGACCACCAACTTTCAGGTAGCTCAGCCAGCCCCTGTCACCTCCTAGACTCAACTCTTTTGCTCTATGTGCTCCTTCCTGTGGTTACACATATAGTTCCCTCAGGCTAGAATTCTCTGGCCCACCCTGGTCTCTCCACCCCCAAGCTTCAGCCCTGATCATTTATACCACCCTCAGGTCTCAACTCAAATGTCACCTTCCTGGGGAAGACTTTTCTGACAACCCCCCTCCTACTAAGTAGGTATCCCTTACTCTAACACTCTCCCAGCGTCCTGCATTCACAGCAGTTAGGCCCGTTTGTTTTATATTTACACAATTATTTGGTTAATAATGTCTGTCTCTCCGACAAGTTTGTAAGCTCCCTGAAATGATGACTCATGTCTGTCTCATTCACTGTTGTAGCCCCCTGTACTCAGCAAGTGCTTGGAACGTGGCTCATGGTTGAGCTCCTTCCTGCCCTCATCTTTGGCATTACTGGGAAACAGAGAGCTGACACAATAAAATCTATGTCCTAGGCGTTTGTGGAACGGAGGCACATGTGGTTCACCAGTAAGGTCCCAACCCCTGTGGTTACTCTCTTGGCGTCAGAGGTTGGATAATTTTCATCGTCTGCTCAAAGAAAGAAGGTTGCAGGAGAGACCAGGTCAACATTTGTCAAATCCTGCTGCTGTGCCTTGGGTTTATGCAGCCACATCTGGAAAAGGATATGTCCATCCAAATATCTGAACAAGAAGGGCTGGTAAAAGACCTTCGATGAAAGCTCCTGGGAGGAATGGCCCAGCAAGCTAGGTTCAGGGATCACATGCCAGATCCCGAGATCTGTAGGGCAGCTTGTTCACAGAGCTTCACTGGGGACAAGCCCCAAGAGCCAAGGTATGCTAAGAAACCCAGCCTTTGTCCCCCCAGGCTGGATAAGGCATCTCTAGGGGTATTGGGTTAGCTTTGCCCACGTCACTGCCTCTGAGCCTGATCCCTCCTCAGGGACCATCTGTTGGAGGCTGACGCACCCCTTTCAGGGCAGGTGGCTCTGCCATCTTTTCCCATCTCCTGGTCCATTGTTCTCTGCAGTATTATCCCACTCCCGTATCTAACCAGCAAACCACCCTTCACAGTTTTCCTGGCATCCCTATGTACATTTCCCTCCTATGAACCTCACAGAAGCCCCATTTTACAGAGGAGGATGCTGAGGCTCAGGAGCTGGGGCACCCTGCCCAGCCTACGCAGCTGCTAAGGAGCAAAGCCAGCATGGAAATCCATGTCTTCTGGCTCCAAGTTCGGCATTGTTTTCCTTTGTAATTCCCATTTCCTGTATGTCTGAATAGACCTCCAGTGCCCTTATCCTTAAAGCTCCCAAGAGCTCAGCCCGCTCTCACTTCCAGGCTGTGATCCGGCCTTGACACTGACAGGGAGGTGTAAGAGCTTCTTGGCTGAAAGTCTGAAAATAAGGCAGATTTTCACGGACCCAGAGAAGATTTGTTGACCACCAAGATCTGCTTCATGGACTAAAGTGGTCCCTAGCCAGAATTCTGGGGTGGTCTCTTGGGGTGGGGGTAGTTTTCTAGGTGGTCTGGCTGCCAGTCCTGACCACCCTTAGTGCTTACCCTCAGTTTCCCCTTGGGAGTTCCCCTGTGGGCTCTTATAGATAATCCCACTCACTTTGCACTAACCAAAGGCAGAATCACAATGTCCCCAATGACAGCAATGAGCCCCCTTGTAAAAGGAAGACACTCAGAGAGGAGAAGAGATCTGCTCTAGGCCACAGCAAATTAGAGGAAATTCCAAGTCTACTGGCTTTTAATTCATTGCTTTTCCCGGCGCACCCCATATATTCATCGTCACATCTTGTGAATCTCATAGCCAGTACTTATTCTAGACAGCATGTCCACATTTACTTGTCTCATTTATTGCACAATAGCCCTGAGAGTTAAGTATTATTGGGGCCATTTCATATTTAGGAAAAATAATTATTTGATAGATGGAGTGACAGAGATACAGAGAGTTAAGAATCATGCCCAGCCCTGGCTGGGTGGCTCAGTTGATTGGAGCATCGTTTCATCCTGTGCACCAAACGGTTGCAGGTTTGATCCCTGGTCAGGGCACATACCTGGGTTGCAAGTTTGATTCCCCAGTTGGGTTGTGTATGGGAGGCAACCGATCAATGTTTCTCTCTCACATTGATATTTCTCTCTCTCTCTCCCCACCCCACCTAGTTCCTCTCTCTCTAAAATTAATTTTTAAAAAAACAACAACAACATATCCTCAGGTGAGGATTGAAAAAAAATCATGCCCAATAGATCCAGTCTTCAGCCTTCTAGTCTTTTCATTAGACTATGTGACCCCATGAACATCTACCCTCCAATTGAATGGCAGCCCCTAGGAAAGCAGCATTAATTGGAAGTTACCTTGTGTCACAACGAGGAGACGTACTTTGGGTTCATTACTTCATCAAAGCCTCTCCCTGTGAGGTAGGTATTAGCATCCTCTTTTTGTAAGGGAGAAAACTGAGGTTCAAAAATGCCCAAGTTAATGGTCGTGAGAGTCAAAACTCAGGTCCATCTGACTTCAAAGGCTACTATGTGCCTTAAATCATGTAGGAACAATCTACAGACTCTGACCCAGTGCCTGACATGTGGCAGGTGCCCATTAAATGTTTGCAGAAGTGAAGGGAGAGGTTATATTCTCAGTTCAGTCCTAGCATGTATAAGGAGGCTGGGTTCAGATAGGAGCTCAGTAGGCGATTCCTGTAGATGGGGCAAGATACCACCACCAGACAGATGCCCACAGTGACATGGAGCACACTATGCTCTTTACTCTCACATCTCTGAGTGTGGGAGGTTTGAGTCCTGCCTTTGACCTCCAGAGAGGCTGGCTGCCCCAGCCCTGTGGCCCTTGCCACTGTTTATCCGGCTGTCTTTATACATGAAGCTCTTCTTCTCTGAGAGTTCCCTGAGGGCAGAAGCTGAGCAGGATACATCTGGGCCCCCCACGCCAGCCCAGAGTCTGGGCCACAGCAGGCACTGTTCAGTGATCCCTGAATTGAAGCATTGATGTCTGCTGGGGGGAGGGCCTTTGGGGAGTGCTACAAAGAGGGGTCTATAAGTCAGCTCTGCCAGATGTCCGACCATTCCTCTCCTCTGATGGGGTCTGCTCCTCTAGGAATTAAGACAGTCTCTCAAAATGGGCTCTGGCTAAAAGGACAAAATGCTGTGTAGGATAAAACTGCCCACTGATCCTTTAGCCCACAGCCCAAATGCCACCACCTTCAAGAAGCCTGCCGCCTTCGGTTATAAGTGACCTCTCCCTGCTCGGGTGCCCTCACAGCCCACAGTCTGCCTGTCCTTCCACCCTCCATGCTGTCCATGGTCTTTGTGTGACCTGGCAGGTCACTGGCCAGGCTGCAAATTCTTGAAAGGCAGAAGCCAGGTCTGACCAGCCTAGCTCTCTGGTATCAATTTTGTGCCTCTGATTCATGAAGACCCAATGACATTGAGTTTGAGACTCTGTTCCATCACCACCACATGGTGCTGGGTTCTTCTCCTGCTCCTAGCAGGTGCAGACTAAGAGAATTTCTTCTCCAAAGAGCAGTTGCTACTAAACAACTTAAAAAAGGCTACTGCCTTGGCTGGGTGGCTTGGTTGGTCATCCAGTACACCAAACGGTTGCGGGTTTGATCCCCAAGCAGGGCACATACCTAGGTTGCAGGTTCAATCCCCTGTCAGGGCGCCTACAGAAGGCAACCAATCAATATTTTTCTCTCATATTGATGTTTCTTTCTCTCTCTCTTTCTCCCCCTTCCTTTCTCTCTAAAATTAAAAAGCATATTCTCAGGTGAGGAATTTTTTTTAAATGCTACTAAGTTGAATGGAAATTATATACCCGAAAACCTAACGTACAAGGATGCAAGGAGAATGTCTAATGCCTTACCTCTAATCATAAGCTATAAATGATTGAAAGCTTGTGGAATTTTACTAGGATTTGTGACTGAGGCAGGATCCCCTGGTCTCAGAAACTAGAAATCATTGAAATTATGAATAGCCCTCAAAAGCATCCCTGCGAATACACTGACCCCTCCCCTTCCAATTCTCTCCTAGAGAGTCAGATTTGGATGAGCCAGGAGAGATCAGAGAGCCCTTCTTGTCCTCCCCATTTTACTGCTGAGGAAACAGGCTGACAGAGGGAAAGCGATGGCCCAAGGTCCCATGGTGAGCTGGCGGAAGACTTGGGGCTGGGATCCAGGCCTGCAGTCTCCTAGTCAGCCCCGGTTACACTTCAAGGGCTTTGGGTGTTATGTGTTGGATGCCTGACACTAATTAAGAATTTGCTGTGCTAGGCCCTGTGCTAAGCCCTTGACGCTTACTATCTCATTTGATTTCCCCAATATATTCCCATGAAGTTGGGTCTATTATTTATACCCATTTTACAGATAAGGAAAGTGAAGCTTAGGTTGTTCACAGAACTGGGAAGTAGTAGAACTGTCTGTGTGCAGTTTGTTCTACAGCTTTGAAGCAGGTCGAAATATTTGTCACAAGGAGAAAGACACAGGCAGCAGGGCACTGGAATTAGAGCCTAGGCTCATGCATTGACCGGGGGCAAATCAGCTATTATTTTCTTCAGTATCAAAACCTTATTCAAAGTCTGCTTTGCTCAAGGGACAGAAGTCATTCTTCTCCTAGAAGCTTTCTGTGTACTATATGAAAGTGCACCCAAGTTAGGGTGAAAATGGGAAAGGATGGTTATTCTGTACAGCCAGTGGGTTCCAGGTAGGGGTGTGGTGCCAAGAGCCTATGAGGGTTTTTCCTAAGAGTTTCAGGGAAAACTCCTCGCCAACAGCCTCACTTGGGCACTTCGACAGACGGAAGATCACCAGCTGGACATCAGACACCCGAGCTGAACGCTACTTTCACCCCAGCATCCCGAGCTCCTAAGCGTTGGCCAAGGGCACACAGGGCCCCAGTCCTCGTGCGTGTAATCACATACACTGCACCCCAACACACACACACACCCTGTGTGCCACTGCCCACACCTGTGTCGCCGGAGGCAGCCTCAAGGACTCGTCTCCGCGTTCGTAGAGTCCGTCGGCATGTCCAACCCCCCATCCCGGCTCTTACCTAAGCTCGCTCTCTCGGCCCACGTCGATGGGACCGTCGGACTCGCTGTCAGAGCCGCTTGGCTCCCTTGGCCGCTTCATGGTGAGAGCTGGCTGCCGGGACTCTGCCTGGTGGTGCAGGCTCCCAGCCTGGAAGTCGTCCCGCCCCGGCCCCGCCCAGGCCCCGCCCCGGGGGCGCCGCCACCGCCCTTTCCCAGGGCCCTTTTCCGCGCCATAGCTTCTGGCGATCAGGCGTCCCCTCGCCCCCGCGGTGACGCGCAGGTCAAGCCGTGGGAAGGCCCTTGGCGGTCACCGCCCCCACCGACGGCTGGGAGGTCTGGCTCCGCTCCACCAGCTCGGCCACAGCGCGCTGGGTGGCCTTGGGCAGGTGCCCTTGGAGGCCTCCGTGGAAAGCCAGGAGTCCCTGATTGTCCCCAGTTTGCCTCGGGCGCTGCCCGTCTGTGGAAGCGCCACGCCACGATGCACGAGCACGTGCAAAGGTCGATCCCGCCGGCTCCGGCCTTGGGGTTCTGGGGGCAGCCCACACGTCCATTTTGTTGAGAGTTGGTGGGGGTAGCTGTGGCTTGATCATGGACAAGAATCCCCCAGCAGCTTCTCCCATAGGGGTCCAAAGCTAGTGGAATGTGTGTGTGTGCGTGCGCGCCGGTGGGGGTGGGGGTGGGGGTGGCAGGTGGCCAGACCTATGAGAGGTGGCTGTCATCCCTGAAAGGAACAGTAGTGATTGTGGCTGCACCACCAGAGCAGGACCGGCTCTGGCCGAGGTCCCTGAAGACCTGACTGGATGGTGGTGGCGGCGGGTTGTCTCTGGAAATCAGTTCATCAGAATCAAAGCTGTCCTAGGCCAAGAGCACCAGGAGAGAGCTCGTTCTGAAGCTGTGGCAGGCCTCAAAAGGGGACCCAACAGACCAAACTGTCCACTCAGTGAGGGCTCCAGCCCCTAGAGAGGGGGACTTACAGAAGATTCTCAGAGATTCACCTGCCATCTAATGGGCCAGTACCTCAGAGAATTCCCCAAGGTTCAGAAGGAAGCAGATGGGAGCATCCTGGAAGGGGACTTCACAGGCAGGGAGGAGGAGGTGGGAAGACGGGCTTGACATAGTGTGTCAGAGCAGTCCTTCCCTTGGATTCACCCACCAAGACCCAGAGGAAGTCACCCTTCATTTAGAGAATGGAGTTGGTCACCTGAGAATGACTGTACTTTCACCCCCACAGCAAGACCTGCTTGGAGACATGTGATTATGGTGGGAGGAAAGAACATTCCCATGCTCTGATCCACACGTGTTCATAGACACAACAACCACTTGACCAAGTACACAAAGACATATATACAGACACGCTGATACACAGCTGGCAGGAGTGGTCTATACCTACAGCCTGTGCTTCCTCGGGAGGCCCTGGTGGTCACCCCAGACACAGCTCTGGACTCTTCTTACAGATGCCTTCAGCACTCATCGAATGTCCGTAGACACACACCAATGGAGTAGAAACCTGAATCAATATAGAAGTTGCACAATCCATGCACTATGCATTCCCCGGAAAGGCAGAAATCATGCCTCCCAGATATCTGTCCTGTGTGAGCAGATTTGCAGGGGAAGGTCAAGGGCTGTGTTGTGGGTATGTTCCTGTGAGATGCCCTGGGTCATCAAAATGGGGTGCACAGTTAGATAGGAAGTCTGGAGCTCAGAAAAGAGGTCTAAGCTGGGTATGTAAATTTGGAAGTCATTAGGTAAGAGGTGGCACTTAAAGCTCTGGGAGGAAACATTACCTAGAGAGAAAGTGTGGATGGGGACCAAGGAGGGGCCTATCTAAATAATTAACATTTGGTAAGCACTTCAAAAGCACTTGAAACTGTTTTGTGTTAACTCATTTAATCCTTGACAACTCTATAAAGTAGTAGCATCCCCACTTTGCAGATGAGAAACAAAGGTACAGAGAAATGGAGTAACTACTTAAGGTGAGCAGGTAGTAAATGGAAGGGCTGGAATTCAGCAAGGCAGTTTGGTTCCAGAGCCAGGCCATTAGGCTTTGCGACCTTTTACAGCTCTTAAACATGAGGCTATATTATCTACTACTGAGCCTAGAGCTATGCCATCAATACAATAATCATGAGACTACTAAGCACTTGAAACGTGGCTGGTCTGAATTCCTATGTGTAATAGATGTGAAATATATACCGGATTTTTTTAAAGGAAAGAAATAAAAGATCTCATTTATATTTCTATAATGATTACACGTTGAAATGATAATATTTATACATATTGGATTTAATAAAATGTATTATTAAAATTCACTTTTTTCTTTTTAGTATTTTTAATGTGAATACTAGAAAATTTTTAATTGTATATACAGCTCCCATCTATTTTTATTGAACTGTGCTAATCTAGTGCAGGGTTTCTTAACCTCAGCATTATTGACATTTTGGCCTGGGAAATGTTTACTGGGTGGAGCTGTTTTGTGCATTGTAGAATGTTTAGCAGCATCTCTGGCCTTTATCCGCTAAATGCCAGTAGTACCTGCCTCAGTTGTGCAATTTAAAATGTCTCTAGATAATACCAAACATTCCCTGGGGAGAAATCACCCTTGGTGGAGAATTAGTGATCGGGAGAACCCCCAAGATTTAGATGTTGAGCAGAAGAGAACGAGCTACCAGAGGAGACTGGGAGGTGGACGAGAGGAAGAGAGGGTGCTGCAGGAGCCAGAAGGGTGTTTTGAGTACTTGGTCATAATTCTTTAAAATGTTAGTCAGATCATGTCACTTCTTGCTTAAAACCATCTATGGGCTTCCCACCACATGGAGGATAAAATGCCAGCTGCTTCTCATGGCCCATAAGTAGGGTGACTTAATAATTTATCATCTAAACCTGGGCACCTTTGCAAGTGAGAGGAGGCAATAACTAATAACTATGCTGGGACATTCCAGGGCATCCTGGCTCTATGGTGACCCTAAGCTCTGGCCCCTGCTCCTGCCTTGCTCACTCAGCCACTAGAGCCTTCTTGCCATTCCACAAACAGTTCATGCTTGTTTGCATTTGGAGTTTCTTCTACCTGGAATTCTCTTCTGGTGCTCACTTCAGCAGAACATATACCAAAATTGGAATCCTCTTCCCCCAGATCTTCTCAGATTACCTCACTCCATGCAGGTCTTTGCTCAGATATTACATTCTCAGCGAGGACTCTCTTGACCCTTTATCTAAAATAGCCACCAATTTCCCAGTCACTCTGTATCCCCCACCTCGCCTTATTTCACAACACAGCATTATCGCTATCATTGGTATTATACATGTTGATATATGTATTTATTTTCCTTGTCCCCCACCAGAAGATAAAGTCATTGAGGGTAGAGATTTGTCTCTTCTGTTCACAGCTGACTCTCCGGCACCCAGCACCCGGCACCGTGCCTGGTAGGCAGTAGGTGTGCAATAAGTACTTGCCGGCAGATGGGAAAGTACACTAGGAGAACAGCTGGAGGGAGGTGTGGAATCCAGCTTGTTTGCTTTTGCTTGGTTTTGTTTTGATCAAGCACCAGGAAAACATCATTCCATGGGACTTTTATGAAAAGGCTTCCATATTGTGAAGTTCTTGGGGACAGAATCTTTTTTTTTTTTAAAGAAAGAGCGGAAGAGGGAGAAAGAGAGGGAGAGAAACACTGAGGTGAGAAAGATTGATTGGTTGCCTCTCACATGTGCCCCAACCAGGGACCAAACCCCAAACCAAGGCATATGCCCTGACCGGGAATTGAACCAGCGACCTTTCGCTTAGTGGGATACCCAGGGCAGAGGGTGGGCAGGATCGTTTTTGTTGTTCATTATTATGCCCCTTGGTGCCTAGCAAAGTGTCTACGCATGGTAAGCATTAAAATTTTTTGTGAGCCCTGGCTGGTGTGGCTCAGTGGATTGAGCGCTGGCCTGAGAACCAGAGGGTCACTGGTTCGATTCCCAGTCAGGCCACATGCCTGGGTTGCGGGCCAGGTCCCCGTATGGGGGCACATGAGAGGCCACCACACATTGACATTTCTGTCCCTCTCTTTCTCCCCCTCTTCTCTTCTCTCTAAAAATAAATGAATAATAAAGATAAATAAAATGAAATAATAAAATGGTACTACTCTAAAAAAAATTTTGTGAAATAAATAAATAATAAAAATAAAATTTTACTGTACTTACCATGTATCAGGTACTGTACTATGTCATACATTAATGCAAACCTCACAACAACCTATACTAGAAGTTACTATTATTATATGTTATAATTTCATTTAATGAGACATAGGGAAGTTAAGTAACTTACCATGATAGCACAGCTAGTAAGTGGTAGAGCTGGGACTCTAACCAGGCAAGCTGGCACCCAGATTCATGCAGCTAGCCACTGCATCGTGCGTTAGAGTGGGGCAGACCAATCAAGAGACTTGTGCAACAGGCCAGGCAGTTGGGACCGGTTTAGATTAGAGTGATGCCGGGGGTCTTGTCTGGGTGACTGAGTGTGTGAAGGTGACAGGCACCAATGGAAGACACAGGAGAAAGTAAAACATTCAATGTGGCCATGCTGTGTGTGAGACCCCTGGGGTACCCAGGGGGAGAACCTGGAGAGGTCTGGGCTGGAGCAGAGATTTGGTGACTGGTAGCTGAAGCCGTGGGGTACATGAGATATCACAAGGAGCTAGTGTAGAGCAAAAGAAGGAAAACCCAGCATAGAAGCATGGGGAACAACAGCAAGAGAAACTCTGGGGAGGGGGAAACTCGTGCAAGAAGGGAGCACCAGGGGCCCAGGCCAGAGAAGGCCAAGAGCAAGGGATGGTCACAGCCCAGGGGCTCTAAGAGGAAAGTGTGCAATCGCAAGGCCACAGAGGCCTGGCATGAATGGAGGAGGACGAAGTGGGGGCCAGGTCCCTGGGTTGGGAAGTGTCCGCAGGAGGAAGCAGAAGCAGGTCTGAAGAAGGGGCAGACCAATGAGCGAGGGCACAAAAGTAACTCCAGCAGCCAGCAGGATCTGGGGGGGCAGGGGGCCGGGAGGGGGGTGTTGGGGGGAGGGGACGGGACGGGGCAGGACTTACACACTGATGGAGTGGGCTTAGGCATAGGCAGAGGTGAGCCCCTGGGAGCCCAGGAAGGGCAATCAGCCTAAGTTCAAAGGGAGGGAGGCAGAGAGAAGACCTCTACCCTCCCCACTTCCCCCACCCCCCAGCCCTGGATCTGAGCAAGCAGGAAGAGATTTTCAAAGGCAAGTTCCAGCCCCAGGGAACTTTCTCAATTCCTGACTCACACACCAGGTGAACCCCTGTCTGCTCTCAGAGCTGGTATTTAATTACTAAACTACATGACCTGGGCTCCAAATGGTTGGGTTGCACGTGGGCCATTGCTGAAACAGTGACCTCTGCTAGGCTGGGCACTGAGCCTCACTGCTGGGCGATGGAGCTTTCCTAGGGTACCAGAGGAGAGGATGGTTGGCACAAAGAGGCTCGGGGCAGTGCTCAGTGGTTGGTAGCCACTAACTGTGAAATCATTTATGTCTGTCTCTAGCACATAAAAGCAGTAACCAAGTTGTTTGCTCACTGTTGTCTCCTCTGTGCCTAGCAGTGTCTGGCACATAGTAGATGCCTGATAAATATTGGCCAAGTAACTAGGATAGGGAGGGGAGCTGGGGGGCTCCTGAAGGCCTCTACCTTCCCTGTGGAGGAGGTGGTGCTTGGCCCCTGGGAAAACAGTCACAGAGTCAGAGTAGGTACTATCCTGGTCCAGGAGAGGCGGGGTAGGGGGCTGGAGCACCTGGATGGCACTCAGTCTTCCCTTTTTTTTAAATCCTCACCTAAGGATATGTTTATTGATTTTAGTGAGAAAAGAATAGCCAAAGAGAAACATTGATTGGTTGCCTCCCATACACACCCCAACCGGGGATTGAAACCGCAACCTAGGTATGTGCCCTAACTGGGGATCAAACCTGCAACCTTTTGGTGTATGGGACGATGCTCCAACCAACTGAGCCACCCAGCCAGCGCGGTCTTCCCTTTGCAGAGGCTTGGCCCTCCTTTTGTGTCTGGAGACACAGACCCAGAAAGGGACAGAAACATCCCTAGAGCCTCACAGTAAGGTAGGAGGTGAACCAGAGTAAGGGAGACCTTTCTATGCCATGGTTTTCTCATCGGCAAATGTGACGATAACAATACTCACTCTGCAGGCTTGTTGTGAGAATCAAATGACGTAGGATGTGTAGAGCAGTGCCTGGCATTTAGAGTGAGAGCTTGGCGACGACGTTAGCATTTGACTAAGCCTCTGTTTCCGTGCAGTCTCTCCTTAAGAGATTCATCTCATCTCACAACTTTACCTCCTATGAGCCAATGACTCCCAAATTTAAATCTCCAATACAGACTTTTTTTTTTCCTGAGCTTCAGACCCATCTGTCCAACTGCCCAGTATTCCTCCTTACACTCGTGTTTGTCCAACTATGTGCCAAGACGTAGCCAGGGTGTGCTGGACTTGTCCTGGACACCCCGCCCCCCGCTCTCTGTGCTGAGGCCCACATCTACGGGCCTCCTGCCCAGATGGCAGGCATCCTGCTCGGTGTTTTATCCTGAGAACAGTCTGAGCCTCCTTTCCTCATCCCCTTCCTGACCCCTGCTCTCCCAGGCCCTTTCTGTCCTCCCCTTGCCCTCCTCCCCTGCTCCCCTGGGACCCATCAGTGCTCACTCCACCTCCCCAGCTGCCACCACAGCTGGTCACTGACGGAATGTGCAGCTGCTGTGAGCCACATGTGATGAACAGGCGGTGCACAGCCACCCCTGGGGCCCACGGGGTGGGGGTGGGACCATCTGTCTGTGTCTGTTTGTCTGTCTAACACACACACACACACACACACTCCCAAGCGCCTTCTCCAGTGAAGGTGGTGGACAATGTTGGGTTGGTTCCCTTCTCCAACCCTGGGCCACAGAGTTCGTGAGGGTCATGATCCATCTTTGGGGCCCCGGTGGCCCCAGTTTAGGACCCCTGAGAGCCGACTGGCTGGGCTGGCTGCACGGTTTGATGCACATACACCCCTGTGTGCAGGCAGCACAACGCCCCACACAGGCTGCTCAAGGCCCAAATGGCGGCTGGGTGATCAGAGCCTCTGTTGCTTTCCCAGGCTTGGGGGGCTGCAACGGAGGAAGCCAGAGGCCTCGGACACATTCCAGAGCCCCCTCAACAGTGCCCAGAGGCTCCAGAGGCTTCTCGGCCTGGGGCAGCGCCAGCAGCATCTGTCGCGGTTCCCACACTCCAGCCGCTCTGGAATCTCCGCAGACTTCTCTCCCATGTGTACATGATGTCAGCACAGACAAGGACATGGGGGGTGGAGGAAGGAGAGACACCGAGGACACCACGCTCCCTGATGTCAGATGGCCATGGCAACGGGCGGGGGAGGGGGCAGAGATGGCCCTTGGCGTTGCCCACGCAATAAGAAGATGACTTGGCCTCTGGTTCCCAAGACTAATTGGGTCCTGACACCGCCCAGTGCATTCCTGCCAGAGCTCCTCTCCCTCTCACAGGTCCTCAGTTTGTTCATCTATAAACTAAAAGTAAGACTACCATCTGCCTCCTAGGTATAATAGTGAAGGCTGTAGAGAATCTTGACCTTATTAGAGATCCTTCATGGTCTGGGCACAGCTCATTCTCACCACTTCCCTGATCTCCACCAGAGTCCTGTCATTTCTCTTATGTATTAGAACACAGAACATAGGTTCTTGCTTCCAAGTCTATGTTGGGTCTACCTCAAAGCCCTTTCCTTTATCTGGAAAACTCCTACTCAGCCTTCAATGCCCAACACAAAAGCCCCTCTCTAGGAAGCCTGTCTAGCCTCCTTCAGGTACTAGTACCGCCTCCTTGTACTCCCAAGATTCCCTCTAGGGTAGCCTGACCTCAAGACATTGCAACTGTCTGCTTACCTCCCCTGCCTGTGGTTCCCCAGAGAGCTGTCTTTTCTGGGGCTGAGGGCCACTCCCAGGAGCCCGGGCACAGCACCCCTAATCTGTGGGTACCCAAGCATTAGCAGGACAGAGCTTTAGGCCTGGCCTCGCCCTGTTACTGCCAAGTGAGATTCCCACCAGGTCTGGTCTCAACAGGCAGAGGAAGTAGCTTACCAGGTGCCAAGGTATTTCTTGAACCCCCCAAATAGCCATGGTCCTCCTTCCCCCACGCAGGCCAACCAAGCCGAAGTCCCACTGTACAGATGGGGAAAGCAGAAGCTCAGAGAAGGAAAGTCAGCAGTGGAAACTGGATTAAAATTCAGGGCTCCTACCTTGGTCCAAGGCTCTGAGGCCCTTTTTCCCTCTTGGGTGGAGGATATGGAGGCTGGGAAGTGATAATGGGGTTGAGACAGGGTGTGAGGTGGGTGGGAACCCCAGACTCAGGAAGCAGCTGTTCCTTACCTCTGGCTATGCTGCAATTGATTTCCATCATGACCGCTGGTGTTGACAGGGAAACCACACTGAGTAATTCTACCACTGAGTAATGATGAAGAATGTAGGGCCATCAGGCACAAGCTATCCTGAGGGGCAGATGGGTGCGAGCCTTATGGTCCAGAGGGGCTCTGTCAGTTCAGGTCTTCTAGAAGACAGAGGCTAAGGCCAATTAGAGGTGTAAGAGATTTACTGAGGAAACCACTGGTAAGATAAAGGGAGCTAGAGTAAGCAAGAAGAGCCGTTTGATCATGATGGAGGTCTGACACCTATCTTCAGAGGGAGAAGGAAGGATGGATGGGAAGAGCCTCAGACTGCAATGCAGCTCTGAGAAAGGCTTGGTCAGGCCCAGGGTCAAGACAGTCCATTAGAGGAGCCCCAGTGAGGACTGAAATAGCCTGGCTCCAGTATCCCCGCTGTGCCCCATCACCGGTGGGAAAACATCCCGTCTTCAGATCTGAAGGTGCAGCAGCTGGAGGCTGTTGGTTAATGACACTCCTAGCAGCTGGTTCTCTTGAAGGCAAATACGAGTTATGTGCCCTCCTGGCAGCTGCAGAGGATATGTGCTTTGCAAGGTCACCCAGCCCAGCGAGCAGGTGACAAGTTCGCAGCCTTGGGCTGTGGCTGCACTATGCTAACATTGGGGTGAGCTTTAAACCGCAAGGAACTTTACAAGGCTTCTAACGGGACTGTGCCAGATGAATGAAAGAATAATGATGCACATGAAGTCAGGTGAAAATATGGGGGTTCAGAGGGAACAGCACTGAATTTGGCTCAATACTCTGACATTAAATTTCCTTTCTGCATCTACTAGCCTGTGTCCTCAGACGAGTTGCTTTCCCTCTCTAAGACTTGGTTTTCACCATTGCAAGATGTGGATGAGAAAATCTCACTCCTGCCTTCCCTGGCCAGATCCAAAAGCAGTGGGACGAGGGGTACCAGTATTTTTGTCTCTGGAAAGATGGCTCTGCTTCATATAGAGGTGCCCGTTAAAAAACAAGCTTTTCTCCTGGAGTAACCCAAATGGCAGAAAAGTGTTTGTGCTATCCCTGAAGCTCAGGATAGCACAGACTAGCTTAATGTATGCTTAAATTTTCTCGTGTGTGTTTTAACTTAAAAAAAAAATTCATTAATTTATGTATTTTTAGAGAGAGGGGAAGGGAGGGAGAAAGAGAGGGAGAGAAATAGCAATGTGCGAGAGATACATAATCAGTTGCCTCTCCCACTTCCCCAACTGGGGACCTGGCCTGCAACCCAGGCACATGCCCTGACTGGGAATTGAACCAGTGACCTTTTGGTTCGCAGGTCAGCACCAAATCCACTGAGCCATGCCAGCCAGGGGTGTGTGTTTTATCTTAACAATGTACATGAAAGCCCTGGCTAGTGTGGCTCAGTTGGTTGGGTGTCATCCCACAAACTGAAAGGTCACAGGTTTGAGTCCTGGTCAGGGCACATGGCTCCATGCTCTGTCCCAGTTGGGACATGTGCAGAAAGCGGTCAGTCAGTGTATCTCTCTTGCATTGATGTGTCTGACCCTGTCTTTTTCCTTCCCTTTCCCTTTCTATTAAAAAAAAAAAAAAAAGAAAGAAAGAGCCAGTATAGTGTGGCACTTAAGACACATTCTGGAGCTGACAACTTGAATTTAAATCAAGCTATGCCACTTACTAGCTAGCTCTCTGGCCCTCAGTTTCCTCATCTGTAAAACGGGGATAATAATAGTACCTACTTCACAGGGTTATTGTGAGAATAAATTATTTGTATAAAGTATTTAGAAGAGAATCTATTCTATTACCTGTTATGTGAATTTGTCATTTTATTCATTGAGTTACCTGTTTATACAAAATGGTTTTATAAATGACCTACTGGCAAGTAAAACTGACCACTAATAAACAAAAGAAAACACAAATAAAGAAAGGCCACATAGCTCACAAGTCTTGGAAGAGCTCAGCAAATTGAAAAAGGAGAGCTCAAAGGAGGAGAAAGAATTGTGCCCGCAATTTCTCCATCACAACGCTCCAAGCCACGGTCACATCTCTACCATGCTGTGGGGTTTTGGCTCCCAAACACAGTCCAAGGTCACATCAGAAAACGGAGGATTCAATCATGGCATCAGAGACCTGGGCAAGAGAGGGTGTTGGGCCACCACCCCTCCTGTCACCCCTCCCACCACCCTGCCCTCTCTGTCGCCTCAGTCATGGTCCATTGGCTACAATCCAGTATAAGCAGCTTTGTTACCGATGGCCTTTGGACATTAGAAAAACTTCACAGTGAGACCAAGACATCTCAGAACACAAAGTTTCCATGACGTTCTCAAGGAGGTGACCCCAGGGTCCCTGAAGGAATCTGCTGGATTGGAGGTATGAGAAAGGAAAGGGATGAAGAGTCACATTGCTCCTTGTTCCTGGTGACTGGGTGGGAAGTTGGGGACTTCAGATCAGAGAACCAAGGAGTCACATTTGGGTCTCAAATTGACCAGAGGCAGGGGAATGGGTAAGATAAACTTGGATAAGTTATATCAGGCTGGTGGGGGTATAATAACACATGGGAGCCGTCCTGAAGTGACACTGGCTGCAAACAGCTGGCCTAGTCCTATCAGCCTGGAATTCAATTATTTAATTATAGGCACAGTTATTGACATGACACCCACTTCGTGCTGGGGGACACCAAAATGAAACCAGAGAAATTCCTTTGGGCTATGGGAGAAAGAACCATGGACCTAAATATTGTCTAAGGGAGGAAGTGATCTGTCCCTCATGATCTATGGAGTTTTAAGGGAGCCTAGTTGAGGAAGCGGTGTTTCAGAGGTCCCTGACAGGGCCTCCGCAGAAGGGAGTGGCAGGAGAGATGTAGGTTGTGGACAGACTGGTGTGGATGGAATGGCTCTCGGTGCGGTGGCCTATGGAGGGGGCTGAGGGGCAGGAGGAAGGATTTTGCAAGGCTGAGGCTAGAGTCTGAGTCACACACTTCCTCCTCCATCTCACATCTTTTTTAGCTCCTCTTCTTCCTCCCATTCCATCCCCCATCCTTACCTTGGGAGTTCCAGGTAGTGAGTGACATTGAGTCCATGCCAAGAGCACTGCTGGGGGGAGCTTGTCTTCTGATGGGCTCAGGCTGCCCCACCCCACCCCGCCCCCAATCACAGAATCTCCCTTCAGGGTGGTCTTCCTGTGGGGCCAGAGGGTCTGCAGAGAGACATGACACCCATGGATGGAACTGACCTCAGGTCTACTCTGTGTGTCCCCAGTGGCATTTCTTGAGGGGACCATAAGCCAGTCTGTGAATACAGTTGTGAAGGGGGGTGGGGAACAAGACAATAGACACTTATTTTAACTGTCTTCTATTTATTTGAATGGCTTTTAAGAAGCAGAAGCCCATGTTGTAAAATGAAGGTATAGGCAAGCATGAGGAGTGAGAGGCATCCAGACTGACAGGCACGCAGCACCCTTTATCATGTGATTGGGTAAGGGTTGCAGAGCCAGACAGAACTCGAGGCTGGGGAAGGCTGATAGTGGACCAAGGAAGGGCAAAGCTGACAAAAGTATGAGCAGTCTTATCTATCCCCAGGCAACTAAGTCCCACAGATAAAGAGTCATGTGACCCAACTGTTCCGGGAGGCACTTAGGAGGTTTGCTAGAAAAAGCGGTCCAGGGAGGTTAGGTTAGCAGAAAGACGAGAGCAGCTCACGTTTGCAAAAGACAGAGGTAGAGCTGTCATTCAGCAAACGGTACACAGCAGGGCTTCTGCCAGGTAGATACAAACTATGTGTTGAGGCTTCATTTTAAATCTTGTCCTAACTTGGGGTACTGAGATGCTTTTAAGTAGAAAACTAAAAGTTAAGGATATATGTGTTATTAAGTTAGTAAACAAGTTTGTATGTACACAGGTTAAACACACTGGGATGAAGTAGGTTATCTCCAAGGTCTTAAAGATGTAAAACTCTGTGAAACTGAGTATAATATCCCTACACACAGTTACTCGGCTCTGAAAAACTCAACTCACTGGACCTGAGCCAGAGGGTGAAAACTAGAGACTGAAGGGCCAGATTTAGCTCTTTAAAAAAGGTGTGTTTTATTTGGCCTGCATGGTGTTTTCAAAATTCAAAATAGTTGCCACCATTTAAAAGTCCAGATTTGCAGCTCCTCTTGAAAAATGGGGTAAGATATCTGGCAACACCAGCCCACGTTCCCACAGGGCAGCAGCCGCATCAGACAGAGTATGTGGTGTTCATTTCACTAAGACCCTGCCTAGCCCTCTTGGCTTATTTGGTTCCTGCCTGTCCCTTGGAGGCATCAGTGTTTGGGATCTGGCCCAGGCATTTTGTCTGTGATGATCTCTCGATTTTCTATTTGGTGGCACTTATAAGTTTAGCCCTGAGGCCTTTACCCTAATTCCATGGCAGACCCATCTTAACAGTCAGCCCTGAAGCACATTTACCCTTTGGCCAGGAGTGTGGGGTCAGTGACCACAGTCTGCCGAGCTTTGGTTTGTCTTACAGATGAGTAACTGAAAAGTTGCCAGCCATATTTTACTTTCATAAATTGAATCCCAAAGGCCTCTAGGGGATGGTCCATTAGGGAAACGCTTCCTGACCAAGGCCAAGGGTAAATCATTTCTGGGCCAGACTAGAACACACAGCAGAGGAAGGAATCCCAGCCTAGGCTGGGCTGGGCCAGGGGGTGCAGTGAAGAAGGCAGGTTTCCCATCCATGACCGTGAGGTGGCCAGGGCAGCTGTGCACAGTTAGTAGGTTTTGCAGCTGCTTAGGAGGTACCGCTCGTGTCATAGTGTGAATGGGTCCATCTGGATCTGTGCAGTACACAGTCTTCCCAACTGTACATGTTAGTCCTGGACTGTCAGGGGGTGGGGAGGAACAAGTGGAGATGGCACGGCAGGTGTAGCCCAAAGGGGTATCCTAGCACAGATTCTACCATTTCCTTCCCAAGGCTGCAGGGGCTAGGGGTGGGGGGCATAGTGTTTGGAGCCAAGACCATGTTGGCCAGAGGCAAGAAGCTGCAGAGAAAGATGAAGGGCCCCACCTCAGCAGCCCGTCTGAGGCACATGGGCAAATGCCCATGAGATGACAGGAACAGCCAGAACTAGTCCTAGGAAGCAGGGCTGGCCATCAGTATGTGTGACCCAGGACACCTAGTCACCAGATAACCATCCTGTACACACACACACACACACACACACACACACACCAGTGGAGATATCTGACCCATTACACACACCCACATAAACATATATACAATGCAGTTTTTTATACTGTGGCACACACTGAATGTGTCCACGCACACACCACATTGTTGTTGGTAAGAGCAATTAGCTCCACAGACAGGTACACTTAACAAACACTTTCAGAGTGTCTAAAGTACAATAGTTTTTGGCTAAGCTACCTGTGAGAATGTAGCACTGTACCACGGACTGGAAGGAGAAAAAAGTAACCAGCAAATAAAACCACTAACAAGTAGCACCATAAGCAACTGAGCGCGGGCCTGCAGCGCCACCTACTGGCAGGAGGGGTGTTTGCTTGAAACCAGGGACGTGCTTCTTAGGCACTCCTAAGGAAGCCTCTTTGGGTTCCGCCTGAGTCGGGTGAGACCCTGACAATCTCAGAGTTGAACGACAGCATTAGAAATAAGCTTTCACGGCCTTGCATGCCTCATCCAGAGCAATATACAATGTGGATGGCAAAATAGGTTTTCATCTTTGATGCCCACTCCAGCTCATTGGTAGTGGCTGCCTGGAACGCCTGGGCTTAGTGGAGAAGACTATCATGATGGAACAGCGACCGCAACCATGGCTGTAGATAGGATGCCTTCCACACTTGACGTTCTTGCCATGGATCCTGGAACCTGGGTTATCCCTAAATCTGCAGATTTTTCCTGCTCCACGATTCTCTCGTGAGGTATGTGTGCTTCTTGCCCACACCTCACAGCACAAGAAAACTGCCACTCCAATTTTCACCAGAGTTTTCTCTCTCACTTGACCAGTGACTCTTGAGCCAACTAAAGCCTCACCAGGACTATCCTTGTGAAGAGCTTGCTTTTGCTTCCACATAGAGCACATGGATGATCTGTCCTGACGTCAATGTTGGACACTTCACTTTATCCAAAATTTGTATTTAGCTAAGGGCTATCCATCCACCGGCATCTATCATTCCCAAGTGGCCCCATGAGGGCAATGACGAGTCAAGAGCAACAAAACCATCGATGCTGGACAGCCAGCTGGGCTTAGCCCTAGATAGGAGTTCTGCTCCCTGCCTCTCACCCATCATCTGGGGAGTGTACACTCGAGTCAAATCTGTGCATCAACCACATTTCAAATGACAACAGACCATGGTCACTTGAAAGTAGTCAAAACTTGAAATCTTAACTCCTCAGATGACAAGGGTCTGCTGTGTTTGACATCGAGATACTTAGCTGGTACCTGTGTGACTCTGCACCCCCAATGATGCCCACAGATGGGCACGTATCCCCCCTATCCCCCAAATGGTGCTGCTGCCTCAACAGTGGAGCCAGCCTTTGCCTCTGAGTGCTCAGGTAGATGTGAGCTGGTTTCTCCTACTGAAGCGCAGGCCGGGGATGTTTGCTTTAGTCTGGGGGTGAGCAAACTTTTTCTGTAAAGGGCCAGATAAATATTTTCATCTCCAAGGTCTCTGTTGAAATAAGTCAACCCCGCTATTGTAGTGTGAAAGCAGCCATAGATATACAATAAACAAAGAGGCATGGCTGTGTTCCAGTAAAAGATTTTTTTTTTGTTTTTGTTTTTTTTAAACAAAAACAGGTAGTAGGCTCTATTTGGCCCAGGGAACCATAGTTTACCAAGCCTGCATTAGCCTAATTCAGGGTCTTTAAACTTGGGAGTGTTGAGGTGCTCCAAGGGCTCTGCAAATGTTTGGTTCTAATTTAAATTTGTCTTAGCTATTTAGGAAGCTATAACAAAAATGTACCCACTCAAGTGTCCTAAGCATTTTAACGTGTCAGAGGTCAGTATGTGAGTGGACTGTTGGTATACTACTTTGCTATGAAGCTTCTATTGTCACCTCTATGCACACAGATGGGCCATATGGCAAAATGGTTAAAAGCCTGGGTCCCAAAGTCAGCCAGCTCTGAGCCTGAGTTCCTGTGCTGCCGTTTACTAGCTATGCGACTGGGCAGGTTCCTTTACCTCTAAACCAGCACGGGCACCACCAGACAGAGGGGGTACTGGCCATTGTGTAGGAGCAGCCTCTTAGAAGCCACCGAAGAGGCCCCTTTTACTGGATGGTGGGAAGAGGGAGCAGTGGAGAGGCCGGGACACCTGAGGCCAGCCAGGTCTACTCAGGGACTCAGGCCAGAGCTATTTACCAACTGTTCTAAAGACATTTCAATATTTTAAACGCCAGTTTGGCCATACTGGTGCATACCAGTTGAATATCATTATAACGCCAGATCCATCTCGGATTTGAACTACTTACTAGTTTTGATTTCTTCTGGCATTTTCTACTATAGCCCCACCATTCTGATGGGGCTCTCAGGATGGGGAGGGAATGTCTTGCAATGGTCTTAGCCGTCTCAGGGCTTAAACCAAGGCTTCTGTTTTTCTCCTAAGTGGCAGTTTCCACTAGGTCTGGGACTTTTTTGGCAAGCATTTCCTGGCATGAGTTTGGCAAGACCCGTCAGGGTCTTTTGGCTGCAGAGGTCCAGCATGGCAGGAGCTGGGGTGTCTGTACCCCGATGCTGCAGAACTGGTTGGGGCTGAGACTGGTGCTCACCTGGCTTTTTAATTTGCCCAGTAAACGCTTTTCCTCAGCCCTTGAAACAGTCAGGTGTGTCTGGTTGCTGGCCTAAACCTGCCCTCAGAACTTCCAGGCTTTTATTCCAGCCTCTGAAAGCTTTCTTTCCAGGCCTGAGATGCTCATTTATGGCTTCAGTAATAGAATCCTGCCCCTGTCCCTCCCATTGCCCAGGGCTGTCTATGTCTATTAACCGTGGCTCCAGTGCAATCCAGGCTTTTACTGCATCTTATCTTTCTGCTTCCTGGGAGACCTGGGGGCAGGACTTCTGGGTTCCCAGTATCCCTGGGGTTTATCTTAATTAGGCGACATCTGGTCTGCTTTCACAGTGCACATGTCCACCCTGATCACCCAGCCTATCGCCATTCTGTAGGCTATCAGCTGGCTCTGGGAGCCCTGGAGACTCATCCAAGGGGGTGATTTTGACTGGGGGATGGTGAGCAGATGTTTCTGCGCTTCAGCCAAGATCAAAGGTGACTTGAGTTGAGCCCTCTGACTTCCTTCTCATTTTCCCTTAGGTCTCACAATATCTCTGGTTGGGCTTTCAAGGCAAAACCAGGCCCTCTGCCCTGAAAGCCTCCTCTGTTTCCCAAAAAGATCCTGGCTGTGGATGAAAAGGACCTTGTGCAAAGACATCTTCATCACCTGCCCTTCCCCTGATAAGGCAGTCAGTGCTGGGCATCTGCCCTGGGCTCTCAGCACAGACTTGCCCTTCCGCCCCAGGACTAGCCTCCAGGCACTGATGGTAAAATCCCAGCCAAGCACTTCAATTCTGGCTGAACTGTTGCTCATTTCGAGAACCACCTCTGTGTTCTCACTTTTTTTTCTTCTTCCTGGATGATTTTTCTGCAATGACTGTCCTACCCTACATTGCCCAGAACCTGTGCCCACTCACCCTGGGCTGAGTCCTCAAGAGGACAAAGGTCAGGCCCTGGATGGCCCTTTATCCCTTTTTCCTGCCCCCCACAAGCATTCCAGTTCTCCTGCACACACCTGGGCAGTCAGCCCCCTCATACAGATAGATGTCTGCTCACACCTCTGGGTCTTCCTGACCCACCATCCCTCCAGAGAGAACCAGACTAGCTGGTCAGAAAAGGAGGAGGCTGACTCATCAAGCGGTGAGAATTCTACCCTGGAAATGGTGATGAAGGAGCTGCAGGGGCTCCTGCAAGGGTGAAGGATTCCTGGGTGTCCCTCGGAAGGCGTCCCTTGCATAGCATCACAGTGATGGAGAGCTCATTACCTCCACTCACGATCCCATAGCTGAAGAACCTTCCAGTGCATATTTCAGCTCCTTCCTTTCTAACTGGCCATTCCCGCAGACCAGACCTCTGCACACACCCCACATAGTCCCAGGCAGGCCTTCCCCCAGGCTCCGCCTGGACAACCTCCCACCTCAGACAGCCAGTGAGCTCTCACCCCCTCGGCCCACAGCGGTAAACCGCGATACTCCGCCTTTCTGACCCCTGATGAGTCAGATTAGAGCAGTGGTTCTCAACCTTCCTAATGCCGCGACCCTTTAATACAGTTCCTCATGCTGTGGTGATCCCCAACCATGAAATTATTTTCGTTGATACTTCATAACTGTAATTTTGCTACTGTTATGAATCGTAATGTAAATATCTCATATGCAGGATGTATTTTCATTGTTACAAATTGAACATAATTAAAGTATAGTGATTAATCACAAAAACAATATGTAATTATATATGTGTTTTCCAATGGTCTTAGGCAACCCCTGTGAAAGGGTCGTTCGACCGCCAAAGGGGTAGCGACCCACAGGTTGAGAACCACTGGATTAGAGGATCACAGGAAGCAAATGGATCATCTTGTCCAGTGTTTTCCAAATGTGTAAAATTTTTGATAGGGTTGCTGTGGACGACTGTGCATTTTTCCCAGTGGACAAAGGCCTCTGGGCTGAGGAGCTAGTGGGGGCTGACATCACACTTACATCCTGCTAAGCAAGCTGTGTGCCCAGCGTGGGTACAGCCAGCCCAGAGGAAGGGCCTTTTTATAATTCATTCTAGAGACAGCGCCCTTCTGTAATCTGCACAAAGGTGCCGTATAGACCAGCAGCAGCCCTGGCACAGAATGCTTCCTTCAAAGAGGGCAATCTTATAAAACCAAGCTTTCTTAAGGAGCATTTAGAAACCACCTAAAAGATGGGGAAACTGAGGCCCATGAAGGGGAGGGACTTACTCAAAGTCATGCGGTTAATGCCAGGACAGAGCTAAGAGAGGGTCTGCTGCATGGGCAACAGCAGACCCTCCATATCACCCTGCCCAGGCTCTGTAGCTTCAGCTTCACTGGAGAGGACACTCCAGCGTCATCGCAAGATGTCGATTCAACACGGGAGGAGACAGATACCGTGTCACTCCCGAGTTGGACTGCACAACCATTCTCGGCGGTGCAGATAGACTCTTAAGAAGCTACACCATCGTCTCTTGAGACGGACGGCTGCCGACGACGACGAGAGCTAAGAGACCAACTCCCTTCTCTCTCAACACAGTGTTCTTTGCACTACACCAAGCTGGTTTTCAGCCCAGAGCCCTTTTGAGGCCTCCTGGCTCCTCTGACCCTCCCACTCCCAGTCCCAGAAACTTCCCGCTGAAGTCCAGCCCCAGTCTTACTTTTCCAGCCAGCATCCTGGCACAGTGTTGGCCCAGAATGCGGGTTGGTGAGAATGCCGGTCCAGTCTGCAGAATTGCCTACTAGTACCTCACTCAGAGGGATGAGGGCAGACATGCAGCAAGGCAGTGTGGTAAGGGACTAGAAGCGTCGGTCCACTGGACGACGTGTTGAAGGTCAACAGAGAGCTGTGCCTGGAGCACCATGGGTCAGTGAAGCTGGTGGCTCAGCTACTGGGCAGCTGGGGCCTGCTTCATAGGTGCAGTCCGCCGGGGTGTCTGTGCCACACCGTAAGGCACATGGGCGGCCACTGTGCCCATCTCCTGAGCCCCAGCCACATGGAACATCTGGTCATCAAAGAAGATGTGTGGGCGGATCTTCTCCAGCAGAGGGCCCTTGGGTGCTCCCGCGAGGAAGAGGGCTTCGTCTGTCTCCAGGCCCCAGCTGCGCAGGGTCTTGAGAGCCCGGGCCCCGGAACTGGCTGCACTGCGTGCCGTCACCAAGTAGGTGCGGATTGGGCACTCCAGCCGCAGGCCTTTGGAGTAGAATTTTTTCTGCAGCCTACCCAGAGCCTCCAGAAAGCCCTTTAAAGGTCCCTAAAGAAGACAAGGAAAGACTGTGAGCTCATCCCTCTTGCAAACACGTGCCCCCTCTCCAGCTGGGCTCCTCCCTGAAGCACTCATTCTTGATGTTTGGGGTGGGAAAGCTTCTCAAGATCCCTAACTCTCTCAGCTCTGATATGCCTGCTCAGGCCACTGTGAGCATCAGTGGGACTGTCTGTGTCAGAATAACCATACCAGGACAGCTGTTACTATGTATGTTCGTCTCTCTGCACCGCCCCACCCCTGGTACATGGGTGTCTGTCCTGCAGCTCCGTAAGTATGACCTTCTGTGTGCCCCAGGAGAGAGGATATTAAAAACATCCTCCAGGCAGAAGGGATTCCAGCTGCGAACAACACGAACAGACAGACCAATGTGTAACTGGCTCAGGGTGTCATGCTCTGGCTCTCTAGGGTCAAGGAAAGGATTTACTCTATCTACAGTGCCAGGAATGATGAAGGCTAATGAGGACACATGACTAAAGAACCAGATGATGGTAAAAAAAAGAAAGAAAGAAAGAAAGAAAGAAAGAAAGAAAGAAAGAAAAAAAGAAAGGAAGAAAGAAAGAAAACTACAATAGCTGCTGGAAATAAGGAAAGGTGGGCTTCCAATCTTGGAAACCCCTCACCTGCTGGGTGACTGGAGCAAGCAGTGATCTCTTGGGCTCTTCCTACCACTTAGTGGGGAAATTGTCCTGCCCTGATTCCCAAGGATTTTCAAGGGAATTAATAAGAATGGAAGTGAAATGAATGTTCTGGCCATGACTGGAGCCTGCTGAGGTCTTGGAGAGAGGGGCTCTGGGATGATAGAGATTTTTGTTAAAATCACAAATGGGAGCTCCCAGGAGGGCTGGAGAATTCCAACAGCTCCAACCCCAAGGAATTTCAACCAGGCTCTAGGGCATACTCTGTTCTCAGGGAGATTCCTGAGCAGTGTGACTGTGACTGAGGGTCCCTGAGCCCCTTCCCAAGGGATGGGTGGCAGGAGGTAGTTAAGGCTGGTTGGACCAAAGCAGAGGGACTGCTCCACACCCCACATCCAGCTGGATCTCCCAGCTTCCCCTTTCCTCCAGGGAGAGAAATGAGGGCTTCTTGAGAGGAGGAGAGCCTATTTAGAGGGGCAAAGGAATCTCAGAGAGGGGATGAGGGTTTCAGAGAGAGGATGGAGGCTTCAAAGAGAGAGGGTGAGTCTTTCAGAGTGTGATGGGGACTTTAGAGAAGGGATGGAAGCCCTGACTGGTGTGGCTCAGTTGGCTGGGCATTGTCCCGCAAAGCAAAAGGTCACCGGTTCTATTCCTAGTCAGGGCACATGCTTGGGTTGCAGGTTCCGTTCTCGGATGGGGCGCATACAAGAGGCAACTGATCGATTTTTCTCTCTCACATCAGTGTTTCCCTCCCTTCCCCTCTCTCTAAAAATAAATAAATAAAATCTTAACAGAGAGAGAGAGAGAGAGAGAAGGAATGGAGACTTCAGCAAGGAGCTGCAACGGAGAGGTAGGGGATTCAGAGAGGGGCTTAGAGAGAAGATGGGGGCTTCGAAGTGGGGATGGGACTGCAGTGAGTGGGATAGGGGCTCAAGAAAGGGGTAGAAGCTCACTGAGGGGAGTCAGGGGTCAAATGAGAGGGATGAAGACTGCAGGCTTGGTGAGGGAACCCAGTTGGACTCTAGGCCAATCTTAGAGCTTGGTTCTGGGCTGGAGGGGCCCACCCAGGGCAGTTTCTATGGAGTTGCCTTGCTTCACTCAGGGGTTCTGGGGAGCGTGGAGCACCTGGGCCAAGGGTTTGTTCTCGTGGGCCTTCTCATGTTCGAAGAACCTGTCCAGCCCATGGGCCTTGACAATGCGCTCCGACTCGTCCGAGAAGAGCACAGCATCCCCATCGAAGGCCACGCGCAGCTGACTCTGAGATACAGCCACATCCCTGCTGGGGCTGAAGATGGTGGCAGCTGCAATCCCTGGGCAGAGAAAGGTGAATGTTGTCTGCCTTTGTCCTGGCCCTAGGCCAGGAGAGGGCTATCTCAGGCTATCCTTGCCCACCTGCCCCACCCAGGGCTCAGAGGGAGCAAGGCTAATGAGGGCTAATATTCAGAATACCTAAAACCTGGCCCTAAGAATGGATGGTGGCTTTTGCTCTGAGCAGGGGTCTGAGGGCCCTGACCTAAGCCCAGGTTTCCCTTTAATTGCTGCTTTGTGGGAAGGTCTGAGGGAGTCCCAGGGAATAACGGGGGCACTCAGAGGACTCAGGGCAGGAGCCACTTGTCAACCAGTATGAAGGAATGAATGTCAACACTTTAATATCTGGTAAGGTCATGCTGGTATGGACTATCAGATTGTCAGTCCTGGCTGGAAGGAATGGTCCCCCAGGCCACTGATGTCCTTCCTGGAGTTCCTCACAGGCCACTGATCTAGACCTATGAGGGGCTGGGAAGGAGCCCTGACCCTGGCTTGGCCTCACTCTTGCTGTTGATTCCAGCAAGTCCCTCACCTGCTCTGAGCCCAGGTAAAATTCAGGATGGTTCAGCTCTGTCTGGAGCTGAGATCCCAGGCTGCAGTCTAGGGTGGAGTGGGTGTGGACACCCTCAGTCCACTGTCAAAAAGGCACCCAGGCGTGTCCTGCTTGAGGCGGCCTGGCCATTCAGGGTTCCATGAAGCAACGTGGGTGGCCATGAGGGGCAACACTAGTTACATTTGACTGTGGCGTAGACTCTCTGCAACCCTGAGCTTCTGCAGGAGGTCAGGGATGCCTGTCGGAAACCCAGGCTCCGGGCTAGAGCTACAATGGACAGGATTGTTGGTGCTAGGAGGCTGGAGACCTGGTCAGCCAGCTCTGCCCATTCCCTGTCCCTCATCTCTCCAAACTCACCTCCAGCCCTGCTCTTTGGGAATCAGGGATCACAGGGGCTGGGCTTAGGCAGGACTTCGGGAGAGGTGAGCCGTGCCAACCCCACAACCACTGTGCCAGCCTGAGGCTGTCATAAGTAGGACCAGGTCCTGGGCATCAGGCCAAGCACCCTTCAGCTCTGCCAATATGGGAGCCAAGATGAACCAAAACTAGCCCCAGCCCAGGCAGGGCCTCCCCTCCTGACCACCGCCTGTTCTCCAGCCTGAGCTCAAATTGCAGACATATAGAAGCACACATGCAGGCCGGTGCCAAGGCCCCAGCCAGAGGGTGTGACATCTGTGTAGGGAAGTGGCCTCTGGTTCCTGGTTAAAGATAGCCTCCTAGAGGCCCAAGCAGCTCAGAGGAGTGAGGCATCAGGGAAAGAGAGGCCAGGCCTCTAGGCAGGAGACAGTGTGAAGGAGGAAGAGAAAAGTTGATTGATAAACCTGCCAGAAGTACTTAGCTTGACAAGCCCTCTCAGGCAGTGGGGCCTATTGGCTTGTCGGCCTGTGTCAGGGGACCAAGGCTATGGCTACCACCCAAAACTGCCCCTTGAAAGAGACACATGGAGGGAAATTTTCTTTGTCAGTACCTGTGGCTGGGTCTCCTAACCTCACTTCAGCTGCTGGAATGCTGGTCATTTACCAGACTCCACTTACTACTCAGGCTGGAGTAGAAACTTGTCTCTCTCCTCATGGGCCCAGAGAGGGGCAGAGGCTGCCCATGGTCACACAGGAATCAGAACTCCTACTGACCTGGAGGATTCCTAGAAGAGAGTAGCTTTCTGGGCTGTAAGGAGGGTTTCCATGGAAGCAGAAGCTTGGGTGGTGGTGATGAGTAAAAGCATCCTTAGCATGGTAGGGCAGGGGGTGGGAGAGGGGAGTAGGTGGGCAATAAGTGGAATAGATGGGGCCTTGTTCTCAGAGTTTATAAGACAGGTCATAGGAATTAAGAAAGGTAGTCCCCTTCCAGTATCCATTGCAACCCCTAGCACCCGCTCTGAGCTTTAGGACCAGGCCTCCCATCTCAGGGACCCCTTCGCCAGACTCCCCATATTCTCCCTCCCCAGTTTCACTCACCTTCATCAATGGCTTCCCGAACTTTTTCTGCATCAGCTGACAAGTAGAGGTTGGTGTGATAGGCCTTGAGGTAGCAGATGGGGCTATTCCCGCCCGTCATGCAGAACCTCTCAATGAACAGGTCTGGGGAAGAGGCAGAGAATACCCAGGTGATGCCTCAGTCAACCCTTAGGGCCTCACAGTGGTCCCTCCATGTCCAATAGCCACCATCTTGGTTCTGAGTGGTGGTGTGGCACTGGAGAGGTTCTCTGACTGATTTTAGGCCAGTGATCCCCCTCTCTGAGCCACTCTTTCTTTCATCCATGAAATGAGGATGATCACATCTCTGGAACAATTGCCTGGCTCATAGTAACATCCTCTTGTCAGGGAATCTCACTACCAGACAAGGTGAGTCCCAATCCATGAATGACTCTCTTGGCCATACCTGATTGGATAGGGACAGACACCTGACCCAAGCTGGGCCAATTAGATTCTCTTACAGCCTGGGCTGATTGTCACCTAGTACCTATGTCTGTACAGGTTGTAAAATATTTACTGGTTGGCTGCTGCCCTGAGTCCATTGAGTTAGCCCAACACTACACCACCCTTCAGGCAGGACAACTCACAATGGGAGGGGTAATGCCAGGCACAGCAGGGGTTCTTCTGGACAGGCTCCAGTCCCATAGGTCCCATCTGTCCTGATTACTCAGTGCCTACATCACAGGCAGTTAAATATTTTGAATATCACTCCTGCTCCCAGCAATTTGAAATTAGGATTAAAAAATGCCAACTGGACTTTCTTGGTTGCTTAAAACAAGGATTGTAAACTTAAAAATGTTGGCCATGTTCAGGAAAAGCAGAGAAGCCTGCCTAGTTTGGGGAGAGAAAGAGACAGGCAAAACAAAAAGCAAAATAAAGAAACAGACTTGCTGAGAGAAGCAGAAGTAAGGGCTCATGTGGCCCAGAGAGAGAAGAGCCAGGAGAGATTTCCAGTTCTTGGATTCAGGCCTTGATAGCCCTGATTTTACTTCTTGTCCTGTGGTTCTAAGAGACACTCTTGTAACCTAATGAAAGATTTTTTTCAACTTAAACTAGCTATGAAGGGTCTATTACTTTCAGTCAAGAATTTGAGTCAAGCCACAAAGCCCCATCCACTCTGATGACTGCACCTGTTCTCCCAGCAGCCTTATGAGGCCTGTTAGCCCCATTGCAGATAGAGAGACTGAGGCACGGAGGCAGCAAGTGCCCTGCCTGATCATATAAGGAGTGGAGCTGAGCAGTGGTATGCTGGAGCTGGCTTACACTGGCTTGCAAGAACTGAATGCTAAACATTCTGGACTTTTTAAGCCAGTTAGATTATTTGACTGTTGTTTGCTTGAAATCAGCTGTGGTGGGAATGTTTACACCCTGATAATGGCAATGCTACAATTGGGTTTTTTTGTTGTTGTTTTTGTTTTTTTTAAAGAACCAGCTTACCAGTACATCACTGGGTTTGGGGTTCTAGTTGGTATGCCCTTACCCTGCAGAGGTGTGGCCCCACCCCCAGGTGTCTGGTCGGGGTGTCCCATGGCCACATCCCTCATGCTCACCATAGTGGTTGATGCTATTGATGAGACGGACACCCACTTGAGCGTGGTTGTTGGTTACGAGGACAATGTCGAAGAGGTCCTCACTGTCGGGGTACAGCTCCCGAAGCCGCTTGTTCACAGCCTCCAGAGCCTGGATGGGAGAGGGGGCCCTGCAGCTCAGATGCCCAGGGGCTAATACCTGGAGTTGGTAGCCAGGGTTTGGGGGAGGGGGACAGGGACGGGAGGTCAGGGGCCAGGGCTCAGGTGAGATCAGTGGCCATGGACTTTTCTCCTCCTAATTTCTGCCATTGTGCGGGATGATTCACTGAAAGCATGAGTGGAGGCTGAAATCCAGCCCATGTTCTACTCACCAAACTGGCTGGTTACCCGGTATGGGGCTGCATTAGTCCAGAGGATGGGGTGGCCTCTTCCTCCCACAATGGCTCTGCCCCTAGGCAAGCTGTGCTCCTGTGGGGTAGCTTCTTCCCAGAGGGTCCCTCTTCCTTACTCAAAAACCCATGGGAGTGCTTTTTCCTAACGCCCACAAAGGCACTGTATGGCTCGCAGTGGACTGCCCCTCACCTTCACGAAGGGGAAGGCCGGCCCGGGGCTGAAGGGCTCATTCTCGTGCTCCAGCTGGTAGCGCACGTACTCCTCCACGCCCTGCTCGGCGTAGATGCGCTGCTCCTCGTCCATGCGGAACAAGGCTCGGGAGGACACAGCAATGGTGACTGCATTCTGAGGCTTGGGCTGCAGAGGGCCAGGGGCACGGCTGTCACTCCATGCCCCTGAGGTGGGTCTCCTGCGCCAGCCCCTCTGGGTACTGGGGCAGCGGGAAGACCCAGGCCCAGCCTCTGCCCCAGGAGGCTTAGTCTTGGGCAGGGGCAGACCTAGGACAGGACCCCCTCTGTGAAGGACCCAGCTGGGGACTGAGGGTGGCGATGGCTCCCCACCAAGAAGCATGATGGGATGGCAGGGACATGCCCTTGGTGAGTTTGCAATCCAGCCAGCCATCTGGACACAACACAAAAATGAATAAGTGTGCAGAGCCAAGAGTATGACTGATGCTCAAGATGGTCTGTAGATGGCTTCCATTATCAAATGAGAGCTACAGGCCCTCAGGGGGAAATGGTGCCTAGAAACATGACAATTACATAAGAAAATTTATCTCCAGCCCAGATTTTTCTCCCGAGCTCCTAACTCAGGTATCTAATGGTGCCATTGACTAACAAACAAACAACCTCAACGTGCTCAAGGCTGAATTCCCATCACTCTCTGCACCCCTAAACCTGGATGCCTCCCTCCTTCCTCCTCTCATTGCTCAGTGCCACCATGCACTTGTCACCTAACCCAGGACCCTTAAGCCAATGCAAGTCTTCCCTCTTCCTCAACTCCTTTTCCCATCAATCAGTCACCAACACCTGTCAAGTCCACTAGCCTCCATCCACTTCTTTCTGTCTTCCCTACCCTTGTTTAGTCCATCACCATCTCTCGTCTCCTCCCATTTGCCATTCCATATTGTTGTCAGGGGATTTTTCTCACGTTGAAATCTGACCATGTTCCCTCCCCTTCAGTGGTGCCCACTTTCTCAGACTCCAGTCGGTAGCCTTTAATGTAGAGTAGAAGCTCTTCATGACAGACCCCTCACTTCTCTCTCCGCTCTCGCCTGCCCATGACGCCACTTTGCCCAAGATGACCTTTCTCATGTGTGAGCACACCTCCCCGTCTTTCTCTGAGCCTTTGCACACGCCGTTCCCCTTCCTAATCTGCTCTTTCCCTGACTCTCCATCCAGCTAACTTCTACCCAACCTTGGGCACTCAAACTACATGCCACCTCTAGAAAGCCTTCCCTTATGCCTAATCATGGGTTTGCTACCTCTCCTATTTCCTTTTCCTTTCCTAGTTTTCTATTTCCTCTTTGGTAAAATTTAACACTAAATGGTAATTGCTTATTTGGTTATTTCTACTTCTAGAAAGAGTTCTAGAGAAGAAGCAGGAACCTTGCCTAAGTTCTGAGGGAGCAGGAACTATGACTACCTTGTTAATTTTTTGTATCTCTGGTACTTAGAACTGTACCTAGCACACAGTAGGAGCTCAGTAAATTTTTAATGCCTCTGAACTTTTAAGTAACGTATTTCAATAGGAAGCAATATTTGCCATGACAAATTTAACATGAACTAGAAACTTCAGTGCAGTGCTCTAATCCATTCAGATTGCTTGATATCTAGCAGGCACTCAGAGAATATTAGCCCTGGCTGGTTTAGCTCAGTGGATTGAGCGTCGGCCTGCGAGCTAAGTGTCGCTGGTTCGATCTTCCAGTCAGGGTACATCAGAGAAGGAAAACTCTGACTCCAAAAAACCTCCGCTGCCTTGCGGCATACCTCTTCAGGGGAAAGGCTAAGGGAGTAAACCCCGACAGAAAATCCGGAGCCGGAGTCCCTAAGGCGGTTTGACGTTGTAGTCAACACCGGCAACTCCTGCGGCGCACCTGAACCCAAGCTGTATCGACTCCGTCTTTCCCTTGGACCCTTCAGCTGCGAAGAGAGGGGGGGTCTGCTGCATGGGCAACAGCAGACCCTCCATATTACCCTGCCCAGGCTCTGTAGCTTCAGCGTCATCACAAGATGTCGATTCAACACGGGAGGAGACAGATACCATGTCACTCCCGAGTCGAACTGCACAGCCATTCTCAGCGGTGCAGATAGACTCTTAAGAAGCTACACCATCGTCTCTCGAGACGGACGGCTGCCGACGACGACGACTCAGAGAATATTGTTTTGGTTGATGCAAATTTGACAAACATTTACTGGTTCCTTGTGCCAGGTACCTGGGCTCTGCCTGGGGTGGTCCCGGCACAGCCTTGGCTTCTGCCCTCGGAGCTCACAGGCTGGTAGGGAAGAAAGTGAGGTAAACAGGAATGCAGAAGGGACAAAATGAGTGACAGAGCACAGGTGAAAGCCAAGTCTTGATGACGGGGGTTCAGAGGAAGTTGCCACAGGAGAGGAGGTTTTTGAGCAGAGATTTGAAGGAGTAGGGTGAAGGAAGGCATAGGAGGTGTACCCATACATGGCACACCCACAAAGGAGAGCAGAGCCCAGGGCATGGGGGTGTGAGCACAGGTGAGCCCAGAAGCGTAGGAAGGTGCCAGATTGCAGAGGGCCTTCACTCAGAGCCCCAGGAAGGCCTCAGAATTCCTTTACCACCTCCAGGGGAATGGAGACAGGGACATGCCATCACGGACAGCAGCTGGGCCCTTTATAATCCCTGGGGAGGGTGAGGATGTGGGTTGCCAAGGGACTCACAGACACCCAGAGTCGCATTACATCTCTGCGACCTGAATCGCACTGGGACCCTAATTCCCACTTTACAGATGAGGGGCTCAAGTTGAGCCTGCTCCGCATGGGCCCCGCTGCTTTCTTTCTTTCAAGCCTGGGTTCCAATCAGTTGACAGCATGGAGTGATTACCATGTGACAGGCATTGTTCTGGGGACATGGCAGGAAACAAGACAGGTGTGATCCCTGTCCTCATGGAGCTTATGACCTGTCCCCAAGGCAGAGAGATTTGTGCCATTGTTTACAAGAGCACTGTCCAATAGGACTTTCTGTGATAATAGAAATGTCCAGAGCTGTCCATGTGCCTACATGCGGCTACTAAGTAACTTGAAATGTTGCTAGTGAGACTGAGAATCTGAATTTTTAATTGTATTTAGTTTTAATCAATTTACATTTAAGTAGCTATGACTGGCAAATGGCTAGTGAGACTTTAAAACCTCAGAGAGGGGACAGAAGATCAGAGTTCCCCAAGCTTGTGAGGTAGACCTCAGTTTGCATTTGACTTTTATTCTAGCCAAGACGCTGTATTTGTCCAGCTTGGCCAGGCTAAGACAGTGGCAGGACAGGTTCCTCTCCTCTGGGGCTCAGCCCAAGTACTGTCCCAGTTACTGGCCACCACCAGGTATCTGTCTGTACTTGGGCTGGGTCCCTCCCAACCCTCTCAGCAGCTGTGAGCCTTCAAGGAAAGAAGGTAATAAAGTTAAAAGACCTAGATAAAATGAATGATAGAGGGATGGTCAGAGATGATAGGGGTGGTGTTGGGGGACCCACTCTTATAAACCCAAAAAGCCTGTTGGCCTTCAGGACAGGGCTGAGCTTGTCCTGACCCCTGGGCTTCCTGCTGTAGGGAGAGAGTCTATTATCCCTTCAAGGACACAGAATCAGCTGCCCTCTCAGCCCTCTCAGGCAGGTTCCTAAGCTGGCCACTCCAGCCCAGCCAGCCAGCCAAGGTCTCACTCCTCACTTTCTGTCCTCTGAACCTGCCAGACTGCCAGGTTCCCCTCTGGCTGACCAGCCCAGACCCCATCCCGTCCCATCTTGGGCCATTGTAAGAAAACTATCTCAGCTTCCTTGGCTCCAGGAGTCTTCACTTCTTTCTTTGAAAGATGGGGAAATAGGCCCAGAGAGGGACAGAAAATTACTTTAGGTCACACAGAAAAGTCAAGGCAGAGCAGGACAAGATCCCAAGTCTCTGGGCTCTAGCCTGGCCTCTGTCTACACAGCAGCACCCCTCCCCCGATTTGCCCCTTCTCAATAACTCCCAGGAGACTCCAACACCTGCTACTTCAGCCACTTCCCTGGGACACTCCTCCCACGAAGCCCTCCCTTTCCAGATTTGGGAGAAATGGTGAGGAACACAGTACCCACACACTGAGGATTCTAAGGGCAGGCCTCTCTTTACCTCAGAATGGAGGTCCCAAGGGCAGGCCCCTGTCTCCCCGCTCAGCCTGCTCGGACACTGTACAAGTGAGGTGGTGTCTAAGTGCCTAGAGGGTACCGAGCTGGAAGAAATGAGCTGCCCTGGCTGCAGGTGGCACTGAAGGAACAGGTGAAAGGGGTTGGCCAGAGTTGGGTAGGAGCAAGCACTTAGAGACCCTCCTAGACCTAGCTGCAGAGGGAGGTCACCCTGTCATGCGTTATCAGGCAAACCTGGGGACAATTCCTCCAGAAATCAAAAAGAAGTTTAGATTCTAGACTGGGAAGTAGGTCTGAAAGAACCTTACCTGAGACCAGGAACTCAGCCTAGGAGCACTGGCCTCCAGAGAGCCAGCGTTCTGCCAGCTCTCTCTGCCTTCTGCCGTGATGGGGACCAGGCTGGCGTCCCCCCTCTGGCTTGGGGGTAGGAGTGGGGGGATAATGGAGGGCAGCCCAGCCCCATCCAGCCTGTTCGAGGAATTTTCATTTAGGCTGATATGATTCTGCCTGTTGGGACCAAGATAGGAACATGGCCAAAGCTGTTATTTCTAGAAGAGCTTAGAGGGAGAAGGGCTGCTGGAGGAGAGAGAGAGAGAGACAGAGAGAGAGAGAGTGAGAGAGAGAGAGAGAGAGAGGTCTGTACTGAGGAAGTCCTCTGGTCCCATGAGGTGAGGGCCTCCTATGGGTCTCCAGGCTTAAATATTTCCTTCAGGCTCCTGGGAATGAGAATAAGCCCAGGCCAGGTCCTGATGTGGCCCATGAGGTCTAAAGCCCCCAAAATAGCCAGTGGGAGGAGGAGCAATGGCAGGAAGGAGCAGGGGCCAGGAAGCCAGGAGGCGCCTTGCCTCTCAGAGAATTGTGAGGGTCAGGGGCTGACAGAGAGGTCATGACTGACAGCTGGGCCTGAGTTCCCAGATTCCTTGGAGTTTGGGGAGGAAATGAATTGGTGAGCTCCACTCACCACCCTAGTGGCCAACATCCATCCCCTTCTTTCCATCCTCCAGACCATGACACTAGTCTAGCCTGCTCCTCAGACAGGGAACAGCCTCCTCACTGCTCTCCCTGCTGCCGGACAAACCCTCTCCAATCCATCCGCCACACTGCCAAGGGTGATTTTTCCAAAATGAAAATGGAAACAAGTTAATCCCTCACTGAAAAATCCTGTATAGCTCCATAATGATTTTCATGCTTTTTTAAAAAGTAGGTTAAATTTTTATTCAAATGAACTCTTGGGGGAAACCCCAGTATGCAAACTAGATATTATCATACCTTACTGGTATAAATTAATTTGATGAATTCAAATGCATTACATGCACATAAAGTATTTATTATAATGTCAACCAATGAAAACAACACAGTTGCTTGGGTAATGACAAGTTGGAAACTGGGACTTAGGATGCCAGTGCAGACTTAAGCTTCATCATCTAGTCAATTTGTTTCTGCATTTGTTGGGTTTTGCACAGTATTGAGAAAGCCCTGATTCACACCAATAAGTGGTTGCAATGATCAAAGGTGTTTGGTCTTGTTTTATACCACAAGACCCAAGAGACTCAGCAATAAGTGCCAGCAATCTCAATATACTCATTTATTAAATAGATAACAGGAAAAAGTTTATTTTGAGGTTTGCTTAAAAAAAAAAAACCCAATAATAATAATCAACCTGCAGCATAAATTAATGTTAGTGGTTTCCAATGTGCTAAAACGTCCACATAACACATTCAAGTGAGTTGTTTTATATGTGTTTAATTGTTTAAAACATACTTTGAAGAAATAAATTGAATTCATATGTGTGCAGACCCCCTGAAACATGGGGTTCCATGGAACCTAGTTTTAAAACCCCTAACCTCACTGAATAAGGTCCAGGCTTCTCACCATGGCACTCAAGGTCCTGTGTCGGTCCCTAACACTCCTCCAACTCTTCTCCCAAAGATCCTGTGTTCTCCCATGCAGTTGCTATATCTCCACGCCCTTTGCCCATCCTGTTTCTCTCTCTGCGTGGGAAAACCACCTCTTCAGGCATTAAGATCAGCTCAAATGCCACCTCTACAAAGCTTAACTTAGTGGGTAGCCACTCCTTCCCTCTGCTCCCCCTGCACCTGTAGGGTCTTTCACCTGAGCACACACCACATGCAGGGTCTTCCTCAGTGCAGTGTGAGCTCCTGAGGCAGGGACTCAACCTAACTCATTTCTCAGTCCGGTTGCTGAGGGAGCCTGGCAGAGCTGCAGGACATGACTGGTGACAGGTGGGCCTCCTAGGGTAGGGTCTTTGGAGGGAAGCAGCAGGACACTTTAAAGTCAGGAGGGTGCTCTGAGCCGGCCTCTATTCTCAGTGCCTTCCGCAAGCTCTGAGACCTGGGAAGTGGGAGTGAGCAAGGCTCAGGGGCCAACCCGGGCGTCAAGAACTTGTAGAGTGGGGAGAGGACCGCTCTCCTCTGTGCGTCCTGCAGGGCTGAGACACCACGGGTGTAGCGGGGATGTTAATGCCATGCGAGGGGAGCAGAGCCTGAGCTGGGGCGCCGAGTCCAGCGTTGGGAGCCCAGAACCAGGGGTGCAGAGCCCTGAGTACACCCTTAGGATACGGGGAGCACAGCGCTCCAGCCCAGGGCACAGGGCCCTGAGACAGACCCCAAACCGACAGGCTCTGGTCCGAAAACCGGTACCCAGATGGCAGAAACCGGAGCGCATAGCAAGGAGCCGGGTTTCCCGAGTCCGGTTACTAGGGCCCGGGTCGCTACCACAGGCGCCACTGATCGGCTGTGCCAACAAGTGCTGCCGGTGCGCCCCCGGCAGCCCTCTCCGGGAGGGGCTGAGCCGCAGGGCCTTGAGCTGGGCCCAGATGACAGCATGGGGGAAGGGGATCCTGGCGTGAACCCGAGCCCCGGAAAAAAAACAACACGGAGCAGAACTCCCAAAATAAACCCGAGCCAGCGCCAACAGCCGGGCGCATTCTGGTGCTGAGGACCTGTGTCCCCTCCCGGAGGGGCACTACATGTCCCTCTCCAGGGGCCTTACCCGGTTACCTTTTCCCTTCCCTCCCTCCACACCCGTGTCCCGTGTTTACCGATTTGGGTTTCTTCTTGGACGCGAGGTTGTCGTAGAAAGTCTTGGCTTCTTCCCAGCGCGGGGCTGCAGCGGTCTCTGCCCCCAGCCCGGGCTCGCGAGGCTCCCGGGGCTCCCTGGTTTCCATGCTCCGGCTGTGATCGGGCCAGAGAGAGCTGCAGTGGGGAGACACGGAGCTCGCGGGGCAGAGCTGCGGGAGGGAGGCGCGTCCCGGGCATGAAAAGGGGGAGGGTAGCAGCGGGGAGTGTGGGCGAGTGAGCCCGCAGGAGGGCGGGGTGGGGGCGGCGGTGCCAAACTCACCCTCTCGGTTGCCCGTGTGTGGCTGTTGTCTGTGTATGGGAGGACAGCTGGGCTCTCCCTCCCGGGCCGCCCCACGCCCGAAATGAATGGGGTGGGGATAGGTGGTTGACTTCTCCAGCTCTCAGGTGGAGGGGGCCTGAAGCGGGGCTTGTGGTCTACTGCGGATTCAGGATTGGGGGTGGGGGGTGGGGCTGACAACTTTTTTTTCCAGGATGTTGAATCTCAAAGAGAAAATAAAAAGCTAACTCCTCCACCCCTCCACCCCGCTCCGTTGCAAGCACCCTGGTACCCTGAGCGGAGTTCCCTTAAACCCGAGCCCATTCCGCTGAAGGGGAGGATGTAGTGGGTGGAGAGTTCCGCCTACCAGCAGGAGCTCGCTTCTAGCCGGACGCACAGTGGAGGGCTCAGCCCGGCAGCTCTTCCCCACCAAGGCAGAAGGGCCCTTAAAGTCTGTGTGCAGACTTGGCTCTCTCTGCCTGGTGGGGGACCCGGACCTGAGAGACTCCCAGGGACTCTGAACTCAAGTTCTTGCTCGGCCCTCAATACCCAACAGGGGGCGCGCACTCCCAGGCGCCACCTGCCAAGCTTGGGATGCTGGTTTGTCCCAGGCTATCAAGTGGCTGGATGGAGGGAGGGTAGAAGAGAAGCCTCAGAATCAGACTCTTGGACCACTATCCTGGAGTTTCAGGGCATCGGGTGAAGAGCCTGAGATGCAGACACTAATGCCACCCATTCCAAGGCACAGGCCAAGAAACAGACAAGGAGCATCTCTGTGTGAGCCTAAAAATGCGCACAGGTGTGTGGGAGCAGTAGGAGAAAATACTGGCTTAGCCTGGGGGCGGGGGCATTTTTCTGGAAGACGGTACAGGATGGAGGGACCCAGATTGACTCTACCATCCTGGGAGGAACTAACTAAACCTGTGTGAGAGGAAGGGGGAAATAATAACAATAAAAAAAGTTTTAGGATTGGGAAAGTGTGTTTCTGCTTGCCCTTCTCAGGCCCTGGTAGATTGTTTCCTTAAAAAACCCCATACTCTCTCCACATCCTGCCTGCCCTTTAGCAATATGACTTTGACACGTTTCCTACCCAGAGGTGAAATTGAACCTGAGTAAACCTGGTGTCTTGTTTTGACTAATAGAATGCTGTGGAAGTGTTGCTATACAGTTTCCAAGCTTAAGCCTTAAGATGCCTTGCAGATTCCATTGTTGCCCTCTTGGGATACAACTACTAGGTAAAGAAGTCTGGACTGTCCTACCAGAAAGTCCACATGGTGAAGCGGAACAGCCCTGGAGGATAAGTAGCCAGTGGAGAACAGTGACTTCCCTGGTGACTGTTAGTGTCAGTTGCCAGATGTATAAGTGAGGCCATCTTGGCTGTTCCAGCCCCAGCTCAACTTCAGTGGGATGCTGTGAGCCCAGCCATGAAGCAGGAAAACCTCCCAGCTAAGCCCAGCCAAACCACAGAATCATGAAAAAAATAAATAAATTGTTGTTTTAAGCACTAAGTTTTGAGGTGGTTTGTTACACAGGGATAAACAATAAAACTCTAGGAAGGGGTCAATTATCCTCAAGTGCCTCATGGAGGAGAAGGAGGTCACTTAGGAAGGACTTGGAGGGTGGTTACTTAGGTGGGAGTGAGCACCTGACACAAGGATGAGCCATCCCCACGCTGTCCAGTGACCTTGGACTTATGTGGCCTGGGTTGAAAAGTTGATCTGGGCCAGATTCCTCTTTTTCAGGAATTTGGAATTGGAAAACAGGGACTGGATAGTCAACCACAAGAGTGGAAGCTGAGGATGCTGTGAGATACAGTTGGCTTCCAAAAGGCCTGGATGAGCCTTAACGAGCTGTAGTTGTGTGACACAAAACTAAGGGCAGGGAGAAACTGTGAGCAGAATGAGCCCATGTACAGAAGACAGTAGAGACCCCATGCAAGAGGAACCACGCTGCCCTGAAAGAGAGCTGCCCCTCTGGTCCCAACAGTTTCCTAAGTCCCAGTTGAGGCCCTGGCTATACTGCCCATTTCTCAATTTCCAAGAGATTCTCCACATCGCTTCAACAAACACCCCCATTCCCTCAAAAGTTGGTGACTATTGTTTTTTGTTTGTTTGTTTGTTTGTTTGTTTTTAGCAAACTTCCCCATCCTCTTCTTCTGATAACTGACCCTGCATCCCCGCTTCCCTGCCTCCCCGGTCATAGGAGTAAGCATGTGACTTATGTCTAACTAACTGTAAAGCCCTATTTCCTTGGACACAGAGATTAAGCCAAGGAAGAACATTGGCCCCAGCTGGGCCACCCTCCCATAGGAGTGCTGGGAGATTTGACTTTTTCTCTGGGGTTATTAATTTGAGACAATGTGATCTGGGAACCCATCTTTTCCAGAGGCAGGTGAAAGATGATGGGAGATGCTCATATGGAGAGGACAATGAGGTCACACAGAGAGAGAAGCAGAAGCAGGGAGACAGGGTGCAACGTTGAGCCTCTGAATCCAGCAGAGCCTGAACTTCCCAATTACATGAGCCATTAAGTCTCTCTTTTTACCCGAGCTTGTTTGAATTGGCCTCAACTAATCCAGTTTGCTTTACTTGGTGACTTATACATGTGCCCAGGTCAGCTGATAAGGAATCACATGGAAAGCTGTATGACAACGATGATGGACTGTGTATACATGAAGGGCCAACTGTTTGAGGTTTGGGAGGGTTTCACAGAGGAGATCACTGAGATGGGAGAATGAATGGGTGGCCCAGAGTGGGGCAATGGCTTGTGTACAGGTGCAGAGCCCTCAGAGATCCCTTAGGAAAATTCAGGGTGTCTCAAATGCAGGGTGCATGAGGGGGAGGTGGGGGAAGAACAGACTTTTGAAGGCAGCAGGTGGGAGATCATGCAGGACCTTGAGGGGCTTTTAAGGAGTTTATGATGCTGAGGGCAGGGGGAAACTTTTGAAGAGGTGACATATCAGATTTGTGCTTTAGGGAGATCACTTTAATTTCTTTGAGGCAGAGAGATGGCGCAGACAGCAAGCCTGAAAACAGGAGGTGGACTAACCTGGGCTAGAGATGATGAGGGCCTGAGGGGCAAGTTTTCAGGAGATGGTAACCCAGGTCCTATACACTCCAAGACAAACAGGAGACAGGACTCCCCATTCCCGCCCCCAGTGTGATTCAGCTGGGAATAGCAGCCCCAAGTTCTCAGACTTCTGAGTCACCTCCTTAAGTTCATGGTTGCCCTGAGGCCAGGTCAGTCTCCTTCCTCCATCCTAATTGCTTCCTGCCAAGGAAGCTGGCCCCCTCCAAGCGTCCTTGAGAAAGCCCTTGTAAAAGCAATTGCGCGTTGCAGGAGAATGCAGGCACCAGCAGCTGCCACAGCTCCCAACCCCAGCCGGGAACAGTGTCTAACTGCGGGGTCTTCTGAGAACACTTCAACACCAACTCCCACCCCCAACCCCTACCATATCTGGGTCAATGTAGGGGGTCTCAGGACTCTAGGCTGGGCTCCTATGAATGGTGTAGCAAGCAGGTTACCCGCTATACAACCTCTGACTGGCAGGGCAGGTGGAGGCTGAAATCCTGGTTTCGCTCCACTTGTCAAGCTGTGCATCCTGGCATAAAAGGCCGTGTTTGTTCAGAAGAAGGGGTATGTTTTTCTAATTAGCCCAAAGGTGCCATCCACTGGTCTGGCTGCATACTTACAGCCATGCATCCACTCAGAGGGGGTTCCTTTTCCTAATTAGTACAAGAGCACACCACATGGACCACTGTGATCCTGGCTCATGGCCTTTCTACCCCCTGCCCACCACCTACCCATTTGGGCTTTTATGAAGTTTTCCCCTGGACAGAGGGAGAAACTAAGCCCTACTATCTGCCTCCACTAGCTCCCTTCTGGGGATACTGCTCTACTTTCAGACCCCATATATCAGCATCTGGTCTGGCCATAGATGATTGGACCAAGGGGTCCTACCAAAAGCTAAGCTGAACCAACCAGATTCTTTTGCTTGAGACACAGAGGGGCATTATCATCGCTGGTGAGTCTTGATACTGAGCTAGGATGCCGCAGTCACTTTGTGCAGGGAAGTTCAGAAAGTCTGGAGAGAAACAAAGGTAAAGAACACAGATGCAAATATTGCCAAGGGGATGAGAGCCTGTGCAGCCTGGAGAAAAGAGAGAGGCCCATTCTTAGTTCTAGTTCACGCAGGGCCCAATCATTCTTGATTTTCCATCTTTAGGGTCCCTTGTAACCTGCTCAACCCTTTCTTTCAACTATCGAGTGGGTCTCTTTCACGTACCAGAGTCCTTGCTAGAACAAGGACCTCAGTCCCCAGGAGTTGCTGAGGTACTCCCACTGTGTGAGCTCCCCCTCCACCCCCTCTCCCACCCCTATCCCAGCTTAGAGAGGAGTAGGGACCCTCAGCACAGTCACACCTTTTATTTACTGTTAGTGAAAATAACAAAAACCACACAGCACAGGGTTGAACAGTGAGGACAGTCACTGTGGGCACAGCCAGGAGCAGCACATCCGAAGGGGACAGGGGCCACGGTGGTGAATGAGTTGGGAGGTCCCCTTGTGCCACCCACTTCCCCTTCCTGCCCCAGACCTCCTCACTCTCAGAACCTCCACGAAGCAGGAAGGGCCACACGCGCTGGGAGGCCTGGTCCTGCACCCACTCCGGCAAAGGCAAAAGAAAAACAGAAGAGTTCAGAAAGAAAATCTCATATTTTTCTGAGACTTTTCAATGGCAAGATTTGACTTTTTTTCAAAACTGATGAATAAAATATGTACGAAATGTATTCTTGCTCCTACAATGATCCCTAAAGTCAGCACAAAACCTCACCCAGGGTGGCTCTTCAGGAAATATTTGTTGCTTTAGTAAATTTTTGTGTAAAAATATTTACAGTGTCAGCTTACTACCTTGCCTAGAAAATACAACTTATTCTCTTTTTCTCTTTCCTTTCTCTCCCCTCCCCTCCTCCTCCTCTCCCTCTTTCTTTTTGTGCAGCAGAATGGATTTCTACCTCTAGGGACACTGCCATTGTCAGGAAAAGATACAATGCCTTTGCATATAAGTTTCCTTTTAAAAATTTTTTTTATTTAAGATAAGTTATGTAATCCTGACTATAGCTCAAAGGGCTGGAGTGGCCATCTGAGGTAGACCTTGCTGATGATTTTTAGAGATAAGAAGGAGCTCATCAATTAGCCCAAAGGTTGAGTGAAAGCAGAATACGGTTAGAAGGCAGATTTTATAATTTTGCAATTCAGAGTTGCTGCAAGATAAAGAACTTCAAAGGAGAGTTTGTTTATATCAATGTTTTAACTGTCTGTGTATTTTTGAATCTATGCGAGTCATACTTCAGTCTCTGTTAACCTTGTGCTCTGTGACAGGTCCCTCTCAACTGAGGCAGAGATAGGAGGACTGCCTCTCTTCTCACAGTAGGGCCAGTGCTCTACCACAGGAGCTCTGGAGCACAGTCCTTGGGACATCCAGGAGCGTATGGGAGCAAGGCCTGGCCTGCCTGTGGCTCCTCCCATTAGCAAGACGGTGGTCCTGGTTCCTGGCCTGGCATCATGTGTCCAACACTGAAGGACTGTATGAGAATCCTTGGCATGACCAGCACACATCACCCAGGGGTATGTGTCCAAAAGCTTGGAGTGATCAAACACACCCTCACAGTTAGGACTTACCTACCAGCTGGGAAAACACAAAAGCAGGTCTCTTAGGGAGCAAGATGCTTCCAGGGTTTGGAGTCAGAAGCCTCCTAGGACAGCACTGACTTGTTAGCAGAGCTGCCCAGAAACAAAAAACAAGATACTCAAAAATGTGGAGTCTTCAACCAAGATTCTTTCTTTTTGTAAGACCACAGACTTAGCAGAAAGCTTGTAAAAGACCAAAACCAACTTAGCTCACCCCAGTCAACCTCTGTACAACTCATAGTCAAAGAAATGAGCAGGGAGAGACTCTAAAGCAGAGGTTCTCAACCTGTGGGTCATGACCCCTTTGGGAATCAAACGACCCTTTCACAGGGGTCACCAAGACCATCGGAAAACACATACATAATTACATATTGTTTTTGTGATTAATCACTATGCTTTAATTATGTTCAATTTGTAACAATGAAAATACATCCTGCATATCAGATATTTACATTACGATTCATAACAGTAGCAAAATTAGAGTTATGAAGTAGCAACGAAAATAATTTTATGGTTGGGGGTCACCACAACATGAGGAACTGTATTAAAGGGTTGCAGCATTAGGAAGGTTGAGAACCACTGCTCTAAAGGGAAGAAACCTGCTTAGAGCCTTGGGTTCAAGTCTTGATGCTGTGCCAACCCCTGACTGTGTGCTTTTGCACAGTGGACTCTCTATGCCTATTTCCAAATCTGGAGAAAGGGAATGAAAATCCTCACTTGCCTAGGCTGTGAGTGTAGAATGAACTGGAGTAGGTGGCAAGTCTTTGAAAGCCATAAGTCTGCATGTTTGGAAGTTGGGTTAGATTCAACGTTTGGGGGATAGGAACCCCACTTTGTAAAAAGCCTTCCATCGGAAGTGTCAGCTGAGCCAGGCTATTTAGTGTCTGTATCTGTGGTGCACTGACAGCACAAGACACACCTAACGGTCAACTCCTGGGAGCAACAGAACATCCTTTGCGGTGTTACTGGATAAAAGCATGCTAGTTACTGCCTAAGGATGTGAATTCCCCAGCTTTCCCATGTGGCTGGTCCTAGGCAGGAGAGAAAGAGCATGGCAACCCAGTGGCCTTGCTACCTCTGAGAGCAGCAAGAAGAAAGGTCCGGTAGAGCTTGGGACCAAAGGTCAGCATCCCTTAAGTTTCCACCTGCAGAGGGAGGACAGGTGAAGACTCAGAAGTAAAATGCATGCTGCATTTGCTTTCCTGCTGCTACGATCCACACCCCCCAATGCAGCAACCATTCCCTGCTCCCACCCTGGGTGGACAGCACCTGTATACTAGACTGTTTTCACCAGTGGTTCAAGAGGAAATCAACTGTCACTGCACATCAAAGTTAATCTCTGATCACAAGTACAGGAGAATGTAAAGTGAAAGACCTGAAGAAGCAAGGTGAATTTTCTAGCAGTCAAAGCATGCAGCTGTGTAGCCCACAGATCCACAATCAGAAAGCAGACATTGGAAAGCAAAGCCAGGGCACTGAGAAGGTGATGAATTACCTGGAAGATCTAGGATTGAGGGTTAGAAGAAGCTTTTCAAATAGAGTATGCCCAGCATATTTTTAGGCATTTGGTCCAAAAATGCAGCCTGGCAGCCTATACGGTGGCCAGGTTGCCCTCTTCTTCTAGCTCCTCTGCTTCAGTAGCATGAAAGAACAAGTCCATCCTTGAAACTAGACCAAATCCATGAAGGAACTACCAATATGTGGGAAATGCACAGTCTCACTCTTGGTAAGTCTTGTTTTGTGTGTGCGTGTTTCTGAAGACAGCACCTAATCAGGGTAAGTGTGCAATAGAGTTGTTCACTGAATTGAAAAAGATCATAAAAAAAGGAGCTGCTGATGGTGACAGCTCAGGATTAGGCCTGATAAGAAAAAGTGTTTTCTGGTGAGTTTAGTGGTATTTTCCCTCTTTCCCCCCCCCAGCTCTTTTTCCCCCATGAAAATTGGCATTTCCACATTTATTTGATCATTTTATAAGATATTGAGTAATATAAAGTATGTTTTAATATCCTAAACTAATAAAATGACTTCAGTTCCTTTTAAAGGTACTAAAAAAATAAGTATTACATAAATTTAAATTTTTCTTAAAACTTCCACTTACATGGTTCCTAGACTTCCAAACACTTTTCATTTCATCCTTCTGCAGCTGTGTGTAGAACTGAGTGGAAAGACTTAATAGTTCCTCTCAAATAAAGCAGCCTTACCACACCCTCCGCTCAGCTGTGTTCGACATCCCCATCTGGGACTCTGACCACTGGAAGTCTGCCTTACTGCTCTATGAGCTTCCAGAGGCATGAAATGTGTCTTATAGCCTACCATATCTTTAGCACCTACAGGTGCCTGACCTTGAACAGGTGCTCAATAAATGTTAGCTGAAGAAAGGACTGAATGAACGCTCCAAAGACAGGGGCCAAAAGGGTAGAGTCGAGGGGTCAGGGCAGAGACCACCTTTAAGGGATCTAGGTCTTCAGCACAGGACAGACCCAATTTGGCCCTTTAACTGGGGTGTGTGGGACTACATCCTATAAAGCGTAATCCCAGGAAGAACAGACTTTCAAAGCAGAACCCTGTTCTCCCTCCTTAACCCTGCCTGTAGGGGCAAAAGCCAACTCCCCCTGTGCCCAGTGGATGTTAGTTCTGGGCCAAGACTGGGGTGGTGCTAAACCACAGGATACCTGAGGATCTGTCTCTTTTCTAGGGTGAGGTGGTCCCTCAAAGATCTTGACTGAGGGAGCAAGAGCTTGGACAGAGGGGTAGGTGGGCCAGAGAGTGAGGCTGGAGTACCCCTCCCCATGAGAAAGGGCCAGCCAGAGAGATCATGGGGTTGGAGGTGGCCATGCTCTTCCTGGCCAGGGGCCCTGCCCCTCACCAGCCTCTACTCTCTACTTCTGCATGTCACACTGCAGCAGCAGGACAATGGATGGGTCGCTCTTGGCCGCCTCCTTGAACTCCTCCAGAGTAATCTGGTCATCCTTATCCTGGTCCATCTTCTTGAAGATCTTGTCCACACGCTGCTGGGGCGTGAGTCCATCCTGGTTCATACGCATCATGATCACGGTGCCCACCATCTTGTAGATAGCCTGGTAAGGCACAGGGGGCAGGAAGGATTGGGGGTAAATGACAGGGGTCTGAGAGTGGGTAGGGAGAACACTGGGAAATGGTGAGGATGCTGGAAGGGGATGTATGATCATTAAGACTGCTTATTTAATGAGCATCTCAAACCTGTCTAAAACCCAACTCTTCACTTCCAACCTGCTCCTCCCCAGGCATTTCCTTTCTCAAGAAATAGCAAATCCATTCTCTTTGTTGTTCAGACCAAAAACCTTGACAATCCCTCTCTCACACCCACATCCAATCCTTCAGCCAATCTTGTCAGCCCTAATTTTGCAATAAATCCCCTATCTAACCACTTCCACTGACTGATTCTCCACAGCTGTCACCTCCATCAGCTCCTGACTGGGCTGTTGTGGAAGCCTCCTAACTAGTCTCCTTGTGTGGGATGCTCTCTCCACCCCCCCACCCCCCCATAGTCTATTCTCCATACAGATCAGAAAGAGTCTTTATTGGCTTCCCATCTCACTCAGAATAAAGTCAAGTCTCTACCCCAGGCTATGAGATGCTAAGTGACTGGGCTCCTGTCTACCTAACTGATCTCCTTCCTTCCACTCTCCCCTTGCTCACTTCTCTCTACCACCCTGGCCTCCTGACCACTCCTTGAACACTGTAAATATAATCTAACCTCAGGGTCTTTGCATTTATTATTCCCTGTGCATAGAACTCTCTTCCCCAGATATCTACGGGGTATCCTCATTCAGGTTGCCGCTCACATTTCACCTCGCAAAATTGCTTTCTTCCATTGCTCTCTCTCCCTTGTGCTTTGCTCATCTTCTTTATAACACTTACTGCCTGACCCAGCATAGTTTTGTTGTTTTAAGTTTTTCTCACTAGAGAAAATGTCCCATGAAAACAGGACCTTTGAACAGTGCCTGGCACGTGGCAGGCATTCAATACATATTTGTGGAAAGAATAACAGGCTAAGAGGACCTTGGCTCTGAAGTCAGACTCCCTGGATTTGAATCACGAACCACCACCACTTGAGGCTTTTCCACGTCTATAAAATGGGGTTTCTGACAGTACCTACCCCCTAGGGTTGTTGGGTAAAGCACTTAGCACAAGGCCTGTCCGACATCAAGCGCCCAACCCATGCTAGTTAGCCACTGAATCCTGAGAGGCGAGATAGGGGGGAGATGTGGGTGCAGCAAGGAGGCTCGCGAGGCCCCGGAGCAGCGTGGCTGGAGAGGGCGGTGCCAGAGAAAGGCCTGGGAGCGAAGACAGGGGGCGCACCACCACAGAACATCCCGGCTTCTGGGATCCAACCCTAGCCAGCGCACCTCGATGATCTCCAGCATCTCCAGGCGCGTGATACGCCCGTCGCCGTCCAGGTCGTACATCTCAAAGGCCCAGTTGAGTTTCTGCTCGAAGCTGCCACGGGAAGTGACCGAAAGGGCGCAGATGAACTCCCGGAAGTCAATAGTGCCGTCGCCATTCTTGTCGAAGGTGCGGAAGGCGTGCTGTGCAAACTTGGAGGCATCGCCATACGGGAAAAACTGAGGTGGGGACGCAGGGATTCCAGCTCAGCGACACCTTGCCTGTCCTCCGGACCGCCCCCCCGAAGGGGGTGTTGCCTGGCCCCGCCCCCGCCCCTTCGGCCCGCCCCCTGAGTGCCAGGCCCCGCCCCACCCCTTTGGCCCGCCCCCGCCCGCCCACCTTGATGTACAGCTGCTGGAACTCCTCCAGGTTGAGGATGCCACTGGGGCAGTCCTTCAGGAAGCCCTTGTACCACTGCTTCAGCTCCTGCTCGCTGAACTCGGTGTTCTGAACCAGATCCTCCAGCACCTCTGGGGCCAGCTTGCTGTTGGTCTTCCCCATGGCGGGGCCTGCGGGACAGGCGAAAAGCCCTTACCTCAGCAGCGGTCCTCCGAGTCCCGTAAAACAGGGCTCTGTTTCTCTACAGCAGCCCCCACCCGTAGCAAACCCACATCCCACCGCCAGGATTCCTCCTCCCACAGCAAGGTGAGTATCCCTCCTCTCACCAACACCCTCAGCAAGCCCCATCTTCCTGCACCCGCCTCTATGCTTCACCACATCCCTTCCCATAGGATTTCCTACCTCCCCTCTCCACCCCACCTCCACAACACGGGGGCGGGGGTCCCTTCCCCTCATTACTCTCCCCCCAAAAAGGGCCTCCACAGCAGGCCACTCCTCTCTCCTCATACAGGTGTCTTCTCCCAGCAGCCAGGATCCCTAGCGTTTCAGGTCTCAGCTCTCCACGGGTGCTGCATGCCACAATCTTCATCCTCTCCTCTCCTGTTTAACCTTCCATAGCTCTCCACACCCACAGAATACAGTCTTAATTCCCTCCTTGCTATTCAGATCTTTCACACTCAGCTTCACCGGCCTCTGCAGGCTCTTCTCCTACCAGGGGCCCAAGGCAAGTTCTTCATGTGTCCCCACCTCCCCCCCACCCCCCTTGTGGCACCATCTCTCTAAGTTCTCCCTCATGACCTCCCAGGCCATCCCAGCAGGAAGCGCCTCTCCCTCTTTCTTCTGTACACACAGAAGTCCCAGCTGGTAGCATTGATGACCCTGATTACATTCATCTTTTCATTAGTTCATTCATTCCCTGAGCACTACTGAGGCTGACTGTGTGGCAGGCCCTGTGCTCATCATGGGGATAAAATAGACATGAGCCAACTTGCAATAACTCATAATTAGGTCAAAGAGGTAGGTGGCTGATTATAAAGGACCTTCAAACCATGCAAGGAATTCAGCCTTTACCCAGAGGGGACAGAAGCTCTTGGGGTTTTAAAGCAAGGGCTAGGAAGATAGCGTCCATTCCACAACCCTTACAGAATCCTTAAAATACGGCAGGTCCTGAACTAGGTATGAGGGACCCAGAGAGAAGAAATATGTTTTAAAATTTTTCCTGTGGCTACCTGTGCAAGATGACCTGGCTAGGGGGAGGTAGTGAGAGCAGAGGGGCATGCTGCATAGTTCAGGTTAGAGATGATGACACTAAGGTAAGGGTTGTGAAGAGATGAGGACAGACTGAGAACTGTTAGGTGTGGGCATTGGCAGGACTTGGTGACTGAATGGATGTAGGGTGACAGGGACGGAGAAGTTTAGGCAGATGCTCGGATCTGGGGTTGAGTGGGCGAAGCGATTTGGGGCAGATGGAGAGTCAGTCCTCAGCTGGAACATAAGCCCTTCAGGTAGCCTATGCCAGCAGAAGTGTTTGCGGAGGGGCGTACAGCCCTCTCCAGGACGCCTGGCCAGAGTACTGCCCCACCAGGCCCTGAAGGCTGGATGGACATCCTGTCTGAACTCCATGGGAGGAATGACTCTCCAGAGCTTGAGTTTCCCAAGACATGGCCTGGGAGGAGATTTTGACCTGCCTAGAGTCTTTGGAAGGCCACCAGACTCCAATCGCAGGGTAACATGTCATGAAGACACTCTAGAAAAGGAAGCCCTCAGGCCAGCAGAAGGAATGCCACTTTTACAGCCCACCCCAGGCTAGTGTGGCTTCTACTCTTTACTGTTGGGAGCTCTGTAAACAACCAGAGATTGGCCTGTTCCATACACCCTCCCTTGCTGCACGACCTCAAGTTAATTACAGGATATCTATGGGCCTCAGATTATTCTCATGGGCCATGAGGGAAATCAAGGATCAGTAGGGTTAGCTACATCCCCCCCACACACTGACCACCCTCAGAGGATGAGGACTCCTATATGCCTCCAGGAGTAGCCAGGGGGAGGGATCCATGCCATCCTCAGGAACGTAGAACTGTGGGGTTCAAAACAGCTGCACTGGAACCAGAGTCAAGGATGCCTCTGAACACCATAGGCAAAAGGAGGCAAGCTCCAAACCTAGCTCCACCTCCTCAAATCCAAAACACGCGGACAACTCTGGGTATAGTCGAGGAAGCTAGAGAACCCAGAGGTGGAGGTGTCTTGTGGGCGAGGCAGAGCCCCTTCCGTTGTCTGCTGTGAAATGTGCCTGAGTGTCTGCATGAAGTGTGGGGTGTGGGTGGGAGCCTGTCAGTGAGACTGCAGATCTGTCAGAGCGCACAGTCTGTGTCACAGTGTCTGTGTGGCTCTCACCTTCTGCCTCTTTTCTCCCCCCTCCCACAGTTCTCTGTCTGGGGCTATACCTGGTGTTCCTGGTCCCCATTTTGTCCCAGGCCCACCAAAGACTATGTCTCCTTCTTCATCTCTCCTTATTTCCTCTAGTTCTTAGTAGATCAGCAGGTCGAAGCTGGCAGTACCCTTTAAGATCATCCCTTTATGTTAGTGAAAACCCAGAGTTACACAGCAGGTCAGTGGAAGCGCCCAGATAAGCACCTAAACTGAATCCATGCTACTATCTGAACCACCCCCTCCAAATCATGGCTACTCTTGTTCATTACAAGCCTTCCCCACTCCTATCTGCCTTTTGGGGAAACCATAGCTCTGATCTTCCTCTTACCCTCAGTGGAACCTTCTTGCTAAGCTCTAAGCCACTGTGTCTGACACCCAGGAAATACCCACCCCTTGGGGTAGCCCACCAGCACCTCTAACCCAGCACATCTACAACCAAACTCATCTTCAACCTACAGCTGTCCTTCTCTCTCCATCACCCCTTCCTTCTTCCGCATCCCAAGGGGGAAATGCCATCTTAGTTACCTTTACTTTTCCCCTTTCCACTTACCCCACATCTGACTTGCCACCAAGTCCCATTCTTTTGAAGTGCTTCTGGAAACTTCACTATGTTCGTTCTCTCACCTAGTCAGGACCAGGGACACAGCCAAGGGGGCTGAAATCCGTCTGGGGCCCTGCTTGGCAAGCCATGCCTATAGGCTCAATTGCCTCAGAGGAAGTGCCTTTCTTCTGATTCCTCTCTTCCGAGGGTATGTCTTTTCTGGGTTTTCCCAGAAGTACAATATAGGCAAGAGGTGGCCATGCCCACAGACCCCCTCAAACTCCAGAATCCTCTAGAATCTGGTGTAAAGGTGCCTGCCTGTCTAGCCTCACCTCCCACTGCTCCCCTCACAACTATGTACTCCTTTCAAGCCAGGTCTCTCCCAGCCAGAACCTACCTCAGCTATTGCTTACCGGTTTTCCTCTCTCCTAATGCCTTTGCTTCTCTTCTGGATTCACGCAGCTATAATCAGCCTGTGGGCCTGGCTGAAGCCCACTTCCTAATGATCGGCCTCTCCCCACGGGGACAGTGGGCAGTCAGCAGCATGGAGGTAGCACTTGGGCATGAGCAGACCCTGTGAGGCTATGGAGTTGAGCCTCACAAGTCTTCTGACCCTCACCTGGAACTCTAAGAATTCTAGGGTGGGGCCCGATTTGGAAGAGGCCTTTGCATTAAACCATTGCTTGAGCCAGAAAAAGTTCTCCAGGCCATTTTGCTCAGTGGCAAAGAGCTTACCTGCTCCCAGTATAACCCAGTCCACTTTGGAAAAGCTCGAAGAGTGAGAAAGGTGCTTTTCTTATTGTTCCTAAGTTTGTCCTCTCATAGATGCCCTACACAAGTTCCCACTCTGCCCCTCTGTGCCTGCTCAGAACTGCCCTGCAGAGACCTAGGGGTTGTGTTGAGAACCCAGCGATGTTCAGTGAGTGTCCATTGGTGGATGACATGAGGGACAGACCCCCATTCTTCCTCCGTAGAATGGCATCAGGCTGTTTTATCTGTGTTCTCCCGCCATTGCACTGACTTCAGAGACAATGTAAGCCAGACCCAGCAAAAGGAAGGGTTCACCCAAGGTAAAGCAGAGCCCATCAGGAGCAAGGCAAAGGCCAGAATGCACTGGGGGCATGTTCTGTTGGCGTAGCCCTGCTGATCATGTACAGGCTCCTCTGCTTACCTCTTGGAAGCTGCCCTCCAGCTGTCAAGGAGCTGGCATAAGGCCATACACAAAGTCACTGCCCTCTGTGCCCAAAGGCTTCAGATGGGGAGATGGCAGCAAGGGTGGGAGGGACTGAGGGATGCAATAATCCCACACCCTCACCCAGCTTCAGAGAAGCTGGTGCTGAGATGGTTGCCATGGTGACAACAGCTTCCTGGTCAGAAGATTTTTCTCTTTTTCCTCTCCTTCCTTTGCTCTTCTCCAAGCAGCAGCCATAGTAGCAGCAGCCAGGTCTTCTCCCTCTCCTTGTTAATGAGAGGCAGGAATTGACAAACAGAGTATGGGCCTTATTGACCACCCTGGAGCTGTCCCTGCCATGTGAGCTGCTGGTCTAGGAGGGATTCCTAACAGCTGAGAAGGGGCCCAGGCCTGGGGAGTGTGTGTGTGTGGGGGGGGGTGGCCTGGACCTAGGCCTGTGTAAAAAGCAATGTCTCTTCACTGAGGACTAAAGCCTCCCAGGCCTCCTCTTTGAAACATCCTCATGATTCAGGACTAAAGGGAAAGGGTCCTGTTTTCTCATAATCAGCCATAGAACCAGAGTGTGTCACTAACTGAAGGCTGTTCAAGATCATCTCATCCAGCCCATTCTTGGTCCTGACCCCTTCCCCGTTTCATGAAAGATCAGAGAGGGAAGTGATTTGGCCAAAGGTGGACAGCACTGAGGCAAGGGCAAGATTTGAACCCAGCTCTTCTGTCCTCCAGGAGCAATACAGTCCACATGGAGATTTGGCACAATCCCTATAGAGCAGCAGGAAGATAGGAACTCAGAGGAAGTGACTGGGTGCAAGAAGGCTAGGGAGGGTACAAATTAGAAAGATATTTGAGAGGAGGAATGAGAGGACTTGGTACTTTGGCTGTGAGGGGTGAGGGGAATGGAGGAGGCTGGGACCTTGGCAGTAGTGACAGACAGGTATGGGTGGGCCGTTGCTGGGTGGAGCCCCTGCTTCATCCTTCAGCTAGGACGAAAGAGGCCAGACATGGGGTCTCTGCCTAGCAGAGGGGACGCTGTTGAGTGAATGTTGTGAGGAGAAGGGAGAGGGGAGCGTTGGGGTTTTTTAAGAGCGGGAGGAGCTGAGCGGGTCGGGGTTATCTATGGAGGTGGGAGGTTGGTATGGGACAAGGTGGATCACTTATCTCCAAAGGAGAGAGGTTGGCTGGTGCCTTCTCTAGTACCAGCAACAACACTGCACCCCCAGGTAGGTAGGGGTGTGTGTGTGTTGGGGGCCAGAGCAGTGGTTGTTCTTATCTAAGCTGGGGATAAGGAAGCAGCTGTGCCTCCTTTCCTGGGACTTACGGTGGGACCTGGACTTGGGTGGGGATCCACCCTCCAGATGCTGTCCCCTACGGCAGAGCCTGGGGTCAGGGAGATGAATCAGAGGGGGCAGGACACGAGGATGAAAATGGAGAGTGGAGGGGGAGGGGACAAGGGCCTCCGCCCAGCCCCACCCGCGTTACCTGAGGCCGCTCGCCGGGTCTCTGGATGGCTCCGAGCCTCCGCCGGCCTTGGGGACAGATTGGCTCACAGGTTGGCGGCCAGGTTCTCCAGGGTCCGTGCTGGAGCTACCTCTCAGCTCTGGTATCAATAAGTGTCTCTTGGAGGCGACTAGATTTGCATAAGCCCCGCCTCACCCCGGGCAGATTGGGCGTTGATTGGCTCCTCTGGGGCAGAGTGGCAGGCGGAGTTTCAGGTGGGGACCGGGTGGCCAGGGAGGCCCCGCTTCAGGAGCTCGCCCTGCCCGCCCGCGCTGACCTTATAGTAGTCGTGAGTAAGGAGGAGGGCTGTACCCCCACGGTACCCCTGCCCCGAGGCTCAGACCCCAGGCCACAGTCTGGGGTGAAAAGTGTCGACAATTGAAGTGAATTCTCAAAAACAACCTCACAGTTGCTATGGAAACTGGAGAGCCACAGCCTAATCTCTAAGCCTTCCCTTCCTGGGCCCCAGCGGAGGTGGGAATGGAAGAGGGGATGAGTCACAGTATGAGACCCCCTCTATATCCCACCCGAACTTGGAGGAAGGCGAAGAGGAGCTGCCAAGGAGCTGAGTGGGGGAGGGAAGAGATGGGTTGGTCAGCAGCCCACGCCTTCGCATCACCCCTGCATACACTTTCCTCCAGCAGGGAAATGGAAAAGGGGGGTGGGTGGGGTGGAGGGCACAGTACGAACGGCGAAGGACCCAACTTCCTGGCTCCACACTAGTCATGGGCTCCCTAAAGCCCCCAATTCCAAGCCTTGCCCAGACAGCCTTCCTTATTTCTCACGGAACCTCCAAAGACCTCTCGGGATCTCCCCCAGAAGGATCCCTCTGCCTATCCCATAGACCCCTCCATTCCCCCACCCTTCCGTCTTCCCTTCCCGTAGTCGGAGCCGGTCCCCAGCTGCCGCCAGTCTCCGGCCTCGGATGTTGACACAAACCCAAGGCGGTTTACACTGAGTGAGTCTGGAAGGTTTCAGGGCCCCGGGAACACCTCCTCCCCACACTTGAGGGTCTCCCCTAAGTTCGGATGGGCCGCCCCCGCTGCACTGGCACCTGAGAACTCCCGACCCAAGGCTGTGGGAAAGAACTCTTTTACTCCAAATTGGGGGCGAAAGGGGGAGCAGATAGCCTTCGGCTGGGCCACGTGCAGGGAAGGGATTTCTAGACATCTGTCCAAAGTGGGGCGGGGCGTCTGGGGGATTGGTCCAATGGGAGCAGGGATACTAAAGAGCGGGGGGGGGGGGGGTAGAAGAGGCGGGGCTTCTGCCCAAGAGGCAAAAGTTGAGGTGATCTGGGCAATAGGGGGTTAGAGGAGCTGCAGGCCAAGAGTGAGGCAAAGCTTCTCTGGCTGTTCCCAGAAATGTGAGTCCAGGCTCGCTGTAGAGCAAGAAGTGGGTCTCTCTCTCTCTCTCTCTGTCTGTCTCTGTCTTTCCCTCCCTCAACAGTCTCATTCCTGCTTGAATCCATTTTGCTGTCCCATTCTCCTGGCTGCAGACTACTATGTCTTCTCACTGGGGCCTGGGGCCCTAGCAGCTGCTCTAATTAGCAGGCAAATAAATCCCTGTTCCCTTTGGTTGGTAACTCAAGAGGGACAGGTGCTTGAAAGCCCCGACTCTGTCACTTCCTGAGCAACTTCTCTGCCCTGGGCCAGAACTCATCCCTGCTCACAAACACACCCCAAGACCTGAGGAAGTGGGGAGAGGCAGACAAGGATGCTGGAAGTGGTATCTGAAACTCCATGCGCCCCATCTTTGCCAATGATGCCACACATTACCATGGGCATGGTCCTTCTCTCTCTGGGCCTCCTGGTCTGTAAAATGTGGAAGCTGGTACAGGAGTCCCAGGGGAGCAGGGGACAAATTTTAACTAGCAGGGTGGAGAAAGACTATCACCCTGAACAGAATGAGTTGGGCTTGAATCAGATTGCTCCACTACACGTGAGCTTCTTAACAATAACTAACACAATTGAGAATGTCCTTTGTATCAGGCATTATCCTAACATTTGGTACGTGTTACTTATTTTCATCTTAAGAATTGTTCCAATTTAACATAAGAGGAAATCGAGGCTTAGAGCAGTGCAGTAGCCCAAGTTCACATAGTTAGTAAAGCTGCAGAGCTGGGATTTGAATCCAAGCAATTTGGCTTCTTCAAGTCATTATGGGGAATGACCTTGGATTGAAATACTCTTTCTAATTCCCCAAGGCACTAGAAAGGCAAAGGCCAGCCTCCTGGGAGCAGCTTCTCTGTCTGGGGCCAACAAGACATGGGATTCCAACAGAAGCAGTAGAGCTAGGAGCAGTGAGCGCAGAAGTGTTCTGAATGGCTTCTCCTGATATCCCCACCCTGGCCCTGGAATCTAGCATGTGATCCAGGAATCCCAGGTAAGCAGGGGAGGGAAGAAGGCAAGGGGCAGTTTGTAAGGCAGGATGCATTGATCCTGTTCTGGCTCTTTAAATCAGGTAGCCTCACCCATGAATCATTTCAGGGCCTGTGACTGTTTCTGAACTGCCAGTTATAACCCATCTTCACCTGCTCATAATACTTGAGACCCTGATCTTGATACTGCTTCTGCTCTTTAGGTTTGATGTTTACAACAGTAACAGCTGACATTGACAGAATTGCTTCACTATGCACCATACTCTCTGCCAAGTCCTTTATCTGCATCACCCCAGTTCCACAGATAACCACTGCCAAGGGTGACATTAAAAATATTTAACAACTCTTGCCCTGGCCGGGTGGCTCATTTGGTTGAAGTATTATCCCAGGCACCAAAAGGTTTCTGGTTCCATTCCTGGTCAGGGCACATATCTAGGTTTTGGGTTCAATCCCTGGTAGGGGCATGTAAGGGAGGCAGCCAATCAATGTTTCTTTCTCACATCTCTTTCTCTCTCTCTCCCCCTTCCTCTCTCTCTAAAATCAATAAACATATCCTTGGGTGAGGATTAAAAAATACATATATCTGCCCTGGCTGGTGTGGCTCAGAGGATTGAGCACTGGCCTGCAAACCAAAAGGTTGCTGGTTTGATTCCCAGTCAGGGCACATGCCTGGGCTGTGGGCCAGGTTCCCAGTTGGGGGCTTGCAAGAGGCAATCAATCAATGTATCTCTTCTCATGTTTCTCCCTCCCTTCCCCTCTCTCTAAAAAGTAAATAAAATCTTTAAAAATATATATGTATATCTAACAATTCTCTTCAGGCATGAGCATTACCAATGAGGACAGATGTCTGATGCCCTGCTTTAGTTCTAGGACAAGGACTTAGTAGGTTTCTGTTCTGCCAAGAGTTAACACTTTGGTTACTGGATCAAGGGGAGCTAAGCTAAGGAGATAGAGGCCCATGGGCTACTGATAACTATTTGCTAGTCAATTTGGAAGGTATTTTGATGTTTTAACAACTAGTTCAACTGTACCAGTGCATAGGGACTGAATTTCAGCCCTGGTATTATTACTTTATTTCATGGCAGTGGATGGAGGCTCAGAGAAGTTAGACAACTTGCCCATTGTAACACAGCCAGTTAGTGACAAAGTTGGGATGGCAACCTGAGTCTGACTCCAGAGCTCACACTCTGAACCACGGACTGACCTGTGCTCTGGGGAAGGGGCAGTGTCCAGAACAGAGCTGGCATTTCCACTTTTCTGCAGCTAAAGGCTGAGCCGAAGGAATGAGTTTAAGTTCTGGAGCTTTGTTGTGCCTTGTTGTTCTCAGGCTTGGAACCTTGGCAACACTTTTTCCACGTTGTTGAAGGAGCGGGCACTGCAGAGTGAGGGCAGAGCAAGCTGTGTGGAAGAAGAAACAGCGTGGTTGTGTGGGTGGCCCTAAAAATGGGCAAAAAGGGAATTGAGCCCAGCAGGGTTGTCAGTGGGGACAGAGGTCTGCAGTCAGTGGCCACTTCAATCTAGCATTCTTCCTCCTTTTGGTCATTAACAGTGCCTTTATGATGGATAATGCCTTCCTCACACCCTCCCTGGGTTTTCTCAGCCTTGATGAGTGCAGCCGGGTGACAGCTGGAATTCCCCTGGGTCCTAGATATTTCACAGTCTTCTTTGTATCTGGGAGGGAGTGAGATCACCAGCTTTCATTGCCTTCCCTTTTTCCTATTGGCTAAACAGGATTTTAAAAACACTTTCCAAAATAGAAATTTCTCTATCATATTTTTTTTTGGGGGGGGTGTCTAGTTAATACATGGTGGCTAAAAAAAAAAAAAGATGCAGAGTGGAAGTTCCCCATAATTCTTCCCTTGAGCATTACTTGGAGGGGACCTTGTGTTTTTGCCTGCCCTGCCTTCATTCTCCTCCTGCTGCTGAAGCCCTATAGTATATTGGAAAAGTGCACAGATTCTGGAGCCAGGCTGCCTGGGTTTGCATCCCAGCTCATCACTTGCCAGTTGTGTGACCACAGGCAGGTTACCTTACCTTTTTGTGCCTTAATTTCATCATAAGCAAAATAAGGATAATAATAACAGTACCTATTTCAAAGGGCTACCCTGAGGATTATAATGAGTTAATATATGCTAAGTGCTGAGAACAGATCTCACTTTGGGGAGTTACCCAGCCTGGCTTGTGTCCAGTCTTGGGGGACTATAGTTCAGGTATCCTGCCTTCCTGTGAACAAGGATTGGGCCAAATGGACTCCCTCTTTCTTTCTTTCCCAAGCCAATCTGAATCTTGAGTAAAGTGATTCAGGGGTAGCAGGTGCTTAGCACTGGTTTATTATAGGGCAGCACTCTGGTGACACCACTGTCTATACATTCCCACTCTCTGAATTCCCAAGGACCACTCAAGTGCATACCCCTTACAAGACCTGCTTCTGCTTTTTCTTTGGTTTTGTGAGCCACTGCACATCTCTCCACCCTAATTTCTTATATTTCTTTCTTTCCTAAGTTACCTAGAGGCAACTTCTGTTTGCTTGCAGAAGATACATATGGGTTTGACATATTTCTATATCGTTTACAATTCTTGATTGCAAGGGACAGAAAATCTGGCCTACAATGAGTTAAGCAAAGAGAGAATGTAGGCTGTAGATGCTCTAGGCAGGAGAGAGGACCACAGCTGGGTCAGCAGCCAGTAGCCCACAGCATTTGCTCATCCTGGGGTTGGTAAGGAAAGGAGCAAAAGAATGGATGGAGTCTCCAGGGAGCACGGGAGAGCGTGTGAACAGTGTCGCAGGGCCTGCTGAGTTTGCCCCTCAATTCCAAACCTTTTCTCAATTCATTAACAGGAAAGCCAATAATGGTGAAACTTAAGTGGGGAATGGAGTACGAAGGCTATGTGGTATCTGTAGATGGCTATATGAACATGCAACTTGCAAACACAGAAGAATACATAGATGGAGCATTGTCTGGACACCTGTGTGAAGTTTTCTTTTTAAATTTATTTATTTATTCATTCGTTTATTTTTAGAGAGAGGGGAAAGGAGAAAGAGAGGGAGAGAAACATCACTGTGTGGTTGCCTCTCATGCACCCCCAACTGGGGACCTGACGTGCAACCTAGTTATGTGCCCTGACTGGGAATTGAACCAGCGACACTTGGCTCGCAGGCCGAAGCTCAATTCACTGAGCCACAGCAGCCAGGCTGGGTGAAGTTTTAATAAGGTGTAAAAATGTCCTTTATATCAGGAGTGTTGAGGAAGAGGAAGAAGAGGGGAAAGGAGAGAATAGCATCTTTGGTGGGGAATTTTTATATATGTATTTTCATATTTCCAGACAATAAAATTTGTTTTTCACCTTGAAGAGAGAGAGACAGAGAGAGAGATAGAGAGAGAGAGAATGTAGTGGCTCAAATAACAGAAAACCCGAGGAGTAGATTGGACTTTAAGGATAGCTTGATTCAGGAGCTTAAACAATGAGATTGAAAAGTGACCTCTTTACAGGTTTTTATTCTACATAAAGGCAAGACATCTGCCAGCATCTCCAGGCCAACATACTCTCAGCTTAGAATACCACAGAAAAGAAGAGAGCTTCTCTTCCCCAGCACAGCCAGTCAACATCCTTCTCTGGTTCTCTTTGGCCTGACTTGGGACCCATGCTAGGCTCAGAATCCATCACTAATGTCAGGGGGATACAGTGTTCTGATTGGCCAGGGCTGAGTCACTTACCTACCCTTAGAACTGACAGATAAGGTGAACTCCTCCCCAAGAATATGTACCCAGGGTAGGAAAGGTGGGTCTTCCTACCAAGGACAAGAGAAGTTCCTACATCATTAAAATACGTACAAACTACTTATCAGGGTGTTGGCAGAAAACAGATGGCACTCAGATAAGTGAAGACGGGTCAGTGAGAGAACTATTTACACAGATATGGGCAGGGTTGAGAGAAATCAACAAGATATGGTCAAACACCATGAGGCCAGCGCCAGTGAATACTAGGCCTCAAGGGGCAAGGGGAGGGAGCAGAGCTGTTGTAGGAGAGAGCCTTCCAGTGGGAGCCGTGGACTTTGGTAAGGGAATACAGCCATTACCAATACATGGCCTGGTAGAGAGGGACTGAGGGTGCGGGGAATAAATATCTTTCTATAACCACGTGCCTTTCTCCTACTTGGGTTTTCCATGAGCAAACCCAACAGGGAGCCAGAGGATAAAGAAACCCAGCTGATGCAGTTCACAAGTCATCCTCATGGGGGCAGCACAGAGAGGGTAGAGAGTGGAGGCAAGCAGAGAACAAACCTAATGTGAATAGATAATTGTCTGTATCTACACACCTATAGATATATCTGTTTCAAAGAGTTACTCTGTGTATCTATGTATCTGTGTGTCTATCTAGATATATACACCTGTATTATGTATATGTATATTAGAGATCTATTATCTATCCAAGTACATAGACTTTCAAGTTAAGACAGCCCTTGGACAAATTACTTAACGTCTCTGCAATTCAGTTTCCTGTCAATGGGAATAATAAAAAGAACTACTTGTTATGTGAGGACTTGATGAGGATAAGGTGCTTAGTGGGGTGCCTGGCACAAGTAGCACTACATTCACATAAATATATAAATCACGGTTAAGGTGCTACATTAGTTGGGGCAAAGGCTAAGCTGCTATAACAAATAGATACAAACATACAATAACTCAAGTGCAATAGAAGCCTATTGTTTGTGTACAGTCCAGGATTGGTGTCAGGTTGATGCATGCTTCTTAGAGGGATTTGAGACCAAGGCTCCTTCTGCCTTGTGGTTCTATCATCCCCTAGGGTCCCTAGCCAGTGAAAAGGGAAAGAGAGAGTGGGGGAAGCTGGAAGCGGTTCATACCACTTCCTTTCACATTCCAGGGAAAACAAAAAGCATTCTAGTATTTCAAAGAAGGAATTTAGAAGGGCTGGAGACAAAATACAGAGAGGTCACCCAGATACTTCTAATTGGAGGAAGACACTACCAACCTTAGGCTGGAGGGGCAAACGGGAAAATGATGCCATCCAGAGCCCATGCTCATTGCATCACTAAGTCAGTTCCTGCAGGAAGCCAGGAGCTCCCACTCTTGCTGTAGTCTGGAAGTCTAAAGTCACGCGGGGCTGCTGCTGTCACTGCCAGAGCTAGAGTTCATGGGAGCCATGCTGCTGAGGTTGCTATAGTGCCTGTCACAGCTGCCACTTCTGGAAGAGCACTGCTTGAGCAGGAACCCGGGAATCTGCACTCACCCATTGCTTCTGCTCCTACCACTCCCGGAAAAAAGAAAAATGGGTTCTCCCTCTGCCTTCCAAAGTCCCACTAATGCCTCTCATGGGCAAAATCTAATGGAAATCTAGTTGATAAAAAAAATCTGAGAAAGGCTTCCAGCCTCTTGCTCTACAGAGAAGAGCACAGTAGGATGAGAAGAGAGTCTAGAGCAAGCACATAAGTGACTGGTGCTGTAAATTCAGAGTCCTGAAGATTGTCGTTTCAGCCACCTTTATGCAGTGTTTGCTGAGAGAGGCTCAGCTTCAGAACTAGTCCAAGAATCTCTCTACCTTCCCACTAGATTTGTACAGAGGACAGAGACAAGAGGAATACCATGACTATAAAGAGAGACACAGTGTCCTCGCCCTTCATGCCTTGTGGGTGAATTCAAATTGTTCCCTGCCCCAAAGCTCTTCCCCAAACCCCAAAGAATTAGCTCATGAAGTTTTGGGGGATCCTCAGGAAGAGAGTCTGACTCTTATTTCCCACCCATAGGTGTGCTGATCTGGCTCAGTGCTGCAATAGCAGGGGTAGGACACGGTAGGAAAAAGCACTGGCAAGAAAAGACATGGTGGCAATGCCAACTGGAGAGAGGGTAAAGATTGTGCCCTTGAGCAGTCAGTTTCTGAGAGTTGCAGAAAATTGATCCTACAGTCCAGTGCTGACTAGTAGAACTTTGTGCAATGATTGAAATGTTCTATATCCAGGCTACCCCATAGGGTAGCTACTAGTCACTTAGGGCAAAATGTGGCTAGTGTGCACAAAGAACTGAATTTTCAATTTTTATTTAATTTTTATTAATTTTAATTTAGATAATCACCTGTCAGTTGTGCTTATTAGACTGGACAGCACATGTGTAGACCCTGAAGTTGGGGGTAAAGAGACTAGAGAAGGTTGGAAGCTGTAGGCTTGCTGGGACCACCACAAAAAAACATGGCCTGCTGCCAACTGGGGAACAGAAAAGAAAATGTAGTTGTGTTTCAGAAGACCATCAATATCTGAGTATGGCTTGGGATCTGGTATCTCACCAGCAGGGCTTGTAGGGATGTCACTGCTGGCTCTGAGTCAACAGACAATCAATTTGTGGTGGCAAGACTGAAATTTAGCCATATCATACCAGAACAACCAGTGGCTAAAATATTAAAACATTTCATATCAGTTGGTAAGTAGCACTTCCCCGAGTGCTTCGTGCCACCCCAGGGACCCTGCCCCCATCCCCAGGACTTCTGAACCATCAAATGGACCAGCCACTGTCCCCTACTTTGGGCCTGGCATAGCAGGGATGCTCAGCCACTGAACGCGTGTGCGCATGCACAGACACATGTACACACACACACACACACACACACACACACAAACCTATCAGTTCTTAAGACTTCCAAGGACCTTTGGGAATACAGGAGCAGGTCAAGGCATACGGTGGCCAGCCTGGCCATTAGATGAAGTGAGCTACCATGGAGGCCTCAGGGCCTCAGTCTGTGCTTGTGGAAAACCCCTGGCTTGAGTGGATGTCTCCTGGGAATTCAGAATTTGGAATGGAGAGGCACAGAAATCTCAGGGTCACTAGAGCAGAAGCACATTGATGACAGTGCTCTAGGAAGAAAGTCCTATGATCTCCTGCTGTGGGGGGCTCTAGGCCTGCCCTTCTGTGACAATTTATTGGCGGTTCAACCCTGTCTTGGAATCCATGAGCTACCCTACGACCCTTCTAATGTTCATCCTCGGCTTTTCCCACCTACCCCACCCCTTTCTCCGTTAAATTAGCTAGAGCTGGTTTCTATGGCTTGCAGCCAACCCGCTCAACCAGTAAAGGGTATTAGTTGAGGTGCAGTGAGAGGCAGGTGCCAGCAGAGGGCAGGGTGGTCACACTTTGAAGGGCCTTTGAAGTGGCCCCAAAGGTTCTGGAGGTTTTTAAAGGAAGATGGGTAGAAGAGCCAGACAGTGGGGAGAAGGCTCTTCCTTGCAGTATTTTATCCTGGCAAGGGCAGGAAGCCACACAAGGAGATGCTGATGTGGAAAGTCAGAGCCTTTGCTCCAATCACAGCTACGTCATTCACTTCACTCACTTGGGCAAGTCACTTAACCTCTTTGGTTTCCTTATTTGTAAAACTGTGATAAAATTAGAGCCTACCTTACAATATTGTTGTGAAGATTAAATGCAGTGATGCCTCTTAAGTGCTTAGAACACTGTCTGGTGCATACGCTGTTTATATATTTTAGCTGTTATTATTGCTCGTTTCACTGAGCACATAATTGAAGGGCCAGAGATGACAGAGCCAGAAAATGAGGAGTGGCAACAAAAGAGGACCGCTGGACAGTGGTCACAGACTTTAGATGCTTCCAGAGAACAGGGATGTTGTCAGAGAGCCCTTGGTGAGGAGAAGGAGGGGACAGGATGGATGAAAGATTCTGAAGGTAAAGGTTGGTGGAACAATCTGAAAAAGGAAAATGGGGACACTTTCTCCTTTGAGGTGATAGGAAAGAAAATTAGGAAAAACACTAAAACTTGGGGGCAGATGTGGAAGTCAAGAGACTCCCTCCTAAGTTGGGGCTTGGGGGGAGGGGCAGATGAGGGCTCAGCTCTCCACCTTCACAATCCTTGGCCTCCTTTTCCAGAAAAGTTCTGCATCTGTCTTCTTTCAATTTTCATTCATCATTCATTCATTTAATACATATTTATTGGATGTCTATTAAGTTCTAAGCTCTGGAAATACAAATGCAAACAAGACTACATTAGTCTGGGTTTTCAAGAGAAACAGAACTAAAAGGAGATATATCTATAAATAGATAGATTTATTATAAGGAATGGTTCTTGCAATTATGGAGGCTGAGAAGTCTCAAGATCTGCAGTCAACAAGCTGGGGACCCAGGAAAGCCGATGGTATAAGTTCCAGTCCCAGTCCAAGGCCAGTCCAAGACCAATGACCCCACTTAGAGATAGGCAGAGAGAGTGACTTCTCCCTCATTTTTTTGTTCTACTCAGGCCTTAATGGATTGGGTGAGATCTACCCACACTGGGAAGGGCAATCTGCTTTACTGAATCCCCCGATCCAGATGCTAATCTCATACAGAAACACAGACACATCCATTATACAGTTCAGGGCACCCAATGGCCCAGTCAAGTTGACACCTGAAATTAACCATCATAAAGACCAACATGGCAGCTCCTCTCTTGGAGTTTATAGTCAAAAAGGAACAACAGGCACAGTAAATCAGTAACTATTTAATTACACATTGTTGTGGTAATATGCTGTGAGAGAAATGAACAGAGTGCTGTGATCAAATAAGGGGTGCTGAATTCAATGACGGATTGGAGATTTGGGGGAGCACCTCCAAGAAGACGACATCGAAAGGACTGGAAGTGGCCAACTGAGTGAAAGAAAAGAGTGTTCTAGGCTGAAGGACAGCACGGGCAGAGGCCCCGAGGTGCAGGAGGGCAGCTCAGCACATGAGCTCAGAGAAGGCCTCTGTGGCTAGAGAGAAGTGAGTTTGCCGAGAGAGGACTGGCCAGGATTTGGAGTGGTGTCCTAAGTGCCATCCAACTGTTCTGTGGCTGGGTGTGGGTAACATGAATCGCATTTTAAGATCACTCCGGTTTCTGGATAGAGACAGTGCTGGAGGGGGCTGAGAGTGGAGGCTGGAGGGAGAGCTGGAGTGGCCAGGGGGATGGACTGGAGTGCTGATGGAGAGGGGTGATCAGGTAAGCGTTGTTGGGAGAGTCTGCAGTCCTGCTCTCATGGGCTCCCACACCTATAACATGAAGGTGACTGGGAGTCTGACCCCCATTCTGGGTATCAAGGGCATCTGGGTGCTGGGTGGGAATGTGCCTCTGCATTCGGGTGCTGGAGAGGGGGCACCCTTACTATAGCCAGCCCATGGGAAAGGAGGCGCTAACCTTGTTCCTGGTAGACAACGGGTAGTAGCTAGAGAGAGTTCTGGGGGGCAAATCCAGGCTGGAGTTCCAGCTCCTGCTCTGGGGTGAGCATGTAGGAAGGGAAAGAGCAGGGCTCGGGACAGGTCTGATTGGAACCCCAGCGGGACTTGGCTGATACTCAGTGTTGTCCTCTTTGAAGCAGGATGAATGATAAATGAATGATGGTCCTGGCTGGACCCTTCCACTTCTTGTCTTTTCTTTTTTAAAAGATTTTTTTTTATTTATTTAGAGAGAGGGGAAGGGAGGGAGAGAAACATCGATAGGTTGCCTCTTACACGTCCCCTACTGGGTACCTGGCCTGCAACCCAGGCATGCGCCCTGGCCAGGAATCAAACCAGTGACCTTTGGCTCTGCTGAGCAACAGTCAACCCACTGAGTCTTGCCAGTCAGGGCCACTTCCAGACCTTTAGATATTATCTTCTTGAAGGTGCTCCTTCACATCTCCAATCTGTCATTGGATTTAGCACTCCCTTATTTGATAACAGTACCCTGTTCATTTCTCTCACAGCATAATATGATACATCATAAACATTGATAAACAGGCCTCTTAAAATAGCCACTTGTTGCCAGGATTAAATGAGGTAATGTGTGAAAAAATACAGAGCATGGGCACTGAGCAGGAGCTCAACAAATGGAAGCTGCTTCCCAGTGGCTAGAGAAAATTTGTTTCTGGCTAAGATTAGAGTGTAATAGGGGGCTGCGAGATCTGAGCTGAGTCTGCAGCTTCAGTCACACCCTTATTTGCAGATAGAGCTGTTTACTTTGGGCCATCGGGCTCTAAAGATTGGGGCTGGAGAATGTGGCTCCAGATCCGGAAGGCAAAGACGTGGCCTGGGGCCAGAGGAGGGCAAGGCTCAAAGAGCCCTGGAGAACAGCATAGTGTCTCAAAATTAGAAACTCTGGGATGTCTACTAGAAATCTGCATTTGTGTACACTAACATTTGAAGATACTGATTTGTCCATTTTATTTATTCATTTTTAAATTTTTTTATTTATTTGTTTTTAGAGCAAGGGGAAGAGTGGGAGAAAGGGGCAGAGAAACATTGATAAGAGAGCAAAACATCAATCTGTAGCTTCTTGCACAAGTCCCAGCCAGGGATGGAACTGGCAGTCCAGGCATGTGCCCTGACCAGGAATTGAACCCTCAACCTTTTACTTTGTGGAACAACATCCAACCAACTGAACCACACTGGTCAGGGCATCCATCTTATTTATTTTAAGGTCAGGAAAACCACAGGCCAAAAGAGGAAAAATAAAGGCAGGTGAGGATCCCTGGTTGGGAAAGAAAGAAGCCCCAGAAAAGTACCAAGTTCTAGTTATAAAATAAATGTCATAGGGATATAACGTACAGCATGGTGACTAGTGTTAAAAATACTGTATTGCATATTTGAAAGTTACTAAGAGAGTAAATTTTTAAAGTTCTCATCACAAGAAAAATAATTCTGTAATTATGTGTGGTCATTTCGCAGTGTATACCAATATTGACTCATGTCGTACACCTGAAACTAGTATAATGTTGTATGTCATTTGTACCTCAATTAATATACTTATGTATGAATTTTTAAAAAAGAAAGAACTCCAGAATGAGGACACAGGGTTTGACTGCATAAGGAAAATGTCTTCTGTTTAAAAAGAACAAACCAAATACTTCTACAATTTGAACTCTGAAAGGAAAATTTGCAAGTAGGAAAAGACCTCTAATGAAATCACCCAACTTGGTGTCACCTTCCACTCCTGCGGTGGCAGACACCGTTATAAACAGGACTGCTAAGCAGGTATGCACCGTTAAGATTGGGACAGGTAATGAACTATTGAAATCCTGGCATATGAGTAGGCAAACAGTAAGTAGCAACTGTAATGAATAGTGCAATCAATTAGTTATGAATTTAAGTTATAATGAAAACTCACTAGTTCACTCAAGGCCATCAGGAACATTGATAAACAGGCCTCCTAAGATAGCCACTTCCGAGGAGCAAGGGGGCCCTGTCTGCTGCTTCGCCCACGTCCCTGCAGACAGCACACGCTGCATTGCTCATTCTTTATGAAACATATTCTGTGCTTGGGAATCATCAGTTTGTCATTATTGTCAAATTAGTCACGTCTTAGTGCCTCTAAATAGTGTACCCGTTGGTTTGGTTTTATCACTGGTGCATTATAATATTTGTATAAGTAGTAGGTGGGCAGGGTTTTGTTTTCGTAAAATATCCAGAACTGACAGAAACATTTTAAAAATGAAACTCAGGATAAAAAGACAATGGTGTTTGCGTAGTGTTTCTTTTGAACATCAGAAATGAAAACCTCCTGGATCTATGGGAGACATTGAAAAAAATATATTAATAATTGAAGGTGCTTAAGTTGTGTGGCACTTGTACCATTCAGAATGGCAATTATGTTTTGTTAAAGTTCATGGTTTGTATCAATCAGGGTTGGATCAGACAAGCAGAAATACTATGAGTGATAGAGAAAAAAGACTTTATTAAGGAATTAGAATTCATGCAATTGTAAGGATTATTCAGAGCATAGTGGGGGGCAGCATATCTCTGTTCCTCAGTGTCTGGGGCTTCACCTGGGAAAATGACAGCTGAGGGCTACAAGCCATCTAGAGACTTCTTTACACACATCAGGTGCTTGATGCTGGTGTCGATGGGGACCTCAGCTATGGCTGTTGAGGTGTGGGCATGTGACTGAGACATGGCCAACAAAATGCAAAAGGAAGTGATGTGTGTCTCCTCCAGGCCTGGTCCATGGAAAACTCCCATGCATGATCCTTTCTCTTCTCCATCTGTCCCCTCAATGGAGAAGACTTTGTGGACCTAGAAGGAGGAAAAACCCTAAGGTGGAAGAAGTCTGGGTCTCTGAATGGCTGCATAGAGCAAAGCCCTCACCAACATGCATCAGACTATGACATGAATGAGAAATAATTTCCTATTAAGTTGCATTTTGGAGTTGTTTGTTATAGCAGCTAATGTTAACTTCCCTAACTAATAACCATCTCTGGTTATTACTGAAGTTACAAATGACTAGATATTTTCACCTGGCAATATCTGGAGTTGCAAACATCCACGGTGATTCTTCTAACCGGCACGACTGTTACATAGCTCTACTTATAGTTATGATATCAAGGGTTGGTCTTCTAGCTCGTATTACCTACAATGTATTTGATGGAATTTTGATGATCTCATATGCCCTTCTTGATTAGTGGTCATAACTCCTGATGTCATTTTATTGGCTTTTTGTTAGAAAAAAGAATGCCATTGTCTTTCTATTGCCAAATTTACAAACCACTCATGTCTGAATCCATCTCTCCTGTCCCCATGAAAATGGAGAAGTGTTCCTCTCCTATCTAAAGGGAGTCCAATAGAAGTTTTATATTCTTTTCCCTCATAATCCCTCTAACAACTTTGTTCAGTGTATGCATGCTGCATAAGCTACCTGCCATTAGTCATTTAGTACCTGTCTCAATTTATCAGATCACCCGCTGATGTATCACAATGTTTAAGTAAACCTTATTTTACTTAATAATGACTCCAAAGTACAAGAGTAGTAATGCTGGAAATTCAGATATGCCATAGAGAAGCAAGAAAATGCTTCCTTCAATTGAAAAAATATGTATGAACAACTTCTGGCCAAGATAGAGGTGTAGGTACACATGCTTCACCTCCTTGCACAACCATAAGAAGGAACACAACTAACCTCAAAACAGAAAACAACCAGAACTACCAGGAAACTGAACTGTATGGAAGTCCAACAACCAAGGATTTAAAGAAGAAATATCCATCCAGATAGGTAGGAAGGGTGGAGATGGGGAGCCAGGGTGGAGAGGATGCACTGTGGTGGCAGCGAGGCAGCAGTGACATGGCAGTGGCTGTGCCAGTGGAATGGGAGGTCCCACATACACGTGTGGTAGATAAAATCCAGGAGAGACACCTGGGGAGTGATTCCAGTTCCAGGCCAGACACACAGCCCAGGGTTCCAGAGCCAGGAAAATAAAGCCTCATAGCTCTGGCTGTGAAAACCAGTGGGGGTTAGGGTGGTGGAAGAAACTGCCTGTCTCCCAGGAGAGTCCATTTAGAGGGCCTCAGTGCTCCTAGAATGTATGCAAACCCACCCACTCTGGGAGCCACCTCCAGCGCAACAGCGAGAGGGGTGCCAGTCGCATATGGAAAGTGGGTGAAGTGACTAGAAAAGGGGTGAGTGCCAAGCAAGTGGCATTGTTCCCTCTATGACCCCTCTCCCCCATATACAGAACCATAAAGTGCTGAAACTGGTCACCACACACTGACGAATACCCAAGTCTCTGCCTCTTACAACGTAACAGGTGAGCCAAGACAGGGAGTCAAAGCAGCTCTACATAATGCACAGAAACACAGGGAGGCTGCCAAATTGAGGAAACAAAGAAATATAGCCAAAATGAAAGAACAGATCAAAACTCCAGAAAAAGAACTAAGCAAAACAGACATAACCAACCTATCTGGTGCAGAGTTCAAAACACTGGTGATAAGGGTGCTCAAAGAACTCATTGAGTACAGCAAATGCATAAGGGAAGAAATGAGGGCTACACTAGTAAAATAAAGTCCACAGAGAACAAATAGTGAAGAGAAGGAAGCTGGGGTTCAAATCAATGACTTGAAACAAGGAAGCAATAAACCATCAACCAATACAGAATGAAGAAACAAGAATTTTAAAAAATGAGGAGAGTCTGGGGCATCTCCAAAAGTTCCAACATTCAAATCATAGGGATACCAGAAAGAAAAGAGTTAGAACAAGAAACTGAAAACTTATGTGAAAAAATAATGAAAGAAACCATCCCTAATCTGGTGAAGGAAATAGACATACAAGTCCAGGAAGCACAGAGAGTCCCAAACAAGTTGAACCCAAAGAGGACCACACCAGGACACATCATAATTAAAATACCAAAGGTTAAAGATAAAGAGACAATCTTAAAAGCAGCAAGAGAAAAGCAGAGTTACCTATAAAGGAGTTCTCATAAGACTATCAGCTGATTTCTCATAAAAAAAATTTTGTAGGCAAGAAGGGAATGGCAAGAAGTATTCAAAGTCATGAAAAGCAAGGGCCTACAATCTAGATTACTCTATCCAGCAAAGCTATCATTTAGAATGGAAGGACAGATAAAGTGCTCCCAGATAAGGTAAAGCTAAATGAGTTCATCATCACCAAGCTCTCATTATATGAAATGTTAAAGGGACTTACTTAAGAAAAAGAAGATCAAAACTATGAAGAGTAAACTGACAATGAACTCACAACTATCAACAATTGAACCTAAAAAATAAAAACAAGCTAAGCAAACAACTAGAGCAGAAGCAGAATCATAGATCTTGAGGTCGTATGGATGGTTATCAGTGGGGTGGGGGAAGAGGGAGAATGAGGGAAAAGGTAGAGGGATTAAGAAGTATAATTGGTAGGTACAAAATAAGGGGATGTTAAGAATAGTAAAGGAAACGGAGAAGTCAAAGAACTTATATGCACGACCCATGGACATGAACTAAGGGGGTGGGGAGAGGAATTGCTGGAGGAAATGGGAGTACTGGCTGGAGTGAGGCAAAGGGGGAAAAATTGGGACAGCTGTAATAACATAATCAATAAAATACACTTTAAAAATATGTAGGTATAGGAAAAAGCAGTATATAGAGGTGGGCAATAGTAGGTTTATAGTTGTTTGTATGGAAAAAGACATGCACGTTATGATTATAATAATACAAGAATAAACTATTGGAAGAAAAGTTGGTAAAGACGAAGGAGGAGGAGGAGAAATAACTGTTTCATGTACTCAAAACTGTAAACCTACTTTTGCCCACCCCTGTATTCAGTACTATCCTTGGTTTCAGGCATCCATTGGGCATCTTGGAACATATTCCTCACAGATAAGGGAGGGGAAGGGGTTGACTACTGTAGTTGCTTCCTGTAATTGCTGCCTCCAAGATACCTTACTGTTCTTCTCTTGCATTACCAGTTAACCGGTCAATTATACCTAGGTAACAATTCTTTAGATTAAATTCTCTCTGCTCAAATAACTAGTGTGGTTTCTGTCTCCTGACCAGACCTTTTCTGATACACATACCTTAGTGTCCTTTGACCAGAGAGCAGTGCCTGACATCTAGGTACTCAATATTAAAAGCAATAATATTTATTGAGGCTTTGTTCTAATTGCTCTATGTGTGTCATCTCATTTTGTCATTAAAATAATCTTATGAGATAGAACTTATTATCCCAAATAAAAGAAAAATAGATAATAATATGTACGAATGTTAACCTGAATGTGCCGCCAACTCAGCAAGGACACTTGATTCAACATGGAAGTTTGGACGTGTGGTATTGGGTCTTCAGATTAAATGTTAGCAAATAACACTGACGATTAGCTTTAGCATGTAGGTAATAATGTACAAGGGAGAACAGGCCCCATGAAGTCTGACTCCCAGGCCAAAGACAAGGGTGGGCTAAAAGGTCAAAAGGTCAAAAGGCATAGTTTCATAAGGAGAGGTGATTGGCTGGTTTGCACAGGTTTTTAGTTTATTGGCACAGAATTCCGTGGTTTATAATGGAGCTTGGTCCCAATTCCATTTGTAGTTTTTTGTAATTTTATTGACTCAGTAGGCCTATTAGGTTGTGTCCAAACAGTACTGCACACAAATATAACAAGTTCATCATCCACCTGATTTGTATTTTTGTTGTTGATGTTTGTTTTGTTTTTGCTAATTCTGTTTAGTTCTCCAAGAAGCAGTTACTTCAGTGCCTTCTGTGGCCCTGACTGATTTCTTTCATGTGCTGTATTAGCAACACACAGAGAAGGAAAACTCTGATTCCAAAAAACCTCCGCTGCCTTGCGGCATACCTCTTCAGGGGAAAGGCTAAGGGAGTAAACCCCGACAGAAAATCCGGAGCTGGAGTCCCTAAGGCGGTTTGACGTTGTAGTCAACACCGGCAACTCCTGCGGCGCACCTGAAGCCAAGCTGTATTGACTCCGTCTTTCCCTTGGACCCTTCAGCTGCAAAGAGAGGGGGGGTCTGCTGCATGGGCAACAGCAGACCCTCCATATCACCCTGCCCAGGCTCTGTAGCTTCAGCTTCACTGGAGAGGACACTCCAGCGTCATCGCAAGATGTCGATTCAACACGGGAGGAGACAGATACCGTGTCACTCCTGAGTCGGACTGCACAGCCATTCTCGGCGGTGCAGATAGACTCTTAAGAAGCTATACCATCGTCTCTCGAGACGGACGGCTGCTGATCGATCGATCGATCAATCGATCGATCGATCGATTAGCAACACAGGCTCAGAGCCATGGAGTAGGTAAGTTCATCTGTATATGATCAAAACTCAAGAAAATTTTCCTTTATCATCTGATTTTTACCACTGAGGAAACTGGGCCACAGGGCAATTCAGTAACCTTCCTTTGGTCACACAAATGGTGGTGACAGAACCAGACTTCAGTAGGTATGGTAGGTCAGCCCTTACTGTTTATAAAAATCAATTTCCTGGTGCCATTCTGCCCCATAGGTACTCATATGAACCAAGCCTTCCTTGGTCAAGTAGGTTGACTTTAGAGTTGGTACATTTAACCACTTTCTTATAGTTCTATTTATGGGAAAGAAATAGAAGGGAAGGGGAGACACATACACACACACACACACACACACACACACACACACACAGAGAGAGAATATAGTGTTGCTAAGATCAAGGTTAAAATCTCAGATCTGCCTTATGCTACTTACAACTATTGTGAACTACGCAAGTTACTTAGCTTTTCTAAGGCTCAGTTTCATCATCTGTAAAGTGTGAAAATAATACATACCTAAATGGGCACTTGCTTAATCTATTTTATGGCTTTAAAAACAGCATGCCAATTTATGATCCAAGACAGCCCCCTAGAGGTAAAATTAAAATACGGGCTTCATAGCTAAGCTAAATACAATCCCCCAGAGCCTTTTCCTTCCCAATTGTCCATCCAAAAACCTAGTAGTTTCTGCAAATCAAATGGCCCAGTAAGTGGTCTTTAGTATCTCCAATGTCTTTGAATTTCTTCCTCAAAGGGAACCAGGAAGGCTAACCCAGTTGGTTACTACAGGGCCAAATGGCACCAATAAATTGATTCCCAGGAAAGGCAAGTTACTACCACCACCACCATCACCAACACACACACACACACACACACACACACACACACACACAGCTTTATAAATGTTTCCCACATTTCAAAGGAACAGATTATCCCCTATATTATACAAACTACTTCAAATAACCAGAAAAAAAAAAAAAAAAGAAGAGTAAAAGCTAATCAATTAATCTTACTAGAGTAACACAGGTTCACAATCCTTTATCTTATACATTGTGGGGGTTTGGGAGATTAGAAATATTAAGCAGTGTGTAAGTTGTATATAACATCCCCAGCACAATCTGGACCAGCTTCCACAATCAAATGTGTTAACATTTATGCAGCAAAACATACTAAGCAGGATAAATAAAAACTAAAAACAGCTTCACATCAGTTTAGACAAAGTTTTGCTGCCAAATGAACTTGCTTAAAACATACCTCCTCCCTCAAAAAAGAAAATCCTATTGTTAGTTTTCAGAACTTTTTGAATGTTGGCATTGAAGATAAGGGTCATGAACCTATTAACTAATGCCAAACCAATCTGGGATGCTAGTATGAGAAAATTCACCTCAAACTCATGAGAATATTTGCAAAAATCCTAAAATAAAATACTAGCAAGTAGAATCTGCCAGTGTATAAAAATTATGTCATGACCACTGGAATGGAAATTATAGTACTACAACTGTGATTACAAGTTCAAGTTGGCAATCTGACCCATGAGAAACAAATGATTTAAGCAGGAGATAAGGCAGATGCTGTATTTTCATCTCCCAGGGAGGCCCAGCAGCTACCCCAGTATATAGGTTCTTTTGTCACTCACCCACCGGACATGTATAGCTACCATTGGGAGAGCCTACGTGTGTGGGGGTCACCTTGAGTCACAGAAGCTGGGGCCTCTATTTTCCACCAATATCTTATATGATTCTGGTTGTGTAGGCCCACAGCCTATGTGCCCCTTGACAACTCCTGTAAACCTATGCACACAACAAAAAAGGCACATATAATATCGCCCACTTATCTTAACTCTGCAGTTTCCAAGGAAACAGTATTGTGGAAGACCAAGGTCAGTGTCAGGCAGGCGTGCATTATCCAGGAGTAATATTAATTTTCCCTTGACTCACAGAAGGAAAATTTTAATATTAGTTAATCTATCACTGTGATTTGCCTATTAACTGGTTAAGGAGAAAAATCATATTGATCCTTTCAAAAATGTAGGAATGTAGAACACAAAGTTGGCTCATAATAAAAATAATGAAATTAAGGAGGGAAATTTTAAATTAATTAAAAGATATCTACCCGAAATCTAACCTTTATACTTAAAAGGGAAGTTTGGAAGTGTTTCCATTAAGTCAGGAACAAGGTAAGATTGCTCTCTATAGCCACTACTGTTAACCATTATTCTAGAGTTCCTAGACAATGTAATAAGAGAAATAAATAAGAGGTATGAGAATTAGAAAGAAACAACACTGTCTGTATTTGCAGATTATATTACTGTCAATTAGGAAAAATCCAAGAAAACCTAGAGAAAAACGATTTAAACTAACAAGAGAGTTTGGCAGAGCCACTAGGTATAAGGTCAACATACAAAAATCAATAAATTACCATCTACAGAAATAAGAAACTAGAAGGTATAATAGGTGAAAAGATACCATTCTAAATGTCAATAGAAACTGTAAAATATCTAGGAATATATCTTATAGAAGATGTGTTAGACCTTACAAAGGAAAATACAAAATATATTTTTTAATATAAAAGGAATATAAAAGAACAAATGAAGAGGTATAATATGTTTATGGATGGGAATACTCATTATCCTCAAGATGTTATTTCTCCCTCAAAATAAGCCTACAAATTCAATTCATGTCAATAAAAACTTATCAGGATTTTTTGTGTAACTAGCTAAGTGGGTTCTGAAATTTACATGAAAGAGTAAATGTACAAGAATATTCAAGATAATTTTGAAAAAAGAAAAAGGTAACATATAAAGATTTATTATTAAACTATAGAAATGAAATAGGAGACTTCTGGCCAAGATGGAGGCGTAGACAGACACACTGTGTCTCCCTCCACAACTAAGAAGGAATACAACTACCTCAGAACTAGAAACAACCAGAAGTTCCAGAAAATCAAAGTGCATGGAAGTCCAGCAAACAAAGATATAAAGGAGAAATACTCATCCTGACAGGTAGGAGGAGCAGAGCCGGGGCAGAGAGGATGAGGTGTGGTGATGGCAGCAGCGGCAGCAGCAGCAGCAGGCCATCGGAAAACACAGTCACACGTTTTAAGAAGTCAGGAGGGACACCTGGGGAGCATTCCCAGCTCCTCATAGGACCTTGCAGCTCACGGTCCCACCACCAGGAAAAATCAAGCCTCATTGCTTCTGACTGTGCAGACCAGTGGGGGTTGGGGTGGAGGCAGAAACTGCTGGTCTCTCAGCAGAGTCCGCTTGTTTAAAGGGCCCCCACAGTCCTAGAACATCCGCAGACCCACCCACTCTGGGAATGACGGCCAGGGCAGCAGCTAGAGAGGCACCATTCTGGTGCAGAAGTGGGAGAGGTGCCTGGAAAAGGGGCGAGTCCTGGGCAGGCGGCATTGTTCCCTCTCAGACCCCTCCCCCACATACAGCACCACAGTGTTGTGAAACAGGTCTCCCTGTACTGACGAAACCCTAAGGCTCCGCCCCTTACAACAAACCAGGAGCAAAAACTCTACCTGAGACTCGGAGGCAAACAAACACAGGAGCCTGTCAGAGTGAGGAGACAGAGAAGTATGGCCTAAAAGGAGAAATGGATCAAGGTTCCAGTGGGAGAACTTAGCAACGAGGAGATAGCCAACAGACACAGAATTCAAAACACTGGTGATAAAGATGCTCACAGGCTTCACAGATATGCTTGAGTACGGCAAACACATAAGGAAAGTGAAGACTATGCTAAGTGAAATGAGGGAAAATCCACACAAAACCAATGGTGAAGGGAAGGAAATCGGAGTTCAAATCAGTGATTTGGAATATAAGGAAGAAAAAAACAGTCAACCAGTGCAGAATGAGGAAGCAAGAATTGAAAAAATGAGGAAAGCTTCCCAAATTTTGCGAAGGAGATGGACATAGAGGTCTGGGAAGCAGGAGGGTCCTGGGCGAGCTGGACCCACAGGGGACCACAGCAGGACGCATCATGATTGAGATGCCAAAGGTGAAAGATAAAGAGAGAGTCCTGGGGACAGCAAGAGAGAGGTGGAGAGTTGCCTACAAGGGGGTGCCTATAGGACTATCAGCTGATTTCTCAGAGAACACTTTGCAGGCAAGAAGGGACTGGCAAGCAGTATTCAATGTGATGAAAGACAACTGCAATCAGGATTACTCTGTCCAGCAAAGCTATCATTTAGAATGGAAGGGCAGATGAAGTGCTTCCCAGACAAGGTGAAGCTAAAGGAGTTCATCATCACTAAGCCATTATTATATGAAATGTCAAAGGGACTTAGTTAAGAAAAAGAAGATCAAAATTATGAACACTAAAATGACAACAAACTCACAAGTATCAACAATTGAATCTACAAAATAAAACCGAAATCCAACTAAGCAAACCAAAATAGGAACAGAATCATAGATATGGGGATCATTTGGAGGATTATCAGTTGAGAGGGGGGAGGGGGAGAAGTGGGGAAATGGAGCAGGGATTAAGAAGCATAATTGGTTGGTACAAAATAGACAGAAGGAAGTTAAGAATAATATAGGAAAGGGTGAAGCCAAAGAACTTATATGCATGACCCATGGACATGAACTAAGGTGGGAGGAATTGCTGGAGAGAAAGGGGGGTACTGGGCGGAGGGAAGCAAAGGGGAAAAAAATTGGAACTACTGTAACAACATAATCAATAAAATATACTTAAAAAAAATGAAATAGGATAGAATTATTTCAGATCAGTTTAAAGGGGTAGAGAGCCCAGATACAGATCAAACATATTGGAGACTTGCTATATGGCAGAAAGGGCACAATCAATTCTACCGGAGGAGTTGAGGGGGGTGGTTAGAGTATGCTATAGGAACAATAGGTTCTCCATTTGGATCAGAGAGAACACATTTTAGAACATAAATGTGACCATGAACTCCCCCTGTTATAACTTTGATAACTTCTTAAGGCTGCCAAATCCTCCACATGGCTTACAGGGAGGGCCCTGCATGGTGTGGCTCCTGCCCATCTTTCCTGCCAGATGTCATGCCCGCCATGTTCTGGCCTTTTGGTTCCTTGAGTGAGTAGAAGCTGTCTCCTTTCCCTGAATTTCTTTTCTCTGCTTCCTCCTCTCTCTGGCTCCCTTCCTTCAGGTTTCAGCTTAAATGTGGCCTCAGGTAGGCCATAACCCATCGCTTTATCTAAAACAGGTGGCTCGTAATTTTCTATCACATATGTCAATCTGTCATTTAAGTATTAGTTGGCTTATTCCAAGAGTCCACACACTTCTTTCCTAAAGAGCCAGGTGGTAAATATTTTAGGCCTTGTGGGCGTAAGTCTCCTGTCCTTGTAGTTTGAAAGCAGCCACAGACAATACTTAAAGGAATGAGCATGACTGTGTTTCCATAAAACTTTATTTATGGACACTGAAAATTGAATTGCAGTACTTTTACTGTCACGAGCTATTCTTGTTTTAATGTTTTTCTCAACTATTTAAAAATGAAAAACCAGTTCTAGCTTGCAGGCTGTCCAAAAACAGGCGGCCAGGGGTGCTCTGCGGCCCGTAGTTTTCTCGCAGTCGTCTACCATTTGCGGACCCCGACTGAGTCGGCCCAGGATTGTTTCCAGCAGCACTGAGCACAAGCAGCGATGGACCCCAAGCAGCTTCTTTCACCCCTGTCCACCTACCTGGGCGCCAGATACTGCCTAGGAGAAGCAGGTGGGTTGGGTCCTCGCAGGAGTGGGCGGGATCTGCGAGCGCCACGACGCGGGGGCGGGGCCGAGCGGAGGGGTGGGGTCGTGGGAAGGGGGCGGGCCGGACGCAGGTTTCCGGAAGGAGAGCGCGGGAACAAGATGGCTACCACCAAACGTGTGCTGTATGTGGGTGAGCAGGCACGGGCGCCAGGCCGGGTCTGGCAGAACCCGATCCGAGTGGGTCCGGGCGTGGGACCCGACGCGGAGGGCGGCGAGTAGCTGTCTAGGCGGAATCTATGGCAGTATTGCTTTGCTCTGTGTGTTAGCCCGAGACGTAGAGCACCTTCCGGATCCCCTCCAAGCCCTCTAAGCTCTTAACAGGTACCCCTTCATCTCCTGGGTCCGGAGGATTGGTAGAGGAATACTATGAGCCTCCAGATCCTTGCGCCCATTCATTTTACAAATATTCATTTGCAGCGATGGCTCAGCCTTGGTCCCTGCCCCAAAGGAAGGGGTCCTCAGACTAGCCAGGTAGAAGTGAGACTAACTTAATTAGCACAGTTTGATAAGCGCTTTGGTGGGGACAGACATCGGTGACCTGGACCTGGATGCGGGAAAAATGGTCCTTCCATCTGGAGAGATGAGAGCAAATTTCCAGGATGCGGTGACGCTAGAGCGGATGATCCGGACTTAGCCAGGTAGTCAAAATAGGGGCAAGTGTACTCACTGAAAGAGAGCAGCAAAGGCCCAAGGATGTGAAATAGCCTTACACTTGTGAGCGAGTGGGTCATCTTATGGGACCCAGAGAATTGGGGAAGCAGAGGGAAAAAGGCTAAAGAGGTGGGCAGGGCTCCAATTATGAAGAGCCTGGTAAGCAGTTCGTACTTTATCCTGAGAACAGTAGAAAACCTTTGAAGGAGTTTAAGCAGGGAAGTAATGGGTTTAAATCTGCACATTCCCAAAATCGTTGTAGTTGGCTGTGAGGAGAAGGAGATCAGTTATGAAGCTATTGCAGTAATTCTGGGGCTGGATGCGGGTCTGCAAGAAGGGTGAAGAAAGAAATGTGTTCTGTAAGTAAGGGGGAGGGAGCAGATGAGAGGGGTGCTCATGTACCCTAAGGACTGGATGGAAGAACCCCTCCCCTTAGCTATAGGATGCTAACTGGGCTGCAGGGTTTTCTCAAGAGAATAAAGGACAGTGACTCAGAAGGGCCTCGGCTTTTTTGCAGGCGGACTTGCAGAAGAGGTGGACGACAAAGTTCTTCATGCTGCCTTTATTCCTTTTGGAGACATCACAGATATTCAGATTCCTCTGGATTATGAAACAGGTGAGTCCTTTTAGTGTCTCATCGTCAGAATCCTCCTACTGGGAAAAGAACTTAAAAAAAAATTTTTTTAAGTCCTATCACAGTGTATTATATGGTTGGTATATGTGAAAGTTCTGGAGGGTGCCTCAGTAGGGCAGCATGACAGTGACCTTGATGCAGAGGGAATGTTTTGAGGCTTGTGGTTGTGAACCGTAACAGCACTCTTAGAGAGTGCCATCTATTGGATTTGAGATAAAACAATTTTCAGTAGCCGCATAGGAAGGTAGATTTTGAGCTACATGGGACTCAAAATGGACCTGACTGTTGCTTCAAACTATCTGCTGGGCACCCCACCACACCTGCTTCCTTCTCAGCAGCTGTGCTATTAACAGGGCATCAGGAAAGCCTCGTGCTAACAATAAGGCCTTGGCTTCTGTGTACCTGGTTAAGTTTTCCTTTAATAGATATCACAGTTACAATTCAGTTTTCTATTTTTCCTCTGTTGTTGTTTTTAAGATTGGAGTTTTAGGCCCAGACCTATTGTCAACCCTGCATGGTTGTTAGCAAGGTCTTTAAATTCTCTGGACCTAGGATCTTTATCTGTAAAAACAATAAGGTTATATTGGTTCTCTAAGGTTAGTTTGTTAATTAAATTAACCCTGCTGGGCTTGGCCTTTCTAGGTAGATCAGCATTTTCCCAAGGATAAAGAATGAGTATCCTTACCTAGGTTTTAGGATTCATGCTATATTTACAATTGATACTCAAAATGTATATTTAGAATGAATACGTTAAATGACTTCATTTTTCTAGTTGCCTTGCTTACAAAGGTTAAGGTTTTAATTTGGCTTTGGTAGAAGAATTGAATGCTTATTTTAAAGAAACCTATAGTTTATTATTTCACTACGTTCCCTAAAAAAGAGAGTTTAATATAGCTTGAAATGTTGTTTGAACCAGGAAGAATTAAAGAATGAGATTCTTTCTTCTGAAATAGGGATTGGGTAGAATTTCTAATGTCCGGATATAGCTTGTGACTGGCTTCACTTTCCTTGTGATGATCTTTTTCTTCCCATTGCCATAAACAGTAATTACTTGTTTTGTTTTGTTTTGTTTTGTTTTGTTTTTCAGAAAAGCACCGAGGATTTGCTTTTGTTGAATTTGAGTTGGCAGAGGTGAGAAAATTCTGTTAACGTATTTTTCATCTTTGGCTTGTATGTTACTACTTATTACAAAAGGTTAGGTTTCTTGGCCTTATGCTAATACTTCCAGAGAACAAAAAGTGCTGTCCAAGGAAAAACTTCCCTCAGCCCTGGCTGGCTAGCTCAGTTGGTTGGAGTGACGTCCTGTACACCAAAAGGTTGCGTGTTCAATTCCCAGTCAGGGCACATACCTAGGTTGTGGGTTTAAGCCCTGGCCAGGGTGTGTATGAGAGGCAACTAACTGATATTTCTCTCTCACATCAATGTTTCTCTCTTTCCCCTCCACCCCCCAAAATCAGTAAACATAGCCTCAGGTGAGAATTTTTTTAAAAAAACTTTCCTCACTTAATCAAAGCGTAGACTGGTTAACATCGCAGATCTGCCAAGTCCTGCCCCTCTTGCTCTGCAGAGCTCCTGCAGCCCTGCTCTTGGAGCATTCTTGCCTGGCAGCACTGGTGATTGCTTCTCAATGCCCTCCACTAGATGGCAAATTGCTGCACCTCCAGCTCTAAATTCAGCCAGGAAGCACTCACTCTTTCATTAGACACACACAACGTAGGCAGGAACTGTAGAAGTGACTTTTTCCTGTTTTGATTTTCTGTAGAGTTCTTCTGCTACTGAGTATATGTTTAGACACCGCAAGAAGCTAAACTTGTACTGTCTTTTCTTGGCAGGATGCTGCAGCGGCTATTGACAACATGGTATGGCTGGGAATTTTCATTCTTACTGAAGTTGGTTTGGTGGTACAGAGGGGTCCCTGTTCATATATTGGTTTGCTGAGCCTCCAAAGTTACAAGGTTGCATGGGGAAATAAAAATGGTCATCGTGTGAAAAGATTCACTGGTAATTCATCACTTACAAGATTAAGCCTTGCTTGAACATCCTTTCCCCATTTATCAATAATATAAATCCTAATCATCCTTATTGTTCAGTCTCGCTGACTACCCCATGTCTAGGATAATAAATTGCAAGCACTATGCCAACTGATTGCACAGTGAAATCGCGTATTTTGCAAAAGAAGCAGGGTTTCATGAACCATTAGAGCAGTTAACAACTGAGAATAGAAATTCAGTAAGGATAATGGCAGGGTGTGTTACTGATGCAAATGATTTCAAGGTCGTGGAGAGGTCCTTGGGGAAAATGGTGAAGCTCTTGAGTATTTGTGCCCTCTTTGAGTTTCCTGGGTTTGCATATCAGATCTAAGGTGTCAGGTTGACTGTTGATAGAATTTTGTTGGAAAAAATACTGCAAATTAATCAGCATCTGCTACATATTTGTTCTACAAATTCATGCATAGTTAAAGCTGAATTTGAACTACAAGAAACTTATTTTCATTATTTTTAGTTTCATCACAATAAAGTCCCAGTCAAACGCTTTTCCCTTTACTTTTTACCGTGAAATTTTCTTCACTGCTCTAAATGGATTTACAGTAAGTGACCTTTCCTGGTGCCAATTATGCTTGGATAGTAAGGCTCTCCTTTTTCCCTGGTCTCTGTTACCCATTCACTGAATGTAGTCCTCAGCTCTCAAAAAGAGATCACTTCTCACCATTTCAAAGCTGACCTTGACTTTTGAAGATGAACTCAGGTAGTTGGAAATTACATTTACCCTTGTAACTCTGAACCCAGACTTACTACTGGTAGCACAGTTCTTTGCTGGCCTTGAAAGGTAGGTGTGGGATGGCTCCGGGGAGGCAGTTCCCTGCCACCCACAGGCTGCTCTGTGGTGGGTGCAGAGCTTGTCGAGAGGGGCTCAGGGATGCAGAGAGAACAGATTAAGAGCATGTGACTCTCCTTTAACCTAATAGAGTTTAAGCAGCTGAATTTGCCATCTTTTCAGAATGAATCTGAGCTCTTTGGACGGACAATTCGCGTCAATTTGGCCAAACCAATGAGGATTAAGGAAGGTTCTTCCAGACCAGGTGAGTGGGATCCTCACAGATTCCCCATCTTGTCCTCTAGTGTGGCCCGAGTTGCGTTTTTAGCCCTATTCCATGGAAGTAGGTGCCGAGTGCCATTGCTGATGAACAGGGCTAGAGAATGGTTCAAGTTGACGAAGGGCACGCACCACTTTTAGTTTGAGCTTCTCAGGGCAATTGTTTCCATCATAGAGAAACCCTGCCTGATTTTTTACCTTTCCCAGTTTTCTCGTTCCTGGGGTGTCCCACCAAGGGCTAGAATAGGCAAGACCACAGCTTTCCCTTCCATGTAGCTTTTTCACTTCGCCCTGCTGAGAGCTGGACTTCAGGGCGGACATTCCCAGTGGGAACTCTCCTTGCCCTTGGGTGTTCCCCACGCAGAACCCTGTGGCTGAGAGGGCCACAGGGTGCGTTTCGCTAGGCTGACTGGTGCAGCTAATTAGCAGGGGGCTGATAGTGCAAATCTCTTACCATTGGTTTGACGGTTTCCCTTCAGTTTGGTCAGATGATGACTGGTTAAAGAAGTTCTCTGGGAAGACTCTGGAAGAAAATAAAGAGGAAGAGGGGTCAGAGCCTCCCAAAGCGGAAACGCAGGAGGTGAGATTGAAGGCGGTGCTTCCACAGGAGACTCCTTTTTAAGTTTTATGGAAATTTGAAAATATATGTACAACAGCAGAGAAAATGAGGAATGAACGCTTAGTACGTTGGCGAAGGAGGTATTGAGTGAACTAAAGAGAGAGGCTTTAAGTGTCTCATCCTTGTGCTGTGGGGAGTAAACTAGTCAGCCTCAGCTCATTTTAGGTGCTGGCTTGTGATGGGCGGCTGACGAGGAGGAAGCCCACCACGAGGAAGGGTGGTGAGTGCTCCTCTTCACTGCCCCCCCCATCAGCCCCCCTCCTTCACTGTAGCGTCTGACAGCAGGCTCACGGGATTCCTCTTCCTGCCCTGACGCGGGAGAGTCAGGACAGGGTGGCGGTACCGTCCCTGCCGTCTCTGCATGGGTTTGAGGTCCTCCCTTGCTCAGAGAAGGCCGCCCTGGCGCTTTCTCCTGGTTCTCGGCATACCTCTCCCATCATTGCTCCTCAGGCTCCTTCCTCCCCTCCTGTGGGCGTCGCTTCTTTCCTGGCTCATGGCACGCTTTCTTCTTTCAGCCAAAATAGTAGCAGTCAGTCAGTTTTTCGCAGCCCCTCCCGTGCTATTGACTCCTGTGATCTCTATTTCTAGCGTTGAGCTTCAGGCATTGTGCTGCAAGTCTCACAGGCAGCTTGAAGTTGCCGAAAATGGGTGCTCTCCCTTCTCTAATCCTGTACTTGCTGTGTTCCCCAGCTTGTTTATTTGCCGCCATCCATCTACACGTTGACCCGAGACAGAAATTTGGATACAAACACAGCGTATAAAAGGCCCTCACAGTCAGTGGAATAACCCTGGGTCATCCAGTCCCCTCTTTAAAATAGAGACAATATATCATCATGTTCTGCACGTTTTTCTCATAAGTCTTCCCTGTGTCCCTCCTTCCTGATTGTTCCATCATCCTCGTTTAGCCTCTCATCTCATTTGGATAATTACAGTAGCTCCCTAACTGGTCTTCCGGCTGGGATCTTGTTCTCATCCAGTCTTTCATAAAGATGGCTAGAATGACCTCTTGAAAGCACAAGACCAACCATCTGATTGTCTTGCTGAGAACTTGTCTGTGGCTCCCCATCACCTGTCCCACAAGATCAAGTCCAAGAGGGGCTCTCCGAGTCCTTGACCCCGCCCACCCCACCAGTCTCAGTTGCACCTCTCCACATCACAGGCCCCACTTGACACTCTTGGTAAAAGTGGGATTTGTATTTCCCTCTGTGTCTTTGCTTTTGTACAGGCTGCTCCTGTGCTTACTGCCTTTCCCTTCCTAGGCAGCAAGCTGTGAGGGTGGGGGCCTTGTGTAATGCATCTTGTAAATAAAGAAAAATGCCAGGTAGGGTAACCTGATTAAGAGCATGGGCAGGGTGGGTGGTGTAAGCAGTGTAGGTTTGAATTCCAGCTTTACCACTTACCACCTCTGTGACCTTGGGCAAGTTATTGAACTTCATTGTGCCTCGGTTTCCCTATCTATAAAGTGGTCCTGATCCCAAGGGTGGTTATGAGGATTATATGAGTTACTATGCATAAAACGTTTAGAATATTTTTCTGTACATGGGAAGTGCTAGGTGAATATTTGCTGCTGCTGCTGTTAGCAGCAAGTGATAGGAAAAATATCCTCAGTACGTTTTTTAAACTGAACCACAGACAAGTTACAAACCTTTGACTTTTCTCTTTGAAACAAATGTGATAGCTCTATTAAATGTCTCCTTCTCCTCTGCTTAGCTTTGTCTACTTGGATATAAAGCAAGAACCCCTCAACCTCCTCCATTGTCTTCTGCGCACTTGGGCCCAAGCTGGAGGGCAGCCCTCCTTGCTTCCATTGTAGCCAGCCTTTGGATACACAGGGCTAAGCATAACAGGAGGAGATGGTGTTACATAAATGGGTCCGTTTAACTGGAGTGAGGTGGGCGGGCTTGAGCTGGCTGAAGGTGCTGAGAGTCATGTTGGGCCAGAATAGTGTCGTTCTGTGGCTGCGGGGGGTGAAGCAAGCTGACGTGCCTGAGGGCGAGTGTGATGAGATCACGTGCCTGTGGGATGGGGCTCAGGTAGATAGTGCTGAGGTCCCGGTGCTATGGCCCTGCCTCTGCGTCCTGCAGCCCCGCCAGGGCCCAAGGCCGTCGGCACCTTGCTCCGGCCTGCTCCCCGCAGTTGGGTTCTGAGTGTGTTTTGCAAAGAATCCTTGGGAATCAGAGTTCTCTCTAACCGAGCAATTTCTTCTGCACCCAGGGAGAGCCCACTACAAAGAAGGCCCGGTCCAATCCTCAGGTGTACATGGACATCAAGATTGGGAACAAGCCAGCTGGCCGCATCCAGATGCTCCTGCGTTCAGACGTTGTTCCCATGACAGCAGGTGAGTGGGGCTCCAGTCAGGGCTGCCAGGAAGTTAGTGCCCTTGACATTGTTTCTGACATAAATGGATTTGACCCTGAAATCTAGTAACAGATGAGTAAGAGCAGGCATTTTAAAGCTTTATTAAGTGCTGGTTTACTAGTTCTAAATTTTATTTTTAATATAAGTAAATATGCCCTGGCTGGTGTGGCTCAGTGGACTGAGTGCAATTCCGCTCAAGGCACATGCCTGGGTTGCAGACCAGATCCCCCGTTGGAGGTGTGCAAGAGGCAACCCTCTCCTTCTCCCTCCCTTCTCCTCTCTCTAAAACTAAATAGACTTCCGGTCAAGATGGAGGCATAGGTAAACACGGCTCTCCACCTCACACAACCACATCAAAATTACAATTAAACTACAGAACAACCATCCCTCAGACCTGCCAGAAATCAAGTTATTGAGGTGACTGGGAGTCCAACAACTACGGAACTAAAGAAACCACATCCATCCAGACTGGTAGGAGACATGAGAATGCAGAACGGGCTGGTCCCACACCCACGGGTGGTGGGTAAAAATTTGAGAGGGATACCTGAGGAGTGAGGGGTCTCAGCCTCACACTGGGCCCCCCAGCCCAGGGTTCCAGTGCCAGGAAGATAAGCCCTAATAACTTCTGTCTGTAAACAGGATTTGAGTCAGTGAAAAGAACTACTGGATTCCCAAGAAGTGGCTCTTAAAGGGCCTGAGTAAGGGCTTACTCAGACCCACTCCCTCTGAGCTCCAGCACTGGGGTAGCAGCTTGAAAGGCACCAGTGGCATACAGGGAGGAACTGAAGTGTCTGGCATTGGGGTGAGAGCTGGGGGACAGCTTTCTTCCAGAGGTGGGCAGAGGCCATTATTCCTTTCCTTTTTTTTTTTTTTAACTTTATTTATTTTTAGAGCAAGGGGAAGGGAAGGAGAAGGGGAGAGAAACATCAATGTGTGGTTGCCTCTCACATTCCCCCCATTGGGGACCTGGCCGATAACCTAGACATGTGCCCTGACTGGAAATTGAACCGGTCACTCTTTGGTTCACAGGCTGGTGCTCAATCTACTGAGCCACACCAGCCAAGGCTGCATTGTTCCTTTCTGAGCCCTCCCCCTTACAGAGCCACAAAGCTGGCAGGCAGGGACCATATCTGAGACTCCGTCAACCTGGAAATTCCTGAGGCTCCCCCACACCAAATTTACAGCCCACCCAAGCTGTTAACAATGGCTTTTCCGTATGAATGGCTGGTCTCATCTCAGGCTTCACATCTTCTTAAATCTTCTCAAACAAGCAACAAGGAACCTCAGTGAGACCCCAGCTCCCTTACCTCTGGCTAAGCAGCCCCACTAGCAAGCCAGCCTTGGTTCCCAGCTTGGCTTCACCTTGGAACCTCCAAGGCCAGCACAGGTAAGCAGCCATCTGCAGATTGCTTTGTAGCTCATGCTGGGTGGCCCCAGGCAGAATATAGGTGGGGGCTGACCTTGGCCTGCACCACTTGAGAACCCCAGCACCAGTACACCCAGTGGACAACTACAGACCATGTTGGAACACCACCACCCTACCCCAGTATGGCTGATCCTCGAAGGAAAGTGGAGGATGGTGTTCAGTGGCCAGAGCCAGTCTTTGCAGCTGACTGGCCTGGCTAAATCATTCCCATTGACCTGCCAACAGCAATCAGTGCTCAACTACAAGAGGAGGGTGTATTCAGCCCACGTGAGGGTGCACCTCGCGTACCCAGCTTGGGTGATAGGGGAGGCTGTGCCACTGGGCCGTACAGGACACCTACTACATTAGGCCATGCTACCAAGACGGAGTCGTAGCAGCTCTACATAATACATACAAACAAACACAGGGAGGCTACCAAATGAGACAAAGAATCATGGCCCAAATGAAAGAACAGATCAAAACTCCAAAAAAGTAATTAAACAAAATGGAGATCAATTTGTCAGATACATAAATCAAAACGCTGGTTATAAGGATTCTCAAGGCATTTAGTGAGGACCTCAACATCATAAAAAAGATCCAGTCAGAAATGAAGGATACACTAATGGAAATAAAGAACAATTTATAGGAAATCAACAGAGTGGATGAAGCTGAGAATCAAAGCAATGGTTTGGAACATAAGAAAACAAAAACAGCGAATCAAAACAACAAGAAGAAAAAAATATCCAAAAAAACAAGGGTAGTGTAAGGAGCCTCTGGGACAACTTCCATTGTACCAACATTTGCATCATAAAGGTGCCAGAAAGAGAAGACAAAGAGCAAGAAATTGGAAATCTATTTGGAAAAAATAATGAAAGAAAACTTCCCTAATTTGGTGAAGGAAATAGACATGCAAGTCTAGGAAGCACAGAATCCCAAACAAGATGGACACAAATAGGCCACACCAAGACATAAGGTTAAAGATAAAGGGAGAGTCTTAAAAGCAGCAAGAGAAAAGCAGTTAGTTACTTACAAGGAAGTTCCCATAAGACTGTCAGTTGATTTCTCAAAGAAAATTTACAGGCTAGAAGGGATTGGCATGAAATATTCAAAGTCATGAAAAGCAGGGACTTACAGCCAGACTGCTCTAGGCAGCAAAGCTATAATTTAGAATGGAAGGGCAGATAAAGTGCTTCCCAGACAAGAAAAAACCAAAGGAGTTCATCATCACCACTATTATATGAAATGCACATTGATGTTTCTTTCCCTCTTTCTCCCTCCCTTCTCTCTAAAAATAAATTTTAAAAATCTAAAAAAAATTTTTTTTATATAAATAGACTCATAATAGTTGTGCTTTGTGTCTGGCTTATTTTACATGCATAATGATTTCAGTGTCATCTGTTGTAGTATGTGTCAGTGCTTCATTTTTATGGCCAAACAATATTCCATCTCATGGGCATACCACATTTTGTTTATCCATTTGTTTGTTGATGGACACTTGAACATTGCTTCCACTTTCTAGCTATTTTAAATAATGCTGCTGTGACCACTTAAAATCCATGTATGTGTTTAAATCCTTGTTTTCAGTTCTTTTGGGTATACAGTATTCCCTCAGTTATCATGGGTATTACGTTCCAGACCCCCACCCCCCGTGAAGTAGGAACCTTACATTTATTCTACACTCTTAAACCTACGTAACTTTAACAACATACGTACACAGTAGCACAAAATCCCGCGATATAGCGAAAAATACGCAATAAATAATTAAATATAATATTTTTTTAAATCCTGCGGTACAGTGAGGCTGCAATAAGTGAGCCACGATATAGCGAGGGACTACTGTATACCTAAGAGTGGAAATACTGGATCATAAGGTAATTTTATGTCTAACTTTCTGAGGAGTTGCCAAATGTCTTCCATAGCAGCTGCACCGTTTTACCTTTCACCAGTGATGTATAAGGACTCTAATTTCCCCACGTCCTTGCCAACACTTGTTATTTTTTGCTTATCAAAGCCATCCTAGTAGCTGCGAAGGGCTATCTTGCCATGGTTTTGGTTTGCATTTCCCTAATGAATAATGATGAGCATCTTTTCATGTGCTTTATTGGCCATTTGTGTATCTTCTTTGGAAAAAGGTCTTTTCCCATCTTTTGCCCATTTATTAACTGGGCTGTTTGTCTTTTTGTTGTCGAGTTGCAGGAGTTAGTTATATATTCTGGATATTAAACCCTTGTCAGATATGATTTGCAAATATTTTCTCCTGTTCTGTGGGTTGCCTTTTCACTCTAAGAGAGTCCTTTGATGCATAAAAGTTTTAAATTTTGATGAAGTCTAATGTATGTATTTTTTCTTCTGTGAATGCTTTTTGGTGTCATTTAAGAAACAATTGCCAATCCAAAGTCACAAAGATCTGCCCCTGTGTTTTCTTCTAAGAAAATTCATAGATGATATATCCTACCGGCCCACATAATTATTTTAAAAATCAAGTTTAATCCACCCACTAAAATATCAGTATTGTTCTGTAACTAATAGAACATCAAAGGAAAGTAAGTTGTAGTAGAAGGTGCGTTTCCGCATGTAAATTTTTTTTCTTTAAAAAAAATGACCACCAGTTTAGTATGGAGCAGAGCTGGAATGCATGTATTCATGCCTCCTTTAGTCAGAATCCCCTATAGTCCTTTAAGGTGTCACTATCACGAAACTTAAAATGAAAATGTAATCAAATACAGTTTTCAGAGTCAAGTTAGAGGAAGGTTTTTTGTTTGTTTCGTTTTAGCCTGAGCACCTTTTTCTTTCCCAACCGCAGAGAACTTCCGTTGCCTGTGCACCCACGAGAAGGGCTTTGGCTTCAAGGGGAGTAGCTTCCACCGCATCATCCCCCAGTTCATGTGCCAGGGCGGCGATTTCACAAACCACAATGGCACCGGGGGCAAGTCCATCTACGGGAAGAAATTTGATGATGAGAACTTCATCCTTAAGCACACGGGGCCAGGTGGGACGCGGTGGGTGGGTGGTAACGAGTGGGGTTGGTCTGGGGCAGGATGGCACGACGGGCTGGGGTTCTGGCAGGGGGTCGGGGTCCGGAGGAGACCCAGTGAGTAACAGAGGAGGAGGGGTCAGCCTGGCTGGAGCAGAGGACACGCTCCATCGCCCTCCGTGTCCACGCTGCCCACAGCCCCTAGCTTAGCTTCTGTGGTCTGCCATTATCAGCTCCTTCTTACTGCCCAAACCCCACTGCCCCTGTCTCTGTCAGACTTACCCAGTGAAAGAGCTCAGTGGTTGGTCCCCCAGCAACTAGAGAAAACCACAGAACTGTACTGAGTGGTCCCACTTGAAGTTTATGACTGTAGTTCTTCAAAGAGCCCAGGGCAGACTTACCAGGTTTCCTTCGTGCTCAGGCCCAGAGATGACAGTTCCATGCCTTCCTCCCCTCCCAGGACGTCTACATCACCCTCTCCTCGGCCGTTTGGCCTCCTGTGTCTCTCCATACTTACCCACTCTGACTTCCCTCCAAGTCCAGGGGATGAGCTGTCTCCCTGCGGCCACCCCCTCTCCACCACTTGGCTTCTGCAGTCCCCCCCCCACCTCCTTGCGGCGCTGTGACCTCCATTCCCCTGCTCTGCTAGGGCGACCCATCTACATGAACACACGTGGTATCAGTCAGAAGTCATCCTTGGCTCATGCCTCCCCTCCTCAGCTCTCATGCCTTTGGTCCCCTTTCTAAGCAAAACTTCCTAAAAAAGTTGTGTAGACCCCCTGCTTTCTGTTCTCTCCATACTCCTCTCGCCAGACTGCGGCCCCACCTGTCCACGCTTACGAAAGAGGCCGACAGCCGGTTATCCACCGCGTCTTGTTGCTCCTCCCAGCAGCGCTGACCCTCCTAACCCCGTGCTTGTGGGCTGGCAGGACTCCTCCCTCTCCTACCTAGTTTTCCTCTTATCTAATTGGCTCCTTTTTCTCAGTCTTTGCTGTCTCCTCCTTTAACTGACCCCTAAAAATCAAAGTGGCTCCGTACTGTCTTTCCTGTTCTCCACAGAAGCCTGTTGCCGTTACCCCTTTTATCTAACTGGGAGTTTGTAGTGCCCCTCTTTACTGTGCTTAAACAGAATTTATAGATGATGATTGTTTTAAAAGTCAACTTTAAGCCACCCACTAAAATATCAGTATTGTCCTATAACTGATAGAACATCAAAGGAAAGTAAGTTGGAGTGGAGGAATGTGGGTTTCCGTATGTAAATGTTCAAGCCCAACTGCCCGATGACAGTGCGTGTTCAGGTGCAGCAGCAAGGACGCGGGTGGGCGTGTGGACCGCAGCCTGGACACCATGAGCAGTATGGCCATTGGTGACATGATTTTGCAGAATGGAAAGGGCAGCTGGTTCAATTCTGAATTAAACAAAGAATAGTATTTTCTTGATTTATGTAGTATTTGCAAATAATAACTTTGGGCTTGAATGTATAATGCAATTAGGTTGTAGGTACAGATAATTGTAAACGGATCTTTCACACCCATGTCTGGCAGCATATTTGAGAGTCTTAGAGGAAATGGGACATTCTTCATTAAGTGGGATTTTGCAGATCATCTAGCATTTCAGGCCCCCTCCTGCTAATGCCAGCAGCACTCCATAACATTTCTGATAATCAAAAACATTTAAATTTCCAAAGGACTCCTAGGGATAGGACCAATGCCATTGAGAACCACTGGCCAGGCAACTTCTAGTCCCAGGCTTTCAGTCGCCTCTGTTCCCCCTCCCACACTAGCCTCAGGCCCGTCCCTCCCTGCCCCTCCCCGGGGCCCCCCACAGCGTCACACGCCCCACAGCTCTTGCTCTTCAGCCGACACACATCCTCCACCTCTTCGCGTTTCAGTCACTGACGCCACCATCCACCTGGCCGGGGAGTCAGACACGCAGGACTCCTCCCCGACCCCTGTGCTCCCTCACCCGTACGGCGGGCCCCTCTGTCTTCAGTCACCTCCTGGCCCGGCCTCTCTTCACCCCCCTCCACCACCAGGGCTTCCGGGCTTACCCCCGGTTCCGCTCTTGCCTCTCACCCCTCGTGGTCTAATATCGGGAGGTAGAGCGGTCCTCCCAGCTAGACACCCAGGCACGCCATTCTGCTGACAGCCCTCCCAGGGCCCCGTCCCCGTAGGATCCGGTCCAGCAGGGCCGACCGACCTGGGCCCGGCAGCTCCCCAGGCGCAGGGACCTGCCGCTCCGCCCCCTGTGTCCCCGCCAGTCCTGCTGCTCCTCACACCCCGGGCTCACTCCCCTCAGGGCCTCGGCAAATGCTGCTTCCTCCCGGGGGCGATCTCCCTCCAGGCTCCATGGGTCACCCCTCCCTCCCTTCTGGTGCCACACACGTGTCACCTCGTCCCAGGGGCCTGCCCTGGCCTCCTTCTCTAATGGACTTTCCTACCACCTCGCTCTTATGAGTCAGCTCCATTTTTTGTCACACGCTTGCTACCTGAGATTGTATTATAAATTTATTTTTCTACTTATTTTCTGTCTCCCTTCTGAGAATGTCAGCCTCGGGAGGGCAGGGCACAGGCTTTCTTTTCACTGTTTCCTGCAGCATTGTCTGACACAGTAAACACATAATCAGTGTTTGACTCTTTAAAGCCGTTGTGTGTCAGGCACCCTGCTCGCTGTGGCCCTGAGCATAGGAGGGGACACAGTCCCCATCCCAGGGAGTACGCGGTGCAGAGGCCTGGCCGTGAAGCGTGGCTCTCTCCCGCTGCCCCCTCAGCCCCCAAACCCGGGCCTTTTAGACTAAGCTCCGATGTCCCCTCCTCCAGAGAGCCTTCCGTGATGGTGGCACCAGCACACGTGACACACACTCAGTCTCTGTGACTGCCCTGTGCTTCCATCCCCTGCACAGCTGTCTGTCACTGGCTTCTCTGTCATGGCTGTCACAGCACAGGTCTCTTGAGTGACTTTTGCACTAGACGGAGCTTCAGAGCTGGAACCTGTGTCCAGGGCTCAACGGGCCTGGCTACAAAGCAGGCAGTAAGTGTTGAGTGAACGGAACAAAGGACAAACCAGTATAAAATGAAACCACCCTGCTTATCGTTCCATGGACTGTCAGTTGAGTGGAAGACAGACATCCACATGGTCTGTCTGTCCCAGAGTTAGTCTGGCCGAGGAGCCCGGGGTCGGGTGCTGACCTGCTCGTCCCTCCCCCAGGCCTGCTCTCCATGGCCAACTCCGGCCCCAACACCAACGGCTCCCAGTTCTTCCTGACGTGTGACAAGACGGACTGGCTGGACGGCAAGCACGTGGTGTTTGGGGAGGTCACGGAAGGCCTGGATGTCCTGCGAAAGATTGAGGTGGGTGACTGGCCAGCCCTCGGGCACAGCCGTGTGGGACAGCGGGAGCAGGCGCCCTGGGGCCTGGCGGGAGGGCTCAGCTGCTCCAGGGGAGGCCGCCTCTGCTGGGGCTGGGAATGGGAGGCGGGATGGCTGTCCCCAGGTCCCCCTTAAATCTTCACCCTCCCTCCTGTTTCTCCTCTCCTGTTCCACCCACAAAGGCTCAGGGCAGCAAGGACGGGAAGCCAAAGGAGAAGGTGATCATCTCCGACTGTGGGGAGTACGTGTGAGAGGTGCTCTCTGCACTGCGCCCGTGGGTCCAGGATTCGGCCGCCCGGGGGTCCAGCACTTGTTAAGCAGGGGTCAGTGTCACGTCCTTCCGGGGTCAGCTTGGAGCAGCTCCTCTGATGGCCTGGGAGCCGGCATGGCGCCACCCTTCCCACCGTGGATGGCTGTGCGTGGCCTTTCTAGGTCTTTGCTGCCAGGGCCTCTCCTGGGCCCACCCGTGTAGCTCCTGGATGTTTCTTCTGGTAAAATAAACTGTAATATAATAAATCCAAAAAGAAACCCTGGTGACCACTCTCTTGAGTCCTTAAACTGACCGTATGAAGCCCACTCACATTATGGAGGGTAATCTCCTTTACTTCAACTACTGGTTTAAATGTTAATCACATCTGAAATATACCTTCACAGCAACATCTGGACTGATGTTTGACCAAAAACTGGATACCATTGATCTAGCCAAGTTGACACATAAAATTAATCAGCATAGTCCCAAAAATATTTACTACCTGAACCTTCACAGAAAGTTTGCTGACCCCGAAATGAGCCACATGGTCCCAGCCTCATGCTGAGCTCTGGTCCTAGTGTGTGCAGCCAATGCTTGGAGCCAGGGTGGGCTGGCTTCACTCCCCTTCCATATTCTGGTTGGCCAGGTGGCTTTAAAGATCCTTCACCTGCAGAAGGCTCTGAGCAGGGACTGAGCCCTGTAGCCACACCATTCAGAATCCAATGGGCTGGGTTTTTAATCTTGAGATCCGGATGAGTCAGGAGGCAGGAGAGGCCTGTGCCTTCCACCCTGTGCTCCCAGGATAGCTCCTGCCGAGGGATGGTGGCTTTCTGGCCCCCGTGTATCAGGTGGACTCCCAGCCTTCAGCTGAGCGCCGTCTGCTGCAGCTGGCCAGGTTTCTGTCTCCTTGTGGCTGGGATGTACCACATAGTTAGCCCTGAGCTCCCAAGAGACCCTCTAAGCAGAGGGCCCCATCTGTGTATACCACAGCCACTGCAGGTCAGGCACAGGCGTGGGCAGGCTTTAGTTAAGTGGGGGTGATGGCAGCAACTTCAGGGCTTTTATAACAACCAAGAAAAGATGTGTGTGAAGAAATTAGCACAGCCAGCCTCCTGAGAGAGGACTGACTCCTGCTATGGGGACCTGGCCGCATTCTGCTCTTCCCTGAAGGCCTAAGGAGGCTGAGACTGATTTCCCTAAATTTGGGAAGCTTAGCAGGTTTGGACTCATTGGGTGCCACTGCCCCTCCCAGGGGTCCACCAGGTGTTATCTCACTGTGTCCACATTGGGACCCTCAACAGAGGTAAACCAAGGCTCAGGGGATGTGAGTGCAAAGGTCACGTGGGACAATGTGGCAGAGCTGTGGCCAGAAGCTTGGCCTGTCATAATGAAGTCCTGGGAGGTCTGCTGGGCTCTAGCCTCAGTCTATGGCCAGTGCCCAAGGACCCAACCTTGCCAGGCAGGAGGAAGGCCAGTAACCTGGCTGCCTACTTCAGCAGCTCCGCACAGCACCGACCCTCATTGCTCAGGAGGGCTCTGGCCTATGGGGAGTAGACACCAGGGTGCTGTGGGGCCTTTGCTGCAGCCTGAAGGTCAAAGCTGCTTTCCTAGGACTGCCTGGCTCCCACCTAAGGTGGACTCCTTGTCCACGTAGCTGTTGCTCTAGGACTGAGGACATGGGGCTCGGTTTTGCCAATTCATTCCCTAATTCCTTCAGGGCTGGGCCCTGCCCTTGTCCTGGCCCTCTGACAGCAGCACCAGCGAGAGACCCAGGGTTGTGGCCCCAGGATCAGGCCTGTGGCTGCTGGATTTTCCTCTCTAGCAGCATATCTGCCTCCATATGCTGTTGGCACGACGCATTTGTCACAGTCAAGGCAGCCTCTCAGCAACCCTGAGGAAGGAACTGTGGGACTACGTTTTTAGTAGTGAAAGCTGAGTCTCACAGAGCTCAGGTGACAGAAAACTAGAAAGCCATGTTTTCAAAAAATATTTATTAACAGGGAAATTTTCACCATATAAGAAAGTGGGAAAAGCATATCTCAAAGAAGTTTAATACAATAGGATAACAATCTTTAAAAATACCTATCTATAATACGTAAATCTCTATATGTTTATCCTAAGAGGAAAAAAAGCCTAGAAGTAAATTCACAAAATATTAATAATGTGTTTATCTGAGTTGTAGGACTATGGTGACTTGTATTGTTTTTGTTTGCTTTTATTTAAACTTATTTCCAAAACTGCATTATTTTTATAGTAAATGAAAAACACATTTTTTAAAAAAAGGTCAGGTGTTTGCACGAGTCCTTTGCACAAGTAGGAAAACCTGGCAAGGACCAACCCCTGTTCAAATTGCTCACAGGCCCTGGCCAGGTGGCTCAGTTGGTTAGAGCATCATCTTGATACACCAGGGTTGCAGGTTTGATCCCTTGTCAGGGCACATACAAGAATCAAGCAGTGAATGCATGAATAAGTGGAACAACGAATCGATGTTTATCTAAAATCAATAAATCTAACAATTTTTAAAAGGTGTGGTACATATACGAAAAAATGCAAATCGCTCAGAGGCACTTGTTGGGTACTGAGCACCCTCTACAGGACAGTGGGATCCCCATGTCAGGGAACACAGCGAAGTTTCTCAGCCCTGGACATTGCTGGCAAAACTGGGCACTTGCCTCAGGCCTTTCAAGCAGGTGAAAATTCCAGTCCCGCCCTTGAATGATTGCAATGTGTAGATACTTTAAGGAGAAGCCCAGCTCTGAAATTAATACACCATCACCTGCAGGACACATTCTGGGACGAGGTTTGGTGGATAAGCATGGAAGGGGCTCAAAATCAGCAAACTCCTTTGTAATAGTATCAGCAGGAACCTGTTGTGAAGCATTTATAAACCAGACATGGTCCTAAATGTTTATGTACATATCTGGTCCTTCTAACAGCCTGGAAGGAAAGAGCCAACATCCTGCTGTGCAGAGGAAGGACCAGGATTCAAATCTATTTAGCTCCCAGAACCTGTACTCTCGTTCTGCTGCCTCTTTCCAATTTCTTGGGGATGTTTCCAGAACATGTGACTTCCCTACCTTAGTTAGAAGACAACTTGATCTTGAGGCCAAAATCGTACTGTCACTACCAAGGCTGACGCGCATTTCTCCTCAGCCTGTTTTTCCATGTGTCCTCCCTTCCCGTCAACTGTCAATGACTTTTCATTGCTGTCAGTGGGTGTGCACTGACCACCCTTATTTATCCTTCTGGTCTGGTGTGGCCAGATAAACAAGCCGTGTCCTGAGTAAGAGAAAGGGAAATAGTGGCTTCTGTGCTGCATTCCTGCCAGCCTGGGCCACCCACTGTAGCTGCCACGCGTGGCTCAGCAAATAAGATAACTTATGGGATACAGCGTATGGGCTCTGTGTCCACAATTGTTTCACTGCTTGGGGCTTTTTCTGTTTGATTTCATTTGGTGACTAGATCTCAGAAGTTGTTGGAAGTCTGATGGCCAGGTGGGTAAGCAATGACTTACTGTTTTTTAATTGTTCGACAGCTCCTATTCATTCCTGCTGTGCACAGCTTGATTGACAGGAAAGGCGTATGTCATATCTACAAACCTTCAGGTAATCTGACAGACATTTCTGGTGCACCCCTGCCTATGCCAGGCCACTGCTGGGCACTAAAGATACCAGGGGAAGTAAAACACTAGTTCTTAAAATAATTGGCTAATTTTAAATTTGCAGTTACCTAAAAGACAATCCTTGATGTTGGGAAGAGAGGACTGTTACGTAAGTAATAGAATGGCAAATAGGTTCCATGTTATGTGCCAATTTGTGACGGCCACCTGGTTCATGACTCGGATTTGTGATGGCCGCCAGAGTTCCAAGTTCAGGGTTATGAGGTTGCAGCTGGGCTCAGTGCTCAGACACGGATTCCTTGGCTGAAGGTCCTTGGGAGATCAGAAAGTGCCCTGCCTTCATGTTAAAGATAGGAAATGAGGCCCACAGGAGGAAGCCACCTACACATCAGGTCTCCTGACATCTAGGCCAAAGCTTAGATCCCTACACTGATGGAGAACTCATTACCTTACAGTATGGGCCCATGGGAGGGTGTCCTCCCTGCACTCGCTTACAGCGTCCCTCCAGGTCTGGGTGTGGCGGCTGCTGCTGCAGCACAGCCCCAGCCTCCACCCCTGCCTGCTCCAGGCCTGCTCTCCTGGCGTCTGTCCTCAGGGTGCAGAGTGAACCCCAGGGATGCACGTCTTTGGGCACACAGGTCGTTCTGCCTCTGTGAGCTGCGCCTGTGGGTTGGGGTGGGCCCAGGATCTTCTATTAATGACACAGTATTTCAGGGTTCGGGCAGCTGGACTCTGTCTGCTCCAGCAGGTAAATTACAGGTTTAGCGAGTCAGAAATCAAATAAACACTCCAATTGCTTCTGCTGTTCCAAGAACAGTGGTTTCCGGGAACCTCCCCACCCAACTCATCCTAATTACTGCCTGTCACTCCCCTGGGACAGGGGCCTTTTCTTTGGCTCACAGGACCAAAGAAAAACAGGATGGGGCTCCTGGGCACACGGGATGACGCAGGCTTTGGTGGCCAGCCTGTTTTCGAGAACTTATGGACACAACAGGTGCTGACAGGTCCCTGTCCTGGCCCCACACCTGGTCACAGACTGCCCAGTGTCACAGACACATTGCCCTGGCTGGAATGGATTGCTCCTTAGCAGGAGATGGCAAACAGTTCTCACTTCACATGCCACTCTACTGTGCTGGCAGCGCTGCCTGGCACTCTGTTCTGATCACAAAATTCCATCCAGATTTGGAAGTAAAAATATCAGGGTTGATTATTGATGTCTGCCATGTAGAAAGGAAAGGAAAATTATGTCATATGTGCTGGACACTGTCATCCTGGCCCACCCAATGTATGCCTGACTCAGTAAAAAGATAACTTTCCCACAGAGCTGAACTCCCAGTGGTTCAACATGGTGACAGATAGATGGGTCAGTGAAGCCCCCAAGATTTTTTGTTTCTCCAAAGGCAAAATTTCAATGCACTGTACGTCTTCCCCAGAAAGCAGAGACAGATCAAGGGCAGGAAGACAGAAGATAAAAGCCATTGGCTGTAGCCCTAAACCATGTTGTTCATTCAGCTCTTTCTGGAGTTGCCTACATGCCTTCCCATGGCCAGCAGTTGGGTAATTCAGATCTATAAATATAAAGCACAGAGGGCAAGTCCATGCTCTTTAACAGAAGTGCCCAGAAGTCCCAAGGTTTGCATCTGAGAAGGACAGGCAACCAGAGGTGGACAAGACCTGTCTACATATCCCCAACCCTGCAATGGATAGCAGAGGGCCTGACGTGGCCATCTTGGGTTCCAGGTGCTCTGAGGTCATTCCATATCTGTCCATGGCCTGGGCCAATGCGTACGGGCAGGTCCTCAGACAGGGCTTCTGGGCCAACCCCAAAGAGCCAGTTAGCATAGGCCACTGGGGGAGAGGGCTGGGGCAGAACCCAGCCAGATGACTAAGACCACCAGGACTGCAGGCCAGAATCTATCACAACCTCAGGCAGGGGAGGGGGCAGTGGGGCCTGAGAGGATCCACCCCTGGAAGGAAGGAGGGAGGGCATGGACATGTGGATCTCTGAGGACTCTGTGCCAGTCCTGCCTGTGGTCTGGCTGGGTTTGAGGGTCTCAGCCTCTGCAAAGGGGCTGGTCCGAGTGGGAGACACTACAGTAGCCGGGGGTGGGGCCTCAGTGGCAGCCGCAGGCCTTGACCACCATGTTGCGGTGTTTGCGCAGGATGACGTTGTTGCTGCTGTCATAGTAGAGCACGGAGGTGGCGCTCAGCTTGGTGGGCGCACAGCACGCCTTGGGGACTGTGTCTGGCTTCATCAGGTGCACCTGGCCAGGGAGGGGGCAGCAGGCGGAGGCATGAGCACACGGACTTCTCCCAGGTCCCGCCCAGCCCCTGCCCCCAGCTCCTGCCTGCCCCTCCGCTGCTCCATTAGAAAGTCTGCCCTTCACGACCCCTTCCCTTCCCTGCCTCGAGGCCCTTAGGGCACAGCCTGGGCACCAGCTTGGCCCCTGCCACACCCTCTCCCCTCAGACCCTCAGACTCTGCTGGTCCCCAGCACACAGTGCACCTAGTGGCGGGTCCCTCTGCCTGAGGCCCCTGGAGCACCGCCCCCGCACTCCTCCCTCTTCTCTGTGCTTCCACAATGTCCCTGATCATGTCTTGTCCACCTTTGCCGTTTATGGTCTGTCTCCCCCTCCTGTGGCCCAGCAAGTGTGCAGAGAAGAAATGGATAAAGCCTAGGCTTCTGGGTTCACCCTCAGGTGTTCAGCACCATTGTTTCTCGGAGCACATTCACCCCTCAGAACAGCTTCTAAGCAAGTGTCGTTCCTGCAGATGAAGGAACTGAGGGCACACAGGCCATGGGGGGAACCGAGGGCGCACCGGCCACGGGGGGAACCGAGGGCACACAGGCCACGGGGGGAACCGAGGGCACACAGGCCACGGGGGGAACCGAGGGCACACAGGCCACGGGGGGAACCGAGGGCGCACAGGCCACGGGGGGAACCGAGGGCGCACCGGCCACGGGGGGAACCGAGGGCACACAGCCCATGGGAGCTGCAGCAGGACTTGGACCAGGGGAGGTGATCCTGCTCTCTCCTCCTAAACAGCTCTGCCCACCAAGAAGGAGCCTGATTGGGGAGCTATTTCAGCCTCCACACAAATATTTATCCTGAGACTTGGCAGGATGAGCTGAGTTTACACTGGACTCCTCGTCAGGGCCCCAAACTGATGGGCCCAGTGGCAGTCCTGAGCCATTGGGGACAAGAGAGAAGAGGAAACCTGCTTCCGTGTGTGTGTGTGTGTGTGCGCGCGCGTGTGTGTGTGTGCGTGTGTGCACATGTGTGTGTGTGCGTGTGTCTGTGTCTGCTCTGAGGGCCCGGGACCACCCAGCCCTCACAGAGGCTGTAAAGCAGGAAGGACCTGGACGCAGCTGTCTGATGGGGAGACCTGTCTGGCAGCCTAGTCTCTGTCCCCCAGTGCCCAGCCTTGTCCCTGAAGCCCCAGCTCTGAGCCCACCTACCAGGACTGTCAGCTGGGCACTGGGCAGGCTGGGGCCCAGAGCCTCACTGCAGCCCACCGGGGAAGCTGAGGCCTCTGTGGGGACACGGGGGACACTGCTCCCCAGCTTCTCAGCCTCCACACATGGTCTCTGGCCTTGGCATTCACAGGCCTACGTGAAGGAACCAGGCAACGCCTCCCTGGTGTGCCAGTCATGGGGCTCCAAGTGGCTAAACACCGGGCAAGGTCCTTCCTGACTTGGGACACTGGAGAGTCTCTGAGTCCCAAGGAAGGCAGGGATGCTGCCTTTCTGTGACTCCACCCTGGACCAGGGCTTATCAGATCAGTGACAGAAAGACAAACTGTCTTTTATTCCATGTGGCACCAAACAGATCAATTTGCAGAGCCTAGTGTGCCATTCCATTCTGTTTGCTTTTGAGCCACTAGGAGACCACATCAGAGGTTCTGTTACTTTGGGTATAAATCGCACATCTGTGGGTCTCAGTTTACTACTCTGCTAAATGGGTGTAATGGTACTTTTTTCATTTCCAACAGAAACGTATCTCTCCCACATGCCTTATGGCTGCCACGCCAGTACAGGGGGCACAGAAATATCCCAGGCATGGTCCCTGCTCTCATCCTCAGTGGGGAGGGGAGGTGACACAAGGGGAACACTCCAATAGACAACCAGGACCCACGGGAGTGGCACAACAATCACAGCAGGCCTTCAGCGCTGCAGGAGCATTGGTGCTGGTGACCGCCCCTGGCAGGGAAGGACCATGGGAGAAGCACGAGGGGCAGTCAGTAGCTGGCTGGTCCAGGGCAGAGGAGGCCCTCCAGCTCAACGGCAAGTGCAAAGGCAGGAAGGCAGGGAGGTGAAAAACCCATGGCACACACTGGCGCTGAAAGCGTGTGCAGGGAGGTGGGGGCACTGGGATGTGTGCTGGGGGCATTGGCGGGGTCGGCAGAGCAATGAATGAGGGGCCCCAGTCTGAGGCTGAGAACTCAGACTTTTTTCCTGAAGACAACGGGAAGCGAAGGGAAGTTTCTCAGCCAAGAACGAGGTCACGTTTGTGCTTTAGCGAGACCCGCCTCCAGCTGCTTTGTTGGATAACAACCCAAAGTGTGAGCCTGGAGGGACACTTTCCTTCTCTAGGTCCCCAGAACACCCCAAGCCCCCCCCCCCCCATCATGCCACAAGCCTCCCTGAGTCTTCTCTTCCTTCCCAGGACCCTCCACAGGGGAGGCCAGTCCTCACAGCCTCTCCTCTCCTGTGCCTGCATCTCACCAGAGAATCTCACCTGTTCTCAGAACCCAAAGACCAGCCACATAGGCCACATCTCTCAGTGAAGAGCTCCAGCCCAACCTCCTCTGTACTCCAGACTCTGGGACCCAACTGTCCACCCCACTTAGCCACATGGGATCTCACTGGGTGGTGGCAGAGCAGATGACCGATTCCCCCAATCCTCCCACCCCAACAACAACTCTGCCCCTTGGGCCTCACCCGCTAGTTGGCTCAGCCTCCCCTAGAGGCCCCTGGTTCCTCCCCTTGTCCCTCCCGCCCTGATCCTGAGAGCCACCCTGCCTCCACTGTCTACAGGGCCCTGGCTACTTCTCCCTAGCCACCAGCCACCCTGGTCCTCTTTTCAGGTGACTGTAGTGACTATAGTATCCACCTCACTGTCTTCAGGCCTCCACCCTCCACACATGGTCAAGTCCCCCCACCACAGCCAGAGAGATGCTTCTAAAGTCAGTCAGGTCATGACACTGCTTCCCTAAACCCCTGCAATGACATCTCAGTTTACTTGGGATGAAACCCATCCACCTGCCCAAACTTACCAGGGACCCCAAGGCCTGTGTTAGGGACCCCTGCCCACCCAACATCCCCTCCCTGGGCCCTCCTTCGCTCCTCTCCAGCCTTGCCTCCCCACAGGCCAGAGCCCACCCAGCTGCTCCTCTCCTGGGGCCTGTGCACCTGCTCCTTCTGCCTGGAATGTTCTTCCTCCTCGTTCAGAGGCCCAGCCTTCCCTTCTCACAGGATCCACCATCCTGGCTGGTCCCAGGCATGTGTGTCAATGACAGCCCTGCCCCCATAAAATGGCAGCTGCTGTCCTGTTTGCACCACGACAGCCTGAGCACTCACTCCCGCTGACCAACGTGGGGGCCTAATGCCTGGACAGAGGTGGGGGAGGAGAGAGCGACCCCCTGGAGGTGCAGGTGCAGTGGCCACCCCACACCCCTCACAGGGCCCGGGAGATGCACATGCACGAGAGACGGGTGGCCGTCACACGTGGCCTCTCACCCCTGAGTTTCACCGAGGAAGGCAGCCCCCGGGGTCCAGCAAATCCCACCTGATTTGAGAAAGGAGGACCCACAGGGTCAAAGCAGCTTTCCTTACACCCATGTCCTCTCTCCCTAAAGCATCACCCTGACAGCCTCTCGCATGTAAACATATGGCTCAGGCGTACCGGGAACTAGGGGTCTAGGCAAGCGTTCTAAAAAGAAGTCTCAGCACGCGCATGCACACACGCACACGCGCGCGCGCACACACACACACACACACACACACACACAAACCATCTAAAGCATGAGCAATAAGCAGCAGCGATAGTCCTCACGGAAATTATTTCTCAGCATTAAAGTTACCCCAGACATTAAAGTTACCCCAGATACCGGCGCATCAAAGGCCACACCGTCTGTGGGAACAGGAGCCGGGAGAACCAGGAGAAAGAGCTGACGGGGAGCGAACGGAGCGGGAGCCCCAGCCCAGGAGAGCCCGGTGCACAGGGCTTACGGGCGACTCTCCGCGCTCACCGTGAAGAGGGTGGGTGAGCACACACGCCTGCCTCTCACCCCGTGTGCACCTGTCACAGGAGGTGGAACAATCCAGGGTACACGGGGCCCGTGAGCTCAGAGCACACAGGTGCCCAGGTGGGATACATGTCTGTGGGGTGTGTGCATGTGGCCACAAGCAGGCCGCCTTTATGAGTCTGGGTCCCACCAGACGTACCTGCACATGTGTGTGCACGTGTGTGCGTACCAGCAGTGAGTCTACATACAGTGTGGTCACACAGGGACAGCACCTGCACAGGTGTGGGAACTTAACTACATGTGCACGCAGCCAAGGCCCCACGCGGAGAAACTTCCCTGAGACCCCAACAGGTGCTCCCGTTCACCTCCTACTGTCCGGCCCCTCTTCTCAGGGCACCCTCCCCTGGGGTCCCACAGGACAGGTTGGGTACTGACCAGGGACTGCACGATGGCATGGTTGGTGGCGTTCATGCAGGAGTCCAGCGGGAAGGAGCACTCCCCCTCACAGTAATAGGCTGAGTAGCCTTGGGGGGCGATGACCCAGTCCTGGGTGGGGGGAAGGAAGAAGGTGAGTCCCACCCATGAGGCCCCTCTAAGCCCCCCCGCCCCTCAGCCCCTGTCACAGGAAGATTCACGGCTGCCCCTCACCCTCCCTCACTCAGCCTCAGGGACCTGTCAACTCACCCTTGTGCCCCGGCAGCCCCCCAGAAGCTTGACATGCACCCCAAGACCCTCAGCAGACAGGACTGGAAGCAAGCTCTGTCCCTGGCACCTGCCATCAGCACTCGGCATCCTCCCCCGAGCCCGCCCCCCGCGGCCCATGGGTCCTGCAGCGGCCACCCTGGCTTCAGTCTTCCTGTTTGTAACTCTGACACTTTATGGCTCAAGATTCACATTATCTCCATTTTCATAGTTTTTACCAAAAAAGCACCTTTTCACTATAAAAGAAAAACATTCTCCTTTTAGAAAACTTAGAAAACAGAAGAAAATAATACATGAGAAAATAAAATTGCCCATAATTCTACCTCCTCCTGAAGCCACTTACAATCTTCAGGTGGGGATTGTCATTTAAGAACATGAGGAGGGAGTAGCAATTACCAGCCAGCCGAGGTCCTGGAAGCTGACATAGAGCTCGTGCCGACGGCAAACCTGCCGACTGTGGGAACCATGGATGTCATCTGCAGGGGACAGACGGTACAAGGTCGTTTCTGGGGTCCTGCCCTGTGCAGCTACCATGGGGGCTCCCAGGGTGGGGGATGCCCTGATGGGCACATTTGTGGAATAAATCAATGATGGAAAACTAAACTGTTTGATCTCACAAAGCCCATCCCTGCAGCTCTGCTGGTGCCATGGCCCAGCTCAAGGACCTCCGGTGGCTCCAGATGGCTCCAGAGTCACCCGTGCTCAGCCAGCCGCCCCTGACTCCAGCCTGCAGGGCTCCTGATGCTCCAATATACAGCCCCGGGGACCTTTCTGCCACCAGGCTGGGGCACCTCCTCCTTTCCTACTGAGACTCGTCCTGCCCTCTCCCTCCTCTCCCGCCACACTCATCCCACAGGCCAAGTGGCTCACGTTGGGGCCAAAGGGCCGACTCCCATGAAGGGAAGGCAGGCACACGGGCAGGGCAGGCTTGTCCCTGATCCTCAGGGTCTTGGCCTGGTGGGGAGACCTTTGCCTCAACAGCTGTGCACCCTGCAGGGCGCCTGGGAAAGAACCGAGGGCCACAAAGGCAGGTGCTGCCCGGAGGAAGGGCACCTGACTCTGCCGGACACAGGGGAGGGCAGGGCGGGGACTTCTGGGTGGCAGGGAGGCCAGAGAGTGCAGTCGCTGGTCCACAGGGGGCATGGGGCAAAGGGGGGTGTCAGGAAAGGTGGCCGGAGGGTGACCATCAGCTTGACCCCTTCTGAGGACCAGAAGAGTCTGTCGCCACCACTGGTGCTCGGCCAAAAGCCTGCGCAGACCCAGGCCGCCGCGGCGCTCACCAAAGATCCCCGGGAGCTTGTTCGGCTGCGGCAGCTCGTTGGTTTTCTTCAGCAGCCGCCTCCTCAGGGGCCTCACGGCCCGAGGAACTCGCGTGGGGCTGGGGCTCTCCCTGAAGAACGTGACCATGAAAGGCTGTCTGGGGCGTGGCGCCCATCGCCCCAGCAGACCGGCCGGGCCGGGGTCCACGCTGAGCCCTGAGACGGAGAGAGGAAAGAGAGCGGTCACCTGGGACTCCGGCTCTGCACATGGACACGGCTGCGACCCCTGCCAGGGCCTGGGCGGGCCCAGGGGCGTGAAAGCTGAGGACCTCGGCTCCCTCATCTGGAGACCAGTCCTGAGCCCAGCCCCAGGCCCCAGGCAGGCAGGTCTGAAGGAGATGGTGACAGTCGTGTACACTGCCCTTCGTGAAGCACCTTACAGCTGTCAGTGTCATTTCAGACTGATGACGTCACTCGTGTTTGCAGTAATCCTGGGCCTCATGTCACTGAGACCCTTCAGAGTCACTCCGTGACATCCCAGAGCCCCATGGCCAGGGACCCACTTTGGTCTGAGGACTCCTGGGCCTGAGGTCTACCTTCCCCCCATATTTCTGGGGGTGTTACTGGCAGCTGATTGGAGCAGCTGCCAGGGCTTAGCCAGTGCTTGCTCTGCTGAGCGGTGCCCAAGAGCCGGGCACACACTGTTTCCTGATGCCACAAATAGACACCAGGCTCAGTGGGGCAGAGACAGTGGACCAAAGTCACAGAGTCGAGGTTTAACACAAGTCCAACTCCAAAGCCCAAGTTCTCATCCACAAGATCTGGTTAGTGGTTCAAAAAGAAAGAGAGATGGGGCTGCGGGCAGAGACATGCTTGGGGCCTCAGCCCTGGAAATAGTGAGGATTTTACCCACAGCCGCTTAAAGGCTGAGGCCACCGTGAAAAACACTCATTAGCACTGCAGATGTCGACTCCACCAAGGAAATGATCTCCCTGGACGTCTTTGTGTTCCCAAATGACCTCTTGATGTTTTAATTGTCAAAGCAATATAATAACAACTATAAAAAGGCTTTTGAGAAAAACTCATACACCATCATTTACTTAGAGATTAGTTTATCGTTATACATTTAGGTTACTTCCTGGCTTTCATTATAAAGAAGAGAATGAGATAGAACCTCTTCATTTTCTTTTCCTGTGGAATTTTAACAACAGGAGTGTGATTACTAACTCATTTTTCGGTTTCTTAAAACACAGGGACAACTGTTCCACTTCTGTGTATATTTCCTCAATGCTGCAACACTGACACACACACACATACATACACATACATAAACACACACCCATGCATTTACATATATAGTGTACATAGGTCCACAAACAAAGGTATATTATATTCGTTCCATTAGCAGGTCTAATAGGATGCTTCATTATATACTACAGGTCAAGGACGTTACCTGCCCGACCCACAATTCTGCTCAAGGGTCAGCTCTTAAACAGCTGTGCTTTACACCTGTGTCCAAGGGAATTGGGGAACTGAACACCTAATTAATCCCAAGACTAACCTTTGACCTATGACTTCACCTGCCACAAAAAAATGCATTGGGCCCATCGGGGGCTCCATTCAGCACCAAACCTGCTAAGACAGAAGGTTGCAACTGCAGGAGCTGTTGCTGGAAGGAGGGACAGAAGCTGTTGGGAGAGTTTGGGTCATGGCAAGTTGCAATCATGAGGACACAGTGGAACCATGAGGACACAGGACACAAGACACCTGAAAGGCCTGGGAGAGGCCTGTGAGGAATGAGGCCAGGACGAGGAGGCCACAGTGCAGACAGGAGCGCAAAGGTGACCGTCATCAACATACCACTGGAGTGGAGTTCTGTGGCCCAGCTGGAGCCTGGGGACAGTTCGGGACCAGGCAGCCCTCTGGGCCTGTGTGTGCTGCTGCTGGGGTCCCTGTTCCCTGGAGAGCCCTGTCCACTGAGGGGCCGGGGGACTGATTGGTCCCCTGAGGCTGTGTTCACTGTTCGCTCTACTTTGTGCACCTGTCAGTTCAAGGGTGTTATTGGGCTCTCCTGGGTGTAGAGAGAATGACAGAGCAGTTCCATGGGCAATGTCACTGAGACCACATGCCACAGAGGCAGGCCTGTGGGGGGCACAGGGGAGCCTGACCAAGGATCCTGAAGCAGCTGATCCTCAGTCCCCATTTCACAGAAGCAGAAACTAAGGCCCAGAGAGAGCAGCATCTGTTCAAGGTCCAAAGCCCGAAGCAAGCTGCAGCCCAGGCAGGACAACCCTACCGTTCCCCAGCACCCTGTGCAGAGGCCTGGCTGGGGGTGGCGGGTGGGGGGAGGGCACAGGGACCGACCCCTGGTCTTTCAGGAGACCTACTCTGAGAGGCCTGGGAAAGGACCCCCTGGCCCTCCTTCCAGAGCTCAGAGCTCCCCTCCCAAGAGCTCTGCTTTTTGCCCATCCCATCATGAACAGGGCTCCCTGCCTTCTTCTGACTGTTACATGGGTGGGGCCCTAGGCCGCCCAGCTCTGGCAGGTCCCTTTCCAGAAAGACAGTGGTGGGAGCTTAGGGGTCTCTGGGGACCCGGGTCCCTACCCTTAGACCTGACCATGTGAGGGTGCTGGCAGGCACCTGTGTGGCCATGCCTGGAGATGTGGGCCACGCAGGACTTCCTCCTTAGGCCCAGATGGAACATGCTGTTCCTCTGAGTCAGGGGGGCCCAATAAAACTTCCCGCTCCACCCCATTTCTGAGTCTGCCCCATCAGGGTCCAGATGTCTTGGCAACTCACCTGCCCTATCCTGTCCCAGGGCAGGTGTCAAACCCTAAGTCATTCCCCTCCCCAAATGTGCCAGGCCAAGATGGCTGCCTTCTCTCCCCCAGGCTCTGGGTGGCACCTGGCCCTTCCCTGCAGCCCCTGCACCAGTCATGGATGTGACCTTGGTGCCACATTAAAGGACACTTGGGGTGCATTGTTGAAACCTTGAAGGGAATCCCAGCTGTTAACCTGGTCTGTTTTTGTTCCATAGGTGTGGCTTCTACCCATGAGGATGGGAAACTCCATCCTTTTCCTTCTTTCTACTGCTTAACAGCCCTGTAACTTGTCTGCCCCCCAAACCTCTGCCTGATCCACACTGCTGATGCAAAGTTCTCCTGACACCCAGGGCACTTCTGCCCAGAAGCCCCCAAAGGTGCCCCTGTCCACTCAGTGACATTCCATGCCACCCACCCCAATCTGGTCATGGTCCTTGGCCACTTCCCCACCACCACCACCAAACGGTCCCCTCAGTGAGCACTGTCTCCCACCTCTCCATTCCAGGATCTGCCTGAGGCACCGATGAGGCCTCCGGGAAAAGCCTTGCTGGTCCAGCAGGAATTTCCTGTCCTTACCCCCCGGGGTTCGTGTCGGTTGTGCGCCCCCTAGAGCTATGCTGAGGAAGTGCAAGCTCCATGTCAGGTTGTAACACCCCCTCCATCCCCAAACACACACATAAAAACTCACTTTTTTCTTTGTTCTCTTTGACATGAAGGATTCAGGATAAACTACCTCACAGCCCCTTTTGGATTATAAGAGAGTATTAACAAGAGGCTGGATTGGGCTCCACAAGAGAGGAAGGATCTCAGTGTCTGTTCAGGATGACACAGGAACACTATAAGTTAAGATGAGAAAACCCATTTCAATCCATTGGTTAGGTTTCTACAACTCCTCCTCTCATAAGCCATAGCCTTTGGCAACACACAGGTGGACTGTTTATGGAGAAACCTTCCCGGTGGCACGTCAACACCAACAGGCTCTCCCCCTACAGCAGCTTCCATTACCCAGTCACTGTCCCACTGAAGAGGTCTTGCTTTCTTTCTAGAGACACCTATTTAGCAACGAGGAGGAGACATCTGGAGTTGGAGGGGACGAGGCTGCAGGGAAACAGAATTTAGTCGCAAAATGAAGGGCCACAAAAGAAAAGTCAGAAGGGCCAAAAGAGCCCTGGCTGCTGTGGCTCAGTGGATAGCCGGCCTGCAAACTGGAAGGTCAGTTAGATTCTTGGTCATCTCCCTCTCTTTCTTCCTCTCTTTCCCTCTCTCTAAAAGTAAATAAATAAATCTTAAAAAAAAATAAAGTTGAGAGAAATTAGAAAGGAAAAAAATAAGGCCAAAGGAAAAACATTTCATTCAGGCAGCATGTCTCGGATCACAAACAGACTTTAATGTTTGTAGTTTTTCATTGTACTAGTGAAATGGAGCCTCAGCTATACCCTGGGTGGAGCAATATATTGCCTCCCTGATCATTTTCCCCTGCATTCATGATTCATTCATGAGGGAAGAAATCCTTCCTATGGGGTGACCTCAAGCTGCACAGATTTAATGTAAACATCACAGTGAAGAGGGCATCCAATGTCTGTGGCGACTGTAGCAGAGCTTTCTCAGTACTCACAGACCATACAAGATAAACATCTGTGTTCCTTTTGTTTTGTTAAAGTCAGTCCCTCTTGAGAAAACAAAGTCTTTCTAGCCTGAGATGGCAGGAGAAAACTGCTTATGAAATGAATAAATGTGATTCCTGCCTTCCTTTGGATGAAATCCTGAGGTTAAAATGGAAAACACAGCCTCTGTGAGCAAGGCCACCTTCCCAGTTAGGGTGTCACCTGCTGCATGGGTCTGACATTGGGCGAGAGGGCAAACGTGCTGCCCGTGCTGTTTTTGATGTCCTCCCTGGTCAGGCCTTCCCAGAACTCAATCAGTGTCAGTCCTTCCTTCTTGTGCACACCAAACAGACTTTTCCATGATGATCTGGTCCACACACTGCTTCCCAGTCAGGGGCATTGTGCATTTCTTAAAATTTTGGGTTTGTTGGCCTTGCTGCTATGCTCCATGGTGACTACTACTCTGGTCTTGATACTGGACACCAAATCCATCTCACCTCCCATTCCCTTCATCCTCCTTCTGGGGATCATCCAATTAGCCAGGTCACCATATCTGGAAAACTGCATGGCTCCTACCATGGTCAGGTAGAGGTGTCCCCCTCGGATCATGGCAAATGAGTCATCGCTGGAGGAAAAACAGCCCCCGGGAAGAACTGTCACTGTTTGCCCACATTGATGAGATCTGTATCCACCTCCTCTTTTACTGGAAATGGACCCAAGCCCAGGATTCCATTTTCACTGTGAAGATGAACAGTTAAATTGGGGCTGATGTAGTTGCTGGCCAGAAGAGGGATTCCTATGCCCAAGTGGGCATACATGCCATCCTCAAATTCAAGAGCTGCTCGTTTGATGATTCGCATCCTTGCATCATCCAAAGACCCGGCTTTTCCATCTTCATCTTTCCGAATTGTTACATGCTGAATTCTTTTCTAATTCTTTCCCCCATGTATCATGCGATCTATGTAAATGTGAGAAATATGAATATCTTCTGGGGCAAATGACCCCACATCCACAACTTCTTCCACCTCCACCACTGAGGTTTCCGCAGCTTTACACATGGGCATGTTGAAATTCTGGGCGCTCCTCCTGAAGATGACATTTCCCACACGGTCGGCCTTCCACCCTTTCACCAAAGCAAAATCCGCTGTGATGGCGTGCTCCAGGAGATAGTGCCACCCCTGAAACTCCCTCATCTCTCTGGGCTGACTCATGACGGCGATGTGGCCATCATGGTGGTACCTGACGGGGGCGCCTCCCTCCTGCACCAGGGTCTGGTAGGTGGTGGGCGCAGAGAAGGTGGGCCCCCCCGGCCCCCCCTGGCGTGGATGTGCTCGGCCAGGGTGCCCTGGGGCATCATCTCCAGCTCCAGCTCTCCAGCCAAGAACTGGTGCTCACAGAGCGCATTCTCACCCACATAGGAGCAGATGATGCGGGTGATCTGCCTGGTCTCCAGTAAAAGGTCCAGCCCGAAGTTGTCCACGCTCACGTTGCTGTTGACCACGGTAAAGTACCTCACGCGGGTCTTGAGCAGCGCCCCTCTCAGGTTCTCTGGAATCCCACACACCCCGAAGCCGCCAACGGTGATCTTCGCTCCATCGGAGATGTCCTTCACGGTGTCCACGGAATCCATTTAGAACTTGGCACGGGCACGAGTGCTGGTGACGAAGCTGCAGACACTGCCCGAGCGTCAGGCGGGGACACAGCGCCTGAGAGAAACCCCTAGGAGCCGAAGGGTGGCCATCCTATTATGCTGCTCTGGGGCATTCCAGGATAGACCGTACCAGGAACAGGCTTTGTGCGCGCCGAGCTGCTAGTCAAAGAGCAGGGAGGGCGCCCATGCGGTGATGCGCCAGCCCGTTGGTGCCCCCAAGACGCCCAGCCACTTCTCCCACTTGAGGGGCATGGGAGATGCCCAGCCTCCCGGCCCAGAAACAGCACACAGAGAGGTGGTGGAGGGGACCTGCTCAGGACTGTCCACTCTGACAGTAGGGGAGGGGGTGCATCCACAAAGACCATCTGCTTAGGGAGTCCCCAGTGGCACCACTCAGCAGAAGACTCAGTCACAGGTCCCCTTCAGGCTCCATCACTGAGCCCCTTCCCCAGGTGGCCTGCTCCAGTTTTAAGACTCTAAATCCACTTTCCTGTCAGTGGTTCCCACCCACACGTGTGTCTCCAGCACATACCTGTCCTGGAATGCTATTTTTATGGACCTCTGCCAGGGCTATGAATGATATTGGAGCCCAGAGAGAAATCTTCATTTCCTACCTCAAACCTGCCCCTCCTCTTGTTTCCCCAACAGGCAAGAAAAAGATATATATATATATAATGTGTGTGTTTGTGTGTGTGTATATATTATATATATATAATCTTTTTTTTTAATCCACTGGCACACAGTGGATTTTTAAAATAGATATACTTCTCAATCCCTTCACCACTGGTTCTCAGAGGGTAAGGGGGCTGTGGGACGGAGTGAAAAAGGTGAAGGGATTGAGAAGTACAGATTAGTGGTTACAGAATAGTCACAGGGTGAAAATATAGCACAGGGAACAGAGTCGATAATATTGTAATAACTATGTATGGTGCCAGGTGGGTGCTGGAAATATCAGGGGAACACTTCTTAAAGTGTATGATTATCTAAGCACTATACTGCACACCCAAAACTAATACAAAATAATGCTGAATGTAAATTGTACTTAAAAAAAATATATCCGCTGGCTCAGTCCACTTTACCCTTGAGTCCTCTACCCACTTTTCTCCATTTCTGCTGCTACCAACTGCGTCACAGCTCTCAGCTGGATACTGTGGCTCCTGGGACCTCTCTGGCTTCACTTCACTCCTGTCCCCAACAGTTCACACATCCTGCTAAAGTCAGGACATGTTTAATTCATGCAAATGATCAATAAATAAAGTTTTTACTTTACAGTATTTAAGATGTAGAGAAAAATTGCAGATAGTATAGAGCATTCCCATGCATCCAGACCCAGCGTCCCCTGGGAACATTTCAATTACTATGGTACATTTGTCACAACTAATGGACCAATGTCAGTGTCTTCTTATTAACTAAACAGCACTATTTATTCAAGTTTCATTAACTTTCCCTAATGTCCCTTTTCTCTCCCAGGATCCCATTCTCAGGCACCTCTGGGCTGTGACAACTTCTCAGGCTGTCCTTGTTTTTGATGACCTTGACAGCCTTGAGAAGTACTTGTCAGACATCCTGTAGGCTGTCCTTCAATTTGGGTCTGTCTCATGTTTTCCTCATGGCTATGCAGGGGTTATGGGTTTCGGGAGAAGACCAAGAAGTATCCTTCTCACCCCGTCATATCCAGGGTACACGGTGGCCACATGACTTATTCACGGGAACCCGGATCACCTGGCTGAGGTGGTGCTGGTTGGCTTTTCTGCTGTCAGGTTGCCTCCCCTCCCCCTATACACTGTTCCCTGGGAAGCCAGTCACTAAGGGCAGCCCACGCCGAAGGGGCGGGAGCGATGCCACACCTCCTCAAGGGATCTTCTGTAAAAGCTGAATCAGATCCTGCCATCCTCCACTGCTATTAAATTCCAAAAGCTCCCTAAAAACCCCAACCGCTTACCCTGGTTTACCCGAACTCAGAATGCCCCTGCCCGCCTCTCTCAGTCTCCTCTCCTCCCACCCTCTCCCTGACCCGCTCTGCTCCAGCCACGGCGGTCCCGTGCTGTGGTCACACACGCCAATCTGGGGTCCACCTTCAGGCTTCCTATCCCCACTGCCCAGGATAAAGGAGGCTCTGCCCCCAAACACCTGGAGAATGAATGAACGCGTGAGTCCTCCTATACATGAGAAAACAAAGGCCTGGAAGGGTAAGTAACCTGCCAAGGTTTCAGTGGGAAAGCTGCTGGGCTGGGATTCAACCCAGGCCTCTCCGATCAGAGCCCCAGGAGAAGGTTTGCTGCCCAACCCCAGAGTCTTACCGTCCTCCGTTTCCACATAGAGGCGGAGTCCCAGGTCCTTGTTACGGTTCAACAGCCAGCGGTCACTGGCTGCTGTCACGTCCAACACCAGCCAGCCCTCGTCCTCAGCTCGGAGCGTCTGAAGATCCAAAAAGAACAAGTCAGACTCCCTGTGGATACGAAAGAACAATTAACCGAAGCCGGCACAGCTGCCTTTGTGTTTCCAGTGCCCACCTGGGGGACCACTCATGGGGCATCGACCCTCCTGGCTCTGAGCTGGGCGCCTTACTGCTTTACCTCACCATATCTACCGTAGAAAAGTGCTACTGCCCCTGTGGACAATGGGGAAACTGAGGCTTGGCAGCTCAGTGACCCATCCAAGGTCCCACAGCCAGGACAATAGGGAGGCGACTTGAAGCCAGGGCCTTGGGCCAAGCATCCTTCATCAGAAGGGTGTGCTCCCAGGAAGCTCCCTATCTGTCCTCTGGGAAATGTAGCCCACAAGGCCGGGCCAGACACACCGACAGAGGCTTGGCTGGGAGGTGGGGTGTGGGGCAGGCACCTGTTGGCTCGCTCCCTGACCACCTCAAACACGCTGACGTGGAGGGTCCTGTTGAGCGGGTGGGTGCTGGGCAGCTTGTAAATCCGGAACTCGGCAGCTGTGACCGTCTCCCCTGCTGGGATCTGGGTCAGGTCAAAGCGGAACTCCTTCCAGTGGGGCTGCTGGTGGCCCAGGGTGCGGTCGAGCTCCACTGCAAGACAAAGCAGGCTGGTGTTCACTGCTGGTTTCGGGCTCGGGCTCCAGGGTGGCAGGGCCTGGTGGGAGCAGGGGCCTGGGCTGCCTGGGGAGAGGCGCTTCCTCCTTGGGGACCGGGCTTGGCTCCATCGTGCTGACAGGACCCCGTGAGCCCCGTTGTGAAGTACCCAGCACAGCACCTGACACGCAGCCGGGTCCAGCAAGGGCAGCTTCCATTTCTGGCCCCCACGCCTCAAACCCAGCAGGTCCTGGCTCAGCTCCTGCTGGCTCTGGGACCCACAGAGGAGGCAGGGACGATAGATCCTCCTCTGGAGAGATGGACCTCAGGCCCAGGGCAGAAAAGGCCACGTGGTGGGCACACACATGACTGAATGCATTTCAGAGTCTATCGATGTGTGTCGATGGGATGTGGGGGACAGTGAGCGCTCACAGCTGGCACTGGAGCTGGGCCTAGAGGGGTGACAGTAAATTTGCCAGGAGGTCATGGGAAAAGGATGCTGTAGAGGAAGGGATGAGCGTGAGAAAAGGCCTAGAGCCGAGGGACTAACAGCACAGGCAGGAAAAGAGCAGCCATAAAACACAGCAAAGGGCAAAAGGATGGCAGGTACTTTTGGAGCAAGATGAAGGAGGAGGGAGAGCCAGAGGGAGAGATGGGAAAGAATAAGGAGAAGCAAGGTAGGAGTGATAGCTCCTGGAGAGGCCCTGCCAAATGCTGGGGAAGTTGAAGGGTCCCATGGTGTGGTGCAATCTAAGCAGGCTTCCTGAAAGAGGTGACATCTGAATTGGACTTGAAATATGGATGGAGTCTTGGCAGGTGAAGAGTTGTAGGGAAGGCATTCTAGGCAGAGGGGACATTGAGTGCACAGGTTGAGTGGGCCAGGGCCACCCACACATCAGCGGGGTTGGGAATGGAGTATGAGTCTGGCTGTGTCCCAACTGCAGAGGGTTGGAGCTCTGGCCTAGGACCATGGGCTATGCCTCTGGCCAGTGGTGGGCCAGGGTTCCAGGCAGCAGGGGTGCAGGTGATTGACGTGGAGTGAAAGCTGTGCGTCGAGGCGGGGTGAAGCACAGGCTGGAGGGGAACCCAAGGTGGCCCCATTGTGGGGCTGGCCCAATACTTTGGGCAAGAGGCCTCGGGTTCAGAATGAATCCCACATTTCCCCCAGCTGCCGGAAATGCCCAGGACAGTATATTTAGGGCCATCTCACTTTAGCCTTCTGTCACTTTCAAATACTAAAAATCTGTGTTTCCGGAAAGCAGGGGCGGGAGCCGCCCAGCACCTTCCCCAAAACCCAACACTGAGATTTTAATTATATGTCTGAGAGTCTTTTAAAAAATTCTCTCTCTGGCTCCTGGGCTCAGTGACCACAAGTCACCAGGCGGGTGGCGGAGGTGGATGTGGGGAGCACTTCCTGTCCTCGCGGTGGGACCCTGGTCCAGTGATGGATGGGGCAAACAGCTGTGCTGCGTGGAGCCAGCAGACACACGTGTTTGGGCAGGAGGCGATGAGTGTTTCATCCCCAGACTGGGAAGAAGAGGAAATAAAATGTCCATCGTTAGATAGGGCGCGGGACATGCAGCAAATGCCCAGCGGGAGCCAGGCTGTTTCAGACACACAGGTTGGCATCAGGTTCCCCCGCACAGGCAGAGAGCAGGGAGGGCAGGGTTCTGGACAGACAGACTCATGCACACACACAACTTTGGTGACAATCCTGTTAATTCTGAGACCACACAGACCACCTCCACTACGTGGCTGTTTAAGAATCCCGGATCTGCAGGATAAAAGAGGTCCAGGCTGTTGGCTGTCACAGAGTGTGGCGCAGAGTGAAGGAGAGTCATTCCTTCGCACCCTTCATCAGACCCTGTCAAAGCGTCGTTATGTGTATCTATCCCCAGGCACCGCGGGAACTGACGGCTGGGTCACTGGGAATCTGCAGGCCTGACGCTGACTTTCATGTTGGATCCACCGACTGAGCGAACAACCCACAAACCTGCCAGGTCCACGCAGGCACCACGCCATGCGGCCTCCCTCCTTTGCAGGGCGAAGAGCGCCTTGTTCACCTGAACTGACTCTAGTTCCAAACTTCCGTTCTGTGAGTTTTGATAAGCCACCCAGTAGCTTCAGCACAGGAAACTGCCCACCCTGGCTGCCCCAGGCAAACACCAGAAGGTGGGAAACTTTTAGAAAAAAGATTTTCATCAAAAATGATGAAATTTCCTGAGGTGTGGAACGGGGTAAAGAGAGCGACTCATTTATCTGACGGTCAGTGGGGAGAGTGGGAAGAGGATACCTGTGGATTTGCAGCTTTTTCAGTGGTTCTTGCTTTGCATTAGGAAAGATATTTCCCCAAAGTGGTGTTCTGGGAAAGCATTTTCTGGCCCCTCTATTTCCTCCCTGTTAACTGTGCAGATCCAGCCGGCTTTAGCCAGTGAGGCAGCTTCGGCAGCGTGGAGCGCTCTGGCCACTGGTCATTGCAGGCCTGGCGCTGCAGGCATGTACTTCCCCTCTTGGCTTTGTCTCCTCCTCTGTGAACTGGGAATAAAGATATTGCCCAGCTTTCCTCACAGGCTGTGAAAGAGCTTTGTAAACAGGCAGTGGACTGGGCGGGGTGGCCGTTCAACAGGAGTTTAGAATAAGCCTGACTTGCAATTGCCCAACTTTGTGCCAAGATGTGATACTGTCAAGAGGCCATGGCAGAAAATCCAAGGCTGTGGGGTGGAGGGAAGGGGAGACTCAGAATGATGTGTTTCTAAATAACTGTACTCATTTGATGATTTATTTATTCATTACTTTATCAAGTTCAACCTATCACAATTATCAAGTTCACACTGTATGTAATACTCTGTGTTGGACACCGGAAATACAAGACAGAGAAGTCATGTCTCTGCACTTGTGGAGTTTACAGTCTAATGGGGGAGACAAAAAAATTTTAAAAAACAAGTAAAATAGGGGATGTCATATCTCTCATAAGTGAAAAGTAGAGGGTTATGGTAATGGGAAAGGGGTGAGGGCTTCTTTTCATAGGGTGGTCAGTACCGCATTCCTTTGAGAAATAGGTAAGAGCGAACGTGAACATTCTCACACGTTGCTGGTAGCAATGCTGTGGAGAGGAACGTGCCAATATCTTCCTGCAATACCCTAGCAAAATGACATAGGAATTTACCCGTTGACGCAACAATACCAAGGACACAATGGCAAACGTGTGAGAAGCCATGAGCACAAAGCTATGCCTTGCTCAATAGGGACCTCTAAATGTTTATTTTCCACAGAATTATAAAACCTGCCAAAAATGTTCAAACACTGAACCAGCTTCTGTCTTGGGAAGCAGCAAACAAATTTAGTTTCTGAATGGCCTTAATGTGGCTTCCGGAACAATAAACAATCATGAATCACCATGCACTAATAGGACTCTGGGCCTTCTCCTCCAGCCCGATTAAACAACCTCTGGGTCCCACATTCGCAGGAAGGGCCCCTGTGGGCAGGAGGTGGCCTCTGAGGCCCTGCATCCACCACTCACAGGCTACACCTCCAGATGCCACACCCTGTGTCCACCAGTCCGACACCAGCAAGGCCTTTGGCTATTTTTGTGTCCTGGACAAAATTGAGAGTCACCCAGATGACCTGAGTCGATCTTGTTTCTGTCCAAAAAGTAAGACTGCAAAAGAACCCCTCTTCCTCCAGCCCAGAGCAGCTGTTAAGAGAATAGAATCTTCTGACCTGTCCGTCTGTCCTTCCTGCCCTCAAACCATTCCCCAGCCCCACAGGGCCCCAGGAGGGGCCTAAGCTGGGCTCTGCATTTCAGGACCCCCCTGGGTTGGCCTGGCTCATCCACTCGCCCTCCTGGGCCTTCTGGCTGCCAACACCCTCCCTTGAGTCCCTCCTCGAAGCCGCTCTCCCCTGGGTGGCCCCCATGCCATGTCTGAAGACTGCTTTCCTCCCAGTCCAGCTGTAAAAGCCCTCCATCTCCTCTGACCCCACAACAGGTCAGCCTGCTGGTCTCCCCATCTCGGGGCCCCTGTCCCTGGTTCATCTGCCCCCGTGGATGGGGAGCAGTCTGAGGGCAGGGACCAAACAGTGAGATGTGGAAATGGGAGGCTCCGTCCCCTTCTTCCCAAGGGCTGCGGGTCCCCAGGACAGTGGCTCAGTGTCCAGCACCCCCACCCTTGCTGCTGGTCTGGGAGTGGCTTCCATGTCACAGTATGCGCTCCATCAGAGGACACTCATGCTTTTCACTTTCCTGGGGGGCTTGCTGGCCCTAAGGTGGAGGGTAGGCTCCCCCAGGGCCCCACAGGTGAACGGGCTTGGCCTGTCAGGCTGTCCTGTTGGTAACAGAGGCCAAGGGGCCCATTGCAGACCTAAAACAAGGCCTGGGTCCCCACGGCCTGTGCAGGCCCATGGAGGAGCCACAGAATTGATCACCTATGGATTCTGCATCCTGAATGGCTTTCTCCCACCAGAAATCTCAGCGCTGCCGAGAGCAGGCCCAGGGTTTCATTGCTGAGGTATTTTTAGTCAGTTCTCATTACTGACTTTTTTTGGAGCTCTTTCCATAAATGGCTCTGCACTCATAATTACCGGTCCGGGCCTCAGACGGCTTCAGACCCCAAATTAAAAGGGAACACCCGCACACTCCACCACATCAAGCCCGCCAAGGCCAAAAATAGATCCAAGGAGATGGGAGCAAGGAGGATGCAATTCCTCCAGTTCAAACCCAGGGAGAGAACTGAACTGTGGGCGTTTTCCAGAAAGATGTGGTCTGGGTGACACATCCTTCTCTCCTGTGGGGAATGTGTTCCCAGGAGGAGATGGGCTGATGTGCCTCCATTCTGTGCCTCACCCCTGGAGGAGCCCCCATCAGTAGACAGGGGTGGGCACATTCTTTGGTCAGAGCTGGAAAGGCCTTTGAGGCAATCCTGCATAGGTGGGGAAACTGAGGCCCAGAAGGGGCAGAGACTTGCCAGGGGTCACTTGTCAGGTTAGGGGTCCTTTGTGTGGACTTTCAGACTCGGAGCCAATATAAAATGAGTGGCCCTAGGGTTCCTCTGAGTGGCAACACTGGGATGGGGGTCACCTGTCTTCAAGGTTCTTCTGTCAGCAGGTGCCCTGAGAACACCTGCTGAAGCCACCTTCCTCCAGGCAGAACCCTGCAGAGACTTGGGGTCCCAGGGGAGGACCCAGGGGAGGCCCCAGGGACATGCTGTACCCATTGTCACCTTCCAAAATGACAGAGAGGGGTGGCACCACCGGCCAGGCCAGACTCCTTCACTTGGTCCTGCCCCTGCCTCCCACTGAATTCCTCTTTCTTTCAGCTTTGCCCACACGCTTTGAGCGCCTGACTCAGAGACTAGGATGCATAGCAGGGGGAGGGGCATGAAGAATCAGATTTGGTCCCTGTTCCAAGGTGGTTCATGGTTTCCTGGGGAGGAGCAGAAAGGAGGTAGACACATCCCTGAATTTACAGGTAGAAAGCAACTAGAATCCTAAGAACAACACACATGAAAGAGCATGAAGACCATAACCACGCAGGATGCCTTGGGGAAGGGGGTCAGAGACGCTTTTCTAGAAAACATGTTTGAGAGTGGGAGAATTCTGACAAGCAGAAATGGAGATGGGTGTTCTGGTCAAAGGAAGAGAGGTGAGAAATAATGTGCCAGCTTTCATTTTTTAAGACTTGACCTGTGCAGGGCACCATAATGTGCACATTACACATCCTATTTCAGGCCATGCTCACCCAGGCAGCCTAATCAGAACCGTGTTCTTCGCCAGTTGGAGAGGGGCGACGATAAACACAGCAGCCCTCACCGTATTGACTGCCATCTTGAGCAGTGCCTGGCATTTGCTAAGTTTTTAAATGCCTGACCTATTTAACCACTGTACGGTGACATGGGTATTATCTCAATTGTAAAGCTGAGGAAACTGAGATGCAGAGATTTTAAGACAACTGTTCCACATCTCTCAGCTCTTGAGTGGTAGACACACGATTAAAAATCCAGTGTGTCTTACCTCGGAGTAACTAACCACTCTGATCTTCTCCCCCAGGGCTGACCCTCCTGATGCTGTGATCCAGTTTTCACTGCAGATCTGGGTACTCAGGAACTGGGCCAGTCACTTACATTCTTTCAGACTCAACTTCCTCCTCTATCACCTGGGGGCAATAGTACTCATTTATCCCAGACAAGTGAGAGAACACTGAATAGATGAGGGTTGGGGAGGAGGAGTTAGTCATTAGGAACTCACAGGGCACACCATCCTGGTGACCAGACAGGGTTTTGGAGAAAAGGGACCCACCGTCAATTCAGAGGAAGAGAAATACCTTTGGAAGCCATCAACAAAATGAAAAGGCAACCTATGGAATGAGAGAAAATATTTACAAACCATGTATCTGATAAGGAGTTAATACCGAAAATATATAAAAAACTCATACAACTCAAAAGCAAACAAAAAACAACAATCTGATTTTAAAATGGGCAGAAGAACTGAATAGACATTTTTTCAAAAAAAATGACGTACAAACAGCCAACAGGTAGAGAAAAGAGTGCTCAACATCACTAATCATTAAGGAAATGCAAGTCAAAACTACAGTGAAATATCATCAAAAAGACAAGATAACAGATGTTAGTAAGGATGTAGAAAAAAGGAAACCCTTGTGTACCATTGCTGGCAATGTAAATAGGTACTACCACTATGGAAATCCTTGTGGAGGTTCCTCAAAAAATTAAAAGTAGAACCACTATATGACCCAGCAATCTCGCTTCTGGGTATTTATCCAAAGGAAATGAAAATAGAATATTAAAGATATATCTTCACTCCCATGCTCATTGCAGCATTATTCACAATATTCAAGATATTGAAACAACCTATGTTGTTTCCACCAATAGCCATCAATGAAGAAGTGGATAAATTATATATATATATATAATGAAATATTACTCAGCCATGAGAAATAAAAATATTCTGCCACTTGTGACAACATGGATAAACTTTGAAGGCATGATGCCAGGAGAAATAAGCCAAAGATAAATACTGCATAGTATCACTTATATGTGGAATATTTTTTTAATAAGTCAAACTCATAGAAACAGAGAGCAGAGAAGTGATTGCCAGGGGCTGCGGGTGGGGGAAATAGGCAGAGGGTGATAAAACAGTACAAACTTTCACCTGTAAGATGAAGTCTGAGGATCTAATGTAAAACATGTTGACTACAGGGGACAACACTGTACTGTATAACTGAAATTTTCTAAGAGAGTAGAACTTAAATGTTCTTATAAGAAAAAAAAGGTTAATATGTGAGGCGATGGATGTGTTAATAAATTAGATGGGAAAAGAGAATTCCTTAACAATGCATACATATATCAAATAACCACAATGTACATTTTAAATATCTTACAATTTTATATATCAACTATACCTCAGTAAAACTGAAGTAAATAATTTTTTTTAAAACAAAGACCTTTGGGCATGTGGTCATTCCAATAGTAAGTTTTTAAGATGGATAAAGGATTTACTGTTAATTAAAAGACAAAATAGCAAAACAGTGGGCATTTATGTCCCACTTTGTAAAAAAATAAAAATAAAATGTTAGTATCTATATTAATTAAATATCAGGTCTGGTTGGGGAGCTACACCAAAAGATTAAAATGATGAGTTTCAGTGTCATAACTTCTGGTCAAGATGGAGGACTAGGTAGACATGCTTCGCCTCCTGGCACAATCATAGAAAGAATTACAACCAGACCTCAAAAACAAATAACAACCAGAACTGTCAGAAAATCAAGCTATATGGAAGTCCAACAACCAAAGATTTAAAGAAGCCACATTCATCCAAATGGGTAGGAGGACAGAATCATGGAGACGGGGCAGGAGAGGCAGTGTGGGTTGGACAAGTGAAGGTGGAACAGATGGTCCCACATTCACATGTGCTGGATAAAAGTCAAGAGGGATACTCTGGGAGTGAGTGATCCCAGTCTCATGCCAGACCCCACAGCCCATGGTTCCAGCACTGGAAAGATAAATCCCCATTACCCCTAGCTGTAGAAACCAGTGGGGGTTGGGGTGGCTGAAGAAACTGCCAGATTTTCACTGCTTAAAGGGCCCGCATGGTCTTAGAATATACACAACCCCCAGGGCAGCAACTGGGAGGGTGCCAATTGCATTCCAGGAAGTGGATGAAGTGACTGGAAATGGGGCAAGTGCTGGACAAATTGCCAGAAGCCAGGCAGTAGCATTGTCCCCTAGGATGCCACCACAAACAGAGCCACAGAGTAGTGAGATGGATGGCCCCACCTTGGCAATTACCTAAGGCTCCACCCCACACAGGTTCCCTTGCTTCTAAGACAGGGAGTAAAAGCAGCTTTACCTAACACATAGAAACAAAACAGGGAGGCTGCCAAATTGAGGAGGCAAAGAAATATGTCCCAAATGAAAGAACAGAACAAAACCCCAGAAAAAGAGCTAAACAAAATGGAGACAGCCAACCTATAGATGCAGAGTTCAAAACACTGGTGATAAGGATGCTCAAAGAACTCACTGAGTATGACAAACACCTAAGGGAAGAAATGAAGTTTACACAACATGAAATAAAGAAAAATATAGAGGGAACCAACAGTGAAAGGAAGGAAGCTGGGATTCAAATCAATGATTTGGATCAAAAGGAAGAAATAAACATTCAACCAGAATCAAAAAGAAACAAGAATGCAAAAAGAATAAGGAGAGGCTTAGGAACCTCTGGGACAATTTTAAATGTGCCAACATTCAAATCATAGGGGTGCCAGAAGGAGAAGAGAAAAAGCAAGAATTGAGAACTTATTTGAAAAAATGAAAGAAAACTTTCTTACTTTGGTGAAGGAAATAGGCATACAAGTCCAGGAAGCACAGAGTCCCAAACAAGTTGGACCCAAAGAGGACCACGCCAAGACACAACATAATTAAAATGCCAAAGGTTAAAGATAAAAAGAGAGTTTTAAAAGCAGCAAGTGAAAAGCAGAGAGTTACTTACAAAGAAGTTCCCATAAGACTATTAGCTGATTTCTCAAAAGAAACTTTCCAGGCATGAGGGGACTGGCAAGAAGTATTCAAAATGATGAAAAGCAAGGACCTACAACCTAGATTACTCTATCCAGCAAAGCTATCATTTAGAATGGAAGGGCAGATGAAGTGCTTCCCAGACAAGGTAAAGCTAAAGGAATTCATCATAACCAAGCCATTATTACATGAAATGCTAAAGGGACTTATTTAAGAAAAAGAAGATCAAAACTATGAACAGTAAGATGACAACAAACTCACAACTATCAACAACTGAATCTAAAAAACAAAAACTAACTAAGCAAACAGCCAGAACGGAAACAGAATCATAGGTATGGAGATCATTTGGAGGGTTAGCAGCTGGGAGGGGGAAGGAGGAGGAAGGGGGAAATGGTGCAGGGATTAAGAAGCATAACTGGCAGGAAAAAAATAGACAGGGGGAAGTTAAGAATAGTATAGGAAAGGGATAAGCCAAAGAACTTACATGCACAACCCATGGACATGAACTAAGGGCGCAGGGGATTGCTGGAGGGAAGGGAGGCACCTGGCAGAGGGGGGAAAAAAAGGGAAAATTGGAACAACTGTAACAACATAATCAATAAAATATACTTAAAAAAATAAAATGATGATTGTCTCTAAGGTAGAGGGAGGATTACTAGGGACTTCCATTTTATGTTTCTAAACATATAATCTGAATTTTCTATAATGAAATTCTATAATAAATCTATATGATATGAATTTTCTACAATGAGCATGAATTAGTTCTATAAATCCCAAAACAAAAAGAAGTTTTTAAACAGGATTCTCAGTTTACAACATACATTCAGTACAGTCCAATTCAGCAGCACTTACTGGACCTAATGATAAGCCAGGCCTCGAGGTGGGTGGAGAGGCAGTTTCTACATAGGAGAAGAACAGAGTATGTACAGGCAGGGAGATCACCTGCAGTGTACCTTTGGGAAGATCACCTCACTTCTCTGAGCCTCATTCTTCTCCTTAAAACAAAGATGTGACAGTAACTATGAGATGGAAATGAAGAAACAGATATGGAGGTCTGGACATGAGGTCACCCCTAGGTGTCATCTCACATGATCTCTGATCAGCCCTATAGGGTCACTACCATGAGAGTCTCCATTTTACAGTAGAGGATACTGAGGCTCCAAGAGGTGGGCTAGAAAGTCCAGATCACACTAAGAGTAGGTGGCAGAGTCAAGATGCAAATTCTGTCGAAGTCCCAGGTCAGTACCCCCCACCCCAGTCCTGTGTGCTCTCCCACTGTCCATCCTGTCCTGGTGTCCAGATAGAGGGTGTCACTGTCTAGAGTTGACAATCTTCTTTATGGCTCCTGTGTTGTTGTCTGTCTCTCCCACTACAAGGTCATCTCCCTGAGGGCAAGGACTCCGGTTCACTATTACAGCTCAGTAACTAGAACTGTGCCTGGCACAGAGCAGGTACCGCATGACTATTTGCTGAGTGAATTGATGAAAAAATTCCCTAGTAAAAAATCAAAGAAAGTGACTCTGGGGCTCATGGAGGTAAAGAGTCAGCCCTTCAAGGTCATAGGGCTGAGCAGGACCTGGGCTGGAGTCCTGCCTCTCCCAAATCCAACAGCCTTAGTTTGTCAATATGCCTGTCCTCAGTTGCCTGAGACCCAGGAATAAATTAGTCTGGTGCAGGGAAAGGCCGGGACAAAAGTGAAGATGGTTCATTCGTTTCTGGCTGCATTTCTTCCTGAAGTGCTATTCATGCCTCAGCTTCTCAGTCTGGAAGATGAACACCAGACACCACGCTGACGTGAGGTGGAGGATTCAGGAGGAACAAGCGGAATTGGTCCTTCCTGTCTCTTTCTTCCCTCAGGAGGGGCTCGGCCAGCCTGACAGAGCCACAGGGTAGAGCTGGGAGGCCCCTTGTTTTTCTGACACCATCACTGTAGACTGGATGGGAACACAGAGGCCCAAAGAAGAGAAGCAGCCTGACCTTGGACATGGAGGACCAGAACCTGGGTGTTGCTCCAGCTCAGGACTGTCCCTCCCGGAGCCCAGGCAACACTAAGGGCAGGCTGTCTGCTCCACGTGGATATCTGCCCTCATTACTGTGTTCTGGCCATAGGAAGACAAGATTCTACAAGGCTAAGATTGACAGACAGGCCAGGCAGGGCCACCAGGTCTGGTCACGGAGGCCTAACCCTTGGTCCAGAGACCTAGGAGAGGCCCATGGCCACTGGATCCTACAAGCTGCCATTGCTGGTCACGGGCCTGGCCGGCACCAGGCCTGGCTTCTCAGGAGCCGGGTGAGGCTGATAAGAGAGGTGGAGCAGGAGGCAGCAGGTGTGGGAGACTGGGCGTGGGCGCTGAAGGCTCAGAGGCCTGGGGCCTGGGCCTCCCAATGAGGAGAGCGTCCTGCTAGGTGTCTGCTCCCTCACATCAGCCTAGGTAATTACCAGCTAAAACCACTCTCACTGAGGTTTCTACTAGTGCAATTAGTACGTCAGAATAAAGAGGGCCCTTCTGACAGCTGGCTGGGCCCGCCCACAACTGGGCTTCCACCAAACAAGGATAAGCCTGTTGATCCTGAGGGCCTTAGATTTTAATGAAACACGCTGAGATGGTTGGGGAAGAAGCTGGGGTTGGAAACCACTGCCTGGATGATGTCATGTACTTGCTGTGTGGCCCTGGGCTGGCCATTCTACCTCTCTGAGCCCATGAATGAGGCTGGATGAAAAGAGGACTTCAAAGATATGGAACTTCAAATGCTAGGTTTTATTCTAAAAATAGGTGGAAACACCTTTGGCTAGCTTTTAAAATCTGTTTCTGGATTTTACACATGTAGAAGACACATGGGGACATTCCTGTCACATCCACACCAAGGCTGGGCAGCAGCTGGGAGGAACCAGAGTCTGCAGTAATGAGGCCCAGGTTCACCCTAAAAGAGGGGGCTGACTTATTGCTCCTCCCCTGTATCAACCAATCACACAACAACTCTGATATGCACTGGTCACTAAAGAGGGACCTGAGGGTCAGAGAGGGGAGGGACTTGCCTAAGGTCACACAGCAGAGTCAGGAGGGAAACCCGGTCTTCTTGAGCTCAGGGCACTGCTTGATTCACAGCAGCAGCTCCCACTAGGGCTGTGCACGCCTTGGCCCAGGGGATGCTGGGGGAAACAGGACATGGGCTGGGCGGTGACTCACTCTAACAGATGGCTCCCTTGGGGGCATTTTCCGGGTGACTCCATCCACAGCTCTTCTTGGTCCTGAGCCATGGGTCAGCTTGTCCCAAGGACAGAACTCCAGTCTCTGTTCCACATACTCTCTGTCCCTAGTCCCCAACCTGCCCTCTAACCAGGAAGGCAGCATCCAGGACCCAGTGACCCTAGTCCTGTGCCTGGCATTGGGCTCTCAGCAGAGGTTAACAGCTGCCTCCTGCTACTCACTCCCCCACCTCAGCCCACCATCAGTTCTGGGTTGAGAGGGACAGAGGTCTCTTTGGCCTTCCCCTCTTCCTGCCCTTGTGTAGGAAGCAAATGGCTGAGGATCCCACCCTGCCTGTTGCTGCTCCATCCCCTCGGTTCCTCTGCCTAAACCCCACTGCAGGCTCCCTCTGCCCTGAAAGCCTGCTCTCCTGTCAGCAGAAATGTCCTTGAGAACCAGATGTAGGGTCATACAACCTGGGCCTGTCCTGGCTCGGCCACATAGAGGTTGAGCTATCCTGGGTGTGACGTTGCCTCTCCCAGCCTCACTGTCCTCATCTGGGTGATGTGGATGAACATCATGGCTGTTAACTGGGTTGTTTGGGGAATTAAGAGTGATGCTGTAGCCCTGGTGGTGTGGCTCAGTTGGTTGGGCATCACCCCACAGACCAAAATTTTATAGGTTCTATTCTCCATCAGGGCATATGCCTAGGTTGTAGGTAAGGGTACATGCAAAAGGCAATTGATCCGTATTTTTCTCTCATGTTGATGTTTCTCTCCCTCTTTCTTTCTACCATCCCCTCTCTCTCTCAAATATTAAAAAAAATGTCCCCTCCTCACAAAAGGAGTGATGTTGTAGGTGAAGGGAGGCTGGTGGCATTGGCAAGGGTCGTCTCCCAGCTCTCAGTCCCTCAGCTCTTCCCACCCTGAGCTCAGCTGTAGCCCGTGGACCCCCAGGTCCAGTCTGGCATCTGCCTGAGCCCACACCGCTGCCCCTCACTTGCCACAAACAGGAGACAGAGTGGATGGGGGATGAATATTCATGACTGTAGATTAAAGGGAGCTTAGTAATGGAAAAAAAAGATCTTTGAGAATTTAAGGGTAAAAGGCGCCAAGATTTGGCGGCAGAGGAAAAGCTGGGCTTTGCCTGGGAGAACGATGAGGGTCCAAGCTGCCCACCCGGCCATTCCTCAGACCTGGACATTCACAGCACGTCAAACCCTGTCCCAGGTGCTGGGCGTGAAGGACAAGACCACAGACTGCGCCACTGAGCTGAGTCTACTCCTTCCCCATCTGATCCCCTGACAGCCACACCCCCACCTACAGGTTCCGGAGCTCTGCCCCAGGGAGGAGGCTGCTGCGGACTCAGGACATCTGGGTTCTACTCTCTGGCTCTGGTCATTTTGGTGATGTGACCCGGGTTTTCTACAGTGAACTTTGTCCCTCTCTTCAGTGCTGTCCTTATCACACTGACAGCATCACAGCCTCTGTTTACTCACCCGTCTCCCCAGGACCGGACTGTCTTCCTGGCACTGCCCAGGTCCACCTGACATTACATGATTCCTACTCTTGGGCGTGTTTGGGGGCGGGGTGGCTGTACACACCCCAGGGACTCACATTCCTGCGTCTGCCCCGCCCGACCCACACACAGCTCACTGACCCCCACACCCCTTAACCCTGGCCACCCTAACCTGGGCAGTTCCCACTCCCCTCTGGCGCCCTGTCCACCACACGGTGACTCCTGGTGCACCGCAAGCGGCACCCACTGTCCAAGGTTGTGCACTCTCCCCTGCGGCCTATGTTCCACCTTGGGGTCGCCCGGACAATCGGCTCGCTGTCCCCACACGCCCCGGAACCCGCACTCACCCATGTTGACGAAGCTCATGACCAGGTCAGCGCGGCCCAGGCCCCGCTGTCGGGGGCCACCGTCCTCATCGTCGTCGCCGGCCATGGCATGGTAGAGGTCCAACATGAAGAGCGGCGCAGACGCGGGCAGCCGGGCGGCGGCGGGCGGCGCGCGGGGTCGTGGTCTCCCGGGTAGCCCGAGCACTGCCAGGATCTCACGCTGCAGGTCACGGCGCTCGCGCGGACCCAGGCGGCGCTGCGGGCAGGCGGCCGGGTGGCGCGGGCTGGGGCCCCCGCCACTGAGCGCGCACAGCGCCAAGCCCAGGAGCCACAGGGGCCCGGGGCGCGCAGCCATAGCGGGCAGGACAGGGCCGGCGCTCACTAGGCGCGCATCCGCTTTGCTGCCGGCTGGGGCCCGGGGAAGCCAGACGGCGAGCTGCGGGCCGGGCCGGGGGCCGGTGAGACTGGAAGGTAGTTGGTCACGGCCGCAGCGCCGTCACTGGAGAGCCCTTCGCGGCACCTGTCTCTACTCTGGGTCGGGTGCCTGTGGCCGCCAACACCTGGGACAGAAGCTACTCCAGGGACTGCACACCGTCTGCCAATATGTCTGTCACCACTGTTCCCTCCAGTCCTCCTATTGCCAAGGCCCGCACAGGCCAGGCGCTCAGGGAGGTGGGGACCCACGAGCTCCTGCTCAGCTGGACCTGTGCTGTGTCTGTCCCCAGCGCTGCCGCGGCCTCCTGGGGTCCAGTGCCCAGCCCCCGGGGACCGCCCCCTCCAGGCCTAACCAATGGGGACACGGGGGCGGGGCCAGTGCCGCAGAACCCATCTGCTCTGGAAGAGCTGAGTTGTAATTGATGTCGTGGGTGTGACGCCCGGGAGATTTGACCTCTAGTGGGTGGTGGGCGGATCCGAGGGATCCACAGACCAGCCCACAGGGAGGTCTGGGTCGTCCCGGGCTGCCCTAGAAGCCTCTGGCCAAGCCTTCGGGTGGGTTCGGGAACTTCTGGGTAGAGGCTGGGTCAGGAGAAAGCAATAACCTGCGCTCCCGCAGGCCGTGTCCTTGAGCGCCCTCGCCGGGCGGGAATCCCGAGTCTTGGTCTGGCCAGGGAGTGACCCGGCCGCCCCGCCTTGGTGCGCTGTGTCCCCCAAGGACCCGAAACAAGACCTCAGTCCCGTCTGGAAGGGCTCTGTGGGTGCGAACCAGGCGCGGAGAGTGGACGCCTTCTTCTGCCAGCACAGCCGGTTCCAGGTTCCCTGCCACCTCAGCTCCTGGCCGGCCACCCAGTGCCTTTCCTGCTGTCCCCTTGCATATATTGCTGAGGGCTTCTCCCTCCCTGACGCCAGCTCAGTCTGCTCCCAGTGCAACCACTCACCTGGCTCCCGCATGCCCTAGCCAACTCCCCAGAAGGGCCGCCTCCGTTGTTCCAGGGGCAGGTGGTCACCGCAGGCTGTCCCTGCGGACCCTGTGCTGATCCAGCCAGGCTGGAGACGCGCATTCACCTCCAGCCCAGCCAAGGAGCTCTGGGGCCCTTCCTGAGTTCGGGGAACGCTTTGCGCTTCCATATTGTGAAGGCCCTCCACGGCTTCTTTCACCCTTGGCAACACTAGGTATTATTGTCAAACACACAAACAAATCTCTGCCAATATGACAGGTAAGAATAGCTTTCTGCTGTAGTATTGTGCACGTCGGGCGGTTGCTAACTGCTCTCTTCTTCGTGAAACACTCTCCTCCCTTGGATCCCTGCTTTTCCTCCTTCCCCCTTCCTGCCCACTTCCTCAACACTGACATCCCCCTTGCGTTCCTTCCCAGTCCTGTTCTCCCTCTTAGACTTTCAGCCTGGTGATGCGCTCACCCACCTGAGAGACTCGGGAGCCATTATAGGTCATTCCTAAATCCCAAATACATCCCAGCACAGACTCTACTCCTGGAGGTCAGAAGTTAACATTTAATTGCTGATGAGAAACGATCAAAGCCAGTAACCTGGGAGCCCATGCAGACCTCTCCCTCGTGATGGCAGTGTGGTCTACCACTATACCTTCTAATGCTTCGTAAATTCCTGAGCCTTTCCACACCCTCCTACACTACATGGTTCACATCGCATCTTCTCCACCCAGGACGCTGTAACAGGCTTCCAACTGGCCTCCTTGGTTCTCATCTCATTCTTCCTGCCTTCCTCACCCCTCATTCCCCAGACTGTATTTCTCAATAAAAATCTGACTTCCATGGCTTTTCACCGCTAACAGCAGAATTTCCCAAACTGAGGTTTTTGAGGGGTTCCTACAAAAAGGAGTTTGGTAAACACTGTTTGCTGCATTTCCTCCAGGAGAACCCTAATGCAGTCTGCACTTTGTAAGCTCTGAAAAGTCCTGCAGTAAAGAAACTTGCTTAGCTTTAACTCGATGTCTTCCCAATGCCTTTGACCATGACTGCTGGGGTTTCTGAAGATCACATCTGGAGACCAGGAGGGCACTATGTGATCAAGTGCCCAGTACTCAGTGTTCTGGCATCTGCCAGCTAGTCCCTGCTGTTGACCCCTCTTCACAGTCTTGCCTAGCCACTAAAGGTGTACACTTTGCTTCAGTCAAATAGGACCACCTGGGACCCCTCAACTGTCCTGCTGTTGACATTTCTGTTCATCAGCACATGTGGCTTCCTTTACCAAGAATGTTCAGATCCCCTTTGCATGCCTGGCCCATTATTACTTCTCTGTAAGATGCAGCTGAAGCAACAACTTATCTTTCTGATGCCATCTCCACCTTCATGGGTAATTAGAACTCTCCCCTTCCCAACTCACTCATTTTATCAAACTGAAGGACATTTATTTGTTCACATTTGTTCCCTCCACTTCCTCTCTCCACTGTGAAATTATTGAGGCAGAGATTGATCTTTGGATCCCAATGTCAGACACATATTTAGGGTCTCAATAAACACTTGCTGAATTTACTAGTCTCTGAGAAAGGAGTAGCCTCCAACCTTCATGATTCCTTCCATTAAGACTTGTTCAGCCCTGACTGGCATGGCTCAGTGGGTTGGGCATTGTCCTAAAAAGCTAAAGGATGTCGATTTGCTTCCCAGTCTGGGCACATGCCTGCATTGCAGGTTCGGTCCCCGGTCATCAGGACCTGATCAATGTTTCTCTCCCTCTCTTTCTCTCTCCCTTCCCCCCTCTCTGAAAATACATAAATAAAATCTTTCAAAAATTGTTTGTTATTGCATGGGAGGCGATGAACTGAAGCATGAAGCAGTGTTGGAGTGTGGGTGGCCAGTGGCCAGCCAGTCTCAGTCTCTAGTTATGTGACTGGTTTTCTTGCACACCAGCCACAAGTGCAAATCCACAAATTTTCACTACTGAAACCACAAGATTAAATTCATGATCTCCAAGACCAACTCTATATAGAATATAAAAATGAAACAGCAACTTAAAAGAATAGAGAACAACTTTCCATAAGAAAGATACTACAGGAATGTAAATAATCCAGTGTTACCACTGAAACCTTCATCCTTTCATTTTGTGATCTGAGGACCTGTTTTATCCCATCACAGGGTCCTGTCCTAAACTCCTTATGTAATGATTATATCTGACCCAGGGCCACCACAGGGTAGATGCACAATAATGCCTCATTAAATAACTGCTGAGGGACCTAAAAGGTGACTCACTCACTTTCCTGGCTGGCTGTATATAAGATGTTGGGAAAACCCAGCCCATCATGTTCCCAAGGTGTGCTTACATGGTAAGAAGAAACAAATAAACATAATGAGATGGTTCTGTCTTCATGGGGAATCTCCAGGCAATGGGTCAGGTCGCCTCCTATTAAAGAACTAAGTGCTCCAATTAAAAGTCAGAGATTGTCAGATGAGTTGGGGGGGGGGGAGGGGAAAAAAAGCAAGAAAAAATGACCAGCTTTTTGTAAGAGATGCACTGTAAATATAAAAACACAAGTTGAAAGTAAATGGATGGAAAAAGATATGTCATGAAAATAAAAGAGTAAGAAGGCTGAAGTGGCTATAGTAACATCAGGTAAATTAATCTTCAAGATAAAGGATGCTATAAACAGAGTAAAAAGACAACCCACAGAATGGGAGAAAATATTTGCCAATCATATATCCGATGATAACCAGAATACATAAAGAACTCCTACAACTCAACAATAAAACAAACAACCAATATGCCCTGGCCGGTGTGGCTCCATTTGGGTATCATCCCACAAACTGAAAGGTCTCCAGGTTCAATTCCTGGTCAGGGCACTTGCCTGGGTTACAGATTTGTCCCTGGTCAGAGCACATCCAGAAGGCAACCAATCAATGTTTCTCACATTGACATTTACTTCCCTCTCTCATTCTTCCCCTCTAAAATGAAAAACAAAACTTTAAAGAAAGCAACCAATTTAGATATAAGTAAAGGACTCAAATAGGCATTTTTCCAAAGAATATGTATGGATAGCCAATAAGCACAGGAAAAGATGCTCAACATTACAAGTCATTAGAGAAATGAAAATCAAAACCACAGTGAAATGCCACTTTATATCCATTAAAGTGATAGTTATTTTTAAAAAACAAAGCACAAAATAAGAAGTACTGGTGAGGATGTGGAGAAACTGGAACCCTGGTGCATTCCTGGTGGGGAATGTAAAATGGTACAGCTGATATGGAAAACAGTCTGGTGACCCCTCAAAAAGTTAAACATAGAATTACCATAATGACCTAGCAGTTCCACTACTGAGTATATATCCAAAATAATTGAAAGCAGGGAGTTGCATAGATATTTGTATACCAATATTCAGAGCAGTATTATTCACAATAGCCAAAAGGTGAAAATAATCCAAATATCCATCACAGATGGAGAAATAAGCAAAATGTGAGATATGCATATGAAAGAATATTATATAGCCCTAAAAAGGGAGAAAATTCTGACACATGCTACAACACGGATGAACACTGAAGATGTGCTAAGAAGCCAGACACAAAAGGACAAATATTGTATGATTTCACTTTTATGAGATACTTAAAGTGGTCGAGTTCAGAAACAGAAAGTATAATGATGGATGTCAGGGGCTGGAGGAGCCAGGAATGAAGTTATTGCTTGATGGGTACAGGGTTTCAGCCTGGGATGATGAAAAGAGTTATGGAGGTGGCTGGTAATGGTTGTTGCACATCGTCGTCGGCAGCCGTCCGTCTCGAGAGACGATGGTATAGCTTCTTAAGAGTCTATCTGCACCGCCGAGAATGACTGTGCAGTCCGACTCAGGAGTGACACGGTATCTGTCTCCTCCCGTGTTGAATCGACATCTTGCGATGACGCTGGAGTGTCCTCTCCAGTGAAGCTGAAGCTACAGAGCCTGGGCAGGGTGATATGGAGGGTCTGCTGTTGCCCATGCAGCAGACACCCCCTCTCTTCGCAGTTGAAGGATCCAAGGGAAAGACGGAGTCAATACAGCTTGGCTTCAGGTGCGCCGCAGGAGTTGCCGGTGTTGACTACAACGTCAAACCGCCTTAGGGACTCCGGCTCCGGATTTTCTGTCGGGGTTTACTCCCTTAGCCTTTCCCCTGAAGAGGTATGCCGCAAGGCAGCGGAGGTTTTTTGGAGTCAGAGTTTTCCTTCTCTGGGTTGTTGCACAACATTGTGAATATACTTAATGCTACTGAATTGTACCTCAAAAAATGGTTAAAATGGTAATTTTTGTTTTGTCTATTTTACCACAATAAAAAATGTAACCAAAAGTAATGTCTAGACATTTTTACTCAAATCAACTTCTAGAATGGAATAAACAGAGTGCTGGGGTCAGGTATAGAGCAACTCTAACATCTTACAGTCCAGTGACTATGCATACAGGCACACCCTAATGACAGAAAGTCTACATTGACAACTTTATGCGCTCCTGAACTGGAAGACAAGATAAAGGCAAAGAGCTCAGTGGATTGAGCACTGGCCTGTGAACCAAAAAGCTGCCAGTTCAATTCCCAGTCAGGGCACATGCCTGGGTTGTGGGCCAGGTCCCCGGCTGGGGGCATGAGAGAGGCAACCAATCTCACACATCAGCTTTTCTCCCTCCCTTCCCCTCTCTAAAGATAAATAAATGTTTAAGTTCCACACCAGCTATCTGACATTTAACTTTTCTCAGCCTCCGACTTCTCATGTGTTAGACAAGGTCATAATTGTACCAACATAGAGAGCTGCGTTGATGGCATGACAGCTGCCCCTCCTTCACCAAAGGGCGCAGGGCATGGAGTCCCAGGATCCCAGCTCCACCAACTCGTCAGCTGTGGGACTCTCTGAGCCTCATTTCCTCTTCTTTAGAACAGGCATAAACGGCACATGCCTCCGTTGGTCGTTAGGCAACTTACTGTTAATTATAAAATAGCAACAACAATAATATAGCCACCACTTCTTGAGAACTTCCTCTGTGTTAGGTGCTTTGCATGACTCCTCACAATACTTCTATTAGGGAAGCACTCTCCCTACTCTACAAGAACTTAGTCATGGTGAGCCTTTCTCAGGAAATGGCAGCTGTATCCTTTCTGTGAGCAGGGCAGCGTGGCCTGTGTGAAACCATCAGTGTGTGTGAAGTTCACAGCTGGGGCCAGAGCTCAGCCACAATTCAGAATCTGTGCCCACCATGCCTCCCCATAGGTGCTGAAGGTCACCTGGCTAGGGCCAGGGTCCAAGCTGCTGGGAAGTTGGGTATCCTGGGCTCTTGTCCTACTTCTGCTCCTGATAGGCTCTGCCACCTTGATTGGTCGCTCACCCTCCCTGGCCTCAGTTTATCTTATTGTAAAGTGAGAGATAGGGGTCAGATCCCAGAGTCACCAAGATCTCTGACCACAAAGAAAGACTGAAGGAAATTCAGGGAAAACATGGAGTCCGTTTCTAAATTATCAGCTTCTCTCTGCCCCCTGGTGGACACCATCAGCCTAGCACTCAGGAGAAAAGGACAGCCTGCATATAGTGACTCCCAGGGCTTGGGGACTAACTTTGACTTCTGCCAAGGTTCCTACTCCTCTGAGCCCCAATCCTCACCTTTATATGTGGATAATAATAATACTTACTTCTCTGGACTTATGTGAGGATAATACATGAGAAGTGCCTGGACAGAGGCGAGTATAGCCTAGCCAGTCAACAGAAGCCAGGTCCTACAATTGAGATGGCAGCCCTGTCATCTGTGAAGAATGTAATGACTACAAGCTTATAAAACGTGTTTGTTATTAGAAACCAAAGTTGTTTGCTTAAGCTGTAAATGGGTTCATGGTCGCTGTGATAATTAACCCACTTTTGGTTAAATAAACTCAGCAGCCTCATTTTACTAATTATTTTCAAAATACCAAGTTTAAAATATTTTTCCTTCTTTTTCTTCTTCTGTTCTCTTTCCTTAGTTTCTCACTTGATCTTTATTGTATCCTTACTTCCTGTTTTTAGGGGTTTGTTCTATTGTTCTTTTTCACCATCTTAAATTAAATGCTTTCCTTGTTTACTTCTAACACTTTATTGACATATAACTTAACAACATAAAATCCCCGCTGTTTTAAGTGTACAATTGAATGGTTTTTAGTACAGTTACAGAGTTATGCAACCATCACATGATATAATTTTATCATATTTCCATTAACCCCTGCCCCCCCCAAAAGAATCATCATACCCATTTGTAGTTTATCCCCAATCCCACTCCCAGCGGTAGGCAAGCACTAATCTACTGTCTTTCTTTATAGATTTTCCTCTTCTGAACATTTCACAAAAATGGAATTATGCAATATATGACATTTTGTGTCTGGCTTCTTTCACTTAATATAATGTTCTTAAGATTTATCTATGTTGTAGCATCTAGCACCTTTGCTATTTTTTATTGCTGAATAATATTCCATTGCATGGACATAGTGCATTTGTTTACTCATTCACCAGTTGATGGACATTTGTACGGTTTCCATTTAGGGGCTGTCTAAAGGTCTGTGTCTGTAACCCCGATATCTGAAGCCTCTGAGGGTCTGTTTTCTTGTATATTGGTTCTACTGGTTTTGTTCATTTTAACTTTACTCCTTATGTGCTTGTTCTCTGTGTGTATCCAAATCCTGTCCCACTTGCCCTGCAAATTTTTGGAAGAACAGCAGGTCCTTGAAATAACAACATTGTTTTCTTATAATGTTGATGAAATGCCATAGGAAGTTAACTCTTGTTTATATCAATGAGTCTATGGTAAAAATTGGTTTCATTGTACGTTGTCTTCTTTAAAGTTCTAGAACCTATTGACAATGTTAAATAAGGACTTAAGGCACTACTCAGCCTCTCAGCTGTCTCCCCCCCCCCCCCCCGCCAGGGAAAAGCACAAGGCTCACCTCCCTGAGCCTCTTCGCTTCTAAGAGACTTGCGCCAGTTGGTAATTCTTTACTAACTTGTTAACATACCACTGCCTTTGTGTTAATGATCTATTGCTGAAAAACAAATTTACTACTAAATTTAGCAGCTTCACATATTAAATCAAAATGTATTACTTTATATAGTTACTGAGAGTCAGGATGCAGTCATTGCTTAGGTGGGTGGTTCTGGCTCAGGGTCACTCTGGAGGCTGCAGATATCTGAAAGCTTGACTGGGGCTGGAGACCCACTTCAAAGATGGCGCACTCACACCTGGCAAGATAGTGCTGGTTATTGGCAGGAGGCCTCGGTTTCTTCACCTTGTAGACCTCTCCAGAGGGATGCTTGCATTTCCTCATAATACAGCAGTTGGCTTCTCCCAGAGTAAATCATCCAGGAGTGAGAGCCAGGAGGAAACCTCAATCTCTTTAATGACCTGGATGCTCACTGTCACTTCCCCCTTCTTCTAGTTCTTAGAAGTAAGTATGAAATCTGACCCACACTCTAGGGAGGGGGATTTAGGCTCTACCTCTTGGAAAGAGGAATATCATAAATTTATGGACATATTTTAAACCTATCACAGCTGTTAAGTAGAATGCTTTTTTAATGATTTAGTTCAGGTTTTCTAGCTGTCCTCAGGAATAAGTTCGATCAGAATTCCCCAGTCTATCCTAACTTGAAGTACAACTATAAATTTGTTTTTTTATTCCAGAAATACAGATTATTTGTTTTATTTTGTACTGATTCTTGCCTGCTAATAGATATACTAGGCTCTTCAGATTTGAATGTAGTCATAAAAGATATTCCAGGTTGTGACAGATTATTATTGTTATTTCTTCTTTCTTCTTCCTCCCCAAAACCTAAGATTCATATTTAAGATATTTTAAAAATTAAGAAAGTTCCAGCCCTGGCTGGTGTGGTTCTGTGGATTGAGTGCCAGCCTGCAAACCGAAAGGTCACCAGTTCAATTCCCAGTCAGGGCACATACCTGGGTTGCGGGCCAAGTCCCCAGTTGGGGGCATGCCAGAGGCAACTGATGGATGTATCACCTGCACCCTGATATTTCTCTCCCTCTCTTTCTCCATCCCTTCCCCTCTCACTAAAAGTAAATAAATAAAATATTTTTAAAAAGAAAGAAAGGAAGTTACAGAATTTCTTGTCTCTTCATTTTGGTATTTGCTTTTAATGTTTTATTACAGTGCTTAAATTTGCAAATATCAAAGCATTGCATTTATCCAAATTAACAAGATTAAAATGAACCAATAAAAGTTCAGTAAAAACTAAAATATTTACAAGCAGTAACAACTAGATAACTAGAGGGTGATAATAAACTGGTGATTCTTCTGAAATACAAGAGTCTCTGTCAGCATGGCCCTGTCTGGTGTGGCTCAGTTTGTTGGAAAGTTGTCCCATGCACCAAAAGTTTGGGGATTCAATTCCCAATCAGAGCACATGCCTGGTAGGTTTGATTTCTGGTGGGAGCATATATGGGAGCCAACAAACTCATGTTTCTCTCTCACACTGATATTTCTCTCTCTCCCTTCCTCTTTCTCTAAAATCAATAAACAGTCCTGGCTGGTGTGGCTCAGTGGGTTGAGTGCTGGCCTGTGAACCAAAAGGTTGCTGGTTTGAGTCCTGGTCAGGCCACATGCCTGGGTTGTGGACCAGGTTCCCCAGCTGGGGATACGAGAGGCAACCAAAACCGATGAATGCATCTCTTGCACATTTATGTTTCTCTCCCTCTCTTTCTCCCACTCTTTCCCTCTCTCTAAAATAAAATAAATAAAGCTTTAAAAATTGTTTAAAATCAATAAACATATTTTAAAAAATATTTTCATAAGTAAGTAAATAAGAAGGCCCAGCACGGCCATATTGTCACACTGCTCATTGACCTTGGCTGAAGTCCCATCTAGTACTATTGTTTCTAATACTACACATGCCTACAGGGCAGTAGACCTGTTGGTAAGTCCTGATGCCCTACAACAATAGCTTGAAGTTAATCACAAAATTTATATCATTAATTAAGTTCATAACTTGTTACAGTTGCCATTGTGCTATTTGCCAAGTGCTACGAAAGTACTTCAATATTTTAGCAACTGGTATAGCAATGCCTTTGACACTCTTGCCTACTCATCAGCTTTGTATATGTAAGGTTATTCATTGCAGTAATGTTTGTGGTAGCCAAAGCCTGAAAGCAAACCAAGTGTCCATTAATAAGGAAGAAACTGGCCAAATAAACTATGGAACAATGCATGACCCATGGACATGAACTAAGAGGGGATTGCTGGAGGGAATGGGGTACCAGGTGGAGGGGGGCAAAGGAGGAAAAATGGGACAACTGTAACAGGATAGTCAATAAACTATGTTTTAAAAATAAAATAATAAACTATGGAACAGCCCCATAGTGGAATACTCGAGAGTTGAACAAAAGAACAAGAATGGTTAAGCTACAAGATACATTGTTAAGTGAAAAAGGTAAGATGCAGAGTGTAGTATACCCCCCTTTAAGTAAAAAGGGGGTGGAATAAGAATGTATATTCATATTTGCTTGTAGTTATTTACATGAAAAGGATACATAAGGAACTAATAAAATTGATTGTTTATAGAGGATGGAAGAGGTAGAATGCAGATAGTGTTAGCAGGGAGACATCTTAAAGCATATAAGAGTTATCATTCTATATATGGTTTCTTGAATGTTGTAAATATATCACTTAGCCAAAACATTCAATAGAATTTTTTAAAGGGTGGAGCCCTGGCTAGTGTGACTCAGTGGACTGAGCCACCAGTCTGCGAACCAAAGGGTCACCGATTTGATTCCCAGTCTCAGGGCACATGCCTGGGTTGTGGGCCAGGTCCCCAGTTGGGGGTGTGCAAGAGGCAACCACACATTGATGTTTCTCTCCCTCTCTCCCTCCTTTCCCCTCTCTCTAAAAATAAATAAATAAAATCTTTAAAAAAATAAATAAAAATTAAAAGTGTTGAATTAATTAATGGTCCATAATCCTCAGGAAGTTATTTTTCCTAATAATCTTTATCTCAGTTTCCCCAGGTGGCCTAGAGGACTGCTAAGGGCCTCCCCTCACTGGCTGCCTTACTTTCTGGACCTTCTGCAGAACTCTAGTCCACTGCTTCGGCCTCAGCCCTGCCAGAAGCTTGGAAGGGGTCTTCCTCCTCTTAAATTGGGTCAGGGCTGCCAGCATTTCAGGCCCCCTGCTGCTCCCTGGGGCCACTGAGCCAGAGGGCTTGTTCTCCACCTGGTTCTGCAGCTGGAGGGGGCAAGGGAGATCACACTGAGGGAGCAAACAAGCTCTATGCTCTACCCAGGCACTTTGTCTGCACTCACTGATCAGAGGGTGCCACTGCTGCCAGGGTTCGGGGTGGTAATGGGGCCTTGAAGCTCTTATCACATCCCATGCCTCCCCCACCCCAAATGGCCGGTGTGACACCCCTCTACCCACTGCACTAATGACAGAACTGTCCATCCCAATTGTAGGCACTTGGCTTCTATTGAGTGGCTAGTGTGAGCCAAATACTTCAGTATATACTCGCTTTCATCCTTACAAATGTCTGAGTTGGCAGATAAGGAAACTGAGACCTAGAGAAGGTTTGGGGTAGAAGTAGGGAAGGGGAAGAAAAAACGGTTAAAGTAACTTTTCAATGAGGGAGGCAGGACCTCTGGGCCTGAGTGGAAGGATGCCGGGAGCTGGGTGTAGTTGGAATATATGGAGCAGAAAGACACCAGGGACAGAGGCTGCAGGGGTAGACAAGGTCCCTAAGGAGCCCCTTGAGGGATTTGGACACCTGCCTGAGATGAGACATTTATAGGTCTGGCCTTGTGGTGCGGGCAGATGGGGTCACTGAGGGGAGGTGCAGGAGCACTGGACGGGTATGTGGGGCGGGAGGTGAAGTTATTGAGGGAATCCAGGGGAGAAATGGTGAGGTTTGGTCTAGCGGATGGAGAGGATGCAAGAGGGGCGAGAATCAGCAGGCTTGGTGACTGATTGCATACGAAGGTCGGGGAGGAGAAGCGGTGATGAAAATGATGATTGACATTTATTGGTTACATTCTATATCTGGGGCTCAGGAGTTTCATATGCACTATTACACTTAGTCCTCACAGCATCCTGATGATGTTGGTACTGTTGCAATCCCTATTTAATAGATGGGGATCAGGACTGAGAAGTGGGAACTTTGGCAGAAGTCAAAAAGCTAGTCCTGGGGAACGCGGAGAAAAAAAAAAAAAAAAAAGCTAGTCCTGGGAGTCAGTATCTGCAGCCTGTCATTTCGCCTTGGGTGGTAGGCTGGTGGTATCCACCAGGGGGCAGTGAGAAGCCAGGAATTCAGAAACAGGCTCCATGTTTTCCTGAACTCCTTAGACTTTCTTTGTGGTCAGAGATCTTAGTGATCAAGGAATCTGACCCCTATTCTCACTTTTCAATAGGATAAACTAAGGCCAGGGAGGGAGAGTGATCGACCCAGGTGACAGAGCCTATCAGGAGCAAAAGTGGGACCAGAGCCCAAGACTCCAACTTCCCAGCAGCTTGGACCCCAGCCACAGACTCAGACCCTGAGCACCTGTGGGGAGATGTGGTGGCCTGGATTTTGGATTGTGGTGGGGCTCTGGCCCCAGCTGTGAACTCCACACACACCAGTGGCTTCACACAGGCCACACTGCCCTGCACACAGAAAGGATACAGCTGCTGTTTCCTGAGTTCTACTAAGTTCTTGTAGAGTGGGGAGAGCGCCTCCCTCTTAACACTGTTGTGAGGATTTGTGCAAATCACCTAACACAGAGGAAGTTCTAAGAAGTGGCAGCTATATTATTGTTATGGTTGCTATTTTGCCCAGCATGTCATTTATGCCTGTTCTAAGGAAGGGGAAGTGAGGCTCACAGCTGGCAAGTGCTGAAGCTGGGATCCTGGGACTTCGGGCTATGGTGCCCACACCTGCCTTAAAAGGGCCTCTTCCTTTGGACAATTCTTGAACTGATTCATCTATCAGGTATTTGTGCAGAATGCTACCTGAGCCTGGCCCTGTAGTGGGCATGGGGTGTCATGCCCTGGGCCCTGGGCAAATGATGGGGGTGGAACAAGCAGAAACTGGGGTTGGCCAGGCCCAGAGCTTACTGGCTGCCTGGGTTTGGGCACTGAGTAGTGAGCCTGTGCTGTAGGAAGCCAGGCCTGCGGGTGTGGTCTCAGAGCCACCTCTGCCTGACCAGGGCTTGTTCATCTTCCACAAAGAGTCACACATTGAAGTTCAGGTGGCCCTGATGGCAGTAGTCAGTAAAGCACAGGACTGGAGTAAGACTTGATGCTGACCTGGGGCTGGGAGTTGGGCTGGGGGCTTGAGGCCAGTCCCTACTTTAGTGAAAGAGCTGCAGTGAGGTGGCCTCTTGTCCAGATCCATGTTCCTGAGGTCTGGCTCATGAGAAAAAGGGAAGAAGAAGGAAATGGCCATAGCGCCCCTGAGGAGTTGCTAGTGGTTTGTGCAAGGTGTGTCCAACAAGAACATCACCACCACCCTCAGGGGCCCAGAGTCTTCTCCACTTTTCATTCTCCCAGGCCCCTAGGCCACATTTACTCCCCCAAATGCCTGCTATCAATTAAACCTAAATCCTTTCGCAGGGCCATTGGTTATTTATCACAGGTGCATAGTCTGCACCTCTGGCAAGCCAATGCTACAAGCTGGACCTCCTGACTGGGCCCTGGCCCTGGAGCTGTGAAACCATCTGCTCTGGACACCCAGGGGGAGGGTGGCAGGGACAGGAAGTTCAGGCAGCCCAGCAGAGCCCCTGGGTGGAAACAGGCCTGGAACCTACCTGTGCAGTGTGGGTGAGGTGAGGGCCTCCCTCTGGGATGCCCACCACCCAGGCCAACCAGAAAAGTGTTCCAGGCTGGGCACGCAAGCCTCTCCACAGCTTCCTGAGGCCATGTAAGGACCCGACCTGGCCTGGCCTGGCCTGGAGGTCAGATTTGTCAGCTGAGGAGCTCAACGAACAAGGAGAGGAGGCCAGTCATGGCAGGAGGGCTCCTTTGTTCCAGGTATTTTCTCAACAGTGGGGCTGGGCTGCCTGCCAGGTGCCAGGGCGCGGCTCTGGCCTCCCGCCGAACAAGCAGCTTTGCCGCCAAGGCCTGTACCTGGCTCAGCAGCTCCTTCCCGCGCTTCCTCTGCCAGGCCCGGCAAAGTGAGTGGCAGGACCTGTGGGGCAGACAGTGGGCCGGGCTCCCAGCCACCCAGCCTCACGTCAGGAGAAGGGACTCACTCAGAGCTCCTCACGGTGTCTGGCACTTAGAACTGCTACGTTCTTCCAGGAGAATGGGTGAAAAATATGAGAATTCAAACTTTTGCTCAACAAAATATGGTAAAGCTGCAATGTTGGACATGGCTCTGTCTTAATACGAGTCCCAGCTCCACCACTGACCAGCCGTATGACCACAGCAAGTTACTTAACCCCTCTGTGCCTCAGTTTCTTCATCTGAAAACTAGAGACTGTAGTTGTACCTACCTCATAGAAGTGTTATGAATATTTAACAAGTTATTGCATGTAAAGCTGTTGGAACCAAATCTGGGACACTGCAACAGCTGAGGAAGTTTTTGCTGCGATCACAGTGGTGACATCGGTGAGGATGGTGACACAGAACAGAAGCCACTCAGGCAAGCTTAAGTAAAGGAAAGGAAATTAATACAAGTGACATGGAACCCAAGTGTAGGGCCTCAAAAGGAATGAGAATTAAGATCTTAAAAGCCATTGAGCAGCCAGGAAACTCTCTGCTCCCCTCTGGGTCTCAACCTCCTCTATGTCTCTGAACACATGGCCCAATCTGAGCAGCTTTTGCTTCTCAGGTCAAGTGGCCAGCAGAAATGGTCTGGCATCTCTGAGTACCAATGGCAAAATCATGGGAGAGAGAACCCATTGTCAATCTGGGCCATACACCGAGAGCATATCAGTTATGGCTGAGGACTGCCAGGGACCCAGTCCAGTGGGCAGTCAGCTGTCCAGAGAGAGCAGCATGGGCGGGGCAGGCGCTCCCAAGAGCATCCATCTACTCCAGTGGCGCTCTGCCGTGGGGTCGAGACCTGCGCACTAGTCCTGCTGTTGCCTCAGGAAATCCCGTGTCTCTGGTGACTTTGGCTGTTCTGTTTACCCAGTGCTTTCCATAGTCTGTAGTATAGCCCTTAAGTTGTGCTGTAATTATTTGTTTATGTATCTGTCTTCCTCACTAGACTGATTTTCATTCATTCTTTCAATAGAATAATTATCTACCAAGCACCCACCATGTGTTAGCGGAACAGAGATGAATCCAGCCAACTGCCCTCCCGGAGGCTCTGCCTGGCTTGGCCTGTGCTCGTGTGAAACGAGTCAGCATCACTGTCCAGTTCTGCCCAAGTTCAGTGCTGGGACTTTCTTTCCTACATCACTGACGCTCAGTGTCAGGATCCCACCCGTTGTGTTATAAAGCTTATAAGGTTCCTGGGCTGTTAGGAAAGGTGGGTGTTCACAGAAAACGGCTCAGATGGGCCATGGCGTGGGGCAGGGGGGCTCCACTTCAGCGGGATGAATCGAGGGCAACGGCAGGCAGCTGACAAGAGGAGGACGTCACCAGCAAGTGAGGAGCAGAGCAGGGACTGTGGCTCTCCAGGACAGATGACGCAGTGCTGACGCAGGGACCATGGCCAGTTCCCCAAGCTGGCTCGGCGGCCATAACGCAACCCCTGGCCCACTGCGGGGCAGTCTCTCGACACCAACTCTCTGCTCCCCTCCACATCTTCGCTTCTGTCTCAGACCACTCTGATCATCTCCAAGATCAGCTCCGGTTCCCATCCCCGACCTGAGGGACCCCTAACTAGCCTTCCCATGACCAGGATGGTCCAGGCACTCTTCTTCTCCCTTCTAGTCTACTAGTAAGCCAAAAGCATTACAGCCCGCTTCCATCTGGGCTTTCCATTTCCCTCCTCTCCCTACAGCCCACCATGTAGCTTTCCGTACTATCATGTAGGTGTCCACACTGAAGCCTACTTTGGAAGTTGAAAAACGTAAACATTGTTTTTCCTCTTTTTTTCTTTGCATTCTTGTTATAAAAGGACTAATTCTTGAAGGCAATGTGAATGCCCCCCACTGACTAGGGGGCAGGTCACATACAAGGAAGTGGGGAGAAGGTACAAATATTAGTATTTCAAGATGTTTTCCTCCTACACCCATCATCTAATAATTGTAAAGACAATGCAATAGGGTCTCTAGTTCAGGTCTGTAGAGCTCCCAGAACTTGGGCATGTGGTGGGAGGAGCCCACGGAGAGGCCTGTGCAGTGCAGGTGATGCTGAGCTGAGCCTTGAAGAGCTGGGTCAGAATTTCCAGGGAAACAGTGGTCTAGGGGAGCATTCCAGACAGTATCAGTGGGACAGAAGAAATATGGAAGGATGGAGGAAAAGTTAACTGTATGCCCATGCACTGTTTTAATGAGTACTTTAAAAATAGTAATTTAATCATCATAACAACTCTTGAGGACCAATTTTTTAAAAGATGAGAGGCACAGAGTGGTTACATTATTGACCCAAGAACTCATGGTTGGCAAGTGGAAGAGCTGGGACTGAAGTCTGAGAAGTTTGGCTCCAGAAACTCTATAACCCAAACTGTTCTGTCTTGGGGATTTGAGAGTAGCTTTGTAACGGCTGGTGGGAGTTTCGGCTGAAGGCGTAAGCAGAAAGACCACAGAAGACCTCGTGCACCACCTCCTGAGCTCAGACTTTATCCTGCTAGTAAAGGGAAGTCCATAAAACTTCTAAAAACTTGAGGAGAGAGACAAAGATGATTCAATTAGAAGGATAATCGATTGAAGAGGCAGGACCAGAAGCACAGACCAATTAGAAGGTTGTTTTAACACCTATATGGGAGTCAGTGTGACTCTTTAGAGCAGTGACACTTGGAACAGAAAGCTTCCAGGAATGCTAAGTGGGTAGGATGGTGTGAAAGTTATCCACATCCTAATGATTAGAATCTGCAAATGTCACCTTATATGGCAAAAGGGACTTGCAAATGTGATTAGGTTAAGGATCCAGAGATGGGAGATTACCTTGGGTTATCTGGGAGGGCCCAATGCAAGTCACAATGGTCCTTATAAGAGGATGATAGGCGATCAAAGTAGAAGGAAGAAGGCAATGTGATGGTGGAAGCAGGGAGGGAAGTGATGCAGCTACGAGCCAAGGAATGTACACAGCTATTAGAAACTGAGGCAATGGGTCCTGGCCTGGTAGCTCAGTTGGTTAGAGCATCATCATGCTATCCCAAGGTTGTAGGTTTGATCCCCAGTCAGGGCACATACAAGAGTCAACCAATGAATGCATCAATAAGTGAATCATCACATTGATGTTTTCTTCCTTCTCCTCTCTAAAATCAATAAAAATAAAATTAAAAAATAGAATTTCCCCTAGAGTCTCCAGAAGGAACCAAACTTTTTGATGCCTTTATTTTAGCCCCATAAAACTCATTTCAGACTTCTGACCTCCACAACTGTCAAATAATAAACTTGTGTTGTTTTAAGCAACTAAACTTATAGTTATTATTATATCAGCAATAGGAAACAAATACAGGGTGAGTACAGGAAACAGTTTATTCTTGTATTATTATTATTTATTTATTTATTTATTATTGTATTAGTTTTCATATGAATAACTATAAGCCTACTTTAAGGCCTGCTGACCAGGTAATTATAAAAGAAGGAAAGGGAGGGGTCACAGAAAGGGTTGAGGATGAAAGTCAGGATTTTGGCTTGTTTGATGGGACTGGTAGTGAGATCATGATATCAGGATTGCGAACAGTGAGGAAGGGGCAGTTTGGGGAATGGTGGGAGAGTGGTGTGTTCAGTCCTGTACACAGCAAGTTGGAAATGCCCACGGGACACCCAGATGTCCAGGAAGAAGGCCTTGAGCCTGGGACAAAGCTTAGGCACCATCTATGTGCACAGGCTCTGGTCTGAAAGTCAGGGATACTTGTGGCCAGAGACACAGGTTTCCTTTTCTAGCTCATACTCCATGATGTGGGGTCCAAAGTCTCTCCCAGATGGCAGCTGTCTTGCACTTCATCCCCAGGGCTAACATCTTCCTCATACCCTTCTTTGGACTGGGTGGTCAACTTGTTCCAGATGGCAGGATCCAAAATGACTCTTCCACGGAGGTGCCCAGTATGTCACCTCCAATGGTACAGGCAGCCTCTCACCCGCCAGGGCCTTGCAGGGCAGCCCAGGGAGCAAAGGTCCAAGTAGTCACTCCTGGGTGAGCTCCATGAGCTCCTGAAGGGCCACCCCGTCCCACATGTCCATTTGAAGATGCAGCTTAGCATATAAGCCATTTTAACTCCAACTATACCTGTGGGCAGCACTCAGGTGTGGCAGTGACAGAACTATCTCAATGGAGTTTCCCGTGGTTCAAACTTTCAACATTCAAACACAGAATACAAAATGTGTGGGGTAAAAGTGACATATCATTAAAAAAACAAAGTCTGCTTTTCCTGAAGAACAGGTGGGAGTAAAGCTCGAGAGCGGGCCATTCAAGAAGACTGGCCAAGGAGAGGAGACCCTGGCCCAGCTTCCAAAGTTAGGCCAAAGAAGGGAAGGGGGAACGCTTACAAAACCATACACCCGGGGCTGACACACAGGGGGAATTCAAAGGAGTCTTGATGAATAGATCCTTTTGTACTTTATCTTCTATAGAATATAAAAAGGAAAGAAAATGTGGGAAAATATATGTAACAATAAGAAGATGTTTATTATCCAAATAACTGAATTAAGTATGTAATTTATACAAGTGTGAAACTGGATTCTACTCAGAAAAGGCTTAAAATGTAAACAGTATGAATATAAAGTTACCTTAGGAAAATGATGGTCTTACCAGTGAATAAAAGAAATGCAAAAATAGGTACCAAAGCCCTCAGTTGGTGGGCCCATGGGAAACAAGGAAACCACCAGCCTCAGCTGACAGCAACGTGGCCGCAAGGACAAGAGCTATAATAATGTGTGCACCATCCAACAGGGGTCCTTGGTTGCACATACAAGAAATCCACTTAAGCAAAACTGGGGATTTTGATCAGGAAACAGAGGTATCTCAGAGCCCACAGAAGCACCTTAGGCCTCAGGAGGTCAGAAACTAGGACCCAGAACGTCCACAGGAACCTCTTTCCTCCTTGTCAGCAACCCTCACACATCTGCTTCTTGTCTCGTTCTCTGCATCTCTTTCTGCCAGGTACCCACATGCACACAACCAATATTGATTCTGTGTGTATGCCCAAACATGGCTGTTCCACAGCCGTGTTCAGGTGTGCCCAGCCAAGACTGAGCTGCAATTTGAAATTCTCAGGAGGACTGTCATTGGTCCTCCACTGGCCTGTCAGCAAGGACCCAGAAAGGCAGGGTAGCTCCTACCTCTTAAGGGGTCTCTGACCATTTTTCTCCCACTGGAGGATCCTTCATCTCTATGTAAATTAGTGAATGTGATTAGATAAACAGGAGGAAATGTCCCAGGGCAGAGATCAGAGATCATTAACCTGCCCCAAACTTCCGAGGTCCAGCCGTCCAGCCGGAACATCAGAACATCCAGAACATCTGGCTAAACTTTTTCCTGCTTCCACGTTCCACATCCTCATTACGCCTTTCAGTCCATTCTCCACCTAGCAGCCTGACTCATCTCCTAATGTAAATCATATTTATTCTGCCCCTGCTAAAAACAAATAGACAAAACAAATCAAAACAACAACACCAAACAACCCTCTTCCACTCCTTCCCGTTGCAATTAGAATAAAACCAAAAATCTTTACCATGGCCTATCAGCCCTACCAGAACTAGCCCAAAGTTGCTTCTCTGACTTTACCTTGTATAAATCTCTGCCTCATTCACACTGCTGTAACCACACTGGTCTTCTTGCTAGTCCTCAGATATGCCAAGTTTGTGCCCACCTCAGGGCCTCTGCACTTGCTGCTTTCTCTGCCTCATATTTTTTCATGGCTGACTCCACATCATTCCAGACTCAGGTGATATCATCACCTCAGAGGGTCTCCGCTGATCATCTGATCTAAAGTAGTACAGCGCACCCCAACACACGTATGCTCTAGTCATTCTCTACCCTGTTTTTCAGTTTAATGCATAGGACTTAATACTTGTTGAAATGGTCTTATCTGTTTACCAGTATATATATTTTTCTCCCTGATTAGACTGCAAGCTCCATTTGAGCAGGGACCTCGTCTGTCTCACTCTTTGATATTTTCCCAGCAGCAAAATTGAGTCTGGCACTTAGGAAACACCAAAAACACTCAAACCAAAGTCTGAATAATTTGGTTTCAATATTATGTCTAGAGGCACCTCAGGGCAAAGATTTAGGAGCTGGATGCCCTGAGCTCACCTCCCTCACTTCCTAGCTCTGTAAACGGGCACAAGTTATTTAAGTTACCTTTGTTTCAGTCTCCCTATAAGCAAAATGGGGAGAACAGCACCCACAGTATTGTCTGAGGATTAAATAAGTTCCCACATGTAAAGCGCTTACAAAATGCTGGTCACAGAGTACGCATGCAACATGTTTTCACTTATATAAATTCCTTATTAATCTTTAGTCCATTCATTTGAATTCTTAAAGTCCATCTTTCACTCTCCTGCCCTCCATAGCTCCTCTTCTTTATTTTCAGGCCTCTGTCAGTTCCCTCTGTGTTCTGAGAGTCCATCTGAAGTTTGTTTTCTTTGCTAACGTGACGCACTGTGCTCACCCTGGCCTTCGTTGCTTCCATGCAGTTTTTTAATCAACAGTCACATTCTAAAATCTCCTCCACAGTTTTTTATCTCAGATTTTTCCATTTGCAGGGTTGCTGGTTGTAAGTTAATTATGCACCATCTTTTTGAAGCCTATTGCCACATCAACCAGGCATTGCTTCCGCTTTCTTCTCTTCCTTGCAATAGGTGTTTTGGGGGAGAGGGTGCAGGGGGAGCTCCTCTCAGTCTTCAGGGAAATGACAAATCCCCTTCTGCAACTGTGAAATACTTCTTACTGACCCTTATGGAGGAAGTCTACAACCTAGGATGCAGACCAATCATCTTGGTTTGCTTGGACAAAGGGGCTGCCCAGGACGTGGGCCTTTGAGTGCTAGAACCAGGAAAGTCCCAGACAAAACCAGATGAGCTGGTCACCCTACTCCAGCTGTAGACAACATCAAGGAGGACACAGACATTCCTCCAAATCTGTCACAAAAGGAGGAAACCATTTTCCAGTACTTAGCTCTACCAGCCCTTGCAAGTGGCATTTAAACATGTGAGAGTCTCCCAGAAATAAAGAAAACAACTTCCTTTAACCCCACGCTTCCCTTTGGCAGCCACCCTCTCTCCTTCCTTTTGTAGCTTCAAGAGCAGACCACACTCACTGGGACTGCCCTCCTTCCTCCCACATTCCTCAGGTCACTGAGATGTGGCTTCCATTTGCTAACCATCAGCTGAGCCTTCTCTTACACCGGTTACCACGGTTCCCTCACCACTAACATCCATGGAATGTGTCTCGCTCCTGACAGGACAAAGCCTCTGGACACACTCTTCCTGCTCCTCACTGAAGGTCTTTCTTTCCTCTTGGCTTCTGTGGCCCGAGCCTCCTGCTGCTCCGCTCTCTCACCCCTCTGTTTCTGGTGCAAGCTCCTCTTCCATAATGGTCAGATGTTCCCCAAATTCTGTTCTAGACCTTTTCTTTTCTCACTACACCCCCTGCTCCAGTGACCTCATCCTCCACAGCTTCAAATAACATCAATGCTGTTGACTTAGAGATTCCTATCTCTAGCCCAGAATTCTCTCTGAAACCTGAAAAGCCAGTTCTTCACTGTATTTTCCATTAGGATTCTCTGCAGACACTTCAAGCTCAACAACTATCGAACTGAACTCATCCTCTGCTTTCTGCCCACTTCTGTTTTCTCCAGTGTTCCCCATCTTGGCCAAAGAAACCGCCATCAATCAACTGCTCAAGCGAGAAACCTGAGCCTTATTCTTGACCCCTTCCCCTCCCTCTCCGCCAATATTTAACCAATCATCAAGTGCGGCAAAGTCTACCTGCCACATACTTTAACCACAGTCCCCCTACCTCACCATTGCCCCAGCCAGTTCATTCTCCACGTTGTACTGGTGATCTCTCGGGTAAACACATCTGATGTTGTTATCTTGAGGTTAATGGTTTACAGGGCCCTGGATGATCTGGTTCCTGCAGACCTCTCCAGCCTCTCTCCTAACACTCCCCTTACCTGACTCACTCCTGTTTTTACTAGTGTTTTCTTAGATGCCATTTTCAGGAAGACTTCCCAGACCTCCCTGAACTGGGTCAGGTATTGTACAGTTGTGCATGTTTCCCGAACATCTCCATTATATAGTATTACCACATCCGCTGACTTAGCAGGGAAGACTTGGAAATCTTTGAAGACAGGAATTGTCTTGTTCACTGATACATATCTCTAGCACCTAGCACTGCTAATAGTAAGCACTCATTAAGTCTGCTGAATAAATTAACAAACAGATGTTCCTAATTATAAAGCTCTTATCTGTTTATTAGATGAGGCTTCCAAAGTCCTTTACTTGCCTTCATGTGAGTCCAGTTCAAGCCACCATGGACTTGAAGAAAAATACAACTACTTTTTTGAAGTGATCATTCAAAATATCTAGAAGTAGGGATGAGAGAATGGAGAGGGAAATAGCTAGAAGCTATTGATACAATAGAAAGAACACAGCTCCTAGGCCAGGAGGAAAGCAGAGCTCCAGTCACAGCTCTGCTCTTCTTTGTGCCACTGTGGGTGACCCACTCAACCTCTCTGGGCCTCAGTTTCCCAATCTGTGAAATAAAATGGCTGATCTAGATCTGTGACTTTCAAAGTGTGTTCCACAAGGGGAGGAGAAAATCAGAAGGACCAGAGGCCCTTGTGACCCGCCCAGACCCCAAGCTACTCTGTTTTGATCTGTATTCTATATTGGAGTTCAGGTAAGATTTTATTTGGAGGAAGGAAAAACAAAAGGGATCCACAGCTAAAACAAGTTGGAAAACAACTGAACCAGATGATCACAGAATTCTCTGCGCCTATTACATGCTGACATTTGAAAGCCATGAGTGCCACTATCAAGAAGTTAACTCTGGCCCTGGCCAGGTAGCTCAGCTGGCTAGAGCATTGTCCTGATAAGCCAAGGTTACAGGTTTGATCCCCGGGCAGGGCACATACAAGAATCAATCAATGAATGCATAAGTAAGTATCACAACAAACGAATGTTTCTCTCTCTTTCTCTCTTCCTCTTTCTCTAAAATCAATAAACAATTTTAAAAAATTAAATAAAAAGAAGGTAATTCCTAAAAATCATGTGAAGAGCCTGACTGTGAGTTTGAAGAGGGTGAGTTGGCACCTCCATCTGCCTTCAGGAATCCACTGGTTTTCATGGGATTCTACCTCATTACGCTGATCTAGTAGAACAGAGACATTTTTGAATCCACAAATAACATTTATATAAAGGCCTTTACACCTCAATCCCCTTGATATTAACAAGGAAGCTCAGGCAGAAGACATAGGCCTAAATGACTTAAGTCAATTTTCAGGTGGCTCATCACCCTGTCTGGTGACTCAAAGCCTGAATAGGTCACACCTGAGAATGCACGGTCCCAGGGGCCTTGTATAGACATGGCCTCACTTTTGTGTGGGAAGCACTCAGTAGTTAACATATGCCACTGAGGGATGTAGTCAGAAGACCTGGGCTCCTCTCTTAATCTGCCATTTAATGGCTCTGTGTCACTGCTGTGGACACCTATTGTTTTGTCTATTCTGCATCAATCCCACGCCCACTGTTTCTGAAAACTGTTTCTTTTCCCTCGGCCCCATTCTAGTCATATGGTTCTATAGGGAGTTGTCATGTTCTTAGGTAACCAACGGCTTTCCTGCTTAGTCCAGGAGGAGACAGCAGAATTCAGCTCTGTTCAGAGTCCTTCGTGAGATTTTGAAACTTGGGATGCAGGTCCACTTCTCTGCAGTGGGGAAGAGCTATGAGAAGTGAGGTATGGAAACATCTTATGATCATTTGAAGAAAATTGGAGCAAATAGTAAAATCAGCACGCAGAAGAGAAAGGAGGGACAGAAACAGTGCTGGTGGCATGGTGTTCCTAATGCTCAGCTGCAGCTGACCTGCCCCTCGGAAGGGGGTCAGTTATTCAACTCATCCTGGGATTTCATGAGTCACAAAAACCCTTCTTTAGAACATGGTTGGCACAGTGCTACGTGAGGACCTGCTTGGTTCAAATTGGCTTTTAGTCCTTACAACTAAATCGATACCAACCCTACATTAAGTCATTTAAATAGTATGAGTCTGTTTCCTCATTTGTAGAAACTACTTCAAAGATATTTGGCAAGAACTAAGGAGATAGCTAACGTTATCAAAACCATATGACTATAAATATGTAAGGAGTGACTAAGACACATGTCTAATGTCAAGTGCTACCTAGGTGGGGCTTAGATTTGCATAAGATCATCCCTGCTGCTAGAAAACAACTGTCTTGCTGACTAGCAGGCAGTAACTGCACAGTGGATACTCATTGCTTGTCTGTCCAGTTGCCCTCTCCTCCCACTGACCCACACATCCTACTTCTGGAAATCACACCACTTCCACTCCATCCATTTGGTTTCCATGGGCACTGCCCTATTTTTTCAAGACTCTACACCTAGCTTAGTTGATGGGCCTCAGGGTAAGCTCCAGACCCAAGTTGAGCTAATATATCTTTCCTAGGACTCTTCAAAAAAAAAAAAAAAATTGTGATACAATACACATAAAATTTATTATCTTAACTATTTTTAAGTGTAAAGGTCAATAGCGTTAAACATTGCACACTGTTGTGCAACCAATATCCAGAATGTTTTCGTCTTGCAAAATTGAAACTCTATACCCATTGAACAACTACTTCCTCCTCTTTCCAGGCCCTGGCAGCCTCTATTCTACTTCCTGCTTCTATGAATCTGGCCACTTAAAAAATATGGAATCATACAGTATTTGTTCCTTTTTGACTGGCTTATTTTATTTAGCGTATCTTCAAGGTTCATCCATGTTGAAGGATGTGTCAGAATTTCCTTTCTACTTAAGGCTGAAAAACATTGTATTTGATGTATAGACCACAGTTTATTTATCCATTCATCTGTTAAAGGATACTTGGGGATTACTTCTACTTTTTGGCTACTGTGAATAATGGGTGTACAAAATTGTCTTCGAGACTCTTTTAGTTCTTTTGAATGAGGTCTGTCTGGAAAAAGTCCAGCTGTTGTTAATATTACAAGGATGGTTTGCATAACATGGATGCAACCTGGCAGTCAAGGAGAGTGGATTGGAATGGGCATGCGTGAACAATGATGACTTCACTGTACTAGTCGGTGGGGCAGTAAACTCCATTAAGTGAGCATGTGTACTGTGTGGCCATTGCATTCCAAAGGACTGAGCAAGTAGAGCAACAAATCTGCATCAAATTTACACTGAGTTTGAACGTTTCTCCAAAGAACTATTCGGATGATTCAGAAGGCCAGGGCTATGGACAACCGGTTATTGGCAGCTTCATCACAGCAACATGCCTGCTCTTGTATCAAACCACCCAGGCAACTCGGCCCCCCTACAGCCCAGATTTGGCCCCTGCAATTTCTGGCTTTTCCCAAAACTAAAATCACCTTTGAAAGGGAAGAGATTTCTGACTGTCAATGAAACTCAGGAAAATATGACAGGGCAGCTGATGGTGATTGGGAGAACTGAGTGAGGTCCCAAGGTGTCTATCTGAAGGGGACTGAGGTGTCATTGTCCTATGTACAATGTTTCTTATATCTTCTATCTTCTTCAGTAAATGTCTCCATTTTTCATATTACATGGCAGGACACCTTCTCTACAGATCTCGTATACCCAGAAATGGAATTACTGTATCATATGGCAATAATATTTTTAATTTTTTGAGGAACCTCCATATTATTTTCCATAGTGGTGGTACCATTTTATATTTCTACCAACGCATGAGCATTCCAATTTCTCCACATCCTCATCAACATTTATAATGTCCTGGTTTCTTTTGATAGGTAGGTGCCATCCTAATGCACGTGAAATGTCCTAGCACTTTTGAACTTAGAGCCAGAGAAAGCATCAGCACTATCACTCTGATGTAAAAGCTCTAAAAGTTAGGTGCTACTGGCAGCCCTGTCTCCCACCAAATGGAGAAAGTCTGTTTGAGAGAAGGGCGAGAGGGAGTCTCCATAGCACCAAACTAGATGGTACTAGTTGTACCTGGGGTCTTGATGCTCCCCCGTCCTTGAACTTGATGAGACACCTCAATAACCATATCATAAATTCACCTTTTTGCTTAAGTTAATTTCAATTTGGCTTGTTTCATTTTGTGACCACGAGTCTCAACTTAGAAGAACAGTTCTTCAGAAATCTTTTTTGCTTTTTCTTGTCTTGATTCCTTCTTCTAAGGAGATAGGCTATAAATCATTTGTACATTTCTAAAGTCCTAAATGCCCTTGAAGAAGTAAGCCTAATGGTCGGAGTCAGCCCAAAGTGGGTTCAAATCCCAGCTCAACGATTGTTTACTGAGTGCCTTTCTCACAGCAGACCCCTTGCAGGTGCCAGGGATAACAGTTAACAATGGACAACAATTCCTGCCCTCAAAGAGCTTTCTTCTGGTACTCAGCAAACATTTGCATATCTACTCTGTATCAGCCACCACTGAGCTCTCTGAATGTGTGTGTCTGTTTACAAAATGGGAACAATAAATTACCTTCTCCATTTAGAAGAATCATTGTAAGTATGCAAGTACTGAATGTGGAGTAGCCATGTTTGCTTTTAGACATGGAGTTGTGCCTAGCAGGAACTCGCCTCAGCGGCTATTGAGCAACCCTTGTATGTCCCACATTTGTCTTAAAATGGGACTGACATCTTGGTAGAACTTACTCTCCAATGGGAACAAGAGATAACAGGTCATATGTGTTGTAGCAGGGTAATGAGGAGGTAAGAGAATATGACATGAGCACAGGCATGGGAGCCACCCACCTACTTTCAAATCCCGGCTCGCTCTCAGGAAAATCCTTTAATTCTGCTACTAGTTTCCTCTATTGAAAAGTAATGACATCGGACACTTCAGGACTTCTGGCCAAGATGGAGGCCTAGACAGACACGCTGCGTCTCCCTCCACAACTGAGAAGGAATACAACTACCTCAAAACTAGAGAAAACCAGAAGTTCCAGAAAATCAAGCTGCATGGAAGTCCAACAGACAAAGATATAAAAAGAAATACTCATCCAGACACGTAGGAGGGGCAGAGCCAGGGTGGAGAGGATGTAGTGTGGGGGTGGCAGCAGCGGCGGCAGTGGCAGGCCGGCGGAAAGCACAGTCACGTTTTTAAAAGTCAGGAGGGACACCTGGGGAGCACTTCCAGCACCAGACCAGACCACGCAGCTCACGTTCCCAGCGCCAGGGGAAAATAAAGCCTCATTGCTTCTGACTGTGAAACCAGTGGGGGTTGGGGCGGAAGAAGAAACTGCCAGTCAGCAGAGTCCGCTTGTTTATAGGGCCCCCACGGTCTTAGAATGTCCGCAGACCCACCCTCTCTGGGAACGACAGCCAGGGCAACAGCTAGAGAGGCACCAGTTCCATATGGAAATGGGAGAAGTGCCTGGAAAAGGGGCGAGTGCTGAGCAAGTGGTATTGTTCCTTCTCAGATCCCTCCCCCACACACAGCGCCACAATGAAACGGTTGCCACATACTGACGAATACCTAAGGCTCTGCCCCTTACAACGTAACAGGTGCGACAGCTCTACCTAAGACACAGAGCAAACACAGAAGCCTGACAAGATGAGGAGACAGAGAAGTATGGCCTAAAATGGGGAACAGATCAAAGTTCCAGTGGGAAAACTAAGTGACGAGGAGATAGCCAACTTAACAGACGTAGAGTTCGAAATACTAATGATAAAGATGCTCAAAGGCTTGACAGATATGCTTAAGTGCAGCAAACACATAAGGGAAGAAGTGAAAGCTTTGTTAAATGAAATGAAGAAAAATTCACACAAAACCAATGGTGAAGGGAAGGAAACCGGGGTTCAAATCAATGATTTGGAACATAAGCAAGAAAAAAACATTCAACCAGTATAGAATGAGGAAAGAAGAATTGAAAAAAATGAGAGGCTTAGGAACCTCTGGGACAACTTTAAATGCGCCAACATCTGAACCATAGGGGTGCCAGAAGGAGAAGAGGAAGAGCAAGAAATTGAAAGCTTATGTGAGAAAATAATGAAGGAAAACTCCCCAAATTTGGCAAAGGAAATAGACATAGAAGTCCAGGAAGCACAGAGTCCCAAACAAGCTAGACCCAAAGAGAACCACAACAAGACACATCATAATTAAAATGCCAAAGGTTAAAGAGAGAATCTTAAAAGCAGCAAGAGAAAAGCAGAGAGTTAACTACAAAAGGGTGTCTATAAGACTATCCGCTGATTTCTGAAAAGAAACTTTGCAGGCAAGAAGGGGCTGGCAAGAAGTATTCAATGTGATGAAAAGCGAGGACTTATAACTAAGATTACTCTACCCAGCAAAGCTATTATTTGGGATGGAAGGGCAGATAAAGTGCTTCCCAGACAAGGTAAAGCTAAAGGAGTTCATCATCACCAAGCCATTATTATATCAAATGTCAAAGGGACTTATTTAAGAAAAAGATAAAAATTATGAACATTAAAATGACAATAAACTCACAACTATCACCTGAATCTAAAAAATAAAAACAAAATCCAACTAAGCAAACCAGAATAGGAACAGAATCATAGGTATGGGGATCATTTGGAGGGTTATCAGCTGGGAGGGGGGAGAGGTGGGGAAATGGTGTAGTGATTAAGAAGCATAATTGGTTGACATAAAATATACAGGGGGATGTTAATAATAATATAGGAAAGGGTGAAGCCGAAGAACTTATATGCACAACCCATGGACATGAACTAAGGGGGGGGGTGGGATTACTGGAGGGAATGGGGGTACCTGGCAGAGGGAAGCAAAGGGGAAAAAATTGGGACTATTGTAACAACACAACCAAAAATATATACTTAAAAAAAAGTAAAGACATTGCCTCATAGAGCTCTTGAGAGGACTAAATGAGTTATTATGTTTAAAGTACTTAGAACATGACTGGCATGTGGTGCTATACGAGGACTTGCTAATATTATATTATGGAAACACATAGAGGAGACAATGGAAGCTTTGTCTGAAGAGAAGACATCAGACTTGGGCCTTGAGGGATATGTAAGAGTTTACTAGGTGAAGAGTAGGGTAAAGGGCATTTCAGATAAAGAAAACTAAGAAACCAAACTAACCCATGAAAAAATCATATGCATTAAAACAATAACAACTAAGAGCTGAACCTAGCGGGTGGCACATAGTCCAAGGCACCGTTTCTGGCCCTTAGCACTGCAGACCACCAAACCAGCTAGAGCTTGCCCTGATGACTTCCGGGAACTGACACCGTAACCATAAACCAACACTTCAGTAGCATTAACCACTTCTCCCCAGTGAAGCAACCCCAATTCATAGCTACAACTTACTGGGCACTGCAGTGCCAAGCACTATGCTTTCTTCAAAAGGACCTCATTTAATCCATAGGATGTCCCCTGAGATGGAGGCAGTTAACTCCATTTTATACATCAGGAAACTCAGGCTGCTTGAGCAACTTTCCCAAGGTCACACAGATAGTGCATTAAATAGGAGTGTTCAAGCTCCAAGTACAAAGAGCAGGGTTTTTTTCCACATAAAAACAAGTCTGGCGGTAGGTAGTTTCAGCCCTTTGTCCAGTTATTCCACAATGCCACCCAAATACCTCCTTTCCAATGCCACCCAAATACCTCCTTTCTTCCCTCCGCATCATCTTTAGTGTTAGCACTGGGCCAAAGTCTCCTTCAGTCTCACGTTCCCTGTCTTTTAAATTCTCATCTTAAAAGCTCACCAGGCAAGATTTTGTCAAGCTTTAATTTTTGAAATATTTCAGGGGTCAGCTCATACAACTCACTGATTTCACAGATGGGAAAATGGAGAGATTTGCCCCTAGCAAACTATCAGCTAATTAGTCAAGCCAGCCTGGAATTCAGTGCTCTTTCTCCGTTACTAATTTAGTGGAGACTGCAAGTTGCCCACCAAAATCTGTTCTCCCCTTCTTTCTTGGCACATGGCTAGGCTACATTTCTCAGTCTCTTTTGCAGGTAGGTGTGGCCACGACTATAAATTCTTGCCAATGGAAAGTGAGAAGTTCCCGCACCACTGTGGGATCCAGGCGGTAAGGCATCAGGAGCGTTTCCTCTGTGCTTTGCCCGCTTCCCACTGGCTGGAACCAGCGATGACCCAGCTTCAACCATGCAGGTGATGACAATGCCCCCGAGATTGGAGAGGCAACATGATATAAGGAACCTGTGTCCCTGAATGACCGCTTGGAGCAAAGCCGCCCCACTGACCTGGACTGCTCACTTCAGAAATGTTAACTCCCCTCAGTGTTATGTGAGAAACAAACTTCTTTGTTCTTTTAAGCCACTGTGTTGTTGAGCCTGTTACAGCAGCTTAGCTTTTTACCCTGATACAACCATGCAACTTCCTTTGTGTGTGTTCAGAATAGCTTTACAAATGACCAGCTCACCATCTTTTTAGAAAATAGCCTTAACTTCCCAAGTATGTGATAATCAAATAACGAAATTCCTTCCTGTGGCTACAATCCCAAGATTTCTTCATCCTGGTTAAAAGCTATTTAACAATGGAAACACATCATTTATGGAGAGACCCACTTAGTTTTCATGCTTTCATGCAATTATTGCAACAAATATTTGACTTTCTAGATGCTGGGGATGTATAGACAGGTTTCTACATTTAAGAAGCTTGCTTTCTAGTGAGTGTTGGTTTTGTTTTTAATGTTGTGCTGTGTTTTAAGCAGAAAAATCCTCTTTATAGAATGTGGAACAGAGGCTAAGGATATAATTACTGAGAGTTACAAAGGGTCAAATCATGTACCTATAGGTCAACTGTTCTCTTGCTTAGCCCTAAAAATTAAGCAAAATATTTTAAAGACTAAGAATCCAGCTCCTTTTCAAAGTATTTCCTAACCACTTAGAACAGCATTATCTGAATTGTAATGTGTCCAAAAGCCTATCAAAATTTTTACTTTATGTCGATTATATAGCAATAAAACTGGGGAGAGAATTTTACTGACAGAGGTAGATGGACCTAATAGCTTGCTGAGTGTTGGAATTAATTACCTAAGCCATTTAGATAGCACTGCTACTTCTGGAGACTCTGGGTACCTGGACTTGTCTGGGGATTAGCTAAGGCCAGATGGTTTGAGACTACATTCCTCCTTCTCACTCCAGGCTGAACAGATAGCCCCAAGCTGGTCTCTAGGATCCTTCCCTGTCCTCCAATGAGATTTGCTATGAGATTTAGTTGAGTGAGAGGTCTGTCCTGGCTTTGCCACAACTTGCTCTGTGACTCATGTTTTATGCCTCCATTTCCCCAACTGTACACGAAGGTGATATGGCTCCTTCCATCTCTGCCTTTAAGATAATCACTAGAAAGAACTCCTTTCCTTCCCTACACTCAACAGCAAAGTCGTTCAAAGGGCAGCAGGCAGAGAAGGGAAAATCTGCCTCAGGGCAGTGAGTGCTTCAGACCAGAGCACCAAGCTGACAGCTAGTGTCCTGTCTTCCCCAGACTGTGCTGCTGCTGGGGAAATTCCATTGGGCTGAATTTACAATTTCTAAGAATAGGGGCACCAGGCACAACCACGGTGAGTTTACCTTTGTAGGTGCTTCCTTAGTATTAGGCACCTTGTTTTTTCCTTCCAAGAAATTCCTGATTTCCAACTGCCAAGAGCAGCAATTTTCAAATGGTGTGCTGTAAGGATTTTTAAAACATGCACTACCTGACTATTCAGTCAGGGGCACTGACCTCTTTTCCCTTAGAGTGTCAGATGAAAAATGACAATAGCCATCTCAACAATAGCCACCTGATGTGAATGAATCAAACTGACACCTATTTTCTTTTTGTCAGATTGGCAAAAATATCTATTTTTGGTGTGCCGCAGAATTTTAGTAATTAGTCTGTGTGTGCCATGAGATGAAAAGGATTGAAAATCGCTGCCACAGAGATAGGAATGATTTCAATGTGAAGTTGCTGCTCCAGGTATTTCAGATGGAAGGATTAAAGGCTTTTTGAGGTAGGATTATTAAAACTAGTTTTTCCTGCTTGTCCACTAAAACTTTTTAAAAGCTTTAAAACACATTTAGCAACTTGAATGAAGAGCATTTCAGAAAGACTAAGGTTCTTGCCTAAAAGCGGTCAGCTTAACACAGCGCTCAACAGCCTCAGCCCTAACGTCTGCCAGCTTCGTCTCAATGCCAGCCCTGCCACAGACAAGCTGCGCTCCTTTGCTGAGCCTGTTTTCCTCCTGGTTAACAGGAATAGAAACAGCTTCTCCCTCCCAGGGCTGTGTGAGAAGATATGCATGTAAAGCGTTGGTCATGCTTATCTCCACTTCCAGTGGAAGATGTGGCTTCCCAGAAATAGTTAATAAACTGATTGGGAAAATTCTCCCATGTTTAAAACAAATTTTTTTTAATCCTCAGCCAAGGACATATTTTCATTGCTTTTAGAGAGAGAGGGGGAGAGAGAAACATCAAAGTGAGAAAGAAACATCGATTGGTAGCTTCTTGTATGCACTAGGACTGGAAATTGTATGTGGCCTGACCAGGGATAGAACCCGCAACCTGGGTATGTGCCCTGACTGGGAATCGAACCTGCCACCTTTCAGTTAAGGGATGAAGCTCCAATCAACTGAGCCACAGCAGCCAGGGCAAGGAAAATACACCATGTTTAATGTAAAAAACAACATGGGATAGATACAATGCTAATTTCTTGTTTGACCAGAGGAAAATTTACTCTTGAGATTAGTATCAGTTAAAGTGGGGTAAGGCTCAGTAAAACTCAAGGGGCCCAAGGTAACCCACAGACTAGGGGAAGAAGGAGAAGAGAAGCCATTCAAGTCAAGTTGAGAAACCCAGCTTCCAGATCACATGGTACCACACTTGCAGTCCTGGCCTCTGACTCCTTCCCCAGATCATGCTGTGCCCCATCAGGAGTCTCGACACATGCCTCCCCCAACACAGGCACACACTCCCAAACACCAACCTGAGGCAGGGCCTCATGTTACCTGCTCTTACAGCAAGTTCCTTTCTTTGCAGCCCTTATCACAGCTGTAATTCTGTATTTGATCAACGTGGACTTTCCAATCACCACTGTATTCCGACAGTCTAGTACAGCGTATGACACATAAGTTCTAAAATATTTACTGGCTGAATGAATGGGCTGGCCATAGCTTAGGAATTCCTCACAGGCTGCTTTTAGCCTAAACCCTGGCATCTGAATAAAGTTCAGTATATGAAGGTGAGTATATTGGGGGGCCCTAGGGCAGTGGTTAGAGCCAAAAACAGGATACCTGACAGGTGGCAGGAGAAATCCAGGCATACACAGGTACTGCCAATAGGTAAGATGACAGATGAAGACAGCATGTGCCATACACTATCTTTTGAGTAAAAACTCTCGTCCTGGCTGGTATGGCTTAGTTGGTTGGAGCATCGTCCCATAGCGAAAAGGTTGTGGGTTCGATTCCTGGTCAGGGGACATACCTAGGTTGCAGGTTCAATCCCCAGTCCAGGCATGTGCTAGAAGCAATCAACTGATGCTTCTCTCTTGCACTGAAGTTTCTCCCTATCCCTTAAACTTTCTCTAAAAGCAATGAAAAAATGTCCTTGGGTGAGGATAAAAATTGTAATAAATTTAAAACTCAAGATATATAAGAAGCTAGTAAGTGACTATCTATGAGGAGAGAAGTGAAAGTGGGAGTGACATTTCTCAATGAATGTCTTCTTATATCATTTTGATTTCTGAATTATGTAAAAAAGAAAAAAACCTTTAAAAAATGTTAGTAATAAAAAAAGGAGAGTGAAGCTCTGGAATTCAGCGCTGTTTAAAAGGTCAGTCGAGTTCAACAGTTCTTTCACTTTATCCCCTCCTTATATGCATAGCTAACAATACATTACCAAGAATTGCTTTTTAAGGTCCAGCAGAAATGCTCCTTCTTCCACAATCCCTTCCCTTCCCCACCAAAGTGAAATTCCACACAGCTCTTAGGGCCTATGATATTTTCTTACTTAGGTTGGTGGTCTGTGTATATATATGATATTCATAAGCTCCCTCAAAGCAAGAACCACATCTCATTTTATCTCTGTATTCCCTATTGCCTAGTTCAGGGTCTCTCATATATAGTAGGCTCTGAACAAATAGAAGTACTACTTGAGAGGGGACTTATTGCTTAATTGGTACAGAGTTTCTGTTTGGGGTGATGAAAATGTTTTGGAAATAGTGGTGATGGTTGCACAACATTGAGGATGTAATTACTATTGCTGAATTATGAACTTAAAAATGCTTAACTTTAGCCCTGGTTGGTGTGGTTCAGTTGGTTGAAGCTTCATCTGTAAACTGAAAGGTCATGGGTTCGATTCCTAGTCAAAGCACATGCCCAGGTTCAGTCCTGGTTAGGGCAAGTGGTGTGTGTGGGAGGTGACCACTAAATATTTCTCACTCGCGTCAACGTTTCTCTCCTCTGTCTCCCTCCCTTCCCCTCTCTCTAGAATCAGTGAGTATGTTCTTGGGTGAGGATAAAAAAAAAAAAAGCTTAACTTTACGTTATATGCACACATACATATACTTAACATTGTTGGCAGCTCAGATCATTCCAAAAAGAGAGCTTCAACTGGAGATAACGTAAATCTCTAATAAAAGACTCTCTCCAGATGTCTTTTAGTAAACATCTGCTAAAAAAAAAAAATAGTATGATAACATGAAGAATGTCAAATATGAGAAAAAGCCATCTGTTGATACAAAGCATATTGTGTATAAACTAGACGTGGACATATATATCTTTTTAAGGACTAAAGAGACTCTTGCAAAGTTTTTCTTTTATTTAACTTTCATTGAAAATATACATTCCTAACTCAATAGAAAGACAGAAGTGATAGTAATTATCACACAGGAGGACTTCAACAAGTGTCACAGTCTTTAGTTTTTCAAATGCCATGTCATAGACACCTTGGTCTGATTCTCTCTTTCTCTATGGAATTCCAAGAACAGGTTTGGTTCACTCAATCATCTTGCTGGGCCCGTCCTTTGCTGCCATTCACTCAAATACAGAACTCCTTTCTGTGGGGCTCACAAACACTTCAGTCTGCAAATTAGATATTTTTAGTCAAAGTCAGGGACATAAAACTTCTTTTTAAGGGATATAGCGAATCCTGGTATTCATCACCAAAAAGATCCTCAGGTGTAAAAAAGTGCAATCTATGCCTCTTTAAAAAATAAAACTTTTACGGTTAAAAGGAAAAAACAAAAACAAAACAGCTTCCTGAATTCACTGTCAGGTTCATTGGCCACACAAGGAGCTGACAAGACCTGCTATTTCCATGACAGAGAACTTTCAAACCAAATCACCGAATGACAGAAAATGGTGGGAGCTTTCTGCACGGCACTCCTCTGCCCAGATTGGGACATAGAGTAACCCTCCCTCCCAAACTGGACCCCTGTCACCTCTGCAAAGGTCCCAGACATGTCTCTTAAACACTGGATTTCAACTCTTCACCATTCTGCCCTGGGGATCCCTTCTCTTGGAGCTCTTTGTCATGGTCTGGGGAATCACTCTGACTTTCTACGGTGGGGATGGCATCTGAATCCAATCTTCTTCTTTTCTTCAGCTGGTGCAAGTGGGATTTGGATTTTATGTGTGCTACAACAAAATAACAAAAACAAAAGAAACTTGTTAGGATATTCTAGAATTAGTCCTACATGCATATAAAATTAACAACACAGCCCTTCTGTTTAACAGTAAAGAATCGGCACATGTATTGCTATAGCTGCTTAGCAATTTTAAAGGGAGAATAAGTTATATGCCAGCTAGCTAGCAAACTACAGTGAGCTACCATGTATCAAATGCACCCTGCTAGGTTGCTTTATATCCCTAATTCTCCCCATAATCTTGCAGACAGTACTATTTGCTCATTTTATACAGGAGGAAATTGAAGTTCACAGAGCTTTTACATTTTGTCCAAGACCACACAGCAGGTGAGTTCCTCAGCTTACCTATAGCTCCAAAAAGAGGCCCAATTTTCCAGAATCAAGACTCTTGACTCAATTGTCAATTATGGGGCTTCCTGTTACAGTTACTTCAACCCACAACTAAAAAGTCACGAATCCAAGTCTTTGTCTGTATTGCAGGACAGCTGCCCTGTCCTGCCACAGGACTGCATCACCCAGAGATGCCCTTCCCACTTCTTCCCTGCTCCCACAGGTGGTCCCTCCTGGTCTGACATCCCTCTGCCTGGATCAGATAAGCCATTTCCATGACTAACTCACAAAGCTCACATTATCCAAGCACACAGTGCTCCAGGCAGATAACAAGAAACATTCTTTTCTGATGATCCCTTTTGAAGGTCCACAGAAGCAGTAAAGCTACTGTTGCTTGATATCAATTTCTGACCTCTTACTCCAGACAGTTCCCACCCTCTGACTAACTCACACAAGCTCCTTTTCACTAGGCTGTTCTTTTTCAGGGAAATCTTATTTGGGAACACCTAAAAAAATAGACAACTAGATTAAATTATATTTTCTATTTATTTAAATCATCATTTTTAAGGGTTCAGAAACAAAAATAAGGAAGGAAGAGGTTAGAAGTCAAGAGTAAGGTTTACGTGGGGAAAAAGTCAGCTTTGTTCTCCAGCTAGAGCCTAAGGCAAAGGGGGGGCGGGGGGTTTGCTGTGGCCTGGCTCTCCATGGCAGCAGCAGACAGGCGCAAGGACTGGACAGATGGCACTACAGAAGGGCTCACACAAGCTAGGCTCACAAAGGCTCACAAATGTTGCTTCTCTAAGGCTATCCCTGAAGGACATTGGACAAATCGAACCACTAAGTTTCCTTCAGAAGAAACAATCAGACACTTTCTCTCTCTTCCCCTTTCATCATTATAAACCAGCGACAATCGAGGCTTCTTCTGCTGCTTGGGCAATCACAGCCATCCCCAGTCTCTGACAATAGAGTTCATTTTGCCAGTTACCAGTTAATAGTAATCATTCTGCTGGTTGGTATGGGGAGAAAAATCTACTTCTAAGAGAACCCCACGGAAAGTGGTACTCTGAACAAAAGGATTCCAGCCACGAGGTAGGCCGACTGTGCTTAAAAGGAGTGAGACCTAAACAAGTTTCTAAATGCCGTATAAATTCAAGGCTTGGAAACTAGGGCGCTTTGGGCTTTGACTGGACGACTGCAGAAATCCAACAGCAAGCGCAGTGACTCTGGTGGAGGCAGATCCAGGCTCTAAAACAGAGACAGAGCCTTGATGCCGGGCTGACCCTTGGTTGGTTGGAAGTATCTTATAAAGAAGATATTATCAGTAACCACCTTCTTCACACATGACTGACAGCCTCGCTTTCACACTCTGCTGGGTTGAATGTTAAGTTTCCCATAACACTTCTGATCAGTTTTAGCAACCACCACCATTTAAACATATTACCTTAAAAATTACTGAGGAGACACCACTTCTGAAGAATGTACTCAGGGAGAGTAACTGCACTTCGTGCTCCCTCCCAGCTGTTGCTGCTTCTTTGGTTTCTTGGGTGCCTTGCCTGGTTTCCCTTACAATCCCACCTCACCCCACTAAGGTCTAAACATGAAAGGCAAAGGAACTCCTATAAGGCAGGATGACAAAAGGCAAAGGAGCTCCGGAAAGTTACCTGTAGACCCTTCAGTATAAAATATCTACTCTAGCTAAAGTTAGAGGGTATTCGATCTTCCTTTGAAATTCAGAATACAGAGATAACTGTCCAATTTGGGAAGGCATCCATGAAATTTGAGTACAGGCTCTCAAAGGAATCTGGCCCTCCATTTACAAACAAGCAGACAAGCATTAAACCTCACAAAGACCTTAAATTTCATGAAGTCAGTGTGATCCACCCTTACAGATTTCTCTGTGCCCTTCCCCAGACTCTACCTGCCCATTCACGGTCCCCAATGATGATTCGGTCACAGAGGTCACACATGTGGTAACTTCGCTTGTTCTCAGTTTCACTGCATGGCATCCTGACTGGAGCAGCAGCAGGCTTCCGGCCCTGAAAGAACAAGGGGGAGGGGGTGTGGGGGAGAAGCATTCAATTCAAAAAGAGTAGGACACTATTCTTCAACATTAAGGGGAGTGGTCCCAAGATTCCTTTTTCTCATTCCAGAGAGCAGGAGGGCTGGGAATAGATTTTCACAACAGCCTTTCTGAATGTGAAAGCAGAAACGCAGCCTCCAGGAATCTAAGAGCAGCCAGCCCTTCTACTCTAGTCCACAGAAAGGCCGCTTTGCTTCCTGACATAGCAACAAAGGCGTAAGCTAAGGAAAGCTGTCTGAAAACCAAACAGTGGACTGTACCGTGATTAATAACCACCTGGATGAAACTCTGCACAATTTCAAGAGCAGGTTCAAGAACAGACTCCTCCCACTTCGAGACATCAGATACTTCTAAGCCATATACTGGGGGGACACTGGGACCAGGTCCTAAAGATGACAAAGAAAAGTTGTGAGAAGTCAGCCCCAAGACCTAATCTATTCTGCTTCCAGGACTTCAAAATCCTCAAGGGGAAACACGGGGACCAAAGGAATTAACGTTCTGACCATGCCATTCATTCTAACCAGAAACGTGAACCCAACAGCTACATACAATCCAAGAAAGACCTAGAAGGTTGACTCGTCTGCAGCCAACAAGTCTAGCTATATAATCCAAAGTCTCAAGTGTACGATCTTCCAAATCAGTCAGGAAAACAATATAGAGTAACAGCTCTAATGACCTCTGTGTGGACTACAATATAAAGACGGCACACTACAGGAGGAATTAAATTAAAGGCTTGAAGTACTTCTGAATGCATGTAGGACTGAAGGTAGCCAAGAGGACAGCTACAGGCATTTCATCCATCTCAGCCAACCATGTTTAGTCTCTGCTGGTAGCGTCCCCAGTCTGTGGACACACTCAATTGCCTTTCACAGCTAGGTTAAGTCAGTTGCCTAAAGGCAAAGAGCACTGCCCCATGGACAAAAACATCGAAGTCTTCAGGATGCCAACGGCTGGCAGGTGCTAGCCTTTTGATTGTGCCAACCACAAATAAGATTCTTCTTAAAGTGGACTAGGCTGCACCTGCCACCACACGGAAAGGTGAGACTGGGAGGGTGCAGGCAGCATCCACAGCACACCTGGCCTTGGCTAAGCTCTGCACCTGTTTCCAGGCCACTCTATATTTTCCTTTCCCCTCTAAGTCCTTTGTTGGGCTTCTGTGCCCTGTCTAAGCACCTTTCAACAAGTTCTCGGCTCCCAGCTGCTATTCCTGGCTTGAGTCCAAGGCCAAGCTGGGGTGGGGAAGTCCCTCTGGCTTCTGGCCAGAACCATATCCCAGCAGACCAGCCCTGGCCAATCACACACAGCTCCTGATTTACAGGGCAGCTGCGCCTTTCACACTAGCACCAGGACGGTGCCAGCGCACGGCTGAATGAGGAATGGGCATATGATGCACTGTGCCATCAACCCCTCCTGACTCGGAGATGGGGGAATTATTGCGGCTCTACCACAGGAGGAAGTTCCAAATTATTACAAAAAAAAATCTTTTGTTACAGACTAATTGTAGCCCTGGGGAGAAGAGAAGCTGCATTAGAAATTGGTAGTAGTGAACTTCAATTTCAGCTGACTCAGACTTCTATCTAACAAGACATGCAGAGAAAGCAGGATAAGTAGAAGAAAGTATAAAGAGCCTCTTGGCACCAGAACGACAAAGGAGAGCTCTGTCAGAGAGTGAGATCTAGGAGACAGAACTGTAGCAATCTGGTGGGCAACAACATGAATCGGGGTGTTTATGCTCAGAGGCACTGAGAAGCAGGGGTGGAGGACCTCCCTGTCCTCGCCTATAACTGAAAGCAGAAGTAAAGGTAAATGGGATGATTTGTTAGCATATTTTTTAAGTGCCCACAAGATAAAACTGGGGTTTCACTTATGCTTGCTTAATCGTTTTTTAACTTTAAAAAATTTGTTTTTTATTTATTGATTTTAGAGAGAGAGAGGGGAAGAGAGAGGGAGAGAAACGCTGATTTGTTGTTCTACTTATTCAAGCATTCATTGGTTGATTCTTATATGTGCCCTGAGATTGAGCCCACAACCTTGGTGTATCGGGATGATGCTCCAACCAACGGAGCTACCCAGCCAGGGCCATGCTTGCTTAGTCTCTAAATAAGCACACAGTTTCTTACCCGAGGCCAGTATCAATGCTGTCTGGCTAATGGAGGAAAACATAGTGTGGGGCTTCAGCGTCAGGCCCTGTGTATTAGCTCAGGGGCTTTTGGCAACTTATTTAACCTGTCTTAAGCCTCCATTTCCGTATCTGCAAAAAGGAAAGAATAACACCTACCTTGAAGGCTCAATAATTTATGTATAGCACCAAATGTAGTGCTGAGGATCAATTGAATGAGATTTTCCTTTCCTTTTCCTTAAAAGTGCTATTCAACGAAAATTAAAGTTGAAGCAGTTTGAAATCCCACATATCTGAACACAAAGGTGCTACTGATGAAGGTTTTATCTGACTGCTCTTTAAAATGAGAAGTGAAGCCCTGGCTGGTGTGTCTCAGAGGACTGAGTGCCGTCCTGCAAACCTAGGGGTTGCCAGTTCGATTCCTGGCCAGGGCATATGCCTGAGTTGTGGATCAGGTCCCTGGTTGGGGGCTTGCAAGAAGCAGCCACACACTGATGTTTCTCTCCCTCTCTCTCCCTTCCCCTCGCTCTAAAAATAAATAAATAAGATAAAATGAGAAGCTAAAATCAACCCTGAGCACCAACTCTGCTAAGAAGATGTTGCTATTTTGCTCTGACCTGTTCGTAGCCAACCGGCATGTGTTCAAGGCATAAGGCAGACTCTTCATTAGAAAGATTTGTTTTCTGAGCCAACACAAGAAAATACCCCTGGACAATCATTTATGCAACAGACACCCACCCAGGTCAGGTCTCCAATCTTAAAACAGGTCCAGAAACTAAAGTTCATCATCTGGGTGAGGTAAGGACATCTATATTCTATTGAAAACAGACCCAGGGGATAAGTAAAAGCACGCAACTTACTGCTCAAAAAACGGTTTTTAACCCATCGGTTTTGCTTCCGGGCATATCTCTTAGTCACTTGTTTCAGAGCCTCAATACCTGAAAGATGAAAGTAGACGTTAAGAACCTGTAAGTACTTTTCACCATAAAGGCAGGCCCACCCTGCCCAGCACAAGAGAAAACTGGCCACAAACAGCAGCATACTGGTAGATACTTGATAGACAAAAATCTCAATTCTGAGCTGCAGACCATTTGGGACTCCTCTAGCCTCAGCTCTTTCTCAAACCATACCATCTGGGAACTGTCACCAAGGATGTCCAAGGCTAGGTTAGATGGAGAAATTCACACCTTTCTTTAGGAGCTGGTTACTAGTCTCGGGTGTGCATTTTCCCTCAGTGATCAGGTACTCGTGAAATTCCTTGAAGCCAATTGATTGGAAGATACCATGTTGATAGTCCTGGCTGGGAACAGGAGAGCATCAGCTGATAAACCATTGCATCTGAGAGCTAACAGAGGCTTGGAGATGATCTAGCTGAGCCATTTCATCCCTTAGATGAGGAAATTGAGATCCTCAGCAGTTACTGCCTCTCTGAACTCCTTCCTCCACCACCCCCACCAACTGCCAGGTTACTTCCTTTGAAAATTAACTCCTGGGAATGCCTGACAGATTAGAAAACTGCAACTGTAACAAGCACACCAAACCTCCTTAAAACAAGCCTTGCCAACGCCAAGAACAATGACTAACAAACAAGATCCAAAACAAGCATTGTGTTTATGGTCTTTTGACCATAAGCAAGGGATGGAGAGCAGGTTAAAGTAATTAAGTCAAATCCTCACCTATTTTCTGCAACTTTCTGCTGATTATAGCGACTGTGAAAATCTCTTAGTTCATCCAAGAGCCCAGCAGCAAGCATGTCATCCACTCTTTTATCCAAGCGCTTATCTAGAACTTGAATCAAATTAGCCCATCAAATTATCTTGCTATATACTTACATGATGAATGGACAGGCTGCATAAAAGAGAATTTGTTCAAATGCAAGAAAGGGTTTAAAGTCCAAAGATTATATAATAATGCATATTATATCTAGTCACCCTTAAGACTCTGCAGCTCCAATAAAAACAGCCAGAATGAGCCCTGGCTGGTGTGGCTCAGTGGATTAAGCACTGGCCTGTGGCCGAAAGGCTGTCGGTTTGATTCCCAATCAGGACACATGCCTCGGTTGTGGCCAGATCCCAGTTGGGGGTGTGCACAAGGCAACACACTGGTGTTTCTCTTGCACATTGATGCTTCTCTCCTCCCCCCCTTTCTCCCTCCCTCTCCTCTCTATAAATAAATAAAGTCTTTAAAAAATAAATAAAAACAGCCAGAATAAAACACACATCACATAAAGAGAAAGCAAACAATTGCAGCATTTAGGGAAGACAAATATTTTATTCTCATATAGAATGTATATCCATTGTTTACTGTAGAGGCAGCTGAGAACACTGATTTACCCATCTCCCTTTTTGCCATCATATTTGTTACTCTAACTTTGTGTGATTTCATATTTAAGAACTCTCAGATGACACTTTGGATAGGAACAAGGAACTTCAGCCCAGAGCCATCCTAGGCATATCTTGAACTACTGCGCCAGAAAAAGGAGCAAAGCGTGAGAGGTCATCACCATTCAGATGTGGTGGTTGAACACAAGCCTTATTACGATCAGATACCATTATTTTACACTGAATTGTAGGATATGGTTTAATTTACAACTTCATTATTAAAACATTACCTTTTCCTATAAACTTACAACTAAAATTAATTTAAGAATAAAACTTCATCATTTCAGTCATGCTCTTCTACATCTCTGCCACTGCTATTTCTTGGCCGCAATGATACTAACCTTTGTTTCTTTCTTCCTAAAAGGTTTGCATTTATTGAGGACTCTAGGAGTGTCAGGCACATTCTGAGCATTTTGTATGTTATTATTAACTCAACTGATCATCAATGAAGCTGTAAGATATGTACTAACAGATCTCCACTTTACAGGAAAGAAAAGAGGGGCACAGAAAGATAAACTAACTTGCCTTAAAACTCACATAGCTGGAAGATGATGGGGCAGGAGTCTGAAGCCCAGACAGTCTGGCTCAGAGACCGTGCTCTTAATAACTACACTATACTGCCCACTCTCATAATAATCTCCTCCTCTTTCCAGACCTTGCTCACAGGTTACCTTTACAAACTGGTCCCTGGCTGGGCCCTCACAGAGAATGCTCCTCATTCCTTCTCTGTGGCTCCACAATGTAGCATCTATCTCACTATGTGTTGCCCCACCAGACCGGGAGTTTCTTAAGATCAGGCATTGTCTCAGGTTCATCTCTGAAATCCAAGCACCAGGCAGAATACTTGACACTTCAACCTGTTCCACAGGAGCCTCCCTCCTCTTTAGCTTTCTCCTTTGGATCTTCCCTGGATGGCAATCTCTTTTCCACCCACCCGTCCCACCTTCTCCCACCCTTGGTATTTCATCCTAGCAAGGGCTGTCCTTACTCCCTTTCCAGATAGACACTTAGGGGAATGGCACTGTGCCTTAGTAAGTCAACAAATAATGGTAATAAAAGTAAAATTAATAGTTAACACTTGCTTAGTGTTCATTATGAGCCCTCATGGTTGCAAGCATTTTCTACATAGTAATGTATTACTATAAGATCTCTCTCAAGTAGACTCTAGGGCATCAAAGAGCTTTTACCTGTCTGGTCAGCATGAAGCCAGAGGATGCAAGAGTTAGGGAACCTCAGAGGGCCTCCAAGGGGACCGCCACCTTCTTCTGCATGTTGACGATAAAGAAATTCACTATGAGAGATTCCCGTTTCTTCAAACACTTGCAAGCTCCTAAGTCATTTAGGGGAAATGGGTAAAGCCATAAAAACTATTAGGAAATATTAATCCTCAAGGAGAGAGGCTATTTATTATAAAACATCTCATTGTCATTTTCACAGCATAAGCCTCTGAAAACGTGCAAGTCCAGGGTTCTGCAATTCTATAGCTACTCAGAAAGGGGTCCTAAAGAAAACTTTAGGTAAAGTAAGAAATAATACTGTTCTTCTAACACACATCAATTTTTCTGAAATCAGTTAAAAAGGTTCAGAAACAACAGCTTTTTTCTACACACACACAGAATGGGACTTACTTTCAGGTAAGCGGTAAAAAGACCTTGTTTGGGACACTTTGTTACAAGCCAACAAGTCTAGTCTTGCTGGAATGCCTTTCTCACAGTAGAAAAGTATGTTGTATAGCCAGCTCATCAACGTTCTTTTTAAATTATGTCTACAATTCTGAGCAATTCAGTCTTCTACTAGTACAAAGATCACTGGCAAAAGAACTCACATACTTCTTCTTAAGCCACCACCCACTCTGTCAGGATCTGTTATGTTATGCAGCACTAGGTAATTTAACTCCCAAATCTATACTCTACCACTCTGGGTGATTGCAACTTATCAGCTTGAAAGTGATCTTTCCCTTCCTGACCCAATTCTACTTCCTGAAACCTTAACACCAGAGTAGAGACCCCTTGTCATTCTGTATCACTGGTCATCTGAAGAGGACCTATGAGGGAAAAAATGTATAGTGATAGATATCTCACTTTTATGGAGATTAGAATATAGGTCAAACTAAAAGAAAGATTAAAAAGTCCTCCAATCCTAAAAGAGACTCTAGAGCTCTTGCTTAGAATTGACTGACTCTTGTGAAGACACAATTCTCAACTCATTACTAGTTTAGAAGTAGAAAATGAGGAATGGTGATAAGAAAGAACTACTTGAGCCCTAGCTGGTGTGGCTCAGTGGACTGAGCGCCAGCCTGTGAACCAAAGGGTCGCTGGTTCGATTCCCAGTCAGGGCACATGCTTCAGTTGTGGGCCAGGTCCCAGTTAGGGGAGTGTGAGAGGCAACCACACAGTGATGTTTCTCTCCCTCTCTTTCTCCCTCCTTCCTCCTCTCTAAAAATAAATAAAATCTTAAAAAACAAAACACCTTAGCTATTACAAGGCATTTGGCCCTCCAAAGGGCAACCATATCCCCCCAAATCTTATTTTTCAGTATTAAATTTTCAATCCTGTAGAGGAGAGCACAACTAGGAAAAAAAATTCTAAAAAAGTGTCTGGGTGGGATGGGGGCAATAATGAAAAAAGAATTCAGTAACATCATCTAGGATACATTTATTTGAGTGAACACTTCATAATCCCTATGGATACCAAATATTGCTATAATATTTAATCTGTAAAACCATCTACATAGGTACTTAGATCCTCTACACTGCCAGATGTGGTATTAGTCCCAACACAGAAAAATACATCTAACACATGAAGCTGCAATTTCAAAACAACATAAGAAAAGTTGACCTAATGATTCCATTCATCACCTCTCTCTTCTCTTCAAGAAAAATCTCCATGTGTAAAGGTGAGCCGATCTATAAGATAGTTTATAAAATCTACCTCCCACTGGGAAAGCTGCTAGGCAGAACTCAGCATTGCACAATTATGAAACCCAAATCACAATGTAAACCAACTGCATGCCAGAAAAATTTATATAAAAACTGTTATACAAGCAAAGATCAAATAGAAAATGAAGCGATTACACAGGCCCTAGGGGAAAACTATATTGCACTATGCATTTTATATGTAACAACAAAGTAGGGAGCTGGACTGTGGCAGTAACTCAGGGCCTCCTAATCTAAACTGTAACACATCAATCTCCACTAACTACTGTTAGCAAACCTCTCCCTTCACCCAGGCACACTTAAGAACTGACCGCCCTCTAACTCTGCAGGAACTCTGGGTCAGCAGGCCCAGGCTTTCTTACCTGGCTACTTTGCGCTTGTCATGTGGGTGCAGCTTGGCAGCCATTTCTGGGTCCACCTGGCTTAGGCGCTTGTGGAGTACATGGCCGTCCTCCTTCTCAAGCTCTACCTTCCGGTCGATCACTTTCTCTGTGCCCATCTCCTGGGGCTATTAAATGAAGGTTTAGAAGTATATTTATTCAACAATTCACACTGAGAGTGTGTATGTGCCAGGCACCTGGTTAAGTGTTAGGAATACAGAATAGAGATGAATCAAGTCTTGCCACGTAGTGACAGTTCATAAACAGAAAATTCCAATACACCGTGGCAGTGCTGTGAGGACTTACTGCTTATAGGAATACTCAGGTCCTCTGCTCCCCTGGTCAGACGTACAAATAGGTACCAGGGGCTGACAGGTCTGTATCAATACATCCAGGAATCTAGTGTTTTCAGCAAGTGCGACCAAAGAGTGGATCAGAACAGCTAGCACATGACAGTTTGCAGTCCCACCCTATGCAACAGCATCTCTGTAAGAAAGGTTAGTATTGGACAACTCCCTGACATATATGAGGGGTGCCTCCCCCCCAAAAAACCAGAATTATCTTCTGGAGGGCAGAAATTGAGTGTTCCTAGCTGAGTGTTCTAGGACCAGAGGGCATCGTTGTGACTCTGCGTTTGGCTTCAGTGAAACTTTTTTGAAGACTTTCAGCGCATCTGCCCATTTCATGATGGGTGACTTATGAGCACACCGGCCCACAACACACTGAGTGTTCAGCAGTATTTAACCAAAACAGCGTGACCCCTGTACCCCACCCTCCCTATTAACGCGATCTCGCCCCTATCGACTTCTTTTGTTTCCCTGATGAAAAAGTCCTCAAAGGGAAGCGTTTTACCACTGTGGAAGAGGTGAAATAAAAAACGGGAGAAGCACTAAAAGGCATCAAAATCGACAAGTTCAAACAGTGTTTTGAGCAGTGGACAAAACGTCTCGATAGATGTAGTGCATCAGATAGAGAATACCATGAAGGTGAGTGAAATTTAAACCTGTAAGATTACACAATTTTTTATAAATTCCAGGGTTATTTCGGGGGGTTGGGGGGTTCCCCCAATAGATTATTACAGCCAGGAAATGCTGAATCAGACTAGTGTGCTGCTGACTGAGATAGAGATGCTAATTAATCCACAGAGGAACATTTTTCCCACACAGAGCCCCTGCCCTTAGGCCTGCCTGGAGGAGCACACTTCACATACGGAGTTGGCATTTGCTTCAGAATATTAAGTAGGAAAATTACAGTTGCTGAGTACATGAAATAGGCAACAGTCAACCTTCTTCCCACTAATATTAGCTGGCAAGAAGATCTCATTTCCTCAGTGAGTTACACGTGAACCCAACATACCTTAGTACTGATAAGAACTTTCCAGAGAAGTGACTCGATGTAATAATTGGTTCCTCCCACAACAATAGGAATTTTGTCTCGGGCAAATATATCTTCAATGTGAATATTAAGAAAGACATCACAATATTTAATATTAGAAGAGAATCCTGACTCACTCAGAAAGGAGAGTATTAGCAAGAAACTATATTCACTTGTCTGAAGGGCAGAGGAAAAGGGCAGAAACCAAGATGAATTGATAATACTGATCTTCACTGTTTCCCATGAGTTCTCAGAATCATTTCTATCAGTTCTAGAGGGATTTGCATAAACCAGATAGATGAATGATTATAATTACTTCCAATTCTAGAACTTTCTATTCTAGGCCTTGCTGTTAAAGTGCAAAGCTTGCTTGGTATTCCAAATCAGCTTAATGAGCACAAGCCCAAGGACTCCCACAGAATCAAGTATCAGCTGTTCAGGAAACCACCAAGGCGACGTCCATTGTCTCTGCTTTCTAAGACAAAATACAAGCTGGTTCTCTAAGCCATGGTTCTTAAGACTCAGTCTTCACCACTCTGTGGTACTAGTGCACATTTCAGCCACTTGAGACTCCACTAGATAAACTGAGAAGTATTGGTTCTAAAGACAAATAGATTTCAATTACCAGCTCCAGTTCTTGGGCATGTTATTCAACCTGAGCTTCAGTTTTCTCAACCTATAAAATCCTCATGAGTGCTTATGAGCATTAAATGTGGCAATGCAAATAAATAAATCCCAACCACAATGCCTGGAATATTTTTTCAATTGAGTAAGCATTCAATTTATAATTTTGTCACTTTTGTTTTTATATCTCTGCTATTTTGAATTCTTCTCTTTAGAACTCTTTGAACAGATGATTATCTGCTTTAAGAAGGGCCTTGCTTCTGAGAATAATTGATAAAAAGACTTTCAACCTAAACAAAGACTCACTTACTTACTTCTTCCCCTTGCCAGCCAGTCTATGGGCAGACATAGATGACCTCTTTTCTAGCAGAAGCACACTAACCTTTACAAAGCTGGGGTGGAGTGGAAAGATAAAATGTTAGCAATCAAAGATCATAAAGAAATATTTTGTATTTATTTGTTTGCTTTCTAAAGAGAAACATTGTTTGTTTTTCAAAGAGAAACAAAGTCCTGGCTGGGTAGCTCAGCTGGTTAGTGTCATCCATATGCCAAGGTTGTGGGTTCCATACCCCATCAGGGCATATACAAGAAGCAAACAATGAGGGCATAAACAAGTGGAAACGTAAACTGATGTTTCTCTCTCTATTCCCCTTCCTCTCTCTAAAATCAATAAATAAAAGAATAAGAGAAACAACTTCTGTATTTCCTCCTTAAGTACAGGAAGTATACGATTACACAGTAGTTGTAGTAAAACTTCAAACACATAATTTAAAAAAGGGAAGGTTAAGAATAGTGGGATATCAGAAGGGGACAGTGAAAAAGAGGGAGGGGAATGGGTAAAAGATATGGAAGGTAAAAAGTTTAACTTGCTTGCACAAGACATGAAACAACTGTGATCCTGGGCAAAACCTTTCTCTCTGGGCCTCAATGCCTGGTACCTTTATCTGTCTAATCAAGAAGACTCATCATCTTAAGGTAGTTTCAGTTTTGCCATTCAGATTGTAGGTTCTTACCTAAATTCATTAAATTGCCAGTCCTATAAGTGATCAGATTAAATAATCCCCTACTGTTACTGCCCTTTGGAAATTTTACTCTCCATTTTCTATAAATTCTTTCTGAACAACTGAAATCACGCTATAGCAACGCTGTACTTTGGTGATTTGCAAAGGGCTTTCATATACATTATCTCATCTAATACAGCTACCTTGTAAAGCAGGTAGGGCAAGAATTATTATCCACATTTAAATCTCTGCCCATTTGATAGGAAAAAAAAAAAGAAAAAATAATTATCTCATTATTTTTATTTGCATGGCCCTGATTAACAGCAAGGATAAACACTTTGTCATGTTTATCACCATTTATATTTCTTCCTTTGTGAATTACTACTCATTACCTTTACTTTTTATATTGTCTTAAGAATTCTTCATATATTAAGTATATTAACAATTTGCCTTTCCTATGTTACAAATATTTTTCCCCTGGTTTGTAGTGTCTTTAAATTTTGTTTATAATGAGCTTTTCCTTCTTAAAATATAAAGTATTTTATATATATATATATAACATACATAAATTATGAAGCCCAGAAATAAAATACTCATGAACCCAATGTAAAAAAAAGGAATATTATTAATTCCTTTGAAGTTTCATTCCCATCCCAACCACCATCCCCTCTCTGAGGAACAATTGTCTTGTGTTATTGTGGGTGTTTTTTGTTTTTCATCACTCCCTTGCTTTTCTTTACATTATTGCTGATACATATATACCCCTAAAGAATATATTAATATACAGATATATATAATCACTATATAACAATATGATATAGTTAGCTCTCCTTGTTTTTTTAACCTTTATAATAAATGGTATGAACATGTATTTATCTTTCTAGAATTTCACAAATGTTATGTTGTTTGAGATTCTTCTACATTGATTAATGCATATAGCTATAATTTATTCATTTTCACTGCTGAAAAAGTAAAGTGATATGAACAAAGCAAATTTTATACATTCTTCTGTAAGGAGGAATTTCAGTGTTTATATGTTTTTGCTGCTAAGAGGAATGCTGTTACAGAATGAGATCTACCACATATCTTCTGGTATACTTGTGGTAAGTATACCACAATCCACTGTGGCTCAGTGGATTGAGCGTCGGCCTGCGAGCTAAGTGTCGCTGGTTCGATCTTCCAGTCAGGGCACATCAGAGAAGGAAAACTCTGACTCCAAAAAACCTCCGCTGCCTTGCGGCATACCTCTTCAGGGGAAAGGCTAAGGGAGTAAACCCCGACAGAAAATCCGGAGCCGGAGTCCCTAAGGCGGTTTGACGTTGTAGTCAACACCGGCAACTCCTGCGGCGCACCTGAAGCCAAGCTGTATTGACTCCGTCTTTCCCTTGGATCCTTCAGCTGCAAAGAGAGGGGGGGTCTGCTGCATGGGCAACAGCAGACCCTCCATATCACCCTGCCCAGGCTCTGTAGCTTCAGCTTCACTGGAGAGGACACTCCAGCATCATCGCAAGATGTCGATTCAACACGGGAGGAGACAGATACCGTGTCGCTCCTGAGTCGGACTGCACAGCCATTCTCGGCGGTGCAGATAGACTCTTAAGAAGCTACACCATCGTCTCTCGAGACGGACGGCTGCCGACGACGACGACTTGTGGTAAGGTTTCTCTAAGGTTGATACCTACGACTTCTGGTTCGTATACAAATAACAAATTCTTAATTCTTACATGGTCAAATCCAGCTATTTTCCTTTTTTAAGAAAAATTATTGTTATGCACATAAGAAGATGGTGATAGCTGCACAACAATTTTTTTTCAATTTAGAAGAGAAAGTTTATTTAGAAAGTCACAGAGGTAGTAGAAGTGAGCCAGCTGGGCTGTGTAGGCTCAGGAAACAAGTTACAGAAGCAAAAGAAGAGCATGCAGAGCTTAGGAGAGAGACAGGCAAAGGTAATGCACCTGGGGGGAGGAAGAGGGTGAAGGGAAAGGCACAGGCATGCTCCCAAGAGGGAGAGCGTGCCTGCAATGTGAATGTATTCAATACCACTGAACTTGTACACTTAGAAATAATTAAGATGGCAAATTTATGTTGTGCATGTTACTATAATAAAAAGAAAAAAATTAACTTAAAACATTTATAAAATTCTACAAAGCCCCTCCTTAACTCTAAAACCACATAACTACTAAATTATATATTATCCCATTTGTCTTAAAGTTTCATTAAAAATACATATATTTAACTCTGAAATCTGAATTTATGTCGTATAATGAGGATCTAATTTTATTTTGTTCCAAAACAATGAACTGTCGCAGGAATAATCATTAACTACAGCATTATTTCTTCATTGTTTTTATTTTATTTTTATTATTTTTATTTTTTATATTTTTGGAAAAAACATTTTTTGAAAAAGTTTTTTTAAAAAATATTTTTTTTATTTATTTTTAGAAAGAGGGAAAGGGAGAGAAAGAGAGGGAGAGAAACATGAATGTGTGGTTGCCTCTCACACACCTCCAACGGAGAACCCGGCCTGCAACCCAGGTATGTGCCCTGACTGGGAATCGAACCAGCGACACTTTGATTTGCAGGCTGGTATTCAATCCACTGAGCTACACCAGCTAGGGCTCATTTTATTTTTTTAAGTATGGAATGCTTCACAAATTTGCTTGTCCTCCTTGTTCTGAGGCCATGCTAATCTTCCTTGTATCATTCCAATTTTAGTACATGTGCTGCTTAAGTGAGCACTTTTCATTGTTTTCAAATGCTATCTTAATAAGCTAAATATTGGCTTGGCCAACAAGGCCGTTATGTTTTTTCTGTACGATGGCTCTATGAGTGCTTCACTGTCTTTAACATCATTAGAAACAATTTTGTTAGACTGTATTGTGACAGCTGTCATATTGGCGTGCATTTTAAAAAAGCTTATCAAAATTGGTGAATTTTGGGGCAGCCATTTTAATAATAAAGATGGAAGAATATCCAACATTTTCAATGTATTATGCTATATTATTTCAAGAAAGGTAAAAACGCAACTGAAACACAGAAAAAGATTTGTGCAGTATATGGAGAAGGTGCAGTGACTGATCGAACATGTCAAAAGTGCTTTGCAAAGTTTCTTAATACTATTGACATCTTAGCTGTGGGGGTGTCTTACACATTGCAGATGTTTAGCAGCACCCCTGGCCTCTACCCACTAGAAGCCAATAGCAGGAGATAACTGACATACTCAAAATACTCAAATCAATAAAGTTTTTGGTGAAAATGAAAAATGTGTCTTTTCTTTTATGGAAAAAAACATATGGACTTTTGGCCAACCCAATATATATTTCCATCTAAATTTGTAGCTGAATTTTCTATTCTGTGCCATAAGTTTGCCTAGTATATAATTTTCATGCTATTATAATTATTATGAATATTCAATGTTTTAGTATCTGGCAGTCCAGATTATTAAAGGCAGTCTGGACATTAAAATATAAGGGCAGTCTTCCTTATATTATTCTCTTTTCAAAAATCTCTGGTGTTACCCAGAACAAATTTTTTCTAGTCCCCCACTCCCACCCCAACAATCTCTTTGAAATTCTAACTGGAACTCCATTATATTTATAAATTAATTAAGGGTGGAAAACTGAAACTCAGTAGGGTGGATATTTTACTCAATAAAATTCACATGGTCAAAAGAAATGGCTCTGAGACTAGAACACAGATTTTTCTGGTTCCTGAATCAATGTTCTCACCACTAAAACTGTGCTTCTCAAATTTTAGTGTGCATATGAATCACCTGGGACGCTTGTTAAATGCAGATCTGATTCATTTGGTATGAAGTGAGGCCCAAATTCAGCATTTCTAACAAGCTCCCAAGGGATGCTGATGTTGCAGCCTGAGGACAAGACTTTGAGTAGCAAGAATACTGTATCTATCAATCCATACAGTGCTAATGGGACACTACCTATTGGTAGTTAGGTCTTGTATGCCCCTCCTTAAATTAAACTGCCACTAGAAAGAAAATGTCTTTCTTGGCTTGGGCTGCCTTGCCATCCACCAAGGTTAGTTGCTGTCTTTCCTAAGGATATCAGAGCAGTTGCCTTGTTCCTGAAGTCCACCACTGTGTAATTTGTCACAAGAGGATCCACAAAGCTGATCATGTGGTGCTGACATAGTTTCTGCTCTTGGGTAGAAACCTTGTTGGTGATGATGTCTAGGCCTTCATAAACCTAGGGGAAAGAAAATTAGCATAAGAAAGTCATCAGTCTCCATTAATTGTACACTTGACGGGTGAAAATGGTGATCTGTTCCTCCCTCCAGCTAAACACCTGACTGACCCAAAGCACCAGAGTAGCTGTGATCTAACCAGAGCATAGCCAGATCCACAAAACCCAAGACAAAGAAGCAGAAGAATACAGAACATTGGCTTTCTTATCAAAATACAGGTTTTATGCACTATCCCAAAGTACAGCATGCCTTCGAAACTTTTTGTAAGATAAAATGGGGTAAAGTGAAGAAGCAATAATCATTAATTTATATGAGAAAATTTTTTATCTCTCCCAGACCCCAAATTTAATGCATTACAATGTCTTTATTTTGTTCACCATGATTGAAATGCTTAATCACATCCAGTTTTACACTAAGTACAACACCCTTATGAGCTCTATTAGGCTTTGCTGATACCTAAGCATACATCTTGCTAGTGAATGCACAAAGTAAATTGAGATAAATCACAGATGCTCATAGACACAGTGTAAAGCTATGATGGCTCAATACTGAGATGATGGGTGTAGTTTCCAGGAAAGGAGACTTTATAACAACTTGCTGCAAAACAAATCCTGAACACTATTTTCGCCTTTTTCTCATAAAAGCAAAAATTCTCTTTGGATTTCTTTCAGTTACCAAAAATGGTACAGGTTTCCCCACTATCCGAAAGAAGAGCATTTATTTTAATGAAACCTTTCATAAAACGAAGTGGTGTAAGGCAAAGAAACAATTACCATTAATTTAAAAGCCTCTTAATTAATTAATTTAAAATCCTCTTCAGATTTCTTTTGGTTAGCCAAGGCAAGTATACTAATGTAGATCTTACATAAAAGTGAAGCGGCTTTAACGCAAAGTTCTGAAAATCGGGGATGCCTGTAGTGGCTATTAGCTCAGACTTAAAGATTAAAAGGATATGTAAATCAGTGCCCAAATGAAAACTAATTCTACAGGATTAACCAGAAGTTCTATGGCCTGAACTTTAAGCATTTAAAAATAAATAGACTGTTTTATTTATTCTACTTATCACAAGTTTCCAGAAAGGTAAGATTTTTCATTCCTCACAGTTCTACTTCAAATGCTTACATATCCTGGGATTTAAGTGCCTCTGAAAGGTTTTTAGAATTTGTATTAGATTGACTCCATTTGTGGAGAAGCAGTCTATCTACAAAAATATACGTATAACACACAAAGTCAACTATAATAATAAATAAATAAAACACACATACACACTCTGAAGTGAGACTTCTAATACTGCCGTATTCTGGTGGAAACATTGCGATGTATCCAAATAACTGCTTCACGGGGTCAGCCCATACAGTCTAAATAAATACTCAAAGGCAATATTCTATCTGTAAGCTCTTGACCTGCCAATTCAACTAAAAAGTTCAAGTGTACTTTTTCTAAACGCAAGGTCTCACATGAAGAACGGATCTGAAAATACTAGTTTGAAAGTACGGATGAATGTTTTGAGATTAAATGTTCTCTCTGTAATCACTGATTCTACAGAAAGCATTGAATGAACAAATAGTAAGTTCCATAGAGCCCACAAAGATGTTAAAAGCATTTTTTTATCTCACATTTCCCTTTACTTATATGGGTGTCAAATAAGTACAGTACAGTATAATAGTTAGGAGGAAGGATCCTGGCGCCAGGCTGCCCCAGATCAATTCCCAGCCCTGCCACTTACTAGTTACTTGTACTTGGAATAGTCAATTACTAACCTCTCTGCCACTCAATCCCTCATCAGTAAAATGAGGCTGATAATATTTCATAGGATTGTTGCGTGGATTAAATAAGTTAATACATGTAAAGTACTTAGTTTTTGCTTGGCACACTGTAAATGCACGTAAGAGTCATTATATAATTACTTATATTACAACCAATACCTCTACTACTACACAGCATAGGAAGAATGGGAAATCATTTTAGTGTCACTATTTATCATTCTGAAGTCTCTTGTTCTTAGCTACTGAGGTTATTTACCCAACAAAGACATAAGATATCTTCAAGTAAAAGAAAACAGTACACAGAAAAAAACACAGATCCTAGGGGAAGAACTAGCTCTGCCTTTAACTCATTTCACCTGTGCCTGAAAACAGGCTTGCATTCTTACACTCAAATAATGATGGAATCTTAAATCACAGAGTGTTATCAAGTACCATAGGGTATACTGAATACTGGGGTCTTCTGTGCAAATTAAAACAACTAAAGGGAGAAAATGAATAACTGTGTGTTCATCTCCCTCTTTCCCTACAGCCTTTAGTTGACTCTGTTGTGGCTAGATACATTGTTAAACAATTTACATTGCAACAACACGATTTTGCCAGATTTCTTTATTTTTAAATTTTTTATTAATTTTTTTAATTTATGGATTTTTTTATAGAGACAGGAAAAAAGGGAAACACTGATTGTTGTTCCACTTATTTATGCATTCATTGGTTGTTTCTTTTTTATTTTATTGATCATGCTATTACAGTTGTCCTAATTTTTCCCCCTTTGCCCACCTCCACCCAGCACCCCCCACTCCCTCAGGCAATCCCCACACCATTATTCATGTCCATGAGTCACGTGTATAAGTTATTTGGCTACTCCATTTCCTATACTGTACTTTCACCCCCGTGGCTATTTTGTAGCTACCTATTTGTGCTTCTTAACCCCCTCACCTCTTCACCCATTTCCCACAGCCCCCGACCCCCATCTGGCAACCATCGAAATGCTCTCCATATCCCTCACTGTCTCTGTTCTTCTTGCTTGCTTCCCCCCACCAAGATTTTATTTACTTATTTTTAGAAAGAGGGGTAGAGAGGGAGAAAGAGAGAGAAAGATGAATGTGTGGTTGCCTCTCCTGTGCCCCCAAGTGGGGACCTGGCCCGCAACCCAGGCATGTGCTCTGACTGGGAATTGAACTGGTGACCCTCTGGTATACAGGCCAATACTCAATCCACTGAGCCACACCAGCCAGGGCAGTTTGTTTTTAGACTGTAATTGTTGATAGATATTGTATTTGTTGCCATTTTATTGTTCATAGTTTTGATCTTCTTTTTCTTAAGTAAGTCCCTTTAACATTTCATATAATAACGGTTTGGTGATGAATAACTCCTTTAGTTTTTTCTTGTCTGGGAAGCTCTTTATCTGCCCTTCCATTCTAAATGATAGTTTTGCTGGGTAGAGCAATCTTGGCTGTAGGTCTCTGCTTTTCATAACTTTATAAATAGTCCTTGCCAATCCCTTCTAGCCTGCAAAGTTTATTTTTGAGAAAATTTGGCCCTGGCCTGGTAGCTCAGTTCGTTCAAGTGTTGTCCTTGTATGCCAAGGTGTGGGTTACATCCCTGGTCAGGGCACATGCAAGAACCAGCCAATAAGTGCATAAATACGTTGAACAACAAATCAATGTTTCTCTCTCTCTCATCATCAATATTTTTTTAAAGGAAGGAAATTCTAAGATATGCTATAACATAGATGAACTTTGAAGACATTATGCTAAGTTAAACCAATCACAAAAGAACAAATACTGTACAATTCCACTTATATGATATACCTAGAGTGGTCAATTTCAGAGATACAAAGTAGAAAGGTGGTTGCCAGTGGCTGGAGCAGACAAAGGGGTAAATTAGTGTTCAATGGATACAGAATTTCAGTTTGGGAAGATGAAAAAGACAGAGGGTGATGCTAGTTGCAGGACAATGTGAATGTGCTTAATGCCCCTAAAATGATAGAATGGTCAATTTTATGTTATGTATATTTTATCACAATAATAAGACTTGGGTTTCAATTCTTTTTAATATATCCTCAGAAGAATTATTTCTGGATCATATGGTAATTTTCAAAATTATTGAGAGGGCTGGCAATGTTCTATTTCTTGAACTAGATTGTGGTTACACAGGTACTTTCACATTTTGATAATTTTCTGAACCATACAGTTATGAATTATGCAAGTATGGTGCACATTATTTATCAATTAAAATCAATGCCCAGCCAAAAAGCAAAAACACAGCAACATTTTACACATTTGCACTAAGGATAAATATCTAAACAAACAAACAAAATTCAATTTTGTAAATGTTACTTCTGGTCTATAAAGATAATTATATTTATTGTAAAAGCCACAATCAGTATTTTTATTTTATTACCTGCCTAGAAAATATTCTTCCAACAAAATAGATTAGATCTGTAGCTCACTGTGTTACATTTTGCCTGATTTCTAGCTTCAATCATATTTTCGGCGTGACTCTACCTACAGAACAGTCAGTCCTGGGTGCCAGGGAGAGCTAAAGGGTCTGTGTTCCTTTTCAAAAAGCAGCATGTCACTGTTCCATTTCCCATTCTCCCTGAGGACACCTGAGATCTCCGTACATAAAAATTACTGGATAAAATTATTCTTTTTGCACAAATCAGATCTTGGCAATACTAAGGGAACTCTGGCCTCTTTGTGAGGCCTGATAAGTGAAACACTAAAAAATTACAGGTTTAACCTACTTAACCAATTATCAACATAACTTATTTCAGCAAACATTTACTGAAAGTCACTATGTGCCAGGTACTTGGCAAGATGGTAGGCATGCAAAGAAGACTAAGAAAGGGTCCCCGTCCTCAAGGAGTTCAGGCTAGTAAGACACACAGATACAAATCACTGTACTATAAAGAGATATGTGATATAAGTTAATAAGGGAGATACTAAAGTTTGACTGTACAATCTTTTCTAAATACCATAACCCCTAAACATTTAATGGTCTAGGTATCTAACTTGGTACTATTGGGAAATATACCTCTTTGTCTCACCTATAGTGAGAGTTTACTTTCAGACTGAAAAAAAATTGGGAAAAGGCCACAGGCTGAGGCTGAAATAACGGGAACTCTCCAAACCAACAGAGCTGAACTGCCCAGAGGCACTTAGGAAGGTGAGGGAAATCTCAACAGAGACAAAGAGGAAAACCAGCAGAATCTAGAGTTGTGGTTGTAAACCATCAGGGGACATTTGCTTGCAATGTCTACTGGCTGTCACAACTGCAGGGGTGGGATTGCTGCTGGCAACTAGTGAGTAGAGGCCAGGGGTGCTGCTCAGCATCCTACAATGCACAGGACAACTCCCCATCCCCGAAGAATTACCCAGCCCAAAAATGTTAATAGCCTAAACGTTGAGAATCCCTGAACCAAAGAAATTTCACCCTGGAAAAACTCACCAAAATCTTACATGTACAGCTAAAGATCCCACTCATGCTGTAGGGTGGCCCTAATGAGTTACTTAGCAGTATCCTGGGCACTGGGCAGATCATAGAGCACTGTCTTGAGTGCTGGCTGGCTCTGATGCCCCAACACAAGCCTTCCACAAACAAGAGTAAAAACTGCCCCCATAGTTCAGTTCCTTCCCTGCAAGTTATCTTCCCCCTTTTGACTTCTTTTCCTTCCCAATCCAAATTGGATCCTGAAGTCCTTCAATCACTTTCTTGCCTCTATGGATTACAAGTGCCTTGAAACCACAATCTTGGATTATGGATCATATCATACAAACATCTCTGCTAGGTGCCCCCACTCCCCAGCTCCAAGGAGATCTCTCTTTGAGATCACTAATGAACCTGACTGCCAAAATAACACTTTTCTACTAAGCTCCCAAAATATGTAATGGAAAAAACACAATCTGATACTATTGAGCTCTTTTCTCCTTCATCAATCATTCTCCTTTGGGGCTTCGATGGCACCGATCTCTCTAGCTTTTCCTCCTATCTCACTAGCCCTTCTTCAGTTTCCTTTACTGAGGCTAGTTCCTAATTTATTAGCAATGTATGTCATGGGAACAAAACTGAGATATGGCAGTTTTTAGGGCATTTACCTGCCATTTCTGTACTATAAACTTTCTCTACTCTCTCTCATGATACCAGACCTCAATATTTATCTGCCTAGTGAACATTCCCATCATCATTGAGAGGCAGATAATATAGTGAAGGGGTTAACAGTAGGGACTCTGGAGCCAGGTTACCTGGATTTAAGTCCTGGCTATACCACTTACTATAATAGCTATGAAAATTTGGGCAAATTATTTAACCTCTGGACCTAAAATTTCTTACTTATAAAGTGAGAATAATCTTAAATCAAATCTCAAAAGGTAACTGTGAAAATTGAATAATTAATACACACAAAGCATATGGAATAGGACACTGCCATGTACAGAAGCAGTCAAGAAATGTTAGCTCGGTAGCATCATCATCATCATCATCACTCCAGGCACCTGAAGCCTGATATGTCCAAAATTGAATTACTTATTTTCCCAGCCATACTTGAGTGAACCACCCAAATAATTAAACCACATATCTAAAAGTGATATGTCTAGTATCTGTCTCCCTTGCCCCCATTTCCAATGTCTCAACTTCTATCCACATTAGTTCCTAAAAGTATATCAAAGCTCATCACCATTAACCACATTTCCCACTGCCGTTATATCAACTGACGGCTTCATGATTTATTTCTCAGCTAGACTATTCCATCAGCTTCCTCACTGATCCTCTTACCTTTAGAGTATAACCCCTCAGTTTACATCCACACTGCAGCCAGTGATCTTCCTAAAGTGAAAATGTGATCTCATCCAGCCCCACACTCAGCACTACATCCCAACAAAAGCCTGCCTCAAGATGACTCCCTAATCCTCCCCATCCGCGCTTGCCCTCTGTGCTCCCACAGTGCCCTGCACTTACATCCATCACAGAACTTACCTTATATTTACATAACTTTAAAATATTTCTATCTCCCCCACTAGACTACAAGCTCTGAAGAAAGAAATTGTGTATTTTATGTCTAATCCCAGCACCTAGCACAGAGACTACACAGAGAATAAACTCAATGAATACTGCATGTCTTGAGGTACAGGTACTAGATCCTATGCTGAGTTTCATATCCTATGAAATTGTTGCCCTCATTTTACCAATGAGGAAATAGAAATTTAGACACATTGGTTAACCTGCCCAAAGTCACACCGCTGGTTAGTGGCAAAGGCAAACTCTGAGTCCACATCTTCTTACACTACAGTCACTGTTCTTTTTCCACTATACTGCTAATCTCTGTTCTGTACAAAGCAACTTTGTGACTTTGGGAAATCAACTTGCTCTCCTGAAACCTCAATGTCCTCACATCTAACATCGCTTCTTCTTCTCATAGTCTGAGCTTCAGAAAAGTTTTGGCACAGGAGGATGAAAGAAAAAATTATCTGTTTAAAGGATGTTGGCACTCACAAGCATTGATTGTTCTTTCTGATTAAAGGCATTTGAATTTGATTATTCAACTGAAGAGAGACTGAAGAGTAGGGAAAAGGTCAGTCTCTTGGTTAACTTTCATAATAAAAGATGACGCTTTTATTTATTTTTTAATTTACACTTTACTAGGTAAGAAAGAATGAATTAGCTGCAGGAACATCATGGCAGGTAACTACTCCTTTTAGCTCTGTCAGAAATTCAACTGCAGGCTTACTGAATAAATCAGACAGATTAAGATGCTCAGTAAGTGGGAGAACCTTTACCTGACTTGTTCAGTCAGTATGGTGAGAGGAGTGGTTTGAAATTTCTAGTGCAGATCATGACTTTCATTCTTCCTATGCCTATCTCTCTTCAAGGGAAAAGGGACTACAATCATAAGGCCAAGCTTCTCAAACGGATATGTAAAATATATATATATGTATGAATTCTTCCTGAGTATCAATCTTACTAAGTGGTAAAAGGAATTTGCCACATTTTTACATCCAAATAGACAGATTAGGGCAGAGAATGCAAAACTGACACATTTTTTAAGTTAAAACATGAGAAACTTTGCAATGCAGAACAGAACCCTTGCAGCAGGGCTGCTTAGAAGTCCACCTGCAAAGCAGGGATATAAAGAAATTCAGAAATCATCCATCCAGTCCAATCACCTGAAATTTTATACTTGAGAAAACTGAGGCTCAGGGAGCTCCCCTCCTCATATAATTGGCTGGTGGCAGAAACAGGACAAAAGCCTAGATGTGCTGCCTATAACAAAATTGTTTCTGCTGCCTCTTATCAGTAGAATTTTTATCCCCATTTAACTCTGGTCTGTTTGCTTGCTTGAAATACTGAATTCCTACTAAAATGAAATTAAATTTCCAGAGGCTGAGGAGAAGACAGTTACCATACACTGAACCCCTTCAAGGGTCTCAAGACTAAGTGTGACAGAAGACAAACAAAAACTCATAGACAATGAATGACCCATGGACATGGACAAGGTGCGGATTGTCTGTGGGAGCTGGAGATGGGATGGGCAGAGGAGAGCAAAGGGGGGAAAACTGGGACAACTGTAATAGAACAATAAAATATTTATTAAAAAACAAACTCATAGACACAGACAACAGTGTAGTAGTTACCAGAGGGAAGGGGGATGGAGGGCAGTAAAGGGTGAAGGGGTCAAATACATGGTGACGGAAGAAGATACGACTTTGAGTGGGGAGCACACAACACAATATACAGATGATGTATCATAGAACTGTAACCAATGTTACTCCAATACATTTAATTTTTTTAAAAAAGTAAGCATAGATAGCCCTGGCTGGTGTGGCTCAGTGGATTGAGTGCCAGCCTATGAATCGAAAGGTCACGGGTTTGATTCCTGGTCAGGGCACATGCCTGGGTTGCAGGCCAGTTCCCCAGTTGTGGGCATGTGAGAGGCAACCAATCAATGTTTCTCTCACACATCGAATAAATTAATAAATAAATTAAATATTTTTAAAAGAGTAAGTATAATAGAAAGATGGAAATGTATATACACAGACAATGCCATGTGACTGTAATACTAAGACTGAAAAAAAAAAGGGTTCTTTTGAGAAAATAAATTAATAATATTTTCCATTCTGTGGGCCATCTTTACAGCCTCATGATTGCCCACTTTTGATGGTTCCAGTGACATTTTATCTTACAATACCTGTGATAGAGCATAATAGCTGAAGTGCTCCATTACTGGAGCACCTAAGTTAGGGAGAGGCAGTAGAGTATAACAGAAGCAGAATGCCTATGTTCAAATTCTGGCTCTAATATACAGCTATAACCTTTATTTGGAAGGTTATTTGGGAATTTAATTTTTCTTTGCCTCAAGTTTTATCATCTATAAATGGATGTAATAATAGCAACAAGTTATTCTAAGAATTAGACTTAATACAGGGTGGGCCAAAATTAGGTTTACAGTTGTGAGTACACAGAAGTTTATTCTTGAACTATTATTTATTAAGTATTGCATTATTTTCCATACAAACAACTGTAAATCTACTTTTGCCCCACCCTATATATGTAAAATGTTTAGAATAGTGCCCGGCAGATGGTAAGCACTATATAAATGCTTGTTATTATCTATATTTAACTGGTGGAGGTTAAACAAGATTTTCTTTGCTCTTGTAAGACCCCTGCCTAGGGTTTAAAAGAAGAGAACCACAAAATACCAGAGCTGAAAAAGCTTTAGACAATGTATGGCCCACAAAGCCTAAATTATTTAATACCTGGACCTTAATGAAAGTCTGCTGGTCCCCGGACTAATCCAGTTTTTCCTCCCTAATGTATCCAAAAAGGAAACTAAAGCCCAGAGAGGGGCAGTACCTGTCCAAAGTTATATATACAGCGAGTTAGTGGCAAAGCTGGGACTAAAACGCAGTAGATAAGAATAAAGATTAGCCCTGGCTGGTATGGCTTAGCAGACTGAGCACCGGCCTGCAAACCAAAGGGTCGCTGGTTCGATTCCCAGTCAGGGCACATGCCTGGGTTGCAGGCCAGGTCCCCAGTTGGTGGTGCGTGAGAGGCAACCACACATTGAGGTTTCTTTCCCTCTCCTTCTCTCCCCATTCCCTTCTCTCTAAAAATAAATAACTAAAATCTCAAAAAATAAAATAACAACAACAACAACAAAAAATCTCAAAAAAGAAAAAAAGAATAAAGATTAATGGCCTGGATAGGCAGTTCAGTTAGATGGAACATCTTCCAGATGCACCAAGATTGTCGGTTCGATCTGCAGTAGGGGCACACACAAGAGTCAACTAATAAATGTGTGAATGGGTGGAACAGCAAATTGATGTCTCTCTCTCTCTAAAAATCAATATATAAAAAAATGTTTTTTAAGTTTATTCATTTGAGAGAAAGAAAGAGAGAGAAAGAGAGAGAGAGAGAGAAAGAGAGAAAGAGAGAGAGAGAGAGAGAGAGAGAGAGAGAGAGAGAGAGACATCAATGTGAGAGAGAAATATTGATTGGTTGCTTCCCATACATGCCCTGACTGGAGATTGAACCCCCAACTTTTTGGTGTACAGGATGACACTCCAACCGAGCCACATGGGCCAGGGCAAAAGGCCTGTGTGGCTCAGTAGATTTAGCGCCAGCCTGCAGACCAAAAGGCTGCCAGTTCAATTCCCAGTCCGGGCACATGGCTGGGTTGTGAGCCAGGTTCTCAGTTGGGGACGTGCAAGAAGCAACTTCAATGTTTCTTGTGCACTTCAATTTTTCTGTCCCTCTCTTTTAAAGATTTTTTAAAATCTTTAAAAAAAATTTTTTATAAGAGTAACGAGTGCCCTGGCTAGTGTGGCTCAGTGGATTAAGTGCTGGCCTGCAAAGCAAAGGGTCACCGGTTCAATTCCCTGTCAGGGCATATGCCTGGGTTTTGGGCCAGGTCCCCAGTTGGCGCGGCGTGTGAGAGGCAACCACACATCGCTGTTTCTCTCCCTCTCTTTCTCCCTCCTTTCCCCTCTCTAAAAATAAATAAATAAAATCTTAAAAAATAAAAATAAGAAAACTAACTAGCCCTGGATGGTATGGCTAGTTGGTTGGAGTATCTTCCCATAACCCAAATGGTGGTGGGTTCGATTTCCATCAGGGCACATACTCAGGTTGCAGGTTCAATCCCTGGTCAGGGTAAGTACAAAGAGGCAACTGATGTCTCTCTCTGTCTCTCTCTGTCCCCCTTCTTCTCTCTCTGAAGGCAATAAAAAAATATGTCCTCAGGTAAGGACAAATAAATACTAACTATAAATTAGGAGAGAATACTGACACTTGAAGAGTTAAGCAAATCATCTAAGTCTAACCAATAGCTATTTACTGAATATTATAAGCCCAGGCATCAGTCTTTTTTAATGTTCTGCATATGATTCCAGTGTGTAGCTGGGGGGTGAGAACCACTGTTACAAGGATTGTGCTATGCAACAAGACATAAACTAATCCTCCCCCCCAACAAAAAGAGTAAGGAAACTATTGACTATGATAGCTAACCAAAAGTATGCAGACCTACCTAAGCATGGACATTACAGAATCCCATATCTCATCTGCAATTACCTACACGTACGTGTAAGGTCTCCACAAGAAGAGCAACAGGAATGCACAGTGAAGACAAAGAGGCCCTGGGTACATCTTTGTTTACACTAGAGAATCAACATCATTTTTTATTTACATCTGTAAGTTCCAACAATTAATGAATTATAAACTTCAAACAAGAACTCTTTCTAAAAGAACGTTAAAACTAACTTGTACTCCTAAAAAGTGTACAAGAATATACTAATTAAACACTTTTATATGGTAAGAAACAATCTATAAAAGTCAAAAGACAAATGACCAACTAAAAAACATGCTTCCAATACACGAGACTGTACAAAGGGTTAAAAATTGCAACACACAAACAGCTCTTACAAATCAAAAAAACACAAGAACTAAAACCATTACATATACAGAAGCAGACACAACAGGTATGAACAGGAATTTCAAAACAGAAAAACAAATGATCAATGTACTCTTAAAAGACAATTAGCGCTGGCTGGTGTAGCTCCGTGAATTGAGTGCTGGCCTGCAAACCAAAAGGTTGCCAGTTTGATTCCCAGTCAGGGCACATGCTTGGGTTGCAGGCCAGGATCCCAGCTGGGGGTGTGGGAGAGGCAACCCATCAATATTTCTCTCCCTCCTTTCCCCTGTCTATACAAATAAATAAATAAAATTTTAAAAAGTAAAAATAAGAAAAGACAACCTAAGAAAGGAAATCCATTTCTTGTTTATCAGGCATGAAAAAGATAGCTAATACACAAACTGCAAAGCTGAGGGGAAGCAGATGTACCACTGGTACAAACCTTCTTGAAAGCAGTCTGGCAATATGTATCGAAATGTAATGTGTGCAACTCAGCAACAAAGATGACCAACCCAATTTAAAATTGAGCAAAGGACCTAAATGGATGTTTCTCCAAAGAAAATATACAAATGGCCAACAAACACATGTAAAGATGCCCAACATCATTAGCCATTAGAGAAATGCAAATCAAAACTACAATGAGCCCTGGCTGGTTTGGCTCAGTTGGTTGGGCCTTATGAGGAAGCAGAAAGGTTATGGGTTTGATTCCAGTCAGGCCAGCACTTGCCTAAGTTACGGGTTTGGTCCTGATCAGGAATCAGGAACCAATCTTCCTCTCTCACACTGATGTTTTTCTCCCTCTCTCCCTCCCTTTCCCTCTCTCTAAAATCAATAAACATGTCTTCCTGGTGAGGATTTTTTTAAAAAAAGGAAAAACCACAATGAGACACCACTTTCACACCCACTAAAAAAGGAAAATAAGCCCTGGCCAGGTGGTTCAGTTGGTTGGAGCATCATCCTGTAACCAAAAGGTTGTGGGTTCGATTTCTGGTGCGGGCACATGCAGGAGGCAACCAATAGGTATTTCTCTCTCACATCCATGTTTCTTTTTCTCTCTCCCTCTTTCTAAAAATCAATACATCAATCAATTAAGACTGCCTCCACAAAGCAAAAAAAAGGCGCAAACAATAAGTAATAACAAAGGACAAAACATTTTTAAAAAAGGAAAGGAGCCCTGGCTCGTGTGGCTCAGTGGTATGAGTGCTGGCCTGCGAACCCAAAGGTCACCAGTTCAATTCCCAGCCTGGATTGCAGGCCAGGTCCCCAGTTAGGGGCCTGAAAGAGGCAACCAATCGATGTTTCTCACCCTCTCTTTCTCCCTCCCTTCTCCTCTATCTGAAAATAAATAAATAAAACCTTTAAAAAAATTTTTTTTTTAAAGATTGACTCCAGACAGCCCCCATGTCTTCTGGTTAACAGGTTTTGATGACTTTCATTTCATATCCTAGTAAGCCTCTGAAATCCACTATCCATCCCAACTCTCCTTTCATATCCCTCTCCCATGCATCCCAGGTCTCCCTTGAGCACTGTTGGACAATAGTCCTTTGGTAAAAAAACACTGCTTCTAAATTACACCCCAAAGCAGACAAAACAAAACAAAACAAAACAGAACTCCACATCTATTAAATGTCACTCAGCCTGTTTACTAGTCAGACTGCCAAAAAATCATTTGCTTCTCCTCTTGTAGGTTTAGACAAACACAAACCAAAAGGACCTCTGCTCCTATGTATGACTACTGCTTCTCCTAGGACTTGAAGAACTGAGACTGATATTAGAGTTACTTCCTCGCTATAAACCCAAATAGAACACTTTGTTTATTTTCTCTTGGCATACAGTTAGTAGCCTGTATTTTCAGGCAGTCATTGTACATCTTTTGGCAAGTGCCTTTAAGTTTCTCAGTACAAATGTTTCATCCAAAGAAGGCAATGCATTGTACCTTGAATTTACATGCCAAGAAAAAGACTCAGACCGAAAAGAAGACCTTCAGTATCACCTTCCTGCAATATATGAGACGCTACACTAGTTAGAAGGCCCAGATCCAATTCCCAGGTGTGCAAGTGTCTTTTGCAGGATGATCTCCATCCTGCTCTTTAATCTTTCTGTACCTCAGTTTTTCCATCCTGGAAAACAGAATTGTATTACCTGCCCCTCCCTGAATTTAGACTCTTACTGCTGACTGAGAATATTTATGTTTCTATAATTTGTGAAACTGGGGTTTAAAAAACTTAGAAAATTAAGCTCAAATGTTGTTTCTCACTTTGCCAGACCTGCCATGCAGAATCCACAGAACATAGCAGGAGTCCTGAAGCAAGTAGTTCTGACTTTCCGCTCAACAATAACACATAAGAATGGGAAGCAAGAGGCTAGGCAGAACCTTCAGATGCTACATGGCTAGCTACGGAAGCAAGTCATTAAGTATCAGGCTCTATGAGAGTATTATCACCATAGACATACCACCCTTAACACTCCATTGAAGAAGCTACCTCAATATTTAAAAGCACTTCATCAATGTTTACCAAAAACAAGCACTTCCCCTGGATGGAAGTGCCCTGGTAGGGGTTGCCTTGGGGTGACACTATAGTTAACTAAGGACAAAGAAATGACAGCCCTAGTATGAGGTACAAGACAATTTAAGATTTAAGGCAGTATTTTACAATCCTGTCTGAGTTACTAGAACACTTCTGAAATACAAAATTCCAGACAGTATTCCAAAAGAGATTATTAAAATGCAAATATTGGATTGTAAAAAGATCAACTTGGAAACTTAAAAAAAAACTTTCTAATTATCACACTTTCCATTTGGTCACCCTTTGGTCTGTGCAGCTATTACATACAACAAAGAAGTTTACTGCTCTGTCTAGGCTCCCCACAAGGCCAAGCTGCCCCTTTGTTTCAGTAAACATTCTCTTTGCTATCATTGAATTATTGACATTAAATTATATCTCAAGGAGACTCCAACAGGCCCTCGAGTTGGTTCGGGAGTTTTCCTCTTACCTCTAACCCCTTTTCCTCCTTTCCTTCATAAACCTGGTGTAAAATTTTAGACTGCTCTCTGGGTGATTTCTCAGAGCAAAAGCAGCCTGGCAACTATAACTAGTAAGCAGAGGTATACATGAGATGCCAAAATATTCTGACATGAGAAATAAAAAATTCTCACGTAAAAAAAAAAAAATTTATCTCTATCTAGTTGCAGCACATTTTATGCCCCTAAGCAATGCATCATATAGCCGACACTAAGTTCAACACTACACTTGACAGACATCATTAGAAATTCATACTATGATTCACAATATGAATTCTAAAATACATTTCATATCCTGATCAAAATGCAGCAAACCCTTGTGAAAGAAAAGTGGTATACAAGTTAAGAAATACTCTCTAATGACTGAATCCCACAACTCCTGCTTCATTTAAAGGGGATGGCTTTGTGTAGATCAAGCACTGGGCATGGAAAGCAGAGAGACCTATGTTCAATTTCAGGTTGGCTACTTATTTTAAGACCCTGAGACTTTTCTTATCTGTGAAATAATAACGTCTATTTTACAAGGTTCTTGTGAGGATAAACAGTGCTATACAAATTTCAGTTATTATTATTATTATTCTGTCTTAAATTTATTTGAAATTGAAAATGGTCTGAAAGACCATTTGGAGCTGGTGATCCATTAAGAATGTCCTTTTCCTGGCTGAGTAGTTCAGTTGGTTAGAGCATCCTACCTATACGCCAAGATTGCACGTATTATCCCAGGTCAGGGCACATACAAAAATCAATCAGTAAGTGGAACAACAAATCCATGTATCTCTTTCCCCAAAAATCAATCAATAAAAAAAATTTTTAAATGTCATTCTGTTCATATGCTTACCAAAAATTTTCCAAGTCAACCTCAAGTCACTGAAAAGCATCATCTCTTTCCACTGACTACAAACAAGCAAAGCAGCACTATCCTTCCGTGGGCATGGTAAGCAGAGACAGAAACGAAAAACTGGGCATCTTTACAGTGAATGGGGCAGAGATACTTTATTTCATTATTTGGACTGAAAAGTAACAAAATTTCCCAATGAGGACCAAGATACAACTAAAATTAAATACAACCTATAGCTGATTCAGAAAGCTCAATAATCATCATACATTAATTAATCCTCATGGCATCCCAAAGAAGAAATTTAATTCTCATATTCTAATTACTTACAATCACAGGAAAAATTTGAATGAACAAGATATACCAATTTCATAAAGCAGGTCAACAAGTATTTTCTCCTTTCTTATCTATCCAAACTTCACCTACCTTTCAAGTCCCTTTTCAGAGAGCTTTCCATAACTAGGCCACCCTTCATTAATTTCTTCCTTCTCTGGAACTCTATGGTTTATCATAAAATTTAACACTTATAGCCTCTCTTCTCCTGACCCTGTGCACCTTGCAAAGCATCATTATCTCAGTTCAAACACTTAATAACTGTTTGTCTCATGTTTAGTTGGACTAACATTTCTTGGGGACAGGGATTATGGTTTTGTCTCTCCAAGAGGGCTTTTCAGAAAATAGTACCTACCTACCTATTTATATATATATATATATATCGGCGGCGGCGGCAGCCGTCCGTCTCGAGAGACGATGGTGTAGCTTCTTAAGAGTCTATCTGCACCGCCGAGAATGGCTGTGCAGTCCGACTCAGGAGTGACAGGGTATCTGTCTCCTCCCGTGTTGAATCGACATCTTGCGATGATGCTGGAGTGTCCTCTCCAGTGAAGCTGAAGCTACAGAGCCTGGGCAGGGTGATATGGAGGGTCTGCTGTTGCCCATGCAGCAGGCCCCCCCTCTCTTCGCAGCTGAAGGGTCCAAGGGAAAGACGGAGTCAATACAGCTTGGCTTCAGGTGCGCCGCAGGAGTTGCCGGTGTTGACTACAACGTCAAACCGCCTTAGGGACTCCGGCTCCGGATTTTCTGTCGGGGTTTACTCCCTTAGCCTTTCCCCTGAAGAGGTATGCCGCAAGGCAGCGGAGGTTTTTTGGAGTCAGAGTTTTCCTTCTCTGATGTAATATACATACATATATTATGTGTGTATATACACACATAATATATGTGTATATACACACATATATATAATATATATGTGTGTGTGTGTGTGCGTGTGTGTGTGTATTCCAAAGAGAAGGGAAGGGAGAGAAAAAGAGAGGGAGAAAGAGAGGGAGAAACATCAATCAGTTGTCTCTTCCATGTGCCCTGACTGGGGACCAAACCTGCAACTCAGGCTTGTGCCCTCACCAAGAATCGAACCTGAGACCTGCCAGTTTGTGGGACACACCCAACCAACTGAGCCACACCTGCCAGAATAGCACCTACCATATTTTTACCAGTTACTACGTGCCATATATTGTACTAAGTGCTTTACATACTTTATCTCATTTAATCATCACAATAATTTGTATTATTGGTATTATTCTTCCGATTTTACAGAAGAAAACAAGGGTATGAAAAGGTTAGGCTGAAGTTATACCTTAGAAAAGAAAGGGCTGAGATTTGAGCTAAAGTGTATCTCTCCAAGTTCGCACAAAATAGAGATTGTGAACAAATATTTGCTAAATTATACTAATCATTTCATGTGTGCTGATGTCACCCAACTGATCTAATGAGGGTAGAAGCCTTGCTCAGAGGTTTATGAGGTACAGTGGGGAGGGCTGCCCCTCCGTGCCAAGTACCCATCAGGTTCTAGGTTCAGCACCTGGCATTTCACATCAAGCAACTTATTTACTCTATAAAAAATTCTAACTAAATTCTTTTCAACAAATAGTACGGGTAATTCCTCCATCGGAGATTTACCCAAAATGTCACCTTCTCTCAATCCGAACACAAATGCTTCCAGGTGCCAGGTGTGCTACACTCCTTCTGAATCTCCCTTTGCCTCAAAGAGGACAAAGCCTTCTGTTTCCCAATGACCAGTAGGTTAAAAATCTCAGCATTTTTATATTTTTTTAATCTCAGCTTTTTAAAACAAGCATGTATCAAGTTCCTGGCCTTCTTCAGAACAGGCCATCCTGGGCTTCGTTCTCGTCATTCTAACACTCATAATCTCAGTTATTAATCACCACAGCCGTGTGAGATAGGTAGTGTTTTCTCCACTTAACAGGTAAATAACGTGCAAAAAATCCCGCAACATTGTTAAGGTTACTTGGCCAATGGCCGATTAGGGGCCACAATCCAGGTCTCCTGACTATCCACCCTGTTCCATTCCTTCAGCAGAAACTCATAAATAGTAACCGATTTATCTGGTGTCGCTGGGCACTCTAAATAGCAAAAACTCTAGAATAATTTTCACTCAAAAGGTATTTATTGGACGCCTATATGTCAACCTTGTAGGTTCAAATATTATCTCCTCTACCTATTGGCTGTGTTAACACGGAGCAAGTCTGTTTCACCCCCTTAGGTGAATTCCCTCATCCATAAATGGAGATAATAGTACCTACCAAACGGTAATGTCGTGAGAAATGAGATGAAAGAGAAACGCCTGGCACTATCTCTGACAGATTGTGGGCGCTTAGTAATTACGGATTCTCTTCACCTACCTCCTCCGCCCCACAAGCCTCGGGGTTCACTCACTACCCCCATGCCACAGGGTAATCACTCTGGCCAGAGGCCTGCACGCGGCCCCCGGTTTTCACAAGCCAGGGCCCAGAGCACTGTCATACCTGCATGGAGTCAGCGCTGACGATCTCGCCACCGAGCCGCTGGCCTAGCTGCAACGCCAGGGTGGATTTGCCGGTGCCCGTGGCCCCGAGGATCACTACAAGAGGCAACGTCCGTGGCAGACCCCGGAGCCCAGGTCCTACAGAAACTGCTCGTGCAGCCGCCGCCGCCGCCATCTTGAAGACATCTGCGCTTGCGCGGAAGCAGCTGTCCCCATGACAACCGGCAGTGCGACTGCGCAGACGTGGGGCTCAGTAGGGAGAATGTGAAAGGAGGGGTGACCTGCGGCACTGAGGTCCCCAAGCTTGAGAAGCTCCGGACGTGACTGCCATCAACTAGCTGGTGTCAGAGCGTCAACTACCAACTCTCTTACGTGGGGGATGGCAGTCCTATCTAAAATAGATCTATTCCTATTATTCTTTCACAGCACCCAATAATTTTTCTTCATAGCACTGATTACAATATAAAATTATAAATGGAGAATACTCTTGTCTTTTGTCTTGACTTTCCACTCCAGGCTGTTAGTTCCAACAAGCAAGGAACAGATTCTGTCTGGGTCATTGCTGTATCTCCAGTACCTAGCACAGTACCTGATACCGAATAGGCACCCAATACTGTTAAATGGAGAGGAGAATGGCTTGCCTATCTGGTGCTGGAGCCAGTCAGCTTAGAGGCGTGGCATTCTCCAGGATCACATCTCCCTGTTATCAGACAAGAGTGGCTGCTTTAATGTTTTCATCTCACAAGGCAGTCAGACACAGTCAGAAGGCAGGGCAAAACTTCCCATCTCTTTGGAGAAAGGATGCAAGAGATGGGGTGAGAACAGAGAAAAACAAACAACCCACAAAATATGAAGAGGAACAATAAGGAAGACAGAAAGGATTAAGCAATAGCAATCCTCAAATTAAAAGCAGGGGTGATGAAAATTAGGACCAGAGAGGACCAAAATCCAGGGGACTCTACACCTTTAAGGAAAGGCTTTGGGCCCTGGACGGGTGTTGCTCATTTGGAGTGTTGTCCTGTAAACTGAAAAGTCACCGGCTCAACTCCCAGGGTATATGCCAAGGTTGTGGGTTTATCCCTGGTTTGGGTTGTGTGTGCAAGAGGTAACCAACCAATCAATGTTTCTCTCTCACATGGATGTTGCTCTCCCCCTCCCTCCCTTCCCCTCTAAAAAAAAAAGAAAAAGAAAAGAAGAGGAAGGGCTTTGGAATCAGATGGACCTAGGTTCAAACTCTTGCTTGGTCACTTATTAGGTGTGTGGCCTCACACAATAACTTCACTTCTTAGCCTCAACTTTTGTATCGTAAATACCTCTCAGGATTACCATAGGGAGAAAATGAAGTAATGTCTGAAAAGTGTCTGCTACAATGCCCTGGCACCTAACCACCACCATTTGTTGAATACTTTGTATTTTTATAATAGTAACACCCCATCTGCCTTACTAAAGAGGTAAGAGCAGCAGCCTAAGGGCCGAGACATTTTCAATAATGTGTAAAAGCATCTAAATACCTATTGTATTAACCCCTTCTTAGCCAATTTAAGAGTTAATTGCTTTCTGCCTGAGATTACTTGTCTCTATCTAACTCTCAGATCACATCACCAGGATCCCTTGGGCCAGAGGAGTTACTCCTAGAAGTTTAGAGCATATGTGAGTATGTCTGCCAATATGTGGCCTGCCTGGAATAACTGTGAATACATTTCTCAATCACTTGAGTCACCATTGGCATAATAGCCACTCTTGTAGCCACCTTTTGTGTGGAGAACACCAGATCCTATGATCCCTATACCTCCTTTTCTCAATCCAACCTGCTTTGATCAAAAGCCTTGCTCTCTCCAGCTTATGGTACCTGCCTGGGGCTGGTTTTGAAATCAAAGTGTGTGGCCACATATTGGCAGACACTCTCAACATGATGGTTGTTAACTGTGGAGCCTTTGCCTGGAGACTTTCAGAGGGTACAGTTACCATGGCAACCAACAGAAAGATGACAAGCTGGAGAAACGATGCAAATAAAGCAAAAGGGAGGCTAATTTCATGATGACAATATGACCATGACAGAGTATGCTCACTCACAGATGGGAAGGCACTGTCCAAGGCACGACCAGGTGACTGTTATTAGAAAGAGGAAAAAAGAGGGGGGTGGAATTTACCACTGAGACCAAAAGAAGGAGAGGCTGGTTGCCAAGGCAACTGTGGAGAAAGAAATGAAAAAATGAGGCTTTACCACAGCAGCAGAAAATTGCTTCTAGCCAAGCAACACAGGACTGTTGCTATAGAAACAAAGAGACCAGGGATCCTGTAGACCATGGGGAGAATTATCACTAAAATGCTGAGCAGGAAATACTCCTAAATCAGAATGGAGTCCATGGTCCAAAACAAATGAGAAGTGAGAAAAACATCGTACCATTTCCATTCATTGTAATTCTGCCAGTATTACCAAAGAGAATGGGAACTTCTTTTATAATACCTTTTTGATATTTTATTTGTACCTCTGTCTCCCTAATGACCCTCTGAACTCTAAATTACACTAAGAATAGTTCCTGTGGTATAATCTGTAACTTGAAATCCTAATTGGAGAGATTAAGTTCAAAGGAAAATTGGGAAATTAAAGTCTATGACCAAGAGTTAAGTATTTCTAAAAAAAACAACATAAAATCCTCTAATTGGGAAGCTTTGTAGGGTAACAAGGACACAAAAGGCAACAAAAGGGAGTCAGGAAAGCTGTTTGTAGTCGTGCCCAGGTATTAGCTTTGACCCCCTCTTCCCGTTTTATGAGGTCGGATGGGATGTAGCTCAATCTATTCTGAAAGATAGCTCAAGAGGAAAGGGAGTCTCTCATCTAAAGTGTATGTATATACGCAGAGGTGAAGGACACAGAAGCCCATCTCCAACATACTCCACTGCTTACAGATTATTTTGGGTAAAAAAATTCTCATATAAAAGGCAAAAATGTTGGGGTAGGCTCAGTCTGGAAGAGCCAATCTAAAATGTAGGAATGAAGTACAAGGGATGCTCAGATTACTTGGAGGGTAATAATTCTTTGTCTGCCCTTCCGAAAGTCCACAGCCAGCCACCTAATTGTCACTTGGTGTGTGCGTGTTGTACCCTGGGGCAGATATATAGTCACTGTGGGCCCCTCTGCACTTACTTCATCTTCTTTAGGAAATTGAGGGCAGTGCATTGGGTTGGATGCACATGGGAACATGGCAGAAAAGGAGAAAGGGAGAAGTGCGGGAAGGCGAATGGGAAATCTGGGTGATGACCCATTATTGTTTATTATATTATTTTCTATCCTCTGCATATTTTAAATAATTTATTTCAGCCCTGGCTGGTGTGGCTCAGTGGGTAGAGTGCCGGCCTGCAGATCAAAAGGTTGTCAATTCAATTCCTGGTCAGGGCACATGCCTTGATTGAGTGCCAGGTCCCCGGTTGGGAGCATGCAAGAGGAAACTGATCGATGTTTCTCTTCCCTTCTTCATCCTTTCCCCAATCTCTAAAAATAAATAAATAAAATCTTTTAAAAATATTAACAAAAAAATAAGTATTTATTTTAAAATATTTTAGAAAAAGAAACATAAAAAGACCACTACTGGTGAAACCATTAGAGTGGAAGTTCAATTCAAAGTGAAGCATCCAGAAAGCTCAAACATTCAGGATGGAATTCTGGAGGATGCTTGTCATGGTCTGGACAGAAGGAAGAATGTGCCATGGGAGGACTGAAGCGTCTATTTCCAAGGTAAGAGAAAAGAAGTAGGATCAAAGACAAACGCTAGCTTTTTGGTACATCCCATGGTGCCTTTGCAAGCTAACCCCATACTAATTAGGCATCCTAGATAAAAAATATTTCCTGTGGGGATATTTCATGATGAACTTGGTGCCTGTATTAGATTCCTAGGGCTGCCATAACAAGTTACCACAGACTGGGTAGCTTAACACAACAGAACAACATTCTCTCACAGTTCTGGAAGCCAGAAGTCCAAAATCAAGGTGTGGACAGGGCCATGCTCCCGTGGTTCCCTCTACAGATGAATCCGTCCTTGCCTCTTCTAGCTTCTCGTGGTCACTGACAATCCTTGGCATTACTTGGTCTGTGGCAGCATGACTCTGGTCCTGCCCCTGTCTTAACATGGCCCTCTTCTCTGTTTGCATGTTGGATAAACCTGAATTTGGCCGTGGGTGGGGAGTGGATATTATACAATTCAGTATAGTGCCTGTGAGTAATCACACCTTCCATTGGTTTGGTGAATTGCTGTTTCCATTGGTGATTGGTTAGTTCAAATTTGGGAGCATCAGAATTACTCAAATCAAGCAAGGAAAAGAATAGAGCTCACCATGTTGTAGAGTTTATGTTACACCTACAGTTAAGTTACATACAGGGTTTGCTTCAGAGCACACTAGAATACTCTCAAAGGGTACTCACTTTGGGCCTTCTCAGCTCTCCAAGAGAGCCTGCATACCCACGGAGCATCCCTGAAGACTGCAAACTTGGAGTCGGGGAGGTGCAAAGGTCAAAAGATGCAGAGCCTTCAGAGGTCTTTGCCAGTTCTAGTCTCAGGGCTTTTTTTTTTTTTAAATATGAAATGCTTCATGAATTTGCATGTCATCCTCGCACAAAGACCATGCTAATCTCCTCTGTATTGTTCCAATTGTATTTTACTTATTTTTGTATCATTACAATTTTAGTACATGCGCTGCTGAAGCGAGCACCTCGGGACTCTTTTGAGCTTTCTCCTGTACTCCTCTGGCCCATTCTCTCTCTCATGGCGTGGCATTTTGGGCCATCATCATCTTTATATCCCGATGCATTTCAAGCCTTTATCTTCATTTCAAACCCTTTTCTAAAGCTTCAGTGTTACATTTCCCACTTCCTCTGTTTTGGATGACCCCATCACTTCAATCTCTGTGCCCCAAACCACAATCAGTTTCTTTTCCCGACTTCCCTATTTCAAAGAATCACAGAGGATGTTTACTATTGAAAGGATCCTCTTAGAAATCTAGTGCAATCCCTCTTGTTTTGTAAAAATGAGACCATTCAGCCAGCAAATCAGACCAGATTTCTCCCCTTTCCCCAGGTTCCACACAACCTTCCCCATCCCCTTTCCCCAAAGCTATTCCCTTAGCCTGGAACAGCGTCTCCTCTGCACTTAGCCAAATACTACTGGCGCTTCTAGTTCCAGTCAAAGTCACAATATCCTCAACAAGAACTTTCTTAATGACTCCAAACAAAGTGCTCTCTTCCCCTTCTGAGGCCTGTAACCCTTGTCTGAAACACATATTGCCTTATTTTGTAATCATGTTTGCATGCTCATATACTTCCATACGGAACTATAGCTTCATCTTCATTGCTTTTAACTGTGAGGGAGATACTATTCTAGGCACTTTATACATAATTTACTTACTCTTCACAACAGTTCTATGAGGTAGGTATTAATATTATACCCATTTTGGAGAAGAAGAGAACTCACTCAGAGAGGTGATTTGCCCAACATCTAGGCGAGTAACCCTAAGTCCCTGTTCTTAACTATTATACAGGGTAGGGGCAAAAGTAGGTTTACAGTTGTTCTTATGGAAGATAATACAATAATTAATAAATGATAATATAAGAATAAACTCTATGTTTCTCATACTCATGTCTGTAAACCTACTTTGCCCGACCCTATAATATGCCATCTATACCACCTTCTGTGAATATTTTTGTATCTTTGTACCTATGCAGCACTTGGCTCTAACCCCTTATTCCAAGGTTTTTCTAAGTGTGACCTCAGGATTCCACCTCCCTGCTTGCTTATCAGCAATGTGGATTTCTGGCCCTGACCTACTGCATCAGGGTCCTGGAGGTGGTTAGATTCTAAATACACACTCAGGCCCTAGCTGGCGTGGCTCAGTGAATTGAGTGCTGACCTGCTAACTGCAAGGTCACTGGTTCAATTCCCAGTTAGGGCACATGTCTGGGTTGCTGGCCAGGTCCCTAGTTGGGGGCATGCAAGAAGCAACTAACCTATCGATGTATCTACTGCATATTGATGTTCCCTTCCCTCTCTTTCTTCCTCCCTTCTTCTCTCTAAAAATAAATAAATAAAATATTTTTAAAAATAAAATAAGAAAGCTTCCCAGAAGGAGTACTTTCAAGTAATCTTGAGTATACATATTGCTGCTGCTCAAGAGGCAGTTAATTATAGGGGAAGGAGTAGCCCAGGTTTGGGGAGACTGAGATAGGCAGAGGAGAAAAGGAGGGCAAAGACCTGAGTCTCTGATGGGTCCACAGAATCCCATTACCCATGGCAGGCAGGAGCTGCAAGTCCGCAATGCTATTGCACATATGTGCCCTCCATTTGTCCTTGCTTGGCACTGCAGTGCCTTCAATCTGAGTTGGAGTCAACTGACTCCATTCAGTCATTAAATCCTCTAATTACTATTTAGGCAGAGATTTTTAAACCTGAGTATGTTTTTATTTTTATTTTTTAATATTTAATTTATTAATTTATTTCGGCAACCTTTCAGTTCACAGGCCAGCACTCAATCCACTGAGCCACACCAGCCAGGGCAAGCTTTCTTATTTTACCAATTCCCTCCTGTCTGTCACCTTTCAATAGGATGAATCTGTATTCTAGGTGTGGCTTGTTAAATGGTTTAAATAACACTAATTATTTGGGGAAAAAATACTTGCAAATTATATATCTGATAAGGGATTAATACCAGTGGTAGGCAGTTAGATAGGAGCACAGCAAGAATGATGAGCCAGGTACAAAAGGTCACCAGGGCAGAAAGTCGTGGGGGTGCCTAGCAACAGGCAAAACTGGGAAAACAAAGACCTCGCTCCCAGGGTAACCTTTCCTCCCCTAACATATTGCGAGTAATATGGTGTAGACCCTTAGACCTTTTATATCTATGGTTGTGCATTTCAGACCCTCCCCTGACATTTCCTCCCCTAGCATGTTGCCAGTCATGCAGGCTAGACCCTCTTGGGGGGCGGGGGACAAAACAAAGGGACTGGAGCATAGATCATAAACATTAAATCCCCAGGACAAGAGGTTTTGGCCCACATCAAATACATCTAGGCCTCAGTTGTGTTTCAGCTCCAGGCCCAGAAAAGCAGCAAAACCAAATAAGCAACACCATGGCTGATATCAAGACCAGATGCATTGATCAATCACCCCCTGCCCTGGCACTAACCAGTCCATAGAGACCTCACCAGACCCTGAAAAGACATATCTGGAAAGCTGATGAATATTCAATTGGGATCATCCTCTGAGATCTCCAGATAAATACAGTCATACCTCAGTACTCATCAGCTTCAGGACGTCAAACCCTGTACTTGTCACATTTTGATGACAAAAAAAAAAAATGTTTCAGCACTAGCATCGGGACTCGTCACACTTGCTAGAACTTGTATAAGTCATGATGCCGTCCCACAAGAGAACATGCTTCATTGTTCAGTAGTGCTCAGTTTCAGCACTCATCACTAGCTCCAGAACGAATATATGACAAGTCCTGAGGTACCACTGTACCCTCAAGCTGGATGACCCAGTGAGTCTCTCTATGGAGCACTCTCACTGCTCTTCCCCACCCCAATCCGCTTTCCCCCACCTGCTTTTCCCCACTCAGGCATGGTATCCTTGTCTCTTTCTCCTAATTTCCAGGGGCCCTCCTTTTGCCTCTGTAACTCGTTCCCTGAGCCCATTTCTTCTACAGCTCACTTCTTCTTTCCCTGTGACTTCCTAAAGAAACTCTTATAGTTTGAGTCTTGGCTCTGAAATCTTTCTTAGCTAGAACTCAAGAACTGAGGCTGCTGAGCCAGGGCCCACTCGTCTAACACCTGGTTCCACTTCGCTGCCAACATATCCAGAATATATAGAGAACTTCTAAAACTAAAAATAATAGTAATAAAAAAATCCAATCGAAAAATGAGCAAAGAACTTGAATGGCCATTTCTCCAAAGAAAAACAAATGGCCAATAAGCACATGAAAAGATACTCACCATCACTAATCATTAGGTAAATACAAATCAAAACTACAATGAGTTACCACCTCACATCTATTAGGATGGCTACAATAAAAAAAAATAACTAGTATTGGAGAGGATGTGGATAAATTGGAACCACTGCACATCTTACATGTGTAAGATGGTAGAGCTGCTGTGGAAAATTAAAAATGGAATTACTATATGAGTCAACAATTTTACTACTGGGTATACAGCCAAAATTAACTGAAAGCAGGGTTTTAAAAAGATATTTGTATATCCATGCTCACAGCAGCATTATTCACAACAGCTAAAATGTAGAAGCCATTCAAATGTTCATTAATAGATATATAGATAAGCAAAATGAGGTACATGCATACAATGGAATATTATTCAGCCTTAAAAAGGAAACTCTGACATATACTACAACATGGATGAAACTTGAGGATATTATGCTAAGTGAAGAAATCCAGCCACAAAAAGACAAATAGTGTATGATTCCACTTATAAGGGTTACTTTGCCAAAATCAGAGAGACAGTAGAATGGTGGTTGCCAGGAGCTGGGGGAAGGGGAAAGTAGGGAGGTATTGTTTAATGGGGACAGAGTTTTCGTTTTACAAGATGAAGAATTATACAGCTCTGGCTGGTGTGGCTCAGTGGATTGAGCACTGGCCTGTGAACCAGAAGCTCCCTGGTTTAATTCCCAGCCAAGGTACATCCTGGGTTGTAGGCCGGGTCCCTGGTTGGGGGCATGTGAGAGGCAATGGATTAATGCTTCTCTCCCTCCCTTGCTCTCTCCCTTCCCCTCCCATCAAAAGTAAATATATGAAAAAAAATTTTTTTTAACTTTGGAGATGCATGGTGCTGAAGATGATGGTTGCATAACATTATGGATGATTTAATACCACTGAACTTAATACTTAAAAATGGTTAAGATGGGAAATTTATTACATGCATTTTACTACAATAAAAATAATTAGTAAAAAAGATAATAGCTAGCATGCTCATAGAATACTTACCATGTGGCAGGCAATGGTCTAAACATTCCACATGCAATAACTCACTACAAAAAAAAAAAAAGCTAATTATTTACTAAGCACTTACTATTGCTCACAACCATCCAACATGTAATTTATACCTGTTTGACAGACACTGGGGCTAAGAAAGGTTAATAATTTTCTCATGGTCACGCAACTGGAAAATGCAGAGTCAGATTTAGAAGTGAGATCTGTTGGGTGTGAGCGAACACTTAACCATACTGCTTTCCACAAGTTCAAATGTGATCCATCACTTCCTGGGCACCTACTGGACTCCTGGTGTTGAGTCTCATGGTTTTTAATAAGTCAACCTGATAGAGATTTGAAGAACATTAACACAGTTGATTCCTTTGGCAGCAGTTCTAAATAAAGACATTAACAAGAGCTGCCCACTGAGTTTAAAGTAGAAATGTCCACACCCCAACGGAACTTCAGCTGATACATTTAGATACTCCCCTTCACCCCTCCCCAGTCACCCAGCCATCAATCATCTCCCAACCAGCTATCTCACCCTTAGAAAGAAACCTCTCTCTACTCTCCCTCCTATCACCTTCCAAATCTGCGGTCCCCCCAAAATAGCTACCAATAGGGGCAGGAGTTAAGCACATGTGTTAACTTTTTATTGTCAAACATGATGACCTTTCTTTTCTATACCAAGAGTGGCCTCTGGGCTGCCCCTTACTATGTCCACATCCCCAAGTTGGGTGTGTATTCTCTGAAATCCAGGAATAAAGTCCTGGCTATTTTTGGACAAAGATAGAAGTAGGAGTCGGTAGGAAGGAGCTAGGAAGGAGCTTAAAATACTTCACATTCCAGAAACACCCTCCCCTTCCCGCAGGAGATGGCTTTATTCCCACCCCTTTCTCAGCAGAGTTGGACTCAAAGGAGCTGAAGTTTGGAGTCAGGCAGCTGGTGCTAGCTGTGTTGACTTAGATAAATGACTTAAATGTCCCTGAGCTTCAGTTTGCTTATCTGTGAAATGGAGTGACACCTTCCCGTTCTCCAGGTTATTGTGAGGATTAAGATATGTACAACTAGCATTAATGCCGGTACCTAATTTCTCTCAAGGTTTAGTAAAGGGAGAGAAGCCCTACAAATTAGTCTCTTGACAAATGTCCTCAAAAAAGAAGGATGGAGTAGGCTCTCTGTGGCACACACCCACACCTTTCTTCCCTCTAGGGTCTGTGTATCTTTACTTTTCTCTCCTTAACTCTACTCATCCCCATGAGACTTGCAACCAGGGCAGCAACAGGCAGCAGCAGCTCATCCCAGGCTTACCCTCTGAATCTTTTTCCAAGGCCCTTTTCTCTGACTTATCAGTGAGTAGTCTGCTGTGGCTCACTTCTTCCTTGTAACATTTCTAGACAGTCAAAGTAGCCCTGCCTAGGTTCTGTCCTGTTGCTTCTGCCCTAAGTCCTTCGTTTCACTGTTCCCAGCTTTAATAAACGTTCTTTCAAAATCAGTCAATCAGTCAATAAAAAGGATAGGAACAGAGTTGACAGTAACTAAAAGAAAAATAGAGACTTAAAAAAAAGATTTTATTTATTTTTACAGAAAGGGGAACAAAGGGAGAGAGGGAGAAAAACCTTGATCAGTTGCCCCTCACAGGCCCCCAAATGGGGACCTGGCCTGCAACCCAGGTATATGCCCTGACTGGGAGTCGAACTGGTGACCTTTTGGTTTGCAGGCCAGTGCTCAATCCACTGAGCCACATCAGAAAGGGAAAAAAGGAAAAAAAGGAGTTTTAAGAAGAGTCCCAGTGGCCCTGGCCAGGTAGCCAGTTGGTTAGAGCATCATCTCTGATAGACCAAGATTGCAGGTTCAATTCCTGGTCAGGACACACATAAGAATCAACCAATGTATGCATAAGTGAAACAATAAATCGATGTTTCTCTTTCTCTGAAATCAATTTTAAAAAAAGAGAGAGAGGGAGAGAGAATGTGAGTCCCAGTAAACTAAGTTCTGCTTTTATCAAACAGCTACTTATGGATTGGGTTTGGTGATACAGAGGCTTTGGGGGTGGAGTGGAAAGTTTACCTGACAGGAGACTGGGTTTAGGATTCTGATTTTGTTATGTGACCTTGAATAAACCTCTCTGGCCTGGGCTGGTGTGGCTCAGTGGATTGAGTGTCAGTCTGTGCACCAAAGGGTCATCAGTTTGATTCCCAGTCAGGGCACATGCCTGGGTTGCGGGTCAGGTCCCCAGTTGGGGACTTGAGAGAGGCAACCAATCACTGTTTCTCTTATACATTGATGTTTCTCTCCCTCTTTTTCTCCCACCTTTCCCTTCTCTCTAAAAATAAAATCTTAAATAAATAAATAAAAGAAAAAGAAACCTCTCTGGGCTCCAGTACCAAGTGGCAGCTACTGCTTACTTACCAGGTTGTGATAAGGGGCACCTGGTAAATGTGAGGAATTTATAGTACTTTTTTGACTCTCCTCAGGCTCCATCAGAGTGCAGGAAGGCAGCACCACCCAGGTTTCAGCTTCAGGGCAGAAGTAGCTGAGGCAAAGTGGCTTTCTCCCACCATGATGCACAGCAACCGCTTTCCTTTCAAGCCCCAGAAGGGGCCTCTCTGGGGCAAGACTAACCCTCCCAGCCCACAGATGGGCAGAAGGACTGGTTGGGGAACATTTGCTTCACTTCATCTCAGTAAGTGTCAGGGACAGTGGCCCCACGAAGAGAGTTCCAAGAAACAGTTAGTAATAGAATTCAGATTGACCTCCTCCACACCCTATGCCAACAAAACAAGCTGATCATTCCCATGCAGTGTGGAAGACTTCTGTCTGTGTAGACAGGCAGAGCTGGTTTCAAATCCTAACTCATTCACTTACTGGCCGTGTAACTTTGGGCAGCTTTGTTTCACTCTTAGAATGTCAGTTCCCTCTTCTGCAGCCCTGGCGTGTGCCTGGTGTGGCACAACATGGAGAAGTGAGCTCAGACACGGGCGGCAGGAAAAGCCATTGCTAAAGCCTCTCCTCCTGCATTTACACCAAGTTTATGAGAACTATGTGGGGAAAAGGGAGCGCTGATTTTCTCTCATGAAATCCAGGGAAAAAGAAAACAAATCACATTACATCACAAATTCATTGTGAATTTTTAAAAAGATGTCCTGCAAAAGGTCACCATACCCCTAAAGTAAGAACAGGACCACCCTAAAGAACATAAGGCTTTATAGTTTAGAAAGTGGTTTATCCTCTACCACTTCATTTAACATCTGCCAAACCCCTGTGAAGCAGCATTTACCCCCATTTTACAGATAAGGAAACTAGGACTCAGAAAGATAAAGTTAAAGGCGCAGAATAAGTAAGTGGTAGAACCAGGATTTCAAGCCTTCTAAAGTACAAATTCAGCACTCTTTGCAATTCAAAAGAGAATTTTATGTTCACCAAGTGCTGAGCCTACATTGTTTAGACATGTCTGAAATGGCATTTCAGGAACCCAAAGTGGAATGACCAGGTTAGCAACATGGTTAAGAGAAATGCAACCCTCCAGCTCCCTCGTGGCTATGCTGAAATCGTCTTTCTTGGTTCAGTGAGACTCAGTTGGTATAAGCTGCCCCAACTCTGACATGTTTGAGAAATCTTTTATTAGAAGATGTCCCAGAAGGCAACATTTTAAAATCAGGCGATCAATAATCACAACTAAATACAAAATTTCAGGTAAACTTGCCGTTCAAAATAAATCAGACTCTTGCAACAGGAGAATTGCCCAAGACATTTTTTTCTTGTACAAAAACAACACCACTTTGCAAAAGGCATACAAAAATACAGTATTAAAAAAAAAAAAAAAAAAAAAAAAAAGACTGCTCCCAGCATAATACCCAACAGCAGCTTATAAAACACAAGCTATTCAAGTGAGACATCAGTAACCTACTTCCCACCTGTTCTCCAAAGACAGTTCCAGAAGTCAGTTGGCTCCCGAAAACCATGCTCCAAAAGGTACAGAGGCTTTTTCCAAACTTCCACTGGGGTCCTCTGGCACCAGGAAGCAACCTCAGAAACAGACCATTGTACATAATAGATTTGGAAGTAGCAGGTGGCTTTCCAGAGCCACATACAGCCCTCCCATCCTTCTCTCCCCCACTTTCAAACCCACAGCCAGCAGATACCTGCTGCCCTGGGGAGTTCTGGAGGGGGCTGGTCCTTCTTCCAGGCTAGGCTTAGGGGCTCCTGAGGTTGCCCACAAAACACTATAGGGTTGGGTGCCTTTCACAGAATGGAGGCTGCACCCAAAATCCACTTGGAGGTGCCAAGTCCAGCTGGGGCAAAATTCATCATGGTCCACTAAGCAGAGATCCCACCGGGAAGCTAGGCCACCTTCTGGAGCACTGGGTGAGTCCCAGCAGCTCTCCTAGGAAAAACTTCAATAAGGCCCAGATTCTAGAAAAGGGATCTGACTCATGCCAGGCTGGCAGGTGGCCCAAGGATGGCTGCAAAGACAGCAAGCTCCTTGGAGTTGCATGAGAAGGATGGGTTTGCATGGTTCTAGTACAACTTCAAACTTATCAGTCAGGGATGAGATGAGAGGCAGCTGGGAAATAGGAAGTGGTTCAGTTCTCACCGCTAAGGTGCCTGACATCTGCCTTGTGAAAGGATTCCAAGATGGAAGACACCTGGGTAGGGAATAAGGTCACAGCCAGGACTCCCAGCTATCTCCAGGCTAGGACCCATTTCCCTGTGTGTTGGGTAAATATTTCTGACCTGTGGGAAAGGGATACTGGAGAACCCATTGCATAACAAAGGCAGAAGGAAACAAAAGAAGTCCCTTATGAGGACAGAATGGTCTCTCCCCTCAGAGGAAAAGGCCCAGAGGGCTTTGAGACAAAGAATCTAGAGGCGAAGCTCTTTAAATGTTGTCAAGGTTGCAGCACCCAGAGTGGGAAGAGGGGTGTCATCTAACATTATAATATATATATATGTATATATTAAAAGGTTTCCAACTCCTCAGCTACTGTAAAGTGTCTGACAGTGAGGTAACGGTCCACGTTGATCCAAGTCTGAGAGCTTGTCTTCACCCAAGACAGCTCATGTGTCTCCTGGAAAAAGGAGCCTCAGGGAGAGCGTCCAGGCACAGCTGTCCTAGCATCACCCCAGAGACAGCAGCGGGAGCATCCTTTCCCAGACTAACGCTCATCTGGAGTGTGAGGTTTCATGCAGGCTGGAGGCCCCGACCACGTCCACCACCTGTTGCATAGCATCTGTCAGGCTTTTCTCCAGAGCGCATAAGCGAGGCAGACCCCAGGGCTCCTCAGTCAGCTGCCTGCCCGAGAAGCCGAAGGCGCCACAGAAGACACAGTGCTCCCGTGAGTCAGGGAAGAGGGGGAGCTGGGGTTCCTGGTTTCCAAGAATGCAAGCCCTTATTGTGTGCACTGGCTGCAAAGCATCCTGGGATCTACTGTCCAGACTGTCCCACCGTAACCAAAATGTGCAAATTACTAAGGGGGAGAGAAAAGGTTAAAAATAAACTTGGGTCTTTGTAAGACAGAGTAGTCAGGTTTTTTGGTCAGTTAGTAGCCACTAAGGTACGCAATTCTTTTCTGCAGTTGCTGCTGCCGGCATCGGAGCTGCCTTTTCTCAGAGGCCATCCTCTTCTCGGCCCCCACCAGGGCTTGCAAGTATTCCAAGGCCTTACTCAGGATCACCACTTTGGGGGCCTTGGAGCAGCTGGCCAGGGTGGGTACCTGGTCCCTCAGGGCCAAGAACCTGGAACGGAGGTCATTCCGCCTCTTGCGCTCCAGGAAGTTGTGGTTCTTTCTTTTGGTCACATCCTCAGTGTCAGAACTGACGGGTTTGGGGTGGCAGGCCTGGGAAGCCTCACTTTCTATAGGCAGGGGGCTCACAACCTCTTCATGCACCTCATCTTCCTTTTCCTCTGCAGCATCTCTCTCCAGAGCCTCTTCTTGGGGACCTCTCTCTGGATCCCCTCCTTGGGAGCAGCTTTCTGGAGGAAAACGGGCGGCATAGTTGTGTTGTTGCTGATGGATGGAGATGTGGAAATGTTTCATGCAGGGGTCCAAAGGGTCTGCTCGCACCGTGATGGTGACTGGCTTCCGTACACCCAGGGACTGTCTCTTTTCCACTGTCACAACATCAATTTCTTCACCCTCTGTCCAAGAAGAGAGATCAAGAGAAGAAACACACCCCATGAGAAACACATACCAGAACCCTATCCCGCGACTTGGGAAAGAAGGTGACGGTTTCCCAATTTAAATATAAACAAACTAAAGTGAGGGGAAAGACAGTCGATTCATTTGTAACTGGGTAAGGGCAGTATGAATAAAGGAGGACAAATAAGCGAGAAGGAAAATATTCTCCAATTTCCTTTTGTACAGCAAGGCTTAAATAAGAACAAAAGGCAGACCCAAGCCAACAGCCCCCAGTCTGCATAAGCTCTCCCCTCCCCCACTGAGAGGATGGAGAGAAAGAGCTATCAGCCTGGGACAAAGTTTAGCTATAAAGATCTTCCCTAGTCGGGCTCTTTCATGCCCCATCAGAATTGTAAATGAGGGGTCTGTGGGCAGAGCTGCCCTTTGTTCCTGCCCAGCACAGCCTGCACTTGGGGAATTGTTACTTTCCACAAGTTATAAATCCTATTATTCCCCCACCTCTCTATTCTACTATCCCTTTCAGCTGAAGATTCAGAGAAGGGAGGGCTACAACACATCCCTCCTCACCCAAAGAGGGGAGGGAAAGGTTTCCTTTAGGGGCATTTTGCTCCTAGGTTCAATGGGTTTCTAAAGTCATCCATCATTTATAGGTTGCCTGTCCCACCCCCTCCCCTGGACCTGAACAGGGTTGGATTTGTAATTGCAGGTCGGTAAAAGCTGCAGGAACTTCACAAAGGTACAAGCGACCATTTCCAAGCTATCTGTGCCAGGGGCAGGAACTGAGCAGCAGAATATCCCCTATCCCTATACAAGGGCTGAAACACCAGGGACCTGGAGATACCTGGACATGCCCTTATCATTCCCTGGCTTGAAGGTCTCTTGGGTTACCCCAACCCCAAGGGGACAGGGTGGTGGTGTAGAAAACCTTCCTGCTCCACACGTTTTCAGCACCCCCTCCCCAGACCACCTTAATGCATTTCACCCTGACAGCATAAGAGTTCAGTTCTCTGTCTCCTTTGCATATCAGGACGCTTGAGCCCCTTTGTCAGGAAGGCTTCCATTGTGTGGACAATCGCATTATTTCTCCATTAATAAAACCTGACCATGCAGCCCTCCTGGTCCCAAGGCCTGTGATTGGCTGACTAAGCTGTGTTTGGAATGCTGTTTTACCCAGCCCCTACCCACTATTGGCTGAGCTTTGCCATCAGTCATTCTCCCCACCCCCCTCATTGTTTGCAATCTGTTGCATTTTGTTCTGGGCCATGTGGCCTGTGAACCAGGAGCTTGCAAACAGGTTCAGGTTAAAGGGCAGGTCAGAAAATGATTCAGGAGGCTTCCCCACATCCCAGGCCTTTAATATTTCAATGTTAAACCTCGTGGCTGGGGACGCTCTGCCTAAGGAAAACATAATGTAAGACCACTATTCTCCTTTTCAGAGAGTAGTGTCTAACTCTACCCAGACAAGGAAATGCCTTTTGCTGGACAACAGAGAACAACACCCTCATGTGCCAAGGGAGAGGCAGAGCTAGATCAGCCAAGTCCACATCACTTTTGTAACATTCTGGACCTCAAACTAAGATCTCTAAACTCTCAAAACAGTGCTCTTCCCACTCTATCACTCCATCAGCCCGTGCAGAAATACATCTTTATTGGTTTCTTTATCTCAAAATTCCAATTCCAGCCATTAAATAAACACAAGCTTGGTGTAGAAAACAAGCAGGTTAAAATGACCTTAAATACAGTGGACTGGAAAAATATTTGACTTTTAATTTGTTATCCTTATATTTTCCTTTAAGTGTATGATGACTTCCATACCCCATTCCCCAGCTTCCTCTAAATGGTCATGTAAGTTATTCTTAAAAATGACAGTGAGCCCCAGCTGGTATCACTCAGTGGATTGAGCTCAGGCCACTGGTTCGATTCCTGGTCAGGGGTGATCAATGTCTCTCACACTCTCTCTCTCTCACTCACACACACACACACACACACACACACACACACACACACATTGGTATTTCTCTTCCTCTTTCTCCCTTATCCCCTCTCTCTTAAATAAATAAATAAATAAATCTTTTTAAAAAATAAAAGTGACAGCTTTCTGTGTCTTGATTTACCTGATGCTAGCCTCAGTCTGCACCCTGTAAAAACATCCTGTCTGCCATGTCTCTGCTGAGAAGAGGTTAGGCTAAGAAACATCATAGTCTGGTGGTACAGGATGCTGGTCTGCCCTCAGTGAAGGTCACATTTGCATTCAAGGAAGCGGGAAAGGGCCTGGAGCTCCATATCCTTGACTCCAGCATTTGGCCCAGAGTCTGGCACAAAGTAGGGGCCAGTGAACATTTTTTTAATGCAAGGAGACAGCTGAAGCTCTCAGATGGATTGGGAGGGAATTAAAAGGTCACCCTTCCATCTCAGGCCAAAGCAACAAAGCAAGGTGTAGCCCTTCTGAGATAAACAACTACGGAAGACCCTCTAAACAACAAGAAGTGTCTGGTTGCCATGGAAGGTAGGGAAAAGAGACTAGCTAGATGGCAGGAAGTTGGGGCTCACTTCTAGTAATTTCCTATTTCTAAGCCTCAGTTCTTCCATCTGTTAATGGGGAGAGTTCATTTCTCCCCTACTTGTCTCACGGGTAATGGTGTTGATGCACAAATGGTAAGGGGTGGGAGCTTCTTAAAGTAAAGCAGACAGGACACTAGATTTTTAAAAGGATGAAGGCTTTGGCTTTGCACAAAAGGATCCTCAGCTTCTTCTCTCCCTAGGGGTGTGTGAGTTTCCCAGGAAGGGGCAGCAACAAAAAACTTCAAGCCTCAAGTGATCCTTAAAGGACCCCTTCAACCTCCAGGGGACAGAAATCCCCTGCGGTCCAATCTCAGTATTGTCCTCTCTAAGTGCAAAGCCTCATCCTATCTCCCTTGTCCCCTGGGGTTCCAATCATCATCAAAGAAACGTTGGCTTCCACGCCACTTCTTCAAACTGTTTACTAACACACCCACGTGCCAGACAGACACCGCTGGGGGCTACACCGGCAGCTTCAGCCAGAGGAAGGGGGAGGTAGCCGAAGAGCTGGCGGAGACCCAGTGCCTGACCTCAGGCAGCGACAGAGTTTTGGCCACCCATGGGGTGTCCCCGTCTTGATTGGCCCGGGGCGGTCCTTACCCGAGTCGCTAGGGCTCTCGGACCCCGAGCAGGCCTGGGTCTTGGGCTCGCCCAGCGGACAGGGGGCAGCGGGAACTGGGTTGCCGACTTCGAGGCTGGGAGCGCATTCCGGGGCGGCGGGCACCTTGGGCTGGTTTCCCCGGGGTGCACCAGTGGCAAGCCGGTCGCTCACCGCTCTCTCCAGCCGTTCCCGGGCCGAGAAGCCGCTCCACATGCAGTCGCGGCGGATGATGGAAGCGTAGTTCCTGCCCCAAGCTTTTGAGTGGCCTCGGGATTCCGCCTCATCCCCGGCGCCCCCTCCGGGCCACGGCTCCGGGGAACCAATTCCAGAGACCGGGTCCCCGGCGCCGGGACTTGAGCCCCAGGGCGGCGACGTGGGGGGCGACGGTACCAGCTCGAATTTCTTCCAGATGTCCTCGCTGGGTGCTGTGGAGCGATAGAAATCCTCCCCACAGTCATAGTCGTAGAAATAGTGCTGGTACGAGTCGAAGTCCATGTCCGCTCCCTGCGAGAGGGAAAGGGGCCGTGCTGACTGGGGTAAGGGCCCGGGGAGGGAGGCGTTCCCGGGTCCCCCAGCACAGCTGGCTGCAAGGCCCTCGTCCCTCCCGAACCTCTGGGCTTGGAACCCACGCCCTTCCCTCACGTCTTAGGAAGCCCGGCCCTGGGTCAGTGTGCCCAGGGAAGCCGTTCACGGCGCGCAGAAGAGGCTGCGGGGAGCGAGTTCAAAAGCAAACTTTGCCAGCGCCTCTCGGAGCGCAGCTCCCAGGGCCCGGCCGGGCCGGGCGGGGGCGCGCTGTGCTCAGAAGGCAGCCTGCAGCCTGCCCCCTGGGACCCGTACTCTTCCACCGGCCGCCCCTAGTCTCACCTCGCTCTGGCCACCCGCCACCGGGAGCGGACCCGCTCCGGGCCGGCTTGGGGCAGCCCGGTAGCCCGCACACAAGCACATGCGCGCCAGAGAGCGCGCGGCCCGCATTCAAGAGCGCGTCCCCGTCGCGCTCCCTCCGTCCCTCCCTCGCTCGTGCACGGAGGTCCAACACAACCGGGATAGGCGCGGGAGCGCGAGATGCAGGCGCATTGTTTCCCGGCAGCCTTATATCTTGTAGCGCGCCCTGGGCTCTGGGACCCAGGGGCGGGCCCAACGAGGCTAGCCACACCCCTTCCCACTCCCCCTCCGGGCAGTCGACAGGTGGGGACCATGGCCTCCGCCCCAACCCTCTGGACGTCTCCCTCTATTCTAGTCCCTATACCAACCCCCAAATAAATTGAACATTGGGGAGCGCAGAGCAGGCGGCAAGCTGATGCAGCCTGGTGGTCGCCTCGTGGGGACGTGATTCTTTATTAAGACCCAGGCGGCGGCAGCTCCAGCAGACCGAACTCAAACCGAGATCCTTGCCCATTGTGGGCTGGGGACAAGGGCTACGCCCCGCCCTGCCCAGCACCGTGAGCTTGTTTCCCAGGCCTTGCCGGGCTTAGTTCAGGTGCGTCTGGCCGGCGGGCAGGGGTGGAGGGGGGTGTGGAGGGGCGGAGTGGTGAGGAGGGGAAGTTGTCATACTTCCACCGCGCCACCTGGCGGCCCTCAGCCCTGAACTGGGGAGGGTCCCCAGCATCCACTTCATCACCCGTTGACCCGTTTCTTTAGCTAGGTGTCCCAAACCTTGACACCAGTGAAGCGAGGGTGAAGACTCCGGACTTTGGAGCCTGAGATTTCACTTTTCTGTGCCTCAGTTTCATCTATAAAACGAAGGGATGGTAATACCTCACAGAGTTATTGTGAGGATTTAAGAAGAAAGTTTATCTAGAGAAGCGAATTAAGGCCAGGAGGAGAGGCCAGCAGAACAGACTTAGTTCCTGGCGCTGTGGTGAGGAGGAGAATTTTCCCCAGGGCCAGGCCAGGGCTGAGGTGCCTCTCCCTCACACCACACACAAAACACACTGTGTAGGGGCCGTACTAGTAGAGAAAAGAATGGAGATTTGGAGCCTGGAAACTTGGTTCAAGCCCTTGTTTTGCTACTTAGTAGCTGTAGAGCCAAGATATTGGACGTCTCTGCTTACCTGTAATATGGGAACATTGCTTGCAGCTGCATCTCTGGCCAAGATGGTGGACATATAAGCCCTTTATGTCACCTTCCATGTAGACTATCTTCGGTAAAGGAGGAAAAGCTAAACTATAAGGTTATTCTATTTAGGCCAAGGAAAGTAACTTGGAATAACTTCCAATTAATCTAGAATGCTTTACCTGGCATTCAAGGTCTCATCCCTGTCTACAGGCAGCAGTCTAATTGCCTGCTGTCTGTCTCTTTCCCTCTCACCCCTAACAATCTAAGAACACCAACTATTCACTGATGGCATCTAAGCAGAGGGGGGGGAGAAGTAAGTGCAAGCAGTTCAGTGTTGCTGGAACATGGGACATGGTGTGAGTTGATATATGGGTTGGAAGAAGGCAGGAAAGGTGATACCCTCAGTTTTGGATATGTTGGGTCTAAGGTGCATGTAGGATGGCTTTGAAAGGAGCAACTAGCTCTTACTAGCTTTGCAACCTCAGTACCTAGTCCAGCGTCTGGCAGGTATTTATGAACTTACTGAGTTCTCAACTAGGTTTTATTGAGACAGCCTATGTGCTTTGCTTTGTGGTGAACAGAGGCACAGATCACAAGGATTTCAGGTCTGGTTGCAACCCTGGGGCAGAGGGATTGGGAATGCCTTTTGGCGACTTGTTCTCTGGTCCACAAATGTCTGAAATGGTTGCTATACCAGAGCTCTTGGTGGCAAATGACAGAAACCAACGCTAGATAAATTGAAGCGGAAAATCACTTTACTGGAAGGATTTGGAGTTTAGAATCCATGGCAAAGTGAGAATCTATGCTTGGAAAATGGGTCTTCTTTCTCCATCTAGACAAGAGTCCTTACTCAACAGCTCCTCCCCACCATGGTTCATTGTAGTAGGTGATATCTGGGGGCAACCAGGAGGTGGCTCCACCTCGAGAAAGAGGATAAAGTAAATTAAGTTGTCATCTGAGAATTAGGCTGTTCCTTCACTTTGCACTTAAAAAACAAAATGTTGGTCTTCCTCGCCAGACTGTAAGAGCAATGAGGGCAGGGACAAATGTCAGTCTTATTGATTGCTGTAACTTCAGGGCTTAGAACAGAGCCTAGCATTTCATGAATGTTTTGTGAATGTGTTGACTGTTTGACTGACCTTAACCCTCTAATGCTTTAAAATAGAGATGTATCAGTTTCCGGTGGCAGGGTCAGGGGAAGGGGCCACAGCAAAAGTGGCAAGAAGTCCCCAGTCCTGGTTTGTGTGGCTCAGAGGATTGAGCGCTGGCCTGCCAACTAGAAGATCCAGGTTCAATTTCCAGTCACAGCACATGCCTGGGTGAGAGGTAACTGACTGGTGTTTCTCTTGCATGTGTCTCTCTCCCTCTCTTTCTCCTTCCCTTTCCCTCTCTCTAGAAATAAACAAATAAAATCTTTTTAAAAAAGAAGAAGCCCCTGAAGCAGCCCAAGAAGTAGGGCAAGGAGGTGGAGGAGGGAAATGAGATAATCAAGAAGAAGCAAAAAGAATAGCAGAAGAAACTCAAGGAACCAAACATGAAAGCTGTTGAGAAGAGCCCTCTGGCCACAGGTGGAATGAAGAAAGCTGGCAAAGCGCACCTCCACCACTGGCACATTACCTTTATCCTTCTCTCTCCTAAGATCCAAGGACCTCTTCTTTTGCCTCTGCAACTTGTTTCCTAAGCCCATAGGTTCACTTCTACCTCTGTGACTTTCTTTTTTTTCTCTGTGACTTTCTAAATAAACTTTCTCTTATTAAAAAAAAAAAAAAAGAAAAAAGATGGAGGTGAAAGAGGGTATAAGACGGATAAACGGTAATGGAAAAAATACAATAAAAAATAAATTATTTAAAAAAAAGAAATCTGGCAAAAAGTGAGCTGCTCCTTGTGGCTGGGACAATAGTAATCCTTAATTACACTCCTGTTCCAACATCTGGATTCCCTGTCATAACATCTCTTGCCACCCATAGCTAGAACGAAGTGTTGTCTTGGAGCCTGTTGTACATTTAAGAATAAACTTTTGTAAAAAAAAAAAATTATTATAGTCACGCAGTGGGTCTTTAGTTCTGCTCACTTTTTCATTTCAACCTTGGCTCTGGGGTCAGAGTAAAAACAGCCTAGAATCCTGTCAATGTGTGTTCTTTGGTCTTTGTTCTATCCCAAATTCTGTATCACCTGGTATTAAACAACTCATTTGAAAATAAAATAAAATAAAATAAAATAAGAGATGTGTCAACTTTAGAGATGGAGGCAGAATAACTATTAGGCCCGTCTAGACTGTAACCTGAATAAAGGTATAAATGCAGCTAAGGAAAAGAAGTGCCAGTCAGGATGGGTCTGGACAGGGATCAGAGGAGTTGTCGGACTTCTGGCCAAGAAGGAGGCATAGGTGGACATGCTTCACCTTCCTCCACAATCATAAAAAGGATTACAGGAGACCTCCAGCCAAGATGGAGGCCTAGACAGACAAACTGAGTCTCCCTCCACAACTAAGAAGGAATACAACTACCTCAAAACTAGAGACAACCAGAAGTTCCAGAAAATTGAACTGAATGGAAGTCCACCAAACAAAGATATAAAGAAGACATACTCATCCAGACAGGAGAGACGGAGCCAGGGCGGTGAGGACATGGTGTGGTGGCGGCGGCAGCAGCGACAACAGCAGGCTGGCGGAAAGCACAGTCACACATATTAAAAAGTAGGTGGGACACCTGGGGAGCACTCCCAGCACCAGACCAAACCGCACAGCTCAAAGTTCCAGCGTTGGGCAAAATAAAGCCTCATTTCTTCTGATTGTGAAAACCAGTGGAGGTTGGGTCAGAGAAAGAAACTGCGGGTCTCTCAGCAGAGTCCACTTGTTTAAAGGGCCCCCACAGTCCTGGAGCATCCATAGACCCGTCCAGTCTGGGAACAACAGCCAGGGCAACAGCTAGAGAGGTGTCAGTCCTATACAGAAGTGGGATAAGTGCCTGAAAGGGGGGTGAGTGCTGAGAAAGTGGCATTGTTCCCTCCCCCACATACAGCGCCACAACGTGGTGAAATGGGTTGCTACATACTAATGAATACCTAAGGCTCCACCCCTTACAAGGTAACAGGTGTGACAGCTCTACCTAAAACACAGAGGCAAACACAGAGGAGACTGTCAAGATAAGGAGACAGAGAAGTATGGCCCAAAGAGTAAATGAATCAAGGTTCTAGTGGGAGAACTAAGCGATGAGGAGATATGCAACCCAATAGATGTAGAGTTCAAAACATTGGTGATAAAGATGCTCACATGCTTGAAAGATATGCTTAAGTACGACAAACGCATAAGGGAAGAAGTGAAGACTCATCGGCAGCCGTCCGTCTCGAGAGACGATGGCGTAGCTTCTTGAGAGTCTATCTGCACCGCCGAGAATGGCTGTGCAGTCCGACTCGGGAGTGACAATCCCTGCCACACTTGTTACAGGTGAAGGCAGATGGCCGTTGTTGCTGCTGTTGACGCTGCTTCCGCCTCGATCTTTTCTGGACCGCCTCCTCATTGCGCGCAGCCTCTGCGCGTGACGTACCTTGCCTGACCGCGAGCCTCCAGGCTAGGCGGTCATCTGCTTGAACTTCCCATGTGTTGAGATTGATGGAGCATTGTGTCATATCCTTTTTGCAGATGTCTTTGAACCGCAGTTTTGGGCGCCCTGTCATCCTCTGGCCTTCTGCTAGCTCGCCGTAGAGGAGGTCTTTGGGAATACGGCCTGCATCCATTCTTTTGACATGGCCGAGCCACCTGAGGCGTCTCTCACTAAGAACTGCATGCAAACTGCTCATGTTGGCTCGCTTCAGCACCTCGGTGTTGGGAACCTTATCCTGCCAGGCGACATGCAGGACGCGTTGCAGGCACCTCATGTGGAAGCTGTTGAGTTTCCTTTCGTGCCTTGCGTAGGTGGTCCACGTCTCACTGCCATAGAGGAGAGTGCTGAGTACGCAGGCTTGGTAGATGCGCAGTCTGGTTTTCTCAGTGAGGCTGGAATTGTTCCACACTCGCCGGTTCAGTTTGGCCATAACTGTGGCTGCCCTGGCGATTCTCCGATTGACCTCCAAGTCGACTGACAGAGAGCTCGAGATGGTGGACCCGAGGTAAGTGAAGTCATTGACAACCTCCAGGGTGTATCCGTCGATGGTGATGCATGGGGCAGTCCCCGAGCCTTGAGCCATAACATTCGTCTTTGTCAGGCTGATGGCTAGTCCGAACTCCTTGCATGCGTGGGAAAGGCAAGTGACTAGCTGCTGGAGTCCCTCTTCGGAGTGTGATGTCAAGGCTGCGTCGTCGGCGAAGAGCATCTCACGGATGAGCACCTCTTTGACTTTGCTCTTGGCTCGTAGACGGGCCAGGTTGTAGAGCTTGCCATCGGATCTGGTGTGAATGAAGACACCCTCGCTGCAGTCCTTAAAGGCGTATTGGAGGAGCATGGAGAAGAAGATTCCGAACAGCGTAGGCGCGAGGACGCAGCCCTGCTTTACTCCGCTGCTGACTGGGAAGGCCTCAGAGGTTGCGCCGTTGTAGGACACCGTGCTGTGCATGTTGTCGTGAAAGATGCTCACATGCTTGAAAGATATGCTTAAGTACGACAAACGCATAAGGGAAGAAGTGAAGACTATGCTAAATGAAACAAAGGAAAATCCACACAAAACCAATGGTGAAGGGAAGAAAACTGGGGTTCAAATAAATTATTTGGAACATAAGGAAGAAATAAACAGTCAACCAGTACAGAAGGAGGAAACAAGAATTGAAAAAAAAGAAAGAGGAGAAGCTTAGGAACCTCTGGGACAACTTTAAACGTGCCAATATCTGAACCATAGGGGTGCCAGAAGGAGAAAAGGAAGAGCAAGAAATTGAAAACGTATGTGAAAAAATAATGAAGGGGCCTGGCTCCTGTGGCTCAGTGGATTGAGCACTGGTCTGTGAACCAAAAGGTTGCTGGTTTGAATCCCAGTCAGGGCACATGTCTGTGTTGCATGCTGTGTCCCTATTCTAGGGGCATGTGAGAGACAACCAATCGATGTTTCTCTCCCTCTCTTTCCCCTCCCTTCCCCTCTCTCTAAAAATAAATAAACAAAAATCTTTAAAAAAAATAATGAAGGAAAACTGCCCTGATTTGGCAAAGGAAATAAATATGCAAGTCCAGGGAGCATGGAGAGTTCCAAAAAAGCTAGACCCAAAGAGGACCACACCAAGACACATCATAATTAAAATGCCAAAGGTTCAAGATAAGAGAGAATCTTAAAAGCAGCAAGAGAAAAGAAGTGAGTTACCTACAAAGGGGTGCCTATAAGACTATCAGCTGATTTCTCAAAAGAAACTTTGCAGGCAAGAAGGGACTGGCAAGAAATATTCAAAGTGATGAAAAGCAGGGACCTACAACCTATATTACTCTGTCCAGCAAAGCTATCATTTAGAATGGAAGAGCAGATAAAGTGCTTCCCAGACAAGGTAAAGCTAAAGGAGTTCGTCATGACCAAGCCATTATTTTATGAAATGTTAAAGGGACTTATTTAAGAAAAAGAAGATCAAAACTATGAACATTAAAATGACAACAAACTCACAACTATCACCAACGGAATCTTAAAAATAAAAAGAAAAACAAACTAAGAAAACAGCCAGAATAGGAATAGAATAATAGGTATGGGGATCATTTGGAGGGTTATCAGCTAGGAGGGGGACGGGGGAGAAATGGGGGAATGGTGCAGAGATTAAGAAGCATAATTGGTTGGTACAAAATAGACAAGGGGATGTTAAGAATACTATAGGAAAGGGGGAAGCCAAAGAACTTACAAACGTGACCCATGGACATGAACTAAGGGGAGTGGGATTGCTGTAGGGAAAGCAGGTACTGGGCAGAAGGAGGCAAAGGGAAAAAAAATTGGCACAACTGTAACAGCATAATCAATAAAATATACTTTTTTTTAAAAAAAGGAGAAGAGTTGTGAAGGCGATCACCAGAGTGTCCATCCTAGCACTGCCTGGGGACAAAGATGCTGGTCCAGGAACATGGGAAATGGAGGCACCATTTCCTAATTCAATCCCCTAATTCAATCCCCACTTCACTGGTGCTCTGGATCACCAAGCAACATGCTGAAAACCACTTAATTTCCTGTGGTTTTCACCCCAGGGAGAGAATGCACTCATCAACAGACAAGAAGATCCAGTCTGTTTCAAAGTTTTGCTTCTTTTTATAAATTAATAAATTGGTATTTGACTTGAAATATCGGTCTCATGAGCCTGGGTAATGTGTTTGTGTTCATAGAAATGCTGCTGCTTTTAGGGCTAATAGCTTTGGTTTCTGCTGGGATGTCTGGACCCAGGATGATGATAAATTCACCAATGTAAAAAATGCTACCCTAGAGACACTCAATTTTTCTGCAATTTTTTACTTTTCTTCATTTTTCTTAAAAAAGATTTTAAATCAAAACAATACATTGTCTTGGCTGTTGTGGCTCAGTGGATTGAGTGCTGGCCCGTGAACTGAAAGGCTGCCGGTTCAATTCCCAGTCAGGGCACAAGACTGGGTTATGGGCCAGGTTCTCGGTTGGGGGCATGCAAGAGGCAACTAACTGATCAATGTTTCTCTCACACATCAGTGTTTCTTTCCCTCTCTCTAAATAAATAAAATCTTTTTTAAAAAAGAAAAGAAAAAATAATACATGGACAGTTTTTTAAAAAGCAACTAAATGTATGACAAGTTAAAAAAAAAAAAAAAAGGCAGCCTTCTGCTCTGCCTTTTCCACCCCTAACTCCCACTCCCCAGAGGGAAGTAGTCTTTTAGCTGTTTTTTGTCCCTAGTATTTATTTCCATATTTTGACCAATCCAGATTTTTTTGTTGTTGTTGCTGATTTTAAAATTCTCATTGATGTTTTAAAACAGAAGATGTAGTGCTTATATTTCCCTTTTCACCCCCACATACTTGGTCTTCCCTTATTCTTCCATAGAATTATAGTTCAAATTCAAAAGAAATATTCAATATTTACAGTATTTTGGCTATATATTTCCAGAGTTAAATTGTCTCATTTTTTTCTTTTGCTTAGATTTCTATGTATATAGTATGAATTTAACTTTACACATCCCACTAGAGCTACAAATATTGCTTCATGTGGTCAAACATGTCAGGTTCCATTTTTTTTTCTTGGAAATATCCCTTCTTGGAGTCCTTTGTCTTTCTGCTCCTTTGAACTTATTGATCTCTAGGCCTGTTCCACAATTGTCATTCTGCAACTTCCCTTCACCATCATCCTGGAAATTCCCTTCGCTTCTCTCCTGTGTTGGTTCACCTGTTTTCTGGAGCTCAGTTCTTCTTTCTTAACTTACTTCCTCTCATTGGTGAAGCACATCCTCCAGCAGATGCCTAAGAAAGGGTACTTGAGAAATAAAAGTTTTGAGACCTTGCATTTCTTTTATTTAAGTATATTTTATTGATTATATTGTTACAATAGTTCCAATTTTTTCCCCCTTTGCTCCTCTCGGCCCAGCACCCCCCTCCCCCAGCAATCCCACCCCCTTAGTTCATGTCCATGTGTCGTGCATGTAAGTTCCCCAGCTTCACCCTTTCCTATATTAGTCTTTTAATTAATTAATTAATTAACTTTTTATAACATTAAAAAATAACAATTCCTCCCCTCTCAGACTTAAGACCCTTTATAATCTTATAAAGGACAATGGGCAAAGGTCTCGTGCTCCTCTAGCTGCTTCAAGCTGAACATGGTCGTCATCCTACCTACCCTTGGGTCCAGAAATCCCTAATAAGAGTGGGGGTGTAGCGGGGAGGGTGGCCCTCCCACATGGGGAAGGATCTTGCAGAGTCCAGGTCAGCTGGCTGTCCCCGGACCACAGCATGCTTGGCTTAACAGGCTGGCATCCTTGTTGTATTCTGGGAGCAACAGATTTGGCCACAGGGTTAAAAGGCATCATTCAATCCATAACCACTAGATGACAAAAGGCAGGTATTAATTTTTCAATGTCCCACACTGGGGAAAAAAAATGGTTTCTTTGGAGGAAGGTGTGCAGGGCATGTCACATCTATCTAAAGCCCTTTTGCCCACTATACTTAGTTTGGGCTGAGGGGAATATTTTAGGTCCCCCCGCCCCCACCTCAGGCCTCTGGGCCCTTTCTATCCAAGCCATTAGGACAGAAAAGAGAAAACAGTTTTAAAGTGAAGCCCACACACCACCCCATAATTCACCAACCCAGCCACTTAGTTCAGCCAAACCATTGAGTTTCAGGAGGCAGCGATGCAGACAGGATTAAGTGAGGCCTATATGTGCAAACAATCACTCAGGTAATGAGATCATAGGCTTATGTCCTCTGGTTCAATTTTGCTCATTTGTTTGTGTTGTTCATTAGTCTCCTGTAGAGATGTTGCATTTCTGAAGTTGTCTTTATTATACCTACACCTTTGGTTGATAGTTCAATTTGGTATAGAGTACTAGATTAGAAATAATTTTTTCCTTAGAATTTTAAAAGTACTGTATTGCTTTCCTGTTTCTTAGTCATCAGCCTTGCTATTGCTAAGATTAATATCATTTAATCGGTAAACTTTGTATGTGATCTGTTTCTCTGGAAGCTTCTAGGATGTACTCTTTGTCTTGACCTTCTGAATTTTTTCAGTGATGTGTCTTGGTGTGGGTCTGTTGTATAAATAAAGAATTTAACTGGCCCCTGTGCATGTTTCCATCCGCCCTGTCCCCCCCCCCCTCCTTTGGAATTTCCTGAGTGATAGGGACAGTCTTTGCTATTCCTGGTGCTCAAGGAATGGTTTATGCTAATGAAGGTACTCATGGTGGGTACCTAGATAATTTAAGATGACTTAGGATAAGGGTTGGCCAAGCCAGAAAAGCCAATTATATGATTATAGGGTTGAGGCTTTGAGCCATGTGCTATCAGCCTGACTTCTGGGATAGGGAAGGAGGTTGGAGATTGAGTGGGCAATAATTCAATCAATCATGCCTACATAATGAAACTCCAGGAAAAAATTTGGATTCCGAGGCTCAGGGGCACTCTTCTGGTTAACCATACTGTATGTGTATTATTACATATCCACGTGCTGGTAGGGGTCTAACCTCCCATTTATTCCTTCCTTCCTTCTTTTTTTTTCCTTTTTTCTTCTTTTTACAGCCCTCACCACTAATTCCAGAACATTTCATCACTTCAAAAAGAAACTGCATATCCATTAAGCAGTCATTCCCTTCCCTTGTGAGTTTATATATTTTTCCCTAATGCATTAACTGTCATTTTAATGGAATTTCAGGAGTGAAGGAAGTAAACACATGTGCTCCATCCTCACATTCATCCAGAAATCTGCTCTTCCTTTCAAAGTGCAACAATTCTCACTTTCATTAGGCAGATTCCTGAGCCAGGTTGTCTGAGAGGACTTTCTGGAGGAGGGTAATTTGATCTGAGCCTTAAAGATGTCTAGGATTCCAGTGGAAGTTAAGGAGGTGAAGGTGGGAGAGGATGAGAAGGGAGAGTTAGGGAGGAGACAGGGGGAAGGAGGGGAGAGGAAGGTCTTGGCAGTAGCACCAGAAGAATTTAATCAGATTGAAGTCTGGTTTCTTATACCATGTTTGTGGTCCTGTAACCTCTGCTTGGGTTTCACTGAAAAGCAGTCCCTTCCTTAGAACCCTAAGGAAGGCAGCCTTGCCTTGAGTGCAGTGAGGAAGGAGTGCTGCAGACTCTGTGCCTCCCTCTCTGTAGCCAACGTGGGGAAAAGGCCCAACCTAGAGAGACAGGGACAGTTTTCAAGAACAAAGAGAAGTAGGCTGAATATAAAACTTATTTGTTTGTAAGCTGTGTTACCCTGATCTAGCTTGTACTGACTCAGTTTTCTCATCTGTAAATGCTTATCTCTAGCAGCATAATTGGAGAATTAAATAAGATGCTTTTTGCAAAGTGTTTATCACAGAGCCTGGCCCAGAAAAGAATTTCAAAAACCTCAGTTTTCTTCTCTTTCTTTCTTCGGTAAACAATACGGGTGGAGTCTCAACCAAGGAAGGCCTTGAATGCCTGGCTATGGACTGACGCTGAAAGCAATGGAGAATTATAGGAGGTTTCTGAGTGGAGGAGTGATGTGTCTGCTTTGGAAAGATCACTTCTGGCTAAAGCAGGAGGGAGAATCAGAGCCCTAACTCTACATCTGATGGACTCCATTTTCTTATATGTGCCCAACACATATGAATGGTCCTCATCAGTCTTTCCTCAGTGGACTATGAGTTAAAGTAAACACTTAATCCCTAACACAAACAGTATCTCTCAGTTTGCCTTCTTAGAGATAGATTAACGGAAGAGCATTCCCCATACTTGAAGGGCTGATGTAGACAGCCTGAGCTGCCGCATAGGGGATGAGATGGGATTTTTGAGAAACTCTGGAGATTGTGATAATGGCTGAAGCTGAGGAGGCCCTCCAGACACTGCCCCTCAGAGAGGAGGGATACCAAGTGCCTAGTGCTTAAGGATAGTTGGAAAACCATATGGACCCCTTTTAAGAAACTTTCTCATGAGGAATGACAAAGTTCATCATATTCTGCTTTGGGTGCTGAGCTCTGGATGCAGATGGACCAAGAGAATCACCTGAAATGACTTTTCTGTCCACTAGAGGGAAACCAAGCCTAGAGAGAGAATCAAGTGTAGGCGTCCTAAGGCCCAGAGGAAGCAGAAGGAGGGGCCAGCCCTTGAACTTAAGTTCCTTCGGATCAGTACTGTGCTGAATTGGCTTGTATTAGCTTGGGGAGGGCCGATGTTGCATTTCAGGAATTGTGAGAGCTGGTTGTTAAGAACAGTCATTAAAAGTTAAAGTATATAAATGTACACTTAAATAAATTTTAAAAACAAAGTAGCAAAGACTCTAAACTCATCGTCGTCGTCGGCGGCAGCCGTCCATCTCGAGAGACGATGGTGTAGCTTCTTAAGAGTCTATCTGCACCGCCGAGAATGGCTGTGCAGTCCGACTCGGGAGTGACACGGTATCTGTCTCCTCCCGTGTTGAATCGACATCTTGTGATGACGCTGGAGTGTCCTCTCCAGTGAAGCTGAAGCTACAGAGCCTGGGCAGGGTGATATGGAGGGTCTGCTGTTGCCCATGCAGCAGACCCCCCCCCTCTTCGCAGCTGAAGGGTCCAAGGGAAAGACGAGTCAATACAGCTTGGCTTCAGGTGCGCCGCAGGAGTTGCCGGTGTTGACTACAACGTCAAACCGCCTTTGGGACTCCGGCTCCGGATTTTCTGTCGGGGTTTACTCCCTTAGCCTTTCCCCTGAAGAGGTATGCCGCAAGGCAGCGGAGGTTTTTTTGGAGTCAGAGTTTTCCTTCTCTGATGTGCCCTGACTGGAAGATCGAACCAGCGACACTTAGCTCGCAGGCCGACGCTCAATCCACTGAGCCAAACCAGCCTCTAAACTCATCATTCCTTACTTATCTTACTATATTGATTGTTATGGTAGAAGTATGATGTTATAGTGTGCTACAGTCCAACTCCAACTTTGGCAGCTTGACATTGACCATGGTGGAATATGATTCCATGGAAACTCACAAATGCTATTACATATCAGGGTTTTTCCTGGTCCTATGCTAGCTGTTAGATATTTACTAGGACATTACTGCCTAGGCTTTTCCCACATTAGGTCTTGTGGGAGGAGATAAACTTTTCCAGAAGTCTTGCCAACACAGACACACTTGAGATGTCCCCATGGATGGAGTACCCAATTCAGAAGGCAGAGGCTGTAGGTGGGTGCAGTGGAGGGAGCATTGTTGTGTTGTTGCAGGAGCTTGACCCAGAGTTCCTCGCCCACTCTCTGGCTTTGTGCAAGTTGCTCCTGCCACCTGAAATCTCTCTGTGCTTAAGTGCTCGGGCATGCCTTTCTGTCTGCCTTAGCAATGAAGCAAGTTTCTAGATCATCCAGCATTAGAAAGTGTTCCCCCATGAGAAGGGGTGGGTGCTTCTCGAAGGGTAGGAAAGTGCCCATCTGGATCTGTATCCCCTGGCCTGGTTCATGTCCCTGGGCTGAAATGTTGGAGTGGCTGCACAGAACACTGTGAAGGAACAAGCAAGACACTGGAGTCAAACAGATCTGAGCTCTGCCACCCCAAGCTGCATGACCTGAGAAAGGCGCCTAAACCAATCGGTCCTCAGTCTCCATCCAACGTGTCAAACAGGGACAAGAAGACTCATCATGCATGACTGTTGTGAAGATTAAATAAGATTATTCATGCAAAGCTCTCAGCTGGGTGTTCCACCCCCTAGAAGCTGTTCCATGATGTAGAAGTTATTGTTATCATACATGTGGAGTGGTGGGAGTGGGTGCTGAATTTAAATTGGCTCTCAGTGCCTGATCACCCTGACAGTCTGTGTGTCAAGGAGGTGGGGGCAGGGCGGGAAGGACCAGGAGGCATCAAATCTGTGGTGGCACCAGAGGCAGACAACTAGGAAGTGGAATTGGGACATGGAACCAGACCTCTAGCTGGGATTCGGCAAACACTGGGTGCTGGGCAAAAGGAGCCTTCTTCGTACCCCTCCTCAACTCCAGGGCTGGGTGGGGCTTTGGGGGGCCGAGGGCCGGCAGCCGGACATTGCAGGCCCCTGACTGTGCGCAGGAAGCAGTGGCCTGGGCTGTCCTGGAGCATCAAAGCGGCGGAAGGGAGGGAACAGCCTGCACCTGCATTGTGCAAGCCAGGTTCCCCGCTGAGTCGCCGCGGACCCCTGGCGAGAGTTCTTGGCTTACACCGCTGGGGCAGGGCCTGCAGCTTTCAAGCAGGTAGTAACTGGGCAGAGAAGACACGATCTGCACTTTCCGTCGTTTATTCCTACATTCACTTCATTCATACATCCATCAGTTATTTAGCTGTGGCAGAAGCTGGTGAGCAAAGCAATCCATGATCCCAAGAACCTTCACAGTTTGCGGCTCTGTGGTCAGATGGCTGGGTTGGAATCCTGGCTCCTCCACTTACTAGCTGTGTAATTTGGGCAAATCATTTAACCCCTCTGGGTGTCAGCGGATAGACTGTTGGATTACAGACACGGAGGATTTGATGATCCATTACTTCCTTGAGTGTTGGATTAAATGAATTCCATGTGAAGCACTTGGAACCATGTCTGCAACTACTAAGCATTCATTAAGTGTAGGATTTAAAACAAACATTTAATTAATTATTTTATTTACTTACTTATTCATGAATATAAATTAAGGGTTTATTACAAAATACAAAGTGCTAGTTTCTCATTGTCAGTGGTTCGAGAAAACAAGACCATGAGCCCTGGGTGAGGCTAGGGATGAAAAGCCAGGCTCAAGAGCGTGCTCACAGGCACCGGTTCACAATCTCCAGAAGGTGGGTGTTCTCCAAAGCAGCCACCACTCGCTCTTTATCTGCAAATTGCTTGTTCACTGCATGCTCTGAGGCACGGGTCCCTGGTGTACACTGTGCACGTCCATCTCGAAACGCTGGGGAAGAGATCGCAGAAGCTTGGCTTGGATGGACAGGCCAATAAGGGTAGCCATGCTGCAGTGAGGAACGGTGGGTGTGAAGGCCACGGCCACGGTGCTCTCCAGGTCGCTCACCTGAATCCGGACTTGCTCTACTGCATTCAAGTCTCCTAGCGTCAGGGGATGCTGTGGGTCATTGATGGCGAGAATCAGATCAAAGATCTCGCGCACGTCGATGCTATCTGGAACCTGCTCGTCCTCCTCGCCCGAAGTCACCGGCAGCTCCCCAGAGCGCTCGTAAATGAGGGGGTTAGGGTTCTCCGGGAGGCCGCCCCGCACCCCGCCGCCCACCATCGCGGAACCGCTATTTATTTTTAGAGAGAGGGGAAGAGAGGCAGAGAAACGTCACCGATCCGTTGTCTCTCGCACGCCCCTAACTGGGGACCTGGCATGCAACCCAAGCAAGTGCCCTGTGCCCTGACCTGGAATCAAACCAGGTCCTTTCAGTCTGCGGGAAGATGCCCAACCCACTGAGCTACACCAGTCAGGGAGAATTTTTATTGTTTTCAACTTTTATTATTGCAAAAGACCATCTTAAGAGTGCCATGGAAGATACACTAGAGAGGCCCAAAGTTACAAACTGGAGGTCTGAATAGTGGATTTAAAGATTTCTTTCTACACCACCACCCTCCCCCCTGCCCCCCCATGGCCCGGTAGCTCTGTTGGTTAGAGCATTGTCCCCATAGGCCAAGGTTTCGGGTTGGATTCCTATCTGGGCACACGAAAGAATCAACGAATGAATGCATAAATAGGTGGAACAACAAATCCATGTTCTTGTGCACTCTCTTTCTCTCAAAACCAATACTTTTTTAAAAATTAACATTAAAAAAGAGTTTATTTGAGACAAACTAAGGGCATATGCAGGGGAGCAAGATCTCAAACACCACCCTCCCTGGATTTAAAGATTTTTAAAAGCTGACTGCCAATGTTTAAAAATTGTGAAATTTCAAATAAAACTCAGATTTTGGCTTCTATTAAAAAGATCGAAGGTCTAGGAAGCTTGTGTTTCATAAGCCGTTATTGGGTATTGTGCTAGAGGCAGTCTCTTTTTTAAAAGCAGATTTTTGTATGCCTTTTGCAAAGTGGTGTTAATTATTCCAGAAAAAAAAATCTTGGGCAAATCCACTGTTGCAAGGGTCTGCAAGGCAAGTTTATTTTGAAAGGCAGATACTGTTGTGATTATTGATTGCTTGATTTCAAAATGTTGCCTTCTGGGACATCTTCTAATAAAAGATTTCTCAAAAGTGTCAGAATGTGGCAGTTTGTACCATTAGAATCCCCTGCATCAAAGAAAAGATCTGTAGGCTGTTGAATTTTCACAGCTAGGCTAGAGGCCAGAAGTTAGTGATTGGGGTACACATTGTGGAGACCTGAACAGGAAGTGGAGTGAAAATGGAGAGGAGCAGACAGGAGACAGGTATTTAGTAGAATTGACAGGATGAGAGAGAGGAAGCCTGGTTGATGCTTAGGTTTCGGGCCTGGAACAGTGGGTGGGAGATAGACCCATTCACTGACCTGAGGGTTCAGAGAAAAAGAATGAGTATGTTTTTAGCCATGAGGGGCCTGAGAGTCTGGGTCTGTTATGAGGAAATCAGTGGGATATCAGGGGTCTCGTGCCCTGGAGAGAGAGCTGGGTTTGAGGCCTAGGGTAGACCCTGAGGTCCTGTTTACATTAAGGGATTAAGGATGGTTAATGGATTGGATTAAGGACTGGAAGGGATTGGAAGGATGTTAAAGGAGGGTGAGAGGAGCCTGCAAGACTGCAATATCCAGCTGCCTCCTCAGATGGTCATAGCCTTCGGTCTGCAGGACTGGACCCTTCCCAATAACTCGCTGCAGAGAGTCTGAGGAAAAGGTGGGCAGAAAGGACCTAACCCTAACCCAAGTGAAGGGGGAGGTGGGGCTAGACTCTAGTCAAGTTCAGTACACCTCGGTGACCTTCAGAGTCTCCTTTCTGCCCACCAAAGTAGCTTGGTGAGCCTCTGGGACACTATTGGGAAAGAGAGTTCCCAGGAAAGGACCAGTTGGGCCTCACGGGCGGAGAGTGAGCAAACAGGGCACCAGGACAGTCTTCTCAGCTGGCAGGAAGTAAGATACCTGCAGGTCAGGCTAGGGAACTATACCCTTTGTGACCAGGGAGTATTATGATTGTCATTGGTAGAGGCCAGCGATCTTGCTTGGGAGCCAGATTGGGCTGGAGCAGGTCTGAGCTTTGAAACATGCATTGACTCTTACTATGTGCCAGACACCACACATGTTTTGTCTAATTATCATGAGAACCCAGTGGAGGAAATAAAATTTCCCCCATTGTACAGAGGAGAAAACAGACTCAGAGTGCCTAAGTAACATGCCAAGGACATGCAGCAGGTGAGAGGCAGAGTTGGGAAGACAAGGCTGGAGCTCAGGCTCTGTTCCTATGATTGCTCCTGAGGTGGCTCTGCTTTTGCAATGGCTTCTCAGCCACCTGGACCCTTGGCCTTTACCCTGGGTGTCTTCCCGGCTTTCACTCTCTTCCTGACCCTCGATCAAAAAATGCTCACAAAATCCTGTAAATTTTACCCCCTCTGCAGATCTTGTTTCTGTCCCCTTCTGTCCATTCCTGGAGCTACTGTCCCAGTTTGGGCCTTGTGACCTGCCCTATTACATCATCCTTGTCCTTGGTCTCCCTGCCTTGCAGTTCTCCCACCCCCACTCCAGTCCCTTTTCCACATCAGCAGCCAGAGGGCACTTCTAAAACGCAAGTCTGACCATGTCACTGTCCTTCTTAACACCTGCCAAGGATGTCCCATTGCCTTTTGATACAATTCAATTCCTGAGCAGGTGGCCTCTGGTCACCAGCCTCGGAAACCTCATGCTCACTGCTCTCTGGCCTGCTGCAGTGACCCTCCACTGAACAAGCCCTGGCCTGGCTTTCTCACCTCTGGGCCTTTGCTCCCACTGTCCACTCTGCTTACCTCAATCTCCCTCATCCATTTCTGCCAACTGCAGTCTGGCCAGCTTCATAGAGGGCTCTTTTGCAGAGTGAGTGTGCCTTGGATCGGAGTTCTTGGTGTTCCTATCTCTCTTTCCTACTGAGCAGCTCCTGTGTGTCCCTCCCTCTGTGCCCAGCATAGCACCAAAATTACTGAGGAGGTTCTATAAGTGTGGGGTGGGAGCGCCTTGGCCTCTGTCTCCCATCCTCTCCATCCTGGCCTCTGGTTCCTGGTTCAGCCCTTTGCCTGGCTTGGATTCACTCCAGTGAGGGTAGTAGCTCCAGATCAGGCTCTTACCTCAGCTTCAACTCTGATTTTAGCTCTGATCTACTTTAAGCCTTAGCTCCAACTCCTGGCCTGACACTAGCTTTGGCTCAATATCCAGGACTAATATTTGCTTAGCCTGCAGCGTTGGGTCTAAACTTACAACCCATCCAACTGTTGTTTTCTATTCTCCTGATCCCCAGCTCCACTTTCCTGGGCTGAAGTTTCTGGCCTCCTTGGTTAGAAGGAAGGTGAGCAGGATAAATCTAGAACAGAGCCCCAGGCAGCCTTCCTACTTCTGGGGTAACCCCAGCCTTAGAGCTACCTGGCTGCAGCATCCTGGTCCAACCTCAGGGCCCTGACCAGTGCTACAGGAACAAAGAGTTCCAGGTTTGAAACAAGACCCTACCATTTACTGGCCGTGGGGATTTAAGAAACCTCTTTGGTACTCATTCTCTTGTATATAAAATGAGATAACAGATGATTTCAGAATGGCAGGAGATAATGCTGTGGAGGTCTGGGCATGGCACCTGGCACAGAGTAGATGTCAATAACCGTGAGGGCCTTTCCTCTTCACCCTGTCCTCAGGCCCACAGGGTCAGCTCCTGTAGATGCCTTGCACAGTTCACGGGACCCTGGATAGTTCACGGTGCCCTGCACAGTTCACAGAACCCATTGCATAAGGGCTTTATTTTATAATAACTATGACATTGGTGGGCCTGGCACAGCCTTACTTCCAGGCTTCTAGCTTGGACTGTTGTCTCGAGGGCCTCTTAGGCAGTGGGAACAAAGCCAAGGCACCATACTGGATAGCCTGCCCAGAACTCCATGTCCCTGACGTCAGGAGCAAACACGATCCAGAGGGTACTAGGGGAAAGGTCAGTCTCCCTTCTGTGGATCTCTCTTGTTGGGGGCTGAATATATGGATTTGGATTGGGAAAGTATTGGTGTGTCTTTCTCACCTCTGATTGCCTTGGTGAATCTCTGTCTTGTTAAAGCTCAGAAGGAAAGGGTTCCTGTGGATAAGGGAGCTAGGGTTCCCTGTCCCCCAAACACAAGAATCAAAACAGTGGGGGCCTGAGTGTGATGTGGAGGTGAGAGAATGTATAGATATGAATGTATAGGTGGCGTGGTGTATGGTAAGTATAGTCATGTTATAGAATATTATATATAATATGTATATGTTTGTATGTTGTATATGTGTCTGTAAGTGATGTGGGTAGTTGGAGGGCTGTGTCTATGTGTAGCATGGGAGTGGTGTGTATATGTGACTTTTGTGTGTGAAAGATAGAGTAGACCTGGGTATGTGGTGTAAGCAATGTGTTTGGTGTATCCGTATGTGATATGTGTCTCATGTGAAGTAGGACAGGGGAGAGCACGAGCAACAGAGCTGTGCTAGGTGGTGGGGAGGTATTGGTGTGTTTGGGATTTCCTGCTGAACACTCTGAGGTGGCCTGGGCCAATGTTATTGTCCACTCGCTGTAGGAGCAGAGAAGGGCAATAGGGGCAGAGTAATGGGGTTGGGTTTGTTTTCTAAAGAGCCGAGATCCTCCACACCCAGCTGACTGCCCTGCCCTGATGTCTGCAAAAACACCAGGGAAATAAATACAACCTTTGGAAGCCCTTGTGCTTTGAATGCTGTAGCTGGTATTTCATGTGGTCAATGTCTTGCCTTTGACCAGCAGTCCAGTCAACACCAGTGAGGCCAATGGCCGTGCTGACATTAACATATTCTAGATGATTGCCTCAGTAATGTAGCCCTGCTCCAGAGCATCCTGGCTCATTGGCATCTCTACAAACTCTAGGGCCAAGAAGGAACGTTTAGGGACTTCTGAGGCCAAGTCACACCCAGGCTGCTGATCTCTGGAGGAACCTAATTTTAACCTCACTGGCTCCTACCTGCTCCACCTCCAGGGGTGCCCCCTCCTCAGAATGGTTCCTTAGATTGTGTGATCCTATCTGTGTCTTCCAGCACTCCCCAATATGCACTCAGTGCTGGAGACACCCAGAATTACTTGCATTTTCAAGAGGGCATTCTGCAGCTTACTGCCTAAAATGCTCTACTCTGCCCTGATAGCTCTGGATAACTGTCAGGATGCTTTCTGAGGCTAAAACTACCAGCTGTTCCCTAATATCCACAATCCTGCTTGTCTTTAGCCATAGAACGCTGCTTTTTAACTGGACCATATTTCCCTGAATTTCTTGTAGCTAGTCAGGGCACATCAGAGAAGGAAAACTCTGACTCCAAAAAACCTCCGCTGCCTTGCGGCATACCTCTTCAGGGGAAAGGCTAAGGGAGTAAACCCCGACAGAAAATCCGGAGCCGGAGTCCCTAAGGCGGTTTGACGTTGTAGTCAACACCGGCAACTCCTGCGGCGCACCTGAACCCAAGCTGTATCGACTCCGTCTTTCCCTTGGACCCTTCAGCTGCGAAGAGAGGGGGGGTCTGCTGCATGGGCAACAGCAGACCCTCCATATCACCCTGCCCAGGCTCTGTAGCTTCAGCGTCATCGCAAGATGTCGATTCAACACGGGAGGAGACAGATACCATGTCACTCCCGAGTCGGACTGCACAGCCATTCTCGGCGGTGCAGATAGACTCTTAAGAAGGTACACCATCGTCTCTCGAGACGGACGGCTGCCGACGACGACGAGTCATGGCTCTGTGACTAAGTGCTGGTCGCCAGAAGCTGTGAGCAGAAACGTTTTGTGTAACTTCCAGAAACTACTTTTAAAGGGAGAGTGTGTTGTTTTCACACCTTCCTCCTTCAGACTGGCAGAACGTAAATGTGATGACTACAGCTCAAGCAGCCGTACTGGACAAGGAGATAGAAGCATCGTGTGAAGGATGGCAGGAGGTATTACAGCAAGTTAACAGCTTTGATGATCATGGATCTACCATACTAGCTCTGGCATAATTATTTCCCAAGTTTTAACTGGTTGTAATGGCTGTAATTCATGGTTTTTTTGTCATCTACAGCCAATTGTCACCTATGCCTAATTGGTATACTTTCATTGGATCAGCTGTTTCTCCTCTTGTCCCCTCATCTCTCTACCAACACATTCCATTCTAATTGCCTGGGTCTATTGGCTCATAAAACGGTGAGCTCACGGGGACATGGTCCAATGTCATTCACCAAGCACAGTGTCTAATAAACTAAAAAATGTTAGTTGTATTAACAGCTATGTGGAACACACATTCAGGCATCCAGATTTGGATGGAGCTATAGACTGGGGAGTTATAAGTAAAAATATGGTTGCTAAAAAGGTGGGAGAGAATGAGGTAAAGAGGAAAGAGGGCTAAATGAAGAGGTCCTTAGAGCTCTAACATTTAAAACAATGTGAGGAGAGAAAGACCTACAATGAGATGGAGGAAAGTCAGTAAGTTGGCAAGGACTGGGCAAAGGGCTTTGGAGCAGGTGAACTCAGAGAGGTCATATGATCCTGTGGTTTCCTCCCAGTCACCTGAGATAGGAGCAGAGAAAGAAGTCAGCTGGGTCTGACCCAAGATGAAGGCAGGGGAAAGTGTTGGCAAGAGAAATGCCAGCCCCATGGGAGGAAAGACAAAGTAAAACTAGGAAGGGCTATTAGGTTGGGTGAGGATATAGGGGTAGAAAGATGGGAGGTCCTGATGGGGTTGAAAAACAGGTGCTGTAGGCATGCAGACATGAGAGAGCTGAAGAGAATTTGACTTTTTTTTCCAGGGTATTACCAGACCATGCCATGCCTAGGATAAAAACAAGGTCACCAAATAGTTTATCTAGTTCTGCAGGAGCTCAGCCTCCTTCAAAGTCCTCCTGAGCTTTTCATATATGTCCAGAGAGTTCGGTCATGAGGTTCCCTCCCCATTTTCCCCTTCTCCTGCTCAAGAGAAAGCTGACTCTTATCATGCTAATAATGTCCAATGAAGGCCCCTGCTGTTGCTGAAGCTCCAAGAGGGCTGATGTGACTGCTGGTGCCCCCCTGAGTCTGCACTGAGTCACCACTCCTGACCGAAGTTAAGGGCACAAGTATTGAGAGAAGCAGTGGTCAAGGGCTCAGGATTCTAGAATCTGGGACATTCAGACTCCGCCTTCACTAGCTCTGTGACCTTCAGCAAGTTAACTCACTTCTCTGAGCCTGATTTCCTTATCTGCAGAGGGGAGGATAATAAAGAACCTTCCTCAAAGGATTGTTGTGAAGGTAAAATCAGAAAATTCAGGTCAACTACTTAGCACGATGCCTGGTATGGAGTGGGTGGTTAACACATGTAGGAGATTATTTTTGTTATTTACAGTTGACCCTTGAACAACACATTTGAACTGTTCAGGTCCACTTATATGTGAATTTTTTTTTTTTCTTTAATAAATATACAGCTGGTCCTCTGTACCCACCTCCTCACCCGAGGTTTTGCCTCCGAGGTTGTGGAGGGCTAACTATATACAATATTTTATGTTCTATGTCCTGAAACCAATTCCCTGCAGAGACCAAGGGACAACTATAGCTCAGTTTTGGGGGAGTCTGAACTTATATGCAGATTTTTGACTGCACAGGGAGGGGTCAGTGCCCCTAACTTCAGTGTTTTTCAAAGGTCAACTGTATAGTCCTTCTTACATTTATTAACTCATTTAACAAATAAGCTGTATGCATTCCCCCACATGTGCCCAGTGCTTCTGCCAAAATATAGTTCTTGATATTTCTCAGCATTTAGTATGTTCCCTCTCCTGCTGTTTGCTGTGCCTGGATGGATCTTCACTCCTCATCTGCCTGGCAAACTTGCCCTTCGAGTCTCAGCTAATACCTAGCATCTTTAAATGACTTGTCAAGACTTCCCAGGCTGGGTCAGCTACCTTCGGCTTGCACATGACCAGGGCTATCTCATTGCAGAACTCCAGTGGGACCAGTCATATACACCCCCTAGAGTTTTGCAATGTGACAAAGTTACCCATATCTCTCCTGTTTTCTTCTATCATAATTTTTATCAGACACTCACTATAATGACTTATTTACCTGTTAATATCTACATCCAGACTCTGAACTCCTTGATGACTCTGTATGACACAATGTCAAGGCTCAGGAAATGGTCATCTGAGTGAAGGAATTCTGGATGCATCCCTGAATTTGGGGGGTCTCAGTTTGGCTGGGGAGACAGAATAAATAAACATAAAACATGTAAAATATTGAGCATGACCAGAGGTTCACAGCCCTGTATGTTTTAAATGAAGGCTTTTTTAGAACAAACAGTGAGGGAAGATGCAGTTATCAGAGTAGGGGCTGGAGCTGAGATGTAAAGAATGAGTTTGCATTTGGAAAACCCAATGCCCCACACTTTGGGTTGCTCTAGTCAGGAGTGGGAGAATTTCAGCCTTCCCCCATACTTTTCTTCTTCCTTTCTTTTTATTTATTTATTTGAGAGAGAGAGAGAGAGAGAGAGAGAAAGGGAGAGAGAAACATTGATTTGTTGTTGCACTTAGTTATGCATTCATTGGTTGCCTCTTGCATGTGCCCTGAGCGGGGATTGAACTCACTCATAACTTTGACATATTGGGACTATACTCTAACCAAATGAGCTGCCTGATTTGGGCAACCACATGAATTTCATCTGGGCCAAAATGAAGAAAGTAATCTTTTCAAAGCTCTTACAAAGACATCGTATATCCAACAAGGACCATTGTGGATTGATGCTCTTTGCCAGGCCCGTTTTCTAAATGCAAGGTAGGCTAGGACACAGCCTGAAGCATTGCTCTAAGAAATAATTTGAGTTATCCTCACTATGGGCAGGGATCAGATTATGGGGCTCTTAGGAAAGTGTTTTTCTTCCTCAATATGAATTTAGAAAATACTCTTCCTGAGAACAAACACTTGTCTCTTGTAGGGGTGTGTGTGTGTCTTAGCTACATTTAACCACCCCACTGTCACCCCCACTTGCCCCAAAAGGTTGAGTCTGAACAATGAGGAGGAGACGTAGCACTTCACTTCTCACTGGTTGAAGAGACTTTAAAGGGACAGGACATTAAGAGTAAAAATTGCCAAGCCCTTCCTAGGCTATTTGACTGAAGCCCACTTCCTGCACCTCTCTATCCTCCCGCTGTGATATTCTTCTAGAATGAATAACTCAGATTTTGGGAAATGTTTTGCTAAATGTTTATTATCCTGTTGATCCCATTCCATGTGGTTGGGAGTGGGGCAAGGTTTCCTGCACAGAGTTGAATGGAGAAGATGGTCTCTGTCCATGAGTGTGAGGGAAGAAAGATCTGAGACAGGAGAATAAAGTTAGCCCTGACTGGGGAGCCCAGTTGGTTAGAGCGCTGTCCCAATACACCAAGGTTGCAGGTTTGATCCCGGGTCAGGGCACATACAAGAAGCAACTAATGAATGCATAAATAAGTGGAATAACAAAATCAATTTTTTTCTCTCTTTCTCTGTCTCTCTTAAAAAAAAAAGAATAAAGTTAGGAACTGAGTGTACTCATGAAGGGACAGCCTGTTAACAAATTTTGTTTTTTTCCCTTGGCAGTTTCATGACACGTGCAATTTAAAATGATTTCTTCTAGTTTTATTTACCTACAGTAATTTCTGACCTTTCAGTGAAGTCTGTCGCATGCACATAGGTCTTGTGTTCATGGCAGCGTCATGGAGTGAGCACGTCCAGCAGCAGGACTGGAGAGGTGTCCTGCGGGGCGTTAGGCTCTGGAGCAGATAAGGGAGAAAGGGGACTTGCCTTGAAGGGGAATAAAATATGAAGCAGTCCATTGTAAGCGAGAAAGCAGTGAGGGTAAGGGGCAGGACTTGAGCAAAGACTAAGGCTTAGGTGAACCCTGGGAATTACCTTTCCTGGGGACAACTTCTGGTGGGAATAGAGGGTGGGGTGAAGTCTCAGTCCCAGCCCCTGTGGCAGCCTGCCTCCCATGCCTTCCTCCCCTCAGGGACTCAGGCTGTGGGCTGAACAAACTCTTTCTCACGGCTCTATGTTGTGTGGGAAAGTCCTGAATAGCAGGCTGGATTCTGGTCACCTGAAGACACACCCTGCCCTTCACCTCTTGTTCCTTCCTGGTGGTCAAAGAAGTCCTTGAGAAGCTCAAAGAAAGCTACTACTTTATTTAGTTATTTATTTTAATTTTTAATTGATTTTAGAGAGAGAGAGGGGAACAGAGAGAGAGAAACATTGATTTGTTTTTCTACTTATTTATTCATTCATTGGTTGATTCTTGTATGTGCCCTGACTGGGGATCAAACCTGCAACCCTGGCACATTGAGACAATGCTTTAACCGACTAAGCTACCCAGCCAGGGCAAAAGCTACTACTTTAAAATATACAAAGAATTGCCCTGGGTGGTGTGGCTCAGTGGATTGAACACTGGCCTGTCAACCTAAAGGTTGCCAGTTTGATTCCCAGTCAGGGCACATGTCTGGGTTTCTGGCCAGGTACACGTTTGGGGGTGTCTGAGAGGCAACCAATCTCTCACACAATGATGTTTCTCTCCCTCTCTGTCTTCCTCCCTTCCCCTCTCTCTAAAGATAAATAAATAAAATATTTAAAAAAATACGAAGAACTTACACAACTCAACAGCAGGAAGACAAAAAGGAAAAAAAAAGTTACTACCATCTTCACTTTGACCCTTTCTACCATGAGAAGGGAGCAAAACTGAGTCCTCAGGAAAAGGAGTGGAATGAGGAGAGAGGCTCAAGTGTTTACTACTCTTCCTTCTGTGGCTCCTTGCTCCCAGCCAATGTGGTAAGCCCAGATCCTGGAGTTCAGAGTGCAGAGACCACAGCTTACCCCCTAAGGTTTAGACCCCAGCCCAGCCCAGCTCCAGAGTCCAGCCTAGAACCTAGAACCCAAACAAACCCAGTTCTGGTCCAAAATTCAGCTCAGAATCCAGAATTAAAGCCCCAAAACAACAATAAAAGTTAATAAATAATAATAATAAAAAGCAAAAACATAATTAAAGACAGGAACCCAGAGTCCAGACTGCAGGGTCCAGAGCACAACTCAGTCCAGGCCCAAATGCCAGGCAGAGTAAAAATCCAGGACTTAGAAATTAAAGTCAAGTCCTGCCTGGGCCTATCACCCAGCTCGCAAAGTCAGAGGGCTAACAGCTCAGATCCTAGAATTCAGGCCAAAACGAAAACCAAAATTTAGAGCCCAGAGCAGCCCAGAGTTCAGTTTAGAAGCAATCTAGGCAAAAGCTTATAACCCAGAACAGATCTATCTTAGCTCCAGAACTCAGAGTCCAGCCTGAGGGTCATCTAGAACCCCACACCCAGTCCAGAGCCTAGCAGATCCTTGATGCTCGTCTTAGGGGCAGCCCCAAAAGGAGAGATCAAGGCTGCAAGCTGAGGAGTAAGAATTCCAGATTTCAACCCTACTTCTGGCTGGAGGCAAAAAGAAGCTGATTATTTGTGTGTGCAGCAGGATTAGTGTTCTGTGGTCGTCCTAACCTGGTCTGGAGGGTCCATCCTGGGGATTCAGATAGCAGGCAGTACATGGCCTGGGGCTTTCTCTGCAAGGGCCATCCCTCAGAATCCCAATGGGAAGCTCAGTCCCACTGTTACTGACTTGCTATGTGACCTTGAGCAAGTGTCTTTCTTTCTCTGGTCTCACTTTTCCCAGGTAATAAATCAGGAAGTGCTTTGTTCAGACCCATAGATATGGAAACATAGAGGAAGGAATTATTACAGATAGCCCTTTCATTCATTCAGTCTTTCATTAATCAAACATTTATTAAACACATATAATAGGTAAACTTTAAGCAGGGAGATGAAATGGTCAGACTTTATTTATTTATTTTTTTAATTTGTCTGTTGTTAGGGCATTGTTACAACAGTCCAGGAGAAATGAGATGAGGTTTTGAGGATGACGGCAACTGGCAGTGTTATCTTTATAAAGTATAAGTGTGGTCATTTTACTCCTCTTTGCTCCTGTTAATGGTTTCCCACTATCTTCAGGATGAGGATGCCACGCCTCCTTCCAGCTTGTCAGCAGCTGCCCAGACAGCCCCAGCTGCTAATTGTTTCTGTACTCACCGTCTTTCATCACACTTCCATGTCTGTGGTGTTCCCGTTGCCTAGCATGCTCTTCCATGTCTTAGGAGCTCTCACTCAACCTTCAGGATTCAGCTCCATCCTCACCTCCTCTGTGAAGCTTTCCCAGACTTTCACCCCTCAAACAGAAGCTAGTACTGTCAAGTCTGTGTGCACTCAGATCTCCATTAGGTTTTTGCCACATTATTTTGTAACTGATTCTTATGTTTATCTCTACAATTTGACGTGACCTCCTCAAAAGACAAGCTCACCCATGCCCTTTTCATCTCTGTGTTGCTGGATGGGCCTGAAGGAGGCTCAGTGAATGCACCGTCAGGGCAACATTTACACCTCCTCCAAGTATCCCCTTTTTTTTTTTTTTTTTAAGGTTCTCATGTTTTCAGTTTTTAAACCCAGAACAGAAATGTGTTTTCCCATTGTTTATTAATCAAAGATATCCTGCCTATCAGAGGGAATGGATAAAGATATTTAACATTTGTTGAGATCAACTATAAGGCTTATTTTGTACACACAAAGGGTCTCACCTGATCCTCAGGATAAAACTATGAGGCATTATTCGTCGGCAGCAGTCCGTCTCGAGAGACGATGGTGTAGCTTCTTAAGAGTCTATCTGCACCGCCGAGAATGGCTGTGCAGTCCGACTCGGGAGTGACACGGTATCTGTCTCCTCCCGTGTTGAATCGACATCTTGCGATGACGCTGGAGTGTCCTCTCCAGTGAAGTTGAAGCTACAGAGCCTGGGCAGGGTGATATGGAGGGTCTGCTGTTGCCCATGCAGCAGACCCCCCCTCTCTTCACAGCTGAAGGGTCCAAGGGAAAGACGGAGTCAATACAGCTTGGCTTCAGGTGCGCCGCAGGAGTTGTCGGTGCTGACTACAACGTCAAACCGCCTTAGGGACTCCGGCTCCGGATTTTCTGTCGGGGTTTACTCCCTTAGCCTTTCCCCTAAAGAGGTATGCCGCAAGGCAGCGGAGGTGAGGCATTATTACAGATTAGATAAATGAGGCTCAGAGAAGTTAAACAACTTGCAAAGTCACAGAGCTAGTGAGAAACAGGAGATTTAAACCCTGATGAGCCTGACTCCCAGCCCCACTTGTTAAGGACCCCAGCTATGACATTATGTCTTGCTCCTAATCAGCATGAGGATCACAGGATTACCACAAAATTTGAAGGTAGCCACCAAAAGCCAGAAGTCTCCACATGCCATAGTGCAAATGGAAGCAGCCATTACATGATGCTGAATTTTCCAACATGCTTTTTGGGCGCATGGTTAAGAGGAGGCCTGTGGTGTGGGGGGAGGACTTTAGGGCTTCCCAAGGTAGTCTCTGCTTCTGCTATGCTCATCTGAGCCCAGAAAATAATTTTTTCTGAAAGACTCTTCCATCTCTGAGAGGGTAAAAGCCAGGTGATGAAGACAGGGCCTCCATGTGATATGCCAGTGTGAGAAATGCTCACAATAAAAACTGGGACACAGGACTTGAGCAGCAAAACAAGGCGTTTATTCACGAGTCTGCAGAGTCGGGTGTACCCTCAGCCAAGAGAATGTGCGCGCCAGGTAGACAAAGAAAACTGATTTTATAGCAATGTGTTTAGCTCCCCCTCTCTAACGCAATTAGCTCCCCTCCCCTTTCCTTCTCCCCTGTTTCTCCATTACTTGTTACTCCAGAGTTACAATCTAATGTGATTATCTAAATGCCCCTTTTGTGATTTGTAAATATGCTAATGCTGTCAACTTCCTTCTCAGAGATCCTCTAATTACATTTGCCCTTTGTTACTAACAATTTTCTACTGGTTTGGGAGTCACTATTTCCTTGTTTCTTACACCAGGGCAGAGTCCTGGCCAGCCAGGGAGAGGCATCGATCAGGCGTCAGTCCCTACCCCTTCCTGTAACGCCAGGCTGTGGCTCCCGCCCAGAGTGCACCTCACCTGATCTTGTAGTTCCTGCAGCTACCAGGTAGGCTGGTCCAACCCCTGGGGCTCCCTCAGAGCTGTGCCAGGGCCTGAGATGGTGTGACTGTCTCACTGAAGGCTGACCTACACAGCTTCTTCCACTCAGTCATTCTTAATGTCTTCTCAGCAGTCAGAGTTTTCTTGGGGAGTAAGGTTGTTTCTCTCTTCTGGAAGGACCTTGAACTTTGGGGGAGTTCAGGATGAGAAGATGCAGGGACACTGGTTGGTGGGGCTGGGGTGAGGCACCAGGTGTTCCAAATGTCAAAATAAGGAACATCTGGCCCTGGCTGGGTAGCTCAGTTGGTTAGAGCATTGCCCCTAATACACCAAGGTTGCAGGTTCAATTCCTGGTTAGGGCACAGGAAAGAATCAACCAATCAATGCATATTAGTGGAACAAAAATCGATGTTTTTCTCTCTCTCTGTAAAAAAAGAAAGGAAGTGAAAGAAAGAAAGAAAGAAAGAAAAACTTTCAAACCTGTAGAGAATTTTTGAGTTTTCTGGTGCCAGACTGACAATATGTGCTGGGGAGCAAGATCTCAAATGCTCCAGAGAAGAACAGTTTTACAGCTTCTTGTATGCATTTGAAAGTCTTCTGAAATCCTCCAGAAGTCAGGATGGTAGGTCTGCCAGTTAAGGGTTGTAAGGAAGGTTGGAGAAAGCGAAATAGGGATTGGATTATAGGATGGTTAACCAGTTTATGTGCTTTCTTATGTGCTTTCTTAAGGGTGGTTAGCCTTTGAGGTATATTACTTCTGACATCTCAAAAGTGTGTTTATCTAGATGCACAAGAATAATGGACAGGTCTTGCTTAAGGCAAAAATAAACCTTTCAGTAAAAAGTCATATGCCTGGGACATGACTGCCCACCATAACCTGCCTAGTTAGGATAATCTGTGAAGTTACTTATCATAGAACCCCTTTTTCATCCACACAAGGAATCTCTGGGAACTCTTCATGTCTCTCTACCCACTGACAACCGAAGCTCAGGAGCCAGACCCATTACCCACGCATTCCTGAAGCCCAGGATAGGGGACCTCTTGTGAAGTGGCCTATAGCCTTGTGGAATAATGGATCAGCCTTGAGACCTCTCCTGCCCTACAATTGCCCAACCAACATCCAGGCAGGAACTGGCAGCCTCAGGTGACTTCAAGGGCTCTCAGCTGCTTCCCTGACAAAGAACCTCTCTTAGGATCTTCAGCAGTCCCTCCTTCCTACTTTCTGCCCTGCCTCCCTCCACAGGACAAACAAAAGGGATAATGGGAAACAGGCCGAGATATTCCCAACACAGCAGCTGTTCCAGGAAGCTCTTGTTTCAGGCACAGCCTTCCGGCCTGTACCTCTTTAACCTAGCCATTCCCTGATGTCAGCCTTAGAGTACTACCATGAAGAAAGTAAAAAACTTACCAGTGACTGCCCTGGCTAGTGTGGCTCAGTGGATTGAGTGCCAGCCTGTGAACCAAGGGTCGCTAGTTCGATTCCCAGTCAGGGCACATACCTACGTTGTAGGCCAGGTCCCCGGTTGGGGGCACACGAGATGCAACCACACACTGGTGTCTTTCTCCCTCTTTCTCCCTCCCTTCTCTCTAAAAATAAATAAATAAAATCTTAAAAAAAAAAAAAAAAACTTACCAGTGACTGCTGAGAAGCTGAGAAGCTGAGATACCTGTTGTTAGGCCATGGGCTGGGCTCCTGTTCTCCAGGAGCCAGAGTCACTGGAAGTCAGTGGTAGTAGGTCTGCCAATTATGGACTGAAGAAATCTTACCATTAGATAACAGACTGCCAGCTATTCTTGGCAACACTGGCATGTGACAACACCTTCACTTAGCAATAATTTCCTAGCACCAAACAGCCCAACAGCCCAATAGCTCTACCTGGTAATCCTGCCCTGGCAACATCAACATCGCACTCTATTAGAAATACCACCTTAAGTTCCTGTGACATAAAGCTAGCTCCTAGCCATTCATATAAAATTTTTTCTCCTCCAACTTAAGTGGTCTTATTTGGTGAGGTTTTACCTAAGGGTACTAATAATGATAATGATAATAATAAACACTTGCTTACTATGTGCCAAGCACTGTTCTAAGCACCCCACTTAATCCTCATGACAACCCTATGAGATAGGTACAATTATTATTCCCATTTGACAGGTAGGGAAAGTGAAGCTCAAAGAGATTCACTAATTTGCCCAAGAGTATACCCTAAGTAATGGCAGAGATAGGCTATGTAACCTGGTAATCCATCTCCTGGGATCTTTGCACTTAATTCTGCTGCTTTGCTTCCCAGGAAGCTCAGAGGACCTGGTGACCTCCCTCAGAGGCCTTCAGGGGAGTGTGCGAGGGCATATGAAGAACACCACAAGGCTGGGTATAGAGCCCTGTGAGGGTGCAGACACGTGGAAAGCAATAGGGGGAGCTCTGAAGTTTATTTACCCTAGGCCGTGAGACCGGGCTAGACCCAGGTAGGATCAAGGATGGCCATAAGGGTGTTCCCACCACAGAGTGGAGACCTCTTTGTCTGCTCCTCAGGAAGAAGCCCTTGTCACTGTCCTAGATGAAATGTTGCTATGAAGAATGGGCCCAGGTCTCTGCTCTAGGCTCCTGAGTTTAATAGAGCCTCAGCAAATCCCCTTGGGCTCCTGGCTTGGTGGTGTGGAGGTCAGAGGGTAGGAAAGAGAGTGACCAAGAGGGTGAATGGAGACACATGGTCAGGACTGTATGCACCTGGAGGACAACATCTCTAAGTGACAACTTTACTACTAATCCCATTGACAGAAAAAGGTGCCTGACTCTAGGGTTATAAAACTAGTCCCTGCTTCCCCTCTCTTAGCCTCAGGTTCACCATCTATAAAATGGGAGTAACAAAAACTAACCTCTCAGTGGTGTTGTGAGAAGTAAATGAGATGTTGTAAATGACAGGTGCTTGCCCAGTGCTTGCCCAGCATACAGTGAGTGCTCAATAATTGGGAACTGTTGGGCTAGCAGTGCCCTGATTAGGTTAATAGTAAGTGAGTGTTTGTAGTGATGTGTTATGGGGCTCTGTCCTGACCAACAGTATGCATGGCGGAGTTGAAGTTCCAAGGAGCAGCCTGGACCTAAACTTAGAGAGGGAAAAAAAACAGTGGGAAATACAACCAGCATTCAAAACAATTTTGGTGAAAACACAACATACAGATAATTTATTATAGATTGGTGCCTGAAACCTATATAATTTTATTAAACAATATCACCCTAATAAATTAAATAAAAATTTTAAAAAAGAATGGGGTTTTATCTAAAAAACAAAACAACAAAACAATTTTGACAGGCTGGAGTAAGCAAGATGACATTGTCCTTCTGTAGCTCCAAGACATTACACAAAACAGAGGCAGGGGGAGAGACCTGACTTGACCCCAGGCTCCAGTGAAAAGGATCTGAATGATTTAGTTGACCACAACTTGATGGGAACTAATCATGGGAGAGAAAGGCTCTGGAGCCCAGCAGCCTTAGGCTGCATTAACAATATGTTGTGTCCAGACTGGGGGAAATAATAGGCCTATTGTGCTGGCTTGGTCAGGCCATATCTGGAATCTTGCATTGCTACACTGACAGACTGGAATCGGGCCAGGAGCGGGGACCAGCCCAGCCTCAGCTCCCAGGCACTTGTGCTAAGCACTTCCTGTGCATTTTCTTATTTCATGCCATAATAACCCCATCAGGTAGTCACTCTTAATATCCCTACTTTATACACAGGGAGGTTAACTGAGAATCAAATGGAGGAGCCTGGGGCTTTTCCGAATGGGTCCCTCTTGTACTTGTACCTAAGGAAGACTGAGTATGCATCATTGAACACATGTTTATTAAGTTCCTACAGTGAGTTAGTTCACAAGCTTGTCAGTGGGAATATGGCAGCAGTGAAAAAGATGTAGTTTCTACCTTCATGGAATTCATGGTCTGGCAAGGGATCCAAATCACTTGCATTAGGTGTGATGCTATATGAGTGAACATTTTAGGGTTGGAAGGGATCATAGAATCCACCTCAGCCAATTCAAGACCAGAATGGGGAAGAGATAGACTAATGTCCCAGAACTCAGGAGGGATCTATGAGGCCAGCCTGTGCCCTTTTCACAGTACTCAGTTTCCTCTCTTTGACTGTCTTCTGCTCAGCAGCGGCTAAGAGCTGTGTGCCAAAGTGGGATCTGCTAGGGCGCATGAGGGAGCTTGGTGTGACCATACTGGGGAAAGCCAGATCTCTTATCTTCTCTTGGCAAGAAGAGATTTTACGGGGAGGAAGAAAAGGAGTGAGTGGCCTTTGAGGATCTGCCCAGCAGCCCATTCATGAGTGAACTGGTCTCCACCAGCCTCTTTGAGTGTCTGCCTGGGATGAGGTTGGCACAACAGACCAAGAGGTGAGAGAAAACAGTTTTCTGGCATCTATGTCTGGTCTCTCTTCTAGACTAATGTCCTCCCATCTTCTTTCAAGGACCAGATTACTCAGCACTCTTTTTCAAACCTTTCTTTGATTGCTTAAACCCAAAGTGCCATTGTAGCTTTGTATGCCCAGGCCTTCTTGTTCGGAAGACACATTCAGTCTTCTGGGAATTTTTGCTGAGAGGGATAGAGCAGGGCTCTTAAAATGGAAGGCTTTGGGATGGGACAAAACCTTTTGGGCCTGGTTCTGCCACATCTGTGAGTCTCCCTTTCTTTAACTGTAAAATGGAGCCCTCGTTTGGCGGTGGTGAGGGCTGAATACCATCACGTTGAGCATGGAGGAAGCTCTCCACAAAAGGCTGCTGTTATCATCACCGTGTAGCAGCAGTTGTTGTCCCGCATCTCCTTTCCACAATTTGGGAGTTCCCTGCTGGCAGGGGCACCGACTGCGGAGTGCGCTGCCTCATCTTTCTCCCCATCGCTGAGGGCCCCAAAGATGCGAATGGCAGGGAGAGGAAAAGATAGGTCTTGGAGGATGAAAGACGGACATAGGTAAGAAAATGCCAGCGCTGCATCCTACAGGTTTGCAGAGGAAGACTCAAGTGATTCCAGACTTTAAAGGGGCTTCTGACTCCCTCCCTACCTTTCCTAGGCTTGGAGGGTCCGAAGTCATGGGGTGTAGGCTGGACTCAGGGAAAACTCACTCTGGGAGACCACGGGCAGATCACTTTCAGCCTCCGGCCTCAGTTTCCCGGTGAGTGTCAGGTGGGTCTCCAGGCCTTTATCTGGGTTGCAAGATCCGGCCTTAGAGAACGTGGCTCAGGACCTCAGAGCGTCTGGGACTGGATGGGCGGGCCAGGAGGAGCCGGGGGGCCAGTGGATTGGCTGGAGGAGGGGCAGCAGGGCTCCGGGATTGGTCTACTCTGAGGGCGGGGCTCAATCTTTTAGAGGTGCGAGAGGGGAGTTGCCGGGGAGCGTTGCTTGGCCAGCCTGTGTGCAGGGTTTACTAGTGTGCGGCGACTGTGGCGGCGCCTGTGGCTGCTGCGGTTACGACTTGATCCCGGACGGAGCGGAGGCCGGCGGAAGAGCATCCCGGCATCCCGGTACCAGGCGGCGTGGCCCGCGGGTCATGGCCAAAGGAGAGGGCGCTGAGGGCGGCTCTGCAGCGGGGCTGCTGCCTACAAGCATCCTCCAAGGTGGTGAACGCCCAGGCCAGGTGAAGGTGAGAACCCGGCAACCAGGGTGGAGGGCAAAGGGCAGGGGTTGGGAGATACAGACTGGTGGGGCAGTTGAACGATAAGCCTGGCTCTGGAACATCTTGGGCTATCCGGTAACAGGCGGGCCCAGGGTCAGAAGAGAGCCCAGATTTGCCGTGGGGGCTCGGGGGGTGGGGAATGCAGTGTAGATGCCGGCGCCCCCTTTTGTCCACCCTGTTTCCGAATCTCTGCGGAGCTCCCTGCCGGCAGCTCCACGTGGTGCCCGGCTCTGGCTAGCTGTTTTTCGTTCTTCTGTGACCAGCGGCTTAGAAGCCAGAAAGACTCTAGAAGTTAGATAGACCCCAGAAATCTGGGAAAGGTCCCTTGGTTCCCCATCTCTTACCCTCTACTCCCCATCCCCACAGGCCTACCTATGCTTTGCCTCAACTCTGTGTGAGGGCCGGCCGCTCAAGTTCATTCATAAGAACAAGGACTCCACTCTTAAAGGAGCCGCATTCTTCAGGCGGTTGTGTGTGTTGGGGGGGGGGGGGGAGGGAGGCGGGTGTAGGGGCTTATGCCCGTACTTTGTGCATCTTGATATTCGGCACCATTCCCAGCTCTCTGGATGGACATAATGAAGGACCCAATGAAATCAGGTGGCCCCAGGGAGGGATCCCAGGCAATAGATTTCTGCCTGGAAAGTGACTGCCTTTTTCTTTTAATTTTATCATTTGATTCTTGGGAAGAGCAGGGGTGAGCAATTAAGTTGCCGCTGTGTATGAGTAATCATTGCTTTCCCCTGGGCAAACTCAACCTCCCTGATGGCACACCCAGAGAGCCCAGCCCTGCTTTTCCTCCCCTCTAAGGTCCCCTAGGAGCCAAGTAAGGGTAGGACAGCTCCTAGGTTTGCCTGAAACTCTGGCTGCCCACCGGGGCCAGGGATGCTCTGGGACAGATGGAAGGAACAGCTGTGCCCCTATAGCTCTCTAGAGCCTTTACCCAGTAGGCAAGTGGGTCCTGGACTCTGAGCCAGAGCAGGAGCTGGGACTAGGCTTAGGCAGCTCTTGGCAGCAAGAGGATTTTCAGGTTGTGGCAGTTGGTGCTGGGTAGAGACAGGTCCTCTGATGAAGCATGTTCCCCTTCTAATCTGGAAAGAAGCATGACTGAGACCTTGGGGAATTTTTTAGGGATGGTGGGCTGATAAGAACCTGGGGGTGGAGTTGGGTAGGTAGGATAGGGTGGTTTAGGGGAATCTTCCTCAGTATTGGTTCCCCTTTTTCAGGTTCCTAAGGACAGAGAATACTTTTCTTGTGAGAAGTGCTATCTCTAGCTGGGTGGAATTAGGTCAAGACCAACTTGTTCCTCCTGGAAGAAGTGGCTAGAAGGATGTCCTGCCTCTGGAAACTTTTAGGATAGAGGCCAGGATCTTGGGTCTCTTTTCATGTTTTTCTCTTCCTCCTAAAAGGAACCAAAGAAGAAACAACAATTGTCCATTTGCAACAAGCTTTGCTATGCAGTTGGAGGGGCCCCCTACCAGGTGACAGGCTGTGCCCTGGGGTTCTTCCTGCAGATCTACCTGTTGGATGTGGCTCAGGTGAGTGGACTGAGACCATCAGGGCTCCTGCAGTATCCCAAAGTTTTCCCCATCTGTAAAATGGGACTGGGAATCCCTACTTTGCTGCCTGTCAGAGTCACCATGGATGAGAAATAAGAAGGCTTTAGAAAGTTCTGGAATGGGAGTCTATCTGCCCCAGGAGTCTTAGCTGGCAAGGTCAGGCAACTCCTCCTTGTCTGGCAAGAGCAACAGAGTCTGGAGGAGTAAGCAGTGGTGTGAGGGAGACCGGAGCCTGCTGGTGACACTGTTCTTAGAAGAGACTGGCACACCATGTCCCCAGCTGGACAGCAAGCAGTCAGCTGGCTTGGCTCTGGGATTGGTGGATAATGCCAGGCATGTGGATGAGGTGCATCTCATTTTCACCTGAGGAATAGAGCCATGTCAGGGACCCTCAAGTGTTGGACTGAGTTGGGGTTCCCCAAGACAGGGTCTTTGACTAGGAGGGATACTTAGGGTGAAGCAGGGTTCCTCTGTGCTTTAAGAAGCATTGGCCAGAAGCCTGGCATCCTGAGAATTCACCTTGTCTGGATGGGAGAGTGGGAGGCTGAACAACCATGGCTCTCAGGGCTCCCACACTGACCATCTTTTCAATGTAATATCTGACTTTGCAAGCAGGGCGTCTTAGTTGTATCCATTTATAGGTCAGGAACACTGAGCCCCAGAAAAAACAAATGACATCAGGGCTGGGCCCTGAATGGGGTGCAAATATGAGAAACCTACAGCTAAAGTGTAAAACTATATTGTAGCAAGTGTTAAAGTTGGAATAGTGAGATTAGGGAGACTGCCAGTGGGAGAGGCCACCAGTTTTCCAGCTTCCTGGAGTAATAGTAACATTAAGGCCTTGATGGGTAAGAAAGGGCCCAGAGGAGCTGCCTGTTCAGACCTAGAAAGTTTGGGGGGAGGGAATAGCTTAAGTGGGTTGTGACAGGCCACTTTCTAAAAGCATCTCTGAGTTCCTTTTTCTCTGTCCTTGAACCATAAGATAGGGGTCATAATTCCAGTCCTGTAATATAGGGATCATAACTCCCATTATACAGATGGGGAAATTGAGGCCCACTGGTCAAGCAGCAAATGCTAACTCTGGTATTTGGTGGTTAGAAGCTCAGGGCTGTGAAAAGGAGGCAAGGAAATGATTCTGGATTCATTCTCATTAATGGGAGGTTTTCAAAGGTGGCAGTGAAGGGGAGGACACACAGTGCTACTGCTAACAGAAAACTGTTATTGTCATTATTACCAAGGCCAGTGAAGATGGTTAAGGCCTGAATAGGAGCAGCACAGACTGCCAGGGACTTGGCTGAGGTGGGGAGAGAGCCCTCTGCTTTTGCCTACCAGTGAGGGTTGAGGTAGGTAGGAAGATGAAAGGGTTGTCTTTTGCCTTTCCTCATTCCAGGTGGACCCATTTTCTGCCTCCGTTATCCTATTTGTGGGCCGAGCCTGGGATGCCTTCACAGACCCCCTGGTGGGCTACTGCATTAGCAAATCCTCCTGGACTGGGCTGGGCCGCCTTATGCCCTGGTGAGTAGAAGGGGCTCCTTCAAGGTGGCAGAAGGCAGACCTGGAAGGTCTACTACCCTTCAGTTTTTCCATGTGCTTTGTCACAGGCTGAGGGGTGAGGAGAAGGAATGACACAACAACCCTAGTGTTGAAATTCCAGCTGAGGTCAGTTACCCCAGACATAGGCCCTGGGGTGCCCTGCCAGTTCATTCCCAGGTTGGCCAGATTGCCAGATTGAGCAAGTCCCCTGCCTCTCCACCAAACCTTATTGCTTCCCAAGGTCCATTCCCTTCATTGAAGCTGGAATCCTAACTCTCCCCACTCAGTCATTTCCCACAGTGGGAGAAGTAGTACTAGGTAGTGGTTGAGAGGTTACACTCTGGAGCCAGCCTGCCTCATTTTGAAATCCAGCTTCACCACTTACAGCTGTGCAACCTTGAACAAGTCACTTAACATCTCTGAGTCTCATGTTTCTTCATCTGTAAAATGGGGATCATAATATGCTTATCTTACGAGGGTGTGGTACGGATTAAATGTGCATGTGTGTTTTTTAAATATTTTATTTATTTTTAGAGAGAGGGGAAGAAAGGGAGAAAGAGAGGGAAAGAGACATCAATGTGAGAGAGAAACATCGATTGGTTGCCTATCGCATGCACCCCAACCGGGTACTGAATCTGCAACCAAGGCATGTGCCCTGACTGAGAATCAAACCAGCAACCTTTTAGTTTATAGGATGACACCCAACCAACTGAGCCATACTGGTCAGGGCTGTTCTTTCTTTCTTTTTTTTTTTTTTTTGTAAAGTACTTAGAATAGTGCCTGGCACATATTAAGTAATACATAATTTGGCACCCCTTCAGAATGTATCCTGGTGGGTGGAAAGCAGTAGTACTAAGCAAGGGGATATCAGACCCGTAACCTCTGGCTCCTTGGTACAAAACCTGCAGTACTCAGCCTCAGGCTATCTGGTAAGGTGGGGGTGGTGGTTCTACAGATCAGACAGCAAAGGGAGACACATAGGACAGCCTGACAGGCTGGAGCTTTGGTTCCCTCCAGGACATCCTGCTTGGTAGTGGTGGGAGGGACATTTCCTTTCATCTCCAGCCCATCCATACTCAAGTGGGCGCCTTCCTGCCCCAGGGGTGTCCATACCTGGTCTCTGGCCTTCAGCCTTCAAAGCTCTTCCCAGAGCCCCTGCCTCTCCCCGACAGCTTCCTTTCTCACGAGGCCCCCCTCCTCCCACCGCAATCCTGCCAGCCCCTGGCTAAGGCCCAGGTTGGGGCCTTTGATCCAGACTTCAGGGCTAGAGGGCAGGGACAGCTTGCCTTACCTGTGCAGGCTGCTCGGAGCTCTAGCCACCTGGGAAGCTAGGCCCTGTGCCCGCCTCCCTGGCAGCTGCTGGAAGGCGGGGCTCTGCTGCCTCATCTCATGAGGCCCTGCCAACGAGAGGCAGGCGCTCTGGCCAGCGCAAAGCCCTAGCAGCCTGGGTTATTCTCAGTCACATTCGGTTCCTCGTCAGCTGCTCAGCTGCCCATGAGAAGAGGATGGAGTGTTTGACCAAAGCTGACGCCCTCGTTCTCTGAGGAGACATGTGGATTCGGGAAGGGTGAAGGAGGGCAGGGAGGGAGAACAGGGCCGGCCCTCCCTGTGGCCTCTCCCTGGACAGGTGCGGCAGCCAGCTGGGTGAAGTTGCTGAGGCCCTTCAGCTGGCCTCCGACTCAGTGCACGTCCTCACGTGTCTGGGTGATACCTCTTGAGTGGTACCACCACCTTTGTCTGAGGGCACACTGGACCACTCCTGGGCTGAAGGGCTGCCTTGTAGTGTATGTGACTTCCTCCCTATCCATACCACAGTTAGCACCTGGTTCCCTCCTCAGGCCTAGGACCCGACACCCCTTCTGTCAGTAAGGGAAGAGGCTGGGCCTTTCTGGGGTCGTGAGCACTGTGGCCCATTCCGCATTGGTTTTAGACCAGATCTGCCCTCAGCCACTATTTAAATCCACCCTTCGGATCAAGAAGACTTCGGCAGACACTTTCCCTGGAGTTCCCGAGGCCACCCTATGAGAGGCGGGATGTCAGCGGGGTCACATGGGGAGACTGGGATGCAGCAGGGCCGGACCTGAAGTCTCCGCATCCCAGTGGTCTCCACAGCTCCCTGGCTGTGGGCCTCTACTATCCCCCTGGGCTTTCCTGGTGTGATAATCACAGCAAACACTTACTGTATCCCAAGCACTGTTCTACATTTAAATACCAACTTATTTGTCTCAAAACTGCTTCAACCCTAGGAAATAGAACCATGGTTCTTACACTGGCCTGTATGGCCCTACATGACCTGGTGTCCCATTTCCTCTCCAAACTCATGTCCTAGTTGCATCTCCCGTACTCACTGTACTCCAGCTCCACTGGCTTTATACCTGCTGGGTCCTGCCTGAGGATGTTTGCACTAACTTCCCCTTGCCCAGCACACTCTTGCCTCAGACATCTGCAAGGTCAACTCCCTCCTTTCATTCAAGTCTTGGCATAAGTGTCACATCCTCCAGGAAGGCTACCCTGAATTGTGTGAATTGCACCCCATTCTTCTAATCCCTATTTAACCTGCATTATTTCTTTAACCCATAGTAATTAATCACCTTATAATATGTTTTTTTTAAGATATTTTTATTTTTTGAGGGAGAAAGGGAAACATCAATGTGGGAGAGAAACATTGACTGATTGTTTTCAGTACACGCCCCACAACCCAGGCATGTGCCCTAACTGGGAATAGAACTGGCAACCTGGTTTGTGGGACGATGCTCAACCAACTGAGTCACATCACATAGTATGTTTATATGACTTCTGTGGTAAAATGTAAAAAAATTAACCATCTTAACAATTTTTAAGTGTACAATTCAGTGGCATTAAGTATATTCTCACTGTTGTGTGACTATTATCACCATCCAGCTCCAGAACTTTTTCAGCTTTCCATACTAAAACTATACCATCAAGCAGTAACTATGCACTCCTTCTCCCCAGCCCCTGACAACCACCATTCTACTTTTTGTCTCTGAGCTTGACTATATAAAAATATAGTACAGCATTTGTCCTTTTGTGTCCAGCTTATTTCACTTAGCATCAGGTCTCAGGGTTTATCTGTGTTGTAGCATGTATCAGAATTTCATTCCTTTGCTCCTTTATTTTTTTTTTTACCTTAAAAAATATATACTTATTTTTAGAGAGAAGGGAAGGGAGGGAAAAAGAGAGGGAGAGAAACATCAATGTGTGGCTGCCTCTCATGCGCCCCCAAATGGGGACCTGGCCCACAACCCAGGTATGTACCCTGACCGGGAATCAAACTGGTGATCCTTTTGTTTGCAAGCCTATGCTCAATTCACTGAGCCACACCAGCCAGGGCCTTTTTTTTTTTCTTTCTTTAAACATTTTATTTATTTTTAGAGAGGTGAATGGAGGGAGAAGGAGAGGGAGAGAAACATCCATGTTAGAGAGAAACATCAACCTGTTGCTCCTTGCAGGCCCCCAGCCAAGGACCTGGACTGCAACCCAGGCATGTGCCCTGACCAGGAATCTTAACTGGTGGCAACCTTTAGGTTTGCAGGACGACACCCAACCCATTGGGCCGCACCAGTCAGGGCAGAATTTTATTCCTTTTTAAGGCCGAATATATATGTATAATATGTATCCTCCCCTCCCTCAGGATCATCTTCTCCACACCCCTGGCCATCATTGCCTACTTCCTCATCTGGTTTGTGCCTGACTTCCTATCAGGCCAGGTCCTATGGTACCTGCTTTTCTATTGCCTGTTTGAGACACTGGTCACGGTAAGTGTGGGCACCTCCCCTGGTTGTCAGGGCAGGGGTGAGGGCAGTCCCCTGGCACCTGCAGGATTGGTGCCCAAAGCCACACCTGCCTGTCCATCGTCTGACTGGCCGAGGGCCTCTCTTCCATGACAGTGTTTCCACGTTCCCTACTCAGCTCTCACCATGTTCATCAGCACAGAACAGAGTGAGCGGGATTCGGCCACTGCCTACCGTAAGTCTCCCTAGCCCACTGACTGCACCCACCAGGAATCCTGGGTCCCCTGCTCCCTGACCCTCCTGCCTCCTTTCTTCCCTTGCTGGGAGTGGGTATGAAACCATCTTAAAAGTAACTCAATCCCCTTATGGCTCTGGTAAGACCAGAGAGACACAGGGACTAGCCAGAGGTCACACACAACAAGGCCATGAGTTAAGGCCAATGTGCCATCTGCCCCACCATCCTACAGCCATCCTACTTGGAGCTGCTACCATCATCTGGGGCTAGAACTGGGCCTCTACTCATCTGACCTATCTTCCTGGGGGTCCACAAGCCTGGGTCCCCTCCAAAGGAGTTCCTTTTCACTGCCCAGGGATGACTGTGGAGGTCCTGGGCACAGTACTGGGCACAGCGATCCAAGGGCAAATCATAGGCCAAGCGGATATGCCTTGTCTTCTGGACCCCAATGGTTCAGCAGTGGCGTCGGAAGGTGCCAACCACACACACAGCAGCACCTCGCTCAGAGAAACGGTGAGGCCCCTGTCAGGGCAGGGGTTTGGGGAGATGAGGAACCATGGGATGGTTTGCAGTCATCCTCAAAATGCTAATAATAGCTAGTGTTTGTTAAATGTTGGGCATTTGATATATAAACTATTACTGTGCCCATTTTGTAGATAAGGAAATTGAAGCATAGAGAGGCTAAATAATTTTCCCAGGGTGACAGCTAGGGAGTTGTACAAACCAGATTTGGGGAGATTTAACTGGCTTCTCAGACTCCACAGCTGGGCTCCTTTAACATTTTGTTCCACTGGACTTTGCCCAGCCCGAGGAAACAGCAGCAGGCTCAGGACAATGCTCCCATTTCACAGAAGGAGACAGTGAGACCTCAGAGTAGAAGGGACAGGTCCAGGGTCATTGAGTGGAGGTGCTGAATTGGGATGAGACCAGACTGACTGTCTCTCTCTGTTGCCTTTATCCTCCTTCGTAGAAAAATGCATACATGCTGGCGGCAGGGGTCATTGCCTCTATCTATGTCATCTGTGCAATTATTCTGGTCTTGGGCGTGAAGGAGCAGAGAGGTAAGAAGCCCCAAGGGAGGAGTGGGGTGCACGCCCCAGCACAGGATGACCTTGTCCCTCTGCCTGGGCCTCAGGCTTTGGGAGGGGCTTCTGCTCCTTCTTTACGGTCCCCTCTGGCCCCCAGAACCCTATGAGACTCAACAGGCTGAGCCAATGTCCTTCTTTCGGGGTCTCCGGCTGGTCATGAGCCATGGCCCGTATGTCAAGCTTATTGCCGCCTTCCTCTTCACCTCCCTGGCTTTCATGGTGAGTGGGGGCCTGACGCGTTCAGCCTAGGGGGGTGGGGTTGGCGAAGGACTCAGGCTGTGACAAGCTTGAGAGAGGTGGAATTGGGGGATGTGGGTAAGCAGAGGTTCCCTGGAGCTTAGGAAATGTCTTGGGGAGGCTCAGCCCCAATATCACATCCTTCCTTGTGTTTCCTCCTCCCTCTCTTGCCCCATCTCCCAGCTGGTGGAGGGTAACTTTGCCTTGTTTTGCACCTACACCTTGGGCTTCCGCAACGAATTCCAGAACCTGCTCCTGGCCATCATGGTGCGTGTGGGGCCCCGAGGGTGGGTAGGCAGCCTGGGCTGAAGTGGCATAGACTGCAAGATGGCTCTTAGGAGAGTCAGAGGATATTTTCCAGACTGACCCAAGATCATGAAGAGATGAGGGAGATTTCTCAAAATCATTTGGTTGGATCTGACCTACAATGGCTTAGGTTGGAATATACAAGTTTGGGTGCATCTTTCAAATCATTAAACTACTAATATGATGTTATATGCCAATTATATCTCAATAACACTGGGAGAAAAAAAAGAAAGTTTGGGGTTAAGTGTTCAAGTAGAGAAGATGACGAGCAAAGAGGTAGAAGCGAGGAGCTTGGGAAACCTTGGCTCAGTTGTGCTCAGAGAAGGCAGGAGATGAGATTGGGACCTGCTCTCGGAACCCCCTGGTAGCCATAAAAAATGCCAGTCAACTTCCTCACTGCTCAGATGATGTCATCTGGTTGCTCTCAGGCAGGGCTGGGAAGGGCAGGAGGGGTTCCATGCCTCTAACCCACCTCCCTCACCCTTTTCCGTCTACAGCTCTCGGCCACATTCACCATTCCCATCTGGCAGTGGTTTCTCACCCGGTTTGGCAAGAAGACGGCTGTATACATTGGGATCTCAGTGAGTGGGACTGAAGGGGTAGTGCGTGGGCTGGCGGTTGTAGGTGGGAGCTTCCCAGCTGACTCGCCTTTCTGCACCCCCTTCCCTAGTCAGCAGTACCATTTCTCATCCTGGTGGTCTTCCAGAAGAGTAACCTGATTGTCACATATGTGGTAGCTGTGGCAGCTGGCATCAGTGTAGCAGCCGCCTTCTTACTACCCTGGTAAGTATATAGGCCCACCCGGGTATGTTCCCCAGTCCCCTGCCCCCCACTTCTGAAGCTCCTGTGGGAGAATTCTGTGGATCCAGGTTGGGAGTATGGGAGAGTCTTCCCATACAGTTGTACAGGAAAGAACACCTAATCAGGGTGGAAAATGGGAGCTTAAGTCTGGTCTGCATGCTACTTGCCCAGTGGAGCATCTGGAGGAGTGGGGTTAATTCACCATGGAGGAGGAGGCCTTAATCACATGAAGTTGCCATCTCCTCACCGAGCTTGTCCATGGGGCTGCAAGCTCCCAGAGGTGCCAGATGGGCTAGTAGGGGCCTGCGGTTGCCAGGTGAGTGGGTCCTCACGGCTGGCACTCTGTACAGGTCCATGCTGCCTGATGTCATCGATGACTTCCACCTGAAGCAGCCCCACGCCCATGGAACTGAGCCCATCTTCTTCTCCTTCTACGTCTTCTTCACCAAGTTCGCCTCTGGAGTCTCACTGGGCATCTCTACCCTCAGCCTGGAGTGAGTGGGTTGAGGGCCTGGGGCAGTGCTGGACAGGTACAGGCCCCAGATGCTCCATCCTCACCACTCACCTTCCCACTGGGTCCCACAGCTTTGCCGGGTACCAGACCGGTGGCTGCTCCCAGCCAGCACGTGTCAGGTTTACATTGAAGATGCTGGTGACAATGGCTCCCATAGTCCTCATCCTGCTAGGCCTGCTGCTCTTCAGGCTGTACCCCATTGACGAGGAGAAGCGGCGGCAGAACAAGAAGGCCCTGCAGGCTCTGAGGTGAGAGCGGTAGGGGACAGGGAGGTGGAGGAGAGGCATCATTTAGTGCTTAGTCCTCAGACTGTGCCTCCTGTAGCCATGTCCAGACTTCCTCTTGCACACCTTCCCTGGACGGCTCCTCCTCCACCCCTTCCCTCTGCCAATTTGTAAGTGGCAGCTGATATTTCTTGAACACAAAGTTCCGTGTCAAGTGGTTTTACATTTATTCATTCAGCAAACGCTTATTGGAAGCCTACTCTGTGGCAGGCATCACTCTAGTGAATGAAATAAACAGAAGTTCCTGCCCTCATGGAGTGTATGTTTTAGAGAATGTGTATTCATGATCTTCTGTAGTCCTCCAACAACCCTAGGTGTCACAGAGTTCTATGATTCCCACCCTGTAGATGAAGAAACTAAGGCTTAACCTGGGAAGAGGGACTGGCCTGGCTGATAAACGGTAGAGCTACATTTGAGGCGTGGAGTTCTGACTCCATGCCCTGCAATCTTCACAGTACTCCTGACATGGAGTACTCAGGTGTGGCCTGAGACCTACCCTTTGGGAGACTAGAGGGTAGGGTGGAGTAAGGCCTGCCAGCTCATCAGCCAGCCTAGGCAATAGCATAGTCCTTGGGCTTGTGGTGCCTTGTGTGTAGCAAGAACAGTGAACGGACCAACCAGCAGTTTCTGGGCTGAGATGCTGAGTGTTTTAGACTTGCCCAACAGCTGGCTAAGACTGCAGGGCTAAGATTAGGAGAGGACCAGGGCATGTGTGGGCAGGGGAGGGGTAAGGATGATTCTTCTAACTTATCTCCTTTGGCTCTTGCAGGGAAGAGGCCAGCAGCTCGGGCTGCTCTGACACAGACTCTACAGAGCTAGCCAGCATCCTCTAGGACTTGATGTGTTGCCTGAAGTCACCAAGCAGAAGGCCTGAGTCACCAGGCCACATGAGGAATCTGGGTCTGCTTGCCTGCTCACTTGACAGCTGGTCTCCAAGTGCCAGGAAGGGAGCCAAAGACGAGAGTATGCAGCCCAGGACACCTCCTATGCCCACCTTGGGGCAGGCTATTCATACAGCCATCTGCTCCCCTCTTCCCGCCCATGGGGCCGAGCCCTGGGGCTGCTACTGTGAATATGCCAAGGACTGATCTGGCCTAGCCCAGGATACTAATGTATCAACATTTTATACAGAGACTAATTAATAACTTAATGACTGTGTACATAGCAGTGTGTGTGTGTGTGTGTGTGTGTGTGTGTGTATGTCTGTGAACTATTAATGTTATTAATGTCCATAAAAGCTGGAAAACAGAGCTGCCTGTTTCTTTCTTTGTCTTTTGCCACTCACTGAGCCCTTCTGTGCCAAAATTCAGATAGAGAGGGAACAGTGAGCTGAAGTGGCTCTGGGCAGGGAGAGTGAGCCTGGAGTTGTGATAGTAGCATTAGCTAACATTTATTAAGCACCTATGTACCAGGCATGGTGTGGAGGCTTTACATTCACTTAGCTGGTATTCTCACTTAAACCTGGAAACTATCTTGCTAAGTTCAAATTTGTCCCTGTTTTAAAGGTGAGGAAACTGATCCTCAGTGTTGAGGGACTTGGCTAACATCACCTAGCCAAGAGGACCTAACTGGAATCTCATCTTAGATCTGTGAGATTCCAGCATGTTCACCACCAACCTCAGCTCCAACCCTACTGTTAGATGGTGGCTCTGCCTAGACCAACACTGTATTTCGCACCCTGTTTGTGCCTGAGTGTGTTCGCCTGGCTGTGCTGGGACAGATTCTGTGTGACTGGGGCCCTGTGGGTCCTAGGGACCTGTGATCCTTTCTTCACAATTGTTAATGACAGTGTTGAAAGGTGAGAGCGTACCTGGCTGGGTATATGTGTCAGGTAAAAAGTGGTCTCACAGGTGCACTAGTGACAATCACCTCTGGCTGGGAGGAGGTTGGTGTGAGGGAAGGCCTAGTTTGAAGAATTTGCCTATTTTCATGGTGTAAATACTCCCACTATAGCCAATTTCAAGTTATCAACCATTGTACTATCTTGCAAAATTCCTGAAAATTTAACAATTGGCTCTTGCAGATGGGTAGGAACCTGCCTTGACACATTACTGGGCTTTATTATATTTTATTTTTTCAAGTTTAATAAAGTTTTAACATAAATTAAGCTTTTCCCTTTTATATATACTTACCCAGTGGACCCTTATTTAATGAAGTGTCATAATTAAACCTTAAGTCATACCTCACTCCAAATAATTGGCCCCTAAATGACCACTTCTGAGCTAGGCTGCCTCCCATTCTTTCCTTGGAGTCTATTTACCTCTGACCATTTAGCCCCCATCCCAACTCTCTGTTCCTCATTTTATTCTTACAATGGTTAGAAAGAACTTTAAAAAAAAAACAATTTTTTTGTTTCAAAACCAAAAACAAAAGAGGTAATAAAAAATTAGTGTATTGAGGATTTCTGGCCAAGATGAAGGCATAGGTAGACATGCTTCTCCACCCTCTACAACAATAAGAAGAAATACAGCTACTTCAAAACTAAAAACCACTAGAGCTACCAGAAAACTGAATTGCATGGAAGTCCAACAAACAAAGATATAAAGAAGTAATATTGATCCAGACAGGTAGGAGGGGCAGAAAAGGGGTGGAGAGGATGCGGTTTGGTGGTGGTGGCGGCAGTGGCGGTGGCAGCAAGGCAGTGGCTGTAGCTGGGTGGCGAAAAGTGCAGTCACACATTTTAAAACTTGGGAGGGATACCTGGAGAGTGATCCCAGTCCCAGACCAGGTCAAAGAGCTCATGGCTCCAGCGCTGGGGAAAATAAAGCCTCATTGCTTCTGACTGTGAAAACCAGTGGTGGTTGGGGTGGAGGAAGAAACTGCAGGTCTCTCAGCAGAGTCCGCTTGTTTAAAGGGCCCCCACAGTCCTAGAACATTCACAAACCCACTAACTCTGGAAACCATGGCCAGGGCAACCGCTAGAGGGGTGCCAGTCCCACATGGGAAGTGGGAGAAATGCCTGGAAGAGGGGCAAATGCTGTGTAAGTGGCATTGTTGTCTCTCAGACCCATTACTGGGTTTTATACACTTAAACCAAGTTCCAAAAATCAAAAAAAGCAAAGCTGTCAAGATCAGGAGCTATCAGTCCAATCTCTTTATTTTATAGATGGATAAGTGAGTCCCAGAGAAGAGAAGCACTTAAGACTCTTTAGGCTTGTTTTTCTTTTTTTTTTAATTGATTTGAACCCCGGTTTCCTTCTCTTCATCATTGGTTTTGCGTGAATTTTTCCTTTGTTTCACTTATCATAGCCTTCACTTCTTCCCTTATGCATCTGCCATACTCAAGCATGTCTGTCAAGCCTGTGACCATCTTTATCACCAGTGTTTTGAATCCTGCATCTATTAGGTTGTCTATTTCCTCATCTGTGAGGTTGGCTATCTCCTCGTTGCTTAGTTCTCCCACTGGAACCTTGGTCCGTTCCCCCTTTTGGGCCATACTTCTCTGTCTCCTCATTCTGACAGGCTCCTGTGTTTGTGTGCCTCCGCGTCCCAGGAAGTGCTGTCACTCCTGTTACGTTGTAAGGGGTGGAACCTTAGGAATTCGTCAATACAGGGCGACCTGTTTCACCACGTTGTGGTGCTGTATTGGGGGAGGGGTCAGAGAGGGAACAATGGCACCTGACCAGCACTCCTTTTCCCAGCACCTCTCCCACTTCCGCACCAGACTGGTGCCCCTCTAGCTGCTGCCCTGGCTGTCATTCCCAGAGTGAGTGGGTCTGCGGATGTTCTAGGACCGTGGGGGCCCTTTAAACAAGCGGACTCTGCTGAAAGCCCAGCAGTTTCTGCCTCCACCCCAACCCCCACTGGTCTGCACAGTCAGAAGCAATGAGGCTTGATTTTCCATGGTGCTGGGACCGTGAGCTTTGAGGCCCAGTGAGGAGCTGGGAACATTCCCCAGGTGTCCCTCCTGACTTTTTAAAACGTGTGACTGCGCTTTCCGCTGGCTTACTGCTGCCGCCACTGCCGCCACCACCACACCGAATCCTTTCCGCCCCGGCTCCGCCCCTCCTACCTGTCTGGATGAGTATTTCTCCTTTATATCTTTGTTTGCTGGACTTCCATGCAGCTTCATTTTCTGGAACTTCTGGTTGTCTCTAGTTTTGAGGTAGTTGTGTTGCTTCTTAGTTGTGGAGGGAGATGCAGCGTGTCTGTCTACACCTCCATCTTCTAGGCTTGGTTTTAACTTTGGGTGTGTGGCTCCAGTTTTTGCTAATGAAGTTCTGCCAAGTCACTTATAAATTTATAAAATGATACTAATAGGCACTTAATAAAGATCAGTTCAATTAATTAATTATAACCACCAAGTACTGTTTTTTAAGATATTTAATTTCCTAAATCATTCACTTGCTTCTTTCCCATCCCTACAGTTACTCATCAGGTATTATTTTCTCCTCTTTCCCATCCCTGCAATTACTTATCAGGATGATTAAACCAGCATTCTCATTGATCTTTGTCTCTGATTTGATCTCACACTCCCTCTGCAAACTATCCAAGATAACCAAGTGACTCTCCCATTCAGAAACCCTTCTGTGAGTCCCTGTTGCCTTCAGGAGGAAGTTCGAGACTCCTTCTGACCTCACCAGCTCCAGATATAGATACAGCCCTTTTTGCAGGCCAGCTGCTCAGCTGGGGAATACATCTGGCTTCTAGTCCTCCTGGCAGATATTGGTCCAATGTGTCTGGGCTTCAGCCTGCCTCTCTAAAGCCATTTCTGCTTCCCTACCCCTAGGGACAGCTCTGAGAGTTCCATGCCCAACTTCACTGTGGTCTCCGGCAGGAGACCAGGGCCCAGGCAGAGTGGGATGGGGTTTGTGGAGCTAAATAAACATGAGCTATGACTAGAGGGCTTTGTGAGCCAGCCCTGATTCCTACTGACCCACTATGATGCTTCTCTCTTGGCTTCAGCTTCCCCCAACTATATGGTTGGGATTTTGAATGGAAAACCCTTGCCTCTCTAGTATCATGCTTTCCCCCACTCTTTTATTTTGTTTGTTCATTTTTTGTTTGCGTTTTGTTCTCCTTTTCAAGGACCTGCTGACTGGGGGATGATTTGGTACAGGTGGGAGAAGCGAGGATGCAGCCTGAGATGTCAGTACCCCCTTGGGTAAACTGACTACTCCAGGTTCCTCTGGACAGCTCATATCTACTCATCCTTGGGGAGAAGTGTTATCTTGACTTTCTTTACGCTTGGATCCAGCATTATTACAAAAAAACCCCTTGCCTCTTCCCTTTTGATTCTATCCTGCTGTCCTCAGCCAATCCACCCCGCCTTCTCCACCCCACATTCCTGCTAAAGACCAGCTGTGGCTTTGGCTCCACCTGTTGGAAGAAAGGGCAACATCTTTCAACATTGCAAAGAAGGAATTCCAGATCTGTCATTGACTGGCTTTGTGATATTGGCTATCCATTTATGGAACAAATATTTATAATGGGTCTACTATGTGTTGTGCAGTGGCTACACTCTGAAAATAGAGTGTCAAACAAAATAGAGCTTACATTCTCACTGGGGACCAATGACGAATGAATGGACATATAAATAAGTTCAGATTGTGATAAGCGCCATGAAAGAAAGAAGCAGGGAGATGGAATAGAGGGAACTGTGTGGAGGTTATTATTTTTTTAATCCTCACTCTAGGACACTTTTTTTTTCATTACTTTCAGAGACAGAGAGGAAGGGAGAGAGAGAGAGAAATATTGATGTGAGAGAGAAGCATCAACAGATTGGCTTCCTCAAACGCCCAGACCAAGAACTGAACCCACAACCTAGGTATGTGTCCTGACCAAGAATCAAACCTGCAACCTTTTGGTGTACAGGATGACACTCCAACCAACTGAGCTACACCAGCCAGGGCTATGGAGGTTATTTTAAATTGAGGGAACTAATGTTTGTCTTGAAGCACAAAGGAGGAGAATTAGCAGACATTTGAAGAGCTTCCAGAAAAGCATTCCATGTGGAGGAGACAGCTAGTACAAAGACCCTGAGGTAGCAAAGAGCTTGGTGTATTTCCAGTACTGAAAGGAAATAGTGTGGCCAGAATTTAGTAAATGAGAGGGCAGGTGGTATGAGGTGATTTTGGAGAAGTATACAGGAACTAGATCATCCAGGACCTTGTAGCCAACAGTGAGAGTTCAAATTTTATTTTGAGAACAGCCAAAGAACTGTTAAAGAGGTTTAAACAAAAATGATTTACATTATTTGAAAAATGAAGGCAGAGGCAGATGGCATAGGGCTTTGTAGGCCATATTAAGCATTTTGATCTTTATCCTAAGAGCAGAAAGAAGCCGTTGATGAGTTTTTAAGTAGAAGAGTCATATGCTAGATCATGATGTGGACAAAAAAGGGGATCTGTAATAAATGTGAAGAAAACTAGCCTTACTGGGTAACCTGATCATAAAATTCCTAACTGGGCAAGTCAGGGTGGGTAGTCAAGGGCCAGGCATATGAAAAGGTTAATCTTATTCTGACTGGTGTGGCTCAGTGGATTGAGTGCCGGCCTGTGAACCAAAAGGTCACAGGTCTGATTCCTGGTAAGGGCACATGCCTGGGTTGCGGGCCAGGTCCCCAGTGGGGGTGTGTGAGAGGCAACCAGTTGATGTTTCTCTCTCATATGGATTTTTTTTCTCCCTCTTTCTTTCCTCTCCCTGTTCCTCTCTCTTAAAAATAAATAAATAAAAACTTTTAAGCAAATCTGAGGAACAAAGCCTCATGTCTATCGATCACAGAGACAGAGTTTTGGTCAAATTAGAGATAACATCTAGGCCTCAGTGGTGTTTCAGCTCCAGGCCCAGAGGAGCAGGAAGGCCAGGCAGGGCAACACCACAGCTGACATCAGGACCAGCTGCAATGACTAATGACCCCCTACCCTAGTGCTGGCCAATCAGTAGAAACCACAACCCTTAAAGGATACACCTACAAAGCCAAGGACTATTCTATTGAGATCTTCCCCTGAGACCTCCCCAAAAGTCCTCACCTTTGGAAACCAGGTAAAAGCCTTTAAGACGAAGGACCCAGAGTGGTTCGCTCTCTCTGGAGCATGCCTGACCCTTTTCCCTTCTCCTTTCCCCAGGCCTGTTTTCTCTGCCTTTCTTTCTCTGAAACTCCAAGGGCCCTTCTTTTGCCTCTGTAACTTGTTTCCTGGGTCCACACAGCCCACCTGGCCCATTCTTCTATGGCTCACTTCTATCTCTGTGATTTTCTTTTTTCCTTCCTACTCTAAGGCTCCTGTCTGACAGGAAAGTCCACATTAGTCATTGTCAAAGCCTCATTTCCTGCCCCCACCAAGGACCCCCAGAACCCAAGTGCCTAAAAAGTTAGGGTGGCATCTAGTCTTCTATTCATGCAGACATATCATTTTCCAAAAGCCCAGTGGAAGAAACAGTGGCTGGGCTCTGTTACTGGAAAGGAACTGAGCCCTGCGCAGGTCTGCCTAGGGCCAGCTGGTTGTGTGTGGGTTCCTGACTTCGTGAAGGAAAGATTTCACAACACAAGTCCAGGTGATTTTGAGAGTATTATTAAAATACTGGGGACATGAAACAAGGAAGGGCTTAGGATAGAAGGAAGAACGGGAGAGAGCCTAGGTAGGGCTGCTTTAGTTCTCTAGAAATGTTACAGGAAAGAAATGAGCCAGGGTGGGGCTGCTTTGGCTCACTGAGAAGTAAGTCACAGTGACAGAAGTGAGTCAAGGCAGGGCTGCTATTGGCTCACTGGAGTCAGAGAGCCAGTATGACAGAGAGGTAATGAGCCAGAGAATGCGTTTTGGACTAGATCCAGGGCTTTCTTCCCCTTTTCCTCCAGGGTAGTTGGGCAGGGGAGGGTGGAGATCAAATCTCCAGGACAATCAAGGAAGTCCCTGATTTCTGTGGCCTGGGGCCCTTTCTGGGTGTCACTCTAAAGAGGTGCAGCCCAGAGTTAACTCTGATTGCACACCTTCCAGGAAATTGCCTCTAGTCTGGCAGAGATCTCACTGAAATGGGCCTAGGTTGGGTGGACTGTGTCCTCCCTCCAACGTTTTCCAAAATGACCTGAATAGCTTGGGGGGAGTCTGGGATGACTTGGGGTGACCTAGAGTCAGAAAAGCAGGGTCAGGGAGAATTATCTGCCTTTCTAGTGGTTCATTAGAGATGGGGAAAATGCAACCTAGACCCTCTACTGTCTCCCACTACAGTCATGACAGTCACTCATCCCAATACCTTCCTCTTTGGGGGTACCCTGCAGCCTCAAAGGATGCCTGTATTTGGGAAGGCAGGGGAAAACCCAGTCTAGCCCCCAGGCTCAGAGAGGACAAGGGATTTGCAGAAGGTACACAGGCATAGGCAGAAAAGGATAGAATCTAGGTCTCACTACCAAGCCCCGAGGTATATTTTTCCCCACCAAATTATCTTCCCCTCCCCCTTCACTTCCACCAGGGCCCAGATTCCATAGTTAGTTCCCCAGTAGTCTGTGGCTACCAGGTCATGGGCTTGGTCATAAATGGTAACACCAAGGGACAGTGCAGTGTCTGAGAGGATCTATGCCCCACTTTTCTTAAAGGGACCCAGTTGCAGATGCCACAAGGGAAGAGATATAGGTTTTCTAATACAATCCCCACCTGATGCTTGAATGCTGTCTACAACATTCCTGCCTTGTGGCTAACAGCTTTCTGCTCCCACTTGCCACTATTGGCAGACAGCTCATTATGGTTTAAGTCAGCCTGTTTCATTTCTGGAGAAAGGTCTTGTAACCAGGCAGCATGGGGTCCAGCTGCTTGTCACCGTTTACACACATAACACAAAGATTGGTGTGGAAGGCGATGGGTTTTTCTTTTTTTTTTTTTAAGAAACTATTTTTTAAAATTTATTGATCTGTTTGTTTATTTTTTAGAGAGAGGGGAAAGGAGAAAGGGAGGGAGAGAAACATCACTGTGTGGTTGCATCTCACTCGCACCCCCAATTGGGGACCTGATGTGCAACCTAGTAATGTGCCCTGACTGGGAATCGAACCAGCGACACTTGGCTCGCAGGAGCGATGGGTTTTTATTAACAGGGGTCCTAGTTTGAGGGGTCTGGGAGATTCTTGCTCTGAATCATTTTCTTTTGCAAGACATAGGACCTCCTTTACTCCCCCAAAGTATTGCAAACCAAAGCCACACCCAGAAGCTCCCCATTATTGCTTACCTGTCCTTTTGGAGCTTAAGCTGGCCCTGCAAACAGGTCTCCATGCTCTCCGGGATTTGTACTTGTGGGTTTTAGAGTCGCCACCATCTTGCAGCAGCTCTCTCTCTCTCTCAGGGTTTGGGGAGTGTTGCCAGATCACTCCAGATGGTCATTCAAGGGAAGCTCCATTTGTGGGGATCTTCCCAGCTCATGCCTCCATGTGTTGCTCTCAGTTTCCATGCCCTGCTCTCAGGGCGAGAGAAAGGAAGGTGTCCAGGAGCCATATGCCATGCTACACTGGGTCATAGCATCCCAAAGGCTGGAGCCTGGCAAGACATGAATCCCAGCATGGGATCCTGTCTACAGGGATCTGGCTTCCAACTGTGTGGGGCCTAAGTCCTAGGTGGGCCTGGCCTCTGCCAGTGTCATGAGTGCTCCCATCTGTGCGTGACAAAGGAAGAGCCCAGGAAGCCAAGAAGCCAAGAGAGCAAGAGACTCCGAGCAAAGAGGGTGAGCTTCTGCGCATCTTCTGTTTAAAAGTCCTCTTCTAGAATTCTATACATAAGGGGGTGTCAGGTTTTTCCCAAGGTGCATCAGTGTCCACCATTTTTGTGAGCTTCTTACTGTCTTCAACCCTCTTCAAGCTGCTATTTTGTGCAAAGGAGAAGTTTCCCAGCTGTGCACAGACGCACAGCATCTGCTTGCCCAGGGTGGGGCGTCCAACCCTCACATCTCAAGCAGGTGCTATATGAGCTCCCTCCCAGCTATGTGAAAGTAGCTCAGGTATGGCACTTTCGCACAACCACATGGCTGTCGTTTATTGTTTGGTTCCAGGGTGTAAGAAGGCTGTCACATGGTTTTGGTTGCAATTTCAATTCAGGGGGCTTCTGGTGCTTCCTGCAACCATAGAGCCCTGCAACTTCCTCCCTTCTGGGGGGAGGGGCTGGCCCTGACAGATCTAGGTTCCCCAGGGCTGGGGTCTAGCCCAGCTCCCAGCGATTTCTGGACAGACCTGCTGTTAGGGACCCCAGACTTGCAGAAATCCCCTGGTGTTGCGGATGAAATGAAGACTTCCCAGGCAGCTTGTGCTAGGGAAGAGAAGGTCGGCAAATGTCTGAGAGACAAATGCCTCAACTGCCTTCCTCCAAGGTTTTTATTGAGTGCAGTAAGCTTAAGGGCACATAGCATGCACGTAAGGCTCATCAACCAATGTTAAACAGTGCTGATTACAGAAAACAGATATTGTTCAGGGATAACAACTGAAGGAACACAAGATCTCCCTCGAGTCAGGGTGTGTCAGACACACAGACTTCAGATGGCTGTAAAATAGGGAGGGTAAGTTCATTTTGAGTTAAAGTTAAAACCTCTGCTGCTGGTATGATAAAGCGATCAAGAGAGGTTAAAGAACACGGCAAGCTTCAAAGGACATAAAGGATTTTCTCATGACCCAATTCCCATGGGGGCCCACTGGTTATATAGCATCGAGGAATGTATGCACCCAGCTTTCCTGGTTTTCTGGTCAGGTCTTACAGATTTCATTTTCTTTGCCTGGACTGCACAGGGCTCCAAGGCTCAATACTTTCCCACCTACCAATAGTTTCTGACAGCTACCCCATTACAGTCTTTCTTATCGTGAATGCAAACTATGTCCTTATGGCTTGCCCCCATAGATTCCGCACCCACCCTTTGTTAGCTGCACAAAACACCTCCTTCCTCTATCCCATTTCATACATACAGGAAGTTAAAGGTAGACTCATGTCCCCAGAAATGGATTTAAGGCTTTGTTTAATTCTTCTAGTTAAAATTGTTTTAATTTCCTGTAAAAAGCATGAATTTGTTTTTGTAATTAAAAAAGAAAATCATTTTAAAATATTTTATTGAGGTATAATTTTATATAGAAAAATGTACAAATCTTAACTATATAGTTTGACTCTTCTGTATGTAAGCAATTGGATTCAAGCAACCAGGACCTGAAAATACTGGAAAAAAATGTTGCATTGTTGCTGATGTGTACTATGTAGTTATGCACAGACTTTTTTCTTGTCATGATTCCCTAAACAATTCAGCATAACAACTACTTATGTAACATTTACATTGTATTAGGTATTATAAGTAATCTAGAGATCATTTAAAGTATGTGAAAGGATGTTCATGGGTTATATGCAAATACTATGCCATTTTATTTAAGGGACTTGAGTATCCTTGGATCTTGGTATCCATGAGGGTCCTGGAATCAATCCCCTGTGAATATTAAGAAACAATTGTACAGCCATTTAACCTCTACCTAGTTCTAGATAGTGAACATTTCTATCTCCCTGAAAGGTTCCTTGTGCTCCATTTAATCAATACCCATTCCACCAGTGTAACCACTACAGTAGACTCCCTTATTTGCAGAGGATATATTTCAAGACCCCCACTGGATGCCTGAAATCATGGACAGTACTAAACCCTATATATAGTACTAAACCCATTCCACCAGTGTAACCACTACAGTAGACTCCCTTATTTGCAGAGGATATATTTCAAGACCCCCACTGGATGCCTGAAATCATGGACAGTACTAAACCCTATATATAGTATTTTTTTCTATACGTACATACCTATGATAAGGTTTAATTTATAAATTAGGCACAGTAACAGATGAACAACAATAGCTAGTAATAAGATACAATAATTATAATATCATAATATACTGTAATAAAAGTCATGTCATCTCTTTCAAAATATCTTATTGTAAAGTATTCACCTTTTCACTTTTCACTTAAAGCACTTTACAGCTTCTCTTTGGAATATCTGAATTTCCAGCATCACAATTCTTGCACTTTGGGGTCATTACTAAGTAAAATAAGTGTTACTTGAACACAAGCACTAGGATATCGTGACAGTCAATCTGATAACCAAGACAGCTACAAAGTGACTAACAGAAGGGGAGTGTATACACTGGATAAAGGGATGATTCATGTACTCGGAAGGATGAAGTGGGATGGTTTGAGATGTCATCATGCTACTCAGAACAGCACATGTGCAATTTAATATTTATCAATTTTTTATTTCTGGAATTTCCCACTTAATGTTCTCTGACCACAAATGACCATGGGTAACAGACTGCAGAAAGCAGAACTGCAGAAAAGAGGGGACTACTGTATTCTGAGTTCTATCATTATAGATTAATTTTGCTCATTTTTAAACTTTTTATAAATGGAATCATATATTATGTATTCTTTTGAGTCTGGCTTCTTTCTCTTAGTACAATGTTTCTGAGATGCATCTGCATTGTCCTGTGTATTAGTATTTTTTCATTTTGAGTATTGCTGGTAATATTCCATTTTATGAATACATCACAAACTGTTTCATTCTCCTGTTGATGGATATTTGGATTTTGCCTAATTTTTGGCTAATATGAATAAAGCTGCTATGGACATTCTGTACAAGCCTCTTATGAACATGTGAACTAATCTTTCTTAGGTATATGCCTGGGTGTACAAGGTCTATCCAGAAAGTATTCAGCCAGCCATGTACTATGAAAAATAGACATTTATTAAAGAACATACAAGAAACATTGCATATAGGACAACGATGCCTTAGTCCCTTTCAAAGAAGGCACCTTGGGACCTCACACAGTTGTCCCAGTGTCTCTTCCACTGTTTAAAATACTGAAATATTCTCTGTTGGAATCGCCATCAGCTACCCTATCATATTTTCCTGAATCTCATCAATGGTTCTGAAATCTCTTCCCTTTCAGAGGTGTTTTTAGTTTTAGGAAAAGCCAGAAGTAGCAGGGTGCCAAATCTGGGCTGTAGGGGGGCTGAGTCACCTGGGTAATTTGATGTTTCGCCAAAAAACTCTGCACAAGATGTGATACATGAACAGGTGTGTTGTGGTGATGAAGCTGCCAATCACCAGTTGCCCATAGTTGTGGCTGTTTTCATCGTATTGCCTCAATGAAGGACACTGAAGAACATTGAGGTAGTGCTCCTCATTAATTGTTTGGCTTGGAGGGGTGTACTCATGATGGACCACACCTTCCCAATCAAAAACACAATTAACATGGTCTTGATCTTGCTGCAACTTTCTTTGGGCATGGAGAACCAGGCAACTTCCACTGGGATGACTGAGCCATTGTTTCTGAATCAAAGCCATACCCATGATTTATCTCCAGTTATGACCTTCTTGAGGAAATTTGGGTCATTGGTAGCGGTTTGAATCAAGTCATTAGCAACTGCAGTGCAATATTCCTTCTGCTCTGGCAGTCCATACACGTTCAACATTCTCAAGTGTTCTGCTTGTTGCAAGCTTTCCAGAACATGGGTCACTTTCAACAGATTCTCAATCATCTTTGAGGTGTTTGTGTTACACACTTTTTTCTTTTCTTTTTTAAAAAAGATTTTATTTAGTTATTTTTAGAGAGATGGGAAGGGAGGGAGAGAGGCAGAGAAACATTAATATGTGATTGCCTCTTTTGCAACCTCAATCAGGGCCCTGGTCCTCAACCCAATGAATCCTCTGGTTCACAGGCTGGTGCTCAATCCACTGAACCACACCAGCCAGGACTGTGCTACACTTTTATTTTCATTGCACTCTTTGCATTGTCCCCGAAAGCCTTCTGAATCATCCGAATTGTTTCCGTGGAGGAATGTTCAAGCTTAATGCGAAATCTGATGCAGATTCGGTGTTCTACTTGCTCAGTCATTTTGAACAGGCAGCCACACAGTACACATGCTCACTCAACAGGTGTCTACTGCTCCCTCTGACTTAGTACAGTGAAGTACTACCTCATTGTTCATGCATGCGCATTCCAGTCCACTCTCCTTGGCTGCCAGGTTACATTGACGTTGCTCAAATCATTCTCGGTGTATTAACAATGGCTTGACTTTTCCTCGACAGACCTCATATATTTAGCTTTATAAGAAATTGCCAAATAATAACATATGAGAGTTCCAGTTACTCCACATCCTCAGCAATCCTTAATAATGAGTTCTTTTTTTAAAAAAAGCTCTTCTGCTGAATATATTAAGTATCTTATGGTTTTCATTTGTGTTTTTTTATGAGATTATTTTAAGTACTCTCTCATATGTTTATTGGCTATTTATGTCCTTTTGTGCACTGCTTAAGTCTTTTGCTTTTTTTGAATTGAATATTTGTCTTTTTCTTAGTGATTTGTGGGAGTTTTTTGTATATTCTGGATATGATTTCGTTATTAGTCTATACCTTGCCTATTTGCTTTCTTAATGATATTGATACCAACATGGTGTCTGGAGTGAGAAAGGGGCTGCAGGAAACCCCTGAGGCAGCTCAGCAGAGGCTGCATGCTCCAGGTAAAGGGTAAAAAAGCCAGTGCTGCACATGGCAACAGATTTCCCTACCCACTGGGGGGAGATGTGGCAGGAGACCTTGCACAGAGTCTGCACAAGGATAGCAAGGGTGATTGTTGGAGGAGAAAAGCCCTCCTACACCCTTCCAAGATAGGGCAGCAGGGGGAGGTGCTAACTGCCAGTCTAGCTGGTAAAAGGATGGAATTGCCTAGGGAACCTGGATGCTTCCAGAGTGCACAGAATTTGGGATCCCAAGAGATTTACAATGGAGGGAGGGCAGGGACTCATTCACCCTGGCGACGGCCCACAGGACCCTGTGGCATCTTTCACACTTTGTGGATGGACTCGGACTGCATTGTTCTCTTCCTCTGAGATCTGCACATGGAAGTGTGGGCTGGAGTGCTCACCAGCCCCAGGTGCCAAGCCCACGGACAAAGCTGCTGCATGACCGGCTGCAGTGGTTGGCAGCACCTTCAGACCTTGGCATGGGAAGCAGCTGCAGTGTGGCGATGGCAGTGCTGGCCCCAGGCTCATGCACTCCAGGGTGGGGAGCCTGAAGCTAACAGCAGTCTGCATAGCAGCCTCATGCTCCAGAATGACAAGATAATAATGAAGCGGGATCTCTGGGCATGGTCTTGGGTTTCAGTCTTTTTGGGATTTCTGTGTTTTGAGGAAGAGAGGAGTCCCTCTCCTCTCTCAAATTGTGCAACCTTTTAACAAAGACCTTTTTCCTTCCCCATCAACCTTTGTTTTATGCCCTTGTTTGGCAGTGGGCAGTCAAACCCCATTTTTGTTCAGTAACAATATCTTTTGCTGATCAGACGTTTTTAATTTTAATTATACACAGTTCATCAATTTTTTAAAGTTTAGTGCATTTTCTGATTTGATGGAGAAATCTTTACCTACCCTGATGTCAAAAAAGTCTTCTATGTTTTATTTACAAGTTTGTATAACTTTGACCTATATACAAATTAATTTTTGTGTATAGTTTGAGTTAAGGGTCAGTGTTTGTTTCTATCCCTACATTTGCAATTGTTCCAACATCATTTATTAAAAGGTCATCCTGGGGAGGGGGGTGCTGGGTGGAGGGGAGCAAGGGGGAGAAAATTGGAACTGTTGTAACAATATAATCAATAAAAAACATTAAAAAAAAAAAAAAGGTCATCCTTTCCCTACTTAATTATAGTGACACCTTTGCTGCAAATCAAGAGAGTACATATGCATGAGTTCATTTCCGGACTCTTTTTTCTGTTACAGGGATCTATTTGTCTATCATTGCTCCAAAAGTGTCCTGTATTAATTACTATAGTTTTATAGTTAATCTTGAAATCTGGTGATAAGTCCTTCAACTTTTTTTCTTTCTTTTTTTTTTTACTGTGTGGTTGCCTTTCATTCATGCCCCTAACTGGGGACCTGATGTGCAACCTAGTAATGTGCCCTGACTGGGAATCGAACCAGTGACACTTGGCTCGCAGGCCGATGCTCAACCCACTGAGCCACAGCAGCCAGGGCTTTTTCAACTTTTTTTCATCAGAACAGTTCTTTGAGCCCTGGCCAGTGTGGATCAGTTGGTTGGAGGGTCATCCTGTAACTGAAAAGTAGGGGGTTCAATTCCTGGTCAGGGCACATAACTAGGTTGTGGGTTCGATCCCTGGTCTGGGTATGAATGATCCCTGGTCCAGGTGCATATGGAAGGCAATCAGTTGGTGCTTCTCTCTTGCATTGATGTTTCCTCTCCCTTCCTTACTCTCTAAAAGCAGTGAAAAAATGTCCTTGGGGGAGGATAAGTAAGAGTTCTTGGGTATTCTAGGTCCTTTAATTATTATATAAGTCAACTTGTCAATTTACACACACACACACACACACACACATACACAGCTTACTGACTTTTGATTGGATTGCATTGAACCTATAGACCAGTTTGGAAAAAAACTGATATCTTAACTATTAAATCTTGCAACTCATGAGCATGAAATACTTGTCCATATCCTGAGGTTATCTTTAATTTCTCTCAGAAATGTTTTGTAGTTTTCACTCTTGAGGTCTTACACACCTTTCAGCAGAATTATTCCTAGGTATTTAATATTCTCACGTAGTTATCAATGGTGTTTTGTAAGTTTCATTTTCCAATTGTTTTTTGCTAGTATATAGAAATACATTTGTTTCCAATAGTGACCTTGTATCCAGTCTCATAAAATTCAGTTATTAATTTTATGAAATACCCACATATTTAATTTAAGAAACATTTTCATTGATCTTAAAGTTCAAGTTAGTATTCTGATTGTTTTTAAGCATCCCCATTCTTTAACCATCACCACTTATTTTTCTGGCTCACTCTCTTTAGTATCCTAAATCCAATAACTTTTCAACCTCTTCAGGACATCCAGTCTGTTGACCCTACCACCTTTTTATTGCCCTTTACCTTGCTCACCTACCTATCTTAGGGCCCATGATTTCATCATTATTATTACTTTTTTGCTCCCTTTCTTGGATATACTTCTGTTTAAATCCAAATCTCAGGCACACTTTAAATGGGCCTATACTGCTACTCATTACCCTAGTCCATTTGTTTTCCCATTCTTAACCAACTATTTCACCCCCTCCGCCTCCTCAAACCTCCAAAACCTCTCCATTCTCATTTTCAACTGATGATCTTGCTTCTTATTTCATCAGAAAAATCAATCGAAAGGGAACCTCTACATTCTACTATCACCACATCAAACTATCCTCCAGCATCTCTCTGCCCCTATTCAAGCACATTCCTTCTACAATTATTTTATTTTTCTTTCTTGCATTTTCCATTTTTCCCTCTTTACTGATTCATTCTCAGCAACTTTCAAACATGCTGTTATCTCCTATCTTAAAAGCCAAATCCCTTCTCTGACAGCACACTTTTCTATCACCTCACTTCTCTAATCCACTTTATAGTAAAATATCTTGAAAATTTGATTCTATCCTTTTCCCTTTCTCTACTCTCCTTCTCTCCTGAACTCACTGCAATCCACTTACCATAGCCACAGGGAGTGCAGCAAGGGAGCAAAGAAAAGGGACAGTATCTAAAGAGATGGATGATGGATTTAATTCAATCAGGCTTTGTCCTCACCATTACACCAAAACTGCTCTTTTCAAAGTCACCAGTGACCTCCATGTTGCTGAATCCAATGGTCAGTTTTCAGCTGCCCTCTTTCTTGCATCATCCACAGCCCAAATGATCACTTCTTCCTTGAAGCACTCACTTGATCTCTTAGGGACACCCTTCTCTCTTTGTTTTCTTCTTCCCTCAGTGGATTTTCTTTCTTTAAAACATGTTTTAATTTATTGAGAGAAAGGGAGAGGGAGGAAGAGAGAGAGAGAGACATTGATTTGTTTTTCCACTCATTTGTGCATTCATTGGTTGATTCTTGTATGTGCCCTGACAGGCACAACCCACAACCTTGGCACGTCGGGACAACGCTCTAACTGACTGAGTTACACAGCCAGAGCCCCCTCAGTGGCTTTTTCTCCCATCTTCCCAACCTCTACCTAGAGTGCCCAGGAACCAGTCTTTTTTTTTTTTAAAGATTTTATTTATCTATTTTTTAGAGAGAGGGGAAGGGAGGGAGAAGAAGGGAGAAAATCATCAATGTGAGAGAGAAACATCAATTGGCTGCCTCTTGCACACCCCCAAGGGGGGATCTGGCCCGCAACCCAGGCATGGGTTTGATTAGTTTATGCCTCTAGTCAAAACTCTGCAAGGGTTCCTCATTTCACTTAGAGTCAGAGCTGAAGGCTTTGCCATGGCTGCCCAAGTCCTAGGCCAGCGGGTCCTCTTAGATCTGTGAGCTCGATTTCACTACCTTCCATATCTCTCGCATCTGTCCCCTTCCCTGTGTCCTCAGTGCCACCATTCTAGTCCAGATCTTCAACATCTCTGACCTGAGTCAGTACTATAGTTTCCTCAAAGTCTTGTTAAAGAAACAAAATTCAACTGAGTAACTTTAAAGATCAAATTGGCTTTATTCAACAATTCATGAATTGGGCATTATCCCATCTAGCAATAGAAGGGAGTGCCAAAGAGCTGTACAAAAATGGAAGGCTTTAATAGGCAGAAAGGGGACAAGACATGTCAGGCAACAAGAGGCCTTTTTTTGCAGAAGCAGAATGGACTTCAACCACATGTGCCATTACCTTTATAGATTCTGTTGCTGCTGCTTTTGCAAGAAAGTCAGCTAGGGCCTTTCCCTGATACGCAGGTTCAGCCTTTTTAGTGTGTGCCTCAAACTGATGATAGCAAATTCATAAGGCAAGAGAATAGCAGTAAAAATGTTGTTTACTTGTTGCCCATTTTTGACTGAGGTCCTAGTTGACATAAGAAAACTGCTTGTTTCCATCCCCTAATCATGGATGACCCCAAAAGCATATCAGCTACTAGTATACATACTATTTGTTCTTTTAATAACTAGCATGCTCTGGTAAGGGAATGGAGCTCTGCTTGTTGGGTTGATTTAGCTTGCGGGGGACTTTCCCTCTCAAGTAGTTCATATTGGGTAATAATAGCATAACCAGTTAAAGGATTGTCTTGTAAATCAGGGTGCAGTGTCATGAAATGAGATGTTATTATCTCATAGTCATGGGGTTCACCTTTGTCAAGCAGGAATAGTAGCAGTATTAAGAATGTTGTGATGTTTAAGAAGCAGATTAGGTGGTGAATGCAGAAGGATCTCATGGGAGGTTAGTCAGCTTGCAGAGTATTCAGTCAATTCAGAGTTAAGAAGACTCTGGGTGGAGTTTGTAAGTAAAAGTCATGTTCTTGCATGAGCATACCTGGAGCTTGGTCATCTCTTTCATGCACAAAAATGTGAGAAGTTTTGAATAGTTAGGTAGCCTTAGGGCAGGTGGTTCTTGCAACCCTTGTTTAATCTTCTGAAGGCCTGCTCATTGTATTATTATTATTTTTTATTTATTTTTAGAGAGAGTGGACAGGAGGGAGAAAGAGAGGAAGAGAAACATCAGGAGAACACTGATCAATTGCCTCTCACATATCCCCAGTGGGGGGCCTGGCCTGCAACCCAGGCATGTGCCCTGACCAGGAATTGAACAGGTCACCTTTTGGTTTGTGGGGACAACACCCAACCCACTGAGCCACACCAGTCAGGGCAGGCCTGCTTATTTTATTTTCTTAAGAATTTTAAGGACTGAAATTTTATTAAGTTCAGAGTGGAGAAGCCAATAAAGAAAAATTAGGAACTCATAGTCTGCAACAGCCAGACAGACCTAGAAATCCACAAAACTGTCACTTGGTTGTGGGCCTAGGAAATTCTTGGATTAGTTTAATTCTTTTTGGAGATAGCTGGATTCCTTGAGTGCTTCTATGACCTAGGTAATGAACAGTGTCTAGAGATAGCTATAATTTTTACTTAGATACTTTATGTCTCTTTTCAGCTCATTCTTGTAGCAAATAAAATCCTTTATGGACAGCTCTTTGGTAAATGAGCACAGCAAGAGATCATCTACATATGGTAAAGGGTTGATTTCTCAAGGAACTAGAGGATGCTTAAATCTTAGCAGAGTACTTGGGAGAAATAAGAAGGGTCCTCGGTGAACCCTTGAGGCATAACTTTCCAGGTATATTGTTGATTGTTCCAAGTAAAGGCAAGTACATACTGGCTGTTAGGGTCTCCAGGGATACTGAAAAAGGCTGGACAGAGGTCTACAACAGTTAACCATCTTGAATCTGGTGGAACTTATGACAAAAAAGGTGTTCAAGTTTAGAATAACTGGAAAACGGGGGATAACTACCTTGTTAATAGCTCTCATCTTGGACAAATCTCTATCCTTGCCCCTTAGATTTTTGGACTGGCAAGGTCATCCCAGCTTTTTGTTCCACATGACAGGCAGAAGATGGACAGCCCATAGTGCCCAAGGATACATCTCCTCTGTTCAAGCAACCCTCCCAGATTGGATTGAATTGGACACTCCTTGTTCTAATTACAGATGAGAGACAGAAAGAGACAGAGACACACACACCCTATACTTGGTACACAGAGCTGCCCAACTTGGGGGTGAGGGAAGCAGACACTTCAGGTGGTTCTTTAGTTACTTTAGCTCTCTTTTGACTATAGGGATATTTAGGTCCTATACAGTATATATCACCTGCTGAAGGATAGAGATATGTCTCTCTCCTTACGGGAAAATCTCTTTCTACTCTACTGGCAGCCAATCTCAACCTTCCATGGACAGCTCAGCCAATGTGGAAAGAGCATTATTTGCCATCTGAAGTCCAGGGATGGGATGGACCTCCAACTCACCACTGTTAGGAATAAAGAAGCAAGCCAGTGACTCTCAAACCACTAGGAGATAATTAATAGACGCATCATGGAAAGGGGGCAAGGAAATGACATTCTGCAGCTCCTTACACATATCTCTGGGATCAAAAGGAGGGAGATTGTTATCACCAGACACAGAGAAATGGCAAGATGTAGCTAGATAACTTTACAAATAAATTGGAGATAGACCTATAACTAGATTACCCTTAGTCACACCCTTAGTTAAGTAGTCAATCGTGTTAGATTGTGAACCCGGATTAACCAGTAATGGGGAAAGGGGGCAGAAGGAGAGGGGAGGTGGGGGGGGAGCTAATCGCATTAGTATAAAATCAGTTTTCTTTGTCTACTACACATGCACATGCTCCTGGCTGGCGGTGTGCCTGACTCTGCAGACTCGTGAATAAATGCCTCGCTTTGCTGCTCAAGTCCTGTGTCCCGGTGGTTTATTGTGAGTGTTTCTCACACCACTTACTAGCTGTGTGACCTTGGGCAAATTATATAACCTCCCTGAGCCTCTGTGTGCTCATTTCAGAAAAATCAGAAAATGCTAACAATTGTAACTAGTAAAAGGAAACCACACTCTTTGTCCCATTCTTTCTCCCTTTCACCGGGCGCCTTTTTATGTGACACACACAAGCACAGCCTAAATGAGTTTAAGGGTTTAGTTTCAAAGCTTTGGCACAGCCTTTGTGTCTTTGTGGTGAAAAGGGAGAAGCCATTAAGAGGTACCTGACTCTTCAATAGGCCTGCTCATTATTCCCAGCAGGCCTAAGAGAACACAGTTTAAAAGGCCAAGGATCAAAGAAATAAATACAACTGTTTTGCATTGCAAATAGAAGTCCTAAATCCACTGTGGGAGAGGCAGCTTTGCAGATTATGGGGGTAGAGGGAATGAGGTAGCTAAATTTAGTGAAACCCAAGAGTGGAGAATTGTATAAACCTCCAGGGGAAGATTAGGTGAGGAAGTGTTATATAGGACAGGTATGGGAGGCGTAGGTTTCTCCTTCCTGTTCTGACACAGCCAGTGGCAGCAGGGCTACCTCTATCCCACAGGGACCCTTAGAGGAAATTAATAAACAGTGCCCCCTCTCTGAGCAGAGGCAGCTCTGTGCCAGCATACAGAATCTGGTGCATGGAGTGTAGGCTATGCTCAGTGGCCCTGAGTGCCAGCCCTCACTGTAGACCAGTGGGGCTGCAAGGAAGATCTGCTGACAAGAGTGGACCCAAATGGAGACAGAACCAAGGTGATGCCCAGGATTCTTCCACATTTCAAGACATACCTTGTAGGATGAGAAAAGGAGAGGCCAAACACACAGATTTTATATGTAGCTCAGCTCCCTAACCTCTCAGATTACTTAAAATTGCCTCTAACAACCAATCCCAAAGCGTATGGAGAAAATATGCAGATTCCTTCAGAATCTTGTTAATTCCCAGGGATTACATTTTCAGGTCATCCCTCCGGGTTCCTGATTCCTTTCATATGTATGATTTTCCCTCTTTCTGCAAGTTTTGCAAAAGCTACTCTACCATACTTGCCCTGGCTGGTTTAGCTCAGTGGATTGAGCGTCGGCCTGCGAGCTAAGTGTCGCTGGTTCGATCTTCCAGTCAGGGTACATCAGAGAAGGAAAACTCTGACTCCAAAAAACCTCCACTGCCTTGCGGCATACCTCTTCAGGGGAAAGGCTAAGGGAGTAAACCCCGACAGAAAATCCGGAGCCGGAGTCCCTAAGGCGGTTTGACGTTGTAGTCAACACCGGCAACTCCTGCGGCGCACCTGAACCCAAGCTGTATCGACTCCGTCTTTCCCTTGGACCCTTCAGCTGCGAAGAGAGGGGGGGGTCTGCTGCATGGGCAACAGCAGACCCTCCATATTACCCTGCCCAGGCTCTGTAGCTTCAGCGTCATCGCAAGATGTCGATTCAACACGGGAGGAGACAGATACCATGTCACTCCCGAGTCGGACTGCACAGCCATTCTTGGCGGTGCAGATAGACTCTGAAGAAGCTACACCATCGTCTCTCGAGACGGACGGCTGCCGACGACGACGACGACGACTCTACCATACTAAGCATTCATGTGAGTATTAGGTATTATAGAAAATTGGGGGCAGGCAGGGAGAAAATGAAGGACGTGTTTACATTACAGTGATGTACACTTAAACTTTGTATAAGGGAAAATGCCAGCCTTAAAATTCTTTTCAGTTATCCTGCCATTCTCCAGGTTTCTCACCAACATTTAATTCCATGTACACCCAACCCTCCAGAATTTTGCTGGCTCCCATCTCTCTCCCTTGTCTACTTCCTCCTCCTTCTAGAATTGCCTTCTATACTCCAAACTTCTCTTCCTTTATTATGCAGACCAATTTAGCTCTCTCTGACTCTGAATCAGTAACCGAGCAAACTGGGGCCCAGCCATGTGGCTCCTTGATACGTGACCCAACAATTAGTGTTGAAGGAAACGGGTTTTTATTAACAGGGTTCCAACCCTGTAGGGGCTGAGAGCACTCCTGCTCAGATCCCTGTTCTCCCACAAGACCCAGCACTTCCCTTGCTTCCAACCAAGCTTCAAGCCAAAATCATGTCCAGAAGTTCCCCATATCCTTATCTGTTCTGAAGCTGACTGTGCAAACAGGTCTCTATCCCCTCTGGAATGTGTATTTGTGGGTTTCAGAGTTGCCATCCTCTCGCAGTAGCTCTCTCCTTCAGGATCTGGGGTACGTTGTCCTCAGCCTCCATATAGTAGTTTAGGGAAACATGTGCCATGTTACACTGGATCATGGTGGAGTCCAGGGAGGAGTGAATTCTCTGCATATCCTTCAGAGAAGCTGAAGTCTGTGCTTCAGCATTCCTGGTCACAGTTCAGTTCAGCTCCAAGCATCTCCCATAAACCCACGCTTGGTTAGGCAGGTCCCCACACAGCTCCATCAGCTCTCTCCTTACACCCTTTCCACCTGCATGGTTTCTTCCTCCTCTCTTTCAAACCTAATGGCAGAATCCCACTACTGACACCATGGCTGATGCTTCCTTTCTGCACCAGGCCAGGTGAAATCCCTACACCACAGATCCGTGTCTGCTTCCTCGGAGAAGCAGAATAGCGCCTCTCTCACTACACACAGCATGGCGGAATTCCCTTCTCTTTCCATCCACCCTTATTTAAATGCTCAGCCCGGAACTTCCGATGTGACCTTCTATGATGTGCTACTTTTGCCAGTTTCCTCGTATTTTTTACCTTCTTTTGGCTGCCATCTATAGTCAAGGCAAGAGTTCCCAGTGATATATGGACATATGAGGTGGGCATCCATCTCTCCTGGCTATGTCACGAGTCACTATAAGCTCTTAAAGTCAAGCAAGCACCTTTTTGCCATGGCAGCAGTCTGCTTCCCTTCAGGAAAGGCTCAGCTATAAACCTGATTAATTTGTCATTGTTATGCAAAGTATATTAAACACCATATTGTCCACTTCCCCATTCCCCCAACCAAGGAATGTGGGGAATATTTCAGGGGACCACCCCCACTCTGCACCCCATTACAAATCTGCAACATATATCTAAATCCAGCAAGTGGGGGGGGGGGCTTATATTTAAGAGCCCATCCTTCTTATAATACCATTATATATGATATTGTTGTAAGAACCTAAGGGAAAAAATGTTAGCTTTGTTCAACCATGAAATTTGCTGGTGAATCTCCTTAGTAATATGATATTTAATAAGTAGGAGGCACAGAATATTAGGTTAAATTAGAAGTTGAGTGATTTTTTTTCTTTTTTTTTAGCCAAGCTGAAAACTTCAGTTTTCACTTTGCACTTCACGTTTCTGGGAGATGTGGAATATTCTGCATATATAGTCGACTCAGGAATATATTGATCTTTTATTAACTTGATCTGTAAGTAGAAATTAAGGTCTCTCAATAGTGAAATCTTTGATTTGCCACTCCCTGAAGTACAAAAGAGACAAAGTTGGGTCATGTGGGGTCTGAGGATTATAAAGTTTCATGGGATGCTTTTTATAATGGTGGTTCTTAAACATTAAAAAAATTATTATTGAAAATGTAATCTTACCTAATATAAGAAACTAATGAACAAAACAAACAAACGAGCAAAATAGAACCAAAGACATGTAAACAGGGAACAGACTGACAGTGACCAGAGGGGCAGGGGGAGGGTGAAAAGGGGGAAAAGAAGGGGAAGGGCCTAGTCAAGGAACTAAAATGAATGATCCATAGACATGGATAACTAAATGGGGATGCACTGTGGGAGAGGGGGAGGTGGGTGGAGCAGGGGAGAGCGAATGGGGAAAAATGGGACAACTGTAATAGAAAAACAATAAAAAATGAATTCAAAAAAATAGTATTTAAAACACCTTAAAAAAAGAAAAGAAAAAGAAAAGGTAAACCCTGGTAGGGAGTTCATTTGGTTAGAGCATTGTCCCAATACGCTAAGGTTGCAGGTTTGATCCCAGGTCAGGGCACATACCAGAGTCAACCACTGAATGCATAAATAAGTGGAACAACAGATCAATGTTTCTCTCTCTCTCTCTTCCTTCCTCTCTCTCTCTCTAAAATCAATAAGTTAAAAAACAAACAAACAATAAAATTGTAAATCATTGAGACTTCAAAGTCCTGCTTTGGCAATGATGAAGAGGAGGGGCACTATACCTGGGAAGTGCTAAGACTAGTTCAGTTACTTTGTGAAATTTTGTGTAAAGACAGAGCTACCAAAGCAAATAAAAGTCTAGAGTGTTTTGATCGTCCATAACTTGGGTGCGGAGATCAAAGCACAAGGTCTTACTTCTAGTTAAGTTTAATAAGTCAGAGAGTCTGCTGTTCCAAGAAATTCAAATACATCCTGTCTGGACTTCAGTGAATCACAGCTCATATCTTAGATGGTAGAGAGGAAGGCCAAGTGGAACTACCTATATACTACAAAGTGGTGAAGAAATTATCAAGCTGACACAGTTTCATAATCAAGATACTTAAGATTATTTTTATCAATAAAATCTCACAAATTTCTACACAACTAGCAATATGCCAGGATTCTTGGGAAGGTGATTGCTGAGTTAAGGGTGTAGATGTTGAGCAAGTTGGAATGTTAGGACAGAAGTTTCTTAAGAAGTTAGGAAGAGAGAAGGTCACAGGGAAACACCATTTGCTGCTCTTTCCCTCCAGCTCCTCATATTATCAATATCCTGAATCTCCTTTTCTTGGCACTTATAGAAAACCTGGTAAAAGGGGTTGTAAAGTTGGTTGCACATAGGTGGGGTCTTTTTAAAAAAAAAAATGTAAATGTATGAATACAAAATTATGTACACAGGCCTTGGAAGGCTCTCATGAAAGGAAGGGGTCCTAAATCTTAAGTTTCATGATCTTTACAGTAAGTATGTTTCTCTTTCTGCTTGATATTTAGAAAACTTCTTTCTGTCTAGTATATTTCTGACCATTGGTACTTTGGGAAGGCATTGTGACAAAGGACTGAAATGCACCATATTAATTCCTGCTAAGTGATGGCATAACATCAGAGCAGCAACCCTGAGTCATCAGAGGAACCAGCTTTTCACTAGCTCACCATTGGTCAACTTTGTCATGAGAGAAGCAAGTAGAACTGCGGCAACCTATCTGGAAAACATTGGGTTATTATTATTATTATTATTATTATTATTATATTTTATTGATTATGTTGTTACAGTTGTCCCAATTTCTTTTCCCTTTGCTCCCCCCTGCCCAGTATCCCCCTTCCCTCCAGCAATCCCCCCACCTTAGTTCATGTCAATGGGTCATACATATAAATTCTTCGGCTTCACCCTTTCCTATATTATTCTTAACTTCCCCCTATTTTGTACCAACCAATTATGCTTCTTAATCTCTGCACCATTTCTCCATTTCTCCCCTTTCCCCCTCCCAGCTGATAACCCTCCAGATGATTCCCATACACATGATTCTGTTCCTATTCTGGTTTGTTTAGTTGGATTTTGTTTTTATTTTTTAGATTCAGTTGTTGACAGTTGTGACTTTGTTGTCATTTTAGTGTTCACAGTTTTGATCTTCTTTTTCTTAAATAACTCCTTTTAACATTTTATATAATAATGGCTTGGTGATGATGAACTCCTTTAGCTTTACCTTGTTTGGGAAGCACTTCAACTGCCCTTCCATTCTAAATGATAGCTTTGCTGGATAGAGTAATCTAGGTTGTAGGTTCTTGCTTTTCATCACATTGAATACTTCTTGCCAATCCCTTCTTGCCTGCAAAGTTTCTTTTGAGAAATCAACTCATAGTCTTATACGCACCCTTTGTAGGTAACTCATTCTTTTCTCTTGCTGTTTTTAAGATTCTCTTTTTATCTTGAAACTTTGGCATTTTAATTATGATGTGTCTTGGTGTGGTCCTCTTTGGGTCTAGCCTTTTTGGGACTCTCTGTGCTTCCTGAACTTGTATGTCTATTTCCTTAGCCAGATTTGGGAAGTTTTTCTTCATTTTTTTTTCACATAAGCTTTCAATTTGTTGCTGTTCCTCTTCTCCTTCTGGCACCCCTATGATTCGGATGTTGGCACATTTAAAGTTGTCCCAGAGTTCCTAAGCCTCTCCTAATTTTTTCCAATTCTTGTTTCCTCATTCTGTACTGGTTGTTTTATGTTCCAAATCATTGATTTGAACCCTGGTTTCCTTCCCTTCACCGTTGGTTTTGTGTGGATTTTCCTCCAATTCTTTAGCATAGCCTTCACTTCTTCCCTTATGCGTTTGTCATACTTAAGAATATTTGTCAAGTCTGTGAGCATCTTTATCACCAGTGTTTTGAACTCTACATCTGTTAGGTTGGCTATCTCCTCGTCGCTTAGTTCTCCCACTGGAACCTTGATTTGTTCCCTCTTTTGCGCCATACTTCTCTGTCTCCACATCTTGACAGGCTCCTGTGTTTGTTCGCCTCTGTGTCTTAGGTAGAGCTGTCACACCTGTTACATTGTAAGGGGCAGAGCCTTAGGTATTTGTCAGTATTGGCAACCCATTTCACCACGTTCTGGTGTAGTATTGGGGGGAGGGGTCTGAGAGGGAACAATGCCGCTTGCTCAGTACTTGCCCTTTTCCAGGCACTTCTTCCACTTCTGTATGGGACTGGCACTTCTCTAGCTGTTGCCCTGGCCATCGTTCCAGAGTATTTCTGGATGAGTATTTCTTCTTCTTTATATCTTTGTTGGACTTCCATGAAGCTTGATTTTCTGAAACTTCTGGTTGTCCCTAGTTTTGAGGTAGTTGCATTCCTTCTTAATTGTGGAGGGAGATTCAGCATGTCTATCTAGGCCTCCATCTTGGCTGGTAGTCAGGTTATTATTTATGACTATTTTTCCAGCATCCTTACACTGAATGCTCAGAGGTTGTTTGTGCTAGCTGCACAATGAAATTGAAGAAGAACAAGGTGATTAGGCTAACCTCTGCTATTTATAACTTCCCCCAGCAGGAACACCTTTCTCCTTTTTTTTTTTAATTTGCTAATGATGGAACATCACACCATTTCTATGAGATAGTCCCTGGTTTCCTATCGTGTGGCAGGGATGACACAGGAGATTATGTTTTCCAGTTATTTTTTAAATTGGCCCAGCACTATACATCTGATATGATCTGATTTATAGTTTGAAAAGTTCCCTCTAGCTGTTGTGTGGAGAGCTAACAGTGGGGACAAGAGTGATAACAAGTTCCTGGATGAGTAGCTTGGTTCGTTGTGGATCTTGTCCCTGGCCAGGGCACATACAAGAGTGACAGCAGGCAGATGAGTTAGGGGGCTATTGCAGTAGGTTAAGCAAGAGAAGATGGGAGTTTGGGCTTGGTAGGTAGGACTTCAGAAAAGAGGTTAGACTCTTGAGATCTTCTGAAAGAAGAGTCAACAGGATTGCTAATGAATTGGATAATTGGATATGAGGTGAGGACTAGGGATAAGGAACAAAAGAGAATGCAAAGTTGATTCCGAGGGTTTTGGCCTGAACTACTAGATAAAATTCAGAAAAGGGGGAGATGGGGGCAGGTACAAATTTGGAAAAAGAAAGTCAAAGAATTCTCTTTTGATCATGAAATTGACCAAGTCAAACTCCATAGACTATGGGACACCTATTCTAAACAATGCAAATGCTCTCTAAAATATTCACCCATTAAAGAACAAGCTCTAGCCCTGGCTGATGTGGCTTAGTGAATTGAGCGCTGGCCTGCAAACCAAAAGGGCACTGGTTTGATTCCCACTCAGGGCACATGGCTGGGTTGCAGGCCAGGTCCCGGGCTGGGAATGCATGAGAGGCAACCAATCAATGTATCTCTGGCACAACCATGTTTCTCTTTCTCCCTTCCCCTCTCTCTAAAAAAAAAAAGAAAAAAATTAAAAAAAAAGAACAAGCTCTATAAGTACCAATGCAAATAATATATTTACATAAATAAAATTTGTTTCTTTTGCCCTGACATAGAAATGTCCATGTCCTGTTAGTATTATACCTAGGTCAGCCTAACCAAATTCCACTTCCATCTACTTAAAAGAGTAAATACAAGAAGTAAATTCAAATAACCACCATGTGTGTCTAGCAGCAGTGTGGGTCTTCAGTAGACTACATGGGTTCCAAAAGACTAAGCTTTAATATAAAACAGAAACTGGCCTTTGTTTTGGCCTTGCTGAAGACATGGTTGGACTTTTTCCATGGTGAGACAAATGGGGATGGGACATTGGAAATCCAGGGGCAGATTTCACCTGAGTAAGCCTTTCATACCACAATCTCCTATGTGTGGGTCCATGAAATGCTTTTCTCACCATCCTGTGGAGAGCCTGATTTCCACTGGCAATAATTGTGGGAACCTTCAATTTATAGTTGGCTGGTCAGAAACACAAGTGACAAACTGGACTTGCAATTGGTGTCTAAAGGGGGTGGCAGTCTTGTAGGACTGAGCCCTGAACCTGTGGAATCTGACACTATCTCTAGGTAGATAGTATTTTAATCGAGTTAAATAGTAGGGCACCCAGCTAGTGTCATAGAGACTTGCTTGTTGGGAAAGAGGGAGCACACCTGGTGTCAGAAGTGTGACTGTAGGAGTAAAGGAGAAACACTAAGTTTTTTCTTCTCAAACTTATTTACGTACAGTAATATGAAGAAAGTCAGACATATTTAAGAGTAATTATCCTTCTCTTTCTTTTTCTCTTCCCCTAGAATTGCATATGGTGTAGGTTGGTGATAGTTAAGTTTGTCCTTTTGTCCACAAATTTTACAATATGCAAGGGGATCCTGATGGAACCAGGGGAGGAATGGGTGCTATAACTGGGCCTGGGTTATCTTCTTTTGGAAGGAGTTGAATGTATTTTTTGTTTGCATGTCAGGTAATTGTATTGTTGGACAAAGGCATTTAAAAAATTGTGTATGTTACAAAAAAAAAAAAAAGTGGGAGGATGTTGCTTGGCAACCCATGACTGGAATGCAGAAAACATCTGTTGTTTTTCTCTATTAGTATTCTATCCCTTCTCTTGTAGACTGCCTCCTCCTCCACTGCACACTGGCTTGATGGGCTGTCAGTCATAGTTCTCTGCCTTTCCCTAGTCAAAGAATGGCATCTAATCTCTACTAGGACAATTGGAAGTGGGAGAGAGGAGGACAGAAAACTCTTGAAGTAGATTCATGCTGGGGCAGCATCCTGAAAAGACTTCATTCATTTCTGTTACTTACATAGCCAGAACTTCCTTGAATTCTAGCTGCTCAGATTGTCTTTTGACTTTATTAATGTTCATATTTTACTTCAAGAAATTCCTCCAATTTCCCCTTAAGTTATCCAGAGTAGGTTCCTGTTGTTTGTAGCCAGAGGACTTTATTTTTCATTTTTTAAAAAGATTTTATTTATTTACTTTTAGAGAGAGGGGAAGGGAAGGAGAAAGAGAGGGAGAAAGGTATCTATCAGTTGCCTCTTTCATGTGCCCCGACTGGGAGCTGAACCTGCAGCTTAGGCAGTGCCCTGACCAGGAATCAAACTGGTGACCTTTTGCTTTGCAGAATGATGCCCAAACAACTGAGCCACACTGGTCAGGGTTGGTCCCTTAGCATTAAGCTCGATTAGCAGGATTTTATAGCAAAAGAACAATAAACTCAGAAGAATACCATAGATAGCAAAGAGGATCCCCAAATGAGATGATATTTAATGATCCAACTCTTTCAACATATTCATATAGCAGTTTTCTCCCCAGACCTACCACCACAGTGTCTGGATTGGAAAGGTTTCAGAAAGCGTCCCAGTAGTTACTGATATATTGTATTCAGAACCACTACCTACATATGGTTTTACAGGTTTTGTACTATAAAAAACTCCAGGAACTGCTATTCACATAGATGATGATGAGAACAGCGTCTTTGGTGTTGTATAGCGCATTGACCTGTTACTCCCCTCTCATAGTCCCTTTTGCTGGATTTGGTATCTTGTGACAGCCTTATGTAACCTCCTTATTCTCTTGAATTTTCCCTCAAGTGCACAGTTGAGCTTCCCTGAAATCAGTCAGGGTAATACCAGTCCATCAGATGGGCTTTTATGTGTCAGAATCAAATAGTGGACATAGATCAAGACTTTGTTTCTCAGGAGGTTCCTGGGAAATCAACTTATACACTTAATGTTTGTGTCCCCCTCCAGATTCATATGTTGAAGTCCCAACCCCCAGTGTGGCTGTATTTGGGATATTGTCTCTAAGGAAATAATTAAGGTTAAATGCAGTCAGGAGGGTGGGTCCCTGATCTGATAGTATGAGTGTCCTTATAGGAAAAGACACCAGAGCCCTGACCAGTGTGGCTCAGTTGGTTGGGCATCATTCTGCAAAGTGAAAGGCTGCCAGCTGATTCCCAGTCAGGACACATGCCTGGGTTGCAGGTTTGGTCCCCAGCTGGGGTGTGTGTGTGAGAAGCAACGGTTCAATGTTTCTCTCCTACGAGAGGCAACTGATCGATGTTTCTCTCTCACATCAATGTTTCTCTTCCTCTCTTTCTCCCTCCTTTCCCCTCTCTCTAAAAATAAATAAATAGAAAGAGACACCAGAGGCACACTCCTGGGAGCACACCTGTGTCTTTCCTTTCCCCTCTTCTTCCCTCACAGGCACTCATCTCTCAAATTCTAAGGGACCCCACAAGACTTTCAACCAGGGGGGCAATGGGCAGCAGCAGCTCATCCTGGATTAACCCCTGAACATGTCTTCAAGGCCCCCTTTTCTCTGACTCTCCAGTGAGCTGACAGCAGCCCTGCCTTGGCTCATTTCTTTCCCATAACATTTCTAGAGAGCCAAAACAGCCCCACCTAGTCTCTCTCCTGTTGCTTCTTCTATCCTGAGTCTCTCCTTGTTTCACTGTACTCAGTTATAATAAATGTTTAAAAAAAAACAGGCACCAGGAAACTCTTATTCTCCCTCTCTCCCTCTCCCTGTCTTCACACACATGCACTGAGGAAAGTCCACGTGAGGACATAGCAAGAAGGTGGTTGTCTGCAAGCCAGAAAGAATGTTTTCACCAGAAACTGAACTGGCCAGCACCTTTATGTAGACTTTCTAGCCTCTATAAGCCTGGGAAAATTAATTTCTGTTTTTTAAGCCACCCAGTCTCTCATATTTTGTTCTGGCAGCTGAAACTGACTAAGACAGATTTAAATAGAGAAGTGGAGATGGCAAGAAGGGTATTAATGAATTTCACTCATCAGGAGCACTGACTGCCAAGCTGTGTCCAATCTAGTCACCTTGCTACAGGTGTTCGTTGTGAGAACAGATGAATGAAAAATTGGGGAGAGAAGAGACCAACTCTTTTTATGTTTTGTGTTTTTCAATATATAATCCATAAATATCTGGTCACTATAGCAAAGTAATTATCACACCACCACCACCACACACACAAACACACACAAAAATTAAAACAAAAATCATATTAATTATTAGGGAAATACAAATCAAAATCACAACAAAATACCACTTCACACCTACAAGGATTGCTATAATCAAAAAGACAAAGACTATACTTTCAGGGATCATTTCTATAGTTTATTACTAGAGGAGTTTTTCTAAATGTATAGAGCACCTGAAACCATGAGGAGGAGATGCAGCATCCTTTCCTGAATGTTAAGCCAGCTTTTGGTGTTGGTTTTGCAACTGCTATTGGCCATTGATGATCATTCTTCTCTTCCTCTGGGAGAGTAAGAGGGAGAGGATGCCATCTTAGTGGTTTCTGTTTTTTTTTAAAAAGACAAAAACAAGTGTTAGAATGTGGAGAAATTGGAACCTTGAAATACTGCTGGTGGGTATGTAAATGGTGCAGCTACTGTGGGAAATAGTTTGGCAGTTCCTCAAAAAGTTGAACACAGAGTTGCCATATAACCCAGCAATTCTACTTCCAGGTATATATATATCCAAGAGAACTGAAAACATATATTCATACAAAAACTTGAACCTGAGTGTTCATAGCAGCATGACTCATATTGGCTGAAAATTGGAAACAACCTAAATGTTCAATACCTGATGAATAATAAACAAAATGTGGTATATCCATAAATTAAATAGTATTCAGCCATAAGAAGAATAAAAGAATAATATATGCTGCAGCATGGATGAACCTTGAAAACATTCTGCTTAATGAAAGAAACCAGACATAAGAGGTCACATACTGTATTATTTCATTTATGTGAAATGCACAGAATAGGCAAATCCATAGCGATAGGAAGTAGATTAATGGCCGTCAGGTGCTGCGTGGGGGATGGGGAAATGACTGCTAATAGGAATGGGGCTTCTCTTTGGGGGTGATAAAAGTATTCTGGAATTAGATGGTACTGATGGTTGCATAACCTCCCACGCATACTAAAAACAACTGTACTGTACACTTAGGGGAGTGAATTTTATGGTATGTCAATTATATCTCAACAAGGAAAACTAGAAAGGATAACAAGCTGACTACTGTGTTTATAGACCTTGAACAGACTTTTGATAACACCACCAACTTTAAATTTTCTACCAAAATGCTAAGCAAGAAACAATCACTCAGAGAACAAGGAGAAAGAGTTGATTATAAATTATGAAATGTTAATTTTAAAAAATCTATATTGGATATAAGGCTAATAGTAAATGCAAAACAAAGTTTTACAAAATGCAAGCAATACCCAAGTGCATAATGTAAAGTCAAAGTCTCCTCTAACCTTATTGTATGAGCTAATATATGTTATCAGTTTAACAAATCCTGACATCTCAAATGCCTAATAAAACAAAAGTTTATTTTTCACTTCTGAAGTCCAAAACAAGATTTCATCACTCATCAATAAACTGCTCTCCTCTAAGCAATGATTCAGGGACTGTGACTCCTTTCATCTTGTGTCCTCATTTTGATTAAACAAAGAGCTTCCAAAGTTGATACAGAAGGAGAAACAGCATGGAGAATTGTCCACAATTCCATCGGTCAGATCTCAGGCACATGGCTATAGCTATCTGCAAGGGAGGCTGAGAAATGCAGTGAATGCCCAGTAGAAAGAAGGAAAAGATGTATTGAGTTGTTGACCAGTCTGCTACACCCACCCCAAGGATAACTCTGTCGACAGTTTACAGCAAAGTCCTATAACCTTTTTTGTATGTAAATATTCATATAATAGTACTTAAAATATTTTTTTAACCTCACGCAAGGACATTTTTTTTTTCCATTGCTTTAAAGAGAGAGAGGAGGAGAGAGATAAACATCAATGTGAGCGAGAAGCATTGATTGGTTGCCTCCTGTATGTGACTGGACCAGGGATTGTACCCACCTGGAGGGGGATGGACCCAGCAACCTAGGTATGTGCCCTGACCAGGAATCGAATCTGCAACCTTTTGGTTACAGGATGACATTCCAACCAACTGAGACACCCAGCCAGAGCTAATAGTCCTTTTTAATGAAAATTGAATCATTCTATGCATACTGTGCATGAGTAGGCTGATTCAGATATAACTTACACTTATTTGTCATCCCTATACATTCAGAATTCTGAATACACTGATTCAAACCTTGGTTACCTCAAACAGACAATACTCACTGTTATTCAAATGTTTTTCATGCTGACTTGGGTGCTGCTCAGCACACCCTTTCACAGGCTAGCCTGTGCAGATGGCTAATCCCAAGCAGGAAGAATTGAATGGGGGGTTTCACAGCTCTGCTGAGGTTCATTTCCCTAGAGAGTTGCCTTCTTTACCCCTTCAAAAGAAAAATTTATATTCATATGTTATTTTTATTTTAAGCTCTGATGCAGTTAATTATTCTTTTCATGGCACACTGTCATCATTAATCTGTGCACCAATGTTCTCTCTCTCTTTCTCTCTCTCCATATACAGGGTGTCCCCCCAAAAATGTATACACACTTTAAATAATTATAAAATTGGTGTTTATTAAAATACATTTCATTTTCAAAATGTAATAGAACCTACAGATATTATTTAATTGTTTTGTCAACACCTGTTTTCAAACTGACGTCCGTTCTGGTCCAGGCACTGCTGACAACGTGAAGCAATGGAATCGCAAACATCACGAAACAGCAAGACGGGGCACACCCACACTACCATCACTATGTTAGATCCTACCTTGATGAGATCTTGCCAAACAGGTGGACTGGATGAAGGGGTTTCATAGAATACCCCGCGTGTTCACCAGACCTCACACCACTAGACTTTTTTTATGGGGATACTTAAAAGACAAAGTCTGTGCTATGAAACCTGCAACAGTCACTGAATTGAGAGCAGCCATTGAACAAGAATGCTCACAAATACCAAACGAAATGTTTCGTGATGTTTGCGATTTCATTGCTTCGCATTGTCAGCAGTGCCTGGACCAGAACGGACGTCAGTTTGAAAACAGGCATTGACAAAACAATTAAATAATGTCTGTAGAGTCTATTACATTTTGAAAACGAAATGTATTTTAATAAACACCAACTTTATAATTATTTAAATTGTGTATACATTTTTTTGGGACACCCTGTATGTATGAACTTTGTGGTATGTGAATTATACTGTCTGTCCATCTGTCTATCTATAGAGAGACATATAATTTAATTCCATAACACACTTCCTTTCCGACCCCTTAGAAAACCACTGTATTGCACTTAATACTATCTTTGTGTTTGTATTCTTGCAAAATGTATTGTTTTATGTCCATAAGTTTTAAATTTGCTTAAGTGATTTGTATTTATAACTTATTCTCACCTTTAAAAATCAGCACTGTTGGTAGAATGTTCAAAGTACCAACTGGTTTCTCCTAGTTGTCAATGGTAACAAAAAGGAAGAGAGAAGCTAAATAGGGAAGTGTTCAGCTTTCTAGGAGAATTTAGAGGACACGTGAAGGGCTCAGACAGTCTTTCTAGCTGTCAAAAGTTTTTCAAAGGAAGAATACTCTTAAGATAAAGATGAAGTAAAGAGTGCATTGTCAGACTCTTTGTTAAGACTTTAGGCCCTGGCTGGTATAGCTCAGTGGATTGACTGCCAGCCTGCAACCCGAGGGGTCACTGATTCAATTCCCTGTTAGGGCACATGTCTAAGTTGTGGACCAGGTCCCCAGTTGGGAGTGTGTGAGAGGCAACCGATTGATGTTTCTCTTACACATCGATGTTTCTCTCTTTCTTTTTCTCCCTCCCTTTTCCTCTCTCTGAAAATAAATAAAAATCTTAAAAAAAAGACTTTAGAAAGTATTAAGTGCATGTTTCATAGAGCTGTTCTCTTCTAAGATTGCTAGAATGCCCCTTAGACTCTTTTTCTTACTAGACAAGAGAGCTTTTAAGAGTCTTAAGGGTGTTTCTTATAGCATACTGAATCTCGGACCAAGGTAGAGAGAGGCCTATCTTAAAGACATTTGTGGGTGTGGTTTTTTGAGAACCTAAATAAAAGTCATAGGAAACACAAAAATTTAGGAGAACTGCATTTGTAGAAGCACCACCAACATCAAATAAAAAAGTTCAAAATAAAAAGATCCCTTAGAACTACCCACTTTCTATGGGCAATAAGCAGGCTGTAAAAGCTACACAGCAGCAAATATGAGCCACTTCTTATGGAAAAGAACAAAAAAAGAATGGCTCAAAATGAAGAACCAAGAGTGCAGAAGGCAGAGATAAGAGCCACAAAGAGACTTCTGGACAAGATGGAGGCATAGATAGATATGCTTCACTAACCTCTACAACAATGAGAAAAAGTAAAACGACCTCAAAACTAAAAACAACTAGAACTACCAGAAAATTGAACTGCATGCAAGTCCAACAAACAAAGACATAAAGAAGCATTCTAATCCAGACAGGTAGGAGGGGCAGAGCTGGGGGTGAGAGGACACAGTATGGTGGCAGTGGCAGTGGTGGTGGTGGCAGTGGCAGCCATGGCAACAAGGCAGTGGCTGTGGCTGGTCAGCAGAAAGATCAGTCACAGATTGTAACAGTAGGGAGGGACTTCCAGCCAAGATGGAGGCCTAGGTAGACACCCTGCGTCTCCCTCCACATCTAAGAAAGAATACAACCAGCTCAAAACTAGAGACAACCAGAAGTTCCAGGAAATTGAGCTGCATGGAATCCCAACAAAGATATAAAGAAGAAATATTCATCCAGACAGGTAGGAGGGGCGGAGCCAGGGCAGAAAGGATGCGTTGTGGTGGTGGCAGCAGCGGTGGCAGTGGCAGGCCAGTGGAAAGCTCAGTCACGTCTTAAAAAGTAGGGAGGGATACCTGGGGAGCGCTCTCAGCACAGGCCAGACTGCACAGCTCATGGTCCCAGTGCCGAAGAAAATAAAGCCTCATTGCTTCTGACTATGAAAACCAGCGGGGGCTGGGGCAGAGGAAGAACCTTCTGGTCTCTCAGCAGTCTGCTTGTTTAAAGGGCCTCCATGGTCCTAGAACGTCTGCAGACCCACCCACTCTGGGAATGACGACCAGGGCAACAGCTAGAGAGGTGCCAGTCCCATACAGAAGTGGGAGAAATGCCTGGAAAAGGGGTGAGTGCTGAGCAAGCAGCATTGTCCCCTCTCAGACCCCACCCCCACATACAGCGCCACAACATGGTGAAATGGGTCACCCTGTACTGACAAATAGCTAAGACTCCACTCCTTACAATGTAACAGGTGCAACAGCTCTACCTAAGACACAGAGGCAAACACAGGAGCCTGTCAAGATGTGTAGACAGAGAAGTATGGCCCAAAAGAGGGAACAGATGAAGTTTTCATTGATACAACTAAGTGATGAGGAGATAGATGACCTAACAGATGAGGAGATAGCCAACCTCACAGATATAGAGTTCAAAACACTGGTGATAAAAATGCTTACAGGCTTGACAGATATTCTTAAGTAAGGCAAATGCACAAAGAAAGAAGTAAAGGCTATGCTGACTGAAATGAAGGAAAATTCACACAAAACCAGCGGTGAAGGGAAGAAAACCAGGGTTCAAATCAATGATGTGGAACATAAAACAACCAGTACAGAATGAGGAAACAAGAATTGAAAAAAATGAGAAGAGGCTTAGGAACCTCTGGGACAACTTTAAACATGCCAACATCCGAATCACAGGAGTGCCAGAAGAAGAGGAACAGCAACAAATTGAAAGCTTATGTGAAAAAATAATGAAGGAAAACTTCCCAAATTTGGCGAAGGAAATAGACATACAAGTCCAGGAAGCACAGAGAGTCCCAAAAAGGCTAGGCCCAAAGAGGACCACACCAAGACACATCATAATTAAAATGCCAAAGTTTCAAGATAAAGAGAGAATCTTAAAAGTAGCAAGAGAAAAGGGCAGACGAAGTGCTCTCTAGACAAGGTAGAGCTAAAGGAGTTCATTATCTTCCTTTTTTAACAGAAGCACTCAAGGTTGGTACATCCCACCAGTTTCAGTATATAGTATTTTTAAAGTCACTCAGTTTTAAGTATTTTCTGATTTCCTGTGTAATGCCTTCCTTTGATCAGTTTAGCAGTATGCTTTAAAATTTTCCAAACATACAAGGTTTTTTAGTTGTTACTGTTATTGTCCTCCAATTATAATGTAGACATTCAATATGGTAAGTATAATACTGTTCCTTTGCTATTAGAGACTTGTTTTTCTTTTTCTTTTTTAAATTGAATTTATTGGGGTTATACTGGTTAATAAAATTATTTAGGTTTCAGGTGTACAATTCTATAATACATCATCTGTATATTGTGTTGTGTGTTCACTACCCCAAGTCAAGTCTCCTTCGATCACCGTGTATCCTTCTTTACCCTCTTCTACCTCCCCCCACCTCCCTTTGACTCTGGCAATCATCGTACTGTCGTCTGTGTCCATGATGTTTTCATTTTTTTCTTTGCTCAAACCCTGCATCCTTCTCACTCAGCTCCTAACACCCTTCCCTTGGACAGCTGTCAGTCTGATCTCTGTATGGATGAGACTTTGAAAGCTTAAAGCATCAAAGCATATAATTGATATTAAAAATTTTTGTTCACACTGAGTTACTGTGTACACAAAATGCCTTACTTTTCTTTTTTAAAATAGATTTTCTTTCTCTCCTTTTATAGAGAGAGGAAAGGAGGGAGAAATAGAGGGAGAGAAACATTGATTGGTTGCCTCCCTCATGCCCCAAATGGGGACCTGTCCTGCAACCCAGGCATGTACCCTGACTGGGAATCTAATTGGCAACCTTTGGATCTGCAGGCTGGTGCTCAATCCACTGGACCACATGGGCCAGGGCAAAATGCCTTACTTATTTTTTTTAAAAATGTGTATGATACTAATCTCTCTTTAAAAAAATTAAAACCAGTCCTGGCTGGTGTGGCTTGGTGGATTGAGCGCTAGTCTGTGAACCAAAAGGTCACCGGTTTGATTCCCAGTCAGGGCACATGCCTGGGTTGTGGGCCAGGTCCCCATTTGGGGGCATGTGAGAGGCAGCTGATGGATGTATCTCTCATACATGGACGTTTCTTCCCTCTCTTTCTCCCTCCTTTCCCTTCTCTCTAAAAACAAATCTTAAAATAAATAAATAAATAAAACCAACCATGCTTTTAGCATGATAAAATTATAGAATTAAATCTAGGGTTTCCATTCATGTAGAATGTTACTGTTAAAACTTTTTCCCTACCATCTTTAAAACTTGAGAATATTTTTAATATCTTTTACTTCTTTTGCCAGAATCATGATGTCATGCATATACGTATTATTAGTATATTAAAGAAAAAAGTGAATATGTGTTTGTATGAATGCTTAGCTGGAAATGTTCAGAGTTGACTAATTTATATTCACTTTCTATTGTATATAAACTTCTAATATTTTCAGTGTTGTATCATTTAAGTTTTCTTCATTTGAGTAAATTTACTCAATATTTCCCCAAATGTGCAACAATGTAGGAATGGCTTCATATGTTTCTCCAGTAGTTTAAAAGTATTGTCTAATATAGCTTTTATTTTTTTCCTTTTCAAATTGAACCTTGCATGTGCCTCAGTATGTAAAATCCATTAAAGTGCTGCTATTCTAGTTGAGTGGGGATGGGACAGAGCTTGATCTCTTAGGTTTCCCCAGCTTTTCCTTCCCCTTTCTCCTCCCCCATTTTTCTGTCCCTCCTCTCCTCCACAAATCTTGAAGGCTTTTCAGTTCTTGGCTTTATTCTCTCTCCTAAATCCAGGGCATTGTTTCTACTTAGGTTTCCATGAGTCACTCCCAAATGTTTTGCTGTGCTCCTGTTAAGCTGGCTCAAGTTGTCTTTTTGTTACTTTCAATTAAAAAACAAAAACAAAAACCTTAAATAATACTGTTGCAGTTTGAGATTCACTTATGTAATGGAAAGAGACTTTGGAGTAAGAATGTTGATTTCAAATCTAGGTCTTGACTTCGAGCAAGTTAACCATTTTCAACTCAATTTTCTCATTTGCAAAGGGGATTATACTTAACTTTTGTGACTATTAAAAATGCTAATATATTGAAAGACCTGGTATTGAGTCTTAACAAATGTTATATTAATAATATTAAAGTCTTATTAGGAGTCACTCTTACCCCCTCCAACTTGAAGGAGTAGATTTGGTGTAGCCAAATTAGAAAGGCTGCCATCTTGTGGTGATTTACTGACACACTATTCAAAGTTATTTAGCATATTTGGGGAATTTCTTGAGGTGTTTATTTTATTTTATTTTTTTCCATTATCATTTAGTCCCCTTATAACCCCCTCTACCTCCCCCCACAGTCACTACACTGTTGTTCATGTCCATGAGTTGTTTCCCTTTGTGTTCAATCCCTCCACCCCCTACCCTACCCCACCCCTCTTAGCTGTCATCCTGCTGTTTATGAGTCTTTCTCCATTTTGCTTGAGTTTATTAGATTCCACATATAAATGAAATCATACAATATTTGTCTTTTTCTGAAGAAAACATAAGCAGCAAAATCTCGGACATAGCTCGCAGCAATATTTTATCAGGTATACCTCCTCAAGTAAGGGAAACAAAAGAAAAAAATAAACAAATGGGATTACATCAAACTAAAAAGTGTTTGCACAGCAAAGGAAAACATCAACAAAATAAAAAGACAACCCACAGAATGGGAGAACATATTCACCAATACATCTGATAAGGGGTTAATATCCAAAATTTGTAAAGAACTTACAAAACTCAATACTAAAAACCAAACAACCAATTTAAAAAATGGACAAAGGACCTGAATAGGCACTTCTCCAAAGAGGACAACAATAAGTGCTGGTGAGGATATCGAGAAAGGGGAACCCTTTTGCACTGTTGATGGAAATACAGATTGGTGCAGCCACTGTGGAAAGCAGTATGGAGATACATACCTCAAAAAATTAAAAATGGACGTGCCTTTTGACCCAGCAATGGGTATATGAAGGTCTGTTCAGAAGTTATCCAGTCATGTAATATGAAAAATAGAGACATTTATTGAAGGAGATACAAGATACAAGATACAAGAAATGTTATACGTAGGACAATGGGATCTCAGTCCCCTTCAAAGTAGGCGCCTTGGGACCTCACACAGTTCTCCCAGTCACCATCAGTTGCCCCATCGTATTTTCCTGAATCTCATCGACGGTCTGAAATCTCTTCCCTTTCAAAGATGACTTTAGTTTTAGGAAAAGCCAGAAGTTGCAGAGCACCAAATCTGGGCCGTAGGGCAGCTGAATTACCTGGGTAATTTGATGTTTCACCAAAAAGCTCTGCACGAGATGGGATATACAAGGGGGAACATTGTTGTGATGAAGCTGCCAATCACGAGTTGCCCATAGCTGCAGCCTTTTGAATCATCCAAATAGTTTCCATGGAGGAATGGTTCAGGCTTAACACAAAATTTGATGTAGATTCATTGTTCTACTCACTAAGTCATTTTGAATGCAATGGCCATACAGTACACATGCTCACTCAATGGAGTCTACCATCCCCACTGACTAGTACAGTGAAGTTGTCATTGTTCACCCATGTGCATTCCAGTCCACTCTCCTTGGCTGACAGATTACATCGATGTAATGCAAACTGTTATCATTATATTAACAATGGCCGGCCTTTTTCTGGACAGACCTCATATATCTGAAGGAACCCAAAACACGAATTCAAAAGAACTAAAGCACCCTTATGTTCATTGCAGCATTATTTACAATTGCCAAGATATGGAAGCAGCCTGAGTGTCCATCAGTAGATGAGCAAATAAAACAACTATGGGATATTTACACAATGGAATACTACTCAGCCATAAAAAAGAGGAAAATGTTATCCTTTGTGACAGTATGGATGGACCTGGAGAACATTATGCTAAGTGAAATAAGCCAGTCATTTACACATTTAACACAAGATATTCAAGAACCTAAAGCTACATGAAAGAATGGTAGACACACCAGAAAGCCACTGGGATGAAGGTATGTAATAACTAAAGACATGAGACAAAGCTAATTCATCATAGGAAAGCATAAGAAATAAAGAACCTAAGACTGAACTTTTAGAAACTGTAACATGCAGCAGAGGAGTCAGGAAAAGGGACAAAATAAGTGACTTATGAAGGAGAAGTAAACAAGTAGTTCAGTGTATCACTCAAGCCAGGGTTGACATATATATTTGTGTTGAAAGCTAACCTGGTCCTGTCTTTTGTTTTTTAAGACTTCAACAGCCATTAACAAAAGCTAACTGACCCCATAATCCTTGTAATACCTACCATTGTCCAGGCTATTCAAATGCTACCCTTACTCTTATATCAATGTTTCACCCTCCTTTTATATCTTATTACAATGGTATATAGTAATAGTAATTATGAGGCTACTGCATGTCAAGGATTATCATCACTCCATTTATTAGCAAGATGGGGTCCTCAATGCTGTCTGATCCAGTTTCAGAATCCCATCCTGACATTCTGCTTTTTAAGGTCACTTGTACTACCAAATCTTTTAAACTTAATTTCCCCCCAAAGTAAAGCCTGAGACAAGGACTTGCACACAAGTATTTTATTTTCAGAAGTGATCTCAAGGAACATGAGTCAAAGACTAGGAAGAGCAAAACAGGTAAGCCAGAAAAGCCAGTCTAAGGATGAGTGATCTATGTCACTGCTTTGGGCATATGGGGGTCTATTTCTCTGGATATATTCTGAGGCCATGTAGAATGTGCCTCTCAACTGTCCAACCAAGGTAAGGAAGAAGGAAGTATTCATTCACCAGCCCCTGTCTTCACTGATCAACTTGCACTTTCAATTTCGCACTTTCATGGTGACACATGAGTCACATGGCTGTACAAGTTCTCATGGGCATCCCATGAGGTGAATGTGAAGCCCTGAGGCAGAAAGCAAGACATATTTGGAGAAAGAAGTTGAAGTTTTGAACTGTCAGGTCACACATGCATGCACCTGGTAGCCACAAAAATGGCTGGAGTAGAAAGGGAAGCAAAGAAGCATAAAAGTGCCCATATATGACCAAAAGTAAGAGACAATACCTTGCTAGATTGAAATTCTAGCCTATATGATGCACTATAAGTTCTGAACCAGTAACTAATGTGTGGTGGTGTTTCACTCATAGCCAAAATATAGAGCCCAGAAGAAAAAGAGTAGATGTGGAGTGGTAATTCTATTATACTAAATTGACTACTTTTAAAATGTTTATTTACATGTCTATGTGATTCTGAGCACGGCTAGTCATGTGGGGTTTTTAAAAACTTTTTAGTCATATATTTTATTAACTTCTGGAGAAATGCTTCCACCAGAGGACATAAAAATAGTTTTATTGGATTGGAAACTAAGGATGGCAAATGCTGTTTTGGGCTTTCATACCAATAGATGGAGGGGGGGAAAAAGTGAATTAAATGGTGTGCTAGAGGCATATATAGACTTACAAGAGTTGACTTTGTGCACCTATTAGTTTTGTTGTTTCTATAACAAATTACCCCAAATTTAGTGCTTAAAAACAACACAAATTCACAATTTTTTTTTTCTGATACAGTTCTGCAGATCAGAAATCCAAAATGAGCTAAAATCAAGGTATCAACAGAGCTGAGTTCCTTTTGGAGGCTCTAGGGGAAAATCTGTTCCTTGTCTTTTCCAGCTTCTAGAGGCTGCCCACATGCCTTTGTCACACCACTATGACTTCTGTTTTCAACGTCTCTTTTTCTGACTCTGCTTCTCCTGCTTCCTTCTTTCCCTTATAAGCATCCATGTGATTGCATTGGGCCTACCTGGATAATCCAGGATAATCTCCCCCTCTCAAGATCCTTAATTTAATCACATCTTCAAAGTCCTTTTTGCCATGTAAAACAACATATTCACAGATGTTCAAGAGATTAAGATGTGGACATCTTTGGGGGGACATTATTCCATATACCACAGTGCATTTTTCTCAATTCTGTATTCAGTGATATAACATTCATTGGTACTTTAAAATGGGCCCTGGTGGGAATATTTACATAGTAGGTGCTGGTTGAAAATAGAGAGTATGGACTGGGTAGTGGATATGTTAAGTCAAAACTATCAACTAAGCCCTTGTAATCAGCTATAGAAAGGTTTATTGCCATGTCAGTTCAACAGTTACATACTATATAACTAGTATTCTTCTCCTTTCCTTTCCATCCCCACATAAGTAGGGTGTGGAATGTTGTGGTCGTTGAAGTGGTTGACTTTCAAGTTCAATTTATAGACTGAAGAACACTGAAGCAGGATCATTATGGAACTGGAGGAAGAATAAACATTATTCAGTAATCCTGGACTTGAAGCAGGATCGTGTAATTGATGAGGATTCAGTTGATTCAATTTGGGGGTGGAAGATGAGTGTAATGATGACAATTTAGGTGAAAAAGGAGGGATGTTTTAGGTAGGAGTTCTGTTTAATATTTTTGAAGTGTAAGTATAGAAAGAAGGTTATGTGTTGATGTTGGCCAGTTCCAGGGGTTTACTACTGTGGACTTCTATCATTCTTATTGGACATCAGCATCTGCGTCCCCTTCATATACTTGGGCAATATCCCAAACACAGAGAGACTGCACCTTATGCTATTAAAGATGACACCGCTCACTGTCACTTTCCTAGTATCACAGACCCAGCCAATCCTATCCTCTTTAGTTTGGATTCCCTGAGGCAAGTAAAGTGGGGAAAAGAGAAAAGCTAATCAAAGTTCATTAATGAGCAGTTACTGCTGTGGATAACCGGTGGCTGACTGAGTCCCTATGGGACTTTCAGAAAGTGTGAAATGAAAACCCTGAAAGTGTCCCTCTGAATAACAAGGAAACTGAAATGTTTGTTGACTGTTGCTTCTGGCTATCTGGCTATGAGACAGAAAGCAGGATATGGTTTGTGGAGTTCCTCAGAAAATTTAGCTTTCTAGTTTCAGATATTGTGCCTTCCCCTTCCTCTTTCCTTAACATGATATGATGGCTTGGTTACAACAGCCAACTTGCAACTGTAAGTCAAACTACATCACAGAAATACCAACTCTGATATTACTGAGCCAGTAAAACTGTCTACCTCCATTCTTCTTGTGTAGGAGAAAAATATACTTTGTTTTAAATGTCACCAGTCAAGTTTTCTGTAATCTGCCACCAAAACATTCAGATTCCTAACTGATTTATCTAGTCTTACTTGCATCCAAGGCACACGCCACAACTTGGAATCAAAAGGCAATGATATAAAGAAGCAGACATTGTGGGCAAACTTTCTTGTTATGGGACAGTAGTGGCAGTGCTTAATGGTGGTACCATCCCTTGTGTTGATACTTCAGACCTTATTTTGCTTCCAGGTGGTCTTCTCCAGGGACACAGACAATGGACTCTATGTAGTGAATAATAATTTGTTACTATTCCTTGAGTATTTACCTTGAACCAAGTATTTTGTAAATTTTCTCTCCTAATCATCATATCAACCATTCAAGATGGATATTAATATTCTTTGAGGTTAACTGACTTGATCAAGATTACAGTTAGCAAGTGGCAGAGTTGGGATTCAGGTTCAGGTCAGAGTGACACCAAAGCCGATCTTAACCACTACATTATATTGCCAGTATTTCTTTTGCCAACTTGTAATTTTTGGACTTGAGACCCTAAGACAGGCTGGAGCCTGGGGCCCAGCCTAGGAGGGGAAGCATGATAGACTTGCATAGATTATTGTCTGTCATCAGCCCCTTCTGGCAGGGGGATATAGGATCTGCCCAAATACAGACAGGCTCTGAGCCAGGCTGCACAGATGCAGGCAATCCTCTGCGCCAGGCCGGGAAACACTCCAGATGAACCGCCAGACTTCTGTGTCTGAAATTCTGAGAGATAAAGAAGAATCCTGGGTGGTACTCTCAAAGACAAAGCAATTCTGCAGGCTTAGAAATGTGCTGAAATCTAGGCAAAATGAGAAAATGGCAAAGTACATTACCAGGGGCAAGTTGAGAGTCAATCAACTCTGTTGTCAATTCTTGTTTAAAAAAGGATTACAGTAACTGCATTCCTTTCTCCCTGTCTTCTTCCCAAGGCTGGATTTTGAAATCTGAGGCTCAAAACCCTAAAACCCTGATCCAGTCTTCCTCCCGCCTGCCATTCACCCATGCTCCAAGCCTCAGAGCCACCTTGGCCCCTCTCACCCTTTTTATGCAGTCAGCATTTCCCATAAATATCTACTGAGTATCAATTTTAAGCCAGAGAGGCAAAGACACTAGCCTACAGGTACTTACAGAGAAATAAAACATTCTAATTGTGCAAGTAATTAATTTGGATTGTGAGACCTGCCAGGAAGGAAAAGTAGTATTAAATGGGAGTATATCCTAGGCAACTAGATCTAGACTGAAGGTTCAGTCAAATCATTCCCTTTGTCTTACTTCTTAACTTCCTCACTATTCTCTTTATAAGAATGGTGTCTTTTGCATTGTCCCTTCTCCTCCATCCTCATATCATAGCCTTGATTCAGGCCCTTGATACATTTTTGTACCTGCTTTCTAACAGGTCTCCCTGCCCACCCCCTCCTTTCTTTTGCCTACTCAAGCCCCTGCTCTACACCACAGCTGGAGTTGTATTTCCAAATGAAATCTGACCAGCTCTTCCTTGCTTTCACATTAAGGTTTCACCTCTCCTGCCTGGCACAGCTTGTTCAACCTCTCCCCAACTGCCCCCCAAGCCTTATGTATTCCTCTCCTACAGGAATCTCTTACCTCAGCCAGTCACAGACTGTCATCTCCACTCATGTTTGCTCTGCAATGTTCTACCCATCTTTCTCAGCCCAGTAAATGATTATTCCAAATTCAAGGGTCTCACTTATCATGTACTTGATGAGAACCCAACGTGGATGAGGCATTGGGTACTGGGCACTGGGTAAGATCAGAGAGGAGGAAAAGGCTGGAAGCCAGTAGTCAGTCCATGTTCTGATAACCACCCTAGATGGCAATACCTGTTTCCACAATAGACTGGAAACTCCATGAGGGCAGTGACAAGGACTGAGTTGTCCACTGCTGTTAAGCTACTTGTGCCTGGCACAAAGTAGAAGGGTGCCTAGCAGAGGAAGAACTCAACAATTTTTTTCTGTGTATAAATAAATGAATGAATGAGTAAAAGTGACAGATACTCTTAAACTGCCTCCCATTAGAATTATAAGTGTATATGTTTGGTCCTTAAAAGATTAAGTTTCTTCGGGGCAGGCGTTGTGCCCACTCATGTGTGCACTGTTAACAAGAACAAAAATCACTTAATTTTTAATATTTACAATTTTATTTATTTATTTTTAGAGAGAGGGGAAAGGAGAAAGAGAGGGAGAGAAACATCACTGTGTGGTTGCCTCTCACACGCCCCCAACTGGGGACCTGACATGCCACCTAGTCATATGCCCTGTCTGGGAATCGAACCAGCGACACTTGGTTCGCAGGCTGACGCTCAATCCATTGAGCCACTGCAGCTAGGGAAAAAATCACTTTATAAAGTGGTTTCACATAGGCTATTGCTTGTTTCTCATTACAACCTTATGGATTAATATCCCAATTTTATAGTTGAAGAAACTTTCTTCCTTCCTTTCCTCCTTCTGTTTCCTCCCTGCTCTCCTCTTTCTTAAGATGTATATGTGGTCTAGGTATTTCCTGTCTCTGAGATTTAGAAAGGCTAAATGTAGAGGTGATTACAATGAAGGCCAGGGAGGCTATTTGCTCTGGGTTGCACATACATGAAGCAAATATAACCTTTTGATGTTATGTCTGAATAAAGTCAAAGTATGTGTGTATATGCTGGTGACAGTGTTTTCTGTTAAATGTAAATATTTTAAATATACAATGACAAAAATATTTTATTTATTTAATTTTTTAGAGAAAGGGTAAGCGGGAAAGAGAGGGAGAGAAACATCAATATGTGGTTGCCTTTCAGGTGCCCCCACCTGGGGACCTGGTCCCCAACCCAGGCATGTTCCCTGACTGGGAATCGAACCGGTGACCCTTTGGCTCGCAGGCCGGCGCTCAATCCACTGAGCCACACCAGCCAGGAAAATATACAATTTTTATACAATATTTTATCTTGTCATTTTTCTTTTAAACATACCAGGAGTCATAAAACTGAGAAGAGGCCCAGGTTCAGAGAAATTTGGTAACCTGATTAAAGTTTGACCCCTAGTTAAGGGCTTAAACCGGGACTAAAACCCAGGATGTCTCCTTACCCAGAGAAGCAACACTACCTCAAAACAGCCTCAGATGATTTCAGGATGGTCTATATAGAGAGGTTAAGCTCATGGGATTTAGTCAAATGAGTTCCTTTCAAAGGTACAACAGTTACTTTGTGGTCTTGGCAAATAATTCAGCTTCTCATTATAAAACTGGAGGCCATAATTGTACCTACCGCAGAGTGTTCCTATTAGGATTAAATGAAAATGCATTTGAAGCATTCAGTACAGGCCTGGCATGTATTCAGTGTGAAGTAAATGGCAGTTCTCTTAAGTGTGTCTGTTGTATGAATGACTGGCATATAACGCTCGCATTCAACTTGAAGCTTGGAACTATCACAGTTCAGCTGAAGGGCTGGGAACTATAGTACTCGTCTTTTTTTTTTTTCCTGGAAATAAATCTTTGTGGGAGGATAATCACTGGTTGGAAAAATGTGAGCCTTAAGGGAACAAAGCTCTGATCCCCAGGCCAGAGGAGCAAGAAAGTCAAGCCTCCCCTGGGGAGTCACAGTGCAGAACCTCTGCTGAACTGAGTGGCGGCTGGCTGGGCACGCCCAGCCTGGGGAGAGGCTGCTTCAGAGGCCGGGTTGTAGTGGAGTGGAGCAGTGTCTCCTATAATTCCGCTCATCTTATTCTCAGAGACCAAACCCTACGCGCCGGAGGAAGGACTCCAAAACCGCAGGGCGGAGGCTTCCGCGAGGACCCAGACCTGACCATCTATGGTCAAAGAGCGCACCGAACAAACAGGAAGTGGGGCGAGCTTCCACCTTCCCCGCTCAGGCAGAGCTACCGAGGCAGCGGCGGGCACGCCCAGAAAACCGGGGCAGAGCCCACCACGCTCACTCATCCTTTCCCCACACCCAGCTTCTGCAGACCCACCCAGAACACTGTCCGAGGCCCATGGCCTCCCGACGTCACAAAAGGGGAAACCAAGTTATGCATGCCCAGAGAAAGGCAGAGTTTAGCCTCCATCACCACGCACAGCTGACAGCCGCCGCGAACTCTGGCCCTCTGAAAAACGTACCTAGCCTCCAAGACCCCTTTCGAACCGCTGTAAAAAGGAACCAGACTTTACCATTGGGCCCAAACTGATGGGAGAGGTAGCCACTCACCTATCCTCCTTTTCCGGAGGTGGAGCTTAACCAGTAACTTCTTCCCTTCATTAGTCCTACTGGTTGCGGTAGCTACAGTTGAAAGGAGTGGCTAACCTAGGGCACGCCTCCAAGGTAGCTTCCGCGCTGGGGGCGGGGCTATTTTGCATGCGCCGTCCCGGCTAGCGAATAGTCTCCCGGGCGTGGTGAATAGAGGGTGGAGTCACGAGCGGGGCAACCAGACTTTCTCCCCGGCCCTCCTCTAGGCAGCTATTTCAGCCGGCCGTTCATTTCCGGTGGGGGTGCCGCGCCCAGTGAGGGCCCGGAAGTGGGTCGCGCGGAGATTGCTGGGCGGTTCTTGCCGGAAGTGGAGAGCGGCTGCTCGCAGTCCTGAGGTGAGGCAGAGCTCTGAGGTGAGGGTGCGCGGCCGGGTAGGGACTAGGGTCCCCTCAGCGCCGCACAAACTCCTAGTGTGGTTAATGGCCTATGTTTCTCGCCTATTCTCGCGTGGTGAATCCTGCTGAGGGGGCTGGGGCGGAGGCCCTCAGGCCGACCTGGGATCTTGGGCGCTGTCTCTTGAGGTGGGGCCGGGTGACCAACTGAACCGGGGTGTCCTGGGGAGGACCTTCCGCTGGATTTCTCAGTCCCGGTCATCAGCCTCAGCGGAGGCCTGATTCCTAAGGTGTTCTAACTGGAAGGAATCTCCGAGACCTCAGTAATCTTCCTTATCCCCATCTCGGTCCCAGTACACAGATGGGTAAATTGATCCCAGAGAGAAGAGGCTGGTCTACGATCACATAACGAATGAGGGAAGGAATTGGAATCATCACCTCAGTTTCTTAAATCTAAGCTGCAGATCCTTCCCTCATTCATTTCCCGGGAACCCCTTTCTGTCTTGGAGTGGTCTTTCGGTTGGTGTCCTCTCTTGGGCAACTGCAAGTTAAAGGCCACAATATAAAGGCTGCTTGGAACTTTAAAAAAATTTTTGTAATGCAGCGTGTTTGGAATGCCTGGAGAAAAGAGAGAGGGGCAGGTGGGGCAGGTTCTTGTATTTGCACTCAGATAGCCTTCCCTTCTACCTAGTCTGTTGCTCTTATTCTGAATAGCCGAGTTAACTTTATTGAAGTTGTTGCATACCCCTGGTCCTGAAATCAGATGGCTCAGGTTTGGTCTTACCTTACTGCTAAGTTTATCTGTGGCTATAGAGGCCTTGTTTAACTTATTTTTAAGTCATTTAAAAAAAATCTTTTTAAGAGGAGATCTCTATTCACCTCACAGGATTAAATTTAGTACAAGTTGTGTTTATTCTGTCTCAGGCACTCTGCCACATCCAGGGAATGCAGTTTTGAAACAAAAAACCAGCTAGAGCCTGCCATCACGGAGCTAACAGTGTTTGCAGGGATGTTTAAGAAGTAGTTTATAGCCCTGACTGGTGTAGCTTAGTTGGTTGGGCATCATCCCACAAAGCAAAAGGTCACAGGTTAATTCCTGGTCAGTGCACATGCCTGGGTTGCAGGCCAGGTCCCATTTGGGGCATATGCGAGAGGCAACCAGTCGATGTTTCTCTCGATTTCTTTCTCCCTCCCTTCTCTAAGAGTAAATAAATAAAACCTTTTTAAAAAAAGTAGTTATAAATGCAATGAGTATTAGGAAAGAACAACAAGGTACTATGGAAGTATGGAACACAGCTCAGGAAAATCTCTTCTGCAGAAGAAAAGTTTAAGGTGAGTTTTGAAGGATGAATAGGAATAAACTCGAAGAGAGGATGGCACCCTTTTAAGGCAGAGGTTAGTATCAGAACTGTTGTCAGCTGAAGTTTTTTGTAGGGATCCCTGTTAAAGTGAAAAATGGCACAGCCAAGCACATTTGTCATTCAATTATTTCTTGAGCCTTTAATATGTGTGAGGCACATATTAAATGAGGCTCTTGGCCCTGGTTGCTAAGAATGCAGTTCTCATCGAGTGGAGGAGGGTTCAGACAAGTAAAGCAGGGATGGCTTACACTGTTAGAGTGAGCACAGGGTTATGAGACAACAGGGGAGTAATATCTGAGCCAGGTTTTCAGGCTTTGAGGAAGAAAGGGAGGCTACGTCTTAGCCATGTGGTGAATCTGGAAAAGGGATATCCATGCAAAGAGCACAAGTGCAGGGACATGGAGATCTGGACAGATGAAAGACATGAGTAGTTCAATGTGACTGGAATTCTAGTAATGCTTGGAGGAGTGGAGGAAATGGGAAGTGGTGGGGGTCAAATATTAAGATCTTGTAAACCATGCTAAGGTATTTGGATCTGACCCTGAAAACTATGGAGAGGCTTTGAAGGGTTTTGTGTAGGAAAATGATGGGATCAGATTTATGTTTTAGAAAGTTCAGTCTGTTAAGTGGGAAGAGATATGATAAGGAAGTAGACCAGTGTTTGGAAGCTGTTGCCATGATATTGACTTGAACTAAGACAATGACAGTGGGAAGAAGAGGAATCAGATTTGAGCAATATTAAAAAGATGGGATCCATAGAACTGGAAGCTGATTGTTTATAGGATCGAGGAAATAAAAATAGTCTAGGATGATTGCCTGGTTTTATGGCTTACGGAACTGGGTGGTACCGTTTACCAAGGTAGGTAACGTGAGAGGGAGAGGTGAGTTTGGGAGGTAGCATGGAAAGAAAATAATTTTGGACATACTGAGTTCAAGGTGTTTGCAGCACATCCAAGCAAAGATGACTAATAAAGTATCCCAACTAGTGGAAACAGAGCAAAGATGTGGAGGCAAGAGAGGGCTTATGTTCAGAGAAGTACTGGAACCTGGAGTTTGTGGCAGAAGATAAGACCAGAAAAAAGGTAGATGCCTGCCAGCTTATGAATGGCTTCTGATGCCTTATTTGAATGCATTTGTATTTTATTCTGTGGTTGGCAGTTTGCTTATTGTTTGAGTTGCTGCAGTCCAGCATGAAGAAATTTCTGTAGGAATTTCCTGCCCTGGCTGGATAGCTCAGTTGGTTAGAGCTATCCCCATATGCCAAGGTTGTATGTTTGATCCTCCGCCAGGGCACATACAAGAAGCAACCAACAAATGCATGAGTAAGTGGAACAAAGTCGATGTTTCTCTCTCTCTCTCTGCCCCACCCCACCCCTGCCTCTCTCCCTTCCTTTCTCTAAAAATCAATTTAAAAAAAAAAAAGGACGAAGGAATTTCCTGCCTTTTTCATCCTCTGAAAAACTTTATCAATCAGGTGGACATAATTTATGTCTCAGAGAAGTTTAAATAAAATAGTAGTAGTGAAAGTACTTTGTCCAGTACAACTAGTCACGCAAACTGAAATGGTGGTGTTAAGATTTGTAGAGTGTGTTTTTGCCTTGAAGAGGTTAGCTGCTTAGTTTGTAAAATGTTTTGTTTCCAACCTGAGGGAGTGATCTTTATGCTCATCTTTTTTCTTGGTTATACATACATTTGTTTAGTAGCAATTATTTTTTTAACCAGGGACTAAGCCTTTTAAAAGTGACTTCCTCACCCTGGCTGCTATAGCTCAGTGAGTTGAGCGCCAATCTGTGAACCGAAAGGTCGCCGATTTGATTCCCCTCTCTAAAAGTAAGTAAATAAAATCTTTTAAACAGTGACTTCCTCATTTCAGTTTTCTGTGAAGCATTGTGAATCAAAGATGCATTTTACTTAAATGAGCAAATGCAAAGTGTCATTGGAAGTTGAACCCTCTGGTTTGAAATTTAATCCTGAGATTCAAAATCTGAGGATTCTCAAGCCATATCTTCCCGAGTTCTGATTATTTCTTTGAATTGTCACCATCAGTTTCTTTCTTTGTTTTTTACTAACCTGCTTTCATACCTATACTTCCAACTTCTCTACCACAACCAAACCAAACTAACCTTAAAAAGAACCATTTTCATCTTAGTACCCTTCACTGGCTTCATATCTCCAAAGAATCCAGTCTAAACTGTTGTTTGGTTTACAAAATTCTCCACAATCAGAACTTTATCTTAATTAGTTTTCATTGGGTGTTGCAGATTGCCATTCTAATTTAGAAATTACTAAACTGCCACATTAGTATTTTATTTGTACCTGTAGCACTTCCTTTTTGCTCCTCATTACATTAGGACAGTTTCTCAACCTTGGCACAGTTGACATTTTGGGCTGAATAATTTTTTGCTGTGGGGTTGTCCTGTGCCTTGTAGGATTTTAGCCGTATCTCTGGAGTCTACCTATTGGATGCCAGTAGCACTCCCTGAACTGTGACAATCAAAAATGTTTCCTAGAGGACAGAATTGTCTGTGATTGAGAACCACTGCATTAAAATGTATCATAGCTGTGATTGTGCAATGTCTTATCCAACTAATTTCTCTGAGAACAGGCTCCATGGCCATGCTTAGCACAGTGTATGGCACATGAGAAGCACTGGATACCTTGCAGTAAATGAATCGCGTGTTTCATTGAGACGTCAAGAATTAGTGTTTATTCAAAGAATTCCTGGGTGATCCTTGAAGGACTTGCTTTTTTGTTTTGTTTTTTCATCAGGGGATGTAATCTTAATAGAGAAATGCTACTGATTTAGGCACTTACTAGTAGAAAGCTTTGTGTTAACTGACAGTGAAAGTTGGGAGATTTATGCAGGATGGGGAAATTATTGTATTATTTTTCATACAAACAGCTGTAAACCTATATTTGCCCCACCCTGTATATCCTCTATATTGGGAAATATATAAATTCCTGTTTTGTTCATGTTGTCTACAGTTAGACAGCTTGGTTTAGTGGACAGAGATTATAATTTATTTTAAATTTCATATAGTTTATGATTTATTCAGTGTTTATTTTTATTAAGTCATTTTAGTTTTATCTTTAATGCAGCTACAGCATCCACTGTAAAATTATTTCTTCTTGATACACTATCATGTAAACCCCATAAAAAGAATTGTAGCTCTGAAAATATTCCTCATGTACAATGCAGCTTTGTTTGCCTTGTGTTACCAAACCTGTTGTGTCAAACTTTTCCATCCGACTGGAAAATAGTTATAGTTGAAATGCTTTATGGAAGGAATGAGCTTGCTTTTCTTGTTTGTTTTTTCTTTTTTTCTCTAGAGGTCATAAGAATTCCTGTACTTAAGTTAATTATAGACTTATAGTCACAGACCTTTTCATACATTTAATTGTAGCTGAATCATGGCTAGGGGCAAATGGCATCCTTGAATCTATCTTTATACATGAGAATGGGAAATGCTGTTCTGTTTAAAGCAATTGCCCAGTTGAAATCAGCCAATGCAGTTTTTCCTTATACAATGTCAAAGATGCCTGCTCAATGCTCTCATGCAGTTAGTCTTCGTAATCCTTTAATGTAAGACAGAAAGAGAGAGGAACCCATTGCCACACAAAATTATCTGCCCCAGACCATTGAAACAGCTAGTTCTCAAGTCTGACTTCAGCTTGTACACTATTACTAGCTTTGCTTACTCCTGGAGTTTCAGATAGAGGACCATGTTAAAGAGGGAACAGGAGACTAGTGCTGATATTGAATTGGATTCTTTCCCTCCCTAGAAGATAGGCCTTTCTTTCTCTTAATCTAAGCCTTAGGTGGCAATGACTCAGACACTAAATGTCATTGGTTTCATCAGTGAAACCAAATGCTTGGGGAAGAACAGTGGCTCCTGATTTGGGTTAGATTTAGACGGCATCTTTACTGGGGCAAAGTGGTGTCTGTTCTTTGGTTTCTGGGTTAAAACAGCCAACTTGTAAGTATCTCTTATTGGCATGTCTAAGTTTTGCTTTGTGACATGTTAGAGCCTAGTGATGAGAATTTCTATATTGTTAAGAGTAGAACTAACTAATGCCTTATAGCTCAGTGGTAGTTTAAGAGATAAGCCCTGGCTGGTTTGGCTCGGTGGATTGAGCGTCGGCCTGCGAGCTAAGTGTCGCTGGTTCGATCTTCCAGTCAGGGCACGTCAGAGAAGGAAAACTCTGACTCCAAAAAACCTCTGCTGCCTTGCGGCATACCTCTTCAGGGGAAAGGCTAAGGGAGTAAACCCTGACAGAAAATCCGGAGCCGGAGTCCCTAAGGCGGTTTGACATTGTAGTCAACACCGGCAACTCCTGCAGCGCACCTGAAGCCAAGCTGTATTGACTCCGTCTTTCCCTTGGACCCTTCAGCTGCGAAGAGAGGGGGGGTCTGCTGCATGGGCAACAGCAGACCCTCCATATCACCCTGCCCAGGCTCTGTAGCTTCAGCTTCACTGGAGAGGACACTCCAGCGTCATCGCAAGATGTCGATTCAACACGGGAGGAGACAGATACCGTGTCACTCCCAAGTCGGACTGCACAACCATTCTCGGCGGTGCAGATAGACTCTTAAGAAGCTACACCATCGTCTCTCGAGACGGACGGCTGCCGACGACGACGACGGAAAGTAGGGGACAAATTTTCTGTTGTGACAAATACTTTAAATTTTGTTTTCTTCAAGTTTTTTTGTTCAGTGCATTTAGCTATCATGCTCTTATCAGAAGTCTAAGCTAACCTTGTAGTGAACATCTTCCCACCTATCATTTTTCCCACATTAGGATTATTTTCTTAGGATAACATCTCAGGAAGAGAATTACAAAGCCAAGGCCAAGAGAGGCATTTTGAAGCAGATCAGTTGTGCTACCGTTGCATATAAAGCTGACTTGTATAGTTTCTTTCTTTTCATTTTCACTTAAGGTTATGATTTAGAGGAACAACTACCAGACAAAGTAGAAAACATCTATTCTAGTAGAAATTCATACAACTGGCTTAATTACCTGATGAGATGAGAAAAGAACTGCAGGAGTAATCTGGTTCTACTTACTTCTGAATAACTTCCTTGAAGAGGCAGAAAGAATTGGGTTGCTTGAATTGTTAGAATGATGAGAGTATGAAGCAGCCTTGACAGGTATCACTAGCCATTTATGATTTATCTTGGTTTCAGACCACAAAAGAAATTGCTGGAGAACCAAGGTTCTAGGAATTTTTTTTTGCTCCACATGATATCCCTCCAAGAGTTTATTCATTTCTTTGCTGATGACTTGCAGACATTGATCTCCAGCCTTGTTCTTCCCCAAGCGTTATTCCTCCTTACTGGAAATTTCTATTAGAAGCTTCGTCTCTTCACACTCTATACATCCAAAACCTACCTCATCTTTTTGCCCTAATTGGAACATTGCAGAACATGTATCTGCTTATAGTGTCATCATTCCCTTAGGCTACTGGGTTTGCAACTCTGGAGTCATCTTGGACTCCCTTCTCTGTTTATTTATTTATTTATTTTTAGAGAGAGGGGAAAGGAGAAAGAGAGGGAGAGAAACATCACTGTGTGGTTGCCTCTCACTCGCGCCCCCAACTGGGGACCTGACGTGCAACCTAGTCATGTGCCCTGACTGGGAATCGTACCAGCGACACTTGTCTCGCAGGCCAATGCTCAATCCACTGAGCCACAGCAGCCAGGGCCTTGGATTCCCTTCTCTGAATGCTACTGTACTTGGTAGTCAGTGCTACACAGTTATTACTTGTTCTGTGTTTAATGCACACTTGTTTTGTGTGACCTCCAAGGGCGAACCAAGATCAGTGGGTGGAAGTTGCAGGGAAGCCAATTTTGTCTCCATATAAGGAAGAACTTTTAAATGCTTGAGCTGTCGGAGTGGAATGGGCTGCTCCAGAAGTCTTGGGCTCTCCACACTGAAGGTATTTGAACAGAGGCTACCTGACTAACTGCTGGGAATGTTGAAAGGACTGTTCCGGCATCAGATGGTGTTTTTTACAAGATTATTTCTACACTCCTTATTAATTCTGAGAGCCAGTGATTCAATGGAAGGTAGCTTTGTTTCTCCTGCTAGGCTCCTTTAGGGTAGAAAAACTGTTTTACCATTCGTTATATTTTTATAGCACTTAATTCAGGTGCTGGTCTCTTAGTTGCCTAAAACTGGTTATTTGTAGATTAATTGATTCTTTTCATTTGGTTTCTAATATCTGGTTAGATGCTAGATGTTGTGGATTTTTAACTTTGGAATATAAAAAATATTTTTTGTAGTAGCTTTCTTCTGTTACAGCAAGCTTTCAGGGTTAGACCCTTGTATCTTCCCCTTTTTTCCAAATCCCATTCTGGTTATTAGAGACTATTTGTAAAATTTTACTTTCATTGTATTATTCCTTCACTCAGAATTCTTGAATGGCTTAAGATTTATCACAACCTCAAGTTCAAATACTGCCTGGCTTTCACTGCCCTCTATAACTTATCCAGCCTTACTTCCCATGGTACTTGATGCTGCATGATCTATGCGGGCTAACTTACTTGTACTTTCTGTACATAGCCTCCTTGTTCTCTCTTTGCTTCTGATTGCTCTGGACTATCTTCCCTTTGTTCTTTTACCTTTTTTAGCAAGATGTCCCACTTCCCTCCATTGATTTCTTCTGAGCTCTCCAACCACCTAGTCATTTACACTATATAATTCAGAACTGTACAACATTCTTCAAAGAAAAAGTTTTAGTATGAAGTCTGATATTTTAACGTTCCCTGATCCAGGTGAAATTGGATAATCTAACAAAACTTTAAAAAATATAGTCTTCAGTATTTGTTACATTGACATTTCATCTGCATTGTCCTTCCCAATAAGAATAAAAGCTTCTTCTATTTCTTCAGTAGCTGCCACAGTGCTAAGCACTTTGATTTTATGAGCATTTTCTGTGTGCCAGGTTCTTTTAGATGCTACAAATGAATGGGGTTGGAGGAAGAGAATGGATAAATATCCCTCGTCCTGGAGGCCTATATTCTAGCACACAGTATGCAGTGTTAACATTTTACATTTGAAGGCTCTCAAAGTAACTATTCATCTATAAAATGTACTCCTTTCATCCTTACCTCTCTGTGTGCTAGGTGAGGATCCCTTATATGACTGCCCTAAAGTAATACAGTTAATATATGGCAGAGTTGGGACTCAGACCTTGGTCTCCTGAATCCTAGTTTTATTTAGATTTGTGAAATTAGGACCATGTCTCTTTCTGAAGCTTTTATCATAAGTGCTTAAATAGTTGAGAATCTGTACATTCATTTATGTAGCTTACATATAGTTCTTGGCTTTTGCTAATCAGAAATTGCAAGGAGCAATATTAGGTAGTCTTTTTTGCTCTGGCAATTATGTATTTTTTTTTTGGAAAACCCTTATTTAAACATTTGCCTTCCAAACATGTGTCATCTAGCCTAAATGTGAAAAATATTGGCCTCCATGGAAAAAATTGAAAGCTGCTAATAATATAACTAAAGACACCATGAAGAGGCTTTGAATTCACTGTACTGTGCTCAGCAAACAGAGGGGACTGGATGCTCTGATGAACCCCATAGTCACTTGACTGCTTAAAAGCCATGTGGGGTGGTAGGAAGAGCCTCAGACTAGGATTCAGAAAATTTGTGCTTCAATACCTAGGTTCTCTGCCCACTGGTTGGTTGATATCTGGTAAGCTTTTTCACTTCTGTCAGTTTCTTCATTCTAAAAATGGGGATCAATTACTTCACAATATGCCTCATAGAATTGTCTTTTTAAAAAATGAAGTCTTGAAGCAACAGATTGGTGATATAAAGCATATCAATAAGGGAGTATTATTTTAAATTGATGTTACATAATCTAATAAACAAGCTTATTTTTCTATAGAATTGGTCTGAAAATCTCTATAGCAATGTTATTTTTTTGCCCAGGAAGGCAGAATTTATTTGAAAGATCAGGGTGTTGGTAAGATGCTAAAGCAGACAAACAAACAAGAAAGAAAGGGAGAAAAACCACTTCTCCCCAGATTTGTCAGGGAGAGAAGGCAGCTAAACTTGTGTTGAGGGTAGAGGCTATTATTATTATTATTATTCCCACCCGCTACCCCCCCAAGGACCCTTAGACCAACCACAGTATTTATAGTGCCTAGTACATTTGTAGTACTGTACTGGAATTACAAAGACAAGACATGGTTCCTGTCCTAGGGCGGCTAATTGCCCGTTGACTATTAAATAAGTGATTTTAAACCTATGTGTTCCATGTGTGGTAGAGATAAGTGCACAGTGTTTTGAGAGCACATACTGGCAATGCTTCTTGGGGAGGTGATACCTTAGCTAAGGCATAATGAACGACAGGAGTTGTGGAAAGGGGGAAAAGCATGCCAAACTGGAAAAGCTTCTTGGAGAAGGTAACACCTCAGGTGAGTCTTAAAAGGCAGTAGGAGTTCTGAGACAGGGCAGATTGGGAAGGAAAGCAACCAGGCAAAGAGGATAGCATTATAAAGGCTCAGAAGTGAGAGAAAGCACGACTCTTTCTGGAAAATGCAAGTACAGTAGTCCCTCTCTGTATCGCGGTTCACTTATCACGGCCTCACTGTATCGTGGGATTTTTAAATATATTTAATCATTTACCGCGAATTTTTCTCTATCGCGGGATTTTGCGGTACTTTATACATATATTGTTAAAGTTACATAGGTTTAAGAGTGTAGAATATGTTTAAGAACATAAGTAGTGTTTATAAAAGTGTGGAAAAGGTTAATAAGGGAGTGGGAAAGGTTAATAAGGGACTGGGAACAGCTTATAAGTGTGTGGGAAGGGTTTATAAAGCCTTAAAAATATTTAAAAATACTAAAATAAATGTAAGGTTCCTACTTCGCGCATTTTCACCTCTTGGGGGGAGGAGGGAGGGGCGTCCAGAACGTAATACCCGCAAAAAGTGAGGGAATACTGCAGTTTTGGATTCCCGTGGTGTGCTGAGAAAAGGTGTGGCAAGAGATAAAACGGGAGGAGAAGGATTCAATAAAGCAGGGCCAGATTGTGGAAACCTTGTTTGGACTTTACTCTGCATAGTTTAAATAAAAGCCTATCATTTACATTTGCATTTAAGAAGGATCACTGTGGTACAATAATATGGAGACTGGATAAAGAGAGTGTATTACTGGAATTAGGGGAGACTGGCAAGGAGGTTATTGCAGTAATCTAGGCAAAGTCATAAAAAATTAATTTTTATCAGTCAGGATGAAGGCAAGAGGTAATTCTTTAAGAGATATGCAAGATGGAGCCTGTGGATTTTGATGACTGATTAGATTTGGGAAGTGGAGAAGAAGGTAATTTAGTTAACATTTCTGGAATTCTTGCTATTCTTTCTGACTGAGCCAAGTACCTCTACATGTATTTCTTGTTGATTCTCACTGCAGCCCCTTGAATTTTGTATTTTTGTTCCAATTACACAGATAAGGAAACTGAGGCTCAGAAAATTTGTTAACAGTCATAGTCACAGAGCCAGTGAGTGCTGTTATTCAAACCCCCATCTGTCTGACTTCTCTAAGGGCAATGCTCTTAACCCACTATACTGCCTAACGGTTCCCTGGTTACTAGCTTGGTCAGTCAGGTGATTGATGATAATGCTGGATTACTGAGACAATGCCCTGGCTGGTTTAGCTCAGTGGATTGAGGGTCGGCCTGCGAGCTAAGTGTCGCTGGTTCGATCTTCCAGTCAGGGTACATCAGAGAAGGAAAACTCTGACTCCAAAAAACCTCCGCTGCCTTGCGGCATACCTCTTCAGGGGAAAGGCTAAGGGAGTAAACCCCGACAGAAAATCCGGAGCCGGAGTCCCTAAGGCGGTTTGACGTTGTAGTCAACACCGGCAACTCCTGCGGCGCACCTGAACCCAAGCTGTATCGACTCCGTCTTTCCCTTGGACCCTTCAGCTGCGAAGAGAGGGGGGGTCTGCTGCATGGGCAACAGCAGACCCTCCATATTACCCTGCCCAGGCTCTGTAGCTTCAGCGTCATCACAAGATGTCTATTCAACACGGGAGGAGACAGATACCATGTCACTCCCGAGTCGGACTGCACAGCCATTCTCGGCGGTGCAGATAGACTCTTAAGAAGCTACACCATCGTCTCTCGAGACGGACGGCTGCCGACGACGACTGAGACAATGGGGCGGGGGGTGGAAGGTGATGAATTCTTTTCTGGACATTTCAGCTGGAGATGCCTTTGGGACCTCCAGGTATAGATATCTAGGAAGATGCTGGATCTAAAATTCTGAATCCTCGAAGAGTGGCCGACACTGGATTTGCTGCTCTGGGAGTTGTTAGTCCATAGGTGGTTGTGGTGGTATCAGTCGGCAAGCAGGCTGGATGATACTACCATTATGATAGGAGAAGGTTTGGGAGCGGACAAGCCCAACCACCTAAAGAATGTGAATGTGTGCGTAAAGAGACAGGCATGTCTTTTGGTTCCTTTAATTCTGGACATTCTTTCCCATATCATCTCACATTTCATCCCACCCCTGCCAAGAACAAAAAAGCAGCTACTGTTCTATACAGTAGTCCCTCTCTATATCATGGTTCACTTATTGTGGCCTCGTTGTATTGTGGGATTAAAAAAAATATGATATGTAATTATTTATCATGGATTTTTTGCTTTATCGCGGGATTTTGTGGTACTGTATACGTATGTTGTTAGAGTTACGTAGGTTTAAAAGTGTAGAATATGTTTAAGAACATAAGTAGTGTTTATAAAAGTATGGAAAAGGTTAAGGGAGTGGGAAAGGTTAACAAGGGACTGGGAACGGTTTATAAGTGTGTGGGAAGGGTTTATAAAGTCTTAAAAATTATATAAATACTAAAATAAATGTAAGGTTGCTACTTCGCAGATTTTCACCTATCGTGGGGGCGTCTAGAACATAATACCCACGATAAGTGAGGGAATACTGTATTTGGTTAGTGGTACAATGAGATTAGCTATAAATGATAGTCATATTGCCCTTTTCATTTTGCTTAAGTTAGCAGAACTGTAGCTCATTTAGCAATTAAAACTTATAAGTGAAATAGGGAAGAAAAGGGAGCCAAAATCCTATGAAGCTATATTAAACTCCTAAGATTGGTAAGTATTTACCAACCCTGGCAGTCCCTAGAGACATTTGTACTGTGTTTCCACGTTAACACTGGTCTCAACCTATAGCATCCATTGTGTATGAAGAGAACGTGTTTTAGAATAGGTGGTATCTGTTAATGGAAGATAGCTTGGTAGTTTATTGCAGTTGCTGCCTTTTCTCCTGGGATTTATCAAGTATGGTAAATTACATGTGAGTTTGTCCCTGGACAGTATGCAGAATGTGTAGCATAACATAAGGGAGAATATATTGGCTGTTCCTATATAGTTGTCTCCATTTGTGAGTGGAGCAGAGAGTTGGAGGCTTCTGCTGCATCTCCAGCCCAAGGGAATGGAAAAGTTTATTTGGTTCACATTCTCATTTTTTTTCTTTGATTCTCTTTTAAACAACATTCTCTGGCAAGTTGCAGAGCCCAGAGAGACCAGAGCACATACACAGAAGAGAATGAACTGGATACTTTATTCTGTGAGCTGCTTATATCTTCCACATTGAGGCCAGTGTGTTAAGTTGAGATATTCTGGCATGTCACCTTTGGGGGAACTGTAATTGCGATGGTCATTTTACGTAGAGTCCAAGGAGTTGAGCTGATTTGGCTTCAGTTACCTGAACTAATTAATGCTTTGAAATGGAATATCTCCAAGTCATGGCTTTGATTGAAATTTCACTGATATTCATGAGATTACTTATGGTCTCAAGCATTTTGTGTATATTGATAACATTTAACACTTATTTATATATATATATAATATGGGCAGCTTTCAGAACACTTGTCCCTTTGGAGTTTTGGGTTGCTATACTTCAGGTTCATTAATTTCATAAATGTTTATTGAACACCTTCTGCCTGTCAGGTAGTGTCTAGATGGTAAAGCATAATAGGGAACAAGTCAGAGAAGGTCCCTTCCCTGGTGGAGCATACTGTCTTGAGGATAGTAGACACTTAATGAGACTATTTCAGATAAAATAGTACTTATGAAAGATCTGTAAGTGGCTCTCCTGGATGTATATTCTTCCCTATTTCATATCCAGACCCCACCCACTCTTATTTGAAGCCTGGCTCAAATGGTAGCCTCTCCATGCTGTGCTTATCTGATCATTTCAGCTGTTAGTTTCTTCCCCATAAATTCTGTTATTCTTAGGTCACCTTCATTTTTTAAATTTATAGTTGTTAGTTAAGGTACATGGTAAGTCTCATGTATTAGATTATAAGTTATTCAGGGCATGATAACTATCATACTCATCTTGGTTTTGGGCATTCACATGCAGGCAGCAAGATGTAGGAAAAAAAACTGAACTTTGAGACAGACTTGAATTTGAGTACTGGCTTCCCTGTTATCTAGTCATGTGACTGACTATAGGCAAGTCATTTAACTTCACCAATATTAAGTTTCCTATCTTTAAGAGTGTAATAATTTTCCTTCTATCCCTGAATAGTTTTTGGAAGGCACAAACTAAGATAATAAATGTGACTATACTTTGTAAATTCTAAATTCCAAATTTTGTGGCATCATAAAAATTCAGTAAGTCTTTGAGTGAGTAAACATTTGCTTTCAGTAAATACCTTTTCCTGGATAGTTTTCTTATTTAATGAAGTTTTTATGATTTTGCAGATATGCTAGACTAATCTGCAAGACTACTTTTCCATCTTATTTTATTATTAAATGATTCTGTTCCTCAGAATTGGCATCCTCTTCACCCCAAATAGTTATCTGTCTTTTCTCCTTAGGTAGGTACTATGTAATGTTAAAACAACAAATGACATTTGTCCTATTTCAGCAGGTGGTACGTTATGGCTGACATGCAAAATCTGGTAGAAAGACTGGAGAGGGTTGTGGGCCGCCTGGAGGCAGTATCTCACCCCTCCGACATGCACTGTGGGTATGGAGACAGTGCTCCAAAAGGTAAGCAATGCACAGCCCAGAAGAGTGCTCTGAGTGAAGACTCAGTGTCTTGCCCTGAAATTTTCTCTCACAGTGTATTCTATCTTTTGGAGCTAGCTTCCCAAAGTGCTTAATCTAGAAAGTTCATTGCCTGTAATTTCTATTGCTGTGAACAGATAAAGGAGGAAGAGACTTGTGCAGGGAGGCCTGTGGTTAAGTTATTTTAACGCAAGAACTTCCTGCTTGTGTGCTATTTCCTGTTCTTTCTTTAGCAGGATGACTCCAGTGTAAGACAAATGCCAAGTGCTATTAAACTTTTCTCTCTTAAAATGATGGGCAAATGGGCGATTTTGCATATGCCCCAACTGAATCATAGAATGTTGGAACTGAAAGGAACATTTTGTTTATTTTCATTTTATACATAAAAGTAAGCTCAGAGAGGAAAAAAGTCTTAGTCAAGGGAACACAACCAGTAGTGCTGGTATTGAAACTGGAACCTAGGTTTCTTGACTCATGTTCTAGTATTATGTTTACTGGGTAGCCTTGCCTTTTAATAAAAATTGAGTTTCGGATGTATAACTGATTATTTGTGGTGGGTCTGTCTGCAGCTGGAGCAGTTCCCTATGTGCAAGCATTTGACTCCCTGCTTGCTGGTCCTGTGGCAGAGTACCTGAAGATCAGTAAAGAGATTGGAGGAGATGTACAAAAACACGTAAGGATGTTTTGCCCATTTTTCCCGCTTTTATTTTTATTTTTTTAAAGATTTTATTTATTTTTAGAGAGAGGGGAAAGGAGGGAGACAGAGAGGAAGAGAAACATCAATGTGTGGTGGTTTCTCACACACCCCCAACCAGGGACCTGGCCCACAACCCAGGCATGAGCCCTGAGTGGGAACTGAACCAGCGACCCTTTGGTTTGCAGGCTGGTGCTCAATTTTCTGAGCCACACCAGCCAGGGCTTTTCCTCTTTTAAAAAGGACTGATGGCTTTCTTCAAATTCTATTCGTCCTTGGTTTAAGAGCCTCTTGCGAGACTCCTGGCTCCTTTCTAGCCAACTCCTGCCTGGAGTTCAGTCCAGGCACTGGAACCGTTCCTCAGATTTTTCTAGGCCCCCTGCTTTTATCACATAATCTGTGTGGGCTTCTTTTATACAGATAACTTGCTTGGTGCATAAAATATAGCTCCGTTCATCTTTTTAGTGAGAACTTCATCCCAATGTGTTATGTAACCAAACTTAGGGTGGCTTATTCAAGAGAGTCATTATCATGACTTAGCATTTATGAAACTATGTTTTATAGTTATTGGTTATGCTAATATGAGTTATTTTCATACTTATCACACAGCAAGAATATGAAGTAGGCAGTGACAGGTGCCACTCCACCCACCTCCCTTCATGTACTGTTGCCTCTACCCACTTCCCTTCATGTGCTGCCATCAGCCTTGTCACCACCACCCCACACTCACATATATATTTATTCTCTCTTTGGGACCCAAAATCCTATTGCTAGTCTTCTGAGTGATTCATTGTAAGCAACAACCATGTTTAGGATCTTCCTTGACCCTTCAGCAGGACCGCTTGCTTGATCTTTGAAAGCTCTGTTTTGAACCTCTTAGATACTATGTGTTGGCAGTAGTGTTAACTCTAGAGAGTGGAACTGGGACTTAAATAGGAGTGTTGGAGGCTTGCATTTTTACTTTATACAGTCTATAATGTTTGAAAAAAATTAAAAACATGTATCACTTTTATATTTTAAATCCAGAAGAAACAGGTTAACTTACTCGAATTTTTATATTTTAATAGTGCTCATAGCCCATGTTTCTTAAACTTTTTTTGACCATGACCCTAAATAAGAAAATACATATGTATAACAGATATGTTTCACAAAATAGTGCTTATAGTACCTGTACTGCACTTTTTTGGGGAAAATAATTTCAAGTTGATGTACTGCACTTATTACTGTTTTATTTTGATTATTTTATTTAATAATGTGCAGGTTATGGCTCACTAAGTTGATTTGATTAATTGCCTGTGAATGGATCGTGACCTGAACATTTGAAAAATAGCTAAAGGAATAAATACCTTGAGAATTCTAGGCATAAATGTAGGTCTTTGCCTTTATCGTTCTCTCTGTTTTTTGGTGATGAGATGCAGGAGGGGTTTTTCAGTGAACTTCATATCACACTGCATGTGCACTTGCTAATTTGATTTCATCTAAGGCTAGCCCTGATTATCTTGATTTCCTGAATAGGCGTCCCTGACTAGTTCCAACAGGAACAGTTGTATATGTAATTCTGCTATCAGTCCTGGGATCTGAAATACCTGAGGAAAGCAACATGGAGTGCCTAGGTTGCTACCAAAGTCCATGGAAGTGGAGGTTTCAGGTTATTCTTATCAGTACCTCTCCAGCTGTAATGTGTCATTGAGAGCTGATTTTCTCTTTTCTGGCAGGCGGAGATGGTCCATACAGGTCTGAAGTTGGAGCGAGCTCTGTTGGTTACAGCCTCTCAGTGCCAGCAACCAGCAGGTGTAAGTTCACTACTAGTTGGGTTCATTTTGGTTTGATGGTCAGGAGAAGTTAAGAGGTTTCTGCTGTACTGTCACAACATGCTTTTAAAATAAGCCTACCAGCCTCATGTATGAACGCAGCAATTTCCAGAAGTAGAGCAAGACTTAACCATTCTGGGCATGTGCCATTGAGTATTTATTGGGATCTACTATCCTTTCATTTTACTTAGGATTGTAGTTACCTTTGGGACTTTGCTGCTTCTCTCTCTCTTCCTCTCTCTCTCTTTTTTAAGAGAAAGTTTATTTAGAAAGTCACAGAGGTAGAAGAAGTGAACTGTAGAAAAAATGGGCTCAGAAAACAAGTTACAAGGCGAAAGAAGGGCCCTTGGAGCTTAGGAGAGAGAGACAAGGAAAATTTGCCTGGGGGAGGGGATGGGGAAAGGTGTGGGTGGGTGTGCTTCATAGAGAGGGCCTTGCTGCTTTTCTTAATAGACAGCCTCTTTTTAGCCTCTTGATCAAGGCTAATGTCATCATACTATTCCCTAAGCCCTTTTGGTTATAGAGAGTGGTTCCCTTGCTTTAATGTGAAGTGGGCTCTAATAATGCTATGGAGATCCTAAAACTTCTCAAGTACTGCTTCTCTCCTTTAACTACTTCTACCTCAAAATTTTATGCTGCCTAGGCGTAAAAGTGAATTGGAGAAAGTTTAGATTTTTCTTGGAGCCAAAGCTTTTAGTTTTGTTTTTTCTTTTGGCATTTGGCTTTCCTAGGCAGAGGGGTAGTAAAACTCCTGCCAATGCTGTATTAAAACCTTTGACTCCAGTGGGGGGAAAATGGGACAACTGTAATTGAAAAAACAAAAAAAAAAAAACCTTTGACTCTTGGCATGCCTAAATGATGTAAAAAATAGCAGAAGATAATGTTAAATATGTTAGACTCTAATTTTTAATTTGTCTTGAGTGGTTAAAGCATTTTGTTTAAACCTTTTCTCTAAAACAAAAGAGGCAGCTGAGACACTATTATTTCCCTTGCTTTAGACTAGGGATTGGTGAACAACAGCCTGCAGGCTAAATCTGGCCTTCCACCTATTTTGTAAATAAATTTTTTTTTTGGAACACAGCCATGTCCATTTTTTTAAGTGTTCTCCATTGCTGCTTTATGCACTATGTACAATGGTAGGGTTGAGAAATTTCAACAGAGACTGTATGTATGGCCTACAAAGCCTGAAATGTTTACTGTCTGGCTTTTTACAGGAAGTTTGCTGACTCCTGCTTTAGGCTGTTGTCATGCTAAGAGCTGGTAATTGAGATGTTCAGGAAACTGAGCTTTGGAGAAAGGATAAGAACACAGAAACACAATATTCCTTTTTCTTTTTTTTCTCTAAGCTGCCTGTTCAAATGTCAAACCCCCTAATTACATTTGTTCAATAGATCTCTACTCAGCTAGCAATGTGTTGAAGGCTATAAGGATTATAAAAGAAGTCTAAGACAAAGCCCTTGTTTTTGAAGAATTAATGAGGAGGGAAAAACATATTCACGGGGGTTCGTTAATAGTTTGTGCTAGTGTGTGATACGGTGCCAAAACTGGGTATGCTGACAATAAATGCTCTAGGAGGACACTGTGTCTGGAGCTGGAGGGGCTGTTCCTCACGAAGTGTGAAGAACATTTGGATAGACCATCATGAGTAAAAGCCCAGGAATGAACTAGTATCTCCTATTTAGTAGGACAAAAAGAGACTGAAGAGGTAGAATTTTGTGATATAGTCAGAGTGTGAGTCCTGATCACGAGGAACCATAAAACCCAGCCTGAGGGGTTGGAACCTATGAGGAGAAAAAGATGATGAGCAGTATTTTAGCCACATGACTGTGGAGGAGGAATACAAAGTTTATATGGATGCTCATTGTAGTCCATAAAGAATTCTTGCCTTCAGGATCAGAGCTGATCAACCTATAAAGCTTTTATGGAAAGACTAACATGAATCTTTCCCTTCATTTCTTCCTAGAATAAGCTTTCTGATTTGTTGGCTCCCATCTCAGAGCAGATCCAAGAAGTGATAACCTTTCGGGAGAAGAACCGAGGCAGCAAGTTGTTCAATCACCTGTCAGCTGTCAGCGAAAGTATCCAGGCCTTGGGTTGGGTGGCTATGGTGAGCAGAACAGCTTCTATGGGAGGGAGGGAAAGGATGAGAAAGGTAAAGAGATAGGGCTGGAGAGGCTCTGAGTCATTGACAGCTTCTCTTCCTCTAGGCTCCCAAGCCTGGTCCTTATGTGAAAGAAATGAACGATGCTGCCATGTTTTATACAAACCGAGTCCTCAAGGAGTACAAAGATGTGTAAGTCCAGCTGTTCCTCAAGGGATAAAGGATAAACCCAGCCAGATACTTGCTAGAATAGTGCTTTGGGATTAAGGCAGCCCTTGACTGCTGTGTTGGGTCTCCTATCTCAGGGCTGCTTTCTGGAAAGTGGAAAGTGTGGCAGATATTGGCTTATAGAAGGGGCACTCGCCAGCAGCAAGTGTTTCTCCTTCCACTTCTGCTGCTTCTCCAGGCTTTGTAAAGACCCATTTAGTCTTCTAATGCATACCCTTCCAGGTTTAGGAGGTTTTGCTGGAGATAAAATGGACTCATGCCTTTTCATTAGCCTCTTTAGATGAGATTTTATTCCTTTGTGGAGGATTTCCATCTGGCCCAGTGGCAAAATTTTCAGTAAGATTTACTAGGAAATTACCCTGACAATTGATGTGGTCAGGTAAAGAGAGAAAGCGGCTACCTGGCCAATGCAGGTATTAAGTAAGGGGAGTCATTGTATGGAGTGACTATAGGTAGCTATTACTTAGCTGCATAGCTACCCACACCCTTTCTTTTGTTCATCGTCAGTCAGCCAACATTTGTTGAGTAAGTACTGTGAAGGAGTAAGCCTTCATGTGTGTGAAGTATGTTCCAGAACACCAGGCACCTCCTTAATTCTTCCAGGAATCTGGAATTAAGCATCACATGTTTTTATTATACCCCCACACCTACAGTTGAGAAAATTAGGTCTTACACTAAATAACCATAAAGTAAGTCTTCCAGCTCATATATAAGGAGAGGAGACTTGAACTGTACTGCAGGACTATTTCTATCATTTAATGCTGATTATTTCCTCCTAAATGGAAGTTTTTTGGGGAGGAGGGGCATATTTTGATATAAGGCACTGTGCTGTAGCCTTGGGAGTCCTGGAGTTCCACAGCGATGTTCGAGAAATCACCTCTACCGTGGCTTTGTGCACAGAATGACTGCTTTTATCAGTTTTATGTATTAGGTTCTTCCTAAGGTCTACTGTGAAAAAACAGTTTGCTACTTAAAAAAAAGGTTTGAAGAATACTGTTATAAGAAAGAGAGATGATCTGAAGTCCCTATCCTCATGGCCTTTGGTCTAATTAGGGAATAGCTTTAAAAAAGAAGAAAAGCTCAGTGATGATAGAAAAGCTGCTATTGAGCATAGCCTAAGTAACACCAGGCAGGGGGATGTGAGCTCACAGATAGGAGGGGTTCTGGAATCACTGTTGTAATGTACCCTGCCTGCCTGTGATGAGTTCTTTAATTTTTCCAGGGATAAGAAGCATGTGGACTGGGTCAAAACTTATTTGAGTATATGGACAGAGCTGCAGGCTTACATTAAAGAGTTCCATACCACTGGACTGGCCTGGAGCAAAACGGTCAGTGAATCTGCCCTCTTTCCTTTTGTCCTTCCAGAATGGGGCCCACAGGTTTCTTAGACTTTGGTACTACCAAGATCCAAGAGGAATGCTAGTCTTTTCAGTGGAGTGTAGAAAGAAAAAGGAGAGAAGGAAAGGGAAACAAGAAAGACTAAAGAAAGCAAGGGTCAGAGAAGGAATATTCATTTCTGTTCAATTTAAGTAAATGTGGGACAGGGACAGTGATTGGGCTGTAGGAGAGACAGCTGAATGAGTTACATTATCCCAGCACTCTTGAAGCTTAAAAATATAGATACAAAACCACAATATAAATGACCAAGCTAACTGCTATAATAAAGATACACTGCAGAGTATGAGGAAGAGGAGTGAATATCACTGGGACAGATTGTACTGAAGGGATATACTATGATCTGAGACTTTTTGCAAGTATAAGGCAGTGAGAAGTGGGAGAAATGGGGATACTAGCAAACAGCACAGCTTAAACAAAGTAAACGCAGAGTAAATGTAAGATAGGTCACCTCTGGCTTCAATAAGGAGAGATAATCAGACTTTCAGGAGAAAAGGCAGAGAAAGAAGGTAGGTTGAGACTTTCAGACTTTATAGTAGACGATAACTATCATAGGTATTTGAGCAAGAAAGTGAAAGTGATCAGATTTGTCCTTAAGAGAGTCTCAGTTTATAGGTTAGGAATAAGGGTGCATGCTCAGACTATGGAAGTGCTCATGGAGCTAGGGGCTGATACAAAAGAATCTGTAGGACATATAATCAAAATAAAAGAAAGATTTGATGAGATTGAGGGGGTTGAAAGACTCAGACAAGATGAATAGTTCTAAGCTTGGGCGCTGATTTGTTTCACTGAAATAGAGACAAGGGGGTGATTGTACAGGTAGAGGAGTGGGCAGGAGATGAATTCAGTCTTGGACATTTGAGTCAGATACTGCTGACACATGTAAGTAGATTTTTAGAAGTATGGATTTAGAGCTGGAATTATGTAGAGGCCAAAGGAAAAATGTGAAGGTTGAAAAGAGTTGAGTTGGATCCTTGGGAAATGGTGAGAAGGAATAAAATCAAGCTTTATTGGATAGGTAGCTACAGTGGGTACCCTGTGTACCTTAGACACATGTAGGACACAATTGGAAATTGTACAGAGTGGAAGAGAGGATGACTGTGTTGTCTGCACTTATTTTTCCAGGGGCCTGTGGCAAAAGAACTGAGTGGATTGCCATCTGGACCCTCTGCTGGATCAGGTCCTCCTCCCCCACCACCAGGCCCACCTCCCCCACCAATGCCTACCAGTTCAGGGTCAGATGACACTGCTTCACGCTCAGCACTGTTTGCGCAGATTAATCAGGGAGAGAGCATCACACATGGTAGGTGAATACTATGGCAAGAATTGATATAGTAAGTTGCTTGTTTGGGTCTGACTTTACCAGCTAGAGACTGGATAGCCTGTAAACCAGAATTCTGGTTTGTGGAAGGGATAATTAATTTGAGGTGTCATATTACTTTACGTTGCCCGAAAGGACAGCAAAGTTGGCTTAAATGAAAATTGAAATTGGGGAATTGTAGTTGAAGGAAGTCCTCTACCTCATAGGTATGTTATGCCAAGGCATGGTGCCAGCAGTTTTTCCTAGAGCTTTTTGCATGTCACTACATGGTCCCTTTGGGACATCATTGTGTTAGGGGTTAACTTCCTCAGAGGATATATAATAGTCATGGAAATTTTGCCTAAGATTTACTTAATGTTAGTATAGAGAAAGTAGGTACCCTCATATATAGCAGGTGGCAGTCTAAACTATACAGCCTTCTTTTAGGGATCTACCAATAAAAATATCTGAAATAAAGAACAAGTTTATAATATTTATGGTAGCTAAAAATGGTGTAACAACCTAAATATCCAACAGTAAGGAAATGGTTAACTGTAGTGTGTCCTCTTGGTCAAATGCTATGTAGCCATTAAGTATCGTTCTATCGGGAACCAAATAGTGTTTAAGAAAAATCTACCAGAATTGGTAGAGCTAAAAAAGTCACTCAGTGTTGGTTATATAGTATGTTGGGCCATGTCCAGGAGCAGGAGCAAGGAATGGGTCAATCTGCTCAAGGTAATAATGGAATCTTTTCCCTAAAATTAAAAAAAGAAAGAAAGAAAGAAAAGAAAAAAAGATACTTTTAGAAACTATAACATGAAAATTTTTTATTAAAGTGTCAACTGGTTAAACCAAATTTAACAGTGTATGGCTATAACTACAAAAAGCAACTATTCAATAGAAAAAATTATTGAAAGGAGAGTCCCAAATGTTAACACTGATTTGGAGGGGCAGTAGGTTAGCTGTGGGCAAGTTTTGTGGGGTTTTTTTTTTTTTTTACTTATTTTCTTTACTGTTACATGTTACTTTTTCTTCTTTTTTGCTTTAAAAACTACATATTTATTTTTTTAGTCCTCATCCAAGGACATGCGTATTGATTTTTAAACAGGGGAAGGGAGGGAGAGAGAGAGAGAGGGAAAAAATCATGAAAGAGAAACATCAACCAGTTGCCTCTTGGACACTCCCTGACCGGGGATGGGACCAAACCTGCAACCTGCGCATGTGCCCTGACCAGGAATCAAACCTGCAACCTTTCGGTTTACAGGACAGTGCTCCAGCCAACTGAGTCACATTGACCAGGGCTATATCTTTTTTGAGTATATTTTTGGTATATGTCTTTCTAGGTCTTTTTCCGTGTTTACATACTCATTATCCCATTCATACACATATACCATGTTTCTTTTATTTTTTTGTAAGAACTATATGTTAATCTTGAGGTAAAAGAGAAATTATGAAAGTGCTTCTTTAAAATTGCTTTTGAGAAAACATCTCAAAGGCTCTAGTTTTTGCTTTGACATTTTCGTTAGGATCAGTCTAACTTCTCATAGCAGAAGTTAGTTATTGCCTCAGCCCAAAGCCCTGATATGAAGGACAGAAACATGGCAGCTCATTTTTATTACAGCCCTGAAACATGTATCTGATGACATGAAGACTCACAAGAACCCTGCCCTGAAGTCTCAGAGTGGTCCCGTACGAAGTGGCCCCAAACCATTCTCTGCACCTAAACCAGGAGTGAGCCCATCCCCTAAACCAGCCACAAAGAAAGAGCCAGCTCTACTTGAACTGGAGGGCAAGAAGTGGAGAGTGGTGAGTAAATAATGCCGGGACTTGGGAAACAAGGAGCGGACAGGGTTTCAACAGAGCACAGCCAAGTGAATGCAGCATTCTGGCTTAGACTGCAAGGAGGAAAGTTTGGGATAACCTGTTTTGGGGGTGGTGTGTGCTTGGTGATGAGATTGCTGAAAGGGGTGTCTCTTTAACAGGAAAATCAGGAGAATGTTTCCAACCTGGTGATTGATGACACAGAACTGAAACAAGTGGCTTACATATACAAATGTGTCAACACGACATTGCAAATCAAGGGCAAAATTAACTCTATTACAGTAGGTGAGTTTTTGTTGTCCTAGGCAGGCTCTGTTTTAGAGCCTGAGTTCCTAAGATTCTTAAATATATTACTTTCCTTTAAAGTTACACTGTTGACTTGCTCCCTTCCTTCTAGATAACTGTAAGAAACTCGGTCTGGTGTTCGATGACGTGGTGGGCATTGTGGAGATAATCAATAGTAGGGATGTCAAAGTTCAGGTAACTTGGTATCTTGGCTCCTTTCTTTGGTCCCTGAGGAATTAATTGAGAGAGAGACACAGCCGACCCACAGATGTTGCTGTGGTGGGAATCTGATTCTACAAAGTCTGTAAGCTGAGCTGCTTTGGATGCGGCAGGAGAGGAGTTGGCTCTAAGAGTGAGCTCTCTCCAGCATCCATCCCAGCCTGCCCTCGGTATCCAATATCTGCTGTGCACCTGTGAGCTTTTCATGTAGTTGCTGAATCATGTGAAACAGTGAAAGCTTTCCCTGCAAATTACTGTTGTTCTCCCCAGCTGCTGGGACTTAGTGTTTTTGGTGTTCTCTGCAGGTAATGGGTAAAGTGCCAACTATTTCCATCAACAAAACAGATGGCTGCCATGTTTACCTGAGCAAGAATTCCCTGGACTGTGAGATAGTCAGTGCCAAATCTTCTGAGATGAATGTCCTCATTCCTACAGAAGGCGGTGACTTTGTAAGTTTCTTGCTCTTTTTAGTAGTATGATCTAAAAACAAGTGACTGAAAACCTCATACATTAGACAAAGGTAGTTGATGGGTATTCTGCACTGAGCGGGTCAAACCCAGCAACACGCACTTCAAGCACAGAGAAGTGTGAGGTAGTCCCACAAAGGAGCGCTCCAGAGGAGGGTGGTGTCTGCCTTTCTTGGGTTGAGCAGCTGCTCAGGGTAGTAAAAAGGAAAGGAATTGAGTCATAGCACCCTACTGAGTTGGTGCCATGAGGCCATACATTCTCATCTCTGCCTCATAGGCTTAACAGTCTGTCCAAGATCACTGGTCAGTGAACAGTAGGGAACGGATTCACACCTACACCTGTCTGGCTTTGGAGCTTTTGTTCTCATTCCTACACTGCCCTGCTCCTTTGTTGTGCTGGTGGGAGGGGAGGTGGTAGTGGGCGATGTGGCACTGCCACTGACATAGCCATGCTTTTTCAGGTGGGTTCAGTTTCTCACTACAACCTACCTGCTCTCGGAGCTTAATGGATGCAAGAATTGGAAGAAAAGTCTAAGATTGAACCCCAGCTTATTTTTTAGCTCACATTTAAACATGTTTCTTCTTTATTTGCAGAATGAGTTTCCTGTCCCTGAGCAGTTCAAGACCCAATGGAATGGGAAGAAGTTGGTCACCACAGTGACAGAAATTGCTGGATAAGCGAAGTGCCACTGGGTTCTTTGCCCTCTCCCCTCACACCATGGGATAAATCTGTATCAAGACGGTTCTTTTCTAGATTTCCTCTACCTTTCTGCTCTTAAATTGCTTCTCTGCTTTGAGAAGCACAGCTACCTGCCTTCACTGAAATATACCTCAGGCTGAGATTTGGGTGGGATAGCAGGTCAGTTGATCTTCTGCAGGAAGGTGCAGCTTTTCTGTATCCACTCAGCCACACTGCCAGTCCATTCTTAAGGAACTGCAAACCAGGACTGGTGTGTTTTAGCTCTCAGCCTTTGGGTTTACTCCAACAACAACAACAACAAAAACAGTTTGGGGGGAAGGATAAAGCAGTCCCCAGGAATTAACAGCTCAGAAAGTTCACACAATTTAATCTTTTCCTAACAGTGAGTATGAAGGTAACAGAAGCTGGTGTGATTCCAGCTGGTTATTCTAACCAGACTAATTTTTTGCTGTTGGCAACTGAGGCAAGGGTTGCACTGGACCAAAGGCTGAGGCTTGGCCATCTAGCATTCCAAGCAAAATTGTTTCCTCTAAGTATTCCTTTCATTCTGCATTCCATCCTGGCTCCATCTGAACCTGAGACAGTGGGGCTTTCCTGTAGTGGCTTCTGTGGCAGTGCCCTGCACCAGGCCAGTTACAGGAGTCTTGGGCCCTTTCTTTCTTTGGGATGCGTGCCTTGCACCTCCCTACAGAGATGACTTAAAAAGAAAAGAAAGAAGAAACACCACACCATTCCAAGGAATCTGGCATTCCTTCCTCCTTCCATGATGGGTGTCTGTCATCCATCTTCACTGTCTCCTTTGCCTTGTCATGCTCAACAGCTTTTGGCTTCTGTCCAGGCACCTGAACAAAGGACTAAAATCTCAACTGCAGGCTGGTTTTAGGTCTGTCTTATGTAAGAATCTTGCACAGCATTGCTAATATAATTCTCCCCCTAGGACAAACAGACCAAAATATGCAACTTTTCTTGATGGGAAGAGAGATTGTCCTGTGACTTCTACCCATTTCCTGAGGCCTGTAGAAATAAACCTTTATGTACTTAAAGTTATACAGAAAATAGAATAAAATTAATACCAAACTTGCTTAGTATTTACCTATATTTGCTATACAGAGATATTAAGAATATTGAAAACATGACGCCAAGGATAAGAAGCTACTCTTTATTTTAGACAACCTCATACAATTCTTTTCATATTCCCCCCACCTCACCCCCGACTTCTTGCCTGTACACCTCATCTTTTAGTTGAAAAGGTTTGAGAGGTGAAGGAAAAAATCATAAAGAGCAAACTTTACAGTACTAACAAGGTACTTCTCTCATGCATAGCTAGTCAGTTCCTCAAACTGGCATTCTGTACAAGTCTTACAAAAAGTGATAGGTTTTCATAGGTGGGGTGTGGGGGCTAAGATGTCTGCTCAAATAGTATGGCAAATTCTCAAGAGTCCCTAATATTCTAATATGGGTTGATCTCCAAGAGGAGAAAAGGGGTATGCAGCATTCTCCCAGCTTTTTGAATAAACAATCTTTTTCACAGAACACATCAGAAACAAGTTTGGAGTGTGCTGGTAAAATAGGATTTCTTCACATTTTTCCTCCCATTCCCTGCTAATGCCCATAACAGTGACTTAGAATCAAGACCACTAGTCATATTAAGAAAAGACAAGTTAATCAGGGATGGAATGAAAAAAACCAGCCAACACCTCATTTTTCATTTCCAATTCTACATTTTCCACCACCACCACCACCCCGCCCACCCCCATCTAAGTTAAGCAATATGTTCACTTCCTCACTTCCTCCCTTAAGCAATCCAATTGGGTGTTACTTCCCCCACTTTTGTGACAGAGCAACTAGTTTATCACTACCTGAAGAGACAAAAAGTACTACTGAAGCAACATGGTGGGCTAGTGGAATTGCTAAGATACCACAGAAGACACCAAACTCAAAGAGGAGGGCAGCCTCAGGTTATGCAGCAACATCCAAGGGACATTTTCCGTGCACTGCTTAAATCCCCATCAGCAAAACCGTATTGAATACCTCAGGCCTGGATATTGGCCGCCTCTTGGCTTGGAACGTGGCTAGATTTTTGTGAGAGAGATGTTTGTCCGTAGAATCTATGTCATTGCTTTAGTCTGTTCAGTCTTTTCTGGCCCTGGGCATGGTCTTGGCACTGACTTGCAGCAGACTGATTCCTAAGACAGTCTGACTACATCAAATGGTTGTAAAATAATCTCCATGGTTATTAACTAATTAAATTTGCATTCAACACCATATGCTGATAGAATGAGACAAAGGATAAGATTTGGATCTTAGATCTTTCCGAGCAGGGCATGTTAGATGATGACTAGAGAGAAGGGTTAGTTGCAAGTTGGATCAGAGCTCAGGCTTGGGCATGAAGGGAACAGTCTTACTGGTTTGGAAGCGCTTGGGGGCTCCCTGAGCTCTGGTGCAAATTGCAAAGGTTTCACTCAAGGAAGGGTATGATGTGGGCATAAAACCATTCTTCAGACAGTTGAAGATGGTCCCCTTCTAGAGCCAGGAATACTAGTTGTCCTGCATTGTCCATTTCTTTTAGTCCTAGGCGGTCCTGGGGAGAGGAAGGCCTTAATTAATCAAAGGGCTTAATGAAAAGGTTTGGAGTAAAATAAATAAATAGAATGTTAACCTGAGATATGCAAAATGCAATCTTCCCTAAGTATTGAAATTTAGGTGTATTGTCTAAAATGCCAAAAAGGATACCCCTCTTATTATCCCCCCCAAGCATTAAAAATATATGTAGTTGAGGTTATTCTGTAGTTTTATACTCCGCTTTCTCAAGTTTCCCAAAGCTACTGGAGGAACACACTCCCTTAAAATGTCAGTTAAGTGGAACTGATCCAAAGACAGGAGAGTACGAGCTTGAGAACTTAAAACATCCAACCTTTAGATACCAATCTGGGACACTTTTGTCATACCTTGCAGTTGAAAATGTCATTACCCATAGCCTGTGTGTCACAGAACAAATATGGTGGGAAGATGAGCAGTTATGACAGTGCCGGATCAGGTTGAGTTCCATGAGTCCTTAGTTGTAACTTCCAAAACTTAACAGACCCTAGCTTCCTTTTTACCTCACCCAAGAGGAGTACCAAATGCAAGAGAAAAGCCAAGAGAAGAGATGATAGGCTTCTGAAATTTGAAGAAATTCTGGCAGAAAGTTGGTTCAGGCATGGGTAACACTTGTGCATTTTTGGGAATCTATCACCAATGTAAAATCTTCAGTGTGGAACTGGAGGGGGTGAAATGCAGCCAGCTCTGCTTGAGAAACCATTACTGCTAAAAAAAAAATTAACTCTAGTCCCATTCACTCCTGTGGGGGGGAGCTCCTAGTAGATGCATACTTTAAAAACAGAACTTCCACATCTAACACCATCTCTATTTTCCTTATGTCTGGGGGCTTCTTGGATTTAATCCAGTCTGCACCTCAGCAAAGGAAGCCAGTTCTAAACCTTTTTATCAGAAGAAAGGAGTGAGAGATGATGTGTCCCTTGGGTATGCTTGAAAACCATGAGGTACAGGTCCTTTGACCTTAAGGATGTAGATTTCTGTAAACCAGCACCTAACAGACTAGTGCCACCAGTGAGCAGCCTACCCAGCCTCTCCCCTAGCAGACGTGGGTCAGACACCTCATGTGCGCTCACTGCTCTGGAGTGTACAGGACAGAGTCTGTCACCTAAGAACCCAGCAGCTTCAAGAGCTGGGAGCTGAAAAGGACAGCACCTCTTCCCACCCAGTTACCTGTGTGTACAGAGTGGTCTTCTGTAAAGGAATAGTTTCCTTGTCTTGGCCACTTCTGTAAAATCCAAACCACTGTAGGAAAGGAGGAAGAAATATGCAGATCAGACACATGGCACATACTGCCAACTAATTTAAGACTGGCTGGAAGCTAAGACTACCAACAAACTAAACATCATGAAGCTGTAATAAGGAGGAAAAATAGAGTATGTCTTGAGTCATCTCTTTTTTTAAGGGTAGATCTTGAGAGATGAGTTAATTTTTCCAAAGAGCTTTCCAGTTTCCCGAAATTTCTGCTTCCTATGATTATGGAGCAGCTACCTTGTGAAAATCCTTGTGCTGAACTCTAGAAGACATTCAAAGATGAATATATATGGTCACTGTTCAAAAAGCTCTAGTCTCATGAAGTACAAAAACAACTAATTGTTTAGCAGGGGGTCACCAAACTTCTATAAAGGTCAGATACAAAATATGTTCAGATGCACATGGTTGCATCTACTCAGTGCTGCCATTGTAACGCAAAAGCAGCCGCAGACAGTATTTTTAAAAAGCGTATGGCTGTGTTCCCCTGGAACTTTATTTATGGATACCAAAATCTGAATTTCATATAATTTTCACGTCATCAAAAAAATTTTTTCAAATATTTAAAAATGTAGAAACCATTTTTAGTTCAGGGGCTGTATGAAAACAAGTGGCAGGCTGGATTTGGCTCGTAGGCCGTGGTTTGCTGGTCCCTGGTTGTCTGATGTGATGAGTGTGATAATAGAGGCTGATTGGTTCTAGAAAAGGAAGCAAATTCTACTTGAAATAGGGAAAGCATCCATAATGGAGGAAGTGATTTGAGTTTGGCCTTGGAAGGTGAATAGGAGCTTGTCGTGTGGAGAAGCCCAGGGAAGGACATTCTAAAAGACCAAAAAGCTTGAACAAAGGCATGCAAGAGAAAAAGCATACGCCAAGTTTGGGGCATTTCAAGCGGTACAATATGACTTGATCAGAGAGTATGAAGTGGATAGTGAAGAGAGATTAGGTTGGAGAAACAGGTTGAAGCCAGGTCAAGGCAGACCTTCAATGTCAACCTTAGGGATTTACAGACTTCAGGCTGGTGGTTCTGAACTTTTTGTTGGGTCACAGGTCTCTGAAAATCTAATCAGAATTATAGACCCTGCCCCAGAGAATGCAGCTATATCGTTTTGCACACAATTCTGAGTAATGGGGGTTTACAACCTTCAGCGTCCCACTTACAGACCTCAGAGGAAGAACCCCTGCCCTACACCAAAGTTGGTGGGAGGCACTAAGGATTTTTCCCCAACAGGTAACTGTATTTTAATGCCATTTACTCCTCTGGTCTCCTGGCATGTGGTGGCCTGCCCAAGCATTGCCTCACCTCAGAATCCACAGGGTCCACAATGGAATCGTTGAGGAATTTCACCATTACAAACTTCTTCAGGGCCATCAGGTTTTTCTTGTAGGACTCATTAATACCCTAGAGGGAAAGTGGCAGTATTTCAGAGACATCACCACCAGGTTCCAGCAGGGGGAATGAAGACTTTCAGGGCCCTGGTCTCCCTGACCCTAGACCATCATGTTTCTTCCCCATGATACGGGCTGCTTTTTCAGCTTCTGGTCCAATGTATACCTTGTACAGTCTCTTCTTACCATCCTCTCTGCTGACTAAAATGTCCCTACCAACCATGGTGCCACCATTAATCTGTCACCGCACTCCACGGCACCCCTCATACAAGTTAAAGACATCTAGCCAGAGAATGCCAAGGCAAAGTAAGAACCTGCAATTTCTGAGTGGTTTTGTTATACAATTGTTTTATCCCCCTTTCAAAAAAAAAGTGTTTTAAAAAACCTCCAGATAATTACAATATAAACTGAGCCATCTACTTTACCAGGATCTCCCAAACGACACTTGTGTTTGGGACACAGTCTCCTTTGCAGTCTCTCATCTAAGTAAAATCCTTTTCTGAGAAAATCTGACCCAAAAGGGACCCACCAAGAAGGCTTCCCTGAGTAAGACAGCAGCTGTGAAGTCCCACGTAAGCCAGCCAGCAACCCACTGAGCTGACCGTGTTTCCACCCTAGGAAAGGGAAAGGACCCAAGGGAAGAAAGCCAAATGGATTTCAGCCTCCCTAAAAGGAACTGAATCTCAGAAGCACTGGCTCCCCCACCAAAAACAGCACTCTTGTTTCCCAGATTCTGCCTGGGATGTTTTGGTATATAGTCACTGCTGATCTTTTGATAAATGCCCCAAATAGAAAAATGAAAGCATGACTACGGGAAACTGGGTTGGGTGCTTACTCTCTCCTGATTAATATCTGCCAAGAAGATGCTGTGGTTGCGGTACATGTCTTCGTTTATGGGGTCATGCCAGTATTCAGCTTGCACCAGGCTGTAGGAAGAAAAAGGAATCAAGGTGACGAAGCTGCGTATCAGCATGTCCCGGAGCATAGGTCACCAAGAGACTTCAAAAGGACAAAGACCGGAGCCTTCTAATAGGGAAGACAAGATTTCCACCTACCAAACAGTTCATCACCTAGACGCCAGAGGCAAGGATATGCTACTTAACAAAGTACAGAAAATGCTAAAGCTTAGGAAAAGGGCTCATCAGCGTGCTTCCCCTGTGGCATTGAGCTTTATCACACTTATGCTTCTAGGTCACAACGGCACATGTTGTCCCCTCCCACAACCCCATTCCTTCACCCCACTTTACTTCCTACTTATCCTTCAAGACTCAGCTCAAATCCCACCACCTCTGGCCCCTCTTCACCCGTCTATCTCCTCTTCATCCACCTTGCCATCTTCAGATTGGGAATGGAGGTCTGATCTTTCAATCACAAAGCAGTTATATTATTGAGTGATGATACTAGTTTTCACGATTCAGGTACGTCATGTAATTTTTAAGGACAAGAGGCAGATATTTGGTGGTTATAACACTATGATTTTAGACACAGATTAGCAGTTCTTGTCACACTTTTTTTACTTTCCAGTCTATCTCCACTTCCCCTTCCCTCCCCCATCAAAACTAACACCTTTACCCTAAATCCTTCTAGCAGCTAGTTCCCACTTAGTTCCTGCATCCACACAGCAGCATTGCAGCTGGGAAAAAGGCTGAGCATGGACATAAAGGGAGAAGTCCTCTGGGGAAAGGGAGGAATTAAAACAAGTGTGGGACTCAATGCCAGTTTGGCAGGAAAAGAAATCAAAACTTCTACAACAGGAGCCCCCAGCCAGAGTGGGAGAGCTGCCCACTGGAGCTAGCATGTGACATCAGAGATGATAGCAGCTCCTCACGCCCAGGAGCAGACAGGACGGAGGTTAAAGGAGGCAGCAGTCGGACTGTCAGCAGTCAGTGTGACATTCTGTAATCTGTTTTTAAATGTACTTGAAAGCTTCTAAATGTTTAGTTTCTCCAATTTAAAAAAAAATGTAATGAGCTCTGAACACTTATAAAATACTAGTATTAGTAGTGGTCTTATTTTGTTTTAGCATTGCTGTCGCTTACTGTGTGAGAGTATTGGTCCCTGTCTCCCCTCCAAGACTATAAGGTCCTCAGCAGTGACTGTCTGTCTGGCAGAGGGCAGATGCTCAGTAGTAAGAGGTTGCCAAATGAAACAGCATGGTGTTGGGATTTCAGACAAGCTATGAAAGAAACAGGCTTGGCTGCAATGGAAGGGCAGGATTTAGGGATATGACTGGAGTAGAGTTAGAAGAACAAGGGAAGAAAAAGCCTCAGGAGTGGGTGGTCAAGTTTCAAGTGCTGAGAAATGATGAGCACTGAGCACACATAGGAGGCCAGTCAAGTTTCTTCAGAAAACGTAAGTGAAGTAATACAATGCTCTTTGGATCTTGCCAGGCCAGGTTCTGGTGACTCAGGATGGCAGTGGGGAGGCCTAATGGCTAAGGATAAAAGAAGGAATGAAGGCAGTAGTCATAGGTCATCTTTTTGTGTGAAAAGGAAACAGAGCTAAGAAGGGACAACAGGAAGAAATGAAAGACATTTTGTTTTGTAAGAAGCCTGGTGCACATGGGACAAACCGAGGGGAAGGACATGAGGAACAGAAGCTGGAAGTGCTACAACAGGTGGGGTGGTTGGGGAGGAGGTGAACAGAGAAGAAACACAGGTTTGTACTATTACCTCCTTTTTACCATGGAGGGGCCAGATTCAAAAAGGCTAAGTAAATCTCCCAAAGCTACATAGCATTAGAAAAGGCAAGATATGAGCCTAAATCTGTCTGAGTCTGCACTCTTTCCAGTGCAGCATGCGAAGAGGCAGGAAAGAACAGCTCCAAAGCCAGCACTTCCCAATCACAGGCCATCCTTGTTAAGATAAGCCTCCACCCTCTGAGGCTTTAGCCATCATAGCTTAGAGATAATAATAGTAACACATAGCACTTACCATATACCAGGCCTATACTTTATATACATTAACCTATTTAATCCTTACAATAATTCCACAGGGTAAGTACTATTATTATACTCATGTTTACAGATGAGTCAACCATACTCAAAGTGATTAATTAAGTAGTTTTCCCAAGGTCAAAGTCAAAGTGTTAGTAGTAATGGAGCCAGAACACAGGAGGGGAATACTGGGCTTTTCAACACAATGTTCTCTGAAAGTTGTTTGTTATAATGAGGAACTGGAAATGATGAAATGTTTGCAACATGGAATCAATAACCTATGAAGTCATATAATAAAACGCCATGCAACAATTAAGATGAATCAGCTTCATGTCTGAGATATAACATGTTTATATCTCAAAAACATAATATTGAGTGAAAAAAATCATTTGTAGAATGAAATATACAATAAAATGTCCATTACATAAAATTTGAAATATATAGTGTAACACTACATATTGATTGATTATGGATAGATATGTACCATATATAATATAAAATTTTTAATGGACAAAAAAGCAGTTTTTGTCTGATTTTTTGGCAGTGGTTATCACTGTGGAGGGAGGACAAAGAATGGAACCTGTGAGAGATATGTAGAAAAATTCAATTTTATCTGAAATGTTTCTGTTCTTAAAAATATCTGAGGAGAGCCCTGGTTGGTGTGGCTCGTGGACTGAGTGCCAGCCTGAGAACCAAAGGGTCACCAGTTCAATTCCCAGTCAGAGCACATGCCTGGGTTGCGGGCCAGGTCCCCAGTTGGCAGCACACGAGAGGCAACTATACATTGATGCTTCTCTCCCTCTCTCTCTCCCTTCCCCTCTCTCTAAAAAATAAATAAATAGACATTTAAGAAATAAATAAAGTTAGAAATTCCCTTTGAAAAAAGAAAAAGAGGATCAAAACTTATGAACATTAAAATGACAACAAACTAACAACTATCAAAACAGAAGATAAAAAAAATATATATCTGAGGCGAAATATATATATCTGGGCAAAGTGGACAACTGAAGAAAAGGACTCTGAGAGCCATGGACCAAGGAGAGGGTCAGCTGGGAGAGCAGAGCTGGCACAGGGGAAGACGAGAGGCCAAGGCCGGGGTGACACTGGGGCGTGGGGGATGGCAGGGAGAAAATGAGGAAGGAGATATCAGCAACAGCTACCAGAGGGGAACTAGAGAGCAGATTTCACAGTCAGAAGATGAGGGGGTGTTATTATTACACTCACCATTACTCATTGTCCTCACTGTGCCTGGCCAGGGCCTGGAGTTTGAAAACACTTCCTCACTGGCTACTCAGGGTATTAAGACATCAAATCTACTTTGCTACAGTTAAATTATTTGAACAGTGTAGAAGACACCTTCTGGGGTCTCTGCCTAAATTAAAACCATTGTTTCTTGTGTGGGAACTGCATTCTTCCTGCCCCCATCTACCAGTTACAGGGGCAGGTTTGGTTGGCCAGCTAATGAGAAGTGGGAACCTGACCTGAGCTGGGGCCTGGTCCCTTTCCCAGTAATTTGAATTGGGCCCTGGCTGGTGTGGCTCAGTGGATTGAGTGCCAGACTGTAAACCAAAGGTCACCGGTTCAATTCCCAGTCAGGGCACATGTCTGGGTTGTGGGCCAGGTCCCCCGTTGGTGGTGTGTGAGAGGCAACCAATCAATGCATTTCTTGCACATCAATGTTTCTCCCCTTCTCTTTCTCCCTCCCTTCACCTCTCCTTGAAAATAAATAAATAAAATCTTAAAAAAGAAAAGAATTGGAATTGGAACGGAGTGTCTAGCCTCAGAGATAATCCCCTAAACAAGCTGTGCCAGGTCACCTCTCACCACGACAAGAGAGGCTGGTCTGCATGGAGAGAAAAAGAACTAGTCCCTGACCAATGTGGCTCAGTTGGTTGGGCATTGCCCCCAAAAATGAAAGGTTGAAGGTTCCATTTCCAGTCATGGGGTCAGGGCACATGCCTGGGGTGTGCATTTAGCTCCCCACCCACTTCTCCAGGTGCTTAGGAGAGGTAACCAATTGATGTTTCCCTCCCTCTCTTTCTCCCTTCCCCTCTAAAAATAAATTTTAAAAACCTTTGTAAAAAAAGAATGATAAAGTGTATAGAGGCCATAGATATCCATGAGAACAAGAAATATGTAGGACATAAATGCAATGGTTTGAGCTGCTTGAGAGGAAAGATGGAAATATAAAGTATCTCAGTTTCCTTCACTGACCATCAGGTGGTACTATGGACCTAAGAGCTTTATGACTGTCAGTATAGCAAATGGAAGAAAAGGAAGAGATTGTTTCTCTATGTGAGTCATTCACAAGGCTATACCTTGGAAAATTGCTTCAAAGAAGTGTTGTGTTGAAGTTATTATTAGAAAAGAATGATGTACTTGGAAAACTCATAGAATAGATACCATAAACATACTAGTTGATCCCAAATCTCAGTTATCACCTAAAATACTCTAGACCTACTGACTCTGAATTTCTAGGAATGGAGCCCTAGAATCCATTTTTAATGAATTTCTCAGGGGGTTCTTATGTATATTTTAGTTTAGAAACAGCTGAACAAGAACACATTCCAAAAGTGATTCTGTAGGCTTTTCAATACCCCAACACACACACACGAGAGAGAGAGAGAGAGAGAGAGAGAGAGAGAGAGAGAGAGAGAGAGAGAGAGAGAGAGAGAGAGAGAGAGAGAGAGAGAATAAATAAATACCCAAACACATTTGAGTAGTCAGGGCCACTGATATAGGAGACTAACCTCTCATTGCTGACAACAGAAAGAATCTGTCTCCAATATTAATAACACTTCCTTGAGCTCGGTACTTTGAAGGCTTTTCTGTTTATTTGTTTGTTTGTTTGTTTTTAGAGAGAGGGAAAAGAAGGGAGAAAGAAAGGGATAAAAACATCAATGTGTGGTTGCCTCCCACATGCCCCGAATGGGGGACCTGGCCTGCAACTCAGGCATGTGTCCTGACTGGGAACCAACCGGTGACCCTTTGGTTCGCAGGCCAGTGCTCAATCCACTGAACCACACCAGCCAGGGCTGTTTGTTTGTTCTTAAGATGAATGTTTATTCTATTTAAATTACATTCTTCCTATAAAAAAATATGCCCTTCCATTTTTAATTTTTTTAAAGATTTCATTTATTTATATTTAGAGAGTGGGGAAGGAAGGGAGATAGTGGGAGAGAAACACCAATGTGAGAGAGAAACATGAATTGGTTGCCTCTTGTATGTGCTCACTGACCAGGGACAAACCTGCAACCCAGGCATGTACCCTGACCAGGAATGGAACCGAAGACCTTTCATTTTGCGGAACATGCCCAATCAACTGAGCCACAATGGTCAGAGCTGCCCTCCTTTTCTTTTTAAAATTAGTATTAAAGCAGTTTTAGGTTTATAATAAAACTAAGCAGATAGTACAGAGATACTTATGAAAAAAGCTCATTTGAAGATTACGAGCAACTATTCCTGGAATCACTGTTAGCATGAAAGTCAGCATGATATTCCCATGCAGTGACACTTGTGTTCTTTTCAGCTAACCATACATACCGTTCTTGAATAGCTTTGTTGTAAGCCCCAGCATTCAGTGTTTTTCTGATCAAGTCACAGATGTGAGAGCTCTGTCCTGGGCACCGTGGGAGTCCAAAAACACCTAGAGTAGTAGAAGACAATTATCCATTCCTACAACACCTACGTATTGGATACCTACTATGTACAAAGCACTAAGAGAAACAAGAACAGAAAGAAACCACAGCTTAACTCTGATTTCATTCATGTATTCTTCAAGAAAATAATGTATTGAGGACTAGTGCTATAACCAGCTACTTCCTGATATGCCCACACTCTTTTCTGCATGAGGACCGATGCACCTGTTCCTCCCTGGAGGATATAAAGGCATACCTCAGATCACTGCAATAAAGCAAATATCGCAATGAGTCATTCAGATTTTCTGGTTTCCCAGTGCATATAAAAGTTATGTTCACACTATTTTTGTAGTCTCTCAAGTGTGCAACAGCCTTAGGTCTAAAAACATAATGCATATACCTTAATTTAAAAATATTTTATTGCACCCTGGCTGGTGTGGCTCAGTGGATTGAACACCGGCCTGCGAACCAAAGGGTCGCTGGTTCAATTCCCAGTCTGGGCACATACCTGGGTTGTGGGCCAGGTCTCCAGTTGGGGGTTAGCAAGAGGCAACCACACATTGATGTTTCTCTCCTTCTCTTTCTCCCTCCCTTACCCTCTGCCTAAAAATAAATAAATAAATAATCTTAAAAAAAATATTTTATTGCTAAAAAATGCTAACCATCATCTGAAACTTCAGTGAGCTGTAATTTTTTTGCTGGTGGAGGTTGTTACCCAGATGTTGATGAAAATGCAGTATTTGTGAAGCACAATAAATAAAGTGCAATAAAACACGGTATGCCTGTTGGTATACCTGTCCTTCCCCTGCTGCTTCAATGGCTGGACTCACTTGCATCTCACAGATCTTAGCTTAGAGAAGTCATATCCAACTACCCTAACTCAAGTAGCAACCAACCCTATCTCCTTCTCCTCTTCCAGTTACACTTTCATCCTCATTATCTTCCTCAATTAACATTTTTTGGGGTACCAGGCATAGTTCTGAACACATGTTGACAATAACTAATTTAATCCTTACAATCACCCTGTGGAGTAGAAATCATTATTTGCCCCATATTACATATATGAAACTTTAAAACAGAGGGTTCAATATTTTGTCCAAGGTTAGATGTAAGTGATACAGCCAAATGAACACAGGTAATTCTTGCTCCAGAGCTCACACTTTTAACTGATATGACCACAATTCTATCAAGTAGTAACCCATTTTTTTTCCTCCTCTTAGTTACCACCGTCTGTATTTATTTGTTCAATGTCTATTCTCACGCTGCCCCCGCCCAACTAGAATGGAAGTTCCATGATGGCAGGGACCTTATCTGTCTTCTTTCTAGGTTTTCAATGAGTAGTTTTTGAATGAATAAATGATAAAGCTGTTTTTACCAATTTGCACTTGAATAATATTTGCACCTTTAGAAATTATTTTCCTACCTATTACTTCACTTCATCCTTTGAAAAATTCCTGCAAGAACAGCAGGGCCTTATTTTTGTTTACTTCATCTGTGAAAGAGACCTAAGATACCAAATTACTTGCCCATCAGTAATAGTTAATTGGGCGAATCCTGTTTCCTGATTATAAGGTGACTCCTTCCACCCCTACACTATACTTCCTAATAGCTATACTTATTAGAACAGAGATAAAGTTCTATTCCAAAGACATATCCTTCCTCAAACTCTATAATTCTGTCTAAACAGAAAACTTTGTTCTTCAAAGGATTTAATCACTACTGTTCATGTTATAGACAATAAAAGCTTAGACATTATTCTTTGCCTAAACCTAAATTCACTAGACATCGCCAATGTCAGAAAACAGAAAAAGTTGTTAGACTTTCCTAATTCCTTAACCTGACCACTTGCTATGTGGCTGCAACCATCTCACCTCCAGGAAATCATGTCAATTAAACTAGACAAGTAGATGGCAACTTAATGATTCGCCTGTGTTCAGGCCTATGGAACTCTAAGTCTCTTCCTGTCTCTTCAGGAATGCTGGCTAGTTTGTTATAAGCTGGGAAAACAGAATTTTGCACAAATAGAGCTGCTAGAATTTTGGTTTTTTTTAATCAAGCAGTCATGTGGGTTAGAACATAGAAAAAAGGAGGCAAAGAGGCCAAAGTTACCTTGCTGTTGTCCCCCAACTGAGATCAGATTGCTCATGGGAGGCGAGGGACATCTCTGAGCCACTGCTCTCCTAAAGGGGTGGGAAAAAGATTATCAGCTCCGACTGTCAGATGGAAATGTATCACCAATATGCAACTTCCCAGATTAAGATACTTAATTCTCTGCAGTTCTCCAAAGCCACAGAGTTTCAGGATTTTCCTCTGATATGACCAAACACATATCTTTATTCTTCCATAAAAAGTAAGTTCCACAGCCCTGGCCAGGAAGGGAAGGGAAGAAAAGTTCCATAATGCTCATTCGTGGAACTGTTTTAGAATCACTTCCAGGCGGCTCTCTGTGGAGGACACTCAAACCTTTCCCCACCCTCTCCTCCTAGACAGGTTTTCCTTCTCTCTCTGCTCCTAAGCTCCAAGGGCCCTGCTTTTGCCTCTGTAACTTGTTGCCCGAGCCCATTTCTTTTACAGCTCACTTCTGCCTCTCTGAGTTTCCAAATAGACTTTCTCTTACCGTTTGAAATTAAGAAAATAATTTTTTCCCTCCCAGAATAGATGAAAATCCAAAAAGAACTAGAGGAGCCCTGGAGAGTGTGGCTCAGTTGTTGGAGAGTCATCTCATAAGCCAAAAGGTCACAGGTTCAATTCCTAGTCAGGGCACATGCCTAGGTTGTGGGTTTGGTTCTGGGTTGGGGTGTGTATGAGAGGCAATGGATCAATGTTTCTCTCTCACATCCATATTTCTCTTCCTCTCTCTCCCTCCCTTTCCCTCTCCCTAAAATCAATAAGCATGTCCTTGGGTAAGGACAGGGAAAAAAAAAAAAAAAGAAGAAGAACTAGAGAGTGTATCTATCTAAATAAGAGAAAAAGAAATCAATTCTATGTAATTGGTATAACAGAAGGAAACTCACAGAAATTGGCCTCCCTGGGAGAATCCCATAGCATTGTAGCCTTGCTGCAATTTAGGATCTTTAGCAAGAATCTGACACGCTGTTGTTACTTGGGTATTGACATTCAAGAAGAAGCTGTTCTCCACATCCTAAAAGAGGACCCACAGAGAAGTGAAAAGATGGACTGAAAACAAACACTGTTGTCTTCTCTAAGAGGTGAACTGGTTTAGGTTGGTGTCCTCACATAAGCCACTCAAGAGTTAACAATGTCCTTGGATGAATGCTGCTAAAAATACAAGGTAAAGCATTTTAATAGTACATTCAATGAAATTAGTCAGCAAACATTCAAAGGAACAGAGCTATAAAGAGCCTTACCTCTATCAGGGTCTTCCCAATCTCTAGAGATAAGACATAAATTCCAGGTATTTTCTTCTCAACCATTTTTTTGATAGCACCCATGCTTAAGGGATTACAACAGCTGTCTCCTAGACAATAAAGACATTGATGAGAACTCATGAATCACAACATTATTTTTTAAAAACTTATGTGCTTCAGGGGATCTGCTCAGAGGAATGGTGCTATTGGATGAGGATTAGACTTCCAGTCAAGATAGAGGCATAGGTAAATGCTCCCACCTCCTTGTACAACTACAGAAAAATTACAACTAGAGTACAAAACAAATACCACCCAGAAACATCAGAAAATCGAGCTGTATGGAAGCCTGACAACCAAGGATTTAAAGAGGCCACATTCATCCACATGGGTAAGCTTTTCTACAATAGGCCACGCTACTAGGACAGGGAGTCAAAGCAGCTCTACCTAATACACAGAAACAAACACAGGGTGGCTGCCAATATGAGGAGACAAAGAAATATGGCCCAAATGAAAGAACAGAACAAAACCCCAGAAAAAGAACTAAAAGAAATGAAGATAGCCAACCTATCAGATGCAGAGTTCAATACACTGGTTATCAGGATGCTCAAAGAACTCATTGGGTACTTCAACAGCATAAAAAAGACCCAGGCAGAAATGAAGATTACATTAAGTAAAATAAAAATCTACAGGGAACTAACAGTGGAGGGGATGAAGCCAAGAATCAAATCAATGATTTGGAACACAAGGAAGAAAAGAACATTCAATCAGAACAGCAAGAAGAAAAAGGAATAAAAAAAAAAAATGAGGAAAGGCTAAGGAGTCTCTGGACCATATTGAAACGCATGAACATCTGAATCATAAAGGTGCCAGAAAGAGAAGAGGAAAAGCAACAGATTGAAAACTTATTTAAAAATATATTGAAAGAAAACTTCCCTAATTTAGTGAATAAAATAGACATGCAAATCCAGGAAACAGAGAGAGCCCCAAAGAAGATGGACCTACAGAGGACCACACCAAGACATAACAGAATTAAAATGCCAAAGGTTCAAGATAAAGAGAGAATCTTAAAAGTAGGAAGAGAAAAGAAGAGTTACCTACAAAGGGGTTCCCATAAGACTGTCAGCTGATTTCTCAAAAGAAACTTTGCAGGCAAGAAGGAACTGGCAAGAAGTATTCAAAGTGATGAAGAGAAAGGACCCACAACTTAGATTACTTTATCCAGCAAAGCTATCATTTAGAATGGAAGGTCAGATAAAGTGCTTCCCAAACAAGGTAAAGCTAAAGGGGTTCATCATCACCAAGCCATTATTATATGAAATGTTAAAGGGAATTATATTTAAAAAAAGAAAATGAAAACTACGAACATTAAATGGCAATAAATTCACAACTATCAACAACTGAATCTAAAAAACAAACTAAGCAAAAAAGCATAACAGAAATAGAATCATAGATATGAGGATCATCTGGAGGGTTATCAGTTGGGAGGGGGAAGGGGGAGAATGAGGGAAAAGGTGCAGGGATTAAGAAGCATAATTGGTAGGTACAAAATAGACACGGGGATGTTAAGAACAGTATAGGAAATGGAGAAGCCAAGGAACTTATATGCATGACCCATGGACATGAACTAAGAGGGGATGACTGCTGGAGGGAATGGGGGTACCGGTTGAGGGGGGCAAAGGGAAAAATCGGGACAACTGTAATAGCATAATCAGTAAAACATATTTTAAAAAAACTTTTGTGCTTCAAAGGGCATCATCAAGAAGTGAAAAGACAACACAGCATGGGAGAGAATATTTGCAAAATATGTATTTGATGAAGGTTTAATATCCAGAATATACAAAGAACTCCTGCAACTCAATGACAATAAGAAACCTAATAAAAGCTTTTGTTTATGGGAAAAACATGGCAGATCAGCTTATGCCGCTGCAGGATGCCGTGAACTTGCTTGCAGATCAGTTTTGTAATGCCATTGGCATGTTGCAGCAGTGTGGGTCTCCTTTAGTAATACTCAGACCACAATTAACAAAGATCAGCCAGCTAATCCTACAGAAGAATATGCCCAGCTTTTTGCAGCACTGATTGCACGAACAGCAAAAGACACTGATGTTTTGATAGATTCTTTGCCAAGTGAAGAATCTACAGCTGCTTTACAGGCTGCTAGCTTGTATAAGTTAGGAAAAGAAAACCACGGAGCTGTTACATGACTGGAAGATGTTGCTTATCGAGGGGACGTTCTCCTGGAAGAGATACAGAGTGCACTTGCTGATATTGCGCAGTCACAGCTGAAGACAAGAAGTGGTACCCATAGCCAGTCCCTTCCATACTCATAGTACCCACATATACCATGTGGCTGAGAAAAGAACTATTTCAGAGCCAGCAGGAATTTTGCATCAGATTTACATGTAAGCCTTATCCACAGTTAACAGAAACATTAAGCACTATAACACATGTTCTCTTTTTAGCTATTTGTAATAGTCTTCTATTTTCACTCTTGATAAATTAACTTGTAAAATTGTGATTGAACCAGCTTTAAATCATTATACCATCATTTTTTATTATCTGAATGAACTTGAGGAAGCTATTGCATTAATGGTTATAAGATAATTAAACAAATGTACTATTTTTTTAAAAAAAGGGGAACAAAAGGAACTCTAATAAAAATTGGGGGGAAAAAAACCCTGGCTGGTGTGGCTCAGTGAATAGAGCACTGGACTGAGAACCAAAGGGTTGCCAGTTTGATTCCCAGTCAGGGCACATGCCTGGGTTGCAAGCCAGGTCCCCAGCTGAGGGCATGCAAGAGGCAAACTGATCCATATATCTCGTGCACATCGATGTTTCTCTCTCTGTCTTCCCTCTCTCTAAAATTAAATAAATAAAATCTTTAAAGAAAAAAAAAGGACTCAACCAATAAATGCATAAATAAGTGGAACAAAATCAATGTTTCTTTCTTTCTTCCTCTCTCTCCCTTCCTCTCTCTAAAATCAATAAATAAAAGTTAAAAAAAATTACAATGAGGTACTACTTCACATCTACTAGGATGGCTTTAATGAATAATTTTATGTATTTATTTATTCATTTATTTTTAGAGAGAGGGGAAAGGAGAAAGAGAGGAAGAGAAACATCACTGTGGGGTTGCCTCTCATGCGCCCCCAGCTGGGGACCTGACGTGCAACCTAATAATGTGCTCTGACTGGGAATCGAACTGGCAACACTTGGTCCGCAGGCCAATGCTCAATCCACTGAGCCACAGCTGCCAGGGCTTGAATAATTTATTAATTAAGTTTAAAAAGGGAAAATAACTTTTGGCAGGATATTGAGAAATGGGAATCCTTGTACACTGCTGGTGGAAATGTAATGCTATACAACTATTGTGAAAACAGGTTGATAGTTTTTCAAAAAGTTAAATATATGGTTATCATATGACCCAGCCATTTCACTTCCAGATACATGAGGTCTGTCCAGAAGGTATACAGTCATGTAATATGAAAAATAGAGATACTTATTGAAGATACAAGATACAAGAAACATTGTACATAGAACAATGACGCCACAATCCCATTCAAAGTAGGCACCTTGGGACCTCACACAGTTCTCCCAATCACCATCAGCTGCCCTGCTGTATTTTGCTGAATTTCCTTGATGGTCTGAAATCTCTTCCCTTAGTTTTGAGAAAAGCCAGAAGTTGCAGGGCATCAAATCTGGGCTGTTAGAGGGGTGAGTCACCTGGGTGATTTGGTGTTTCGCCAAAAAACTGTGTAAGAGGTGATGCATGAGTGGGCCGTTGTCATGATGAAGCTGCTAATCACCAGTTGCTCATAGCTGCGGCCTCTGAATCATCTAATAGCTTCCGCGGAGGAACGTTCAAGCTTAATGCAAAATCTGATACAGATTTGTTGCTCTACTCGCTCGGTCGTGTTAAATGCGATGGCCACACAGTACACATGCTCACTCAATAGCATCTACCACTGACTAGCACAGTAACATCGTCATTGTTCACACACGTGCACTCCAGTGCACTTTCCTTGGCTGCCAGGTTACATCTATGTCATGCAAACAGTTCTCTTTATATTAACAATGGCTGGACTTTATCTGGACAAATCTCATCGCATACCCAAGAGAAATAAAAACATATGGCCATACAGAGATGTGTACATGAATGTTTATAGCAGCATTATTTGTAATAGTCAAAAGGTAGATATGATCCAAATGTCCATCAATGAATGAATGAATGGATAAACAAAATGTTATGTATACTCATATATATATATAGAACAGAATAGTACTCAGTCGTAAAAAGGAATGATGTACTGACACATGCTACAATGTGGATGAACCTAGAAAACATTACAAGTGAAATAAGCCAGATACAAAAGGTCACATATTGTATGATTCCTTTTACATGAACTATCTAGAAAAGGCAAATCTGTATAGACAGAAAGCAGACTGAACATTTTCAGGGGGTTGTGGGAGAAGGGAAATGAAGAATGATTGTTTAGTGTGTACTGGTGTTTTCTGGGGTGATAAAAGAACATTTTGAAACTAGAGAGAAGTGGCCCTGGCTGAGTGGCTTAGTTGGTTGGAGAGTCGTCCCATACAGCAAAGGGTCGTGGATTTGATCCCAGGTCAGGGCACATACATAGGTTGCTGGTTTGATCCCCAGTTGGGGCATGTACTGGATCCAGTCGATGTTTCTCTCTCTTTCTTTCTCCCTCCCTTTCTCTCTAAAATGATAAACACATCTTTTTTTTAAGTATATTTTATTGATTATGTTGTTACAGTAGTCCCAATTATTTTCCCCTGTCCTCCCCTCTGCCCAGTACCCCCCTTCTCTCCAGCAATCCCACCCATCTTAGTTCATGTTCATGGGTCGTGCATATAAGTTCTTTGGCTTCACCCTTTCCTATATTATTCTTAACTTCCCCCTATCTGTTTTGTACCAACTGATCATGCTTCCTAGTCCCTGCACCACTTCCCCATTTCTCTCCCTTCCCTCTCCCAGCTGATAATCCTTCATATGATTCCTGTACCTATGATTCTGTTCCTAGTCTGGGATAAACATGTCCTTGAGTGAAGATTTAAAATATATATACATAGAGAGAAAAGTGGTGGTTGCACAACACTATAAGTACACTAAATTCCACTGAACTATATACTTTATTAAGGTTAATTGTATGCTACATTAATTTCACCTCAATGAAAAAAAAAGTTTGTGCTTAGCCAATGTTTATCAAATAATAAACTTCAAAAGCCCATACAATATAATTGGGATACCAAATTTACAAATGAAAAATAAGCAGAGGTGCAAATTCCCATTCTTTATCATTAGGAACATTTTGGGTTAATGGACTTGAAAGTGCTTTGGAACTGAATTTCTCTTTAAGCCAGGACTAGGGTAAGACAAGTAAGCACCTAGGACTCAAAATTTAAGATTCACTCTTAGGTTCATGAACTTGTACATACTAGAGTGTTTCTTTAAATCTTACACTCTAGGGCAGTGGATTTTCAACTGGTGTGTTGAGGCATGCACTCTGGTGTGCCACAAGAATTTTTAAAACACGCAATACCTGACTATTTAGTCAGGGGCACTGACCTCTTTTCCCTTAGATTGTCAAATTAAAAAATGACAACAGCCAACACAACAATAGCCATCTGATGTGAATGAATCAAAATTATAGCTATTTTTTTTGTCAAATAGGCAAAAAACATATTTTTTGATGTGCCACAGAATTTTAGTAATTAGTTTTTGTGAGCCATGAGATGAAAAAGGTTGAAAAATCACTGCCTAGGGACTTCCTTATTTCACCCAAGGCCCAGCCCTGTTTCTTTTCCTGTTTTAAGGAACCAGAACTAAGAATGGGAAACAAAGTGACTGGCCACTGAGTAGGAGAAGTGGGCTGAGATCATTCTCCATTTTAATTTAATCATCCAGTTGTCAACCTGAGAGGGAGCTTAAGAATTAGTTTTTACAGAAGAAAAAGCTAAGGACCACAGTATCTTCAATTTCTCCCGTAAAAACATTCGCCACACTGAACTGTAACTGTTGGTTACTTCCTTGCCTCCTTACGGATTGACTGCTCTGGGAGGACATGGAGCACCTTGTGTTTTTAACTCCACTGTAGCAGCCCCAGGACCTGGCACAAAGCCCTGAAGGAACTATCTGTATTTGCTGACTCTTAATTCCTCTCTGAACACTTTCCTGCAACCCATTCCAGAAAGGCTCTCCCTCCCACCATTTTGTCTAGGTCTTTAGTGATATTCAGATTGCTAAATGCAAGGACCAGTTCTCTGCCTTTATCTTGCTTGACCTGTCAACAACATTCCACACAATTGATTACTCCCTTCCTCTTGAAACTTTTTCATCTACTCCCCAGGACATTGTACTCCCCTGACTTTCCTCCACCTCCCTGGTTGTTCCATCACTGTCCTCTGCTCGTTCCTCCTCATCTCCTCAACCAACCTCCATATGTGGGGCTCATTCCTCAGATCTCTTCCCTCTTCTGTGTACACTCCCTAGGTTATACCTCACCCAGTCTCGTGGCTTTAAATACCAGTTATATGTTGAAGGCTTCCCCAACTTAAATCTTCAGCCTCTATCTCTCTTCTAGACTCCACACTCCAAATGCCTCTACAACATCTCCTGTATGTCTAACAAGCATCTCAAATGTAGTAAGTTCCAAAGCAGAACCTTGGTCTTCTCCCCACTCCAAATGTGCTCCCCCACAGGCTTCCCCACTTTGGTAAAACAACTTCACCCTTCTAATTGTTCAGGCCAAAACCCAGAGAATCATCCTTGATTCCCTTCTTTCTCTCTTATCCTGCATCTCATCTGATAGCAAATCCCATTGGTTCCACCTTCAAAATACACCAGACTTTGACCACCTCTCCAGATTACTATACTGCTTCAAGTCATCATCATCTCTTGTTTAAATTACTGTAATAGCTTCTTAACTTGTTTCCCGGCATATCTCCATGACCTCCACAATCTATTATCAACTACAATGGTCCTTTTAAAATGTAAGTTAAGATCATGTCACTCATCTCAACTCTCCCGTCCAAGGGTTTCCCATGTCATTCCAGCCAAAGTCCCTACCGTAGCCTTAGTAGGCCTAAAAACATTTGCAGCCCCTAGCCCTTGACCTAAACCCCTATTTTCTTCTTGCTCATGCAGTTCCTACCACACTGACCTGCATATAGTCTCCTTTTTCTTTTTTTTTAAATGTTTTATTTATTTATTTTTAGAGAACGGGGAAGAGAGGAAGAGAGGGAGTGAAACATCCACGTAAGAGAGAAACACTGATCAGCTGCCTCTGACATTTGCCCTGACCAGGAATCGAAACCCACGACCTTTTCATTTTGTGATAATACCTAACCAACTGACCAATACCAGGCAGGGTGAATGCAATTTCTTAAACATAATGGACATACTTTTGCCTTAGGGACTTTGCATTTACTGTTCCTTCTACCAGACAGCCACATGGCATCTTCCTTGTCCACTTCAGGTCTTCATTCAGATGTCACTTTCTCAGTGAATTTTTTCCTAATCTTGCCCTATAAAATTGCAAGCTTCTGTCTTTGGTTTCTATACTCCTCTCTGTTTTATTTTTTCCACCTCACCTATCACTATTTGACATACTATATGCTTTACTTAGTTATTTCTTTATAATCTGTCTCTCCCATTGGGAAGTAAGTTCCAATAGAGCAAAGAATTTGTTGTGCTCACTACTGTATCCTCTGCATCTACAGGTGCTCAATAACTATGTGTTAAATGTATAAATAAACTATAGGTGCCTAACAAATCTCTGTCCAATGTGTGAATGAATAAAAGGATGGATGCCTGGGTCACGCAGCCACAGCCCAGCTCTCCTTGAGAGCAAGCGCCAGATGCTGCATCCTGACGCCAGTGCTGTGAGGATTAAAGTTGTTCAGCACGTGAAACCTGTATGCAGTGCCTAGGCCTCTGTGAGCGCCCACCAAAGGACAGATTCTGGCCCTTCTCCCTCCCCAGTGCAGAGAACCCCCAAATCCTAACGTTGGGCCAGCCGGCTGCCGCGTGCTCACGGTCCTCGCCCTTCGCACTCGCACTTGGCAGACGCGAACCCAGGCTGAAAGAGGGAGAGTCCCCAAACCCTTTGGATCCTCCTCTCACTCACTCACCCATCCCATGCCAGATCACCAGCGGCAGCGGCGCGGGCGGGTCGATATGTCCCAGCTCCAGGGCAGTGCCGGACGCCCGCAGGAGGGTGACAGCCAAGAGCCACAACGAGCTGGGCGACGCCATCTTGGCCCAATCACGTGAGCGCGCTCGCGAGCCGGGAGCAGGTCCTGCGCGCTGCGCTTACTCCTCGCCTTCGCCAGGGCCGCCCCCACCGTGCGGGCATCTGCTCTGGCGTGATGTTGTAGTAGGCTGCTCGCTAGGGTGAGTCAAAATGAATTATAGCATTTATGCAGCACCTACTTCATATCAAACATCCTTCTAAGTGTTTTAAATCTCTTCCCTGATTTATCCTCATAACAACTGTATATACTTCTCCCCATTTTATAATCAGGACACTGAGGCACTGAGAATTTGGGTAAGGTCCCAAGGTTGCAGAGATAGCAAATGGGAGGTTCCAAAGTCGTTGCTTTTAACCACTGCACTGTACTGCCTTTGGAATAAAAATACTTTGAGGAAAGAAGAATGGAAGGGAGAATTTAGCTGTCTATTAGAAATGGAAGGGGAGGGATAATTTCCAGCCAGGGCCAATCAAGGCAGGGTGTGCTGTAGCTATTAAGGATCTTGAAGGAAAGGTATAGTGTCAGCAAGCAAAGACAAAATGTGGGAGAAAGATTGGAATGAGCTAAGGGAGAGAGGAGGAAAAGTATAGTGTGTGTTCAGGAACTATCAGGGCTTCCCAGACTGTTGGATGCTTAAGAGTGATGAGAAGAACCACTGCCACTTCCCGGTCTATTCTCAGAGCTGGATTACTGCAGAGCCTCTCATCTACTGTTTTCCCCTTTTCCATCCCCTTCCCCTTTCAATCCATTTTATGTTCTATTGCCAGATTCACTATTTCAGTCCATTTTCATCATCTTAGTTCTCTGCTCAATTCCTCCCACCCCTTCGCCCAAGAAAACATTTACATAGTTTAAATAGAGAATTTGTCAAGTACATTAGGGTGTATCCACTATGCAACGGAATATTATGAGACAGTTTTTATAAAGGATAATGTAGATCTATATATAGTAACATGATAAGTATTCTCAGTATATTGAAAAGGGAAAGCTAATTATACACTCAAAAGAGACCCTTATTATCAGATACTTTTGGGACTGGTGGTAGGTTAATTGAAAAAGCCAGTTAAAATGCATAATTTAAAAGCATTATACAAAATGCAGTTTTGTTTAAGAAAATAAGTTTATTGTATGTTATAAGCAATTTATTTTAACTTGTAAATGTAAATTCCTTCACCAATCTTTTTAGATAGCCTCAGGCTTTTTTTCTGTAACTATGGGGACTCTGATTGAAGTGTTTCTTGGAATGACTTGTGCTTCTTTCCCTTAACAAATTATCTATGATTTCTTCAAATATTTCTTTAAAGTAGAACAATAACTGAAGACACTTCTTAAGCAATCTGAATGCAAAATTCTTATGGATTCATAGTTTTTCCAATCACAGATTTCTCACACATGTCCAATTTATCATTTTTTAGCAACTTCCCTTTAATGAGCCTTTCCAGAGCATTCAACTTAGTTTTCATAGGAACATCTCTTTTATCTTTACACTTATATTTTATAAGTTTTCAAAAATTTAATTAAATTATAACAGCAAATATCACTGATATAAATAAGTAGAACAAACCCCTCCTGACATTTGATAGTCAAGCTCAACTGACAGGAACAGAACTACCCAGAAGATCCCAAAAGTAGCCTCCAAGCCATATTTAGCATACTGTGGGCATCAGTGAGTACATTTTAGAATTGGGAGAGTAGGTAAGTAGGAATCAAGAAAGTAACTATTTTTTGCAAAAAGTATAATGTTGCGGTGATGATTGCACCGCTCCATATTTACTAAAATCACTAGATTGTACACCTGAAATGGGTGAATTTTATGGTATGTAAAACATACTTTAATAAAGCTGTCCTTTAAATATTTATGTTTTCACATATTTCTCATGATGTTCACTGAAAGGCCAAAGCATTGACAAGAAAAAAAGAAAATAAATATATAAAAAAGATCAGGGAACTGTCAAAAGTGATATTCTTGGGAACTGTAGTATAAGGAACTTTCACTTTCAACTTTATACATTTCTGTATGGTTTGAAATTTTACAGCAAGAATACATAACTTTTATTTTATTTTCCCAGCCTTTTCTCCCCAGTTTTATTGAGATATAATTGATATACAACATTGGATTCGTTTAAGGTATACAACATAATTATTTGATATATAATTATAATCAGAAAAAATAAATATATACATTAAAATGTATTGTACTTCTGGGTTAAGATGATGGAATAAAGCCTTCTCATAGGCTCTGTTTCTACCATTATCTAAGAAAGTGTGAAAAGTTAAAGTTTCATCCATAGCAAACAAAGGGTAACAACTCAGTATCTTAAATGTCAACAAGTGGCAGTCAGGAAAAGAAACAGAAGATTCTGGTCTGGAGCATGTCAAGGCTTCTAGTCCTGCCTCCATTCCAACAAAATACATACTAGTAGGTACACAGAATCCTGGTTTTTAGCACATATACAAGGTCTGTCCATGAAAATTTAAAGAGAACAGTTTTCATGACATTGATGTAACCTGGCAGCCAAGGAGAGTGGACTGAAATTCACATGCATGAACAATGGCTTCACTGCACTAGTCAGTGGAGGTGGTAGACCCTTTTGAGTGAGTGTGTCCTGTGAGGCCACCACATTAAAAATGCCTTGAGCAAGTAGAACAACAGATCTGCATCAAATTTTGCATTAAGCTTGAACGTTCCTCCACAGAAACTATTCAGTGATTCAGAAGGCTGCAGCTATGGGCAGCTGGTGATTGGCAGCTTCATCATGACAAATGTACCTGCTCATGCATTACATCTCATGCAGTTTTTTGGTGAAACATCAAATCACCCAGGTGACTCAGCCCTTACTTGGCGCCCTGAGACTTCTGGCTTTTCTCAAAACTAAAATCATCGTTGAAAGGGAAGAGATTTCAGCCCTGTCTGGTGTGGCTCAGTGGACTGAGCATCAGCTTGTGAACCAAAGGGTCAGCGGTTCAATTCCCAGTCAGGGCACATGCTTGGGTTGCAAGCCAGGTTCCCATTTGGGGGTGCATGAGAGGCAGCAACACATTGGTGTTTCTCTCCCTCTCTTTCTCTCTCCCCTCTCTCTAAAACAAATAAATAAATAAACAAACAAATAAATAAATAAAATCGTAAAGAAAGAAAGGGAAAAGATTTCAGACCGTCAATGAAATTCAGGCAAATACAACAGGGAAGCTAATGGCAACTGGGAGAACTGTGTGAGGTGCCTACTCTGAAGAGAACTGAGGTGTCTTTGTCCTATGAACAATGTTTCTTGTATCTTCTTCAATAAATGTCTCTTTTTCATATTACATGGCTGGATACCTTCTGGACAGACCTCATAGTGTATGCATATATATTCCAAGAGAAAATAAAATTAAGTGGTTTCTTTAGCTTTCGTCTCTTCTCTCTGGAAAATGGGTACTGGGAGAAGAAAGTGAAATGAGAAATTAAGAATACACTAATTCTTTTGGGTAGCAGTGAAGACTCCAGGAAAGCATACTGAACTGGGAGAGGCCCCAATACTGAGGCTCTTTCCCATAGGAATAGGACATACCAATCCCTATAGAGTGAACTCTGGAATAGACACTTAAAACCTCAGAAGTGATTGCAGAACTTTGGTATTCTAACAAAGGCTGCACACCACCTCACCTGAGTTCTGCCCCTTCCCCTTCTTCAGAAAAGCTTAGAAATCAGAAAAAGTGCATACAGCCTAAAATAACAGCCCTCAAGTTACAGTTTATTAGGAAAAACAAACCAGTTTCATATAAAATGGGAGGAAATTCAGGAGGCAGGGAGAGAAACAAAAAAATTATCCCAAGCTCTTTGAGCTCTAAAAATATCTAAAAAGAAAATTAGCTAGTAGACTAAGAACCCAAAAATGAGGAATAAAACAACTGAAAGAGATTAATAGGGAAATTAAGTATCTGATAAAGCAAAGACCTAAACAATATCACTATAGAACTAATAAATACATCAAGAAAGCAAGGAACAGAATAGGCATGGCTGGAAATGGAATTATTGATGGGAAATAAAAGGCTTGAAAAAATCATGAAAAACACAAAGATTAAAACAACCAGGAAGAAGATAGTAGATATGGAAGGCAGAATTATTGGTGTCACTGGTGTTGAGGACTCATGAAGTGGAACAAAAGTATTCAAAAATATAAAAACAGAAGTTCCCTCTAAAATGATGAATTAATATGTAGCTTCAAAGGTCAAACAAGACATTTTTATATAAAATATTCAATCATGAGATGTATTTTAATTAATTTATAGAAATTTAGGCATCCAGGTAGAAAAAAGAAAATCACCTACAAAAAAGAAAAGCCAGGCTGTCCTCAATTTTTTTTTTTTTAATTTAAGATTTTATTTATTTATTTTTAGAGAGGAAGGGAGAGAGACAAAGAGGACAGAAACATCAATGTGTGGTTGCCTCTCGCATGCCCTCAGCTGGGGACCTGGCTTGCAACCCATGTGTCCTGACTGGGAATCAAACCAGTCATCCTTTGGTTTGTAGGCCGGCGCTCAAACCACTGCGCCATACCAGCCAGGGCTGTTCTTAAATTTCTCAACAGCAACATCCAAAGACAGAAGACAAGGGAGCATTCTGAGTTCTGAAAGAACAAAAGTGTTATCCAAGAATTGTATATCCAGCCAAGAAGTCATTCAAAAATAAGGATACTAGGCATCCCACCAATATAAAACAACTCATAGAAAAATGAAATACTTGAAAGTGAATCAGTCAATTAAGAAATAGGACAAATTAAGACTTTAAGAATTGAGAAGTTTTGGTAAAAGAATACATGATGATCAGTGAATCCATTTAAATACAGAATTAATACTGAACACTCATGTAAATTTTTGTTTTAGAGAATAAATGTATTATACAAATTAACAGTGTAAAATAATATGACTAAGAAATATCCCACCCTGTGGGGAGGTTTTATGGAGATAGTGTGAGTATGCTGATGACCTGATCTTCCATAGCAGGATCAATTGATTCTAATTTCAAACATATTTTTTGAAAGAAAAGGAAAAATAATCTCAAAATTGCTTTTGACAAACCTTAAATTAATATTTTAAGAAATAATATCGCATATAGTAAATAAATCCTTTCTTAATGCTCAGCTTTTCTTTTAGTTTTTTAAATTCCCTTAAAGTGAGCTTGAACTTAATACTTTTTAAAAGTATATTTTATTGATTATGCTGTTACAGTAGTCCCAATTTCTTTCCCCTTTTCTCCCTTCCATTCAGTACTCCCCTTCCCTCCAGCAATCCCACCCCCCTTAGTTCAAGTTCTTGTCCATGGGTCGTACATATAAGTTCTTTGGTTTCTCCCTTTCCTATATCATTCTTAACTTCCCCCTGTCTATTTTGTACCTACCAGTTATGCTTCTTAATCCCTGCACCATTTCCCTATTTCTCCCCCTTCCCCCTCCCAGCCGATAACCTTCCAAATGATCCCCATACCTATGATTCTGTTCCTATTGTGGTTTGCTTAGTTGGATTTGTTTTTATTTTTTAGATTCTGTTTTTGATAGTTGTGAGTTTATTGTCATTTTAATGTTCACAGTTTTGATCTTTTTCTTTTTTGTAAATATGTCTCTTTAACATTTCATATACTAATGGCTTGGTGATGTGAACTCCTTTAGCTTTACCTTGTCTGGGAAGCACTTTATCTGCCCTTTCATTCTAAATGATAGCTTTGATGGATAGAGTAATTTTGGTTGCATGTCCTTGCTTTTCATCACTTTGAATACTTCTTGCCAGTCCCTTCTTGCCTGCAAAGTTTCTTCTGAAAAATCAACTGAAATTCTTATAGGCACCCCTTTGTAGGTAACTCTTTTCTTTTCCCTTGCTGCTTTTAAGATTTTCTCTTCATCTTGAATCTTTGATATTTTAATTATGATGTATCTTGGTGTGGTCCTTTTAGGGTCTAGCTTGTTTGGGACTCTCTGTGCTTCCTGGACCTGTATGTCTATTTTCTTCACCAAATTTGGGAAGTTTTTCTTTATTATTTTTTCATATAAGGTTTCAATTTGCTGCTGTTCCTCTTCTCCTTCTGACACCCCTATGATTCAGATATTGGCACATGTAAAGTTGTCCCAGAGGTTCCTAAGCCTCTCCTCATTTTTTTCAATTCTTATTTCTTCATTCTGTGCTGGTTGACTGTTTATTTGTTCCTTATGTTCCAAATCATCAATTTGAATCCCCATTTCCTTCCTTTCACCATTGGTTTTGTGTGGATTTTTCTTTGTTTCATTTAGCCTAGACTTCACTTCTTCCCTTATGCATTTGCCATACTTAAGCATATCTGTCAAGTCTGTGAGCATCTTTATCACCAATGTTTTAAACTCTGCATCTATTAGATTGGCTATCTCCTCATTGCTTTGTTCTTCCACTGGAACTTTGATCTTTCCCCTCTTTTGGGCCATACTTCTGTCTCCTCAACTTGATAGGCTCTTGTGTTTGCCTCTGTGTCTTAAGTAGAGCTGTCGCACCTGTTATGTTGTAGGGGGTGGAGCCTTAGGTATTCGTCAGTACAGGGCAACCTGTTTCATCACACTTTGGCGCTGTATGTGGGGGATGGATCTGAGATGGAACAATGCCACTTGCTCAGGACTCACCCTTTTCCAAGCACTTCCCTGCTTCTTGTATGGGACTGGCACCCCTCTGGCTGTGGCTTGGTGATGGTTCCCAGAGGGAGTGGATCTGTGGATGTTCTAGGACTGTGGGGGCCTCTAAACAAATGGACTTTGCTGAGAGACCAGCAGCTTCTTCCACTGCCCCAGCCCCTACTGGTTTTCACAGTCAGAAGCAATGAGGCTTTATTTTCCCCAGCGCTGGAACTGTGAACTGTGTGGTCTGGTGTGGTGCTGGGGGCACTCCCCAGATGTCTCTCCCTACTTTTTTTAAATGTGTGACTGCACTTTGCGCAGGCTGGCCTCAGCCTCTGTTACCATCACCAGCACTGCCACACTGCATCCTCTCCGCCTTGGCTCCACCCCTCCTACCTGTCTGGATGAGTATTTCTTCTTTATATTTTGTTTGTTGAAGTGCCATGCAGCTCAGTTTTCTGGAACTTCTGGTTGTCTCCAGTTGTGAGGTTGTTGTATTCCTTCTTAGTTGTGGAGGGAGACGCAGTGCGTCTACCTATGCCTTCATCTTGGCCAGAGGTAGCACATACATTTTTATTTTTTAATAATATGTATAGTATGATACCATTTAAAAAGTAGGTATCCCTAGCTATATACCTATTATTCTATCATATTATCTGTATAAAGGCATGGAAGGATATTTAGAATGATGTTAAATTATTTTTTAAAAATGTTTGTGCTTTTTTTTTTGCATTGCTTAATTCTTTACAATTTATTATTTTTATAAGAACAATAAGCTGATTTTTCTTAAAAGAAACAAAATGAAAAACAAATGTTCAACACTTCTCCTTAATCTTCAGGATATGGTTGAAGCTTTTGTATTCAAAATAAACACCCAGACTAATTTCCAAACCTATCTTCCATCACTCCCCCATTAATAGGGCTTATCTGTAAGGTGTGTCTCCTAAAAATTCCTGCTGCTGCTCCTTTTTCTAAATGATTTTTACCATCTTGAATGGACTCACCATTCTTATTCTACCTTGCCAAATACAGCCCATCTCACAAAGCTTAACCTCTCTTCTGTCTCTTCCATTGACCTTTTCAGAGCTCATCCTCCTCCTTGTCATTTTTTAACCAAATAGTTAAAAGTATTCATGTAGAGAAGTACAGAGTTCTTATTTCCTCTGCACTTGGTTTTAAGAGGAACCATTTAATGACAGAAAAGTAAAGTTCTTGATTTAAGTTAATTCCAGGTTGTTATTTTAATAAGTAGCCCTGGAAGCTTATTGATATTATAATAGGAAGTGAGAATTTGCAAAGCCTGAATTTCAGTGTAACTTCAGAGTACTGAAAGTTAATGATACACATCCATTCCCTAAATAGGAACAATGGGAACATAGAGAAGTTATCTGAATACTCATAGGTTTCAGTTTTCTTTTTTGCAGACAAGTAATGCTTTTTAAAGATTCTACTTACTTATTTATTTTAGAGAGAAGGGAAGGGAGGGAGAATGGGAGATAAACTTCAGTGTGTGAGAGACACATCAACTGGTTGCCTCTCGCACACCTCTATCCGGGACCTGGCTCATAACCTGGGCATGAGCCCTGATCAGGAATTGAACCAGCAACCTTTCAGTTTGCAGGCCGGTGTTCAATCTGCTGAGCCACACCAGCCAGGGCAAGTAATGCTTTTTATAGATTAAAATTTCTTAATAAAGTTGTTTACATGGAAAAACATGTTTATTTTTAAAAGATTTTATTTATTTATTTTTAGAGAGCGGGGATAGGAGGGAGAAATAGAGAAACATCAATGTGAGAGAGAAACATTGACTAGCTCTCTCCCACATGCACCCTGGAAACCAAACCAGAAACCCAGGCACGTGTCCTGACCAGGAATCGAACTGGCAACCCTTCACTTCATGGTACAATGCCCAACCAACTGAACCACACTGGCCTGGGCTGAAAAAAACATGTTTATTAATAATCAAGAGCTAGACATTCTTTTAAAATTGTATTTTATTTATTATGCTATTACATTTGTCCCAATATTTCCCCTTTGCCCCCCACAACATAGCACTCACCACTCCCTCAGACAATCCCCACACCATTGTGCATGTCCCTGGGTCATGCGTGTAAGTTCTTTGGCTTCTCTATTTCTTATACTGTACTTTCATCCCCAAGGCTATTTTGTAGCCACCTATTTGTTCTCCTTAATCCCCTTACCTCTTCACCCATTTGCCCACAGCCCCCTCCCATCTGGCAACCATCAAAACACAATCTGTGTCCATGATTCTGTCTCTTTTTTTCTTGTTTGCTTAGGTTGTTTTTCAGATTTAGTTGTTGATAGATATATATTTGTTACCATTTTATTATTCATAGTTTTGATCTCTTTCTTAAATAAGTCCTTTAACATTTCGTATAATAATGGTTTGGTGATAATGAACTCTTTTAGTTTTTTTCTTGTCTGAGTAGCTCTTTATCTCCCTTTCAATTCTAAATGATAGCTTTCTGGGTAGAGCAATCTTGGCTGTAGGTCCCTGCTTTTCATGACTTTGGATATTTCTTGCCAATCCCTTCTAGCCTGCAAAGTTTCTTTTGAGAAATCAGTTGACAGTCTTATGGAAACCCCCCTGTAGGTAAATAACTGTTTTTCTCTTGCTGCTTTTAAGACTCTCTCTTTATCTTGAAACTTTAGCATTTTAATTATAATGTGTCGTGAAGTGGGCCTCTTTGCATCCATCTTGTTTGGGACTCTGTGCTGCTTAGACTTGCATGTCATTTCCTTTCCCAAATTAGGGAAATTCTCTTCCATTATTTTTTCAAATAGATTTATAATTTCTTGCTCTTTCTATTCTCTTTCTAGCCCTCCTATGATGTGAATGTTGGAACATTTGAAGTTGTCCCAGAGGCTGCTTACAATATCCTCATTTTTTTTTGGATTCTTTTTTCTTATTGTGGTTCTGAATGGTTGTTTTTTGTTCTTTATGTTCCAAATCATTGATTTGATTCTCAGCTTCATCCACTCTTCTGTTGCTTCCCTGTAAATTGTCCTCTATTTCAGTTAGTGTATTGTTAGTTTCCGACTGGATGTTTTTTGTGCTGTTGAGGTCCTCACTAAGTTCCTTGAGCATCCTTATAACCAGTGTTTTGAACTCTTCATCTGATAGATTGCTTATCTCCATTTTGTTTAGTTTTTTTCTAAAGTTTCTCTTCCTTCCCATTTCTTATCAAATCTCACTTCCTAGAAGCAATTCTGTTAACAATTCATGCTGTTTAACTTTCCTGATGTTTATCATAATCTCTTCAATCAGTATAATTATTTATTGGTTTACCAATTTTAACTTGTATCACTCCACAATAAAAGATAAAATATCTTTCCACTTCTCTCCACCTCTAAAATTTTGTTAATTGTTTTAATTATTTGTAACATTTGTATTACTTTGTGACTAAATTAAATATGAAATTAATTTGTATATAGCTTAACTAACAGTTAAAAACTAAAACCAATATTCACCATTTATAATTTTATAAATATTAACATTAGAACCATGTAGTATGATTAGACCCTTAGTGATAGAAATATACTCCTATGTCATTAAAACTTTGTAACTGAGACTTCCGGCCAAGATAGAGGCCTAGACAGATATGTTGCATCTCCCGCCACAACTAAGAAGGAATACAACTACCTCAAAACTAGAGACAACCAGAAGTCCCAGAAAACTGAGTTACATGGAAGTCCAACAAACAAAGATATAAAGAAGAAATACCCAGACAGGTAGGGGAGTAAGTTTAGCAAGGATTAACACCATTTTTGATATCTGATCACCATTGATAACTGATCAAGTTTCTTGTTCCCCACCCTTGATGTCTAAGTACTAAGTATGGCCTGCTTTTATCAAGAATCCTGTTAGACAAGCTTATTAAGAATACCCCTACCATTAATGTCTCTTCTTAATAACTGTCCATTCATTGACTCCCTTACACTGTATTTCACCTATAAATCCCCAGGTGTCTTTGCTGTATTTAGAATTGAACTCAGTTTTACTGAGGCCTCTCTCTCATATTGCAATAGTACCGAATAAAATCTGCCTTTAACTAGTGTCTGGCTGTATTTGTTTTTCACAATTCTAGGTTCAAATAGTTCTTTTCTCACAACTTTGAAGACATTTATTGGTAAAGATGACAGTTCCTTTATAGAGAACTGTTTTGTTTATTTCCTTGTTTTGTCCCCTGCCCTTTGGGTGCCTTGTTGCCCAGTCATTTTCCTGTATAGAGAGTTAGCCTGAGTTTCCTCTGCATGTGTGTTTTTCCAATAGGCCTATTCCTTAATGTTGGGCTCTGTGTGAGCAGGAGGTGCATATAATGTCATCAGGCATGGTTCTTATAGGGTGCATGGGAAGGAAGCAGGCAATCTGGTGACTTCTATAACTGACTTCATCATGAGGGTGGAGTGTACTTTTCATGAATCATGTCTGAGTGAAGCTGCTGTTCCCACTTTGCTTCCTTCTTTGCAAGTCCAACCGTTTTTGTTTTTGGTCAGGCTAAATATTCTCTCTAGGATACCTCTAGGAGTCAGCTCTGGGCAAATACCCACTGTCTTCGGGGAGCATCTGTGCTGTCATTAGTAGACAAACCCTTGTAAGAAGAGCTTGGGTTTTTCCTTTAGAGGATGACTGTGTCAGTTTGTTGGAAATTCACACCATTTACCCCCCTTCTGTCCTCTTTGATATCACAGGGATTGGAATTTTCGAGATCTACATTTTCCAAAATCCCTTACCAGTGGAGTTCAGGCTAGGGCCAGCCAATGAAAACCATTCAAATGAGAGGTGCCAAGCAAACAAGAAACAGAAGCCATATATTATTGCTCCTTGGGCAGCAGCAGCAGGACAAGAAGTTTTGCATTGTCCTCTAAGTATTTCCCCACATATCGCCCACCTTGGTGCTACAAGCCGCAGCAATCATTGCAATTACTAACACTTCTGACTCTTTGAAAACTGGTGGCAAGTCTGAGAGCAAAGGATGACTTTCCCTGACCTTCAATCCTCCAGCTCCTCTAATGGTTTGGTAAAACCTGAAATAAATTCCTTCCTGTTTGAAATATCTAGAGTAGTTTCCTTTTTCCTGGTTGATTTCCAACTGACACAGTGACAAAGACAAAGAGAGCTGGAAAGATAAACATGCTTTGAGACAAAATTGGTTAAAGAAAGTCCCACATGGTGAAGGCAGGAGGTAGCATCTCTGAGAAGAAAGAGGAAAGGGTTGACTCACCAAAGCATAGAGCAAAGAATAAAGGGCCCAAGAGCCCTTCAAGGAGAAGGTGTCTAGGGGGTTACTTTTAGATCCTGAGAACACAGTCTTTTTTGTTTGCCACTGTAGTCCTAGTGCATAGCATGCTTGACATAGAATTGGTATATGATAAACATGTTTAATAAATACATGACACAGTAGAAAACTGTGCCTTTCTTTGTGCTTCAGTTAGGATGCTTTTGGTTGCAATTAACAGAAAACCCAACTCAAACTAGCATAAGTAATATGAGGGAATCTATTATTCTACATAATTAAAATTTTTTTCAGAACAACGCTGAAACTTGATATTAGAGCTTCAGGCAAAGCTTACCATTTCTAAAAAAGACAGGACCGGATTGGATTAAAACATGTGCCTAGCCCTGGACCTATCACTGTATAGCTGGAGCTGGGCACAGGGACTACTGTTAGTGAGAACCACTGGATAGATGTAGACTCCACAATGGGTAAGACACATCCAAGTGACTCCACTTAGTGATAGAGAATCTCATTTATCTCAATAAGTCCCACCTTCTCTGGGCAAAGATGTTTATCACCCGGAACTAGCGCTTATAAGGAAGAGGGGTGTATGCCTCTGCCATAGGACTTGACCCACAAGAGGCAAGACCTGGGTCTTCAGAATTTTCTGTAGCTACTGAAATGAATGATATAAAACCTAGACCCCACTTCCTCTTACCTACACCAGGACTTAGCTCATTAAATTATTCCTTCTTGCTTCTGTTAGGAAGGATAGATAGTAAACCAAGGCAGGGAGGAGGAGGGAGACCTGTCTCACCCACTAACTCAGCGGTCCTGGGCCTGGTCCGATAAGATTGCCAGGTGTTCTGAACATCACAAGAAACACCATGATGGCACAGAAGGAGGGGAGCCCTTGAAATTCTCTGTGTATCATTTCCACTATCTGAGAAAGAAAGCCTTTGAAATTGTGTATTCATCCCAAGGTCTAGAAGGGGGAAGAGGAGGGGGTCCACAGTGCTCATACAAAAAGCCCATAAAACAACTTTGGTTAATTGCCTGCCTCTAGTTACTATCTGTTTTACGAGGGGGTCCCTAGTGCTTACTGAAAGGGCCCATAAATAACTTTGGGTAACTGCCTCAACTTTAATTAACTGCCTCCTGTCATGTATATGTTTTACAACAAGATGACCAAATGTGGCCTGGAGCAAGATAAGGATTCTGAGCTAACAATCCTCCACACATACCTATGTTTAGGTAGTCATGGTAGTCACGTCCCGCCAGGGGAAGCTGGCACCACCTTTACCCACCAATCAATATGTAACTCCCTCACCCCAGCCCGCCAACTATGTAAGCCCGCAGGACAAAGGGCCTGATGCCTTGCCGCTGTTCCCTTGCCTCGCCCTTTGCCTGTGTGCTTCTCCCCCACCTCAGCCCATTCTCTTCCCTGAGAACATACTACTAATAAACGCTGCCTGCATACTAAGTAACTTGCTGATCTGTAATTCTTGACTGCATTGGCGAGAAGAACCAAGTTTTTCCCACAACACTTTTATATCATCAGAATTTCCCTCTCTACTTGATTGTTCCCGTGAGCATACAAGTATGCTGTAATTTCTCCTTTCTTAAAAATGTACCTCTCTTGAACTCTACACCTTTGTCTGGTTATTATCCTATTTCCCAGCTCCTCTTTACAAAAAAAAAGAGATTCCTTATTAAGTTGTGTGTCCTTGAAGTCTCTATGGCCTCTCCTCTCATTTTCTCTTGAGCTCATTTTAATCAAGTTCTTATGCGTATGACTCCACTAAACTGCTCTCATCAGGATCACTAGTGGTGAGTATAAAGGGGGGATAAATGGTGATGGAAGCAGACTTGACTTCAGATGGTAAATATACAATAGACAGATGATATCTTATAAAATTGTACCCCCTGAAGCCTATATAATTTTATCAATCGATATCACCCCAATACAGTCGGTTAAATATAAAATAAAGATCATTAGTAGTCATTTTCTCAGTCTTCATCTTTCTTTGCCTCTCAACAACATTTGGTACAATTGATCATTCCCTCTTTCTTTTTTTTTTTTTTTTTTTTTTTCAGATTTAATGTGTTTTATTGATTAAAATATTACATTTGTGCCAATTTCCCTTCCCTCTGCTCCCCTCCACCCGGTGGCCCCCCTCCCTCCAGTTGTCCCCCCCTTTTAGATTATGTCCATTAGTTGTGCATACAGTTCCTCCCAACCTCTCTCCGTCTATTCCATTCCCTCCTACCTTGATCCCCAATTCCTATATCATCTCCCTCCCTTTCCCCATTCCCCCTCCCTGTTGACCTCCCCCCAATATGCTTCCCGTACCCACAGTTCCTTTCCACTCTCGTTGCCTGTTTAGTTTGCCTTTGTTTCATCTCCTTAGCTTCTGTTTTTTAAACCAGTCCCTTTAACATCTCATATAACAGTGGTTTGGATCTAATGAACTCTTTCAGTTTTATTTTGTCCTGGAAACACTTTCTCTGTCCTTCTATTCTGAATGACAATTTTGCTGGATAGAGTATTCGTGGTTGTAGGTTTTGGATTTTCATTACTTTGAATATTTCTTGCCAGTCCCTTCTTGCCTGTAGGGTTTCCCTTGAGAAGTCAGCTGATAGTCTAATTGGGACCCCTTTGTACATAATTCTTTTCTTCTCTCTTGCTGCTTTTAAGATTCTCTCTTTATCTTTAATTTTTGACATTTTGATTATAATGTGTCTTGGAGTGGTTCTCCCTGGGTCCAGTCTCTTGGGAACTCTCCTTGCTTCCTGGACCTGCAAGTCTATTCCCTTCCCCAAGTCTGGGAAGTTCTCCTTTATTATATTTTCACTCAATTTTTCAAGTTCTAGTTCATCTTCCTCATTCTCTGGCAAACCAATGATTCTTATGTTGGGCCTTTTATAGCTGTCCCAGAGGTTTCTGATCCTCTCATTGTTGCTTCCCATTTCCTCTCGCTGCATTGGTTGACTGCTTGTTCCTTCTCCATATTCCAGTTTGTTGAAATGAACTCTGGATTTTTGTTCCTCACCATCTGTCTTGTATGCGGTTTTGTTCCTTTCGTTATGAAAGTTTTTCGCTTCTTTCTTATCTTTTTCCTGCTCTTTTGTGAATTCTGTAAGCCACCTGATAACAATGGCCCAGAACTGAGCCTCTGACAGGTTTCTTATCTGTTCATCTGTCAGGTTCTCTATCTGCTGCCTGGTGAGCTGTGTCACCGGTATTTCTATAGTTGTCTGCCTCATTTTGACAGATGCGTTTTGTTTTCTTGGGCCGGCTGTCGGGGGCAGTGCCTGTGTACTCGTAATGACCCAGCGACCGGCGCCGTTTGGCGTCACAAGTCAGCGACCGGCGCCTGTCTGCGACCTATTTCGCAGCCCTGTGGTGCTTTCTTTCTTTGGGGGCGGGGGTCCAAAATGGATTCACACAGTTATTCAGCTAGGAGACTGGGATCCGTCCTCCCGCCCCCCTGGGCCTCACTGTTCAAGGCGATGCGGTGGCCGCTCTCCCCAGCGCTGGGGTCGCGCACTGCCAGGGGCTTGACTGCCGCCGGGATTTTTCGCCGCCCCGCCGCTCCGCAAACAGCTTTGCCCTCTTTAACTCTTACCTGCCCAAATGGCACCGCTGGTTTATAACTTCATATGTTGGGCTTCCGTGTAGTTTTATTTTCTGGAATTTCTAGTTATCCTTTGTTTTGAAGTAGTTGTATTCCTCTCTAGTTGTAGAGGGAGACTTAGCGTGTCCGTCTAAGCCTCCATCTTGGCCGGAAGTCCTCATTCCCTCTTTCTTGACATGTATTTTCCACTTGGCTTCCAAGATGCTACACTCATTACATTTTTCCTTCTTCTCACTTGGTGCTCCTTCTCAGTTCCCTTAGCTTATTTCTCCTTCTGTTTCTGACCTCTAAAAGTGGAGTGTCATGATCAGTCCTCTCACTCCTCTATTTCTACACACTCCCTAGGTGACATTATCTGGTTCAATGACTTTAAAAACAATCTATTTTATAGCCCTGACCAGTGTGATTGTTCTGCAAAGCACAGGGTGCTACTTTGATTTCTGGTCAGGGCACAGGCCTGGATTGTGGGTTTGGTCCCAGGTGGGGCGCATTTGGGAGGCAACTGATGTGTTTGGGAGGCAAATGATCAATGTTTCTCTCTCACATCGATGTTTCTCTCCCTTTCTATCTCTCTCCATACCCCCCTCTCTAAAAAATAAATAAATAAAGTCTTTAAAAACAATCTATTACAAATGGAAGTATTTATAAGGAAAACAATAAATATCCAGGATTTGTTTAAAAACACTCCAACCCAGGACACAGTGGGGAAAGATGGGACAAGACTAACAAAATATTAATAATTGATTTAGTTAAGTAATGGGTACATGAATATTTATTATATTCTCTCTACTTTTGTAGATGCTTTAAAAATGTCCATAATATAAATACATACATACATACATACATACAAACATACAATCTACACACTAAATATTTCTTCATTTATGCTTCCAGTCCTGACTTTTTTTCCTAAACTCCAGATATGCATTTTCAACTGCCTACCCAACATTTCAACTTGATTGTTTAACAGTCATCGCAAACTTGTCTAAAATTTAAGGATCACTCCACTGCAACCCTGCCCACCCCCCAGAAAACTTCTCCTACGGTTTTCTGTATCTGTAAATGACATTGCATTCACCCAGTTGCTCAGACCAAAAACTCTGGAGTCATTCTTCTCTCCTCTCTTTCTCTTATAATTCACATCCAATCCCATCAGCAAAATACATTTGAAATCCAACAATTTTTCACCACCTTTACTGATATCATCCTTGTCTCATTTGTACCCTGAGCTTCTGCAAAGGCCTTTTAACAAGTCTCCTTACTTCCACTTTGGCCCCTACAATTTGTTTTACACAAGCAGCCAGGGTGATTTTTTAAAAATATGGATCAGATCTCATTACTCCTTCCTTTCAACCTTCCAATAAGGTTGCGTCACACTTAGAATAAACCCAATATTTGTATGATGGCCTGCAAGACGCTGTGTCATCTGCAGGCAGCCTCCAGCCTCACAAGCCTGGCGGCATCTCTCAACACTCTGACCCTCATTCAGTGAACTCCAGCCCAATGGCCTCCTGCTAGTCCATGAGCCCACCAAGCAGACTTCCACCTTGAGCTATCTGCTGTTCTTCCTCCAAGTATTTGCATGGCTAACACCCTCACTTCACTCCAGTCTCTGTTCAATTATCACCTACGTAGAGCTTTCTCCAAACAATATATGTAAGATAAGTACTCCTGTCACTCTCTATCCCCTCCCTGTTTAATTTTTCATGTATTAATATTATATATTATTTATTACCTGCTTTGTAAGCTACATAAGAGCAAGCACTTTGTCTTGTTTACAGCTATATCCCTAACACCTAAAATAATTCATAGCATATAGGTAGACAACCAATATTTGTTGCGGGAATGAGTTCTGGAACGGATGTGTCTTTCATAAGGGTGGAAGCTAGCTCTGCTTTTGTACCCTCCAGGATGAGGGGATGTGACTCTTCCCTTACCCACTCCCAGCTTCTCCTATGCTCTCCTCAGCCATGCCATGTCCCTTCAATATCCAAAGGTTTGCTCTAGGGTGGAACCAACTAAGTGGGTATAATCTTATATCTACTATTCTTTTAGGAGGACGCAAGGAGGAACTCTTTGCAACCCTGTGAAAGCATCAACTTGCCTGAGTGAGTCTATTGCCTAATCCAATGTAAATGCTGCTAGCTGGTCTCTCAACTCCTTCCTTTGTCCAATGTACCCCTGCTGTATATGCTACCCTCTCGTTAGTCACTTACTGGCTCTCTTGGTTATCAGATTGCCTGTTGTGTTGTCACGGTGCTTGTGTTCACGTAACCCTTATTTCAGGTAATAATGCCTCATTGACCCCACTTCTTCTCATCATGTAGGCGTTGTATCATCCCACATCATCACAAGAAGATGGGTGAGTATAGTACCGTAAAATATTTTGAGAGAGAGCCTACATTCACATAATTTTTACTACAGTGTGTTATTATAATTGTTTTATTTTATTGTTAAGTATCATTGCTTATCTCTTACTGTGCCTAATTTATAAATTAAACTTTATGAGAGGTATGTATGTACAGGAAAAAACAGTATATATAGGGTTCGGTGCTGTCTGTTACAGGCATCCGCTGGGGAGCTTGAATTATATCCCCCACAAATAAGGGGTCCAATGCAGTGGTTACATCTGGTGGATTGCATATTGATTAAATGGAACACAAGTGACCTGCCAGAAAGATTGGAATGTTCTATATCTTGAACGGGGTGAAAGTTATATAGGTATACAATCATTTCTCAGTATCTGCAGTGGATTTCAGGTACCCACTGGGAGTCTTAGAACATATCCCTTGCAGATTAAGGGGGGACTACTGTACTGTGGTGTTCGTGCAGATTCTAGAAAGAGAAAATCTGGTTCCTTTTTTAAAATTTTTTGTCCTTATCTGAGGATATATCCATATATTTCAGAGAGGGAGAGAGAAGCATCAATCTAAGAGAGAAACATTGATAGGTGATCTGACCAGGGATCGAACTTTCAACCTTCTGGTGCACAGGACAATGCTCCAACCAACCGAGGCACTGACCAGGGTGAACATCCGGTTCTTGACACTAACCATACAACTATCTGTGGGACTTCGGGCAAATTCTCTGTATCTTAGTATTTCATTTGTAAAATAGAATCACTAATAACACCTTCCTCATAGAGAGAAATAAATTACATGTACAATGCTTGGTCCTGAGTGAGTACTCAATAAGGGATAACCACCATTATTAATTATTGACTCAGGAGCAATGTCAAGGATATTAATATCTTCAAGGCTCTCTGAATTGTGGTCATGGCTGTACAACTCCATAAATATACTAAAAGTCATTGAATTATTTAAATAAAAGACTATTGCTAGTTATGGCTATTTTGGTTTTCCAATGGTATGGCTACTATCATTTTTATTCTCACCTCAATTTTATCACAATCTCATCAGCAATGGTGGCTATTGTTTTAAGTGTGGTTTTCTTTATTTGAGAAGGATGAAGTGGAATTCTAAATGTGCTTTCTTTTAAAATTTTTCCTAATTACTAGCAAGGAGGAATATTGTTGCATGTATTATTTAATATTTGTTTCTCTTCTTCAAGTCCTTTGCCCATTTAATTACTGCAGTTGAAGCCCTTCTTCAACAATCTATTCCTTAATATATCTAATTCAGTCACAATCGTGAGTTGGTAGCAGGAATAGCTTCAAAGAGGCCAGTTCCTGGTCCTTAAAGGATTCCTCAGTCTTCCACTAGATCCATTTTCATAATTGGTGAAAGATTTTCCCATTAATTAGAGCTTCTCTCATCTTAGTCTTTCCATCCTAAAGTACCTGAAGCATTTTTCTTGGAGCATGCACTCTAAAAACAGAATAAGAAAAAGCTTTGAGTACATACTCCTTTCTTCCTGACCTCTATAACTGCTGATTGGGTCTAGGAATTCTGCCAAGGTAAATAGTCCTCTACTCTCTAGGAAACTGCAAGATTCTCAACCATCTTTGTTACCTGCTCCAGGTAACAAAATCTACAGCATGCTCACATAATAACTGTGGTCTGAGAAGACCCCAAATTTGGAGACAATAATGCTCCAAATGGAAAGAAACTATTGCTCCCTTTTTCTAGTAGGATAGTGTTTATTAAAATACACAGAATGTTGTCATTATTATGGCTCCATATAGATAAACTGAGGATGACATACAGAGAGGTTGGTAACCTGCCCAAACAAGGGCCTCCTGCCCAGAGTGTGAGCTCTGTCAGTGGGCCCAAAGAGGATCAGACTGAGTTGACTCACAGTAACCAAATTCACTGGAGTGTAAACTTTCCTAACATAGTTCTGAAAGCTTTGCTTGTGATGGTCATGCCCTGAGAGATGAGAAGAGCAGGACAGGTGTTAATCTGTTTATGTGGGAAAGGGGGATAGTTCAGTAGTAGAGGACTGGAAACCCTCTAAGAGGACTGATGATTGTTCAGATAATTTCCTAAGACCACAGATGGCTCAGTGGCTTTTTCCTTCTGAATGCACAACTTAAGATGTTAGCCTAGGAAGAGTCCTGTGGTTCAGGAGGAGCCACTAGCAGCACTGCGAGTCACCTCCCTCCTGAGGGAGAACACTACTGGGAGAAGGATGGAAGATTAGGGAGAAGGATAGGCAATTGGTGCCGTTGCTTATTCCTTTGTCTACTGGTGCCCAATAATTATTTCCCCCTCTTATGAGTAGTTTCATGTTAAGGGGGATCCATTTAGTTCTCTTATGGGTGGATGAGGAAGAGTTGGGAACTCTTCTATCCTTAGTTCTTGTGGCTTCCTATGGAGTCATTCGGAAGAAAGCAAATGGCAACTTATTAATAAATATTCTTTTTGATGAGATGCTCTTGTATGCTGAGAAGCAAAATAAGCTAGCAGTTTAGCTCTGAAAAGCACTGGGATGTTGTAGTTGAGCTTTGTTGAATATTTTCTAGAAACCTAGGCCATCAGAATAAACAGTCTATTCAAGTGGATACAGTCAGTTATTTACTTAAAACAAATGAAATAGAAAATGGACACAAGGTTATTTCACCATAAGAGCAGTTCTAAAACTTGCAGACCATTCAAGGTAACTGAACTTTATAGAGATCAGCAATCCCTGATTGCTTGCTGATTGTCCTTGAAGTTATTTTGATGCCAGCTACCAGAAGTTGATAACTATTAGCAATAGTTGAATGGCAAATGTATAATAAATTGATAAACTGAATTACTGTGATCAGTGACCCTTCATAGAATAATAGTCATGGAAAACATATCTACAGGTAAGAAGAAATTAGGTAAGTACACTAAGTTTTTAATCAGTTTATGCAAAAATACTGCTGTAGAAAACTTTTGGAGAATGTAGCTTGCCTCAAAGATATTTTATATTTTGGGTGATTACATGAGGAAACACTAATTCTTTTTATTTTGTTTTTAAATATTGTAAAAGCTTTTATTTCAGTGATTAAAAGAATGCAGTACGTAGAATCTATCTCGATTGATTAACATTAGGCATGTACCTCTACCTGAAACTGCTATTAGTATTTATTTATTTCTTTATTTATTTTTGAGAGTGAGAGAGGCATTGATTTGTTGTTCCACTTATCTATGTGTTCATTAGTTGATTTTTTTGGTGTGCCCTGACCTGGGATTGAACCCGTGACCTTGGTGTGTCAGGATGATGCTCTAACCAATTTAGCTACCTAGCCAGAGCTCCCCCATGGACTTTTCTTCAACTATTCTTCAGCCTTTCTTGACATATCTTTCTTTTCCAAAAAGACAATGGGATAATTAGTCAGAAAGGCTTCCTGAGAAGACTGGCTTAGATTTTTGAGTCTGTTCCAGTCAATTCAAGATGAATTGGCTTGTATCGATGAAGCACTCAATGCAGTTCACAAAACTGGCCCTACCGTCCAACTTTGGCTCAGGCTTGTCCACGCACTTCTCACCAGCTGCTGGAAGCACTGCTTTTGAGTCTCTACCTTGATGAAATGCTCAGGACACTTATTCTTTAAAACATATTTTGTGAATGTCCACTACATGCTAAGCACTATACTGGGTCCTGGGGATACAGAGGTGAGCAAAAAGGAGTAGGTCTTGCTCTCATGGGGCCTGCAGTTTAGTGGGGAGACAGATACAAATGGAATAGCTATGTAAAAAATTATAAAAATACATTTCTGATCAGTTCCATTCAGAAAGGTGCAGAAAGGGGATTTGACCTAGACTGGAAGGTCAGTGAAAATTTTCTTAAGAAAATCACACTTGAGCTATGATCTGAAAGATGTGTTTAGTTTGCAGAACTGAAGTTGAAGAACAACGGGGAACGTTTTAGGCAAAAAAAAAAAAGAGTGGAAATAGTAAGTGTAGAAACTGTCCATCATGTTGGTACCCTTAATACCATCTATAGGTCAGATCAAAATCACCCAAAGGCTGTATATTTGTTAGTGGTCATTGGCCTCCCTGGAGGCACAGGGAGAAAACGAAGACTACTAATCATCATTAATGTTGATTAATAAAGCACTTACTATGAGCCATAAACTTTGTGGTCATAAAGGAAAATCTACAATTTTCTTATGTCTGTCCCCTTTACTCTCTCACTACTATCCCATTTCACTTCACTTTGACACCAAATGTGAGGGTTTTCCACACATGAAGCAATTTTTCCACACCAGCTGGATTTCCTACAATTTAACTCAATTCCGACACTGTAGTGTCAGATCCCAAAGTTAAGAGTTCAGTCTCACAAGACTGCCTGCCCTCTATAGATGCCAGTCACAAGTCCCAGGATGTCACCTGTACTTCTGACCAACCAGCTATAAATCTGGGTTACCCTGACCTACTCCTTGGATTCACTAATTTGTGGATTAGCTCGTAGAACTCAAGGAAACACTTATGTTTATGAGTTTATTATAAAGGTTATAATAAAGAATATGAATGCACAGTCAGATGAAGAGATACATAGGGTAAGGTCCATGGAGTTGGGGTGTGCCACCCTCCAGGCATATAAATGTGTTCACTAGCCAAGAAGCTCTGTATACCCCATACTTTTGAGATTTTTATGGAGGCTTCACATGTAGGTGTCAGGGCAGCCTTGCTCTGAGAAATCACCCAGAGACCACTGTGGGATCAGGCAATAAATTTATTGAGGGAAAAAAGGGAAGAGGGTGGAGGGGAGACACAACTCCTGGACCAACTCAAGGGCCCGTAGGAGCAAGGGGAATGGGGAACAAGGGAATGGAGAACGGGAACAGGGAATGGGAAATGGGGACTCCCGGTCCTCGTAGGAGTCCCACTCGCACTTCTGCAGGCTCCTTTTTTATACTTGTCAACTATACATTTCGGTGAGGGTGAGTTTGCTTATCAACATATTCAATAGGTCATGTACATCTCATTGCTTCCCCCACCCCACCAAGTTAGTTAACATATCAGGCTAGGTCCATTACCGTTTCCCCTGGGAACCAGCTCAGTCCATCAACATATCCTTTGGGAACTGCTGAGTTCATCAGCATATTCTTTGGGAAGGGTTAAGTCCAGGGCCAGGTTGATAAGCATATACCAAAAGTCCAGGTGTGCATTCTAGCTGCCTCCACGTTCTGACAGTAGGCATGATTGGTCATTAACTCAATCTGCTGCTCCTTTCCCCTTCCCAGAGGATGGAGCAGGTGGGGTGAAAGTTCCAAGGATTTAATCATGGGTTGGTCTTTCTCGTCACTAGGCCCACCCTGAAGCTATCCAAGAGCCCACTGAGAGTCACCTCATTAGCACAAAAGACTCCTATTACCCAGGAAATTCCAAGGGATTTAGGAGCTGTGTGTCAGGAACCAGGCTTAAAGACCAAATATTAGAACAAAAGGTGCTCCTAATGTTTAGGAGCTCTGTGCCGGGAAGCTGGGGGCTGAGACTAACACATATTTTTATTATTTTACAGAAATTTATGGAGCTAAATAATTTAAGCTGACAACAACCCTATAAAGTGAGCGCAAACATCTTCAATTTTCACATGAAGAAACAGACATGAAGTTAAGGCCAGGGTGAGACAATAAGTTAAGAAATGGAATTTGAAGCCAGCAATTCTGACTCCAGGGCCAAGTACCTAACCTCACTGCTATCTATGACTTGTAAGTTCTTATAAAATTTATGAATTTATAAGGCACAGTGGCATCCTGGAGTCACAATTCTGAGGAATCAGCTTTTACAAAGGATTTTATATGGTCTAAGCCTGTATGTGCTGAACCATTCCCTCCCCATTCAGTCTCCATCCTCCATCACAATCAAGTCCTATCTACCAGCAGCATATAAGCAGTGGTGGGTGGAGATTTTTGACCAGGAGAGAAAAAGGAAGCTGTTGGCCCAGATTAAGTGATGCTCTCCTGGGGAGGTGTGGAGTTCCTGCTGCCTTATTATCTTGTGGCATCTTGGAATGTTGCAACATATAGCAGCTTCTCATAAGCGTTGGTAAAGCCCTCAGATGAACCCTTGAGAATGCCTGATACCTTCACAGCAAGACTATTCCTTCCCCAGTACTTAGCAATACACCAAAAGAAGATAAATTCTGAAAACATTTTTCCAACCATTCTCCATACTCCAAAAGAGATTGTAAGATATACTGTTGAAAGAGAAACAAAAGGAAGAGAGATCAGGTCAGGGTGTCCAAGGACTATTGGCCTCTGCACCCAAAGCTGGGTGCCTGATTTTCTCAATGAATGTGGTGCTCCATTTCAATTTCTAGTTTATTGTGTGTCTTCTTGCTGTATATTTTCATTTTTATGAGTTTAGACACAAATAAATCTATTTAATAAGTCTGATATTGTTGATATAGATACTTTTTTTTCCTTACAAGAGTCGAATGTGCTACAAAGAGATCAAGAGTAGGAGTCAGACCATTCTATAATATCTCTCACTGGAATTTTTTCACTTATACAACTCTCAGTAGGGGAGTGATGTACTTAATTAATTTTTAATCTTTCAGCTCCAAGACTCTGTGTTTCTATGGTGTCAGAATTATCAGCAGAAGTTAATACTTCCTACTTCATTTTAAAAAAGGAACACCAATAAAAAGAGCAAGGAAAATTGTAATCATATATAAAAATTTAAATTAAAGGTTGTAGGCAACAGCTCCATGTTTAGATACCAGAAATAAAATTTCAGCTCAAGAAAATACAAATATATCAAGCTAGATTGTTAATCATAATCCATGTACTGAGAAAAGCAGTAAAAGAAAATAATCTTAAATTATTTTAAAATACTTACGCTAAAGATTAACGTTTATCATACCTTCTTGATTTTTGAAACCCTTTCAATATAACCTATACTCTTATAAGCCACCTGAGTAATCAATTTATCAATGTTGCATATATGATAACAAAGTAGATTTTAGTAAAACACTTTATTTTAGGTTAGTTTATTTCTAAATATGTTATTATAAAGTTAATATTTAAGTGCAATTCTTGATTATAACATGGGAAGATAAATTTAGACTTTTTGCAATATTACAACTGTTTAACTTACTTCAAGTTAATTATTTAAGAAAAATCATGATTTATCAACATATACATTTAAAAATGATGTATTTTGATTTTGGACCAAATGTATTATAAAAAAAAAAGATAAACAAAAGCTGCCTTTCTGACCAATTTTATGTTATGGCTTAAAGAGTAATAATTATTTGATTCTATGCTGTGAAGTTGCTGATTGCTAAATAAGACCTGCTCAACTCATGGAAATAATTTGGAGTTCTCCAGATTTCTATGAGCAAAGATAAATTATTGTTTTTAAAGATGAATTATCGCTGTAATATGTGCACATGTGTATATATGTATATACGGTGGGGAGTGTTTTCTGAGACTGAAGTTATTTGGAAATTTTGGGGGCAAAACCAAAAAAGAACAGAGATTGATTTAATTAATATCAAAAACAGAGATATTAACATGAAGTATAATTAAAATGTAATTGCAATGTAGAGGTAAATGATCACTATATGTTTATAAACAATTAAAAATTATTTATGGGACTTTTGGCCAAGATGGAGGCCTAGACAGACACACTGTGTCTCCTTCCACAACTAAGAAGGAATATAACCACCACAAAACTAGAGATAACCAGAAGTTCCAGAAAATCAAGCTGCATGGAAGTCCAACAAACAAAGATATAAAGAAGAAATATTTATCCAGACAGGTAGAAGGGGCGGAACCAGGGTGGAGAGGATGCAGTGTGGTGGTGGCGGCAGTGGTGGCAGCGGCAGGCTGGTGGAAAGCACAATCACACGTTTTAAAAAGTCGGGAGGGACACCTGGGAAGCACTCCCAGAACCAGACCAGCTCATGGTCCCAGCGCCAGGGACAATAAAGCCTCATTGCTTCTGATTGTGAAACCAGTGGGGGTTGGGGTGAAGGAAGAAACTGCTGGTCTCTCATAGAGTTCACTTGTTTAAAGGGCCCCCATGGTCCTAGAACGTCCACAGACCTACCCACTCTGGGAACGACAGCCAGGACAACAGGTAGGCGCCAGTCCCACACGGAAGTGGGAGAAGTGTCTGGAAAAGGGGTGAGTGCTGAGCAGGCAGCATTGTTTCCTCTCAGATCCCTCTTCCACATACAGTGCCACAGCATGGTGAAATGGGTCGCCCTGTACTGACGAATACCTAAGGCTCCACCCCTTACATCATAACAGGTACGACAGCTCTACCTAAGACATAGAGGCAAACAAACACAGGAGCCTCCTAAGATGAGGAGACAGAGAAGTATGGCCCAAAAGAGGAAATCGATCAAGGTTCCAGTGGGAGAACTAAGCAATGAGGAGATAGCCAACCTAACAGATGAGGAGATAGCCAACCTAACAGACATAGAGTTCAAAACACTGGTGATAAAGATGCTCACAGGCTTAACACATATGCTTAAGTATGGCAAATACATAAGGGAAGAAGTGAAGGCTATGCTAAATGAAACAAAGGAAAATCTACACAAGACCAATGGTAAAGGAAGGAAACCAGGGTTCAAATCAATGATTTGGAACATAAGGAAGAAAAAATCAGTCAACCAATACAGAATGAGGAAACAAGAATTGAAAAAAATGAGGAGAGGCCTAGGAACTCTGGGACAACTTTAAATGTGCCAACATCCGAACCATAGGGGTGCCAGAAGGAGAAGAGGAAGAGCAAGAAATGGAAAGCTTATGTGAAAAAATAATAAAGGAAAACTTCCTAAACTTGTTGAAGGAAATAGACATACAAGTCCGGGAAACACAGAAGTCCCAAACAAGTCAGACCCAAGGAGGACCACACCAAGACACATCATAATTAAAATGCCGAAGATGAAAGATAAAGAGAGAATCTTAAAGAAGCCAGAGGAAAGCAGAGAGTTACCTAAAAAGGGTTGCCTTTAAGACCCTCAGCTGATTTCTCAAAAGAAACTTTGCAGGCAAGAAGGGACTGGCAAGAAGTAGTCAAGGTGATGAAAATCGAGGACTTACAACTAAGATTACTCTATCCAGCAAAGCTATCATTTAGAATGGAAGGGCAGATAAAGTGCTTCCCAGACAAGGTAAAGTTAAAGGAGTTCATAATCATCAAGCCATTATTATATGAAATGATAAAGAGACTTACTTAAGAAAAAGAAGATCAAAATTATGAACATTAAAATGACAATAAATTCACAACTATTAACAAATGAATCTAAAAAATAGAAACAAAATCCAACTAAGCAAACTAGAATAGGAACAGAATCATAGACATGGGGATCATTTGGAGGGTTATCAGCTGGGACAGGGAAGGGGAAGACATGGGGAAATGGTGCAGGGATTAAGAAGTATAATTGGTTGGTACAAAATAGACATAGGAAAGTTATGAATAGTATAGGAAAGGGTGAAGCCAAAGAACTTATATGCACAACCCATGGACATGAACTAAGGGAGCTGGGATTGCCTGAGGGAAGGGGTGTACTAGGCAGAGGGGAGCAAAGGGAAAATAATTGGGACTACTGTAACAACGTAATCTAAAATACTTTAAAAAATATTTGTAGACTAAACCAAATTATGAGAAGTCTACCGAAAACTGTGGTCATGACTTGAGTAAATAATCTCAAATTAACCCTGTAAAGCAGAACTGTCTATTAAAAATAAAATGTAAGCCATACATTTTACTTGAAATTTTCTAGTAGCCACCTTAAAAAAGGACAAAGAAGCCACCAGTGATTCTGCTTACTTGAATGCGTTTCTGTAGAAATTTAGAGAAAACTGGCAATAGCAAAGCCACATTACAAGCCTTAAAGACATTGAAGTCGTTAAGGTCCCTGAAAATGGCAATAAGAAAAAAAGAAAAAAAAACACAAAGAAGCAGGTAAATTAATTTTAATAATATATTTATTTAATCCAATATATTCTAAGTATTATGATTTCAACATGTGATCAATGTAAAATTATTAATGAGTTTTTTTTCACTTTTTTTTTCATAGTAAGACTTTGAAATCTGGTGTGTGTTTTAAAATCTTAGCTCATCTCAATTTGTACTAACAAATATTTCAAGTGTTCAGTAGCCATATGTGGCCACAGGCTGCCATGTTGGACAATGCAGCCATCAGGACTCAAAAATAAGTTGCTTGGCTGAAGAATAACTTTGGGGAAAAAAGTCAATGCTTGTTATGATAACAAATTCCTTCTATGTCCAAGTTGTAAAGAAAGGTAAAAACATACCTAGTAAAGGAGTGGGCTTCATAGAAAATCATAGAAATATTTGTTTATTATGATAAAGAACATTTATTTAGCACTGTCTATGTGATGGACACTGTACCAAGAGCTTCACAAAGGTCATCTCATTTACTTTAATCCTCACAGCATCTGATAAGGTAATAATAATGGCTGACATTTATATAACATTGTAATAAATATTTCACATATACTAGTGCATTTAATCCTCAGGCAGCCCCATGATATAGTTTTGCTTTTATCCCCTTTTAAGAACTTGAGACACGAAAAGATTAAGAGCCTTATTTAGTAAGTACAGAGCCAGAATCTGTGTACACATATTTAAATATATTATTTTTCTTGTCTTAGAGAAGGTTCATGTTGAATGGTTTGATTTCAAGTGCGTTGTTTGTGCAAATGAATGAAAGATCATTTTATACTGTTGAGTGATAATGGGCCATAAAATATATTGTAACTATGTAGTTAACTTGTTATATTTTTTTCTTAGGAAGTAAGAAAATCATCCTGTCAAGAATCACTAAACTCCTTCTGGCTCTGAAAAGGCATTCAAAACAAACCAACCAATGAGAGATAAGCTCTGTCTTCTGACACAATGACCTTGGGGAAAGTAGACTAGGAGGGTTACTGAGCCTGCTCTGTTATGGATAGCAACAGGGAAGATATAAAATACTGAGTCTCAGGCTTTTCAACATTTTCTGCATGGTGATCCAGTACAATTAAGTCATATTTCTAATTTCACACAGGTAGCCAGTCATGACCATTTTAAGGAGAACTTTGAATTTTAAGAATGTGTGCAATTTCTTTCTACAGAAAAATATTCTTAACACTTTTTAATTTTATAGATAAATCCATCCTAAAATTCCATTAGACTCTCAAAAGACACCAAATAGTCAAAGCAATCTTGAAAAATGTTTACATAAGAATGTCCAAACCTGTAGATAATTTTTATAAGAACTTATTTGAGCCCTGGCTGGTGTGGATCAATGGAATTGAACCAGCAATGCTCATTGAATTGAACAAACTCAGGGCACATGCCTGGGTTGTGGGCCAGGTCCCCAGTTAGGGGCATGCGAGAGGCAACCACATATTGATGTTTCTCTCCCTTTCCTTCTCCCTCCCTTCCCCTCTCTCTAAAAATAAATAAATAAATAAAATCTTTAAAAAATAAAATAAAATAATGTATTTGAACCAAAAGTGATGACATTGCTGGGAAGCAAGATCTCAAATGATCCTGAGAATGACAGCTTTGCAGTTTCTTTTATACATTTGGGATTTAAAAGGGAACATAAGGAAGATTATAAGAAGGTGGGAGAAAGCAAGCCAAGGATTGAATTATAGGATAGTTAACAAGATTATTTGCTCTCTTGAAGGTGGTCAAACTTCTGAAAAAGAGGTATTTCAAAGGTTTATTAACCTAGATGCTCAAAAAAGAATAGACAGGGCTTGTTTTAAGCATAGAAAAACCTTTTACTAAAGAAGTTATAAGTCTGGGGTGTGACTACCCTCTATGGCCTGCACAGTTAGGAATTTATGATCAGATCACCTTGTGAGGTTACTTTGTTAGACTTACTACAGCACCTAATTTCAAAACTTAATCTAAAGCTACAGTAATCAAAACAATGTGGTACTGGCATAAGGCCGACATGTAGGCCAATGGGACAAAATAGAGAACCCAGAAAAAAAATCTTATATGTGGTCAAATGATTTTTTTAAAGATTTTATTTATTTATTTTTAGAGAGAGGGGAAACGACGGAGAAAGAGAGGGAGAGAACCATCAATGTGCGAGAGATACATTGATTGGTTTCTTCTCGCATGTCCCCAACTGGGGACCTGGCCCACAACGCAGGCATGTACCCTGACTGCGAATCAAACTGGCAACCCTTTGGTTTGCAGGCCGGCATTCAATCCACTGAACCACATCAGCCAGGGCGGGTTTTAAATACATTTAACTACACACAATTTATTAACAGAATGTTTGTATTTTATTATTAAACCCAAAAGCAAAGGACTGTCTAGTTTGATCATGTTTTTACTTCAATCTGTTTTTTCTGATTCTCTTCATTATTAAAGAATAAATTGGTCATGTGGCATAAGAAACAAAGGTGGAAAGTTTACCTTATTTTCAAGAACAATAATTGCATTTGCCATTTATTGAGCATCTATTATATACCAGACATAATATTTGCACTTTTTATGACCTATTTTCTCATTTGATCTTCACAAGCAACCCTGACAGGTAGGTATTTATTATCTTCATTTTATATGTGGCTCAGGTACCCTTGACCTCACCTAAGTATGGTTAATGTAAATGTATCACACATTTAGCAATATCCCCAAACTCCAAGTTCTAATTAGCCCACCATATGCTTAAGTATATGTAAATAGCAGTAAATCCAGTTTTTCAATGAGGTCCCTTCCCCAATTCTTAGATATAACTGGAACTACCATTGTCACTCTTCTGTTCATGAATTGCTGACCTTTGTCAAAGCCTGTGTTGCCCTCTCCTAGACAACTGAACTTTCCATCTGTTCATGCCAGAGTTGGCCCCACTCTCTATGCTGGGGTCAGCTCTGACAAGGCTGGTCTGGAGCCTTCTCTCTGTGGGGTGTCAAAGTAGTTGACAAAGATCCTTCAACATTCCTGGGATTCAGTTCACTAGCCCAGAAACAAAAGTCCTCTAGGGGGCAGTGTAGATTAACTCCTTAGTGCAACCTAACAGTACTAGGGTCCACTTCTGTCACACACAAAGAAAGAAGCTTAAGGCTGAGTGAAGTTTAAACACAAACAAACAAACAAATGCAAAGAAGCCCTTGGTCAAGACCACCAGCTAGTCAGTAGCAGGTTCAATCTCAGTCTGTCTGAACAATGATTACTTTTTACTCTGTTGGGCTAGCTTCCTGACCATTCATTAGGTTAAAGGGAAAAGGGTGTAGCAAGTAAATTCTGCAGCAATTAAATATATATGGAGAAACTATTCTGGGCCACCAGGCACCATTCTATGAGGTGAACAAAAGAGAGTAGACAGCTTTTGGGAGAAGTGGTCTTTGGGGAGAGCTAGGAGCTAGGGCTAAATTAAAGCAGAGAAGAGATTGAGAATATAGGGAATTTTGATGATTATGGCCTATAAGTTCCATGCATTATAACCCATAAATGGTTCATGCATTCAGCAAATATTTGTGCTTACTCTGGCCTGGCACCAAAATGTAGTGGGAAGCAAGAACACATGAACACTGTCTGCAAGTGTGTGGTACATTCTATGAAGGAAGTCAGAACACAATGCTACAAGAGAGAAAAGCAAGGGGTCTACTTTAAGAGAAGACCATGAAAATTGAGAAGGATCTGGACAGGTGAAGAATGTTTGACACAGAGAGAATAGTAAGTACAGTAAGTACAAAGACCCTGAGGTAAGAAAAAAGATTAGCATTTGAAGGGCTGAAGGAAGACCAGTGTAGCTGGGTACCACTCTACCAAGACTGGATAGTACTGTCGCTTAATTTCATTCAGTACAAATGGCCTGGAGTTCCAGGAAGATGCGACAAATTAATCAGAAACACAAAGGCTGGAAAACTGTGTATAGTGGGGTGTGTGTATGTGACATGTTTGGTGAGCTATCAAGGACCTCTGTGCTCTTAGAACTAGCAAGTGATAAATGGTTGGACTTAGAAGCCAGGCTGAAGATTTTGATTGTATTTGAAGTAAGAAAAATAATAAAAAATTTTAAAGAATGGAGATAAATTTAGGAAAATGAATCGCAGGAGTGAATGGGATGACCTAGAAGCAGGGATACATGCTGGGATGCTCTTATAATAAATAGCCCAAGCAAGAGAAGTGTAGGACTTGTCTAAGGGTGGTGGTATAATGAAGAAACCACCCCTTCCATAAGTCCAAGCAATATAAAACCCCCCAAAAAGGAAGAACAAAGATTAATTCTCTGGGGGGAATCTCTGGCAGGAGGGAAAAGGCTGAAACAGCATCTGTGAGATTTTTCAGCTTCTACCTCTTTTTTAGGTCCTCTGCTATTGGATCCTTGGCTCCTTCATCAAAACACAACAAGAAAGCCTCCCTCCCAGAAAGGAACACTAAGCTCCTGGGGAACAAAGAGAATGCTCCTGGGGTCCAAGACAGAGGGCCAGGGAGAGTGTGGTGACAGTTATGGGGGATAATCATTCAAAAGGAGACTCTGGAGTACAAACACTGCTCCCTCACCTGGCTACTCTCACCCTCCAGGCTCTCCTAAGACCTTTAGATGACACCATACTGTGTTATCTGTATGTTCTTATTCCCATGAATGAATAAGTGAAAAGGGGTCAGAGAAAAGATGGAAGGAATATAATTTCCCCAGGACAAATTAACAGGGTTTGAAATCTAACCTGGTTAGGTTTCTAGGAGGAGAAAGAGAGAGAATAGAAAATAATCGTGAGAGGAAGCCTGGGTGTTAAAACGGGGGTGATTTAAGATCTTCTAATTCCCTTTGCACTGATTCTGCTGTTTCTAAGCAACCTTCTGATGCTAATTTTGTTTCCCAAACCGACTTTTCTATAAGGATGCCATTATATTTTTTAGGGTAAATTGGTAAATTGGGCTCTTGTGACTTAGTCACTACCTAGGTGCAATGAGAGAATCAAGTTCTTAAACTTGCAAACGAGAAGGTCTAGCCTAAACAGCTGCTTTAATGATACACAATATCATTTGTCCTCTGATCACTTTGTCACTCACAGGACAGTCATGAGAATAAATTGTTTCCAAAGTCAGTATGTGTGGGTCTAAAATAAAGGAAGCTAAAATTATTCTCTGAGACTGGACCTCATAAAAGCAATAGTAATCTTTATTGAGTGGTTACTACATATCTGGCCCTGTTCTGGACACTTCAAGAATATTTCATTAGACCCATGACATTACTATGAGATAAATGCTATTAGTATACACATTTTAAGATGAAGAACCTGAGGTTCAAGGAAATTAAATAACCTAGAGACACACACCTAATAAGCAGTAGAACTGGGATTCAAACCTGGCAAACTTGACCCCAGAACTCTGCTTTTTACCTGTATTGAGAGGAAATGGTATAATCTTAGTAGGAATCCACATGCTTTTTGAATCTGAATAGATGAGTCTGCAAAATAAAAACTACCCTAAATCATCAATGGTAAATGTGTTACCAATGGCATATTGAGAAATACCCAGCTTCAGTCAAGGGGAACTGGGAGTAGCCTTAAAGCTGGAATATGACTAAAGAAAGTGGCAAATAAATTAACTGTACTGCAACTTCTGGGAAAAGAGAACACAAAACCCAGGGACTTCTTTAAAAAAAAAATATATATATATATATATTTATTTATTTATTTTTATTTTATTTTATTCTATATAGAATTTTTATTTTGTTTTTTAATTACAGTTGTCCCATTTCCCCCCATTGCTCCCCCCAACCCAGCCCACCCCTTCTCCCACAATCATATCCCCTTTGTCCATGTCCATGAGTCATTTGTACATGTTCTTTGACTAAACCCTTCCCTTCCTTATCCCCCTTCTCCCCTCCCCCTTCCCCCCTAATAACTGTTATTCTGTTCCTTGTTCTATTTAGTTCATTTGTTTGTGTTGTTCCTTAGTCTCCTGTATTAGGTGATATCATATGGTCTTTTTCTTTCTTTGCCTGGCTTATTTCACTAAGCATAGTTCTCTCTAGTTCCATCCATGTTGTTGCAAATGGCAGGAGTTCCTTCTTTCTTTCTGTTGCATAGTATTCCATTGTGGGACTTCTTTTATTCATGACACATTTCCACCCCTAGCTAGGACAGTAACTGAAACAGGAGACTCCTGTTCCTGGTGCACGCCTGTGTGTGTGCACACACACGCAGGAAGGAAGGAAGGAAGGAAAAGAAACATAGTAGACTGGTAATGAATATTTGTTAAACAAACAAATGAATTCCACTCAGTACTGCCTTACAATCTTCCTGCACATACCTAGTAAGTTTTCTTTCCTATTTCACTCTAAAACAACTCTAACAAAGGTTCCTCTCTCTCCTCAAATGTCCAATATTGCCTCTGCTCCCCCGCCTCACTGTCAGCTAATGACTTTTTCTCGTACTTCAAGGAGAGGGGAAATCCCTCAAAAACTCAGGTAGCGATTTCCAAATCTTTCACTACCAAATCTATACACCTCCCTGCACCTGTACCCATATTTTCTAGCTTCCCTCCTCTTAAAATAAAAATGTGTGTCTAATTTCTATTCTAGAACATACCTTTTCTTGTATTCTGGATGCCATCTCCTCTTGCCTTCTCAAGGACTTTTTTTCCTGCAGATCTCCCTCTCTTTCCTATATCATAATTTCCCCCTGTTTTCCTGTATCATTTCCATATGCATAGAACCATACTCTAGAGTTTTCTTAGTTATAAGAACTTCTTCCAAAAACTCATGCTCCCTTATAGCACAGCCCCATTTTTAATGCTCTTCTTTTACAGAAGAACTTCTCAAAGGGGTTAACTTTCTTTCCTCCATTTTTTTAGCTACTTCACTTCAAGTTGACTCTTCAACCCTCTCCAATCAGACTTCCCTGCCAAAGATCTACAGAAACTTCTCTAGTCAAGGTTATCAACAAACCTATGATTTATTAAGTGATCCCTTTTCTGTCCTCATCTTATCAAACTCTTGTTAGCAGTCTGCACAGTTGACTGTTCTCTCCCTGCCACTGTCTTCTTTTTTCTTCAGGAATATCACACACTCTTCTGGTATTCCCTCCACTTCTTTGATGGCGTCTTCTCAACATTCTTTGTTGACTGGATCCTTCCTCTGACACGACAATTTTGGGGTGATCCTGGACTTTCCTCCTTTTTTCTGCTTCAGGTCACAAACTGTTGGCTCATCAATCAAAATGAACTGACAACTGGGCATCATATATATAGCCTACAGTTTAAAAAAATGGGAAATCATATTTAAAAACCTGAATTTTCAATTTCTTTTGGAGAAGTTGTAGAAAAATAGGATCTGCTTCTCACAGAGCAACAATTTGCTGGAACTGAATAACTGTTGCCAGGGTCATTTCTTAATCAGCCCACTATTTCCAAAATAGTGATATCCAGTTTGCTTCACTCACTTAAGTTACCTGCCTAAGGCATGTAGGAATATGAGTTGATGACCCCTGATTTACACTTTCCCTAAGTGATCTCAGCCAGTCTCATTTAAATACCATAAGATTTTTAAGTTTTTTCTTTAAAAAATGTTGAGTACCCACAATATTCCAGGAACTACTGTAGCAGGTTCTAGGGATATAGCATTGAATAAAATAAGACACCCTACCCTCTGTTATATATTGATTATGTCTCAATTTTTAAAAAAGGACTTCCCTTCTTGCAAAGGGAGACACACAAAAGAGTGATAACTTGAAGCCAACAAATATGAAAAAAATGGAAGGGGAACAAGGAGATACAGAAGGCTTTTTTAGATAGGGTCATCAGGGAATGTCTCTCTGAGGTGATACTTGAACCTGGTTGAAATGAAAAAACAAAAAGGAGGGTTCCCCAGAGAGGGAAGAGTATGTGCAAAAGTCATGGGGCTTATCTTGTTTAAGACTGGTAAGGACAATATGGCTGGAGCCCAATGAGAAGTGCAGTAGCAGAAAGGAAGTTTGGAAAGATGGCAGGTCGGACTTCGTGGGCTCAGGTAAGGGTGATGGAAAGCTGCTGGAATGTTTTGAGCAGGGCAAGTGATGAGACCTGAATTGTTTTCAAAGGACTAATGTGGCTATTGTGTGGAGAATTGATTACAGGGGAGCAAAACCAGAAATAGCTAGTCCACTAAGAAGGTTATTATTATACGAAAGGTTAAAGGGACTTATTTAAGAAAAAGAAGATCAAAACTATGAACAACAAAATGGCAACAAATATATATCAACAATTGAATCTAAAAAACAAACTAAGCAAACAAGAGAAACAGAGACAGAATCATGGATACAGATAGAATTTTCATGACTGCCAGATGGGAGGGGACTGTGGGGGAATGGGTGAAGAGGTGAGGGAATTAAGAAGTACAAATAGGTAGTCACAGAATAGCCTCCGGAATGTTAAAGTACAGCACAGGAAATGGGGTAGCAGAAAAACTTATACACATGACTTATGGACATAAACAATGGTGGGGAGATTGCCTGACGGAGTGGTGGGATGCTGGGTGGAAGGGGGACAAAGGGGGAGAAATCAGGACAACTGTAATAGCGTAATCGATAAATTATAACAAAAAAAAAAAAACAATACAGGTGCAGTGCATATTTATCACACTTCTCTCACTCCTTCCCCAGGGCACTGCCATTCTGAAAGTAATACAGTGGAACCTCAGTTCTCAAACTTAGTTCGTTCTGAAAGGCTGTTTGAGAAGTGATTTGTTAAAAAACTGTTCTTTGTTTATTGCCTGAGAGACACGTGACTGATCATACAGGTATCAGCATGAAAGTGTTGTTGGGTAGAGAATTGAGACCCAAAGTTTTGTTAGATAACCAAGACATTTTTTTTCTGTGAACAACTTGGTGGAGAACTGAATTGTTCAGCAACCAGGCCGTTCAAAACTGAGATTTGACTGAATATGCCATTCCTATGCATTTCTTTGTTTTAATATTTTTACTACTTGAGCATTTGTTTTGTATATTTTTTAAAATTTACAGTATGAAGTAATACAGAGTAGGGCAAAAGTAGGTTTCCAGTTGTATGCAAAACAGTTTATTCTTATATTATTGTTTATTATTGTATTATTTTCCATACAAACAACTGTAAACCTACTTCTGCCCTGTATATTGTGTCATTTACACTTTTCTTTTTACCATGCTTTATGTTTTATATGTTTACTATGTTGATGTATGCAGGTTTCATTTATTAATTTACAGGATGTATATTTCAGAGTGTGAATATACCATAATGTTTATTCATCTCTCTACTGTTGGACATTTAGGTTGTATCCAATATTTTACTGTTATAAATAGTCCTTCAATGAATATCAGCAATGTGGTTAAGAGGCCAGATTATGGAGCAGAGTAAATGGGATTAAATTCCAGTCACCATCACTTCTTATTAGTTGTCACTTTGGGCAAATTACCTAAATTTCTGTGCCTCTGTTTCTCAATTGTAAGATGAAGGTGTTGTTGCCTTGGTCAAGTATTTCAGTTGGTTAGAGAATCATCCCCATACTCCAAGGTTGTGGGTTTGATCCCTGATCAGCGCATGAACAAATGAGTGGAACAACAAACTGATGTTTCTCTCTCGCTTCTTGTCTCTAAGATCAATCAATTAGCAAAATAAAATGAGCCCTGGCTGGTGTGGCTCAGTGGATTGAGCGCCCACCTGTGATCCAAAGGGTTGCAGGCGCGATTTCCTGTCAGGGCACACGCCTGGGTTGTGAGCCCAGTTCCCAGTTGGGGGTGTGCGAGAGGCAACCAACTAATGTTTCTCTTCCTCTCTTTTTCTCCCTCCCTTCCCCTTTCTCTGAAAATACATATAACAAATCTTTTTAGAAAAAAAGTGTTGTTAGTAGGATTAAATAAGTTAATATATGTAAAGAACCTAGAAAAGTGCCTGGCTATTGTTTATTATTTGGAATTGCTGGGTCACTGGACATGTGCATTTTCAATTTTATTAAATATTACATATTCTTCTCCTAAGTGATGTACCAATTTATACTTCCGCCAGCAATGAAGTTCCATTTTCCTAAATCCCAAAACACAGTACTAATTTAAAAATTTTGCCAGTCTATTGGGTGTGGGATTATATTTCATTTTAATTTGTACTTTGTTAGTTATAGTGAAGTTAAGTCTTTTCATGGCTTTACTAGCCATTTAGATTTATTTTTTGGTGAACTTTATATATCCTTTACCTCCTTTTCTATTGGATTACTTCCTTTTTCTTCTGCTACTAGGAACTTTTCTGGATTTTAATCCTCTGAGGGCTATATATGATGAGTATCATCTAGTCTTTGGCTTGTCTTTGCATGCCATTTTAAAAACATATTACTTAAGTAACACTTTTTAATACAAATCTAACATTTTTCTTTATGGTTTGTGCTTTTTGGAACTTAAGAAATTACTCTTTATTTTGATATCATAAATCTTTCTATATTTCCTGAAAAATATTTTCAGGTTTTTACTTCACCTGGAATTTAATTTTGGATATGGTTCGAAGTAGAAATCTGATTTTTCCCCCTTTTGGATAAAAAAATGTTTCCGTGCCATTTAAGACTTCATCCTTTCCCTACTGACTTATTATGCTTTCTCTATAATAAACCACGTTCCCACAAAGCTAGTCTTCCTTTTGGTCTCAGAATCTTTGCTTATTTTCCTTCTATTTGGGAGGCTTTTCTCTAAGCTACTTTTTCTTGTTTTTCGATCGCAGCTCAAATGTCATCCCTCTCATATCTTAGATTATGTCTACAGGTATGTCGGCTCGGTGACCCCACAACTCTAAAGGATCGGGAATGACTGAGCTGTGTAGAAGCCTCTCTGGCCAGCAGTAGCCAGGACGTTCGCAGGACCGCTGTCCGGGTGGGCGCTGAATGGAAGCGGGTCCAAAGTCCCCGTGACGGAATCCGGCGGGCGCCGTCGTCGCCAGGGAGTGCGTCACCACGCGCGGTCAACCGGGGGCGGAGCCAAGGCTGAGTCACGTGGCTCGGTTGCCTACGCGCTGCTGGGCCGTGGGAAGATGGCGGACGGAAAGGGAGACGCCGCCGCCGTCGCTGCCGCCGGGGCTGGGGCTGAGGCTCCGGTAGGGGCCGGAGCTGGAGACCGACCCGAGACTGAGTCCATGGCTCAGAGTCAGCGCCCCGCATCTCCGGCGCCAGGAGCCCCGGGCCTACGGCCGTGTTTGTGGCAGCTGGAGACGGAGCTGAGGGAGCAAGAGGTGTCGGAGGTCTCATCTTTGAACTACTGTCGGAGCTTCTGCCAGGTGAGGGGCAGGGTGGCTGGCTCAGGGCGGCGGGGTGGGGAGGCCGGGGGAAGAGGCCTCGGATCCATTGCTGTAGCCAGGGCCTGATTGAAAGGCGCTCCCTCCGTGTTTCGCCGCGCCCCCGGGCCAGGAAGGCCCAGCTCAGAAGCTCGACTGCTGGCCCCCCTCCGCCACTGCCCGACTCTAGCCACCGTCAGGGCGGGTTGCGCTGGTAGAGACTTAGAGCTCGGAGGGCGCCCGCGGCTCCCTGGAAGGGCCGTGCCCTGTCGCGGTTGCCTCTGCCTCCGCTGGGTGTTCAGAGCGCCATTGCCCTCTGAGGAATTGATTGCTCGTTTCTGCCGGAAGATCCCTTTTTGAATAGAGTGAAGACCTCCAAACTGGGAAACCTGTTTTTTGTTTGTTTCCCCCTGAATAATCCGGAGATACATGTTGGGCCCAGAGACTTCTCTTTAGAGTCAGCATCTACTGGGTCCCTAAAAGATATGACAGGTCTTTGAAAGGCGTCTAGGGTGTTCTGGTTAGGGATTGCGGAGCCGGTTGGTTGATTGTTTTTTTTTGCGCTTAAAAAAATAAAACATTTAAGCCGATCTTTCGATTCTTCTGTATTCCTTTGAGGCTTTTGCTACCATGAATGAACCTTGTAGTGGTTATTAAGGATCTCTCAGTAAACGAGAATCAAGAAGGATGTGGACTGTGATCTCTTTTGGGAGTCGTAGGACCGTTTCTGTGCCATACTGGTTCTAACCTGTGATTACGTATTTACTGGATGTTTAGTTTAGTCTCCGTGATCACTCCGAGATTTTTCTCAATGTTTACGAGTCCCTTATAAGTTTAAAGATAGGCTATTTTCATTTCTACTTCGGTTACATCAAGTTTCAGAGCTACTCCTTTGCTCTTTATCTGGTATACTTTAGAGAATGCAAAATAATCACAGTGTGTTGGCATTTGGACTCTTAACGCATAGTTGACTGTTGAATAAATTGCAGTGCTCCAAACTTGTAATTTTGGGGGACATTTGGCTGTGTCGGTCCCGAGGAGAATCAAAAATGGATGTGGGTGGTTGCTTTTCTCCTGTCTGCTGAACCAAAAGCTGCCTCACCTCTGTATGGAAGTTTGTCCTTGCTAATCTTTTCCATACACTGTATCACTGCAATTTTTATGTCTACAACCTGTAGCGCTTCCCGGAACCATGAAATGTTAAGCTGTAATTGTTCTTTGCTTTTTCTCTAGTGATGATCATTTGTACTTACAGCCCATATCTATTCTACAAACTTCTACTGACTCCATAAGATAGTGTTAGGCACTTTACAAAGTGCCGAGAAAACATGAGTGAGACAGCACTTACTCTTGATGAGCTTACAGTTGGGAGGAGGCGGTAGAAATAACAGAATTTCTAATGCAGTTTTAGTAATGATGGGAAAGGAGGTGTTGTAGAGATAGTGGTGAGGGAAGAGCCCTCATGGGACATCCTAATGGGAATGACAATTAACTAGTAAAAATAATAAAAAGATTAACCATAGATTGCAATATGTACTTAGAAGAAACTTAACTGGGAGAGGCCACTTTAGGTGGGGTGATCAGGGAAAGCCCTGTGAAAAAATGAAAACAAGTCATGTGAATGGTGTGTGTATGTGTAGCATTCTAGGAACACAATGCTTTGGGAGAAAGGGCTAATTGGAAAAGGAGTGTTGACGAGTAAGGTAGGAAAACTGTGGGTTTGGGGTAAGACTTCTAAACTTGACTTGTTTACCTAGAAAGATAACAGTAATGGCCCTGGCTGGTGTGGCTCAGGGGATTGAGCGCTGGCCTGCAAACCAAAGGGTCACTGGTTCGATTCCCAGTCAGGGCACATGCCTTTTGCAGGCCAGGTCTCCAGTTGGGGGTGCATGAGAAGCAACCACACACTGGTGTTTCTTTTCCCTCTCTTTCTCCTTCCCTTCCCCCCTCTAAAAACAAACAGATAAAATCTTTAAAAGGAAAGATAACAATAATGGATGTAACCAATCAAATGGAAACGTGTCAGAGGATATTACACATATATGCTTTATGCTAGTGCTTGCAGCTCCAATTTTATTTGAAATGAATCTTTTACTATCTTGAGTCTTGGTTATAATCTAAAGATGTGAGGACACAGAAAAATTTTAAGAAGAAACTACTGCCCTGGCCGATGTGGCTCAGTTGGTTAGTGTTTTCCCATTAATGAAAGGTTGTGGGTTCGATTCCGAGGCAGGGCACCTAACGAGGTTGTGGGTTCAATCCCTGGTCCATCCAGGCGGGTGTGTGGGAGCCTGGTCCACAAGCACAGGATTCCTGGTCTGAGTGTGTATGGGAGGCAACCAGTGGATGCTCTTTCTTGTATCATGTTTCCCTCTCTCCCTTCCTCTCTAAAAGCATGAAGAAAATGTCCTCGGGTGAGGATAAAACAATAATAGTAATAAAAATAAAAAGAAAATACGTGTGTAATTTGTATTTTCTATGATTTTTTCTGACCTAAAATTTTTTTCCAGAAAGTTTCTTGGATTAACAGTGAGAAAAGAAAGGGTGTGCCTGTGATGGTATGTTGTAGTAGAAAGCATGTGGGATTGGGAGTTAGTTGGATCTTAATTGTGACTCTACCACTTATTAGCTGGTAACCTTGAGCAAACTATGACTATAAAATTATATTTTGCTTTCTGACCTTGATCTCCTGGTAATGCTTTCTACAAACAGTAGAAATAGAAAGTTTATATTCAACACTTTACAATATTTATCACAATATTTTTGTCACATTTTTTTCCAGTAGTTCAGATAAAGTCAACTTAGATACAGAAACAGAAAAAAAACTTAGATATCAGATACAGAAAATTTTTTTTTACTTTTATGATGAAGCAGGAAAAATTTCACTATCCAAATTTGGTTTCATAGGTCTTGGTTTCACACTTGAAAGGCAAAATAAGATTTATCCATCCTCTTAAGAAACACTGTGTGTATGCCTGACATTGCATTAAGTACTGGAGATGGAAACCTGCCTGCTAGGAGCACATAATGTGTAAAGAAAGATAGGTAGTAGCACTTAATTAAGTAATAGTTAATTGCCCACAAATTATTTTCATCAGGTGTTTGGTTTAGAAATGTCCAAGAGACTTAGGTTGTGTCAGGTAGATGCCTGCTGCAATAGATTGCGATCATACTCTCTCCATATCTTGCAGCATTTAAATGAAATGGTTTTATCTTTGGAATTGCACCAAATGAAGAAATAAACTCATATATAAAAGGATAGGAAAATCTTGTCTTATTCTGGGCAGAAGTTTGTGAAGATGATAAAAACAAAATTTCAGAAGTAATAGTAACTAAGAAAATGATACTTAGATTAATTTGTAGCAAGTGACTATGGGATGAGGTAGTTATTTTGTTTTTCTTTTCCTCAGGTCCTTTTCTGAAAATATTATCTGCCAGATAGTGTGGATAAGATAAACTCCAGAAAACAGTCTTTCCTTTGTTTTGCTGAAAAATTGATGATATCCTCTCAAGTTTTTGCTATATTTTGAGAACCAAGAGTCCTTAAGTCTTACAACTGGCTGTTTTATTTGCACAGATTTTGAAGACTTTTAAAGTAGTCTTCATTAGCAAGCTTGAAGTTATCCGATAAATGATTATATGAGTACGTTGGGAATACCAGTCAAAGTAATTTCATGAGTAAACCTTGTTTATATGAGATACGTTTAGGATCTACACTAACAGTGACTTCGTAAATTTTTAATGGTTAAAATAAGTACTGCATATATGAATTTTAGTTTTTCTAGGATAGAGATTGACTACAAAAGGTCTTAAGTCAGAAGCTTCACCATTTAAACTAGTTGTGTGACATTGGGTATGTTATTTTAAATATCTATCTATCTATCTATCTATCTATCTTTATTTTCAGAGAGAGGGGAAGGGAGGGAGAGATACTTTGCTTGGTTGCCTCTCACATGCCCCCAATGGTGGACCTAGGGATCAGGCCCACAACCCAGGCATGTGCCCCAATCAGGAATCGAACCAGCAACCCTTTAGTTGACAGATTGGTGCTCAATCCACTGAGCCACACCAGCCAGGGAAGGCATGTTATTTTTTAAAAGCTTTAATTTTCTCATTTGCAAATGGAATAATAATACTTCTTGTTCTGTATGAAAATACATTGTTATGTGGACTAAGTAAGAAAATCTTTGTAAAAAACAATGCTTTCAGAATTGTCTGAGTTTCCCATATTTCTTAGCCTTGGAATAAAAAGCCCTCAAAACCTTGCCTACAGTTTCCTTTTTGGCTCTTACTTAGCCAGTCCCATCACCCCAACCCTACAAGGATATTTGGAGTTCATGGACCAAAGCGTGATCTCAGTTGCTTGTGTGATTAAAATTTTGCCTGTGAATTTCCAATTACATTAGTTTGGGAAAGATGATCTTAATTTTCACTTGATTCTTCAAGAGCCAAATTGTATTAGGCTTTCAGTAAGTATTTACCAATTGTCTATAATCTCTAAAAGGATAGAATTCAACAAGGTCTCAGGTCATCAAGCACTCTTATGTCTTTCCCTTTTATTATGCTCTTCTATCTTTCATTCTCTGCAGGGCAAAGGGTGGGGGGGAGAGAGAGAGAGAGAGAGATAGCCTCTCGAATCTCCTTGCCTTCTGACTGGCCTTATCCACAAACCATTTTGGTGTTCTAAGTTTTAAATATAATCTTGTTAGTCATTTTATTCCCTAAAATTCTTAAATGGTTTCTTGCCCCAAAGGCAAGATGAAATTCAGACTCATCAGCCTGGTGTGCAAAGGCATTTAGAATCCAGACCTCTTTCCCTCTCCAGTTCCCACCTTTCCAGCATTTTTTTGGGGGGGGAGGGTGGGTCCACTTTCACTTTACGTCTCAGTTTGCCTGATTAACTTCAGCGCCCTCCCTTTCCCATCTGCCAATTTATCCTTTTAAGACCTGACTGAAATAGGTGGTTCTTTCACTTAGTATGTTCTCATACCATCTCATACATCAGTGTGGTGCCTGAATATTTGTTTCCGTGTTTGTCTCTTGTATTGACTACTAAGCCAGTGAAAGTGTGGATCTTGATTACTCTTTTTTGTATACTTGGGACGAAGCAATTAGTAAAAGGCTGGGCATACAGAAATCATTTGTTCAATGAATTATATTGTAGGGACTTCATGAAAGACTCAAGATGAGTACTTCAAAAGGAACACCTAATGTAAAATCTAGGAAAAGCAATTTTACCATAAGAAACTAAAGGAAGAGGATAGGAGATTTTGGTCATTTCTTGGAGACATTTCTCAGCAACTTAGCCTACATTTGTATAATAATGTACATATTTGCTCAGGTGGAATCAAGAGTAGTGTTAATGGAGGGAGCTACTGGGAGGCATTATATAGTATTCAGGAAGAGTTAGCCCTAATAGGGCAACAGCTTGGAAATGTTGAGATAGGGGAGGATTAGTCCTCCTTATTCCTTCAGGTTGATGGCCTTAAGGTTTACCTATTTCATTTATTTAAAAAGATTTTTAGCCCTGGCTGGTGTGTGGCTCAGTGGATTGAGCGCTGGCCTGTGGTCAGGGCACATGCCTGGGTTGCAGGCCAGGTCCTCAGTTGGGGTCGTACAAGAGATACTGATCACCATCTCTCATACATCAGTGTTTTTCTCCGTCTTCCCCTCTCTCTAAAAATAAATAAATAAAATCTTTAAAAAATAGACTTTTAATGCATTAGCTTTTCTTGTGCCACCTTCCCTTGGGAGATGTGTAAATAGAAACTAGGTGACAGGTAGTTATGTTACAGAGCGGGGTCCACAAAGTCCCCACAGCCCATAATGTTGGAGATGGAGGAAGGAAATAATACAGTTTAAGGTACTTTGCAAATCTATGGCTGGTAGCTAGTTTCTTAGTTATGTACAAAGTTGTGACCACTGCCTGGCATCAGTGAGGGGGGAAGAACTTTGACCATAGCATGGTGGCGGAGAGCTCAGGGGGCCTGCGCGAGATTCCTGCAGGTTGCCACTACTGGTCACCATACCCACTGGGTCACAGGCCGTGGTTAGGATTTAAATGAAAGGTGGCAGCCATGTGTGTGTTAGGCCATGCAGTTTGAAAGACTGCAGAGGGACCCAACCAGCCCGCCATAAGGTCTGGTGTGTAAGAGAGAGAGCCAAGATGTAGTAGCTATGTAGTTTGTAGTGAAGCTGGTCCGCAGTGAGAAGGAAACAGCAACAAGTGGCTGTGTAGTTCGTAGGATGATTCGGCCATGAAGCCTGGGCTAGTAAGAAAGCAGGCATGCTGCTGCTTTGATCTTGCCCGCTCCAGCTGACTCCAAAGCCACCGAAGACTCCACCTTGCAGACCTGGACTCTGGACTCTTGGAACTCGGAACATGCGGAGAGGACACTCCTTAGGACTTGTGCCTTTCCTGGGCTTCACCATGATCCAGTGTAACACAGCACGTGCTTTCCTGGACTATTATATGGAGGCCGAAGACAACATACCCCAGATCCTGAAGGGAGAGAGCTGACAGATAAGGGATGGGGAACTACTGTATTGGGCACGGTTTTGGCTTATAGCCTTTTGGAGAGAAAGGGAAGTGCTGGGTCCTGTGGGAAAACAGGGCTCTGAGCTGAAGTGCTCACAGCCTCCCCAAGGTTGGAATATTGTAAATAAAGACCACTTTTTCTCAACACTGATTGTTGGGTCTTACACCAAGGTGCCATGTGAACTAGCTCCCCTCTGCTCGGTAACAGTTATAATAGCAAAAATTAGCTTTGCAGTGCATATGACCAAAACATATTACAAAAGTGACCTGCAAGGCAGTGGGAACTTTGAGTGCTATCATTTACTATGGTACCACCCTGTCTCTTGCTGTATTCTGTGACCCCCTCGTGATATTGTCTACCTGTTGATCATGGTCTTCTGAACAATTAACAAAACAAAACAAGAAAACTAAATAGAAAGCACCACTTCATGATTGATAAACTAAAGTGTGCTTTGTTTTCATTCAGTTCTAGACACTGTTGACCTTTCTTACAGGTCTTCCTTGACCATCTTATCTAAAATGGCACTTCCCTATCTTTTTCCAGCTCTTTAACATTGCCTTATACTTGTTCAAGTCGCTGACTACATCTGGTATATCTGCTTGTCTTCCTGCTTGGAATGTAAGTGTGTGAGACTGTTGACTGTTTTGTTTACCCATTGTCTAGAATAGCCCCTGGCACTTAATGGGCACTCAGTATTTATTGATCTTTTATCTCCTCCCTTCCTTAAATTCCTGACTAGACCCCCCCCCCATTATTATTTACCCCTCTAGGGCAAATGCCCATCCCAGTGGAAACTGCTCTATTAATATGAACTGAGGTTATTTGGTTACATTAATTGTTGTGTTCACTGTCCCTACTTGTCTTTTTCCTTCATAGTGAAATCTTGATTTCATTGTGTAAAGGACTTGGTAAATGAAAATGTTAAATCTAGAGCAAATTATCCCACAAAGTTTAACAGTAAACGCGGATAAAACATTACATTTGGTCAGTCTCATGTTTTATTGTCTTATGAAATGGAGAACATATGCAGTAGAAAGATTTGAAGTTAGGAGATTTCATTTTAAATGCTCATTCCAACACTCTTGTGACCTTAAACCTTGCCTTGGATCAATATTCTTGTCTATAAAATCTGGGGTAATAGAAAGCTATTCCAATTAAGGATCAAATGGGACAATGTAACACTGCCCTTAGCATAGCTTTTGGTACCAGGTAGGTACACAATATGTCTGAGTTTCTTTATTTCCTTTCTATCCTGAATATTTTAAAAAATAATTTATGTATTTATTTGCTTACTTTAGAGAGAGGGGAAAGGAGGGAGAAAAAGAGAGACATCAATCAGTTGCCGGTCTCATGCTCCCAACTGAGCATGTGCCCTGACTGAGAATTGAACCAGCAACCTTTTGGTCTTAGGCTGTTGCTCCGTCCACTGAGTCATACCAGCCAGGGCATCCTAAATATTGTTTTAAAGATGCATTTCATGTAGAGCATCTTTCCTCCATTTTTCTGTCAATGTACAGCCCATTGAAGGAAAAAGTTTCCTAGATGTTTACAGAGTAAACATGATGATGGGCTTTGTAGACTGGAAGTATAATTTATAGTGAATTTGTGTTATGTTGAAGCAATATGGGTGCCCTTTTGGGGTTTATAGCATGTATAATGGATTTGGCCTGCTGCAAGCAACAGATTATTCTGCATAAAATATTTTTTATTAATTTGACTATTGTTTTTAACATGGTTTATTGTTTGGGATTTAAATGATGTATTTTATTGAAATATGCATATATCAAAAGTGATTTGAATTTGTAACACATTGGATTTGAGTCCTTGGAAAAAGATGGCTGGCCATGTTTTCATAAAATCATAGAATTTTATATTTGGGGGAGAATTATAGAGGGTATCTAGCCCATTGTCTTTCCAGCTTAAAACCTTAAAGGGGAAACTCCCTCTTAGTCTAGGATGTTAGCTGAGGATCAGAATAGGTTATAATTTCAATAAACTTTTGAACTTTGACATATCTGTTTACCATCAAACAAAATTCAGGACTAGTGTATCATTGTTATTTGATGTGAGCGCCCTTCTAAAATATATGATCTAAGGATTTCCTTTTTAAAATTTCTAGAATTATAATACCTTTTCTTAGTGTGATAATACTTGGATTTTAAAATCTCCAGACTTAAGAAGTATTCTAGACTATTCTTTTTACTATTAAGTTACTCACTAAAGCAGAAATAGGCATATTTGAACTTCCCTTCCTCTTCCCAGTCTTCCTGTTACACAGTCACCCACTTCTGTCTCTTGAAAATTGCTAATCGCCCTGGCCAGTGTGGCTCATTTGGTTGAAGTGTTTTCCTGTAAACTGGTAGATCACGGATTTGATTCCTGGTCAGAGCACATGGCTAGGTTGAAGGTTCAATCCCTGATTGGGGTTCCAATGGGAGGCAACCAGTCAATGTTTCTCTCTAGCATCGATGTTTTTCTCCCTCCCTTCCCCTCTCTCTAAAATCAATAAGCTTGTCCTCAGGTGGGGATTAAAAAAAAAAGAAAAAGAAAAGAAAAGAAAATTGCTAATCTAAAATCTTGAGACATGAGAACTCTTTTTGGTATTTTTTGTATTGTGATAAAACATGCATAATATAAATTTTACGATACTAATCATTTTTAAGTGTACAGTTCAATGGCATTAAGTATATTTTCTTATTATATAACATTCACCACCTTTCATGTCTAGAATTTTTTCATCTTCCCACACTGAAATTCTGAACCCATTAAACATTAATTCTCCATTCCTCCCTCTCCCCAGCCTCAGGCAACTACCATTCTACTTTCTGTCAATGAATTTGACTATGGCACTACATGTAATTGGAAACAAACATACAGTATTTGTCTCTGTGATTTGCTTTCACTTAACATACTGGCTTTAGGATTCATCCATGCTGTATCATGTGTTAAATTTTCTTTCTTTCTAACACTGAATCATAATCCATTGTGCATATTTACCACAGTTTGTTTATCCATTCATTCATTGATGGATTTTTGGGTTGCTTCCATCTTTTTGGCTGTTGTAAATAATGCTGCTACGATCATGGGTTTACAAATATCTCTTCAAGTCTCTGCTTTCAGTTCTTCTGTGTAATATCCATAGGTGGAAACATGGTAATTCTGTTTAATTTTTGGAGGAACTATCATTCCATTTTCCACAGAGGCTACACCATTGCACAGAGATTCCTAATTCTTTACATCCTCACCAACACTTATTTTCTGTTTTTTTTTATATTAAATCTTTCTTTATTTAACTATTTTGAGAGAAATAGACAGATAGACACATCAGTGTGTAGTTGCCTCTCACTCACCCCCAGCTGGAGACCTGGACCACAACCCAGGCATGTGCCCAGACTGGGAATTGAACTGGTGACCCTTTGGTTTGCAGGCTGGTGCTCAATCCACTGGGCCACACTAGCCAGGGCTCATTATGGTTTTGATTTGCATTTTCTAATTAGTGATACAAGCATCTTTTCATGCATTTATCGACCATTTGTATATCTTCTTTGGAGAAAGGGCTATTCAGATCCTTTGCTGGTTTTTAATTAGGTTTTTGTTGTTGTTGAGTTTTATTTTTGTTTTTTAAATTATTTGTTTATTTTATTTTTAGAGAGAGGGGAAAGGAGAAAGAGAGGGAGAGAAACATCATTGTGTGGTTGCCTCTCACTTGTGCCCGCAACTGGGGACCTGATGTGCAACCTAGTCATGTGCCCTGACTGGGAATCAAACCAGCGACACTTGGCTCTCAGGCCAACGCTCGATCCACTGAGCCACAGCAGCCAGGGCTGTTGTTGAGTTTTAAGGCTTCTTTATATTATATTCTATATAGTAACCCCTTCACAGATATATGATTTGCAAGTATTTTTCTTTCCTATTCTGTCGGTTGTCTTTTGACTACATTGATAATGTCTTTTTGTGTACAAAAATTTAAAATTCTGATGCAGTCCAGTTTATCTGCTTTTACTTTTGCAAATGCTTTTGGCATCTTATCCAAGAAATCATTACCAGGTCTTAGTGTTAAGAACTTTCCTCCTATGAAAACTGTATCACAACAACCAACAATAGAAGCTAAGGAATCGACACAAAGGCAAACTAAGTAGGCAACGAGAGTGGGAAAAGAACTATAGGTATGGGGAACATTATGGGAGGAGGTCAACAGGGAGCAGGGAGGGGGGAAAGGGAGGAAGATGGTACAGGAATTAAGAAGCATAATAAGAAGGAGTGGAGTAGACAGGAAGATGTTGAGAAGAACTATATGCACAACCAATGGGCATGGACTAAGTGGGGGGGCAACTGGAGGGAGGAGGGTCACTGGGTGGAGGGGAATAAAGGGAAAAGAAATTGGGACAACTGTAACAGCATAATCAATAAAGCATATTTAAAAAAAAGAACTTTACTCCTATGTTTTATTTTAGGAGTTTCATGATTTTAGCTCTTTTATCTATCTTGAGTTAATTTTTGTATATGATGTAAGGTAAAGGTCTAATTCACTTTTTTGCATATGAAAAATTCACAATTTTTCCAACACCATTTGTTGAAAAGACTGCCCTTTCCCCATTGAATCGTCTTCGACCTTTGTGGAAAATCACTTAAATTTATATGCGAGGGTTTATTTCTGGGCTCTCTATTCCATTGGTCTATATGTCTGTCTTTATGTCAGTTACAATAGTCCCTCTCTATATCGTGGTTCACTTATCATGGCCTCACTGTATCGCGGGATTTTTAAAAATTTATTTAATTATTTGTCGGGGATTTTTCGCTGTATCATGGGATTTTGCAGTACTATACATATGTAGGTTTAAGAGTGTATAATATGTTTAAGAATGTAAGTAGTGTTTATAAAAGTGTGGAAGAGGTTAATAAGAGAGTGGGAAAGGTTAATAAGGGACTGGGAACAGTTTATACGTGTGTGGGAAGGGTTTATAAAGCCTTAAAATATATATAAATAGCAAAATAAATGTAAGGTTCCTACTTCATGGATTTCCATTTATCGCAGTGGGGTCTAGAATGTAATGCCCGTGATAAGTGAGGAAATACTGTACGCTACTTTGATTACTGTAGCTTTATAGTAAAATTTGAAATCAAAAAGTATGAGATCTATAATTTTGTTATTTTCCAAGATTATTTTGGCAATTTATGGTCCCTTGAGATGCCATATCATTTTTGGGATGGATTTTTCTACTTCTGCAAAAAGAGGTCATTTGAATTTTGATAAACATTGCATTGAATCTATAGCTTGCTTTGGGTAATACTAACATCTCAACAGTATTAAGTTTTCTAATCTGTAAACATTTCTATGTCATGTCTTTCCATTTATTTATCTCATCTTTAAATTTCTTTCAACAAGGTTTTGTAGTTTTCATTGAGTCTTTTGCTTTCTTTATACCAAAGTATATTTTAGATACTATTGTAAATAGGATAGTTAAATTCCTTTTCAGATTGTTCATTGTTAGGGTATAAAAACACAACTGATTTTTTGTGTTGATTTAGTATCTTGAAACTTTGTTGAAATTTGTTTATTCAAATAGTTTTTTGTTGGAATATTCAGCATTTTCTACATATAAAATCATGTTATCTGCAAGCAGTGATACTTTCACTTCTTTCTTTCTAACGTGGGCCCAATTTGGATGTCTTCTATTTCTTTTTCTTGACTAATTGCTTTTGCTAGGACTTCCAGTACTGTGTTGAATAGAAATGGTGAAAGTGAACATCCTCTTTCTGATTTTAAAGGAAAAGCTTTGTTTTTCACTATTAAGTATAATATTAGCTGTGGGTTTTCATCTGTGGTTTATATTATGTTGAGGTATTTTCTCTTATTCCTAATTTGTTGAGTGTATTTTTTTATCACAAAAGGTGTTGAATTTGTAAATGTCTTCCGTGTCATTTGCGGTGATCATGTGAGGTTTTTTTCCCTTCATTCTGTTAATGTGTACATTTCTGTCAACCATGGACTGCGTATATAACTGTGGCCCCATAAGATGATAATGGAACTGGAAAATTCCTGTTGCCTAGTAACGTAGCACAATATATTGCTTACATATTTGTAGTGATGCAGGTGTAAACAAACTTGTGCAGCCAGTCATAAAAGTATAGCACATACAATTATGTATATTGCATAACGATAATGCTAGTAAATCACTATGTTACAGGTTTATGTATTTACTATACTTTTTTATTATTACTTTAGAATGTACTCTTTCTACTTGTAAAAATATGTTTGCTGTAAAACAGTGTGCCATGTTACACTGGCTGCAGCCTCATACATCTCGTGTTTATCATATCTCCTGATTTCACCATTTTCTCTTGTGCTTTATTTAATTTGGTGTTGTTTTGTTCATCATGGCACCTAAGTGTACAAATTCTACTACTAGTGTTGCCAGTAAGAGGCCATGTTGAGTGATTGACCTAGAAACTAAATTAAAAGTGATTAAGTTCTGTTAAGGGGAAATTGGTGATGGCTATTGCTCACTAGTCAAGCATGTCCGATACCACCATAGCTACAACGTGATTTGAATAAGAACGAAGAGATGGATCTGCTGGTAAAGAATCTGCTTCACTGAAGACAATGAGACAAATTTTGAGAAGGGCCTGTGTCAGACATGGAGAAACTTCTGATGACCTGGATTGAAGCTCAAACACAGAAGCACATTTCTCGCAGTGCCATGACCATCATGGCCAAAGCAACGTTTGTGTGCAATGTTGAAAGAAAAGACTACCTGCCTACAATGTCGAATTTACTGTTAACTCTGGGTGGTTTAAACAATTCAAGAATTGTTATTTGTTACGTAATGTAGGTGAGGTGAGTCTGCAAGTGCTGATGTGAAGACAGCTAAAGAATTTTTGGAAACTCTTAAGTAAGCCAATTATGGAGGAAAATTACCTGCCAGAGCAAATATTCAATATAGATGAAAACTTCCTTTTTTGGATAGTGATGCCTGAAAGGACTTTGAATCATAAGGAAACCAAGTCAATGCCAGGTTTCAGTACTTTAAGGACAGTATAAAAGGTTTTTGTTGTTGTTGTTGTTTTAAAGATTTTATTTATTTATTTTTAGAGAGAGGGGAAGAGAGGGAGAGCAACACCAATGTGGGGTTGCCTCTCGTGCGCCCCCGACTGGGGATCTGGCCCGCAACTCAGGCATGTTCCCTGACTGGGAATTGAACTGGTGACCCTTTGGTTCACAGTCTGGTGCTCAATCCACTGAGCCACACCAGCCAGGGCACAATAAAAAATTTTGCTTAGGGGCACTTTTATAGGCTACAATTTGAAACCCTTGGTGACCTGGCACAGTGAGAACCCTAGGGCCTTTAAGCATATCAGTAAGCACACATTGCCAGTATACTACTCGAGCAATAAGTCATGAATGACCTTCTTCCAAGATGCCCTTCGGAATTGCTATGCCAGAGATAGAGTGCAGTTTGGAGAATTACATACCTTTCAAGATTTTGATTATTGTTGTTCACCTTCCTTTTATTGATAGTCTTCATCCTAGTATCAGAGTGGTGTTTCTCCCTCTACTCACCATCTCTTAGATCCAACCAGTGGGTCAAGGAGTTATAGCAGCCCCCATTCCCCTTTTTAAAAAATTTTCTCCTGCATTTTCTTCTAGAAGTTTTATAGTTAAAAAAAAAAAAAAGAAAAGGTTTTATTTATTTTTAGAGGAGAAGGGAGGGAGAAAGAGAGAGAGAGAAACATCAATGTGTGGTTGCCTCTCACGCACCCCCAGCTGGGGACCTGGCCTGCAACCCAGGCATGTGCCCTGACTGGGAATCAAACCAGCAACCCTTGGTTCACAGGCCAGCGCTCAATCCACTGAACACCAGCCAGGGCTGTAGCACCTTTTAAGAATACTATCTGAGAAGAGCTTTTACCTAGGCTACTGCGCAATCAAGGAAAACATTGAGAAGACTTCTGATGCAATTCTGAAAGGATTACAATATAAATGACTTAATCAGGAACCCTGTTTGGGCTTGAGGTAATGTCATCAAGGATTATATAAATGGCATCTGGAAGAAGACACTTGAAATTTGTTCATGACTTCAAAGGATTTGCCAAGGATTAGAAGGTTGTAAAAATCAACAAGGTTGTGGTTGAAAGGGCAAAGAACTTTAACTCAGATGTGGTTAAGGATGACATTGAGAAGATCCTAGAAGTGGTTTCTGAGGAATTGACTAATGAGGAATTGTTGGAACTGGAACACATTTCTGAAGAAGAGGCAAAAGAAAAGGAAACTAGGAGAAGAAAAGGAAATTAGGAGAAGAAAAAGAAGAACCCCCCCCCCCCCAGGAAAATTCACAGTGAAGGGTTTAGCAGAAGATTTTGCAGACCTTAACAAGCTTGTTAAAAAGTTTGAGAAAATTGAACCCAACACTGAAAAGTTTTCATTAATAGAGAGGAATATTCATGGTGCATTCACTGCTTACATACAAGTCTATGATAAAGAAAAAGAAAGAAACCAAGCAAACCACTATGGTCATATTTTTGAAGAGTGACTCAGGTGGGCTGAACCCATCCTATGGGACCTCAACTACGGCCTGGGCTTTCAGGCCAGTTAGGTCTCTGGTAGGGGTTCTGACTCCTTCAGCCGCACCAGCACCAACTCCAGCTCCTCCAAAATGGTGGATCTGAAGAATTGAGACCCACAATGTGGGGCTGATGTCTTGAGTCACCTGATGTCCTGGCCAGGTGAACAACTACTGCAGTCTCTCCTGTCCTCCATGCCTGTGGGAAAGGAACTGTGCAGCTGTACAGAGGAGCAGTGGGCACAGGAGACCTGTCCTGAGGCTCAGCCCCAGTCCTCAGCTCACCCTTGGGGTCGGGGAGTTGTCTGCCTGGGGGACTGCCTCTTACCCATACCCCCAACTAAAAGCCAAGTCAAGTGTTTTTTCCCAAAATAAAATCTCAGCTGGCTCTGCCAACCCTGGAGCAAGGGAGGGAAGATATTTTTGTACAGCTCTACAGTGTGTGTTTTAAGTTAAGCGTTATTACAAAAGTTAAAAAGTTACTTAAAAAGTAAAAAAGTTACAGTAAGCTCAGGTTAATTTATTGGAAAAAAGCATTTTAAGTTAGATTTAGTGTAGCCTAAGTGTACAGTGTTTATAAAGTCTACAGTAGTGAGCAATAATATTCTGGGCCTTCACATTCACTCATCACTCACTTACTGACTCACCCAGAGCAACTTTCAGTCTGAAAGCTCCATTCATGATAAATACCCGAAAAAGGTGTGCCATTTTAAAATCTTTCATACCATATTTTTACTATACCTTTCCTATGTTTAGATATATTTAGAAACATAAACACCGTTGTGTTACAATTGCCTACAGTATTCAATGCAACCAAAATGCTGTACCAGTTTGTAGCCTAGGAGCAGTAGGCTATATCATCAAAGCTGTGTAAGTATATTCTCTGATGTTTGCATAACGACAAAATCACCTAACAATGCATTTTTTAAGTATATTTTATTGGTTATGCTATTACAGTTGTTACAATTTCTTTTCCTTTGCTCCACTCCTCTCAGTAACCCCCTTCCCTCCAGCAGTCCCATCCCCCTTAGTTCATGTCCATGGGTCATGCATATAAGTTCTTTGGCTTCACCCTTTCTTATACTATTCTTAACTTCCCCCTGTCTATTTTGTACCTACCAATTATGCTTCTTAATCCCTGCACCATTTCCCCATTTCTCTCCCTTCCCCCTCCCAGCTGATAACCCTCCAAATGATCCACCTACATATGATTCTGTTTCTATTCTGGTTGTTTGCTTAGTTTGTTTTTATTTTTATTTTTTAGATTCATTGCTGATAGTTGTGAGTTTGTTGTTATATTTTTTTAAATTTTAAAAAAGATTTTATTTATTTATTTTTAGAGAGAGGGGGGAAGGGAGGGAGAAAGAGAGGGAGAGAAACATCCAACTGTGGTTGCCTCTTGTGCGCCCCCAGATGGGGACCTGGCCTGCAACCTAAGAATGTGTCCTGACCGGGAATTAAACCAGCAACCCTTTGGTCACAGGCTGGCACTCAATCCACTGAGCCATACCAACCAGGGCAGTTTGTTGTTATTTTAATGTTCATAGTTTTGATCTTTATTTTCTTAAGTAAGTCCCTTTAATATTTCATATAATAATGGCTTGGTGACGATGAACTCCTTTAGCTTTACCTTGTCTGGGAAGCACTTTTATCTGCCCTTCCATTCTAAATGATAGCTTTGCTGGATATAGTAATCTTGGTTGTGTGTCCTTGCTTTTCATTACATTGAATACTTCTTGCCAGGCCCTTCTTGCTGCCAAGTTTCTTTTGAGAAACCAGCTGATAGTCTTATAGGCACCCTTTTGTAGGTAACTTGCTGCTTTTAAGATTCTCTCTTTATCTTGAACCTTTGGCATTTTAATTATGATGTGTCTTGGTGTGGTCCTTTTTGGGTCTCACTTGTTTGGGACTCTGTGCTTCCTGGACTTGTATGTCTATTTCCTTTGCCAAATTAGGGAGGTTTTTCTTTATCATTTTTTCACGTAAGCTTTCCAATTCTTGCTCTTCCTCTTCTCCTTCTGGCACCCCTCTGATTCAGATGTTGGAATATTTAAAGTTGTCCCAGAGGTTCCTAAACCTCTTCTCATTTTTTTTCAATTCTTGTTTCCTCCATCTGTATTGGTTGACTGTTTATTTGTTCCTTATGTTCCAATTCATTTATTTGAATCCAGAGGTTTCCTTCTCTTCACTACTTGTTTCATGTGGGTTTTCCTTTTTTTCACTTACCATAGCCTTCACTTCTTCCCTTATGCATTTGCGGTACTTAATCTTGTCTGTCAAGTCTGTGAGCATCTTTATCACCAGTGTTTTGAACTCTTCATCTGTTAGGTTGGCTATCTCCTGGTTGCTCAGTTCTCCCATTGTAACCTTGATCCGTTCCCTCTTTTGGGCCATACTTCTCTGTCTCCTCATCTTGATAGCTTTTCTGTGTTTGCCTTTGTCTTAGGTAGAGCTGTTGCACCTGTTATGTTGTAAGGGGCAGAACCTTAGGTATTCATTATGTGGTGACCTGTTTCACCATGTTGTGGTGCTATATGTAGGGGAGGGGTCTGAAAGGGAACAATGCCACTTGCTCAGCACTCACCCCTTATCCAGGCACTTCTGCTTTCTGTATGAGACTGGCACCCCTCTAGCTGTGGCTTGGTGATTGTTCCAAGAGTGAGTGGGTTTGCGGATGTTCTAGGACTGTGGGGGCCCTCTAAACAAGTGAACTCTGCTGAGAGATCGGCAGTTTCTTCCACTGCCCCAACCCTCACTGGTTTTCACAGTCAGAAGCACTGAGGCTTTATTTTTCCCCCGCACTGGAACTGTGAGCTGTGTGGTCCGGTCTGGGGTTGGGATCGCTTCCCAGGTTTCTCTCCCTACTTTTTAAAATGTATGACTGCACGTTCTGCCATAGGCCACAGCCACTGCCCTGCTGCCACACTGTGTCCTCTCTGCCGTGGCTCCGCCCCTCCTACCTCTCTGGATGAGTGTTTCTTCTTTATTTCTTCATTTGTTGGGCTTCCATGCAGTTCAATTTTTTGGTACTTCTGGTTGGTTTTTTTTTTTTTTTCTTTTTTCTTTTTAGTTTTGAGGTAGTTATATTCCTTCTTAGTTGTGAAGGGAGATGCTGTGTGTCTACCTATGCCTCCATCTTGGCCAGAACTCCTAATGATGCATTTCTTAGGACATAGCCCTGTCATTAAGTGACACAGGACTGTGTTACAATGATTTTCATGTGCTGAGCCATTCTTGCATTCCAGAAATAAATCCTCCATCTGGTCATGGTGTATAATTTATTTTAATATGCCTTGACATTATGTTTCCTAGTATTTTGTGGATTTTTTTGCATCAGTGTTCATAAGGGATATTGGTCTGTAGTTTACTGTTGTGTTTGTCTTGCTTTCGTTGCAGGGAATGCTGGCCTCATAGAATGAGTTAGGAAATATACTCTCCTCTTTGATTTTTTTGGAAGATTAAAGTTAATTGTTGATGCTATTCTCATCTAAACTTTCTTCCTTAATATTGCTGATAACTCAGATGAAAATCCATGCAGATGCTGTAGTAATTAAATTTTGAGGTTCCATCATAACGGAAAGGTGAAATATTTTATTCTATCACAACAGTAATGAAAGGATTCTAAATTGAATAAAGAAAATATTACATTTCCCCTATCCATCTGTAATAGTGTATAATTGTGACAGCTCTTCAGTAAGTCACTATCTTACACTAATAATAGAAACATAAATTGGAACAAATTTTTCTGGAACAGAATTTGGCACTTTGTAAAGCCATACAAATTAGGCATTCTTTGACTCAGCAACTTCATTTACGGGACATTATCCTAAGAAAATTATCATGGTTACATGGAAAAAAATAGGTAGAGGGGTCCTCTCCACATTCTGTATAATAATGCAAAGTTAGAAGCCACAATGTCCAGAAATAGATAATTGGGTAATAAATTGTGGTACACATACAAGGCTGTGCAGCTGTAGAAATACTGATGTTGAACATTTTACAAAACAGTGTAGAGTACGATTCCATCAGAATGCTTTTATTTAGGTGTAAAAGATTAGCAAACTTCCTGTTGTTTGTTAGTAGTGATCTGTTTCTCCATGCTGGTAGTGCAGATTGTTTACATTTGAACTTTTACTTTTCCATCTGTATATATTTTTGAACAATAAATGATATTGCTTTTATGACAACACAGTAAAAGGTGTTTTTAAAAATTGAAAATGAAATGAAGCTAGAAGCATAGTTAAATTCCATGACAGAACTTAAGCTGGAATGGTGGACCAAATCCAGTGAAATTTAATCAGGATGGATGAATAGGTAGATAGGTAAATAAGTCAGTCATATTTGTTGATTTAAAAAAAATCAATTATCTAATATAGAAAGTGAGAACTGGGGCCTAATAAAAATATATGTAAGACTTAAAGGTTTTAATTTACTCTAGCCTTTCTCAATGTAAGCAGCCAGCTGTTTTCTTCCCATTCATTCTCTTTCATCTCACACCCAGCTTAGTCTCTTCATGGAAACCTATGGTGCTTTCTCACCAACTGACATTTTAAGTGCTGTCACCATCTGTGCTAGTAGTTTTTTCTGACTTTGTTCAAGTTATTGTCTACTTGGAGTCCTATTCCCCTCACTTGTGCATTTTCAAAAGTGACCAACCCATAGTTCAGAAACCTTGCTCAAGTGCTGCTTCCTGCTGGAAGTCTGTCTCTTGTGGTGTAATCATATTTTACTCAAATTTATTTAATAAAACATCGAGAAATTAAAATCAAAACAAGGTTTCTAGCTTTCTGTGCAAAATTTGAAATAATGCAAATCCTCCTCGAGTCACATAATTTTCTATTGCCATAGGACATGGAGTTTTAACAGTACATACCAGATATTTTTTGTAATTTCTTTGTGACCCATCAGTATTCTAAAGTGTGGGGTGTTAATCTGCACCATTGCAGGAAAATTTTCCCCTGAAGTAGTCTCTTTAAATGGAAATTAAAGGTTGTAAATACTTATGAAGAATGCCAGAATGATGACCATGCTACTGCTTGCTGCAAAATATTCAAATTAATGGATAGTGGGGAAAAAACGATTTAAAAGCACACGTAAAATAGTTGTAGAATTGTGCATTCTAAAAAAGCATGTAGGTAGGTGACCCTAGTTCAAATCCTGCCTTCCTTCAGCACTTTATCCTACTGGATGCTGTTAGGCAAATAACAATATCACTGTCTTTATTTTTCTCATTTTAAAAATGTGCTGATGATAAATCACCTAGTTTATAGGGTTGTTTTAAATGTTAGTAGCATGTAAAGCTCTTAGGAAAATGCCTAACCCATACCATGTGCTCAGAAACATTAGGTATGATTATTCCATAGGGAAATTTAGTCTTGAAACATTTGGGTTTTCAATTGAAATTCATCCCCGTATGAAGTATTACCATCCTGAAAGAAATTTCCCTCCTTGATAGCCTCAGAGAATAGTCGGGATACTGCCAACCTCTTTGAAACTATGCAGTGAGGAATGAAGATAGAATTGGAGTGAGGAGAGATATTTTTTCCTTCACTGTAAAGGTAATATTGCTTGTTAAAGAAAATCTCAGAAGTTCAGAAAAATATGGACACCAAAAATTGTTCATAATCCTACCACTGCCCCAGTGTTAATAATAATATTAGCATTTTAGTTGAGTTCCTTCTGGTCTTTTTTCTCCCATGCATTAATTTTTTAATGTAAAAATATGTTGTCATTTAACACATGTACAGAAATAGAGGGTATTTAGCCCAGAGAAGTAATTACTGTAGCAGTCCAGTTGAGGGATGTTGGGGACTCTTGGTCTAGATGAATGGTTATAGGAGTAAAGCTTAGGACAGGAGACAAAGGTATTTCTGAGGTTGAATTTACAAACGTTGGTGTGGTGGTTTCAAAGATAGTCTTTTAGTTGAGCCTCCTGAAAAGAAGAGTGTATTTGCTGGGGAAGGTGTTTATTTTGGATATGTTGAGTTTGAGATTTGGCTAGGACATTCAAATGGAATGTCTAAGGGGGCAGTTGAGTGAGGTATATAGCAATAACTTGAGAGATAATCTGCTTGGGATATGAATGAGAGCACCCCAGTAAGAATGTTTAAAATTGTCAAAGATGTTGCCTAATCGGGTTAATTTTTATATACTACATATCCGACCCGTCAGTACACTTAGCTTTTTAAGGGTAAGAATAGAGTCTCCATCCCCAGAACCCAGCACAGTAACGCCAAATAATAGGCATTTATGGAATAAGTGAGTTTTCTAAAACAGAGAGAAGAAGCTTTTGATTTGTTCTCTGTAGAATGCCAATGAACTTGAGGAATTAATATTTATTATTTATTTCCTCTTTATCTTTTAGTTTTGTTGGAACCTAAAATTTAAATTTCTAAAGTGAAATAAGATACTTGCCATTTTTCTTTTTTATTATTTTGATGAAATAATTTCTTGTTAAAATATTTGGATAGCTGTACTTCATATTTTTAAAATTGTATTAAGTTTATTGGGGTGACATTCGTTAATTACATAGGTTTCAAGTGTACAGTTCTGTAATTCATTGTCTATGTATTGTATTGTGTATTTACCACCCAAAGTCAAGTCATATGTTTTTAGAGACTGTGATAGTGAAGATTGTTCCAGTGACTATTCAGATGCCTAGAGTATGCTCATAGTGAGTCTGTTAAAGAGCTCTCACTTTTTTTTTTTTTTTTAAAGAGGGGAAGGGAGAGAGAAAGAGAAACATCAGTGTTTCTCTTGTGCACCCCCAAGTGGGGACCTGGCCTGCAACCCAGGCATGTACCCTGACTGGGAATTGAACGAGCGACCCTTTGGTTCAAAGCCCGGCACTCAACCCACTTAGCTACATGAGCCAGGGTGATGTCACTATTTAATTGGACTTAACACATGAAAAAGATTCAGGAATTTCTTAAAAATATAACTCAATATATGGCAGACTGTAAACATAAATACCCATGGAGAATTAAATCTTTGAAATGGTGTTACTTGGTGTAGTCTTAGTGGAGTGTCTGGGTCTGAAGATAATTAAATTGGTGACAGAAACATTCTAAATACCAACGTGGACTGTGGAAAGACCCGCCTCATCTGAATGCACTCTGCCCTTTTCTGCATACTTTAGCTAGCAGGGGTTAGTTTGCATATGTGATTTCAACCTTCAGTATTGTGTTGACTCATTCTGAAAGCTCCCTGAGGATATGCTCCCATGCCTTTCCCCAGCACCCAGCACTGTATGTAGAGTTAGGCTATCAATAAATATTTGTCAAATGAATAAAATGATGAGTTTATTTAGCAAACACTTAGTGAAACTTGAGAATCCTTTAGAGGTGTAGGAGTTTTAGGCATATAATGATTGATAAGATGTAATATCTCACTTCAAGGAGCATAAAATCCAGTACTAAATGTGAATTTTTGAAGTTCTCTGGTTTTCAGATTAACCAATACAGACATTAATTTGCTGACCTAAAACAGAATTTCTTCCTAACATACATTTTAATAAACTTCTTAAGAGAGATTTTTGTGAACTCTTACCTATGTAACAGATAAATATATATATTCTGTGTTCCTTCTCTCTAACTCATTTACCTGGGAAGTTCTGTGGGGTCAGTTTTATGATCTTGTTATTCAGGTTTTTTTCCTTATTAAAATTTGGGATTTGGTTTAATGGGGCAAATACAGAAGGAACCCACTTTCCTAAAGAGACTGGTAAAGCAGCAAGATACTTAATTGAATGGGTATACTAACATAACTGGCTTGATCATTCTGGTATACAAAGATTGGATAATCCAGTGTGTTAGTTATATAGAAGTTATATAGAAGATATATACAAAGTTTGATTTCAGTACATTATGTATAAATAAAATATATTGCCGTTTATTTAGATTGTTTCACTTTCATATTCATTTACGAAAAAAATAGCTGTATAAAATTGCCGGTTAACAACATAAGAGTGCTTTTACTGTATAATGGTTTATCATATATTTCCTTGTAAGGCTTTTTTTGTTTGTTTGTTTGTTTGTTTTAATGTAAGACCAGTCAGTCATTTCTTAATTATCAGAACTGACATAGGGACTGTTAGTGTGGAACCTAAAGCTGCAGAAAACCCAGTGGAATCCTTCAGTGCTTCTGCACCTATATGTAGTTCTTTAGGCTGAAGAGGCAAAGGCAGGGCATTAGGAATCTTTGAAGAGATTATTTTGGGGGCAGTGAACTCACATAATAATGCAATTAACCCAAGATAAAGCTACCCTTTGAAAATAAGACTTGCCAAAGAAGTAGCACCAAACTAAAGAGTTTTAGGAACTCTTTAGCCCTGTCAGAATGTGTATCCTGGGTGTTGGGGATTGGGGAAGGGATTTTATCCTGTTTGTCTCAACCTAACTTGATATATCAGTAAACACAAGAAGCCTAACCAGTTGTTAGAAGAAATATGTTAATAGAGGAGGGCTACTCTGCAGAACCTAGAGAGTCCCCAAACAAGAATTTGGCAATACTTTTTCAGCACTGTCCAGAGAGAACATAGCCAGCTTTTCACCATTATCTGAAAAAATTCTTAGTGTTGGACATATCATTTATCAATCAGGTCTAATTGTAGCTCCATTTTCCTTTGTTTTAGATTTTGTACCCACCAGATAACTTCTTAGATAAATGAGGTATCCTGGGTGACAATATGACTATTTCCTCACTATAAATAAGTAAACATTTGACTTACGTTAATTAAAAAAAAATAAACTTCAATATAAAAATATAACATCAACATTTTATAAGTTACTGTATTTTTTACACTGTAAGACACACCTGACCATAAGACACACCTAGGTTTAGAGGAGGAAAGCAAGAAAAATATTCTGAACCAAATGGTGTGCTAAAATATTTAATAAAATATAATAACATTTCAACCATGTAAAGTGAACAGCGGTCAACAGCAGTATTAAGAACCATCATCACTGTCATTAACAAATGAAGAGAGTCTTTAAGGTTCACATACTCTTCTGGTTTTCTGGGAACCCCAAGAACTCATCATCGCTAGTGTCAGAATTTATGAAGCTCAGTTGCTCACAATCACTGATATCAGTTTCTTCACTATCTTCATACTGACCAGTTGCCCTGCGATTCAGCAGTAATGTGGGACATTTAAGCGTCCCCAGGGGTTTCGCGTGGGCCCCACCACTTCCTCTTCTAACAGCTGTTGCCACCGCTGACAGGTCAGGTAATACACACCACGGTCTGTAACGTCGTATTCACTCCATAAGACACACATTTTCCCCCCACTTTTGGGGAAAAAGAAGTGTGTCTTATGGAGCGAAAAATACGGTAGTTAGTATAAATAAATTAAGCCTAATTCTGTGTATGCAAAAAATTGATTTTTTTTTTTTAACTGTAGAACTGAGGGCCATATCAAGAATAAGTTTTTGTATAAGGCAGGGATCAGTTTTAATTCTTGTATACCCAGTGCCTGGCACGTGGTCAGTGCTCAGTTAAATGTTGTATTAACAAAACTCATTGAGTTTTAGACATGGTAATTTTAGACCTCTAGAGAGAACCACTATAGGCAATTTATGGCTCTGTTCGTAGATTTATTTTTATGTTAGAAGAGCAATTCTGCTTTTTCTTTAACTCAGCAAAAGCAGTTCGTTAAGTGATGAAAATAGAATCCTCTAAACAAGCCAGATCCTATAAAAGCAAATAAAAGATGTATGCGTCTATTAGAAAAAAGAACAAAGACAATCTGTTTCATTGTTTTCATTTTTTAAATAATTAAAACTTTAATTTTATTTTTTAGACCCTGTTGCAATATGCAAGCAACAAGAATGCATCAGAACATATGGTGTATCTTCTGGAGGTATATCGACTTGCCATCCAAAACTTTGCCAGTGCACGCCCGTATTTAACTACTGAATGTGAAGATGTCCTGTTAGTGCTTGGCAGATTAGTACTGTAAGTTTAAGAACTTTAATCATTCTTAAAACTAAGTATTTTTGGTAGTAATATTGCCTAACTTCTAGTTACTCTGGCATCATGTTATTAAAAGTATCATCAAGGCCATACTTTTGCAGAAATTTCCTTTGCTCTGAGCCTTCACATTCAGGTTCCCAGGAGGTTAAGAGTACTGGGCTGGCCAAAAATTTTGTTTGTTTTCCTATAGGAGGGCTCTAGTAGTGCTTAGTTGTCTTTAACTGCATTTGAAACAATTGTTAGACTATATTGTGACAGCTGTCATATCAGTGTGCATTTTTTAAAAGCTTATCAAAATTGCTGAATTTTTGTGTAGCCATTTTAATACTGAAGATGGAAGAAGATAAGCAAATTTTCAGCATGTTATGCTTTACTTTATTGTTTCAAGAAAGGTAAAAATGCAACTGAAAGGCAAAAAAGATCTGTGCAGTGTATGAAGAAGGCGCTGTGACTGATCAAACATGTCAAAAGTAGTTTGTGAAGTTTCTTAGTACTATTGACATTTTGGCCAAATAATTCTTTGCTATTGGGCTGTCTTTTGCATTGGAAGATGTTGAGCAGCACCCCTGGCCTCTACCCACTAGAAGCCAATAGCAGGAGAAAGCCCACATACTCAAAATATCCAAATCAATGAAGTTACTGGTGAAAATGAAAAATGTGTTTTATTTTATGGAAAAAAACTAAACAGACTTTTTGGCTAATCTGATACAAGCCAAGCAACATAACCTAATTTCTTCTAGTCTTTTGGAATTGAGGCCTAGAATCCAGGAATGATAGATTTTCTCTCTGTCCTTGGGTATAGCTCGAGTGACAGAGTATCTGGAAACTTGTTTTGGTCTTAGAGGAACACTTTGGGGAAGGTGGGGAAATGTTATAAAATCTGCAATTTGGTTATGTTATTGTAACTAGGAATTTTATTAGCAGAAAGTGCCAGGGTCCAGTATAAGATTACCACCCTGAGAGTCCCTGATAATTTAGCGGCTATTTTAATATTTGGCTGCCAGCTAGCAGAGAAAATTACACCTCTAATGTAATTTCATCTGCAGACTGAAAAAATACAGCAGCTATTTAGTTTTTATCTGGAGAATCACCTTGGTTCAGCTTACAGATAGTTTGTTGGGATAACTTCTAGTCTGGGTGGTCCGTTTTATTTTTCTCTGACCTCATCTGTTTTCTTTCCTATTCTCCAAAACCCAAAACCTTTAATACTGTGGCTTTTATGGAACACAAACATTCCTGGTTTTATAATCCCATCATCCCTTCTAAGTCCGTTTTCTATATTACCTATGCTAATCTCTAAAGGGTAAAGTAATATTCTGCAAGATTTTAGAGAGGTGTTGGTTTATTGGTATTTTGAGCTGGTCTTTATTCAAATTGTTAGGCATGTCCTTTTTTAAATTCTCTGTTATTTCTTTTTGGTATTGGTTAGGGTAAAAAGAAGAAAACTTTTTTCTCTTGCTTGATTTGTCAGGTAAAGGAATGGCCTTGCCTGTCTTTCTGCTTCCTGTGCAAGTGACAGGAGCCTATATAGTTGACAGTTACATGTCTTTATCACTCTATCAGCTGAACTCACAGGAGCATGAGCTCCTGCTTTCGTTGTCTGGAATCAGAACTTTTTCTGTATGGGGGCCCTCCCCACACCCTAATAACTAAACAAAACTGTTTGGTATGTGATTTATAAAAGTTTTTTATTCTTAACTAAATGTATTAAAATAACAGTTATAATTGTTAAGCCTCCTAGTTTTTCTTTCTAAAGTTGAAAGCCAATGTAATAATATTGAGGAAAATTTTGAAGAGTAAAAAAACAAATTTAAAACTCAATAAACAAATAAAAATATATATTTAGTATCAGTGTCATACCATATTTGATTATGACCCCAGCCACCTTTGTATACTGACTTATTTATATTGTAGGAGCTGTTTTGAATTGCTGCTTTCAGTGTCTGAAAGTGAACTGCCTCGTGAAGTATGGGTACTCTTTCTTCAGTCTCTGCAGGTGAGTTGATTTGAGCGCAAATAAAGGTCTCTGTTTAGGTATCCAAGACAGCTAATTAATTTCTCCCAGCAAACTAAATTTGGAAACTTAGAACAAAAAAAAGTTCATTATACATTGGTATTAAGTTTGTGAAATGAGAGGCCTTTCAGTTGAAAGGGATGTGTTAAAAATAATTTTTTCATTTGATTTTGTTAGCCTTTATGTAGCTCAGAAAGCAAGAAAGAAGTTTTCATTATTCAAAAACAGTTTTAGACAGAATAAAGCTATTAATGTAAAATTGTGTATGGTTGTAAGGTAGCAATATCTGGATCATTCTTAGTACATTTATCTAGTAATTTCCCCTTAACACTTCAGGGATTGTGTCAAGCATTATACGTCAAAATAGTCATCATAAATTCTACTTATGCATTTTAATTACAGGAGAGCTACATTGGCTCTCATATTGGCTTACTGGCTTTCTCTAAGGGTGAGCAGATCAGAAAAAAGCAGATTGGGGAGGAAGAGGTTAGGGTAGGAAGAAAAGCGAGTGCACTGCCAGCAACAGGAGGCCAATTTGCTTGTTACTGGTAGAGCCAGAGAAACTACTTTTAAGAAATAGACATATGCCCTAACCAATGTGGCTCAGCTGATTGGGTATCTTACTGAAAAGCCAAGCATTGCAGGTGCAATTTCTGGTCAGGGAACATGCCTGGGTTGTGGGTTCGATTCCAGTCAGGGCACATGTGAGAGGCAACCAGTTGGTGTTTTCCTCACAAATGATGTTTTTTTTCCCCTCTCTCTAAAAGGAAATAAAATTTTTTTAAAAGTTATAATTAAATAATAACAGCTGTCATTTATTTATCACTGTGTGTCAAACACTGCTCTACATGTTTTGTATCTTTTAATCAAATTACAAACTTTATAATCATTTGACTCTGTTTACAAATGGGGAGACAGGCATAGAGAGGTTAATTAATTAGCTTGCCCAAAGTTATACCCAGATTTATATCCAAGTTTTGTTAACTGCTTCCTTGAAGACCCAGACTCCATAATAGCTTGGACCTGTTTCATGTAGGCACAAGTAAAGATTTGTATATTAACAGACATATTTCATTATCTGGAACTTTTTTTTCTGGGATGCACTCATGTAACCCAAGATGAAATAATGTTAATCTTTTTATGTTTAGGAAGAAGAGGTTTCTTTGTTATGTTCTTGGTCTATTTTATTTTTTAATTGATTTTTAGAGAGAAAGAGAAAGAAACAAGAATTTGTTTTTCCACTTATTTATGCATTCATTGGTTGATTCTCGTATGAGCCCTACTGGAGATTGAACCCACAACCTTGGCATATTGTGACAACACTAACCAACTGAGCTACCCTGCTAGGGCTATTGGCCCATTTAATCCCTGTAATCTGGTACTAATTCCTCACATAATCATACTGCTGCTAAAATCATCTTTCATATGTGGCACATTGATTTCGTTACTCTTTGTTTTGAGGCCTTCCAATAGTTTTGTCCTGGTGTATGGCATTTTAGAAGGGCAAGTCTACTTAATTTATTAAGACTGTTGCTATTACTTTTATTAGTATTCTTTGCAGAGATAATACTCTTGTATTTCTTTATTCTGTTCTTACATAGTATGCCTGAATAAAATATTTCACTTTTTTTCCCATCTGTGTAATATTTTTATCAAAATTTAGGATATATTTTTGAATGTGTTTATAAAATATGATAAATGTAGTACAGGTACAGATAGATGTATGCCATAGTCCCTTTTGAAATCTAAAAGGTAAAACCCTGAAGTTTTCATATTTTAGATGATAAGTGGACAAGGCCATAGATAGTTTTGAGGATGCTTTTAATATGAGAATAGTTTTATCAGAGCCAGGCAGACTACAGATAGAACACTCAGTCACAATTTAAAACTGTCTGACCCTTCCAGACTTCCCCCCTATGGATATAAAAATAAACTCTGAAATGGATTTTTTTGATAAACAAACCGAGAGCCTATTTTCATAACTTTTTTGAAACAATAATTTTATCATTAAGTGAAGTTCCCCAGGCCTGATATCAATGTAGGGTGTGGTTTTTCACACTAGCAAGCAACTCTTGGACTCTAGCAGGGTATTGAAGAATTAGTTCAACTGAATTCTGACACTATATACCCAGAGAAGAGAGCATCAGATTCCGTTGGTTAAGGATTCAGTCTTACAAGACTGCCTCCCTCCTCCTCCCCCCACACACACTTTAGACACCAGCCACAAATCCAGGTTGTTACCTCGATTGCTGACCGACTGCTATACAGATAAGCAGTTATAATGACCCCCTCCAACTCAGAATGCTAAGTGCAAGTCCAGGTTGTTACCTATACTTCTGACTGATTGCTATAAACCAGGGGTTCCCATGAGCCCTTCGGGGTCGATTAATTTGCTAGAGTGGCTCACAGAACTCAGAGACACATTTTATTTATTAGATTATCATTTTATTATGAAAGGATATAACTCGGAAACAGCCAGATAGGGAGGTGTACATGGGAAGGGTGGGGAGCTTCCATGCCCAGGAGTTGTTGATGAAGACCAAATATCTTATAAATCACAATAGTGCAATCATTGACACATGTCTAGGATTGCATATACATTCTATAGATCTTCCTTTCTAACAACTACTTGGGATTCTTTTGTGTGGTTGCACCATATATTATTTGACCAAATCTCTGCTATTTGTTGTAAATTGTGCTCAAGTGAACATCTTGTGCTAGTATTTCTGTATTGTAGATTTACAATTTAAGTTTTAAAATTGTTTTTTTAATTCCATCATAGTTTTTAAAGATTCTTTTTAATATTTTTAAAATAACTTTGATATACTAAATATAAATATATCCACTGGTAAGAAAGGATTACACATACCATTCTTACTCAGAATAAACTGTATTTTGAACAGATGAAAAAGTAGAAAGCTGTTTTTGTTTTTAGCCCAAACTGTAGCTTTTATTTTAGTTGCTGTATAACATGGTTGGTGATAGTATTTTTTGCTAAAGAATAATGGTACAGGTATGTTTATATATTACAAATATGGTAACCAGACACACAAAATTTTGAAAATTTCACATACAGTCTTCACTTTCACTGCAAAGTAAATGCTTGTCCTAAATTAAGGAGAAAGAAGCCTGAGGACAAGTCAAGCAGCATTAGTAAAATATTGCTGTTAGTAACTACTAATTGGGAATACCACTTTCTGTGTCAATTTTATGTCTTAAATCCTTTCTCAGCAGAAGGTAATTCAGCATATTGGGAGTGTGTGGGGGGGTAATAAAAACCTATATATATATATTTGTTTTAATCCTCACCAAGGACTTGCTTTTATTGATTTTAGAGAAAGTGGGAGGGAGGGAGGGGAAGAGATTGAAAGGGAGAGAGGGAGATCAGTTGCCTCCTCTAAGTGCCCTGCCCAGGGATTGAACCCGCAACCTGTTGGTGTACAGGGACAGTAGTCCAACCAACTGAGACACCCAGACAGAGCAAAAACCTATCATTTTTATGTGAAAATTAAGTGGGAAACATTTACTTTTTATATTTCAGTTTAGCAAATGTAAGATTATATTCTTAGGTCTGTGAACTTTTTTAACTTTTTAAACCTTTTTAAACTCCAAAGGAGTATATTGCTATAAATGAAAGCTTTGTTCCTTCAGGATTTCAACAGTCTAAGATAAGGAAGAACAAGTTAAAATTTTAGACTATGAGAACACCCAATAATTCTCACTAGTAATAGAAGATAGTGACACATAATCATTTATGCCAAGTTAAATTTCTGACCCCCTTTCCCCCCACCCTTTGTATATGTAAGTATTTTTAAAGAACTGACTATTGGCATTATATTTTGTTTTCTGATGAGATAGAATGATAGCTAATAACCTAGACTTTTCGCGACATTTTATATAGAGCCATCTCATTTAAAAAGCCATTTGTTAGGATAATTTAAACAAAAAGTGTTAGGATAATTTAAACAAAAAGTATAGAACAATTGGTGTCATTAAGTAATATTTTTATTCAAAGGAATGGGTTGCATTTGTGAATACTACAGAATCCTTGAAAGGAAAGCTGTACCATTGGTCGTAAAATATTTTAGTAATGCAAGGATATAAATGAATTGTGATAATTTTACCTATGGGGAATTCAGGAAAACATTTTAAAGGTACCCTTTAACTTAGTGAAAACACCGTAGTTTCATTTAATGGAGCAGCACCATAATTTCACAGAGCTTTGAGGATAGTTTTTTCTCTCAAGATAAAGGTCCTTTCATAGACATTCAGATATATCTTAAAGACAAAATTACTCTCTGTATTGTGTATTAGCCTGTTTTCTGGATGTGCTGTTTTTTGTTTTAGGAGTCACATGATGCGTTATTGGAATTTGGGAATAATAATCTACAAATATTGGTTCATGTTACCAAGGAAGGGGTGTGGAAAAATCCAATTCTCCTTAAAATTCTTTCTCAACAGCCAGTAGAAACAGAAGAAGGTAAGCCTTAAAATGTACTGACTATATTGAAGGAGGACTTAGTTCTAAAAGAACTAAAATTGATTTATGGGTTAAAATTTTGTGAATTTTACCTGAATGTCTATCCCCAGTCATTCTGTTTTCCTTGGACTAGTAAAAACTAACCATTAACATTTAATGCTTTGCCTACGGATTCTTGCATTTTTAGGTACTGTTATAAGTGTCCTTGTGTACTTACTTTAAAATGTTGTATTGAGTAACAATGTCGTACAAGGTTTCTGAAATAGAAATTAATAATTTTCGTATATAGTAGAGCTTTGTTCATAATTTATTCACTGGTTATACAGCTGAGGACTGTGAAAAATATTGCTATTTTATTTTAAATTTAAGAAATATTGGAATATAGTGTTTTCAGATGACTGCAAAGAGTGAATGTTTTTATTTGCAAAATTGTCAGTTTAACACCAGAAAATTTTTATATTTGAGTTGACATTTGCATTTTTTTTGAAGGTTTTATTTATTTTTAGAGATAGGAGAAGAGAGGGAGAAAGAAAGGGAAACATAATGAATGGTTGCCTCTCATGCACCCAAACTGGGGACCCAGCCCACAACTCAAGCATGTGCCCTGACTAGGAATCGAACCAATGACCCTCTGGTTTGCAGGCTGGTGCTCAACCCACTGAGCCACACTAGCCAGGGCAACATTCACATTTTAGACACACAAAAGTATCTCATATAATATGACCAACAATTATGATTTTATTTGCTTTAAGTTAATGGAACATTAAAAGGACCATATTTTGTTATGTTTCTGGTATAAAAATGAGTTTCAGAACAGTTTTTATTTACACTTTTGATAAATAGTTAGATTAGAACAGACCATTTGAATGTTAATACCTTAAAATATCCCAGTTAGCTTATTCATTCACCAAGTTTGACAACCTACTGTATACATACAGTTTGGGTTTTTCTGCATAGTGAGAAGATCACCAATAAGGGTACTTAGATTTTCTCTTGGTCCTTTTCCTCTGATCATTCTGCTTATCAGTTACACCGACAAAAATAAGAAAGAAAAAAAGAATGAGGAAAAGAACTGTTAAATAGCAAAGAGATTGATGTTTATTGTTTTCTGTTGAGGTTCCCAATAGGTGTCATCCTTTGTAAATATAGGCAGATGGAGGCTAAAATATCACCTTCGTTATTAATGAAAGTTGTTAGAGGACAGAGCCAGGTAGTTTCAAAAGGGTCCTAGAATTTGTCAGGTCCCAGTTTAGATCTAAGTCTTGACTAGGGCAGGGAAGAACTTATACTCTCTTTAGGCAGGCCAAAGCCCCAGAAAAAATGTAGAGTTGTGTTAAATGTCCCCAATTTATTTTCCCCTGATGTGTACTAATCAAATATACCACCCCACCTCAGGAGTTAACAGTACTTAATTTCTTTTCACATAGAAAAACAAAACAAGAAGCAGGGAGAAGCGCTGTTCACCTAACATTCCATGATATCTGTTCAATAAAGATTAATTAAGTACCCATTATCTATAAGACTGAATGGGTACAGGATACCTACATACCCAGGGAATTAGTCTGAGAACCACAGTATAAATGGGGGGCAGCCTGTGGCCTACCTGCTTTCTCAATTGACCTTTACCCTAATTTCAGGTCAAAAGATTAGAAAGTTTCCTTTACAGCTCAACTGCCCTTGCAGTCCAGATACTAACATTTGACTTTCAGAAAGCAGTGACTGTCATCTCATTGATTATCTTCTGGTCAATAATATAATAATCAGAAGTATAAAAACGCACATTTTTAAACCTCCAAAGAATTCCATAAATGCTTTCCAGTTTAGTTTTTTGAATTAAAAAAGAAGTCTGTAAGATTTTTATTATTTCTGCACTGAGTTCTTGAATTTTGTATGCCCCCCCCCCCCCAAAATTATTGCTGAAGTATGTACTAAGTACCAGTTGTTGACACTTCTGCTTAGCATGATCAATAGAGACATAAAGGAGTTTCTCCCACCTAGATTCTGGCCCAGATACTGAAGGCCTTGCTGCCTCGACAGCCTACTGCAAAAGGTGGGGATGGTGAGAATTACCCCAGCCAAGCCCTGTAGAAAGTTCCCTGCCTAAGGCCTAACGTCCACAAAACCACCTCTACTGCCAGTGCTGATGGCAGCAGCTGGAAGTAGGTGTAACCCCCAGCCCCAGAGACCAAACCCCCATCAACAGCGGGGATCCTCCATCCATGAAACTGAAGTGACTCCAGCTCAGGGGTCGCCCAGTTACTACCCTCTGGTATTTGCCAGTTTTCTAGCTGAATTGTACCCTGTAATTTATGGCACCAAAACACGGGCTTTCTCCCCTTTTCCTTGAGACTCAAGGGGTTGCCAAAGCAGTAGCCCTTTGCTTTCTTCTCTCTCCCCTACCAAGGGTTGAAGGAAGGGATCCATCCTCATTGTGGAGAGGCACCAATTCTCTCCCCTAAATTAGGCTGAGAAGGAACTGGCCAGCTCTTTCTTCCTCCTGGTGGTGTGGTTTTTGTTTCCGCTCTGTCTCTTACCTCTGAAGCCATTTTATTAATTGTGATGTGCTGCCTGAGTCTCCAGTAAAATAAAAACAAGCTTTGCTGATTGGGGGAAAAAAGCTGTTTTTTTTAAACTGGACCCTAAATGTTACCATTTTTTACACAATAAATTATATAAAAGGTAAACTGTCAAGATATTTGCATTTTGCTTTTAAATGGTTCAGAAAAAGAAGAACTAGGTAAAGACATACCAGAACAGTTCAACTGTTGAATTCTAGATGGGAGAGAGGACATATGACTAAAAAATTTTTTTGTATCAAAATATTTGGAGAGCCCTGGCTGGTGTGGCTCAGTGGATTGAGTGCTGGCCTATGAACCAAAAGGTCACCAGTTCGACTCCCAGTCAGGGCACGTGCCTGGGTTGCAGACCAAGTCCCCAGTTGGGGGTGCACAAGAAAAAACCATACACTGATGCTTCTCTCCCTATCTTCCTCCCTCTCTAAAAATAAATAAATAAATAACATCTAAAAATAAAATATTTGGAGAAAAAATACAGAAAGGATCACAATTGGGAGTGAGACTTCTCAGTGTGCACTCTAAATATTAAAGTTTATGCATGGATTTCCTTTTAAAAAATAGATATTGATTTTAACATAGCTTAAAATGATTTTTTAAAGTGCAGGATTGATCTGTCTGTTAAAAATTGATAATAGCAGTTTAACTGTGGTTGAATATGTTGAGTAAAATAGTTTTACCTCTAGAAAGAATAGCCATGATTTATAGAGTGCCTCTTATGTGATGGGCATGCTATTAGTGCTTTCCATATCTCATTTAATCCATTAAACAGGTGAGACATGCCCAAGGCCACAGAGTTAAAAATTGTGGGGGACAGAACTTGAGCCCAGGTGAGGAGATTAAAGGTTTTGATTGAGGAGTGATAACTAACTTTTCAGTTGCTAAATACATGGTTTTATTAAACATCTCTAATATACAAGATATTGTACTTAGTGCTATAGGGAATACAAAAGTTAAGACATGGTATTCACGAATTTTTGATGATGTAGTAAGAATGGATGTCAGAGACAAGTAGTAGCAACTAGTATTTAGTGTTTACTCTGTGCCTGGCCCTGTGCTAAGTGTCGTATCTGCCTTACTAGTATTTCATTTGATTCTTTCATCTCTGTGGTGGATATCACTGACCTTTTTACAAATGAAGAAACTTGAGCTCTGATAAGTCAATTAATTTGACCACAGGTCTCACAGCTAGTATGTGTCAGAGTCATGGTTCACCCTCGGATTGGTGATTCCAAAACCTGAGATCTTGACATTTGTATATTGTAAGCTTTTATTACTGTACTTAAAGAGAACTCTAAGTGAGGTGAAAGAAGTAAATGTTGCGAGAATTTAAAAGGGGGTGGGTTGTGTAGGTAAGATGCTTGTTTTCAGGTGTGGGATTTGTGAAAATGCTTACAACCTGGAGGGCAGATAAATAGAGCAGAATAGGATATAGGGCTCACAGATGTGACAGGAAATAATGTGGAGGAATTAGATGGGAGAGCTTTTTAAAAGACTTGGTAGGACACAACAACTAAGTTGATTTCCTTGAGGAAAGGAGTTGGCAGGAAAGAATGATGCCAAAATTTCATTTCTGTGTGATTGAGGGAATGCCATTATGGAAAATAGAAGTAGGGACTGAGGAGCTATTTGAGTGGGAGGTATGGTATGACTATGAATTCTTTTGTGGAATTTAGTGACCGCAGGACTAAATTGAAAAAGTTCAAGTGAAGGTGATCTGTTTTCTGTGTTTTTTAACCCTTAACTACATATTAGCTGTCTGTGGGATTTAAAACCAAAACACACACCCACTTCTGAGATCCAGGCTTCACCTGCTAAATCAAAATCTCCAGAGTTGAAGCTCTAGCATCCAGACTTTTTTGAAGTGCCACAGGAAATGGGCACCTTCCACCTATAAGTGGTGGAAGTATAAATTGGTAAACCTCTGGAGGTCAGTTTGGCAGCAGTTCACTTTTAGAAATTTTTTTTTTGTAGATACAATCATCCGTCTGTGAGATAGTCTATGTACAGGGCTGTAAATTGTAGCATTATTGAGGATTGCTAAAGATGGGAAACAACTTGGAAGTGTATCAGTAGGGGATTGGTTAAATTAATTATAGTACACCCACACAGTAGAATACCGTTCAGTTTAAAGTATTGAGGTAGCTCTAAATGTACAATGATGATAGAATGACATGTATGATATATTAAGTGGGAAAAAATATGAACTTCGGTACTCAATATTTTTGGAAGTATAAACAAGAAATTGGAAATGCTTATTATTTTTGGGGGAGGGAGACTAGGGAACTGGAGTCTGGGTAGAAGGAAGACAGTTTTTAACTGTACACCTTTTCATATGCCTTTTGAGTTTTGTGTCATGTGCATATATGCTATTATTTTTTTAAAAAGATAATTTTAAAAACCTACAATTGATTCTGATAATACAGTTAATATCGGGCCAGCAGTTTATCCCTCCCCTTTCCCCCAGTGGTTTAATAATACGTATATTAAGAACATCTACCTCTTATGTGGCCTGTAGACATAGCAGCATAGGTATCACTTGAGAGGTTTGTTAGAGAAGCAAAATCTCAGGTCCCATTCCAGACTTACTGAATTAGAATCTGCATTTTAATAAGATTCCTCAAATTATTCAGAAGGCACTTTGAGGTTTGAGGAACACTATTTTAGATGAGCCACTTAAAGCAGTTTGCTCATTCATCACTTGTCTTGAGACGTAATATTTCCACTTCTGTTCTTTAAATAATACTTTTGTTGAGTATCTCCTATTCATACATAAATTGAGGGCTTGTCCAGAACACTGTGCAAGTCAGTGCTCAGGTGCTTAATATTCAGTACTACTCAGCAGCATTTTCCAAAGTGTGTACTGAACCAGGAACATATATTTTACATTGTACTAATATGTGCAAAAGGGTTCTCTGGTCAAATCAGTTGGGAAACATTGGATTAAATAAAAGTGGACAGTTTTCTTTATTGCAGGACTGTTCAGAGATTTGACCAAGGAATCCTTTTTTTTTCTAGGACTATCTCTCAGGTCTTTTGGTCGGTGGAACACACTTTGAGAAATGCCTGGTTTAGAGGAAAGAGCACCACTGGCTTTGGAATTTTTGGCAAGTTACCTAATTTCTCTGAATATTTTTCTAACCTTAAACTGGGGATGATAAGACTTGCCTTGGTGGTGGTGTAAGGAATAAATGAGAAGTATATAAAAACACTCAATTTAAAGCTTGATACCTCGTAAGTGTAAGTTGTAGTTGTTAATACTACGTAGGTTACTTGCTTCTTTTTCTTGCACTTATGTTTATAGTTTATTTCACTGTTTCTTACTACCCTTATCAGAAAGTGTGGAAGGAGGTCAAATAATAAATTTTGATGAAATGTTAGTAGCTTTATTAAAAGGTTTGGTGTTCCAAATAAAACTAAGTAATGTGGGAAGCTTGAGCAAAATTATTTTATTTTGCTCTCTGCTCTATTAGATGAGTAATGAGACCAGATTCAATTTTCCAGTTATATCAATTGAATTTTTAATTCACTAAAACATCAAAAGATATTGAACTTCCATTTTAACAACCTTGACATATTATGTAGTATAATATCAAATTGTTTTATTTTTCCTTTTTTCTAGTCAATAAATTGATTGCAGAAGAAGGACCTTTCTTTCTGCAAATGCGAATAAAACATTTGTTGAAATCTAACTGCATCCCCCAGGCTACTGCTTTATCAAAACTATGTGCAGAATCTAAAGAAATTTCAAATGTGTCATCTTTTCAGCAAGCCTATATCACATGCTTATGTTTTGTTCTCCCTAATGAAGATGCTATTAAGGAGGTGAGTAAAGCAAATACCTGCTGTTGTCATTCACATTTACTAAGAATTTTAATAGAATTTGATAAATGCTGCATGGCAGGATGAAAATCAAGACCTTTTTTTCAGGCTATTGAAAAATAATTTTTAATTGTATATTTAACTGTTCAACAGATTGAATATAAAGTTATGTCTTAGGTAGATTTGAAAAGTAGATAATTGAGGAATATGCAAATGGATGTTTGGGTAATGATTTGCTTTGAAATCTTTAAATATGAAAGTTTTTTTTCTTAAAGTAATGATTTTTCTATGCTTGGGAAATGCAGAAATTATTAATACGAGTGTCAAGGGATAAACTGAAGAGAATGACACTTAAGTCTAGTTCAAATTACCTTTATACATTGAACTGTAAGCAAAGAAATGTAGGACTTCAGAACCCATGAATACATTTAGAACAGTGATTAAAAGGACAAACTGGATACAATGGAAAATAATAAAGTGATTGAATCTTTTTAAAAACTATTTTATCAGATTGCATTCTTTGTTTTTAAACCTGATCATTATTTTCCTTAGAAAAGTTAAAATTAGTTTTCTCTAATAGTCGGAGAAAAATAGGAATTCCTAGGCTGTAATCCATCTTCTACCTTTATTTCTCTTACCTGCCATTCAGCTCTGACATGTGGACTCCCATTTTACCTCTACACTGAACCTTCTCATTAAATGTAAGAATCCCTGGGACCTGGGTCTATGTTGTAGTAATTCTTAAACTTTTATGACAATTTCAACTATAAATATCCTCCTCTCCAAATGCAGCTCTCTTTTTTTTTCCACCTCACTCCCTTTAATGCAGACTCCTCCAGGGCCAGCAATCTGTTAATCCTTTCACCTTTTTACTCTCCCTCATCCTCTACATTTTCTAACTTCCCTCCTTTGTTTTTCCAGTTAGTCATTGTTACCACTCTCTGCATACACCCTCAATTCTTCTGCTGGTCTCTCCCTTAATTGTACTTATTTGACTAATCAATATCCTGGTATCCCTAAATTTCCATGACCTCTATATCTTAACCTGCCCCAATGATGCCATGGTTGTGTGGAGGAACACCCGTGAACTACTTTTACTTTAAATCACTGCTTTATTTCTTTAGTCCATTCATTCTCCCACTCTTTTAGATTAAGTATTTCATGCTTTTTCTTTCTCTTTAAACCTATACTATAGTTTGTGTCCTATGTCACTGTTTATGAACTTTCTCCCTGTATCTCTGAGGAAATTGAGATAGTTGTAAGAGAATTTCCATAAACTCCTTCCGTGACATCTATTCACCTGCCTGAATCTGTGCATATACAGCTTCTCTTCTGTTACTAAGGTTAAACTATATCTCTTCTCCTAGCTTAGGTCAGTCCCTTTGACTTCTGTATCAAGTCCCATCTGCTCTTGCCCCTCAAGAGTAATGCTACAGCATTTCTCCTTTTCTCTACTGCACCATCAATTTCAACCTCTGCTGTAACCATCTTGCCAGGATTTATTTTGTTATTTTTTCCATTAAAAAAAAAAATCTTGAAATTACATTTTGCTAGCACCCCATTTCTCTCCTGGCCCTTCAGGGTCATTTCTTGAACGAATTGTCTAAATTTACTGTTTGAACATTTTTCTCTGTAAACACATTTAAATATGGTGTTCACCCCTACCAGTTTACCATGTCACTGAGTCCAGTGAAGAGTTCTCAGTTTTCATCTTGCTCAATCTGACTTCTTAACTTTGTCTTTTAAGCTTTTAACAGTTTTTCTACTTGATTCTAGGTTACCACACTCTTAGTTTTCTGTCTTCCTGATTGGTGGTTGTTTCTTAGTTCTATCTGTACTCTAGCACTCTGTTTTTGAATGTCTTCTCTTTTCTATCTATACTTATTCCCCTGGTGATCTCATCTAGACTCATGATGGGAAGTACCAATTATGATCTAAATCCCAAATGTTTTATTTCCAGCCCAGTTCTCTCCTCTGAACTCCAGACTTGTACATCCAACTGCCTAATTACTATCTCTAGTTGTATGGCTAATAGCATCTCAATCTTAACATGTCCATAACTAAGCTTCTGATATTCCTGATATTATGGGGCTTTATTTGTTTTTATGAACTTCTTTTGAATGAAGTCACTTGTCTTCTAACTGTATTCTCAATGTTGGAGGTGGAGGGATGGGTAGTGAATAACCAGCTACCATATTTTTGAGTGCTAACTATGCGTTAGGCATTAGGCTAAACACTTTATATACATTGTTACATTTAATCCTCACTACAACTCAGGTAGCTCCATTTTATTGGTGAGGAAACTTAAGGCTCAGATTAAGTAATATGTGTGTGGTTACAAAGCTTAAAGTGGTTATGCTAAGATTCAAACCTGAGTTTGGTATATTATATTTAAAGATAGGGGTTAATAAATATTGTCCTAGGTGTTATATATTAAAGGGTTTATATACCAAGTGCTTTCTTAGACATTGGAGATACACAGATGAAATCAGAACCCTCCAAATTGGTGTACTTGCTTTCAGTCTTGCTCCCAACATTTTATTCTCCTCAAAAGTAGCCAGAATAATCTCTTAATCAGGTCATGTAACTCCTTTGGTCATAACCATTCAACATCTTTCCATCTTTTCAGAATATATCCAGAAGTCTTTATTCTATGTAACATGGCCCCTGCCTACTACTATAACCATCTCTGTCCCTACCTGTTGTCTTTTTTTTTTTTTTTTTTTTTTTTACTTACTGATTTGAGAGCTAGAGAGAGAGAGGCAGTGATTTGTTGTTTCACTTACTTATGTATTCATTGGTTGCTTCTTGTGTGTGTCCTGACTGGAGATCACACCCACAGCCTTGGCATATCAGGATGACCCTCTAACCAACTGAGCTACCTGGCCAGGGCCACTGACCGTATCTTGTACAATTTAATGTTCACTGCTCTCCAACCACTTTGTCTATGCTGCTCTTTGAACAAGACAAACATATCCCTGCCTGAGAGCTTTGTACTTCATATTTCCTTGGTCTAGAATGCACTCCCACAAGATAATTTGGATGGCTCATTCCCTTATATCTTTCCTTGCCATATCAGAGAGGTCTTCCTCACTGTCCCATCTAAAATAATACCTTATCCCTTATTTTACCCTGCCCTATTTTCTTCAATAAGTATTTGCCATTGCTCTTAAAAATATATATTGGGTTGGCCAAAAAGCCTGTATGATTTTTTCCATAAAATAAAAGACACATTTTTCATTGTACCAATAACTTCATTGATTTGGGTAGTTTGAGTATGTGGGCTATATCTTGCTATTGGCTTCTGGTGAATAGAGGCCAGGGACGATGCTAAACATCTCCCAATGCATAAGACACCCCCACAGCAAAGAATTATTTGGCCAAAATGTCAGTAGTGCCAAGAAACTTTGCAAACCACTTTTGATGTGTTCAGTCGGGCACAGCAACTTCTCCATACACTGAAAAAAATCTTTTTTTGCGTGTCAGTTGTGTTTTTACCTTTCTTGAAATAATAAAGCATAACATGCTGAAATTTTGCTTATCTTCTTCCACCTTCAATATTAAAATGGCTGCACAAAAATTCAACAACTTTGATAAGTTTTTAAAAATGCATGCTGATACTTATCTGGCAGGGAAGATACCATGATCACGAAGGTGGTTTTCCCAGGGCAAGGCTTATCCATTGCATTCCAGATGTGCTGACCCCCTGCGACTTCCCCAAAACTCGACTGCATAATTTGTGGTAGTGGGGGACTGCATTCATGCTCTCCCCTGAAAAAAAAAAAAAGCATGGCGATATGACAGCTGTCACAATACAGTCTTAACAAATTTATTTCAAGTGAAGTTAGAGAAAACTAAGTACTCCCAGAGCCACCACATGGAAAAAGCTAAACAAACTTTTGTGGCCAACACATATAAAACAGCTCCATCACTCTTTTTCCCCTTATCTACCTGTTTTTTTAAAAAATATTTATTTTTAGAGAGAGGGGAAGGGAAAGAGAAAGAGGGGGAGAATCATTGATGTGCAAGAGATACATTGATCGGTTGCCTCTCGCATGCCCCCAACTGGGGACCTGGCCCGCAACCCAGGTGTGTGCCCTGACTGGGAATCAAACTGGTGACCTTTTGGTTTGCAGGCTGGCACTCAATTCACTGAGCCACACCAGCCAGGGCTATTTTTATTTTTTTATTATTTATTATTATTTTTCTTCTTCTCCTGCTCCCTCCTCCTTCCTCCTTCCTCCTTCCACTTTCCCCCCATTGCTCCCCCCTGGCCCACCCCTTCTCCCACAGTCAATCCCCATCCCATTGTCCATGTCCATGGGTCATTTACACACACGCACGCACCCACGCGCGCGCGCGTTCCCTGACTAGACCCTTCCCCTACTTACCACCCCCCAGTCCCCCTTGTAACTGTTAGTCTGCTCTTTGTTTACATGCCTCTGTTTCAGTTTTGCTCATCTGTTTGTTGTTCATTAGTTTCTATTTTTTAATTTATAGTATATATTACTACTTCTAGACATCAAATTTGGTTATTATCTATTTTCTCCCATTAGATTAAAATGTTTGTAAGGTTTGTTTACTGCTATATTCCTGCATTCTAGGAGAATACCTAGTCACATAGTAGGCACTCATAGGGACTAACTACAAGTCTGTATGCTAATTTATGTATTTGCCATGTTGAGAAGGGTAATGATATGGGAGACTGCTTACCCCTAATAACAGCTGCAATATTTTGTGTTTGGGAAGCTTAATCAGGGTAAGATGTAGTAATGGTTATTCTTAGCACCAAAAGATTTCAGAACCAAAAATGCTAGACCTTGGATTTGATTTCCTTTTTGTTAGTGTAATAACAACTTTTTCTTAACCTGTATTGTTTCTAGGATTGTATTAAGCTTTGGAAAATGCAAAGAGTATGTATGGCCTAGTTTGATTGCCAGAAACAATTATAGGAAGATGAATGCTAAGCCATGTGATACTGCCCCTAAATTCAGTAGAAGTGTGGAGGTAATGTCTTTGTAGACTGGAATAAAAGGCTTTATAAAAATTGACCCTTGAGTTGGACCTTGAAATACTGATGGGGTTTGGAAGGGTAGAAAGAATGGTTTTGGGATAATTCACTGTGGTAGTATATACAAATGAATGTGTACTTGGCCAGAATCCCCTAGAGCAGTGGTCCCCAAACTTTTTGGCACCAGGGACTGGTTTTGTGGAAGACAATTTTTCCACAGATGAGGGGAGGGAAGGAGACAGGAGATGGAGCTCAGGTGGTAATGCCAACTCACTTTTTGCGGTGTGGCCTGGTTCCTTAGAGGCCATGGACCAGTCCTAGTCCACGGCCCAGCGGCTTGGGGACTCCTGCCCTAGGGAACACCTTGCCTGGGGCAGAGAGTGGTGGTTTAGGTCTTGTGAGAGAGAAGATATGTTGGATGGGGAAAAGGAAGGCCTCTGAAAATCCAGGGCATTAGAGCTTAGATTTGATGCATTGGTTATTAGGAAGGTTTTGAAGGTAGGAAATGAAATGACTGAAACAATGCTGTAGAAAGAAGCTTGGACAGAAAGAGTATGTATTAGGTTTAGGAGAAGAAATTGGAGTGATTAGCAACAGGAGAAAGGACAGGACTTGCTGACAGGACAAAAATGGAGGGGTTGGCTAACTCCAGCCTGTGACCCAACTACTTGTTTTTGTAAATAAGGTTTTACAGAAACAGTCAGGCCATTTGTTCATTGCCTATGGCTGGTTTTTCTTTACAGTAGCAGAGTTGAATAACAGAGACCATTTGGCCCTCAAAGCTGAAAATATTTTCGGTATAACCCTTTACAAAAAAAACTTACCGATGCTGGCTCTATAAGAGTCCAATTTTCCACTTTATTACAACCATTAAATATTATATAGTGTAACCCGTGTTTTACCAGTGATGACACTTAGGCCAAGATGGTAATACTTCCAAAGCCCTACCTTCATTAAGCTATAATGTCCAAGCCCAGACTAGAATACAGATCTCCTGGCTCTCTGGCCCTCTTTCCACTGTACAACTTACTTTCAGTTGTTAAGCATTGGTGAGCCATGTTCTAATAGGAAACATCTGGTGGTATATTATTCTATTCATATTTATACATTTATATATAAGGTGTGACTTAAAATATTTTATAATGATTGGGATTAAATTTATTAAATCAATGCAAAAACATTTAGTATATATCATAAAATTATTTTAAAAAGAACACTGGTACTATCATAATTAGTCTCTTATCCAGTGATGCTTTCTTTTGAAAGTGACACAGAATTAAAGAGAATCTTTAAAATCTGCTTTGGAAAAGTACTAATAAATCACTAGATGTTCACTAATTTAAAATCAGCATATGTTCTAAGGTAGAAGAGTTATATACATGTTTTGCCATCTACTTCAGCTGAGTTCATAGGAGTCATTAACTTGAGCAGCAGCGGGGAATACGAGTACTTGTATGTTGGCACCTGTGGGTATCACAGTAATAGGTGTATGTAATGGGAAACCTCTGCTGGGGAAGAGTTAGCCAGACACATACAATTAAGAGTAATTGACAAGGTCAGCTTGAAAGCCAAAATTCAGAACCAGAAATTCAGAACTTCATGGAAACCTCAAGTTCTATTTTGTAAATACTTCATTTAGAATTGAATGAGTTGGTATTGCTGTTAATTTTACATACGAAGATATTTTAATGAAAGTTACAGACTTGGCCATGGTGCAGTGTCTCAGGTAGATGGCTTCTATATGTTTATTTTCACTACTGAAAGGAAACCCTTGCAAAGGTCAAGTTTCCCACATATAATATGAAGGCTAATGATGTTTTAAACATGAAGCACTTCTGTTATTATGAAGAACCAAGAAATCCATTGACAGAGTTCTGGACAGTTAATGGTAGAGGTCCATTTCAGCCTTGGTCTCTGAATGAACTATGCCTTCAGTGTTTAATGTGGTTAATGGATACAGTAGCAGAGGCTTGTTTCTTTTCTTGATGGGGAAAGGAAAAGACAAACGACCTAATTTATTCACCAGTCTATCTTAACACTATTGGGAATTGACACAGTCACTAGGCATAAATGATAAACACAGCAAATACATTTAAACAGGACCTACTGGGAATTCATTTTGGGAATAGAAGAAAAGGTAAACAAGAACATGGAAATTCCAGGTGTATTTTAAATAAGGAACAAGATTAAGATGGGTCTGGAACAAGGAATAATAAGTGTTTAATTAAGATTAAAATTTGAATAATTTTACTTTATTGTTAATGATCAGATCATATGGGGAATGAGATGTATACTTGAAAAGTACACTAAAAGGTAGAAAGGCTTTCTGAAGAAATTGAGGATTTGCCTATTTAAATATTTTATCTCCTAAAGCAGGATTTAAAAAAATAGCTTTGAAGAGGCATCTTCCCATGACTGAGTATGTATTTGAATCTCACTTCTAGTCTCACTTTCATGGGTTATGTGTGGGTATTTTGGGTGATGTATGGTTACACTGAAGAGTTAGACATGTTATTTTTAAAAATTCAGTATGACATTTCAGGCTTCTCTCGGATATACACTGTTCTAGGAGTTAATTAAAAGCATCAATGACCATTTATTTCTTTTAAGAAACCTGCACATTGCCACTCAACATAGTGATGGTCTGTGATATTGCTACAGTTTTTTAAAAAGCCAGATTTTAAGAAGTCTATTAACCTAAACAGGGATGCTTTTCCCAAAGACAGACCCAGGTTTACATGAATGTAGACTTGCTAACCTATAGCTCCCCACCCTTCTCCTACTCAAGGATGCAAGTGAGAGTAGTTTATGCTATGGATAATGATAAATCCACGTTGATTCCTATTTCTTTTTCTGATTCCTTTTGAAAAGACATTTACTGGTTTCAGTTTTTAAAATGTAATATTAGAAACAAATTATTTGCATTATACCCAGAATGGATAGAAAAATACTAGATTAAAACCACTATTCTAGATTGAAAATAATATATTAAAAATAATCCAGTAATGGCACTGGCCAGAATACTAGTTTACCTTGGTAGCCTAAGCATGAAAATAACTTAGGAAGACAAATATGCTTCCTCTATCCACCTTCTCTTATGCCAGTTGACTGATTATTATGAAAGTCTTCTAATTGCATCTCTTCTTGTCCCCATAGTTCATTTTTTACAATAGTCAAGGTGATCTTTTGTTTTTTTTATAAAATTAGACATTTTGAGATAATTTTAGACTCACATGTTATTGTAAGAAACAATACATGCCTTTCAATCATTTAACTTTGAAAGATTTTACTAGACACTGGGGATACAAAGATGAAGAACACAAAGGAGAAGGAGCAGTGGATAGCAGCCACACAGTGTGAGCCTTAGGAGAGGGGTCTGAGCTGGAAATGAGGTCCAAGTCATCAGCATTTGGAATCAGAGAGTGGATGAGATGAACTTTTTTAGAACTCTTGACATTTCTCAGTGGCTTATCACAATTCTAGGAGGTTTTAGTCAAGAAAAAAGATGAATTTCAGTAAGAACAAGCTTGGTGGCATTTTAACTTTTCCTGCTGCCTTTCTCCCCCAACCCAGCTTCACAGTAACCTTGAAAACAACCTTGAAATTATAGTAGCTGTAAAAACCAGCAGCCTAGCAGCTACCCTAGGAATTGGACTGGTTTTGGAACTCTCGAAAAGCCCATCTCCAGAGAATTGTCACCATTTGACCTATCTGGCAACTTTCTAAAAAGCTCCATTCTCAGGACCTGCCTTTATTTGACTCAGAGTTTACTCTGCCAAAAGCTCTGTCCCCAGAACATTTGTCAAAAACAATCAGTGATACTTTATTAACATGACAATTGTCAAGCTAAAGAGAGATTGGCCAAAAAACTAAAAAGAAAACTGGAGAATATGGGATGTCCGTAGGGGACTTTGAAAACCTCTGATATATTCCTTGGACTCTGAAAAGTAATGTACATGTACAGGACTGTGTCTGCTAAGGAATGACTTGAGAAGGCCCTAATCCCTCGCTTCTTGTTATCTTGAGGCTCTGCCCCAGTAGGAAATGAAGGGCAAGCCAGAGTTGTAAACTGCCTACTGAAATTGAAAGCCTTCCCAACACAAACACAGAGCAGCTTGGCAAAAGCAGAGAGACCTACTTGTACAAGGCATTTAAACAAATCAGTATGTTGAATAGGTAGCTGACCATTAAGGAAACTGAACAGACTTAATAGTGGCCACACATGACAAAGAAAACAGGCTTTACAGAATTACTCCAGGAAGGTCATTAAATAGCAAAGATAACAAACCCTAGGAGGTTAGGGAATCTCCAGAGTTGCCACAATATATTACTTAAAATGCTTGCTTATCATGTAAAGAAAAATGATAGTTCATACACAGGGTAGAAAAGGAGCCCACAGAAAACTGTTCCTAAGGTCTCCTAGGTGTTGGACATACTAGACAAGGACTTTAAATCATCTTATTACAAATACAGTCAGTTCTTGTCATTTATGATAGTTATGTTTTATATAGTCACTGCAAACACTGAGTTAGCAAATGTTGAAACTTCTAGGGGATATAGAAGGTTAGATTTTTGCAAGCCTCTTGTCAAAAAATTTTTGTCAGCTGATTGTAACTTTGTTTTATGTGTGTTTCTGTGTAAAGGCACCTTATTTAATATGTACTGTTGATATATTAACACTGAACTGTGCATGAATGAAGCTTATTTAATGTATTTTCTTTGTAAGGCATATCACAGCCTCTTGCACTTAGAATCACTAGGTAGCACTTTAGCACTACACTTGGGGGCTCTTTTAAACAGTGAAATCGCCAATAAAAAGCACAAATATGCAAAAGGTGACACTAAATAGAACATGAAAAAGACTTATTACACTATGAGAACTGAAACAAGAAGAGTGTCACCTTGTGTGACCTTAGCTGAGAATATACACACCAGGGGGCTCGCATTTTTTGCCACTCTGTGCATGTTCATGAATGACTGAAAGCATCCTGAGTGTTGAATTCTGGGGTTAAAAAGAAATTTTAGCAAGTAGACTAATTTGTAAATATAGAACAAATAATGAAGACTATATAGTAAAAGAACCGATGTGGAAATACGTAAGTAATTAAAGGAAAGTATGAGAACAATGTCTGAACAAGTAGAGAATAGCAGCAAAGAAATGGAAATTATTTTTAAAAAGAACCAAATTGAGCCCTGGCTGGTGTGGTTCATTTAATTGCAGTGTCATTCTGTAACCAAGTCGTGGATTTGATTCCTGGTAAGGGCACACTCATGGGTTCAGGTTTAGTCCTCAGTCAGAGCACATACAAGAGGCGACGGATCAGTGTTTCTCTCACATCGATGTTTCTCTCCCTCTCTCTTTTCCTTCCCCTCTCTAAAATCAGTAATTATGTCCTTTGGTGAGGATTAAAAAAAAGAAACAAATTGAAATTCTGGAGTGGAAAAGTACAATAATTAAAATTAATTTGCTAGAGAGACTCAATATCAGATTTGAAATTAGACCTAGCAGACAATTGTGGAATACTCTACCAACAGCACCAGAATATACATTCTTCTCAAATGCATATGGAGCATTCTCTAGGATAGATCATACATCAGGCAACAAAACAAATCTTGATAAATTTTAAAGGATTCAAGTCATACAGAATATGTTCTTTAGTCATAATGGAATGAAATTAGAAATCAGTAACAGAAACTTGGGAATTCATTAATATGTGAAAATTAAACACCTTCCCAAATAAGCAGTGGATCAAAAGAAAAAACACAAGAGAAATTATAAAATTTATTCAGATGAAGGATGAAATGTAACACATCAAAACTTACGGGATACAGCTAAATTTATAGTTGTAAAATGTCGGTCTCAAAAAAGAAAATGATTTCAGATTGATAACCTAAACATCTGACTTAAAAAACCAGATAAAGAAGGAAATTAAACCCAAAGCAAGCAGGAGATAATACATAGTAGTAGAGTGTAAATAAATGAAATAGAGAATACAAAATCAATAGAGAATAGTAATAAAGTTGGTTCTTTCAAAAGATCATCAAAATTGATAAACTTTTAGTTTACTAAACAAGTAAAGGGGAATACTCAAATTACAAAAATTAGAAATGAAAGGACATCATTACCAACATTGTAGGAATAAAAAGGATTATAAGGGAATACTATGAAGAACTGCATGCTAAAAGATTAGAATTACGTAAAAGAAAGACAAATTTTTAGCATGATACAAACTACTGAAACTGACTCACAAAGAAATAGAAAATCTGAATATACCCATGACTAATAGAGATTGAATTGGTGATTTAAAAACTTAACCACAAAGAAAAGCCTACACACACGTGGCTTTACTGGTGAACATGCACAGAAGAATTTATACCAGTCCTTTACAAAGTCTTCCAAAAAATAAAAGGGGGAATGCTTCCAAACTCATGCTATGAGGCCATTAATTATCTTGATAACCAAAACCAACGACATCACAAGCAAGAAAGCTACAGACCAATATCCCTAATAAATATAGATGCAAAAATTCTCAACAAAAAACAGACAAGGCCAGCAACATACAAAAAAGGAGTACACCTTGACCAAGTGTGCTTTACACAGGAATACAAAGTTGGTTTAAATCAATCAATGTAATACACCATGCATCTCAGGAGAAGCAAAAGGGGCATTTGACAAGAACCTATGCCCTTTCATGTAAAAACACTCAACAGACTAGGAGTGGTAGAGAACTTCCCCAGCCTGAAAAAGAGCATCTGTGAAAACCCACAGTTGACATTATATTTAATGATGGAAGACTGTGTTTGCTCTTGCCACTCCTATTTGATATTGTATTGGAATTTAGCCAGGGCATTTAGTCAAGGAAGAAAGAAAAAAGTCGTTTGGATTGGAAAGGAAGATGAGTAACTATATTTGCATATATAATGGTCTTGTATATAAACAATCCTAAAAAATATACAAAAATCATTTTTATTTACATCTAGCAATGAACAATGCAAAAAATGAAATTAAGGAAACAATTTCATGTATAATAGCATCAAAAAGAATAAGGTATTTAGGAACAAACTAAAAAATAGAAATGCAAGACTTGTACACTGAAGACTATGAAATGGTGCAAGAAAATCTCAGTTAATGGAGAAAATAGCCTGTGTTCATGGATCAGAAGACTTAATATTGTAAACATGGCAGTGCTCCCCAAATTAACCTACAGAGTCAGTGTTACCTCTGTCAAAATCTCACCTTCCTTTTTTACAGGAATTGTCCAGACAATTCTGGAATTAATGTGAAAATTCAAGGGACCCAAGATAGCTAAAATTTTATAAAAGAACAAAGTTGGAGGACTCACACTTCATTTCAAAGTTTCAGAAAGTTACAGTAATCAATACAGTGTGTTTCAGCAGAACTGGCAAGAAAAAAGGCAAAAAGATCAATGGACTAGAATGGAGAGTCTAGAGATAAGCTGTCACATTTACAGTCTGTTGTTTTCTGCACAGATGCAAAGATAATTCATGAGGGGAAAGAAAAGAAGTATGCAAATAGTAGCTCCAAATAGACCATAGACTTTAAATGTAATAGCTAAAACTGTAACAACTTACAAAGGAAATACAGGAATAAATCTTTATTTATTTTTTAAGATTTTATTTACTTTTAGAAAGAGAAGGGGGTGAGGAAGAGAGGGAGAGAACCATTGATTGGTTGCCTCTCGCATTCCCCCAGTTGAGGACCTGGCCCACAACCTAGACATGTGCCATGACTGGGAATAGAACGAAGGATCTTTTTGATTTGCAGGATGATGCCCAGTCCACTGAGCCATACCAGTCAGGGCAGGAATAAATCTTTAAGACCTCTGCCCTGGCTGGTGTGGCTTAGTGGATTGAGCACCAACCTGAGAACCAAAGGGTCAACAGTTCAATTCCCAATCAGGGCACATACATGCCTGGGTTATGGTCCAGGTCCCCAGTTGGGGGCGGCGAGAGACAACTACACATTGATGTTTCTCTCCCTCTCTTTCTCCCTCCATTCCCCTCTCTAAAAATAAAAATGAAATCTGAAAAATAAAAATCTTTAAGACTTTGGATTAGGCAGTTGTTTCTTACACCCGACACCAAAAACAAGTGACTGAAGAGAAAATAAGTAGAACTTCACTCAACTTTGTGCGCCAGAAGACACCATCAGGCAAATAAAAAGTGATTCACAGAATGGGAGAGAATATTTGCAAACCATGTATCTGGTAAATGCTTGAATCCAGAATATATGAGTAACTCTTAAAAGCTAACAATAAAAAGACAAATAATCCAGTTTAAAATTAATGGATTTTTTTTTTTTTGAGCAGTTTTAGGTTTAAAGAAAAGTAGAAAGTATAGAGTTCCCATATATGCACTCTCACCCCCAGTTTCATCTATCAGCATTAGCATCACCGTTAGTGTGCTACATTTCTTATAATTGGTGAACTAATACATTATTATTAATTAAAATCCATAGTTTACTTTAGGGTTCATTCTTTGTTTTGTACATTTCTGTGTTTTGATAGACGTATAAATGACGTGAATCTACCATCATAGTATCCTTCAGAATAGTTTTACTGCCCTAAAAGTTTCCTGTACTCTGCCTTTTCATCTCTTCCTCTCTCCCCTCAAGTCCCTAACAACCACCTTTTACTACCCACACAGTTTTGCCTATTCCAGAATGTCGTATAGTTGGAATCAAACAGTATGTAGCCCTTTCAGATCTACTTCTTTCACCTAACAACATATAGGAGCAGGCAAAATTAGGTTTACAGTTGTAATATAAATAAATACAAAAATTAATATGAGAATACACTTTCATATACTTACATCTGTAAACCTACTTTTGTCTACACCTGTACATTTATAAGATTCTTCCAAGTCTTCCTGACTTAAGGCTTGCTTCCTTCCTCCCCTAAGTCCTTCTTCCCTCCCTTTGTGAGCCTCTCCCTCTTCCTCTGCACCTTCTTCTTCCTCCCTCCCTTCCTCTCCCTCTCCTTCTCTCTCTCTCTCTCTCTCTCTCATTATTATCAAACTCATTGCACTCTATTTAATTTTTTTTTCAAAATCCATGATTGGGAGTGGTGTTCAGTCTTTGTGTTCTACATTCTGTTGTCTCATGTCCTCAGGAGTCTAGTTCTACTGCTTATTGTCTTCGCTCACATTATTATAGTGGCTTGTTCATTTGTGCTTTTCATAGTTTGGGATTTTGACTCAGTTTTGGTGGGGTGGGTGGAAGTAGAGAGTGCTTTATGTCTGAGAATTCTAATAGGCTTTAATTAGCATATGTTTCTGTAAATCAGTTTTATGATTGCTTCTGCCTGGTGATTCAGAGCTGTTACCATCCAGATCTTTTTATTTTATTTTTCTCAATTTGGGGATTGTAGACAACAGTAGTTTTATATCCAACTCCCAGGTTTGAAAAAGGACAGGTTATAAATTCTAAAATAATTGTTTTATCCCACCAGAATTCAAGTTGAGATTGACAAATAAGTTTTCCTATTATATCCTTGGTTCTATTACTTTTTTCTTTCTTTTTTTCTTTTCTTTTTTTTAAGTCCACCCTATCTCTCAGTTTTTAGCTCTTCAGGGACTCCAACTTAATATAGAAGGTCTCAGTTTCAACTTTGTTCTCAGGTCAAAGCTCTGTCATTTATCCACAAGTTGTAAAACCCTGACTCTTAGTGACATTAGCAACGATTCATCAAGTTATGGAAGTTGTCTGGTCAAACTTAAATACTTTTTCCCCTTAATGATTTCTCTTACTTTCTTGAGTGTTCAGCTATGCATTTATAAAAGATATTTGTTATGTTTTACCCAGAATTTGCCACAGGTTAATTTCAGGCATTACCCTTGTTAAGTCCAATGTTTTATTTTTATTCCTTATTCAGCACCAGGGCTGGTAGGAAGTTACATAACCAATATATATATAATTCATAGGTAAGATGATATGTTTCCGTCTTTCCCACATGATTTTTCAGCATTAGCTACTTCATGCCTTTATCTTAAAAGTTTTGTACTGGTAAATTAAAATGTCATTGTTGGTGCTTATGCATGATTTCTATTCTAGCTCCTTTATTTTTTCATGTCTATTTTTTTACTCTATCTCTACAATTGGCTTACCTTCTCCTGTCTATCTTGTGGGCTGGTAAAAACACTCCCCCTTAAGTCAAACAGAACATTAGGGTAAAAGAAGGAATATATAATCAATATAGTCCCTCCCTTCTTTAAAATAGGCACATAATTGCAGGCAGACATATTGAATCCATGCTGTACAGTTAGTGTGTATAGACAAAACACTGGACTAAAACTCACCACGTTGTTAAAAGATCTAAGGATAACTATTATTTTCTATATCTTTCAGGTTTTCTATTATAAACATTTTTGTAATCAGGAGAAATTTAATAAATAGAAGTTAAAATAAAATCTATACTGATTTCAAGTCATCCCTTTCAAATATATATATCCTAAAGAAACAATAACAGCAGAATCCTCTTAATTCCTCATAAAACCCAAATGATAAATTCCATGTTCTCCAAATCTGTCGCTATCATTAATCTATATGGTACTTTTATGGATCAGCAAAAAGTACCTGCTCCCCTGTGCCCCCCTTCACATGGTTGGCTCTCTGAGGTCTCCCTTCTTCTGAGAGGAGAAACCCTGTTGCCAACACTTCCAGCTTGGCAAGCAGACTGAATTTAAATCCCCACAAACTTCCTTAGCTTATTACCTTTGTGTCATGTGAAACTGCACAACTGTGTGACATGGTCTTATTCAGGATGTCTTCCCGTGTGCAATTCAGCTCTGTCCTGAGTCTCTACCCTTATTTAATTCAGCCTCTCATTCAGTTAGTACCAGTTAAGTGGTAAATATTACTCTTTATTAACAGGTAACCTATTCCCTCCTCATATGCTGGGACTACTCTAACATTTAATAATTTGCTCAGTCTGGCATCTTTCTTTGGACCATCCTGCCCTTACACTATTTTCCTTGAAGCCTTATTTTCTTACTCTAGTCTACCTTATTCTTCCTGTCTTCAATCTGTCCCACTTGGTCATCCTGCCATTTTGTGGCCACTAAGTTATTTATCATGTAACCTTTCATCAACAAATGTTTATTGATGTTCCCCCATGTGCCTGGGCACTGTTGTAGGCACTGAAGATATAGTGGTGAATGAAACAAACTTTTGCTCTCATGGAACATGTATTCTAGTAGGTAAGATGGATAGTAAACAAAGATTTAGTTATTTGACGCCTGTGTCCTACTTGTCTTAATAGGTAAAGAATATAAAGCCCAGGGATAGGGATCATATTTAAGAACAAAGAAGTTATTTCAGTACCTATCCAGGTACAAGATATTTTCTAGGTAATTATTGCTTGTCAAATGTTTGTCAGTGACCTTCATTTTAATTCACTGTAGCTGAAAAATATTCGTGGCTTATATTTGGTTTTTAGTGTGCTCTTAAGCTATTTATTGCGAAAGATTCAGGACAAGTAGTATAATCGTATTATTAGTGAGGTGTTAAAAGAATATGATTTTAATTTATCTTGATTTTTCTATTTAATTTTACTTTTTTCATAAATATTTTTTCGCAGTATTCAAGAAAATACAGGTATTTGGGGAAGAATACTAAGATTCTGTTCAACTTAAAAAATGTTAACCAAGTGTGTATATGTCATGAAAAGATGCTGAAGCAGACACTAAGAGAGATAAAAGTATGAAATAAAATATGGTACCAGCTTTCAAGGGATTTAGAGTATATAAGAAGGGGCAGATAACAAAGTGAAGAAAATCAGATTTTTAAAAATTACCTAGTTAAATGAAAGTGGAAAATAAGTCTAGAAGGATGTTTCTGTTTTATTAGCCTAGATAAGTGCATGTGAGGCAAATGAATTCTTGAATTGGAAGGTTGTGCAAAAACCACATCATGACCTAGTCCAATTTCTCAATAGAAACCTTGGTGGAAGTAAAAAAGTCAAATTAATGAATAATAAAAATGTGTGAAATACCATGCTTAGATTTTATGGACCTCTTAGAAGCTTCAGTATCAGGCATATCAATATATTCCAAAATGTCAGGTAAACAGCCATGTTAAACACGAGCTAAAAGAACGTTAGTATTTAAAGTTTACTAGAAAATATACAACACTTGGGGGAAGTTTGAGAAGTTGGTAGAGATTAAATTCACTCTGCCTGTTCCCATGGCTTATTCCTACTCTTTCTTTAATTCTCATGTTAGTTATGACTTCATACAAGAAGGTCTTTTTGATCCCCCAAATTGGGATCAGATGTTTTTTACTAAAGGTATTTTAAAAATATTCTGTATGTCCCCATTGTAGCATTTAACATATATTGTAATTCTTAGTAATTAGCTGCTTCTTCATTTGTTATACCTGACTAGACTCTGAGTTCCATGAAGGCAAAAATCAGGTTGGCTTGTATGCCCACTACTTTAGCCCAGTACAGTACAATAGCACGCTTTGACAAACACATACATTTTAATATGGCCATTTCCTCTTATGGTATTTTGTGCACAGAGGATTTTGTATATCATTTATAAAAGACTGTGCTCTTGTCCTCAAGGAGATCATAATCTAGTTGAAGAGCCTAAGTAAAAGCACATAAAAAGGTCAAGGCCAGTATGAGGACTTGGTCAGACGTTAACCCAAAGTAGAATTAAAAAATCACCCAATTAAAAATATTGACAAGATCCTCTGAATTCAGAGCAGGGTAAGAGATCATTGGGTGCTAGAGTAGTCTATGAAGGAAGACTTCATAGCAGAAAAAGTTTTAATTGGAAATTGAAGGATGAGAAGAATTGGCTAGATAAGCAAGAGGAGGAGGGACTGTTCAGGCCTATTCTACACTATTAGTGTTCATCTGTAGCGTATTTGTAATAAATGAAAATAATAAAACTATATATACCTTATAAACTACTAATCCAGATTTTTCATCTAATTTTTTTCCTCCCTTATCATTTTAGGTTAATGAATTTTTACTTAAAATGAGTATTTCTAATTTACCTTTGTCCCGTTTTTCTTAACACTTTTGGTTCCGTGAGATTAACGTATACATGAGGTCTGTCCAAAAAAAAGCCCAGTCATTGTTAATATAATGAGAACAGTTTATGTGACATCGATGTAACCTGGCAGTCAAGGAGAATGGACTGGAATACGCATGCATGAACAGTAACACTGTCACTGTACTAGTCAGGGGGGGCAGTGGATGCCAGTGAGTGAGCATGTGTACTGTGTGGCTGTCGCATTTAAAATGTGCAAGTAGGGTAATGAATCTGCATCAGATTTTGCGTTAAGCTTGAACATTCCTCCACAGAAACTATTCAGATGATTCAGAAGGCTTTTGGGGACAATGCATGAGTGCAACACAAATAAGTGTGGCACAGACAATTCAAAGATGGTCTAAAATTTATTGAAAGGGATCCATGTTCTGGAAGGCTCACAACAAGCAGAACACCTGAGAATGTTGAACATGTATGGGCTGCAATCAGCAAAGATTGGCAACTGACAGTGCGAGAACTAGAAGCTGATCTGGGAGTTCCAAAAATGACTGCATCTGAGATTTTGACGCAGGATTTTGACATGAAATGTTTTGTGGCAAAATTTGTTCCATGGCTTCTGCTACCAGAGCAGAAGGAACATTGTGCTGTGGTTGCTAATGACTTGATTCAGACTGCTACCAATGAACCACATTTCTTCAAGAAGGGTCATAACTGGAGATGAATTGTGTGTCTATAAGTATGACCTGGAAACAGGCCCAGTTGTCCCCAGTGGAAGTCACCAGGCTCTCTGCCTGCAAAGGAGGTGCTGCAGAATTGCAGCAAGATCAATACAATGTTAACTGTGTTTTTTGATTGGGTAAATGTTGTCCACCACGCATATGCCCCTCCAGGCCAAACAATAAGGAGTACGATCTCAGTGTTTTTCCTTGGGTGAGAGATGCAATACGATGAAAACGGCTGCAGCTGTGGGCAGCTTCAGTCATGAGAATGCACCCGTTCATGCACCACGTCTCACGCAGAGTTTTTTTGTGAAACATCAAGTCACCCAGGTGACTCAGCACCTCCTACAGCCCAGATTGGCACCCTGTGACTTCTAGCTTTCCCCAAAACTAAACTCATCTTTGAAAGGGAAGAGATTTCAGATTATTGATGAGATTCAGGAAAATAGGATGGGGCAGTTGATGACGACTCCAACAAAGGATTTTGCAGGATGTGTGAACAATGGAAGGGACACTAGGAGAATTGTGTGAGTTCTGAAGGTGCCCACTTTGAAGGGGACTGAGGATGTTTTTTGTATCTTAATACATGCGTCTTTCGCATAGTGCATGGCTGGATACTTTCTGGACAGACCTTGAATATCTGGAATGTACCCTTTTAAAATGTAAGGGCTTCCCTCTAGGACTAAAACAAGATTAGTTTTATATTTTGTTTACTGTTCTGATTATTTTCCACAATTGACTTGAGACAAGAAACTGTCTCTTCTAGGCTCATTTTTTATTTGTGAATTAGAAATGATATTGCCTGCCTTGCCACTCTTACAGATTTATCATGTTGATAAAATGAGATAATATGATAAAAGTTATCTGAAAGGGATAAAAAATGTTCTAGAAATACAGTTGCATGTTATTTCTGTTCTAATTTGTATATCTGGCTTAGAGAATTTCTCATGATATTTCTCAGCTTGAAGATGTTATATTGCAGCCTTAATTGAAGTTTAGAATTCTTGACTTTTGACAGGAGCTTTTAACATGGCAGGGATAGTGGGTAGTGTTAGCTCTGGAACAGCAGTCTTCGTGTGCTACGGAGTTCTTCTCATTTCGGCCCTTCCGTCAGTGCACTTTTAAGTGACTGTGTGGTGGGCATTTCCTCTCTGGATGACCCTTCTGTTTAATTCAGTTATGGATGAGGACATGGTTATTAAGGGCATCAGTAAAATTTCATCTTCATAAGGTATGATGAGGTCTCCCCCCCAACCCCCCAAAAAACCTGAATTTAATTTTAATTATGCTTGAGGCTTTAACAACTTAACTTTGCCTCCCAGTACTTGTTAGATATAAGTGTGCATTGAGCGATCGTACATCTGAGAATGATCTTTTGAAATGTTTTTTAGAACTCTTAAGGTTTACTTTCTCTCCCCTTTAAAAAATTTATATATTTGATGAAAAGGATTTTTAACAGCACTTTTAAAGTGCTCCCTATTTGCTAGTTGCTCTTTAAAACATCTTTTAAAAAAGAGTTAATTGTAACTTTAATGGGCACACTTTTTTATTGAGGTAATAATTGACATATAACATTATATTAGTTTTAGGTGTACAATAAAATGATTCAATATTTTTATATATTGCAAAATGATCACCACAGTAAGTCTCCATAACATTTGTCATCGTACGTAATTATAAAATATTTTTCCTTGTGATGAGAACTTTTAAGAACTCTCAGCAACTTTCAAATATGCATTACAATATTATTATAGTTATGTTGTACTAAAACATAATAATCCTTGCAGTAACTATGAGAGAGGTTCTGTTAATCCCATTTTACAGATGTGGAAACTGAGTAAGTTACTGAAGAGTTAATGCAACTTATCCAGGAGCACATAACTAGAAGCTACAGAGCTAGGAAGAGAATATACACAATCTGGTTCTAGAATAATTGCTTTTAACCACACAGTATACTGCTTATTAAATCATCGCTTGTCTTTAAAAAGATTAGAAAACACTGGATCATATAAGATTCAGTTGTAAGTTATAAACATGAGCCTTTTACCTTGATAAAACTTGATTCATTTATTCAGCACCTATTTACTGAGTGTCTTCTGTATTTCAGACTGCGATAAGTGCTGAGTTTTGAACAAGATGTACATAGCCCCTGAACGTATGGATTTTATATTCCAGCAGAGAAGACAGATACTAATAAGTTGTTCATAAATGCTACAAAGGAGGAATTTGAAAGAGTTTTTGACAGGGATTCTGACATGTTTTTAGAGAAGGATTCTATGAGAAAATGGCATTTGAGCTAAGTTTTAAAGAAGCCTTGTGGTGCCTACCTGAGGGTATGACTAAAATTATAGACTTAGAACCATCGATAGAACATCGATAGCACCCTGTAAGAAGTGAGCTAAACTCCGTATACATCATTTGCCCTTATACACACTTCACGTCTTCTGAAACTATCATTGTTTTATATATTTGGTGCCTGGTATAATTGGCATTTATAATGCTGAAACAGTCATAAAGTAGATTATGTTCTTTACATTTGGTTTATTAAGGCAGGGAAGTGATAAAATAGAGAATGAGAAAGGGTCTTTAGAGGTTTTATTCTCTTGTTTTACCAGTACCCTATTGCGGGGGGGTCTAGAACGTAATACCCGCAAAAAGTGAGGGAATACTGTATACAAAATGCCTCAGAAAATTCTCCTGATTTGCTCAGAGGTTTGTTTGTTTGTTTGTTTGTTTCCAGCTTTTCTTTATTGATTATATTGTTACAATATGTTTGGTTTTTTTAAGATCCTCAAAAATAGTGCAAATGAAAAAAATATTTCTAGTATTTAATTTGTTTGAAAAACTTGCCAAGATTTTTTTCCTTATTTATGTGAGAAAATAATATGCTAATATAGCATTTATATTTAAAAGTGTCTCAGGTGTCTTCTTTTAGCCCTACTTGGCAGCAAGGGTAAGCCCTTTGTTTTTCTACCTGTACTAGAGTGACTTGAATAAAATTGGAAACGAACAAAAGAAAGAAAACACAGGGAGAAAAATGATGGTACTTTAGCTGAAAATAACCTGAAGTTAATCTACATAACTTGACTCATTTATTTAGTAGGGATGTTCATGAGTACTTTCTTTTAAAACTGTACTAAAATGTTTTTATCTTTGTTGGGACTGCAGTGGAACGTCTTATATTTTTATTTCCTTCTCTGTTTAATATGTCTTTATATGAAATATTTTATTCCATAAGACTCAGCCATTAGATCATAGAAGAAAATTTTACCTAATTCTTGCCTCATCAATTATCAAAGAGAGAAAAGAAGCTTATATTATATAACAAAGTACAGGAAAGTCACCATTTTCTTTTTGACTTAGTCATCTCATTTTTGGTAGATTGCAAAGGTCGACTGCAAGGAAATACTAGACATCATATGTAACCTGGAATCCGAGGGTCAGGATAACACAGCGTTTGTTCTTTGTACAACTTACCTTACGCAGCAGCTCCAAACTGCAAGTGTATATTGTTCTTGGTAAGTATATTTACTTTTTATTCCCTTTTTTTTGTTAGTGTATAGTATAGCAGTTGGGGTTTATGTAAAACATTGGTTCGTTCCAAATTTAAAAGCCCAAGCAAATTAAATGGTGATTTGTGAATAAAATTTTGTCTATAAGCTAACCTATTTAATTAATGACATCATTAGTTTAATCTTTTCTGGAAGAGTCCAAAAATAAACAGTGAAAAGTTTGAATTCATCTTCATCATTCCATAGAGGGTTGTTGCCTTTTTCTTTGAAGATAAGATTATGGCAATATGAAACATTGATGTTAGGTTGTTTCCCTTTACATTAATTATATCTTCTGCTAATCACTTTTCCTCTCTCATTTAGAAACCCACTAGTTATCTAGGTTTTTAGGTCAAAATTGCAGTAGAGATGGTAATCCATTTGAATAGTAATTTCTTTTGTAACTTTGGCACCATATTAGCAGAATTGCATTATTTTGGTTTTAACTCGGTTGATATCTTGTTTGCCTACTGAGTACTTAGTTGTTAAATAGGAAACAGTAGGTGTAACCCATGGTTTTTTCATTCTAACTGTATTGAATCCTGTTTAGGCCAGAAGACAAGCACAATACATAGGAAACCTCTAAAATGCAAGAGTCTGTCAATAGAAATCAGATTCGTGATATGAATAATATTATAGGAGATTAGAAAAAGATCCTTGCTGTACACCAGTGTCAGGGAGGAGGTAGTATTTGAGCTTTAATTCAACGAATGGATTGGATCTGCATAATCTTGATTAGAGGGGCCTGGAGTATTTTAGAAACTAAAGATAACTTGAGAAAAAAAATAAAAAAGTGAAGATGACTTGAAGTTGGAAATGAGCATTTTGTTTGAAGGAAAATTTAGTAAATGCTTTCGTACACTTTAGCATTCGCTCATCTCCTTCTAGAGCATTTGTGTGTATTTGTATAGTTTTATGGTATTAGCATTTTGTTTATTACTATATTTTTTGTTTACTATTTTATATAGAAATATTATTCATGTACTGTAAATTATCTCACCTAACCCTCATAATAATCATTGCACAGATGAGGCAGGCAGTGGAGGATCAGAGGGATCAGAGAAGTCTTGTGATTGCCCAAGGTCTCAAGGTTAACATGGTAGACCTGAGATTCAAGTCCAGGGTTTTTGACTCCTAATCCAGATGTCTTTTTGAGACAGCCAGAATTCAATTTGTAGTCTTTATCACCAAATCTGCTATGCCAGAGTTATATCTCCTATGAGAAAGGAGATAGGGGATAGGGACTTAAAGTATATTTTATAATGATCGTTGTGGGCATTTTGTTAGGAAACCAAAAAAGAAGTGATAAAAAATTTCAAAAGTGTTAAGTAGCAATGAGATTTTTGATTACTAAATCAAGCAGAGGTGTTTTTTTTTTTTTTCATGCATTAGGGATTAGAAATTTTTAGCTTCAGTAAAACAAATGTATTCACTTAAAGAACAAACTCTTATTTTTCTTATCACACTTAACCTCTTTGCCTCTAATGAAAACAATAACCTCTGGTTATAGTTAGGTTTTCAGTGCAAAGAATACGTTAAATCATATATGGGATGTATTAGAATTTTTAAAACTAGTCACACAATTCTTTTCATAACCCTGTTACAGCCTCCCTTTCACTGTGACCCGTACTTTTTTTTTCTTCCCTTCTTCGCTCAGCTACCATTAGCCCTGTTAAGGCTGTTAGTGGCTCTGGGATTAATGCTGTTCCCCTGTAGCAGGAAAAGATTAACAGGGATTTCCCTCTTGTTGGCCTCCTAATGAGCTATAATGAGTAAAGGAAAGAAAATCTTATGTCACTTCACACTTCGTTAAAGTAAGCTTGTTCCAAGTAATTCAAAAAGAAATACAATTTTAACATTTCAGAATTTGGAAACTTTTTGTTTACCCTTCTTTTCAAAACACTTTTTTTTAAGTGGTATTTTTGATAAGATATTTGTAAAATTATGACAATAATGTTGGCTACCATAATGAAAGCAGTCACTTTTTAAATATATATATTTATTTATTTTTAGAGAGGGGAAGGGAGGGAGAAAGGGAGAGAAACATTGATGTGCAAGAGAAACATCAATTGGTTGCTTCTTTTGCACTCCCAACCTGGCACCTGCTTGGCCCACAACCCAGGCATGTGCCCTGACCAGGAGTTGAATCTGAGACCTTTTGGTTTGCAGGATGATGCCCAGCCTACTGAGATACACCATTCAGGGCAGCAGTCACTTAATTTTAAACACATATACATACTAGAGTATATTTATTGGAAATGTCACTCTTTTAATTGTGGTCGCCATGGAAGATAATATTTGAAATGTGAACTGCGTAACTATCACCCAAAGCACGTTTTTATTCTTACAGAAATTTCCTTCAGAGAAATTTACAAACCACATTAAAATATATTATAACAGTGATCATAGAATTGATCTCAAAAGATAATATTGCTTTTTTTCTTTTTATTAACTGTCCCCCACTCCTAAATTTTTGGCTATCTGCAAAAATCAAGGAAGTGCTGGAAGAATGAGTTTTGTCTAGATGTCTAGCCGTGGTAATTAGAGTAGCCACATAAGTGAGAAAGATAACAATTTTGAATGGGACATTGTCCATATAGATGTGTAATTACCACTGCTGCTTTAAAAATAAAATTATTGGGTTCAATCACAGTAAGTTTTCAGCAAGTATTTGATAGGTTGACTTTTATTTTCTGTAATGTCTCTGAGCTTGAACTTTATATGTTGTATATTTGTGTGTCTTCAGATATAATTTTCTGTCTGTTCTCTCCTAACTGGACCGTGATATACCAGGGTTATCATTTATCAATATGTCATCTAATTCACAGTTGAGTCCCCTGTACCTGGCAAAGACCACATATCCATATATGTTTAATTTAACTGAATGTCGTAGGAAAAAAAGAGGATATGAGAATCAACTACTCGTATTTTCAGGAGCCTTCTTTATGGCATGGGCATTCCTTAATTTCACAAGGTTTTGTGGTTTTTCCCTCCCCACCTCATTTCTAAAGTGCCTAAATTCTATATCTCAGTGTGACATGTTAACTCAGCTTCATGGGCCTCCTGCTATTCAGAAACACAGTGTAAAGTTCTTGCTTGGTAACCACATCTCTGCCAAAATTTGTTTCCTCATATTAATAGAAATAAATTTCCTTTCCAATTTTATGAATTTGTAATGTTGACTTGTTGTAAGCAGTGAGCTAATTTTAGAACCTTGGAAGCATCTATATAATGAAATCATTTTTCATATATTTTTTCATGGTTGTCCAATTTTAAAATTCATATCACTGTACTAATTGAAGAAGTATTTGTCCTACTGCATGGGTGACCCACAGTTATGATTCATTAGTGTTTCATTGTTTCAGTGTGCAGATTTGATTGGGTGATTAAGGTCACATATTGGCATTCTCACGAGTAATTTATGGGTTGTCATGGTTTCATGTTCGTTTTACGTATTTGAGTGGGTAATAGTTGTTTTAAATTGTTGAATTGTAATGTGAAAATAAGTATACAAATATAAAATACCCTGTTTTGATCATGGTTATTAGGAGTTAAAAATAACTAGAGCTTGATATATTTCATTTGGAATAAACCAAGCCCTAGACATTCTGATATCTTTTTAATTATCAATTTAAAAGCCCTAAATTTTCAATCTGCCTTTTATCACATTATCAGATTTGCTTTCTTTAAACTTCTAGCTAGTCAGTGGATTTTTATTTTTCACCATTTTATCTCCATATCAGGTCTTACTGGCTTTGATAATTTTGTTTAAGTAGAATAGATTTCACATACATGTATTTTGCTTTTTTTTTTTTTTTTTAATCCTCGCCTGAGGATATGTTTATTGCTTTTAGAGAGAGAGGAAGAGAGAGGAAGAAAGAGTGAAACATTGGTCAGTTGCCTCCCATACGTACCTCAACCAGGATTGAACCCGCAACCTATTGGTGTACGGATGACAGTCCAACTAACTTAGCCCCTGGTCAGGGTACATACATATATTTTGATAGATACTCTTTTTATCTCTGAACAAATGTAATTCTCCCATTTCCTTTGTTCTTCAGAATTTTACACTATTCTCAACTTTTTATTACAAAAATGCTTACATCTGTAAGAAGCAGTCTTATGAGTTTAAAAATGAATAGTCATCCCAATTATTGCCTGGGCTGTTAGCTATTTTCAAAGCTGACCTATCTCAATTTTTACTTTTCTGGTTAGGGAAGCAACACTGGTTTCCAAAGAAATATTTGAAAGTATTTAAGGTTAATTTCATTTGTTTTAGCTCAAATTCACCATCATTAAATATTATAAGCTTTAATCATATATCTTCTGAGACATATATTTGTTTTACTCTTTGAAGCAAGTATTGTATCTGTGTAAGAATTTCACCATATGAGAATCCTAGTTATCTCTTTATAAAAAGTGTTAAATTCTGTTAAATATTTTTATTTTTTACCCATTATAAAAAGAAGTACATTTTTGTAAGCAATACTCCATGGCAGATGATCAGAACTGTCTGACACAATTTGAACTTGCTATAGCAACAAAGTCTAACCTTTTCCATTGTTCTCTCCTCTATAAGACAAGCCATTATATAGGCTTAGTGTAAAAATAAATAAAAATAAAAAGAGGTATATTTATTTCTTAAGCTTCAGATTTGTAACCAGCTTCTTGGAATAGTCTGTGTTAATAGCAATAATAGGATATTAATTAAGTAAAACTAGTTTATGAAAATAATATGGTTATTTAAAGAAATTTTTTTAATCCTCACACGACAATTTTTTTCATTGCTTTTAGTGAGAGAGAAAAGGGGAGGGAGGAGGGAGAGAGAGAAAGAAAGAGAAAGGAGAGGGGAGGGTTCGGAGGAGCATCAATATGAGAGAGAAACATCGATTGATTGCCTTCTCAGATCTGTCCTGACCAGGGACTTAACCTGCAACCTTGGTGTGTGGCCTAACAGGGACTCGAACCTGCGACTTTTGGTTTACAGGACAATGCTCCCACCAATTGAGCCACACTGGCCAGGGCAATGTGGTTATTTTTTAAAATGAAAATCATTTAACAGATGTATAGTAGTATCTATTGAAATTGTACAGAAAAGAGCCACTTTTAAAAAATTTTACAGGACAATGCTCCCACCAATTGAGCCACACTGACCAGGGCAATGTGGTTATTTTTTAAAATGAAAATCATTTAACAGATGTATAGTAGTATCTATTGAAATTGTACAGAAAAGAGCCACTTTTTTAAAAAGTGGTAACTTTCCTTGCATTCACATTTTATATTCACAGTAGCATTTCTGTCCTTGGCATTTTTAAATGTCTAGTCATTTTCCTTGAGAGTTTTCTCTTAACCCATTCAAGGTTTTATTTAACTTACTCTTTTCAAGCTTTTCTTTGTTTCCATGGTGAGATATTTGTGGGATTCTTGTATTTTAGCCTTTTCAAAGAGTACCAATTTATTAATTTTATTAGTACTATTTAAACATTTCAAAATATAGGTCTGAGTAGCAGCATGATGTTTTAGAGCTGAAAAAGGCCCATGAGATTAATGTGGAGAAGTAGACCATTAGAATAGTTAATGGTTGTATACATTTTTTTGGCAGTGTAGTAATATGTGATGATCCCTGCCCCCTGGGATGGTCAGTGCAATTACCAGTGTAAGGGGTAAAACATTTTGGAACAAGGTGGGAACAATTTGGGAGGAAACAGTAGATAATAATATATACAGATTTTTCTTCTAGTTTTAGTTTACTGTCCATTTATTTTCACAAACAAACAAACAAAAAAAATGGGGTGGGGAGGTGGATAGCAAGTACCAGTTGTTTTAAATGTTTTACTTTAATCTTTTGTTTTATAGGGAATTGACTCTGTTTTGGAGTAAACTGCAAAGAAGAATTGACCCTTCATTAGACACATTTTTGGAGCGCTGTCGTCAGTTTGGTGTCATAGCTAAAACACAGCAGCATTTATTTTGCCTCATTAGAGTTGTACAGACTGAAGTGAGTAATTTATGCCTTTTATGCTTATTGTCCTGAAGGGAAGAAATGAGGGCGGAGATAACTTTCAGGCAACTCCTTTTAGATAAGGCAATGAAAATAATGGGATTTAATACAGTAATGGAATTGGGTATATCTAGCTGTTTCTGCAGTTTCACTTCCTAGGAATCCACACTTTTTCTTAATGGAAAATAGTGATTTGAGAGGGAGATATAAGGAGACTAAATGGTAATAGGAAGAAAAATACAATGAAGATTAAATCAAAATTTTAAAAAAAGTAATTTGAAGTGACAGACCTCTGGAGGAAAGGAAGATTTTTTCTTTGCTGCCACCTCAACCACCCTGCTTTGCCTAGAACAGTGTTCTGTGTTTTATACAGGCATATGTGTTTGCAAATTAACATAATAATTATAAATGAAGAAAATACATTGCATTTTTCAGCTTCTTGCCGTGATACATTTTTCTGGGGTTTGGAGTAATAGAACAGTTTCAAAATCAACTATACATTGTAAACTTCTTTACAAATAGGAAACAGGTTTACATATTTTTAGGACACAAATATTTCCTAAAATGTAATGAATTGCCATATGTAAAAACTTGTTATTTTAGTTCAGCCCCTATAGATATATATGGTAGGTTAAAAATAGGTTTACAGTTGTATGTGAAATACACTTTATTTTTGTATTAATTATTGTATTATTTTCCATATGAACAACTGTAAACCTACTTTTGCTCCACCCTATATGCTGAGATTACTAGCCTAGAAATTTGGGGTAAGTCTTATGCTGTTCTCTATTTTTATTTTGTTTTGTTTTTAGTATCTTCTTGTGACTGAGTTCCCCATATACCCACATCTATAATTGCTCATGGGTATAAGTAAAGTATTAGTTTTCTATTGCTGCATAACAAGTTATCAGAAAGTTAGCACTTAAAACAGCACCTATTTATTAGTTCACAGTTTTGTAGCACAGAAGTTCAGCACAACATGGCAAGGTTTACTGCTTAAAGCAGTGGTTCTCAACCTGTGGGTCGCGACCCCTTTGGGGGTCAAATGACCCTTTCACAGGGGTCGCCTAAGACCATCGGAAAACATATATAATTACATATTGTTTTTGTGATTAATCACTATGCTTTAATTATGTTCAATTTGTGGTTGAAAGCAACAGTGTATAGCGGAGAGAGCTTTGTAATAGTACCTCTTTATTTTCTGGACTTCGTTTTTCAATAAATAGCTTAAACCAGATCATCACTTAAAGGTGGTTAGAGTTATTAAACTTTAATTTTATGACTTGAGAAAGTCATAAGTGGAGGGAAGACTAATGAATCCAGGTCTCTCTCAATACTTTCAAAATAATATGACAGAATGAATGTAGATGTAGTTATATTTTTAATTGGAAGATACAAGAAGAGGGATCATCTTGAATCCAGTTTATTTGGTTATGACTACTATTTTGCAAAACATGTCCTTATATAGTTTAATCCCTTCTCCTTAGTAATAAAGAAGCTAAAAATTAAAGATGTGTGATTTATAAGGATCATACACCTAGTTCACAGCAGAGTCAGGACTGGACCAATCTTGACAAATTGTATAATGTGATCTGAGGTTATCATTTGTAAATCATAGCACAGCGGACTTGGAGAAAGCTGGGTAAATTTTAAAATAATTCATAAGTTTTTAATAGTAATTATTACTTTTTTTTTTTAGAAGCCTGTGACATAAACAGAATGTCTATTTTTTTCTTCAAACAACCTAATGTGGTTGAAATGGTAAAATTTGTGAAATTAGTTAAGAACATTTATAAAAACAAAAACTAGAAATACCATTATATATTCTGAATAGATATGCCAAGAAGTTACTTGTTAAAGGAGTGGTGAGTAACTTAGAATTAGTTGGAGATGAATTTTGAAGAAATTGTTGGACATGCATAAATTGGTGGTTTTAAAACCAGGAAGGTGGGAAAACAAAGAGTGTGGCGTGTGGTATTAAGGGCACATAGCCAAGTCAGTTAAGCTTTGGAGTCAGTATCAGCAGTAAAGTGGTTAAGAACTCAGACTCTGAAGATTGCTTTAAGTTTAAATCTTTGCTTCTCTGCTCACCAGCTAGTGACATTGGACAACTAACCTGAGCCTTGGTTTCTTTATCTATAAAATGAGGACAATGTATGTAAAGAATTTATTTAGAATAGTGCCTAGGATGTAGTAAGGGTTCTATAAGTTAATGGCAATTATTTCTTTGTGTTCCCAGCATTTTGAATGGTACCCAACATGGAGTAGGTTGTTTAGCAAATTGATTACTGATTTGAACAGTGCAATTTATCCTTAGTTGTTTTACATGATATTCTGTTAAAGATTTACTATATGCCAACACTGTAGTAATCAGTTTATATCATCTAAACTTCATTTTTATAACAATGTTAGGAAAATCTAATACTTCCATTACTATTATCATTTTACAGATGAGGAAACTGAGGCATAGAGGAATTAAGAACTTGTCTCTGTAGTGATGCTGGGGTTCAAAGACAAAGTCTGACTTGAAATTCTGTGCTCTTAAGTAATTCATTTTAAGCTATTCTGCCATATGATCTTATTTTTCTTATATTATTTTCCCATTCCATTTCAGCCTCTCCCATAAAATGTCATTTTCTATGCACTAGCTATTTGTCACAAATGACCAGATCTTTTTCCTGGTTTTTGACTAGTTTTCTGAAAACCTGCTGCTAACAGAGAGATTTTCTGATTTCTGTTGTTTTTCCATGGGAAGCTTGAGATTCAGTACACCTGTAACTTTAAAGTATTGATTCTTTTAGGAAGAGATGAGGAGAATAATTTATTCAGCCTTGGGGTTTTGAAAACACCAAAATGTTCATAGCACGTGAATTTCTTACATTGAATTCTATTAGACTCACTTATACATGTTTCCTTTGAATTCATGTGCCTTTATTGTTTAAACATGTTTAGCACATGGGTAAATTACTTGAGGGTTAAGGACTGCTTTAATATGCAGTTTATATAATGCTTCTATAATTAAAAAAATAACTTTTCTTCATGAGGAAAGAGGTGATAACATTAAAAAAAATAAAACAGAGATTTTAAGGGGAAAAAATTGCATCAAATTCAGATTCTTCCGTGCTTTCCTTGTAGGCACAAGATGCTGGTCTTGGAGTATCGATATTATTGTGTGTCAGAGCTCTTCAACTCAGATCAAGTGAGGATGAAGAAATGAAGGCGTCAGTTTGTAAAACAATTGCTTGTCTTTTACCAGAAGATTTAGAAGTTAGACGAGCCTGTCAACTTACAGAATTCTTAATTGAACCCACTTTGGATGGGTTTAATATGTTGGAAGAACTATATTTGCAACCAGATCAAAAATTTGATGAAGAAAATGCACCAGTTCCAAATTCTCTTCGATGTGAGCTCTTATTAGCTTTAAAAGCCCACTGGCCTTTTGATCCTGAATTTTGGGACTGGAAAACTTTAAAACGACACTGCCACCAACTTCTAGGACAAGAGGCCTCAGATTCTGATGATGATCTAAGTGGCTATGAAATGTCTATAAATGACACAGATGTTTTAGAGTCATTTCTCAGTGACTATGAGGAAGGTAAAGAAGATAAACAATATAGAAGAAGAGATTTGACAGATCAGCACAAGGAGAAAAGAGATAAAAAACCCATTGGTTCTTCTGAAAGATACCAGAGGTGGCTTCAGTATAAATTTTTCTGTTTGTTATGTAAGCGGGAATGTATAGAGGCCAGGATTCTTCATCATTCTAAGATGCACATGGAAGATGGAATTTATACTTGTCCAGTTTGTATTAAAAAGTTCAAGAGAAAAGAAATATTTGTTCCTCATGTGATGGAACATGTTAAAATGCCACCAAGCAGAAGGGACCGCTCTAGAAAGAAATTACTGTTGAAAGGCTCTCAAAAGGCAATTTGTCCCAAGAGTCCCTCTGCAGCCCTAGAACAAAACCAGTCGTTGAATGAACAAGCCAAAGGAGAGTCTCATGAATATGTCACATTCAGCAAATTAGAAGATTGCCACCTGCAAGACAGAGATTTGTACCCATGTCCTGGCACAGACTGTTCCCGTGTGTTTAAACAATTTAAATACTTAAGTGTACATCTTAAAGCCGAACACCAAAATAATGATGAAAATGCCAAGCACTACTTGGATATGAAAAATAGAAGAGAGAAGTGTACTTATTGTCGACGACATTTCATGTCTGCATTTCACCTGCGGGAACATGAACAAGTGCATTGTGGTCCTCAGCCTTATATGTGTGTATCTATAGATTGCTATGCTAGGTTTGGATCAGTGAATGAACTACTTAACCATAAACAAAAACATGATGATCTGCGTTATAAATGTGAATTAAATGGCTGTAATATTGTTTTCAGTGACTTGGGACAGCTTTACCACCATGAAGCACAACATTTTAGGGATGCATCTTACACATGCAAGTTTGTTGGCTGTAAGAAGTTCTATTATTCCAAAATTGAATACCAGAATCACCTCTTAATGCATAACGTTGAAAGTTCAAATGGAGATGTGAAATCTGTGAAACTTGAGGAGCCTGCAGCAGGTGAAAAGCAAGAGTGTATTGATCAGCCCCATCTACTTGACCAAACTGATAAATCACATTTACCTGAGGATCTTCTTTTCTGTGCAGGATCAGCTAGTTCTCAAATAGAACCTGCAGAAAATCTGAAAGAAAACAGTGACAGTAATTCTAGTGATCAGCTAAGTCATAGCTCTTCTGCTTCTGTGAATGAAGAGTTAATTGACACATTGGATCACTCTGAAACCATGCAGGATATATTGCTATCTCATGAGAAAGTCTTTGTGTCCTCCAGCTTAAAAGAAAAATGTTCCAGTGTGGCAATTTGTTTTGATGGGACTAAGTTTACCTGTGGTTTTGATGGCTGTGGTTCCACATACAAAAATGCAAGAGGGATGCAGAAGCATCTACGAAAGGTTCATCCATACCATTTTAAACCCAAAAAGATAAAGACAAAAGATCTCTTTCCCTGTTTGGGTAATGAACACAATCAGACAACTGTAAAGTTTGATCCAGAAACTAAACCTAGCTCAGATACAAACAGTGACTCCCCAGATGAAGGTCTAGATCACAATATTCATACCAAATGTAAACGAGAACATCAAGGTTATTCTTCAGAAGCCTCCATTTGTGCTTCTAAAAGGCCATGTACAGAGGATACCATGTTGGAACTTCTGTTGCGCTTGAAACATTTAAGCTTGAAAAACTCAATAACACATGGATCTTTCTCAGGGTCATTGCAGGGGTACCCATCCAGTGGTGCTAAGTCTCTTCAGTCTGTTTCACCTAATATCACGGACCTTAATTTTCAGAATCAAGATGAAAATATGCCAAGTCAGTACCTTGCACAGTTGGCAGCGAAGCCTTTTTTCTGTGAGCTTCAAGGATGCAAATATGAATTTGTGACCAGAGAGGCTTTGTTAATGCATTATCTTAAAAAACATAATTATTCAAAAGAAAAAGTCCTCCAGTTAACCATGTTTCAACAACGGTATTCCCCATTCCAGTGTCATATTTGCCAAAGGTCATTTACAAGAAAAACACACCTTAGGATTCATTATAAAAATAAACATCAAATCGGCACTGACAGAGTAACTCACAAACTATTAAATAATGAAAAATGTGATCATGAAGGCCCATGCTCAGTAGATAGGTTGAAAGATGAATGTTCTGCTGAACTTGGAGGTGATCCCAGCAGTAACTCTGAGAAGCCACGCTGTCATTCGAAAAAGGATGAATGCAGTTCAGAAACAGACTTGGAGTCATCTTGTGAAGAAACAGAAAGTAAAACATCTGATATTTCATCACCAATAGGTAGCCATAGAGAAGAACAAGAAGGAAGAGAGGGGAGAGGTAGCAGGAGGACTGTTGCTAAAGGAAATCTCTGCTATATTTTGAATAAATACCACAAACCATTCCATTGTATCCATAAAACTTGCAACTCTTCATTTACCAACCTAAAAGGCTTGATTCGCCATTATAGAACTGTGCATCAGTACAACAAAGAACAGTTATGTTTAGAAAAAGACAAAGCAAGAACCAAAAGGGAACTTGTCAAATGTAAAAAGATATTTGCTTGCAAATATAAAGAATGTAACAAACGCTTCCTGTGTTCCAAAGCTCTTGCTAAGCACTGTAGTGACTCTCACAATCTAGACCATATTGAAGAGCCTAAAGTGCTTTCTGAAGCTGAGTCTGTGGCAAGGTTTTCCTGTAACCAGCCCCAGTGCCCTGCTGTTTTTTATACGTTCAACAAGTTGAAGCACCACTTGATGGAACAACATAATATTGAAGGAGAAATACATTCAGATTATGAAATTCATTGTGATCTTAATGGCTGTGGCCAGATTTTCACTCATCGCAGTAATTATTCTCAACATGTCTATTACCGACATAAGGACTATTATGATGATTTGTTTAGAAGCCAGAAAGTGGCAAATGAAAGGCTACTAAGGAGCGAAAAGGTGTGTGAAACAGCTCTCACTCAAGGGCACGAACATCAGATTACCAGGAGGTCATGTAATGCTAAAGCTAAAAAATGTGGCTTACTGAAAGAAAAGAAAGCTCCAATTACTTTTAAAACAAGAGCTGAAGCCCTCCATATGTGTGTGGAGCATTCTGAGCACACACAATACCCCTGCATGGTTCAAGGATGCTTATCTGTAGTGAAGTTGGAGAGCAGCATAGTGAGGCATTACAAACGTACCCATCAGATGAGTAGTGCCTATTTAGAGCAACAGATGGAAAATCTTGTCATTTGTGTTAAGTACGGTACCAAAATTAAGGAGGAGCCACCTTCTGAAATAGAGCCCTATATAAAGAAAGAAGAAGATGCAAGCTGTGAATCAGAGCACACAAAGCACAGCCATTCCCCAGGTGACCATGGCATACCTGTCCAGAACACCGATTGCCTTCATCCAGGTGAAAGGGATGGAGGTCAGAAAGGATGTACTGAAAGCAACCAAGTATTTGAGGCAGATAATCTGCTTTACAGAGGAACTTTGAAATGCAGCCATAGTTCAGAAACCACTTCTTTGGAACAATGTAACATAGTTCAGCCTCCTTGTAAAATAGAAAATTCCATACCTGATCCCAATGGGACTGAAAATGGAACTTACTTCACAAGTTTCCAGCTGCCTTTACCAAGGATCAAAGACTCAGAAAGTGGGCAGCAAAGTTCAGGGCAAGAAAACACTGTAAAAAATTCCACCCATGCCCCAAAAGAGAATTTTAGGAAGCACCCACAGCCCAGGTCATTTGATTTGAAGACTTACAAACCTATGGGATTTGAATCTTCATTTCTGAAATTTATTCAGGAAAGTGAAGAGAAAGAAGACGACTTTGATGATTGGGAGCCTTCAGAGCACTTAACATTAAGTAATTCTTCACAATCCAGTAATGACTTAACAGGGACTGTTATGGCAAATAATATGGTGAACGACAATGACCCTGAAGTTGACATACCTCATTCTTCCAGTGACTCTGCAATTCATGAGAACCTGACTGCAATCCCACCTTTAATAGTAGCTGAGACAACAACAGTTCCTTCCTTGGAAAACCTGAGAGTCGTATTGGACAAAGCATTAACGGACTGTGGAGAGCTTGCCTTAAAACAGCTTCATTATCTTCGACCAGTGGTTGTGCTGGAAAGATCTAAGTTTTCCACACCAATTTTAGACTTGTTTCCAACAAAAAAACCAGATGAGCTTTGTGTAGGAAGTTCCTAAACAGCAACTTTGTTTTTGAAACGACTAGCTCCAACACTGCAACATGGGGACAATTGCCAACTCGAACAAAGGCTGAGAACCAGCCATACCATTGTTTAAGGTAGAATAGGCTGTGTATTTACATGAATGTATAATATCTATGACAGCACTAGTGGCTGAGTCCATTAGCTCTCCAGTTGGTTTATTGATTGGGTTTTTGTTTATTAAAAATAAGAAATGGAACTGTACTCTTGTTTGGTGCTAATTAATACATCAAAATATATTGGGCTTCCTTTTTCAAATTAAGTGTGCATGATTGTATATGGAACAAATACTATGATCCCAGGGTGGGAGGGCTGGGGAAAGGGATATGGAGTTCTTACTTGACTTGAATGTGCACCTGAGGGTGCTTTGTGTAATATATTGTACACTACAGCATCTTATATTTTTTGAGTTGAGTTTCAATAAATTACAATTTTTCACCCACTTCTTGTTTACTCATAAAGAATTTTTATGTCATACATAAGCTGGAAGTGCACTTGTATTTTCTGGAATGTGCATTTCTATTTTACCCCAGTAGTTTTTCGTTGCCTATTAAGTCCATTCAGATGAAGCTTCTTTTTGAGTGACTATTGTCAAAAATTTTTGTGGAAAGAAAATTTTCATATTGAGTAATTAGGTAAGGGAGTTAAAATAGCTCCTACAAGAGAATGTCTAGGTAGAAAGGAGAGGGTATACCAAGCAGAACATGAAGGGCATAGCAAATTCAGAGGTATAAAGTCATGTGTCCAGGGAACTACAAATAATCTGGTAGGCTGGCAGTAAAGGGGGAGCAGGGAGCACTGGGATGAATGAGATTATTGTAGAGATAGGCAGGAATCAAACCATGAACACTTAATGATTTTGGACTTAATGCCATAGGCAGCAGAGAGCCTTTGAAGGATTTTCAGCAAACTATACATCACTTCAAGTGTGTCCTTTGAGGGGCTGGAGTGGAACAGATAATGACTGCTAGAGTAATTGAGGCAAACTTGGTGCAGAAGGAAGAGTACATGAAATTGAGAAATCTAGATCATATTGTTGGGCCTTGGAGGATGAAGAAAACATTTTGAGGAAAATGTGAAGTGATGTAGCCAATTGAGGTGGAAATAAAAAAGGACTGGGTTTTGGGGAAGAGAATGGGAAACCAAGATGAGTTTGGTCTTTGGATGTGTTGAGTTTCAGTGTACTGTGGGACATCTATGCCTAATGACAAGGAAAGCAATGTGTTCTTATAAATGGAATAAAGCTCTTCTCTGTTTCTCATGAAGTTTTCAGCCACTTTCATTAGCTAGCAATGAAGTGACTCAAACATTTCTGACATCCCTTTATTATGCCTGTGGTTAGGATTTTAAGATCTTTTCTCTGACCCTTAAACCTTGTTGCCTTGCTTTGTCAGCTCTTTGGGAATTTCATTCTGCCACCTTCTCACCTTAAGTCTAAAGCACCCCCTGTGCCCAAATTGTTGCTTCACTCAGATCACAGTAGGTAACAGGATCGCTAAATAAAAATCCGTTGAAAGAAAAAGTGGCAGAAACAGTGGGATGTCTTAGAGGTTGAGGTCCCTGCTGGCTGTTTGAGATCTTAAGCAGATTTCTTCTGTGGGCTTCAGTTTCCTCACTTAAAAAGTGAGGAGATATGGGTGATGATCTTGAAAGGTCTCTCTGTGATTTGAGCATGAGAAACAACTGGTGGCCTCATTAAGAAAATCCATCATACAAGAGAAAGATGATAATTTGCTTAAGACTGAACTATATTCATTCAGCCACACCAAACTCCTACCCCCTGGAAAGACTAAGTGAGTCCTTTTGCAGTGGAACCAAACTCTAATTTTCAGAACCCAGCTGAGTTTGCTTCAAGTACTTAGGATCATATGTTTGACCCTTACATAATTTTCTATTCCAGTTGGAGCAGCTTGCTTCATTTGATCTTTATTGAAGACTGTTTTTGTTAGAAGCAGCATGTATAACTATATGATAATATGGAAAGTCAAAAGTGTTATATTCATAGCTCTTAGGTACTGTTATTTTTCTTGATGTCTCTCGGATTCATACCAGACTTGAACATTGTTTCAAAGTTTTTCCATGTAAGAATGCCTCCTAAAATGATGGGTGGAGATCATGCCAGGCACTATCTCATTCTTTTTACCCACAATTCTCTTGCTTCAGTGTCTCCCCACGTTCATGAAGACGTATATAAGAAAGAGGGTAGAAAGTAATGGAGAAGAAAGGTTTTTGATTAGCCTTACTAGGGATTTCATCCCCAGCCTATGCTCTCTTAGTCCCAGGTCGCCTACTTCAGAGTTGCACTGCCAAGGACATAGTCATTGGAGCACAGAGATAGTCATTAACCAAATAAATATTCAAGTACATGCATATTTAAAGATAGTTCCAGATGCTTTGGGATATAAAATTACCAAAGTAAGTTTGTTACATCATCTGTGGAACTTTAATATGAGGGCTGCAGCATGGACATTACCTAGGAGCTTGTTAGACATGTATAATGTCCAGAGCTTCTGGACCACAGTCTGCATTTTAATCAGGTCTTCAGATGATCCATAGGCACAGAAAACTTCTAGAAGCAATGGTCAAGAATACAAAGTGGGATGTTCTGTGAGAATTCAGGATAATTACCCTTTTGTTTTTAGTACTTTACGTAAAATTATCTTGTTGCTTTGTTTTAACACCATGAGGTTGGTTCTGTTACCCTTAGTGGGCATACGAAAGCTTTAGAGATAAAATATCTTGCCTAGCTGATGAAAGCTAGGAAGGGGTGGAGCCTAGTTTCCAGTCTCTTCTGATTGGAAGAATATCAGAGAAGGGAACTTAATGTGCAGGAAGAAAGATGGAAAGTTGCAGGTGGCATTTAAAGTACCAAAAATACCACAGCTCTGTAATTAAACCGAGTTGTTTGTGAAACTGAATAGTGGAAAATAAAGTTTGAAGTGTAGGTAAAAGCCAGGTCATGAAGATCCAAGTCCAGTCCTATATCCAGTATTGGTTTTTCCTCATGTGAGGAAAGAGATGGAAAACCAGTGCATGTTGTTTCTGTGAACGTGTAACCTGTAAAAAGGTCAAAAATTTTTTTGTATGGAGAAAATTTTATTGAATAACAGTATCGAAGGCATGACTCCATAACTGTAATGTTAAACTTAGTTTCTACTTTATTTTATTCTTCAATTACAGTATTCCCAGTTTTTCCCATTGCTTTCCCCTACCCCGCCCACCCCCAAGGTCAGCTTTTCTTAAAGAATCTTCTGAAAGTCAGGAAAGTTGCTCAGTCCCCTCTCTTCCCCTCCTCCCACCCCCACAGTAGAATGAGGCTGCCAGTTTTGTGCTACAGACTGGGGCAAAGCCTCCTATTATGTAAAGTTGAGTCTAGAAAGAGTGGCCCACTCTATTTTGACTTGCTGGGTCTACATCTGCAGGAACAGATTGTGACAGACTGCATTTGGAGGTCTGGACCACTTTGAGGAAAGTAACCAGGATAGTCAGATTTAACCTGTATTTGGTATATTTAGCCTGGAAAAGACAAGGCAGGAGAGACAAAAGCTATAGCCAAATATTTATCAAGCACATATCATTGCTAGCTCCTGGGGATAAGAATATTGAATATGACACGGTAAATTTTCTGCATCATGGAGATGAGAGTCTAGTAAAGAAGATAGACATTAAGTGAAATAACTAAAAATAGCTAAATAAAAGTAATGTAAAAGAAGCTCTTGTGATGGGAACCAAAGAGAAGCAGGAGAAACTTCCTTGAGGAAGTAATGTTTAAACTGAAATTCAAAGAATCAGTAGGAGTTAGCCAGAGAGGGTAATTCAATTATATGCAAAGGCTTTGTGGTACAGCAGCTTGGTAGTGATATTGACACATCTAGTTGAAAGAAAAAATGGAAGAGAGAAAGGAAAGTTGGATAGGTAAGCAGGAATCAAGTACTTCAGTGCCTTGTAACCATGTTCTAGATTTGGATTTTGTTTGAAAGTCAATGACCTATTGAAGGCTTGAAAGTATATGTTGCATATGTCATAAGTTGCCATGTATAAGTCAGAAAGTCCTAATACGGCATGATGTTGCAGGCTACTGAATGGACTGAGTGATGGCTGGCTGGCTGGCTGGCTAGGTGGATGGGTGACACACTAAAGGTGAGCCGAGATGTCTTCCATAGTGATAAATTCTTGGTTATCGAAGGTTTTCTGGTGTCCAAGTGGGGAATCAATAGGTGTTTTTGGCCTAGATTCTCTTTGAGGCACTTTATGTTACTGAGATATATAATACTTTGTATTTGGTCATAAATGTCACTACAAATAATATCAGTAGTTGCCATTATATGTGTAGCATGGTACTTTTACACAAATTATTAAATTCTCATAGCTCTACAAGGTAAGAATAACTCCCACTTTACAAATGAAGAATTGAACCCCAGATAAGTAACTTGCCCAAGGTAACAAGGTGAGTGAATAGTAGAGTCAAAATCTGAACCCAGATCTATTATACTCTCAAAGGCCTGTCCTCGTAACAGCTACTGTATAAAGCTATACAAACTAATACACAAATAATGGTAATAGGCACTTGATCAATAAATAATTTAGGCTGGAACTCTTCTAGGGGACTTCTCATTTATTTAAAAATAGTTTAATGCGCACTATGGTACAAGCACTAGGGATACAGTAGTCAATAAAATGGACACAGTCCCTGTCTTCCTCGAGTTTATACTAGACAAGGAAGACATATTAATCCAAAAATTGCACATATCACTATAGTTGTGTTAAGTGTGTTGAAAATAAAGTATAAGAATCGTAACGGGGGTCTAATCAAGTGTGGGGAGTCTTAAGAAATGATTCAGCAGTCACAACCCTACTTTCAAAATGTTTCCCGTTACCATTCTTTAATGGATTCTGACCTGTGTTTAACCTGTTATAGTCAAATCCCAAGTCTTACCTGAGTAACTTTTAGTGCTTAACTAGAAATTTCGGATTCGGGCTGCTTGTTAGTCACTAGCAGACTGTGGGTTTAACACCCATAGCAGTCATTCTTAAATCATTTCTCCCTGACAAGTACCATTTATTTCCAACAGCTTCCTAGACTCCATTTTCTGGATGTGTCTCTGACACCTCAAATAACTTACCATACCTCCCCTCCTGTAAGAACAAAACAGTTACTCTTTCCCCACCAGGCGGCCCTATCCATATTCTTTCAGTGAACAATTTGGAGTAGCATCAAACAATATTTCGTGAAACTTATTTGTTATAACTGACCCTATCATTGTACCCCCCACTTCTTGGTGCAACCACCCTTTGGGAGTCTTGTGTGTGAACTATCTTTCCATTTAAGCTTTTTTGGAACAGATCATACATTTTATATTTCCATATCTTGCTGAGAATATAGGTACTAATCAATAAATAAGTGATTTGATGTCAGATAGTTTATAGTGCAATGTGCTACTGTTTACAATGTGTTTAGAATGTTACACCATTTGTTCCTAATAGAAATTGTTAAGGAGGTGGAATACCCCACTGTAAAAAGATGAGCAAAATGAGGATCAAATGTTAAAAACCTTCCCAAAGGTCACAATTTATAAACAATAGTGACATGAAAAAAGGGAGTGCTACAAAGTGATCCCTTTCTCCACATTTACCAAGTAAACTATTCTCTCTTTAGTAGAGACCTCTCTAAATCCTGTCTTGAATCTCCACATAGCCTCAATTTTCTCATTTGTAATATGAAAATATTGCTGTTCATTCCATGGATTATTGGAAATGATCTACATACTGTCCAAGTAGGGTAACCACTAGTCACATGTGGCTACTTAAATTTAAAATTAAATGAAATGTAAAATTCAGTTTCTCTGCCACAGTATACACATTTCAAGGGGCCAGTGGCTACCATATTGGACACAGCATACGTACATTTCCATCTTTGCAGAAAGTTCTATTGGACAGTGCTATGCTACAGCTAGGAATTGCCAAAGATCAGAGAAAGCAATATGACTGAACTGAAAACCTAGGCCAGTACCTGACTGGTTTGAGTGAGAAGGTTTACTGGGTGAGTGGGAAACAAGCTGATCTTTGGAACGGTGACATCACAAAGCACATCTCACAGTGGCTCTAGAACACCTGGGCTCCCAGGTCACTTTCCCTAACTCATATCTAGGGTCCTGAAGCCTCTGCACATATAGCTCCTGGAGCTTCCAACTAAAATGCCAACATCGCCATCTTCATCTTCTATCTGGGACATTATAGATTATGTCTCTCTGAGCTCAGTATGGAATTGGCTACAAGCAACTCTTCTGGGAGAGACTAGTGTGCATCAGCAAACAAATCGGGCGCTACTAGATTATTTTGCTCCAGCTGTGCAAGTTGTCCTAGGGGTTTCGTTTTTAATTTTGTTGGGAGCAGGACTATATGGCTTATGGAAACGAAGTGTTCAGTCAATTCAGGTTATACTCTTTTTGTTACAGAGGAATTTAAGTAGTTATACATTGGAACTCGATTATTTCTTTCCCGTATTGCTGCCACCCAGTTTTTAGGTCATGCAGATGAGCAAGGGCGAACCCTTGTCTGAAGTTGGTTGGAACTAAAATATCCTTTAAAACTCCCCCCAATTAGGTTTTGAGCATTTAAGAAAAAAATCCTTCTCACAATGGCCTTTGGCTTGTGTTATAATAAAAGAGATCAGACAAGTTCACAACCTGAGAAGGTAGCATTACCCCCAAATTTATTCGATCACTGATTCATCTTTGAGTGTCTACTATGCATCAGAAACCATTTGGGGTACCCTTTATAGAATAGGTAGCACGAGTATAACTGGGATCTTGGGTTCTTACTGTGCCATTGCTCTGTAACTGATGAGGAGGCATGTATATTCCTTTAGTCATCATGGTGTTTCATTATTTCCTTGTAACAAGATAGGGTTCCATAAATATACAGTGACTCCTTCTGGTAATAGGAGTATAATTGGCTGGGATTATGTGAAACATTTAGGATTTTACATACTTCTGTTTAATCACTAATAAGAATGTACTTACAATGAAAATGCTTTGAGAATCCCAACAGTTCTATGAAAGGGATAGAAGTTATTTTCATATGACAGAAAAATCTGAGGTGAACTGAGGTTCAGTGAAAATTAGAGGAGGTAGGGGTTTTTTTTGTTGTTGTTTTTAAGGCTTTCTTAAAAGAGGGACTGCTTTGCTTGGAAATGCTAAGAGTAGTTATTACCAGATCACTTTATAGCATTCATTCATGTCCATGTCACTACTGTTGTTGAACCATGGTCACATGCATGCTTTTAATTTTTCAAAGCCCTGCGTGGTAGGCAGGGCAGGGATTATCATTTCCATTTCGTAGTTGAGGAAACCTGGTTACAACCTACCCACAGAGACTGGAAAAGCTGAGACTTGAACCCAAGTTTTAGGATTGCAAATTCAATTATTTTCTAAAATCTCATTTAACGTAATCTAATTGACCTAACTCCCCAACATGGATATATGTATGTATATATTCACATACACACATTTTAATTGGCTAATAGAAGAATATAAGGCAAAAACCCAAACTCTTATCTGTAATTCTGGGTTCTGCTCTTGTATGGTTAATGTTTAGCTTAATCACAAAGATGAATTCACAGCCCTCCAGAAACCTCAGCTAAGAAAAAGCAGTAGTATAACAGTGGTAAATAGTACAAGCTCTGGAGCCAACCAGCTGGGTTTAAATCTTGGTTCCACTACTTGGGTGACCAAGAGCAATCACTTAGCCTCTAAACCTCAATTTCCTTACCCCTAGGATGAGTTTGCTAATAGTGCCTCCTTCGGGGTTGTTGTGAGGATTCAAGGAGATTACTCAATGAGAAGTGCTAGTATTATAAGGAAAAAAAGGTGGTTGTATGTTTTTTGTTTTTTTGTTTTTTTGTTTTCTTATTTTGGCAGGAATCCTGGTACATTAAAATGTTTGTTTGTTTATTTCTGTGTTTGTTTTTTGCCATGACCAGGAAATCCAGTTTTTCAGACCACTGTGTCTCGAAGTCAGAATTCCTAGATTCCAGTACTGGCTCTACCATTTCCAAGTATATGACCTTGGACAATGACAGGGTCTAAACTGGAAGGTAATTAAATGGCTATTCAGCTGTTTCTTCTATATAAATAGGCCATGCATAGGTAAGGAAACTCCTAGCAAAGAGCCCTACATGTGGCCAACTTTCAGCAAATGGTTATTATAATCTTTATTAAGTAAATGTACATGATAATCCCTGACCTTCCCACCACTGTTTTGTGGTGAAGGTCAAAAGATGAAATAGGGGCGAAGACGTTTTGTTAAACAAGGCTTGGCAAAGGAATGAGGGATTATTGTTACCATTCAGTTTTTGCTTTGTTTTGCATCTATAGCAAATTGGCATTTCACATGAATAAACAAGTAACGTTCAACTTCTGTTGTTTTATTTTAGAAAATATTGTTGTTTGTAATCACACTCTACAAACTTTACAAGAAGGGCTCAGATTTTTTTCAGGCTCTGCTGGTCAACACAGAAGGGAATGGTCTCCCAGTTCAAGACAATAATAATTTATTCCTGTCCTTGGGTCTGCAAGAGAAAATTCTCAAAAAACTTCAGATGGTGGAAAACAAAGTGAAGAACCTGGAGGGGATGATCATTTCCCAAAAACCTGCCACGAAGAGGGATTGCTCCTCTGAGCCCTACTGCAGCTGCTCCGACTGCCAGAGTCCCTTGTCCACATCAGGGTTTACTTCCACATCTGAAATGTGATGGACTCCAGTCTCTTCCAGAACAGCACTGTTCCCCTTATGTGTGCAGTGACGTATCAATAAATACGGACAACTATATTGAAATCACCCTGCAAGGACTAGCTCTCTATTCAGTAGAGCCCATCGTCTACTTGTGTGTGTGGTCGGGTAATATTGGGTATGGTGTTTGTTAAAAATATCTCTGAGATTGTGGTACCTGCTCCGCAGGCTGGAGACCGTAATCAGTCATATAAGAAAGGTTAGCCAAACTGGAATCCATGGGACAGGGAAAAGAAGGAAGAGTGGTTAGGGATATGGCCTTGAGCTCCGTGCTGAAGAGGTTGGATTGAATATGATAAAAACAGCAAGAGTCCTGGCTGGTGTGGTTCAGTGGATTGAGTGCCGGGCCTGTGAATTGAAAGGTTGTCAGTTTGATTCCCAATCAGGGCACATGCCTGGGTTGTGGGCCAGGTCCCTGGCTGTGGGTGTGTGAGAGGCAACTGATGTTTCCCTTCTTATTCTCCCTCTCTTCCCTCTTCCTGAAGATAAGTAAATAAAATCTTAAAAGTAAAAACAGCAAGAAAGTGCTGTTGAAGGGTGATGTTGTGGACTGTCCTGTAAAGGTAGGCTGACCCTTGTGCTTGTCTTGGATAAATATTTGGCACACGGGTCTCATTGCATTAATTACTCAGAAGTGGGCAAGGGTGGGAGTGGACATAAAGGAGTCTGTTTAATTTTATCCAACTTTTACTGAAACTTCTGCTATGCTAAGTAAGCATCATGATAATCATTTGGAATCTGTCCTGAATGCTTCAGGCACACTCGATTTGGCTGGTTGAACAGGTAATTTCAAAATGAGGTATTATAATACAGAGGGGTCATAACATCTTGAATTCAGGGGAATTCTCATGTGAATCTACCTTGGCAGGAGGGGAAGAAAGGGGGAGGCAGCTACCTGCCATTACACCAAATTTGAGTACGTACCCTGACAAGAAAGATGGCTTACTAGCAGATGGTCCTCTTGGTGAGTCACCTATGCCACAAGCCTTACAATGTGTGCATTTTTGCCACAATAAATGTGATTACACTCATTGAAATACTGTGACATCTAAATTAAATATCTCACTTGGTGTGCAAATCAATTTATTGCTATGCTGGACAAAAATTGGCTATGTATTCAACAGGGGACAACATAGCAGTTTCCCAAGTGGCATCTTCATAAGGGATTTCCAAGGGCAATTTTGATAAATTTTGTCCAGTGCACTGGTGTTAAAATGCCACCCTTGTGTAAAATGAGACTTCACTGTATAGTGTACTCAATGCAAAAACAAGTGAACAGGTTGGTGAATACAGGGTCGGCCTAGGTGACACTGAGTTATCCCATAGAGGGGATATGACCCCAGCGTATCCAGCAGGAAGGTATTCCCTCAGCTAGAATGGAGCCATACAAAAAAAGGGTGGCTTGCCTGGAGAACAAGGAGAGTTTCAGGATGGCTGAAGAACTGGCTATTTCCAGAACTACAATAGATTTTTGCTTCAGGGCAAGACACACTAACCTCAAATCAACTTTTTTCCCCCCCAAGATTATTTATTTATTTTTAGAAAGAGGGAAAGAGCGAAAGAGAGGGAGAGAAACATGAATGTGTGATGGCCAGGTCCCCAGTTGTGGTTTGCAGGCCAGTGCTCAATCCACTGAGCCACACCTGCCCGGGCCTCAAATCAACTTCTAATTCATGAATGTGGCAAACAGAACAGATGGGAGTTATCAACAATGTGCATTATCTGACAATGTAGGTGAGAAATTTGTTAACCATGCTGCTAACGTGCCATGCAATCTTTTAAAGTCAATGTCTCCATTTTTTTGTGCTATTTTAATTTCAGTGTCTTCCTGCATTGTTCCAGTCATTTTGACTTGGTCATCACTCTGGGGTATATCAAAAGGAAAGTGTTTAAAGAAGGGCCTGAATAGACTGATGTCAGGTAATGAAGGGCATTTAAAGGTCCTATCATGTTGTTGGAAATGGAATTTGTAGGTTTTTAAACAGGGAGTAACACAGATTTGGTAGTCTATGTGGGAGACATAGATTGAGCTAGATGCAACGTGTGGTGGAAACCAATGGGATCATCTTGTTCCTGGATCTCAGCTCCCAAGAAGAGATGCGTGATTTACACCACAATCATAAGAGACTAATATTAAGTACTTGTTCCCAGAGGGGGCATTGTTTTCTTGAGATCAGAGCACTTATATCCAGGACATCAATTAAGGGATGCTTGGCAAACAGAACCAAGGCAAGATAGGGAAAGGGCTAGAGAGCTATTTTATCATTCAGGTTAGATGGGGTAGATGAACTACCCTATACCAATGTCTACTATTCTAGGGAGGAGAATTCGTATCCTCGAAATTAAGTCTCTTTTGGCAAAACCATGACAACACCGTTTTGAGGCTCCTATTTCAGACTCCAGACAGACCAGCCCCTCTATTAACACTATCTTTCTGCAAAGGGGAACAAGTGATTTATTCTCTTTCCATAATTCAGTTCTCCTTCCACTGTTATCACCCTAACCCAAGCCACCATCATCTCTCACCTGGTTCTTGAATGGCCTCCTAACTCGATTGCCTGTTTCCATCTGTGTCCCCATTATCTGTTCTCTATACAGTAGGGAAAGAGATCATGTTACTGCTCTGCTCAAAATCTTCCAATGGCTTATTCTTTCACTCTGAGTAAAAGTCAAGTTCTTAAAGACTGTGTATGATGGCATGATCTGTACTCTCCCTCCATATCTCCATACACTCTTACAATTCCTCAAGTATTCGAAGAAGCATTGTCCCACCTCATGGCCTTTGCACTTGCTGTTCATTGTGCATGGCACACTTTCCCCAGATACTCTACAGCCTCTTCTCTTACTTTCTTTGGGTCTCTGCTCAACTGTCCACTACTCTAACAGGTTTTCCTTTGACCATCTTATATAAAGTAGTGCCTCACTCCATGCCAACATGCTGTTTCTCCCTTTCCCTGCTTTTTTTGTCAGAGTACTTACCACCTCTTCACTTTTACATATTTGCTTATCTATCAACCTCTCCACCCACCCCAGCTCACTTATGTAAGCTTCAGGAGAGGAAAGGACTTTGATTCACTGCTATATCCCGAGCACCTAGAAGGGTGCCTGGTACTTAGCAAACACTCAATATTTGTTGGATGAATGAGTGAATTATAGTCTTGACTTTCAGAAACTTCATACCAGTTACTTATTGCTATCTATTCAGATATATGGTGCCAGATCAACACTATGATACAATTCTCAAAAGTATGGGGGAACTAGTAGCTAATCTTTACTGGGCCAGCCAGACATGGCTAAGACATTTACATGATTTTTCTCATTTGATTCTCATGATTTGAGGAAGCAAATACTATTATTCTCTTCTTACTGATGGGGAACTGATGCATTGAGAGGTTAAGCAACTAGCAAGCTGCTTACAGCTGTGACTGACACTCAAGCAGCCTGAATAAATCTGTGCTCTTAGCCACAAAGTTTGGGTGGCAGGAGCTTCTGTGAATCTTTGGACCAAATGCCCCAGGCTGGGTGGACCTAGACAGTTAGACAAGAAGGCTGAAGAGGGCATAGCAATGACAGCCCAAAGGACAGAGAATTTTGAAAAAGTGTGTATCCCCTCATATTTTAAGTTGATATCTATAAGTTTTCATCATTCAATAGTTGCAATGTATGTAAATTCTGGCAAATGATAAATAATGACAATTTAAGATAAAACTGTAAAATGACTTTTTATAACCTATCCCATAGAATCTATGTATCGTATCGGCAGCCGTCCGTCTCGAGAGACGATGGTGTAGCTTCTCAAGAGTCTATCTGCACCGCCGAGAATGGCTGTGCAGTCCGACTCGGGAGTGACATGGTATCTGTCTCCTCCCGTGTTGAATCGACATCTTGCGATGACGCTGAAGCTACAGAGCCTGGGCAGGGTAATATGGAGGGTCTGCTGTTGCCCATGCAGCAGACCCCCCCTCTCTTCGCAGCTGAAGGATCCAAGGGAAAGACGGAGTCGATACAGCTTGGCTTCAGGTGCGCCGCAGGAGTTGCCGGTGTTGACTACAACGTCAAACCGCCTTAGGGACTCCGGCTCCGGATTTTCTGTCGGGGTTTACTCCCTTAGCCTTTCCCCTGAAGAGGTATGCCGCAAGGCAGCGGAGGTTTTTTTGGAGTCAGAGTTTTCCTTCTCTATGTAACAATTGAATAACCACTATCACCCACTTAAAATTACACAGATAAGCTCTTTAACATTTGTTAATTCTACATGTTCCATTATCATTTCTAACATTTATATTCCACTTCCCCATTAAATGTTATCCAAATGTAACTTTTTGTTAGAAAATCCTTTAATTGCTCAGCTGTTTGAAATAAAAATATGTACATATTAAAGTATGATTTTAAAATTTTTCCTGTAAATGTAGGGTCTATCTATTAGAAAGAATTTTTTGAATTGACTAATCATTATGTAATAATTATCATTACAATTAACGATTAAAAATCTGCACAAAATGATATCATCACAAAATTTAATACATAAACATAAAATGTAAAAACCTGCAAATGCATCTCAGTGAGATGGATAGGGCTTCCCTACCAATTAATTCATGTGTCTGAATGACTGTTTCTTACTAACAGATTAATTTTTTGTTTGTGTAGATATAGTGGTGAGAAACATTGCTCACGCAAATAGCCGGGAATGCTAGTTTTCTTATAGAAATGTCAATCAATCCTTTGTGTTCCTTCTGAGTTGTATGCCAAAAATCAAATAATATTCTTCCATTAGCTGACAGTTCAATTAGGTCCACCACTGATTGTTGAAAGCAAAGAACTGGAAACAATTTGACTTGCAAAATAATTTGTTATCCTGTCATTAGAGTCCATCACTTTCTCAAGTGACTTTTAATTATGTGATTACTCTCATTTTGGAGCACTTAGGAAGAGTTGGGAAATTCAAGATACTGTTAATTTCAACACATCTTTAGTACTACAATTTCACTGTAATTTAAATTATTTTTGTTGCAGCTGCAGATTTAGCTCAATTCATTGTAAATAATTGTGCGAATTAAGATACCCACTCTTTGCCAATCCAATTAACCATGTCATACTTATCTTCGGTCATAAAAAATTTCACTTCTCAAGTCAAACAGATGTGTGTTAACAGTCATCCCTATGACTACATTTCATTTCTGAATGCCAAGACAGGCATGGCATTGTGCTTTGATAGGAGTTTGTCCCTGGATCAAGTCAGGCCCTTTCAGTTCTGGTATTTCTAACGTACTCTTTCCTTACTTTGCTCCAGGGCACTCTCTTAGGCAAAATGCCGCCTTCGACGCACTTGGGATGGGAAGAGGCGAGATCTTTAATGACAATCTCAGTACTACCGCCCGTTCTTTAACATGCCTTAATTAACACCCCCATACAGGCCAAAATACGGCACTTATGATGCCTAGTTTCGCTGTTAACTATACCTTTGGGCTTAAGGTATCCCAGGATGACCATACTACAGTCCGAACAGCATTAAGTTAGAGGAATGGCCCCTCGAGCCAAGGAGGTCGGCACCTCTCGTTCTCCCCAGCTACTTCGGGGTGCGAGTAGCAAGCAGTCCTCTCTGCTTTAGTTCCCGCGCAATGCCGAGGAAAATGCAACTCAGGCCGCAGTCCAGCCAAGCAAACCCCGAACCCAAGAGATGCAACTGCGGCTCTGTAAGCTAGAAAGCAGAGCTGGGTTCAAGACCGAAGCCGGAACCCGCGGCCGGTTATCCACGGCGGGAACTCGGCGGGCAAGGGAAAGGGCAGAGCCAGCTCTGCAGGATCAGTTTGCAGGCCGGGTTGAGCCTGGCGGAGGCCGAACATGCCTCTGGGATTCCGTGTTCCTCGAGCCGGAAGTAAGGAAGGCCGGAGTAGTGGTTTTCCGGCCGACACTAGGCGGCCCTATGGGGCTTCGGCCTGGGGAAGAGTGTTTGTGTAACACTGCCGGCTCCGCGCAGGGGTGGGATGGGCCTGGTGTCTGTGTGGGGGCTCTCGGAAGGGACGGAATTAGCTGTGACACTGCCGGGACGCTGTGAGCGGACTGTGTTGGTGTGGCACCGGTGCACGCTTAAGGACCAGGCAGTACCAGGTGGCCATGGGGATGTGGGCATCGCTGGACCCGATATGGGAGATCCCGGCCGAGAAGCGTATCTTTGGGGCCGTGCTCCTCTTCTCCTGGACCATGTATCTCTGGGAGACCTTCCTAGCACAGCGTCAGGTGAGCCTAGACAGGGCCTGTCTTAACTCCGACTCCCGGCCAGCTCTAGGCCAGTCACGGTCTTGACCCCAAGTCCCTGAATGCTGCTTCCCCAGTACCCAGCCTCGATCGTATGTGTCCCTACTGAGCCTCCTAACTTGGCCAGAGGGTGGGATTGGCCTTGAGAGGACCTGGTGCTTCAGGGACATTTTCCGCAACGTGATCGTGGGACTCAGGCTGATTAGGGCATGGTGAAAGGGAAAGCAGGCTGCCGCCTTGTCAGGCTTTACCTCTTGTACCTGCCGCACAGCTTCCTTAAGAGCCCCAGGCTTCTCTTTTTTATCTTTGGCAGTGACCCGTAAACCTTCAAAAGAGCGATACTAACATTTTAGAATCGCAGCTTCCTCAAGAGGTTTGTATAATCATGTTCAGCCATAGAATCAGGAAACCATTTTCTGAAAACAAATATTTCTTAAACCTTTCAAGAACCAGAACTCTTTTCCCTTAAAAAAAAAAAAAAAAGAGTATGTTGTTTTTGCCCAGAGAACAATATTTTCTTGTTTTCCTCAAAAGCATCTTTATTATTTTTGTTTAGAAAATTAAAAAGTGAAAGTTACTTAACATTCCCTGGAGATGATCCTAATTAACAGCTTGATGGATTAGAGATCTGAATTTTTAAATGAAATAGGTTTTAAGTTTAATCGACCGCTTTATTGCCATCTCTCACTGCTGGTTTGCTTTGCCTACATTCTTCTGTGTTGTTGCTGCATTATGTCAGCCACGATGATTATGAAAACCTTTCTCTTTTTAACTGCTGCAACACTTTTTCTTGAGCAAAATTTCCTCTGCAAATTTCTTCTCATTTTATATTCTGCATTAATCTTTAAATTGAAATTTTTAATTTTTCTATATCTGTCAATATTTGGGTTATGCCTTGATCTCTTCTTTTAATCCTGAATATTCAAAGAAGTGTTAAGATAAAAATCATTAGTTTCTCTCACCTAATTTTTTCTGACCTAATAGCTCTTTGGATAACTTCGTTAGTACAGAATCTTGTAGGACTAGAGAAAATACTTTGTATAAAGTAAACACACAGATGGGGTATTGAACATCTCACTATCTTTAATAATACACCTAGTTACAGTAACTACTTTTCTGTAGTGTCATCTTTACTCAGTTATGCTTTCATGTAAAGCCTTTTAGTGAGGATTTGGTAAGATGCACAATAGAGAAGCCATTTGTCACAAAAGCATTTTAGAAGATGCTGTCCATTACATTGTTTGGTATCTGTTCCCTGTATTATGTCCCATGGGCAGAAATTACCTTTTCAAATTTTATATAATGAGAAAGCTTGTCTTTCTTGAAGATCTGATATGTTTCTATCTGTTATTCCTCAAATTTCCCTTAATTTGCCTTTAGGATCAAATTTAATTACTTGCCACAATATCTGTTAATACTCATGGTTAGTATATTTACTTCCTCTTTTCATCCGTGAATTTGTTTTCTATATTATAGGAGGTATGTTATATCTGAAATGAGTGGTACCCTTTGTCATGTTACAATTTTGGTTTGCATATGCAAACTGAAATGCCATGACAACCCTGATTTTAATCTTACCTAGTCAGCTAACCTCAGATTTTCTGTTCTTTTACTTTCCTACATCAATTGTTTTAGAAGACAATGTGCTTTAATTGAATGCAATTTTTGTATATGTAAAGCAAATTCAACAGGCTTAAGAGACAAGTTAATGATATAAACCATTCAATGTTTGATCATAAGTGACTATTGTAATAAATGATGAGTTGATTTGACTGTTTCATTAAAGTGTTTTCTTCAAAATATTTCAGAGACGAATATATAAAACAACAACTCATGTACCACTGGAGTTAGGACAGATCATGGATTCAGAAACATTTGAGAAATCTCGACTGTATCAGTTGGATAAAAGTACTTTCAGCTTCTGGTCGGGACTCTATTCAGAGATTGAAGGCACCGTGAGTAATTTACTTCTTGAAGAGACAATCTGTTAGATAGTTTAATGCTTTGTATGTTTGTTTTCCTTTTCGAATTTTGTGTGTCTGTGATACAAAAGAGGATATTACATCTATGAATCCCAGAATACTTTGTTATTGATAGAATAGGTGTGGATCAAAAGACTCAGAAATGTAACTGTTTAGTTATGATTTCACTTATATATGGAATCTAATTAACAAAATAAACAAACAAAATAGAAACAGACTCATAGAGACCAGACTGACAGCTGTCAGAGGGGAGGGGTGTTGGCGGGTAGGTGAAAAGGATGAAGGAATTAAGCAAAAAAAAACAAACAACCTCATAGACACAGACAACAGTATGGTGATTACCAGGGGATAAGGGGAATGGGGGATGTAGGAGAAAGTAAAGGGGAGTACATGGTGATGGAAGGAGACTTGACTTGGGGTGGTGAACACACAATACAATATTTAGATGATGTATTATGTAATTGTACACCTGAAACTTATATAATTTTATTAAACAATATCACCACAATAAATTCAATACAATTTTTTTTTTACTTTCTGGAAAAAATAAATTGTGGAATACGGTAACTGTCCCCGAGGCCAGTTGTGAAGAAGAACCTGTTGTGAGTTATTCTTGTAGGAGTCCCTACTTGTTTTCATGCCTCTATCTTAACTCTACAGCCTGTCTTCCATGTTGCAGCCAAAGGAATTCTGAGAACCATTTTGATCACATTATTTTCTTACAGGGTGAGGTCCAAATTTCTTTGCATGGTTTATGAGGTGCTTTTTGCTTATTTGAGCCTCATCTTTTTATTTCTTCTCCCAAATTCTTTCTCCTTCTTTATTTTACTCATACCCAAGTTGATTTGCTGTGACTTTGAGTCTTTTTACCTGTGAGTATCTCTGTCTGGGGTGCCCTTTCTCTCCCTCTTCAGTGCCACTCACTCACGGGAGGCTGATTAAACCCTACTGTTCCATTAGGAGCCAGCTGAGACATCATCTCTTCTAAGAAGCTATTTGAAACTTCCCCTGTACCTCAAGTCTGCATAAAGTAGCATCCTATTATTGTTCCTGTCACAGTACTTATTAAGTTATATTGAATTTGCCTGTTTAGTTGACAGGCTGGTTGTTCCTTAAAGAAAGGGTTCTTTAAAGCCTTGTTTAACATTTAATATCTAGTGCCTGGCTTATAATAAGCACATAATTCATATTTATTGACTGCAACAGTGAGTGACAGATCATTTTTACTTAGCAAAACAGGGCCAGTCTTACCCCCATTCTAAAAGAAGAGGCTGTATAGTGTAGAGCATTGCTTCTCAGCCTTTATTTCATGTTCTTCCCTGGCTCCTGACCATGTACCTTTCCAGACATCTTTTTTTAGTCATCCCTCCATGAAATTTTCATACCACAGATATACTGTATATCTGTTTCTATATCATATGTATGTATATCTGTTCTTTATACATAAAGTGAGTCGATTTTTTTCTACCCCCAAAGCCAATTTCTTGGTTTTCCACCCCCCTGAAACAATTGAAAGTGCATGGTGTAGAAGTGGAGAGCAGACTCTGGAATCAGGTGGCTTGAGTTTGAATCTCAGCTCTACCCATACCAGCTGTGTAACCTCAAACAAGTCACTCAGAATGTTTGTGTCTCAGTTTTCTCATCTGTTAAAATTGTACGGTAATAATAATTCCTCATTCATAGTATTGTTGAGAGAATTAGTAATTAGTGAGTTAATATATGTAAAATGCTTAGAACAGGGCCTGATCCATTGTAAGTGCTCCATAAGTGCTGGCTATTAGTTTTATCATTCCTCGTCGGCAGCCGTCCGTCTCGAGAGACGATGGTGTAGCTTCTTAAGAGTCTATCTGCACCGCCGAGAATGGTTGTGCAGTCCGACTCGGGAGTGACACGGTATCTGTCTCCTCCCGTGTTGAATCGACATCTTGCGATGACGCTGGAGTGTCCTCTCCAGTGAAGCTGAAGCTACAGAGCCTGGGCAGGGTGATATGGAGGGTCTGCTGTTGCCCATGCAGCAGACCCCCCCTCTCTTCACAGCTGAAGGGTCCAAGGGAAAGACGGAGTCAATACAGCTTGGCTTCAGGTGCGCCGCAGGAGTTGCCGGTGTTGACTACAACGTCAAACCGCCTTAGGGACTCCGGCTCCGGATTTTCTGTCGGGGTTTACTCCCTTAGCCTTTCCCCTGAAGAGGTATGCCGCAAGGCAGCGGAGGTTTTTTGGAGTCAGAGTTTTCCTTCTCTGATGTGCCCTGACTGGAAGATCGAACCAGCGACACTTAGCTCGCAGGCCGACGCTCAATCCACTGAGCCAAACATGATCATGGTTATTATCACTGTTCCTCCAGAACACTTTTAGAATCCCCCAGTACCACTGAGAGAAAGATTCCTAAATTGAAAATAGTTGAGATCAGACATCATAAGTGTTTCATCGTTAAATAGAAGAAACTGACTGTTGGTAGCTTTGTTAAATGATGACGAAATTATTTATCTAGTCACAAATTTGCCTTGACAAATATGGAATAGTAAGACTAATGTGGTTAGAACCAAGATGATGGAAAATGGCTAAAACTTCTGGAAGAGTTCTATCTTGGGATTAGTAAATATCTGAAAAATAAAATTGCAGTGGCTTTGGGATAGACAGTGAATGCTAGTTACTAGTCTTTTTAATTATATTTTTACTAGTCTAAGCCAAATATAGCCACTGAACTGAGATATTGAAAATTAGCATTAAAACTTGATGCCTTCCACCCTAGCCAAGTAGCTCAGTTGGTTGGACCATCGTCCTGTACATCAAAAGGTTGTAAGTTTAAAAAAAAAAAAAAGGTTGTAAGTTTGATTCCAGGACAGGGCACATGTCTAGGTTGCAGGTTCAATCCCCGGTTGGGGGGCATGCAGGGGGCAAGCAATCAATGTTTCTCTCGCATGGATTTTTTTTTCTCTCTCAAACCAATGAAACCTATCATCAAAAACAAAACCAAACAAAACAAAACTTGATGCCTTCCAACCAAGCCAAGAAAGCCAGCATTATTTTGGATTATATGTGATTTTGGTTAATTTATCTAAAGCATTTCTTCTGTTAGGGACAAGGCCTAAGTAGGAAATCAGCCCTCAGACAGAGATAGAAGCTTTCCTCATTGATGTTTGACTCTGAAGTTCTTTGACTTACCCCAGCAGGGCCATTATAAAATGACAGGAAAAATATTTTCAGTTCTCCTTATTGTCATTAGAAAAACAGTTCCAGGAAAGTTGGGCAACAGCTTGGTTTTTACGGTTGGTGACCATAGCAATGGTTCAGTTTGTTTTGGGAGATGGCAGGGGCAGGGTGAGTACACGTAGAGAATAAGAGCTTTGGAATCTCCTGTGGCTCAAACTAGAAGCAGTACTGATGGGCAAAAGCTGAGAACAGTCAGAGTCATCATTATAATAGTTGTATGGGTAGTGATTTTCACTTCATATATTGTTTTTATATTCATTGTATTGTCTGATGTTTACATCAGTGCTCTGGGGTAGAAAGTATAGGCATTATTATTCCCTTTTTATGGGTGAGAAAGCGAAGGCTCAGAGAAATTAAATGGCTTCTCCATTTAATGGCCTGGTGACTAATAAATGGGAGAACTGGATTCCAAACTCTGCTCTTCAAATTACATTGAAGAAACCAGTCTTGAAACTCTAGGGGCTGCAACATGAATGTGCAAAAATTTATCCTTGGGGAATCAGTAGCTGCATTTACCATCTGACAGGAAGCATTTTATGTTACTTTGAAATCCTGTTCTGTTTGAAAACAAGTTCATTAATTCCTGTTTTGTGTTGATTAAAATCAATAGGCTTATATGCTTTGGTCACAAAGAACAAGTATAAAGATTGGTTTAGACTTTTTATTTTTTGTCTTGGTACTTTCTACCTGGGGAAACAAGCAGAGGCTGTGTGTGACCCCAAGGACCACTGTTCACACAAATGTGACAGAACACCCAGAGAGAAAATGTCCAGCCTTTCTGAGACTGACTTTACTGACATCGTATAGATGTCATGAAGAGCCCCCTCGAGAAATGGAATGGCTGGGGAGTAGAGTAGGGCTAAGGAGAAAAGTCCAAATTGTTCCTTGTTCAATTTCTGCATGTTTCTGGGTGAGTAGTTTAGCCTCTTTGAGCCTCATTTTTCTCCTCTTTAAGATGGGAAGTAGATAGATATTAAACCATATTGCGTATGGTTATGGCAAGGACTAAGTGAGTAACATAATGTAAATGAAGCACCTAGTACAGGGCTTAATACAGCAATTACTTTGTCACTGAGTTTCTTTGCAAATTACTTTTTCTGAGTTCCAGTTGCCTCATCTATAAAATGGAGATGACTATGCCCTTGCCCTGCCTGCTTTTCAAGACTTCATTGAAATAATATATATAAAAGCACTGGACTTGTTTCTGCTGAGATCATTAGTTCTTTTTATAGGACATCCCCAGGAGCATGTTCAGTGAGATTATCAATATAGAGGAAATTTACTGTTCACTATGCTTTGTTTTTTCATCCCCCAGAGTACACTGAACAGGACTGCAATAGCAGTATTGAAGCTGCCCTTGATACTTTTACTTAAAAGCTGGGATTTTAATATTAAGTGTTTCATCCCTTCACCAAAAGCATTATAAACCCTTAATTCTGTATTATTTATTAGTATTGAGAATAGGATGAAAGAGCTGCCAACCTGAGTCAATTAGTTCAACAAGTAGTGCATATACCTTGCATTGATGCCAAAGCATGTCTTTTGGGAAAACAGGTTTACGTCCATGATTGAGTTAATTGTAGTAAAATGGAAATAGTTGGACCTAGAGCTAAGGGAGCCTTTCAAAGCAATTTATTAAAATAATGATTTTCAAATGTTGGTGTAGAGCAGATTTTTCTGGAGACTGCTAGGCCCCCCTTCCAGTTTCCGCTTCAGTAGTTCTGGGGCGGAGCCCAAGATTTTGCATTTCTCACACATTCCCGGGTGATGCTGCTGGTGCTGTCCTGAGACCGTATCCGAGACCTGTGCCATTAACCCAACCCAGCTTACTGGTAAAGATCTGAAAAGATGGGTCACATCAAGTGTGAGTGAGATTGTGGGGAAACAGGGACACTCAAATACTGCTGATGGGGGTGTAACTTGGTATGAATACTTTAGAGAACAAGCTGATAATAATATTGAATAAAGTTAAATCTCACCAAGGATGGATCTAGAAAATGTAGAGTGTAAAAAACAAGTTGCACAATATGATGTCATTTATATACATTCTTTAAAAGCATGTATAAACAAACCACTATATTATTTATGGATTCACATATAAAAATGCAAAGTAGACTGAGAGGATACCCATGAACTATACTATAGTGCCCCAAACCCTCAAAGCACAAGCTACTGTGACTGAACTGGTGGGATATTGTGCTTCGAACTGAGAAGTGTGATCACTGTTCCTGAGGTTCCACAGAAAGGAACGATGAATTGATTCCTCTGGACAAAACAAATTCCACAAACTTAGTGTCTGTTGTGGGAAATCCTGTTTCTTCAACATGTATTCTCCTCAAATTTTAAGAATGTCCAAGTGATTTGGTGAATATCTTTTCGCTTTATCTGTCCAAGACAAAGGGTGTGCTGAGAAAGGGGCCTCCTTCTGTGACACCCTGACTCCTACCTCAGGATTCACCTTTTCCTTACCTGGAGAAGGCACAGATAGCCCATTCTGTCCCAGTTTGGTAAGTGGACTCAACCCTCCACTTATACCAGTCCTAATACTTTGTCCTAACTGAAGAGGTTATTTCCTTTTAAGGAAAAGCCAGTTATGGAGCCATAAAGCCTGGTTCAGATTCCATCACTGTCAGTCATGAGCCATGGGGTTTTGGAGAAGTTGCTCTGCCTTTCTGTGCTTGTTCCCTGATCCAGAAATCCTTTGTTGTGGTCTAGCAACGTCAGGGGAAGTTTGTCTATACTCAGGCTGCAGTATTTTCAGCAAACATGATTGGACGGGGGGCTGGGCCCTATCTTTTGGTGGAATGGAAGGTTTGAGCCAGTGAAGCCAAGTCCTTACAGCAGGCAGCATGTAGATTAAAAAAAAAAAAATCCTTAGTTGTGGTCTTTTTGCAAAAGCTGTTTTTAAACAGCTTTATTGAGATATATATAATTCTCATATCATACAACTCATCCATATAAAATGTAGAGGGAAAAATTTTTTAACAGTCTAAATTTAGTATCACTTGGTTTGTATTCATCGAAATGCATGTTTTATCCTAAATGAGATAGGTCCTTCTTTGTTTATAATATGATAGTTTCTAGTACTGCTCAGATGTGAGCAAAGTATGCTTTGTTTTATAGCTTATTCTTCTCTTTGGAGGAATCCCTTATCTCTGGAGAGTTTCTGGACGGTTCTGTGGCTATGCTGGCTTTGGACCAGAATATGAGGTATGTACACCCTCTTCTTAACTTCCTTGGCTCTAAAATGACGCACATTTTGTTGGTGTATCAGTCATTTAGTCTCAGACACAAGGGAACTGGGTACTGTAGTCTCTGGTTAGGCAGCTGCTTCTCAGAACAACTATGCAGTGAATGGGAAAGCATGAATTTTGTTGAACTCACACTAAGCAGGTATTCTGTGCCACACAACTTAGCAGATACTTCAGACAGATTGAGTCTCTTCTTACAATCTCCATTGAGCTGCTTTGTTTGACTGCCCACTCTTCCAGAAACTCCAGTTTAAGGCAAAGCCTTGAACCTGAGACTTCCCACCCGTAATGGGTGTTGGGACACTGCTTCCTGACTTTTCCTTAGAAATTGTCAAGTCTGTTCCTTCTTTCCCGATTCCTTTTTGAAATGATGGCTCTCTTCTACATGTATAGGTACCTTGGGCTTTAATTTGGCTTGTCTTATGTCCCTTTTCTGTGTACCTTTTTCAAAAGCAGCCAAATTCTTTTATGACCCCTTTCCCCATGATCTCTCTCTGCCTTCACAGACTGTGCATCGTTTCAAAAAGGATTTAAGGTGGTTTTATGTAATATCATAACTGTCTCCTTTTTCAGTTCTCACCTAAATATCACTTTCTCAAGAAGGCTTTCCCTGACCACTGCATCTAAAATAGAATTCACCTGTTGCTTTTTGGTGAAGCATGTTACCTTATTTAATTTTCTTCATAAAGGCACTTAACACTATCTGCAGCTATCTTCTTTATTTATTTTCTTTTCTGTCTCCCTGACAGGAATTTTAAGCTCTAAGGGGACAGAGACATAGATATATATTCTTCACTGCTCTGTCACTAGCGCTAGAGCAATGCCAGTCACAGAGTAGGTACTCCATAAATATTTGTTGAATGAATGAACACAATTTATATACACATACACATTAAAAATATTTCTCACTTTAATGGGACATATTTTATATAATGTTCTGAGATACTATTTTTGCATTTAACAATGTTTTAGAGATCTCTTCCCGTCTGTATACTAGGTCTTTGTTTTCTTTAATGTCTATGCAAATGTCCTTTCTTTGCATAGTTCTGGTATACACAAATTTCAGTCACCATTGTTTAGTTAAATAACACCAGTCGCTTAACAACATGGTTCAAATTTCAGTTACCATAGTATATTATGTGAGTAACTGCATAAAGTGCAAACTTCCCTGCTCGCTTTTTGGGCCACAAATCACATGCAAATAACAGATGCTCATAGTCATCAGTGACCAATCACCTCACTTTTTTCAAAGTGTGTCTGTGAGTGGTCAACCTCTTAAACAGTTAGAGTGTGCGTTGTGTTGCCCTTTGGTTTCCCAGCTATATATCCACATGACATTTTACAAAAATGGATAATTGAAAGGGAATTGGCCAACGAAGATGAAAGTATAGCTAAGAAATGAAGAATGGTAACGCCGAAGTGAACTTCAAATCCAATGTGCAGGAAGTCATAGAAGAAAGAGCTTACCCTGGGAATGCTGGCCCCGCTGCCTTAGAGAGATTTAGGCATGTGGCGGAGGAGCTGAGGGAAGGTGACCTGACTGGTATAAATGAAGAAGGCGGTTTTGATGCAAAGGATGAAGATGTCCAGAGGTAGTGTTACTGGCAAAAACTCTCACATGAAAGGATCTCAGAGATATTTTATGACATTGAAAGCTCAAAGGGTGAAGTGTTCGAAGCTGATGTAAACTTTGAGAAGGCGAGCGTTGTCCAAACTACTTTTAAGTTTTTTACAATGAAATAAACACTAATTCTTAATGTTTCTAATGATTTAAATTATAGTGTACTAAATGAGTATTCGTTTTTTATTTTTCCATCTCCTTACATATTTATAACTGACAGTAGGAGATAGTCAAGATTTTAAAGATCACAGAACAGTCATTTTTTATATTGATTATTAAGATATGTTGATAAACTAGGGAGAATGGGGGATGTTTCAGAACACTATAGATGAGCAGATGTATGGATTTTCAAATCTTTTAACTGTGTATATGGCTTCAGGTAACTTTCATACAATTCCTGCATAATAAAAGAGGACTTGTTTTAATGCCTCCTTCTCTAGCAAGAAAACTTTGAGGGTGTAGATGATGTTTCAGATCTTGTATTGCCCATAGAAACAAGCACATTGCTTGAGAGCTAGTTAAATACTTAGCAATTACTCACAGATTTGTTCACCAGTAATTCATTTTAAGATTGAATTAATATTATACTATAAAAACTGCCATTTTTTTCCTTCTTGTGTCTAGATCACTCAGTCCTTGGTGTTCCTTCTGATGGCTACTCTTTTCAGTGCATTGACGGGTTTGCCATGGAGTCTTTATAATACTTTTGTGATAGAAGAAAGACATGGTTTCAATCAACAGGTATGATAGAGTGCAAATGTTCTTTTTTAAATGTGGAGAACTTTTGTGCTCTTCTGCTAGTAATAGTTGACATGTAATTTGCTGTTTTAGAGGATGAATTAACTGAGAAAAACAGAACTGCATATGGTAAAGATCGTAGTTTAAAGTCTTGCCATAAACTCTTCTAGCACTAATGGCTAGTGTTTTTCAGCTAATCACATTTAAATAAGTTTATTTTAAACTGTAAAATGCGAGACATTTACTTATTGTCTTAGGTTACCTAATGTCATGTAATATAGTCTCACTGCCTTTTAATTTTTAAAATTGCTTTAATAATGTATCTTTTGTATTCATTTATGAGTTATTTAAGAAAGTTTCTCAGTTTCTTGTGATGATGATTTTTTTTTCAGACTTTGAGATTCTTCATGAAGGATGCAATCAAAAAATTTGTTGTGACTCAGTGCATTTTATTGCCTGTGTCTTCACTTCTACTTTACATTATTAAAATTGGGGGTGACTATTTTTTTATTTATGCCTGGCTGTTCACATTAGTTGTTTCTCTGGTGAGTAAAATTTTTGTTTCATTTTCTTTTACAAAGTTCCTTGGTGTGATAATTATGGTTTAGACTTCATTGGCATGTAAACAGCCCTTACATTTCATTGGCAAGCAGATGAAATATAAATAATTGCTCTTTGATTCCCCTCTTGATTTCTGTTCTTGGTTATAAAAATAGGAGAATTGACTCTGACATAGATTTTTCTGCTTCTGTTGACTTTTACAGATCATAGAGGCTAGTTGTTATTTTTAATGATCCAGTTGTCAGGCAATTTAGAGTTATGCATTTATGAGTTGCTGCCAGAATGGATGACATGGTTTGATAATTTAATGACTCTTGACTGAACTCCATTGCCTAAAAATCATGGCTGTTTTGAAGAGAACAGATTGAAGAGGGACAAGAAGAAAAAAGCATAACCTTCCCTGGTTTTTCTTTGCCCTCCTTCCCCTGCCTTTTCCTTCCTCCTAGCTCCCTCTCTCCCTTGTCCCTTCTCTACCCCTTTGTCTCTGTTCCTTTCCCCCTCCTCCTCCCACCTTCTTTTCTCCCCAACTGTCACCCCACCTCTCCTCTCTTCCTTCTCCCTCCCTTTTTCTCTCATTCCCCCTTCATTTTCCCTTCCTCAATCTTTTCTTCCTCTTCTCCTTCCCGTATTCTAAACTGTTTCACAACAAAAACACTACAAAGCAATCAAAATTGTCTGCTAATAGCCTCTAGAAAATATCATCTATCGTCTCTTAACTCCACTGATGAGGAGGTTTATTTTAGTCTGAATTACTGTGATGCTCATTGTTTCACTGCCCACTGGTGGATGAAATCAGAAACCAGGCACTAGTTGCATTTATAAATATCTGTTGTATGGCAAACCGAAGGGAGAGGAAAGAGCAGAGGAAATGCTTCCAGAATGCTCAAGGAACTGCTGTTTCCACCGAACTGTAGAGTTGTGAACTGCAGGTAATTAATTTTAGCAGACCAACCAAATAACAGACAGCGCGCAGTCAAGTTCTAGTAATTATTTTTTAGCAAAGACTTCAGGTCTATCACAATTACTTTGAAAGGCAGAATTCCAAGTTATTATGGGCTTGTGAAGTGTCAGAAATTCCCAATGGTTTTGAATGGACCACTTGACTTTTCATTTATTACCACCTAGAGACTACTTATTTTGATTTGATTCATCACACAGATTGAGCACTTAATATCTGGTACAATGTGGGGCTGGGAATACCAGAGCAAATAAGATAAGGTTCCTGTTCTCAAGGCTAGGATCACATAATTGTTTTAATATAATTGAATTTCTATAATGAGTAGTTTTTCTTTAAGAACATATTCATAGGTTCTGACATTTACTTTTCAGGTGCTTGTCACAATCTATGCTGATTATATTGCCCCTTTATTTGACAAATTCACACCTCTACCTGAGGGAAAGCTTAAACAAGAAATTGAAGTAATGGCAAAGAGCATTGACTTTCCTTTGACTAAGGTGTATGTTGTGGAAGGTAAGGCTGCTGGGGGTAAGAAGATCTCATTTGATTGGTTTGTTTTATTTGAGTACTTTATTCTTAAAACTAATAAATGAACAAATCAGGTTATTAAAAACATTTGTTATCTAAAGGTTAGGATTTTACCTTTTGGCTTTTTAAGATTGATAGGAATTAATGCCATAGTTCAAGGATAGAACGTGGTGACTTAATACCAAATCCTACTCTTGCCGGAAGCTGTGTTTGGCTGGCTTTTCAGTATTGTTTTTCATTTTGGGCCAAGGCCTTTACTCCCTGTGATATCGTGTATATTAGACTGATTTATGTATTTCTGTTACCTGCCTCACTCCTAATTAGTAAGTTGGACTCCTGTGTAGTCAGATTCCATTTAGCACTAGCTTGGGGGCTCCTAAAGAAAACCGTTGTTATTGGCTTTGTCTCCTTCAACAAAACTTTCAGTGTTCTGGAGGACTCCGAGATCACCTGCAGGTTACCAAAAACTGTACTACCACTGGATAGAAGTAAGCCGTCTGTTAGCTTATGTAAGACTACTAAAGTCTCAAGGAAGTTTACGAAGATGTAGAGTAAAACTGTTGTGTGGGAACATGACCCTCAGAATCTGTAAACTAAAATCCGTGTAAGTGAATGAGACTGGTTCTTCCTCTGCTGCTCACCAGCTGTGGAATCTTGGACAAATCACTTCATCCCTCTAGGTTTCAGTTTTGTGTCCTTTAAACCATGTTGTTGTTGTTCTTCTTTTCTTTTCTTTTCTTTTTTTTTCAAGAGAGAGGGTAAGGGGGGAAGAAAGGGAGAGAAACTTCAATATGTGGTTGCCTTTTGCGCGCCCCCAACTGGGGACCTGGCCCCCGCAACCCAGGCATGTGCCCCGACTGGGGATCGAACCGGCGACACTTTGGTTTGCAGGCCAGTGCTCAATCCACTGAGCCACATCAGCCAGGGCTAGACAGTAAATGGTTTAGGCTTTACAGGCCATATGTTCTTGGTCACAGCTATTTAACTCTGCCATTATAATACAAAAGCAGTCATAAATGATGCATAAATAAATGAGCATGACTTTGTTCTAATAAAACTTTATTTATAAAAATAAATGGCAGATTGGATTGGGCCTGTAAGCCATAGTTTGTTCATCCCTCCTCTAAACTAAAAAATTACCAATGAGAAGCCGTAATATTGGATGAAGGAGTAGAAACTGAAATGTACATAATTGCGGGGCCAGGGGAGAAGAGCAATGGTCACACTGGAAAGAATGAATTAATAGCAATTAGGAGAGTATAAAAATCTTAGCCATTGGGTAGCTTCTGAGGTTATACAGCCCAATTAGAGGTACAACTGGAACTTTTCTATGGGGAAATGTTAAGAGAATAGCCAACTCATACTACTTGAGCCTCTGAGATTACTGCTCTTTTAGTTAATATTAAACTAGTAACACACTAATCAGGACAACAGTTTCTGAGGCTCTTTTACTGAAGGGACAACCTATTTTGCTGATCATTTCATATTATAATCAGATAACATGAAATGACAGCTAGTGATATGACAACATAGGTACTTGATAGATGTGTAATATATGATTGCCATATGATTTTAGATGAAGTAGTCAGGGAAGGCTTTATGTAGGGTTATAATATAAGCTGGGACCTTACAGAAAATCAAGATTTGAGTAGGTGGAGGGGTAGAATTTCAGAGGTCAGGTTGTGGAGTCAATAGTCTTGGATTTGAATGCTAGGTCTATCACAGTTGCCTGTATGACTTTGGGCAACTGAACTTTGCTCAACAGAAGTTTACTCACTGGTAATGTATGCTTTTATTGTTAATAATGTTAATAATCCTCAAAAATATTTTGAATGGATGAATGTTGTTACTAACAATAACAACACACATTACAGATTTATAGATTAATAGGAATATTGTAGTGAGAAGCCAAGATACCTGCTCCCAGAAAATATCAGATAGCAGCTGCTGTGCAGAGACTTAAACTAGTGTGATGTGATGAAGAATTACTGAGTAGATACTTTAGAGTGGGGTCATCAGGCAAGACCTCTCTGAGCAAATGAATTGAAGCTGAGACCTGAAGGAAGGAGCCATGCGTGCTAAGGTCAATAGAAAGACCTTCCAGAGCTTTGAAAGAAGTCCAGTGTGGCGGCCACATAGCAGGAGAGCATTAGGACATGAAATCTGAGACATAGGCAAGAGTGAGACCACGAAGGCTTTTGTAAATCAGGGGAAGTAGCTTGGATTTTAGGTTTTTTGGGGGAAAGCCATTGAAGTTTTTAAGCAGGAAAGTGACATGATCTGGTTTGTATTTTTAAAATGTCTTGGTTTGCTATATGGAGAATAGATTGTAAGGGAAGCAAGAGTAGAAGAAGGGAGAGCAGTTGGGAGCTTGTTGTAGTCATTCAGGTAGGAGATAGTGGTGGCTTAGACTAGGGCAGTAGTGGTTGATGGACAGAAGTGGATGCACTGGGGATATGTTGTGGAGGTGGAGTTGATGGACTTTGCCAATAGATTACATGGAAAGGAATAAGGGGGAAAGGGAGACATCAAGGATGACGACCTAGATTTTTAGCCTGGGCATTTGGATAAATGGTAGTTTACTGGGATTGGGAAAATCTGGAAGACAGCGGATTTATGCAAAATTAAGTTGGTTGTGTTGCATATTGAGATATCTGTTGAACATTCAATTAAGAGTTTTGCAAGCAGTAGTTGCAAACAAGCAGTAGAAACCAACTGTGGCTGACTTAAGCAGAAAAAATTGCTTATTGAAACAATACTTGATAGCTTACAGAATCACCAGGAAAGTTAAGTGTATCAAGCTTGGAAAATGATAATGTTCCATAGGGAGATGGGAACTCAGAATTTCACTGCAGAGCAGGTCTAGGAGGACGCTGCTGTTGCCTCCTGCTGTTGGATTAGGCAGTTTGCACCCCTAACATCCCTGCCACTAGCACCAACACAATGAGTTCCTCACTGCTCTGCTTGTCTGCTAAGTAGCTAACTAGTCAGAGTCCCCAGTGGGTACGTTTGATTGACGGAGCCAGGGTACGGGTTAGCTTCCAGGCTGCTGGGGAAGCAAATATCTGTTTTTTTAGGTTTCTCAAATGACAAGCAGTCTCTCACAGGACTTACATGGTATGAATTCCCTAAACTCCGAAAGGAGATTCCAGTGCTGGACAGGGTGAAAAACACACATAAGAATATAAACAACAAATATGCACTGTAGACATCCATGTGGAGTGGAGAGATAGCATATAGGCAGCTGTATATATGAGTTTGGAGTTCTAGGGAGAGGTTGGGGCCGGGAATATTGATATGGAAGTATCTGGCACACAGATGGTATTTAATGCCATGGATGAGGGCACTTAGAAAAGAGAAGGGGGCCTAGGGCAGAGTCAGCAGGAGAGGGAGAGCCAGCATCAGACACTGAGGAGAGACCATTGAGGTGGGAAGAAACACAGGAGAAAATGCTGTTTATTTGAGATTGGAAAAAAAAGTGTTTCAAGAAGAGTGGTGTGCTGAGAGGTTGATTAAGATCAAACATCAAGCCTGGCTGCTGTGGCTCAGTGGATTGAGCGTCAGCCTGAGAGCCAAGTGTCGCTGGTTCGATTCCCAGTCAGGGCACATAACTAGGTTGCACGTCAGGTCCCCAGTTGGGGGTGCGAGTGAGAGGCAACCACACAGTGATATTTCTCGCTCTCTCTTTCTCCTTTCCCATCCATCTAAAAAAACAAACAAACAAATAAATAAACATGTCCAAATAAAAAAATTTAAAAAAATAGAAAAGATGAAACACCACCAACAAAAATGACACAGATGGCAATGCCTTACATTTGCATAGAACATTTTGATTCTCAAAGCTCTTAAATACATTACTTTATACCTCAGGTGGTATCATTAATCCATTTAGTAAACAAGCATTATTGGATATATACTACATGCCAGGCACAGGGATACAAAAAGCTTATGATCTTTTTAACTTTAGTGAGTATTATATAAGAATTCCCTGGAGAGTTTGTTAAAAAACAGCTGACGGCCCCATTCCCAGAGATTCTGATCTCGTAGGTGTTTCTAGTATCTACATCTGACAAGCACCCCTGAGCTTCTTTTGGTGTAAGTGTTCCTTGGGTCATACTTTGAGATACTTGACCAGTGGGAGATATTAAGATGTTAATTTATTTTATTTCTATACATGCAATCTGTCTACTTCCATAAATAACTTCAAGCAGCTTCTAGGAAATATTTTTAAACTATTTTTTTTTTAAATCAGAATTAGAGAAGACAGAAATGAGAAGGAAGTGTAAGACCTCAGAATGTCTCACAGCTTCCCAAATCCTAAGGGCCTATATTAATGGCAAAATTGGACCATGTTTGGTTCTTAACATCCAGGCAATTAAACAAAAACTGAAAAATAAATAAGTAAATAAATGCCAGTATTTATCAAAACCTTACTGTATTCTAAACATACTGCCAAACATACTGCTATATATATTGTTGTCAGCAGCCGTCCGTCTCGAGAGACGATGGTGTAGCTTCTTAAGAGTCTATCTGCACCGCCAAGAATGGCTGTGCAGTCCGACTCGGGAGTGACACGGTATCTGTCTCCTCCCGTGTTGAATCGACATCTTGCGATGACGCTGGAGTGTCCTCTCCAGTGAAGCTGAAGCTACAGAGCCTGGGCAGGGTGATATGGAGGGTCTGCTGTTGCCCATGCAGCAGACCCCCCCTCTCTTCACAGCTGAAGGGTCCAAGGGAAAGACGGAGTCAATACAGCTTGGCTTCAGGTGCGCCGCAGGAGTTGCCGGTGTTGACTACAACGTCAAACCGCCTTAGGGACTCCGGCTCCGGATTTTCTGTCGGGGTTTACTCCCTTAGCCTTTCCCCTGAAGAGGTATGCCGCAAGGCAGCGGAGGTTTTTTGGAATCAGAGTTTTCCTTCTCTGATGTGCCCTGACTGGAAGATCGAACCAGCGACACTTAGCTCACAGGCCGACGCTCAATCCACTGAGCCAAACCAGCCAGGGTAGCTATATATATAAAATATACTATATTCTAAATACACTACTTAAACATACTTTATGTTAGAAATGTAAGTAGATACAAAATTCACATTTTCTGTGAGAGATCTCAAATTCTCAAGAGAAACAAATGTTATATAATTTATTTTTTTTAAAAAAAGCATGTAAGTAATAGTAGAAGTTTATATGCATCAGGCTAATTGATTTACTTAGAATTTCTCATGTAATCCTTAATCCACTCTAATGAGGTAGATATTGGCTTGCATCATAAGCAAGTAAAACTTAAAGAAATTAAGAAAGTTTCTTCCATGTACACAGCTAATACATGGCAGAGCCAAGATTTGAACCCCAAGTCTGCTTCTAACTGCTAAATTCACTGCATATTATATAATATTTAGAAAATAAAATATATAGATAAAGAAGAAAATAAAAATCAACCATAGTTCAGCTACTATTAGCCACTGTTAAAAACTTAGACATACTTTTCAGTCTTTTAAAAAGTATCTTTAAATAAGTAAATAAGTAAACACGTAAATAAATAAATAAAACGTAGCTTTAACTATTTTCTGAGCATAGAAGTGTGTTTACTTACTTTAAAAGCCTTGGAAAAGAGATAAAAGTATAAAGGAGGCAACAAAACTCTAGTTCTAGAAGCCACTTCACTATTTTGATACATTTCTTAATAGACTTTTGTTTATGCTTTTCTATTTACATATATGTTTTTTTCCATGATAATAATGGAACCATATATACATCAAGTTTTATATCTTCAGTATATAGGTGAGCTTTTTCCTATTTTGTTAATTCTTCAAAAGTATATTTTTGGGAGACTGCTTAAAACTTCATCATGTCACTGCTGCTGGACATTTCAGCTTTCCTTACTTATTGCTGTACAGCTCTGATGAGCAGAAATCTATGTTGGTAAGACTGCAGGTAAACAGACTCTCTCCCCTGCTGGTGGTGATTTATTTGATACAGGTTTCTTCAGGTATTAAGCAATTTGAAAATGTTAATGACCTTTCCAGTAATTCAATTGCTAGGAGTCTTTCTGAGGACCCAAACTTTTTAATTATTTTCCATGCTTTGAACTGTCTTTTCCTTAGGATCTAAACGCTCTTCCCACAGCAATGCTTATTTTTATGGCTTCTTCAAGAACAAGCGAATAGTTTTGTTTGACACTCTACTAGAAGAGTATTCTGTACTAAACCAAGATATCCAGGAGGAGTCTGGCATGGAACCTCACAATGATGGAGAAGGGGACAGTGAAGAAGTCAAAGCTAAAGTAAAAGTGAGTTCTTTTTTTCCTGAGAGACTGGTTTATTTTCTGTGACAACTCAAAATTACATCAGTTTCTGTGAGTGCTGAATTCAGGGAGACTGTCAAATACAACACATGGCCCCTTTATAATTCTGATATTTGGAAGAGGTCATCACTATTACTACATGCTAACTATCTTGCAAGTTTTGCAGAATGTACACGTTAAAATTGGAAGTATAGATAGTAAGTTCTTATGGTTACTGTATAATCAATCTTCAAAACAGGGACTTTATATATATTCCTCATTCGTTTTTGATCAAAGAAATTCCACAGGCAGAATAAAGAGGAGATAAACACTAATATGAGACAATAATTATAGACTCTGGCAATGGAGAGACTTGGATTTGAATCCTGGTTCTGTCATTTAGTAGCTGTGTGTCCTTGGATACATTATGTAATTTGGTCAGTTTTCTTTTGTTTGTCTAACAAATATTTATGAAACATATACTCTGTGCTGAGGTACTTAGATTAGCACTAGGAATACAAAATTAAAGGGGCAAACCCTTGCTCTCAGGGAGCTTATACAATTGCAGTACAATATGGTAATTGCCACAGTAAAGCTATCTATACTGAATGCAGTGATAATCCCAGAAAAGACATTTCCTAAATCTGACCTAAGAGTCTGAGAAAGCCTTTTCTGAGTCCTTTCCTGGACGAGCCAGCTGATGCAGATTAGCAGAATCTAAAGTACCACTACTAAATGGGGGAAAGGAGAGAGTGATAAGAAACAACACAAATGTAATCAGAAACTGTCACCAGTATTTGTATGTGCGATGTGCTCTTGGCTTTGTTATCATTCAGAGATAATTTTGGATTTGTGTAAAGCTGGGGTATAAGTCAAGTTCTCTAAATCATTGGTTTCTTTATTTTTTAAAGATTTTATTTATTTATTTTTAGAGACAGGGGAAGGGAGGGAGAAAGAGAGGGAGAGAAACTTTGATTGGTTGCCTTTTGCACACTCCCTGACTAGGGAACAAACCTGCAACTCAGGTGTGTGCCCTGCCTGGGAATTGAACTAGCAACCTTTTGCTTTGTGGAATGATGCCCAACCAGCTGAGCTAAACTGGGCAGGGCTAAGTTGTTGGTTTCTTAACTAAAAGATGACACCAGCAGGTTTCTCACATCAGCACTGTTGACATGTGGGCCAGATAATTTTTTGTTGTGGGAGGATGTCTTATGCATCATAGCCCATTTAGCAGTGTCCTTCGCCTCTGCCCACTAGATGCCAATGTAAACACCACCACCACCCCGTTGCCACCCCAGCAGTTGTGACTACCAAAAATGTCTCTAGACAGTGCCAGGTGTCTGCGGGTGTAGGGGCTTGTGGGGAAAGATTAGTCTGAGTTGAGAAACACTAGAGTCATAAATATTAAGTGAAATAATATTGGGTGGACCAAAAGTAGGTATACCATTGTGAGTGTACAAAACAGAGTTTATCCTTGTATTATTGTTTATTAAAATTATTGTATCATTTTCCATATAAACAGCTGTAAACCTACTTTTGCCCCACCCTGTATTGTTGAAATACCTTGTAGTTCATTTTATATATTCTAAGTACAAGAAAATAACTATTATCATTTGAACATCTATTTTAACCTAAAAAGATGGTCTAGTAATCTGTCTAGTCTGTTATAAATATATAGATGGAAGAAAAGTCTGTGCAGAGATTAGATAGCATTGGGAAATGCTTAACTCCTTTAATTTTTTATTTATTTTTTAAGTGGGGTTTTTATGGTATTGGAATAAGTCAATTCGGTCTGACCAAAAGTCAGAGGATTTTAAGTCAAGAAGAGATCTTAAGGTTGTCTTATAGACAGGGAAGCTGGAGTCCAGAAGGGCAACCCAGTGACAACACTGAGGGATCATACAAGTTCAGCGAAGCAACCTACTTAAGAGGGATCCACATACAGGGTGGGTCACATAGTAGCCAAACTTAGGCATTAGATAGTGGTTCACTAACTTTAAACAATGTAATGAAATTACTTAATTTTAGTATCGCTGAGAATAGTATTCTTCTGCTTAAATTTTTAAGAAGAGTGGGTGGGTAGCCCTTTGAAGCATGTTGAATGGAGTTTGAGTTATTTTCCTGGCTTCTTCAAAAGCCTGCTTTATTTCATCGACAACTACAAATATTTTAGCATCTATGTATAAGTTACAAGATGAAGACACATTAGACACAGTCCTACCTAAAGAACCTGTAGTATCCCTGGCCAGTGTCACTCAATTGGTTGGAGCATCATCCTGTAAACTAAAGGGTTGCAGGTTCAATTCCTGGTCACAGCATATGCCTAGGTTGCGGGTTCAGTCCCTGATTGGGGTGTGTGCAGGAGGCAACCGGTTAACGTTTCTTACATCCAATGTTTTTTTCTTTCTCTCCTGCTTGCTCACTCACTTGCTTGCTCCCCCCACTCCCAAAGTAAATAAATAAGAACCTATAGTAAAGGAGACTAGATATATATACAAATAACCCATACTTTAAGGCAAAGTGTGGTAAGTATACTAAGTGGCTGAAATAGTGTGACTTTCAGAAATTAAGATGGTTCTTTAGAAAGGATATTTGAACTAAATAGAATTTTTACTTGGGCACAGGCCTTTTCACATTGAAGACATGAAATGAATAAACCTATAGAGAGGAAAAGAAAACTACACAATGACTATTCTAAGACCAATGATTGAATGGATTCTTGTAAATGGAGAAAGGTAGACGAGGACCAGTTTGTAAAATACTCCTTCCTGAAGACATGGAGTGGTTGTTTCCAGTGGCCTGGAAAATTTAGATTGACTTGAGTAGAGACCAGAGCTTGTTTTAGGAAGCTTAAAATTTGGTGGCAGCATATCGGATAGAGCAACGATTGGAGGCAGGGAGGCTTCTAGGGCCTGTTGCATCAAGATAATCCAAGATAGGCATGAAATAATGAGGGCCTGCACTAGAATGAAAGGTCAGAATAAGTGAAAGAGTCACAATAAAAGATGGATTTAAAGTACTTGGTAATTGCTATTATGCGGAGTGAAAGAGTAGGTCAAAGATTGACTCAGCACTCATAACTGTATTGCTTTCTAGTGTATGTCCCACTGGTGAGATGATTTTATTTTTTTAAGATTTTATTTATTTATTTTTAGAGAGAAGGGAAGGGAGGAAGAAAAAGAAGGTGAGAAACATTGATGTGAGAGAGAGACATTAATCAGTTGCCTCTTGTACATGCCCCAAATGGGGGACTGAACCCATAACTCAAGCATGTGTCCTGACCAGGAATCATACTGGCAACCTTTCACTTTGCAGATGAGGCCACACCGGTCCGGGCTGATGAGATGATTTTAGCTAATATATCAATATTTTAAATTTGAATAGCTATATATTAATTATTTTAGGAAAAATAAAACAAGCATATTCATGAGTATTGTCATTTAGGATAAGGCTAAGATTTAAAAAGTAAATTGGTTTAAAGAAAGATGCTAAGTTCTGGTGGGTGTAGCTCAGTTAAATGGAGCATTGTCACGTAGACTGAGGGATCACGGGTTCAATTTCTGGTCAGGGCTCATGCCCAGTTTGCAGGCTCAATCCCCCATCAGAGCGCATAGGAGAAGGCAGCCAGTTGATATTTCTCTCTCACATCGATGTCTCTCTGTCTCTGTCTCCCCCACCCCCTTCTCTCTCTCTCTGAAAGCAGTGAAGAAAAATGTTCTCAGGTGAGGATAAAAAAAATAAAAATGGAAAAAAAAGAAAGAAACTAAGTAAATAATCACATAGAGTACACAGATGTGGCAGATGTTTAGGAAACTGATTTATTCAGCACCTGCTACTGACTACCTACTGCGTACAATGCAACGGGGGATGCAAAGATGGTTTTAAGTCTGGATGATGTAGAGAAGATGAATCATTTCATTTTTAAACAAGTTTAAGGAAGAACATTAAAATTATCTGAAATTCCTCTTAGAGATAACTACTATGAACATTTGAATGTCTCTATACTTGCTATTAACATTTTTAAAAAATGTCTAGGGAACTTATTCTCTGGAATTTTACCCTTCAGAAGACAAATGGGACACATAATTTGAACAACCTGTGTCAAAAGCAAATTAAATAAAAGGAAAATTGAAACCATATAAAAGATGTACAGAAAGGCCGCCCTTTTGTAGAGGAAGACAAGCATTTTCCAAGCAAGTGCTAGGGTTAGGTGAAAGTCTTCCTAACTGATAAGTATAATAGAAGTGACACAGGCCTCAAAGATGTGGGGTTGAATTTTACCCACTACTTGTTAGCAGGATGATGTTAAGCAAGACATTTTAATTTCTCACCCTGGCTGGGTAGCTCAGTTGGTTAGAGCGTTGTCGTGATATGCCAGGGTTGCGAGTTTGGTCTCCCGTCAGGGCACATACAAGAAACAACCAATGAATGCATAAATAAGTGGAACGACAAATCGATGTTTCTCTCTCTCTCCCTCTCACCCCCTCTCAAATCAATAATTTTTTTTTAAAGATTTATTTTATTTTATTTTATTTTTTTAGAGAGGGGAAGGAGAGGAAAACATCGATCAGTTGCCTCTCTCGTGCACCCCAATGGGGGACTGAACCCGAAACCTAGGTATGTGCCCTGACCAGAATTGAACCTGCAACCTTTCAGTTTATGGAACAATGCTCCAACCAACCGAGCCACACTGGCCAGGGCAATTTTAATTTCTTAGCTTCCTTTTCTTCCTCTTTAAAATGAAGATAATACTTTCTATCCTGTCCAGTTTGCTGTTGTGAAGATCAAATGAATTCGTGCATGAATTTATATAAAAAGAAAAGTATTTATACTATAGATAACTAAATAGTGTGGTATTTATTTCCATTCTTTTGTATGAAATTAGTGTGGGAAGAGAAGAAAATCCAGTTCTGCCTAAGACTCTGCAACAAATAAGCAAGTACCCTTTTTCTGGAAAGTGATCCTTGTTTAAACTCTTTTCATTTGTATTCCTTTTTAAGTATATTTTATTGATTATTACAGTAGTCCCAATTTTTCCCCCTTTGCGCCCCTCTGCCCAGTAACCCCATTCCCCAGCAATCCCACCTCCCTTAGTTCATGCCCATGGGTCATGCGTATAAGTTCTTTGGCTTCACCCTTTCCTATATTATTCTTAACTTTCCCCTATTTTGTACCACCAAATATGCTTCTTAATCCCTGCACCATTTCCCCATTTCTCCGCCTTCCGCCTTCCAGTTGATAACCCTCCAAATGATCCCTATACCTATGATTCTGTTCCTATTCTGGTTGGCTTAGTTGGATTTTGTTTTTATTTTTTAGATTCAATTGTTAATAGTTGTGAGTTTGTTGTCATTTTAGTGTTCATAGTCTTGATCTTCTGTTTCTTAAATAAGCCCCTTTAACATTTCATACAATAATGACTTGGTGATAATGAACTCTTTTAGCTTTACCTTCTCTGGGAAGCACTTCATCTGCCCTTCCATTCTAAATGATAGCTTTGCTGGATAGAGTGATCTTGGTTGTAGGTTCTTGCTTTTCATTACATTGAATACTTCTTGCCAGTCCTTTCTTGCTGCCAAGTTTCTTTTGAAAAATCAGCTGAGAGTCTTATAGGCACCTCTTTGCAGGTAACTCTGCTTTTCTCTTGCTGCTTTTAAGATTCTTTCTTTATCTTGAAACTTTGGCATTTTAATTATGATGTGTCTTGGTGTGGTCCTTTTTTCATCTAGCTTGTTTGGAACTCTCTGTGGTTCCTGGACTTGAATGTCTATTTCCTTCACCAAATTTGGGAAATTTTCCTTCATCATTTTCTCACATAAGCTTTCAATTTTTTGCTCTTCCTCTTCTTCTGGCACCCCTATGATTCGGATGTTGGCATGTTTAAAATTGTCCCAGAGGTTCCTAAGCCTCTCTTCATTTTTGTCAGTTCTTGTTTCCTCATTCTGTACTGGTTGACTGTTTATTTCTTCCTTATGTTCCAAATCATTGATTTGAACCCTGGTTTCCTTCCTTCACCATTGGTTTTATGTGGATTTTCCTTCGTTTCACTTAGCATAGCCTTCACTTTTTCCCTTATGCATTTGCCATACTCAAGCATATCTGTCAAGCCTGTGAGCATCTTTATCACCAGTGTTTTGAATTCTGCATCTGTTAGGTTGGCTATCTCCTCGTCTGTTAGGTTGGCTATCTCCTCATCACTTAGTTCTCCCACTGGAACCTTGATCCGTTCCCCCTTTTGGGCCATCCTTCTCTCTCTCCTCATTCTGACAGGCTCCTGTGTTTGTTAGCCTCCACGTCCCAGGTAGAGCTGTCACTCCTGTTACCTTATAAGGGGCGGAGACTTAGGTATTTGTTAGTACAGGCGACCTGTTTCACCACATTGTGGTGCTGTATGTGGGGGAGGGGTCTGAGAGGGAACAATGCCGCTTGCTCAGCACTTGCCCCTTTTCCAGGCACTTCTTCCACTTTTGTGGGACTGGCGCCTCTCTAGCTGTTGCTCTGGCCGTCGTTCCCAGAGTGGGTGGGTCTGGGGATGTTCTAGGACCGTGGGGGCCCTTTAAACAAGCAGACTCTGCTGAGAGACTGGCAGTTTCTGCCTCCACCCCAACCCCCACTGGTTTGCAGTCAGAAGCAATGAGGCTTGATTATCTCTGGTGCTGGGACTGTGAGCTGCATGGTCTGGTCAGGAGCTGGGAATGCTCCCCAGGTGTCCCTCCCCAGTGACTGTGCTTTCCACTGGCCTGCCTTTGTCGCCATTGCTGCCACCACACCGCGTCCTCTCCACCCCGGCTCTGCCCCTCCTGCCTGTCTGGATGAGTATTTCTTCATTGTATCTTTGTTTGTTGGACTTCATGCAGCTTGATTTTCTGGAACTTCTGGTTGTCTCTAGTTTTGAGGTAGTTGTATTCCTTCTTAGTTGTGGAGGGAGACTCAGTTTGTCTGTCTACGCCTCCATCTTGGCCAGAAGTCTTCATTTGTCTTTTTGATTGTTACTCTTGTACAGTTCTGAATAGCTTCCGAAGTCCAGATGTCAAACCTATAATCTGCGCTATCTAATAGAGAACTGGTAGTTTGTTGGGGTTTTTTTAAAGATTTTATTTATTTACTTCTAGAGATGGAGGGAGGGAGAAAGAGAGGGAAAGAAACATTAATGTGCAAGAGATACATCCATCAGTTGCCTCTCGCACACTCCCAACTGGGGACCTAGCTCCCAACTGGGGACCTGTCCCCCTGCCCAGGCATGTGCCCTGACTGGGTATTGAACCGGTGACCTTTTCAGTTTGCAAGCCAGTGCTCAATCCACTAAGCCACACCAGCCACGTGAGAACTGGTTGTTTTTATAAAAGATTTATAGTTTGTATTGGGAAGCAGCTAACTAGTGAAAACAGAACCCTGAAGACTATTAATTTATATAAAATGAGGCTAACGATACCTGCCTTACAGAAATGGAGATGAATGAACTGTATGTAAAATACCTAATACTCACTGTCAGATGCATAAGCCATTAATGAGTGGAAGCTAGTATCATCATTATTATTAAACAAAAACAACCATATTTTTGCTTATTACTAAAGTAATAGAAAAGCTAGAAAACATCAATAACAAAATCATTTATTTATTTTAAAGATTTTGTTTTTATTTATTTTTAGAGTGAGGGGAAGGGAGAGAGAAAGAAGGGGAGAGAAACAGTGATGTGAGAGAGGAACATTTATCTGTTACCTCTTACCTGTCAGCCATACCCTAGCTGGGAACCAAACCTACAACCCAGGCATGTGCCCTGCTGGGAGCTGAACTGGTGGCCTTTCGCTTTACAGGACGATGCCCAACCAACTGAGCCACTCCAATAGGTAGTAACAAAATCATTTATGATCAAACTAACCATAATATCTAACTATGTTTATGGTTAGTTGGATATATGGATTGTTACCAATTTTTTGCTGTTAAAAATGTTGACAAAAAGAAATGTTCTTGCAGTGAATATATTTGTATGTAAATCTTCAATTACACCTCTTAACTTTCCACCTTAGAATAGTTGTCTGTTAATTGGTGCATTAATTCATTACTCCCTTTTAGTGGCCATGCGCTGAAGGTACAAGTACGCCTGTGTCTCTTAGATATTGAAAGAACTAAGTTAGTTATTGCATCTTTTCTTTCTCAGCTAAATGTACTCTGACCTATATTCTAATATTTAGAATGAAAAGATATAATAAATTTAAATACTATCTTGCAAATCTCTCTTTTTTTGAGAGAGAGAGAGGGCAAAGGAGGGAGGCAGAGAAGGAAAGAGAAGCATCTACGTTCAGTTGCCTCTCACACGCCCCCAACTGGGGACCTGGCCTGAAACCCAGGCATGTGCTCTGACTGGGAATTGAACTGGCAACCTTTTGGTTCTCAGGTTGGCACTCAATCCATTGAGCCACACCAGCCAGGGCGCAAATATCTTTAATTGTTCCCTTTTTCTTATGTATCTATTGAGATTTGCTTTAAGTGGTCACTTTCCTTAAAAGTGAGGAATTGGTGAAGGAGGGGAAAAGAGGTGAAATATCTAGATTCCAATAAATCTTGTGTCCGTGTTCCCATTAGGTTGCATTTTTCTAAACTGTATAAAGAAAAATCAATTCCATGCTCACCTGTTGTTGTTTTTTTGTACTTCACTCTTTTAAGTAGCTGGAGTTTACTTCAAAACCTGTAGCCTTCACTTTCTAGGATATATGTTTTCTAATTGTTTGTTGCAGGATGCTATATGTCTCCAGTAGATCAAGCTTGTTTATTATTTTGTTCAGATCTTTATATCATTATTGATATTTTATTTGCATTTCAGTAATTGAGAGAGGGATGTTAACATCCTCTATTATGACAGGTTTGTCAGGTTTTCTTTACAAATATGACAATTTTGAATTAATTCTGAGAAATAGTAGTAGGTACATAAAAACTTAGAATTATTGTTTTCTTCTGTTAAACTGTAGCTTTGTCATTCTTCTGTAACCTTCTTTAATAATGCTTTTTTGCCTCTAAGTTGATTTTGTCTGATATTATACTACTACCAGCTTTTTTTTTTTTTTTTTTTTTTTTTGGTTAATGCTTACTAGAAGTTATGTAATCATTTTACTCTTCAAAAAAAGTTGAGATAAAATTTACCGTTTCATCCATTTTAACGTGTACAAATTCAGTTTTTTAGTGTACACTTACTGTAATGTTGTGCAGTTATCACCAGTCTCAGTCGTCTTTTGCTTTTAACCTTGTCATCCTGTGTTTCCGACGTCTTATACACAGACTGTAGATGGATTTTGTTGTTCCAGCTGACAGCCACTATCTTTTTTATTGACAAGCTTAGTGAATCCCCAGTTGAAATGTCCTCTTCTTCTGCTCTATCCCGAGAACCAACTTCCAGGATTCTGCCAGGATGAGGGAGGAGCGATGGCCTTTTGATTTGGAGCTGGAGAAAGAATCTGGAGCTACACCTCCCTCTCAAACAGCTCTCACCCAGTTCTGACTTGAGTCACCTCCCTCTTCTCCCCCAGCTCCATAGTATCTGGCGCTGTTAGTCCCCAAGCCTTTGAAGCCTCTGGTGTAAAGGAGGCCGGTTCTCTTTTCTCCATCTGCTCTCCTGCTTCCAAAATGTTGCTGTTGTCACCTCTACTGTTTGCCTCGTTCTTGTGGGTTTATATCATTCATATATATATATATAAAACCAGGTTTTTGAGGGTGTTGGTGGGAATAAAATTAGATGTGAGTATTCTTTCTGCCATCTTAAATTGGAAGTCTCAATTTTTTAAATGGCAATTTGTGGTATATTTTTGGAGGTCCTAAGTGATATGTGCTTATTTGGATATAATTTGGAATATAAGAAAGATATAAACTAGTTAAACATCACTATAATTCTACCATAAAGAAAAAACTACTGTGGACATTTGGATACATTGAACAGTTGCGGTCTGTTTCCTAGATTTCTGTATTTTTACAAACATATTCACATTTTTTCATAATTAGAGTCATACTATGTTTTTAGTTTTGTTTTCTGCTTTCTTCATGTAATTAAACCATTTTCACATGTCAGAACGTAATCTTTGAAAACACTATTAGGTCTGTAGCATCACTGTTGTTTGACACTGTTCATCATGAGCAATTTCCCATGTTACAACATGATTTTTGAAAACAGAATTTCTAATGGGTCTATAATATGGCTGTCCTGTGACTTTGTCATGATTTATTTAACTCTTGTCCTGTTGATAAAGATTATATTTTTTCCATTTTTTTGTAATCGGGATTCAACTGTAAGCTTCATGAAGTCAGAATATGTCTGTCTTGTTCGTGATTCTATCTTCAGTGCTTAACCCAGTGACTATAACATGGAGTGGTTCAGAGAATGTTTTGTTAAGTGAATGAACAGTTTTGCACAAAAGTTAGATTGTTTCCTTAAGTTAGAATCAAAGATGGGACTTTACTGGGTTAAAAGGTATAAACTTTGTGAAGGGTCTTGATAATTTATACTTAATTTGGTCTTTGATTCAGAATAAGAAACAAGGATGCAAAAATGAGGAAGTACTTGCTGTACTAGGCCATGAAATGGGACATTGGAAGTTGGGACACACAATCAAAAATATCATCATTAGCCAGGTAAGTTTGGAGTGGCACTTCCCTTTTTATGAAGTGGAAGTCAAATTAGAAGTATGGCAGGTATGAGAGGTTATGTGGTAGAGAGGTTAAGATAGACTCTACAACCTGGCCACCTGGCTTCAGGTCACAGCTCCCTGAGTCACTCACTACCCATGTGAGTGACCTCCCGCAAATTCCTGAACCCCTCTGCCACCATTCCCTTATTGCATGATAATACCTCATAGGACTGATGTCAGAATTAAATGAGTTAATACATGTAAAGAGTTTGTAGTAGTATTTAGAAAGCAGTAAGTACTATAAAATATTTCTTGGTATCACCATCGTCATCGCTACCTCCTGAGTTATTCAGCTGTAGGGGCTGTAAGATCAAAAGGAGTGGGTCTAAATAAGTTGGACAATAAATTATTTTTTAAAAAACATTTTTTCTCATTTAAAAGTAATTACACATCCATTGAAAAGGAACTGGAGAATGTAGTGTATATAAAGAAGAAAGTAACAATTCCTGTAACATTCCCCCTCTGAGTATTAATATCTCTAAAGCCCCAGAATGACCACAAATTTGCAGGCTCTGGGTGAAATAGCACTATGTCTTGTTAACTGGATCTGAGCATTTGTGGCCTTAACTGAGTCTTAAGTGGGACTCTGTACCTTTCTAAAAGGCCCGCTGGTTCTGGGTGTTGGATTATATGGGAAGACTTATGAACCCCTGTAGGTACCTTTCTTTTGCCTTATATCTGTAGGTAATAAAAATGAGTTCCTGGGCTTGAAGCTGTGTTGTATGGATATATAACAGTAAGACATTAAATAAGTCCAAATCCAAGTTCAAAGTAAGTATTTAGTCTAATAAGGAAAATCACTGTCCGTTTCTTGAAAGCAGGTCCAATGGAATCAGCTTATCATGAGGCTGTGGGCTGGTCCCTAAGGTGTGCTGCCTTATCAGGGCTGGGGTTGATTGCCTCTTCTAAAATAAATGGGGCACCTAGCAGTAGCCAGTGAGGGGGGATGTCTGTGTTGTTGACTAATGCATGGACTCCATCCCTTTCGCCTTGGCCACTTTGTTCATGAGTCCCTCAACCAAGTTCCTGAGTGGCCGGGGAAAGAGACTGGCTAACATCCACAGAGCAGGCATTTTCTCCACGTGACCATTGAGAAACGCCTCTATTGTGGGGATTATCACACTCAGGGCTAATTTTGGAAGTTTTCCCACATCCTTCTTTTCCAAATCGCCTTGTTAGCTGTCCTCTAGTGTGTCCCCAAGGCCCTGGTCATCCAGCCAAACCAGTAGTTACCCACTGCCAGTGAGTTAGTACATGTCCTCAGCTTAGACCCTCTACTTCCAGCCTGAGTGAACAGTGAGATAAACTGCTTGAAGTTCCTCATGGAGAGAATCTCCCCTGTCCACTGTCTGCCAGGGCCATCCTTGTGTGCACTGGGATGCCATAGCATTCCACTTTTAGCTGGTGCCAGCGTATTGTGTTATTTGTAAGATAGGCTCAAATGTTTCCTCCTCACTTAAATGATAATAGGGAATTCCCTATGAGTAAGGGTTAATTGAAGGGTGACAGATCTCAGGAGTTGGCATACCAGGGGTATGAGCCACCTGCTTATTTAACTTACTTCTGCCTTCATGACTTCCTTCATCCCTACTCCTGTATATACCTGATATAGGCGTGCTGGGCATACCATTTTCCTTGCTCGGTGGATAATTAACATCCAGGTCAGGAGAAGCAGCTCAGATTGCAGGATCATGGTGTCCTGTGATCAAGAATTAGTCTTTAGTAGAGACCAGTAGCAAAGCAAAAGTTGTTTTTCGAAAGGACTATGGTTACTTGATGGAAATGGAGTGCATAGCTCGCAGTTCTAGGGGCCTTCGCTGTGAGTGTAGTTTTCTCTTGGAGCTCGTCATGCTGGATCTGCAGGGTTCTAAAGGCCGGGTGGCAAAACTGCTTGCAATCCATCCCGGGCCAGTGGGCGAGCTGTCTTATGCTCTGATGTCCACTCTCGGCTGGCAGCTTTTGGGTCATCTGGACAATGGATGGAACAGTACACTTAAGTATGGTATATGTGGCTTCTACGTCCTCATCTCCCAAGGGAAAAGAATGGTATTTGTTCTTCAACTTCATTGGTTCAGACTTCAGACTTTTCTCTCTCATATATTGTTAAAGATAGATTTGCTTTTCTCTTGGACCTTTCTAACTGCAATGTACAGCTCCAGGGGTCCTAAGGAGAATTCAAGGGAAGCCAGTTTCTTTTGAGCCTCCACACCAAGGTCAACGGGGAGGCCTTATGTTTGGTTATTGTCTAGTGCAAACAAAGCTGGAATCCATTCCAGCCCTTTAAGTTTTTACAGAAAGTATCCCATTACACTTGATCACTTTAAACCCTCCATTTAAACCTGTCCTTAAAGAAAACTATATGTAGTTTATACATTTGAGGAAATTTTGTTTTTCCTTTTAGAACAAAAGTAAAACTATAATCCTATGTAAATAACCTTTTCTGCCCTTACACTAACACCATTCTTAAAGTCACACCATGATGTCTTTTTCTATTTTTTGGCACTACGGTGAAATCAGCTTAGTAATAACTTAGAAATTTTGTGTCCTTTGTAGATGAATTCTTTTCTGTGTTTCTTCTTGTTTGCTGCATTAATTGGTCGAAAGGAGCTTTTTGCTGCATTTGGGTTTTTTGACAGTCAACCTACTCTAATTGGACTACTGATCATCTTCCAGTTTATTTTTTCACCTTACAATGAGGTAATGTATAATCTTTAAAATAATCTCACATATGCCCTTGCCTGTTTCAGAACTAGAACCACTAAGGTAATGAAAAAAGAAATAAACAAAATTATAGTTTTAACAAAGAAATGAAACAAAGTCCTTTAGTCCCTTGATTTACTGACCAGAATTTTAAAGGTAGCAAAAAAAAACCCCAAGCCCAAATAAACAAATCCTTGTTGTATACTGTTAGAGGGAAAAGTTGAAGATTAGACTCTGGTAATATAAGCCTTGATATTACTCATGCCTCAGAGTCTGGGTGGATAGAAGTGAACTGTTGGAATGCTATGTCCTAGACCACATGTTCACCCAAGTTTGGGTGACAATCCATGTGTGAGGGGATAAAACAAAGAATATTTGAGTTTATATGGCTAGATAAGGGAGGCTATATGAGAGTGTTTCTCTGCTTGTGTTCTCTGATCACCTGCTTCAAAATTGCCTTAGGGTTTCACCCCACACCCTCTAAATCAGAATTGGGTACTTTATGATAAATAAGTTCAAGAACCACTGCTCTGTGATTGCTCAGTAGTGGGACTTCGTACATATAAGGCATGGATCACTGAGACTTAACAAATCAGATGATAACAACATGTCAAATTTGATTAGGCTTCCAAATTAAACCAAGAAATAACATTGGGGATCTTGAGATATCTCCATTCAGAAGCATATACTTTTTGGGACAAGGTTTTAAGATAAACTGAATGAATTCCATTTCTTCATAAAAAGGGGGAGAAGAGTAAGGCACTAGAAAAGAGAGGAACAGATCGTATTTATATAGCATTGACCACATAAACTAAACAAAATTTCCAGAGAACTGAGATTATCTTTAAACTCTTTTAAATTTACATATTTAGGTGGGTTGTTTTTTTTTTCAAATTATAAGAGAAAGTTTACTTAGAAAGTCACAGAGGTAGAGAAGTGAGCCAGCTGGGCTGCATGGACTCGGGCAACAAGGTACAGAAGCAAAAGGAGGGCCCTTGGAGCTTAGGAGAGGGAAAGGCAAAGGGAACACCCTTTGCAGTGGGGAGGAGAGAGGGCGCCTAACTTTATATTTTACATTTTATTGGAACTATTTGTAAAATGCCTTATCCAGTTTGTTACGGGTTAAAAAGGTTATAGGCCACCTTATAATGATATTGTCATTTCTGTCTTCTGTCACAATTCAGTAATGCCTTAAGGACTCTGAACTATGTATGCAAATGACCCCAGACCACTCTGCTTTTTCAGCAGTTGTGCTGTCTGTCTTGTCTGTCTGCCTATCTATCAATTTATTGAACTAATTTTCTTGTCTCTTCCCTCACAGTCAGGCTGCCAATCCTAGCTACTGTCTGTTTGACTTTCCATTACAGTCACTGTCCTTTGTAATTTTCTTCTTTAACCTACCATAGACTGGGAAACAGCTCATCATCCTCATTAAGTAGGAGTTACTGGATTCTGACCGAGGAGAGGGGTCCCCTTTTAAATAGTGTTAATAGTTATCCTTTGTGGCATCTAACTGGGCTGCTCAGAGGGTTTTACTTTGTTTGCTTCCTTAAATTGAGTGGTTGAGTTCAATTCAAAACATGTCTAAGTAAATATGTGGGGTATTAGAGTAATTCGAAATGTGATTAATCCACAGAGATATTAACTTAAAACGTTGAAGAGGCCCTGACTGGTATGACTCAGTTGGTTGGGCTTAATCCCACAAACCAAAAGATCACTGGTTGGGGCACATGCCTTGTTTGGGGGTGTGTGAGAGGCAACCAATCGATGTTCTCCCTCTTTCTCTCTCCTTTCCCCTCTCTCTAAAAATAAATAAAATGTTTTTTAAAAGAAAATTAACAAAAGCAGAAAACACTTTGCCTGGGACACTTAATATCCAGACAGACTGACACCCCACCCCCACCCCCCGCCTTAATGATTCTATCTTTAAAAGTACATTCAAGATTTGGAAAGAAATTTTAGGCAGAATTCCGTTTTTAGGTTTGACCATACCTTAGAAGATATAAAGAACTCCCAGACTTTACTTGGTGTTTTTGTTTTTGTTTTATAGAGAAAGAGAGCAGATTATTAAGTGATAGTGCCCTCCACAGAGCATGGGAGCAGGTCAGCTCTGAGCAGAGATTGACCCCCCAGTGGCCGGAGGGATTCTATTCTTATAGGGCAGATATTTATTTCCTTTCACGTCACAGACTTTACCTTGAAACTCCTATTTGCTAGTGGCAGTAAGAGGTACAAATGAGAGACTTTTAAAACTTTTTAATGCTGAAGTATTTTAAGATAAGAAATATCTTTAATAATGTGTCATTCAACCTGCAATATTTCAGTATGCAAAGAAATTAGTTTTTTCTCAGAAATTTTTATTTTCAAATGAAATTTATCCTCTTCATGTCATCTTTGGAGACTAGATATATTGGGTTGACTAAAAAGCTTGTTTTTTTCCATAAGATGGCTCTAGTAGTGCTTAATTGTCTTTAAGTTCATTCGAAACGACTTTGTTAGATTGTATTGTGACAGCTGTCATGGCAACATGTGTTAAAAAGAAAAAACTCATCTAAATTGGTGAATTTTTGTGTAGCCATTTTAATATTGAAGATGGAAGAAAATACGCAATACTTTCAGCACATTATGCTTTATTATTTCAAGAAAGGTAAAAACACAATTGAAATGCAAAAAAGAAGATTTGTGCAGTGTATGGAGAAGGTGCTGTGACTGATAAAATGTGTCAAAAGTGGTTTGTGAAGTTTCGTGCTGGAGATTTCTCACTGGATGATGCTCTACAGCGGGGTACACCAGTTGAAGTTGATGACAATCAAATCTTGACATTAATTGAGAACAATCAACGTTATACCATATGGCTGATAGCCAACATACTCAAAACATCCAAATCAATAAATTTATTGCTGAAAATGAGAAACATGTATTTTGTGGAAAAAAAACTAAATGGACTTTTTGGCCAACCCAATAAATTCTGACAGTGCTTCCATAGCTCAGAACATTTTAGAAAATTTAACTTGGAGATTATCATTAGAAACTAGCATATTTTTTAGAATATTCTCAGTAAAGACTGTTACTGTCCTTTAAAGGTAGGTAGGTGATCAAGAATATTTTTTTAGAAAGGATGAAGAGTCTGAATATAAATTATTACGACTTCATTCCCACTCTGAGGAAGGTGGCCTGCATGGGCTTTGGAGTCATTGAGAATTTCAGTGCTGCCACCTTCTGGCTGTGTGACCTCAAGCAAATTATCTAACCTGCCTGAACTTCGCTTTCCTCATCTATAAAACAGGAGCAAGAGTAATTACCTTATAGGATTGTTGGGGAATATGTAAAGTGCCTGGCAGATAGCAGATTATTATTATTTTTTTAAGATTTTTTAAATTTATTTTTAGAGAGGGGAAGGGAGGGAGAGAAACATCAATGTGTGGTTGCCTCTTGCACACCCCAAACTGGGGACCTGGCCTACAATCCAGGCATGTGCCCTGACTGGAAATCGAACTGGCGACTCTTTGGTTTGCAGGCTGGCGCTCAATGCACTGAGCCATACCAGCCAGGCCCAGCAGATTCTTAATTAGTATTTTTTGGTAAAGTTACCATTCATTTGGATATTTATTTGTTTCTGGTCTATTTACTTGTGGGAGGGGCTCAATTTATAATAATTCCCCCATCCCAGGTTTCCTAAGTACTAGTGACCTTTCTCTGGGCCTGCTGTGTCTCTGATCCTGAGCTGTACTTCCTCTAATGTCTTACTTAGCTCTTAGAACCTTCAGTGACAACAAACAGGTGGGCAATGGTTAAAACTTTTTTATTTACTTTTTCAGGTTCTTTCTTTTTGCCTAACAGTCCTAAGCCGCAGATTTGAGTTTCAAGCTGATGCATTTGCCAAGAAACTTGGAAAAGCTAAAGACTTATATTCTGCTTTAATCAAACTAAACAAAGATAACTTGGGATTCCCTGTTTCTGACTGGCTGTTTTCAATGTGGCATTATTCTCATCCTCCGCTACTAGAGAGACTTCAAGCTTTGAAAATTTCAAAACAAGACTGAGTTGCCTAGGATCTGCAACTGAAGACATTTCTGATCATTTCTGTCCTGACAGCATGTTCCAGCTCTTGATGTTTTCAAACATTTTTTTAAAAAATTATTAAGTACAGTAAAACCCAGATGTAAATACATTTAATATCTCATTTCAAAAATTATTTTAATAATCCATTTCTTAATGAAAACACTGGATGAAAAGTTAAGGCTAATTAATACTTTTACCTTTAACATTGAATTTACCATCAACTTGTAAAATTATTTAAGCAAATACAGAATTTGTTTTATTTGCACATTTACATGGAATCTGCACATAAGGGCATATGTTTGAAAGAGGATTCACCACCTCCGAGTCCTTCACCACCTCCGAGTCCTGTCTGTAATGCAGAAACAGTGGTTCCGAATCATTGTGCTCATATCTGAGTTGAGACTTGTTTTTCCTTTTATGGTGTTACGATTTTATCTGGCTAATCAGTGTTTTAAATAAGGAAGAAAGATAATAATTGGGAAGGCTGATGTTATTTAGATGAAAGTAGTTAGAAATATGTCCTACTGTTCTACCAGATTTCTCTGTTCCCTCTCTTGCTATGCACTGATCAGGAATTAGAATTTGAAATTAGAAATTGTGTATAGAATGTTTTAAATCATTGGGTTTGGGTTTTGTTTTTAAGAAAATCTCAGTCTTTATCTTTCATTCCCCTGGTGGATATGATCCCATTAGAGGTAAACTAGTATTTTTCAAAACAGCCTTTTCCTCATTTATACTCTTTTATTCAATAGATGGTATATCGTTTCACTTAGCAGAAATTGCTATATTGAACAAGTTTTGCTATTTTTAAAGTGGCAAAATGTGGGAAGAAGAAGAAATGATATTTTGAGACATAAAAGTGAAAATACTGATGATTCTTTTATTATAAGAAAAAATATAGTTTTCTATCGCTTTCAGGGACAGAAGAGTTGAGGTTTTTATTTTTGTAATTTTTATTAGTAAGTTATAAGTACTATTTAATCGGTCCTGGTTCCATTTTTGAAAATTAAACTTCTTGATATGCAGATCGTTTTTCTTTTTGAAACAAATGTCATGAAAGATCTCTTTGCCAGTTTCCAAAGCTGCGTGTTTGACTGCATCATATCTCTGTCCACTTCCTGTATGAGAACTTGCTTTGTGCCTCAGCTCTCCCACCCACAGGTGATGCTTACCTTCTGGGCATTCATTCCAAAGTGGATCAGCTGGTATCTGGACAGAAAGTCTTTTGCTCAGCTCATAATTGGGTGATGTCTTTACATGGAAATACAATAAAAATAAAAATCTAGTTTAGCACTGCATTATTTATTTCCCTACGGCTGAAAGAGGAGCAGGCCTATGATTTCATCCCGCACTCTTTACTGCAAACCATGCTGTGTGGACTGCCTTTCCTTCCTTCGGTGCCTTTAAATCAAAATTTCAGCCCTGCACAAGTGAACCATTAAAATTGCCAATGCAGATTCATGTGCTTTGTCTTTGATTTGACAAAATTTGTGTCTCGTTTGCTGCCTACCTCTGTGTTTATTACCTAGAGGAACTGAGTTGCTAGGCCATGAAGAACAGCAGGAAGAACAGCCCTAGTGCGGAGGGAGGTCAATGCTGTTACTGTCCCTCATGTGCACAGGCCTCGTCAGTCTCCTGCTCCACTCCAGAGCGTTGGCAGTTTTTGCTGGTGTTTTCTCAAAAGCTTCATTCAGAACCATCCCATCTCCGTTTTCATAACCTCGAATTGTCCTGGGCCTGTCTGGTCTGCTCCAGCTGCCTCTTCGGTCTTCCTTATATGTGGCAGCAGTAATTAGCTTTTTAATATATAATTGTTTTTAACTGGTCACCTATAATTTATGGATGGCAAAGGCGTAGGGATGGCCAGAAGATACTGGTAGCTTCCTGAGGTATTGACCAGTTAGGGGAAGGTGTAGAGAGGCCAACCAAGGAGAGAAAGGTGGCACTTTGCACGCCTCGGTGGATATGCAGGGGGTAGAATGAAGTGGAGCGAGGCCTCAGTGAAGTAGCATGTTCTCAGTGTTCAGTTTGTGCCTGGAAGAAGGGAGGAGTTGGGTGGGCCAGTTCAAAGCCTTTATTGAGGGATGTTGAAGCAGGTGGGCTGAGTGCCAGCGGACTGCAGCCCCAAGGGAAGGGATGGAGGGGTTTTTAAGGTCTTGGAGCAAACCTGTAGGGGGATGGGTCACCCTGCTGGTCGATTCCAGAGTCCAGGGTATAGGTGTTTGTGAAATAACAATGTCCCTTGATTAGGGATGGCTGCCAGAGACTTATGGTAAATGATAAGGGAGAGGGGCAGGGGCAATGGGGGTTTGATTAGCTCCCAGCAGGATGCTGCGGCTCTGCCTTAGTTGCCTCTGTTAATGGGGAACCTTGTGATTGGGTGCTTGACCGGTGACGCATACCCTCATTTCGGGACAGGTGGTGGCCCAGGTCCTGCGTGACTGAAGGCCACAGCTCCCCAAAACACAGTGACCACTGGCCATAAGTGGCAGGCTACAGGGCAGGCAATATGGAGTCTCTGGTCCTCACAGTCAGCAGCGGTCATCTGTGAACTTAAGGCAGATTCCTTGTTGTGTGTATATACTGCCTCTTGGCCCTTTGCTGATGTCTGAGAGCTGCTAGTAAATGCTACCTCTGTTTAGGAGAGGCACAGAATCCCTGGGATTAATTCAGTGATTTTAGTACCAATGATGCTCCCATCTTACTTTTTGCCTTTATATTCTCATTGTCACCCCCAGCCTCCTCTCTGAGAAAGTCTTCCACTTGGTCTTTCTTATCAATTCTATGGATTCTTTTGTACATACACACTTTATGTAGCTTTCACTGTTTTGAGTGTTCTGTCACAGAAGCAGGAAGCTAAGTACCACTTGAGGGCTTTACATTCTGTCCCAGGTGCTGTACGAAGAAAACTACAGAGAACTTGTAGAAAAAAACTTCTGATTGAAGACCACAGTGATGTGAGTGAGTAGCATGTGTGGTGGGCTAAGTGCAGTTTGGGGAGAAGGCAGAAGTGATCCACAGTGGGATGGGGTAGCCCCACACAAACAATACTATGCAGGATGGGTGCCCGGGAGGGGGATTTCCTAAACAATTTGGCATGTGGGAAGATGCCCCTGTGTGTTCTAAAAACCTGTGAATCCAGGACTGCCCTCACCCCATGAGCAGGGTGAAGCCAGCAACTCAAATAACAGCCTCTGCCTTCAGGTCAGAGATCCCCTGTGACTCTCTGGATAATGGTTGATAAATAGGAAGGTATAACTTAAGGGTAAGATCCAGGGCACTAGAATCCAACATACTATGTACTAGTCAGATGTTGGGCAACAAACTTGACCGAGCCTTTATTTCTCCGCCCATTATTTAGTCAACAAATATCCAGGCCGTGCTGTGTGCCAAGCTCTGCTGTGGGTGCTGGGGAGTACATTAGTAATTCATGATAGAAAAATCCCCACCTCATGGAGTTAACATTCCAGTGTGGGGACAATCAAAATATATAAAATAGATATTACATGGTGTTATGTCTCAGAGAAAACAAGAACCTGAGGTGTTTGTGTGTGATGGTGGGGGTAGAGGAATTGCAGTTTTTAAAGGGTGGTCATAAAAAGGCATCACTGAAGGTAATGTTTGAACAAAGACCTGAAAGAAATGAGTGGGTGACGTAAGCAGGTGTTTAGAGGAAGAGCATTTCAGGAAGAGGGAACAGCAAGTGCCAAGACCTTGACATGGGAGCGAGCCTGGTGTGTCTGAGAAAGACCAGAGGCCAGAGTGGCTGGGATGGGGTGTGCTAGCAAGATACGGGGGGAGCTAAAGTCAGAGGAGGACGGATGAGGCAGATTTTACAGGGCCTTGTAGGCCATTATAAGAACTCAGGCTTTTCTTGGAGTACAGTGGAAGCCATTGGAGGGTTCTAGGCCAGGGAGTGACATGGTCTGATTTAAGTTTTTTTGTTCGTTTGTTTGTTTTAATAATTTATTTGTTTATTTTTAGAGAGAGGGGAAAGGAGAAAGAGAGGGAGAGAAACATCACTGTGTGGTTGCCTCTCACTCGCGCCCCCAGCTGGGGACCTGACGTGCAACCTAGTCATGTGCCCTGACTGGGAATCGAACCAGCAACACTTGGCTCGCAGGCCGATGCTCAATCCACTGAGCCACAGCAGCCAGGGCTTGATTTAAGTTTTAACTGAATCGTCTGGCTGCTCTGTTGAGGAGCAAGGGCATAAGCAGGGACCAGTTGGGAGGCTCTCACAATATTTACGGTAGGAAATAAAAGTGGTGACTGACATGGCAGTAGGGGAGGCGGTGAGTAGTGGTTGAATTCTGGGTGTATTTGAAGGCTGAGCCAGCAGGATTTGCTGCTGATGTATCAGATGTGGGATACAAGAAAAAACGTGGACCCTGACCCATGTGGCTCCGTTGGTTGGGTGTTGTCCCACAAAGCGAAGGGTCACTGGTTCCATTCCCATTCCCGGTCAGGGCATGAGCCCTGGTTTCAGGTTTGGTCCCAGGTCATAGTGTGTACAAGAAGCAACCGATCGATGTTTCTCACATTGATGTTTCTTTCCCCCTCTCTCTCCCCCTCTCTAAAAATAAATAAAATCTTTAGGAGGAAGGAAGGAAGAAAGGAAGGATGGACAAGGAGTAGAGGATGACTCCAGCATATTCTGCTTAAGTAACTGAGAGGTTGATTTAAGGGGAGAGGTCTGGGTTAGGGATGTATAGATGGAATTTAAAGCCACAAAGCTGAATGAGATCACAGGAGGAACGAGAGAAAAAGATGTGGTTCAAGGACCAAGCCATGGATCACTCTGACTTCCAGGTAGTGGGGAAGAAATGAGAAACCAGGAAAGGAATCCATGAAAGACGGTATGATGAACTAGGAATCAACTCGGCAACCCTTTATTCCCATGAAAGGGAGCAAACATACAGGATGAGAGCTGTAGGCAGAAGTGGGTTTGAGAGGTTTTATTTTTTAACATGACAAATGGGGTTAATGCCTGCTTCACAGGGCTGTTGTAAGGGTAGAATGAAATGTTGCAGGGTGTTTAGATAATAATGAGATCAATAACTGATTACTAATAATTGTTAATAATGATATTAATAACTTACCATAACCACTATGATATAAATAGGCACAAAAGCTTAAGTGCCTGACCAAGGTGGCAGTTGCGGTAAGGACAGGATTACTAGAGAACAAGATAAAGTTTTTAAAGAGGAGGGCAGGGGGTGGTATTCCAGGGAACAGCAAGTACAAACACATGAGAACCTGAGGCATTTTAGAAATTTATCATGCTGTGATTCAGAATTGCCAAAGCACTGAGGGCAGAGTCGCCTCTGGCCCTTGGGGCTACCCCACTTGTCATAGGTGGGGACTTAGAGCCAAGTTTAAGTTGAGATATAGGAGGCCCAGACTTCAGGCCTCAGGCTGGAATCCTGTGTCTGCAGGAGGGTCCTGGGCTGGCAGAATGTTTCATGTGGGGGAACAAGTGCCAAACCCATAATGGAGCAAAGGGATTGGTCACTCCTGAATTTCAAAAGCTCCCAACTTTGCACTGGTCAAAGGCACCTGCCACATCCTTCCTTGCTCCAGTTGCTTGGAGCAACCTGGCTGGCCTACAAGCTGTGAGGCTGGGAGCCCCCAGGGGCACAGGCCAGGTCAGAGCCAGTCTATCCTAGATGTCCCTTTAGTGGAAGTGGTAGGAGTGAATGTCACTTCTGCTCTCATTACCCAAATCCATGGATTTTCCTCATGAGCCTGGGAATCCCTGGAAGGTAAGAGCCAAGTCTTCTAATACCGGGCTGCCAGCTCCTGCCCCAGAGCCAGCACACATTGTGTGCCAAAACTCACAGGGGCGCTCCTGTGTGCCAGCCCTGGCAAGACACCAGGTACGCTCTACTGCAGCGATTTTTGACCTTTTTCATCTCATGGCATGCATAAACTAATTACTAAAATCTGCGGCACACCAAAAAAATATACTTTTTGCCAATCTGGAAAAAAAAAGTATAATTTTGATTGATTTACAAAAATAATGGTAATAGTAATTACCCACCCTTTTTGCTCCAAAGTGACTTAAAAAAAAATAAATCGAGTACCTATACTTGTATATAAGGATTTCTGGAACCAAGAATTAACCAATCAGACACAACCTTATTATACAATGTGACCAATAAGATGCAACTCTTTTACATGGCCTATATATTTATGGTTCAAAACAGGGCATTCACACTGGGCAGCTTTGTTGTGTTGGCTGTTGTCATTTGTTTATTTGACAATCTAAGGGAAAAGAGGTCAGTACCCCTGACTAAACAGTCAGGTATTGCATGTTTTAAAAATTCTTGCAGCACAGTGGTTGAACATTGCTGCTCTGCTGAGATAAATACGACTTGACTGAGTCCTTGCCACCGTTGTACAAGGATGGGAAAGGATTTTCCCAAAGTTACACAGGTGTTCACCATCCTGACCACCCCCGGGCTCTTCCCACAGATGTTCCTCAAACATGGCGTGCCATCCTAACGCTCACAATTCAGAACGTGCCCAGATAAAGGTTCTGCACCCTCTGCCCTGCCCCCCTTTCCAGAGAGGAGCCCCTGACCACCCTGCCGTGGCAGTGGAGGCCCACCCCCAATCCATGAGAAATTAAGCCCAACAATTCGCATCCTGGTTTGTACCCAAGTTGGGGGCTTTTATTTACAGAAAGGCCTTTGTGGATCTAGGGACGGGCCGTGGGAGAAAGTGATGCCAAAAAGAGAAGGCACGTGGGTGTTTAAATACTCAGATGGGAGGGGGCAGAGGGGAAGGAGTGGCGCTGGCTTAAGGATGACCACGTCAGGAAGTCACCCATTAGCAGTCACCCAATAAGCCCAGGGGGTGAAATGGGGTCGGGAACCAGCAGAGACCTTGGTCCATTGGCCCCAAGGACAAGATGGCTGGTGGAGGATGGCACAAATTACGGAGATACTTGAGTGGTGCTCCAGGAAGGGAGGCCACCCCATTCTCTGTGGAGCTCGGACTCTGCAGTGACACTTGCCCTGTCTGTTGGCCGCACCTTTTCCTTCCCTTACTCTAATGCCCTCCCTTCCCTTCTCTCATGTGTTAAAATTTTCTACTCCTCAGGATTCCTGGCTCCCAGACCGAGGTCCTGGGAATGCTGGTTTCCTGGGCTGAGGAATGGGGTGCATGTCCACCCAGAGGGGACCTAGTCCTTCCCCCCAGGATGCCTGCCGGGCTCTGGCCTGGCCTGATGCTCAGGGCCCCTTGATGGATCCGGGCTCTGTGAGGCGTGCAGAGGCGTAGGCTGAGGCTCCAAGGCAGGCTGCAGGCTCACAGAAGCCTGGCAGCCCCACAGGGCCTGGCGGGCCAGGGCGGCCTGCTTCTCCCGGCGCCCCTGGGGACCCTCGATCTCCATCTTTGCCATTGATGGCCTGGGCAGCCCGGCCAGGGAATCCTGTGGAAAGGAGGTCAAGACATCAGTCCTTCCTCTTGGCTCTAGAATTCCTAAGTCCCACTTTTCAGATGGGGAAGACAAAGCCAAGGACACCACAGGAAGAAGGGACTCTGCCCCAGACACACAAGTTGAGAGTCACATGTGATTGTCCATTACTCCCAGCTGCCAATCAGTGAGCCTTGGGAGCAAATGCCCTTCCTTTTCGTCCATGAAGTGGATTTCAGTGCCACCCAGTTCCGAGCCAGCCTGTACCCAGAGACTCTGGGTGCTCCAACGACACAAAAGCTGGCTGAATGGCACTGAGTTGGCTGAGCATGAGGCCTCCAGGGAGAGACCCAGCTGTCTGTGGGCATTAACCCCAGAGGTGAGGGACAGGCCTGCTGCCGGGCAGGGCCAATGTCTTACCTGGGATCCCTGGGGGCCCCGGCATCCCAGGGTGCCCACGTCCCATGTCTCCCCGGTCACCCTTCTCTCCACGTTTCCCTACAGAGAAAGATGGGAGGGGGGCTTAGTTTTTCACATTGGAAAATGCTTTTTCTGCTTGGGTTGCTATTTAATTTCTGTTTCACACTCAGCAAGTGTTCCTGTTTTGTACGAATTCACAGTTGGGGAAAGTGGGAAATGACTGCAGAACTGGTTAAATCTAGGAAGGTCCAGACAAAGGATGGAAGACTACAAGGTGGGCAAAAGTACATTTACAGTTGTTTGTATGGAAAATAATGAATAGTAATACAAGAGTAGACTCTGTTTCATGTACTCACAACTGTAAACGTACTTTTGCCCCCCCCCCACCCCTGTTTACAACCGATGAACTTCAAAGATAGCTGGCATTTACTATGTGCCAAGCAGTGAACTAAAATTACCTCTGAATGGGATCCTCAGGACTACACTATGAGATTGTTGCTATTAATATCCCCATTTTACGGATGACAAATCTAAAGCCAGGGACATTACAGGTAACCTGTGCGAGGGCCTCAGCAAGCACGTGGCAGAGGCTGGACACACACTCATCTTGTGATTCTTGAGCTGCCTGCTTTACTATTTTGTTAATCTGCCTCCCCACTTCTAGAGACATGGAAAGATGTTCATGGGGTACCACTAAGTAAATTTAAAACAAAAACAACCCTCCCCCCAAACCAAAGTTATAAAATAGTGCTTTTGTTTCTATCAACTTGCTACCAAGAAATAGAGAAAAGAGAAGGCTAAGCAGTCCTTCTGCCTGAGACCCCTGGGACCACCTTGGCCAAATCCCATCACCTGGCCCCACCCCACCACAGAACAGCACTCACCCTTGGGCCCCGTGTTGCCGATCTGACCCACGGCTCCCACGATGCCAGGAACACCCCGAGGGCCAGGGTGCCCATGGGGTCCCTGCTTGCCTGGGTACCCAGGAGGCCCAGGGGGTCCAGGAGGACCCAACATGCCGGTTGCACCCAGGGCTTCCCTCTTGGCACTCACAGCCACCTCTGCCAGTTGCTCTGGGGAGAGGGCAGGAGGAGAGAGGTCTGTGACATGGGGTCCAGCTCAGAAAAACTGGGGAAGGCAGAGCATCCTGACAGCCCCTGGCCCCGTGGTGCGCAGACAGAAAAGTCCGCGTTGAATCTCCCCCTTCCTCCGCCCGTCTGCAGACGTCCGAGGCCCCGAGAGGGCAGGAGTGAATCTAAGGTCCCCAGTCCCTTGGAGGCAGAACTGTTAGAGCACCCAGGACTCCAAGCACAGGGGCAGGGCCACTTGGAGAGACTCCTGAAGGGGATGACGTCCTGCCAGGGAGCGTGACGAGGGCTGCTGGCTCCTCCCCTCACCCTGCAGCATCTTCAGCACCACGTCCTCGATGTGCTGGTCACTGGCATCTCGGCCCTGAAAGCAGAGAAGGCCTTTCGCGAAGAAGCCTCCGGCTGCCGTGGCTGCTGCTCCTGTGCCCTGGACCCCTCACTGCTCCCAGGGTCTCACCAGAAGTTTTTTCACCATCTGATTGAAACCCCTCCTGCCGCACCCACACCCTCTCTCTCTGATGCGGGGCTTGGAGCCGGCGCCAGGGCGTCAGCCTCCCGTGGGAGCTCCCAGCCGTGGGCAGAAGCAGCACTCCCGAGAGACTTCCTACCGTGAAGACTCCCCTGCCGCGGACCAAGGGCCAACTCACCGCCACGCCCTGTCTCCCAGGCTGTCCCGGCACCCCGCGGTCACCAGCCAGTCCTCGAGGGCCCGGGAGCCCGGGGAAGCCCTGCACGCCGGGGGCGCCCGCCTCCCCGCTGGGGCCCCGGTAGCCAGGTTCTCCGCGGATTCCTTGCTGCGGGCGGGGTGGGTACAGAGTCAGGGTGAGGGCGAGCGCCTGGAGAGCTGCGCGACAGTCCCTCCCACACACCCGGGAGTGCGGAAGGCACGAAGGGAGAGGAGGAAGGGCGCCGGCAGGACTCACCTGTCCCTTGGGCCCCGGCTGGCCAGACTCGCCCTGCAGGCACAAGGAAGTTCCGTCACGAGGTGGGGGGGAGGGCCCGGGGTCACCGCTGCTCCCCGCCCCCCGCCCCCCCACCCAGCAGGCTCACCTTCTCGCCTTTCTCCCCTGGGAGGCCGGCCACCCCCGGGTCGCCCTGAAAAGGAGGAAGCAGGAGTCGGAGCAGCCTTGGAGCCCAGTAGGACACCTGCCACCCCGCGCGCCCCCTCCCAACCCCTGGGGTGTCCCCAGCCGGAGAAAGGGGGGCGCTGGTGCTCACCACTCCGCCGCGGGGCCCGGTCTTTCCTGGGGAGCCCTGGAGAGAGCAGGGGAGTAGAGGGTTTGCTGAGTTCTCCTCTCCAGGGAGGGCTGGGTCCACCGGGTCCCTCCACCCCGGCTCCCGGCCACACCCCTGGGGGCCCACAGAGGTTAAGTTTTCCGCCAAGATTTGGAAGCTTAGTAAGAATCTGCACTCCATCCTCCACCCCCTCACCCCCAGCGCCATTTGGTACCTTGTCTCCCTTGATGCCTGGCAAGCCTTGTGGTCCTGGAATTCCCGGGGGGCCCTGCTCCCCCTTGGGGCCCTGAGAAGAAAAGAAACCAGAGGAGTAAGTCAAATGAGGTGCCCAGACATACTCCTTGCTGCCAACTTAAGTCACATCCCACTTACCTGCCGTCCTGGAGGGCCTGGCTGTCCCACTGGCCCCCTCTCACCCTGGTCACCCTGAAACGAAGGAAGGGTCACACCCAAGCGATCAGCACCGGCAGCCACCTGCTGCATAGTCTGGGTGCCCTCCATTTCTGCTGTCACATGCACAGATGCCCTTTGCTCCACTTCACAGACAAAGAGACTGAGGCCCTGGCTGGGGAAGCCTCCCACAGGGTCCAGCAGAGCCAGCAGCTGCAAAGGCCCCGGGGAAGAAGCCACCTGCCAGGTACTTACCTTCTGCCCCATGATGCCTCGGGGACCAATTTCTCCGCGAGGCCCTGGCTCTCCCTGGGGGACAGAGACATTGGGGGTAAGCAGAAGGCCTGGTGGGTCCCTCCCTTCCACACCTGGCTAAAACGACTTATCCTTGAGTTACAGCTAATTTGCTTCATCCAGGAAGCCTTCCCTTACCCCCTGTTCTTCAGGTGTTTGTACTCATCCTTCATAGGGGCCAACACAATTGTAAGTAGCCATCATGTGGTCATTTATTTAATGTCTGTCTCTTCCACTAAACTGTAAACTCTGTGGTTAGGAGACTGTGTATCTCAGCATTTAGCACAGTTGCAGGTATTTGGTAGATGTTTATGGAATGAATGAATGATTCTGTCTGCTGCATTCTTATTCCCAGTCAACTTGGTCATATGAGGAGGTCTTACCCCAGAACAGAACCTGTCTCTACGCTTACTGATGGTACAGAGAGGAGAGGGAGATTCCTTGGGTTAGTGGATCAATGGCAGAGCCCTGGCTGGCACCCAGGGCACCGCAATGCTAGGGCTTCCCCCCATAGTCTCACTCACACCCCATAATCTGAGTGCAGGGTCCTCAAGTCTGGGGGCAGGGGGCAAAGCAGGAGCCCTTGTGTCAAAGGAGAGAGCACTTACCTCCTTCCCAGGGGGGCCAGAGAATCCAGGCAGGCCCTGCTGGCCTGGCTCACCCTGCAGGAAAATGCAGTTCTAAGGTCAGTCTGGGAGAAGCCCAGTGAGCCCTAAAGAGACTCCGGAACCAAATGAGTTGTGGAAGGGAGAGGGTATTCTTGGTCAGATCCTCTGGGCTCCACTGATTTTCCTGTTTGCTTCTCTGGATTTGAAGCCTTCCCACCCTGTCTCCACTGAGCTGGGATGAGGTGCAGGTAGTGGAGGGGTGACAGGGGGGATGTGCTTAGGCCTAAGGAACTTGTGTACAGGCTGAGGCCTGAGCCTTGCAATCTCTATGATATGCCCCTGCTCCCTAGCCCCCAGGCTCCCTTGCTCAGATGAAGCCATTCTGCTGGCAGCTTGGAGTCACCTCACCTTGTCTCCAGGGCCTCCTTTTGTCCCGGGAGGACCTGGCACACCCTGTAGAAAGAAGTTGACATCAGTTTCTGCCCTGGTACAGGGGAGCGCCATGCGCCTGTGCTTTGCCTCCCACCCTTGATTCAGGTCCCCAACCCCCTTGTGGGAGCCCAACAGCAGAAGGCCCAGCACAAGCATCATGAAGTTGACTATGCCCAGCCCCCAAGCCTTGGTGGGAGAGGAGAGGGCACAGAGGTGTCTGTGGTCCACAGAAGAAGAGGAGCACACTATATGCTCATAGGCTCACATGGGTGCCAACATGAACTCAGTCACACATGGGCACTCAGCAGGCCTTGGCCTCAGTACCCCTGGCAGGGAGCAGGGTTGGGGGCTCCTGTGGACTGGAGTCCCAAAAGGTGTGTCCCACCATTGAGGTGGGGCCTCAATGGAGAGAAGACACAAAAAGATGGCGAAAGAATGTTCCAAGCAGAGGGACAGGCAAAGGCCTGACGGTGTGGGGGTGGAAAAGCCAAGGCAGTGTTGAGAGGGGAGAGGACACAGCACCTGAAGAGATGGAAGGGTAGGCTGGGCCGATTACGTGGTTCCTGAATGCTAGGAAAAGCTGTGAGGGCAAGGGCGGTAGCTGTCTGTACATGACTGTTCCCTGCCACACAGGGTACCTTGGCTACTCAGTGACTATGTCTTGACTGACTGGTGGGATGACTTTTCCGGAGGCGATGAGGGTCATAGGAGATGCTGTAGCAGGGAAATGGCCCAATTCCACTTAGCCAATGTGGAGGACTGGAACGGCCAAAGAGAAGGCTGGAGCAATTGTGCAAACAATGAGGCCTTAGCCAGGCCAGAGGCCACAGAGCTGGTGATGAGGTCTGGGCTGCGTGGAGACAAGGACTAGAGCAAGAGCCCTGGGTGTATAGATTTTGACCTCATCAGCTACTCACGCCACCATGGGGAAGTAGGTGGGCAGCAGAGTGCTTGGCCTTTCTGAGGAGGAGAAGCAACAGTTTGCAGGGGGGCAGCCCCGGTGGCTGTACCCCATACTCACCGCTAGGCCCTGGTGTCCCGGGTTTCCTGGCCTCCCAGCCAGTCCTGCACTGCCCTGGGAGAGACAGAGAACCAGAGCCACAAATGAGAGTTCCACCCAGGGGATCCATGGCTTCCACTGGAATGCAGGCAGGGAAACTGAGGCCCAGGGACTAGGGATGTGTTGATGGCACATCTGAGGGTCCCAGGCTCCTAGGCCTCCAAGATCAGTGTGATGGGACTCAGGGCCTGACCTAGGAGGGTCCCCAACCCTTGTCCCAATCCCACCAGCAATCTCCACTCCTACCTTCATGCCAGGTGTGCCTGGGGTCCCATCCTTGCCGTCGATGCCTGGGGGACCCTGCTCAGGAGGAGAGTTGAAGGTAGACTCATAATGGGGAGATGCCTGGAGTCAGCTATAACCCCCCCCCCCCACCTCCATGTCCCTCTGTGACAGCTGCAGTGTATAGGCAGGAAGTGGATCCGGTCATTTCGTGAAGCCCACCAATCAACTGAGGAAAGGGAATGGAAGTGGGAATGGGACTTCAGGGGATAGACCATAGTCCTTTCCTTGTGTGGGTGACAAGTGTCTCAGATTGATGCAAGCTTCCCATGATCTCTCCTACATCACCTCCCAATTTACAGGTAAAAAATGTGAAGCATAGAAAGAGGGCATTTCCCAAGATGACAGAGTCAGCCTACCTGCAACAGTTCAGTCTAGAGTCCCTGGGGGCTTGTTCTCTGGGGGTTTAGACAGACTTGACTAGACCCTACCCTCTGCCTGGGTGGGCCAGGGCCACTTACCGTTGCTCCCTTTGGGCCTGTTATTCCCTGGATTCCTCGAATGCCTTGGCTTCCCTGTAAAGTAGATAGAAATGAGGTCACCTTCAGGATGCTGACCCCAGTCTGGCTGTTCACAGAGGGGAACAGCTGAGAACAGTGACCTCTGGGCCCCAGTATCCCTCTGGCACAGGCCATGCTGTACAGGGGCTGGAGGAAGAGACCCTGGGAGTGTCTTTCTGGCCCTGGCCCCAGTGGGAGGGAGTGGAGGTCAGTGCCAAACAGAAGGGGCCGGGCTAGGGGTGGTGAGAAGGAGCCAGCACTCACTGGGACACCACCAAGACCCTGAGCTCTGCTGTGTAACACAATGTGTGGGCTTTGTTTGGGTCTTAATTTAAACAAGAACCCTGAGGAGATGTTTCTGAAATAATTGGGAAAAATTGAACACAGATTGGTTATTTGATGATGTAAAGGAATCCTTGGTAATTTTATTGGTGTGATAATGAAATCGTGATTACGTGAGATAAAGTCCTTATTTTTAAGAGGTATATACAGAAGTATTAGAAGTGAAATGAGGCCTCCCAGTGCTTACCACAGGCTGTGTTTTTACACTGACTGTACAGAAAGAGGAGGCAGAGTAAACCCACCCCATATACACCTCAGCTCAGGCCCTTTGCCTGGTCTGTATTGTGAATGGGGGGACATGGAGTTGAGGAAAAAAAAAAAAAAGAAGTGAAATGACATGATGTTAAGGATTCACTTGAAGATACCAGGGCAAAGCAATAAGAAAGTGAAGGAAGGAGAGAAGGATGGTGTGAGTATGGCAAAGTGTAAATTTGGGAAGATAAGTTATATGGGGGTTCATTATATCATTCTCTACTTCTGTGTATGTATAAAACTTGCAGAGTTAAGAACTAAAAAACAATAGCTTTAGTTTCTGCTCAATTTTTTCTGTAAACTTAAAACTTCTTAGAATAAATAAGTCTATTAATTAAAAAAATAAACGTTAAGAGAACTGGGATCTGGACCAAATCCCATTAATCCCATGGCTGATTTGCTGCAATTTCATTGTCTGGCCCCAGTGACCGTGGGATTGGATCTCCTGGCTTCTCCCAAAGTCTGAATTTGATCAGCAACAGACTGGGCTTCAAGCAGTCAGGGCTGGCAGAGCTGACTGGGCTCTGGGTACAGATCCTCCTTTCCTGCACCAGACACCCCCATGTATAGGCACCCAGAGTAATGCAGGTATGCACGCGCGCACGCACACACACACACACACCAGCCTTAGGTGGAGCTGAGTCCTGCCCAGTATTCCCCAGTGGCTCTGACTGGACAAGAGGAGCCTGAAGACTCACCACATCGCCCTTCTCCCCAGCTCGGCCTGGTGGCCCCCGTGGACCTTCCTCACCCTGGCAAGAAGGACAAATGGGAATCCAAGGTAACAGGCACAGGGGAAGCCACAGCCCTGTGAACTGCAGCCAGGAGGAGGGGTGTAGGGAGGTGAGTGGGACCAGACTTACCGGTGACCCAACAGCGCCTACAGGGCCCACCATGCCTTTGTACCCACGAGGACCCTGGGGAGAAGAAGCAGGGGCAGCTCAGTCCTGACTGGACCCTAAAGGCCAGAGGGCTGTCGGGGCAGCTCCTGGAGGACAACCCCAGACTCACTTACCGTCTCTCCTTTGGGCCCCATCATACCTGGGTAGCCCCTGACACCCTGGGGACCCTGTCAGGACAGAAGAATGACAGAGATGGCAATCACAAGGCCCACTTCATGACACCTCCCCTGACCCCCACCCCCACTGTTCACAATACCCCTCTGAGTCCCCATTTCATACAGGGGACCAAGGTTCAGGGACAGGGAGGGACTCGCCAGAGTCACTCAAAGGGACAGTGGCAGAACCTGGGCCTTAGCCGAGTCTGCTGACTGACAGTTTTGGTTTCTGTGACCTGATTTCTGACAGCCAGCTTTAGCTTCCCCACCCCCCCCAACCCCCAACCCAGAGACATGCCAGTTGGGCACAGGTGTCCCTTTTACAATTTAGAGGCTGGAGCGGGGAATGACTCCACTATGGTGTCCTAGGCTGAGGAGGCCCCGGGGGAGTGTTCTTACCGGTGGCCCAGGGATTCCTTGCTCTCCAGAGGCACCCACATCTCCTTTGGGACCCTAATGGGGCAGGATTGAGTGATCAGACAGGCAGGCAGATGGAGGGACAAGTATTCAGGCAACCAAAGACATCATCCAATCCCAATTCCATGTGACAGATGGGGCAATGGAGGCCCAGCAAGGAGAAGGGACTTGCCCAGGGAGACACTGATCTAGAACATGGGCCTCCTGCTGCCCAGTTCAAGGCTCTGTCCCCAGACACCACAGAGGAAGGGGAAGAGAGGAGGAAGGGGGAGGTCCGGTCGGGTCCTCTCCATGTGCACCTCCCATGGCCCTTTACCCTCACACTTACTGGTTTCCCAAGGCGACCAGGATCTCCCAGAGCCCCGCGTTTCCCAGGATGCCCCTAAAGGAAAAGAAGACGCTCAGGTGAGGTCCCCACCTGACCACCTGCTCCACCCTCCCAGGACTAGAACCAGGAGCTCACCTTCACTCCCTGCAGCCCCTGGGGGCCTTTCACACCGGCTGGACAGTTGGTTGGACACTGGAAAGAAAAACCCGCAGGGCTCTGTGGTCAGGGCCTGCCTCAAGCCAGCAGGGCTATGCTTCCCATCTGCCAACTCCCAGGCCCTCCTCCTACCCCCGCTGGCTGAGCCACTCTGCGCAGCGCCTCCCCATCCCCCACCAACCAGTCTCCACCCTCGCCCATGTCCAGCAGACCCACCCCTTCCCTGCCCTAGCCTTGCCCCAGGACGCCCTCTCACCAGGAAATCTGCGCTGCCTTCCAGGCCCTGGATGGTTCCGGGGCGGCCCTGGGAGGAGAGGTGTGGATATGAAAACTGACCCAAGACCTTCCCCACCTCAGGCTTGCTTCAAGCACGTTCTCCTTCCTCAGCTGCACACTGCTCTGTGGGGCGTCTGAGAACACTTACTGGTTTCCCAGGGGGGCCCGGAGGCCCTGATGGTCCCTCTGGTCCAGGATCCCCCTGAAAGCAAGAGAGGCCTAAATCGTACCCTTGTCCAGCCTCCCCTCCGGGTAATCTCCTGAGATGTGGGCTCTTGGGGAGCTCAAGGCCTGATGGGCAAGGGATGGCCCCAGCTCTTGGCCTCCCTGAAAGACCTACCACAGGGTGGGCTCAGCAGGGGAATTTCTGCCCCAGACCTGGAGGAGCTCCCAAGTGGCCAGGAGCAGGCCCAGGAACTCCTGGAGAGACACCTGGCTTGCAGGCTTGGAGGCAGAGGGCACGAGGCAGAGTCAGCAGAGGGGTGGCTGGGCTCACCTTGGGGCCTGTGATTCCAATCTCACCAGGGAGGCCAACAGGTCCGGGTAGTCCCTAGGTGCAGAGACATCACTGGCCACGACACCTCCGAGGGTTAGCCCACCCCAGGCGCAAAGGTAAGAACAGGTGCCAGAGCACCCTTCCTCATTTTTACCTTACAACCTGCCCCAGAGAGATGGGCAGATTAGGGCTTTAAGGCCCAGAGAATCTCACAGCCAGAGTTCTCTGGCAAGCCTGCCCATTCATGACAATGTCAGGGCATGCTGGCCCCTCCCCATCATGGCTAGTCCCCTAGAAGCCCTCCCATATCGTCATTCCCAGGGAGTCTCAGGGACCCTGCCCCACCCCTGAGGACTTACAGGAGGTCCAGCGAAGCCAGGGCCCTGCAACAGAAGGAAAGAAGATTGGGTTGCTGGCCCCTTCTATAAGCCCTCCCTATCCACACAGGGTCCTTGAAACCTTTGCAGGTTATACTCACCGGCAGGCCAGGGGGACCTGGGAGCCCAGGCTGGCCCTGCAAGAGCAATGGGAGAGGCTTAGAGGCTGGGGTCTCCTGGGTCCCTGCTCCTCTCTACTGCAGCCCCTCCCAAACTCTGGCTCTAGATTGCCCATGCTGCATCCCCAGCAGGCCACTTGCCTTGACTCCGGGGGTCCCAACGGGGCCAGGCTCCCCCTTGGCTCCAGTTAGACCCTGGGGAAGAAAGAACGCAGATCAGTGAGGAGTAAACCTGCTCCCTGAGCCATGGGGCAGGGCAGGTACAGAGGTCTCTCCTGGGTGGGCTTAGACTGCCTTTCACCCCACTCTTTGAAGGCCTAGGAGGCTCAACACCTCACTTCCTTTCCCCGGTTCCCACAGTAACCCTGGGAGGTAGGCAGGCAGAAGGATTATCTTTTTCTGAAAGATGAGAAGCCAATGCTAAAAGATTCTTAAGCCCAGGCTCACACCTCCCAGTTTAAGAGTCTAGAAGACTTAGATGTCGGTCTGGAATAATCATTTCCCTGATGTCTGCCCTTGGCAACTTTTTCGGAGCTCTAGTTTTTTCATCCGCAAAATGGATTAATAATCATGCTTACCTCTCTGGGTGGATGTGTGAGAACTGATGTGGAAGGCAATGTGCTTTGTAATTTTTTCTGGGTGTGGATGAGTGGAGGGGCCCTGGTGGCTGGGCACAGCTCTGGTAGGTGCCTCTTGAGCCAGCAGGGCAGAGGCAACTCATGGGGGCCTTTTCCTCCTCCCATTTCTCAGTGACTGACCCAAGTATATCCCCCAACCAGGTGCCTATCCCAGTGGCCCTGGCTGCATCCAGGAGTCTGGGACCTCAGGGCCCCTGAGAATTCTGAGATCAGCCAAATCATGTTTCTCTCTTGAGTTGCAACTGGACTTCGAGGGGGTGGGCAGGGAAGGGAAGAGAGGAGGAGAGCGTGGGGTGTACCGGACAGCTCTGTCCAGAGTATCCAGTCTGCTGCTTGGAGGCTGGACATGTGAGACTAAATCCTGGCTGCTGCAGACAAACTGAACCCCTCCCTGGGCACCATCTGCCGGCGATTCATTGTTCCTGGGAGTGGGGTTCCAGTGAGAACACAAGGCACGTGAAGGGAAAGGGGGCTCACAGCTGTGGAGCCCCAGCCTGCAGCTCCAGTCTGAACTAAAGATCAGGGGAGAGGCCAGAATCAAGCTACTCACATCAATCCCAGGCTTCCCGTCGGGCCCATCTGGCCCTGGTTTGCCAGGCTCTCCCTTAGGTCCCTTGAAAACAGAGGTGGAGCAAATATTAGTGGGAGGAGGGCAAGAACTGGAAGAGTCAAAGGCCAAAGAAAAAATAGCACTCACCGGAGGGCCAGCTTTCCCAGGGGGCCCCGTGTCACCCTGCAAGATACAAGTCATGAGACAGTATGCTCTGTCTCCTGCTACCCCATATGGGCCATGCAGGCCCTGGCTGACCAGTGGCCCCCACCCTCATGCCTTTCCCCTTGCTCTTCTCCTCTATCCTGGGTTTCCTCAGTCATTCACTTTTTAGAAAAATAGCTCCCTCAAACAAACAAACAAACAAACAAAAAACACCAGACAAACAAAAATCTAGGCCAATTGAGACCAACCCCAGCCGGGCAGGAGAGGGTGGTGATATGAACATGATTTTTGACCTGTTAGTGCTGCTAAGGTACTGGTTATGAGACTTGCTCCAGATTACCTTGGAGAGCTGGTGCCCCTTGGATCTGGGCAAGTATGAGAAGAAACTTTTAGAAAAACACGAAGGGGAGGTGAGTGAAATAGGCAGTGGCTCTCCTCTGGACTGGGGTCAAGAAAACAAGAGACTGACACGTGGTAAGGGGGCCTGTGAAGGGGGCAGTTTCAAACTTCCCAAGGCAGGAAGGACTTCCTTTCCATGTGACAAAGGCCTCTTGGTGGAGGACAGGCAGGGCCTGGAGTCAGATTCAGCCCCAGAGAGGCCTCCAGGCATCTCAGAGCCTGCAGCAGCCAGGGAGCTGGCAGGGACCCAGCGCCCTGTGTTTGGGATGGGGGCACCAGGCTGAATAGAAGTCTGTCTAGATGGGTAAACATAGAGCTGCCCTCCTGGGGGAGCCTCCTGAATGAGGTATTTAACTCTCACCATGCTAGGGAGCTCAGGGAACAAGCCCAGCTGGTTCTAAATCGGGGAAAGAAATGCAAAAAGAAGAGACAGGAGTCTGGCCCCGGCTGGTCAGCGGTCTGGCCAAGGCTCCCAAACTACCCTGAAGAAGCATCCGGACGTGCCAGTGGGCAGGGCGAGGGGTTAAGGCGTCTCCCACCTTAAACAGAAGGGAAAGGAGGGGAAGAGGATAAGGAATCGCTGTGAACTGTGGTGGGTAGACAGCACAGCAGCTCCTTGTCTGCGGGCGTCTGTAATAGGCTCTGCATCGCCCGGCTGGTTTCGGGTCTTTGCAGAACAAATGGGTTCCTTGTGGTGCGGGCCGGCGCCGCCTGTGGCCAAAAGGGGGCACTGCACCTCCAGGAACTCGCCCACTTTATCCCCTCCCCCAATGCTCACAAAGTTCCCCTTTGTCCGCAACCTCCCTCCCGCTTTGGTCCCAAGTTAGACTCACGTCGATGCCGTCAGATCCAGGCATTCCTGGCGGCCCCGGGGGGCCCGGGGGGCCCCGCTCTCCAGGCGGACCTCTCTGAAAACACACACAGAGCAGCTTTCAGACAGTGCAGGGAGCTGAGCATCCCAGGGGTGCACTTCTCCCAGGGAGCAGCAAACTTCCGTTTATTTATTGAGAACCTACGGTGTACCAGGTACTGTGTACCACTGCACAGAGTATCTTACTAAATGCTCAGAGCTATGAAGCAGATACGATTACGAGCACCGTTTGCAGTTATGGAAGCAGGCTAACAGAGATTTAAAATAATCACGGAGAGTTAAGTGGTGGAGTCGGGATCCCACTGCACCACATTGCCCTTTCGATGTCCTGGTGAGGAAAAGATAGAGATGCGTATGGCTCAAACAAGTCACAGCACAGCTTGTATCATTATTTTCAGATGACCAACAGGCACGACTGGTGACTATGTACCCTCTCCACTCCCCCTGGTGAGGGTAAAACCCGAAGGGCAAGTAGGGGAGAGGGGGGCGTAAAGATGGGAAGCCTGTTCTCTTCTCCCACTCAAAGCACCCCTCTACCTCACCGCTCCTCCATCTCTCTGGGGTGGCCCTCTTGTTGCAGGGGCAGCCAGCCCCGACCCAAGCAGGGGCTCCACTCGTGCCAGGTGCCCGCGCCCTCCTTAGGCTGGAGCCCTTCAGGAGAGCTGCAAACAGCACCGGGCCCTGTCCCTCTGCGCCCGCGTCCCTCTAGACCCCCAGCCCCATGTGCCCTTGGAAGTGACAGGCTGGCGCGAGAGCCCCGCCGAGAGGCTTCTGACTGAAACCCGCGCGCCCCAGGGAGGCGGCGGGGGCGGAGGCTTTCGAGGCCCGTGAATGGGCACCATTGTCTCCCACGCCACCTGGGTTCGCCGGGCTGCCAAGACCCAGCACTAGCTCTTGCTCCACGCTGCTGTCCCTGGAAGGGCCGAGCATCTCGGGACAGGGTCCCTCTGGCTCCCCGGCTCATCTACCTCCTTTCACGGTGTGAGGATGCGCCCAAAATGTACACCTACCGAGGGGACTTGCATCGCGGGACTGTTCGAAGCAGCCCCTCGGGTTAGGGCGTGTCATAAAGGGTGGGGGACAAGCAGAGCCCTTCACCAGACTCTTGCTTGGGTCCTGAACCCCGGACCCCACGCCCCGCACCCCCGACCCCGGCGCGGGAGTGGCCCTGGGACTTACGATCTGCGCTAAGGCGAGGCCGAGCACCTGGAGCAGGACAAAGAGGCTGCGGGGGGCGGCGGTGGTGGCCATGGCAGCAGCGGGGTGGAAGAGGAAGAGGGCTGCGCGGGCACCGACGGCTGAGGCTCCGCGCTCGGCGCTGGCTGCTCTCCGACGCAGAGGGCCCGGCCCCCAGAATATGCGGCGGGGCGGGGCTGGGGCCTGCAGGGTCTGTCACCTGAGAGGACCCGAGGAGGAAAGCCGATGCCCTTCGCCCAGCTCCGCCCCGCTGGGTCTAGCCGCCAGCGCCCACCCTCCGTCCTCGCCCCGGACTTCCCGGAGGCCCCTGCCCTATGATCAGAGGATCAAGCACACAGCAGGACGGAGGCCATGGTCCTATTTCTGTGTGTGGAGGCAGAGGGCTTTCAAGGTACCCCTCTAGCCTGACCTCCGGGGCCCAGCACCTTCTCCTCTGCCCACAGTCTGCACCCCATCCCTTATCCCACATCCTCAGCCTCTGCCTGAGAGCCTGATCAGTCTTCTCTCCAGGTGGAGCGGACTTCAGATCTTCTTAGCAGGCTCTGCCCAGCCCCCACCCACCTGATTCCTCTGCACACACCAACCAGCGAGCCTTTTTCATATTAAAACATCTCGAAGCCCTTCCTGGATTAGCCATGGTGTGATTATCCCATCGGCCTCCTCCCTCTTCTTCACTGCTAACTCCATCAGAGTTGTCTGCTATCCTCCTCTCTAAACTTCCTCCTCTCCCTCACCTCCCTGCTCCAGCCTCAGCTGGGAGATCAGTCTTCCGGAGGTCACCAGTGAGGCTCAACCCTTCTGCAATCGTCCAGAGAGGCTGTTGGCACCTGGGCCAGCCCTTGGCCATTCTGTCCCTGAAGTCTTCCCTGTCCAGGCTTCCACTACCTAGCCCCTCTTCTTCTATTGCCTTTCTTCTCTGCAGCTCCCTTTAGCACCTAAGTATCTAGGATTGAGCCTTCTCACTCACTAGGAGTGATCTCCTTTCTCCATCTTCATGGAAACAACCACCACTGCATATACAAGGGTTTCCAGAACCCACACGTCCAGCATAGCCTCCCTCCAGAGTCCTTGGCCTTCCCTTGCAGTCACCTAAGCAATATTGGTAAAGTGCTTAGGAATCTGACGCTGTTACTAACTGTAAGAATAACCACAAGCACCTAAAACTATTTCAAGTCTCAGTTTCCTCATCTGTAAAAGGGAATAATAAGAGTCCCTATCTTACAGGATTTTTGTGAAGATTGAATAAGACGATGCTTGTGAAATGCTTAACCTAGTACCAGCACACGGTAGGTGCTTGATACATCTTAGCTTTCATTAAGATTTATTAAGGATCCTCTGTTTACCAGGCCCACACTCAATGTAGAGATCAGCCAAAATAGCCAAGGAGACTGCCCTCTGGAACCTAGAAAAGTCCAGCTCCAAGTGGTGTGTTGGCAAAGGTCCCTGGGCTTTGAAGGGTGTTCCTGAAACTGAGCTGGGAAAAATGGATTTGAGAGAATTTCATTGGTCAGCCTTACACAGTCCAGAAGAATTTGAAGTTAGTATGAAGAAAAATGAAGGGAAGAGGATGAGGAGGTGAGGGAGGGATGATGGGCATTGCCTGGGGTGGGTGAGGTAATATGGGTAAAGGATTTCTAAGAAATAGGATGTCCAAAGTTGTTGGTTTTGTGTTGTTCATTTCTTCATTGCTTTGTGGACTAAGCACACAAAGGTCTTCTGTAAGTTTCCTTTTTGTACATGAAAACTATGGAAAGGGGATGAGTTTCACATCTGGACAGTACATATTAGTATATTAGTTGTATATTGCAGCATAACAAATCACCTGAAAACTTAGTGGCTTAAAACAACAATTTCTCGGATCAGGAATTCAGGAATGGCTCGGCTGGTTGGTTCTGACTCCAGGGTCTGTTAGGAGGGCGCAGACTGATGTTGGCTGGGTTTGGCGCCATCCAGAAGCCTTCTTCACTCACACGTCTGGTGCCTGTACTGGGAAGTCTCTAATAGCTGGGGCTGGGACAGCCGGGATTTCCTGGGCAGCTCTCTCTTTTATCTCTGTGGGTTTTCCACAGAGTCTCATCAGCATGGTAGCTGAAACTCCTCACATAGCAGCTCAGAGAGAGAGAGGGAGAACACCAGACAGAAACAGAATTGCCTCTTAGGACCTAGTCTCAGAAATCACACAGCATCAATGTCAACAGTTTCTTTTGGATCAAGGGATTATAAAAGTCCACCTAGGTTCAAATGGCCTCTTGATAGACAAGCATCAATATCATATTCCAAAAAGAGCTTGGAGGATGGGACACATATTGGTGTAACTCTCTTTAGAAAATACAACCTACCCAACTTGGGCTTATAACCTGAATCAATTCAGTGGAGGCTGACGCGCAAAGCCAGAGGTAACTAAGAGAAATCTTAAGGAAAGCTTTGGACTCACAAGAAGTGACCTAGAGTTTCCAGCCAATTGCATACAGCTCTTTTTTTTTTTTTTCTTTTGCATTCAGCTCATAAGGAGCAGCGATACCTTAATAAACAGAGTCATCTATTCATATTCCTGGATAGGAAGACTCAATGTTGCAAGTATGTGAAATTAATCCATAAACTCCGCACAGTCCCAATCAAAATCAATGCAGTTTTCGTGAAAACTCATTCTACAGAGATTCTGGGAGAAAGATGGCGTGAAAATAGCCAAAAAATCTTGGGGTGGGGGGGAGAAGGGCCTTTCCCTACCAGAGATCAAGACATACTACAAAGTGAGTTATTCAAATAGTGTTTTACCAGTCCAGGAACATATTTGGGGGTGGGTGATAAGAAGGATAAGAAGAAAGGGGGAAAGAGGAGAAAGAAGGAGGAGGAGGAGAAGAGGAGAAAGACACACACATTTATCATACACTTAATCTATGATAAAAGTCTATATATTTAGTTTATGATAAAGGTTAATTTAGGATAAATAAGGAAAGGGTAGGGCAGTTAATAAATGTTCAGACACCTGTATATATACTAAAAAAAATTCAAGTTATATTTCTACATAGCATGCAAAAAATATATTCCTGGACAAATGAATTAAAGACCTAAATGTAAAATAACAAACTATGGAAATCTAAAGGAAATTTTAAAATAATTTTTTGTGGTAAGGAAAATTTTCCTGCACAATACACAAAATTATGAAAAGATGTTTAAATTTGACTTTATAACACTTTAAAAATGTCTTTATAATGAAAATACATATGTAAAATTAAAAGACAGAAAAGACATAGTCATGATACACATTACCAGACAAAGAATTAATATAGATAACATAGAAAGAGCTTTTACAAATCAATAAGACAAGCTCTATCAAATATTTTAAGGAATATCTAACTCTAGTCTTCTACAAAATTTTTATAAAAGTATAAAGAATATTTTCAAACTCGTTTTATGGGGCTAATATAACTTTGATATCCAAACCAGTAATGCGCAATAAGAGAAAAAACTAGTAGAGGTCAATCTGTCTTGTGAATAGGATTTAATATTTTAAGTCCTATTTAAAATATTAGCAGATTGGATTTCAAGATGGAGGCGTAGGTAGACATGCTTCACCTTCATGCACAACCACAAAAAGAATGACAACTAAATCTCAAAAGAAATAACACCCAGAACTGTCAGAAAATCAAACTGTATGGAACTCTGACAACCAAGGATTTAAAGAAGCCACATTCATCCAGATGGATAGGAGGGGCAAAGATGCAGAGAGGGGGCAGAGAGGCCACAAGAGGCAGTACAGGGGAATGGGCCTGGGCAGTCCCACATTCACGTGTGGTGAAAAAAAGTTGGGGGAGGGACATCTGGGGAGCAAGTGATCCCAGCCCAAGGCCAGAATGCACAGCCCAGGGTTCCAGCACTGGGAAGATATGTCCCCATAACTTATGGCTATAAAAACAAGTGGGGGTTGTGGTGGGAAAATAACTGCCAGATTTTCAGGAAAATTCTGCTTAAAGGGCCTGCATGGCCTTAAAACATTTACAAACCCACCCATTCTGGAATTCAACACCAGGGCAACAGCTGGAAGGGTGCCAGGCGTATACAGGGAGTGGGTGAAGTGACCAGAAATGGGGTAAGTGCCAGGCAAACCTCCAGAAGCCAGGCAGTGGCACAGACCCCTCTCCGAGCCCTCCTCTCACATAGAGCCACAAAGCAGTGAAGCGGATTGCCTGACCCTGGTGATTACCTAAGGCTCTGCACCACATAATTTACAGGTGCTTTTTCAACAACAGACCATGCTACTAAAACAGAATCACAGCAGCTCTACCTTATACACAGAAACAAACACAGATAGGCTGCCAAATTGAGGAGACAAAGAAATATGGCCCAAATGAAAGAACAGAACAAAACCCCAGAAAAAGAACTAAATGAAACAGAGATTGCCAACCTATCAGGTGCAGAGTTCAAAACACTGGTAATAAGGGTGCTCAAAGAACTCATTGAGTATGGCAACAACATAAAGGAAGAAATGAAGGTTACATTAAGTGAAATAAAGAAAAATTTGTAGAAAACCAACAGTGAAGGGAAGGCAGCTGGGATTCACATCAACATTTTGGAACATAAGGAAGAAATAAACCTTCAATCAGAACAGAAAGAAGAAACAAAAATTTAGAAATCAGGAACCTCTGAGATATCGCCAGACATGCCAACAGCTGAATCATAGAGGTTCCAGAAGGAGAAGAGGAAGAGAAAGAAATCAAAAACTTATTTGAAAAAATAATGAAGGAAAACTTCCCTAATTTGGCAAAGGAAATAGACATACAAGTCCAGTAAGCACAAAGTCCCAAACAAGTTGGACCCAAAGAGGACTACCTCGAGACACATCATACTTAAAATGCCAAAGGTTAAAGATAAAGAGAGAATCTTAAAGCAGCAAGAGAAAAGCAGAGATACCTACCAAGGGGTACTTATAACACTGTCAGCTGATTTCTCAAAAGAAACTTTGCAGGCAAGAAGGAACTGGCAAGAAGCATTCAATGTAATGAAAAGCAAGGACCTACAATCTAGATTACTCTATCTAGCAAAGCTATCATTTAGAATAGAAGGGCAGATGAAGTGCTTCCCAGACAAGGTAAAGCTAAAGGAGTTCATCATTACCAAGCCATTATTACACGAAATGTTGAAGTGATTTATTTAAGAAAATGAAGATCAAAACTATAAACATTAAAAGGCAACAAATTCACAGCTATCAACAACTGAAACTAAAAACAACAATTAAGCAAACAACCAGAACAGGAACAGAATCACAGGTGTGGGGATCACTTGGAGGGTTATCATCTGGGAGGGGGAAGGGAGATAAATGGGAGTAAAGGTGAAGGGATTAAGTAGCATAATTGGTAGGTACAAAATAGACAAGGGGATGTTAAGAATTGTATAGGAAAGGAAGAAGCCAAAGAACTTATATGCAGAACCCATGGACATGAACTAAGGGGGAGGATTGCAGAAGGGAAGGGGAGTACTGGTCAGACGGGGGTAAAAGGGGAAAAATTGGGACAACTGTGATAACATAATCAATAAAATATACTTTAAAATAAAATATAGAATATACTAAAAATAAAATTAATAAAATAAAATAAAATATTAGCAGATAGCCTGGCTGGTCTGGCTCAGTTGTTGGAGCATCATCTGTAAACCAAAAGGTCTGAAAGGTCATGGGTTTGATTCCCAGTAAGGGCACATACTTAGGTTGCAGCTTAGGTCCCAGTTAGGGCTCCTGTGAAAGGCAATCGATCGATTGATGTTTTTCTCTCACATTGATGCTTCTCTCCCTCTCTGTCTTTCTCCCTTCCCTCTCTCTAAAAATCAATAAGCATGTTCTCAAAGGAGGATAAAAAAAAAATTAGCAGATTGAATATAGCAGTCTATCAAAAGATATACATCAGGACCAAATTGATTTTATACCAGGAAAGTAGGATGTTTTAAAATGAGAAAACCCGTTACTGTAATTCATCACATTATTAAAAAAGAGAAGTTTAAGATTAACTCAAAGATGCAAAAATCAAAAACAAAAACTCAAATGTTTGTTTTTGTCTTTCCACCTACTATAGTAATTTCCTCTGCAAGAACAAGCCCTAATGTGGGCCCAAGAAGCACGATCCTGGACCAGAAGAGTAGGCCCACACAATGTCCTGCCAGCCTCGTCTCTCCTGAGGAATACATTGAGCCTGGAAGCATCCTCCCTTCATATTATTAGTATTTTTTTTTTCACTTTATTTATTTATTTATTTATTTTTAGAGAGATGGGGAATGAGGGAGAAAGAGGAGAGAAACATCCATGTGTGGTTGCCTCTCGTATGCCCCCAACTGTGGACCTGGCCTACAACCCAGGTATGTGCCCTGACTGAGAATCAAACTGGTGACCTTTGGTTAACAGGCCAGTGCTCAATTCACTGAGCCACACCAGCCAGGGCCTCCCTTCATATTAGAACAAAAAGTAGGGGGAAGAGAAATGTCCCTTCTCTTTCCTTTTCATCCAAATTGACTCAAGATTTATATTCTTTCTTTCAATAAAATTTTTAATCTTAATCCCTGAGATATTTCGTGTTGAAGCAGAGACTGAGCCTGACTGATTTCATCGCTGTCTTCCCAAACAGCAGGTGGTCCACAGGTTTTTGAGTGAGCAAGTCACATATCATTGAATCAGTCCCCAACATACATTGGGTCTGTGGGCTGACACTGCCCTCAGGACCCCCCTACCAGTCCTCTCTCCAGGGCAGGTTCTCAGGGGTTAGTTCAGAGTAATGGACTCACTGCTCTTAAACCTATGTGTCAGGCTTGTAGTGTGAGGAAATAATTGAAGGACATAATCATAAAAACAGTAGCTATAGACTACTAATTTATTAATAATTACAGTTATCATTTATGTATTTCTACGGTTACAATTGTATTTTATAATATTGAGCACTTGCAATATGACAGATATTATACTGGTGCATTTCATTAAGTCCACACAACCACTCAGTGATTCAGGTCATGTGATTATCTCCATTTTATACACAAGAAGACGGAGGCTTAGAGGAATAAAATAATTTCTCCAAGGATACTTAGCTGTATTTCCGCTGTTTCTGACTCATGGTAGGTACCAGTACCGTGCGTTTATTTCCTCTCTTTTCCACTAAGACCACAGCATAAAGTTGTGCAGTTTGGGTTCCGCATGAAAATGGATGGCAGAGGAGAGTGGGGCCGAAATCCAGCAGCCGCCACCAGCTTGCCACAGCTGGTGTTTGGCGTCCTATCCCTTTTGGAGAAGATTTTTAAAATCTTGTTTGACTTGAGGGCTGGGCCACTCCATCATACAATCCTCAGACTTCTATTCTCTAATCTTCCAATCTCCTAATCCTTTCTCCCCAACTCTGATGGGAAGGAGGGGGTGGGTTTAGAGGGCAAGTTAAAAAAGTCAGCCCACCTGTCTCCTCGCTTTCGCACCGAGTCCTCTGTTCCTGGGACAGTCCGCCTCCCGGTCAGCAGTAAATCAGGCTCTCTGGGACTCTGGCGCCACCACGTGGTCCTCTTCTGCAGCACATCACGCTGACGCGTTGAAAACCCTTTTCTTGTGGAGCATTCAGAGATGAAATGGGGAGAGAAGACAAAAAACTCCCTGGGAACTAACAAGGGGGAGATCATGGCTTCTGGAGATTCAGACCTTAGCATTTGTAGTCAGCTATACTTGGATCCTGATTCTACCACATACTAATTGTCTGACCCTGGGCAAGTCACTTCACCTCTAGATGTCCATGAAGTGCCCAGCAAGCTTAGAATATTTTAGGTAGAAGGAATATTGTAAGCAAAGGCAGGAAACAAGGAAAATGTTCAGAGTTTAGGGTAGGTGACGTGCTCCCTCTTCCCTGCTGGGAAGAGGGTCAGTCCCATGGAGCAAGGTGGGGTGGGAGGAGCTGGAACCCCTTCTTGGAATCAGGTGTCCATTCTAGGCTGAGCCCCAGTCCTGAGCAGGTTTGCCTACCTGGGCTCTGCCCTCACATGCCTGGGCAGAAAAGCCAACCACTCCACTTCCTTGTCAAGCTAGAGCAGAGCTCCTTCAGACTCCTCTTAGCCACCCAATCCTGATCTCGGTTCCAACTGATTCCCTATTTGTTCCATCTGGTTCCTTCTCACTTCTGATGTAACATTGATAAACTGTGGTGTGCTGGCTTCCATGAGCTATAGTCTCCTGGTTTCTTCCCACATCTCTAGCAGTTCCTTCTCATGCTCCTTTGTGGCGTTCTTTTCTCTGCACACATTTACCGCCCCAAAGGGTCTTGTCCTGCCCTTATCTTTTTGCTACCCATGTTCTTCCTGGGCCAGCTAACCCACTCCACTGACTTTGTCATCTAGATGTTTTCCCCAGAGCCTCAGACCCGCTTATCCAGCTGCTTCTGGGATGCTTCACAGACGTCACACACTTGATATGTCCAGAATGAAATTACCTGCTTGCCCCCAAACCTGCTCTTCTTCCTGTGTTGATTACATAGCCAGTGGGTCCACCCTCCACCCCATTGCTTAAGCCAGAAGTATGGGTGTCAGCCCTGACTTCCCCCTCCCCTACCCTGGAAGTATCATCACCATGTTCCAGTCACTATGCCTTGTATGTTTACCCAGTCCACCCGCCTCTCCCCATCCTGACTGTGCCTCCATCCATCCCTCTTTTGCTTGGATTATTACAACTGCCTCTGATTTGGATTCTGCCTCAGTTTTACCCCTTGTTTGCCTCTTGTGTTCCCTTCTGGAGGCTCTGGAGGAGAGCTCATTTCCTAGCCTCTTCCACCTTCTTGAGGCTTCCCACATTTCTTGGTTCATGACCCCCTTCCTCCATTTTCAAAGCCAGAAAAGCTGCAGATGCAGCTTCTGTTCTTCCACAGCCAAATCTCCTCTGCTCCTCTCTTCTGTTTTCCTCTTCCACTTTTAAGGCCCCTTGTGATTGCATTGGACCCACTTGCATAATCTGGAATAACATCTCCATCTCAAAATCCCCAACTGGATTGTATCTACAAAGACCGTCTTGCCATGTAATGTAACAGGTTCACAGGTTCTCGGAATTAGGAAGTAGACATCTTTGGAGCGCTGTTGTTCTGTCTACCACAGTCCTCTCTCTACCCCCCAAATATTCATGTCTTTCCTGCATGCAAAATACATTAACCTCACTTCAAAAAATACCCCCAAAGTCCCACCCCATTAAAGTATCAACTCGAAGTCCAAAATCTCATCTAAGTCCACCAGCTCAAAAAGTCCAAATCTTATCATCTAACTCATCTTTCTTAGGTATTGGATGAGATTTAGTATAATCTATCCTCAGGGGAAGTTCCTTTCCATCTGTGGCCTGTGAAACTAAAAAACAAGTTACTCCCAAAACAGAATAGTAGGACTGGCATAGGAGACCAGTTATAGACATTCCTTTGCAAAAAGAGAAAAAAACGAAAGAAATAAAGGAGTCATCAGTCCCAAGTAATTTCAAAATTGAATTGAATGAACTCCTTTAGGTTTCAAGGCCTAAGGATAATAATATTCTGTGGCTCTACCCTTTGAATCATTTTTCTTTTTTCATGAAATATAGCACCTGTTTTCATCCTGTTTCCTGCTGGGAGAATTTTATGGGTCCATCCTGTAGCCTTTTTTTTTTTTTTTTTTTCTTTTAAATTTGTATCCTTTTCTGTCCAAGTTCACTGTTCCTCCTCATATAAAATCCTCAAGAAACTATGGGTCTCTCATGTGTGTCCCAAGAATGTACTCCATTAAATAAACGCCTCCTTCATGATTCTTTCTAAATAAACCCATTTGAATTTTTGGCTTCTATTGAGATAGCTGAGGGGATCTATGAGTCTCATACTTAATCTCTTCAAAAGTCTTTATGTGAGTGAATACTTGGACATTTTGATCTTACGGAGATATTAGCAAAATCTTGTCCAGCCACATCCTCAGCTTTTTCCTCTAAAGCACACTTTCCTGACAGTGAATCTTCTCATCTTAGTATCATTTGCAATCTAGATAGGCTGAGGAGTTCCCAAATCATTAAGTCCCAGTTCATTTTTGTTTGACAATTCTCTTCTCAATTTATCGATTTTCCCTCTCACTTGGCTCTAAGCTGCCAGAAACCAGGCCACGCCCTTCGACACTTGGCGTGGGAGTCTCTTCAGCTAAATATCGAAGTTCATTGTTTTTAGGTTCTGCTTTCTACGTAACTGCAGGGTACACAGTTCTAAGCTTTTTGCCACTGTGTGACAAGGTTCCCCTTTCCTCCAGGTTCCAATAATACGTTCCTATTTCTTTCTGAGCCCTCACAGGCAGCACCTTTAGCATCCACATTTCCACCCAGTCTGTTCAAAATGATTGAGGTGTTCTCTAAACTGACATGCTTTTTTCTTTCTTTCTTTTTTTTTTTTTAACCACGCTCTTCATTTCCTTCTGAGTCCTCACTGGCAGAGTTGTCAACACTCACATTTCAACTACATCTTCTGAAGGTGATCTAGGTTTTTTCTATCATGCTTCCCAAAGTTTTTCCTGCCTCTTCCTACTGTTCAATTCCAAACTCACTTCCTCACATTTAGGTATTTGTTACAGTAGTATCAAAATCTGTATCAGTTTTCTACTGCTGCTATAAAAAATGACCACAAATTTAGTGGCATAAAACAATACAAATGTTTTATCTTAGAGTTCTGTAGGTCAGAAATATGATCCTGGACTAAAATCAAGATGTGAGCAGGGCTGTGTTCCTTCTGGAGACTCTAAGGAAGAGTTTATTTCTTTTTCTTTTCTACCTTCTAAGGACTTTCCACATGCCTTTGCTAATGGCTCCCTCCTTACATTTTCTTTTTCTTTTTTTTAAAGATTTTATTTATTTTTAGAGAGAAGGGAAAGAAGGGAGAAGAAGAGGCATCAATGTGTGAAAGAATCATAGGTTGGTTGTCTCTCACATGCCCTCAACCGGGGACCTGGCCTGCAGCCCAGGCATGTGCTCTGCCTGGGAATCGAACCAGTGACCTTTCAGTGTGCAGGCAGGCGCTCAATCCACTGAGCACACCAGCCAGGGTCTTCCTTCCATTTTCAAAACCAGCAACAATGCGATTTTCTGACAATTCTTCCACAGCAGAATCTCCTCTGCCTCTCTCTTCTGCCCCCATCCCCGCCCTTCCACTTCCAAGGATGCTTGTGATTACATTGAGCCCATCTGGTTAATCTAGGATAATCTGAGCTCAAGAGCTTTACATTAATTACACCTGCAAAATTCCTTTGCCGTGTAATGTTAGATATTCACAGGTTCCAGGGATTAGGATGTGGACATCTTTGGGGGGGGGGGGCATTATTCTGCCCACTGCACTCCTCCAAATTTTAACCAGTGTGGTCTCTCTAAACAAACTCAGTCATATTAGTCCATGTTAAGTGAAATAAGTCACAAAAAGACAAATATCACCTGATATCACTTATATGTGGGATCTTAAAAAAATCAAGTTTGTAGATACAGAGAATAGATTAGTAGTTCCAGCGGTGGGGGCAGACAGGTGGGCAAAATGAGTGAAAGGGGTCAAAAAATACTTTTTTCAAAAGTGTTTTATAAACTTCCAGTTTTAAAAAAATAAGTCATGTGGATGCTTGTTATGTGACTATAGTTAATTATTCTGTGTTGCATGATTAAAAGTTGCTAAGAGAGTAGATTTTAAAAGTTCTCATCACAAGAAAAAAATGTTTTGTAACTATGTGTGGTGATGGATGTTACCTAGGCTTGTGGTGATCATTTTGTAATGTATACAAATATTAAATTTTTATGTTGTACACTTAAATCTAGTATAATGTTACATGTCAATTATACTTCAATTAAACACCAACAAACAAATAAACAAACAAACCCTCTTAAATGGCTCCCCATGAACTTCAGGCTGCAAACCAAATTCCTAGCATGGCGGGCATTATTTTGTGATCCAGTTGTCCTTACCTGTTGAACACCCTCTTATCTTTCCCCTCCCACCTCCCTCAAGCACCCTGCAATGCAGCCATACTTAACTGCCTACAGCCTCAGTTTCCATTCTTCCATAAAGGTCATTGTCCATCAAGGTCACTCTTATGTGTTCTTTGTATCTAGTCTAGGCATCATCCTCTTCTGGAAGCCTTCCCTGGGGTATATGTTCTCCTCTGACATGCTCTAGCCCTTTTCCCAAGTCAGGGTGTAGCACATAGCATTGGAACGACCTGTGGACTTTTCAGTCTCCTCTACTACATTGTGACTCCATGAGGCCAGGGCCTGTGTCTGCCTCACTGCTGTGTCCCCAGTGCCCAGCAAGGCTCTACTATGAAACACACTCTTCATGAGTGTTTGCTTTGCGAAGTAATAGACATGATTCCTTCCAGCTCACACTTCCTGTTCTGTGAACTCCTTCCTTTTTTAAACCCTCATGGAGGATATATTTATTGACTTGAGAGAGAGGAAGGTGGGGGGAGAGAAAGAGAGAGAGAGAGAAACATTGGTGTGAGAGAGAAACATCGATTGGGCACCTCGACCTGGGCTCGAACGTGCAACCTAGGTATGTGCCCTGACTGGGAATCAAACCCACAACCTTCTGGTGCGGGACGATGCTCCAACTAACTGAGCCACCAGGCCAGGACTGTTCTGCAAACTCGTATTGAAGGATTTGCCAGAGGATTTTGGCAGCGTTGTCCCAGGCAATGATCCTGCTAGTGGGAGTGACACTGGGCTATGAATGGCAACGGCAGAAGTGAGAGCACTGAGGGGCCAGACATTGCCTCGCTAATGACTGTGGTAATTTCCCATTTTAGAAGGCAACACCTGGAGCCACAGCTGTCACATCCCAGGTTAGTCCCATTGATGGAAAGGAGACTTCTCCAATCTGAAGGTTAACATATTTGCTTTTATTTTTTATTGTTGTTTGTAAAAATGAAAACAGCATTTGAACTCCCACCTCTTTAAAATCCCCCCTCCCTCTTTCAATATCATACACACGTGCACACACACAATTTGCTTTTCTTCAAAATACCAACATATCATGGATTTCTTTACTAACTAGCACCTAAAGATCTCCCTTTCTTTTTAATACCTGTATCTGTTGTATATAACAACATAGAGTTAAAATTATATCTTAAAAATGAAGAACATTATCTCTACTTCCTTTTTCTATCAGCTACCAATGCGTGTCCTCTGACCTGAACCTTAGCAGCAAGCCCTCCCCACCAAACACAAGTTTGTTTTGTTCAGCTTATCCCCTTCCTCTGCCACTATCTTGCCTTCTAGATAAGTTATGTTGTTTCCCAGGCTTTGTGATTCAGAGTCCAGATCAGGCAGAGAATTCAGCAGGGAGAGGCAGGAGGCGAGGGGGAAGGGAACGGAAGGTTGCGAGCCTCACATTTGGAGGTCTGGCCAGGGTGAGCTCAGGAGAGCTGGGGAGACTGTGGCTCAGGGAAAAGTTTATCACTCTCTGAGAGATACGAGATTGGAGTTCCATTCTCCTGGCACTGACATCTTTGCATGGGATAGCACGTAGAGACTGAGTTGTTCGGAGTCTCAGGATATGTGAGGATCACACAAACAACCCATGGCGAAGTTCACTGAATATGTATCTTCAGGTGTTTCTGCCATTATCTCTGCAGATCCATCCCCAGAAGAGGACTTACATGGTCCAGTAGTATGTACATTTTCACATCACCCCAAAAATGTCTCAAAATATTTCCCCAAAAGTTTATAACCAGCTCCTACTCCCACTACAGTTTATAAGCTTGGCTGTTGTTTTTCTGCACCCTCGCCAACACCGGACCTGTCTTTTATGTGTTTGCTCCTACAGTGGGCAAAAACAGGCAACTAGCCATGTAATTTTTCTTCCTCTCACTGTCATGGAGTTTGTGCAAGACATTTTGATGCATTTGACATTTACACTCCGTGTGTTACGAATATGCATGTTTTCATCAGAATCACACCAAGGGTTTTACAGACCTAATGCCTTAAACACCTCTAGTGTTCCTTTCAGTGAGTTGCCCAAAACTGTACCACGAGCGGCAGAACTAGGTTTGGAAGTCAGCTCTACTCAATCCCAGTTCCACGCTGTTTCCACCAGGTCTAGCTGACCCACCACGTCAGGAAGCAGCTGGGTGGGAATAAAAAGCCCCAGTTACAAACATGCTCTTATTTCACCGGCTTGTTTTGGGGGTTCTGAGCTTTTTATCAACCCCCTCTGAAAGAAGACAGCATGTCTGCTTCACTCCATTAGTCGTTGGTGCTGTAGAAATTTGGTTTGGGTGCTCAGCACAGAGACTGTGACAGTGGAAGTGAGGTTCAGGCTGCAGCCTGTGGACGAGTGGAGACACGCTGGATGTTCTCTTGAGTGTTTTGGGCAAGCCGTTAATTTGGCACCCACATAAGCCAGTATTCTTTAAATATTTATGTGAAATTTATTAAGCAGAGAGGATGAATACTATATAAGAGAAGGTTGGAGAGGGAGGCCTGTTGGGGAAGGAGTCTTTTTTTTTTTTTTCTTTCATTATCCTAAGCAATTCAGTTCTGGACCCAAACTTGCAATACAAAAGCTTTGCTATTAGCTAGACTCACTCGTCTTCTTCGGAAGTTCGTGTGTTACCATCCGCAGTTACCTGGGCAAACCCTGGGAAGTCTCATCCCCCCCCCCCCCATGCCCATTCAACACTTATATGCAGTATTCTTATGACTTGGGGTCTGGATCTGTGTGGGTGAGGAGGGATGGTCTTCCAGAAAGAAAGAACAGCAAATGGAGGCCCAGAGTAGGGGAGGGAGCATCCTGACTCTTAGAAGAACTAAAACTGCATCCAGTTGTGGGGGAAAGGGAGGACAAGTCTGATGTCAGAGTTTGTTCTCTCTTCTACATAACATTAGAAAAACAGTCTTTAGACCTGATATTTCTATGACATGTCAAATCATTTTTATAACTGTATCTGTGGTGTCCACCAGAATAAGCACTGAGGAGCTAGATGATGAGATCAATGCAACTACCTTCACCCGGCACCCTACACAAGTACGTAACTCATCATAATTTTTGTAGATTTATTGGATCATTTCCATTGTACAGTGCAAGAATGGGAGCTCAAGGTCTGATTTTTGAAGAGGTATTTAATATGCTGCTGGTATCATAATTTTAAAACCTTTTCCAACATGATAGGTAAAACAGATTTTATTATTCTATTAATTTGTATTTGTTTCTAATGAGAACAAAAAAAATTTTTGTGTGTTTACTGATCATTTTGTTGTTTCTTCACTAAAGTGCCTAGTCATATCATTTACCCTATTTTCTATTGGGCTGTTTAATTCATTAAATTTCCCCCCAATTGCATTTCTGTGAATTTTTCTGAGGTTACTATTTTTGCCTTTTGTTGTATTGCTGTTTTTAATATATGAGGTTTTGTGACTCCAGTGATAAAGTGGGGGTCAAAAATAGGCCTGCTGTTTGTAGTTAATAATAAGAATAGGTACCACTTGTTAAACACTGTTGATATACCAGATACTTCTTGTATATTATTTCTAATTTTCATAATCACCCTTCCAATCCCATGTTATGGGTGAGGACACTGAGGCACATAGAGGTGAAGTATCTTGTCTGAGGTCATGCAGAGTAAGTGGAGAGTTCTTTATTATTTCTAATCCTCATTGACAGCTTGTATGGTGTTGTTTCCTCTGCAACCCAAGCACCAGTTTTCCACAGGTCACTTACGGAAGCACCGTGTCCAATAGGCAGTTGCTGAAAATGGCAGAGGGCTGGTGAGTCAGATAGAAAGCAGGGATTGTCTCTCAGAGGCTGTGGGTTGTGAATCCCCCACCAGTGAGGAGGAGCAGGTGTGTGGCCACAGGGTTCCAGTCTCTAGAAGCCATGGATGAAGCGGCTGCCCAGCTGGGTGCTCTGAATTGACTGAATGGGCCACCTGATGAAGCCCAGCTACACATTTTCAGTACTAGAGAGCAGGCCAGGCAAGCCAGCAGTGAAGTCACTGGTTTTTCCAGCCATTATCCACACCAGGGGTCAGTAGGGTTTGCAGACAGAACAACCTGCACCTCGGGGTACACCAGCACAGGAATCAGACTGGACCCACTGCAATATGTTGGAGATCAGCAAAGGGTGCAGAGGGCATGTGCAAACGGGAGGTCCCTGGCCTATGAGACCATAAGAGAATGACTAGAAGAGGTCCAGTTATCAGCGAAGGATTTCAAGAATGAAAGTAGAGTCAATAAAATCGATAAGTGGGGAAAAAAACAAAACAAAACAACAGAGGTGAGTGGGCTGGCAAGTATGCATAACACATATGTTTTTTGGTAAGAGACAAAACCAAGAAGCAGACTGTATTACTGGTACAAAACTGAATTTGCATGGCAGTTTGAAAACCGGGGCCATTCCTCTTTAGGCACTTGTGTAATATATTTAGGTAAGTAGGTCCCCATTCTGAATCAAGGGAAGTTCCCACCTTAATTGAGGGTGATAACAAAGTTATCTGGAGGTCTGTGTGAGTCTACCTGGGTGACTATTTCAAGTGTGTTGTACCTGAGGGGCTAAAAACCTCAAGGGCTTCTTAAATTCAGGAATGAATGGGAAAGAACCAAAATAGCATCATTGGTCAAACAGGTTTAGTCATGTAAAGACCATTTCTGCATCTTCTTCTTAAACAATTATTTTTAAAATTGTCGTGTTTATTATGATTTTTGTAAAGTAATTTCTCTTTGAGTTAAGAAAAAGAATATTCTGCTCCACTCATTACAATGAGGATTGCAAGCCTCCGGAGTTGAGACTTCTGAAAACTCAAAATTGGAAGTATATCCAAATGATTCTATTCTTTTTTAAATGTTTTTAACCAGGAATTGTTATAGAAACAGGGGAGTCCAAAAATCCCCAGAGTTTGCGGCGGGGGGATGGGGAGAAGGAAGCAGCTTTCAGAATGCCTCCACATGCCTGAAGCTGGTGGCTAGTGTCTTTCTTAAGCAAAATGGCTTGGATGCATCCAAGGCCTCAGGTAGATGGAAGGGGTCTTGGCCCAGGGGTTGGTATGGAAAAAGCACACAGAGCCTGCGTGAGGTTCTGTGAATGGTCAGAACTGGTTACCACACCCACTGCATCAGAGGACGCAGTCAGGGATTTAAAAATAAGTGGCAGGCATTTTAAGGGGTCTGACGATGCAGTTTTAAGGAAGGGACATACCTTGCTCCTTTGAAAAGGAATAGACTGACCATGTGGATTACAAAAGGACTAACTATACAGTTTACAAGGAGGCTGAGAATCCACGAGGTTCTGGATTAAGAGCTGGTGGACACCATAACACAGACGAGGTCTCCCCAATCAGAATTGAGTGATTGGCAGCTACTAGTAAAGCTGAACTGTGTTTGGATAGTAGGGAAACAATATCTCTAACTTTTCTAAAACTAGCCTGGTTTGGTGGGGGGGGGAAGGCAAGGATATGTGTTTATGGGTGTTTTAAAAAACATAAAACTTAACAACAGAAATCCGCAAGTAACTAAATCTATATAACTGTTAAATAAACAATTCTTTTTCTTTTCACTAAACTCTGGTATTGAGAGTTATAATTCTGGCTGCGGGTAATCAGGCCCCTAACTAAAGAGCCTGTGGGTTCTGTTTCAATTGGAGCAGCCCAAGGGTTCTGTAACAGAATCACAGGGACAAGTAAAGACAAGAAGTTCCTTTATGCCCTTTTGACTCTAAGCAGCACTGAGAACAATAGCAGTGGACAAGAACAAGTGCCTCGTGAAGGGCAAAAGGTGGCTAAAAGGGAGCCAAGAAGGAAGTAGTTGATCTATTTTCTAAGAAACATTGGTATGACGTGAAAGCACCAGTTATGTTCAATATAAGGAATATCAGAAAAACGCTAGTCACGAGAACTCAAGGAACCAAAATTGCATCTGATGGTCTCAAGGGCCAAGTTTTGAGATGATCATCCCTCATCTGCAGCATGATGAAACTGCATTTAGAAAATTCAAGCTAATTACTGAGGATGTGCAGGGCAAAAACTGCCTGAGTAATTTTGTGGCATGGATCTTACCCATGACAAAATGTGCTCCATGGTCAAACAATGGCAGGCCATGCTTGAAGCTCATGTTGATGTCAAGACTACTGATGGTTATTTTCTTTGTGTATTCTGTGTTGGTTTTACTAAAAAAGGATTCAACAATCAGGTTTGGAAGACCTTTTATGCTCAGCATCCATGAGTCCACCAAATCCAGAAGAAGATGATGAAAATCATGACCTGAGAAGTGCAGAGACAAATGACTTGAAAGAGTGGTCAATAAGTTGATTCCAGATAGCACTGGAAAAGACACAGAAAAGCCTTACCAATCTATTTATCCTCTCCATGATGTCTTTGTTAGAAAAGTCAAAATGCTGAAGAAGCCCATGTTTGAACTGGGAAAACTCATGGAGCTTCATGGTGAAGGTAGCAGTTCTGGGAAAGCTACTGGAGATGAGACAGGTACTAAAGTTGAACAAGCTGAGGGATATAAGTCCCCAGCTCAACAATCTGCTTAAAATTTAGACTTACTGGTGACACTCTCCTGTTGCATTGTCTGGTGTCTTCTTGGAGGAGTGTCATTCTGGAGTGCCCCAGCTTTGATGGAAACCTGGTGGATCTCTCTTCACAGAGCTACCACCCCCTCCTTTGTCATTCATTTGGGAGTAGTGACAGAGAGCAGAACTGAGGTTTTCGGAGAGAGGAGGAACTCTGTGGCTTGGCGAGTGTTTCTCATACACTGCAGGATTCCCCATGTCTCTCTTGGGACTGGTTGGGGACTGTCCACTGCAGAAAAGACACAAGAAAGGGTTCCAGACAGGAAAATGACATCCTGGTTCTAGTCTGAGCTCTGTCCTTTTCTAGTTAGTCTAGATCTAGAATATAGCTGAATTGATTCTGGTGATAGATAAAAAGTTTAATGACTAATTCCTTGACTCCTCAAAGAAGTGATTCTTAAACTTGTTTGGGTTGCACATACCTTTGCAAATCTAAGGCCCACTCCTCAGGAAAATACACAGACCACACGCCTGTGAATTTTGTCATATAATTTCAGAGAGTTGACAAGGTGCTGAAGTCCACCTGTGGACCCAGGTTAATGACGTTAGGAACAGTGTGGAGTCCGACTTTCTCAGCACAGCACACAAAGCTCTTTGTGATCTGGCTCGTTGCTCTCTCCAGCTTCCCTAATGCTCCTTGCATATAACAATTTTCAGTTCTCCTTTCTCACTTCTGCATTTCATGCATACTAATCTCTCTGTCTGGAATGGTCTCCTCCTTGATTGCCTGGAAACAAACTTTACTAAGGCAGATTTAAGCACCTCTTTTGTTCTGTGATTTGTACCAAAATTGGACATTTGGTGTGATAGGCTGTTTGGCCGATGGTCTGAAAGCAGCCACAATGTCAGATCCCCAAGTCAAAATGTGAAAATGGTGTTTCTTTAAACCAGTTTGAAAGTTCTCTTCTCTTCCTCCTTGTTCCTGCCCCTGCCCATTTCAGATAGAAAAGCATTCTTTTAGCATATGAATTACGATCAGAACTACTACTCCTTGAAAGGTAGATAATATCAATAAGAATGAGATTTTTCTTCTTTAAAAAAAAAAACTTTTGAGAACGAGATTTCTATCTTGTAGATCCTCCCATCTAAAGAATTTGGAAGTTGTACAATTACTTTTGCAGATGAATGTCAAGATCTTCTGCTCCTTTTGCAGGATGGAGTCAGGAGTAATTTATCTGTGACCCTGAGCACCATGGACCCTGTGACAGACATTGCCTTCTGGCTGTCTGCATCCATTCCCAGCCCCCTTCTCTGTTGCTGCCTCTTACTCTAGGGGTTGGAAAGCCAGATGTATGCTTTCTCTGAACACTTTCGTAGTTAGGGGTTGAGCCACGCAGCCTGGTTCTGACCGAGTCTTAAGGGAAAATCTGCTGGGAGCCTCTGGGAAAACTTTTGCTTTACTGATTGATAAAAGGAACAATCAGATTGGGGGCACTCTCTCCCCACTCTTCCTGCCTTCGAAGATGATATGATGTTTGGAGCTGTGGTGACCATTTTGTGACCAAGAGGTGACAGCATGAGAAGTGGTTCTCGAACCTGAGTGTGCATCAGAATCATCCAGAGGGCTTCTCAAAACACAGACTGTTGGGCTCTATCTCCAGAGTTTCTGATTCCTAAGTCAGGAGTGGGCATGAGAACTTGCACCGTTACCAAGCTTCCAGGTGAAGCTGGTGCTGCTTGGTTGAGGACCACTAAACATGAGGATAAAAATTCAGTAGGCTGATGATGGCAAAATGGAATGATAGAGTCTGGATGCTGATGGCCTTGCCAGGTAGCTGAATCAATGTAAATAACCGTTCTGCCTCTGGATTTCTTGTTCTGTGAGAAAAATAAAGCTCTATTTGTTTAAGCTACAATTAGTTGGGTTTCTTAAGACCCTCCTACAAAAGCACTCTGAACTTACAGAGAATTGGACTTTGTGGGAAGGGCAGAAGAAGAGAAAAGTCTAGAGGGATGTCCATCCTAGACTAACTTAGCATGAAGTAAAAACTTTCTCAAAAGGAAATGTTTTGAAACGTGTCTTAGAGTCCCATGGGTGTTAATATAGTAAGATTGTGGATTTTAAAAATATTTTACTTATTTACTTCTAGAGAAAAAAGAAGAAAGGGAGAAAGAGAGGGAGAGAAACATCAGTGTGAGAAAATTGATCAGTTTCCTCTCATACGCCCCCAACTAGGGACCTGGCCCACAGCCCAGGCACATGTCCTGACTGGAAATTGAACCGGCAGCCTTTTGGTTCACAGGCCAGCGCTCAATCCACTGAGCCACACCAGCCAGGGCAACTGTGTTTTTAAAAAATATTAGGTTAATTTAAAAAGTTTTTTTTAAATCAAAGTAAAACATGAACATAGTTTTAAAAGTCTAGTTATACAAGGCTTCTAATGACAAAGGGTAACACTCTCCCCACGCTTATTCACTCTGATACCTAATCCTCTGAGGCAATTGGTTCCAACTCTTCTACTTATTGTTCCTGAAATTTACAAATTTATAAATTTCAGCTTTGTTTTTTCACTTCCTCCCATAGAAGATGAGAATTCAGATCTTTTTTTCTATATCATCTCCTTCTCCACACCAGATACTAAAACCTGTTGGCACCTTCATCTTGGTGTTCTCAGTCTCCAGAACTGTGAGAAATGCATTTCTCTTGCTTTTAAGTTACCCAGTTTATGGTATTCTGAACTGAGTAAGACAGTTCACTGTCTTGAACATTGATGGTTGACATGCCTGAGGGAAAAAGAATCAGAAGAGTCCAAGGCAGGAAATAAATGTTTCAGGCATGAAGTGACATATCCTTTCTGCTCAAACTCACTAGCCACACTCAACTATAAGAGGGCCAGGAAATAAAATCCTATCAAGTTACCAGAAGGCAGAAAGCCAGGAGTATTTAGTGAAGAGCATTAATTGTCTATTAGTCACTATGTGCCAAGAACTGTTCTAAATATATTACAGGCATCGTCTCAGTTAAGCTTCACAACAATCTTATGAAATAGATCCTATTGATATCATCACAATCTCTATTTTATAAATGAAATAACTGGGGCATAGAGAGGTTAAGCAACCTGATCAAAGTCACACTGTAGTGAAGGTAAGGATTTAAAAACAATCATTTGGGTCTCATAGTCTGTGTGCTTAAACCACCAGACTTTATTAGATGAGAAAATTTGAGAAGCACTGTCACAGATGATGGAGAGTTGCTAAGGATTTAAAGCAGGAGGGTGTAATTCAGTCAGATTTGCCATTTAGAAAACTCTCTCAAGAGCTGGGTGAAGGTTCAGTTTAACTAGGATAGGACTAAGGCAGGAAGGCTATTTGCATAGCAAAAAGAAGAAGCAGAGGATTTGAACTAAGCCACAATTACTACAATAAACTGGGTAAGCTTGAGCTTCTGTTTCATCATTTCTTGAAAAATGGTACACTCATATCTATCTTGACGGGTTTTTCTGAGAATTATGAAGAATAACATAAGCAAAACTCTGATTGTACTAAGGCTGGAATTGCTGGAATCACAGGGACCCAGGTTAAAAATCCCGGCTCTACTATTTACTAGATGGATTCTATTAGTCTAAGTCTGTCTAAGTCTCATTTACAAAATAGTTGTTAAAGTAAGAAAAGTTAAGTAAGTTAAAGTAAGAAAATTTATTGCAAACTGGTGGGAGGTTTAGGAAAGTAGCTTAGGTGGAAGGCAGAATTCTTTCTAGACAAAGAGCTGGGATTTTATTTAGGAAAAATACCTTAAGGAACTTGTGTGTTTATTAAAGTCAAGCCTCTTAGGCAAAGCTAAAAGAGAAGAGATTTCAACAATGAATTAAATTGCTTTGATTAATAAGGTAATATAAATTTTTAATTTTCCTCTGATGAGATTAAAGTTTTGAGGGAAAACTTGTCTTGGGAGAAAGTAAAGAGATGGAGGAGAGGGTTTTGCCAGAAGTAAGATAACTGGCAATCTGCTTTTACCACCTTCCCTGGTTCATTCTTCCCATGACAGCCAGTGATCTTTTAAAATCATGTATTGGATCATGTTGTTTTCTCTCCCCAAGTAAGTGCCTGATAGTTGTTAAAAGTTGCTCAGTAACAATTTGCCGAGCGAGTAAAGAGTGAGTGAATGAATACATTTGCCAGATGGCAGGTGGGTCTCTAAGAAAAGAACCGTCATTGAGAAATTCTCTGTAGCAAGGGTGGCTTTAGACAATTGTGTTTAATAACCATTTTTAAGTAGTTGTCTAATCCATGGTATGCTGTAATCACCCAATCTCTACACCACTCGCTCCAAATGACCTTCAGTAAAAGTCTGTTGCACGAAACTGGACCACTTGGGGAGGATTTAAGGAATGGAAAAAAAAAAAAGTCTAAGCACCAGGCAAAAAACAAACCAACTGAAAATGGCAGTAAATCTCAACAGGAATGCTAATAATCAGGGGGACCCAGAATTCAGTGGAAGCAGATATTCCAAGTGAGAGGTGACCATAATCCTCTCAAAATTTGGAGAGGATATGATGTCTCCTTTATTTTGGGTTAGGCGCTTGGGCCATTTTATTTGGCTGTTTAAGGAAAGAATAAGCCAGAGGTCTTTGGGAATATCCATAACGTCCAGGTTACATAAGGGTGATTATTTAACTCATAGAGATGATTTGAGGATTATATTACGATAATTCATGTAACGAGATTAGCACAGTGCCTGGCACGTAGTAAGAGCTCAGTAAATGTTCATTGCTGTTTTTCTTTACTTTCTCCCACTCCCTCCACCCCCTTTCCCGGGTCCATTCATTCTTTTCCAAGGGCATGTAGTGGGCGTGTCCACGTCTCCCTCCGCCCCACCTTAAGCTCCGCCCCTCTCTTCTGCCAGGATTGGTTCCTGAGAGGCGGAGCCCAGGGAAGAAGAGCCCAGTACGAAGTGGTAAGGGCGGGGCGCATGCGCGGGCTGACTGGGTGGAGGTGGAGAGGAAGAGCTGCCGGAAGTAGACAGCAGGGGTGGTGGCGGAGCCGGCGGCAGCTGGCTGGGAAACCGAAGCCCGGGACGCACCGCCCGCAGACAGGCAGGGAGGCCGGGCGGTAGTGTCTGTGCCCGGCACCCAGCGGGCCCGAGACCATCCTTTGCATGGGCTGAGGGTCCTTGGTACGGCAGCTTTCTCTGGACTCGAGCCTTTCCCTAAGCCCGCCAGGGGGCGCCGCACTGAGGGGCGACAGAGCGAGGGGCGAGCGCGGCTGACCGGAGAAGGGGCGCGGAGCGGAGGAGAGGGCTCTGCCCCGCTCAGGAGGTGCCCCTGGGCTGGCGAGCGGGAGTCCTCACCTCCAGACCAAGGCACAGGTTTCGGGGGGCGAGGAGGGCGCGTTGCCCTCTGCCCCCGCCGGCACCCTGGCCATGACGGGCAAGTCGGTGAAGGACGTGGATCGGTACCAGGCGGTCCTCGCCAACCTGCTGCTAGAAGAGGATAACAAGTTTTGTGCGGACTGTCAGTCTAAAGGTAGTGCATCTTCCCCACCCCCACCCCGGCGGGCGGGAGGTCCTCCAGCCTCCGGGCTGCGCCTGGGTGGTGGTCTGTGTGGGCACCGTGTTTCTGGAGCTTAGGCCGTCCAAATCATCCTAAATGGTAACCTCGCGCTGCTCTTGCTGCTGGGCCTGCTCGGTGTTGTGCAGCGCCCGGACTGGTGTAGAGAGAGGTGGCGAGGGCGAGTGTGAGTGTGTTGGGGGTGACAGTGGGGGTGGAAGTGGCGTGGTGTGTGCAGGGGAGTGTGTCTGTATTTCAGGGCTCTGAATGAGTTCGGAGCTGTCATTCCAGAGGCAGCCTAGAGCTCACAGCCTTCCCCTTGCAAAGCTAGGGGTGAACTGCGGTGTGTGTGACAGTGTCAGAGGGAGAGGGGGAGGGAGGGAGGGAGAATGAGGAGGAAAGTGAGGAGGTGATGATGATGGGGAGGAAAAGTGCTTGCATGATTTTTAAAGGCGGTGACTTTTGCTGCTTGCCATTTGGTTAGCAGCGCCTTCTGTCATTTTACAGTCGTGCTGAGGTCTGACTGAGTGCCTAGGTGCCTTTCTTCCTGGGTACATGCAGTGGGAAACTGCCTTATGCAGTGACACAGTGCGGATTTCTAGACAGCCTGGCCCTGGCTGGTGGAGTACGTTTGGGGCCTAATGTGCGTGTGGTGGCGGAAACTAGCAGATTGTGGCCATAGTGTGGTGTAGGATCCGTTTAATCACTGGAGAGCAGGAAGCAAAGGACGCATTGAATTTGTTGCTTCCATGATGATTACCCTTCTAAAGGTGAATCATTATGAATGGGCAGAGTCGTTTAGTCTTTGTTTTCTGTTCCCTTAAAGATTCATGGTTTGATCCAGTGAAAATCAGTATGATAGAGGAGCATGGTTATTAGTGAAATGTTTGCACTTGAAATTTATGGATACAGACGTCTATAAATATTTTGTTTCTGTATTTCCTTTCTGAATTATTTGGAATGTTCTTGGAGGAGTTGGGGAAAAATTTTTTTCTTTGGTTGGGGAGAAAGAGAGTTATATTTGGGGCGCTGTTGTTAATTTACTCTGGGCATATGGTATACAAGAGAGATTCAAATGTACTTGTATTAATCAATATTGAGAAAGGAAGTAAATGCATAATTGATGCTTCCACTAATTACCTTTTATTTTAGAAAAACAAGGTTATGTGAGAACAGGGGGATGATACATAGATACGACTAGACACCTAGTAGTGTATTTTAGTGCCCTCTACCAAATGGCATGTGTCATTAGAAAAGCAAATCCCCAGACTTCTTTCTTGAATTTTTGAATTAGCAAGAACTCATTTCCAAAAGTACTTGAGAATCAATTTATGTTGAGTAGGTTAATTTAAAGTCGACTCTTGCTAGATCTTGTCCTAGATCTATAGAAAGATTCTGTTTAAAATTTAGGAGTGTATCTCTTGGCTTTATTCAAATTCCCTCATGTCCTCAGTTGACAGATCTTGAGTCACAGTGTAGCATCCCGTGGGAATGAGCATGCTACATTTGGGGAGTCAGATGCCATTTTGATGATTACTACCACCCCCACATCCCCTTTTGTCATACTGCTCTCATACTTACTCATATTCTAATAAAATGTAGCATATGGAAGAGAGAGTTTGATTCATCACTTCTTCCTCCAAATTTTCCATTGTTCTTTATCAATAACATTACTGGGGATCAGGTAATGAAACATTAGTTAATTCTTAATGAGAACTAGTAACTGCTGGCTTGTAAACCTTATTAACTGCTGTTGATAGTAGAATCCTGGTTCCTGAAACAATTTCTTTTTACAAATTAGTTTTACATTTTGGCTTGGTGGCTTCAGTGACTTGACCATTGTAATAAAATTGAGATGACAATATGTCAGTCATCTTTCAATTCAGTTAAATAAGACATTTGTTGAGGCCCCAGTTTACCCAGTTTGTGAATGATCTGACCCCTGACACTCTTTCATCTCCTCTCACTCATTTCCTTCCTCATTTTTCCTGATTTTGGTTGTAGTAATGATCATGTGAGCAACTGTCAGGTCATGGAAAGAAGAGACATTAATAGATTAAGTTGTATTTTAGCTGTGGTAAAAATGTATTTAATGGAAGGAGGATTTTAAAAACTGTTGGCTAAAGAGAGTCTTGGATTTGAGTTTGAGTTTATTTATATCTATGCCTCATGTCCTTTCTTACTTAGGAAATTGAGAGCTAATTGTACAGGACCTGGTGAGTAATTGCTAATCCATTAATATTAAATCAGATGATATAGCCCTGGACTGAAGATCTATGAGCAGGTATTTTGTAACGTTCCAAAAACAACCCTTTGGCAATGACTCTTCTTTGTAAAACCTTATAATTATTTAAGAATGTTATTATCTTTATTTTATTATTTAATTGATTTTAGAGAGAGAGAGGAAGGGGAAGAGAAACATTGACTTGTTGTTCCACTTATTTATGCATTCATTGGTGGATTCCTGTATGTCCTCTGACTACGGATTGAACCCATAGCCTTAGGTGTATAGGGAGGATGCTCTAACCAACTGAGCTACCCCACCAGGGCAGAATGTTATCTTTAAATACACGATTTAAACATTAGAGAACAGGAATGTCTTCTCTTTATGTAGTAGTTTTGTTGGTTCTAGATTTTTAAAAAATTCTCAAGCACAAGACTCACCAGTTTCTGGGACCTCTAAGGCACGGAAGTGATTACCATGTGGGAAAGGAAGCTGATTTGGCACTGCGTTAAAAAAAAAAATGCTATGACTTGCTCTAGGCCCAAAGATGTGGTTTCCTCATCATCCCAAATCTTCAAGTTATTGTGACCTTTAGGCTAAATTTTGGACTGATTTAAGTAGTAGTAGTGATAGAACAAACATACTAAAAGTTCCAGGTATGTCAATGGTAATTTTACCTAGTTAAGGCTGTGTTCCATTTTTTGATAGACCCTTAGTGGGATCTTACTGGTCCAAGGTTTAGTCTTTAGCTCTGCAGTTCCAGATTTTGTCAGTGTGCCTGAAATAATGCCTTATCAACCTCTTTAGAGACAGACTTAAACTAGACACTATCTTGTTTACCATGGAAGGATCTACATTTCTGATGACCTGAATACTTGTGTCCACTATTGGGACACTCCTTTCTCAGTATCAGAGTTCGTAAAAAATTGAGAGCTACGTAATGAGCAAAGAATTAAAATGAAAGAAAAGAGTCCTGGCTGGTGTGGCTCAGTGGATTGAGCGCTGGCCTGTGAACCAAAGGGTTGCTGGTTCGGTTCCCAATCAGGGCGCGTGCCTGGGTTGCAGGCCAGGTTCCCAGTTGGGGGCATACGAGAGGCAACCACACTTTGATGTTTCTCTCCCTCTCTTTCTCTTTCCTTTACCTCTCTCTAAAAATCAATAAATAAAATCTTTTTAAAAAATGAAAGAAAAGAAAGTAAAAAGAAAAGAGAAAAAAACAAGAAAGATTTTTAAAAAGAAAAAGAATTAAAAACAAAAAATAGTTATGGTCTTGAGGAATATTTACTTCAGACTTTGAAACACCACATGGAATTCTGGAACCTGACAGAAACTTTGTAATACTTTTTTACTTTTCTCTTCTGCTACATCCTATCTCTGAAAGGTCTCACCTTGAATCACCTAACCATTGCCTTTGTTTCAATTCCCATTCTATATTCTTAAATTTTAATTTACCTTTTAAAAAAGGTAGCACTTGCACGTGGTTCAAAATTCAAAAGGTTTCAAAGGGAACGTGTATAGTGAGAAGTTGTGTTCCTGCTGCTGCTTTCTTAGCTGCCATTTTTCCTTCCTGGAAGTAACCACTACTGGTAATTTCTTATGTGTCTTTTAAGAGATAATCTATGCATAGACATAGTAAATATATTCCCATGCAGTGCTTTTGTGCAAACAGTAGGTGTAACCCACCCTTCATGGCACCTGGCATTTTTCTGTCAATAGTATAACATGGAGAACCTGTAGATTTGCATCAAGGAGCTTCTTCATTCTTTCAAGGTATTTTCTAAGGCTATACCTGAGTTGTCTTGTTTAAGTTGAAAGATATGCTTAAGTGATTTGGAAACATCTCATTAAAGGCATCTTAGAAAGTGTCCTAGGCCCATCCATAGCACATGAAAGCCCACCTCACAGGAGGCAAAGAAGCAGAGCAATGGGAGGAGCTGTAGATTTGATGTTGAAATATTCAGTTAAACTCCTTTACTCTGCTTATTTTAGCGTTGTGACCTTCAGCACATCAACATTCTCAGTTTAAGTTTCCTCCTTTGGAAACAAAGTGCTTTGTAAACAAAGTGTTACACAGATGTAAGCATTATTACCATTGCTGATCTTATTTATTTTATCTTGATTTTATTCATTTCCCTTTCTGTGTTTATACCCTTAAATACTCTAATTCCTGGAAGCCACGGTTATGATGACTCACGCAATAATTCCCTAGTCTTTAAGCCAAAACCGTTTCCTATGCATGGGGGTTCTGGCATTTTTGTAGTTGTACTTTGTAGACCTTTGAGGAGGATCACCGGATGCTGCCTGACTCTTCAAAACTTGTGTGAAAGATTAGACCAGGGAATCTTTGTATTGAGATTTTCTAATAGCAGTCCTAAAATTTAACTCTAGTACATTAATCTAGCTTTGCTTTACACTTGTTTTCTGTTGGTAGCTAAATAATTGCTTGCTAAACATCATTCCTTAGAACATGAACTTCCCTATCAACTTGTAATTATATTCGCTGTATCTATGGCACCTTTTGAGAGGTTAAAACAATTCCATCAAATCTAGACAACAGAAAGAGTTTTGCTTCCATCTGTAGTCCAACAGCCTTACCGGCCAAGATCAAATAACTTTCTGGGTTTTTACAGCTAATGTGCTTAAATTCTGACAGTTGTGGTTAGCTTGACACAGTTTTACTGACAGTAATTTGTCCAATTCCCTATTAGATTGCCTTTAATGTCAACTTGTTAAACCTGTTCCCTGGGAGATAATTTCCTCTTCGTTCTCCTTGTACTTGAAATATCCTGTGGCAGTGAGACAGAGATTATAAAATATAACTTTTAGGGGGAACTCTTTGCAAGCCTGTAACCCCACACTACATATATTCATTCAGAAAATATCCCTTAAGCACCTACTTTGTGTTAGACACTGTGCCAGGATATATAGATTAAAAGCTAGGGTCTTTGGTTCAAGGACTTCACAGTCTGATGGGGAAGCAGAGGTGTAAACACATAAATGATGCAATGTTGTAGTTAGCGTTATGGCATTGTGTACAGGGAGAAAGGAAGGCACTGAAGAAAGCAAACAAGTTGGCCTCAGGAAGTTGTGGCTTCAAAGAGGCATGTAGGCTGTATCTTGAATGATCAGCATGACTTTGCCAGGTGAATTTAGGGAACTGTGTTCTGGGCAGAAGAAATGATGTGCAAAGGCTGCCAGGTGTGCTGTATCATGTGTATGTGTTAGGGGAATCTTGAGTATGTTTTGACATGTTGGGGAGTGGCAAGGGGTAAGGTAGGCAGGGGTCCATTAGGTTAAAATCCTAGCTCTGTAGTTGACTTTCTGTGTGGTATTGAGATTATGAATATGCTTTAGACTCCTATAGTACTGGAAGTCTACCTGCTACTCAAATGGAAGCATAAGTATTGCAGAAATGTTTTCTAATTTCTGGGTAATAAGAAAGGTCTGAGTATGGTGCCCACAAGATCGCCATGAAAGTAAGTGCACCTTCACGAATACATTAAATTATCTTAGAAAAGTCTAGTGAAATGACAGCAATAAATGTTATGTCATTTCTGGAGTTGATGACATTGGTTTCTGAGGCTATACATGCTTTTATACTCAATCAAAGAATACTGAATATTTGATGTGCGCTCGTGGTTGGTTATTCGGTGCTTAGGATGTGTAAACAGGTAGTACAGTCTGACTGCTCAGTACACTTTTCAGCAAATCTATTGCTTTCAAATAAACCAGAAAACTACTTTCTGCATTTTTCATCTGATGTCATTGTGATATGTAGGTGGCAGCTTTCTTGGGCACAATTGTCTACATAACTGTTTACCACATGAGTCATTGTCCATTTCTATTCTTTTGCCTGCAAATTCCATGTTGGAAATAATGTCATGCAATTGGTGACTGCCACACTTTACTCATTAGGTACATTGCAACTGGCTTTGTACAATATGTTATGTTGATGGAATTTACCTGTGCCATAGACAAAGGAATAAAATATCTTATTAAACAGACTCAGATTCAATTCCTTCAAATGATATCCCCTGTGAAAAAGAAGCATAGCAGGAATCTGCATAAAACACACTTATGTCAATGCCTGACTTTTATTATTGTGTCTGCTTACATCCTTATCACAGTTGTACTTCTGTTTGAGCACAAGTGGCCAGTTTAAGTAGGTTCTAACTTTGAAGAAGTTCTGTTTGGCCTCTTGAATGCAACAGTTCAGCTACCACATTGAAAAGGTAGGACCAAGTCTCCGTGGAGTAGAAACCTTAAAGTGAATTCACTTTTGCCAAATCCCTGTATTATTATTATTAAAGACATATTCCTATATTGGTTTATTTTTTTTTATTGTAATTTGCCATAGTTAATATGTCCCCCAGAATGCAAGCTCCCCGAGGGCAAGGGTTTGGTGCCTGTCTTGTTCCCTGTAGTGTTCCCAGCACCTAGAATAGTTCTCAGCTCAGATCAGGCTCTCAGTAAATATTTGTTTGAATGAATGAATTGATTTTTGTCATCCATAAATCCTTGGTTTCTTATTAAAAGAAATCTTTTACAGGTTATCTGAATGTTTAATTTTTAGGAAAGCTAAGTTTTAAAATATTTTTTAAAGTCAGGGCCCCATCAGGGAAACAAAAACCTCTGTAGATGGTACAAGCAGAGGGAATTTAATATACGGAATAAGTTAAACAGATGATATAAGAGCCGAGAAGGTAAATGGGCTGGTGAGGCCACCCAGAGATTGGCACCATCTGGGAGCTACTCTACCCCTAAGGAAATTAGAAGGTGCTGGTGTCACCAAAGGCCAGAAGCCTGAGCCATCTGGTGTGAGCTAGAAGCGTGGAAAGAAGAGCTGTCTGGTGGCAGCTGGAACTCAGATCAAGTAAGAGAGAGGGCATTACCCTGGCTTCCCCTGTCCTCCTGTTTCTTATCCTTATCAGTACCAACCATTGGTGGAACTTACCCAGAAATTGGTTGGCAAGCGAGATGTAGCTCCCTGTGAGTGAGCAAGGGTAGAATTCGAGTGGAAACGAGCAAAGGCACTTTAAGAAAATCTCCAAGATGTATTCTTTTTCCTTATAAGTAAATAGTTGAATTATTTTGGACAAGAGATAAGAAGGGTTTTAAGATAGGTACAACCTCGTGTGCTTCTAAAGGATCTTAACTGTTGCTGAAACAATAATTACTCACAGGAAGTAGTGTAACGACTCAGTCATTGCCTATATAATTAGGATGCATGACTAGAAAAATTGGCTTCTGTTGAATCTGATTTGACTCTTGGTCACTTATTTGGTTACTCAGAAAATAAGTTCCAACTCTGTCAATTCTGGGAAGCCTTAAGCAGGATGTATGTACATTGAGCTTGTCCCATCTACAACTGCAAGACTTGAGTCAGCAACACAAGACATACAAGGAGTTTTGAGGATTGAGCCTTAAAACATGGTGCAGATAAGTCTTTCTTTGATAATTAAGGTAATTGTGGTGGAACTGATTTTCCTTGTGCCACATATTTTCACTGGTTTTATTGGCTTGTCTGCCCCCCCCCAGCACACATATTCAGGTGGGTTAGCACTGGGGGAGGCACGTGAGATCACTGGATCTATCCATATGTTCTTCTACACAGGACCTGGAAAGTATTTTATCTTGTGAAATTTCTGCTGCTCCATTTAAAGGCAAAACTTCCCAAATTATTGCTACTAGTTTTTTTTTTTTTTTTCCCCTTGATTATAAAGTGTTTCATGAGTTCCGTGATAAAAGTTCAGCACTTTCTAGAAGGGCTTTTTTTGTCAATCAGGTCACCTGCCTTTGGGCCCCTGCTACACTAATGGAATTGGTGGAACTAGGCCATCAGCAAAGGTTTTCAGTGGAGTGTATGTTTGCTTTAAGGCTGTTTTGCACAGAGGCCGAGGATAAGGGGCCCTCATTGTTTGAGTAAAAATTGCATCGGTTTCATTGTTTTTCTCTTTACTCCAAAAATTAATTTCCTCTTAGGAGGTATTGCTGTAATTCTACATGTAACTAAAATGTAATTTGGTATATAAAAAGCGTATCAGACTGCTTTCCAGAATCCCAGTTCTTTTCAGCCACTTCCTTTCAACTTAAGAGGTTTAATAAGTACAATATTTCGCTGCTGTATTTGACTCTTCCGTTTTCCAAGCTTTCTCCTTCTCTACCCCACTCTTCTGGATCCTGTATTTCCCCACAGGCTTTGTGGATCCTGGTCCGCTGATGGCTGCACTGCAGGCCCCTCCCCAGTGGAAAGCCCCAGGGATGAGTCAAATCCGCCTTCAGCTCTGGCCATCCATCAGCGTAAGGCTGCCCTGGCGGTTGTCTCTGGTTTGTCCAGCCTTCCCCTTACCCCCATCTTCCCTCGTGTGTGGCTGAAACTTGCCCTGGAATCCCACCTTTGTAAATAATGTATCTCTGCGTAGTAATAGGATTTTATTATTGCTGTTGTTTTTTTTTTCATTTTCAAGTAATGTTAAGTAGTTTTCTGACCATTTTCGTTGAACATAAACCCCTTCTCCTACCCCCATTTGTGTATTTCCTATGGATATTCTGGTTTGCTTTTAAATGAATATAGAATATGGTTTATTGAGGAAGTACTGGATTTCAGAAGCCCACTTGAAGAATGCTATATTGATTATTTTTTTACTTCAAATAAAAACTTTCAAAAGGAAATTTCTTTTTTTTTTAAGATTTTATTTTCATTTTTAGAGAGAGGGGAAGGAGAGGAGAAAGAGAAGGAGAGAAACATCGATGTGTGAGAAAAACATCAGTTGGTTGCTTCTTGCGGGTCTCCACCTGGGGACCTGGCCTGCAACCCAGGCATGTGCGTTGACTGGGAATCAAACCGATGACCTTTCAGTTCACAGGCTAGTGCTCAATCCACAGAGCCACACCAGCCAGGGCAAAAAGAAATTTCTTAATCTAAAGCAGTGAGGACTGGATTCTTCAGACTTTATGTCATTTCTCCTTAACCAGAAAACAAATGTGCAACATTCTCATTTGATGACGTATTGAAAATAGTAAAGCAAATATAGGAGGAAGAGAGACCTACTCTCAGCTGTAGCTGATAAGCCTGTTCTTCTAGCATTGGGATTTGAGAGAATAGAACACCTTTTTTTTTCCTTTTTTCAAATAGCCATGAAGTCTTTTGCAGCAGTTGCTAGAGAGGGAAAGACCATAGATTCTCAAGTTTCTACCACGAAGTTTACATTTGTAGTTGCTGGTTTACATGTTAATCCTGCCACGTTGCTTCCTGAACTGCACACAAAGTAAATGTGGTTGTTTAACTTCTTCCTCTTGTCTTATTGGAAGTCCCCAGTGTGTGGATTTAGAAATAAGTTCTCCAGGGTTTCAAGCCCTGAGTTAAAGATTGTTTTAATATTGTTTAGATGATTGTTCTTGTTCTATACTTAAAAAAAAAATAACTTATAGAATTTCTGTGTGAGCTGAGAACATCTTTTACTACCGTATAAAGCTCATGGGGGAAGGGATGCTGGTGTCTTTTTCTTGTTGATACTTTACCGCTAGGGTTACCACTAATACAAGCCCTCCAATGAGAAATAGGAAGGAAACTCCCTGTTCTTACCATGATGCTTCTTTTCAAAATAGCTATAAACAGCAGGGCTATTGGAAACCAGTTTAAGTGTGACAGCTGATTTGAGAAAGAAAGAATGAAAAGATTCAGGCTCTCCTATGTTGAAAGCGTTTTTACTGAAAGAATAGCTGTTTGGAATTAGGGACTTTGTCTCTCTGAAGGTAGGCATGAGGAGTTTGGTTAGAGGAACTGTTTCAGATCAAGGAGAATTTTGAGAAAAGATATTTCTTAGAGGGACTATAATAACATCCCCAGCCTGTATGTGAGAGAAATAAAGTGTCATTAAAAGCAGCATTGGAATCAGGCAGACTCCATATCAGCTACTCTGAACGTTCTGATTTGGTTCTAAGCCTGGTTTGTGAACAGAAGCAGCCTGACAGAAGTGACTCAAAACAAGTCAAGGGTCCATATTGTGGGCAGAGTAAAAATAGGGCTCAGTTTTATTAGACTACTATGTATTTGTGTTGAGGGGGAGGGGGTTGTTACCATACGAACAGACTTCCAGAGCAGTTGTTTTTTGTCTTGTGGGATTTTGGGGGGTGGGGGGTGGTAGGAGAATCCTTGTGCTTATTAGTTGAACATCATTAAACGCAACTTCTTTACAAAGCACTAACTTTATTTTTCTGATTATGAAAGTTATTCATATTTGTGATAACAGTCATTGAGGAGAATGAAATATAATGCTATAGAAGATATTGTCCATACTCCATTTCACTCATTTTTAGTTCACCTTGTATCATAATAATTTTATATAATTATTTTGCTTAATATTTATTGTAAGCATTTTTTATGACATTAAAAACACCCACATACATTTATTTTACTCTGTTTATAGTTTGAATATGTCATTACTTAATTATTGCCCAGTTGTTGGACATTTTTGGTCTTTTAGTTTTTCAGTATTATAAATAATGGTACAATGTAAATTTTTGTGTTGCTGTTAGACTGATGGTTATTCAGAGTTGAGAAGTCCTGTGGGCCCTCTAATTGTAATATGTTGTTAGAGAGTCCTCCGGGTTGAGCCCATGTAGAGATGGCCTTGCCGTGGGGACTGTCATTCTGAACTGCTTCACGGGAAAGGACATCTGTGGAGGCAAGGAGTGGAGAGCTGAGGAGAGTCCTGGCTTGTCCATAAGGAACAGCTTTAAGGGACATGATCACAGCAGGATGGGCCAAGATATATCCTTATATCTCATGCACAATCTTCCACATTATACCCTTGGTATGTAGAAATATTTAGTGCCATTGATTAACAGCTTAGGCCTCCTATACTTGAATTCAGTTCCCTGGAAAAGTGGATTAGAGGTCCTACATTGGTAGAAATGTGATAATAGTGACTGTATTAAAAAAAAAATTAATCCTCACCTGAGGGCATTTTCATTTGCTTTTTTAGAGAGAGAGAGGAAGGGAGGGAGAGGAACATCGATGTAAGAGAAGCATCTATTGGTTGCTTTCCTATGCACCCAGACCAGGGATCTATGCCATGACAGGGATGAACCCCCAACCTAGGCATGTGCCCCCACAGGGAATCAAAAACACTTCAGTTACGAGGATGACACTCCAGTCAATGAACCACACTGGCCAGGCATGACTGCATTTTTTTAAAGATTTTTCCTTAGGCTGCAAATTCCATGAAGATAGGGACTACAAGGTTTGTCCAGGAAAAGTCCACCCATTGTTAATATACCGAGAATGGTTTGTGCAACATCGATGTAACGCAGCAGCCAAGGAGAGTCGACTGGGATGCGCGTGTGTGAACAATGATGACTTCACTGTACTAGTCAGTGGGGATGGTTAGACACCATTCAGTGAGCATGTGTACTGTGGGCCGCCCATTCAAAATGACTGAGCAAGTAGAGCAATGAATCTGCATCAGATTTTGCATTAAGCTTGAACATTCCTCTGTGGAAACTATTTCAATGATTCAGAGGCTGCAGCTATGGACAACTGGTGATTGGCAGTGTACCCGCTCATGCATGATTCCTCGTGCAGTTTTTCTGGCAAAACATCAAGTCACCCAGGTGGCTCAGTCCCCCTGTAGCCTGGAATTGGCGCCCTGTGACTTCTGACTTTTTCTAAAATTAAAATCACCTTTGAAAGGGAACATATTTCAGACCATCGATGAAATTCAGGAAAATATGACGGAGCAGGTGATAGTGATTGGGAGAACTGTGTGAGGTCTCAAGGTGCCTACTTTGAAGGGGACTGAGGCGTCATTGTCCTATGTACAATGTTTCTTATACTTGTATCTTCTTCAATAAATACCTTCATTTTTCATATTACATGGCTGGATACCTTCTGGACAGAGCTGTATGTCCCATTTATATCTGTTTACTGAACGCACAGCGTCTGGCCCATAGTGTCTAACGTCTCCATCGTAAACACTGTGATTCCATTAATGTGTGTTCAGATTATATATATATTTTTTCTTTGTCTTTTGAAAGTTACCTTCATACTATTAACTCAGATATTTGAAAATCTGTGACAGTCCAGGAAGCCGAGTAGGTGAATCTCATGGTTGCTTTGTGGTAGTTGCATCTTTGTGCCATTTCTTTTGTGTGCTTCTGGCTTCTGTGTCACACTGAAAACTGGAGCCAATCGCGAAGCTAGTCCTCTGCCTTCTCACTAGGAGGTTTTAGTGTGACACATTATCTTGGGGAAAATGTGGCATAGGGTGTGAAACAGGATGATGAAATAGCAGTCCCTTAGCCTTTTTGTGGGATGGGAGTTAATATTTAGACACTGTTCTCAGGTGCCGTAGACATTGATAATAACCTTGCAGCAGCTTTAGAAGCTGTTCTTATTCCCACTGGAGCAGGTTTATTTAATTTGAAGTATCTTGCTATTGCTCTTCTGAAGCTATGATTTTTTTCCTAGAGACCTGCTTTGGGTTTATCTAATGTTCCTTTTACAGGATCTTTCTATTCACATGGCTGGCATCTTCGCCGCACCGTCTTGCACCACACTTCTGACCTGGACCTCATTATACCCAATTTTGAAACACCTAGGTTTTGAAACACTGTAGTGAATGTTTTCTTTTTGAAAAGGCAAATCTCTACCTTTCGCTCTCCTCCCTTTAGCCAGGGCTGTTTTGATGACTAACATTCAGCATGCCACTGGACTAATCATCTGTACTTTGAACCCAGAATTCATTTCTGTTCTGCTGTTTGTTTAGAAATGAAAGTCCTCCAGCTTGTTTGGATACTGTTATTCAGTTAACCCGGCACTGATTTTCTGTGTGTTTGCCATCGGTTGGGGCTCCTCTCATGTGTTAGGAAAGCTGTCACATGCCATTGTGGAGGGAGGTTCACATGTTCCTGGTCTTGCATAAGCGTTCATTTGCTGATGCAGAAGGTTTTGTGTAAAGCCACTGCCTGGGTAAAAGGCATGAGCATCCGTTCAAACAACTGAAAAACATTTTCTGCCTGGCCACTTGTTCCTGAGGTCTCGTTGTGTTACACACTCTTCTTCACTTCTAGGCTTCCTTTGAGGAAGAGGAATGTGAATGGGGGGTGGTGTGAATGGGCTTCATGCACAATCCCAGAGAGTGAATTGTGTATTGTAATAGAAAAGAACACCTAAAGAACAGCAAATCGATTTAGTGACCATTATTCATCACCTATTATGTATAACACACATTTGGGGTGTTTAAACATGATTCTAACTTCAGTCCAGCTGATGACTTTTTCTATGAACTTGGGTAAATGACTTTACGTCTCTGAGCCTCAGTTTCTCCAGCTGTGCTTGGGATAGATAATCCTTAAGGTTCTTTACAATTTTGGAATTCCATACTCTAAATTGTTTGTTACAGAACAAGAGAAGAGGCTTTTCCACAGAATTAGTATATTCTTATATCTCACATGCTCCCAACTAAATGGCTTATAAATGGTTCCTCTAGAGCTAGGCTTCTCAACCTAGGCTTCTCAACACTCTTGACATATTTTTAATTACTGATATGAAGATCTTTATTATACCGTATAGAATATAACATTAATGGCACTGGCCAAAGAGAAGTCCGTTTTTTAATTTTTTAAAGATTTAAAGAAATTTTAATTGAATTTATCGGGGTGACGGTTAATAAAATTATGTAGATTTCAGGTATACAAGTCTATAATACATCATCTGTATGTTGTATTGTGTTCACCACCCCAAGTCGTCTCCTTCCATCACCATTTATCCCCCTTTACCCTCTTTTACCTCCCCTGCCTTCCTTCCCCTCTTGTAATCACCATACTGTTGCCTTGTGTCTATGCTTTCTTTTCTTTTCTTCTCACTTTTTTCACCCGGCCCCACAAGCCCCTGCCCCTCTGACAGCTGTGAGAATGTTCTCTGTATCCATGAGTCTGTTTCTGTTTTGTTTATCAGTTTATTTTGTTCATTAGATTCCACATGTAAGTACTTGTCTTTCTCTGACAGACTTATTTCACTCAGCACAATGCTCTCCAGGTCTACCTATGTTGCCACAGAGAGTAAAATTTTCTTCTTTTTCATAGCCAAATATTATTCCATTGTGTAAGTGTACCACTGCTTTTTTATCCACTCATCTACTGATGGGCACTTGGATTGCTTCCAAATCTTGGTTATGGTAAATAATGCTGTAATGAACATAGGGGTGTGCATGTTCTTTCAAATTGGTGTATTGGGTTTCTACGGATATATTCCTAGAGGTGGAATCTCTGAGCCCCCTTGACATTTTGGATACTTCTTTCCTGTGGGGTGTCCTATAACTTGCAAGATATTTAGCAGCATTCCTGACCTCCGCTCACTAGATGTCAGTTGTACTTCCCATCTCCTGCCAGTTGTGGTGACTAAAAATGTCTCCAGACATTGACATTGCCCCTTGGGAAAATTGCTTCAGTTGAATATCACTGTTCTAGAGGGAAGAGAGTGGCATTGTTTGAATGTGGGCTATTTTTAATATCCATTTTTACATTGTTCCTCTTTTGCTTATCACCCACTTAGGGTTGGGGAATGAAGAACACTCTCATTGGTCCATAGCTTCTTTTAAAGATATCTATACCCCAAGTGGGCAGACTCACTTTGCATCTTCAGTTTTTTTGTTTTTTCAGAATAGGAGTCGTCGGCAGCCATCCATCTCGAGAGACGATGGTGTAGCTTCTTAAGAGTCTATCTGCACCGCTGAGAATGGCTGTGCAGTCCGACTCGGGAGTGACACGGTATCTGTCTCCTCCCGTGTTGAATCGACATCTTGCGATGACGCTGGAGTGTCCTCTCCAGTGAAGCTGAAGCTACAGAGCCTGGGCAGGGTGATATGGAGGGTCTGCTGTTGCCCATGCAGCAGACCCCCCCTCTCTTCGCAGCTGAAGGGTCCAAGGGAAAGACAGAGTCAATACAGCTTGGCTTCAGGTGCGCCGCAGGAGTTGCCGGTGTTGACTCCAACGTCAAACCGCCTTAGGGACTCCGGCTCCAGATTTTCTGTCGGGGTTTACTCCCTTAGCCTTTCCCCTGAAGAGGTATGCCGCAAGGCAGCGGAGGTTTTTTGGAGTCAGAGTTTTCCTTCTCTGATGTGCCCTGACTGGAAGATCGAACCAGCGACACTTAGCTCGCAGGCCGACGCTCAATCCACTGAGCCAAACCAGCCAGGGGTAGAATAGGAGTAGATACTGGTTATTGCAAAGAGGAAGTTAAGGCTTTACTTGAAGTAATGTTAAAAATGTTAAGAACTAAATGTCCCCAGGCAGTGAAGAAAGTGATTTCTAGAGAACCAGGTTAGTTAGATTTAGCGCTTGTTACCTGAAGTGAGGCCATGAGTGATGGGAAAATTAGTTTAATTATAATGTCAGGTTTTGAAATATCAGGTCTACCTGCAGACATTGGAATGACTGGCTGTTAGCTCAGCGTCCGTCCCTGCACCCTTCCTCCCTGCGCCTGCTGTTAGCTATGGAGATAGTAATTGAAGTGTATTAACTGTGAGATTTAATTTTTACACTTCTTACATTTGCTATACAATGTCAGTTTTAGGTTAAATAACTTGACATTTGCCCCAGTGCCATCTTTTCGTCATCTCTTTTAAATTTACATAATTGGTTGGCTGGTTGGGTGCTAAATGGTGCTGTTTACTGATCGGGGTAGAGTGTGTTCTGTGAGCACCTGTACTGGATGCTCTGGGACCCCAAAGCTGTGATGAAGCTGACACTTGAGCCTGTGCCAGTCCCTATTTCTCAGTCCTGGCAAGCGCCAGGTTCCATTCCAGCTGAGCCTTTGCTGGAGTAATTGGCCACATGGAGCCTTCAGGCCAAACAATTGTTTGTACTGAGATAGTCTCACTATTTACCTCCTAATGAAATAATTTCCTTCCTGCCCCCAATGAAAGCAGCTATTTTTATTTCCTCCCTCCCCTTTTCAGAGAAGCCATGCCTTAGTCTCCACTCTTCTAGCTTATTCATAAATGCTTTAAGCAGAGTCTTTGTGCAGAAGAAATTGGCTAGAGTTAAAATATCAGGGGCTAACTCTAGACAAGGAATAAATATTAAGGGCACTCTCTTCCCCACCTTTCTGTGTAAGATAATCCAGTTACCTTTGGATGATTTTCTGAGTAATATGTGATTCGAATCTCAGGTTCACATAAGATACTCACCCTAGTATTTTTTTTAAAATATACTAAATTAGGCAGTTGTTACCTAAAGGAGCTCACAAAAACAAAAACAAAAATATAAAACCCAACAACAGAACAACTATACATGAGTGCCACAGGAGAACAACAGGGTGCTATGGGAGTCAGAATAGGGTAGAGAAAGTGGATGGAGCAAGATTTTCACAAAATGATGTTTTGCAAATGGAGTAGCCCCGTAAAGCTCTTTTGAGAGATCTTAAGTTGATCTTCAAAATGTAAGTAAGTAGTTTAGTTTTCCTTATTGGTAAACATGGACAACCTCCAAAATATGAATTCAGAAAGGAGAATTCACAAGTAGAGCTGAAAAGTTGCCCTGGTGGCCCTGGGTGTCCTGCTTCTCTCCCCCACTTTGGGTTGCTTCTTCTGGATCATTGAAGCGTTCATCACACTGCCGCCTCTGCTCTAAAGCTCTGCTTCATGTATAGGCACCAATCACTTCCTTTGGTCTTTCCCCTTAGCCCTGTTAAGACTGTTTAGAACTTTGAGTACAGAGAGGGAACAAAAAAGGGAATTTACCACAAACTACATGAAACTAAAAAATAGTCACCCTTTTAAGGGTTAATGGCTGACCTTGCCTTGGCTTGCGCTGTACTTCACAGTCCTGAGATCTTTGTGCCTTAGCTTCCCAGGCCCAGTGCAGGTTCCTAATAGCCTTGCTTGATTTCTTTTTTCTTGGCACCAGGCCCTCCTCCACCTGTAAGGTGCTATTATTCTCTAGAGAACTTGACCTAGAGGTAAAAGGCCAACTAGCCTTCTCATGCTGTGGCTCACTTAGGGCTTTTTCACTCATATCTCGGTAGACAGGCACCCAGGCCCCTTCCTGAGAAGACAGGCATAAGAGACATTATCCTCCAGGTGAAACTCTAAGATTCTCCAGAAGGAATGGGGCTTCCCACTTGGAGATCCAGCAATATGTACCACACTTTTATACTGGTCTCTTGTGGGAGCATTTATTTAACAAAAACCAATTATAAGATGCCGCTTTCCTTAAATTAATCTATGAAATTAGGGCTAAACTAATAAAAATACTACTGAGTTTTGCTGGTGGTGGTGGTGGTGTTTAGTTTTTTGTTGTTACTTTGCATTGCTTTTAAAACCAAACTTTATTGAGATAAATATTGTTACTTTTATAGATTTTTTAATAACCGCTTGCTGTATTCTTATATTGTTTCATGTCAAACTTCAGTGAATGGTTTAAGTAATAGCAGATCTTTTATTTCAGTCAAAGTGCAATAGTTATACTTTGCAATTCTGGAGTCCAGTGAAGTAGAAATAATATACTCCTAAGTATTATGTTAAACAAAATCTTAATAATTACAATAAGAGCAAATGCAGCATCAGTTAAATAGCCATTAACGAAAAACAGATAAATCACAATGACTTTTAAACAGAGAGAACATAGGTGTTTTCCTGCGGTTGTGGATGTTCAGGGGGCTGCTGCTGTGACCGAACATGACCTAGCGTCCCTCAGCCCTCACAGTTTAACCTTCCTCCTTTCACGGAGGTAGAGCAACACCTTGACCTTCTCAGACAAAGGAGTTACCAAAGGGAAGCTTGGAATTTAAACTCCGTTTTAGCCAATATTTGTCTCATGTGACCTTTTTTTTCTACTTTGTTGAGCTTTCCCTCAGCAGACAGAGAAGCCAACCAACTCTGTTGAGTATTTTCCTCATGGGACATAATCCATCTCTGATAGAATGAAGTGTTTCTTTCCAGTTCTCTCTCTAGGTCTTTGGCCGTCTTTCCACAGGAGTTGCGCTTCTGGTGTTTTCATACATGTTGGGAAGTTTCCTTTTAATTTCTAAGCAGTAAATTTCCTCCTTGATTAATTCTTTGCAAATTTAGCAGGTATGTGTTCTTGATATAGTTCAGTCAGTATTTGTGTACAGTGTCCCCTTGCCCCTATTTTTTAAGAGGGGGAGGGAGGGAAAAAGAGGAGAGAAACACTGAGGTTTGAGAGAAATATCCATATGTTGCCTCTCACATGCTCCCCAACAGGGAACGAGGCCCACAAACCAGGCATGTGCCCTGACCAGGAATTGAACTGGAGGCCTTTCAGTTTGCAGGCTGGCACTGAACCCACTGAGCTGTGCCAACCAGGGCGATATTATCTCTTTTTGACAAAAGGAAACAACATTCTTACGAGATGGACCAGATGGAAAGGCACTTCTCTTGCAGAGCATTCTGAGAACAAAGGTTGATTGAGTAAGTCCTTATTTTGGTCTCGTGGTTCCTTAAAATGTTTATACTTACAGAAGTTCAAGGTTCTGCTTATTGTTATTTTGGAATAGGAGACTAGGTGAATTCTTTTTTGTATAGATGAAAATAGGCTGGTAAACACACCTCTCAGTCCTACTTAAATACTCCAGGATGGCACTGGTGTTTCTGTGTATTCTTTGTAGTGAGTCATGAGGTGGAGGGATGTAAGGAGTGGAATTGAGGTAACTGACATTAGAATTGTTCTTAAAACAAATACTACTTCTTCTTCACTTTGAGTCCTAATTTTTGTGTTAGAGGTAAGGACAGGCCAAGTCAAAGAAAATTATGCACTGTTTTCAAATCAGAGTTTGTTGATTTACTTTCTTCCTTTTTATTTTTAATCTTTTTTTTTTTTTTTTAAGACGACCTAGTTGATTCTATGGAGTGAGAGATAGCGACTTGCAGGATGTATCCTTGAACAGCAGTTTGGGACCCAGGCATCCTGTGCAGGGCACGAGGCCCTGTGTCCATGTAATGAATTCGTAACTGTTGACATGACAGAGAAAAGGGCCAGGCTGAAATAGTACATGGCCATGTAACACAGGCAGAGCGTAATTATCTCCCTTATGATTATGAGTCAAGTATGATATGCAGCTCCATATCCTGAAAAAAAAAGTGAATCGTGAGTAAAAATAGAAGGGGAAAAGATAGCACAGTTTCTGTTTTTTGTCAGTTTTCTCAGTACATAAAACTGTTCCTTTATTTTTTTATACATTTAAATATTTTCTTTCCCTTTATCAGCCATCAGTGTTTCCCTTTGTTTAGCTTTAAGATACTTCTTGACTAATATAAAATCTTTACTTTCAGAACTAAAGGTATACAGCACAGACCTCAAAGTGATCTGCACTTCAGCCAACTCAAAATTTGATAATCAAGATCTCGGATAGCTTTTCCTACTTCCTTTTGTGAAGAAAGAAATGCCTAAATTGTTTCTCTCTACATATTATGCCAGCCACAAGTTAACCTGTCCTTTTTTGTTTTTTTAAAAATATTATTTATTTTTAGAGAGAGGGGAAGGGAGAGAGAAAGAGTGGGAGAGAAACATCAATGTGCAAGAGATACTTCGATCTGTTACCTCTTCCACGCCCCCAATCAAGGACCTGGCCTGCAACCCAGGCATGTGCCCAGACTGGAAGTCAAAACAGTGACCTCTCAGTTTGCGGGGTGGTGCCCAACCCACTGAATCACACTGGTCAGGACTAACCTGTCCTTAAAAGCACCAAAACACAAATGATTTAGCTGCTTAATGTAGAGCTACTTACTATGTGCTCCTGTGTTGTACAGCCTCATTAAAAAAAAAATCATCCTGGGACTTCCGGCCAAGATGGAGGCTTAGACGGATGCGCTAGGTCTCCCTCTACAACTAGAGAGGAATACAACTACTTCAAAACAAAGGATAACTAGAAATTCCAGAAAATAAAACTACACGGAAGCCCAACATATGAAGTTATAAACCAGCGGTGCTCTTTGGGCAGGTAAGAGCGAAAGGGGGCGGTGCTGTTTGCGGTCGCACCTGGGACAGCGGTGGGGAGAACAACCCCGGCTGCAGTCGAACCCCCGGCAGCTCGCGACCCCAACGCTGGGGAAAGCAGCCACCACATCGCCTTGAACGGTGAGGCCCAGGGGGGCGGGAGGACGGATCCCGGTCTCCTAGCGGAATAACTGTGTGAATCCATCTTGGACCCCCGCCCCCAAAGAAAGCGCCACAGGGCTGCGAAATAGGTCGCGGACAGGCGCCGGTCGCTGGCTTGTGACGAGTACATAGGCACTGCCCCCTACAGCCGGCCCAAGAAAACAAAACGCATCTGTCAAAATGAGGCAGACAACTATAGAAATCCCGGTGGCACAGCTCACCAGGCAACAGATAAAGAACCTGACAGATGAACAGATAAGAAACCTGTCAGATGCTCAGTTCTGGGCCATTGTTATCAGGTGGCTTACAGAATTCACAAAAGATCTGGAAAAAGATGAGAAAGAAGCGAAAAACACTCATAACGAAAGGAACAAAACCACATACGAGACAGATGGTGAGGAAATAAAATCCAGAGTTCATTTCAACAAACCGGAATATGGAGAAGGAACAAGCAGTCAACCAATGCAGCGAGAAGAAATGGGAAGCAACGATGAGAGGATCAGAAACCTCTGGGACAGCTATAAAAGGCCCAACATAAGAATCATTGGTTTGCCAGAGAGCGAGGAAGATGAACTAGAACTTGAAAAATTGAGTGAAAATATAATAAAGGAGAACTTCCCAGACTTGGGGAAGGAAATAGACTTACAGGTCCAGGAAGCACAGAGAGTTCCAAAAAAACTGGACCCAGGGAGAACCACTCCAAGGCACATTATAATCAAAATGTCAAAAATTAAATATAAAGAGAGAATCTTAAAAGCAGCAAGAGAGAAGAAAAGAATTATGTACAAAGGGGTCCCAATTAGACTATCAGCTGACTTCTCAAGGGAGACCCTGCAGGCAAGAAGGGACTGGCAAGAAATATTCAAAGTAATGAAAATCCAAAACCTACAACCACGAATACTCTATCCAGCGAAATTGTCATTCAGAATAGAAGGACAGAGAAAGTGTTTCCAGGACAAAATAAAACTGAAAGAGTTCATTAGATCCAAACCACTGTTATATGAGATGTTAAAGGGACTGGTTTAGAAAAAGGAGGATCAAGACAATGAACACTAAAATGAAAACTGCATCACAAGAAACAACAGAAGCTAGGGAATTGAAACAAAGGCAAACTAAACAGGCAACGAGAGTGGAAAAAGAACTTTAGGTACGGGGAACATATTGGGGGGAGGTCAACAGGGAGGGGGAATGGGGAGAGGGAGGGAGATGATATAGGAATTAAGGATCATGGTAGGAGGGAATGGAATAGACAGAGAGAGGTTGAGAAGAACTGTATGCACAACTAATGGACATGATCTAAAAGGGGGGGACAACTGGAGGGAGGGGGGCCACCAGGTGGAGGGGAGCAGAGGGAAGGGAAATTGGCACAAATGTAATATTATAATCAATAAAACACATTAAAAAAAATAAATAAAAATCAAGAGTAAAAAATAAATAAATAAATAAATAAATAAATCATCCACTTCCTCTTTAAATTTTATTTCAAATTGATGTTATACAACTAGAGTTAAGTAGAAACAACATGACAAATTAGAAGGAATGTATAAGAAACCACAGATTCTTTATTTTATTTAAAAAATGTGAGCTGTAGCATGTTTGTATTTTGTATACCTTGAAAAATATATCATTAAGAGCTACTTCCTCAACCGCAATTAAAAAGTTACTTGGGGCCCTCCCCACCCCCATCCTTTAATAGATGCTCCTTCAGTGACCACTGCTCATGTCCAGGCTCTGACTTTTTCATCAGCAGCCTAAATATAGTATAAACCTAATGGAGGCTTTGGGAATCACTGAAGTTCGGGCATCCCTTCTATTTTTTTTTTTAATTAAATTTATTGGGGTGACATTGATTAATAAAACTGCAGTTTTCAGGCATACAGTTCTATACTACACCATCTGTGTATTGTATTCTGTGCTCACCACCCCAGTAGGCTCTTCCTTATGTGCCTATCACATTCAAGCCGTTTTTTTTTGTTATCACATTTAAACTAGTCACAGGCTCCATGAACTGAATTTGATTCCCATTTTTTAGGTTCATCAAGACCTAACATCTTCATAAATTAGTTATTTCATGTTGCATTTTCAGAACCCTTCATTGAATGTCAAACAGGAAGGGACCTAAAAGTTACCTACAAATCAGCTAGTAGAACTGCAGTAGTAGAAGAGACCCAAGGGTTCACCACGCAGAGATCATTTCTCTGCCATCCCTGAGAGTGGGTCATCCAGCCTCTGCCTGAACATCTGCACTTACTGGGCTTCTGCTAGTTCTGGATATGCTGCATTTGTTTTCACACAACCTTACTACTTTGTGAGGAACTGTGCTACATGTTGGGACTATAACAGTGCATGCCACAGATCTGCTGTCTGCTCTTGTCGCACTTAGAGTTGAGTGGAAAAGACATCTTAAACAGTCAAATAAATATATGATGAAGTGTGGTATGATTTAGAAAAAGTGAAGGGTGAATGAGAGTTTATAATCTCTTAAAAGTCCTTATTTATAAAAACCACAATGAGATACCATTTTACACCAGTCACAATGGCCATCATCAACAAATTAACAAACAACAAGTGCTGGCGAGGATGTGGAGAAACGGGAACCCTAGTGCACTGTTGGTGGGAATGCAGACTGGTGCAGCCACTATGGAAAACAGTATGGAATTACCTCAAAAGATTAAAAATGGAACTGCCTTTTGAACCAGCGACTCCACTACTAGGATTATATCCGAAGAATCTTGAAACACCAAGTCAAAAGAACTTATGCACCCCTATGTTCATAGCAGCCCTGTTTACAATAGCTAAGTGCGGGAAACAACCTAAGTGCCCATCTGTAGATGAGTGGATCAAAAAACTGTGGTACATCTACACAATGGAATACTATGCAGCAGAAAGAAAGAAGGAACTCCTGCCATTTGCGACAACATGGATGGAACTAGAGAGAATTATGCTTAGTGAAATAAGCCAGGCAAAGAAAGAAAAATACCATATGATATCACCTAATACAGGAAATTAAAGAACAACACAAACAAAGGAATTAAATAGAACAAAGAACAGAATAGCAGTCAATTGGGGGGAGGGGAGAGGAAGAGAAAGGGGATAAGTAAGAGAAGGGTTTAGTCAAAGAACCCGTATAAATGACTCATGGACATGGACAACGGGGAGGGATATGATTGCGGGAGAGGGGGTGGGCTGGGTGGGGGAGAGAAACTGGGGGAAAAGGGGACAACTGTAATTGAAAAACCAAAAATGAAAAAAAAGAAAAAAGATTCAAACCTGGAAAAAAAAAAAGTCCTTATCTTTTAGAGATATATACGAAAGCGTATACAAATGAAATGGTATAATATTTGGGATTTGCCTCAAAATATTGCAATGTTGGGGGCGAGGGAAAGTGGGTGGAAGTGTAGCTGAAACCAAGATTGGCCAGAGATCGATAATTGCTGAAGCTGGTGGTTAATTATACTCTGCTTTTGTGTGTTTGAAACTTTCCATAATGAAATGTAAAAGCAAGAAGAAAAGATGGAAGAGAGATTATAATCTGATCTACCTTGAGGGGCCAAGGAAAGAAACTTGGCAGCTGAGACCTTTGTGACATATAGGAGTTGACCAGGCTCCAAGTGGTGAATGGTGGCAGTGGGAACAGCATGTGAGAGGCCCAAAGCCCTAAGTAAAAACATGTTGGTTCTTTGAGGAAATGAAAGAAAGCTGGTGCCATCAGAGTTGAGAGGCTAGGGAAGTAGGCATGGGCCAGATCATATAAGACCTTGGAGACCATGTTAAGGATTTTATACTTTAATCTAACAGTGATAGAAGGAAGCCTTCTATAGAAAGGTTTTAAACAATGGAGGGACAAGGTTATGTTTGCTGCTTTAAGAGTTTAGGCTGTTTTGTGGAGAGTGGTTTTGGTTCGAGGCTGGAGGAAAAGGAAATATAAAAGTAAAGTGGAGAGACATCAGGAGATCATTGCACTAGCCCAGGAGGTCTGGTGACTTTGGATTAGAGAACTAGTGTTGCACATGGAGAGAAGAGGTACTGGTTTGAGAGATTTGGGGCTTGGTGATGGTACAGATATGAGGGTTGGAGGAGAGAGGTGTCAGAGATGATTTATAAATTTCTGATAGATGAATCTGAGTGGTTGAAGGTGTACTTCATTAAGATGGAGAAAAAGAGAGGAAGAGCTGGTTTTGTGGCAAGAGTTAGAGAGCTCAGTTTGTAATATGCCTAGAAAATTCTCACCCACTTGCATTTTCATCTTTATACATGAGACTGCGTGAAAGGTTTATATTTGGAGGCCTGATCTGTACAGATTTGTGTTTTAGAAAGATTCTGGTGGGAGTCTGGAGACCAGTTAGTTATTAGTCTGTGAGCTCTTTGAATTGGGAATCTCATCTTTATTGTCTTTGTCTTTGTATCTATAATAACTAGCAGGCAGAGTGCTTGGCACATAGTTGATACTCAAATGATGGTAAAAGAATGACTGGTTATGGGTGAGAGATGTGAGGTCTAGGTAGAGATGGATAGATTCTGGGAAAGTTTCCAAGGTAGATTCAACAGGGCTTGGATTTTCTCTCCCACCCTTGACCTTTCTTCTGTTGAAGAGCTTTTCAACAGCTCCACAATGCCAGCAAGTCTATGTATGGACAGTGGTTTTAAAAATTTGTCAGTTTTCCCCCTCAACATTTATTTGTTTGAAACTCCATAGGTTAGAAGCCATTGAACTGTAACTTTTATAGCTTCAGTCTTTATCTGTAACTCTAGTTCTTGTCCCGGCTGATTTCTCAAGCCCAGACCCTTTTAAGCCTAGCAGCTCTGGTCGTGGGGAAGTTGTAGCAGCAAGGGAAGTTCGCAGCAGAGCACCAGAAGTTACTGGACAGTAGAAGCTGTCCAGAATTTGAATGTAAATTGGATATTACTTGTATGCTTTCCACTTTACAAATGGAGTCATAAGCCCTAGAGAGGCATCAAAATGAAAACCCTGTGTATTTGTCTGTGTAAGCCCAGATTTCCCTGGCACTGCGCTGGCACTTACTACAGCCCTGACTCAACCACCGCATCTATGTATTTCCTTTATTTTCACTGATTCCTTATTGCAGTGATTATATGTTAGTCTTAATATTGCCTATGCTTCCTGAGCCATGGCCTTGTCCTTGCGTTGGGCTCATCACTTGTCTATCCTCTGCTTTCAAAAGTATTCACAGTTATTGCTTCTCAGAGTCTCTGTTTTCAACTTCAAAATGGTATCTTTTATATTTTCTCCTGGTTGCCATGACGGATGTGTATTGAGAAATCGGTTGTCTTTGCAAGTATGTCAGATGTAAGTAGTCTGGCCTTGTAGCAGCAACACCCGGTGCTGTGGAATCCGAGCATGTCGCGCTGACAGATTCAGGCCTTCCTTGGTATGCGCAGCGGAGGCGTGTGTGGGCACAAGGGCAGCGTGGGGTATGTGGCAGAGAAGGGAAATAGCTGGGGGTGTGTTTAGACAGTTCATTTTCAAGGAATATTTTGAGGGAGATAAAGGAAGCTGCTTAAAATTTTATGTTTTCTAGAATACTTTGAAATTGGATCCAGGTTAAATGGCTTCTTCTATTCAATCAGTCAACTTTTGTTCTGACATTTTAGGACTGGAACTCGTTCCTGTCTAACAAGAATCATTCTGTAGAATTGTATAGAGTGTTGGTATATATGTATGAATGAGTTAACTAGCCCTTATCAATTAAGGGGTTGAGTTGGAAATGGGTTCTGGAAATCTCAATTCTATACCATGTTGTTCTATATAGCTCTTTTATTACTGTCCCTCTACATTCTAAGCACTGTGAAGTAGGTATTATTATATACGTTTTTTAAATGAGGAAACCAAGACTTTAGGAAGTTTAAGTATCTCTCCGAAGGTCATACAGCTAATCATTGATGGAGCTGACATACAAACCTAAGTTTTATCTGGCTGCAAAGATTGTACTTTTAATAATGCCATAATTTTCCCACATTTTCAGCCATATAAGTAACTTTTGTTTCTTATTTTTTCTTCTCCAATTTCAGAATCTTTTATGGAACATGCAGCTGTTGACTAATAAATCTAGTGGCTAAAAACTAAAGGAGGCTGAGTGTCTATGATAGAACTCTCACTGTTTCACTGGGAAAGGGTTGTAGGAGGGATGCGGGAGGTGGCAGAGGAGGCTCTCCTGATTTTTCATGAAAGTATCATTGCCTGTATTTCTGTATGGAGGCCTTATTAGTAGCTCCAAAGTATCAGGTCTCAGTCTTATATTCCTCAGAGGCAGAGTCTCTTGAATGGGATCTGGAGAAATTCCACAGTTGTGATGGTGTCTTAGATGACTGGGAATCACCTTCTCCAGGAAGCAAACAGCATAACATTCCACAGCTAACTTTTTAATTTAACTCTTAAAAATTAAAAAAAAAAAGTTTTCAATTATAATTGGCATTCAGTATTGCATTGAATGTACAGCATAGTGGGTGAACATTTATATAACTCAGGAAGTGATCACCCTGCTAAGTCTAGTACCCACCTGGCAGCATACATAGTTATATGTGAATAGACCACACATAGTAATATGTAGCTATTACAGTATTATCGACTGTATTCCCTGCGCTCCACAGCTAATTTTTAATTAGAGTTTTTGGCTTCTGATTTTGTTTGCAAATATATTTTAATTATTTTATCGCGAGTTCTAGAATCTAGAGCAAAGGGAAAATGGTAAAGAAACTTGAGATATTAACTTTTACTCCCATTTCTAACCCTATATTACTTAGATCCTATCTGAGTTCCTTTATGAAAACTGCAACCTAAAATAGATGTACAGCTCCCTATGAAATTTCATTCATATCTGTTTGGGTTTTTTGTTTTGTCTTTGTGTAACTCCCTGTGTGTGAGTCATTTGTGTGTTTGTTAGCTTTGCAGCAGGACTATGCAAATCTTCGAAGGTGCTGAAGGTCTTTTTAGAAGATAAATCTGAGCCTGTTGACATAATAGCAATAAAAAGGTATTGGGATAAAATTTCAGGCAGAGAGCACCACCTGGTGGTCATAAAGAGGATTTGAGCCTTCTGAATTTGTAGTATTTCCCACAGTATCTGAGTGATGTCTTTGTCAAAAAATTACATTCTTTTTTGTAATAATTGTGGATTCAAATTTCTAAGAATAATCTGGCGTATGATTCTAGCATTTCTTTATTAAATTGCTGTCAAAGACTGCAGATCAACCAAATAATTGTCTGTTTCTGACAGAACTGAAGTCTTTACCCTAAGTTGTTCAAAACACAACTTCCTCTTAGTTGTTTACCCTGTTTATCTCTGTAGAAAATCAGTTTGTGTCTTTTCACCTCTTTATTGTAACTTCTAATTTTGATATCATGCCTATTTTATGTGGTAAGTTTCTGCCTAATGGAATGATGGAGAAGAAAATACTAGTAATTTTTCAGTAAGCCTTTGGCAGGTGTCATATAAAAGTAAGTTGCTTTTTCCTGTATAAAAATTATGAAGAGGAGTTTGATAATTTTCCAGAGTGATTATTAGGGTGAACAAAGTTGGCAGGGAATGGGAGATTATATAACAGTTTCTAATTAAAATACATATCTAAGATTTCTCTTATAATCCGGTAAGTATCTTTATTTGAGAGTCTTGAATGTAGATGATTCTGTAGTTTGGTTAAAGCAGGGACATCAGCCCAACGTTCTCCTATTAAGTTAATCTGGATGCATATTTTATAGGCCTGGTAGGGAGAGGAGGATAAACAAAGTTTTAAATTTCAGGTCAAACCTTGGGCTGGCATGGCATGTCTGTGTCTTTTTTCCTAGCAGGAAAAGTGAATCCAGGCCCCACCACCATTGAAAAGTTGCGTGAGGGAAGGCTTTTCATGTAGAATGCTAAATAAAATGTGATATAACTTTGCACGGTTCTCCTAGGATTTTTCTTTATATAAGCGATGATATTATAACATTACATTTCAACACTCATATTATCAGACATTGTAAAACCTGCTCCATACAATAATGGCCACATAATGCATAATTCCATGTATATGAACTGGCAAGTCTTTAGAGACAGAAATTAGGCTATGGTTGCCAGGGTCTGGGGGATTGGGTAGGGAGGATTTGGGAAGAAATGTGGAGTGCCTGTTTATGGTTTTGAGATTTCTTTTTGGGGTGATGAAAATGTTCTGGAATTAGATAGAGGTGATAGTTGCACAATTGTATGAATACAGGGTGGTGCAAAACTAGCTTTACAGTTGTAAGTACAAAAAACAGAGTTTATTCTTGCATTATCATTTATTAATTATTGTATTATTTTCCATATGAACAACTGTAAGTCTATCTTTGACTCACCCTGTATACTAAAAACCACTGTTTTGTACAGTTAAACAAATTAAAACCGAACAACAAAAATGAAAGCTGATCCATGGAGGAATGAACAAAACCAATAAAGAGGTGATTGTGGTAACAATTCTTTCACTTATGTTCTAGCAGAAATGTTTGATAATCTAAATATTACAGCTTGGGCCTTGAATGCTGTTTTAATTTGTAGTTTGTTGTTGTGTTCCTGACCTTCACAGGGCCACGATGGGCTTCCTGGAACATCGGTGTGTTCATCTGCATTCGGTGTGCCGGAATCCACAGGAATCTGGGGGTGCACATATCCAGGGTAAAATCCGTTAACCTTGACCAGTGGACTCAAGAACAGATTCAGGTACTTATGCAACCCAAGAGTGAGTTAAAGTAGTTCCAGATGAATTCCAAACTGGGCACAAAGGTGAAGGTAAAGGAAAGTTCAGTTGTCGAATGCTCATCCCTTAATAGAGAAAATTGAAATCTTTTTATTTAAAATACAAATTATTTTAACTATTTCAAAATGCAAATGGCCTGTGTTATAGGACCCCATGGATCCAGGAGGATCTCTGGGTTGCTTTCTAAGACTCTTGGCATTTGCTGGTCTAACATTTGTAGTTTTAGATATTCCCTAAGAAAAAAATTTTTAAAAATCCCTCTAACTCATAGGCTTATAACATTTTATTGCTAAAATGCATGTGTGCCTCTTGCTTGCTGTTAGATTGGTGGGTTGGCAGTGAAACACTTAAGTTAGTGAGTCCTACTGACTTAAGATCTGCACCTTGATTTGGCTTCATTGTTCTCTGTTCTCTTCCTGCATTGAAATTTTTTATAGTAATTAAAAAAAATTTTTTTTTTCTGGGAGTGGAAGAGTGGCTCCAAAGAAAACCAGTTGTTAAAGCTGGTGGTGCAAAGAAGAGGTTATTATTAACCAGAAAATGGTTTTAGAACTACTTTAGGCTGATTTTATAGATTTATTAAAGGTCTAAACATTGAGTAATATCAGTATTTTTCAGTTCACTTTCCTGTATCTTATGAAGGATATGTTATGTGCCACAGAGGTATTTGGGAATTTGAAGATTTTTAAAAATCTTGGGATTTAGCTCTCACAAGTGTTAACCCTATGAGTGCCAACATCGCTGTGAGCGACGTTGACAAATTTTCCCAAAAGTGCCAGTGTCGCTCCCAGCGACTCTTTTTTCATTGGCTGTAAATGTAAATAACAGTGGAATAATTCGTATTTTATATTTTGTTCTTTTTTTTTGTACCTCACGTTATATATTGATATAACTTTTTCTCATGTTGATCCAGATTTCGAATTTTTACACTTGTTCAAATACTGACATATTAATTCTTTTATAATTTTTACTTACATTTTAAATGGTCCTTTTAATTTCATTTATCTTTGCAATAATTGTTGAAACTCTATGCAGTGTGCATGATAAGGAAGCTTTTGCTAATGGACGTTTTCATTGCTTCATGGTATAGCGTTAGCATTTTTTCCAGTTTCTCAGCAGAGTCGGTTTATTGCTCTCATGACAGAAACGCGGAGAGTCCTCGAGACATTTGACCACCTCATATGGAGAGATAGGAACCTGAATATGGATATGATATAGAGTGGTGGACCTATACCAGCTTACAATGAGTCAGTCTTTCTGATGAGGGGACATTGTTTACTGGGGAAATGCGAAGTGCTGCATCTTAGGTCCATTTTACCAGGATGGAATCACGGAGCGTTATGAAGTTTTGTTGTTATTTTTTTCTCAAAAATTTATGCAATATGTGGCATACTTCTTGCTTGTTATCCATGTTGCTATGTGTTTTTTCAAATTATAATAATAGGTTTTATATTATGCTCTATATTATACTTCAAAAGCCATATTGAAAGAATTTATTTTTTCTAAAGTAATTGTTATAATAAAATAATGCAATAATTTTTTTGCTAAATTGCGTCAAAGAACACTGCTTAGAAAAGAAGAGTGTATTTACTATATGTCATGAAATTTTCAGCAAACAGTTATGAATAATAATGTTTTTATAAATATTTTTCATAAACTCTGCATTTCTCAGCAAAATAGCCTGACATTTCACACAAATTTTAGCAATTTTGCATGGCACTCAAAGGGTTAAGGAATCTATTTTAAAAGCCTGGTTAAGCCCTGGCCAGTGTGGCTTAGTTGGTTGGGCATCATCCCTCAAACTAAAGGGTTGCCAGTTCAACCCCTGGTAGAGGCAAATGCCTGGGTTGCAGGTTCAGTCCCCAGTCAGGGCGTGTATGAAAGGCAGCCAATTGACATTTCCCCGTCACATAGATGTTTCTCTCCCTCGCTTTCTCCCTCCCTCCCCCTCTCTCTAAAATCAAAAATAAAGATAAAAAATAAAAAAGCCCAGTTAAAACACATTTATTGGTAATAAAGCTGAGTAGGTTAATTGATAGTATAAATTCTGACTGTAATTACCGCCTGAGTGTTGCCTGCCCGATTAGGTACTGATTAGTGCCTGCAAGTAGACATTTTGATTGTTAGCTATCTGTCTTGGACTTTCAGTTGGGATCTTGAATTATTACTGAATTAAATAAATCTTGTCAGATCTTTCAATAAAAGGAACTCATGGGAGGTGGGGGTGGGAAAGACAACTGTGGGGGCAAATGGTTGGGAGCAAAGTAGAGAGAATTATGGATTGGAAATCAAAGTACATAGATTTAAGTCTTGGTTCTGCCTCTCTCTCTAGGTTGGTTCTTCAGTTGTAAAATGCTGTCATTGGTTGAAAAGTTTTTCAATTCTTTTCTGATCTGACATTCCATGTTTCCACATCTCTTTGATTGCAGTGTATGCAGGAGATGGGGAATGGAAAGGCAAACCGACTTTATGAAGCCTACCTTCCTGAGACCTTTCGGCGACCTCAAATAGACCCGTATCTTTTCTGGAGAACTTAGAAGACTGAGTGGTGTTTTGGGAGAGTCACACAGACTCAAGACCCATGATCTGTCTGGGCAAAGTCAGATCTAATCTATGTGGATTAGTCATAGTTACATTTTCTGTCTCCTGCAACCAAGACCTACAAAAAGCATATGTATGCTTTCTGTGTCAGAATGGTGGTATGACATAGGGAAAATTTATTCGGGAACTAAGACTGCAGTGGTTCACTGTGAATTCTTCTGTAAAGTGACATTTCCAATAGTTTTTGGATCTCTGAAGCTATTGTTTGATAAAAAATAATTTAATATGTTGTGTCAAATCAGCAAAATGACCATTCATTTTTAAGGTCTTTTTGTATGAAAGAATTACCTGTTCTTGACCAATTAGTAACTTTCCCCCCGATCCCTTCAACGTGGGATAGCACCTAGTTCACAAAACCAAACTCCTAAAGGCAGTGCTTCTCAAAATGTGCTTTGTTGACCATCTTGTTAGAGTTTACATCTTGGTTGGTGCCGATGGAACCTGTTAAAACGCAGATTGGGGGCCTTGCAGAATACCCACTCATCAGAATCTGGCCATGGGGTGCAAGAGTTTATATTTTTAAAGGTCACTCAGTTACCTTTGTGTAAGGCCTATTGACATAAGGGCTCTCAAATAGGTAACTGACTGCTGCTTTACCTGTATTTTAGAACAGCCACAGCCCCCTCTGCTGTCAACATGCAAATTAATCCCATTTGTTGCTATCAGTTCTCTGAAGGAAAATCAGAGGAAATAGGATTCCCTGCAATAACCGTGAAGGAGGCATTTCAAGGTTTTGGTCAGGGGAATTGCATGTGAAGAGACAGGAACCATATGGGGAAACCAGGCAGGAGGGAGAGAGAACACATTCCATGGGATACAAATTGACCTTTTATAGTAATCCTGTGGGAAAGACTGGTTTGATTTATCCTTAATAAGCTTTTTGCAGAGCTGTCGAGGGATTTATTCGAGATAAATACGAGAAGAAGAAATACATGGACCGAAGTCTGGACATCAATGCCCTTAGGGTTAGTTGTAAATCTTTAAAGTTTTGTTCACAATAAAGAATTTCCTTATTAATCATAAGAATTCAAAGAACAGCTACCAACATGCTCAAAAACTGTCATTTAGCCCTGGCTGGTATGGTTCAGTGGAATCGGAAGGTTGCCTGTTTGATTCCCAGTCAGGGCACATGCCTGGATTGTGGGCAGGTCCCCAACTGGAGGTGTGTGAGAGCCAACTGATCAATGTTTTTCTACCTCCCTTACCCTCTCTCTAAAAATAAATAAATAAAATCTTAAAAAACAAAACAAAACATATATACATGTGTATATATTATATATACATTTATATATACACAAACACACAAACCCTTCATACATGTATACATACATGAACATTTTTTCCATAAATGAAGTCAACAAAATTAAGTGTAATTAAGTCACCAGTTTCCTTTAGTTTGACCAGCGTATAATTCCTGTGTGTCAATGGACTGGTTGCATTGGGACCCTTTTTCCTGAGAAGAGTTTTGGAAGGAGACTATCAGTTGCCAAGTATACTTTCGATCCTAGACATGTGGTTAGAATCTGGAATATGATGTATGATTACTGGGACAAGTAAGACATATAGGAAGAAATGACATTGTTTCTGGAAGAAGAATACAACCCTGATTACTGACAACTAAAGAATCAGTAAATATGACTACCTACACCTTTAAAAAGCTTTTGACAAGGTTCTATGGTAAATTTGCCTAGATATAATTGATATTTTCTTGAACAACACAGAAAGATAGAAAGTATGGGATTCTCTTATTCTAGCACAGGTCCTATTTAGCTATCATCGCTCTAGTTATTTAATTTAGTGGAGGATGCAATAGTTAGTGAAATCATTAAGTTTACATGGGGCTGTAAGCCCTTACAGGTAATTTAAAGCTCCAAATTGATCTTTTGAGGTTATGTGAAAAGGCATAAACAATGCAGGCAAATAATTGCAAGGTAATGCCTGTAGTTAAGTAAAGATAATTCCTCTCTACTTAGTATGAAGGACTTTTACCTCATAGTCATCCAGAATAGGGACCTGAAGGTTATCATAACTGTTCCAAGGAAGATGAACCCAATGTAGAGCTATGGCTTGGATGGCATCACAAAAAGGATTTGAAATCAAAACACATAAACTTCCTTTTATTTGTAGAATACTGTGTTGCCTACCTCTGTCCATTGTACTTGAAGATATGATATTAAATGAGATCAGTGAAGGGCATCTGAGGTAATCCCAAAGATGAGGGAGGAGGGAGGTATTGCTGTATGAAGATAAATAGTGTACTCATGAAAACAGCCTGTTTTACTCACTGGGTGTCTCCATTTAGGAAGGAAATACCTCCTGTTTACCAAAAAGCTATTTCAAATTTTCTTATTTGATGTACTTGGATCACAATTTATCTTAACATTTCCTTCTGCAACATAGAAGTTGTGATTTATGTTTTTCTTCAGCATAAGTAACTCTGGGGTGAATTTCTTGGTGTATATGAGCTTTTCCATATTTTGGATTATTCTCTTAAAATATATTACAAGATATGGTATTATCTAGGTCAAAAGGTTTCAGTATTTGTCTTTTATACTTTTGCCAATATACTTTCTAGAAGTTGTACTGTTTCATACTGTCTTCTCAGCACTGTATCAAAGTATTGGTTTTACTTCATCTCTACCACCATTAGGTATTATTAAGGTCTTTCAGAAAAAAATGCATTTTAGCTTGCACTTTTTGATCATTAGCAAGATTGACCATTTTCATATGTATTCTATACTTCCTTTCATATGCCTATATTCTTGAGTTTACTTTGTGGTTCTGGTTTACATTTAAATGTTTATTTGATTTTTTAAATGTGACCAATAACATCTGTGAAAATATTATGAAACTACCTCTGAAAGTAACAGAAACTGAGAGAGACTTGCTGATATTTTATTTTTGATGTGCTTTTTGGTTTTATACAGGTGGCTCACTGGGGACACCATGAAAGGGATACTTTAACCCTTTTACTCTCTTGGTGGGCCTTATTTCCTTGATTTTTGTTTTTCTAATAATTAACCTTGAAATTAAAGTTTATTTTCTGAGTTTTTTAAAAGGAGATAAAGACTGAGAGAATTTATGATTGAATTTATAAAATCACAAAGGATATTTGTTAGTGTGAACATGAACTTATTTCACTGGTATATGCCAAGATGGAGGGGAGCCCTCAAAGAATGAACAAGTTAAACTTGATTCAAAAGTGGGCCGCAGATGGGTGAAATGTTTTATCCTCTGTGGATTGCCTAAACTTGCACATTTCAAGAGTCATAAGACAGAACAAGGAGGGAAGATGTTCAAGATGTGTGAAAGATGCCTCGCAGAGCATCGAGGCTAATACGGACGAGGCCAGCTCTCATGCCCCACACCAAGAAACTACCAAGCTTGTCAGACTTTTGCATCAGATTCAATAGGGATTTTTGTGTGTGTGTGTCCTTTTTGGACATTTGGAATAATAATTTATCAAACTGTTAGTCATCTTTGGGCCTGTGTTCTTTGTCTTGTTTGGAAAATCATTATAGAAAGAAAAAGATGACAAGTGGAAAAGGGGGAATGACCCAGCTCCAGAGAAAAAAGTGGAACCCGTTGTTTTTGAGAAAGTGAAAATGGTAAGTGGGGAAAGTATTTGTACTGTGTGGATGGCCTCGGGTGTGTTTCTATGTGTGGAGGGGTGGTGTGGGGTTGACATCATATTGCACCTGGGGCTGAAGGGTTCCACATTTGGGTTAGAGCGCGTCTGCTCTTTGCGCTTCTTTCCCATTGCTTGTTGTTGCTTAATCTGCTCTGGAACACTTCTCTTTGGGGCCAGATGGCACATTGGGAACCGCACCTGTCCCATTTAAGCAAGAGGCACGTTCCATGCCAGAATGTCAAGGCTGTGTCATACCTTCCGAATGAACGTTACTGCTACTTTAGTCCCTCTCTTGTTAGACCTTCTGTACCTCATTTCCTGTTGCAGTTAAGAATAGTCTAGAAGACAGGCCATACTGATCCATTTTAAACAATCACTTCTTGTATTCTTGCTCTGTCATGTTGAAGTAGACACCTTTCTCTTTCCACAGGACATACTGTGGCTATAGTAGTAGATACTTCAATATAAGCTTGGACTCTGAGGAAAGAGGACTTTTTAGTATTTGCTTAAGGAAGAATGTTTTATCATCATTCTGAATCACACTGTCTAAAGAACACAGTCATTGGTGATATTGGCAGACTGAATTAGGTAATCTTTAGACTGATCTCCCTTTTGATATTAAAGGTTTTCTAATCACTGGGAGATTTTTCAGCTCTCGGCTTTTGTACCATCAGACACCTACTTTATTCTTATTTTTCCTGGGACCAAAAACTGCTACTTCTGTTGGATCCCTGATCTGTGGTTGTCAGACAGATATGTCCCTTCAGAAAGCCAAACAAGCACAGATGATATCTTTGTTTTTCACTTGAGGTTTGATTTATGCACTCATGCGTCCTGATTCTTTCACCTGACACTTCCTGAGTTTTGTTTCTTTGATAACTCTTTGAATAACAGCAACCATACCACAAGAATATCTGTGGCTTTACAGTGTAGAGGGGAAAAAAGGGTTCAAAACACCTGCTTATTTCTTTCTATAACATATTTCCACCTTAGCCACAGAAAAAAGAAGATCCACAGCTACCTCGGAAAAGCTCTCCGAAATCCACAGCGCCTGTCATGGATTTGTTGGGCCTTGGTAAGAGTTAGATTTTTCCATTCCCATAATCTTAAAAATTTTGATGAATTCTCTCTGATCCTGGGAAGACAGGTAGAGATGGGAGTCTTTGGTTTGTATCTTTGTCACTAAGAGTGTTCTCTCATGTTCTTCCTGTTGTTTTACATCTGAGCAGTTGTGCTAAGGAAGTGTTTACTGTGATGTTTTCAGAGTGACAGTACAGTGTAGTGGTGAAGAGTATGGCCTTTGGAGCCAGAGTCCCAACTCTGCCACTTACTATTACATGACATTGGGTAGTTCACGTAACCTCTGAACATGCCTTTCCTGTCTATGCAGTGAGGATGATGAGTCTCCACTTCAGGGGTGTTGTTCGAAGGATGAAATGAGATAATGCCTCTAAATGTCTTAGCCTCTAGCCTGGCACATATTAAGCACTTAGTGAATGTTAGCACTTTTCACTAAACCAGCTCCTGTGAGCCTTGCCCCCATCCTCTCATTTTTCAGGTGTGGCCTATTTCTGAGATGAACCCTCACCTTGTGCTCACTTTTCTCCAAGTCTTAGAAACCATGCCCCTTTCAGAAGTGTAGCTTATTCTTTACCTTTCACCGTACGGATGGTTATCTTTATTTCAGTCCATTTCTGCAATTTAAGTTATTGGCTACTTAGGCTTCTAATTTCTATACCTTTAATTTCTCTCTGAAAATCAATCCTACGCCAGAAAGCAGCCAGCCAGCCCCCTTGCTGTGGTGCTGATGTAGCTTTCAGGCCTGGGTTTCTGCTGCCCCGGGCCTGATAGCTGCGCTACACGCTTCTCCAGAGTGTGCTTGGGATTGGGGGGTGAGGCCTCTCTTGAGATGCCTCATCCAAGGCAGATGGTTCCAGAAGCCTAGATTTCCAGGTCCACGATGGTGCAAATGGGCCTTCTCAGTCTGCTCTGTGTCTACGACAGAAGGAAGGCATGGGCTTAATGAGCAGTGCTACCTCTGAACGTTAACCTTTCTTTCCAGATGCTCCTGTGGCCTGCTCCATTGCAAGCAGTAAGACCAGCAATACCCTCGAAAAGGATTTAGATCTTTTGGCTTCTATTCCATCCCCCTCATCTTCAGTTTCCAGACAGGTGAGTCTTGTGGGCTACTCAGGATTTAAAGAGTATTCTGAAAAGAGTGGTTTTGATCATTTAATCATGGAACCAAGTCATACTTCCTTGGTGGGACTGAACTTTGGTTTTCTTGGTTCTTGATTCTTTCCTTAACATCATGTTGTCTCTGTTACAGCCTGAAATTACTATTTATTCCATTCTTTCCTGCCCCAAAAGAGTGGGCCCTTTAAATGGGCTTCTGGCTAAGGTGTGTCAGATTGTAAAAGTATTGTTCCAGAGCTTAACTATCAGGCGTTTTCAGATATTTTTATGTTAAAAATGTCAGGAGGCTATTAACTTCAACTATGAATTCTTATTACAAAAGTTAGAAGCAGCAGACTGGTGAGGGAGGTCCTTACAGAGGCCCCTCTGAGGACCATCCAATTCTCCCCTTACCCTCTTCGCCCTAAGGTTGTAGGTTCCATGCCAACTGCAGGGAGTGCCAGCTCTGTTCCTGAAAATCTGAACCTGTTTCCAGAGCCAGGGAGTAAATCAGAAGAAACAAGCAAGAAACAACTCTCTAAAGACTCCATCCTCTCACTGTATGGGCCCCAGACACCCCAGATGCCTACCCAAGGTAGGTTCCAGGGTGGTTATGGCAATATGCCAGATAGAGATATGAGGACTTAAACACAGGAATTCTTTGTTGTGGTGGGGCAGTTGCTTTGGGGACCGTGACATCATGCTCCAAACAAACCTGTGCATGAATGACATTTCTTACAAAGCCACGAAGTATCAGCAGATTCTTCTATGGGGTCTGGTATCTGATTCAAGGTCTGGATCTAGACCTTAAAGGGAAGTGGCGAGGTCAGCAACCCACTGGTGGTGAGCCATAGCAAGCCTCGTAGGGGTTCTGCCTAACTAACGGTTTTGCTGTGTAAAAGAGCGTTCTGAGTTGAGTAGTCCTGAGAAATTCTAGCTGGAAGGGAGTAGCCAGTGAGACTTCAGACTGACTCTCTGTGCTTTCTTAACAGATCTGTGTGTATGTTTTCTTGGCAGCAATGTTCATGGCTCCTGCTCAGATGGCATATCCCACAGCCTACCCCAGCTTCCCTGGAGTTGCACCCCCTAACAGCATAATGGGAAGCATGATGCCCCCACCAGTAGGCATGGTAGCTCAACCAGGAGCTCCTGGGATGGTTGCCCCCATGGCTATGCCTGCAGGCTACATGGGTGGTATGCAGGCATCAGTAATGGGTGTGCCAAATGGAATGATGACCGCCCAGCAGGCTGGCTACATGGCAGGCATGGCAGCTATGCCCCAGACTATGTATGGGGTTCAGCCAGCTCAGCAGCTGCAATGGAACCTTACTCAGGTAAGCTACCCCATTTTATTTGGGACAAGAGTTTTCAGACTTCCCCAAGGCCATCTCCTTTCATGTTTCTCTCTTATTGTTTGTATCCTTACAGTAGATAACACGAGAGACATTCTCATGCTTAGGTCTGCTTTTTTTTCCTTCCAAAGTCAGACTTTCTGCAGAGTTCTGGGTTCCTGTAAAATAAGGGTAAACTGCCTAAATCTAAATCTCTCTATGCATTCATCAAAACAGAAACAAAAATAACCTATACAGATAAACAAGGCGCACTAATAAAACCTCCTAGAACCATGGCTACCATGTCTAGTAAACAAAATACTACAGACTTCAAATTACATGGCATTTGGCATATAAACACCTAAATCCAGCAGAGCCAGCATCACGGAGGAGACTGTGAAAAGAGGAGAGGGACCCTGGTCAGGTAGCTCAGTTGGTTAGAGAATCTCCCAATATGCCAGGATTGCAGGTTCGATCCCCAGTCAGGGCACATTCAAGAATCAACCAATGAATGCATAAAGAAGTGGAACAACAAACTGATCTCTCTCTCTCTCTCTCTCTCTCTCTCAAAATCAATAAATAAAAGGAAAAGAGAAGAGGGAACAGGAGGCCAGAGGTAACAGAAAATAGATAAAATCATCCCCTAAAAAGAGAAAGACCTACCCTGATTGGACACATGTTGAGAAGAGGTCTGAAACCTGGTAGATAGGACTCTGGTTATCTGGGGAATCAAAAATAAGGGATTGAAATATATAGGATTATAGATGGTAGCTTCAGAAAGCCTTGCTTCTCAGGGAGATGGAATGACTGAAAAGGAGTATGCTCTCTGGAGGCTTGGTGGTGAAGGGAAGTGGAAAAGAGAATCACAAAATCAGAAGTATACTGTCCTCCTCCCCGCAAAATACTCAGTTCATTGTATCAACAGAAGAGGGTGCTCTTGAACTAAGAATGGCACTGATGGATTATAACACACTGCAGGGGAAAATAAAATCCGTGAGTCCATAGTAATATATATTTTTAAGTGGATGTGAGGTAGAGGGAGGGAAAGCCTTTTTTACAGAAGAATGACCACTAATAATTGTACAAAAATAGAATATTCACATATTCTCAAAGAAGTATGCTTCAGGTTATGTATTAATTACAATGAGAAAACATAATGATAACTACTACCTTAGCCAAGTGATCAAGCATTAAATTACTAACAGTGGGACAAATTAATATCATGTGCTTTCTGGTATCTTGTACTAAGACTTAAGAAGCACACTATATCATCAACATAGAATTCTTGCCAAAAATGGATTCAGTCATAAGAAAACATGATATAAAATCCAAATTGAGGGATTTTCTGTTAAATAAATCGCCTGGATTCTTAAAACAATGTCAGGAAAAAAAGAAAAATGTGGTAGGGGCACAGATTAAAGTGGACTAAAGAGACATGAAAATGAAATGTATATTAACTTGAGCGTGTTAATTGTATTGTGGTTCTAGGAAAGTGTTACAGTACTTCTTTTTTTGTTTTTAAACTTTTTATTTATTTTTAGAGAGAGGGAAGGGAGGGAGAAAGAGAGGGAGAGAAACATCAATGTGTGGTTGCCTCTTATGTGCCCCCAACTGGGGACTTCACCCGCAACCCAGGCATGTGCCCTGACTTCTTATGAAATGCATTCTGACTTAAGGGGTGAAATGTCGCATATCTGCAGTTTTCATCCTTATAAGTTTTTTTTTAAGTTTATGCATATATATCAGAAAATACGGCAAAATGCTAATAATTGGTGAATTTAATAAAGGGGTTTCTTAATGGGTTTCATTGTACTATTTCTTTCAAGTTTTCTGTGAGCTTGAAACTTTCTTTGAAACTTGGTGGAACTAAAATAGACCTCCTAAAGAAAAAGAACTTCTGGAGAAAATGCACTAGGCCTAGGAAATTTAAGGCATTTTACTATGATAAATTGTTTCTTCTATTTACTGCCAGAGGCTAGTCTTTCAGTGTAAGCCATAGAGAGGCCCTGACCCCACACAGGCCTTAGTCCACTGGCTGTCCTCTCACAGCAACTTCCCTTCTGGTGCACTGCAGACACATGGGCCTTTTTGTGTGTGCGTGCCTTCCTTTGTTCATCCCGAAAAGTCCAGTTTCTTTTTCTCTCTGCTTGAGCGTGCACAAGCACTTTCACTGACAGTAAGAACTCTGCTGGAGAGAAGACAGGAGAGCTGTGGGAGTTTCTCTGTACACTCAGGGTTGACTGCGGCAAATTGACAATAGGCTCCTTCTATTTAGGATGAAAGCCTGGAAAGGAAGAAGAGAATGATTTCTCATGCTGCTTTTATGTTGACTAGCTCCAGGATTTTTTTTCTTTCCCTCCCTGAACATCAGTCTCTGTCAACATCTCTTTTCTGTAAAGTCCTTCATTTATATGCTCTGGTGTCCTTGAAGTGATCTATTATGGTCCAGGGCAGTAATGTACCATAACAGAGTTCCCCTTTGTCTCCTTCTCCCCATCCCCACAGATGGAAGGACTCCTCCCCTGCCTTTTGCACTAATTGGCTGCATGCCCACATCCTGGTCTGAAAGTCTCCCCTCTCCCTTTCAGATGACCCAGCAGATGGCTGGAATGAACTTCTGTGGAGCCAATGGCATGCTGAGCTATGGACAGTCAATGAGTGGCGGAAATGGACAGGCAGCAAATCAGACTCTCAGCCCTCAGATATGGAAATAAAGACAAAACACCTGTGTGGCTGCCGCTCTCCTCCGCCCTCTCTCACCCCCCTTTCCCTCTTTCCCCAGCTCTTTCACCCCATCCCCTTTTCCTACCCCTCTGTGTTTGGTTTAGAAATTACTCAGTCTGTCATTTGGGGTTTGGCATTCTGCCCACCCCAGCCACTTCCCAAACATGCAGATCTCTCTGTTGCTTTATGTCATACATGTCTCCTAGCCATCCTGACTTCCTCCCCAGCCACCCCAGTCCTCTCCTGCACCAGCACCTTAGGAATTGTTGGCAGAAGGCACTTAATACTGCGGAAGAAATGTGCACACCTTTGAGTACCTTTTCCGCAAGGTTAAACCTCAGATTGTCAGAGGGGTCTGTAGGTATTGTGTTTTAGGCAAAGAGGGGAGGGTTTAGATATACTTCCATGTGTGTTAATAAACTATTTCTACATGTTTAAATTATTGGTTAAAGAAGGAAGCATCATGCTTCCATGATCTATGGGAATTAAGAAAGTAATGAAATTGAATTAAATACTTCTCGGGTCTTAGATCAGGTTGGCCCTAGCCCTGGGGAGAAACAAACCCCCATCGGTGAGGATGAGCAAAATATTACTCTCCTGAGACCTGAATTGCTTTCTGGATCGGAGGCTTCAGGACTCGCTGCTTCAGTCAGCCTTTATTAGCACCAAAGACTCTATGAAGGTCCTACAGAAACACACACCCCTTTCCCTGCCTCATCTTGCCTGCAGTAGGATCCGGCTCCGCAGCTGGAGGACAAGCCCCTCCAGAGGGAATGCAGAGCTTAACGTGTGAACTGTGTGAGTGTGTGTGTGTGTGTGTGTGTGTGTGTGTGTGTATGTGTGTGTGTGTGTGGATTCCACCTCCTACTCTCTCCCCATCTGCTCTGGGTATTTTTGTTTTTGTTTTTTTCAGGTTTAGGTTTACAACAGAGAGGAATTAATTTATCAATAGCCTGAAACTGTTGCCAGTTTTTCCTACAGTTAAAAAAAATTACAATCTCATGATGGCTCTCTTCTTCCTTTCCCCTTTTCCAATCTGCCAATCACTCTTTCATACCTGTATATCTCTGGCTGCTCTGTTTCCCCACCTGTTCCAGGTGTAGGAGGCAGAGAGCCTGGACAGCTTTCCTCTCAGTCACTGTTCACCCTACTTGAAAATTAAAACAAGAAAACTGCTTAAAAGATTTCATCTGTGGGAACCACAATTCCTGGTTGCCTTTCTCCTTGTATGTGTAAATTCCTTAATAAATATTGCAGGGAAGGACTGCTTGCTGTTACTGTGTGTCACTCTTGGAGGAGGGTGAGTTTACGCACATTTGCTGGTTTCTGGGGCCAGTTCCCTGCATTTAAAAAAATTCTGTATGGGGCAAATGCAAGGGCCAGGCCCAGGCTCAGGCAGTCAGAAGGCGGACCTTTATCCAGTGGCGTCTAGAGTTGTGAGCTTGGGAACTGGAAATCTGCACTGCTAGCATCACAGAACGTCAGAACTAGAAGCCCTACCCCTCCCCCCATGTGCCATCCTCCCTCCCTCCCTCCCTCCCCGACTTTCCTTCCTTCCTTTGAATACACCTTGTGAATACTTCCAGATGTGAGTGGACAGGGATAGCTCAGTGGCTAAGAATGAACTCTGGATCAGGCTGCCAATATTCATATCCCTTCTTACATTGTGATCTGGGCTAACTGCTAAATTCCATGTCTCATTGTGAAAGGGCTAATGGCAATATTTAAGGTAAAATGAAGCAGTTCCTGTGGTGCATGTAGCACAGTATTGGGCACATAGCAGTCAAATGTTAGCAAGTATTATGTGCCAGACCTATGTTAGGCTTGAATTCATTCAACAGATTATTAATAAGTGTTTACAATGTGCCAAACACTGTCTTAGGTTCTGGAATAAAGCAATGAATAGAAACTCCCCAATCTCATATGATTGTGTTAAGAGAGGTGGACAATAAACAAGTAAATAAATTATTTTATTTCAAACAGTAATAATACAAGGTAAAGCATGTGAAGGGGGAAATGTGGGCATGGGACCTTTAAATGGAGAAGTCAGGAGGAGGTTACATTTAAATTAAGACCTGAATCAGCAGCCAGTTGTGTGGGGATCTGGAAAAAGAGTAGAGTAAGGTAACTGTCTGCATTGGACATTGTTTGGCTGGCGGTATCAGTTTGGGAGCTACTAAGATATGGATGGTATGTAAAGCCCTGAGACAGGATGCTGTCTCCCAAGGAAGCCAATGAGAAGAGGACTGAGCCATCAGCTTTTAGAATTTGGAAAGAAGAGATAAGAAAAACTGAATTTGGGAGTCCCACTCTTAAGAAGCTCACAGTCACATGGAGCAGCAGACTTAAAGGAGAGGCAGTAACTAACCAGTGGGTGGGAAGAGGAGGAGTCCAGACAGACAGTACCATGGAGAAAGACAGAGAGTCCTGCGAGAGCACAGAACACTTCAGAAAGCGCAGCAGTTTGATGTTTCTAAGGTAGGTGAGTCAGTGCGTGGTGAGAGGTAAGATTGAGGTGGGGTCGGGCCAGATCACAGGGGGCTTCCTATGCCCTGGGAAGTTTAGCTTGAAGTATCAACAGTGGAGTGACATGGTCGGATGTGAGTTTTAGGCAGCTACTGAGAACAACGTATTTGAGGGAATAGGATCAGATTTAGGAGACCAGAGAAAGAATAAGAGCTGACTAAGCCCATGGTAGTAGGGATAGAGGAGAATGGAGTGGCTTAGAGCAGCAATTCATGAACTGCTTGTAAGGTACGTGCGATGTTTAAAGGTGTTTCACAACAGCGCTGAAATAAGTTTGGGAAAGACTGCACGTTCTTCACCTCTTGTATGTCTGGAATATAATATCCTAATAGTAATGGCTCTGAAAAGTCTTGTGGTAAAGACTCCTAAAAAATTAATATATATTTTTAGAGCAGTTTTAGGTTAGCAACAAAAAGTACTCCCCCTAAATCCCCCACCAACCTCCTCTTTTGACCTTGCACCAGGGTGGTACCTTTGCTACAACTGATGAACCTACATTGACACATCATTGTCTTCACAAATCCATAATTTACTTTAGGGTTTGCTCTTGATGTTGCACATTTTATGGGTTTTGACAAATGTATAATGACACCATCCTAAAAATCCTGCGTGGTCTGCCTATTTATCCCTTCCTCCTAGGTCCTGGCAACCACAGATTTTTTTCTTTCTTTTTTTCTTTTCTTTTTTACCATCTCCATAGTTGTGACTTTTTCAAAATGTCATATAGTTGGAATTATACCATATGTAGCCTTTTCAGATTGGCTATTTCCCTTAATAACATGCATTTAAGTTTCCTTCATGTCTTTTCATGGCTTGATAGCTCATTTCTTTTTACAACTGAATGATACTCCATTGTCTGGATGTACCAGTTTATTCACTTACTGAAGGACATTTTTGTTGCTTTCAAGTTCTGGCAATTATAAATAAAGTTACTATAAACATCTGTGTGCAGGTTTTTGTGTGGATATAAATTTCCAATTCATTTGGGTAAGTACCAAGGAGCACGATTACTGGACTGTATGATAAGAGTATGTGTAGTTTTGTAAGAAATTGCCAAGCTGTCCGCCAACGTGCCTGTACCATTTTGCATTCCCACCAGCAGTGAATGAGAGTTTTTATTGCTCCACATTCTCACTAGCATTTGGTGTTGTCAGTGTTTTGGATTTTGGCCATCTGAATAGGTATGTAGTGGTATTTTATTGTTTTAATTTGCAATTCCCTAATACATAATGCTGAACATCTTTTCATATGTTTGCTTGTCATCTGTGTGTCTTTTTTGGTAAGGTGTCTGCTCAGGTCTCAAGTAGCTATCTAGTTGTCTTAATGACCCTTACTGAATAATCACACATTGCGTCACTAATTTAAAATGTCACTTTTGTAATATATTAAATTTAAATTCTCAAGTCTGTTTCTGAGCTTCCAATTTCATTCACTAAGTTTTGAGTATATTTTGGCACAGTTTTTATTTTTGTGCTTTATAATGCAAGATAATATCTTATTGGTAGGGCAATTCTGACTTCATTATTGTTGGAATTTTTATTGGCCATTCTGGAACACTAAAAAGAAAAGCTGAGATTTTGATTAGGGAGTATCAAAGTGGAGGAAAGTAACACATTTATAATCTATTTCAATCCATGAATATGGTGAATATGGTGTATGTCACTAGTCTCTCTATTTAAATCAGTAATTGTTATTTATAATGTCCCATGTATTTCTTGTTTAATTTTTCCAATATTTTATTATGAAAATATTTAAACATACAGAAGAGTTGAAAGAATTTTACATTGAGCATCAATGTGCCACTACCTAGACTCTACTATTAACATTATATATATATACATGTGTGTGTGTATATATATATATATGTAAATATATTTTACTCTATTTTATGCTATATTTTTGAGTAGCGGATAGGCGTATAGCGTGCCAGGATTCACCACTTGCAAGGTGCATAATGTAGGGCAAGTTACTTAACTTTTCCAAACCCCAGTTTTCTTATCTGCAAAGTGGGCATCATAATAGTACTTCACGGGGTTGTATACTAAATCAGTTAAAATATGTACTGCACTTAGAACAAAGCCTCATTCTGTACATACTATATGTTAGTGTATTAGTCTTCTTGGGTGGCTATAACAAAACATCATAGACTGGGTGGCTTAGACAAATTTATTTTCTCACAGTTCTGAAGGCTAGAAGTCTCAGATCAAGGTCTAGCAGGGTCAACTTTGGGGGAAGGGCTCTTCCTGGCTTGTGTTGTAGATAGTGCCTTCTTCCTAAATCCTCACCAAGACCTTTCCTCAGTGCCTGCACCTTCAGAGAGTGAGCCCTCTGGTGTATCTTCTCATAGGAACACGAATCCTATGGGATTACGGCCTCACCTTTATGATCCCATTTAATTACTTCCTTCTTCCAAATACAGCTACACTGGGGTTAGGGTTTCAAAATACGAATTTGGGGGGGGTAGATAAAGACACAAACATTGGACCCATAACAGCAAGCAACTACATAGTTATATGCTGTTTTCTAAATTGTTATTTTTGTAACTACTGATGTAGAAGTATGTATTTGGAATGATGTACTATTTTGTTGAGAAGACAAAACTCAGCAATAAAACAGCATTACAATATAACGATTTTTGCAAAAAAAAACATTGAAATGCATGAAAGAACATAACTACTGTGTGTGAGTGTGTAGGTATGCATGTGCATTAATGTTAACAATGTTTATCTCTGCTTGAGGAGATTATAGATAATTATTTTGCCTTTGTGTATTTTCTGGAATTTCAGAAATATAAGGAAAGCGATTAACATAAGAACTTATTAAATACTAGAACAAAAAACTGCCTGATCGTGGTATTCTGTTAATAAAATACTGGATTCCATTCCGTTTTCCGTCTTTTCCTCGTACCTCTTATTAAATGACAGTGGTATGAATATGGATTCTTTTAATACCAAGGTTGTTTTGATGAAAAGGAAAATGTGATACAGACATTTCCTTTTTGTCAAAGTTTCAAACCTCCCCACAGAAACATCCACATGGCTATTGGCGGAGGAGAGCTGGTTCTATTCAGCAGTTTCTGGGTGAGGGCGGACAAGAACACGCTGAGGCTCCTTCTGCTTCACCCTGGGTTGGGATGCGGGATGCTGCCCACGGAGAGGCGCTGGAACGCAGGGCGAGCATCCGGAGAGGCGCCTGCAGGAGCGGAGCTGCCCCGGAGGACGCTGGGAACCCCGCGCAGAGGCAGCGGCCGCGCAGGCGCAGCGGCCCGAGGCGATCTGCGTGGGAGCATCTTCGCGTTGCCCGGGGCACCAGCCGCGCGAGAGCAAAGGCTTGTGGTCCGGGCCGGTGAAGGGGTGAGCCTGGATGTATGTGTGGGATTGGGAGGGGACGAACAGAGAAGCGCTGGTTTCGCCTGCCCGCGGTCACTCGGGGGCGCTGGAAGTCGGGCTCAGACAAAGGCTGAGAGGGCAGGGTAGGGCGGTCCAGCCCTGGAGAAAGGTTTGTTTTCTCCGTTTGGAGGGGAGGAAACGGGGTTAGAGGATGTCATGATTTGCCACAGCCAACGAGTGAAGGAGCTGGGATCCAACCCAGATCCTTTTTGGTTCCGGATCTCAGACTATTTAAAACATAATACTGCTTAAGACAGTTGGGTTTTACTCATTTTTTAAATGCTCCGTGACACCAGCACAGTGTTTTGGACCATGCAGGCTGTGTATATCCAGGGTGTCGGTGTATCTTTTGTAAAAATTGTCCAGTGGTTCGTGTAAGTTCTAGAATTCTGACGGTGTGACGGAGCCCTTGAGATCCTTTTGCTGATTCTAATGTTTTCTGTCCAGCATCAGCAGGGGAGTATAGAGGTGACCGCTTAGGATAAATACCTGGAGCCTCCAGCTGCCTGCTGAGGAAACAGATGGAGCTCACGATGGGAGGTGTTCCTTGAAAGTCTTGACATTAAAAGGTCCAGACTCTGGATTTTGGTACCATATGTTCCCTGGGTTCCTGAGGGGGAGGACACGCATCCAACTGTGACTCCTTCTTTTAGTTCCCGGCAGTGTCCGCATCGAAGTGGACAAGCCCAGTCTGGACTCTCTGCCTTGTGGGCTAAGGCAAGAGAATCCCCCAGAAGGGGGTGCAGAGGTCATCATGCTGCAGCAGCTCCTGATCACCCTGTCCACCGAGGCCAGCACCTGGGTGAAGCTGCACCATCCAAGGAAGTCCAAGGAGGCTGCGCCCCTGTGGGAACATGTGACTAAGACATTTGAAAGAGAAGGTGAGAATAGACTAATGGGTGGGAGGGAGGAAGAGCAACATCCTCTAGTGTGAGGAAGAAGGTAGACACCTCAGCAGAAGCATCTCTTGGAGTGACAGTTGGATACAAGGTCTCTGGAGTTCTTGATTATGGCTCCTGGCCTGGGATTTTCCTGAATACTGGTGGTCACTTCAACCTAAAACCAATATTTCAGTGTCATGATTGTGTTATTTCTTTTTATATTTTTATCTTCTCTATAGGCACATGGGTGGGGTGGACTTGCTTGATTTTCCTTATTTTACAGCGAGGAAATGTGAATCAAATGAGAGACCTGGCCAGGCAGTTGGTGGCTAGATCAGAAGTAGAAGGCAGCAGGGAGAGGATGAGGTAAGCCTGGAGTATCTCATGCTGTAATGCAAGGAAGAGCTCAAAGACTAATGGACTGTTAGTTCTCAGATGGATACAAGGGCCAGATTCAAGCGGATTCCTCTGGACAAACGTGGGACAGTTTAAGTGTCCAAATTGATTGTAACACCTTGGATAAATAAAATTCCACAAGTCCATGATGACATTTAAAATAGAGAAAGAAGGGGGAAAACCTCATTTGCCAACATTGGTAGTGATTAATACACTGATTGCTTACTTTGAAAATAGATTCTTATGGAAATGAAGGATGCATTTGCCTTGCTTTTTAGATCATTTCCAGTTGTTGAGAGGAAGCTCTTTACAGAAAACACCTGCCAATAATAAATGTAGATGGAATAATAGAATATTTTACTATGTATGAAATAATTGAAAGGTTGATGGGGAACAAGATATTGACATGGTGTCGAAGTATCATCCCCACCTATTACTTACTCAATGTCAAGAAAAGTACATACTTTTCCAAGGTCTGGTAATCAGATCTTAACCAAGTGTCCCAATCATGAGATGACCTGGCATTTTTTGCCTTCTGGTTAATGCAATATAAAGCACATGGCACACCCATGAAGTAGTCCTGTCAAAAGTGTTTAACCTGATCCTAAATTAAGCTTAAAGGCTGAACTTCTGGATTAAAGAAAATACAGGGGATAGAGAAATAAGGATTCAGACAGACTGTTCTGCTCTCTAAAAAAGCTAAAGCTAAGGAAAAGGAGGAAATACTGTTCTACGGTAAGAGAGACTAGAAATAATAAGTACCTCGAATGTGTGAACCTTGATTGACTCCTGGTTTGGAAAGAATCCAGAATAAATAGGAGTTTGGTGACAGCTGAGGAAATCTCAATATGGACTCAATAGCTAGATGATACTATGGAAATATTGTTAATTTTGTCAGGTGTGATAAATGGTACTGTGGTTATGCAGGAGAAGATTCTTATAGGAAGTATTTGGGGATGAAATATCACAATGTCTGTAACTCTAAAATCATCCAGAAAAAATATAGGTGAAGGCAATATAGCAAATGTTAACCATTGTTGAATGTAGGTGCTGGATAAATGGGTCCAATATTTGTCATAAAAAGTTGGGAAAAAATAAAATAAGGACACCAGTTCGATTCACAGTCAGGGCTCAACTGGGCCAGGTCCCCAGTTGGGGGCATGTGAGAAGCAACCACACTTTGATATTTCTCTCCCTTTCTCCCTTCTCCTATCTCTAAAAATAAATAAAATCTTTAAAAAAATTGTTTCCTTAAAAAGAAATACAAGGACAATAATTCATGTGCCTTCATTCCTAGTTCATATGTATTTTTTAACTTTTGATTTTTAGAGAGGGGGAAGGGAAGGAGAAAGAGAGGGCGAGAAGCATTGATGTGAGAGAGAAACATCAATTGGTTGCATTCCATATGCACCCCAGGAGACCAAACTTGCAACCCAGGCATGTACCCCAACCAGGAATTGAACCAGCAACCTTTCAGTTCATGGACGACACCCACCCAACTGAGCCATGCCAGCCAGGGCCTAGTTCATATTTTTAATACCTCAAATTCAGTCAGTATGTCTTGAATTCTAGCAACCTGGCAGGGTGTTATACTTAACATTGGAGTAGATGGGGAAAAAAAATGAACCAGATATAGTTTCTACCCATATACTCACAATAGTACTCAATTGAGGGAGATTATTATGAAAATAAAGTTAATAGGAGAGTGAGATTAGATACCAGAGTAGAGATAAAAACGAAGCCTTTGTGGAGTACAGAGAGAGGATGCTTTTTCTCATTCAGTGTGTCTGAGAAAACATGACTTGAACTGGTCCAGAAGGATACCTCAGTAGGACTTGGGAGAAAGTCCTGAGGTGGGTGCTGTCCAGGTGCATTCAGAGAAAGGTGAATCAGACAATGTGGGTGGCTGTGTCCAGCGGATGAAGGATGGTGTTTAGAGGGAGATAATACTCAGAGAAGCAGCTTTGGGCTGGTTGTGGAGGATCTTGCAGTCCGTGGTAAAGTGTTTGAATTTTTTTTTCTTGTTAGTGGGAAGCCTTTGAGGACATTTGAACAGAGGACTGGCCTGGTAGGTCTCTGCTTTTGGACCGGCATTGACATTGGGAAATGTTAATCCCCAAAACAATGCACTGCAGCCCCTCCTCATTGATGAGGCTCCAGTCTGCTCTTGAGTCATTCTAAATGACCCTTTTTGTATTGAGAGAGGAGCCATGTTCAGCAGGTCTGCAGGCAACTTTTCTGTTCAGGGATTTGGGGGAGATGTAAACCTCATGGCTCTTGCCTTCCCCAGCTCTGCTACCTCAGGATACTGATGAGACCCAGGGAGAACATTCAAAGGATGAAGGGACCTCTGGAGCCCGGACAGCAGAGTCCCAGGTGGGTTGGTAGTCCCTGTCACTTTCTTGAAATTGTTCTTCATATTTTAAGAGCCCTGGACTTTGATTTTCTTGATTAGCCTTCCTGACTTGGATGTCCTTAGCCTGTTCAAAACCAGGCTGCATCACTGATTTCACTGGTAATATTTCCCCACCAGTAGTAACCTTCCTCAGGAACCCTCTTGTTTTTAGCAGACCTGTAGCCAGTTACCCAACACATTTAAAAATCATGCTGGTGTGTGTATGTGTATGTGTGTGTGCCTGCGTGTGAAGTATGTAATGTAATGCCCTTAAACCATCTGGGGAAAAGAAAAACACTGAAACATTTTAAGCAGCATTTAAAAGTGAACAGAACCAGGTTCTGATATTCTTGGAGATGTATACACTTCATTAATGACTTTTAAGAGAGGCTTTTTGGTCATATCCAGGAGCAAAATTACAGCTGAAAAGAGAAATGAATAGAGAAGCTACTGGCAGGTCACAAAGGGCACAAACTAAATAGGCTGAGCAGCAAAGGAAGGAAAACTTCTAAGAGCAGTTCAACAGTGTCCATGTCTCATAAATGAGCTAATCAGAAAACCAATGGCACTGGCAAAGTTCTATGCTACCAAACCCCAGAAGCATAGAGAAATACAAGAAAATTATAGAGTAATTAGAGAAAACCAATTTAAAAGGAAATCTTAGTAGAGAACAGGAGTTTTAAAGCAGGGTGCTCTTAGCTTCCAAAATCACATGGTACAGGGTTTGGCCCCATACCTTTAACCCACCCTCAATGTCAGCCGAAGAGTCCTGACACGCATTCTAGAATTTATAATTACACAAAAAGCATTAACATAGTATTGTTACTTAAGGAATTTTTTATTATCTCAGTTTTCTGGCTTCTGGGTTCTCTTTGCATTTGGGAATTTTTTTTTTTTTAAATAACTCACATGGTTATTTAATTTGTGTAGATCGTACATAACAGGCTATTGTAGTTCACAGTACAGTGTCTGCTTCCATCAAGGGTTCTTCTTTACTAGGTGGAATTCCTGTTCCTCTAGAAACATGCAATTCTCACACACTTTTCTTGTTAACAGAAATATCCAGCTAAGGGTGTTTCACCCAAGCTGAAATGTTCTCATTTTCACAATTTTTCCAGTCCAGCAGTGGTCCCTGTCTTTCTCTTGTGGCCTTAGCGCCTTTGAACTTTCCACTTTCTCAAATATTCCTGATCTTTGTTGTCCTTAATCTGAATTACAACACAATACTCTGTGACCTTCTTTAATATTTCATGAGTATTTTGACTTCTCATCAGAGAAGGAAAACTCTGACTCCAAAAAACCTCCGCTGCCTTGCGGCATACCTCTTCAGGGGAAAGGCTAAGGGAGTAAACCCCGACAGAAAATCCGGAGCCGGAGTCCCTAAGGCGGTTTGACGTTGTAGTCAACACCGGCAACTCCTGCGGCGCACCTGAAGCCAAGCTGTATTGACTCCGTCTTTCCCTTGGACCCTTCAGCTGCGAAGAGAGGGGGGGTCTGCTGCATGGGCAACAGCAGACCCTCCATATCACCCTGCCCAGGCTCTGTAGCTTCAGCTTCACTGGAGAGGACACTCCAGCATCATCGCAAGATGTCGATTCAACACGGGAGGAGACAGATACCGTGTCACTCCCGAGTCGGACTGCACAGCCATTCTCGGCGGTGCAGATAGACTCTTAAGAAGCTACACCATCGTCTCTCGAGACGGACGGCTGCCAACGAACGAATCAACGATTTTGACTTCTGCCAAATTGTAACCTGCAAAAGAAAACTTACATGCTCTTAGCATTGTTTTGTAACCTCCAGCAGAGGATCAGCCAAAGGGTGTCCAGAACTTGAATAGAATCTTAGCATTAGACAAGGTCAGAACCATTTCCTGAACTCAGGTTGAAAAGGACCATATTTGATTTTCTAGGAACTGTTAACTTTCAAGGACATATCTGTGGGCTTCACCCAGGAGGAGTGGGCACAACTGGCCCCTGCTCACCAGAACCTGTATCGGGAGGTGATGCTGGAGAACTACGGGAACCTGGTCTCCGTGGGTAAGGATGGGCTCCCCTTGTCACTAGAACCTGCCTGTTGGAAGTAAGTCTTTATCTGTAAGTTAAGTATTGTGCTTGGGCTTCGAGGCCTCTGTTAGAGGTTTCTTTCCAAATACTGAGTCAGGATTGCTGTGTTCTTTTATGTCCTGGTCTTTCTACTCTACCCTTCAGACGGCCTGAATACCAAACAACTCTCTAGATTCTTGGGATAGATTTTTGACCTCAAAACATATAGTCTTTTCTTCTCCATGAGCAGGGTATCAGCTTCCCAAACCTGCTGTGATTTCCCAGTTGGAGAAAGGAGAAGAACCATGGGTGATTGAGAGAGATATTACAGAACATCCAAGTTCAGGTAAGAGCAAGGCGATGGGGCCTTTGTCATGTCTGCCAAAGTTCTGCTCAGTAGCTTCTCAGGCTGTGGGGAAAAGTGGAGGCCACCTGGGTGGAACCCACAAGAAACCCGATTGCCACTGTTAACCCCCTTTCCTGCACTTGCCTCTTTTCATTAGCTTCTCTGGAGTCAGAGGAAGAGATGCCTTTCCTGGCAGGGTTAGCCTTCTTCACCACATCTCCTGACCTGATTTTCATGATTTTCTTGCTTTCTCCAGCATCCCAAACCATACCCTGATCATAGTTTCTTTCTGTTGCACTTTCAGATAGCCATGGATCTTCCTTCATTAAATACAGCACCCTTCACTGGCTTCCCATGTCATTTGATTGTGGATTTCACTCTCTCTCATGATTCCATTTAAAATTGTTCCTAAATCTTATCCTGTGATCATAGCTTTAATTCTGATTCTCTTTTTAACTTGTGTAGTTTAACTTTTTATTTCAGATAATTTGTGACTCTTGGCAAAATCACCACAGAATTTTTTCTTGCAAAATCCAGTGGCTTATAATAGTCTTCTTCAAAATCTAAAAACAGTAATAATGACAGCTATTTACCAAGCTGGCCTCTGTGAGTCCTGTGCCCCCTTTAGCCTCATCTTACAAATGAGGAAAAGAAAGCTCATAAGTTAAGAAATGTCACTTAGCTACTACTTCGTAGAGTCAGTATTTGAATCCCTGGTTTGTATTCTTACGGCATTATTCTACACTGCAGCATTAGGTTATAGAGACCTCACCACTTTTTTCATATCCTTTCTTCCTCCAACTAGTTTAATAATTTTTGTCTCCTGTATCTCTCTCATTGCTTTTCCAGTGCTTCTCATCAATATCCTTTTTAATATAGATGTATCATTTCCTCCTTCATTAGGATAGACTAAACTACCATAGCAAATTGACTCTAAAATTTGGCTCAAGTAGAATAGGAATTTCTTGCTTATAGACTGGTCTGGGGGAACTGTTTAGTTCAATGGACAGTTCTTTTTCACCTGGAAAATCTGGAGCTGATATTTCTTCCTCATGGTGGCTTCACAATCCCTTAGATCCCCCTCATCATCTAAATTTAGCCAGCAGTAGAATAAGCTCATTTGGGAGTTTCTAATGGCCCAGCCTATAGCAGTTCACATGACTTTCACTCTCATTCGCTTAACGAGGAGATCTTTGTCATTTCACTCAATCAAATTCAAGGACAAGTGGGAAGTACAGTGTGTTAAAAATAAAAGAAGGAGAACAGTTTTCCGTGAACGGCCAGCAGTCTCTGCCACAGCCCCTGAGGAGCCTCTGTCTTCTCCGTGGTGATTCTGTTTCTTCACAAACTTCCACAGAAGCACTCTGCTGGTTCCAACTGTCCCTTTGATATTGATATTCTCCATATTTTCCTCTTGAACTTATACATCTGTATGAACTCTATTCCCACATGTCCCTGGTATTTAGGACATCTTGTGTAGGTGCACTATTGTCACTTCGAACCCAGTATGTCCAAAAATAGAAGCCATCTTCGCTCCCAAACAGGTTTCTCATCCTGACTCCTCCTGTTCTTTCTGTCTCATGATCATATCAGCAAGAATGTATCATGTTTTATACTCTTTTCCCCTCAGTCCCCATAGCTTCTCCTTTGATATTGCCTATTAGCTCCACTTTACTTCGTCTCTCTCTTGAGGCAATGCTAAGTATATCTCATGCCAATTACTATGAGTTCCAGTTGCATTTGATGTCTTATTTTCTTTCTCTGAGTCATTTTGAATCTTACTGCCAGATTTGACCACTTGAGATATGACATTCATCTTGTTTTTACTTTAAAAAGAAAGTTAAATGATTCGCTATTTCCTGTAGTAAGTAGTCTAAACATCTCCACTTGCTTTGTAAGTTCACTCCAAAATTTATCCAGCTGTTACTGAACACATTGTATGTGCTATTATTAAAGTGAGGTTGAAAATCCTATGGACTGTGTTCCTGCTGTGAACAAGAAATACTGGTGTTTTCGGATGGCAGGGTCCAGGATGGATGGATGGGATTGGAAAGAGAGTAAAAATCAGAGAAACTCCCTCATCCAAAAACGCGTCATCTGCACTATTGATAGAATATATATTCTCTGTCCTTTAAGGATTTAGTTTATATTTTGGGACAAATGAAGATCATTTCCCACCTCTTATATAGGCAAAAATTATGAAGATTGATTAAAAATCCAGTGAGGGTGCAGAGAAAGTTACCCACATTCACTGAGAGCACACATATCCATGGCCCAATAATTCCTCTTTAGTACATTCTATAAAATACTGACAGGAGCGTACACAGTGTATTTAGTATAAGTGAAAGTGAAAAGTTGGAGACACCCTAATTATTTTTAAGTAGGGAAAAGTCAAATTATGGTATGTCCTCAAAGTGGAATGCAATGCAGTTAAAAAAATGAAATAAATCTAAATGTACAGACATGGAAGGGGCCCATAAGATATAGATAAATTAAAAAAACAGAACAAAATAGATACAGAACTATATGTATACCATGATCTATTTTTTGTGCAAATGTATATTTACAACCATATATACATAAATGCAAGGGTTCACATACACATATTGTTAGGAAATGCTGAACAGATGCATTCCAAAATCCTAAGAGGCTAGAGAGAATGGGGATAAGATTGAGAGAGGCTATCCATTTCTAGTGAATACATTCCTATATATTTAATGTTTTAAATTAATGTATAGCCCTGGTAGGTGTGGCTCAGTAGATTGAGCATTGGCCTGTGAACCAGAGGGTCGCCAGTTCGATTCCCAGTCAAGGCACATGCCTGGGTTGCAGGCCAGGTCCCCAGTTGGGGGTGCATGAGAGGCAACCACACACTGATGTTTCTTTCCCTTTCTTCCTCTCTAAAAATAAATAAAATATTTAAAAAATAAAGTAAATAAGTTAATGTATAAAAAGTACATACTTATATTTCTCAGTAAAGAAAATTTTGTCATAGAAATATGAGCTTGAGATGATAATGGTATTAGAATCCTGTCTCCTTTAATCTTATCACTTGATATTTGCCCTTAAAACAACGCTCTCTTTTTATTTCATTTCCTCTTGCAATTCACATGGATGAACTCTCCCAATTTCTTTTTTTAAGATTTACTTATTTGTTTATTTTTAAAGAGAGGAGAAGGGATGGTGAAAGAGAAACATCAGTCAGTTGCCTCTCACAGGTGCCCCAATGGGGACCAGGCCTCCAACCTATGAATGTGCCCTGACCAGGAATTGAACCAGCAACTTTTTGCTCTGCAGAACAATACAGGACAACGCCCAACCAACTGAGCCACTCAGTTGGTTCAGGGCTCTCCCAATTTCTTAAAGTCACCTTATATACTTTTAATATCTTCCTTTGATCACTTCCTCACTTCCTTTCATATTAGCTTTCTAGGTGGCAGGATCACAGCTGAAGACAGTCCAGGCTTCCTGTACCTGGTATATGTTATTGTTATTCCTTCCTGTTCTCACTATAGCCATTTATTTTTGAAAATTCAGTGAATATGAGTCATTTGTATTTTTGGATTTCTTTCAGACTTGGAGAGTAAAATGGAAACCAAAGAGCTAACCTTAAAGAATAACATTTTGTGGGAAGAATTACACCATGACCTGATGACGGAAAGGTCCACAAGAGGAAGCACCTTGTATTCCAAATTTAGAAAAGTTTCCAAATGTGATAAGTTAGATAATCACCAGGACAACCAGGGAATGAGTGAGGAGCAAATTCCCTTGATCCACAGGAAAATGCTCACTCAGGAGATAGACCAAGAATCTAACAGATTTGAGAAAAGTATTAATGTGAGCTCAAAAGATATTCCAGGACCAGCAGGTTCTCCAAGAAAAAGAGACCATAAATATGATATATCTTGGAAGAGAAGTAGATACAATTTAGATTTGATTAATCATTCAAGGAGTTATACAAGAATGAAAACCTTTGAGTGTAATATTTGTGAAAAAATCTTCAAACAGCTCATTCACCTTACAGAACACATGAGAATTCACACCGGAGAGAAACCTTTCAGATGTAAAGAATGTGGGAAAGCCTTTAGCCAAAGTTCATCCCTTATTCCACATCAGAGAATCCATACTGGTGAGAAACCCTATGAGTGCAAGGAATGTGGGAAAACCTTCAGATATCCATCATCTCTTACTCAACATGTTAGAATCCATACTGGGGAGAAGCCCTATGAATGTGATGTGTGTGAGAAAGCATTCAGCCAGAGCATTGGGCTGATCCAGCATCTGAGAACTCATGTGAGAGAGAAACCTTTTACATGCAAAGACTGTGGAAAAGCATTTTTCCAGATTAGACACCTTAGGCAGCATGAGATTATTCATACTGGTGTGAAACCCTATATTTGTAATGTATGTAGTAAAACCTTCAGCCATAGCACATACCTGACTCAACACCAGAGAACTCATACTGGGGAAAGACCATATAAATGCAAGGAATGTGGGAAAGCATTTAGCCAAAGAATACATCTTTCCATTCATCAAAGAGTACACACTGGAGTGAAACCTTATGAATGCAATCATTGTGGGAAAGCCTTTAGGCATGATTCATCCTTTGCTAAACATCAGAGAATTCATACTGGAGAAAAACCTTATGATTGTAATGAGTGTGGGAAAGCCTTCAGCTGTAGTTCATCACTTATTAGACATTGTAAAACACATTTGAGAAATACCTTCAGCAATGACATGTGAAATACGTTCAATATCAAAGAATCCTCATATTGGAACAAAATCCTCTAAATTAGTGGTTTTCTGACTTTTGAATTCCAAAAACCAGTAATTTTTTATTGGTTTGATCCAATGTTACAGCTGTTAGTTTTGTCATATTAAATGAAACCACCTATTAGCATTATTTCAGAAAAGAAAAGGCATTTTAATATTTAAAAATATAGGAAGGATATAATAAGGAACAGACCTTTACATTGAATTAAATCAGCTTTATGAAAACCTTCCAAATTTGTTTTAACTTTTCTCATTCCACTATGAGTCAGTCAAAACTTAATCATGGCAGGTCAATAATCCGTGGACTGGCTTTTGAGAATCACTGTTTTAAATATACTTTAATGAATCAGAATGAAATGTAATATAACCTTTTTACTATACTTATATGGCTAGAAGAGGTAAAAATGAAAACATTGGTTGGCTCACTTTTGAGAAATAATGTTAAATGAAACTTTCTAAAATTAACAGATAACCTACTCTACATGCTTATGTATTTTTAATGATTTCTTATAGAGAATTAGCAAACTTTTTTTGTAATGGGCCAGACAGTAAATATGTTATGTGTTGTGGGCCGTAAGGCCTCTGTCAGAATTACTCAACTCCACTATTAGTGAAAAAGCACCCAGAGACAATACATAAATTGGGTGTCCCGATCTTGGCACTGGTATTCTGGGTCAGATGCTTTGTTATGGGCAGCTGTCCTGTGAGCTGTGCATGTTTAGCAGTATCACTACAAGATGCCAGTACTAGATGCCAATAGTCCCCCACCAGAGTGACAACCAGAAAGGTCTCCAGACATTGTTAGAAGTCCCTAGGGGTCAAGATTGTCCCTACATGAGAACTCACATATCTGAATGTTCCAATAAATTTAAGAAACAGGTGTTGGGTTGCATTTTGCCCAAGGCTATAGTTGCCTCTCCTATATATAGAATGTAAATGGCTAATAATGGCAAGGAACTCATTTAATGTCAAATTAGTGTGTTTATGCCATAACTCCTATCTCCTTATCAGTTCCTTTGATATTTTGTTGCAAGAATTTTTTTTTATATAGTTTCTATTTTATTTTATTTTATTTTATTTTATTTTTCAGATTTAATGTGTTTTATTGATTAAAATATTACATTGCAAGAATTTTTTAAAAAATCACATTATGGAGATATTTATACAGACTTCAATCTGTAATGATGCTTTTTTTTTTTTTTTTTTTTTTTTTTGAGAAAGAGAAAAACATTGATTTGTTGTTCCACCTATTTACAAATTCACTGGTTGACTCTTGTTTGTAGCCTGACCAGGGATCAAACCCACAACCTTAGTGTATAGGGGTGGTGCTCTAACCAACTGAGCTAACTGGCCAGGGCCAATGATGCTTTCTTTTGTTCATCCATAAGTACTTAGGAAGGTATGTCTAAAACAACTGCAGTGCCATTATTACACCTAAAACGATTGGACCATAATTCTTTAATACATATTGATGACTTTTTGAAGATATATTGAAATTGGTGGCTGCCATTTCAATTTTTTTTTTAACTTTCCCTTTGATAAGTATACAGTATTAGATTTGAAAATGTCCTTTTTGTTAATTGGTAGGGACTTTGAGATAGCCCCCAGAACAACACATCTAGGGACCCACCAAAGAGGCCGTATTGAGAGGCAAGTATGAGAGAGGAAAAGCAGGGATTGACTCATAGTACTTTACTGCATTTAGTAGATGCTGTATCCTTCCAAACATAATTGGAGGTAGGTCAAGTTCAACTTCTTATTCTTACCTAGCAGAACAATTCAATTGCCCGAGCACTGTAAGTGTGAACTTACAAAGCAAAACTGTAAAACTAGAATATCTAATATCTCTAGATTTTTGTTACTACATTTAATTTTTTAAAACTGGCCTCAGATTCTTAAGTCCTTATATGGGCCAGAGGAGAGAGGGGTATGCACTGTTTCTTACATATGTCCTACCATGCTTCTGTGGTCTTAGATTTCCTAAGAATTTTAGTTCCTCTGATTGCTCCTTTTAGTGAAAGGCATGACTATCACTTTTCTCTGTCGATAGTCCCTCCCTCAGTGATCTCATATAGTCTTATGTCCTAAGATATCATCTCTGTTTAACTGCCAGATTTGTGTCTCTAGCCCACACCTACCTCATGAACTCCAGCCTTGTTCCTGATGTTGGGTCCTTGCAGTAGCTGTTCCTTCAGATGTCCTACACCCTTACCTCCTCATTTTTAGTCAGATGTTGCCTTTTCACTGAAGACTATCCAGACCATATTACTTAAAGTTGCAAACTGTTCCTTACTGCCCCCCCAACTGCAAATACTAGATATTTTATCTATTTACTATGCTTATTCACTATTGTTTTCCCCTACTAGTATTTAAGCTCCATGAGGGTAGGTATCTGGTTTTGGGTTGTTGTTTTTTTAACAAGTGCCTGCAACAGGGCCTGGCACACAGTTGGGACTCAGTATTTGATTGTTTTCATTTGAACTGAATTGAATTATGTATCCACATTGACAACAGAAAAAAGTTATCCCTATACCTAGAGTTTATAGGTGAGATCTTTTTGTTTCCTTTTTAAATTGTATGTACATATTTATTTATTTATTGTCCATCAATATATATCTTTTTTCATCACCTCCAGTACCACTACCTAGTCCAATCCATGATATTCTCTCACTTGGATTATTGCACACTTGCAAACCCACAGTTCATTCTCCAGATAGCACCCAAATGATTTTTTAATATGTAAGATTACCTTGCTTTTCAGTTCAAAACCCTCAAGGGCTTCCCAGTTCTCTCAGAATAGATCCAATGTTCTTACTGTGGTTTGCCTCAAGCAATATAGCATTTCTTGCTAGTTCCTCCATATGCCCACACATGATTCCACCTCAGGGCCTTTTGCCTGCTAAGATCCTCTTTCTCCAGATATCAGTATGGTTCACTTCCTGAGTTCTGTCAGGTCTCTGTTCAAATAGCTTCTCATCACAGGGACATTTCTTGATTACCCTCTGTAAAACAGCTCCTCACTTATAGCTATTTTCTTCTGGTTGATTATATTTTCATTGTTCCTTTCCCCCTCTTTACTAGTTTGAAGTTAGATACTCTACTTCTGTTCTTTTAGTGGTTGCCCTGAATATTATAACATGCATTCAAAATGTCATTAAATTATAAGTCATACAGAAAAGTGCATACATATAGATAAGTATCTTGACAAATTTTGAAAATTAAACACATCTGTGTAACCAGCTCATAGATTAAGAAGAGAAATTATAGCATTCCAGAATATAGCATTCCAGAAGGATCCCTCTGCTCCCTTCCAGTCATTATCCTCCAAAGGGTAACTTCTAATACTAGAGGTTAGTGTCACCCATTTTTGTTCTTTATATAAGTAGAATAATATGTTGTATATTCTTTTCTGTCTGGTTTCATTTGCTCAGTACTGTGTGGAGCTGCAGTATATTTTCATTGCTGTGCATACTCCATCTTGTGATAAAGCAATATTTATTTATCCATTCCACGGTTGATGAGCATTTGAATAATTTCCACTTTGGGGTAAATATAAAGAGTGTGCTATGAACATTCTAGTATATGTCTTTTGGTGAACATCATATACGCATCCTTGGTGGGTATATACCTAGGGATGGAGTTGCTGGGTCATAATGTTAGTTTTAGTAAATACTGTCAAATACTTTTCCAAAATAGTTGTACCAGAAGTGTCTGAAATGTCTGGACCTTTTTACCTGGGTTAACTTATTAATTTTTTCTTTATACTTAGCACTTTTTATCCCATGTAATCTATGCTATTCAAGGTCATAAAAAATTCTCTATCTTTATTCTTAAGTTTTTTTGTTTTGTTTAACCTATCACATTTAGAACTGAAAACCATCTGGACTGATTTTGTGTATGTTGTAAAGTAGGGCCAATACAAATATCCAAATGACCCAGTCCTAATTTATTAAAAAGACCTTCATAAGTGAGGTGAAAGTTGATGTGTGCATCTGCATCTGTACTCTTAGTCTATTCCATTGTTCAGTTTACCTATTCTTACCTCATTGTCTCAATACTATAACTTTATAATAGGTTTTCATATTCAGTAATATAAGTATTCCAGCTGACAATATATATATTTTTGTCAAAGTTTAATGTTAATGAATACCTCTACTCTCCTCCAAGATAGTCTTTAGAGTACTTTAACTTAGTTAACACTTAAAGTATTACATTTTAACTTAGAATACTTTAGCTCCATTCACCCCCTTCCTGACCTGTTCTTGGGTATTTTAATCCTATTTTTTAAACCTCACAAAATATAAGTTTTTTATCTATATCATTAATGCTCATTTAGATTTAGTCACATGTTTTCTGCTTGCTTTTGTTTTTGCTGCCTTTTTACACTTTTGTCCTTTTGTCTGGAATCATTTTCTTTCTGTCTAAAGTTAAACTTAGAGAATTTCCTTTAATACAGTCTGCTGATGGCAAACTCTCTCAGTTTTTGTCTGAAAATGCTTTTGTTTTGCCTTTATTCTTGAAAGATCTTTTTTACTCTGCATTGAATATCTCTTGGTTGTCAATTATTTTCTCACAAAACAGAGATTTCATTGCACTGTCTCCTGGCTTACATTATTGCTGGTGACAAATTTGCTGTCATAATGCCACTTGTGTCGGTTATCAAATTTTCCCCCTGTATTAGTTAGCAATTGCTGAATAAGAACTCTAAATCTTAATGGCTAAAAATGTGTGCAAGGCAGAGTGGCAATGTCTTTCATGGCTTAGCTCCTGAAATTATACACTATCACGTCTACCACATTCTATTTTTTAGAAAGGAGTTTGCTTCACATGCAAGGGGAAAGAAATTAGTCTCCATGTGTTGGAGGGAGGAGTGGGCATATTTTAAAACCATGGCCACTTTTAAGATTTTCTCTACAACTGCTGCTGCCGCCACTCCACCCCGGCTCTGCCCCTCCTACCTGTCTGGATGACTATTTCTTATTTATTTCTTTGTTTGTTGGACTTCCATGCAGTTCTATTTTCTGGTACTTCTGGTTGTTTTTTTTAGTTTTGAGGTAGTTGTAATTCCCTAGTTGTGGAGGGAGACGCAGCGTGTCTACTTACGCCTCCATCTTGGCCTTGTACTTAACATTTCTATGAAAACATATCTGTAGAAACTATTTAAGGCCTATAATTATAATGCTTTCCTCCAGAAAGGATTTGTAATTGCTTTTGCCAGGGGTCTGGTGACATCACAGTCAGGGACCACCTAAAACAAGACCAAGACCTGAGACAGGCAATTTAACCCTAGCCTGTAAATTCCTCTCAAGCTATTCCACTTCCAATTCATCCTCGTCCTAAGGGTTCAGCCTTTTCGGGTCCCAGTTACTGTACAGGTTTTCTATTTCACTCCCTACTCTTTCCTTCCTTCCTTCCTTCCTTCCTTTCTTCTTTGAAGTGCAAAAGGAAGATGATCATTTTTCAGCTAGGTAAATGTTTCAGGGCAGAAGCATCTTCCAATGTTCCAAGTTGGATTACCTTTCTGGATCCTAGCTTTCTAGCTTTTGGTCTGGTAAGCCTATCTTGCCATCTCTTAGACACTTTGTTATGGGCTGAATTGTGTATCCCCAAAATTTATATCCCGAAATCCTAACTCCCAATACCTCAGAATGTGACTGTATTTATCACATATTTTGGTGATTAAACTCAGTCATTTAAAAGAGGTAACTGAGTTAAAATGAGGCATTAGGGTGTGCTCTACACCCATCTGACTGGTATCCTTATAAGAAGAGGAAGTTTGGGCAGAGACACACCAGGGGCATGCAGGCACACAGCGGAAAGACCCAGTGAGGACAAAGGGTGAAGGCAGCCATTTGCAGCCAAGAAGCAAGGTCTCGGGAGAAATCAACTCTGCACCTGGATCCTGTTCTTTGGGCCTCCACAACTGTGAGAAAATACATTTCTGTCGTTTAAGCCACCCAGTTAGTGGTACTGTATAATGGCCCTAGTAAACTAATACACACCTTTAAAAATATTAAAATATATATATTCCAGACTTTTACTTTTTAATATTATTGTTTTCTAGGTGGGTGGATATAAATATCCTAGCCCACAATTAACAGAGAAAGGAACTCCAGTTATCCTCTATCGCCCACTCTGCAAGCTGCTTCCCTTTTCCTCATAGCCCTTATCATCACCTTGGATATAATCTATTCTTCTGTTTATTTATCTATTTAATCTCACCGGAATTAAGATCCAAGAAAGCAGGGACTGCGTTTTGATAACTGTTGTATCCTAAGATCCTGTAACAATCAGTGCGTGGCAGATCGAGGGCACTAAGGAGACGGTTGGTGAATGAAAGAATGAATGAATGAATGACAGAAAAGGGGCTTTCCCACCAGAACAGCTGGCAATCCACGTGGTCTCTCCCAACCGCTGCCAGGACACACGGCAGGTCCTCCCGGGTGCCCGCTGCCCCTGAGTCCGGGCGGTCCGCAGTGGGGGTGGGGGGCGGGGAGCACGCTCCACCGAATCTGGGTTCCGGGTCTTCGCTCGCGCCCCACATCGCTGGAGCCAGCGGGCTCCTGGGCAGACCTCATGGGCGGAGCTAGCAGCGGGCGGGCGGAGCCGCCGGAAGACTAGCAGGCGCTGGGCTGGGGGGCATTACCCTGCCTAGGTGGGCCGCACTCCGGGGTCCGCTGGGCGCCGCGCTGGGGGGAGACGTGGCGCAGGCAACTGCGAGGAATCGTCTTGAGGCAGCGGCGCTAGGAGACGCCAGACTGCGGCCCAAGAGGAGGTGCCCTGGTTGATGTGGCCGCTGCCGCTGCCCGAGCATTAAAGCCGCAGCCTGCGAGGCGTATCCTCGTCTAGGTCCGCGGGAAGCCGGTTCAGGGAACCCCTCCCATTGCAGCTCCCAGAGCCCCGCTCTTCCTCGGTATGTGGCTGCGAAAGGCCACGTTGGTGGGTTAGAGTTCATCAGGAGCGGCCGTACCCGCCCTAGGCCGCCTGTGCTTGGGTATTTCGAGAAGACCCACTTCCAGTCTGGAGACCAATGTGGACATTGGGCGTGTTTTGAGTGGGGATGTGGTCTGTCTATAGAAGGCTGGGAAAGAACAAAATCTGTTACCAGTCCGCCCCTAAAGAGACCCTCTGGAGCTGAACGCCTCGAGAGCGAGCGCTCTCACGCCCCCATCTCTGGTCCTACCAGCGTCCATGGCCGATCTGGTGAGTAGGAAGCTGCACTGCCTGTGTCGTCAGTCTTTAAAGTCCGAGGGAGGCCGGTCTGGGAGCAGTGAGAAGGGGCATCTTCTAAAGGAAGATTCTCTGTCAGTAACCGTTTCATAAATTTCTCCACTTCGGTAACAAGACATTTGCTTTTTATATATTAAGAAGCAGGATATTTCCCACATGCTCCAATCGGTTAGGATGGAGCCTCCCTTCTCTGCATCAGTCACAGATGAAAAAAAAGAGATGCCCATAAAACACACACCCTGCCCCGCAAACTTTGTGAAGTTGGGCCAGCCTCCTCTCCACAGAGCTGGGGCTGACTTGGGAGCCCCAGACACACTGGACCTGGTGGCGGCGGAGAGACCTACCAGCTCAGAGGCCATGGGGTCAGATGAGATAGAAGATGTATTTGAGTTGTTCCCCCCACCCCAAATTGCCTATTACAAACAGTTCTACAGTCATCTTCATTATATTCCAAGTACTATATTCCCTCCATTTGTAGGCATACTCCTCTCCCTCAGTTTTAACATTTTTGAAACCAGGACACATCTTAACAGAGAGGCTAAAAGAATTAGCCAGCTGCTAGGCATCCACGTGGGTGGTGATGTGTCTGCCACTGCTTGCCCATGTGAAAATACAGCTGTGTGATTATTCCATCAGTTGAGAGGAACTTTAAATTGAGATCTCTAATCTAGCTGTCTGGCTTTAAAGCCTGCCCTCTTTCAAATATGTATCCAGGCAGCGGATGCATGCAGCATATAAGGAGGGAAGTCAGGGCAGGGTTGGTGCATGTCTGTATTTTTGGCTGTTTGTGTATGTGTGTGTGGAACTGGGAGACAGAACCACATCCAAGAGCATTGACTGTACTTATTCCCACATTGATGCCAAATCTTTGTTTTTGGATCTTTTGCAGTTTTAAATATATTTTGCACGTTCTGGAGGCTGTATGAGAGTGCTCCTGGATCCCTCCTCCCCTGCCTTGTGCTCTGATAGAAGAAGATAGAGGCATGCACTCAAACCTACCCAACTGGCTGCCTCCCAAGGAGGGAGTACTTAATTTAAGAGAAGAGTCAGTTTTTCAGAGTCGTTGAAGTCACATCAGCCTCTAGGAGCTCCCAGGTTCTGGTGCTGCAGGAACATGCCAAAGTCCTGAGGGCAGGAGACTGTTATCAGAGGAGGACCACACAGCTGTCAGGCCTCTCAGCAGAAGTTCTGGCAGTTTCCTCAGCAGAGGTGGACAAGCCCAGTCAGGCAGACATCATCATGCTGCAGCAGCTGTTGATCACCCTGCCTGCTGAGGCCAGCACCTGGGTGAAGCTGCACCATCCAAAGAAGGCCAAGGAGGGGATGCCCCTGTGGGAAGACGTGACGAAGATGTTTGAAGGAGAAGGTGAGAATAGACTGATGGAGGTGGGGATGGAAGGAGAAAGAAGAAATCTCATTTGTGCGTGGAAAAGATAGGCACACTTAGCGCTGCCTGGTGTGACTCAGTGGATTGAGTGCCGGCCTGTGAACCATTGGGTCACTGGTTCGATTCCCAGTCAGGGCACATGTCTGGGTTGCGGGGTCAGGTCCCCAGTTGGGGGTGTGCATGAGAGGCAACCACACATTGATGTTTCTCTCCCTCTCTTTCTCCCTCCCTTCTCCTCTAAAAATAAATAAGTAAAACCTTTAAAAAATACTCTTAAAAAAAGATAGGCCCTCTTAATTGTTCTGGTCTCTTGGAGAGAAAACGGGGAAAGCAGGTCTCTGGGGTTCATGCTTGTGGCCTTTGGGAAGTGGATAGCTGTAAGAGTTCTGGAATTCTGGCTGTATGATCGGTGCTTCTGGATCCTTTTTCTCCTCCCTTTTTGCTCCTTTAGAAGAAGGTAGAGGCCTGCACTCAAACCTACTCAACTGGCTGCCTCCCATGGAGGCGGCACTTAATATGGTGCCCTTGGCACAGGCTCCTTGCTGACATGTGCTCCGTGCTGCCCCGTGCTGCGTCCATCCCTGTCCTCAGATACCACACAATGTGAGATGTTCCCCATCCGCGGCTCCTGAGCATGTAAATGTGATTCATGGATAGCAACGTGAAAGCCTTCTGCACTCTCAAACCCTCCAGTGGTTTTCCTTTACAAGTTTCAGTCATTTTAGCCTCAAACCAATATCAGTTCTTTCATTTCATTTTCTGCTAAGAGGAAGGAATGACATGCTTGATTACTCTCATTTTACCTTAAAATATATCGGTTCAGTGAGAAAATGTCCAAGATTACACATTACTTAGTGATCTGGTCAGGATAGATAGATGGGTACAGGAATTCTTGTGTTTCATGTGATCTCTTAATTTGTGCTTTTAGCACTTTAGATTTAACTAATATTTATTGTATTTTAGCTGTGTCAGACAGGGACTTTGCCAAGCATCTTGAGAGACAGAAAAATGAATACTGATCTCTAATGCTGATCACTAACTGATGGAGATAGACACATACCCAGATAAAAATAACAGAAGGCAACCTAGGAAAATGCTAAGTAAAGTTCTTTTGGAAGACAAGAGATATGAAACATTTTTCCAATTGTACTTATCTGAGAAATTTTCACAAACCAGGTAGCATTGAATTGGGCCTTGAAAGATGTCTAAGTTTTTTATAGAAGGTTCAGAGAATGAGGACTGTTATAGTCTAACTGAGGCTGATGTTCGTGCCCAACAGATGAAGGAAGGATGGTGATTGGAGGAAACCAGTGCTGGACAAATATGCTCCAGGTAGACTGTAGAGTGCCTTGAAGTCCATGGGAAGTGACTGAACTTTTTTTCTTGTTGGAACCCTTTTAACAGGGGACCGGCCTTGTAAATCTGTGCATTTGGACCAGCATTGGCCATTGGGAAATACTGATGCCCAAAAAATGCACTGCAGTTCCTCCTCATTAAGGAGGCTCCAGTATGCTCTTGGGTCATTCTAAATGTTCCTGTTTGTGACTGTTCAGCAGGTCTACAGGAAACTTATTTCAATTTGGGGGGTTTGGGGAGATATAAACCTCATGGTTCTTTTCCTTCCCCAGCTCTGCTACCTCAGGATGCTGTTGAGATCCAGGAAGAACATCTAACGAATGAAGGGACGTCTGGGGCTCAAACGGCAGAATCACTGGTGGGTTGGAGTCCCCCCTCCCACTCTTTGTGTGTGTGTATGTGTGTGTTTGACATACTTCTTGGTTTTTAAGGCTATAACTTGCCCCTGTTTTTTTTTTTTTTTTGGAGTGGGAGAGTTTTGAGGCTAACAAGTCCAACCTAGGAAGCTCAGAGAACATTTCTCCTGGGCCACAGTGGTAGCAAGTTATCTGCTCATAGTATAAGTTATACCTTCCTCCATCTAACTCTTGTTTAACCAATATCTATATCTAACATTGTGCTAATTTTTGTAAAGAAAGTAAAATGAATGATATAATTCTAGCCTCTAGAAAACAACCGATCCACTCGGGATCTAAGATAAGCCATACATATTTTTGAGTATTTCATGCTGAAAAACAAACTTTGTAAATGAGAAGAAAGTTCTGACATTCTAAGTGATGTACACATATCACTTGTGAACTTCATGAGGTGACCCTTAGAGTATCGGGAGCAGACGTCAAACTGCAGTCAAAAAAGTGTGAAGGGAAGAAGTGGTGAGGCCACACAGTGCACAGATTAGCCTGGGCAGATACAACAGGGTGTCAGAAATGGGTGTCCTCACTGCCTGGTAGAAGGATGGGTGAGATAGAAGAAAAATTGTTGAATAAAAGGAAAAGGAGACTATTAAAGAGGAGATACTATTCGAGAACAGAAGAGTTTTAAGTAAAAAGAAGTTGGGTTCTGAAATTAGATGGTATAGGATTTGAACTTCTCTTGAATTTTCTCGCTTGGTGATCTGTCACAATATTTTTTAGCTGTTTACAATCCCAGTTTCCTCAGCTAATTTAGAGGCTAATACTCCCTAGGATTGAAATGCAACCCAGAGTTACTTAGAGAAATGTGGAAGAAGTAATAATCTAATTATTTAGAGTTATCTCTACATTCCACTTTTCTAGAATTCCTAATTTCCTGACATTTATCAAAAACGTATGGGATTCTTAGTCCTGGGAAAAGATTACATTTTTAAAATATAGGATAAAACACTTAAGAAAGTATGTAGTTCTATTTTGAGGTATGTATACACCATCCAATCAAATCAAGATAGAAAGTATTTCCACTATCTCAAAAAGTTCCATCATGCCCAATCAAAACTCTGCTTTTCCCCCAGCAGAGAGTACATGAAATTTCCATTTATTTCTTATAACTGCATGTAAGTCTATCTCAAAATGGATTTACATGTAAAATTATCATGTAAAATTCTCTCAAAATAAAAATTTAATTTTAAAAAGAATGTATGTTCTATAATGTTCTATAAATATCAGTTATGTCAGTTGACAGGTGTTCAAAGCTATATCCTTGATGAATATTTGTCTAATTGTGTCAGTTACTAAGAGAAGAATGTTAAAATCTCTATTTTGATTTTTTCTTTATCTCCCTTTAGTTGTTAATTCTGCTTTATTTTGAATTCTCTTATCAGATGCATAAACACATGAGATTGTTGTCTTTTTGATGAACTGAACCTTATCATTATGAAATGTCTCTTAATGCCTAGTAACATTCCTAAAGTCTACCTCGTCTGATTTAATATTGTTCCCTTTTTAGTTATTGTTTGCATGGCATAACCTTTTCCATTCTTTTGCTTTTCACCTATCTTTGTCTTTATATTTAAAGTGTGACTTTCTTAAATATAGCTGGTTGGATCTTGCTTGGTTAGTTCATTTACATTTAACATGATCATTGATGTGATGGGACTTAAGTATATATTCTTGTTCTTTGTTTGCTCTTTGTTCCATCTGTTCTTTGTTCCTCCTCTCCTGCCTTCTTTTGGATTGAATAGTTTTTTAGTATTCCATTTTATGTCCCTAATGACTTTTAAGCTATACTTCTTTGGTTTGTTTTTAGTGGTTGCTCTAGTCATTACAATATGCACTTTTAACATAGCACTGTTGCTTTAAATTAATATTGTACTGTTTCACATATAATATGAAAGTCTTATATTTCCACTTACTCTTTCCCAGTCTTTGTGCATTATCATAATATGTTTCATTTTACATATAATAAACCCCACAATACATTGTTCTTATTCTTGTTTTTAGCAGTAAATTTGTCATAAGAAAATTAAGAAAAGGAAAATAAAATGAGTCATTCATATGTGCCAACATATTTACCAATTCTGGCACTCCTAATTTCTTCCTTTAGTTCTGAGTTTCTCTCTGACATCATTTCTCTTCACCCTAAACAATGTCATTTAGTATATCTTATAGTGTGGGTGTCTTTATGACGAATTCTCATAGCTTTCTTTTGTTGATCTAAAAATGTCTTTATATTGTCTTTCAATATGATAACCTTGTGCTGGATACAGAATTCTAGATTGACTATTCTTTCTTTTAAGCACTTTAAAGATGTTCCATGATCTTTTAGCTTGTATTGTTTAGGATGAGAAGTCAGCTGTTATTCTTATTGTTCGCCTATATGTGGTGTTTTTCTTTTTAAAATACCAACTTTCCTTCCTTCCTCCCTCCCTCCCCCTTCCTTCCTTCTTTTCTTCCTCCCTCCCTCCCTTCATTCCTGCCTCCCTCCCTCCCTTCCTTCCTTCCTTCCTTCCTTCCTTCCTTCTTTCCTTCCTTCCTTCCTTCCTCCTTTCCTGCCTTCTTTTGGCTACTGTTACAATCTTCCCTTTTAACTTTGCTCTTCAGCACATTTACTATGAAGTGCATAGGCATGGCTTTCTTTGAATTTGTTCTTTTTAGGGCTTGCTGAGCTTCTTGGATCTGTGGGTTAATTTGGAAATTTTTTAGCTTTTATTTCTTTAAATATTATTTTTGCCCATTATCTCCTTCTAAGATTATAATTAATATATATTAAACCACTAGATATTATCCAGGACTTTTTCTCTTGGTGCTTCAGTTTTAATAACATCTATTTACCTGTCTTAAGTTTCACTGATCTTGTCTTTATCAGGGTCCAGTGCGCTATTAAGTCCATCCAATGGATTTTTCAGATATTGTATTTTTCATTTGTGGAATTTTTATTTAGTTCTCTTTTTAGCATTTCTGTCTCTCCCCCAAGTTTTCATCTCTTCTACCTATAATTTATTGTAAATTCTTTAACATATTTTAATAATTGCTTTAATTTTCTTGTCTGCTCATTTTAATGACTTGTCACATATGGGCATGCTTCTAATGATTTTTGTTTTCTTAATTATAGGTCAGATTTCCCTCTTTATTTACATGTCTAACAATTTTTTTATTGTGGGTTAGATATTGTGTGTAAAAGAACAGTGGAGGATTAAATAAGTATATGAGGTCCAGGCAGTATCCAGCCATGCAATGTGAAAAATAGAGACATTTATTTAAGAAGATACAAGGAACATTGTATATAGGACAGTGATGCTTCAGTCCCCTTCAAAGTAGGCACCTTGGGACCTCACACAGTTCTCTCAACCACCATTAGTTGCCTTGTTGTATTTTCCTGAATCTCATCAACAGTCTGAAATCTGTTCCCTTTCAAAGGTGATTGTAGTTTTGGGAAAAGCCAGAAGTCACAGGGCACCAAATCTGGGCTGTAGGGAGTGCTGAGACACCCGGGTGATTTGATGTTTTGCAAAAAAACTGCACGAGACATGGCGCACAAGTGGGCGCGTTGTCATGTTGAAGCTGCCAATCACCAGTTGCCCATAGCTGCAGTCTTGAATTATCAAAATAATTTCCATGGAGGAATGTTCAAGCTTAATGCAAAATTTGATGCATATTTGTTGCTCTACTTGCTCAGTCATTTTGAATGCAATGGCCATATAATACACATGCTCACTCAATGGTGTCTACTGACTAGTACAGTGAAGTTGTCATTGTTCACGCATTCACATTCCAGTCCACTCTCCTTGGCTGCCAGGTTACATCAATGTCGCACAAACCGTTGTTATATCAATGATGGCTGGACTTTTTCCGGACAGACCTCATATATATAGTTTGTTTCATTCTGTTTATTTTCAAGAGACTCTTTGATGGTTAAGACCTTTGGTGGTTAAGGTGGAGACTGCTTATTCACATCCCTCCTAGAGCTGTGGTTGAGTGCTGGCTGAGGCACAGCTTTGATTGAGTTCACTTCTGATTAACCCAGCTACCAGTGCCCCATGACACCACTACAGAGGGTCTGATCTTTTTTATCTCCTCAATATTTGAGCTAAGAAGGGGTTAGGCTACAGGTCCAGACAGTTTTATTCATCTATGCATTTAACTCCAATAGGGCCTCAGAATTTAAGCTCAGCAGGAATGCATTGGCCTTTGTGACAATAAGCACTAAAAGCCTCTCTTCTCCCTCCCTCTGTTCCTGGTGCTTACTGGGCCTCTCTGATCTCATCTTCTTTCACTCTCCCCTTTACTAACCTGCCTCCAGTGATGCTGTTCATTCTCCTGCTCTTCAAACAAGCAAATTACAATATCACCTCAGTTTCTTTGTACTTGCCTAGAATACTCTCCCCTCAGATTTCCACAGACCTCTTCCTCACTGAATTCACATCTCTGGTCAAATATCACCCTTTTAGAGAGGCCTTTCCCCTCTACCCTACATAGAAGATCATTCATACACTCACAGTGGCTCTTGCTATTCCCCTTATCCTACTTAATTTCTTCTAAGCCACATATGACCATCTGCCCTTCTATGTATTTAATTATTTATGGTAATCTCCAGAGACTCTCAAAACAGATCCAGAGGTGGCTCCCAATAAAACTAGTTTAGACTTGCTCAGAACTTAGATCACTCTCAGAACTCCATGAATCTTAATGGAGGTGGTTTGTGGCTGAAAAGCAATGTATTTGATATTCTAGGAACAGCTGACCTTCAAGGACATATCTGTGAACTTCACCCAGGAGGAGTGGGGACAACTGACCCCTGCTCACCAGAATCTGTACCGGGAAGTGATGCTGGAGAACTACGGGAACCTGATCTCCGTGGGTAAGGCTGAGCTAAACACTTATCCAGAAAGCTGCCCATTACAGAAGAGTCATTATTTCTAAATTATTAAATGTGGATTTCTTGGATCTGGGCCTTGGGCTTTGTGTTAGAGATGCCTCGTTCCTTTGAAAATCAAGCCAGGGCATATCTGATTGTTCTTCCTTTACTTCACAGAGCTGAAATACAAAGATATGCTGTGGTGTTCTTTTCCATTTTCAGGGATCCTAGGACTGGAAATAAATTCTGGGGATGGCTCTTAGACCTCAACATAGACATTCATACTTTTTTTTTTTTACTTCATAAGCAGGATACGAATTTTCCAAACCTAGGGTGATTTCCAAGTTGGAAAAAGGAGAAGAGCCATGGATAACAGAGAAAGAAGGCCCAGGACATTGCAGTTCAGGTGAGCCCGTCTTCTTATGCTGAGGCCCCTGGACAGGGCATGCACTAAACCCAATTTCACCCCGCTCTGCCACTCCTTTCCTTCACTTGACCTTGCAAAAGTCTCTTTGGAGGGAAGAGAAGTCTTATCCTCATTAAGATTAAACTTAATTTTCTCTCTTCAGTGTCCTAACATCTGCCAATTGAAAGTTCCTTTTTCTGTTCAGTCAAATGTACATGGTCTCCTCACAGAAAACAGATCTCTTTTCAGGACTCTCATTGCATTCTACAAATCTTTAATTTTCTCTCTTTCATTCTATTTCCACTTTCACCATCTTTCATTTTATGTAAAAAATTTTTATTGATTGATTTGAGAGAGAGAAGGGAAAGACTGAGAGTGTGTGTGTAAGAGGGGTGAGGGGAAAAAAAACATAGATTTGTTTTTCCACTTATTTATGCATTCATTGCTTGATTCTTGTATGTGCTCTGATGGGAGATCAAACCCACAATCTTGGCATATCAGAATGGTACTCTAACCAACTGAGCTACCTGGCCAGGCTATCTTTCATTTTATAATCCCAACTTCAAGTCTCACTCTTTTTAACTCACATATCTTAATTTTTTGTAACAATGACTTTATGAAAACTTCTGTAAGAGAAATTAACACAGGATTCATTCTCAGATTTAGTGGTCTTCAGCAATCTCCTTAAACTCTGTCAAATTATGAAATATTTTTGATGTTTAGAAAGGCATAGAGAGCATTATAACAAGTTTCTATGTAGTTTTCACCTTGATTAGGAACTAAAACAGAGTTGAAACCTTATTGCTCCCCTCCTACCTTTTGAAGTCACCAAGTGTTCTGAGTTTAAATAATAATATTCCCTTAGGTGTCTTCATGCTTTTCCCACATGTATATATCCTTAACCAATATATATTATTGTTTTGCATGTTCTTAATTCTTCCACTTATTTTTCTCAATCAACAGTTTATAATTATCCATGTTCATTAATTTCCATTGAATTGATAAATCACAATTTATTAATCCATTTTCCTGTTGATAGACTTTATACTGTTTCTAAATTTGGGGATTACAAAGATGCTACAGTAAATCTTCATGTATATATTCTCTTGTGTACATATGCAAGTGTTTCTCTGAGATATTTGGTAGAAGCAAAATGGTTGTCATGGAGTATATGCTTCTTCTTTTTGCTAGGTATTACCAAATTGCTCTCTGTTGCACCTATTTGTACACCCATCAGCAGGTTTTAAGAGTTTCTAGAACTCTACATCTTTGTTAACATTTGGCATTGACAACTTTAAAATTTTTGTAAACTCAGTGGGTGAATATGGTATCTTATTTCTTTCATTTTCCTGATTACTAGTGAGAAGGAGCATATTTTTCATGTTTATTGACCATCCAGGACTCCTCTTCTGTTAATTACTTATTCATATCCTTTTCCAATTGTTCTTTTTTTAAAAAAATTGATTTATAGAAAAGATATAAAATATATATTATCCTTTATTTTTTAAAATTTTACTTTTCAGTCCTGGCTGGTGTGGCTCAGTGGGCTGACTGCCGGCCTGCAAATTGGAAGGTCGCAGGTTCGATTCCTGGTCAGGGCACATGCCTGAGTTGCAGGCCAGGTCCCCAGTTGAGGGCATGCAAGAGGCAACTGATTGATGTTTCTCTCATGTGTTTCTCTCCCTTTCTTTCTCCTTCCTTTCCCCTCTCTATAAAAAAATAAATAAAATCTTTATAAAATATTTTTCTTTTCATATCTAGGTTCAATTCACTTGAAATTTATTTTATATATAGTATGAAATGAATATCTAGTTTAATATTTTCCACATGGATAATCAGTCCAGGAATTTATAGTTTATTATAGTTATTAATAGTTATTTATGAATAGTTAATGGCACTCTGTCACTTCTCAAGTTTATAATGCTTGGGTGTGTTTCTGGGCTCTACAGGCTGTCTTAATTACTGTGTTTCATTGTGAAACTTTATATCTGGTAGAGGTAGTTCTCCCATCTTGTTCTTTACAATTGCCCTGTCTTTTCTTAGCCCATGCTTTTCCATACAAATTATATAATGAGTTAATGAAATATATATATGCATATATATACATACACACACATATATAATGCATCAAATTTATGTAATGTGCATCTCACACTCACAAATACTCTGGAAGTATTTTTATTGGGACAGAATTGAATTTCTAGATCAATTTGAGGGGATTAGTATATGATATTGAGTCCTACTATCCAGGAACATGGTATATCGCTTTGTTTATTAATAATACCTATTTTTTTTCATTTTTTCTAAGATTTTAGGTTTTATTAATTTTAATTTTTGACTTTATTGGAATGACATTGGTTCACAAAACTATACTGGTTTCAACCTAATTTTTTCTTAATGAAGTTTTAGTATTTTCCCCATAAAGGTCTTGTGCATATTCTATTCTCTTTTGTCAGATTCATCTTGAAGACCTTATATTTTGTTGCTATTGTTGATGGTATGTTTTTTAAAATCATATTTTCTGAGAGAGAAACATCAATCAGTTGCCTCCTGTACATACCTTGATTAGGGATTGAACCTGCAACCTAGGTATGTGCCCTGACTGGGAATCAAAACTGCAACCTTTTATTGTATGGAATGATGCTCCCATCAACTAAGCCTACCAGCCAGGGCAGTTTACTGTTTCTTAATTTAATTTCCCATTACCTGTGCAGGGTGGATAATCATATTTAAATACAACTAAAATCTCATGTACTTTAAATGTGTTGTTATCTAAATCTCTATTCCATATACACTACAATAACTGAGTTTCCAAAGCATAAAGAATATGAATTATTTGTATTTTTTCTATTTTTTGCAGACTTGAAGAGTAAAACAGAAACCAATACGTCAACTGCAAAGAATGATATTTTACAGGAACAGTTGTATCAAGGCATCATAATGGAAAGGTTCATGAGGGATGATGTCATTGATTCCACATTGAGAAAATTCTCCAGATATAATGAGTTAGAAAGGCATCAGGACACTCATAGGAGAAATGCAGGACAAGCCATCTTGACCCATAAGAAGAGAGGCCAAGAAACTAACAAATATGGGGAAAATATTGTGAGTTCAAATGCTATTATAGAACAGAGGTACCATAAATATGACACACTTAGAAAGAGGAACAAATACAAATTAGATCTGATTAATCATCCAATGAGTTATATAAGAACAAAAACCTATGAATGTAGTATATGTGAAAAAATCTTCAAACAACCCATTCATCTTACTGAACACATGAGAATTCATACTGGTGAGAAACCTTTCCGATGTAAGGAATGTGGAAGGGCCTTTAGTCAAAGTGCATCTCTGAATACCCACCAGAGAATCCATACTGGTGAGAAACCCTTTGAATGTGAAGAATGTGGCAAAGCTTTCAGACATCGTTCCTCTCTTAATCAGCATCACAGAACTCATACTGGGGAGAAACCCTATGTATGTGATAAATGTCAGAAAGCTTTCAGCCAGAACATTAGCTTGATCCAACATTTGAGAACTCATTCTGGAGAGAAACCCTTTACATGCAATGAATGTGGGAAAACCTTTCGACAAATTCGACACCTTAGTGAACATGTAAGAATTCATACAGGGGAAAAGCCCTATGCGTGCACTGCATGTTGTAAAACTTTTAGTCACAGAGCGTATCTAACACATCACCAGAGAATCCATACTGGGGAGAGACCCTACAAATGTAAAGAATGTGGGAAAGCCTTTAGGCAGAGGATCCACCTTAGCAATCATAAAACCGTTCATACGGGAGTGAAAGCATATGAATGCAACCGCTGTGGAAAAGCCTATAGGCATGATTCATCCTTTAAAAAACATCAGAGACATCACACTGGAGAAAAACCTTATGAATGTAATGAATGTGGGAAAGCTTTCAGTTATAATTCATCACTGACGCGGCACCATGAAATACACAGGAGGAATGCCTTCAGGAATAATGTGTAAAAACAGGTTATCCAACATGAGAACAAAAGCCAAGTCTAAATCAGTGATTCTATGCTTTTAAATTTCAGGGCTCTAAATCTGAGTTATTGATATAATGATACCAACTTCTAATTTTGCCCATTGAGTAAATAAACACTACATTGATAACTATTACCTACTTAACACCTCTATACAAAGTACTTAAGAATAAAGGATGGTTCTTCTAATTAAATTTAGCAATATGAAAAATTCACACATTATTATTTTTCTGATTTCAGGGTGGATAAATAATTTTTCATTGGCACTCATTGATTTACAGGCCAGCATTTAGGAACTACTGTTTAAAATGTCGCTACCCCCCATGTTTTAAATTTTGAAAAGTATTTTTTAATGGGGAAAACTCATGGTACAAAGTTCAAAAAGCACAGACAGTTGTATAAGTGAGAAGTATCCTTCCTCCACTGCCACCATAAAATTCTCCCTAAAGGCAGCCATTTTTTGTAACTAATTTTTTTGTGTACCCTTCCAGAGAATTTTCTATTTATATCCAAGAGAATACACAGCTTTTCTCTTTAAGGATAAATGGCAACCTCCTATGCAAGTGCATCTGCACATTACTTTTATTACTTAACCATATATCATGGAGGTCATCCCACATCAGTAAATTGCCTACCCATTCTTTTTCAGCTGCATAATATTCCCTGTTTTGAATATACTTTTATTTAGCTAGACCACTATGGATGGACTTATGGATTTCCAATTTTTTATTTATATAATGCTGCCATGAATAGTCTTACATATTTTCTCATATATGTAAGTATATATGTAAGGTACATTCCTAAAACTGGAATTTCTGTGCTAGAAGGTGTATGTTATTGTATGATGGATATTGCCAAGGTGACCATAGTGGTTGGACCAATTTATTTTCCACCAGCAAGATATAAAACTTCCTATCTGGTGCTGAAGCATCTTAGGCCAACACACCTATCAGCCATCAAAGAAGTATCAGCTTGTCTCAGTAACGCAGCCTAGAAGTACCAGCTGTTCTGCATCCCCAGAAAGATCAGCATTTGCTATCCCTGACTGCCAGAGAGGAATCTGCATCTTATCTAAGAGCAGCCAAGCCCATCAAAGTTTTAGCTGGAGAAAGAGAAGACATTTTTCCATCAACTGCTCTAGTCCCTGAGAGACAGAAAAGAAATAGGACATGACTTTCTAATTAATAAACAATGAATGAGAGCATTAATTCATTAACATTGCTCATTTCGTTGTGAAAACAGCAAGGTCAGGACTGCAGTGATTTTGTATATGTTCACTTTTTAATCTGGTAAAACTTCATTAAAATTTTTATGACACTGCATTTACTTTTCTCCTTCCCATGTGGGCTCTGACTAAACTGAATATACAGGGGTGGGCAAAGTAGGTTTACAGTTGTGAGTACTTGAAACAGTTTATTATTATATTATTTATTTGAATTAAAACTATAAATCTACTTTTGCCCACCCCTGTATTAGTTGGAACTCTTTAGGTTGCAAATAACAGAAATCGGCTGGGGATATTTAGGTCTCAAAGGGGTATTATTAGAGAGAGATTGGGCTATCTCATGTAATCCAGGGGCTGCAATACATTCTAACCGTGTACTGGGACCAGAGCCTAAAGTACTTGGGAAAACCCAGGCAGTTTTTTCTCCATTTGTCACCTCCGCTTCCTGTGGCAAAACACACACACACACACACACCCTCATTGCAAAACATGGTTACCATCACACACACACACACACACACACACACACATACACACACACACACACACACCCTCATTGCAAAACATGGTTACCATCTACTCCAGATTTTACATGTATTCAGTTTTCAT